>NC_140077.1:24135468-29602968 GCF_964194135.1 Talpa europaea | reverse complement strand
GCTGCTGCTGGTGGATGGCAGGAGGTTGGCCGACTGCAGGACGGCCTCTGAGTGCTCACGAGCCTTCATGCGCAGGGCGGCCACGCTGGCTGTGCGGTTACTCTGGCAGCCGTAGGTGGGGAGGAAGGAGAGCCCCATGGGATCTGGGACACAGCAAGAGCACAGGGGGCCCCCTGGAAGGAGGAAAAACAACAGGCTGCCATCACTGTCCACATTCTGTCTCTCAGAACCTGGGGTGAGAGCGAGGAACTGGGGCCCAACAGATTCTTTCTGTTTTCTCCCGGATACAAAAGGGGAGAGGTAAATAAGAGGCCAGGGCCCTAAAGATGCACAACTCAAGAAAACCATTTGGTTGCTCAAGGGGTTATCAGAGCATGAGGGAGACTCTGTCAGTCCTGGTTCCCTCACCTGGTTCCCTCCTGGTTCCCTAGGCCAGTCTCTTGGCCTCTCTGAGTCTTGGCTTCTCCTCCTATAAAATGGAACGGAACCGACCTCACAGGATCATTTTGAGAATCCAGTGAGGCAATCCCATACTCTTCAAACTATATGCCAAAGCACCCCAAGAACTCACAGGAGTACTACAGGGATAGTTTAATTTTCTAAAGTGAGAGAAACTCAACCACATCTGTAAATGCTGTACAAGCTGCAAGTGGAGGCAGCTCACAACTTCAACATAAGCTCACACTGCCCTCTTTTCAAGGATGTCACAGTTTTTCTCAGGTGCAAGTTATTCTTATTTCCTGTCTTTAGAAATGAAGTTATACTTTTGCTGCAGGTTCAAGTAGAAAATGTAGAGAACTTATCTGCATCAGCGGGGCAGAGAGTGGGGAGAGCGTTAGGAGGGGAGGTGGCTGTGATAATGTAGTCCTAGCGGACGGTGGCTTGGCCCCAGGTAGCTGGAAGGGAGATGGGGAGAGGTAACCAGATTCCAGGTTTTTGATGAAGGATAGCGTCTACGTAAGTAGCTCACAGACAGCTGAGGGTGATAGAAAGGAAGAAAGGAAGGATTCACCGAAGATGCTTAAGCTGTGCCTGAGCACCCGAGTAAAAACAGGTTTCATTTCAAGATGGGAACAAATGGATAGAAAGGGTCGTGTGTGTGTGTGTGTGTGTGTGTACACACATGCACACCACATGCAGGGAATCTGGAGGGTCCAGTGTAGACGGTGGATTCTGAGGTCCTGTTGACCGTCAAGTTCTGAACAGTGCTCAGCAGTGCTGGCACTTCCCTGGTCCTCGGGGGACACCTATGAGCTCCGAAATCACTGCTCTCCTCCTCAGCTGCCACCCAGGCCTACTCTCAGATACTCAAGCATCATCACAGCACAGCATGCCTCTCCTGGGCCCCAGCCTGCCCTTTCTAACACAGGCCCGGTGTTAACTGCAGCAAACACCCATGTGTGCCCGGCACAGTACTGAGCACACCACACCTCCATACATCTCTGCTCTGGAACAATTCTAGGAAGTCGGTCTAATACTATATCGTTTTGCAGATGAGAAGAAGGAGTTTAAATAATAAGTGGCAGAGCTGGACCTCACACCAGGCAGGGGACTGTCCTCAAACATTGTGTCCCTCTATCCAGAAAGAAGACATACTGCTCCAGAGCCAGGTTTTCCCATTCAAGGGTCAGACCCTTCTCCTCTCCTCAAACACATTTGAGCATCTTTATCTTCCTTTCTGAGAACACTCAGAGGCAAAAGGACAACCCATTTGGTCACATCCTCACTCTCTAGGTGAGCAAACCAAGGCTCCAGGACTAACTGCCCAAGTTTGCACAGCTGGCAGAGGTGGGCCCAGAACCTTCTGGCAGCCTTTCCACTCTCCCAGTGTAATAGGAGCTTAAAAGTCAGCTGTCACTTTCTGCCTCAGTTTGACTGAGGAGCCAATACAGCAGCAGATACCAAGATGAGCGTGTGGTAAGTCACGACTGCCACATATGCTAAGAATTCGGAGAGCCTGTCCCCAACCTTGCAGCCGGGGCTGGCCTCTAGCCTGGTGACAGCAGGAAATAAAAAGTTGCACTGTGTCAAATCCCAGTCCCAATTATTCTGTTTCTCCTAGAGGCTCTCTCACAGACACAGAAACACTCCCAGAGGAGCAGCGGTGCTTGCCCAGGCAAGGCAGGGCATGCCCAACCCCACAGGGAGGTTTTCCTCCCCTCCAAGCCTCCCTCCCAAAGAGGAGCTCAGGTGCGAAGAGACCAAAATAGGAAGAACAGCAAATCCTCCTGATAGCAGGAATACCGAAGATTCAGTTTAGAGTTTTTCTTGCTTTTCTGCAATGAAGGTATATTTCTTTTACACTCAGAAATATAACCTTAATTTTAAATGAATGTTAAGGGCCTCCCCGGTGGTGCAGCAGTTGAGCGCTGGGTTGTAAAGCTGCCCGCAGCCTCTACAGCGTCGGTTCGATCCCCAGCCACCGGGCGAGGGTCCCACATGGCACGCAGACCTCTCCTGCTGCCCTCTGCTCCCTTTAGCAGTGTACTTCAGTCCTTCTGCCTGCTCTGCTCCCCGCTCTGGCTCTGGTGAATTCTCTCACCCTCCCGCGCTTCTGACTGTACCCAGTGCTTGTATAAATAAAATAAATTAAATAAATAAATAAACGAACAAATAAATAAATAAATAAATGTTCAAAAGAGGAAAGATACCTCAGACACATGTACCCCTGGCACATTTAAGGAGGGGCTTCAAGGAACTAGGGAACACAGAGCCATACAGGTACTGAAGGTCAGAGAGGAGCTTGACGGGAGACATGGACTTTTGGGGGCCTGAGACAGGGCATGGAAAAGGGTGGGTTCAACAGGTCTTAGGCTGACTCCTACCTTCTTGCTCCAGCAGAAGCATCTGAGGGGGAGATAAATGGTCTGTGCCTTGGTGATGAAGATGGACACCTGCAGCAAGTGCCACTTGGGCAAGAGAGAGCCTCCTTCTCTGGATCCACAGCCTACACCTGCTAGGTCACACCTGCCACAGCACAGCCCCAAGGAAGCCACTGACAATACATTCAAAACCCAGATTCAGAGGGTATGAGAAATAAGTCACAAGAGTGAAACTGCAGAGTAAAATTACAACTAGACAGATGGGGAACAGAGGACCAGAGGAGCCACAGACACAGGGATACTGTGGTCAAAAAACATAAGGGCTATAAGTACGATGGAGTATTTTTCAATCTTAGAAGGGAAGAAAATTTTGATGCACACTCCACACAGATGCACCTCAAGGCCATTGTGCTAAGTGACCTAAGCCAATCACTACAGATGACCTACCAACATGGAGTCAAAGTCATAGAGACAGAATGTAGAATGGTAACTGCCAGCAGCTGAAGATGGGGTGGTTGGGGCAGGGGGTGATGGGGAATTATTATTTAACGAATAAAAGTTTTCCTTGGGGAAGTTGAAAAAATTCTGGAGATAGGTTCTGGTGACAGTCACACAACAAGAAGCATGGATTTTTTAACACTTCTGAACTGTACACTTAGAAAGGGCTCTCATAGCCAACTTTATCTTCTATGTATTTTGTCACAACTGAAAATAAAATAATTATTTAAAGAAATAACTACAAGAGCCAAAGGCGAGTTCAGGCCAAAACCATCAGTCTTTCTGACTCCTCCAGCAGGTAAGGACTCTGAGGTCCCACAGGCCAGACACACAGCGCCTCACACCCATGGCCTGACACCCGCAACTCGCCCCACCCATGGCATCTGTGGCTAAGGAAGCATCACGTGGTTAACATGTGTTAAAGTTTGAAGGAGAACTCAGTTTTGTAATTCACATCCCATCCTAAAATCACTCCTTTTTTGTTGAAAGGGAGATTTAACGCTTCTCTGTAAATTCTGTCAAGGGGGAACACAAGGTATTATGGCCATAAACTCATCACCCCCACAGAGAGCACATAGATACACATAGTGAGCTGATGGTAAAGAAAAGAAAAACCCTCTTTCTTTCCTTCCACGCATTGCTTTTACTCCATCTTTTTACCTGGAGAAAGCTAGTCTTCTGTAGGACCACCTGCAGGTGGTCCTTAACTCATGTCCTTAACTCATTTGGCACTTAACTCATATCCATTATGTTTTAGGGTTGATTCCAACTAAATGCTCCCTATTCTTTCACTGCCTTCCTTCCATCTTTCCTTCGTTTTCTATCTGATGGTCTATGTTGCAGACAGTTCTTTAACCTTCCTTTTTCTGCAAGTTCTGCATCTGTTAAGATAATGCAGCACCATATGGCCTCAGAGTGAGCTTACTTCAAGTTATGTTGACCACGTGCTCTACTGCTGAGCGTGGTCCTCTCTGTACAGTTGTCTAACGACCAACATCTCCCTTAACACCTGTAACTATTTTTTAACAAATAAAAATGAGGGGACTCCCTGTTGGCGCAAGGGGTTAAGCGCAGCTCTATGAAGTTATCCGCAGCCTCTGCAGCATGAGTTCAATCCCCAGCCAGCCAGGGAGCTACCCACATGGTGCAGCAGCAGACCTCTCCTGCCTCACCTGCTGCTCCCCTCAGCAGTGTGTTTCAGTCAGTCTGCCTATTCAGTTTCCTACTCTGTCTCTGGTGAATCCTCTCAACCCCCCACCCCGCACCTCTGGCCTGTACTCCAGTTCTTATATGCATAAATAAATAAATCTTTTTAAAAGATAAAAATTAAAATGAAATTTTCACAAGTGGGATCCTAGAAAAATTAACTCTTGATTTCTCCATGTTTTGGAAGTACTAATAGCATCATCAGATTTCTCCATATGCCTCCTGCCCAAACAACTTCATCAACCAGGCGCTACTAAAATCCAGAAGTAATAAAATAGGACCTCATTCCCTATGGTGTTCAGGGCAGCAAATAGACAAATGACGACCAAGTTAAAACCTAGACCTCAAAGAACAAGCTTTGCCCATGAAGAGCTCATTCAATTCTCTCACCATGTGCTTACAGATTCTTACAAGTGCACTGCTAGCATAAGTTGTTTGATGTATAAGAATGCCACAAGCCAGAAAGGAACATGGCTGCTGATGGCAGACACATTGATGGATAACACTGAGAAAAGAGAACATTTATAAGACATCAAAATAACTCAAAATGTACAGTAATCTGGGGCCATTTAGTATAGGGGTAAGCAACGCAGTGACCACAGGACAAACTGAAGTCCAGGACTGTCACAAGAGCAGATGCTTGTAAGCACTTGGAAAATACCCCCACACCTGTATGGATGGCTGATGCTGACTCCACATTGAAGAGAGTCCCAGCACTCCTCTTAAATACATCAGGAAGGTGATGTAGTAAAGGAAGGTGATAATGATGTTTTGTTCCCCACTCTGTCTCCGGTGAAACCTCTCACCCTCCCGCACATCTGGCCTGCACCCCAGTTCTTGCATAAATAAATAAATCTTTAAAAAAAAAAAAGAAGAATTCTGCCAAGAGAATTCTATGAAGTGATCCAAACAAACTTTAAAAGTCTTATCTTTTAATGACTAGATTTCCAGACTCAGGCTATAGTTTTCTTTTATTCTCTTTCTTTCTTCCTTTGTCTTTCTTCTCTTCTCTTCTGTCTTTCTTTCTTCCTATCTATCAAAGAACTATAACATGAATGGGCCGAAAATTAAATTAGCTACAAAGGAAGTCATCCCAGTGGGGCAGATAGCAACAGACATCTGTGAGTAACCTAAGGGTCAGGTAACAGGGAACTGGCTGAATAAGTTACAGAACACATGGAATGCACTGAAGCAATGACATTATAGAAGGCTATTTAGTCATGGAAAAAAAGAAAATATTAAGTTTAAAAAGCATTTGGATAAACAGTAAGTCAAAATGGCTCATTTTGGGATGTGCATATACACAAATATCCATATACACATGATACATACGTACATACACAGAGTGTGTAGGTATGTACCTATATGTACATCCACATACTTTATCCACATAGGATCATGGCTATACACATACATAAAATTTATTTAGAACTAAAATATATTTATGAATTTAAACTTTTTAACTAAAACATTTTTAATTTCTAAATTAGTTTTAAATACAAACATATATTGAGTGACATATTTATAAATGAGAAGAAAACAAATGTACAAATGCCAAATATTTGTAGTGGTTAATTCTACATAATAAGGTTATAAATAATTGTTACAGTTTTCTTTGTGTTTTATTGTATTTTCTAAGCTGATGTTGTCTTTTAGGACAGAGGTCGCTGAGGAATAAGGATGGTGTCGTCAGCACCCAGCTGAGACCCCACAACTGTTAATGGTCTCAGTCTGCACTGGAGTTATTGACTGGAGAACACGTAGTTGAGAACACACCATGAAAATGCCATCAGCAACATCCTGTCCACCTCCCATCAAAGTCAGTGAGTCCTTCTGCATGGGATTTGACTAACCTGCCAGCTGGCAAGCCCCCTAAAAGGCTACCACTTCTTCCCTCCAGTCCTACCAATGCGTGCCATCACCCCAGCCTGTGCAAAAGCCATCTGGCCCCTAAATGCAGCCTGAAATTGTTTTGTTTGGAGAACACACTACCTCCTGGACACTAAATTAAAACACACAATTAGATTTCCATTAAGTTACAGCAAATTCTGCTGAATTGATCTAATCGGCCTACATTCCTATATGACATCATGCTTTAAAGTCTTGGCCTGAACATAAATACTTAATGTAATAAATACAGTCTGAAATATTTGATCTCCTTGGCAGTTTAATTGATCTACTACAGAGACTGACAGGAAAAATTAAGTTAGTTCTGTCTCGTCTCTGCCGATAACACATTTTCATCCTACAGGCACATGAACTACAATTTTGGTTACAAATAGAGCTCACCCAGGCTGATTTCTTGTTGAATGTTCATTAGAGGTAACAGAATTGAACAAGGAGATGAACGTGTGGATTCATGAGACATTTTAACATAAATTCTGCCATTTATTTCTTTTGAGTTTATAGTGAAGTAAAACAAATAAGTAACATACTTTGTGATTCATAATACCAATCCCTGAGAGCTCACAGCAATGTTTAAGTGGGAACACTGGCAATGCCTACAATATTTAAGCACAGCCTTCTAGATGCTGTGGCTAAGTGTGCTCACCAATAATCAAGCTCAAGACAAAGTCAAGCTCACACCCAGACATCCTCTACTAAGGAAGCCCTGAAATAATTTTTTGTCTCTATTTTATGGTTTCTATTATCTTTTATCATGAGTTGTATTTACTTTTGTACCTACCTTGCCTCCTAAAGTTGATGTAAATATCTTTATCCACCTTCACCCCACACAACCCTGATGCCAGAACTAACATGTCCTATGTTGGTACAAAATAAACATTCAAATATTTGGAAGAAAATCTTTACCTCCCAACTCAGTTGGCATATTTTAGTTTCTCAAACTTGCCATCTCCCTATTCTAAGTCTCTTTGATACTCCACGGAAAGAAAAACTGTGGTCATCACAGCTATCCAATCTGTTGCATGCCAACATCCCTGTGTTAATTTGGCAGGTTATTCTGGTGGAATCGACGCTAAATCCCACCTGTGTCTCAACTGCATCTATCACACATACACTTGCTGTCCTGACATCTGCTCTTTCACTTGGTGAACCCTCATTTTGGGAGCTGGCTCAGCCAACCAGGGCTGGTGTGAAGTGTCCCAGTTCTGCTTGGATGTCATTGAAGGGACAACAAATAATGACAGCACCAGAACCAAGGACCCCGGTATAACCAGAAGAGCAGTGAGGACACATGTTCTAGGTAATCCACTGCCAATTAGCACTGCCCTCACTCCTTCTAATGGCTACCAGAACTCTGAACAGGCAGGCTGCTTCTCCCACTGTCTCTGGGTACAAGCCAGAAATCTTCTGCTCAGCTCCCTGCACTCCAGGGTCCCATTGATTAACAGGAAGGGCAAACCCATCAGCACCCATAGGAAATGGCTTCTGGAAAGTGAGTTGCAGTTTTTAAAGTCAGAGAATGACAGCAGGTGCCTGTAAAAGGAACAGAATCAATACAGGGTATGGGGGCTGAAAGGCAAGACACCTGGGTTCCTGACTTGGCCTATTTCTGATACATGCACTGTGTAACCTTGGGGAATCCTATGCCTTCTCTGAACCTCAGTTTCCCTGGTTATATCATGGAGGAGCAGAGTGATATAATCATCAAGGAGATTCCTTACAAATCTCAAGTGCTACAATTCTCCACCTGGTCTGCCTGACATCAGCTAGGCATGGAGGGACTAGGGTTGTCTCATCCACTTCCCCAGGAAGACTGAACACCTCTGCCCCTCAGGTTCCCAGCTCCTCAAACACCTCTGGCCTCAGAAGCAAGCCAGTGGCCCTTGAAGAGTTGTACACACCAATGGGCCTAATGAACTGTGCCCTGAAGGCTGGGAGCCTCTTCTATTAAGGAGCAAAGGCCTGCAGCAAGTAGGATTCTTTTCCCTAGAGGTCCATGCTAAACCCTAATCAGATCCTAAGTGACCTCTCCGACTCATGAACATAACCCTTATAATATCGTCAGCACCTATCAGACATGTGAATGTTCCAGGCACAGATACACACACTACCAACCACAGGCACTAGTGGATATGGCCATTATAGCTGTCATTTCAGAGATGAAAAGACTGGGATCTTACCTACGTTGACCCTGTAACCATAGGGAGATAGTTATGGGCAGTGGCTGTTGTGACTGCAAAACCTACAGGCTATGCCATCCTCTCTCAGGAACATGCCTCCATCCAACCTCATGCTTTGTCCTACCCTCAGCATATTAGCCCTGCCAACCTCCATGCCTTTGCTCATGCTGTTTTCTCTGCATGGAGTTCCTGCACCCACTGGACAGCTTCAAGCCCAATTCAACCATGTCCTCTGGAAAACCCTCTTTATTCCTACAGAGAAAGACCTCTTTTCTCCGGGTCCCACACACTTACATACCCGATGACCTCTGTGGGAACACACAGCTGTATCAAATCAGGTGAAATTCTTTGCTGAAAGCTTTTGTCTCTCTCTTCAAGTCAACCCCAGTCTGCAACCCCTTAGGCTAATTCGTCTTAAGTGGGTTCCATCTCCCAGCACAACCTTCATTCCTCCTGCATCAGATTCTGTGTTAGAGGCAGAGACGAGTGGCTGGAAAGTATCTGTGGGGAGTCAGATGTGACCTGTGCCCTTAAAGTGCTTGTAGTCAGGACTTGGAAGGAATGTAGGTTCAAAACATACAACCCAACTTGTGTCACAAGGCTACCTGTGCCAGTCTCCAAAGAATGCCTTCAATGAACCATGCTGCCAGTATTCACACCTGTGTGCCGTGCCCCACCCCTCCACTTGAGGCTGGGCTGGCCCAATGCCCCACATTAATCGATAGAATGCAGCAGAAGCAATACTGGGTCTGTTCTGGGTATAAACTTTAAGAAGGCTTGGCTGCTTCTGCCCTGACATTCTTGGGATCCAATCAACATCCAAGCTCATCATGGGGAAAGACAGCCAGTTCCCAGCCTCTCTGCATCCCTGCCAAGGCAGGAAAGTGATGCCATCTTAAATGTACCAGTTCTAACTTCCATCTGACTGCAACCTCATGAGAGACCCCAAAGTAAAAGAAACAGCAAAACTCCCCAACTGAGCTCAGAGGGTTCTCAGAATCAGGACATATAATCAAACTACTGGGCATTTCTGCTGCTGCTTGTTTTGGGATAAACTAAAACAATACTGAAACCTGAAACAGAAATTATAAGAAAAAAAGCATAAGTCAATCTTTATGATCTACGATCATACATGCAAAAATGCTAGACGAAATGTTAGCAAACAAAATATCTATAGAAAAGGATAACATGCCACATCTAATTTGAGTTTCTTCCAGGAATGAACAGTTGGCTTAACATTAAAAAATCAATGTAATTTACTGTTCATGATGTCAAGTAAGAAAAACATGATCATCTCAACAGAAAATGTATTTCATGAAAGTCCACATTTGTTCATATTCATAACTTAAATAATAATTAAAACAAAACTTTAAAAACTAGGACAAGAAGAAAGCATCTTTATTTAATAAAGGATATCTTTTAAAAGAGCACACACAATTAAGAAATTCTGAGATTTAACATGAGATCAAGAATAAGACAAGATCGGTCACAAAGGCCACATATTGTAGAATCCCATTCATGTGAAATGTCTACAACAGCAACAGCAAAGTGTTCAAAATTTATAGAAGCAGAAAGTAGATCAGTAATTGACTGGGGCTGGAGAGTTGGGTAAAATGCAGAGTGACTGCTGATAGGCACGCGGTGATAAAAACGTTCCAGCACTGATATAGGGATGGCTGCTCAGCAACTTGAATATACTAAAAATCACTGAATTGTTCACTTTTATAGACAGAGTGTGTGGTATGTGAATTATATCTCAAAAAATACTGGTATTAACAAAATAGAATAAGGCAATAATATTTGTTACCACCACTTCTATTCTATTCCATAGCAGAAATCCTAGCCAGTAGGGTCAGACAAGAAAAAGAAATAAAAAGTAGAAGGGAGGACCTCCCCTGGTGGTGCAGGCGGTTGAGCACAGCACTGTGAAACTTTCCGCAGCCTCTGCAGGGCAGGTTCGATCCCGGCCGGCCGGAGAGATAACCACATGGCGCGGCAGACCTCTCCTGTCTGGCCCACTGCTCCCCTCAGCAGTGTATTTCAGTCAATCCTCCTGTTCTGCTCCCCACTCTGTCTCTGGTTACTCTTCTCACCCTCCTGCATATCTGGCCTGTACCCCGGTTCTTGTATAAATAAATAAATTTTTTTAAAAAAAGTACAAAAGAGAGACGAACCATCTTTAATCGAAGATCTGCACATGGAGTAATCTAAAGAATCTACACAGAAACCTAATTACGTGGATAAATCTCACAAACCATATGCTGCTCCAAAGACTCCAGACATGAAAATACACATGGTATACATGCCACATGTACACATGTACAGATATGTAAAATTCAAAAAAGTCAAGACTAAGGAATTTGTTTCAGAACACCTTCCTAGGGAGCTGGTAAAGCTATGTTACCACAAAGTCAGCCTAGTGGTTTCACTTAGGCTGAGAGGGGTACAAGGATTTAGGGGACTCAGGTGTGCAGATAAAGTCCCAGAGGGTGATTATATATAATAGGTACTTAAAGTAGATGCATATGTTATGAAATTTTTCCAATGAATATTATATTTCATAATAAAACCATTTATTTTTTTTAAATTGTGATTTTTAAGATCACAACAAAAAGGGAAAAATGATTCACTTTCAGAGGAGGAAAAAGAGGCTGCCTCTGCCTCTGAGGTTAGCCTTGGTGGGCAAATGCTTATTGACTAATAAAACCTTTTGGTCTCAAAATCTGGAGGCTTTACCATGGCCTGGAGAGACCAAGGCCAAAGCACTGTCAGGAATATACCTTTCTGGCTGTAGGGTAAAGAAAATATCAGGCTTTTCTGCCCTTCTGCCATCAGGATAGATGATGGATCCTTGTCCTGAATGCATGCCTGATGGCGGGCACCTGGAATAGGGTGTGGGCATAGGTAGATGGGATTCAGCTGAGCTAAGACTGTGCTTTTAAGGGCGGTGTCACGGGGGGACGCGAGCAGCAGCAGCAGCAGACGGGTATTGGAGCCCTCCGAAGACCTGGAGGGACTAAGGAGTAAAAGACTGCCTGTGACGACGCTAGAGGCGCCATGGCGGTATAGAAGATGGATACGTCCACGAGCTACAGGATGAGACCTGGCGTGAAGGAGACGCCTGAAAGGACCAGCCAACGACACCGGATAGGACCAGCCAACGACACCGGAAAGGACCAGCCAATGACCCCTGAGGCAGCAGGCTGTTGCTGAAGCAGGGAGAGGCCAATGGACTTGAACTGATGGACTGATGGACTTGGACTGATAGAGTGATGAACTGATGATCTTGGACTGACAATTCCGCCAGAAGGCAGAGGACCTTGGCAGGTTATTTTTTTTTTTTTTTTTGAGAATCTGGGGGTGGCCAGTGGGCCTAGATGGCCAAAAGCAGCCTGTGCATGCCCAGCAGCCAGGTGGAGGAGAAAAGCCAACTAAGTAGGCAAAAGCTGGTGCTGATGCTAAGTTGAAAAGCCCTGAGCGGCTGTTAAGCAGCCTGGATATGCTGAAGAACTGTGAGTCTCGTAAAATCACCTGTGGGTGATGCCCTGCTCATTCTTGAGTGAGGGTGAGGAGCTGAGGGAACCTGTCCTTGGGGGACGGGTGGGGAATGTGGCTTGGGGTGGAGCCCAAGCCGAATGCAGAGTTTGGATCCCCGACCCGGGTGCTTGTGCAGTGGGTTGGCTTGAGTGCGGGGGTCTGCGAGTCGCATGGGTGGCCATGAAGGCCGAGTGTTGGAGCGACTGCAGACAGAAACCCTGAGGGTTGGCGATTACCCCCAACAGAATAAAATTGCCAATCCCAGAGCTAGTGCATCCTGGGGGTAGATGCTGTGTGTGCCTTGTAGCCGAGACTACAGCCAGAGAAGGCCAGGAAGCCTGACGGCTCCTGGTATGTTATAGCAGATGCCGTGTGTGATTTCCCCTCCCTTGTATGAGCAGTGCCTTCGGCAGCAGATTTGGTGGCTCATCTGCTGGTACCAATAATTGTCTTTTGCACTAGGTTAGTGCCCTGCCTGGACTTATTTGTGTTCTGTTGTATTTTGTTATATTGTATTTTGTTATATTTGATGTATTTGCTTTTGTGGGCCATGGCTGCATTGTTTGTTTGCTTAGAAAACTGTATATATATGTATAGACTGTATATGGCAGCAAACCCTGAGGGGGTGGGCTGTAGGGTAAAGAAAATATCAGGCTTTTCTGCCCTTCCACCATCAGGATAGATGATGGATCCTTGTCCTGAATGCATGCCTGATGGCGGGCACCTGGAATAGGGTGTGGGCATAGGCAGATGGGATTCAGCTGAGCTAAGACTGTGCTTTTAAGGGCGGTGTCACGGGGGGGACGCGAGCAGCAGCAGTAGAAGCTGAAGCAGAAGCCGAGAAGCAGCAGAACTAATGCTAGAGAGCCCAGATAGAGTGAAGGCCTCCCAGCCCCCCAGCCAGCACCCCTGCCTGCCATATGCCTGGTGAACCCCAAATAAAAAACCTGCAAAACTACTGAGGACTCTGACTCCTCCTTTACCCAGTCTGCATGGGATCAGAAAACCTGCACTGTGTCCAGTCCTGGGCCCTTACACTGGCTAACTAAGGGGTCTTGCCCTTGGAAGGACGTTGTCAGACTCTTTCCTAGCACTGGACACGCTGCCACTCGTCTCCCAGCATCCTCACACATACAACATCTGTGGAGCCCAGGACAGCTACTCCAATTGCTAGCGCCCACTGCACACCCACCACATACCAGTGCCAGTGCAAGGAGGTACCTGGCACGCAGCACCTCCAATCCTTACAGCCTCCAGGGCCTCAACTGCCAGGGAGGTGGGGCCAGGGCTATCATCTCCAGGCTCCTCCCAACTGGGGCCTCAGAAGTGACCAAGGGTTCCAGCCCGCCTCTCGACAGAGGCGAGGAGGGCCAGAAGGGGTCCAAACCCATTCCTAAGTTCTGCCCCTGTTCTCTCACCTCAAGCCTGACTCCAGGGCACCAAGCAGCAACTGAGTGTCCCCACCAGCAGCCTTGCCCTGCAGGCTGTCCCAAGCCCCCTGCCCCCCACCCCAGTGCCTCTCTGGTTTAGGGAAAACAGCTCTAATGCCTCCCTCCAGCACACCGCCCTGTGCCAGCTTAGGAGAATGCAGGAGCGTGGAGTGAGTTATGAAAGCTCTCCACTGGCAGCTGTAATTAGTTTCCACCTCACACCCAGCTCTCTGAATCACAGGTTAGAGGCAGCCAGGCTAAGTGCACCCGGGCTGGGGCCTCTGCTAGCTGTGGCTCTCCCGCCCCCAGTACGCCTGTCCTGTGGCCAGCACTTCCCCGGAACAAACCCAAGCACCTCCCTCGACCATTAATAACCTCCTCTGCATTAATGAATTGTGAACACAAGACTGGCCATTAAGACAGCACAGGAAAATTCTTTGCATTGAGAAGGCTTTTTCTCTGGATACCCATTATTGTTATGCAAACTCTCCCAGCATGGGGTAGGGTCCTGCTGCCTTTTCATTTGAGGGTTTCCCCGGAACACCCAGACTGCATGCCTGGCCAGGGTGACTCCTTTCTGACCATGCCAGAGTTCAGGGTACATGCCTCCTCTGAAACCCCAAGGTGGGCATGGGTGCTTTGACCAGGAAATCCAACCGGGAACAGAGAGGAATCCCCACTATTGCCAAAATTTGGAATGATGGGGGATGCGAGGAAATGGTGAATGTTTACAATAAATTCAGAGAAACTTTAGATACTGGGAGAAGCAGAAACATTTCATTGGATCCTTTAGAGGAGAATGAGAATCTAGATAATGACAGTGTTTACTGACACCTCCCATATGCCATGCATTGTTAAAGGCCTCAAATGCTCTAACTCATGTTCTCGTCATGACTTCAGCCCCAGTAGAGTGAAGGTCTCCATTTTTATAGACGAAGAAGGAGAGAGAGAGAGCGCTGGTCATTTATGCAAGACTTCCGTGCCTCCAGAATGAAAGGAGAATTCACATGGGCAAGACAATGCAGAACACTAGCTTGAAACAATTATGCTAATTGGCTGCTTGCTAGTTAAAAGAAATTAAAGAAGGAAACCCCCTCACCTGCCTGGTTTTCAACTTCCTGACCTGGGGTAGCCCACCGCCCCATTCTCTGGTGCCCATCCAACATTTTGCCCAGCAGAGCCTGGGGCTAGTCTGCCACAGCTACCTGTGTGGGTGCTCTCCCTGACCAGTCACAGTGAGGGGCATGACCTCCCACTCATGAAGGGTGCTGTCGCCACCTCGCACCCTTCCTGGCTGCTTATTGCCTGGGCAGGCCTGCCAACTATCTTGATGCATTCTTTTCAACACACACTGTCCCACACCCCCAGCACTGAGCCTACTGATGGAATGTGCCCAGTTCTCCAGGCCCAGAGCTGCATCTCAGTCTTCTGACCAAGTTCAGGGAGCTGGCAGCAGAGCAGTGTCCTCAGCCCAGGATGAAAGTGCTGTGGCAGTGGGCCAAGCTCTGGAAGGTCTCTGCCCTGGTCCCCCAGCCTGAGGCAGAACCGCCCAGGCAAGCTTCGTGGTGAGCCGTGGCAGCTCTGAGCTGCGCAAATTGCCCAAAGACAGCAGTAATTCCCAGCCCCATCAATCTCGGTTTCCCCAGCTCTCTAGTTGCTTCCAAAACCCAGGCCCTTTCCTTCATCAGGTGTCTCCAAGGAGTGAAAATTAGTCTCCCTAATTTCCCTAGAAAACCATAATCCAGAATTTTCTGCTTTTGACCTTTCAGTAAAGGGGCTGAGAGTACTGCTCTTCTTCATATTTTCTGGACCACATCCCCCAATGATGTAAAGATTAGAAAGCAGGGTCTAGATCCACTGACACATTCTGGACATAGTCACGGAGCTAAAAGGGCCCAGCCTGTCCACCCCACTCACACTGGAGCACGGCTCCACGCAGCTCCGTGCTCTGCGAGCCCGCTTGTGGGGACTTATGAGGGCGTCCCTTCTACCACCTGTGACACCCACCTGTCCCTGTCCCTGCCAGCAGCTCAGGGAACTGATAATCAGTATTCCAAGAGAGTTGTTTTCAGAGCACAGTCAAAGCCACGCAATTTCCAGGCAAGCGAACACCCCTAAAACTACATTAAAGGACTTAAAGACTTCAAGGACCACTACTGAAAGGAAGTCAGCAAACTCTCCCCTGACAATCCCCATGCTTCCCCCACAAACACTGGATGGTCAGTCTCTCATTATTTCCCAGGGGAAATCCATCACAACAATGCTTAGAATCAAAAGATGGGGACCCCCAACTGGCAGGCCTTAGGCTTGTCACTCTAGCCCGGCTCTCTGTCAGCCCCTAAGAGAACTGGGGCGAGGAGCCCTGCATTTTCCTCACACTTTCACAGCACAAGAGAGCCTGCCTTCCAGCCGCTGGCCCTGGTCTGGGGTCTCAGAGGAGCAGCCCCTGGGAGCTGTCCAGGGTCCAGAGCTTTAGTGGATGACCCAGACGCTGGAGTCTTCAGTCCAGGGTGGCTGCATAACCCCGCCAATACCACAAAGCCTGGGGGAGGAGACATGAGCCCTAGTTTGGGTCTGAGAGTTGAATTTCAACACTTTGATTTAGGGGCACAACATTACACTTCGCATATGTTGCATTTTTGTTTTACAAACTGGAGGTTTGTGGCAATCCTGCATTCACACTTAGCAGACAGTGTGGTGTAAACATAACTTCACTATCTACTGGAAAACAAAACAAGCAAAAAAAGGTGATGCGCTTTCATGATGACATTCACTTTACTACAGTAGTCTGGAACCAAATCTGCCTATCTCCGAGGCAAGGCTGTCCTTCTGGGTCCTTGGCAATTTGCCACAGACCTGGAGCAGCGCATCGGGATCTCGGGCTGGAAGAGGCTGTAATGCTCAGCTCATAGTAGCTCTGGGCTCTGGTATTCCTGGGGGAGTTCAGCCCTCTTCCCCAGGGCTCACATTGTCCCTGTTTGAGGGGAGAAAGTGAGCAGCGAAGGTCCCTCCATCAGTGCTTTTCAAAGGAATGAATAAGTGGCATCTGGGAGAAAGGTCCCATCAGGATCCTATGGACAGCAGGCTAGACCTCAAAGGGGCACCTGACTGAGTAAGTGATTTCTGAGCAAGTAACTTTCCTCCCTGAGCCTCCTTTCTCATTTGTGAGAAGAGGTGGGTTTAAATGCCCAGACTCCTAGCACTAGCCTGCAAGAAGATTCTCCCAATAGCTGGGACAGTCCCTCCTTGACCAGCAGTACTTGGGAAGCAGAATGAAGGACTAAGAGGAGAGTGTGGCTCAGTCACCAGAACTGCCAGCATCTGGCTGCCCAGCCATTTCTGGGGATGCAGGTAAGGTGAGGGAGACTAACCAAGAGCTCCTGGCACAGAAAGACCTTAGAAGATTAGGATTGTTCTTCTTATGGGCCCAGTTTACACTACACACTTAATTTGCATAGCTTGAGGAAACCTGGGAAAAGGAGATGTGGGTTGCAAGAGTCAAAAAGTGTTCCTGGCCCCAAATCACTTAGCAAAACATTCCATAAAACAGAGCATCACTCCTCTTAGGACGTGCTTAGCATGTAACTTGCAGGAGGGACACACTTCTGCCCCCACATCCTAAAGCAGAGGAGAAAGTCCCAAGCACAGCTCTCGGGACTGCCAAGCCCACCTGGACTGGAAAGGGCCTTCCCGACCAGCTGACCAGAGTCTGCTCCAGAGACTTTCAGCTCAGAATGTCTCTTTTCCAGAAGTGTTGCCACAAGGGGTCAGGTGCTTTTGGAATACAAAGATTCCTCAACCAGCATCAGCTCTTATCTCAGAGTGATCCCGACTCCACTTCCTAGCCATGCCGCTGCGGGGCCCTCCCCTGCATGCTGACTGCCCTGCCGTAAGGACTAAATACAGCAACAACACGGCTCATGGGGCAGACACAGAAGTTTCAGTGACTGCTCATTTCCCACCCCTTTCCAACATGACTTAGCTTGCCAGAGACTAAAAAGCTAGCAGTTCAAAGCGGCCAGCCAAGAATGGGCAATGCAGGTGAGGCACCCATGATGAGCATCATGAGGAGGGGCCATGACTCTGCTGGGGGGAGACCTGAGCAGGCAGGGAGGAGACCGCGGGAGGCAGAGGGAGAGGAAAGGACATGCCCCCTCACACAATGACAGACCACAAACTAGTCTCAAGGATGTGTGGGTTTGGCCCCCAAATTTGGAGGTAACACTAAAAGATTGGAATGTTTCAAAGTCCAGAGTTCCAGCTTCGGAAAACTGAATAGCCTGGCAACACTGTGTCCACATTCCCCCATGGCCATAGTCAGCTGATTTGAGCAACAGTTGACCCTCAAGTCAGCCAATGCTCCCCAGGCCAACCCTATCCCCAACTCTGCCCAGTTCAAATCTGAGGGCCTCCCCCACTTAGCACATAATTGTTTCTGACAGCAGAGAAATGTGTCCTGTCCCCATTCTTTCTCATAAATGGAAAAATGACAAACAGACCAAGGAGGGCAGAGTGTCTCCAAAAAGTGAGCATGAGATCATTCATAGTCAAAGGAGTGAAGACAGACCTGCACATGCTCACTTCACTCATCGCCCGCCTTGCTCTGGAAACATCAGCCTTGCTCAGAAAACATCAGCGTGGCTAGCCAGAGCCCCGCGGGCTGTCACAGCAGAGAGATTCAGAATTGCCTCCAACTCAGAAGGCTGGAGTAAGCCAAAAGAAGAACATTCAAAAGAGAGCTGGTTACTCTTAGGAGCCGAGCTGGTCCTCACTGAAGCAGAAAGAAGGTGACAAACACCCAGGGTTGCCTCTCTGCCAAGATTAATTCCACTAGTCATATCCTACCGGAAACCTCTATCAGGACCTGCCTATGAAGTGCCCAGCAGCCCATTATGGGCTGCAACTTTACCCCAGGACCAGGATATGAGGGGCTCTGCCTGGTCTCTGGAGTACCCAGATCCTGGAGCCGAAGGAAGCATGAGAAGGGCCACGGAACCCAGAGTTGAACTGAGCTGAGCATCACCCACCTCTGCCAGCCACCTGAGCATAGGCACCTGCCCAGCTAACTGGACCACTCAGAACTGAGGCTCTGGGCCTGGGGCGCTGTATCCCACAGCACAAAGTCCAAAAAGTAGCCCGGCATTCAGGGCCTTCAAGTGCTGGTACTTGCCAGGCACCCTCCACCTTATCTCTGAGCATACTCCATGGGTACCCAACATGCCACCTGTTCTCAAGACAAGCCTGGTCTCTTCCTAGCAATCAGATGTGATGTTCCCTATGCCTTAGATGCCCTTCCCTCCCTTCAGAGAATCCCCAGGGAAGCTCCATCGTGCCCTCACTCAGCCTCCAGAAACCACATTTGCAATGCAGATTGCTATTCTGGTTGTGTGTGTGTGTGTGTGTTTGTGTGCGTGACCCATCTGCTGGAGTGGACACCCTTCAGAGTAGGAGACCCCAGACCCTAACACAGAATAAGCAAGGGACACCAGTGGGACCTCTCCCACTGCCTATTACCAGGGAAAAGCCTATATCCTATACCTGCACCCCTACCTCCAGACCCCCTGTGACAGAGAAGTGCCAAGGAGAAGCAGCCCCGCGCCTCCTCTGAAGGACAGCCCTGCTCCTGGCCAGCACAGCTGTCCGGTCCTATCACACGGGGAGTTTGGGGGTCATAAATTGAGAAATGCTGAATGGGCCCATTCATCAAGTAGGGTGCCCCAGAATCCTTGAGGAACAGTCACACTCTTGGGCCTGAAAAAGTGCCCCTATGGTTTCCATGCTTCAGACAATAGTCATTGAGAAGAGAACAAATCTTAGAAAATCACCAATCTAACAGTTTAGACTTCCAACAACAATTCTGGGGAAGGCAGGCGGGCACCTGCACATTTGGAGAGGGTCCTCAGAAGCAGGACCCCATCACAACCTCATCCAGGCAGATTAGCTCCTAAAACTGTTCCCAAGAAGTAGGAGCAACCTGTAAACACAGAGCGGTGACTTTTGCAACAATTACTTGAGAACAAGCGCCTTCCAAGCTGTGATGCCTATATTACCTGCGTTCTCAGAGCACGTAGACTCAAACCAGGTAGCTGTGCGGAACAGAAGATGTTCATGACCCTGACTGTGACAGGGTCACAGCTGATAGAAGGAGGAAAGGAGTTGCACTAGGGGGTGAGTATGGATTTTTCCAAGAAAGTAAATCAGACCATGTCCAGCACTCCCTTGCAGAGAGCCAGTCAGATAAGCGCCAACCCCGCCCCACTAGCCAGCAGAGCCAACACTCACCCTTCAGGGAAGCAACGTGTGACAGAGCCTGGGCATATGTGGCTGTATTCAGGAGTGTCCCCGGCAAGCAGGAGGGGAAGAAAGGTCCGGTGGGACCCACTGATCGCCCCAGGCTGGCAGGAAAAGAAAATCATGTAAGTTCCCAACTCTGCATGCCCACCAGCCCTGCAGATGCAGGGTCCAGCCAGTCTTACCTCTGCTGGGCCTCTAGGGCCTCCTTCTTGCTCCGGGTCTGGTCCCCAGGGGGTGGGGAATTGATGTTCCTCACAGGCGGTGGAGGGGTTACCTCTGCCATGGGCTCTTTCGCTCCAGGCTCCTGGTCAGATGCCCCTCGCTCTGTTTTCCTCCACTTGGCCCTTCGATTCTGGAACCAAACCTGAGTCCCCAAGGAAGGCAGACAATCAAACAGGAGAAGGGAACCAGAACCCAAACACAAACGTCTGGACTCCTGCCAATGCTCATGGCTCACCTTGAGCAGGTGCCCAGAGGCACAGCCTCCTCTCTCCTCTCTCTAGCAAGGCAGCACTCTCTGTACTGCAGGTTCAGACCCACGGATGGATCAGACCTGTGTAGGAGCTTGACAGGCATTTTTTTTAATGTGTTGTAATCATAGAAAGTACCCAAATGCACTGTCCATAGCAAGGGTAAAAGTGTTTTCTTGTGGAAATTCTCAATGTGTATGAGTACATTTATTGATGTGAAATATATTTCCTATGGGCTAGGGTGAGGGGGAAATCATTGTTAATTGCCAAAGCAGTTTATAAAACATTTCCCTAGGGTTTCCCCATCAAAAATGCTCCAGCAAGTTTGGCCTGAGTACCTGAGAGTGTACCTTCAGACCCACAGTTTTCATCTCTTAGATATGCAGACGAGAAACACAGCCTGGAGTCAGCCCTGGTTTAGAATCTGGTTTAGAATCCACTGCAACTCTATAAGGTATGTTGTACTATTATCCCCATTTTACAAATGAGAACATTAAGAGAGTAAATTAGCCTGCCAAGGTCATCTGGGTGGTAGGTGGCAGATCCAGTGGTTTGGCTAAGGGACATGGTCTAAATTGTTTGGGGGTAATAATAGTGGCCACCCCCAAGCATTGTTGAGAATAATACAGAGATGCATGTACAACAGTAAGCACAGTGCCAGGCATGTAGCCATCGATCACTCAGTAAACATCAGCTAGTGTTATCGTCTCCGCTGTCCTCAGCTTAGGAGGAGGCTTGTGATTCACCTGCTCTAAGTGCCTTCTTAAGGTTCAGGTGGAATTCTTTAAGCCTTGGAAACCAAAACTGCTTTTGCAAAAAGACAACCCCATGGAAACCAGGCAGCCTGAGCCCAAGGTGTTCCCAGAGGTCAGTGAAATCCTGCTGCTCTTTTCTCCAACAAAACCTCTTGCCTCCTCTCCTGGGAGATAATTCCTGGTTAAAAAAAAAGGGGGGGACGACACCTGGCTAGATCTCCTTCTATTGCCCCAGGCATCCTCTCCTCCTCCTGCTGGCACATTGGCCCGGAAAAGAGCCAGGGTCCCAAGGCTAACCCCTCTGCCAGCCCACCCCACCTCTGATTTCCATTCTCCTTTAACTGGGTTTCTTTCTTTTTTAATCTAGTTGGCTTTTAATTGCACATATCAGCAACCGTTGAATAATGATTTTATCTATATTCTAAATTTAGGGCAGTTAAATGCAAAGCAAAATGCAGACACTTTCTTGCGTCTTAATTGAATGAAGGTCACAGCTATAACAACATTTAATTGAGCTATTTTTCATTATCATATTTTAATGACTTTGCACTGACAGTTCGCCTGCTTCTGAGGAAAGAGCATGATGGAGTCGTTTATTTCCCTATTTAGTTATTGTTTGACAACATCAGCTTCGATTAAGACCCTGCTTTATAGAACATTAATCATATTTGAATGAGCAAGGGGTATAAATGTAAACACATCTCCCTTCCCACCACCGAAGGCTGTGTCCCCACACGGAGGCTCACTCCACAAATGCTTCGCAGCCATTGTCTGTTTGCATAATAGCCAACAACAGCCTGAACAACAATTCCCAGCTTTAATTGTCACCACCCCTATCTCACCCTTGCACCTTTCAGGGAGAAGTTATGATCTTCCACTTCTGAATGCTCAATAATTGTGTCATTTATCTCAATTTGCAGTTCAGTCTTTAGGCAGCTATTGGCAAGCTGGCATTAAAAAAAGAAAGGATAGACGGCATCCTGGCCAAAGGAGATTTTCATTTCCAAATAATAATCAGTTTAATTTGCCGGCATATGACCAATGATTCATGTTCAGATTTAATAATCAGGATCACATAATCTGATTATAGGGGAAATAATTTGTTTACAACCCCCAATTTACTGCTCAGAATTCCATTATCTCTCTTCAGCCATTGGTTTTTAAGAGATACTAACATGACCCAGGGGAACCGAAAGCAAACTATTATATTTCCTACAATTAGATCTTTGCATAGTCTTAACCCCAAGCCCCCACATAAAAAAGAACAGAAACAGCATGGAGGAAACCCATAAATAAAATGAATATATAATTGTGCTCAAAGAATAGCTCGCCTGGAGAGGCGGCACAGCAAATCTGTTCCTCCCCAGCTCGGGCACATCTGCTGGGCTCGACGGGTATGTGCACTTAAACGTAATCACTGTGTGGCTTCTAAAAAGAAATCCTGCTTAGAGACGGTCACCGCGGGCCACGCTCTTCCTGAGGCAGCCTTCTTGCTGCTGCCGTTTAAAGATTTTTAAATTGCACATGTTCTTCGGATCCACTTCACTGAAAGAGTCCACGTGCTGGGGAAAAGTTGGACATGATGCAATTTCTGGAAAGCAGATCCTACACTGCTTCCCATCTGAAAACGCGGTTCTCTGCAATTGACCAGCCTTACCCAGAGCGGTCAGAGCTGCTTTGAGAATAGCATCTCAGCTCTTTTTTTTTTTTTCCAAAGCAAGGAAATGGATGTGCATTGATGTAATTTAGTACCTTAGAGACGCGGACAAATTAGTGTAGAACATTATCACTAGTTAATTATGAATGACCGATTAATCAACCTAATCTAATATTCCACATTATGTTGATGTTATTAAAGTGCATCATGAAAATGACAGATAGTCTTCATTTGCTTTCTTTGGCCAAATGTGCACTCTGCAGTCATGATGTCAAAAAAAAAGTTTGCCAGTTTTAATATTAGAGAGTTAAATAATTAAAAAGAAGGTTTACCTGCACTCTGGCTTCTGTGAGGTTTATTTTCATGGCTAGCTCTTCTCTAGTGAAGACATCAGGGTAGTGTGTTTGGGCAAAAACTGCCTCCAGAGCTTCCAGCTGGTAAAAGAAAAAAAATATTTACTGGTGAGAGACTGTGGCTAGGTGAGAGGAAACAGATGCATATTTCAAAATTTGCTATGAGTGGTAGGGAAGTAGTTTCACAGATCAAGCAGGGGGAAATGAGGGAGAGGTCTTTGAAAATACCCCACAGAATTAAAATTTTAAATATGGATGACTGAGGAGCTAAGACTTACTAACAGCCCCAGCACTTCTGCAAGAAGTAGAAATAAGAGAGAAGTGCAAATATTATATGCATTTGCACAGGAATCAAAATCTAAGGTGACCTGATAAAACAGAAGAATCCACACAGCTTTCACCGGAGGGTGGAGGAGAAGAGGAACAACTTGCAGATGCCTTCAGTGTTTCAATCCCACAGAAATTGCCCAAGGGTATTTGTGTCACCTTCCCTACAGTTCCAGTTTGTTCCAGAATAGGACAGATCTACGGGAAGGAGCCCAGATCCAGGAAACCCAAAGTCAAGGTCCCAGTTACAGCCCTTCTGTTTATGGGTGACAATACCATCTAAAGTCAGACAACTTCTTGGACCCCATTTTTTCTCATCTGTCTATCTGTTGGGAATAAGAATGTCTGATGTGCCTTCTTCAAAGGGTTATTTCAAGGTTCAAATGATATTGCTGATATGGAAATGTTCCCCAAACCATCAAACCATAAGGCAAATGGGAGTGATCGTTATTGCTTCTTCCCTTACTATCTGGAACCAGAAGGTCAAAGTCATCTTCCCTGTCCCAGACTTGATTCCTTGCCACATAAATAGTTCAAGAAAACAGAAAGATCCATAATCAGTTGGCCTTATTTTAAAAGACAAAGAAGAGTGTTAAAACCCTGGGGGGAGGGGATTTTTTGTTGTTGGGGGTTTTTTGTTTTGTTTTGTTTCTTAGATGCAGGAAGCAGGTGACTGTCAGAAGGGGACCGTCACCATTACCTGCTGAAGAGTGAATGTGGTCCGGTTCCGCCGTTGTTTTCTGCGCAGAAACCCATCATCAAAATCTCCCGTGGAATGGTTACCAAAGGGTGCAGTGCCTGCTGGGAACAAAACTGTGTCAGCCTGAGCCATATTCCCCCCAATCTCCACACTGAGCTGGGGCCACACCTTTCAGAATCATCAGCCCATCCCCTCCAGATAAAACCCTGTGTGTCCCAAAATGTCTTTCTCTGCTCATCTTACTAAGGCCCCATCATTTCCACTCTCATATGCCCTCTCTCTCTAAATAATCTTTGACTCCAGGGCCTATTTTATAGGGTGGATGGCAACCTTATACCCCAGGACAGCCAAGTCCTCTTCTTGTGAAATTCTGGACTCTGAGTCACAAGCTTGATGTGGAGTCCTCACCCGCCCTCTGGCACCCTCTGGCACCCTCTGCCCCTCTGCCCGCTGTGCCTTTACCTCATATCTACTCCTGGGTCTTTAACAGCAGCCTCTATGTCTCCTTTTGTTTACCTGTTGGTTTACTTTCCCTTGTTTTTTATAAAGAATAAGGATTAAAGGCAGAGGACACAGGGCGGGGGGAAAAAAACGCTTACACCTTTTCACAGTACTTTTCTCCTAGAACTTCAGGGCACACGGAGGTAGAAAGTTTATAAATGAATATTAATTACCATTGGTCACAGCTCATCAGCACCACAGTGGATCTGTTACATATATGTCAATTAACAAGGATCTGCACCAATAGCACTGCCCTGAATTCCAAGCCAACTTAGACAGGGTCCCTCTCAAAGGGCACCCTATCCTCTGACCAGGCTCATAAAGGACTCACTGCTCCTGCTTCTCTGAAAAGAAAGACATCCTTCCCACTGTCCTCCCCAGCAGCCTCCAAAGCTCATATAAGCCAGAACAGAGTTTGGCCCCAAACGTGCATTCAGATCATTTTCCAAATGTGCACCATTTACTTGACAGTCCACAATGGCTTCTTAGGAAAACAAATGAGCAAGTTCCCATTAGCCAGTGAAAGCTATACCTGCCACGGGCCTGAGTCTTAGAATCACTGCATACTTGGCATAAGGAACTGGCAAGACACTGCGCCCAGACCTTGTCCCTCAGAAGGACTGCAGTCCCAAAGAAGCAACATTCTTTGGGCTTTTTAAAATTCTATCCACTAAAGGGAGTTCCTCCTTCTTTTATTCTACTCCCCAGTGCCACATCCTTTGCCACAGCACTCCCACTCTCTGCTGAAGTCTTATTCCTCTATCTTCCTGTCCAAAATGCATTTTTCAAAACCCTAGTTACAATATTTCTTTGCGACTCATTGGAAACTTTAATTTTTTTTTTAAGATTTATTTATTCACACAAGAACTGGGGTACAGACCAGAGATGTGGGGGGGTGAGAGGATTCACCAGAGACAGAGTGGGGAGCAGAACAGGCAGACTGAGTGAAATGCACTGCTGAGGGGAGCAGCAGGCGAGTCAGGAGAGGTCTGCTGCGCCATGTGGGTAGCACCCTGGCCAGGGATCGAACTCCCACTGCAGCAGCTGTGGATAGATTCACAGGTTGAGTCTTAACCCCTTGCACCACCAGGGAGGCCCTCATTGGAAACTTTAAAAGACAGCCTCAAAGCAGTTTTTTTTCCATTATTTTGCAGGAAGCGCTTTGACACAAAGCACTTGTCGGGTGGGGATGGACTGCAATCTCTGAGGCTCTCCAAACACAGTCAGCCCCGCACTTCAAACTTACACCTGCTTGTTCCAGCTTGTGTCACAATTTGTACACATCATCGCTTTAAATGGAATTTTTAAAAGAGTGATGTTTCATCAAATTAACAAGAACACAGATTGACAACCTAATGGAGGAAAATATGAGAAGATGTTTTTACTTAGAAATAAGATAATGGTTAATAATTTTGTGGAAATGTCAAACCTTGCCAATAATTATACAAAACAAACAATGATATTATTCACTATTTTCATGAAAAGATAGTAATGCCCAGTATAGACAAGAGTGTAATAAATATTCATGCTCATTCACTACTTATAGGAGCATAAATTGCAGCCTTATCAGAGAATAATTTGACAATATCTGTCAAAAACTAAGTGCATGTGCAAGTATTTAATCTGTGATTATACTTAATAAGAAATAGAGAAGCATGTTTCTGGAAGCATGGTAATAGAGGAAAAACTAGAAGCAAGCAAAATGCCCATCAGTAGACATTTTCTATACAATATAAGGTGGAATATTACACAGCTGTTTAAAAGAAATCAGTAGCTCTGTAAGCAAAAATCCTCAAAACATCTACTATGGTGTCAAAAAAGCAAAGTCCTAAATGACATAGCAGTATGATCCAGCACAAATAAAGCACACCATAAAGAAGAAAATAATATAAAAATATGGGTTAAAGTGTGTTTTTCTTGAAAGAATCACAAGAAATCAACAATTAAGTATCTTTAGAAAAAGATTTTATCCTTTGATCTATCAGTTTCTGTTCAATTTGAATTTCCTAAGCAGGAGCATGTTATACTTTTTAATTTAACATTGGTAAAATTATCTGAAAAATGAGATTATTAACCACACTTTGCCTTCTCCTTTTTGTCTCTCTAGATTAATAGAAAATAAAAATGTTTAAGGCAATAGGCTATGAGATGTCATATTTCAAAGGTCTGTTCTCAGCCTTTCTGTTTCAGCAAATTACCTCCTCCCCAACACCACCAAACTAAAATAAAACACCCCTGCAAAACTGACTCTAAAACACACTGCAAAAGCATGAAAATTTTCTTAAAAACTGATCTCCCTTGCTTCTGCAACCAAAGAGCGTGGAGAAGGCATATGCAGGGGCTAGGAAGGAAAAGTGAGTGGAACTGAACTGAAAGCAGCAAGCACCTCAGTACCTTGGGACTACGCGGGCTGGGTCATCCCTCTCCCTAAGTTACTTTTGTAATGCACCCTTCAAACAGGGTTTTCCCCTAAAGTCAGAGAGGCAGCCCACCACCTGCTAAATGTCCAAACTTCAGCCTTCCCCACTTACACCAGAAGATTGGGCATGAATGGCCCCCAACCCCAGGTTCATAAGTTATAAGTGTGTCTCCCACACATGCAGGGGTTCTTCTCCAGTTCTGGGATACCAGGAAAGCAGATGCACCTCTTAGACCTCTTAGACCATCAGCTTGGATCCTTGGAGGTAAAAAGAAGTATAAGGCAGGCAAATGTCTGGCCTTCTCTTCTTAGGAATGCAGGTGAAGTCATCAGGGCTTAAACATGGATTTCAGTAGCCTCTTTTAGAAAACCCTACTGAAATAAAAATGTCCATGGGAAAAGCAAAACCAAACTTTCTGAAATCTCTGTGGGTGCTGGGCATCTGAGGCTCAGCTACTAATCCAGGCAACCCAGGATAAAGTGGACCAGAATCTTCTGATATCTCAGGCCCCTCAGTGTCCCATAACCTTTTGCCCCCTCCCATGATTCCCTCCCTTTCTTGGTCTCCAATATTCTCTCATTCCACAAATAAGCCAAAGAAGTAGATTGTCAAAGCCAAGTCCTAGTATTGCTCCCAGAGTTGTACAAGTCCTAATATCCCATTGCTAAAACTGCTGCTCTGAGTGAGGAAGGTGTTGTGTGGCTTTGCATTTGGCTAATGCATATAATCCTTCCTAACTCTGAATGGCCCCCTCTGGGCACTCCCTAGGCCCTGCATGGGGCACACCAGAGATCCAAGCTCTGCCCTCTCACCAACCTACGCTCATCTAACAATCCAGTGCAAAGACCACACTAGGGATCCAGAGAGGAAATTTATCCTAAGGCCTGGAGACCCTCAAAACCCCAAACCCACTTCATGGATTTGCCCCTTGGGAGTGGGGAGTCATTGGCACTTGGGGTCAGAAACCCAATAAATCACGGAGGAGGAGGCATGCCAAGGTACTTCCATGGTGAAAGACATGGCTGCCAGGAATAGATGTTGAGATCAGGGAGGAGTACTGCCCTGTGCCCCAGTGAAAGCTGCCTGGCAATGGGTCATTCTGGCTCACCATTGGCCCAGAACCATACAGACCCACTTCCTAGTCTACCTTGGCTTTTCGGGATGTTTGCAAAACACCGTGAAAGATTGATGCAGTCCCCTGGGCTGGGGAGCCCAGATTAGAGGCGTGACACCAGCATCTGTGCTGGGAGGCTGGGACAACCGGGCAGGTCCCAGCGGCTGGCATGCATAGCCCGGGGCCACCCAGCCCAGGCGGCGAGGGAGGTGGGAGGCAGGTGGTGATGGGGCGGGAGGCTGGAGCGGGGTATGGGGAGGCGGTCAGGGGCTACTGCTACCCACCGCCCGGTGGCTGCGCCCCTCACGGGACCAAAACCCAAATGTTCTGCAGCCCTGCTGCCGCCGAGGCCCTTTCAGAACGGCGCCTTCTTTTCCCAATAGCCCCAGGAGCCGCACTTACTCACCCTCTAGCTGTGGCGGACAGTGGAAGTAAAACATCACCGACGGCCTGATCGGCTGGACGGCAGGGACTCGGGAGGGTGACTGGGAGACCGACGGGCACGCGTAGCTCCGGCCTGGCTGCAAAGCAAACAGCGATAAAGCCTAAATCTCCTTCTGTCTGCGCCCCAGCCGGCCCTGGTGCGCACCCGGCACTCTCCTGAAAAATCCCCTCCTAGCGCCCTCAATCCACAGTGGGGACGGGAGGGCGGTGACAGCTCTCTCAAGCCAGCCGCCCCGCCGGGCAGTCCTTGGGTTCAGGTCCACCTTCCGGACAGCCGCACCCCGACCCGGGTCCCACCATCAAACCCGCGCAGTTTGGTTTCCGGCTCTTAGAGGTCCCGGCCGCAAGCCCAGCACCCAGGCCACGAAAGCCGGGTCCGCAAGCGCTTCAGACCATCAGCGCGAGCGGCAACCCCGGCCAGGAAGGCAGCCGAACCCCAAGGCCGGGCGCGCGGGGCCCGGCGAGTGAGTCGGGAGCCGAGCGTACCTCGGCGGGTGGCGGGCGAGGAAGGCCGGAGCGTGACCGACTCCGGTCCGCACGCCAGGCTCGGCTGGAGGCGGGCGGGGCTCGGCTCGGCTGGCGCCCGCAGGACCGGGAAAGTGACTCGGGAAGTGGCCAGATGTCTTGCTGTCTGTCTACAGCGCGCGCCGCCGCTCAGCACTCGCCTTTATAATCTCACGCATAATTGGCCTTAATCTGATTATTTCCAGCGCTGTCTACAGCGAGTAACTTGGATAGGTCTATTGGGCCTTACAAATGGCCCACGTGGTGTAAAAAAAAAAAAAAATCCGTCATTTCTCAGCAAACATCAGGAATGTGTTTTCTCCTTTCTCTCAAAAGAGGATAGAAAGGACCATCACTACGAACACCCCCAAAAAGGCATTATTTTCTGAACACTCCACACCACCCGCCCCTCCAGCCAGTCCCCTCTGACTCAAACCTTCTTTCTCCTCCAGAGCTTGGATTTGGGCTCGCCCTTGTCAGAGGCCTGGCGACTCCAGAGCTGCGAATTGACAAAGCGCTGCTAATTGTCGCTGCCGGATGGGTTTTGGGGGTACTCTTTGCACACGGCTTCCCTTTCCAAGCGACCGTACAAAAGGAAAGTTTGATTTTGTTCTCAGCAAGGGGTCCTTGAATTTATGTTCGCTTCTCCATGCAAATGATATGCGGTGGGACCCTTCTCAATTACTTTTAAAATGCATCCGAGGCAGACACTCGGTGGAGAGAGACCGCCCTTCCCTCTGCCTGGGTGAAAATTAAACTCTAAAGTACCGGGCTGAAATTTTCAAGTCAGGGGCGCGGGATTGGATCAAATCACATAAACTGCAAAAAAAGCAAGTCTAATGGTGCATAATTGGTTCTGTAATAGCATTACACCAGGATAATAGCCCGTTACGGCCCCCTGCACTATTAAGTGCTTCCCTGGCGGAAAGCCTTTATGATATTAAAGGGGGAATATAATGATATTTTGGTTATTAAATGCGTGTAATTAATTTATGCACCACTGAAAATAAAGTTGGTATTATGACCCACTCAAGATGCATCAGAAGATGCAAGTCAGACAACTGTTGATAAGTTCTGGTGTCTGTGTTCCGTCTAGACTGCTGATTTTATTTTGGGACGATGGCTTCTTGGACAGACTACATAAATTGAATATTTTATAAACATTCTAATGCTGCATTCGGAGCGAGGCAGTGGGTCGGGTCCCTGCACCGCCTGGGATCCAGCTTTGATCTTAAAGACACAGCACGTTGGAAACAAAAGGCCTGGCCGGCCCTCGCGTGGACACCAGCCCCAGGCGAGGCGCGTCTAGCTGGAGGGAAGAGTTCCGGGGCCCTGACGCGTGCACCGACAACCCCCAGAAAACCGCAGGGAAGAAGTCGCCACACTTGCAGGCGGAGACAAGTCCGCGCCCCGGTGCACCTCAGCGGCCCCTCCTGGGCTCAAACAGTCCGGGCACTGGGAGTCGGCGGGACACGCGGAAGAAACCGCTGAAAATTCCGACTCCGCGGCGCCAGCTCCTAGACTCCGAGAGTCCAGGTGGCCGGGCTGGGGGGAGGGTAGGGACGGGTAGCAAACTTGCAGGTCAGGAGAGAGGGTGCGGTAGACGGAGCCCCCTGGATAACTGAGAGCGCTGCTTCCACTTCCTTCAGAGGGACGGGAGCTGACCCTCTCTCAGCCCAGGCCAAGAGGCTCTGCACGCTCTCTTGTCTCTCTCTCCAGGTCTCCCTCAGAGGACCCCTGTTCTCTAGAGTCCTTTTCAAGAACCCAAAGCTCCACTTGCGCGCTGGGTCTGCCAAAAGCCCCCTCAGGTTCTCCCTTGCCCTACGCAGCGTTCCCCGCCCGCTCGCCCTGCGCGTTCTGGAAACCAGTGCCTGAAAAACGAAGTGAGGGAGCCGTCCGGTCCACTCCGCCAAGATGCTCTAAGCGCACCTGGATACCTGTGCAGGAACCCTTGGCACAAGAAACCGGGCGCCGCGCTGGCCCCCAAAACCAGTGAGGTCCAATCCCCGCTCTCAGCTCCCCATCCTTGACATCCGCCAAAACAGGTTCTTATCAAGGCCCAGAGAGATCCCGGGCTCTTCTTGGGTCTGTGGGCTGCGCGCCTCCTGCGCCGCCCGGCTGGTCAGAACCATGGACAGCAGCACCGCTTCCTCCCGGGCTGCGGAGCAAGAGGCGGGTCCCGAGGGCTCCACCAGCCGGGTGCCGCTGCGGAACCCGTCCCGCCGGCCCCGGGAGTTGGGGACAACGACCCCAATCCTCTCCCGATCCAAACGTGCGCAAGTTACTTAAGACGCGCGCTCAGCAATCGCGGCAAGGACCCAACTCTTCAGTCCACAACACTTCTACTTCTCGCGGTTCCTGTCCACCGGCTTCAGCCAGGAGGCGACGCGCGCCCCGTTTCCGCTGGTCCCGTCCTTCCCAGAGCCCCGACGCGAGCCTGGACGCCGCCCCGGCGGGACCCCCGGCCGGTCTCCCGGAAAACACCCACCTCGCGCGCAACGCGGAGCCAGATCCGGAGCCAAGACCTCGCCTCGCGCCACGTCCCTCTCCCCTAACCGCGGGGCAGGGCTTGTTCCTGGTGGCAAAATAGCGAATAAATAAACAAACACGCATCCGTAGAAACGAAAGACTCTAGCAAACTTTGATGACCAGAGGCCCCTTTTTTCCCCCGATTTTCTCCGACACTTGGACCCGGGAGCAGGTGACTAATGTATTCGCTAACGTTCCCCTCCCCCCTGAAAAGGGGGTTAGCAACGAAAAGATGATTTTTCCTTAATTCTTGTGTGGTAAAATGTATTTTCCAATTAACCAAATTCACCGATCTGTCCCGCTTGGACACTCTGATAATTTACAACCTAAAAGTGTACTTTCTTTATCTAAAGACCAAGGTGACTGCTTTTAATTTTCTCTAACCTCTTTACACTTGATGTTCACCAGACTCATAATGTTAATTGGCTTCATATACGGATCATCAGTTTAATGAAGAAATAAATCCTGTGTTGCTTTATGTTTTAACAGTGATTGCTTTAATGAGGAATGTGACGTGTTCCAAAATCAAAGCTGCAGAAGACATTAAAAGGGGCTTCTACTAGGACAGAAATGCTTATTTAAAGTTAAAACCATGGATCATATTTCAACAGATTCTCACAGTGGGTGAGGGGTGGGGGTGCTCACTCGCCCCACCTGGGCTGCTTCCAGCCTCTGGAAGGAGACAATTCTGTGGTCAGTCCTCAATGTTCTTTCTCTCCATATTTAATACACAGCAGCCACAGAGACTCCATTCCCTATAAGAATTATTTTCTGGCTACTAAACGGCATGCTACCTTGCCTTCTGTCCAGCAGAGTGGAGAGAAGCCAGAACAGAGTAAGCAGTTCAACTTTCAAGGTTGTTCACTTCTTGAAAAATAAAACAAAGTGGGAAGAGAGTGATTTGTGTGCAGCTGTTGCAAAGGTGCATCTCTGATGCAGCACATTCCCACCACTGAAAATCCAGCCTCCAGCATAAGCCTGTCGGCAGAGTGGGCTGCTGCTTACCCAGGTTCTGGCCCCTGAAAATGTCTGCAGGGGATGCACTGGGCTCCCTTCTGGTGATGGGTACTTTACATCTCTACATCAATTAATAGGAGAGTAAATCTGCTTCCTCTAATGGGTGTTTGATTTTTTCTAATTTTAAGCTTGTTCTAGGAAGGGAAAACTATCATCTTGAAAACACTGAAAGCAGCAATAAAATGTTAGAAATTGGAGCATTTATACCTCAAGTCCTAAATTGTCTTTCAGTTGAATTATGAGTTATTTTAAGTTGATTCCTGAAAAGAATTACAAATGCTTAGAAAATGTAAGGCTCCAGGTTGATGTCTCAAACAAAACACATGTAGTCTAGCTCAGTTAGGAAAATTGGAGAAACATTTGGAGAGGCCAATGCATAAATATATGTGGGACTTGACATCTCAACTGGGCTCAGAAGACATTTTCCCAGCCTGACTTTTAAAACATTTTTTAGCAGAAACAATCTCAGTAAACATGGTTTAAACCCAGAGCAAAGGATAAAGCCGACAAAATATTTCAATTTTCAGGAAGAATAAAAATGATACTAAATTTCTCGTTGTATATTTTGGAAGGATCCAGATGACTGTAACATTGTTTTGTTCTTAAAGGTTTTTTTTTAAGCTCCATGATGTTACCGTCAGTGGTCACACAGCTCTTCCAAGGCAGAAGGTGCAGCATGTGCGTGTTCAGTAGGAACATACCTCATTCTCCACTTGTCAGCAAGTCCATTGTCATTTTGTAGTTTTGGAAATTGCCAAGAAAAGTCAGATTAGCTAGCAAAATGTGATAGAATGGGGGGGAAGAATAGCAGGTAATTAAAATTCCAGAGGAAGGAGGACTGTGAATAATAAATATATAGCTAGAGTGAAATAGATTAAGGTTCAGATACACACACAAAGGGATACGTATCCATTGTATTACCTTGGGAATTTCCTATCACTCATGTAACTGCCATGTAGAAGTAATAGTTAATTAAATGAAAGCCAACTTCCAAAACCTCCACCTCACCGGGTTAAAAAAGCATTGCCCCTGAAGCAGGCCTACTGCCTGCAGAGTCCACGCATACCTAGCTTCATTCCAACAGTCTCCACTGCTCGTGAGCTGGGACCTCCATGACTTCCTCTGAAAAGAGGATAAAAATGCCTACATCAAGTCCTGGTGGGAGGATTGAAAACAGTGCTAGAGAATGTTTAGGGCAGAGAAACTATTCTGTGTAATACTAGAGTGGTGATACACGTCATTATACTTTTGTTAAAACCCACAGAATGTACAATACCAAGAATGAACCCTAATGTCAATGTATGGGTACTGGTGATTATGATGTGTCAGTAGAGGTCATTATAACAAATGTGCCATGCCAGCAGGGGAGATGATAGAGGAGAGGCTATGCATGTGTCAGGACATTGGGAAAATGGGGACTTTCTGGACTTTCTGCTCAATTTTAATATGCACCAAAAACTGTTCTAAGAAATAAAATCAATTTTTTTTAAAAAAAGCCATTGTTGAAAACAATGCCCAGCACATAGCAACCACTCAATAAATACCAATATTTCACCATCATTATGATTAATAATGTCTCGCCACCAATATGACCCACTAGGGAGGCACATTCCTGGAGAGATGCCACCCTGAGCTGCTTGGGGTACTTATAAATGGCTCCTGCCTCTTCTGGCTTTCTCTAGGATGAGCCCACCTTGGCCAAAGCATCACCACCCTGGAGAGAGCTCCTCTGTGGCTCCACATCCTACCCATCTGCCAGTCTGCTATGCATGTTTCCTTACATTTTTCCCTTCACACATCATTGCTTGGTGTGGTGATCTTTACTCAACTCCCATCTATGTAACAGGGATATTTAAATCAAGAGCCTTTGGGCTGGGTCAGAGGTATTTTATTTAGCAGTCAGACATTTTTTAGAAATTAAAATTGATTGCCTTTAAAATGGACATGTTTATAACAAAACAAAAATAAACAGACAACTATAAATCAGAGACATTTTGCAGGGGAGGGGGCGAGAGAGGGATCAAAACGAGGGTCGGAAGAGCATGAGGGACTACGGGGATGGTGCATGGGTGAACTGGTGGTGGAAATTCTGTGGGGACTACACCTGAGAAAAGAAAGCAAACATTGTAAAAAAAAAAAAAGAAAGAAAGAAAAGAAAGAAAAATTATGTAAAACATATGTAAATAAATTGTTTAAAATGGAAAAAAATAAAGTGGACATGTCTATCTTGTCACAAATTCCACCATTCCACACTACTTTCCTCCAGGTTACCATTCACATTTGTGAGATCCATTGCTTCCTGCAGACTTCTGACTTTCCTATCCCAGACATAAATTTCATGAGTCTATCAAAATTTTCAGATTTTTTTGTCAACATTAGGAAAGAGGTGTGTCAAAGGAGACTAAATCCACAGCCTCTGGAGTTCCAGAGTCTAGTTCAGTCCATTTCAGCAAACTCTTCTAGCACCTATTCTGGGCTACGTGCAGGGACACAGACCTGTAATGGACTCGAGGACCCAGTCCCTAGAACTTCTGGCTAGGAAAGAAGACAAGGTAACAGAGGGAACAGACACTGGCACTATCTGGCCAAATACCAGAAGGCATTGGATTCTCTGGGCCTTCCCTCCACTGGCCTAGAGAGCTTTCTAGAAGGACAGACCCACAGCTGGCAAAGGGGCCCTCATACTCATGTACCCTGATCAAATGGAAAATCACCCTCCCTCCCAGAGCCCATGGGCACAATCCGCAGTGTTCAGATCATCACACCAGAGTCAGGAGACTTGACAGGGTTCAGCATCAACCCTCAGGCTCAGCTTCCCAATTACAGCTACATTGAGAATCTCAGAGGGGTGGGCCACACATCAGTGTGCGATAGGTCCTGCAGGTGCACCTACAGAGTTCAGTTTCTAAGATGCTAACATCCAGGACTACTCTGATGGATCTACTGGAGTCACTGTCTTGGAACAAAATCATTATATAAACATTTCATTTTAAGTCCAGCTGACTGTTATTAAAGAGGTAATAATGAATTGCTAATAAGGAAACCAAATCAATCCCAGGAAATCTCAAACAGGATCCAGCCAAAAATAGAAGAATGTGCTCAGTCTCTAAATTTAAATGATCCTACCAATAAACCTCTAGGAAAAATAACTTTCAAAGTCTGTTCTTTAATAATACTTAGTGGAGAATTGCTTTGTTCACCATAAAAATAAAATAATAGAGTGGTAGAATGTAAGAGTAGGACTGGGGAGCTAGTAAACCACAGAATCAGAACTGGAATCCATCCCTCCCAAACCCAAGTCCAACACGCTCTGCTATCCCTTTTTTAAAAAGACATGTTTCCCCTGAAACAAAATATTGTAGTTGTCCATTAAGTTCTTGATTTGTGGAATTTAATTGGAATGACCTCTCAAGAAATGAAATGATTGCTACAGGTGTGACTGGTAAACTCACCAAAAATCTAATTTGTAATAGACTTGAATTATATACACAGCTACACTTGGAAATTCACTTAGGTGGCTTTTCAACCAGGACAACTTGGGGTCAAGTTTGACTTCTTTTTATTTCCCCCTTTCCTTATCCCCAAAGTGGAACTTATAATACCTGCCTTTCAGTATGTGATCCTGCCATCAACTTCTCTCTCTCTCTCACTGGATTTCTCAGCATACTCCCATAGTACGACACTCACTGCCTCACTTCCCTCCTGCTAGCCTCAGCCTCATCTAGCAGCAGACTCTCAGAGCACATTTAAACCTCAACATAAATATTTACTAAATGAAATTTACTGATGTCTGAGCAAGGCTAGTGCAGGTAATTCCCACCTCTTAGTCCTGCTGCCCATCAGCCCACAGCTTTTCACAGGCCAGCCCAGTGAGGGGCAAGTGTCAGGACGACACAATGAGACATGCTGAAGGCATGAACTATTTGCCTATCTACCTATTCATTTCTTTATTCATTCTGCAAATAGTTGTGGAGCACTGGTTCTATGCCAGGTGACATTTGGGAGATGCACTTGAAAGCAAGACCCCACAGAAGCAGGAGGTAGGTGTTTCAGGAGAGCCTTTCAAAATTGCAGTGGAGTTTGTCAAAGCCAGGTCACCAGCAACAGACTGCACCCCTGGAGAGGCCCCCAACTATCCAAGGCTGCCCCCTCCACCCTCCAGTAACTTGTCCCAGGGAGTCCTAACCAAAGAGGTAAACCCTTCCTCTGCAAAAGGGCAAATGAAGCTGGAATGTACAGGGTCTCACCTTTGCTGGGGAAGCAGAGGCCCCCTAGATGTCCATTCTGTCATCTGAACATTCCTCTTCTTCGCCCTCTCATTCCTTCGCACATACTTATGGAGAACCACATCTGTGCCAACATCTCACTGCTGGCAAGAAAAAGAGATCTTTTCTTTCATTGTGCTTAAAATCTTATCTTTCATATGTGATTTCTTTTTTACTAATATCTTCCCAAGTAGACTATAAATACCAGATCGGTGTGGTTTCGTGATAATATTCTAAGCCCTTACTTAGCACAATACATTGCACCTACCAGGCATGCAATAAAGAGCTATTGAATGCATAAATGAATAAGACAAGATCTATGGGCTCAAGTCCTAGAAGACATAGACATGAATAGAGCATTTGACGATCAATGCCTCTCCCTGCAATTCTGGTCTTGTGTCCTTCAATGCTTTCTGGTATAACTCAAGGCATAACTAAGTACATGAATCAAGGACCAATCAATCATCTCTCCTCTCCTGTATCTCTTGCTAAATGTTGCTTAGGGCTTTTGCATGGCCACAGCAGTTACTTCCAAGATGGTCGTAAGTGACACACGGATTGCATCACAGGCCAGGCACCCTGACCAGTCTTATCAGAAAGGCTGACATGCTTCTCCTAAACTGTCTTGCCCAACTTAACTCACAAATCATTCTAGTGCCTTCTCTTTCCTCCCTGCAGCCTGAAGCAGAGCAGATTATGTCCATCCCCATTGCTACTTTCTAGCTCTTGAGTCCTCTTACCATTTGAAAACCATTTTCCCATCTGTCAAAGAGAAATGATTCCCATCTCAAAAGAAGCACTTCGTGAGATGGTAAAATGCTCACAGATGTGGCAGTTGGCAGGTTGGCACGTGCGGTCTTCCTTCCTAAAACTAGAGTGGGGGAGTGTTCTTTTTCCCGTGGCATTTCCCTTTCTCTGGCATTTGCCTGCCTCTCTCTCTCTCTCCTTCTCCCTCCATTTCTCCTCACCCCTCCTCTCTCCCACCCAGCCTGTGCTAAAATCCCATTCTGTTGCTCTGTTCAAAGGACACCTACCATTTCCCCTCTTTGTTGTGAGCTCCCAGAAGCATCTATACCCGCTCTGGCCCTTAAGCCTTCACCCCTTTTTTTTCATTTTTTAAGATTTATTTATTTGTGCATACAAGAGCTGGGGTACAGGCCAGAGATACGGGGAGGGGGATGAGGGTGAGAGGATTCACCAGAGACAGAGTAGGGAATAGAAAAGGCAGATTGACCGAAGTACACTGGTGAGGGGAGCAGCAGGCGAGACAGGAGAGGTCTGCTGCGCCATGTAGGCTGCTCCCTGGCCGGCTGGGGATCAAACTCCTGCTGAAGAGGCTGCGGATTGCTTCAAGGTGCGGTGCTTAACCCCTTGCGCCACCAGGGAGGCCCCGCCTTCACCCCTTTAACCAGGAAATAGAGTAGGGAATTGAGGAGGCAAGAGAGGAAAATGGGAGGTAGGGGGACCCTCCTTTCTTCTTTTATGCAGAGGTTGCCACTTGGCTATTTCAGTAACTTTTTTTGGTTTGACCAGAATCAATATTAGCTTTGGTTTACATTATTGAAAAAGTGAAAACAATTGTAAACACAAGTGGCCAGGGTTCAGACCCTGCCCCTTTGTGACATCTCTCCCCTCACACAATGGTGATTTCTATCTGACCTCTGAAAGCATCTGAATTTACAATCCCTGCATAGATTTTTTTAAAGTAGTGGCTTCACGGTTGACTTTTCTTTTATTGTGCTCTTCAGAAAAAGTTGTCTAAATGGAAAAGTAAATCAATGAATTAAATGCTGAAATGTTTTTATATAGCACATAAGAACAAAATTAAAACCACCCATAATCTTACAACCTAAAGTTAACCATTATTACCATTTTATTATATAGCTTAGCAAAATTTTACATGAATTTATTGCATGCATACTTTTTAAATGTAAAAAATGTGATCAAAGCACTACCTAGTTTTGCAGTTTCTTACTCACTTTAACAATACATTGTAAATATCTTCCCAAGCTGTTAAACAATCTTCCACGATATTCCTAGTGGTTGGCTTCATAGTTAGGATATATATGTATGTCCAGCTGCTGTGATAGAGAGACATAGTAGTGGTTTAAATAAGTCTTTATTCATTTTTCCCTCTTAGACAGATGCCCAATCTTCTCCATGAGGTGGAGGGCTCCCTTTACTCTGCTTCCTCCACCATCTGCAAATGTGACCTTGTCTGCATGACCCAAGAGGACCCCTTCCCAGGATGCATGGCAGCCTCTGGGGAGTATAAAAAGAGGAAAGTGGCACACGGTTCCCTGGGGCTGGGGGCACAGCCTTCTAGGGTCTGCAAGCTTCACAGGCCACCTCTTTGCTCACAATTCTGGCCAGAATTGTGGGAGGCCACTAGAGAGGCTTCCAAAAGTTCTATGCACCAGATAATATCTCAGCATCTATTATGGGAGAAAGGAGAATGGGTATTGGGAGACAGATGTCAGCATGTGCCACAATCATACCACAATCCCCGTTGTGAGACATTCCTACACTCATTATTTTCTTAAGATAAATTGTCAGTAGACAAACTATCTGATCAAAGAAAAAGCATGTTTATGATTCCCAAGCATCTTCCTATTTCACATTTCTTCCCTTCCACCTTGAGCATCCACCCTCCAGGTCCCCATCCTTGAACGAGGGGACCATTCTGCACAGGCAGTCACCATCAATGAGCACAATCCCCCCCCCACCTCCAAAAACCACATCCATAGTGCAAATCCCACAGGCTACTTCAGTCCCAGCTGGACAGGGGTGGCAAAGTTAGAGGAGTGGTCGGGGATGGGAAGTCAGGTGCCAGTGAGGACTGAGGGTTGGGCCAAGGAACCTAAGGTTCAGACACTTGTTACCTGATAAGCACAGGTAACAATCAGGAGACCTATGGTAAAAGATACTAGAGTAGGAGCTGGAAGGCTGTGAAGGAAGTTTCTAGAACAGGCATGAAGTCAGGGCTTTCTTTTCCAAGACTGGGAGAAAGAGAGTCACAAGGTCAAATACCTGTCAGGACCCTAAGCCTCTCGCTGATTTCTCCCAAGGCAGGGTCATCCAGCATGGCCCTCAGTACCTCCCCTGAATCCTGAACGCAGCTCCTCAGGTGAGTCTTAGAGGGGACTGCCACCAGTCGATGAGGCTCTCTGCTTCTATCTCCACCGCCTAGTCATACTTCCTGGGTCACAGGTCAGCAAACTCCACAAAAATGTAAATTCAGAATCAGTAAGAACAGAAGAAGTAGAAGAAAGGCAAGTAGAAAAACCCCAAGCAAACCCATCTTGGGGAGCAGTGGAGTAGGGAGAGGGGTCTCAGTAACCCCAGTTCTCCCAGCCCAATCTCCACAGACTGGACTGAAGAAAAGCTGTCAACCAACTGGGCAACTTCTGAAATTGCTGTTCTCTAGTGAAGCAACCCAGCCTAGAATCCTCCTCCCACTACCCCTATTCCCTTCCCATCGCCCACTGATTGAAGCCTGAGCCAGCAACTGCCACCAGGTGGCACCAAACTGCAAAAGGAACGGCTCCTTGGCAATGCTGTAGAGAAGTCTTCAAGGTGAAGGTGGAAGGCCCTGCTGATTTATCAGGGTGTTACTGCTCCTACCACGGCCCTGGCACAGAGTGAAGGCTCAGAAAATGTACAAATGTCTGCTTGTGGGTGGCTGGATGGATGGGTGAATGGATGGAGTTGATTTCCCACACACACGACCTGGGCACCCCTTCTCCTTCAAGTGGGCACTTCAGAGCTGGAGATGTACCTGGATCTCCCAAGAAACTCCACCTCAGACTTTCCCATATGCCTCTGGTTCCATCTGGGGTCCAGAGCCTGAGATGAGTGTCTTGATTACACAAATTGGTGCAGGCCAGGTCTACATCTGTACCAGGGAATGACATGCAAGAGGTTGCCGGGGATATTCTAATGCTGCCTCTCTCTGCAATCAGAGAAGCCCTTCATGTGCTCATCCCCACCCCAGCCTAGACAGACAACTGCCTTGCTCTTCTCTTGCACAGGAAGTTTCCAAGGCTCCAGGCCTCACTATATCCCAGTCTCAGTTCAGTCATCTCTTCAGGAGAAAACCTCTAGGGTCACCAGAGCCCCACTCTCCCACTTCCCTAAACTCTCATGTTTTAATTTCCTTTCTGTCTTCACCACCTTTATTCATGTTTCATCAGCATATGCTTAGCGTCCATCTCCATACTAGTACGCAAGCTCAACAGTGCACCCAGGCGTCTAGAACAGTGCCCAGCAAGCAGCATTTTGTTGACTGGACAAACCCCAGTTCTCTCCCTGGTTAGACAGACTTCCTCCAGCAGCCCCTGGTCCCTTTGCCCCCCTACTTCCCAGCAAGCACTCCTCACCACCAGTAGAGTCCATTACCACTGAGAAACACACATTCTCACTACAAAGGTAACTCCCCGTAATTACCCTGCTAATTATAAGTCCTGTAGTCCTAGCTCTGCACCACCGCCATTGCAGACCTCATTTCCTTACAAAGTCCAGGATAAACAAATCCAATATATTTTATTTTAATTATCGCTGTTTAATGGGCCATAATGAAACTATGGTGAGGGTGCACAAAAGGAGATCATTTAGAGTACTCGCCGGAGCAGAGCTGCTGATGAGAGAGCCTGTTGTTCAGGTCTCATTTACTGTAATCCTGGCTGCCTCCCTGTGCCCAGAAACCCATCACTTATTCATCCCTCTTTGCCTTTGGCTCCTGGCCTGCCAGGATGTCCACCCTCAAGGAGAGCAACCTGGAAGCCTGGGGCCACAGGAACGGTGGAAGCTCCCTATGGAGCAGGTGTCTGATCTGCTCCCCATACTCTTGGAGGCGGCAGGCAACTTTTAAAATAATTTCTGGCAGTTTGATTAACTCCCCCCAAAAGGCCTCTTGTTTATCTCTTCTTCATTTTTTCTGCAGTTGAACAGTTTATCGCACATCCATGGCCAATACTGTATTTTACTGGGGCTTTAGGGGAGGGGTCTTCTTATCCCTGCCTTGTTTCCTGTCAGAGGTTTCGCGAGGCCCACGGAGCTCTACACACACTGAGATTCTGCTCTTCTGCTTGTCTTCTGTACTGCGAATGTTTCCTTGGTTTACTGGGTGGCAATGACGGGGTGTCAACAATCCCAGCTGTACAGGCGCAGGCCTTCACCTGCTGAGGCGAGGGGATTGTCTCTCCACAACCCCCTTAGTCAGGGGAAGGGGCACACTCATTTCTCTCTTGGGGGCTGGATCACTACCTACCAAAGAAGGGAGAGTCCCTCCTCCTGAGACCCAGAACGGGCCCTCACTCAGTCTGCCCTCGCCAATCCTGCGCTCTTCCATCCAGGCTTGCCTTGAGACTCCTGGCTGCTTTGATTCTTTTTTCTTAAAAGGATGGGAAAAACTGCTCTGGGGCACCAGTGAGAGCATTAGGGGAAGAGGAACCTCCAAAAACACTGCACAGTTGAGCCCTGGAGCTCCCTGTGTGACCTCTGTCTTCACTGTGTGTTCAGGCCTCAGAGGCCAGTCTGGGGGTGGGGGGTTCCTTTCAGCCTCTGCAGTCACATAAAGGAGTGTTTGTTGACGTGACTTGGGGACCTTGGAAAGAGCTGAGGACACAGGTGACACTGGGCTCTGCACAAACTGCCCTTCCCCCAGGAGTACTGGATCCCGGGAGGAAGGGACAGGCCCCTTCAGATCTTCCTGGCTCGGTCTGGGACTGTTTCTGGTCACACAAAAACTTGAGCCAAGTTGGGAGCTTGTCTGACACCTAACTCCAGCCAGGAGATTATTCGAAGAAAGTAAGTATTGCCAGCGTTTTCTTCTATTCAGTCGACAAACTCTTGCTAGATGAGAGGGACCCCACATGCCAACTGCTGTCAGAGCATCTCCAATAGGAAGCACAACAGGCCCTGCAGGGCTGCTAAGTAATGCATTCCCCTTTTGCTCTGCAGCCGCCAGTACACGCAGCCTCATTCCTGTGCAGCTGGGTTTCCACTGCATACAACAAAACTTCTGTCATAGGAGGCATGCGAGATGGCTTAGGAACACTGGTGGTCGGGAGCTAGGAGACAGGGGCTGGATCCCCTGAGTGCCAAGCAAGGCATTCACACGCCCCAGGCTTACAAAAGGTGGGAGAGGAGGATTAAACCAGAGGCATGACAGATGAAGCTGGGCAGGATGAGGCACTGTAACCCCTTCCATCCACCCGCAACCCTGTCACAATGGCCTGATGGACAAACTGAGACAACTGGAACCTGGGCCCATCGACACAGGATTTGTGCCAAGACTGAGCATCCTCTGCTGACTGGGCAGGAGGATCCCATGGGAAAATTAGAAAAGGGAGGGGCTGAGCCCAGGAACCATTGGAGAAGGATTCTAAAGGCAGTTTCTGCCCCATCTGGGCCAGTGGTCAGCACCCAGGCTTTGGTCCTGCTCATTCAGCCAGCAAGTCTGCACCCCTTCCATAGCTCCCTACTCTCCTCAGCCTCCTCCTCATCCCTCTGGGCCAGCGTCTCATGCCTCTGGACCAATTTTGCCCCCAGGAGACATTTAGCAATGTCTGGAGATGCTTTTGGCTATTACAACCAGGATGGGGGGGTAAGAGATTGCTCTGGGGCATCTCTTGGGAGAGGCCAAGGATACTGGTAGATTAAGTAAATCTCACCCCACCATCAACAACAACAATCACTCATCTGGCCCCAAATGTCAACAGCACTGAGCATACTACTATTCACTCACCCACTTATTCATTCAATGCATCATTACTGAGTGCAAAGTAGGTACCATGTCTAATGTCTTCTCGTGTGGCACGCCATGCTCACCTAAGCCCCTCCTCTCCCTTCTCTTGGTCCCATTATCTCCCCTCTGTCTTCATTAAGTAGCAGACATGCCCGAAACACCAGCTCTGTGCCAGGCCTGGCACTGCAGAAGACGGTTAAACAAAATCCACTCCCAGGCATCCCCAGCCCACACACACCATCTCCCTTCGCAGCTTCTGTGTGAACTAGCATTTACCGCACCTCCCTTGCTAAAGGTGTTGCTTCCCTCTTTATTTGCTCACTGTGCCATAGCCTCCTCCCCGCCCCCTTAGGATGTGCTCTCTCTCCACTGTACGGTGAGGAGCAGGCCACTCAGGAAACGTAAGGAATACCCACAGCTCGCTGGCCAGGGGCAGGTCACTGAGAAATGCACAGGCTCTAAGGTTGGTCAGGGAGCCTTGACTTGTGAGAAGCTTCACTGGTGCCAGGCAGAGCCAGGCCTGGAGGTGTCCCGGCCTCCCCTCCACGCACACAGGTCTCTCCTGCTCTGCACACAGTACTGTCAAAACCAGACAGCACACCTGCTTTCTTTTAAAATTAATTTTGTTTTTCTTTTCTCTTATTAATACAGTTTCATTATAGAAAACATAGTTAAGTAGGAAGAAAACAAAAGTCACGTAAATATCACTAACCAGAGAAAAAACAGTGTCAGCTATAGCATGTTTCCTTCTGGTGTTTTTTTCTATGCAGATAGTTGTTTTAAAAAATAGGATCATATTATGGTGATGGTGCATGGCTGAAGTGGTGGTGGGAATTTTACGGGGACTACACCAGAGAGGAGAAAGCATACATTGTACAAAAATTAAGAATGATGTAAAATGGGCCTCCCCGGTGGCGCAGCGGTTGCGCACTGGGCTGGGAAGCTGCCCGCAGCCTCTGCAGTGCCAGTTCGATCCCCGGCTGCCGGGTGAGGGTCCCACATGGTGCGCAGACCTCTCCTGCCGCCCGCTGCTCCCCTCAGCAGTGTACTTCGTCAGTCTGCCTGTTCTGCTCTCCGCTCTGACTCTGGTGAATTCTCTCACCCTCCCACACTTCTGACTGTACCCAGTGCTTGTATAAATAAATAAATATTTAAAAAAAAGAAAGAAATAGAAGGGGAGAGATTTGCAGTAGGGACACATAATGAAGAGGTTCTTAGAGGAGACACATGGAGAGACATGGAGAGATACACGGAAGAAACATGCCGTAGAGACATGTGGGGAGGATGTTCTTAGTCATCGGCAGAGACTGGCAGTCGTCTTGATTTCATGGTGGATTATGTTGTATATTTTGAATTTTGAGTGTCTCCTGCCTCAGTTCTCTGGGCCCTGCCGACCCCCTTGCCAGAAGGTACCTTAGGCTTGTGCTAAGCTTTTGGTCTTCAGTGGCCCTACTTTAGGGTATCCACAAGAGGATGAAAATTTTCTTTTTGGAATCTGTTATTTGAAATCCCTTCTGCTCTCTCTCTCTGCGCGCCACTTCTATTAAAAATCTATCCTACTAAGAGTCTGCTTCCTTTGCCTATGTGTATGCAGATGGCCAAACCCATTTTCAAGCATGAACCTCTCAACAGTTTGGAGTCCCTGGATACCACTTGGTTGTGTGCTAACAAGACTACTTCCTGGGTTCAAATCCTCCCTCCATTGGATGATCTAATAAACTCTATCTCTGGGACTTTATTTTCAATTAACAGTCAGTAACAATTTGAGCTCAGCTTCATCATCTACAAAAGAGGGTTGTAGTGAGGAACAGTGATCAAAATTTCTACATTCAGGGGCTCTGTGGAAGGCCTGATGCTGGGTGAAGCATACCAGGGAGGGGCTTGGCCTCATCTGTAACAGGGTGGTCCCCAGGAAAGGGGGAGGTTCCAGGTTCCCTGCCCCACCCAAATGGAGGGTGGAGCTGAGCAGAGAGAGAAGCTGAAAAGGAGACTGAGGGAGAAAGGAAGGAAGCAGGATGGAGAGCCAGAAGGAGACCTGGAGGAGGCACATGGAATGGAGAGACGTGAAGAAACTGCGCTTGCCTTTTGGTCATGGACTGGGTGACACAGATGTGGGTGACAGACCTGTGGGGAGCTGACAATGGCAGCTTTTATCTTGATTTTGATTTTGCTCTTTTCCTTCCATACTTGTCTGGTTGTTTCTGATGCTTTTCTGTGGGTCTCCCTGGAAGATGCTTTAGACTTGTGGCAGGCTTTGGGGCCTTGCTCTGGGCCAATCCCATTTGGATGGAGTTTTACCCACGAGGGGACGGGTAACTTTGGGTGCTTGATTTAGAAACTAGATTCCTTGCCTTTCCTGTATTGTTTCTAATTGTATTAAAGTTCCTTCCCATTAAAGTCTCATATGTTTTGTGTTGATGCGGATGGCAGAACCTATTTAGAGCAGGCAGGTTTGCCGGGTTTGGGCTGCCCCTCTCCCTGCCCTGTAACACATCCACTGCCCAGAGTCACCCACGGTCCATGGGAAATTCCACGGACGATGGTGGGTTCTGAGAACTCTTCTCAATAGCCACTTCCTGGAGCCAGGAGGACTTCAGGGTTCCTAAGGACTGAATGGAAAATAGAACCCTGCCCCCCGCCCTCACATACTCCTATATGGAATTCAATACGAAAAGCTATACTGTAAAATAACACAATCCCATGGTTCAGAGGTTTTGTTAGGGAGACAACCTTGTTGCTTTTTTAGAACAAACTCACTCCATGCCTATTTCTCACAAAGGGAGTTGGGGGTTGGTTGGGGAGAAGGACTGAAAAAAGGAAGGCCCCACCTCTGTTTGGCTGGACATTTGTCCATGAGGGAATGGGTAATTTGAGGGAATTTTATTGGGAAACTAATATTTAAAACTTTTCTTTCTCTCTCCCACACACCAAGTCTACTAAAAATCTACAACACTTAAGACTACTTTCTGGGCCTCCCTGGTGGCGCAAGGGGTTAAGCACCACACTATGAAGCAATCAGAAGCCTCTGCAGTTCAAGTTCAATGCCTGGCCGGCCAGGGAGCAACCCACATAGCGCAGCAGACTTCTCTTGACTCACCTGCTGCTCCCCTCAGCAGTGTATTTCAGTCAGTCTGCCTGTTCTGCTCCCCACTGTCTCTGATGAATCCTCTCACCAGCCCCACCGCATCTCTGGCCTGAACCCCAGCTCTTGTATGCACAAATAAATAAACCCTTTAAAAAAAAAGACTATTTTATTTGCCTTTGTACATGTGGATGGCTGAATCCCTTCAAAACATGTACCCCTTAACATTAGGGTCTCTGGGTACCCCTCAGTCTCACACTAACAGTTTCATTCATGTGAAACATATATAACCAAAGCAAACAAATTGGCAAAAATACAACAAAAATAACTCTTGGACTCTGAAAATAAGGTGCTTACCAGTGGAGAAGAGAAAGAGGGTAGTTCAAAGGGCTGAGGAGGCAAATGTTATAGTGCGAGGGAATGAGAACTCTGGTGCCGGCTGAGTGAAGCATATGCACATATGAAGCTGAACTTATGTAATCATATAGTTTTGTCAACAAATGGTAAATTGGTAAAATTTGATTTAAAGAAAGAAATTGATGAGCAGTAAGGCTGGGAGTAGGGGAATGGAGGTGGAGAGACCCCTCTCTCCACAGCAGCTGGGGAAATTGCCCCCTTGACATATTAGCCATATTTGAGGTTCCAAACTGGTTATCAAATGGAAGGAGCCTCCTTTCTAATGCAAATTAAAATTATTCTAGAATGTAACTATTATAAAAGTACAAACAGTGAAGACAATTTATACCCACTTTGCCTTCTTAGTAAAATCGCAGCAGTTGCTTACATCATCCCATCTTTGCCTCTTATCATGACAAACTCATTGTAGCCGGTTTGTTCTGATTGGTTAATGGTGCAATGTGTGTCCCACTGTGGCCAGAGCTCTGCAGCCTGTCTCCAGTTCACACACTCCTGGCGACACCCAGTGTGCAGGAATGCACAGATTTCCCAACACTGGGTGCTGTCAAGGCTGAATCCCGCTCCACAGCACCAGCTGCCGGTGGTCCTCCTGAAGCACAGCTTGACGAGAGTGTGTTCTAGATTTAATAGATATAAAAATGGCACTTTGGTTTTTTTTTTAATTACTGGTTTCAACCCAATAATCCCCCCCCCCAAATAAGGGAGGAATATGAAACAAGAACAAAGGAAGTAGAGAGAAACGGTGCTTCAAATTTAAACTTTGTTTTGTACAATGAGAAACCCCACCGACTGGGAGAACATTTTTGCACACAACACTAATGATAAAGGACTGATCACAAAAATCTACAAAAAGCTGATGAGACTCAACAAAACAAAGAAAATAATCCAGCCAAAAAATGGGCAGAAGAGCAAAAAGAAACTTCTCTGAAGAGGAAATGCAAATGGCCAACAGGCATATGAAAAAATGTTCAACATCCACCTGCACCCCTATGTTTATAGCAGCACTATTTACAATAGCTAAGCTTTGGAAACAGCCCAAATGCCCAAAAATAGATGACTGGATCAAGAAGATGTGGTACATATACACCATGGAATATTACTCAGCATTCAAAAAAGATAAACACATGCAATTTGCAGCAACATGGATGGAGCTGGAAGGGATCATGCTCAGCGAAATAAGCCAGAAAGAAAAAGAAAAATACCAGATGGTCTCACTCATAGCAGGAATCTAGAAAACTTAAATAAGGGACCAGGAAAATGTATAACTATAAGAAAGAAAATATCAAAATCAACAAACAACTATGAACCAGAGACACTCTATGGGGGTTGGGGGCGGGTAAAGGAGGGTTGGGGTCAAAATAAGGGAGTTGCAATTGTATGGGGACTATAAAAATAAAATTTAAATTAAAAAAAAAAATTAAAAAAAACAACAACTTTGTTTTGTGAGATTAACCAGGAAAGTCTCCTTTCCCTTTACTGCCTCAGCCCCTTTAGGATGATTTCCTTTGGGGCGTAAGCATATTCTCACACCAGGGTGTTTTTATCTGACCATGACTGCCCTAGAGTTTTTCACCTCTCAGAGAAAACCTAAACTGAAAGGTGGTGACAGTTGCCAAAGTCCAACTGTTTTTCAGACTGAAGTTTGAAGCAAATGCCGTTTTCATAATTTACATCACTGTCCTCCAAATTAGTTATGTGCTGGTAAGGGCAAGGTCACCAAAGACTGTACTGCACCCCACCAGCTGCCCTATGTGAGCAGACAGGGAGTACGGAGTACGCTGGGCTACCCTGATTGTGTTGAGAAACAAAAACATTAAGTTTATAGACTTCCTTGTGCAGTATGTTCAAGGCCGAGGACCGTTGTGAAAATGATTAATGGCGGTGGCCAACATTCAGATTCACAGCTTCTCAAACCAAGTTATAAAGGAAAGAGCATCACCTCCTCCATCTCCTAAGCAACAGAAAGTTAGAACAAGCAACTTAACCATTCCTGCCCATGCCAAACCTAGTGAGATGCATTTGCCAGATTTTTTTTTGTCTTAAATTCAGATACTATCCAAAGCAAGAATCTCAAATAAAGCTGGTTCAAAAAAATTTTTTTCCAAACCTGAAATCCAAAATAGGTAAAGAGAAAAAGCAGAACAAATGTCTTTGAATCTGAAATCTACACTATAGATGAGGGGAAGTTGTAAAACAAAAGGTTTGGGACAAGGGTTCCCTTGCTTGGTTGAAACCCAGCTCCGGACTTCCTCCCTGGCAGCTCAGGCAGGTCTCTCCGCAGTGCTCAAGGCGGGTTAAGATAAACAAGCACATCTGTAGACAGGCCAACGGGTAACTTAAATCTGCTGCCGCGAACAGAACTGAAAATCAACCACTGAAGAGCTGAGGAAAATCAACACCTCTAGAAGGAAACAGCAAAGTGACAAACTACAGTCCTAAAGCTCAAGGAAATGTGTGGACTAGAGGAAGTGAAAGGAGAAAGTAAATAGAATTAACATACTTGAGAAGTAAGAGAGCTTGATGCATCCATGACAAAGGAACAGAAGAACAGGCAAGAAGGACCAATGACAAACTTTAAAAACAGCCAATAAATTATGAAATTTTAAGAAAAGCAGGATATAGAATAACAGAATCAACACTGTTGAAAAGCAATTTAGTGAGCCTGAGGATTCAGATGAAATATTCTTCCAAGGACAGCATTGCCCAGTTTTACAAGCACCCTAATAAATATTTAATTTCCATGTTATGAATTTTTTTAGACTATGAAAATGTGGGGACTCTCCTGGTTCATTTTGCAAGAATAACTTTCACACAGAGATACATGCATATGTGCATATACAGAACACATCAAAAAATAAGAGAAAAATTTAACTGTGAGTAATTTCCCTTTTGAACCCTAGAGGTTAAAAATCCATTAGCCTGGGCGTCTCCTGGTGGCGCAGGCAGTTGAGCACCGCGCTGTGAAGCTGTCTGCAGCCCCTGCAGCGCCGGTTCAATGTTGGCGGGCGAGGGTGCCACATGGCACAGCAGACCTCAGCAGTGTATTACGTCAGTCTGCTTTTTCTGTTCCCCGCTGTCTCTGGTGAATCCTCTCACCCTCCCGCGCATCTGGCCTGGACCCCAGTTCTCGTATAAATAAATCTTTAAAAAAAAAGTTTAAAAAAATCCATTAGCCAGTAGTATACTTTTATTTTTTTTTTTTTTTTTTTTTTTTAATTTTCTAGAGGCATGTCTTATTTATTTATTTATTTATTGTTTGTTTGTTTGGTTTATACATGCACTGGGTACAGTCAGAAGCGCGGGAGGGTGAGAGAATTCACCAGAGCCAGAGCGGGGAGCAGAGCAGGCAGAAGGACCGAAGTACACTGCTCAGGGGAGCAGCGGGCGGCAGGAGAGGTCTGCGCGCCATGTGGGACCCTCCTCCGGTGGCCGGGGAGCAGCCGGGGATCGAACCGGCGCTGCAGAGGCTGCAGGCAGCTTCGCAACCCAGCGCTCAACCGCTGCGCCACCGGGGAGGCCCCAGCCAGTAGTATACTTTTAAAAGAAAATGCATGATGACTAAATAAGGATCCCCTACCTCCACTCCACAGTTGAAAACACCCCAGGAATGACTGAATGAATTGATTCAACTAAAACTAGATCTACGGGGCCTCCCTGGTGGCACAAGGGGCTAAGCACTGCACTATGAAGCAATCCGCGGCCAGCCAGGGAACAATCCCCATGGTGAGGCAGACCTCTCCTGACTCGCCCACTGCTCCCCTCAGCAGTGTATTTCAGTCAGTCTCCCTGTTCTGTTCCCCACTCCGTCTCTGGTGAATCCTCTCACCCCCTACATCTCTGGCCTGTACCCCAGCTCTTGTATGCATAAATAAACCAACCTTTAAAAAAAATAAAACTAGGGCCTCCCCTGGTGGCGCAGCAGTTGAGCGCTGGGCTGCGAAGCTGCCCACAGACTCTGCAGCGCCGGTTCAATCCCCGGCCACTGGCGAGGGTCCCACATGGCACGACAGACCTCTCCTGCCGCGCCCACTGCTCCCCTCAGCAGTGTACTTCATCGGTCTGCCTGTTCTGTTCCCCGCTCTGGCTCTGGTGAATTCTCTCATCCTCCTGCGCTTCCGACTGTACCCAGTGCTTGTATAGATGAATGGATCTTTAAAAAATAAATAAATAAAATAAAACTAGATCTACTATGCTAATCCAACTGAGAAATTTAGCAGTTAAAGAAGGAAAGTGTTAACATCTCAGAAAACACAAAAAAATGCAACAGAAAAATTAAACATTCATTCTTAATAAGAACAACTTGCAAGTTAGGAATAGGAAAAAGGGCTCTTAACTCACTAAAAAGTATCAAAAGTGAACACTCCAACTCTCCAACTCCTGGGACACCAGAGCTTTTCTATTTTGACCTGGATTCTTGGTGAGGGCTTTTATCTCCCTTAGTCCCTAACCCCCACACTCACTCTCTCAGAATTCATAATTATAAGCTCATAGGGGCTTTAGGGTTCAAATATAAATGACCATGTGATTGAGAAAGCTGCAAGTCAAAAAAACTAATGCAAAAATTGGTCCCAGGCTAGTAATATCACAGATGTTAGCAAATGCAAACTCACATGAGTAAGGCAGGCTTATACCCAAGGGCAAGTGCCTCTGAAGATGACTCACATCACAAACACAGAAACAAACAATCCTCTCTGAGGGAGAATCAGCAGAAAGCACAGAACAGGATGAATTCTGCAAATAGTGGTAGTTCTTCTTTTCCCAATTTGGATTTATCTTTTTCTTGCCTAGTTGCTCTAACTAGGACTTCCTCGCTAAAATAGTAGCTATGTTGAATAGTAAGTTGAATAGTAGTGGTGAAAGTGGACATCCCTGTATTGTGGCTGATCTTAGAGGAAAAGTTTTTGAATATGTTAGTTGTGGGTTTGTCATATATGGCCTTTATTATGTTGAGATGTTTCTTCTACCCCCATCCTACCATACACAATAACCAATTATAAATATATAATGTTTAGACAGTGGCTAATTGGAAAAATTACATAAGTGGACCAATTTAAAAGAGTTGAGAGTCCAGGAACATTTCCACAAATATATGGAAATTGGATATAATGACAGGAAGGAAAGGATGAATTTTTTTTAAGGTGCTAGAAAAAATGACAATGTATATGAAATTAGATTAGCAAGGGGTTCTTAAGGAAATAAAATATGGAAAGACCATTTGACTTTCAAAAATGGGGAGGGAAGAGCACAAGAGACTATGGTGACAGTTCACAGGTGACTTAGTGTGGGCATTTTATGGGGATTACACCTGACCAGAGAAATCAAACATAGCACAAAAATGAGCAATGATATAAAAATGATACATATAAAAACATATTTTAAAACAAATAAAATGCAAATTAAATGCAAAAAAGAATTTGACATTAAATTATAAACTTCTATACGACATCGTAAATATATGAATGGTTTAATTCTCCATATTTTTACAAAACAGTAAAAAGATCCCCAACCAAAATAAAAAAATCTATAAACATAAATGTATAAATATAAAAAATCTATATATAGATATAAATATATCTATAAATAAGTCTAATATGAAATGTCCAAGACCTTTATGAAGTTATTAAAATGTTATGTAAGAATATAAAGCACTTTAACAAAATGAAACCTATCGTGATACTAGTGGGGAAATGAATTATAAAGTCTATTACTCTTAAATTAATGTATATACTAATGCTATTACAATCAAAAGAGCTGTACAAATTTAGTGGAACTCACTAAACAGATTCTAAGATTCACCTGGAACAGAATATGCTCAAGAATAATGAAGAAGGAAATGAAGAAGGGAAAAAGGAAGAACTTACCTAAAGCAAAACATACTGCAAAGTTAAATGACACTGGAATAAAGAGTGTGGTTAGTTAGTTGAATGGGCATTTAGATCTATTATCCAGAAATAAACACCTTAGTATGTGATAAAACCTGGCATTTCAAATGGGTGGAGAAAGGAATAACAGTATTCAGCAGTAGTGAGGGCAACTGGCTTTTTGTTTTGGGAGGGACCCTAAAATATAAATAGTAAAACCAGATAAATAATGACATCAACAGGCAACATACAGTAGAAGATCTAACAATGGCCAATGAATATGGTTTTATAAGTAATCAGGGAAATTCAAATTAAAATAAGTTATTTTCAACCACAGAATTGGTTAAAAACAAAGAAACATCTCCAACGTTGATACTACCTACTGTTGGCAAGGGTATGGAGAAATGGATCCTCTTACGGAGTGTGAATTGAAGGGAACAATTTCACTACATCCATTAAAATTAAAAATCTATTTAACTTAATACAGCAATTCCATAAAGGCAGAGCTGTAATTACAGGAATGAAGATGTCTTACATATAATGTTAAATGAAAAGAGAGTTGCAAGGTAATAAAGATGACATAATCCCATTTATGTAAATCACATATATATATGATATAAAACAAAGCTAGCTTCTATAGTTATGTCTCCAAAGGACAATGATTTAAATAAGGCAGGAATTTATTTCACTCTTAAGTAACAGGTAAAAAAAGGAAAGCAGTTTAACACCTGCAGGTCATCTTCTCCATCCTGTTGATCCCATGTCACTGCTTAAACTCCACTGACATTCCAGTTGGTAAGAAAGGGCAATGATAAGAAGTGTTCACCCAATTCCTTTTTTAAGGGCCCAATCTGGAAGTTCTACCCACATCCCATTGCTCAAGCATGGGGCCACGATGACCTGTAAGAAAGGCCAGGAGGTAGTTACATGTCCAGTTGGAACTCAGGGATCTCATCAGTAAAGAAGGGGAAAATGGGTATTATAGCATCAGACTCTCCATAGCATATATTTGTAAATTTCTGGTAAATAGCCTGGGAGAATATCTGGAACAGGAGCAAGAGTAATGGGCAGAGTATTGCCTGAGATTGTTTTTTAGTGATAGTATATTCATGTATTAACTAAGGAATGAAAGTTCACAAAATTTTACAATCCTTTATTTGTAGTTTGATACTAATATGTTAAATACATTAAATCTATACCTACATTGTACAAAGCTTTTGAAGTAAGAAAAATTAGACTTTATCTAAATGAATAAGTTACTCTACACTGTTAAAACCGTTACACTTAGAGTACTTTCCTCTAAGTCTTTCCACCTGGGAGGCATAATGACAGCATTTACAGGTGTCCACACTGCGACCCATTCCAAGGTCACAGCATGACAGAGGGCGAGCTGAGACAAGAACCAGGGCGAGGCCCACTTTGCTTTTACTTGCATCACAACTGTCAACAGCATTTTCTACTTGATGAGAAGGCTACCACCTCTCTAGCTCAGTATCACTGAGATTTCAGACCATACAGACCTGACACCCAAACACCTCACACTCGTGAACTGCATAAGCACTTCAATCTGAGAACAAGGGGTAGGCAATTTTCTTATTAGCTAATGATTACAAAAATACAAAAAAAGGATCTTCTCAGAAACACAAGTCATGAATTTTGACTCCCTTCTTAGCCAAGTACTCAAGTTTAGGATTTAATGACCTGTTTAGAAATTCCTGATTTCTTGATAATGATGGCAGATTGAGGAAAAATAATATAATCTTCCTCTTCAAATACATTAAAAAAAAAAAAAAACAGAAAAAGTGAATAAGCCAGAGTGCAACAAAGAAGCATAAAACCATTGCGGGAATCATGATTATGGCTACATATACCTCAGGACCAAGATTCTTGGTCAAAGCCATTTGACAAAATCTTAGGATGGAGAGAACAAAACCCAAATCCTCCAACCATTGCTGTGAGCTGCCCAGCAGAGGGGCTCCCCCGCCAGCCTCTGTGTTACAGGGAAGAGCACAAAGATCCGGACACAGAGGCTCAATTGCTGTATGTGCAAGATGGAAAGAAACGGCATGCGAACAGGCAAGCATAAAACAGAAAAACGAAAGCAGAAAAAGAGCAAGCCGGGGCCTCCCCGTAAGCGCAGCGGTAGAGCGCTGGGTTGCGAAGCTGCCCGCGGCCTCTGCGGTGCCGGTTCAATCCCCGGCTGCTCCCCGGCCACCGGAGGAGGGTCCCACATGGCGCGCAGACCTCTCCTGCCGCCCGCTGCTCCCCTCAGCAGTGTACTTCGGTCCTTCTGCCTGCTCTGCCCCTCGCTCTGGCTCTGGTGAATTCGCTCACCCTCCCGACTTCTGACTGTACCCAGTGCATGTATAAACAAAAAAACAAACAAGCAAACAAATAAATAAAGAAAAACATGCCTCTATTAAAAAAAAAAAAAAAAAAAAAAAAGAGCAAGCCGGAGAAAACAAGCGCAAGAAACAGATTGTACTGTGAAGGCTACGGAAGAAATGAAAGGAATACAATGAATTTGAAAAAACAAGGTTTGAGTGCCTAGATCATAAAATAACCCAAAAAAAGGAAACAAGAAAGGCTAAGAAAACAGAGGATCAGAACATAAGAGAACTAGAACTACAAAAACAACAGCCAGAAACAGGTGGAGCTGAAAGCCAAACCTCTGAAAATGGAGAGTCGAATGCAAAGGAAAAAGAGATTAAAATAACAGGACAGAAACATAAAGAAAATAGTGATGCTCAATAGAATGTCATCAGCATCACTGGCAGAGACAATTCAATGAACAAAACAAAAGCTGTTTGAAGGTACTTCCCAGCCTGTAAACCTGAGCTGGCCTGGCGATTACCCTGGTTACCCTGTGGTAATGACAGCAGTTGTGGTCCGGACTTATGTTTGTGTGCATGTGTGTGCACTAGTTGTTTTATGTGTACTTAATGTGGGTTCTGCTTGAATTTTTTTTTTAAATTTATTTTATTTATTTATGCATACAAGAGCTGGGGTGTGGGCTAGAGATGCTGGGGGTGAGGGGATTCACCGGAGACAGTGGGGAACAGAACGGGCAGACTGACTGACATACACTGCTGAGGGGAGCAGCGAGAGTTAGGAGGGGTCTGCTGCACCATGTGGGTTGCTCCCTGGCGGGAAGGGGATTGAACTTGTGCTGCAGAGGTTGCTATTGCTTCAGAGTGCGGTGCTTAACCCCTTGCGCCACCAGGGAGGCCCCTCTGCTTGAATTTTTTTTAATATAACACATTTCATTTTCCTAAGACAAACAGTCACTGTAAGGAGAGGGGGGGGGTGGGGGAGAAGACACCCTTTGCTTAATGTAAAGCCAGTGTAAACTGAGTCCACGACAGCTTCCTGCAAATACTAGTCTTAACACTTCTTACCAAGCTATTTCATATTTTACTAATAGAAATACCTGGCAACCTAACAGTACCTTAAAGGAAGATCATTTGAAAGCAATTATAAGATTTAAAAGATAATAAATTTGATCTTGGGGGGGTGCAAATGATAAACTTAAACACGTAAAAGCTATGCACCAAGAGTAATGCCATTATCAGATACTGAGGAACTTATTGAACAGGCCTGGTTCCATATAAAAATCATTTTTAGCACCAGTAAAAAGAATTCTTGAGACTTTTGTTGTACAAACTTCTAAACAACCAGTAATACGCTCCCTGACAGCATCTTTTGGGTAAAGAAACAAATGTAAAGGATTAAGTGTTCGGTCCCTGATTTTATAACATAATTCAAAGTACCAAAACAAAAACCAAACTCAAGTATTTCCTCCGTGAGTTATTTAGAATTATTCAAAATTTTAAGTTTTAGAGAAGAATTTCTTCTTCTTTAAAGTTCTAGTGATGAGGTAGATAATTCAAAGTAAACACCTAGTGCAGCCAACTTCTGTTGGTAAACATATAGTCATTAGTCAGTATTAATAATCAGAACTTGCCACCAGAAAAAGTCAATTTAAAATTCACATTGATTAGCAGTATTCTGGCTTGAGTTTCCAAATTCCTGCACCACTAGAAGTTCTATGAAAAGTGCACAGATTTCTCAAGAGTTCTCGAAAGACACAAGACTGTGATGCTGATAACTTAGATTCGAACTCCCGCAGAATCTCCTGTGTGCTGGCCTGGCCGTCAACCTGAGCCTGAAAAGCAATGAAGTTCCTCATTTCCACCAGAAGGTCATCATGTTCTGTGGTGGCCATGGACGGCGGCGGGACCAAAGCCTCTTGAGGGTGCTCATTTTCACTTTCCAACCGTTCTGGCAAAATCAGATGGTTTCTAGCTCTCATTTTAGCCAACAGGGAGGATGAAGTGAGGGCTCCAGATGACGACTCTGCATTCTCCCCCTTTCCACTAAAATGTTCAAACACATTGTCTTTCCCATTCTTCTTCATGACGCCATCCTGGAGAAAGAAGACCATTGCAGTGACAGATTTAACTTCTGGTTTATGCTCGCCCTTACTTCCCTCCCTGAAGGCTGTGAGGGGATCATAGGATCACAGGTGTGCCCAGGGAGGTGAAGCAGATTGGGAAAGAGGAAGCTCTGTCTAGTGCAAAGGGAAAGGAGGAGGAGAGTCAAGCATCTAATAAACCCACCCACCATTAAAGAGCATTTTTTAAAAAAGAAGGTAAAGGAAAACTACACTATTCACTTCCTCCCCACCTCAGTGGTGAGAGAGGAGGAAGGGCAGAGTGGATGAAGAGGGGCTTTCAGACAAGCCTAGGAAGACTGCCTCTAAGGAGACATAGACCACTTTCAGGTCCTATGGGCTTTTCCTGTTCTTCTTTCCAAATTCACCTAATCTAGGCACTGTGGGGTAGCGAACAGTATCATGTCATAGCTATACTACTGTCTTATGCTTTCCCACTTACTTCAGTTACTTTATTTTTTAAAAAATTAATTTATTTATACAAGCACTGGGTACAGTCAGAAGCGCAGGAGGGTGAGAGGATTCACCAGAGACAGCATGGGGAACAGAACAGGCAGACTGATGAAATACACTGCTGAGGGGAGCAGCAGGCACAGCAGGAGACGTCTGTCCCACCATGTGGGACCTTCACCCGGCAGCTGGGGATCAAACCGGTGCTGCAGAGGCTGCGGGCAGCTTCGCAGCCCAGCGCTCAACCACTGCGCCACCAGGGAAGACTCTACTTCAGTTACTTTAAAACAACAATACAGGCCTCCCCAGTGGCGCAGCGGTTGAGCACTGGGTTGCGAAGCTGCCCGCAGCCTCTGCAGTACCGGTTGGATCCCCGGCTGCTCCCCGGCCACTGGAGGAGGGTCCCACATGGCGCGCAGACCTCTCCTGCTGCCCGCTGCTCCCCTCAGCAGTGTACTTCGGTCCTTCTGCCTGCTCTGCTCCCCACTCTGGCTCTGGTGAATTCTCTCACCTTCCCGCGCTTCTGACTGTACCCAGTGCTTGTATAAATAATAAATAAATAAATATTTAAAAAAATAATAAATAAAACAACAATACAAATCTACTTTGAAAGGGTCTTACCCTAATGCTAAAAGCACATCCTTTACAAGGGAGGTCTAAATGTGTTGATATTAATCTTAAATAGGTCTGAACCTGGGAGTTTTCAAATTTATCATTAACATAACCCATAACAGAAGAAAACCAAAGAGTACACTGAGTGGTAGTTTGGCCTAGCAGCTGTTTTCAGTGATGCAAAGTATTCCAGGAGTTACTAAACAGGGGAGATGTCACAATGCTCTGGGTTAGTAAATTACAAACAACATATTCCAGGTGGTTTTCTAGACCTTTACTCTAGAGGACAGTGGTCTCTGGACCTGGCATGTCACTGCCAGGTGGGACAGAGATTCACACGTCACTTAGCCTTTTGGTAACTTTTAGAGGGAGAAACAGTGATTCCATTATCTATCTTGGGTTAAATACTCTGCCTTTTAGCTGGACTTTCTTAGATTCAACAAAAGTGCTTCATAAATAAAAGCATGTAACACAAACACTGGACATGACTAGGCAGTGCTTTTCTTCACATCTAGAACTGGATGAAATTTTCACTGCAATCAATCAAGCAAGCCTTGCACGTGAAAAGCAGGCAATCATATTACCTGGCACTTCTCCTTTGGAGACGCTGAAGAAGGATGCTGCACAGAGAAGCTGGAACTGGAATTCCTCTTCTGACCAAATCTTCTCCTAAATAAGAAGGATCATATTAGATCAAATGTTTGTTCTATGACTGAGAGCTGATTTATCTGCATGGTTACGCTTTCAGAGCCACAACACTTCTATTCTATTCCCTTTGATTCCTATACTTTAGTGTCCTCGGAAGTAATTGCTGCATACCGAATAAAAACCTCTCAACATCTTTGTTCAGCATATGATGAAAACTACCCTCATGTCCTAGCTAGGAAATGATTCTGAAGGAGCATATTGAATGACATTGTGAGTATTTATAGTTGAAAAGTATTTATAGTTGTAAGTATTTATAGTTGACTGTCTTATTAAAGCTTAATGATTATTCTTCATCTACTGCTGTTCTTAAGGCCTTTATCTCGCAGACAAAACAGATCACATCCTCTCCCCTGAAAAATCAGCTTTGGGAAGCAGGGGAGGAACGTGAAGAAGAAGGAAGGTTACAAGGGTTACAAATGTGGCAGACATGATTCTTCACACTGAGAGATTTTCTATCACTGCAGATACACAGCAGTAAGTACCCCACCTGCCCTCACATAATTCCCAGCCTGGATGGTTTGGCATCCCCCCAAGTATTGCAGGGCAACAATCTCTTACTTGATTCCCGCTGGGGCACCAGAAATCCCTCTGTGGCCAGTCCAGGTGGGAACACCAGAGCCAGCTCCCAGACACCGCTGCCGAGAGAGCCTCAGTGCTTTCAGCGCATCCTGGGCTACTCGGTTGGCCTCTGCCTCCACCAGTGCATAATCAGGACTGGCCCCATCCATGATTGCATCGTGTTTCATGACACTGTGCACACCAACTGGAGACAACAAAGGAAACATAAATGTGACATTTCAGTTTGTACACACCGTGGTTTGTTTTCTATAGTGTGTGCTTGTGGTGGAGGAAAAAATAATCAACTTTTTTCGCTGCTATTTACCAAGTCACTTCTGTGACCCAAGAACTTCCAAATGCAGTTCCTGTTCACCTTCTTTACTACTTCAAGAGGCAGGGACTATTAACTCTCCCTGTCTTATAAAAACTAAAGCACAATGCTTTAATCACCACAACATTAACATAACCTCTTCCCTAGTACCTAATAATTTTAAAACCTTTTATTCATAAACTCTTCATTTAAAATGTAAAAATGCAAATGAAATGTAAAAATATATATCAGAGATAACAGAATTTCTAAAAAGTAATTATGAAAACACTACATATAAGAATTTAATACAGTAGAAAATTTATAGTCTTAAAAATTTACATCAATAAAAATGAAAGAAAAAAATAAATGAATTAAATTTCCAAGTCAAAATATTCTACAAGAATTACAACAAAAGGACCTCCCTGGTGGTGCAAGGGGTTAAGACACAACCTATGAAGCTGTCCGCAGCTTCTGCAGCATGAGTTCGATCCCCCGTCTGGCCAGGGAGCAACCCATATGGTGCAGCAGACCTCTCCTGACTTACCCGCTGTTCACCTCAGCAGCATACGTCAGTCAATCTGCCTGTTCTGTTCCCCACTCTGTCTCTGGTGAATCCTCTCACCCCCAACCCTGTATCTCTGGCCTGTACCCCAGCTCTTGTATGCATAAATAAATACATCTTTTAAAAAAAAAGAATTACACTAAAAAAGCTGAAAACTTGATGGTGGTGGTGATGTGGGAAAATACACGTGAGGGGTGAACTTATTCCCCTAAATCACGTACCATATTGTAAACCAATGTTACAATTAAAAAAATAAGAAGCAGCAACCAAAAAAACCACACCTAAATATAACATCAAATACAAAAAAAACAAAACAAAACAAAACAAAACAAAGAAGAAAGTAATAAAGCTAGAAAGAAATATGAGAAAGACTGAGAACAACCATGGATCAAATTAATAAATTAAAAATACTGGTTTATTAAAAAAAAATCACAAAAACAGATAAACTACTAGCTTAATCAATGAAAGGGGGGGAAGATATACATACAATCAGAAATGACAAAAGGGAAATTATCTTGAAACAAGTAAATTAAGAAAACTATTACAAGAATATTTTTCTATATCTCTACGCATATAACTTTGAAAACCAGACAAAATAGGTAATTCTTTTGGAAAACAGACCAACGCTGGAGACAAAATAAGTTATCAATGAACTGACTACCTTACAAAAAGCATCAGGCCCAGATGGCTGCATTCTTTTTTTAATTTTTTTTTAAGAGGCATATATATTTTTTATTTATTTGTTTGTTTGTTTGTTTGTTTGTACATGCACTGGGTACAGTCAGAAGTGCGGGAGGGTAAGAGAATTCACCAGAGCCAGAGCGGGGAGCAGAGCAGGCAGAAGGACCAAAGTACACTGCTGAGGGGAGCAGCGGGCGGCAGGAGAGGTCTGCGCGCCATGTGGGATCCTCCTCTGGTGGCCCGGGAGCAGCTGGGGATCGAACCGGCGCCGCAGAGGCCGCGGGCAGCTTCGCAGCTTCGCAACCCAGCGCTCAACCACTGCGCCACTGGAGAGGCCCCAAGATGGCTGCATTCTGAAACGCTATTCATAAATCTGTCTCCTTGAACAAAGAACCACAAATAGCAATCTTGGGCAATTCAAGGCCATCACACTGTGACAATGACTACCCAGGTCTGACCAAGATGACACTCCCAGGATGACTAAACTGTGCAGACTGCCTAGCCTCCATGGTCAAGCCACTGTTGATTCTGTTTTCCCGACTTCTCCCTTGATGTATTAGCAATTGCTCTCCTACTTCTGGAATTACTGCCTCGAGTCATGCCTCTGCCTTTCTCCTCCATGACATGCTACTTTAATTTCTTGTGGCTGGAAAATAAGACAGATACAGCATATAACATTCTATTAATGTTCAGGTAGTGCAAATGTATTTAAAGCATCACACCTATGTGTGGTTATAAGTCAAGTACTATCATTCTCCAAAGTTTTCAATTCTTCTAGGTCTTCAGAAAAGAGATGAATGTGATTTTCAAAATGTCAATACATTTCCAATATGAATTTTAGAAGAAATAAATACTTTCAGTTGAGAGCCCACTCTGCATGGGCAGTTAAAGGCTGGTCCTGCTACAAGCCACCTCTACAGGCTGTGTTCCTAGCATGCCTGTGACAAATTCAGCAAAAGGATTACCTGATTTTTTGAAAAGCTTTTCCAAAACATAATCATCATTGCTGCGTTCCTTGGTCTCTTTCTCATTTTCATGCTCTTGCTTCTGGTATTGCCTTTTCTTCACTAAGTGTGGAATCCGAGTCCCTTCAAACTTGGCATCTCTGCGATGCTTCTTAGGCTTTTGCTTTGGCCTCAGATGTTTCTTCAGGGTCTCTTCTTCTGCCACACTATGTTTTGTTTTTGACTTGTGCTTATAAAAATTATTTTCCATTTGTTCATTCTCCGAAAAAGGTTCTGTTTGAATCTTGCAGCTTTCTGCTCTATCAGAAAGACCTTGCTTCTCCTCAATGCTTTCCTCACCAGCAGTCCTGCTGACGCTTGGGGAATTTGAACATTCCCCACTTCCACTAATCACTGATGACTCCTCCAGTCCCAACACTGCCTTTTTCTCTTCAAGTCCATCACTGCTAGTTAGACTGCTAGCTGTTTGAGGAGTGTCTTTCAAAGGATCACCCTGATTAGAAGTTACTGCATTTGTTTCAGCTCTGGTAACTGTAGATTTCTCCTCAGATGATGTGGCATCATTTGCAGGTACACTAGGATCAGGAAACTTTTGGCATACTGAGACATTATGGTCTGCTCCAAAGGTTGCTTGAAGTTTTCTTTTTAAATGGCGTTTGGGTGCCTGAACATCTGAGCCAGTTCCTGCAAAGGGGGGAAACACATTAATAACAAATTGCATAATTCTTACATAATGTATTACTTTAAGTTCAATTATTTTATGTAATACCTGCAAAAATAGCACTTGTTTCAGTGCTCTGGGATGCATCAGGACTAGTCAGAGTAAACAGTTCATAAAGATCATTGGACTTGAAAAATCGCCGCTGCTTTGGATCTTTTAGCACTCTGTTTGTCAAAAACTGTTTGAAGATTTGTCTAAAAAGATAAAAATCAAAGCAGTATGAAACAATGTTTAGGTCTACCTCAACATTCTAATCAAAAAACAACATAAGAGAGATGATAACTGTATGAATAGCACAATAATCCCCAACACTTTTTTTTAAATAAGTTTTTTTTTTTTATAGAGGCATGTTTTTATTTATTTATTTTTATTTGTTTGTTTGTTTGTTTTTTTGTTTATACATGCACTGGGTACAGTCAGAAGTGCGGGAGGGTGAGAGAATTCACCAGAGCCAGAGTGGGGAGCAGAGCAGGCAGAAGGACCGAAGTACACTGCTGAGGGGAGCAGCGGGCGGCAGGAGAGGTCTGCGCGCCATGTGGGACCCTCCTCCTGTGGCCGGGAAGCAGCCGGGGATCGAACCGGCGCCACAGAGGCCGCGGGCAGCTTCGCAACCCAGCGCTCAACCGCTGCGCCACCTGGGAGGCCCAATCCCCAACACTTTTTGCCTTGGAAAATTATAATTCAAAAATTGTACATGAAACATCAGGTGGTCACCCATTTTTTACAGCATATTCATGCCCAAAAGAACACTTTAGGTGTCTAAAATTCATCACATTTCCAGAAACACCTACTCATATAAATTCATGTGACTCACAGCTTCACTTGAGCTGGAAGGAGTCAGTTTCCCTGATTCCTGGACCAAGGATCTCCTATCCTCCCCTACTCAGGACCCTCTGCTGATGGCTCAGGAAACTCTTACCAGGGTATGTTTGCTGTTGGAGCATCTTATCCAGTTTCCACCTGCTGATCCACAAATATCTAAGCTAAAACTTCACGCCATCGTCTCTTGTCCAGCTATCTCCACAAAGTGATCCCGTCCTTCTCACTCATTTGTTGTTCAAGCTAAGGTGTGTATCTCTAAGAGGAAGCTCTTCCTCATAAGATTCAACTCGTGTCCTGCTCTCTGCCATAAGGCTCATGAAGAACATGTGCCATTCCAGTGGCCTAGTGCCTGAGGAAAGCAGAGAATCTCCCTTTGGGAGCTGGGGTGAGGCTCAAGAATAAAATCTCCTCCAATAAGACATTGTCAGGAGCAACTAGCAGTATCTCCACTCTACTGCTGAAGTTACCTTTGCTAAAAGCCTCTAGTCGATACAGAGACAGATGAAGGAAGAAGCAGGTGTCTTGGTGAAATTCTCTGTGAGGAGCATCTGAACTAAAGACCAGAAGGAGTGTCTCCTCCCACCCTTCCCAAACCCCATCACACCTGCATGGCATGTGTAAATACTAGGATGTTAGCCTTTCAACTTTGTCACTTAAAAAAAAAAAAAAAACTCCAAAGAAGGTAGGAACATTTCTCTCAAGTACAATCAATATGAAGTTTATATACAAGCAGTGCTTGAAGTTTAATAAGGTAGAAACATGATCGGGTACAAAGACATTGTTTTTGAACACAATACGCTATTTAAGCTTATTTTAATGAGAAAGGAAAAATACAAAAACTAATTTTAAAAAGCCACATACCCCTCAAGTGATAGCTACTATTGCTCTAATGTGGACAGACTTTTTAAAGCAATACTAATCAGAAACCCCTGCTTGAAATCCTGGCAGCAAACTCCTACATCCCGCACACACCACCCAGGCCACAGTTGCCATCAAGCAGCAGTGGCCTCATATACTGACCGGTGGTAAATCTTCTCCTCAATGGTGCCTGCAGTCAGAAGCCTGTACACCGTCACCTGCTTCTTCTGGCCTATCCGCCATGCTCGCTCCCGGGCCTAGGGCAGAGAGACGCACCTCAACAAGGGCCTTTTCCAATAACAAGCTCTAACTAAAAGAAAAAAAGATAGCTGGTTGCTTCCTTCCACTCTCAAATTTAGCATTTTGGCTAATGAGCCAAACTTCTCGTAAGGAAGGTAAGCAGCCAGAGGACAAAAACAGACCCAGACATCTCTATCTAAAAAACAATGAGTGCCTGACTTTGCAAATTCTCTTTTTACTTCAGATCTAGCGACCAGGCAGCTATGGATAAACTATTGATGACTGGTCCTATCTGGTGACTCTGGAAGGTGTTCTCCTCCACGCTGAAGTCTAGGCACCAATCAAGATGAGAACTAGATGCCAAAGCTAATACAAACACAGAAAAACACCTCAAATGTCAGCCACTAAACTATTTTACCAATACACTTCTTTTGAAAAATAAACACACCTGCGTGTCTGTGCTTGGATTCCAGTCAGGGTCATAGATGATGACTCTGTTGGCCCCTGTCAGGTTGACTCCTATGCCACCAACCCGAGTGGTGAGAAGAAACACAAATACGGACGCGTCCTGGAGGCGAGACATGCAGCACTCAGTATGCACACTTAAGATAGCTCTTCAGCCCTGCCTTTATATATTCTACATGTGGAAAGCTGATGCCAATATAAGAAATGGGCTGTGTCTAGAGACCTTTGGTCATTCAAGATCTATCTCATAGTGCTTGCTTTTAAAATCAATTATGTTAGCAATATTCAAAAGTTGAGTCTTCAAGATGGAACGCACATTCTTTGTTCAAATACATCCCCCCACACCCAGAAATGGAGAGAATTACAAACAAAAAGTACTCCATTCCCCCTGACAGCCCCCGCCCCGACCCTGGAGCACTGAGGTGGGGTGGCCTGCTGCTCCCTCTCTGCACACAGTACCGCTCTAGTTGGCTTTACTGTTACATTCACTTGTTACCTCATTATATCTTGTAATCAGTGGTTGTCTTGAGGCTATTGTAGTGGTACCATCCATCTTGAGATAGGAATACTTTTGGGCTCTAAGGAATACTTCAAGTATGTCCAACATCTGTTTGGGAGAGGGGATGATAAAAGTTTAAAAAGCAAACATACACCGCAACAAGTGCTTCTGTGTTTGTGTAAACAGTCACACTTTCTCCAAAAGGCTTAAATTAAAAGGGTTTTCTTGCTCTGAGGCAGATAAATATAATTACTGCAAGAGTATTTTTGGTATCTCCCTACCATTAATGCTCATACACTTTGAAGAGAGCTGGGAAGTCATTTGAGGTCGTGTGCAAACTTGCCCACACTCCAAAGTCACATGGTAATAAGCCTCTTTAGAAAGTCAACTCTTAGAGAAAGATCCAAATTCCCAAAGAATTTGCAGGTTGCCTCCTCAATATCAGCAATGGTTGAAATCATTATTTTAGACTATTTCCCATCTTTTAAATTAATGGCTATAAACCCTAAAGAACCAACCTGTTTCTTGTATGAGGTCTGTATACTCACCTGTCTTGACTGGGAAAAGAGCAATACTCGTTGACCTTGTTTGTGCCAGATTTTCAACAAGGACTCAACGACTATCATTTTCCCAGAACGTTTCCAGTATCCGAACTGATCTTCCTCTGTTTCATCCTCTGGAATACCTTTGATATTCTTGGGGCCTCCAGAAAAGAGGTCAGGATGGTTGCAGATTTTTCTTAGGGCTACAAGTCCAGAGAAAATCTATGGCATAAAGGAATCATGGGCACTCAGGTTACCCCATGTAAAATAATACTCATTCAGGAAGTAAGTGAAGGAGGCAAATATACAACACAGATTACAAAGTAATTTTTCACCAGCTTCTTAGCTTCCTCCCTAATCACAGCATACTAGGAGCGAGAAGAAATTAACGTTCACTCATCTTCTTTTTCTGATAGGGCAAGTTCTCTAGTATTATAAATTTGATATAAGAAACTAACTTACCTTGTAAATATAAATAAAAAAATGGCACATTCACATAAATTTGGAGAAATCAGTTGTGTGACTCAACAGATAGATTTAATCCAATATTTTACTTCTAAGCACACCTCCCTAATATCCTGTAGTTTGATGTGAGCCAGAGGTTGAAGTTACCTTTACAATAGTATCGCATTAGAAAATATATAGGTATAGAAAATATAACAGAGGAAATATAAAGCATGCTCACACAACAGGTCATAGGAGACCAAGGGTGAGAGCCTGCCCTTCCTGTCTCGGCAGGAGGGCATCTTTCTTAGCTTTCAGAGTGTGACTCATATCAAGCTCACCAGTAAAAAGCTCATGCAGAAAAAGATAAATAAGTTAAGTCAATAAGTGGTGGTTTTAACTAGTAAATAAGAGTTAAACAAACAATAAAAGACGTAAATAAATCAGGAATATTGTCAAAACTGTCCAAAGAGTCACCTGTGACTCTTTTTCTTTCTCTAAACCTGTGCTGTCCAACAGAGCAGTGACAAGACACACGAGGCTACTGAGCACAAGAAGCACAGCTGGTCCAAATGCGCTGTAATGCGCTGAAATGCACTGTAGCATAAAACCCTGATTTTGAAGACTTGCCACAGAAAAAGAGAAAAGTATCTTAATAACTTAAAAATTTTAATTACATATTAAATTTACATTGTTTACATGAGGTTTTTAGATAAAGGTTTACAATATGGCTGGTTATAAACCTGCCACCTATGCTTACTGAACATTTACCCATGTATATTACTGGGCACTGCCAATAATTAAAATGTTATTACTTATAGAAGCATGTATAATAACAATTCTTCCTCCCTGCATTTGCTATCCCTAGCATGTAAGGTGCTTTCCTACATTCTGCACCTGATCAGCAGCCCATAGAACTCAATGTCTAATGCGATCTTCTCCCACTAGACGGTGATGTGTTCAAGTGTTACAGAGCTGCAGTGCAGACAAAAGCGGGCATGCTAAAATTTAACCATGTGTCCTTTTACTTCTGGAAGGTCTTCAAATTAAGTTAAAGTTCACACCAAAAAGCTTTCAAGAGGAAAATGCAAGTTTCCTCACTAGTGCAGTTTCCTTTCATCCCCCACTTCCCTTGGCCCACAATACACTTCTCTAGCTTCTGTTATTTAGCTGACCTGCATGTCTCCATTGAGAATTCCATAAACTTCTTTGGAATCAATGAAATTTTGGTAGACTTTATGTTGCTCATCTGTAAGACGGCAAAACAAGACCTATGGGGGAGAAAAAAAGAGAAACTATCATCTAAACAAAATATTTACAGACTAAAATAATTGAAATATCAATATATCTTCTTAATAGAAAAAAGCATGATGTATGCAATTATTACAGTGTACCTCTTATCTAAAAAACAAAATGACTCCACATCTCAGTGATGCACAGAGCACAGCCCACTCCTCTCATCAGCACCCTCCACAATGTCACCTCTTGGGCCCCAATTCATGGTTGCCACAGGCCCTGAAGATGGGCTTCTGCTCTCAGGAAACTTCAGGGTGACGTGCACTGACCTTCCATCCTAGCCTCATGCCCTTTAGCCCATTTCAGCAAACCTCACGAGGCACCTAAGCCTCATGTAGTATGTCTCCCTTCCTGAAGATTCTAAGTGCAGGGTCACAAGTTTACCATACACATCAACAACTCCAACTCTCCCAGCCCAACGCACCAATTACTCCATGCTACCATGACCCCTGAGTTTCTCTCAACCCTCCTCTTTCTCCAAGTTCATTACTGAGACCTCATGGTGACTGATTCCTGAGCCAGTCATATTCTCAGGATAGTTCCTTCATTCACCCCTCTGCTTCCCACTGTATCTACCCTGTAAACCTCCAAATGTAGATAAATGCAGCCACCTGCTTCTACTCCTTATGCTGCTGGAGAAAGGCACCAGCTGGGCAGGATCCCTCTGCTGCCTGTCCTCATCACCAGGGAATCTGCACTCCCTGCTTAGCTGTGCAAACCCAGAAAAGCTCACTCACCCAATACTCCTTTATCTTCTAAGACTTTGTCTCAACTTCTACTTAAACACAATTGGACAAAATAAAACAACAAAAAATAAAAACTGAAGCTATTAGGAATGATTACCTAGCTTCCACTTCCTAATATTTATCCATTTCTTCTTGCACCTCACATATTTCCCCTTATCCTCAGAGGAATAGGCTCCTCTTGGCATGTGCACTAGATCTGAAAATCCACTATCTTCAAGGACAGTGTTCTACCCCTCAGAATGCAAAACTTAAAGGGGAAAACTCCCTGAAAGGCTTTTGTACAAACACTAACTTCACTTCCTCACCTTCCAGTCACTCCTAAACTCAGCAGACACCTAGAGGGCACTTATGCTGATGCCACTCAAACCTGGCAAGCAAAGTCAATGATGACTTCCTAGCTGTCAAACACGCAGGGTGCCTAAGGCCTCCATGACTCCACTTCTCCATGATTCCACTTCCCTACTCCTGTTTCCTTCATTGCTGTCTCTCAGGTACATGGTCTGTACCCAGTTATGAATTGTAGCAGAAATGAACTGGGGGCTTGAAGGAAATTAAGACATTTACAAAGAGTAGTTGTAAGAATCCTGCATCAAAATGAGAGCTCAAAGCCTACAGACTAGAGGAAAAGTACTGCTGAGGGCAGATTCCAGGGTGTCTCACCTATCACACGCAGGTGTACACAGATGCCCATCAGTCTAGACCCTGCACCAGCAACCTCACCCTTCAGTCTAGTCAACTCTGCATGCGAAAAGCAGAGAAAATAGACAGATACACTATGCTTTTGGAATGTTTTGGTAACTCCTGGATTTACAATACCTGTTCATTTTTATCAGGCAAAGAAAGGCTCATTTTGACATCTGACTTCATTCTGCGCAGCAGGTATGGATTTATGGTATCTCGCAAGACACATGCACACTTATAAGCAGTTTTAACCTTTAATAAGAGACAAAAGGAAACAATTACTAAATGTCTATGAAATACATTTGTTGTTACCTCTCTATTACCAAAAAAAAAAGGGAAAGACCAATGGTTGGACACTAGTTGGAAATGGTTGAACAACGGCTCAGAAAAATTAGTGTCAGTTTCATATACCTCGGGAGATGGCAGCTTTCATAATCTCATCAGTGGGAAAGCCGATCTCCTTAACCAAAATGTACAACAAAAGAACTGATAATTTTGTGCCTTATTCCTCTTCTATACTTTAATTATTATTACATAGTTAAATGCTAAATTAGAGATTTATTCAGTTCTCAAGCACCCTCTAGGGAAAAAACTGCTTTCAAATGAATTTCTGTTTATAACCTTGTATTCACCCAAAGCTACAAAAGAACAGCTACTCTGCAAGACTGAAGATCAAAAGCTAACTCTGGGGGAAAACTGCAGCAATGGGAGCAACCAGATAATAAGCAGAGATTACTGCCCACTGGAGACTCAGAAGAGAAAGTTCAAGAAAAGCCCTATGATCCCAGAAATGAAAGGTCACTCTAGCCTAAAATGCAGCATATGGTTCTGTAATGGAGCATAGCCACATGAGATGGGTATTAACTGTACAAAGAAAAACAAAGACCCACAGTTCAGGAAACCACTCCCTTTGCAGTTCACTTAAAGGCAAACAAAGAATTCAATAAATTATTGATACTTAAAAAAAAAAATCTAAACAGGCTTAACAAGCTAGTAAATTACTATTTAATGGAATAAGAAAAATTCCAAAATTCAAATTTTAAAAAATTGGCTGTAAAATGAATTAACAATGATATCAATAATAATTAAGAGCTTGACCATAATACAGAAAAATTCATGATAAAAAAATTAACATGGCAAAAAAGGAAAACACGTTGCAAGACCATAAAAAAAACTCACTCAAGTATGAGATATGTATATGCATGTAAGTATGTGTTTATACTTATGTGTGTGCATAATATAAAAAATAGGTTTTACATGGCATAGCAGATAACAAAGATGTTCAACTAATCAGGAACTGAGTTACAGGTAACCCTGTAAAGCATTCAGACATTGATAAAAAATTACCTTTAAGAGATGGTCAGGTATATTTTATGGTTTGTAACGCAGAGATGATTAAATTTCTGAATTTAAAAACATTGAGGTCTCACCAAGGAAGCAAGCACATCATTTAAATTCTTCCTAAAAATATATAAGGAAACTATGCCCACATCCTCACCTCTACCCACATTTTTTCTGATCCAGAAAAATGAGCTGGTTGGTGATGCTGGAAAACCAGGGCTGGCCTGGTGAGTAGCCTTGCCACCCATCCAGAGAGTGTCTCTCCCTGCAGCCCCAACAATGCTCCTGGCCCAGTTCAGTGAACTCACAAGGGTCAGAGCCCAGAGAGGCTAACAACAGGTCTGGTTTTCAAAGCCAATTCTCCCCAGAGAAAGATCTTAAGTTCTAGAGTGGAATGTGAATGGGACAGCAGGGGAGAGTAAGAAACTCTATTTCAGCCTTGACATCAAGCCACATTCTCCCATCCAACTTTCTTAGGGAATCCTGTGCTTGAGGTAATAAAATTGACTCTATATTTAATTCCCATCTACCTCTCAAGTCTGTTTCTCTGTGAGTAAAAGCAACTGGGGATCCAACTCTATTTCTCTCTATCACTCCCAGCTCCCCAATATAGTGGAAAATGGATACCTAACTGAGCATGCCCATGTTTCCTTCCCATTCCTGACATGGTAAGGTGGTAATTACATCCTCATTCTGTCTTTTCCAGAGCTGAGTGACCTTAGGGAAGTAGCAAATAATGCAAGGAAAGTGCTGAGAGCCAATAACCTTGAGTTATCCAGGAGGTTCAACTACAACAAATGACTCCTCAGGTTCTTTTCAGTACTAAAAGCCCCTGCACAAGTTTAACACAGAGATCCAAGAAACACTCCACATTTTGGGTCAGTTAATGCTCTGTTCCCTCACTCTTCTAGGTCTCAGCAGAGTCATATTACCCCTAGCAAGCCTTTCTTACCCCTAGCAAGAGCTCTCCCACAAGCTCTGCTATTGGCTATCAACCCTGCTCATAAACCTGCAGTCATCTGTTTTTTTAATCACACTTCCCACTGGACTGGGAATACTATTCAAGGGAAGGTTCTGGTTGCCAGCTACCTCCCACCACATTGGCCCCAGCCTGACACAATATGTATGTGCCCATAGACCATCTTCTTGGGATTCAATAAGCCTGGCAAACATGGACTTAAACAAAAGAGAGCAAATAACAGCAATACCTCTATGCCAATGACCTTACACTATAAAAAATAAAAGATAAGCGCACAACTCCTGAAAAAAGGGCTTCAAGGAGAAAACTGACCATACTTATGTGGTCTGAAGGGATCTTCCCACCAATGACTGATTAATTGTAAAAAAAAAGTAGTAACTTTGAAGAGTTCAGAAATCTGGCAAATACCACCCTACACACATAATCACATACCTCGCCAATGAAAAGAATAAACCAACAGTACATGCTTCCAGGTGTCGAGCATTGAAAGACATGCCACTTCTGTGATATTCTTGCCCAATATGCATAAGCTGAATGCAATCACAACACTAAAACACAAACCCAAGTGGGGCAACACTCTACAAAATAACCAGGTTTGTAGTCTTCAAAAATGTCAAGGTCACGAATGTGTTATAATTAACTTTTTGTAAGGGCTCTCCTCCTCCACTAAATCCCTTTACATCTTTTGCATGTGTGAAAAATCATTTTGGAAATTTGCAAGAACGATTTTTAAAAAACTCCCTTATACTCTTCACCTAGATTCACCCAATGCTAGAGCTTTGCCAACACTTGTTTTATCTTTCCTTTCCTCTCTCAACTTCATATATGTACATAAATTTATACCATTGTTTTTCTGAGTTATCTAAGAACAAGTTGCAGACACAATTCCCCTTTCCTCCAAATTCTTCAGTGTGTTTTTCTTAAAAGAAGCAGGACATTCTCTTAGGTAATCTCAACATCACCATCAAAATCAGGAGGAAACGTAACACTGATATATTTCCTCTTCATCCACAGTCACCCAATGCAGCTGCGTCAATACCGCCATCTTAACCTACAATGGCCTTGCTCTTCTCAGTTATATTTTCCCAGAATCAGGTAATGGGAACCATATCTCACTGTCTTCCTTGAATGAGTCAATCCTTTCTGGTTTCCCCTTTCCTCAGCTTTTACACTAGTTTTAAGATGTCCTCTTCCAACTTACACTGAATTATGTGCTATCCAGAACTGACACATACTGGTTTCATAATTTCTGATTGTTCTTGAATATTTTACATGATTTTTAAAATATAGCCAGCAAAAATAATTCTGTGATTTTTATCAGAGACCAATTTATAAGCTTGGCCTTTTCCTTCCAAGTCATTATGAATGAGTTGGCTACAAAGTAGAGTATCTGGTAAAAACATTTTAAATATTAAAATGCCAAAAGTGTTACCTGTACTGGAGAAGCATTTGAATATCCCCCCATAGTAATGGGGACCGAGAACTGCTCCATAAACACAGGCAACGTGCCCAACTTTCCTGGGAAGATAAAGTCGAAGAGCGACCACAGCTCACGGAGGTTATTCTGCATCGGTGAGCCAGACAAGATGATGCGATGAGGGGTGCGGAACTATTTGAAAAGAAGATATCTTTTTTCAAATTTACATATTAACGGATGATTACCAACTCTACTCCAAAACACTCCCACATTATTTTGTTACTTAATGCATTTATGTATCATTTTAGTCTTCTAAAAGTGGATATTATATGCAATTTTAGTTCTTCATATCTATATATAGATTAAGAAAGATAGGGAAGAATTTTTCCTTATCATTCAAGCTAAATACTATGGATTAGAGTTGGATTTGGTTACTAATTGATTCCTACAAGAGACATTATATAACATGCACAATTAGAATCACAAAACAGCAACAAACACAATTAAGAGCAAGAACAAAGAATTTTCAGCATTAAATTAGGCAAAATGTGTATTTCAATGCAAAGAGGCAAGAAAACATTCAATATGGATGTCACTAGAATCAAAGCATTTACTCTCAAATACTATTATCCACCTGAAAATCCTCTTTGTTATAAGACACCATACCTGTTTGCAAGCAAGGGTGATGGCAGCATTGGGATTTCTAATTTTGTGTCCTTCATCCAAGATCACATAGTGCCAGTCATGCCTGCTCATGTCATCTTGCATCAGTCGAATGTAGGAGTAAGAAGTGATCAAAATTCCATGACAAAGAGCAATATCTCGAATTAATTTCTCCTAAAATGATGATAAAATGGTAAAGGACTTTTATATAAAAGGTTAAATGAGTATGACTCAAAGTGACAACTTTTCAATCACGATGCAATCTGAAGCACTTTATAAACATGCACACGAACATAACACATACAATTACATCTATTTTCAGCACTGAAGTTTATGTTTCATTAATCTGTAAGAACTAAACAATGACTAACATAGCCACTATTAAGGGAGGGAAAGGAGGCTCAAAATTAGAGCAGAAAAAGTTGTAACATGTGAACACTAATTTTATTTTTCCAAAACACTGTCTTGTCAATCCTTAAAACATCAAGGTAGAAAGAAAATAATTACTTTGAAACAAGCTAGAAAATGAGAGGAGAGCCAAGAAGGCAAAAAGACAAATCTAAAAGCTTTATAATGTAGATCATGAATTTCAGGAGGATAGATTAAAAAGCATATAAAAGCAATTTTTTTTTTAAATTCTGAGGAGAAATTAGAGTGTAGAGCAAAACATCCTATGATGTAAGACTGAAACACCGAGAAAAACATATACCTAGGCATGTATCTGCTAGATGTCTGAATTCCAAAACAGAGAATGTGTTGTAGCTTCTAGTCAGAACAAAACAGAAAAAGAAAGAAGTTCCTTCACTCTGCATGGAAGAGACATCTTTTCTGTAACACTCAAAATGTTAGACGAAAGGACAATCTTTCCATAATTCTAAAGGGAAAGTGGTGATAACTGCACTGATCCAAATTGGCAGTCATGCTTGACAAAAAGAAATAAATCCCACCTTCAGACAGATAAAAGACAGAATATAAACTAGCAAAAGAGGGGCATACTGCATTGAGCCAGTTTAGGGGTATAGTTACTAGGAGAATTTGGTTCCTCAGTAGAAAGTGTGCCTGGGATGCTGATGGCAGAAGAGTAGACAGGAGAGCTTCTGACCCCCAAATGCTCATCACAGATTTAGTTCCCACAGCAACTCTCTGAGAGAGGACAGATGTCCTATTGTAAACCCCCATTTTACGGAGGAGAAAACCAAGGCTTAGAGATAGTAATATACCAGGCCACACAGCTGGTAAGTGGTGGAGTCAGGATTTGAATATAGAAAGACAGCTAACTCTAAAGCTAGTATTAACTAAATATGGAATACTGCCTCAGATGTGACTATAAAATTAAAGGGAAACTTATATGTAATATACACAACAGTACTTAAGTTGTTAATAGGCAAATATTAAACCATTGTTTCAAATACTAATGAAACTATTAAGAAATGATCAAAAATAAAAAAAGAGATATATTTTTAAGCATTACTATAATTCTGATTTAGTTTAATATAACCTAGGGTGAGATGGGGGAAAATAAAAGTCCCATCCCATCAAAGGAGAGAATGGGGCAAAGGTGACAGACATTGCTTAATTCTTAGTCACAAGAGAGAAACAGATTGAAATACATTTGTAACAAATTAAAACACATTTAATGATAATTAGTTGCTATTTCAGCATAAATATTAAAAAAGAATAGATGGTAAACCTATGAGAACACTGTATAGGGGAAAGTACCCAAAAAAAATCAGGAAAATTGAAAATACAATAAACATAAAATAGGCTAGCTGGGTTCAGATGAAACATACAGGGGTCTCCACAATGACAGCAAGTAACTAGCAGCAAGATTTTTCACTGGATAAGTATAGTACCTCATGTTTAAAAGAGACCCAAATCTCATGTTTAAAAGTTGAAAAAAATGGAAGTTATCAAACATATACCGAGGAAATACAAACAAAAACAGGACAAGATTAGCAAAATAAATATCAGATTAAAAAAGAACCAAACAATTAAAAGAGGGGTGTTTAATGTTTTAAAGGAGACAACACAACAGGAAGATCCTGAACCTTAAGGAAAAGCACTGGAATGTCCCTAGAGCTGTGTTGACAAAGTGGCATATCCACAGCCTGCAGGGGACCTGACTAGAGCCTCTCAAAGTTTGCCAGATCGGAAGAGAGAAACCATGATTAGAGAAAACAAAACTAAAATTTGGCTACAAAGGATCTGGGTATTGCTGTTGGTTAGTGGGCTCTTTGTAACAGCTACCAGCAGAGCTTTAGATTACACCAAAAAATACTCATTCTTTAAGTTCTATTAAGAAAGACTGACATCAAGTGAAGTAGTCACTGCTACAAAAAAGGAAAATGAGCGTATTAATAAAACAAAAACAATGATTAATGAATCTTAAAAAAAAAAAAAAACCTGGAAGAATTGATAAAGTCAAAAACTAAAAACTCTTTGAATAGACCAAACAAAACTGATGAGTCTGCAAAGTCAGCCCAAAAACAAGCTCAGAGGAGTGGCAAAACCAACGCCAGGAGTGCAAGTGCCAACCACATGCAATCTAATGTCACAAAATCTAACATTTGATTGTTTAAAAAACAAAAAAATCACCAAAATACAATTACAGAAAATGAGACACAGTGTTTAAAACAATACTGAAGAACATGGTCTTCCCACCCAAAAGTCTTTCAGACCCAAGGGTTTTAGGAATGAATCCAGAGCCGATCCTATTTAATCTGTTCCAAAATCCAGAAAAAGACAGAAGGCATTCTCGATCTTGGTGCAGTAATTTATAAATAATATCGAGTAATATACTGACCTAGGAGGGCTTATTACAGGAATATAAAAATAGCCAGATATTAACAAACATAACGCAACAATTCATGTGTAATAATGGTACAAATTTTATAAAATTCAACATGGCCAAAAATATTCTTAATAAACAAGGATTAGACTATTTTTTCATTCTCTAAGAGTATAAAAGGGTAGAACAAGGGCCAAGAATTTGTAAAAGAGAATAAAGAGGGGGAATGTGTCTTTTCACATGCCGTAATATACTCATCACTTCAGAGTTAATAAACTGTTTTGAGAAGAGCAGTAATACCTGGTTCCTATTAAAAGTTTGACAGCTCAGAGCCAAGGTACTATTATGACTACTTCCATGTTCCTATTCACAATTCTTAACAGCAGCATAAGATATTGAAGGCCACATCCTGACTTTTTAACCTCATGATGAAAACAGCATATACGGCTCAGGGCTCACAGGCTTACAAATACAACACCAGGTTCTCTTAGGACTTGTTTCCCTCTTCTTCTCCCTGACTACACTGCTCTGCACCATCAGTAGCCCTGCCACAGCTGCTGGAGCCCAGTGCGGAAAGCAGGCCTGCTGTCCATAGACCCTCGGGTCCACTGTGAGCACTGCACCCCATCAGACCCATAACCTTGACTTCAGTAGTTCCTTCACATCTGTATTTTCCACCAACACTCCAGGCCGGCAGCTACGTCTATAGTATTTCCAACTCTACTCCCATTTTCTCCTCCAAGACAGCAGAGACTCCCAGAAGTTAAGAAGGAGGTAGGGGATGAGCCCAGAGTAAACTGAAAAACGGGGAACACTCCAAACCTGATTCTAGTGCAGGAACAGACCAATTTGTATGCACAGAGAAATGAAAACAACTACAACTGTTTCAGTCTTGAAATATAGAAGTTAAATTACCACTTACATTTATAAAACATTCTCGGGATAACAGCCAAAACCTGCAAACATAGGTCCACTTGCTCGTGGGCCCTAGAACTCCTAACTGCTAAATGCACAGACTTGCCATGGTCATTCCATGAACCTTCAACAAATGCCACTCCCAACTGGATTCTGGACATCACTTTACCTTATTTAAACAAATGAGATGCCAAGCCTCTCAAATATATACCAGTGGAACAAGGTTTAGTTCCTATACGTGTTTAAAGATCAAAATTTTATTTGGAAAATTCTGTAATGTCAACTGTTGAAATAGAGAATTTTTATCATAGTCATAAAAATACAGAAAATGATGAGTAAGAATTAAGAAAACATTTTTTTAAAAAGAGTGATTTTTTCCAATATCCCCACTGAAATTAAAAACTCTACTTAACAGCCCTGGGTAAAACCACATGTAAGACTATTTGTTTTCACCTGATTCAATCTCAAATTCTGTAACTGCCTAGACTGGAGTTTCAATAATGGTGAATTGTTGAATATTATGGACGTCTCTATCCAAACACTTAAGACAAATCATCTCGGGCGGTTTCAAATTAAAAGCTTGTAAAATATGTAACCTCTCCTAGTTTTTGCAATTAATAGGGTACATCTGCAATTAGCCTGACTCACTGAATGCAGTGCTGTTGTCATTAAAAGATGTCTGTGAAAGTGCTGCTGTTATTATGGAGGCTCAAGAGACCAATCCCTCCTAGAGGGCAAACAGTGGACTGGTAGAAAACAACAGCCATAAATCACACTGTCAGGCAGCGGGGAGAGCGGAGTGGAGCACAGGCACATGAAGGCCATTCACGGTAAACACAGCACGGCAGCTTCCCAGGCAGGATTTACTGCACCTGTAATTAATTAAAATTTCCTTCAAGCTAAATCTTTAATAAACAAGGATTTGTGCTGACAATGAAGAAAAAAGGGCTCCAGCAACATAATTTTACAATATACTTCACTGAACAAGCACAGCATCTATCATTTCCTGTATCAGGTGTATACACCGTCTCCAAGTTAATAGGAATTACATCACATTACGTTATAATTCGTGTACTTGGAATGGGTCTGAAATATTTAGGATGCTTGAGGGACATCATGGCCCTTTTCTACTTTGTTATGTTTTTAATGGACTCCCTTCCACCTTTTGAAAACAGCCAAGTGTTTTTGCTCTGCTTTAGAAGATGGGTCTTTTAAAAGAAAATGGATGGTAGTTTCACCAGATAACCATGATTTTGTGTGATTTGCTCTTTAATCACATCTTGCATTTTCCCAGAAAATGATTTAACAAAATTTTTTAACATTCTGTTTCATTATTTTCATTTGGGACCAAATGTATTTAGATATGAAGGAAAATAAGGTGTAGACAAGAATGACCATAAACAATTTTGATTAAGGAGGTGTTAACCGTCTACCTGGGGTATGTTTACAAGTTTCCACTATCCAAAAAAGTAGGTGGTTTCTACTTGGTAAGATTTGGTAGGTTATATTCTAGGCCTGCAAGTGCTCAAAATTTAATGGTAATATTGTTCCCAGACCTAAAAAAATAACCTACTAAAGCATACAAATAGGAAGATTCTATTTTTGGATAGCAGAGGAGACCTGTAAATTAAGTCAATCAGAAATGTCAGAGTATCTTTTCTTAACTATTGAGATGAAGACATCTATAATATTATTTATTTCTAATAGTAAGAATTATTTGAGTAAATGTTATATGCTGGGGACCATAGTAAGCTCCTCGCACACACATACTAACCCAACATATCCTCACCAATTTATCCCAAACTTCCCATTTCACAGGAGACAGAGCTAGGCTCAGAGAAGTGAGTTACAAAACAGCAGAGCCAAGATTCAAGTGATGATCTGGTAATTACAAAATCTATACTCTTAAACTGTAGGCCATTGTTGTTTTTCCTACTTTATGCCTCTAAATGCCACAAATTAATGAAAATGAGATAAAACTCTTTCAGTGATCTCAAACGTTCCACAGGCTTACTATATCCTACATAGCAGAAAAAGGTAGGCAAGATATAAAATGACAACTATTTCAGAATAAAAACAAGAAATTTCTCATTATACATCTTGTAACAAATTGAAAAAAGGGTCCTTAATAATTAAATAAACTTTACAACACAGTTCTAAAAATGCCCACAACCCACTGTGAGTTATGGCATAAGTATCACAAAACTGCCTTCCTTTATAGTCTATTCATATACTTTTTTTTCTTAAAGGAACAATTTTTCAAGGTCAGTTAAAAACACTCTGTTTTTTAGAGCCTTAATAGCATCAAATACTGGAGTGTCGTTTATAGTTATCCAACAAATAAACATTAATCAAGCCACAAAACAAGTTTCTAAGCTAGAAAAAGCAAGAGCAAGATTTGAAAGATGCAGAAGGACATCTTTGTGATCTCTTGCATAACAGTTTACATCTTTAGAGATATGAGTAGTTTATAATGGAAAAGGAACAGTAAAAAGAGATAAGAATCAGAGTAAAAACACAAATCTACTGCTTTTCCTCAAAAGTGAAGAAACTTCAAGTTGAAGTCCTTGGTAAACTGTAAAGCACTGTAGAAATAATGACCAATCATATGTATACATGTCTATGTATGCCAAAACCACCTCAGAAGGTGGAATCATTGTAAATAAAAGCGAAATACCTACCTTTTAAGGTTCTATCTGCCAAACAAGTTAAAGAAGCAAGTCTCACCAACAGAAACACTGACTGTGTCAATTCTGTTTACGTTAATGAGTGAATGTATTTCATTTATGCAAAGCTAGTCCCACAGATTATAACAGAGGGGGCAGAGGTAAACCATGATCCAGGTGAAGGTTTAGTAGGTTACATTTTAGGCCTGGAAATGCTCAAAATTTAATGGTAATATTGTCCCCAGACCTAAAAAATAATCTACTAACTCATACAAACAGGAAGATTCTATTTTTGGATAGCAGAGGAGACCTGTAAATTAATACAGACACCTTACTAGCCCAAAAGAAAATAAAAAGATAAAGAACAACATATGTTAGTGAATCCTGCAACTGGATTTTACATATAAAACATTAAGAGATGTTAACAGAAAATGGAAGTGAAAAAAGAAAACCCATGTGTTACAAGGGTAATGACAGTATAGATAAAATAATTTAGTTTGACTAGAAAAACTGCTATTTTCTTGCTGCTAAAATCACTGTTCTTATCAAACATTTACTACACTGTTTTAACTCAGTTTATTTCCCACTTAATTACTTAAATACAGGGCAAAGTTGGTTTTAATAAGAACTAGTATAAAAGCAACATTCCATCTAACCAAACGTGAGCTATCAAATTACAAATACCTCTGATTCACTTCTGTCAAAAGATCTGCTCACTCATGATCATGAACAAAACAGGAATTTGGAGGAAGAATAACACAGACACTGGAGTTTAGTGGCTTGTGCGTGAAGCTCAGGGACGCCAACATTCAGCAGCTTTCGGCTGGCACTGCTTTCACAAGTGTACATGAGCCCTCACTCAACAGCTACTTCTTGTCAATAACCTGCAAACCCACAGTGAAAATGTGTCCTTATTATTCAGTCAGCAAATACTCATGGCACTTGGGACACAAATTGAGTAAGACAAAGTCCCTACTCGAGCTTACAGTCTAGAATGTGAAACAGAGATGAGAATAAAAAAGTACAACACGATCTACAGATGCTATCCATAGGAATACAGATAAATCTCCTTTTTGGTAACATGGCTAAAACTGTAAGTGGGGAAATAAACTTTCAAAATACAGTGATTATAGTTATATGATGATCAAAAATTCATAGAACAAAAAGGAACTTGAGTAAAAAGCACCAATACAAATTGTAAAATTCTCAAAATGACAGGTTCTTTTGTTCATTACAAATATGTTTTAAGGGCCTCCCTGGTGGCACAAGGGGTTAAGCACCACACTATGAAGCAATCCAAAGCCTCTGTAGCACGAGTTCGATCCGCGGCCGGCCAGAGAGCAACCCACATGGCGCAGCAGACCTCTCCTGCCTCACCTGCTGCTCCCCTCAACAGTGTATTTCAGTCAATCTGCCTGTTCTGCTCCCAACTCTATCTCTGGTGAATCCTCTTACCCACCACACCTCTGACCTGTACCCCAGTTCTTGTACGCATAAATAAATAAATCTTTCAAAAAAAGTTTTAAAAGCATTATTAACAGATGCATTTAAAATTAAGAGTTATTATACTATAATTTGTCCCCACTTTTCTAAAACTGTTTAAAGTCATTAATTTCTCAGACTCAGCCAGTTAAGTGTTGTATAAGCCCCTGATTTGCAGATCCACTCATGCTCCCAGGTTTGCGGAGTCTGGCTGCGTCCAGCTGCGTACTACTGGCCAACAAACATGTCCTGACACCACGAGCGGCTGTCAGGATGACAAAACCTATATTCATAATTGTTTTGAAAATACAGGGCTTAAATTAAATGAGTAACTGGTTTAAATGCATGAAAAGAAACACAAGAACATACACTTCAGAAACATGTGGCTCCAAGAAAAAATGAAATGAAAAATGTAATGTTACCTTTTTATGGGTGTAGGAGCCGGTTTCATGTAGAATTGCCACTCTGAACGGAGGCCACCATGTGTGAAACTCCTTCACCCACTGATGCATCACTGTCGTTGGACACACAATTACAGTTGGACCCAAGCCCTCGAACCTGTACCCAAAACATGCAAAAAGAAAACACAACCATGAATGACAGCATGTGGATGTTTAACTACTAAAACCAAACCAAACCAGAAAACTAGAGTGAAAACTTAAGTTCAAAAAGGAAAATTCTAGGGCCTCCCCGGTGGCGCAGCGGTTGAGCGCTGGGTTGCGAAGCTGCCCCGCAGCCTCTGCAGCGCCGGTTCGATCCCGGCTGCTCCCCGGCCACTGGAGGAGGGTCCCACATGGCGCGCAGACCTCTCCTGCCGCCCGCTGCTCCCCTCAGCAGTGTACTTCGGTCCTTCTGCCTGCTCTGCTCCCCGCTCTGGCTCTGGTGAATTCTCTCACCCTCCTGCGCTTCTGACTGTACCCAGTGCTTGTATAAATAAATAAATAAATGTTTAAAAAAAAAAAAAAGGAAAATTCTAGCTCTAGAAACTATTGCTATTTTCTTTAAAGACAAAGCTTTTGTGGTAAAACCCAGTAAGTGAACTCTCTACCTTTTCATTCATCCATTAGTGTCTGCAGGTATTAAGAGAAAGCACCAAGTAATACATTAAAAGATGACATCTATAATAAAGCAAATCAAACTAATGACATAATATACTTTTCTCTCCTCTTCTACTCCAGACTGTTGAAAGTAGGACAGTGTCCTTTTTCTCCTTCGCTTTTTAAACTTTTATTTACTTTATATTTTTATGGTTATCTTTGGAAAAGGAATTTCCCCTCTCCTTAATCTCAGAGTATTCATGGTATTTAATTGGTGTAAATGTTCAGTATTTGTTTTCATCATTCTGCTGATTTACTGCACATAATTGTCCTCAAACTCCCACCAGTTTATTTTTCCTTATGGCTGAATAGTATTCCACAGTGTGCATACAGACCACATCAGTACACAGTGCTGTGACCTGAACTGAACTGAGAGTATCTTTGTTTGACGCTTTATAGTCTACCAAGAGTTTGCACCCACAGAATGTTAGTCTAGGAAGCAAGCAGGATGGAAAGGAATGCTGGCATGCTTATGGAGACATGGTTACCGTGCGATGGAGCAATACCTAAAAATCAACTTCTGACTGCTGTAGCCTGCTCTTTCAGTGCATCATGTTGATCACTTCTCTGAGTGGTAAAAAGCAAGTGGAGAAGTTCACAGTAATGGTTTTCATTGGAATGTCCATGTCATCAGAGTGTAAGTAAGCTGCGCTGTTGTTGTGGAATGCACCTGAGTAGTACATAGCAAGAGCCTTAACAATAGACACATGTAGACCCTGCAATCCCAATGCATTCAGCACTGGATATACGTTGTAGTATTAAATAAGCTAGGTGCTACCTAGCCGTCAATAAGCTCCTAATGGTTAGGAGCACTGCCTGGGTCTGAATCCCAGCCCTGCATATACTCACTGTGTGATGTTAGGTACATCATTTACCCCTCTGAACCTGTTTCTCATCTTAAAATGGAAATAATAAAACTGGTCATACAGGGCTATTAAAGATTAAATTAGCTAATATCTGGAAAGTGCTTAGGCCAATATAGTATGTTAAACGAAGATAGAATATCATATAACAATTAACATCATGGTTGACGAATATCTAAAATGCTGGAAAAATGCTCCAGTCTTAAAAAGGTAGGCAGCAGACTGGGGGCAGCCACTGTCTCAACTTCCATTTCTCTTTTTTCTCCTTCCTAATAGAACCACACATATGAGCAGGTATTTCCTCTCCCTTCCCACAGACACAGGACTCTGACCACTGCCTGCTAGAGTAAAGTGGGGAGAAGCAGACATCCTGGCTCAGCTACTGCCTGTCAGCACACGGCATCCCCCTAGTGACGACCACTGGTCCACTGAGGGGCCTGGTAAGACTGGCTCACCTGGTGTATGGAAGCTTAGTCTATGTTGGGGAGGTCTTTCTCTGCTGGTCCCTCCTACTGTATGTGAACAAGGAAGTAACCCAATGGCTGCAGGGATTTGGGCTACAGTGTCAGGAGATCTAATGACCATAAGGGGAACTGGTCTTAGGAGAAAATTAAAGTGCCTGGGTCCCTGGTGATATCACTGAGCTTCTGATCATGTTGTTTCTACAGCCCACCCTCTCTAGGTTTCCAGGTGTCTCACCTATTTTGTGTACATTTGACACAATCTGAAGACAGATTTTATTTACCTGTAGTCAATATATCCTGATAGATCGTACCCCAAGGTTCCAACTGAATCAGCACCATTCTGCCCTCCTCTCCTGTGATAGTGGAACAAGTGTTTCTTTTCTTGCCTGAGACCAATTTCTTTACCTATGCTGTAAGCCAGCCCCCTTTACTGTAGCTAGCTGCTTTATCTTCAGTCTCACTAGGAGCTAAAGGCTAGTCAGTGCCTAAAGGAAAATTAAGCAAAAGGCTAACTGTGGAAATCTCTTCAACAGTGCACTCACTCTTAGCTCATGCTACAAGAGGCCAAGACTGACTGAGGGCCCCGGAGGCCCACCTGGCCTGCCTCTCACTCATTCTGGAGCAGAGCTACCAGTACCTTTTCAGTGGCTGTTTCCCCCTCCCCTAATCTTTCCTCTCCAACAAGGATGTTGACTGAAGCTAGATGCACACATCCCCAGCACACATTATCCCATGTTATCTCATTAACTATCAAATTTCAATTACTCTATGTTGATGATGCCAAATCTAGGTCTTCAGTTCAGATCTCTTTCCTGAGCACAAAAGTACCAAACTAGTGTCTAACTACTGCTGAAATTCCCACTTAGATGTCCCCAAGGCACAACATGTCATCTCCCTATACTTGCCCTCCTTCCATGTTTCCTAATCCAACAGAAAAAAACTGTTACCTATTCTCCACCTGCCCAAACTGCAAATCCAGGCCTCACCCTCGGCCTGCCCAGGCTGTTCTCCATTGTATTCAGTCTATAGTGACTTCACATATCTACAGTCTATTGATAGAACCCTCTCAAAGTCACCCTGTCTCTCCACCTGCACTGCTGATACTCTAGTTCTAGTCACTACCATCTCTTACTTGGGTTATTGTACTTTCTAGCTTGATCATCTCAAAAAATCAAAATCTGAATATCTCATCTTTTTGCGTTAAGTCCTTTTAATGTTTGCCGAGTGTTCTAACACCTTAACCTGGTCTATGAGATGCAAGGATCTGATAATCTGCTCACCTCTTCAGCCTCACCTCTCACCCCCACCCCTGCCATGTTTGCCCCATGGTTTAGCACTCCACCTGCCTGCACAGTCTTCAGTTCCTCTAAGTACATATTCCTGTGACCTCTCTACCTTCACCTGTCTCATCCTACCCTCTTATCCTAACTACTGGCTATGTGTGGATCAGTCCTCAGCTCCTCTATTGAGCTTTCCCTGTCTCTTCCTCTTCAGATGGGGATCAAGTACCTCTCCTTGGTGCATCCACACTAGTTAGGATCCCACACTAATCCTGCAATAATACACATGTCACCCTTATTGTAACTGTATGATAGTTCCTTCCTAAGCTCCTTGAGTGCACAGGAACAGCTTTTTCTTCAAATGATTTCAATACCTAGGCCACAGGAGATAATGAACACTGGCTCTATTTTTATTTGTTTTTGTTTTGTTTTTAAAGATTTATTTATCTATGCATACAAGAACTGGGGTACAGGCCAGAGGTGTGGAGGGGAGGGAAGAAGATTCACCAGAGACAGAGTGAGGAACAGAACAGGCAGCCTGACTGAAATACACTGCTGAGGGGAGCAGCGGGCAAGATAGGAGAGGTCTGCTGCGCTATGTGGGTTGCTCCCTGGCCAGCGGGGATCAAATTCATGCTGTGATATCTTCATAGGTTGCATCTTAACCCCTTGCGCCACCAGGGAAGCCCAACACTGGCTCTATTAAAAGAAGACTTTTTTAAAGGTTGGAAGAAAATTATATTGAAATGTTAAAAGAGGTTCTGAGTTGGGAGGTCATGGGTGGCTTTTTATTTTTCTTGCTACAGCTCAATAAATGTTTCCCAAACTTAAAAAAAGTTTTTATAAATTACAATAAATCACAGGTCTTGAATTATTTAAAATAATCTTCTGCACAACTAAAAACTAGTTTGCAATTCTACCAGAAAAACATAAGTTGATGAAGCTTACTCTTACACTCCAATGCCATAAACTTCCACTCCTAAATCCTCTCATCCTCCAGCAGTAGCCAACATCTCTGTCCCTCTGCTACATAGAAAGTATGTAGAAAGCGTCTCTCTGACTATAAGAAGCGAAGGCTGCCACAGCCTCCGACACGTCTGCAGAATTCCTCACTAAGAGCTGGTCCCTTGCAAGCACTACCCCAAACTCCCTAGGGAGAGTGACTCTGCCCTGGCCCCTTCCATGACAATATTCCTCTCTAAAAGGATTAAATGCACCAGCTTCTTTATGTCCTCCAGCGGGAATAAACGTTATCAATATGCACTTAGCAGGGATTAGAAAATAACCAATCAAAAGCTCTCTAAAACATCTAAAACCAAACTCACTTTCAAATAAACAAAAATTATACATATGCTTTTTTTGGGTTATAATATAACATGCTTTCTGCAAACTGCTACATTGATAACTCATATTTTGTGACCTAAGACCATTAGTTTTTCTGGTTGAATACCTGCCTGACATTATTACGTCCCAAATTTCTGCCACTCTCCACCTATTAGAAGACTATGGAAGTTTCCATGTTAATGAAATCTAGGAACAGATCTGGACTGTTCCTAAACAACAGCAGGGGCAGTCACACCCAGTGAAGATCACAGCAACCAAATCACCCTTTTACAAGCCTCAATCCTGGTGAGATGAGCATACAAATGGGTAAATGTACTACTGATTAGCATTAATCACCAGGCTGGCTACAGTTCCTTTCATCTTTGATTATCATTGATTACTTAATGAATTTAGGACAAATCAATAATTCCAAGGTCAAATATATCAATCTGCAGCATGAAAATCTAGTCACAGCCAAGAATTTACTAGGATGTACAAAATATCTACCTTTGAAAGATTATAAGCTTTTCCAAGCCATTTACTTGTAACTAGGAATTTACTAAAAGATATCCAGGGTATTAAATAATTTAAGTTTAAGGCAAATAATTTATTTCCTCTCAATCACAAAATTGAGGGGTCTTATCACTATTTGGTTGGGAAAGAGAAAGTAGGGTATATATTGTGAACTGGTGTAGATTTTTGTTAATCTCAGATAATAGACTTCTTCCTCTCTGTAACACAAATGTACATACAAAACACATTTAAAAAAATAAAAACAAAAAAAAATTCTATTATGAAGTTTCTTCATGGCATACCAGACACTTGCACCATTTCAAAGTTCATAGACCTTGAAACTGCAACACTAAGACCATCTTGAATTAAGGCTGAAAAAAATTTAGTTTGCAAAAGTTCAGAGGAAATGAACAATAGCCAATGAAGCAATGCCAGCTCAAACAACTTCATTTTCCTTCATGAGCTCTTTTTCTTTAGGACATAAACATAAAGGAGAACCCCAACTTCATTTAATTTTAGAGGAGGACATGTTATAAAATTGTTACCAAAATGTTACACAATTTGCTGTGGCACAAGGAACTGGAGGGGGCCAAGTTCCTTAGGATAGCCCTTATTCAGAGTCCAGTTGTTTTGTTGACAAATAACCGCATTCTGGAAAGCCATTTCTACAAATACTATTTTAATAAAGACAATCTGGGCTATAGTCCAACATGCCACACTATTTCATTATGGAAAAAAGGATATGAGCATTGATAGCTAATTGATTACAGCTGCTGCTCATTATTAGCCCTGCCTTCACTCTGAGCAGGATTGTCACCACTCGAGAGAGCATGTTTTAATTTTTAGATCAAAACTACACTGCAGGGAGGATTTTCGGTTTCCTAGGCTCAGAGTATTAGACTCCACACAAGTTTCATGATAATAGGAAGGGAAGTGGAAGAAAAGAGATGGGAAATAAGAAAATCCCAGAAATCATTTAAGGAAAGAAAGACAGTACTAGAAACCATCTGGGGCAACTTGGAGTATTCTAGTTATCTTTAAAAAAAATAATAATAACCAACCCAAGTAGAACTGTAGAGACCAAGCCAACCAAAAAAGCCTATTTAGAACACAGAAAGCATTTTTTAAAATTTTAAACTAATGGCACTAAATGCCCATTTTTAACTTTGACTTTTCCCTTTGTTTCTAGCAAAACATAATGAAACCCTAATATATGAAGAAAATCTTTTGTGTTGATATAACGTCCTTGGAATAATAACAAACCATCTGGTATTAAAAAAACATACAAATGTTTTTCCCCTTTTAAGTCTATATAGATATTTCTAAAATACTCTAAAACTTCAAATTCTTCTCCCGAGAAGTGCTGATCTGCTAAAATGAAGAGTAAGAAATAAAAACAAAGCCAAACTCTGAAGATTTAAATGTTCTTTACTCAATAGTTTATTACTGGTATTTGGCTCTCTACTAAATGTTTCCCTGCCAATGAGCCAGTTAAGGATAGTAACTTTCTACAGTTGCTGACTTCAGGCCCACTGAGAATATTTTAAAGGTATCTTCAAATTGTATCTACTGAGTACCTGATTTTTCTATGAGATAACCACCTGGTACACACCTTGCTGTTAGTCATCAGATCAACTTATTGGCCAAAGAAGTCTTGGATTATATAGGTTCAAAATTAAATATCCCACAAAAGAATTGTGGGTGCCTTGGTGGTGGGTGTGGTGTGGTGACATGCATCTGAGGAGGTGTGATCCTATGCTTCTGAATCACAGTGTTGTAAATCATTTTTACCTCAATAAAAATAAATAAATAAATAACCCACCTAATTCACCTACCATTATTTTTTTTATGGATACTGATTTACATAAAGCCAATCCACAGCTTAAATATGGAAATGCTCACTGTACTTTAATTCAAGATATTCCAGTCCTATCATACTGAACTAACAAAGTTTAAACGCTATTTCTTCCTGAACAGTTTTAATAGTTTAAATTCCTAACAAGAATAAAGATTAGAATCTAAACACAGTTTTCTTTCATTTTAGACATCCTTTTTTGGCTCTGACCTTAGAATTTACATAAAATTCTTAAAGATTGGGAGAGGGGATAGAAAGGATAGTAAGCAGACAAGAAACTTCATTAAAAAAAAAAAAGTGCTATCGTCCACATTGATTATAAAAGAAGTTCAGGAGAATGGCTTCACCAGAGTTCCAACTTTCTCCATGAATAGACTTAGTACTTACTGTAATGCTCACCTGGTCTCCTGCCAGAACAAATATTTTAATGTAAAATTTAATAAATGGAACTAAAGGTATTATGTCTAATTTAAAATTCCATATTGTGTAAACTATTGATATTAACATAATTGAGTTTGTAAACAATCCATTTGTAGATGCTAACCTTAGACACTGTATTGACCCAAAACATCTAGTGGGGCTCATCTGCAAAATGAAGCATCAATGCCTGGAATTCATTAAAAGTGTTACATGTTTAATTTCTCCTGCCCTACAGCTCCATTGTCTCGTAAAAATTTTCCTTTGATGTCCCCCACTAAAAGAATTAAAGGAATATTGTAATTGAAATGTCATCAATAATTCACAAGACCCTCCTCCACAGCAATACATCTGATGAAATATTAATTGAGCTCCACAGACTGACAGTCTGCAGAGGAGCACTTGCCTGTAATTTGAACCACGAGTCCTGATCTTGCTGTAGCTCAGACCTGCCAAGAAGGCAATTATCTGGATGGTCTTGCCCAATCCCATTTCGTCTCCCAGAATTCCTCCTGCCTGCTGGCAGTGCAATTCCCACAGCCACCTAACACCTGTCTGCTGGTACCTACAACAACAAACACCAACAAGGAAAAGAAAATGGCAAATGGTGGGTAATACAGATCATAACAGAAAGTACTCATGAATTAATCATTTGGCTAGATTCTAGTACCAGTCAGAGAAACATGCCGGATGTGTGTTTTACATGAGTATTATATTTATAAGGTCATACATTTTTGATCACCTAGGCATAAAATCACAAATTTTTCTTTACAGAATGTTAACACATTTCTAATTAAATTGATAGATGGGATAATTAGAGACTATTTCATTTCTTTTTCAACATTAGAAATAGCCTGGTAAATAAGCATAAACTTACTGTCTTTTCAGTATCTTTCTGGGGAAAAAATTCTCAAATATTTTTAGTTATATAAAATTCCAATAATTTTTCAATGAAAAGAAAGCATGAACATTTCCTTTTTAATATGAGCAACGTCAAAAAAAGGGAAAACATCACAATTTACAGCATATACTGCTGAAAGTCACTTGGTAATCATATTACTTTTATAGGAAAAATTAAATTATATTTTAAGGCCATAAACAGTCTGAATAATGTGGCTGCTTACAAGATTAGTACATAACAGATGATTCTGTCATATTACTAGCAGATGCAAAAAAAGAACAGTTTAAAGACTCAACAATACAAAAGGTCTATTTAATATTTTAAAGCAGAACTCGATTCAGGGACTTTACCATAGATACAAAAAGACCAGGGCCACTAAAATTTTAGATTGGGAGTACAGGTCAAAGACAAATATATATTTTCCCTCTTTAAAAATAAAGAATAGCATGTTTAATCTATATCCCAAAAGTAAAGTTTTTTTAATAAGTAATAATTAATGCAAAAAGCATTTTGAGAGTGAAAGATTTAAACATCATGGAAGGATAGGAAGATTATGTGTCAGGTAAAAAGATCTAAAGCAAATAACAATGTTTAAGTTAAGAGACAAGGAGAGCTAAAGAATTTTTTTTTTTTCCCAAAGAAAATACCAAGGCTAGTACGCTTCCCACATTCAAAGCAGGTGCTTTTGTTGTTTTACTACCCAAAATTTTATTATTTGGGTTGTGGAATGTCTACTTAAAATCTCATTGTGGACTTCTGTCCCTGCTGAACTCTTTCATTTAATCTCCTGAGTAAATATGTTATAACTAACTTTCTTCCAGCATTTTGCACATCAGTTCTGTAACTCTGACTCCAACTGTTGCTATTATTATCTACCATGCAAAGGAAAACTTTGAATAAGTTTGCTAATTATCATTCATAAACTGAATCTGCACCCCAGGGGAGAAGATTTTTTTAAAAACACAATGAAGTATACAGTACAGATAGAAGATGATTTAATTTGGGAAGGACAAATTCTACTAACAAAGCTATGTAATCAGAGAATAATGACAACCACTTAAGAAACTTACTGCTGGGAGGCACCAGTACATGTGGTATAAAGCCCCAAATGAAGGCTCTTGGAATGGACATAATTGGCACATTTTACGGATAGAAAAATGAAGGCACAGAGAGATTAAATAACTTATCAAAGGTCACACACAAATGAGGGAAAAAGTGAGCCATCCAGAACTGAAATTCTGCACCTCTGATTCCAAAGTGTTAGGAGATAATTTTGACCAGTGGTTCTCAAGGGGGAGTGGGGGACATTTCTCTGCATGGGACATTTGGCAGGATATTGACAGTTACAACTGGAAAAGGACAATGTCATCTGGTGGGTAGATGTCAGAGATGCTGTTCAACATCCTACAATGCATAGGATAGTCCCTACAACAAAGAAAATACTTATTTGACCCAAAATGTCAACTATGTTAAGGATCAGATTTTTTTTTCTTTTTTAAGATTTATTTATTTTGCCCCCCCCCCCCCGCCAGAGGTGGGGGGGCAGGGAGAGGACTCACCAGAGACAGAGAGGGAAACAGAACAGGCAGATTGACCGAAACACACAGCTGAGGGGAACAGCGGGCGAGCCAGGAGAAGTCTGCTGTGCCATATGGGTAGCTCCCTGGCCAGGGATTGAACCCATGCTGCAGTGGCTGCAAACAGCTTCATAGGCTGCGTCCCAACCCCCTGCGCCACCAGGGAGGCCCAGGATCAGATTTTCTGATCTAAAATAACAGCTGGCTGTGAACTGGCTACACTGTACTCAGCTATGGGAAAAACAGCAATCCATAATGCTCTGAACAAAACTAATATACAATATAATGAATTCTAGTCAATCCACCCCCTTTAACTAGGGGAAGAGCTGAAACCAGAAATCATTCCATTTCACCAGTATACCACACAGCCTCCACCCAACCCAAGTCCAAAATCTCTCTGTTTGGGGCCAACTACTTAAGGAGAAAGAATCTAGAAAGTGGTGATCAAGTAATCATGAAAGGAGTAAGAAATGGTGACCAGGATGGTATATCCCAGAAGGAGTTTGGGAGGGAGTTAAGACATTTGGATTCTCAATGTGACCCAGGAGAGGTAGTATCAGTGTGCTGGGTAGTTGCTAATTTACAAATATTATCTTCAAGGGCATTCAAACAGCATGATTGTTGTTTACTAGAAGATGACTGACACTAAAGAAATGACTTTAAGGAAAACACACACTAGGCGACCCCCATAAGTCACATCACTATATGGGACTCCCCAATGATTGGGGACATTGTACAAAGACAGCCAAGAGTGAATTTTACTTTCAAGAAAGGACCTCAGATTGCACTGGCACACTGGTTGGTAGGCATGTATCACTGATGAAGAGTTGAAGGCCTGGGTTTTGCTTATAGGAGTGCCACTAACTGACTAAAGTTTTATTGCTTTAATTTCCTAATTACAAAGGTTGTAAGACAATTATATACTTTAAGTGAAAACAGGTTCTAGAATTTAGCTTTCAGTACCTTTGAAAAACATATAAAATTATTCTTCAGGAAAAGTTAAAGATATTTACAAACTATTGTACAACAGTGAAGAAATTACTATGCTCTGCTTTCTCCATGAAGCTGAAGCATCACAAAATGACCATGGACAGAGAGATCTTGGCATCATCACACTAATCCAACATTGCATTTGCCAGTGTGGCTAAAAGTAAGGTCAAAAGATTGAAGTTTGTCAGGGGCCTCCCTGGTGGCGCAGCGGTTGAGCGCTGGGTTGCGAAGCTGCCCGCGGCCTCTGCGGCGCCGGTTTGATCCCCAGCTGTTCCCCGGCCACCAGAGGAGGGTCCCACATGGCGCGCAGACCTCTCCTGCCGCCCGCTGCTCCCCTCAGCAGTGTACTTCAGTCCTTCTGCCTGCTCTGCTCCCCGCTCTGGCTCTGGTGAATTCTCTCACCCTCCCGCACTTCTGACTGTACCCAGTGCATGTATAAACAAAACAAATAAAAAAAAAAAAAAGCCTCTATAAAAAAAAATAAATAAAAGATTGAAGTTTGTCATTTGATTGCTAAATTATATAGATGAATGCATTTGCTGGGCAACCTTTCAAAACAGAATTTTAAAAGTTAAACATAATCTTGCAGAAAATAGCACTTAAATGGATAATTGTACCTTCCTACTCCCTTGTGTACAACTATACCCTGTTAATTTAATTCCAGAGTATGGTAAATACAGTAAAAATATATCTACAGATTGAAATTAAATTGGCCTAGCAAAACTTAATCACAAAAGAAAAATGGAGACATTATCGAATCCTACTAGTGTTTTTTGAATAGAAAAAGGTATAGAAGTCTTACATTTATGAAATATTTAAAATTCTGCTTTTGAGAGACAAAACAAAATACTTCTAGGAACATGCAATTAAGATTGAAAAAACAAACATGTACTTACATGGTAAATAGTCAATACACTGGCTCCTACAGACTCTTACTAAGCGAAGTTTGTTTCTACTAACTGTGAAATTTCTTTGCCAGAAAATCACATTTATACAAAAAAAGCACATTCAACTTGACTCTTGAGGATATTTGCCAAATCACTTCCTACACAAGCAGAAGAATCCTGTCTTTGTTAAATCAATTTAACCTATTATTTGGGTATTCCTTTTGGTAGCACAACACTGACACTATTTGGTCTATTCCTTAATAAGCAATCACTTTAGAGAAGATAAAAAGAGTTGCCTATAACTGTTGTCTTTATTTATCTTTCCATAGTTAATTTTCATTTGGGAGAAGCAATAAACAAAGCAGCCACCTCTCAGGGCTATAAAATGATTTGCCTGCCAAAATTATTAGAGACTCAGATTTGAACATCTACATAATTCTTCTGTCGAGTTATGGCAATCCCATCAAGACACTTAACATCTTTAGGATGCAACTACCCTATATGTTCAGTGGGATGAAATAACTACTTCCCAAGCTGCCCCCCTCCATAGGAAGAAAAATTAAAAGCTCTCTGAAAGGAAATATTAAATACATGCTATTTTTAAATAGTTATCTTATACAAGTTTAAGATATTTAGATGGCTGACCGCTGTATCTATGCAGGAGATTAAATATAATCACCTTAAAAAAGGAAGTCTATCTCCACCCAACTACCAAGTGATAATACAAAGACAGAAAGAAGCTGTTTAATGGTTTAACTTCCTATGTGCATTGACGAAGCCTTCCTAAAGTATCTTGTTAAGTAAATCCCAGGAGTGATGAGATTGAAAATGTGCCTAAGAATTTACATTCATCATGGGAGATCCACCCAGGCCATGTAGGCTTATGGGCATGCATCTATCACACAGTATCTGGTTATCTAGAGTACTTGGTCACTTCACATATGCAGTTTAGTCAGTTTCAAAGAGCACCTTAATCCTGGAGGCGTTTGCCATTTGCCTGTATCTTCTCTTTTAGAACAACATCTACATAAAATATTTAGATGTACATTTGGTCAGTTCAAAAGTAGTATACCCTTAGGTACAATATGAGACAAGAGAAAATAACCTCAACAGTTTATTTCCACACAGTAGTAAAAAAAAAAAAAAAAAAACACCTCTCCTACTATTGATTTTAATATACAACTCTTCTTAATTAATCTGACTTAAGAAATTAGAGCTTTGGTACCTTAAAATTACTAAGAACAAAAAAACAACTCAACATGGATGGCTTTTTAAATGTGTTGCTTTTAGTCTGCTGAGACAGGTCCATATAGATTCATCAGTTTACAAACATACCCAATGCGCACTTTAGTCAATTTATTATCATCTAATTTTAATGAACAGCATGTGGCTAAAATTTCATTTGACAGTATCTGTATTTGCAATAAATTGCTGCAAGTACCTTAAGGGCCCACAGGTAACTACTGTGTAATTCCTAAAATATTAATTTGTACACAATGGCTTGATGACAGACATAAAGGAAAGAACACATGGCACATACTTAAAAAGCTTTTTGAACAGAAAACCTGGCATTTTAAAACCTTCATCAAATTCAGCATCGCTTTCCTCTGAATCGTCTTCAAGCTTCAGACACTTCTCTTTGTCCCGCATTCTCAGTTTATTCCATCTCCTACCATGGAAATAAAAATCATATTTCCATTATTTTGGTTACAAGTCAGATTAAAATAGACAATTCTAGACAATGCAATGAACAGGCAACTGAGAATATCTTCTAGCATTCTGCTGCTGTCATTACCCAAAACAATAATATTCAAAGAAAAACCATTCACTTTTCCTTATCAAATCTATTTGCTCCTCTTCTGGCATACCCTAAGGAAAATTTCTCTGCTAGTTCCTAAAATATATGAATTAAATTCTAGAAAAGATTCAGTGAAAATTTCAATATAACTATCTCAAAAATGGCAATATAACAATATTTTAATTTATAATTACTATTTCTGTGCTAAAGACTTGATAGTCACAGCATAGTATCTTAAAACATAAAGCAAATTTTTGGTATTTACATATATGAGATTCACATATTGATTACTTCATGGGGAGCCTCAGTAATAAAGTATTGGTAATGATACCACTTAAGGAAAAGTGCATTCATTAAATAAACTCTAAGCCACATATAACACATAAATTTACTAATATGATGCTTTTCAAATATAAAATAAGATGAACATTTATTTTTCAGGCGGGTGATGCCATGCGGGTAAAACAAGAAATGTCTAAACACCTGAAAGTCTCAGCAACAACAAAGATTACTGGGAAGGTGCAGCTATTTAACCAGATTAATTCTGCTTCCATACAACTAAATGAATCCTGATGTCGGGAGTGAAAAAAGAAAAAAAGTCAACAGTCTCACATTCTATTCACTTTTAAAATTAAAGGCTGACTTCTTTCAGCATGCTTACAATGGACACTTTGAATTTCACAAAATAGCAAAAATGAAATAAAGCAATTGTACAGATAAATGCCTTCACACTTAAAAAGCTCATAGGAAGGGAATGAGAACAAGACACATAAGGAGGCATTTATCTGCTATTGCCCAAGCAAGGAGAAGAGAAAGTGTGAGGGAGGAAATGAGGATTAACAATGCACACTGACTGGTGAGAGGAATGTGCCTATCACAAAACCAGCAGAGGTGGAATTCTAGATTGTGAGGCAACCCTGTTCAAGTAGCTGCTGGAGGACCTGGAAACAAATCCTCTGATAAATTCTTGCCTTGTTGAAAATTTCAACTATTCAAAGTCACAAAAGGAAGGGCCAGTTGAAGTTTAACTATGATCAGTAAGAAAGAACTAGCTGGTCATCTGGAACTGCCTTGCAGGGGACTAAGAGAGCTTACAAATACACACTGTTGGCAATTTTCACAGAACAGCAAATGGAAGGGGCAATAGATGGCCAAGTCTCAGGAAATAGCTATCATATAACCATAAGGTTTAATATGTGCTAGTCTTTTTATAAAAAAAAGTTGAGTGGTGTGTGTGTGTGTGTGTGCTTTAACTTCTAAAGGCACTCTCTTCCTCTTCTATTTGCATTTTTCTTCATTAAAAAATTATTTCTCTGCAACTGATAAAATGAACTACCTCTGGGAGGCTATTAACAATAGTTTTCGCTGTTTTTCTAATTTTCACATTATCTACAAATTTAGTTAAGTGCAATGGTTTTACAGCTGTGGTTCTCAACAGCAGACAATTGGCCATCACTTCCCTACCACCACCACCACAATGTGACAATGTCTGGTGACCTATTTGATTGTTACAATTGCTAGGGGAAGGGGAGACACACTACTAGCATCTAACAGGTAGGGACCAGGGTTGATGTTAGGCATCTTCCAATGCACAGGATGTCTTAATCCTCCACAACAAAAGGCAATATGGTCTCAAATATCAATAGTGCCAACGCTGAGAAACCCTTCTGTATCTGTAGCCCTTACTAATGAAACTTAGAAGCCAAAATATATATTCTTTTTTATGATATTTATATCTGAATTCTTGCTACTCACTAACTGAAATTTAGCAAGCAATTTCAGGTGACCTATTCTTCAGTATGCAAACTCTTACTCTCAACTCAGAATCAAACATTCATAACAAGATATTTGCATTTACAAATTAAAGAGCTTCTGCACAGCAAAAGAGACAAAAACAAAGAGAAACCCCACCAACTGGGAGAACATTTTTGCACACAACACTAATGATAAAGGACTGATCACAAAAATCTGCAAAGAGCTAATGAGATTCAACAAAAACAAAGAAAATAATCCAGTCAAAAAATGGGCAGAAGAGCTAAAAAGAAACTTCTCCAAAGAGGAAATGCAAATGGCCAACAGGCATATGAAAAAATGTTCAACATCACTTGTAATCAGGGAAATGAAAATCAAAACTACCATGAGATACCATCTCACACCAGTGAGAATGGCACATATTAAAAAAACTAGCATGGGCCTCCCCGGTGGCGCAACGGTTGAGCGCTGGGTTGCGAAGCTGCCCGCGGCCTCTGCGGCGCCGGTTCGATCCCCGGCTGCTCCCCGGCCACCGGAGGAGGGTCCCATATGGCGTGCAGACCTCTCCTGCCGCCCGCTGCTCCCCTCAGCAGTGTACTTCGGTCCTTCTGCCTGCTCTGCTCCCCGCTCTGGCTCTGGTGAATTCTCTCACCCCAGTGCATGTATAAACAAAAACAAACAAACAAACCAGCAAACAAATAAATAAAGCATGCCTCTATAAAAAAAAAAAAATAATAATAATAATAAAAATAAAAAAACTAGCAACAACAAATGTTGGCAAGGGTGTGGAGGAAAAGGAACCCTTCTGCACTGTTGGTGGGAGTGCAAACTGGTCCAACCACTATGGAGAGCTGTGTAGAGATTTCTGGACCTACTAAACATAGAGCTTCCCTATGATCCAGCAATTCCACTCCTAGGTATTTACCCAAAGGACACAGAAACATCAATTCCAAAGAGCACCTGCACCCCTATGTTTATAGCAGCACTGTTTACAATAGCTAAGCTTTGGAAACAACCCAAATGTCCAAAAATAGATGACTGGATCAAGAAGATGTGGTACATATACACCATGGAATATTACTCAGCATTCAAAAAAGATAAACACATGCAATTTGCAGCAACATGGATGGCGCTGGAAGGGATCATGCTCAGCGAAATAAGCCAGAAAGAAGAAGAAAAATACCGGATGGTCTCACTCATAGCAGGAATCTAGAAAACTTAAATAAGGGACCAGGAAAATGAATAACTATAAGAAAGTGAAAATCAAAATCAACAAAAAACTATAAACCAGAGACACTCTATGGGGGGTAGGGGGCGGGAGAGGAGGGATTGGGGTCAAAATAAGGGGGTTGCAATTGTATGGGGCATATAAAAATAAAATTTATTATAAAAAAATAAAGTGTTCCATGGGGGGGGGGGAAGATACTTGCATTTAGCAAATTTGTGGGTGGTATGAAACACAAAAAGAATCACCAAAATTATCATAGCTATTTAAAAACACTTCATTTTGCAATTCAAAGATAATTTTACAGGAACACAAAAGAAAAAAAAAAAAAAACAGAAGACAGTAGGTTTAAAAGTTCCACACAGGTCATTAAATATTTTACATACTAGAGTATCATATTTTAAACTTCAGTGATAGATCATTGTTACCTTCCTTACACTCAGCCAATAAATCTTTGTGGCTGTTAAATTTCCTACCGCATCCCTCTGCATCAACAGGACTTCAGTTTCCTTCTTCTCCCACCCTCCCTCCTAAAATATACAGGCAGCATGTCACCACAGAACTCACAGCACCTAGGAAACCACATAAGCCACTACAGAAATGATTACATTCCAGTGCCTTCCGCCTCATAAAGAAAGATGAAAAGAGTCAAACATTTATTCAGATTGGGTAAAGGATGACTAAAGGTGGTGGGGAAAAATCATTATTGCCAACAAGTATCTGTATCATTGTGAAGACAAACTGCCCCAGTAGAATCATATAAACATATTAGAAACAGAAACTACCAGGGTTATAAAACCACATGCACATGAGGCTCAAGCTAAGAGATTCCTCAGTTATATAAAGCAGCAATTCACCACGTGGCTTGGAGCCAAAACAGCCCTGACCACCTAACTAGTGCCCACTGAAGCAGTGCAGCACCATGCCCTGGTCCACAAGAAGTAGGACATAGGAGGTGGAGGAGAGCCAGACTCACCTGGATTCTGCCACAGATGCCTTTCCTATCCTACATGCTGTCAGGGTCTTAAAGTGCTCTCTTTGGTGCGCTTCACCCATTTGTCCTGTGGCCTGGCAGACTGAGAGCGCTGTCTGGCCAGCAGATGTTAAGGGGGATTCTACACTATGAATAAACTGCGTTTGACATATGCAGTAAGCACAAGCCAAAATATAAAAGTCTGGCCTCAGACAGTCCAGAATTTTATTCTGATGGCCATTTATTAGCTCTTCAACCCTGAGAACGTAACTTAACCTCCATAGCATCTAAGCTTCCTCAGCAGTGAGAAGGGGAGAACAGTATTATGTACATCACTGGATTGGGGGGGGGGGGCAATAAATGAGGTGTCGATGCACAGCATTTAGCACAAGCCTAGAATATATTAAGTGCTTAATGAATTAATATGCCATTATATATACTCAAATCTACCTGTTGAAATCCTCACAGTAGGACCTCCCTGGTGGCACAATGGGTTAAGCACCTCACTATGAAGCAATCCGAAGCCTCTGCAGCATGAGTTCAACCCTCGGCCGGCCAGGGAGCAACCCACATGGCGCAGCAGACCTCTCCTGTCTTGCCCGCTGCTCCCCTCAGCAGTGTATTTCAGCCGGTCTGCCTGTTCTGTTCCCCATTCTATCTCTGGTTAATCCTCTCACCCCCCCCCCCACATCTCTGGCCTGTACCCCAGCTCTTATATGCATAAATAAGTAAATCTTAAAAAAAAAAAAAAAGAAAAAAAAAGAAATCCTAACAGTAACTATTGCTATGTTCACTTATCCACAGGAAGAAACAGAGGCAACACACAGTTCAATAAAATCTGCCCACACTTAATGGAACCCCACCTGAACGTGTATATTTGAACAATAACTGTTTAGCAAATGGATGCTCAGTATATTATTATGAACACATTATCACCATGAGTAAAGAAACCAGCCACCATAAAGGACCTGCCGAAAAACTTCAATTTTAAAGGTCTGAAGCAGATTTATAAATAGTAAACTCTCATGAAGTATGGCACTCTTTGATATGATAGTAACCAAAAAAAAAAAAAGATGCAGAATGACTTAAAATTGGTTAGGGGAGGCAGGTCAAAATTAAGATCTGAGGGCCTCCCTGGTGGCGCAAGGGGCTAAGATGCAACCTATGAAGCAATCCACAGCCATTGCAGCACGAGTTCAATCCCTGGCCAGGGAGCAACCCACATGGCACAGCAGACCTCTCCTGACTCGCCCGCTGCTCCCCTCAGCAGTGTATTTCAGTACATCTGCCGGTTCTGCTCCCCACTCTGTCTCTGTATGCATAAATACCCCACTTCTTGTATGCATAAGTAAATAAATCTTTAAAAAAAAATTAAGATCTAACCCAAGTAATCGGGAATCTTAAACATTAGAAATGGGCCCAAAATATCTAATTGCTGATTTTTCAGTAAATAAGCTATGTAACTGATTTTAAAAGTGGAAGGAGGCAGGAAACAGCCCAATATGTACATTTTTGCAAAGAGATAAGTTTCATGCTTTCGATTCTCTCATTCTAAAATATCCATACATGTAACAGTCACAGCTGCCGCCACATAAAACCAAGTAGGCATGGCGTTCGCTGGCAGCGATTCTGACTCCTCGCACGACTGCCATAGTCAGCCACTGTCGATTCCACTGGCAGCCACTGAGAAAAGAACCCAGTAATAAACATAAACTTACAATTCCAATCAGATGCAGGCAGAGAGAACACTCCCTGGCTTCGCCACATTCACACAGAAATGAGAAACTGGCCCGGGCTATAGGGCCTGGGGCTCATTTGCAAAAATAATCTGTCGGAAACAACTTGGACCCAGGGCCAGACTGCCAGCAACACTGCACAGCAGAACCAGATGAAGTGCACCAGGAACAATACTCTTTCCAGTTGTAACCTACCGGGGTACTTTGTCAGTGAAACCCTAAGAATCCACCTGAGAGCCAGTTACAGCCATTTACAGCTAATTTATTTTTGAGGGAGAATTTCTAGCATTCCAAGGATGCTCAAAATCGACAAACAGAAAAAGACAGCTAGCTGCCACCATGCGTTGTGGCCTCCTCATCTCTGTGTATCTGGATTCTTGTACCGTCCCCAACTCCCTTCCTTCAACATACCCCTGCACACCCTACCCAGACAGCAACCTCAAGCCCTGGAAGAAGTCAAGGTGAGGATGAAATCTTCCTTGACCAGCCAGAATTAGGCACTCTGTCCTCTGGGTGCCTTCCCAACTCCCTGACATCTTGGGCACACCTGATGGCTCTACCAGATGAAATTGCATCTCATTAGATGCAATTAGAAGGAGAACCGCCTGAGCTCAGAGACTGTCCCAGTCATTCTTATGTCACTCAGCACTAGCGTAATGACTGCCTCACCAGACAATAAATGCTGAAGGAATGAGCGAATGAGGTTCAGCATTGGGCTAGGCATAAGGACATCAGGGACAGAGGAGCATGGCTTGAACAAGATCAAAGAGAGTCATTCAGAAATGGGTTCAAGAAACTTCCTGTTTTATCTCATTTGCAGCTTATCTCCAACTGGATTTCCTACTCTTACACACACGGATTCAAGGCCTTACTCCTAGCTAGATCCACCAGACAAACATGGCTAACAACCACCACAAACATGAGCCATGACACAGGGCAAGGACAAAGCCAGAGAAATTTTAATTGAGAATTTTATAGGGAGGAAAAAAAAGGAAAGCAAAGGAAGTTCCTTATTATGAACTATATAACATTTGTAAGTTATTTTCAAGTCCTGAGTTCTATTTCTGGGGTCCCTTGGTGGGTTCACTTTTCTGATGAGACTGCGTTCTGCACAATAGCAGATGGGACAAATCAGGAGCTCTGTGCCTAGGTCCAAGCTTGCCTAGACTGAGTGGGAAAGGTTGGGCAAAAGATTCAACTTCTTAAGAATTAATCTTCCAACAGAGGAAAAAAGAAAATTAGTCATGAAACTATATTTACATTTCTAGAAAGGAAATAATGTTTGACATTTCCACCTTCACCTTTTTCTTTAACCCATATGTGTAACAGTCACGGCTCTAACCAAGTCAAGTGAAGTGACTGGGTTATTCACTAGGGATTTTCTCGCTCCTATAGTCCCTCAGACTTTAGCAGCAGCCACTAGAGAACACAGTAAAAACTAAAGATACCCACTGGGAAGTGTGAAACAAGTGGGAATAAAGAAATGCACTGCAGGTCTGTAAGTGGTAAGGTGAAGAGAGAACTTTAGAAATGTCATTTAACATCAATACATTTATCTCCCTGACCACAACATGAGACAAATAATAGATTCTTAAAGAACGAAAATAAGATAATATACATACTATGTCCTTTGGGAGTTACTTTATACTAAATACAAATCAGATACTACTTTATAATTATTGGTAGGAGATTACTTTTACAAACAAGGACAATTAAAAAAATTAGTTCATTGCAGGTTAAATGTAAATAGGAAAATATCAAAACTCCTATTGCAATCTTGAGCAGACAGGAGTTAATTCAGCCCCAAGTCTAGAAAGACATTATGCTACTCTACTAGAAGTGTCAGCCAGATCAAGTTTATCATAGTTCATTCTGGACACAACAGCCTACCCATATAAGAGGGCAAAGATGCAAAAATCAAGCCTTACAAGACACAGCAGAAAGATTTGGAACTCAATGAACACAGAGTATTGCAAGGGACCAAAGTATCATCTTGACCTAGCCCATACTTAGAACCAAAGAGCAGGCTGTGAAAGTTGAAGAACATCCCCTGGGCAGATGTCTAGTGACCCCTAGTGTGTTCAAAGGAGAAACAATTTTTTATTTCTCCCCAAGTAACTTCTGATAATGCACTTATATTTGTATAGACATCACTTCATGAACCTTAATCATATTAATAAAATATATATGAAAGAAAAGCCTAACATGAGTAAAACTGTTTATAACAGCCAATTATTTGGCTATGAATACTACCATCAATTGTTAAGCTGCCCTTGCCTTAGGAAAGTGGTCACCTTTTCATACATATCGATATTAATATGCTCTTCTTCACCGTCTGTATATACTGAGTGCCTGACATATGCCAGAGTATTTGTATATACTGTATAAACTGAGGGCCTGACATATGCCAGAGTATTTGTAGTTAAAAGAACTATTCCTTGGAACAGTTTTAATTCACTTAATCCTTACAACCCAATGAGGCAGATCCTATTACTATTCTTTTTTTTACAGTTAAAGAAAGGTAGGCAGGGAGAAGGGACCTCCCCAAGAACCACCAATGTAAAGATTCAAATCTAGATAGTCTGGCCCCAGAATCTGTATTCCTATTACATATTCCTGCCTGCAAAAAATATTTTTCAAACTCCCTGAAACAACACTTTTCTTATAGTACCAGCAAAAGGGTCAGTATTACTTCTTTAATTGCTACAATGAAAAACTGTACAAGAGCAAACCAAACTCGAAAACTTTAATTCAAATTTTGATGCTGAAGTTTAAAGCGGGGAAAGATGGCCTTCGTCCCGTGCAATATCGCAGTCCTACCCACCTGGATACTGTGCAGGGTGAGTCGAAACTTCCTCTTCACTAAATACTTGCTGCCTTTTCCAAGGAACAGTTCTTTTAACTACAAATACTCTGGGCTGAACAACACTTAAAATACATTTAATATGAAACCAACTGTACACAACTGCCTATACAAAAAAGGGCAAGATGGGTTTATTAAAGGGAACTGTCAAACATTAGTACCATGAGGTCATTTATTAACAAAATGAACATGCCCTCTTCAAGGAAATCATATATTGAGCTACTTGAAATTCAAAACGGAACTTACTGCTCTGTCTTCATTTTTTTTTAAAGATTTATTTATTTATGCATACACGAACTGGGGTACAGGCCAGAAGTGTGGGGGGGTGAGAGGATTCACCAGAGTCTGTCTTCATTTTTAAGTAGTGAGGGCCACCAAGCCTGAAGCAGCTCAGAGCAGACAACAAAGGAAGAGTCACACTTCATAAATGAAATCATTTTTAATAAAGGGTGAAAGTGCAACCCTAGGGTCATTCTCCATATATTGCAATATCCATGAAAGGATTCTACAACAGAAACACAATGAGTACAATTTGATTTTTAAAAATATATTCAAGGCACCAACCTGGGTATTTAATATAGTTTGCATTTCTGTAGTGTGATAGGTTTTCTATTTTAGACAGCTAAGAATCCCTTACAGATTAGTCTAATTTGCTAAATTGAGATACTTGGGGTTTTACTTTTCTTAGCTGCTTTTTATGGTCTATCTGGGTAGACTTAATTGGCACATCTGAGCAGATGAAAAACCCTCAGTTAGGAGTCCAGCTCTCACAGAGTAAATGAAGACTGATGCAGACAATTATGCAGTGGAGCTGAGAATGAGAGGTGTGTGCAGAGCATGAAACAGAATTAGTCTTCATTTGTGCCTTAGCTTCATCATTTAAAAGAAGCTAAGGTACTCTCTAAGAAAACTCCTTAAGGGAGTTACTCTTTTGTCTCTATCTGAAATGCAGATTCTGTGGTGGAGGGTTACTGGTACTCTGGTGATGGACAAGGTGTGGTGACATACATTTGAGGAGGCGTGAAACTTTATTCCTGAAATATAGGCAGTGTTATAAGCCAGTGTTACCTCAATAAAGGATAAATTAAAAATTACATAAATGTTAATCTGTTTCCCCCAAAATAAAACATAGATTCCTAGAAGAAAGGAAAAATAACATAGGTTTAGTTGTTGAAAGTAGAAATTAACTCCCAGAAACTGATAAGAATGATCATCAAATCATTATAATAGTTAGGTTTCTGGATCAAATTCAGATTAAGTTTTTTACTCAATTCAGAGTTCTGGAGTGCCAATGACTTGGATTTAAAAATAAAGTTCAAGTTCAAGCAAATCAAGCTCTACAACATAACTTGGTCTTTGCTTAAGTACAGGTGGAAGGTGCTGAATCCACAAGCAGTGCAAATAAAGCTCCAACTGCAGGATAAACAGGAGGCAACTCCAGTGCAAAGGGAGCCAGCGCTTGGCAAAAGGAAGAAAAAGAGGCTCCACAAAGATAATACAATGGAAATAGAGCAGCTGGGAGAGTGGTTCTAGGGCGTCTGGCCTTTAGTAGCACTTCAGGCAAGTAATGAGACCCCCATAAAGTATGCAGATGAGACAGAGACACTGGTTGCTGGGGCAACATGCTTCTGAGAACAGTGTGCAGGACCAGGCTGACAGGTGACTCCTACAAGACCAGAACTACCTTCAAACCCCTTTCCCTTCTTCAGGCTTCTCCACGTACTACTATCGTGGGCAAATGACTTCAGCTTTCTGGGCTCAGGTTCTTATCTCCTAGGAAGTAGTGAAAATTCCTGTATAAAGCGTAAGCCCTTAAAAAACGTTAAGTTACTATTGTCACACAACTCCCCCTCCACTGAAGACCCTTGCTCCAGTCATTGAAGTCCAAGTACAGGAAATCTTTTTCAACGTTTATCCTACTTGGCTTGACCCCCTGCAGAATCTGAAAATGCTGACAACCTTCCCTTTCTGGGACCATGCAGGCATATAGCCAAATCCTCCAAGCTAGGATCCACTCCACCACTGGCCACAGGAGGAGCACCAGTGCTCAAGGGAAGGATAATAAAAAGATTGTTTTCCCAGATGATTAAGCTCTGAAAAGTGTTAGGAAATATTCTGTAAGATTTACACAGTGAATGGAGTAATCAGTCTTTATTAACTCAAAGTTATTTATGTAAAATAAAGTCTAAAAAGGGAACAGAAGAAAAGAAAATCTTTAGGGATAAAAATGTATTAAAACCCAGTTATAGGCATTGTGACTACAGGTTACATGTGACTATGAAGTAAATTACATTCTCAGACACACCATATTTGTCAGCTCTTCTGGACCTAACTCCCCAAATCCTCATACCAATCTCAAATCCCTGGCTTAGGTTTTTGATTTGGTTTCCAGGCCAGGGAAGTGGAGGAAGCTATGTGCTGATTCTTGGCACCACCTTGTGGTCCCATCTAGATACTGCACATTCCATGCCAATCCACATGGATGGAAACTTAACATTTACACAACCCTGTTCCAGCCTCAAATCGTGAGATTAGGGGCACGATGATCAACTTGACGTAACTATGATGAAGTCCACTATAGTCCACTAAAGTCCACTATAATTATGACAGCTGAAAGACATGTATGAGTAGGATCAAAGACTGGAATGAAATACAGAAAATAACAAAAAATAAAGATATCTTTTTTCATCTTATTATCATATTTTCACAATTAAAAAATAGATTCAGAAGTGCTAAAAGGTGGGTGGAGCGTGGAAAACCTTCAAATCATTTGGAGGTAGCAACTCAATTGTATAGGGTACAGAAAAGAAGATTTTAGAGAAACTGAACCTGCCAAAAATCACAGCCAGAGAAAGGAAGAGAACATAAAAATGGACTTATATACATCAAATGGTTCCCAAAGGTAACAGTACACCAGAATCACCTGAGAAAGTTTCAAATCTCACTGTCCCATAGCCCCATGCTAGATTTCCTGAATCAGCATGCCCAGCCAGTGGTGGGGCTCCCAGGTGATTCTGCAGTATCAGCCTGTGGGCTGGGAAACCTCTGCTTTCATCCACACTCACTGTCAAGGAAACGTAGGCTATTAGGTTAGCAACTTAAACCATAATGGCTGGCAAGTGGAAACAGAAGAGCTTCAGCGTGCAGGTTTAAAGTCAAATTATAAATGCGAACCAGTTGTGCCAGCAGGAGACAAAACTTCCTTACAAGTGCCTCCTCCCCTTCATGATGAAACCTGACGTATGACCCAAGTCAGCCCAAAGCAATGCTGACCACGACTGGAGAAAGAATCAAGAGTTGGTTACACTTTTTGTTTGAGTTACACATATTCAAGGCTGGCAAAGAGCTGGCATGAATACCACTGTTTCCCCTAAACGATTCCATGCCCAGGATATACTGATAGACATCACTTACGGATTATGGCATTCTTTTCCAAGGACCTCCAACAGAGCCTCAGTCTCCCCACGAACAGACTCAAGATGGGAGGTGGCCAGTGAGGCGAGGGTTGTGACTTCACTGTCAAAATGTGGATGCTAAGAAATAAGACCTCTCTGCAGACCACAGCCACCACACCAATCTCTAATGCACTCCAATGAGATCCTAAGGTAATAATGTGCCTCCAAAGCAAAGCAAGTATATTCCTTTTCACTGATACATCTTAAGTTTTAGAGCAAATGTGGCAAGTTTTTAATCTGCATCCTCAGGTCGATATCAACATATGTGAACTACCTAGCAGACAAGACACTGTGCTTAGATTAACTTCCTCCCCTAAGTCTTCTCTGAAAGCCTCAGTCTATATTCTCTTTACACTGGCTAGGTCCTATTTGTGCCCACACTCCTCAGGAGATTGCAAACTCACTGGTGAAAACCCAAAAGCCAGTGTGCAGACAGGCATTCATGCTATAAGAGCAAAGACGAAGCAATGAGAATTGACCTTGTATTTAGCTGGGAAATGAATCAAGACCACTAAGGTAACAAGGACTGCTGATCTGTGATGACCTTTGAGGGGAAAGGCATAAGCATGAAATGTTCGGTCTTCTAGGCAACTCTAGGCTGTTCTGGCTATGTGGAGTGGACAGGGTAAGTGACATAAGTGCTCCATAGGGACACAAATCACTCCAGGACTGAAAGAGTGTTATTTCTATTAAGTATTAACTTGGTTCCTGGTTCGAGCTTTCTAAAGCAGCAATATATTTTAAGAGCTAACCCTCAAAATTGAGAATCATACCCTAATGGGAACTCTGTACCACTAAATTTAAAGTTCAAATTCACAGATGTTTTGTAAGATCTATATACAACTAATGTGAATAAGAATCTACAGAATACTCACTTCTAAGAAGTGGCTCATCTATTCTCATTCATTATCAGAGGTATGAAAATCAGGAACACCACTGGGGTGACAGCCTTCAGATGCGATTTAAGAGAAAAAGTTTTGTAGCAAATGTGGTAGGAAAGTACCACCAAGCATCAACTAAAACAAGGACACCTAGTCAGGACTAACCCAGTGTTAATGAAATGCCTATAAGCTGAAAGCTGGGAAAATAAAGGGAGGAGATGTCTAGGAGTCACCCACTTTCACTTCCAAGAGTTTAAGGGCATTATAATGAAAGGACTATAACCAAAACACATTTGCTAAGTTCAATAAAAAGTGCCTACCTGGGTACATATTCCTAAATTCTAACCATTAAGGAAAATTCATTTTCTTTTTTTAGATTTTTTTTTAATAGAGGCATGTTTTATTTATTTATTTGTTTGTTTGTTTGTTTGTTTATGCAAGCACTGGGTACAGTCAGAAGCGCAGGAGGGTGAGAGAATTCACCAGAGCCAGAGCGGGGAGCAGAGCAGGCAGAAATACCGAAGTACACTGCTGAGGGGAGCAGCGGGCGGCAGGAGAGGTCTGCGCGCCATGTGGACCCTCCTCCAGTGGCCGGGGAGCAGCCGGGGATTGAACCGGCGCCACAGAGGCTGCGGGCAGCTTCGCAACCCAGCGCCCAACCACTGCGCCACTGGGGAGGCCCAAATTCATTTTCTATGTTAGAAACTATATGGCCTTATTCTGATCATCTACCATCAAACCATGCTAAGAGATCCTAAAGATCTTTTTCTTCATTCAAGTGAATACCATTATAAATTCAATCTGTCAATAAAGATCAATCGGAAGAAACAAAACCTAAGGAATGACTAGTAGTTCTAAATGTTCTTAGTGTTCTTCTCAATCCTGAGCATTTCATTTTCTTTCACATCCCTAGTCCAGCGCACCAAACATTTCAATGTGGCATTCTGCAGTTTAACATCCTTAATAACTAGAGCATAAAATTTTAAGAGTTATAGTATTTTTGTGATAATTAGTTATTGATATTTCTGAAATTCATTAAAGAGCTTACTGTAACTTGCAAAAAACTGGCTTATGATTTGGAAATAATAAATTGTTTTACAGTCTTAACATTATTAAGAAAACTTATTGCCATAAAGTTAAGCTAAATCCACATTTAAAATTCAATCAAAATAAATTACTCTTGATCAAAAGGCTGATTTATTTAAAATATATTTAATATTGACCCACTTTAATGGGAAGAATATATTGCTCCATTTATAATCAATACACTAAGACTAACACTTTTATTAATTCTCTACAGTAGTTAAGAAAAAGACTGACATTGCTCAATGTTCAAGAGTACTGAGCAATATCTCTTAGACAACTCTACAGATATTAATTGTGCAAAATCTTAAAAGCTGCACTGAGAAATGACAACGCTAAACCACTCCTCAACTATGTATTACTGCATACCCAACTACAATGTGAGTGGACAAGCTCTAAAGGAGATTCAGGTCACAGGTCCTCAAATTATTTGTGAAGAGAACTACGCTGCCATCTTTTAAAGGGTGAGGGTATTTCTGTGGCAGTTTAGATATGGGTCATCAGCAGTTTAGAAGGAAAAATACAAGGTCAATCTTCACTCATAAAGGCCAGGTGGAAATCTACAATAAACTAGGTCCTCTCTATATTCAGAAACCAGAAAACCCTGTTGAATATGAGAGACAAGTCATCCCAGGAGCAAGAACTTAAGCTTCAGCCTTCTGTATACCTCTTGCCCAAGTCCTTCCCCTAAGCTTTACTACTTCTTCTTCTTTTTTTTTAATTTATACAAGCAATGGGTAGAGTCAGAAGCGCAGGAGGGTGAGAGAATTCACCAGAGCCAGAGCGGGGAGCAGAGCAGGCAGACTGACGAAGTACACTGCTGAGGGGAGCAGCAGGCAGCAGGAGGGGTCTGCGCGTCACGTGGGACCCTAGCCCGGCGGCCAGGGATCAAACCAGAGTTGCAGAGGCTGCGGGTAGCTTCGCAACCCAGCGCAACTGCTACACCACCGGAAGCTTTACTTCTTAATCTTGCCCTTTTATCTGAATTAAGAACTAGAAGTAGTAGAAGCATTTTGGGTCCACTTTGTTGATGACCCAATGAGCTCTGCTGGTTCTAGCAGGATTAGGCTGTGGGAAGTCCAACCTTTGAATAAATGGGGAACTAACATATTAAACTGGCTCCAGGATTATTATTTATTAATAAACCTTCCACTAACACAAAGCAGTACAAACTAGTGCAATTTACGTACAATCTCTGCAGACTGACCTTAACCGCTGTTTATAATAATCTTCATCTCCGTCGTCTCGGCATCTCAATACTTTCCGACCTCCGCTTCCTCCTGCAGCTTCAGATTCTTCCTCAGAACTTGGAAAAAAGTCATCATCAATCTCCTGCACTGCAACCTTCTTCTGCCGTTTCCGGTGCTTGTGCAAGGGCTTCAGTTCATAGTCGGTGCCCTCTCCGGACAGCTCAGCGCCCGCTGCCTCCTCTGGCTCCTCCTCTGAGGGCACGTACTCGGACTCCTCACCCTGGGAGTCTTCCTCTGCCTCTGGCCTCACCTCAGACTCCAGTGGTTTCTTTCCCCTTAGCAATCCCATTTGCCCCTGGAACTGTAAAGCCCTCTTCTGGAGTTTCTTGATGTGCTTTTTCAACCGTTTGTCTGTCTTCGAGAGAACTTGGCTTCTCTTGTTTGGCTTGTTTTCACTGAATGTTGAACTCAACTCTGAAGTGACAGAGGCCCGAGCTTTTGTAGCTGTTCTTTTAGTACAGGCTTGCTTCTTCCTTTCAAAAGACAGTTTTGCTTGATCTGCCAAGTACTTTTCAAAGCCTGATGCTTCGTTGAGCATTAGTTTTCTAAGCTTTTTCTCCTGTTTCTGAGGGATCTTAGTACCAAAAGGCGTCATCTGGCCAGTGCGGATGAGCTCCTCCCAAGCGGTCTCCTGAATAGGCATGAGCATGCTGCCAAGACAGGACGGGCCTGGCTCTGCAAGAGAGACAACATGGGTATTAGAGCAGAGCTTTCCAGGGGTACAAGGGAAGATTTCACCTAATCAAAAAATATGAATGACCAACAAGTCATTCATAAAAAAATCATTATTCATAAAAAAATCATTAATGCAAGAAAGCGTATTATATGCGAAGAAAATTTGGTATAGCAGGCATCACATCACATTTCTACTCCAATTCAAAAAGGTGATTTCTTAGTAACTTTTCCCAACATACTGTACTATAAATATATTCTCAATGCATTCAAAGAATCTATTCACATGTGACATGGGGTTGTAAATAGATAAATTCAGCCATGTTTCCTGAGAGAAGCCCATGAGGACACACACTCCCAAATTTGCATGTCATTACTAACACCAGCATTTAGAAGACTTAAGTCCAAGAGATGATGAAACAAAGCAGTCATCCTGTTTGGTATAATTTGGTAGATTATTTTGTGTCTCAAAATGCTTTTACCATTAATTTATATGGAATAATTTTGAGCATTCCAAGGTCTAAAAAATAACCTACCAAGTACGAACACTCTACTTCTGGATAACAGGGGAAGCTGATAACAGAGAACACAAGGTATATTTTTCATCACTGCAAAAAGGTCTATTGGACAGCAGTGTTAGATGTGTGAAGTAATCTGAAGAGATGAACTAAAATTGCAAGTTATGCCCTAACATAAAGTCACCCAAAAATCACCCCTCATTAACTAGCTGAAATTAAACTCTAGCAAAATTACCTTGTGTATTACCAAAATATAGCCAAGAAATATGGTTCAACAGGAAGGAATCCATATAGTAAAATCTGCACTTCTTGTAAGCCAATACTGCAGCCAGTTTGTCATTAAACCTTCACTAAGGAAAAATACACAAAGAAATGCACAAATCCTATGTGTAGAGCTCCATGAATTAAAACAAAAATCAAAAAAAAAAAAAACCCCATATCCATACAGAGCACACAAATCAAAGAACAAAAATCTCTAGCACACCCTTATGGTGCCATCTAGCCTTACTCCATCCCAAGAAGACTGACCTGACTATATAACACTATAGACAAGTTATGTAAATGACTTGTGTAAATGAAAATGTCTGAACTCTTGATGTGGTTTTTTTGCTCAACACTGTAAGAGTCACACTTACTTTTGAATATATTTGCAGTTGTTCATTATCACTACTGTTAGTACTCTATTATACGACTATAATTTTGCCATCCCACTGCTAATGGACATCTGGGCAGTCTCCAGGTTTGGGCTACTAGGAATAATGTTGCTATAAACACTCTGGTACACATCCTTCGACAATATATGTATTGTAAATATGGGGGTATGTTAAACTTAAGTAGATATGCCGAACAGTTTTCCAAAGTGGTCCTATGAATTTTAAGTTCCACTGTTCTCAACAGTGTTTGAGAGTTTCAACTAGTCTATGTTCTTGCCCCTTCATTTTAGCTATCCTGGTAGGTATATAAGATAACACTTTGTGGCTATAATTTCTATTTCCTGAATGATTAGTGAACTAAGGTAACTTATCACAGGCATACTGATCTTTTGGAGAACCTTTTTTTAGGAAATATTCAAGTCTTTTGCCCTTTAGAAATTTTTTTTCTAACAGCATTTTATAGATTCTAGATTCAAGCCTTTGATTAACACAGGTATTGCAAACATGTCCTCCCTTTGCAAAGTGTCATTTCATTCTCTTAATGCTATCTTTGAAGAACAGAAGTTTTTAGTTTTAATGTAGTTCATTTTTATCAAACCTTTGCCTTTACAGTGAGCATTTCTGTATCTGGTTAAATCTGCCTCAATGTCATGAAAATATTTTTCTGTTATAGTCTAAAAGCTTCATTTTACCACTCACATTAACCCACCTGGAATGTATTTTTGTAAACAGTGTAATGAACCAAGATTCATTTTATTTTCAGGTGGATGAACCCGGCACCACTTACTAAAAAAAGCCTTCTTCACAGCAATATGCTGCCATATTTGTCACAAATCAAGTGACTACATATGGGTAGGTCTATGTGCTGGACCCTCTACTCTGTCCCACTGGTCTATCTGTCCATCCTTGTGCAATGCCATACATATTCCCTTCATTACTATAGCCCAATAATAGGTCTTGATATTTTATTCTTCAAGGTTGCCTTGGCAACTCTTAGCCCAACCCATGTTTATATAAATTCTAAAATCAGCTAGTTATTCCATTCTCATTCTACACTTCCCACCCCATACCTGCTCCCTCAGAAAAATCCCTGAAACATATTAGAGGTGCACTGAAACTTGAGATGGAAAGAACTGACACCATTACAATATTGGATCTTGTAATCCATGACCATGGTGTTTCTCCTCATTTGAGTCTTCTTTAATTTTTCAATGACATTTTGTAGTTTTTAATGAACAAACAATTACAGAAAACTACATTCCCTGATTAGGTTTATTTCTACATATTTTAATTTTACTACAATTGGCATCTTTATTAAATTTAGTTTTGGGTATTACTGCTAAATTCACATATTATTTCCACAGACTATCCATTCATTCTTTTGAATTTTCTACATAAACAAGCATTCTATGAATAATGGTTACACTTCTTTTAATTCTTATGGTTTTTAATTCTTGTGCTTTTAATTCTTATGCTTTTAATTCTTATCCTTCCATCACTACACTGTCTAGTGCAATGTTGAAGAGAGAGGAGAACAAGGACCTTATCTTATCCAACCCCCTCTTCCCAGATCGATTGTCGCAAAGTTTTGTTTTTTATTTATCCTCATCCCACCTACTTCTAGGAAAGAATTCTTTATCAAATAAAAGCAATTTATGAAGTGGATCACTATGTGAAGAACAGGGGAAAGGAAATCTCTTGGCAGCATGTGAGCAAAGAACCTAAGGTCTACTTTGGTTTGCCTATCTCAGGTTCATAACAAACTTGAGGTTAAGGAACATAGCCAAGGTCAATACCTAGGCAATGCAGAGCTGCGCCAAACACAGCCTCCCCAGATAGAGCAAAGGGCACCAACAACCCAGATAGGATGAAGGAGGGAGCATGATAACAGAGACCAGGAGACTGAAGTGTTGGCAGGCACCTGGACAAAGAGATATAATAGTAACTAGGAGCTCAGAAAATTGGTAAGGTCATAGTTCTTTATAATATACTAGATCCTACATGGTCACCAAAGTGATAGGGAGTGAATGAGATTATTTGGGAAAGAGTACAAGAGGGCTCAGCTTGAAATCCTGATAAAAAGCACATCTTTCTAATATTTTTCCATTGCCTCAATTAATTTCTCATAACTCTTTTGTCTTAGTGAATAAACTTCTGGAGCTACTAGAAATATTTGCTTGAAGAACTTAAATGCTAAGAAGCCTTAATCTACTTTTCAATTAAATGACTGAGCAGCTTCCAACAATTTCTACATTCACTTACACATACACTAAGATATTTACTTTCAAAGCTTATACATTTTCCCAAAAGACTTTCCAAAAGATGTTCATCCAAAGTAGTGACAAACAAAATCACAAAAATGGTATAATGTGAATGAAGATGTCTTTTTTTAAACAAATGAATCAATGTTTGGAAAGCCTGCCAATCTGTTATAGGACAGGGAGAGGGGCAGCCCAAGCCCCGCAAACCTGCCTATTCTAAATGGGTTCTGCCATCCACCGCATCAACACAAAACATATGAGACTTTAATGGGAAGGAACTTTAATACAACTAGGAAACAATACAGGTAAGGCAAAGAGTCTAGTTTCTAAATGAAGCACCCAAAGTTACCCATCCCCTCGTGGGTAAAAGTCCATCCATATGGGAATGGCGCAGAGCAAGGCCCCAAAGCCTGCCACAAGTCTAAAGCATCTTCCAGTGGGGACCCACAGAAAAGGGTCAGAAACAACCAGACAGGCCCGGAAGGAAAAGAGCAAAATCAACATCAAGATAAAAGCTGCCATTGTCACCTCCCCACGGGTCTCACCCACATCTGTGTCACCCAGTCCACGACCAAAAGACAAGCGCAGTTTCTTCACATATCTCTAGGCTCCATGCGCCTCCTCTAGGTCTCCTGGCTCCATCCTGCTTCCTTCCTCAGTCTCCTCTGCAGCTTCTCCTCTCCCTGCTCAGCTCCACCCTCCCTTGGGTGGGGCAAGGAATCTCCCCCTTTCCTGGGACCACCCTGTTACAATCCCCCCCTTTAATTTTTATTCCACCATATCTATGGTGGCACAGATGTCATGGTGTAATATTAGAAGACAGTCTTTTTTCAGGGTTACAATGTGTGTAAGAGAAGCAACAATTAGTCAGCAGCATTGTCCATGAATGTCCAGTATGACAGTTTCATTACTTAAAAATAGTCCATTATCCAAGCCAAAAGAAAAAAAATTTGGAGCATTGGCTAAAACAAGATAGCAAATATATCAAAATCACAGGGAAAAAATGTTAAAATGGTTCAACTTATGCAAAAACGAATTCTCTCAACCTTGATCCCAAACTTTTTAACAGCATAGCAAAAGTTTGCAAATTAAAACTACTTTTAAACCATTTTTCCTATTTTTGCATAAAATCGCAGGGCAGAAATAACTAACAGCAATTTTTAGCTGGCTTTGTTGAAATACTCCATATAGGATCAGAGCGAACCATTGGCATCCGGTCGATGTAGGCTTCAGGTACAAAGTTGGTCTCATCAGACTCCACCTGGGCTTTCCTCTTCTCGAGGGTACCAGGGACTTTTCGTTGGCCGGGTTGTCCAGTCCTGCCAATGGAGGCAAGCTTCCTCACCTTCTTTGGAGGTCTCTGGAACCCTACAGACAAAGCAAACAGGTTCTCCTCTTCTTGGTTCAGCTCTTTTTCAACTTTCTGGAAGAACTCCACACAAAGCCACACAATCAAACTCACGTCCAATTTTTTTGTTAAAACAGACAAAATCCCTATGGAAGTTATGCAAAAACAGACTCTAAGATAAGTAGCAAAAATTACTACCACTATTTGTTTGCTGTGTTGGTATCAAGGGGAGAGAAAATGTGACAAGTTAGCTTTGCTGGAAAAAAAATTGCAACCTTGCTGCAGATCCTTGTTACTCAAAACAAAACAAAACTTTGTGGATTCAGGACAAAATGCAGAAAAAAATTACCAGTATTATGTCAAAGAAAACTTGTAAATGTCAGGTGTATTTCCAGGTCTATTCAGTCCTTTGTAGGAAAGTTTTTTCTCTCAACAGTTCCATCAATAGGAATCTGTTGAGATCTTTTCTCCCTATATTTCCAGAAACAATTTCTGTAGATGTGAAACAATTGAATTATACAATATTACAAGGTGACAATCACCATTGACAATTTACATACATTCCAGATACTAAGGTTTTTTTTTTAATACACATTTTAGAGAACCACTGTTAACATTTTGTACATACCAAAGTTTTACCATTTTTCCCAAGTGACAATGCTTCCCTTCCAGTGTTACTTCATTAGGTAAAAGCCAAATAGAACAAATTCATCTAATGCCTTTCCAGGAGGAAAGACAGAAACTTTGTGGAGTGTCTCAGGAGCTCGACTGAGGTTCCACATAATTTCCTTGCATCAGCCAAATGACAGGCTACCAAATTTGTATTTGAATTTAGATTTTTGGGAAGCTTTGCCATAAATATCAGAAAATTAACAGAAACAACAATGTTCAATCTCTATGAAGGCACCGGCTTAGTTCAGTAGCACAATGTTGACAATCAAACCATAACCTTTAGTTTTTCTCATAACTGGAGACTCTTTTTTTTTTCCAACGTCTATGGGCACCACGTATACCAATTTTTCAACCTCTCTAGGCCAAGACAGACACAAGGACATACAGACATACAACATATAGACAAAGACTTTTTTTTTTAGTTATGCCATGTAGAATGTTATGTAACTTCAGTTTTACTCCATAGGCTCAGAAAAAAAATGTCAAAGTCCAAAAAAAAATGTGGAGTATTGCTGGCAGAAAACAGTGTCCAGTTGTCATCCTACAAACCTAAGACTTTGGAAATAGGAAGGAAAAGTTTTATTAATCACAAGAGTTACATGACCTTGTTCATCACCTTAGGGTTTTTAGTGTTCAAGCCTCTTTAGTAGAAGCCAATCCTGGGGTATCCTGTACAGCAGCTGAAAAAGCAAAAGTAACAGTTAACTTTTAAGCAAAAGGAGTCATCTCTTGTTAGCCACCAAGCAGGCACTCCTTGGGTTTCCTGGAATAGAACCTGAAAAAGCAAAATCAAAATATCATTAATTAACTTTCAATTAAAAGGAGTCATCTCCTTACTTCTGTTATCCACTCTGGGACAGAAGCTGAAAGAGCAGATTCAACATTTAAGCACAGATTACACCTCCCCCACACTAGGGAGGGACAGCAACAACACAGGTATGAAAACCTGGTACAGTTACATGATGCACCCTAAAGAGTGCTTTCCACAACAGACCTTCCTCAGTAGGAAGCAGAAACTTAGAATCTTGTCTTACACCAGCAATTGAACAAATCCAGTATTCAAAATGGCAAACATGCCCAAAACAAACTGTGTAAACAAAATTCACCGTAGCAAATCCTTTCAGACTCAGACTAAATCTTGTTAATTTTTCTGATCCAGACTTTGCAAAAATTCAAGTTATCTCCAAGAATCCATCAAGGCTACCAGCAATTTGTGTTGATGCGTTACAAGTTACTGCTTAAGGCTACTCTTTCCTTAACACCCAGGCATACATTTGCTAATTTAAACACCACTGTTCCACAATTGGCTGGCAAAATCCATCAGGCAGAGAGCAGGAAGTAGCCAAAGACAAAGCAACATACCAGTGAAGAACCATTATTGCCTTTAGAAATGCTAATGAGACAGCAGAGATTACAAAAAGAAAGAAAAAAAAGAGTTCCAAAGTCCCAGCAACAAGAACCTCTGAATTTTACAAGAGCCTGCCAAGTGGCCTCAGACTCCATCTTTGATCTGGCCACATGGTCCAATGTACTGCCTAATCTTTTGAGTAAAACTGGCACAGAACAATTTCCACAAATTAAAATCTCTTAGCAAGTCACTACAAACAAATTACACACAAACACACAGAATCTTCACAAAGCCCAAGCCAGTTTTTCAACAGCAAATCGACATATGAAACAAACACACTGGAGAAACCAAAAATCATATTTGCGCTTATGGTAGTCAGTGCCATAGGGAAGCCCAATTTCCCCATGGGGCTGACTAACCACGGATGGCTCTGTCCTAAATCACGTCGGACGCCAAATCTGTTATAGGACAGGGAGAGGGGCAGCCCAAGCCCCGCAAACCTGCCTATTCTAAATGGGTTCTGCCATCCACCGCATCAACACAAAACATATGAGACTTTAATGGGAAGGAACTTTAATGCAACTAGGAAACAATACAGGTAAGGCAAAGAATCTAGTTTCTAAATCAAGCACCCAAAGTTACACGTCCCCTCGTGGGTAAAAGTCCATCCATATGGGAATGGCGCAGAGCAAGGCCCCAAAGCCTGCCACAAGTCTAAAGCATCTTCCAGTGGGGACCCACAGAAAAGGGTCAGAAACAACCAGACAGGCCCGGAAGGAAAAGAGCAAAATCAACATCAAGTTAAAAGCTGCCATTGTCACCTCCCCACGGGTCTCACCCACATCTGTGTCACCCAGTCCACGACCAAAAGACAAGCGCAGTTTCTTCACATGTCTCTAGGCTCCATGTGCCTCCTCTAGGTCTCCTGGCTCCATCCTGCTTCCTTCCTCAGTCTCCTCTGCAGCTTCTCCTCTGCAGCTTCTCCTCTCCCTGCTCAGCTCCACCCTCCCTTGGGTGGGGCAGGGAATCTCCCCCTTTCCTGGGGACTGAAAGGTCCATGCAGGAAGCCAGAATGCAGGAGCCAACCAGGAAGCCCACCTGGGGGGATACCTGCCTGGAGGACTCAGACAATGAGCCTCCCCCCTCCCCCTACTAGTCTCATCTCAGACAAAGAACCTCTACCTGCCCTACAAACTTTTCCCGCCGTAAGAGCCCAACTACCCACCTGACCTCTCCTCGCCCTATAAAACCCTGCTTCCCCCTAACAAGGTGCGCGACTCCACTGACCCCCGCCTTGGGTCTGTGAGGTCCGCTGGGGCGCAATAAACTTTCCCTCCCTTTGAGAAATGTAGCCTGGCTCTCCTTTTCTTTACCGCGCCGAACCTTTCAGGGACCACCCTGTTACAAAACATGTCCAAAAAAGATATGTGAAAGCAATTTTATGAATGCTGACTGATGATACTGGGTTTACAAAATGTAACCTAATCAGTGTCAGTTGTCTATGAAATTAACTATAAAGGACTGTTAATATTTCTAATTTATTAAACATAATATTAAATGTACATCAGCAAACTCCAATAGGCTGAGTTAAAATTTTACTTTCATTCCTTTAAAATGCAGTATTACTTGAGAGATTTAGTTCTACAGACATAGAGAATAAACGTTTCCTAATCTATCTTGACACCAAGGCAAAGAAATGCATTTTTCTCAAAACCCACTCCAGGACTGAGGAGTGAGCCTCCACTGACTACAAGCATGAAGCAGCAAATCAAGAACACAGGGAAACTGTTCCCAGCAGCCTCACCTGCATCCTCCTCCTCCAGACTGGCATGATCTATTTCAATGTTTACCTCTGCTCCTCCAAGGATGGCCTGGAGTCGTTTTTGTTTTGCTGTTATCTTCTTTAGTTGTTGTTCCTTAAATAGTAAATATTGAATAAAGAAAACAGCAGTGAAGTGATTTATTGTTAAATACAAACAGAAGCATTACAAAAATCTAAAAACTTTAATCAAGAGCAAAAAAAAAAAAAAAAAAACACAAAATTTCACATAACGTTATTACTACAGAAAATCTGATTTGAGTCATTACCACTTTCCTAGCAGGAAGCAGGCCTCAGAGCTTTACATCAAGTAGGCATTCCTGTGCCCACTGCTCTCCTGACTGGCGGTTTTTTCTGTGCTGGGCACTTCACAGATACTGACTCCCCACTGACTGGGGAGGTAGCACTGCTCTAGTCAGTCCCCCCATTTCACGCCAGGTAAGTCACTAAACTTCTCTGTATTTCTGAGTAGCAATGGGTTAGGCAGTCAATAGGCTCTAAGGATAAGAAACATAAGCCCAACTGTTCAAACAACTGAAAAAGTCAGCCCCTTTTGATAATCTATCATATTCATGACTGATCTTTAGAGTAGTCTATCCAATCACAAAATTTTAAAAGGAAAATATGTTTTGATGTACACTTTTATCATACCCACCCCAGACTCTGTCTTGTGTCCTTGTATATCATCAAAGCTCAGGTCTGTGACCATTCCTAGGATTTTCCCGATAAAATAGGCCTGTGGTTCATCTTCCCAAGGCAAAAATAATTAAACACTAAATAGTCTATTCCTAAGCATAAGAGAGCTGCTAAAGAATGACAGGGATATTTGAGTTAGACAAATGCCTAAAGTAGCCTAAATTTTGGTCCTCTCTGCTCCTTGAAACCCCAGTCCACAAGAAGCCCCAGGGCAGAGAAGGCCTTGGCAAATTCATTCACGTACTCCAAAAGATCAGACTTCTCATCTGATTTGGGGACAGCCTGGCTGCCTCAAGTCACGATAGTTCTGACCTTTGGACTGCTATTCTGGAAGTGAGAAAATATGAGGTGATGAAGACAATGGACTAATGAATGGAAAACAAAAGGTGAAACTGGGCCTATGTACTCCCTTCCCTACCCCAGAAAAGGTTAAGCTAAAAATGCAAGGATTCTACTTGTTACAATGAATCAAATGCAGACACAAGAATATGGATTAGTCATTTTGAATGTCGGAAATAAAATTATCAAAACTAGTCATTCTTACCTACTACAATGTATTTTTATAAAGCATAGATTCTAAAAAATGTTTCAAGGGCCTCCCTGGTTGAGCGCTGGGTTGCAAAGCTGCCCGCAGCCTCTGCAGCGCCAGTTCGATCCCCAGCCACCAGGCAAGGGTCCCATATGGCGCGCAGACCTCTCCTGCTGCCCGCTGCTCCCCTCAGCAGTTTACTTTGGTCCTTCTGCCTGTTCTGCTCCCTGCTCTGGCTCTGGTGAATTCTCTCACCCTCCCGCGCTTCTGACCATACCCAGTGCTTGTATAAATAAATAAATATATCTTTAAAAAAAAAAAAAAAAGAAAAAAGATTAAAAAAAAAAAAGTTTCAAAGCTCATAAAAACAATTTCCTAAATAAGATATTCCCTACCCTTAAGTGTTATCACTCTAAGTGCAGACCCAGCCAGTGTGGCTGGCTGGTGACAGCAATACCTACAGCAGCCTCCCAGGACAGTGAACATGAGTGTGTGAGCAGTGATGGTGACATCAACAGGGAACAGAGTGTAAACAATCAGTGCAAGCAGGAGCTAATCAGAAGAAAGGAAAGTTAGGCAAGACAAGGGATCAGCATGCCAAACATGAGCCTAAGCTGGGTGAAGCAAGACAGACTATGGGAGTACACTTGATTAAGGAGGCTCTCAGAGCCAAAAAGGGAACTTGGTCTCAAATAGGTATGTGTGTTTATGTGTATATTTAGGTCTATATTTTAAAATACTCTTTAACACAGATTGCAAAAAGAAAACAGCTAAAATATTAAACATACAAAGGAACTAAAAAATCTTATTATGAGTATTTGCTTCACATCTTATACTTTTCAGAATACTTTCTAAATGTTAAATTAGTCTAAATGATGACTTTTTCAAAAATGCAGTATTTAATGTGTTATTTAGAGTCACCTTATTATACTTCTGTCGTTTTACAGAATCTAGTTTCCTGTTGATGTCTCTGTTGGTGGCAGCTTGAGGACTAAGTTGTTCGATAATTTTATTGATTTGCCTTAGGGATGTTGTACATGACCTGAAAAATAAAATAAAATGTCTATTTTCCACTCTGATAACATTTTTTTTAAAGAGAGAAATGCTAAAAACATGTGTTTTTACTTCTATTAACTAAAAGATGAAATAAAATTAAACCAGCACTCACATTCTTTTTAGCTACTAACAGAACTGGAAAGGTTGTTAGAAGTGGAATATGACCTCTAGTGTTTTCCTTCTCTCTGGCTGATTTAAATCAGCTCATCCCCATTTATTAGCTAATACATTCAGTCTACAAGCATTTTTAAGTATCTGCTTTATTAAAGTGATTGTACTAGAACAATGTGCAGTAAGTTGTCCTTTTATATGAGAAAAAAAAAGCATACTTTTTAAGAAAGGTAGAGCAACTTCCCATATAACCCCTGCCCCAAACATGCAGAGCCGCCTCCTCCTCCCATTAGCAACTATGCATGGGTTTTAAAAACTCATTACGGAAGTTCCCCAAAGTCTGGAAAAGTACTAAATATGCTCTAACAGTTTCTTATATAAGCGAGGCATCTATGACAATATTTTTCGTTCACATGACTGGAAGATCTGCAGTAGCATCACACTTGTAGTGTGAAGGTGAAAACATTTATAATAAATTACTCCTAAAATAGACTCCATAGAATTGTTTAGCTCAACTTTGAAAGCACTTATGTAATTGCCTGACGCATATAATTTGCTATTTGTATCCTTTGCAGATTGTAGGATAAAAGATGTCATCAATGCAAGTTACTGGTGGTCTAAGCACCACGTGTCAGCATCAGTCTAGTGTTCCCCTGCCTTGTGACCCTGCAGCACTCTCCTTTGTCTGTCACCTCTGCAAGTAGCAGACACATTTCCAAGGTCAAAGGTAAAAGTTTGCTCATTACAAGGAGTCAAGGTCCTCACACCTGAAGGTCAGACTACAATGGCCAGAGAACACCTGCTATTCAAGAGGCTAAAGAACATAACAGGAAATTTAGCAGAAAACATGTCCTTGAAGTGCCAAGAGCCACTGGTACCACAGCCTCTTCCTCCGGGTACCCAATATCTCCACGTTGCTCCCCTTGCTATGATCCCCCAACCACCCCCATATCAGCAGCACCATTCTTTGCCTTTCTTTTGCTTCTTGACTTTGCCCACAACACTGCCCAAGAAAGGGCAAACTGTCAATGCAGAGCGGGCTCACTCTGCTACACTAGCCCAGGTCCAGAGCCCACCCACCTGCCCATGATTATTTATGCTCATCAGAGCCCACGTGTTTCTGTTTCTCCTCTGAAACACAAATGAAGTCTCCATGGTACTTCATCTTTCCTTATAGAGCTAAAAGTAGGACAGAAAAAAGGAAAAGCAGGGAGATGTTTCTCATTTCTAGAAGTGTAAATCTGAAAAACTGCCACAAGATTAACACTCAGTTTAGGGACAAAACACTGCAAAGAAACTACAGAACAGAGAAAACCTGGTGGGGGGAGGCAGGGACAGATGTGTCTCCATCATGTCAAGTAGGACCATTCAGCACTTCAGGTCCTTTGTCTGATAGCCACTCTGTGCACAGGCGAGTCTGTCCTCAGGCACCAGAACAGCATTTCTCTGTAAGACATTATGCCTAACAGACTGTGGCGGGCTGGACACAGACCCTAGCTACTGTATATGGTGCTGCCCCTGAGGGAAAGGGCTGGGTCTCAAACACCAGGTCAAGACAGTCCTTAATGCCTCCATTCCGATCAAGAGGTACTCAAAATCTCCTAAGTTTTTGGAGTACTACAGCTATTATCTGAATTCCTCTGTTATATGTAAACATAAACCCTGATGTCAGGAAGAAGGTCCACACTCACGTGAGGTCATCCAGGACTGAACGATATTCCTTCTCTGCATCGGCGAGCTGGGCCACCCGGCTGGCCTCATGGATTGCGCTATCCACCTGCTGAAGCACACCTTGCTCCAGCACGTCCTGGTCATAGACATCCACGCCCAAGCCCTGAAGTTCAAGGGCTTGTGCACTCAGCTCCACTGTCTGGATCTGACTTCTGTCAATGTGTAGCCGGGCCAGCCCTTTCTTGGGAACCTCTGACGGACACCCTTCCGTGGAAGTGGATGGCCTGTTAGCAGAGGAACACGAGGGAAGACTCTCCTCCATCTCTGCGTCATCATTTTCTTGCTTGATTGTCATTTCTTCATGCTCACTGACATATTGACCTTGAAAGTGGTCTTGCTCTTGGGTTTGGCTCAGTTGGGAGATTCCCTCATTTGGCATCCTCTACAGACTAAAAGGAAAAAAGAAATTTTAATAAGCCTTTTGGTTTTGTAGAATTGGTATTTATGTAGTTTCTTAAGTATCTTAAAGTAGAATGATTTCCCAAACATTCAAGTTTCTACTTATTCTTTTTTTTTAAAGATTTATTTATTTATACAAGAACTAGGGTACAGTCAGAGGCACGAGAGGATGAGAGAATTCACCAGAGACAGAGCAGGTAGAAGAACAGGCAGATGGACTGAAGGCAGGAGAGGTCTACCACCCCATGTGGGTTTCTCCCTGGCCGGCCGGGAATCGAACCCCTACCACAGAGGATGCAGACAGCTTCACAGTGCAGCTCTCAACCCACTATGCCACTGGGGAGGCCCTCTACTTATTCTTTTTGTTAAAAGGGCACAGACTTTTTTCTTCTTGAGTTCTGATAATAGACAAGAAGGAAGGAGAAATGGGGCCATCAGGGCAGCCTGGCAACCAAAATCCTCAGGGATTGCCAAATCTTCTCCAAGTCATCTGAAGTCATCAAACTGCTGCTTCCCAATTGGCATCTTCATTGCATCATGGCACAAATGATTACAGTGGCATGATCAACTGTAATATGCAGATTCAACGACATAGAGAACTTCTATACCAATCTAACACTGGAAGCTTTCAAGTTGAATATTGGTGGCAATAAACTCTCAGACCACTCAAATGAGAATCTGAGAAAAATTAATTAAAATATTCTCAAAAACTACTTCAACTCAATACATAATATATCTCAGGCATTAAATTGGCAAAAACATAAAGCCTCATAATATGAAGTATTATTACTTACTGCTGGCAGGAATATAAATTAGTGAAGCTCTCCTGGAGGCTAATTTAGCAGTATCTATAAAGACTAAAATGCACACAACTTTTGGCCAGCTATTCCAGTGTTACTTATTCCAGCAAAACATTCAGATATATATAAGGATATTTACTGTAGCATGTTTTTACTAGTTTAATGGAGGTATTAAGTATTTTCAGTGGTACTAGTATAAAAGCCAAGTAAAGTGAAAAAAATCGCATAGGATGAACACCTTTATGTTGAAAAAATGTGTATCCACTACTGTGCGTGTGAAAAAGTGAATTGGAAACACATATTAAGCCGCAACAGTTAAGAAAAGGAAGCAAAAAGAACAAGGAGGATTAAAGGGGAACTTTCGCACTTTACATGACTCTGCCTGCTCAGAACCTCCCTGAATGAAAATGCATTCACCATACTATCTGTGTAACTATTCAGTGAACACATGAAAAGGCTTCCCCGGTGGCGCAGCGGTTGAGCGCTGGATTGCAAAGCTGCCCCCAGCCTCTGCAGCGCTGGTTCAATCCCCGGCTGCTCCCTGGCCACCTGAGGAGGGTCCCACGTGGTGCGCAGACCTCTCCTGCCGCCCGCTGCTCCCCTCAGCAGTGTACTTCCGTCTTTCTGCCTGCTCTGCTCCCCGCTCTGGCTCTGTGAATTCTCTCACCCTCCCACGCTTCTGACTGTACCCAGTACTTGTATAAATAAATAAAAAAAAATTTAAAAAAAAAAAAAAAAAAAAGAGGCAACCTCGGGGTTTTTTTAATTAAACTTATTTTCTTACATCATTGTTAATGTTTCTACAGTATTTGATTTCTGCCCTCAGGTGTAGTCCCCATTCTCCTAGATTATTCTCCGTAGTCCCCATTCTCCTAGTCCCCATTCTCCGTTTCTGTAATTCATCCTTCCTCCCTTGTGCTCCTCCCTTCTGTTTTGACCCCTCTCATCCCACTGCTGTATGCCTTAGATCCATGGTCAGCTTGCAAGTTTGTCTTTTTCCCAATCCTTTGTTCAATTTCTCTATATTCCACATATAAGTGAAACCATCCAATATTTATCTTCTGCCTTCTGCTTATTTCACTTAGAATAATCTCTTCCAACTCCATCCATGTTGCCACAAATGGCATTAATTTTCTCTTTTTTAATCATGAGGGAGTCTTATTTTTTATTTACTGTGAATAAAGTAAGTTTTCTTTCAGCACTGACACTTTATTTCTATGAAATGATCATTAAATAAGATACCAGCTGCCCAGCACTAGCATACAAATTTGCCAAGATCTTAGTCCAGTGGCTCATTCTCTTGTAGAGGAGAAGTATATCAGTAACAACACTGTGGGGCAAGTCTGCAGGAGCGGCAACAGCAAGAGGTCATTTGGATACAAGATGGGATAATACATTCTGTCTGGAGCAAGAACCATGTACAAGCTGAGATTTGGATACCCAGCCCTGGGCCTGATATACAGGAGGTGCTCAATAATGAAAGAAAGTAACGGTCAAAAAGAAGTCTAAAATAACAAAAAGTCTTGTTTTGATAACTGAGTCAGTGATGAATTCAATTACAAAAATGAGACTCTCAGAAAGAAGTAGGTGAGAACTAGGGAGAGGGGATGGTGGAGAGCTTGTAAGAGATCAGTAATGTGTCCAGCAGGAAGTCAGGAATACTACCCTGAGCTCCAGAAACAATGGGACAAGATGTGCACACATCGGCAGTCAGAACAAGGATCCCAATCAGTTAGAAGAAGCTAACACTGACAAGGCTAAGTGTAGAACAGAATAAGAAAGTTCCTCCATTTTGGGGCCTGCTCATTATTTTCAGGAGAAAGGGTGAGCTTGTTGCTCATTTAATTAGTCTCCATATTCAACAAAGAACAAGATTCTAGCTCCAAGTCTTCAAACTAGTTGAGCAAGTATCTGAAAGATGACTAGGAGTTAAATAGGCCAAAGGTGGTGTGAACTTTTTGCAACGAAACAATGTACATGATTTCAAAGACTTTAGGAGCTGGTGTGTTTGGGAAAACAATAAGGGTTGGAGCACAGTGAGAACTGACTGACGTTATTTTACATGAATAACCTAGTTAAAAGAACTGGTAAGGGCTGCATTCACTGAATGACTCTTACACTTATCTTCTAACACTCCTCAAAGCTTCATCATCTGTGGCCAGGAGCAAGCTGGATTCTGGTTTGAAGGTCTGGTTGTCAACACACATTGCTTGGGGGGGGGGGGGAAGATTAAATAAAGGTGGAGGGGTGGGCAAGGCTCAGATCACACAGGGCTTGGGGAAACATGAGCTTGGGTTTAACACCAAGTGTAATGGCATGACTTATGAGTTTTAAGCAGGGTGATGGTAGCATGCCCCAATTTGTTTACAAAAGATCACGAGGGCTACTGTACGGATAATGGGTTGGAGAAAACAGTGCAAAGAGGAGATGGCAGGAGACACGGGTGAAACGTGACGGCCGCTTGGGGCACGGTGACAACAGTGAAGATGGATGGAAACCACGATGTTAGGACAGCATGTCTGTGAAGACTGCACAACCCGCCTCCACTCACTCCTCCCGTCCAAGTATCAACACCCACAGCGGCAAACTTGTATTTATCCCGATTTTCTCTTTCTAGTAACACCTCCGATACTGAGTTTAACAGAGACCAACCAGGGTCGGGCTGCCTCTGCGCGGCGGCTTGACACAAAGCTGGGGAGTTGATGCCGGGACCGGACTGACGCCCGGGGGCGGGGGCGGGGGCGGGGGGGAGGGGGCGGAGATGCCCCTGCCACCCCAGGTGAGCGCGCCGCGCCGTCACTTCCGGTCGCAGGCGCGCCGACACGCAAAGCGCGCGCCCCGCTCGAGCCGACTCCCGTCCGCTCGCGCGGATGGATTCCTTCACTCCGACCAGGGTCCCAAGACCGGGTCGCGGGCATCTGGGAGGCTCAAACGGGACCCAGACACCTCCCCCCCCGACGTTCAGCCCGGCCGCCGGAACACTCACCCCGGGGGCGCACAGACGCCCGGAGGGAAACGCAGACGTCGTCGCCGCCGCCTGCAGCCGAGGGACCCGACTGTGATCGGCCGCGGCGCATGCGTCCTCGGCCTGCCGAAGCCCCGCCCACAGCGGTGACACCGGCCGGGCCTAGCGCGAGGGAAGCCCAGGGCGCAGGCGCCGCCGAGTGCGCTTGACCCTGGGCGAGGCCACGTGGTGTGGGGAACGGCTGTAACCCCGGGGAGCTGGGTGTGAGTGTCCTCTTGGTGAGGGCTGCGGTTTGGGGCCGGAGCTTCACTCTTGGTGAAAAGTGCCCCCCTAGTAAGGCGGTTAGAAGAATGAAAAGAATATCCCCGGAGAGGGATGGCGGGTGGGGAAGTGTGCAGGCGGGCCGTGGGCGTGGAGTGCTTGCAAGTAACCGTGCGTTACAGCGAGAAAGTGAGCTGGGGAAACAAGGCTTGCGCGCCCCGCACTTAGGTAACCGTGCGAGCTCGGCGTTGTGACCTCTGGATCTCGCAAGGCTTTGAGCACGCGAAGAAAAAGGGTTAAAAAGCCCCCACTTAGCGCCACTCTGTGGGGCAGGACTGGGGAGGGGGCCGGAGGAGAGGTGGGGGGTACTTAGATGTCCTGGTTAGTAAGTCAATCACTTAATATCTGTCTGCAGATCAAGGAGGTAGGGAGGATTTTGAGCCCGGTGAGAATTCTTGCTAGAGCAGTTGAAGAAACAAAATATCCACACTTAGGTTCAGAACAAAGGGAGGAAATTGAGCTATGCCTTAAGGAGTAGCAGTGATGAGTGGTAGCTGTGAGCAAGTTCTCAGCTCAGGGATTCTGGTGCTGGCAGAGGGTAGGTTTTCCAGGGATCAGGAACAGAAAGTTCTCAGGGAGTTGTGGTGAACAAGGAAAAGATTTTTGGGGTTTGGGTAGCGAAGGGCCTTTGAGTCCTAGGGCAAGTCAGGGTTAATTAGGCAGCTTTGGTGACAGTACAGACAGGGACTCCGGAGAGTTAAAGAGGCTTCTGAGGTACCGACAGTACATTCCAAGAGGTGCTAACCAAAACATACTCCAGAGATGAGGGCAGAAATCTAGAAGGTTAATGGTGGCAGTGTATTTTAAGGCTAATGGGGACAGTAACTTTTAAGACCTTGAACACGGGAGGGAAGGAGAAACTCAGGTAAGAGCTGGGGAAATGGGTACATCTGCCCAGAGGTGTATAGCCCCTAGGGAAAAGATTTGCATACCCCTACGTTAGGGCCCATAAAGGATTCTTTGCCCCTCCCAGGTACAATGCACCTGGCAGACATTGCTTTCTTCCTTTGAATAAACTGTTCTTTACTTTCTTGAATAGTTTGCTTCTTGAATAAAGTTTGTTTCTCTCTGCTAGCTTATCTAAAAAGTTTGTGAATCCCTCCTTTACAGCTTCATGGGACAAGAACCTGTGGTGGTTCAAGGACTAAATTAACAGTACACCAGCTTCACCTTATTTTGAAGGCTGATGTCGGTAAACACGAAATGGGGGTTGGGAAATGGACTTCATAATGCTTATTAATATCACCATCTTTCTCCTGTTGAAGCATTAATCCTCATAAAAATGAAATTTGTTTTTTGTAAAGGGATAAAGTTCTGTTCTCTCCCAAAAAAATGTTGAGAACAGAGAGACAATTGAGAAGACACTCGTTTTAATGATCGAATGTGAAAGCAGAGTTTCCTTCAGTTATACAGTGGTTCACAACTGTTTTGGGAATGCAGTCCCTTTTTTTAATGTGTACTGTTTTGGAGAGGCCCCGAGTTTCAGTCAGAATTGTTGACAATTTATAATATCTTTCACAAAGGTTTGGGCAGGATATGGGGAAACAACTCATGAAGGTAAAGTGTCCCAGGGGCTAGCAAGAGCTTTTCCCTTCTGTTATGGACTGAATTGTGTCCTTGCAGATTCTGTTGAAATCCTAACCCCCAGTACCTCAGAGCAGAGCTGTATTTGGAGACAGGGTCTTTAAAGATCGAAAGAGGGGCCTCCCCAGTGGCGCAGCGGTTGAGCGCAGCCTTTGCAGCACAGGTTTGATCCCTGGCTGCTCCCTGGCGACCAGAGGAGGGTCCCACATGGCACGCAGACCTCTCCTGCCGCCCGCTGCCCCCCTCAGCAGTGTACTTCGGTCCTTCTGCCTGCTCTGCTCCCCGCTCTGGCTCTGGTGAATTCTCTCACCCTCCCGCGCTTCTGACTGTACCCAGTGTTTGTATGTATGTATGTATAAATCAATCAATAAATAAATAAATCTTTAAAAAAATAATAAAAAATTAAAGATCGAAAGACCTTTAAGTTTAAATGTCATTAGCGTGGGTCCAATCCCAATATAACCGGTGCCTTTGTAAGAGAGATTAGGACTCAGACAAGCACAGAGTAGACTATTAAGGACAAAGGGAGAAGGATGGCCATCTACAAGTAAAGAAGAAAGTCTGGGGAAAAACCTGCCCTGCCAACACCTGGATCTCAGACTTCTAGCCTCTGCAAATGTTCAGATATTTAATTTCTGTTGTCTATGGTACCACTTTATGGCAGCCATAGCAAATCAATACACCACCCCTGGGCCTGAAAAGATGATGGGAAGATAGAGGTTCAAAAGAAAATAGCTGAATGGACAAGAGAAATGCACACTTGCCCTTGGTCACTCAGCAAGAGGGAGCTAAATACCCTGATCTCACCATCTTATATTATTGTATCTGCTGGTATCTAATCTCCCATTAGTCAAAACCTACCAAAAGCCAGACAGCAAGGGAGCCTGTTGAGGCCTGTCCATATAGGTCAGCCTCTTAAGGAACAGGAGAGGGTAAAGAGATGAAGAGTAAGTCTGGAGCATAAAAACAAGAACACAACACATCATATCCCACCCATTTGTAATTATCCTCTAAATAGCCCTTTAATTTAGAAAAGGCATAATGATGTCAAGTCATTAATTCAATAAAGCTATTTGGGTGAAGTGTAGTTAGTTAATTACAGGTTTTATGTACCCTCTCTAGGCCTAAGAGTAGTAATAAGGTCACATTAACAGTGATAACTCAGATTTTGATGAATTCTCAGGATGCCTCTTTTGCTCATGCCCTTATGAGTTGGATTGGTGCCCTCCAGAGAGATCCCTTGCCCCTTCTGTTATAAGAGACACAGACAAGAGATGGCTATCTAAGAATCAGAAAATTGGGCACTTACCAAAACTAAATCCCCTGGCATCTTGATCTTGAACTTCCCAGCCTCCAGAACTGTTTATAAATCACCCAGTCTATGGTATTTTGTTAGTAGCCTAAACAGAATAAGACAGATAGTATATAAAGAATGGTGGGATTTCTACTAACTTATTTGTAATACTTATTTACAAACTTAGAAGTCCAGTTGTCAACCAAGACTCTCTCCCTTCCTCTCTACATTCACTCTTGGTCATTGCTTTGAATATTCACATTCAAAAGAATGAAGTTGGAATCTACCTCACATCATATACAAAAATTAACTCAAAAATGGATCACCTTCCTGGTGGCTCAGGGGTAAAAGTCTTAGCGCTATTAAGCTATCACCAGCCACTGCAGCATGAGTTCAATCTCCATCCACGGAGCTAACCCCCATGGCACAGCAAACCTCTCCTGTCTCACCCGCTGGTCCCCTCGGCAGTGTATTTCAGTCAGTCTGCCTGTTCTGCTCCCCACTCTGTCTCCGGTGAATCCCTCACCTCCCACACCTCTGCCCTATACCCCAGTTCTACTACACATAAATAAATAAAAATAAATCTTTAAATAAAATAAAAGGAAAAAATGGATCAAAGACCTAGATGTAAGTACTAAAACTATAAAACCCTTAGAAGAAAACTTAGTGAATCCTCATAACCTCAGATTTGGCAAATCTGAGCATAGCAACAAAAGAAAAAATCCATTGCACTTCATTAAAATTAAAAATGTGTGTGGATCAAAGGACACAATCTACAAAATCTAAAGTTTTGGAGTGAAGAAAAGACAACCCACAGAGTGGGAGGAAACATTTGCAAGTTATATTGATTTGGGTCTAGTACGCAGAATATATAAAGAACTCTTCCAACTCAACAACAGCAAAATAAACCAATTAAAAAATGAATAAAGGACTTGAATAAGCATTTTCCAAATATACAAAGCTATTCAACATCATTTCTTTAGGGAAATGCAAATGAACACCATAGTGAGATACCACTTTGAATCTATTTTGAATCAAAAAGCAAAAGATAACAAATGTTGGCCAGGACGTGGAGAAACTGAAACCCCCTGACTCTGCTGGTGGTAATGTAACAGTCTGCAACTGCTTGAAAATAGTCTGGTGAGTAGTTGTATGATCCAGAAACCACTTTTAGGTATTTAACCAAGAGAATTGATAATACAGATCCACACAAGAAAAGGATTTGTAATGGTCACAAGATGGAAAAATCCAAAAGTCCATCAAGTGATGAAAAGATCAGATATAATGGAATAGTACTCAGTCATGAAAACAATGCAGTACTGACACATGCTACAGCTTGGATGAACCTTGAAAACATCCTTCTCTGTGAAAGAAGCCAGACATTGGACCACATGTTGTATGACTCCATCTATATGAAATGTCCAGAACAGGCAAACACATACAGACAAAAAGCAGATTAGTCTGGGGAAAAGAGGAACTGGAAAAGTAACTGCTGAAGACTAAGGGGCTTCTTTTGGGAGTGAAAAAAATGTTCTGGAACTAGATAGTGGCACAGAATGCACTATTTTGCAAATATTCTTAAAACAACTGAAAATTGCACATTAAAAATGGATTGTATGGTGTGTGAATTCTGTCTCAGTAAAACAATTTTTAATTGTTCTAATACTTTGGGACTTGAACTCTTGGAAATCTTGTGACAGCCGCCATGTAAAAGAGCCCAGTGGAATCAAGTCACTCAAAATGTGTGAGCAAAACCATCCTAGCCCATAAAGCCCCAACTGAGGACCAAGACTTTAGCTGAACTCAGGAATCAGCAAAGCTGACCTAAGCTGGAGAAATTCCTAGTTAACCCATAGGATTATGAAAAACAATAAATTCAGCACTGTTTCTGAGTACTTTGTTGTACAGCAAAAGCAAGCTATCAGCTTGGCACAATGCTCAGTGCCAGAGATGTGGAAGGTGACGAGATGGCTTTTTTCCCTGAGGGCTCAGGGTATCTTAGACAGGCAGCCAGCAGATCACTGTACCCACGAAACAAAGAGATACATAGAGGTGTCAATGGTTGCACAGGTGCCAACATCCAAAGAAAATGCAAGGAAGTGCAAGCAAGAGGAGCCATTAGTGCTTCCACCAAGAGCAGGTGTTCCTGAGTGGGAACCTTCCTCATGTTGCTCCAGCCTCCTGTCTCCCACAGATGTAGGGCTGTGTGCTACTTCTGCAGACTGGGCAAAACATCTACTCAAATAAGATGAATATATATTTTTTATTTAATAATTTTTTTAATTTCAGGAGAGAACTTCACCTCTCTGTGTATAAGCTTCACTTTCCCCACCATCAACGTTCTAGTGCCCTACCCATTATAAGACTGACACCTTCTACTTCTCCCCATCCACTTCCTTTCATGCTCTATTAACCAATGTGTTTTTCATAGGTTTGAAGTTATCTTTGTTGTGTTTCGTTGGCTTGCTTTGGTTATTTATAGTCCATATACGAGAGAAACCATCCGATAACTGTCTTTCACTTTCTGACCTATTTCACTTAGCATAATCACCTCATGTTCCGTCCATATTGTTGCAAAAGGCAAGATTTCATCTTTTTTTAATAGCTGAGCAATATTCCATTGAGTATATATTCCACCACTTCTTTATCCAGAGTGTTGGGCATTTAGGTTGCCTTACCTAGTGTGAGTAATGCTGCTATGAACACAGGAGTGTGTAGATCTCCTGAATTCATGTTTTCATATTCATCTGATAAATCTCAGGTAATGCTGGTCCGTGTGGTATTTCCATAAAATAAACTGAATAGTTACCTGACAGGATGCAAAGACTTTAATCCCATTGTAGAATACTGGCCAGACTCATCAGATGTGACCTGGATGATATTCTCTGGCAAAAGACTAAGTTTTCTTTCCTCTTCACTACCAGGAACAGAAAAAGAACCTGAAAAAAGCAAAGTTGATAGTGGTTTTTAGAGGGAGTAATCATATTTATACATTCCTGAATTAAAATTCCCCAAGTCAGACTGTTTAGATGCTTTCGTTCTTTTTTCTTGCCCTGACATTTGGTGCTAGCAGTGTGCCTGACCTTTGGAAAGTGGAGGAGTCACTTCTTCTGGGCTGTCATTGTGGTGATAAGTACTCCATGATTTAGCTCAAATTTCAGCCCTTTCATAATGTTTTTTTAACACCAGCCTTCAGACTGCAGGGAGTCCTCCTTGCTCTCTGTTCTTAGCTGCAGCACACCACTCACCAGACTGCTTTTTTAATGAATGAATGACTTAATTTTTAAATGAAAAACCACTGTTTTACATCCTTGTTAATATTTTGACAGTATAGAATTTCTCCCCTCAGGTGTGGTCACCTTAGCTCTCCCACCACCAAACCATCCACAGTGCACCACCATAGTCCACAGTACTGCCCCTCTCCACCTTACCCCTCCCCGCTCCTCTCACCAGACTGTTCTGTAACAGGCTGGGTCAGTGTCCATTTCCCCTCCGGATCAGGGAATGAGATCTCTGCGGACCCACAACCTTGGCCCTTTCCCTGTAGGTACACACGATGCCTCTCCCAGCTCTGTCCCCTCCCCCACAGACACCACGACTTGTCAGCCACTGCAGCTAGAGATGTGGCCTCTGCCTTTCAAGGTATCAGCCCCTGGGGCACCCAGAGCCATTGGCTTCTCCAAAGATCTCGGAGCCATCAGCTGCTCCAAAGTTGTCTGAGTAGTGAGGCTTTGAAAACTTGCCTCCTCCAGCTTGGCAGAAGGCCCTACCACTGCCCACCTCATTTCCATGAGGTCTGTGTTTAGAGACCCACAGATTCCTCAAGCTGCTTTTTAAGACTCCCTGCTCTTTGCTGACAAATTGTTAATCGGTTTGTGGCAGCATAAATAAAATTAGAGGGTTTAATTAAAACTAATGAATGAGTGAGTGGAGACCAGCCTGGCTGCTTTGCTCTCTGAACCTTGGCGTAGTAAATAATGAAAGTGTCACACAGCAAGTGATATGTTTTAGAAGAAATGTAGGACCAGCAGAAAGGAGGCCACAGAGAGCTTCTGTACCCGGGTGCAATTTGCAAGTTGGTAGAATTCCTATTTTGGTATGTCTCATTAACTAATTCCACAGGAACTGTTCCAGTTTTCTGGTCCTTTCAAACAAAGAGGGAAAAAAGGGCAGCAAGCAGGATCTGTTCTTCTGCTGTCTGTGTACCCTTGGCTTACTTTCAGAGGGTGCTCCTTAACATCCTGGTCCTCATGGAAAGGAACAGTGGACACAGTCCTCTATAGAAGGGGCCCCTCTACAAGCATTTAGGGCATGGGTATCTGGAATCCTGGCATTCTCAATGTGAAGGATACAAAAGGGAGGATTGTCCTATCTCCCACTTGACTTTCAATGCTTTCCCAGCCACTGTGTATGTAAAAACCTTTTCATGTTACTTGGGCTTAGGCCTGAATTCCATATTAACATAATCTTTTCTGTAAAGTTTTACGAAGGAATTTCTCAGACATGTAACTACTACGTGAATGAGGTAAGTTGGGACTTTGGTACCATTTTAAGAGTCACACCCCTAAAGGTAACTCTTCTCTCAGGATCCACAGCTCTGGTAGAACAATCTGTACTGTAGCTTATCACTTGCAAGGTACTTCACATACAGAAACAACAGCTTACATTTTGTCTCTGAGTGAAGGCCTGTCCAAGCATTTGCATGCTGAAATTAATGTTATTTCGTGATGAATTACTACCCTTCATCTTGTTCAGTTAAGCCATTATACTGACTTCAAAAAAACTGCATGCATAAGTGTAGGGATATTGAAAAATATTTGCTACAAAAATGGATGCATTGGATCAAATGAATTTGAGGACCACCGTTCATGCCAACTATGAAAATTACTGAGAGCGTTTGAAAAATGTTCTCTCCCACTGCTCCTGTTCCCATCCTCACCATCTCATCAGCTCTGATTCAAATTCCAAGGCACTTCCAGAAACCATTTCTGGGCTCCTAAAGCAGTCTGTCAGCCTGGGCAAGTTTTCCCAGGTCTAAGCTGCTGTACTCAGTTCATCTTCTAGCTCTCTGCCCCCACACCCACTCCAGCTCCTGTAACTCTTGAGGAACCCCAGGAATTTTCCTTACTTGATTTTCCACATTTTTATAATTATGTCCAGGGGTTGAGGACACAAGGGAAGGGAGCTCTGGGCCTTGGCTGGACACAGGGGCAGCGTGGTAGGCAGAATTCCAAGATGAACCTCTGCTGGCCAGTTCTTGTATACATAAATAAATAAATCTTTGAAAAAAAATAGGGAGATTTTCTACATGAACTTGTGCTAATCTCCCAAGCCCTTTAAAAGAAGAGAGCTTTCTCTGGCTGGTGGCAGAAGAGGAAGTCAGAGAGTTCCAAAGTGTGACTGCTGGACTGAGGATGGAGGGGGCACATGACAAGGAAGGCAGGTGGCTTCTTGGAGCAGAAAGCAGCCTCCAACTAACATCCGGCAAGGAAACAGGAACTATAATTCTACAACTGCAGTGAACTGAATTTTGCCAATAACAGTAATGCACTTGGAAGTTGATGTTTCCCCCAGGCCTTCAGGACGCAGTCTTGCTGACACCTTGACTTCAGCTTGTGATGCTCGGAGCAGTCATCATGCTCTTTCCAGTCTTTATATTCCAGACTGCTGACCTATAGAACAAGTAACATTAAGAGGTGACTAATAATAATAGAAACTAGATGAAATTAGCTGGGAGCTAAGAAATGGGTGTTGGTTTACAATGTTATGTAATTTGTTGGGTGACAGTAGAAAATACAGACAGGTGCTGTTTTTTTTTTTTTTTTAAATATTTATTTATTTATGCATACAAGAGCTGGGGTACAGGCCAGAGATGCAGAGGGGTGAGAGGATTCACCAGAGACAGAGTGGGGAACGGAACAGGCAGACTGACCGAAATACACTGCTGAGGGGAGCAGCAGATGAGTTAAGGAGAGGTCTGCTGGGCCATGTGGGTTGCTCCCTGACTGGCCAGGGATTGAACTTGTGCTGCAGAGGCTGCAGATTGCTACACAGTGCGGTGCTTAACCCCTTGCAACACCAGGGAGGCCCCAGACAGGTGCTATTTTCGTGAGGATAGCAGTGTGACTTATTTGGAAGGGGACCTGAGAAGCAGCATCTATGGAGGAGCTGAAGCCCAGAACTGACAGCAACAGGAAAGTACAGCACAGAGACCAGATGCAGGAACATTGCTATCATCATAGAAGGGTCCAAGTGGAGATGGGAGTCAGCCTGGTGTCCCTGGCATTAACAAGGTTCTCTTTAAAATGGCATAGACATATGAGAAAGAGAGAGATGGATAGATGGATAGACAGATGGATAGATAGATATAGACAGATGTAGATACCTACATAATCATACACACACACACAAATCCATAGGTGAGCGAGAGCAAACAGCCTTGTTAGAGAAAATTCACACACCACCGAAAATAAGAGAAGTCCAGATATGCCAAAACTGAGAGGCAGCCACCGTCACCTTTGTTTACATTCAGGTCTATACAATAGGGAGACATTTCTGACTCCTCCCCACTCAGGGAAGCGGCTCACCCTCAGTACAACACTCTAGGTTTAGCCAATGTTTTCTTCCTTTTCAGTTCCTGCCACCTCCTGGTCATCTCCCGCCTATGAGCTTAGCCAGTCTTGAACACCAGAATAACTATTGTGGAGTGAGTGGTAATGTTTTTCATGAAGTTGCACTGGGACATATATCTCCCTCAAGAAATGTGGTATGTGTAGCTGGCTGCTCTCACCTATGAGTCAGTACAGAAGAGAGATTGTTGGGGGTGAGGAGCAAAGGTACAGAAATCAGCAAAGGTCCCAGGGAAAATCTCAATTTAATAAAATAACATTCAAGAATAGAATGCAAAACCCTCTCAATTAATGCCTTGGGATTACAGCTTTAATTAAAAACATTTAAGATCCTTTTTGTGGACAAAGGTTGGAATTGTAGTCTGTGTGCTGCCCATTATTTCCTGACTGATAAAGGAATTGAGACTTTGGTCCAGGGGAGAAAATGCCAGGCTCAGCAAGATTCCAAAGTGGAAGCAATTTGGAAATGGTTTGGAGGACACCAATTCCCTGCCCAAAACAAACCCAAACTAGAGCTTTTTACACAGATGATTAGAAATGAAAGCAAAAATTTCGTCAAAGAAAAGGTGTGTGTGCAACATATTGGCCCCTTGGTGTCATTTGAAGGAAATTAATGTAGAGGGCCAAAGAGATGGAGTTTGCAATATGCAATGCTCCAGAGACCTAACTGCGATTTTGTTCCTAGTATAGCAGAAATGAATGCTCCCAGCAAATCTTCAGGGAGAAATAAGACATGTGCATAAGTAAGATTAATCAGTAAAGCTAGCGTCGACCTAATGAGTCATATTTGACATGACAAAACTTGAAAAATACAAGGCTGGGACCTGCCAGATCTGTGCGCTCTCAGAAGCAGCACCTTGGGGGTGCCCCAGCGCACAGCTGAGGCCACTCTTGAGCATATCAGGCCTAGCAGAGAGGCAGTGACTGGAGGAAGCTACATCTGGAGGTTATGGGCCTACAGGGGGTCTCTTCTGTGGAAACTGGGGATGGATGCTGGGGAGAAAGTCAGGCATTCTCCCTGTCTATGCATGCACTTGGAGGAGAGTTTCTAGGGCTCTTCTTCATGATAGCCATTGAGTATTCAAAAGGCAAGAGCTGCAGAGCAATGTGGAGACACATTTGGGCTGGTTTCCTGGCTCAGTCACTGAGGGGCACCCTGGCAAGAGAGATGGAGATTAAACAGCATTTTGCCAAGCAGCCATTGGATAAAAGAGGAGAATCAAAGCAGAAATTAAAAAATACCTTGGGATGAACAAAATGATGATACAAATTACCAGAATCTATGGGATGCAGCAAAAGTGATCCTAAAGAAGAAGATAATTATAATACAGGTCCATATTAAAAAGCAAGAAAAATACCAAATAAACAACCTAATATCACATCTGGGCAATTCAAAAAAGAGGCAGAGAAGTACACTTCTCCCATAATGAACGGTGGTAAGACTGGACAGGGGGCGGGTGATGCATAAATAGCAGCATCTATTTCCATATTCAACTAAGGGCTAGTTTTGGCCACTGCACTAAATGGCAGGACTGTAAAAAGAGACCACATGTCACATACTTTTGTTGCTCTTCAGCCTCAGCACCTAGCTCGGTGCATTGCTCAGAAAGTGTTATTGATACTTTTAGGCAAAGACAAATAAAACACTGCTTTCTGGTTCCAACCCAAGCATGACATTTTGAAGATTTACTTCCTGGTCAGTACAATGGTTAACTGCATGTGTCAAATTGATGAAGCTATGTTGCCCAGAGGTTTCGTTAAACATCTGTATATATGTTATTGTGAAGGTATTTTTAAAGATGAGATTAGCATTTTAATCAGTAGACTTTTGAGTAAATCAAATTATTCTCCATGTGAGTGGGTTTAATCTAGGCAGGTGAAGGTCTTCAGAGAAAAAAACTGAGGTTCCCATGGAAGAAGGAATTCCACCTCCATTGGACTCGTGCTATAATATCAACCCTTCCCTTGGCCTCCAGCCTGCCAGCTTGTCCTGTAGATTTCAGACTATCTGTAACAGGGTGGTAATTGTTAGGGGGAAAAGGATGTCCCAAAGCAAATTCCATATAGGCTTTGTGGACTCCACCCCCACCCTAGGTCAAAGTCAAAGACACTGGGAACTCCAAATCCCATCACCACCAAAGGGAAGGTGGCTGGGACCTGAGGGTGGGGTTAAGCAGCCAGGTGGATATAAAAGGCAGACACGTGGGCTTTGGGGGTCCCCCATTTTTGGCTCTCCGCCAGCTCGCAGCGTCAGGCCAGCTCTGAGAGTGACTTTGGGTTTCCAGGTCGTCGGATCGGGTAGGATGCATTAAAGACTTTATTTTCCTATTTTCTCCCTGAGTTGTACATTTTCCTTATTTCCTTTTCTTTTGTAAATAAATCTTTTATTTTTTTATTTTTTTTTAAAGATTTATTTATTTATACAAGCACTGGGTACAGTCAGAAGCACGGGAGGGTGAGAGAATTCACCAGAGCCAGAGCAGGGAGCAGAGCAGGCAGAAGGACCGAAACACACTGCTGAGGGGAGCAGCGGGCGGCAGGAGAGGTCTGCGCGCCATGTGGGACCCTCCTCCAGTGTCCGGGAGCAGCCGGGGATTGAACCAGCGCTGCAGAGGCCGCGGGCAGCTTCGCAACCCAGCGCTCAACCGCTGCACCACCGGGCGGCAGGAGAGGTCTGCGCGCCATGTGGGACCCTCCTCCAGTGTCCGGGAGCAGCCGGGGATTGAACCAGCGCTGCAGAGGCCGCGGGCAGCTTCGCAACCCAGCGCTCAACCGCTGCACCACCGGAGAGGCCCGCCAATAAACCTTTTATTAACCTTTTGTGTGTGTCTGTAGTAGAGTATTCATAAGTCCTTTAAAGCGCGCGGGTGAGGACCCACAGCCAGGAACCCGTTTAATATCGGGGCTGCTCTATAACATATCCAACTGAACTTCTCAAGACAGAAGAGATGCACAAGTTTCTAAACACACCATCACCATCACATGAGCCCATTTCTTAAAATTAATCTCTTTCTCTCTTTGCATATGTACACTTCTTATTTGCAGTATATTTGTAGAGAATACTGCTACATCCATCAAACACATTTATCCTCAGAGGCCCAACCTCTGACCTTTCAGAGGGTCAGACCTTCCCCAGGCTCCCCCAGTCAGGGTTTGGATGATCTATAAATGGTCATGGGTCAAAGGGGAAAAAAATCAAGAAACCTTGGAACACAGAAAGGTCCCAAAGCAAATCCTCACTGGGACATGCCAGCTTGCTCCCCAAGCCATTTCTTAAAATGCACCCTAGTGCTTTGCAAACAATCCCTCAAAATGACTCTCAAGAGACAAACAAGTGTCAAATGATCAAATAAGTTTAGAAGACACTAGGTGAGCTTATTTAAATTTCTGCAGTAAAATACAACACAACAGTAACAAAACTCCCCAAACCTGTTTAACTTTGTTCAGTGTAGTTCAGGGCCCTACCTGCATCCCAGTCTTAGTTTCTAAGATACTGGTCACCCCATAGAAATCATTTCAGAAGATGACTGCCAGAAACTGAAGAATTAGGGGCATAAAAAATCAGGCAAACCAAAGTGAAATTTCCATCACTAAACAGTTTGGCATTCAGCATCAGTTAGCATTTCCCCAAGTCCAAATAAAATAATATGATTCTATTTGCTATGAGAGATGCTGGGAAACCCCTTGAATAGGGCACAGCTGGGGAGTGATTCTCCCCCTTCGGAGCAGTGAAGGAGACACACCTATGTGTCTTCCCCCAAAAACTGATGTACAGATCTTCTTTAAGGAGGAGGGCATATATCCTCTGCCATAAACAGATGTTTGAAAGCTCCGTTCTTTAAAAATCCTGCCCATTTACTCTTTTGATATGTCTTAAATAAAGTAAATAAAATCAATGTGTTTCATTTATATATATTTATAATTTAATTTATAATTATATCATAAATATAAGTTTATAAATATAAACTAATTTAAAGCTCTTGTCTCTTTATGCACCAAATTAAGGAAATATTTTCTACCTGTCACTTTGGACCCACAATTTTACCCCAGAGAAGGTGATAAAAGTCAGAACATTTGGGGAAAGTCTTTTTGTTTAAACAGTGGCCCAGTTGACTTTAGAGGAATTTGACTGAAGCTACAGGAACACCCACTGTGTCCCCTCACCCCACCCATTTGACCAGCAAGTCCCACAAGACCAGAGCCTTGAGGGCATCCCCAGCTGTCTCCGATGAGGCTTGGAGGTTGCTTGACACGTACATGACTAGGAATAAAGGGGTGAAACCCTCAGACTCCACCGGTCTCTGGGTGACCTGCTATTTCCTTTTCAGGGAGGCTAAAGCAACAGAGAGTACAGTCCCCCTACAGTCCTGCAAAGGGATGCAGTCCAGGCCTTTGCAGGATCTAAACCACCTACTAGTGTCAGGGACTTTACAGCCACTATCTCAGTGAATCCTCAGGACTTGAAAAACCAGGCATGCCTCAGGGCATGAAAAACCAGTAATTTCCCTAACATCACACCCTCGAAGAACAATGATTTCAATTTGAATTCAAATCTAGGTCTTTCAACTCTGATGATTGCAGTTTTCTGGGTTCTTAGAAATTTATTTCACCAGCCTGAAGTGACCCAGACAAAGCATTTTGACCCTGCCATTTTAACTTCAGCAACATTTTGACCAAGTTGGTTGGGGAATGGGGGAGGGAGAACTTGCTAAAAACAGTCTGCACAATACACATAATTTGAAATGGCATAGGTAGGGCCTCTGTGGTGGCTTTGGGATTAAGTCTCAGTGCTACTACCACTAGGACTCTCCACAGGACCTGAGTTCGATTCCAGGCCAGGATGCTGACCCACATGGCACAGCAGATTTCTCCTGTTTCTCTCACTGCTCCCCTGAGCAGTGTATTTCAGTAGATTTGCCTGTTCTGCTCCCCACTCTGTCTCTGGCGAATCCTCTCAACCCCCACACCTATGGCCTACACCCCAGTTCTTGTATGCAAAACTAACTAAATAAAATATTTTATTTATTATAAATAAAATTTAAAAAGCATAGGTAAATTTTTTAATTGACTAAAGAAATGCATACATTAATAATAAAAAATGACCCCTAAAATTAAGAGGTAGAATTATACTGATGAAATTGTATATGGATTTTTGAAGCAGGAAAAGAATTTATTCCAGTAAAGATAATTTCAGTGCAATAAAAATGTAAATGCTAGCCAAATGGCTGTTGGGTGATTGAAGTCAGAGGGAGAGTCTGTCATTCTCAAGAATGACCAGACAGTGGCAGCCAAGATCTGCAGTGGAATCATCCCGCTGGAAGTCTCAAAGTGAGCTCCAGAGGGGCAGCCTATTCAGGGAAGATATAAGATAATTTCAGGCAAGGGTAAACAAAGCCCTGCTGGGAACTTACTAGAAATACAAATCCCAAACCCACTGAATCAGAAACTGCTGCTGGTGGGCTCTGATTTTTAATAAGCCCTCCAGGTGACTCTGATGCCCACGCAGGTACCCTGTGGCCAACCATAGGTCCATTCTCTCCAAAATCAGCAGGCACTACTGTAGGAGGTATTATTTCTTTCTTTGTTTTTTCCAAATAGTTTCTTCCTTGCCACTAAATTGCTTATTTTTGAAAGGAGTAAAATGCAACTGACCCTATGTCAGACTTGTGGGCTGCCCTATTAAACCTGATCTCTAGTTCTGAAACAGGGATGGGTGGCTCAGAGCTCTGGGTATGCAAGACAGGCTCCCAGGCTGGCTGGCTTGTGCCTGTCGTCCTCCTGGGCACTGTGGCTGGCCTGTCTTCAGCCTAGCTCCCCCGCCCCACCCCAAACTGCTCTCCTGCCTCCATGCTGTGCACACTGATTACTTGGAAGGGCATTTTCCCACTCATCTTGAGTCTCCTTTTAGAAAGGAACCCATGATCAACTGATCTGCCTTTCTGAGACCCGGCCCTTCCTTTCCCCTGGTGCTAGATTTCAGTTCCCACCAGGAAACTCCAAAATTTTTCCAACCAGTAAAGTAGAGGGAAAACCCAAATCTGCTCCTCAATATTCCGCCAGATCTTCCTGGGTTTCTCTTTCAAAAACTTAGGCCACACCCACAGTCACAACTGGAGAGGGTAGACTCTAGCCATGACTGAAGGGATGCGGTTAGCTGAGGACACTGCCCACGAGTCTTGGGTTAGGATCTGGACATAGCAGCTGAAAGAGCTCGGGCTTGAAGAAGACAGACTGCTTCTGTCTCAGCTCTGATACTTTCAGCAGGGTTTACACAAATCACCGTGCCTTGCCAATCCTCAATTTCTACTTCTATAAAATGGGGTTAAAACAACATTTTTCACAGGTTCATTTAACAGTCAGGCATGTCAATGTGCAGCATGGTGTGCAGTGCCTAGCAGGCCCTCAGCGCTTGGCAGTTTCTGCCCTTCCCCCAGGAAGCCATGGGTTTCTGGCACGTGGCCTATGTGAGCAGAGATTATTACCCATTTTGTAGAAGATGGTGTAAAGCAGAGATGACAAACCCAATACTCAAAGGATACAGGAGACAGCAGAAGTGAGTGCAGCACTGAAAGGGCCTGTGAGAAGCTTGTACTGCATGGCCCGACTAAAGGCGGAAGTTGCTCCTTGGCCTGAAAGCTGTTGCCAGGTGAAAAGGAGGATATGGATCAACAGACTTTCTTTCTTAAAGAGACACTGGAGATATAAATATCTGTTTATGTAACGTGAGGCAATGACAGCCACTTGGGGGCTGTTGCAGAGGGGATCTACGCCCTGGTCACTCATAGGTGTGACAAGCAAAAGCCTTGGAGGTCTTGCCAGAAGGCTCCAAGACGAGAGAAGCGCCTGGTCCCAGATCAGCAGGCCTGGCTTTGCACCTTGACCCTCAGAACTATGAGCACTTGTACACCATGATGACGGACTCGAGCCTCTTCTCCAACCATAAGGTGGAGCTATCACACACCCGCTCTGCCTGCCTTTCACTGGGGTTGAGTGAAATGGCATATGTAAAAGGACCTAGAGACTCGAATGTGAGGTGAAGTTCCCATTCATCTGTGAGAACAAAGTTCATCTGGTAAAGAGCACAGGGATGCACATTACAGTCTGACAAATTAGGTTTGTTATCTTTCTGCCACAAGGGAGACTGCGCATGGGGCATGCATGGAGTCCTGCCACAGAAAGGATGGGGCATTTGGGGAAGGGCAGAGCAAAGCACCAAGTTTAGACAAATCAGTGTTTGACAGTAAGACAGCAAAGCTGGGCCTCCCCGGTGGCGCAGCGGTTGAGCGCTGGGTTGCGAAACTGCGCGCGGCCTCTGCGGCGCCGGTTCGATCCCCGGCTGCTCCCCGGCCACCAGAGGAGGGTCCCACATGGCGTGCAGACCTCTCCTGCCGCCCGCTGCTCCCCTCAGCAGTGTACTTCGGTCCTTCTGCCTGCTCTGCTCCCTGCTCTGGCTCTGGTGAATTCTCTCACCCTCCCGCACTTCTGACTGTACCCAGTGCATGTATAAACCAACCAAACAAACAAAACCAGCAAACAAATAAATAAAGCATGCCTCTATTAAAAAAAAAAAAAAAAAAAGACAGCAAAGCTGTATACAAAGGAGTCTGCTGAGAGCTCCACCCTGGGCCTGTATCCTTAGGAAGCACACAGGTAAGGTCAGTGGAGAATGCTGTGTCCGAAACCTCTTACTTACCTTGTACTCCGCACCTGGCAAGTGGAGATGGGGGCTTGTTCCCCAAGTCACAGTGAGCCCCTAACTCAGGTCGTCCCGCGATGACTGGGCTGTCCTGTTCTCATTCATGATTCCACACAGCCAAGGTGCTGGTTATCTATGATTTTAGGGAGCACACTTATCAGCACGATGTCTTTGATATTCTTACAGATAAGAAGTAAGGACAATAACAGTTGCCCTTCTGGTTGCACATGTAGGAGTCTGTTGTTAGAACCAGAAAACCTACCACTGAGCCTGAGCGTTGTCAGCTTTGTTCATCACTTAGCCTCTTAGAATGAGTTTGAGGACCCACAATCCCTAATCTGCAACTTCAGAATCTTCCAAGCACTGAAAGCAAAAGATTTTTTTCTTTTTTTTATGTTCTTTTTCTTTTTCTTTCTTTTTCTTTTTTTTTTTTTTTTGGTAATTTATATGGCAGAAAAACCTGTTTCATTTTTAATATTTTATTTTATATAATTCTTACATCATTTTTCATTTTTGCACAATGTATACATTTCCATTTTGGTTATATTTCCCATACAATTGCACCCCCCCCTTATTTTGACCCTAGTCCTTCCTCTCTCCACCCTTCCCCCTCCATAGTGTGTCACTGGCTTATAGTTGCTTGTTGATTTTGATTTTTACTTTGTATTAATTAGTCTTTTTCCTGGTCCCTTATTAGGTTTTCTGAATTCCTGTTATGAGTGAGACCATCCGGTATTTTTCTTAGAAAAACCTGTTTTGACCTAACTTCTTTGGTGGCCAAACCTGCCTGAAGTGACGAGTCTATTTATGGTTCCTATGATCCTACAAAGTAGGAATATTTGTACATTTCTCTGTAGAAAATATCAATGCATTTGATTATGGGGTGCCCCCTTAGGCCATGGTGGGAAAGTATAAACCACACAGTATATGTACTATCTTATTTTTTCTAAAACATGAAAGATTGTCAACCCCAAAAATTATAAGGCCCAAGGTTTTGGGTATGGATTTGCTGGTCTTTGGGAGGTTGCTGACACATTGATTAGAGGATGAAACGTGCTATAAGGAACATCACTCAAGTAGAGGCGTACACCAAGTGCTCAGCATTGTCCATTGCCAGCATTGGAATTCCGGCTGCATGCTGTGGGGGCCCTTCTCCCCCTCCCCAGGCGTCCATCTTCCATGTCTCCTGGGCACGGTCTAAGGGGACATCCCATAATCAAATGCATCAATATATTCCGCAGAGAAATGTGCAAATATTCATACTCTGCTCTCCCCCACCCCTGAAGGCCTTCCCTGGGTGTTGCCAGTTCTGCAGCTCTCCTGGCGGGGCGGGGTCGGGGGTGGGGGGCCGCGGTGGTGGTGAGTCTTCCTTCTCAGGACAGATGCGTCACCAGGTCTGGCCCTCCCTTGCACCAGGATGCCCCCAGATCCTGTCTTTCATCTCATCTTGAGCGCTCAGACTGACCTTCCAGATTCAGGAACAAGGCCAAATCAGCTCTGCCTGGCAGCTTTCTCCCTCCCACCTCCCACCTGCACACCCCAGTCTTGATATTGAAGGGATGATTAGAAGGAAGACCTCGCACAGGATTCAGGCAGGACTGGAGATGCTGGGTCCCACCTCTCCTGTCACGCAGTAGCAGAGTAACCCAAGGAACCTGCTACCTAGGTTACTCTGAACATTGGAAGGTAGCTCCTGCTGTTTCCTGGGATTTCAGACACCTGAAGAAGCCATTCAGAAACCCTCTGTGCCTCCTTCACTTCCTGGCAGCTGCTGGAGGACTGAGCATTACCAAGAGAGTGGAGCCAGTCTTTCCAGAAAGCTTGGGGCTGGTTGCTGGGTTCCTCCCACTATGGGTTGTCTCTGATTTTCACTGAGACAGAGCCCATCCTGGCTTTATACCCTGGCAGATTTCAGTTCTGCTGGGCCCAAGCCCTGACCAACTCCCTTCTAAAGGATCGAGGCGCGCTCTCTACCGAGAGTTCTTGAGCAGGGTGAGAAGAGCTCAGGAATCAAGGGAGAACCACAGGTCCTAGAGAGAAGGGCACAGGCCCCTCAGGCTGAGGGGTTGGGCTGGACTGAGCAATCTCCATGATGGCTTTATTGAGACCCTGAGCAAACTCAAGAGCTCTGGAAGGCCAGTGGCTGTGGGCTTAGGCAGAGATGAGTCTGTCTGGGCAGAGGTCATGACTAAGATCTCTTGGGTTGTAGCTCGACACATTCACAATCCCATTAACCTTCTCTCCTCCTGTTTCCCTTCCAAAGACGCACCACACAGCTCAGCTTACTTTTCCTTCCTCTCCTCCTGCTGTACACAGCAACTCTGCCACCTTACCCCTTCCTCTAACACCCTCTGCACCTCTGCTTTCTTGAACTCTGGCTTCTCCAGGTCCACGATCTCTTACCCACTCTCTCTCTGGGCTAATTCAACAGTCCTTCAAGGGCCTTGGAATACCAGTCCCCACCAGCTCCAGGACCTCTCCACAGGACCCCTGGGGAACACCCATTCAAGAGATCGTGTACTCAGCCTTTGTTGCATGTCACAGACTGTCATCCAAACCGCTGCTGAGGTAGATGGTGGCTCGGAAGTCCCCTGCATAACATCTGCTGGGGGCATTCTCCCCAACAGAGATCCCCCTTCCCTTCCCACCTCTCATCCCAAGAGCAACTGAGGGGTCAGACACCAGGAGGTAACCCCAGTTCCTCGTCACCCTCTTAGCAGCATACTTAGCCCCTCCATCTGGTCCAGCTGAGCAGCCAGGGTAGGGTCCTGGGTAGCTAGTTTCTCCCCTTTCTAGCTGACATTCAATTCTCATTTCCATCTTATCCTGTTTCCAATTGTACTCATTGGGGATCCATCCATTCCAAGGAGGAGAGACAGACAGTAAACATTACCTGTAAAGATACATATGGGTACACACACTGAAAAAAATGAAGTGCCTAAGGGGATAAGAAGCAACAGGGAGCAATTGCAAGCAAGGTAACCTGAGAGGACTTCATTAAAAAATGCAGATGAGGGGCCTCCCTTATGGTGAAAGGGGTTAAGTCTCAGCACTAGGCACTATGAAGCTATCCACTGCAGCATGAGTTCTATCCCGGTCAGGGGGCACCCCACATGGTGAAGCAGAACGCTCCTGTCTGGCCCACTGTATTTCAGTCAGTCTGCCTATTCTGCTCCCCACTCTGTCTTTGGTGAATCCTCTCTCCCCTCCCCCCACAGCTGTGGCCTACACCCCAGCTCTTGTATGCATAAATAAATAAAATACACCATTTTTTAAAAAGTGTAAGTGAGAGGAAGATGGAGTGGGAAGTGCAGGTGGGTTACTTTCCTGCCAGAGGGGAGAGCACTTGCAAAAGCGGGGGCGGGGGGGGGTGGTGATGGGCGAGCAGGTATGGATGGGTAAGCAGGCATGTCAAGGACTTGCTGATTTGGTGTGCGACTGGGGTCTAGACTAGTGTAGCTGGAGGCCACTGGAGAACATGACAGTAATGTCTAAACATCAAAAGGCAGCAATTAAACAAGATGGCATGGTTCCCCTATTGGCTTGTTGGGTTTTTTTTTTTTTTAATTTTTTTTTTTTTATATAGGCATGTTTTTATTTATTTATTTTATTTGTTTGTTTTGTTTTTGTTTATACTTGCACTGGGTACAGTCAGAAGCGCAGGAGGGTGAGAGAATTCACCAGAGCCAGAGTGGGGAGCAGAGCAGGCAGGACTGAAGTACACTGCTGAGGGGAGCAGCGGGTGGCAGGAGAGGTCTGCGCACCATGTGGGATCCTCCTCCGGTGGCCGGGGAACAGCCGGGGATCGAACCGGCGCCACAGAGGCCACGGGCAGCTTCGCAACCCAGCGCTCAACCGCTGCACCACCGGGGAGGCCCGGCTTGTTGGGTTTTTAAGGTAATTTAGACCAGAATGCCTGGAGGTCCCTTGGAGTGTGACCCTGACATTGCATCATCAAAGGGCAGTAATTAAACAAGATGGCAAGGTTCCCCTATTAGCTTTTGAAATTTTAAGGTAATAGCTCTGGGTACTGTCAGAGTGGAAAGAAGCACCCTTCTCGCTTGTGGGAATGCAAACTGGCACCCTTTTAGAAACTATTTGGCTATCTGTATTAAGAGATGTAAAAATGGCTACCACTTGAATCAGTCCTTCCACATCTGGGACTGAATCCTTGAGAAAAATCCCGAACATGGGGATCCTTATATTGTTTCCTCCAATTAGCCATGAAAAGCCAGAGGGACCCTGACACCCTGCCTCTCTAATCCCCGGGTAATGCACCCCAGCTCTCCATTCCACACCACCCATGGGCCTGGTCTCCCACCTGGAGCATCTGTCTCAGGATGTGACTGTCTACTCCAGTGTGGGCATTGGTTAGCGTGTACCTCCCACCTCTCCCCACCACCCCCACTTCCCACCTGCCTTCTGTTCTGGGACAGCCCAGCCAGAACAGGGGTGGAGCACCTCTTGTCCATGAAAGAATCCTCTCCCTTTTGTACTTAGTAACACCCTGGCCAGTTGCCCTCCTCTGGGTTCTGAAGCTGAACCTATCAGGTGGGGGCAGGGCTACAAGGACAGTCCTTCCCACCATGAATGGAGGGTCTTCTGTGGGGCTCCTCTATGTAGGGCATGGCCTGAACCCTTCTTGAGAATACGGAGAGCACCCAGTGCTCCTGCCCTCACTAGGGGCGACTGAGAAGGGCCACTCAGAGTGAGGTCTGGTCCTGCTCTTCTCCCTCCCTCCAGTTCCGAGGGGAAGGACAGAGGCTTTCTGAGCTCATCAACCAAGCAGACTAAACACTCCACAAGGGAGGCTGGAATTTGCTTAATATCTGGGGTCAGACCAAAAGAATTTTCCACGTCATGCTGTCTGCTACCAGATGGTGTCCAAGAAGTTCAAGCGAGGAAATGGCACTTGTTCATTTGCAAACCCATGGCCAGTCCACTTAGTGCCAGCCTGACCAGACATGGAGCCTGCCGGCGGCCATACACCCAACTCAGGCCTCATAGCTTTGTAAGGGATGTGCACATGTGTCATCAAGAATTAGTTTGAAACTAGCTTTAAATGAAGTTTAATTAATAACATCTTAATTACATGGGAAGACAATACTCTGGTAATTCTTGACACTCATAAAAGATCACATTTTCAACTGAGTTGAGTGCCCACTGATCTTCCCCACGCCACTGTCTCAGCTGGCCAGTCCCTCTCTGCGTTCATGTCTCCAGCTTGTGCTCTGGCTATGAAGTCTGTGTCCCTGCCCCAAGTCACCACCTAGAGCTCCAGGACTCTCTGGGGGATTCCTCTCTCCTGTCAGGCAATTCTGAGTCAGGACTTGCTGTAGAACTTGACTCATGTGGGGAGCACAGCTGGAGTTAGGGACAGTTAGGGGTTCCCAGCCACCTGCCTATGTCCCAAGGCGCCACTTACTTCTATTGAGATACAGGCATTTTCTCCAAGAGACCCCAAAAACATTACCAGAAGTTTAGAGGTTGGGATCCCCAACTCTCTCATTATGACCTCCTCTCAGGATCACATTTGGGCATGTAGCCACAGTGCAGGCCCACAGGTTTCTTCAGATATGTTTTCACATCTGACCCTTCACAAGAAAGGGTCAGAACTCTAGTCATTTTTCCTCCTTCAAACAACTCCCCAAAGAACTGCTTTTCACTGGTTTATCTACCTGGGCCAGATCTGAAAGTGTCACAGTCCATGTATGAGAAGCATCAGCTTTTGTCAGTGCACAATCATGGGCAGTGATTAGGGGTACCATTGACCTGCAATCCTCTGTCCACTCCCCAGTCCTGCCTATGGACCCACCAGCCCCCCTGACACTGCAGCTGCCTGGTCCCAGCCTCATCCCCTGAGTGCAGACCCAAGGGGTGGACAGGATCCTGATAATCTTCACCTCAGCACAACCCCCAAGGCCCTGCAGGGCACGAGCAGCATTCTGGGCATACATCTGTAGCTGTAGCTCGGCCCTGGAGGGGAGGGTGAATGCTCCTTCCTTCCTGCTGGCCCCCTCCCAAGAGTTACTGGGAGCTGGGAACCACCCCCTGCATCAGGTTTCCTGTCCTATTCAGTCACCCAGCCACATCTGTGGGGGTTGGGAGTGTGAGTTCTGGGGCTTCCTGCTGTGGTTCAAACCGGGCTCTGGTGTTTCTTAGCTGTGTGAACTGGAGTGAGTTTATTTCCTCTCTCTGTATCTCTATTTCATCAGATCTAAAATGGGAGGGAATAATAGTACAAACACAACAAGATCATTGTGAGGAGCAAGTAAGCCAGTGCCAAACTTTTTAAGCTTCAGGTCACCGTTCATCAATTATGAAACCAAGTTACTAGGTTGTGACCAGTATTTAACATAAATATAGTGGAAACAAGAGCACAACTCTCTCCAGAGGGATCAGTACACACATCTGTATGTGTGTCACATAAACCATTCCCAGATGTTCTGCCTATGTGACCCTATTTTGGACTTGGGAGATGTTAGGTGGGTCAAATACAGGCCAAGGTCAGGAGAGGACATGTACTTAAGCCCCGGAACCATTCTTGGCAGTGCTAGAGTACGTGCATGTAGGTCAGGAAGTGCCCTTAGTGAGTAACTCATTCTCTTGGGAAGAGAACGTGGACAACAGTGGGACTGGCATGAAAGGACCCAGACATCCTGGGCAGGCAGCCACGCACACGTGGCAGGGAATACTGAAGCAGCACCGGGGGAAGCTGGAGCCAACACCAAGGGTACTGAAAGTCATGGTTAGCTTATGAACTTGACCCAAGGCAATGGAACTTAAACCATGAAGGATTATTGATTTAGAAAATATCTATTGAGTGCCTATTATATGGAAGATGTATGTTTTTAAAAATTTGACTTGTGCCATCAGTTTGGGGGGATCAGGAGCTGGTGGCAACACCAAGAGACTGCCAAGAGACTGCTGTAATAGTCCTAGCATGAGATAATAAGGACAGAGTTCAGATGTCTGGAGAAGAGACATGTATAGCTTCTGTACCTGGGGCTAGATGGTGCCCAACATTCATGGGAGAGTGGCAACTGTGACCCTGCATACAGACTGCTGGGGAGAGCAGGACTTTGAAGACTACAGAGGAATTCAGAGGCCCCCAAAACACAAAATCCACATGACCAAGTGAGTAAACCCGGAAGGTTATGTGACCTTACAACATTATTCAACAACCCCCTGGCACAGCTGATTTCCAATTTATAAAATGGGGCCCAGAAGAGGACTTAATTCACAGGAGTGTTATGAGATTGAAAGCTAATAACAGTAAAAGCCTTCCACTGCGTCTGGCACAGGGCCAGGGCCCACACTAGGACTGCTTGCTGCTGCTCTTACATCACAGACAGCCTGGAGAAGTCACTGGCAGGCAGCCTGGAAGACGACCACTTTTAGCCACTCAGACACAAGTCAAGGAAGGGGTGGGGGAAGTGGTGTCGGGGGGGGGGGGGGGGGATGCTGACTTTGTAGCTTTGCTGTCCCCTCCAGGTCCTTGTGGGCCACTCAGTCCCGTCCACAATGACTCAGAGCCTTGGATGGCCACATGTGCAGGCTCTGGGGCCCCTCTGAAGGTGTAACAGGGTGGTCCCCAGGAAAATGGCAGAACCCATTTAGAATAGGCAGTTTTGCAGGGTTTGGGCTGCCCCTCTCCCTGCCCTATAACAAAGGGAATCTGTCTTTAAAGTGTTCAGAATAAATGATCTTGATCCTGTAGCTATGCACCCCTGACTACAAAAGGTGGTTTCTCTAAAATACCTTTTTACCTCCCTGATCAGTCAATCAGGGCAGCTTTTCAGTGAGGTGGCAGTGTCAATGTGCCTTAGAGCAGATCTATCTCCTGGCTCTCCCCTGGGTTCATCGGGGCATCTTTCAGGAACACTTCAATTTTCCTCCAAATGTCCCTTTGTCCATTCCAGGCTCAAGAGAGTTTTGGCATAATGAAGAAACCCTGTTCTTTTCAAAATTAATAAACAGGCAAATTCTTCCATTGCATGGTCACCTAGTGAGGGTGTTGTGTACTGGGAGCTGAAGGCAACCCAGCTGCCCCTGACCTACCTGCCAGGGAACACTCTCTGGAAGAGGAAACAAACACTTAACAAACACATCATTGTAACACATTGTGACAAATGCATCCAGGCACAAAGAAAGGAGAGAGGTCCATTTTGTTGGGGGGATGGGACAAAGAGGCTTGATTTGATCATAAAAGATGAGTAGGATCATCTAGACAGACAAGAAGGGATATAATTAATAACATCATCCATTTACTTCACAAGGTATCTCATTTCATCAATGCCAATTTCACTGTCAATATGTCCATTTTATGGATGTGGAAATAAGGTTTGGAAAGCTTGAGAAGGCTTGCACAAGGTCAGAGAGTTAGAAACTTGAGTGTGTGTCTTCCAATGACTGAACCTACCCCAAGACATTTAAGAAAATTTGCTGAAGGTTAGATAGTAGAAGGTGATGGAATCAGGAAACAAATCTGAGCACATACGGAGACAGTCGAGGTAGATGGCGTATGTATCTGTTTATCCTGAGCTAGAGAATTACGGGTTTCCTATTGATGATGAAGAGGCTCTGAGGGGTTTCTACTGGTGTGGCAACTTCGCATCCACTCTAATTTATCCTGCTCAATAAGCATAAATCCTAATTTTTTTGTGTGTGTGGGACCCTCGCCAGTGACCGGGGATCGAACTGGCGCTGCAGAGGCTGCGGGCAGCCTCGCAGCCCAGCGCTCAACTGCTGTGCCACCAGGGGAGGCCCAAATCATAAATTCTAATAGTGAAGCTACCTCACACCATACACAAAAATCAACTCAAAATGGATTAAAGAACTAGACATAAGACCTGAAACCATAAAATACATAGAAGGAAATATAGGCGAAACACTACGGGATTTGCACATCAAAGACATCTTTACAGACACATCACCCAAAGCAGTGATAGTGAAGGCAAAGATAAACAGCTGGGACTATATCAAATTAAAGAGCTTCTGCACAGCAAAAGAGACAATAACAAAAACAAAGAGAAACCCCACCAACTGGGAGAACATTTTTGCACCCAACACTAATGATAAAGGACTGATCACAAAAATCTGCAGAGCTGATGAGACTCAGCAACAACAAAGAAAATAATCCAGTCAAAAAATGGGCAGAAGAGCTAAAAAGAAACTTCTCCAAAGAGGAAATGCAAATGGCCAACAGACATATGAAAAAATGTTCAACATCACTTGTAATCAGGGAAATGCAAATCAAAACTACCATGAGATACCATCTTACACCAGTGAGAATGGCACATATTAAAAAAACTAGCAACAACAAATGTTGGCGAGGGTGTGGAGAAAAAGGAACTCTTCTGCACTGTTGGTGGGAGTGCAAACTGGTCCAACCACTGTGGAGAGCTGTGTGGAGATTTCTGGACCTACTAAACATAGAGCTTCCATATGATCCAGCAATTCCACTCCTAGGTATTTACCCAAAGGACACAGAAACATCAATTCCAAAGAACACCTGCACCCCTATGTTTATAGCAGCACTGTTTACAATAGCTAAGCTTTGGAAACAGCCCAAATGCCCAAAAATAGATGACTGGATCAAGAAGATGTGGTCCATATATACCATGGAATATTACTCAGCATTCAAAAAAGATAAACACATGCAATTTGCAGCAACATGGATGGAGCTGGAAGGGATCATGCTCAGCGAAATAAGCCAAAAAGAAAAAGAAAAATACCGGATGGTCTCACTCATAGCAGGAATCTAAAAAACTTAAATAAGGGACCAGGAAAATGAATATAAGAAAGTGAAAATCAAAATCAACAAAAAACTATGAACCAGAGACACTTTTTGGGGGGTAGGGGGCGGGAGGGGAGGGATTGGGGTCAGAATGGGACGTTTGCAATTGTATGGGGGAATATAAAAATAAAATTTATTATTTAAATAAAAAAAAATTCTAATAGTGAAGAAAGAGCAACAGTTTTAAGCCAAAATTAATATCTAGAGCAAAGATATTCTATTTAATGATGAAAGCATATTTAATAAGAACTACAACTCAGGAAGAATAAGATAGTCTAATAAAAAAAGAAGAAAGAAAATAACAGGCAGTTTACAAAAAAAAAAAAAGAAAATGCAAATGGCCAATAAATATGTGAAAAGGCTTTTACCCAGTTTAAACAATTAAACAATTAAACAACAATGGACACGATTTTTCTTCCATCAAATTGACTAAAGGAAAAGAGACAGAAAAGAGCAGGTGCTGCTGCGGTGTTGGGGATCATGTATTTCTCATACGGGGCTTTCAGGGTAGACATTTATGCAGCACTTTAAAGGGCAATCTGGAAATTTCTTTTAAAATGCAAAATGCAGGGCCTCCCCGGTGGCGCAGCGGTTGAGCGCTGGGTTGCGAAGCTGCCCGCGGCCTCTGCGGCGCCAGTTCGATCCCCGGCTGCTCCTCGGCCACCAGAGGAGGGTCCCACATGGCGCGCAGACCTCTCCTGCCGCCCGCTGCTCCCCTCAGCAGTGTACTTCGGTCCTTCTGCCTGCTCTGCTCCCCGCTCTGGCTCTGGTGAATTCTCTCACCCTCCCACGCTTCTGACTGTACCCAGTGCATGTATAAACGAACAAGCAAAACAAACAAATAAATAAATAAATAAAACATGCCTCTAAAAAAAAAAAATGCAAAATGCACATTGATTTCTGCAATTGATCAAGTTGCTGGTATATCTGCTGGGGAAGTATCTCCACACAAACACAAGGAAATTCAGTGCAGCTTGGGCACACCCAAACTTTGAAATAGTCCTGATCCCCTATTGAAAATTCTGGGATATGTTCTCAACAAAAAGTATTATGCAGCAGCTAAGAAAATTGTATAGAATAAAGTGGATATATTGTTGAGTGGGAGAGAGCCGCAGAGTGATACATATATAACATTTTTGTTAAAATATATTTAAACAGAAACTGTTTATGTTACATTTCTATGACTCATATATATGTTGGAAAGGTTTTAAAAAGGGATTGGGATATATTTTTTAGAGTCTAAGAATTATTTTTGCTGTGCTTTTGCAGTTTGGTTTCTTTGATAATTTATGTTCCACATATGTGTGAAAATCATCCACTATCTGTCCTTTACTTTCTTATTTTGCTGAGCATATTCACCTCAAGATCCAACCAAAAGGCACTATTTCATCTTTTTAAGTAGCTGAGTGATAATCCATTGAGTATATATTCTATGATTTCTTTATTCAGTCATCTATTTTGTTGGTTCCATGAATTGACTATTGTGACTAATGCTGCTATGAAAATAGGAGTGCATCAGCCTTTTCATACTAGCTTTCATATTCTTTGAACACCTAGCAATGGTATTGCTGAATCATATAGTATTTCCATTTTCATTTTGTTAAAACAGTAACAATGGTGATATCCAAATGCTAGGGGCCAGGAATGAATATTCACAAAACTCTGATTTCTATGAGCAACTTCTATTTATGTACTACTTACATGATTAATTTTCATTTTAATAAATGTAGAGATGGATTTAAAAAAAACACTGACACATCAGTTCCTATGCAAAGTTATATGGCCAGTGCTGTACAGAATGCCTAACAAGCAAAATCTTATTAGACATATGGATGTGGATTTCCTCTTCAAGAATCTCTCAGGCTGATATGGGGAAAGAGGTCCAACACCATGTGGGATAAATTCCTGAAGAGGAGTAGAACATGTAATGGGGTTCATGAAGGGAGTCGGTGAAGTTCTTCACAGTATTTCAAGAACCACATTTCTAAAGGAGAGACAAAGGTGGGTCTGGCTGAGAGGGGTTCAAAAGTGCAGAGGTGGGAGTTCCTGGAGTGGGAAGGTGGGAAGGACAGGAAAAATGAGGGGTAGCATGCTGTGGAAAATCATGATGTTAGGAGGGGCTGAACTCCAGCTCCAGGGAACAGTGGGCCCTGTGAGGTTTGGAAGCATCAGGGATCTTTGTCATGAGACAAAGAGATGTTGGGAAGTGATTGACAACCCCAGTTTTGGGTGTGGGGAAGACTCAGGGTCTGAGCTTGGAGAAGAGTGGTAATAATGGAGGAGGGAGATAAACCTGAAAGACATGTTGGATTGGAATGAGATGTTAGTGGTGGGAGCAGAAACCAAAGAGATTTTTTCAGACCCAATGATTTATAGGAATTGAGTGACAGAAAGAAAGCAGATACGGATGTTTCCTTCTTTGGGAGATACAGAGAGGAGCTCTGTGGTTGCCCACAGTGAAGGACCTGCAGCACCCTTCTTTTTCCATTGAAATACAATTATGATATGCACAAGGCAGGTCTGGGTCCTAAGGATGGGCTGGCCAAGGGCGGGCAGGCAGGCAGGCAAGCACGTAGTCCTTCTGGCTTCCAGCCATCAGACTCACAGCCTTCCCGGAATGGCTGACAGGGGCCGCTCTGTTTCTTTGAATATGTGGCCAGGGAAGCCTAAATTAATTAAGTGATCCTGAGGCTTGAGAAGAGGCAGGGAGGCAGGATAAGAAGTCCAGGGTAAACTGTACCCCATCCCCCTGTGTTGGAATCCAGAGGCTCATGAGCTTTGTTGGAATTAAGCCCGCACTTAAGTGCTTCCAGGGAGACAAAGAAATAATAAATCATAAGCAGGTGCCCCGCCCACATGCTGCCACCATCACCATGAACCTGCTTCTGAACAGAAAGTCATTTCACATCTCTGGGACTAAATATCTAAGTGAAGCAACAAATGGCAAGGCCCTGGAACTGATTTGGACCAAGAAAGTAGGCCAGGACTCCACACAACTCTCCCAAAACATCCCACCACACACACACTAAACTTCATCCAGATGCAGAGGCAAGATGGCTATCCTTCCAATCTCTCCCAATTTCACACACACAAGAACTCCCAGATTCCAAAAAAAGATCCATGTACGGCATTGGTCCAGTTCAGAAGGGACTTTATTCTAGCAGAATGAGGCCACACTGTATCCAGTGAATAAAATGAGAATAAAAGTTGTCATCTAGAAATAAAGGTATCTCTATCCATACAAAATAATAATTATTAAGTTCCTACAAAATGTCAGGCATTGAGCTACATACTTTCAAGTAAGTTGTCTCATAAACTTCAGCCATCCTGGAGCAGGACAGCATAGCTATTTGAGAACTGGATGCTGCAGCTAGATAATCTGCACTTGTGAGCTGGCCATGAATCTATTCTGTACTTCTGCATTCCTGACTATAAAAAGGAAATATGGTTGTTAGTAGGAGCATTAAATTAATCAATGTTTGTGAATGCTTACAATGGTACCTGGCACATTACAAGCACTACTATGTGTCTAATAAATTCCTGCATTTACTTATTCAACTTACATCGAGTACCAGACGTATTCTATAGCACAGTTCTTATATTGGTTGTGAAAGGAGAAGGGGGGAACTGTTTCTGTATTCTTTGACAGGATTGGATGGGAAGTTCCCTTTTGCCTGTACGTTGTGCTCAGGTAGAGGAGTATCCAGAAAAGAACTCACCAAGGGTTCTAATGAAGACGAAGCCTTTGATACAGGAAGATGAAGAGGTGGGACGGTTTTGAGAAACTGATTGGAAATGGAAAGACCAGTACCCCGGACAGTTCCCCGTGAGCCAGCACCCTGGACAGCGCCTCGCGGACGGCGGCAGGAACGGAGGCTCTTCCTAAGTCATGCCAGGGCTCAGGACCTAACCTTTTGCTGTGGCAGGGGCTCCTTGGCTCTTTGCAATTCCTCACCTTAATCCCTGGGGCTGGCAATGGACGGAAAGTTTCCTTCTGACCTCAAAGATAGACAGCAAAGGCATTTAAAATCTCAGGCTTAGTAAGCCAGCTCAGGACCTTCCTCCTCCTATCCATCTTCATCTATCCCACTCCCTAAGTTGCCAGGATGTGGTTACCTTGCAGATGGAATAGAAGAGGTACGATGAGACACAGGAAATGGGGAGGCAGTGGGAGGACCACAAAACAGGTCCCACAGCTTGGGTTTAAATACAGGCTTTACTGGGGTCTCCCTGGAGGCGCAAGGGGTTAAGCACCACATTATGAAGCAATCCGCAGCCTCTGCAGCACGAGTTCGATCTCTGGTCGACCAGGGAGCAACCCACATGGTGTAGCAGACCTCTCCTGACTCTCCTGCTACTTCCCTCAGCAGTGTACTTGGGTCAATCTGCCTCTTCTGTTCCCCACTCTGTCTCTGGTGGATCCTCTCCCCCCACACACACACCTCTGGTCTGTACCCCAGCTCTTGTATGCATAAATAAATAAATCTTTTAAAAAATAAATAAATACAGGCTTTACTGCTGGTGTCTTGGGTAAGTGACCTAGCATCTCCATTGTTCACCTTCCTCATTCAGTAAGGCAGGAAGAATAACACCTACAGTTCACTCAGACTGAGTGAGGATTAAATAAAACAGCACACACAACACCCTTGGCACAGAGAAGTGCTTAATAAGTGAATCTGTTTCCTGCCATAGAGGAACAGAGGACTGAAGGGTTAGGCATGATCCCAGAGATAATGGTTTCAAGCTCAAGAACAGCCATGAATTATATGGGTCTGAGAGCTGGAAAAGCTTCTCAGCTCAAGGATTTCACCGTTTTTCAGTGAGTGATAGAGAGGTTCTACCTTAAACCAAATACCTCCCTCTTTGAATCAGGCAAGGAAAACAAAATATGGGTAAATAACAATTGCTCTGGAGTCTGTGAGACTGTCCTCTTTAAAATGGGAACCTCAGAAGAGGTCAGGTCTCAAACTAAATGACTGAAGAGCCAGACAGGTAACATAAATGCACGAAGCCAGCTGGAGGGAGCTGTAATGAGGTAGAGTGTGTGTGCATACTGACTAAAGAACTTCCTATAAAATTTAAAATAATTCTCTGACCCCACTGTCTTTTGATAGCACCCATTTCTGCCCAAAAGCTGCAGTGAGTGGGCTCTCCTCTAAACTCTTAATTGAGAGACCAAGACTGAACTCTAGAGAGAGGTTGTGACTCACCCAGTCATTCAGAGCCAGGCCTGTCCCCATATTGCTTTTTCCTTCTCTCAGAGTGCAGTTTGGCTACTGCAGAGCACACTGGCAGCTTCTTAAATGAAAGCTTTTCCTCCTTCCCTGGGATATCTGGGTGGTTGGAGAGATTACACAGGTGTCAAGGCCACTGCCTCTCACCTAACACCCTGTTTCCAGCCTCTCACCCCACAACCATCTCAGGGACCAAAGCCAACTTTTCAATGTCTTGGCCTCCCGCTAGCGAAGACAGAGCCCAGAATTCCAATGCTCACCCAGCCAGACGGACAAGCCAGGAAGCTAGGATGCCTCTGTACCTTTTATATGATTTTCACAAGACCCACAATTGTGAAATGAGGAAAAAACAGCACATTTTACAGATGATAATAACAATAGCAAGTACTTACATCTCTCTTACTATGTGCCAGGCACCCTAAGCAGCAGGTATTATTATTACCTTGTTTCATAGACAAGACACTGAAGGGCAGAGAGATGAAATAGTCCCCTTCCACCCACCATGTTCACCCACCCTAAGCAGTCATGGCAGAGCTGGGAGCCATCTCAGTTGAGTCTCTAAAGTGCAAGTTCTTTGCACTGCATCATCTTGCCTCCTTTGGGGTGAGGAGCACAGGGAGGGAAAGAAAATGGACCTTACACTAGTTTGCTTTTGAGACCTAAAAGAAACATTTTTCACTCTGGGAGAGACAAACTGTAGTCTCAACAGCACAAGTCTCCCAACACCGGCCACCTCACAAAGTATCTCCCACCACACACTGACAGAAACAGGGGCTCCACCTGCCATTCAGGGTCAGCGTTCTTTTGGGGGGACACATTAGGCCCAGTTCACAGCCAGTGTGGGCCTAGCTTGTTTGTTTAGAATCCTGAGTGCCATTGGGGCCGCCTTTTGCAAGGTGAGGCTCCCTCCAGAGCCTCTGATGAGAGCAAAGCTGCTGGGTCTTGCTCAGAGAGTGGGAGCAGCGCCCACGCGGGGTTTCCTACAACCCCAAGAGAGGGTCCAGGCCACATCATCTCCAGAGCTCAGCCGGGACTCCGAGGCAGCTCAGGAGATGGGCGAGAGTGGAGAGTGGGGGGGGGGGGCAGGCGGTAGGGAAGGGCGCGGGGTGGGGGGCCTGCTAGGAGCAGAGGAGGTAGGGCTGGGCTTGGCTCAAAGACGACCTGGGAGGAGTTAAAGTGGGGAGGGGGTGAGGCGGAGGGAAGGGAGTGAAGGCGGAGCCCTGAGGGCCGAGGCCGGACAGTCAAAGTCGAAAGGGGGGGTACTGCTTCAGAGAGAGTGGTGAGGCTGTAGGAGAGGGTTGGAAGGACAGGGTTGAAATTCGGGGCCCTGGGTGGGGGTGCCCCTCTATGGTCAAGAATTCTCTGCCGTGACAATATCCCAAAGGTCGGAACCCGGCCCAGCAGTATTACACGTCCCCTCCCTTCCCGGGGTGGAAGGGGCCAGGGGCGGGGCCAGGGAAAAGATTGGGGGGCTCCGTACCCAGAACCCCTCCAGTTACCGTCTCGCCTTCCAGCTGTGAGAACAGGTGGACGTCGGCTGGACTCACTTCGGGGAGGGGAGGGGGCGCTTCTTGCCTGCTGTACGCCGAGGTCCAGGGAGAGGCAGGTACCTGGAACTCCCGGCGTCGCCCTCGCGCTCCCGGCCAGGAGAAAGCGGTCTCAGAGCTCCCCCTTCCCCAGGGGGCGAAGAGAAGAGGCGAACCCCGCGGGTCCCAGAACTGGGCAGACAAGAGCCCCTGCCTGGCGCGGCGCACCCACCTCCAGGGGCTTGGTCGGGACTCTCCGCCCCAAGACCCCTTCCTGAGCCTTCCAGCCCAGAGCAACTGGGGGGGGGACCCCAGCCCGGCCGCGCCCCGCCTCCGCCCCCGCCCCGCCGACGTCGTATTAGCATGAGCGACGCAAGTAGCCGGGGCACCACTCGGGGGCCGAGACTCGCCGCGTCACAGCCCCGAGTGGCAAGGGAAAAAAGAGGAGGCGACGGAGGAGGAGGCCAGAGCCGACGCGAGGGGAGGGGAGCGCAGCGGCGGGGTGAGGAGCGCCGGGCGCGCGGCGGCAGCATGCCCCTCCGCCCACACCCGCGGTCTCTCGGCGCGGCGCGCACGGCTCCCGGAGCGCCCGCGGCGCAGCGCGCTCGGTCTCCGGCTCCGGCCCCTCCGGCCCCGCGCTTCCCCTGACCGCCCCAGAGCCCGGCGGCGGGCCCCAGCTCGGCTCCAAACATCCGCGACGTCTCGCCGGACAGGGTCCTCGCTTTTCCCGGGGTGCAGGGCCATGAGCCCTGCAGCCACCTGAGGCACAGGGGGCGCTGCGCGGGGCGGACCGCGCCCCCGAAGTTCTGCACCCCAGTGTCTGCACCGCAGGGCAAGCGCGTCCGCCCCGAGTGGAGGCGTTCTCGGTAGAGCGGCCGGGTGGGGGCAATGGAGCCGTCGGCGCCCACCGGCCAGGCCCGGGCAGCGGCCACCAAGCTGTCAGAGGCGGCGGGCGCGGCGGGCGCGGCGCTGCAGGAGCCCCAGCGGCAGCGGCGCCTGGTGCTGGTCATCGTGTGCGTGGCGCTTTTCTTGGACAACATGCTGTACATGGTCATCGTGCCCATCGTGCCCGACTACATCGCTCATATGCGCGGGGGCAGCGAGAGCCCCACCCCGATCCCCGAAGTGTGGGCGCCCACCCTGCCGTCGCCCACTCTGGCCAATGCCAGTGCCGACAGGGCCAACACCTCGGAGTCTCCGACGGCAGCGTGGCCAGCCGGGCCTGCCCTGAGGCCCCGCTACCCAACGGAGAGTGAGGATATGAAGATCGGGGTTCTGTTTGCCTCCAAAGCCATCCTGCAACTGCTGGTGAACCCCCTGAGTGGCCCCTTCATCGACCGAGTGAGCTACGATGTGCCGCTGCTGATCGGCCTGGCTGTCATGTTTGCCTCCACCGTGCTGTTCGCCTTTGCCGAGGACTACGCCACGCTCTTCGCCGCGCGCAGCCTGCAGGGCCTGGGCTCGGCCTTCGCGGATACGTCCGGCATTGCCATGATCGCCGACAAGTATCCCGAGGAGCCGGAGCGCAGTCGCGCGCTGGGTGTGGCGCTGGCCTTTATCAGCTTCGGAAGCCTAGTGGCGCCGCCCTTCGGGGGCATCCTCTACGAATTCGCGGGCAAGCGCGTGCCCTTTCTGGTGCTCGCCGCAGTGTCGCTGTTCGACGCGCTGTTGCTGCTGGCGGTGGCCAAGCCCTTCTCCGCCTCGGCGCGGGCGCGGGCCAACCTGCCCGTGGGCACACCCATTCACCGTCTCATGCTGGATCCCTACATTGCAGTGGTGGCCGGGGCGCTCACCACCTGCAACATCCCCCTTGCCTTCCTTGAGCCCACCATCGCCACGTGGATGAAGCACACTATGGCGGCGTCCGAGTGGGAGATGGGCATGGTCTGGCTGCCGGCCTTTGTGCCGCACGTGCTAGGCGTCTACCTCACCGTGCGCCTGGCGGCGCGTTACCCGCACCTGCAGTGGTTGTACGGCGCTTTCGGGTTGGCAGTGATAGGCGCCAGCTCGTGCGTGGTGCCAGCCTGCAGCTCCTTCGCTCCTCTCGTGGTCTCGCTCTGCGGCCTCTGCTTTGGCATTGCGCTGGTGGATACCGCGCTATTGCCCACGCTCGCCTTCCTCGTGGACGTGCGCCACGTCTCGGTCTACGGCAGCGTCTATGCCATAGCCGACATCTCCTATTCCGTAGCCTACGCGCTAGGGCCCATCGTGGCTGGCCACATCGTGCACTCGCTTGGCTTTGCGCAGCTTAGCCTTGGCATGGGCCTGGCCAACCTGCTCTATGCGCCAGTCTTGCTGCTGCTGCGCAAAGTGAGCCTCCTGACGCGCTCCCACTCCGAGCGCGACGTGCTGCTAGATGAGCCACCGCAGGGTCTGTACGACGCTGTGCGCCTACGTGAGCGCAACGCACCAGGCTTGGACAGCGGGCCGCGAAGCCCGCCGGGTCCCTTTGATGAGTGTGAGGACGACTACAACGACTACTACACCCGAAGCTAGCCGTCCCTCTCCTCCTCCAGGCCGCTCACCGTCTCCCAGCCCTGGGGTCAAGGTGACTGCTCTGTGAGCGCACTGACCAGCTCAGGTTTAAGGCCCGTCCCCTCCAGCGAGTTCCCCAGCGCCGCCCTGGTCTTGACGTCCCCTGCCCCATCCCTCTTCAAGACCCCTTCTGTGCTCCGCTCCCTTCTGCCCCATGGATCCATGGCGCGGTGAAGCGCGCACAGCGATGCGCTCGCTCCTGACAGAGACTAAGAGACGCGCGGGCCGATAGCGATACCTTGGGCTCCCCTGTGTAGAGTCGTGCGCCTTTCTGTCCTTCCTTTTCTTTCCTGCCAGTGCCAACTTGGCCCGCTGCGCCGCGGTGCCTTCTTCCCGAATTAATAAACCATATCTGTCCGAGACGGAGGAGTCTCTTTACTGGTGAGGGTGGGTGGGGGGCACAGGACAGGGAGATTGAGCTGGGTCTAGCTCCAATCTAGGTCTGAGGCAGGTGGGCAGGCAGGGAGCCTGTGGCTCTTTTGTTACCTGGAAAAGGACTTATAAAAGAAGCAAACGCAACAAGGACGCTCACCCACGGGACACCCTGGTGCACGCACGCCCTTAAGCTCCACAGTCCTTTTCTCCCAGGCCAGAGCAGCACCCCAAGGCGCCGCCCGGGGGAGCCCGCTCTTCCCGATGCTCTAGGCACCACCCTTGGAGGATAAGCCAGCACCAGCCACCAAACGCCGAGCCTCCCAGGCCCCGGCTTCCCTTCAAGCCCAGTCTGCCCTGAGCAGCCTATGAAGAGGAGTAGAGGCTGAGCTGTTCTGGGTCTCTGGAAAGTGTGTTCTTTAGAGAACACCGTTCTCTCCCACCAGGAGTGGGGGAACAGTTGTTGGTGTGTTTGGTGTGTCCCTGCTGTGCAGGTCTGAGTGCTGGTGTAAGTAGGGACTGACGAGTGTGCATGTGTGGGAGCTAGTGCCAAATCCTCCATCCCTCCAACCCCAGCCCTACTCTGTCCGTCACCACCCAGGTGTGAAGTCTCCCCACCTTGAGTGTGGGTTCCCAGTCCCCTAGACCTGTGTTTGGGTGCTGCTCCCAGTCTGGAGCCCGGGCCCGCTGACAGCCGCTGAGTGCGCTGGATTCCAGGAGGCCACCATGTTGGTGTACAGCCGAGTATGAGACAAGCCTCTTGGGGGTCTGCTCTGCTGGTGTGTCTGGGGTGTCCTCTGTCTGAGTGTCTGGCCGTGTGGGTGTTTGCCTGGGCAGGGGCTGTCCGTGTGTGCCTGCGTAAGATCTACATGGGGGCAGAGAAGAGCGCCTTTGTCTGGGGGAATGTCTGCCTCAGCAGAGTGTCCCTAAGCATCCCCAGGTCTGCAGCCCCCTCCCCCATAGTTCCAGCAAGAAAAAGGTGGGAAAAGAAAAGGAGGATCTGTAGGGCTCAACAAACATGTTTTTTAAAATTATTATCACCATTATTATTATGTTTTGAAAGGAATTGCAGATTGTAGCGGGATTTGAGCTGCCTTAGACGGTGGGAAGGGCACGGATTTCCCCAGAACTAACCTTCCCCAGTATTCTCAGCCACAGCCTGGTGGGCATCCTAGGGCTGGAGGAAGGTTGGCGCTGGGAAGGATGGGCTGGGGGGGCGACGGGAATGGGCAGCGCAGCGCTCTGCACCCCTTTCTCCCGCTCGGATCCCCTTGCCCTGGTAAGAGCCGGTCTGGGAAGCCGTCTGAGTCGGAGACAGAGACCGGGAGGTGGGACCTGAGAAAAAGGCAGGGGTTGGGGGCGGAGGTGAGGGTGAGGGGGGCGACCGCGGACCTGCGGGGAGAGAGACGGGGTGGGGCTGGGGGAGGGAGGAAAAAGCAGAGGCGGGGGAGGGAGGAAAAGGAGGAAGGCGAGGACAGGCGCGGCCGGGCTGCTCGCAGCCAGTCGGGAGGCTGCCGGGGCCGCGCGACGTCGGAGGCTCCACCGCGGACAGAGGCTGCAGCCCCCACCCCCGCGCTGCTGACCCGCCCGCCCCCCCATCCTTCCGGCCAGCCGCCCCGGTCCTGCTGGGTGCGGTGCACAGGCGGCCCCGGCAGCACAGCCCAGGAGAGCAGGTAAGGGCTGGGCGGGCGCAGCGCAGCGCGGGGAGCGGAGCGCGGGGAGCGCAGTGCGGGGAGGGGAGCGCGCGGAGCCGAGAGCGATGGGGGAGGATCTGTCCAGCGACCGTGCGGGGACCAAAAGGCTCCAGGATCCGCTGAGTCCTCTGAGCCCCGAAGGGAGCGGTCGTCGGGGGGCAGAGTGTGGAGACCGCAGGATTCCGCGGCTCTGGTGCTTCCCTTTCTAGAGAGGGGCCAGGGACACGGGGGAGTTGCACGGTGAGAAGTTGGGGTAGAGCTCGGGGGAGAGCTTGGTCTTCAGGCCCCAGAGCTACACGTTCTTTTTCTCGCTTCTCCGAGACCCTCCATGAGCGAACGTCTGCACTTTCTGTGCCTCAGAGGGTCAGCAGACTCCACCCGACTTCCCTCAAGTGCAGGCGCAGCACCTGCCTCTCTGACTGCGGAGGTGGGAGGTGGGGAGGGGCTTTCAGTGGCAAGTATGAACCAGGTCCCAGGGAATCCCTGGAGCAGAGTGGAAAAACCTTTGATGCCGAGGTTGAGCTGGGTTGGGTCTCCCCTGCAGAGCAGATTCCCCTCCAGGCGGCCTTCAGAAGCCAGACTGGTGGGAGCTGAGTGTGAGCACGGATCCGAGGGTCGCAGACCTACCACAGACTGGCAGAAAGATGCAGACATGCATAACACCTTTTAGGCACTTGACCCAAGAGCCAAGGAGGAAGAGGAGCTGGCCAGGGGGTGGGGGGCCACACCCTCTCTTTTGACCTCCCTGAAACCATCCCACTGCTGTCCTCTGTGACTCTTCAAGACATGGGGTCCCAGAGGCTTAACTAGTGTCTTCTTGCTACGACCCTGGCCAGGGACCAGGGCAAGAGGATGCCTCTGCAGCACTGTCTCCGGGACCTTCATCCACCTGCCTTTGTCCTCAATGCCTCCTCAAGCCTCCCCACACAGGGATGGACCCTCACCTGGGGGCCGCCCCTTCCCCTTTGTGGTAGGTAGGGGCAGCCCCTATGCTCCAGTGCGCAGGTGGGTCTGGAGACCGCTTGGTTTGGAGCAACCTGGCTGGGAGCTTGAGATGGCTTTGCAGTCTCTGTCCAGCAATGCCAGGCAGCCCCAGGCTCTCCACCTCAGGACTTGGTTCATCCACCTTTCTGGGTGTTCTGTCCTGGGGTCAATTGTGCCTCCTGCCTAACCTCCAGCTGGCCTGTGCCTGCTTGAGGTGGGGAAAGCATCAGGTGGGGTAGTGGAATGGACTAAGCAACAGCTCTAGGTTCTTAGGAGAAAACAGGTGATGGGTGAGGGAAATCATGGGTGTATGCCCCCGCAGGCTTGGGCTGAGGGGCCTCTGAGGGTCCTACTGGCCTTCAAATCTGGTCTTTGCCCCTGTGGCTCTCTTGCTCCACTCCTAATGCACTTTCAAAATTGATCCAACAATCTCCAGGCTGTCAGGTGGCCCCTAGGAGCCTGGGCTGCCCAGCTCCCTGTTCTACCTCCCTCAGCATTCCTATGCCAGCTAGTCTGGGAGCCTGCAGACTAGACACTGCCCAGGTCACTGCCTGCTCTCCCTGCCTTGTCCATAGAACAGGTTCCCACTCAGTGCAGAGCTTCCTGCAACCCAGAGCTTCCGAGGGCCTTGTGGGTATTCAGCACACACTCACACATTCCTTTTCCTGAGCTACCCAACCCTGATCCTGCTCCATATTAGCCACTGGGCTAGGTCCCAGAGATGAAGACGTGAACACAAATATGGAAGTCTGGTCTTGCCCTGGAGAAACTCACTGTCTAGTGGAAAAGAGATTTTAATCAGCCAGCACATATCTACGGGCCCAAGGCCGGAAGGAGCAAGTGCTCTGCCAATGATCCTAGGTGGATTCTGAGTGGGCAAGCCCAGCCCTGCTCCTTCAAATGCTGCTTGCAGTGGTCTTTTGAGTCTGGGGATAGTAGTCCTGTAGAGCAGGTGCCAGCTAGCAGCCCATTTCAGGCCATACCCTCTCCCATTTGGGAGCTCAGAGAGGACATTGTGGTGAGGGGGGCTGATCTGAGGGCAGGAGATTGGGAGCAGGTCAGCAATGCGGCCCTGGTATACTACTGTCCAGTTTAGGCCTCCCCCTAGGCCTCGAGCAACAGGGGTGGGTTGGGCTGAGATGTCAGATTGTGGGAGGTGAAGTGTCTGTGGCAGGTTTCTGTGGTTGTTGTGTTGATGCCTCCCCATTTCTTGGTCCCCAGGTCTGCACCTCTGCGTGGTCCCCAGCCACAAGTCACCAAGATGCCCATCCTGGACAAAAAGCCCCATAAAATGGCAGCAAAAACTTCTAGGAGTGAGGAGGAGCCCGTGAGTGACTTTTGCATCCCTTTCTAGTATTCCTGCTCGCCCCATTCACATGCCCTTGCTTCCAGACTACTCCTGAGGGGGACTGGATCCCAGCTTTTCACTCTCCTGGATAGGATGCCCTGCCCCAAGCTTGCTGAGGAGCTCAGGAGGGCCTGGGGAAGCTGGAAGGGGGGCTTGGGGGGAATGTTGAGGGAACATTGACAAACACATTTCCTATCCCCAAGGCCAGGGAGAGCCCTTTACCTGGGTCAGGTACTCCCTTTTCTCTGGGGCCCCTCTTGCTCCAAGTTCCATTTCCAATAGCTCTGCCCTAGCACGTGGCTGAATTCCCTCCTCTGGCCGTGTGGCATTCCAGCTCCAGCTCCCTCATTCATGCAGCCCCGAGGCCTTCGGTGCCATCTTCCCCTTGACTTGAGACAATACTCCTCCTCCTGGCTGGCCATCCTCTCTCCCCCACCCCTTCCAGTGGGAAGAGCAGCACACCTGACCCAGCTTGTGTGCTTTGGTTTCTCCGCCTCACTGGTCTTTTTGCTACCTGCTTCTCCCATCGGCCTGACTCCTGCCCCTCCCACCTCAGGGTTTCATTTGAATCCCTGATCAGAACTTTATGGCTTTTCCTCATGGAGTTGCTCACCACTTCCTCCAGACCTCTGTGGTTGACAAGCTCTTCTGTGGTTCCATCTGGCTCAAGGCATGTCCCTCCCTTTGGACTGTGGCTTCCTTGAGAGCACACCCTGTTGCCATTGTATCCCAACTCAGCCCTGAGTCTGACTCACACCAACTGCCCAGAAAGTGTGCACTGATCTGGGACCCCCGGGGTTCAAGCTCTCTCCTCCTTAGCATAAATCCCTTCCTCTGGCCCCAGGCGTGGGTCAGAGGCCCAGAGTCTGGGGAGGAGCCCTAGGTCTGAGATATCTGGGTGGGAATGTCCTTCCTGCCTAGCTCCTTCTTACCTGTCACCTGGTTATGACCCAGACTGAGTCCCAGCACACTGGCAGAGCTCTAGGAAGGGGTGGTCTATTTGTAGCAGGGGCCCAGCCAGACCTGCTGACACCCTTTTATTTTTTTAAAGGTAATTTTATAGTTTATTTATACAAGAGCTGGGGTATAGGCCGGAGTGGCAGAGGGTAAGAGGATTCACCAGAGAGAGAGTGGGGAATAGAACAAGCAGATGAATCGAAAGCACTGCTGTAGGGAGCAGCGGGCAAGGCAGGAGAAGTCTGCCTCACCCTGTGGGATTCTCCCTGGTTGGCCGGGGAATTGAACCGGCGCTGCAAAGGCTGCGGACAGCTTCACAGCGCTGCTCTCAACCCGCTGAGCCACTGGGGAGGCCCTCAGCTGACGCTCTTAACCCGGGCCGCCAGTTAGGCTGGGCTTTCTGTGGGTGCAGGTCCTGTCACCCACCGCACAGACTCTTAGGCCCAAGAGAAGGAAGAGGGAACCAGAGCCGCTGGGTGGGGGGTAGGGGGCTGGTTCCCTGTCAATGGTCCAGGCAACCTGGAGTGCTGCCAGAGCCATCCTCAAGTGTTCCTCAGGGCGGGGGAGCCCAGAGTTGGCACTGACACCTCCTCCCTCCCCTTAGGGGAGTGTGCTCTAGAGACAGGCTCAGACAGGTAGAGGATTCCCTGTGCTCATCAGCACATTTGCTGGTTTGTCTGCCCAAGGCTGCCTTGGGAGCTCCAGCCCTGGAAGAAGCAGGAGCAAAGCTTTCACTCCGCACCCCACTGGGGTGAACATTCAGCGCCCCACCACCCTAGGGAGAAGACACCCATGAAAGAAGGCGGTCCCTATGCAACTTTGCAAAATTTAAACAATAAATTGAAAAGTCCTGACTTCCCACTGTCATCAGCTACTTGAGGAAGAAGAAAAGAGAAAGGGGCTGGGAAATGGAGAAAGGGGAAGGAGAAAACAATGATGGAGGAAGGAGCAGAACAGATGTTGTATGAAGACTGCTTTCAGCTCTCAGCTCTGCCACCAATTTACTGGGTGATCCCAGAGTTGTCTTCCATTCTCTGGGCCTCAATTTCCTCATCTGTAAATGGGATTAAAACATCCCTACCCACGTTAACTATAACCTGTGGCTAACATATTACACAGGTGAGATCCCTGTGTGAACACAGCTGGTAAACTGGGGCCCAGATAGGAGGACTTGGATGGGGAATTCTACTCAGGCACGGTCCACAATTTGGGGGTCCCCAGAGATGATGGGTTTCCTCTTAGGAATCCCTCTGGAAGGATAAGAACAGTAACTGCGTGGCATTTTATGATATGTCTATTTGGGACCAGTTGTTTCTCTCATTTAATCCTCTCTGTACCCCACTTAGGCAGGACTTGTTATTTATGTCCCAATGATGAGGAAGCTGAGGCTTGTAGAGGTTAAGAGAAGAATTTCCACCATACTCTCTCCCTCTCCCCCACCTACCCCATGCCCACTGGGAACAGAAGACTCTCCCTGAGTTTCATAACTGGGAGGGATTTAATAAGAAACCTAGGGCATGAGTCACCATCGCAGAAAACATCTTGCAGAATTCTAGTCTTTAGGGCAGCAATGAACTCTGCCTCCCACCCAAAACCATCCTTCACCTGTCAGATCTCTCCATTAAAGTCACACTCTTTGGGTCCAGAGATCAGTTGGATTCTGGAGCCCCAGCTCGGAACAATTCCTAAATTAAGAGTGACCCGCAGCCAACAATATCAATAACGGAGCTATTTTATCTTAGACTTACCTTTTTACGCTTATAAGTACCATAAAAAGAGATCCACATCATGATCTCTTTGCTCCTATGAGAGTTAGTAGTTACTATCCTCATTTTACACGAGAGTAAAGTGAGGCAGAAGTAAAGGTGATTTGCTCAAGGTCACACTCTTGTCAGCATCAGGGTCAGGGCTCAAACCCAGGAGTACATGCTACCAGCTCTGGGGTCTTTCCCTCTGCACTTTGTCCCAGCCCGGGGCAGGGCTTGGATAGGAGTCTAAGCAAGCAGGATCTTCCTAAGTTCATAATTCTGCTGAACTGGGCCCTGAAACAGATAAGTCCCAGAACAGGAAACAAGGATGGGGCAACCCTGGAGACACACTTGGGGACAGGCACGGCTCACATATAAGAAGGGACACAATAAAGATTTGTGCACCCTCTTTTCCAGGAGCTGCCCAAACTTCCAGTGCCTCCACTGCAGCAGACCCTGGCCACTTACCTGCGATGCATGCAGCACCTGGTGTCTGAGGAGCAGTTCAGGAGGAGCCAGGCCGTCGTGCAGCAGTTTGGGGCCCCCGGTGGCCTTGGCGAGACCCTGCAGCGAAAGCTCCTGGAGCGGCAGGAGAAGACAGCCAACTGGGTAAGAGTTGCTGGCAGGAGGCAGGCAAGCAACCCCTGGGCGGGAGTAGGAAGTAGACATGGAGGCAGACAGATTTAGAAAAGCGGCAGGCAAATAAAAAAGATGGGGCAAATGGGCACATAGGACGAGAGAGACACAGGAGGACAGAAAGGGCTAAGGCTGGGTTGCAGACCAGATGTGGGATGGGAGGTAGGGGTAGGAGGCAAAATGGGCACAGATGGAGTGGGGGGGGGGTCAGGGAAACAGCAGGATGAAAAGCAGGAACAGGACACTCATAGGAAGGCGGGGCAGAGACAGGGATGTGGCACCAAACAGCTGGAGTGGGAAATTGGGGTGGACGAAAGGTGAAAGTATAGTGCAAAGATGAAGGGCAGACATGGTGGACTGGGGAGCACTTGGATCCCAGCACAACCCCCCACCCCGAGGCTCAGTGTTTATGGGGTGAATGAATAAAAGAGGAACCTGATGCAGTGTCCCAGTTGTCCCTCGGGACTGGGGCTCTCCGCAGGCACGGTGCCTCTGTTGGGAAGGACATGGGGAGCTTGGAGTGTGGAGTCATGGCCCCCCTCCCTACCTTGCCCGCAGGTATCTGAATACTGGCTGAATGACATGTATCTCAATAACCGCCTGGCCCTGCCTGTCAACTCCAGCCCAGCTGTGATCTTCACCCGGCAGCACTTCCAAGACACCAATGACCAGCTCAGGTGAGGCACAGTGCTCCTGGGATCGCAGCTGAGGAGTCCATCCTGGGGAGGGGATCCAGCCCCTGCTCCAGGAGGGACAGGCCCAGCTGTCCTTAACTGAGCTTTCTGAGGCCAAGTAGCCCCGAGACAGCAGCCATTCAGGTCATGAGGTCAGAGGGAGGGGAGGTGAGGCTGTGAATGACAAACATGAGGTCTGCCTCAGAATGAAGGGGTGGCACTAATGGGACAGAGGGGGCAGGGGAAGAGGCCCCCATGTGTCCCCATGTCAGTCTTGACCTGGCTGAGGCTCTGGGAAGAGGGTGTTCCCTCTGCTTTGGCCAGTGTCCTTGTCCCTGGGACACACAGCCCCAGGCTGAGGGGGCCTCTGAGGCTCCAGCTCTAAAGGGAGGCTCCAGGGGGTGGAAATGTCTCCTTCCCATCAGCCACAGCCGCCAGAGCCTGTGCCATCTGCTGCAATTTCAGAGCTCACTGAGCCGCTGGAATGATCTCCGGGCCCACTATGACGTTGGAGGGCCATTTACTCAGGCGTCGGGTGGGGAGGAAGGGTCTCCCTGCAACATCAAACCCAGACCCCAGACCCACATGGGGTTCACTGCGGGGACATTTGTCAGGGAGGAAAATAAAACAAGAATCAGGGCCAACCTTGCTGTATGGGCAGGACCCAGCTATGCCTGGAAGTCCCCTCCTTCCTGACCAAGCCCACCCAACTGACCTGCTTGTTGGGGCATCAAACCTGCCCTGCAGCCAGGGCCTACCTGGATGAAGGAAGTGAGTGGAGGGATGAGCAGCAGTTCTCCAGAGGAATCAGAGGAGACAATTTATTCCCAATGCAATTAGCCAGGACTTATCATTCATGGACAGTTTGGATGGCACAGTCCTCTGGCACAGTTCTCTGGCGCCACACCCTGCCCCCCACACACACCTGCTTTCCTTTCCACTAGTAGTAAGGGAACCAAATTACTCACTTTTCCCAGAAGACTGGATTTCCCCAAAGCCCAGGGGTGCTGGCCCAGTCCAGCATCACTGCCTTTTCTGGGAAGAACCATACCCCTGACCATCCAGCCCTCTCCCTGGACTCCTCTCACTTCCTCCCACCTCTCCTCACTCACCTTCCAGTTTCTCTGCCTCCCCTACCCCTTCTCTCCACTGGACACTTGAAATCCAGCTTGTGAAGGACTGACAGTATGTGAGGGGACAACGGGAACCCCATGTGATTAGCACTCCTGGGCCTGGCATCTGGTGGATAATCACTGTGTTTGGGAAGGTGGGAGAATAAGTTGAAGAGAGCGTGGGGCAGGGGTGGGGTGGGGTGTGGATCTGGGCCCTGAGAGGAAAGACTAAGGCTGCATCTCTCTGCAGGTTTGCAGCCAACCTCATCTCCGGTGTGCTGAACTACAAGATGCTGCTAGACAGGTAGGCCTGGCCCAGCCTGGGGCATGTGGTGGGAGTGCCTGGTTCTGGCACAGCTTGCCTCCCTGCCACACTGGACAGAGCTTCTAGAGGGCAGGGATCTTAACTCCAGTCATAGAACAGTTCATCCCACCCCACCCTCTGCTTCCACAGTCTCAAGATGACTTTGGCCCTGGCCAGTCTGAACATTAGCAGTTTTTCTTCTTTGGGTAAATACTGTCCTTCCTTGATAGCTCTAAAATGCTGCCTCCTGCATCATGTGCGGTAAATTAGTGTGTCAGGAATCCAGAGAACATACCATAAGGTGAAGGAAGGGCTGTGGAGCGAGGTGCTACTTGTTATGTGAGTGGAATGATCTCTCCACTCCAAGCCTGTTCCTCAATCTCACTAAGCTCAAGGAATGACATGGTTCAGGTGGAAGAGACCTGCATGAGCACAGTGGGTAAGCACTGATTTTAGGGGAAAAACCCCCTCTTTCCAAGCCCCAGCTTCCCCAGGAACTTGGAGAGAGTGAGAGGACCTGAGGTTCCCAGAGGCAGACACTGTAAGAGCATCAGATGCAGATTAGATGCTGTATCCAAGGCAGTGTCCTTTGCAGAGCAGAAGTAGCTGAGGCTCAGGAGGTTAGTGGGTTAAGGCCTGCTCCCTTTGGAGAGGAGGGGCCAGCATCCCCAGACACAAAGAGCAGAATGACCCAGGGCTTAGGTCCTGGGGTCTGCAGAACTGAGTGTGAATTCAGACACCCACAGTGCAGGATATGTTGACCTCAGGGGACAGTGATCACTCCTAGCTTTGCTCGCCTTTCCATCAAATGGGAATAATAATAGCAGCCACCTCATGGGGCTCCTGAAATATCTTGTGAGATGATACGTGAAGCGCAGGCCGGGCAATGCATTTCTGAACCAGACACTCTCAGACTGCTTTCTCTTAGCTCCTCTCTGAATGCTGAGGACACCGTAATATCCCCAAGGGGCCCCCAGCTCTTCAGGTTGCTCTCTCCTCATGGTGTTACTTTGGTGTCACTTGCTCACTGGCTGTGCTCCACCCTGTCCAGAACTCACTCCTGTGGGGCCTTCAACAGTGATTTCAAAGAGCTTCATTTCTTCCCACACCCCAGCTGGACAGTGAAAGGGGAAAGTCCACTGGGCCATTTCATGACTGACAGGCTAGAGCCCAAAGTTCCCAAATGGAAGGGTTTCATAATGCCAGAACATTCACCCAAGCTGCCTGGTTTGGACGCTTAACTCACTCATTCATTCACTTTTCAATGTCACTGATGCTGGGAAAACAAAGAAAACAAGCCCTCATCCCTGCTTTCAAAAGGTTCTCAGGCTATTGTGCAAAAAAAGACAGATTAACTGCACAAAACATAGCACTGTTTCCTCTCCTGAGCCCCACACTCAATTATCCTACACCCAGACATGCCACCTGGGGTGTCTCCCAGTTGTTGAGTGCTGATGCATCCCCAGTGGATGTTTGGGCCCAGCCCCACTCCCAAGCTTGCCTTTCACCTTGTCTTGCTATCTCTAGTCACACCAACATGTTCCAGGTTGGCAAGTCCCGTTGCCCACGGCTCTTCCTCCCTGGCCATGTTGCCTGGTCTAATCTGTGCTCAGGGGCAGAATTCACCTCCCTTCTGTTGGCCACAAAACCTCCTTCCCGTTCTCCCCACCACCCTCTTCAACCCTCTGCACACACATCCAGGGTCACTACAACAGTAAAACAAATCAAATCACCCCCTTCAAGGCGAGCACCTCCTGAGAATAGCAGGACCCCTCAGGCTGCCACAGTCTCCTCCACCTTCTGCCTTCTGGTTCTTTGCCCTCCACCGCGCTGGCTTCCTTTTCATCTTGGACCAGTGTTTTTCAAATGAATTGTGGTGAAAGAGCAATATATTTTTTATTTGTAAAATGTCTGTAAAACCCTACAGAAATGTAAAAAGGTACAAAGGTAAAAGACCACATTTTATTATTAGCGTCAACAGATGGGACATTCCTCTGCCAAACTGCTACAAAAGTTTCTGAAAGCTCCCTCTGGATTCCCACACTCACCCCCTCATGGTCATTGCAGTTCAGTCTGACAGCTGCACTTTGAGTAACAAGGCTGTGGGATGCCCCCTGGCTGCCTCTGGGCCTACCTCTTCCCAGGCCACCCTTAATGTTGCTTCTTATCCTCTGCCCACCTCCTCTGGCTCCTGCCAGTCACTGTTATCCTGCCTCGCTACCTGAAACCCTCCTATTCCCCATTTCTTGCTTGTGGGCTACTCCCCACCTACACATCTTAGGATGTCAGTCCATTAGAGCAGGAAACACGTCTTCCTTGATGCTGTATTCTCAGACCCCAGAATGGTGCTTGGTATCGAGCAGTGCTAATAAACACTTGTTGATGGAAAGAAAGGAAGGGAGGCGGGCAAAGTTGGGGAGAAGGAGGAAGTAGAGGGCAAAGATGAAAGGAAAGGGGGGTTATGGGTGGACTGTGGGGCAATAATGAGACCCAGCATGGTCTTGGGCACTGAATAAAAGGAGGGGAGCAAAGAAGAGCAGGAGGCGGGGAGGGCGGACACAAGGCCTGTTGACAGCTCAGGAGAAAGAGAACACTCTGCCTTGAACCTGAGGAGGCTTCTAGAAGAGGTAAAGAAGGAATAGATTCTTGAAGTAGGAGGAGGAATTTTCTAAACAAATTAGGTGAGTGAGTGCAGGAGTTGGGGTGAAGATATGCTAAAGAAAGGTCAGCATGAACAGAAGCACAGAGGGTTAAAATGGCAAGACTTGCCCAGCAGTGCATGAGGTAGGGGTAAGGAGACTCATTTTCCATGAGTCATGAAAATGGGCCCTCTGATACTTAAGCAAATTGAGCACTTCAGTTGCCATTGTTTTGTGCCCTGCTTTGCTTATCAAGATACAGTAGAACCAATTCTGATTCCCTGCCTTCCCATCTGCACCCCACTCCAGCCACTCCATCCCCACTGACTGTGCCAAGGGCCAGCTGTCAGGGCAGCCCCTCTGTATGAAGCAATACTATGGGCTCTTCTCCTCCTACCGGCTACCAGGCCACACCCAGGACACACTGGTGGCCCAGAAGAGCAGCGTCATGCCTGAGCCGGAGCACGTCATCGTGGCCTGCGCCAACCAGGTAAGCTGCCCCTTGCTGCCTGGCTCTCAGAGGGGCGCACCTGTGCTCTTCCATCCCTGCTTCTCCAAGGGCACTCAGGCCCCTTCAGAGCTGTGTGGTGAGCTGAGGTCTCCTGACTCCCAGTTGGTCCCATGTCTCTCCATGGGTTGGTTTTTGAGAACCCTTCACTGGGCTCGCATTTCAGCCCTGACCAACCAGGTCACAGTGAAAGAATTGCCTGGGTGGACTGAGGGCCATGAATGAGACCCAGCATGGCCTCTGTGCCCCACCTGCAGTCACCCAGCTCTCCTCCTGGAGACCACACACAGACAGACAGCTTTATGGGCTGCCTGCTGGGACCTCCTTCTTCAGGCCGTGGCCTCAGCACTCGCACATATTCATTTAGTCCAACAATGACCCTGCAGAGGAGGCCTTGGAATCTGCTCAACAGAGGAGGAAATGAGACTTAGACAAGTTAAGTGGCTTATTTAGGGAAGGGATGAACTTATAGATCTGGCCAATGACACAAGTCCATGCTCCAGCCCCTGCAGCTCAAGTTTTCAAACTGGGTTCCAGGGAACCAACAAAGGCCCATGTGGACAGGAGACAGGCTGAATGTCAGGGCTCCCAACCCCTTACTGGTACCTACCAGGCTATATATTCTATTTAATGAGACACCATATATTTCATCTGACAAAAACCATTTTGTTTTCTGCTGAAACCCAAGTTTAACAACCACCCCAGGAACTCCCTTGGTATTCTTTCTACAATATTTTCTTCCTGGGTTCATCTCACTTTTTCAGTCTAAGGTGGGAGCTCAAGGAAAGTCTGCCATCTGAGCATGGTGAGCCCCAGATTTGAAGCCCACTGACACCCTGACCAACAAGCCTCAACATGAGAAATTTCCCCATCTTCATTCAAAAGTCAAACCCAGCATCTCCCAGCCTCCACACGCCACTGTACCCATCCCACCCAGAAACACTCAGGACTCCTGCTCTCAACAAGGCTGCACATGTGTTTCTCAGGGCATGGGACCAGATACTCATGTCAGCCACATGAAAAAGGATCTTGACTTAAGAATAAGACCCTTTACAAAGCCCACGGTTCTGGATTTCAATGCTTTTCAATGACAGCTCAGGCCTTACATACAAAGCACGTGTATGTGCACACGTATGCATAGAACATTGTATGGATTGTTTTCCATTTTAATTTTCTTCTGCATATTACTTACTGACTTGCTTTTTTTCCTCCACTCCCCACTGTGTTTGAGATCTGGCCCTGCATCAGAGCGAGTTCATTCCTTTTCACTGCTGGGTGACGTGCTCTGAATGAGTACACTATATTTGACTTAGCTGGTTCCTTACTGAAGAACATTTAGGCTCTCTACCATTTGCTATTGCAAACAAGGCTGATGTGCACATTCCTTTATATGTCTCCCAGGGCACAAGGATATATGTTTCTCTAAGCCTTAGGCTCAGGCATGTATGTAAGTGGGTTGCTGAGCCATTGGGTATGCACATTTTTAGTTCTGATAGACAATGCTCTCCAACAGCTTTGTACCAATTTATATGCAATTCCCCACAACATAATGGTTGCACGTTAACTAGGGACCACAAAACAAGTTTGCTTTTAGCTGAATTTATCTGGCCTTGTGCATTGAGTCAGGTTGGAGTCAAGCACAGTCAACAGCACTGGGTTGGTCCCCAAACTGTGGCTATTCAGAACTTTCACATACCTTGGGAACCTTGGACATGAGCTTCTCCTGTCCTGAGTTCATGTGTGAAGGTTCAGTGAAGGCCTCGCACCTTAGGCCAGCTGCCAAGAGTGATGTATTTGACCTGTTTCCCCCACAGTTCTTTGTCTTGGATGTTGTCATTAATTTCCGCCGTCTCAGTGAGGGGGATCTGTTCACTCAGTTGAGAAAGATAGTCAAAATGGCTTCCAACGAGGATGAACGCTTGCCTCCAATCGGCCTGCTGACGTCAGACGGGAGGAGCGAGTGGGCTGAGGCCAGGACGGTCCTCGTGAAAGGTTAGCAGCAGTGCCCAGTGCATCTCCACATCCATCTCATCCTCATGCCATTGGCTTTCCTTCCTCCAGGGTATGGCACCATGGTCTCATCCCCATTTGCCATAGTGAGGGGAGCTCAGACCTCCCTCCACCTCAGGACTGCGAGTCCTCCTGTCAGCCAGGCACCTTGAAGCCTAAGGCACCTTTTGTACCCTTGTATTTTGTATGACAATATTCCAGCTTTCCAAGTGAAGCTGACTAGCACTGGAATTCCAGGATGTTGGGGGAATTGGGGGAGAAAAGGTTTGGAACTGGAGGAAGGCTGGCTGCAATGAAGCTGCCGTGTTTTACTGGTGGGCAGGGATGGTGCTCATCTGAGGCTTCTGAGTCTCTGGGAGAGCTGTGAGGTGGGAATTTGGGATGGAGTCTACTTCTGGGAGGGTGGTTAGTGCCTCTTTCATGTGGTTTCTCTGTCCTAAATTTTTCATCTTCAGGATGATCTTAGCCCTCTGAATGGTTTCTGCTCTTATGAAAGTTTTCAAGCTTTCCCATAAGAAAGCTGGTACTAGTCTAAATATTTTTGAATTATTCTTTTGGAGACTACATTTCAAATCTAAAGCCAGCCCTTGCCCCAGGAACTGGATAGAGAGTCTTCCTTTCTTGCCTACATTAGACGTTCTGGGAGGACAGGCCAAACTTCCCGGAGCCTCCATCTGCTTTTATTCAGTCAGGTGTCCTTTCAGATTTCCTGAGGAGAGGATATGGTGGAGGAGATTCAAGGTCACAGTCATGCTATGTTTACCCCTGAATGGCAGTAGAGATAGTAGGGGTCAAATAAGTGCTCCTGGATTTCAGAGAGGGGAGAGCCCTTCCAATTAGGGGACCTTTGAAAGGTTTCATTGGAAGAGGTGGGAGTTAAGCAAAGCCCTGAGGTATGAAGGAGAGGGGTAGCCAGGAACATTGGCATCCAAGCAGGCAGAACAACTGTGGGCCAGGCCGTGGCCCTGCAGGGATATGCCTGCCCTACTCCAGCACATGATGATGGCCATCCTGGACACACTGAGAGAAGAGGTGGTGCACTTTCTGGTGTCCCTCCCTCGAAAGTTCTCCTTCAGGACCTGCTACCTCCTTGTGCCACCCAGGCCTCAGTTCAGGTGTCTTTACCTCAGTCCTTCTTTGAGCATCCTTCCCTCCTACCACACACTGTCAGTTTGTCCTGTTTCCTCATCTTGATTGCATTTCTCACTCTTTGAAGTCAGCTTTTCATTTGCTTGATTCATATGGTTATGTGCCCTCTTCCCCCAGTCCATACGGTCCAGGAGAACAGGGGGCTTGTCATTGGTTTAACTTCTGAATCCCCCATGCCAAACACAGCAGGAGCCAGTTATATTTATTTAATAAAAGAATAAAAGGTTATTATTGATGCAGAGCCCCCAGAGTTATCTCCCACTTACTAATTAATTATTCTTTCATTCAACTATTGAGCACCTGCAGAATATTTGGTCCTAAATCAAAGGCCTCATGGGCCATAGGGAAATGTGAGAGCTGGCTCTGCTCTCACAGACCTAACCACCAAGTTGGGGAATTAATAACTTATCATTTGAAAGTGAGTTAATTCCCTCAGGAGACCATGGTGTAATCAAATCCCACTCTTCTCCCCTCCAGGGACAGAGGCAGGCATCAAAATAATCACCTCTGCTTCCAGTACAGTTTCTACTTTATTAGCAGGCCAGACCCAAGCCATCTCCCCGCAGGAGCGACCAGGATTGCCTTGAGGTCTAAGTGCTCGGGCTGCGCTAATCGAAATTAATTTGTTAATGGCACTTGATCTGGCTTTCTGAATGGCAGTGCTGTTTCTAAGGAAAGAGCAACAGAAAGGAGCGGGCCCACAAGCCTTCCCTTTGGAAGTCCAGTTAATCCAGTTAACACTGTGTCATCTGCGTGGCAGGAAACCCATCCTTCACAGAGCAGCCCCTGCCCGCAGAAGGGGAGCTGGGAAACCAGTCAGGACATGGGTTCAGTGTGAGAGTGAGACATCACGGCAGTATGGGCTACAGTTGAGAGGAAGGAAAAACAAGGGTAGATATGTTTCAAAGCAGAAGCAACAGGAAGGAAAGGAAATGAGAAACATTTCCAGGTTTTTCATTTGAGCAACTGAGAAGATGACGGTAGCACTCACTGAGATGGAAGCCAGGTTGAGGAAGTGCCTACAGAATAGAGGAACCCTTTCTAAGTATGTTAGGTTTGCAATGCCTTAGTCATCTGAGTGGAAGTGTCAAGTTAGATATATGTGTCTGGAGCTCAAGAGAGAGGTCAGGACAGAGAAATAAATTTGAGAGCCGTCAGCACATAAGTGATATTTACAGTCATGGATGTGGGTGAGATCATCTAGAAACAGAAGAACGAGGCCTTAGAGGTCAGGTAGAGAAAGATGCAAAAGGGATTGTGAAGACCAGTGTGGGGAGCCAAGAGGAAACCAGGAGATAAAGTACAAAGGTCTGAGAGACCTTTGAGTTTGAGCTGTCAGCCACCTAAAATTCTGCTGAGAGCTCAGGGAAGGACAGCAGAGAGGAGACTCTGGGCTTGGCAACCCTAAGTCATCAGTCACCTTCACAAAGACCAGACTGGAATGGTAAGAAGAACGATGGTTGTATGCAGATGGAAGAAATTATTGATGAGACAGCCAGTGGGTAGATTCAGTAAGTATAGCTGATTGCTTTCAGAAATGTATCCCCCCAGAAACATGGAGGAGTTGCTGGAAGAAGATGGTAGTCAAGGGAAGTATTTTTAGTAGGTGAGAAAAGAGCATGGTTATATGTAAACCAATGCATAGTAATAATTCCATAAAATTAATTGCTTGTGAAGAGAGAGGAGATAAATGGAGGGGTGGGGTTCTTTCAAAGGCAATGGGAGATGGAACCCAGAGAATAAAATATCTTTTGTTGGTATGGAAAACAGAAACCTGGGCCAAGGTCCACAGTGGTTGTGGTGGCAGGAGCACTACAAGGTTCCTGATGGGTGGCTTCCAGCCTCAGATCACCTGAGCCACAGCTAGGAGCTGAGAGAGGCAAGGGTAGAATTGTGAAGGCAAAAGAGAATGTTTGACACAGCCTCTGTGAAAGTAAGAAAGAGAACTTACTCAGGAAACTTGGTAAGATTTATGGACTGTTTTGAGTTCATAACTGAAGGCTTGGGGTCATACATTTTAGGTGAAACTAATTAGCATTGTTTTACAACTCCCCACACCCCTCAAGATTTAGCTACTCAGGTCAGTGGTTCAGCCAAGATTGGGGTATCTAACCAAGGGAGAGAGAGGGACAAGGTTGTGGCTCACATGACTTGTTCTAACCGGAGTGAGGCAATGTATTAGCCAGCCTGGGCTGCCAGAACAGAGCACCACACTAAGAGGCTTCAGCCACACAGTCTGCAGGCCAGACATCCACTCCCTATCCCATCAACCATCATCCACCTCTCTTTGACTTCCCTTGGGTTAGGGGCTGAATTTTATCCTCCTCCCCACATTTTTTTTTTTAATACTTTCAGCTGTTTAATTTCTTTTTTTTTTTTTTTTAAGATTTATTTATTTATTTATACAAGCACTGGGTACAGTCAGAAGCGCGGGAGGGTGAGAGAATTCACCGGAGCCAGAGCGGGGAGCAGAGCAGGCAGAAGGACTGAAGTACACTGCTGAGGGGAGCAGCGGGCGGCAGGAGAGGTCTGCGCACCATGTGGGACCCTCCTCTGGTGGCCGGGGAGCAGCGGGGATCATACCTTTGCTGCAGAGGCTGCGGGCAACTTCGCAACCCAGCACTCAACCAGGGCTCAACAGCTGCGCCACCGGGAGGCCCCTCCCCACATTCTTAAGTTGAAGTCCTAATAACCCCCAGTATCTCTGAATGTGACCAGGTTTAGAGGTGGGGTCTTTATAAAGGAGACTGAGATACAATGAGATCACGAGGGTGGGCCCTAATCTAACATGATTAAGAGGAGATAAGAGGAGATGAGGCTTTCGTCTGAAGCCTCTCTCCTTGGCTGCTGGATGGCTTCTCCCTGTGTCTTCATGTGGTATTTCCTGTGTACATGTCTGTGTCCAGAGCATCTCAACTGAAGCCCAAAGGTCCCCCCTTGCTCTCTGAGACCTGGGCAGAAATCAATGCCAGTGGAAACCAGGCCTAGGCAGGTGCTCTCTGTAGGAGACTTCGGCCAAGCTGAGCTGCCATTGTCCTGCTGGAGGTGCGGGCTGAGGAGCATGAACTCGGACAAAATCTGCCCCTAAATTCTCAGAGTCAACTGAGGATCAGAGATGCAGTTGATTTCATCAATTGTCTCTCCTTCTAGTAGAGGTCTTTGATTCTCCACCACAACTCAGCCACGACAGCTCCCTTCCGTGACCTCTCCAAGTGCCCAGCCCAACCCTCTGGGCAATGAGGTGGAGCTCAACAGGGTCCAATAACCACCAACCTGGCACAGCACATCAGCGGTAGTCAGTTTTGTCTGCCACAAAGCCCATGCCCCTGCTCTGCGCCCCATGTCCCCACACTCCACGAGCTTCTCACACAAGGGTCACTGAGAACGGGGTGCAGGAAGAGCATGTGAATTATCATCTCTGTTGGCAGCTTTAAGATGTGGGTACTAAGGATGACAAGACTCACCGGGATTGTCGTTGCCTACCCCCTCCCCACACCAGTCTGGTTGGGGAGAATAGAGTAAGCAGAATTGTCAGGACAAGAATGGACAGGATAAAATCAAAGGAAGGTCTTCCACAAGACTCCTGAGGGATTTGGGGACCTCATCTCTGCCTGTCATAGCCCAGGAGGGATTTCTATGCCAAGATGGACTTGAAGCTAAACCCAGGTGGGCAGAGTGAGACTGGGCCTGACCAATGACATCAGGATCACCCAGAGAATTTCTCTAAAAAAAACCCCAAACCAGCTCCCTGGATGCCAGTGATTTTCCAGGAGGCAGGAGTAAGGCCAAGGAATCTGTATTTTTTAAGTACCCTCGTGTGCAGCCCAGGCTGAGACCCATTTATTCAGCTCTTAGCAGCCACTGTGCATAGAGGTCCCCTTTGTGCTTGACCGCATCCTGGACCCTTGCTCCTCATTACTACAAGTCTTCATATAGCCTCTGAGGTGGGGATTACATCCCCAAAGAACAGAAGAGTCCAGGTCCTGCGCAGGTGGAGATGGTCCCCCTCCTTAGAGGTAGTCAGCGGTGGCACTGGAGCAGACCGAAGGGCATCCACCTTCCAAGGCTGAGCTCTGCAGGGACGAGCAGACAGGGTGGGCCTCAAGCGGGCTGTGCGCAACCTTCAGGACCTCCCTCCCTGGTAGCCACGGAGCTGTGGCCTTCCTGAACCCAGGAGGAGCCAACACCATTTTCCTGGTCTGAAAATTTAATTAGACATTCGGCCCTGAGTCTGGAAGACTACAGTGCTTGTCAATTTGTAGGAAAAGGATGGCCAGCTCAGAGAGCACCCCCCCGCCCCCTTGAGCCCACCGGCTTTCCTGGGTGCTGCTGTGGAGATCCTGAGAACAGACTTCAGAGGCAGATGCCTCCGTTTACACAGCCTCGTAAATATTTATCCCCAGCAGCCAATTAGAGCTGAGACACTGCTTTCAAGGAGGGAACTGACAGAAGGCAGCCGTGTCTGCAGAAGGCCTCGGTCATGGTTTACCAGAACCACTTGGGGTGGGGCATTTTGCTATTTAAATATTGTCATCCAGAGCCAGGAAAGTCTGCTGATTTTAAAACCAATTACACATTAGCAATAACAGCATCTCTGATTTAATTGGCCCAGAAATACCTTCTGGGATCTCAAGACCAAATGTTGTTTTCTCTTTGGGTGGGGGTAGGGTGTGGTGTTGGGGCCAAGGCCTCGCTCCCACAGCAGAAGATGAGGCTTTTATAGACAAGAGCACCCAGAGGCAGAGGCCCAGGTCCTGGCTACCTAGTATTGGATTCAGAGGTGGCAGGCCCCCCCCACCCCCGTGAATAGGACTGAGGGGGCATGGAAGGGCAGGTGGTCTGGTGCCTGGTGCACAGAGGGTTTGTTAAATGATAACTCTTATTAGATTTGAAGGCAACACTCTGGGGATGATGCTTTGCCCATGGTCCACATCCTCCCTGGAAAATTCCGGTGAGCTGAAAATGGCACTTGCTGAAAACCACCACCCATGTGGCCAGTGACAGTGGCCGTGGCCTCTACGCCTTCCATGGAACCCTAACCCTTATTAACTCTGGGGTGCTCTTTTCTTTCTTCTCATCCCCACATGGCACATATCTGTGCACACACTCTAGCCATGCTGCTTCATTGCTCCCTGGCTGCCATTGCTCTGGCCCTCACTTCCCATCTCATGGGGAGCCCAACAATATTTGGGGCCCAAGGCAGCCAGGAGGTGTTTTCGTATCTCCTGACCTTCTCTACTTGCCACGTCTTCCCTAATTCTGAAACTCTGGTAAGTTCTTTATGTTTACCTTGAAGGGAAAGATGGTTAATCCCTGAAGAGAAATTCTTGGCTCTTGATTTCTTTAAAAAAAAATTAGATTAAGCGTATTTAGGGATAATTGTGGATGCACATGCAGTTGTAAGAAATAATTTAGCTTATACCTTTTCCTCCCTAATGCTAACAATTTGCAAAACTGTAGAGCATGTGGCCACCAGGCTGCTGACATTGGTAGAGTGAAGATACACAACAGTCCCAATGCCACAGGGACCTTGTGGCACCCTTCACAGCTGTGGTTCATAAAATAAATCCAGAAGTGTTCCCTCTGCTTATATTTTCTGGAAAAAAAATGCGTGACTTGGTGTTAATTCTTTCTTAAATGTTTAGCAGAATTTTCCAGTGAAACTATCTGTGCCTGGAGATTTCTTTTTAGTGAGTTTTAAACTTACACATTCAACTTCTTTAATGATTAAAGGGCTCTTCAAATTATCTGTTTCATATTTGGTGCATTTAGTGGTAATTTATACTTTTCAAGGAGTTGGTCCATTTAAGTTGTCAAATTTATGTTTGTACAGTAGTTCATAGTATTTCCTTATTATCCTTTGGGTTTCTGCAGCATCTATAGTGATACCTTTGTTTCATTCCAGGTAATGTGCTTTTTTCCTCTCTCTTGCTTTTTTCATACATTAGTGTTGCTGAAGATTTGATTGATGTTTTAAAAGAATCAGGTTTCCTTCATTGAGTTTCTTTTTTTATTGTTTTCAATTTCATTGGTTTCTGGTTTCATTCCCTTCCATCTGCTTGCTTTGGGTTTATTTTGGTCTCTTTTTGCTAAATTCTTGAGGTGAGAGCTTATTCACTGAAGACTTTTCCTCTTTCTAGTGTGAACATTTACTGCCATGCATTTCCCTCTCAACAATGTCTCAGCTATATGTCTCATTAGTGTTGCTAGAGTATATTTTTATTTTCATTCATTTCACTATATCTTTAAAATTTTCTTTTTTTTAAAGATTTATTTATTTATATATACAAGAATTGGGGTACAGGCCAGAGGTGTGGGGGTTAGAGGATTCACCAGACAGAGTGAGGAACAGAACAGGTAGATTGACTGAAATACACTGCTGAGGGGAGCAGCGGGAGTCAGGAGAGGTCTGATGCGCCATGTGGGTCACCTACATGGCCAGGGATCAAACTCATGCTGCAGCGGCTGGGGATTGCTTCATAGTGCTGTGCCTTAATCCCTTGCGCCACCAGGGAGGCCCTTTAAAATTTTCTTTAAGACTTACTTTCTGACCCAGGGATTCTTTTTTGTTTTTTAAGACTGTAGTTTGGTTTCCAAATGTTTATGGTTGGATTTTTTGGTTTTTGTTTTGGTTTTTTTTTTTTTTTTTTTGGTGTAGGTAGACCTGAAGTGTAGGCCAGAGGTGCACGGGGGGGAGAGGATTCACCAGAGACACAGTGGGGAGCAGAACAGGCAGATCTACTGAAATACACTGCTGAGGGGAGCAGCAGATGAGACAAGGGATGTCTGCTGTGCCATACATATGTAGGTTAACTCCCTGGCCAGGGATGGAACTCAGTCCGTAGAGGTGATAGCAGTGAGACTTAACCCTTAGGCCACCAGAGAGGCCCTGGTTTCAAATGTTTGTACCTTTTCCTGTTAGTTTTCAGTTACTGATATTTACTCTGATTCCTGTGGTCAGAGAACACATGTTGTATGATTTTTCTATTATTTTCATTTTGTTGAGGTTATGTTATGGCCAAGAACATGGCCTACCCTGGCATATGTCTCATGGACACCTGCAAATAAGGTGCATTCTGCTGTTGTTGCATAGAATGTTCTATAAATACTCATTATAGTCAGTTGATGGATGGTGTCATTGCGTTCGTCTCTATCCCTGCTGAATTTCTATTTAGCTGTTCTATCAATTATTGAGAGAGGGTGTTGAAGTCTCCAAATACAATTATGGATTTGTCTGTTTCTCCCTCCAGTTTTGTCAGTTTTTGCTACATTTTGTGGTCTGTTTGTTACACACACATTCAGGATAGTTCTGTCTTCTTAGTAGATTGACACTTTTATTTTTATGTAATGCCCCCTATGTTTCCGTTAATTTTTTGTTGTTCTGAAGTTTACTTTACCTGCTTTCTTTTGACTAATGTTTGTTTGATATGTCTTTTTCCTTGCTTTTACTTCTGCATCGTTACATTGATGTGATTTTCTTATAGATAGCATATAGCTTGGACATGTTTTTTAATCTACTGTCAATTTCTATCACTGCAATTATTAAAACATTGAGGTTTAACACTGCCATTGTGTTTTTTCTCTGTTTTTCAATTCTTGTTTTCTTTTTCCTACCTTCTTATGGGTTATGTGAACTTATTTTAAAAATCCCATCTTGATTGGTCTATAGTCTTTGTTTTTAGTGTATCTGTTTATATGGCTTTAATTAATGTGTAGTTTCTATAGGTATTACCTTATATATACATAATTTATCAGTCTATTAGTACTGAAATTTTACCAGTTCTTGAAAAGAATAGAAAACTTACCACTTTTTACTTCCCCCACAAAAACCCTCAACGTTAGATTTAAACAAACATAACAAGAGTTCTGAAAGACGGAGCAAGAAGGCAAATCAGGTGTGAACCTCATGGAGAAACATGACGGTGGGTTCCCTGGCTGCTATAGGCTGAGTGGTGTCCCCACCCCCCTGCAACTTCTATATTATACAGAGAAAAGGCCAGACAGACACCATGAGAAGGTGTAAGAGGCAAGTTTAATTGTTGAGCTGGACATTGTTGGGGTTCTCATAGCCTCTGGGAACTGAGAGCATAAAGATCACTCTATAGGCCATAGAATGGGAAAGAATATGGGATGTGTGATGGCAGATCTCCCTTCTGAAAGGAGATACAACCCTTTCATCTGGGGTAGATGGATGCTCAGATGAGATTGACAACGGCCTACCCTGGCACTAACATTGAAGAAGAAGCACAGTGCCTCCACCTCCCTGGACCACGTAAGGGAAGATGGGCAGGCAGTAGAAATCTGGCTTGAGCCAGCTTCTCAGGGAACAGATCAAAGAAAGCAAGTGCCTCTGTGTGTGTGTGTGTGCGCGCGCGCGTGCATGTACACACATGCACAGGTGAGTGTGTTGGGATGCACCTGAGAGTTCTGCGCCATTGCCTCTAAAGGCAGAGGAGCTGTTTCATTCCATCTCTGCTCACCTTAGTCACAGTCAGTGAGCTCTCCACCTCTAACAGAAGCTCCAGGTCCCTTCAAGGCCTGGAATTTCTACATTGCCGAAGCTGTCAACTACCTAGGCGCGGGTGGTAGAGCAAGCTCCTCCTATTACTCAATTCTGGCTTCTCCCTATTAAGCAGGGCCTCCTTGAGGAAGATTGATTTACCACATTAAAGGGACCTCCATGGTGCACAACAAGGATGTCACAAGACAAACGGCTCCTGCCATGTGCCTCCAGCCCACCACCCTGTGTTTCCATTACATTTGGGGCCAGAGTCATAGTGGATAATTTGGGGTATAGTTCATTTTCTGCCTTACATGATAAACTTGTCAGCATTTGACCGATCAGCTACTTGGATGCAGGGAGTTCATTTGCAAGGCCACCTGGCATCCAGCTCTGCTGTCCTGCTCCCATTTCACCCTGTCTAATGAGCCAGCACCTGGTTCCTGGTACTTAGCGCTGAGCTCCAGCTCCCTGTGCAAACTGCGTATGGTGGTGATGGCTCGGTCCCTCCTCAGGGGTCCCACCGTCCTGCCTGGAGGTGACTAGAGCATGGAGGCCTGGGAAACTCTCCTTTTTTTGTGGCCAGTCTTCTTGCCCAGCTGGGAAGGAATATGCCAAACCTCCACCCACCAGCCCACAGATTGTATCAGGCCTACTCTCCAACCTCCTGGCTGGACAGGCCTGTTGTGGGTTTCCTGGGGAGTTATGATTACCCACTCTACATTGACCTTGGGGCTATTTCTAAGGAAACCTTGTAGGCAGCTACCATGACTGGATTTTCAGAGCCCACTGAACCCAACAAGGGCTAAGGTGTTTATCGTGCTAAGTGCTTATGACCCTAGGCTGGCTTCTAGGACCATGCCCTTCCAGGCAGTTAGGAATCTGAGTGTCTACCTTGACTGAAACAGTCTCTGCCCAAGATCCTTTAGGGTTCCCTACTGTTGCTAAATGAAATCCACATTCCCAAGTCTACCATTCATGGGCATTGGAGGAGAGGGGTATCTAGGATCAAGATAGCATACTCCATATGCTTAGGTTAGACATTTAGCTTCTCTGCTCCTCACCTGTGAATGGTGATGATAATAGTGTCTAGCTCATATTCATCAACGTGAGCACTTAGTTGATACCAGGCACATAGTATGTGTTCAACAAATGTTTGCAAATAGCATCACCTTACTGTAGTCTTCCAGCCTTGCCTGTATCCTATATGCCCTGACTCCTATATGCTGGGGATAGAGGTGATCAAACCACAAGGGGTGGGAAAGATCTGCTCACCCACAAACTCCACCCATGAGCCTGGGGGTCTACTCCCCAGTTCTCAGAACCTTTCCCCACATTGTTTTCTCAGTTTGACATGTTGCTTCCCTCCTCTCTGCCTATTTGAATCTGACCCAGGCTTGGCCAAGGCCTCCCATGCCTTGATGCTGAGACAGGAGGAAGCAAGGAGAAGCTTGACTGCCATCTTGGAAGGGTCCTCAGCCCCCAGAATATTTCTCTCTGAAAAAGAGACTAGCCTTCTAGATAGGGACCTTGGACTGGAATACTTTCAGAGACCTGGAAGGTCAAGTAAAAGCTAAGGACTATGGCAAATCAATGGTGCAGCTTCTACCTATACCTGCAGTGTCAAAATGTGAACCCAACACAAGTAGATGGTATAAGTTAGGTTTTGAATTTGCCATACAGGACAGAAAACCCAATATAATAGTGACTTAAAGAAAACAAATGTTTCTGTCTCTCATGTACATTAAAAGTGAGCCATGCAGAGCTGACGCATGGTGGCAAGTGTCCTTCCATCTCACTGTGAGGATGTGGCCTCCATCTTCATGGTCCAAAATGAGGCTGCAGCTCTGGACATCCCACTGTTACAGGCAGTAGAATGGAGGAAGGTGGGAACAAGGGCAAATGACACTTGATAGATTTCTTGGAAGCTTTCAAATAGCCTTTCTGGATCTTGTTGACAGAATTGGGGAGCCTGGGATATGTAGCTGGTTGTCCATGTGCCAAGCAGGCACTCAATGGCTAAAGGGGGAAAAGATATTGGGGTATGCAGCTAACAATCTATGCCCTGCAATGTCCCTTTTCCTCCAAATACCATGAACCTCAATTTCCATGTCTGCAGCTTCCTGGGGCTCGGTGGAGGGCTGGGGCCTTATCCTATTAGATTCCAGCTCAAAGGTCAGGATCTCTGGGTGATGTCTAGCCCTCACCATTGGATCCTGAAGATGCACACCCCACGAAGGATGGAGAAGAATACAGTCCTCACAATAAAGACTCCTGATTGGGGGATGGGTGCACAGCAGCACCAGCACGGCTGCAGTAAGTCCTGCTGGGCAGACTTCGGGAACCTCCCTATGTACCATGGGGGAAGCTGCAGGGAAAGCCTTCCTGTCTAGCCAAGATCTATGCTATGCCCAGTATCCCCCACAGAGAAGTCACGTCCTTTTGGTGACACATCTGAACACTCAGTGGCTTCTAGTCTGTTTGTCCTGATGAGTTCCACTTGCCTGAAATGGCCCCAAAGGATGCATCTGCTGGATATGGGCTTGGGGACAGGCTGCCTTCAGCACTGAAACAACAGTTGGTATGGTAGTGGTGAGGGAGAACAACACTCTTACATCCTTACTTCAGATTTTCACATGAAACTGAAAATTTCATCAACTCCTCTTTAAAAACTGTAGTGCAGGCACATAAACATGCTATGTGCCAGGTGTGTGCCAGGATGCCAGAGTGGGGGCGCTGCTGGATGGGGGATTGGAGTGCCCGAGGGTCTGATGTCCATGGAGAAGGCCCCACACGGGCTGCCTTCATCCTGGCAGATAGGACCAGTGACCACACATTTGGGACAGAATTGGCTACAGCTCGAGGGCAGGGCTCTTCAGGGTCCCTGAGGGGAGCACAGAAACTCAGGACAGTGACTGACTTCACAGCCCACACTCTGTGGGGTGGAGGGAGAGGTCGGTCCTGGCTTGAGATCTGGGCGTCTTTGTGTTTTGTCTGCTTGTGTGTGTGGCTCTGCAAGGGGACCCCGGGCCTGGGCTGGACAGATGCGAAGACCTTGCTTGCTGCCCTGCAGACTCCACCAACCGGGACTCTCTGGACATGATCGAGCGCTGCATCTGCCTGCTGTGTCTGGACACCCCAGGAGGCGTGGAGCTCAGCGACACTAACAGGGCGCTCCAGCTCCTTCACGGCGGAGGCTGCGGCAAGAATGGGGCGAACCGCTGGTACGACAAGTCCCTGCAGGTAAGCCCCACCCCGTCAGCAGCCCTGCAAGAGCATGGGCTTGTGCCCTGCAGGCCCACTCTGCTGCCCAGCATGCTGCATCTGAGGCCAACTGGTGGCAGCTCCTGGATAGGCCAAACTCAACTTAAACTCCTTAACCTTACTACAACCTATGCCAGGCTGGAGTGGAGTGTCATCAGTGCCAGATCTGGGGTTCACACCCCAAACCCATCACACACAGTAACGGTACACACAGTAACCCATCACACAAGTTAACGGAATACAGCCTTTGTAAAGTCATTTTAAAAAATCATGCCAAGGGTTCCACTGAATAAACCCTCAACACACTCAGCAAACATGATGTCTGAAGCCCAGAGATGTAGGATCTTCTGAGTTTCCATCACCCTGACATAGCCATTTCGACACATCTTCCCCATTCCAAAAGTAGAGCAGCCCAGCAGCGCCACAGGCGTAAAGTCATAAAACAAAACAACAATTCATATATATATTTCATTCCGATGACGTCAGCCCAGAAAGCAGACATTCACTCTGACCTCAAGAAAAACACTCAGGCAGGTAGGGATGAAGTCGCAGTTGAGTCATTCAGACCCACTCCTCTATCCTTATTACCCCAGCGTGCCACCCCTGAATCTCATCTTGTTCATTTTGAAGTCACCACGATTTCACAATGACCACATTAAGTAGCAGCCGAATGCTTTCTGCTTGGAGTAGCATTGCTCACATGGATAAGCTTTTCCAGGCAGCATCTCATTTTCCTCTTTCTCAGTCTCCTACGTTCTGCAGGTTATCCTTTTTATTGGTTCGCATATTGATTCTGCTATTTCTGATGACTTCTCTTGCTGCTGTGCTGGCTGTTTTAGCCTCCACCAGTGGTGCTAATGGCTTGTAATCTTTCATGGAGCAGCTGTAGGAATGAAATGATATAATGGCTGTACAGGACCTGAAACACAGCAAGCTTTACTAGCGGTTTTTAAAAGGCACCGCTTCCCTCCTTTTCTCTTAGTGACAGGGACAGAAATGCACTAATGCATGAGTGGGCTCAGCCCTCCCTGCCTGCCTCGCATGGGCGACTGTGCTGACCTCCAGGCTCCTTTCCAGGGAGGACTGATCGCTTCATGAGTGGAGAAGCCAAAGAGGCCCTTAGGGCCTGAATTGAAAGGGTTGAGAGGTAGACTTGGGCCAGAAAGGCAGAGAGAAAAGAGCTTATAAGGGATGTGTTTTGAGAAAAACTCTGTGGGAAGAGTAGATTCAGGAATCTGGTACACTGAGAGACTGGGGAAGACGAGAGAGCCAGCTCAGATGTGTGCTATGTGTTATGGCCCCTGGATGAGGCGTTAGTAGAGCTTTCAATAGCTTGCTTGTTTATGGATGGTGAGCTGGTCCCTCCTGAGTACAATACTGTGCTGAGGTGGATTAAAGGTAGCCTCGCTTACATTCTAAGAATTAAACCTCATCCTTCTTTTACTTTCTCCTAGTACTTTTGTACATTGAATCTTCTTTTTCCAAGTTAATGGAATTCAGCCTTTGTAAAGTCATTTTGAAAAATCATAGATAATCCCCAAGTTCCTGTGGGCATTCCATGTGTCTTATTTCTATGTCATATCAATCCTGTGAACTGGGACTTACTGGATCCATTTTAAATGTGAGCAGACTGCAGCCAGAGAATCGTCTGGTGGAAGCTCTCCTAGCTGGCAGGTGGCAACGGAGAATGGGAATCCTGGTCGTTAAAACAAAGCCCTGGCAGCAGTTAAAGGGGGACCCCTTGTAAACCATTCACTCCCACCAAGGGATATTCTATTTCTCTCTAGGAATCTGCACACCCTTCAAATGGGATCATTATTTTCATTTGCCTGTTCAACAAAATTATTGAGCACCTACTAGGAGGTGGGCAGTGGTCTAGATCCTGGTGATAAAGTCAATAGTGGGCAAACACACAGTGTCCATCAGACACATAATTATACATTACACAACAGCATAGTGGCCCCACTGTACAACTGACCGGGAACCAGGACCAACAGAAGCATGAGGACCTGGCCTGGGGCGAGCGTGCACAGCCTCAGCCTGAGCTCTTAGGAATCAGTGGGCTGTGTCAGCTGGGGAACTGAGAGGCCCACTGTCCTTGCACAGAACATTGCTGGGAAGGTGGTTGCACAGTTTTCAGCTGTTGGTGACTCCCACTTTCTCAGGCCATGGCAGCTGTGTGCAGTGTTGTTTTCAGGAAATAACATGCCTTGGTGCCATTGGAGGAAGGGTTTCCCTGAGAGATTGCAGGGCACCTGGCTTGGAGCCAAAAGGCTGGTCTGAAATGCAGCTCTTCCGGGCATCTGCTCACCTCTATCTTCCTCATTGCAGTTTGTGGTGGGCCGGGACGGCACCTGTGGCGTGGTGTGTGAACACTCCCCATTCGACGGCATCGTCCTGGTGCAGTGCACAGAGCACTTGCTCAAACACATGTGAGTCTGGAGGGCGGGGCCTCCAGGGCAGCCATGGACGCAAAGCCAGACTGCAGAGTAGCCTTCCAGTGAGGTCAGGAAAAATTTGGGTGGCCACTGAGGGGCTGTGAAGTCAAGATAGCTAAAAATTTTTAGCAAACGATGAATTTAAAAACCAGCTTGAATGTGACAGTCTACACTTTATGGACAGAAGGGGCAGACCAGGCAACAGGTTTAGGGCAGTAAGGGAGAGACTTGCAAAGAATTTTTAGCTAAAAAGGAACTTCTGCTTTGTCTAGGGTCAGGGCTGCACTTTCCCCATTCTGACTAGATCTCTCTTCCTAACTTCCAAGCTGGTCAGATGGAGGCTCGTCTGTCCCTTAACCACCCCAGATTCCTTCCTCTAGTCACAATTTTCCTCTTACCTTTACCTTCTAGAATCTTCACTTTGCATCTGAGTTCTACATTTTTTCCATGATTTAGGCATTTTTTAGGGTCATTGAAATCCAATTCAATCCTTGTGGATGGAACACAATTTTGCTACAATTTATGTCTTAGTATATGAGTGTTATAATGTAGTCATACAGGAAAATGTGACAAAAATATTGAGCTTTGGGGTCAGGTGAGACTGGATAGAAAGTTGGCTCTGCCACTTACTAATTTGCGTGGCCTTTCTGAGCCTCTGTCTACTCATCTGTGCAATAGGTTGACAGGGGCAGCATATTCCCACTAAAACTCCACCAGCTAAGATGACTACAAAGGGAAAAGACTCCAGCTTACAGGGCCTCAGACGGTCACCTCTTTGTATCTGCAGGATGAAGAGCAGCAAGAAGCTGGTCCGAGCAGACTCCGTCAGTGAGCTGCCAGCCCCCAGGAGGCTGAGGTGGAAATGCTCCCCAGAAATTCAAGGCCTCTTAGCCTCCTCTGCAGAAAAACTTCAACAGTAAGGAGAAGCCTGAGTCTCATTTGGGGTGATGACCCAGGGGTCATCTCGAGCCTGCTCCCACCATGGCTGATGAGGTACCCTGGAAGGTCCCAAAGACTCCAGGCCCTCTGCCTTCACTCCCCCAACCCCAAACAGCCCACCTCTGCCCCACCACCTCATGGAAATGCAGTCAAACTAGAGGGGAGTTATAATTCTGGGGGAAATAACCTTGCTGAAGTATCTATCATTTCCATAAAATGCAAAACATGTAGCTATTTTTTTTTCACAGGTTTCACTTGACTGAGCAGAGTCAAGGTGGGGAAATCACCCCACCTTGGGGGAGTTTTGGGGGAGCAATAAACAACTGGTTTGAATAGGTCATTTGAATCCAAGCTATTTCAATATGCTTGAATTTACACTGCAACCTGACAGGGGAGCTCTTTTGAAGGCAGGGGAGCAGTTCAGGCCCTAACAGGACCCAGGGGCAAGAGTGGACCCACCTGGGTGGGCCAATGCTGGCATCATGGCCAGGTACGTTTCCTACAGAGCAATGGCCACGCTATTCAGAGGCCAGATTATGACACCAGGATTCTGAGCAAGAAAAAAAAAAAGCTTTATTATTAATCGACTGACAAGGAGACAAGAATTAGACTGAAATCTACTTCCCTGAATGAGAAAGTGGATGAGGTTCTATAGATTTGGGGGACCAGGACTGAGAACAAAGATGTTACATTTTTTGACTGAAAAGCAGGTTGAGACAAAGAACTGTGGACTTGGCTATGTTAGAGGGAAGTTCATTCACAAAGTCAGAAAAGGATTTTCTGGAGTTTTGAATTTCTGTTGGTGCACCCCTGTCCTTTGGGTAACCTATCCCCCTTCTGCATTTGTGTCTCCAACTAGAACATGCCCTGGACCTCGGCTTAAGATTAGTCTATAAACCTCTGGCCTCCACTGTGTCTGTAAAAGCAAGTCTCAAGAAAAGTTTAGATAAGTTTTTTCCTCTCTTGTTCTCTTAGGATCTGGAAGAATTTGGCCTCACTTAAAATCTCCCCTTGATTTTGTACACTTCCTACTCTTGAGGGATCTGGGGATGGTAACCATTCTGGCTATTTTAAGTTGAACAGGAAATAAATTAGAATTTGAGGAATGGAGTTGTTTGGCATTTAACTGTAAATCCTCATGGTCCTGTTTTCCATAAAGATGCCTCTTACTGCTTATACAACAGAAAGTCAACTTTAAAACCCACCTAAAGGATTGCCTCCAAAAATTGAACACAATTTTCATTGAATTAATCAATCCTCAGGATTAAAAACTGGTTCTGTAAAGTAATTAAATGATTTTGCTAACTGATTTCCTGCAGAGATAAGTATCCTACTCAAACCTGGTGGACAGTTACTAATACTTCATTTAATACTGGGGTTAAATGTATAATTATTATTTACAATTATCCTAACTTGTTTTAACAATTGTTTGCAGTCCTTGCCTTCTACCTACATCATAATCATGTGGACATGTACATGTTCAACCCCGCACCCATGTGATCCCAAGTTCCCAGACCCTCTTTCTGGAGTATAAGGAGAGCAAGGGGAGGTCTGTGGGTGGGGTAGCTGGAGGAACCTCAGGATTCCAGAGCTACCATGGAAGCAGGTAGGGTCTGAGAGGAGAGAACTTGTGCAAGAGGTTTTCAGGTGGCCATAGTGACCACGAGCTCAGGGACAATGGATCAATAGGCCAGACTGAGGGATGAATTGGCCTGCCCCAGAACCTCCACAGGCCCCTTGAGTGCTGAGCTCTCATGAAGCAGAAGGAATAATTCAAGGAGGACAGGCAGGGAGCATCCAGGCCTGAGGGAATGTGTTAGTGGAGGATCAGGGTTGCTGCTGGGGCTTGGTGCTGACACATGGCTGGTAGCAGAGTGTGTGGACCTTGCTAGATGCTATTCTTATGAGCAGTCATCCCAGACCCCAAACTCATTATGAGGGAGACTGGTCAGTGCAGGGGGGTGGGAACCAGTGCTCAAGGATCTCACAACGGACTTCCTGTTACACTGATAATGATTTCTGGGAGAAACACCTGGGTGTGTCTTGGGAGGCTCAGCAGCAACAGTTTCTGGAATAAGAGTCCTTGCTGCGGTGCCCGTGACCAGCCACCGACCAGGCCTTTCTTCCCACAGTGCAACAGGGATGAGTCCCAATGAGGAAACATTGCTTGTAACTGCATGAGAAATGGGCTTTACCTGGATGAAGGAGGTTTTCTGGGTCTGACAGGATGGCCAGGATGCTAAAAGAATCTGTAGGATTCCAGACACACCTTTCTAAACAAGTCAAATGAATGGTCTCTTTCAGGCCTCCTTCTGTCTGCAACAGGCTTCTAGGAATTGTGCTCATGGGCAGTGTTCTCCTTGCCCATGTACATGTCTCTCATGCTCCATGTCCCTCCCAGCAACCAGGCCTTCCTCCCCCAGTCCTAGAGTAGGGCCACCACCCTGTCTGGCCAAGCCTCATGTCCAGCTCAGAGTAAGCAGGGTCCCCCGTGCTCTCTGTCACTTTTTGCATGCAAAAAGCGTCTTTTCTTTTCCTTCCACAGAATAGTAAAGAATCTCGACTTCACTGTTTATAAATTTGACTACTACGGGAAGACGTTCATTAAGAAGCAGAAATGTAGCCCCGACGCCTTCATTCAGGTGGCCCTACAGCTGGCCTTCTACAGGTGAGCGCAGCCTGCAGACAGAATGAATCTGTGCCCAGGTGGGTTGGCTGACAAGGTACTGCTGACTCCAGAGTCTAGAAGCATCCTAGAGGGAGGGACAACCTCTTGTGGGCTTAGAGGACATGAGGATGACTAGGGCAGGCTGCACGTATGGAGGTGGCAACTGACCTGGCTTTCAAAGTATGATCCAACCTCAGAAAATGAGGGATGTCAGTCAGGAAGCTGCCTGAGAGGTGGCCCAGGGACACAAAGCTCACAGGGCAGGAATGGCACCCAGGTCAAGGAGGTTGCCCTTCCTCTTTATCTTACTAGCCCACCTGGCTGTAGCTGTAACCTGTCCCTCCCCGGTCCTGATATGGAACCAGCATCCCTGCTGTGTGTTGGGTCAAGTCTTTCAAACTCATCCTTGATTCATCTCTGTCTCTCATCCCCCACAGCCCCGAGTCAGTTCTCCAGATGTCCCTCAAACACGTCCTCTGCCCTCCATCCCCACTGCCATCAGCCTCTCCCAGGCCTCTGTCATCTCATGTTTGGCATTGAAGCGCCTTCCCCAAGGGTCTGTGCTTCCACTCCTGCCTGCTAATCCAGGTTTCATGAAGTGTGAACTTTGAAATATACAAATCAGATGAGGTCACTTACCACATTGAACCCTCCTGATGGCTTCCCTCCTTACTTAGAACAAAGTCCATTCTTAGAAAGAGGCTTTCAGTGCACTGGCCTCACCTGGGCTGTCCACCCAGTCTCTCTCGTGCCATTGCTCTGACTTGCCTCTGACCCCCACCCTACACCCCCCACCACTGTTCCTTCCACTCAGGCTCAGCCCAGGGCTCAGCCCTCAGAAGCCTCCCCTGACCTCCCTATTTAAAACAGCTGCCCCGGGCCCTCTCACCACCCTGTTCCCCACGACAACACCTCGTGTGTTATTCATGTGAACCACCGTGTTCATAGATTCATTGACTTTTTTTCCTGAACTGTCTCCCCCAAGCTTGACTCTGGTATCTTGTCCACCTGGGCAGAAAGTCAGCACCAGGGACTGAGTCAGAGCCGTGAGAAGAGACAATATGGGATTTTTAGCCAAGGATGGCACAGTCATGTCTGAGGTTTAGAAAAATCTCTCCAGCAGCAGCTGAGCTAGGAAAGGGGCAAAGAGGGAAGTAAGGGTTGAAAGCAGGATAGCAGTCCACCTGGTCTTTCATAAGAGTCTAAGATTAAAATGCAAAATAGATTTTCCTTAAACAGACTGGATACTGATGAATCCAGCATTCCAGAAGAAATAGCTTATAAATTGGCATGAGCAGTAAATGGCGCTATGCCTACCAGGACCAACTTTTGGTTTTCAACATCCAGGAGGGTCATGAAGTGACCTTGGGCAAGGAGGCACCACTACGATCAGGCAGCGTCCATGTGGACATAGCATCCCAGCTTTCAGGGTCCCCAAAGGGCCCATAGCTCATGGGAAAGAGCGTCTGTCCTGTCACAGGGGAAGACTGTTGTCACCCCACGTGAGGACTGCGTCTATCACCTGGACACGAGTGCACACCAGCATCCAGCTGTGGCAGCACCTGGCACCTGGAACTTCAGACCATGCCTTTCTAATACGGGCATGTAGGTGAAATAGGCCATGAGGTCAGGCTGGGGACACTGCCTGGCTAGCACTTCAAAGCCTCCCCAAGTGGAGAGGGGCTGCACAAAGCTTCCCTCTTCTACCCTCTAGTCATCTTGGTTGTCACTGAATATGACCAGAAATGGGTGTGGCCAGAAGTTCCACAAGCACTGGGTATAGTCAGAAGTGTAGGAGGGTGAGAGAATTCACCAGAGCCACAGCGGGGAGCAGAGCAGGCAGAAGGACCGAAGTACACTGCTGAGGGGAGCAGCGGGTGGCAGGAGAGGTCTGCGCGCCATGTGGGATCCTCCTCTGGTGGCCGGGGAGCAGCCGGGGATCGTACCGGCGCTGCAGAGGCTGTGGGCAGCTTCGCAACCCAGCGCTCAACCACTGCGCCACCGGGGAGGCCCATCTGCTGCTAGATTTCAAATGGAAGCCACCTAATTTGGGGGTGATCATTGACCCACCTGTGACAGCATTGACTTTTGTGCTCAGCTTCAATTTTGCCTTGGGGGGTGGGGAGGGGTGCTAGAGAAACAGGAAATGAGCTCCCTGCCAGGGTTTTGGGGGAATGAGACATAAGTGAATGGGAAGTATATTCACCTGCTTGCCTAACAATGCAGTGCCAAGCACTGTGTTGAATCAAACTTGACTCCCCTCTCCCAGAGTCCCCTCTACCCCCACCCTGGCAAGAGATACATACCCTGAAGAGGCTGAGATGCAGGGTCATGGCTTACTGTCCTTCTCTGAGTTCTATCTTACCTCCCACCTCCAATACCAGGGATGAGACCAACTAGTGAGAAGGTGTGTGCCAGCCAAGTATGCCTAGGGATGCTCATTCAGCCTACAATCCTAAGGAAGAGACTTTCCCTGGCTGGTGGGGAGATGTGTTGTTGGTCCTGTCACAGACGCCAGGGAGGAGGGGTACAGACACAGTGCCAATGGTCTGATGCACGCCCAGCTGCCCCTGGACAGGTGGACCCATGCAGCAGTCTGTACCCACCACCACCCAGGGCCCCCAGCCCCGCCTTGATCTGTAGGTTACACTTGAATTGTTTTAAATAAAACGGGATTCCCTCCAGGGTATGAATGATTAATTACACAATTACTCCATTCTGTGCTATTAATCAAATATTCATTGGGCTGTGCAGAAAAGTCTAGGTTCCCCACCAGATTGGGATTTTTTTTAAAGAGCTACCAGCCACTTCTTTATTTTATATCTGCGCAGTATCACCAGCGTATGAACATGTACACAGCTCCTCATGTTAGAGACTCCCGGACATTCATCTTCAGGAAATCTCCTCTAGAATTCCATTAACATTAAAATGAAATACTATGCCAAGTAAAATCGAGACTGTAAAAATAAAGCCTGCTGAGGCTATTTTTCTTCCAGTGTTTATGAGTCCCTGAATCTGCCATTCATCCTTCACCACACGCAGGCTCCACAGGAAACTCGTGCCCACCTATGAGAGTGCCTCCATCCGCCGATTCCAGGAGGGGCGGGTGGACAACATTCGATCAGCAACTCCAGAGGCTCTGAGTTTTGTGAAAGCTGTCACTGACCACAAGGCCACCATGCCGGTAAGTGCTGCTCCATCAGAGACATCTCGAGTTGGCCAGCAAGGAGGCTATGGACTGCCTGTCTGCTCAGCAACATGACAACCAGCTCCTTGACTCTGTCACTGAGTAGACTCCTCAGGCCCCACGTGCCTTATCTCTCGTCTGTCCACAGGATTCGGAAAAGCTGCAGCTCCTGAAGGATGCCCTTGGAGCCCAAACCCAGTACACAGTCATGGTGAGTGATATGCCACCATATCTTGCTTTAGCTCATGTCTATGGCCTGTGCCCAGAGCCAGGCCTGCAATTGAACTCTCCAGCCACAGATCCTGGGTGAGAGTTGGGCCACCAACCGCATCTGCCCAGGGACTTGGCAAGGCCACTCTGCCCTGTTAGCCTCCTTTATCTGATTTTTGGGACCTAGGTAGCATACACTCCTGTTTTTTGCACATACTTTACAAGAAGACAACAAATGGTCTTTGAAATACTTATGACAGTAATAGCACCAATATGCACAGCACTTCATACACAAGGAAAGTCAAATGTGATGATGTTTGGTCTTGGCTTACATACCTTGCACACTCGAAGGTGAGGTGGTATCTATTCCTACCTGAGACTGGTTTTTGCTTTCTTACTATCTGTGTGTTTTTTAAATTGTGAATAAATAAGATCTTTGCTGAAAATTAATAGTGAAATTAAAATCGTAATGCAAATGTTTCCCTGGTTTAAGGAAATAATTCATTGGCTAGCACTGCAAAGCCATCATTTGCATACAAACAACAGAAAATAATCTATTACTTGGGCTGGTGATCAATACACTAATTGCAAATCATTCTGATACAATCTTTTAAGGAACATACAATCTATAAATAGGAGCTAACTGAACTTCACTCCATATTTGAAAGCAAGTATAACATATATCTGAATTATAGAATTAACCAGTGTAGTGTTTTCTCTAAATTTGCTACAAAGTCCCTAAAGTCACCTAGATATTTCAGTGTTTGTTTGGTTTGTGGGAAATCCAAGCACAGTCTCATGTAGTCAATGGGTATTCCTGCTTTATGCCATGCTAGGTACAAGGTGCTAGGAAAAAGAAAAATGAAGTTCTATCCTTAAGGAATTTACTAAGTAGTTGGGAGAAGCAGCCCATATATGACAAATCCAATCCCGTAAAAAGATCCCCCAGGGAAGTAGTCAGTGAGCATAGGGGAGCAAATTCATTTCTCTGTGCGGGAAGGCCAGGAAGACTTCCAGACCTAGTACTTAATGAGACTTGAAGGATGAAGAGGTGCTTGTGAATTGGACATTAAGGGAAGAAAAGGCCCAGAAGGGAACAGCATATCCAAAGTCAAGTCTTGAATGAATAAAACACATTGGAGGAAAAGCAAAGTAGTTTAGTATGTGCAGCTTGCAAAGGACAGAATTGCAGAAAAGTTCATTGGTGAGATTCCTGGTCACCAAGTTTACTCTGGTAACTAGGGAGGACTGGTTGAAGGGGGGGTGGGGGGCGGTGTCTACCAAAAAGAAGTGACTCTAATTAGGAATCTACATAATATTCAGGGAGTGCTGGTATACAGACCAAACTTTAAGGGGTGGGGTGGTTAAGGAAGATTGACAACAAAATAATTCAAGAAATTTTCCAAAAATGGAAGGACACGAGTTTCCATTTTGAAAGGACCCATTATGTACCTTGCATAATGGATGGAAAATACTCATACCAAGGATATTTCACAACACTAAGGACAAAGAGAAGATCCTAAAATTTCTCAGAGAAAAAAATCTAATACAAAGATCGGGAGTAAAAAATGCAAATGGTCTTCTCAGCGGCACCACTGAAAAGTGAAACATAGTGTAATAATGTCTGAAAAGTATGAGGGAAAATGATTTTTACTATATATTTCATACCCGGCTAGACTATTATCAAGACATACATGCATGCATGCATGCATACATACATACACATACATGTATGTATTAAAAGTCTCACATTTTTTACTTATTAAGTACTCATTTTCGTAAAGTTATTAGAGGATGTAGACTTCTAGAGTATGAAAATAAAACCTAAAAAAGGAAGTCACAAGGCCCCGAAATTAGAAGATTCAACACAAGAAAGAAGTAGAAAAAGAGGATGATAGTAAAGAGAGATCTCAAGTTAAAAATTGTTCAACAGTCCTGGGAAACAATCAGCCTAGAGGGGAGCAAGAAGTGAAAGGAGATATGAAACTGATAATTTATCTGATATATTTTAATGTATTCTGGCTAAGGGTTTACAAATCAATTAGTAACAGACACAGAAAGCTAAGCAAGTGGAAAAACCACAGTTTAATAATTTAAAAACTGTTCATTCTAGGGAATAAATGAAATACAAAAGGAAATCTAATCATAATACACAACAGGACTCATCTATGAATATTTGCATAGTTATAACATGTAAACAGTGAATGATGATCAAACAATAGAAAGTTAAAATAAAGCTATTAGGAGGATGGGAGAGTTGAAGTGTGTTTAAGGAACTGGGAGATAAAAGAAGCAAAATTTCATCGTCTATGACAAGTAGATTATTGGTAAAACTGAAAAAATACAGAAATTGCAGTCTAAAAAGTAAATATTAAAAAAATAGCTAAGAGTTCCAACTAGCTACTTTAATAGAGTGGGAATCAGTGCTAAAAGGTGCCACAAGGCTTTAGCTTATTTGGGTTTTTTAACTATATAAATATACAATTTTGATAATAATTTGAGAATTTTAATAAAATTTTAGAACAATATCCTCCATAGTATTGCCATAGGGTTCTGTTGTGATGACTATTTTCAAGTTGATGAAAACAAATAAAACAAAGAAGGAAGGGGGAGAAGAGAGATACAAAGAGCTTAATAAGTAAATCTGATGCCCTGTTGACTGTAAAGGGTAAGAGACAAGAGAAAGAAGAATCCTCCAGATATCTGGCAGGTATATTTGGTTGTGGGAGTGGAAAAAGAAAATTCCAGAGAAGTAAAAATGGTCTAGACCTCCTGTCACAGATCATTATGCTTTTGCCACAGATCATTATGCTTTTTCTTCATTACACTCACCTCAATTTATGATCACTAATTTATTTGTATGTAAGGCTTCATAAGGGCTGAGTCTGTGACCTCTTTGTTCTCTGTGGCTGCTCCAGCACATAGCAGCCTGTGGCACACAGTAGGCACTCAATAAGAGTCCCTGAACAAACAAAAGACTGAATGATGCATCCTTTTACTCATTACTATTTCTGGCTTTAATCCAAACAATCTGTTAAAACAAGCGCTGTTGCTATAGTGAATTCAGAGACAATGAAAACGGGGGTGGGTGGTTGATGCACAGAGCAGTTGCTTCTGTAGGTCTACACACACCAGCAATTCACCAAAAGTCATCACAGAAATTGGAAATGCACTCTACTTTATCGATAGGCTCATAGTTCTTCCCTAATGGAGCGCATCTAAGGTGAACTGTGGTTGTATAACATGTCTTTCCAGCCTATAATTAGGTGTATTTGGAGAGACCAGGGTCGGTCTCTGAGTCATCTTTATGCGTTCATTCTCAACCGAAAGAGAATAGCTGTCAGATTCCAAAAGGTGCCTTGTAAATCTGAACCAAGGTCATTGAGATGGAAGGTTTCCTGCCATGTGGGGTTTTCACAGCTAAGTGGCCAACTTATGTAACTGTGAAATCCCCAGCAGTTACTCACAGGTACCCTGATGTTGACCTGGAGATTATCACTATAGGCTAGAGGTGATCCCATTGTCTCCATCAGCCTCCAAAGTTGCTCCAAATAAACATGAAATCCAAGCAAAACCACTGTGCGTGCTATGCGTGCAGCTGCATGTGAGAGAACTGGCCCCCACTTGCTGCCACACCACCACCCCTGAGCTCCTCCTACACAGAAATTCTGGAATCCCCACTACTATGATCTTTTGATGAGTTACTTTGTGATAAAAAGAAAAAAACCTTTTTTCATTCAGTAAGCTTTCCCCTTGAAAATTTCAGCTGAGCATCTGCCAAGTTATTTGCTTCCGGTCTCAAAATAATTTCTTAGATTATGAAAACAGCTTAGTTGAATTGATGCTGGGCCCATGAAATCATAGCCAAAATTCAGGAACAGACCCTTTATCCTTTGTTCCTTGGGCTTCTGCTGGAGGATAAAGTGTTGGTGCAGGGGAGAATCTGCCCAGTGACAGCCCTCTGCATGGAGCCACTGGTCCCAGGACCCAGCATCCATCCTTCTCACTTGCCTGAGAAGGTACTGGGGTCACCTGCCAGCCCACCCCTTCACCTAGAGCACTGAGTGGCTCTGCAGGTGCAGGTCAGTAGTGACAACACTGCAGGAAGGGGTGGGATTTAGACTCTAAACCTTTGACAATGGTGTCCTCACACTAGAACCCAACCTGTTCTGCACTCATCCTGTGCATGCTGAAATTCACAACTGCCCAAGGAGTGTGTGGACAGCGGTCAGTCCTAGGTGGCCACTTATACATGTCAGCAGCAGCAAGCACCAAGCCAAGGCCACTGGAATTGCCATTAGTATGTGGACTAGAGAGGAAGGAAGGAGGTACGTGGGAGCCCACATCTCATTTCCTCTTGTTTCCCCGCTTTCCCAGGCCATAACAGGGATGGCCATTGACAACCATTTGCTGGGACTTCGGGAGCTGGCCCGGGATGTGTGCAAGGAGCTACCCGAAATGTTCACAGATGAAACATACCTGATAAGCAACCAGTTTGTCCTCTCCACCAGCCAGGTACAGCCAGAGCATGGCCATCATCCCAGAGGCCTCCACTGAGTGGAGTCAGCCAAGTTCTGGCTCTGCTTCTTAGAAGCTGCATGATCTTTGGCAACATGACCTAGAAGCTCTCAGAGGCCTGGTTTCCCCATCTTGTAAATGAGAAGTTACAGACTTCACCTGGCAGAGGCGGAGCCAGGATGGGAAGGTCCCACTCCAGTGCTGTAACCATGGTGTTTACTGCCTTTCACCACCTGGGACATGGTAGTCCACCCTGGTGACTTCTGATGAAACCCGACAAGCTTAGGGTGAAGTCCCAGCTCAACTAGATTCAATGATGTTGGTGGGAAGCCCAGCCCAGAGCCTGGAGTGGATAGAGTCCTCCAAACAGGCCACAGGGTCATGGTCAAGGGTCAAGGGTCATGGGAACAGTGGCAGGAGATGAGCTGCCAGCCAGCACCTCCTCACCAGTGCTCCCGCAGTCTGTTGTAGGACCAGTGACACAAAGACAGAATGAAATCCATTAGAGGCAGGCAGCAATTTTGGCGAGAAAACCCTCCTTCCCATCATTAATTTACTAAAACTCCTCCTCATCTGAGCAAGGCTGGACATGGGCAATAAAAGGGGCTGACAAAGTTGTGTTTGAGGATAAAAGCCCACTCAGTAATTTGATTTTCTCATTACGGCAGTGAGCTTGCAGACATGAATAAACGAGGGCAGAACACAACATAAATTCTTCAGGAAACCATCCATGGGCAAAAAAATGCTTTGGAACGGCTTTATGGCCTTCGGCTGTTGCATGGCAAATTTATCTGACAATGAGATGATTCTATTAGCAAGACTAATGGTTTGTTCTGCCCCATTAAAATAGCCAGTGTCATCTCTGAAGTCCTGGGTACACAGGGCCAGGAACCTGTGGGTTTAAAGCTAACCCTGTCCTGAACATGCCCAGTAATGCATTCTATTTTCTCCCTAGAATTAACTAACAAAATTAATTTGGGGTGTGGTGCCTGGCTTTTTTTTCCCCAACCAGAAATGAACTCTTATGGCTTGAAATATCTTCAGAAGTACGTTTCCTTGGTTTGTGATCCAAGATTACAAAATCTTGGCGCTATGAATTCGAAACATTAGGTGCATAACTAAAACTCCAGTTGATGGCAGTCTTCGAAACACCCACTGCTGGGTAATTGTGCGTGGCCAGGCTGTGGGGAGAAAATCAGACCAGTCAAGCAATACTGACAGTAATTAAGGATGTGGGGAAAATCGACAGAGAAGATGGGCCAGACTTCCTCCAGTTCATAAATTACTCCCTTTGGGAAGCCATCTAACTGTTGGGTGCCACTGGGGTGCCATTTAGTAAATTACCCTTATTGCCTGGTGCCTTAAACAGCCCCCAGGTGAAGGAAAGACTCAACCCAAGACCCAGCCCCAGTTCACTCTGGGAACTTCTGACTCCACCAGTAGAGCAGATTTCACACTGGGGAATACCTTGCAGCGCCTCTCCTTCTGATAGCATGCAGCTAGATGACTTTGTTTTTATGACTCTGGCTGTGGCCATCCATGCTGAAGCAATTGGTTTATTTGGTTAATTCAGTCACACACCCAGGTGGAAAATTGAGAAGCAAATATCCCATCAAGGCCCCAGGTTGTGGAACTCCCTGCATTCTAGAGAACCGCGGGCTGCCTTTCAGCTTTTGCCCTGTCCTCTCCTCCAGGTGCCCACAACCATGGAGATGTTCTGCTGCTATGGTCCCGTGGTGCCCAACGGCTATGGTGCCTGCTACAACCCCCAGCCAGAGAGCATCCTTTTCTGCATCTCCAGCTTTCACGGCTGCAAAGAGACCTCTTCTACCAAGTTTGCAAAAGCTGTGGAAGAAAGCCTCACTGAAATGAGAGACCTCTGCAGCCCACCACAGTCAGCCATAGGCAAGCCACAGGCCACAAAAGAAAAAACAACAAGGCTTAGCCAGGGGCACCAACCTTGACTCCCACCACTAGGTTTCACCTACCCAAACCCAGCCTTCCGCAGCTGCCAAACCCTACCAACCCCCTGCTCCCAAATCTCACCCCAGTTTTCTGTAGCTCCCTGTCCTCAGGACTCAATACACAGTCCACACGGAGGCATCACACAAAGTTGGAGTGCTAGGAAAAAAGTGTCCCTCATTATGCATGTGAACTGTCATTCTTTATCAAGGTGCCCTCTGGTGTGTGCACAGGAAGTAGGCCCAGCCTGGCCAGGGCGGCCTGGGTGAGATGGGGGAGTCCACACTGACTTCCCACCATGGCCCCGAAGTCTAACGTTCCTGATTCCTTTCCCCAGCAGGACTGAGCGTGTCCAGGTGATGATTTTTGTCAGACAAGTGAGTGACCCTGTTGCATGCAATGTACCTAAATGAATCATGAAGGAAGAGCTAACTCCAGATCATTACCTCTTTTCTTTTGGAGGTTAGCAGGGATTTGGCTCCAGAATCTAAGCAATCTGATCATGGTGTTCAGGATGACTAGCACTGAGTCATACAGTCCTGCATGCTTCCACTCTCTCTCTCTCTCTCTCTCTCTCTCTCTCTCTCTCTCTCTCTCTCTCTCTCACACACACACACACGCACACACACACACACAGCCCAAATTAAACCTCCCAAGGACATCTTTACTTTTCACCCTTTCACCCCCCAAGGGCAACCTTCTGTTGGCTTCAGAAAATCTGATCAGGTAATTCTGAAAAGGGAAAAATTTATTTGCAATTGCCCTGGAGTATTTGCTGCTTTCCACTACCTGGCCGGGAGAGGAGTTAGGGAGGGCGAGAGGACAGGTTCACCTCCTCAAGGGTCCTGCCGCTTGTGTTTTTACTGGTTGTTGTCCCACCTCCCTTCACATAAAACATGTCCCCAGTGGGGGACTGCTTCTTAACGGAGAAGAAAGAGTCCTACATGCTGTCATCGTAGAGATGCCAGGAGATACACTTCCCACTGGGCCATGTCTTTATGGGATGTCTAAAAGAACAAAGGGGTGGAAAAGCAGTCATAAAAATCAAAATTTCAAGTAGCTGAGGCCACCTGCTTCTGTCTGGGGAGGCACAGAGCTGGGTCCCGTCGCTGTGAGTTCCTCTCTGCTCCCTGCAGGGGGCTTCTAAAAAAGCCACCTCACCCCCATCCTGACTTGCTCCCCAGCATTTTGACCACTCCCCTCTGGCCCAGGGGCAGTCCTCTAGGCCACTGTACAAGTCCCCTCACACTTTGACCTCTATTGATGCCAGCTGGGTTGAGGTGGTGGCATGTATTTTGACCTTTGCTCAGCTCTTTGAAAACAGTTTTGAGCAGTGAGTTCCTAAGCCCCTGGTATTAGGTTGAGGATTTCTATTGAATGAACTGGGAGATGCTGGCACTACCCTTCAAAGCCCTTGGGCTATACAGCTCATGCTCCCTCCCCCAGACACCCACCTTTTTGGTCCCATCAAGAAGTCGCTGCTCAAGAGTCCCAGGAATGTCTGGGGAACTGCTGTTCACCTGCCGTAAGTTGCTCTAAAGCCACATGTCTGTCTCACCAAGTGACCGTAGCACAAAGTTCTCACCTGGTTCCCCCCCCCCCCCAGGGATTTCTAATCAGTCAAAGAGCTCTGGTTTTAGGGTCAGGGAGCCCCACTGACTTTGGCCAAGAGACTTAAATGTCCAGAGACTAATTTCCTCCATTGTCAAATGAGGACATGAACGTCCTGACTTTGCAAGCCTGTGAGGATTAGGGATCATGTATGAAAGAGCCCTAATGCAAGCAGGTGGGCACTGGTGCCCACCATCAGGATGATGTGACCCCAGGGGGCATTGTTTGGGTGGTTTTGTTTTAAACTATTCACACCAATCTAACAGAATGAAGCTCACATCTATTATTCTCTAAGCATAGGGAGAGTACAATTGACTATATACTGAGGTACCAGCCTTGCATTGTGAGGGCTTTGAGAAGTGTGCATGGCAGATGTTTGGCAGGAGGGAAACCCTCCTCTCTTTGAGGAATGGACTGGAAGCTGGTCTTCCCCCTCCAAGAGCACTCGGTGCACAGTCTTTATGCAAAGGCGATGCTGAGCCATGGCCATGGACATCTCTTTGGGTACCCTGGTAAAAGAGACTATTTCAAGGGTCCCCAAAGAGGTGGGAATAAAACCTGAAACAGCCACTGGGGACAGTGATGCATACGGAAAATGTATGTGGCCACCTGACAATACTGCTAGTTGCCAAAATTATAAAGTTGATATTTGAGTTCTATTTTTATAAAAATAGTTCTAGATTTATGCCAATATATACATGTGTATTTATAGTCCTTCAGTTTTAAGTTATAGTTTTGTGCTTTAAAGAAATATATGTGTGACTAAAGAAATGTATATTGAAAGCATTATATTCAAATTATTTAAAGAGTGTAAGTCTGTAATCAATAAAAAGTCATGCCAAGAAAGATGGTGTTGGTTATTATTTCTACCCGAAAATTTTACAAGAATTTTCTTGTAAACTCTGAGCTGGGTCAGCAATTCATTTGCCTCTCTCCGAGGTCCTTCAGCAGCAGTGGGGATGTCTATAAGACACAGGGGCTGAGAGAAGAAAAGAGAGGGAAGTTATTCTCTGCTAGGGCATGGCTGCCATCGTGGGGTGGAAATCTAGGGTAAAGAAGAGTGTCTCCAATTAAGCCTGCACACATATGTATGGTGAGAACAGAGTGCAGGGGAAAGCACCAGTCTTGGAGAAGGGATGCCTGCACTATAAGGGCTGGTCTGTCTCTAATTTGCTGGCTCTTGGGATGTCATTCAACTCTCTACCGTCTGGTTTCCTCACTGGTAAAATGCAGTTGTTGATATCAGCACTTCCCACTTGCAGGGTTGTGGCGAGGTGACATGAGATGTCATTGTTTGAAAACATAAGAAGTAACGTGGAAACCCAGCATTCTCATTGCAGGCTCACAGGCTCATGTGTACATGGTTCCTTCATCATGCACAGTCCTCAAATACATTCCAAACTGCAAGATACCCTCTGTAGCCACTATAATCCACAGAACCAGAACTGAGATTCTTCCAGTTGCTTTCCAATCAAAGCCTAAAAAGAATCTTAAAGTGTATAAATTTGTGTGATTCAGATTTATCCAAAAAGAAAATGGCTAAGAATATTCTAGAAGGAATGGAAGGATTACAAAGGAATAGTATCAAAGTAAGGTGTGCTCGTAATTATCACCTATATCACATGTGACTCCAAAATAACTAGCTGTAGACAACAGACAGAAGAGTATGAACAGGCTAGGCAACCCTCAACATATAAAATAATGCCATTCTCTCCTTTTGTCTGAAGCTCCCATTGGGGGGCTGTTGAGTCATTCAAGTGAAAATGCAGGGAAGAGTCCCTTCCAGGTTCTAAGAATAAACAAATTTTTTAAATTACTCCTAAAATGTTCTCCTGGGGGATATGGAGGACCCCAGAGCTCTGCCCCCACCATCTCTGGCCCCACCCACCAATGTGTGGCCACACCCACTCCCAAGACTTGAACAGTGGTTGCTTAGCAGTGTGTGTTGTGCCACTGGCCTGGCAGGTGGCCCACCATGCCCAAGAATGCAGTGGTCATCTTACGTTATGGACCTTATAGTGCAGTAGGACTGTCCGTGGAGCACCGCACCTTCCGCCTGGAAGGCCTGTACAGTAGGTAGTCATTTCTAGAGCGCCAACCACCCAACTTCTTATGACCAGGTGCAACCCAGCCTCTGAGCATCCTTGCAGACTGTGCACTCTACATCAACCCCCTTCCTTCCTTGGACCCAGATCAAGTACCACCTTCTCCAGAAAGTCTTCCCTGGGCCTCACCATCCTCTCAAGATGATTTAACATCTTCTAGTTTTCACTGTCTCAATGGGAAAAACATGTACTATGAGGCCACTGGATGCTTCCCAGCAAATTGCTATGGGACTACAGAGGACATGAAATCAATTCTGACCCAGCAATCAGGGAAGGTCTCCTGAAGGAAGTGGCATTTGAGTTCAAGTTTGAAAAGAAGGTAGAACTTCATTGGGCAGAGAAAGTTGACTGAGAAATTTCTGTCATAAGTAGTTCACTGTTATTTGGTTATGCTTAAAATTTTATGTAGTCTTGGCTAAGGACTCTGCCTAAATAACTGACTTATTTTCCTTTCCCCTCTGATGAGTCCCAACTATCCCTCACTGAATAACCCACCATTAGTTTATGTTCACTGAATGATTAGACTGAACAGCTATAGCATGTCTTTTAAAAATAAGGTGAGGGCCTCCCCAGTGGCGCAGCGGTTGAGCGCTGGGTTGTGAAGCTGCCCGCAGTCTCCGCAGCGCTGGTTCGATCCCCAGCCACCGGGTGAGGGTCCCACATGGTGCGCAGACCTCTCCTGCCGCCCGCTGCTCCCCTCAGCAGTGTACTTCGGTCCTTCTGCCTGCTCTGCTCCCCGCTCTGGCTCTGGTGAATTCTCTCGCCCTCCCGCGCTTCTGACTGTACCCAGTGCCTGTATAACTAAATAAATAAATCTTTAAAAAAAAAATAAGGTGAATCAAGCTGTTGGAAAAGAATTTATATTCAAGAATTCTTTGAGTCCTCCTATTTCCTCTGTCTCTACACTTTTGCAAACATTTTTCTTCTTTGCCCCAGTCCTAGCACATACAGACTCTTCCTCTCTAGCCCATTTCACAATTTCTTAGTTCAGTTATTGCTTTTTTCTTTCTTTCTTTTTTTTTTTTTGGTACTATTTGTGGTAAAATGTATGTAACTTAAAATTATTCGTATTAGCCAATTTTAAGTGTATGATTTGGTCACACAAATCATATTCAAAATGTTGTGCAACCGTCAACTCTTACCTTTTTCAAAAAGTTTCAAAAGCCCAAACAGAAATTCTGTATCCTCTAAGCAATTTCTCCCTTTCCCCTCCCCCACAGGTCCTGGTAAGCTGTAGCCTACTTACTCTATGAATTTGCCCATTCTAAATATTTTATGTAAGGTCAAATAATATTTGTCCTTTTGTGTCTGGCTTATTTCACTTAGCATATTTTCAAGATCCATCCATATTGTAGCATGTTTTAGTTCTTCATTCCTTTTAATAGTTGAATAATATTCCTTTGTATTTATAGGCTACATTTTGTTTATCCATTCTTCTGTTGACAAACACTTGGGGTTGTTCCACCTTTTTCTTATGGGCGTGCAAGTATCTGAGACCCTCCTTTCAATTTTTGAAGGGTATATACTTAGGAGTAGAATTGTGGAATCACATGAGCTAACCACAAACTGTGGTTACATTTTACATTCCCATCAATAATGTATGAGGGTTCCAGTTTCTCCACATTCTTGCCTACATTTGTTCTTTTCTTTTAAATGATCATCATGGTAGTATGTGTGAAATGGAATCTCATTGTGGTTTTTGTTTGTACTTCCCTAAAACTATTGATGTGGAGCCTCTTTTCACATGCTTATTGGCCATTGTGTGTCTTCTTTAGAGAAAGGTCTATTCAAGTTCTTTGCCCATTTTTTATTTTTTTTAAAGATTTATTTATTTATGCATACAAGAGCTGGGGTACAGGCCAGAGATGCGGGGAGTGAGAGGATTCAACAGAGACAGAGTGAGGAACAGAACAGGCAGATTGACTGAAACACACTGCTGAGGGAAGCAGCAGGCAAGTCAGGAGAAGTCTGCTGCGCCATGTGTGTAGCTCCCTGGTCAGGGATCGAACTTGTGCTGCAGTGGCTGCGGACAGCCTCATAGGTTGTGTCTTAACCCCTTGCGCCACCAGTGAGGCCCTCGTTGCCCATTGTTTAATTGGATTATTCATTTTGTTGTTGAGTTAGAAGAGTTCTTTATACATTCTAAGTACTAAGTCCTTATCAGATATATGATTTGCCCTTATTTTCTCTCATTCTGTAGGTTGTATTCTCACTTCTTTTTAGTGTCGTTCGATACATGAAACTTCTTAATTTTAAGGAAGTTTTTCTATTTATATCTGATCCATTTTGAGTTCATTTTTATATATGGAACAAGATACAGGTCTAACTTCATTCAAATGCTCTTCATGTGGATATTTAATTTTTCCAATATCATTTGTACTGTTGAATGGCCCTGACACTCATGCCAAAAATCAGTTGACAACCAGTCTGACATTTCTTCATTCTTGATTGTATTCTATTAGTCTATATATCTGTTCCTATAATAGTACCACATTGTTTTGATTACTGTAGCTTTGAATAAAATTTGAAATCAGGAAGTGTGAGTCCTCTAACTGTTCTTTCTCAAGATTGCTGGAGTTATTCAGGTCCTTGAAATTTCCTATGAATTTTAGGATGAGTTTTTCCATTTCTCTAAAAACATACCATTGTTAGATTACTAATTTGAGATCTTCTTTTCTGCTGTAGGTGTTTACAGCAATATATTTCCCCTGAACACTGCTGTCACTGCACCCTTCAGGTTTTGCTTTGTTGTTTTTATTTTCATTTCCCTTAAGATATTTTCTAATTTCACTTACAGTTTTTTCTTTGCTCTGTTGGCTGCTTAACAGTGGCTTCTATAATTTCCACATATTTGTAATTTTTTCTCAGATTTCCTGCTGTTATTGATTTCTAGTTTATGTCATTGTGGGCAGAAAAGATTCTTTGTAAGATTTAATTCTTTTAAAGTTTATTTAGATTTGTTTTGTGGTTTAAAATATGACCGAATCTGGAGAATGTTCTATGTGCACTTGAGAAGAATATATACTCTGCCTTTGGGTAGATGCTCATTTTGTTTATAAATAAAAGAATCCTTCTCATTTTTTATGTATTTACTCTACATTGAGGCAGTACTTTAACACTTACCCAGGTTATTTACAATTCTGCCTCAGCCTTTACTTCCTGCTTTCACTGAGCCTATAAATCAACCAGTGTGAAAGCTCAAGATCCTCCTTCGTCATTTCTGAGCTTGCATCCTGTTCTGGGCATGCACTTGACTTTCTAAATTCTTCAGTCCATGTGAGCACTTCTAAATGTTCTAATTTCCCAAAGAAACTCTCTCCCCAGATTTTCCTCCCAGGCTTTGTGACGTTTATTTTATGTCCTAACAGTCCTTTGCCCAGACAGCTATGGGTTTTTCATTTGTCTTACAATGTTTTCCAGCACTACCCACGGCTTTTCCATCCTGTGTAAGTTCCAAATTAGGTGAAAAAAGATAAGTGCCCGTGTCAATCCTTTAGGTAGCCCCAGACAGGTTAGAACAGACAAACGCAAGAATTTGCAAATCAGGTCTGGAGGGACAACTTCACACACTGACAAAGAGGCTGCTCTCTTCAAAAGCACCACCTAATCCAGGGAGGAGGTAGGGCAAGGGCCAATAAAGATACCATAAATCTTTCTGACCATCTCAAAATTGTCTTTTTCTCAAAGAAAAATACCGGGTTGTCTCACTCATAGTAGGAATCTAGAAAACTTAAATAAGGGACCAGGAAAAAGAATAACTATAAGAAAGAAAATATCAAAATCAACAAACAACTATGAACCAGAGATACTCTATGGGGGGTGGGGGGGGCGGGGAAAGGTGGGATTGGGGTCAAAATAAGGGGGTTGTAATTGTATAGGGAATATAAAAATATAATTTAAATTAAAAAATTAAAAATTTTTTTTAAAAAATTGTCTTTTTCTCATTTCAACATGCACTCATTTGCCACCTTTGTCTATTTTCCAGTGTTTTAACAAAATTCTAACAGTTTCTGGTTGTTTTTTCAATATTTCCATGGAGTAATGGGAGTTTACAAATACTGAGGGGAAAATACTTCCCTGTAGAGTTTGTCCACAAATCATATCATCCTATTGGTCACATCTCACTGGTCATCTTGGTTAAACTCTCCCTGTCACTTGTCTCTTGCATACATTCTTGGCACTGTTGGCAGAAAGATAGCAGATAAGAGGTTAAGCATTAAGACTTCTGAAGTCCAATTAGTTGCCACTATTTGTGGAGCTCTGTGGCCAAAGTCAACATTGAGTTATTTCACCTTTCTAAGCCTCACTTTACTTGTTGGTAAAATGGGAGAGAAGTCCTACCTTACTGAAGTGAAGTTCCAGTGAAAATGCATGTAGAGCTGTGAACACAATACCAGCAATAGGGCCTCCCTGGAGGCGCAGTGGGTTGAGCACAGTGCTGTGAAGTTTTCTGCAGCCTCTGCAGCACGGGTTCGATTCTGGCGGAACTGGGAGATAACTACATGGCATGAGAAACCCACATGGCAGAGCAGACCTCTCCTGTCTCACCCACTGCTCCCCTCAGCAGTGTATTTCAGTCATTCTGCCTGCTCTGTTCCCCACTCTGTCTCTGGTGAATCCTCTCACCCTCCTGCACATCTGGCCTGTACCCCGGTTCTTGTATGCATGAATAAATAAATCTTTAAAAAAAAATACCTGCAATAGTAAATGCTCATCAAGCATTAGTTCTTGCCCCAGATTGTCCACACAGTCTTCACACCTCTCTCTCAGCCTTCCATTCTTTCTCAGAAGTCACTCTGATGTGACTATGGGCAGTGCTTTGATGACAGGGATGATGATCTGAGGATGTGTTCCTATGCCAATGTTACCTCAATAAAGGAAAAATTAGCAAACAAACAGTGATTTTTTTTCTTCATGGGCAGATCTTCCTTGAGTATCCCCATCAAAAATGTCAGCGCTTTCCTCTGCCTCCCTCTTCCTTATTCTCCTTCCCTCTTCCATTTCTTCTTGTTGCTCATCAGTGCCCAACAGAACACAGATTTCACCTACTTACCTTTTTACCTAATAATCCTTCTCTCCTATGGGCTGTAGGCTTCAGGGGAGCAGGATTCTTGTCTGTTCTGATCTATTCTATGTCCCAGTGTCAGAAACTGAGCCTGACATATCTGAAGGATCAATAAATATTATTGAGGGTTTTGTTTAAAGAGATTTATTTTATTTGTGTATGCATACAAGAACTGGGGTGTAAGCCAGAGGTGTCAGGGATGAGAGGATTCATCAGAGACAGAGTGGGGAGCAGAACAGGTGGATTTACTGAAACACACTGCAGAAGGGAGCAGCGGGCGAGACAGGAACGGTCTGCAGTGCCATGTGTGTAGCTCCCTGGCTGGGGATCGAACTCATGCTGCAGTGGCTGGTGATAGCTTAATAGCGCAGATACTTAACCCCTGTGCCACTAGGGAGACCCTCAATAAATTATTAAAAAGAACCTGCATGGAAACCAATGCTGGGAGCATAGGAGGTAGGACTTCAATGAGGCAAGGAAGACTTGGGCAGACACAGAACACTTGCAGTGTCCACTGGGGAGTGAGAGATAGGAGAGGGCCTGGAGGCATGGAAGGCGAGCAAGATTAGCTTTTGTTTTTTTCAAAAAAGAAAATAGCCAATGGGCACCAAACTGTTATCTCTAAAAACAAACCAAAAAGCAAGTTGATGAAAGACTTTTTAAAAAATTGTTCCCAAAGACAATGGATGGGAGGGTAAATGGGCACAGTAACTTAGGAGGGAGACTTGGCAGTGTCTTTAAGTTTAACCAAATACTCTGGACTCCAGCAGTTTAATTTCTCAGTCTCTACCATATATGCACTTAAAACTCTTCTGTGTCCGAGGAGGCGTGCCAATGAATGTGTTCTGTATTCATTTTTGGTGGGAGTAAAAAGTTGGAAACAACCAGGAAAAGGAAATGTTGGCTGGATTGTTGTTCATCCATCATATAAAATACAGTGAGACAGATCCGTGTGTATTGGCAGGGCTTGCTCGACTGCTGCATAGTGTTATGGGAATAAAGTGTGTCCCTCAATTCCACTGTGATCCCACTTCCACTGAAAAAGACAAATGAGCGACTGGGGGGTACAACTAGGGTAATTTTAAAAAATGTGTCCTTTTCTATAATTTTTAGGGTTTTGAAAATCATGGAACTGAATTACATTTTAATCTGACAACATTTTAGAGTTTAAAATATTTTTTTTAATCAGCAAAAGTTTGTTAAAGAAGCTAAAAAGTGTTGTGCCCAAGATCAGCAGACTCAGCGAGCATAGCCTCCAAAAACCCAAAGACAGCCAAAGCAAACACAAAAGGGAGTTTATTACAGACTTGAGCCCGGGCTCAGGGCACCTACCGAGGCAGTGGCAGATATCGAGAGCCCCGAACAAAAGAAGCAGGGGTTTTTTATAGGGTTAAATCATGCCGGCAGTTACTCATTGGGTACAAGGATGCGTTCTTCAACTTGCCCAGCTAAAATTCTAAGCTGACAGGCTAGGCTGAGATGCAGCTCCAGGCTGCAGCTCCAATTACAGCAAGTTCGCCCTCATTGGTGACCAGAGGGCGAGGGTGGAGTGAGGGTGGAAACTGTCGAAACTATCTCTGGAATGCAGTCGTCATTCGCGGGACAGCAAAACCTAAAATTCTAAAATGGCAGTTACACACAAAATGACAAAGCAATAGCTAAGAATACGTATGCCTTGTTCCACAAAAAGACCGAAGTCAGTGTGAATTTGCTGAGAGGGTGAAAAACTGGCACACACTGAGGTTTGAATGGGCTGCTGGTCCCTCCCCTGAAGAAGGGCAGGTTCAGAGGCCGGGCTGGGGTTGCTGGCAGGAGGGGAAGGAGAGGTCAGGCCAGGAAGCAGAGCGCAGGCAGCTCTTCCCACAGTAGGGGAGGGGAAGGAGTGTTTTGTGATGATTTTTATGAGAGAATTTTTATGGTTGAAGGAGACTTAAGTATTGCAAGATATCAGCAGGTGGTTGATTTTATAAGTTAACTTTGTGTATCCCTGAATGATAATTCCTATAATACCTGCAGCCAACATTCACGGGGGCCAGTGACAAATGTCAGGGTGTTAACAGAAGCAAAGCCGAGAGCAAATATCTGCTCCCCACTCTGTCCCACACTCCACCCACAGCTTTAGACCCAGCACTAAAATCAACACAAGCATAGAGTGGGGCATTTGCACATCCTGGTCTGTAAATTCCGCATCTGAATTCTGTGTATTCTTCGAAAATCTAGCCTTTTATCATTTCCCACAGTCCTGCTGGTGTTGGAAATATGCTTAATCTTTTCTGGAATTTACTATGTTTGAAAAAATCTGAAATTTTTCTTTCTTTATTACCCATGAATTATAATAGCTCCGCAAAAACATCTCTACTATGGCCTCAATAATGATGAAACAGAACTAATGCTTAACAAAAAACTTCTAAGTAATTTCCCGCCCATGGTCGCTCCTTACCAGCTGTACTGACATCTGCCAAATAACAAACTAAAAGGAACTGAAGAGGATGGAAACTGACCCATCAAAAGGGAAGCTGCCCTTATTACGCTAAGACATTTTATGCCCTCCTGTCTGTAGATATGCATTAGCTGCACACATTAATAGGCACTTAATCTGTCCAAGCCAAGGCAGGGAGATGTCTGTCAGCCTACTTGCCTCAACTTCCTAGCCAGCAGTGTTTAAATCAGTCACAGATGGAGCACGCTTCCGCCAGCACAGAGAAGAAGGAGGCTTCTCCGTGTCCCTTCAGATCCCCCTTGAAGAATGAGGTGCCACTTCAAAGAGGCAGGCATTCTGTGGGTGGCCTTACAGCTTCTGGTTGATTTATGCTGGAGTTTAGCCACTGCCTTTACAAAGACTTTGTTGCATGCAGTATATTTATCTGACCTTTCTTTGAATAGACAACCCCATAGCAGCTCATCGGAAAAAGCAGGTCCTGCGTGGAGAGAGGTGGCATTTGGAGGAGCTGTAGGAATTCTGAGGCTTCTCTGGGTTTGATCCCTTAAGCCGGCACTGGCCACCCTACAACTGGGCTCAGCACATCCTGGATTGGTGAGGAAGGGACAGGTGTGCTCAGGGTAGATATACGATGTGGCTTACGGCTTTAATAAAAATCTGATTTAGGTCATTTGGGGGCCCAAAGAGGCTTTATAGGGCACAGTGCCATTATGAGCCTGTTTATTCAATGAGCTGTATCAACACTGGGTGCCTTGGGGCTGGGGGATGAAGTTGTGGTCAGTGAGGGAGCACACGTTCCTGCTTCACAGCAGACAGAAGGTAAAGTGAGGAGGGATGTGCTCTCTTAAAAAGGTTTCCCTCCATCCCCATCTCCATCGGTGGATTATTTAATGGATCAAATTCTGTTTCTTAGATATACTGGGCCATGAAAGAGTGCCACTGACCTCATAAACGAACCCCAAATCAGACAATAAGTGGGGCTCAGTCAGACTGGGCCCTGTGGGGAAAGGGCCTGGCAGGCTGCTGGGTATACACTTTCCGGGGTCCCCTCCTCCGGGGTCCTCTCCTCCGAGGTCCTCCTCACTCACATGCAGTCACAGTGACCAGCCCCAGACAGAGCCTAACCCTGCTCTCTCCAAACCCCAGACCTTAGAGAGTTTCTAACCAGTGGGTCTGTTCCCTTGGAGGGTATCTGGGCTGAATAAAAGACACAGCTGAGATAGAGCACGAAGGACAGGTGCTTATTTTCTTGTGACAAGGACACAGGGAAACTAGTGTTTCAAAGAAACTGTCCCTTAGAGGAGAGAGTGAGGGGAAATTATACAGGAGGGGCCCTCAGGAAGGCCTCTGTCCCGTGCTGGTGTCCTCTCCTTGTAACCTGTCTCCTGGATCATTTCTTATCTTCAGGTAGGGAGGTCAGTTGAAAACATACCTTAGGGAAAACATCAAAGTTTGTCATACACCTGATTCTTTTCTCATCTAGGTTTTATTTGTGGGCAAGAAGCTTGTGTACAGGGTGACCTGTGCCCTGTGACCTGGGCCAACAGGGAAGTTTTCTTAACACTTACTAATCCCGGTGCTCACAAGTTTGGTGGGGGGTGTTAGTAAGACAAGCTCGTGTTGTATTCAATACACAGCTAAGACCAGGACACCAAAACAGCAGTGTCTGGAGCAGGGAAATTTCTGTCAGGGGATGCATTGTGACAGCAGGGTGGGTGTGGGCTAGGTGAACTGGCAGGCCTGATCGGTGCTGAGTGCCACCTTCCCCTCTCCACCTTTGTTCCCCTGACATCTCAGGTGACTTAAGCTCCAACTCCTAGCATGCTATGAACTGGACTTCCAGAATAGGGGGCTGCTGAGAAGAAGGAAGGAGCTAGGCAGCCATATTGAATGGGAAAAAGGGTTGGAAGCCCCATAGTAGATGCCTCTCCTGATCCTTCTCTTTTCTGGCTTTAGCTCTTTGGCAGGCAACACCATCGATCTTCCTTCAGAGATTATGGCAGCCACCACCTTGCCCTTGTGGTGGATTCACCTTGGGACTAACATTTTGAACTTTGGGTATCTCCTCTCCCAGCCCTTTGTACCCTGCCCAACCTCTTGCTTACATTTCCTGCCAGGAGGTTCCTGGATTTGTTCTTTTGACAGCTCCGCTCATGGACCTTGGCAGCTCCCTTTGGTCTCTGCCTTGTTTGAATGAACTAACCAGGGGATGGTTGATTTCAGAATCAGGACAAGAGAAGGAAATGCTGTCCCCTACTCCCCTTCTCCTGCTCTCTATTCTTTTTAAATGCTCACTGATTAAAAATCTTCAAGTACACTAGAAATCAATTACTTCACTTTTATGCACACAGGTGGGCACAAACCCTTAGAATGGGCAGAATGGGTTTTTCCCCCTGCAATAGTTTAGGGTCCCTGGCACCCCCGGTTTTAAGGGTATCAGTTTTGGTTCCCTGCAGTTTTGCTGGTATCAATTTATTGCAAGTGGGCAAGCAAGGAGGCAGAAGGAAAAAAAATACCCATGTCTGCCTCTCCATCTACTGGAGGAAGGGATTTATATTGTTTTGGGGGAGTAAAGGTGGGGGTTGAGATTGGAAAAAATACTAAAAAATGCAAACTGTCATAGAGTGAGATTGGCTGCTCCCTGCTGAATCATGGTATAATTCAAAGTTGGGTCCAGAACTGCAGCAAAACTAAACACCCCTTGTTTCTGAATACTGTCTGGGTAACCATGAGCAAGACATCTTAGTTCCCTCTTCCATGGCTATTTTTGGGTCCCAGCAATGACAGGTCACCTGAAGGACAGCAACGCTCCTCCGAGTCTGTGCTCTGTGACACAAGTTGTCCACTTCTAAGAATGTGGTTTTTTTCCCTCATTTAAAATGGGCAAGGGTGTTTTTGTCCCACTGTTTGAAAGTCTACTTTGCTATTCTTTCAAGATAAGCAGGAACAGGCAAAGACCACCACAACCACCATGGACTCAACACCAGCCCCCAGAGGTGGGGTGTAAGGTGAGGGTGGACAAGTTGTTTTGTACCTGATCTCTTCTTTTCAAATTGAAGGGCATATGCTAGGAGTATCTTCAGACAATTTAAAACCAAGATTGAGGAGGCCATATTGCCTTTGTGAGAATCCCCAAAAAGTTCAAGTTCAGATAGGCTTGCTTTTTTTTTTTTTTTTAAAGATTTATTTATTTGTACAAGCACTGGGTACAGTCAGAAGCACGGGAGGGTGAGAGAATTCACCAGAGCCAGAGCAGGAAGCAGAGCAGGCAGAAGGACCGAAGTACACTGCTGAGGGGAGCAGCGGGCGGCAGGAGAGGTCTGCACACCATGTGGGACCCTCCTCCTGTGGCCGGGGAGCAGCCGGGGATTGAACTGGCGCTGCAGAGGCTGCGGGCAGCTTTGCAACCCAGCGCTCAACCGCTGCGCCATCGGGGAGGCCCTAGATAGGCTTTTTTCAATAGGCCCAGAATAGGTCTCTTATCACTGTGTGGGAACCAGAGGTCGGAGCTCCATGACCCTTTGTTGGGGGCGGGAGGGTGGTGGTGGAAGTCTGCCATTACTTACAAGATGCACGTTGTTTGGGGTCGAGAGCAGTGGGGCCCTGAAGGTTGGGAGAAGGTATTTTTCTTGCTTATGTCCTTTACACTTCCTAAATTGAAGAAGAAAACATCACAACTTAAGTTTCTGGCCCATTTCCTAATTGTAAAAGCAATCTCTGTTCCCCTTTTCATAATCTAGAGGAATGATAAATTTTCATGCAATTCTAGGCTTCTCCATAAACATGTTCTATTGAAGAATCTCATCCTTACTTTTAGACTAAGGATGAGGTCATCCTCTCCTTGTAAGTCATGTGAAATCTCCCCCCTCCCACTCCCCCCTCTGTCCTTGACATCCCAGCTCCCAAATACAGGATGAATATTCCTGGTCTGCTCCATTATTCTTCATAATTTACAACCATGTAAACTCTCCACATATATGTTATTAAACTGATTATTTTTCCTTTGCTACACTCTCTGATGATTTTTGAACACTCATCCAGCTCAAGAAGAACTCAGAGGGGGGGCCTCCCTGGTGGCACAAAGGTTTGGGGCAAACCTATGAAGCTATCCGCAGCCACTGCAGCGCTAGTTCGATCCCCTGCCAGGGAGCTAACCTACATGGCGTAGCAAACCTCTCCTGACTCGCCCGCTGCTCCCCTCAGCAGTGTATTTCAGTCAATCTGCCTGTTCTGTACCCCACTCTGTCTCTGGTGAATCCTCTCATCCCCAATACCTCTGGTCTGTACCCCAGTTCTTGTATGCATAAATAAATAAATCTTAAAAAAAAAAAAAAAAAAGAACCCAGAGGGGCGTGGGATGCTCTTGTGCCCCAGCACCTCCTACCTATCCACTTGTAACTTTGACTTCCCTTGTTGCACCTCCCTCTTGCTGGGGGGGGGGGAGTATGTGATCCCCTGAAATCTTTGCCTAGAGACTGCATTTATGCTACTTAGGTGACTCCCTGGCCATTCTAAGCCAGCGGGACTACTTCATTTAAACAAGTCCAAACTGAGTACTTTTTCTCCAAAAAAAATTTAAGAACAAGACAATCAAAAAGGATACAATAATATAAATATGCCAAAGACTCAGATGTTATGTAAAGAGAGGTGTTAGCTGACGCCAGGTCAATTAGGGGCCACCACTGGGTGCCCAAGGAGCGCTTATCTAGTTAATGGAGATGCTCACTGAGTTGCTTTCTGAAGTTCCTATCAAGAAATGAAATTAAAATCACGCAATTAAAATGTTCACAGTTGGGGCTGGATGTTCTTGAGCTGATTGAGAGATGAAGAAGTGGACACACCACCATTTTGAAACAGCAATTGTCTCGGTAATTAAGTGTAATTAACTGACATAACTGTCTGCTTTTCCCCATATAAGACTGATTGAAATTCTAAGACTTTGAAAAACATTACCCCCTCTGACTTTTTGTTCCATCCTAACCAAAATTCTCACTGACATTTGAAGACTGCCAAAGGCGGTGATTTAGCACACCAATTCTAACACCAGTCTTACAAGATAAACAGATCAAGAAAATTGGAGAGAAATATGTTGGAGAATAAGGAGCTCCAGGCTGTCAATGTCCATCACTTCTCCTAAACCCATAAACTCTTGCATTTCCACAATAGAGAATAAATCTAGCAATATTTCTGAGAGTGATTTCTACAGAAGGAGCTATTAAATTGATAACCAAAATGCAGATTCCAAAGGTGAAAATAAAAGCACGTTGTTTTTTAAAACACCTTTTTCTGATTATTATAAAAAATCTGGAAAATGCTGGAAGAATAAAGAGAAAGTTTCTCATAATCTCACCACAAAGATGTAACCAGTAGATGTTTTCTTCTTTTTTCTTATTATATATACATATTTCAATTAATATTGAATACACTTTAAAACATATTTTTATGTACCCTGATTTTTTGCTAATATTACAAATATTTTTCTTACTATTAAAGGATTCATAAACTTCTTTGAAATGTCCAAATCTCCAACTTCGAGTATCACCTTTATAAGAAAAGTTCAAAAACTCTTTGTAGAGAAAGCTCATATGACAGGTTATATAGGTCTGGGGCAAATTGCAATCCAATTCAGAATTGCTCTGATATCCAGCTGTGCTTCCCAGCAAAGGTGAGGTCACATTGGGGCACCACCAGTTAGGTGCCCCCTGGGGGGTAGAGTTACAGCCTTGAGCAACTGGAGAGCTGACAAGCTGCTGTCATTTATGAGGACATCTGCATATCGGGTTAATCTGGATTCTGTCCCTATGTCATTCCCATTTCATTCTCCCTCTTTTCTAGCTGTCTTGACAGAAGATGGACACCAAGTTATCCTAGAGAAGGTAGAAGACTGGAATGTGGTAGAACTCATGGTGAATGAAGAAATTGTCTTCCGGTGCAACATCAAAGACTTAGAGTTTGGTAAGCCCTCCAGCACCCCTTCCAAGCAGTGATTTGCCCTCTCCAAGAGTCCTTCTTGTTCAAGTTTGAGTTGAGATCCTTTCTGACTCTTAAATTCCTACTCAAAGCCCTGTGTTCTATGTCACATGGATGAACTCTTCTTACACGACACACAGGAAAGGGCTTGGTGCTCTGTTTTTTTTCTTAGAACACTGGAAACAGAGGAGAGACAGAAGGAAAATGAAGTTTTAGCTCTAGACAGCAAAGCAATATGAAAGGAATTTAGGAATAATAGATTACTTTGTTTAGGGGGATCGGGCAGGGTTCTTGCATTGAAAAATGTATGTTTTCTTATTTGCCTTCAAAACATTTTCTATTATTCCAAAGTTGTAAAAAAAAAAAAAAAAAGAAGCCAGTTTTGATTAGTCTAGGTTTGACTAAGACAGCGGATATACCAGCAGTGCATGGCGTTATCAACAATGCTTGAAGGATTTCTTTGCCCTGACAAGCTCCTGGCCTGGAGCTAGTTAACAACTTACATGTCATGACCTTTGAAAATGTTCTCCTAGTGAAGATGGATGTATGTCTTCTATGATATCAAAGTGTTTATAAAGCTGGCCAAACAAAAATGTTTTCTATTTCCCTAGGAGGCGATGGTAAACTAGACCCGCTGTGCAAAAAGGCCAGGCAAGCTGTGCTAAAAGCCTACTGAGCTTCTCAGAACATGTATCTCAAGTCCATGGAGCAGCAGCTGCCCCTGGCCATTCTGTGATGCAAACAACAATGGCGATTTCCGGCCATGCACACCAGCTCCACCAATCTGGACAAGGCAAGGCTGGCCTGTCCTTCAGCCTATAGGGCACAGGGTTTCTCACCTGGCTGCAAAATTAACAAAACCACATCATTTGCAGCATTTCTCCATCTCAATCCATAGGGAGAACCCTCCAATATCATGTATATATTGAGCTGAAGGGAATAATAAAATGCAATCCAATAACAAAGCACGATCCCTTACTAATAATGCATAGTTGCCAGAAGCATCTGAGATTCCATTCTATAGAGAGTAAAGAGCTAAGAACAGGTCAAATTAAAGATTGGGAGGGAAGGGTTGGGGGTTGGGGGGAGGAAGAGAAGTAGCCTTTGAAATCCTAAACCAAAAGTTAATGTCAGTATTCGGAAACCAGGCTATCCCTACAGATGTATTTCTTGTTCCCAATGGAAAAAATACATGCTAAAATATAATTACCTCGTCATATCTTCAATTATTCTCCTTCAAAACAAGAAAAGTATCTGCCTTCTTTGGCTTTAGTCATTCTAACAGACTGTTGTGAGAGAGCATGTGAGAGACCCCAGCAGAAGGGTAAAGAGGCTTCCCTGTCTCTCTGGAGGAAAACACAGCCCGTGGAGTTTAGGAAAAGCGTTCAGTTGTGGCCAGTGTAAAAACTCAGCTATGTCAAAATCATCTTTTTACTTTCAGGCTCTATTCACCAAACTGTGATATATATTCTTAGTCATAGAGTAAAGCAGAGAGAAGTAGATACTGATCTAATGACATAAAACATGAGGTCATGGTTAGAACACATCACCCTGTTCAGAAGAAAGATGGATTCCTTCACAGAAGACTGTGGAACCCTGGGCTCCGTGCTGAAAGAGACGGGCTTTCAGAGCCTCTACAGGTTACCAGCTGGCTCTGAGCATAACCCCCTTCGGGGCCAGGTGCTTCCCTGCACCTGGGGAGCAATCCTTTCCATTGCTCCCAACAGCCTCAAACCCAGCACTTCAAAGGCATCTGGGACTCAAAACCACTTGTACAAGTTCTTTCTTGCATGTATGAAATAAGGAATATAATTTCCATTTTCAGCCCAAGCTTCACTTATCAGATTTTGCCAGAGATTACAAATCACTTATAACTCTGGAAATATTTAATCACCCTTAGTGAGAATCTGAAGCAAAAAAAAATTTCTCCCTCCTGGTGTCTGTTTCTGTTTTCATAAGTATTTAGGAGCCTTAGATTTAGTCCCTTTCTCTCAAAGTCTGGTCTCAGGTATAGATGTGGCTTTTTTTTCCATACAAATATTTTACTACAAGATAAATACATTTTTATTAAAGTAAAATGGAAAAATACAATAAAGTATAAAAGTGATGACATTCTGGTCTATTTCTATTCTGGCTACTACTATTGATGTCTGGATATGCATCAAGAGATAGGCATAAGGGGACAATACTTCAAGAAGAAATAACACTCATTAACATATACTCACCAAACGAAGGAGCACCAAAATATATCAGACAACTGTTGTCCTCTCTGAAAACAGACATCAGAGAAAACACATACGTAGTGGGAGACTTCAACACACCACTATCAACAATGGATAGATCAACAAGACAAAAAATAAGTAAAGAAACCAAAGCTCTAAATGAGGACCTAGAGCAATTGGGCTTAACAGACATCTATAGAACACTAAACCCCAAAAAAACGGAGTACACATTTTTCTCAAGCGCACACGGATCATTCTCCAGGATCGATCACATACTGGGGCACAAGACAAACATCAACAGATACACCAAGATTGAAATCATATCAACCATCTTTTCTGACCATGAAGGCATCAAACTAGAAATAAACCATAAAAAGAAGGCAAGGAACTTTCCTACCTCATGGAGATGAAAAACCACACTACTGGAAGACCATTGGACTAATGAGGAGATCAAAGAAGAAATTAAAAAATTTTTTGAATTGAACGACAAGGAGGACACCAATATCCTAAATGTATGGGATGCAGCAAAAGCAGTAATAAGAGGAAAATATATAGCAATAGAAGCTCACATCAAGAAACAAGAAAGAACTCAAAGAAACAACCTAATCTTGAAGCTCAAAGATCTAGAAAAAGAACAACAAAAAAACCCCAAAACCAGTAGAAGAAAAGAAATAATAAAAACCAAAGCAGAAATAAATGAAATTGAAACTAAAAAAACAATCCAAAAGATCAATGAAACCAAGAGCTGGTTCTTTGAAAAAATCAATAAAATAGACAAACCCCTAGCCAGGCTCACAAAGGAAAAAAGGGAGAAAGCACAAATAAACAGGATCATCAATGAAAGAGGAGAAATCACAACGGACACAGCAGAAATCAAAAGAATAATCAGTAACTACTATGAACAGTTATATGGAAACAAGTTTAACAATCTAGAGGAGATGGACAAATTCCTACAACTCTACAATCACCCAAAGCTAGATAAAGAAGAAATAGAACACCTAAACAGACCAATTACAATTAGCGAAATTGAAATGGTAATCAAAAACCGCCCCAAAAACAAAAGCCCAGGTCCTGATGGATTTACAAATGAATTCTACCAAACATTCAGAGACAAATTAGTGCCTATCCTTCACAAACTCTTCCCAAAAATTGAGAAGGAAGGGACAATACCAAACACGTTTTATGAAGCCAACATTACACTAATACCAAAACCGAACAAGGACAACACAAAAAAGGAAAACTACAGGCCAATCTCCCTAATGAACACTGATGCAAAAATCCTCAATAAAATTTTAGCTATCAGAATCCAACAATGTATCCATAAGATAATTCACCACGACCAAGTAGGATTCATTCCAGGGACACAGGATGGTTTAACATCCGAAAATCAATCAACGTTATCCAACACATCAACAAAAAGAAATATAAAAACCATATGATAATATCAATAGATGCTGAGAAAGCTTTCGACAAAGTGCAACACCCATTCATGATAAATGCCCTTGAAATTCTTGGGATACAAGGAACATACCTCAACATCATAAAGGCCATCTATGACAAGCCAACAGCCAGTATCATTCTCAATGGTGAAAAGCTGAAAGCAATTCCATTAAGATCTGGAACAAGACAAGGATGTCCACTCTCACCACTGCTTTTCAATATAATACTGGAAGTCCTAGCCAGGGCAATAAGACAAGAGAAAGACATCCAAGGAATCCAAATAGGACAAGAAGAAGTCAAACTATCACTATTTGCAGACGATATGATATTATACATAGAGAACCCCAAAAACTCCACGGAAAAGCTAATTCAACTCATCAATCAGTTCAGTAAAGTGGCAGGATACAAAATCAACACGCAAAAGTCAGTAGCCTTCCTATACACAAACAATAAATCTGAAGAAGAAGAAATCAAAAAAACCATCCCTTTTGTTATTGAAACAAAAAAAATCAAATATTTGGGAATAAACCTAACAAAAGAGGTAAAGGACCTATACAAAGAAAACTATAAAACACTGTTAAAAGAAATAGAAGAAGACACAAAGAAATGGAGAGACATCCCCTGCTCATGGATTGGAAGAATAAACATTATTAAAATGGCCATCCTTCCAAAAGCAATATACAGATTCAATGCTATTCCAATCAAAATTTCAATGTCATTCTTCAAAGAAATAGAACAATTATTGATGAAATTCATATGGAATCACAAAAAACCCCAAATAGCCAAAGCTCTCCTGAAAAAAAAAGAAGGGAATGGAGGCATCACACTCCCAGACTTCAAACTATACTACAAAGCCATAACCATCAAAACTGCATGGTATTGGAACAAGAACAGACATACAGACCAATGGAATCGAATAGAAAATCCAGAAATAAACCCACAGATTTATGGTCAACTAATCTTTGACAAAGGAGCAAAGACTATGCATTGGAGCAAAGAAAGTTTGTTCAATAAATGGTGCTGGGAAAACTGGGTCGCTACATGCAAAAGAATGAAGCTTGACCACTACCTCACACCATACACAAAAATCAACTCAAAATGGATTAAAGAACTAGACATAAGACCTGAAACCATAAAATATATAGAAGGAAATATAGGCAAAACACTACGTGATTTGCACATCAAAGACATCTTTACAGACACATCACCCAAAGCAGTGATAGTGAAGGCAAAGATAAACAGCTGGGATTACATCAAATTAAAGAGCTTTTGCACAGCAAAAGAGACAATAACAAAAACAAAGAGAAACCCCACCAACTGGGAGAACATTTTTGCACCCAACACTAATGATAAAGGACTGATCACAAAAATCTGCAAAGAGCTGTTGAGACTCAACAACAACAAAGAAAATAATCCAGTCAAAAAATGGGCAGAAGAGCTAAAAAGAAACTTCTCTGAAGAGGAAATGCAAATGGCCAACAGGCATATGAAAAAATGTTCAACATCACTTGTCATCAGGGAAATGCAAATCAAAACTACCATGAGATACCATCTTACACCAGTGAGAATGGCACATATTAAAAAAGCTAGCAACAACAAATGTTGGCGAGGGTGTGGAGAAAAAGGAACTCTTCTGCACTGTTGGTGGGAGTGCAAACTGGTCCAACCACTGTGGAAAGCTGTGTGGAGATTTCTGGACCTACTAAACATAGAGCTTCCATATGATCCAGCAATTCCACTCCTAGGTATTTACCCAAAGGACACAGAAACATCAATTCCAAAGAACACCTGCACCCCTATGTTTATAGCAGCACTGTTTACAATAGCTAAGCTTTGGAAACAACCCAAATGCCCAAAAATAGATGACTGGATCAAGAAGATGTGGTCCATATATACCATGGAATATTACTCAGCATTCAAAAAAGATAAACACATGCAATTTGCAGCAACATGGATGGCGCTGGAAGGGATCATGCTCAGCGAAATAAGCCAAAAAGAAAAAGAAAAATACCGGATGGTCTCACTCATAGCAGGAATCTAGAAAACTTAAATAAGGGACCAGGAAAATGAATAACTATAAGAAAGTGAAAATCAAAATCAACAAAAAACTATGAACCAGAGATACTTTTAGGGGGGCGGGGGCGGGAGGGGAGGGATTGGGTTCAGAATGGGGGGGCTGCAATTGTATGGGGAATATAACAATAAAATTTATAAAAAAAAAAAAGAGATAGGCATATCAAAATTGACTTCACCAATTAGAAGTCACATTGCATGCCCAGTTACACCCTTTAACTTAACATTTTATGCTGCGTACCTTCCCTTTCAACTTAAATTTTACTGTCCAAGGACTTTTCTCTTGAGTCAAGAATTTTTTTCTTCCGTGAATAGTGATTCCTACTTCATTGCCAAGACATTTTCTGCTGAGAAATGAAATCACAAGTGTAAGGGCAGGACAGGCCACTGAGCAGGTTTTCTGATCCAGCAGACCAGGTAAAGGAGGAAAGAATCCTGGAGCCCTCAGTGGCTTTTCAGACTTTTATTGGAATTTACCAGGCACACAGCAGGCAGGGATGCTGGGGGGCCAGGAGGCTGGCAGGCCTCCCAGCCCCCAGCAAATCTTCACTCTGGGCTCTCCGGCCTTCTCTTATGTTCTCTCTGCTTCTCTCGTGGTTCTGCTTCTGTTTCTCTGCTTCTACTGCTTCTCTTCTGCTGGCGTCCCCATGACGCCACCCTTAAAAAAACCCCAGTCTTAGCCCAGGTGAATCCCATCTACATATGCCCACACCCTATTCCAGGTGCCAGCCATCAGGCATGCATTCAGGACTGCAGGGTTCTGTCATCTATCCTGATGGCGGGAGGGCAGAAAAGCTTGATACTTTTTTTTTTAAATAATAAATTTTATTTTTATATTCCCCATACAATTGCAACCCCCCCATTCTGACCCCAATCCCTCCCCTCCCCTCCTGCCCCCCACCCCCCAAAAAGTGTCTCTGGTTCATAGTTTTTTGTTGATTTTGATTTTCACTTTCTTATAGTTATTCATACTTTTTACCTACCGCAGGCTTTCCCATCTGCATTAGGGGGAATAACTTCAGCTCCAAGGGCTGTGGAATCTCAGCTCCACAATGTGCCCCCCCTCCCCGCCCCCGACAAAATTGAACCCTCTTGCTCTCCTCTGAAACACTACAGCCCATATTTGAGTGCTCAGAGCAACCTCCCACTATGTAGGACCTCTCTCCTACCTTCCATAACCAGAGTGGAAGAAGGGCAGGGAAGATGAGATTTCACGAGTCTAAGAAAAGCTGAAATGCATAAAGTTTCTGGGAACTAACTGTGCCCACGGCGCTGTGTTCCAGTTTAGATCAGAGTTAAATGAGGAATGAATCAGTCTGACGAGGATAAAAAATCACAGGGTTACCTCTGGGTAAGTGGATGGGATGGATGAGGCAGAAGGACTGCAGGACTATCATTTCTTCTTCGTGTCTGAGTGATACAGTTAACAAGTTTGTCTTTCCCCCATTTCTTGCAATTTCTCCTTATTTAGCATTAACAAGATGAATAGTTTTTCTTTCCCCATGTGTTGCAGCTTCCCTCTCCCCTTAATGAAAACAAGCTGGTGATCACCCGTCTCGGGCATTCAGTGACCTGAGTGTGGGTATTTGGGGAATGGGAGAGCTTTTCAAATAATGCTAAAAATAAAACCAAGAATTTGACATAGAAGTCATCTGTCTACTAACTGGCCCTTCTCTGTCAGTGATTAAGGAGAGCCTTCTCTTTGGAAACGCAGTAACACCTTGTTACAGGACAGCCCCGATATTGAACGGGTTGCCTGGCTGTGGGTCCTCACCAGCGCGCTTAGAAGGGACTTATGAATACTCCACTACAGGCACACACAATAGGTTAATAAAAGGTTTATTTACAAGGGAAAAGGCAATAAGGAAAATGTACAACTCAGGGAGAAATAAAGTCTTTAATGCGTCCTACCTGATCCGACGACCTGGAAACCCAAAGTCACTCTCAGAGCTGGCCAGATGCCGCTAGCTGGTGGAGAGCCAAAATGGGGGACCCCCCCCCTAAAGCCCACGTGTCTGGCTTTATACCAACCTGGCTGCTTAACCCCACCCTCAGGTCCCAGCCACCTTCCCTTTGGTGTTGATGGGATTTGGAGTTCCCAGTGTCTTTGGCTTTGGCCTGGGGTGGGGGTGGAGTCCACAAAGCCTGTATGGAATTAGCTTCAGGACATCCTTTTCCCCCTAACAATCTCAGTCTAAAGAAATAGATGTGCCTTGATCCTTCTTTTGTCTCCTTTCTTAAGTCTTCTGGAAGGTACTTCCCTCTGCAGGTAAACCGGAAGTGTGCCTTGCTCAGGATTGAGGGCAAAATGCTCCTGTCTTCAACAAGTTAGGATTCAAGGGCCTCTTCTTTTAATTGAAGTAGCATTGGTTTAAATACTGTATGTGATTCAAATCACATGTTAAGCTTCATGAGCCGTCAAATCAATCTCATTGTTTTGGGAACATGTGAAGAAACTGTCTTTTTAGAATAAAATTACAAGCCTAACTCTGTCTTATTGGTTTTTAATGAAATTTGGAATCTAAATGTAGGGGCAGTGTAGGGTCAGGAACTGACCACAGTGCAGGTTTTCTGATCCAGCAGACCGGGTAAAGGAGGAGTCAGAGTCCTCAGAGTCCTCAGAGTCCTCAGAGTCCTCAGAGTCCTCAGTGATTTTTTGCAGGTCTTTTATTGGGATTTACCCGGTACACAGCAGGCAGGGGTGCTGGGGGGCCGGGAGACTGGCAGGCCTTCCAGCCCCCAGCAAGTCTTCACTCTATCTGGGCTCTCGGTGTTCTCTGCTTCTGCTACTTCTTTCTCGGCTTCTCTTTTGGCTTCTGCTGGTGTCCCCATGACACCACCCTTAAAAGCCCAGTCTCAGCCCAGTTGAATCCCATCCACCTATGCCCACACCCTACTCCAGGTGCCCGCCATCAGGCATGCATTCAGGACCGCAAGGATCCATCATCTATCCTGATGGCAGGAGGACAGAAAAGCCTGACATTTTTCCTTACCCTACAGGCAGGAATGACACAGGGCAGGTTTTCTAATCCAGCGGACCAGGTCAAGGAGGATTCCTGGAGCCCTCAGTGTCTTTTCAGGCTTTTATTGGGATTTACCGGGTACATGGCAGGTAGGGGTGCTGGGGGGCTGAGAGGCTGGCAGGCCTCCCAGCCCCCAGCAAGTCTTCACTCTGGGCTCTCCAGCCTTCTCAGGTTCTCTCTGCTCTTCTCATAGCTCTACTTCTCTCTCGGCTTCTCTGTTCCTGCTGCTTCTCTTCTCTCGGCTTCTGCTGGCGTCCCCGTGACGCCGCCCGTAAAAGCCCAGTCTTAGCCCCAGTGAATCCCATCTACCTATGCCCACACCCTACCCCAGGTGCCCACCATCAGGCAACGCATTCGGGACCACAGGGTTCAGTCATCGATCCTAATGGCGGGAGGACAGAAAAACCTGATACTTTTACATTACCCTACACTGTTTTTTTTTTTTTTTTAAATCTAATTTAAAATTTTTTGAAAAATGACACCTCCTTGGGCCTGCTGCCTGGGGCCTGCTGGCTGTACCTGCTCTTGGTGGGTTCACCCTTAAGAACCCAGACAAACTGCTTGGGAAAGCCCACACATAGCAGAACTGGATTAAAAAAGCAATTTGGGCCTCCCTGGTGGTGCATAGCATTAAGTCTCAGCACTATGAAGCTATCAGTAGCCCCTGTAGCTCAAGTTTGATCCCCAGCCAGGGAACTGACCCACATGGCACAGCAGACCTCTCATGTCTCACCCTCTGCTCCCCTCAGCAGCATATTTCAGTATATCTATAACTGGGTCCCCAGGAAAGGAGGAGTTTCCAGGTTTCCTGCCCCACCCAAAAGGAGGGTGGAGCTGAGCAGAGAGAAGAAGCAGCAGAGGAGACTGAGAAGGAAGGAAGCAGGATGGAGAGCCAGGAAGAGACCTGGAGGAGGCACATGGAATGGAGAGATGTGAAGAAACTGCGCTTGCCTTTTGGTCGTGGACTGGGTGACACAGATGTGGGTGAAAGACCCATGGGGAGGTGACAATGGCAGCTTTTATCTTGATTTTGATTTTGCTCTTTTCCTTCTGGGCTTGTCTGTTTTTTTTTCTGACCCTTTTCTGTGGGTCCCCAGTGGAAGATGCTTTGGACTTGTGGCAGGTTTTGGGGCCTTGCTCTGGGCCAATCCCATTTGGATGGAGTTTTACCCACAAGGGGACAGGTAACTTTGGGTGCTTGATTTAGAAACTAGATTCTTTGCCTTTCCTGTATTGTTTCCTAGTTGTATTAAAGTATTTAAGTTCCTTCCCATTAAAGTCGCATATGTTTTGTGTTGATGCGGCGGATGGCAGAACCCATTTAGAAAAGGAAGGTTTGCGGGGTTTGGGCTGCCCCTCTCCCTGCCCTGTAACAGATCCATCTGTTCTGGTCCCCATTCTATCTCTGGTGAATCTTCTCATGCACCGCACCTCTGGCCTACCCCCTGCTCTTGTATGCAAAAATAAATAAAATAAATCTTTTTAAAAAAGTGCAGTTCCAAGGCAGGCTGCTGGGACATTTGAACAGTGACGAGAGGGAGAGGCTCCCAAAACCCCCTCGGGAGAACTCAATTCCTGACAAAGTAACGCTGCGATCTGATGCTTCGACATTTGTCCCCAGCTCATAGGCTTTGCAGTGAGAACTGCTCAGGTAACAATATACACTGTGCTGGTGCCAGGCTTGCAGGAGAAACTCACTGTTGGCCAAATCCAGATGAAAGAAAAACAAAACAAAAAAACGATAAAACACTAGCCCCAGTTACTATCATGGAGACTGGAGACATTTCCTTCCCAAATTGCTTAAACATTTCATGGAAAAGAGTATAATTCTGGTTATTTGACTAGTGGTGTAATCAGATGCTCCATTCCTGGCTGTGAGCTGATGTTGACTCAGGAGGGGAGACCTGAATTCTCCTTCCTGTGGGCCAGAAGTCACCTGTCCCTTCCCCCCCACCACAACGCCCAAGACCACAGAGTCGGTCAGCGCAACCTCAGTGGCACTAAGCTGGTAAAAGGAAAAGCAGGGCAAACTGCAAGACTGCCCACTGGCCTCCATGGCTGGGAGGGAGACCAGGGACCAGGAATACTGGGAGGAGGGACGACCTTGGCAAGCAATCGCCCAAATGCAGCTCAACTCCAGTGACACTGCAGCAGTGCAGGAGGATCTTTTGAATGTTTCTAAAATGAGCCAGAAATCTGCACTTCTATTTGAAATGTTTGGTTTTAAAGTGTGAGCTAAATTTTTTTTTTTAAAAAGCTGGTTAGCAGTATGATCATCTCTTCCTGTTTGCCTGTGGCCACTTCATTTTACACCTTTGGTCTAGATGTAATTATCACACACTTGATGGGCCAGCCTCCCCCTGAGGCCTATAGCCCGCCTGTCTACCAAAATATGTGTTCAGGACTCTTTGTTCTAGTGATGCCACATGACCCAAACATTTGGTTATGCAAATGAAAAGCAAAGATTCTGTTTGCAGATCTTTAGAATGAAAGCATTTGAGAAGATGAGCCCCTAAAAAGACTTATTGTTCTCCATGATCAATTTCAAGAGGGTCCAGTTACAGGCAAAGCTGCTCCTCCCAGGTCACATTTCCTGCCGGGAAATGCCCCTTCTCCAAATGAGGTGTTGGACTACATTTGCCTGCAGTCTTTTTGAAAATGTGTGTTCCTGTTTGAATGCCTGTTCAGGAGAAGTCAAAAGCTGAAACCCAAAAGACAAAGGAAGAATGGTAAGTCCCAACCCCCATTTCAGATCACAGTAACAAATTGGGTGAAGCCCAGTCCAGCTGGTATCACTGATGCCCTCACTAGATAATATTTAAGACCACTTCTGACTCTTCAAGGGATGCACTGATATTGCCATCCTCTGACCACAGTACCTGGGCCATATTCCCATGCTCAGATTTAACAAGTCTGGGATGGGCCCAAGAATCTGCATTTTAACAATCTGTTCAGCTGATTCCAATGCATGTAAGCCATTTGCACTTGGAGAAAAAAAAAAGGCATTAAGTTGTTAGGGCAAGACCATATCCCTCCTGGGAGAGATGGGGATTCCTCCACGAAGGAACTGGAGTTGCCCTTAAAGGATCTGTCCTCCCAGAAGGGCCACCCTCCCTTAAGTGGGCGCAAACTGGTCCAACCACTATGGAAAGCTGTGTGGAGGTTCCTCAAACTACTAAAAATGGAGCTACCATATGACCCAGCCATTCTGTTCCTAGGAACCTGCCCAAAGGACACAAAAACATTAATTCAAAATGAAACCTGCACCCCTATGTTTATTGCAGCCCTGTTTACAATAGATAAGATATGGAAATAACCAAAGTGTCCAAAAAGAGATGACTGGATCAAGGAGATGTGATATATATATATATATATATATATATTTATATATATATTATATATATATTTTATATATATATTATATATATATAATGGAATACTATTCAGCAATGAAAAAATAAACCCATGCCATTTGCAGCAACATGGATGGAGCTGAAAGGGATCATGCTCAGTGAAATAAGCCATAAGGACAAAGAAAAACATCGGATGGTTTCACTTATAGGAGGAATGTAGGTGACCCAAATAAAGGACCAGGAAAAAAATTATAATAAAAAAACAAAATTAACAGGCAACTATTAGAGACACAAAACAGGGGAGGAAGAGGGATCAAAATGGGAGAGCAGGGCCTCCCCGGTGGCGCAGCGGTTGAGCGCTGGGCTGCGAAGCTGCCCGCAGCCTCTGCAGCGCCAGTTCGATCCCCAGCCGCCAGGCGAGAGGGTCCCACATGTCGCGCAGACCTCTCCTGCCGCCCGCTGCTCCCCTCAGCAGTGTAGTTCCGTCCCTCTGTTTGTTCTGCTCTCTGCTCTGGCTCTGGTGAATTCTCTCACCCTCCCACACTTCTGACTGTACCCAGTGCTTGTATAAATAAAAATCTTAAAAAAAAAAAAATCAAAAGTCCTTTAAAAAAAAAAAAAAAACCAAAATGGGAGAGCATGTTTTCTTACACAAGGGACTATGGTGATGGTGCACAGGTGAACTGGTGATGGGAATTTTGCAGGGACTACACCTGAATGGAGAAAGCATGCATTGTACAAAAAGGAAGAACGATATAAAATGTATATAAAATAAAATTAAATTATAAAAATAAATAAATTGGTGAACAGGCCATATACATCGGAAAAATAAATAAATAAGTAAACTCTTCCAACAAACACAAGTTTGAATTTAGTTTCTATATGTAGAAAGAGTTAGACGTTGACATTAAAAATGTAATTAATTTTAACGGTGGGCAGGGGCTTCTAGTTATAAGTTGTCTAGACCTAAAGCTTGCTGGTGCTCTCTGCATAGAGGGAACCTTTTCCAAAGAACACTTTTAGAGATGCAAAGCCTGGGTACTCACTGTTAAATCTTCTCTACCCAGCTCCTTGGTCAACAGTGAGTGTGAGAAGACTGGCTTTCCCTGCAGGCATTAGATTTTGCATAGCTGTTTCAGACTCAAGTCTGTGCAGATGGTTTTGCTCTCCTATCTGCCAGAGTCTGGAGGGGTGATTTTTCAAAGCATTGCATGGTATGTTCACACCCAATGTGAGCACAGTAGCAACAGAGGCCACACAAGGCAGCAGTCCTGGAACATCCCAGCAATGACACTAGGCAGCATGGAAGTCTCCCAGAGGCCCGGATTGGTGTGGGAGCCCATTGGGTATACCTTAGTGTATGTACCCCAGTGAAGGGAGCACACTGAAGTGGGTGAACCTGAGCAGGTGGACACTTCTGAGCAAATTTAGGCTTTTATTGCTAATCTTCTGCGGGTACTGATTTGGATTATACATAGAAAGACTTGGATTATACATAGAAAAAGTATTTGCCTATCTATAATATCTGTTTATTAAAAACCCATACTGATATAGTAGGATTTTTTTTACCTTGGATAATAATTCAGACAAGTACTTCTCAGTTGGCAGAACAGGTATGCTCCAGCAAAGAATGGTAGTGATTCTCAAGGCCAGCTGAGGATGGCTGAGAATTGGGATTTACCTCCAGAAGGATGGATCAGATTTCAGCACTGTTCAATCTGCAGACACCTTCTGTGGAGACTTACATAATACACTGCCCCCTCCAGGGAGTGAGGCTGCGGCTAAGGGGAGCTCTATTACTGAAGTGGGTTTGTACTGAATGGGGAAAACTAGGTTGAGGACCACATTCACATTTTTTTATTTTTATTTATTTTTAAAGATTTATATTTATGCATACAAGAACTGGGGTGTAGGCCAGAGTTGCAGGGGGGTGAGAGGAATCACGAGAGACAGAAAGGGGAGCAGAACAGGCAGATCTACTGAAATACACTGCTGAGAGGAGCAGCGAGCAAGACAGGAGAGGCCTGCTGCACCATGTGGATCAGTTCCCTGGCTGGGGATGGAGCTCAGGCCTCAGTGGCTGGTGATAGCCTGATAGCACTGAGACTTTAACCCCTGTGCCACCAGGGAGGCCCATTCACATATTTTTTAATAAAGTGCTTCTTTACCCATTAACTTTTTATATTGCAGGACTATTATAATTATTGTAGTAAAAGTTGTTCTCATCAGTTGTTATGGCTTTTCATGCCTTTTAAGTCCTACCACTGACCTAGACCTTATCCTACACACAGAATCTGATTACATTGAATTCTCAATGGAAACTATGCCTCTCTTTTTTCTCTTGGTTTCCCCCAGTGATGCTTTCTCCTCCTTGCTACCCTATTTGGTTATCTGGCTGACAAAATCTTGCTCAGCCATCAGGTATCCACCCATCTCTCAGGCCTTCCTCAACCTTCTATGCCCCCATACCACCATACCTCTCAACAGTAGGTGCATCAGCATTTCCTTGCATGTGGCATTCTGTGCTGAGGATGCTGCCTTGCTGGCTTCTGTTCTTCTGCCTGATGAGCTCATCAGTGAAGAGGGTCTTTGCCTGTGTGCTCTGGATGAGCAGGATCAATTTCAGCAGCATTGGAGAAAACTACAAAATAACAGTGGTTGGAACCAGGAAGTTGGAAGTTGTGATGGTAGTTTTATGTCAACTTGACTTGAACTTGCATGCCCAGATGTGCTTAAACATTAATTTGGGTGTGTCTATGAAGTTATTTGTGAATCAGATTAATATATGAATCTGTAGAATGAATAAATAAGATTGCCCTCCCTACTGCAGCCCCATCTAATCAGCTGAGGGTCTGAATAGAAGGAAAGGCAAGGTAAGGGAAAATTGCCCTATCTCCTGACCCTTTTCAACTGGGATATATATATCTCCTCCTGCACATAATGAGCTTCTTTCTTTGTATATATAATTATATAGAGACACAGATAGTATAAATATATATAAATACACAGATATACACACACTAACGGGAGCTATCTATAAATATCCTATTGGCTCTGCTTCTCGGGAGAACCCTGACAAAGCCAGAGGTTTAGCCTCTGGCCATACCTTGGTCAGTAGAGACCCCACTCCATCTGGCTCACTGCACCACCATCCAGCATGGCACCTCCCTTTCATGATGCTTAATGAGTCACAAACATCTAATTTGTGTTGCAGGAGGAAGGGCCACAAAGATGGGTTTGCCTCTTCCTATGAAGAATTCTCAGAAACCACACATGATCCTTCATTTACATGGCCAAACCTCGTTCCAAAAGGTACTGGAAAGGGAGATGTTTGAAGAAGCGGCAGTAAACACCACATAGAAGTAATGAAGTAATGAATGAATTCAACTCCATGGAAATAAAAATGATTTTGTGTTTTTGAAACTGCAAATGGCATCAAAAGTTGAAATACAGATAGAGAAAAGTATTTTAATTCATATCTTTAATCTCTACAGAGCTCTCACAAGCCAAAATGAAAAAGATTCACAGCCCAATAGAAAAAAAGACAAAGCACATGAAAGGGCAATTCACAAAAAAGAAAACACAAATGGTCTTTAAATAGAAAAAGCTGTTTAACCTCACTCATGATAAAATAAATGCAAATTGAAAATGAGATGCTAAATTAAAAAATGAGGTAGTATCTTCTGTCGGTAAGGATGTTGGGATAGACATTCAGGCATTGCTGAGGCAATAAAAAGCCATAAAATGTCTGCAGAACCATGTGGCAATATTTGTCAAAAAATGTAAAACATTTATCTTTTGATTCAATAGATTCCTCCTATCCCAAACATATATATATATATATATATATATATATATCCACACATAAAAATTTCTATATATACAAGAAAATTTTTACTCCTGGCTTGTAATAACAAAAGATTGGAAACATCCCATATTCACTAAGAAGGCACTGGTTAAACATATTTGTTTCTTGTAACAGATTCCTATTATGTGCTGTCAAAAGAAAATAATGGAGATATTCAGGGTAATGTCATAGAATGATTTCCAAGCTAGATTGTTTAAGTCAAAAAAAGGATGGAAGCATGTTACAGGAGAATGTATATATTATGTTACAATTTGTAAAAAAAGAAAAAGAGGGGAGGGGAGAAAGAACATATGGATAGTCACTGACTCTGCATAAAACACCAAGAAACAGGAAATATCTGCCTTTAGGTAGAGGTAGGATAACAGGAGGCAGCAGTAGGAGAGAGACATTTTCACTATACTCCCTTTTTATTATGCTAATTTGCATTAAATTTGTATATTTTAGGGCCTCCCTGGTGGTGCAAGGGGTTAAGTCTCAGCACTATGAGGCTATTGGCAGCCACTGCAGCACGAGTTCCATCCCTGGCCAGGGAGATACCCACATGGCGCAGCAGACTTCTCCTGTCTCGCCCACTGCTCCCCTCAGCAGCGTATTTGAGTCAGTCTGCCTGTTCTGCTCCCCACTCTGTCTCTGGTGAATTCTCTCACCCCCTGAAACTCTGGCTTACACCCCATTTCTTGTATGCATAAATAAATAAAAATAAATCTTAAAAAATAAATTTGTATATTTTACATTACCTATTCAAAAATAATATTTTGGGTAGATTAGATTGACAGAGAAAACAGATCCTAGCATGGCACAGGATTATTGAAGACATGCTAGGTAGCAATCTACTGAAAGAGTGTTTGGGATAATGAGCGTATTCAGTATTGGAGAAAGATCCAAAAGTCAGGTGGCTCAAGAAATGGTCCTGGGACAACTGCATAATGATCCTTACTTAGTACCATATACAACATGTAACTCAAAATGGATGAAAGACCTGTATACAAGAGCAAAAACTAGAATACTCCTAGGAGAAAACACAGCAGTAAATTTTCATGACCCTAGATGTGGCAATCGTTTCTTAGATATGACATCAAAAGCCTAGGAAAGAAACCAAAGAAAAAAATAGGTACATTGAACTTCATCAAAATTAAAAACTCTTGTCCTTCAAAGGACACCATCAAGAAAGTGAAAAGATAACAGAATGGGAGGGGAAATTTTAAGTCGTGTGTCTGATAAATCACTCATATCTAGAATGATTAAAAATATTTATCACTCAATAATAAAAAGACAACCCAATTTAAATATGAACAAAGTTTATGAATAGATATTTTTTCAAAGAAGATGTACAAATGGCTAACAAGGACATGAAAAGATGCTCAACATCATTAGTCATCAGGGAAGTACAAATCAAAATCAAGATGAGATATTATTCACAGTCATTGTGTTATAGAGCAGCCCCGATATTAAACGGGTTCCTGGCTGTGGGTCCTCACCCGCACGCTTTAAAGGGACTTATGAATACTCTACTACAGACACACACAAAAGGTTAATAAAAGGTTTATTTACAAGAGAAAAGGAAATAAGGAAAATGTACAACTCAGGGAGAAAATAGGGAAATAAAGTCTTTAATGCGTCCTACCCGATCCGACGAACTGGAAACCCAAAGTCACTCTCAGAGCTGGCCGGACACTCCGAGCTGGCGGAGAGCCAAAAATGGGGGAACCTCCAAAGCCCACCTGTCTGCCTTTTATATCCACCTGGCTGTTTAACCCCACCCTCAGGTCCCAGCCACCTCCCCTGTGGTGGTGATGGGATTTGGAGTTCCCAGAGTCTTTGGCTTTGGCCTGGGGTGGGGGTGGAGTCCACAAAGCCTATATGGAATTAGCTTTGGGACATCCTTTTCCCCCTAACAATTGGGATGACAATTATCAAAAAGTCAAGTTATAATTCAGACACAAAGAAATCAAAATTCTTACACACTGTTGGTGGAAATGTGAAGTGGAAAACAATCTCACAGTTCCCAAAATATAAAACAAAGTTACCCAGTAATTTCACTGCTAGTTCTATGCTCAAGAGAAATGAAAATATGTTGCACAAAAAGTTATATATGAAAGTCCATAGCATTTGTTCACAATAGCCAAAAGTTGGAAACAACCCAAATGTTTGCCAGCTGACTGATGGATAAATATGTTCTTACTGTACAGTGGAATGTGGCTTAGTAACAAAAAAAATGAAGTTCTGATTTATCTTATGCTATGAATGAACCTTGAAAAAAATCATGTGAAACAAAGTAAACCAGTTATAAAAGACCATGTATTACATGATTCTATTCCTAAGAAATGTTCAAATAGGCAAGTTTATAGGCAGAAATTAGATTCATGGCTCCAAAGGGCTGAAAGGATAGGGAATTGGGGTGAGAGTCTGGGTTTCTTTTTGACATGATAAAATGTTCTATAATTGATAGTGGTGATGGCTGTAAAAATCTGTGAAGATACTAAAATCTACTGAATTGTTTACTTTATTTTTTTTAAAGATTTTATCCATTTATTTATACAAGCACTGGGTACAGTCAGAAGCGTGGGAGGGGGCCTCCCCGGTGGCGCAGCGGTTGAGCACTGGGTTGCAAAGCTGCCCGCAGCCTCTGTAGCGCCGGTTCGATCCCCGGCTGCTCCCCAGCCACCGGAGGAGGGTCCCACATGGCGCGCAGACCTCTCCTGCCGCCCGCTGCTCCCCTCAGCAGTGTACTTCGGTCCTTCTGCCTGCTCTGCTCCCCGCTCTGGCTCTGGTGAATTCTCTCACCCTCCCGTGCTTCTGACTGTACCCAGTGCTTGTATAAATAAGTAAATAAATCTTTAAAAAAAAAAAAAAAAGAAGCACAGGAGAGTGAGAGAATTCACCAGAGACAGAGCGGGGAGCAGAGCAGGCAGACTGACGAAGTACACTGCTGAGGAGAGCAGCTGGCACGGCAGAAGAGGTCTGCACGCCATGTGGGACCCTCACTGGTGGCCGGGGATCGAACCCGCACTGCAGAGGCTGCGGGCAGCCTTGCAGCCCAGCGTTCAACTGCTGCACCACCGGGGAGGCCCTGAAATGTACACTTTAAATGGGTGAATTATATATGTAAATTACACCTCCATAAAACTGTTACTAAAAAAAGTTAATTGCTGCTCCCCTCCAAACTATGTGAAAGCTTTAAAATGAAAGAAATACTATATCTGTCTAAATGTGCTGGTTTTGTAAAGGTCCATTTTGTTCATATGTGTGTAAACAATTGTGTAATGTTTGTGCCATGTGCATACACACATTTGCAAGAATAAAATTGTCAGGTAGAATATTCTTGCCCATGGTTACCTGAGAGTAAGGTAAACAGGTAGAAGAGAAACTTTCATTTTTACTTTACTTCTTCTCTGTTGTTTGAATTTTTTACACTTAACTTGCTATTTTGTTAGTATAGAGAAAAAATGAGAAAAGGCACAAAATTGAGCTCCTTTTCTACATCTATGAATTAAGGGGTCTTGCTAAGTGCCATACATTATTCTTATCTCCTCATGTACCTGATCTCATCGAATCTTCAAAAGAGCCTTACATAGCCCTATACAATAAGTATTTTCTCTCCTTAACGGCTGGGGATACTGTGTCTCAGTGGAGGTGAGGGACTCCATCAGGCTCTCATACAGAGGTAAGAGGTGGCCAAGCCTGGGAGAAGCGCTCTCATCCATGGGACCCCAAGTCCAAGCTCTACCCACCTCCCAATCACTGCTGAAAGGGAACTCCACTTGTTTTTGTACTTATCCCAAAACTGACCTCCTGGAGTCTGCATTGACAACTATGTATGACAACAATCATCCAACTAAAGTTCGCATATGAAATAAGCCAGGTATGTTCAACAAATTGCAAAGTTCACCAAAATTAAGAGCCAAAATAACACCAACTGAGGCACAGAGCAGCTGGTGAGCAGGCTCCAAGGCTTGACTGATTCTTGTCTTTAAAATGTTTCAGTCATTTAAATATTCATTAGGGATTCCGCATCACTGGGGAATTGGGTTAAATGAGTTAAATGAACTAAATACTACAATTTGCAGTGGAAAAATATCCTAAACTACTTGTTGATTACTGTGCTTTCTGAAGCAAACAGTGGTGTGTCACCAAAGCCAGGCAGCCAAATGGCATTTGAATAGTCTGCCTTCTTAGAAACTCCTCTGTGAGACATCGATTTTCCCTTGTTTTGAAAAATGCTTTTAAAAAATCTAATAGTAGGGCCTCCCCTGGTGGCGCAGCGGTTGAGCACTGGGTTGCAAGGCTGCCCGCAGCCTCTGCAGCGCCAGTTCGATCCCAGGCCACTGGCGAGGGTCCCACCAAAAAAAAAAAAAAAAAAAAAAATCTAATAGTATTCATGTGGTTTTCTTTAGAAACAAACAAAAAAACAAAACAAAACAAAACCCAACAACCTGAGCCTTGTGCCTTAAATAAAACTTTTCTCAATTGGCTACAAACATTAGCACTTTAGTGTCCCAGTTCAGTGCTCTGAAGTCATTCATAAGTGTTGTAATCCATTTCTGTGCCAGCCTACAATATTGACTCACCCATGACCAGGTCCAATTTGCTAATTTAGATTTGTCCATCATCTTATGCTTGGGGACTCCCAACATTATGGACCTTGGTGGAAGTTAAGTTTGACATGAGCAAGGAACTCAAACTTGGTCAATTTGCTACACCTGCCCTGACCTTTGACTCATGTTCATGGCACAAGGATGTAGACAATGAATAATGGGGCAATGGCAGCCATACCCAGTTTCTTGGGGCAGCCAAAGCCATCATGCCAGCCACAACATCCTATATCCACTGTGGCTGGTCGCACAGGTGGCCATTTTCAGCAGCCATGGCCGTGAGATCCTCCCAGGCTAGTTCTGTGTTGTGGCTGTTCCTCTGGCTTCAAAGCTTTTGTCATATCTTATCCAGTCTGTTTCTCCAGCCTTTCTGGCAATTCCATACAATTCTTTTCAAGCTATCTAAGTCAGCTCTGGGGCTCACAGCTACCACCCTGACTGGATAGTCCTACCTGGCTTCAGGATAAAGTAAGAACACTTCAGCCAGGCATCAGAGAATCTTTAGGATCTAGGCCTCACTCACGCCTCCACTTACCCACTGTCTACTCCTACTCCTGAATGACCAAACCAGGCCTCTTCCTCCTGCCATGCCTTAATTTACCCAGTAAAATGCTGCCCAACTCAAATGGCTCCTCTAGTCACCATTTTCCCCGTCTCATCTAACAGAGCAGAGCGCTTTCCTCTAGTCTCCAGCAGCCCTCCCTGACCACAGGCTCTGAACGAATTTGGCACATTGTATCCATGCGTGTCTGTCCCCAAAGAGGGTGGCAGAGCTCCTTGAAGCAGCAGCCATATTTTCATGCCTCCTATCCCAGAGCCTGGCACAGTAGGCACCTCACAGTGAGCCCTTAACAAACATGTGGGACAACAAATAGAAGCTTATCTTCTAGCAATCAACATTCCAACCTCACTTGCTTATGGGGCAGTGTGGCATTCTTGCTTAATAAAACATGTTGGAAAGTGTTTCAGTGCCTTGAGGAAAGTGCTTAACACAAATTGTTGCCAACAATTTCTTAGCATCTCCCTTTGGGGATCAGTTGACATGCTGGAGAAAATTGTCTCCCTGGGTTCCTGGTGGCTGGAAAATCTCAGGGACTGTGGCATTGAGAAGACGTGGCTCTCTCCTTTGGGCACGGTGGTGGACAGTGGCTCCTCTCTTCCACTTTCCTCCAGGAGCAGCCTTGTTGTTTCAGATCCACCTCTTCTTTACTCTTTGCCTCTGTGGTTCAGCTGCAACATCCCTTTGCCCTGCTGCAGCTAATGGTCATGTCCAGTTAATCAGTACATGACAGACTCCCAGGTCACAGCAACTGGCTTTCCTGGGCCAGTGCAAGTTAGGTTTCCTATTTGGAAACTATTTTGGAAGCCAACATATTTTTCACTAGATTAGCCACACGTAAATCCCTAAGTGACCAGAACTTACGTGTCCATGCTCTGCAAGATTATACCGGCCAAAGCTTGAGCCACCTCTCCTGTGGGGCCTGTGGCAATTCCTTGCAGACCCAGGCACCACTTGCTCTGATCTGGGACTTGAATCACTCACCCAGTCCTGCAGGAGTTGGCCACTGTGGCTCAAAAATTCATATTCCATTTAGGGTACTCTCAAATAAGCCATCTCAAATAAAACCACTCAAGCAGAGGAAGCCTTGCACAAAGTATTCTAGAACTTCCCTGGGGAGGGCAGAGGACTTCATTAAGACCCCACAGCAAGGATTTTGAAGTCTTCCTCACATTTGTGGGTTCTCCCCAAGTCATCTCTGCCTCTCTGGCCTAGCACAGCCCTCCCTGTCTCCACATTCCCCAGATACTCTGCCCTCTCCCCCTTTCAGAAGCAAACACTTTCTTATTTTCATAGGAAATGAGGCCCTTTGCTCCCTTATCTCAATTCCAGGCAAAAGTAGACTATTGGCCGCAATGCAAGAAAATCATGGCAGGCTGGCTGGGGGCAGAGTCAGTATTCAAACCAGTCCACCTCTGTGAGCCAAACCCACCCAGGGAGCGGTGTGAGCCAGCTGGACGCTGATAGATAAAAGGAGAGAGGCAGCAGAGGTGGCAGGGAACACTCAGATTCACTTCATTAGACAAGCAGAAGGTGTCGGAACATGTTAGGGCTTTTGGCAAAGGGACAGAAATGTATGTTGTAAAGTCATTCCTGAGAAAAATGATGTAACAATGATGTGTTTGGGAAAATTGTTCCATTTCCAATTTGCTGTTCAGTTTGTCACAGTGGTGGTTGCTGTTTCCAGACAGTTTTACATGCTTGTTAAATGAGTTATGCCTGTCCTGGCGTGCCTCTGTGGTTCAAAGCACACATTTCAGCAGCTATAGGATCCCAGCAAAAGGGTCCTCAAATCCTTTCCTCTACTGGACAACCTCGGGCTTGTGTGTCTTTGAGAAACAGGCTTGGGAGGTTATTCAAACAGAAGCATATGTGTCACTTTATTAAGGGGGGGTTAAAGGAGAAGGAAAGATTGCAGTTTCCTTGGCCATCACGGCAGGGCGCACAGTTAGGGTGTAGAGTCAGAGCCAGGGTGTGAATGGAGCCCTTCTCTTACAATCTAGATGGCCAAAAATGACTCAGCTTCTCACAGTTTTCAATTTTCTCACCTTTAAAATGGGGACAGCAATACCATATCCTCGTGGGACTATTGTGAGGAGAAAATAGAAAAATATGAAGAGCAGAGCCCAGATCGTGGCACATTGTTAAGCCATCAGTAAGTGTCAGGATTCTCATGCTATGTCATTGTTCTGTCTCAACTCAGAGGTCGTATATTGCTTTTCCCATCAGGAGAAACAGGCAGTCGGGTTCCTAAGAGCCTCTGCAATTAAGCAGCACTATGTTTTCTTTGGCCTGTCTTCTGGGGTCCAGCAGTTCTGACAAGGAAGCGACCACAGAGTATTTTCATTTCGCACTTCATCTAGAAAGAGAAGTGACAAACAGCATGGGGAGGAAGATAATTTGTAATACAGTTCAACTCTGGCCTCTAATTTTGAGCATTCCCTCTTATTATGAAAGTTCCCTTAGGTACTGAAAGAAAAAAAATAGCTCACATTATCTCTTCTCATTCCTCACCTATGAAGAAAATGCAGAGAGCCCTACCAGATGCACACTGAGCCTCAGGCAGAGTGACCACCATAGATTGGGCCCGTGTCAGCTTCTCTCAGCGCCACTTCACTTAATTTTCAGTCAACCTTATGAAGAAGCACCTGAGTCCAGAGGCAGTGTGGCTCAGTAGCTCAGTACAAGGACCCTAGACCCCTATTGACTAGATGAGAATCCCAGCTACGTGACTTAGGAAAACCCTGAGCCTTGACATCTTATAGAGAGGCATGAAAGTAACATATGTCTCATGGGATGTAGCAAGGATTTGAGGTGTTATCATGTGGGAGAGACCTACAACAGTGACTGGCACATGGTAAGTACTAGAAAGTACTATACACGCCTCCCATTAGTTCCTGATGCCCAGGTCCCCAGATCTATTTTGGACACATCTCTCCACTTCCCAGACTTCTTATATATAAATTACAGGGGCCATTTCTTGGGCTTGCAATGGCTCTCATTAGTGTAATTATGAAACGTTTGCTTTAAGGACACTAGAAGTTTGGTTTTTAGGTTTTTATTTTTAAGATTTATTTTATTTATTTATGTACACAAGAGCTGGGATGTAGGCCAGAGGTAGTGGGGGGAGGTGAGAGGATTCACTAGAGACAGAGTGGGGAGCAGAACAAGTAGATTTACTGAAATACACTGCTGAGGGGAGCAGAGGGCAAGACAGGAGAGGTCTGCTGTGCCATGTGGTTCAGCTCCCTGGCTGGGGATCGAACTCATGCTACAGTGGCTGCCAAGAGCTTCACAGTGCTGAGACTTAACCCCTTGTACCACCAGGGAGGTCCACAAGGAGTTTGTTTTATTCAGATATGGTAAGACATGAAGACACGGAAATGACTGACATAAAGGATATTTTTTATAATCACAGATCCCTAGAAACAGGCTTGGCACACCACATCAGGGGAGGTGTTCATACAAGGAAGCACTGGGGGCATTCAAGAGGCAGAGTGTGGGGAAAACATGGGCAAGGGCTTTTATTGCGGTTTCTGTGGGCAGGGACATACAGGGGAAGGTAACAGGATGGGCTAGTTTGAATAATTTAATTTTGGCAGGCTGTGGGGCAAAAGGTCATCCCTAGTTGTCTGCTACCTGGCTCTGGGGGACTAGGGCAAGTAGGTAGTGGTCCAGAGAGTAATGCCCACTGAAGGGGGAAGTGTTGGCTCTGCACTGGTTGGTTAGCACGTGAAAGTCATGATAAGGGGAGTCCTTTACTGTCTCTGGGAATAGGCGAGCCCTGACAGGGGCAGTTTCTCTAGGATGAATGAGGCCCAGATGTCAAAACATCAGAAAATAAAAAACATGACTAGTGCAAGCTTGTACTTCAGCCCAAAGTAAAATGAACCCAGAGAGATGTTGTAGGATTCAAAATACAACGCTGAGCTCATGGCCAAATAAAACATGTCATTAAATTTAATTAACAGTAAAAATGCTACTATAGTTATATTAAAACAATCTACTTTCTGTGTTTAACAATATTTTTGTTAGATAAGACCAAAATGGGAGTTACTCAGTGGGTAATTTGTACGAAGTTCCTTTATGCAGAAAGAGGTTACGAATACTAAATAACTCAAGTTTTTGAAATAAAAGTATGCCCTTAAGAATACATATACTGGGTCTCCCTGGTGGCACAGGGGTTAAAGACAGCACTATCAAGCTATCAGCAGCCACTGCAGCATGAGATAGATCGGAGTTCGATCCCCAGCCGGCCAGGGAACATTCCACATGTTGCAGCAGACCTCTCCTGTCTCACCCACTGCTCCCCTAGGCAGTGTATTTCAGTAGATCTGCCTGTTCTGCCCCCCATTTTCTCTGGTGAATCCTCTCATACCCCCAAACTTCTGGCTTGTACCCCAGGTCTTGTATGCATAAATAAATACATCTTAAAAAAAAAAAAAGAATACATATACTATGAAAAACCAGCAGAAGTTAAATTGGATTACAAAAAAAATTTGAATGTTTATTCAACATAAGATGGGATAAGTAAAATGGAAAGGTAAGCTACAGGATGGAAAAGGATTTTTGTTACACATATAACTGGCAAGATTAGAGTCCAAAATTTATAAACAACTCCTAGGAAAAATAATAATTTTGACTGTACTTGTTAGGTTTTATTGTTTTATAAATACACAAAGAACATACGACATTAAGATTTGATCAAGAGGTCTATTTTCAGTCTTTCTAATGTCATGTGTATTTTAAATATTCATAGTTCCTTTATTAAGAATTAGAAAGAGCCATAACTGCAGGATCAAACACATGCCCATTTGATTCCCGAATCTTTGCTTAACCACCACCCTAGAGAGCAAGGCTCACTGTGACATGGCCGAAGTGGTCTCACCTGAGCCTGGAGACAGCTCCGTGGAAGAAGGGAGCTTTGAGAACATGCTCTGAAAGCGGAGATCTTTGCCTCCCTGCTGGAAGAACTCCCTTTCTTTCCGCTGTTCCAAAGGAACTGAAGATTCCTCAAGGGTGGCAGATGTGGGCCTCCAGCTGGCTTTGCTCTGGGGAATCCGGTCCCCTTTAGTGTGGCTTTCCCACTGAGCCGTCCACATGGCGTCTAACAACAGGGGACCCTGGCGGCAACATGGGGCTTCAGGGGCAGAAGGACACTGCTGTCATTTCTGCCCATTGAGCCCCATTTCCACTGACCCCACAGGACTCCCCAACATTTCAGGACCTTTGGGCTAGGAATTTCAAAACAAAAAATCCAGTTCAGCAGGCGGCTGGAGGAAGCTAAGTAAAGTGGAGTAGCATTCAAGCCATGGGGTGTTTCAGAGGCCACATTCTACACTTGCAGGGAATTTAAGCTTCAAATATATAATTTTATAGAAGTTGCTCCCGAAGAGACAACTTGAGAGTCCAAGGTAAGCCAGCATCTCTAATTAAAGCCAAAAAGCATGTCAATAATCAGTATTCAGCCCATAGTTGCTGAGCTTTCACTGATTACAAAGAATTTACCTCTTGGAGCGATCTCAAGAGCATAATGCTGCTGAAAGGAAAAAAAAGCCAACTCAAAAGCAACCAAACTGTATGATTCCATTTATATAACATTCTCAAAATGACAAATTATAGGGATGGAAAAGAAATGAATAGTTGCCAGGGTGGCCAGGAGATTAATGGAGAAGGGGGACACGGCTATAACTGGGTGTCACAGAGCAGTTCATCGCGGTGGTGGGATACCTCTGCATCTTGAATGTGGTGGTAGTTACACAAGTTTACACCTGTGATGAGATAGCATTGAAAGCATACATTGTTCTAACTCCAGTTCCCTGTTTTCTATACTAAATTAGGGTGATGTAAAAATGTAACCACTGGGAAGACTGGGTGAAGGCTACACAGGCTCTCTTATCTTTGCAACTTCTCACCAATATGCAATTATTTTACAATGAAAATTTAGCAAACTAGATACCATACTTGTGCATCACTAGTTAAACCTATAGACTAGAGGTTGGAAAACCATGAACCACAGGCCAACTCTGATCCACCACCTATTTTCACATGGCATGCAATCTAAGAATAATTTATATATATATATAAAATATATATATTTTAAAGATTTATTTATTTTTGCATACAAGAGCTGGGGTGTAGGCCAGAGGTGTGAGGGTGGGGGGAGTGAGAGGATTCACCAGAGACAGAGTGGTGAGCAGAACAGGTGGACTGACAGAAATACACTGCTCAGGGGAGCAGCAGGAAAGACAGGAGAGGTCTGCTGTACCACGTGGATCAGCTCCCTGGTCAGGGATCAAACTCATGCTAAAATGGCTGTCAATATCTTCATAATGCTGAGACTTAACCCCTTGCACCACCAGGGAGGCCCCCAATTTTTATATTTTTAAGTGGCTGGAAAAACTTATTTTTTAAAATAATGTTTTGTGATAGACGAAAATTAGGTGAAATTCAAATCCCGAGTCCACAAATAAAGTTTTACTGGAATGCACCCATGCACACTGTAGTTGTTGCTACAGAGAGCATATGGATTGCAAAACCTAAATTACTTACTATCTGGCTACTTACAGAAAAAGTTTGCCAACTCTTTTTTTTTTTTTTTTAAATAGAGGCATGTTCATTTATTTATTTATTTATTTTTTATTTGTTTGTTTGTTTTGTTTATACATGCACTGGGTAGTCAGAGGTGCGGGAGGGTGAGAGAATTCACCAGAGCCAGAGTGGGGAGCAGAGCAGGCAGAAGGACTGAAGTACACTGCTGAGGGGAGCAGCGGGTGGCAGGAGAGGTCTGCGCACCATGTGGGATCCTCCTCCAGTGGCCGGGGAGCAGCCGGGGATCGAACCAGCGCCGCAGAGGCCGCGGGCAGCTTCGCAACCCAGCGCTCAACCACTGCGCCACCGGGGAGGCCCAGCCAACTCTTGCTATAGAACATTTAGGAGTTCTATTATTGCGCTATTATGAGCTATGCTAAAGTGAGAAAATCTTTTACTCACTGCTATTCCATGAGTAGAAATAGCCCTAGCCTAGAAATCATGAAGTAGAGGCATTTAAATTTATAATAGATATTGCCAAACAGTCCTTCAATAATGGTGCTTTAGGGAACAGCTTCTGATAACATGAAGAGAGCTTTTAGCAGATTAACCTTCCTGCTCATAACATTTACAAATGCTGGATGAAAAGAGCAACTGTTTGAGACACTGGAGATCAATTGAAAGCAGGCAGAAATTGATGAGATGTGACTCAGAAAAAGACAAGTAAAGTAAGTGCAATAAGGCATGAAAAGTAAATGAAAGCATAAAGATTGTAAAGGAAGATATGAACTACTTGCAGTTGATTTAGTTATATTAGCAGAAAATTCAAGAGGATCTTCTGTTTTTCAAAGACACTAGAACTAGTAAATAGTCACATTATCTAAAAATAAATTGCATTCCAACATAGCAAAAACAAAAAATAGGAAATTAAAAAATTTCTGAGACCATTAATGGCTAATGTAATTAAAATGTAAGCCATAGATTGACAATATATGCAAAACATGTATCTGATAAAGGATTTGTGTTCAGACTATGTAAGGAGCTCTCACAATTTAATAAAAGGGAACAAACAATTCAATTCAATATTTTAAACAATTCAAATTTAATTAAACTTTTAGTTGATGTAAATTTATATGCAGCTGTAAGAAATATATCCCAAGCAGCCTTTACTCAGTTTCCCCAATGATAAGATCTTGCAGAACTATACTACAACCAGGACATTGACATTGACCCAGTCAAAAAACAACATTCCCATAACCAAACGTTCCCTACATTTTTCTCCTCCTGGGACTCCTGTTTGAGGCACCGTCAGAACTGTGGATCTATATGTACTCTAGGTGTCTTTAAAAAATGATTTGAGGGCCTCCCCAGTGGCACAGCGGTTGAGCGCTGGGTTGCGAAGCTGCCCGCGGCCTCTGCGGCGCCGGTTCGATCCCCGGCTGCTCCCCGGCCACCGGAGGAGGGTCCCACATGGCGCGCAGACCTCTCCTGCCGCCCGCTGCTCCCCTCAGCAGTGTACTTCGGTCCTTCTGCCTGCTCTGCTCCCCGCTCTGGCTCTGGTGAATTCTCTCACCCTCCCGCGCTTTTGACTGTACCCAGTGCTTGTATAAACAAAACAAACAAATAAATAAATAAAAAAAACATGCCTCTATTAAAAAAAAAGTTAAAAAAAAAAAGAAATGATTTGAAAACTTTTGTTCTCTTGGGAGAATTCGTTGGCCTTTCTGCCAATTTTATTATTTTCCACTTCAGCTGTCCTTCTTGTTATTCAACCATCCATCGAGGCTTTGATTTTGGCAGTATCTGGCCTTCTCTAGATCTCTGATTTTTTTTTAAGTTTTTGTTTCATAGGAGCAATAATGGTCCTTGCCCTCTGAAGTTAGTGCTGCTCATTGAAAGCCATGAGCTCTTTTCCTTCCCAGAGTTGTCATGCTTATAGGCCTGTGCATGCAGTCGGTTTTCCATGCACTCTTTCTATTTGACCCCACGAGCAGGTCTGTAGCTTCCAACACAAAGTGAGGAAGGAGTGAGTGTGCGCTACGGGCAGGATGTGCCAACCTTCCAACTCTAGAGCATGAGGGCCCCATCCAGGCCAGGTGCCCCACTGGCTATATCTCTGACCACTGCCACAGACCAACTGCAGGGAGAGCCCAAATAGTGGATCGATGCCCATGGGACCAGAGGTGAATGATAAGGGAAGAACTTATTTCCCAAGGGAAAGATTTTGGTCTTGTGAACAGCAGTCAAGTCCATCTGGAGAATGACCCTGGGCAAAGAACCTCAATTTCCTCATGTGTAAAATCAGCATAGTCCTAACATGCAAAGCCATAGTGAAGGTTAAATAGTATTTAGTAATACATGTAAAATGCCCAGCAGAGGGCCCAGGACACAACAGACACACTGTAAAGGCAGTCGCAATTATTTTCATTTATGTCACTTGGAATGCTATTGCGGTGCAATTCAGTGTACCCCGAAAAGCTGTTTCTGAGGTTGATGGAACTTAACACTCCATTCTCCAGTTTCAGGTTGATTTTTCTTTAAATTTTCCCTCCCGATTCTGTGGTCTGCTCCAAGAGAGGCTCATTCTTCCCAGTTCTCCCGTAGGGACTATTCTTCCTTCAACCACCACCTCCTCCATGGAGCCTGGCCTCCCACAGCCCTCTGTACTTACCTTGAAGGTAACTCATACCACAAGTGAACAAAACCCCTGAGTGAGCAGAGCCAGCACACAGTTGCACCCCAGGCCTCAGGGTCTTGCACAGAGGAAGTGCTCTGAGGAGGGGGTAAATGAATCAATGACTTGTGCAGCGCAAAACATCCTTCCTCTACTGCAGTTTCCCAGCATCTTTGCAGGGAAGCCAAACAAAAAAAGGCTAAAGATGGGGCTGCTAACAGATCTGCAAAGGCCGCAGGGTACACAAAGGAAAACCTGTCCAGTGGAGCAGATAGTTCATCCTTAGGTGTTTCATTTTTTAATTTCTCCCCATTCTCTACCCTCTCTAAACCATTCTTCCCCCAGTTTGACAACACTGAATGAAGGCAGAAAATCTTTCATAAGCATTTTTATTTGTTATTTGGTTTTCTACTTTGGTACACATGAGCTGTGGCTGTATTTCACGCAGAGCTGACATATCTCATCATGACACGCCCCATAAAACAGAGCACGTATAAATCACCTGGCATGGCTCTGCTCCGCCTGGTTGTTATTGCTGAAATCTCTATTTCTAAAAGCACACAAGAGAATATTCTTTGAATCTACAGATGAACAAGGATAGGGTGAGTGGCAGCCAGATCTCCTGGCAGGGGAGAGATCTGCTCCCGGATCGCTGTCTCACAGACATGAATGACACACATAGAGAAGCCACACAATTCCAGAAAGACCAAGCCAGCTAGGGAAACACTCCAGAATCACAGCCCATCTATCAGACCCTTCTGGCTTGCTCAGTCCTAACAGATTCTGAAAAAAACGTGAAGTCCCAAAGTGACAATCTACACAAACCTGCGGTACCTACCCTTTGGTCTCAATCACTACATTAGTATGTTTTATCCTGAGGCCCCACAAGCCCTATCCTAGACAGGATAACTGTCCCTCCCCTAGTGAGTTTGCTATGTCCTCCAGAATCTCCCTGGCAAGACACAGGTAGCTTGGCAGGCCTTGCTCAACTCTAAAATGTCTTGCCCTCAAAGGCCTGAAGGTTGAAAGCAGTATCCAGAAACTTCTTCAGAGACACCAGGTGAGTGTTCCTATTTCCTGTGGCTGGTGCAGCTGCTGGGTCACGGCCAACATACCTGAGAGAGGAAAGACAAGTGAAGGAGAGGACTGGGCCTCGCCTAACCCCACCCCAGGACTGTATCGGATCTAAACTTTGTCATCATCCTGTTACAGAGATGAGGAGGCTGAGGTTCCAACAGCTAAAAGACTGACCTAAGATCAGAGGAAGATCTGAGACATGCAGGAGGGTATCCAGTACAGTTCTAGTTGCAGAACAGAAACAAAGGTTTACTCTCTATAAGTACCAACTAGGGTCTCTGCTGGGGCAACTGACCTCTCACCAATGGCCACAGAACTGGCAGGGTCCAAGCTGTTGGTTTTCAGAGAAGGGCAGAGGCCAGCTCTGGGTTACATGGCAAAGGGAGTGGGCAGAGTCAAGCTGGGTCTCAGGTCCCTAGAGTCCTCTGGACTCTACCACCTGCCAGAGGTGAGGGGTAACCGGTGGCAGGCTTCCCCCAGTCTCATACCATATAGGCCGCACCCGGCTCAGGATGGTCATGAAGCGCGGGCTGATGTAGTCATAGTAACCCATGTTCTTATGCTCCTCCTGACACCACACCAGCTCTGCGTCTGGGTACTTCTCTGCCTCCTGCTTGATCAGATCGAAGGGGAATGGAGAGATCTGGAGTAGGCAGAGAGAAAGGGGAACATATAGGGGGCATACTCATAGCCTGGCCCCAAGAGAGCAGCCCGTGTCCCTCTTGGGCCCAGTCCTGGCCCTGACCCTGCCTGGCACTCTGCCTAGAGCCAGGAGGCTGGCAATTTGGCTTGGTCAGGCTTGGTGCTCAGGCATACCTGCTCCAGACGTGTGATGGCCACTTGGTCCTCCAGGCCCTGACTGCTCCGCTCCTTCACCAGGTCATAATACACCTTTCCCGTGCAAAAGATGAGCCGCCGCACCTGTTTAGGTGACTGTGCTGCGGCCCCATCCTCAGGAATCACTCGCTGGAAGCTGGTCCCTGGGGATCAACAGGGCATGGCAGAGGCATCAGCTCCCCAAGAGACCAGAGTAACCTGGGAGCCAGGCCCACATCCCCAGCTCTCCCTGATCACTGAGACTAGCCTCAGGCTTAGATCTCTGACTGCAGAGCAATGAAGCAGGGAACAGATAACACCCTGAGGTGTCCCTGGGAGAGGGCCAGAATCAAGGGCAGAGTCCTGAGTGCATCAACCTCCAAGGTGATGGATATATGATGGGGAGAGCCCCTGCAGGGGACAGAGGTGGTGCTCCCCCCCCCCATCAAAAGCATCACTGTCTGTCCCAACCCTGTTCCTCATTTAGTTGTGCCCACTTCCTGCACACACTCCAGCCACCCAAGCACCAAACTGGAAGGTGAGCAGCTATTTTGGGAGGCCACTGCACATCCGTCCCTCCCTCGGCCCACAGCAGAATCCCCATCTCCAAGTTCTGTCCATTTTGCCTCCCTGAGCTCGTGCCACATGCCAAGCACCAGACCAACACGTTGTAAAAACCTCCAAGAAAGTTCCTGTGGTGTCATCACATCCCATGTGAGGACACTGGCAGAAAGTAGAGGCTGCCAGGGCCCAGAGGGAGAAGTCAGCCTGGACTTTCAGTCCAGTGGGTCGAGTCCCAATGGCAGAGCTCTGAGCAGCAGGCTCAGTCACTCCCACACCTGAAGGGATGCCCAGGACACACAGGTGAAAAACTAGCACCTGTCCATGCTGCTGCTGCCCGCCCTCCTTCAGGTCTGTTTCCAAGACAGTGCTGCTCTGCCAAGCTCAGGGCTCCATGTCGGCCTTCCCCGCACCTCCTCTTGGCACACTCCAGCCATCCAGCCACCAAACTGGGTCCCATCTCAATTCCAATACCTAGTCCTTGTCCTAGTGCTTTCTCTCACCCCTAATTCCCAGGGAAATGAGGCTTAGAGCTCCTGGAGCAGGGATCAGGTTCCCAGGGCCAATAATATTTTTGTTTGGTCATAAATAAAAAAAAGTGACTACTACTCAGTGCCCTGCAAACGCAGCAGACCTGCACCCACCCTACCGCTGCTAAGTTCCCCTGGCACAGCCAGCTCTCTGCTGGAGGCTGGGGACACTAGTGCATGTCCCTGGGCTGGTGCTCAGCTGAGTGACCAGCAGCTGGTCATCGCTCCAACCTCCTAATCCGGCCACTGGGAGGGCCGTGCTGGGAGGGCCGCATGGGGTCGATGGAGTGCAGAGACGAGGATGGAAGAGCCACAGGAACAGAGGTGACATGTGGGCCACCAGGCCCCACACTGGCCACCGCCACAAGTGGGCCGCTCTTGACATGCCCAGGGGCACATACCGGATACCATTTGGTCAAAGCTGGACTTGGCCTCTGGGTGCCTCAGCAGAGATTTGGGTGTGAAGACAATTAGCTGGAAGGGAAACACATGTCCAGCTTTCAGCTGTCCCCAGCTTGTCAGGCTCCCCACATTTGTCACTGTTCGGGTGACAACCAGGGCGGGCGCTTACCGGCTTGCGGAAGGGCAGCAGGATCTGCCGGCGCAGCACGTGGAAGTAGCTGGCCGGTGTGGAGCAGTTGACCACGATCCAGTTACAGTCGTAAAGCTGGCTCACCTCGAAGTCCTGCGTGAATGCCTGGGGGACAGCGTGTGGCTGGGAGGTGGCCCGCCTGTGATATCCACACCCTGGTGGGGTGCTTCCCTGTCCCGGGGGGGCAGTGGACAGCACTCACAGGGTAGGCGTCTGAGTCATCGTTGCTCATCTGCAGGAACCTCTCTGGCCGGGCTGAGGAGTGCTCCGGGCCCTGAAAGCAAATGCCAGACAGTCATGCTGGCCCAAGGAGGGCTAAAGGGGTTCCTGTCACAAGGGATGGACACTGGCCTTTCAAGGACCTGAGATCAGGAGAGTGCAGATGCCTTCTCAGAAGAGGTGCCCTCACTATGGTGCCTGAACCACCATAGGATCAGGAATGTGGGACGACAGCAGGGAGGAGACCCTCAGAGAAGGGTTTGGCCAGAACCAGGGGCATGAACTATGAACTGTGGGGTAGGAGGAAAAGCAATAAGGCCAGGCTGAGGTGTTTCTTCTCCAGAATGTTCTGACCAACAGCCATGACTGTTACTGAATACCAGACAGTTCTACAGACTCCATACGCATAATTTACTAATCTTAAAAGCAGTCCCATGATAGAGACACTGTACAAATGAAGGTGAAAGGCAGAGATTAAAAAGCAACCCCAAGATGACTCAGCCAGAAGTGGGCGGCTCTGAACCCCAGTAGGCAGAGCTGATTCCTGCTCCTGCCCTCACAGGCATGACCGCCCCACTCCATGAGGGCAGCACGACACCCCACACTGGCCTCCAATGGCTCCTGGTGGGCAGGGGTGACCTGCTCTACAGTCACCACCTGCCCCTTCATTAACAAGAACACCCCAAGGAGCCAGTGCCACAGGCACGATCCGGGTGAGTCCAGCCCTCCTTATCCAGCCTGGCTCAACTTCTATAACCACCTGTTTAGCTGGCGACCTTGGGCAGGCATACCACGTCCCTCCTCACATGGGAAACTTGGACAAGACTGACAGCTCAGCCCAGCTGTGGGGATGCCACAGCATCAGACATGACAACAATGTCGTCCCAGCTGCATAGCAAGTTCCAGCTGCAAAAGCCTTGCAGTGGTAACAAGAATGCTCGGTCCCTACACAGGGGCTGGTCCAAGCTAAGCGGGCCCACAGGGATCTCTGCTGCAGCCTGAATCTCCAGAGTATAGGAGGCCTCTCCCCAGGTCACAGAGCCAGCTGGTAGTCAAGCCTGCCCTGGGCCCCTGCAGTTCACACAGCCTCACCCATCCCCCACCTGCTCAGGCCGCACATTCCTCAGCTGGCAACCCATGATGCTCTGCTCCTCCTTGTTCCTCTCCCCATGGCAGAACAAGCTGGTCAACAGGAGGGGACAGAGGACAAGGAGTGCTGCACAGCACAGGTTCAAATCCAGCTATTGGTTGTGTGACTTTGGGCAAGCCACCCACCTTGCTCAGTGACTTCTTCTAGAAAGTGAGGAGAATCTACATCATTAAGTTGTTCTAAGGAGGGAAGTGTTTTTAAACAGCACACAGTAAGCTCTCAGGCAGGCCGGCTACATCTACGCTGATAAGAGCAGGATCATCATCTTCAGTAGCCTGTGCGCAGACCTACGAAGGCCCTGCCCTGAGAACACTCAGGGGCTCCAGGGGCTGGCAAGCAGTAAAGGATCCGCCTACCCCATCCCAGTCTGCCATAGGCCACCCGGCCCCCAGGCCCCATCCCAGCCCTCACCATGCCCTCCATGCCATGCGGCAGCAGCAGCACGATGCCATTGTGCCGCACCCACTTGGCCTGGCCGGTGCTGATGAACTGGTCGATGATGCACTGGGCTGTGTTGTGGAAGTCGCCAAACTGAGCCTCCCAGAGGACCAGGGCATTGGGGCTGGCCATGGCGTAGCCCAGCTCAAAGCCTAAACAAAAGACACTGAGATCGAACCTGCCACAGCAAGTCACACCCAGCCCTTCCTCATACAAGCTCCCCGCTCCCACCATCCTTCCCAGAAGGCCAGGAGAGCCCAGGGGCCCTTTGGGGCCCAAAGGCCAGGATCTCCCTTCCTGGGACCTGACAATATGCCCTGAGATGCCACCGCCGTCCTGACCTGGATGGAGTACGGCAGCCTCAGCCAAGTCCTAAGCTGCCCTAGGAGGAGCAGGGGCTTTCTGCCAAGAAAAGCCACCAAAACCATGCAAGGTTGCTGCAGGGAAGGGGCAGGTGGCTAGTCTCTGGGGGGTTCTTCTTCTGGGGTCAGGAAGTAGTGACAGGGGAAGAGGGCCAGCTAAAGGTGGAACCAAGGAAGAAAGAGTATAGGGGATGCAGTCCAGGAAGCCCAGAAAGGACACCTGGAGACAGGCCTGCCGGGAGCAGTGCAGAGGCGAGATGGGGGTCAGGAATATGGAGGGGGCCAGCCAGATTCAAGGTTAGTCATGGCAGCATACCGTGCTGGAATCTGTGGGATTGTCTGTCTTGGTCCAGCTACATTCGGGGTGCCCACTGGGATTCTAGTATCCACAGAGCCCCAATCCAGACAAACAGGGCCCTCAACTGGCCAGATGGGACAGGACTTTGGATATACAGGGACAGCCTGACCATTGTCTCTCAGGGCAACTAAAGGATCTATGTCCAATTTCAAAGCCTCTGAGCTTCTCCAGCCTCTCCAGGAGCCCCTGGCTCCTCCTTAGCCCCAGGCCCAGACCATGACCAAAAAGACAAAAAGAACTTCTTGAGTGCAAGCTCTTCTCTGGCCCCAGGCACCCCAGGGCCACCTGAACTGAAGGCAAAGTTATGACCCACCCAGGACTCCGTACTCCGAGAGGGAGCTGTTGCACACGGTGTAGGGGGCCTGGTCAGGCCAAAGGTGATTCATGGGGACACATGTCCTACGGTCAACATCCTGGTCATGAAGAACGTGGTGCCGGTGACTGGAGAAAGACAGACCAGAAAAGGATAGAGGACAAGCGGACTGGCATCTGCTCACCCACAGCAAGTGATCTGGGGAGTGACAGGCAGTCAGGAATTCATCACTGTGCCAGGAAACCTGATAGAGTCCTATAGGATGGTAACACCGAGAAGGCCCCAGAAAGCCAGAGATACCTGGCCCCAGAGATACCTAGCCTTCCCTTCCAGTGGTGCCCACACTCAGTGCACAGACGTGAGAGTCTCAGCTCTCACCTACAGAAGGGATCCAATGAGACGCCCTGGGCTGGGTAGAGCCTGAGACCCTCAAAGGCCATACCCTTGAGGCAGCTCTGCCCATCCTGTAGTCCTATACCACCTCACCTGTTCTCTCCAGGTACAAAGAAGGCAGGAACTACTGTGCACTAGTGGGAGGCATTGGCTGAACCCCAAGCCTGGTAAGGACAGACATGCAGCTCAAGGGGCAATGGAGTGGCCCCCATGATCCTGGCTGGAATAGAACCAGCAGTGATGACTGAGCGGGGCATGAGAAAGATGATTTGCCAAATTCTGGAAGCCACACCATCATGACCCACACATGACCCCAGTGACTAACTGGGGCTACAAAATTTCTGGAATCCCAAACCAACAAGTGGAAAGTCCATGTGACCTCAAAAACTCAATGGCAAACATGCTAGATGGGGAGGACGAGTAGGACAGCAGCTTATAAAAGAAAAGAAAATGATCTTGAGGACATAGATGACCACAAGGCTTGATACCAATCAACAGTTTGGGCCAAGCAGTCATTTCTGGATGGGGGTCTGAGAGGCTTGGGCGAAGGGCAGGGACTGGAAATGCTGCCCTTGGGCCTATGACTACTTTAGCCAGACAAAGACCCTCCCTGGCCTCTCTAGACAAGGTCTTAGAGAGGAAGAAAGGCCAGCTTCACTCCAGTGCTCCTAGGATGACTCTGGGAAACCCCAAGCACAGCTGAGTTCTCTGCTCCCTTGTGAGTTCCATAGGGACAGGCATTAGCCAATGAGGCCTGAGGCCTGGAGCACCCCCAGCTCACCTGAACGTGCCCCTCTCCACATCCTGCCCACTGAGCCGCACATGGATGCCCTCCTTGAGCAGGGAGCCAAAGGCCATGTATTCTGCCAGCGCCCAGTCCACCATCCGATTCTTGGTCATGTCTGCACGTCCCCGCAGGATGCGAGAGAGGCCTGCAGGAGAGAAGGGGCAGCCTGAGGAATGCAGAGATTGGCCACCCTGCCCAGGACAGTGGCAGCACCAGAGCCCTGACCCATGCAGGTATGGACTCAGTGAATGCCACATTGGCAGGCCACAGGAGACACAGCACTGGGTGGCCTTCTCTGGCAACCTCACTGCAGTCACGACAGTGGACCAAGCTGAGCTTACCATCCCCTCGGCATGCCTTCCAGTAGGAAAAGAGAGCATCTGGTAATTTCTCACAACCCCGCAGGAGAGGCACTGATTGTCCCTGCTCTCCAGGTGAGGAGACAGGCACTGAAGAGGGAAGCCATTCACTCACAATCATACAACTCTAAAGGTGCTTGGATCGGCCCAGGCAGCAGGCCCATGCTAGGTTCCCTTTGGTGCCCCACCTCCAGATCCCCTGTGACAGGAACAGAGCAGGGGTGCCCCAGGAACTTGGGTGTCTGAGCATATCGTGGAGACAACTCTTTGAAACCCCAAAAACTGGTCAGAAGGTACAGAGGCACCCTACGACCATCCCTGGGGCAGCACTCCTACCCCTTCCACAGGAAGCCCTTACTTCCCTACTCTCCTTCAGCCTGGCCCAGGCACAGCCCTGGCAAAGACACTGGGAAAATTCAAGGTGCTCAACATAAGCCTGGCCACTGGCACCCCACTGCCCTGCGAGGAGCTGTCATCACAGGCACCTCACCGGGGTACAAACGAAGCACTGACAGTTGACCCACCAACAGCCAGGTGGGGACACAGGGCCTGGACCCCAGTGCCATCTCCAGGACACAGTGTTGGGCCCGAGACCATGGCACCTGCTGCAGCCCGCACAGCAACCTCACCCGTGTGGATCTTAAAGTCCTCCAAAGGCACAGAGCTGGCCACAGTGCCAATATGCGTCAGCATGTCCTCAGGAATGCCCGTGGCTGGGCACGTCATGCTCTTGGGCTCCCCGTCCACATTGAAGAAACCTGGGAGGGCAAAGTCACTGCACTTTTTGATGGTGGTGGGGTCTTAGCACACTTATTCAGCCAGCCCTTCTTTGGCCATCTCCCTCTCCCCCAGCATCCAAACCCTGAACCCATTCTTGGGACCCGGGGAAGCTGACAGTCACTGCTGCAGCCCCTGCACCTCCCTAACATCCTTCCCTGGGCCCAGGGCCACAGCCATCTCACTCCACCCCCTGGAGGCCCTCTAAGCACCCCCTCAGGGGTCTCTCCACTTTACTTTCAAGCTACCCTGGATCACCCTCCCTTTCCAGAGAGCAGCTGGTCACATATGTTGAGGGCAACACCATCTCCTTTCTACCCCAGCCCAGCCCACCTGCAGTGATCAGCCCTCACAGCCTCACAGGTCTCAGGGACAGAGCTTGCAGCCTCTGGGCTGGGAAGTGACTACCCTCATGCAGGGCCATCTAGTTTTGGTCCCAGTGCTAGAGCCAAGGTGAGACGAATTACCCTTAGCCACACGATGCTTGCTCACCAGGCCAGGGGGAATCCAGCCAGTGCTTTATATGCAGTATCTTTTTATCCTTTGACCTGCCGTAAGCCTCCTCACAGATCCGGTCATATTTGGCAATTTCTTCCTAAAATCAGATGAGGTGTAGATTGAGGCAGAGATGCCTGGGGAAGCTAGAGGCCCTCTGGCTCCCTCACCATGTGCTAGAATTCCCTGTTACTGCCTGCAAGGACCTCATAGCCAGAGGCCAAAGTTCAACTTCAAGTGGATCCTGGACATACCCCAAAGCCTGATAAACCTGCTATGTGTTCAGCAAGGGACTTGGGGGAAACCCTTGAAACACTTGATCCTTGCTCTCAGAGGTCCCTTTGACAGGAAGGCCAGTACATTCATAAATAACTTTGGGGACAAAATTGGCTTAGGGCTACCTCCTGCAGGAAGCCTTTCTGGACTTCTACTTGAAGCTGGGCTCTCCCTGCATGGCAGCATTCATGTAAATGTGTCCTTGCTTCTCTTTCCCCCTTGAACACTGGGGGCTATTTGTGACAAGGACCATATTGGCTACTTCTTTAAAGTGGCATCAGCAACCCTGGGTCCACAAACAATTAAGCCAATAACGCATAAGGCTTGCCTACCCACCTCAAACTCCTGCAGGGTGACAGTGCCCTCGGCGATGAGCTTGTCTGCATACTTTTTCAGCACAGGCACCTGTCTGTGGATCTGCTTGTACATGAGCGGCTGTGTGAACATGGGCTCGTCCATCTCATTGTGGCCCCGCCGGCGGTAACAGACCTGCAAAGACAGCAGGGGTAAGGAGGTTCAGTCTCTGCCCCTGAGAAGAGATATTTGGCATAGTCACTGCACAATTGGGGCACACCCAGTAAAGCACACCCTTTGAAGGCCCTGAAAGCCCCTACTACCACCTATCACTGAATGCCCACCCACAAGCACAGATTGCTTTTGCACAGATTGTACTTGGTGGCTCTAAATCTTCCATCTTAAAATGCTGTGACAATCCAGCCCTGATTAAAAGGGCTGCAGATCTGGCCCTGTTCTGCAAAGCAGAGACAGGCCACCAATATCCCACCTAGACCTTGGCATCCCCTGACCCACCAGGTCCACCACAACATCTTTATTGAAGGTGTTCCTCCATTCGGCCGCCACGCTGCACACATATATCACGGCCTCTGGGTCATCCGCATTCACGTGGAAGATGGGTGCATTGACCACACGGGCCACGTCGGTGGGGTATGGTGAGGAGCGGGCCATTCGGGGGTCCGTGGTGAAGCCAATCTGCAGAAGCAGGAGGAACTGGCAGCCTCTCTGTTTACTTAGAGCTAAACAGGGGGTGCCTGCCTGGGAGACCAGCAAATCAAGGAGCTGGGGTGATAGGGGAGTGTCTTTTCCTTAAGATGCTCCAGGTGTGCCCAGGGAACATGAAGGGGTAATGGTGAATGGCCCCCAAATCAGACACATGGCAGCTGCCACAGGGATGGCAGTAACATCAGGAGGATTGAGCATGCTCTTACTTTTCTGCAATCATTTTAATACAGTGGGAGTAAGGAGCATAGGCCTAAATCTCAGTCCCGCAAGTTATTAGCAGCACAATCCTGAGAAAATTACTTAAATTCCAAAAGCTCAGACCAGGAAGCCAAGGTTGGGGAGACTAGCCATGCTTCCTGAAGTCACACATAGGGCAAAGGCGGAGATCAGAACCAGAGTCAGCTTTCTCTTCGCCCAAATTGCTGCCTGGATTTCAGGGCTGGCGAGGCTGACCTCACCTGGTTGTTGACGATGACATGCACAGTCCCGTTGGTGGTGTAAGAGGGCAGGTCGCTCAGGTGGAAGGTTTCATAGACCACACCCTGGCCAGCAAAGGCAGCATCTCCATGGACCAGGATGGACATGACCTGCAGGGCAGGATGTGAGCCAAGAGGAGCCCCTGTGCCCCAGCCTGTGCACCCCAGATGTGCACTACAGAGACTCAGAGCCCAGGTTCTCAGGAACCAGCTCTCTGAGACTAGCCTCAGAGCCCATCCCTCAAATCCCACCCCTCAGACTCCTTGTCTCAGATCCTACCTCTCAAATCTACCTCTCAGGACCCAACTCCCAGTATCTACCCCTCAGAGTTCACCCCAGTGGCAATCCTTAAGAGTCCACCCTTCAGTCTATTTCTCAGAGGTGATCCCTCATGAGCCAGTTCTCAGAGCCTGCCCTCCATGCCAACCCTCCAGAACCCATCAGAGCCTGGCAAAGCTCACCTTCTTGCCCTGGGCATCCCCGCGGTAGAACTGCTCTGCCTTTGTCTTCCCCTGCACCACGGGGTCCACGGCTTCCAGGTGGGAGGGGTTGGCTACAAGCGACAGAGTGATGTTCCTGTTTGTGACTCGGTTGATCCTCTCATGGTACATGCCGAGGTGATATTTGACGTCTCCAGAGCCCTGGTTGAGGTTGAGGTGGGTTGTGATGAACCTCTCCCTTCCCATCCAAACTGAGTACACAGACAGACAGACAGACTCGCAAGCCCAGAGCAGGGCTGAAACATTCCCTGGGCTCTGCTCCCTGGGAAGCCTGTGCTGTCCCTACCACAACTTCCTCCCACCCTCCCCACCCCAGCACATCACCCCACCTTGCCTTCCAGGATAGGCCAGACCAGCACTTCCTCCTCCGAGCCCCCTGTATTGTCTACCATCTCGGTATTAATGCCCGCTGAGGGGCAGAAGGGCGAGGGGGCAATAAGAAGGGGGTAGCCACCAATAGTGAAGGCACAGAAATGAAGGAAGGCTCTAAAGTGGTGTCAAAACCATCGGCCAGGCCTCCGGGCAAACACTGGAGCTGGGCCTCTACCCAACTCCTTACATCAAGGTAGCTGAAAAGTATGCACACAGCAGATGAAGCCCCAGTATCAGAGGAAAACATAATTTATGATCCTGGAATAGGGAAAGCCTTTCTAAGCAACGTGCAGACCTCAGAAGTCAAGAAAGATAAGATAGCTAAAATTTAATAAATTTGTCATGGGGGAAGCAAACTCATGCACAGCGTTAGCAGAGGAAAAGCTCAAGTTGAGAAAAATACGATGACTGCCGGCAAAGGGCTAATTCCTGCAATATATAAAGCACTTTCACAAATCAGCAAGATAAATCCCAAACAACCCATGAAAAAATGAGCAAAAGCCATGAAGAAAAATTTACAGAAAAGAAGCACATGGCTTGAAAATATGTGAAGAGATACTCACTGAAATTCACAACAAAGAAACATGGTAAAATACATCCGTTTTTGCACACATCATATTGGTAGAGATGGAAACATTTGACAGATTAAAGGAAGATGGGGGGGCCTCCCTGGTGGCACAGGGGTTAAAGACAGCACTATCAAGCAATTGGCAGCCACTGCAGCATGAGTTCAATACCCGCTGGCCAGGAATATGCCTGTCTGTCAGTCAATATGCCTGTTCTGCTCCCCACTCTGTCTCTGGTGAATCCTCTCACCCCACCACACACACACCTCTGGCCTGTACCCCAGTTTTTATATGCATAAATAAAATAAATCTTTTTTTAAAGATTTATTTATTCATTTACACAAGAACTGGGGTACAGGCCAGATGCGCGAGAAGGTGAGAGGATTCACGAGACACAGAGCGGGGAAGAGAACATTCAGACTGACTGAAATACGCTGAGGGGAGCAGCAGGTGAGACAGGAGAGGTCTGCTCACCAAATAAAATAAATCTTTAGGGCCTCCCCTGGTGGCGCAGTGGTTGAGTGCTGGGCTGCAAAGCTGCCCGCAGCCTCTGCAGCACCGGTTCGATCACCGGCCACTGGGCGAGGGTCCCACATGGCGCGCAGACCTCTCCTGCCACCCGCTGCTCCCCTAAGCAGTGTACTTCATCAGTCTGCCTGTTCTGTTCCCTGCTCTGGCTCTGGTGAATTCTCTCACCCTCCCGTGCTTCTGACTGTACCCAGTGCTTGTATAAATAAATAAATAAATCTTTAAAACAATGTTTAAAAAAATAAAATAAAAATAAATAAACAAATCTTTAAAAAATAAATAAATAAAGGAGGATGCGGTTGAGAAGCCTGGGACCTGGCACCCTCCTAGAGGACAAACATGTCTGCAAGTTCTCTGGAGGGTAATTTAGTCCGCGCCTCCTAGATATAGTCACTACAAAGCTCACACCCCTGATCATGTAGGCACACACAATATAGACACTCATGCCAGCAAGCCAGTGTCCTCCCCCAGCAGCCAGCAAAACCCAAAGGTCTTCTCACGCGTGGCTATGAGAAGATCAGGGGGCTCCTGTGTGCCACAGCAAGTGTGTCAACTCATTAAGTGAAAACATGAAGGTGCAACAGCTCCCTGGTCCGTCTACAAATAAGGCTCTCTGGACAAATATGTGTGTTGGTACCTGCATGGAACCTTCTGCAAATATACACCTAACCACAAATAACTAGGCCAGAATGAGGCCTCCAGCGGGCAGAAGAGGGGTCCATGAGAGAAACTCATTCTCATTGCATAAGCTTTAAAAATAAATGCTCATATTTCTTTTTCTTTTTTTTTTAATATTTATTTTATTTATGTATCCAAGAACTGGGGTATAGCCCAGAGGTGTGTGTGTGGGGTGGGGGGGATAGGATTCACCAGAGACAGAGTGGGGAGCAGAACAGGCAGACTGACGGAAATACACTGCTGATGGAGCAGTGGGAGAGACAGGAGAGGTCTGCTGCGCCATGTGGGTAGCTCCCTGGCCTGGGATTGAACTCGTGCTACAGTGGCTGCCAAAGGCTTCACAGTGCTGAGACTTAACCCCTTGTGCCACCACGGAGGCCCTCATATCTCTTTTTCAATGTGGGGAGAAAAACCTCACAAAAATTTTTCTAAGTGTGCTTTGGCTAGCTCTTAAAATTTTTATATGTCATCCCTTTCATTCCTTAAAATCTTCCTCGGGGTAGGTGCTTTGATTTCCCATTTTAGAGCAAAGTAAATTGAGGCTCTGAGAGATTAAGGAGTCTGAGTAAAGTAAACAAGATGGTGGGACATTTCTGGGCTGGGAGTCAGCAGAATGGATTCTACTCCTGCTCTGGCATGATGTGCTGGGTGACCTTAGAGCAGACATTCAATGTGATTCACTTTACCATCTACACCAGTGTTGAGACTTCATCCTGCTACCAGACAGACACACAGACACAGACATACACACATGCACAGGCTGGAGAAGGACAGAATATGATAGTGCTGAGGTGACAGGGGCAGAGAGAATGGAGTGACAGGCTTGCTTCTGATGGGCCGGGAAAGCCACCAAAAGGGGAGATGGACAGCCATGAGAGTGAGTCAGAGCTCCAAGGAGAGAGGAAGGCTGTCTGGGCTAAGGGCTCAGAATAGGCAAAGGCATGGGTTGTGAGGCATGCAGATGGCCCTAGGAGCCAGAAAGTGGGCGTGCGCTGAAAAATGAGCTTCACCCACAGGCACAGGAAGCCATCCTGACCTCCCCATATGGGTAAGGCTAGGCAAGTGGACAGAACTTTGTAAGCAGAGCCACAGCCTTGGGAGCTAACATGAAGATTTTCAGGTGCTTCCGTGCACCCCTCTGAGCTTAAGCCTCCTTAGAGGAAACAGGGCCTTTGGCCCAGATTAATCGAGGGCTCTTCCTGTTATCAGCTACCAGGGCACTTGCCCCAAAATACTTCGGCGTCCTTGCACAAATAACCTCAGCCTCTCTCCTGCTCTTCCTTATTCTAGCCATCTCAAGATCTGTGTCTGGAGCTTCCTGCCCCAGGCCCGTCCCAGTCTACCTCCCAAATGACTGGCTATCCAGGGGCTCTGGAAACTTAGGTTGGCACCCACCTCATCCGCCGCCTCCAATTTGGGGTCAAATTGGCAGAAGATCTGCTCCAGGTCCTTGCGGATCACGTTGGCCAGCACATTCAGCCTACCCCTGAGGGGCCAGAGGGAGCTGGGTTCGCATCTGGCAAAGAGGCCACCTCCCCCACCAAGCCCCAACTGTCATGCTGCCTGCCTACTGGAAACTATCAGGAGCAGCTTGGGGGCTGAGAGCCCTCCCCGCCAGATGGAGCCCAAGGGTGGCCTGGCCCTCTCCTACTGTCCCAATCTACAAGGCACTGAGTGGACCTGACCAGCCAGCGTCCCCCAGGCAAACCCTCAAGAGCAGAGAGCCACCCAAACTCAGGTAGGGACCCACTCACTTCCTTTCAAAAGGTAAGCCCACCCCCTGCTCTGATTTTCTTGCCTTTCTTTTTTCCTCAATCTATGCTCCTGCAGGAGAAAGCACCAGACGCGGAGGGGAAGGAAGGGACCCACCTGTGTGGCATCCCCAGAATGACGTTCTCAATCCCCATCTCACTGGATTTGTCAATGATGGTCTTGAGGGCAGGAATCATGACCTCACAGCCCTCCAGGCCAAACCGCTTCTCCGAGGACCACTTCCGGGCCAGGAAGTCTTCAAACCTGCTTGGGGAGAGGGGAAGCAAAAGAATGGAGAGGCTGGGCCTCAGGTGGATGTTCATGAGGGCTCAGAGCTGGCTGCCCAGGACACGGGAAGCTGCAGTCCCCTCCCTCGACATTGTCTAGGAACTGCTGTAGACACCATGATGCTTCCACCAGTGAGGAGCGCAGGCAGGGAGGAGGTTGGGGCTACTCCCAACTTAACTAGAGACCCCTCCTGATACCCTTTCTCAGTTACCCCCCTAACCCCTTTACAGATGCTCCAAAGAGCTCTCCCCTGTTCCCAGTTTTGGCCCTCCTGCAGGCAGGTGCATGGCACAGGGCTCTGCCACTATACCTCATGTTCAACCCAAATTCCAGTCTAGGTCTCACTGCTCAGGGACCCACTTTGGACCCAGCTGAGAGGTCAATAAGAGAGCCACGAATGCCCCATCATCAGGAATGATGCTACACTCACTCCACAGGGATCTCCTTCCACCCAAATATCCCCACAGCTACATACTACCTACCCCTCTGCCCTGGCTCACTGGGCCCTGTCCTCTCTTGTCCTCCTGGAGTTCCACTCACACCCACTGTCTAGCTCAGCCTGAGCATCTAGACCCAATGCTCCTCTCATGGCCATCCCTCCCCTGAGCCAGGGCTGTGCCCATCCAGTCCTGTCTTCCCCCGCCAGGCATCCTCCCATTTCTTAGCCAGGACCTGGGGCACCTCACACAGCCTGAAGCAGTCCTCTCCAGCCACTCCACCTGACCTCATGGAGCGCACCAGCCGGGCCAGCAGGGTCCGCTTCTCCTCGCTAGAGAACTGCATCACGCCAGGGGTCTCAAACTTCTGCCGGATCCACTGGCATTGCTCCACGTCATTGATGAACATGAACTCCAGGCCGATGTGCTGGCAATATGTGTTCTGGGAGTGGAGGCAGGGACTCCATGAGGAGCCAGAAGAGGGAAGACTGCCAGGGCATCTGGAGCAGAACAGGAAGTGCCCTGCCTCCTTCTAGCATGCTCCGGAGCTCCATCAGGTATGTCCGACACACGTGCCCATGCTTACCTCCAGGCGCCGAATGATCTCCCGCAGAGAGAGGGTGTTTTCAGAGCCCCCAATGAAGGTGGTTGTGGGTAACTGGAATTCCTTATCTAGATCAGTCTCCTGTAGGTCATAGAAGGCTGAGCAGGTACACATAGCAAAACCAGGGCAGCAGAGAGGAGGAGAGTGGGGTCAGGCCTAGCTGAGGCCCAGCAGTATCTACAGACCTCCCAACGATCCCCCAACCCCAGCACCCTTTAGGTCCAACCTAAAGCTCAAGGACTTTCTCTCTTCAGGGAACAGGGATGAGAGTCAGAACTCAACTTGCCACCATGAGATTGGGCTTAGACAAGCCTCTTGAGCTTGCTGGGGATGGTGCACTAGGTAGGGAAAATGGGACCCATCCATCACAGGGATGCCATGCAGTAGATGGGCAAGGCCTGGAGCAAACCTCCCCAGAACCCACAGAGGCACCAGCTGTCTCCAGCATTGCAAAGGCAACAGGCAAAAGTACCAATTCTTACCCAACTTATCGATAGTTGTGATTAAGTCTGAGGGCACAAAAGAGTCCAGGTCTGCATCCAGAATGCCCAGGGGATCCAATTGGGCTACATGGTGGCCCCGGATCTGAAAGAACAGGGAAAGGTCAGTGATGGACTAGGAAGAAGCTGGACAGACCCTCACCAAGAGTGAGGTTCTGGGCTCCTGATTTCCTGCTTCAGAATTTCCAGTTTCCACATGTTTCAAATGCTTGGTCACAGTGCAGTTGCCTATGAAACTCCACCACAGTCACAGCGATGGCAGGAGCACAGCTCTTTTTTAAAAGTACAACATGCAGGAAAGGGCATGTACACAAAGGCATTCACTCCAGGACTATCAGTAATCACAAAATTCTAGAAACTTTCCAAATGTCCATCAAAAGGACTGCCACATGGATATGGAAATCAGTGCAGGGAAGTACTGTATGTTGTTAAAAGGAACAAGGCAAACCTCTATCTGTTATTATGAGATAGTCTCCACAAAATATTGTTAAGCAGAAAAGCAAATTATAGAAATGTATGTATTATAAATTACTAAATGTATGTATGGTATGCCTACGTAGGTATTTGCATATACTTTTACATATATTTGCGTACATTTATAACTGTATATGTAAATATATTTATTTGCATACAAATAAATGAATGAAAATGAATTATATAATAAGAAAAACTTAAAATAAGAAAAATTATTACATATGGAGAAAAGATACAATAGGGTAAGGGCAGAGCTAAAAGCTAAACTTTTAAGAATATATCCTGTTTTTTTTAAAGATTTATTTATTTATTTATTTAAATATACAAGCACTGGGTACAGTCAGAAGCGCAGGAGGGTGAGAGAATTCACCAGAGCCAGAGTGGGGAGCAGAGCAGGCAGAAGGACCAAAGTACACTGCTAAGGGGAGCAGCGGGTGGCAGGAGGGGTCTGCGCGCCATGCGGGACCGTCCTCCGGTGGCCGGGGAGCAGCCAGGGATCGAACCGGCGCTGCAGAGGCTGTGGGCAGCTTCACAACCAGCGCTCAACCGCTGCGCCATCAGGGAGGCCCAAGAATATATCCTGTTTTGAAGATCTGACTTTGGAATCTTATAATTTTTACCTCTATAAAGAAAATTAAGCTTTAATAATTAAAAGTAAAACAAAATGAATTAATGCATTCATTTGGTGGTATAACTACACAGAAAGAAATTATTCCAACTGACAAATAGAACATTCCCTAAAGACAAACAGAAAGCAGGTGGGGGGCAGAGGTAGTTCATAAATATATTTCCATTACTAGTCAGTTGTATTAAGTGTCAGTATTCTAAGACTGTTGTATCTGGACTGTGGGGCAGATGAAATAAGTCATTGTATTGGTGATTTTGTTGTTGTTGTTGTTGTTTTAAGATTTATTTATTTATTTATACAAGCACTGGGTACAGTCAGAAGCATGGGAGGGTGAGAGAATTCACCAGAGCCAGAGCGGGGAACAGAGCAGGCAGAAGGACCGAAGTACACTGCTGAGGGGAGCAGTGGGCGGCAGGAGAGGTCTGCGCGCCATGCGGAACTCTCCTCCAGTGGCAGGGGAGCAGCCAGGGATCGAACCGGCGCAGCTTCGCAACCCAGCGCTCAAACGCTGCACCACCGGGGAGGCCCATATTGGTGATTTTGAAAACCTCTGTTTTCAGCACCTTTAAAGGTAACATAAGTTTGAGAAGGTCAAGGACAAAGTCTAATTCCTGCAGTTGAAGTATGTAGAATCATCAGTATAAAGCCATAAAGTATATTATTTTCTTTTTTAAAAAATGTATTTTTTGGCTTTAACTACTAAAAGGGCCTAGAAGTCATGACCAAAACCAACAGCTAGAGCAGTGGCTGGTCCCTGGGCTGGGCAGAAATGTGCACAGTGAGCTTGTAACATGCTGTCACACAACAGCAAAGGCATGCTCAGCCCTTACTAGGGTTAGGAATAAGGATACATTTTGAGGAATAAGGACACGTTTTGAACAATAATGAGGATAATAGCTGTGATAGATTGAAACTCATAAAATTTGTTTAAATTCATGCATTCCTATTATACTGAAAAAAGAAAAGCCTTCATTGGCCATCTTTGGAGGATGCCAGGGAACAACCTATAATTTTAAAAATCAGTCAATAAAAGGAAAAATCAATCACTGATCCTGCCTTTCCTAGACAATCTGAACCTAAGAATATTTCAGGTAATAAACAAAAAAATAAAAATTGAATAAGAAGGTGCCGCCCTGGTGGCACAAGGGGTTAAGACGCAAACTATGAAGCTACCCACAGCCACTGCAGCACCAGTTCGATCCCTGGCCAGGGAGCAACCCACAAGGTGCAGTAGGCCTCTCCTGACTCACCCGCTGCTCCCCTCAGCAGTGTATTTCAGTCAGTCTGCCTGTTCTGTTCCCCACTCTGTCTCTGGTGAATCTTCTCACCTTCCACACCTCTGGCCTGGACCCCAGTTCTTATATGCATAAATAAATAAATCTTTAAATAAAATTGAATTAGAGTATCACTGCTTTTACCACCCCCAATTAATTAATGTGTCTGGGATGAATTAGTTACTTAACTGATTAAAAAAATCAAATCTATATTGGATTCAGCTTCTAGATCTAATTATCAATTTACAGAAATTACGTGGGACAACGGATAAGGTGACACCATGGGATGCAATCACCAAATTGAGACTCAGGGAAAATGTCACAGGACAAACAACTTGGTTTCTTCCACAAAAAAAGAAACAAACAAAAATGGCACAAAACACAAAAACAAAGAGAGAGAAACCTATAGAGAAAAAAAGAGACTTAAGAACCACATCCTAGGGCTTATCACAACCTGGGGCTTTATTTAGATCCTGATTCAAACAAACAGTAGAAACAAATCCCAACACAGAGAAACATGGATACCAACTGGATTATCTGACATTAAGGATTACCACTATTATTTTTAGGGTGATAATGCTATCATGGTACATTTTTAAAGAGCCTTTATCTCTAGAAATATGTGCTGAAATGTTCAATGAATGAAATAGATGCCTCGGAGTTTACTTCCAAAGGGTTATGAGGTGGGTAACAGATGAATCCAGAATCACCCTATCCTGATGGGTTGAAGGATCACTACTACATGTTTGAAAATATCCATAATAATAGATTTGGGTTTTCTTTTTTAAACAGACAAGTATTTCACTCTTTTTTTTTAAATTTATTTATCTATAGAAGAACTGGGGTACAGGTCAGAGGCGCGGGAGGATGAGAGAATTCACCAGAGACAGAGCGGGGAGCAGAACAGGCGGACCGAAAATGCTGCTGAGGGGAGCAGCAGGTGAGACAGGAGCAGTCTGCCGCACCATGTGGGTATTTCCCTGGCCGGCTGGGAATCGAACTCATGCTGCAGGGGCTGCGGACAGCTTCATAGCGCTGTGCTCAACCCGCTGCACCACTGGGAAGGCCCCAGTTTGGTTTTTTTCAGTATTGTGTACAGATGAGTCAAACCAGAGACCTGCCCCCTACTGTGAGGCCTGAGAGGGGCTTCAGCACCCCTGCTGGCAGCTGATATGTCAGGTTTTTACATGCAGCACAGAGCAGCATGCCTGAATCCAGAGACTGCCCTTACACTGCAAGGACCTAAGACCCTTAAGGACTCTCTTTCTAGCTTGGTCTCTGTAGTTAAAAAACAAAGAGGGCTTCCCAGGCGGCTCAGGGGTTTAAGACACAGCACTATCAAGCTATCACCAGCCACTGAAGAATGAGTTTGATCCCCAGCCCGCCAGGGAGCAACCCACATAGCATAGCAGACCTCTCCTGTCTTTGCCCACTGCTCCCCTCAGCAGTACATTTCAGTGGATCTGCCTGTTCCTCCCTACTCTCTCTGGTGAATCCTCTCACCCCACCCAACTCTGGTCTACACCCCAGTTCTTGTATGCATGCAAAATACATACATACATACATACATACATACATACATATATACATACATACATACCTACCAAAGAGCAACTGAAGAGCCAGGAACACTGCTTAAAAGCTAGAGCCCTCACTCAGCTCTATATGTTACCTGGTATTTAATACAGAGTTTTATATTCCTTGTTCTGTTTCCAAAGTCAGTGATGAGAGCACTTACTGCTTCTTTCATCCAGTCAAGAAAAACATAATTACAACTAGTACTGTTTGCTTGCCAGTGGCCCCCAATCCGTGGGTCCTTGGGCCATGAAGGAAGGCCAGCCCTGCTCACCTCTCTTCCATCCCAGTACAACTGTGAGCAGCTGCCACCCTATGCAGGTACCTCAGTCAGAGGCCAGTCACCATTTCCTATGGTCCCCCCCACTCCAGTTCCTGCTGTGGCTTGCTGCTCCCTTCTATGGGTTCTCTGCCAAAGGCCCTGGGTGCCCTTGGCCTCCCTTCTGCATGTCTGTCTGACAAGCTTTGCCCGTGAAACACTTTCTGACACTGATTCCCAGAGAGATCCCAACTGATAATACTTGTTCTGGAGTGAACACCCGGAGCAGCACTCCAATTAGTCTTGTTGGGTCAAGACCAAGACTATGGTACGTCATCAGGACACCGACAGAGCAGAAATCCAGCTTGGGGACCCAGCAGGGGAGGGCCTAAGTCTGCAGAGCAGAGCAGCAGGTCGGGGGAGAGCTGTCTCCTGAACTGCTCATTCCATAAACACAAATTAAGCACCTGCTGTATATCAGTTCCTGTCCTCTTGAAATGTTCAGTCAAGAGGAGAAAACAGACATTAACAAAGGTTAATCTACTCTAAGTTCATTCAACATTTACTGAAATTGATTACTAAATACTCTTCTAGGTACCTGGGGCATAGTGGTATATGAAACAGATAACACTTCACGTGAAAGACCTCAAACAAACCAGAGAACAAAATATACCCTGGTCGTAGCAGGAGGAGCAAAGCCCCCCGCCCCTGCCATACAGAACTGGGAAAAGGGATCTCTGAGGTAACATAGGAGCCAAGAGAGCCTGTGCAGTCCCAGCACTCACCTGGTAGGCCCGGATGAGGGAGTCCCAGCACTCACCTGGTAGGCCCGGATGAGGGACTGCACAGCCAGGTGGTCCTCCACCAGCTTGCTGGTCTTGGTCCGGCTGGAGACCGCCGGCCTGCTCTCAGATACCACAGAGATTGGGCGTGGCTGAGCCTCACTGGCTTTCCGGAAGAAGCTGTCCCAGGTCTGGACAGGGGTAGAAGCAAGAAAACAGCTAGGGCAGGGCTGGAAGGAATGGGGCCCAGTCCAGGGGCACTGCAGATCTCAGGGCCTTCCCAGGCCCAGGCTGAGGAGACCTTGAGAAACAAGCCCAGGCCCCACACCCAGAGTCCTGCTCTCTGGATACAGCTTGGTGGGGGTGGGAGTGGGGTGAGGCTATCAGGTATGGCCCAGGTGCTTCAGGTGTGTGACAGCTTCTACTCCTGGGGAAATATGCCCTCACACACTACAGGGTGGAAGTCTTTGAGAAGGGCAATCTGGCTGGCAGGCCCTCAGCATTTTCAATGTACCTATCTTAAACCACCAATTCCACTGCTGGTAATACAGTCTAGAGCTGTATCTGTACAAGGATGTCTAATGTGTGTACAAGGATGTTTCCTGCAGGGCCATTTATTAAAATGACAACATAAAAACAATCTAAATGGTGACAATAGGAAACTATTAATTAAATAATGCCACATTTAGAATCTGGAAGAAAATGTAGTCTTTAAAGAAATAAGGTGGGTCTCCCTGGTGGCACAAGGGGCTAAGCTGCAGCACTACGAAGCTATCTGCAGCCACTGCAGCACAAGTTGGATCCCCAGCCAGCGAGACGACCCACATGGCGCAGCAGACCTCTCCTGTCTTGCCTGCTGGTCCCCTCAGCAGTGTGTTTCAGTAGATCCACCTTTTCTGTTCCCCACTGTCTCTGGTGAATCCTCTCAACCCCTGCACCTCTGGCCTGTACCCCAGTTCTTGTATGTATAAATAAATACATTTTTTAAAAAATAAAGAAGGTGTATTTATTATTGTAGATGAGGACATGTGGTGAAGTGAAGGAAACAGAAGAGGAGGTGTGGTTTGTTACTATCATGGACAAACAAAAAGCAGATGTGCATATGCACAAGCACCTCCTTGTTCACTAACAGAACACAAGTAAAGGTCTTGCCTCATACAATACTGGGGGGAAGATGAGGTGGCACAAGCCTGTAGATAGCAACTCAGCTATGCTCAACACAATTATATACACAAGTATTCTTTGAACTAATAACACCACCTTGGGAAAATTATCCTATGGACAACTGGACATCTGCAAGTGGACAAATGTACCAGGTTATGCACCACTGACTGGGCACGACAGCCAGAAAGAAGAACTGAGCCAGGTGTCTGTCAATGGGACAGAATACTACAAAGCAAGAAAAAAGAACAATGAGGATTCTGATGTCCTGACACGGAAATATCTTGGAGATGTATGCTAAGTGAGAAGAGCCTGGAGCAAAACAGTGTATGTTACATTGACTTTTGTGTAAGGGGGTGGGGGGAACCCAGAGTCTATTTTTTTTTAACCTACAGAAATTTTCTGAAAGGCAACAGAACAACAATAAATTGGGTGAACTGAGCAGAAAGGGGGTGGATAGAAGGGGGTCTTTTTACAGTGCAAGGTTTCACAAGGTTTGGTTTGGGACCTTATGAACATATGATTTCCCCCTGCAGAATGTGAGTAAAGGGGAGAGGAAACAGCTTCCCTTTTCACTTTTTACCCTGCCATCTGATTTTGTTTTAACCATCAGGTGGTACTTATTTTATCATCTCAAAAAAAAAATGCAAACATGTGTGCTTGAAACTGTGCACCAAGGGGTCATCAGGACACAGCACAGATGACAAAGGAGGCCAGGGCAGGTCTCAGACCAGAGGTGGCTGAGCAGGGTATTCTCAAGGCAGGCCACCACCCACTGACTGGTTCAGCACCAAGAACACAATGGACTTTCCTCACCCAATGGGGCTCTTTCACAAACAGGGGCTAAAGATGTTAAAGAAAGTTGCCCAAGATCACACAGCCAGCAAACTGCTTGTCTCCACTCACCTTTTCACACCCAGCCCCAAAAGCATCCCTCCCACATGGCGGACAGGGTGGGGTTGCTGACCTTGTGGACACTCTGGGGGTTTTCCAACCAGGCGAAGTACATCTCTTCCATGTAATTGGAGCCACCTCCACCTCTGCTGCTTGGGAAGGTGGCCGGTGGCCCAGATGACCTGCCACGCCAGCTGAACACCTGGAAATCACGAGGGACCAGGAGCCTCACAGCCTGTGCCCCAAGCCGGGATGGCAGCAGCCTCAACTGACTCATTCTAGAAAAGGCAATGAGGGAAAAGCATAAACTCCGGGACTAGGATGGAAGAAAACTCTGGCAGGCACTGCTCACTCATCTGACATTTGTCAGTCCTACTGGGCCGGTGACCTGGACAAGGCAGTGAAGAGACCTGGTGAATGGGCCACTCCCAGCTCTCCTGGGTTTGCTGCCTAGCAAGAGATCCCAGTTCAGTAAACTCCACAACCACCACAGAGTGCCTCTGAGCCCCAGACCTGCTGTGCCCTACCCATCCCAGCCTGTGCTCCCTTCCTAGTCCCCCAAGTCTGATGCAGGTGCAAGTATGACCCTGCCTCAGGGAGCACCCAGCCTAGTTCCTGAAGCCCACTTAGAGGGTCATGGGCATGGTCAGGCATTATTCCCAAGAAGGGGTAAGCACACAGCTGGTCACCCTGAAACTCAGACAGGGCAGGTCTTACAGGAACTGGATATACCGTGCAAGGTCAGGAGAAACCAGCAGAACAGCTGAGCAAAGGAGTGGAAGAATGAGGATAAGGAAGATGTTCCACCTCGTGATATTTCAGGATAGTGCATGAACACTGCGGAGACTCTGGTCACTGTGATCTCCTGACTGACCCAGAGCGCCCACCCAGGCCAGGACACTGTGACATGGGCCTCAGTGGCCCCACTCCACAGGAGGGAGGACTGAGACTCAGAGAAGGGAGGGCGCTGGGGAGTGGTAGAGGGCAGACCAGAAGGCAGACCCACCAGGCCCAGACCAGCTGTTGTCTGAAACAGCTCTCTTGGTCTCCTGCACCCTGCCCAGAGCTTACACTCAGGACTAATGTCACTCAGGACAGCTAAGAGCTCACGGGGGACACAAAGGCTGAGAGTCCAGCCAGGCTGGAGAGAAAGAACTGGGAGTTTATTTCACCCTCACATGTCCCCTTCCATTTCCCAGGGAAAATTCCTGAATAATGAGCTTTCAGTGCTGTGTAGAGGACCGGTGACTCCCGCTACCCTCTGGAGGACAGGAGCTCTAAGAGCCTCCTCCAATGCTGGAGAGCCCCAAGGGCTCCCTATTCAGGCAGGCTAGGGATTCACAGGGCACACTGGGGGTCCCTGTTTCTCCAGACTTCTGCCACCTCATCCTACACAGGACTTCTGTTCCCCCGCCCTCACAATAAGAGCCCCCTCCCTGCCCCAGTCCTGTCTGGACACAGAATAGCTCCCTTTGAATACCTGCCAATGCCCTACTCCCCAAAGAATTCCAGCCACCCCAACAGAAGCAGGAGGGGTCTGCTCCCTCTTGCACAGCACCTTCCAGAAAATGTGCCTTCTGTGACAACTCCCAGGTCTGTTGGCTTGGCTCTGAGCCAGTGCCCCAGGGGTCAGGTATGCTCAGCCAACAGAGTCCCTCCCCCTCCTCAGCTCAGCCAAGTCACCAGAACCAACTGGCTGGAGTTTCCACAAGAGGTCAGGTCCCAGGGCTGGGCAGGGCACAGACCTCCCAGCCTGCCTCCTCCCTCCCTCCCACCATTCCAACTCACATGAGGAAAATTGGGGGTGGAGATGGGTGTCTCCTCAAGCAAGGGAAAGTGTGGTCCTCAAGGCAACCAGCAGCAAGTCTAAACAGAGGAAAATTAAAAATGAAGAATACATTCCATTGTAGGGGGAAGGTGGTGGGATCAGCAGGACCTCAAGCCCCAAGTGCCCCCAAGCTTCCTTCCCACATGTGAGCCTCTGAAGCCTTGGGCCGCACTCCCAGCCAGATCAGTCAGCTATGCAGGCCCTAGAGCGAGGGCCACTAGGAGCTGGCTCTCTCTCCCTCCAGCTGCTGGGAGGGGGCTAGAGCCATGGGCTCTGGGATCAAAGGGCCAGGACCCCAACCCCTGCTCAGCCTCTGACCGCCAAGGCCAGGCCAAATGTGCTTCCCCAGTCCAGATGGCATAGTAGCTAGTGGTCTGGGCATCACAAGAATCCAAACAACCTAGGAAGATTTACTGTCCCCATTCTGTAGCAAATGAAACCAGACACTGAAACCATCCATTGTGCAAATAAAAATAAGAGCACACAATCAATGAATGCTTATCTGGGGCAGGTACTGAGCTCATTTAATTCTCTCAACCACTTCATGAGCTGGGCACAGGGATTAGCCCCACCTTATCAAGAAGGAAACCGAGGCACAGAGAGGCTAAGTTGGTAAATGATGGGGCTCTGTGTGGTTCCAGAGCCGGTGCCCTCCTCAGTGGGGAGTCAATATATAAACTCAGATTTCTCTTAATGGCAAAGCACTTTCCAAATGGCTGCACCCAGAAATGCTCTCTCTGCCGGCCTCCACCTCCACCCCCACAGAGGAATGGTACTGCTCAGGGGGGCAGTGCCAAAGCCTGCTTGTGTCCAGCCTGGCCGGGTACAGGAACACTGTGTTTTACAAACACTGACTGGTCTGGGGCAGCTGCTGGCACTGCTGTGGCCTTCACCTGACCTGGCCAGTTGCTTATCCTACCCCCATCCTAACAGGACCTGAGTACCCAGGCACCAGGGAGGACTGGGGACAAAACAGACTCAGTATTTGGAGCCAGAGGCCCAACCTGCCCTGTCAGGTCCTGCCCACCTAGGTAGGCAAAGACAAGAGCAAAGAGTCAAGTACCTTGCCGTGTCCCAGCCAGGCCAGCCCCCAGTACACTAACACGAAGGCAGCTCCAGGCCATTCTCTCTAGTGACAAGGTCAGGACCCCCAGCCTTAGCCCAGAACCATAACAACTGCAGGCATTCCCAGTCACTAAGCCCTCACCCCAACTAGGCTCTGTCTGGGCTGCAGGGTGAGAATTGCTCACCAGTGTAGAGATAAGTTAACAAAAATGCAGGAGGGGACAAGCCTCCCTGAGACCTTGAAGTTGGGTGGCAGCAGTCTGACCTCCTGCTACTGGCAGGCCTACTCTGGCCCCACATTCTGAGAAGTGGGTGGGCTTTTCTCAAGAATAAACCCTGACTCTAGCTTGCTGAGCCCAAGAGAAGATCACCAAGGCAGATGCTGAGGTAGGAAGCGAGCAGGGAAGGGATATACTTATTTCCTTGGCAGTGATGAAAAGCCTGAGCTAAAGCCAGGAGGGGGGAAAAGCACAAAGGCATTCAATTCCCAGCTGCTGTGGGAAGTGTGGGGAGGAGCTGCAGGGCTTGGGTCCATGGTGTAGAGGGGTCAGAGCAGGGCCCTTGGGATCCAGTTAACGCCCACTACACCTGCTGAGGCCCATGCGTTACCCCATATCCCTAGGAGTGGGAGGGATTTCCCTGGCTGGTTGGGACCGCAAGCCAGTTCTGTTTCTCAGGCCTCAGTTTCCCCATTTGTGGGCAAAGACCATGGTTAAAACCATCTACCAAGGCTCTGCTCTGACGAGGTGCTAAGACTTCGAAGCTGCCTAAGTGTCTTGCCAGGCGCATAACACTGGTCCCTCCCCTGCCCCATCACCTCCGCTGCCCCGGCCCCCAGCAAGGGCAAAGAGCAGCAGCAGGCCCCTCCCCTGGCCTTTAAAGGCAGCGTGAACTCTCTGTAGTTTGGGGGCTGGAGAACCCCCGCTGGTGCCGGAAACCCCACCGTTAGCGCGTAGCTCCTTTACGCAAAAACACTGCACTCCAAGGGTCCGACGTGAGCGAAGGGCTGGGGTCCCCCGGGAGGCTGCGGTCAGCCAAGGGCGGGGCCAAGGTCACGCTCACCCCCCCTTCTCCCTCCTCCGGCGGGACCCGGCTCAGGACTGCGGGTGTTCTGAGCCTCAGAACACTGGAGCTGGGGGGCCCTGCCCCCCAAGACGGCGGGAGAAAGGAGGCGCAGGGACCTGGAAAGGAGGGGCCACCGCGCTCACCGGGCAGGCGGGAGTCAGCGGGGCAGCGCGGTCCGGCGGCTGCAGATCGGGGGGCTGCGCGTTGGGGGTGCGCTGCACGCCGCGCCAAATACCCGGGTCACGTGACTCGGCGGCGCCGCCCGCCCCCTGCGAATGCGCTCCCAGAGACTCCGCGCGTCGTGACGTCTCTGTGGATGCCCCGCCTCCCCGCCCCCCCCGCCCCCTGGTGACTCTGTCCGCGGTGCTGACGGCCCAGGCCCGAGGCCTCTCGGGAGTCAACAGAGTGAAGATCCCGAGGGCGACCAGGTATGGCTCAGACACCTGGCAGGCTGCTGAGCACTTGAACCCCAGCGTTCTCGACCTTCCGCTAAGAAAAGTGTAACAGAAAATAAGCAGTCACGTGTGTGTTTAAGAAGATAGTTTTCATTTTATCCTCTGCAAAACGGATGCTACTAAAAGTCCCAGGATTGTTTTGAGAGATGATACAATGCGTATAAAGTATTGATCACGGAGTGATAGCCATTTTATCCATCCATTGCCCCCAAGGCTGCTTTTACCTCCCTGTTGCCACAGTGTTGCAATGAACTCCCTACTCATTTCCTTCTGAACCTGCGTGGAACTTTCTCTCGAATATATAAGCATGACCTAAATCTCTGGGTCATGGGGATATACATTACTTCACTCAGCAGTGTCATATTGCTCCTTGATTCTATATTCCCATTAACAGTGCAAGAGCTTCATATCCCTATCAATTTGGTAGTGTGTCCAACTCTATAATTTTTTTCCAGAATAGCAGGTGCAATATCATAATACCCTTTTATTTTGCATTCCTCTGATTATCAATAATTTGCATCACACATTGTTAGTTTGGGGAGTTTCTTGTACTTCTATTGGGTTTTGTTCTCGTTTAAATTACAGGAGTTCCTCTGGGGCCTCCCTGGAGGCGCAAGGGGTTAAATTCTGAGCACTATGAAGGTATCCGCAGGCACTGCAGCAGGAGTTCTAACCTAGATCCTCAGCCAGGGAGCTAACTCACATGGCGCCGCAGACCTCTCCTGTCTCCCCTGCTGCTCCCTTCAGCAGTGTATTTCAGTAGATCTGCCTGTTCTGCTCCCCGTTCTGTCTCTCACCTCTCCACACCTCTGGCCTACACACCAGCTCTTGTATGTATAAATAAATCTTTAAAATATATAGGAGTTCTTCATTAAAAAATATATATACATAAATATGCATGCACACGCACACACACACATATATATACACACACACACATATATATTCAAACCACCATCAATTCTCCCAGGGATTATTGCAATAGCCCCCTAACGAGTAGTCTGTATTTTTTTTCTGAGTTAAAAAACAATCAGCAGGTGGGGCCTCCCCGGTGGCGCAGCGGTTGAGCGCTGGGTTGCGAAGCTGCCTGCAGCCTCTGCAGCGCCGGTTTGATCCCTGGCTGCTCCCCAGCCACCGGAGGAGGATCCCACATGGTGCGACAGACCTCTCCTGCCGTGCTCACTGCTCCCCTCAGCAGTGTATTTTGTCAGTCTGCCTGTTCTTCTCCCCGCTCTGGCTCTGGTGAATTCTCTCACCCTCCCGCGTTTCTGACTGTACCCAGTGCTTGTATGTATAAATAAATAAATAAATCTTTAAAAAAAATCAACAACCTGGCTCTGCCTTAAAAATGAAGTGAACAGCAAAAATAAAGACCTGCCATAAAGAGAAATAAAATTCTATGAAACAGCTATAAAAAGGAAAGGAAGATGATCTTAGTGAGTGTGACAAGGGAGGACTCCTTCCTTCTCAACAAATATTCAGAGTTTTCTTGTTGGCTCTGTGCTTAGTTCTGGGCTTTCAGAGATGAAACAGTCAGTTGCAGTCCTGCTAAAACAGACACACACATAAAGAACCAAACCCTGCACTGGGAATTCAATATCCTCACCACTCAAAATGTTACATGGACCAACAGCAGCTGCATCACCTCAAAGTTTGTTAGAAATTCAGTCTTGGGGGCCTCCCCAGTGGCGCAGCGGTTGATTGCTGGGCTGCAAAGCTGCCCGCAGCCTCTTCAGCACCGGTTCAATCCCTGGTCGCCAGTGAGAGTCCCACATGGCACACAGACCTCTCCTGCCGCACCCACTGCTCCCTTTTCAGCAGTGTGTTTTGTGAGTCTGCCTGCTCTGCTCCTTGCTCTGGCTCTGGTGAATTCTCTCACCCTCTCACGCTTCTGACTGTACCCAGTGCTTGTATAAATAAATAAATAAATAAATAAATAAATAAATAAATAAATAAATAAATCTTTAAAAAAAAAAATCCTTCTTGGGTTCAAGAATCAGAATCTGTATCTTCACAGGAATCCCAAAGTTTTAGAAACACTCTCTATGGAGAGGGGCTCTGTGTAGCATGAAGTTGGGAGGACAGATTTTGCCTGAGAAGTCAGGGAAGGCTTCCCAGAGAAAGTGAAATTTGGGCTACACAGATAAGTAGGACCTTACTGACTTGAAAAGAGGGGGGATGAAATTCCATGTAGAGGAAGGGGTTGGCTATTAAAGGTAGCCATTGAGAGAGACAAAGCTAAACTAAAACATTGGTTGGAATCTGACTTTGAAGATACTTATTTGCCCTATTAGAAATTTATGGGTTTTTTTGTTTGTTTCCTAAGGATGGAAATCAAGTGAGGAAGAATATTCTGCAGGCACCTTGCTGATGTTTAATCAGTGCAGGGTGCTCAATGAACATTAGAGGTGCTTATGACCTTATTCACAGTGGAAATGTTTGGGGGTGCAGGTAGGGGAAAAATTAGGAAAGATTAGTGCCCTCCAGGTTTGCTCACAGAGGGTTGCAGTGTCCATAAATTTTAAAGGAAACAGAAAATCTCCATCTAAGGATATTTTTTTCTGAAAGCAATAAAGGCAAGGAAGTGATCAATTCCTCTAAATGGTTTTAAACTAAAACACAGTCCCAAGGGACTGGAAGTTAATTTTTCTTAAAGGCAACGTAGCAACTGTTTAATCCTTTTCAACAGCCTCGTGAAAAGCCAAAACAAATAGAGAACGGTTGCCTCACTTTAGCTGAAACTTAGTTCTAACACAGGGCTCAAAAGTCTGTTGCTCTGATAAGAACAGTCAATCATTGTGCCAGATCAATAGGATTGTTGACTCCTTGCCCACAATGTTGGCTCTGGGTGGATTACCATCTCCTTGCAGGCCCAGACTTTCTTCATTTTCCAACTGCCTGGTTCCTTTCAATGATGAGCCAGAAAAAGCCATGAGGCTTTTAAAAGTGGCAGAAGGCATTTGTCCTACCCTGATATTACAATGGGTATTGATTTCTTAAGTGGTCCTATGTGTGTGGAATAAGATAGTACATAGATCTAGTATGGATAATTCAGACAGCTCCCACTTTTAGAGATAAATTCACTCTGGCATCTGAAGGTACCTTATCGCAAGTCTTTGGACCATTTGGGACTGTTAACTGGGGGGTAAAGTGTGTAAGAAGTAAAAAGCAGTGCATTAGCAGGCAGGACTAAATCATGCTATAGTGTGTAGAAATGGCAAAAATGAAAGTAGAGACTTCCAGTACCAGCACCCCACTAGCTGCTAGCACTGTGACAAATGCCTTAACAGTGCTCACCCCTGATTAGTTCCCTACAAGATAGCTGTTATCAACCCAATTTTAAATGAGGAACTTGAGACTCGGGGATGGAGGTGGCTGGTTGTTAGGGCTTCAGAGCCAGGATGTGCAGAGTTGGGATTCAAGACCAGGTCAGACTTGTGATTGACCACAGCCCCACTACCCATCCCCCCAACATACACTTTTTGCAGTGCACTACACTGTCACTCAGAAGTCTCTAAGAGCCCATCAGTTTGCTGCAAGTTTGTTTAGCCTTCGGAAAACTCAACATAACAGCAGAGCAACAAACAAAATAGAAATAAAAGATTACTGAAGTGACTTAATTATATAACATTTGTAGATTATATATAATCATGATTGTCTCATGTTTAAAAAGCTTCACTTTACAAAAGACTTCAACATAGGTTTTATATAGCCAGATTCTTTTTTTTTTTTTAAACTAAGTTTTTTTTTGTTTTTTTTTTAATAGAGGCATGTTTTTATTTATTTATTTGTTTGTTTGTTTTGTTTATACATGCACTGGGTACAGTCAGAAGCACGGGAGGGTGAGAGAATTCACCAGAGCCAGAGCGGGGAGCAGAGCAGGCAGAAGGGCCGAAGTACACTGCTGAGGGGAGCAGCGGGCGGCAGGAGAGGTCTGCGCGCCATGTGGGACCCTCCTCCAGTGGCAGGGGTGAAGCCGGGGATCGAACCGGTGCCGCAGAGGTCACGGGCAGCTTCGCAACCCAACGCTCAACCACTGCGCCACCGGGGAGGCCCTATATAGCCAGATTCTAATGCATTTAAGATGATCTGTTTATAGTTTGTAGTTTTTCTAAAACACAGTTTTTGTCTCTATTTTACAGTTGAAATAGTATTTCACATAAATGCAAATCTATGGATCCATTTAAGACACTACTAGTAGTTTACCAACAAGCATTTATTGATCAGTTATTCCTTTGAAGAAGCTGTGCTAAATCTTGGAAGAAAAACAATGAGGGACAAAGGCCTTGCTCTATAGAGGTATCTCTCCAGCAGGGGAGATAAATCAAACAGTTTTTGAAAAACATAAGTAACAGTAAGAAAAAAAAAGAGATAAAGGTTTTACAGGACTAAATAATATTCAGATGCTATATACAGAGACTCAGAAAGTAAAAATGAGATCAGCTACAGGAGGGTGAAGGGAAGCTTTGCAGAACTAACATTTATTGCTGGGTTTAGAAGTGAGATGTTGAAAGGCAAGAAGAGAATGATTTACTTATCAGAGAACCCACAAACCAGCACTGGACCACAGCTCAGGGGTCAGTGTTAGCCTAAAACTACCGGGGAATCTCCAACTGAGGAAACTGTTCTAGGGGAGGGGGTTGTTGTAGATCCCTCCCCCCTTAGCACAGGCATCTGCAGCCCCTTAGGAGGCTTGAACTTTAGGCAGTCTCTAGCAACAACTTCTTGGCTCCCTGCTGTCCCAGCTCTCCCTCTTTACTAGCACTAAAGCCCCAGTCATCCAAACAGCTCAGAGGCATCTGTCCATAAAATAACAGACACCCCAGGATCCTGGGCAAACAAGGTAGGACTATATTCTGCAACCTGTATTTTTTTTTAAAGATTTATTTATTTATCCATATAAGAGCTGGGATACAGGCCAGAGATGTAGGGGGTGAGAGGATTCACCAGAGACAAAGCAGGGAACAGAACAGATTGACCGACTGAAACACACTGCTGAGGGGAGCAGCAGGCGAGGCAGGAGAGGTAAGCTTCGCCATGTGGGTTGCTCCCTGGCTGGCTGGGGATCGAACTCATGCTGCAAAGGCTGTGGATTGTTTCACAGTGTGGTGTTTAACCCCTTGCACAACCAGGGAGGCCCCCAACCTGTATTCTTAATATAAGGCTACCACACCAAAGCTCTTTAGGTCAATCCATAAAAACCAAAAAAAGAATAGACTATAAATGATGGAACAAAGGAAGAAGATAGGAAAAATGTAAATCCAGCACACTTAGGTAACTTACCTGAGGAAGAGTTTAGAGCAATGGTTCTAACTAAGCTTATTTACATAAGAAAAATAATTGACAAAATAAGAATTGCAACAAGGATAGAGAAAATATTAAGAATGCTTCAAGTGGAAATAATGGATTTAAAGAATTCCATAACAACTAAAAAAATACAACAGACAGAAAGAAAGGAGTGAACGGAATCAAGGTTTGAACATATGATAGGGAAAACACACAAACTGACCAGCAAAAAAGCAAAAAAAAGAATGAAAATACTGTAAGAGCCCTATGGGACAATTTCAAGAGAAACAATATCTGCATCACAGGGGTCCAGAAGGAAGTGAGGACAAGAAAGATGTAGGAGCTTTATTTTTAAAAATATGATAACTGATAATCTCCCTAACTTGGGGAAGGAAACAAAAATCTCGATTAGGAAGCCTAATCAAAATAAAATAAACAAACCCATACATACCCCAAGACACATTAAAATTAAACTGCTGAAAACTAATGGTAAGATTACTGAAAGCATCCAAAGAAAAATGAGTTATACATAAGGCAACCCCTGTAAGATAAATCACCCAAAATCCTTGGTTACGTTAGGGTTCACGCTTGATGCTATACATTCTATGGGTTTTGGCAAATGTATATGGTATATATCCACCAACAGTATGATATAGAAAAATGCAACTGTGCTAAAAATGTAGTGTGCTTTTAGGGCAGCTGATCCATGCCTTTTGATCCATCCCTTCCATCTAATCCCTGGCAACCAGTGATCTTGCACTGTCTCCATACTTATGCTTTTTTGAGAATATCATATAATTGAGTCAACAGTGTGTAACTTTTCAGATTGACTTTTTTAACTTAGTACTTATTTATAGCAGTGAATAATATTCCATCGTCTGGATGTACCACAGTTTATTTATACACTTACCTACTGAAGGACATCTTGGTTGCTTCCAAGTTTTGACAACTATGAATGAAACTGCTATAAATATCGAAGTACAAGTTTTTGTATAGACAAACATTTTCAAGTCCTTTTGGTAAATACTAAGGAATGTTACTGCTTGATCATGTGGTAAGAGAATGACATCTCCACATGTCTGTTGCTTTTTCAGAACAGGTTTTTTTCCCTCCAGACCAAGTCTAGAAACCAACTGTTTCACAAGAGTCATTTCCATTAATGTCCAGAAGCTGTTTCTTATAGGCAATCTCTGTGAATTTTAGAACAAAATTAACTTTGCACCCAATGTAGGACCCAGGACCCTGCTCTACTGACTGAGCTAGCCAGTGCCCCATCTCTACTGTCTACCTAGTGTGGAATAATAGACCTATCTGCAAAAACTTTCACCAAATGCCTAAGACACAATCTAAATTTTTTTCAAATGGCTGTTTATATTTTTTTAAAGATTTATTTATTTATTTATACAAGAACCAGGGTACAGGCCAGATGAGCGGGAGGGTGAGGGGGTTCACCAGAGAAAGAGCAGGGAACAGAACAGGAAGCCTGACTGAAATGCACTGCTGAGGGGAGCAGCAGGTGACACAGGAGTGGTCTGCTGCGCCATGTGGGACCCTCGCTGGCCTGCCGAGAGGCTGCAGACAGCTTCACAGCATGGCGCTCACCGACTGTGCCACAAGGGGAGGCCCCAATCTAAATTTTAATTTTTTTTACTTATTTTTTATTGAGGTTCTAAAGCATTTAAATGAGAGTAAGAACACTAAGTGCTAAAAGCAGCACAATTATTTGAGAAAAGAGGGGCTGACAGGGGGATCTGAATTTCCTTATTCTCTTCCTATAAAAATCATGTAAGCAATAGCACATTTAAAATAAACAGTCAGAGAAAATAATATCAGTTGAACATATGCAGTGTTGGTTGCCTTGTTTGTGAAATCTTCTTTTGAAGGCTCAGCAGATTTCTGTGGGGCCTGACAAGAGGGGATGAAGGGCATTTTGCTACTGGCATGAGAGCAGAAGTAGGCTGGTGGATTTTCATAGTTCTAATAAATATCACATTGGGAGTCCCCTTCATATCTCAGGGAAGGACAAGATTAAACATTATGAGCTCAAGTTCCAACAATGGCTATTCCTTCCCTTCCCTCTAGAAAAAAGTGTGAGGCAGATCTGCAGGGTTGAGAAAAGGAATTACAGGCCCTCCAGATCTTTACGTATCTTTATAACAGACACGCTAAACATAAAGCCTTCCTTACACCAGGAAAAAGCCATCACTATGCAGCCATGATTTGGAGAATACAGAAAAGGATAAATCTATGCAATGGCCTCTTTTCCTGTTGAAGTTTTTAAGAATTCAATCCAATTAATTCTTTGCTCCATCACATTCTTGGAGTGGGACAGCTTAATAGTTTCCAAAGCAATATAAATATATAAGTACTAGGCATAGCAATCAGGGATCTTGGCTGGCTTCCTTTCCAAGCTACCTTTTAAATACTGATTTGGGTATGCCTGCCTTTAATGTCACCTCAACCAACAAGAAACAATTCTCACAGAGGAAACTTTAGGAACCACACTGAAAACTAGTTATTTGTGATGAATAAGCTATATGAGGAACTTGGTAGAAAACAAGTGTATCAGTCAGAACTTTTGTTCTATTAGATTCCTGACAGCGATGACAGATTAAGTCTCCTTTCATAATGAACTCCTGGAGGTTGAGGTGGGATTCTAGACATCTGTTAGCTCGTTGGATAAAAAGGTTAAAATAGGTACTGCAACTAACACAGTACCTAATATACAGTAGGTGTTACCAAACTTTCCTCGCCAACTATTTCTCGATATTAATTGAGGATCAACCATGTGGAAGCACCTGTGATCACTGCTCCCTTTTAAATATATATATATATATATACACACATACACACACACCATACACACACACACACACACACATATGGTAATAGTCCATTTTCCACATGAATTAAGTAAGTCTCAGAAAATCAGTTTATTTAGAGAAAACTAAATTGTTAGCTAGGGGATGTGGCTAGTATTTGAACCCACGTTGCCTAATTTAAAATCTTATGCTTTTCCCATTACTCCCATTGCTTCCTTAAACCGTTATTTGAATGACACAGACTGAAAGTGAAAAAAGCAAGCAAGCTACATTAAAAACTTAAGAGTCCTAATCTACACCTCAGTAGATTAAGGGAGAGAAAAGTAACATGAAATAAAACCATAAACCTCAGGGGCCTCCCTGGTGGCGCAAGGGGTTAAGATACAACCTATGAAACTATCCACTGCCACTGCAGCACAAGTTCAATCCCTGGCCAGGGAGGTACCCACAGGGCGCAGCAGACCTCTCCTGACTTGTGTGGTGCTCCTCTCAGCAGTGTATTTCAGTCAATCCACCTGTTCTGCTCCCCACCCTGCCTCTGGTGAATCCTCTCACCTCCCACCCTCTGGCCTGTACCCAAGTTCTTGTATGCATAAATAAATCTTAGGGAAAAAAAACATAAATTCCAAATGAAAGAAAATAAAAAGGTGGTATTAAATGTTAGAATTGATATAAATGTTCATTTGATATGATTTTGCCCTTCTCTTTACAAAGGGCCTTTAAGAACAAAGCAATCATATTTTCACCTCCTCCTACCCTAAATGGACATTAGTTCTTTTCACAGTCCATCTAAATAAATTGTTCCCACTCCAGAATGCACTGGAACAAAGAATGAGGCAGCTTTTTTTCTTGGAAACTTCTCATCAACAAGAGAGGCAGTGAGAAAGACAGCCCAGTCACTCAGCCTATTCAGCACTAAGAGTAGAGAGTTAGATGCTAAGTTTGGGTATATTAGGCTGGATAGTTTTTTTATCTTATTCAATGTCTTCTTACCTTATTTATTGATTTTTCACAAGAACCATCCTATATTGTTCATGTAACATTTCACCAAACTGTTCACTTAGTTTTGGGGCTGGGTAAGAAGGAAAGAATAGGCGATACAACCATGAATTCTTAAAGTATCAGATGGACTAAAAAGATTTTCGTACCAGTAGAAAAAAGTCAGTTGCCTTGGACTTAGAGTAATGATTAAAAATCTTAGTCACCGTGGTAAAGAACTTCGTCAATGACAAGAGGCTGCCTTCAGGTGCCAAATTCCATTAACCACTCAATCTCTATACGAACAGAAAGAGTTACAGACATTGGCCAAGGCCCCAAGTGCCAATACTGACACTTGGAGTTTGAACCATCTACCGAAATGCCTAATTAATAGGATTTGATCTCCAATGCCTTTTCCTGACAGTTGGATATAAACAAGAACTTCAACAGTATGGTTTAGGATTATTTTAGAAATATGAATAAGTGCTTTAATGACTAAGCTCTGCTCTCAACACAGACATGGTTTTGATTTTTTTACTTTAACCTATGAAAGACATTATTATTTATGTTTTAAGTGGACACAATTGTAAATAAAGGATTCAAAGGCAGAGCCCCTGACAAAGCCTAAGCCTAATGATTTTCCACAACTCCAGTTTTATTTAGATTTATGTGCTTGCACATAGACATACTTAAAAAACACATAGGTATATATATATGTATATATATATACACACACGCAATATAGATATGGAAGTTTCTGACAAATGATATGTTAATGAAAATTTATTAATTACATAACTTTATAGTAACCTTCGAATACCAGAGAAACATCGTATCAACATGAATTTCTCAGTTCCCAAACTTTGGTTATATGAATATGCTTCAAGCACCAGGGAACAAACAATAATTCTAATTTAAAAAGAAAAAAATAATCCTCAAAAACAAAAAATATCCTTCAACCGTTTCGATTCTTTTTTCTCCCCCCCAGTCATAAGGGTAAATTAACTTTTAGCCTACTTTTTCATCTATCTTGGTTAGTTTCCAAAAGCAGTATAAATAAAAACTGATGGGGGGGAAAGGAGGGAGAAAGGACAGACAATCCATTATAGATAAAGGCGATGTCTCAAAGAATTATTTTTAGAAATTAGTTTGTCTTAAGTAAACAGCACTTTTAACCTATGAGATTTGCATTAAGAAACAAAACATGGGCGGGGAAAAGGACCAACTCTTAATTTTCAAAATTCAAAACTCAAACAATGTAATCATAACAAGAGTTGAGGTGAAAGGTTCATAGGGAGATCTTCAGAAGACCAAGTTAAACAGATTCTTGGATTTCAACTTCTTCCCTGGCATCACCGGCATCTACCAGCTGCAAAAGCATTTTGTACAATATACAGTTATCAAAAAAAAAGAGACCTCACAGGCTGAGCATAATCTTTCATGGGATTTCACCAGAAATTTGATCCGTGAAAGAAAAATCCAAAGAATGGTAACTAACATAAAAGAAAATGGAAGCAAAATAGATCTAAATTAGTCAAGATGGTGGGGGTTTAGACATACAAACTCACAATTGTATGTGTGTAAAGGGATTTGCATCTTTGCCTACAAACGTGGACTATATACACATTTATACTGAGTCAGTTCATATATTACACCTGACAATTCAAACAGGAAGTCTCTGGTGATGGGTAGAAGGTATCACCATTTTACTCCATTCTTCAGGTCCCAGTCCTTTGTCCTGGCTGACTGGTGGCCTCTGCACAAGACTCAACAGCATGGTAGATGAATGGATAAAGCTTGATGTCCGGACCGGGGGTAGAACAGTTTCTACATTCTTCATTGTAATATCGTAGCAGCAGCTTATACACTTCTCCTAGAGAGTAAAAGCCCAGACCAATTAGCACAGTAAGGTATGTACATGGATAAAACTACTAAAATAACACTCTAGTTTTTCCTAAATCTAAGTAACATGCTGAAATTGGACTTGTGAAAAATAAAGCATGTTGGAAAGTGTTCCCAAGATAAAATTAAAAAAATTAATTACTGCAAGAAACTACTTATTAGCTTACAAGCAGGTTACATATCTGTCACCTCATCATGCTTCCTTTTGGGAGCTCATGGTAACTCTAATTCTACATTCAGCTCTCAAGGCAGCAAGATCTGCATATCCAGCTTTGACACAGCAGATAAACATGCTGGTATGTTTGATAAATATGAGCCAGAGCGAGATCTCCTAAGTGTGAACTTAACCTCCTATGCCTTCCCTCTTTAAATACTTTACATGTACAAAAGTAAAAATGGAAACTATTTCCAGTTTTTTAGCCTTATTTTAAGAGCTAACATACTCATATTCAAGAATGCAAATGAAACTTTGCCAGAAAAAAAGATTCTGTAAATGTTTCCTCTCTAAGACTTTGTTCCCTCCTCTCAAAGTCACATTTTCATTCTTTCTTATCCACTGTGATTCATCCAGATTTAGGAAGTATTTCTCTTGGATAGTGTACCATCCATCTAGATACCAAGTGTCAAGACAATCTCCTACTTACCAACAGTCAGTTTTCTTTCAGTAAGGAAAGTGTGCATGCTGTAAATGTCTCTCATCAATTCTGAATCCCCAAAGGTGAAATAAACCACATCTCGCTCAGCTGCCGCAGCTGCCAGTATCTGTATTAAGGCTGTAGCAAAGAGAACAAACCCAGCTATACCATGACACTTCCATCAAGACACCTTTAGTTCTCTCAGCCAGCTAAATTACAGTTGGTATGTCAAAGATTTATCCCAGATTAAAGATTTATAAACCTAATATGTATGTTATTAGAAAAGGCAAATACAGGATGGGCATATATCATCTAGTTATGCAACTTCTTAGGCATGCTGTTGAGAATACCATTAAGCTACAGAATTCTCATACCAGCACCTTTTCTGAACCACAAAAAAAGGAAGGTGCATTTCAGGTAGCACAGTCAAGGCACTAAGGTGGTATTTTCTTCACTCATATTAATCTGGAACTAAAATTTTTGTGTTAGCTTGCTTGACTTAATTATTTTGTCTTATTATATAGTTGTTGCTATTTTGTATTACAGAAGTTTCTGCAACTTTTCCCTTACCAATGTACTGAGGCAGTTCTAATGCTCTCATTAATCCAACAGCAAACTTTCTCAAAATGGGCTAAGGGTACCCCTTCACCCCACAGTACTCCAACTCCCACCCAATCATTGCAGCGTGCAGTGACTGTTTGAAGACACTGAACAGTAAGTGAAATGGGAAAAGGGTATGCTTAAATGGGAAAATCTTTGAGAACAAAAGTTACAAACCACCAAGCCTGAAGCATGTTTCCAAAAATTATGTTCTTTATAGTCATATCAATAGATAAAATTTGTTTTCAATAACAACAAAACCGAACACAAATGCAATAGATGTGCTTTGCTACTTCTACATTTTTTCCTTCATAAAAGGAGAGGTGGAAATCAAATGGAAACATAAAGAGGATAATTTCTGTTTAGTTTTGATTTCTGAACATGTTGTCTACATATTCAGACATTTCATTAGAACAATGAGAATGGGGAGGAACCTGTAATTTAACATTGAAAGTAAACTAAAACAAATGAGTGCAACTTTATTTAAAAAAAAAAAAAAGAACTACACTGAAGGAAAGGATGAAAACTAATCCAAGTAACTTATAAACACAATATTTAATATCCTGAGTCTTGAGCAAGGAGGAAAAAAGTTGCAAAAAATCTCCAACTCTTTTTACTAAGGTTGCTTATCATAATGGTATAAGCAAAGTAATCCTGAAACTATTTTAAAATATATTACAGAATTGAGCAAATGAGAAAATGTATCAATATTATTGGAAATGGAGGTTTGCAGAAGATGGGATACACAACACCAAATGGGGGAAGACAAAAAATAAGTTTGTAAGGTGGCATGGAAGGCACTGGTGTGTACTCATCATTTCTAAAATATGTTCTGTGTGTGTGTGAAAGAGAGAGAATGCATTTCCTAGCTTTGTCTACTGAAAGAGTCAAAAAGCAGACATCTCAGCAGCACTGAACATACCTAGTGACCAGACCTTGATCTCTATATTATTCCTGCTAAAAAGAATTGGACTCCTCAGGGAAATACCTTATTCTACGGTTGACACAGGATAAAAGGTAAGTCTGGAATATACCGTTACACCAGAAAATAAACAAGTGCTAGGAAAAAATTAATGGGGATTTGTATTTTTCAAAACTGTGAATGTGACAAAAAAATTTTAAAAAGCCTGTGAAATATACAAGATTTAAATGGACACTAGGCAGTTGAACAAATACAATACCTGACCCTGGACCCTGACTAGAGGGCAAAAAGTCTACAAAAGATTTTATTAGGGCATTTGACAAAGTTGGAACACAGAGTAAATAAAAATATTCTATCAAAATACATTTATGAATTTAATACATGTAATGTGTTATGTAATAGAATATTTTATTCTTAGGAAACACACATTGAAGTATTTAGGAAAAACAGCATAATGTATGTGAGTTAAGCACAAATGGTTCAGAAAAGAATTATGTGCATGTGTACACATTGAATATATATGTATATATACAATACAGAAATCTGTTTTTCTGTACATACATACAGAAATCTGTTTTTTATTTTTGTAATGTTTTATAAATTTGAAATTATTTTCAAGTAAGAAGTTCTAAAAATTACGTAAGAAGGAAAAAATTAAGTCGAACTACTACATTTGATACAGTTGAGTATCACATATTTGGTAAAGAATCTGATATGTGAGATTCTAAAAGATCAAAGTGTTTCCTAATTTCCAAACTAATATTTATTGGAGCATTTACAACATGTGAGGTACATGACTAGGTGTCATTAATCTCAAAGTGCTGAAAGTAATTAATTTCTAAATAGAGAAGTTTTAATTAAAACTGCTCAACCAACTTATGCATACGTTAAAGCTTCAATACACTCCATTTTAAAAGGTTCCTAATTAAAGTAAAATAGATATAAAAATAGAAACAAATGAACTGTCATCTTCATGTACCAAGAAGTACCGTTTCTTACTTTCAGTGAGAAAAAAATATGGCTTAAGTACTTCCTATTAAAAAAAAAATAAAACCCAAAGAAAAGTCCTTTTAGTCCTATTTTCTCCTTTTATACAGAAATACTAGTCACATACCATTATGAAATTTTACTTACGAAAATAAATTCTTTTTAACATTTAAAATTTATCTCCATATAGAATTTATTATGAAAAAGCTTCATAGGCCATTCTATCATTGTGGATAGGATCTTGGAGCTAAGCTTGACAGAACTACCAAAAAGAGTCTGGATTCTAACAAAAGAAACCAATTCACTAACATTCTTGATTTCACAGCCATTTCTGTTTGAGTGCATATTGTAAACAGCATGTGTCAGATAAGCTGGGACAGGAGATCTGAGCTCACTCCTTTCCCCTTCCACTAGCTCTCTAGCTCTCTAACTCTAGCCAAGGCATTGAACTCCCTTTGCCCTTATTTTCCCCAGCTATGAAATGAAGGAGTTGACTCAGAACATCCTTAAAGACTCAGCATGTACAATCCCATTATTTCTGCTATAATTTTTCTCCTTCCTTTGGATATTTGACTATAAATACACAAATAAAATTTTCAAAAATATAAATCTTGATCATAGAAACATAGTAATCACTGACAAAATATTTTATTTATTTTTTTAAAAGATTTATTTATTTATACAAGAACTGGGGTACAGGCTAGACATGCAGGAGGGTGAGAGGAATCACCAGAGACAGAGCGGGGAACAGAAAAGGCAGACGGACCAAAGACACTGCTGAGGGGAGCAGTGGGCAAGACAGGAGAGGTCTGCCGTACCATGTGGGTTTCGCCCCGGCTGTGGACAGCTTCATAGCGCTGCGCTCAACCCACTGCAGCACTGGGAAGCCCCTGACAAAATATTTTAAACAGAACCATCTACAGGGCCTCCCCGGTGGCGCAGCGGTTGAGCGCTGGGCTGCGAAACTGCCCGCAGCCTCTGCGACACTGGTTCAATCCCCGGCTGCAAACCTGGCCATCAGAGGAGGGTCCCACATGGCACGCAGACCTCTCCTGCCGCCCGCTGCTCCCCTCAGCAGTGTACTTCAGTCCTTCTGCCTGTTCAGCTCCCCGCTCTGGCTCTGGTGAATTCTCTCACCCTCCTACACTTCTGACTGTACCCAGTGCTTGTATAAATAAATAAATCAATCTTAAAAAATTAAAAAATATATATAAACAGAACCATCTACAGACCTCACTCTCTACAACATTCCCAACACCTTTGCAAATTCAGGGAATTATGTCTTATGATTTAAGTGAACCTTCATATAGTAAAACTTAGGTAAATAATAAGTCACAATTCTAATAGAGTATGTGGACTGACTCCAAGAATGATATAAAAACATCAAATTCTAACTTCAAGCACAAATACATTCCAAAACAATAACTTAAATTAACCTTCAGGGAGTCTGGTTTTAATTATCTTTTTGGCATCAATGTTAAGCTACAAAGAAATACAAATAAATATGAATAACATCAAAAACAGTTCACAGTGCCCTCTTGCAACAAATAAACCAACAAAAACTGAATGAAATGATTAAGACTTATACCACAGGAAACAACTAACAATGGGCTGACAGTGTGCTGAACTCTATTCTAGTAGCTTTATAGGCACTAACTCAAGGTTTATAAGGGTTAACTTATAAAAACGGAATATTTCCTTTTTGAAAATGAAAAAATAAAGCCTAAATAATTTGTCTAAAGTCACAATGCCAAAATGCAGAGGCGCTAAGATATGGATTTTGGAGTCTTACTGAAAGAAATGTGTCCTGGCCCATTTTGTCACAATGGCAAAGCTGCCTTGCCAAGTCATTCTGCTTCACTCAAGCAAACTTTTCATATGCCAGCCAGAATTTCTTCCAAGTTTGAGTCTGACATTTACTAGCTTTCTCTTTCTTTGGGCAGGCGTTTGAACCTCTCTACAAACCTTGGTTCCTCATCTTAAAAATGGGGCTACAGTGCCTCCCTGGTGGCGCAAGGAGTTAAGCACCACACTATGAAGCAATCTGCAGCCTCTGCAGCACGGGTTCAATCCCCCAGCCAGCCAGGGAGCAACCCATATGGTGCAGACTTCTGTCTCGCCCACTGCTTCCCTCAGCATTGTATTTCAGTCCGTCTGCCTGTTCTGCTCCGCACTCTGTCTCTGGTGAATCCTCTCACCCTCCGCACATCTGGTCTGTACCCCAGTTCTTGTATGCATAAATAAATAAATCTTTAAAAAAATGGGGCTACAAATTGAAGAATATGCAAACTAAAGGAGAAAATGCTGTGATCCTTATATCTGGCTGATTACCAGCAACTCTAAGATAATTTATTAAAAATTCCCCAAAGTCATTTTCCAGACCCACTAACTTAGCAGCATCTCCCAGATACTAATAATAATCACCCACTCACTCCAGACAACTTGAATATTCAGTATCACATACAACCCCATTCTAGGCACTGAGTCCATACAAGAGCATGATATCGTAGAAATGTTAAGAAAGGAGTAACCTTACTAAGTTATGTAGAAGCAAGGCTTAGAGAGAAATACAGAAATGACAAGGAACTTATAGTAGACAAATTGAGGTGATCTGGCCCATAATTATATTCCTCTACCTTCTATGCTTTGTTGATAGTAGCCCTTCCCCACTTTCATGACCATTTTTCCCAGAAATCCTAGTCAAAGGGGACAGGGTAGGCCTAGGATAGCATGACAGAACATGATCTATCAGTGTTGTCCAGGACTTTAGCTATCTTGATTCTAAAACAGTTAAACAATGCAAAGACCTTATATTTGATATACAAGAGACACAAGGTATGAAAAAAAGGTGTTTATAAAAATTTATGAAAATTTTCTACATCTCAGAAAATCTTTAACTTGATAGAAATATACATTAAAAATCAACTGTAAATCCCCGTAAGCCTCAATGAGGGGATGGGATATGTCCAGTGTTTACTGACTCCTTGATATAATGATTTGGCACAAGGGATAGGAAAGTGATCTAAGTTGGTCCAATTAGACTATTTCCTCAGAATTTAAGGAGTCCTTTCCTCGAGGATTACTCAGCTACAATACTATAATTCTGAAACAATTTGGTTCTGGTTTCTCCAGTGCAGAGATAACATATGGAATTAGAGAATGAGGCCATCATTTTGAGAGAAACATGAAGGAGAGGAACACACACATATACATGAGTATCTGATCCTAGGATCCAGTCTTCCCTAAAGCCAACTCGAACTGTTCTCATCCACATCAGCCAATAATCTACTTTCAGGCTTAAGTGATAAACTACATTAATGTTTTGTGCAACTGAAAGAATCCTAGTACAGAATTTTGGGGTTGGGGAGGTGGAGGGAAGAATACCTTAGAGGAATAATTAGTACTGGAGTGGTATCTGGCTAATAACACAAGGTATTAGCCAGAAATGTGCAAAAACCCTAGAATAATGAAAGGCACATGGGTTGTTGCATATATTTGTTAAATAGAAATAAACTGAGCATATATTATTCACAAGCCACTTTTAGGTAGAGAATATGGCTAGAAAAAAAAAAAGGACAGGAACATAACATCAAGATACCTCTTAATTACGATAAACTAGCAATGGCACAATCTTTCATAAGTCACATAACACAGTATGGAAATATATAAAGAATAAACACTGACAGAAATGCAAGGAGAAATGGATAAAAACACAGCAGAAAGAACTTTTGAGTACACTCAATTCCTTCACCATGGTCATGTTCTCCAATATGAAAATTTTTGATAAGTTTTTCTTTGTTCATAAACATAAAATCAGCAGGATATAGAGTCTGATCTAAGAGTTATAGAATCTAACAGTCTTTTGAAAGAATATAGAAAAATATTCTCTTAATAGTTGTGAGCATAATGTAAGTGAAAGCAGTTTAAAATTAAGTTATTATAAATTGCAAAACTCAGGAACAATTGGGCAACAAATATATTAAAAATATTTAGTCCTATTTTTAATAAAGGAAATATAAGTTTAAGGATTGATACATGTTCACATTCTCCTATAAAAAATTTTGATAAGATCTTTTTTGTTCCAAAAATAATATATCCTCACAATAGGAACATATAGATTATGAAGAAAATAAAGAACATAAATATCACTCATGTAGGGATAACCATAGTCAATCTTTGCACATAAACACAAAAAGAATCTCAAATTTGCATGTGATAGTTTATATTCATAATTTAACTTCAAAATGGTTTTTATGGTATATATTGTACAATTTCTTCCATTTGATAGTATTCTAAAATAATCTTCCTTGTCAGCAGATATACTTCTACAAGTTTTTAAATGTCTGCCTAATATTTCATTATGTAGATGTGCCATAGCGTCCTAAAGGATTCTATGATTACGTCTAATTTTTAAATGATTATTCAAGCAAATGAAGGGTTGGAGGCAGTCAAGTCAACCCAAGTTTAAATATTGATAACTAAGAAAATAAATTACATAATGAAAATCTTTGAATATTACTCTTAATAGTCAACCACCAGAAGAAGCAAAGCTGCAGTCTGAAAAGCTTTTATGCCATAAAGAAAAGGAAAGAAACGAGCACATTTATAAAGCTTCCCAAATTGTCTATCACAAATGACCAAGGCTTATGGCAGGCCTGGTTTCTGGATTGATGATATAAATCTACTCATTTATTTTACTTAAGAGAAAAACAGAAAAAAAGTGTCTGTCATAAGATCAATAAGCCCAGAGTGAAAAACAGGTTTCCTCAAACAAATTCAGGATGATAAAGAATTTCATAAAATAAAACCCAGAAATTCTTCTATAGACTTTTAAAACACTGAAAATAGCACCAAGTAGCTTTTGGCTTTGAAGATGAAGAAAATGTCTGTGAAAATCTTTAGAATGAAGGAGACAGGGAAGACTTTTCTAAGCATGCCACAAAAAAATACAACAATAACCCAATAGGCTGAAATACATTTTTTAAGATGGAGAAAACTATCTGCAAATGATGACAGTTAAATAATATTTGTTAATCTATAAAGAGATTCTACCAGACAACGAAAAATCAAAACTCCTTCTCAAGAGATACAATGGGAGATGTGAAAAAGCAATTCATAAAATAAAAAATGGTAAATAAACATATGAAAACAGTTGACTCTAAGAGAAATTAAAGACTGACAAAATACCAGTTAGTGAAGTTGCTCACGCAAGGAAAACAATGTAAGTTGACACAGCCTTTCACAAGTACAATTTGCAACAAATACCGAAATATAAAGTATAAAGCACAGGTATACTTTGTATCATTCATCTTACTTCTAGGATTTAACCCAAAGAAAATAATTACATATAACAGATATAATAAAGAAACCAATTGTCAATGAATCACTTTTACAAAAATAACACTCATAAATTAGGAGATTCAACTATTCTATTCCTGAGATGGACTTTATCTATATCTAGTTTGGCCATCATGGTCAGCTATTTGTTTCATGTTTACTTTGATTGTTTTCTTATGACTTTGATAACTGGTACAAGGAATTTGCCTGGTCTATGTCCTGGCTTCCAGGTAAAAGCTTCTTTTTTTTCCACTTGAAATACTCATGGAATTTCCTGAGTGGTACTGTCTTTGTTATGCTAATGACCCCCCAATTTCTTAGTCACTGACCTACAGGGAGTGGAGGAAGGGCTAGAGGTTAAGCTCAAAGAACTGCCCAATAATTTAATAAATGATGTCTATGAAATGAGACCCCATTAAAAACTCTGGACACTGGGTCTCCCTAGTTGTTAAGTCTCCCTAGGGGTTAAGTCTCCCTAGGGGTTAAGTCTCAGAACTAACACGCCTGCAGCCTGAGTTCAATCCCCAAGTAAGGAGCTAACCCACATATGGTGCATCAGATCTCTACTGTCTCACTTGCTTGTTCCCCTCAGCAGTGTATATTTCAATAAATCTGCCTGCACTGTGCCCCACTGTGTCTCTGGTGAATCCTCTCACTGCCCAGACCATCCCTCCCCTGTCAGCCTATACCCCAGTTCTTCTAAAAATTTTCAAAAAGTAAAAACTCTGGATACCAAAGGTCAGTGGAGCTTCATGGTTGGCAAACAAATTGATGTGCTGGGAAACTAATGTTCCCTGACACCATAGGAAGAGGACATGGAAGCTCTATATCCCTTCCTAGATACCACCTGATGAATATCCTTCATAATAAAACTAGTAACACTTTCCTGAGTTCCGTGAGTCATTCTAGTGAATTATCAAACCAGAGGGGGGTTGTGGGAATCTCCCAGTTGGTTACCAATTGGTCAAAAGTATGGGTATGGGTAGCCTTAAAAATCTTCACCCTGAAAATTGAGGCTGGATTGTATATAGGTTATCAGGTGGAGAACTTTGCCCTTAACCTGTGGGGTCTGCACTAACTCCAGGAAGTTAGTGTCAGGATTGTACTGCAGCACTAGCTGGGGTCAAATTGGGCTCACACAGAACAGTAACCAGCCTAAGTTATAGTACTATTTTCTATAACTGATAATTTTGAGAGTAAAGCAAATATCATAATTTGGTAAGTAATCAATAGATTTGTTGATCAGATATGATTTTTTCTACCATAAAAAATAAAATATCAGAAATATGTTTTCTTGGTTATCCAAATGTCTCCTTATCTGTGACAATTATGTAGTTCTCCCAGGTTATACACCCACACACTGTGTGCTTCTATTAAAGTACTCATTATTGTGTGCTACATTTGTCTGTACCCCTCTCCCATATGCTAGACTGTGAACTCCAAAAGCAGGAACCACATCTTATTTATTTGCCTTTGTATTTTCAGAGGCTACTCCAGTGCCCAGGGCAGGCAGATACCCCCTAAGTTTGGTGAACAACTGAGTCAATGAAATAGCTCTGTCAATGAAAATCAGCTCCTGTGAAGACAAGTGTTTGAGTGGATTCCTTGGTTTGAAAATCTTATCCCTTTCTTCCCTTTTTATATTCAAGTATTTCTGGTAGATCAAAGAGATAAGTAACCATTGTTGGTAAGTAGTAAACAAAAACAAAAATTCCTTTAAAAACAGTAAGAAGAAAATGGTTTCAAATATTCTTTTTCTCTTAGATCTTTGTGGTCTCTTATTATGATAATGTTAGGGGGAAAAGGATGTCCAGGGTTGCCCCATAACAATAGGACACTAGAAACCTGGTTTGAAATACTAACCTTTCTCCAAATCAGAATGTTATTCTCCTACTTAAAAGAATGCATTCACTCACCTTTTAATCTAGCATCACCCCCAAAAGCACCACAGCCCCAATTTCCTGTGGCCACTGCAGAAAGATTCTCTGAAGAAACTCCAGGACGGAGAAATCCACAGTAAGCCTGCAGGACAAAAGACATATCACAGACATGAATGGACAGACACTCATAGATAACTTATAGTTATCTCTTTTGTCTTAGGGGTCAAAGTAGAGGAAAGAACAGAAAATCCTGGGATTGTACAAGGAAGAAAATAAAAAATAATCAATTCTAATACTTATTTGTTTTGATGCTGGGCAAATCAAAGTCCTTAAACTAAAACAGATTTCAGATTCTTTTCATGATTCAAACTAACAAAGAAATATAGCTATATTTCAAGAACTGATGGGATCCCAATTAAAAACTACCAAAAAACAAAGGGGAAAAAGGCACTGTTTTCTTTAAAGACTTTTGATCCCCATTTTTTCAGTTAAGAGTCACTACTATTATGTTACCTCAGCACTCTTTCTTTCTGAATTACTAGGACTAGATTAATAACTGTGATTAACTTTTAAATATGCTTCTTGGCACTGAAATGCTTATTAACGAGCAAGCAACTATGTATAAATGAGAGTCCTACAACTGGTTACAAAATAACTTTGAAGATCCCTTCCAGTTCTAAGATTCTCTAGTTTTACATCTCTAAGCTAGAATATTGAAAAATTTGCCAGTAACCTGAGAAAAGCACAATCTATCCCAAGGATGCTAGCTAAGTATTAATTAAATGAACAGCTCCTTTTGTATATGGGAAGGCTGCAGTTTAAGGTCCCAGAGTTTCTGATTTCCATTTCCTTGCTGTCAGCCTAGTTGGTCTTTCTGCCTCCTAAGGGTTCTTAGTTTTCTGAAACTATCACACTATATTAAGGGGTTTGATATAATAGCAAAGCAAATCTCCCCTGGGTTCTCTCAAGTACCAAACAAAGCCTAAATTATAGCTTATATATACTAGTAAATAAAATAAAAATAATGATCTGTGACAAATTGTTCCCAGAGAAAAACCAAGGATAAAGGAAGGTACCTCTAAGAAATTCAAGCAGAGAAATATAGTGAATTGCTCTCTGAACTTTTCATAAAGGTATAAAAATTTATTTTACATATATCTAGATAGATTAACAAGGCTATTCCTTTCACCCCCTCCTAGGTTGTAAATCCTGACAGATATTAATTATAAATTGGGACCAGACTATTATTCAATGCTGTGGTACAGAGCTTACAGTAGAACTCACAAATTACCTGTATAATCAGATGTATGGAGCTTCTGAAAATCTCTTTCAGGTAAAAAATATCAAAGAGATCAATTTTTTTTGACCAGGTTCTTGACAGATATAGAGTCTCTGCTTTTATGCCAACAAGAGGAAGAATAAACTCTATCAGAAAAGACATTAATTTGGCCACTGGCTTCCTGTCAAATTCTCCTAACATGCCTAAATGAAGAGAAAGATTTCTTAGTTTTTTATTTCATGTCTTTGTTTTATTATGTCAGAATGGCTCTAGTCTTTCCTCACTAATGTCTCTACATATCTGGGCTAACTTTACTTTGGTGAGCAAAACTAGGTTAGTGAAATTAAAGCCTAATATTAGAATTTAAAACAAAATCTAATGTAAAGTATTAATTTAAAAAAAACCTATCTTGAAAAACAACCATAATAAAACCAAACTACAAAACTCAATTTAATCTACACTTGATGTTTGGATTAAATAAAATCAAATGAAACTTTAAAAAATGAATACAATTAGTGCAAAGCATATGCTTACACTGATCAAATACAAAATTCTGTTATTCTGGGGCCTCCCTGGTGGCACAAGCGGTTAAGCACCGCACTATGAAGCAATCTGCAACCTTTGCAGCACAAGTCCAATCCCCGGCCAGCCAGGGAGCAACCCACATGGCAAAGTAGACCTCTCCTGTCTCGCCTGCTGTTCCTCTCAGCAGTGTATTTCAGTCAATCTGCCTGTTCTGTTCCCCACTCTGTCTCTGGTGAGTCCTCTCACCCCCTACACCTCTGGCCTATACCCCAGCTCTTGTATGCATAAATAAATAAATCTTAAAAAAAAATTTTTTTTAAATTCTCTTATTCTGATACAAGCAAGCATTTCCAAGGTTCAAAATAAGAAGCAAGCTCCGGGTCTCCCTGGTGGCTCAGGGATTAAACACAGCGCTGTCAAGTTATCGCCAGCCACTGCAGCATGAGATAGATCCCTGCAAGGGAGCAATCCACATGGTACAGCAGACCTCTCCTGCCTCGCCCACTGCTCCTCTCAGCACTGTATTTCAGTGGATCTGCCTGTTCTGCTCCCCACTCTCTCTGGTGAGTCCTCTCACCCCCCTATACCTCTGGCTTACACCCTAGTCCTTGTATGCATAAATAAATAAATCTTTAAAAAAGAAGAAGAAGAAGAAGCAAGCTCTTCTGAGTCCCCTTTAAAGGGTTCTTCCTCTCTCCAGTGAGGAGAAAGATCCCTCAAATACCGGAGACCAGGGCAGGCCCATTAATCAAGGTATCATTTCCTTTACAGTTAAAATTGAAATCCTTTTGTAAAAAACAAGATAAAGAGGGGTCTCCCCTCTTTATCTTGAGCAGGCGGTTGAGCGTAGTGCTGTGAAGCTGTCCACAGCCTCCGCAGTGCCAGTTCGATCCTGGCTGGCCGGCCAGCGAGGGTCCCACATGGTATGGCACACCTCTCCTGTCTCGCCCACTGCTCCCTTCAGCAGTGTATTTCGTCAGTCTGCCTGTTCTGTTCCCCGCTCTATCTCCAGTGAATCCTCTCACCCTCCAGTGCATCTGGACTGTACCCCAGTTCTTGTATAAATAAATAAATAAATCTTAAAAAACAAAAACAAGATAAAGATAGAGACCTCAAAAGAGTTGCCAAGTTCTCACTTCATAAGAGAAGGTACTAGGAGTTCTCAAGAGTTCCACACTGGCAAATACTTTACTTTTCTCCATCCAGAGCCAGAGCACTAAGATTAATCAGAATAGTAAGAGTAAAAGAAAGTAACTACTAGCCACATTCTGACTTCACATTCACCAATGACGAAGGAATTTACTGTTACTAATAAACAACTTTAAAGGAAGAAAAAAGGGAAGAAGCATTTGCACCTCAGCACAGTAAGTACAAGATATCAATGACTACTTACTTATATCTCAGAATGTAAGTTTTGATGGGAAGGGAAGAAGAGGGACGATAACAGTACTTTTGAAATCCTGATATTTACATAAAGGAGCTTTGAGAAGCAAGAGGAAATACTGGTATCTAGAGTTAAAAACTAGCCCCAACCGGGTAAAAAGGTAAAGATAGATATGAAAGAATGAAGCAACGAAATTGCAAAGAAAACAGTTGTAAAAACCTACAGGCCCAGAAAATACACAATACTCAGGGGAACAGTATCTCATAAATATCCATGCATACATGTACACAACATACACATTTAAGTTAGAACTCAGGCCTCACTGTCAATTTTAGCAGGCCCAAACAGATATAATTAAAATATATATTTCATTAATATGTAAATTATACATTATACTATTTGCTAGATCAATAATTTAACAATTATTGTTCCTAAAGAGCTGCTTATTTAAATATACTCAACTTAATACATAGGTGGTACTAATACTATTTTTCCAAGATTTTAGAATATTGTCATTTTTAAAACAAACAATATAAAAAAGTTCTTAAGAATCTTTTGGAAGAGAATAAAATAATATTGTCTGGAAACTATCTTAGACTTCCTAATAATTTTGTGAAATTTCTTCCTTTGTAAATTTCTTATTATTGGTTAAATAGCAATTGTACAAAGCTATAGTTGTTCAAAAATAGTAGTTAAGTCAAATTATATCAATCCAACCAATTTTATAGCCATTAACTATTTTATTATGAAGATAATTAGAAAGTATGAAAAATATTGGATACATTATTTAATGGATACATTAAATAGGTAAAATAGAAAATTATAGGTAACTTTAAACACATTTATATGAAACTATTCCTGTGGAAAGGCCTACAAAATGAAAACAAACATTTGAAAGGTAGTGTATTACATGGCACCTTTGTCTTTAAAATAATGGTAAAAGTAGTAAATTGATTTTGCTTTTTAAAAATGTAATATGAAATGAAAGACCTTAGTTTCCTCATGTATGAAATCAAAGATTCGATTAGGTATCGCTAAAGTTATTCTGATTCTATCTACTGAGAGACTGTAAGGAAAAACTACTATGATATATTTTGAACTACTATTCCTGAAAAGTAAAGTGATACGTATTTTAAGATTATAAATGATCAGACACCAGACTAAGAAACATAAATAGCAAGTATTGATTGGCTTTGTTAATCTGGTTTCATAATAAACACCCTCCAAAATTGGTAATGGTTAACAATAAAGAAACAATAAACAAATCAATTTTTTAAAAGCTAAATGATTTCTTGCTGGGGTAGTCTCCTCACTGTTAAAGTTTCTGATCGAGAAGCGTCTACAAAACATATTCATTACTTACCTTACCTGAGTGAGTCTAACATGGCTAAATACAACTTTTCACAGATGACTTCTTTCTTCTTCCATTGCTGAGCTATCTGCCACTTTTGCAAGCTAGAGTGATAAATCTTTTCGACCACAAAGGTAATTTTCCTCTAAAATGTCACCCAGATAATCTCTCACAGGATTAAATACTGTTTCACAGTATTAGTTACATAAAGGGGGACTGATTTCTTCCTTTAAAAAACCAACTCCACTTGCAAGTCACAATGTGGGTTCAAAAATGATAGGTGAAGCATGGATGACATAGTTTCCAAAGCTAATAAAGCACTATGTGGGGCTGCCCTTTTAATTATTATCTGTTAAGTAATACTTAAAAGTAGCAAACAGGGGGCCTCCCCTGGTGGCGCAGTGGTTGAGCGCTGGGTTGCGAGGCTGCCCGCAGCCTCTGCAGTCTCTGCAGCACCAGTTCGATCCCTGGCCACCAGCGAGGGTCCCACAAAAAAAAAAACAAAACAAAAAACGTTGCATACAGGCCCCTAGAGTTCAGAGATTCACATTGAATTCCAATGGTGAAATAGGTCTTATGCTCTATTGTTTCGTTTAGAAAAATAGAGTTTTTCTATTCTTGCCTACTTTCTTTCTGGCATTAAAAAAATAATAGAATTGTGCAAGTCATCTCTAATGTGATTTAGTATAGACTTTGGCTTTTAACCCATGGTTATAAAACACAATGAGATGTAAAACATTTAACTTAATATTCTCTCCAAGTTGTGCTGTCAGTTTATGTAAAATTCCCTGTTGCTTTTACTAAAATGTATAACTTTTTAAAAAGGCAAATGTATCTAATAAATGATGGAATGTTTTAATTTAAAAAGTCCAAAGTTATTTAGAATAGTTTCTAATTAAGTTTTCAATGACATTTAACAACATCATTTACTGCTTTCTTCTTTTTCAATGAAAGAATTAGAGCAAATGTTTTAGAATACTGCAGTGATCTAAAAGAACACACATTTACCTAATGTGTTCCTTTGTACCAGGCACCGAAGTAGATGCTTTCTCAATGTTAGCCCATGTGTTGGGCTATTTCCTTGTCTGTGGTAGGAATCTGTGATATTTCCTTGTCTCCTGAATTTAATAAATACATTGGGAGGAAAATCCTCCATTTTCCTTGAAAAAGTCTATCAAGAAAAGGATATTGAGAAAAGCATTCAACCAGCAGCTTGCTCATGGTTTAAGACTGATTAAAGAAAGAAAGAGGAGAGGTAACACAGGCACATGCTTGTAGGAGATAATGTGTAAACCAAATGCAGGGAATGTTTTTAATGATTTCAGATTGCAACAGGTAAAAAGTGTGGAAAGACAGATCTAGTTATAGTAGCCTCTACGGGGGAGGATTTACATTTCTAAAAAGTTATATAAAGTCAGGGGAACCTGAATTCAAGTCCTAACTTTGTCACTACCTATCTGTGTGACCTGGGTCAAGTTACTGAGCTTCCTGAGGCTCAGTTCACTATCTCTAAATTGAGGTTTAACATTATCTACCAGCCCTGGGGTGGTTAAGTTTAAACCAGATATCCCATTAAAAATGCTAGGTGCCTAGCTTATAGAAACCAATAATTTTTAATACTAATTTATTATTGTTACTTGTATAACTAAAAAAATTCTACCAGCATTTGACTGAAAAGAATCTTTATGAAATATAAATTAGACTTTATTGCACATTGACATAAATAATGGCAAATTGAAAACAAATATAGAATTATATTACTAACCATTAAAACTCAACCCATCTTCTTCATATGGTTTCATTTGCTCCACATCTGATTTGACACTGAACTTAATGGACTTTATTTAGCACTTTCATATATTTAGAGAATGTACATAAATTTATAGCATTTTGGGTGATTTCAGACAGTATATTTATATCTATATTTATAAATATATCAGATAGTATATTTATGATAAAAATATAATAGTATTTAAGAAATTTCATCAGTCATTGACCAATTTATTTTACAAATATTTTTCAGAATAACAAGGCAGTGTGCTAAACAAAGTAAATAAGGAGGATAAAGACATATATTGCATGGTTTCACTTATACATGGAATATAAAGAAACAAAATGAAGGGTTGATCAAAACCAAATCAATAACCCTAGAAATCTGTCTGTAGAATTAAGATTCCTGGGCCTCCCTGGTGGCGCAAAGGGTTAAGTCTCAGCACTATGAATCTACCTGCAGTCACAGCAGCACTAGTTTGATGCCAGGCCAGGGAGCTGACCCACATGGTTCAGCAGACTTCTCCTGTTTAGCCCGCTGCTCCCCTCAGCAGTGTATTTCAGTCAGTCTGCCTTTTCTGCCCCCCAACTTTGTCTCTGGTGAATCCTCTCACCCCTTTACCTCTGAATCACATACAGTGTTTGTAAAAATTAAGAAGAAAAGAATACAAAATATAAATAGAATATATAATATAAAAAGATATTCTTTGTTGATATACCAAAACAAAACGAAAACCAGTTTTATTTTCTGAAGAATTATTTAAAAAACACCACCACCACCACACGATATTTCTTACATAAGCTCAACTTTGGAAAAGAGTGCATTTACTCTTCAAACTCTCATTGAGATTCCTTTGAGAACCCTAAACATTAAAAAAAACCCACAATTATATAATCTATTAATTGCCAAACAGATTAGGGTATTAGATAATATATATGATTATATTCAAAATATCTACTAAGTTGTAAATGTAGTAAAAGCCTTTCTGTATAATTTGGTTGTTTATTTTACTAACAATATGAAAGGCAAGTCAGTTAATCTGAGCTAAGACGAGCACCATAGAGAGACCATTCCTGTGGTTAGACCCAGGGAAAAGATAGGAAGATGACAAACTTGCCAATCTAAGAGCCCTCCTGAACCCCTGCAATGGTATACTCAGCTTTCTGTCATTATGGAAAGTCTTGTAGGCATTGGCACATGTGCAGCCATTCAAAACTACAAACCTCATTATCTTAATAAACAATCTCATAACCAAATCTTACTCATGGGAGTTAAAGAATTAAGTTAGTCTTCTCAGCTATGAGAATAATTTGAGGAACTAAAGACAATCTTTATTGTTTTAGAAAGGCTCTAAATTTAGAGAGTAGATTCAGCACTCTATGATAGAAATTACTTATGCTTAACAGTAGTGAAAATTTGAACTAGCAATGGATATTGTTTATTTTTATATTTTTGTAATATAATAAAAAAGAAAATGATTCTAGAAGATAGCACTAAGCATCACAGAAAATCAGATTTCATCATAAATGTGTCAAATTACCAAATCAATAAACAATTTACATGTGACTCTTACCTGTAATAAAACAATATTAATTTGACTTTTTTATTATTTATTTGTTTTAATCCTGATAACCTACTTTGTAGAAAAAATGTCACTGGGCAAGTCTGAAAAAAATTTTGAGGGCTTATTCAATTCTATATGGCTTTACACTAATAATGTTTCAAGGCAGTTATAAGTACTTGATGAGATAAATGCATGTGTGGAGCTTAATATCAAGAAACAGTCTCTCTGGCATCGGTAATCAAACAATTACGAAATGGAAAGTACATCTTGTACAAGCTGACAGAGCCATTAAATCAGGAAAGCTGTGGGCAGACATACTGACACTGCAAGAATTACCAGAAAGCATTAATTTCAGCATTAATAAAATGGCAGTAAATAGATGACAGTTGGCAGATGAACTAAGAAATAAGGTTACTGGCCTTGTTGAGCTCGCGTCTGATTTTCTCAGGCACAAACTGGTCGAGGTAGCGTCTGAAGTGAAGAGCATCAATGGCGACGATTTCAGTGCCGCGCCGCTGCCAGTCATCCCTGGGGCAGGACAGAAGTGGGGTGAAGATGAGTAACTGGGAAAGCCATTCACAAAATAAAGCCCTTGTGGGTTCGGGTTTCTTAGACTTTGGTGGGGCTAAAATATTAAAACAAACAATCCAGTAGTTACAGGTCTCAGCAAAACAGGAGGGCAGAAAATACCGTTTTAGTTTCAGATTCTAAGGCATACACATTGTGGAATTCCCAGCATTATAGTAAAATTAAAAACTATCAAGACAAACAACAGTATAACATAGTCTAAACAGGTATACCATTTGCAGGCAGTCTCAGAAATTAAAGGATTTGGGGGTAAACAAAAGGAACTTACTTCTTTGTTTTCCTCAAATACTAAAGACATGGTGTTTGTATCTCAACAAATGTTCACTTCTCCTTTGCTTTGAAAGATCTGTGCTAAGTTACTGAGTTTGAAACATTACCACATATTATCAAGGAAAATATAATATAATAAAAAAGGAAATATAATAAAAAAGGAAATAATCTTCAGAAGCATTATATAAAAAATGTGTAATGACTGAATACAAAATTCTACCTACTGTGCTCAATTACTGACGGTGCAAAACTATTTTTAAAAAGACAACAGTAAAGCAGACAATAACACATAGCTTGTAGAAACAGGAAGGACTGGGTCAGATGATAGCTTTGGAAAGAAGAAATTCTGAATATCCCATCTCTTTATAAATTTGCACATTGATGGGTAAAGCAACTTCTCACACTAAAGAGAAACAGAAATCTTCATGTTAGCCTATAAATAATAATCACAAATTAAGCATCCACACAGGTCACTGTTGCAAACAGTTTTAACAAAACAAAGGAAAAGAGACAAAAGAATGGAGATATTACAAAGAGTACGTTTTATAGCTACACACATATGCATGTACATAAGGGCTTGCAGGCACCATTTCGTTAAAATTTATCTCTGGTAAACCATTTTAGTGTGGAAGCAAGAATGCCAAAATGATGTTTCAGTAAGAAACAGAAAACAGTAGCAGCAAAGTTCACTGTAGGCTCTGCATTCAACTGTTTTGTGGCATTTGGCAAATTGTTCCAACACAGGTTTCCCCCATCTACCTAAAAACACAGATAAATTAAGGATAACTAAATATACTAAAGACTGTAAGCTCTAATTAGAACCGATTCCAAATAATTTGGAGTTGGAAATTAGCCTCCAATGACTTCTTACAAATGGCAGCTGATAGGTAAAGAATTGTAGATTTCTGCTTTTCCAGTTCTTGGTTTAGACTTCTGGTTCTTCCTTTTGGTATACAGAGATGATGCTATTCTTTTAAATACTATTGTATTTAAAAATAGTATGGGGCCTCCCCGGTGGCACAGCGGTTGAGCGCTGGGTTGTGAAGCTGCCCGCAGCCTCCGTGACGCCGGTTTGATCCCCAGCTGCTCCCCGGCCACCGGAGGAGGGTCCCACATGGCGCGCTCAGATCTCTCCTGCCGCCCGCTGCTCCCCTCAGCAGTGTACTTTGGTCCTTCTGCCTGCTCTGCTCCCCACTCTGGCTCTGGTGAATTCTCTCACCCTCCCGCGCTTCTGACTGTACCCAGTGTTTATATGAATAAATAAATAAATCTTTAAAAAAAGAAAAAGAAAATTCTAACAACCCTAAAAATAAATAAATAAAAATAGTATAGTAGAACCTGTACTACTGAATTTTTTTTTAAAAAGTCAAATCGCTGATATAAGAGTATATAGATGGGAGGCAAAATGTACCACTAGCTCTTGCCCAAGCTAATACTAGAATAAGAAATGAGCTCACCTTTCACTCTTGTCTTCATGGCTCCGAGCCCAACGATATGTTTCAGCATAGCCTGTGTATTCACTGTACTGTTCAGTACCTGAAACGAATCATCTGCTGTTATTTTTCTGAAGACTTTTTTCTTAAAAAGCTGTACTTTCTAAAAGAGTCTGTCAATAAATGTATTCCTCCTTTCTGAAATTATCTTATTGGCAAATACCAATTTATTCTCCCCCCAAGTTTTCTTGATTTGCCATTAGTTTACATAACTGTACAAATATCAATTAAAAAAAGAACCACTGGTCTTAATGACCTGCTACTATTTCCCATAAAGAAAAAAAAGTTATACCTCTAAACACCACCAAAATGTTTATCATTTAGTGACTAAATGTCTCAAAATAGAAAACAAAATATGCTGTCATTTAAAACTGCAGAGGTACCATCACATAGCCAACAGAATGGGTAAAATAGAAAAGAATAACACTAAAGGTTGGCAAGGAAGTACAAGTAGAATTCTCATTATTGTTGTAGAACATAAAAGAAAAAATTTTCCTTTTAAAAAGTTTTTGGCTATTCTCGGTTCTTTGCATTTCCATATAAATTTTACAGTCACCTCAATTACTATTTTTAAAAGTCTGCTAGAAGCAATATTGTACCAACATTGAGTCTACTAACCCATGAGCATTGTCTATCTTTCTATTTCTTTACATCTTCTTTACTTTTTCTCAGAAAACAATTTAGCAATTTCTTATAAAACTAAATATACACTCATCCTTTGGCCTAGAAATCTCACTCCTAGGTACTTACCCAACAGAACTAAAAATGCATGTCCACAAAAACCATACAAGAATGTTCACAGTAGCTTTATTCATAATTGTCTTGTATTAGTAAGAATATAGGCTGAGAACCAGAACCACTAGGAGATATATATTAAGAGATTCAGTGCAAGGATGTGACTTATGAAATTTTGGAGGCTGACTAGACAAGTCTGAAGACTGGACATTTCAGGCCGACTGAGGCTGCTGCCCACAAGAGGAATATCTTCTTCAGTACAGCCTCAGGTGTGCTCTTAAGGCCTGAGAGTGAATCAGACTCATCTAGGATAACTTACATTTTTTCAAGTCAATCAGTATGGACTTTAATTATATCTAAAGAATATTTCTGTAGTAACACCTAAGATTAGCATTTGACTGAAAAATTGGGGGCTCTAGCCTAGTGAAGTTTCATATAAAAAAAGATGACCACAAGCTTCAAAGTGGAAACACCCAAGTGTCTATCGGTAGGAAATAAGCAAAACATGTGGCATGATCATGCAAAGGAGTGCTACTTAGCAATGAAAAGGAAAGATATGCTGATATACTAAAAAAAAAGTAGAAGAAAATCACACATGCTGAGTAAAAGAGTGCATATTATGTGTACTTACATGAAATTCCTTAAAAAGACAAAACTAATTTGCAATAAAAAGAAATTGTGATTATTTCTAGGGCTTACATGGGGATTTACCAGAAAAAGATGCAAGGGAATTTCTAGTAGCACCAGACATACTGTTTTTTTGTTTTTGTTTTTTTTAAAGAGGCATGTATTTTTATTTATTTATTTGTTTGTTCGTTTGTACATGCACTGAGTACAGTCAGAAGCGCCGGAAGGTGAGAGAATTCACCAGAGCCAGAGCGGGGAGCAGAGCAGGCAGAAGGACCGAAGTACACTGCTGAGGGGAGCAGCGGGCGGCAGGAGAGGTCTGCGCGCCATGTGGGACCCTCCTCCGGTGGCCGGGAGCAGCTGGGGATCGAACCGGTGCGCAGAGGCCGCGGGCAGCTTCGCAACCCAGCGCTCAACCGCTGTGCCACCAGGGAGGCCCCCAGACATACTGTTTTATGTGTTGTAAATTGGTGAATCTAGGTAAGTTTATATGGACCTTCTTTGTATTATTCTTGCAACTCTATAAATGCAAAACTTCATACACAGAAATATAATTTAAATATTAAATAAAGCTATAAAAATACTAATCTATTTTGTGTATGATTAAAAATTTTCATAACTTATAAAAGATGTAGACTTGGTGATAGTTTCTAGTCCATTACTTAGCATACTATTTCGTAAAAATAATTTATACCTTAATTCCTATAAATTCATCTAAATTTATCAGTAAGATACTTAGCCACAAATCAAGAAAACAACTGCAATATTCATGATGTTTCTTGAGTGAAGCTTCTCTTGACACCATAAGGAGAGTTGGTTGTTACTTCTCTGTGTTCTACAATATTTTGATATAAAATTGGTAATTTTTTTACATAACATTAAATTGCAATCTGAAAGTTAATTCTACTTCTATAAAGTAGCAATGAACAATCATAAATTGAAATTTCAGAAATATATTTACAATAGCAACAAAAAATATGAAATACTTATGAATAAAGCTGAGAAAATATAAAAAGAGTATATGAGGAAAACAATAAAATATTACTGAGAAATTTAAGACTAAGAGACATCTCATTTATGTGTTAAAAGTTAAACATAGGGGCCTCCCTGGTGGCGCAAGGGGTTGAGACACAGTCTGTGAAGCTATCCGCAGCCATTGCAGCACAAGTTCGATCCCCGGCCAGGAAGCAACGCACATGGCGCAGCAGACCTCTCCTACCTTGCCTGCTGCTCCCCTCAGCAGTGTATTTCAATCAATCTGCCTGTTCTGCTCCCCACTCTGTCTCTGGTGAATCCTCTCAACCCCCACACCTCTAGCCTGTACCCCAGTTCTTATATGCATAAATAATCTTAAAAAAAAAAAAGTTAAACATAGTCAATATGTCAATTCTCCCCAAACTGATTTATAGATTTCAAAGCAGTCTTAAAATTCAGCAGGCTTTGTTTTTTTTTAAAGAGTATTTATTTATTTATTTGTTTGTTTGTTTATTTGTTTATTTATTTATACAAGCACTGGGTACAGTCAGAAGCGTGGGAGGGTGAGAGAATTCACCAGAGCCAGAGCAAGGAGCAGAACAGGCAGAAGGACCGAAGTACACTGCTGAGGGGAGCAGTGGGCGGCAGGAGAGGTCTGCACGCCATGTGGGACCCTCCTCCAGTGGCCAGAGAGCAGCCGGGGATGGAACCAGTGCTGCATAGGCTGCAGGCAGCTTCGCAACCCAGCGCTCAACCGCTGCGCCACCGGGGAGACCCTCAGCAGGCTTTTTAAAATATTAACAAACTGACTCTAAAATTCACCAAAATAATTCTGAAGAATAAAGTTGAAGGGCTCACACTGCATGATTTCAAGAATCATTATAAAGTTATAATAATCAAAACAAAAATAACAAATTAATAAATTGGATTTAAAAATTAGAAACTTCTGTTCTTCAAAAGATAATGAAAAGATATGCTACATATAATTGATAAAGGACTTATATCCAAAATATATAAAGCACTTTCAAAACTTATCAACAAAAAAATTAAAAACATGCATAAAAGATAGTTTATTATATGTAGCCATTGTATCTAAACTTATATAATTTTATACTTTAAAAATAATACAGTTCATTATATGTCAATTGTTTCTCAATAAAGCTGTTAAAAAATGTAATGTGACTCCCTCACCACAATGTCTGCTTTTCGGGGCAGGGATTATAAATTAATATTATGTCTATACTATAGCATCTTGTAATGCAAGAATATGGAAGCAGTTGAGTAAGTATGCCACATAAGCATAATAGTTAATAAGCACAACAGGAACACCACCATATTAACTGAAGCTAAGAAGCACAGAGAAATTTAATCTGAAGGTATCATGTAACTGACACATATAAAAAAATTCACATTTACAAAGACAGTATGGCATGATTTAAAAAAAGAACACCACACTGATGTTAGGAGACATGAGGTACCCAAAGTGAATCCTTACATAATAAATCTCATTGGACTTCATCTTATCTATAAATCAAGCCTGTTAATAAATCTTATCTTGTTTACCTTCTGGAATTGCTTAGAAAACCAAGTAAGATGAATTTAAAATTTTTCAAAACCAAAGTAGCTAGTACTGGGGTCATTAAACTTAACGTAAGGGAGGTAAAGATAAATGACTGCATTTATATGGAGTTTATGAACAATCTGGTCTATCAAAATAAAATGTCAGGAATAGTCTTGTTCTTTTCTAATTTCTGCCCTAGTGTGGACCAGACTCATTTCTTCCTGTTTATCCCCCCCCCCCAAAAAAAATTACTGTTTACTTAGATCTCTTAAGTATGAAAACAAACACTTGTTTCTTGAAAATAAAGTAGTTGGGAAAAATATCAATTATCATAATTCTACTTCAAGTTAGGATGGTTTCAGTCTTCTTTTCTAAGAAGAACAAAGTTAGATTTTAGGAACGAGAAATAGAAAATGCACATATAGATGCTTGCACTCTAATCAAATTAGGTCCTTTTCTAAGCAGACATCTTTCAAAATTATGTCCTCCATCAGTTCTAAAAAATGGATGTTCTTAAATTGTTTTAAATTCAAATTCACTTATAAACTATGATGAAAATGCAAAAACAAATAATAATAACAAACAAGACAAAAGATTGAATGAACTTTGTGTCTAGGGACACATGTTCAAAGACAATCTTCACTTAAGGACGAAAATTTGAAGAGACCCATTAAAATCTTTTCAAGGACAGCTTTATGAGTTTTTGGATTTAGTAGTAAGAAACATTCTAATACCCTCTTCAAAAAAATGAAAATTTGTGATGAACACAGGAAAAAATATTTGAAGGTTTAAAAAAATTGCATTGACCAGTGAGTTGTTCTTTTGTAAAGGATTATATGAAAACCAGCCACCCACTTTCTATTATTAACACTCACACATTGGTGCAGCAGACAGAACACTCTTGCCTTCATTTCCATGATTAATAAAAATTAAGAAAAGGCAAACTTCAAATGAATTTAAATCATCCCCAATGAGCTGGTGTCATTTAGTTAGCAATAGGCTGTTTGTGTTGTTAGTGACAGGCAGCTCCTATAGTGTGACTCTGTAAGACAGTCCCAGTACTAGAAATAATGGTGTACACTTTTGTCCTTTTATCAGTTCTATGGACACTCACACAAGATATAAAGATCGATGGTCTGGAATGTTTTGATTCAGTAAAGGGCAGGTTATATGTGAGATGTACAAACATTCTGCTCAGTAAGTTTCATGTGCAGGCATTAGTTTTATGTGCTCACCAAACAGAAACAATAGAACAATCTCCAAGGTCCACTGCAGCACACTTTGGTATTGAAGTGATTTGCTGGATGTTGTAGAGGAACAGAAGGGGAAAAAATGGAAGATTGGAGTTTTAATTCTTTCCCTCTATCTAGACTTTTACTGAAAGGTTTTAACTCATGGCTACCCCAGGGAAGATGACAGCAAATAGAGGAATAACACTGTCTGGATAAAAGTATTTGCCTGTTTGTATGACCTGTTTCATATTCATTTAAAAGTCTGATACCAACCAGATGCCCTACAATGATGATAAATTTAATTTATTTCCAATTTCTCAAACTCTTCTACAGATTCAGGCAGCATAGTCACAGCCATTAGCTCACGGAGCCTAGATGCATCATTGAAGGAATGGAATTGATCAGGCAGACAGATTGCAGTGCATAGTTAAGAGTGTCCAAAGAAGGGAGATGGCAGAAATCCAACATCAAATAGATGATGAAATGGCCATTTCCATTAAGGGAACTTCACATCACAGATATTAATTAGGAGGCACTATAATAAAGTTAAGTGGATGTGGGGAAAAATGCTGAGTTAAAAGTCACCCCGGATGTCCTTAGCCTGAGGTAATTACAGATCTGAAAGTGAGTCATAGAGCTGCAATTTTCCCATTCAGTTTTACATTGAATGCAGGTAAGCTAGAGACCAGATGTAGCCACAGAGTAAGGATCCTCTTTTAGATTGAGGGCAGACTATTTAAAAAAAAAGAAAAATTCTAATGTTTTCCTGTTAGTATTCTCAAGGCATTTATATCCTGTATATCCTTTATAGTAACATTAATGGTAGATGACAAGAGACTTACTACTTCCCTAATACAAGAAAATGAAGCAAATGAAACAAATTAGTTTTGAGTTTAAATGCCCAGTCTTCTGCCAACATTTTAAATTCAAGGATGTAAATTCATCTTAAAAAAAAAAATTTTTTTTAAAAGATTTATTTATTTATTTATACAAGCACTGGGTACAGTCAGAAGCGCAGGAGGGTGAGAGAACTCACCAGAGCCAGAGCGGGGAGCAGAGCAGGCAGAAGGACCGAAGTACACTGCTGAGGGGAGCAACGGGCGGCAGGAGAGGTCTACGCGCCATGTGGGACCCTTCTCCGGTGGCCGGGGAGCAGCCGGGGATCGAACCGGTGCTGCATAGGCTGCGGGCAGCTTCGCAACCCAGCGCTCAACCACTGTGCCACCAGGGAGGCCCCTCATCTTAAAAACTGATGGAATATTTTGTTTTGAGTCTTCAGTTCAAAACCAGGTTAAGTGCTAAAACTTTTAAAACCCTTTAAAGTATTATTTGATATGCCCAAATGCTGGAGATAGTAACATTTCAGGCCTTCAGAGCTTCCTTTAAACAATATGAGATCGATATTGAGAGTACTTAGTTGCCTAACAACAGGTTTATGACAGTTTTAATTTTTTTTTGGTACGTCTGTGTACTCTCTTCTCCCCAAATCCTTTCCAACTACATCCTTCCAATCAGCATACATAATAACAATACAAATAGATGATCCTTATGGGAGTTGAGGCAATGCTGAGAATAAAAGAATTTTTTATTTCTATATCAGTATAATTTGTATGACAACCTCAGACTTCTTGGATCAAATACTTCAGGTTATTAACTTCAAATAGCTGAGGCTCTACTCAAGTAGAAATTCCTTTGCTAAAGTTCCTTTTTTACTTACTTTTTTAAAAGATTTTATTTATTTTTGCATAGAAGAACTGGGTGTAGCCAGAGGTGCAAGGGGTGAGAGGACTCACCAGAGACAGAGAGGGGAGCAGAGAAGGTGGATCTGCTTAAATACACTGTTAAAGAGAGCAGCAGGCGAGACAGGAGAGTCTGCTACATCATGTAGGCAGCTCCCTGCTGGGGGTAAAACTCAGACTGTGGTCGTGGGCCATCATGGTGGGCCATCGAGGTGATAGCTCCCCAAGGCCACCAGGGTGGCCCCCATTTTTACATTGTTATATGAACTCAAACAATTAACAAATTCTCGCCTTCATAAAAACAGTAAGATTAGCAAAAATTATGAGAATCAATTTTTTCTGAACTTTGGAAATTAACCAAAGACTTGCAGCAATTTTAGAAAGGCTTATTAAAGAAAAATTGGGCTAATTCTTGGAAAAAGCTGTAAATTTTGTGGCATTTTAATTTGCCCTATTCCTTTTCTACTCTTTCAAGCTCCAAGTAGCCTCAAACACCAACAGTCTGTAATCATAGTAAAAATCAACAGCCTGAGAGTGAAAAAAGAGTAGGCAAAGGAGAGCTGCAGTTACTTCAAAGTCCATTTTCAGAGAATTGTCGTCATTTGACTCCCTGACAGTGCTGGCTTTATTTTATCACATTGGAGCCAGCGCAAAATGACTGTGAGACTTACTCATTCTGGGTATCTAAGGAAATCTCTGACCAATCATTAGATGGTTACTAATCCTACCAAGCATAAACTTTAGTAACCATACATAAAAAAGAACATATACTTTAAAAATTATTTTAAATGTAGTAAAAAACCTAAAGGAAACTATGTCTTAGAACTAAATGAAAGTATGAAAATAATGCCTCACAAGTAGAGAATCTCAATAAATAAAATAACAAGTAAAGAATCTCAATAAAAGGTATTATAAAAAGAACTTTAGACATTCTGAAGTTGCTGCAATAACTAAAATAAAAATTTCACTGGAGGGATTCAAAAACAGGTTAGAGCAGACGAAGGAGGAATCAGTAGACTTGAATACAGGTCAATTGAAATTAACCAGCCTGAGAACGTAAGAATGTAGAAAAATAAGCAGAGCTTCAGAAATCAGTGGGATACCACACCATCAAATGTACCTACATGTGCATAATGGGAGTTGTAGAAGTAGAGGATAGAAAGGGAAAGATTATTTGAAGAAATAATGGCAACAATTTCCCAAATTTATTTAAATACTCAAGATGCTCAATGAATTCCAAAAAAAAGATAAAGTGAAAGAGATCCACACCTACATACATCATAATCAAATTATTAAAAGACAGAAATAAACTTGAAAGCAAAGCATAAGAAATGAAATTTAGATCTTCTCCTGAAGGTTGCCTATAAATGTATCTGGGGCAATCTTTAAGATTTGACCTCAGCATTTCAGTTTTGTCATAAATTAGTTGAGTATACACTGTAATAACAATTGACCAAATTATCCAACACTGTTGAACCAAATTCAACACTGTTGAATCTTTAGTTTCTTAGACTAAATTCAAAGCAGGAAAAATTCAGAGGAAATAAATCCTCTTTCTGCAGAAAGAAAATAGTATCAGCAATGGATGGCTAATTATGGCTTTTATGTGGGCATGTTCTTTCAGGTACTCAAAAATAAATAGCTTAACTTTCCCATGGTGTCTAATTTACAGTTTCTTAAGAACTTTGAGTTAATCATTAATTTGTACATTCATAAGAATATACTGTGGCATAGTAATAAATCAAATCAAAAAAAAGAAAAAAATTGAATCTTAATAGCACACCTAAAGTATACATTTATTACATTTCCTTCTCTCTTCCTTCTATATTAACTTAAATCTAGGAAAGGTACTAAAATGAACATACTTTTTCCTCTTAGGATTATAGAGATTGGGAAGAATATAAGGTTACTGATTTATTTTTCTTCTATAAAGTTCACTGTTGTACTGATTTCAATTACTGTAAATGTGCTTTTTATACTTAAGTATACTGTCTTCAGACTGCAGTACAACAGATCACTTTGGAAATGTAATGGAACAAAAATGCTAGGATACACACTCGAAGACATATTACTATCTTCTTTTTAAGGTATGATATTGTAAAATTCCAAACTGGAAGCTAATTGAATAGTTTTTATCCTTATTCCTAGATTAAAATGCCAAGAAAGAAGGAAAAGATGGGGGATAAAGTGTTCATATTCAGGATTATGAAAATAAAACTATTACAATTTCTAAAAACCAAGTATAAATTTATAAATAAAAATAAGGGGGTAGTGTCCATTGTAGAGAAAAGCTTTATCTGGGTGGCCTCTAGACTTCACGATAGATATTCATAGATAGGGAAACTACTCCATTGTCCAGACTTCACCAAACTAACCTGTGATGATAAGACACTCATTGTGGTCCAGCACTTCAGTGAAGAGTCGTGAAACAATCAATTCAGGATTGATCAAAAAACGGATTTCTTCTTGTACAAGTCCTGCACTGGTTACACCACCACCAACAAAACGGTTTGCAAAGTCCACCTTTGTGGGAAAATGTGACATGTTAGATGGTCTAAAATACCTATATATGAGATAAAGAAGTGTACTCCTTTTAAGTGGTCATTTTCCTGTTCTTTGCTATATAAATCGATCCCCCAAATTATTAATCAATCTTCCCGGGGAAAAAAGATTGTGGTTGACTACATTCTTTTCACCTCATTGTAGTTAGTATCACTGCATATCAATATGGATTCTAGAAAACCTTAAAAGAAACTTGGAAAATAGAGCTTTTAGGCAAAAGACTCAATGTATTTGTATTGCCTCTTGCTTATAAACATTTGTGGTCCAATGACCACAAGTCAAGGGAGGTCTTTACATGGAAAGATTTCAAGGTCATTTCCCCACCAATCACTATTCACTTTCCCTTTGTGTATTTTATATAGTATAACAATTAAATATTTGTCCTTAAAGAATTGAAAAGTTTAGAGATTGACCTTTTTTGAGTAACCTTTTTCTTCTGTGTAAAAGTAAAGGGATAGAATTTCTTCCTTCTAAATGCAACCTCAGACACCAAACTGCATGAGCAAACTTTTTTTTAAATATAGGGAGGGGGCCTCCCTGGTGGCACAAAGGGTGAAGACGCAACCTATGAAGCTGTCCACAGCCACTGCAGCATGAGTTCAATCCCAGGCCAGGGAGCTAACCACATGGTGCAGCAGACCTCTCCTGATTCGCCTACTGCTCCCCTCAGCAGTGTATTTCAGTCAGTCTGCCTATTCTGCTCCCCACTCTGTCTCTGGTGAATCCTCTCACCCCTCACACCTCTGGCCTGTGCCCCAGCTCTTGTATACATAAATAAATAAATCTTTAAAAATAAACAAACAAACAAATAAATAAATAAATGGAGGAAAATGAAGTAAGACAGAAAACCCAATTTAGCAAGAAAGATTCAACTAAATTAGTATTTCCAATTTGGTTTAAAACTATATATAAGCATTCCATGGAGCACTATGATCAGATCCCCAAGTGCCAATTAATAAAGATGAGTTATATAAGATGAAGAGAAAGCACACTAAACTTGCTGGCATTATTTCAGTTCTAAAACATGCTAAGATGGGATTCAGGCAGAGTGATGATCAGTAAAGATCCTAACAGTATATACTTGATATTTTCCAAATGAAACAATTAACTAAAATCAGAACATGGGGAAAACAGGGGAGACATGGCATTCTATCTAGATTTAGCTGACACTCAGGTAAAGGAATAGCTGTATCTCTGAATCATATACACTACTGCAAACCAATGTTACCTCAACAAAAGATCCACTAAATGTAATATGCCTCTGAAAGCATGGGGTCTTTTAGAAAATCAAAATTTCTACTTAAAAGTTAATAAAAGGCTCTCTATTATAGGTGAGAAATATACATAAAACTGAGCATATGAGTGTGTCTTTATTTTTAAGCAGTTATTTTTTAAGTCACTTTAATTTAAACCTATTTGTTCAGATTACTTAGTTTCTGAATTATAACTTGATGAAAAGAAATGATAACACTCCTAGAAAGTTTTGTTATGTTGCCATTCAGCATAATGTAATTTATATGCTACAGAGGGTTTTGCAGCACTGCAATACAATATTCCCTGATCTCCTGGGGATGCATGGCATGGGTGGAGTACAATTAATAGTGCTAGAAGCCTTTATTGTATTCTTTTAATCGACTGAGGTCTCACATTTCATCTATAATATATTCCAGGGTGGGGAGAATCTCAGCTTTGAATGTTGCTAAATAATTCTATGCTGAATTGTATTCTAATGAAAGGTCAGCATTCCTGTGGTGCTAAGTAGCAGTAGCTTTGTTTATTTCCTCTGTATTAAGACTCCCTCAGTTAATCGAAGAATTTAATGTAGGAAAAAAAGTCATGGAGCGGGAAATGTGAGGAAAAAGTGATATTCATTTGAAATAAATTTTAATCACATTTCAAAATTATGGTTTAAAATAGAAAAAAAGCTATTGATTGAAGACAATTTTAAAAGTTTTTAAATTCAAGGATAGGAAAAATGTTAATTCCTTATCCTAAGTATATTTGTTTATAATCTCAAAGAATCATTAGGAGAAAATGATTTAAAATAAAACATTGTTTGCCTCTTTGAAGATTTTTTTTTTTTAAGATTTATCTATTTATAAATACAAGAACCAGGGTACAGGCCAGATGCATGGGAGGGTGAGAGGATTCACCAGAGACAGAGTGGGGAACAGAACAGGCAGTCTGATGAAATACACTGCTGAGGGGAGCAGCGGGCACAACAGGAGAGGTCTGCTTCGCCATGTGGGACTCTCACTGGCCAGCCATGATCGAACCCACGTAGCAGAGGCTGCGGACAGCTTCACAGTGAGGTGCTCAACCAACTGTGCCACCAGGGAGACCCCTCTTTGAAGATTTAAATTACAAAATATGTTGAAAAATAAAATGCCACTGTGAAAAAGAATTGCAGGTCATTTGGCACTAGAGCAAAAGTGTATAATAACTAGCCAGATGCAAACCAGTCGGCTCTTTTATAATAAATATTAAGTTATTCAAATAAATTAGTTCATTCTCAGGCAACTGCTTCACTTAGTTTCTAACATCAAATAAAAATCTAGAAAAAAAATCCGCTATTCCCACAAAAAATGAAATACACAAGCTTCTCTCTAAGGAAACTAAGTTTATAATGCTCTTATAAGTGACCTAAGAACTTAACATTAACATTGTCTTTGATTAGTGATTTAAAAAGAAAAGGTCACTATAAAGCAAAAAGAAAGCTAGATATACAGCTTTGTTAACTCCCTGTCCCAAAAATATTTTCTCTAGTAAAGGCAGTAACACTGATTAATAATAAGGATTGAAAGATGGACAAAATTATCTGTTCTAAAACAGGGAAACAATAGCAAGCATAGTTGTTTCACATGCCTGAAACTGTTACATATGGGAGAGAGGAATTTCTTATCAATCAGTTTTAGATGTCTGCTTCCTAGACCTAAACAAGATTGGTGGCAGAAAAACATCTCCAGCTGGTCATCGTTTAGGGCAGAGCAAGGGCCTTTAAAAAAAAAGAACAAAATTGCTTGGTGACAGCTTGTCAAGACAGTACCCTGGGAACTTCTTCCACTGTCAATCTACAATCAATGTCTGAACCAAGAGGTCTGATGTTGTCAAGATCTTAGGATTTTCTGTCAAAAGGCTTTTTTTTTTTAAAGGCACATGTAAGAAAGAGAGAGTGTACTTGGCAAATAACAGTATTACCGAGGCTGTCAAAATGATCTGTTTGGTGTTTTTCTCTATTCTATCACACTTCTTTGCATTAAATCAGCAGAAGATAAATAAACAGCTTTTCAAATTTCCTTTGCTGTCAGAAATTTGACAAGACAAAGTCTCAAACACACACGTACTGCCATGATTCACCTACCTGTAGCATGCCTTGACCATTTCCTTCTATAGTACCTTCATAAGTGACATGTAATCGAGTCAGAGGTTTTTCACATCTACAATTAAAAAAGATATTCCTTTATTTTTTTAATGACAAATATTTCACTACAGAAAAATCTGAAAATACAGAAAAGTTCAAAAGAAAATTAAAACACTAGAGAACAGAAACAGATGCCTAATGTTAATTCTTGGTATAGATACCCCCAAACTTTTTCTTATTCAAATACATAATGTATTTAAATTGAGATAAAATATTGTCTTGAAACCTGTCTTTCCCCTATAACATAACAAAGTTTCTTCTAAGAGTTGAAAAACTTCTCAAAATATAAAAAAATTAAGATGTATGAAATGTATTATGCTAGAGTAGGCAACCTGAGGAATGACATAGAAATGGTACCGAATCATGATTCACAGATGGGCTCTATTTTCACTTGTTTGATAACCATATGCATGTGTGTATGTGTGTGTGTATGGGTGTCCTGATGAAAACACATGCCACAGAAATTCTGATCACTGGTATTTTTATAATAAATTGACAGATGAACTTAATACCTATAAGTCACAACTGTTTTCTTTCTCTTTCATAAATCATGATCACTGGGGTGTTGATGAGATATAGAACATGCTACTCCAAAATATGGCCTGTTGACATACTGAGTATTTTAAGCTGCAGAAGTCTGAGAAAATGACAGAAACAAGAAGGTCACTCTGACTTTCTCCACACCTCATACTTCCTTTCAGGAACAGGACACAGAAACCTAAATGAAAGATGTCCTCCCTATACCCAGAGGAAGAGGGTACTTTTATCTCTGAGGACAAAAGGACTTTAAGAAGAATCCTAATGGGCCTCCCCCAGTGGCGCAGCGGTTGAGCACTAGGCTGCAAAGCTGTCCGCAGCCTCGGCAGCACTGGTTCGATACCCAGGCACCAGCGAGGGTCCCACATGGCGCGCAGACCTCTCCTGCCGCGTCCGCTGCTCCCCTCAGCAGTGTATTTCGGTCCATCTGTCTGTTCTGTTCCCCGCTCTGGCTCTAGTGAATTCTCTCACCCACCCATGCTTCTAACTGTACCCAGTGCTTGTATAAATAAATAAATCTAAAAAAAAAAAATCTTAATAAGTAGGTCTTATTCTTTCCTCAGTCTAATACACCTTTTCCATACTCCTTAATCTATCATATTCCTCCAGAAGTCTTTATCAGACAGTATAAAAATACACAGGTCTGTTTCTTTGGGCCTTCAGTTCCTTATGAAAACTACTATATCAAATAAAGCTTACAATAAATCTGTACATTTTTCTCCTATTAATATTTGTCGGTTTAATTTTCAGATCCAGTCACAGACCCTAAGAGGGTCAAGGTAAACCTTTTCCTCCACTATAGAGTTTACCTGGTTTATATTATAAACCAATTCTATATCATTAACAGTACTTAGCAATGACCTTATTACTAACTGCTTTTATAGATGGAAAGACAACGCAAAGAAAGCATATAAGTAATCTGTCCATGGCTAGAAGCAACAGAGATTTGAACTTTGGTAGCCTATGTCAATGGTCCAAGTTCTTAACCAGTATATTATACTTTTAGAAAAATTACTTTTAAATCTGTTGAAAGTAATACCATACGTTTGATATTTTTAAACCTCCTTTTTTGGGGGGGGTGGGGAATCCTATTTTCCTAGCCATTTTATTCAAACAAAGACCACTTGTGAGAGTACAACTGAAAAGCAGCATGATGCAGTCATCATTGGTATGTCAGTCAGGATTTCAAAACAGAAATCTCATCTGTTGCCAACTATTCTCCATGACTAAAGTCGACAATTTATAGTTAAGTTCTCAAAAAATTATGAAATGGTTAGAAACTAGTTTTTTTTAAATCAACTTGCTGGTATTCTTAAATCAACTTGCTGATAGGTATCCCCTTTTGACTCCAGAGAATCCCTTATACCACTGCCCAGACTATGAAAGACATAGTCTATTGTAGCACTCTGTGATTAACTAAGCTTGGCTAAGATACTTACTAATAATCAAAGGGTTAACTATAACGTGCTAGAAACTGGACAATCAGAAAATCCTCTAACTTCCTGGCACCCACTTAATCCCTTACTCTTGGGAATATCAATAATCCTCATCTCTTCTTCATGTGAATGCACCTTCTTCATTCTATGTGAATGCATGTTTGTGGTTCTGTGAAGTCTAAAGACACCAATTTTAATTTTATTCTCCAATTCACTTATGAAGCAAATAAAAGAAAAAAGATCAATAAAATAAAAAAACTTAGAAAGGTTATCAAGTGAAATTCTGCTTATCAAAGTTAATCTTAAGAGCAAATTTATCTCACTGACACAGTAGCCTCGCCAATCTTTGCATTTCAACCTATTCCTTCTCTCCTGGATTACAATGTACAAATGGATGTCCTTTAACATTAGAGCCAAATGAATGTCAGATGCAGAGTAGAGATTCTGAGCTGAATTAAAACAAGCCCTCTGAATGGTCTATAAAATCTATACTAAAGTATAGATACTAAAGTAACATGAACAAAAACATCCATATTTCTATACTAAAGTAAGACGAATAAAAACATCCAAACTAATACAAGAGCTAAGAAAGCAATTCTTACTGCTTTTTTTCAGTTTATTTAATTTTATCCATTTTCTTCTACTAATAATCATCTCAGTCATGCATTCCACTCTTAAAGTAAGTTTGCTTTTCTTTCACCTCACAAATAAGTACCTTTAATGGATGAAAGTCACCTAAGCAGATTTGCCTTCTCCAGGTAACTCTCTTAAAAATGAGTCTCTTCCATTATTCACTCCAAACATAATTACAAACTATGATAAAAATTATCATTAGGTAAAAATGAGTGGCACTGCTTAATAATAATGCACATGCAAAATATAAACTTAGTATGCTTAATTATGGCCTCAAAGTGTGTTTAGAAAGTAGATCCATTCTTTTTTAAGTGCTTTGGTGATTTGCTCAGATTAGGAAATGTGTTAACTATTTGAGGGCATTAAGAAATTTACTAATTTGAATGAACCCAGATTGGCTATTATTCTCCTCAGTATTTGCAGATAAATTAGTAAGGGAAAAAAGGTACATTAGCAATTTTCACAAAATGTGCCACCTAGGAGATGGGATAGTTAAACTTCAAAATTCTTCCCAATCAGAATCTAGGTAATTAATATTTACATTTTAGTTTAACAAAAAAAAAAAAAAAAAAAAAAAAACTTTTCCCAGTCTTGTCTTTCAGAAAGAAAGTCATAAAACACAAAACACAAAATACTGACCAAAAAGGAGGGTGAAAATGAACATTTAAATATTGATAGTCCACTAATTTTAGTGTCTTTATACATAACACTTAATTCTAAATATGCCTTTGTGTCAGAAGATAAAACTTAGTCAAAAGAGTATAAGTCAAAAGGTTACACACTTTGATTCAAAAGGTATACCTTGTTAATAATGAGAGCTATCAAAGGATCAATTATGAAACCTCCTAATACTAGGGCATTTAGAGGTTGGGAAACCATCTTCCCAGGGGCTACAAAATAGAATCCTCTCATGATTTAAAAAAAAAAAAAAAAGTCCTTTTAATTCTAAGATTCCATGATTTTTTTTTTTATTATTACCTTTCCCACTCTGGAAAATCTTCAAGACTCTGTCGTGTAAATGTCACCAACCCAGTAGGTTCTACAAAAGCAATAGATGAAAAATACCCAAGGTAAGTTTCAGTTCTGAAGAGATTACATACGTTCCACATAATAATGGGTCTGACAATGACTATAAAGCAAATCAGGAAATACCAAGTATAGCAGAGGAATACAATAGAAGTGTGATTTAAAATAACATTATCCTTATAGTAGGAACTTTTATGATCCAGCAATTCCACTCTTAGGTATTTACCCAAAGGACACAGAAACATCAATTCCAAAGAGCACCTGCACCCCTATGTTTACTGCAGCACTGTTTACAATAGTTAAGCTTTGGAAACAACCCAAATGCCCAAAAACAGATGACTGGATCAAGAAGATGTGGTACATATACACCATGGAATATTACTCAGCATTCAAAAAAGATAAACACATGCAATTTGCAGCAACATGGATGGCACTGGAAGGGATCATGCTCAGCGAAATAAGTCAGAAAGAAAAAGAAAAATACCGGATGGTCTCACTCATAGCAGGAATCTAGAAAACTTAAATAAGGGACCAGGAAAATGAATAACTATAAGAAAGTGAAAATCAAAATCAACAAAAAACTATGAACCAGAGACACTCTATGGGGGGGGGGGGTAAGGAGGGGAGGGATTGGGGTCAAAATAAGGGGATTGCAATTGTATGGGGAATATAAAAATAAAATTTATTTTAAAAAATTTAAAAAAATAAAAATAAATAAAATAAATTTAAAAAATTAAAAAAAACCATAAGCCTTCACTAAACAAAACTATACAAATAACAATACAACTACAGAATCTGAGTGCTAGTACTTTTTGGTGAGGTTTTTCAAACTAAATATTCTTTCAAACAAATCACTGAACAAAAGGATATATAATGGGTGTAGCTTATAAGATAAAGAGAAAAGTGAATTTTTAATCTGTAGACTTCTTCTCAAAGTCAGGTTTTAACTCTACACCTAAAGACTGGTGAATGTGTCCACATTTACATGCTTTTATAATAAGATAATATGTTTAAGATTAAAAAAGGAAATAGCTGGTGTGAGCTTTGGAGTTGACAGAGTTCAATTCAGGGCTCAGACAATATGCATTTGCTCTACTTATAAAGAGCATTAGCCGGAAGGAGGAATTAGTGTGTTCTAAGAGGTTAGAGAAGAAAGATAACACAGTTTTCAAAAAGCAATAGATAGTAGAGGATCAAAATGCAATAATTTTAGATCCTTTTTTTTTGTTTTAAAAAAAAAAACTAGTGGCAAAAACAACAAATAAATCAGCAGGCTAAAAGTAATCTATGTAATTCGAATCAAAGAAGAAACTAAAAAGGCCAGGCCATTTCTGTTTTCTTCTGCTAAAATAAAAGTTCTTAAGCAAAGAGCAGTATGTCAGGAACTATTAGTGGTAATGGTAGTAGAGTACCAATGAAAGCTTGGTTATCCTTTCATTCCTTTGGATGATTTCATATTTCTCTGCTCTCAGTCGGAAGCAGAAGCAACTCAAAAATTACATGCAGTAGTTTAGAAAACAGAATTTTGTTAACATGGATTTTAAAATATTCCTTAGATATCTAAGTTTAAAACAAATGGATAGTATACTTAAAACTTACAAGTAAGAAGTCAAACAATTCAAACATGAGAGAAGCTATTCTATCAACAGTAAATATTAAATGTCCTCCACATACATAAAAGAGAACAAGAGAAATTCATAAATGAACATTGCTGGTAAAGCAAGAAAAGGCAAGAAACCTGGCTCTTTAGCACTGAGGTTATACCTATTACCTTTAATCCATAAAAAGGCTCCTTTTTTCTCAAAATATTTTATTTGGGTTAATCAAATAATTCTCTTAATAAAATCACAATATAAACGACATGAATCACCAACTTTTAAATACTGTATAAAATACTTTATCTAAAGCTATATTGAAAATGATTTAATACAGAAAGTTCTTTAAAAGCTTTTAGTGTCTGGCCTCCCCTGGTGGTGCCGCGGTTGAGCACTGGGCTGTGAGGCTGCCCGCAGCCTCTGCAGCGCAGGTTCGTAACCGGCCGCCGGCAAGGGTCCCACAAAAAAAAAAAAAAAAAAAAAGCTTTTAGTCTCAAGATCCTCACTACAAATATATTGATGTAAGACAACATGGAAAAGTTAGTTATGATAGAATTATATTCTGTGAATTCTAAAAAGCATATTTTGTCATGTACTTAATTTCTGAAACTGGGATACATCTTTAATATTGATATAAGTATTTAGTCATTGCTGTTGGTCTGGATTAATGTCAAACTTTTCCAGAGAAAATGTGCCCCACCCATCTGAGATCAGTATGAATTAAATCCTCTTGAAGGCTTTTGTGTACCACAGTGGTTCTCTGACTTCAGTCCCCAAACTTCTCAGGGGAGAAGTTTTCTCTCTCTCCCTCAGTGACAATGCTGACACTTGTGTCTTTGTTGTCCCTTAATTCTTAGACTAAGGGTACAGACCGTCAATCGACCAGCTTTGTAAGAGAGGTCTTCTACAACTCTCTATCCTGAGAGTTTTTTCCTTTTTAGTAGTACAAAACATAATGGCAGGTCTTACCATCTATAATGTCCTAGATTTAATGAAATCTAGGTACTTTAAATAAATAGGTTTCCACAGTTTCTATTCAGGACTCCAGAGCTTCTATATAACCTAATCATTAAGCTGCAAATCTTTTATTCCACTTATTTATTTCCTCCTTAAGCCTGTAACTTCATATCCTGAAAACCTATACCATGTTTTACTATATTCCACAAAGAACTAAATTACCATGTGCAATGAAAAAGCCAGAAGGTAAAATGTCTAATTAGAACTTATTTTTTTGAGCCTAATTCCTAATACTTATGATGGTTTATAAATTACTTGGTACAAAACAGAGTTTAGCTATTTCCCTCAGTTTCAAATCCCAAATTTAGAAAATAAGTTGGCTTTAGAGAAGTCATACATTATTGACTCCAAGGACAAAAATGTAAATTTTGAATAACGTCAGTAAAATAATGGTATTCATTCAACTGAGATATAGAATAGCAAAAAAGTACTCATTTTTCTAACAAATTATTACAAATTCTAATTTAGTTTTGTCTCATAAAGTCCACATAATCTTTCATTTTCCTTAATATTTCATTCAGTACAGAGCACAAAACTAAAAATCATAAACTAAGAGATAAATAGCTCTGTATTAAAGAAGCATATGATTCTTTCCTTTAAATACTGAATTTCTAATAATTGACTTCATTCTAAATAGCTAAACAAAGTCCAGTAACAACATTAAAGGGAGAAAAATGCCAAGTAAGCTATAATGCAAGATTACTTATTAAAGGAAGCACAGGAGAAAGATGAGCTTAAAATGATTCGGTGGTAAGTTTTAAGACATCCCCAAAACCTAGATGGGTAGAACTGAAATGAACTCACTTCACTTGACTGGAGCTGACCTGCTCACCAAAAGCAAACTTTTGAGAAGTTCCATTTTTCTTTATAATTGAAAGAAAGGTCAGTCACTGATAAGAGCTAACATTTATTAAGCATCTAACTTCTCATTTAATATTTACAATTATCCTCTGAGGTAATTATTATTCTTTTATATTACAAATGAGGAAACTGAGGCTTAGAGATGTTAAAAACTTGTCCATGATCACCCAGCTCCTGGGATAAGAGTGACAATTCCAATCTGTTATCAGCTGGTCATTGCTAGCAATGCTAGACTACTGCCTTGAGTGCTATTATTAGCCTCGAGGAAAGGAACAAAGACTTGTAGACTCTAAATACAACACTGTTCTATAAGAACACTACAAAAGATTGGGGTGGGGGGTGGACAAAATAACGGGATAGGTAGGGAGGTAATGAACTGGCTGACCTATGCAAATACACTTAAAATAATTAAAGCAGTCAATGCTTCTTTAAATAAAGAACATGCAAAACACACTTCCTGGTCAATATGCTTTCTCTTAAAAATATTAATTTACTGTTTTTATTAATGAAAATCCATTAGGATATCACAGTATACAAAAATCTCACACAACACAGATTAATGTATATACATACTTATGCATATTATATAGATTTTAAGAGTGAATTATAACTGTTTCAATGTGGTTCAGGCAGGAAAAGTATACTTTGAACACAAAGTGTCCTTGAAATGTCAGTTGATCTAATTGTCCCCCTTGGTGATAAAAATTATAGCAAGAATGAAAGGGATTTACTTTTCTCTGTGACTCTTCGAAAGTAGCAGAAGAGTGTTTTAAGCTTCTCTGGTTTCCTTGATGAACGTCCTTCAAACAATCTGAAAAAGACAAAAAAAAAATGAAGGATGATTTAAAATGCTATAATGATTCACAAAAAACTAAATCTATATTGTACCCAAACATAAAAAAGGTAATCCTTCCAGAAGGCAATAACAAAAGAGAACTAGAAAACTGGTTTGGACTCATATGATACCTGGAGAGGACTGAAACCCACTAGAACCAGGCTTCTTAAGTTGTTCAAGTCAGACGGCACTCTAACCACCACAGTTCTCCAATCTATCTTCCTCCAGGGAGAACGTACCATCTGCTCCCCCAAAGTCAATTAGGCAAGTGAGTGAAAGCTTTATAATTTTCCCAATGGCAAATACTGTTTATAGTTCATAATATTAGTAGGTAAAGAGATTGAGCAAAAAAAAAATGTACATGATTGTGTTGGGATGGGGGGACAACAGCGATCAGAAATGGGTATGACAAGATATTGGAGGAGTGACCAGTCCTTGGTAATGAAACAAATATATTCTTTGCACAGTAACCAAAGCAGGGCCTACCCTATGCCATCTAGTTTCCAGCAACCTGGACTTGCATTACTTAATTCAGTTTTCTTTGAAATGATGTGACATTGTTACTGGTAACATGTAATGCAATTTATCCTGAGGAAAGAAAAGCAGGGCTTTGGAAGCATAGACCTGGGAAAGTGGTTCACTAAAGATTTCAAACACAAAGGCATGCTTTAGGGCACAAGGTCTAGCTTTCCAAAGGCATCTAACAATTATAGGGAAATTCTGTGGCTATAAATGCTGAGATGTTATTCATCTGCCTCTAGTCATATACTTGAACTTTAAAACCAGAAACCTTTCAAATAGAAGTTCACTTTAATAAGTGCAGAAATAGGTAAAATATTTCATGATCAGAAAAGCAAGCTTACATAACAATGCAGAGAGGAAAAAGTTAATTTCAGGAGAAAATCCTGTTGAGACCGAAATGAATTAGCAAAAGGAAAGGAAATGCAAATTTCAAACGATCTTGTTTTCAATGATCTGAAATTCTGTATTCAGGGTCAATTTCTGAATAAACAATTTATAGGAACACATATTTCCTAAAAAGAATACTAGTATCAGAAAACATTTTCACCAAAATCTAACTTAATTTAAAATAAGATCGATTTTTAAAAATAGCTCGAGTGACTTGTGTGAAAAATTTTTACTCATCTAAAAGAACTTATATTTTCTTAAAATGTTAAATGCAAATACTTTAAAAATCTAGCTTCGTGCTGAAAGAATCTTTGATGGTACAGGCTTCCACTTGGCTTCTTCTGCAATATGCCAACCAGAATACAGTTTCTTTAAATCAAAATGATAGTCAAATGAAAAGTCACTTGGGGGTTTAATTAAACATCCTGTATCAAATAAATATGATTTATTAAATGAACACCTTGAGCTCCATTGCAAAATCCCTTTCTAGGCTTTGCTTAGAGATTAATACAACTCAATTAAGGGGAAAGTTTCTCTTCCACAGAACTGTTGCACAGGAGAAAATAGCAATTGTCCTTTACAAATAATTCCCCAAAACATAAAAAGATCTTCTACCTTTTATACGTGGTCAGTTTGTAAAATCACATAAAAGCTCACATATTTCACCACCATGATGACAAATTATTAACCATAGGAGCCTCTAGAGACCACAGATTTATTACCCTAGCAATATGGACTTCCCTGGAAAATTATATGGCTGTTATTATTACCCACTACAAGCAAGTTATTTTGTAGGTCCAAATCTTACAGACACAAATCAAGCAGAATCTCAGTGTTCTGTTTATGCGTTGCTCCAAGCTTAATTTCAAATCACTATGTAACCAAATATGCTTTTCCATCTTCCTGATGGAGCAGGAAGATGAAAGGTGGAGAGAAAGTTAGATGAAATGAAGCAGGTTTAAAACCCTTGTGCCAATTCTCAGACTTGGCTGTTGTAAAATTTTAAAGTAGTATATAGAAGCACCCAAATAAAAAGAATTACCCTGGTACAAAAGCAAGCAAAAATAACATAAAAATACAGCCATCGGCATGAATAAAAGTCATCACCAGAATGAGATATTATCTGAAGGACAGTGTTGGTGGTAGTGGGGGGTGGAAGGTGGGAGGGAGGAAGACAAAGGACTGAATCCAGAAAGGGTGAGACAGAAAGATGGGGGTTGGGGGCTGGAGGGTGGGGGGGACACAGAGAACATAGTAAAGAATGACAGAAAGGGGGTTGGAGAGGGAAGGAGTATATGAGAGACAAAAACACTCTCACACAAATACTCAGATAAACACAGAGAGACTCAAAGCAAATGAGACCTTCTCACAATAATCAAGCACAATCCAATTTTTTAACTTCTTAACACTAAATTTTTTTAAATTCAGATTTTCAGGTCTTGGGGATGTATGGCTTGGTATGCATATTTTAAGTTGGCAGGTGCACAGTAAACATGCACATAAAGTAGGCCATAGTAACACCTCTGCATGTAAGGAAAGCATTTTGGCATTTAACTGAATGATAGTTACAGATTAATTAAAAGAGGCAAACAGAAAAATCCAGCCAGATAACCTCACTTTTGTTCTTAACAAAACTGTTTTTATTTTCAAGAGAATAAGTTAATAAAGGGTCAGATACTTACTAACTGGTGTTTTCCTTTCCATACATATAAAGAGAAACATAGTTTAATGAAATTTTTCCCTGAATAGAATATTGATAACATTACTGGAATTGGATTCTAGACACACACACACACCCATGTGATTTCAAGTTAAGGATTAATCCCATTAGTTACAGTAAATCAAACCCCAAACACCATAACATCTACTTTAAAATGGAAGCAAGTGCTAATCCGGAACCCAGCCAGAAAGTTGCTCTTGGCTTTTCTGTGAAGCACTTTGCCATATGGCCCCAGCAACATTTTCAATCCAGGGAAGAGACAGATGTAAAAGCCTCCTGGGCTGACCACTGCTGCAACCTACAATTAATCTCTGACCATCAGTTTCTAAGCAATCTCAGAAGCATCAATGCTAATCACATTGGAAGCCTTTATATAAATGTTTAGGCCCTGAAAGGCAAGCAGGGGAAAAGGTCAGGGGTAGTTAACATAACTAAGCAAGGCTGGAAGAACACAACAATAAATTTAAAAAGAAGACTTATTCAATTTATTGACGTCAACCTCCTACCACATTCTCTTAACATTATTTTTATTCAATCAACTAGCTAGCCATAGTTCTTTTGAGACTACACACACACAATCCACACACCCCCTCATGCCAAAAACTATAATCATAAATAGCAACTATGCAAAAGAGAAAACAAAATATTCCATAATAAGCTTATCCAATGGCTTATCAAATTGGGTACTTGATTTTTCATAAGCCACATGATAAAGGGGAAGATTTGATTATTTTCTATTTCTGGTGTGCTCAAAGCATTTTGCTCCTCAGAGGAAGTAAGACATAATGAAAGAGGACTAAGTTTGAACAGAAGACAGTGTTCAAGACCCAGTTCTGCAGACAAGTCATTTGCTCTCAACTCACTAAACCTATTAGTATAGAAGCTTTTTTACCTAGCTAGAATTCAAATGAGTTGTCAACAGACAACATCAATGATCATGTATAGTCATCATTGTCTTGTATGTTAGTTTAGCTAATTAAAACATATGCCATCTCAGTAAGAGCCAAGTGCAGAGATTCTGGCTGCTGAGGATTTCCTAAAACAATTGTGGAGACTACTACAGCCTATACCTGCCGTGCTTTTCAATGACCTGGTGACCAAAAGAACATCCATCAGCCAGGAACAGTATGTCTAGTTTCAAATCTCCAACAGACCTAGATAAACTCTTATTTGGTGAAAATGCCAGTGGGATACTGCAAGCTTAAGTTTCTCATGATCACTCTGGACTGAAGAATGGTTCTGGTTCACTCTATAGATCAAGAATTATTTCCAAGGGTAGTTCATTAATGCAGTTCATTCAACAGGAGGCTGTTAAGCAGAATGGCTAAGGGACACAGCTTCTAGAGGTTGACTATATCCTAATTCCAATTGTATCAGTTACTTTGGTGAAGCAACCTACCTTTCTAAGACTTCATCTCCTCACTTGAAAATGAGAAAGACAATACCAAATTAATAAAACTGTTATAAGGAGTAAGTAAAATATAATAGTACACAGTGATTGTACTTTTAAGTACTTAATAAACATTAACCTATTGCTACTAAAACATATTCTCATGCTAAAAAAATTTCATGCTATGTAAGCAGAGGTGGTTGGAATGGAATAAGGCATTACATAATGAACAACAAAAAAAATTCATTTACATGAAATGCTTACATTGTTCTAACCCATATTCCTTTCATTAAGAAAAATGGCTAGGCCTCTTCTCCCATCAAGCCTAACATGCTGAAAAGGAAGAGGGGGGGCCAATGGACTAAGGTGAAGGATTATTCACGCTTTGGTGGTGTTCATGGTATGGTAATATACATCTGGAGAGGGAGGTGTGAACCTACTCCCCTAAATCATATAAAGAGTTATAAAACAACGTTACCTCAATATAAGATGGTAATACATGTATATGTCATCATATTATGCCAAACAGGACTAACTGCTATAAAAAATAACGTAAAAATATATTTAAAATCTTAAAAGTCAAAGTCAAATGAAATCAGTTGCATAAATTTTGAAAAGCTGGCTTTCTTCATGATATAACACTATATTTTTCATTGAAAATAAATTACGAAACTTAAATAAAAACACTATGATAGATGAAAGGATTTTTATTTTATACAGACTTTCTAAAATTTGGTAATTAAAATATGCCTAGTAAAAAATGACACAAAAATTGAAATTTCACAAAAGATACATGAGTGACCAATAGGCACAGTCATTAGGATAGTATAAATGAAAACCTGAGGAAAGATGAATAGCTAAAGATTTTCTATCATGCTGAAATTAAAAGAAAAAAAAAAAGCCTAACAGACTGAAACTCAGAGCCAACTAGCCCCACATGAGGAAAAACAACCAGGCACAATGAAAGATAAGCCGCTGTTGATAAGAAGTCCCAGAGTCTCCTGTCAGAAATTAAGCTGAAAAACAAAGCTATTTCAAAATTAAAACATACCTATTCCCCTAAATCATGTATAGTGTTGTAAACCAATGTTAATCTCAATAAGGAAAAAAAGCCAAAGAAATTTAAAAGACATGTTAATATAAAATCTGGTAGCAGAAATGGGAAGTCACTAAAGACTAAGCTTCCAGGGACTTTAATGTAGTCTATTTGTCAGTCACCTCAAACCTTTTACTGTTCAGAAAAGAAGGCTCCATGTCCTCAGAGGACCCTGTGATCTTGTGGTTTTTTACATGCTAATGGAAAATTGTAGGTTGAAGGGGAGACAATGATACTGTGTCTATGGAGCTGTAAGTAGGAAGGAAGAAGCTACCCACATAAGCTGTTTGGGAAAAGCTCAAGAAAATCTGTGGGATTTCACGTGCAAAATCCAATGACAAAAAAAAGTCATCCCCTCTCTTTTTATTAACTTTGTCTTCTGTGCCATTTCTGATAGACTTTATCCTCCTAGGCAACTGTTTTTCTTTTGATTATAAAAGCAACATATGCTCATTATAAACAGTTTGAGAAAAACAGAAAAGGATGAAGTAAAAGTGATTATCTCACTAGCCAATGGTAATCATAATTTGATTCATTTTCCTATTTCCTATGCTCATACATCTATAGGTATGAATGTGAACACAAAAGTATTTTAATAGGTACAGATATTTTAATGTAATTGAGCACATTTTCTATATACTATTTTTAAATTCCTACTACAGAAGGAGAGCCTGAACCTTTGCCTTTTCTTAGGAAAGTGCTATAACCATTTATCCAAGAAATAGGACTAAAGGCATCTAAGAAGTTTAAATATGGAATTTTTTTTTTTTTAAGAGGCAAGCTTTATTTATTTATTTATTTATTTATACATACAAGCACTGGGTACAGTCAGAAGCGCGGGAGGGTGAGAGAATTCACCAGAGCCAGAGCGGGGAGCAGAGCAGTCAGAAGGACCGAAGTACACTGCTGAGGGGAGCAGCGGGTGGCAGGAGAGGTCTGCGTACCATGTGGGATCCTCCTCTGGTGGCCGGGGAGCAGCCGGGGATCAAACCGGCGCTGCAGAGACTGCGGGCAGCTTCGCAACCCAGCGTTCAACCGCTGCACTACCGGGGAGGCCCTAAATATGGAATTATTAATGGGTGAAACTAAATGTGTAGAATGTGCTTTAAAAGGTTTTAGGGGGATGGCCCTCCTTGGTGGCCAAGGGATTAAAGTCTCAGCACTATGAAGCTATTGGCAGCAAGAGTTCGATCCCCCGCCAGGGAGCTAAACCCAATGGCACAGCAGACCTCCCCTGCCTGGCCTGCTGCTCCCCTCAGCCGTGTATTTCAGTAGATCTGCCTGTTTTGCTCCCCACTCTGTCTCTGAATTCTCTCACACCCCTACCCACACCTCTGGCCTACACCCAGCTCTTATATGCATAAATAAAATAAATTTTAAAGAAAATATATTCTAGGGGGGAGATTGTGGGGTAGGATTGATGAAAAAGTTAAAAAATACTAGTTAAGTACTGAAGGTGGATGATTAAAACATGGGTTTAATATACTGTTCTCTATTTTTTGGTATGTTTGACAAAACCCATATTAGTTTTTTGGTTTTTTAAAATATTTTTACAGAAGAGGCTATCTAATACAACCATCACTCAGCACTCCTGTAGACAGTTCTTACCGGGGGGGAAAAAAAAAAACACCTTTTTAAAGTCTACAATTAAATCAAAGAATCAATCTTCCAAAGAAGCTTCTAACTAAGACAGGAAAGATTTATCTTAGAGACCATCAAGAAACATGCACTAGCTGATTACTCATGCCACAAATTCTAAGTGGCTACTGAAACACTAACTCTGAAATATTATTAATTGGCGCTACTTACCAAAACTAAAACCAGAAAAACAGCCCCAGAACCACTGGGATTGTCTTCAGAATTCTGAATAGAAATTTTATAATTTACAGCATCTCTGGCAGACCCTACAACTGATTAAACACTTCTTCCTAATAAGCAGAATTAGTACTTACTTATTCTTTGGAGAATCTTTTATTATTAATTTAACTAACACTCTTTAGGGAAACAGAAAACTGTATTTCTACAAAATTAAATGTTTGTTTACTTAAATACAAAATTGAACTATCTCCTTTTTCTACATTAAAAAAAAACTGTGAGAGATGCAAAGCACTTAACTACTAGTTAGTCTACTTGTATGGCAGAGAAATTTCCTTAATAATTTTTAAAATAATCAATGAATTATATTTAATAAACAGGTTCTTTACGTAACTGAATCATAGATACAAATGTTCTTTGTTCTCTCAATCCTATCCAAATACTAAAGAAATCAAAGACAAAAATTGCTTAATTATATAAATTAAAAACAAAATAATTTATAATTCAAAAGAATAAGGTGCAATAGAGACTGAGAATGAAGAGTCTAAATTGCAGTCCTAATATTCTGCACTAACTAACTAGAATTTCTCAAAGTTTCATCCGCAAAATTTATTTTCATTCAGGCCAACAAGGATTTATTGATGGTCTGCAACACATGAGATTTTGTGAAAACGTCAACGAACAGTATAGGAAAGATCTCTGTCCCTCTGAAAGGATTAAACAAGAAATTGTAACAAAGTAGGGTGGGTGGTATCATAGGAAAAGAAGACCAAGGCGCTGTCTGGTTATACAAACCTAGAAACACCCTTAATGCCTCTCTTTGCCCACCTGCCAAAACAGTCATCACTTTCACACTGACTTGCCATTTAAAGTCTCCACAACTCCACCACTCACACTACAAAATCCCAGCCACCATCCCTATCTTTCCTGGTGCTTTGACTAGTTTTCCAGTCGGATAAACTCATGTGCTCTGCTCCCTCCCCACTTGGTTCACATGTTATAGTCAATATAAACTTGAAAATGTAAATCTGATGAGCTACATCAAATGAAATTCTTCAAACCCCTACTCATCCTTTCATACTTAATCCAAAAGTTATTTCCTGAAGGAAGGTTTTCTTTAATTATATTCTCTAATAGAGTGTGATAATGCTATGCACTTCTTATATAACAGAGGTACATAGGAATCCGAGGAGGATTCAAGTTATCAGAAACAATGATGGGTAACTTGAAGGAGGAAGGAAAGTCATGTGGAGAAGAGGAGGGCACGGAAATGAAAAATTGGCTTGCCCCTTCTCTTCTCACCCCAGGCATATACATATTAATATTGTAGTTGCTCACTGTATATTTGAACTAAACGATAACTACCTTTCCCTTAAAACAAACTCAGCTAATATACCAATTTGGAAAAACAGATTAAAAACATGCCCTGCACAACTGGTATTTACACAGCCAAAGAGGATGTGATCTAAAAAGGATACCATCTTGTTGGAATTTTAAAAGAATTCTTTTACACAGATGTTCCATGTTTGTTGCCCCACTCCTCCTTAGTATTGATAATAGAGAGTAAATGTACACAGTAACAAATATTTTCATTGATATTTTAATGTCTGAAAGCATCAAAATTATAACCTAATGATTCTTATTATATTCAAATCATCAGTTATACTCTTGTTTGCTAAAAATATAAATAAAACACAACAAATATACTAAAATATCTTGGTTTTAATAAAAATGTACATTAGATATTAAGCAGCTCAATTATTATAAATTTCAAGAAACTAGAAGTAATACCTTTGAGGCTAATATTCCATGTCACTAGAGAACTGTGAGTTTATTTTTCCACTGCCTGGCAGAACTGTCAAATGCTGTCCACAGAGAGTAGCAACATAAGCAAAGATACTCTAATCGCAATGAGCACACCCATCATCTAGAGCTTGGTTTCTAAATATCATTCTCCAATAAAAGGAAGCAGGTTCCTTGAAAAATAGTTGACTCTAGACATGAGCCTGGAACGGTAAGAAAATGCCCCTCCAAAAAGGTTGGGGAGTTCTTAGGAGAAAACAGAAGTCAACATGAAGAAAAGCTAGAAAAATCTAAACAGCAAAATAATTTTAAATCATAGAACAAAATAGCCACAAGTCCATAGTAATAAACCAAAATTATCTTCCCAGTTTTGATAATTTTACTAGGGTTACACTATATGGTTACCTAGAAATGTTAACACAAGGTGAAGCTACGTAAGTTGTATACAGGCATACTCAATGCTATTTTTGCAACTTTTTTACATGTCTAAAATTGGTCCAAAACAAGGTTTTTAAAAAGTGGCATCACTTTACCACTCAACTGTGAGGACAAAAACAGAATGTCAAACAAAAGCATGACTTTGCCCCATGAATGTACCTCCCTTCTGTACCCTGCTCATACTGCCCCACTCTCAGCAGACAACAAGGTTAAGAGGCAGACAGCAGAGGAGGACATTACACAAAACTTATTGAGAAAGAGGAGCATGTATAATAACAATTTTTTGAAAGCATGTGTTAGCAAAGAAAACTCAAATTCTATCACAGATGCCATAACTTTCAGGTGAAAAAGAAAGAAATGGAGATGGAAAGAGGAAGTGAGAGAGAGAAAAAAGGTTATACCTATTTGCCAAGAAGAGTCTTTACAATATTTTTGTTTGTGTAGATGATAGGGTACTTATTTGTGAAAATGGTTAGAATTTAAAACTTTATCAATACCTTCACAATGTGTGACTTTAGTCTTTTAAAATATTCTTTTAAAATATTACATTGATAAATTAATCTATAAAAAGTCAAAGTCAACTTTTGCTTTTGCTTTTTATCTGAAGTATATTTTTCAAGTCTCAATACAGTCTTAGGACTTTAAGCTCACACTTTACAGAAAGGATGCCTTATATACTCCAGTTTTAATATTATTTCAGCATACCAAGAATATAACATACAAGAAATGCTCCAATGAATTAATCCAACAAAAAGGTATAAAGAATCCAGGTCACTCTTACTAAACATAGAGCTTCCATATGACCCAGCAATTCCACTCCTAGGTATTTACCCAAAGGACACAGAAACATCAATTCCAAAGAACACCTGCACCCCTATGTTTATAGCAGCACTGTTTACAATAGCTAAGCTTTGGAAACAACCCAAATGCCCAAAAATAGATGACTGGATCAAGAAGATGTGGTACATATATACCATGGAATATTACTCAGCATTCAAAAAAGATAAACACATGCAATTTGCTGCAACATGGATGGCGCTGGAAGGGATCATGCTCAGCGAAATAAGCCAAAAAGAAAAAGAAAAATACCGGATGGTCTCACTCATAGCAGGAATCTAGAAAACTTAAATAATGGACCAGGAAAATGAATAACTATAAGAAAGTGAAAATCAAAATCAACAAAAAACTATGAACCAGAGACACTTTTAGGGGGCCGGGGGCGGGAGGGGAGGGATTGGGGTCAGAATGGGGGGCTGCAATTGTAAGGGGAATATAACAATAAAATTTATAAAAAAAAAAAAAATAAATAAATAAATAAATAATATCTAAGACTTAAAAAAAAAAAAAAAAAAAAGATTAAGTACACCGTGTAACATCAGGGCAGGGAGATACTGGGCTATTCCAAGAAGAGAAAATAAAGCTTTGCCATCTATCAGAAAAAAAAAAAAAAAAAAAAGAATCCAGGTCACTCAGAGGAGGACAACAGTTCGATAGAATGTAAAGAAGGTTTCTGGAGTAGAACAGCCCTGCGAGTAAACCTCAGTTCTGTGATTTACTGGGTGCTGGACTCTAATCAAGTTCTACAACTTCTGTGAACTTTATTTTGACAACAAAATAACAAAAGGATCACTTAAAGTACTGTAACAGATTAATTTAGAAATTATACACAAAATGGTTGACTTAAGGCAAATCACTTCGTAAATATTAGCTCCTTCCACTCTTCTCTATTTCATTGCTAAAGAGGTGTTCTCTGATAAACATACCGATTGAAGTTAATGTCTGGATAACTAGAATACTCCGATTTCATTTTAGCATTTCGCCGTGGAAATGTGCAGAAGAAAGCATTAGCTAAAAGACTGGCGATCTGTTCCTGTGACATTGTGATGGAATGATTCATCTTCTGTTTCAGGAGTGGTATTGGCTGAGAGAGGAAACAAAAAATACAGACAAGAAGAGCAATAATTAGTTTAGCAATTTCAAAAGCAGAGGCACCAAATTGCATTTGCTAAATTAGCACAGGAATAATTTCAGGCCACTCTTGAATCCTTAAATCAACAATACTGCTGAAGTCAAGAGCAGTTTATCAAGGATGGTTGGAAAAATGACTTATTTGACAAACAGCAGATTTCTAATCAATAATAACGATAGTGAAGAGTACACAAACATTTCTTATTAGTGGAAAACAACATTTGCTTTATCAAGTAAGAAATAAAAATACATTATGTACTTTATAAAGGAAGAAACAGAAAAATGCAATGCTATCATTGCATATGCTAAATTTTGTTTTCATATTTATTAAAGACAGTTGGAGAGAGTAATTTTTCAGCTTTAGTCCTAAATAAAATAATTCAATAAGGAAGTCTTTTCCTTGAAATTCTGAATCACACTTTACAATTTCTTTGTGAAACCCAAATCTGATTTTATTAAAGCAATTAATGGAACATGTGTACACATGTGTAAATAGTTATGTGTAATTTGTAAAAAAAAAAAAAATAGGCAATTCCTACATAATCATTCCAAGTCAAAGAAATAAAGAATATTTTTCTTTTAAATTTTTTATGCTGAAATGTGTTCAAGTGGTACCAAACCCAAATTCAGTATTTTTATTTTCAGTATAATCCACAGAAGCTAAGGTTGTGTGGAATGGGTTTTATATAAACTATGTTTTTAGACATGATGGTAAACCCAAAGACTGATTATACATCCATTAGTTAAGTTTCAAAGTGCTTCAACATATTAGAGATGCTTTTTCTTATTCCTTTCAATAAGACCCAGAACTAAAATCCTGAATGTGTCTGCATTAATCTCAAACCAGTAGGCATCGAGAACTGTCCTGATTCTCTCTCAGGAATCATAATGAAAAAGAGGAAATGAAAGCAAAAAAAAAAAAAGGCAATTCTGTGAATTCTTTTTTCTAAGTAACAGAAAATACACATCATTGCTAGAATAAGAACATGCTAGAAAAAGTTAACCTTGCATTTCAACTATTTCTCTTAGAAAAACACAAAGGTAAACAAACAAGGGAAAGGGAAAGAATATATTTTCGCTACAACATCAAAATTCTCTCTTCTTTTAGCCTTAGGAATCACCATTCCTAAGAATGAGGAAATAGAGCTCCCATTGATTTCCATTTCCCATTCCACCCATTTAATTACAACTAAGCAATGAGTTTAGGAAAGGTGACAATGTGTCAATGATTTAAAGCAATTGTTACTTGGTTTTAGTAACAAATCAGTTTTTAATTCATTTACTATTTACTAAGGTATCCACAAAAATTAATGGTGATTTTAAGTTTAAGGGACTTCTAAATACAAACATTTCTTATTTACAAATTCTATGATATTCGTCTCTTCTAATTTTCCTCTTCTTTGAGTACAGGTTAGATTTAGTGGCTAACTTCTAACAAATAGAAAAATAGCACATATGATTGTGATTGCCTTCAGAAACCAGGTCAAAAAAGACACCACTACTTCTTTTCTTTCCCGGTTGCTTATTCAGGGGAAGTTAGCAACAATGACATCAGGGCAACAAATAAGCTGTGAAGGAGCCCATGGCAAGAAACTGAGGTCTCTATCAATACCCTAAGTGAGCCAACTTAGAAGTGGCTCTTCCAGTCTCAGTCCAATCTTCAGACGACTGCTTCCCTCAGTCCAATCTTCAGACCCTGAGCCAGAACACTCAGCTAAACTCCTGAATTTCCGCCAGGCAGAAACTCTAAGACAATAAATGTTTGTTGTTTTAAGTCACTAAATTTATAGGTAACTTTTATGTAGCAATAAATAATTAATATACTACAAACAAAATGAAATAACATTGGTCTTTTATTTTTAAAAGTTAAAGTTCTGTGAGCTTGTTTATTATACAATATACAATTATGGGGAAAGTGGAGAAAGAAGTGGGCTATTTTGAACACAAAATGTTCTAAATCCACTAAGTTTTGAAATAATGACAATTTTTTTTTTAGAGAGATTGCATAAATAAAAAGAGAAAGATAAGTCTGAGTAAGCACATGTCAACAGTGTAAACTGAAGCTCCGAAATTGAATGCTACATTTTTAATGTCCTTTTGCAGCACTCTCTCTAGCCTATAACCTCTTCCTTAGTGTAGTAAAATCATCACATGCAGTAAAATCATCACTTCTCTTCTCTAACCTGGACCATCAGAGTTTAAAGGAAATTCAACTGTGAATCTCAAGAAAGCTATTAAGGAAGACATTATTTCCACTAACCTGTGTGCAAATATCTGGCAGACAGAGTGCAATTTTCACCATATCAGGCAAAATGGACTGATATAAATGTTGAGCTTCTGCTTCTTCAAGAACCTAAAAACCAATAAAATGTGTTATCAGTGAACAATAACGAATGAGCAAATGTTTTTTTACAAAATTAAAATATGTATCTGCTTTTCATTGGATCTCAGAAGGCACATTATTAGCATAATCAGACACATGTAAATAAATGTACAAAAGTACACTAATGAAATTAAAAATATATCCAAATGTATGGAATCACCTAATGCCCTCTAAAAACAAATGATCACAAATATCAAACACTTCTCATATAAGCATTTACAATTAAATAAAACACCTGCAAATGAAAAACAGTACATGCTGCTTGGTTTTATTGATTAAAAATTGCTAGACACAAGGACTCTCAGAAGTCCTCAAGGAGCCATCGAGCTTTAACAGTATATTATTTGAAGAAATCACCATAAAAGTAACACTAATTATTTCAGAGCATATTCTAGGTTTCTGGCGACCGTAGAATTTTCCCTTTCTAGGTACCCACAGGACATAAAAACTACAATTCCCATGTCATAATTTGAAATAGAACAAAGACAACATTCAGTGCCCGTTTTTGCTTTTTTAATTCCCCATCTTTATAAGGCTTCAGAAAATACTTAAATCCTTTTAATCCAATTTCTCTCTAAACATCAGTATATTTCTTTAAAAGCATTAAAAATAAAGATAATAGAGGCACTACATATACAGTCAATGTTAAAGTAAACCATTTATTTACTTGAAATCACATTTAAACTAAATAATTCTAAATTATAATCCAGTCTTATCATGTCATAATTAACAAAGAAAAGAAAACTGAGGTCAAGGATACAGATACCCGGTCATCCCAGATTGAGAAGGTTAATTAGCAACGAAACCCAATCTAGAACCAAAGTGTCCATGCCTCAACTCCATGGCTCTCCCCACTTCCCTAGTGACCAATGTTTGGGATTGATGAGGATACTATTTATAAATTTCCTTTTTTTAATCAAGTGCTAAGTTGAAATAAAGGAATATTCATTGGTCTATCTGCAGCTGGATAGTGTTATGTGCAAATTTAAAAAGTAACAAAGGTAATATATATTCATTCTGTATTTAAAAGCAAACTGTGGGCCTCCATGGTGGCGCAGCGGTTGAGCGCTGGGTTGCGAAGCAGCCCGCGGCCTCTGCGGCGCCGGTTCGATCCCCGGCTGCTCCCCGGCCACCAGAGGAGGGTCCCGCATGGCGCACAGACCTCTCCTGCCGCCCGCTGCTCCCCTCAGCAGTGTCCTTCGGTCCTTCTGCCTGTTCTGCTCCCCGCTCTGGCTCTGGTGAATTCTCTCACCCTCCCGCGCTTCCTACTGTACCCAGTGCATGTATAAACAAAAGAAAGAAAGAACGAACGAACGAACGAAAGAAAACATGCCTCTATAAAAAAAATAAATAAATAAAAAATAAAAGCAAACTGTAACGTTAAGAATTTTTTTAATCTAAAGCTCTAAAATTTAACCCATGCTTACCTCCCTCTCTAAATCAGGATCATGAGAAAACTAATGTTCAGAATGAACAGAAAGATATTTGCAATTAGGGAGTTTGGGGTTCAATTAATCATAGGCTTTTAGAAAACTGAGCAACTGAACAACACAAGGCAACTGTTATGCTGGGGAAAACAAAAACTGGAAAAGCATTCATGTCTCAAATATGAATGGTGTTTATTCCTACTAAAATACAGAATATTAATCTAAGTGAAATGAATATAACTATAGTGGGAAAATGGAAAAGCAGAAAAAAAAAGCTATGTTACTGGTCATGGGGGAAGTGAATGATAGCTAAATCTTAATCTTTCATAATGGCAAGTTAACACTAAAAAAAAAGCTCAAATTCAACATAGTTACATGGCTGCCTCTTTCTTATAAACTCTACTAAGAATAAAACTCTTTATTTTTTTAATATTTATTTATTTATTTATACAAGCATTGGGTACAGTCAGAAGCGCGGGAGGGTAAGAGAATTCACCAGAGCCAGAGCTGAGAACAGAACAGGCAGAAGGACAGAAGCATACTGCTGAGGGAGCAGCGGGAGTAGCAGGAGAGGTCTGCTTGCCATGTGGGACCCTCGCCTGGTGGCCGGGGATCGAACCGGCGCTGCAGAGGCTGCGGGCAGCTTTGCAGCCCAGCGCTCAACCACTGCGCCACCGGGGAAGCCCAAGAATAAAACTCTTAACTCTTCTAAGAATAAAAGCTAAATTAAAAAAAAAAATACATCCACAGGTTTTCTACTTTTTTAGAGGTACATATTAAAGATGTAAGTCTTCCTGTACCTGAAAATGCATACATTAATCCATTTGTTTAAAAAAGTCAAATTCTACTTACTTGTAATGTATTTGTTATTTTTTTAAATAATTACAGATTGGAAAGGTGCAAATATAGTACAGAGAAGTTCAGTTTGCCCTTCACCCAGTTTCCCTTAATGGTTACATTTTATATAACTACAGCACAAGATCACCACCAGGAAATTGCTAGTGGTTAAGTGCAGTGTGTGGTTCTGTTATTTTATGATGAGTACATTTGTGTAACCACTACCAACATCAAGATATAGAAATGTTCTACTACAACAAAGATCTCCCGTTACTTGTTTATAGTCATACCGTCCTTCCTCCAACTATTCTTAACCCTGAACAATTAATCTATTTTTCATGTCTATAATTTTGTCATATTAAAGAAATAAAATCATACTTTACACATCCTTTCAAGATTGATGTTTTTTTAACCCAGTCCTTGAGATCTGTGCAGTTGATGCAAGTATCAATAGTTAATCCTTGAATAGTATTCCATGGTATTAATATACCACAGTTTATTAACTATTTACCGACAGGGGCATTTTGATTGTTTTCAGGTTGTAGCTATTACAAACAAAGTTGCTACTTTCAAACTATCTATATCATTATGTCCAAAATGGATTTCTTATCAATAACATATAATGTGTTAAAATTCACTCTTAAAATCACTGTATTTTAAATGATGAATCTAAACCATCTGCATTTAATCAATGATATGTTAGGACAGTTATTTCAATTTTTAATTGTGATTTATCTGTCTTCTCCCTTTTCTCATGTGGGGGGAAACTTGAACATATTTTAGAATTTCATTTTCATTTATCTAAAGTGGTTTTGACAGTACAAAACACAACAAAGCAAAAATGGACAATTATAAATCAGAGACATCCAGCAGGGGAGGAGGAGGGAGAGGGATCAGAGGGAGGGAGGGAGCACAGGGAACTGAGGTGATGGTGCACCGGTGCATTGGTGAAGGAAACTCTATGGGGACTACACCTGAGGAGGTGGGGGAAGCAAATACTCTTTAAAAATGAACAATGATGTAAAAAAATTAAAAAATATTTACTTTAAAAAAAGTGGTTTCGAGTAATATCCCTTGAAGAGATTTTTTTTCAACTGATCTAGGCATTATATTACATATAATCATCACTGTTTCCTGATATCAACATTTTACCAGTTCTAGTAAGCTATAGAAACTTTCCTTTAAATCCCTCACACGCCACCATTATTGACTGTTTTCAATATTTCCAAATGTACACTGAGAACCACATTTAACAGTGCTATGATTTTTTAAAACACTGAAAGAGAAAATGTCAAACACAATTTAGAATACTCAAGATGCAGTCTATTATAGTTACTATATTTTTACTCTTTCTGGTGTTCTTCCTCAGTCATATTCCCATATTCCATCTTTCATCATTTCAAGAAATTTCTTTAGACTTGTTATTTTAAAGGATAAGTCTACTAATATTAAAATTCTCTTTTTTCATTCACCTGAGAATGTCATGGTTCCCTTTTTATTCCTCAAGAACAAGTTCACTAAATATAAATTCTGAGTTGACTGATCTATTGTTAGTCCTTCAAAAATACAGTTATCATTTCTTTTTAGCTCCATCTTTTCTGATGAGAACTCCACTGTCACTCAAAGGTCTTTTCCCCTATAAGCAATGTATCATTTCTCCCTTGATGCGTTCAAGTTATTTTCTTTGCTTTTTGTTTTAAAGAGTTTGACCAAATGTCTTTGCAGAGATTTCTTTCAGTTTATCCTGTTTGGTGTTCACTGAGCTTCTTGAAGTTGTCAGACCTTCTTTGGTCAAATGTGGGAAATTTTCAGGTATTATTTCTAGTTTTGTCACAGTTTCTTTGAGTATTTTTTCAGCCTTGCCCTCTTTCTCCTCTCTCTTTAGTACTAAAATGACAATTTTGTTATAGCCCCACAGATTTCAAACTGCTCATTTCTTGAGTCTATTTTCTTTCCATTGTTCAGACTGAATAATTCTGTTGTTCTTTTGAGCCCATCCATTATATTTTTTATATTTTTCAACGGAAAAATTTCCATTTTGGGGTAGAGGGAGTCAGTGTGATATTACAGTGGCATTGGGGCTTTGGTGGTGGGCAAGTAAAGCATCTGCACACATCAAAGTGTGAAGCTATACTCTTGAAATTATAGTTTTGTAAGTGAAAGCAAATTTTGGCTTAAAAATAACACTCAAGTCCACAGTGTATTTAAAAACAGTCACAAGAAATTTATGAAGGATTTCAAGAATGAAAAAAAATCCATTTAATTTTTCTTTATAGCTTGTTTTTTTGCTACTGTCATTTTTTTTTCATTTGTTTCTAGCAGCTTGTAATTGTTCACTGAAGTCTTTTTGTGGCTTAAAATCCTTCTCAGGTAATCCTAACATCTCTGTTATCTCGGGGTTGGTATCTATTGATTATCTTTTCTTATTTCGGTTGGTATTTTCTTGATTCTTAGTGATGATTTTTTAATTGAAATCTGGTTATTTGAGGTACTAGGTTATGAGACTAGATCTTACTTAAATCTTGTTTAGGCATGTCTTCTATGACAGAGGAAGGGGAAGTGACCTCACACTACCGATTGAAAGTAGAAACTTAGATCTTCTACTGGACCTTAGTTCACTCTCAAGGTAGGGAGAAGAGGCATCTTGAAATTATGGGAAAAGGGTGAGGATTCAGAGTCCCCAGGAGACCTCTGCTGATATCACCCTGGGGCCACCTCTTTCCTACAGATTCTTCCAGAATTCTTTTCAGAATCTTCTTACATCGTAGATAATGTTCAGGGTCTTCAGTTGTATTTAGCAGGAGGTATAAGGAGACGTTTCTATTCAAACATTTTTAATCAAAAAACATTTCAAGTGTCTAAATAGGCTGACAGCTTCTCCTTTGGGTACCTGTCTTGTCTTTTAAAATTGACATACAAGTAAATGCATTCATGCTTTTCTGACTGACAGAAGCTTTAAAATACCACTTATTTATCTGATGAAGTATAATTGCACTGGACTTCTTCATAACTGTCAACATTTCAAATACACATTGAATGCTACTTTGGAAACATAAATGAGAACATCATAAATGGATTATTCAAGAACATAACCAACCCAACTATTGTTTGAGATGGAATTCATAATTTAAAAACTAGCATGATCTGTGCCTTCTTCCATATTACTAGTATCTTTATGTAAATCTTAGCTTTTAAAAATTATTTATTAATCTATAATCTATTAATCTGTGCCATACAACCAAAATACAAGTAGTAAAATGCTTTTAAAATGTAAATCATTTCTGGGCCTCCCCGATGGCACAGCGGTTGAGGGCTGGGTTGCGAAGCTGCCCGCAGCCTCTGTGGCACCAGTTCGATCCCCGGCTGCTCCCCTGCCACCAGAGGAGGGTCCCACATGGCGCGCAGACCTCTCCTGCCGCCCGCTCCTCCCCTCAGCAGTGTACTTCGGTTCCTTCTGCCTGCTCTGCTCCCGGCTCTGGCTCTGGTGAATTCTCTCACCCTCCTGCACTTCTGACTGTACCCAGTGCTTGTATAAATAAATAAATAAATAAACAAACAAATAAATCTTTAAAAAAAAAATGTAAATCATTTCTTAATTTCAAGAGGTAAGAGTCTTAAATAATAATTTAAATATATTACATATTTAATATTATACTATTTTATAATGATGATAATTGTCAGGAAAATAAGCATTTATGATGGTAAAAAGGAAAATTTCATTAAATTTTTCCACAAGTAAAGTGATGTCATCTATTGGATAATCTGCATAGATAATAACTGTAGCAAGTGTTTCTGTATGCATGTTGAATGTACATAATGTCTTTTTATTCTAGTTCCACAATAATTATATACACGTTTCATTCAGAATTGATCCAATGAATATGAAAGTCATAAGGCTATTTTGTCCATCTCGGCCCAATAACTATAATATCTGTTCATTCAGGTTACCAATAAACTAATATTTGAATATCTATTAGGTGGCAGATTGTGCTAGGAATACAAATAGAGAGAACCGTAAACAGACGTGATCAATGACCACATGATCTCATAACAGAAAGCCCTTCAATATGTCAGTTGTAACCTTGAGATATAATTACTGCAACCCCATCATAGTGACTGCGGCAAGGAATCGTTCTTTCTTCAGCAAATAGCAACATGGACAAACCACTAAAACAGAGTAACTGAATTTATCAAATGTCAAAATATTATGATTTCAGTATCTAGAAGCATAGACAGAAATTTGTACTTCTTTTTTCTTTTTTTTTTTTTAAGATTTATTTATTTATGCAAGCACTGGGGTAACAAGCCAGAGGCATGGGTTGATGAGAGAATTCACCAGAGACAGAGCAGGGAGCAAAACAGGCAAAAGGACCGAAATACACTGCTGAGGGTGTTATAGAGCAACCCCGATATTAAACGGGTTCCTGGCTGTGGGTCCTCACCCGCGCGCTTTAAAGGGACTTATGAATACTCTACTACAGACACACACAAAAGGGTTAATAAAAGGTTTATTTACAAGAGAAAAAGAAATAAGGAAAATGTACAACTCAGGGAGAAAATAGGGAAATAAAGTCTTTAATGCGTCCTACCCGATCCGACCACCTGGAAGGGGAGCAGCGGACGAGACAGGAGAGGTCTGCTGTGCTATGTGGACGAGACAGGAGAGGTCTGCTGTGCTATGTGGGTATCTCCCCGGCCTGGCTGGAAATTGAACCGGTGCTGCAGAGGCTGCAGACAGCTTCACAATGCTGCTCTCAACTGGCTGTGCCACCAGGGAGGCCCTTACTGCTGATTTTTTTAATTCAAAACTATTTCAACCCAGTTAAATTGTTCTGGGTATGGATATCAAGCACATAAGTAGGAAAATGAGTAAAATAACCATTTTGTATCTATAAAATATCCAAGCAAGCAGCTTTGCTGAATTTTTCATTTCTCAAGTGTTTATTCAGTTCATAGCCTATATCTACATACAATTATACATTTTACAGGAGAATTTCAGTGTTGCGCTCTTCATTATGAAGATAATCTTAATTGAAATTAAAAGAATAAATAAACCATTATTTACTGATGATTCACATCATAGTATTCTTTAAGATAGGGAAAACTGAAAGCAATCTAGATATCCAATCACATGTGAAGGAGTAAGTAATTAATGCAAATTACACAATAGGACATTGTCAATGTATTCATAGTAGAAACCTACCTGTAGATTGCTTTCAGTTAACTTTTTTTTTTTAGTTTTTATTTTTTATTTAAATTTTATTTTTATATTCCCCATACAATTACAACCCCCTTATTTTGACCCCAACCCTGTCGGGGCCCAGACCTGGGGCCCAGACCTTAACATCCGGGTTCTTGCCTGAAGCAGGTACTGAATGTTAGCTCGAGTGAAGGTTTCAAGTTTCCTATTGTGACGACTGAACCTTTCCCCCTGCTTGCTACTGTGGCTTGTTTGCATTGGTGGTCTCTCCTTGTTCCAGATAACGAGAGACCTCCCCCCTCTGAACCCTATATAACATTGTACACATTCCTGAATAAATGAGACTGGCGATGATCCTGGCTTTGTCTCCACTCCTCGCTTACCCCTGTCCCATACCAAGCCCCTGCTTCCTCCCCCGGGTACCATGTTGATCTGCCTGGCTGGCCCGGACACAACCCCTCCTTTCCCCCGCCCCTCACCCCCCATAGAGTGTCTCTGGTTCATAGTTGTTTGTTGATTTTAATATTTTCTTTCTTATAGTTATTCTTTTTTCTGGTCCCTTATTTAAGTTTTCTAGATTCCTGCTATAAGTGAGACCATCCAGTATTTTTCTTTTTCTTTCTGGCTTATTTCGCTGAGCATGATCCCTAAAACTAAATCTGTAGGGCCTCCCGGGTGGCGCAAGGGGTTAAGCCACAACCTATGAAGCTAGCCGCAGCCACTGCAGCACAAGGTTGATCCCCAGCCAGGGAAATACCCACATGGCCTACCAGACCCCTCCTGACTCACCAACTGCTCCCCTCAGCAGTGCATTTCAGTCCATCAGTCTGTTCTATTCCCCACTCTGTCTCTGTTGAATCCTCTCACCACCTCCCACACCTCTGGCCTGTACCCCAGTTCTGTATACATAAATAAATAATCTTTAAAAAAAAAAAAAACCACAAAACTAAATCCGTAAACTGTGCTCTAATAACTAAAGACATCCATACATGATGAAGTACTATGCTGCGCACACAAAGTACTAAGTAAATATCAATTATTGAACTGTAAGTGAAATCTGCAGCTAGTAAAATCAGAAAACTAGTGTTATTTTAATAAACAGAAAATTTCTACAGATCTACTTCTTCAAGTAGTTCATAGCAAACACCTCTTAAAAAACACCACTTAAAAAGTGACCAATAACAAATGAACAAATACAATAAACATATTAAGTTACTCTATCTCATCTATTGGTATAAACTTAGAGCCTAATAAAATTCTGAAAAGTTGCTAATAACTCTTCTTTAATGAAATTCTTTCAAAAATAAATGTAAAATGTCAAGACCATTAAATTCCAGTAAATAATTTTTCAATATAAAAAGCATAGCACTCGGAATCTACAGAGAAAAAATCATTTTCCATCTTGCTATACAATCTTCCACCACCAGAAATGTTTTTTTTTTAGTCATGCACTTTTACTGTACAAAATTAACATACAGAAATAACAAAAAAAAAATCACCAATAAACTTACTATCAAAATATTCATTACTAATATTTTGGGTATATATCCTTCCTACTGTCTACTGAAGTTTATATTTTGCTTTCATTTACATTAGTAAACTTTTTCCTAAGTAAATGCAACCCTACATCACCATCTTTAATAGTTAGGTGTTATTCAACTATTTGGACACATCATAATTTATTCCCCCAGTTTTCTTATGATAGGTTTATAGCTTGTCCATTTTCCACTATCATAATTACCACTGCAATGAATATCCTTGTACAAACATCTTTGGTGCATCTATTTGAAAAACTCTAAAAGTGCTGACTCAAAAACACTTTTTTTTGTTTTTTTTTTTTTAAGAATTTTTATATATGCTGACCAACTGCCTTCTAGAAAGATTTTGTGAATTTATATTCTGGTACTGTGTAACAAGTATTCGAGCCCATACTTTGCTTACACTGAGTATCTCACATTGTTGTTATACTTGTAATTTGACAGGTTAAAACGACGCTTCATTCTCTGCTTCTTTGATTACTAATGATGCTGAACTTTTTATTCCTTGTGTGATGAGTATTATTCTTTTCTATTAATTTCTAAGTAATGTGTGAATGACTTTTTGCCTTAAAAGTACCAAACAATTCAGATGAAGTCAAAGCTCTTCTTGATCACAAATTCCCAATTCCAAACTATCAACAGATACATGTTTCCTTCCTAAACTTCTAATTATTTATGTGCATGTGTGTGTACAGAAACTAAATTTTATGTAAGATAATTTTTTAAATAAATGATGTACTATGTTTTTCAGCTGCACAGAATTCTACAGTATGAATGTACAATATTTTTTTAAAGATTTATTTATTTATGCATACAAGAACTGGGGTACAGACCAGAGGTATGGGGGATGAGAGTATTCACCAGAGACAGAACAGGGAACAGAACAGGCAGACTGATGAAATACACTGCTGAGTGGAGCAGCATGTGAGACAGGAGAGGTCTGCTGTGCCATGTGGGTCACCTCCCTAGTGGGGGATCGAACTCGTGCTGCAGTGGCTGCAGATAGCTTCATCATGCTGCGTCTTAACCCCTTGCACCACCAGGAAGGCCCCATGAATGTACAATATTTTAAGCCATTCTCTAGTGATGGTAATCATTATTCCCAACACTATGAAAAAAACTGACATACAGCTATGTTAAAATAACTATACTCTGAACATCTACATGTTCACTAGTTTCTATATTTAATTTTAATATATTTACTTTTGTGACTTATTTATCCATTTATCAACCCATTTCACCTTGATCGTTTCAGCATACATATCAATAACTGGAATTTAATATTTATTTACAGATTTTGTTTTCTTTTGAGGTGAAATTGAAATGGACATTTAATGAAATAAACTAATCTTACATGTACCATACAAATGAGACTTTACAAATATATATACACCTGCATAACCCAAATCCCTATCAAGATACAGATCATTAACATCACCTTAGAAAGTTCCCTCATTCCTGCTCCTCATTAACTTCTGCCCCCACACCTATGAAACTACCACTGGTTCTAAATTTTTTTCTACCACAGATTAATCTCACCTCTTACAAAACTTCATATTTTGGAAACATAAGACATATTGTTTTGTGTGGGGTTTCTTTTCCTCAGCACAATGTTTTTGAGATGCATCTACATTATGTATGTTATCATAAAACCCTTTTATGGTTTTATTTCATTATATAAATATATCACAATTTGTTTATTCATTCTCTTGTTGATAGACAAATATGCTATTTCCAGGCATTGGCCAATATAAATAAAGCTGCTACAAACACAGTTTTTGTGTATACATATTTTAATTTCTCTTGGGTAGATATAGAAAGGAATAGAATTAATGGGTCATACTGTAGGTATATGTTTAGTTTTGTAAAGAAATGCCAGAACTTCTGCCACATTTGTTCATTTTAGTTTTAGCCATTTTAGTGTCTGTGTATTAATACCTCACACTTATGTTTTAATTGGCATTTCCTCACAAAAAAATGATACTGAGCACTTTTTAATGTGCTAATTGATCTTTTGCATATATTCTCTGAGACATTCTTTTGCTCACTTTTAATGGGGTTGTTCGTCTTTTTATTTTTGAATTATTTATGTATTCTAAATACAGATCCTAAGTCAGATACACATGTTGCAAATATTTTCTCCCTGACCTTAGCTTACCTATTCATTCTCTTAATGTCAAATACTTTGAAAAGTATTTATTAATTTTTTTCTAAGAAATCTTTGTCTACCCCTAAGTCACACAGATGCTTTCTTTTAGAATCTTAATTTGTTTTAGCTTTTGCATTTAGAGTTATTTTCTACATATGCTGTGTATATACAGAGCTGAAGTTCATTCCCCATATGTTCAAAAGACATTTCTTTCCTACATAGGATTGCTTTGACACTTTTGTTGAAAAATCAAATGATATATAAGCAGGGATCCATGTCTGTGCTTTTCTAATTTTTCCATTGATCAGTTAGTTTCTTATGCCAATACCACAAACTAGACAGCTTAAAACAATAAAAACTTATTCTCTCACAGTCCCAGTGGCCAGAAGTTCAAAAATCAAGATGCTGACAGGGTCATGCTCCCTCTGAAGAGTTTAGAGAAGAATCTTCCCTTGCCTCTTCCTAGCGTCTGGTGTCTACCAACAATCTTTGGGTTCCCTGGCTTTCAGAAGTTTTCAACAAATAGTAGTTATTATCATGATGATAATGATGCATATTTTATCCTCTGCTTTGTTTAAGTACAAGGCAGCTTAATTTTACTACAGTTAAACCACTAATTATGTGTCAAGAATGAGTTTACATCTCCTGGGACAACCTTCTCTGACTTTCCTAATTGCTCCTTCCTTTTTGACTTCTGTCACCCACACACGTGGGTACTACTGCATTTATTAATGCTATAATTGTTTATATTTACATGTCTTATTCTCTCCTTTAATCTGTGAACACTACAAAAGCAGAAATTGTAATTTATACATTTTGTATTCCAGTAACAAACATTGTATTCGGTACTCATTATTTGCTGAATAAAGTGTTGATGATAATGAACAAAAATTATTCTGAAAGTATCCCTGCAAGATAGAAAGCAAAAGGAAATATGAAGAAATTAAAACACAAAGGTAATTTCTCACATTTAAAATTAGTGGCATACATGGAGACTAGATATCAGAGCTTTTCTTCCCTGGTTCACAAGGAAAGGGATTTTAGAGAAAGGAGCACTGGCCAAAAAACTGGAAGATTACAGTTATAGGCCCAGATCTGCTTTCACTCTCTGGATTAATATAGGGGGGGAAAAATCCCTTAATTCTTTTTTTCCTCATACATAATAAGGATAATTTTAATACTGTTTAACTTAGAGCTATGAAGGCTCGGATATAATATTGCTTTATGAATTCTAAAGCCCCATATACAAATGCAAAGTATTATTACCTAATGCACCAGTAATTCACAACCTTTCTGGAGCCTCCTCCTCCTTTTACTCCCACATCAATTAACTGCCAAGTTCTACTGATTGATTCAGCAGGACTTTACATATTCACTACCTCCTTTTAATTACCTCTAAACTACTCTGACTCAGTCCCTCATCCAGACTCATCAAGATTACTACAATAATCTAACTGCTGGCCCTGCTGCTAGCTCACCTTCAGTTTGTGCTTCAGCACACCCTGGTGTGTACCTGCTCCATTTGAAAGCTTTCAGTCGGTTTTCACAGTCTCAATACAGTTCAAACTCCTTGAACTAGTAAATCAAGGTATTCGCCCATCTATGTTTATCTAGTCTTATGCACGTCCATGTATGCAAACACACTCAGCAATTTACTCTTCTCTAGCTCTTACCTGTACTTCTATAAAATTTATGCTATGCCTGGAATATATTTCCCACTCAATTCTAAAATTTACCTATCCTTTAATGTCTTATTCAAACAATACTTTGATTCAAGGTCTATCCAAATTGGACTCAGAAGTTAGAAGATTACTCTCTTTCTTGTAATTTATCTGTACTTCTCTTCATAAAACACATAAGACTTCCTGCTTTGTGCTATAGTTATTTATGGAAATGCAAGTACCTTTAAGACAAGATTTATGGTTGACACTATGCCTAGAACAGGGATATTCATATGTAATATTATAAAAAAAAATTTGTTAATGAACTACCACTTTTTATCTCAGTTAGGTAATTTTACGAAATTCTTTCCTCTTCTCTAAACTACCATACAGAATCTCTGTTGTATAAGGAAAACTAGAGTTTTATTTTTAAAGAAAAGTAAAGTTAAGCTGCTTATGAACTGAGCTTTCTATAATATACCTAAAACTTATTGGAACGACCTCTAGAACGTCACCATGAGACAGGTCCATATTTCATAAATTAAAAAGAAACATCAAAAAAGAGAATTTAGATCTTTCAAATCCACCTATTTTTCAGGCATGCTTTTTAGAGTACAAAAACTAAATACTAGAGGAAAGAAAACCCAATTGTAGCACTAAGTTATGTAATGGTAAAAAATCAACTGGAAAAAGGGAATTTTTCTAATATTTATTTGTGCACAACTCAGGCTGACACTTTGAAGAGAAGAACCTGACAGCTTACAAGAAAACAAACTCACTCATTCCCCTTAATTTCCGAAGACTCACACAAGGCTGACAGGCCAACCATAGGGTGCTCTCTCATGTGTATCACCACGACAATTATGGGCTCAGTAAAAATGTTCTCCAATTTTTAATAAAGTCCATTTGATTTGCAGAAATAGCTGTCCTAATGTTTTCATATTTAAGAAGCCACAAACGTGAACTAATTTGTTGGCCAAAATAAGGCTGTTCAAGAATTTTATTTTATGGCATCAGAATAAGTACAAAATTAGTATAGTGGCAGAGGGCAAGGTGATAAGAAAGGCTGAGCATTAACAGGAGCAGCCGGGAAAAGGACTGTGCTGAGAAGCCACTCTGCCTCTGTACCATCTTTGGTTAGGTTTGGTTTTCTCCTACAAAGTTAGAAGGGTGTCCCATGAATTTTCAAAGTGCTATGAATTAAATCTGGGAAGCACTGATTAAAAAAAAACCCAGTTCAATATAAGCAGTTAAAATGATTTAGTTAAAGGATAGAACAAAAAAGCTATTACCGCATTTATCCTGTAATTTACACTAGAAATAATCTGCATTTGTCATCACATTAACGTGACAATTTTTAATATGGAATAAATCAAACTGCTATACATGCTTCCTTTTCCTCCCTGTCACTGGTTGTGGGGAGGAGAAAAAAAAAGAAAAAGAGTGCTAAGCAATGGAGTTTCCTTTAACGCTTCCTCTCCAATCTCATAGCCAAGCTCTGACCAGCCAGTTCAGGCAAGAGGAAGAAGAAATAAAGTGAGAAAGAGCCTTTCCTGCTAATCCTCACAACTCCATTCCCAATCTCTCCCAATCATTGTTCTATTTCTTATGAAAGAATTCTGTGGAAATTTTATCATTAGGTACTCCGAAGTCCAAATAATTTAACAACTAAACTGGAAACACACCAATTTAGGAAGAATACCTTCATCTAGCTCTTGAAACAAAATATGCTTCTAATCAAAAACAGCCACACTATTTCCTACACAAATTTCATTAGATTAAACATGAGGAATAGAATTGTGTAGGTTTATGAAACATTAAGGAAGCTCTTTTCTAAATAATATTTACTGATGATCACTTTTTTTCATGCTAATAATAAAAACACACAGATTATTCTTACCATAGAAAGGGCAAAACATAATAACATACTCTCATTATCCTCTGTCTCCAAAGAAGAACTGCTTCTCAACACTGTTACGGAAAATAATTATTCTTTAGGGAATAACCCCATAGTAGCACAAGATGTTCTGATAGGTCTCTCTCATCTCTCATTTTCTATTACTGTATGACTACATGGCCATATCCATCAATCATTTCAGCAAACACCACCAAACCACAATGTTATTACATACTAGCCAACAGATACTTTCAATACCATATAATCATGCTACTATCCATCTTTTATAGACAGGCAATCAAACGCAACATGACAAGGCTTCAGAGAAATAACTAATGGTAAGATAAGTTTTCAAGACCTGGAAGCAAAATGGACTAATCTGTCCAAGAAATATAAGTAATTAACATCAGTCTTTTATAATAGTTTACACTTTTAAATTTAGCAAGAATATTTTTGAACTATAAGAAATGCTTCAAAAATATTCTTACTAAAATTTTTTTTTTAATAGAGGCATGTTTTATTTATTTATTCGTTTGTTCGTTTTTGTTTGTACATGCACTGGGTACAGTCAGAAGCGCGGGAGGGTGAGAGAATTCACCAGAGCCAGAGCGGGGAGCAGAGCAGGCAGAAGGACCGAAGGACACTGCTGAGGGGAGCAGCGGGTGGCAGGAGAGGTCTGCGCGCCATGTGGGACCCTCCTCCGGTGGCCTGGGAGCAGCCGGGGATCGAACCAGCGCCGCAGAGGCCGCGGGCAGCTTCGCAACCCAGTGCTCAACCGCTGCGCCACCGGGGAGGCCCTATTTTTACTAAATTTTACCCATTTTTACTTACCCATTTTTAACTTTGAAATAATTTTCAAGATGGTTCAATGAGAGCTTCTCACAATCAAACACCTTGGAAAATAATTTGCCATACATATCAGTGATGTGCAACCATACAGATCACAATGCTTAATCCTTAATTTTAATACTTAAATTATCCAATATGAATTACTAATCAAGTTATAGTCCAAACTGCATTCATTAAGGTTGACACAAACATAATTTTCGCAAAAGGTCTGAGGAGCCCCCTGGTGGCAGATTCTTTGGAAGACAAAAAAATACAAATTCATGAGTTTAGCAAATGCTATTACAATAAAAATATCTGTTTAAAAAAAACTGACCAACTTCTACTCTGCAACTCAATTATTTTAGGCAGAATCAAATCCAGAAAAAATTCAAAAATTTTACCAAGGAAAATTGAGTAACCACCTGAAGTTCTCTGTGAGATATGACCACAGCAGCAGTCTAGGTAACAAGACTATCAAGATGTCAGGTGCAGAAGGAACCTTAGAGAAGATTTAGTCCAGTGCAGAAGAGAACTTCTGCATTGTCCAAGATGGTAGGCACCACCCACACATTCTAATTGAGCATTGAAATGCAGCTAGTATGTGACTAACTGAACTTCAAATTTTATTTCATTTTGATTATTTTCAACTTAAATACCCATATATGGCTAGTGGCTACTATTTGGACAAGATAGTTCTAGTCTTTTATTGCTAATCTATGCCAATAAAAAAGTCATCAGGGCAATCCAAGGGAAATTCTAAGGGTCCCAGATATAAACAGACCTGGATGGTATAAATACATAAAACTAAATCTGAATAGTTTTGTTGTAGGTTTTTAAAAGCATGTAAATAATAGCATTAGGCTTGGTAATTGCAATTATCTTAAAATACAGATGAGTTTGAAATGTTCAAATAGTCCATTGAAAATAATGTTGGCTTTATATTCTATATAATGTTGAAAACATGTGAGAACTGGTATAGCATTTAACCACATCATATTGAGCACTGTGAGGAATAAACACAAAGGTAAGCAATGTAAGGTCTATGTCCTCTAGAAACTTAATACTTTTTTATGATAAAAAATAAAAATAGGAACAGCCCAAAGGGTTCAAGATAACAAGCCTCACCTTTTCTCTCTACCAACTGCTAATTTCAAATGGTCAACCAGCACTTTGCACATATAATTTCTATATCTTTCAGTAAAGAAATTGTGCCTCAAGATTCACACTTCTGTGTGCTGGTCTAGTCTCCTTGAATATCTTAAAGTAAGTTCAAGAAATATTTAGCAGCCATAAGACAGAAAACAGTAAGATGACTTGGAGAAGTTCAGCTTCACGAAAGATGCAAAAATTTCACAGGTCATGTTATTATCTGGCAAGTGCATGGAGGAGTATATAGGACTATTGTAAACACAAAGAGGAGTCTTTAGTAGAGGTTGGGAGGACAGAAAAAGTTTCTGGAGGAGATAAAAATTGAGCAGAAGATGCTCAGAAGGATGGATTAAAACACGTAAGCAGCATGACAGAGAATCACAAGTAATTCAGAATCATTAGACTATCTGGTTTTGAGCAGGAAAGTAGCAAGAAATGATGCTAGAGAGGTGGACAGAGGCAAGGCCATAAATACCATAAATATTACCCAATAGAGCTGAAAATAGATAAGCTGTCACATAAGGCTTAAAGATATATGTTTCAGATAGTTCACTGTGTGTGAACAGCATGCAGCACAAAAGGGTCAGTCAGTTGACTGTAGCAATACACCATCTGAGTCATGCTGACGGCATGGATTAGACAAGTATAACAGAAATAGAGGTGAGACGTAAGAAGTGCTTAGGGAAGAAAATTATTATGTCTTAATCTAAGAAACTGACAGAAAGAAAGAGCTAAAGATAAAGACCTCAGTGTCACCAGCATTAAGTGATATTTAAAGCTCTTGGTACTACATTAAGTGATAGAACATAACAAAGAACAAATCACAGGCTCCTTCAGGAAAGAGATGTCCATGGGAGATAGACAAATAAAAAAATCAGTAACAGAAGTGACAACTATGCTGAACACTTAAAAGACAAGCATTTTTTTTTTTTTTTTGGTACATAGAAGAACTGGGAGCAGAGGTGCAGAGGAGGGGGGTGATTCACCAGAGACAGACTGGGGAGCAGAACAAGTGGATTTTCTGAAATACACTGCTAAGGGGAGCAGCAGGTGAGATAGGAGAGGTCTGCTGTGCTATATGTGGGTCATCTCCCTGACTGGGGATCAAATGAGGCCATAGTGATGACAGTGCTGAGACTTACCCCCCAGTTCACTAGGAAGGCCAGGCAAGCAATTATTAAGCAGGCCTTGGGGGAAGAATCCAGAAGAGATACCATGACATGTATCCTAAAATATAAAGCTATTTTGGACATGTTAAGTTTGATGACTGAAATAAGAAAGATGTTAAGAAATAAGAAATGAATAAAAATATTGAAAAGCTAAAATGAAAGAACTGAGAGATTTTACCTTTTCAATGATCTCAAATCTTTCAATAAGGTATGAAGCGGACTGTAGAAACAATGATAAAATTCAGAACCAAAGAGTAATATGATGGCAAAATGAACCAAAGATCAAGTCAAGACTCAATAACATGAACTCTCAGTGAGATGTATGGGAAAATTGTGACTTATTTCATTACACTGTATCTCCCTCCTCCTTTTTTAGTTTTACCCTCTACATGTTAAGAGCAAAGCAAACAGGTAGCTGGATGCTATCAGAGCTGGAAACTAGCAGACTCCAAAGGTCAAGGAGGATCTAGGTGAAAAAGCAGATTATAGCTAGGTTGGGTAGGAAGAGATAAGAAGGCAGAGAGTGCCAATATATTACAACTATTTTACAAAGTGTGTTACATGGGACACTGACTATAAGGGAAATCATAAACTGTTAAATAGAAACTATTCTGTTTACAAATAAATTTGGGAAAAGTGTTTACTTAATCAAAACTAGAAAACTATGAGGTTTATAGGGGAAAAATTGGAACACAGGATCTTAGAGAATGAAATGGCAAGGAATATCTAGGTCCAATCTATGATCAAATGTGATCACTCAGTTAATGCAACAGAAGGTTTCATTTACCGACTTGAATAGACTAATAGAACATGGGTCATCAACCTGAGTATCAACTAAAGTTGCCCAAGTTAACGCCAGGTAACAGGGTTAAGAGGAAAAGAGAACAGGTGTCAAAGATGGGCAAACAAAAAGAATGGCAAGAGAGGATAGAACTAGATAGCAAAGATTAAAGGAACAAGGTTGTTAGGTAGATATCCTCCCTAAGTCTGTACTAATTTCATGATGTAAGATCTAAGCCCACAGGATACTAAAGACACCATCTTCCAGAGGACTTTTCTATGTTCCAGTTCTTTCTACTTATAATTCAACTCTTATATTTACCGGGTCTCCCTACCTTTATTCAGTTGGTTTTTGTGATGATTCTGCCCCTTTCCATAGCCGTTTCCAGCTATCATAATGCTAGGGCAATATGTTTGACTGACCCAGTTTCTCTCTAGGTGTAAGTAAAAGGTCAGCTCTATGGCACAGACCATAGAATACAGACAAAATACAAGACCACCTCAGCCCAAACCTAAGGTGATGGGTTTTCATCGACTTAAAGCAGAGTTAAACAATTTAACAATGGACAGGAAATCAGCAAGCAGGGCTGAGGAGAAAAACAACTCTTCATCCTGGCAAGAAGGAAAAACTGCAAATAGGAGAAAGATGATAGAATAGAACACTGGGGGCTTATGAAACCGAAAAAAGTTTTTAATTCAGTAGATCTAGGGTGGAGCAACAAGTTCCTAATTGAAGTTGGTTTTTTTTTCTTAGTTTTGTTAGACCAATTCAGCAAAATAAAATCCTGTTTGTTGTTGGGCAGCATGTTTCACATACACATTAAACAGGACAAAAACAAAAACAAACAACTTCATAGACAAAAAAGGGTCTTTTTTAACTACCTCATACAAACCAACTACTTATAGCACAGGGAAGTACAAACACAAAGTTACTTTAATGCTCAAAATAAGATTTTGGATTGTTTTTGCTTTTTTAATTTTTAAAAATTTTTTAACTGTTTTTGTTTTTTGTTTTTTTTTTTTTTTAAGATTTATTTATTTATTTATACAAGCACTGGGTACAGTCAGAAGCACGGGAGGGTGAGAGAATTCACCAGAGCCAGAGCAGGGAACAGAATAGGCAGACTGATGAAATATACTGCTGAGGGGAGCAGCGGGCACGGCAGGAGAGGTCTGTCGCGCCATGTGAGACCCTCGTCGGTGGCCGGGGATCAAACTGGCGCTGCAGAGGCTGCGGGCAGCTTTGCAGCCCAGCACTCAACCACTGCGCCACCAGGGGAGGCCCTGTTTTTGCTTTTTTTTTTAAAAAAAAAGAGGGGGCCTTATTTTCTCCTTTGAGATTTTAATAAACATGGTCACACCACAAGTAAAGTCAGAAGTAGGACAGAGAACACTCCAAAGGCAGGTTTGGTCATTTGACATCATTAAAAATGGCTGACCCTTAGTAAAATGTACAGAACCAGGTGAAGCTGTCCTGCAGGTTCACAGGGATTCACACCTTAAGAGCTGGGTTTCTTATCTAGGCAATCTTATCTTGGGCTGGATAATGCTTTGTTATAGCAGTGTCATCCTATTCATTGTAAATGGTTTCCAGAAGCCAGGAGCACTTCCCTGCCAGTTGTTAGAACCAAAAATGTCTCCAAGCATGTTGCCAAATGTCCACTGGGAAGCAGAATCACTCATAGATGAGAATTACCACTACAGAGCACAGTAGTTAAGAGCTAAGGCTCTGCAGTAAAAAAGCACCTGGGTTGAAATCCTGAGCAAGCTACTTAAATTCCCCAAGCCTGGTTTTCAGTTAATTTTTCAAAATGGAAATATTAATAGTGTCTATCTAATAGGGTAGTTCTGAGAATCAAGTGAGATAAACACATTGCTTACACTGCACATGGTACATAATAAATCTCCCAATAATAAACAACACCACTGCTCTACCACAGATAACCTAATAGGATGTCTCAGCAAACAATGAGGAAACTACCTACAAGTGTGACTTTGTAAAAGAGGTAAGTCTTGAAGAAGATAGAGCTAGGCCCAAAACAAATCTATAAGTTAACTAAAGCTGAAATGATCTGCAACTTAAGTAGTAGGCAAGGAAGAAAGAAAGGATTATAAAGGAAGACAGAGTCAGAGGGAAAACAGCTGTATACGGGAATGCTATTGAACACAGTAAACTGTAACACAGTAAGCAACTTTAATATTTCATTCCCAATGGAAGATGCCCTTGTACTAAATACAGAATGACTATATTACCTTACCCTGTCCCCATCCATGTTAAGATCTCTCCCTACAGTGTGATGGTATTTGGAGGTGGGTGGGGTCTTTGAGAACTGATTAGGTCATGAATGGGAAAATGACTTTAATAAAGAGACCTCAGAGATAATCCTTGCTCCTTTTACCTTATGAGGACATGGCAAGAAGACGGATACTTATGAAGCAGCGAACAGGTCCTTAACAGACACTGAATCTGCCGATGTCTTGATATTAGACTTACCAACCTCTAGAGCTGTGAGAAATAAGTGTGTTGTTTATAAAACACGGAGTCTATCACATTCTGTTACAGCAACCTGAATGAATTAAGATATTTCTCTAAGTCAGGTTCCCCAGTGCTGACACAAATTAGAACAACTGCATCATTTGGGGAGTTCGTTTGCAAATATTCCACATTTTCTGGATGATTCTTGAAGAAAAAAATATCTATAGTTTTTCATGCAATCAAAGAGCATCTGAGGCAACAAGGCACCATGTCACTCAAGTTAATGAAAACTTCAACAGTATAAAGAATAAATGCTCAGACACTTTAGAATCAGTTTATTGTAGCAAATCATTAACTGTCACTATCATGGCAATACATTATGGGTAAGTACTTTTCACAACTAGTACCAACAGTAAACATGTAGAAAACTATTGGGGTAGTTCTCAGTGGACACAGAAGCCACATAGCCACTTTGGTGGTAATGATATACTCCCAGTATCAGAACAATGGACTGATGTAGCCATAATGACTGACTGAGTTTATACATGTGTAAATAGGCCACACACTGAAAATATGTAAATTTAAAAAATAGGTTTACATTGTTTTTATTTCCTCTTATTATTTTTAACTTCAGATAACATATACTACAAAAATCCTTCTAATGTTAAATGTGAAACCTTTCATGTAGACAAACATGTTTAGAAGCTTACACAAAAAGAATATAAAATCTGTTTTTTAATGAGTAGGAGCATAAGAAGAGTCAATGTAAATTAATTTAGCAGAAATTATAAATCAAGACATCACGTCAAATTGTGTAAAATAAGATCTACCTTAGAGCTAGATGAGAGAGAAATAAATCATGAGATTATAAAAAAGAACTATTATCACCTTTTTAACTGAGATTCCTGGATAATGAAATCAATACCACAGCAACATTTAAAACTAATGCTTTCCCTAGCTGTTTGAGGCAATGAATAGAGATGGAGTTAAAGGACATTAAGGCACTAGCTTAATTTCATAATTAGAATACAGGAAGAATTCTACTGAATGGGTTTCATGTTTTGGTAATTATAAGTTCCGCTCTCCCCATCCTAAATGCATATAAATATAACATAGTGTTTCACAAATACAAAACAGTAACTATCAGTGATCTAGTAGAACTAAGAGTAAGATTAATCATCCATAATAAACCAGCAAATTTATAAGGCCATGTGCCTAGCTCCAATTGGAGCAATTTGTCCTGTGGGACATGCACTATTTTAAAGAAATCATGAATATGAGACCCTCAACAATATGCTCCAATCCAAAAGCACACATTAGCCAAACCTGCCCCGGGGGTGGGAGTGGGGGATCCACATATTTAATACAAATCTAAATTTTAATATTTTAGTGACTCTGATTAGGTAGTTTTTGGCTCCTCCATTTCTCATGAATTAAGTCAAGCTGTAAAGCAATGCAGACCTTATTGATTCTAGAGACTGTGAGTCATCAAGGGAAGAAGTCCAAAAAGGTTAAATTTCCAATGAACTACAAATCAGAGGTTTGAAAGCTAGAGAGATAAAGACATTAGTTGTAGTCTTATGAAACATTCAAGGCTGCTTTCATTTGATTAGGAGTTTGCTACAGGCTCTTTATGACAAATATAACAAGGACACTTTAAATCTTTTAAGCTTTGAAGAAAGATCTAGAAAATAGATTAGCAATGAAGGATTCCATTTGGAATTGGAAGTTAAGGAGCAGTGCACTGATATAAATTCAGAAACTTACTGTACATTACCAAAAAAATAAAAGGCTACTGTGGAAAGTCACAATCTTTACTGTTTACTGGTTAAATAAATTTTTTCTGATTTGAATCCATGGTTACAACAATCTGTCCACTGACCTCAACTTTTTACAAACTATTATATAAAACACTAATATCCCATGAAAAATTTATATATATATATTATGGGTCTGGGGTGGGGTGGAGCAGCGAGGAGGTCGAAGGAGAAGTGGTAGATAGAGAAAAAAGAAAAAAACCCTCTAATATTTTTGTCCTAAAATGTATAATATATGAAAACACTAAGTATCTCTGATATATTTATCATTAGGTAAGCTGTCCATAATAGTATGCTACACCCCAAAAGGTAAGTGAGTGCACCAGATACCGTTTACTGCATTTATACACTGATGCTAAAGTGACACACAGGCATACAACTATTGTGTTTTATACTACTTAATGACAGGTTATTTATTTATGCTGTGATTCTGCCTCAATTTCAACACATATATTAACTTTTATCACATAAGGATATGAATCAAAACTTAATGTGTTCTAGCCATTGCTTTATATATGTGAGGCAAGCTTGTACTTGCTTTTTTCTGAGTTTCTACTGGAATTCTACTTTATAATTTTTAAGGTTTCTTATAGTGACATGAGTTCAAAAAATGCTATTTTTGTGAAATATAGGTATAATAGGATATGTCTCAAATTTTGAGACAATAAATTCTGAAGCACCTGTTTTTAATTTAAAAGCTAACTTAAAAGCTACACAAAAAAAAACTGAGGGAAAAGACGAACTCTGCAAAGTAATTTGTCCTACTTAATTTTAATTTATCTTTCAAAACTCTGTAGGACCTCTCATTTACCCTGTGAAGTTAAGTAGCACATAAGCAAGATTGCAAGTTCATTATTGATAGATTTACATAACCTTAATTATGGGAAAGAGGTTTTAACCACCCTTTCCCTGACAAGTCACAGGACAATAGCTGGCATGAGAACACATGCTCAATATTTGAATAACTAAGGTAAAAGTCACACAACTTCTAAGATGCAATACACGTACTGTGCATATATGATTTGAGAGATAGATTTTATGCTGTATTTTTTTAAGTTGTGATAGCCGAAGAGGAATATATCATAGCCCAATCATAACAAAACCTTTCTACACTAAATTCTAATTTTTTCTGTTTTTTATTTTCAAATGTCCTTTCATTCCTATATTCTTATTTCTCACTCCCCATGTTTAGCAGTCATAGCTGCAATTCAAAAGGAAAACCATAATTTTATTATTTATTTATTTGTTTTATGATTTATTATAATTTTATTATTTATTATTAATATATTAAATAATGTATATTATTTATTTAATAATAAATTTTATAATTTATTAATAAATAATCCTTTATAGCAAAGCCAACAGAAACATGAAAATAAAACACCTCTTGTATCTATTCCAGACAGAAAACTAAATATGGAAAGGAAGATGCAAGAGCCACTAAAAATCTTAGGTTTCCTTTCAAAAACTATCAATTTGTCAAACAAGTTTGCTATACAAATCAATTTTAGAATTTAAAGCTCCTTATGTTGAATAAATTAACATTTACATTTAACATGAAATATGTATGTATGATCTAATAACCAGTTAGTAAGCAAACATCTATTTTTTTAAAACTACCATCCAAATTCAGAAATAGTAGCCACATAACAGAAACAGAGGTAATCACTCTTAAACATACCCCCTCCAACATTCTTCAACCATTGTAACGTTAATGTGCTACATAAATTTCACAAATTAAATCACTGAGAATGAAAACAGTGTCACAGATGTCATAATATGGAAGTAAAAGCATTAATAGAGAACCTTTTCTAATATCTAGGACATTTTGTTAAATTTTCCTATGAAAAATACCAGCAATAAGTATATCAATTCATTTAGCATATAAATTATAGAAGGGTTTGAATTTAATTTTGTGGAACACCCCACAAGAGGGCCATAAAACACAGATTATTTGTTCCTACCACTTTCAACAGCTGGCAATGAGGAAGACCAATATTAACACTCAAGATGCAAAAACACTAAATAAAAGTCATCTTGATTTACTAGCACCTAAATATTTTACTACAAATTAATAAATAACTGATTGATCCCTGTGATGTTTGCTAGACTCACAAAATAAATAAAAACTTGGACAATACTCCTTACTTCCATCCCATATAAAGATGTTCACACAATAGGATTAGCAGGATTCTAGGTCTTTTGCTTCTTGCACCAAATACAAGTTTAGGTAATAACTGTAATATGGAATCACACCAAATGACTGTTGATATTAATGCCTTCTGTGCTCGGGTAATTTGAGTTACAAAATCTACTATAGAATTAGCCAAAGCAAGGTTTTAAGACGGTAAATATTAACAGCTCCCAAATCAACTTAATTGTAAAATATTAAAGTCGATATATTAAATTTGAAGTTGATGTTTTCCTTAGCAAAGCAAGCCACTCAGAATTTGATGAGAAATTTAGGTAAAGAATGTCCAAATACTGTTAATAAGCAACACTTTTAAAGAATCCTTTAAAATGAAGGAATCTTACTCCAAAATGTGGACATGGATAATGCAAAACAAATACATTTATAATTTAAAACCCAGCCAAACAGTTGTTTCCCTTACACAAATGAATGTTTCCTTCTCCAACCCCACCCACATATGCGTCCAATGCTGCTTCTCACTAACCACTGCAACCTAGGCAATGTTATCCACTTGGGCCATGATGTAGTAAAGTTCTAAATATTTTTGGAGATTTCATGAAAACATGCAACTGTATTAAACATCCAATATCTACAACCCAAATGCCCCAAAATAGATGACTGGATCAAGAAGATGTGGTACATATACACCATGGAATATTACTCAGCATTCAAAAAAGATAAACACATGCAATTTGCAGCAACATGGATGGCGCTGGAAGGGATCATGCTCAGCAAAATAAGCCAGAAAGAAAAAGAAAAATACCGGATGGTCTCACTCATAGCAGGAATCTAGAAAACTTAAATAAGGGACCAGGAAAATGAATAACTATAAGAAAGTGAAAATCAAAATCAACAAAAAACTATGAACCAGAGACACTCTATGGGGGGTGAGGAGCGGGGAGGGGAGGGATTGGGGTCAAAATAAGGGGGTTGCAATTGTATGGGGAATATAAAAATAAAATTTATTTTAAAAAATAAACATCCAATATCTTCTGTTAGTAACTGACAACAGAGTAGTAAACAAACATTAAGATAAAAAGTAATAAAAACAATAAAGCCATACACATAGATTTTAGATTAAATCATAAAATATTTAAAATATACAATTATATATAAAAATAACAAATATTATATATATTTATATACCTATATTTGAAGAAAACAATAAGATATGAAGATTTGGTACCACTGTGGAGATTCCTCCAACTCTTTCTGATTACAAAGTAAATAAATATTGACGGTCAAAAATGCAATGCTTCCTCTGAAAGAACTATAAAAAGATCACCAGCACCATGGTAATCACCTCATATTTATGATCTATACTGAACACCAAAACTTGTTATATATTGTCCTTACAGAAATGCTTCTGGGCAAGGTCACCAGATAGAGGGGAAAAAAGCATTTCATTAAGAGAGAGGAAAATGACTACTTCATAGCAAGATGACAGAGATATTGTAACCAATAACATGTTTTACTGCCATCACAAAGTATCAAATTTAACATTACCTCTTACTAAAATTAACCACTGTGTCCAATTTAAGCCCAGTAATTTACAAAACACAAATAAACCATGTTATAATTTATGTGACAAAAAAGATTTATCAGTTTAACTTTCTATTGCACCAAAAATTACATCTCTGTAAGAGTGACAGACATCCAGATTCAAGGATTTTCTGACAAAGACATAGGTTTCTATTTCTTATTTTATACTGGTCTTTAAATATCATATGGGTCAAAAGTTTGAGAAGGTAACCCTGAAATTACTGATGCTATCATAAGATGCAGAATTAGTTTGGACTCTATTAAATATGATTATAAACACTGCCCTTCATGTCTAGCTTTTCCCAGTACTAACAAGTTGACTCTAAAATTCACACAAAAATACAAAGGATACAAAATTACCAAAACACACTAGAAAAAGAGCAAAGTTGGAGGGCTCACAATTTCCAGTTTTAAAACTTATTATAAAGCTATAGTAGTCAAGACTGTGTGTGGTACAAAAACAGACGTATAGATTAATGGAACAGAAGGGACACTATAAATAAACATTCATACTTAGGGTCAATTAGTTTTTGAAAGGGTGCCAAGACAATTCAAGGGAGTCCCAAAATGCATTTATACGTCAACAAATTATGATATATCTGTATCATGAAACACTATGCAGCAATAAAAAGAAGCAAAGGGAATTTGGTGGATCAAGGGAATTTTGAGAGAAAAGGCAATATGAAAAGGTTACATGATGCAATTTTGCTAAAATAAATTTATAGGGGTGGAGAACAAATTATTGGTTACCAGAAGTTAGAAGGGATTTGGCGTGGTTCAATGAGAAGCACCAGTGAACCCTTGGGTGATGGAACATTCTTCTAATAGCACTATGAAAGTGGTTTTACCCACTGCTGATGACGTTAAATTGCTAGTGGAAAATTATTATTTTATAGCACAAATCAAGGTAAGATCACAAAAGTTTTGCCCCTTAGACTTAGCCATCTAATTTCTAAGAATAACCTAAAGAAACAATTAATAAATGCTGGGGGGAAAAGATACATATAAACACACATTTCTATAAAGATGTTACTACAGTGTAACTGAGAACAGAGAAACTAGATGCAACACAGATGTTTGAGAATATGGTAATCATCAAACCCTCAAAATCTAGTCATGGAATATTATATAGCCATTCATTGTGTTGATAAACAGAAAATGCATATTACGAGAGATTAAAGCAAAATTCAAAATTAGCACCTAACAGGTAGTATACATCCTGACTTCAAACTATACTACAAAGCCATAGTAGCTAAAACAGCATGGTACTGGAACAAAACCAGACATGCACATTAATGGAATCAAGTTGAAAACCCAGACATAAAGCCACACATAAGGACAACTAATCTATGACAAAGGAGCAAAGAACATGCACTGTAACAAGGACAGTGTCTTCAATAAACAGTGCTGGGAAAACTGGACTGCTACATGCAAAAGAATGAAACTGGACTACTACCTCACACAATACACAAAAACCAACTCAAAATGGATAGGAGCCCGGACTGTAAAACCTGAAACCATGTAACATACAGAAGAAAACAGGCAAAACACTCCATGACATACATCTCAGAAACACCTTTAAAGAATCATAGCCCAAAGCAAAGAAAATGAAAGAAAAGATAAAATAGCTAGGACTGTATCAAACTAAAAGCTTCTGTGCGGCAAAGGAGACAATAACCACGATGAAGCCATAACTTACAGATTGGGAGAAAATATCTGCACTCCATATAACTGATAAGGAACTAATATCAAAGCTCTAAAAAGAGTTTATGTGACTCAACAGAAAAAACAAAATAAAGAATCCAGTCCAGGGCCTCTCCTGTTGGCGCAGCGGTTGAGCACTGGGTTGCAAAGCTGCCCACAGCCTCTACAGCTCCAGTTCAATCCCCGCCTGCCAGGTGAGGGTCCCACACGGTGCGCAGACGTCTCTTGCCACCCACTGCTCCCCTCAGCAGTGTATTTCATCAGTCTGCCTGTTCTGTTTCCCGCTCTGGCTCTGGTGAATTCTCTCACTCTCCCGCGCTTCTGACTGTACCCAGTGCTTATATAAATAAATAAATAAATCTTTAAAAAAAAAAATACTAAAAAAAAAAAAATCCAGACCAAAATGAGCAGAAGAACTAAAAATACTCTTCTGCAAAGACAAAGGCAGATGGCCAACAGGCTCGTGAAAAAATGCTCAACATCACTTACAATCAGGGAAATGCAAATCAAAACCACAATGAGGTATCACTTCACACTAGTAGGAATGGCCCACATTAAAAAAACTAACTACAACAAATGCCAGCTGGTGGGAATGTAAACTGGCCAACCACTATGTAAAACTTTGGGGTGACCCTCAAATCACTAAAACTAGATCTACCATAATACCCAGCAATTTCACTCCCAGGAATCTACCCAAAGGACACAAAATCAGTAATTCAAAAGAAACCTGCACTCCTATGTTCATTACAGCATTATTTATAATAGCTAAGATACGGAAACAACCTAAATATACAAAAGCAGATGACTGGATCAAGAAGATGTGACATATATATACACAATGGAATACTATTCAGCAATCAAAAAAGATGAACTCATCCCATTTGCAGTAACATGGATGGAGCTGAAAGGGATTATGCTCAGTGAAATAAGTCAGAAGGAAAAAGAAAACTATCGCATGAATTCACTTATAGGAGGTATATAGGGAAACCAAACAAGGGGTAGGGAGAGAAAAAGAAAAAGACAAAACTAGCAGGAAAACTATAAATTGGAGACACACAGCAGGGGAGTGGAGAGGAGAGGGATCAAAACAGGGGAGAGAAAAGCACAAGAGATTATGGTGATGGTTCACAGGTAATTTGGTGATGGGAATTTTATGGGGATAACATATGAGAGGAAAAATCAAACATACAAAATGAACAATGATGTAAAATATATATATTTAAATAAGTATATTTAATTAAAAAAATTAGCTCCTAACAATGCACATAAAATATCAGGAAATATATTTCACAAAAATGAAAGATGGTAATTATATTATTAAATATTATGAGCAGTTAAACTTTTTATAGGGTTGTCATATTAATTTCATAATTAAAGAAATAAGCATAAGAATAAGCAGCTTTACCTTATCTGAGAAATCAACCAAAGCTGTAAAGTCCCATTTCTTAGAATATGCCACATTGTATTTCAGAATAGCATCCTATGGAAAAAGCACAGACAAACCTCATGATATAGGCAGGTGAAGTGTCCATGAAAAGCCTGTCCTTTTTATGAGCCATTTCCAGTAAATTTCTTAGTGCTAGATAAGCTTCTTCCTGTCACTAACTACTCTACATCACTGGTCATGAATAAATATAATGCATACTAACTTATTATTCACTTTAGAAAAAATGTGATTAGAAAGGTCAAGCAAGGGCCTCCCGGTGGCGCAGAGGTTGAGCGCTGGGTTGCGAAGCTTCCCGAAGCTGCCTGCAGCCTCCACAGCGCCAGTTCGATCCCCGGCCGCCGGCGAAGGTCCCACATGGTGCGACAGACCTCTCCTGCCATGCTCACTGCTCCCCTCAGCAGTGTATTTTGTCAGTCTGCCTGTTCTTCTCCCCGCTCTGGCTCTGGTGAATTCTCTCACCCTCCCGCGTTTCTGACTATACCCAGTGCTTGTATAAATAAATAATTAAAATCTTTAAAAAAAAATAGAAAAAGTAGACACAGGCAAAAAAAAATAAAGGTGAAGCAATAGGGATAAAAACATAATTAACCTAAAGCATGCATTCTAAACAGATGATATTCTCCAAATGGATAAAAATTGGGGAATTAATTTTTTTAATAATATAATAATTATTGGCCTCAATAGAATCATATTACATATACAGATACATACTGTATCTGTAGCATTATAATTTCGGTGGGGAGGGCCAATCATGAAAAATATGTCTAAGCAGGATCACTGGAGGGCAGGAAAATAATGAAGAAAAGATTGAGAAAACACTGCCTTACAGCCTGAAATGTTTTTTTTTCCCTTTTAATATTAGCTATTTTTATAAACTACATATAAATGTTTATCTTCCACCAGCATTTAACAGAAATGACTCATTTACACAGTGAAAAGTCCAAGTAGTAGTATGCCACCTACTGGTGTAACGTAACTCTGAATAGGTAGTACTATGTACCTGGTTACCAGAGATGGGTATGCATTTGGACAATTCATTAGTTCCGCAGAAATTATATCTACTTATTTACAATTACATTGTATCTTATCCTTTAAATTTTCTATTCTGATTATATTTCATAATATATGCATTATAAGTAATACATATTATATTAATAAAATAAAAATATAAGAATTTATAAACTTTTTTTTTTTTAAGATTTGTTTATTGATTGATTGATTGATTGATTTATACATACAAGCACTGGGTACAGTCAGAAGCGCGGGAGGGCGAGAGAATTCACCAGAGCCAGAGCGGGGAGCAGAGCAGACAGAAGGACTGAAGTACACTGCTGAGGGGAGCAGTGGGCGGCAGGAGAGGTCTGCGCGCCATGTGGGACCCTCCTCTGGTGGCCGGGGAACAGCTGGGGATTGAACCGGCGCTGCAGAGGCTGCGGGCAGCCTCGCAACCCAGTGCTCAACCTCTGCGCCACCGGGGAGGCCCTATAAACTTTTTTTTAATGAACGCATAGTAAATCTTTCAAACATGTTACTACTATAAATCTTCCAAATTTCCTCATTGAAGAAGTTTTAAGAAACTAATACTGTGTTCAAAGAGTTTCCTAAAAAATACTTCATGCCATATAATCACCAAGCATCTAGGCTAAAAATGAGAAACAAAACGTATGTTATTTACTTGGAATCACATTCCTTCAAAAAGAAAAAAAAAAATCAATCATAAAACATATGGCAAGAAAAGGTTTTTATTTTTCTCTGTCATAAAATAAGATTTTCAATGAAGAAAGAAAAGACTTTAAGGATTTTCTTTTCTAATCACTGGATCTGACTTCAGAATCTCACACAAAGCATTAAATAGTAATGTATATCAACAGGTGAATTGTCAAACTAAGAGTATACTGGAGCAAGGATGAATCCCGAAGATCTTCATTTTGAGTGAAAAAAAGTCAGAGACACTGGCATAGATATTATGCATTCCACTCACATAAAAGGTAAACCAACCTATATTTTAAAAAGCAACTCAATGATTAGTTTCCTGGGTCATGCAGAAAGGAATCAACCATAAAGGAGTAAGAGGAGTCTTTGGGGATGAAAGGCATGTTCCTGGTTGTTGTAGGGGCAAAAGAATATATGCAAATGGAACCTCATCAAATTAGATACGTTTAAGTATGCACTCCCTTATGTGCAAATTGCTCTTCAAAGTTGATAAGGAAAAACATTTTAATTGGCATTACTATTAACTAGCTTGACTTTAGTCTTCAGGCTTCAAAAATAGTCTACCATGAGGCCTCCATGCATTAGAAAAGCTAGATGCTATTCCATATTCCTAACTGTCAATTATTGAGGGTTTTTTTTAAGTTCATTGTTCATTATAAGCATAATTAGTTAAAACACAAAGAAGTCCACTCTTTGCAAGTTATCAGATGCTTCACTTATAGTAATTCAATATCAAATGGCATAAAAACAGTACAAAGAGGGGCCTTCCTTGGTGGCGCAGGAGGTTGAGCGCAGTGCTGTGAAGCTGTCCCCAGCCTCTACAATGCGGGTTTAATCCCAGCCAGCAGGCAAGAATCCCACATGGCAAGGCAGACCTCTCCTGTCTCGCCCGCAGCGGGCGGCAGGAGAGGTCTGCGTGCCATGTGGGACCCTCCTCCGGTGGCCGGGGAGCAGCCAGGGATCGAACCGTCGCTGCAGAGGCCGCGGGCAGCTTCGCAACCCAGCACTCAACTGCTGCGCCACCGGGGAGGCCCGAATAAATAAATCTTTAAAAAAAAAAAATTACAAAGAATCTAGGCAATAAAAGGGATTGAATATTTCCCCCTCCTTCTCGGTGTTTTTTTCTGCAAAGGAAACAATTACCAGAAGCAGATAGAAGAAAATCTTGATAGATTAGTCTGTGAATCTACTATAAAATAAACAAGAAAGGGAAATTCATTACAAAGCAATTACTCCTTTTGAAAGCAATCATGGCACATGAAGGAATTGCTCAAGAGGTGAGGAGACAATGTAATTCAGAACACCATGATTTACATTTAAAGAAAAAAAATGAAAGTTCTTTAAAATAGCTCTGTTTATAAGGTCACAAAGATCTTAAGACACTGTTTCTTAACAGAAGCTTGGGAAGTATTCTTCTGTGGCCTGCTTCTGTGTTTGGGAGTTGATAACTGTGGTTTTGGAATATAAAGGTCAAATGACAGCATACTACTATAAGATGATGGCTGGTACCTCAAACAAATAAAAATGGTAGAAAGATGGAACAATTCTAAGATACACTATAGTATAGGAAAGTAGAATTCTAAAGAAGCTGATCAAAGAGTTCACTATATAAAATGATGAATTCTGTCTTTTTTTTTTTTTTCTTTTTTATAGAGGCATGTTTTATTAATTTATTTGTTTGTTCGTTTTTGTTTCGTTTATACATGCACTGGGTACAGTCAGAAGCGCGGGAGGGTGAGAGAATTCACCAGAGCCAGAGCAGGGAGCAGAGCAGGCAGACTGACGAAGTACACTGCTGAGGGGAGCAGCGGGCGGCAGGAGAGGTCTGCGCACCATGTGGGACCCTCCTCTGGTGGCCGGGGAACAGCCGGGAATCGAACCGGCGCTGCAGAGGCTGCAGGCAGCTTCGCAACCCAGCGCTCAACCGCTGCGCCACCGGGGAGGCCCATGAATTCTGTCTTTATACAGTATTTTTTATTTTTTTAAAAGATTTATTTATTTATTTATACAAGCATTGGGTATAGTCAGAAGCGTGGGGGGGGGGGGGGGTGAGAGAATTCACCAGAGCCAGAGCAGGGAGCAGAGCAGGCAGAAGGACCGAAGTACACTGCTGAGGGGAGCAGTGGGCGGCAGAAGAGGTCTGCGCGCTATGTGGGACCCTCCTCAGGTGGCCGGTGAGCAGCCGGGGATCGAACAGGCGCTGCAGAGGCTGCAGGCAGCTTTGCAACCCAGCGCTCAACTGCTGCGCCACCAGGGAGGCCCATACAGTATTTTTAAAAAGTTTCTGAGTGTAATACTTTGGAGTTGAATAAGTGGTTAAAAGCTGCAAAAAAGGAAATACTGACTACAATTTGTTTTCACTATGATAATAAGCATAAATCCAATGATAGTTCATAATGCTTAAATGGGAAAAAAAATCAAACTGATACTCCTATGTCAGCCCTGTAAGTATAGTTTATATTTAGTTTTATATTTGTACATATGCAATTAACACTATACTAAGGAAAAGTAAGCACTGGAGGAACCTGAGAATTTTTGACAATTAAAAGGAGTACATTACAAGATTAAATAAAACTCCCTAAGAAATGAAATTTCCAAAAAATTATGGTACAACATATCTATGCTTTTCATGTAAAAAAAATTATGGGAGTTATAGAAAGGTATAGAATGTTTATGAACAACTTGCAAGTATAAATGGAAACAGTATGAAATCTGAGAAACTGAGGGGATGGAGGAAGGAGGCACGGGGATATTGGCACAGGTGGTTTGGTGAGGGTGAGGGGAACACGTGCATGTATAGAAAAGCAAAAATGTAACTCCCAAAATAAAAATAAAAACTAAGAAACTGTATGCAACAAAATTTCAAAGAAAATGAAAGCCATTTTTCCAGAAGTATGGGAAATAGGTTACTGCTTGTAGTTTCAAAACTTTGAAAGTTTACAAAACCAAAAAACCCACACTCACCCATATTTTATAGATTAGAAAAACAATTTAATGGTTGCCCTTCCTGTCTTAAATATTTAAAAATCAAAAAGTAAATTATTACTAAAAGATTAATAAACTGCTAAAAGCTATATAAAAAGCAATAAAAAACAGAATGCTTAATGTATACTTTAACCATTAGGAAACTTGGCTTCCCTTTGGGCAAATACTGGTAAAGCCATAATTTTTTCCTAATTTACTTTTAAAGGCATTTGAGAAACATGATAATTCTAAAACAAAAATAAAAGAGAGCTTGAAGTGAAAGAAATTGGATGGGGAATCAAGAAACAAAGGTCTTATTCCTAGTTCTCCAAATTATTCTGTGTAGCTTCAGGCAAGTCATTTACAACCTTCAATTCTACTCATTTCCTACTGACAGCAAGGGAATCTAGAATGTCTCAATAGAGAATTCCTTAGAAAGCAAGTGCTTTGCATATAAATAATGTTTTTACCTGAATTTATTAGAGATCAAAAAATGTCTTTCAGAGAGGAGACACAGGGCCTTTTCTAAGAACTACTTGTAAGAGACAACAGCAAAGAGACAAGAGCAAAAAGAACATACCTTCAGGTTTTGGGGTCTTGTTAACTTGTTGAGAAGTGCAGTTTGAATCAGCTCCCAGCGGCTCCCTGCAGTTCGCTCACCATTCTTTAAGAAAAACAAAAAACATATGAAGTAATGATGTTAAGTCCTTTTGTGTCATAGAATCAGCAAACAAGTCTTTCAAAGACAAAAAGGACATCAATATAGTTCTTCCCCCACTCCCAATAATTTAAGATAGCAAGTTTATTCCACTGAAATACTAACCATATGGGTAATACTAACCATATGGGAAGCTATCAAGCTTCCTTTGGTCTTTAATGACAATGATTGATTTCCAAATGTTGAACCAGCCTTGCATCCCTGAGATGAAGCCTACTTGATAATAATGGTGGGTGTTTTCTGTTAATATATTGCTGGGGGCCTTCCCAGTGGCGTAGGGATTAAGTCTCAGCACAATCACTGTTGAAACCTGAGTTCAATTCCCAGCCATGGAGCTAACCCACATAAGGCACAGCAGACCTCTCCTGTTTTGCCCACTGCTTCCCTTAACAGTGTATTTCAGTAAATCTACTTGTTCTGCTCCCCACTCTGTCTCTAGTGAATCCTCTCACCCCTGCCCCGCACCTCTGGCCTACACCCTAGTTTTTCAACAAAATAAATATTTAAATATATATATTTATATATACACACACATACATTGCTGTATTTGGTTTGCTAGGATTTTGAGGATTTCTGCATCTCACATTCATCAGGGATATCGCATTATAATTTTCTTTTTCTTTGGACTGTCTTTGGATTTCTGCATCTATATTCATTAGGAATATTGGTGTATAATTTTCTTTTCTTTTTTTCTGGACTCTCTTTGGTTTTGGGATTAGGGTAAGTGTTGGCCTCATAGAATGTGTTGGTTGGGAGTTTGCCACTCTGATTTTTTTTTTTTTTTTTGAAGAATTTGAGGATAAATATTAGATCCTCTTGAACATCTGGTAGATTTTACTGGGGAAGCTGTCTGATCCTGGGCTTTTGTTCTTAGGGAGACTTTTCATTACACCTTCAATTTCTATCCTGTGACTATACTGTTTAAGCTGTCTATTTCATCCTGATTCAGTCTTGGAAGGTTGTATGAATCTAAAAATTTGTCTATTTCTTCTGGATTTTGACCAATTTGTTTGTTGAGACATTTGTTGTAGGTTCTTATAATCCTGTGAATTTCTGCAGCATCTGTTGTAATTTTGCCTAAGTCATTTCTGATATTATTTATTAGGGTTTTCTCTCTTCTTCATAAACCTAGCTCCTAAAGTTTCCTAATTTTTCCTATATCTTCTTGTTTCCTCTTTTTTCTAATTGAGTGAGTGTACATTTGGGTCTTCTGTTTCTGAAATTCTCTCTTTTGCAAATTCTATTTAAAATGCTTTCAATATTTGTCATCATTGGGCCTCCCCGGTGGCGCAGCGGTTGAGCGCTGGGTTGCGAAGCTGCCGGCGACCTCTGCGGCGCCGGTTCGATCCCCGGCTGCTCCCCGGCCACCGGAGGAGGGTTCCACATGGCGCGCAGACCTCTCCTGCCGCCCGCTGCTCCCCTCAGCAGTGCCTTCGGTCCTTCTGCCTGTTCTGCTCCCCGCTCTGGCTCTGGTGAATTCTCTCACCCTCCCACGCTTCTAACTGTACCCAGTGCATGTATAAACAAAGAAACAAACAAATAAATAAATAAAACATGCCTCTATAAAAAATAAATAAATAAAATTTAAAAAAAAATATCTGTCATCATTTCATTCAGGGTCTATTTTGTATTCTTTTAATCTTTTCAATCTCTGTGTTGAAGAAATCTCTTTGTTTCTCGATCTCCTTTCTAAGATTTTGCACCTGCCTGTCTGCCTTTGACTGACCTTCCAGTAGCTCTTTTAGCATTTTTAATATTGTTATATTGAAGTCTTTGTCTGAGAGGTCCTCTATTTCTGTATCCTTTATGTTTATCCCAGAACTTGTGTTCTTCTCATTTTGTTCTTCCATTTTGGGTCCAGGTGGTCCTTGCTTCCTAGACATGTGTGTGCTTATTTTCTTTTTATTTATTTTTGTAGTTGGAGTGCTAGCAGGTTAGCTTTGTATGGTTTCTCTTCTTAGTTTACTTTGGCATGAGGTGGAGCAGTAGGGCAGTTTGGGGCTTAAATACTCATCTCCATCTGAAGAGTGAAAATGGTCACCTTCCCCTCCTCTCCTTTCTTTCCATGGCAAGTTCTGTTCGGTGCTTTAGTTGTCTTAACTTCTGACCCAACTCCCTGCTACTCCTTTCTACACAGGTCATAATCTATGAAGGCTGAGCCTCATGGTGAGGGGAACTAGCTCTAGTTCATAAGGCTCATGCTATAGGACTCAGTTGGGTTTGATAGTCATGTGGTGCCCAAGCAGAATATGTAACCTGTTGACCTAATATTTATGCTACTCAAACTTTTCAAAAAAAAAAAAAAAAAAAACTGAAGAGGCGGAGAGCTCTCCAACACATCCTATGAGGCCTACACTACCTTGATCCCAAAAACAAACAAGGGAAAACTACAGGTTGATATCTTGATAAACATAGATGCAAAATATCCTTATCCAAATTCTAGAAAACCAAATACAATAATATGTTAAGAGTAGAGTATCATTCATGATGATCAAGTAGTTTTCATCCCAGGGATGCAAGGCTGTTTCAACAATGCAAATCAATCAAGATCATTCACAAAATCAACAAAAAGGGAGAAAAAAAAAAAAACATAGGATCATTTCAATAGACATTAAAAAAACATTCAACAAAATTCTATATCCATTTATGAAAAAAACTAAGTAAAACAGGAACTGGACTTATATGAACATAATAAAAGCCATATACAACAACTACACAACCAACATCATACTCAGTGGTGAAAACTGAAAACATATCTCATAGATTAGGAAAAGTTAAGGTGTCCAATTTTACTATTACTGTTCAACATAGTGTTGAAAGTCTTAGCTGAAGCACACAGGTAAGAAAAAAAACATAAAATGAATCCAAATTGAAAAAGAAGATGTGAAGCTATCACTTTTCATAGATGACACAATTATATAAACAGAAAACCCAAAGGACTGTACAAAAAATGTACTAGAAATAACAAATTAATACAGTAAAGTGGTAGGACACAAAATCAATACACAAAAATCGGTTCATATCTATATGTAAATAATGAATTAGAAGAAGGGGATTTTTTTTTAAATCCCATTTACAATTTATTACAATAATGTATGCATGTCATACAAGTCATTGCAATAATGTATATGATGTATTTCATTATAATACCTGTAAGTAAACTAACAAAGGAGATGAAGGTCTTATATACTGAAAACTATAAGACTGTGCTAAAGAAAACAAAAGAAGAAACCAAGAAATGGAAAAACATCCCATGTTTACTGACTGGAAGAAACATTGTTAGAATGTTTTAACAAAACACTGTTAACATATTACCTAAAAGCAATTTACAGATTCAACAGAAAACCTTTCAAAATCCCATGACTTCTTTTCCAGGAAATAGAACAAATAATCTTAACACTTGTATGGAACCACAAAGGCCCCTAATAGCCAAAACAATCTCAAGAGAAAAACAGAGGTACCAAACTGCATGACTTTCAAACTCTACTACACAGCAACTGTAATTAAAACAGTATGGTGTTGGAACATAACCCCAAAATTACAGAGATCTGTAAATAACTGATAAAGAAAAATTTGAAAAAAAAAAAAAAAAACTCATATAAGGATCTTAAAACAATAACCAAAAAGAGTTCATCCTGTCCTTCTATGCTTTGACAAAGATGTGATATGTACTATTCCTGATTATTTATTGTCCATAAGATAGAATTAATCTTATATAAAATAGAATTAATCTAACTATAAGAACACTGAGAAGACCAATCCTATGCCCAAAATGGAGAAGAAAAGCAGACAGCTGAATACTAGCAATGTCTTACTCAACATCCAATCCTTTTTTGTTTTAATTGATTTACCACTTGTTTACAACATTATGTAAGTTTTAGGAGGACAGCTTCATAAATATGGTCTTACTTCATCTTCCACAGGGTACAAGTTTTGCTCTGAACAAGGCATCTTTACATGCTTGTTGTCCCACAAATCCTTAAAATGTGTTGGAAAAGGTTTAGGAACTTCTCCTGCTCGCAAAAGATCTACCTGTAATAGAGATAAACAAGAAAACTGTAAGTACATAATAAAAAGGGTGTATCTTCCACATAACAATCCAAAGAAAGCAGCCAAAGCATGCAGCTCTCCTTCCCACTGATGACTATGGAGGTGTTTCTTTTCACAAACTTTTCCTTTGCAAAGCAGCAGCAGCAGATTTCCTGCCTACCTGTGACTATGTAGGTAACTCTCTTTTTCTTTCTCCTTTCCCTAATAAACCTGTCCTTTTAAAATGTAAAAAAAAAAAAGAATAAGTTTAGAAAGGGGGTGGAGCAACATGGCAGCGAGGAGACGCTGCGAGTAAAATCTCCCATTAAAAAAAGTTAATAGGGAGGAAAAGCAGCAGGTCCCAGTGAGAACTGGAACAGGGAAGATAAACTGACGACTCCAGCAAACTACCCGAAGAAGAAAGTGGCCATAAAAGAGGACCAGAAGGGAGGAAAGCGCAGAACCCTGCTCCCCTCCCCCGCCCACAGAGTCGGCACTCTCCGACCAGCAGAGAGGAGGAAAAAAACAAACCAAAACGACCAACAAGAACAAACTACGCAGCAAGCGGGACTGTGAGTGGAAAGGAACTATTGCAGCCACCACACCCCGTGAACAGGAGCTGTGGAGAACCCTGTAGGATTCGCCGCAGCGGTGAGCGAACGGCTCCCGGCTCCCGGCTCCATTAGAGAACAAAGAGATTCTGGAGACCTGCACACAGCCCCGGGCCGGCCGGTAAGCTTGCGCGGAAAAGCGGCGCGCTTGGCATGCTTGAAAAGCAAACGCGGATCGGGATCGCGGCTGCCCAGGTCCCCGCGCCTGCGACCTAGGCTTGTGGGGAGACACGCGGAGGCCCTCACTGGGGTGAAAGTCCCTCACTGAGTAAGCAGGAACCAGGCGCCCAGGCACGGGAGCAGGGTGCAAAAGGCGCCATTCCCGCGCCACTGAACTGGGCTACAGCCCGCGTCCTGGACCTGAGGGCTTTGGAACTGAGACCCGGGGCACAAAATTCGGGGCGTGGGTTCTCCACGATGGTGGGGCACAAGGCAGACACAGCACCCCAAAGCCGTTGAGGTTTACCCTACCATTCCCGATCTGTTCCCTGTCCGACGGGGGGGGGGAGGGGCGGGGGGGGCAAAAAACAGCCCCCCAAGGACAATAGGAGAGCTCTCTGGCGCCACCTAGCGACCAGAAAAAAAAAGTCACTAACACCCCATAGAACAGGAAATTTCTTAAGACTGCTTGAAAAGGGCAGAAGGCTCCCGGAGGAGACAGTGGCCAGCTGGGAAGTTAGCCCACGCCAGGCCCCTTCCAACCAGAAGTCTGAGCCCACAGAGGAAACAGGCACCCACGGCCGGGGCAGACCGGGCGCACAGAAGAGTGTGCCTGAGACCGGAAGCGCAGGGACTGGGTCCCGAGTCGCCATTTTAGAACAGGGACATTTCTTCAGTAAAGAATGCCTGAAACCAGCAGAAAGCTCCCTCAGAAGCCAGAGATGGCTCCTGGAGGAGCCAGAGGGGAGCGGAGAAGTTCACCCAAGATGCCGGCCAGTCCGAGCAACACAGTGTCCCAATGCATATGACAAATTAGAAAACAGACAGTAGGGAGTAGAAGAACCACATGCAACCTAACAACTCCTCAGGAAAAAAGCACACCACAAAAAGAAAACCACCCTCCAGATTACAACGACAGTAACTTGGAAGAACTTCTGAGACTTCCAGAAAGAGAATTTAAAATTGCTGTGATTAAAAAACTGACAGAAGTCATAAAGGAAAACAATGATATGAGAAAAATAATCAACGATCAGAAGAATGAAATTGAGTCCGTAAAGAGGGAAGCAAAAGAAACACAGGAGATCAAAGAATTAATGGAGGAACTAAAGAACTCTGGGAAAAGCAATGAAAGCAGAATAGATGAAATGGAAGAACGAATAAGTACTCTTGAAGACACAGAAATAAAAAGAACCAAAACAGAAAAGGAAAGAGAAGTACAAAGGAAAAAGAACGAAGAAAGACTTCGGGAACTATCTGACTCCATGAGGAAAGGAAATATAAGAGTTATAGGAATTCCAGAAGGAGAGGAGAGAGATGTAGGAACAGAGAAAATATTCCAGGAGATAATTGAAGAGAACTTCCCAAATGTGAAGAAGGAGCTGAAAATTGATATACAAGAAGCAAGAAGAACACCAAACTTCCACGATGAAAGGAAAAATACAGTAAGACACATAATAGTAAAGCTCCCAAGAATCCAGGACAAGGAAAAAATAATGAAGCTGGCAAGAGGGAAGAAACAGATAACATTCAAAGGAAAACCAATCAGGCTGACATCGGACTTCTCTGAAGAAACACTACGGGCAAGGAGAGAGTGGAGGGACATAGTCAACAGACTCCAAGAAAACAGATGCCAACCAAGAATAATCTATCCCGCAAAGCTCTCCTTCCTCTATGAAGAAAGAATAAGGACCTTCCCAGACAAACAGAAACTCTGGAATTTCATTAAGACTAAACCCCCACTCCAAAAATACTACAAGGAATCCTAAAGCCAGAACGTCAGAGGGACGAATAACAACGAAAGAAGGCCAAAAAAAAAAAAAAAAGTTATTAAAAGAACAAATAAATAAAATCAAAGGAAAGACAAATACAATGGCAAATACAGATGCTAACATATCAATATTAACTCTAAATGTAAATGGACTAAACTCTTCAATAAAAAGACACAGAGTTGCAGCCTGGATTAAGAAACAAAACCCAACCTTTTGCTGTCTCCAGGAAACACATTTAGCTACAAAAGATAAAAATAGGCTCAAAGTTAAAGGATGGAAAACAATCCTACAAGCAAATGGACCAAAAAAGAAAGCAGGAACAGCTATACTTATATCAGATAAAACAGACTTCAAACTCAAAAAAATAAAAAGAGACCCCAATGGTCATTACATTATGATCAAGGGGACAATATTTCAAGAAGAAATAACACTCATTAACATATACTCACCAAACGAAGGAGCACCAAAATATATCAGACAACTGTTGTCCTCTCTGAAAACAGACATCAGAGAAAACACATACGTAGTGGGAGACTTCAACACACCACTATCAACAATGGATAGATCAACAAGACAAAAAATAAGTAAAGAAACTAAAGCTCTAAATAAGGACCTAGAGCATTTGGGCTTAACAGACATCTATAGAACAATAAACCCCAAAAAAACGGAGTACACATTTTCCTCAAGTGCATACGGATCATTCTCCAGGATCGATCACATACTGGGGCACAAGACAAACATCAACAGATACACAAAGATTGAAATCATACCAACCATCTTTTCTGACCATGAAGGCATCAAACTAGAAATAAACCATAAAAGGAAGGCAAGGAACTTTCCTACCTCATGGAGATTAAAAACCACACTACTGGAAGACCACTGGACTAATGAGGAGATCAAAGAAGAAATTAAAAAATTATTTGAATTAAAGACATCTTTACAGACACATCACCCAAAGCAGTGATAGTGAAGACAAAGATAAACAGCTGGGACTACATCAAATTAAAGAGCTTCCGCACAGCAAGAGAGACAATAACAAAAACAAAGAGAAACCCCACCAACTGGGAGAACATTTTTGCACCCAATACTAATGATAAAGGACTGATCACAAAAATCTGCAAAGAGCTGATGAGACTCAGCAACAACAAAGAAAATAATCCAGTCAAAAAATGGGCAGAAGAGCTAAAAAGAAACTTCTCTGAAGAGGAAATGCAAATGGCCAACAGACATATGAAAAAATGTTCAACATCACTTGTAATCAGGGAAATGCAAATCAAAACTACCATGAGATACCATCTCACACCAGTGAGAATGGCACATATTAAAAAAACTAGCAACAACAAATGTTGGCGAGGGTGTGGAGAAAAAGGAACTCTTCTGCACTGTTGGTGGGAGTGCAAACTGGTCCAACCACTATGGAGAGCTGTGTGGAGATTTCTGGACCTACTAAACATAGAGCTTCCATATGATCCAGCAATTCCACTCCTAGGTATTTACCCAAAGGACACAGAAACATCAATTCCAAAGAGCACCTGCACCCCTATGTTTATAGCAGCACTGTTTACAATAGCTAAGCTTTGGAAACAACCCAAATGCCCAAAAATAGATGACTGGATCAAGAAGATGTGGTACATATACACCATGGAATATTACTCAGCATTCAAAAAAGATAAACACATGCAATTTGCAGCAACATGGATGGCGCTGGAAGAGATCATGCTCAGCGAAATAAGCCAAAAAGAAAAAGAAAAATACCGGATGGTCTCACTCATGGCAGGAATCTAGAAAACTTAAATAAGGGACCAGGAAAATGAATATAAGAAAGTGAAAATCAAAATCAACAAAAACTATGAACCAGAGACATTTTTTGGGGGGTGGGGGGCGGGAGGGGAAGGATTGGGGTCAGAATGGGGCGTTTGCAATTGTATGGGGGAATATAAAAATAAAATTTATTATTTAAAAAAAAAAATTCTTTGAATTGAATGACAAGGAGGACACCAATATCCTAAATGTATGGGATGCAGCAAAAGCAGTAATAAGAGGAAAATATATAGCAATAGAAGCTCACATCAAGAAACAAGAAAGAACACAAAGAAACAACCTAATCTCGAAGCTCAAAGATCTAGAAAAAGAAAAACAAAAATACCCCAAAACCAGTAGAAGAAAAGAAATAATAAAAACCAAAGCAGAAATAAATGAAATTGAAACTAAAAATACAATCCAAAAGATCAATGAAACCAAGAGCTGGTTCTTTGAAAAAATCAATAAAATAGACAAACCCCTAGCCAGGCTCACAAAGGAAAAAAGGGAGAAAACACAAATAAACAGGATCACAAATGAAAGAGGAGAAATCACAACGGACACAGCAGAAATCAAAAGAATAATCAGTAACTACTATGAACAGTTATATGGAAACAAGTTTAACAATCTAGAGGAGATGGACAAATTCCTACAACTCTACAATCACCCAAAGCTAGATAAAGAAGAAATAGAACACCTAAACAGACCAATTACAAGCAGCGAAATTGAAATGGTAATCAAAAACCTCCCCAAAAACAAAAGCCCAGGACCTGATGGATTTACAAATGAATTCTACCAAACATTCAGAGACGAATTAGTGCCTATCCTTCACAAACTCTTCCAAAAAATTGAGAAGGAAGGGACAATACCAAACACGTTCTATGAAGCCAATATTACACTAATACCAAAACCGAACAAGGACAACACAAAAAAGGAAAACTACAGGCCAATCTCCCTAATGAACACTGATGCAAAAATCCTCAATAAAATTTTAGCTATCAGAATCCAACAATGTATCCATAAGATAATTCACCACGACCAAGTAGGATTCATTCCAGGGACACAAGGATGGTTTAACATCCGAAAATCAATCAACGTTATCCAACACATCAACAAAAAGAAATATAAAAACCATATGATAATATCAATCGATGCTGAGAAAGCTTTCGACAAAGTGCAACACCCATTCATGATAAATGCCCTTGAAATTCTTGGGATACAAGGAACAAACCTCAACATCATAAAGGCCATCTATGACAAGCCAAGAGCCAGTATCATTCTTAATGGTGAAAAGCTGAAAGCAATTCCATTAAGATCTGGAACAAGACAAGGATGTGCACTCTCACCACTGCTTTTCAATATAATACTGGAAGTCCTAGCCAGAGCAATAAGACAAGAGAAAGACATACAAGGAATCCAAATAGGAAAAGAAGAAGTCAAACTATCACTATTTGCAGATGATATGATAATATACGTAGAGAACCCCAAAAACTCCACAGAAAAACTAATTCAACTCATCAATCAGTTCACTAAAGTGGCAGGATACAAAATCAACACGCAAAAGTCAGTAGCTTTCCTATACACAAACAATAAATCTGAAGAAGAAGAAATCAAAAAAACCATCCCTTTTATTATTGAAACAAAAAAAATCAAATATTTGGGAATAAATCTAACAAAAGAGGTAAAGGACCTATACAAAGAAAACTATAAAACACTGTTAAAAGAAATAGAAGAAGACACAAAGAAATGGAAAGACATCCCCTGCTCATGGATTGGAAGAATAAGCATTATTAAAATGGCCATCCTACCAAAAGCAATATACAGATTCAATGCTATTCCAATCAAAATTTCAATGTCATTCTTCAAAGAAATAGAACAATTATTGATGAAATTCATATGGAATCACAAAAAACCCCGAATAGCCAAAGCTCTCCTGAAAAAAAAAGAAGGGAATGGAGGCATCACACTCCCAGACTTCAAACTATACTACAAAGCCATAATCATCAAAACTGCATGGTATTGGAATAAGAACAGACATACAGACCAATGGAATCGAATAGAAAATCCAGAAATAAACCCACAGATCTATGGTCAACTAATCTTTGACAAAGGAGCAAAGACTATGCATTGGAGCAAAGAAAGTTTGTTCAATAAATGGTGCTGGGAAAACTGGGTCGCTACATGCAAAAGAATGAAGCTTGACCACTACCTCACACCATACACAAAAATCAACTCATAATGGATTAAAGAACTAGACATAAGACCTGAAACCATAAAATATATAGAAGGAAATATAGGCAAAACACTACGTGATTTGCACATCAAAGACATCTTTACAGACACATCACCCAAAGCAGTGATAGTGAAGGCAAAGATAAACAGCTGGGACTACATCAAATTAAAGAGCTTCTGCACTTGGGCCTCCCTGGTGGCGCAGTGGTTGAGCGCTGGGTTGCGAAGCTGCCGGCGACCTCAGCGGCGCCGGTTCGATCCCCAGCTGCTCCCCGGCTACCGGAGGAGGGTTCCACATGGCGCGCAGACCTCGCCTGCCGCCCGCTGCTCCCCTCAGCAGTGTACTTTGGTCCTTCTGCCTGCTCTGGCTCTGGTGAATTCTCTCACCCTCCCACGCTTCTGACTGTACCCAGTGCATGTATAAACAAAGAAACAAACAAACAAATAAATAAATAAATAAACATGCCTCTATAAAAAATAAATAAATAAAATTTTAAAAATAAATAAATAAATAAAGAGCTTCTGCACAGCAAAAGAGACAATAACAAAAACAAAGAGAAACCCCACCAACTGGGAGAACATTTTTGCACCCAACACTAATGATAAAGGACTGATCACAAAAATCTGCAAAGAGCTGATGAGACTCAACAACAACAAAGAAAATAATCCAGTTAAAAAATGGGCAGAAGAGCTAAAAAGAAACTTCTCTAAAGAGGAAATGCAAATGGCCAACAGGCATATGAAAAAATGTTCAACATCACTTGTAATCAGGGAAATGCAAATCAAAACTACCATGAGATACCATCTTACACCAGTGAGAATGGCACATATTAAAAAAACTAGCAACAACAAATGTTGGTGAGGGTGTGGAGAAAAAGGAACTCTTCTGCACTGTTGGTGGGAGTGCAAACTGGTCCAACCACTATGGAGAGCTGTGTGGAGATTTCTGGACCTACTAAACATAGAGCTTCCATATGATCCAGCAATTCCACTCCTAGGTATCTACCCAACGGTCACAGAAACTTCAATTCCAATGAACACCTGCACCCCTATGTTTATAGCAGCACTGTTTACAATAGCTAAGCTTTGGAAACAACCCAAATGCCCAAAAATAGATGACTGGATCAAGAAGATGTGGTACATATACACCATGGAATATTACTCAGCATTCAAAAAAGATAAACACATGCAATTTGCAGCAACATGGATGGCGCTGGAAGGGATCATGCTCAGCAAAATAAGCCAGAAAGAAAAAGAAAAATACCGGATGGTCTCACTCATAGCAGGAATCTAGAAAACTTAAATAAGGGACCAGGAAAATGAATAACTATAAGAAAGTGAAAATCAGAATCAACAAAAAACTATGAAACAGAGACACTTTGGGGGGGGGGCGGGAGGGGAGGGATTGGGATCAGAAAGGGGGGGTTGCAACTGTATGGGGAATATAAAAATAAAATTTATTATTTAAAAAAATAGATTAAGTTTAAAAAAAATGTAAAAAAAAAAAAGGAAGAAAGAGAAGAAAAATGCTATAAAATACAGCAAATGCTATAAAATACAGCCCAGCTCCTAGCTAAGAAATCTCAGATGTCTTCTTCATCTAGTCCCACTCCCTAATTTAATCAGTCTTCAGTTCACCATGTCCTGTACATTCTACCTGTATCCCAGCTAGACCCATGATCTTTATTATTGCTTACCTCAATTTCTGCCAAGAGTCTTTTACCCCTTCCTAACTCCAACTACTACCAGACACATTCATGCCCCATAAAATCCTGTCCCTACTTGGGAATAACATTATCTTTCTAAAGTATTCATAGGAGTCTCATCATATGATGGTTCCCTCCTCTGCCTACACTGATTCCAAATGATGTTTAACAACCTATCTTACACTAAACTATCTGATTAAACATCCCTTCTGATGCAACGCTCAGCTCAATTTTCATTTCCTCTAAGGAGTTTTCAGAAACTTTTTAATATTCAGTTAGTTTATTCCCTCTTGTTTTATTAGATCATTATCATATGTTACCATCAAGCATACATTTTCTTTTTCCCACTAAACTCTAAACTTCTTGAGACTAATAACTACATTAACTATGAATATTTATATAAGAGTTAGGGATGTGAAAGTTTACATCAATCTAATATTTATATAAGGTTTCTCTCTCACACAATATTATGAAAATTCTATTCACACACCTAAATAGTTATTATGTATATTTTACCAAAAAAGAGACTTGTTTTAGAAATGCTATATTTCAGATACCTGTGGGACAGTGATGGAGATGTCTAAAAGAATCTGAAGTTCAGAAAAGAAGGCAATACTGGAGAACAATTTGAGGATACTGAACCATATGCAACTTAAATTTTAGGGACTAATCCCATAGTGAGAGCTTAGTAATACTGTCAATTAATTAGTAAGTGGCCCTAAAAATACTGAAAAAGTCAATTTTCTCATCAGCTGACAATGATTCATCTTACAGATTTATTAAGTACTATATGAAGTAAGTTAATATTACATTCCTCCATCTGTAGACTTCTTAGTACTTTACATATGCAGGACAGGATTTTTGTATGAAAATCTATTTTTCACACTAAAAAGTATCATAATAAATCAAGCAACTTCTCTTTATAAGAGGTAAAACCTACCCGAATAGTTACTGTGTGATTAGCAGATGGTCTCAAGAGAGGCAGCCGAATTCCACACCGAGGCATTCTTCTCATTTCTTCAATAGGAGTTCCAAGCCATTTCTTATCTGGAGAAAGGTGAGGTGGAACGTATTTAGGGATCTTCCTTTCTGTTCTTTGATGTTTGATTTCACATTGTTCTTTTCTAAGGTCAAAAAAAAAAAAAATCACTACTTATATTCCTTTGTATACACAAATACAAAACTTACCCAGAATCTTATTAAACTTTTCCTTTCCTACTTGGTATTTGCAATTAAAAGAAAAACTTAACAAAGCTTATAGTAAAACCCAAGAGCCTGTTTTTAGTAGTCTGTGGAAGGTATCTCTAAACACATGTAAATCACCATCTGAAAAAAAGGACCATATTTTACCCAATTATTGTCCTTTGCAGATATTGCATTTTTACCAATTAAAAGTTTTTTGGCACTTCTATTTTGAACAAGTATAACACAATTTTTCCAACAGCATGTGCTCATTTCATGTCTCTGTGTCACAAAATTTCAAATCTTTTCCTTATATTATATGTATCATGGTGATCTGTGAAGCAGTGATCTTTGATGTTACTATTCTAATTATTTTGGGACACCATTAACTGCACCAGTAAAAGACAGTGACTTAACTGATAAATGATATGTGTGTTCTGTCTGTTCCACTAACTGTTTGCACCCCCATCTCGCTCCCTCTCTTCAGGCCCCCCTATTCTAAGACATGACAATAATAAAATTATGTCAGTTCATAACCCCACAATGGCTTCTAATTGTTCAAGTGAAAGGAAGACTCACATCTCTTACTTTAAATCAGAAGCTAGAAATGATTAAGCTTCGTGAGGAGGAATGCATGTCAAAAGCTAAAACAGGCCAAAAGGTAGGCCTCTTGCACTAAACAGCCAAGTTGTGAAAAAAAAAATGAAAAGTTCTTGAAGAAAATTAAAAGTGTTACTCCAGCAAACATACAAAAGATAAGAAAGGGAAACAGACTTATTATTGATACGGAGAAAGTATGCTCTGAATAAACATCAAACCAGCCACAATAATCCCTTAAGCCAAAACCTAATATAGAGCAAGGCCTTCAACTCTTGATAATTCTATCAAGATTAAAAAAGGTGAGGAAAATAATAAAGAAAACTTTGACACTAGTAGAGGTTGATTCATGGGATTTAAGAAGCCTTCCTCATATACAAAAGTACAAGATAAAGTAGCAGGTGCTGATATAGAAACTGCAGTAAGTTATGCAGAAGATCTAGTTGAGATAACTGATGAAGGTGACTATAATGAACAATAAACTTTCACTGTATACAGCCTTCTATTGGAAGAAGCTGCCATCTAGGACTTTCATAGCTAAAGATGAGAAGTCAATGCCATGGTTTAAAGTGTCAAATGAGGGCCTCCCCAGTGGCGCAGAGGTTGAGCGCTGGGTTGCGAAGCTGCCCGCAGCCTCTGCAGCGCCGGTTCAATCCCCGGCTGCTCCCCGGCCACTGGAGGAGGGTCCCACATGGCGCGCAGACCTCTCCTGCAGCCCGCTGCTCCCCTCAGCAGTGTACTTCGGTCCTTCTGCCTGCTCTGCTCCCCACTCTGGCTGTGGTGAATTCTCTCACCCTCCCGCACTTCTGACTGTACCCAGTGCTTGTATAATTAAGTAAATGAATGGATAAATAAATAAATAAATCTTTAAAAAATAATAATAAAGTGTCAAATGACAGACTCTTATGTTAGGGCTAATGTAGCCAGTGGATTTAAGTTGAAGACAATGTTCATTTATCATTCCAAAAATCCTAGGTTCCTTAAGAATTAGAGTAAACTTACTCTGCCTGTGATCTATAAATGGAACAGAGAAGTTTGGATGACAGCATATCTGTTTATATCATGGTTTACTGAATATTTGAAGTCCACCACTAACACCTAAGAAAAAAAGATTCCTTTCAAAATATTACTTATCATTGATAATCAACATGGTTACCCAAGAGCTCTGATGAGATGTACCAGGAGATTAATGTTGCTTTGATGCCTGCTAATACATTGTCTGTTCTGTTGCCCATGAATGAAGGAGTAGTTTCAACTTTCAAGTTTTGTTATTTAAGAAATACATTTTGGGGCCTCCCCGGTGGCGCAGCAGTTGAGCGCTGGGTTGCGAAACTGCGCGCGGCCTCTGCGATGCCAGTTCAATCCCCGGCTGCTCCCCGGCCACCGGAGGAGGGTCCCACATGGCGCGCAGACCTCTCCTGCCGCCCGCTGCTCCCCTCAGCAGTGTACTTCGGTCCTTCTGCCTGCTCTGCTCCCCGCTCTGGCTCTGGTGAGTTCTCTCACCCTCCCGCGCTTCTGACTGTACCCAGTGCATGTATAAACAAAACAAACAAATAAATAAGTAAAAACATGCCTCTATAAAAAAAAAAAAAAAAAAGAAATACATTTTGTAAGACTATAGTTGCCGTAATGATTCCTCTGATGTGTCTAGATAAAGTAAACTAAAAATTCTGTGTATTCATAATTCCAGATGTTTTTAAGAACATGCATGATCCATGGGAAGAGGCCAAAATATTAACATGAGTTTGGAAGAAGTTGATTCCAGCCCTCATGCATGACTTTGAGGGGGTGAAAAACTTCAGTGGAGGAAATAACTGCAGATGTGGTAGAAATAGCAAAGAAAACTAGAATTAGAAGTGGAACCAGAGGATATGGCTGAATTGCTGATGTCATGATAAAACTTAGAGGGATGAGAAGTTCTTATGGATCAGCAAAGAAAGCAGTTATCTTAAGATGGAATCTATTCCTGGTGAAAATGCTATAAATATTGTTGAAATGACAACAAAAAATTTAGAATATAACATAGATTTAGTTGATAAAACAGCAGCAGGGTTTGAGAGGAATGACTCCAATTTTAAAAGTTCTACTATGGGTAAAATGCTATTCAAACAGCAAAGCAAGCTACAGAGAAATATTTCATAAAAGTAAACCAATGTGGCAAACTTCACTGTGTCTCATTTGAAGAAATTGCCACCACCGCCCCAATTTTCAACAACCATCACCCTGATCAGTCAACAGCCAACAGCATCAAGGCAAGATCCACCAGCAAAAGGATCACAACTGAAGGCGCAGGTGATGGCTATCATTTTTTAGAAATAAAGTAATTTTGAATTAAGTTACATAAATTGTTCTTTAAGACATAATGCTATGCACACTCATAAACTACAATATAGTGTAAACATAAGTTTTATATGTGCTGGGAAACAAAAATGCATGTGTCTTGTTTTATTGTGATATTTGCTTTGTTGCAGTGGTCTAGACCAAAACCTACAATATCTCCAAGGTGTGTCTGTATAAGGTACTTCTCAGATCTCTAGACAGTTAATTTCCAATGAAGCAAACTTATTATGACAGATGTGCTAGAAAACTAAAGATAACAGAAATCAGAGAGAATGGACTTTAAGATTCCATATGGAGGGCCTCCCCGGTGGCGCAGCGGTTGAGCGCTGGGTTGCGAAGCTGCCCGCGGCCGGTTCGATCCCCGGCTGCTCCCCGGCTACCGGAGGAGGGTCCCGTATGGCGCGCAGACCTCTCCTGCCGCCCGCTGCTCCCCTCAGCAGTGTACTTCGGTCCTTCTGCTTGCTCTGCTCCCCGCTCTGGCTCTGGTGAATTCTCTCACCCTCCCGCGCTTCTGACTGTACCCAGTGCATGTATAAACAAAACAAACAAACAAACCAGCAAACAAATAAATAAAGCATGCCTCTATAAAAAAAAAAAATTAAAAAAAAATATATATAAAAAAAAAGATTCCATATGGAATAACTATAATCAGACTATGATTTAAATCCCAGCATTATCACTCATTTATGTAATTTCAGTGAATTCACTAAGCTAAATCTCGGTTTTCTCATTTGTGAAATGATTACAATATCACTAACCATCCATCAGAGCCTTAGAGAAAATGCAGGACACAATGGTGTAGGAAAATGGCTAAATAAACACTAGTCACTATCAACCTGCTTTTGGGTTCTGATAATTCCCATAAACTTCAGAAAGAAGTTTATGAAACTAAAAATTTGATTAACAATATTAACTTACTCCTTATTTTCTGTTTCTAATCTTTTTAGAGTTTAAAATTTTGAGTCTAGGTTTTAATTTAGCATAAATACTTCGTAAGAGACACAACTATTTCTGTGCTTCAGTGTAAAACATAACTTTGTTAAACTCTCTTACAAAATTATAAAACTTATTACACTATTGGAGAGAATTCCTGATAGAAAAAAATTACCTTTTGTCCTCTACTTTGGGTATTCTCATGAAATGATCTGTGATTTTAGAATCCTTTTTCCCATGTTGTTTGGAAATTCTGCATTCTACATTCAGACTTGAAGTACTTCCAGGCAGTCTGGCATTTAAATCATTTATACCAGTTCGACTCTCTCCTCCTTCAAATTGGAAATGTAATCTAATTTCACTTCCCTTAGCAGAAGATCGTTTCCTCAATTCATTGTCAGTTTCTCTTGCTTGGAATCTCAAAGATTTATTTGCTGTCTGGGAAGAATTGTTATCTTCTTGTTCATCAAAACCTGGACTTGTCTCTTCATCTGCTTCTGAGTCCTGACAACTATTTTTGGAATTATCTACATCCATTGGTGACTCGGGTTCACTTTCTTTCTCAAAAGGAGGAGAATTTCCTGTATTACTTTCTTGTCTACTCAATTTGTTGGCATTTTTCAGTCCAGTACCAACATCATCAGACCCAATGTCTGACAAAGGACTCTCTGGCACCACATCTGTCTCTTCCGGCTGACAATCTGCACAGTCTTCAACAAGATGGCAAGGCTTGCTGCATTTCTGGTGACTTCTGGTTTCTCTGGCCTGTTCATCTTCCGTAGCCTGCTTTGCATTAGCAAGCTTTACAGGTATCAAAAACTGTTGATTATCTCTGCTTTCTTCACTGTCTGTGTCACTGTGCTCATCATTTTGGGGTGACTGATCAACATTAGCATTACTGAACTGCTCTGGTACCAGAGTTACTACTGGAGGTTCACTTTCCAAAAGCTGTTCTGTATGTTTCTCTTCATTTTGCCACTTACACATAGCTGCAGTCTGATGCTGGTTCAAATACTGTGTACCTTTTTCAACTGGTGATTTATCAAGACTTAGCTGAGAAACATTTTCTAATTTTTCCATGTTATGTTGATAAAAGTTATCTTTTTGTACAGAACTCATCATAGATTCTACTCTTGTATTGTTGTTTTCTTTACCATGCAAACTATAAGAGAATAAAAAGAACTAATGATATAATAGAAAGAGAACTTATGATACCAAAAAAAAAAAAAAATCATACAACCACACTTTCATATTGACACAGCGATAATTAAATTACTTGTGGTTACCTGAGTATATAGCATGCTTTTTCATAACTCTATGTCTTTGCACACCTACCTAAAATGCCCTTTCCCCAAGTGTATGCCTGGTAAACACCTGCCCTCCCTATAAGTATTAATCTTCACTTACCTCCTATGCAAATTTTCCTACAAAGGTAAAGCTGATTGATATATCAATCTATATGATGTAATAACATCATTTCACCTTGTTTGCACCTTTACTGCTGCATCTATCTATCTCATTATGTAATAATCTAATTTTTTGTGACTATTATTACATATGATACTATAAGTATCTTAAAGACAGAAACAACTCCTCTTTCATCTCTCTATCTCAAATAACAAGGCAGTCCCTGACACATAGGAGCCTCTGAAAAATTATTATTTATAAACTGAAAGAATGAATTAATGTAGATAAAGAAAAATAGGAAAGTAAGAATACAAAACAGCATGAAGCAAGATAAAACATCCATATATCATGCTATTAATTTCTCTATAAGGGCATATCTCTATACCTTTCTGACTCAGTTGTCTTGATTCCTTTAGTGTCCATCCAACTGGTAATAGTCTTTTGTTTGAAAACTGTAAAAGAAAACAAAAACAAACCCAAAAACATTAATGAAGATGCACATGTACCTTCAAAGAGAAAATAGCTATAGCAGCATATACATGAATGTAGGTTCTGTGGGTTAAACATATTATCACTCCAACACTCAAGCAATATAACAGGAATATAAATAAGAACACATTTGGAATATAGTAAGAAGTGAATGGTCCCTAAGAGTCAGTATGGCCTAAAAATGGACGAGAGTACAGGTTCTAGAATCAGACCATCTGGATTTGAATCCTGGCTCTCCAACGGAATTCCTAAGTGATTTTCTGAAGGGTCATTTCTCTATCTCATGCAAATATAAACAAAAATTAACAGTACCTTTCCTGTGACTATTATGAGATTTAAATTAAATAATAATCCATGCAAATTCTCTAAAGCCCTGCCTAGTATAAGCCCAGTAAATATGAGTTCTTAATTATGTTTTAGTATTAAAAGAGAACCTAATAAAGAAATAAGGTATTTTCCAGGAAAGGACTACTTTAGGCAAATGAGTGGAATAATCTGATAAGTGGTATTTAAATAATGCCTTGAAAAATAAACATGTAATTACATAAAGGGAAACAATAAGCAAATGTACCAGTGGCAAGGAAATACAAAGAATTTTAAAAGAATGCAACAGAAGATATAGTTAAAGGAATCTAGTACCACATCACAGAGGTTATTGAATAACCTTGAGTAACAAAAAATGTCAAGTCACACTCAAGAGTTGTGATTCCAGAATGTAGGCACCTTAAATCATACACATATTCTTATTTACCTATGTCTCCTCAAACACTGTAATAGGAGCAAAACAGTTGCTGTCCCAAATACATGCAAATCAATAGTTTATTTATGACTGTATTTAACTGCCATATAATTTAAAAATCTGATTATCATTTTTCATAATTTCTCTCACAAAAAAGTAATTACATATTTGATAATTCTTGTTAAACAACACTACTCTAGCGATTTTATACCATTACTACTTATAAAACAAATTGGTTTTCAGAGAAAAAGTTAGCTTAGTCAGAACTACTTCATTCTTAGATGTTTTCTACAGTTCCATCTTATCCATTTCATATCAAATACAGCAAATATCAAAAATCCTCAGATTACAAACCAGCAAATGAACAAAAAAGAATTATTTTTTAATCAGTACAGAATTTAAAACACTTTTTCCATAAGTGTAAGGATTAAATGGTATGCAATAATTAGGTTCCTATAAAACACATGGAGTATGGTGGCAAGTCTATAGAATCTATAAGCTGTTTAAATCATTTCATAGGGCCTCCCCGGTGGCGCGGCGGTTGAGCGCTGGGTTGCGAAGCTGCCCGCGGCCTCTGCAGCGCCGGTTCGATCCCCGGCTGCTCCCCGGCCACCGGAGGAGGGTCCCACATGGCGCGCAGACCTCTCCTGCCGCCCGCTGCTCCCCTCAGCAGTGTACTTCGGTCCTTCTGCCTGCTCTGCTCCCCTCTCTGGCTCTGGTGAATTCTCTCGCCCTCCCGCGCTTCTGACTGTACCCAGTGCTTGTATAAATAAATAAATAAAAATCTTTATTAAAAAAAATAAAATATCTGTACTAATTTGTACATTAAATAGTAACATTATAAAAAATAAAATATGTTCTAAATCATTTCATAGAAGACTACAAAGAGTTTCCTAACAGTTGAAGAAGAAAGGTCTCTCCTACAGCTCTGACAATGTATTCTCTGTCCAGCTTCAGGCTTCCTACTATATTTTCTAAAGCCCGAGAAAGGGATGAAAGAGGAGAAGCAAAAAGGAGAGGAATTGATAAATACTTCCTGCTAAAAAATATTCCTCTTGGACTTCCCCGGTGGCGCAGCGGTTTAGTGCTGCGTTGCGAAGCTGCCCGCAGCCTCTGTGGCGCCAGTTCAATCCCCAGCTGCTCCCCGGCCACCGGAGGAGGATCCCACATGGTGCACAGACCTCTCCTGGGGCTGCTGTTCCCCTTTGTTCCCCTCAGCGGTGTACTTTGGTCCTTCTGCCTGCTCTGCTCCCGGCTCTGACTCTGGTGAATTCTCTCACCCTCCCGCGCTTCTGACTGTACCCAGTGCTTGTATAAATGAAAAAAATCAATCAATCAATCAATCAATAAATAAATCTTTAAAAAAATATATTCCTTGGTCTTTCTGGGGGCCTTAGAGAAAAGGTGACCTAATTCTCTTACCAACACCATTAATTCAGGCTTTTAAAGATTTCCTTCACATCACAAGATGCTCAGTGTTTACCCCTTGTTCCTGAAATAAGCATAAAATGATGATTACCAATTTTACTAGTACTTCACCTTTTTGAGCCTATTTCCTTGCTTATAAAGTAGGGTTCACAGTATCTACTTCCAACGGTTATGCAGCTCAATGGGAGAAGATATTAAGTCTCCTATCTCACAAAACAGAAACTCAACAACAGTATTCTCTCCTAAGATCAATAGTTCTACTTAATTTTGATGTTACATCATTTACATATAACCTTATCAGTAGTATCACTCAGTAAGGAACAAATCATTCAATTAGGCACTACAGATATAGGCAAAAGGCACAAAATGCAGTAAATTTCACCTGTACTTCAAAGGAAAATCTCACCTCCAGAAGAAAATCTTTTTCTTCCAACAGTAAGATAAAGTGTGTGAAGGATGTGGTGAGATCAAAGCGCAATGGGCAACTGGAGTTTTGCGATGAGGAAAATGGTCTGAAGATGTATTTGATAGCCCAGTTACTGAAAGAACAGTAAAGGAGATGGGTGACAAGCCAGCCCCAGTCTCCCACTGTCTACCACTGACCTATGCAGGGACCATCTTTGGAGTGTGGAGAGAAATTCTAGGCAGTTAAAACAGGCGGAAAGGGGAGCAACTCTAGCACCACAAATGGATAAACCATACCCTGCCAGAAATTCCCCATCAGGATGTAACTATCATGCTAAGTTTTGCCTATTTGCAGATTTTCAAATTGCAATCAATTTAATAAATATGCCCAGGAAAATAAATACAAATTTTAAAGTAAATACCTTTCCCTGTTTCTCCTAGGATAACTATACATAAAAATTTAAATACCAAGTTCCCAAAAAATGCTCCAAAATTTGAACAATACTTGACACAAATTTGAACATTTTAATTTGTGTCCTGTGCCAGGTATACAGAAAACATTTACACATATGAAGTACAGCCCATTATTAATTGAGTTCCTCTTCTGCATAAAATCAGAAAATACAACCAGTGAGGACATACAAGGGTATCATTTTATGAAACATTTGTTTCCTTTATAAATCTTGCATTTTTACCAGGTTAAATATATTTCTTGTCATGTATCAGGTGAAATTTGTACTGTGCATTGCGGTCAGAAAATCCAAAGTCCACTGTCTAAAGCCATCTTTTCTAAAATATTACTCAAATGGTATTCCCCTGATTACAAGCTTTATAGTGGCTCTCCATTCACCACAGAATGAAGTCCAAAGTCCTTAAAATGGCACTTCAGTTTACCCATAAGCCCTTATCCCACTTCCCAGCCAAAGCTGATATGTCTGTCATTCTGTGTTCTTGTCTACCAACTTTTGCACACTCCATTGCTTTTGAGAATACAATTCTTTCCTCCCTTAATTTATACAACAAATCCTCCTCATCTTTCAATATTTACTTTAGCTTTGCTCCCCACTGTCTCTAACTCCTGAGAAAATTAAGTGTACTATTCACCAGTGGCCTGCTTGTCCTCTCCCTGGCCTCTGACCCTACAGTTGTTTTTGAAATGTTCTTTTCCCTGCATGACACAAAAGCCAGACTTTCTTCCTACCTGTGGCTGCTTCTGCTTCTCTTCGTCTACTCTTAAATACTGGGGTTCCTTAAATTTCTTTATTAAGTTAGCTTTATTTTCTCAACAAGTTGATTTACTCTACTCTCTCCCTCTTTTTAAAAAGATTTATTTATTCACGCATACAAGACCTGGGTACAGGCCAGACGTGCGGGAGGGTGACAGGACCCACCAGAGACAGAGTGGGGAACAGAACAGGCAGAATGGCTGAATACGCTGCTGAGGGAAGCAGCAGGCGAGACAGGAGAGGTCTGCCACGCCATGTGGGTATCTCCCCCTACTGGGATCAAACCCACGCTGCAGAGGATGCGAACAGCTTCACAGTGCTGCACTCAACCCCCTGCACCACCAGGGAGGCCGTTTATTCTCATAGCATCATTTATCATGTTTATGCCAAGAACTCACAAATCTTTATCTCAAACACAGACATATATCTTATGAGGTACAAACCCAAGTACCCATTTCTCCTGAATCAATCCACTTCTCTTCCCTACTGCCCACCACAGGTATAAGACATCATCATCTCCCACCTAAACGAACTCCTGAACTAGACTTGGATCTCCACTTCTGCTCCCTTTCAATCTATTCTCCATTTTCCACACACCACCCACAGAAATCTTGCAATAAAAAAGCAAGATATACATATACGTGTACATAAATAGATCTTAATCTATATATATCTGACAAGTCACTCTCCAGTGGAAAATTCTTTAATGGTTTCTCATTGCCCTTAGAGATAAACGTCCAAAACCCTTAGCATTATATGTCCCAATATGATCTGATCTTTGCTTACCTCTCTGCATCCCCACCTCTGATTGCTCCCCCTGTTGACAGTTATCATAAGCTGCACTCCAGAAATACCTTCTTATATCCTCTTCATCTAGTATCTCTTTCCTCCTCATTCTCCAGCTCTCAGAATAAGCATCTCAGTTTCTGGAGAATTATCTTTGATCCCACAGACTGGGTTAGGTACTCCTGATTCATAAGGTAAAGATATGTCTATGACCTATGAGAATATCTATTTCCCTATATTATGTTGACTTCTATAATTGTCTCTCCTGATAGATTTTAGAGTCTGAAGTCAAGTGGCCAGGTTACTCTTGGTCAACACTGTATGCCAGAGACAAGTATAATGCCAATTAAGACGAATAGCTCTGCACTCTCCGCCCCAGAATCTGATCTAAGAGACATTGTGACCTCCTTTGTAGCTTTCCTTACATCTATAGGTCAAAGCCTCACATATACAATTAGCCCTCCGATAATTTCCCAGGAAAGCGAACAGTGGAGTATTACGCGATTCCCCGCCCTGTGAGTAACTGCTCATCAGGGTTTCTGTCACCATGAACGTAACAGGGAACATGCGGCCATACTACTCCACTAGTAGACCTGGTCGCTCAAAAAGGGAACCTCATCGTAGTGCTGCACACAAGATCAGACAGAGGTGAGTGGGAATCCCTGGGTCTTCGGAGACCAAGAAAAGGTTTCGTCCGAGGTGAAGTACAAAGATTTTTATTTCCCCACGTACCAAGCGAGGTGGCGCTGCCTCGGTGCGGTCCCGCCCGCCCCGGGATGCAGCCTGCTGAGGACCGTGGGACCCTGAACTGCACGGGAGCGTCCTTGGGGTCGAGGACGCGCCTCTGCCTGCCGGGGAAGCTCCGGGAGTCCGAGGCGGCAGGCGAAGTCGCAGCGGCGCCCCAGCGGGGTCGCTTGGTGCAGGGCTCACAGCCGGGGCCCGCACTCATGCTGAGACCCGCAGCGCACAGTGCCCGGGCCGGCCCGGACGGAGAGCCTCATTCACTAACCCTGAGAGGGACGGACCGCGCCTCCTCCTTGGCGCCTCCGGGCACCATTCCCTCTCTGCCGCTGCCTGCTCCTGCAGATGCTGCTCCGCTGGCCTCCGAGCCAGGCCCGAGCCAGCCGCCTTCCTTCCCTCTTCCACAGGCAGCCCACCTGCCTGAGGTTGCGCCGCTTTGATTCTGGCTTCGTTCACTTTCCCACCACCGGAAAGCTGCCGTCAAGCGCTTCCGGCTTCCGGGCGTGCGACGTCGCAAAGAGGAAGTGCGGCGCTTTGCGGCCGCCGGCGCCCGGAAGGTCAGCGTGTGAAGGAGGCGGTGGTAACGCGGGTGTCCCCGCTGCTACTGAGGCCTAACGGCCGAGCAGGCAGCCACGGCCTGACGCTTCAGTGAGAAGCACACGGGCATTTTGCTGCAAAAGTATGGAGGGCGGCGGGGGCAGCGGCAACAAAACCACCGGGGGCTTGGCCGGCTTTTTCGGAGCCGGCGGAGCAGGTTACTCGCACGCGGATTTGGCCGGCGTCCCGCGTAAGTATCGGCCTGGCTGGCCGCACGGCTGACTGGTTTCTGCGACCACGCCAGCCGTGAGGTGCTTTTTTTCAGCGGCGGGGCCCAGGACTCAGATCGGGTGGTGGGGGTTAGTGTGTCTGTGCGGACGCTCTTTCAAGATGCAGCACATTTTTTTGTAGCCATGGATCCCCTCAAAGCTCTCTGTGGTGGGCCTGCGCCCCTGGGATGTATGTTTTTTCTTCCTTTTACGAAAGTCAAGCCTCGTGCCTTTTCTTGCCCCCACACATTCCTGTGTGCTGAACCGTGTGTTTGGCCCTAGGTTTGGAGGCGAGTCCGGCTGTGCAAGTAAATGTATTCCAAATAAGGAGCTTTAGATAGAACTTTTTAGCACGAAGGCTTATAGTCTGAACCACAAAGACGTCGTCAGAGCAAGGCACACAAGAATAATGTCTGTAGACGGAAAAGATGTATGAATCGGAACAAGGCAGGAAACTACTTAGAGGAGGTGGGAAGTGACCTGAACATTTAAATTAAAGGTTTTTTATAGACGCGAAGAAAGAAACCAGTAAGAATTTTAGGAAAGGAAATAGAAAAGATTGAGGGTGCAGAAGCTTTAATACTCTTACCAGTGCCCGCTCCTCAATCCAATGAATTCCAGATCTTTGGGACTTTGTAACAGCAGGTATTCAACTGGATGAATACAGCCTGGACTTAAAGATACAGGGAAGATGGTCGTGGTGGATAAGCTCTTTACATATACTTTCCTTTTTTTAGAAATCCTTGTACTATTTCTCTAGATCCTTAACTGTCAGGAACAACAACAACAAAAAAAGCCCTTTCCTAAGCTCACCTGTGTCAAAACTGAATCTAGAGAACAGTTCATAGGTCTTAAAAACTTTTGAATTTCTGGGCATAAAGGCTATTTGCCTTAATGTGACAGTTAGATTTATTTGATTTTTACAGGTAAATTGAGAGATAGGCGTGAGCATCATTCATTGATCACCTACAATGAGCCAACAAATGTTTAGGGTACAGGGTTACAGCAGTTAGGAAAAGATGACTGCTGGTTTTGTGGCATTTACATCTGAGTTAAAGTGAGCCAAGTAATATAAATAAAAACATTGCACTTAGTGATGCGTGCTGTAAAGGCACTAAAACAGGATCATAACATTGTGATAGAAGCAAGAAGCCATTTTAGAATGGGTCAGAGGTGTTGGCATTTGAGCTGTGATCTGAATACAGGACAGATGTGGGGGGTGGAGGGCAGGTGTTCCAAGGAAAACAGCAAGTATAAATGGGGGGGGGGTTGACTTTCATGTTTGAGGAACAGTTGTTAAGCCCTGTGTCTACAGAATTGCCAAGGGAGTTGGAATGGTAGGACATAATGACATCAGATAGGTAAGGAATGATAGCCAATGGTAGGGTTTTCTAAAACCATGGTAAGGAGCTTGGATTTTGATTATAAGTATAAAGGGAAAAGCTGCTTCCTTTACCTAAAAAGTAACTGGTTGCTAAGTAGAAAATGAATTGAAGGAACTGAGCAAAAAGGATCCCAGTTAAGTTGGTTTACTGTAGTAAAGTGATTTTAGTAGCTGGACTAGGATAGTAGCAATAAAGATAATGATAAATAATACAATTCAGACTAGGTATTAGATGTAGAATAATAGGACTTCTGATTGATGAAAATATCAGAGTTATGGATAGTGGATAGCTTTGTGAATAATCAGCTGAGATGCAGAAGGATCCAAAGATTAAATTTAAAAATGTGAGAAAGTTGATTTTCCTACTTAGTTTTTTCTCTTCTTTTGTTTTTAACTCTAATCTGTATGGCGAGGACCCAAGAATTATCTGCCCTTCCAGAGTAAACTCTTGTCGGTAGCTTTCTACTCTTTACGCAGTCCCCACTGCCAACAAGAAGGATACGTACAGAAAAATGGGAGAAAATTTCACATTCAGTGAGCCTGCAAATGGAAATTGGGAAGCACATGAAATAAGCAAAATTGGAAGTAACACTATAGGAAATAAAAATTTTGTTGAAATATTGTGCTTTCTTTTTTTCTCTAGTAACTGGTATGAACCCTCTGTCTCCTTATTTAAATGTGGATCCACGATATCTTGTGCAGGTAAGATTAACACTAGTCCTTTATGATTTTTTTTTTAAGATTTTTTTTTTAATTATTTATGCATACAAGAGCTGGGGTACAGGCCAGAGATGCAGGGAGTGAGAAGATTCACCAGAGACAGAGTAGGGAACAGAACAGGCAGATTGACCGAAGTACACTGCTGAGGGGAGCAATGGGCAAGTCAGGAGAGGTCTGCTGCGCCATGTGGGTAGCTCCCTGGCCGGAGATCAAACTCATGTTTCAGAGGCTGCATACAGTTTCATAGGTTGTGTCTTAACCCCTTGCGCCACCAGGGAGTCCCAAAGATTGATTTATTTATGCATACAAGAGCGGGGGTAAAGGCCAGAGATGTGGGGGGTGAGAGGATCCACCAGAGACAGCGGGGAACAGAACAGGCAGACTGAAACACTGCTGAGGGGAACAGCAGGCAAGACTCCAGAGGTCGGCTGTGCCATGTGGGTTCCTCTCTGGCCGGCCAGAGATCGAACTCGTGTTGCTGAGGCTTCAGATTGATTCATGGTGTGTGCTTAACCCCTTGCGCCACCAGGGAGGCCCCTTTATGATTTTATCAGTTTGCTACTTTAGCTTACCATTTTAAAAAAATGCCAAGCGGTTAATGCAGACTTGATCTGTGAGATGTCCATCTGGAGGCACTGAGTCTCTGGTCTCCATCTTTTCTTTTCTTTTTTTTTTTCTTTTTTTTTCCTCACAACTCTGGGGATTTGGCTTGCATCTTTCCCTGACACTGGCCTGTTAACTCCCTTGCAAGGGGTTTGGGTTTGTTGTGGGTTTTTTTGTTTTGTTTTCCTTTTTTTTTAATGTTGTGAAAAATACAAATAAAAATTTACTACCTTAACCATTTTTAAGTGTTCAGTGGTGTTAAAGACATTCATAATATTTTACAACCATCACCACTTATTTGCCATAAATTTTTAATCTCCAATAACTGTAACTATCGCGGTTAAATAATAACTCCTCCCCCAGCTCCTGGCAGCCATGCTTCTGCTTTCTTTAATACCAGATACTCTTACGTACCTAAAATAATTGGAATCATACAGCATTTTGTCTTTTTGTGACTGACTTTTTTCATTTAGAGTAATGCCCTCAAGATTCATCTATATGATAGCATGGGTCAGAATTTTCTTCCTCTTAAGGAGAAGGATCAGGACAGGGGTGGGAAGAGCACAAGGGACTATGGTGATGGTACACAGGTGAATGTGTAGTGGGAATTTCACAGGGAAATCATACATAGTACAAAATGAAGGATGATGTAGTAAATATATACATTATTTTATTCCTCTTTAAGATTGAATATTATTCCATTGAATAATACTACATTTTGTTTATCTGTTGATGCACACTTAACTTGCTTCCATGTTTTAGCTATTGTGAATAATGCTGCCAAGAAAATTATTACATAGATTAATATACCAGACTCCCTTTCAATCTTTTGGTTATATATGCAGAAGTAGAATTGCTGGATCATATGGTAATTCTATTTTTACTTTTCTGAGGAACTGACACACTGTTTTCCACAGCAGCTGTATCATGTTACATTCCTACCAACAATTCACAAGGGTTCCAGTTTCTCCACATCTTTGCCAAAACCTTTTATTTTCTGAGGCATTTTGGTAATGACTATTCTGATGGTTATGAGGTAGTGGTTCATTGTAGGTTATTTTTCTGTTTTTGTATTTAAAGCACAAGGTTTTTTTAAAAAATGATTATTATTGAAGTACCATTGTTTTATATCCTTTCCTAGTATTTTGACAATATAGGTTTGATTTTGTCTGCCCCTTTTATTTCTCTACTCATCATAATCCTTGTCTCTTTTTTTTTTTTTTAGATTTTTTGGTTTTCTGTTCCTGGATTTTAGGAGTTTTTGTATATGGTGTTAGATAAGGGTCCAACTTAACTCTTTTCCATGTGGTTATCTATCTAGTTTTCACAGCACCATTTGATGAAAAGGCAATCTTTTCCTTCTGGAATGATCTTGGCTTTCTTCTTGAGATAATTTGACCATATATACCAAGGAGATTTTCTGGGTTCTCCATTCTGTTTCATTAGTCTGTCTGTCTTTATGCCAGTACAACACTATTTTGATTACTGTTACTTTATAGTAAAGAAATTAGACCTGTGATGCTCCAGCACGGTTCCTTTCAAGATTGTTTTTACTGGTTGGGGTTCATCAAGAGGATGGGTTTTTCTGTTTCTGCAAAAACACTTGGTATTTTGATAGGGCTTGCTTGGAATCTATTGATCACTTTGGGTAGTATTAACATCTTAATGTTTGCTTTCAACTTTTACAGTATTTTTGTTATGGTTGACTCTAGTTGAAGAGTGAGTTGAGTGATGGATGGCATATACTGATATGTGTGCTTACTTGGTGCTCATCACAGTAATCTTTTTCTTTAATTTTCTATTTGTACTTAGTGGTCCATTCATGAATAGAAAGATAATTATTTATCTCATTAAATCAAATGCAGCATTTCTAAAAGTTTCAAGCAAAAAGCATGGTTTTGTACCAAGTCATTCATTTAAAAATAGGGAAGCAGAGCCTCCCTGGTGGCTCAAGGGGTTAAGACACAACCTATGACGCTATCCGCAACCTCTGCAGCACGAGTTTGATCCCCAGCCAGAGAGATAACCCACATGGCGCAAAAGACCTCTCCTGTCTTGCGCACTGCTCCCCTGCTCCCCTCAGCAGTGTATGTCAGTGAGTCTGCCTGTTATGTTCCCCACTCTGTCTCTGGTGAATCCTCTCACCCTCCGCACCTCTGGCCTATACCCCAGTTCTTGTATGCATAAATAAATAACTTTTAAAAAATAACAAAAAAAACTAGGGAAGCACCCAGAATTTACAAAACTATATTACACAGTAAATGTCATGACATGAAATCTCTCTGGAGTTTGCTTATTGTCCAACAGAGTATTTTTGTGTTATGAGAATTGATGTGCTTGTTTACTTGTATAATTTTTGGTGGAATGTATGCACAAGCCAAAATTTAAAAGCCAGTGCAAAGCTAGTTTTCCTAATCAGGACTGCATTTACCAGAGTGCCAAAGGGCTATTTACTTCTTCTTTTTTTTTTTTTTTTTTTTTTTTTTAAGATTTATTTATTTATTTACTTATACAAGCACTGGGTACAGTCAGAAGCATGGGAGGGTGAGAGAATTCACCAGAGTCAAAGCAGGGAACAGAACAGGCAGACTGACGAAGAAATACACTGCTGAGGGGAGCAGTGGGCTGCAGGAGAGGTCTGCACGCCATGTGGGACCCTTACCAGTGGCAGGGGAACAAACAGGCGCTACAGAGGCTGCGGGCAGCCTCGCAGCCCAGCGCTCAACCCCTGCGCCACCAGGGGAGGCCAGGGCTATTTTCTTCTTACGGTGGTTCTTGCCAAGGCTTTGTGCTCTCCTCTGGGGTCTTATTTTAACCGTTTTTGTATGAAATGCTTGGCAAAAAATGTTTTGAGTGTGTTCCTCATAAAAGTAATTGTGGTGCAAAAGCAATCATACTTTGCTGTTACAGTAGCATTTCTCAACCTAAGATTCTTGAATGACCTGCAAGGAGTTCATACCAAATTTTGATTATGCATTTACTGGAAAGAGGGTCCGTAGTTTTCTAAGGTTATGAAAGGAATCTATGCTCCCATTGAGTTAATAATGAAGGTAAACCCTCTTGAATATAAAGGTAAAGCCCCTTGCTTAACTGACCCAAACTATTGCACTTTTATAGTTTTAACTCATTTTTAAAAATGATCCTTTGCCCTTACAGTGCTCTATAAATAGTAGCTACAGCAGGAAAATTATTTTCTGCAACGCTAGTGTATCAGCTGTTACTTCTCATGACTGCGTTGCCTTTCTCTAGAGAAACTCTCTTGCACTGTGCCTCAAGTGTATCATTATTTAAATAAGGAAAATTATAGAAAAATCTATCAAACTTACATTGAAAAAGTTCCCACCAAAGAACTTATCTTCCACCATCTACTAATGAGCTTAGCTCTATTTGTGTCATGTTTCATTTTTATTTGGGTGTGCTATTATTGCATAAAGTTCTTGTGGTTTTTTGGTTTTTGTTTTAAGTATGCTTGAGTTTAGTTAAAGTTTTATTTTCTGTGAGAAAACTACTTGGAAAAATTAAAAACACATTTTAGGCTTAAGTGAAGCTGAACTTGGTTTTTGTTATAATCCCTTTAGGATACAGATGAGTTTATTTTACCAACTGGAGCTAATAAAACCCGGGGAAGATTTGAACTGGCCTTCTTCACCATTGGAGGATGTTGTATGACAGGTGGGCATAATGATTTTTCTTTATGTACTCAATCTAAGTAATCAAGGGTGCTTGAAATCAAAAACAATTAAAATACTGGTTTCAAAATATCACTATTCATATTTTTTTATCTTTTTCTGTTAAATAAAAATATGAAGGAATAAGAACTACAGATTGTTTGTTAACATAAAGCTATGTTATTTGGATGATTACTAGGGGCTGCATTTGGGGCAATCAATGGTCTTCGACTAGGATTGAAGGAAACCCAGAACATGGCCTGGTCCAAGCCAAGAAACGTACAGTAAGTCTAATGTAGTTATGTGATATAGTGATGTTTGAGTAATACTTTGTTGGCTTCATAGGCACACCACTGAGATAACATATGTTTAGAATATATACATACCCGTGGTTGATTTTTCTTTTTTTCCCTCAAATAAGGAATCAGGTTACTGAGTACAATCTTATAATGAAAGGATTTTTGAATCAGTGTCCTTTAATCAGCTGGTGATACCCTAGCCTTAACTTCTTGGTTCTGTTTTTACAGGCCTATATATGACGTGTTTTTCAGATTGTTGAATTACTAGCCTATTATTTGGCTTGTTCAGGGGCATGCAGAGCCATAGGACATGGTAGTAAAGAAATAAAAATGTGTGAGAGTGATTACTAAATCTGTCGTTTGTCTTGAACTTCTTTTTGATTTTAGTCCATTTCTGGAAGCTACTAAAAGTATAAATGAAATTCTTAGAATGTAGAGATAATTCCAAAGGGTATAAGGCAATCTTCTCTCCCAGGAAATTGAAAAACTTCAATTTCAGGTAAGGTAAAGTACAATTTAAAAGGTCAGAAAGATTATATAATGTGTATTTTCATCCTGCTTAAGAAACATACATGACCAGTTGCTGTTGATAATTCCCTAAACAATGTGTAGTTTTGCATGATTTTCTACTTTGTGTGATCAGAAGCATACATACAATAGCCAGTGGCTCCTGGTTTTCTTTATGAGCACTTTTTCAACTCCACCTTTCTCACATTTAGCCAGCAGGTGGCAGCAGGTGTGCTGGGATTAGAAATTCAGAAACCTGAAAACCTATTAAGTTTACAATATTTTCTGCAATCATTTATTTTTTCTAATGAATGATTTTTTTATTAAATGACTAATTTATTTTTCTAAACCGCCTTTTAGAAGTAATATAAAATTTTGTTATTATAGAGCATTGACTTAAATGTGTTGTCTGATTAAATTACATGAAGTATTTTACTCTTTGTGATTCCATAATTTCCAGCAGTAGTCAGCTGTCCGGACAGAACCATTCCTGTGATGGTGTTACACTGCTGGGAGAGGAATGTCCTGTTTTTTTCCTCCAGTTGCCTCTGTCGCTGTTCTGGTGGCATCTGGCACTGGTGCAAGGCAGAACTGTGCTTCCTTGAGAGTGTGCTGAGCATGCACTTTGGCTGCTTAGTTCTAGTCTGGAAGCAGACACAAAATGTGTTTCTTTCATGTGTTGTAATTCAACAGTTTTTTCCTTGTCTTTGGGTACTTTAATTGTGATCTATATTCTGTAATGGTCCGTGTTTTGATTGTACTTAATATTTTAAGTATTTGCTCCTCCATGTCCCCCTCCAAGAAAAAACTTTTAAGTTTATAAAAAAACTTAAGTTTATAAGTCCCTTATATTGGCATTTTTTAATGTAGATCACCTTCTGTAATTTTAGTAAAACACTTTCCAAATTGTCATTCAAAGCCTTTATATATTAATGTCACATTTTATGTATTTAATAATAAGATCTTTCCTTAATCATTGCCAAAAGAAGTTGGAGATTCTAACCTAACCTTCATTCATATCTATAAACAGTAAAAGTCATTGTTATTAAATTCTGAGGCAGTATTAAGGTAAATTTTAAATTAAACAACTTTGGGGGCCTCCCTGATGGCGCAAGGGGTTAATAAGCAGAGCACTGAGAAGCAATCCACAGCCTCTGCAGCACAAGTTCAGTCCCCCGCCAGCCAGGGAGCAACCCACGTGGCACAGCAGACCTCTTCTGACTCATCCGCTGCTGCCCTCAGCAATGTATTTCAGTCAATCTGCCTGTTCTGTTCCCCGCTCTGTCTCTGATGAATTCTCTCTCTCTCTCTCTCTCTCTCTCTCTCTCTCTCTCACACACACACACACACCTCTCTCCCCCACCCCGCACCTCTGGCCTATACCACAGCTCTTGTATGCATAAATAAATAAATCTTTAAATTAAAAATAAATTAAAATAAGATTAAACAACTTTGGGTATTGGGTTTAAACATTTTTAAACAGCTGCTATTGTGGCTCTCCAAATTACAAGATAACCTGTGATTCTAATTACAGATTCTTTTCTCTTTCTGCCTTGGTAGGATTTTGAATATGGTGACTAGGCAAGGGGCACTTTGGGCTAATACTCTAGGTTCTCTGGGTAAGTAGAAATCTCACTTGGTAATAAATTATTAGTGCAAAAACATTGTATCATGAACAGTTTGGTCAGCCAAAACTCTGGCCCTTTTAAAAGATTTGTTTATGCTTAAATCCACTCTGAAGAGTAGGTAGCTATTACGTAGGAAAGACCATGAGCTATATAACAAAATAATCCCAGGTGCGAATACTCTTCTAAATACCATTTCTTAATATTTTAAATCTTTTTAAGTACTGTATACTCTCGTCACAGGCAAGGCAGGCAGGGCATCAAAGGCATGTTTTAACTACAAGAAGTCCAGATAATATGGGTCCAAGGTAAATGACTTTGTATGTTAGGAAAGGTTCATGGTCCTAAAGTTAAACATGAAAGATTAATCCAACCCTCTTTCTGTGTTTTCCTTATAGCCTGTTCAGTGTTCTATTTATCTGAGTAGATTTCCCTGACTTAATTGCCACAGTTGCAGTAGGGCTTTGTAGATAATGGAAATATTTGCAGTTCTAAGTAAGGGGTAATTAGTACTTAGGACCACATTGACTCTGTTGATTACTTACTACTTACTAGACTTATTTGTGGCCCTTATGCCCTCATGTCCTAAGGTTTTCTTTGTGACTTAATTAAAGCCTTAATTGTGGCAGATTAAGTAAGGAGAAGTGCAGACATCTCTTTGAAAACCTAGAAGAAGTCTCTGTGTGACCAGGTATGATCATAGCCTTCTCATCAGACTTAGAAGCAGTACATTTTCACACCATGAAGTAAGAGTCAAATTTGAAGTTCTAGTAAAATGGCTTTGTATGTTGCTTATATGCATTGCCACCACCCGATACACATTCATCTCCTTTTCCCTTGTTTGATTGCTTATATACCCAGAGCAATTAACTGTCCTGTTATGCCCTGGATTTCTTAGTTTTATCCTTGAAGTCCCATGTTCTGCTCAGTCCTGGACAAACTGGATTCCGGTCATGCTGTGTGTTCCCCTTACAGTATGATCACTCACCATGTTCTATTCCAGTTTAGTTTCAGTTAAATAAAATATAACAGTAAGAAGAGCCCTGGGAGTATAAAAACTACTGTAATACTGGGGGAGTTGTAAGACTTAGCATGGTTTAATACTGATGGGTCAGATGTGGCTACAAGTTTGAGAAAGGTTAAGGAAACAGGATTAATGCATTCATGGCTGATAGGAATCTTTACAGGCATAGGAAAAGGGTGGTTTGGAGGAAGATCTTATTAAAACTGAATAATGCTAGTGTTATAGTTTTTCTTGTGTGGGAACCAAGCCACATTTTTTTTAAGTTACATATTTTTTTACAATGGAAATAGATGTGTTTTTGTTTCCAAATCCAAAGTACAGCTATTATGAAATAGGAGAAAATTAAAGATGTTCTTCCTGGGACTCCCAAGTGGTACTTTCCATAAAGAGCTACATTAATCTTTCTTCTAATCTGCCACACTTCTTTGCATATTCAGAGTCATCTACACGTTTACATTTTAATGAATAGAACTTTTCCTTATTTTGTTTTAAATTAATATATAGTATTCTATTATATGGAAAGTCCCTTTCTGGGTCTGTCCCCTCCTGATGGGCATTTTATTGCCAGGCTTTATTTACTATTACAGTATTTCAGTGGTTCTTTTTTATGTATCTATGAGTACTTTAGAATGGTCTCTGTAGAATACATTTACCTCTGTAGTAGAATACAATACAATTAAAATTACATTGCTGAGTTTCAGTCACACTTTAATTGCTGATCAGTTCCGTTTCCCCTGAAGCTTTGCTGTATAGTGCATTTGGTGTCATCATTGAGAAAACAAGAGGTGCAGAAGATGACCTCAACACAGTAGCAGCTGGAACCATGACAGGCATGTTGTATAAATCTACAGGTAGGTACTATTGAGATCAAAGCTTTTCTATCAGAACTTAAAGATCTATTCTCAACTTTGTAAATGGTGTAATATTATTTATTACACTCACCATGCTGTACATTACATTCCTGATACATCTCTTAATACACTTGAATTATGCTTTTCATCTGTAGTTTTCAAAAGAAATTTTGTATCTTTTGGGGGTGTTTTGGTAGTATAATCTATTCTCTGAAACTGATTGCTTTGGGGTTTTTTTGTTCTTTGTTTTTAATTTTAGTAAAAGACACATAGCATAAAATTGACCATGGTTAAGTAATGTCTACATTGTTGTGCAACCAATCTCCAGAACTTTTTTCATCTTGCAAAACTGAAACTGCCTTAAAACAACTTCTCATTTCCCCCTTCCTTTAGCATCTGGCAGACACCATTCTACCTTATGTCTCTGTCAATTTGACTATTTTAGGTACCTTATATAAGTAGATAGTATAATTTCCTCAAACAGAAAAGAACTACAAATACAACCAGAAATTAATTAGCAAAATAGGGATGCATACCTCCTTATCAGTTACCACCTTAAATGTAAACAGACTTAAGTATTCAATCAGAAGGCATCTTGAATGACTTGAAAAACAAAACCCAACTATATGTTGCCTATAAGAGATTCACTTCAGGGCCTCCTTGGTGGCGCAGGGGGTTAAATCTCAGCACTATGAAGTTATCCACAGCAACTGCAGCACAAGTTCTATCCCTGGCCAGGGAGCTAGCCCACATGGCTCAGCAGACCTCTCCTGTCTCGCCTGCTGCTCCCCTCAGCAGTATATTTCAGTCAATCCGCCTATTCTCTTCCCTACTCTGCCTCTGGTGAATCCTCTCACCTCCCTGCATCTCTGGCCTGTACCCCAGCTCTTGTATGCATAAATAAATAAATCTTTAAAAAGAGAGAGAGAGTCACTTCAGTGATGAGGACACTCATGAATTGAAAGTGAAGGGATGGGAAAAATATTCCATGCAAATGTAGTTGAAAAGAAAGCTAGGACTATATATTCATATCAACTAAAATAAACTTTGAAACAAAAACTGAATAAAAAAAATAGAGATTATGTAACATTGAAGGGGAAATCCATCAGGAACATGAAACAATCATCAGTATGTATGCACCCAACAGACACACCAAAATAACAAATATTAATAACTCTTAAAGGAGAAGTTAATGCAACACAATAATTATAAAGGACTTTTAATATCCTACTTACTAAAATGCATAGATCCTTCAGACAGAAAATCAATAAGGAACCATTAGACTTAAAGGATAATTAATAAGCATAGGTCAAGGTTCGTCCATGTCCTTACCACTTTGACTTGAGGCCTCTACCTCTAGTCTTTTTTTTTTTTAAAGATTTACTTATTTTGGGCCTCCCTGCTGGTGCAGCGAGTTGAGCACAGTGCTGTGAAGCTGTCCGCAGCCTCTGCAGTGCCAGTTCAATTCCTGGCTGGCCAGGGAGAATCCCACATGGCGAGGCAGACCTCTGTCCCACATGGTGAGGCAGACCTCTGTCTCTGGTAAATCCACTCACCCTCCCACGACTCTGGACTGTACCCCAGCTCTTGTATAAATTAGGAAAAAAAGATTTATTTATTTATTTATACAAGCACTGGGGTACAGACCAGGGGCGCGGGAAGGTGAGAGAATCCACCAGAGGCAGAGCAGGGAGCAGAACAGGCAGAAGGACCGAAATGCACTGCTGAGGGAGACAGGAGAGGTCTGCCCCCCATGTGGGAATCTCCCCAGCTGGGTGGGAATCGAACCGGTGCCATGGAGACTGCAAACAGCTTCACAGCGCTGTGCCTGAGGAGGCCCCCTACCTTTAGTCTTATCTGCACTTTAGTTCTGGCTTAATCTTTTAAGGATGGATCTAATTCTAATATTCCCTGTCCAAAAACCTTTGATGATGACATATCGCTGCCTTTCATGCTAAATTTAAACTTCTCTAACCTCCCATGCTGTAATCCTAATTTATCTTTCAGGACTTCTCCCCTATACCTTCCATATACACTGTATGTGACTAAGCAGATGTATTTGAAATCCAGTCCTTCCTTAAGACCCAGATCAGTTGTTATCACTCCTTTCTCTGTCCTCAAGTCAGTTTGGGATGATGACAAAGATAATGGGATGGGCGTACGATGAGTTTGACTAATGCTAGCTCACTAAAAAACTGTGTGAACAAGAGAGTAATTTGTCTGAAATAGTGGGTTGTGGGTTTTTTGTTTTTTTGTTTTGCCTATAAAACAAGGGAACCTCTCCTCCTTCCATAGACTGAGATTAAAAAATTGAGAAATAGTAAGATTATTATGTTATCTAGAAACATGAAAGTAAAAAGCAAAGAATTAAAGTAATTGCCTCATGGAAACAACCTAAATGCACCTTGACAGCTACTGAGGAAGTTGTGCATATGTTCAGTGGAATACTACTGGACTAATAAAAAAGCTGAAACCTTGCTTTTTGCAACAACAGACGGAACTGAAGGGGTTTATTAACAGTGAAATAAGTCAGAAAGTGAGACAATTATTGGATGGTTTTTGTGGAATACAAATAACCAAGGCAAACAAACTTTAAAAATAACTCTTAAACTCTGCAAAAAAATATAGTGGTTACCAGAAGGAGTAAAAGGGGTGGGGGAGAATAGGGTGTTAACATTGACAGCAGGAATGGCACTCATACTTTGGTGGGGGGTAAAATATATAGTGGGGCTGAAGATGTACCCCTGAAATTTATGTTTTTATAAATCAGTGTTAAAATTCAATGAAATTTTATTAAATAATTTAGTACCCCATAAAGTTTGAAATACATTCCCTTTTATAATTTGCTGCATGTGCAGCATATATTTTCTTGACTTAAATGATGTTAATGGACTACTTTGATAGAAATTTTTAAAAAGTTAGCAAAGAGGGCCTCCCCTGGTGGCGCAGCGGTTGAGCGCTGGGCTGTGAAGCTGCCTGCAGCCTCTGCAGCACCAGTTCAATCCCTGGCTGCTCCCCGGCCACCGGAGGAGGGTCCCACATGGCACGCAGACCTCTCCTGCCACCCGCTGCTCCCCTCAGCAGTGCATTTCGTCAGTCTGTCTGTTCTGTTCCCCACTCTGGTGAATTCTCTCACCCTCCTGTGCTTCTGACTGTACCCAGTGCTTGAATAATAAATAAATAAATCTTTTTTTTTTTTTTTTAAAAAGTTAGCAAAGATGTAACCATATCATAAAAATTTAATTGGGCCATAGTTTGAAAGAAGGGAGTGGGGGTTATTATTTAATTGGGTGCACAAGTTTTGGTTTTGCAAAAGGAAAAAGTTCACTTGGATGGTGGTGATGGTAGGTAGTACAACAGTGCCAACACACTTAATACTACTGAATTGTACACTTTTTAAATTGTGTTTAGGGGCCACCTCTATGTAAGGTGTTCCTGTCAGAAGCTATCAACTGCTGGCCAGTTACCTGACTTATTCACTGCCTGCAGGCTTAGAGTGTGTTTTGCATTTTTAAGTAGTTACAATTTTTAGTAGTTATATAGTATCTGCTTTAAAGCCTTTGGCCCTCAGAGCCTGAAGTTTGCTGATCCCTGCTCTAAAATAATTGTCAATTCAGTGTCAGCCTTCCATTAGCCAGCTCTAAACCTGTAAACAAGGTAATTAAAATATTCTAGACCTTATTTCCTCGTGTTTAGAGGAGGTAACTTTTGCCCTTTCTGGAAGAATCACATAAAGATCTAGAAGATAGAAGGTAAAACTGTGAAACCCAAGTCTCGTGTTTGTTTTGCTTTATAGAGAGTGACCATTGCCCTTCTTGACTCACTCAGTGTTCAAAGCAAGTATATTTGCTAATCAGCTTTCTGTGCTTAGTTGGCAGAAGTTGTTTGGTTACAGAAAGCCTGAAGCTGAGGCACTCAAACTTTTAACAAATCAACCACGTGGAAAATCGTTGAGTTAATGAAAACATGGCTGGTACGTGATAAACGGCTTGAGTCAGGATTGCCGTGCTTGGTGACTCAAACACTGCTTATCTTTATTGTCTTCTTGCTAGAAATGACTTTTTCTAGCCACCAGAAAAGTTAACTTGCTTAAATTGACTTGAACTATGTTTTTGGTTTTGGTTTTTTGGTGGTTTTTTTGTTTGTTTTGTTTTGTTTTTCATTTTCATCAGAAAATGGAAAGCTTTCTGGGTGATAAACACTGATGTCCCCAAAATCTTAAAGCCGTATAGTTAGCAATTTTATTGTTATCCCTAATGCCTGTCCCCAAGAGGCTTGTTACTTGATAGCTAAGAACTGAAAATCTTTCCGAAAGGGCCAAGTAGAAACCATGTTCTTACAGCACTTGAATAGTTTGCAGCTATTTCCAAACCAGTCAATAGAGTTCTGTAAATCTGCAAATGACTGAAGTTGCAGAGGAGTTAGTTTGAAGTTGAATGTTTGGTCCCATGAAATACTATAATATTTGTAAAATGATGCTTTCAATTGCCACCCTTCAATCATTTTCCTTTTTTTTTTTTTTTTTTTTTTAAGATTTATTTAGTATGCATACAAGAGCTGGGGTACAGGCCAGAAATGGGGGTGGTGAGTGGATTCACCAGAAACAGAGTGGAGAACAGAACGGGCAGATCGACTGAAACACACTGCTGAGGGGAGCAGCAGGCGAGTCAGGAGAGGTCTGCTGCGTCATGTGCGTAGCTCCAGGGCTGGCTGGGGATGGAATTCATGCTGCAGAGGCTGTGGATTGCCTCATAGTATGGTGCTTAAATCCTTGGCCACCAGGGAGGCCCCCATTTTCCTTCCTAAGAGCAGTAACCGCGAGGAAACTCCAACTTTATTTTTTTTTTTTGCTTTGTGCTCAGAATGGAGTTAGAGCACTGTATTTTTATGTCCTGCTTGAAAGAATCCTCATTATATTCAAAGATAAGGTCTAATAATTGAGGCATATGATGCTGTTGCAGACTTTATCGTTCATTCTCCTATGCCTCTTATTTTTTCCATTTTAGGAGTTCTAGTCATTGTTCACTTTTAGTACCTACAACTTAGCATTTTTTTTAATTTTTAATAATTTTATTATTGTTATATTTTTATTTATTTTAAAGATTTATTTATTTATTTATACAAGCACTGGGTATAGTCAGAAGCACAGGAGGGTGAGAGAATTCACCAGAGCCAGAGCGGGGAACAGAACAGGCAGACTGATGAGGTACAGAAGTACACTCCTGAGGGGAGCAGCGGGAGCGGCAGGAGAGGTCTGCACGCCATGTGGGACCCTCGCCAGTGGCCAGGAATCGAACCAGTGCTGCAGAGGCTACGTACGGGCAGCTTCGCAGCCCAGTGCTCAACCACTGCGCCACCGGGGAAGCCCAATAATTTTATTTTTTTATATGTTTTTTACTTTTTTTTTTTTTCTGGCAATGTATGCTTTCTCATCTCAGTTATAGTCCGCGTGAAATTCCCACCACCGATTCACCCGTGTACCATCACCATAGTCCCTTGTGCTCTTCCCGTTTTGATCCTGCTCCCTTCTTCCCCACTGCAGAATGTCTCTGATTTATAGTTTCTTGTCGATTTTGATTTTCACTTGATTATAATAACTATTTTTCCCTGTGATCCCTTATTTGGATCCTCCACATTCCTTCTATAAGTGAAACCATCCAGTATTTTTCTTTTTCTTCAACTTAGTATTGATTTACTGTTAAAAGACATAAGATCCTTATTGAACTGAGCAAATTGGTTAGGTTTACATTATTTTTTCTCAACCACATGAATAGTTGCAAAATTCCACTGCCATATCTAGTCTAAACATGGCAAAACAATATTAAGAAATGATGTGACTTCATTTACTTTGATTACTATTTCTGATCCCTCTCCCACATATTGGTTAGGTGTTTCATAGATGATGTCTACAGTTTCTCTTTGGGTCTGTTTGAGAGAGATAATTAGGACATTTCACTGTGGAAACCTACGCAGGTCTGCTATCAGAAGTCTTCAGATGGAAGACTGCTGGAGGGAGTAGCCCTTTCATCTATCAGTTGAAGTCATCTGGCAGGACGTTCACTGGAGCAGTGGTCTGAAGTTTTGTAACTCAGCAAGATCACTGAGTTTCACAGAATTACTGGCTTTTAGCTAAATACCTCTAGTAACCACTAGGCCACAGTGGTTTGTTTTCCTAACATGGGGCTTGGAATGATTACTTGATAGGCACATTACAGGTGACCTGAAGTTTATGATCCCTCCTGCATGTGCAGCTGTTGGGGAACATCAGCTATTTAAAAGCTTCTTTGGATGTCCCCATTCCTCTTTTTAGATGTCAGGACTATTATCAAGTCATTGATATTTTTGTTTCTGCGTTTCCAATGAAATACCTGTTGCAGATCTTTTTCTGCATGAAAAATTGACCTTTTGCTGTCAAGAAGAATAGTTCAAAGTCTAATCCTATAACCTTGAATGTCTTTCTAGTATGGTGACATCAGGTATCTCATTGATCATTAATTGTAGAATATTCTGACACATGGGTGCAGAAATGGGGGTTGGGGAAGTAAGTGGGTGTTCCATTGGCGCTTAACTCAAAACTCTTGATTAATCACCATCTTAACACCACTATTTCTTGAGTTTTCAAAGTTAATGTGTAGAGGACTTGTCCCAAATCCAAAAGTTGTTAATACTAGTGTTTCCAAAAAGGGTGTCATCTTGTTTACAATCTAGCCTTAGTCAATTGGCAAGGTCTGTAAAGTTCTAAACTATGAAATGAGTAAGTTATCGCTCTGCTTGTGCCTTAAGCTTAAGATTTTGTCCAAAGTATTGTAGAAATAAGTTAGATTGAGAAAAGTCAAGAAGCCATTAATGCTGATGATTTTAGCTACAACTTGTGAAATTAAAAGTGAAAAATGAAGGTGGCGAGTATGAAAAGTGTGTATATATAAAGCAAGTGATTTGGGGAACTTCCCTTCCCTAAACTGTAGTCTTGCTTTCATACATTTACATTTTTTATTCTTCTATATAGGGTGGAATATTTATAAACATGAATGATGTTATGTCTCAATCCTTGGATACTCATATAATTTTGATGCTAAGATACCTTGTAATACAAGGCTGTTTGTTTTTTCTCTTAGGTGGTCTTCGAGGAGTAGCACGAGGTGGTCTAGCAGGACTAACACTTACCAGCCTTTATGCACTATATAACAACTGGGAGCACATGAAAGGCTCCTTGCTCCAACAGTCACTTTGAAGATTTTGCCAACTCATGAATGGAGAACACTTTAGTAATCATCCAGGTTAATTTATAAGTGAGCCTGGAGTTATTCTATCTTCTACCTACAATTAATTTGAGAAATTGGAGATTTTCATTTGCTGTGATGAAGATCATGGATGGTTGACCTGGACGGGCACTCCTTCCAGCCATTAATGAGTTGAAGTCAAACACCCTTTAGTGGCTGAGTAATGTAGTTTTCTTCTTCTCTGGAGATTTTGCACCTATTATCTCCTACACTTGAACTGGAAAACCACTTACTCCCATAAGTTCAGGTCGTGCTTGCTATCAGTACTTGTAACCATATTTGTTCATTTAATGATCTGAAACTATGTTACCCTGTATTCCCAATAAAGGGTAAAAACAGAACCAAAGTCTTTACTCCAACATCAACACAGTGGGTGTCTCTGTTTAAAAGTGTCTTTCTGGATTTAAAGTAAGTTATTTTTGGCATTTTTCTATCTCAACTGAGCTAAAACAGGTTTTCATGTTTGTGTTGAAATTAGCTTCTGGTGACTAATAGCTAGGGTAAGATTTTTTTTCCAAGAGTTGACACTGAACCTCAACACTGTTCAGATTAACCATTAAACTTCAGTGTGCTAAGAACTGTGTCCAGCAATCAATTCTGTGCACATTAAGTCATCTCCTTAGTTGGGATAATCAGAGAAAGAGATGAAACAGAGCTATAAAGATTTTCAGGGTGGCCTTGGGAAGCTTAAGGAAATAAGAGCAAATTATGAATTTGATTCAGGAAAAGAACAAATTATTATGTTTCTCATTTATGAAATGAAAATACAACTGCCCTGCAGGTTACATAATTCATACATAATTCAACTGGTGGTTTATGATGGGGAAAAATAAAGTAGGGCCTTCATAAGTGCATCTAATAAGGAATTTGACAGTAAAGCACTGAACCTTAGCAGGAATCCTATGGCGTTGATATATTTCGTCAGCAACAGAAATTAAGAGTTTGTAGGGGGAGAAAATGTAAATTTATAATAATATAACTATTCTTTGCAAACTCAAGATTCATTCATTCATTCGAAACATTTAAGTGACAACAATTTTTATATATTCAGGTTGTTTCAGCTATATTAACAAATGTTCACTTTTATGTAATGTGATAGTACATTTTGTGACAGGGTAGTTTTATAAATGCACATGACAATTATGGCTATTATGCTTTTAATGGAGGAAGGTAGAAAATACATCAATGCAAAAGAACATCTTATATACTAGCATAGTGATTAACATAAATTTAAGAATACACTTAAACCTCAAAAAAACTACAAATTTTCTTGCAACCTAAGATAATGGAAAGGCTCCTTAAGTTTGTTTTGTTTTGAGGTTACATTGGTTTACAACATTGTGTAAGTTTCGGGTGTATACTTCAACGTATGTATATACTACATAGTAATCAACAAAAATCTAGTTTCCATTTTACCCACCACCTTTATGATTAAAATTCTAAATAATGTCTGGGGAGACTAAAAAATAAGGCTCTTTTCAGCTGTGGTTCAAAGAATTCTAATGAAGCTGTATATGACAATGGGACTGAAGTTTTCCCCTGAAAGTGCTTTGACCACTTCACAAACTTTGAAAGATTTTCCAGTAACCTGTAGACAAGTTTTGTGGCTTACTAATTTAAAAGCCTGGGAAGTAACTAGGATATCCCATCTTAGAGAAAATTAAAACATTTTAAGTCCCGTTTCTCCTACAGAGAAACTTAAAGAATGACTTATAGAATAGTGGGAAAACACCAAGTTTTCATAAAGCTTCAATAAACACTCCCAAGGCACAAGTAAGTGTTCTAACGGCCTGTTCACCAAAATGTCACTGCATTAAACTTTTAGAGGTACAGAATATGGGATGCTTGCAGTGAAAGAACATTTCATTTTTTTCCCAAGTTAAAAGCACCAGGTGTCAAGCTCAGCTTCCATTTACACAGGATGCACCAATAACCCTAAAATAGTATTTCAAGCACGAATACCATACTTAAAGATGTAATACCATAAATACTACAAAGTCCAACACTTCTTGCCTCTCGCTCTTTGAGTGGCACGGGGCTCTTTCACCTGTAGGTTCAAAAGATTTTCAAAGAGGCTAGGACTACCCTAAAAATACAGTCTTGAAGCAATACAAGGCCCTTTTAAAAGAACACACTGAGAAAGACAAAATTTACAGTAGCTGAAATTCTTTCAAAAGGTAGTAATAAAGAATCTGCTGTGTTTTGTAATTGTGTCAAAAACTGCCACTGTTAATACCCATTTTGGTAACAACAACAAAAAAAAAAATAGAAGAATTTCTTAAGCTAATGATGAAAACCCACAGTAAGGGAAGCATCTAAAGAAGAGGAATCAAAAGGTTAGGGATGGTTTATTAACTGTAATATATAAACACACCTGATAGAACAATTTCATTTTTAAAACTAGTTTTAATGTAATAACCAATCTAAGGAGCCATGGAGGCCTATGAAAAAGACCTACCCACCAAGATGCTGTGTTTCTGTGGTAGGGGTGAATTAATACTTCTGTAAGAAGGAACTTATTCACATCAGCATCAACAAACAGCCTTTTTCTTGTACACAGTAACTCATATTTTGATGGCTATTTTCTCTTCGCTAGATCAAAATTAAGCAGAAAGGGAACTAAACTGATTGGTCAGATCCAGAAACAATGATTTGAGAAGCTGCAGTCACTTGGCTCATGGATGTGTGATACTTTGCAGGAAAGTTGCTTGACTAGTACTCCATCCCTTCACATCTGTAAAGAAAAGCCCACAAATACAAAGTCACTTCACTATAGAACAAAAGAAAATTCCCCCCCACGTTAAAGCTCACTCATTTTTTGTTTTTATTGTGGTAACACACTGGTTTACAACACTATATAAGTAAGAGGTATAGGATCACACCCTTCAGATAAATGTAATCCTACAATCAAAGAACCCACAAACTAATCCACACGACTAAAAATTCCCGATAGATTTGTCATCTTCATAAAGGAAGTTCAAGTGAGTTATATGAAATCATGATCTAACTCCTACCCTCACTTGCCTAATATACACACCATTAATATGAATACAGTTAAATGGGCACAAGTATGAATTCATATGTAAGACAAAACATAAGCAGCTGAAATCTAACAATTACATTAGTGACAAGTACCCACCTGCAGAGGAGTTCGATACAACCACTTTTCTTTATCAAGTTTAAGCTGCATACAGGCAAAGAGGTCACAAACTGCGGGGAGACCGTAATGGTCTGGGGGAAAGTTATGTTCCTCCTGTAGGGGTGAATTAAGTAATACTTCCTGCAAGAAGAGAAAAAAGGTGGGTTCCTACATGACAGCTTAAAAGTCACTTAACTCAGCTTCCAAGTATGGTAGTGGCTATAAAGAATAAATAATGGCGATTCTCTCTAATAATAAAAGCAAAGGTGACAATTATTTTCTCTTATCTTTCCACAAATAGCAACAAAATAGGCAATGCCTTTTCTTTTTGGCAGAATGGGGGCTGGAGATGTGGAAAAATGCACAAACATCTCAGTCTAAACATAAATCATTTGTTAACTTGGCACTAATACTACTTCAGCCAAATTTAACACTTAACACATTTAAGGATCTCACCCATCTTCCTGGGATTAAGGAAGTAAAAATTGACTAAATATGTTTCCAAACAGCTATTTTGATGTCTGTGCTCACCTTGGCTGCCTTTCGAAGTAGCCACTTATCTTCTCCTGAGGATAACTGGTTGAGGTTTCCAGTTTTCTTTCCTGGCAAGACCCAGTCGGCTGTGTTCAAGGGACACCAAGAAGTGGCCACAGGGCTCATAAGCTTTTGTTTGGCAGCACTAGATGCTTCAGCACTAGGCACTTCCTTGGGATGTCCTCCTTTGCATGAGGGCCCGATAAGCCATGCAGACAAGGGACTGTTCCTTATGACTTGGAAGGAATCTGTAATTCTTGAAAGAGCCGCTGTCTTTGGTGCCTTGATTTCTTCTGTTGACTCTCTTCTGGAAGGACAGAGCCACATATTCAGGGAATCTCTACGCTTCTCATACTCAGGTTTTGGTTCCACAGGCATACCATTTTTATCCTTTCCTTCTTTCTTCAGAAGCCATTTACACAGTGCTTCCTTCTCACAATTTTCATCACACACACACTCTGCAAAGCTTGTACAGGGCTCATTGGCTTTGCATACCTCCTCTACTTTATATGGGTCCTGATGGTTCTGGACAAGCCAAACCTCAGCAATTGTGCTAGGAGTGGACAAGGGTTTCTTGGCCTCCAAGTGGTCATTCAGGCACTTCAGATTGCCCAGGTTTTCAATCTCCACACCTTTGGGCTGATTGCCCCTACAATTGGTACAGGAATCAGGTTTGATGAGCCAATCATTCACACTATAGGACTCCTGGAACACCTGGAACAAGGACTTAAACTTCTCATTAGTTCCGCAGTTGCCACTCCCAAGCTTCTCCAGATCATGGTATTCCTGAGGAGTCACCAACCAGTCAGAAAGGTCGATCTCATCTTGATCCAAAAGGTCTAGATCTTCAACCTTTTCAATTTCAACAGAGCAAGAACTGGTAGTAGAATAGCTGTTATGCTTTTGGTGACTTGATTTTTCAGGAACTTCTTGTTGCTGATTCTTGAGAAGCCAGTTTTCCAAGCCCTTTAGGTTGCCCCAAGCATTACTGAAGAAATTGCAGGCTCTGGCAGAAGTCTACACAAAAAGTACAAGATACTGGTTTGCCGGAATACTATGACTACTTTGGGGAGTCAATGATAAAAGTTCTATTTGCATATTTACTGCACTATTCAGTGTTTCTAAATTTATACATACAAAGCCAAAAGATAAGGGATTTCTCTGCTGAGATAATAATTTTTTACTACATGAACAATTTTAATTGCTGCAGTTTTTAAAAACCCGGAAAACAGGCAAAACAGGAGAAAGCATGTGTAGCATATTTGATAGAAAAGAAATTAGTAACTCTACATAATATGCCCATATGAATAAAGACCAAAATGAGCAAAGACTATGATTAGGCAAGTCATCAAAGGCAATAAACATGAAAAAATCAAACAAACTCAACCTTCTTAATAATCAAAGGACTTCATAATAAAAGTAAAATTGTTATTTCATGTCAAAATCAGAGGGGAAAAAAACCCTGAAAATGACTACCACTATTAGAGAAGTTGCAGGGAGGCAGGTACTCTCAATACTCTATTGGTGGGAATATAAATTGGTATCAACTTTTAGTAAAGCTAAATTGACAATATGATTACAAGCCTTAAAGGATATGTAGATTTGTAATCTAGAAATGCAATTACTAGGAATTTAGTCCTGAGGAACTGTACATAAGTAGCTCCTGGGGCCTCCCCGGTGGCTCAGCGGTTGAGCGCTGGGTTGCGAGGCTGCCCGCAGCCTCTGCGGCACCGGTTCAATCCCCGGCTGCTCCCCGGCCACCGGAGGAGGGTCCCACATGGCGTGCAGACCTCTCCTGCTGCCCGCTGCTCCCCTCAGCAGTGTACTTCGGTCCTTCTGCCTGTTCTGCTCCCTGCTCTGGCTCTGGTGAATTCTCTCACCCTCCCGCGCTTCTGACTGTACCCAGTGCTTGCATAAATAAATAAATCTTTAAAAAAAAAAAAAAGTTATTAAAAATGTTTCCAGACTAGAACTAAAACCTAAAAACTTGGTTAGTAACTCTACTCCCAGAAACAATAAAGTCAGCAACACACCTGATTATTCTCTGGGATCTGCTTTTGTGTGAGCCAGTCCTGCAGATTGGTGCTGGGTATGTAGGGAGCCTGACGATAACTGGCAGATTTGCCTCCAAGGAGCCATTCACTGAGAGGGACAGTGGTGGTGCTGGATGCTGACTTCTGCTAATCATATAACACCATGCTGCTTAACAAGTCAATGTCAAATGCAGTAGAAACTTCACCCGAAAAACAGGCAACCCAAGCTCTCTAATCTTGGCTTGTCACTGCCCCTGCACAAGTCACTTGACTTTCCCAAGCCTTCATTTTCACAATTATAATACAGAGTATAACTGACCTCCAGGGTTCTTCCCCACTTAAATGCCTTAGATCCTATATTCACATTGCATTTAGAAGTAAATCATCTCTGTGAATTGTAGAGAAGGATCCCCAAGAGAGAACCAACCCAATCATAGAGCTAATGATAATTTCCTGTAACAATTTCTCTTATTCAAAACTTATAAAACCTTTAAATTTCTGACATTCGGTCTCAAGAGAAGTACTTAATTGCATAAACTAACTCATTAACTATGGTGCCTTTTTACAAAGGTAGCCCCCCAAAAATGATTTAGTTAAAATACTTAAGTAATATAAGTCAAACAATAACACTGTTACCAGAAACAAAATGACATTTTACCTGCTCTGTCAATGGGCTATAAGCTCTTTTCTCCATGAAAGGCCCAATATTTGATGAACTACCATGAACCATCAGGTGCTCAGGAATTTGCTATAAAAAAAGTCAAATTAATTGCATTAACAACATTATGCTTTCATACCAAAACCGTGAAAACTGTAATTTCTACATTTTCAAAAGTATTAAGCAAAACATTACCATTTCACCAGAATATTCTTCACACTAAGTGCAATGACCTTATTCTTCACACTAAGATGCTGGGCTCACCTCAACATATTCATAACCAAGTTACAACAAAGATAACCCCTGATAGATAGTGAATGACTATCAAATATATGAACAGTAACACTTCTGTGGAAGGGGTAGGTAAATAAATTCAAAAACGTAGAAAATAGATATCAAATCTGAGAGTTCTCTATCAGCTACAAAATTATCATCATATAATAAGCTTTCATCAGAATTCGTACCATCACTACTGTTAAGATCCAAATAAAACTATATTTGGTTATCTAAGTTAAAGAACACTCAAACCACAAATTTATTAAGAAATATGCCAAAGGGGCCTCCCGGTGGCGCAGCGGTTGAGCGCTGGGTTGCGAAACTGCCCGCAGCCTCTGCAGCGCTGGTTCCATCCCTGGCTGCTCCCCGGCCACCGGACGAGGGTCCCACATGGCGCGCAGACCTCTCCTGCCGCCCGCTGCTCCCCTCAGCAGTGTACTTCGGTCCTTCTGCCTGCTCTGCCCCCTGCTCTGGCTCTGGTGAATTCTCTCACCCTCCCGTGCTTCTGACTGTACCCAGTGCTTGTATAAATAAATAAATCTTAAAAAAAAAAAAAATATATCATCCAGCTCCATTTAAAAAAAAAGAAATATGCCAAAGGTTTTTAAAGAGATACAAGATAAATTCTAGAGACTATCACTAAGTTAATACCACACTTCTAGAACTAGCCTAGTTAATGCTCTAGCAACTTAATCAGAACATGAAATTTTTGAAGCTTACCAAATTACCAATAAGTCACTAAAAAGTCATATGTGATGTTTTTAAGATCACCTATGAGACCATAAACCAGAGAAGTGCACAATGAACCATTTGAGATCAAGATTACTCACAATGGTTTTAAGGGACCCAAATGTGGTGATGGCCTGGCGCAGAGCAGTTGTATCTGCTTCAAAGACCAGGACAGTTGAATCTTCAGGTTTGAGGGTCAAACTGCCCAATCTAAGGGAAAAAATAAACAACACGTGGTTAAAGGAGTATGATTTTCAACTTCATCCAAAAGAAGTGTCAAACTGTGAATAACCTGAAATAATTGTCGCTTTCTGAAAAACTCAACCAAAGGCAGACGACCTAATCATGCATCAGCAGGTACAGTAAATATATAAAGCAGGACAATCTTATAATAGGAACAGAGAAGTTAGCAAATCCAACACAAGTTAATCCAACACATGCAATGAGTTACAAATCTGAGATTTTTAAATAAACCATAGTCAAAGAGCCAAAAGTCAAGACAAGCAAAAAAGGTCTTTACCTCTCCAGACATACTGAGACTTGATTGGCTAGATCTTTGTTTTGGGTGCACTCCAGCTGATGAATAAGACAATTGAACTGGCCCAGTAACTACAAAAAAAAAAAATGAAACCATCTAAGCCACAGTGATACTATAAGCAATAAGCGTACCAAAGGTAACATACAGCAAACAGCACTTATTATTAAACTTTTAGCTGATCTATATAAATGCTTCATTATAGGAAAGATATTCTCTCAAAACCAAAAACCACATTCAAATCAACTATAGTCACCATACCCAGTAGAGCTGTTGGGCCTGCTGCTGAAGGGTCTCCTCTTTAAGCTGATAGATGAGATCTACCTGTTCAAACAGCCACACCTCACGGCTTCTAAGGCATTCCAGGTGACGACTTATGCAGCTGTGAATCTGAGCTTTGACCTAGGAAACATATGTGTTAGCTTCACTAGTGTTATAAGCCTAAAGACCAGTGTTCCCCTAGAACAGGAAGGTCTCTCAATTTTTGAAGGTCACAAGTCCTTTTGCTTATCCAATGACAGCTATGGAGGATTTCCCCATAAAATGCATATTCTCAGAAGTTTGCCTATAATTTCAGGGTTTAGTGTCCCAAAGTCTACCCATGAATCTACCAAAGCTCCATGATCACAGATTAAGAACTTGGACCATAAAGGTATATCTAAGATCTAAAATCCTCTTTCAAGAACTCTCTTCCTAAGGGGATCAGGTTTGTTTGGGGTGTCCTAAAGTAATCAGGAGAAAATACAAGGATGTATTTCATGATACTGGTACTCCTCAGTTTTCCTCATAATTTGAAAATCAACAGTTTTACAAATGTATTAGAGGAGTAAGACAGACTATTAGCTTATAGCTAGTCTTTTTCTCTTTTCTCATTACATATCTAAGCAATCGTGTACAGTAGACTAATTTAATAAAGAGATGTATCACTACAAATCCACAATTAGAAAGCCTTGAGGGTAGGAAGTTTAAGTTATAAACTAAATGTTTGTAGAAAATACTATTCAAAAGGATGATAAACATAAAAATTCTAAGGAAAAAAATCCATGAATTACCCATAAAAATTCACATAAGACACCATAAAAACACATTTAGGCCAAAGGAAAACATCAGGTCAGAGGAAAATAAATTTAATTCTGGCTTACTCTACAGATAGTTATTCGTAGAACCAACTTAAAAGATGGTAAGGGACATGCGTGCTGAACTGCCATCCTTTATGTATCGAGAGGACACACTGGACCAGCGCACTGTCATCCACTTCACAATTTTACTAACTACAGTGCCTAGGCACAGAGGCCATAGAGAAGTACAACAAAAACTGCAATGTGAACGGATTTCTCTAAAGTGGCATAAGGTTTTCCACACTATTCTAACATCTGTTTTATGTTCCCCTTTGGAATCAAAGGGACCAACATTCCATGCAGTCATGCAAGCATTAGTGAAACTTTTTGGTTGGTACTGAGAGGCCAAGCCTTGGCCATGCTCTAACCAACCTATGCTAAGAATTTATACAAGAGAAAAGTAAAGTATATGTCATACCTCTCGCAAGTTATCTTTAATTTGCTGTTCAGCCCGGAGAACTCCACCAATAGCAAGTTCCAAGTCCCTCCTTGCATCACAACACCTCAATAGGGGTTCTCTATTACTGGAGCAGCCACTCTGGTCCTGTGAGGTGCTCATTCTGTTCACTGTTCCTTTAAAAGAAAAAAAAAAAAGTTAAAAAAGGACTAGAAGGATCCATAATTCCCTTGAAAAGAAACCGAAAACTAATAATTTGATCAAGAGCTTAGTACATTGTTCAGATCTGGCATTAATTTGAATTTATTGAAAGGATGAAATTTTTAATTTTTTTCTTTTCTAGGTGGACTTTTTTTTTGAAGATTTATTTATTTATTTGTACAAGCACTGGGTACAGTCAGAAGCGCAGGAGGGTGAGAGAATTCACCGAGCCAGAGTGGGGAGCAGAGCAGGCAGAAGGACCCAAGCACACTGCTGAAGGGAGCAGCGGGCGGCAGGAGAGGTCTGCGCGCCATGTGGGACCCTCCTCTGGTGGCCGGGGAGCAGCCGGGGATCGAACCGGTGCTGCAGAGGCTGCGGGCAGCTTCGCAACCCAGCGCACAACCGCTGCGCCACCGGGGAAGCCCTCTAGGTGGACTTTTTTAAACTTAGTAAAAACTTAGGAATGACTTCATAGCTATTAAGCCCTCAAGAATGTAAACCCACAAAATATTTTCCTAGAATTCTGATATAAGGGAGGTACTTACAGAAGTTGGTACAGTAACTATAGAGAGTTCTCTATTAAGCTTAGATTTTGGGGGGTTTTAAAGATTTTTTTTATTTATTTATATACACAAGAGCTGGAGCATAGGCCAGAGGTGCGGGGGGTCAAAAGATTTACCAGAGACAGAGTGGGGAGCAGAACAGGCAGACTGACTGAAACACACTGCTGAGGGGAGCAGTGGGCAAGACAGGAAAGCTTAGGTTATGAGAAATAAGAAATAAAAGTGCAAAGAACAGCACATAACAAATGATTTAATGGTATGAGACTGGGACAGAGTAGTGAAAAAGCAAAGAAGTAAAGCTTAACAGAAGCCATTAGAAGAATAGTTTGGTGTCTTTTCTAGATACCTCTAGAATCAGAGCAGTTTCTTACAAACATTAGAAAAAGAAAGCAGTGATCACTGTAGCCCAATCTGGGTTCATAAGTCCTGTGACACCAAAGTTATTTCCTTTTTGGATAGTTTCATTAAACTGACCACTCAATGTAATGTTAGAGGGTAGTAACACTTGTGCAAAAATGAGTATGGGTTTTAATGAAGCATAACAAAACTAAATCATAAGATTATTTTTTAACAAAGTACTCAAAGGATATAAACTGAAACCATTCTGTAAATGCCCTTAAAAAAAAGGCATATGAAAACTCTCAAAACCATGATCAGGGCCTCCCTGGTGGTGCAAGAGGTTAAGTACCACACTATGAAGCAATCCACAGTCTGCAGCACGAGTTCAATCCCCAGCCCACCAGGGAGCAACCCACATGGCACAGCAGACCTCTCCTGACTCGCCCGCTGCTCCCCTCAGCAGTGTATTTCAGTCAGTCTGCCTATTCTGTTCCCCACTCTCTTCTCTGGTGAATCCCCTCACTCCCCCACATCTCTGGCCTGTACCCCCACTCTTGCATGCATAAATAAATCTTTGGGGGAAAAAAATGATCATTTCTCCAGCAAAAGGAAGCTGTTTAGTCTAGATAAGTCTCTGGGAGGACATGATTACTATTCTCAAATATTTGGCAACATGTCAAATAGTAGACTTGTTTAGAATAAGCCAAAGGGAAGGGAGAATAACAGATGACATTTAAGGCAATATATGAAAGAATTTCCCAGCAGTTCTGAAGGTAATCACTTAGAGAAGCCAGCTTTTGGCTGAACAACAATCTACCAAGTATAGAGTCCTCCAAATGGTTGGTCATCTGAGACAAAGCAAAATTTGGCCTCAACTCCATCTACAAGAATAGGTTCAGGGCTAGATGACTAGCTACAAGCTGAAAAGGGACAACAGTAGCATGAACCCCACCTTCAGAAATAATAAAAGAGGAGGAAGAAGTGCAATCAACTTTCTCAGCAGAAGACTCACATTTAGGAACTACCAAGTTCCTATAAGAAATTGAAAGGTTCAGGAAACTTTCCAACTTCTCGTTTACTTCAGTCTTTTCCTCATACTGAACTCTAAAAAAGAACTTTCCTTAATTAGATTTGATGGGAATCCCTGGGGAAATTTTTTCCAAACTTCAAAACACAAAGCTGCAGCTTAGTTTGCTACCTTTTTTTTTCACACTATTAGCTATTCTGTTTTAAGCAAAGGCATTTGTATACAATTTACACTGTAGGGATATGAAAAATACCTCTATTAACACTAGTGAAATGTTGGCTCCTGTTGGAAGAGCTTGAGTAACTTCACAGTAAGTTGCTTCACTTTGATTATGTAAATTCAGAAATTTGTTACATGCAAGGCATGTTTTGTTTTCTTTCAAATGTATTAACCAGCCTTCCTCATCTGTGCTAAATTTCCCATCCTTAGTTCCTTACCATTTTTGTGGAATGCCAAGATGTCTGCCTGGCACAGTGTAAAATTTAATCAATTAAATTAATATTGTTTCATGGTGTCAAAAAAAATGAGCTCTGGGGCCTCCCCGGTGGCACAGCGGTTGAGCGCTGGGTTGCGAAGCTGCCCGCGGCCTATGTGGCGCCTGTTCGATCCCCAGCTGCTCCCAGGCCACGGGAGGAGGGTCCCACATGGCACGCAGACCTCTCCTGCCGCCTGCTGCTCCCCTCAGCAGTGTACTTCAGTCCTTCTGCCTGCTCTGCTCCCCGCTCTGGCTCTGGTGAATTCTCTCACCCTCCCGCGCTTCTGACTGTACCCAGTGCATGTATAAACAAAACAAACAAACAAACAAACAAATAAATAACATGCCTCTATAGAAAAAAAAAAAAATGAGCTCTAGATCAGACCGGAGACAAATCCAAATATATATAGCACTGGCTGATTTTTACTAGAGGCAAAAAATTACTTTTCATGATTCAATCACAAGTGTCTAATAGGAGCATAATAAGGCAAAAGCACACAAATTGGATTTTCCTCTTATCAGCTACAGGCAGAAGGGAGGAGATTTGAAAGTTACAAAACTGATTTCTCCCCACATATTTATTATATTTTTGTCAAATTAAAATGAATGCTCTCTCAAAACATTCACCTTATTAAGAGATAAGGACCTTTAGAACCCATGTGTCAGCCACTAAGACAACCTGTTCCATTTCTTTATGGCCAAACCCATGATACTTGTTCCTTTGATGCTCTTGATCTGGTCCTTCCTCCTCTCTCTGGAACAGTCAAGATACAATTTCCAGGGCTTCCCCGGTGGCACAGCGGTTGAGCGCTGGGTTTCAAAGCTGCCCGCAGCCTCTGCAGCGCCGGTTCAATCCCTGACTGCTCCCCGGCCACCGGAGGAGGGTCCCACATGGCGCGCAGACCTCTCCTGCCGCCCGCTGCTCCCCTCAGCAGTGTACTTTGGTCCTTCTGCCTGTTCTGCTCCTCGCTCTGGCTCTGGTGAATCCTCTCACCCTCCCGTGCTTCTGACTGTACCCAGTGCTTGTATAAATAAATAAATAAATCTTTAAAAAAAAAAAAAAAAAGATACAATTTCCATAGCCCAGATCCGAAAAATGTAACTGTGCAAAGGCTTGCCCTCTTATAATGAGGTAAGGAGGAAGGTCTCAGAATTGAAATCAATATCTACTAATGTGGGTGACCTCCAATCACAAGGTAAAATAGCCTGCATCAGTTTTATGAACTATTTATTATATCCAAAGAGACTTACATGAAGTAACTACCTTATATTGCCATTTTCAACAATTCACCATTTGTTTTGGGTTTGAGAACCAGTGGAGTAAGCACAAAAGTTAGATTACTCTGGGGTCTAACAAACCAGAATTCCAGCTTTATCTGCAAGTTTGAGACACACAGGTAGTTACTTAACTTCTCTGGGCATCAATCTCCTCTGGAAAAACAGAGGCAATGAAGCTGAAAAGGATTACAGTATCGATAATGTGAGACATTATCTGCCTATAAGCACCTAACAGCCCCTGCACATTGTATTCCTTAATGCTGCCGCTGTTACTGGATTCTCTCCCTCTATCAGCATGTTCTTCTGTCATACGTGTATTACACCATCTGTACACATTTTCAGGAAGAAATTACAAAGCTAATATTCTGCATTCAATTTTACATTGAGATTATTTCTTCTTTATTTCACACGTTCTTATTGTCAGTTTAAAAAATGAAAGGTTGCTTTTTATATAACAATCCTAGTAGTTTCTGAAATTGAGGATCTGATTCTCCGTAATTTTTTTTTAAATTACGCATTTAACGGTGCCTTAACAGACTTTAAAAGAATTAGGCAATAAATTCAAGAGAGCATATTTTAAGATTGCTTAACACGCTAGAGTTTACTGCTCTTGGATCTAACGCTACAAATGTAATGACGCGAAATCAATGCCAGCAACCTCCAAGGCACTAGCCGAAAATTGACCACAAAATTCTGCCATATAATGCCAAGACTTTTCTAGTTCAAAAGTAAGAGACGCGTACGACTTCCCAGGTTCCTCAAATACACTTTCGAAGAGCGCAATCGCCCACGAAGCCTCGATCCCCTGTCCTTTCCTGGAAGTCACAGCCACCGGAGGCGCACCCCTAGGTTTCTGAGCTGGCCAGTCACCGCTCAGCACGCATGCGCGACGATGAGCCAGCAAGGCCCCCGGCCTGCCCAGCAAAGCGAAACAGTCCCGGGGGTTACCGGTGGACCCTATGGTTATCGACAGACCTCGCAGGCCAGCTCTCCGCCTCGTAGGCTGCTGCTCCGCAAGCAAGAGGTTGCTTCCTCCAGGAGCAGACGCTGAAAGTTCCCGAGCCCTCAGGCCAAACCGCACCCTGCCCCACCCGAGTGTCAGGCGGTGCTTACCAGCCGTACCAGCCGGCAAGAGCGAGCTCTTCAGCACTAGGGGCGGGGTGGGGAGGGGCGGGGACAGAGGGTCCTCCCACTACACCGCCCTCAAAGGTACTCCAGGAAGCCCCAGTTCCCCGTCTCCCAAACAGCCCCGGCTTAATGTCGGATGGGCGCGCAGGGGGCTCCTCGCCAGCCTTTCCTCTGTCCACCTCTCCTCTGCCCACCTGCTCCAGCGATTGGTGGATGTCCACCTCTCTGCGCCCCAAATGGTCAAGACATCTATGATTTAAGGATTTTACTGCTAATCACTACAGCGAAATAACAAACTTGGGAACAATTAGGAGGTACCAAGTTATTATTGAAATATTGTAAGCCAATAGTTTATCACTCTCCCCCCGCCCCCACCATGCGATTACCACTGTTAGCCCAGCTGGACTAATCCTGGACTTCTGTTTCAGGCTCTCAGACATCTTATGTCTGTGACATACCAGTTATCCCGTGTGTGTGTCACTGTGTGCCTCTGTGTGTGTGTGTGTGTCTTTCTCACACACACACATACACAAGGTCTCAGTCAGTGTTGCCTTTAACACTCATGGATGCTTTCAGTCAACAAAAGTCGACTGGTATGTAGGTGGCGCCACAGTGAACTGAGCAGTAATTCAGCATAGTTCAGAGGATGGACTCAGGAGCTAGATTAGAGTACAAAACCTGGTTCGACCACTTAGATGTTGTGTAATGTTGGGCTAGTCACTTAGCCAACTTGTGCTTTATTTAGTTTCCCCATCTATAAAATGGGGATGGTAATAATGGACCCAACTCGATGAGAATTATGTGAAATATATGTAAAGTATTTAGGACAATGTCTGACACATAGTATGAACTACCTGTCTGATGATTATCATGTTCATGGTATTGCTAGTTTGGTGTTCTTTTCTCCAAAATTAGTCCTTATAGTCTGCATATCCAATCAGATCAAAACACAAAATCTAGACATCATTTCCTTTCCATCTTTTTTTAAATGTAAAACAGCTGCTCTGGCCTATGCACATGAAGCTTTTTCTCTCTGTAAATAGTAATAGTAAAGCAAAGCCACAAAGGCCTCAACCTTTAGGCATCCCTCAAATTTTAGCTGAACAGTTTATGCAGGTGTCTGCTTCATCTGTCATTGTTTCTAGGATCTCATTTCAGACACTCACTACCAAAAATAATGAGAAAACAAGTTTTCCAGGCTCAAAATACCTGAATAACAGTACCTAGATATACCTCTGAAGAGTGAAAGTTAAAATTTGTTGGCCCTTTGTACTCTAAGTCAATGACTAGAAAGAAGTAATTCTATTAAAATACTGTATAACTAATGTCAAGAAAATTCACCTCTCTTATACGCCTCTATAAAACAGTCACAATGTAATGCTGTGAAATATGTTGTTGGTAATCACCAACATAACCAATGTTTTCTATTCCTATCTAAAAGATCCTGACAATACTTCAACACACAATGACTGACAGTGTTTGTTAACCTATGCTAGCTTTAGTTGTTACTACAAAAAAATGATTAAATATTACATAAACACAAAAAGACTGGAAGAGGGGAATCATATATATCTAGAAGAATTCTGCATTCAGACCCCCTTTGCAGACCTCCCTACTGTCTGTATAAAATGTTTCCACTCTAAAGCATCATTTCTCAGAACATTTTACCTCTGGTATGCTTCAAGATCTTTACAATGTTTCAAAACAAGAGAACCATCTATTCCTCCATCACCTCACCTAAAGAGAGCATAAATTATAACTCTCCAATAGTACCCCATTTGTCCACAGCATAAAGTCCAAATTTTTTTATAAAGGCAATGAAGTTCTCTATTTTCTGGCTTCAGTCTGACCCTCCTGCAGTCCCCCTAGAGCAGTCCCCACACAGCTATCCACGCATAGTCCAAGCTAGTTCACCTCCAATTTGGTTTGTCCCAGCAATGCTAGCCCCTTCCCTTTCAACCGCCAATCCATTTTTTTCAACTATGCTCAAGTCACCAGGCCATGTCTGCGAGGCCTTTCCTGACCAAGCACTCCACACCTTAATTTTGACCAATAAGAGGTAGTTGCTGTTTCCTCTGGGCCACTGTAATCTGTACAGGATTCCAGCATGACACAGGTAACACATGCTACCCTTATTGTTACATGAATGCCTTCTGAGTTGAGTACACAAAAGGGACTACATCTCACTTGGTACACCCTAATTTTGGCACTGGTATTTTCACATTCTATGTGCTCCACTTGAATTGACATAAAGAGAATGGTGTCCCTGAAGCTGTATACTATTGTAGTCATAAACTCCACAGAGTTTGATAGATGTGAATGAACGGAAAAATGAATTGATAAGTGACAAACAAGTGCTCAAGTTCAGACCAGTCACAGGAAGGATATAGTTCTGCTTTAAACATAATCAATTTGATGTCCCACTAAGGCCTACATTAATTCAAGTTGGTGTTCAGAGCTGAAAATGTTTCTAGCATAACTATTGCCTTTAGTTTTCCTTCAAACAAGACAAAATGGATACTATCACTGAAGCCATTATTCCAGGATGGGCAGTGAGATAGTGTCTTTCCAGCTAAACAGATACACAAACATCAGCAGATTTGGGAGTGAAAGGGGAAACATTAACTCTGTTTACAGCTAACTCTGGATTTTTTTTTTTTCCCCTCAGATTTTGCAGTACTACAAAAATTCCAGCTGACATCACAAAAGTCTGGTAGACTTTCAGAATTAGGGCAGATCCCTTGAAACTTCTTGCCGTACTATCTATGGTCAAGGATAGAGAAACATGTTATTTTACCTATCATCACGATAATAATACCATCTTGTCCTGATTTTATAGACAAACATTTTGTGGTTTTCCCCACAGAAGTAAACAAGTGATATTTTCCTTCCTTTAAAGCCTGAGGGAATAACAATGACGCCAAATAAAACTCAAAATACAGCTGAGATTATGTTCTTCTGAAATGTGTAAATGTCCAAGTATTAAAGACTCAACTTCCTATCTATGCCCAAACTGACAAGGGAAAAAACCTATTAACCTATTGTTTCAGTTTTTACTCCTTCACTGAACTGAACTGTCACATTTGTAGGCAATGCTGAATAGGAGTGCCCTTTAAAGGGTTTCCAAACACACTCCTAGGCCCCAAAAGGAACATCTTCATTTCACTGCATAATCAAGTCAAGCAAAGCCAGGATGATGACCTGGACCAAATGGCTAAGGGAGAGAGAAGAATCAGTCACGTTCTAAGTAAAAATAGTACCCTCAAAATTACTATTTTGTTGGCGTGCCAGTAAATCTGTCTAATTTAAAGAGTATAAATGACATGCCACAGTTTGAGATATTTAGACTAGATGGAAAGTTTCAAAATTTGTGACTATAAAGATTTATTAAGCAAAGATGACATACTGAGAAGGGCTATATTGTAGTTCTGACATGCAGAGAAAAACTATTAAAGCTACTGGCCAGAGTAAAAGTGGCAAACTTGATTTCAACATCAGCCTAGGCCAGCCACATTTTTCCTGTGTTCTATATTAAAACAATATATTTAGACATACCTTTAATATAAACAAAACCAAAATGAAAAATGTGAGCAATTTTTAAAGAGGACTAAAAAGTAGCAGGAGGAATAATAAAAATGTCATGGATCTCTAGAGTTCCTTCATGAAATTGAACTTAATCTAATACATACAATTTCGGTTGGTCCCTCATTAAAGCGACCTTACACTTGTAACCTAACTGAATAGACACTGAAGTCACTGTTTATAGTAATGCCTCAAAAAGTGTTCCCGGGCCTCCCCTGGTGGCGCAGCAGTTGAGCACTGGGCTGCGAAGCTGCCGGTTAGATCCCTGGCCCACGGCGAGGGTCCCACATGGCACTCAGACCTCTCCTGCCACCCGCTGCTCCCCTCAGCAGTGTACATCAGTCTGCCTGTTTGTTCCCCGCTCTGGCTCTGGTGAATCCTCTCACCCTCCCGTGCTTCTGACTGTACCCAGTGCTTGTATAAATTAATTAAATAAATAAATCTTTTAAAAAAAAAAAAGTGTTCCCGAAACCAGTAGCATACCCCATTGTATAGCCTACATAGTGATAGCCTTTGTTCTTTGAGACTGAGTATAAATTTTTGGAAAGAGTCAAAGATTAATACACTTATAACAGTGACTGATGTAGTAAGAACTACATAGGTATTAGTTATTTTCATCACCTTTAGTTGAGAGATTGGGATATAATAAAAGAAGATATCTTATTATGTAGTTCATCAATTTAGTAAGTCAACAATCATCTCTCTCCATTTCTGAAAAACCTCCACTTCTCACTTCTCCCTTCCTCTTCTCCTCTTGGCTTCCTCAGTTCAGTCACAAAGGCCTTTGCTCCTCTAGCAAAGCAAGAATGCTTCTGCTCAGGGCCTTTGCACTTTTCCTGCCCACTCCTCACTTCCACAGTGTCGGATCAAAGTTCACCTTCTCAGTGAGGCCATCATTCATCAGTATTCTATTAAAGTAACTCCCTCCAGGGCCTCCCTGGTGGCGCAATGGTTGGGTGCTGCACTGTGAGGCTGTCTGCAGTCTCTGTAGCGCGGGTTCCATCCCAGCCAGCCTAGGAGAATCCCACATGGCTAAGCAGACCTCTACTGTCTTGCCCGCAGCTCCCCTCAGCAGTGTATTTCGTAGGTCTGCCTGTTCTGTTCCTGGCTCTGTCTCTGGTGAATCCTCTCACTCTCCCATGCATCTGGTCTGCACCCCCGATCTTGTATAAATAAATAAATAAATCTTAAAAATTTTTTTTCAAAAAATAAAGTAACTCCCTCCACACACTCCCTCTTAACATACTTTTTTCACAATAGTACTTACCACAATCTAACATACAGAAACCATTTTAAAGGGGTCTAATGATTTCAGTTCAATGATACCACACTAGGACCCACCGAAATGTGCCAACTATGATTATCTGCCCTATCACCACCCCAGGAAGTAACCCAAGAGTCCTGACAACCATATTTCTAAATTACCCAGTGGGTGATGGAAAACTAAATCTGTGCAAAAGACATTTATGCTATGGTGACCCTTACTTAACCTGATTAAAAAACAATCAAAGTAGCATGGTAAATAAAGCCTTGTTCTTGGGGTAGGGCAGACCACGGCACTGAATTCTGCCTTTCTTGATGGCATCATCCCATGTTCCGGCACACAGTAGTACTAAGACCAGGTGTGTGATTATTGCTGTCCCACCACAAGAATTTAGTTGCACGAAAGAACTTTGTCCATCTTGTTTTCATTGCTGTATCTTCAACACACTCAGCACAGAGGTACTGAAGATACAGTTGCGCAACCAATCAAGGCATGAACAAGCCTCCCCCTTCTCATCTGTAAAAAGGACACACCCGAGCTCTCTCTTTCGGGGTTGCTGGGAGAATTACACGAGACAGTAAGGCATGCAGTGTGGGCACAGCCACCGCAGGAAAAAACCACCTTCGCGGTCCCACCCAGCAGGCCGGGACCGGATATACCCTGGGTCCTTTCGGGGAATCGGGCCCCTCCTCCACCTAAGAAGCCCTGGCCAGAGCGAGCAGAAACTCGGGGCCGTCACGCGGGGGCCGGGGAAGATGGACGGGAAGGAAGAGGTGGCCCCAGGGCGCGCGTGTCGAAGGGCCCAGAGAAAAGGACAGGCCGGGGCAGAAGGGCAGAGGGACAGGAGAAGGCGGCCGCCGGGCCGCGAGGGTCGAGGGCCTGGAAGACGAGGGCAGGCCGCGGCCAGGGGCCAGGCAGGTGGAGGTAGCCCCGGGCCAGGTATGTCGAGAGAAAGGCCGGCCAGACAGGACCAGGCAAACGGCCCCGGATCCCCAGCCTAGCTCGCCGCGGGAACAGTGAGGAAGGGGCGCCCATCCGCCCCCATTCCGGGTCTTACCCGCTCCGAGCGCCGCTCCGGGAGATCCGAGGGGACGTCCAGTGGGCAGCTAAACGGCCGGACACAGCCAACGGCCGAAGGCAGAGTACTCGCGAGAGCACAGCCTGCCTCCCACTCCTCACGCCACGCGTCTGACAGTCTCGCGAGATGTCTGCTCGGGGCCGCCCAGAGTCCTTGTCTGTCCTCTAGTGGGCGCAGTGCGCAGGCGCACACTCTTTCCAGGGCCCAGGTCAGTGTCCTTTCGCCCTTCTGCCTTAAATCGCGTAAAATGAGGCAAACAATAGTTGAAGACAAACCCAGTGCTGACGACTATCCTAAGTGTTTCTCTCGTACCAAATGTTCTCGCAGTTATCTAATCTTAACCTACAGGTGAAAATGTTATAGGGCAGCCCCGATATCTGCCTTATACCAACCTGGCTGCTTAACCCCACCCTCAGGCCCCAGCCACCTTCCCTTTGGTGGTGATGGGATTTGGAGTTCCCAGTGTCTTTGGCTTTGGCCTGGGGTGGGGGTGGAGTCCACAAAGCCTGTATGGAATTAGCTTTAGGACATCCTTTTCCCCCTAACAAAAATAAATGTCAGAAGACACTAAAGAGTAGGTGTCAAATGTTTAGAAAGAAAAGAAAATGTTGGTTGCCTTAGGCTTGCGGAAGGGGATTATTGTTTAAGGGTAGAGGGTTTTAGTCTGGGATGATGGAAAGCTCTGGATATGGATGGTGGTGGTGATGGTTGTGTTAGGGGGAAAGGATGTCCTAAAGCTAATTCCATACAGGCTTTGTGGACTCCACCCCCACCCCAGGCCAAAGCCAAAGACACTGGGAACTCCAAATCCCATCACCACCAAAGGGAAGGTGGCTGGGACCTGAGGGTGGGGTTAAGCAGCCAGGTTGGTATAAAGCCAGACATGTGGGCTTTGGAGGGGTCCGCCATTTTGGCTCTCCACCATCTCGCAGCGTCTGCCAGCTCTGAGAGTGACTTTGGGTTTCCAGGTCAGCGGATCGGGTAGGATGCATTAAAGACTTTATTTCCCTATTTTCTCCCTGAGTTGTACATTTTCCTTATTTCCTTTTCCCTTGTAAATAAACCTTTTATTAACCTTTTGTGTGTGCCTGTAGTGGAGTATTAATAAGTCCCTTGTAAGCGCGCCGGTGAGGACCCACAGCCAGGCAACCCGTTCAATATCGGGGCTGTCCTATAACAGTTGTACAACAATTTAAATGTACTTACAACTCAACTGTACACTTAAAAAAATGAAAAATTTTATAGTAGGTGTATTTTGCCACTTTTTTTTTCGATTCAGTATGTAAATGAATGTTGGATCCCAGATTCCAAGTCACATCATCTGACTCCAAAATATATGCTCATTTGTACCATATCACAAGACCCTTGTCAACACTCCTCCTCCCACCACTGTGTACTTCCCCTTTAAATTTCCCCAGTGATATTGTACACATTGGAATTTTTTCTTTGTTTATTTGTAATCAGATGTTAAAATAAGGATCTATCTGACAGAGATTCCCAATATTCACTGCTGAAACTGTTTCCCATGTTTCCCAGCAAGTTGAAGTTCCCAGGCTAAGATTTCCAAAGGAGATGATCATGATAGGATTTTACATATCCCACTCAAGAGTAACTCCTACAAGGGTAAAGCAATCTCAGCAGAAAGAAACAGGAAACATAGGTGCAGAGGCTAAAAGGGCACTCAGAGCCTGTGATGGAAGGGGAGCTGTGGAGAAAGTAGTGTGGAAGCTGGAGAGTCACACAAGGAAGCAAATCTCTCTAAATACTTCCACAGGCAGAGAGAGCCACGACTGCATCATACCCTTAACTTTCCTGTCTTCCAGTCCCTCTTCTTTTTTTTCTTAATTTTATTGATTTGCCATTTGTTTACTTAAGTATGTAATTTGGGAAATACAACTTCATGCTTCAATATGTGTGCATAAGAACTCACCCTTCACCACAGCTCCAGTGCCAATACCTTATCACATTACCTCCCCTATCCTCAACCTATGCCTACCTATGCCTCCCCTACCTCCCACCCCTCAACCTATGCCCTCTGGTATCTTTCAGCATCTAAAAGCTGTATCTTTCAGCATTTAAAAGCTATTTTTGTTGTATTTTGCCAGTTTGTTTTCTCTGGTTATTTATATTATGCAAAATGTCTTTCACTTTCTGACTTCTCTTAGCATGATCACCTCAAGCTCCATCCATTTTGTCCCAAAAGGCACTATTTCATCTTTTTAAATAACTGAATAGTACTCCATTGAGTATATATCCTGTAATTTCCTTACCTAGTTGCCTGTTGTGGTTTAGGTTGGTTCCATACCTTGGCTATTGTGAACAATGCTGCTATGAACAAGAAGTACATAAATCTTTCACACTATTGTTTTCATATTCTTCGGTAACTACCTAGAAGTAGTACTGCTGGATAATATGGTATTTCCATTTTTAATTTTCTGAATCTCTGTATCATTTTACATAGAAACCACACCAACTGACATTCCTACTAATTGTGGGTGAGTGTTCTTTTTTCTCTGCATCCTTGCCAACATCTGTTATTTCCAGTCTTTTTTATATAGGTCATTCATACAAAGGTGAGGTAATATCTCATTGTAGTTCTATCCCCTCTTCAATTCAGATGCAGACTCAGGATTGAGACTTTTTTTTAACTGAAAATGACAAAAAAAAAAAAAAATGAAAGGACCTGGCTAGATTGCTCAACTAGTCTATATAGCATGTTTGAACAGAAAGTGTGAGGGGGCAGAAATAGATCTTTACTTACTGCCCACTGATTGTTCAACAGTGGACAGTTTGCGATCTGTCATGTACACTCACACACACACACACACCTCACTTTAAGCCGCAGGAGAGCAGGGACCTCATCTCAGCTTCATTACAATAGCCCCAGGGCCAAAGCACTGCCCAAGCAGGCACTCAATAAAGAACCATTGTATTAAATGAACAAATATTCTGTAACACAGAAACAGCAAACAATGATCAGCATAGTCACTGTTTTCAGTTCCTAGGTTTTGGGATGGTCGACTTGCAACAGAAGACAACTTGTACTGAAGCTCTGTACCCAAGTCATTCCTCACCCACAAGTCAGAGCCCCAGGACTTTTTAATACCCCATCAATCTTCGAGGCATCTCTTCCAGGTCAACTTGCTCTAACTTTGGGCAAGCATAGAGGTATGTGAATGATACAGCATAGAGGACACTTCCTAGGAAGGAAAAATAGCATAGAGTCTCAAAGAAAATAAGAGATTATTTCATCTCAAAAATACTTTTATGTTTTTTATTGTTTACCAAACAGCAGGACACTGGGACAGGAAAGTACAGACATCAGAAGTGACAAAAGCAAGAGTGGTGCCTTGCATAGGGAATGCACAATAATCTCTGGGCATATAAGGTAAATATCATAACTTTTATTTATGTTTTGTCTCTCCCTTCAAGTGTTTGCCTGTTTTATAGTGTGCATTATATCCATGCATGTATAATTTATAAAATAAAAGTATACACACACTCAAGTGCTTGCTCATTTTTTTAATGAAAGGTAGGGTTACATAATCATAGACAATTAGAGGCCAAAAGAGAAAGGCCTGGCCTGGAGGTCCTAGGCCCCCTCAGGGTGAGATCCCTGAGTCAACTAGAAGTACATTACTGTATCCATTCACCGACCTCACAGGTCTTTTCTGGGTTCATCCGGTGCACCACCTTAAATCTGCACTCCTGCTTGTTGAAGATTTCCTTACACTTCCTTTTGTCAAAACCCACAGGTATAGCAGCACTGTTATTGAGACAAGAGCAGAGCCTATTAGAAGGGATGGTTTGCTCAGCTTCCCCAAGGCTACCGTACTATGCCTGAAGTAGCCCAAATTCCAGCTATCTGGGATATCCCTCACCAATTTTTTTTTAATTTTTTTTTCAATAGAGGCATGTTTATTTATTTGTTTTGTTTATACATGCACTGGGTACAGTCAGAAGCGCGGGAGGGTGAGAGAATTCACCAGAGCCAGAGTGGGGAGCAGAACAGGCAGAAGGGTCGAAGTACACTGCTGAGGGGAGCAGCGGGCGGCAGGAGAGGTCTGCACGCCATGTGGGACCCTCGTCCGGTGGCCGGGGAGCAGCCGGGGATCGAACTGGCGCTGCAGAGGCTGCAGGCAGCTTCGCAACCTGGCGCTCAACTGCTGCGCCACCGGGGAGGCCCTCCCTCACCAATTTAAAGCCACACCTTGACTACCAACCTCAAGGAACCACCTTCAGGAACCTGGATCTGAAAACATAGAACCTGGACTATGAACAAACAGAACATCCCTTAATCCCCTGTTTTTGTAGGTTGCAGGGCTCCAGGAATCTGTATTTCGTCAAGCTTCCCACTTGAGTCTGTGATCAGGCCAGTTTGGGAAACACTACTTTATGCCAAGGCTTCTGTAATCAAAGCTACTACTATTCTTCCAAAACACTGTATAGACCCAGGTTAATGTGCAGATAACAGATGGTTTTGAGGATAGGAGGAGGAGTGACTAATAGGGACATAGCTACCGAGAAGACAGGAAAATTAGGGCCACACTACAGTTACTCTATTCTGTTAGCCCGAGTACTAGACGTTTGGGTCCATAATAACCCAGAAGAAAACATCTGCATGACCTTTGTGCTCACTTGAGTTAAACTTGAACAGTGAAGCAATTTCATCCTTAACAACTCACATTTTCCCTCTGCCTGTGTTCAGTCACTCCTGTTTTGCAAATTATCACAGGCCAAGGTTGCAATGAAGACTGACTAACTTCTAGAATAGCTTCAGACCATTGGATACTCTTTCTTGTTTTCAGCCACCCATCTAGATAGAGGTTATAAGTAATAAGGGTATTTATCAAGTTTCAAAAACAAATTAAAAGAAATAAGACTGATGTGAAACAACCCAAATGGCATCAACATTTGGATAAATGTTGGACTCATTTGGATAAATGAATGGATAAGCAAAATGTCACACACATACTGGAACATTATTCAGTCTTAAAAAGGAAGAGATTTCTGAGACATGGTGCCACATAGATGATCCTTGAGGACTTTAGACTGAAACAAATACACAGTATATTGCAATAAACCAGTCACAAAAGGACAATTCTACTTATATGAGGTGCCAAAAATAGTCAGATTCATGGAGATAGAGTGGAATGATGGTTTCCAGGTACTGGGGCAGGGACCAGGGCAGAATGGAAGGTTGTTGTTTAATGGGCACAGAGTTCCAATTTGGGAAGATGAAACCTCCGGAGGCAGATGGTGATGATGGTGGCACAAGAAAGGGAATATACCAATGTCATTGAATTTTATACTTAAAGCTGGTTAAAATAAATGTTTTGTTATATACATTTTAAAAAAGAGAGAAAGAAATAGGACTGAAAACTGCACCTGCTTCTGGGTGGCATTTCGAAAGAGGGAGCTGTTCCTCAAAGAGAAACCCAACAACTACAGGCCCCTCTTGACCCTACCGATTTGCGACTTACATGCCACAGCAGCTTATTCCATTAGGGTAACAAGTACACTTGTGACAGTCCTTTGTCTTCCATGATGTGTGCATTGGGTGTATGCCTCCATCAGCATCCCTGCATTCTAAAACAATACATGTGATATTGTCACTGGAGTCCCCAAGTTATGCAACAGAACAAGGCTTATAGGACACCGGGGCTAGCCCCTGCTATCTGCACCCCTCTCGCCCAGGTAGAATCTCATCGATTTTAAAGCTGTCTTTAAAAGTGCTATATTCACTCGTAGCTAAATTCCAGTTCATGCCAGTGATCATGTTTCTTTGCAGCAAACACAAATCTTTCCAGATTTTACTTCAGTACTGATGTATTTTTTAAAAAGAAAAGCCCTCCTCTTTAATCAGGTGTTGTGAGCCTCTGGATACTTGAAGTCAAGTTCTTTTCTGCTTTGCTTTGGACAAGTGGTTCTCAACCCTGAAGACCCATGTGACACATTTTGGGTTCTTCCAAAAAAATCTAGGACCATGCCCCCTTGTAGTATAATGAAATTGGAATCTCTGGGCATGGGGCCCAGGTTGCTATATTTTTAGAAAATTCTCCAAATAATTCAAATATTCAACCAAGGTTGATAACCACTGCTTTAGATCCATGCTAGTCCTAGTGTGTTGACGTACCACCTGGGGCCATGAAGACTCTTATTCTTACTCCAGGCCCACAGAATCAATCTATATTTTAGTAAGATTTACAGAGAGTCTGCACGCACATTGAATTTTGAGAATCAATGATTCTCAACTCTGACAGCATATAGGAATCAATCAAGAGGCTTTTTAAAGTGCAGCTTGTATTTTTCTGATTTACTTGGTCTTGGATGGGTCCTGAGTATTGGTAAGTTTCGAAAGCTGCTTAGACTAGGGCTGAGAACCTCTTCCATAAATGGCAAAATGAAGTTCCTCATTTCATTTCATGTTTATATCTGCCTTAACCCTCCTTCTCATGTAGGTATAAAGACTTTCATCTGCCAACAGGTTATACTTTCAAGGTTGTAATAACATAAGAAACACTGAAAATCCAGGACTTACCATCAGACCCCATATTTTCTTGAGGCAATAAAAAGCACTCAGCATTGCATAAAGTCATAAAAGTGCCCAAGACCAAGAGGCTTCCCAGAAGAGTATTCTATAACATAAAGAAGGGTAGGGAAGGAGAACAAATAAATTCAGATAGTAATTATTGACTGTTTCCCTGGACTCTGGGCAGGTAGTTTAAAGGTGGAGCTTCTACCCTCAGTAATATCGCAAAAGAGTAAAATCTATACAAGTTACTGAAATAAACTGGGGAAAGAACTGCAAAAACACAAATCAAGGCATATTAACAGTTTTAAGTATTTATTTGAGCAAAAAGAGGGTAGCACCAAGTTAGAGGTGGTTAGGAGCACTCCACCAGAAGCAAGCTCAGAGAAAGTTTCTTAAAGAGCAAAAGCAAAAGCAAAATAAAGAAATTATTGATTGGCTAATGTGGGGAGATCAGGATGAGGCCAGAGGTGCAAGGGTGAAAGCATTCATCAGAGACAGAGTTGAGAACAAAACAGGCGGATTTATTGAAATACACTGCTAAGAGAGGCAGCTGGTGAGATGGGGGACATCTGCATCCAAGTAGCATTTGGGGCTTTTTTAATAACCTGTTTTTACATGTTTTTCCTGACTTGGAGAGCCAGTACTTGCTTCTTGTAACCCACTGGAACATCAGATTTTCAGTCAGTTTCGCCTTTTAGGTGTTGTCTGAGTTCTGTTTGCCCTATTTCCACATTCTCTGGAATTCTGATAGCCTAGGTCATGTACACCCATGGTCTGGCTCCCATGACGATGTTATCAGATTCCCTTTCTTTTGTACTATATGTCTCTCAGCAGCATTCTGCTGAGCAAAATGCAGAGACTGAATTTTAACTTTATCAAATATACTATGACAGCTATAGCTTAAAGTGTCATTGACTGTGATTGATTGTCCTTAGTGTTTTGATTTCATGACCTGAGGCATTAAAAAGATTAGAATTCAGTCTGCTTATGTAAGCCACCAAGGTGTTAGAGTCACCTCATTCTAATGGTTTCTTTTTATTTTTTTTTAAGATTTATTTATTTATGAATACAGGAACTGAGGTGTAGGCCAGAGGTGTGGGGGGGGGGCGGTGAGAGGATTTACCAGAGACAGAAAGGGAAACAGAACAGTTGGATTGACTGAAATACACTGCTGAGGGGACCAGTGGGCAAGTCAGAAGAGGTCTGCTGTGCCATGTGGGTCAGCTCCCTGGCGGGGAATCAAACTCCTGCTGCAGTGGCTGTGGATAGCTTCATAGTGCTGCGTCTTAACACTTTTGCGCCACCAGGGAGGCCTCCTAATGGTCTCTTTTTAAAAGGAATTTAGCAGAGTTAAATGTCAGTCAAAAGTCAAGAGCAATAATGATAGTGTACTGTTTGATTACAGAGGACGTTTGGGAAACCCTTATGGATTGGTGATTTTTAGCTGCTTTACAGATTACTTGTAATTTAAAAAACAGAAATGCGGGCATGACAGAGTTTCAGGAAGATAATATAATACTGACAAAGATACAAAGGCAAAGAAATGCAATAGTAAAATTAATGGCACTAACTCGGTTAGTTGAAGTTATTAGACCATAAGGCTAAGGATTTGATTTTCTGGATGACAAAGGCATCAGGGATGGCTACATGGACAAATCAGTTTAACAAAACTGACACTGGATCTTTGGACAAACAAAGGTCTTGAGGTGCTCTTGTAATAATTTTAAGATGAGCAAGCTAAATAAATAAACTTTAATATGGGAATTTCCAGGAGATAGAAATTTTAAAAAGGAGGATGAGGTGAGGGTACTTGTTCTGTAAGATTTCTAAAATGAATTATGAATTGATGTTACTTGAAGTAGTGCATTGCCAATATAAGAATAGAAAGACAAAAGGAAAGAACAGACACCCCAGAAGTGTATCTTGATAAATATATATATAATGTTATTATAAAATAAACTTGGTTTTTAAAATTTGTGGAGAATAGTTATTCAACAAATGGTATTAAAACAGGTGGTGAACTATTTGGAGAAGAAGCAAAGTTAATTTCTTATGTTCCCACAATTAAAAAAATTCTAAAAGGAGTCATAGGTCAAAATTTTGCAATAATATCATAAACTAATAACAAAAAATATAGGAAAATATTTATCTCTCAGCATAGAAGAAAAATAAATTTGAATAAGTAAAAGTTGTAAGTCCGTAAATAAATTTTTTTTAAAGATTATTTATTTATTTTTAGATGTATTTATTTATTTATACATGCACTGGGTACAGTCAGAGGCGCGGGAGGGTGAGAGAATTCACCAGAGCCAGAGCAGGGAGCAGAACAGGCAGAAGGACTGAAGTACACTGCTGAGGGGAGCAGCGGGCGGCAGGAGAGGTCTGCGTGCCATGTGGGACCCTCCTCTGGTGGCCGGGGAGCAGCCGGGGATCGAACTGGCGCCGCAGAGGCTGCGGGCAGCTTCGCAACCCAGCGCTCAACCGCTGCGCCACCGGGGAGGCCCCCGTAAATAAAATTAAATAACAATTTCCAGTTTGGAGAACAATACCATAATTTAAAGATAACTCAATAAAAAAAGTTTTTATTTATCTATGGAAAAAAACAAAAAAGTATCTTAGTAGAAAAATGGCAAAGGAAATAAAGTAGAATTTCACACATACATACACAGACCTAAATAGAAATAACTAAACACATGAAAAAATTCACTGACAAAACAAGAAATGTCATTATGCAAATAAAATAGAACCATATGGGAGGGCAAGATAATAATTTCTAATACCCAGAGGGAAATTGGCATCTATGGGAAAGAAAATACACAAGAATCTTTTGTGTTGGAACAATTTTTAAGGAGAACCACTTGAGAGTGGTGAAATTCTTACCAACTATTTACAACCTTTTACTTTACTTTTTCATTTCAAAGATTTGATCCTAAGAGACAGTGCAACTGTGAGTGAGGCAGACCTCCTTTAGGGTTTTCTAGGTAAATGTCTTCTCTTGCTTTGGGCTGAAGAGGCCAGAATTGTGTCTCTTTAGGTAAGTCACTGCTCCTTGAAGGGTCTTGCCTCATAATACCAAGAGTTTGTCTTCAGGGGTCTCAAGCAGGGCAGAAGCAGTGGCAGGTCTGCAGCTTACAAAGTCCACACTGAGGCCAGAAGACAGTCTGAGTGGAGCAGGAGGGATCCCACCCCACAGTTATTCTACCATTCCTGCTCTGTTTCAAGACAGTTTTTGAAACGAGGTAAGTCCAGGGATATCCCTAAGGCCCTCTCCAACCTCATTTTTCTCCACCTGTCCTTTAGCCACTTCTATTCTCTTCTTCAACCTCCTGAGAGCAGCCCAATTTATCCCCTTTGACTGGCTCTAACAAAGGGCAATTTACGAAAGAGCAAGTCTGAATTAAGACAGAAAGGAGGCCTACATGGGTTTCTATCGAGTTTAGCCAAAAAAAAATATTTTTTAATGCACTATGATACAGTGAATAGGTCATATGGTGATCTTGATGGTTCCCATGTGGCTTAAATTCACTTGAGACAGCTCTTCAGAAACCACAATTCTTAGGACTCACTGCAATCAACTAGATCTAAGTGTTGGGGTGGGAGCCAGTATCAGTATTTTTTAAAGATTCCCAACGAATCCACTGTACAACGAAGTTTGAGAATCACTGGCCTAGAGAGAGAGAGACACATGAGTTCATGTCTTAGCTCCCCCCAAACTTGTAGTGAGACTCCTGTGACAGCTTTTTCCCCTCCCCAGGCTCAGATTCCTCTTCTGTAAAGTGAGGCAGTGTTGTCCCTCTGAAATAATATTTAATTTCACAAATCACTCAGGGCCCAAGAATTAGAGACACATTTGAAAATTAAGTGATTCCAAAGATTATTAGAAATAACAATAAATAGAAATAGTGCTAAACTCATTAATATTTTCCTGAGCTCCCAGACTCTTTCTACTCTACACAGTGACTTGCAAGTAATCTATAGAAGAGTCATAACTAGGTCACATCATAAATAGCATCCAATAGACACACATCACATCATATTAAAACACACACCTTTGCTCTTTTCTGGCCATTATGTATGAAACCAGTTACCTACCATTGTGATGACCTGCAGTCCTTACAGGCAAATGCATGCAGGGAAAGTCACACAAAACTTATATAGGAGAGGGCAACCCACATTTGGCATCATTAGGAAAGAGAAAATAACCCAAGGATACATTGCATGTTTACAGAAGGTTGGCTATTAACAGGAAACTGATTTCAGTTTCCTGTTCTGATTCTTCTGAAACTGGTTTCAGAAGATTTACAAGTTATTCAGATATCAAATCTCCACCCTAATAACATGTTTACGCTGGTCATCCCCACCCTTGATATGTGTTTACTCTTGTTATGAAAGAGCAGAGGAAAAGAGAAGTCCTTTTTCCTGAGCCTTCATCCTGTGCTGGATGGATAGCTAGGCAGATGACTAGTTATCTGACTTGATTTCACACTCAAAGAAGCTCAGGGATGTCAATCACACATCCAAGAGGGAAAGCTTGGCTTCAGGAAGGCCTAAGAATAGCTCAGAGGGAGAACTGTGCAGGCTCATGTGGCACTTTCCTTAGAATCTGTTCTGAGAGCTGAACTGCCCTCCTGTCACCCTCCACAGCAGGAGAAAACAGCAGTGGGCAGCCCAGGTTTCCCTAGACACACCGTGTGAACTTTAAAAAGTCCTTCTTAAATCTTGAGTCTTTACTCTCTGCTACATGAAGCAAGCCCTCCTTTTTGTGGAATGATTATCTTCCCAAAAACGTACTTGGACTCTTCCTACCCAGAATGGCCTTTGGGGAGAAGCAACAAGCAGAACCTCTTTGTTCAGCTTGAAGAACTTCATTTGTATCAGTTTGCGTGGGTTGTCATTACAAAATATTTCAGACTGTGGTTGAAACAATGGAAGTTAATCTTTTCAGAATTCCAAGACCAAGCTATCATCTGGGTTGGTTTCTTCCGTGGTCTCTCTCCTTGGCTTACAGATGGCTGCCTTCTGTTTCATGTCCTCTTTCCTCTGTATGTGTCCAAGTTTCTTCTTTTTATAAATACACCATCTACAATATGTTAGACATAGATTTTAACACATGATATACGATCTCCTTTTCTCAGTTAGCAATGCTATGACAATCCTTGCATATCAAAAGCCTCATCACTATTTTTCTATTGAAGTAGCATTGCATTATAATATAAATGCATGCATCATTATAAATCAACATGTGTATATGCTACATAGACACCTACCCATCCCCCAAGATAGATTCTACAGAAAAAAATTTTGCTTGCTCTTTATGTGTATCTGTTATTTTTGCCCTTTTGCCTTTACGCCACCTTGACTTTACAAGTAAGCTGTTAAGACATTGTAACAAACTGTCTGGTATCTGTTCAAACTGCAACTGTTAGGCTTTTCAGTGCTGGAGGAGTCCTGGGGCTATTGTGGGTTCTGGCTTTACAGATAAGGACTGAAATTGAGGAATTTACAGAGACTTGTAAATTGTGAAGTTTTATATATTGTCTGAGAGAAATGACAGGGAAGGGGGTATATATAGGCAGATGAAGAATGAGAGTGAGTCCACCTCAGGTCGCCATCTGTAGTATAGAAATAGTAGGGCAAGCCTGCTTACCTTTAGGGCTATGGTGAAGACTTGGGGAATTGGCCGATGGCACTGAATATAAACACCCTATAAATGAAGTTTTCCATGCTAAAATCACAACAAAGAATGTTTAGGAGTTCCTGGAGTTCCTGTTGGTCTAGTTTTTAATCTCTTGTAATAAGCCCATCTTTGAAATGGGAAATACTGTTTTGCCCATAGATGTTCCCTCCTGCTGACACTTGATTGATCAGGTGGTAATGGGAGAAATAGCCATCCTCTATCACCACTGGAAGCCTAACACACTTTCAACATAGCCTTGGGAAGTCAGGCTTTGAAATGGAATCTTTATAATGGACATTAGTCCCTTGGATAATTTCTCACAGAGCCTCTAATGACCTAAAACTGGTCAATGCATACTTTCCCACTGTGCCTCACAGGCACCCTTGAATCTTCTAAGTTGCTGTTTCTGGGAATTTGGGTTACTATGGTAAGATGTTACCTCAACTGACTACAGTTTGCCATACAAAAAAAGTAAACTCCAGTAGGATGTCAGCTAGAGAGTGTCCTCCTCAGCAGTCCTTTCCACTGCACCCACCCTATCCCCACCTGTGGATCAGCCCTCCAAGCCCCTGCCTAGCCCTGCCCCATGGAGCTGCTCAACACCCAGTTCAGCCACATAGCCCTTGGCTAAAGTGTGTAGGTATTGAATTTCTAGAATCAGTGCCCCACCCACCCAGTCTTCAAAGTGATTGTCTCCCATCTGTCACTCCTTTCTCCAGAGTCCTTCCAAACTGTTATCATTCCTCTTAAACCTCCCACCCACTGTGCCTCCTTCATACCCAGAAGATAATCTCCCTTCTTATCTCACAGGAAACAGAGAACAGAACAGTCCTACTGGCCCCCTACATATTGACTTGCGTTTCTTCCTATTCTTTCAGCTTTCCCTCTGCGTCCATTCCTGGCCTACACTTTTCACTTGGATCCCAGCCCTCCTGACCCCCACCACACACACTCTCCCTGGGACTTCCTCTAGCCTCCCTGGGGACAAGAGGGATTGAAGGGGCTGGTGGAAGAAGAGCCAGCACGTGAGGATTGTCAAGTTCCCAGTCATGGAAAAAGCAGTCCTCTCTGAAGATCCATCCATCCTGTCAGTTTTTCACTTTGGAGTCTGATAGTGTTGTAGAGCAACCCCGATACAAAACTTGTGATACCCCAGGGTAGGGTGAGTTTCTGCATTAGTCAGGATTCTGTCATGTTAGAAATTGAGCTCCATGAGTGTAGGACAAACATTTTAGGTTCAAATGTTCAGTCTAGAGGTGAACCAGCTTCTGAATTTAGGGGGCTCAGTCTACATCAGGGGCTTATAATAGAGTTTTCACCCCAGAAGCCAGAAAGATCAAAGCCAACCTTATTCCATATGTTAATTTATGCACTATGAATGTATTTGTTTACTTTTGAAACATAGTAAGAAAAATTCACTTCCACCTGACAAAAGATGCAGCAGTGTGTCCTTATAGCATCTGGGGTGCTATAGGGTGAACTCCACCCCTCCAGGGAGGTGGTGACAGAGATTCTGCAGTGGTAGGAGATTCTGCACGTGAGACTGGGGAAGCAATGGTTGACAGCAAGACTGTGACAGGCATTGGGGTTCCCAGGCCATTTAAGGACACTGTAATGTCATGTTTACCCTAGGTAGGTGTCAAAAGAATGTGCTTGAAGTTGACAAGCTAGAAACCAGGAAGATTGCCGGATAATCTTTGCGGTTTTTTTTTTTTAAAAAAAGACTTATTTTTCTTTATGTATGCATACAAGAACTGGGGTGTAGGCCAGAGGTGCAGGGGATGAGAGTATTCACCAGAGACAGAGTGTGGAGCAGAACAGGAAGATCTACTGAAATACACTGCTGAGGGGAGCAGTGGGTGAGACAGGAGAGGTCTGCTGCACCATGCGGGTTAGCTCCCTGGCCGGGGATTGAACTCATGTTGCAGTGGCAATAGCATGATAGCACTGAGACTTTAACCCCTGCGCCACCAGGGAGGCCTCTCTTTGCATTTTTTTTCCCCCAAAGTAATTGGAACTCTTATCTAGAGGAATATGAAAATAAAGATAAAACACTGAAACAAAAGAGATGGAGCTAAAGTAAACACATCTGGAATTAATCACTGAGAAAACTGAAAACAAAAACCAGGTTTTGTTCCAGGGAAAGAAGAGTCCCACACATCCCCACAGAGGCTCAGAAGTCTTATTTGGGAAATACATTAAAGGCTATTTAGTCAAACACAAGGGTCATGCATTTATGACTCAGATCAACAGGGCAAAGAATCCAGGATCCTCTGCCTTCCTAACACTGCCACGGATTGTCCCAAAAATTTCACACTTAGTGAAGCTGAAGCTTGCTATCTCTTGAAGACAAGGTAATGGTAGTAAGACTTTGGTGACAGATGGTTCTTTCTGGGGTGCTATGAGCATGACTCAAACACTGACCCATAAGTACAGTTGCCAGCAGTCTATGTAGGCAATCCTGATGTGCCAGGTATCACCTCTTCCATTTCTGTGTCTACTGAGGCTGCAGGGGTTGGGATATTCAGCAAGGGAGTGGGGGCACTAAGGGGATTCTGAGCAGTGACTTTTTATCCACTGGTGCGTTATCAGCCCACATTCTCTTTTGTCACAGAGCACCCACAAAATAAATGTTGCCACTCGACCAGAGAGAAGAAAGTTGGCCAGCAACTTCCACAGTCTCACTGCAAGCAGTGCCATCCAGACCACCTCAGGATTGGGTGCTATGAGGTAAGAGCAGAAGGCCATCTGTCAGGCCTCTAGTTAATAACTGTACATGTACAGTGCCTCATGAATGTACCAGTGCACCACCACAAAACAGGCATTCTCACTCCCATTTTGCTACAAGGATGGAGAAATCTATTCAAGGTTTTCAGCTGTTAAGAAAGAGGCAGGATTTTAACCCAGGCCTGCTGATGCAAAGTTTGTACTTCCCCCTCACACACACACACACACACACACACACACACACACACACACGTCTCATGGGCCTGTAGTAGGTGGTTTCAGGGGGAAAGAATTGAGCACCATCTAACTGGAGCACCAGGCTGCAGCTGCTTCCTGGAGGGACCCCAGGCCAGTCCACTGTCCTTTTCTTTCCCTTTCGTCCTCCCTTGACTGTGAGTTTAAGCTTCCCACAACCTTTAACATCAGGAAATTTCAGTAGACACGAATGACCTAGTAATTTAGCAGAGTTAACCACCCACATGTGTTTATTTTTATTTTTCAAACTATCCTTCCTAAAAGCTATTTCTTTAGGAAAATATAATAGACTTAGTTATGTTTTTGCCATGTGGGCGAGGCTAAAAGGAGTGAAATGCTAATTTGCTATGAAACCTTGAACAAGTCCCTCAACCTCCCTCCATCTCATATTACTCTTTGGCAAATGAGGAAGTCAGCCCTGTATTGTGGTAGAAAGCTCAAGCGTTTACAGGGGCAAGTCCAGTAGGTGGTGTGGTTATCAGGGAGTGGGTTGGTATTTAGGTATTAAATATGGTAAGAAGAGCCTTCACTTCCCCAAGTAAATATGACCTCTCTTATCTCTGGAAATGTATATCACTTCCAGACTGTTTTGCCATCTCACTTTGTGTGTATGTGTGTGTCTTACAGGTACATTTATTCATTCTGAGAAAGAGACAACACTTATATGTAAGTGCACGGGAGCCTTCCACATTCCCATCCAACAGCTCTCTGAAATTTACAGCCAGACTCCATCAGGTGTGTACTCCAAGCAAAGCTGGTTAGTGAATGCCATGAGCTTTCAAAGCTTTACTTCTTTTATCTGCACCTCTGATTTTCTTTTTTTTCTTATTTTTAAGATTTATTTATTTATTTATCCAAGCACTGGGTACAGTCAGAGCACGGGAGGGTGAGAGAATTCACCAGAGCCAGAGCGGGGAACAAAACAGGCAGAGTGACGAAACACACTGCTGAGGGGAACAGTGGGCACAGCAGGGGAGGTCTGTCGCGCCATGTGGGACCCTCGCTGGTGGCTGGGGATTGAACGGGCGCTGCAGAGGCTGCGAGCAGCTTCACAGCCCAGCTCTCAACCACTGCGCCACCAGGGGAGGACCTGATTTTATTTTTTTACAGATTTATTTTCTTTATTTATGCATATAAGAACTAGGGTGTAGGCCAGATATCCAGGGGTTGAGAGGATTTACTCGAGACAGAGTGGGGAGCAGAACAGGCAGATTGACTGAAATACACTGCTGAGGGGAGCAGTGGGCAAGACAGGAGAGGTCTGCTGCACCATATGGGTTTGCTTCCTGGCCCGGGGGGGGGGGCGGGGCGCAAACTCATGCCACAGCAGGGCTGTCAACAGCTTGATAGCACTAAATCTTAATCCCTCACTCAACCAGGGAGGCCCTACACCTCTAATTTTATAAACAATGTTTATATAAACAATGAAGCCCATCAACCCCATTCTTATCAAATTTCCTGATAAACTTGGGTGTAGTAGGGTTTCATGGCAGTCCAAACATTTTTAAAAAGGCTTTGAAGCATCTTGGCACTGGACCCATGACCCATGCAGCTTCCACCCATATGGCCAACAAGGATACCTTATCTTAAGTTTAACAGAGACATAGGTGAGCGAGTGTGATGACAAATGCCTGCTGATATCTAGCTGGTCAGCATTCGGAAGTGTAAAGAGAAGAAGCCAACTCCATCAGAAACATCTGGACTCAACTCTTGATTTTGCTTTCTATGGACCTTAAAAAGTTAACTTAAAAGTTTTTGAGGCTATTTCTTCATTTGTAAAATAGGTCTATTGATGGCTATTCCTCAAGGTTGTTGCAAAGGCTAAGATCATAAAGCAAAACACTTACTCATCGGACAACGTGAATGTCACATTTTCTCTGTTTTCATCCTGATACTGAATTGAGTGTCAGTCTCAGAGTGTTCAAGGGTGTCTCTTAGAGATGTGGCTGTATTGTTCGGCCAGATGGAAGTTTGTTTATGTCAAAGTTGGGAAACTTTTATAAGCCAAGTGCTTTTATAAGCTGTAAAGGCAAACAGACACACATAAAAACAAGATGTACATCTCTATGTAGGCAAGAGTACGTAAGAGAGAGTATGTGGAGGTGACATTCTTTTGCCTAAGGCAGATTTTTTAGGATTTATTTATTTATTTACACAAGCACTGGGTACAGTCAGAAACGCGGGAGGGTGAGAGGATTCACCAGAGCCAGAGCAGGGAGAAGAACAGGCAGACTGACTAAATATACTGCTGAGGGGAGCAGTGGGCGTGGCAGGAGAGGTCTGTCATGCCATGTGGGACCCTCGCAGGCGGCTGGGATTGAACCGGCTCAGCAGAGGCTGCAGGCAGCTTCGCAGCCCAGCACTCAACCACTGAGCCACCAGGGGAGGCCCTGCCTAAGGCAGATTTTTTAAGTGTGAAAAGAGAATATGGGAGATACATGCAAGCTTGTGAAGCATTTGACTAGCTTAAATAGCAAAAAGAGTTAAATTTCTATAGTGCATTTTGGTTTCTTTACATTGCCTTTTCGTTTTAGTTCTGTAGGACACTTTTACCCATTCTGCAGATGGACTTGATAGATGAGCTTTAAAGGTGCCTAACTTACTAGGGACTCAAGTTAAATTCTAATTTTCTCACAAATTACATGTCCCCTGAATTCCCATCCTGCCTCTTATTCATTATATCCAAGTGCCTTCCAAGTGCATGAGATCCCTTAGCCTCACACTGGTTAACTGGTTCACTGAAATACACTGCTGAGGGGAGCAGCGGATGACACAGGAGAGGTCTGCTGTGCCATGTGGGTTACCTCCTTGGCCAAGGACTGAACTCACACTGCAGTGGCTGTGGATAGCTTCATAGTGCTGAGATTTAACCCTGTGCCACCAAGGGGGGAGGCTCCACCACAGCCAGTATTGTGGTGAGATTTGGCCACTGATTCTCCAGATGCCATGTGACAGAAACCATTTTATTTTATTTTTTATTTTATTTATGCATATAAGAACCAAGGTACAGGCCAGAGGTATGAGGGGTGAGAGGATTCACCAGAGACAGAGTTGGGAACAGAACAGATGGATTGGCTGAAACACACTGCTGTGGGGGTAGCGGGGAGCCAGGAGAGGTCTGCTGTGCCATGTGGGTCACCTCCCTGGCTGAGGATTGAACTCGTGCTGGTGCTGCAGTGGCTGCAGGTAGCCTCACAGTGCTGTCTTAACCCCTTGCACCACCAGGGAGGGCCCCAGAAACCATTTTAGTGAAGGCCGTGAATTTTCAAAGCTCTACTTTTATCCAAGCCTCTGATTTTACAAACAATGAAGCCAAGCCCATCAATCCCATTCTTACCCAAATTTCCTGGTAAATTGAAGGACTCACACTTCCTCCTATTTCAAAATGTATTACAAAGCTAAGGTAAGTAAGACAATGTGGTACTGGCATACAGATAGATATATAAATCAAGAAATAGAACAGAGACTCCAGAAATTAACTCTTCCATTTATAGTTATTTTTATTCCACAAGGTGCCAAAAAAATTCAGTAGGAAATAACAGCCCTTGAAATAAATAGTGCTGGGATAAATGATAGCCACATTCAAAGAAAAATAAGAACTTACATCATACATATATAAAAATTAACTAAAGGTAAAAACTAAAATTGTAAAAGTGTTTAAAGAAACCATAGGAGTGAATCGCTGTGATATTGGTTTTGATTGGTTTTGATTTAAAAAATTTGTTCTTCAAATGATACCATCAAGAAAGTGAAAAAGCAAACCATGGAATGGGAGAAATTATTTGCAAATATCTCTGGTAAGGGACTTGTATCTAGAAGGTATAAAGAACTTCAACAAGTAAGCGGTAAAAATTCAAATAATTCAATTAAAATGAGTTAATAAAATGAACAAATATTCAAAAAAGACATGGAAATGACCAATATGCACGTAAAAAGATGCTCAACATCACTGGTCACTAGGGAAATGCAAATCAAGACACTACTTTCATCCACTACCACAGTGAAATCAAAAGGACAGAAGTCTGTTGTTATCTGCCAGAATTTGTATTTGCCCTTGTTCTTTAGTTCTCAAATAATTCATAATGTTTAGGGTGGGGAGCATTTATAAGCCACCTGTTTGGTTGAGCCACAGGCCTTTTGTTCTTCCTAAGGTTGTTCTCATAAAGTCCCTTTATGACCCCACCTGTGGGCAACATCTGCCTCTCCTTGTCTACATTCCCTTGTGACTGACTTCACTAGAGCCTGTTCTTTGGCTTAGAACCTAGTTAAAAAACCACAATGGTGGTCCTTCACCTTGTCGATTCAGGATGTATATAACGAGAGAACAGGAAAATGTGTGTGGATTTAAGTAGCATTTTAAAAAAAGATTTATTTATTTATGTCTCTGGTAGGCTACAGGTGTGGTGGTAAGATGTGAGAGGATTCACCAGAGACAGAGTGGGGAGCAGCAGGCAGACCTATTGAAACACACTGCTGAGGGGAGCAGCAGGCGAGAAGGAGAGGTCTGCTGTGCCATGTGGGTTAGCTCCCTGGCTAGGGGTCAAACTCGTGCTGCAGTGGCTGCTGACAGCTTCATAGTGGTGAGACGTAACCCCTCGTGCCACCAGGGAGGCCCTAGGTATGATATTTCTTAACTTGTGTGCAGTTAATGCACTGAGGAATCATTCTATGACCACTGAGAGCATCAGGGTTAATGACTCAGTCTATGGTTGGAATAAGCCAAACACCAGTGTTACCATTAACTTACAATGTGATTTAGCCAAGTGTGGGGTCTTGGAGAAGATAGGTGTCTCTAAGCAAGGCGGTCTTCCTGGGGAAAAGTTGCATTTCCTGTTCTCTGTATAAAGACAAGGAGAGGTATCTGGTGGGCCTCGTGCAGCGATGAACTGTCCAAAATCTGTCACTTAAAAGTTGAGGTACATGTTGCTTACTAGTGTTCGATGCCTAAGAAGGGAAGGGAAGGGAAGAAAGCAAATAGGGCAGAGGAAGAAATTGAACTGCAATGCAGGCCTGGCAAAAGCAACCTAGCTCGAAGAGGGCAGTAGGGAAGATAGGAGGGAGATATAGTGGTAGCACAGTTTCACCACCCTGAACTCCACCCAGGTTCTTGCAAGTTCCCCAAAGCTTTCCCCAGGTCAACAACTTTTTCATAAATATAGCTGTAGCAGATGTATTGAATCTGTTACACATCTGCTGTTGATATCTGCTGTCAAATCCCTTCAATCCACCTTTGAGTTCATCTATAGCTGTGGTGAAAAGTTCCTCTGCAGGCTAGAAGCTTCTGCTTTTTGCCATTAGGGTCAGATAACTTTCAATTATGTGTAAATCTCTTTAAAATACACACACATATCACCACCACCACCACCACCACCACCACCACCTGAAAGAAAAGTTTTGCCTTTTCAGATGTTAAGATTCTACAAAATTTGGAGAAATTGACACAGTGCTTTGAGTTCAAGGAATGGACTGACATTTGGCATGATTAAAGAAAAACAGACACTTTAGAAAAAGTATTCTCTAAATGCATTTCCCATGGACAAACTCCCTTTATCCTTAAACCATATCACGAGTTGATAGTGACATGTAGCTGCTGCCATTGTCTCAATCTTGCCAGTCACAATATTAGCTTTTGGGATTTCTTATCTGAATGGTAAAGATACCCATGAAATACATTGGGCAAACTGGAGATGATGAAAGAAGTTCTTTATAAGCATTGGGTGGTTATATTTAAGATTTAAGTCATGACATGTGTATTTTGGTTCCTTCCTTAATTATTAGCTCATTGTAGCTATAGTTCATATTGACAATAGAATGTGTTTTCTTGGTAAAGAAAGACAGCTCTGCTGTAGGGCAGGATATCCTGGTAGTTGCCAGGCCTGGCAGTGATCTGCACCTGATTTTGATCCTCTTCAATGCCATACTTGAGATGTTTGAGCAAAAATTTCAATTAATGTATGATTAAATTCATGCCTTTTCCCAAAGGGATTCGAAACAAAGCTTGAAAAAAAGTCATTCAATTAATAATCAAACAGAAGTGGCAAATCAAGATAAGAAAAGGAGACATGGTAGTAAAAAGACTATTATATCTGCAATCAGAACTTCAGCAGGCTCCTAGTTCTCAGGAATGTAAAGCAAACAAATCTAGCTGCACAGTTCTCCACAGAAAGAGAGAAATATTCCAAGTTCTTAGCAGAATACATTCCATCTCACCTCTTGGATTTCTAAAAAAAAAATCAAATAATATTTTAAAAAATTAATTTAAAAAAATCTAAAATTTCTAAAATAAAATCCTCAATGCAACTTTATATAGCAGAATCTGATAAATATAATGCATAACAGTTTGCAGCACAGATAGAACTGAAAGTTCCATACCTCCATTAGGTCTTGCAGGGTTGAAAGAACATGTTTTTAGAAAAACCTGGGTTTAAAGCCCAGTTCTACTATTCACTATTTGCTTTTACCATGACAACACATTTAATTCTCTCTTTTTCCTCTCTTTCTCTCTTCCTTCCATCCTTCCTTTACTTTCTTTATATTTTTGGTGTATCAGTCACAGTCTACTAAGAAAAAGATTGCATACTCAGAGGTGCAACATTTAGCAAAAGGACTGTGCAAAGATGTAGGTGGGACACAGGATGGCAATATTTTTAGGTGAACTATTCAGTGACATTACATGCATTCACATTGCTATGCAACCATCTCCACCTCCCAACTTTTCCTCTCCCTAAACTGAAACTGTACCCATTAAACAATAATTCTCCATGCCTCCTTCTCCCAAACACTGTAAGCCAACATTCTTTCTGACTCTATAAATCTGATTATTTGAAGTACGGCCTGTCCTATACATGGAATCACACAGTGTTCATCTTTTTGAGTCTGGCTTATTTCATTTGGTATAAAGTCTCCAAGGTTATCCATATTACAACATGGATTAGAATTTCATCCTTTTTAAAAGCTAAATAATATCCATTGTATGTATAGAGCACACTTTGTTTGACCATTCATCTAATGGGTGTTTGGGTTGTTTCCACACTTTCAGCTATGTGAATAGTTCTCTCTGAACATTGGTAGTCCCTGCTTTTAGTTATTTTGGGAATACAATCAGCCCTCCAAATCTGCACATTCAACCAACTTCAGATTGAAAATGCATACTTTCTAGTTAGGCCTATGGTGGTTGTGTCTATACTGAATATGAACAGACTCTTTTTTCTTGTTTTTATTTCCTAAACAATATAGTGTGACAACTAGTACATAGCACTTATATTGCATTAGCCATTCACTAAATATTATCTCCTCCATTTTCTCTATTGTTTCCCTCTGGAGATGAAAGCTAGAATGTCTTTATCTATCCTTAATATCTCTTAGCTTTCCCATCTTTTCTTTCCCTTTGAGTTTCATTTTCAGACTCTCAGTCCCCAGCTTAATTCACCTTTCATTGTGTCCATTTTTTTTTTTTATAGAGGCATGCTTTATTTATTTGTTTGCTGGTTTGTTTGTTTGTTTTGTTTATACATGCACTGGGTACAGTCAGAAGCGCGGGAGGGTTTGAGAATTCACCAGAGCCAGAGCGGCGAGCAGAGCAGGCAGAAGGACCGAAGTACACTGCTGAGGGGAGCAGCGGGCGGCAGGAGGGGTCTGCACGCCATGTGGGACCCTCCTCTGGTGGCCGGGGAGCAGCCGGGGATCGAACCGGCGCCGCAGAGGCTGCGGGCAGCTTCGCAACCCAGCGCTCAACCGCTGCGCCACCGGGGAGGCCCCTCATTGTGTCCATTTTGTTACTCAGTTCATCCTTTGAGTTTTTTTTTTCCTTTCAGCAATTTGAGCTTAATTTTCCTCTTATCTTTTTCATGATTTGTGTATATCACACTCTCTTTAACTATTTTTTCTTTGCAAAAGACTTCAAATAGACATTTCTATTAGAAGATAGAATAATAGAAGATAGAAGATAGAATAGAAGATAGAATAATGACTAATAGAAGATAGAATAATGACTAATAAGCACATGAAAAAGTGCTCAACATTACTAATCATTAGGCAATGGAAATTAAAACCACAAAGAGATAACCACCTTATACCCCACAGGATGACTATTTTAAAACAAAGCAAAACAAGACAGAGAATACTGTGTTGCAAGAATGTGGAGAAATTGAAACCCTTGAGCTTTACTTAGTGGTGTGGCTACTATGGAAAACAGTATGTAGTTCTTCAAAAAGTAAACATAAGATTACCCCATGATCCAGCAATCCCTTTCTAGATAACCAGGGGGATGGGTTCCAGGACCTTTAAGGAAGCTCAGTTTGTAACAGGGTGGTCCCCAGGAAAGGGGGAGGTTCCCTGCCCCACCCAAGGGAGGGTGGAGCTGAGCAGGAAGAGGAGAAGCTGCAGAAGAGACTGAGGAAGGAAGCAGGATGGAGCAAGGAGACCTGGAGGAGGCGGGTGGAGCCTAGAGACACGTGAAGAAACTGCGCTTGTCTTTTGGTCGTGGACTGGGTGACACAGATGTGGGTGACACAGATGTGGGTGAGACCGGTGGAGAGGTGACCATGGCAGCTTTTATCTTGATGTTGATTTTGCTCTTTTCCTTCCGGGCTTGTTTGGTTGTTTGTGATCCTTTTCTGTGGGTCCCCACTGGAAGATGCTTTAGACTTGTGGCAGGCCTTAGGGCCTTGCTCTGGGCCAATCCCATATGGATGGACTTTTACCCACGAGGGGATGGGTAACTTTGGGTGCTTCATTTAGAAACTAGACTCTTTGCCTTACCTGTATTGTTTCCTAGTTTTATTAAAGATCCTTCCCATTAAAGTCTCATATGTTTTGTGTTGATGCGGCGGATGGCAGAACCCATTTAGAATGGGCAGGTTTGCGGGGCTTGGGCTGCCCCTCTCCCTGTCCTAAAACAAGTTCCCTTACATAAAATGGAATAGTACTTGTATGTAAACCATTGCACACCTTCCCATATGTTTTAAATCATTAGGTAAAGTCTGATTTAATTTTCAAGGAAATTGTGTATCATTTGTTGTGAATCTGATAAAGAATCAGATTCCTTTTCCTCAGCATGTACTTGCCTTTGCTCAGATGGCATATTTGCTCATCTAGACTGGCTAGGCATTCGCAGAATAGGCTGTGTAGATTACAAATAGTTTCCCAAGTCTTGCACAGTAGAATGTATGACCTCTCCTCCCAGAATCTCAAGGGATGAAAAGGGTTTGCCATTCTTGGCTGTGGACTAATAAAAATACTATCCAATCTTGACCACAGGTTCCTAGCACCCTGCTAAGTAAAACTGTTTGTGTCTTCTGGGAAGCTTTTATGTAACTTGACTGAAAATTACACTTTAGGTAAGATTTCAGGAACACAAAAAACCTTGCCGTGTTAATTAAAACTCTTCTGTGACCCGCCTTGAGCTATCCACTTTCTGAACTCCTGTGTCAAACACAAGAAAAGAAGAACCGTCTACACCTTGGCAAGGAAAAGTTGGCAACACAGCAAGAACAACCGTATGTCGATTCCTCTTGATTAGTCTCAGATTTATGTGGTTTGCTATTTAAAAATTTTCTCTTGCTTATAAATCTTTCTGTTTGGCAAACAGGAAACATTTCATTAGATCCCTTCTAAAAGAATTTTGTTGTGACTAGTAAAATATTCATGGCAACGATATAAAAAAGAGCAATCCTTTTTGATGATCTAATTCCACACTACAAATTACAATTATTTCCTTTCTCTGATCCCTTCTAACTCAGAGCTTTGTCCATACCCTGACTTCACGACGGAGAGCGGAGATGCAGCAAGGAACAGGCACATCTGGGGAGGACTTTTCCTGCACCCAGACTGTCCGACGTCTACAGCTTCAAGGCTGGTAGTTATAGATTCCTTTTGGAGTTGGCTGTCTGCAGGCGCCGGGATGGCTGTGAAGCCGGTTCAGATCACAGGCAGTCACGGGTTCCGCCCAGCTGAAGAGCAACCAAGCTGACCCCACGCCTTCAGCGCCCCCTGGCGCCCGCACGTCTGCATCCTCCTGTCAGCTCCAAGCCTAACTTTCTTTTTTTTAAAGATTTATTTATTTATTTATACAAGATTGATTGATTGATTTATACAAGCACTGGGTACAGTCAGAAGCGCGGGAGGGTGAGAGAATTCACCAGAGCCAGAGCGGGGAGCAGAGCAGGCAGAAGGACCGAAGTACACTGCTGAGGGGAGCAGCGGGCGGCAGGAGAGGTCTGCGCGCCATGTGGGACCCTCACCCGGCAGCCGGGGATCGAACTGGCGCTGCAGAGGCTTCGGGCAGCTTCGCAACCCAGCGCTCAACCGCTGCGCCACCGGGGAGGTCCCTCCAAGCCTAACTTTTAATGCAGCCGGCCGCCGAGGCTTCTTTACCGAGGCGCAGCACTTCCGGTCACGTGCGGCCAAGGTCACGTGTACCGTGATCACGTGAGACGGGTCCTGCGCCGCCGCCGCGCGGCTGGGGGTCAACTTCCGGAAGTTTGCGGGCTCCGGCCAAGGAGGTGCGGGTGGCTCCGGAGCCCGCGGAGCGGCAGGGTCGCGACGGTGAGGGCGGCGGGCCCGAGCAGGGCTGGGGCGGGGCCGCCGGCTTCCCCCAAACTCAGCCTCACTTCTCGTCCTTCCCGCTGCAGATGAGCCGGTCCACCTCCGAGCTGGAGCGGACGCCGGCGTCCGAGCCCGTGTGGGAGCGGCCCTGGTCGGTGGACGAGATCCGCAGGAGCAGTCAGAGCTGGTCGCTGGCGGCCGACGCGGGCGTGAGAGGCGGGCCTCGGGGACTGGCGGGGCGGGCGGGCCCCGCGGGCTGCAGGACGGGTGCCCTCTGCCCCTTCCACGCGGGCTGGCCCCTTCCTGGGTTCTTAGTAACACTCCTTCTTGCCCTTGAAGACGCCCCCTTGGCTGTCCGCAGGCGCCAGGGAGGGGTGGGAGCGCTGACGTTAGCCCCCGGAACGCACCCTCACGTACTTCGGCCCAGACTCAGGGTTCTTTTCCTTCTTCGGTCTTGCTAAGCGTTTACCCAACTGCATCCTGACGCGGCATATCGGGTTCACTGGCGTTGCGGGATGGTTGTGGCTCTGGTGAGAAGATTCCACGTTGGCACCTGGACAAGCCGGTGCCTGGAGATCCTTGAGTGGAACTTTTCTAGCCAGGCACCCAAGCAGCTCAGAACTGTGATTCCAAAGCCCCACATGAATAGGATCGAAAAAGAGAATGGTGGTTGGTTATTTTAGCCTTCGTGTATCTTCCCTGTAGAATGACAACCAAACAGGACTTTGAAACGAAATAGCGAGTTCTATTTGACGCCTCGCTACTGGTTGGCTGAGTTGTTTTTATTTATTTATTTATTTATACAAGCACTGGGCACAGAAGCGCGGGAGGGTGAGAGGATTCACCAGAGCCAGAGCGGGGAACAGAATAGGCAGACTGATGAAATACACTGCTGAGGGGAGCAGCAGGCGTGGCAGGAGAGGTCTGTCGCACCCTGTGGGACCCTCGCCGGTGGCCAGGGATCGAACTGGTGCTGCAGAGGCTGCCAGCAGCTTCGCAGCCCAGAACTCAACCACTGCTTCACCAGGGGAGGCCTTGTTTGGCTGAGTTTTAAAATATTTTTCAGCGCCATCTAGTCCTGTGAAAAGCAGCATCCCCTTTACATTCCAACGTGCACACAAAGGTGGAAGGAACTGGGTTATTTTTTGTTTTGACACAGAAGAGAGGCATATAATATTGATACTGTTGCATAATTTTTTTTTAATAGCTACTACAGTTTCTACAGGAATTCTCACAGCAGACTATTTCTAGGACCCATGAAATCAAGAAACAAGTGGATGGACTAATTCGGGAAACTAAAGCCACAGATTGCCGGCTACATAATGTCTTCAATGACTTCCTTATGCTGTCTAATACCCAGTTCATTGAGAACGTGAGTTACTTAATTACATCAGACTTCTAAATAATACTTTTTCAAGGAGCAAGAATCATTGTGATATTATATGATGTATTACTAAGTTTTATCCTAAATTTGGACAGAAGTAGTGGTGCTTTTTTAATTAATTTTTTTAAGTCTTCAAAAAATCTAATGATAAACTTTTCCTGTATTCTGATTTTTCCATCCCTTTTTAGTTTCGAGAGTAGTTAGCATTTGTGCTGAATTGAGTAGTACTCAAACAAGCATTGTTTTGGCATGTTCTTTTTTTTTTTTTTAAAGAGTTATTTTTATTTATTTATACATAGAAGAGCTGGGGTGTAGGCCAAAGGGGGTGTATGTGTGTGTGTGAGGGAGAGAAGATTCACCAGAGACAAGTGGGGAGCAGAACAGGTAGATTGACTGAAATACACTGCTGAGGGGAACAGTGGGTGAGACAGGAGAGGTCTGCTGTGCCATGTGGGTCAGCACAGGGCCAGGGATGAAACTCATGCTGCAGTGGCTGCCAATAGCTTCATAGTGCTGAGACTTAACCCCTTATTCCCCTTAAGAAAAACCATACAGCTGATCTGTTCCTCTGTTATCAGCAGGTGACTGCAGTTATTGTCCATTACATTCTGATAAATTATATTAAAGATGTGTGTGCGTGTGCTTGGAATATTCTCAACCAGTGTTTTGTTTGGATGACTGAATTTATGACATAGAATCAACTCTAAACAGATTACTGAGCTTTAACCAAGTGTGATTTGTCTGTGTTGTTGACTACATTTTTAAATGCCAGGTTCTAGGAATACGAAGGTATGTTAGAGCCTCTCCTTATGAGAGATCACAGTCTTCCATAATGATGTAATTCCAGAATAGAAAGGAAGCAAGTGGGGTTGGAGCCAAATGAGTACAGGAGTGACTGTAGAGATGAGCGTGGAGAGGAAACTTAGTTAGGCTGATTTGTTTCTAATAGGATGAGTAACTTCTGAGTATTAGCATTAATCAATCTATGAAAAGAGAATTGTTAAAGGAGGCTATTTCCTGAGATTGTTAAATATAAAGTAATAGAAAAGATTCTGAACATTGAGGTCTTGTGAAAAACCCAAGATTCAGGGTTAAGAGAAGACCAGATAATGTCATGCAGGTATGTTACGCAATGTGTTGGTGCATTTTTTAGTATTTCAGGTTGAAATGCCTTTTGGGGAGCCCTCTGTAAAATAAACATCTTATTTAAGGTAAAGGTCTTGCAATCACTTTGCTAGTAATTTTAAAATGTAACAAGTAAGATGTGTAGTAATTTTCCGGCCATCTACATGGAATGTCCATGCTTGGCCCTAAGCCTCTTTCTCACCGAAAGAGGCAGTTTATAGAACTTTAATCTCTGCATGCATATGCAGCCCCATCCATCAAGCTGAATTTTGGTGTCCTTTGAAATATACACGTTGTTCTCATTTTGTGCCTTTCTTGCTCTGTCAATGTTCAACTCTTCTCTGCAGTCAGTGCTGCAGCCTTAATCTGGGTAAGGAATATGTTGGGAGGTTTCTTTTGTACCTAATGTTCTTGTACCAACACCTGATATGTTGATACTCAATTGATACACTGTGTGTGTAAGGGGGCAGGTAGTAGGGGTTGATGGTATATATCATAAAGTTCTTTTTCTGAATTGCAATTTTTGGTCTTTTTTTCTCCAACTCTTCTAGTTACGTTTTCTTAGATTCTGAGTTTTCCATGATCTAATTCTTGTTTGTTTTTTTGTTGATTTTTTATTAGTTCTTTATTTTTGTTCACTTCTTGGACTCCTTGTTTTCCATCAATCTCTATTCCCTTAGTCTTTATGCCTCTTCTTCCAGTCTGCAGTCAGAATTCTTTTCTGTCTGTCTCTTTCTGTGCTGCTAAATTTACATGGTACTTCCCAGATGCCCCTATGATGGGTTACATGTTGTCTCTATTTGTGGTAGAGCTTGATGATACTGAGATTAATGATTAATAAGATTTGGCTTTTTTTTTTTTTTTTTAAATATGTTTTCTTCAAACCCTGATACTGGTGCTGATGTATTTAAATTTTGTCTTGAGTGATGGTGCCATTTGATTCTGTGTAATTTATTGGAGGAATGTTCAAAGTTAGGTTTTTGGGTTTTAGTAATTAAAACCTTAGCGGCAGCTACCAGGTTGCAAATTTTGTTTTAGAGTTAGTGAAATTGAAGAACAATCAGAACTTTTTAGGTCAAGACTTGTAAAGATTCAAGAGGGGATCCAGAAGGAAAAATACTAATTAACACAGGTCGGTGCTTCTGTGTGTAATCAGAAGGGAACACAATTTTTAGAGCTTCATTAATCTGTTGATTTAGGAATTTTGTCTTGACACATTAAGTGACCTAGTTAATGACTTCTTTAGGAACACTTGCGTGATTGTAATTTTACATTTGTGGCTATGATTTGATGCATCCAACTTCTCTACTAAATATTATATTCCTTGATTCCAGCACAAGCCTGAGATATAGGAAGAGGATGAGTATTTAAATGAATGAGCAAACCTATCAATAAAAAAGAACCAGGCTGTGTATAATCTGTTAAATCCCCAGCCCCTGGTCCTATTTTCTCAGCTTTCCCAACTTCACCTCTTACCCATCTCCCCAAGAGAGGAGAAGATCCTTTGAGGATACCAGGCATATTTAACAATTATGGGTATGGCTACCTGATTGTAAAATAATAATAAAAAGAAAACAAACCACAAAGCTGTGTCATTCAATAAGGTTGAAGGAAGTTAGATTGATTATCTGCTGTGTACTGAGTGCTTGAGATGCATGGTACTAGTCACTCTTGTTCTTCTGATTGATTTCTTAGATACCTTGCTTGGTTTTCCAGCTGTAGGTGGCTGTGTCTTGTGGGGTAGTTTTTAATGATAAGCAGAAGTAAAAAGACTTTCAGTGGGAAGACTTCAGTTCAGACGTAAGTGCGAAGCTCAGCCTTTTAGGTTCAGTAATCCTGCTATGTAATTTCTGAGATAATGTTGGTAGCTGCCGTGTATTTTTTTTTTTTTTTAAAGATCTATTTATTTATTTTTATACAAGAACCGGGGTACAGGCTAGATATGCGGGAGGGTGAGAGGATTCACCAGAGACAGAGCGGGGAACAGAACAGGCAGACTGATGAAATACACTGCTGAGGGGAGCAGCGGGCGAGACAGGAGAGGTCTGCTTCGCCATGTGGGATTCTCGCTGGCCAATTGGGATCGAACCCGTGCTGCAGAGGCTGTGGATAGCTTCACAGTGCGGTGCTCAACCGCCTGTGCCACAAGGGAGGCCCCTGCCATGTCTTAAATAATTATTTCTTCTTTGTTTTCATCTATAGTATTTTGAATTATTGTGACTTATTCCAAATAATGTTTTGACCATTTAAAAATAAATTTGCTTCTATATTTAGCGTGTATATGATGAAGAAGTGGATGAACCTGTACCCAAGGCTGAGACAGAAAAAGCAGAACAGGTATTTGCATTAAATCTCTTTTCCATTAAGTTTCTGACTTAGAGAAGCATAGTAGTAGAGGTTTATGTGACTAAGTGATGGTGAACAGATGTGTAAATATTGGGGGAAATGAGAGACAGACAGCCCCAAAATGGAACTCTAGTTTGTCCCTGAAATTTAGTGTATTAAGAAATATATAAAGCTCTTGAATTTTGGCTTAAGAATAGAACAGAGATTGCAGAGATTATCTTTGTTTTTTGTTTTTTTTTTTAAGATTTATTTATTCATGCATACAAGAACTGGGATACAGGCCAGATGTGTGGGAGGGTGCGAAGATTCACCAGAGACAGAGCTGGGAACAGAACAGGCAGATGGACTGAAAAAACTGCTGAGGGGAGCAGCGGGTGAGACAGGAGAAGTCTGCCATGCCATGTGGGTATCTCCCTGGCTGGCCGGGAATTGAACCTGTGCTGCAGAGGCTGTGGACAGCTTCACAGCGCTGTGCTCAACCCACTGCGCCACCGAGGAGGCCCTGGCAGAGATTTTTAGTAGCAAGACAGATAGTAAACATTTTAGGTTTTGCTAGCCATGTAGGTCTGTCTCTTCCTTACCTTTTTCTTCTCTTCCGCCTCTTTCCCTTCCCCTTTTAAAACCTTCGAAACCATTCCTGTATTGAGGTATATAGAAATTGGCGGTAGGCTGAACTGTAGTTTGTGGTTTCTTTGAAGACTTGTTTCCCTATCCCCTTCGTGACTGCATTGATTCTCATTAGCCAAGCTTAGTGTGATACAGTCATGGTGAAACTCAGAGTCTAGCCCCTTTCATTCTGCCATAGCAGGAAACTGAAGTGCCCTCTGAGGGCTCAGCTGTGACACTCCTTGTTAGGGCCCTTTTACAAAGGTTACCTAGTTGAACCATTACACAAAAGTTGTGCTTTTGTTTACATACATGTTGAACCTGGAGCTCCAGGATCTAGGTGTTTTGATGTTTGCTCAAAAAGTGACAAACTTGGGATTTAAAACATACTCTGAAGTCTGTGTCAAGGTATTTAGCAGGATCTCCTTAAGATTATTAAGATTTTCCCTAAGTTTGAATTTTAGAGAATACTCACAGTGCTTTATTGGGTAGAGTGGGGTCAATATATTGGAGGCCCATACTGAATGGTGATTTTTTTTTTTTTTTTGTAGGAAAAGACAAGGGAACAGAAAGAAGTAGATCTCATTCCTAAAGTCCAGGAGGCTGTGAACTACGGTTTACAAGTATTAGACAGCGCATTTGAGCAACTAGATATAAAAGCGGGAAACTCAGACTCTGAAGAAGATGATGCTAATGAGCGGCTGGAACTGATCCTTGAACCAAAGGTAAAAACACTCAAACTAAATATTTGTGATTACACCTATTATCTCTTGGGTACTTTACTTTGGCACAGTTTTAATAAGACATAGACTTTGACTTTTTGGAAGTAGTGTGTCACTTAACAGTCTCATTTTGACTCCATCAGAATGACTTGCTTTACATGAGAATTGATGGAGGTACAAGGCAGCATGTTACAAACACAGATGTAGGGCATGACTCCTACTCATAAGATGCTACAACAGACAGAAGAGATAATATTATGTACATGCGTCACCATCTAAGTGTTCTGAGAGAGCATTGGTTACTAGCTTGGGGGAAATAAAGGTGAAGATTAGGTTTGATTTGGATTGATTTTGAAGGATGGCAAGGCTCATGAAAGGCAGAGATTTAGGAGAATGTGCAGGGGGGAGGGGGGTGAGAGGAGTCACCAGAGACAGAGTGGGGAACAGAACAGGCAGACTGAAATACACTGCTGAGGGGAGCAGTGGGCGAGTCAGGACAGGTTTGCTGTGCCATGTGGGTAGATCCCTGACTGGGGATCGAACTCGTGCTGCAGTGGCTATGGATACCTTCAGAAGTTGTGTCTTAACCCCTGTGAGGTCTGTATCTTAACCCTAGGGAGGCCCCGAGTGTGGTGTACTTTTTGATCCTAAATTTGTAATGTGTGGTGGGTAGGACTCAGAAGTAGAGGACTGATGGAAGGATCTCCAAAATGTATTGTCATGTGTACAGTCTCCCTTCTCCTATTTTTTTCCTCTAGTTTTGTTTTACCAATTTCACTTTTCTAAATTCTACATTGTGAACCTTTGGGGTGGTTCTTTGGGTTATTTTTTTTCCTAGATAAGTTCTCATCCATCTTTTTGGGCTGTTCCTTTAGTTCTTACGTTGACTGCACATATTTGCATATTGCTATTCTATTTCTTGTCATGTCACTCATTTTTAAAAAAGATATTGAGGGCCTCCCCTGGTGGCGCAGCGGTTGAGCGCTGGGTTGCGAGGCTGCCCGCAGCCTCTGCAGTGCCAGTTCAATCCCTGGCCACCGGCGAGGGTCCCACAAAAAAAATAAATAAATAAATAAATAAAAAAGATATTAAAGCAACGTTAGTTTACAGCATGGTATGAGTTTCAGCTGTATTGCATTAGAGTTTGACATCTGTATATGCTCCTTTATAATTGCCACAGAAAGTCTAATTTCCATCCACCACCCTACAGTGAACACCCTTTATGTGATATGCCCACCTCTCAACCCCTTCTGGTAACCACTGTTCTCATAATATGAGGGTTTGTTTCTGGTTTTTTTTTTTTTTTTAAAGTTTCAGGTGTACAGTTTTATATTTCAACGAGTGTGTACTGCATTATGAACACCACTAAAGGCCATCTAGTTTCCATCCACCACCAAACGGTTGACCCCTTTCCCATTTTACCTGTACCTTCCCACACCCCCTGAAGCCATACTTTGTGTGCTGTGTTCCAGCTTTCACTTTGCTCTGATGCCATGTGAAAGAATCTTTCTCATGTCCTTTTGTGGCTTGTTTGTGACCTATTTCTCCCAATTTTAGTATATGTGCTGCCAAAGCAAGCAGTTTGGGACCTGTTCCTTTTGTCTGCTCCCCACCCAATCCGGATATACCCATCTGTATTCTTATAGTCGTAAAAGCATTTAGGTTATTTTCTCAATCATTGTGTGCCTTTCTGAATTAAGTACTGTTATCGATTCGCAAGACTGGTTGATTTGATTTTTTGCTCAACAGTGCAGCTTTTTAGGGGAGGAAGGGAGGGAAGGCTAGGTCTCAGCAAAGCTCACCAGAACTTCTCTTTTTTCCCTTGGTCCTCCTTTTGAGCAAGTCCCCTGAAGTTGTGCCCCTTGGCTTGTTTGGTTATCACTGGTAGACTATTTGCAGACCTTTGGCATTTTTGATAATGTAATTAAGCACTTCAGAAGGGAGATTATGTGTGAGTGAGCTTTACTTTTGCCCACTTAGGATTTGCTTCTTTTCAAATCAGTGTTTTGTTTTCACTTTTAATCCTGCTGTGTTTCTTATCCACCACTTTCTTTATGTAACTTGTTTGGGTGGTCAGATGGAACAAGATACCAATGGAACAGTTTTATTTCTCAGTCTAAGTATTAATTGCTTACTCCCTTTCACTGTTTACAGGATCTATACATTGATCGTCCTTTACCTTATTTAATTGGGTCAAAGCTATTCATGGAGCAGGAAGACGTAGGTCTTGGAGAGTTGTCTAGTGAAGGTACTCTTTTGCACCAAATATTTTTGTTGCTTTTGACATTTATGTCTTAGCTTTCTATTTAAAAATGACTTCGAATATTAAATTTGTAAGACTAATACAAAGAACTTCCATATACTCTTCAACACAAGTTTATCAATTAATATTTTAACACATTTTATCATTCTCTGTATATACACAATTTTTTTCCTGAAGCGCTGCTACTCCTAAATATTTATGAATATTTTCTACAAACAAGGACATTCTCTTACATAGCAATAGCACAATTATTAAAGTCAGGAAATTTTATTGGATGCGGTACTATTAGCTGATCATCACCGTGTTCAAATTTTGCCTTCTTTTACAGTCTCTTTTTCCCGCTGTTCCAGGATCCAACCTAAGATCATTCACTGCATTTAGTTATCAAGTGTTTTTAGTCTTCTTTTGTCTGATACCATTTTTTCACAATGTTGACATCTTTGAAGAGCACAGACCAGTTTTTTCTTTATAATTTATTACTTTTTAAAAAAATTTTTTAAAAAATATTTATTTTTATACAAGAGCTGGGGTACAGGCTAGAGGCATGGGAGGTGAGAGGACCCACCAGAGGCAGAGCAGGGAGCAGAACAGGCAGACGACAGAAATACACTGCCTAGGGGAGCAGCGCTTTTTTTCTATTAAGTATTTTGTAGGGAATTATTTTGAGACCTCATTATAGTGAATATACTTTTAATTTCAGTTAATGGATACAGATGGTTATATTAAAATCTCTGCAGTGTTACTGTGTGGTGGTTTGTGATTTTAAGAAGAAATTTAGGAAGTTTTTTGATGAAAACTGATGATAACTCATTTCTTTCTTTTAAACAGAAGGTTCAGTAGGCAGTGATCGCGGTAGTATTGCAGACAGTGAAGAAGAGAATGAAGAAGAGGTAAGGGCTGTTTGTGTTCAGCTTATGGTACACAGGAAACTTAGGACTCTAAACAATTTATTAGTGAACTAGCAGTCTGCTTTCAGATATCTTTTAACAGTAACAGAGCCATATTCTGAACTTTTTTGCTGGAGCTTTGATTTATTTCTTGTCGTGTATACAAACACATGGAAAACTAAATCCCTTTTACCATTAACCTCCCTTCACCTTGCCATTATATCCTCTTCTTACCAATGTATTTTGAGAAGGAGGGTAGCTTATATATTTTGGTGGCATTTTTGCCCCAGATATAGTCTTTGAGTAAGTTTCTAGAGTAAAAAGTTCATTTTTAAACTTTTTTTACTATAGAACCCTCTAACCCAGAAAGAAGGGTGCTTAAAGCATCCATGTATATTTCACGTACATTTTAGCTTTGCTGCTGCCTGTGGCCTCTTCCAATTACAGAGTATCATCTGACTCCCTGCTCTAGGGTCTCAAGGGCCTGAGGGCCTTTGACCACTATTGTATCTGGAGTTGTTCCTTCAAAGGGTCGAGAACCTTTGAAAGGTAGTCCTTCAATATGGAGTTCTAAAAGGAGACAATTTCTTTTCTTTTTTTTTAATTCAGAATTTTTTAAAAAAGATTTATTTATTCATGCATACAATAATGGGGGTACAGGCCAGAGGTGCGGGGGGTGAGAGGATTCACCAGAAACAGAGTGGGGAACAGAACAGACAGATTGACTGAAATACACTGCTGAAGGGAGCAGCGGGTGAGTCAGGAGAGGTCTGCTGCACCACGTGGGTTGCTCCCTGGCAGGGATCGAACTTGTGCTTGAAGAGGCTGCAGTTAGCTTCATAGGTTGTGTTTTAACCCCTTGAGCCACCAGGGAGGCCCAGGAGACCATTTCTTATGCACACACTTCTCATCATCTCCCACAGACCTGCCCTTCTCCCAGCCCTATAAAACCAAACAGTAAGAAATAAATTTTAATAACCTTGCTAGAACTGATGGTCATTAGCTAAATCTTTCACTTTTAGCCATTGATGCAGCCCTTTTACCTATTGGCTGGTTGCCTATACTGATGTTCCCTTCTTGGGCCTAATAAAGTAACTACTTCAACCTACTTTGGGGGAATATAGAAAGTGTAGACCAAAATGTAAAATAATACAGACCTACTTGTGATAATCTAATTAAATGTACAGCCTGTACTTTCACTCCAAAGGTTAAAGGTGATTGTGGAGTAGCTATCAACAAATTGTTATAGAGGTTTAAGTGAACCACAAAAATTACATGTTAATTGGAACAATCCTTGGTGATATCACCAACTGTTTTACCTTTGTGCCACCTTGATACTCCAGGTGACAAGTAACTAGTACAAAGAAACCAAGTGTTGCTGTGCTCTACAGACTTAGGCCTGAAAAATTTCTATGCTTTGAGTAAAGACTGTATTAACATAAAGCCTTCATTTTTCCCCCTACAGGAGTCTGAGGACGATTTTGCCAATCAGAGTGACAATGATCAAAACCGGGTAAGGTTCAAGTATCGAAATGACTTGGCTTTTGTATTTTAATTGAAGCATAACATACATACTCAGTATATACTAAAATTACTTCTGATTGACCTATGAGAAAGTAAGGCCTTATCCATATTTATAACTAATTTTATATTTTTAGACTATACCCCCTTTTGTTTCCCTCTAGAAAGTTTGAGCTTTCTAGTTCTCATCTTCTCACACTCTCCAGGGGTAACTTGTGTTACACTCTGAGAGTGTATATTTCCAGGTGTTTTTCTCTGCTTTTTCACAATATCTATATCTGTGGAAATGGTGTATATGTTTGTGTGTGTATCAGGAGGCAGGGTATCATACTGGGTTTATCATTTAGCAGTTTTTTCATTTGAACTGTTTTTCCTATTGTTACAGTTTAATCTTACTATTATTCTTATTCAGATAAGAACATATCTAGTGTACTCATTTCTCTAGTGATTGATATATTTAATATTTCAATGTTACTGTGTTCTTGCATTGAAAAGAAATCTTGTGTATTATTTGTTCTGTTGATAGTACATTTACTGGTTTAAAATGTTGGCTGCATTGTATCATTTTTATTATAAAAGTTGTTACTGCCTTGAAGAAACTTTTAAAGATTGAGTGGCAGTATCTCTTCAACTTGAGGACCATTTCTGTATTAACTCTAATCTGCTGGTTTATACTCCTAGCACACTGCACAAATGAGTGATGAAGACGAGGATGATGATGGTTGTGACATTTTTGCTGACTCTGAGAAGGAGGATGAAGATATTGAGGACATTGAAGAAAGCACTAGACCTGTAAGAAAGATTATAGTTGCTATCACGTGGCAGGGCTTTAATAATGATACCTAGCACTCATTCCTTTTATTGAATTTTATGTTTGTAACCATCTCATTTGCATAATATTTGTAATTTCAATTACAATTGTGAAAATAAGTGATTGAGCACCCCAATTTGCTGCTTCTCCAAATGTTCTGTTTCATTTATTTGAAATATTTAATTTGAAATATGTTCAGTTCCAGAGTTTTAAGAGTCTACGCCTCCCTTTCTCCTCACCTCCAAGCAACTCATGGTAGTTTTCTTACCTAGATCTCGAGTATTAAAGTTAAGTAGTTAGATCAACGATCAGAAGAATGCAATTGAGTCCCTAGAGAGGGAAAACAATGGTCAGAAGAAAGAAATTGAGTCCCTAAAGAGGGAAGTAAAAGAAATGCAGGAGATCAAAGAATTAATGGAAGAACTAAAGAATTCTGGGAAAAGCAATGAAAGCAGAATAGATGAAATGGAAGAACGAATAAGTAATCTTGAAGACACAGAAATAAAAAGAACCAAAACAGAAAAGGAAAGAGAAGTACGAAGGAAAAAGAACGAAGAAAGACTTCGGGAACTATCTGACTCCATGAGGAAAGGAAATATAAGAGTTATAGGAATCCCAGAAGGAGAGGAGAGAGATGTAGGAACAGAGAAAATATTCAAAGAGATAATTGAAGAGAACTTCCCAAATGTGAAGAAGGAGCTGAAAATTGATATACAAGAAGCAAGAAGAACACCAAACTTCCACGACGAAAGGAAAAATACAGCAAGACACATAATAGTAAAGCTCCCAAGAATCCAGGAAAAGGAAAAAATAATGAAGCTGGCAAGAGGGAAGAAACAGATAACATTCAAAGGAAAGCCAATCAGGCTGACATCAGACTTCTCCGAAGAAACACTACGGGCAAGGAGAGAGTGGAGGGACATAGTCAACAGACTCCAAGAAAACAGATGCCAACCAAGAATACTCTATCCCGCAAAGCTCTCCTTCCTCTTTGAAGAAAGAATATGGACCTTCCCAGACAAACAGAAACTCCGGAATTTCATTGCAACTAAACCCCCACTCCAAAAAATACTACAAGGAATCCTAAAGCCAGAACCTCAGAGGGACGAATAACAATGAAAGAAGGCCAAAAAAAAAAAAAAAAGTTACTAAAAGAATAAATAAATAAAATCAAAGGAAAGACAAACACAATGGCAAATACAGATGTTAACATATCAATATTAACTCTAACTGTAAATGGACTAAACTCTTCAATAAAAAGACACAGAGTTGCAGCCTGGATTAAGAAACAAAACCCAACCTTTTGCTGTCTCCAGGAAACACATTTAGCTACAAAAGATAAAAATAGGCTCAAAGTTAAAGGATGGAAAACAATCCTACAAGCAAATGGGCCAAAAAAGAAAGCAGGAACAGCTATACTTATATCAGATAAAACAGATTTCAAACTCAAAAAGATAAAAAGAGACCCCAATGGTCACTACATTATGATCAAGGGGACAATACTTCAAGAAGAAATAACACTCATTAACATATACTCACCAAACGAAGGAGCACCAAAATATATCAGACAACTGTTGTCCTCTCTGAAAACAGACATCAGAGAAAACACATACGTAGTGGGAGACTTCAACACACCACTATCAACAATGGATAGATCAACAAGACAAAAAATAAGTAAAGAAACCAAAGCTCTAAATAAGGACCTAGAGCAATTGGGCTTAACAGACATCTATAGAACACTAAACCCCAAAAAAAACAGAGTACACATTTTTCTCAAGCGCACACGGATCATTCTCCAGGATCGATCACATACTGGGGCACAAGACAAACATCAACAGATACACCAAGATTGAAATCATATCAACCATCTTTTCTGACCATGAAGGCATCAAACTAGAAATAAACCATAAAAAGAAGGCAAGGAACTTTCCTACCTCATGGAGATTAAAAACCACACTACTGGAAGACCATTGGACTAATGAGGAGATCAAAGAAGAAATTAAAAAATTTTTTGAATTGAACGACAAGGAGGACACCAATATCCTAAATGTATGGGATGCAGCAAAAGCAGTAATAAGAGGAAAATATATAGCAATAGAAGCTCACATCAAGAAACAAGAAAGAACGCAGGGCCTCCCCGGTGGCGCAGCGGTTGAGCGCTGGGTTGCGAAGCTGCCCGCGGCCTCTGCAGCGCCGGTTCGATCCCCGGCTGCTCCCCGGCCACCGGAGGAGGGTCCCGCATGGTGCGCAGACCTCTCCTGCCGCCCGCTGCTCCCCTCAGCAGTGTACTTAGGTCCTTCTGCCTGCTCTGCTCCCTGCTCTGGCTCTGGTGAATTCTCTCACCCTCCCGCGCTTCTGACTGTACCCAGTGCATGTATAAACAAAACAAACAAACAAATAAATAAAGCATGCCTCTATAAAAAAAAAAAAAAAAAGTTTAAAAAAAAAAAAAAAAGAAACAAGAAAGAACGCAAAGAAACAACCTAATCTCGAAGCTCAAAGATCTAGAAAAAGAACAACAAAAAAACCCCAAAACCAGTAGAAGAAAAGAAATAATAAAAACCAAAGCAGAAATAAATGAAATTGAAACTAAAAAAACAATCCAAAAGATCAATGAAAACAAGAGCTGGTTCTTTGAAAAAATCAATAAAATAGACAAACCCCTAGCCAGGCTCACAAAGGAAAAAAGGGAGAAAGCACAAATAAACAGGATCATCAATGAAAGAGGAGAAATCACAACGGACACAGCAGAAATCAAAAGAATAATCAGTAACTACTATGAACAGTTATATGGAAACAAGTTTAACAATCTAGAGGAGATGGACAAATTCCTACAACTCTACAATCACCCAAAGCTAGATAAAGAAGAAATAGAACACCTAAACAGACCAATTACAATTAGCGAAACTGAAATGGTAATCAAAAACCTCCCCAAAAACAAAAGCCCAGGACCTGATGGATTTACAAATGAATTCTACCAAACATTCAGAGACGAATTAGTGCCTATCCTTCACAAACTCTTCCAAAAAATTGAGAAGGAAGGGACAATACCAAACACGTTCTATGAAGCCAACATTACACTAATACCAAAACCGAACAAGGACAACACAAAAAAGGAAAACTACAGGCCAATCTCCCTAATGAACACTGATGCAAAAATCCTCAATAAAATTTTATCTATCAGAATCCAACAATGTATCCATAATATAATTCACCACGACCAAGTAGGATTCATTCCAGGGACACAAGGATGGTTTAACATCTGAAAATCAATCAACGTTATCCAACACATCAACAAAAAGAAATATAAAAACCATATGATAATATCAATAGATGCTGAGAAAGCTTTCGACAAAGTGCAACACCCATTCATGATAAAAGCCCTTGAAATTCTTGGGATACAAGGAACATACCTCAACATCATAAAGGCCATCTATGACAAGCCAACAGCCAGTATCATCCTCAATGGTGAAAAGCTGAAAGCAATTCCATTAAGATCTGGAACAAGACAAGGATGTCCACTCTCACCACTGCTTTTCAATATAATACTGGAAGTCCTAGCCAGGGCAATAAGACAAGAGAAAGACATCCAAGGAATCCAAATAGGAAAAGAAGAAGTCAAACTATCACTATTTGCAGACGATATGATATTATACATAGAGAACCCCAAAAACTCCACAGAAAAGCTAATTTAACTCATCAATCAGTTCAGTAAAGTGGCAGGATACAAAATCAACACGCAAAAGTCAGTAGCCTTCCTATACACAAACAATAAATCTGAAGAAGAAGAAATCAAAAAAACCATCCCTTTTGTTATTGAAACAAAAAAAAGCAAATATTTGGGAATAAATCTAACAAAAGAGGTAAAGGACCTATACAAAGAAAACTATAAAACACTGTTAAAAGAAATAGAAGAAGACACAAAGAAATGGAGAGACATCCCCTGCTCATGGATTGGAAGAATAAACATTATTAAAATGGCCATCCTTCCAAAAGCAATATACAGATTCAATGCTATTCCAATCAAAATTTCAATGTCATTCTTCAAAGAAATAGAACAATTATTGATGAAATTCATATGGAATCACAAAAAACCCCGAATAGCCAAAGCTCTCCTGAAAAAAAGAAGGGAATGGAGGCATCACACTCCCAGACTTCAAACTATACTACAAAGCCATAATCATCAAAACTGCATGGTATTGGAACAAGAACAGACATACAGACCAATGGAATCGAATAGAAAATCCAGAAATAAACCCACAGATTTATGGTCAACTAATCTTTGACAGAGGAGCAAAGACTATGCATTGGAGCAAAGAAAGTTTGTTCAATAAATGGTGCTGGGAAAACTGGGTCGCTACATGCAAAAGAATGAAGCTTGACCACTACCTCACACCATACACAAAAATCAACGCAAAATGGATTAAAGAACTAGACATAAGACCTGAAACCATAAAATATATAGAAGGAAATATAGGCGAAACACTACGTGATTTGCACATCAAAGACATCTTTACAGACACATCACCCAAAGCAGTGATAGTGAAGGCAAAGATAAACAGCTGGGACTACATCAAATTAAAGAGCTTTTGCACAGCAAAAGAGACAATAACAAAAACAAAGAGAAACCCCACCAACTAGGAGAACATTTTTGCACCCAACACTAATGATAAAGGACTGATCACAAAAATCTGCAAAGAGCTGATGAGACTCAACAACAACAAAGAAAATAATCCAGTCAAAAAATGGGCAGAAGAGCTAAAAAGAAACTTCTCTGAAGAGGAAATGCAAATGGCCAACAGGCATATGAAAAAATGTTCAACATCACTTGTCATCAGGGAAATGCAAATCAAAACTACCATGAGATACCATCTTACACCAGTGAGAATGGCACATATTAAAAAAACTAGCAACAACAAATGTTGGCGAGGGTGTGGAGAAAAAGGAACTCTTCTGCACTGTTGGTGGGAGTGCAAACTGGTCCAACCACTGTGGAAAGCTGTGTGGAGATTTCTGGACCTACTAAACATAGAGCTTCCATATGATCCAGCAATTCCACTCCTAGGTATTTACCCAAAGGACACAGAAACATCAATTCCAAAGAACACCTGCACCCCTATGTTTATAGCAGCACTGTTTACAATAGCTAAGCTTTGGAAACAACCCAAATGCCCAAAAATAGATGACTGGATCAAGAAGATGTGGTCCATATATACCATGGAATATTACTCAGCATTCAAAAAAGATAAACACATGCAATTTGCAGCAACATGGATGGCGCTGGAAGGGATCATGCTCAGCGAAATAAGCCAAAAAGAAAAAGAAAAATACCGGATGGTCTCACTCATAGCAGGAATCTAGAAAACTTAAATAAGGGACCAGGAAAATGAATAACTATAAGAAAGTGAAAATCAAAATCAACAAAAAACTATGAACCAGAGACGCTTTTAGGGGGGCGGGGGCGGGAGGGGAGGGATTGGGGTAGAATGGGGGGGCTGCAATTGTATGGGGAATATAACAATAAAATTTATTATCTAAAAAAAAAAGAAAAAAAATAAAGTTAAGTATTTAGAAAATAATAATAATAAAGGTCTCAGGAGCATTTTCCTTTGAAGGGATACCTGTTTCTCAGGTGATCAGTATGGGTATATGTCTAAATTCCATTTGTTAAGCCCTATTTTCGCATCAGTTAAGTTTCTTCACTATTATATAATTTTGTTAGGTGTCCAAAAGTAAACCATACTAGTTTGCATGTTACAAAAAGGCGATTCTCTTTTCTGCTTATAGAAAAGAAACAGACCTACATCATTTGCTGATGAGCTGGCGGCTCGTATCAAAGGGGATGCTGCAAGCCGGGGAGAAGAAGAGCCAACAGGTACACCACTGATGAGGTGGGGTTGTGGTGCAGGTTGGGGGTATCGGGGCAGTGTAAAGATCCTTTGCTGGGCTTCATTGAGGGTGGATTTCCTTGTTCAGTTACTGAAGCAAGAAAGGCATTGTAGTTCTTACTCTTTGGTTTATAGACTTTGGTAACTGAACACTGTGTACATATACATATCTGTGTAGTATTTTAATGTGTACAGTAGGCGCTAACAGCAGTCCAGAGAACCATGGACTTCAGCTTAAGAATTCATGACTTAATATTTACTCCTGTATATTGACTATAAAAATACACTAGACAGTGTCTTCTGGTAATTTTACATGGCCAGAAGGTATCAGAATGATCTCTCAAGTGTGGTCCTGGTATGCACATCACTCTGGAATGTGAACAGAAGCTTTCTACTTAGAAGGAGACCCTTCTGAGTACCTGCTGTGGTCAGGCACACTTAAGTGCAGTGCTCAGGTAGAGCTGAGATACAGAGTTACACATCTTGTTGCTACCTTAGGGATACTTAGATGACAGATATGTGTAAAGAATCAGAACACAGGGTCTCCCTGGTAGTGCAGGGGTGAAAGTCTCAGTGTTATCAAGCTGTCACCAGCCACTATGGCATGAATTTGATCCCCAACCAGGGAGCTGACCCACATGGCACAGCAGACCCCTCCTGTGTTGTCCGCTGCTCCCCTCAGCAGTGTATTTCTTTTTCTTTCTTTTTTTTTTTTTAAAGATTTATTTTATTTATGCAAGAGCTGGGGTTCAGGCCAGAGGTATTGGGGGGGGGGGGCTGAGAGGAGTCACCAGAGACAGAGCGGGGAACAGAACAGGCAGACTGACGAAATACACTGCTGAGGGGAGCAGTGGGCGAAACAGGAGAGGTCTGCTTGCCATGTGGGTTGCTCCAAGGCTGGCGGGGATCAAACTGGCACTGCAGAGGCTGTGGACAGCTTCACAGCACTGCGCTCAACTGCCTGCGCCACCAGGGAGGCCCAGCAGTTTATTTCAGTAGATCCGCCTATTTTGTCTCCCACTCTGTATCTGGTGAATTCTCTTACCCCCTGCACCTCTGGCCAATACCCCATTTCTTGTATGGATAAATATATAAAAATAAATTTCTAAAAAAAAAGAAAATCAGAAGACAAATACCAAGGGTAGACTGAGTATTGGTATAACTGTGAAATATTCTTCAAGCCTTATCCCCAGGAGGATCAAAACCTCAGAAGGCACTGAAAGAGAAGAAGGAAAGGAGAACTCCCTCAGATGGTAAATGTTTTCCCTCAATTTTGTTATTTTAGAAAGCTCTTCACTCAGGGATATGGCTGACGTGATTCATACAGAATCACTGTAAATGCTGACAGATGTGATCTGTCTCCACTTATTTTCAAAGCATTGAAAGCACATTTTGGGGGGTTGTGAGGAGTGGTGAATGTGGGGTAAACATGCTGTAAGGATTTGATTTTATAGCTGATTTTCTCGATTTCTCTATAAGTATAGAAACTAGGTATCTCAGCATCTGTTTTCAAGAAAGAAAAAGATAATTAGGCCTTTTCTATTCCCATAGGTTTTGTGACGTATTGGTCTGCAAATCTCTTTGTTCAACCTGCCCTTTGTTCTCCCAAATTGTTGGTGGGGTGGGTCTTGAATAGCAATTTGAGCCGTGTACTCGATTCAAAAGAATTACATCTAGATGTAGGGGATCACCTACGGAATTCACCCTGCTCTGGACAGATGTGAGGGTGGGAACCCAGAGAGTCTTTTAAGGGATACAGCGTACTGTCTAGTGAGTTTTGTTTGCAGATCCTCAAGCTGCCTTCAGATACTCTTTGTTGCATATGGTTAGGTAAACTCCATCCTCTTTTTGGGTTTGGATATGGTAAAGGTTACAAATCCCCAGAATTTGATTTCCATATCCATCTTTAACTCTTCCTGCAAAACATTCTTTTCTGTTTACTAGATGAAGAGGATAACTTATTTGCACCCCCCAAGCTGACTGATGAGGACTTCTCACCATTTGGCTCTAAAGGAGGCCTGTTCAGTGGAGGGAAGGGACTTTTTGATGATGAGGATGAGGAGGTGAGTTAGTGGTAAGCAGTGAGGGTTCTCCATGACTCTGCTGTGGGTCTTCAAGGAGAAAATGCTGCTTTTGGTGGGGAAAAATGACTTCTTAGTTGAAAGTTGCTTCTGCTGTCACATTTGGGAGATTCTGAACTAAGAATCCTGATGTATCCTGATGTCTTTTATCAGGTGGTAAGCAGAAGTAGGGGTGTGAATAGTGAAGAACTCACTTGATTAGGCGATTCTTACTTGTTTTCTTCTTCCATGTTTGTCTTTAATTCCTGGACATATCTATATTAATTAATTAGGTCTGATTTTGCCGTAGTCCTCACTTTGGAGCTGGCATAGCAGTAAATGTGTAGCTTAAAACTTTACAAGTTACTTTTCTTTAGAAATCCTCAAATGCAACTATGTTTTCCTCTGCTTTTTTTATTTTTCTGTCATATACCTTATTACAATTAGAGTGACCTCTTCAAGGAAGCCCCTGAGGATCGGGAAGTTCGAGCCCCTATTAATGAGGGTAAGTTTGGGTTGAGGCTGACTCTGCTTCTTCATGCACAGATATCTAAAACTCTTTACTTCCCATTAGGAGATGGAACCATGAAGCCTTGCTTCTTTGTTAGGTTGGAAGCTGTTGTATTTGTCTTGATCTAATTAACATTAGTCATATTCACTAATTCATGTCTTGGAAAAAACAAAGTACCATCTATATAAACTCAGTTTTGCCTCTTTCTTAGAAGATAAATCATAAAATGTCAAACCAGAAACAGGAAAAATGTGCTACAGTATTGTAGCAGATATTTTGATTTAATCAAAATTTAATTCAAAGAAAGTATTTCTGAAATTCTGCATAGAATTTGGAGATGTGTAATTCTCCGATCCAGTGTATATTAGAATCATCTGTAGGTTTAAAACAACAACAACAACAACAACAACAAACCTTTATACATAAAAAAATAGTGTAGGAATCTTACTCCATTAGGTCTGTGGTAGTTTCGGGAATTGGGAGTTAGCTATTATAATTGGGGAGATTTGGTCTCCCCAGCCTGAGTTCTCAGGATTTTGATCTGCTCTGATGATGCCAACTTACTTGACTGTCCTGTCCCTGCTTTCCACTTCTTGGCATCGGTGTCTTGCCTGCTTTCCCCCATTCTTGTTATGGTCTTCATTTTTTCACTGATGCCTCAGATTTTTCGCTGTTCCGATTTACTTCATTCACATCAAACTAGAATGGATAGCGTTAGAACTGTTCAGGAACCTAGCTTGCTGTCCCTTGCAGCTCCCTCATTGATGCTCTATACCTTCCTTGGCCTCCCCAGCCAAGTCTACTGCTGTCCTTTGCCCAGAGTCAAAGTGATCCTCCATGGAATCATGGCTTAAATTGTGTTAACCAAGGAGAAAGTCAGGACATTGGTAGATGACAATGTTAAGGGATTTTTAAATGGCTCTTTAAGGAAAACTTAGTTTAAAATAGTCTCCTACTGGCTGTTTTGTGTTGCACATATTTCAGGAAGATGCATTTAACAAATTCATTTTCTTTGTTGAAATGGTTCTCTTTGTTTTTATTTTAGCATCTTCATCCTCCAAATCTGGAAAGAAAATCCCAGCAGGAGCTGTGTCTGTATTTTTAGGTATCGTATCTTCAGGTTTATTTTTTTAAATACTACATAAGTACTTTTTTGTCATCTTTTTAAGCTGGCTGGAGAGTATGAGGCGCTTCCGAGAGCATCAGACAACTTACAGAAAGGGTTCATGTGCTGATGTTAATGCATTTTCTTTTAGAAATCTATAGGGAGGTCTTTTATGTTTGAGCAATCACTTGATTGTGCATGTGGGAGGTTGAGAGCAGTAAATGGTGGAAGATTGAGCCCTTCGACATGTGGTTTTGTGGAAGAGCTGAAATGAAAAGTTCATGGTGATGGTTCTGTTTCTTCTTTCTATAAAGGCCCAGCCACACTGATTCACAGCTGTGACTGTCCTGTCTCTCAACTCACAGGGAATGCTGACATGTTTGGTATCCCCTCTGCTCCATCAGCAAAGGAGTCCCAGAAACCTGAGCAGCCCACTTCAGGCAAAAACTTGTACCCCCCAGCACCTGCAGGTCTCTTCGATGATGATGATGACGACGATGACTTTTTTGCGACTTCCAGCAGCAGACCTTCCAAGCCAGGTAGCTATTCCAGCTTCTTTTGATGGAAACTTAGCTAGAAAAAGAGTGTTGTCCTCCAAAAGGATATAGAGCTCCTCTAGTTCTGTATCTTGCAGTGCTAGATCCCTCCTCAAGCACTTTTGTCATAGAGTTGTCTCATCGCTACCTAGTTTGTAGTGCCTTTCTATTTCATAAATGAATCTTTTCTGCTTTGGGGACTAATTACTAGGTTTATCTTCTTATAGAAAGTTATACACCCTATAATCTGGGTGTATGATTTTTAGTTCTGACTTTTGAAGCTGTAGAGAAAGTTTTAATTGTACTGTCTTCCTGCAGCACGGTTTGAGCAGAATGTCACTTGCTAGCTATTAGTCCCAGTTTCTCTCTTCTGAGCCAAAAAGCCCGGATAATAACCTTGGCCCCTCCTTGGATTGTATGGTTTTCAGCCACTTAGCCACTTTGACACTCTTCTCTATTTATGTTTTAATCAAATTTTATTGATTTGCATTTTGTTTATGTAGCTGTATAATTTTGGGAGTACAGATTCACGCAGCACTCACCTTTCTTTTTTCCTCAAATTTAAGCCAGTATGTACATGAAGTCACGTCTCTGACTTAGGTGTTCTTTATTGTGCAGATGGCTGTCCTGGGTCATTCTTCAAAATGCAGATTCTGATTCCATGGGTGTGAGATGTGGGATAGGACCTGTAATCCTACATTTCGAACAAGCTCCCATTGGGTAGAGATTGCTAGTCTGTGGGTCATACTTGGAGTAGCAAGACTTAGATTCATGGGGTACTCTTTCAGAAAAGAAAGGTAGACTATAAGGTATACACAGAGTCCAGCACTAGATGGACTAGCATGCTTTCAGAAGTAGGCTTTCTGGACTTAGCTCCTTTTTTGGGCTAAGTGTGGAAACAAAGGATAGAAGCAGAAATGTGAGTTATTTTAGAAAGTTACTCAGAATGAGAATCTTATACATAGTATACTCAGATGTGCACCAGCTGAAATGACAGAGGATAAAGAGGCCCTCTGGTGGCTTAGAAAACCTCTTAGTGGATATTATTGAGAACTGATTTGAAATCACAGATAAGTTGATGTTACTTTCTTTGACAGCTACTGTTCTCCTGCGACATTCTTAAGTTAGTGATGTCATCTGAGTGACACATACCTTATTTAGTATAGCAGTGCTTATATGGTAGTGAAAGGTTGGAAAACACCCAGATATTCACTAGTAGGGTAAATTAGCATCCTCCATTTGGTGGAATTTTGTGAAGCTGTTAAAAAGAATGAAGTCTGTGTATGTTGACGTGGAAATTATTCCTTAAATTATTCCTTACGTACCTTAAGGAAAATTTGTAAATTGTAAGATGCATCGTAAAATTCTGTTGTTATTTGTGAATAACTGAAATTTATATGTTAGTGTATCCTTTGGGGGATTTTTTTTTTTTAAAGATTATTTATACAAGAACTGGGGTACAGGCCAGATTCGCGGGAGGGTAAGAGGATTCACCAGAGACAGAGTGGGGAACAGAACAGGCAGACTGACGAAATACACTGCTGAGGGGAGCAGCGGGTGAGACAGGAGAGGTCTGCTGCGCCATGCAAGACCCTTGCCAGCTGGCCAGGATCTTGCTGGCTGGCTGGGATTGAACCGGTGCTACATAGGCTGTGGACAGCTTCACAGCACTGCGCTCAACCACCTGTGCCACCAGGGGAGGCCCTCTTTGGGGGAATCTGAAGCATGTATACTAAACTATTCCCAATGGCCATGCTATTTGGGTGGGTGGGTGGGACTATCAGGGTGATTTCAGCATTTGCTTGTATATGATTCTGTATAGTTTTACTTCTTAAAAGCAGGAATCAACCTACATTTCTCATATTCCTAGAGTGGTTGACTCTTTTTTTTTTTTTTTTTTTAAAGATTTATTTATTTATTTATACATGCACTGGGTACAATTAGAGGCACGGGAGGGTGAGAGAATTCACCAGAGCCAGAGCAGGGAGCAGAGCAGGCAGAAGGACCCAAGCACACTGCTGAGGGGAGCAGCGGGCTGCAGGAGAGGTCTGCGCGCCACGTGGGTCCCTCCTCCAGTGGCCGGGAGCAGCCGGGGATCAGCTGGGGATTGAACTGGTGCTGCAGAGGCTGTGGGCAGCCTTGCAACCCAGTGCTCAACCGCTGCGCCACCGGGGAGGCCCTAGAGTGATTGATCTTAAATGATCTTTTCCTTTCTGTAGCTCTCTCTCTACGTTTTAGGCCAGTCTAAGCTAATCTAAGCGTAGGATGCTGTTGATTAGATAAATGTATAAGCCAGAGGTCAAACTATCTGTCCTGTGTTTTATTTGAGCTGCTCTATGTTCTTTTTTTTTTTTTTTTAAAGATTTATTTATTTATGCATACAAGAACTGGGGTACAGGCCAGAGGTGCAGAGGGTGAGAGGATTCACCACAGACAGAGTGGGGTTCAGAACAGGCAGATTGACTGAAATACACTGCTGAGGAGAGCAGTGGGCGAGACAGGAGAGGTCTGCTGAGTCATGTGGGTTGTTCTCTGGCCAGCTGGGGATTGAACTCATGCTGCAGAGGCTGCGTGCGGCAGGTAGCTTCACAGTGCTGTGCTTAACCCCTTGCGCCACCAGGGAGGCCTTGCTCTGTGTTCTTTGAAACATTCCAATCTAGTCCTCTTATTATTTGTTTATAATCAAGAAAAAAAAAGACCTTTTTAGTTTATTCTTTGGGAGGGAAGAATTTTGGATTTTTCACCTTGGTGAAATTTTATTCTGTGTTGTCTTTCTAAAGACAAAGTCAAACCCACTGGTGATATATTTGATGATGAGGAAGGAGATCTGTTCAAAGAAAAAGCATCGACTTTGCCAGGAGATACTGTGATTCAGATAGATGACAATAAAGCAAGAGCAGAAAAAAAGGTGAGTAGGAAGGAAGACTGAATGTAAGAGTGCTGATTTGGGACATCTTGCTAATTCCTCTGGGCCCAAAGGAAAACACTATTTTTTTCAAGTGTCTCGTGAATTTCAGACATACAAAAAGTTGAAAAAAGAATATAGCAAACCTACCACCTAGATTCAGCAGTTGTTAGGATTTTGCCTTGCTCGGTGTTTTTAACATCCATTGATAATCTTGTATCATGTTGGGGGTGCAAAAGAATGCTTTCCTAGTACTTTTATTTCTTCTGCCTTTTTTAGCTGCCTTTGTTCTCAACAGGAAAGCTTCTCTTCCTTCTTTCCTACTGTTTTGCTTTCATTAAAGGATCGTAGATTCTCTCTTCACTGTGTCATAATTCATTAGCATTATTATTTTTTTTTTTTTGATGCTCATATTGACCAATATTTTGGCCAGTGTGATGCATCCCCATCAGTCTTGAGTTTTTTTGGTTGTTGTCCCTTCTATGCTACACCCCTCGATCCATGCTCTTTCTAAAAAGCACATCTTATGTTGGTTCCTTGCTATGAAGCCCTAGTTTTACCACTGCGAAACATATAGGTCCCAGCATTCAGAGCCTGGCAAGCCTGGGGCAGTCCCCCATCTGGCACTGGCTGCAGCTATATACGTCCCACTTGTGCCCTGTAGCAGGTTGTCAGTCTGTCCTACTCTGATCCACCAAATAGGTCCCCTTTATTGTTTGTCTTCTCATATGGGTCCTTCTGCCTGTTCTGCCCTTGCTTACACCAACTCACATGTCCAGGTCTAGTCTATCCTGAGAAATTTACATTATCAAGTTGCAGTTCCTTCCTCCCCCCTCCCCTTCCCCCTCCTCTCCTCCTCCCTCCTCCACTCCCTCTCCTCCCTTCCCTCCCCTCCCTTCCCCTCCCCCTTGCCCTCCCCTCCCCCCTCCATTCTCCCTCTCCCATCCCCTCCCCTCCCCTCTCCTCTCCCTTCCCCTATCCCCCTCTCCCTCCCCTCCCCAGCCTCCCTCACCTCATCCCCTCCCTCCTCCCCTCCCTCCTCCCCCTCCCCAATCCTCTTCTCCCTCCCCTTCCCTATCCTGTGGTTCATGGCTTGGTTCCAGATTCAGTTCATTTTCTGAATGAATAATTGAGTAAACCTTCATTTCCAGGTATCTTTGATGTCAACTCTCAATTTTTTTTTCCCCCCAACAAAGGTTGCTCTACCTTCCAGCAAAAATGCCAAGCTCTTATCAGAAACAAAGCCTCAAAAAGGTTTATTTTCAGATGAGGAGGACTCTGAGGTAAGGAATTCCTTTTCTTATATATGGGAATTAGTCCATGGTTATGACATTAAAACTATTTCTGAACTAAGATTTTTGTAGTAGAGGTACAAGAGGTGCAAAACTTACCAAGTATTTTATTTTTTTTAAAGACATTTATTTATTTTTATACAAGAGCTGCCAGAGGCATGGGAGAGTGAGAGGATTTACCAGAGACAGAGTGGGGAGCAGAACAGGTAGACAACTGAAATACACTGCTGAGGGGAGCAGCAGGAGAGGTCTGCTGCGCCATGTGGCAATCTCCCTGGCTGTCTGGGAATTGAACCCATGCTTCAGAGGCTGTGGACAGCATTCAACCCGCTGTGCCACTGGTGAGGCCCAAAACTTACCAAGTATTTTAGTACTTTTTTTCTTAGAAAATCATCTCTTGAGAACACAGTCTTGAGAAAGCAATGTGTGTACGGTATTTTCACTGTTGGGTTTGAATCTGATCCATTTCCTTGGGGGTTAATACTCTCTTAGAATGTTCAAAATTTAAGCTATTTATTGATCTATAATTTGATAGGGTGCTTATACCAAAATGGTAATCATACATTACTTCCTTTTTCACTAGTCTCACAAAACTTTAAGTGAAATATTGCCAATGTATAAAATGCAGTCAAGGCTTGGGAGGCCTAGAGCTCCTCACGTGGCCTCTTCTTCCTAAATAGACCTGTGGGACTCATGGGACCCAAGTGAAACTAGGCTGAAAAGAGCAATTCTAAGCTAACAAACTCATTAGGTTTGTACTTGAGTAGCAGACATTAATTCCATAATTTAAATAAATCATCCAAAGAGGTCTTAGAAACTATATTCTTGTACTACTTAATTCACTGACTCTTGTGTGTTGGAATTTCTCTTCTCATCAGGGAATAATTGTCCTACTTTTATGTTTCTAATTTATGCAGCTCAATTTGTAGGTCTTTGTATTACAGGCTGACATTTTGTATCATTCTGAAAGTTTCTTCAGAATCTATCTGATCTTTTTCTAGTTTGTAACATCATCTCCCACGTAGAGTTCAAGTAGAATAGCAAACATTTTAAAATAAAAATTGAGTTTGTATTTATGTAGAAGAAATATCTCTTGGAAGAGGGGAGCAGGTATTACTATATAAAACAGTCTCATGGATGCACTAGTTTGGGAAACTAGTCTTAATTTCTATGACTGAATCTATTTAATCTCTCTGATACTTTGGACAGAGGAAGGAAGTTACTCGTATTATTTTTGCATGATAGCAGATGGGAAAAATTTCCCCTGCCTTTAAAGTGGGGGTATAGAAACCTTTACATTCCAAGAAAGCTACCAATTCCCTGGGGATCTCTTGCTTCTGACGGGCTTTTGTGCTGCACACAGCGAGGAAGACCTCTTGATGCTTATTCTTCAAGGACTGTCTCAGTCAGTTTCCCTCTCTGACAGAGAGACCTGGACTCAGGGCAGCCATCATGTTGCAGTCTTTAGCGTTTTATATTGAATCAAAACTTTACAAACTGATTTTTCTTTTTAACCAGGAATTTTAATCTTGTTCCAGCAGGATTTGTTTTCTTCTCAGAATGTGAGTAAGTCAAAAGATGCATCTGTCCTGCCTAGCAAACTCCCCACATCAGTCTCACTTTTCGGTGATGAAGATGAAGAGGTAAAACATTGTTACTGCGCACGAAATAATCAGCTTTCTTCTGGTAGAAAACTGTTGCTGATGTTACTTTATAGTTAGAGGTACAGATGATATTGGGAAGCCATCAGTCAGGCTATCTGAGATTCATATAACAAGAATATTACAGTCTTTATTTCTGTGACTCTTGCTTAAGTTCTCTTAGCTGTTCATTGGGTAGGACAGTAGATTCTTGGCCCAGCTCTTATGGGAAGAGTTTGTAGGTTCCATTTTTTAAGCCTGCCTTTAAAAATTTCATTTTGGAGGATGGATCTTTGTTATGCCCAATGAGCTGTCAAAATGTCTTAGATAGGGCCTCCTCTGGTGGTGCAGGCAGTTGAGCGCAGCGCTGTGAAGCTATCCATAGCCTTTGCAGTGCCGGTTCGATAGCAGCTGGCTGGTGAGGATCCCACATGGTGCGGCAGACCTCTCCTGTTGCTCCTGCTGCTCCCCTCTGCAGTGTATTTCAGTCAGTCTGCCTGTTCTCTCCCCTGCTCTGTCCCTGGTGAATCCTCTCACCCTCTCGCACATCTGGCCTGTACCCCTGTTCTTGTGTAAATGAATGAAAAAATCTTAAAAAAATAAAATGTCTTAGATAAAGTAGGTATGGAGAGGAGAAGCCCATGTCTTCACCTTGCTTCTTTTCCTTCCTGGTTGGCGAGAAGTAAAGTAGGACAGAGAAAGAAGAAAGACAAACCAAATCTTAACCCTATGTAATATTGTGCAGTGGTATCTGACTGTGCATTCATATCCTGCCTCCACCAGGGGCCTTTCTGAATCTCTTATGACTTAATAGTAGGTAGGGTCACTGGGACAGTGAAAACTACTAACAGATGGCCCTTGTTTTATTTGTTTAACTAATATGCAGCATAGTGGCAGTACATAGTAAATGTTAGCTCTTTCATAAGTACCTCCATTGGATAACTATTCATTAGTCTCATGATTTTTATCACCACCCCACATTCTCCTTAAAGGCTCCCTTTATCAAGTCTTTTCATTTCAGGATTATTTACTTGCTAATTCTGTTGTTAAGCCTGTTTTTCTGTCTAATAATTTTGTTCCAATAGTTTAGAAGACACTTTTGAAGTGCTTGACTACACAAAAATTTACAAATGTCATTGAACCTTTAAGAATCAGTTCCTAGGGCCTCCCCGGTGGCGCAGCGGTTGAGCGCTGGGTTGCAAAGCTGCCCACAGCCTCTGCAGCGCCGGTTCGATTCCCGGCTGCTCCCCTGCCACCAGAGGAGGGTCCCACATGGTGCGCAGACCTCTCCTGCCGCCCGCTGCTCCCCTCAGCAGTGTACTTCGGTCCTTCTGCCTGCTCTGCTGCCCGCTCTGGCTCTGGTGAATTCTCTCACCCTCCCGCGCTTCTGACTGTACCCAGTGCATGTATAAACGAAACAAACGAACAAACAAATAAATAAATAAAACATGCCTCTATAAAAATAAATAAATAAATAAATAAAAAATAAAGAATCAGTTCCTAGTAGGAACTGATAAATTGATTTTATTTAATAAACTACCTAAGTTTGTATTATCTCTTTCAAAATGAATCAGAAATGAGTAATTCTTCCCTTAGTTCCAGTTGTGTGTCTTTTGTAGATGAGAAAGAGTGGCGAGAGTTCCCTACTTCTCTTTTTTTAACCATTATCCAATTTCAAACTCATAGAAAGAAAGGTACAGGTTGCTCGCTTGCCAGTTGCAGCTGTAGACCTTCCCTAAGGAGCAGAGAAGTTCCATCCACAGCAGGACTGGGTGGGCAACTTTTCTGCCTACTTCCATGACCTTGTCCTCACATTGCCTCCTCTCCTGCTCCCTGTCAAAAGGTCTTCCTTTGATTTTTTTGGTAGCAGTTTTCATTCCCATGGATGGCGAATACAATTAGAGAAGCTTGTAGGATGTTGTGGAGTTATTCCTAAGACAAATGGGGCTTACTAGCATTTTGTAATCTTTCCCCAAAGATGTTAAATATATTATCTGACTAGAGACTTGTTTTCTCAACAATCTGACATGAAAGAATGTCTTTAGTCTTTATTTTATATGTATGAAGGTTGTCATACTCTCCTGTCTTTTGTTTTTCTAGGATAATCTTTTTGGGGCTACAACTGCTAAGAAACAGATGTTATCTCTACCAACTCAGAGCCAAGAGAAAGCAAAACCCTCTGAGGCCTCCAAAAAGAAAGTGTCTACCTTATTGTTCAGCAGTGATGAGGAGGTGGGTTGAAAGTTTGTCCTCGAGAAGATTAGGTGATTGATGGCATTTAGCAGTTACTAATATTCTAAAGACTTTCTTTTTCTGCCTTTTTTACATCTAGTTAAGTTCATTCACTAAAGGTAATGTTTACTAGACTTTCTTTTCTTAGAGGAAAGTTATTTAGAAGAAAGGTAACTAGAATAATATAAAAATTTAAAGCATCTTAAAATTTATAGCATATTTTTAGCATGATTAATGGCTGTTCTTCCTGTAGTAGTGGCCATTCATAGAATTTTTCCTACTTATAATTTCCTACCTATCATTTTTTGTACCACATGGTAATATTAACTAGAGCTGGGAGCAACAGCACTTATAAAGATAACCAGGGCTCTAGAACAGCAAATCTCAACCTTGGCTGCCATTGAATCACCCGGGAAAGCTTGAAGAGTACTAACAGCTGATTCCACGCTGAAGATTTCTGAATTAAGGTTTGGGGTGTGGCCTGTCACTGGTGTGTGGTCACTGTTGCGCGTCACTGCACTAGAGGCACACTTCTCAAACTGTAAAGTGTGAAGAAATTGCATGGACATCTGGTTACACGTGCAGGTTCTGAGTCAGAAAGTCCCAGGTGGAATCTGAGATTTTGCGTGATAGATGTTGCTGGCTTGTGGACCAGAACCCTCTGGTTAGCAAAACTCTAGACTCTATAGAGACCAGAGGACCACTTAAACAAGTCCTCAGGAGCTCTTTGGTGCCAAAGGTGAGCATATTAATTAATTGGGTTAGTTTGGGGTATAGACTGTCACTGGTGTGGTGTCACTGTTGAGCAACATAAATCCTTTCTAAAGGACACATTCAGATTTTTCTGGTTAAAAGGGTCACTAGTGGCTTTCATTGTCTTTTTTTTTTTTTTTTAAAGGAGAACTCTTGTTTTATTTATTTATTTATTTATATATTTATACAAGAAGCACTGGGTACAGTCAGAAGCGCAGGAGGGTGAGAGAATTCACCAGAGCCAGAGCGGGGAGCAGAGCAGGCAGAAGGACCGAAGTACACTGCTGAGGGGAGCAGCGGGCTGCAGGAGAGGTCTGCGCGCCATGTGGGACCCTCCTCCAGTGGCCGGGGAGCAGCTGGGGATCAAACTGGCGCTGCAGAGGCTGCGGGCAGCTTCACAACCCAGCGCTTAACCGCTGTGCCACTGGGGAGGCCCTCATTGTGTCTTAACTTATGCATTTTATGAACTTTTTATACATTTTTTCAGCCTACTTTGAGATTTTTAAATTAAAATAACGTTTTCTCCAAAGTTGAGAGTTACTGATTTTTTTCCAACATTCCTCTTCCTTTTTATCCCCCTTCTATAATTAATTTTTATTCTCTGAGGAAAAGAGTTTCCTTGTCCTAACACAGAACAGTACCGTAGAAAGGAGAAACATTATGGCAGGCAAGGAGGAGGAAAGCATGAAAAGGTCTGTGAGGTCAGAGAATCCGACTGTAGATTTAAGTTCAGAGAAAAGTCTTGGATGTGAGCATTCTTTAAGGGTGATACACATAGTTTAATACTTAAATACACTTAGTTAAAGAAATGTAAGTTCTATTTTACACATAATTGAATCCTTAAATACAACTTAGTTTTACAAATATGAATTTTATTTTACTTCTTAAATTTCTTAATCTTAGTTGTCACTTGATTTTAATATGTATTTTATCTTCTTAGGACCAGTGGAATGTTACTGATTTGAAGATCAGCTCAGCATCTGAAAATAGGCCTAAAGGAGAACTTAGGGACCCTGGGACCACCCAGAACCAGGAGGCCAAAGCTGTGAAAAAGACCAGTCTCTTTGAGGATGATGATGATGATGACCTGTTTGCTATTGCTAAGGACAGGTGAGGTAGTCATTGTGAAAAAAATATTCTGTCAGAGTAATTTGGTAACAAATAAAGGTAGTTGATAACACAAAATATCCATTACTAGGGGTAACTTGCTAATCATCCGTTACCTGGTAGTGATACAAACTGAAAATGCCTTTGATTTTCATTTGCAAGATATTCTCCTCCGAAAGTGGGAAATATTTTTTGATACTGATTCTTACCTAATTTCTTCTATGATTTTAGCCTTAAAATATTATCTTTCTTAGTTTATTGGGAGTTTAAGTATAATCTGTTGTCTTTTGTTTTTTCCTCTGGGACACTCTAGAGAATGTAAAGTTAAGCCAGGGTTACTTTAGCTTGTCATTTTGGTAGAAATCTGCTCAGCCTGAAAAACATCCTTTAAGAAGATGGTTCCCCTCAGAGCTGTAGTGTGTCACATCAGTTTCTGGTGAGCCTTAGCTGATCTAGGTGTTCTTGCATGTTCTGCTCCTTATCTTTTTCTTTTTTTTTTAAAGATTTATTTTCATTTATTTATTTATTTGTTTGTTTATACAAGCACTGGGTACAGTCAGAAGCGCGGGAGGGTGAGAGAATTCACCAGAGCCAGAGTGGGGAGCAGAGCAGGCAGAAGGACCGAAGTACACTGCTGAGGGGAGCAGCGGGCGGCAGGAGAGGTCTGCGTGCCATGTGGGACCCTCCTCCGGTGGCCGGGGAGCAGCCGGGGATTGAACCGGCACTGTAGAGGCTGCGGGCAGCTTCGCAACCCAGCGCTCAACCGCTGCGCCACCGGGGAGGCCCACCTTATCTTTTTCAATGTTTGTCCTGGCAGATATTTATTTACCACTTTTTCTGTAAGTACTGGGGCAGACTCCTTGATGATAAAGTAGGTAAAGACAGACTAGAGGACTGTGATGAGAACTGTGGCTAGATGTTTGGCTCTGGTTGACCAATATGGGGTAAGAGATAGGTGAGTCATTGAAATGAAAATGAGCTCTCCTTTCCCCAGGTTCTTAGAGACTTTGAGTAGAGGTAATAGAATGTGTCTTAATAGACTTCTCCTTTCTATGGTACTGTTCTGTGTTAGGACAAGGAAACTCTTTTCTTCAGAGAATTAAAATTAATTATAGAGGGGGGATAAAAGGAAGAGGAATGTTGAAAAAAAATCAGTAACTCTCAACTTTAGAGAAAACGTTATTTTAATTTAAAAATCTCAAAAGTAGGCTGAAAAAAGTGTATAAAAAGTTCATAAAATGCAAAAGTTAAGACACAATTCTATTAATAGACTTAGGTTTTGAAGAGAAGACATGGAAGGACAGAGTGACACTTAGAAAGCCAGGGTTAAGCAGCTGCGGAGGCACCAGGCCACAGGTCACCATGGAAGCTGCCTTCCTGATCACTTTGGAAATAGGCATCCATGCCTTCTGGTTGTTCCTCTCCACTAGGAAGTTGTGAAAGAGGAAGCTTACCTTTGTGAATGCTAGTAGCATTATGTGCCTTGGCAAGGCTAATAGCGAGGGCATCTACACGGACAAAATTAACCGAAAAGGCATTGAAGAGGGCCTTGGATTCTTCTGCAGAGGGTGAGGGACAGAAGCTGATGATTTGCTAGATACAAAATTGTAAAGGCAGGAATGGACACTGAGCAGGTTCTCCGATCCAATGCAGACCGGGTAAAGGAGGAGTCACAGTCCTCAGTGGGTTTTTTTTTTTTTTTTTTTTTAAAGATTTATTTATTTATTATTTATACAAGCACCGGGTACAGTCAGAAGTGCGGGAGGGTGAGAGAATTCACCAGAGCCAGAGCGGGGAGCAGAGCAGGCAGAAGGACCGAAGTACACTGCTGAGGGGAGCAGCGGGCGGCAGGAGAGGTCTGCGCGCCATGCAGGACCCTCCTCCGGTGGCCGGGGAGCAGCCGGGGATCGAACCAGCACTACAGAGGCTGCGGGCAGGTTCGCAACCCAGCGCTCAACCGCTGCGCCACCGGGGAGGCCCCCTCAGTGGGTTTTTTGCAGGTCTTTTATTGGGGTTCACCAGGCATATGGCAGGCAAGGGTGCTGGGGGGCCGGGAGGCTGGCAGTCCTCCCAGCCCCCAGCAAATCCTCACTCTGTCTGGGCTCTCTGGCATTCTCTGCTTCTGCTGCTGCTTCTCTGCTTCTCTCTCCGCTTCTCTTTCGGCTTCTGCTGCTGCTGGCGTCCCCGTGACGCCGCCCTTAAAAAGCACAGTCTTAGCCCAGGTGTACCCACTTCAGGTGCCCGCCATCAGGCATGCACTCAGGACCACAGGGTTCCCTCATCTATCCTGATGGCGGGAGGGCAGAAAAGCCTGACATTTTTCCTTACCCTACAATAATGCACCCACTTCAAAGGTTTTTCTTGTTTGCTTTCAGTTGTGTAAGGTCAACAGATGACTTGGGCAGAATGGTGGTAGGTGGGTTCTTATAGGCGTGACCTGGAAAGAATATTGTACTTTTTAAATTCATGTTTTCCTTTAATTTGATCTCTTGTTTGTTTGTATAGTCAAAAGAAGACCCAGAGAGCATCACTCCTCTTTGAAGACGACACTGATAGTGGAAGTTCTCTGTTTGGCTCTCCTCCCACGACTGTTCCTTCTGCAGCATTGGTATTCTTAACCTTTTAGGCCTGGGAAATGTGCTTAGGTGTTACATGACGTCCCTGAATCAGCTCCTAAAATCTCACATGGGAGGCTGAGTTTATGAAAAATTCCTTTGCCTTGTTTTAGAATGAGATCTTCTCATTAATGTTATTTTGCAAATGAAACATATGCAAAGCTTGTAGGAAAGGATTCTTCCATCTCATGCATCCCTTTTAGTGTCAGGTGTAGGTCTTGAATCTCAGGGAGGAGTTGCCAGACTTAGATCCAATGGCATGGAGTAATGCTAGCAGTTTTATCTTACCTCTTCTGAAACTCTGTGTTTCTAGTCTTTTATTTCAAGTTTAAATGATTATGCATTGTAAGGATCTCTTCCAAACAATAACTGAAAATCTTCATTTCCCCATTCCACTTATTTATAATATTTGCTATTACAGGTAGATATGCCCTTTTTTAGTATCCCAAATATGTCTTCCTAACTTGATTTAGATATTGCTTCAAAGCTTACTGCCTCATAACATCTAATCTAGTTAGTATGATAGAGTTGTTTTTTACTAGAGAATTTAAGTCACCTGACCCAAGGATGCTAGAAATTCTTGGCCAGTCACATAATCTCAGTTTCCTAATCTCTGACATTTCTGGCTCTGAGAGATGGGGGAGTGCTTAACAACTTATGTTGAGTGTAGCTGTCTTATATAAAACGTGGTATTTCATATACTAAATGATACTGTCAAATGAATGGGCAGACAAATGTTTGATGGCTATTAATATACATTTAGAAGAAAGCAAAATAAGGACAAATTGAGATATAAAACTCTCTCAACAAAGGAACACATACTTAACGAAGAGGATAGGAAAATCTCCTTAGGTGACTTCTGGCTGGGCCTGGTGAGGAGCACGTTATGGAAGCATGCAGGCTTATAATAGAGTTAATGAGTAGTGAGGATTGATGAGGTACCAATGATAGAGGGAGTCAGTTGGTGGTATTCTGCTTATTTAGTATCCTAAGTATGTCTTTCTAATTTGCTTTAGATATTGCTTCAAAGCTTATTTTCTCATATCATAAAAAAAAAATGCATTTTCAGCATTTGTTTAGTGCAAACAGTGCAGATTTGGGGTGGGAGATGAAGTAATCTGGTGGGTGTTTTTTATTTCAGTAAGATAGCTCTGGATGAGGTCTTATAGCTGAAATGTTAGGGGAGCGAGTCAGGAGAAAGTAGCAATTGTGTCTGGGTAGTAGAGGTATTCAGGAGCAGTACTTAGAGTCAGCAGACATGAGGTAGATGCAGCGCTAGGGTGACAGAAACTCTCAAGTGCCATCTCTGCAAGTCTGAGGCAGTAGTTTTTCTTGCTAATCCCTGTTTGTGTCCCTTTGTTGTCCTGGCCTCTCTCCTGCCCCTGTGCATTTGGCTGGCTCTGTGTATGGCTCTGCAAGTCAGGCACACTGTTTGTTTATGAGGATGTCATTGTCTTGTCTTTTGGTAGAAAACAGAGACCGTCCCTGAGGTATCATCTTTGCTGTTCAGTGATGAAGAGAAGGAGGCACAACTGGAAGTGACACCTGTGGATAAGAAGGTCAAGAGTGCCAAAGACACATCAGGATTTGGGAAAACTCATGTGGCTGAAGAGTCAGAAAAGGTGGACCTTTTTTTTACCTTGTATGTTCTGGTACATCGGCCTCATGTTATTCTAAAACATGCACACACATGCACAACCCTTACATTTTCCTGCCAATGAGGAACTTGTGGAACCCCTGGACAGAATTTGTGTTTCCAGATGTTTACTTATTCTTTTCCTTCTTTCCATTTTCAGGAAGGACCTTTGACTATACCTGCACAGGAAGCAGTCAAGCATTCTGATTTATTTTCTTCATCATCCCCATTAGACAAAGGAACCAAAAGTAGAACCAAAACTGTTCTTAGCTTATTTGATGATGAAGAGGATAAAACAGAAGATCAAAATAGCACCCAAGCTCCAAAGAAAGAACTAGGAAAGGTGAGCAAAAAAATAAAATTTCAAATCTTTTGAAGAATTAAAGAATCTCACTTCACAGTGAGTTGCTGAAGGAATGAAGGTTCCAGTTTCTCCACATCCTCACCAACACCTACTGACTTTTGGTAATAGTGTAGCGAAGATGTGGAGAAACTAGAAACTTCATTCTTTGCTACTGGGAAAGAAAAATAATACAGCCACTTGGGCAAATAATTTGCTTTTTTCTCATATTGTTAAAGCTTGTTACCGCATGACCTAACAGTTTCACTGCTTGTATAGATCCAAGAAAAGTGAAAGCATATGTTCAACAAAAACTTGATTCCCGGAAGCTATATGCATTTACTAAAAGATGAAAGCAACTCACTGTCGATCAGCTGATGAAAGGATAAATACAATATAGTGTATCTATATAGTAGATTTTTTATTTGGCAATAAAAAGAATGAACTGTTAATATTTGCTGCAACAAGCTGGATGAAAACAGGCTGGATGAAAAAGACTCTATAGTGTGATTCCATTTATTTGAAATGTCCTGAATGGGCATGTCTATAGAGATAGAAAGTAGATCAGATCAGTGGTTGCTCGGATTTGGGCAAGAAGGATGGATGGGAATGGAGAGTGATAGCTAATAAGTTTGGGCTTCCTTTGTAGGTTAATGAGAATGTTCTATATCTAGCTTTTGGTGGTATTTGTATAACTGAGGATATACTAAAAAACATTGAATTAGACCCTCTAACTGGGTGAATTTTAATAACATGAATTTTATCTTCCTAGAAATGTTAAAAAAACAGATGGCAGGCCATGGAGTGCCACAAATTTTTTCTTTTTTGTAAATGGGCTAGGAATATATCTTTGTTGATTTCTGCAAAAAATATTTTATGAAACTTTCATAATATTGGCACTATACTATATCCCTTATTATTATTAAAAGCTACACATAGTACATAGGGATAAATTGCTATATTCTAGTTTTTTACTATGTGTGATTTTGTACTGTGATTATTATGGTTGTGAAACTTTAGTTGCTGTGTTATATTGGTTTTTTAGTAGTATTCATAATAATTATTAGTCAATTTTTGATGAGACATTTTGTCAGAAATGAATTTTCTTGTTTCATTTGTGGTTGTGATAGTAAAGAAGAAATGGGGATATATTTTAGAATGTCAAGTCTGGGATAGGATCGTACCAAACCTGGTAATGTGAATTAAGTATCCAATATCCTAGCAAACAGAAACTCATTTGGAGTCTGAAGGTAATGAGGTGGGTAGAAGGTGGATGGGCATAGGAAACATCTGATTAATCCCCTATCCAGGTCTTAAGCAGCTGACAAGTTAAGTATACACGCTTGAGCACACTGCACAATCTGATTATTAAGTCAGCTGCTGTCAAGTCTTCTTCCTTTGGGGATGAGTTAAAATGAATAATTTTGTGTGTTTTCCTCCCCAAAATGTTTCTCATTATGGAACTGATGGATTGTTTTTTAAACAGAAAGTTCAGATACAACACAAAGCTTGAAAGATGATCTCTCCAGATTATGAATATGTTATCTGTATTTCTATATTCATTCGCCACTATTTTTGGTAGCTCCTTACTAGTCCATTGCGTGAGGGTGACATTCGTCTTCTGATTGGTGCTTAGGTTGTGTCTAACCTGTAGCCACTGTAACTGAGCTACAGGGGATACCTTTCTTGTTCTATCTTTGCAGCCATGCGCAGTTTCCTTGAGATAAATCCTAGAAGTGTAAACACGTGAACTTCCTTCTTTTCCCCAGAGTCCTGATGCTGACGCCCGCCCCAAGAGCACAGGTGTCTTCCAGGACGAAGAGCTGCTTTTTAGTCACAAGCTGCAGAAGGACAATGACCCAGATGTTGACCTTTTTGCTGGTACCAAGAAAACGAAGGTCAGTTTCAAATGGTTGTACTCATCATGACTTCGTTACTGCATCACATGTTATCTCAGAGATTACCTTGCTCGCTTTTAAATTGTTTTATTTTGGATATTGAATTTGAGTTTTGTCTGTTCTAGTCGTTAGAGCCAAGTGTTGGGAGCCTGTTTGGGGATGATGAAGATGATGATCTTTTCAGTTCTGCCAAGTCCCAACCTCTGGTACCAGCCTTTTGTTCTCAATACTTGCATGTGTGGGAAAGCTTCTGGGAGAGGAAATTAATGTCCAGTTATATGCTTAAGAAAAATACACTGAATTGTGGTGCTTCTTAGTAAATAAACAGCTAATAATGTGCTCACAAGAGCGTCTCTTATCCCATCTATGTTCCCTAACATTAAAATACTAACTCAGACTTTTACTGTGTCCTAAATTTATTTGACTTTTAAGTTGTTTATTGAAAGGCCAGTACATACAATATAGTGATTAAATATTTGTGCCTCTCATATACAAAACTTTAAATCTGAGTGTTAGCCTGTGATGTGTCATTTCCTTCCCACCCCAGTAGATTTTGTAAGTACTCTCTATTTTCTTCTAATTCTAATGGACTCAGAGTCGTTAGAATTGTGTTTCTCAAATGGTGCCTTTGAATTAGTTCAAGGAACCTCACTGGAGAAGTTGCTTTTAAAACTCACAAGTCAGATTATTTTTGCATTATGATTTTTTTCTTTAACATTTCTGAGATACTTCACAAAGACTTTTTGTATTTTGCTTTTGAAGATACCAGAAAAGAAGAGGATAGTGAAAAAAGACCACTCTGTTTCCTCTTCTAAGAACCAGAAACATACTGAATCTACTCAAGGTATCAAGGAAAAAAGCATTTGGAAACCGGAAACATCTCAGGTTAGAACTGTTCTGTTGAAAGAATTCAACTCTTGTTTGCATTCCAGTACAAAGTAACTATACCATGCAGACCCAAGACCATCCAGAGTTCTCTTAATTAAGGAGGAAATAGCATGTAGGATCTCCTCTTTTTGCTGTATTTTTCCACCTTTTCTCTTCTTTGCTCTCCACACTTCAGTCCCATGAATTTCTACTTACTTGATATAAATTGGATTCCAATATAGAGTTATGTAAGGTAAGGTTAAGAATCATCTTCCCACTTGAAACCCCATTTCTCCCTCTGGGCTACCTTGCAATAGAACCACATTAGTATGAAGTATAAATTACATCTGATTCTTAGTTTCCCCTGTGTGTTCCCCCTCCTGAGATTGGTCCTGCTAGGCCTCCATCCTCAGCCTTTGGAGCGTCTCCTGAAAACTGATCAGGGCAGAGCAAGTTCCAATTCTGGCTAGCAGCTATCCTTGCATGTCTTACTGATGCCTCAGGGTCCTGAGCTGAGAAAACCAGGCTCTAGAACTGGCTCATCTCCCATGATGCATCGCAAGTCTCAACTTCTTTTCCTTCTAGAACTGGGGAGATTTGAATGCCTTTTCCATTAAAGCATTACAGAAAGTAACAGGTTTGCTCCTTCATAGACATTTACAGATATAAGTGTAATCCAAGAGACATTTTTCTTTCTGTTTCCCCCATGGATTTTTAACTCAATGTAATTTCATACAGGACTCGCCAGGTCCCGCTTCATTTAAAACCAAAGAGCCATCCTCTCGGATCTGGAAAATACAAGTAATTATAACATGTCTGGAATCTTCATTGCCTGCCTGGGGCATCTATAAACTTTTTGGGATTTTTAATTTTGTTAGCTGCTGCCAGGCATTTTCTCATCTCTTCCCTACCCTCTAGTTGTTGCTTCTTGTGCACTATGTCTATAACATCTGTTCTTTGAGCCCAGTGGTGAACACAGGTGTATGATCCTCTGTCTTAATTGTAAAAGTAGGTGGGGAGATTTTCCTGCATTTCTCTTTTTTCTCTCATATTATGCATTACACTGAGTCTCTTGTCATCTGTCACAATAATAGCAATAAATGGCCACATGTAAGAAAATAAAGACTATTTTCATTTTTCTTCTTTAGGCAAATTTAGCAATTAACCCAGCAACATTGCTGCCTGCAGCAGTTCCCCAGATCTCTGGAGCAAAGCCTGTTTTGCCAGAACTGCCTTTTCCTGCATCTGAACCTGGGAGGAGTCAGGAAAATATGCCTACTCTTCCTGGGAGTGGAGAAATTGGAGTGAGTTTTGATCTTCCAGCTCAGGCAGATACTTTACACAGTGCAAACAAGGTAATAAAACCACCTTTGCTTGCTTTTTCTTAACCTAAGCATCTTGTATGTTTCTCCCTAGTCCCTCAATTACACACAGTAGATGACCCTGGCTCCCTGTTAAATGAGTCCCCTAATCCTTCCTTTAGCCTTTCCACCCTTCTTCCACCTCCTTAGTTTTGCTTCCACATTGCCACTACCTGAATTCATTAGGGTTACATTCTGCTCAGCAGCCAGAGTAAAGTCCTAGGCTCTTTGACACTACCACACGGAGGTTTTCTAGCCACAGGGCAAATTGTACCCCTCCCCCTCCTCTGCTGGTTCCTCATTGCCTGAAGGAGAGCATTTGTCTCCTTATTTTGGTATTAAAGTCTTTTATTTATTGATTTATTTAAAGATTTATTTTATTTATTTATGCATCCAAGAGCTAGGGTGCAGGCCAGAGGTACAGTGGTAGAGGGGTAGGGTGAGAGACAGTGGGAAACAAAACAGGCGGATCTACTGAAATGGACTGCTGAGTGGAACAGCAGGCAAGACAGAAGAGGTCTGCTGCGCCATGTGGGTATGTGGGTTAGCTCCCTGGCCGGGGATTGAACTTGCGCTGAGTGGCTGCCGATAGCTTCATAATGCTGAGACTTAACCCTTGGCACCACCAGAGAGGCCTTATATTAAAGCCTTTTACCATTCTTGCTTACCAAAGCTTCAGCTGCCTCCCCCATCACTCCACACTATCAGCCTAAACTCCAGTCAAATCACTCACCTTGCCCCAAACACACACTGCCCTGCTGCCATTGGCTCATACTGCTTCTCTTGTCAGGAGAATTTGTGTAATGTTTCCTTCCTCTGAGATCTCATGGCAGATTTTCCCTAGTCATACTGTTTCATATGACTGAATGAACTGGGAACTCTCTGAGGTTTTGCTTTCATTTTAGTGGATTCTTTCATTTTTATCGAATCTTCCTTTATTAGAAAGTCCTACCTGATCTCTTAAGTGACAGCACCTAGGATAACACAGGCAAATATATTCAAGTTTTCCCAAATCTGTTTTCATTATGAAAAATGAAACCTTTCTTTTGTTTTTTTTTGTTATCTTTTTTGGTGTCTAAATCTAAATTTTTAAGTTCTTTTTAAATTTAGTTCTTTTTAAATTTTAATTTAAAAATTTTTTTTTAATTTTAAATTTAAATTTTTAAAGTTTTTAAAAGGTGGGCCTCTCTGTTGGTGCAGGCGGTTGAGCGCAGCACTGTGAAGCTGTTCGCAGCCTCTGCAGCGAGGGTTTGATCCCAGCCGGCCCGCGAGAATCTCACATGGCGTGGCAGACCTCTCCTTTCTCGCCCGCTGCTCCCCTCATCAATGTTTTTCAGTCAGTCTGCCTGTTCTGTTCCCAGCTCTGTCTCTGGTGAATCCTCTCTCCCTCCCACGCAGCTGGCCTGTACCCCAGCTCTTGTATAAATAAAAAATAAAAATCTTTAAAAAAAAAGTTTTTAAAAATTACTTGTGAAGGGCCTCCCCGGTGGCGCAGCGGTTGAGCGCTGGGTTGCGAAGCTGCCCGCAGCCTCTGAGGCGCCGGTTCAATCCCCGGCTGCTCCCCGGCCACCCGAGGAGGGTCCCACATGGCGCGCAGACCTCTCCTGCCGCCCGCTGCTCCCCTCAGCAGTGTACTTCGGTCCTTCTGCCTGCTCTGCTCCCCGCTCTGGCTCTGGTGAATTCTCTCACCCTCCCGCGCTTCTGACTGTACCCAGTGCATGTATAAACAAAACAAACGAATAAATAAATAAAAACACATGCCTCTTTATTAAAAAAAAAAAATTACTTGTGAAATTTCTTTGAAATAGGCAAACATAGTCAAGTGCTTTGCCTAATACAGCTTGTGCCTTCTCACAACTACTTGATTATATATTTTGGAAAATGTCACAAATACTTCACAATATTTCTAAAAATGGAGTTTAGAAATCAGAACCTTTAATATGACCTCAAAATATGTCACTTATAATATTATTAATATATATTATATAATAACTTATATTTTGAGGTCATATTAAAGGTTCTGATTTCTAAACTGTATTTTTAATGTGAAATATCTGACATTTGAATTTAGTGTTTGTTGACTTGAAGCAGAGTATCTAGGTTACCTTTATTTACTGTCTTACATGTTCATGCTTTCTAGCTTGATTTTTTTTTTAATTTTTTTTTAAAGATTTATTTATTTATACATACAAGCACTGGGTACAGTCAGAAGCGTGGGAGGGTGAGAGAATTCACCAGAGCCAGAGCGGGGAGCAGAGCAGGCAGAAGGACCAAAGTACACTGCTGAGGGGAGCAGCGGGCCGCAGGAAAGGTCTGCGCGCAATGTGGGACCCTCCTGCGGTGGCCGGGGAGCAGCCGAGGATCGAACCTGCACCGCAGAGGCTTCGGGCAGCTTCGCAAACCAGCGCTCAATCGCTGCGCCACCCGGGAGGCTCTTTCTAGCTTGATTTAAGATAACCCCCTATGAAGGTTATGACCAGAATTTCCCCTGATTTGAAAGATATTCACTTTTAAGTTTAGGTAAGAGTAGGGACCAGGAAAGTTTGTGGGACACAGAGCAGCAATATGCCTCCATAAGCCAGGTTCCAGTGGCAGATAAAGCCTTTTGTATGAAATTGAACACAAGTTGCCCTCAAAAGACTTTAAATGGGGAGCACTAAAGGATTAAGAATGACTTAGTCTGGTACTAGGAGCTTCCATCTCCTTTGGAAATCTTTTAGAATCACTAATTCCTTGCTGTTAAATTTGAACACTTTTTTTTTTTTTTAATTCATCAGATTAATGTGGTCTTTTGCCATTGCAGAGCCGAGTCAAAGTGAAAGGGAAGCGCAGGCCACAGACCCGTGCTGCTCGAAGGTTGGCTGCCCAAGAGTCCAGTGAGGCTGAGGACATGTGTGTCCCCAGAGGATCCCTTGCACAATTGCCGGATGGCACCATTATACCAGATGGCTATCAGTCACAGCCAAGGGTAGCTGGTGGAGAAGACAGATCTGAGGAGGCCATTGCAGCTGCCACTTCAACTTGGGCAGATGGTTTTGTGCCTGTAGTAGACAGAAGCCCCTTTGTGAAATCTCTGGGTCAGCCTCTTGAGGATGACCTTTTTGATTCTGAGGATATCTTTTCCAAGGTCTCTGGATCTCAGTCCACTGGGAAAACAAAAGTCAGTGTGAAGGCAACAGAGAACACAGCCAGCCTTCCAGGAGCAAGTAAAGAGACAAAACCGATGTTTTCCAGTCTAGGTGAGACAGGCAGTGATGAAGATATCTTTCAGTCTGTTAAACCAAAGCCAGCAAAGAAAACAAATCCTTTTCCTCTCCTGGAAGATGAGGACGATCTTTTCATAGGTCAGAAAGGCAAGAAGAAGGAATCAAAATCCAGCAGTCAACAGGATGTCATCTCAAAAGCACAAGATATTTTTGAGGTAATAGCATTTAACTGTATGCTTTACTGCCTAGTTCTGTGTTAAAGAAAATACGTGATTGGCTAATTTGAGCTACATACATAAAGTTTGTTTCATTGTTCCCCGACCTCTACTTCTTAGTAATTATAATTCTTGTACTAATAACTCTGAGGACTTACTCAAAGTAGTTTTTGTTTTGTTTCCTGGCTGACCATAAGTGCTGATACAAATGTTGATTTTTGTAGTTTTTAATCAGAGTGTTGCTGCAGTCATCTTCTTTGGCACGCCAGTCTGTGACATGTATAAAGCATAAACCTGGCCCTGAGTAGAGCTGACAGTTTAGCATAGACAGTAAAGCCTTCAGTGGTACTTGCTGAGCAAGTTTATTTAACATCAGGGTCCTGAGGGCACCAAAGAAACTAGAACCAGTGCAGTGCTCCTCAAAGCTCTTAGAGAGGAGAAGCTGACACAGCAGGGAAACAGATAATCTTTTCAGATCATTTTAAAGCCATAAAGAAAACAACCCGGAGGGGCTGTGTGGCTCAGCCTGCGCGGCCGGGTCGGCGGGGGACTCGGCAAGTGCGGTCGCCAGCTGCCAGACCATGCTGAGCGGAGCGCGGCCGGCTCACCTCTGCACTGCTGGCCACGGTCGCCCTTAGGTGCCTGCACGCATTGGGGGCGCGACCGTCAGTGGACCGGAGGGAGTGGGCAGAGGGTGCCTTCGACCCAGCGCTGCTGGAGTTCTTGGTATGCCCACTCTCCAAGAAGCCGCTCAGATATGACGCATCAACGAATGAATTGATTAATGAAGAGTTGGGAATAGCTTATCCAATCATTGATGGGATTCCCAATATGATACCACAGGCAGCCAGGAGGACACATCAAAGTACAAAGCAAGAAGAAAGAGTAACACCAGATCAGAATTGAAAACTACACAGCATTTTATTTTTCTTAACACCTTCTGCCTGATCAAAAGTCTTATCATAGTGGCAGGGAATAACTAGGGGAGAAGAATGTTTTTGTCTCTTCCTACGTTGACTGTCCTTATTCCACTGGTGTCTTTAGCAGGACTGTCCTACTCAGCCTCTGTGGAGGAAAACTTCCCACAGGGCTGCACTAGCACAGCCAGCCTGTGTTTTTACAGTCTGCTCTTGCCCATTACCATACCAGTTTATGTGTTCTTCCATCTTTGGACTTGGATGGGTATCAAACTCTTCAGGCATAATTAATGCAACAAGAACCAACATGGTATATATCAATAATTTGGCTTGAGCAACTCTGAAAGCTCAACTCCATGGAAATACTAGAAATCCACTTAATTTGTAGGAAAGATGCTTTACCTTGATTAGAGACTTAGAACTATGAGAGGAGGCATAAGCTGTGGAAGGATCTTTTATTGTATTTTTGTTCTGCCCTTGTTTTCAGATTTTAATTTATAACTGCTATATCAGAAAAACATTTCAGAAAAGTCTTGGAAATTAACAGACCCAACTGTTATGATTATTTCTTACCCCATTATCTTAAAGTTAATAATTTGAAATTTTATATTTCAGAATCTTTGGTAAAGTCACACGTTAATGATGACTGAAATATTTTTAAAGGTGCTATATTGAAGTAATTGGTAGAGATATGCATTTAAAACTACAGTAAAATGGAAATTTTACATAGTTGAAAAATTTGGTGTTTGTAAAATTACCTTTATTTTTTTGGCATCAAATTCTTTCATTAAAATAAGATGTTAACACTTTCGGAAAAAAAAAAAAAGAAAACAACCCCAAGCTGTGGATAGAGATGGGAGGTCTCCCTGAGGTAGGACCACTAGAGAAGGCCTCTGTATAGGGCTGGTATTTAAGAATGAGAAGGACCGGACCCAGACCCATCTGAAATCTGGACTGTTACATTCCTGGAAGGGGGGGAAGGTCACATGATCGTACCTAAATACCAGGGGTTTGCATTTCTCTATTTTTTTGTTAAAGTATTTGTTATCAAGGAAATTTGACTTAACATTGTTTTGCTTGTTTTTGGCTTAATCAGGATGATATATTTGCTACAGAAGCAATTAAACCCTCACAAAAAACAAGAGATAAGGAAAGAACATTTGAATCCAACTTATTTGATGATAACATTGATATTTTTGCTGACCTAACTGTAAAGCCAAAAGAAAAGTCCAAAAAGAAAGTAGAAGCTAAGTCTATATTTGATGATGATATGGGTAAGTGTTGTTTTCTGCACATGACAGTCATTACTGTTCAGTGACTTGCTGTTTCTCCTACTGCCTTTGCTAGCCCCTTTCCTGGAACATGTTTCCCAGTAGGTTTCCTTCAGCTTGCCAAGTAATCCTGAGTTAGGTTGAGGATGAATAAGTAAATGGATTTGGCATTTTGGTAAAGCAACTTTTTCGTGTAATAGACATCAAGGAATTTGAAGGAACCTGGAATTTGACCTTCAGTTTAACTTTTATCTTAGTCCAGCCCCTGCGAATGTCAAGCACCCATGACAAATATGAACATTATGATGTGAAAAGAAGGTCAGAAATTACCACACATGCGAAAGTAGACTGAGATGGGTGCCTTGTGCATAACACACTTGGTTGAGTCACAGCTGTAACTGGAGAGGGATTGTCACTGGTTCCATAGAAGAGTGTAGTACAGGAGACTAAGAAAGTAGGATGTAGTTTAGATGTTGCACCTCACCGAGAGCTTCAGTGTTTATGAATGTGCTTACTTTCCCTCCGTAGTATAATGTTTACTTTATTAATATAGAACCCTAAATGCAGGACTTGTATAAATGTCCTGTGTTGGTGGATAGGGCTAGGGCTAAGGCCAAGTATACACTTCCTACTTCCTCCCCTCGCTCCTTCATTTAAACCTTGGGGTTACCTGGGAAAAACTGGTGCTATAATGCCACACTATGTCTGTTCCCTAAACGGGCCGTATACTCTCTATCTGTACCAGTGTCTCACCTCAAGAGGTGCAGAATGGACTTTTTTATTACAAAAAAAGCAATGCATGCTTGTTATAGTAGATTAATACCGTATGGAAAATATCCAAATTGAAAAACCACCTTAGAAATAACTACTGTTTTGTTTGGTGTGCATCACATGGTGAAACTTACATTGACTTGTAAACATAGAAATATATTCTCATTTCCAAAATAAGAATACCTGTTCTGCTCTTCTTTTTCATTGTCACTCCATGTCAATACATACAGAGTTCTACTTCCTTATTTTTAGCCACTAGTCTTTTGACAGTGATCTGTTTTTTTTATTTTATTTTAATTTTTTTTTTTTTTTTTGTGGGACCCTCGCCGGCGGCCGGGGAACGAACCGGCGCTGCAGAGGCTGTGGGCAGCCTTGCAGCCTAGTGCTCAACCGCTGCGCCACCAGGGGAGGCCCTCTGTTTTCTTTATTACAAATAATGTCGTGATCTTTAACATTTGTGTATACATATTTTCATGCACAAATGTTAAAAATTTCTACAGGATAGAATCTTAGAAGTAATATTACTGGGTAAATAACGTTACTGGGTAACATGTCATGTGAACACTAGACTTAGTGAAACACAAAGTACTAATATAGTAATAAAGCTTTAAGTTCTTATCTTTGAGATGTTTAAAGTAATTGGATTTTTCTCAAATAGAGTGACTCCTATACTGGATTTCTCTTTGCTTATTTTTATTGCTCTTTTAAAATTCACTGGGAAAATCATGTAGAAATGTGTATAATGTCACAGATAGTAAAGTTAGGAGCTGGATTGGTGATCCAGTTATCCTTCCCTTTTTCTTCTCCTGCATGTGAAAACACATACAACTTGGTAGCTGAAAAAAATTGTGCTTAAAGAGAAACTGTAAGGGCCTCCCCAGTGGCGCAACGGTTGAGCGCTGGGTTGCAAAGCTGCCCGCAGCCTCTGCGGCGCCGGTTCAATCCCCGGCTGCTCCCCGGCCACTGGAGGAGGGTCCTACATGGCACGCAGGCCTCTCCTGCTGCCCGCTGCTCCCCTCAGCAGTGTATTTTGGTCCTTCTGCCTGCTCTGCTCCCCGCTCTGGCTCTGGTGAATTCTCTCACCCTCCCGCGCTTCTGACTATACCCAGTGCTTGTATAAATAAATAAATAAACAAATCTTTAAAAAAAAAAAGAACCTGTAACTTGTATGTAATCATAAAATTTGATTAGTTGCAGAGCTTAGACTCTGAGGCATGGCTTTACCATACTGTTTCTTACACTGTTAGCAGATTTGCATCTTCTGTGGTTTATCTAGATATGTCTTACGAGCACCCACATTCTTGTCTATTCATTACGTGGTTTTTTTTTTCTCCTTTTTTTTCTTTTTAAAGATGATATCTTCTCCTCTGGTATCCAGTCTAAGACAACCAAAACAAAAAGTCAGTCTTCACAGGCAGCGCCTGAACCAAGATCTGAACAGAAGGTGTCCAGTATATTTGATGATCCCTTGAATGCCTTTGGAGGCCAGTAGAGCATACAGAGTTACCACATCTCACCCTTCAGCTACATTCTTGAGTTATTGATGCTTTTATGCTCATTGTCTTAATTGAATTACAAAAAGTAAATACTGAAACAGTTCACCTCTTAGCCAATGCACTTAATATTTTTTGCACTAGTTTAAATCATGCTTAATACTACAAAATAAAAAGAAATGTTTGACTGTTTTTTTTTTTTTCCAAAACTGTATTTTTATTTCATTAGCCTTGGTAGGACCACACTATGATTTAGGACATGTTAGAGAAGAAACCTATTTGTAGCTTTCATGAATATGCAGGGAGTCACAGAAATAGCAAATTCCAGATAGGTGACCAGAAATCCTTCTTAAATGGATGAGAGCTCTAGCTTAGTTATGGCAGGAACAAGTGATAGAGGAAGATATATAGAGTATATAGGAGAGGAGGTTTCCTTTGATTGTACTGAATTCTGAGGCTCCATCTACAGGTCCACCAAGATAAAGTTTGGCAAACTATGACCCTCTACTCTGTTTTTGTAAATAGTTTATTAGAACACAACCATACTTGGTCATCTCCAACCCTAGGATAATGCCAGAGTTGAGTAGTTGTAACAGGCTGATGACCACAAAACCTAAGATATTTTCTATCTGACCCTTTACAGAAACAATTTGCTAACCCTTGCTCTTAGACATCCATTTCCATTCCTTGGAGTTTTGCATCATTTTGTGAAAGAAGCAGAATGAATCTAGGTAATGGTAGAAAAAAGCACTGAGGGTAGAAATGTCAGCCTCTTGTGCAGTACTGTTCCAGTGGTGGGAATGTTCTAAACTCTGTAGTCCAGTGTAGTAGCCAGTAGCCACATGGATAGTTGACTCCCATTCTAGTTTGTTTCCTGTGCTATGTCAACTTGGTGCTGAGTAGTCCATAACCCTGGCACAGCCTGTGGGTAGACCAGGTTTGGCTTCACCAATCCTGAAACCACTGACTTCTTTGTTGGGTACTTTGAAGATTGAATTGGGAATTGTTCAACCTTGGAGAAAGATTTTTTTTTACAGCTTCCACAGATCAGCTGTTTGCATTGCTCTGCTGTAAGAGTGACCCAATGGCAGAATAGAGTGATTACTAGTTGCCTACTCCTTTTTCCTATCCTTTTTGTTCACCTGCTTTCCTTCAAGTTACTGATACACATTTAGATATTTGTTTTGAGACCTAGATTTAAATCTGGTTCTTCCATTTAGAACAGTTTGAGGGTAGTCAAATTGCCTTCTCTTAGCTTCTCCTTTTGTCCAGTAGGAGTTTCAGTACCAACTTTGCAAGATGGTGATGGGAGAGAATATGCAAAAACCCTTTTAAACTATTACTCATTTGAGACATCATAGTTGGTGGTGATTTGGGAACAAATGATTTGGCCAAGGTAACAGCTTCTAGTGTTGGAACATGAGGTTTTAAACGCATCAGCCTGACTCCCTTCTGTCTGTGGCAAGTGGAGAGGCAGATGGAGAAACTGAATTTTTGATTTGAGTCACTCCACAGGCATTATTCTTCAGGTCTAGCATACAAGGCAACAATGATCATATCTTTATACTCAAGAGGCTCCAATCTATTAAACGTGTGGAGTTTAAGGAACCAGTGGTTGGAGGATGAAAGCCCAGTGCTTCATCACAAACTCCAGTATATGCTTAGTAGTTTGCTGAATTGCGAAGATTAATTAGTGGGGTAAGGGAGGATGCTCAGGAGAGTGAGAAAAAGATGGGATTCAAAGAATTGCTATTGGGGTTCACTGCTCAGAAGATGATGAGTGAAGCTGTAGTGGGAGATTACCATTCATTGTCAGTTGAGTAATCCACCTAGTGAAATAGGTCATTTGGGTTAGGAAGTCTGTAGTGATTGCATTTAGAACCACCTTGTGTGGGGAATTAAGGGATAAAAGCACCAGTGGGGACCCATCTCAGGTTTGTGTTGTCTTGGAAGCCTGTTATGGTCTACACCGGGACTCAGCAAGCTGGGAATGAAAGGAGAGGAAAAAAGGTTAGGTTTACCCAATGCTGGGATTTAACAGCCTAAGCTACCCACTTAAATACCTCGCTTACAGTTCTCTCTAAACTGGATGAGGAATCAGTGGGTAAGGACAATTGAGGTGGTTTGCTTTTGCCCTTGTCCTCAACCGGGCATAGCTGTGCCCTCATATTGCAGGTGAGTCAACTGAAGCCTAAAACGTTGGGAGACGAAGTACAGGAAGGGGTATCTGTGCAGGGCAGGTCGACTTGGAACACACGAGCAGTGCCCAGGCTCTGGAACGGCCTCGGCTGGCCAGCCTCCGAGAACCCCTTGTGCCCCGGAGCATCTCAGATAATGCGCTCTTATGCCCTCGCCCGATCGGAGACCCATGAGACCAATCCTGCTGTCCTCAGGAGGCTGTGCGATTGGTCTCCAGCCCGCCCGCTTCTCTGTCAGGTGTTTACTGTTAGTTTAAAAAAAAAAAAAAAAAAGGTCAACATCCGGGCCTCTCCCAACCGACACCCACCGCCGAACTGCTATGGAAGCCCCGGCTACCGAGCAACCGCCGGCGTCCCGCAACCAGGTCCCGCCCCCGCCCCGCCCCCGCTGATTGGAAGGCGACGCGAGCGCCGGCGAGCGATTGGTGCGCGGTGTCACAAAGGGGCGGGGCAGGCGGCCGCGGAGCGTTGCTCGCCTGTGTGAGTCCCGGCGTCGCTCGCCCGGCCGCGCCTCCGGCTAGGCCTGCGGGCAGGCGAGGAGCGGACCCAAGCCGGCGAGGGCCAGCGGGCCGAATGGGGCGGGCGCGGGGGGCCGCGGGCCGCTGAGCCGGGCCGCGCTCCTGCCTCCGGCCTCCGCGGGCCGGGGAGGGCGCCGGCCAGTCGGCCTTGGGTAGCCGGCCGCGCCCCCTCCAGCGCCGCACGGCCGCGCCCCTCAGCCGCAGCCCCGAAACGGCGCGGCCAGCCGCCTCCTCAGAAAACAGCCTCGGCTTGCGGCCCCCCGCGAGCGCCACGCGGGGCTCCCCGCCCCGCAGATTCCGACTCCGGGCCCGGACACTACCTTCCCCGTCTGGCCGGCGCGTCTGGGGCGCGGAGTTTCTGCCGGAGGAGCTCGGGCCGCGCAGGTGACTGGGGCGCGGGGGCCGCACGGGGAAGGCTGTTTCCTGCCTCGTTCACAGCCCCACGTGGAAATTGCTTTGTGGCAGGTTTATGTATGATTCTGCAGCTTGTGTTTGAAACTCAGTATGTTTTTCACATATTGATAAGAACAGGTAGCTAAAAACCACTTTTTTTTTTTCACTTTTTAAAGAGACTTTATTTTTAAGGAGTTTTAGGTTCACAGCAAAATTAGAAAGTCCAGAGATTTCCATATACCCCCTGACCTCTAAGTGCACAGCCTCCTTTCTGAAACCCAACATTTTTAATGGCTTCATAATATTCTGGATCTTTTTCTATTGGGGGAAAAGTTTCAGAGGAACTCCTTAGATGACTAAGCATCTTTGCTGCAGAGGGTGAAGCTGATTTCGAGTTCTGCAATGACCTATCCAGCCTTGCTCTCTTTAACTTCCCTGTCATCATAGGTGTTGTCTTTTCCACAGCTTTTTCAGAAGAGGTGAGCAAAATGTTTGGGGAATTGATTGAGAAACTTAGAAGAAAGTGTATTTTAAAAATTACTTTTAAACCTCTGAAGTGTTTTTTTCCCCTCTACTTCTTTTCCTCTTCCCTTTCTACTTTTGAAGTTGTGCTTCTGTCATTTCCCATCATAACTTTGAATCTTCATTGCCTCTCTTTTGCCAGCATCCTAGGGCCCCATAGTATGTGCTCAGTGCAGCAAGACCAGTCACCACTTTCAGAAGCTGTGTGCAGACCCTGCTTTTAATACTGGCTGGGTCTTTGGCCTGTGTAAGCTTCCCGTGGTCCCCCTGCTATCATCTAGTCTTCCAGTTTGGTAGAACCAGATTTTGTGGCCTCATTTTGTCCTCTCTCCACGATTAATTCTTCTAAGAAGTTGACTATTTCTAGAAGCATACATTTTCAGTTTTGAATTTGGTTACCGCTGTTGCTTCTTTTTGGTTATTGGAAATTACTCCATTGATTAGGACCCAAACTTTTCGTGGATGTGCCAGCATAATCAGCACTATTATTAGGTTGATATTTTGCTTTTAACCTAATAGTTGCTTTATCCATTCTCTATGGAATACTTCCAAACCTGTATTTCTGTTACCTTCTCTGCCTCCAGCCTATTTATTATTTTCAGGATATTACTATAGAAGAGTATTGTGGTGAAGGAAATGCTACTAGGGGTTAGCTTCATGCAAGGTAATTTTCCAACAGGCATTTCAATGTATTAAAGATAGTAAGAAGTAAAACCTGAACAATACAGCCATTTATCTTTTATTGAAGAGTAATGACCTTTTACTGCACCACCAATATTAATTAGCCCTGTACTTTATACTATTATTTTCTTGCTTATTATTATGACAAATAGTATAGCAACACTCAAAGAAGCTGTCCAATTTTTCTTCTTTGTAGGACCATTAGCAGTCTGCGCAGTGTATTTCAGGTTCACTAATTAGTTTATTATACTTCCTATTAGTGTTAAAAAATTTCACCCTCTAGCAGAAACCCCTGTGTGTGTGTGTATGGTATGAGTTGGATAAACTTTGCTGGGCTTAGTTTGGTGTGAATCATAACATGATTCCCATGGGAAACCAAAGTAACTTCTGGAGCATAACCAAACATACCCTCATCTCTAAGATAGGGTTAATATCTTGCCTGTGTCACAGATTTGTTCTAAGATCTATAAGGATCAGTTGAGAGAATGATTATTTATCTTTCCTTGGACAAATCAAATGAGTTCCAGTACGTACAGAACACTGTGCTAGGTGACGAGTTGGTAAGTTAGAGATGGTCCCTCCTTTTAGTAACCTACAGTTTTAGGGTAAAAAAAGTCACCCCTAAATTGAGGTAGGGGTGCAAAGTATTGATAGAAAATCATGAAAGTTTTTGTGGAGTAGTTGCTACTTGTACTGAGTATTTCAAGACTTTTAGGTGCTTGTCAAGTAGCCAAGTGTGGGGATAATGGGGAGTAGAGCAAAAAGCAGGTGCAGCAATATAGAGACCTACGTCTTGGTTTTCTGAAGCTGTAGGTGCAAATGATTAGAGGATAGATGTGACAGAGGTGTGCAGGGTGAAATGAGGTATGTATATAAGACAGAACTGAAGGTGAGATGCAGGATGTTAGCCTTTCTAAGGCATCTAGATTTTATTCAACATACTGTGGGAAATCATTGCAGGACCCAGAGTTAAGAAATAACATGATTAGTTCTACATGTTTAAAAGATAACTGTGCTCCAAATCTTATGTCATTGGGGAAATGCGAGTTAAAACCAAGATATGTGATATCTACTATTAGATTACCAAAATCCAGAACACTGACAACATCAAATTCTGTGGAGGACAGGGAGCAATAGGAAGTTTTGCAGCCACTTTGGAAGACACTTGGGCAATTGCTGACAAATCTGAACATACTCTTCCTGTATGATCCAGCAGTTGTACTTGGTGTTTACTCAAAAGTATTGAAAACTTATCCTTCCATGAAAAGCTGCACATAGATAACTGTAACAGTTTACTTGTAATTGCCAAAACTTGAAAGCAGTAAATCTGTCCTTTAGCAAGTGAATGAGTAAATAAACTGTGATATTTGGAAACAATGGAATGTTCAGCAATATAAAGAAATGAGTTCTCAATTCATAAAAAGATATGGAGGAAACCTATATGCATGTTACTGAGTGGAAGAAGCCAATCTGAAAAAACTACACACTGTGTGATTCCAATTATATGACATCCTGGCAAATGTCAAAGACAGCACTATGGGGACACACAGTGAGATCAGTGGTTGCCAAAGTTTTATGAAAATGGAGGAACGAATAGAGCAGTGAAGACATTTAAGGCAATGAAACTATTCTTTATGGAGCTATTATGGTGGATATGTCCTGTCATTATACATTTGTCAAAAATACATAGAATGTCTAACACCAAGAATGAACCCTAGTGAAAACTGCCCTTTGGGTGAGAAGGTATCGATGTTGGTTCATTGATAGCAACCGACATACTATTGTGGTGTAGGATGTTGCTAGTGAGGAAGGCTGTGCATTCCTATGTGTGTTGAAGATGTGGGTGCAAGGAATATTTGGATACTCACTGTACTTTATTTAGTTTTGCTGGGAACCTAAAAATGATCTAAAATAGAATGTTTACTGGGCCTCCCTGGTGGTGCAGCGGTTGAGCGCTGGGTTGCGAGGCTGCCCGCAGCCTCCGCAGTGCCAGTTCAATCCCTGGCTGCTCCCCGGCCACCGCAGGAGGGTCCCACATGGCGCGCAGACCTCTCCTGCCGCCCGCTGCTCCCCTCAGCAGTGTACTTCAGTCCTTCTGCCTGCTCTGCTCCCCGCTCTGGCTCTGGTGAATTCTCTCACCTTCCCGCGCTTCTGACTGTGCCCAGTGCTTGTATAAATAAATAAATAAATCTTAAAAAAAATAAAATAAAATAAAAATAAAAAAATAAAATAGAATGTTTACTTAAGGACAAAAATTCAGGTTTTTAGACTCATTTCCCTCATTAGTCTGAATTGATAGTTTCAATGAAATACATTCTAAAGTCAAATAGAAAATAATTCTGTGACTTTATGTGACCCCTCCCCCTGCTTAAATGTGGATAACTGAAAGTTATTGGAATTATGTGGTAATATGATGCCCTAATCCCATTTTTATTAAACTGTCTTTTAAAAAATTATCACTTTTGGTATTAGAAGAGAATGGTCTGCAAGAGTGAAGGACAGGGGTTAAGAATTCTTTCTAAGAAAATAATCAAAATCAACAAACAACTATGAACCAGAGACACACTTTGGCGGGGGTCGGGGAAAGGAGGGATTGGGGTCAAAATCAGGGGGTTGCAATTGTATGGGGAATATAAAAATAATTAAAAAAAGAATTCTTTCTAGGCTAGCAGAATTGCTCAATTGAGAATTAATGAGGCCTAAATTAAGTCCTAATTAATGTGAATGGAGAGGGTGACGTATTACAGAAACATGTGTTATTAGTATTAATCTGTCTAAATGTCATGGGAGTGAAGGAAAGATCTAAAATGATCTTTTCTTGCCTCCAGTGACTAGATTTATGGTGGTTCTCTTATCCAAGATGAAGACTGCAGGACAGGAAGGAGGTTTGTAGGAAAGATGATTCATTTGCGTATATTGGATTTCAGGTGTCTAGTGTCCAATTTTAGGTGTATGGAATATCGTGCCTATAGAATAAAGGTGTAGGTTATTAGTCAAACCACAGCCTTTCACAAGTGACCGCTTCTTTAAACATACTTCTATGAAAATAGTGGTGACTTTAGTATATCTCATCTCCTTTGGAAAAAAAATTAAAAATTTATGATCCATTATTCTTTTTGACTCTTGTACTTTCTACTTCCTAGTATTCACTTTTTGTTCACATAGGCTTACATACTGATAACCTTCTCCAACTCTGAAGTTTTACTCATTCTGAAATAAATTCAAAAGTTTATCCACTTAAGGGAATACTTCCCAACTTACTCTGTGAGGCCACTATCATCTTAACACCAAAGCCAGACAGACCCAAAAAGAAAACTGTAAATAAGTGTGCTGAGCTCTGGTAAGATACAGAAAAAGTATCAAAATATACCTGTTCATAATCTTACAGTCTAGTTGGGAGACTAATTTCAAAGACAATTGTGAAAAGTTCTGAATTAGACATAATTAGGCACTAAAATTATTTCTGGCATTGTCTAGAAGATTGTTATGGGCAGGCATTGTTCAGAAAATCTTTATAGAGGATTAAGACTTTCAGACAGGCTTATTAAAAAAAAAAATTATTCTTGGACCTCCCCTGGTGGCGCAGCGGTTGAGCTCTTGGCTGCAAAGCTGCCCACAGCCTCTGCAGCGCCGGTTCAATCCCCGGCCACTCGCGAGGGTCCCACATGGCGCACAGACCTCTCCTGCTGCACCCGCTGCTCCCTTAAGCAGTGTACTTCATCAGTCTGCCTGTTCTGTTCCCTGCTCTGGCAAATTCTCTCACCCTCCCGCGCTTCTGACTGTATCCAGTGCTTGTATAAGTAAATAAATAAATCGTTAAAAAAAATTATTCTTGTTTTTTAGGTACAGAACTTGAAACATGAACAGCGATATATATTACCAATGTTCAAGGCTAATGTGGTTGGAACTGGAATACAGTTGCCGACAACATATTCCAGAGGAATTAGAAAAGTCAGAGTAATGGATAACAGAAAAGAACCTCCATTCTTCAATGAAGATAACGTGGAATCATTTTACTACAAGCTTCCTTTCTACGCTACCATGGAACTCTTCATTGAAACATTAACTGGAACTTGTTTTGAGCTGAGAGTTTCACCCTTTGAAGCTGTTATTTCTGTGAAAGCAAAAATTCAAAGATTGGAAGGTACTAGTATAATAATTTATTCACTTTTCTTTTGGAGAAAGTGTGAAACATACGTGGAATTAAAAAAAATACTGGACTCCCTCTTCCCCCCATACACACTCCTTACTCAGCTTTGACAATTTTCAACTCATGAACTATCGTGTTCCCTCAGCACCATTCCTCTTCTGTCAGATTCTTTTGACTCAAATCCCTGGTGTCATGTTAATAGTGTGAAGTAGTATTTTTTTTTTTTTTAATAGAGGCATGTTTTATTTTTTTTTATTTGTTTGTTTGTACATGCACTGGGTACAGTCAGAAGCGTGGGAGGGTGAGAGAATTCACCAGAGCCAGAGCGGCGGGCAGAGCAGGCAGAAGGACCGAAGTACACTGCTGAGGGGAGCAGCGGGCGGCAGGAGAGGTCTGCGCGCCATGTGGGACCCTCCTCCGGTGACATGTGGGACCCTCCTCCGGTGGCCGGGGAGCAGCCGGGGATCGAACCAGCGCCGCAGAGGCCGTGGGCAGCTTCGCAACCCAGCGCTCAACCGCTGCGCCACTGGGGAGGCCCTAGTGTGAAGTAGTATTTTAAAAGAGTTTCTCAATGGGTTATTGAGGTATACAAACTCTGCTATAAGTACCTTACAGCTTTTAATGGGAAATAGTAATTGAGTTCCCTTATAGTGTCCTTGTTTATGTTTATATACTGCTTTGTGAATTTTTTTTTTTTTTAATTTGGAGATTTTCTGAGAAGAGTTTTTGACTTACATTTACATTTATTTAATATTTCCTAAGAATAACAGGTATACTGAATATTGTATAAAATCTTTCTTGTGGTATGTGTGTTTGTGGAAAGTATATTAATTTAATTTGTATTAAAAGTAGTCTTTTTCTTTGTACTTTTCAGATTTCTGAAAAAAGTGATATTTGCCACTTACAGTTGTTAAAATCCAGTATTGACTAGAAAATTAAATTATTCCATATTACAGTAAGTGGTTCTTTGCTTTTCAAGTCAGCTGCAACTTGCTTATAATTAAAGGTAGCTACTAGCATTGCCCTCCAGCTGAAATTAAATTCTGAATTATAGAAGGATGAGAGGAGGCTTGAAATTTTTTAGCTTTGTAAATCAAGTATCCTGGTATAAGTTTGTGAATTGCTGTTCCTCCAAATACTTTCTATTTAAGTTAGTGGTCAGCTGACCATGTCAACTGTGGCACACAAAGCTTTTGCCCTCTCAAGTCATGTGGTGAGATATGGAATCAGAATAGTTTATTTTGCTTTGTCTTTTTATTTATAGGATGGTTGTAATCTCTTTTTAAGAGCAGAAAGTTGAAACCCTCTTGTGTTCTGGATAATCTCTTTATCCCTACCCCCCATTTTATGCATTTTGAGTAATCTCTGTTCAGCTAAGCTTTTTAGAGAACGTCCATTTTAGGTCTCAATGTAAAAGAGTAAACTTGAGTTTAGAAAAGATTGGGGACTCACGTAAAGGAAATATTTAGTTACTGACAGAGTTGGGACCAGAGCCAAGATGGAGATTTTTTGTTCTCTGAGGAGGAGTTATTGTTGCATTAAAATCTGTGGCTTTGTAGTTATTAGAGAGTTCAATACTAGTTTAGATATTTTTAAACAAATACAGTTATTGAGAAATGAAGTAATATGTAAAATGCCAACTGTCATAACAAAATATCATAGACTGTGTGGCTTAAACAACAGAAATTTCTTTTCTCACTATTCTAGAGGGCCAGGAACAGGGTATTGGCATCATCAAGTTCTGATGAGGAAGGAGTTTCTTCCTCACATTTAGATAGCCACCTTCTTGCTGTGTCTTTGTATGGAGGAGAGAGAGAAAGAGTGAGTGACCTTTCATAAGGGCACTCATCCCACTCTGGGGGCCCCACCCTCATGGCGTCATTTAAACCTAATTTTTCTCCCAAAGGCCTTGTCTATAAGTATCATCACACTGGGGGTTAGGAATTCCAGATATAAACTGGGAGTGAGGGGCTACACCATGGCTCCTACCACTAGTGGCCAAAAGATCTTAATTCCAATTCCCGTTCCCATCTTGTTGCCCCTTACCATTTTGTTTCCTGTTACTGTTACTTCTTAATAGTTTCTTGTAAGCTCCTGGATCCCTGGACAGTGGGAGTTGTATTCTTTAGAAGACTTGCAAAGAGCATCATTCATGGGAAATAGATCTTTGCTTTTTTTTTTTTTTTAAAGATTTTTTTTTTTTTATACAATAGCTAGGGTACAGGACAGAGGCGTGGGAGGGTGAGAGGATTCACCAGAGACAGAGTGGGGAGCAGAACAGACCGAAAGCACAGCTTAGGGGAGCAGTGGGCGTGACAGGAGAGGTCTGCACCATCTGGGAATCTCCCTGGCCAGCCAGGAATCGAACCCGTGCTGCAGAGGCTGAAGACAGCTTCATAGCGCTACACTCAACTGCTGCACCACCAGGGAGGCCTGACCTTTGCATTTTCTACCCAGGAAGACATGTGGGGTTAACATGTTGGGTAAGACTCTCTAAGATTGAGGGTTACAGATAGGGAGGATAAGAAGGTTATACCTGCTTAAAACACTGCTTGTTTTAATCCTGCAGGAAAATGGGTGCTCTGCTAGACTGCTTTTCCTTTTGGGAAGCTTTTGGTGAGTCCAGAACTAGGACCTAGTGGGCAACAAAGAGGGTGGATGGAGGGCACTGTGAAGATAGGATTGAAGGAATGTGCTTGACTAGGAATGAGGAGACTGTAATTTCTTTCTCGTTTAATCTTATTCCTAATGACAAGAACACTTTCAGGTTACTAGCTGAGCAAATTACTTAACCTCTCTTCCCCTCAATTGTGCTCAGTTGAAATGGGAATAATAATAGTATATAATAATAATAATAATAGAACTCTCAAAGAGTTCTTAGGATTAAATGTAAAACATTTAGCAGAGCATCTGCTTTATCTATCATAGGAAAATGGTTAGTCTGTGGAGATAGTACAATAATATACTAGAGCTGTGCACTTGGGAGGAGATGTAATTTAACTCTGAGTTTCCAAGAAAAGCAAATTCTTTAGAATTTTACTACCTAGAGCAGTGGTCTACAAAGAAGAGAACATACTACTCAGAGAATGTGAAAAGATCATCCAGTGTAATTTGCAAAGAAAAAGTGTGCCAAGGAATATAAGGGATTGTCGGTGGTTCTTTATTGTCACGGTAGTGAATTCCCATCTAGTTCTTGGCATTATTGCTCTTTGATAAACATGTCTCTTCTGTATGGAGGATAGGATTTTTTTCCTGGTCCTCTTTTGAGTAGGTGGGACTATGTTACTAGATTTTGCTAATGAGCTAGGAATGGAAGTCTCCATCAGCCTGAGTCCCTGAGTGAGTATAGGAAACAAAGCCCCAATCCCACAGTGATAAGCAGTGAACATGTAACTTGAACAAGAAGTCATTGTTTTAAGTCACTGATGTTTTGGGGGTGGTTTGGGATAGGTTCAGCATAACCTATTTTATTCTGACACGGGGATTCTTCTTTTTTTTTTTTGGCTATATAGAGAATTGAATAGATACTGAAGTATCTTGTCTTTTCTCAGTAAAATAATTTCATGTAATACATTTTTATATACCCATAAGCCTTTTGATTTCTTGATCTAGGTCTATCTTTCTCTATGCTAATATCACATATTTAGTTATAATATGATTTGTAAGTTTTGATCATTGGTGGTGTCCATGCACATTAAGGAGTGTTACGTTTTCTTGGAGACCTGACTCCTAGTTTGTTTTTTCTTGAGTGCTGGATTTTGTCAAATGCACTTTCTGCATCTGTTGAGATGATCATGTGACATGTGCCTTTGTCCTTTATTAATATGCTGTTATGTTGATTTTTATGTTGACACAATCATGCATTCCTGGCATGAATTGCTCTTAGTCGTGCTTTTAAATAAGCTTTAAATATACAGCTAGATTATGTTTGCTAATATTGTTGAGGATATTTAAAGCTATACTCAAAGCATATTGGCCTGTAATTTTATTTTCCTGTAATATCTTTGTCTTGCTTTAATAATTTTAGTAATACTGGTTTGAAAGAATGATTTGGGAAGTGTTTCATCCTCTTATTTTCCCCCTTATTTATCTTTTTAGTTATGTATTTTTGAGTTGTTTTCTTTGTGGTTGCCCTTGGTAAACAGCATGTTAATTTATAAACAATCCAGTTCAGATTACTACCATTCAATAATGTACAAAAGCATTGTTGCTAAATAGCTTTGTCCTCCTATTCATGCTTTATTGTTATACATTGTATCTTTCTATACTTGTCCATCAACATATATTTATAACTATTTTTTGTACACTTGTTTTTAAATCAGATAGGACAAAAGAGTAATTACAAACAAAACATGTCTTTTATGTTTATGGATGAAGTTGTCTTTATCAGTATCCTTTATTACTTTGTGTGAATTCAAATTAGTCTGTAGTGTCCCTTTACTTTATCTTAAAGGATTTCTTTTCATATTTGTTGTCTGCTAGTGATGAACTCTCTCATTTTTGTTTGCCTGGAATTGTCTTAATTTCTTCATATTTTTGAAGGTTAATTTCATTATATATAGAATTATTGTTGAGAGGTTTTTTCCTTTTGGTAATTTCAATGTGTCATCTAAGTTCCTAATTATGTGGAGTCCATTGAAGTTCTTGGACACGTAGATTAATGTTTTTCATCATATGAATTTTTGTCCCTTATTTTTTAAATGTTTTTTGATTTTTTATCTCTAGGATACCTAACATTTGTTGAAAGCATAATTTTGAATTGTTTTCTGACTATAATATGCAGTTGACCCCTGAACAAATGTGGGGGTTGGGGTACTTACCCTTTGTGCAGTTGAAAATCTGAGTATAACTTGACTCTCTGAGAACATAACTACAGTTGTCCCTCGGTATCTGTGTGTGTTGGTTTCATGATCCCCCACAGACACCAATCAGGGTGGCTCAAGGCTCTTAGAATCTGCCCTCCCTACCCATGGGTTATGTATGCATGGTGGGATTCAAGCAACTGATATCCAGTGTGAATTGAATCCAGTGTGAATGGACTGTCTGGGAATATGGAGGACCAACTGTATTTATTGAAAAATATCCCCTGTAAGTGGACTCAAGTAGGTCAGAAATCCGTGTTGTTCAAGAGTTAACTCTACTTTTTTATTTAAATCACTTAATTCCTTATTCAAAACCCTCCAGTGGCTTCCCATCACACTCAAAATAAAATCTCAACTCATTACTGTTGCATTTAAAGACTTACCTATACATGACTTAAACCTTTCATTACGCTGCAATTCTGCTTGAGGCACATTTCAAGTCCAGCTTCTTCCTTCCTGATAATATCTGCTCCTACAGCTGTCCTTATTGTTTTTCTAACCTTATGAAAAGTCTCACTTTATTTCCTCATTCCTTTCTTGACCACTTATAAAATTAACCCCTGTCCCAATTATACCTATCACTGTTGTTTTATCCAGCTGTATTGTTTTCATCATGTTGAGTAACCTGGCATTATAGATAAATATATGGATGAATGGATAGAGTAATTAGCAGCTTTACAGAAAAATTCTTTTAAAGTAAAATCTAAGCTATATATGGGCAGGGGGTCCCCCCTCCCCTTTAATCACCAATGTTTTTAGGAACTCCAAAGTGATGGTTAATAGTTCTTAGCTGTATCTAATTGCTGTGTGGACTTTTGATGCAGACTATTTTTCTATTTAAATATTAAAATTAAAAGTAAAATATATACTATTTTTTCTTTAGTTTACTCTTACTACCTTTTTTTACCTTCTTTTTTGCTTTTACTGAAATACATTCCTACAGTGTTTTCAAAAATATTTTGAAATTTTGTAATATTTGTACTTAGCATATAATATAAACCATAAGAATTAAGGTAGAAATTAGCAGTGTTGATTAGAAATACATGTGTTCAGTATAACAAGGAACCAGGAATAAAAAAGCTCAATTTTTTTAAGTAAGCTTTTTTAAAATTAGTTAATATTTATTAGAACAATGTTGAGTTCACAACAAAAGTGAGCAAAGGTACAGCGTTTTCATTGACTCTATATTTGAATGTTTGGATGGCATAGTGTCAACATTTGCTGACAAAGTAAATAGTAGTATCTGAGAGCAAGAGAGGTGTCAGGGGTAACTCCATGACATTTGACCTGAGCCACTTGAATGGATGGAGTTGTCATTAATTGAGATGGGTAAGTCTGGAGCAGAAGCAGATCTGGAGGAGTTTGGATTTGGGCATTGTAATTTTGAGATACTGGGATATGTTGAATAGGCTGTATATGCTTGCATAGAATTGAGGAAAGGGAGGCAAAGGAGAGCAATTTGAGTCTTCAGTGTTTAGCTGATAGGATGAAATCTCAGAGAGAGTAAATGTACATTGAAAAAGATAAGCTAGCCAATGATACTTCAAAATTAAGAGTTAAGGGATTTGAGGCTGACCAGCCAAGGAGCTTGAGAGCATACAGCCAATCAGATAATAATAAAACCAAGCGTATGTGGTATCTTATTAATTTCTGATTTAAGCCTCCCTTTTTTGATTGCTTTTTATACTAAATAATATATATTGGACATTACCTTTTTTATGGCAAACTTTTTTCTTCTGTGTTTTCTTACTGTGTTATTTCTTTACAGTTCAAAGAAGTTCCTTTAACATTTCTTGGATTGCTAGCTTAGTGGTGATATCTTTTTGTTCTTGCTTCTCTGGCTAACTCTTAATCTCTCCTTCAATTCTGAATGTTAACCTTGTTGGGTAAAGTATTCGTGGTTGCAAGTGTTTTCCTTTCAACATTCTTTTGTCCCAAAAGTTTCTGTTGAAAAATTCTACTGCTGTTTCCTTTTATGTGAAAGGCTGCTTTTTTTCTCATTTCTTGATTTTTTTTAATTTCTTTTCCCCACCGCCATCCTTTTTTTTTCTTTCTATATCCTTTCTTCGTTTGTATTTCCTTCTTAACCTCAGAGCCCTCATGGTGTTTATTGATATCTATTAATTAGTGTATTTTATTTTATCAATCATCTGTTATATGAATGCCCAGTAATATTTTTTAACCATACTAACGTGCTTTTAGTGTACATAATTCTTTCAAAATTCCTCAATTTTGTTGGAAATTACTGTATTTCATCTTTTCTTATGACTGAATAGTACTCCATAGAGTGGACCTACCATATCTTATCAATTCAGTTATTTATTGATAGGCATTTAGGCTGCTTTCAGATCCTGGCTATAGCAAAAACTGCTGATACAAACATTGTAGAACATATGTATTTTTTCGTGTTGATGATTTCCTGTTCTTTTGGTAGATGCTCAAGAGTGGGATTGCTGGGTAGTACGGTATTTCCATTTTTATATTTTTAAATTTTTTTTTAAAGATTGATTTATTTGGGCCTCCCCTGGTAGCGCAGCGGTTGATCGCTGGGCTGCAAAGCTGCCCGCAGCCTCTGCAGCACCAGTTCGATCCCCGGCTGCCGGCGAGGGTCCCACATGGCACGCAGACCTCTCCTGCCACCCTCTGCTCCCCTCAGCAGTGTACTTGGTCAGTCTGCCTGTTCTGTTCCCCACTCTGATGAATTCTCTCACCCTCCTGCGTTTCTGACTGTACCCAGTGCTTTTATAAATAAATAAATAAATCTTTAAAAAAAAGATTGATTGATTGATTTATACAAGAACCAGGGTACAGACCAGATGTGCGGGAGGGCGAGAGGATTCACCAGAGACAGAGCGGGGAACACAACAGGCAGACTGACGAAATACACTGCTGAGGGGAGAGCAGGTGAGACAGGAGAGGTCTATGCACCATGTGGGACTGTCGCCGGCTGGTCAGGATCAAACCGGCACTGCAGAGGCTGCAGACAGCTTCACAGCATGGTGCTCAACCACCTGTGCCACCAGGAGAGGCCCAACTGGTAAAATAATTTTGATTGAAAAGATGTTCTAGACACTTTTAACATTTAAAAAAATATTAAAATCTTAAAAAAAAAGATTTATTTATTTTTGCATAGAAGAACTGGGGTGTAGGCCAAAGGTGCCAGGGGTGAGAGGATTCACCAGAGACAGAGTGGGGTGCAGAACAGGTGGATTTACTGAAATACACTGTTAAGGGCAGCGGCGGAGACAGGAGAGGTCTGCTGCACCATATGTGGGTCAGCTCCTCGGCCTAGGGATTGAACTCATGCCATCATGGTAACAGTGCTGAGACTTAACCCCTAGGACACCAGGAAGGCCCCTAAAAAATATTAAATTTTTTTTTTGAGATTTATTCTACTTATTTATGCATACCAGAGCTGGGGGTTAGGCCAGGGGTGCGGGGTTTGGGGTGAGAGGATTCAACCCAAACCCAAACCCAAAAAGACTTAAAAGTCTTTTACTGAATTTTTTTTAATCTGAAAGCAAAAGAAATGAACTATTTAATTTGGCAGGCATATGTTCCCGGAAGCCTTTTGGGCTGTATTCCATGATGATCTTTTGAAACATTTTTTTAAAATATTTATTTATTTAGTCATACAAGCACTGGGTATAGTCAGAAGCGCGGGAGGGCAAGAGAATTCACCAGAGCCAGAGCAGAGAGTTGAACAGGCAGAGTGAGGAAGTACACTGCTGAGGGGAGCAGCGGGCGGCAGGAGAGGTCTGCGTGCCATGTGGGACCCCCACCCGGTGGCCGGGGATCAAACCGGCGCTGCAGAGGCTGTGGGCAGCTTCGCAACCCAGCGCTCAACCGCTGCACCACAGGGGAGGCCCTCTTTTGAAACATTTGGTGAACATTTAGATGTTCAGATGTTCAGGTCTGCTAACAGGCAACACTACTGAAACAGATACCACAGTTACTTATACTTTATGGAGGCTGATTTTTAGAGCCTGATTAGCATAGAGGTTAAAATCACAATTTCTGGGACTTCATGTCTCTAGTCCACATATTTTCTGTGAGTGACTTAATCTCTTGATCCTTCAGGTGAAATGAGCATAATATTGTTGCCCACTGCACAAGAATGTTGCTGCAATTAAATCATGATAAGTCAAATAAATTATAAGTCAAATAACTAATAACTGCCTGGTTTATAATAACAAACACTAACATGTAGTACTTACCATTATTATTTTAGTTAACTTATTTTGGAGTATCATAAGCCAAAGGAATTCAAGAAAACAATATGTGAGATATTTGAAAAGGATTTTGTCAATGTAATTACCCATTAAATATTCTATTGAGTAGATAAATAGTGTAAACTGTCTTTGGACATGTCAGATGTGCAGTTTGTTTTTAAAAAGCTAATTGTGCCAGAGTATGGAATCTGCCTAAATATTCCTTTACCATCACACAAATTAAACTATCTTGTGGACTAATTTTCAGCATTGAGAAATGTCCATAATGTACTTTTAAGAGTAAATATAACTAAATGCAGCATTTAGAACTGTCTTCTGTCTGGCCTTAAATCTTAAACTCTTCCAGACTTATTTCATGTGATCCTTTTAAAGATTTTCCTGATCTAACACTTTGTGTCAAGGCCAGAGAGTTACTAAAACATAACTATTCCATAGTGAGTGAATTAGACTACATCTTTTTTTTTTTTTTTAAGATTTGTTTATTGATTGATTGATACATACATACATACAAGCACTGGGTACAGTCAGAAGTGCGGGAGGGTGAGAGAATTCACCAGAGCCAGAGCGGGGAGCAGAGCAGGCAGAAGGACCGAAGTACACTGCTGAGGGGAGCAGCGGGCGGCAGGAGAGGTCTGCGCGCCACGTGGGACCCTCCTCCGGTGGCCGGGGAGCAGCTGGGGATCGAACCGGCGCTGTAGAGGCTGCGGGCAGCTTCGCAACCCAGCGCTCAACCGCTGCGCCACCGGGGAGGCCCCTAGACTACATCTTTTTTTGTCACTTTTTACCTCATTCTGTAAGTTTTAGCTAAGCAGCTAGCCTTCAATTTAGAAGTGTCCTTCATAAGTAGTTTTGTATCATACTCTTTTGAAGATTTATTGAATTTTTAACCATTTTTTATAACCTTCCTCTAAGGTATTTCCATCTGTCAGCAACACTTAATTTGGAATAACATGGAACTTGAAGATGATTATTGCTTGAATGATTACAAGTGAGTGTAATTGCATATTAGCTGTTTTATAGATGTTCAATATTATGACTCCATGTACCAGTATTTTTATTCTGAATCCTTGAAGCATGTCTCATCTTCTAAATAGTTTTGATCTCTAGATTTCAGTGTCAGTCCTGAACTTTAAGATGTGTTGGCTCCATACCCTGTACTACTCGATTTTATTCTTCTGATTCTTTATTATTCATACCAAATTGTTTATCCCTTGTCTGTTTAGATCTTCCTCTTCTTATTGTTCCTTATTTACTCCTTTCTTTGAATATTGACCTATTTCCACTTGGCTGCTTTTCTTTCCATTTTCACGAAAGTATTGGTGAGAAAATATTGTTCTTCACCATGTCTTTCCTTTTTCATTATGCTTGCCTTCTGCTACTAAGTGACATTGTGTGCACCACTGATAGCAGGATACACTGTTCACCTTTTGTCTGTTTCTCCCTTCTCTCTTCTAATTATATACTCTTGGGGGCAAAGCAGTTAGAGACAAAGTGGAATAGCTGGGAAAGAGCATTGGGTATTGGGAGACCTTGTAGATTTGCTATTTTCCTATTTTCTACTTTATTATACAGATGTTATTTTCCAACACTTTGCATCTTCGACAAGCCTCTTTTCTTCTCAGGGACTCTTTTTTTTCCTTATGTGTCAAATGAAGAGGCTGAGCCATATGATTACAGAGATCCTTTCCAGTGTTTTAATTCTGGAATTTCATGTCATGTTTAAGAGTTATGAGAACTTCACTTTTCCATCATTTATATAAGTAAATAGTTAGCATTTTATACTTATGAATATTATTGCTGTGTCTTTTTTTTATATAGTAGAGAATAGGCACTGTGCCTGACAAACCAGGACATAATTGTGTGTGTGTGTATAATGTTGAATGCATTTTGATGATTATGGTTTATTTTTGTGTTAACTATCCACAGCATTTCAGAAGGTTGTACCTTGAAGCTGGTATTGGCTATGCGTGGTGGACCTATAAATACTAGAAGAGGTAGGCATGTTAAAATTATATTAAATTATCCTGATAATAATAACCTCCAAGCCAGTTTTTTATAGCCTTGGGTTATAGTCAGATTTTCTGTTATTAAGTCTAGAAGAACCACATTTGTTTCTTTAGACATTGTTCTGTAAAATCTAAATGTACTCATTCTAGAAAATCTCATGATTCCTGTTCAATCCAGGGAGGTTTAAAAATAAACCTTACCAGTATAGGGAAGAGAAAATAGGATGTCACAGTATAAATAATATGTTGTTATTGTGTTTATGTTCATAGCAGTCTTGTTGCTTTTGTTATTCACTCTTTTGAATCTTCAATTCTGGGTGGTAGTGATTATTACAGAAAATTCCAAAGATGACTGTTAGCTTGGTTTGTGATACATTTGAGTTTATGGATATATTCATGGTCCTGTTAATTCCTTTTTACAGAATATGGTGGGGTCTGGGAATCAATTCAATCATTCAGCAAATACATGTAAAGTATCTATTAGATGCCTAGTGCTGTGTTCCAAGTGCAGTAAACTTTAGAAAAAGCCCCTGCTTCAAACACTTCCCACAATAAACATGTAAAGAGGTAATGTGATACTATCTGTTGAAATAGAAGAGTAGGAAGATGATTGTGAATGGGCCTTCAGAGAAGATGAGCGGAGACTTCATTAACAAAAAAAAGTTCTGAGCTTGACAAGAGCTGAAAGTGTTCCTATTAGTCCCTGACTCAGGTATGTTACATGCATCCCCGCCAGCTAAAGTCATCCTTAGATTATTCAGAGCATTCCTGCTCTGTGGACTCATTTTGGGAAGGTCTGCATATTTGTTTGATTCTTTATTAACCTGGAAACCGAAGGTTAAGTATTGATTCCACTACAGGCTTGTTTCTTCCACAAGACAAATTTTATCTCTATGTTTCATAATCTTGGCTAGAAAATAGGGTTATTACTATCTTTTTCCTAGTTAATTTCTAGTTATTTCAAGCGTATTTTGTGAAGTGTGTTACTTTGATTGTTGGCTTGTTTTGGATAGGTTAGAAAAAACAAAGATAATAGTGTTAGCGCTGATTAATTAGTACTCCTAATAGAAAGTCCTTTCTATTAATTGGAACTACTAAACTATCCTACATGACATAAGATGATTATAGTAGCAAATCTGTGGGTAGTATAAGGACCATAAGTGTTTACTGAGACACTATGGTAAGATATAGTATATAGTGTCCAATCACCTGAATTCCATTGTGGTTTACTAAGGATAAAATTATGTTTGTGAGGAGGAGTTTAAGTGCTACAGATTCTAAGTTAGATATATATGTATATTTTTGAAAATTCCATTGTGAAAATGAAAGGCAGCAATACCTTTTGGTAGTTGAAGCTTTATAATACCTTTTCCCAACAACTTTCTGTTCCTTGTTTGTGAATTAGAAAATCAGCACCTCGAAACTGTTTTAATATTTTAAATTTTTAATAATTTTGCCTTTATTAAATCATTGTTTTAAAGTTAAAAGCATTCTGTTACCTACCTTATATCATTAGCAGCTTCATGGGGAAAAAAAACAAACTGTATGCAGATCTAGAACTTCTCTATATTGTATTTGAGAAACCATTTAAAGCTACTTAGTCTCAAAAATCATTTAACTTTTTTTTTTTGGGGGGGGGGTGGGGGACCCTCGCCAGTGGCCGGGGATTGAGCTGGTGCTTCAGAGGCTGTGGGCAGTCTTGCAACCCAGTGCTCAACCGCTGCGCCACCAGGGGAGGCCCAAAAAAAATCATTTAACTTTTAAAGTTGATTCTGAAATAGCTATTACCAGAACACCTTAGAAAATACTTAGTTTTTAAAATAAAAAAACTTAGTTTTTTAGAACTAAATTTTGTTCTATATATGCAGTGTTTTATACCTGATGAAATTGAAATGGTTTTTCTGTTCTGAAAAGATGTGTACATACATACACATATTCAATCCATGTGCTTCCTTAAGTAAGGCATACTATGTTGGTTTAAGCAAGACTTCCATGTGACTTTAGTAATGGCAATAACATTTCCATTTTTTTAATTAATGCAATGTGGAAAGTGTATTAACTTAAAAATGGTGAGAACTTGTTACAAAAATGTCTTTTAATAGTCCCATGTTTTGTGCCTATGAAAGAGCCAGTCAAGTGTTTTTAATTTTTAAAAATTTATTTATTTATATATATTTTACATCATTGTTCATTTTTGTACATTTGCTTTTCCCCTCAGATATAGTCCCTGTAAAATTCCCACCACCAGTTCACCCATGCACATCACCATAGTTCCTTGTGCTCTTCCCTCCCGTTTTGATCTTTCCCTCCCCTCCCCCCACAAAATGTCTCTGCCAATCAGGTATTTTTTAATATAAGCTAAATCTTGTATTTCTAAAGTTTTTGTGTTTTAGTAGTGGTGGTATTGAATTTAGAATATAGGAACATCTTCAATGTTTTTATATTCTTGCTTTTAGAGTGTAGTATGTCATTGCAGTAACCTTTTTAAAAGGTAATACAACATTGTGATTCTGTTAATAAATAAGCTGATTGAAAGTTACAAAGTTTGGAAAATTGTTGTCTTTTTTAGGAGCTAGTGTTAGGGAGCAAGTGTTTCTGCACCTTGACATGAGAATGTCTTTGGGAGCGAACTTCATTTTTTTGTAACCTTTATGTCGACTCCCAAGTCTGGGATTCTGAGGCTTTTAGAACACTCCCTACATGAGCCAGCAATCTCCTGAGACCCCTTGCGACCCCACCACAGGTGTAGAATCTGTAGCTGCTATGGACAAGAATGAATCATAATGATGACTACAGTATTATTCAAACCTGAGGACAATTGTGGGCCCTACAACCTAGGGGGATTTGGAGTGGCCCCAGTTCATGTGCTCTGACAAAATGGACACTTGGATACCTATAAGGACAATTGGGGTCCTGGAAGAATGCTTTCAAGAAACATGCTGACTTGCAAACCTTGCAGTTTTATTAAGCTAAGTCGCCCCCTAGTGTTCTGAGTTATTGTGTACGTTTTTCTCTTTTCTCTTTTTTTTTTTTTTTTTTTTTTTTAAGAACTGGGGTACAGGTCAGAGGCATGGGAGAGTGAGAGAATTCACCAGAGACAGAGTGGAGAGCAGAACAGGCAGACAGACGGAAGACACTGCTGAGGGGATCAGCGGGCGAGGCAGGAGAGATCTGCTGCGCCATGTGGGTTTTGCCCTGGCTGGCCAGGAATCCAACTACACTGCAGAGGCTGCGGACAGATTCACAGCACGGCGCTCAACCTGCTGCACCTTCTGGGGAGGCCCTATAGTGTACTTCTAATTATCTAATTTCATGTCAAGAAATAACTCTTAAGAATCAGCCTATATATACGACCAGAAAGAAAAAGAGAGATTGACTTCACTTGCTTCTTATTTCTTATGTCTCTGAAAGCCTGTTTATCAATTTTTCCATTTGTAGTTCCTATGGAAGATCCACTTAGGGAGATGGCTGAGTACATGGATTCCAATCAAGATGAGGTTTGGGAGAAGACCACCTGCAACAAACAAGTTACATTTTTGGTATACCGAGAAGGCGATCAATTGAATTTCTTTCGTGTAGTTGATAGGGGAGATGGAACTTTAACACCCTTATCTGAATCTTTAAGGTAAATAGGTTTTTGTCACTTTAGAGGAGAACATCATATGAAATGCTCATAAACTTTTATATTTACTTTGTGTTATCAAAATAATTTTATATTTACAAGACTAACGAAACATCATGCGTATTCTTCTACCCCCTGACCCTGTAATTTGAAGTTGTCCTTCAGAGATTGCTGTTTAGGAAATAATTTCTAAAACTGAAATTTCTTTATGGAGTAGTACTTTTTTTCCTAAAAAAGATTTATTTCTGTCACTTTATGAAACTCTAACATGCCTTCTAGATTACAGTCTTGTTATAATAGTGTGTTTTTATCCAACCTTGGCATAATAGAAAGGGTTGAGCCTAAAGTTGCTATCATTTTTTCAAAACTTTGCTGCTTTTGGGATAAACGAATCTCTTTATTTCTATGGTCTCGTTTTACTCTCTAAAAGGGAAGTTTTGTTATATTACTTCTAAAATCAGAAAGAAAGAGTACTTAGCTAGGCAAAAGAACAATAGGGGATTGGACAGAATAACCTCTAAGTTTTTGTGCACACTTACTGTGATTCGTTTATTCCTTTTGCTTTAAGCCACTAAACGTTTACTGAACTTTATAATTTTATAACTTTACAAACTGGGTTACAAAGATGATTGTTCCTCCTCTCATGTGGCACATACAATCTGCTATAGGTAGGATACATAATATAACTTCGGAGATTATTATAAAAAGTTATCAACATCTCTGGACAACCTTTGTTGCCCTTTGTTTGAGGGGCCTTTATTTTTCTTGAAGGGAAAAAGAAGTTAGGCAAAACCTGTGATATGAAGTGACCTTTTTTTTTAAGATTTATTTATTTATTTATTTATACAAGCACTGGGTACAGTCAGAAGCGTGGGAGGGTGAGAGAATTCACCAGAGCCAGAGGGGAGAGCAGAGCAGGCAGACTGATGAAGTACACCGCTGAGGGGAGCAGCGGGGGGCAGGAGAGGTCTTCGTGCCATGTGGGACCCTCACCCGGTGGCCGGGGATCGAACCAGTGCTGCAGAGGCTGCGGGCAGCTTTGCAACCCAGCGCTCAACCGCTGCACCACCGGGGAGGCCCAGAAGTGACCTTTTTTTTTTTTTTTTAAAAGATTTCTTTATGCATACAAGAACTAGGGTACAGGCCAGAGGTATGGGGGGTGGTGAGAGAATTCACTAGAGACAGAGTGGGGAACAGAAAAGGCAGATTGACTAAATACACTGCTGAGTGGAGCAGCGGGCGAGGCAGGAGAGGTCTGCTGTGCCATGTGGGTCACCTCCCAGGCCGGGGATTGAACTTGTGCTTTAGTGGCTGCGGTGAGTTTCATAGTTTGCATCTTAACCCTCTGCGCCACCAGGGAGGCCCCTGAAATGACCTTAAATTAGGGATAGACACTGGACAGACAGACAAAAAAAGGAAAGGTATTATAAGTAATCAGATTTAATCCCACAATATATATAGCTAATGGCAAGACCATTCAGCAAAAAACTTGTAGTCTGGAAAACAGTTTCTGTGGGTCAGGAGTCTAGACATAGTACTCTATGCAGGGTCTCAGAAAACTGTAATCAAAGTATTGACAAAGGTGCATAGATAATCTTTCAAGTTCATTCACATTTGGCATAATTCGTTTCCTGGTGGTATGTAACTGAGAGCCCTGACATTTTACTGACTGTAACTAGAGGGCTCCACCAGTTCCCTTTTGATGAATTCAGAACCAGCTGATTGGGGGCATGAATTACACCTGCAAAATCCTTTTATGCTTGCCGTATTCTGTTGACTAGATGCAAATCACAGGTCGTGTCCACTCTTAAGGGTAGGAGATTATACAGGGGTCTGAGCTCCAGGGATCTAAAATCTGAGAAGGTTTCTGCCCACCACAGAGTGTTATGTGAAGAAAGACTCCTTTGTGGTCACAGAAAGTAGTGTTGCAATAAATGTTACATTTGCCTATCTCTTAAGACTTAGAAAAATAAACATAGTATTCATGAAAATATTTAGAATATTTGAATGTAAAGATATTTTTGGATTAAGTTTATAAATTACTATGTTATCCTTCTCTAGTTACATATTTCCATTTGAAAAAAATTGTGATTGGCTTTTAACTGATCTCATGATTCTGTGCTTTGTAAGACAAAACACAATAATGGGTTCTTTGAAAAAATTAGTTGAATTTTTTTTTTTAAAAGATTTATTTATTTTGGGCCTCCCCGGTGGCGCAGCGGTTGAGCGCTGGGTTGCGAAGCTGCCCGCAGCCTCTGCAGCACCGGTTCAATCCCCGGCTGCTCCCCGGCCACCAGAGGAGGGTCCCACATGGCGCGCAGACCTCTCCTGCCGCCCGCTGCTCCCCTCAGCAGTGTACTTCGGTCCTGCTGCCTGTTCTGCTCCCCGCTCTGGCTCTGGTGAATTCTCTCACCCTCCTGCGCTTCTGACTGTACCAGTGCTTGTATAAATAAATAAATAAATCTTTTTTAAAAAAAAAATTATTTATTTATACAAGAACTGGGGTACAGGCCAGATTTGTGGGAGGATGAGAGGATTCACCAGAGACAGAGTGGGGAACAGAACAGGCAGACTCACTGAAATACACTGCTGAGAGGAGCAGCGGGCGACACAGGAGAGGTCCACCCCGCCATGTGGGTTGCTCCGTGGCCAGGGGAGATTGAACCAGTACTGCAGAGGCTGCGGACGGCTTCATAGTGCTGCGCTTAACTGCCTGCGCCACCAGGGAGGCCCAAAAAATTAGGTGAATTTAAAGGCTTTTTATCCTTTAAATGCATCCATTGAATTATTTATCATGATTGTACATTTTTACAAACACTATTCTCCATAGAGAAATTAAGTAAAGGGCTAGTTTTTTAATCACAGGAAGATTGAGTCAGAACCTCTTTCAGTATTCAAGGGTTAAAATTAAAACACTTCATGATTTAACAAAAAAGTACTTAAATAATACAAGGTAACTAAAAATAGATTGAGTCATTTCATTTCCAACTCCAAGGGTGAACTTGAAGATATTTTCACTCAGCTCTCCTTTTCAAGTATAGCTAACTTTTAGACAAAAATCTCTCACTTATTTGGGTATACAAGCACTATACTGTAAGGTCTGTTGTTGGTGCTTGAGGAAGCAGCAGGAAGTAGTATAAAGAGTAGACTTTGGAACCAGATGCGGGATTTGAATTTTAGGCCCACCATCTGCTAATTCTCTGGTCTGAGCAAAAGCAACCTTTCTCAATTACAGTGTCTTAATTTATAAAATGGGCTATAATATCACCTTAAATGGGGACATTTTAATGCCACCTTTTATGAGGATTAGAAGTAATATGTAGGGCCTCCCCGGTGGCGCAGCGGTTGAGCGCTGGGTTGCGAAGCCGCCCGTGGCCTCTGCGGCGCCGGTTCGATCCCCGGCTGCTCCCCGGCCACCAGAGGAGGGTCCCACATGGCGCGCAGACCTCTCCTGCCGCCCGCTGCTCCCCTCAGCAGTGTACTTCGGTCCTTCTGCCTGCTCTGCTCCCCGCTCTGGCTCTGGTGAATTCTCTCACCCTCCCGCGCTTCTGACTGTACCCAGTGCATGTATAAAAAAATAAATAAATAAATAAATAAATAAATAAAACATGCCTCTATATATAAAAAAAAAAAAAAAAAAAGAAGTAATATGTAAGTAATATGTGAAAAGTGCCTGGTAGTAGGCAGTCAGTAAATGGTAGTAATGTTACTAATTTAGTAGTGTCAATTTTCATACTTTGGTAGGCAGCTACAATAGGTAAAAGTGTTGGTCACAAGTCAACAACTTAGGGACTGAGTTGCTTATGGAGACCAGTTCCTGCCATTCTTCCTTTTGATACCTATGCCTGCTGTGCCTGTAATTAACTCATGAATTAACTCCTGTAAAATTCAAGATTGGGCCTATTAATTTTTGATTTTTTTATTTGATGGTGCTATGTGCTTCTGAAGGGTTGTAGAATAGACCCTATTAAGGCTAGCCTCAATTATTTCCACTGTTTACAACCATATAGAACAGGAAATCTTATTAAACTTGATACTTCTACATAGACATAAACCTGGCATAGTGACTAATATACATTCTCACTCTGCCCTATTTAAAAATTCTACTCCTCAAATATGCCTAGCTTGTGTTTTTTTCCCCAGATCCTTTTCAGTATGATTTTCCCAATATTGAAAAAATTGAATGAAATTTCAGCAATGTCTGTTCAGTTCAGCAAACATTGATTAGATGTGTTCTAGGCATCTTACCAGGTGCTGAGACTTGGAAGATGAATAAAACTTAATGTTTGCTTTCAACGTTCTTCCATATGAGTAAGAAGGAAAGGTACATTGTATGTATGTGAGGATAGTGTGATAAATACCTTTATAGTATGTAGTCAAAGAGAAGATACTCCAAAAAATAATTATGTTGAGGTATGACTAAATGTGTCATGGTGATTGATCATTTAATTGAAATGTTTTACTTGTCTAATTTGTGTTATGACTTAACAGGAATATCTTTTTTCATGCTAAATCTGTACTATTCTTATTGGTTACGTTTCCAAATATACTGACAAAAATCTTAAGTTACCTGTTATTTTGTTGTTAATAGAAAATGTTCTGATACACTGTCACTTCCATTTTTAGTGAAAATTTTCTGAAGGTGAATAAAATTCTAGACTTCTATGTCACTTTCTTTTTCACTCTGGTTAATGGATCAGTTTGTGCTCTAGGTTACACAATTATTAGTTTTGACTGATAATTTCAAATCAGAACCTTTTTGTGGAACTGGATTTTTGCTTCTGTGGGAATGGTATAGCAGGTGCCAAAAAAACTTCACATACCATATACTTACTTCAGAAAAACTCAGCTTTGGTAATGCTAGATCATGATGTTGATCCTATTTTTTCCCCATAAAATATATTGTAAATTGCATTTACATTGACAAATGGATTTGTTGTCTTCCTTTTAGCAGTATATATATTTATTGCACATAGAATATTTTTAGTCATTGGGCAGGTACCAAACACAATAATAATTGCCATTTTCTTTGCAGTGGTGGTTCTGTGTATAGTTTGTATACTGATGAAGATGAAGAAATTGAGTCTTCTCCTTCTGGGCAACAGATAATTGAAAATTCAATAACTATGAATAAGATGAAGCTGCTGAAGGCTAAGATGGAGAACATGAATCTCAGCCAAAAGGTGAAGCTTTTGGCACTTGGTCAGGCCTTTTTCTCTCTTACCCCTGCAGGGCTCACAGCATTGAGGTCTGTTGGTAATTGTGAAAAAGTTTATAAGATATTAATCATTTCAAGTTTCTGGCCTCAGTTATTTATTGAGATTAAAAGTATGATTGATCTTTAAGATCATTAACACATCTAATGTGATTATGCTACAATTAAAATAATTCATGATTTAAAAATATTTCATAGTTCTGGGGCTAAGAAGGATAATGAGATAGCTTGCTCTTAATCTTACAGTAAGATTGTAATCTTACAGTACTGTAATCTTACAGTACTTACAATGAATGTCTCCTCTTTCTGGGTGTTAATAACAAGTATGCCTATGTTCAACTTTACTCAATATTGTCAGTTTTCCAAAGTGATATCAAATAATTGACCCAATTTACATTCTTTTCCTTCCTTCTCTCCCTCCCTCCCTCGATTCCTCCCTTCCTACTGCCCTCTCTTGCTCCATACTCTTACTTGTCTCTTATCACAGGCAATTTGAAGTTAATTTTATCTCTCTGGAAGTACTGATGAAAGCATGGGTTATAGGTGTTTTTGTTTGCCTGTGTTTTTGATCTGTGTTTTCTTGGACGATGCATGGAGAAATTAAGATTGAAGCTGACACCATTAATCTTTATAGATTGGAAATCATCACTTTCATTTTTGAAGAATATTTTTGCTGACTATAGAATTGCAGATTGGCAAGATAGTGACCCTAACATAAAAGCAGCTATGGGGGCTAGCGTATCTTTCCAAAGTTCTTCTTTCTTTGCATTCCTACCTCCTCTAGTTTTTGCCTTAGTTGGTGTCCAGTGAATTATGTGACTTTTCTTAATATTTCTAGATTGGGAATATTGGGAGGCCATCCGGTGTTCCATCCCATTCGAATGCTCATAACAGCTCATATCTGAAAGATAAAAGCTCAGACTTCTCTTTAATTTTCAACTGTATCTAAAACATCATAAATTGTGATTTTTTTAATGAAAACCTATGCCCAGGGCCCCTAAAAAATCCGCCAGTTTTTGTAGCTTTAATCATTGGTAAGATTTATTACAACAAAAGGGTACAAAGAATAATCAGCAAAGGGAAAGACATGAGATAAAGTCCTGAGGAAACAAGGCACAAGCTTCCTGAAGTCCTTTCCCAGTGTAGGGCTTTTATTATATTTCTTATGTGCTTAATTTCCCTCAGTGAGTTGTGGCAATACATATGGAATGGTGCCTATCGGGGAAGATCGTTAGACACTCTGTTTCCAGCGATTTTATAGGCTGCCTGGCATGTATCAAAATTCCAGACTTCCAGGAGGGAAGCCAAAATTCAGCATGAACCATATAGTTTGCACATACCGTTTAAGCACAGTGCTCATATGAATTAATGTGGTGGGAACCCTTCCAAAATATAGGTTCCCTGAAGCCAACCAAGATCCAACCTTGTAACCAGTTCCTTTCAAAGAGCATTTTAAACTGGTAACTCTTGGGCCTCCCTGGTGACGCAGCGGGTTGAGCACAGCGCTGTGAAGCTGTCCGCAGCCTCTGCAGCGCAGGTTCGATTCCTGGCCAGCCAGGGAGATAACCCACATGGCGCGGCAGACTTCTCCTGTCTTGTCCGCTGCTCCCCTCAGCAGTGTACTTTGGTCCTTCTGCCTGTTCTGCTCCCTACTGTCTCTGGTGAATACTCTCATCTTCCCGTGCCTCTGGCCTGTACCCCAGCGCTTGTGTAAATAAATAAAATTTAAAAAAAAAACAACCTTGTAACTCTTTTTTATAGTACCTATCTAGCCAAATATTACTGATCTTTCTACAAAAACTTGGAGATTACAGATCAATAGTGCCATATATAACATAATTAATGTTTTCTTTATAACAAAACTCTGCCAGGTAATCATAGAGAGTAAATCAGACAAATTTATTTTCCTTTAACATTCTCAGAAAATTATACTCAATGAAGGAAGACAGCAAAATTCTTCTTAATCATAAGCTTAAGATTTTTATCTTTTAAAATACCTTAAATTGAGGTAATCGAAATGACAATATGTTACAGTAAGTGACATTTTCTTCATTAATTTTTGCTAATGGGGAGAGAACATGACTGTGTAAAGGAATTATATATATTTACTCTTTCCTTTTAGCCTAAGAAAACTGTCAAAGTAAAACCTCGTCCACCTATAGCTCCTCGACCATCTAGTAGTTCCACAGCAGCTGCTCGCCACAGATTGTTAAGGGTTCTCCCCCACATTGGGCAGTCTTGTTTACCTTCTCCCGGGAATCCATATCTACCTGAAACCTCCACCAATGCAATTTCAAGTTTGGCAACTCTGCCCTCTGCTGATAGACCCGTATCATCTATCACTAGTGATTTTCTTAAGGAAGATGGTAACTGGGAGAATAACACACAATCTCATTCCAATAGTAACATCAAATTACCACCTCAGATACCCCATATGGAATTTGAAAATGATAAAGAGCTTGCTGATTCTATTCTCCATCTTGGATCATCCCTGGCTAGGAGGACGAAACATTTTCCAGGAAATTTGTCATCTAATAATGAGGATGACACTGTGTTATTTCCAGCTTCAGAAGACTGTATAACGGAAGAATCACTTCTACCTGAAGTGGGTTCGTTTGCTTCATTTATAGAAGGAAACATTGATGAACAGAGCAGTGACTTAGAAGGCATGCAGAAGGTAAATCCAGAATTCTTACTCACTAATGGTGATAAAGGGTTGAAAGCTACAGAGCAGCATTTAAAAAGTGTTGCAAGAGTATTATGTCACGAATCAGTAGACACTACAGTTCTTAACCACCGTGAATTAAGTCCTCACAAGAATAGACTCTTGTCACCTCTCCGCTGTTCTGCACCAATGTCACTACCTAATTCTCTGATGAAACCACAAAGACAGTCTAAATGCTTTGAGTCTGGGAACCTCCAGTCTTCTGCTCCACAAAATATGCTTCGGTCATTGGATGTTAGAAATATAACTGATTCTTCTTTCCCTAGGACTACTCGCTTTCGAGCTGTTAAAGTTGATTCACCTGGGAAAAAATCTGATATTATTTCTAAAGGTGAAGCTCGGGATATCACAGAAATAGCCAACAAGGCTTCCAAAGAGCCTGTTGGTTGTGTAAACAATATAGGTTTTCTTGCTTCGCTGGCCAGGAGTGCAAGCAGAGACAGTTCACAGAGCACACATGGGGTAGGCAGGCTTCGGACCCCTGGAATCACTCTGTCCTCAAACCTCCAACATTTTCAAGATGAAAACCTTAGGAAAAGTTCTCCCCAGTTAGAGCCTACAGATTTTTTTCTAGTAAGTATTTGCCTTTCAGTTATCCTTGTATTTGCTCAGTTATCCTTGTGGTGACTTAATATCTGTAAAATTTGTTTTTTATTTACATAAATAAGGTAGCCTAAGATTGTATTATTAGTTTCTCTTAAAATGTTTAACTAGCTTATGGAAAATCTCTTTTGACATTCCAATTTAGGATTCAACAATGTTTTAGTCCTACATTGAGAACTATAATTTGAAAATAATTTCATGTAAACAATTTAGCATATATTTTTAAAGACTAAATATTTTCATTGATCTTTTTTTCTAAATAAGGAAACTTACTTGACCTATCAAATTTTATTCTCCTAGAGATAAGTAATAAGTACAGTATTGCTAGATAGGAGCATTGGGTTCCAAGTTAATTTAAAATAAAAACCCAGTAGTGTTTTCATAATAAAATACAAGTATTTCATGTTTGATCATCTTTTCTCCTATTCTCTATTAACTCACCTCTACAGATGTCTTGTTTTTTAATTATAGTCTTCCCATGGTATTGGAATGAATGGAAATAATACTGCAGCAGGGAAAAGAGTAGGTAAGCTATAGATAATTTTGAAGACAATTTAAGACTGTTAATCATATTATGCGTGCAGTTGAATTTTAAAAGAGAAATGAGAAGAACATTCTTTCTAGTATGTACAGAGTAAATTTTCCTAAACTTTGTTCTATTTAGGAAATGATTATGAGGGGCCTCCCTGGTGGTGCAGGGGTTAAAGTCTCAATGTAACCAAGCTATCACCAGCCACTGAGGCATGAATTCGATCTGCTGCCAGGGAGTTGACCCACATGGCGCAGCAGACCACTCCTGTCTTCCCCACTGCTCCCCTCAGCAGTGTATTTCAGTAGATTTGCCTATTCTGCTCCACACTCTCTCTAGTGAATCCTCTCACCCCTCCAAACCTCTGGCCTACACCCCTGTTATTCTATGCATTCAGGGTGGGTATGATGTGGAAAATGACAAGAAATGATTCGAAAAGTGGGAAAGGTTATCAAGTCCAAGGAATTTAAACTTTTCCTGTTGGTAGTAGGGAACCAATATGTTAGTACTAGTTTTTAGCCTGGAGTAGATGACAAGTAAATTGTTTTCTCTGGTTGATAGAAAATATATAGAAACTTTTCTTAAGAGAAGTCTGTAGTTGTCTTTCTTATCTGGCACTTCTCTGTGTCATCTTATACCTATCTCTGCACATTCAGAAGAGTTCTCAAATTAAAAAAAATATATAGGAAATGTTGCATTAAGCACCTCCAAGAAATAAAAAAAAATGAAACTATGACTACACTGTACTAAATTATCAACAGTTTAATCTACTATTGTTTAGGTAAGTGTATCCTAAGTGTCAATTTCAAAGTTAATTGCAATTAGTTTAGTTTCCAGAGGATATCCAATAATACATGCCTTTCCTTTATAGCTTTTGCAAAAGCTTATTTTACTTTTATTTTTCAAGAAGTGGGAAGTACCTCTGTGAAATATTCATTCAATTTCCATGTGAATATTCAGTTTTCCCAGTATCATTTGTTAAAATTTGATCCATCTAAGTAGAGCACTTGAAGAAGAAAGTGCTTATTAACTGTGTTGATACCCTAGCACGATAGAATTCATTCAGTTATGTTTAAATATTGCTTAAAGGATTTTTTTTTAAGTTGAGGAAACATTGGTTTACAATACTGTGTAAGTTTCAAGAGTACACCATCACACCTCTGACCATATCTGCTTTACACCACAGGTCTGTCTATTTTTGTTTTCTTTGTTTGATTCTTAATCCTTGAGTTGTCAGCAAACTGAGTATTTGTACTTTTGTGACAGCTGTGGACAGTGACTCAGCCTCTGCTTCTGAGTAGGTTTTGTTGGAATTTTGTTCACCTCTGGTAGTATTTACTTAGTAATTAAAGAAAGTGATTTCATTTTTTCTTGTAACAGATTTGCCCTTATTTTTATGGTAAAAAAATCAAGTTGCGGGCCTCCCCGGTGGCGCAGCGGTTGAGCGCTGGGTTGCGAAGCTGCGCGCGGCCTCTGCGGCGCCGGTTCGATCCCCGGCTGCTCCCCGGCCACCAGAGGAGGGTCCCACATGGCGCGCAGACCTCTCCTGCCGCCCGCTGCTCCCCTCAGCAGTGTACTTCGGTCCTTCTGCCTGCTCTGCTCCCCGCTCTGGCTCTGGTGAATTCTCTCACCCTCCCTCCCCGCACTTCTGACTGTACCCAGTGCTTGTATAAACAAAACAAACAAACAAACCAGCAAACAAATAAATAAAGCATGCCTCTAAAAAAAAAAAAAAAAATCAAGTTGCATGTAGCAGATCATTTATATTTTTTGAAATGGAGCAGCACACCTTACTAGTCACTATTGCTAATATATTTATATAATTAAAGCATGTAAAATTTTCAGAATGCTTTTTATATGTGAGACCTGAGTTGACCAGTTAGCTTAAAAATAAACAAATTGCAGTTTGAAAGAGTAAATAACTGCTTGTGGTTTTATGAGTTTCATTTTTGTGATGTCATCAGGATTAAAAGACCAGTTTCATGATATTCTGGTGCTCCTTCTTGCTGTGAATAAACAGGGTGATTGTATTTTGTGTAGTTTCTCACAAACCTCATAAATACAATTTTTGAATCAGAAGTTTTTCTTGATTCTCTGTCAAAGTTTGTTGTACTTTATATATACTAATTGTCTTTAAAAATAATCAGATAAGGGCTTCCCTGGTGGCACAAGGGGTTAATACACAGCACTATGCAGCTATCCACAGCCACTGCAGCCCAAGTTCTATTCCCAGCCAGGGAGCTACCCACATGGCGCAGCAGACCTCTCCTGACTCGCCCACTGCAGTGTATTTCAGTCAGTCTGCCTGTTCTGTTCCCCACTCTGTCTCCGGTTAATCCTCTCCCCTCCCCTCCCCCCTGCACCTCTGGCCTATACCCCAGTTCTTGTATTCATAAATAAATAGATCTTAAAAAAAATCAGATTAGTAGTGCTTTGTAAAAAGTTCTAAAAATATAAATCCCAGTCAGTGGAAACCCACCACATCTTTAAAAATATAATTTTTTTATGGCATGGAAGTTTTCTGTAACAGGAATGTGTTTTGTGTTTTGCTTAATAATATTGCACATTTAGAATTTAATGTCTGTATTAATCAAGATGCCCTTTCTCTAAACAGGAGAATGTACTCATCATCTTCCACCTGTGAGAGCCCCTATTCAAACAAAGAAGAAAACTACAAAGCATTGTTTTCTTTGTGGAAAGAAAACTGGACTGGCTACTAGCTACGAATGCAGGCAGGTTGGCCAGCTGGAGAAGTGGTTTCTCTGTTGTGACCCAGTTGGAGATTATACAGTATAGGATATTCTTTAAATTGGCTACTTACCACATCATTAAGATGATGTTTGAATACCAGCTGTCAGTTGAACTTCTAGTTAACTGATGGAAAGAGCAAGTAGACAGATCAGGAGTTTCCAAACTCATGAAATGCTCCTTTGCCCTTTATGTTAGATTTAAACCAATAGGAGAATGTCCTTTCTTTGTCTTATGATAGATGGCACTTGGTTTTATTTCACTGTGGTTTGGAAGAGCCCCTTTCCCAAGGTTATATTTTAAGTTGAACCAAAAAAGGGACCAAAATTTAAAGTTTAAAGTACTATAATTTTAATAATTATATGGCACACTCTTATTTCAAAACAGATACATAATGTATTTATGAAAAATAATGAATTTTTTTCTATCCATAATTATTTCATTAGTATTGATGAATGTGCTCCAAGAATGGTATTTGCCTTGAGGTTGAGACCAATTATTGAAGATAACAACTGCTGTTTTAGAGTCTATGCTATTCAAATGGAAACATCTTATTTTGAGACTAGAGATAGTTTTAAAATCCTGTCATGACATAGTTGGGTTTTATATTTTGTTTTCTCATAATACTGAATTTCTCAGAAATTCAGAATTCTCCCTAGTTCACTAGATATAAGAGAAATGGTGTGCATACTTATCAGCTTTTGCAATTTTGCTACACTGGAAAGGTCTGTACCCTGTTTCATTTCATCATGGATTCTCTATTATAAACTCTCATATTCTTGGACAATTAACTTGCTTTTTTGGGGGGTGCTTGTGGTTCTTTTTATGAGGGGAAGGGTCATGCCAACCAAAGGGTTCCTGTTGGACTACCTGAAGTTGAGCTCTAATCACTCAAAGAGATGAGCCTCTAACAGAAATGTGACCATTCACATAAACTTTTTTTGTGCTTTAGATGTGGAAACAACTTCTGTGCATCACATCGCTATGCAGAAACTCATGGCTGCACCTATGACTACAAGAGTGCAGGGAGGAGATACTTACAGGAGGCAAATCCTGTGGTTAACGCACCAAAACTTCCAAAAATCTAACTTTGCTCTACGCCTACCTGTTTTGCTGAGGAATCGTATTATAGTGACAGAAGAAATACTGTTCAGGCTGCATTATTTTTGCTCAACTCTGAAAGATTTGCCAAATAACAAAAGCATACAGTGCATGCTGTTGGAGAATGAGAATGCTACTGTATTTGACATCCTTATTCTTTGGTGAATCAAATCAAAACTTTTAAATAGTTTTCAAAACTTTATGCTGTAATGATTTAGCTTTATTATTGCATGTCTTATGTTAAATATTTTATATTTGATGTTGCAATTTTACTAAACAAGTCTTCAAAAGATGCACTTTAGGAAGTTCACATTGACTATGTAACCAGCTTCCACATTGTACAGAAATGAGCTGTCATATAACGGCTCTGCACAGATCTACAACTTTTTTGGTGAGTGTGGGCGTGGGTGGGATGTGTGGGGATTTTTGAAAAAAATCCCATGTGTGAAAGCTTATTGAGTTTACTATCAAGTTCCTTTTTATTCAAGCTACTTTTTATAAAACAAAAATTGGTTTTCCAATGTGGTTTTAACACATAAATATTTCTTCCATAGTCAGTTTGGCATTCAGATATGTATCCAGTCCATAAAACACATCATGTTAATTACAGCATCTATTTCTTATACTACTACTTTTTGAATGGTAGCTTTAAAATAGAAACTGTCTCACTTGTTGCCTTTAAATATAGAGCCCAACTTTTTTTCAAAAATGGCTACATTTAAAATAAAATCTCACAACTTGGTTTGTTTTCCTTTTATGTTGAGTGCTATTAACAGGAGAAATTCAAATAAATATTCACTTTTATTGCGAGTTTGATTATTTGGTTCTTTATAATAATTTTTCTTTTATAAGTGCTTTTTAAAAATAAGACCACTTATGTAAATCCATAATTTATTCTACTTGGAAAAAATGACTATCAGTATAAGGGTATTCTTTAAAGGTATAAAGTTCTTTCTCCCCAGATGTTGCTAGTGTACCATTCAAGCTTTTGGGAGGCTACTTGCTTCATTGGAAAGGTAGTTGAGGCTGATGCTGAACCCTGGTATGCAGCTGGCAGGCATCCCAAGTGGACTCTGTAACTCTAGCCCAACCAAAGTGGGATTTGCAGGGGGATCAGAAGGCTAGTTTTGCATGTAGGTGTACTTTACTTTTATTGGGGTACTCTTGTATGACGGCTACAATTTTTCATCCACTCTTGATGAACATTTGGGTTATTTCTAGCTTTGGGTATTACATATAATGTTGCTGTGAACATTTTACACACTTTAAAAAAATCTATGCCTAAGAGTAGAATTGCTGGATCATAGATCATTGTGTTTGTTCAACCTGTTAGATAATTTCAAACAAATTTTCCAGAGTGGTTTTTACCGACGTATCTCTACCCATAACAGTTTTGAGAGTTATCCTCTGCTTCACACCCTTACTAGTACTCGACTTGAGTCATTCCAGTGGCACCTGTGTTCACAATTTCTTACATATTCCTATTTTCCTCAGACTTCTTCTAAAATGCCTTTGTTTGCAACTTTAGGGTTTAAGGTGGTGCTGTGGGAAGGAAAGGATCTGCTTTGGGATGACATTGAGCTTTTATTTGTTTCCCTGACCCTGCAAGGCCATGAAAACCAATGTTCACATAATCCTAGGTTAGTATATGCTCTTGGTAGTTAGTATATGCTCTTAGTACAGAAAGGACTTCAGTATTCTGTTTACCTCTTTGCATGCAGTGATCGTTGAAAATCTTGCCAATTCTTTGATTCCTTAAAATATATACTGTTAAAAACTTTTATCTAGCATTTTTCACTGGAGGAGTGGCTTAGCTTTGTTTCTGGAAACCAAAATGTCTTTAATTGAATTTCAATTTTAAATTGTTATTTCATTTTCTTGAATTGCCTTAATCTCTTTTGTGCTGTTGATTTTCTTCAAATATTTGATAATTTTGTACATAGTTATAAATAAGAATGTGGCTGATTTGTGTAGGTAGTTGCCAAGGATAAAAGTGAAAGCGTTGTTTAATTTATGTGTACTTGGTGATTGTGCTTTGTCAGGTAATCCTCTTGCAAGTTCACGCAAATATTTATTGAGTGCTTCCCATATATAAGGAACTGTAATTAGTTGTTGGAATATAGTGGTGAATTAGACAAGTGGAGTTTACATTGCAATTCAGACTTTGAACAGCTAACCATGTCATTATTTAATTGTAATTTTGATTAATATTGTAAAGAAGTATGTGAAGCTATGCTAGTATGCAACAGAGGCACCTGATCTAGTTTGGTATTCTAAGTTGAAACCTCTCAGAGTAACAAGGGATAATCTGCTAGGAAAAGGGAGAAATGATGAGGGAGAGGCTTGGGAGAAAATATGTATATATTCTCATAAAGACTTTTTTTTAGTTGATTTTTACCTCTATATTCAAGAGTGAATATTCTGTTTAGAGAGTCTGCCTATCTTTCATTCACCAAAACATACTATAGGGGTCCCAGGAGATCAAAGTTTTAGCCTTTCCAGTACAGCAGTTTTAAGCAAGGAGGAAAGAGGTTGGAAATGGAGATTAGCATAGGATCCTGGAATAGGAAAGGAACTTTAGGTAAAAACTAAGGAAATCTTAATAAAGCATGGACTTTAATATACCATTTATATATATATATGTATATATATGTGCACTAGTATGAGCTAAATGAGAACGCATTGCAATATATTTGCAAATCTGTGAATCTAAACTTCTTGAAAAATAGTTTTATTAAACACAACCCCAAAAGCATATGCAAAAGTAAAATAGATATAGAACAGTAAGTGCCTTAATACCTACTGTAGACTTGGAAATAGAACTCAGAAAATCAAAGGAAAAGAGAAAATGGAAATACACTTTTTCCCAAAATATTCCAACAAGTTCATGTCAACATTATTTAAGAAAAAAAAGCAAACCAGCAAAATTAGAAATGAAAGGGAAGCTTAATTTGGAGGACTCTTAAAAAAAAATTCAGGGAAATTAGCAAAATAGCTAGTGCCCCAGGAAGATAGTTTGGAAAATTTTTCATTAAAACATAGTGTGTAGTCATTCAACCAAACCGATAAGTATTAATTGAGCTTCTTTTAGGTGTCAGGCACTATTCTAAGTGGTATGCAACTAGCCAACTCAGCATCCCTGCTTTCAGTGTATATTAACTAAAGGGGATGCCCTCACCTGCCAGCTTAAGAACTTTGTAAGACCCAAAAGCAGACACACAGAGAAATTTTTAAAAGGTTTATTTACATGGGGAGTGAGAACAGGGAGAAGAGAGAGGGAGATGAATAATGGGCAAGCATGTGGTTAGATGCCATCTGTCATATCAGCCATACCAAGGCACAAGTGAGAACTGGAAAAACAAAGGAAGTCCATCTTTCTTCCATCTGTTATAGGTCAATAAGGCTGCTGAGCTCTGCCCTTGGTTCCCACTACACCCTTTACCCCCTGCTTCCTGGCTCAGGAGGTCCATTTCATGGCATGCTGGGGATTGTGAGATATCTGAGGCATGGGGATGGGGCTTGATGTTCACAGCTTATTGGGCTCTGATTTCAGCCATGCCAGGCTGCTTTAACATGAGGACACCAGTCATATTGGACTAGAGTTCACCCTAATGTCCTCAATTTGCCTTAATTAGGTCATCAAAGGACCTTTCATCAATATCAGTACAGTCATCTTACAAAGTGTTGGGGCTTCGGACTTTTCAACATATGAATTTTGGAAAGGCCTATTCAGGCCATAACAGATGCTATATTATGCTGTGGTAACAAATTAACCCCAGATACTCACTGGCTTAACACAACAAAGTTTATTTCTCATACAAAATCCAGCGAGCCAGGCAACTTCCCAGGGCAACTATCTGATAAGGTGATTCATAATTCAAGCTGTTTCCATTGTGTGGCTTTGTCAGGACAACTGTCTTCAAGATTGCCACAGCAGGAGAAGAGAAATGGAGGGTTAATCATTAGCTCTCCACCCCTCTGTGCTCAAACCATCAGCATATATCTCTACCTTTCCTTACTGTAGCTTCTTTTTTTTTTTTTTTTTTAAAGATTTATTTATTTATTTATACAAGCACTGGGTACAGTCAGAAGCGCGGGAGGGTGAGAGAATTCACCAGAGCCAGAGCGGGGAGCAGAGCAGGCAGAAGGACCGAAGTACACTGCTGAGGGGAGCAGCGGGCGGCAGGAGAGGTCTGCGCGCCATGCGGGACCCTCCTCCGGTGGCCGGGGAGCAGCCGGGGATCGAACCGGCTTCCCAGAGGCTGCGGGCAGCTTCGCAACCCAGCGCTCAACCGCTGCGCCACTGGGGAGGCCCTCCTTACTGTAGCTTCTTATTTTATTAAATTATAATCAGAAAAGAAATAGCAAATCTACCAAGTTACCTGTATCTGTGCCTGGTCCCTCCCCTTGCTCTCTTATCTAGGGATGACCCTCTCCCGCCTTCCCAAGGATTTCTGTCCTACATTTGTCATACACTTCTGCAGCTATGTCTTCAACATTAGACATTTCTATTAGTGTTACGTAGCAGCCCCGATATAAAACGGGTTGCCTGGCTGTGGGTCCTCACCCATGCCCTTAAAAAGGGACTTATTAATACTTCACTACAGGCACACACAAAAGGTTAATAAAAGGTTTATTTACAAGGGAAAAGGAATTGAGGAAATGTACAACTCAGGGAGAAAATAGGGAAATAAAGTCTTTAATGCGTCCTACCCAATGCGCTGACCTGGAAACCCAAAGGTACTTTCAGAGCTGGCGGTGCGCTGAGAGCTGGTGGGGAGCCAAAATGGGGAATCCCCCAAAGGCCACATGTCTGGTTTTATACCAAACCTGGCTGCTTAACCACACCGTCAGGTTCCAGCAACCTTCCCTTTGGTGGTGATGGGTTTGTAGTTCCCACTGTCTTTGGCTTTGGTCTGAAATGGGGGCGGAGTCCACAAAGCCTGTATGGAATTAGCTTTAGGACATCTTTTTCCCCCTAACAATTCCCCCCTTTTACTTTTTGCCACCATTTCCATATTAATGAAGATCGAATATACGAATGTTGGGATGCAGTCTCAGATGAAAATTTTTACTGGGTTTCAGTGTGAAAGAAAACTAGTCCCTCCAGGTATTGTCCATTGTGGAAAGCAAAAGTCCTCCATTCCTGGAAAAACAGTTCATCAGTCCAAGCCAAAAAAAAAAAAAAAAAAAAAAAAAAAAGCCAAACAAAACATCTGGAGGCATTAGCCAAAACAAGACAGCAAATACGTCAAAATCACAGGAAAAAAAAAATCTTAAAATGGTTCAACTTATGTAAAACACAAATTTTTTCAACCTTGATCTCAAACTTTTAACAGCATAGCAAAAGTTTGCAAACTAAATTTACTTTTAAACCATTTTACCTATTTTTGCATAAAATCACAGGGCAGAATAACTAAACAGCAATTTATTTGCTATACTCCATATAGGATCAGAGCGAACCGTTGGCATCCGGTCCATGTAGGCTTCAGGAACAAAGTTGGTCTCATCAGACTCCACCTGGGCTTTCCTCTTCTCGAGGGTACCAGGACTTTCAGTTGGCCGGGTTGTCCAGTCCTGCCAATGGAAGCAAGCTTCTGTAATAGGGTGGTCCCCAGGAAAGGGGGAGGTTCCAGGTTCCCTGCCCCACCCAAATGGAGGGTGGAGCTGAGCAGAGAGAGAAGAAGTTGCAGCGGAGACTGAGGAAGGAAGCAGGATGGAGCCAGAAGGAGACCTGGAGGAGGCACATGGAGCCTAGAGACACGTGAAGAAACTGCGCTTGTCTTTTGGTCGTGGCCTGGGTGACACAGATGTGGGTGAGACCCGTGGGGAGGTGATAATGGCAACTTTTATCTTGATTTTGATTTTGCTCTTTTTCCTTCCGGGCTTGTCTGGTTGCTTCTGACCCTTTTCTGTGGGTCCCCACTGGAAGATGCTTTGGACTTGTGGCAGGCTTTGGGGCCTTGCTCTGGGCCAGTCCCATTTGGATGGAGTTTTACCCACGAGGGGAAGGGTCACTTTGGGTGCTTGATTTAGAAACTATATTCTTTGCAACTTTCCTGTATTGTTTCCTAATTGTATTAAAGTTCCTTCCCATTAAAGTCTCATATGTTTTGTGTTGATGCGGCGGATGGCAGAACCCATTTAGAGCAGGCAGGTTTTGGGGGGATTTGGGGTGCACCTCTCCCTGCCCTGTAACACTTCCTCACCTTCTTTGGAGGTCTCTGGAACCCTACGAACAAAGCAAATAGGTTCTCCTCTTCTTGGTTCAGCTCTTTTTCAACTTTCTGGAAGAACTCCACGCAAAGCCACACAATCAAACTCATGTCCAATTTTTTAGTTTAAACAGACAAAATCCCTATGGAAGTTATGCAAAAACAGACACTGAGGTAAGTAGTAAAATATTACTATCACTATTTTTATGCTGTGTTGGTATCAAGGGGAGAGAAAATGCAAACACAGGTTAGCTTTGCGGGGGGGTGGGGGGGGGATTGCAACCTTGCTGCAGATCCTGGTCACCAAAACAAAACTTTGTGGATTCAGAACAAAATGCAAAAAAAAAAAATTACCAGTATTATGTCAAAAAAAAACCTTAGTAAATATCAGGTGTATTTCCAGGTCTACTCAGCCCTTTGTAGGAAAGTTTTATTCTCAACAGTTCCATCAATAGGAATCTGTTGAGACCTTTTCTCCCTATATATTCCCTGCCCTGTAACATTAGTGTATCAATATTTTCTAAATACTTAAACCTTAATCCACACAGCTTTTGCCTGCTCTTGTCTAAATCCTCCCCTGCCTTTTGTAGCAAAAAGAGATAGGTCTATTTGCTGTCACCATTCATCTCTATAGTCAGATTTCAGTCTCTACCACTTACTGCTTTATTCCGAAAGTCTCAGTGATCTCTTTACATTGCAAATTCCAAAGGTGGTATCATTTTACTCAATCTCTCAGTAGCAGATCAAACACTTAGGCACTTCCTTCTCCCTGAAACATTTTCTTCACTTAGCTTTTAGGACTCTTACCTCTGACTACTACTACTATTCTTTTTGCTGGCCTTCTATCTCTAAAGTGCCACATGACTAGCTTTTGGATCGCCTCCTGCTGTGATTAAAGTCCCAGGTCAGTGACTTTTAGTGATTTTCAAGCTGTAGGCCATCGCTGTTACCCAGCTAAAAAATCAGTTGGATTAGAAGTAGACGTTTTAAAAAAGACGATGACAAGGAAACTGCATTACACACAGGGCGTGTAAATTTGCTTCTTGAAATGAGAGTGTACTTGGTCATATTAGAAATAGAAAAAAATAGGCCCCAAAATGTAGTCCTTCATGCTGGGCCCCTACCTAGACTTAATACCTTTTGCAATTTCAATCTCTTTAAAGTGTAACCCTAAATCACTTGTAAACTGGAAATAAAGTCTTAATAGTTAGACAAAGAGTTTATTAGATGATCAAAATGAGGATTCAATCTGGGGAGTTTATTAGATTTTGTTTTGGTGACCAGATTTTTACTCTGATAGAGCTGTTCCAATAAACACAAGTTTGAATTTAATTTATATAGGTGGGAACAGTAAATCATTGACATTAAGAATGTAATTATTTTTGATAGACAGGGCTTTTAGTTCTAAATTGTCGAGCTAATAATATGCTGATGCTAGGGGAACACAATGCAGGATTTAACCTCTGCCTTTCTAAAGAATGCCCTGCAGAAATTCAAAGGCTATGCACACCCATTGTTAAATCTTTATTCTCTGGCTCCTTGTCATCAGTAGGTGTGAAAAGACTGGCTTTGCCTTCAGGCAGCAGATTCCTGCACACAGGATGGAGCCTGTGAAGATGGCTTTGCTCTCTTGCCTGCTAGAACAGGGGCAGGACCCCTAGAAAATTTTATTTTATGTTCACACAATCAGTGTGGAGTTTCCTAATCAGCACCACTGAAGTAATCTGCATAAGACACTCCCTTCCCCCACCTTGGAAGGTGGCTTTACCTGAAGTAGTCTTCTCTTGCTAATAACCTTGTTCATCCTCTTTCTGTCTATAAATACCCTTCATTTGTATGTGCCCTTGAGGTATCTAATGGGATGCTGCCCAATTTATGAATCATCTAATAAAGCCAATTAGATCTCTAAAATTGTGAATTTGGATTTTTTACAGTCAGTACGTAAATGTATTTTGTATTCTGGCTTGAAGTTAGAAGGCATGAACGCTCCTGTTCTGTGTGATTTCATTCAATCAATTTATGTCTCTTTTCTGTGCTTTTAGAATTCCAGTGTCTTTTATCCAGTTGCTAATTGTGTATCTCCATTTGGATATCTAATGAGCATGTCCATAATTAAGTTCTTGATTCCCCCCATATTTAAGTGCTTTTTTTCCTTCATCAAAATAAATGACAATCCCATTCCTTTGATTGTACAGCCCAATAACATTGTAATCATCCCTCACTCTTGTTCTTTCACATCCACCTCTAATCAATTTGTAGATAGTATTGACCCTACTTTTGAAATATACCAAATACTTTGGTGAATCAAAATTGTCCTCAGCATTTCATAGGAAGATCAAAATCAAGAAAGAACAAAAAGCTATACAGAAGCCACATCTTTTTGGTTTTTAATAAAAAGGAAAAGGCACTTAGAACTGACACCGGAATTGTCAGGCCTAGTCTCCCAGCCAGGAACGGATCCCAGGCTGCGGGGAATGAGACCCAGGGCAAGCTAGGAATTAGGCAGTTTTAGGGACACTGCAGGAGGGGACCTCTGAGAATTGAGGAAGGCTTCAGAGATAAGGGCAACAAGAGGAGTGTAACCAATTCCATCTGGATAAAACAAACATCCCAGGACCAAGGACAACATTGTTAATGCTGGCCTTGGTTTCCTTCAGGTGATAAAGGGATGTAGAGATTGGGGAAATGGGGAGTGGTTTAATTTATGGACAACTTAAAAGGGCAGCTGTTTAACTTCAATGCAGAGATGCTTATCCAGGACTGGGCCATAAGATAAAGAAGTAACAAATGGGGAAAGAGAAAGCTGTTAGATAAGGAATGTGAAGATCCTCCACTCAGTAGCAAATTAAATGAGACAGCTGACCAATCACAAAGAGACTGGTGGAGCTTTAGAATAATTAGGGAAAGAAGGTATATATTCCCTGGGACACGACTCCACTTTGGCTTCCTTGCCCCTCCCAGGCCTGGTTTCCTGGCCTGGGAGTCCCACTTTATTTCTGCTCTTTTTCTCCTCAATAAACTTTTTCTTTCTATAAACAAACCTGCCTCTTCTTGCTTGCTTGCCTGAGAGTCCACGAAGTTCCTGCTGTGGCTTCGTGAGACACCAACCCGTGGGGGTCTAGTGGCTGGGGCTCAGCGCTGCCCTGCAGCCTGGGATCCGTTCCTGGCTGGGAGACTAGGCCTGACAATTCCCGTATCATTTTGGGGGCTCGTCTGGGATGTTTGTTTTTCCAGGTGGAATTGGTTACACTCTTCTTGCTGCCCTTATCTGTGAAGCCTTCCTCAATTCTCAGAGGTCCCCTCCTGCAGTGTCCCTAAAACTGCCTAACTCCTAGCTTGCCCTGTGTCTCAGAACTAGGAAACAAATTGATGGCTGGTTCTAGCAGATCATAGCTTTGCAACACTTCAGAAGTTATTGTTCACCTTTTTGTGAAGGTGCCCAGAAAAGATTGCCCCTTAACTCTCAGAACTGGTCTTCAAGATGCATGTAGGGTAAGGAAAAATGTCAGGCTTTTCTGCCCTCTCGCCATTAGGATAGATGACGGAACCCTGTGGTCCTGAATGCATGCCTGATGGCGGGCACCTGGAGTAGGGTGTGGGCCTAGGTAGATGGGATTCACCTGGGCTAAGACTGTGCTTTTTAAGGGCAGCATCACGGGGACGCAAGGAGAAGCCAAAAGAGAAGCCGAGAGAGAAGCAAGAGAAGCAGAAGCTGAGAGAAGGCCGGAGAGCCCAAAGTGAAGACCTGCTCGGGGCTGGGAGGCCTGGCAGCCTCCCGGCCCACCAGCACCCCTGCCTGCCATATGCCTGGTGAACCCTAATAAAAGACCTGCAAAACCCCTGAGGGCTCCAGAACTCCTCCTTTACCCGGACTGCATGGGATTCTAGAAAACCTGCTCTGTGTCCGGTCCTGCCCCTATAATGCGCTACTCTGGCATGCACTGGCATATTCCATTGCTAAGGGCAATGGAATCCCTAGAAGCTGAGGAGAAGCTTTTGCTCTTGCCTGAGTCCTTTACCCTTTCCGAATCTAAGAATAACCACTCCCTGTGCTTTTACTATTTCCTAATTGAAGAAGCAATCACTGCTGCTCTTTTAATGATCTAGAAGAACATAGTTTGTGAAAGGTTCGGGGCAGTAACGAAAAGGAGAGCCAAAATTTCTCAAAGGGTGGGGAGAATTTATTCCGCCCCCGGGCAAGATTCAGGGACCCCAAGGTGGGGGTCGGGGAAGTCAAGACCACTGTTAGGGGAAGGCAGGTTTTTATAGGGTGGGGAGAGGAAACTGGGCTTGCACGTGGGGGAACTGGTTTGATGAGGAACAGTTGTTTTCTGATGGTATCAGCAGGCCCTCATTCTTGTCCCTGTATCGACCTTTCAGTTTGGGGAATATAGTATCATCCAGGTGAATGTCCCTAAACATGTCCTCTTTGCTCTCAGAGTAAAAGATGAAGCTATCCTTGTTCTGTCATGTAAAGTTTCTGCTTTCCTTCTCCTAGTCTCCTCAGACTCCTCAACATCAAATTTATACCCCTTTCTCCCTAACAGATGACAGGACTTCTGTAATCATCTTATCAATAGCTTCTCCAGGCACATCATTAAATTGTTTTTTCTTTGCTAAGCCATTTGATATTTGTTTTGATTACTCATCAAGTTGTGGAAGAACCCAGAGGGGTGGGGTATTTTCCCCTGCATCCAGACTTTTGTAAATTCTCCACTAGTCTAATGGCAATGTTACAGGGCAACCCCACTCTAAAACAGGTTGCCTGACTGTGGGTCCTCACCCACGTTCTTAAAAGGGACTTATACTGCAGGCACACACAAAAGGTCAACAAAAGGTTTATTTACAAGGGAAGGGGAATGAGGAAATGTATAACTCAGGGAGAAAAGAGGGAGATAAAGTCTTAAATGTGTCTTACTGGTTCCGCAGACCTGGAATCCCTATGGCACACTGAGAGCTGGTGGAGAGCCAAAAGCCATGAAGCCAAGAGAGCCCCAAGGCCCACGTGTCTGGTTTTATACCAAACCTGGCAGCTTAACTCCACTGTCAGGTCCCAGCAACCCTCCCTTTGGTGGTGACGGGATTTGTCTTTCCCAATGTCCTGATGGCTTTGGTATGGAGTGGGGGTGGAGTCCACAAAGCCTGTATGGCATTAGCTCAGGACATCCTTTCCCCCTTACAGGAACGCCAGTAGGTCCACTGTGTTAGATGAAATGCCATTATAGCGTTATGTACATTTATAGTTTATCTTATGATACTGTAAGGGCAGGACTGGGCACAGTGCAGGTTTTCTGATCCCATGCAGACCGGGTAAAGGAGGAGTCAGAGTCCTCAGTGGTTTTTGCAGGTCTTTTATTTGGGGTTCACCAGGCATATGGCAGGCAGGGGTGCTGGCTGGGGGGCTGGGAGGTTGGCAGGCCTCCCAGCCCCCAGCAAGTCTTCACTCTATCTGGACTCTCTGGCGTTCGTTCTGCTGCTTCTCGGCTTCTGCTTCGGCTTCTACCGCTGCTACTGCGGCTGCTGCTACTGGTGCTGCTGGCGTCCCCCCGTGACACCGCCCTTAAAAAGCACAGTCTTAGCTCAGCTGAATCCCATCTACCTATGCCCACACCCTATTCCAGGTGCCCGCCATCAGGCATGCATTCAGGACAAGGATCCATCATCTATCCTGATGGCGGAAGGGCAGAAAAGCCTGACATTTTCTTTACCCTACAGATACACATCAAGGCATTTTGTTTTTTGCAGTGAAATTCTTTTTTGCTTTTTAAAGATTTTACTTATTCATGCATACAAGAGCTGGGGTGCAGGCCAGAGATGCTGGGAATGAGAGGATTCACCAGACAGAGTGAGGAACAGAACAGGCTGATCGACTGAAATACACTGCTGAGGGGAGTAGTGGGCAAGACAGGAGAGGTCTGCTGCGCCATGTTACCTCCCTGGGTCACCTCCCTGGCTGGGGATAGAACTTGTGCTGCAGTAGCTGCAGATTGCTTCATAGTGATATGTCTTAACCCCTTGCACCACCAGGGAGGCCCCTTTTGCAATGAAATTCTAACTAGAAAACTAGAAATGGTTAAATATGTTTAACCACCGGCAGAGATAACACTGGTCACATGGCTCAGGTCTGACTTCTTTCTTTCCACAAATTCTAGCAGAGGGTAATTTCCCTAGGTGGAGGCAATGAAAAGGTGGTATATCAAGTGTCTCCATTATCACAAACAGGATTTAGAATTAATCTGCCACAAAGTCAGTCACTCCCTTTGAAGTGAGCACCCAATCATCTGTGAGCAATTCCCTTACTGATGGCCTTCCATTCTAAGTGCCAAGACTTCTTCTTAGTCATGCTTAGTTTCCTTGTTGGCAATCCTACTGTTCATTCCAGCCTAGTTGGCAAGCATCCAGATCAGGACCTGGACACATGAAAGCTGTCACCTGTTTCTCCCTCAGGACTCTGACCTCTTGCTAACGACTGGATATGGTTAATATTTATTGAGCATGATATGTATTGGGTACTTTAAAGTGTTACACCAGCATTTTTTCTCTTCCTCTTTATTATAACTACTCAGTAGGTGCTAGCTTTCTTTCAGGTGGATGAAGAGGCTCAGAAAGGTTAATTGCATACATGGTAAGGTCTGAGACAAGATTCATCCTAGCAGTACCATGAGTACAAGCCTAACTCACAGACCCCTTCTGGATCTCAAAAGTTTTTTGCCATATCCTACAGAATGCTGGCAGGATTCCATATCCATAGATAGACTTTTCTTTTTTTTTTGCTTCCAGGTTTTGTCTAGGCATAAGGTATACATACCAATGGAAGATAGTGTTTCTGACTTCCTGAAACATCTTCTGAAGCAGCAGAAAAAGTCAACTAGGTCGTGACAAGTGCTTTGTTATCTGTTTTCTGTAATACAAAATGCAAATGGAGAAAATTCATCACTGTGTTTTGTATTCTTTTTAATATTGCATCCTAGCTGTGTTATAGATATATGAGGATGTTTGCCCTTGTATTAACCTGGAGGATAGTTTGAGTCCACTGTTGTGGAACTTGATTATCCAACAAGTTACTCCTGACAAAAGAATAATTTTGCAGCATTTGAGAGTAATGCTCACTATCCATGCACGTACTTACTAAGAAAAAATATAAACTATTCTTAGTCTTAGGCCGTTTATAATGAGTATTACTGGAGAAATTGGCAGTGGCTGAAACTTCTGCAAAATCTGATCTAGGAAAACTGGATTTGGCAGAAATAGTCCTTCAAAAAGAGTGACACATAATCAAAGTTGGACGTGCATGAAAGCTTCATGCTCATCAGAAATTTATTTAAATGTGTTTGTATTTACACATACACAGATTAATCCCCATGAAAATGATAATAAAATATAATTTTAAAAATTGGGAGTCCCATGATGATTTCTCACACCCTTGCTATGATGAAGGGTAGGGGTGTAGGTTGTGGGCATAAAATTTTCTTCAGGTTAGGGAGCGAAAGCAAAAATGGTAAGGCAATAAAGTCATTATTGCTTATTTTGCAGCGGTCTCTATTTCGTTTGCTGACTTTGGTTACACGAAATATTTTCAGTTTTTTTCCTCCCAACATCACGCAGGATCAAATTTATTTCTCCTTCCAAAATACTAATATTATTCACGGTCAGGACCAGCTGGTGGGACTCCCCTTTTCTTTGCCTGCGTTGGAGGGAACACGTCAATTCTCACCTCCAAATGGCAGAGACGCCAGCCCGCCCGCCCGCAGCGCGCTGTGGTTGCCCGGCAACACCTCCGCCCAACCCCCGGGCGAGCACGTGACGCAAGCGTCACGTGACAGGCCAGCCGGCGGCGTCGGCGGCGGCGTCGGCGGCGTCGGGCCAGGGGAATGTAAGCAGGCCAGGCTTGGCCGAGCTGGGGGCCTGCTGCGTCCGCGTCCCCGGCATGGTGCTGGCACGGCGGGGCGGCCCAGCCGCGAGCTCAGCGCCCACCTGAGGTAACTCCTGCGGCCCCGGGACGGGCGTCCCCCACGTCACGCTCAGCTCCTGCCTTCCGCCGCGGTAGAGACCGGCAGTGCCCTGGCCCAGACAGGGGGTGTGGCGGCTGTCTGTGCGGTCCGCGACGGGAGGGTCGGGCGGGGGTGGTCGCCGAGGCCCGGATCTGACCGCCGCGCAGGCTGACAGGCGGCGGCGACCCCGGGAGGTGGGCCCTCCCGCGGCCCTGGTCCAGGCTGCCCCTGGGGCCGGCGGAGACCGGGGCCTCAGGTCCGTTGGGCGCCCGGGGCCTTGGGGTGTCACCGTGCAGCCCCAGTGGAAGTCCTGCCCGGTGGGGCGACGGGACCCGGCGCGTTTCAGCCCGCGACTTTGGCCTGAGTTTTCACGTCTGTAAAATGAAAAGTCTCGACTAGGTGATTTGTGAGGACCTTCCACACGCTTCTGGTTTGTGTGATCTCGGGAGAGAACTCAACTGTTGGAATCGACCGGAGAGAGAGCATAGGTAGATATTTTGTCTTTTAATTGCTGATTTTTTTTTCCTTTAACTCTTTCATCTGACACGATTTGGATTCTTGTTCTCCAGGCTGTAGGTTTGAATAGAAAATTTATTAGAGAAAGTCATAATGGTTTATGTTACTGGTTTGTTTCTCTCTCCGGGCTTTTTTTTTTTAAATTTTTAATGCAACAGAACTGTCTTCTTAAAACCTTATTTGGAAACCCAATATGTGAAAAAGATAAAAACAAACCTTAATCTACCTCATTACCCTCCAACCCCATACCATTTACAGCTTGGAGCTTCTTTGAGGTTAGCCAAAATTGGAAGTTGAGTGACCTCTGAGGGGAACCCGAGGTAGTCCAGTAGAGTATATTTTCTCATTTGAAAGCAAGCTCAGTTCCTTAATCTTTGCTTTAGGCTTAGACAAGTCAGTTACCTTTCTTGGGTCTCATTTTTTGCTTATATGTCACTCGTACATAAATATGTAATTCGCTGCATCTTTTGGTTCCAGTTAGGGTTGTCAGATAAAATTTAGGGCACCCTGTTCGTTTTGAATTTCAGATAGACAATACATAAGTTATTAATGTACATATTGCAGAGGGTATACATAGATTTAAAGAATTATTTGAGAGCTCTTTCTGAAAAGGCTTATGAAATATATCACAATACAAAAATATGTAATTTGCATATATACAACTCAAAAACCAGAATATTACCTTTGCTGTTGACACCTGTGTGACCTTTCCTGGTTGAACCCCTCTTCTTTTCCTCAGAAGTAAACCACCATACTAAATGGTGTGTCTGCCACTTTTTCGATTTTCTTATTAATCTTACTTCATATGTACACATCCTCTCAAAACATTGTTTACTTTCGCATGTTTTTAACTTTAAGTAAATGACATTCTGCTATGTAAATTTTTTTCTGACTTTTTTAAACTTATATTTAGTTTACTATTTTTCACTCATGCTAACTTTTTATCCCAAGATTCCATGCATGTTGGTTTTTCCAAGTGCAAGGGTTTCCCTGAATAGCTACTTGTAGGGTCTATACATCTATATTGTGCTAAATTCTGCTAAAATGCTAACTCGCCTTCCCTTGCAGTTGTGCTGTTTTATTCACCTCAAGTATATTGTATGAGAGTTCCTTTTGTCATCCTGTCTGCATGCTTCCTGTTGTTGCACAGGAGCAAATTATATCTCTAATAAAGCCTTAGTATCCAGAGTATGTAAAGAACGTTTACATCTTTACAATAAAAACAAAAGTAACCTGAATACAAATTGGAGAAAGAATCTAAATAAACATTTGTTGGGACAAGATATAAAAATGGACTATATGCATCTGAAAAGATGCTTGACCTAATTAGCCACCAGAGAAATGCAAGCCAAAACCACAGTGGGGTATACGTCACACTGACTCAGAGCACTATAGTGAAAAGGATTGAACTACAGTTGTTGTGAGATTGTAGAGAAATTAGAATCTTCATACACTGTTGTTGGGGTGTAGACTGCTTTGAGAAGTAGTTTGGTGGTTCTCACACAGCTAAACATGGGGATATCAAATGACAAGCATTTCCATCCCTATGTAGATGCCCAGAGAGAAATAAAAACATACATCCATGCTAAAACTTGTACACAAATATTCACAGTAGCACTCCTTATAATAGCCAAAAAATGGAAACAACCCAAATATATATCAGTTGATGAATGGAGAAGTAAAATGTGACTTATCCATACAGTGCAATATTATTCATTCATAGAAAAGGAATGAAGGAGAGATTCATGCTCCAACATGAACATAATCATCCTAAGTAATAAAAGCCAGTCACAGAAGGCCACATGTTCTGTGATTACATTTCTGTGAAATGTCTAGAATACACAAATCTAGAGTCAGAAAGTAGATTAGTGGCATCCTAGAGCTGGAGTTGGGGTAGGAGGAAATGGGGGAATTGATTGCTAATGATTGATGGATTTCTTTTAGATGAAATGTGCTGAAATTGATTGTGGTGGTGATTGCTCAGCTCTTGTGATTATGTTAAAAACTACTGAATTGTACACCTAAAAATCACAGTAGAAGGAAGGAAACTTAAAAAACTTAAAAGATGCCTTATTGTGAGCTACCTTGTGGAGATACCTATGTGGTGAGGTACTAAAACTTGCTCACAGCCACATGAGTGAGCTTAGAAGCAAATATCTCCTATCTTCCTTGCACACAGTGTGAATTCTTCACTTGATGTACAGTCCAGGTGACAACTTGACTGTAACCTCTTGTTAGAATGTGTGCCAGAGGTACCCACCTAAACTGTGCCTAACTTCCTGAACCATAGTAACTTTGGCAAATAAACTTTTGTTTTTAAACCATTGAATTTTTGGGTAGTTTGTATTATGTGTTGTTTTATTATAATTTAAAAAATTTGTAATCTCTTTGTGCTGTATTATGAATATTAATCAGGGTATGCCATTTTCAGATCATACAGCAGTCCAGAGCATTTGTCATATTGTCATGATTTTCTGGTAACCATTTTATTGTTAAAAGTTATGGATGGGGCCTCCCCTGGTGGCGCAGTGGTTGAGCGCTGGGCTGTGAAGTTGCCTGTAGCCTCTGCAGCACTGGTTTGATCCCCGGCCACTGGCGAGGGTCCCACATGGTGCACAGACCTCTCCTGCCGCTCCCGCTGCTTCCCTCAGCAGTGTATTTCGTCAGTCTGTCTGTTCTTTTTCCCGCTCTGGCTCTGGTGAATTCTCTCACCCTCCTGCACTTCTGACTGTACCCAGTACTTGTATAAATAAATAAATAAATCTTTAAAAAAAAAAAAGTTATGGATGGTGTTCAAATAGCTTTGGCAGATTGGATTTATATTGATGTATTTAGCAAAATTGCAGTTCCCTTGAAGGCAGCCTTTTCTCATTGGAGCCATATGCAATGAGGTTAAGGAAGATTTTTGTTGTTGTTCTTTTCCTTTGAGTATTTCTGTATTTCAACTGAAGAGAGATTGTACGACTCTATACAGAAGGAACTCACAGTGAATCTTGAAATTTGATTTAAAAACTGAAGACATGTTTCAAAAGTTTTCAAAGATTCTTTGACTCTTTTTTAAATATATAAAGGTATCTGAAATATTGTTGCATGTCAAAAAAGCAGACCGTAGGGCCTCCCCGGTGGCGCAGTGATTGAGCGCTGGGTTGTGAAGCTGCCCACAGCCTCTGCAGTGCCAGTTGGATCCTCGGCTGTTCCCTGGCCACCGGAGGTGGGTCCCACATGGTGCACAAACCCTTCCTGCCGCCCGCTGCTCCTCTCAGCAGTGTACTTCGTCACTCTGCCTGCTCTGCTCCCCACTCTGGCTCTGGTGAAATCTCTCACCCTCCTGCGTTTCTGACTGTACCCAATGCTTGTATAAATAAATAAATAAATCTTTAAAAAAAAAAGAGCTCTAATGTGACCTGTCAAAAATATCATTAAAGGGCCTCCCTGGTGGTGCAGCGGTTGAGCGCTGGGTTGCGAAGCTGCCCGCAGCCTCCGCAGCTCCGGTTCGATTCCCGGCTGCTCCCCGGCCACTGGAGGAGGGTCCCACATGGCGCGCAGACCTCTCCTGCCGCCCGCTGCTCCCCTCAGCAGTGTGCTTTGGTCCTTCTGCCTGCTCTGCTCCCCGCTCTGGCTCTGGTGAGTTCTCTCACCCTCCCGCGCTTCTGACTGTACCCAGTGCTTGTATAAATAAATAAATAAATCTTAAAAAAAAAAATCATTAAAAAAAAAAGCAAACCATGAATTTTTTTTCCTTAAAGTTTTATCATTTTCTCTCTTAGATCTTGATCTATTTTTAGGAGTTGGTAGGATGTGTGGTATGAAGTATGTGTCTAGATTCATTATTTTCCTTTATGAATACACAGTTATTTGGGTATCATTTATTGAAAAGATTATCCTCCCCCTATTGAATTTCTTGTCCTTTATTTTCCTATTGAGTTATCTTGACATTTTTGTTGCAAATCAGCTGCTAACATGTGTGGATCTATTTGTAAACTCTTTGTTGGTTTGTGTGTGTGGTTATGTCAATACTATAATGTATTTCTTTCCTTTTTTATGCCTTTCTTTTTTTTGTGGGACCCTCGCTGGCAGCCGGGGAACGAACCAGTGCTGCAGAGGCTGCAGGCAGCCTCGCAGCCCAGCGCTCAACCGCTGCGCCACCAGGGGAGGCCCTTTTATGCCTTTTTTAAAGTTTTTTTTAAAAAATGTATTATTTTTAAATTTTGTACATCATTGCTCATTTTTAAATAATATTTGCTTCCCCCCAACCCCTCAGGTGTAGTCCCCATAGAGTTTCCTTCACCAGTGCACCTGTGCACCATCACCTCAGTCCCCTGTGTTCCTCCCTCCCTCCCTCTGATCTCTCACCCTCCTCCTCCCCTGCATTATGTCTCTGATTTATAAGTGTCCATTTTTGCTTTGTTGTGTTCTGTACTGTTATTATTTTTTTTACACTGATGTCTTATTTAGTTTCCCTATATTCCTGCTATAAGTGAAACCATCTGATATTTTTCTTTTTCCTTCTGGCTTGTTTCACTGAGCATAATTCCTTCTGACTCCATCCACGTTGCTGCGAATGGCATGAGCTTATCTTTTTTGATTGCTGAATAATATTCCATTGTGTATATATACACCACATCTTTTTGATCCAGTCATCTATTTTTGGGCATTTGGGTTGTTTCCAGGTTTTACCTATTGTAAATAGTGCTGCAATAAATATAGGTGTACAGGTGTTCTTTTGAATCAGTGTTTTTGTGTACTTTGGGTAGATGCCTAGGAGTGGAATTGCTGGGTCATATGGTAGCTCCATTTTTAGTAGACTGAGGAACCTCCAGACAGCTTTGCATAGTGGTAGGACCATTTTGCGCTCCCACCAGCAGTTCAGGAGAGTTCCTTTTTTACCACATCCTTGCCAACATTTGTTGTTGCTAGTTTTTTAAATATGTGGCTTGAAATTAGTATAGATCTTCAGTTTTGTTCTATATTTTCAAAATTGTTTTAGGTATTCTAAGTCCTTCGTACTTTCATCAGTATTTTAAAATCAACTTGTTAGTTTCAAAAATCAGTTGGGATTGACTCTCATCAGTGTATGGAAAATTGCCATCTTAATATTGAGCCTTCCAGTTCATGAATAATATATACCTCTCCATTATTTAATTCTTTAGTTCTTGCAGTTTTGTGGTACACAGGTGTTACAAATATTCTATCAAATTTCTATCTTTATATATATATATTTTTATACAAGAGCTGGGGTACAGGCCAGAGGCACGGGAGGGTGAGAGGATCCACAAGAGACAGAGTGGGGAGCAGAACAGGCAGACGACCGAAATACACTGCTGAGGGGAGCAGCGGGCGTGACAGGAGAGGTCTGCCACGCTATGTGGGATCCTCGCCGGCTGGCCAGGATCGAACCCGCACTGCAGAGGCGGCAGACAGCTTCACAGCGCTGCGCTCAAACCACTGTGCCACCAGGGAGGCCCTCTATCTTTATATTTTGTTTTTTATAATACTATAATGGAATTACAAAATCATTTCCACTTATTGCTAATATGTAGAAATTGAGTTGGTTTTGTATATTCCCTTTGTATCTTGTAGCTTCAAAATTCATTTGTTACTTCTAGTTGTCTTTTTTTTTTCAGGATTTTCTACACATGTGATCAATAAGTAAAGGCAGTTTTACTTCTTCCTTCCCAATCAGTATTCTTTTTTATATATTCTCTCTTTTTTCTTTTGCCTTACTGCACTGGCTAGGATTTCAAAGTCATATATTTCAATAGGATTGGGAAACAGACATCCATGTTTATTTCCTAGTCTGAGTGGGATAGCATTCAGTCTCATCCCTGACACAAAAAGTACTGTTAACTTTTTGAAATGTTAAATTAGACTCTGTTAAAAGAAAGATATGCCACAGTTTGGAGGCAGTTATTTGCAATTCATGTATATCTGATAAAGAACCTTGATCCAGTTTCTATAAAGAGCCTCTATAAATCAGTAGTAAGAAGGCAGATAACCCCAATTACAAATTGGTAAAAGATTTGGACAATTCATAAAAGAAGATATTTGAATTTCCAGTAGGCATATTAAAATTTTTCAGCATATTTAGTTGAAATACAAATTTAGGGAAATACAAATAAAATTATAAGCAACTATTTCCTTACAAGATTGGTTAAAATTGAAAAGATTGATAACATCAAGTGTTGGTGGGGATATAGAGCAACCAGAACTTAGATAACGTGTTAATAGGAGTGTATCTGATACAGGCATTTTGGAAAAGTTTGACAGTTTCCTATTAACATAAACAGGTACTTGCTGTATGATCCAGCAGTTCTATCCCTGGTTATAAAATACAAGCTTGTGTCACAAATGACATATACCAATGCGCAGAGATTGAAATCGGAAAGAATCCAAATGTCTGTCTACTATGGAGGACTATTCGTCAGTAAAAAAACAAAAACAAGCAAAAAACTGATAATGTCATGGCATGATACGCAAAACATTACCAGGGCAAAAGAAGTCAGAGACAAAAGAATACTTATGTATAGTTCCATTCAATTTATCCTAGAGCCAGCAAAACTGATTTTTAATAAAGATATTAGTGGTTGACTGTAGAGGGGCAAGAGGGAACTTTTTTTGTGGTGATAGAATGTTCTGTATGAATTTTGATTGGTTGGTGGTTACACTACATATATTTTGTCAAAACATTTCCAGCTACACTTAACATGGGTACCTTTCACTTTATGTAAATTTTATATCAAAAAGTTGATTTAACAAGCAAGGATCTAAACAGCTTATATGATAAGCATATATATGCATATATATAATGATATATATAGATACTTAAATGTATGTGTACATACATGCATAGAAAATGTCTAGAATGTGTATGCATGCATAATTTTTTCTTTTTTTTTTTAAATGGGTAAGTTTTACCATGTTGATTCTTTTTTTTTTTTTTAAGATTTATTTATTTATTTATACAAGCACTGGGTACAGTCAGAAGTGTGGGAGGGTGAGAGAATTCACCAGAGCCAGTGCAGGGAGCAGAACAGGCAGACCGATGAAACACACTGCTGAGGGGAGCAGGAGAGGTTTGCGTGCCATGTGGGACCCTCACCCAGCGGCCGGGGATCAAACCGGCGCTGCAGAGGCTGTGGGTAGCTTTGCAACCCAGCGCTCAACCGCTGCACCACTGGGAAGGCCCTCTTTTTTTTTTTTTTTTGAAGATTTATTCATTTATGCATACAAGAACTGGGATACAGGCCAGAGGGCGGGTGTGTGTGTGTGTGTGTGTGTGAGAGGATTCACCAGATGTGTGGGAGGGTGAGAGAATTCAATGGAGACAGAGTGGGGAACAGAACAGGCAGAATGACTGAAATACACTGCTGAGGGGAGCAGCGGGCAAGACAGGAGAGGTCTGCCGTTCCATGTGGGTATCTCCCTGGCTGGCCGGGAATTGAACTGGCACTGCAGAGGCTGCGGACAGCTTCTTAGTGCTGCGCTCAACTGTGCCACCAGGGAGGCCCCTCATGAACTGTTTTGAGTTAATTTGTATGTTAACTATTATGAATGAATTAGTGTGAAACTTTGGTTTAGTCCTCCCTATGGCCGTGACACCATTTGTTGATGTTGTCTTTCCTCCATTGAATTTCTTTATCAATCATTTGTTTGCATTAGTGTGGGTCTTTTTATGGCTTCTCTTTTCTGATCTGTTGATTTATGTCTGTCCTTCCAGTAGTACCAGTCTTTGATTATGGTAACTGTAATAGTTCTTGAAGTCCATAGAGTGGTTCCTCCCTTTCGGTTCTTTCGAAAGTGTTTTGGCTAGTGTAGGTCCTATCTTTCCATGTGCATTTAAAATTAATCTTATCTGGGCCTCTATGGTGGTGCATGGGGTTACATCTCAGCACTTTGAAGCTGTCGGCAGCTACTGCAGCACAAATTTGGTCCCCAGCCAGGGAGCTAACCTGCATGGTGCAGCAGACCTCTCCTGTCTCGCCCACTGCTCCCCTCAGCAGTGTATTTCAGTCAATCTGCCTGTTCTGCTCCCCACTCTGTCTCTGGTGAATCCTCTCACTCCTCCGTACCTCTGGTTTACACCCCAGCTCTTGTATGCATAAATAAATAAAATAAATCCTTAATACAAATTCATCTTATCTGTATCTACAACAATTCTTTATGAGATTTTGACTGGAATCTTGTTAAACTTATATATTAATTAGGGAGAATACATATCTTTATTTTGGATCTTTCCATCCATGAACACAGTATTTGTCTTAATTTACCTCTTAGTCTGTTCTACTGATTTCTTTCACCAGCATTTTATACTTTGCAGCATTACAGATCTTTGTTAGATTTATACATAAGTAAGCCATTTTTTCATGATGTTGTATTTTTAATTTCTGTAGCCTTATTTTTATTGCTCAGATCTAGAACTATAGTTAGTTTTAATATTTATCTTTACTATGCCAGATACTTATTCTGAGAGATTTATTATTTTTTTAATTCTTTGTGATGTTTTACATAAACATGACTTCTAACCTTCGGGCCTGCTATGGATGGAGATTATGGCATTATAAAGTTGTTAATATAATTGAGAAAAACCATATTGTAGTATGATTCAGAGGCTGCTGACTAACTGAGTTTTAATAACAATGATTTATGTATCTTTTAGCTGCAAAAATTTGTTGCGTTAAAGTTTGGACTAAGTACTATTTGTTCTCAGTATTGAACCTTTTTTTTTTTAATTTTGTGTAGTTTTTGATGATTCATCTTCAAAAGGCAGCACTATTTATTTTCCTCTTTCTTAAGTGATCTTTGAATGCTTGCCACTTATCTTCTAAGCTAAGTTAGGATCTGTGAATTTGGGTTCTTAGGTCCTGTTGAGATATGCAGCTAAATTTGTCATGGAGTATGTGGATATGTTGCCAACTTCTCTGGCGATGTTTACCAGTCTGGGCAATTTTGATAGTATTATCTTCTGACAGCTTCTGCTGTGAAGCAGTCTTTGAAGAGACATATGATATGTGAGGTACCCTTAGAGAAAAATTTATTATTTTCATTAATTTATAATGGTCATGTTTCTGAGATAGCATTTTGGTGGCCAAAGACCGAGTTCTCTCAACCATGCTAAGCTTAGCAGCTAGTTGAAAAGGTTTATATTATATTTCCCAATCTACTTCAGATCCCTTTTATCCAATGGGTTTCTTCTTCTAGCTGAGTTGAGATTAGACTCTACTTTTATAGGGGATAAATAATTTATGGCAGGCTTCTTAACCTTAGCACTATTCACATTTGGGGTTGGATAATCTTTGTGTTATGTCTTGTAAATTGTAGGATGTTTGTCAGCATTCCTGGCCTCTTCTCACTAGATGCCATTAGCATCCCCAGAGTTATGGCAACCAAAAAGCGCTCTAAACCATTGCCAAAGTCTCCTGCACAGCAAAGTCACCTGAGTTGAGAATCACTGGTTTACGGATACCTCTCAGCCAGCTGTCTGCCATAGTTGTGGTCATCCTGTTTCTGTCTGGTTTCTCTGCGTTGCCAACCTTGCTCATAACCTCCTCCCCCTCACTATGTTCCACTCAGCTAATTGGATGGATAGTTGCCAAGTGGAAGGTGGAATCAGTGGGGAATAGGTCAGACAGAGCTGGAGTCAGGTGTGGCTCTGGGTGTAGTGACTGAGCACTGCAGCACGTAGATGAGTGTTTTGGTGGCAACTAATGATTAAACTTAAAAAAACAAATGTTCTTTGACAGGAGGGTGAGTCAATACTGACACATGGTTCTAGCACTAACCAGGTAAGTGCTGTCTTCTTCACTTTGTCTGAGGCCTGCCTTGGGAGACTGGGGTTTTGAAAGAAGGCTCCAGGGAGGCTTTCTACTTAATATTTTTAATCTGAGGAAAGCAAAGAGTTTTTGATAAACTTACAGATTTTATTGTTGAGGTGACTAGTAGAGTCAATAATTTCTTAAATGTATGAAATGAGGGAAATATGAAGCAGTAAATGTTTAATGAGTACAACTGGGGGGGTGCCTTGCTCTCAAGAAGCAGTGCTAAGAGAGCCAGACAGGTGACTGCAGATGATACCACCATTAGGGAATGGTTGTTCTGTTGTGGGTAGGGGCCTTTGGTGAAGGGTAGGCAAAGACAGATCTCATAGACAAATTTGAGACTGGAACAGGTATCCATACTCTTATTTATGTTCGTTTTCAAACAATGTCCATTATTAGTACTCTTACTCTTAGCTTTATGAATTGCTTTTACCTACTCAGGGCCAACTTGAATATTCATTTTGGAAAACTTTATTCTCAACATTTATTGCATCACATTTACCTTTTAAATAACTTTAATGACTACATATTGGGTTTCATGTTTGCATTCCTATTTACTTAACCACTTTCCTATTGCTTACCATATAGCTTACTTTAAAGAGTTTTTCTGCTGCAAGTATCCTTTGAATCTCTTTGGACATTTTAATCACTGTTCAGATGATTTCTTCAGGGTAGTGTCATGAGCCAGGATCACTAGCTTTTTTAAGGCTATCAGTTCATATTATCAAACTGCCTTATCTAAGATGCTCCAGTTACTACTCTCAGTAGCAAGATGTGAGTGGCCATTTTAGGGCATCTTTGCCAATGTTGTATGTCATTAAAAAAGAAAATAACAATTTGATAGTTAGAAAACTTCTCATTCTTATCTTCCTTTGCAGGTTTAAATTATTACTGAGGTTGATTTTTATTATTATATTTCTTTTTTCCTTTAAAAATTCTTTAGCTCTATTTGGGATGTTACTGCCTTTATGCGTTTTTTTTATACACTGAAGGAAGTAATCTTTTGTCTGTCATATTTTTTTTTTTTTAGTAGAGGCATGTTTATTTATTTATTTATTTGTTTGTTTGTTTGTTTATACATGCACTGGGTACAGTCAGAAGCGCAGGAGGGTGAGAGAATTCACCAGAGCCAGAGCGGGCAGCAGAGCAGGCAGAAGGACCGAAGTACACTGCTGAGGGGAGCAGCGGGCGGCAGGAGAGGTCTGCGCGCCATGTGGGACCCTCCTCTGGTGGCTGGAGAGCAGCCGGGGATCGAACCGGCGTTTGCAGAGTCTGCGGGCAGCTTCGCAACCCAGCACTCAACCGCTGCGCCACCGGGGAGGCCCTTGTCTGTCATATTTTCAAATGCACTTTTCTAGTGTTTCAGTTATGTCTTTTGCTTTATGTGTAATTTTATTTTATTTTTTAAATTTTTGTGGGGTTATTTATTTATTTATTTATTTATTTATACAAGCACTGGGTACAGTCAGAAGCGTGGAAGGGTGAGAGAATTCATCAGAGCTAGAGCAGGGAGCAGAGTAGGCAGAAGGACCGAAGTACACTGCTGAGGGGAACAGCGGGCGGCAGGAGAGGTCTGCGCCCTGTGGGACCCTCCTCTGGTGGCCGGGGAGCAGCCGGGGATCGAACTGGTGCTGCAGAGGCTGAGGGCAGCTTCGCAACACAGTGCTCAACCGCTGTGCCACCAGGGAGGCCCAATGTGTAATTTTATTTTGATATGCTTTCATATTTATAGAAAAATGTGTAAGATCACAAAGAATTGCAAGTAATTAGTAAATATCCTGTACTAAGACTTACCAAGACTCACCAGTTGTTTATTTTCTACCACATTAGCTTTCTCACTCTCTGAATATATAAATGTACTTTTTTCCTGAATCATTTGAGTCTAACATATATAATTGTATTTTTTCTGAATCATTTGAGTGTAATTTGTATTACTTCCCAAAAGCCAGAGCATTTACTTGCATAGCCATAGTAAAATTACCTGTCAGGAAATTCAATAGTTGATAGAGTATTGTTGTCTAATTCATAGTCTGTGTTTCACTTTCAACAATTATCCCTATAATGCTCTTTATTGCTCTTTTCTTTTTCTTATCCAGTCTTTAATCCAGAACCACACTGAATTTAATTGTCTTGTTTCTTTAGTTTTTTTTTTTTTTTAAAATCTGGAATAGTTCCTTAACCTGTTTTTGTCATCCTTGACATTGACATTTTAAAAATATAGACCAGTTATTTTCTAGAATGTTTTTAATTTGTGCTTGTCTGATGTTTTCTCATGGTTAAATTCACTTTAGACAGATAACACAAAAGTGATTTTTATTTTTCTCAGTGTAATATACTAGTATACTGTATTAGTTGGTGTAGGTTTGTTCCAGGTGACAACATCATTATTGGATAAAGTGCTGTATGTTAGATTTCTCTATTGCTAAGATAGTATTTTTCCCTTTTGAGTTAGTAAGTATTGCCACTGTATAAACATCCTGTTCCTCATCAAACTTTCACCCTCTAATTTTAGCATCCAGTGATTTTCAGCTCCGTACTTGCTTCTGTGTTTATTCTTTGGCATTCTTCTGTGGAGAACTTTCTTTCATCCCTCTACCCTCTATTTACTTATTTGAATGATTCATAGATGTATTCATTTTAGTCCCCTGTAATTGGTTGCTTCACTTATTTAGATACTCAAATTATCCCAAATTTGGTTTATATGAACCCTTTCAAGCTGGCTCCTATGTCCTTTTTATTTTATTTTTTTTAAGATTTATTTATTTATGCATACAAGAGCTGGGGTACAGGCCAGAGATGCGGGGGGTGAGAGGATTCACCAGAGACAGAGTGGGGGACAGAACAGGCAGACTGACTGAAATACACTACTGAGGGGAGCAGCAGGCGAGACAGGAGAGGTCTACTGCACCATGTGGGTTGCTCCCTGGCCGGCCAGGGATCAAATTCGTGCTGCAGAGGCTGCAGATTGCTTCATAGTGTGGTGCTTAACCCCTTGCACCACCAGGGAGGCCCCTATGTCCTTTTTATATCTCCACAAATTGTTAGCACTTACTTGCTTCCTGGCTCAACAAGATGCTCTGGTGCTCAGTTTGTGTGCTTTATCCCCTGAATCAGCTTTTTCCACAGGACCCTCATGTCAGTGGGATCAAGATCTGGGTGCATGGTGAGTTTCTTGGAACTGTTAGGCCATTATCGCTGGACCCTCTTGGTGAACAAAGCTAGGGGGTGTGTGTGTGTGTGTGTGTGTTTATGCATCTGTGTTTTTGCTTCTACATCTGTGTATGTACTCGTACATATAACTAAATGTACTGATATAACTATATGTATTGATACCACCAGTGTTAATCCAACACAGTGGCTATATGCTCCGTCTCTTAAATTATGTTTCGTTTATGCTATGAGGTAGGGGTTGAAATTCATCTTTTTTTCCTCCTTCTTTTCTGTAAGGATGTCCAGTTGCTTCAGAACCATTTGTTGAAATGGATTTCTATTCCCCATAGAATTGCATTGGTGCCTCTTTTGAAAATCAAATACTGTATAAGTGCCAGTCTATTCCTGGTACTTTTTATTCTGATCTATTTGTCCTTAGGTCAGGATCATTGTTTGGTAATCACTGTAGATCATAAGCCTTGAATTCAGGTAGTTTAAGTCCTTCAACTTTATTCTTTTTAAAGTTTTTTTTGACTGTTCTAGACCTTTTGTATTTCTATAAATTTTTAATAATAGCCAATTTCTATAAAAAATGCCTTATAGGAATATGAATGGAATTCTGATTTGGGCAGAATGAACATCAGTACAGTATTCAGTCTTCTAAATTAGAAAGAAAAGGTGTATGTCTCCATTTATTTACATATTTAATTTCTCTGAGAAGTTTTATAGTTTTTAGTATATGGGGAATAGAGTTTCCTGATAACATATGTAGTGGAACTTCTTTTCATTAGCTTATTTGACATGAATATATCTTCTTTGGAGAGGTGTCTGTTGGGATCTTTGAAATCAGACGAGTTGTTTTCTTATTGTGGAGTTTTAAGTGTTCTTGTTATATTTTGGATAACAGTTCTTCACTCTATCTTTTGTAAAAGTTTTATCCCAGTCTGTGCTTGTCTTCCCATTCTTTTAACATACTGGTTTTTAAATTCTAAATGAACTACTTGGTGATAATATAAATAGGGACTGTCTTTATTTATTTTTAAAGATTTATTTATTTATTTATACAAGCACTGGGTACAGTCAGAAGCGTGGGAGGGTGAGAGGATTCACCAGAGCCAGAGCGGGGAACAGAACAGGCAGAAGGACCGAAGTACACTGCTGAGGGGAGCAGCGGGAGTGGCAGGAGAGGTCTGCGCTCCATGTGGGGCCCTCGCGGGTGGCCGGTGATTGAACCGGCGCCGCAGAGGCTGCGGGCAACTTTGCAGCCCAGCGCTCAACCACTGCGCCACCAGGGGAGGCCCAAGGGACTGTCTTTTTTTATAACTGCTTTTTTTAAAGATTGATTTATTCATGCTTATGAGAACCAGGGTATAGGCCAGATGCGTGGGAAGGTGAGAGGATTCACCAGCGACAGAGCGCGGAACAGAACAGGCAGACTGACTGAAATACACTGCTGAGGGGAGCAGTCAGCGAGACAGCAGAGGTCTGCCGCACCAGCCTGGGATTCTCTCCAGCCGGCCAGGATCGAAATGGCGCTGTGGAGGCTGTGGACAGCTTCACAGCACTGCACTCAACCGTCTGCGCCACCAGGGAGGCTCTCAGATCTCTTTTTTAAGTAGTATGAATTCTGGCCCTGCATGTCCATATTCCACATGCCAGCTTACCTAGCCTCTCCTTAGCAGGCATATTGACAATCCTAGGGCCTGATGCCTCTCTGTGTATTGGGGGAAGGATCAGTGATCGAAACCTGACTGCCTCAGACCCCCTCCCTTGACTGGGTGCTATGACATTTCTAACATAGATCCTTTTAACTGTTTAAAATGTTATTCTTGGAACCATGAAGGATATAAAAAGAAAAAGCTTTCCTAGGAAACTAATGATACTGTGGCAGAGAGAAATTTGGTAAATTAAAACTTCTTGTCTTGTTTAGTCTCATGTGAAAAAGCATGATGAATGCACACTTGGAATGTTTTTGTTTCTGGGATTCTAGTCAAGAAGGAAAGCAGATTTCCAGTCATATTTACAGGGGTATTAATTCCAGATATGTAACTTTTATTGAGATATCTCTTCACAAGAGCCTCTCCAATTAATGAAAATAAATTCTGTCATATATGTATCTGTAATAGAAGAAATGGCTTTAGGGACCATTTGACTTTTTAAAAGAGTTATTTATGCATAGAAGAACTGGGGTGTAGGCCAGAGGTGGGGAGTGGGGGGTGAGAGGATTCACCAGAGACAAAATGGGGAGCAGAACAGGTGGATTCATTGAAATACACTGCTGAGGGGAGAAGCAGGTGAGACAGGAGAGGTCTACTGTGCCATGTGAGCTAGCTCCCTGGCTGGGGATTGAACATAGGCCATAGTGGTGATAGCACTGAGACTTAACCCCTAGGCCATCATGGAGGCCCCCATTTGACTTCTTAAAAATCCATTATACTGTGTTCTGTAGCACAAATTCAGTTGAATAATTATAGCGTGTTTGTGGATGGTAGATATTTAACTAATAGTTGTACACCACTGTGCAGTTTGCAAAACACTTTCTACATTTGTTATGTCATTCATTCTTTCTAAGAGCCCTAATAACAAAGCTTTTTAACAAAGTGTAAAATATGCTGAATGAGGAAACTAAGAAAAGTGCTGGCCAGTCCCCACAGTTCCTTGATTCAGAGCACAGACTCGGGGGCTAGGCTTACTGCTCGCCATCTGGGCTTAGTCCTCACCATCTGAGGGGCTTGGAACATGCCAGTTCCCTTCTCTGTGTTTCAATCCTCTCCTTCCTCCCCCCGACTACAGTGGTGATAATACTAGGGTCACCATAGGGTGGACAAGATAGATTTAGCTAGTATATGTAAAGTGTGTGGAACTGGTTTGTGGTGCAGTAAACTCTGTTGAGGTTTGGTCTGGTTCAGGCCCACTAGGATTGGGGCCAGGTCCAGGTCTCAGACCAGGTCCCCAACTCTAAATCTTGTACTTTATCTTGTGTTGCCTCAGATGGTCCATTAAGTTTATATGTTTACTAACTTCTAATTTCCAGGTGATTGGAGCCAGCCTAAACTTATTTCTTTCTTTCCTAAAATTTATATTCTTCCTGAAAAATTGAAATTGCCAAAATGATTACATTTTAAATTGCCCCTCTCTTTTGTAATGTACATTCACTTGGAATATTTACTTGATTAAATATTAAAAAGGCAATCATTGTCAAAGCACAGATGGGGCTTTGTTATACATAGCGACTAAATTTTACTACATATTCTTTTCCCTTTAGGTTATAAAATATTCTACCTTATGCAGATTTTATTTCTGCAAACTGTAAGTTCTGTTTGTGGTACTACAGAATTATAAAAAATTCAGCCAGTATAACAAAAGTGAAAGCTTCCTTCAGAGTCCACTCCATTTTGCCCTGGATGCTCTCCTGCTATACTCTTATTGGTTGAATATTACATATCATAGACATACATATATGTGTTTGCTGGTGCTGGAGGCAGAAACTAGAACTCCCCTCTCTGTGCCTGGCACTCAAAGTGCAGGTCCTTGTTGCTAGTTGAAACATCTTGTTGTATTGACAGCAACCATCATGGTCACCAATATGGTCATTATCTTCCATTCTGACATCGGCTTTGTGGCTACCAGCTGCTGCTTCCTGTGCTGCTGATTTCTTTGAAAATCTATTGTTCTATAGAGCCTTTTTTAGAAGTGTCTTTAACATTTATAGCTCCCTTGTTTTATGCAGTATAATGTGAATGATAGACACTATGTTGTCCTCTGAGGCACTACTCTGTTCTCATGCTCTGACTTTTTTGAATTAAGTCTGGTGTGTAGCTTTAGAATGATTTGTTTGTTCACCTACCCTACCCTGCCCCCTACCCCAGACATTTCTTGATTTTTTTTTTTTTTTTGCTAAGGGACTTTTGCACATCTAACCCTGCCAGTATCCATAGTCATGTGCAAAATATATTTTTCCTGGGATGGAAATCTCAAAGTCATGCTTGGGAAGAATAATGTATGAAGGTGATTTTCTAAGGTATTGACTGACTTAAGGTTACCGAAATTAATTATAACTATAATAACTGGCAAAAAAGTATCAGTGATGGGCCTCCAAGGTGGCGCATGGGTTAAAGTCTCAGCACTATCAAACTATCATCAGCCACTGTGGCCTGAGTTCAATCCCCAACCAGGGAGCTAACCCACATATTGCACAGCAGACCTCTCCTGTCTTGGCCACTGCTCCCCTCAGTACTGTATTTCAGTAGACCCACCTGTTCTGCTCCCCACTCTGTATCTGGTGAATATCACCCCCATGCCTCTGCCCTATACTCCAGTTCTTCTATGCATAAATAAATAAAAATAAATCTTTTAAAAAAAAGTATTTGTTAAACATTGCACTGTGGTAGGTTATTGTTACCAAATCACTGTTTTTACTCCAATTGCTAGTATTTTACAAAAAATTTGCATAAGCCTAGATAGGCATATTTCATTCTGGCATGAAAAGATTGTTGATTGAGGCTCAGCACAGTGCTGGCCTAAGTACCTCACCTCAGACATCTGTTAGATAGGGGTTGTGTACTTCTCAGTGTCTGGCCAGCATTGTTACGGGGTAGCCAGAGTACCCTGTAAGGCTTACTGATTCTGCACTTAGTACTCCCTCGTTTGATTTCTCTTAGTTGTGGACCTGCTTCTTCTGGCCCCATTTTTTATTCAGAGTGAAGCCATGGCATTCCATCCGCGTCCTCTTCTCTGCACAGGGATTCATTTGGATTTTCTGTTCATAATCAGAAGTCTGACCACTCCCATTTCCTTTAAGGACTAGATTTTGTTAAATCTGCTGTTACTGTTCTAGAGGTCCATAAAGTTTATTGCCAGAATTATATTTTAAAAGTTGTTGTGGTAGCTGGAGATAAGTATAGGATAGACTAGGCAATGGTAAAGGGTATTAAGAATCAACTTTATCTGATATTTAACGGATATAGAGTTTCAGTTTTGCAAGATGAGAAAGTTCTGGCGATCTGTTCACATAGTGTGTATATATTAAAGACTAAATTGCACTCTTAAGAATGATTAATTTAACAAATATTTTACATGTGTTTCTACTACAATAAAAATAAATAAGCATCTTTTTTGGAATATAGATTTAAAAAGTCAAGTGTGGGGTTTTGAAACTTTCATGTTTTTTCAATCAAAATTTTATTGATTTGCCTTTGTTTACAAACATCTGTGTTTGGGAGTACAACTTCACATGTCCACATGTACTCATTTTGTCCTTAGTTCAGTCTGTCCTTTACCATAATGAATCAGCAGTTTAGAGATACTGGAAAGTTTTCTAGAACAGTGGGGATATAAGCAGGATGATTCTCTTCATTTGCCATTTACTGAGCACCTTCTAGTTAGAAGGCTCTGTAATTTTAATTTATAACTTAGAGTATAAGGGGCATGTTGCCCAGAGGACAGACTGTACAGGAGTGTGAGTGCTGCCACTTATGCTGAAAGAACTACAGAAGGAAAAAAACATGAACATGTTATTATTGACTTAAAGCATATAAACAGTCATTCATCACTTTTTCAAAACTTAATTATGGGAAATTTCAAATATGCACAAAAGTAGAATAATAATACAGTGAGCTGCTGTGTGCCTGTCCCTCAGCTCCTATCCACTCAAGAGTATTTGTTTCCCTGTCCTCACTGCATTTTGAAGCAAATTATACTTATCATAACATTTAATCTAAATTAAATATTTCAGTATGTCCACTGAAAGATAAGGACTGTTTTCTTTGAACTAGCCGTACCACTGTTATCACTCCAAAGTTATTTCGTATCTTTTTTCCCCCTAGTAGATTTGTTTGAATCAGGATCTAAACAAAGTTTATTAACAATGCATTCAGTTGATAAGTTTTCTTTAATATCTTTCAGCCTTTAGGTTCCTCTTCATGTTTATTTCCTTTGTCCTTGAAATGTATTTGCTGAAGAGATCCAGTCATTTGTCTTTTGGGGTTGCCTTGCTGTGAAGTTTGCTGAATGGTATCCCATTGGTCATTTAACAGTTTTATCCTACCATCCTCCCTGTGTTTATTGTAAACAAATGCTAATTTTAGAGATTTGATTTGATTAAGCTTCATTTTTTTTTTTTTTTTTTTTGGGCAAGACTATTTCTTTTATGCTTATCAGGTAACTGGATTTATGGCATTGTGTATATTTTAGGGGCACAGGTTCACACCTCTATAAAAGGTTATCTCACCACACCTGCCACCAAAGCTCCAACAATCCTGCACCCTAGTCCATGTGGTGGCCTCCTCTTTTGTTGCCGGTCCGCAACACTCCTTTTCTGGTAGCCAGCCTCAATCCCACAGTCAGCTTTTTAGGATTTGTTTGGTTTACTTTTTTTTTTTTTTTAAAGATTTATTTATTTATGCATACAAGAGCAGGGGTACAGGCCAGAAGTGCGGAGGGTGAGAGAATTCACCAGCGACAGAGTGGGGAACAGAACAGGCAGACTGGCCAAAGTACACTGCTGAGGGGAGCAGGGGGTGAGCCAGGGGAGGTCTGCTGTGCCATTTGGGTAGCTCCCTAGCCGGGGATCGAACTTACACTGCAGTGGCTGCAGACAGCCCCATAGGTTGCGTCTTAAGCCCTTGTGCTACCAGGGAGGCCCCCTTGTTTAGTTTACTTTTATCTGTTCCTTTATATTCCACACATGAGTGAAATCATCTGGTATTTGTCTTTCTCCTTCTGACTTATTTTGCTTAGCATAATCCCCACCATTTCCATTCATGTTGTTGTAAATGGCAAGATTTCAGTTAGAAGGTGCTCAGAAAATTTTGGGTGTGCCAATTCAGTATTTGGGGTGAGTCTGACTTTCTTATCCCTGTGAAAATACATGCTTGTCTTTTATTTTGATTAGGTTAATTGATTCAGATATATTATGTCTTCAAAAGAAAAGGGATTTAACAGTGAGTTAAAAGTCTCTGAGGAGTGATAGCTGACTTTAAAAACAACTATATCCTGACTTCTTTTAAATTAAGTCTTGGATTATTATGGTGTATGATTATATGATTGACTTAAATGTTTTTTCTCTGGGCCTCCCAGGTGGCGCAGTGGTTGAGCACTGGGTTGTGAAGCTGCCCGCGGCGTCTGCGGCGCTGGTTCGATCCCCGGCTGCTCCCCGGCCACCGGAGGAGGGTCCCACATGGCGCGCAGACCTCTCCTGCCGCCCGCTGCTCCCCTCAGCAGTGTACTTCGGTCCTTCTGCCTGTTGTGCTCCCTGCTCTGGCTCTGGTGAATTCTCTCACCCTCCCGGCTTCTGACTGTACCCAGTGCATGTATAAACCAACCAACCAAACAAACAAATAGATAAATAAATAAGACATGCCTCTAGAAAATTAAAAAAAAAAAAAACAACAAATGTTTTTTCTCTAACTATAGCTTTTTCACTAGAAGATATTATCTAGAGGGAGAAAGCTAAAAAGAATGGGTTCTAGGTTCCTAGAGTAAACAATAAGCCTAAATTTTTTACATTTCACTATCTTTGTGCAAATTAATGTAATATTACAATTAACCAATTCTTAGTTAAACTTCAACCACTTTTTAGGAAAGTGAGGCCAGTATTATTTTTCTTTCTTTCAGCTTATTGCTTTGTTATGCATCTACATGCATATCATAGTCAGTGGAACAGAATGATTAGGAAACTGAAGAACTCAAGATTTAATTGTGAAGAAATATCAGTTAAAGTTCTAGAACTATGTCACGCCAGACTCTGCATAGAACACTGTAGGAAGTACTAAAGAAATGTGTAATGATCTGGAGAGAATTTAATGTTTTAAATAGGTCAACCTTTATGCACCAGGAATAATCTGAAACAATATAGTATATTGTATTTGTAGGAGTTTTCCAGAGAAACAGAACTGTAGGAACAGACCTGATCTGTCTGTTTGCCCATGTTGTAGAGCGTAATCTGCTGTACTCAAGTTTACTGATTTAAATGTCAATCACATCTAATAATATGCCTTCTTAGAAACATCTGTTTGATCAGCTAATCAAGTTCACACATAAAATTAACCATCACCTATATCGAAGGGACCTTTTTCCAGTAATTATGCCTAGTTCAACTAATAGACACACATGGTGGAATGTTACTACAGCAGTCTTCCCAGTGGAGGAGTCTAGATCATGTGCACTATTTCAGGCTGAGTCCCACATTCCCCACATTATCTTCTCACTCCCTTGTATCAGCCTTGACCCCTCTTCGTTGTTCTGCTCCATGGGAATCTAAATTGCACACACTAGCATTCAATCTGCAGCATGTCTCCATTTGGTTAAGGACTTCTAGCCTCATCATTATTCTTTAGGAGCCTGTTTGCCTAGCACTGGCAGCATTGTTGAGCACACCTGGAGTCCACTCTGCCCCTCTTCATGATCAAACCTTTGAGGGTACATGTTGGAAAATTACCTTGAATAATCAATTGGCTTAGTTTAAAAATAGAGCTATAGTTATAGTAATAATATATAAAATTACACTATATATGATATATACAGTGATAATGGTTTAAGGATATGTTACATATGTAATATCTATAACTATTATGTAGTCATAATAGTTTTAGGATATGTACTATTGCTTTAAAGTGCAGTATTTTTTAGTAATTTGAAATATATTCACAAGTGAATGCAATGATAAAGTTTAATATCTGTAATAAATTGGGCACAGCTTTTTGAGGCATATCTTACTGCCTAAAAAAATCTACCTTTGAAATACATAAATTAGTATCTTTCTTGGATTTTTACCTAGTATACCCATTACTTTGTTCAAATGCCCGTTGAGAAAGACAGAAGTATAGCAAAAGCATATACTTCACATGTGGATTTCATGTTATCTTCTGTATTCATGGTGATTATAATGACTCTTCTCTATTATAACAAAGCCATCAATATACCAGGTTTTGTCTTTGTCTTTCTAGTGGCAGTGCCACAGTGAGATTGAAAAAAAAAGAGAGAGACATTTCCCACTATATATTTTAGGTTCTCCTTGTAAGTTGCCACAAGCTATTTAGTGAAATATCACTATGAAACCTTGGGCAAGTTGCTTGAATTTTCTCTAAGCCATGTGTAAGATAGAGATAAAAAGTTTCTCCACCTCCTCTGCTGTTGTGAGAATTAAATGAGATAATTCATGTAGAGCACTTTTCCAGTATTAATATTCACAAGTTTATCTCTGTAATTTTTAATTTATTTCTCTTCTTATATCATCTTTTTAAACCACTTATACTTTGGTTTTCATTTTCTACTTCAGTATTGTTTATTTATAATTGTATACAATAGATTTTACTCTATTGCCTCTAGTAAAGCTCTGAAGTATTCTAGGTTATTTTATTTTGTTTTATTTAAGGATGTATTTATTCATGTATACAATAACCATCGTACAGGCCAGATGTGCGAGAGGGTGAGAGGATTCACCAGAGACAGAGCGGGGAACAGAACAGACAGACTGACTGAAATACACTGCTGAGGGGAGCAGCAGGTGAGACAGGAGAGGTCTGTCGCGCCATGTGGGATCGAACCAGTGCTGCAGAGGCTGCAGACAGTTTCACAACTCTGTGCTCAACCACCTGCGCCACCAGGGGAGGCCCTATTCTAGGTTATTTTCAAGCTTTCAAACTATAGTTTTGTTTTCTAAGTAAAATTTACCTAGTCTGTAGAATGTTTGTTTTATGATTTCTTCACTTTTGGTAATTTCATATTTTCTGATAGTTACTTTATTCTCTTGCATTTAAAATTTGTAATTCATTTTGATATATTTTTAAAAAGCTCATTCATGAAGCCCAGTGTTAAGAGGTAAAGTAAACACACACAGCTTTGTCTCAGACTTTTATTTATGCAAACTATCGTCTTTAAAATTCTCAGAACCTCAAAGTTTAATTTTAGTCTTCATTTCAGTAAAGGGAAGAAGAGTAGGATAATCTTCATACTTCAACGTTTGTGCCTTGCCTAACCAGTGGGTGAGACACTGGCTTCTATGGATGTGGACTTCTTTGGGGAGAACTGTCTTTCCTGGTTCAGTGAAGGGAATAAGGCTATGAGGTGGTGCTGTTAGTTTGATAGCATGTTTTGTTCTCTTGCTTGACTATGTAGATATATGTTCAGTAATTTGTAACCTATGCATTGTTATTTTTTGTCTCAGATTGAAATTTCTCACCTGTAACTTTTAAAACTTAAGTTTTCCTCTGTTTTAAATAAGCTATAGTCTGTAATTCTTAACAACTGTGAAGTTGTGGCCTTTTTGAAATATATTTTTTTTAAGATTTATTTTTATTTATGCATATAAGAACTGGAGTGTAGGCTAGAGGTGTGGCTAGAGGTGTAGGCTAGAGGTGGGGGGGGGGGTGAGAGGATTCACCAGAGACAGAGTGGGGAGCATAACAAGTGGATGTACTGAAATACACTGCTGAGGGGAGCAGCAGGTGAGATAGGAGAAGTCTCCTGCGCCATATGTGCTTTAGCTCCCTGGCCAGGATTGAACTCTCACTGCAGTGGCTGGCAATAGCTTGATAGCATTGAGACTTTAACCCCTGCGCCACCAGGGATGCCTCTTTTTGAAATTATCTTTATTTTTCCTAGTTTTCTTTCTTATGTGTATTATTTGTTTCTTTCACTTGGAGTGTTTCTTCTAAGTTTTATCACTAAATAAGAAAGTCCAAGAGCAGTATCTGAAGTGGGGAGCAGAGTTTAGATTGAATTGATTGTGAATGCCAGAAAGTGGAGAACACTGGTGGTAACTCAGAAAGTTTGGTTATAACGAGGGGGAAGACAGGGATATTGAAAGAGTTTTATTTTTGTTTTTAAAGATGGGAAACCCATAGAGCACTTAAAAATATTTTTTCAATGTGAAATTTTATAATTTTTTATAGCACCTGATGACATAGACTACTTATTCAGTGATTTTTCCTTGGCAAATGGAGCCTGTTAGATTGTTGCTGTGAAGGTGCTTCTAGGAAGGAGAGGATGGGAATATGGCATCCAAATAAGGATAATAGAGTGAGGACTTTGAATAGCCAGGTGAGGAGGAGGGTAAAGAGCCCAAGAACAATTCCAGAGCTGGGGTCGTTGCTTCCTTTGTGTACTCCAGAATATCCTTTACACAGTTCATGACAGCGTAAGGGCTGTGGGCAAGTTTATATGATTGGTGGCAGGATATCGAGGAACTTTTATAGTAAATATTTAAACAATGAAGGTGCCTGACCTCATGGTCAGATCATCAGTTCGTGGGCTTTCTTTATACAAGGAAATCTGTTGTTAAGAGAGTATAATCCCTTCTCCTCTGGTGGAAAAAGGCTTTCACTGTTTTAGAACAAGAGGTTTCTTTTACAACCATGACGAAAAGAAAGAAACATTTACTAATAGCCCGTGTTTATTCTTCTTCTCTGTGGTTTTGCAAAAGATGATGATTCCTGCCACAGATAAGTTTCTGCCATGGTTTGAGGGAGAAACACATACTGAAAAATAGCAGTGTAAGGAAGAGATAGTCTTCTTAAGCACTGGGCAGCTGCTCATACTTGCTATCTGCCATGTTATAGTGCTACATTTCTGTTTGCTAGCAGTCTGTGTTCTGAGCCTCCGTTTCTTTTTTACTTTTTAATGATTTACCATTCTTTTTTTTAAGGTTTTATTTTATTTTTATATTTTTAAAGATTTATTTATTTATTTATACAAGCACTGGGTACAGTCAGAAGCGCGGGAGGGTGAGAGAATTCAGCAGAGCCAGAGCAGGAAGCAGAACAGGCAGAAGGACCGAAGTACACTGCTGAGGGGAGCAGCGGGCGGTGGGAGAGGTCTGTGCGCCATGTGGGACCCTCCTCTGGTGGCCGGGGAGCAGCCGGGGATCCAACCGGCACTGCAGAGGCTGCGGGCAGCTTCGCAGCCCAGTGCGCAACCGCTGCACCACCGGGGAGGCCCTGATTTACCATTCTTTTATATACTGGTTTGTTTTTTACAATGTAGGATTTCTCTCCTCTAGAGTGGTCACCATATTTTCCCGCTTCCAAAGCACCCATAGTCCTCCACCATATTCCATTGTGCTCTCCCTGCCCTCACCCCCGTCTCCTCTCCTCTTCCTTCCCCTCCAATCTTAGAAACCTCGGATCTGTGGTCCAATTTCAAGGGTCAGTTTTAAAGTTTGTCTTTGTCTTATCCTTTCTTTGGTTACTCTGGATTCCACATATAACTGAAGCCATCCTGCATTTATCGTCTCCTTCTGGCTTGCTTCACCTAGGTAATCTCTTCCAGTTTCTCCACGTTGCCACAACATGCGTTTAACTTTTTTTGCTTGCTGAGTAGTATTCCATTGCTACCACTGCTTTTTAAGTCACTTGTCCTTTTCCTATAATTTTAGGCTGCCTCCTCTATTCGTTATTGTATTCCTCTCTGTAGAGTCAGTTTCTGGACTGTCTTTTCAGTCTTGTACTTATAGCTTACTGATTACTTATTAGTATTGTTTTTTTGTGTTTTAATATGTCAAAGCACTCATCTCCCTATAGCTTTCCCCCCAACATTTTTATTTGATCATCTCATTGATTTCTTTTAAAGATTTATTTATTTATATATACAAGAGCTGGGGTACAGGCCAGAGATGCAGGGGGTGAGAGGATTCACCAGAGACAGAGTGGGGAACAGAACAGGCAGAGTGACTGAAATACACTGCTGAGGGGAGCAGCAGGCGAGTCAGGAGAGGTCTGCCTTGCCATGTGGGTTGCTCCCTGGCCGGTTGGGGATCGAACTCGTGCTGCAGAGGCTGCAGATTGCTTCATAGTGCAGTGCTTAACCCTTTGCGCCACTAGGGAGGCTCATCTCATTGATTCTTAAGCATAATTTTATTTTTTTTAATTTTTTTTAAGATTTATTTATATATTTATTTATACAAGCACTGGGTACAGTCAGAAGCACGGGAGGGTGAGAGAATTCACCAGAGCCAGAGCGGGGAGCAGAGCAGGCAGAAGGACCGAAGTACACTGCTGAGGGGAGCAGCGGGCGGCAGGAGAGGTCTGCGCGCCATGTGGGACCCTCCTCTGGTGGCCGGGGAGCAACCGGGGATCGAACCGGCACCGTGGAGGCTGCAGGCAGCTTCACAACCCAGCGCTCAACCGCTGCGCCACCGGGGAGGCCCCTTAAGCATAATTTTAAAAACATTTTGTCAATTAAAAAAAAAATCTTGCTTAACCTTTGATTGGAATTACATTAAATACATGCTTTTTTTTTTTTGAAGATTTATTTATTTTATACAAGAACGGGGGTACAGGCCAGAAGTGAGGGAGGGTGAGAGGATTCACCAGAGACAGAGTTGGGAACAGAGCTGGCAGATTGATGAAATATACTGCTGAGGGGAGCAGCCAGTGTGACAGGAGAGGTCCGCTGTGCCATGTGGTACCTTCGCCTGCCGGCTGGGATCAAACTGGCGCTGCAGAGGCTTCAGACAGCTTCACAGCGTGGCGTGGCGTTCAACCGCCTGCGCCACCAGGGGAGGCCCCATTAAATATATGCTTTAATTTGAGAACACACCTCAAGTAAATTCTAAAATAACAGAATGTTTTTCATTGGAAAAGTAGCTTTTAAATCGTTTATTAATTCATGTGTTTTGTTGTTGTATATGAATACTGGTGAAATGTATTTACATGCTTTTTTCTTATACTGTTGATTTTATACAAATATTTATGTTTCTAATTGATTCCAGTAGTTCTTAGAAAATTTCTCTAGAGCTTAATTCTTTCATTGTCCTTGTCTTTAAGTCTTAAAACATTAGCAGGAAGAAATCTAACTATGAGATAATAGCAGTGATAATGTGCTTATTTACTTTTCAATTAGAATACCTCTAAGAGTTTTGCCATGTGAATGTAACGTTAAATTTTGTTTGAGATAGGAGTTATTTTTTGTGTTAGAGATTTTCCATTACTGTTTTCTGAAGTGTTTAAAAGTTCTGTATCTATGTGGGATTTTATCATTTGTTTATAGCATTTACTGACATAAAGGAATGATCGTACAGGTGTTTCTTGGTAATGGGATCTATTCCTGTGTGTTCAGGAGTCACAGTGAGTTGGTGACTTTCCTTGACTTTCCTTTCAAGCTCAGTGTGCCCATGGTGTGTTCCCCTTTGTTTCCTGCTCCACTGCTTCCCAGTCTAGAGAATGCATAGCCTGAACTCAGTCCCTTTACCAGTTATATCAGTCCACCTTTTCAAGCATTTGGTCTCCTCTGCATTCAGTGATGTATATCTACATCTGGTCTCCTCACTCCTCCTACAGCTTTTTTTTTTCTGTGTCTGCTAGTTTCTGTGCACAGGCTTCTCATTTTTTTTTTTTAAAGACTTATTTATTTTTATACAAGAGCTGGGGCACAGGCCAGAGGTGCGGCGGCGGGGGGGGGCGGGGTTGTTGAGAGGATTCACCAGAGACAAGAGCGGGGAGCAGAACAGGCAGATGACAGAAATACACTGCTCAGGGGAGTAGCAGGCGTGACAGGAGAGGTCTGCTGCACCATGTGGGAGTCTCACCGGCTGGGATCATACCTTCACTGCAGAGGCTATGGATAGCCTCACAGCGCTGCGCTCAACCCGCTGCACCACTGGGGAGGCCCAGGCTTCTCATTTTTTTACAAAAATATGAAATATGCTTCTGATTAAGATTCAGCAACCACAATGGGGAGGAATAGGGTGCGCCTGACACCCTGTGAGCATGGGTGCAGGGGGGCTTGTAAACTTGGTGACTATCACTAAGGGAGGCTGTGACTGGCATCTTTGTCTTCTCCTGGCTGCCTCTTTGTTCTTATGTTTGTCTCAAGCATTGTTGTGGCAATAGGCAGAATCCTTCATTTATTTTGACCATCTGGAAAGAACATAGAACAGGTTGATTGTTAAGCTGATGGCTGTCTTCTGCATGGGGTCTTCCTGCCTCTCCCTTATAAACAGAGAGCATTGTCAACTCTGCTTCCCCTCACAGTCATGCTGCTAAAGGTACTAAATAAACATCAGAAAGGATTTGAAGTCCCAGTTGTGTAAGTCTAGTGTAGACTGAAGCATGAGAGGACAGAAGATGGTACTGGAAAGACAAAGCTTTGAGGCAAGTAGGCTTTTGTAAGGCTATGAGAGGAATCATTGAAGATGCCTGAAAAAGCGGTCTGGAAATGTGCTGATTGCTGATGCTAAGAACCCTTGTATTTGTGCACATGAACACACTCTTATTTGATCTTCACAATAACCCTGTGTCCTGAGTAGAGATTGTTACCTTTCTATTTTACAAAGAAATAGTCCTTGAATTTCATCAGTTTGCTGCACATCACACCGTTAATATTTCATAGAGCCGAGATTTGAATTTAGCTTGCTGATTGCTGACTTTACACTCTTCCTGCTACCTTTCTCAGAACCAGAAGAGTGCTAGGGTAACAGTGGCCACCTCCATGTCCTTCAGATAAATTATACTTGGGGTAGCACAAAAGGAATAAGATTTTATCATAACCTATACTCATTACTTCTATATTTTTTAAATCAGCTTTATTGAGATACAATTCACATGTTATAATCTCCTCATACCCTCATGAGGTGTGTAGTTCTTTGACTTTTAGTATACTTGAGTTATGTAAGCCTTACCTTAATGCATTTTTAGACCATTTTGATTACTTGAAAAGAAGTCCTTTTAGCTGTCTCTGTTCCCTCGCCTACCTCTACCCTAATCCTCGATAATCACTAATCTTTTTTCTCTATGGATTTGACTACTATGGATATTTCATACACATGTAGTCATATAATATGTAATTCCCCTTTCACTTAGTATATTATTTTTAAGGTTCATAGATGTTGTAACATGCATTTATATTTCATTTCTTTATTTTGTTGAATAATATTCCATTATATTGATAACATTTATCCATCCATCAATTTATGGACTGTTGAGTTATTTCTGAGACTTTGGTTATGGACGTACACTTAATGTTTTTATGAGGGCATATGGCTTGATTTCTTTGGGTTTGTGTTTACTTAGGAATGAAATTACTGAATCAAATATAACTATATTTGACATTTTGAAGAAGAGCCAGATTTTTTCCCCAAAGCAGCTGCATATGTATTCCCATAAGCAATAAATAGGTGAGGCTTTCAATTCCTATATATCTTATCAACACATATCTGTCTTTTAATTTTTTATTTTTTTTTAAGATTTATTTATTTATGCATATAAGAGCTGGGTACAGGCCAGAGATATGGGAGGTGAGAGGATTCACCAGAGACAGAGCAGGGAACAGAACAGGCAGACTGACGAAGTACACTGCTGAGGGGAGCAGGGGGCGAGTCAGGAGAGGTCTGCTGCGCCATGTGGGTTGCTCCCTGGCCGGCCGGGGATCGAACTCATGTTGTAGAAGCTGCAGATTGCTTCAGAGTACGGTGCTTGACCCCTTGTGCCACCAGCGAGGCCCCCATAATTAGTCATAATTAAAGTGATACCTCATGGTTTTTATTTGCATTTTTGTTTTGACTAATGTTGAACGGGCCCACTTTTCATTGAATTATCTTTATAATTGAGTTGTAATAGTTCTTTCTATATTCTAGGTACATGTCCCCTATTAGTTACATAATTTACAAAAAGCTTATTCAGCTCAATGGTTGTCTTGTCTTTTTTTTTTTTTTTTTGGCTTGGACTGATAAACTATTTCCCAGGAATGGAGGACTTTTGCCTTGTCATTTTAATGATATAGTATCTATTGAAGCATATTGATATCTAGTTTTTTAATTTTTTTTTTTTATTTGAGGTAGGGGATTGATTCTTTTGCATGTAACTGTCCAGTTGCCCCAAGACTGTTGGAAAGACTATTCTTTCCCCATTGAATAGTCTGGGTCAAAGATACATGGATTTATTTGTTAACACTAAATTGTATTCCATTGATCTCTACATTTGTCCTATTGCAGTGTTGCACTGCCTTCATTGCTATTCCTTTGTCATAAGTTTTGAAATTGGGAAGAAGGAAAGAAGTTTGTTCTTTTTTGAGGTTTTTTTGGGTGTTCTCATCCAATTTCTGCAAACAGGTCAGATGAATTTTTGATGGGGATTGCTGTATCTGTATTCCAATTTGGGAAAATTGCCAACTTAACAGTACTAAGTCCTCTGATCCAACAATATGGAGTATTCATTTCCATATCTTATACAAACAGCTTTCTCAGGTCTTTTAGACATAGATGTTCACATTAGGTATGTTGTATTTTACTGGTTAATATTAGTACAGTTTAAGTCCTTGTATCTAGATTGTGAGACATAGTGCAGGGGTTTAACTGTTGCTTTTAATTACAGATAATTGGTATAAAACAGGTAATTTGGAAATTATGCAAAGACAATAGCATAAGTAATACTTGCTTTATGTTTTTCACATGATTTGTCACATAAAGAGGGGCATAGTCTTGTTTTTTAAAAATTTTTTAAGATTCATTTATTTATGCATATAAGAACTGGGATACAGGCCAGAGGTACATGAGGCGGGGGTGGGGAGGGGGTGTGTGTGAGAGGATTCACCAGATAGAGTGGGGTGCAGAACAGGAAGATCTATTGAAATACACTGCTGAGGGGAGCAGTGGGTGAGGCAGGAGAGGTCTGCGGCTGGGTTTTTAAAATTAAATTTTTTAGCCTAAATGTGTCTAACATAGGAGAGGGATTACTTCAGGGAAATTTCACATCTATTGCTTGGAGATGGGAGTACAAATGAATAGAGTAGCTTAAGTGACTATAAAGATAGGGTCCATCAAAATGCACCAGAAAATTAAAATTAAAATTAAAAATAAAAATTAAAATTAAAAATAAAAATTAAAATTAAATCATCTTTGTGTTTCTCTAGCATAGTCTTCCCCAGGCTTGTCATGGGCATGTGCCAATGATGTAATAATGATGATTATACTAGAAGTTCCAAAGGCAGCTATTGGCATTTGTGCTGAGGCTCTGGGCATGGTTAATTTGACCAATATTCCAAGAGGCCACATGGAGTTTGTCACCTGTGACAAAAAAACTTTAATGCATTAGGGATGAAAAAAACTGCTCCTCACTGACTGTTGTGATCTCTCAGACAGTAAAAGACAACTCAGCAGTAAGTAAGTGCCTCTTGTCTTGTGTAAATGTGAACACAATATTCAGATCATTTGTTGGGCACAGTGTTCCTTCTTTTGTTAGCCTCTTCAAAGGCTTAAAATGGACTAGGTGTTATATAATAACTAGATACTGTTATTTTACATAAGGGCAACATTTTCCTTGTCCCAGGAATGTCTTGATGACCCTCATCTTCCCTGAAACAATCTTTTAGAGCAGAATTTAACAAACTATAGATCCAGGGGCCAAATCAACACTTTACTTACAAAAACTTGTTTTTTGGAACATAGCCATTCTCATTCATTTACATATTCATTATGACTTTGATGCTATAACAGCAAAAATTGAGTAATTCTAATATAGTTAAAATGATTGTAAAAAATATTTAGAATCTTTCATTTTACAGGAAAAGTTTGCCAACAACTGGTGTAGAGTCTAGATGTTTGGAAAGTTAAGCATGTATTATAGATAACTGAACATTTAATCTTACCATTTTATCAATTCAAGGGCAGATGTTTTAAGGAAATACTACTGCTTATATTGGGATGAATGCTTGCTCAAGAAAAAAGTTTAACTTCAGAAACATTCTTATAATAAAGTATGCACTGCTGTGTTTAAAACCTAACTAATCGGGCCTCCCTGGTGGTGCAAGGGGTTAAGACGCAACCTATGGAGTTCAATCCCTGGCCAGGGAGTTACCCACATGGCGCAGCAGTCCTCTCCTGACTCGCCTGCTACTCCCCTCAGCATTGTATTTCAGTCAGCCTGCCTGTTTTGTTCCCCACTCTGTCTCTGGTGATCCTCTCACACCCCACACCTCTGGCTTGTACCCCAGCTCCTATATGCATAAATAAATAAATCTTAAAAAAAAAACAAACCTAACTAACCAATGGAAAACTATTTCCAGTTATACATGTACCTAATCTCCCAGCCTCTTTGAGTTTTTCCCATCTTATTACATGAGAAAAAAAATTAGAATTTCTTCCATAAAGGGAAATGTATCATTTTTGAAGACCAAGTATTTATGTCACATATTGTCACTTCTTTAATTATAAATGTGATTTATTATTTTATGTATTTCTTATGATTTTTAAATATAATCTCACTGTGGGAAATTTGAAAAGTGTTTTAGCTATCTATGTCTTTTCTTCTGTCTCTCAGCTTGAAGTCCATGGCCCAAAATGACTCTACCACTAGAGACTCTTTTCCATAAAGAAGAAGACCAGACTGGAGGCTGGGATGAGCATGCCACTGCATCAGATTTCTGCCATTCCATCCCAAGATGCCACTGCTGCTAGAGTCTACAGAAGTAAAACCAAAGAAAAAGAGAGGGAGGAACAGGTAATGGGTGAATACCCTTTTTGTTTTCATTAAATGTAGCATATATTAATAACCTCTGAAAGTCAAGATCCTCTCTGGTAATATACTAAAATGCATGTGGTATAAATAGTTTAGCTCAGAAGAAATTGTCTTTTTGTTGATAACTAGATTTTGGTATGAATTTATGCAGCCATGGATGGATTATACAACACATATATTTTCTTTTTCTTTTCTTTTCTTTTTTTTTTGTCCCTTTTATTTTTATTTTTTTTTTTTTTAAACGGAAATTTTTTTTTTAAGATTTATTTATTTATTTATACAAGCACTGGGTTACAGTCAGAAGCGCGGGAGGGCGAGAGAATCCACCAGAGCCAGAGCGGGGAACAGAACAGGCAGACTGACGAAGTGCACTGTTGAGGGGAGCAGCGGGCGGCAGGAGAGGTCTGTGCGCCATGTGGGATCATCCTCCGGCGGCCGGGGAGCAGCCGGGGATCAAACCTGCGCTGCCGAGGCCGCGGGCAGCTTCGCAACCCAGCGCTCAACCGCTGCGCCACCAGGGGGGGCCCCTATTTTTATTTTTATTTTTTTTAAAATAAATTTTATTTTTATATTCCCCATACAATTGCAACCCCCCCCATTTTGACCCCAATCCCTCCCCTCCTGCCCCCCACCCCCCAAAGAATGTCTCTGGTTCATAGTTTTTTATTGATTTTGATTTTCACTTTCTTATAGTTATTCATTTTCCTGGTCCCTTATTTAAGTTTTCTAAATTCCTGCTATGAGTGAGACCATCCGGTATTTTTCTTTTTCTTTCTGGCTTATTTCACTGAGCATGACCCCTTCCAGCACCATCCATGTTGCTGCAAATTGCATGTGTTTATCTTTTTTGAATGCTGAGTAATATTCCATGGTGTATATGTACCACATCTTCTTGATCCAGTCATCTATTTTTGGGCATTTGGGCTGTTTCCAAAGCTTAGCTATTGTAAATAGTGCTGCTATAAACATAGGGGTGCAGATGCTCTTTGAAATTGATGTTTCTGTGTCCTTTGGGTAAATACCTAGGAGTGGAATTGCTGGATCATATGGAAGCTCTATGTTTAGTAGGTCCAGAAATCTCCACACAGCTCTCCATAGTGGTTGGACCAGTTTGCACTCCCACCAACAGTGCAGAAGAGTTCCTTTTTCTCCACACCCTCACCAACATTTGTTGTTGCTAGTTTTTTTTAATATGTGCCATTCTCACTGGTGTAAGATGGTATCTCGTGGTAGTTTTGATTTGCATTTCCCTGATTACAAGTGATGTTGAACATTTTTTCATATGCCTGTTGGCCATTCGCATTTCCTCTTCAGAGAAGTTTCTTTTTAGCTCTTCTGCCCATTTTTTGACTGGATTATTTTCTTTGTTGTTGAGTCTCATCAGCTCTTTGCAGATTTTTGTGATCAGTCCTTTATCATTCGTGTTGGGTGCAAAAATGTTCTCCCAGTTGGTGGGGTTTCTCTTTGTTTTTGTTATTGTCTCTTTTGCTGTGCAGAAGCTCTTTAATTTGATGTAGTCCCAGCTACAACACATATATTTTCATGGGTTAAATCTACCTCTATTCCTGATATATACCACTGAGAAAACAGTTCTTTGGATTCTCAAAACATCTTGTAGGGATAAATTTATTTAACCAAAACATGTATAGGTGCCACATGTATATTAGTCTTTGCTTGCTCTAAGCAAGTCATAGTTAATGTCCATGTATGGCTCTTGATCTGGCATGACAATTAAATATGCTTTGAAGTCTAATAATGTCAGTGATGGAGGAAATTCAGGATTATCTAATCCCAGTCAAAGGGGTCAAGAATGGCTTCCTAGAGAAAATGACATTTATATGGATGGATGACTCGAACAGCTAGATTCTCAGCCGGGAGAAACATTACCGCTATAGTCTAAAGATTAGAGAAAGATGAGTTTGAAGAGAATAAAATAAAGTAACTTGAACATGTGTCATACTAAGTAGTGACAAGATGGGAAGTTGGAAAAATTAGAGCAGTTATATTAAGAATTTTTTATATTTGCACAAGAGTGAATGATCAGATTTGTGATCTTAAAATTTTGGGGCTGCAGTTTGAAGAGTGAGTTGAATGGGTAATAGGGAGACTAGCTAGGGGATTACTTAATCGCCTACTTAGGCCTGACTTGGCAAACTTCTTCTAAAAAGGACCATATGATAAATATTTTAGATTTTGTGAGCTGTTCACATCTACTCAACTCTGCCACTGTAGCCTTTTATTATTTATTTTTAAGATTATGTCATCTTTATTTACTTATTACTTATGGTCTTTTTTTTTTTTTTTTTTTTTTGCATAGAAGAACTGGGGTATAGGCCAGAGATGTGTGTGTGTGTATTCACCATAGACAGAGTGGGGAGCAGAACAGGTGGATTTACTGAATACACTGCTAAGGGGAGCAGTTGATGAGACAGGAGAGGTTTTGCCACACCATATGTGTGTTAGCTCCCTGGCCAGGTATTAAACTCAGGTGTTAGCAGTAATAGTGCTGACACTTAACCCCTAGGCCACCTAGGAGGCCCCATAATGGGTTTTTATTTTTATTTATTTATTTATTTTTTAAAGATTTATTTATTCATTTATTTATTCATTTATTCATTTATTTATTTATTTATACAAGCACTGGGTACAGTCAGAAGCCCGGGAGGGTGAGAGAATTCATCAGAGCGAGAGCGGGGAGCAGAGCAGGCATAAGGAACGAAGTACACTGCTGAGGGGAGCAGCGGGTGGCAGGAGAGGTCTGTGTGCCATGCGGGACCCTCCTCCAGTGGCCGGGGAGCAGCCAGGGATGGAACTGGCGCTGCAGAGGCTGTGGGCAACTTCACAACTCAGCACTCAACCACTGCGCCACCGGGGAGGCTCCCCCACCATAATGGGTTTTTAAATACTACTGAATAGAACATTTCCTTTGGCTAGGGTGCTTGCTTGCACCATTTGAGGTTGCTCATTCCCTGTTCATTGTAGTGTTGAGTCTGGACACCAGAAGATGGGAATTTCTTGGTGTGTACAAGGAAGCTGTACATACTTGTTTGAAATAGAGAAATAAAGATGACCAACATTTTAAGCCAGTAAGAGGGATTTTCTTTGATCTAAAACCCTGGTACTACAGAGTCACTGTAGGTGGATATCCAGTAAATACTTTTAAAAATGATCATAGATCTGAGGCATTCAGGAGGCAAGAGGAAGGGGAGGGAGGGGGAAAGTAGAAAATGGGATAGGTGGGCACAATGGAATATGGTGGAGCACTTTTGGGCCTTTGGTGCTGGGAAAACTAAGGTGATCACACCTGAGGAGAGAATTCCTATAATATGAAAAAAGGAACAAGGATGTTTAAAAAATAAAATAAAAAATTGATCTGTTTGATGGGGTTTTTAAGGTTTAAATAAACAGCATTAACCAACTATATTCGTGGGATAGGGGTTTAGATTGCTGTTGGGAAGGGGATTATCCTGCCCCATCTTACTGTGAGGAGTACTTTGAATACCCAGTGGCGGTGTGGCATTCTAAGGTCAGAGTCAGATGGCAGTAGAGTAGGAACAGCCGAGACGGGAATTTGCAGGGCTCCATAAGAGCAGCAGCTGTCACAGCACTGAAAAGGTTGTTTTGTAGGTTTCTGGGGTCTGAAATGTGGTACCAGGATTGGTTTGAAAGGTACTTTTCTAGTGGAGTCTGTTTTCCTTTATCTAGTTTTCTTGGTGTAGCGAGTTTATTTATTTTTTAAAAGATGTATTTATTTATGCATACAAGAGCTGGGGTACAGGCCAGAGGTGTGGGGAGGGTGAGAGGATTCACCAGAGACAAAGTGGAGAACAGAACAGGCAGACTGACTGAAATAAACTGCTGAGGGGAGCAGCAGGCGAGTCAGGAGAGGTCTTCTGCGCCATGTGGGTTGCTCCCTGGCCAGCCGGGATCAAACTCGTGCTGCAGAGGCTGTGGATCACCTCATAGTGTGGTGCTTAACCCCTTGCATCACCAGGGAGGCCCAGTATGGTGAATTTAAAGCAAAATCCTTTAGTATATTTCTCATCCTCCTATGGTTGAGTGAGCACTAGAGGAGGGAGAGAAGCTGTGTGGAGACACCCCGCCTTCCCTCCCTCCCTCCCTCCCTCATTTTCTTCCCTCCCTCCTTTCCCTCCCTCCTTCCCTCCTTTAAGTCTTTCTTCTTTGCCAACTGCCCACCCCTTCCCTCTCACCCCTTCCTCCCTCCCAGCAATTTGGTAAATGTTCAGTCCCAAAGTAACCAATATCCTCCCGTCTGTCCTCAGAACTCCAGTGGTGAAATTTATTTCAGTGGTGAAATTTATCTCATAACTTCTGGGATAGTCTGAGACAGTTTATTACATTAATAACAATTTTACTTCTGAATCTTATGTGAGGAACATTGAAGTTTACTTAGAATCAAATCATCTAACCATTAACATTGACATTTTTACTTATGCTTACTGGATGCATGATTCTCTCCATAGCACCCATTGCAAGAATCCAGTCCCACAATTCTAGGCAAAGTTAATGACTTTCACACATACTCAGTACAATTGACAAATAAATGAATGATTTAGTTTTAGTGGTTAGAGGAATGTTGTGTAATTCTTTAAATGATTTCTCTACTGCTGTTGTTTATGAGCTGAGTAAATGTTTCTTGAAAAATTTTTTTCTTTATTGTTTGAAGATTGACTGGTTAAGAAGGAAAAAGAAAAATATTGGATGGTTTCACTCATAGGAGGAATGTAGAGGAACCAAATAAGGGACCAGGGGAAAAATAATTATAATAAATTAAAAAAAAACAAAATTAACAAGCAACTATTAATCAGAGACACTGTGGGAGAAGGGGAGGGAGAAGGATCAGAACAGGGGAGGGAATGTGTTCTTACACAAGGGTCTGTGGTGATGGTGCATGGGTGAATTGGTGATGGGAATTTTTGCAGGAAAAGAGAAAGCATGCATTGTACAAAATAGGAATGATGTAAAATATATAAAAAATAAAAAAGTAAAGATTGACTGGTTAATATGTTGCTGTCCTCAATGGCTCTCTGGTTTTTATGGGAGGTTTTCCAGCCTTTCAGTCTTCTTTCAATTCTGAAGCCTTTTCTTCTACCTTTAGTAGAAGAAAATGTAGTCTAGTTCTCTTAGGGATTGCTGTTAAATTTCCATATTTTCTCGGATATTGTATTTTCTCAGATTGATTCCCTTAACTTGGTTCCTTTGGGATTGAACTTTTACCAAATTGCTGTATTGTGCTGACTCAGTACTGCTGAGTTTTGCTTTATTGTCCAAGGAAGTTTTTAATTGATCTGTTGTCATCCTGAGTGCTTTTTGATTAACTTCTTATCTGTACTTAGTCTTTGTCTTGTGGTTTGATTGGTCCCCTCACTTTTTTTTAGATCATTTTTTGTTATGTTTTTATTTTGTCTTTAACTTTGTTGAGATATAATTGACAGAATAAACAATATATTTAAAGGGTGCAATTTGTTATGACATATATATATACACACACACATCTATATATGTGTGTGTATATAATACATTTCTCATGAAAGTGTCTCCACAATCAAGATTGTGAATGTATTTATCACTGCCCAGAGTTACTTATTCCCCTCTTTAATACTGCCCTCCACCTCTGTTCAACATTTTCCCTAAGCAATCTGTTTTCTTTCACTATAGTTTGCAATTTAAATAGTTTTTACAGATGGATGTTTGGATTATTTTTCGTGTTTAGCTATTATAGTAAGGCTGCTATATACAATTCCTTGTATGGATGTTTATTTCCTTTTTATTGGCTAGTTCCACTTAAGAGTGGAACTGTATGGTAACTGCATGTTTAACTTCTTAAGAAACTTCCAAACCAAAAGCACTCTTTTCCAAGGTAGTTATGCCATTTTACATTTGTGCTTGAAGTATGAGAGTTGTAACTACATCACCACCAACACTGATAGTCAGTCATTTTAATTTTAGCTACTCGCAGGTGTATAGTAGTATCTCATTGTAATTTTAACTTGCATTTTCTTCGTGAATAAGGATGCCACCAATCTTTTCATGTGTTTACTTATCATCTCTGTATCTTTTTTTGTTAAAGTGTCTGTTCAAATCTTTTGGTCATTAAAAAAAGGAGTTTGAGCATTCTCTAGATGTTCTAGATACAGATCCTTTAGCATATGTATGTTCTGCAAGTGTTTTCTCTCAGTCTCTGGATTGTCTTCATTCTCCTGCCCCAGTGTCATTTGAAGACCAGAAGTTTTTAATTTTGTTCAAGTCATATTATCCATTTTTTTTCTTTTATGCTTTATACTTTTTATGTTCTACTGAGGCATCTTTTACCTTGCCAAAGTTTGCAAATAATAGCTTCGGTGTTTTCTTTTAGAAATCTCATATTTTTGGTTTTACATGTAGGTCAATGATCTATTTTGAATGAAGTTTCATATATTGTGTGAAGTATATATCCAATGTCATTTTCTTTGTTTATGAATACTCATTTGTCCTAATAACATCTGTTGAATAGACTGTCTTTTCCCCATTGCGTTACCTTAATTCAGTTGCCCATAGATGTGTGTATTCATTTCTGGACGCTTCTGTTCCTGTTTGCCTTTGTTTATACCAATACCACAATGACATGAATTCTCTAGTTTTATAGTAAGTCTTGAACATCAGTTTCTTTTCTTTTTTTTTTTTTAAAGATTTATTTTTTACTTATACAATAGCTGGGGTATAGGCCAGATGTGCAGAGGGTGAGAGGATTCACCAGAGACAGAGTGGGGAGCAGAATAGGGAGATGGACCGAAAGCACTGCTGAGAGGAGCAGCGGGCGTGACAGGAGAGGTCTGCTGCGCCATGTGGGAATCTCCCTGGCTGGCCGGAAATCAAACCTGCACTGCAGAGGCTGTGGATAGCTTCACAGTGCTGTGCTCAACTCACTGCGCCAATGGGGAGACCCATCAGTTTCTTTTTTAAACTTGTCTGTTTTAATTTTTTTTCATTTTTATATGAATTTAAGAATCAGATTGTCAGTTTTTACACAAAACAGTTTGCTAGGATTATTATTGGGATTATTGTATCTGTAATTCATTTTGGTGGAGAACTGACATTTTAGCAACATTGCATCTTGACACATGAACAAGGTGTTTCCTCTTTAAGTATTGCTTAATTTCTCTTAGCATGTATTGTAGATTTTAGTGTAGATTTTTGTTAGATTTGTCCCTGGGTATTTTGTATTTTTGATTCTGTTATAAATCACGTTTTTCAAATTTTAATTTCCTGTTGCTCAATGCTAGTGCATAGAAATAAAATTGGTTTTTGTGTATTTATCTTGGATCCTGTAATTTTTCCAAACTCATTAGTTCTAGTAATTATTTTATAGTTTCCAATGAATTTTCTACATTGGTGATTGTGTCATCTGTGAATAAACTGTCCAATTTTATTTGGATGAATCATTCCTTTCTCACTTTCCCTCCCTCTTACTTGTACTAGCAAGTACTACCATATTGAAAAAAAGTGATGAGAGCAGATGTTCATTCTTTCAACATTAAGTATGTTGTATGTTTTTGTTTTTAGCTATCCTTTATCAAGTTGAAGAAGTTCTCAGTTTTCTGAGAATTTTAATCAGAAATATGGATTTTGTCAAATGCTTTTTTCTGTTCTTGTTAAAGGTGAACAAAGCATCTTATATACTAGTATAGACAAATTTCTGCTTAGTAATAACTATCGCAATGGAGGGGGGGAGTCCAGTGTGAACTGAACTCAACTTGTTTTTGTTCAGAGGTGACTAGATTTATTTTTCAAAGATTTATTTATTTATGCATACAAGAGCTGGGGTACAGGCCAGAGATACGGAGGGGTAAGAAGATTCACCAGAGACAGAGTGGGGAACAAAACAGACATACTGACTGAAACACACTGCTGAGGGGAGCGGTGGGTGAGGCAGGAGAGGTCTACTTCGCCATGTGGGTTGCTCCCTGGCCTGCCAGGGATCAAACTCAGGGATCAAACTCATGCTGCAGAGGCTTCAGATTGCTTCATAGTGTGGTGCTTAACCCCTTGCGCCACCAGGGAGGCCCTGACTAGATATTTTAAAAGGAGAATGAGAGGGAGTGGGGAAGAAGAACCAGAGGGGAAAAGGATGGGATCTTGAGCAGAGTCAAGGAAATAGAAATTTACAGAAAGCTGGAAAGGAGTTTGGTCAATATAGTTAAGCCATCTGGGTGTACTAATGGGTGCTTACCGAAGTTAGGCTCTTGTTCTCCCATAGAAACTGGGAGACAGGGCCTCTTATCTTTAGGTGTTGATTGACACAAACAGTAAATTTCTTTTGGCAACCTTGAGTTTTCTCAGGGAGGAACTTTTTTTTTTTAATTTTATTTTTATATTCCCCATACAGTCGCAACCCCCTTATTTTGGCCCCAAAATCCCTTCTTTTCCCCTTCCCCCCATAGTGTGTCTCTGGTTCATAGTTGTTTGTTGATTTTGATTTTTTCTTTCTTATAGCTATTCTTTTTCCTGGTCCCTTATTTAAGTTTTCTACATTCCTGCTATGAGTGAGACCATCCGGTATTTTTCTTTTTCTTTCTGGCTCATTTTGCTGAGCATGATCCCTTCCAGCTCCATCCATGTTGTTGCAAATTGCATGTGTTTATCTTTTTTGAATAATAGTCAATAATATAATATAATATATTACAATATATTAATAATATAATAATAATAGCTGAGTAATAGTCCATGGTGTATATGTACCACATCTTCTTGATCCAGTCATCTATTTTTGGGCATTTGGGTTGTTTCCAAAGCTGAGCTATTGTAAATAGAGCTGCTATAAACATAGGGGTGTAGGTGTTCTTTGGAATTAATGTTTCTGTGTCCTTTCGGTAAATACCTAGGAGTGGAATTGCTGGATCATATGGAAGCTCTATCTTTAGCAGGTTGAGGAATCTCCACACAGCTCTCCATAGTGGTTGGACTATTTTGTACTCCCACCAGCAATGCAGGAGAGTTCCTTTTTCTCCACAACCTTGCCAACATTTGTTGTTGCTAGTTTTTTTAATATGTGCCATTCTCACTGGTGTGAGATGGTATCTCATTGTAGTTTTGATTTGCATTTCTCAGAAAGGAACTTAAGAGGGTTGGAGTCATGATCCTAGGAACATAGCCATGAGATGTTAGAAACTATGCTTATGTTTGTGCAAGTCTCTTAGTGTAGGGGTTTGGATGCAGTCATTATGTGCCATGAGTTCCTGCAGTTCTCAGTCCACTGAGACAGTCATATGGTTTTATTTTTTAGTTTGTGTATTAGTCATAGATCTCCAGAGAGACAGAACCAATAGGCTGTCTCTGTAACCATCTGTCTAACTATCAATCTTTCTATGTTTGAATGAGGAGACTTACTATAGGAATTGGCTCACATGATTATGCAGGCCAAGAAATACTACCACCCGCACCCTACATCTGCTGACTTCCTGAGGATCAGGGAAGTTGCTAGTGTTAGTCAGATCTGAAGGCCTGAGAACCATGGGAAGTGGTGATTTTAGTCCTATTTTGATCCCAAAGGTTAAGTTCAAAGGCCCAAGAACTAGATACACTGATAATCTGAGAGCAGTAGAAGACGGATGAACCAGTTTAAGCAAACAGACCCAAACTTCACTCTTCTTCACCTTTTTGTTCTATTCAGGCCCTCAATGGACTATGTGATGCTCACCCTCATTGATGAAGGCTGTCTTTTTTTGATTTAAAACTCTCATATGTCTAGATATAATGTTTACCAGCTATCTGGGCTTCCCTTGATTATTTTTTTTTTTTTTTTTTTTTTTTATAATTAAGAAAACATTTATTCAAGATTAGGGATAATGATCTAGATTCACAACAAAGGGGGTGGGGTTCCCAGGTTGATAAGGACATAGGGGAGATAAAGGATTAAGCAGGAGATTGTTCTAATTTTCAGTCATATGTTTGAAAGTTTTGTATTGGTTGACAGGGGTCTTCAAACAGAATGTTGCATTGTGGGGTCTTTTTATAATAATCAGCAGGGGTGAGTTTCCTGTTTCTTTTGTAATCATTGATAGTTGATTGCAGGATGTTAAGTTTCTTTCCTAGTCATAAATAAGGAGAAATCAGTGAGTGAATGGTCTTTTAGAATCCCCTGAGAAGAGTTGAATCAGGCTGCTTACTTTTATATAAAAGTCTCATCATGGCAGTTAGAGACAAGATGGAGTCTGTTTGACTCAAAATAGATTCCACATCCTTATGTCATTTCCTATATCAAGGTAACCTATATTAAATAAATTTGCATTCTTTTCTGTTGGTAATCTCTCTTGCTGCAACAGTTTCAGCTAAGAACTTAGATAGATAGCAGTAAAAAAAAATTTGTCCTTCTCAACTGGACTTTAAAGACACTAATTTATTTACTCCTCCATTAGTTTTTTGTTTTTGTTTTTTTTTTTTTCAGTGATAGAGGATATTTTATTTTTTTTTTTCCTTTTTTTTTTTTTTTATAAATTTTATTGTTATATTCCCCATACAATTGCAGCCCCCCATTCTGACCCCAATCCCTCCCCTCCCGCCCCCGCCCCCCTAAAAGTGTCTCTGGTTCATAGTTTTTTGTTGATTTTGATTTTCACTTTCTTATAGTTATTCATTTTCCTGGTCCATTATTTAAGTTTTCTAGATTCCTGCTATGAGTGAGACCATCCGGTATTTTTCTTTTTCTTTTTGGCTTATTTCGCTGAGCATGATCCCTTCCAGCGCCATCCATGTTGCAGCAAATTGCATGTGTTTATCTTTTTTGAATGCTGAGTAATATTCCATGGTATATATGTACCACATCTTCTTGATCCAGTCATCTATTTTTGGGCATTTGGGTTGTTTCCAAAGCTTAGCTATTGTAAACAGTGCTGCTATAAACATAGGGGTGCAGGTGTTCTTTGGAATTGATGTTTCTGTGTCCTTTGGGTACATACCTAGGAGTGGAATTGCTGGGTCATATGGAAGCTCTATGTTTAGTAGGTCCAGAAATCTCCACACAGCTTTCCACAGTGGTTGGACCAGTTTGCACTCCCACCAACAGTGCAGAAGAGTTCCTTTTTCTCCACACCCTCGCCAACATTTGTTGTTGCTAGTTTTTTTAATATGTGCCATTCTCACTGGTGTAAGATGGTATCTCATGGTAGTTTTGATTTGCATTTCCCTGATGACAAGTGATGTTGAACATTTTTTCATATGCCTGTTGGCCATTTGCATTTCCTCTTCAGAGAAGTTTCTTTTAAGCTCTTCTGCCCATTTTTTGACTGGATTATTTTCTTTGTTGTTGTTGAGTCTCATCAGCTCTTTGCAGATTTTTGTGATCAGTCCTTTATCATTAGTGTTGGGTGCAAAAATGTTCTCCCAGTTGGTGGGGTTTCTCTTTGTTTTTGTTATTGTCTCTTTTGCTGTGCAAAAGCTCTTTAATTTGATATAGTCCCAGCTGTTTATCTTTGCCTTCACTATCACTGCTTTGGGTGATGTGTCTGTAAAGATGTCTTTGATGTGCAAATCACGTAGTGTTTTGCCTATATTTCCTTCTATATATTTTATGGTTTCAGGTCTTATGTCTAGTTCTTTAATCCATTTTGAGTTGATTTTTGTGTATGGTGTGAGGTGGTGGTCAAGCTTCATTCTTTTGCATGTAGCGACCCAGTTTTCCCAGCACCATTTATTGAACAAACTTTCTTTGCTCCAATGCATATTCTTTGCTCCTTTGTCAAAGATTAGTTGACCATAAATCTGTGGGTTTATTTCTGGATTTTCTATTCGATTCCATTGGTCTGTATGTCTGTTCTTGTTCCAATACCATGCAGTTTTGATGATTATGGCTTTGTAGTATAGTTTGAAGTCTGGGAGTCTGATGCCTCCATTCCCTTCTTTTTTTTTCAGGAGAGCTTTGGCTATTCGGGGTTTTTTGTGATTCCATATGAATTTCATCAATAATTGTTCTATTTCTTTGAAGAATGACATTGAAATTTTGATTGGAATAGCATTGAATCTGTATATTGCTTTTGGAAGGATGGCCATTTTAATAATGTTTATTCTTCCAATCCATGAGCAGGGGATGTCTCTCCATTTCTTTGTGTCTTCTTCTATTTCTTTTAACAGTGTTTTATAGTTTTCTTTGTATAGGTCCTTTACCTCTTTTGTTAGATTTATTCCCAAATATTTGATTTTTTTTGTTTCAATAACAAAAGGGATGGTCTTTTTGATTTCTTCTTCTTCAGATTTATTGTTTGTGTATAGGAAGGCTACTGACTTTTGCGTGTTGATTTTGTATCCTGCCACTTTACTGAACTGATTGATGAGTTGAATTAGCTTTTCTGTGGAGTTTTTGGGGTTCTCTATGTATAATATCATATCGTCTGCAAATAGTGATAGTTTGACTTCTTCTTTTCCTATTTGGATTCCTTGGATGTCTTTCTCTTGTCTTATTGCCCTGGCTAGGACTTCCAGTATTATATTGAAAAGCAATGGTGAGAGTGGACATCCTTGTCTTGTTCCAGATCTTAATGGAATTGCTTTCAGCTTTTCACCATTGAGAATGATACTGGCTGTTGGCTTGTCATAGATGGCCTTTATGATGTTGAGGTATGTTCCTTGTATCCCAAGAACTTCAAGGGCTTTTATCATGAATGGGTGTTGCACTTTGTCGAAAGCTTTCTCAGCATCTATTGATATTATCATATGGTTTTTATATTTCTTTTTGTTGATGTGTTGGATAACGTTGATTGATTTTCGGATGTTAAACCATCCTTGTGCCCCTGGAATGAATCCAACTTGGTCGTGGTGAATTATCTTATGGATACATTGTTGGATTCTGATAGCTAAAATTTTATTGAGGATTTTTGCATCAGTGTTCATTAGGGAGATTGGCCTGTAGTTTTCCTTTTTTGTGTTGTCCTTGTTCGGTTTTGGTATTAGTGTAATGTTGGCTTCATAGAACGTGTTTGGTATTGTCCCTTCCTTCTCAATTTTTTGGAAGAGTTTGTGAAGGATAGGCACTAATTCGTCTCTGAATGTTTGGTAGAATTCATTTGTAAATCCATCAGGTCCTGGGCTTTTGTTTTTGGGGAGGTTTTTGATTACCATTTCAATTTCGCTAATTGTAATTGGTCTGTTTAGGTGTTCTATTTCTTCTTTATCTAGCTTTGGGTGATTGTAGAGTTGTAGGAATTTGTCCATCTCCTCTAGATTGTTAAACTTGTTTCCATATAACTGTTCATAGTAGTTACTGATTATTCTTTTTATTTCTGCTGTGTCCGTTGTGATTTCTCCTCTTTCATTGATGATCCTGTTTATTTGTGCTTTCTCCCTTTTTTCCTTTGTGAGCCTGGCTAGGGGTTTGTCTATTTTATTGATTTTTTCAAAGAACCAGCTCTTGGTTTCATTGATCTTTTGGATTGTTTTTTTAGTTTCAATTTCATTTATTTCTGCTTTGGTTTTTATTATTTCTTTTCTTCTACTGGTTTTGGGGTTTTCTTGTTGTTCTTTTTCTAGATCTTTGAGCTTCGAGATTAGGTTGTTTCTTTGCGTTCTTTCTTGTTTCTTGATGTGAGCTTCTATTGCTATATATTTTCCTCTTATTACTGCTTTTGCTGCATCCCATACATTTAGGATATTGGTGTCCTCCTTGTCGTTCAATTCAAAAAATTTTTTAATTTCTTCTTTGATCTCCTCATTAGTCCAATGGTCTTCCTGTAGTGTGGTTTTTAATCTCCATGAGGTAGGAAAGTTCCTTGCCTTCTTTTTATGGTTTATTTCTAGTTTGATGCCTTCATGGTCAGAAAAGATGGTTGATATGATTTCAATCTTGGTGTATCTGTTGATGTTTGTCTTGTGCCCCAGTATGTGATCGATCCTGGAGAATGATCCGTGTGCGCTTGAGAAAAATGTGTACTCCGTTTTTTTGGGGTTTAGTGTTCTATAGATGTCTGTTAAGCCCAATTGCTCTAGGTCTTTATTTAGAGCTTTGGTTTCTTTACTTATTTTTTGTCTTGTTGATCTATCCATTGTTGATAGTGGTGTGTTGAAGTCTCCCACTACGTATGTGTTTTCTCTGATGTCTGTTTTCAGAGAGGACAACAGTTGTCTGATATATTTTGGTGCTCCTTCGTTTGGTGAGTATATGTTAATGAGTGTTATTTCTTCTTGAAGTATTGTCCCCTTGATCATAATGTAGTGACCATTGGGGTCTCTTTTTATCTTTTTGAGTTTGAAATCTGTTTTATCTGATATAAGTATAGCTGTTCCTGCTTTCTTTTTTGGCCCATTTGCTTGTAGGATTGTTTTCCATCCTTTGACTTTGAGCCTATTTTTATCTTTTGTAGCTAAATGTGTTTCCTGGAGACAGCAAAAGGTTGGGTTTTGTTTCTTAATCCAGGCTGCAACTCTGTGTCTTTTTATTGAAGAGTTTAGTCCATTTACATTTAGAGTTAATATTGATATGTTAACATCTGTATTTGCCATTGTGTTTGTCTTTCCTTTGATTTTATTTATTTATTCTTTTAATAACTTTTTTTTTTTTTTTGGCCTTCTTTCATTGTTATTCGTCGCTCTGAGGTTCTGGCTTTAGGACTCCTTGTAGTATTTTTTGGAGTGGGGGTTTAGTTGCAATGAAATTCCGGAGTTTCTGTTTGTCTGGGAAGGTCCATATTCTTTCTTCAAAGAGGAAGGAGAGCTTTGCGGGATAGAGTATTCTTGGTTGGCATCTGTTTTCTTGGAGTCTGTTGACTATGTCCCTCCACTCTCTCCTTGCCCGTAGTGTTTCTTCGGAGAAGTCTGATGTCAGCCTGATTGGTTTTCCTTTGAATGTTATCTGTTTCTTCCCTCTTGCCAGCTTCATTATTTTTTCCTTGTCCTGGATTCTTGGGAGCTTTACTATTATGTGTCTTGCTGTATTTTTCCTTTCGTCGTGGAAGTTTGGTGTTCTTCTTGCTTCTTGTATATCAATTTTCAGCTCCTTCTTCACATTTGGGAAGTTCTCTTCAATTATCTCTTTGAATATTTTCTCTGTTCCTACATCTCTCTCCTCTCCTTCTGGTATTCCTATAACTCTTATATTTCCTTTCCTCATGGAGTCAGATAGTTCCCGAAGTCTTTCTTCGTTCTTTTTCCTTCGTACTTCTCTTTCCTTCTCTGTTTTGGTTCTTTTTATTTCTGTATCTTCAAGATTACTTATTCGTTCTTCCATTTCATCTATTCTGCTTTCATTGCTTTTCCCAGAATTCTTTAGTTCTTCCATTAATTCTTTGATCTCCTGCATTTCTTTTACTTCCCTCTTTAGGGACTCAATTTCTTTCTTCTGACCATTGTTTTCCCTCTCTAGGGACTCAATTGCATTCTTCTGATCGTTGATTATTTTTCCCTTATCATTGTTTTCCTTTATGACTTCTGTCAGTTTTTTAATCACGGCAATTTTAAATTCTCTTTCTGGAAGGCTCAGAAATTCTTCCAAGTTATTGTCGTTGCAATCTGGGGGCTGGCTTTCTTTTTGTGGTGTGCTTTTTCTCTGGAGAGTTGCTAGGTTGCGTGTGGTTCTTCTCCTCCCTACTGTCTGTTTTCTAATTTGCCGTATGCGTTGGGACACTGTGTTGTTGGGACTGGCCGGCATCTTGGGTGGGCTTCTCTGTTCCCCTCTGGTTCTTCCAGGAGTCATCTGTCAGTTTCAAGCAGCCTTTACTGGAGAAGGGTCCCTGTTCTAAAATGCCGATGTGGGGACACACTCCCCTGTGCGCCTGGTCTGCCCCGGCGGTGGGTTCCTGCTCCCCTCTGGGCTTGGACTGCAGGCCAGAGGGGGTCTGGCGTGGGCGAACTTCCCCCGCTCACCTCTGGCTCCTGGGGAAGCCTTCTGCAGGTAGTCTTTACTGAAGAAATGTCCCTGTTCTAAAATGGTGATGTGGGACACACTCCCTGCGCTTCTGGTCTCAGGCACACTATTCTGCGCGCCTGGTCTGCCCCGGCTGTGGGTGCTCGCTCTCCCTGTGGGCTCAGACTACTTGTTCAGAAGGGGCCCGGTGTGGGCTAACTCCCCAGCTGGCCACTAGCTCCTTCAGTAGCCTGTGCTGGGGTCAAGTCGCTAGGTGGCACCAGAGATCTCTCCTAGAGCCCTTGGGGAGCTGATTTTCCACCCCGTGGGACAGGGAGCAGAGCGGGGATGGTAGGGTACACCTCAACGGCTTTGGGGTGCTGTGTCTGCCTTGTGCCCCACCGTCGTGGGGAACCCACGCCCCTAATTTCGTGCCCCGGGTCTCAGTTCCAAAGCCCTCAGTTCCAGGCGCGGGCTGTAGCCCAGATCAGTGGCGCGGGAATGGCGCCTTTTGAATCCCGCTCCCCTGCCTGGGCGCCTTGTTCCTGCTCACTCAGGGAGGGCCTCCGCCCGGGTCTCAGTTCCAAAGCCCTCAGTTCCAGGACGCAGGCTGTAGCCCAGATCAGTGGAGCGGGAATGGCGCCTTTTGAATCCCGCTCCCCTGCCTGGGCACCTTGTTCCTGCTCACTCAGGGAGGGCCTCCGCCGTCTCCCCGCAAGCCTAGGTCGCAGGCGCAGGGCCCTGGGCAGCTGCAATCCGAGTGCTGCTTTCGCGCAAGCTTACCGGGCGGCCGGGGCTGTGTGCTGGTGCTGGTCTCCTCCTGGTGGGCGGGGCTCTCTTATGGCGCCTGGAGCTCACCTCCGTGGCGGATCCTGCAGGGTTCGCCTCAGCTCCCGTTCACGGGGTGTGGTGGCTGAAATAGTTCCTTTCCACTCACAGTCCCGCTTGCTGCATCCGTTTTTCTTGTTGGGCGTTTTGGTTTGTTGTTTCCCTGGTCTCTGCCGGTCGGAGAGTGCCGCCTCTGTGGGCGGGGGAGGGGAGCAGGGTTCTGCGCTTCCCTCCCTTCTCGTCCTCTTTTATGGCAACTTTCTTCTTCGGGCAGTTTGCTGGAGTCGTCCGTTTATCTTCCGTGTCCCAGTTCTCACTGGGACCTGCCGCTTTTCCTCCCTATTAACTTTTTTTAATGGGAGATCTTACTCGCAGCGTCTCCTCGCCGCCATGTTGCTCTGGGCTTCCCTTGATTAAATCAAATTGACCCATAAAGTTAACTGTCACCGTTTATTAATATAAGTACAATGATTGATTATTTTGAATGTTAAACAACTCTACATTTCTGGTAATAAACTACACATATGACCTATTATACTTTTATATGTTGTTGGATTTAAATTGCTAAAATTTTGCCTAGAATTTTTTTTTTAAAGATTTATTTATTATTTATACAAGCACTGGGTTCTGTCAGAAGCGCAGGAGGGTGAGAGAATTCACCAGAGCCAGAGCGGGGAACAGAACAGGCATAAGGACTGTAGTACACTGCTGAGGGGAGCAGCGGGTGGAGGAGTTGTCTGCGCGCCACGTGGGACCCTCGCCGGGGATCCAACCGGCACTGCAGAGGCTGCGGGCAGCTTTGCAGCCCAGCGCTCAACCACTGCGCCACCACGGGAGGCCCTGCCTAAAATTTTTTATGTGTGTTCAAAAGATATTGATCTATAGTTTTCCTTGATTTTAATAATTAATTTGATTTTTTAAAAGATTTATTTATTTATGCATACAAGAGCTGGGGTACAGGCCAGAGATGTGGGGGGGATGAGAGAATCCACCAGAGACAGAGTGGGGAGCAGAGCAGGCAGATTGACTGAAATACACTGCTAAGGGGAGCAGTGGGTGAGACAGGAGAGGTCTGCCTCGCCATGTGGGTTTCTCCCTGGCTGGCTGGACATCAAACTCGTTCTGCAGAGGCTGTGGATTGCTTCATAGTGCGGTGCTTAACCCCTTATGCCACCAGGGAGGCCTAATTAATTTGATTTTGTTGTAAGAATAATACTGGTCTTATTCAATGATAAGAATTATTTCTTCCTCTTTAATATTTGAAGTTTTAAATAGGATCTGTATTATTTCTTCCTTATGGTTTGGTAGAATTAAGTGTGAAGCTGCCTGGGTCTAGATTTATTGTGACAAAGTTTTATTTATTTATTTAAAAGATTTTTTTTTTTTTTATTTTTGCAAACAAGAACTGGGGTATAGGCCAGAGGTAGGGGGTGGTGAGAAGACTCACTAGAGACAGAGTGGGGAACAGAACAGGTAGATTGACTGAAATACACTGCTGAGGGGAGCAGTGGGTGAGGCAGGAGAGGTCTGCTGTGCCATGTGGGTCAGCTCCCTGACTTGGGGGTGAACTTGGTGCTATGGATAGCTTCATAGTGCTGACACTTAACTCCTTAGGGCCACCAGGGAAGCCCTAGTGTGAGAAAGTTTTAAAGTACAGTTTCAGTATCTTTTAATTTTGAATTTTGTGAAATCTTTGCTTTTTTTTTTAAAGATTTATTTTATTTATTTATGTATGCAAGAGCTAGGAGATAGGTCAGAGGTGCAGGGGTGGTGAGAGGATTCACCAGAGACAGAGTGGGGAGCAGAACAGGAGGATTGACCAAAATACACTGCTGAAGGGAGCAGTGGGTGAAACAAGAGAGGTCTGCTGCTCCATGTGGGTTAGCTCCCTGACCAGGGATTGTATGCATGCTGCATTGGTTTCCAATAGCTTCATAGTGCTGAGACACCCTTGAGCCACCAGGGAGGCCCGTGAATCTTACCTTTTAATAACATTTTGCAAACTCTAAAACTACATTAAAAAATACCATCGAGGGCCTCCCTGGTGGCGCAAGGGGTTAAGACACAACCTATGAAGCTATCTGCAGCCTCTGCAGCACGAGTTCGATCCCCAGCCTGCCAGGGAGCAACCCACATGGCGCAGCAGACCTCTCCTGACTCGCCCGCTGCTCCCCTCAGCAGTATATGTCAGTCAGTCTGCCTGTTCTGCTCCCCTCTCATCCCCTACAACTCTGGCCTGTACCCCAGCTCTTGTATGCATAAATAAATAAATCTTTAAAAAAAAAAAAAGAAAAAAAATATCATTGAGAATTATGCCCCCTTAACCACCATTAATTCTACCAGCCAAGGAGGCCTTGCTGGTAATTAATGCCCTTTTTTCTTTTGTTGCTTTTAATGGGGCTGGAAAATAGATTCCTTTCATTCTTCTATCCAGTTGTATGTGCCAAATACACTACTCAATAGCTCTTATATGCATAAACTATAGCAACAAAACTGGTTCCTAGTTGGTGTATAAATAAGATCTGGAAATTAAGAATCAGATAATTTATGTATTCATTTTTGCAAAGCTTTGTGCTAAAGTAATCTTTTTAAATTTCTTTATTGTGACAGATGTTGTTTGTATCAGTTGGATTGCTTTTATTTATCTATTTTTTTAAGATTTATTAATTTATACAAGAACCGGGGTATAGGCCAGAATCGCGGGGTGACAGGATTCACCAGAGACAGAGTGGGGAACAGAACAGGCATGCCAACGAAATACACTGCTGAGGGGAGCAGCGGGTGAGACAGGAGAGGTCTGCTTCGCCATGTGGGACCCTCGCTGGCTGGCCGGGATCAGACCTGCGCTGCAGAGGCTACGGACAGCTTCATAGTGCAGTGCTCAACCGTCTGCACCACCAGGGGAGACCCTGGATTGCTTTTAGCTGAAAGTATCAGGAAATCTCTGTGTGAGTGACTTAAACAACAAAGGATTGTTTACTTCTTGTAATAAGGAGGTCCAAAGTGGGGATATGTGGTGGTTGGTTAATTCACTGCTTCATCTCTGTCATTGAGATCTCATGTTCTGTCCACCTTGCCCTCACATTCTTGGTTTTTTTTTCCTTTTTAATTAATTTACATTAAACAAGGAAACCCTCTTCAGTAAATGGTGCTGGGAAAATTGGACTGCCACATGCAAACGAATGAAACTAATGACGATTTCTCACCACACACAAAAATCAACTTAAAATGGATCAAAGATTTGGATGTAAGACCGGAAACCATAAAATACTTAGAAAAAAACATAGGCAAAATAGTCCATGACATACACCTTAGAAACATATTTGTAGCCTCATCTCCAGCAGCAAGGAAAACAAAGGAGAAAATAAACAACTAGGACTGTATCAAACGAAAAAGCTTCTATACAGTGAAAGAGATGGTGAACACAATAAAGAGGCACCCTACTGGAGGGGAGAAAATATTTGTACACCATACATCTGATAAAGGATTGATAATGAAGATCTACAAAGCCCTTATATATCTTAACAAAAAGAAAACAAATAACCTAATCAAAAATGGATGGAAGAGCTAAATAGGCACTTCTCCAAAGAAGACATGCAGATGGCCAACAGACATATAAAAAGATGCTTATCATCACTCATCATCATGGAAATGAAAATCAAAATCACAGTGAGATGCCACCCTACTCCTGTGAGAGTGACCCATATCAAAAACAACAACAAAAACCAAAAACACAAACAAGTGCTGGCGAGGATGTGGAGAAAAAGGAATCCTGTTACACTGTTGGTGGGAATGTAGGGTTCAGCCCCTATGGAAAGAAGTATAGTGATTCCTCAAAAGACTTTAAAAATCAATTTACCATGTGACTCAGTAATTGCACTCCAAGGTATCTATCCGAAGGACACAAAAATACTAACTTGAAAAGAAATAGGCACTCCTGTGTTTATAGCAGCACTTTTTACTATACCAAGATATGGAAACAACCTAAATGACCCAGAGAACATGAGAGGATCAAGAAGATGTGGTATATATTATATACACAATAGAATATTGTTCAGTGATCAAAAAAATTAAACTCATAGCATTTGCAGCAACATGTTCTAAGTGAAGTGAGCCAGAAGGAGAAAGATAAATACAGGATAGTTTCATGTATATGTGGAATTTAGAGAGACCAAAGGATCAGATAAAGATCTCTAGACCTGAGAAACCCAGGAAGGGAGGAAGAAGTGGAGAGTAGAGAACCATGCGGGGAGGGAGGAGAGTGTAGTGGAGTGTGGTGGAGGACTGTGAGTATCATGGTGCTGGAAAGACTATGGTGTCTACACCTAAGGGGAGAAATATTGTGAAAAAAGGAACAAGGATATAATTTTTTCCTTACCACCATTCCTATATAGTCCCATGGGCCTTTCTTTTTCTCTCCCTCTTCCCTTTTTACCTCAAAACCCTCACTTTGTTTTTAGTGTTCACTAGTTTTTTAAGTAGTTTACTGTTTTGAGCGATCTTCTCTGTGAATATCCAGCATTTGTCTTTGTTATTCTGACTACAGATAATACCCTTTGCCTTCCATTTAGCTGTAAATACTACTTCATCCTTCCCTTCATACAATCCTCAGTGAGTACTTAGGTTGATTCTGTCTTAATTATTGAAAATAATGCTGCAATAAATATTATAGAGCATATAATTTTTGAGTTGTTGCTTCCATGTTTTCAGATAGATGCCCAAAAGTGGGATTGCTGGGTCATGAGTTATTTCCATTTTTAGATTTTTCAGGTAAATCTTCAGAATTGTTAATTAATAAAGGCTGCTTGGGTTATGTTTCTTCTTGAGTGAACTTGGATATTTGTATTTTTTTTTTTGAATTGGTAGGTTTCATTGTTAAATTTATTGGCATAAAATTGTATTTAATATTTCATTATTGCCTTAGGCCATCTCTCTGGACTAGTATAATAAATACCTCAGGCTGGGTAGTTTAAAACAATAGAAGTTTATTTTTCACAGTTCTGCAGGTTAGAAGTGTCAGAGCAGATAATGCTGGCATGATGGTCCTCTTTCGGGTCACAGACATCTTGTTGCGTCCTCATGTGGCAGAAGGGACAAGGGTGGTTCTCCAGTGCTTCTCATATAAGGACATTAATCCATTCGTGAACTAATCACCCTGTAAGGCTCCATTTCCTAATACCATAACACTGATCATTAAGGTATTAACATGGATATAAAATTGGGGGCAAACATTCACCTTGAACTTACTGTTCTTTTAATATGTTTAGAATCTGTAGTGATATCATCACTTATGTTTTCACTTTTATTCTGTTTGAGTCTTTTCCTGATCATCTGGTTAATGGTTTATCAATTTTATTGATCTGCTCAAATAATTCTTTTGGTTTTATAGATTTTTCTCTATTGTCATTCTCTTTCCTACTTCTTTGGTATCTGTTTTATCTGATATTATTTCTTTTGAGAAACAATTTCTTTGAGCTATTTCTGTTTTTGAGTTAATTTGCTTTTCTTTTTCTAGTTTCTTAAGGTAGAAGCCAAGGTTATCTATTTAATACCTCTCTTATTTTCTGACATAAGTATTCCGTGATTATAAATTTCCCAAGTTCTGCTTTTGTGACACCCCACCATTTCTGCTCTGTTTGTGTTTCATTTTCATTCAGTTCAAAGTACTTACTAATTTCATTGGGTTATTTTTAAGTGGCGTATTTAATTTCCAAAATTTCAGGACTTTCCAGAGATCTTGCTTTTATTGGTTTGTGACTTAATTCCATTTTCATCAGAAAACATGTTTTGGAACATAAGTTCTTTTAAATTTACTGAGAGTTGTTTTATGATGTGGAATCTGACCGCTTCTGGTAAATGTCCTGGGTGTACTTCAGAAGAAATCATACTCCACTGTTGTTGGATGGAGTGGTCTATAAGCAAGGTCAGATCCAGGTGATTGATAGCATTTTTTTTTTTTTTCTCACGTCAGAAGGGTAATGTGCCGACGTCGTAACAAGGTTTAAGGGAGGCACATCTCACACAGCCGCGTGAAGACCCAATCATCATGCTTATGAACCGGAAAAGGATCTGATAGCATTTTTTTAATCTACTTTATCCTTGCAGTTTAGTTGTATTAATTGAAAGAGTGATAATAAAATTGCTGATTATTGTTGTAGATTTGTATACACCAATTTTATATACAAATATATACCAAAAATAGTTATACCAATTTGCTACATCTATTTGATGCTGTGTTATTAGGTGCATACACATTTAGAATTGTTTGGTCTTGATAAACGTACCCCAGTGTTACTGTGAAATGATTATCTTTGTCCTTGGTAATGATATTCTTTGCACTCAAGTCTACTTGGTTTGATCAGTACACACTCCAGCTCTCATTTGGTTAGTATTAGTGTGGTATCATCTTTTCTATCTTTTTGCTTTTTCTTGTGTTGTTAAAGTACTCTTCATGTAAGCAGCATATTTATCCAGTGCAACTATCTTTGCTCTTTATTTAGATGTTTTTATCTAAAAAGATTTTTGAAATGGTTAGGCTAAAATTTCCCTTTTTGTTTTCTTTTTATCCCATCTGTTCTTTGTTCCCTTTTAGTCCTGTCTTTTAAAAAATTAGATATTGTAGGGGGCCTCCCTGGTGGCACAGGGGTTAAAGTCTCAGTGCTATCAAACTGTTGCCAGCCACTTCAGCATGAGTTCAATCTCTGGCCAGGGAGTTGACCCACATGGCGCAGCAGACCTCTCCTGTCTCCCCTGCTGCTCCCCGTCAACAGTGTATTTCAGTAGATCTGCCTGTTCTGCTGCCTACTCTGTCTCTAGTGAATCCTCTCACCCCCCACGCCTCTGGCCTACACCCCAGTTCCTGTATGTGTAAATAAATAAATCTTTAAAAAATTATATATTTAAAGGGCCTCCCCGGTGGCGCAGCGGTTGAGCGCTGGGTTGCGAAGCTGCCCTGCAGCCTCAGAAGCACCGCTTCGATCCCCGGCTGCTCCCTGGCTACTGGAGGAGGGTCCCACATGGCCTGAAGACCTCTCCTTGCCGCCCGCTGCTCCCCTCAGCAGTGTGCTTCGGTCCTTCTGCCTGCTCTGCTCCCTGCTCTGGCTCTGGTGAATTCTCTCACCCTCCTGCGCTTCTGACTGTACCCAGTGCTTGTATAAATAAATAATAAACAAACAAATAAATAAATATTTTAAAAAATTAAATATTTAAAAAGATATTAATATTTTCTGCATTGTTAGCTTATAAGCTGTAAGTCTTAGTTTTTTCTTTTTGCGTAGGAGAATTGGGGTGTAGGCCAGATGTACAGGGTTGAGAGGATTCACCAGAGGCAGAGTAGGGAGCAGAACAGGCAGATTTACTGAAATACACTGCTAAGGGGAACAGCTGGTGAGACAGAGAGGTCTGTTTTGCCATATGTGGGTTAGCTAGGGATTGAACTCAGGCCATAGAGGTCATAGCTCTGAGACTTAACATTTAGGCTCCAGGGAAGCCCCTAACTCTTAGTTTTTTGGTTTTTTTTTTTAATGCTATATTTTATTGTTTAGGGTCTACAGTATTCATTTAAATTTTTTTATTTTATATATTTTTTACATCATTTTTCATTTTTGTACAATGTATGCATTTTCATCTCAGTTATAGTTCCCATGAAATTCCCACTACAGTATTCATATTTAACTTGTCAGGGTCTACTTTCAAGTGATGTACTGTTTCAAGTATGTTATAAGAACCTTACAGTAGTATACTTAATTTCTTCCCTCCTGGCATTATGTCATACATTTTTCTCATAGATATCATCTATATCTATATAGATTGATATATATAATAAACTCTAGAATACAATGTTATTACTCTTTAAACACTTTTCTTTTTAAAGTGATTAAAATAATAAGAAAAATTCTGTTATCTCTATAAATGCTATCCTGGTGTTCCTTGTTTCTTTGAGTAGATCCTTTTTTCCATCTGGCATTTTCCTTCTGTGTGAAGGACTTTCGTTAACATTTCTTATAATGTGAGTCAGCTGGCAATGAATTCTTTCAGCCTTTTGTTCCCTTTATTTTTTATTTCATTTCTTGTGCCTGGGATTTGTTGAATTTTATGAATCTGTGAATTTACAGTTTTGGTCAAATTTAGATACTTTTCAAATTCTTTTTCTTTCTGTGCTTTCACTTCTTTGGGAACTCCATTAATATACAAATTAGGGCTTCCCTGTTGGTGTAGGGGGTTAAGATGCAACCTATGATGCTATCCACAGCCGTTACAGCACTAGTTCGATCCCCAGCCAGGGAGCTACACAGGGCGCAGCAAACCTCTCTTGACTTGCCCACTGCTCTCTTCAGCAGTGTATTTCAGTCTGTTCTGTTCCCCACTCTGTCTCTGGTGAATCCTCTCACCACTCACCCCCACCCCCCGACCTGTACCCCAGTTCTTATATGCATAGTAAAATAAATCTTTAAAAAATACACAAATTAGCTGACTTGAAGTTGAACAGTGTTGTAATTTATTTTTATATTTTTCTTTCGGTGTTTTATTCTGAGTATGTTTATAAGTTAATATTTTTAAAAGATCTTATCTGCCATTAATTCTATCCGGTGTGTTTTTCATCTCAGAGAGTGTATAATTTTCATCTCTAAAGTTCAGTTTGGACCCTTTTTTAATATTTTCCATGCCTCTAATTAAATTTTTGATAATATATCCCAATTGAACTTTAAAAAATTTATTTAAAAATAACCAAGTGGTAGATTTTTTGTAAGATTTAAAAAAAGATTCAGTGTAACTGTGGTTTCTTGAGTACATTTCTCTTTGATTGCCCTCATATTTTTTCTATGTTTCTTTTCCAGTTCTTTTTCATATAATTTTGCTATTTTTTTAAAAGCACATTTTCCTTATTTTTCTTTTCCTTTTTCCTATTACTTGATGTCTTTGCTTATCCTTACTTCTATTTTAAAACATCCTTATGTGCACTTAAGTAGGATTATTAATGTGTGCTAAAAAACACCTAAAAGATAATTTTGTATTTGGCCATCGTATCAGTATTTAGAAATACACATTTCATTTGATAGTATTTGTAAATTATTTTTCATCTCAGAACAATGTCCATTTTACCCCGTTATTGACAGGGTTCCAGAGACCTCTGTAAGCAATGGCATTATTTCTAATTAGCATAAGAATAGGGATTTAATATGGTGAGTGAGATGCTTACAAATTCATTGGAAGGTCTGTAGGGGCAGACAGACCTTCATTGGGTTTCCTGAAACTGCTAATTTGTCAGCACCCCTGAACTATTCTGCTGAGATCAGGAGATGACAAATCAGAAAGTTGCTCTTGCCATTTCTTGTGTGTGTTGGGGGGAAAAATCACTATATTTGTTATGCTTGGAAAAGCTCCCACTGCTGCTAATAGACTGCTGAATTAGGAAGAAGTTCCTGGCTTTAGAACCAGATCACTTTTGCCTTGATCTTGAGAAACAAAGTGGATACTATCCCCTCTGCTTTTCTTCCCACGTCTCATTTTCAAAGTAAAGTTTTGGGTGTGAGTGCATTGGCTTGGTTCAACCTAATTATGTGAAGAACCCAAGGAACCAGTCCACATTACTGTATCCCTCAAAGAATATAGACAAAGGGAATTCAATGATTAGTTTACATGTAAACAATAAGTTCCATGGAAAATGAAAGCAGTATTTTCTTTTTCTCTATTGATAAACAATCCTGTTTTTGGCGATGTTGACCTCTCTTGCCTCTGAGATCAACAAGGGGATTTTGCAATGAAGTATCAGGATGATGATCATCTAAACATATTAATATTTGCTGTGAAAATATATGAATGTTGCTAGCCAATACTGTACTCTTTTGTATACCTGACATATTTTGAAAATGACCTTACAGCTGTTCAAGTGATAATGTTATAGGGCAGGGAGAGGGGCAACCCAAACCCTGCAAACCTATTCTAAATGGGTTCTGCCATCCGCTGCATCAGCACAAAACATATGAGACTTTAGTGGGAAGGAGCTTTAATACAATTTGGAAACAATACAGGAAAGGCAAAGAATCTAATTTCTAAATCAAGCACCCAAAGTTACCTGTCCCCTCATGGGTAAAACTCCATCCAAATGGGATTGGCCCAGAGCAAGGCCCCAAAGCATCTTCCAGTGGGAACCCACAGAAAAGGGTCAGAAACAACCAGACAAGCCTGGAAGGAAAAGAGCAAAATCAAAATCAAGATAAAAGCTGCCAGTGTCACCTCCCCACGGGTCTCACCCACATCCGTGTCACCCAGTCCACGACCAAAAGACAAGCACAGTTTCTTCATGTGTCTCTAGGCTCCATGTGCCTCCTCCAGGTCTCCTCCTGGCTCCATCCTGCTTCCTTCCTCAGTTTTCTCTGCAGCTTCTTCTCTTCCTGCTCAGCTCCACCCTCCCTTGGGTGGGGCAGGGAACCTGGAACCTCCCCCTTTCCTGGGGACCACCCTGTTACAATAATATTTTAAGGCATAATCATCATACTTTTATCCCTTAATTATTCTTTCTCTATTAGATAAGCTATTCTCTTTAAAATCATAAAAATGTGAAGAACATAGAGAAAAAAAATCCAGAATTTCTAGAGCCACCTAATGCAACTGCCAGTTTAATGCTTGAATCTACTCTGTTCATCAAAGCATGCTTATTATTCTTGGGGTCCCTTTAGGATAACAACTTTGGTGCTGACCCACTACTTTCCAAGGCAGTTCTGTTTTTTTTTTTTTTTTTTGGTTTGCCAGAGATTTGAGATCTAATAAAGGACAAAGTGTATATAGCTTTCTCTTTTTGACAGCCCTACCTTTTTCTTCCAGAATCCATCAGTCTTGTTCTGCTGGATAAAATACTTTGTTTCATATATTAAATCAAAGTTGAGTCTCCAAAAATTCTTTTCTTTCATATCAATCTTAGTTTCATGAAAGTATATTTAAATGAAGAGATAATGTTCATATTTAAAATATACCTGTCTCAAATTACTGCCTTTTATTAGGTGTCACCCTCTGTGAAATCATTTGTATAGCTTCTTGAATCATCTTATCTACTTTACCTGCAAGAGCCCCAAGAGATTAATATTCTCCTACCTAGAAACTAGGATTTCTTTTGTCATCTGTTTACCTTTCCTTGGTCTCTGGAGTGATTTTTTTCAAGCCTTCTTCCAAGCATGTTTTTCCAAGCAAGCAAATCTATCACTATATAACATTTTGGGAGTTAGTAGTAGTTTGCTCAAGTACACACAGAACATTACAGCAGACTTGAATGGTTAAGAACCAAAAATCGCTTGTTTTCCTGACTTGCAAGACTTGTTTTCTTTGAGAATAAAAAAATAAACTTATTAATATTTTTGTACTGAAAAAAAGACCCTTACTGTCAAACATTAAATACAGGTTGATCAGTTTGAACTGCTACATTGTCTTTTGCATACATACATAGATTTTAAAGCTTAACTGCAGATAAAATTATGAACCTCAGTGTTATCTTATTTAAGAGTCAAAAGCCAACAGCAGCAGTTATGATTATTTTATCTATTATTATTGGCTTTCCTTTCCCAAACAATTCTTACATGAATCTTAAATGGTTGCAAGGTTTTAGTGTTTATATCTTGTACAGAGGTGGAAGAATGCTAAGAAAGACTGTAGCTGACCTTTGCAATGTTGGCCTAGTGAAAGTTTGCTGGATAAGATCCATGTAAGTAAATCCAAGTCTAGTTTGGTTCTATATGCTCAGTGACACATTTACATTTGGTTTCAGTCTACTGAATTTAAATCAAACAAAGATGATACCAGAATACATTTATGTTCCTGTCACTGCAGGACTCAGTGGTTGTGGTTTGTCTCACAAACAACTATGATAAGTTTATACCTTATGTCTTTAAAGCTCTGCATTAAAAAACAAATTTGGGGGCCTCCCTGGTGGTGCAGCGGTTGAGCGCTGGGTTGCGAAGCTGCCCTGCAGCCTCTGAAGCACCGGTTCGATCCCCGGCTGCTCCCCGGCCACCGGAGGAGGGTCCCACATGGTGCGCAGACCTCTCCTGCCACCCGCTGCTCCCCTCAGCAGTGTACTTCGTCGGTCTGCTTGTTCTGTTCTCCGCTCTGGCTCTGGTGAATTCTCTCACCCTCCCGCGCTTCTGACTGTACCCGGTGCTTGTATAAATAAATAAAAATAAATTTAAAAAAAAAAACAAATTTGGGCAGTTTTCTTTTTAACAGTGACAGAGAAAATTTGAAAAATTATCTGCCTCCTAGTTGTTTAATTCATATAGGACAGATAACGCTTTTATTTTAATGTTATTCTATTTCCTCTTATAAAAAATGCTTTCATATGAATATAAGTATACTGCAGGCATTCATTCTTCCACTCATTATGCATAAGCAGATATCTAGTATTATAGATACTGGAAGGAATCCTGTCCTCAAGGAGCCTGTAATCTAGCCATGTCTCAGAATACAGTGACCACTCTGATAGCAACCTTTACAGAATATTGCTAAGATGTGGATAGTTATTCTTTTTTGTTGTTGTAGTTTATTCCACCTCTGCTTGGGATTTAGTTGTGCCCTTTTCCATTTGAGAACCATGCTGTTCTTTTTTTTTAAAGATTATATTATTTTTTATTTAAGTAGTATTGACTTACAATACTGTATATGATTTAGGGATATAGGTACATACCTCTTTAGATGTATTTACCACATGCACCAAAAAAACACCATTAGTCCATTAGGCCTCTTCTGCACTTTCCTTCTCACCTCCATCTTCCCCATTTGGTAGCTTCAATTCTACAGTGAGAGTTCTAGGGTTTTTCTTGGCTTAGTTTTGTCAACCATACCTTTCTTTACTTCTGGAAAATTCTCACCCATTATTTCCTCAAATATTGTTTTCCCCCATTCTCTTTATTCTCCCTTTCTAGGAATAGAACTCCTTCTGCCTCTGCCATCCTCTCTGACTCTTTTTTTTTTCTTTTTGAAGATTTTAATTTGTTTAAACAAGCACTGGGTACAGTCAGAAGTGCGGGAGGGTGAGAGAATTCACCAGAGCCAGAGCGGGGAACAAACAGGCAGACTGATGAAGTACACTGCTGAGCAGAGCAGTGGGCGGCAGGAGAGGTCTGCATGCCATGTGGGACCCTCACCTGCGGCCGGGGATAGAACTGGGGCTGCAGAGGCTGCAGGCAGCTTTGCAGCCCAGCACTCAACTGTTGCGCCACCGGGGAGGCCCCTCTCTGACTTTTTGTATGCTGCACTCTAGATAATTTCTTCAGTGTTCTTCTGCTCACTGACCCCTTCTTTAGCCAGGTCTAGTCCTACCATTGAGATTTTCATTTTAATATCTACATGTTTTTATTACATACTTTGTTTTTCATAGTCTCCTGTCCTTTCATTGTGTTTTTTTATTTTTACTTTATCTTTGTGAACATACAATTCAAGCCTTTTTCCTTAGGTATTTTTCCTTACTATGCATGTTTTCCTGCTCTGGGCCCTTGGGAAATTTTCTTCCTTGTTTTAGTGTTTGGCTATATATTGTGTTTTGTTATTTTATCCAGGATTTTTATATGTTTGAATTTGGGAGTTGGGTATTATATTTTGGGGGGGCAACTCAGTTTCCCCAGTGTACTATGAATTATGTGTATATGTATAAAAACATTTCTGTTTTCAATATTACCTAAAATTCTACACATAAAAATTCTACACGTTGCAGTGAATACGCTTAATAGGTATCTCGCTAGTAAGTGGAGATATACAGTCATATGTTATAGGTGAAGCTACCACTAAGGATTTATCTTATTTAATTAACATAGCATATACTTATATTTACTTTGTAAAGTTACTCTTCTTGTAAGGGCTTTATAAATATTTTTTTTTATTTGAGAAATTGCCTTTTTTTTTTTAAAGATTGATTTATACAAGCACTGGGGTACAAGCCAGAGGCACAGGAGGGTGAGAGAATTCAACAGAGACAGAGCAGGGAGCAGAACGACTGAAATACACTGCTGAGGGGAGCAGCGGCTGTGACAGGAGAGGTCTGCTTTGCCATGTGGGAATCTCCCTGGCCAGCCGGGAATCGAACCTGCATTGCAGAGGCTGCGGACAGCCTCACAGTGCTGTGTTCAACCCTCTGCGCCATTGGGGAGGCCCGGCTTTACAAACATTAACTAAGTGAATTCATTTGCTCTTCAAAGACTGCTCTAACTTTTCTAACCATATGTCCCTCTTAAAGCACCCTGTCTGGCTCCACTTCCACACCTTTTAATACAATCAAGCATCTGAGCTTGATTCAGATGCTTGACAAGAACCTTTGGTGCTTGCTGCATTTTAGAATATTTTATATCTTTCATACCAATTTTGTATAGCCGATGAGCTGTTATTATCCCTTTCATTCAGTCATTTATAGCCAATGAGCTGTTATCCCTTTCATTCAGTCACTTTAGTGCTGATTTGTTTGTTTATTTTTGCGTGCCTGCCTGCAGGGTTTAGGCAATATGTAAACAGCCAATGGTGGTTACAGTTGCAAGGAAGTCTTAATAACTATCTTTTGCTTCAAAGCTTTGGATTTGTATTAGACTTAAGCTGAGTAAAGCATAATGAGTGTGTTATTATCTGTGTCATGAGCACCTATAAGCAGAGCACACACACCCAAATTGTGAAAGACATACTCAGCTTTTATACTGTTCCCCAAAGTATATCAATATCTATTTCTGGAGAACAAAGGTCTTTTCCCCAGATTAGCTGGGAGACCTTGCATTCTGCTGAATTTGGCCTAGCTGTTGCTTACCAGCATATCTTATGGCTACTCAGTAAGTGTCACCATCTTTTCTTGGCCTCAGTGTTCCTTCTATTCCAGTCTACTGATAGTAGTTGATAGCCCAAATCTAACTCACAGCCACAGGGACTTTTACCAAGTAAACTTTGATAATACTTTGAAAAAAATTATTGTATTGAATTTAGGTAATACTAGAAGTTTTTTTTTTGTTAAAGAGTTGAGGACTTTTTTTTTTTTTTAATATTTATTTATTTATTTGTACAAGCACTGGATACAGTCAGAAGCACAGGAGGGTGAGAGAATTCACCAGAGCCAGAGAGGGGAGCAGAGCAGGCAGAAAGACCAAAGTACACTGCTGAGGGGAGCAGTGGGCTGCAGGAGAGGTCTGCGCGCCATTCGGGACCCTCCTCTGGTGGCCGGGGAGCAGCCTGGGATCGAAACAGCATTGCAGAGGCCGCAGGCAGCTTCGCAACCCAGCGCACAACTGCTGCGCCACTGGGGAGGCCCAATACTAAAAGTTTTGAGGAAGATTTGAACTTTGGTTCTCACTTAAAAATTATTATGAAAAACAGAAAAATGTGTATGGGGCTATTTTAGATTTAAGAGGCATCAGAAGCAAACATAGTGTGTAAATCTTGTTGGAACTTTTTAGGAAAACTAGCAGCTATAAACTGTTTTTTGAAACAGTTGTATAACTTGAATATTATGTATATACTAGATGATAGGAAATTATGGTTAATTTTCTTAGTTGTAAAATGGTATGGTGGTTATATAAGGCAATGCTTTTATTCATAAAAATGCATACAGATATTTAGGGGCAGCCTACATAATGCCTCCAACTTACTTTCAAATGGTTTAGCCAAAAATAGAAAAAATAACAAGGAAAAGAATTGGGTGTATGTATGTATTTAGAGAGAGGGCAGATATGGCAAATTTTTTTTTTTTTTAAATACCTTTATTTATTTTTTAAGATTTTTATTTATTTATTTATACAAGCACTGGATACAGTCAGAAGCGTGGGAGGGTGAGAGAATTCACCAGAGCCAGAGCGGGGAGCAGAGCAGGCAGAAGGACCGAAGGACACTGCTGAGGGGAGCAGCGGGCGGCAGGAGAGGTCTGCGCGCCATGTGGGACCCTCCTCTGGTGGCCGGGGAGCAGCCGGGGATCGAACCGGCGCCGCACGCAGAGGCTGCGGGCAGCTTCGCAACCCAGCGCTCAACCGCTGCGCCACTGGGGAGGCCCCAGATATGGCAAATTTTTTAATGCTTCATGCATCTATGTGAAGGATACAGTCTATCCATTATACTATTCTTTCAGTTTTTCTGTAGGTTGAAAGAATTTTTCAAAAGAAATTTTGGGAAATAAAAGAATATGTTTTTGTCCATAGCCAGTGTTACAGTAAACAGTGATAAACAGTAAGCAAAATTTAAAGACCAGTAAATGCATTACCTAAGTAGTTGCCTCTTAGGTATTCATATGTATTTAAATTTTATTCTAAATTTTTAATGATATTTTAAGATTATGCAAACATTGGTTAATGTTTATGCTCACCTGTTGAAATAGTGTTTTTGTTTTTAAAATGTGGTTATTGCTAATCAGCAATGTTATACTCAACACACCACATTAGCTGAATATTCAAAATGAAAGTTGTGAGTGCATTCTTTTCTCTGTCTTGTATTTTAGGATATTTTCTTCTTTGTTCAGGGTTTTGCAAGTTACACTATCAACATCTGTACTTCAAGGTCTTTCAAGTGTACAGCTTACCGTGTTTCTTGTTGATCTTGCTTTTCTGATGCATTAAAGGCTGGCTTTCCAGCTGGTGTGTCCATGTACAGGAGGTGTGTGCAGATTTTTCAAAGGGAATGCAAGCATGGGCGAGCTTCAGGGATCTGTTTTTGCATCCTCCTTTTTTTTCATTTAAAGATTTATTTTTATTTATTTATGCATACAAGAACTGGTATGTAGACCAGAGGTGGGGGTGGGTGAGAGAATTTACCAGAAACAGAGTGGGGGAGCAGAACAGGCGGATCTACTAAAATACATTGCTCAGGGAAGCAGCAGGCGAAACAGGAGAGGTCTGCGCCATGTGGATTAGCTCCTCGGCAGAATCAAACGTATGCTGCAGTGGCTGGCGATAGCTTGATAGTGCTGACTTCAACCCCATGTGCCACCAGGGAGGCCCCCATGTATTCTTTTTTTCCCCCAGGTCATCTCTTTTTTATTTATTTTTTGTTTTTTTCATTTATATATTTTTTTACATCATTTTAAATTTTTGCACAATGTATGTATTTTCATCTTGGTTATAGTCCCTATACAATTCCCACCCCCCTTGTTTTGATCCTACTTCTCCTCCCCCATCCCCTGCATTGTGTCTCTGCTTTATAGTTGCTTGTTGATTTACTGTTTACAATAGCTAAGCTATGGAAACAACCCAAATGCCCAAAAATAGATGACTGGATCAAGAAGATGTGGTACATACACACAATGGAATATTACTCAGCAATCAAAAAAGATAAACTCATGCAGTTTGCAGCAACATGGATGGAGCTGGAAGGGATCATGCTCATTGAAATAAGCCAGAAAGAAAAAGAAAAATACCGGATGGTCTCACTCATAGCAGGGATTTAGAAAACCTAAATAAGGGACCAGGAAAATGACTAATTATAATAAAGTAAAAATCAAAATCAACAAGCAACTATAAACCCCATGTATTCTTGAACTAAAAACTGCTCCTTCAAGTTGTCCACCTGCGTCTCCACTCATGGTAGCTTTTTCACTCTGAAGAAGAAAGTCTTACACCTTAATGTTACCTCTATAGCATTGTCCTAGGGAATTAAATACCTTAGCTCGTCAAACAAAGGGGGAATTAGAATTACTGTTTCAGGAAATCTTTTAATAAATAGCCAAATCACTATATATTTGCCTTGGTAGTTTATCTTTTCCGATCTTATGTAAATTGTAGGAGGCTTTAGAACTAGGTTATATTGTCATGTTTGCATGATTATAATCAGTAGATTATAAATGGATAAAAGTGAGCTAAACTCTTTCATGTGCCCAGTGCTATTCTTTGAGAGAGAAATATTTGAGAGCAGAGCAAGGGTAAGTTTCAGGTAATAAAGATGGCTTTTAAAAAAATATAACATATTTAAAGGTAAGCTAATTTTTCAGCTATTCCCAAATTTTTGTTGCTGGGATATGTCATTAGAGCAGATGAAGCAGTACTTGTTAGGGATCCAGTTTTTATTTATTTATTTTTTTTAAGATTTATGTATTTAGGGCCTCCCTGGTGGCGCAGGGGTTGAGCACTGGGTTGTGAAGCTGTCTGCAGCCTCTGCAGCGCCGGTTCGATCCCTGGCCACCGGGTGAGGGTCCCACATGGCGCGCAGACCTCTCCTGCCGCCCACTGCTCCCCTCAGCAGTGTGCTTTGGTTCTTCTGCCTGCTCTGCTCCCCGCTCTGACTCTGGTGAATTCTCTCACCCTCCCGCGCTTCTGACTGTACCCAGTGCTTGTATAAATAAATAAAAATAAATCTTAAAAAAAAAAAGATTTATGTATTTATGCATATAAGAGCTAGGGTGTAGGCCAGACGTAGAGGTGGTGGTGAGAGGATTCACCAGAGACAGAGTGGGGAACAGAATAGGCAGATTGACTGAAATACACTGAAGGGAGCAGCGGGCGAGACAGGAGAGGTCTGGTATGCCATGTGGGTCAGCTCCCTGGCTGGGGATCGAACTCGTGCTGTAGTAGCTATGGATTACTTCTTTGAAGCTTAACTCCGTGCACCACAAGGGAGGCCCCTGATCCAATTTTTAAAAACGTGACTGGAATATTTTCCTGGACTATACGAGATTGTCCAGATAAAATATGGGAAGAAAATATTTTGTGATTTCCTTCAGATAAAATGTGCATCATACAACAAAGTAGTTGATGCTTTTTCTATTGAATTATATCATGAAATATTTATATAAGCTATACTTAATTCTCATAAAATATTTTGTATTTTCTGCCTTCTATTAATAAAACATTAAATTATATTCTTGCTCCTAGACTGATTTGTTTTTAGCAATATACTTGCAGTAGGTTTCCCACCTTGGTATTTGCTCCATATCCTCTTTTGTGTGGTAATGGATTCATAGCTTAGATAAGCTTTAGGGCAGAATAAAAGCACATGTTTGAGTTCCCCTGGGAAACCTGGTGACTACTCACGTCAGAATCCTACTTGACACCTATTTCAGATCTCACTCCCATCTGTCTTAGCCCAACTTTGCTTTGCTGAAACCATATATATCTTTATACTTTTTATCCTGGCTTATGCTATCAGCTTTGATTTTTCCAGCATTGAAGGAATTTAATGATACAATGTAGAGTACATATAATGCATAGTATGTCAGTTATTTAAGGTTTGCTTAAAAGTTTAAAAATGTTACTGTGGATACTATATTTTTCCTGTATTTAAGGAAGTTCATCTAAATTATTTATAAATTAACTTTCTGACTTATGTGTCCATCAGGGACATTATTATTCTCTTCCTCCACGGGTGGGTAGTAGTTGGTAGATTTGTGAAAGAAATAAATAAAAACTAGCATCTATATCTCTGATGTGGCATTTATTTAATTTCAACACAATGTTGAAATTGTATGTTTGTTTACATCCCATAATAAAATATAAACTCCTTACCTATAGGTGTCATATTTTACTCGTCAACAGAAGTCCCTTGTAGCATTTAGGGTGGTTCTATCCATGTTTGAAGGAAGACATACTTAATCACTTGAAAATGATAATTGTAATTCATACTTGTGTATTTGTATTTTCATTTTAAGAGCAGGTCAAAAATGTTTAACATGGCAGTTGGAAAAATTTGGCAAAGGTTTTCTTATGCAGTCCCCAGTGGAACCCTCAAAGCTTGTGTTATTAAACTAGTGATGTTTCCAGGTCCTCTGACAAGTACAGTATTTGGAAAGCTAAGTTGTTTTAATTAGTGTAGGATGCATGCTTTATTAGAGCATTCTGACCTAGAACAATGTCATGATGCTGGTAGCTTCAAGAATTCTCTTGAATGTGGCATATAAGTGAGAAGGTGGCTCTGGCTAGAAAGCTACACCAGTGTCTAGGGCAGGGTGCGCTGCTGAGATGGGATCAGATGGCCAGGCCAGGACTGGGCTTATAGAGATAATCATGTCCAAATGTTTAATAGGTTCCCATAGGTGCTCTCTTGGGCTGTCTGTAGGAGTTAAAGAAATACGATCCTTCTGAAAGACTCAAACAAGCATACTGTAAAGGTAAGAATAAAGTAAACATTAGAGTAAACTGAATATCTTGGCCAGGGTGTTGGGCAGCATTCAAGAGAGTAGGTTTTAAGATTACAGGAAGCAGGAGTTCTGTGTTACTAGGAGTGATGAGGAGAAATAGCCAGAGCTGCTATATTACTCATGGATTTAGGCTTTGCTTTGGATTGAACTAGCTCTTTATGTCTGTTAATTCTGAGAATCACTCGTTAAAGTGTCCTGAACCACTCTTGATTGTTAGTAATCAGTTTGAAGTTAATATGTTAGTTTATAAAATACATATGTGGGCCTCCCCTGGTGGCACAGTGGGTTGAGTACAGTGCTGTGAAGCTGTCCACAGCCTCTGCAGTGTGGGTTCAATCCTGCCTGGCCAGTGAGAATCCCACATGGCGCAGCATACATACCACTCCTGCCTGGCCCACTGCTCCCCTCAGCAGTGTACTTCGTCAGTCTGCCTGTTATATTCCCCACTCTGTCTCTGGTGAATCGTCTCCCCCCACCCCGCCACCTCTGACCTGTACCCTGGTTCTTGTATGCATGAACAAATAAATCTTAAAAAAAATACATATGTGAACATAAGGAACATATTGTAAGTAGATATGGCAAGTGCCTTCAGTTTGGACACTTGCAGCTTCCAAGTAACAGAACAACCAGGTCACCCTGGCTTAAACAATAAAAAGCTTTACTAGCTCATATAAAAGGAGGTTCCTATAAAAGAGAAGGATAACCTTCAGAGTTGTTGATCTGGCATTCTCAGCAGTGTACTCAAGGACCCAGGTTCTTTCTGCTCTGCTATTCACGGGGTTTGCTTCATCTCAAAGCACATTTCCCTTGACACTATAGATTGTTTTTGGTGAGATTCAGGGCTGTTTATGGCTCTGTGCATGGGTGGAAGAAAGAAAGAAAAGTTGTTGTTCTCTCTGAGGGTAAGAAGGTATTTCCCAGATGCCACCAGCAGACCTAAGGTCATGAGATAGAAGTGAACTTTTGCAGGTCAGCCTGCTCCAGGGACAAAGGGTGAGGTCAGCATCCCAAGATACATGTTCTCTCTGGGGAGAGGGGAATGCTGAAGAGAGTCAGGAATCTGTTGCGGAGCAAAAGGGAAGGACTGGTTCTAGATGTTAACCTATAACTTTAGAAAGCAATTAAAAGGCAAAGAACATTTATTTGGATCAAAGAATTGTCATTTGCAATACACAGAAATTAGGTAGAAAACCTAAAATGTGCCCCAAGGAAGTATAAAGATGAGAGATTTTTATGGAAGAAAAAGATATGTAAATGGTTAAAGAGTGGATTATTGTTAACAAAACATAAACTTCCTGGCTATACATAATTCATTACTGAGTCCCTAAAAAGGAGGAAAAGGGAACCAAACCATTCTACTCTTGAATAAAAGTTCATCCTCATCAGTTCCTGAGATCCAGATGACATCTCATACAATTGCTTGTTTGATGGTTTTTTAAAACAGTTGCTTTTGGCCTAATCCAAAGATCTTTGACCTACAAAAGAAGACTAGTGATGCAATTTCTCTGGAATAACTTCCCCACTCCATTTTAAAAATGGCTTCCCAGGTAAACTTTTCACATAGGCAACTAAGAATATATCCACTGTTGTCATTTTGTTACAGAGCTACTGCTTTGACATATTGTGCTGAGTCTTTTGAGATAGAACTGTATCTGATGTGATCATATCATAACGTGATTGCTGTTTTACTATGGCAGAGTAAAGCAAAATTTCCAAGTATTTATCCTTTTAGATTTTGTGATATGAAAAGCAAATAAATAAGAACTGGCAGAAATATTATCAGCAGCAAATTCAAAGAGAGAAATGGTCAATGAGAGAAATGAGTTTCCAAGAATTCAGAGGGTTTGACTTAGAATCATTCTTAACCCCACACAGAGGCTTGATGAGAGAAAAGGGAAGTCAACAAAATACTGAGAAATCTCTCATGGCTCTGGCAGGAGGTGGGTGGGTATAGGCAGTCCTGTTGGAGCTCTGGGAATTCCAGGTGTATGGAAGCCCTTCCCTGAATATGTGACAGCATCGTCTTGTAGAGATTGGAGATCACTGTTTTGGTTTGTCCACACTGGAAAAGAAGTAGAGAAGGAAGATAGAATAGCGATAAAACCTAGTGCTGATTATCTTTAACAGTAAACTGGAAGTTAGCAGAACCCCTGACAGAAGGGAACGTATACAAACCTGTCTCTTTGGAACATAGTAAGTGGAAGAAAGGACACATTGTGAGCCACAGGTGACAGGGCTACCCTTATCTTACTCATGGGCTGGGTCAGGGTGAAGGGAGGTGAAGTGTTAACTGGAATAAAAGTCTCAGTAATAATTAGACAAAGAATTTATTAGGTAATCAAAATGAGGATTTGAACCTGGGAAGAAGTCAGACAGATTTTTACTTTGTCAGAACAGCCCTAGCAATCATACATTTGAGTTTAATTTATATAGAGGGAACAGTGAGTCATTGAAGTCAAAAATGTAATTATTCTTGGGGGTCGGGGGAAAGAGCTTTTGGTCCCAGGTTATTTTGACCTAAATATATGTTGATACACCAGAGAAAGCAATTGCTGGGGGTTTTAATCACCCCCCTGTTTTCTAAAGAATGTGCTGTTGAGATTGAAGTCTGGGTACCTGTTGCCCTGATCATCATCTTTTTTTTTTTTTTTTAAAGATTGATTTATTTATACAAGAGCTGGGGTACAGTCAGAGGCGCGGGAGGGTGAGAGAATTCACCAGAGACAGAGTGGGGAACAGAACAGGCAGATGAAGACACTGCTGAGGGGAGCAGTGGGTGAGGCAGGAGAGGTCTGCCATGTGAGTTTCTCCCTGGTGGGCCAGGAATTGAACCCCCGCTGCAGAGCCTGCAGACATCTTCACAGCATGGTGCTCAACCTGCTGCGCCACCGCCACCCGGGAGGCCTGGCCCTAATCTACTTAATGAGGTTCCTTGGTCATTAGTTGGGGTTGAAGGACTGGTTTACCTGCAGGCAGTAGATTTTTGCATAGCTGCTTCATCAGCTTCAAGTCTAAGTCAGTGGTCTTGCTGTCTTGTCAGCTTGACCAGGGATAGTGGGGAGGGTTTCCCAGGATACTTACGATTTGGAGGAAATGGAATGACTGCAAAGGAGGATGAGAACATCTTGGGCTGACTCTGCCTGCTGGGAAGGAAATCTCATAAGAAGTGAGGGAATTAAAAAATATTGGGGACGGAAAGGAATGAGTCATGGGAAGAAAAGAGAGACTTTGAGCCACTGTAATCCTAGCCCAAGTGAGCTACTTGTTCCCTTTTCCCTCTTTCATACTCCATAAGCCCCTTTCCCCCAACACACGTGCAGAGGCTGCTAGAATGCATCCCTAAGCTACACAGTAACACAAAGGAGCCCCTCAGGACATCCCTGTGAAGCGTGAGCCAGTAAGGGGACATGGCCAGACCTGTGCACCCATAGCATGATTGAGAGAAGGGCACAGTGTGTATTATGGAAAGAAACTGTTAATAAAAGAAGAGAATATCCAAGTAAACTGTTAAGGAGTAAGCTGTTAAGAACCCGGGTTTCATTAAATGCAGATTTAGAAATGATATAATAAAATGACAGTGAAGTGAAAGGGAAAAAATAGAGTCAGAGCCACATTGAAAACCAAGCTGCAGAACAAATAAATTAGAAGCAGCTAGTTACAGAATAGTCATAGCTGAAAAATTAACTTACCCAGAGAGGAAAAGCTTGAGGTATTTACAGTGCAAAAACTTCTGCAGAATGAGTATAGAAGAAAGAGAAAGATTTGAAGCAGCAGGTAAAAATGATGGGTGAGGGACTAGACTTCAGGAGGCAGAGCTGAGGTAGGAGTATGAGCCTTTCTTTTTTATGTTCAAGTTTCTCTGGGAATTTTAGCGTTTGGTTGTAGAGAATTGACTGCTTTAAGATATCACTCATTTGGAAATGTGGGAGCACTGACAAATTGGTGAAAATGAATGTTCATGTTCTTCTTAGAAGAATAACAATGAGCTGAAAGATTTATTTATAGCTTGAGAGACCAGGAAAATTCCCCTTTAAAGCAATTTAAAACTGAAAGCTCCCTTCCCCCACCACATGATGATTTCGATGCCTTGCAGAAATGGATCTTTTGCTAAATACTGACCTGCTGATCTCAGGGTCAGCACTTTGCTGTTTTTCCTACAACCAGAGCTCACTATGTGGGAAAGGTTTTGTGGAGGGAAAAAAAAATTTTTTTTTTTCTCTGTCAGATAACTGTGGTTAATCTTTTACCTTTTCTATTTTAAAACAAATTCCTTCAATAAATTTGGGTGATAGGTTAGCTTGAAAGAAAAGCAAACAGTTCTAGTGACATTTACTGTCACTGACTAGAAAACTGAACTTTCATTCCTTGCATCCCCATCAGGTACAGTTTAGAATCTTTACATTGCAGTTTGCTGTGGAGAGTAGACCATAGAACAGAAATTGGTTGTTGGAATGGACTTGTCATGAATTATTCATTCATTACCTAGTGCCTTGGAAATCAGCTGGAGGAAGTAGCTAGTCCAGTTTGATCACAGGAGTGAATGCTGAGGGCTCCAGCAAGCCCACACACGTCCAGTAGCCAGACGACGTGCTTCTGCTGACTGCTGTAGGGCTGCAGCTGCTGTGCAGGCAGAACCTAAGGAGCATGCTGCTGGGAAGAGCTGCACTTAGAACTCAGATGCATTTTGCTGGAAAATGAAGCTTCAGGTAGGAGAAGTGCCCTGTCAGCAGTGGTTGGATTTCTCATTAATTTTAGGAATGGCATTTGTGGATTTGTGGAACAAATCTATACAGAACTGGAATTTGACAAGGGTGCCTCACTATTGAGAAGCATAGTAATTTAATTCCATTTTTAAGGATGTGCTTTGTTTCTAACATAATGGTTTTTGAGATTATGAAAGGTATGCGTAAGCGAAATAAACATTAAAGTAGGTAAAGTATAGCATTTTTTTCCATGATATCCTCCTACTCTTGGTATAAAAAAATGCTTTTTTTTATTGATGTAATATTGCCCATATGGTTTAAGTCTTGCAATTATGACTTTGGAAAATCCTGAGAAAGACTATTTTGTTTGTAATTTGAATGAGCTCAGCTGCAGACTCCATTGTATTTTCTAGAGGAAGTATTGTTTTCAGAAAGCACCTTAAAGCATTCATTCTGGAAGGATTTTTTAGCTGCTCATACGCTGGAAAATGATAGAAAACGGGACAGTAACAAAGGGTCTTTGTTACTTATCGTGTGTGTGTGTGTGTGTGCCTGCCAGACTTGTAATTTCATTTGGTAAGGACATTCTAATGTTCCATTTGCTTGTCTGTCTTATTTTATATGTATGCTGTCTGTTAACTTTGCTTAGCTTATGAGATGCTTTTGAGCTGTGGGAACAAAATAGTAGAGATAAAGAGAATTAGCATCAGGGGATCTGGGTCAAATTGGATATACGTATTTCATCATGAAATATTCTTTGTAGTTTTGAAAGTCTTAGTAAACCAACACCCCCTGAACACATACACTCTGAGCTCTGAGACAACCAGAGAAGACAGACAGCCTTGTTCTGCAAAGTCTTAAGACTTTTCATAAGGGGGAGCTCTCTGTTTTATGTTCCCAAGGATTTAGAATAATATTTGGCACATGGTAGATGGTAAAGAAATGTGTTCTCTGAGTACAATTGAATAGTCTTTCATAAAGATTACTTGCTTATACAACCACATAGGCAGTATTTACAGTGTTATAATTTCTATTACAACTTTTAGAGCAAATGCATTCTGATTTTTTATTGATAAAGGTTTTCCAGCTAATTTCAAGGGTATATGTAATTATTGGATCTATTAAGTGGCAGAAATTAAAAATCTGTTTATTTTACTATTTATATAATTAAGTTTTTTTTTTAAAAAATCACCGAATACAAAACATTTTCCCCCCAATATAATGTTCATAGTCAGCAAATGAAAATGAAAATTATTTAATAAAAAATGCATTAGGAGGGCCTCCCTGGTGGCGCAGAGGGTTGAGTGCAGTGCTGTGAAGCTGCCTGCAACCTCTGCAGCGAGAGTTCAATTCCTAGCTGGCCAGGGAGAGACCCACATGGCGTGGCAGACCTTTCCTGCTACCCTCAGCAGTGTCTTTGGTCTGTCTGCCTGTTCTGCTCCCTGCTCTGTCTGGTGAATCCTCTCACCCTCCCACGCCTCTGGCCTGTACCACAGTTCTTGTATAACTACAAATAAATCTTTAAAAAGTGCATTAGGAAAATATTGTATTCATCATTATATTTCTAGGAAGATTATCATTCAAATCATTTGTGACATTTTAAAAAGCATTTAATTTATCAGCCTATATCAGAAAGAGTTTTAGAAATATAAACCTATTCATAATTTTAGGGGTAAGTTTAAAACTGCATTATGTCTGGTACTGACTAAGCAGGGCAACACGTTCCCCATAAATACAACCACATTTAAGAGCTCAGAGGAACCAAAGGGTCATCTCTGATAGTTTCTCTCCTCCACTCCCTTTCACACAAGCCCTATTTATAAAGACTAAAACCAAAATCCAGAGAATATAAATGAATGACCCAGGAACAAGTATTTAGCTATTAGGGCCATATGCTTCATCATCCCACATGACTTCTAGTTGAGTGTTACATCATTATTGCCACATTAAAATGTTAAAAAATAAAGTAGATATTCACATTACTGTAAATTTGGACTATATTGTTTTATTAAAGACAGTTATTGATGCATTTTGCATTACTTTAAATAAATTGATTTAGTTCATCTGTTGAAAGAGTTTTAATAAACTGTAGGCTTTCCCCTTTAGTTTTTGTGGTGTAATTTTTTTTTTCTGAGTAAAAATTGTAATGACATTTAAAATGAGCCGTAAACTTAATTTTAAATTTGAACTTTCTCTAAAATGATATTTTATGCCATTTTAAAAAATTCCTTAAAGCTACCTAGGCTTTGCTTTTATTTTTGCAATAGATGTAGATTATTTTATAATTTTTCAAAATCATTTTTTGCCCACTATATTAGTATGTTTGGACTACCATAATGAAACTGTGTGTGTAGACAAAGAAGTGAACCCTGGTCCTCTTCTCTGAAGATCACCAATTCTATCAGATAAGGGCCCTGCTGTTACTACTTTATTTAACATTAATTTTGTGCTATTTTCAAATATGGCCACATTGGGGTCTACGACTTCAATCTGTGAATTTTGGGATATGTAATTCAATTGATTCACTGATCAGGGCAATATTTTCCCCCAGCACCATTCCTTATGTCCTCTTGTCACTTCCTGCTCCCCCTCTTGTCCTGCTTCTCTTCCTTCTTAACCTCTGAGCCCTTAGGAAGTTTGTTGATGTCCAGTAGTTTTTGAAAATGTTTTACATTGTCCAGTTATCTGTTATATGAATAGCCAATATTTGTTTTTATTGTTCTGACTTACTTTGCTACATTTAATTCTTATGTCCTCCATTTTGTTAAAAATGGCTGCATTTCAAACTTTCTTGTAGCTATATAACATTCCATGGTATTGATGTATCACCTTTTTTGATCCATTTGTCCACAGAAGGAGATTTAGGCTGCTTCCATGTCCTAGCTATTATAAATAATTCTTCTGTGGTTATTGTGGGACAAACACTATTTTTGTTGATGATTTCATATTCTGCCCATGAGTGGGATTGCCAGTACAGTACTTCTATTTTCAGTTTTTGAAGGGGTAAATCCAGATTGCTTTCCATAATGGTTTCACCAGCTCACATTCTTATCAATAGTGCAATAGGTTTTCTTTTTCTCTGCATCTTCTCCAGCACTCACAGGCTGTGATTTTTTTTTCTTTCAAATGTGTGGTGTAATAAAAAATACTTGGTCTTTGTTCCTGGTTTCTGGCACCAAATGATTTTGGAATTTCTTGAGTAATAGGTGTGTCTTTTGTTATTTATAACGAACCTTTTCAACATACCTGAATTTATGTTAATGAGGTGATCCTTGGTGTATCCCCAGATAGCTTCAGGATGGGACTGGTCACCAGAAAGATCAACCACATGAATAGAAGGTTGGGACTTTCAGTCCCATTCCCCCACCTTAGGGGAGCAAAGAGGGGTTAGGAATGGAGGACAGTTACCAATGCCAGTACCTACATAATGAAATCTGGATTTAGAAATCCCCTAATTAATGGGTTTTAGGAACTTTCAAGTTTGAGAACACATACATATGCAAGGTGGTACATTCCAGCTTCACAGGGAGAGAAGCTCTGCCCTCTCAATGTAAGTACATATACCCATTAGTACTCACTTCTCAGTCTTCCCTTCCCAAGCCCTTGGCTATCACGAATTTATTTTCTGACCACATAGTTTTGTCTGTCCTGTATATTTTATGTAAATGGAACCACACACTATGTAACTTTTTGTGTCTGCCTTCTTTCATTGGGAATAATATTTTCAGAGTTTATCCATGTTGTAGAATGTGTTAATATTTCATTACTTTTTATGGCTGAATAATATTCCTTTGTTTTGATATATGGTCACGCTGTATTGGTCAACAGTGGACTGTATATACAACAGTGGTGCCAGTAAGCTATCCCATAGAGCCTTAGGTGTGTATTGGTTATATCATCTAGGTCTGTGTAATTATACTCTATGATGTTTGCACAATGATGAAATTTCCTAACTGCACATTTCTTAGAATGTATGCCAGTCATTAAGTGACATTAAATGATTAAATCACTTTATGTACAGTACTATATATATATTTTTTCATTTCTCCATTGATGAACTTTTGAGTATTTCCCCCCCCTTGGAGTATCTTGATTTGTGTTTGCATGGTATATATTTTTTTATTCTTTTATTTTTAACCTACTATATCATCAGAATGAATTTCTTATAGACAGCGTATAGTTGATCATTGAAAAGTTATTCCTGGGCCTCCCTAGTGGTGCAGTGGGTTGAGCGATGCACTGTGAAGCTGCCTGCAGCCTCTGCAGCACTGGTTCGATCCCTGGCCAGGGAGATACCCACAGGGCACAGAAGACCTCTCCTGTCTCGCCCACTGCTCCCCTCAGCAGTGTCTTCGGTCGTTCTGCTCCCTGCTCTGTCTCTGGTGAATTCTCTCACCCTCCCGTGCCTCTGGCCTGTACCCCAGTTCTTGTATAAATAAATAAATCTTTAAAAAAAAGTTATTCCTGCCCATTTCTGTTTTTTATTTGTTGTGATTATGGCATGTGCACTTAATGCAATCATTGCCATGTTTATTTTGATTTTAACTATTGATATCTGTATTTTTTTGTTTGAATTGCAAGATACATACTTTTACAATCTATTTAGAATCAATATTTTGCTGCTTAATTTGGAATGTAGAAATTTTACCACAATGTAGAAAATATTTACCTTTGCCCTTTATCCTCTACTTTTCTTATATGTTACATCTACATACTTTGAAAACCCTGGATGGAATGTTATTGTTTAAATTTCACCTATCAAACCTACTTTGAAGAAGTCAAGAGAAAACAATCTTTTTTTTTTAAAGATTTATTTATTTTATTTGTACAAGCACTGGGTACAGTCAGAAGCGCGGGAGGGTGAGAATATTCACCAGAGCCAGAGTGGGGAACAGAACAGGCAGACCGACGAAATTCACTACTGAGGGGAGCAATCGGGCGTGGCAGGAGAGGTCTGTGTGCCATGTGGGTCTCTCGCCGCAGCCAGAGATCTGCGCTGCAAAAGCTGTGGGCAGCTTCCTAGCCCAGCACTCAACTACTGCGCCACCAGGGGAGAGCCACAATCAATTGTTTTTTACCAAATGCTTAGACTTTCTGTGGCCCTTTCTTTATTGCTGATATCCCACATTTTCTTCTGGTATCATTTCCCTTTTATTTGAAGAACTTCCTTTAAGCAAATACTTTTAGAGTGGCTATATTGACTGTTATTCTTCATTGTCATTCTTTATTTCCTCTTTCATTCCTAAAGGGTATTTTTTACCAGCTGTTCATTTCTGAGTAGACAATTCTTCATTGTCATCACTTCACAACTTCTTTTTTTTTTCTAATATTTTATTTTATATAATTCTTACATCATTTTTGCACAATGTATGCATTTTCATTTTGGTTATATTCCCTATACAATTGAACCCCCTTATTTTGACCCTAATCCTTCCTCTCCCCATCCGCCCCCACCCCCTAGTGTGTCTCTGGTTTATAGTTGCTTGTTGACTTTGATTTTTTTCTTCATTATAGTCTTTTTCCTGGTCCCTTATTTAGGTTTTCTATATTCTGCTATGAGTGAGACCATTGGGTATTTTTCTTTTTCTTTCTGGCTTATTTTGCTGAGCATGATCCCTTCTAGCTCCATCCATGTTGCTGCAAATTGCATGTGTTTACCTTTTTAGATTGCTGAGTAATATTCCATGTGTATATGTACCACATCTTCTTGATCCAGTCATCTATTTTTGGGCATTTGGGTTGTTTCCATAGCTTAGCTATTGTAAATAAGCACTTGACAACTTCTTACTGGTCACATTGGTTCCTGATTCAGTCATTTGAATCATTCTTCTTTTTCTTACAGTTAATTCCATTTGGAGTTCATTCAGGTTCTGAATCTGTAGGTTTATATCTTTCTCCAAATTTAGGAAAATTTTAGCTAGTTCTTTAAATATTTTTCAGTACAATACTGTTTTCTTCCTTTTTAAATTCCAGTGACATGGCTATTACATCATTTGTTTTTGCTTAAGGTCCCTCCCTATATTTTCAAAATCATTTTTCTTGTTTATACTGAATATATTTTTCTATTGAGTTCTTAATTATTTTCTTCTGTTTTTGTTATATATTAATCTACTGTTAGTCTTCTTTTCCTTTGCTATTGAGTCTATTTTCTATGTCAAGAATTTTGCGGGGCTTCCCTGGTGGCACAAGGGGTTAAGCACCACACTATGAAGCAATGTGAAGCCTCTGCAGCACAAGTTCAATCCCCAGCCGGCCAGGGACCTACCCACATGGCACTGCAGACCTCTCCTGGCACGCCCGCTGGTCCCCTCAGCAGTGTATTTCTATAAGTCTGCCTGTTCTGTTCCCCACTCTGTCTCTGGTGAATCCTCTCACCCCCCACACCTCTGGCCTGTACCCCAGCTCTTACATGCATAAATAAATCTTTAAAAAAAAAAAGTGTTGCGATTGCTTATTGGAGCATTTTTGTATTAGCTGCTTATTAAAGTCTTTGCCAGGTAATTTAAACCATCTCTGTCATCTTCTGATTAGTGTAATTTTGTTATTGGTGTCCCACCCTTTATTTTTAGTCTCTGTGTGTTTATGTATTTGAAATGTTATTCTTGTAGGCAGCATGTAGTTGTATCCTGCTTTTATATTTACCTTTTCATTACGATTTTTAATCACACACATATAAATACACATATACATGTATGTGTATTTATAGTTAAACTTTTATATTATGGAATAATTGTATATTCATATACAGTTGTAAAAATGATACAGCATGACCTCATGTATCCTTTATCTAATACCACCCAGTAGTAACATCTTAGAAAGCTATAATGCAGTATCAGAACCAGGATACTGACATTGCTATAGTTAAGATACAGAACATTTCCATTACCACAGGGATCCCTCAGGTGCCTCTACATAGCCACACCCAATTTCCTCCTGCCCCTGCTCCCACCTTAACCACCAACAAGCCCTGACCTATCCTCATTTTCTCCGATTTTATCTTTTGGGATTCTCCTTTTTTATTAAGTGTAATTCTTTTGAGATCTCATTTTTACCACTAAGCTGTATCCCATGGTAGGTATACCACAGTGTTTTTTTAAATGTTGAAGGTCATTTGGTTGAACAAAAACTGCTATTAATATCATGCACATGTTTTCATTTCTCTGATATAAATGCCCGAAAGAGCAGTGATTTCATGTTAAGTGCATGTTTGGAAATTGCATCTTTAAATTTTAAAGAAACTTCTAAATTGTATTCTAGAGTCAGTGTGACAGTTTACATTCCTACATGCAATATATGTGACATAGTTTCTCTACATCCTCAGCCAGCATTTGTTTGATGTCACTGTTTTTATTTTCGCCATTCTAATAGGTGTATAGTGATACCTCATGATTTAATTTGCATTTTCCTAATGGCTACTGATGTTGAATGTCTCTTATGCTTTTTTGCCATCTGAGTAGTATCTCCATTGCACTGTCTTTCCATTGTTTTCTTTACCTATTTTCTAAGTGAATTAATTTTTTTGTTCAGTTTTCAGAATTTGCACATGTAATTGTAGGAGGAAAGCATTTAGTTTTTCATCATTAGATTATTATTACCTGTAGATTGTTTGTAGATACATTTAATCAAGTTTAGAAAGTTTCTCTCTATTATTTTCATGTGTTTTCTTGCCATTTGAATATCTTTGTTGAAGCAATGTCTGTTCAGAACATTTGCTTATTTTAAAATTATTTTTATTACTGAATTTATAACCATTATTTAGATACTATATAGTCTAGCTATAAATCCCTCACTTGATATATTTAATAGATATTTCCTCTCATGCTGTAAATTTCTTTTCATTTTTTGACCGTCTTTTGGAATCTTTTTTTTTTTTTTTAAGATTTATTTATTCAAGCACTGGGTACAGTCAGAAGCGCGGGGTGGTGAGAGAATTCACCAGAGCCAGAGCAGGGAACAGAACAGGCAGAAGGACTGAAGTATACTGCTGAGGGGAGCAGCGGGCGGCAGGAGAGGTCTGCGCACCATGTGGGACCCTCGCTGGTAGCCTGGGATTGAACTGGCCCTGCAGAGTCTGCGGGCAGCTTCGCAGCCCAGCTCACAACCGCTGCACCACCAGGGGAGGCCCTTGACCGTCTTTTGAAACATAAACATTTTAATTTTGATGAAGTCCACTTAACAGTTAATCTGTTTTTTTATTTTTGTCATTTATGGTTTTGTTGTCATGTTAAAGAATACTTTGCTTAATCCATAATCATGAAGATTTACTCCAGCATTTTACTATAAGAGTTAAATTTGGTTTTTATTTTATGGCCTGGTTAATTAATTTTGAGTTTTTATATTGTGTTTTTACAAAATACTGAGTTTTTATAATTTTTGTGTTTGGTGTGAAGAAGAGAATCAAGTTTCATTTGTGTGCATGTGTATGTCCAATTGTCCCAACCTCATTTATTGAAATAAACTATTATTTATCCAGTAACTTGTTTTACACTCTGAAAATTATCTAGCTGGATTGTTAAATACTGTAATTAATATGGTGCAATATGTCTACCTTTTCATTTTTTTAATATATAATATATATACATGTTTTGTTTCTCCTTTACTGTTTTCTTTTGCACGAAGTGATTTTTTTTTAAGTTATTTCTTAGTGCTTGCAGTATACATTTTTTCCCTAAACAGACTCTGCTTCAGATTCATAAAATTTATTTCTTTGTTCAAGATTTATTTATTTATGCATACAACAGCTGGGGTACAGGCCAGAGGTATGGGTGGGGGTGAGAGTATTCACCAGAGACAGAGTGGGGAACACTGCTGAGGGGAGCAGAGGGTAAAACAGGAGAGGTCTGCCTCGCCATGTGGGTTGCTCCCTGGCCGGCCGGGATCGAACTCGTGCTGCAGAGGCTTCGGGTTGCTTCATAGTGCGGTGCTTAACCCTTTGCGCCACCAGGGAGACCCAGATTCATAGAATTTAATTCTATTAAAATATGTGGACATTATTCCTATGTACTCCTGTTCCTTCTTCCCTTTCTTTAATATCATCATACATTTGTGTATTTTTTATCAACACAATTTATCGTTGCAGTTATTACTTTATATAACTGTCTCTTAAATAAGTAAAAGAAAGGAGAACATGTATTATTTATAGAGTTTATTATTTTAAAGTTATTTACCCTTTCTCATTCTCTTCATTTATTTTTGTGGGTTAGAATTGCCATTTGTCATTATTTCCTTACACTTTGTACTTTCCCATTGCTTTTGCTTGTTATTGTCAATATAGTATTACATTATCTATGTTGTAGGTCCAAGAATACAGTTAAATACACATTTTTATAAAATTCCTTTTTAAATCATTTTAGAAAAGAAGGATGCATGTATATTGTCTTTCATAGTTATATAATTAGTTTTACCGTCATTCTTTGTAATTTTTATGTGGTTTCTAATTACTATTTGGTGTTAACTTGCTCTCAGCCTGAAGAACTTCTCTTTAGTGTTTCTTTTAAGGTGTATCTCTGCTGGCAGCACATTCTTTGAGTTTTGGTTTTTCTGGGAATATCTTCATTTTTGAAAATAGGTTCACTTACTATAGTATTCTTGTTGACATTCTTTTTGTTACAGTTTTTTAAATTCGTCTTCCTCCAGTTTTCAGGTTCCATAGTTTCTGAGGAGAAGTCATTGTTAGTCTTTAGGGGGTTCCTTTGTATATATGATGAGATATTTTTCTCTTGCTGCTTTTAAAATTTTCTCTGTATTTCAGCCTGTTAATTTGGTTGTCTGAGTGTGGTTCCCTTCCTTTTATTATGCAGTTTAATTTAGGTTTTTGAGTGTGCAGAGTGATGTTTTCCTCAAATTTGGGGACTTTTCAGCCATTATTTATTTTTGTCTCCTTTCTCTTCTTTCCCCCTGGTACTCCCATTGTGCATATGTTGGTGCTCTTAATTATGTTCCACTTTTTTCTAAGACAAAATAGTCTGAAGAAGTGAGAATTTTTAGCTGGGTCCATTTCTGGAGAGTTCTGTCAGTAGGATTGGGTATTAGGTAGGCAGTAGTGTCTGTTACACATAGGTTTTTTTGTTTCTTAAATTTTGTGTTTTTTTTAGTGGCCAGTTCTGGTCAGTGTCTCAGTAGAACTCCCACATGAAGTTATTTTGTTTAACTCTTTTATACAGAATCTTAAAAAAACTTGCTTAGACATATCACTTCATTATCTTCTTATTAATTCTTGGCTTCTACTTTCCAGGATGTGTTTAGTCTTTGGGTCTTTGTTTTGCCCCAAGGTATAGTCTATTGGAGCCATACATGGACTTGCAAAACATCATTGACAGTACTGATTAAGTTGTGAAATGTTTCTTATTTTTTCAGCAGAGCTTCCCTTTATCTTTGTGATTTGGTAACATTTTACTTTCACAAAAATTTTCTTTCTCACACCTTCAGACTAAGTCTTTCCCAGTGTATGTATCCTGATTGATTTATTTGTATTAAATTAACTGTAGCCTCACTGCCATCTTTTAAACAGAAACTTACTTTTATAATAGTCCTGATTTACTTTTGAAAAAATGAGTCATAGCTTTTATGGATTATTCTGGCTCAGGATTTTAAATGAAACTTCTACCTTAAAGTGTGGTTTGGCATCAGCAGCAAGGAGTCATCTGAGAGCTTATTGAAAATGCAGACTCTCAACCTATTTCAGACCTAACAAGTCACAATCTGTTTGCATTTTAGCCAGACCCCTAAATGATTCAAGTGCACAGAGTTCGAGAAGCACTAGTCTAAGGGACACAACAATGAGAAGAGCTGAGGTCTGAGGCGCTCTCTTGTTTAATGTAGTTAAAAAGAATTCACCAAAGGGACATGGAGATAAAGACAAGCCAGGAAGTATATGCATCACAGTGTGCTTTTGCTGGTGCCTTCTATTAGGATGGAGCTGCTGTGAGATTGTCATATCTCCCAGGGTACAAGTGGTGGCATCCTCTAATCAGACTAGACATTTTACAGATTGTGTAGAAGTAATCTGTCAAAGTTTTTATTGAGCATTGAAGCTTATACCTAGAATAAAACTTTTCCTCTTTGGTATGCCTAATCCCAGTTCTTGACATTGATATTTTCTAAACTATCTTCTGACTCAGAAATATGCCATTTGGATTGTAGGACAGATTGGTGTCACCCACTTTATGTAATATATCATATTTTTGCCATTCTTTCAACTTTTTCCTAGTTATACATTCCCTGCACAAATGGTTTCAAAGCAGTTCTCTTTTAACATTATCAGGCCTAGAAGTCAGAATTATTTTTGTCTCAGGCCTCCCTGGTGCAAGGGGTTAAATAAGCACAGCACTGTGAAGCCGTCCACTGGCCAGGGAGCTACCCACATGGTGCAGCGGACCCCTCCAGTCTAGCCCGCTGCTCCCCTCAGCAGTGTATTTCAGTCAGTCTGCCTGTTGTATTCCCCACTCTGTCCCTGGTGAATATCACCCTCCCCCCTTATCTTTGCCTGTATCTTAGCTCTTGTATGCATAAATAAATAAATCTTTAAAAAAAAGAATTATTTTTGTCTCTGGTCTGTGCCTGACATGTTTATTTGCATATAGGAATCCCACAGTAAACAAATATGGAATAAATAAGTGAACAACTGATTTGAACTAATACTCAGATTTGCTTCCTAGAAGATAGGTCTGTTGTGTTCCTGAACTTATTAGATTTTCTGTACAAATAAATATAGCAATGTTTAATGGGGGGAAAATCAGATCTATATTGGGACTGAACTGTTTATTTTCCTACAAAATAATAGAGAAAGCAGCCCTAAATATGACTGCTTTCAGACTTTAAAACAACTGTATCTGGGCCTCCCTGGTGGTGCAAGGGTTAAGATGCAACTTATGAAGCTATCTACGGCCACTGCAACATGAGTTCGATTTCCGACCAGCCAGGGAGCAACCCACATGGCGCAGCAGACCTCTCCTGACTCATCTGCTGCTCCCCTTAGCAGTGTACTTCGGTCAATCTCCCTGTTCTGTTCCCCGCTCTGTCTCTGGTGAATCCCCTCACACCCCATACCTCTGGCCTGTACCCCAGCTCTTACAAGCATAAATAAATAAATCTTTAAAAAAAATAAAACTACTGTATATAATGGAACTTGTTATTTATTTGATTTTACCAATATAAAATATTGAATTGTTTTAATGGAAAATAAAAACTTTTGTTATTAAATTCATTTATCAAATTATATGGATAGAGCAACTTTTTTAAAATTTAATTTTTATTTATTTTGTGTGTGTGTGTGCGTGTGTGTGCATAGAAGAACTGGGGTGTAGACCAGAGGCGTGGGGGTGGGTGGGGTGAGAGGATTCATCAGAGACAGAGTGGGGAGTAGAACAGGAGGATTTACTGAGATACACTGCTAAGGGGAGCAGTGGGAGAGACAGAAGAGGTCTGTTGTTCAGTCTGTGGGTTAGCTCCTTGACTGGGGATGGAACTCAGGCAGTAGCAGTGATAGCACTGAGACTTAATCCCTAGACCACCGGGGAGGCACAAGATAGAGCAACCTTTATATCTGTCTAGAACCTCCTCTTGAATGTGTAGTAAGGCATTTATTGCCCTCATATTTTTACATTAATTCTAAATTCCTGTTCCTTTGTTAATTTAAGTTCCTTTAGCACAGGGACAGTTATTTTAGTCATCTTTGCTAAATTCTCCAGTAGCTGATAGCTAGCTAGTACAGAGTGATTTGTGCTCAGCAAATTGTAGTTGAAGGAATGACCTGTCAGTAGCCTTGTCATGATCAATTACTTGTTCTTTGCACGTTTTAATCCAAGCTTTATACTTAACACTGTTTGGTTTTCTTGCAGAATGAGAAGACTTTGGGACATTCCATGAGTCACTCAAGTAACATCTCTAAGGTAGAGTCCCACTGAAATATGCTAAATTTGTAGTGGGCTATTTTATATTTTTATACCTGGAATGTGTTTTTAGTGTTTTCTTTTTAGGACATAAAGTTCTGGATACATTTCTTTAATCTGCTCTGAAACCATACAAAAAAAGAATATAGCTATTTTGTGCTACTAGTGAGGCAATTTTAAGGGGGGGAAATGACTGATAGAAGAAACCCCCATTTCTTCCAATGGGAACCACTTGCTTTCAGATAAAAGATATTTAGAGAATTATCAGAGTATCTGTCACCTCAATTAGGTGACAGAAACAAATTAACTCTGGTGACTTAAATAATTATAGATTTATATGGTTTCAATGACAAAATGTCTGGATGTAGATGGGCCAAGGCTGACGCATTTGCTCACCGATGTTGCCAGAGACGAAGAGACTTTCTTTCTTCTCTTTGTCACCTTCCTTAGAATGTTGTCATCCTCATACTTAACACTTCAGGTTCTCAGGATGAGAGCTAGATCTCCCGGCACCATGGCGGTGGCCTTGGCAGGAATATGAATGATAAAGATGGAGAAGTCAGTCTGTCTTTTTCATCAGGAAGGCAGAAACTTAACCCAGAAGCCCCACACAACTGCCTGACATTTGTTTACATCTCACTGGCCAGAACTGAATCAGAAGGCCACTTCCAGCTGGACGGTCACCAGAACAAGGAGGGCTGAGAGGTTAAATTGGCCCTCAAGCAGCACTGACATATGTATGGTGTAGTTACTTGAGTGGCCTGCCAAAGAGCTCAGCAGATGCCAGGTATGATCCAGGAGCCAGCAGACAAGTGTCTTGTGTAGTGAACTTGCTGCCTCTTTGCTCATATCTCAACCCAGACCGATTACTGTCTACATTTAGCTGTGGCCAATGCCTTGTCTGTGCAGTTATGTCCATGCAGGGACCTTGCAGAAATGGACCTTCTCCCATGTTTACACCAGTCAGTCACACACTGACACGAAAATCTGAACAGTGTGACAAAACCTGTCCTGCTGTCCAGGCCCACTAAGTACTCTGAAATAAACAGTCACAGTATATGCCCTTTTAATTTCCAAACTACAAAGATTTTTTCATTCATATAACCCTATTTTTTTAAACTAAAAGTACAGTCTAACAAATCCTCTGAGAAATTAATTAATCTGTTCTTTGGCGTATTTGTGATGTAATAACATCCATCATTTAGAGAGAGTGCCCCTTGCTTCATACTTGACCCTCTTTCCTTTCAGACCAGTCACTTAAGTCACAGGCCTCTGCCACCTCATAAGAATACCTTTTACCAAGTACTCCCTCAGAGTCTAACCTCCATTTCTTTTCTTTTGCTTTTCCTTCAACCATGAATGTAGGAGCTACAGAACTGAGCTCTAGAACTGTGTAGATCATTACTGTCTGAGTAAAATAACTGGTTGTGCCCTAACATGGTTTGAAGGAGCTGTCCAACACTTAAGCATCAAGAAAAATGAGAAGGTACAGATCCAGGTGACCTGTCTAGTTAAAACATATTAAACCTTTTGGAAGCATGTAGTAGTACTCATTGCCTTGCCCCAATGGCTAAGGGCAGTTCTGAAAGAAGGCTAATATTATCCTGTACTTCAGATATATGCCTGTTTGTGGTTTTAGTAAAACTTTATATGAAAGAGAGCATAGTTATTAAAAAAAAAAAAAAGCCTGTAAACTATTGGCTTATAGTATCTAGAGCAACATTTTATGGATTGAGCACAAGTCTGGGGAGTTGCTCCAGGTGGGCTTCCCAATTAGATGGATGAGGATTTACTAGCCCTGTGGCTTTGAGGAAGGACACTTCTGAATTTTAATGTTTTGAACAGTAAAATTAGGGTAATAATACAATCTTCAGGGTTTTGGGCCTATATACGTATTGCAAGGAGCTATACGTATGTGGTCTTAGGAGATAATGTTTGTAAGGAGCACCTCACTTACTGTGGTGAGTTAGTAAATAGACTCTTGTCCGCCGTCCTTGCACCCTGGTGATTCCAGGATACTCCTTGGTTGTTATTTTGTGAATCAGCAAAGGCTGAACTTTATGCTTTAAACTAGAACTATGTAGATGATTACTATCTACAATAATGCCATATGGGGGTTAAATTTAAGACAATTAATCAGAACTGTGGCTTTAATAGAACAGGCACCAAGGCATGCCTTTGCTTTTTATTTTCTTTTTTCTTGTACACGTATTTACTGTGTGTTCTCTGTGCCAGCCTAATTGCTGGCATAAAATAATGAAATAAACCAAGCATGGCCATTGGAGATTTCCTCCAGTCAGGATTGGAATTTTCTTTAAAAGAAGTTTTAGCTCCACAGTATAATGCATTTAGGAACAAGAGAAACAAGCATTAGGAAATGAAAACCTGAAAGTTTTATGGTGCGGAGCACAGCCAAAGAGGTTTGGGCCTTCTCCATCTTCAGAGGAAAATCTTAGGTCGTGTGTGCTCAGGTGACTTCCCACTGAACCCATTTAGCATGAAGTTTTTTTTTTTTTTTTTTTTTTAAAGATTTATTTATTTGTTTGTTTGTTTATACAAGCACTGGGTACAGTCAGAGGTGCGGGAGGGTGAGAGAACCCACCAGAGCCAGAGCGGGGAGCAGAGCAGGCAGAAGGACCAAAGTACACTGCTGAGGGGAGCAGCGGGCGGCAGGAGAGGTCTGCGCGCCATGTGGGACCCTCCTCCGGTGGCCAGGGAGCAGCCGGGGATCGAACCGGCACCGCAGAGGCCGCGGGCAGCTTCGCAACCCAGCGCTCAACCGCTGCGCCACCGGGGAGGCCCTAGCATGAAGTTTTTATGCAAAATGTACTCCTCCCTAAGTTAGTGTAATAACAATTTGTTAGGCATGAACCAGTGAAGTGGGGCTAGTGGATAGAAGGCAGGGCTGCTGTTAAAGAATGTGGTTTTTGAGAATGTAGTTTCTTATTATAGTAATTATAAAATGAACATGTTTTTTGAAGTCACTTTTAGACCATGATATGTAAAACTCTATCTTTAGTGTAGCAGGTGTGTCATACCCTTGAGATAGAAGATGGAAGAGAAGGCCAGACCATTTATACTACCTGAATTCACTTGTCAGTAGACTTTTTCTGCTAACTCAGCCTCTAGCTGGGTTCAGCACTGGTTTGTGCTCATGTTAATCAGTCACCTTAATAAGTGACTTGCAGTCTGTGTTACGCTGTACAGTTTACTATTTGCTGCTTACTGGTTCTTGCATATGAAGTTAGAGGTTGAGAACAGGTGAAAGTAAACCTTCAGTCTGTCTCATAGTGTTCTATCTAGATTTGTGACAAAGTGATTGTTTCAGCATTTTTTTGAGGCTCCATCCTATGTTTCATTTTCGTCTCAGAAACTACAATCGGCTTTTATTTTTTAAAAAAATTTATTTATGCATACAAGAACTGGGGTGTAAGGCAGAAGTGCAGGAGGTGAGAGGATTTACCAGAGACAGGGTTGGGAGCAGAACAAGCAGATGTACTGAAATACACTGCTGAGGGGAGCAGCGGGCGAGCCAGGAGAGGTCTGCTGTGCCATGTGGGTTGCTCCCTAGCCAGCTGGGGATCGAACTCATGCTGTAGAGGCTGGCAGTAGCTTGATCGTGCTGTCTTTAACCCCTGTGCCACCAGCGAGGCCTTGCAATCACCTTTTAAAGAAGGAAACAAACATTGGATGTATAAGAGACTGGTAGGTCTGTGGTAACTTACTGTCTTCAAAATGGGCATTGAGGTGCCATCCTCTGACAGAGTTGATAAAGAAAGAATATAAGGGTGTCTGTCAATTCTGATGGCACAGTTTTCACTCAGTACTCGACTTTGTTTTGATTAATAGTAATGATATCAGTGAATGCCATTTATTGACCCTCTGTGACAAGTGCAGGATTTATGAAATCTGTCACCTCTTTCTAGTGGCCCATCCTAACCACCTCTAAATGGTCCCCTAGTCATATTTTCCTGTTTTATTTTCAACGGAGCATTTATCACTGTAAGGGTGTTTATTGAATTTTTTCCTATTGTCTTTGCCTTGTATGTGAGCTCTTCTGTCTTATTTAGGGATTAAGGGAACTCTTCAGAGCCAAAGATAGAAGCACTGAAGGTGCTCACTATATGTTTGTTGTACTTGACACTTTAAATCCTGCCCTCTTTGTTGTCACAGCTACCTTTTGGGCCCAGGCCTTCTCAACTACTGAAATAGCTTCCCCAGAGTTGCCTTAATTCTTCCCACAACTTAAATCATCATCCTCCATCCCAGTAACCAGGTAAATAGGATCCTAATGCTTCTTTTTCAAACTTGGCGGTGACTTCTGACTTCACATTGATTGCATTTAGAATGAGATTCAAACTCCATACCTCGATGTGGTGGATCTACGGTGATCTGGCCCTGGCCACTTGCCTCCTCATCCAGTGGAGTGCCCCCTTAGTCAGCATGACCTAGGTACAGTGGCCACCTTGAAGGCTCTCAAAAAGGCTAAGGTCTGTCCTGCCTGCACACCTTTGTACATGCTGATCCCTCTAACTGGAATGCTTGAGAGGTTATTTCCTAATACTTGTTTCTCCTTCCCGTCTTAATTTCTTTTTTTTTTAAAGATATTATTTATTTATTTATTTATTTATTTATTTATTTATTTATTTATTTATTTATTTATATAAGCACTGGGTACAGTCAGAAGCGTGGGAGGGTGAGAGAATTCACCAGAGCCAGAGCAGGGAGCAGAACAGGCAGAAGGACCGAAGTACACTGCTGAGGGGAGCAGCGGGCGGCAGGAGAGGTCTGTGCACCATGTGGGACCCTCGCCGGTGGCCGGGGATCGAACTGGCATTGATTGCAGAGGCTGCAGGCAGCTTTGCAACCCAGCGCTCAACCGCTGTGCCACCGGGGAGGCCCCCCATCTTAATTTCTTTAGAGGAACTGTCCCTTGATACCTTACCTTAATCTGAGTGATACCACTCATATGGGTGTTGCATTCTTTTCCTTTGTAGTTTCTAGCACAGTTTGTAATGATATTGTGGGAATATCTAGAAAATGCTTCTTTTTTAAGAAGTAGCAGAATTACTCCCAGGAAAAGACCTGTTTTGTTGACTGAGCGACTGAAGAAACTATGGTAGGATGCCCATGGATGCCTATCTCTGGAAAGATGGGCTTTTGAATGCATCTAGATTTTCACACAGCCCCTCCTGGCCTTTGCCCGGCTTAGGGTCCTTGGTCATGTCAGCCAGCTGACAGGTCCTGAAGCTGTGTTCCCCAGATGTGAGAAGTCTGCACCTCACCCTTACCCGTGTGCTACCTATGCAACTGTTTGCTTAGTCATTTTCTTTCAACCAATTCACTATATTAAAGTTGTTTACAGTGGAAAACATATACCATTATATAGTGTCTGAAATCATGTTTTTCATTTGCTTGTTTTCTCATGTAAAATTAAAACATAACTATTAAAAAATGCGTTCTTCAGTTTGTCACCAAAACTCTTGCTTTGTTCCCCCACCACTGGTCCTGGTTCTGTTGTTGTTGTTGTTGTTTTTTTTTTTTTTTAAGGCAAAGGCTTATATGACTTTTTTTAAAAAAGATTTATTTATTTATGCATACAAGAACTGGGGTGTAAGCCACAGGTGCGGTGGTGGGGATGGTGAGAGGATTCACCAGAGACAGAGTGGGGAGCAGATCAGGCGGATTGACTGAAATATACTGCTGAGGGTAGCAACGGGCCGGACAGGAGAGATCTGCTGTGCCATGTGGGTCACCTTCCTGGCTGGGGATCTAACCCGTGCTGTAGTAGCTGTGGATTGCTTCATAGTGCTGATGCTTAACTTGCTCCACCAGGGAGGCGAAAGGTTCTGTTCTTTGTTAACTAGAGCTCTGACAGAGAAAGGGATTTAGGGGGTTGTGCAGTAGAAGGGAGAGAGGAGGCGGTATCACTGCTGTAGTGTGATCTGCAGCCTCTGCCTGTCAGTTTGCCATCTCTCCTAGGGTGACATAGAGCACGGACTGGTGAGGGGTATGCCTCTAGGTATCCTGAGTGGCCTTGGTGTAGACTTAGGTGATCCTGGAGGCTGTGGAAGGCCACCACATCAGGGTGTCATAACATGCATGATCCCTGTCCAGGGGTACATACCATTACTGCTCTTGACCCGCAGGCTATGCCATCACTTGGCACGAGGTGTCTTCCTCTCTAATGTTGACAAGAAGGCCCAATGTTTATGGGGATTGCAAAAGTTCAGATTTTGTCCAACTTTTAACTTTGTGCCAGACATTGTTCTTTGAATGCTCAGAGGAGAGAGGGAGCAAGCAGACCTCATAAAATACCTGCAGATGGAGAAAACTGTTTATGAAAGTAAAAGGGTGGAGTAGAGAATTACAAGGGACTGGTTAGATGGACAGCTCAAGGAAGGCATGGCTGAGGAGGGAATACTTAAGCAGGATGTAAAAGGGGAGATGGAATAGATCAGGATAGGATTTAACTATAGAAGAAAACTGGTTTGTCACCTCCTTGGGAAATCCAGTACTTTGGGTGGAGATGAAAGGCAGATATTTGCACCCTTTACCACTGGAGGTGTTGACTGTCACATGACTGCCTGATTGCAGGGTGCCTGTAACTATGGGGCTTGTCCGGTGAGGACTGCTGTACTTCTTTAAGAGGAACATTAGAATTCCTTGAGGAGGCTTGAACTCCAGTTGGAATTTTTTTTTTGATACCAGTAATTGGCTGAGGCCAGGCAAAGTGTAGGGGCTGATCTTTCTCAAGCCTCTGCCAATACCTGTCACAGTAGGCTTAGGTGTGTGAAGGGGCAGCACATAGATATGTCATTCATTTATCCTGTGGGAAGCATTCTCATTCAGCCCTGGGAGTCAGCCGTGGTCCAGAGGACACAATTTTTTTTTTTTTTAAATATTGGTTTGGTGCCCTTTATTTATTTATTTATTTATTTATTAAGGATTTATTTATTTATTTATTTATTTATTTATACAAGCACTGGGTACAGTCAGAAGCGCGGGAGGGCGAGAGAATTCACCAGAGCCAGAGCAGGGAGCAGAGCAGGCAGAAGGACCGAAGTACACTGCTGAGGGGAGCAGCGGGCGGCAGGAGAGGTCTGCGCGCCATGTGGGACCCTCCTCTGGTGGCCGGGGAGCAGCCGGGGATCGAACCGGCGCTGCAGAGGCTGCGGGCAGCTTCGCAACCCAGTGCTCAACTGCTGCGCCACCGGGGAGGCCCTGGAGGGCACAATTTGTTAAGCAAGCTCATGACTGGCAGCACTTACCAGGAATGGTAAGCTGGTCACCCATCCTATACCCTGGAGCTTAGGAGCCCTCCAGGCAGCCAGGCGGGCTCACTGGGCTCACTAGGCTCCAGTGGTTGCTGAAGGCTGGTACCTTACACAGTATTTTATGGCTCTGTCTACTTTTGCTCAGATACCATGAACATTATATGCCTCTGGTTGACCAAATATTCCAGGGTAGAAGTTAGATTGGACATGTTTACAGATGATTTAAGCTGTTGTACTTTTGTTTGACTGTCCTAGATCCCTCAAATATTTTCTAGGTACTGTTGCCATTAGACAGGAATGAGAAAGAGCAGAATGTCATATATCAAGAGGTAAATACCACTTTAGGAGGGAGGCTTGCCGACCATACACCTTGGTGTGGTTGTCAAGATTAGGGTGTGTTCCCTCTTTCCAAATACAAAGTTGGCCAGTGACAAACCTGTTATTCAGACTTAAGGTTAAGTATAAGGCAAAATGTACTTTCTAAATTTGTTTTGATGAAAGGAGCTATCCAAAGACAAGATACCTATTATCTTGCAGCTGGAACGCGGAAGATTGGAGGAGGGAAATGGTGTGACATTGTGGCAGCCTGCCTCCAGGACGGGCACCGTGCCACCTCTCTTTGTACCCTGATGGAGCACCATGGACAGGGTTTTGCTTTCTGACTCCTCTTTTGCAAAATTTGATCATACTTTTTGTATGTTTTTTAATTTTTTTTTTTCTTCTGGCTGGTTACAGTTTGGTTTTTGGCCAAAGCTTTAGACCAGCAATTTTCAAAATTTGATTCTGGGTCTCCTGGGGGAAGGGGCAAGTTAAAACCAATTTCATAATAATAGTGCGATGTTATTTACCTCTTTCATTTTAATTTTGTCACAAGTGTACACTTGAGTTTCCAGAGACTAGGTGGCGTGGCATCTCCTTTGACATTGATGATATGTGTGCTGATGGTTTTAAAATTTTCCAATACAATAAAGAGTGATCCATGTAACCCACATCAGCACAGGCTCTTCAGAGGCCTTAATAGTTTTTTTAGTGTGTAAAGGGGTTCTGACACCAACAAGTTTGGTTATACTAATAGAGACACAGTTGCTCCAGAGTGTTTTATTCCCTCAAATATTCATTGAACACCTACTATGCACCAGAAAGGCACTATGCTAGGCCACACAACAGCTTCTAAGGTAATATATTGTTCCAGAGATATCTTTTTGTGGACTTGATAAGTGCTATAAAGGAAATGAACATAGAACAAAGATAATGAATAATAGGGAAGAAAAGCCCTTTTTGAAGAGAACCAGGGGGAGGCCTAGTTGTGCTGGGTGGAGTGTAAGAGCCGCCCCAGGAAGAACAGGGTGTGGAGTGCTGGGTGACCACTGCTGGTGGAGCAGAGCAGGGGTGGGGCCGGGCTGGGCACTGGGGCCTGCAAAAGGGTTACAACTGAAACTTCTTTTAGATTGGCAGGGAGGGTATGTGCTTAAAAAGATAACTGATTTCATTTGCCACTTTCTAGCTCATTTAGCTTTAGAGGAGGAATATTAACATTGAGTTTGAGGCTGTCATTCTTCTCTCCTGTTTCCCATTGTCACATTGTCCCAGGCTTTAGTTTCACCTGTCAGATACCTATCCTGGGCAGAAACTCTTCATTCCAAGTGGGTGAACAGTGATAACCTCTGTTGGAACAAGGCGTTTCATAGCACAGATAACCTGCAAGTTTTCTCTGCAGGTTGTCAAGTGCTGGCAGCACACATGGTACATGGCGGAGGTGTTTCTGGAATGGTTGTGTCAAATTTCTGCATCTCCTCTGGTGGTATTTGATCCTTGCAGCAGCCCTGTGGATGGTTGACCTGATTTTTTTTTTAATTTTAATTTTATTTTTATATTCCCCATACAAATGCAACCCCCTTATTTTGACCCCAATCCCTCCTTTCCCCGCCCCCCACCCCCCCTAGAGTATTTCTGGTTCATAGTTGTTTGTTGATTTTGATTTTTGCTTTCTTATAGTTATTCTTTTTCCTGGTCCCTTATTTAAGTTTTCTAGATTCCTGCTATGAGTGAGACCATCTGGTATTTTTCTTTTTCTTTCTGGCTTATTTCACTGAGCATGTGACCTGATTTTTAAATGATTAAACTTCCGCCCCCCACCCCACCCCCCCTGCCCCCTAGACATAGGCCTGTAGGAATTGTTTGCTTGGAGGAGTGGACTCAGAAGACTGCATGAGGACTTTGGAGTCAAAAGCCAGAGCCTTTGTCACCATCCCAGAATTTGCTCAAGGGAGAATTCTTAGAAATGAAAATTTATTTTGATTATATTGAAGAATTCTTTAAAAGTGGGCCTGTAGTAGTAGTAAAGGGAACTTTTGAATTGTAAATAACTCAGAAACAGCCCTTTCAGCATGTTGTTTCAGGTGAGTTTGAGTCTTTATGTGGTTAATCCTATAGTTTCTGGGAATATGAAACCATCTTTGCTCAGAAAAATCATGGCCCATTGTAATTTATTGAAAATAAGTTGTATTTCCAAGATCCCTAATTGTAGTCAGTCTACCTGTTCTGTTCCCCATTCTGTCTCTGGTGAATACTCCTCCCCACACACACCTCCAGGTCTTGTATGCATAAATAAACACATCTTTAAAACAAAACAAAACAAAAGACCTGTTTTGGAAGATGAGCCATGAGAAAGTCCCTGTAACTGTAGCTTTGCCTCTATGATACACAGCCTTCATCGTGCGGGGGATGTATTACTATTCACATGAATCTAACTCTCTGAAAGGACAACTAAGAAAGAACTCGGGGCCTCTCTGGTGGCACAAGGGTTAGTTAAGCACCACACTATGAAGCAATCTGAAGCCTCTGCAGCACGAGTTCAATCCCTGAATGGCCAGGGAGCAACCCACATGGCGCAACAGACTTCTCCTTTCTCACCCACTGCTCCCCTCAGCAGTGTACTTCGGTCAATCTGCCTGTTCTGTCCCCCACTCTCTCTCTGGTGAATCCTTTCACCCCCTGCATCTCTGGCCTATACCCCAGCTCTTGTATGCATAAATAAATCAATCTTTAAAAAAAAGAAAAGAACTCAGTGTTAGCACCACTTGCTAGGCAATGCTGAGAGTCATTTATAATGGAAGTCACTTTAGAATTCAGCAGTTTTTATTGCACACTCTATGAATCCTGTATTGTATATATTCTGCATTTGCTTTTTTAATGACCAGTTAATGAATTGCCATTGTGTAATCCGGTTCTTGGCAGAGCCCTCCATCAAGAGTCAACATGTATGTATCAGAGTAGCCACAGAACTAGTCTCTCCTCCTCTAATTTAGCTCATTTTTGAAGTTGAACACAGCTGGGCATTTATAGAAATCCAAGTCTCTCTTAAGGAAGCATTTGTTTTCATAGAGTAACTTCTGTGCTAAGCAGAAAGTGCTGAAATGCAGTGTCAGTCTGTACATTGTAGTTGTATCTAAATACTAAGTGAGACTTATTTGACTTTGTTTTATGAAGTCATAGCTGCTGAACTGGCACTAATCAGCAGATCACTATCTCTTGGTTTGGGAGTTGGGAGGGCAGTAACATTTGGTAACCTCCTGAGCAGAAAGTAAACGCAAGGTGGTCTCTGGTAAGCAGAATTTCTAAAATGGTCTCCCAGAGATGTCCCACCCCACTGCGTGGAACCTGTGTATATGATGAGCTGTCACTCCCATGATCTCATTATAGTGTATCAGTGCAATCATATGAGTTATTAAAAGCAGAGAGCTTTCTCTGGTTGGTGGCATAAGATGATATCAGAGATTGGAAACAAGAGTGCATATGAAGATGGGCAGGGGTCAGTGGGGGATGCAGGCAACCTTGGCTGACAGCAGCAAAGAAACTAGGTCCTTGATCCTAAAACTTCAAGGAACTGCATCCTGCCAATAACCCGAATGAATGCAGTAGTGTATCTTCCCCAGAGCACCCAGAAAGGAGGGAAATCCTGAGCAGAAGAGCCCTTCTTGCTATGCATCAGGTGATAAATTTGTGTAGTTTTAAACCACTGTATGTGTGGTAATCTGTTACACAGCAGAGGAAATCTACTACAAATGGCAGATGTATCTGTGTGCAGTAGAGGGTTCTTCCTTGGGTGCGGTGAGAGCCCAGTACTTCTGAAATCTCAGTGCTGATAATGGAGCATGCCCTTTTGATTTTGCCATCATCTTCTTTTACTTATTTTGATATTTTGTAGGAATATAGCAGTTCAACAAATTTCAAGTTTTTTGACCCTGACCTTTCAGAAGAAGTAGTTTTTACATTGAAACTTAGTTTACTACACACATACCTGAAAGAAAAAATTTCCCCCAAAGATTTAATATTCTTATAAAAGATGCTCTCCAACATGTACTTGCACACATTTTTAAAAATGTAAGTCATGAGCCACTAAGTTGATTTCTTTAATGACCTTCTTAGTTAGAAAATAGTTGGTTGTGCTTCTATAGTTTTATTTTACTTCTTAAAATTTCAATTGCATGTTATTTATTAATGAGCATTTAGGAAATACCTGTTCATGGTAAAAGTGGTGCATAATGGTTGGGAAGGGTTTCTTTTTTTTTTGAATTTCTCAAGTTTTATTTTTATTTATTTTTTTTAAAATTAAATTTTATTTTTATATTCCCCATACAATTGCAACCCCCACATTCTGACCCCAATCCCTCCCCTCCCGCCCTCCACCCCCCAAAAAGTGTCTCTGGTTCATAGTTTTTTGTTGATTTTGATTTTCACTTTCTTATAGTTATTCATTTTCCTGGTCCCTTATATTTTCCTGGTCCCTTATTGGTTGGGAAGGGTTTCTATGAGAAGTTGGTGTCCAGCAGCCCAGGTTTCCTGGTATCTTTCCATGTTTCAGAAGAGATCACTTTTGGGAGCTCTGGAAGGCGCCCCAGTCCACTCACAGGCAGTCCAGTCTGGTGTACACAGTCTGGCACTGCCTGTTCTCTCCGTGCCCCCATTACTGGACATGATGAACTTTCTTTTAATGACTACATGGTGTTTCTTTGTATTGATGCATCAGTATTGATTCAATCAACTACATGCTGACAGACTTTGCCATTACAATATTGTCCAATCTCTTTGTGTGTGTGTAAGGATGAATTGCTAAAAAAAAGAAGCGACAGAATGTGTGTGCATTTGTGGTTTTGAGAGAAGTTGCTAAATTGCCGTCTTATAGAGGTTCAGTAATTTGCTTTTCCACCAGCAATGTTTTTAGCAAGCCTATTCCTCAGACATTTACCAACATAGGTATTATTTGGTTAATAAAAACGAAAACTTTTTTTGTCGAGGATGGTATATAGCTCATGTAGTTTTTAATTTGTATTTCTACAATGTGTATTTTTTTATTATTGTGAGAGAGATTTAGCATCTTTTCGTGTTTTAAGGGCCATGTGTATTCCTTCCCCTTTTTTTCTGTTGTCATTGTTTTGATATACTATAACATGAGATCAGTTGTGTAAACATGAATACTACTTGCCTCTTACTCTCCTTTTCCAGTTCTTCAATTCCTCATGGCTTAAAAACAGATCAGCCCAACCAGACTATATTTCTTGTGTCCCTATACCTGTTGATATAAATTAGATAGAAAAATTCCCTTTTGTTAGGGCCCTAAGTTCCCAATAGTTTAAAAATAGCTTTGTTGGTAAACGAAAAGAAGACCCTATGGTAGTTTGCAACAGTAGTGAAAGGGCGGTTGGGAAGAAACCTGTTGGAAGGGGCAGGTGAAAGCAGTGAAGCTGAAAGCAGCTGGGCTGGCATCCTGCAGTGAGAGTCCCTCCCAGGTAAAATTGTAAGTTCTGCTGGGGACCAAGAAGGCAACTGTCATTAGTGTCAGAATAGCCCTTCCAACAACAGCAAGTTCTCTCAAAAGGAAGCCAAAAAGGGGGGAATGCCAACTTCTACCAAGGATATTTGGAAAGTTTTTGTTTTCCTTATGCTTTTGGCAGCCTTGATAAAATTACTTAAAGCAGTGAGTCTGAAGGGAAAGACAGCCACTTAAGTGACTTGAGTACAGCAGAAAACAAATTGTCTAAATGTATTTGTCATTCTTAAGAAATGAAAAAGCAAGTGGGATTTAGGCCTAGACAGCATCAGGACGTTTATTTTGGCATAATTGATTACAACATCTTAACAAGAGGGGATTTTTATGAAAATTTTTTTGTGGTGAGATGGCTTTACATTCCTTTTCATGACTTGAAAGTATCTTGTTTGGAACCAACACAGAACCAACCTCAGGAACAAAAAAAGCTTGAATTTTCTTGACAAATTTGAATTTTCTCATTATGAACATTTATATCTTTTATTAGTAACCGTTGAGACCTGTGTGATCTAAACCTTGTCAAGGGGAGAGGGTATTCTCTGTCGAACAGAGGCTGGTACCTCATAGTCTCCCACTTATTCCCCTGAGGCTGGAGAAGAGTTGTCAGTGCCCAGCTTCTGAAAGCAGTGGTGCAGGGCCCTTGACTCCCAGTTGGACCATATATGAAGCTGTGGGCTTCATTGTGTTGTTGATCAGTCAGTCTTTTAAGTTCTCAAGGGTGTGTTGATAGATTTTACTCTGCTTGATATGGCAGCCAGTGCTTTCGGGATCATTTTGCACGTAGACTATTCTTCAGAACACATTGTTCCTCTTTCACCAGTGAGAGGAGTTGCCTATGCGAACTGAATCCTATGCCCATGAATCTTGCTCACTGTCTCGCTCTTACTGAGGAGCCAGCCACAATAAGGCATTTGTTGCTTTGTATTTACATTAAACACCAGAAAGCAGTTTTTTGACATTCTCTCAATGCCTGGTGGTCTAATAACAAGAGACTTTTTTTCTGTTACTGGGATATTAGCTGCTGCATGTTTTTTTTGTGAGATTGGAGAGGATTAAATGAGGGTAGGAATATAGATAAAGGGTGCTGGGACCATTCTGTTTCCTAAGCCTGTTTCAAATCCCGTAATGGCTTGGGACTGTGGCTGCTGTCTCTCACAGGCTTGATGCTCTGCTGCAAGTATAGACAGACCCCTGTGAGTTCCTGGTGATATGCTGACGGGAAATTGGTGGCTAAGTGATAACAGATCCTGTACGCGTGCGTGCGTGCATGCGTGCGGGCGTGTGTGTGTGTGTGTGTGTGTGTGTGTACTGACTGTTTCGTTGATGCTCTAGGAGGCTCTTCCCTCCTACTTAAGAGCCTGACCCCCATCTTGGATAGGTATGTGATGATTGATTACCAGACTTTCCTCTTTGACAGGACTTGAAGTTGAGAACAGTGAGAGACTTGTTGAGGCATGGATGTTATCTTGACTTGGGCTCCCTGACTGAGACCTGCCTCATCCAAGGACACTGACCTTGGCAGGGTGCTGGGCTCATTCTCCAGATGGGACCCCACTTTTCCTTGCACAGGATATTCCTTCCCTTTAGAATGCAGGAACATTTGTATGGTTTCCAGAGGATCATGTATTTATTACTAAGGTAACAAGGAATGAGATAACTAGATAATTCCCTTTCTCTCCTGGTGAGCAGTAAGTACAGTCTTCATCCCTTGTATGGGGATGGGCTTTCTTCTGCTGTAACTCAGTTCTAGTGACCACACTTGACCCAGCAACATAGAGGAAGAAGAACTGACCTCAGACCTAGAGGGGACAAGGAAGTGAATACGGCCGGACATTCCTGTCTTCCCTTTATCCAAGCTCACTTGGGGAGGGGCGGCGGCTCCTACTTCTCTGCAACCTACCATGACCAGCTTGCAGCCTTCGTGATACATTTCTGGCTTTGCTTATAGACAGCGAGCAGAGCTGTTCACCCTTAGTTGTACAAGAAGAGAACAGAGAGCCCTGGGAAGTGTTCAGTCTCTGAGTGGAATCAGTGTAGACAGAGAATGGACAGATTGTAGAAGCTGGGGCCTTCGTATGACTTCTCTCTGCAGCACGGCCCTGTGTGCTCATCTCAGGCGTCTCGACATTGTGCCTGTGCCTCTTCTCTGCCTGGGCTGAGGCAGAGAAGCCCCTGGGTGGAGCCTGTGGTATCTCCCAGGAGCAGGGCACAGAAGAGGGCAGAGGAGGGTGGTTCCTGCAGTGGGAACATAATAGTGGAACATCTGCATGCCCCAAACCTCCCTCAGTTTGTTTTAGGAATTACAACAAAGTGCGACAGATGTTTGCGGATGTCTTTTTTGTGACTCCAAATAAGTTAATTTGTGGATCTTTAAGAACTTTGACTAGTAATACTTCTAAAGAAAATAGATTCAGTGCTCCTATGTACGTTCAGTTAGAAAATGCATGTTTTTTTTTTTTTTTTGGACCCAGAGATGTACTGAGTAATGCTGAATAACTTCAGCACATATATGTGGCATGATAACATGTAACTTCCTGGACCAGGTTTCTATAGGTTGAGTTGAACTTAAAATGATGTTTAATCCCTGTACCTGGGGAGCCATATTAGTGGTCCAGTGAGCACCCCAATCAGAATGCTGGTCCTGGAGAAGGGGAGCAGGGGAGTTTCTGACAGTGGTACTGCCTGTCCTGGTTGCTGACTTCTTTCAGGGGTCTAATAGCTGGAGTGCCAGGATGAGGGTGTTCCCCAGGAGAGGCACTTAGCAAGAGTAGACGCTGGACTTCAGCTAGGGAATTGTGGGTGGGAGTAGGACTCCCCTGAATCAAGCATCAAGGCTAAAGGGCCATTTGAGTGGGTGTGGGGTGAGGGTGGGAAGGTGATGTGGACTTGCTCGTGATAACAGACTCAGCACTGTTTCCATGTGGCTGTTTAGATTGCATGGAACAGAAGCTCAGTCAGGCTGACTGTCCTAAGGAGGGTTGAACACATTTATGTGAATATGCACGGGGCTTCTAGGCCATGAATATTCAGGAATTTGAGTCTGGATAAGGCCCCCCACACAGGCTGGTGGGGTGGGCATCAGGGGAACCCTCTAATAGCAGTTTTTATATCCTCAGCCAGGCTCTGCTCCCTGTCCCTGTTTCTCTCCATCCACTTCTCTTCCCACTGTGATGCTTCCTTACCCTCCTACATCTTTTCTCTGATTTTGACTTGTTCACCAGCCTCAGAGCCCCTGCTCTAACTCATGACCTCTTGCTACATATTCTTTCAAATATAACTTTGCTTGATTATTTTTCTGGATTTACAATCCCAATTTAGAACTCTTGGGAACACTCCTCCTGGACCCAGGATGGAGCCACAGGTTGGTGACTGGGTAAGGTCTTCTCCCTTGTGTATAAAGAGTTCTAGCAAGGTTGTGAGTTTTCATGGACCCAACCGTGAGGTTGTGAGGTAGGAGAGAGTGCTCAGAGTCTGCCAACCTTGATTAGAATTACCCCAGGAACTATTTTTAAAGAGCTGTGGGTGAGGGTAGCAGATGCTGGCAGGGACTGGTACCTCACATTGCTTTGGCTTTTTATAAATTCCATGGTACTTGGTTTCTGGACTTAATGTATGAACTAGTTAAATTTAGAGGCTTGAGACACAAATGACCACTGAATCTGCAGGAGATAGGTGGTGCGTTTCCAGACTCAAAATATTTTTGGCTTTGCTTTTAACCACATATAAGAAAAGAAGATGCTGTTAGATTGGCTTTGTTTTGGCTCATAGGGTACTATAGGTGTATGGACTGAATCAGACCGTCTTAGATTCTCTTCCCATTGCCATTCAGAAGGAGAAGTTGTTCATGGTCCTCTTGACCCTTCCCTGAAAACTGACTGGCGGTGTATCATTGCAGGCTGGGGGTCCTCCGTTGGCTTCGGCTCCAGTGTCTGCCTTCTCTCGCACTTCTGTCACGCCATCCAATCAGGACATCTGCAGGTAACATGCCGCTTCAGATGCTACGATGGTTCCTATGCTTCCTGGAAATAGGCATTAGTGTCTGTAGGTTCTTGATCTCCCATTTGCTTGGCCAATATAATGTTGCTTTAAACAGTTGGCCCAAGTTTTATGTGCTGTTTGCTTATCAAGTTACCACACGAATTTCATTTCTTCACTTTGATGTCCATTTTCTCAAAATGGTTTTTACTTTCTGTGCTTTTATCCCACTGTTCTCTGCATGCAGTTCCAGTGCAGTGTTTTCTGAGTGTTGTCACCACAGTCCTGTGCAGTCTGCTGTTGTCTTGAAAACTCCTCAGTGCCAGAGTTCCCTGACCCAAGGGCTCACTGTGACAGTAATCTGTAAAGACGCATTACAGGCGCCAAAGAGAAATTCCTGTGGTTCAGAATGGGCCCAGGCCTTGAAGCCTACTAAGCATACCAAAGCCAGAAGAACACTGAAGTTCTCAAAATCCCTTAATGATGTGGGTGAGAAGGCCCTGGACACTTTGGGAAGTTTTGACTACGTGGAAAGAACTTGCTCAGAAGGAAAATTGATACTCCCTCAAGATCCATGCCTCAGAATTAACAGGTTTCACCATAAAGATAAAAGAATACTGAATTGCAAACCTTTTGGCAGTTCCAAACTTTCTTGTGTTTCATCCCTTTCTGCCAATCATTCAATTGCCTCAGAGTTGGAAGTTGGCAAGGGGGCTATGCGTGTCCCACTTTTGGAAGAGAAAGTGGATGGCGAGGCCTTGTCCAGAAGCCAGCGACTGCTTCGGTACCTGTTCTCGCTCTCGCATGGCTCAAGTGCTAGCAGCCTGCACAGGTTTCACGAGCTGGAGAGCTGTGCTGCTCACCTGCACACGGCCGAGTCCTCCAGTGGGCTGGCAGGGAGCACGGGTTTCTGCTCTGAGGAAATGGGAGATGACGACGTCTTTGAGGACAGCACATCTGCAAAATCAAAGAGCAAGGTCCTGCGGGCGCCCCTCTGCTCAGTGGAGAAGGACAGTGACCTGGATTGTCCTTCTCTCTCTGAAAAATGCCCCCCCATCTCTCCTGTGTCTACCTCAGGGGATGCCTGCAGGTTGGTTTTCTAAGAACCACCATTCTGCCATCTCTGCTGCCCTCACCTCCACAGCCTCATCTTACTTTAAATATGTGAAGTTTCAGGAAAATTAAGTGATGGGCAGTTGTAAACAATTATGGGTTAATAGTTTTCTACAGCAGAATCCATTGATATCATTTATGAAGCCAAATTATATGATAATGGGTCCCAAGATAGTTTCACAGATGATAAAACGGAGGGGCTACACATGTTAAAGTTCTAGCAGACTCTTCTCAACTAGAAATATGTAGACTTTGCATAAAGAAATTGAAAGAAACAATCTCTCCATGTTTCTAGCTTGATGGTCTAGATTTACATATTGTCTGTCCCTCCTGGCCTCATTTTTACCCCTGGCTCTACCTGCAGCATGAGGTGCGTGGGGAGAGGCTGTTCTTCAGCAGCTCCTCCTCCCCCCCTTTTTAACTGGGAGAGAGCCACCTCTAACCCCACTCCTAACTCCACTTCTCATCTTTTTCTTCTGGTATGCAACATCCTTGTCTGGCCTTCCAAATCTTTTGGAATTCAGTTTTTATGACAACTCTTATGTTGCCTTTCCCAGTTGCCCCTCTTTAGGGCCTGCTGTTGTGGTTTCTGACAATTGGACCAGAAATCCCTGTTACAGAAACAAACAGCTGAGAGCCTGACCAGGGTCAGAACCCAGCTCCTTTCAGGCCAGGTATCCATCCCTGCTCTCCAGCTGCTGGAAAAGACCCCTCTGTTTCTCAAAAGTCTATTAAGTTCCTTGAGGTTAGTAACTACATCCTGCTGCATGCACACTTGGAATGATGAATGATTTAAAATCCCCAGTTACTACTGTGAGTGATTGTGAAAAAGGAAATGAAATTGTAGCAGGTTATAATTGTATTTCTAGGTCCAGGATTTTAGGTACTATGACTTCTATTTATTCCCCAAGAGGGGACAGACATGTGTAACTGTGTGTGAGGTTGGTGATTATAGCTAAAAAGCACATCTCATCACCTCTTTAAATCACTGGTATTTTGTGGAGGTAGAATGCTGGTTTTGTTTTACACAGAAATTTCTCCTCTAAGTATTTTAGCATCTTATGTTCTGGAAGATGCTTCATGTTGCCTTAAATCGTCATTCAGTGAAGTTCTTAAGTCTTACCAAAAATGACTGCTTTGTCATTTCTTATATTATTTTTTCCCCTCTGATGCCAAATGCTATCCAGACTTTCCATGTTGGTGCGGTAAGCTAGAAATTTTTAGTTTGTAGTCATTGTTCGCATTTGTGTTTGTACGTATTTGTGCTTGTAGTCACTTCTGTGATGTTTGTTTCCGAAAGTTTTCTTTGGGGGGATTGACCTTCCACTGAAGTGTCATCTTCCCTGTCGTGTGGCCCTCCTCCCAATGACTGGCTTTCCTTCCATCATAGGATCTGTCACTGTGAAGGGGATGACGAGAGCCCTCTGATCACCCCCTGTCACTGCACCGGGAGCCTCCACTTCGTGCACCAGGCCTGCCTGCAGCAGTGGATCAAGAGCTCCGACACACGTTGCTGCGAGCTCTGCAAGTACGAGTTCATCATGGAGACCAAGCTAAAGCCTTTGAGAAAAGTACGTGTAAGAACACCCCTTGGAGGTGCTTTTGGCTCACTGAAATGAGTGCCCTTGGGAAGAGTCAGCACCCTGGATGGCTGAAGCTGGGCTTGCTCAGTTCACTTCTTTAGGAAGTGGGGCTGGTGGGTATATGCGTGCTGTGGAGATCATTGTTTCTGGTACTGCTTCCAATTCTCTCCCCTCAGGATGAAGCTCTTTCTGACCATTCAATCATAATGTTTTCTTTTTCCTCCAATCTAAGACTCCTTATTTGTTTGTGTCAGTTTTCTGGCTCTTGATCACAGACTGCTTTGTGACATGTTGGTCTGCATTTAACTTTGTATGTATTAACTGTTCATGTCTTGCCTCTGTTAGGAGCATGTTAGAGATTAGCATCTCTCCCCAGCACAAAGCACAGGGTAACATAGTCAATTTATCTGTAGGTGCTTATGATAAGTATTTGTTGGGTGGGAGGGTGGGGAACAGAAATGAAAAGAAAGGAACACAGGTATGATATACAACACAGCCTTCACCAGGCTCCATGTGGCTGCTGCCTTGAAGAGGAGCTTGGCCTTGAAATCGCCCCCTGCATAAATGTGACTGTTAAATGTGTCTGTCTGTGTGCCCCGCACATAGGTTTTCTTTGGACTTGCACTTATCGCAAAACTTTAATGTGTAAATTTCAAGGGGAAATGACATTATGAGATAGTAACAGCACATCAGGTAATAGCAATGCCACTTAAATGCCACATTATGTGGTGGTCGAGCATATGAGAATTTCAGAAAGGGAAATGCTTATTGTGCACTAGAGTGCTGGAGAAGCAGAGTGGTGGTAGCACCATGGGATGTCTGGGGTTTGAAGTAGTTCTTGATGGATTAAGACTTGGAAGTAGAATGAGGTCAGGTTGTATGTGGAGAAAAGCATATACCAAAAGGCTGAGGGTGAGCATTTGAGGGAGATTTGAAAGGCTTGGGCTGAGTGTGTTTTGGGAAATACTAGGAAATCAAGGAGCAGGAGAACATATTAGGAAGGAAGCAAAATGAAAGCTATTTTATGAAATCACAGCAGCAAGCAATCTAGATGTTAGAGGAGGCAGGTGCTAACTCTTTAAAAAATGTTCTACTTTGTAATTAATTAGGTGCCTACTAATCTGATCTCATGTGAATCTTATGGCACTTCAACTACTTAGATCGGTGAGACTCTACTTTCAGCTTATCCTATATAGAAGCATCTGGAAAGAGGCTGTGACTAGGGCTGGCAGAGGATATGCAGAGTGTTTACACTTTGTTCTTTTTCTCTATCTTTATGTGTTTTCTTCTGATTCGGAAACCAGTAAATGAAAAAGAAAATCTGGCTATTTGGAGTAAATTAATGAGCTCCTAGAGGAGATGGGCCTGGCAGAGACTGCTTGAACCAGGAACTCTTAGCATCGATTTCAAGCTGTTGCTGCCAAAGTAGCAGAGGACCAAAGAGTGAGCGCCTTCCGCCATCACCTTCACGATGTAGTGTGACCCATCTGCTAGTGTGTTGTGGCGTCATCAACCTTCTTCTTCCCCTCGCTCATGCCAGTCAGCAAGTCAGGGAGACTTAAAATGTGCTGCTTGGGTCTTGGGTCAACATGCTGTTTTCATCAGGATTGAAACCATAGAATCCTTTATCAAGCCATTTAATGTCTGCTTGCAAGAATAAGCAGATGAGGTGGATCATAACTCATTTCAGTTCCAGCTGCTTTTCATTGCATAGAGAGTTGGCTGTCAACAGAGTACCAGTGCCTGGTACCTGGTTGAAACCAAACGGTTTAAAAAGATCGACTTTGGGTATTGGGAAATCATCTAGTTCGGGAAAGTGGGAGGGGGAGGAAAGCTATTTGCTCCCATCCACAATACTTTCTTCCCCATTGTAGCCCTGAGTGTCTGTGGGCCTGAGCCTCACATTCAGCATGTTGTCTTTCCAGTGGGAGAAGTTGCAGATGACAGCCAGTGAGCGCAGGAAGATCATGTGCTCCGTAACGTTTCATGTCATCGCCATCACCTGTGTGGTCTGGTCCTTGTATGTGCTCATTGACCGCACAGCTGAGGAGATCAAGCAGGGGCAGGTGACAGGTATGTGCTCAGAACAAAAGGTGAGCTCAGCATGGGGGTGCTGGATAACATGCTTGGGTCTTGGGATGGGAGAGTTGTTCCTGATGGCTTTCAAGTCAGACCTCAAAAGTCTGGGTTTCATTAATGAGGTACCAAGCCTCCTTTTTAGATGTTTCTCTTGCTAAAGCATGGTTTTTAAAATCCAGCTAGAAGTCAAAGCATGGAAAATGCATATCTCTATGAATTGCCTCCCAGAAAAGGTAGCGGACAACACTTGCCACCCTCCTTTTATAAAACTAGATTTGATGGGTTAAGAAGCCATTGGTAATGGAAAGTTCAGAAGTTCTATTTTATTTCAGATCTTAAAAGGATCTACTGACAGGCTAACCATGTTTATTCCCCTCCAGGAATCCTAGAGTGGCCCTTTTGGACTAAATTGGTGGTTGTGGCCATTGGCTTTACTGGAGGACTTCTTTTCATGTACGTTCAGTGCAGAGTATACGTACAATTATGGAAGAGACTCAAAGCTTATAACAGAGTAATCTATGTTCAAAACTGTCCAGAAACAAGCAAAAAGAATATTTTTGAAAAATCTGCACTAACAGAGTTCAACTTTGAAAATAAAGACGGACGTGGACTCTGTCATTCGGACACAAACTCTTCTTGTTGCACAGAACCTGAAGACACTGGAGCAGAGATTGTTCATGTCTGATTGTGTGGAGGGTGTAGCTTTCCCGGACATCCATGAACAGTTGAAGGAAATTGTTTACTGCCAGTTGTGTACCTTTTCTGTCCTTTGACGGCATCAATTGGGCAGGTGACTATTTTTAATGGCTTCTTTTTTTCTAGATCCTCCTTAGTGAACCTCCTGGAAAGCCCTCACATTGGCTGTTCGTAGCTGGCTTCCACTTCTGCCAGTATGTCTATGGGAAGGGAAGAAGGAAGATCCCATGGCATCATGATACGGAGCTGGCTGGGTTCTGGCCCATGGTCTTGAACAGAATGAGAGAATAAAATGCCACACTTAAAGGAAGAGCGAGAGCAGGGTAGTACCCAGTCCTTTGTGTGCAGCCTGTTCCCGGTGGCAGCAGTGCCTCCCACGGAGCAGTGTTTGGGGATGTCTAGCCACCATGAGAAATTTCCCCTCAGGGGAGGTAAGCGCCCTCTGCTGATGCCACTGATATTTCTCCCGAGCAGGCAGGACGTGGTGCTCTGTGTGTGGTGGCGAAGTGATTCACTAAGCAAGCAGCACTTTACAAAAAGAGAATTATTTTGTAATATGAGTGTCCAGTGGAATTGACACTTAACAGAGTATATCTCATTTAGAAACCTCTTTGTTACCCTGATTATGTCTTCTACCTTATAGATCTAAAACCCTTTTTGCCTTATATGTTCTGAGAACCATATCTATTCTGTTGATACAAGAGAGGTGTAACTATAAAGCAGGACAAACAGGTCTGAGGTTTCTTTCAACATTTCATAGGAATTAATGGATGCTAAGTGGCCATTGGCTCATAATTCCTATAGTCGAGCCCATTTTATGACAAGTCTTCATGTTATAGGCCTGCCCCCAATGTTTCTTTCTCATCAACCCTGAAAAAGAAGGGTTTATGAGATCTACACAAAAGGGAAGAAAGTGAATAATTAGGACAAAATGGAATATTTGAAAACTATTCCTTTACAGACAAACCTCTCCAGTTTGCCTTGGCTTCATACTGAAAGAGCTAGGGTGTGTACACAGCAGGTGCTCGAGGCTGCTTGCCATCTTGGCCAGCTTCCACTTCTGGGAGGTTCTGTGGATCATTGGCCAGGGCAGACGCATACAGGCTGGCTCTGGAACAAAGGCCAGGAGTGAGCAGCAAACTGCCACAGTCCACTGTGTCATTGCCCCCATCCACACCCCCACCTATTACTCGCCTTAACTGGACTGAACAGAGGATCCTTTCGGGGCCCCTTGCCCTGCAGTCAGTCCATTCTGTCATCAGGGATTAGCTCCTGGATCATTTTCATAAAACAACCAGAACCAAAATCACTACAATCAAATGGCCTTTGTCCCTGCAAAAAGTCTGCTTAGAATTCTGTTTTTACAAACCACTTTCATCATGCCAGGCAAATAAGAGGCAACTCGAGGGAAGGAGGCCAGCAGGGTGGTCTGCAATTAATGTGAGTATTTCTAGTTACTTACTCTCCAGGTGACTCCACATCTGCAGAGCCTTTTTAGGGAGGGGGATGTCTGGAGGTCCTGTCCTCAGTTCTCTGAGACTTAGATGCCTCATCTATCCTATTAAGACGGTGAAGCAAATACAAGATAATATCTTTGCCTTTCAGAGCGGAAGCCTGTGATTTTGTTTTGAAAGTCAGGAGAAGATTTGAAGTGTCTCTAAAACTCTGGGGGAGGGCTTGTGGTTAGCAGGCTCTGCCCTGCCATCTCCTTCCACTCAGAATCTGAGGTATAGGATTTCAGGGCCAAGTCTGAAGAGCTGTGCTGCCCTTACCTTCCTCTGAATAGACAGGTGCTGACCAGCCACAAGCTGACCCCTGAAGATAGGCCAGCCTGCCCTCTCGCTGTCTCCCAGGCCACCTCCAGCCCATGGCTGTGTTCACTGTGCCCCAAAGTGCAATTACCCACACCCCTTCTCAGCCTGGGGACACCATGCAGCTACAGACTGTCCGCTCAGGGGAGCTAAATCTTGGGTCGGCTCTGCCTATGCCCCTTAGGAACTGCCCAGGCAAGGTCCTGTGTCTCTGCTGCCCTTTGACTGCAGATGAGTGTGAATGGTCATGTTAAGACTAGGTAGGTTTTTAAGTGGGCCTCCTTCCTCGCTCCCTTCTATGGAACCCTTTATGCTGAACTTGAAAAGCACACTTCCTGTAGAGAGGAAAGTGTGCTTAGGTGGGCATAGCCCCTGGGCAGCCCACCCATTGTGACTGGCACTTCCTATGGCAGAGGTGCCTTTGTAACCGTGATTGTTGTGTTGCTCCTCACACCCAACCTTCGGTGCGTGTTGCCTTCTCACTTCTTTTCTGAAGGCCTAGCACTATCTCACCACCTCTGGCCAAGCTCCTAAAGGCCCTTTGCCTGTGGACAGTTCATCCCTTGCCCATTCCTTTTGGAGTGGCACACAGCTTCCCCTTGTCTTTCTCTTGCAAACTCTAATTGAATACCTGTGATCCCATCTTAGTCCCAACTCTAACTCTACTCCCACTAACAGAAGCCCGAAGCTCTAGGAAGGTGCTGTGCTGCCATCTAGTGGGAGCATTGGACCTGCCACTTCTTGCCTTGCTTAGCTTGTGTCCCCTTATCTGCTAGGTTCTTTGGGGAGTTATTTATTCCCCAGTTTCCTCTCAATTTGTATCTGCTTTAGTGGGAGGATGGTACTTGTTTGAACCATATAGAAATGTGGGATCAACTTGCAGGTCTCAGGACTAGCAGGGTTGTTACTTGTGGGCCAGGCATTGGGGGGTGGGGGGAGGGAAGCATCCTCAGAGGTGCTTCCAGCCAGCACTCCTCCCCGCCCCCCAAAAAACAAAACAAAACAAAACAAAACAAAACAAAACAAAACAAAACAAAACTTACAGTACAATTCAAGGGCTTCTGACTTTGGCTGCCAGCAGTAATTTGGTTTTTGTACCCAAGTTTAAGAATTTTGTAGGAACTTTGTAAAGAGTCTCTTCCTATTTCAGGCCTGTAATGTTGCTTCCTTTTGTGCTTCAGTCCACTATTTTCAGTCTTACTGGCATAGTTTCCAAGTCTGCAATGCACCCAACCTGGTGACAGACCCCCCAGACCCCAGGCCATAGAAGTCAGTTCAAGAGCTTTGGGTAATGTCTGCACGGGTTGGAACTGCTTCTGCTCCTGGTGGTAGGCTGAATGCAGGACTGGAGGAGAACTGAGAACAGAGGGCAAAGCAAGCTCCACTGTGCTGTGGATTTGGCCTTTCGAAATACTTTCCTTCTGGATCTGATCTGCAACATGCAGCTTCCATCTCTAGCCCCCAAATGACCAAGACACAGGGAAATAAAAGGATTTGTCTTTGTTTTGGATATAATTAAGTTGTGCAGCTCATCATCTATTTAGATGCAATGTTTATAGAAAGTTGATTGTTAATAAAAAACCAAATTTACACTGGCATGTGTGGTGTAGTTTCTAAAAGGCACTTCACATTTGAAGTTTTTCTTAGAAAGTTTCTAGTTCTCTAAATGTCTAGTTTTATATCCTTTTGCGTATGTTCACTGTTTCTCAGTATTACCACCTGAATAATTCTCTGTACAGAGGGGTTGTTTGTGCTATTCATGGGGGTGTCTAATTGCAGCAATAAAGCGTTTCTTTAAAGGAGTTTTGCCACAAGAGTCTTTTCCTGCGTGGCTGGGAACATTGGCAGTCTCTCCAGGGAGCCTGATCCCCTTTCCAGGTTGCTTGAACCTGCACGTCCAGAAGAAAATCATGGAACCTCTGGAATTGTCTGTTTTCCTCAGTTTGTGCCTGCAAAGGAGGATGGCTCCCAAAACACTGGTGGTCAGTGGAGAGGGTGTGAGTCCTGGAGGGTGAAGATTGGTGTCTACACAGGTGTGCTTGCTTCAAGCATCCGGTTCTATGTGGACTCATGGCCCTGAGAGAAGCCAGGGAAGCTCCACGTGTGTGTGGCGATATGACCGTCAGAGCAGTCAGTGCTCATGTAGCCTTATTGTTGAGCTACTGACCCACAGCCCAGCTGAGAGAGCGAACCAGAGAGGAACAGCAAGAATGCATGTGACAGCGTTGCCTGGCTATGTCTCCTGGCTTCTGCCACGGATTCCCTGAGTAATGGCAGTGCTGTTAACCCTCCAGGCTGGAGACTACAAGCTGCAAACAGGGCTGTGGATGCTGAGGGCCCAGCTTCTCAGCCATCAGAGAGGCCTGCGTCTGCCCTACCTCTCCCAAGCTGCCTCTTGGAACTGAAACGAGAACAGATTCTAGACCCCACCTGTGTGACTTCAGTGTTCCCCACAACATGTGTGAAGTAGGGATCTGGGAACCCAGCAGTCTAGGGAGCCAAGCCTGGGTTCCTCTTGGGTGTTCACTAGAGGAAAATGGCCCTAATATAAAGGAGCAGAAGGCCTTATATAAGATGGGTTCCCTGTCTTCCAAGGGCTGCAGGTGCAAAGGAGAGATGAGGAGGGAGTACAATCCTGGGGAAGAAACCTTATCTGGGCAAAGATCCCTTCCCAGAGAGAGGACGTTTGGGACATGTTCTGAAACAGTGGAAGCTTTCTGGGTAAGAAGAGGGAAAAATGCCTATTCCACAAATGCGGGACTTCTGTCTAAATGGAATCAGCAATTACAGCTTTTGAGGAGGGAGGATGGCATATAAGCTACTTGAAGTGACTGGAATGTTGGAAGGTACAAACTGGAAGACCTATTTGAAATGAACTCCTTTATGACAACCAATTCTTGACTCATTCAACAAGGATTTATTTGGATACCTACTGTGTGCAAGAAAGGAGAAGCAGCACATGTAGAACAGAAAATTCCATGTCTTTTAACAACAAACATCTATGTGCTACCCGGATTTACTGTTGCTGCCTGGTGTGGAAGCGCTGAGCTGGGCACAGAACAGGAAGCCCTACGCCCCTCCAGTATTTATTTGCACACTTTGATCACAAAGTATGGGATTCACTGAAGATTTAGGAATAAGCAAAAAAAATGCACTGAAACAGCTATAACAGGGCCAGCCTGGGGCAGCCCTTGGTTTGAAGCCAATTAACTTGATGCCTGAGGGCAGAATTCCCAGGAATCCTGGTGGGTCGTGGAGGAGCGAGCTGCCAGGAGGCCTGTTCCACTGCTGACCATGAGCTTGCCCACCCAGGCAGGTGGGAGTGTGGGTCCGAGCCAGCCTTGGGCAGCTGGCCGTCCAGGAGTGAGACTGGCTCAGATGGCCACGCTGTTGGGAATCCGGTCTGGGGACAAGTAGTAATATGGCAGTTTCTTGTTCTTGTTGCGCTCAGCGATCACACTGACGATGGTGTCAAGGTTCTTGCGGAATCTGGCCATGGCTTCCTTTACTGGCTTCTCAATGAAATGCTCCTCCGGGTACATGCCCAGGAATAACTGAGGGCCCAGACATGAACAGACAGGTTAATCTGCAAAGAGGCTATGTAAATTGACAGGCTTTGTCGGATCTCCAGACTATCTTTGGAAGGTGATAAAAGGAAGATGTGCTCATCTTCCCATCTCCACCCTCTGTTGCCTGCTGAGTGCTCTGGGAATGCTCCTGGACTTACAGATAAATGGGAAAAATAACTTCCCTGCTGCACATTGGCTGTGAGGACCTGTAGTGATGCCGTGAATGTGGAGGCTATTGGTGGCCCTGGCTGTGGCGGGCACTCCTACCTTCCCATTTGGGCTGCAAGCAGCAGGGCACAGGGACCAGTGCTGGCCACCTCTCCAACCCAGGATGGCCACAGTGCTGGGGGGTGATGTGCTCATTTGCACACTCGCACATGGCTGCATATTAAAATTAGCCGTATCTTAACAACCATGTTGGACTTTTAAGATTGGAAAGTTTCACAACCAGGACTGGAAAGGTATGGGAGAAATATCATATGCTATGATAGGATCTTGAATTTAGTTGTGGAGAACCTCACCAGGTCCCCAAGGGAAACCTGCCTACCGGAATACCTCAGGGGGCATCTCAGGAGCTTTCACAGATGACTGCTGTGCACTCATGCCCCCACCAACCCTGTCCAGGCTCAGCCTGAGGCCCTCATGGGTGCTTCCAGCTTTGGAAGTCAGGATTCATAGCCTGCAGGTGTCCATCCTGAGCCCTGAATCACAAGCTGGGGTAACCTGTCAGCCAGAACAGGTGGGAAATCCTCCCCCTCACCTCATTGTCCTGGAACTGGCTCAGTGCCCACACTGCACCCAGATGCCAACAGGAGCGACCACGGTCTGGCAGTGTATCCACGATCTGTTCAATGGTGACCACACCTTTGGCTGTTGGTGGTGGGGCCCTCATGGTTGGGGGGGCGTTAGGAATCCAGGAGCACCAGTCATACTGCAGGGACATCCACCAACACAAGTGGGTGCCCCCACAACCAGCTGCAAGCCACTGTGACCCATACCCACACCTCCCAGACCAGACCAGTCTTCTTCCCGCGACTCCACTTCCCTCTTTTGCAGTAACCGGGAAGACCGGTCAGAATCACTCTGGCTGGGCTCTGATTGGCACCCTCTGCTTAGTGGGTAGAATCCATGCTGGGAATGCCCAGCCCAGAAGGAAAGATTAGGAAGAGGGATGGCCCTGGCCCATCAATTGGGGTCAAGGTGGCCCTTGATTTCCTGCTTGCCCTGCTCTTGCCCACCTGGCCGAAGTTCACTGCTGCATGCTGGGCTGAGGCAGTGAAGATGACCACAGTCAAGTACTCCGACAGCTTCTCTCTGGTCTTGACCGACTTCGGGAAACCTGAGGTGGATCCAAGGACTGGCTGAGGCCTGGCATCCATGGAGGGATACCAGGCACCCACCCCCATTCCCACCCCAGTCGCTGGGCTTCCCCAACAAGTGCTGAAGGGCCCATGCAATGACAAGACCCACAGAGGGGGCAGAAGCTTGGCCCAATGTTCCAGATGTGGGCTCTCAGGGGCTGCAGGTAGCCCCCAATCGTCTGCATGAGGTATCTTCATGGGCAGGGTTCCCTTGGGGACCCCAGCATCACATTCCGTGGTCGATGCCCAGGGACAGCGTGCCCAAGGAAAGCAGAGATGCAGGGAGGAGCAGAAGAGAGACCCAGGAGCAGGGCTGTGGGCTGTCCCTACCTGACGCCTTCTTGCCCCGCATGCCGTACACGTAAACGTCCTTCACGAAATCCTGCAGCTCCTGGTCCTCCTCCACCACCTGGTCATCCTCATAGTAAATGCCTATCACCTCGGTGGTGAACCTGGCTTAGGATGAGGGGTGGGGCTAGGAGTGGGTGACCCAGCCAGGAACTACAGAACTGCACCCCAGGGCAGGATCCCACCGGTGACCCCCAACCTATTAAAGTTCAGATTTAGGCCATCCCCATCCCCAACAACCTCCCGCCTTTCCTCCAGCAATGCCCTGAGAAGGCAGGAATCTGGGTCCTGGCCCACTGAGTCAGCTGTCCAGGCACCTGATCAATGTCCACAACCCCCTCCTCCAGACCACTGCTCCTGCTGACAGTGGTGCCCGCAGCCCCGCATGCACTCACGTCTTGATGGCCTCCCACACCAGGAGCCCATCGTCCCGGTAGAAGTAGTAGGGGATATCTTCCTTGCTGTCCATGCCCCGAGCCCTGATGGACTCGGGGAAGCACAGGGAGGTGTAGGTCAGATCCTGCATGGCCCGCTGCACCATCTGCACATGCCCACCGCCCCCTGTGGCGTTGGCCTTGAGCGGGAGGGGAGAGAGAGCTGTGAGCTGAAGTCGGTTCCTACTCCCCCGCCATCCAGCCCCAGAGCTCACCGTAACCGTAAAGAGACTGAAAGCGCAGTGGTGCTCCCTGGCACAGAGGGGGCAAGCCCATAGGAGGGGTTTCCACTCAGAATGAGGTTACAGGGAAGAGCCACGGTCTGAAGAAAGGCAGAGGCTGTGGGAGGGCGGGGCAAGCTTCCTTCCCAGGAGGACAGTGGGGGCCGCTGGCAGAACGTGGAGCCTGGGCTCACAGGTTGCCCGTGACCTGATCTTTGGGCTAAAAAAAGGGGCTGATACCAGCCTCCAGGACCCACACAACTCCAGCTCTGCAAGGGCCTGTTGTGTGCTTAAGTGAGGGCTGAAGAAACGTACAAGGAGGAGTCCTGATCCCCAGCCCTGCTGCTGAGAGGTAGGCACACCTGCCGTCAGGCGTGCTGAGCAGTCAGGCTCAGAACCTTCGGAGGATGACTTGGGCACTGGACACGGGTCCACGTGGTCATCTGACTCAAACAGTGCCACTGTTGTGCCCTGGGCCTTTCTACTTGGGTGGGAGGTGGTAGCCACTGCAGGGGAAAGAGTCTGCAGCTCGTGTGAGCCAGCGTGCCAGTGCCTGGGGGGCATCACGTGAGTCCCATTTTAGGCTGAGACTCCCTCCCCCTATGTCCAGATATGTGGGGTAATGCATTTCCTTGCCAGCTGCAGCTGACTTGAGTGGGTTCTGTCCTTTGCAACCCAGCGGTTGAGCCTTAGTGATCATCTAGTGGGCTCTCCGTTGGGAGGTGCTGTGAGGGTCCAGGTGTGGTAAAGTGAGCCACAACACTGCGAGGTGCTTCCTGAGAGAATGTGAGGGGTGGGTGGGGACCCTAGGCCCCACTGCGGGGAAGAGTGGATTGGGGCACGGAAGAAGGAAGGAAGCACAGAGATGGGAAGACGGAGTGTGGGAGGTTGTGCTCAGAGTGATGGTGGCAAAGTGTGAGGAAAGACACAGGTCCCTGCTGTGTTAGAGGTAGGAAGTAGGTGCCAGGAGGCAGGGTCTACGCCCAGATGCCAGAGGAGTGGAGAGTGGAGGGGTGGAGGGGTGGAGGGGGGTGACAGACAACATGGAGGACTGGTGAACAGCAGGCTGTGCTCAGAAGGGGTGGCGGTGCTGGATAATGGCAGGCCCCCAGCCTCCCACCCCCATGATGCTGAGGGTCCTGGCCTCCGGAAAGGAAATGTGAAAGTCAGGTGGGGGGTGGAGGCTGAGGTTCTGGGAAGTGGGTGCCCACTTGGCTGGGCTCACCCCCCACCCCTGCATAGAGGGCTGGGAGGCTCTCACCTTGTCAAAGAGGCCATACTCGCAGATGAGCTGCTCCCGCGCCTTGGTGTTGATGGCGATGGTGAACCGTACGTGTGCCACCAGGAGCTGCGGGGAGGAACAGGAAAGACCTCAGAGGAGGCCCAGACCAGGTCTGTGCCTCGTCAAGTGCCCCAGGGACCCTCAGCACCGCCTAGCTCCAGTCTGCTGCGGAGGGATGAGCCCAGAGCTTGGGAAGTGCAGGGTGGCATGCTGGCTGTGGCTGCTGAGTAGTGGCTGGAGGTCTGGGGGATGCAGCTTTGATGCTCAGCAACATTGCTGATGGGAAAATGACAGTAATCAGTGCTTGTATTGAGCTTAACAGTGTGCTAGGCGCTGCTTTAAGTTCACTGAATTTATTAACTGGTTTTAATCCTGACACTCTAGTCCTACCAGGCAAGTATACTATTTGATTTTCTGTTTTACAGATGAGGAAACTGGGGCATATTGAGGCATTTTTAGCCTGCGTAACTCCAGCAGTAGGTGCCCATAAAATTCAGGGAGAAAGAAGGTCAGTAGCAGGGAGCGCTGCTACCTGAGATCAGACAAGCACTGGCCTCTTCAAAATCTGTTCCCGGACCAGCCAGGGCCCATGTCTCTCAGGAGCCAGCAAGCTCAGGGCTGCTTTCTTTCTTGGGGGGAGTTATGGTTCCCCCTGAGTATCTCCTTAGGGGTTCCTCTCTGCTGGCTACTTCTAGCTACAGCCTTATGGGATTGTCAGTGCCCCTCTTTCTTCCCACTATCACCCCACATCTGGATGTCCCCCACCAGGTGAGACAGTAGCTTGCAATACCTTGAAAATGGGGTGCACAGCAGGTAACTGGCGGTACATGGCAATGCCAAAAACTTCAGACACCAAATGTGTGCGCAGAAGGTGGGTGATGGTCTGGTGGACATGGAAGTCACTGGAACGCACCCAGATTTTGGCCAGAAGCCAATCATATTTTGCATCCGATGGGAGAAAAATGGGATTCTCGTCTCCTGGGACTTGATTGAGCTGATACATTGGAGAAAGAAAAATATATTGCAATATTTCGCTCCAGACTATAGTGATAGAAAAGCCTGGCCTGGTAGGAAATTCTGGAAGTTTTCAAATTTCTTATACAGTGATTAAATCACAAGAGGATCATGGAGGAGGAGAGAGGCCCCTTACTAACTGTGGGACCAGGGGCAACTTGCTGATCCTTTCTGAGCTCCAGTTCCACTCTCTGAAAGGAAGGGCTATGTTTACTCACCACCAGAGAAGCCCGGAGGGCCTAAGATGGGGACAAAGCATCAGCAAAGAGTGAGCAGGTGAGGTGCTGAGAGCACGCTGCTGTGGTGTTCCACCTGCCCCCTTCTCTTGCCTTCCTCATGTGCTCCCTCTGGGGTGCTGCCTACTGCTCTGACAGGTGCCTTTTGGTCTCCCACATTTCCCCCTCCGCTGCTCTTTCTTTAAATGCTGCTGTTTCCCTGGCTCTGACTTGGTGTTCCCAGTTTCCCTTCTTGCCCTCAACCACTTCCTTCAGTTTCCAGGGCTCTGGGGCCCTTACAAAGCAGTGTCCCAGGTCATCGTTCCTTGAGCCCAGACCTGTGACCAGGTACCTCTTAGAGTAGAGACAAGTCTGTTTTCTCTCCAGTTTCAACTACACACTGGCACCAGGTCATTTTTTTTTATATGCAAATCATGCCCTGTCAATTTCCTCCTTAATAGCATGTCAGGAAATAAATTCCCCAAACAGGTGAGCTGACTACTGCTGCCGTGTCCCTGCTTTTGGACCTCCCTGCCCACCAAGCTGCTAGGCCCCAGGCTCTCTGCCCATGACAATGGCCTCTGACATCCACTGTGCCCCCAGGTGCGGACAAGCTGATGTCATGGAAGCCTGCAAGGTAGGTGCTGCCAGTACCCTGTCTGGGGCCTCAGAAGTGTGGGCATTTAGTATGCATTTAGAATGCATTATCCCGACCAGAGGAGGAAAGAAGAAGAGCAGCAGTCTGGCTGCAGGAGCTGAGTGCAAGGGCTGGGTTGAAGAGGGTCTGGGAAGGGGCTGTGTGGTGTGCAGGCTCTTGAGAAGCTGATGTGGCTAGGAGGGTTGCCAGTGGTGAGAGGGGAGTTGTGGGGTGGGGCCTGCCTGAGTGGGCTCCTCAAGGTCATGCTAAGCATTTTGGGAGGTAGTTTCACTGCTTGTCTCTTCATTGAAAACAACTGTTCAATAGAAATACAATGCAAGCCACAGATGGACTTCGGAATTTCTAGGTAGCCACAGTAATGAGAATAAGAAGAAACAGGTGACGTTTATGTTAATAATGTGATTTTATTTTACCCAGTATGTCCAAAATATTATTTCAATCTGAAAATAACATTGAACTATTCCTATTTTACCTTCTTTTTGTTTTCATTCTAAGTCTTCAAAATCACCTGCGTAGTTTGCAGGCCCAGGTACTGACTGTGGTGGAATATTACCTGGGGTGCAGCTCAAGGCCGGCACGTAGGGGCGCTGTTCTCACTAGCTGATGGGAGGGCCCGCCTTTGTTTTTGGTCCACCTCAAGGGTCAGAAGTGATACCTCATTGTAATTTTAATTTGCATTCCCTTAACTCCTGATGAGATGGAGAGACTGTTTCCGTATGCTGATGACACATTTACATTTCCTTTTCTACCAACTCCCTATTCATGTTCCTACCAAATTTTTTTAATCAGGATGTTTGATTTTATCAATTTGAAGGAACTATTTATTTGTGTGTTAAATATATTCGTCACTTACCAGTCACTGTAGCACTCATTTCCCACAGCTTGTCATAATTTTGTTTATGATTTGATTTTAAAACATGACATTATCAAATATGCTTATCTTTCCTTTTATAACTTTTAAAAAATGAAGTACCATTATTTCACAACCTTGCTAATGTTCTGACAGCTAATGTTCTGACAGCTTCTCCCTTGGGGTGGTCACGGCCTCGCTCCCACACCCAGCACCCAGTCCTCACCACAGCTTTCTGTTCTTACTTAAAAAACTCCCCAGCACCTGATGGAGGACAAGAATAGGATAAAAAGAAACAAAAAACTGAAAAGGAGGTGCATTACAAGACCAGAAACCTGGCTCACACAAGGAGGTGGGGGTAGAAGAGATTAACATAGCTGTTGACACAGCTATGGAAACCAAGATCCTTCACAGCTTCCGAAACTAAGATCCTTAGGCGCAGACGACACAGGCGGAAACTAGTATCCTTAGGCGCTGACTAGTATCCTTAGGCGTGGACACCTAGATTACAAAGCATAACGTCCAAGCAGGTATCAAACTGCTGTCTAGAGCACAGGCCCAAGAGTAAAGATATGGAGATTGAGCCCATGTGGAATCTCCCGTCCCTTTCAGATTCTGCATAGTTATTCAAAATTAGCAACCAATGACAGCTCACAAGGAGCGAGCCCCTCCCAAAGAGAAGAGGAATAATATATCAGTGCAGTCTCTGCACTGGCTTGGGCTAGCACTCCCACTGCCCACCTGTGACTATGCAGGTTCCTCTTTTCACCAACTCTCTCCCTCTGCAGGGCGGCAGCTTCCTGCCTGCCAGTGACCTGTCAAGGCCACCAGCCTGCAACCATGCAGGCCTCTCTTAGCTAACCTGTGCCTTCTGGGGCAGCTCTTCCTGCCCACTTATGTCTATGCAAGTGTCTTTTACTCTTTTATCCCTTTCCCTAATAAACCTGCCCTTTAAATATAACTAATGTCTCTGTCTCGTGGAGAAACTCGCCTGGGAACTCCCCGCGTGTCGCTGAAACAGGAGGTCTGGTGAAACTTTTCCCAGAGTGGACCCAAGGACCCTGCACTCCAAACCCACAGATTCCAAAAACCACAACAGCACCCACATTCTACATTGTTCTAAATTCCCTTTTCCTTTTTTTCCTGATACCTTATTCTTTATCTGAAGTTTTGTAAATGGCGTGACATAAGGGTCCAGGTTAATTTTTTCCCTTATTTAAATTTAGGCGGTTGTGATAGCACCAGTGACAGTCCACCCCTTTTCACTGAGTTGAAATACCACCGTTGCTAGAATTAAGTTCTTATGAATGGGGGTCTATTTCTGGACCCCTCCCATCTGTCTGTCCTGATGCAGTGTCTGCTTTGGACAGTGACCTCACTTGTGCTCTATTATATCAAGCAAGGAAAGTCCTCCCTGGTTGGTATTTTTTTTTAATTTTGATTTTCCTTGAACATTTCTTTTAATATATGAATCTTTGAATTCTTTAATTTGTTTTTTTCACCTTCCTATTTACCTGCTCCCCCCTTGGCAAACCCGATGAAAACCCGATGAAAATCTCAATTGGAAGTACACTAAGTTTGTGTGATAGAAATTGATTGAATTGATGTTTTATGGCATAAAGTTTTTTATTCAATATAAAGCATTTGTGAAGATTTTATCTTACAGCTTTTAAAATGATTTCATATTTAAAAGTGAACAGTGATGTAAAATACATATAAATAAAAAAATAAAAAAATATTTCATAGATTTTCTTTATATGGATATTATATTTTATGAAGAAAAGCTGTTGATATTTTTATGGAGTATATTTATCAATATCTCTCAAAGAACCAGATTTTGGATTTATGACCCTTTAGGTTTTCATTTATGTGGTTCTTTATAGTTAGCAAAGTTTCTATTGCAAGGAGGAAGACATTTAGGAACATTCTGTGACTTGCTGAAGGTTCCATGGCCTGCTAGCAAGTGGCAGAGCTGGGACATAACCCAGACTGGAATCCAGGACAGTGTAAGGAGGTCCTGCCAGTGGCAAATGTCCCTCCAGTGTCTTCTTGCTTCTTTCACATCCCTATCCCTTTACTTTTGCTTTAATTTCTTAAGGATATGGTGTCTCTCTGATAACAAGCTGAGAGTTTCTGTGGGGGGGAGACAAATTCCAGAGAATTGGGAGATGGGCTGGAGGTGGGGGGTTGCCCACAGACTCTGGAGTCAGATGGTGTGACCCAGTTCTGCTGACTAAGTGCACCTGTGTCTCAGTTTCCTTATCTGTGTAAATCGATGGATGGTTGTAGTGATGATTTTGTGAATAAAAGCAGGCCTGGTCTGAAGCCTTGAAGGCCCAAGATTTCAGAATTCAGAATTTTAATAATTTTAGCAGTGTGTATACTTCATTGTATGACACCTCTCTCCCTTGCCCTGAGCCTGAGATGACACAATATTTTATAATCCAATTTATTAGTATTTTTGCACTGATATATATGCATATCACATTGAATGGGACAAAATAGCTTCTCCTATTAGTTCAGAGTAAGTTTTGGTGCCAATGAATTTATTGCAAAGTTTTCAAAGACCTAGCAGTGTTAGAATTTTTGAGGTGTCAGAGTGAGGGTAAGGTATTGTGAATTATGCAGGTTAGCGCTTAGGATACTTTTGGTGACTGGTTAGGACCTGCAAAACCAGTTGCAGTTAGGCCCACAGCACCCAATGCCCAGTTCCTGACTGGTTCAAAGGAACATCAGCTGAATGCTCGCTCCTTGTCCCACACCTGTCCTGTCCTGGGTGTCTGGCTGTCTGCACACACGGCTCCCAGAGCCACAGTAGCCAGATGCTTTGAGGAAGCAGAGGGCAGCCAGAAATGGGAGAACTGAAACACAGCCCCCACCTTCCACTCCCCCAAGCCTCTTCCCTTTCTCCTCCTCCACCATCCTCAGTGGAAACAAGAACCCGTGGGCACTTGAAGGCAGCACAACATCCGGGCCTGATGTGGTTCCTAACCCCAGGCCCCACCTTGTCCCACAGTGGCCCCAGCCTTCAGCTCATTTCATAGCATCACCTGCCTAGTCTTATTTTGACTTGGGGCCCCTCATCAGGATATTGAGGTTGAGGGGCACAGTGTGTTATCCCAGGGAAGCTCCTCTTGTAGAGCCTGTCATCCTGCCTGCAATTTTTTAAGTGCGTCTTTGGGAGTGGAGCCCTTTCTGCCCCTGGTAGACATTCCTCTCCATGGCTGGCAGGAAGCCCTAAGTTCCTGTTTTTCCTGTCCAACTGGCAGCAGATGTGACCCTCCTTCAGAAGGTTTGGACAGAGCCACCCAGGAAAGAAGCCGGGCTAGGCAGCCTACCTGGATGGCAATGGGGACAATCTTGTTGGCCAGATTCTTGTACAGCAAGCAGATGGGGGCGGCCAGGAACTGCAGCGTGCAGGGGTCTGTTTTGTTGGCATCGATGCCGTCCAGCAGCTGAAAGTCCACGATGAAAATGTTCCCTTGCTGCCGGGAGTGGGGGGTGGGGAGGGGGTGAGAGGAAATATGTCCAAGTCAGTTTCAGCCAGAGATGACCCAAGTCGAAGTCCCAGAGGGAGGAACAGGCGGCTTTGGAGGCCCCATCACCTCAGTGGGGTACAGAGTTTATAGATCTTCTGTCCTCCGATTCAAGGACTTATTCACATTACATTTTCACAGGTTGCGGTGGTGTTTATGGTAAGGGGAAGGAATGGCACTGGCCAATACCTCATCAGTTATAGTGAAATCTGCTTGGCCCTTAGGAAAGATGTTGAAAGAGCACCCAGAGTGGCAGTTTCATACAAAGAAAGCAGATGGAGTTTAGATGAAATAGATGACAGAAGTCAGATGCCGAAGAGTGAGGCTACAGGCCTCATTTATTTAAGGTGCAAAAATGGGCAAACTCCTGTCAGAGTGAAGTTGAGGGTGACCCCTGGGGATTGAGATGGAAAGAGCAGGTCTTCAGGGGTGGGAGGGGCAAGGGTGTCTGTAGAGGTGAATTCTACAGAGGAAGAGTCTATAGCATCACTAGGGGTGTTTAGGGTGGAGAGGTGCTCTTCAGGCGCAGGGGGCGTCTGCTGGGGCTGGGAGGGGGAGAGAGTGGTGCGCTCTGTGTTCTGTCTGAGACCCTGGCATGGTGGAGTGACTCGGTGAAAACTCATGGACCTGACACTTCTTGCTCTTGCCCTTTTCATGTAGTTCTTATACTTCAGTACAAAACCAAAGGTGCCTGGGGATAGGGGAAGCTAGAAAGCTACACTTTGCAGATTAGCCTTGAGTCCTCCAGAAAGAGAACAATCTGAAAGCAGGGAGAGTTCCTTTAGCCAATTTGGGGCCTGCTAAAGCAAGAATTCTGGGTAGAGGGTAAGTGGTGCTTCTTCTGAAGTCTTTATTTTGAACAAAAATAATGGTTGTATTCCAGGTGGCGGAGAGCATTCTGGCTGCAATGTGGCAGTGGGCAGGTCAGTTATCCTCCAGTGAGAGGCATGTCCACAGCTCTGCCTGCAGGGGGCGCCCTGAGGCCACTGAGTACATGCTTCATGAGTCCAGCTCAGGGAGACCAAGGAAGAAGGATGAAGAGCTCAGAGCCTGGCCACCCCCACCTCCCTTCTCCTTTTCAGGTACAGAGGACCTAGGCATCTCCTGATGTCTGGGATGTGCCCTGAGCAGTTTGCCTGGGATACATGGGGGAGGGAAGGGGATCTGGCCCTCCAGGGTAGAGGATGAGTGGGGAGAGGCTGGTGCCAGGACAACACATGACATGGCCCCTTCAGACACCTTGTCAAGAAAGTGGGAACGCACGGGCTGGCCATTTATGGGGCGGGCTGGACTTCTGCCAGGGGCTGGACAATTGGGCTTTCAGAGCAGAAGTGATCAGCAGTGATTACTGAGCAGAAGGAATGGTCACGAGTCAATTCTTGGGAGCACCAGGTTAGTTAACATGGTGAAGGATTGGCTAGACGGAGGCCCTGGAGTCCAGGACTGGGACCCATAAGGCCTGGGATTTGGGCCTGTGTCTAGGGAATTTCCATTATTCTAAACTATCGCCTTTCTTTGGGTCTCAATTTCATTCTTCTAGAAAATAAGGGGGCCAACTCTAGCTCTCAGTTCTGACATCCTAGGGTTTTGCAGTGGACACTGGCACTCTTGTCTGGTGTCCCTGTTCTCTCCTTTTAGCCGGCAGATTCCATTCTCCTGGCAATAGCGATTGATCCATGGGATTATCGCACCACTCAAAGTGGGCCCATGAATCTTGCTGTAGGTGAAATAGGGACAATCTGGGAGTGGGCAGGTATTCACTCAACTGGTGGAAGGTAAGTCTGAAGCCGTTGCTGATCATCTTTATCCCTATTTAAGGAGATCCTCCTAAGAAAAAATTCAATAGAGGGAGAAAATTAAATATGGATATGTGATGTCAGTGAATCATCTGAGTCTGGACCCACCTACGTCTAAGTTAGTTAGCTCTGCTTCATCGTGTTGCCTGAGCCAATGAATTTCTTAGATTAAGTCAGCATTAGTTTTTGTGACTTGAAACCAAAAATAATCCCATTACACAGTCTAAGAAAAAAACAGTGTTGAAGAGTTGTAACAATGAATCAGGGATAGGATCTCACTAGTCATGTTCCCCCCCCCCCCGCCAATAATCACACAAGTAAAGATTAAAGGTGAAAGTCAGAGGGAGCTCTTTAAATTATTGATATTAATACTGAAAATATTGATATTATGTTCCTAAATGTCACCCTCAACTCCTTCTTTGTTGGACAAGATGGTTTTCATAAGGACACAGAAAAGGGAAGAGGTCACTTTACCAAGGGTAGCTGATTTTGCCATCAGTCAGACAGACAAGTCTGGAGATAGCAGCCTGGGGACAATCTGGGAGTGGGCCAGCAGGAAGTGGTTTCGGCTGCACAGAGCGTGACCCAGCCATTGGAGCTAGGCCTTGGCTGCTACCCCAACCAACCAGGTCCTACCTCGACCTCTTGCTCCAATGTGAGCTGCCGCTCTAGGCTGCACTCCACCATCTCTGTGGTCACCGGGAGCTTCGCTGGCAGTTTTGTGCAGCGCTGGATCAACACGGGATTGCAGCCGTTCAGGAACTGGTAGCCGAACATGAGGTCTTCCTGCCAGTGTTTCATGACCCTGTCTACAGGGAGAGGATCACAGCTTCGTCTGAGCTCTGTGTGGGGGCGGCCCAGGCCATGGAACCCCTGACTCTGGCCAACCCCCATAGTCTCTGCTGTTCCCTTCTTCCAGGCACTCTCAGGGCAGCTGGCTGACCACAGACTCCACCTGTCATGCCCACTGCTTGTCCCTGCCCATCACTGGGTCAGGCCATGGCCATACCCCTTCCTTTCTGAGTTCAGCACTTCTAGGGGCACCCCTTTTTCAAGGACAAAACCAAAAATGGGATTGTTGCATCAAACCAAAACTCTTCTGCACAGCAAAGGACACTCAAGGCTATCTGCAAGAATCTGCAAGAAGCAGAGTGAAAAGTTAACCTATGGAATGGGAGAAAATATTTGCAAACCATATAGTGATATTTGTGAAGAGATAAAATTCCAAAACATATCAGGAACTCCTTCAACTCAATAGCAAAAAGCTCCCTAATAATCCAATAAAATGGGCAAAGAATAAATATTTGTCCAAAGAAAACATCCAAATGGCCAGGAATTGTATGAAAAAATGTTCAAAGTCATTAATCATCAGGGAGATGCAAATCAAAAACCACCCTGAGATATCATCTCATACCTGTCAGGATGGCTGTTATTAAAAAAACAAAACGAAACTAAAGACAGTGTTAGTGAGGATGTGGAGAACTTGGAACCCTGCACACTACTGGTGTGCATTTCTCCTGTTCATTTCAACACAAGTCATAAGAACCAAGATGTAGAAACAACCGAAATATCCATTTACAAAAGAACAGACAAAGAAAATGTGTTGTGTCCATGCAGTGGGAAACTATTTAGCCTGTAAAAGGAAAATTCACATTATGTGACATGAATGAACCTGGAGGCCATTATGCAAAGTAGTAAGTTCTGCAAGGTTTTTAAAGTGGTCAGGGTAAAATGGTGGTTGCTAGGGGCGGCGAGGGACGTAAATGGGAAGTTTCTGATCAATGACCATAATGTTTCAGTTAAACAAGTTGAGTAAAGGCTGAGGTCTGCACTACAACATTGTACTTGCAGGGAAAAAAGGTAACTCAGGTCCTTTGCCCAGGATATCCTGAGGGGAGTGAGGGGGTGGGGTGTGGGGGTCTGAGTGGGGGTATATGGGGAAGGAGTCCGAGGATAGGAGAGAAGGGGAGCAGTGGAGGGAGAGGGATTTGCTGACAAAGGCAGTTTTCCCTCATGTGCTTATTTCATTCCTGTGTCCTTATCTTTCTGTTGCTGTGCCGTCCTTCCTGTGCCGCTGGATGCTGTTGCTTTACCAAACACAGGCTTGTCCCAAGGGTCCTGATATTGCTTTTAGGTTCATGCTTAAAAAGCGAGTTCAATTCTGCCTTATTCTGCTTGGAAACATCATGATCAACTGAGGTGGACAAAACATTCTCAAATTTTGGAGACTGTTGGTATGAAATGAGGGTGATGGTTCTCAACCTTGAATGTCGAGGAGGAGAAGCCCTGGGGTGATGTGGTCACCAGTGAAGCAAACTGCATGGGGCAGGGGTGCCCACTGGGTGCTGGGAGATCTGGATACTCAGCCTGGACCTTCCTGGTGCTGGAGCCGAGCGGGCAGCCCTTTCCAATTCCCCAGGCAGGTCTGACAGGAAAATGATCTCCCCCCGGCTATGCCCACAAGAGCCCCCAAGGCCACACTCACCAGAAATAGTGTTGCTGATCTTGACGAAGATTTTCTCAAAGTCAGGGAAGTCATTCCAGGAAGACTGGAACATGTGCATGAAGCGGTTGATGAACAGGTTCTCCATCCTGCAGACCAGGGCCTGTGTTACTCCCAGGATGTGCTCTGGCCTTGCCTCCCTCTTCTTAGCCCCTTCTTCCTGCGGTCTCCTTGCAAATCTACCCAGCCCAGGGCAGCTCCAACGGGGCAGCTAATTGGCCTGGTAGAACTAGGATGGAAACTGGCACCCACTGCGTCTCTCCTGTGATAGTGGCTGCTCTGCTAGAGTTCCAGAACAGCCTAGCATGCCTCTAATCCCACTCTTGTGTGCTTTGTCCAGGTACTCATTCATTCATTCATTCATTCATTCATTTGTTCATCAAGCTTTTGCTGCCCCTGTGCCGTGCAAGCTTCCAGGGGCAGGGAGCCACATCTCCCCTGCAGCGGCTCTGTCTGGCCCCTGGATTTTGGGGGCAATGAGCAGTACAATAGAGGTTAACACTCAGCTACTTTCTGCCTAACCCCGGCTAGCAGCCCAGTGCTGAGAAGGACCGTTTTCAAATGTTCATCCCACAGGATAGCAGAATAACCCAGGGCAGGAGCTTGATAAATTCAAAATGCAGGCTGTAGACAATAAGGAGTGAGAGCTGAGTGGCCTGGGCAATCCAGAAGCTGCTTGGAGAAGGCGAAGAAGAGGGGAGAGGCTTCCCAGGCTTCCCCTAAGCATCGCATAGGACAGAAGGTTACAGAATTCTGGCCTGGACTCCTACAGCATGGTATACCAGCCCTCAGATTCTCTGGCACACTCGCATCTGAAATAACAGTTATCCCACCTCCTCCCTGAGCCAGTGCACACGCGCCCACTCCTCCCGCAGGCCTGCGGCCTGCTCTGCCCTGTGCACCTCCTGACTTGGAGCTTATGTTGTGTGGTTCCCTCGGCCTGGAATGCCCTGCACTGCGCTTGTGGGATAAGTGTATCTGGAGGGCTCTCCTGGTGTACTCCAGCCCTCCTGCGATTTCAGATCCCACTGCCTCTTCCCCTGACCTGTGCATTTATGTGGCTGCCCTCTACCTGGACTGCCAGGAGGGCAACAGGGGTGGGGGTGGGGTTCTGCATTGCTGAGTGCTGAGGCTGAGCCTCAGGGCTAGAAGGCACAGGCATGGGTTTTGCCCAAGAGGCATAGGGGACATTGTTCATGGTGTTCCTCAAGCGGGCTGTCCTTCCTGCCCACCCACCCCCAAAAGGTGAAGGGCAGAGCTGGCCCCTTCCACAGGAGGTGGTTTTAATGCACTAGTCCAGCACCTGGCCCTCACCCCTGGGCGGCAGGCTGGCTAGGGGCTGAGTGTTGGCATGGGAAGGTTTGGGAGTCACAAAGCCTCCTCCTGCCCTCCCTGACCCAGCAGAGTCAGAGGATTGAAGTTTGGGTGTTTTGTTCAGAGAGAACCTGGCTGATGGGGACAAAGGCTCTGGAGGGGTCACCTGTGAACAGGATGAGGGCAACAGTCCACGGGACCAAGGGCGGGACTCCACAGACAAGCAGGTGGGGGTCCCCTTGGCCCTGACAGGCTCAGGAAAGGCACCGGGACAGAACAGCCCTCCCATGCCACCTGCTTAAAGACTCCTTGCAGTCCTTTCTCACTCAGCAAGTGGGTCTCTCCTTTGTTCTCTCTGCCCTGGGACTGCTAGAGACCCATGGGCTTGGCGGAGGTGGCTGGGGCCATGAAGCCTGTGATCTCTGTGAATTGGGAGAATTAGCTGCTTGCAGGTTACTGAGAGGCTGACACCTGAAGGTTCTGGAGCATAGCCTGGGTAGTGGTGACTGAATACAGCAGGCTCTTAGCACCTCGAAGCTGGAGAATAATGCTGCATCAGCTTCCAATTGTGGCTGGCATCTTCTCTTTTCCTCCAGCCCCTGAAGGGGAAGGAAAAGTGCCTTGTGTGCTGACCAGGGAGGGTGCCGCAGCCTTCCCGCTGCCAGGCAGGCCCTGGGCCAGGAATTCTCAGCCAGAGCTGCTTTCAGTCTTATTTCCTCTTTCCTCACTCACGGTCCACAGCCCTCTTCCTCTGCCTCCCTTGTCAGCTGAGTATCTCGGGACAGAAACTCTTGTTAAAATAGAGAGGTAAACCTCATCGAGACTGTGTCAGTCTGTGTGGAAAAGGACTTAATTCTGGGGGAAGACAGGCCTTCCTGGGCCTCTCCAGTCCCCACAGACCTGAGCAAGGCTGAGCATTAGAAGGTACCCAGGAAAGAGGTCCTGGGTCCAGGATGCCCCGAGGTCCAGGCTGGCCTCCCTTATCGAGGGATCTCGTGGGGTTGAGGAGTGAGTCACCGGCCCTCACATGGGCCACAGTATTCCTAGCTGGGTCCCTTTGACCTTCAACCCTAAGGCTGGCATGGAAAACAGCAGAAGCCACAGGTCCAGGAAGAAGTGAGTTAGGAGGAAAACATTTGCATGTCATCTACAGGCAAAATATTTCCAGATATTTATAGATAACCAAGCATAATAGGGTCTTTAAGATCTGTTACTGCATGAGGAGGAATCTGTTCATGGTGACATAGCCAGGTAATGGCACAGCCAGGCAGAAGCTGGTGCTAAAGTGCCGGCACAAGCTCATTTCCTTTGTTTCTCTGGCTCCTTTCCCTCTAACATCGTCTCCATTTTCCATGGCACAGTCTTGCTGTTTGATATGGGGGCAAGGCTTACTGAAGAGGATGAGGATGGGCCAAGTTCCAGACATGACTTGGAGGAAACATGTCATCAGTTACCCAGAAGTGGCTTGGAAACAGAGCTGCCCACAACTGGGAGGTTCGTCAAGGCCACCTTGACGACCCAACAAGTTTCAGTTTCCCATGGGCAAGCCCATGTTTATCTGCAGGCAGGGTGGCCTGGCTATGGCTTTAGCCACTGGGACACAGGCCAGGTCCTGGCTCTGCCTCTGCGGGCTTATGTCTGTCTGTCAGGAATTGTTGACCCAGAGGAGACAGTCAGGCCCAGCTGGGTATGGTTTCCCCATCAGAACCCTAGGAGGTTGGACCTTTGAGACTTAGCGCCTCCATGCTGGGGTCTGGACACAAGAATCCCGGATGGGGCTGGGAGCTCTTGCGCAAGCCCAGGCCACGGTGAGAGAGAGCAGCTGAGATGGGAGCTTTTAGGGTCTGGCCTAAAGTCCCGGGCCTCTCACATCCTAGCCATGTGGTCTTGGGCATCTCTAACTTCTCTCTGACTCCGTCATCATGAGCAATAGGCATTGCCCCTGACTCCGAGGACTGGCATGAAATGTGGGAAGCATTGACACATAAACAGAGTTCAATAAATATTAGCAACTAGTAGCTTGACAATCACTTATTACTAATATTAAAGCCACGGTGCTCTGGGAGGCCAGTGGGAGAGTTCATAACCCGGCCCGCCGTGCTTCTACCCGCTCCTTTCCCTTGGAGGCTTCTGACAATTCATTCCCTTTCTTCACACCCAATTCACAGAAGAGTCTTCAACCATGACTCCTCTTTGCCTCGTCTCCTCTCTGCCCCCACAGTGCTCTCACCCAGGGCACTGATGACTTCCAAGTGACTCCACCCAAAGGATCTTTCTGATCAGCCCCAAACTTCCTGATCTCTCTGAAGCATCTGAAAGCCAACCCCTCTCTTCTTGACACTAAAATGCTGAGCCTCCTGGACTTGTCTTGCTTCAAACCCCTGTTTGCCACCAACTTCCTTCAAGGTGCAGCCATATATGTAGTTTTGTCCAACCTCCAAAATGCAGCAGGCAGTCTGTTTGGAGCTGTCAGACATCACCACCCCCGTTCTGGTCCTCTGCCCCTTGCCTTTCTCTCGCCTGTCTCTGGAAGGGTTTGCCTCAGTGCTCACTGAGGCTCTGTGCTTCGCCTCAAGCTGCATGTCCCACTGTCCCCAGACCCTTGCCATCACAGGCAGTTTGGGGCACTCACCCTCAGCATGCCAACAAACTGAACTCACCTTGCCCTCCACACCTCTTCTTCCCCAGCATCCCCTTTTGATGACCACCCCATCTCCCCTACAAGCCAGAGGCGTAATGGCAAGGATTTCCCTGGGTTCTCTCAGCCTTTCTGCACAGTGACCTGAATTCCAACTGAATATCCCACATCACATCCTGCCCTCTTCCCTGTCTTCATTCAGCCTCTTCCCCACCTCCGAGCTCTCACATCTAACCCTCAGAAGCTGCCAGAGGCGCCTGTGGTCTTACATTGCCAACTCTTACTGAATGTTGAAATCCAGGCCGGCAGAGGTGAACGCAGGTCACAGCAGCATTGCTGATGCTGCTTTCCCAGGACCACCCCTGTGGGGTGCCCCTGTGGCCCCAGGGAGAAGGATTCTCCTTTAAGGAGCTGCCTTCCCTCCATCTCATCCAAGGAAATGTGCAGTGGTCAGGGTCCAAGTACCCTGGTTCTTGTGTGAGGCTGGTCACCTCTCCCAGAACTCAGTCACTTTTCTGCAATTACTAACCACTGGGAAGGAAGCGCTTTTTCTCAATTTCCTTTGAAGAGGACATTCCTTTATTAGCCCTGCTAACGTGCAGTGCAATCAAATTCCAGGCTGCAGTGAGTGGTGAGTAAACACATAAGCTGCTCTTCCTTTGATGTCATTAGGAAATTTCACAACTCTTCGTCCTGCAAGTAGACCCAGCCAAGGGATCTTTGCATGTGGTAGTCTCTCTGTTTCTTAAAAACACTGTATTGTGTTTTATGTTGACTATTTTAGACATCCACCTCTTCCTTCAGGGCAGAAATGTATATATACATATAATACATATATTACATATATATTTGAATATTAATATATATTTTAGCAATGATATTTTATTTATAAATATTTTCCTTTTCTCTTTTTTATTGAGGCAACATTGGTTTATAAAATTGCAAATGAGTTAGAAGCATAGGAGCACACCCTTCAAATGTTGCCATATATGCCCACCACAAAGTCATCCATAGTTCACCATAGTCCACAGTAGCCCCCTCCTTACTCTGATTTCCCCCTTCAAACTCCCCTTCTAGTAGCCTCAATTCTACAGTACCACATTGTTTTGATTATTATAGCTTGTAGCATAGTTTGAAATCTGGCCGTGTGATACCATCACTGTTTCTCTTTGTTGGTCGGGATTGCTTTAGCTATTTGGAGTCTTTTGTGGTTTGATATGAATTTAAGTCATGCTTGTTCTATTTCTTTGAAAAGTGCCATTGAAATTTTAATAGGATTGTATATTGTTTTGGGTAAAATGATGTTAATAATTTTAATAATGTTAATTTTGCCAATCTGTGAGAAGGTACTATATTTCCATTTTTAAAAAGATTTTATTTATTTTTGTACATCCCAATAGAAGAACTGGGGTGCAGGCCAGAGCTATAAGTAATGAGGGGATTCACTAAAGACAGAATGAGGAGCAGAGCAGGCAGATTTTACTGAAATACTCTGCTAAGGGGAGCAGTGGGAAAAACGGGTCTGCTGCGCTATATATGGGTAAGTTCCCTGGCCAAGGATCAAACTCAGGCAGTCAGGGTGACAGCACTGAGCCAACCCCTAGGCCACAAGGGAGGTCCATTTTTTGTGTCTTCTTCTTGTTTGGCTATAGGAACACAACTGCTTTTTGGAAACTGGTTTGTAACCTGCCACCTCTGCTGTACTGATATATTGTTTCAATTGTTTTTTTTAAGTGTCTAGGATTTTCTATATATATTATCAAGTCAGTTGCAAATAATGATAGATTTACTTCTTTGTTCCCAGTTTGGATTAATTTTATCTCTTTCTCTTGCCTAATTGCTCTAGCTAGGACTTCCAAGTCTATGTTGAATAGTAGTGGTGAAAGTTGACATCCTTATACCAGATCTTATATGAAAAGCTTTCAATATTTTACAGTTGAATATGATCTTGGCTGTGGGTTTGTCATGTACAGTCTGGGTAGGGTGGGGCTTGGTGGCATGGAATATGTAAATGCATTGTTAGGAGTGAGAACCACTGATCTAGGGTGTCATGATGGGGATACATGAGCAATAGAAGGTAATTGTGTGTGTGTGTGTGTGTGAGAGAGAGAGAGAGGAGAGACAGAGACAGAGACAGAGAGATTGTGAGGTCCATCTGGGTTATACTCAATTCATTTCTACAGAGTTTACTGGGCACCTATTCTTTGATAGCTGCTGATTAGGCTCCTGAGATACAAAGATTTGCAATGCTCTTCAGGAACATTTAAGAAAGCATACCTGTAAAGCTGAAGCCTGGTTTTCACTCCATGATCCATCTACTTCCCATCTATCATTTCTCTCTCCCTCCCTCCCTCCATCCTTCCTTCTTTCCATCAACCATCCATTCATCCATATGCTCGCCAACCTACCATCTATCCATCTATCTGCTCTTCTATCCCTCCACTATCCATCCACCCACCCACCCACCCACCCACCCATGCATCCATTTACCACCCACCGCTCATTCAGTCCACCACTATCCATCTCTCTACCATCCACCATTACTAAATGGAGATGGCACTACTCCCCAAAGCAGCATCATCTCCTCTGACCTCAGTGCCTCACTATCCCCATTTCTCCCTAAACTGTTCCTTTCTCAAGAGCCTTCTGTCCTGCCTGTCCCATTTGGTCTGGACTCTGCTCTACAGAAGGTTTTGACTCAGCAGTGTCAAGCCCTGGGTGGAAATTGAGGCATTTAATCACCTTGAAGCTTCCAGAGAGCCACATGTTGGGTATTGTATTTTTGGTTTAAAATTTCCTTTGCAGTTGATCCCAATTTTAGCAGTGGAAAATAAATCCTCAACTTTGGACCCAGATAGACCTGGGATTCAAATGCTGGATTCTCCATTTGCCTGTATGTCCTAAGGCAAATTCCTTGACTTAGGCCTAGTGGAGCTTCAGTTTATTTACCTGGAAGTGATTAAGAGCAGTACCTATGTCCCAGGGTTGCTGTGAAAGGTTAAAATAGCTGATTCTATGTGGAAAGCACTCACACCAGTGAGCTTGAGACTTGACAAGTGTCAGGCCCTTTCTGTCTCCCCCCCAACTTAGAGGCCTCTGGGAGACAAATGCATGAGGTCTTTCTGATGTGAGGGGCTTCCCTGCAGATGCTGATTGTGAAGCTGTGTGTGTGGATGTACAAGTGTGTATAGAGTTCTTCCAAAATGTTCAAAGGAAGAAGGCCTTGGCTCAAGCCTTGGTGGATTTCCTGGAAAAAATCTGGCCAAAAGAGATGCCCTTCAGAAGGGGGAGCAGCTATACAAGTAGGCAAATGTTGCCACAGAAACTGACTGGGTTAGTGGTTCTCTACCCCTTGTGTCTCCCTCCTGGATTTGTTTACCAGGGACCAGTGTCCTGTGGGAGATGCTCCTCCTTTGGGTCACCCTGACACTGGGAGCCACTGAAACTCTTCAGGATGGTCTGAGGCTCATTCAGTTTGCAGAGCCATGGAATTAAGATTTTCCAGATTTGTGTGATAGTGAGAATTCCCAAAAGTATCAGGGAAGAGATTCAAAGGTCCTTCCTGTAGCCCTGGGATGGGGCTGGGAATGTGTATCTTTAGAAGCATGCAGGAAGGCGCAGGTCTTAGAGACTGAAAACCCTGCAGTATTTCAGCTGTGAAGAAGCACTGAGAACCCACTCTATGGCCAGATATAATCAAACGCATTTGGGAAGAGTGGCTCAGTCAAGCTACTCCCCCAGGCAGGTCCCCACAAGGAAAGGAGTGAGGTCCTTCTCCAGCCCCGAGCATTGGAGGGGCTGCCCAGCATCCTTGAGTTCTCATAAACTTACGCTTTGGAGTAGTTCAGAACAAAGTCCACTCCTTTCTCACTATCAAATTGGATGTCGCGGGGTAAATCCTTGTGGCATTTGGCATCAATACTCAAGGGGAAGCCGGGGTTCCACTCCATCCACCTGAGCATGAAGAAGAAGAAATTGTGTTAAATACCTGGCATCTGGGTCAGCTGCTTCAGGGAAAGGCTGTGTGGCCTGAGGTCGTGCTGCCATCTCAGACACACTAGCTGGCACGTGTCCTGTGAGGTTCTGGCCCCATGGTAGCCAGCTTTGCTGTGTCTTGAGCAACCAGAGTGGGAGGTTTGAGGAGGCCTCTACACCTGAGACTGGGTCATCCCAGAGGGGTAGAGAGTGGTAGGTGTGCACCAGTGCACAAAAAGGAATTGGAAAATGAGACCTTAGAAGACCTTATTTATTTGAGATGACACTCAATGGCAGTGTCTCCTCAGCATAGGTCTTCTGTTCTTCATGGAAGGTAGCAGTGATTTAGGTTGTTATGCCAGACCTACACATCCAAAGTCCACCACCTTGGTCAGAGTCCCCCAGAAATCATGAGGTGATCAGGGTTGGGGAATGGCAGCCTTCCCAGCAGTGTGCACAGGTCTGTCAATAGCAGGTTCAGAGTTTGCGGTGATCAAAATATATTCCCCCATATTGAATGGATGTTTCTCACAATATTAAAATAGATGATCTCTGATTAATCCCCGATTAATTTCCTTGCTATGTATCCAAAGAATACAAAACCACTGATTGAAGAGAGATACTTTTATGATTATTGCAGCACTATTCACAATAAACAAGATATAGAAACAACCTAAGTGCCCAGTGACAGGATAAAGAGGAGGAGGTATATATACACAATGGGATACTACTCAGCTATAAAAAAACAGAAATATTGCCATTGCCATTTGCAACAACATGGATGGAACTGGAGAGAATTATGCCAAGCAAAGTAGGTCAGAGGAGAAAGACAAATATTGATGGTTTCACTCAGGTGTGGAATATAGAGAAACAAAATAAATGAACCAACAAACAAACAAAAAATACTGGAAATCTGACTGCAGAACCAAGACTACAAGAAGGGGAAGGAAAAGGGTGGGAAGTAAAGGGAGGAAGGGTGCCTACTGGATTATGGTGGGTAGCAGTCTGGGCACAAATGCCCCATATTGTGCAGCTGGGATGCAAAGGAGAGAGCTGCTCCCTGCAGCTTCTGGGAAAAGAGAAATATCAAGCTATCTCTAGATGTCTCATTTGCTATACTGAAAATGCAGCGAGAATATAAAGTATTAACAGACTCCCCCACCCCCTTCTCAAACAGCATCTAAGCCTTTAATAGCAAATCCAGTAATTGGTGAGTGAAGGAGGATTTTGGGAAGAGTGTTCATTAGAAAATAACAAGAAATCTAATTTTAACAAACGAAAATATCCAAAGTATTTCCTGAAAAATCAAGACCTAGTGAGGATACTCATCTTTGCTATTAATTGTTTCAGAAATTCTAGTCATGCAATTAAAAAAAAAAACACTTGTCAGTGATATAAACGGTGGAAAATAAGACACAAAATCATCATCATTTAGAAAATATGATTGAATAGCCAGGTAACTATAAAATTACTATTAAAATTGTTAGTCAGTAAACATGTTTAGTAAGGTGTGGGTGAGGGTATCTATTAAAAACCAAGTAATTATCTTTATCCCAGCAATATTTATTTACAAAGAGAAAAGTATCCCACTCCAGTGGGTAAACACCCTAATTTCCTTAGGTGTACATTGGCAAGAACTGTATGGAGAAAACTAGAAATTGGATTGAAGGGCATTCTACTAGAGGAAGGGCATAGGACAAAGTGACAGGGACCATGGAGTAGTTTTAAAATGCTGGTACAAAGCGCTTACGCGGGTCATTCAAAGCAGTGGTCGTCATGAGATTGAAAAAGAATAGCGAGATAACAAGACAATGATTAACATTTATTAGAACATTATGATAGTGAAAAAATAGTTGTGGGAAAGAAAAGCAGACAAAATCTACAAACAGACCCAAGAAGATACATGAATATCAGGTGAAACTGGCTTATGCTTGTTTTTGTTCGTTGTTATTCCCTGGCTTACCTTTTGTGTTTCTTCTGAAAACTTTTTTTTTTTTTAAATTGAGGTAACGTTGTCTTACACGACTGTATATATATTTTAGAAGTACAGCCTACTGTCCCCCCCTCCCCTGCCCTCCCAACGCCCCCTCTTGTAACCTCATTACTACAGTCAGTAGTAATGCTTTTTATGTGACCAGCAGGATTCTGTGTTTCATAGTTTAACCTATTTAATTCTTTCAACGCCCCTATAAGATAGTACTAGTAGTCACCTCCATCCCGCAGATGGGAAACTTGAGGCACAGAGAGATTAAGCAGCTTTCACAGAGCACCTGCCAGCTTTGCATGTTGAAGGTGTCATCCCAAGGCAATTGGAAGGAATGTACTATGAAGAGATGACACTGGTGACATTTGAGCCCATTTTTCATCAAGTAAAAATTATATGCAGATAAATTAAAGGCTTCTATTGAAAAACAAAGTTATAAACATAACAGACTACAAGTATTTATGTACCATTGAGGTAGACAGGATCTTCTAAGCAAAGCAGGAAACCCAGTTATAAAGAAAAACATATATCACTAAGAACATAAAAGACTAAATCTTCTGCAACAAAAACAACAGAAGACTGTTGCGCTGTACATGTAATATATTACTTGAATATATAAAAAGGTCCTTAAGATTAATAATTAACAAAAAATAAAAAGAAAGCACATAAATAGGCAATTCAAAGATGCTTATTAATTCACCTGTTATTAATTAAAGATGCTTATTAATGCAGATTTAAACAAGAATGGGGGTCTTACTTGGGGATTTTTACATGCTTAAAAAATTGAAAACATCAATGTCATCAGGTATTGGCAAAGGTTTGGGTAAAGTATATATTCATTCACAATTGTTGGGACTGAAAATTGCTGTAAAATTATGGGTAAGAATTTTTGTCAGTATTTCTTACAAGGAAAGAAAGGGTGATTTGACCCAGTCATGTGAGTTCTGGAAATTAATCTGAGTGGAATAAAATTATCAAAGTATTTGTACCAGGTTGCTTTTGCAGCACTGACTATACTGCCCAAATGACCAAACAAATATACTATGGGACTCAAGCTGAATATCCATCTGTAGGGTTGGTAAATTATGGTACAGTCACATTAAGCAAGAAATCTGTGCTAATTTAAGGATGAGGAAAACAATAAGATACTATTTCACACACATCAGATTGACAAAGATGAAAGTGTCTCAAGGTGAATCAATCCCTCAGAAACAGCAGCTAGGAATGAAAATTGGCAGAAGCCCATTGGAAAAAAAAAAAGATCCTATCTAGAAAACATGATTTGTGATCTGCAAGATTGCAAGTCTACTTTCAGGAGTATTTCCTAGTGCGAGCTGAGATAGGGAGATGCATGAGGAAGTTCATGGTGGATGACTTGTCATAGCTAGAAATGAAATACCACTCATATGTTCATCACCAGGAGTGGGTGAGTAAGGGGGGGCTATTCATATAATGGTGAGCTCTATGGAAACTGAAGTTATGGATGGAGTCTGTGATAACTGGTTGCTCTTCAAAAGAGCATGCAAAGTGACAAAAAATCAAGGAAGTCACAGAAGGATTCAATTAAAAAATGTAGATTAAGAACTACACAGGTATATGCAGTCACAGTGAGCGCCCACGGGCGCTGAGTTAGGATTTGTGTTTCCATCGTCCTGTCTGGCTGATTGAGTGATAAGGACCCACTGGCTTTGATGGTTTCCTGACTTCCTAACTGCAGACTATAAGTTGTTGCTTTAATTCTTAACTCTGATCTGGAAGCCTGAGGGTTCATGTGAAAAAGGAACTCCAAGATTATGCAGATGGTGCAAAGCTTACTGTTTCCTGACCGGAAGCACAGGAGGGGTGTGCAAAGGACAGATAAGTGAAATGCGAAAGAAAACATGGTGATTAAATCTAAGGAAGCGGTAAACTATCTCACCCGAAAACTCCTCTGCCCCTCTCCCTAGAGCCTGCCACAAACCCCATCCTTGTGACACAAACACATCATGAATCTACTTCTCCCTGGTAAAGGGGTATTTCCTAAAGGGTGCTCCAGAGAGCACTCATTTAGCAGGACATTGAGAATCATATATTACATTCTCTTGGAAAACACTGGGTTAAAAATTAACTGTTGTCCATGACCATGGAATTTCTCAGAATTCTCAGTGTTTTTCTGCATTGTGAAACTCCAGGAGGGGGAGATGACATGAAATTTCTTAAATTTGTTTTTACCATGGGGTCCTTTTCTGGGGAGAAAGTTTTAGGACCAATGCTCCAGGGAACACTTTGGAAAATAAGTATATACAAAAATTAATAATAGATTAACAAAATACCTGTAAGATAACTTATCAGCCATTAACATCTTAGTCTGAATTAGTGTGGCATTGCTAACACTTGTCCACTCATCGAACAGGACACAAAAACTGCCTGCTTCTCTGGCAACTACTTAACATCACACAAACTGGGACTGCTTCCTTTTACAGACCAGGAACACCTGGAGTGGTCACTGAGGAATATTACCACAGTGCTGAAATGCAGAGGAAAGCCAAGGAAGGAGCATAGAAATAATGGCAGCTCTTTGTGATGGGGATGGGTGGTGCAGAGCTCTTGGGCAATGCTTTGTGCAGGGTAGTGAGTACAAGAGTCTCAAAACTCACCCTCAGGTATCTGAGTTGAGGGGCTTGCACACAAATAATCTAAAACAAAATTCAAATTCATAGCTCCTTAACATTACTCACATTATGATCAGATTACTCTCCCACACTTGATAGTAAAGACAGAAGTTTTATTTAAAATTTTATTATGAAATCTATAATACACAGATATATGTATATATAGAAATGCACACATTCACACATGCAAAAATGCACAAAGCGACTATAAAACCAATATGCAGATTAAAGAACATTGTCAGTACCTTCAAACTATGTAGTTTCATTCACCCCAGCAATCACCATTTTTGCTTTTATAAGTTTCCTTGCTATTTATTGTTCCAGGCTAAATAAATTTCCTTCAGCTTTATGAACTGGCCAGACTGTCTGGCTTCTATTCTTTGACACCATATTGATGAGGTTCCTCCACATTGCTCTGGGGAATAGTGGTTTGTTGATTTTCTTTGCAGGGTAGAATTTTCACTATCTGTTCTACTGTTGATGTATATTGAGAGGTTTCCATTTTTTGGATCTCGTAATGGATGTTACTGTGAACATATGTGTACATGTATCCAGTTTCATATGAACAGGGATTTGGATCCAAGAATAGAATGTTTGGGGTGTAGATTATATTGTAGCTTCTATTTTTACTAGATATTGCAAAATTGTTTCTCCAGAGGGTGTGTCAATTTACTCCTTCCAGCAGTGCCTTCCCATAGGTCTCTAACACTTGGGCATCTCAAACTGTTACAGTTTGGTGCAATGGTGTGTGTGTGTGTGTGTGTGTGTGTGTGTATTAGTGGTAGTTTGTTGTGATCTTTTGATTTCTCTGCTTATGAATGAAGCTGATCACTTTTTTTTTTACAGTCAGTCCTTGTATTGCTCATATACTTGTTGCTCAGTGACTGCTCATTTTTTTGGGTTCTTGGTATATTAAGGATAATATTTGCTAATCACTCTGTGTTTTGTCGTCTTACTTTCTTTGTGGTATTTGTTAGTGAGCAGAAATTCCTAGTTTCAATATAGGTGAAAACTTTTTCCTTATAGTTAGTGTTTTTTGAGTCTTGTTTGAAAAATCTTTTCCCCACCTTGAAGCCATAAATAATCTATTTTCTAAAACCTCTATAGTTTTGTCTTTAACATTTAAATCTAGTCAATCTAAAAATGAGTTTTCTGAATGACATGAAGTAAAGTCTAATTTCTTCTCTCTTTGTTTTTTTTTAAATTTTTTCTCTTTCTCCTCATCTCCCGTCTGGATGGATGCCCAACAGCCCTGGCATTGCTTATTGTCAGTGCCCTCTGTAACATACTGAATATCTAAATGTGTGAAGTTCTATTTCTTGCTTTTTCGTTGTTTCATGGAAATGTAAGTTTTTGATGGAAAGAGGAAAGAGCAAAAGACAGTTTTGAGGCTGGGACCACTTAGTGGTCTTGTGGGAATTTCTGAAACTATACTTGAGAGCAATGGGTTCCTGAGACTGGAGAGAAGGATAAGGTGTTAAGAGATGATCGACCCCTGGGCCTCCCCGGTGGCACAGCAGGTTGAGTGCAGCTCTGTGAAGCTGTCCACAGCCTCTGCAGCGTGGGTTTGATTTCCAGCCAGCCAGGGAGATTCCCACATGGCGCGGCAGACCTCTCCTGTCTGGCCTGCTGCTCCCCTCAGCAGTGTATTTCGTCAGTCTGCCTGTTTTGTTCCCTGCTCTGTCTCTGGTGAATCCTCTCACCCTCCCATGCATCTAGCCTGTACCCCAGTTCTTGTATAAATAAATAAATCTTAAAAAAAAAGAGATGACTGACCCCTATATAAATGAGAAATACAAAAAAACAGATTCTACCCAGCTGGGACCAATATTGATGAAATGCATACCCTTACACTGCTTGTGAAAACTGGCTAGAGTATTGAAGATAAAATTGTCAATATATGCCAATAACTGTACTATTTGATTCTGCAATTTCCTTTTGACATTTGACTTCTAACATGTAGAAAAGCATTGAATTTTGTGTATAGATCTTGTATCCTGCAACTTTGCAGGATACACACACACACACACATACACACACACTAGGGAATTCACATGCAGTTCCATTATTTGTGTATGTGTGTGAATTCCCTAGGATTTTCTGTATACAAGATTATGTCATCGCAAATGGCAATGGTTTCACTTTCTGTCTTCCAGTGTGGGCACCTTTCTTGCCCTCGTCTAATTTGCCTAGCTAGAACTTTCGGTACAATTATGAATAGAAATGGCAAAAGCTGAGGTCCTTGTTCTGAATCTTAAGAGAAAAACATGCAGCTTTTCCCTATTAAGCATGCTATTGACTCTGAGGTGTGAGGTCCTTTTCTTTGCACATGAGACTATTTCACAGAACTCATGATAGCTCATTTTTTTCGGGAAGCAGTAGGCAAGAAAAATTGCCCCCTTATGCAGGTATGTACTTTATATGGATAATTGAGCCAGTTCCTGGGAGCCTTTTTAGTATTTTCTAGCCAGCCGTGTGGGTCTCCTCTGACGGTGCGAGATCAAAAGATGCTCTGGCTCTCATAGTCTGGCAGCTGGTCTCCTTGCTCTGCCAGCCCAGCCTCCACGGTCCTCACGTTTAAGGATGTTGTTCTCTTTGCTTCAGCCTTCAGCTGGGCAGCCATTTCATCAGCCTCCAATCTGGCCTTCTACACTTGCGTCTCATTGCTGCTAATCACCCCCACGAATTGGTCCTTCACCGAGACCTTTAAGAGCTGGAACCTGTGTGCGCCTCACTGTGTTCTCTTGCTCCCAAGCTTGACGGCGAATGCTCGGCAATGTGTTGGTATGGTGGCTCACCAGGCTGTCTCAGACATCCACATCTCCTCAAAGACTTGTGGTTTATGGGGTCTGTCGCCTGGTCAGGACAATGATTTCCAGCTCCATTCCTCCCTGGTCTTTGACAGACTGGCTGGAGTGGCTCCTCCATGATTCCAGTGTGGATAAAGCTTCAGCCTCCTGTGTATTCTTGCAGCAAGTTGCACACCCATCGGCTCAGTGTATGCCTCGCTCTTCTCAGCCCCTTCTTTCCGGGCTCAGACAGGCTTCTTGGAGGTTTCTGTCTCTGCCGCCCTTTTGCTTCAGTTCCTTCAGCTGCTCCATGACAGCCTCTGCCTCCATCTTGTGCTGGTTCCCACTGAACTCCAGGTAACTGGCTTTTTGTTTTTGCCTCTTAGCACCTAAGCTGTGAACAAAAATGTCCATGCACGGACTCCAGGACTTAGAAGGCTCAGAGGCTGCCTCCCTTGAATATACTCACATTGTATTTCCTAGGAGTGTTCTTCCACCTCATCCTTGCCTTGCAGCAGCAACCACAAGTGCACTTTCTCAAAGTCTGCCTCCACTGGCCATTTTAATGGCTCTCCTTGTTGCTTGCTGAGTGAACCTCCTTGCAGCGCTGTCCCATCAGCAAGCCTCAGAGGGTGTACCTGGTCTCAGATGTGCTCAGTTTCTGCAGATGTTCCTGCTGCTCCTCAGGATGTTGCTGTCATTTGTTTCTCTGCCTTCAGCTCTCCAGTGGTTCCCTCCATGGCTGACTGGCTTGGTGGCGGCAGCCCCATCCATCTCCGCCTCCGCCAGCATGGACGTGGGGCACTCCTGCTGCTGCTGGCTGAGTTTCTTCCAAAGCTTCAGCCCTCCTTGAAGCACTGACGTGCCACGACATGTGTTCTGCTGGGTCTCAGCCAGCTGGCAGGTTCCTCTCTCCAGATCCTTTGTCTACTCCAGGAGTCTTTTGGTCATCTGGGCATCTTGGCCTCAGACTTGAGACAGCCAACCATGTTTGGTTGTTATGGTTTGTTGTCACAACCATTCATTTTGCAGTGACCTCAGTCACTGTCTTCTGTAGAGAGGTCATTTAACTGCATCATTGAGACCAATTTTTCTGAAGGTGGTAGGGTGATCTCCAGGCAATGAGGTGGATTCCCCCATTTGCATCCCACATGCCAGGTGGGTGATTTTCTAGGAGGCATCCAAGGTACCTTATTTTTCCCAGACACTCCACTGCATGTTCATGGAGTCCTCTTTCGTTCCAGCACGTGCTGCCAGGTGTCCTCAAGAGCTTTTTTTGCATGAAACTCATTACTTCAGTTATTCTCATAAAATGGAAACCAGGAGCGACATGTCTGCACCTAGAAATGCCTTCTTATGGAGTTGCTGAAGTTGGAGTTCAGAGTCCTGCCTTGGAGATGCCGTGGAGGATGTGGTCCAGCCCTGGCCTTGACGCCGCCCTGCTCAACTGTGAGTTTTTTTTTTAATGAGTTCGTTTCAATTCCTATTTTTTGAGTATTCTTTTAAATTATGAAAGGATGTTGGATTTTTGTCAAATGCTTTTTTATGCAAGCACATCAGCCTTTCGAGATGCTCAAAATCTATTAAGATGATCTTGTGGGTTTTTTTTTTGTTCTTTATTGATAGGGTGTATTACATTTATTGATTTTTAAAAAAGATTTATTTATTTATGCATACAAGAGCTGGGGTACAGGCTAGAGATGCGGGGGTGGGGGTGAGAGGATTCACCAGAGAGAGAGTGGGGAACAGAACAGGCAGATTGACTGAAGTACACTGCTGAGGGGAGCAGCGGGTGAGACAGGAGAGGTCTGCTGCGCCATGTGGGTTGCTCCCTGGCCAGCCAGGGATTGAACTCGTGCTGCAGAGGCTGCAGATTGCTTCATAGTGTGGTGCTTAACCCCTTGCACCACCAGGGAGGCCTTCATTCTTTTTTTTATATCAAACTAATCTTCCAAATTTGGGATAAATCCCACCTGCTCATATTGTATAATACCTTCAATGTGCTGCTGAATTTGGTTTTTAAGTGTTTTGTTGAAAATGTTTGTATCTATATGATAAGAAATATTGGTGTATAGTTTTCTTTGGTTTTGCTCTGATGCTGGTCTCACACAAAGAGTTGAGATGTATTTTTTGTTGCTTCTATTATTCTATTATTGCTCCTATTCTATTGGAAGAACTTATGCAGGATTGGTATTAATTCTTCAACCATTTGGTTGACTTCACCAGCCAAGTCATCTGGGACAGACCTTTTCTTTATGAGAAGTTTAAAAAATTACTAATTTAATTGATTTTCTTGTGATTGATCTAGTCAGATAATTTCTTCTTGAGACTTGACAGTTTTTGTTCTACTAGAAATTTGCATGTGGTCTAAGTTTTCTAATTTGTTGGCACAGCGTTGCTCATAGCATTCCCTTTTTAAATTTTAATTCCTATGAGGTTGGTTTTGATGGTCCCTCTTATTTCTAATTTAATAATTTCAGCCCTCTATTTTTCTTGGTCTGTTACCTAAGGATCTGTCAATTTTGCTGTAGATCATGTACCATTTTTATAATCGAGCTATTATTATAAGAAGACATAAAAAAAAGCGAGGGACTCTCCCTACAAAGGAGTTGGGGGAATATTAAGGCGAATTCAAGCTTTTGCCATCCCACTGCTCCTAAATGCCATTATGGTTGGTCCCAAGCATTCTTCCTGATCTCTTCACTGTGTTTCCCTGGAGTGTGTTAGGTAGAGCTCGGGGATTGAGGAGCAGCACAGGCAGCCCCTGCAGTGATTGTCCTTAAGCTGTGGGCAGGGTTTATGTGCTACCATCCTCCCAAGACAGAACAACCATGGCCTCCTGACCAATTGACCTGATGTCATAACTCACCGATACTGTTTCTGCCGAGTTTCCAGTTCTTTACGTCTGTGCTGCTTCAGAATGTGAATCTGGTCATCATGGGCCAACTTTGCTGGGGTGGGGGGAAGGACAAGTATGAGAATAGCCGAAGGAAGAAGGATAGCAATGTCCAAATTCAGGTTTCCCTTAGATACGCTGCCCGTGCCGAGGGCTCTACACCCATCATCTCATTTAAGCCTGAGAACACGTCTCCATTTTACATGGAGGAAATGGAGGTTGAATGGCTTTGCTCTCGAATTTGCCCAACGTCACACAGCTGATTTGTGGATTTTCAATACAAGCGCCAGATTCCATGCTTTCAGTCATTCCCTTTATAAAAGACAATTCCTGTTCAGCAAAAAGTGGCGCTTCACTGGGGAGTGCTCCTGGTCAACCCTGCCTTTTCCAGGTCTGCAGGGGGTGCCCTGGAGCCCCAGCCTTTCTGTGTCCTCACTGAGGGCAGTCTCACCTAAGTCTGAATCTGGAGAGTGATGTTATCTTGAGCCCTGGAGAACTGGCTGACTGGGGATATGGCCTAGAGGTATTTGCTACCAGGGTCTCTATTACCTGCTGATGGGGGGGGGGTTCATAACCTCCTCTCTGAAGGACTGTAGCACAGAGGGGAGACTCTCCAGATTCACAGACTTAGGTGAAACTGCCCTCAGTGAGGACACAGAAAGGCTGGGGCTCCAGGGCACCCCCTGCAGACCTGGAAAAGGCAGGGTTGACCAGGAGCACCCCCCCAATCACCTGTTAAACCTGAAGACAGGGCGTGTTGTGTGGACTACCTCTCCACCCTCCATACCTGGGGCTTATTTGTACCCCAGGAAGGTCATCCGCCTGACAGCAGAGCTATTCCCATGAGGGCAGTTCTTGGGGGAGGAAGGGCCTGCAGGCCTTCTTGGTTCCTGGGAAGCCCAGAAAGCATAAAGGGGTCTGAGCCACTGACCTCGTCCATCTCTCAGGACAATCTCGCCCTCGCCTGTGATCCAGCGGTAGCAGGGGAACTCGATGTAGTCCCCAAAGGGTGTCTTCAGGGTGATGTACTTCAGGTACCAGTCGTCATGGAGCCAGTACTTGCGCTTCTCGATTTTCACCAGCTGGATTTCACCCAACTCTTCATCCACTGTCACATCATAAGAATCAACCTAGAAGGAAAAAGCAAATCAGACCTCCTGGGTCTCCCGAGCCTTCGTATATTCACTTCATTCATTTAACCGAGATCTCTGCCAAATGCCTGCCCTTGCCAGGCTCTGCGCTGTGCTCTGGGGACAGGGACAGGTCCTGATGGAGACAGAAACCTGGCGATGAGGGACCGTGCAGCCCAGGGAGGGACTCTGCTGTCTGCACGCGGTCTAGCTGGAGTAGGTGAGACTGCAGGCGAAGCCCCCGCGGGGCTGTGCTCTGGGAGGGCCCTCTTCAGCCGGCCCCGCTGCAGCAAGGCAGTGACCCGCGTGTCCTGCTGGCTGGGGGTGGGGGGCGCAAATGGGCGCTCACGTGCAGGGGCAAAGGGCTGGCTGATTAGGGTTAAAGGTGCCCGCGACAGCGCTGGGAGGAGGGAGGCTGAGCTGTGTCACAGAGCACAGAGGGACACATGAAGTTCAGCAAGTTCCATGTCAGCTGCTCCTTGGCGGGACTGGGCTGTAGTCCAGGTCTTCCCAGCAGAGCCCAGGGTCTCTCCCTTGTTCTTGAAGGGGCAGAGACCTGAGAGAAGATGGGGAGGCTCAGATACAAGTGGAGTAGCACAGGTTCCAGGCGAGCTGGGGCACCTGCAGCGCCCTGAGCCACAGTGGTGCTGAGAAAACCAGACTAGCGGTTTCCACTATGTGTCACAGCGATGGGTTGGGCTGGTCTGGCTGCTGCAAGGTACCACCTCTCAGCACGGCCCCTGGGCCCTGGGATAGAGCATCCCATGCTGCCCCCTTCTCCTTGCAGGAGATGGAGGCCACTGTGGTGTGCTGGGCAAACCCTCTGTGAGCTCTGGTTCATCTGTGTCTGCAGCCTTCCACAGGATGGAGTGGGCACTGCTCTGGGCATCCTGAATGCTGGCAGGTTTGGGAAGCTGTGGACTCGATGACCATCCAGGGTACGTGCTAAGCCAGATTTTGCTAATGCTTGAACTTTTTTTGTGGCATCAAAAACCTAAGTTTTCAGTGTGACAGGGGGTACGTGGTGAGGAGGGGTCTTCATCCCATGTGTCCCTTGTTCTATCCTTGTCTCTCAAAGCTTCCAGAAGAACACCTGGGGGGACTCTATAGAGGAATGGAAAGCTGGGTGTTTCAGAGAATCTCTTGGCTCTGAGCAGTTTGCACGTTGCACACCCCAATGGGCAGCACGCATAAGCCTCTTTCCTGCGCCTGCGGTGTGTGCTGTCCATTAGAAACAGTTCGAGGACTGGGATGACACTTCCTGGTCTCTCACAAGTGTGAAAGCACATCTGTGCTCCACACTCCGCTGCCAGAGAGTGGGGACACCGTGAGTTCACACAGCACATCCACCTGCTGCTGTCATCTGTGCCACCTGCTCTTCCTCTTGGTATCCTGGGGGCAGTTCCCAGGGCAGCAGGCCCCACACTTCCCGTGAGCAGTTGAGCCAGCCAGGGCCTGCCCTGCAATCCCTCCCTGACCGTGCATGCCAAAGTGAGTAGCTAGAAGTGGATATAGGAGGAAGAAATGGAGCCCATGAGCTCAAACCTCTTGGCATAAAACCTGAAGGGCATTCTGGTGAGGGCGGAGAAGGGACTGGGAGCCAGAGGGACACTGGGAGGCATATTTGGTGCTGACAATGGGGACCAAGCACAGGGAAGTCAGCATGTGGTGAGGTTGGGGCTGGGACTACAGCGGTGGCTCCAGGGGAAGTGGCTTTGCTGTGGCTCTGAGGGGAACGGAGTGTGTGTGTGTGCATGTATGTGTGTGTGTGTACGTGTAGAGGGGCTGTTTGTGACAAGAAGCTGTGGCCAGGGGGAGGAGGATGGCCATTCTAAAGTAACAGGTGCCATGAACATCCAAGGGGGACACGCTCATGGAGGGAGGAGCCCAGGATCTTGGCTACAGAGGAAAGGGTGTGGGCCTTTGGGAACCTCTCCAGGACTGGGTGATTTTTAAAGGGAGGGGCAGATGTTGAGCCGGGGGTGTGGCCAGGGAGGAAGAGATGGAGCAGCTTCTGTCAAGGAGAGGGGGCAGCAGGGTCACCCTTCAGCACGCCTGTGGTACAGTCACAGGAGAATCGGATCCTCCAGGTCCCCTGTGCCCCACTCATCCCTGCAGGTGCTTCATGGAGGGCCCTGGGGTTTCACCCAGGATGAATTACAGGGACTCAGTAGGCCATGTACTGGGGTCTTTGGCAGGGGGAGCAGGACAGGACTGCCAGTCTGGCTTGTCTCTGGCAGGCCCTGGCTTCATGGCGACTTAGGTCCAAGGAGTTTAGTCCCACCCAACGTGGGGGTCCCACCCAACTGTCATAGGGACAAAGTCTGGTGACTGTGGCTCTAGTATCCAAGGGGACAACTGTGGGAAAATCAGAGGATAAAAGTTCCCAGGTATCAAATAGCAACGTCAGGTCTTAGGAAGGCACCAGGAGCTGGTGTGATGTTCTCTGGGCATGTGCTGGGTGGATGCTATCTTTGTTCACTTTCTTCCCTGTTCGACCCACATGGCCATCCTGCCCGGTGGACACTAGCCAGGGATGGCCCATAACACCATACCGGACCTTCAAAACAACAGTATTTGTACATGGCTGAGTGGACGATTATCCCAGTTTACAAATGGAAACTGAGGCTTAGAGAGGCCAGGCACCCTCTGTGCTACTGAATAGTGGGTGGTCCATGATCAGAGTCCGCACGTGTGTGATGGCCCAGCCTGGCTTCTTCCCACGTGCCCCTGCCCATATAGTAGGAAAAGCCCTGTGCTGGGAGCCAGATGGCCTGGTTTTGAGCCCCGGTTCAACCTGACTGGAGAATGAAGGCGCGGCGTGAGGTAGAGTGGAAGAACACGGAAAAGCTTCCAAGAGATGGCACTGGAGGCAGCAATTAGGAGTTGGTTAGATTGCAAATGAGGCGAGAGGGATAGACAGGGCATCTGGATGCAGGACGCTGAGAGCGCATGGCCCTGAGGTGTGGAGCCTGCACGTCAGAGGAAGAGGCCGGAGCACGGAGGCCCTGGAGACATGGAGCCAGGCAAACATGGCCGGCACCAGCCTCCTTTCACAGAGGTCTCATTTCAGGGAAGATTTCACCTCTTGCTCTCAAGTTGCTCTCAGATATCCTTATTGGCTATTTGGTTTTAAGGTTTTATATGAATATTTCTGCAAAGTGTTTGTTGGCCAGTTTTAATTTGACCTTTAAATCATTTTTTTATAAAGACTTATTTATTGATACAAGAACTGGGGCACAGGCCAGATGTGCAGGAGGGTGAAAGGATTCACCAGAGACAGAGCGGGGAACAGAATACACTGACGAAACACACTGCTGAGGGGAGCAGCGGGCGAGACAGGAGAGTCTGCCCCACCATGTGGATTCTTGCTGGCCAGCTGGGATTGAACCCGCGCAGCAGTGGACAGCTTCGCAGTGCAGCACTCAACTGCCTGCGCCACCAGGGAGGCCTAGCTATCATTTTTAAAGAAGGGTTTCCTTCTTCTCTGCCCCAGAGCCTTGCTATTGCTGGACAGGGGGAGGGATGTCTCTACTGGAGCAAGGACAGGCAAGCTGAGGTGCTGAGGCCCAGCCTGGGCTGCTGTCTTGGAGGGGGCTAGTGAGGGACTGGTGGGGAGAGAGGAGAGGAGGTGGCTGTGGGGCAGAGGGAGCGGGTGGGTGAGGGAGAGACTCTGGCAGAGATTGGGAGAAGGAGGCATTGGTTGGGCAGGTGGAGGGAGCAGAGAACAGGGGAAGTGGGAAACTGGGAGACAGAGCAGAAGGGAGAAATTGTAGGAGAAAAGCAGAGAGTAAGGAGGGGGAGCCATTGGGGTGGGGGTTATGTGGAGTGGGAAGTAGAGGAGGGAAGAGGAGAAAGAGGTGGAAGGTAGGGAAAAGCTAGAACAGTGAAGGAAGATTTCAGGGTGGAAATTGAGGGTCTAAAGAAGGAAATCCTCATTAATCTTATTTTTAAGAAAGGTATTCTAGAATGTATTCTTTGTGAATGTCTTATAAATACACTGAAAATGTTTTAGAAGATTTGTTGACACTTACTGAATATGTTCAACCACCATGCATTGTGGTTGCCCTTAGCTTTTGCCCTTAGCTTTTCTAAAAGTTCCTGGGAATGGAATGGGTCATAGAAGATTTCCCAGGAACCTTCAGATCTATTAGTCATTCCATCTGATTTGAATTCATTTAAATTGAGAGAGTTAAAGAAACAAATCAATTGTTAAAATTTGCTGAGACTTGTGTTAGTCTTGGGCCATTTGGTTCCCCAGCAGGGGCTTTCCCCCGGCAGAGAGCAGGGAGCCCACCAAGGTGTGACTGTTTACAGGAAAATCTCACCTGCGAAGGGCTCTCTCAGGCCTGTCCTGAATCACTATGCAGATCTCTGACGAGAACCAAGGATTTGTAACTCAATTTATTGAGAAAAAAAGTTAGTCCTGACCATTATCTGACTGAATTGTGCGCGGAGGTGTGGGGAGGTGTTGGTCACAATAACCTGGGCATGGCCATGTTAGAAATAGTCTGTTTAGAAATAGTCTGGTTGCATAGACTTAGTCTTTGTAGTTGTTCACCATCATTATTATAACAATTTTCTGAACAAGCATTTCCTCTAAGGTTTTTTCCGCCTTTACCTTAAAGAGATATTGACTAGAGAATGAGGAAGTACCTCTGGGTCTGTGCAAGATAAAGTATGGAGTAACTTTGCATCAACAGGAACTTTCCCAAAAGCTGACTTTTTCAAAGAGCCTCTCAGAGCTGATTCCCCTTCAGTGAACCCCTCCTGCCAGCTTTCTCACCCCAGTGTAAACATGACATGCAAATCTCTCCTGAAATTTGACTCTAGCACTCTGACTGAGGCATTTGATCATACTGTTATTTGAATGAATTCTCAGGGCAGAGAAGACAGAACAGAGGGAGGGAAATATTGGACAGTGCTTTCACTCTCTTCCAGTGCCCACTGTGGCCACACACTGTGTCTTCAGCTGGGAGCTATCATACCTGGGGTGCCCTGTGCCTGGGACATGGATGAGTGTGTGGAAAAGTGGGGGACACAGTGACCTACTTATACAGCAGATAGTCTGAACACTGGCCTCCTCCCCAAGATGTTGGGGTGGGAGTCCAAGAAATAATGGAAATAAATGAAGTTGCTTCAGGAGTGGCAAAGTGTGTCACCGTCCTAAATGGATGACTTAATAGCCCTGCAGCTTCAGCGCCAGGTTCCTGATTGGAGGAACCAGACAAGTGAAGGTTCTTATACTCAACACCTAACTCTTCTTAGAGGGAAGTCAAGTCAGGTTATTGTGAGAGTCTGAGGCTCCTGGGTAGGAACCGAGTTTGAAATCTGGAATGGAGTTGACTAATATTTCCTTATTTTAGGTTCTGCAGTCCTGAAACACGCTGCTTAAATTTTATCCAAGAGGTATTTGGTTGAACCATATGAACTTACCAGTTTGTCAAATGTAGTCAACATGAGCAATTGCATATGGTCTGACCTAGCAATCCATGAAGAAGAATGAGAGGACAACTAAGTCTAAGTCTTTTTTGGGTCCAGTTCAGGAGCTGGGAACAGATACTCCCTGGGCACCTGCAGGGGTTTGGGCATCACAATAGTCAGTTACTGAGCATTCCTACATGCTTGCCACTGGGCTGGGCCTGGCACTGAACTTGTGTGAGGATCGTGCCCCGCCATGCTCATGGACAAAGCCTGGGGCTGGGACTCCTGCCCAGGTCAGCATCAGGAGCTGCTTCTACGCGGGGCCACCTGTGTGTACTCATGCGACACCTGGCACCAGGCTAGAGGCCCAATAAACATCGGCCCCCTTTGTCCCTGAACTCCCACAGCTCTTGGGTCTCTAGTGAGGAGGGGAGGAGAGAGCCAGTCACTCTTCTTCCTCCGCTGAGCCCTCACACCTTGGGTGGAACTCTTCCCTGGTATATACTCTGGGGAACCAGATGGCCTCCAGGCTTGCAAAAGGCTTCTCTCTGCTTGGGTTCTCTTGCGCTTGCCCTCTAGTTCCTCCAGTGACCTGTCCTGAGTAGTGAGCTGCCCAGTGAGGAGATATCTGCTGGTGCCACTCTAGCTATGATCAGTCTTGGGCTCACCCAAGACTCTTTGACTAACCTGAAGCCAAAACCCTCTCCATTTTATATTTGGGGAAACTGAGGCCCAGAGAAAGGGCAGAATCAGATTGTGATCAGGCTCAGCTGAAAATCACTTCTCTGGAACCCCAGACCTGCACTTTCTCTTCACAGCTTGTGGTTGCCTGAGGTACCATTTGGCTTCACAGCCTGGCAAGGACTGTCTGGGTCCAGTACCACCCTCAACCCCAAGATCCTGTAAAAGGAGCCCTAGAAAGTGGGACACAAGTAATTCTGCCCACAGTCTTTGTCTAGTTCAGGGCCTCTTAGAGCCTCAGGGTCCCCATCTGTGAAATGGAGCATAAACTTTACACCTTCTAGTTTCCAGGGGAAATGAGTGGTACCATGCAGACCTCATCACAGAAGCCCCCCTCCAGACCTTGGGTCCCAGCCTCCCCCACAAACTTCTAGACATGCCCCCACCCAGTTCCAACCCAGAAGGGGGGGTACTTGGTGCTCCCCCAGCCGGTCCCTGCTGCCCCCATGGGTCTCTGTGCCCCCAGTCTGGTCCGCCGCACGCCCTCACCGCACCACGCTCGAAGTCATTGTAGAAGGGCTTGTCCAGCAGGTGCTTCTCACTGCAGCCAGCAGAGCCCACGAGGCTAAGGTAGATGTAGTCGTCGGTGCCAGCAAACCACTGACTGCCGGTGGCCACTGTGACGGTGTAGGAGGGCATGGTGGTTCAAGAGAGTGCCGCTGGCACTGAGAACCCCAGCAAGCTGGTTCAGCAAGGGCAGGGCTCACACTTGGCAGCCACCAATGCAGCTGCTTCCTCCCACAGCTGTGACCCTGCAGGTTGTGTTCTAGGCCCCGCCTCTGTGCCTTCCTGCCCCCGCCCTCCTGTCCCCGCCCTCCTGCAGGTTCCACAGTGCAGACTGCTGCTGAAGCCCTGGTCACCTGTTCCTGCGTCTCACCTCCTCAGCTTGGGGTCTGTTTTAGCAATTAGGGTGTGAGGCAATCTCAGCAGCTCTCCATCCATCCTTCCTCCCACTCACCCACCCATTCAGTACTTGGTTTATTGTTAACACTCTTCATCCTTCTTTCTTGCCTCAGCTTCCCTCAAAGATAGGCTCCTGTAAGTCACTGGGCTTGGATCTTGGAAACCCCTAGAAGATGAGACATAGTGTCTGTTCTCATCAAGTTCCCAGAGTGAGTGGAGACCACAGGAAAGGGACAATTACCCCGCTGTTGTTGCTTATAGCAGGGATACTCTGGAGTCTCCCGTGGAAAGACAAACCCATGTTTTCTGGATGAGGCCAAGCCTGAGCTAATACTGAGGGCAGAATCTGGAATATAGAGACTTAGGTCAGAACTGGCTTCTTCCACAGACTTGGCGAACGTCACTCTGGGTGGGATGTAGTTGGGTACCCTGGTGAGTCAGATGTCAGCCATGCTCTGATCCATGGGAGTGGGGTCCAGGACAGCCAGAAAGAGGGAAGCCAGGAGAAGAAAACCCAAATCTGGACACTTAGGGGACAGGAGTTTTGCTTCGTGGGGGTGGTGAGGGGATGGATAAACTCAGATTGAGAAATTGGGCATATGCTGGTAAGGGAGTGAGCCTTATTGGAGGTGGCTCATGGGAATGGATCAATGGTGGGAAGTCCTAGGGAAGAAGACACAGAATCCACAGCAGGAATATTCCAGGAGTTAGAGCTAGTAGCTGGGAACAGGCCGCCTGTGGAATAACTGGTGGTGTGCTTGGAAGGGAGGTCAGTGGAAGGCCTGGCTCATTCAAGGGGAAGCTTCACAGCTGCTGTGATCTGATCTCAGACATCTCTGTTCACCTGACCTTCTCCACATCTCATTTCTGCCTTCTTTCTCCCCTCCAGCTTCAGAACTGTGTCTGACTAGGGCACACACTCAGCAATGAGCTGAACTCAATTTTAAAATGAGCTTTTTCCATGTCAAGTCATTGGATATGTCAAGTCACTTGCTCTATAAACTCACTTTTGGGAACACGGGCAAAAGGCAGGCTCTACACTTCTAGGAGCCTGGTCTCGATCTGGAAGCAAATTCTGTGTCCCCCCCCCCCCCCGCCTGACAGGACAAACACTGTGCAGAGAGGCAGTAAATAAAAGCTCATTATATTAGATATTTTTACAGCTTGAACACATTGAATGTGCAGTTTCCTGTTTTTTTTTTTCCAATTTCCTTAATGCATATCTTATGTAATTTTATCAATATTTTAACAACTGGGCCTCCCCTGGTGGCGCAGCGGTTGAGCGCTGGGCTGCGAAACTGCCCGCAGCCTCTGCAGTGCTGGTTCGATCCCCGGCCACCGGCGAGGGTCCCACATGGCACGACAGACCTCTCCTGCTGCGCTCGCTGCTCCCCTCAGCAGTATACTTTGTCAGTCTGCCTGTTCTGTTCCCCCCTCTGGTGAATTCTCTCACCCTCCTGCGTTTTTGACTGTACCCAGTGCTTGTACAAATAAATAAATCAATCTTTTAAAAAAATAAAGAAATATTTCAACAACTGAATAATATGCAATTATATGGTTATACCACCATTTCCTTAATTGGTTCACTATTAGACATTTAGGTTGCTTTCAATCATAAATCAGGCTATAGTACATCATTTGTACTTAAAACATTTAAAAAGTTTTTTTTTTTTTATCGTTGAGGTAACATTGGTTTATAGCACAGTTTTTGATTCAGGGGATAGATTCACACTGCAGACCTGTATCACTGTGCTCCACCCACCATCAGAGCATGCACATCCCTTTGCCACTGTGGCCCCACCCTATCTCCCCCCTCTATTAGCCTCTGTTCTGCAGTCACAGTTACAGCCTTTGTTAACAAGTTTTTCTTAAGATAGGGACTTAGAAATGGGCCAAATTATATGAACATTTTGATTTGTTACATGTTGAGCTACTTTCTCAGGACTGTAGTTATTTATACTCATGCCATTTACTCTTAAGTAGAACATGGGATTCTTGTTTCATAAAACTGTCATCATGCAGTAGTTTCTAGAATATCCCTACATCTTGTGTTTACTCTCTCTGTCCTGCTTTTGGCTTTCAGCATCTCCTGTATGGATCGTAACAACAGGTTCCTACCTGATACCTCCACTTTTAGTCTAACTGCCCCTCCAACCCCAGATCTCTAGCCAGTTACTGCCCTGCAACATAGATGGGATTATCTCACTGACTTGAAGTTCATCATCACTTGCTGTCCTTTCCTTTCAAAAAATGTTTCATTGTGTTTTTCTTTACCCATTCATTTGTCCTTCTCCCTCCTTCTTCCCTTCCTTTTAAACAACTTTATTGTGGTACAATTTAGTATACCATACACTTCACTCGTTTAAAGTGTATAATTCATACCCAAATGACACAGGAACATTAATTCCAAAGGGCACCTGCATCCCTATGTTTATAGCAGCACTATTTACAATAGCAAAGCTATGGAAACAACCCAAATGCCCAAAAATAGATGACTGGATCAAGAAGATGTGGTACATATACACCATGGAATATTACTCAGCATTCAAAAAAGATAAAGTCATGCAGTTTGCAGCAACATGGGTGGAGCTAGAAGGGATCATGCTCAGCGAAATAAGTCAGAAAGAAAAAGAAAAATACTGGACGGTCTCACTCATAGCAGGAATTTAGAAAACCTGAATGAGGGACCAGGAAAAAGACTAATTAATACAAAGTAAAAATCAAAATCAACAAACAACTATAAACAAGAGACACACTGGGGGCAGGGGAGGGAGGGGCAGCGAGAGGAAGACCTAGAGTCAAAATAAGGGGGGGGGTGCAATTGTATGGGGAACATAACCAAAATGAATATGCATACATTGTGCAAAAATGAACAATGATGTAAGAATTATATAAAATAAAATGTTAATTAAAAAATAAAGTGTATAATTCAGTGGTATTTAGTAATATTCAGAGTTGTGAAAACATTTCTACAGTCATTTTAGGACATTCTCCTATCCCATTAGCAGGCCTTCCCATTTCCACCTTATTTTTCCATTCATAGGGTAACACTGATCTACTTTCTGTTTTTATAGATTTGTTTATTCTGGATATTTCATACAAATGGAATAATATCTATGTGACTTTGTATTATAGTCTTTCATTTGGCATAGTTTTTTTCAAGGTTTATCCACATTGCAGCATGTATCTGTACTTTATTCGTTTCTATTGCTGAGTAATATTCCATTTCTGTGGCTATACCACAATGTGTTTATCTTTTTGTCAGATGACCTAAATCTGAGTTGTTTTCATTTTTGGACTGTTATGAAAATTATGATATAAGCATTCATGTGTAAATTTTTGTTCATGTATAAATTTAAAGTTCTTTGGGTGAGATAACTAGGAGTGGAATTGCTGGATCAATGGGTAACTCTATGCTTAGCCTGTTGAAGAAATGCCAGATTGTTTTCCAAAGTGGTTGCACCATTTTAAATTTTCATCAGTGATCTATGAGATACCATGTTTTTCACATCTTTGCAAAAACATTATACTCTCTGTGAAGTGGTACCTCATTGTGGATTTGGTTTGCATGGGTTGCTTCACACTTCCCTAATGGCTCAAGATGATGTGCATCTTTTCACACGCCATTAGTTGTTGTATATCTTCTTAGGAGAAATGTATATTCAGGTCTCTTAGCTATTAAAAAATTAGCTAGTTTACTGTATTATTGAATTGTAGGTGTTCATACATCTTGCTTAGAAGTCCTTTAACCATAGTATGTACAAATGTTTTGTCACTTATGGATGCTATCTTTTCACTTTTATGATGTTTGAAGCACAATAGCTTTAGTTTAAAATAAGCCCAGTTTAGATTGTTTTTGCCTTTGTGGGTTGCTGATTTTAGTACCAAATCTAAAAGACAGTTGCCTATGCTAAGATCACAAAAAATTTACTCCCATGTTTTCTTCTAGGAATTTTATAGTTTTACCTCCTTGTTTAGGTCTATGATCCATTTTGTGAAGTTTTATGTATGGTGTGATATGCGCATCAAATTCATTCTTTTGTATGTGAATATTCAACTCCCCTTGTTCCATGTTGAAAAAACTTTGTTCCCCATTGAATTGTTTTGGCACCTTAGTGAAAAATTAGTTCACCATAAATGTAAGGGTTTATTTCTGGACATTCAATTTTAGTCCATTTTGAAATTGGGAAGTGTGAATCTTCCCTTATGTTTTATTTTTTCAATGATGTTTTGACTATTTTATGTCCTTTGCAATTTCATAGAAATTATAAGATCAACCTGTCCATTTCTGAAAAATCAAACAGGATTTTGAGAAGGATCATGTTGAAGTGGTTAATTTGGGGCGTATTGGTCTTAAAAATATTAAGTCTTCTGAACCAGGAACATGACAAGATTTAATTTATTTAAATGTTCTCTAATTTATTATTTTCCAGTGCAGCATTTTTTGTTAAATTTATTCCTGAATACTTCATGCTTTTAAAGAAGAAATGCGGTTTCCTCCCAGCATTGAAAATCTTTTGATTTCCCCATTTTTCAACCCCTGGTAACCATGGCTTTATTCTCGGATCTGAGTTAGACTTTTTCAGATTCTACAGATATGCGAGATCATGTAGTATTTATGAGATGATACAGTACTTTCTTTGACTTATTTCACTTAACAATTCCACTTAGCATAATGTCTTTCAGCTTCATGAGTGCTTGCACAAATTGTAGGATTTCTTCTTAAAAAATTGCCACAAAGAAAATATGATTTTACATATAGATGTATGTATATATACACACACATATATAATACCACATTTCCTTTTTTCATTCATCTGTTGACACTTAAGTTGGTTCCATATCTTGACTACTGTGGAAAATACTGCAATGATCAAGGGTGTGTCGATAACTCTTCAGGATCCGGATTTCATTTCCTTTTTGATATAAAACCAGAAGAAGAATTTTTGGATCATAAAAATTCCATTTTAATTTTTTGAGAACCCTTATACCATATCCCATAGTAACTGTACCAATTTGCATTCCATCCAACATTATATAAGTGAAGTCAATTTTTCCTGCAGTGTGGGGATTTTCTGATGTTATTCCTCAGACAGCCTTGGGCCTGTGCACTCTCAAGCCGGGATGGCAGCTCTCCACGTCTTTCTTTGATCTGTAAAGTTTTCCTTGGCATTACACTAATTAATTATTAGGTGAGTGCCCTGTTTTTGACAGCTCCCCGGGGCATAAATTACTCAACAGTCTGATCCAACTGTATTTTGACTCTTTATAGGAATAATCTTTGAGACCTGTTCTGTAGTTTGTTTTAACAGACGAAATCTCTTCCTAACTGCTGTCTACGAGGGGAAATAATTCTTTAAAAACAAACCTGAGTTTTCCAAATGATTGGATCAGGACACCCAGGTAATGGTCAATATTTTCTGTTACATAAAGTAAACAGATTGAGGATATTAATTAAATCCACAAAGTAGCTTTACCACACCTAGATAGGTGTTTGCTTGAACAACTGGGTATGGCAGCTGAGCCTCATCGATGCAGAAGACGGACCATCACATCATGCTTCAACTACTGTGCTCTTATCTGAATAGTCTCTATCTACTTATCCCCATGAAATCTTGGCGGATTTTCTTCTCTTGGTCTGGAGTATTCCTATCTTCCTTCTCTACCTCCTGATCTCCTACATGACTGTTGCTGCTTCCATGGAACCCTACTCGAAGCCCTCAGGCAGAGTTAGTTATACCTCTTCTGAACTCTGTAACTTTTGCTTATGTCCTTATTTTAGCAGATTTCCACTTTTCCCCATCAGTATTTGCTTCAATTTTCATCTCTCCTTTATATTCTGAAATACCTGAGAGTAGGGGCTGTATTTTATTCGTCTTTATTGTGATGTCAGGTTCAGAGAAGCTGGTTGGTTAAGTTACCGCTGGAGTGTCTGCTACTTGCTAGGAACATATGGTTTTAGTGGTTGGCAAGCAGATAGGCAACGTGTGTGTGAGCTCGAGCACTTAGAACTTCCTTTCTAGCTGGTCTCATGATTCCCTGACTCATGGAGTGGAACTTGTGGCATGTCAGCAGGAAGCCACTGCACTGCGGGACAAGTATTCTCTCCATCAGGGCGACACAGCCTTGGTGCCATGACTGACCAGGAGATGTGCGAGAATGAGTCTGTCCGAGTAGTCATTTTCCTCAGGAGGGTGTTTTATAGGACCACGCCTTCTTTTGTCTTACGCCAATCATTTACACCCCTTTTTAGTTTCTCCTTGTCTATTTGCGGAGCAAAACAGAATTAAACACCATTTTTTCTAGAGCACTAAAAACAAACATTTATTGCAGATTTAGAGAAATAAAGAAAAAGAAATCATGTCTAGAATGTTCTCTCTGCCCCTTTCCGAGGATGGAAGACCTCATAGTTCTGACCAACTTCCCCTCAGGGTCGATGTTACCACCTTCTTCCAGCCCTGTTGCTTGTTTGGTTGCTACTTGTCTGAATACAGGAAGAATAATAAGAGAAAGAATAAGTCTTTTTTTTTAAAATTTATTTTTGTGTAGAAGAACTGGGGTGTAGGCCAGCGGTGTGGCGATTCACCAGAGACTGAGTGGAGAGCAGAACAGGTGGATCTGCTGAAACACTGCGAAAGGGGGCAGCGGGTGAGACAGGAGAGGTCTGCTGTGTCATGTGGGTTAGCTCCCTGGCTGGGCATCAAACTCAGGCCATCACAGTGACAGTGCTGAGACTTAACCCCTAGGCCACCAGGGAGACCCCCAGAGAAAGAATGTCTTAAGATGCATATCTGAGTAAGGAGCCTGCTGATAGGATAATGATGAAATGTCTGTTTATACCTTTTTTAGTCTGTGATCATAGCTCAGATACTTTTGGAGAAGTAGCTACCTCCTTCTGTGTGCATTCAGAGCAAGACTAAGTATGCCAGTTGGACACTTTCCCCTCCCTCAAGACTATAAGAAACAGGGCAGTGTGGTCCACCACCTTATCTTGGTTTATGTTTTCCTGAGACCCAGGTATGTTTATCCTTTATAGCTCAGTTCAACTACTCTGTTTTTTCAGGAAGACAAAGTCAGTGAACATTGTTCCCTTTGGAAATTCTTGACTGAGTAGACAAAAATATTTTTTAATTTTTTATTATTTTAATTTTTTATATTAAAAAATTTTCTTTACATCATTGTTCATTTTAAAACAATATTTGCTTCCCCCCACCCCCTCAGGTGTAGTCCCCATAGAGTTCCCTTCCCCAATGCACCCGTGCACCATCACCTCGGTCCCCTGTGCTCCTCCCTCCCTCCCTCTCATCCCTCTCCCTCCTCCCCCACTGCAGGATGTCTCTGGTTTATAATTGTCTGTTTTTGCTTTGTTGTGTCTTGTACTGTTACTACTTTTTTACACTGATGCCTTATCTGGTTCCCCTATATTCCTGCTATAAGTGAAACCATCCGATATTTTTTTTTTTCCTTCTGGCTTGTTTCACTGAGCATAATTCCTTCTAGCTCCATCCATATTGCTGTGAATGGCATGAGTTGATCTTTTTTTTTGATTGCTGAATAATATTCCATTGTGTATATATGCCACATCTTCTTGATCCAGTCATCTAATTTTGGGTATTTAGGTTGTTTCCAGCTTTTACCTATTGTAAATAGTGCTGCAATAAACATAGGTGTACAGGTGCTCTTTTGAATTAATATTTTTGTCCTTTGGGTAGATCCCTAGTAGTAGAATTGCTGGGTCATATGGTAGCTCCATTTTTAGTAGACTGAGGAACCTCCAGACAGCTTTCTATAGTGGTTGGACCAGTTTGCACTCCCACCAGCAATGTAGGAGTGTTCCTTAGATCCATGAAAGACAAGATTCACACAGGCTGGTATTTTTTATTAGAGTTTTTTCTCAAATGGGAGAACAATTCTCATTATTCAGGACATAACCCAGCTCATTTTTTAATCCCAAGATTAGATCATCATAAGAGATTATCTTTTATTTCCTCAAATTTTATTGATTTGCCAGTCATTTACATAACAATGTAATTTATTTTATTTTATTTTTATTTTTTGTTTATAGAGGCATGTTTTTATTTATTTATTTATTTTATTTGTTTGTTTACTTATACAAGCACTGGGTACAGTCAGAAGTGCGGGAGGGTGAGAGAATTCACCAGAGCCAGAGCGGGGAGCAGAGCAGGCAGAAGGACCGAAGGACACTGCTGAGGGGAGCAGCAGGCGGCAGGAGAGGTCTGCACGCCATGTGGGACCCTCCTCCGGTGGCCGGGGAGCAGCCGGGGATCGAACCGGCTCCGCAGAGGCCGCGGGCAGCTTCGCAACCCAGCACTCAACCGCTGCGCCACCGGGGAGGCCCAACAATGTAATTTTTTGAGACAACTTCACATACCTCTGTATATGCACTTGCTTCGTGCATCCTCCACCAAGCTCTAGTTTCAAACCCTCCTCTCTCCTGTTTTCTTCCTCTTCCCCATCTCCTCTGGGAACCTGTACATTTTTCAGAATCTAAGAATCGTTTTTGTTGTATTTTGCCAGTTTGTTTTCTTTGGCTATTTATATTCTACAAATGACTGAAGCCATCTGGTAACTGTTTTCACTTTCAGACTTGGAGTCATTCATTTTGTCTCAAAAGCACTATTCCATCTTTTCAAATAGCTGAATAGTGTCCCATTGAGTATACATTCCACATCTTCTTCATCCAGTTGCCTGCACAGTTAATTTGCTTTCATGAGTTGGCTGTTGTGAGTAATGCTACTATAGACATAATAGTGGATAAATCCTTTTGTATTCATGTTTTCATATTCTTTGGGTAATTACCTAAAAGATTTGCTTGATTACATGGTATTTCCATTTTTATTTTAATTTGGAATCTTCCTGCCATTTTCCATAGAGAGTGTGTCAAATTACATTCCCACCAACAGTGGATGAATATTTTTCTTCACATCCTTGCCAAGATTTTTTGTTTCCGTCTTTGAGATAGGTCATTTTCATAGGGGTGAGGCAATATCTTATTGTGGGTTTGATTTTAATTTCCCTCTTAAGTAATGTTTAATATTTTTTCATGTGCCTGTTGACCAATAGAATAATGGTCAATGTTATATAAGCAATATATATAATATATATACTATTCTTTGGCAAAGTGCCTTTTCCTCATTTTTTTTTTTTTGATGGGGTTTGTTTTTATGTTATTGAGTTCTATATTTTGGAAATATGAGCTTTATATATTTTGGAAATATATTTAGAAATTAACCCATATGTGTGATGTGCAAATATCTGTCTTTTTGTTTTCATGGTGTTTTCTTTTGTGGTACAACGTTTTTTAGTTTAATATAGTCTTATTTGTTTACTTTTGTTTTTATTTCCATTGCCATTGGAGTTTCATCCCCAAATATATCTCTGAAATAGATATTGAGAAATGTATCTCCTGTTTCCTTTTGCATATTTTAAGGTTTTAGGTCTTATATCCAAATCTTTAATCCATTTTGAATTGATTTTTATGCATGGAATTAAGTCATGATATAGTTTCATGTTTTTTGCTTGTGACTATCAGGGCTTCTCAACACCATTTGTTAAATAGGGTTTCATTTCTTCATTGTAGGGCTATTGCTCCTTTGGCAAAGATTAACTGTCCATATTTATGTGGGTTAATTTCTGGCATCTCTACTTTAGTCCATTGGTCCGTATTTATTTTTGTTTCAATATTATACTGTGATTATTATTGCTGTATAGTATAGCTTGGAATCAACATTGTCTATCTGGGATCTTATGTGGTTCCATTTGAATTTTAGAATTGTATGTTCTTTCAGTTCATTGGGATTTAATTAGGTTTTGTGCTGTAATTTTAAATTGATTTAGGTAATATGACCGTTTTATTATTCTATTATTCTAATCTGTGGATTTTTTTTAAAGATTTATTTATACAAGCACTGGGTACAGTCAGAAGCGCAGGAGGGTGAGAGAATTCACCAGAGCCAGAGCTGGGAGCAGAGCAGGCAGACTGACGAAATACACTGCTGAGGGGAGCAGCGGGCGGCAGGAGAGGTCTGTGCGCCATGTGGGACCCTTGCCCAGTGGCTGGGGATCAAACTGGCGCTGCGGAGGCTGCAGGCAGCTTTGGGAAGCTTCGCAACCCAGTGCTCAACCACTGCACCACTGGGGAGGCCCTAATCCATGGATTTGATTTGAAAAATATCCAAGGGATTTTTTTTTTCATTTCTTTGTGTCCTATTTCCTTTGATAGTATTTAATTTTCAGGATATATGTCCTTCACCTCCTTTGTTGTGTTTACCCCAAGATATTTCATCTTTCAAGTGTGATTGTAAATGGGATTGTTATTTAAATTTCTTTCCTCGAATGTGTCATTTGCATATAAAAATATAATAGATTTTTATGTCTTGATTTCATATCCTCCCACTTTGCTATTAATATATTTGCTTATTATTTCTACTAATATTTGGTAGTCTTTTGAATTTTCTATGTATATTATCATCTCATCTGTGAATAGTAATAGTTTCACTTCTTCAGTTGGACTACTTTATTTCTTTTTCTTGCTAAATGCTTTGGCAAGCACGTCCAATATTATGTTGCATAGCAGTAGTGAAAGTAGAAGAGATCATTGTCTTGTTTCTGATATTAGGGGAAATTGTTTCAGTGTTGAATATGATGCTAGTTATAGGCTTGTCATATGTGGCCATTTTATATTGAATAAACTTTTATTCCCATTTACTGAGAGCCTTTATCAACATCCTTTATCATAAATGGATGTTGAATCTTGTCAAATGCTTTGTCAGCATCTATTGAAATGATCATGAGATTTTTATCTTTTTTTTTGATGTGGTGAATGGTATTAATTTGTGTAAGTTGAACTCACTTTGTAGCCCTGGAATAAATGCTACTTGGTCATGATGAATGAATCTCTTAATATATTGTTGGATTTGATTTGACAAGATTTTGTTCATCAGATGTTCATGTATGTTTGTCAGAGAGATATTGGTAGTTTTTTATTTTTGTACTGTTCTTGCTTGATTTTGGGATCTTTCCACTACCTCTTCAACTTTTTCCAAAGAGTTTGACAAAAACAGGCAGTTGATCTTTGAAAGTTTTGGTAAAACTCACTAGTGAAGAATCTGGGTTTTTGTTCTTAGGGAGACTTTTGATTACCCTTCAATTTTTGTGCTTGTGATTTTTCTGATCAAGCTCTCCAATTCATCCTGGTTGAGTCTTGGAAGTTTGTATGATTCTAAAATATGTCCAGTTTCCCAAGGTTGTCCAAGTTGTTTGCACATAGATGCATATAGTAATCTCTTATGACTCTGTATTTCTGCAGCATCTGTTATTTTGCTTCTTTCACTTCTGATTATTTTTACTAGGGATTCCTCTTCTCAGTAAGCCTAGCTAATGGTTTATTAATTTTGGTTATTGTTTCAAGGAACATTTGTTGCATTGATCACTTTATCATCTTTCTGGTTTCTATTTAGTTTATTTTCATTCTAATATTTTACTATTTCTTTCCTGCTATGGTATTTGGTTTCATTTCTTTTTTCTAGTTCTCTCAAATATAAAAGATTATTTGAGATTTTTCTTATTTATTGATGTGAGCCTATATTGTTATACACTTCCCTTCCAATTTTGGAAGGGAAAATTTAATGCTTTTAATGCCTCTCATGGAGTCTGATAACTTCTCTCTCCATTTCCTTGGTCTTTTTTTTTTTTTTTTAATAGAGGCATGTTTTTTATTTATTTATTTATTTGTTTTGTTCATTTGTTTTGTTTATACATGCACTGGGTACAGTCAGAAGCGCGGGAGGGTGAGAGAATTCACCAGAGCCAGAGCGGGGAGCAGAGCAGGCAGAAGGACCGAAGTACACTGCTGAGGGGAGCAGCGGGCTGCAGGAGAGGTCTGCGCGCCATGTGGGACCCTCCGCTGGTGGCTGGGGAGCAGCCAGGGATCGAACCGGCACTGCAGAGGCTGCGGGCAGCTTCAACCCAGCGCTCAACTGCTGCGCCACCGAGGAGGCCCCATTTCCTTGGTCTTCAGATAATTTCTCTTTTGATTTCTTCATTGACCCTGGAGTTATTCCAAAGCATTTTGTTTTGTCTCCACGTTTGGATTTTTTTCAAAACTTCTTTTTGTGGTTGATTTCTAGCTTTATATAATTGTGGTCATAAAAAAATGATTGGTATAATTTCAACTTTCACATTTTTTTGAGATATGTTTTGTTTCCCAGCATATGCTCCATCCTTGAGACTGTTATATACAGTTGAGAATGTACATTCATTTCTTTTAGGAGGGAAGGCTCTGTGAATGTCTATTACATCTATCTGATCCATTACTTCATTTAAGGCAGGCATTCCTTTGTTTACTCTCTTTCTGGATTGTCTGTCCAAAGAGGTCTGTGGTGTGTTGAAATTCAGTACTCTTACTGTGTTGCTGTCAGTATGTTGCTTTAGGTCTGATAATAGTTGTTTTAAATATTTTGTTTTAAATAGTTGTTTTAAATACAGGGTGCACCTGTATTGGGGGCATAGATATTGATGACAAGTATATCTTCCTTTGATCATCATTTGACTATATAAATTATATCATTTTCTTCATCCCCTTTAAGTTTTGTTGTGTCATGTCATTATTTATACCTCTGCTTGCTCAAGGTTTTGTGTCCTTTTGTCTTTTCAAGTGGATGAACTCATTTCAACATTTATTGCAAGTCTGGTGGTGGTAAACTCAATTAGCTTTTTTGTCTGGGAAAACCTTTATTTTTCCATTATATTTTAATGATAATTTTGTAGGATACAGTATCCTTGACTGGTATTTGGGTACCTTTTAGAATTGTCAATGTCATTCCACCCTATTTTAACCTTGAGTGTATCTGCTGAGAAAACTGATGAATGTTTGATCAGGGTGCCTTGCATGTTACATTCTATTTTGCCCTACAAATTTAATATTTTTAAAAATTGATAATTTAACAATGATGTGTCTTGATGTGACTTACTTGATGTAAGTCATTTTGCATTAAAAAATTTGAGTATTTGAGTGTTCTTTTGGCTTCCTGGATAGATTTAGCTCTTTCCTTAGCCTTGGAAATTCTCAACAATTATTTCTTTGACTAAGGACTCTGCTTCTTTCTCTCCTGGCCTTCTGGAACATCCAATACCATTATTTTTTCTTTTCTGATAGTCTGATATTTCTCATGATTTCATCATTTTCTCTAACTCTTACTGCTTTGTCTTGGGTCATTTATATATTGGTAGCTTCAAGTTTTGGAATTTTCTGTTCTGCTACTTAAGTATACTTAATATAATTTGCATATACTCATTTCATTCAGCATCTTTGTGTGTTAAATATCTTTAATCTCTTTAAGTGAAGAAATTTTTGTTCGTGGAACTATTTTCAAAGATCCTGTACCTACCTTTCTGTGTTTGATTTTAATTTCTAGGATCCCACTGAGTTGTTTTGTCACATCTTTGAATTTGGTGTCTTTTATATTGGGCTCTGGACTTCTATTCTCTTTCAGCTTTTCCATCTTCTATTCAGATGCACCTTGTTGCCTAGACACATGTTGTCTTACCTGATTTTTCTAGGTGGGGTGCTGTAACTTCAGTTTTGTTTGTTAATCTTTAACTTTGCTAGGTATGGAAGCAAGGGGAGTTTGGATTACAAAGACATGGTCTCAGTCTTGATGGGGGGAGAGGGCTATTCCAGTTGGAAAATTTCACACTTTTCTCCTCTTGCTCTCTAGAGAAGGCCCTGTTTACTGTTTCACAGAGCCCAAATGTTAGGGCCCTGCCTCCTTGCCTCTCCTTTCCATCGTCTTCAGTAGGTATTTCTTTCCAGTTTCCCCGAAAGGAGGTGGAAGTGAGAGTCTTTCACCCAGGCTGCTGGTATTCAGACTTTCCAGAACTGAACCAAGTTCCCAGTGCCTGTATGCACGGATATAGGTCTGCATCTCCCTCACTGAAGATTCTCTGCACACAATCTGCATTCCCACTGTCTGTGTCCAGTGCCCCACCTGTTTTACTGACTGAAATGGGTGCTTCCTTGACTGCAGCTCCCTTTCTCTGTTTACCCACACACTGAGCAACCAAACTCCGAGCAAAATTTCTATGGTTCAGTACCCCATCACCAGTGAGGAACTGATGAAATTTCCTGTGAACAAAATTTAACTTTACCTAGGAGAGGTTCATAAAAATCTCCCTATTCCACCATCTTGTGGGTGAAGTCTCCAAAAGATTATCTTTAAGATTGTTTTAAGTTGAACAAGCAAAGAAAGAACAAGCACAAGGAAGCATTTTCCTCTTCTCTCCTATTGTACCGCATGGGCTTTCTTAGTTTAACACTGCTTGATATTGTCTGTCTTTCCCTCTTCATTGTCTGTCTCTTCCTAGAGGTGAGCATTATGATATCATGCCAGTTTTGTTCACTTTCACATTTGATCCTTACAAAAAGGCTTTGTGGTGAAATGTAGGTGGGGAGAAAAGGAAGTAGTAATTTTCTAGACATTTTGTGCAAAGAAACCTTACATACTCGTTCTTACAACATCCTCAGGAAGTAAATGCTATTACTCAATTTTACAGAGAAGTTCCCCCAAGTTAAAATATCTCCTGAATAGCTTTTGGTGCATATGCTTGTGTTTACATGTCTTAAGTATGTGAGGATTACAATTAGTCTTCAAAAAAGTTCCACTTAGAGAACCAAGGGTCACCAAGATTTGCTTTCAATATTTTTTTCAAGACGAGACTATGTAAGTTTGGTTTTATATATCTGACATGCCATATCAGTAGTAAAAGGAAGATCTACTGCCACATTGTGCTGCAACAGTTGGCATCAATATGGACAGAAATGAAATGGATCTTTATCTTATGTCACATGACAAGATTCCAAGATAATAAATTTTAATGTAAAATATATTTTATAATATAAAATATATGTTTATGTGGTAGGGGAGGATATATTAAACAAGTCCCCCAAAATCAAAACCTTAAAGGAAAAGGTTGATGGGTCTGATTATGTTAAAATTGGGAGTTATTATTCTCAAAAACCAAAATACCATTTAGAAAGTAAAAAACAAAACAAAACTGTGGCTTCAATTGAAAGGAACTTTTTATAGTACTTATTGCCAACAGAACATTTACATCCAGACTACTTCTGGAAATATAAAACAAAGACAAAGCTGAATTTATTGTTTCCTACTATAGGGTAGAATTGTGCTGGTTAGGCACAATCTCCTTGAGCAGAGAATATAGCTTGAATTTCTGTGGGTTTTTAGGGAAGTATGGAGTTCAGGGATTGGTGAACTTTCAGAAGCATAAGCAGATTGAAGTATTCTGTAGATGTGGGTGGGATTATTGTTGATTGGGTGGCTCTCACAGGAGTGTATACTGGGGTGAATGCATCCCTGATTGACTTTCACAAGTGAGAGACAGGCATTCATCTGTAAATTTTCAAAATCATGGTTACTGAAATGAGTTGTCATGGATTAATTGAACAGATTTAAAATAGTTTCTGGTGGCTACTTATTTCCAAGGCTACAGAGAAATCAGTTTTTTCTAAAATTGTGAGACTACTTTATTTTCATAATAGTTAATTGAATGAATAAAGCCAGCATATTATTCATTCTATAGTTGATTCCCCTTATTATTTGTTTTCTGTGTTGATCAATACCATCATGAATTTTTTTTTAAATATTTTTTTCATTTTCACAATAGCTGGGATATAGGCCAGATGTGCAGGAGGGTGAGAGGATTCACCAGAGACAGTGTGGGGAGCAGAACAGGCAGATGGACCGAAAGCACTGCTGAGGGGAGCAGCGGGAGCGACAGGAGAGGTCTGCCTTGCCATGTGGGAATCTCCCTGGCGGGCTGGGAATGGAACCCGCACTGCAGAGGCTGTGGACAGCTTCACAGCACTGCACTCAACCTGCTGCACTAGCGGGGAGGCCCCCATCATGCATATTTTTGCTCAATCTCCTTAAGAATGCATACAAATGATTCTGAAGGTGTACCTCTGGAAATAAATTATGAGGTGGAAGAGCATGTATCTTTATTAGATGATGATCTAGTAAAAATTGATTTACATTCACAGCAGCACTGAATACATCTGATTGTTTCGCATTTTCAGCAATATCAGATTGTCAAATTTAAATTTTCTTCCCAACCTGGTAGGCATTAAATGGTATTATAGTATGGTCTTAATTTTTATTAATTACTAATGAAATTGAGAAAGTACATAAGCTTAATAGTAATTCTGATTTCCTCTCTAGGGATCTATCTCTTCAACTTTTGCCAATTTTTTCCATTTTTTTAATGGGTTTTCAGGATTGTCATTATGGCTGGGGAGTTATAACTGGGTGGCTCATAAACAACAAACATTTATTTCTTACATTTCTAGAGGCTGGTAAGTTCAAGATCATGGTGCCAGAAAATGCCGTGTTTGGCCAGAGTCTGCATCCTGATTCATCAATAGCTATCTTTTCCCACATATGAAGGAAGGGACAAGAAATCTTTCTGTGGTTTGATTTATAAGGGAACCAATCCACTGGATGAAGCCTTCTTTTTATCCCATTTCCAATCTGGTCAATTGTTTTCTGAGCTCATTTATTTCCTGTAGTTCTTTGTGAGGTACAGCCAACAGGGAACAAGGCACACTCTTCAGTGTGTTCTTCCAATTCTTCACCTGAAAGAACAATATCATTAATGTATCTTTTGCCTTCTAAATTATCACAAGTGGCTTTTTTTTTTTTTTTTTAAAGATTTATTTATTTAGTGCCTCCCCTGGTGGCGCAGCAGTTGAGCGCTGGGCTGCAAGGCTGCCTGCAGCCTCTGCAGCGCTGGTTCATTCCCTGGCCACCAGCGAGTGTCCCACACAAACACACACAAACAATTTATTTATTTATACAAGTACTGGGTACAGTCAGAAGGGAGGGTGGGAGAATTCACTAGAGCCAGAGCGGGGAACAGAACAGGCACACTGATGAAATACACTGCTGAGGGGAGCAGTGGGCTTGGCAGAGGCCCACAAGTGGCATTTTTTAGGTAATGTTTATCACCACAAAACAGGGGTTGCCACCATTTCAGTCTCCAACAATAGTTTCCTCACTGCCCACCCTATAGTTAATCCCTCACATACAGAGATGTGTGTTTGATACCTAGACAGGAGGGCTAGCAGCAGTGACACAGGCGTGAGAAGTGTGCATGTTCACCACTCCCGGCAGTGGCTGACCCTGCCAGGACACTCCCTTAACTACAGTGGACCCAGATACGGGTTTGTTCTCTATAGCATACAGCACCATCTATTGGAAAAGTAGAAGCTTGGCACCCTTGATATTTGGAAAGCAAATAATGGGGAAATCACACACACATACGCACACATGCACCCATGCACTCACACAAGCTGAATCCACAGGGGCGCACTACACCACATAGAGAGAACAAATCTGCAAAACCAACCATAAAGATAGGGAAGACCTGTTCATCCTATCAAATACAGAATTCAAGATTGACATGATAAAGAAATCCAATGAAATGGAAGAAAACACAGAAAAGCTGATCAAAGAGATAAAAGAAAAGCTGGAAGGAATTATGCTCAGTGAAATAAGTCAGAAGGATAAAGAAAAACATCAGATGGTTTCCTTGGAGGAATATAGGGGAACCAAATAAAGGATCAGGGGAAAAAAAGACAAAACTAGCAGGCAATGATGAGGATACTCAGCAGGGGAGGGGAGGGGAAGGGAAGGGAGGAGGGGAGGGGAGGGGGAGGGTAATGGAGATGGATTAAAAGAGGGATAGGAAGAGAACAAGATACTATGGTGATGGTGGGCCGTGGCTGGCGGGCTCACCTACGCTGGGGCGCCCCTGTTGCCCCTCAGGTTCGCCTTAGGAGTGGTCCCCGGGGGCCTAAGTGCGGGGCCCTGCGGGCGTTGGGCCTTCAGGTCCAGCCCATGCCCCGGAGGCCTCACCTGCGTCCACGCGCGCCCAGACCACACCAACCAAAAAGCGTTTTTGGGAAGAAGGAGAAATATCACTTTATATCTTTAAATCGTGTCCACGCTCGTCTCCAGGCCCTGCCACAGGAGGACTGCGCGGTGTTCCCGGCTGTGCAGGCCAGCGGGCACCCCCCGACGGGAGCACCCGCCATGGGAGCCTTGGTGCGTATTGGCCGCTGCTGGCAGCGCCTACGGGCCACACTGCCTGTAAACTCGAGGCCACCTGAGTGCAGGCTCCCAACCAGCAGACGCCAGGCCGCGTTGTTACCCCTCACTGCCCTCTCAGGACTATGGGCTGCACCTGCGGATGCCGAGTGTATGAGGCGTTTACATCACCTTGCCGTTGCCGGGGCAGACACGCTCCCTCCAAAAAAGTACTAGTAGGCCATAAAGAGAGGTAGTGGGACGGGCCTCCCCCGTGGCCTATTGGGTTAAGGCTCGCTGCTGCTGCTACGGCCTGAGTTCGAGACCCGGCCCAGGGAGCCAACCCAAGTAAGGTGCAGTGGGCCTCTCCTCTTGCCCACTGCACTGCCTTTAGTGGTGTAATTGAGTAATGTTACTCATTCCCTGTGTGTGCTCCCCTCCCCCGTGTGTCTCTCCCATTTCCCCGCCCCCCCCGTGTGTGTCTCCCCCATTCCCTCCCCCCCCCAACATAAAGCAGGAATCCAACAACATAAAATGAGACCAGTTCTAAGTTTTCTAAGAAACCTGTTGACAACATTAGTTGAAAGAACTGATAAACCAGGGAGCTCACAATGAGGACACAACCTTCTAGAACTTATGGACATAGCAAAGGCAGCACTAACAGTAAAATATGTAGCAATATAGGCCCACATCAAGAAACGAGAAAAAGCTTAATTTTATCTTTACCTTAGGGAACAACACCGAAAGAAATGAGTAGGAATAAAAAAAATATATATAGTCCAAAAGATTAATAAAAACAAAAGCTGGTTCTTCAAAAAAAAACAAACAAAAAAACAAACCTTGTAGCTAGGCTAACAAAAAGGGAGAAAATGCAAAACAGAAACAAAGGAGAAGTTCTAACAGACACCTCAAATTCAGAGGGTTGGAAGGGAGTACTATAAACATACGTGTGCTAGGAAGTTGAAAAACCTAGAAAGGATGGACAAATTCTTAGAAATATACATCCATCCGATCCAAATAATTATAGGAATTTGAAGACAAATACTGCATTTTATTTTATTGTTTTTACATCATTGTTTAGTTTTAAACAATATTTTCTTCCCCTGCTCAGGTGTAGTCCCCAGTTTCCTTCACCAATGCACCCGTGCACCATCACCTCAGTCCCCTGTGCTCCTCCCTCAAAATACTGCATTTTAAAGCTGTAGCAAAAATTTTTCAATAAATGGTTAGAACAATGATTATCATATTCTCATCTTAATGTTCACCAGATGAATTTTATGTATAACATAAAATTTACCATGTTACCCATTTTTAGTTTAAAAGTTCGGTCCCATTAATTTCATTCATATTTGTTGTACAACCATCATTACCATCCGTCTTCAGAATTCTTTCATCTTGCAAATTGAAAGCCCCCACCCCTGAAACTTTAACTCTCCATGTCTTTCTTTTTCCAGAACTTGATAACCACAATCATCCTTTCTATATTTTTGGATTTGGATTCTCTAAATACTCTTATAAATGGAATTATACAATATTAGTTACTGGCTTATTTTACTCAGCATAATGTTCTTAAGGTTTATCCATGCTGTAGCACATGTCAGAATTACCTTCCTTTCAAAGACTGAACAGCACTTCATTGTATGTCCCACATATTTATCCTCTATCTGTGGACACTTGGGATGGTTTCATCATTTGGTTATTGTTAATAATGCTGCCATGAGCAGATATTTAAACATATCTGCGTTTGCTTTTCAAGCTTATGGGTAAATACTCAGAAGTGAAATTGGTGAATGTTACAATAATTCTGTGTTCATTTTTGAAAACCTACTGGTCATAGTTTTAGATATAAAATATTAGACCATAAATTACTAAGTAAAAGTACTTAGCAAGAGAGAAAAACCAAAACTCACAAGACTTGTTAATTTGATTATATAAAAATTTCAAAATTTCTTCCCATAGAGACACATACACAGTGAACAAAAGTTATTCATAAGGTGTAGTAGATGAAGAAATTATTTCTATATCAAGAATCCATGCAAGTAATTGAGAATAAGAATTAACTTGCAAATTTAATATATATGAAAAACTGTTCAGCCTCTATAGTTAAAGAAATAAAATATCAAACTGTTACTGGGAAAAGGATTTAAAAACTATCATTAGTTCAGAACTTCTCATTGGTTTGGATCCATATCCACTGCCACAAATGCAAAGTGGCCTTTTTTTTTCTTTTTTGCTGCAACAATGATTTTGACCCATAATGAGAGGTATAATGCGAGGTCGAGCTGTAGCTACAGGAGCTGGCAGCGTGCAGCAAGTTCTGCTTCTGCAGCTCTGGCCTGAAGTACCCTGAAGCAATGTCTTACCAGGTCTTGCCACCACCAGGGGTTGCAGGGGGTGCCGCTGCTGAGACAGCCCCTCAGCCCAGGGCAAAGTTCCGGGGGCAACTGCCTTCCACAGCAGCCCTGATGACAAAAAGAGCAAACCCATGTCTCATTCCCTTTAAAGTGTCCCCATGCGGTCACTATGCTCCACTTCCTTCCCAGAAGCCCCTTTGCTCAGGACCTCAGGGTTGGAGTTCAGACCATAGTACAGGACAGGCACTATCCTCTCCAGCATGGGCAATATCCACATGGCAGCACCCTGCCCCTCATCCTGGCAGGAAAAGCAGTGTGGTCTGTGCCTGGCCCAGGAGGCTGCCCAGATCACGCCCGGGGCCTTGAGGGGTGCAGGGCTTAGCTGCACAGGGTCACTCCAACAAAACAAGAACCTGTTTTTCGCTTAGCAAGAATGAAATAACAAAACAGCGTGGGTGTAGTTATGAAAACATTTCCTTGGTTGCCAATTAGGCAATATTGATCAAAATCCCTTGTCATGGTAATGTCAGTTCTAGACATTTTTGATTACTCTCCTTGTTCTTTCATGTAACCATAAATCCCACAGTTGCTTAGTGATGGTTCTGCATTTAAATGGATTTGATGGTTACGATCAGTATTTTCCTTTTCCTTTTTTTTTAACCACAAGTTCTTCATTCTGAGTACTTTATTTTGATTTATTTCTTAAATGCCTGAAATTTATTGTCAGGGAGAGTTTCTTTTTTGGTTAAAACCTCTTTCAACAACTATTATATAATCGACATGCACATAATTGAAGTTACACTACGAAAATTTGGGGCACAGGTGAAACTTATGGGGCACATCACCACAACAAAACCATGTCCCTCACTCTCAAAAGTTTCCTCATGCTTTTTCATAATCACTCCCCTTGCCTTCCCAGCACAACCACTGGTCTGCTTTTTTACTATATTTTCTAGAATTTTCACATAAATAGAATCATATACTATGTACCCTTTTTTGCCTGGATTTTTTTCTTTACTCAGTATAGTAACATTGAGATTCATCCATATTACTGCATGTGTCAATTATTTTTCGTTTTTGAGAACTGTTACATTTTATGGGTATGTATTACTATTAGTTTATCCATTCACCTGTTAATAAATATGTAAGTTTTGGGTATTAAAATAAAGCTGTATGAACATTTTAAATTGGAGTAACACTGCATTATATAAGTTTCACTTGTTCATTGATGAGATTTGACAGGTGTATGTTATATAAAGTTAGCTGTTAAAACTCCAATTCTATCCTTCACCATGCTATTTCCTCCTCCTTTCTGATCAATACAATTCCCTGACCTCTTCTCTCTGGTAATCACTAAATGGTCTTTTAATACAGAAGTTTATTTTTGTTTTATTTAGTTCATCCATTTGTCTTTTCTATTTACTACATAGGAGTGAAACCATATTGTGTTTGTGTTTCTCTGGCTTATTTTACTAAGCAAAATTCTCTCTAGGGCTATGTTATAGAAATGGCAGGACTGTGTCTTTTTTATAGCTGAATGGTATTCCATTTAGTATATATACCACAACTTCTTTATCTATTCATCTGTTGATGGACATATAGTTTGTTTCCATGTCTTATCCCACACCTGTAAGAATGGCCTATATCTCATTGTGGTTTTTACATTTCCCTTATAATAAGTGATGTTGAGCATTTTTCATATGCCTTTTGGCCATCTGAGTATCTTTTTTTGAAGACGTGTTTGTCTATTTTTTGATTGTTTTGTTTTTAACTTGTATGAGTTCTCTTTTTATATTTTGAATTTTGACCCCTTGGGGGATGTATGCTGTGCAACTATCTTCCATATGTGCCTTTGTGGTTTTGTAGTGATTTCTTTTAGTCTACTAAAATTTTTAGTTTGATGTAGTCCCATTTACTTGTTTTTCTTTATTTCCTTTGCCAATGGGATGAATCCTTCAATACGTATCTATGTTTGATGTCCCTATGTATATAACCTATGCTGTCTTCTATATACTTTATGATTTCAGGTTTTACATCCAGGTCTTTTAACTCATTCTAAACTAATTTTTGTTTATGGTGTTAAATAATGATGTAGTTTCTTTTCTCCCCCTACCTCCCAACATGCTTGTACAGGTTTCCCAACATCATTTGCTGAAGAATTTCCCTTTTTTCCATTATGGTCTATAGTTTAGCTGTCCATATGAGTTTATTTCTGGGCTCATAATTCTTTCATTGGTGCCTGTTTTTGTTCAAATACCATATTATTTTGATTATTATAGCTTTGTAATATAGTTTGAAGTCAGGAAGCATAATACTCTGTTTTTCTTTTTCGTTTGGAGTAATTATGCTAATAGTTTTGATTGGTTGTCTCCTGGTCCCTGTGTTCATGAAATTACTCAGCAAAAATGTGAAGACTCTACGTCGAGATATGCATCTTATGCAGCTTCAATTTAAAAAAAAAGGGGGAACTGTGGCGGCTCCTGAGAGCAATGTGACTATTGCCACAATCTCTTATTAAATAGAGTGGCTGTGCTGTTATAGTACGTAAGTCCCTCTTCCTCTGTGTGCTGGACTGGACAGCCAACGATGGGTAAGATCAGAAATGATTTCTGACAACCTAAGACAGGCGCAGTCCCCAAGGGGATTTAATGGTTCCCACCTTTTCACCTATGGAAAATAACCTAAGGAAAACAGGCCTGGGAAATGTTGAGACGTAACCAGGGCATGCTGTTAATCATTAATAGACACAAGTCTTCCAGTAGAGGAATGCAATTAGGGCAAAGAGAACTGGTCCTATTACTTCTAGTAAATGTGTAACCAAGTAGAACTATAGGAACAATAAGTAGAAAAATGGGAGTTATAAAGGTAAAATTATGATAAGTATTTATAATCATAACACTGAATCATAAGGGCAAGAAAAGGCCTCCACTAAGGGGGGTAAAAATGAAATGTTCTTGATTTGTTCTTGATTCTTCGATAAACAATAAACAAGATGTTATGTTATTCATGTTTCACTGCATTTACGAACAATCTGATAAATGATTAACCACATACTGTGAAAAACATAATGAAATGGTGACTGTGAAAATGTATAAAAAGAGAGGATTGATTCCAATAAAGCGCACTCAGATTTTCACTCTCCCTTGAGTGTGTCTGTGTGTCATCCTTGACCCTCGCCTTAATTCCTTCCACCACCCTTTGCTCATTCTCACTCAAACCCTGAGATTGTCTCAATCTCCCGCCGCCGCTGGGCTGGTCCGCGGCACTCTCAGGATTGCTTTGTCTTTTTCCTAGTTCTAGTCATATTTTAGAATTGTTCTATTTTCTTGAAAGATGCCATTGAAATTTTGATAGGTACTTTGTGGAATATGTAAATTGCTTTAGGTAATATGGCCACTTTAACAATGTTTATTGTAATCCATGAGTACTCGATAGTTTTCAGTATGTGGGCACTTAACCACCTACATTACATTTATTCCTATGCATTTTATTATTTTACTGCAGTTATAAATGGGATTGTTTTCTTAATTTTTCTTTTCTCTAATTCATGGTTTGCATATAGAAATGCAATTATAAATATGTTAAGCCAATATTGCAACTCTTAAATATATGAAGCAAACTGATAAAAAACATATACAGCAATATAATAATTGTAGGACAAAACACCTTACTTTCATTAATGAGTAGAATAACCAGATTGAATAAAGAAATATAGACTATAAGTCATTATTAAAAGTAATAGACCAAAAATTGCAAAAATATTTCTTCCTCATGGATTGGAAGAATTAACATTGTTAAAATGGCTATTCTACCCAAGGCAATATGCAGATTCAATGCAACCCCTATCAAGGCTGCAATGTCATTTCTCAAAGAAATATAATAAACATTACTGAAATTCATATGGAATCACAAAAGACCCTAAATAGCCAAAGTGATCCTGACAAAAGAGAGCAAGAGTTGTAGGAGTTATCATAGTACCAGACTATATAACACTGAAAAGCTTCTGAACATAGGAGTGAAATCATATGGTGTTTCTCTTTCTCATCTGACTTGTTTCAATTAGCATAATACCTCTATGTTCATCTGTGATGTAAATGGTAGGATATAATTGTTTTCATAACTGAATAGTATTCTGTTGTGTATATCACATATTCTTTACCCATTATCTGTTGATGGGCACTTAGGTTGTTTCCAGTTCTTGACTATTGTAAATAATGCTGCAATAATCATTGGGATGAATATATCTCTTTGAATTAGTGTTTCTGTTTTTTGGGTAAAAACTCAGAAGTGGGATAACTGGGCATATGAAATTTTATTTTTAACCTTTCATGGAATTTGCATAGTATTTACCATATAGCTTGCCAATTTACAATCCCAGTGACAGTGTACAAGAGTTCTCTGTTTCTTTCTCTTCATATCCTCTCCAATACTTTTTCTTTGCTTTTAGGTAATAGCTAGTCTCACAGGTTTTTGGTGATAGCTCATTGTTGTTTTGATATGCATTTCCTTAATAAGAGATGATGAACATCTTTTTATGTGTGTATTGGTCATCTGTAAGTCTTCTTTGGAAAAGTGACTATTTAAACCTTCTGAGATAAGTATTATCATTCTTATAATTAGGTGCTAGAGTGGTCAAGAGATTTGTTCAGAGTTACATAGTCAGTAGCTTTCAGGGCTGAGATATGACCCTGGTCTATAAAGACTCCAAAGTCCATGTTATTAACATTAAAGTATCGTAGGAAAACCCCAAAACGTAACAGAGACTTAGTACAGGATGATCATCATCTTACAGGGAGCCAGGGAATCTTTGTAAAGAAGAAAGAATTAAATCTTACTGGGGTTTGATAGGGAGAGAAAATATGGGGAGAGGGGAAGGTAAGGGAGCCAAATTTTGAGTAAGGGTTGGTGAGGAGACCATCTATGTCTGTCAGTAGGGATGGTTTATGCAGGACAGTAGGGGAACATTTGCTCCATGCCTAGAATTCCTGGAACACAGTCTAGAGATGTCAGCTTCCTGCTTCTATTTGAGTGAGCATATTATTCTGAGCACCTGAATCTGAGTCTACCATACCCCCAGATTCTATTAACTGAGAGTATTTGGTTTCATCCTTTATTCAGACTTAATACTCTTTTATGTACATTTGGATTAGAAGCCTGAACTGGCCTTTGTATGAACACCATTGACAGCCAAGTACCCAGCAAAGAGGCACTTAATTTAATTGCTCCTTCAGGGTCCACTTAGAGTAATAGCTGTGAACATTTTTCCAAGTATCTCCCAGAGGCAGTGACAAAGTTTACAGAAGATGAGTCAAATTCTTGGCAAGATCAGCTTAAATAGTGGAAGAAAGACTTCATCCTGTCCAGAGCAATCTTTTCCTAGGTTGCCTACTACTTCAGTGTCACCATGTTTTCAATCTCAGTTATGGTTTTAGAGAAAGGACAGCTATGCATAAAATCTGTTTGCTCCACAAAAGTGAAAAGAACTTTTTCAAGGTAATTAGAAAATGGTCCATTTAATTAGAAGATATAAAAGAATGATACATATTCTTTTCAACTCTTAAATCTTTTAACTATATAAAAAACTGATTTTTGTTTAGCTGATGTAGAGTCAGTAACATTTGTGAATTTCACTCTGTATTATTACTGCTTGATAATAAACATAGCACTAATATTATGCAAAATGAGCTGGGAGTTTACGGTTGGCATTCCATACCTCAATCGTAATAAATTCTTGATTTTCTTGGCTTTTCCTTGACACATAATGAGGTTTCATTTGGGGGGGGGCACTAATAAATTATACAGCAAAGAATTCTAGGCTGGAATCTCAAAGCCACTGAACTAGGACTAGACATGAGCTATGTTACTAGGATTAAGTCACTTAGTTGCCTTTGTGACTTAACAATAGGTGAGAATAAGTCATCTTTAAAGTATCTTTCTGAGATGTTGGCATTTTCTGATTTTCAGTTCTCTGTTCTTGAAATATGTTTATATTTAGAATATTCATCTTCATTTATAGAAAGACATTGGAATAATTATATGGTATCTATGAAAATCCTCAAACCACTTTAGAGATTAAAAATAGTAGTATGTAAATTTCTCCATTATTAATACCTTAGCACAGTATTAAAAACAGTATTCATTCTCCATACAGTTAATTATAAACAATAAATTGTATATAAGATAAAAATGTACTAAAAGAAAGTTATCTCCCACAGAAAAATCAAAGTATGTTTATGAAAAACTCAATGAAATGAACTTAATTGCAGGGATTTTGAGAACATTTCATGCTATTTCTTTAAAGTGATTTAAGTCAGCCAAGATGCATTTTTATTTTCTCTGAAACTTTCATGCTGTTGGGTCTGGTAAGTGTGGAGAATTCTCCCTGTTCAAGTGTCCTTTGACCCTGCATATGGGGAATTGCATTGCTAAGTGTAGTATGTGTTGGACATTGGTAATTGGTCTCTGAAATGTTTTTCTTTTCCCTCATATTTTTGGTAATAATCTGGTGATGCTTGTTGAGAATTAAAGCCAGTGCCTGTGAATCTCAGGAGAGTAAGGTCTTTGTTATTTTCAGAAGAAGCGATGACTGGCTGAGGTCCAACAGAGATTTCATGGTCATTCTTACTGAAGGAGTCTTGGAGCCCTAATTCTTTGATCTTGCTATTGACCAACTGGATGAAGAGACTCCACCTGCCCTGGAAATTGTAGTGACAGGGTAATATCAGTGTGGCAATTTGTTCCTTGAATGTGAATCGGTTTGCTGACACTTCCTCATGCTCAACACCTGTTTATAACTTCCTCTTTCTGGAGTTCAGGTAAGAGAAAGACAGTGTTCAGTTTCCTTATAATAGATTCTCCTGATGCTTCAGTATTGATCTGTGATAGGCATGGGCTCTGCTGCTCTGTGTTTGGTGATACATAGGTCTTCTCTGCTATCTGTGACCATGGCATTATGTCTCTGGTTTGCAGTGTGGACTGTGAGTGGTGACCGGGGCACTAGTGGGGGAGTGCAGAAACCTTACATAGAGACACCATGGGGCAGGTCCAACTCTATTCCTTTTCAACCTGCCTTAGTTTTTCAGTCTCACGGTGGACCTAGAATTAAAAAGGAATTATCTACAAGACCGTGGTGGGAGCAAATGTTAGAGAGGAGCAAGTAAAGTCTCCAGACCCCAAATTCAAACTGCAAAAGTAACGCTCATTGTTTTTGTTCTAAACAAAAATGAAATAAACTGAATTATGTTTAGTTATACTCACCGGAGCCACTGAGCTGACCTGATTATCTTGCTCCTGAGAAGACACAGATGGAACTGAACCATTTGCATTAGTCTCCACACTAACATAGCACCCTATTTCTGAGTCACAGGAATTTTATGTTCTTCTAGTCAAAGAACAGTCTTCACCCTAAAAATTGGTGATATGATACAATCATAGGTGTTTTTTAGTCATTTTGTATAAACCTTTTAATTCCTCAGATAAATATATTTATTGATATTTGACAATCCCCCTTGTTAATTAAAAATGAGCATTTTCCTTAAGTGAGCCATTTTTAATGAATAGAGCTTAAAAGAAGGAAAAACATAATACTTTTTCATCTTAAACAATATAGAATGTGCCTTGTCTTGAGAGTAGAAAGTACTCTGCTGTTATTCATACTGGAGTGTTCTTTTTTTTTTAAGATTTATTTATACAAGCACCGGAGAGCAGCCTGGGATCCAACCGGCGCTGCTGCGGAGGCTTCAGGCAGCTTTGCAACCCAGCGCTCAACTGCTGCGCCACCAGGAGGCCCCATACTAGAGTGTTCTTTAGCTTTATTTCAACTAACACTTTTGAGTGCCCACCCATTCCATGCCAGATATAGATAGGGCAAGCCAAAAAGTTTTTCTCAGAGGAGATAAGACAAATGTACCAACTATTCCCACCTGAAAGGTCTGCCAGATTGGAATGTTGGCATGGCCTAGTGCATTATCTAGACTGGGAGTTCGAGGGGGTAAAATAAGTACAAAGGTGTTGAATAGAGAGGAAGTGTGTGCAGGAGTAGTAGCTGGCAGCCTTGTCTCTGTCAGCAGTGGCAACCACAGAAGAATTGTTAGGAGAATTACCTGATAGATCTACCTTTGAGAAAGGTTATTGAATAGGAAAATGCAGATCAACAAAAAACAAGGAAATTATATAAACTATAATCCATTCCGACTGTTCCAATTCTGGTCTATCATCCGCCAGTTGTTTTCCTTATAGGTACATATGCAAACATGCTTTGTAAATAAAACTCAAAAGGAGATCTTACTATATATCCTCTTTTTGAACTTTTTCCATTTTAATTTTATAAGCATCATTTTGATAAGTACATTGTATTGTAATCTATCAGTATATAGTTACATACTCATTTTTAAGAGTATAGTTAGCTTTTCAATTTTCATTATTATAAATATTGCTGTGATGACACCTTGAAGAGGTTACTAGTAATGTCCTTAGGTTAAATTCCTAGAAGAGCAAGTTCTGGCTCAAATGAAATACAAATCTTGAGATGCTTACCTCTTGGCATCTCTGCTAATGTTGGTCAATATTGTGCTTTTCTACTTTATCAAACCACAGCTAATAAAGGGTTGTTCTAGTCAAAGAACATTTATTGAACTTGCATTTCTTTTTCTCTCCTCTACCTATATATAGTTTTATCTTTTATTCTTAAATTTTATTAATTTGTCAGTCATTTAAATAACTATATAACTTTGGGGTATGTTTTCCCGCCTCCCTTGTGTACATGCTTCACTCACCCACCACCCAGACTCCTGTGCCCAGGTCTACTCCTTTTTTCCGTCCCCTGTCCTGTCGTTCATCCTTCCCTAATCCCTGCCTTGATCTCTAATCTGGTAAACTGTATTTTTCAGAGTCCAAAATTGATTTTTGCGGTGCTTTGCCAGTTTTTTTGTTATTTATATTCTACAAATAAGTGACACAATCTGGTATCTCATTTGCTATTTGACTCATTTCACTAAGACAATCACCTCAAGATCCACCCATTGTCCCCAAACTTGCTTTTCTTTGAACGTGAATGCTGTTTCATGAGTTGTACTGACTTCTGAGTGTTGATGAACTGAGTGTTCATGCCCTTTGGTTGTCATATTAATGTGTTTATCTTGATGAGTATGCCCTCGTCATCTATATAATAATTGCTCATGCCATGATGTCAGGTGGTCATGAAGGTGGTTACAGCCTTCCTCAGGACATCTCTCATTTCTTTCTCTAGCACTGAAATCATATGCAGCTGTTGGTGGAAATTCACCTGCTAGTCCAGGAAGCCTTCTTAGCTTGAGGACCATGAGTAACCACACAGTAGTAACAGATTTTATCCTGCAAGGTTTTTCGGAGCACCCAGAATATCGTGTGCTCTTATTCTGCTGTTTCTTCTCCCTGTATTCTGTGGCCCTTACGGGTAATATCCTCATCATTTTGGCCATCAGCTTCAACCCTGGGCTCCACACACCCATGTACTTTTTTCTCTTCAACTTGGCTACTATGGACATTATTTGCACTTCCTCCATCATGCCCAAAGCATTGGAAGGGCTGGTGTCACACGAGAGCTCCATCTCCTATGGGGGCTGCATGGCCCAGCTCTACTTTCTCACATGGTCTGCATCTTCTGAGCTCCTCCTCCTCACAGTCATGGCCTATGACCGATATGCAGCGATCTGCCACCCCCTGCATTATAGCACCATGATGAGCAAGGGGTTCTGCAGTGTACTGGCCGCGGGTGTGTGGGTGCTCTGCGCCTTCAACACGGCCATCCACACTGGGCTGATGATGCGCTTGAATTTCTGTGGCCCCAATGTCATTACCCACTTCTTCTGCGAGGTGCCCCCTCTATTACTTCTCTCCTGCAGCTCCACTTATGTGAACAGCATCATGATTGTCCTTGCTGATGCCTTTTATGGCATACTGAACTTTCTGATGACCATAGTGTCCTACGGGTTCATTATCTCCAGTATACTAAAGATGCGGACAGCAGAGGGGAAGAAGAAAGCCTTCTCCACCTGCTCTTCCCACCTGCTTGTGGTGTGCATGTACTACACTGCTGTCTTCTACGCCTACATAAGCCCTGTCTCTAGCTACAATGCAGAGAAGAGCAAATTGGCTGGCGTGCTGTACACCATGTTGAGTCCTACACTCAACCCCCTCATCTATACTTTGAGAAACAAGGAGGTCAAAGGAGCACTCAGGAAGCTCTTCCCCTTCTTCAGGAATTAATTTTGCCTTCTCAAGCTTTTCTTCGAGTCTGCAGTTTTAGTTGGAATTGACCTTTCTGTGAAGGTCAAGTTTCTGAACTGCAAGGTAAATAAACCATGATGATCCCAGTAGAACTTGCATGGAAAGTTCCGAATTCTGGTGCCCTGAAGCTGGCTGGTGTGAGGATTGCAGTTAGGTGTGAAGTCTCATGGTGTGACCTGAAGGTAATGTCAGTGCTACATTGGCAGAGAGTGAACACGCTAGGAGAAGAAAATATTCCTTCTGTTTTACACTTAGTGTCTGAACATGTTTTCCTTTCCCCTCTTTTCTTTTTATGTACAATGTTCAGGCAGTAAATCATAGCTAGCATTTAAGTATCTCAGCCTGAAAAGAGTTAGCAGGATGTGTGGACCTATGGAACTTGGAGGATTGTCAGACTTTAAGGTGATCACAGCACCCTAAGAAACCTCTACCCCTGCTAGCTTACATCAAGTATTTCCTCTGGAGCCAGTTAGACTTCAAAAATAGTTTCTGATTCTAATGAAAACTGTTGTTTCAATCCCTTCTACCTTTTGTTTTCCTCACTAACAATCAATGTAAAATGTATTCAGTAACAAATCAATGCTTTAGTAACTATAGTAAGGTATAAGTGATATGTCATCAGTTATACATATTTACATTTTGATGAGTATGAACATATGTAATTACCACTTTGCTCTGAGTGTAGAAATTTCAATTTTAAAACTTGATGTCTTTTTTATGCATCTAGAAAAAAAGCTGGTGCTTTCTCTTCCCTCCTTAATTTTGTCTTCAAATTATGAGTATCTGACCTACCTCATTGACATGGTATTGGGACAACTGCTATGATTTAGCTCTAAAAGTTATATATCACTGTAAGAAGTATTGCCTACCATCCAGTGGTTTCAGAATAAAACTGAGTGGACAAATCCTCCATGTCTAATGAAGACAGGTCTTGAGCTCATGCTCTGTGCTTTTAAACTGGATTGGAAAATCAGTTCTCTACCACTAAAGATGGCTGAAGCCAGATGTGAATGTTGAACACCACTCATGGGGCAGAATAAAATACCATGTTCTTTACGATTGTAGATGTTAGCTGAGCATAGAGTTTGATACTGACTTACAGGAGATGCCTGTGGTTCTTCATTCAGTATTCTCATTATCAATCACCAGAAGCACATTGATTGGGGACATAAAATTCAAGAATTTGGTGAGCCACAGCCTATCCATGGCATAGGTAGTTGTCAGACAGTAAGGACTTTGAGCTCCTCTGAGCTGATGCTTAGAACTAGGGCTTTGGGTATGAAAAGTTACTTGTTCAGGCCTCTCTGGTGGCGCAGGTGGTTGAGTGCAGCGCTGTGAAGCTACCTGCAGCCTCTACAATGCTGGTTCAATCCCCAAGGGCCACAGAGCAACCCACATGGTGTGGCAGACCTTTCCTGCCCCGCCCTCTGCTCCCCTCAGCTGTGTGTTTCAGTCAATCTGCCTGTTCTGTTCCCCGCCCTCTGTCTCTGGTGAATCCTCTCGCAAGTCTTGCCTGTACCCTGGTTCTTGTATAAATAAATAAATCTTTAAAAAACATTTTTTTTGACAGGTTCCTTGGGATTCCCCAGATAATCCTGCATTATGCAAATAGTCAGTTTTATTTTTCCTTTCAAATTACATGTCTCCCATTTCTTTTTATTGTCTTCTACCTGATAGATTTTTCACTACTATATTGAACAAGAGCAGGAGGGGATTAAGGTTAAATGAGCTTGTAAAGGTAGATCCTTTATCAGTAGATATGGTGCCCTTATCAGAAGAGGTAGAGACACTAGCATTCTCCATTATCTGAGGACATAATGAGAAGGTGGTGAAGAGAGTTCTCACTAGAACCCAACCATGGTTGATATGGTCAGTACATGTTTGATAGCAACTTGAAAAGAATGTGCATTCTTTCACTGGGGGGAGTGTTCTAAAATTGTTCTTTAGAGTCTTTTGATCGATGGTGTTATTGATTTCTTCTATATCCTTGCTGACTTTCTATCTACTTGTTCTATCACTTATTGAGAGTTATATAAGATATATTAAATAGCACTATAGATAAATCAAATGGAATTTTTCTTTTTCTTTTTTTTTTTTTTTATAAATTTTATTGTTATATTCCCCATACAATTGCAGCCCCCCATTCTGACCCCAATCCCTCCCCTCCCGCCCCCGCCCCCCTAAAAGTGTCTCTGGTTCATAGTTTTTTGTTGATTTTGATTTTCACTTTCTTATAGTTATTCATTTTCCTGGTCCCTTATTTAAGTTTTCTAGATTCCTGCTATGAGTGAGACCATCCGGTATTTTTCTTTTTCTTTTTGGCTTATTTCGCTGAGCATGATCCCTTCCAGCGCCATCCATGTTGCAGCAAATTGCATGTGTTTATCTTTTTTGAATGCTGAGTAATATTCCATGGTATATATGTACCACATCTTCTTGATCCAGTCATCTATTTTTGGGCATTTGGGTTGTTTCCAAAGCTTAGCTATTGTAAACAGTGCTGCTATAAACATAGGGGTGCAGGTGTTCTTTGGAATTGATGTTTCTGTGTCCTTTGGGTAAATACCTAGGAGTGGGATTGCTGGGTCATATGGAAGCTCTATGTTTAGTAGGTCCAGAAATCTCCACACAGCTTTCCACAGTGGTTGGACCAGTTTGCACTCCCACCAACAGTGCAGAACAAATGGAATTTTTATCAGGAAAAAAATCACAAATTTGGATTTTTAAATATTAAATTTTTATTGGAGTATCCTGGGATTACAACAGTGTATATTTTAGGGTTATAGGTTCAGTATAGTTCATGGCATTCCTTCCTCCCTTTGGTCTCTACACCCCTATTCATTGTTGTACACATTCAAAGAAAGGTCATGTTTGCAAATTTCAAGTTATGGCATTTTATTTATTATTATTTTTTAAAGATTTATTTATTTATTTATACAAGCACTGGGTACAGTCAGAAGCGCGGGAGGATGAGAGAATTCACCAGAGCCAGAGCGGGGAGCAGAGCAGGCAGACTGATGAAGTGCACTGCTGAGGGGAGCAGCAGGTGGCAGGAGAGGTCTGTGCACCTTGTGGGACCCTTGCAGGGTGGCCGGGGATCAAACAGGTGCTGCAGAGGTTGTGGGCAGCTTCGCAACCCAGTGCTCAACCGCTGCGCCACCGGGGAGGCCCAAGTTACGGCATTTTAAAGTGGTGTCTCAGATTCATTGAAAAACCTTCATGGGACATAGTGATTGTATTTCCCAAACTAGGCCTACATTAAGTGTTTAGAACGTGTTATGCACCCGGTTTTGAGATTTACAAACTGAAGTAGCCTGAAAGTAGAAGCGAACGGTTAGTGAAATGTGCTTATTGGTCCATTTAGCTGATTAGGTACAGGTGGTCTTAAAGAGCTTGTTTCCAGGGCCTTCCACCCATCTTAGTTCTATTGCATCAGTTTCAAGCTCCTTTTAGGTACCCTGAAACACTTTGGGTTGGACACCTCTACTGTGGAATAGGGGTTGACGGCTCAGTGCTATCAATGCAAGGGCCAGAGTTGAGGCCCCGGCCAGGGAGTCTAGAGCAGGTATGGTGCTACAGAGTGGCAGGCAGAAATCTATCTACATGTTGGGGCAGAGAGACAAGCTGCAAACTATATATCTATCTTGATGTTGGGGCAGAGACAAGAGAGGCAAGCTGTAATCTATCCATCTATCTTGATGTTGGGGCAGAGAGGCATAATGGCAGGTTGCAATCTAAATACATCTTGGGGAAGAGAGGCAAGAGGCAGGCTGCAGTCTATCTAGATGTTGGGCAGAGCCAGAGAGGCAGGCTACAATCTACATATGGGGAAGAGAGGCTTGCTACAATCTATCTAGATGTGGCACCAGACAGGCAGGCTGCAATCTATCTAGATGTTGGGGCAGATAGGCAGAGGATGGCTGCCATCAATCTAGATATTGGGGTCGAGGTACAGAGGGCAGGCTGCAATCTATCCATTATGGGACAGAGAGGCTAACTGTCATAGATCTAGATATTGGGGTCTAGTGGCAGAGAGGCAGAATGGTAGGCTGCAATCTATCTACATGTTGGGACAGATTGCAGAGATGCAGGCTGAAATCTATCTAGATGTTGGGGCAGAGAGTCAAATAGGCAGAGAGGCAGGCTGCCATCGATCTAGATATTGGGGTCAAGGGAGAGAGAGGCATAGAGGCAGAATGGCAGGCTGCAATCTACACGTTGGGACAGATTGCAGAGAGGCAGGCTGCAATCTATCTAGATGTTGGGGCACAGAGGCAGATAAGCAGAGAGGTTGGAAGCAATTGATCTAGATATTGGGGCAGAGAGGAAGGCAGCCATCTATCTAGATGTTGGGATAGAGAGGCAGAAATGCAGATTGCGATCTATGTAGATGTTGGGTCAGAGAGGCACAGAGAGAGAGAGGCAGAGACGCAGGCTGCAATCTATCTACATGTTGGGACAGAGCTGCAGAGAGGCAGGCTGCTATTTATCCAGATATTGGGGCCAAGGGCCAGAGAGGCGGGCTGCAATATATATATATATATATATATATATATATATATATATATATATATCAATGTCGATGTTTGGGCAGAGAGCAGAGAGGCAGGCTGCAATCTATTGAGATATGTGGCAGAGAGGCAGACTGCAATATGTCTATCAATCTTGTGTTGGGGCAGAGAGGCAGAGTTAGAGAAGCAGGCTGCAATCTATCTACTTGATGTTGGAGTGGAGAGGCAGATAGATAGATTGCAGCTTGCCTCTTGGCTTCTGTATCCCAAAATCAACAGAGATTGCAGCCTGTCTCTCTGCCTCTCTGCTTCTCTACCTCTCTGCCCCATAAGCAAGAATGACAGATAGATTGCAGCCTGCCTCTCTGCCCCAAAATAAAGATATATAGATATTTGCAGCTTGCCTATCTATCTGGATTTTGGGGCAGAGAGGCAGGTTGCAATCTATCTACATGTAGGGACAGAGGCAAAAAGAGGCAGGCTGCAATCTGTATAGAAGTTGGGGCAGAGAGGCAGTGATTTGGCTGCAATATATATCAATCTTGATGTTGGGGCAGAGAGGCAAAGGTGCAGACTGTAGAGAGGAAGGCTGCAATCTAGTTTTTGAGGAAGAGAGGCAGTAGGCCTAGTGGCAGAGAGGCCGTGAGGCTGACGAGGGAGGCAGAAGGAGGAGTGGCTGGCTGCCATCGATCTAGATACTGGGGTCAAGGGGCAGAGAGGCAGACTGCAATCTATCTACATGTTGGAACAGATTGCAGAGATGCAGGCTGCAATCTACCTAGATGTTGTGGCAGAGAGGCTGGCTGCAATCTATCTAGATGTTGGGGTAGAGAGGTAGCGAGGCAGAGAGGCAGAAAGTCTGGCTGCAATTGATCTAGATACTGGGGCAGTGGGACAGAGAGGCAGAGAAGCAGGCTGCAATCTATCTACTTGATGTTGGAGTGGAGGGGCAGATAGATACATTGCAGCTTCCAGGATACAATCAATCTGGATATAGGAGCAGAGGGGCAGAGAGGCTGAGTGACAGGCTACAATCTATCTCAATGTTGGGACAGAGACGCAGAGAGGCTGAATGACAGGCTGCAGTCTATCTCAATGTTTTACAGAGAAGCAAAGAGGCACAGAGTCAAGCTGCAATCTATTTAGATATTGGGGCAGAGAGGCAAAGAGGGGAGAGTGGCAGGATGCAATCTGTATCGATGTTGGGGCAGGAAGGCATGGAGACAGAGAGGCAGAGTTTCAGGTTGCAATCTAACTACATGTTGGGGAAGAGAGGCATGAGACAGGCTGCAATCTATCTAGATGTTGGGGCAGAGAGGCTGGGGCAATCGATCTGGATATTGAGGCAGAGAGGCAGTGTTTCAGAGAGGCAGAGAGGCTGGCTGCAATAAAGCTATATATGGGGGCAGAAGAGCAGACGGCAAAGAGGCAGGCTGCAATCTATCTAGAGGTTGGGGCAGTGAGGCCTAGAGGCAGAGAGGAAGAGAAGCAGGCTGCAAGATTATCTGATGTTGGGGCAGAGAGGCACAGAGGGAGAGTGGCATAGAGGCAGGCTGCAATGTATCAATGTTGATGTTGGGGCAGAGAGGCAGCTTGAAATCTATGTAGATAGGGGGCAAAGAGGCTGGCTGCCATCGATCTAGATATTGGGGTGAGAGGCAGAGAGATAGAGAGGCATTAGGCTGTGGAGCAGGCTGCAATCTATCTATCTTGATGTTGGAGTGGAGAGGCAGATAGATTGCAGCTTGCCTCTCTGCCTCTCTCTCCTAAAATCCAGAGATTGCAGCCTGCCTGTTTGCCTCTCAGCCCCCAAAATAAAGATAGATATTTGCAGTTTGCCTATCTATCTGGATTTTGGGGCAGAGAGTAGAGAGGCAGAGGGGTGAGGTTTAAGGTTGCAATCTATCTGCATGTTGGGGAAGAGAGGCATGAGGCAGGCTGCAATCTATCTAGATGTTGGGGCAGAGAGGCAGAGAACCTGGCTGCAATCGATTTGGATATTGGGGCAGAGAGGCAGGCTGCAATATCTACATGTAGAGACAGAGACTTAGGGAGGCATAAAGGCAGGCTGAGCTCTATCTAGACATTGGGGCAGAGAGGTAGAGAGGCTGGCTGTAATTTGTCTACATGTAGGGACAGAGATGCAGAGAGGCAAACTGCAATCTAAGTAGATGTTGGCCAGAGAGGCAAACTGCAATCTTTTTATCTTGATGTTAGAGCAGAGAGGCAAAGAGGGAGAATGTAGAGAGGCAGGCTGCAGTCTATCCAGATGTTGGGGAAGAGAGGTAGTCAGGCAGAGAGGCAGGTTGCAATCTACCTACATCTTGGGAAAGAGAGGCATGAGGCTGGCTGCAATATATCTAGATGTTGGGGCAGAGGCAGGCTACAATCTCTCTAGATATGGGGTAGAGAGGCAGAGAGGCTGGCTGCAATCTACCTAGATGTTGGGGCACAGAGGCAGAGTGCTAAGTTGCAATCTATCTACACGTTGGGGCAGGGAGGCAGGCTGCAATCTAATGATCTTGATGTTGGGATAGAGAGGCAAATAGAAAGATTGCGACGTGCCTCTCTGCCCTAACATCAAGAGATAGATTGCAGCTGCCTCTCTGCCCCTACTTCAAGATAGATTGTAGCTTGCCTCTCTGCCCCAAAATCAAGACAGATAAATAGATTGCAGCTTGCCTATCTATCTTGATTTGAGGTAGAGAGGCGAGAGGCAGGCTACAGTCTATCAGATGTTGGGACAGAGAAGCAGAGTGGCTAAGAGGAAGAGAGTCAGAGAGGTAGGCTGCAATCTATCTAGACGATGGGGCAGTAGGCAGAGAGGCAAAGATCATAGCGGCTGGCTGCAATCTATCTAGATATTGGGCCGCAGACGCAGCCTGCAATCGATCTAGATGTTGGGGCAGACAGGCAGATTGGCAGGGTGCAATCTATCTACATGTTGGGTCAGAGAGGCAGAGTGGCAACCTTCAGTCTTGATGTTGCGGCGGAGAGCCAAGCTGTAAACCATTTATATTAGGTTAGATAGGCAGAGAGTTAGGCAGGCAGATGTAAGCTGCAATCTATTTATCTATTTTGATGTGGAAGCAGAGAGACTACCTGCAATCTTGATGGTGGCCCAGAGAGGCAGAGATGCAACCTGCAATCTTGATTTGGCCCCAATAATTATTTTTTTTTCCTCCAAGTAGAGATCTTTCTCTTTCTTTTCCTGGGGGCAACTGTCTTCTTCCTTATGGCTGTATTATCCTGGATAGGTACCTGGCCATTTGCAAACCCTTGTATTACCTGACCATCATGAACCCAAGGATGTGTTTTCTCCTGGTCACTGTCTGTGTAGCTTTGGGATTCTCCCTCATGATGGTTCCAATTAAATGCTTTCCCAGACTTCTTTCTGTGGGCCCCATATCATCCCTCATTTCTTCTATGACCTTGGCCCCCTGATCCATCTCTCCTGTTTTGACAGTAGATCTGCTGAAATGATGTCTCTTGTCCTTGCCGTGTGTGTCCTTTTGACATCCCTCATCATAACCGTCATTGCACATGGCAAGATAGTAGTCACAATCCTGATCTCCCATCAGCCAAGGAGCAACAGAAAGCTTTCTCTGCTCTTCTCACCACATTGTCCTCTCTCTGATGTATGGCAGCTGTGTCTTTATATATGTGAAGCCAAAGCAAACAAACAGGGTGTCCTCCAGTAGGAAGGCTGCCCTTGTGAACACAGTGGTGACCCCGCTGTTGAACCCCATCATCGACACTCTATAGAACAAGCAGGTCCACCAGGCCCTGAGGAACACACTATCTAGGATGAGACTGCAGAAACAGAACCACGGGCTCCAGTGGAGAAATGGACTTTTTCCATCTAATCTTTCTAAAGCAATCACCCTCCTATTTCTGGATTCAGTTCTGTAGTTTTGCAAATATATGGTTATTTCTTTTGAAGGACTGTTAACAAAAAATCTGCCAAACTGAAATTCTATACCTAGAAAATATCATTCAAAAATGAAGCATACAAGTGAAAGAATTAATCAACAGTAAGTCTACAGAATACTAATAAGAAATTGGAACATTCTGTCCTTCTAAGAGCAGGTAGAAAATGGCATCATTGGTGAATTTTATCATGTATTTAAGAAAATGTTTGGTAAGCATTAGAAACTATTATCTATTCAGAAACACTTTCAGAAAATGGAGAAGGAGGAAACACTTGTAAACTTACTTTAATTGAGACAGTTTACTATTTGTGTCAGCATGGAAAAAGACATTAATGGGACAGGACAAAGAGTGCAGAAGTAGACCCTACTAATGACTTGATTTTGACATAGACGCCTATGTACATCAATAGGGGAAAAGTTCTTTCAACTTGTTAGTGGAACACCTGGCTATCCATATGGAAAACTTAAACTCTACTTTGAGATGGATTATAGACTTAAATTTGAAGGACAAAATTAAAGAGTCTAGAGGGAAACTTGGGATACTACCTAGTTTGGGATACTACCTACTTTGTAGTATACTACCTAGTTTGTAGATACTATGCTGATTTGAAGCATTTATATATTGTGTTCTGATTGCTATAATAGAGTTAGGTAATACTTCTACAAGGTCGATATTTATCATATTGTTGTCTACAATCATATTGTATGTTAGCTCTCCAGGACTTATCTACTAGTTGCAAGTTTTTGTCTTCAACATTTTTCCTAGTCTCCCCCACCACATTCCTGGTAACCATTTTACTCTGATTTACAATAGCTTTTTTAGATTCTGCCTGTAAGTGATATCATACTATATTTGTCTTCTCTGTCTTATCTTATGTAGCATAATATACTCTAGGTCCATACACGTTATAAATGGCAGAATTTCCTTTTTCATGCCCAGATAGTATTCCATTGTATATATCTATACATCATCTTTATCAGTCTATCCATTGGCACTTAGGTTTTTTTCTATGCCATAGCTGTTGTGAATAATACTGCAATAAAAATGGAAATGCATATATTTCATTTACTTCCCCCCGCCATGTCTTTGGATATATGCCTAGAAGTGGGATTGCGGGATCATATGGTAGTTGTATTATATTGGTGAGACTACAGCGCACTTTGAAATCTCATGCATTGCTGCTGAGAGCCTAAAATCAATTTTGGAAATAGTTTTGCAACCTCATAAAGTTTTAAGACTTGCCCTATGATTAGTTCAGTATTTTTATTCAAAGGTATGTACTCAAGGTAAATGAATTGTATGTCTTCAAAAAGATTTAAGAACATTCATAGTAGCTTTGAACTGAAAGAATACAAATGTCCTCTAATAGAAGGATGGTATATATCTATAGTGGACTAATACAAAGCATTATGAAAGATAAAGCATTAATACATGAAGCAGCATGGATATCTGAGAAACACATCAATTATATGGGTCATTTTTACACACGTGAGGTGGTATCTCATTGTTTTGATTTGCAGTCACCTGACAATAAGTGATAAACACTTTTTTCTGTACTTATTTACCATTTGTATGTCATTAGAGAAGTATCTATTTCACTTTATGATCCATTTCTTTAAGATAATTTATTTATACAAGAACCGGGGTACAGGCCAGATGTGCGGGAGGGTGAGAGGATTCACCAGAGACAGAGTGGGAAGCAGAACAGGCAGACTGACTGAAACACACTGCTGAGGGGAGCAGTGGGTGAGACAGGCGAGGTCTGCTTGCCATGTGGGGTGCTCTCTGGCTGGCTGGAGATTGATCTCATGCTGCACAGGCTGCAGATTGCTTCACAGTGCAGTACTTAACCCCTTGCACCACCATGGAGGCCCCAAGAATCTTATTTTTGGTGGCGCTTAGTAACCTTGGAACAAACAGGAATATGAAAATGGAATCCATAATAAACAGCCACAGGAAATCCTCCCTTCAGAATACAACTAGAAATCAGCTGTATTTCTTATACAACTCACAGTGGTTTATCACTAAGAGATAACTGATGGACACACATACCTGCATTTTTTGAACATTGGTGGCCAAAGAGATCTGCAAAATTGGGAGAAAGAGGTTGGAGGTGTTGTTGAGCTAATTGGTGGAACAAGTAGGGGGAGGACCAAAATGTTTGGTGCACCTGTATCTCCAGTGAGCTCCACAGAGGAGATGAAGATTTAGGGTTCCTGCTAAAACTGGGTGCTTCCACCAAATATTGAATTCCCCAAATTTTACATTTGGAGTTTGGCAGTCTGAGTCACCTCCCCACTCTAGAGATCTGATGAAGTCTGAAATAAGAACTAAGCCTCTACTTCTTGCAGAAACTTGCAGCCCTTCCAGCATCTGGGAGCGAGGGGCTTGTGGTCAGGTTGGGTCCTGGTGGGTCACAGAGGGAGAAAGGAGATCAAGGGATCTGGGCCTGGGTTGACCCAAACCCATGACATGGCGACTGAAATAAATGACCTTCATATTGCCCTCTCTCCATGTGCTAACAAAACAGAACAAAGCTATAGCTGTAGTGCCATCTGCTGGAAAAATAAGATACAGATGCCAAATTAAATGCTATTACGGAATGAGTATGATATTCAGAAATCAATTTTGACCCAGAAATGGAGTCTAATGAACACTGAATTTAAAATAACTACTATAACATAAGTACCTAAAATACATTCTGACATTAATGAAATAAGAAAGAAAATGCAGGTGCAGCATTTCTTCACCCAGAGACTGAAGCTATAAAAAGTTCCAGACAGGGCCTCCCCGGTGGCGCAGCAGTTGAGCACTGGGTTGCGAAGCTGCCCGCAGCCTCTGCAGCACTGATTTGATCCCCAGCCACCTGGCGAGGGTCCCACAAGGCGCACAGACCTCTCCTGCCACCCGCTGCTCCCCTCAGCAGTGTACTTCATCAGTCTGCCTGCTCTGCTCTCCCCTCTGGCTCTGGTGAATTCTCTCACCCTCTCGCGCTTCTGACTGTACCCAGTGCTTGTATAAATAAATAAATAAATAAATAAATAAATAAATAAATAAATAAATAAATAAATAAATAAATCTTAAAAAAAAAAAAGAGTAAAATGTATTAAAAAAAAAGTTCCAGACAGAGGTGGTAGTATGAAAAATACAATGAGCGAAATGAAGACTACCATGGAAAGCACAGTAAGCAATTTGATTTTCCAGAGGAAGAAGTCATGAAATTGAAGATAAAATTATAGAAATGCAATAGGAAAGAGAAATAACATTTAGGGGAAATGAGGAAGCCCTGTGAGAAATATCAGACTTCTTTAGAAGAAGGAACATAACGACAATGGGTATCTCAGAAGGTGAAGCAAGAATAGCAGAGAGCTCATTGAAATAATAGCTGAGAACATCCCACACTGAAGGAAAGATCCACGGATGTACAGGAAGCTGACAAAACACCTAAATTTCTAAATGCAAAATGACTTATACCAAACCATCATTGCTGCAATGATTAAAAAAAAAAAAGGCAAGAGAATAGCAACAGAAGAATTGTGACAAGTGACAAAAACAACTAAAAAATAAATGGCAATAAATGCCTGCATATTCAGTAATTACCCTAAATGGAGTGGACTCACCAGTCAAAAGGAATACAGTGGTTGGATGCTTTAAAAGCAACTATAAGTTGTCTCTCAGACTCTCATCTAAGCTCCAGAGACAAACATAGGCTGAAAGTAAAGGAGCTGAAGATAATACCATACACCTCTAACTAGACTCTCTAAGAAAGAAAGGAGAGAAATCTAATAAGTAGAAACAAATGAAAGAGAAGTTACAAGAGATATTTCAGGCATGAATGTAGAAAATGACAAAAATAATGAAAAAAACAAATGTCCATATGGCAGAAGAGACTGAAAAAATCTCATTAAGAGATTACTGATTACAGATTATCTGTATGTCTGTAAATTGAATAACCTGGAAGAAGAGGGCTGAATCTTAGGAAGACACAACCGTCTGAGACTGAATCAGGAAGAAATAGAAAATATAAACAGACCAATTAAAAACAAGGATATTGAAAGAGTAATCAAGTCTCCCCAAAAGAAAAGCCATGTGGTTCCACTAGTGAGTCGACAAATTAACACCTATCTTAAACTCTTCCAAAAAACTTGAGAATGCTTCCTAAATCATTTATGAGGCTAAAATTACTGATGCCAATAATAGAACTAAAAAGATATTGACAGTAGCACAGTAATAATGGGGGTTTTATTCCACTTATAGCAATGGGCCAATAATGAAACAATAGCCTTAACTGAGGACCCAGACCAAATAAGGTTAACAAACATATGAAACACACTCCACCCAGAACCCTACACACACGTTTTTTAGTGCATATAAAACATTTTCAAGAATAGACAATGTCTTGGGACACAAATGAATTCTCAAAAGTGTAAAGATCAAAATTTTACCACATAATCGCTCTGAAAAAATGATACTAAAAAAATTTTTGAAAAGGAGGGACAAGACTCAAAGTTAGAAAAATACTGACTATAGAGGAACAAAGTATGAATTAGTTGACTTCTTGTCAAAATTGAGCAAGAGAGAGGGGATTTAAATATTTAAGGGGGACGAATAGCCAAAGCTCTCCTGAAAAAAAAAGAAGGGAATGGAGGCATCAGACTCCCAGACTTCAAACTATACTACAAAGCCATAATCATCAAAACTGCATGGTATTGGAACAAGAACAGACATACAGACCAATGGAATCGAATAGAAAATCCAGAAATAAACCCACAGATTTATGGTCAACTAATCTTTGACAAAGGAGCAAAGACTATGCATTGGAGCAAAGAAAGTTTGTTCAATAAATGGTGCTGGGAAAACTGGGTCGCTACATGCAAAAGAATGAAGCTTGACCACCACCTCACACCATACACAAAAATCAACTCAAAATGGATTAAAGAACTAGACATAAGACCTGAAACCATAAAATATATAGAAGGAAATATAGGCGAAACACTACGTGATTTGCACATCAAAGACATCTTTACAGACACATCACCCAAAGCAGTGATAGTGAAGGCAAAGATAAACAGCTGGGACTATATCAAATTAAAGAGCTTTTGCACAGCAAAAGAGACAATAACAAAAACAAAGAGAAACCCCACCAACTGGGAGAACATTTTTGCACCCAACACTAATGATAAAGGACTGATCACAAAAATCTGCAAAGAGCTGATGAGACTCAACAACAACAAAGAAAATAATCCAGTCAAAAAATGGGCAGAAGAGCTTAAAAGAAACTTCTCTGAAGAGGAAATGCAAATGGCCAACAGGCATATGAAAAAATGTTCAACATCACTTGTCATCAGGGAAATGCAAATCAAAACTACCATGAGATACCATCTTACACCAGTGAGAATGGCACATATTAAAAAAACTAGCAACAACAAATGTTGGCGAGGGTGTGGAGAAAAAGGAACTCTTCTGCACTGTTGGTGGGAGTGCAAACTGGTCCAACCACTGTGGAAAGCTGTGTGGAGATTTCTGGACCTACTAAACATAGAGCTTCCATATGACCCAGCAATTCCACTCCTAGGTATTTACCCAAAGGACACAGAAACATCAATTCCAAAGAACACCTGCACCCCTATGTTTATAGCAGCACTGTTTACAATAGCTAAGCTTTGGAAACAACCCAAATGCCCAAAAATAGATGACTGGATCAAGAAGATGTGGTACATATATACCATGGAATATTACTCAGCATTCAAAAAAGATAAACACATGCAATTTGCTGCAACATGGATGGCGCTGGAAGGGATCATGCTCAGCGAAATAAGCCAAAAAGAAAAAGAAAAATACCGGATGGTCTCACTCATAGCAGGAATCTAGAAAACTTAAATAAGGGACCAGGAAAATGAATAACTATAAGAAAGTGAAAATCAAAATCAACAAAAAACTATGAACCAGAGACACTTTTAGGGGGGCGGGGGCGGGAGGGGAGGGATTGGGGTCAGAATGGGGGGCTGCAATTGTATGGGGAATATAACAATAAAATTTAAAAAAAAAAATAAAATGTACATTTAATACATATAAACATACAGAGGATTCTGAAAAAAAAAAAAAATAAATATTTAAGGGGGAGGTGCCCTTCTGACTCGCTATTTTAGAATAGGGATCTTTGTGTCCGGAACCACCTAGACTGCTTGGAACTGAGAAAGGGCTGCCCCCACAGCCAGAGGTGAGCTGAAGACCCCCACAAGCCAGGCCCCATCTGGCAGTGAGTCAGAGCCCAGAGGGGGATCCAGCGATTTGGAGCCCAGCAGGTGATCCAACCACCCCACCTCCAGGGCAGTCTGTGGGACCTCAAGACACACCTCTGCAATTAAACAATTACAGAAGGAGGAGATTTTCTGTGACAGCGACTATTAACAAATTCATAGTACCACTGCCCTACTGGACTTCTGGCATAACAATATTTGACTCAATTGGACTACCAGTATCCAACATCCCAGAAAGAGCACACCAAAAAGATGCTGGCCAGTACCAGCGACACAGTGTCCCAATGCATAGAACAAATTAGAAAACAAGCAACAGGGAGAAGAAAAACTACAAGCAACCAAGCAAGTCCTAAGGGAAAAGACAGACCACAAAAAGAAAATCACCCACCAGATTGCAACAACAGTGACTTGGAAGAACTTCTGAGCCTTCCAGGAAAAGAATTTAAAATTGCCATGATTGAAAAACTGACAGAAGTCATAAAGGAAAACAATGATAAGGGAAAAATAATGATCAGAAGAATGAAATTGAGTCCCTAAAGAGGGAAGTGAAAGAAAGGCAGGAGATCAAAGGATTAATGGAGGAGCTAAAGAATTCTGGGACAAGCAGTGAAAGCAGAATAGAGGAAATGGAAGAGTGAATAAGTACTCTCGAAGACACAGAAATAAAAAGAACAAAAACAGAAAAGGAAAGAGAAATACAAAAGAGTGAAGAAAGACTTCGGGAACTATCTGACTCCATGAGGAAAGGAAATATAAGAGTTATAGGAATCCCAGAAGGAGAGGAGAGAGATGTAGGAACAAAGAAAATATTCAAGGACATAATTGAAGAGAACTTCACAAACATGAAGAAGGAGTTGAAAATAGACATACAAGAAGCATGAAGAACACCAAACTTCCATGATGAATGGAAAAATACAGCAAGACATATAATAGTAATGCTCCCAAGAATCCAAGACAAGGTAAAAATAATGAAGCTGACAAGAGGGAAGACACAGATAACATACAAAGGAAAACCAATCAGGCTAACATCAGACTTCTCTGAAGAAACACTAAGGGCAAGGAGAGAGTGGAGGGACATAACCAACAAACTCCAAGACAACAAATGCCAACCAAGAATACTCTATCCCACAAAGCTTTCCATCCTCTATGAAGAAAGAATAAGGACCTTCACAGACAAATAGAAACTCCAGAGTTTCATCACGGCTAAACACCCACTCCAAAAAATACTACAAGGACTCCTAAAACCAGACCAACAGAGGGATGAATAAGAATGAAACAATAAATAAATAAACCAGAGAAAAGACAAACAAAATGGCAAATGCAGACACTAACATATCAATATTAACTCTAAATGTAAACGGACTAAACTCTTCAATAAAAAAGACACAGAGTCACAGGCTGGATTAAGAAACAAAACCCAACCTTTTGCTGTCTCCAGGAAACACATTTAACTACAAAAGATAAAAATAGACAAAGTGAAAGGATGGGAAACAATCCTATGAGCAAATGGACCAAAAAAGAAGGCAGGAACAGATATACTTATATCAGATAAAACAGATTTCAAACTCAAAAAGGTAAAAAGAGACCCACATGGTTGCTACATTATGATCAAGGGGACAATACTTCAAGAAGAAATAACACTCATTAACATATACTCACTATATGAAGGCGCACCAAAATATGTCAGACAACTATTATCATCTCTGAAAACAGACATCAGAGAAAGAACATATGTAGTAGGAGACTTCAACACACCACTGTCAACAGTGGATAGATCAATGAGACAAAAAGTAAGTAAGTAAGGACAATAAAGCTCTAAACCTCATGGGCTTAACAGACATCTATAGAACACTAAACCCCAAAAAATCTGAGTATACATTTTTTTCAAGCATTCAGGGATCATTCTCCAGGATCAGTCACATGCTGGGACACAAGACAAACATCAACAGATACACCAAGACTGAAATCATACCAACCCTCTTCTCTGACCATGAAGGCATCAAACTAGAAAAAAAAACATAAAAAGAAGGCAGGGAACCCTCCTACCTCATGGAGATTGAAACTCACACTACTGGAAGATCACTGGACTAATGAGGAGATCAAAGAAGAAATTAAAAAATACTTTGAGTTAAATGATATGGAGGACACCGATGTATGGAACTCAGCAAAAGCAGCAATATGAGGAAAATATATAGAATTCAGGCTCACATCAAGAAACAAGAAATAACTCAAAGAAACAACCTAATCTCACATCTCGAACTAGAAAAAGAACAACAAAAAAAAATCCCCTTAAAACCAGTAGAAGAAAAGAAATAATAAAAATCAAAGCAGAAATAATGAAATAGAAATTAAAAAAAAACAATCCAAAAGATCAATGAAACCAAAAGTTGGTTGTTTGGAAAAAAAAAATAAAATAGACAAACCCCAAGCCAGGTTCACAAAAGAAAAATGGGAGAAAGCACACATAAATAGGATCACAAATGAAAGAGGAGAAATCACAACAGACACAGAAGAAATCAAAAGAATAATCAGAAACTACTATCAACAGTTATATGCAAACAAGCTCAACAATCTAGAAGAGATGGACAAATTCCTATACCTCTACATTCACCCAAAGCTAGATAAAGAAGAAACAGAGCACCTAAACAGACCAATTACAAGCAGTGAAATTGAAATGGTAATCAAAACATTCTCCAAAAACAAAAGCCCAAGGACCAGATGGATTTACAAATGAATTCTACCAAACATTCAGAAAAGAATTAGTGCCTATCTTTCATAAACTCTTTCAAAAAATTGAGAAGGAAGGGATAATACCAAACACGTTCTATGAAGCCAACATTACACTAATACCAAAACTGAACAAGGACAACACAAAAAAAGAACTATAGGCCAGTCTCTCTAATGAATACTGATGTTAAAATCCTCAATAAAATTTTAGCTATCAGAATCCAACAATGTATCCATAAGATAATTCACCACAAACAAATAGGATTTATTCCAGGGACACAAGGATGGTTCAGCATCTGAAATCAATCAATGTAATCCAACACATCAACAAAAAGAAATATAAAAACCATATGATAATATGAATAGATGCCGAGAAAGCTTTCAACAAAGTACAACACCCATTTGTGATAAAAGCCCTTGAAATTCTCAGGATAAAAGGAACATACCTCAACATCATAAAGGCCATATATGACAAGCCCATAGCCAATATCATTCTCATTGGTGAAAAGCTGAAAGCATTTCCATTAAGATCTGGAACAAGACAAGGATGTCCACTCTCACCACTGCTTTTCAATATAATACCGGAAGTACTAGCCAGAGCAGTAAGACAAGAGAAAGACATACAAGGATTCCAAATAGGGAAGGAAGAAGTCAAATGTCACTATTCACAGATGATATGATAATATACATAGAGAACCCCAAAAACTCCACAGAAAAACTAATTAAACTAATCAATCAGTTTAGTAAAGTAGCAGGATACAAAATCAACATACAAAAATCAGTAGCCTTCCTATACACAAACAATAAATCTGAAGAAGAAATCAAGAAATCCATCCCTTTTATTATTGAAACAAAAAAATCAAATACTTGGGGAATAAACTTAACAAAAGAGATAAAGGACCTATACAAAGAAAACTATAAAAAAGTAGAAGATGACACAAAGAAATGGAAAGACATCCCCTGCTCATGGATTGGAAGAATTAACATTATCAAAATGGCCATGCTACCAAAAGCAATTTACAGATTCAGTGCTATTCCAATAAAAATTTCAATGACATTCTTCAAAGAAATAGAACAAATATTGATGAAATTCATAAGGAGCCACCAAAAACCCCGAATAGCCAAAGGTCTCCTGAAAAAAAAAAAAGTAGGGAATGGAGGCATCATACTCCCAGACTTCAAACTATACTGCAAAGCCATAATAATCAAAACTACATGGTATTGGAACAAGAACAGACACAGGGACCAATGGAACTGAATAGAAAATCCAGAAATAAACCCACAGATTAACGGTCAACTAATCCTTGACAAAGGAGCAAAGATATGCAATGGAGCAAAGAAAGTTTGTTCAATAAATGGTGCTGGAAAATCTGGGTTGCTACATGCAAAAGAATGAAGCTTGACTACTACCTCACACCATGCACAAAAACCAACTCAAAATGGAGTAAAGAACTAGACATAAGATCTGAAACCATAAAATATATAAAAGAAAATATAGGCGAAACATTACATGACATACACCTCAACAACGACTTTAAAGACTCATCACCTGAAGCAATGATAGTGAAGGCAAAGATAAACAGCTGGGACTACATTAAATTAAAGAGCTTCTGCACAGCAAAAGAAACAGTAACCAAAACAAAGAGACACCCCACTGACTGGGAGAAAATTTTTGCACACAACAATAATAATAAAGGATTGATCACAAAATGCTACAAAGAGCTGAAGGGACTCAACAAAAACAAAGAAAATATTCCAGTCAAAAAATGGGCAGAAGAGCTAAAAAGAAACTTCTCTGAAGAGGAAATGCAAATGGCCAAGAGGCAAGTGAAAAAAATGTTCAACAACACTTGTGATCAGGGAAATGCAAATCAAAACTACCATGAGATACCATCTCACACCAGTGAGAATGGCACATATTTAAAAAAACTAGCAACAACAAATGTTGGTGAGGATGTGGAGAAAAAGGAACTCTCTGGCACTGCTGGTAGGAGTGCAAACTGGTCCAATCACTATGGAAAGCTGTGTGGAGATTCCTTAACCTGCTAAAGATGGAGCTTCCATATGATCCAGGAATTCCACTTCTAGGTATTTACTCAAAGGACACAGAATCATTAATTCAAAAGGGCAGCTGCACCTGTATGTTTATAGCAGCACTATTTACAATAGCTAAGCTATGGTAAAAACCCAAATGCCCCAAAATAGATGACTGGATCAAGAAGATGTGGTACATATACACGATGGAATATTACTCAGCAATCAAAAAAGATAAACTCATGCAATTTGCAGCAACATGTAGGGAGCTGGAAGGGATCATGCTCGCAAAAAAAGCCAGAAAGAAAAAGAAAAATGCCAATGGTCTCACTCATAGTAGGAATTTAGAAAACCTAAATAAGGGACCAGGAAAAAGACTAATTATAATAAAGTAAAAATCAAAACCAACAAGCAACTATAAACCAGAGATACACTATGGGGGTGCAGGAGGGGAGGAGGAATTAGGGTCAAAAAAGGGGGGGTGGAAATTGTATGGGGAATATAACTAAGATGAAAATGCATACATTGTGCAAAAATGAAAAATGATGTAAATAATATATAAAACTAAGAAAAAAATGACAAAAAATAAATATTTAGGGTACTAAAACAAAATAACTACCAATGTTGAGTTCTACATAGTGAAAATATCATTCAAAAGTGAAGAAATAAATGAAGATTCCCTTAGTCAGAGAGAATCTGAGAGAATTGCCAGTAGACTTGCCCTACAAGAAATAAGTTCTTTATACAAAAGAAAATGTCAGAAATTTTGATTTGCATAAGGAAATGAAGAGCATTGGAGAATAAATGAAAGTAAAATAAAATCCTTTTTCTCATCCTTAAATAATCTAAAAGATAGCTACTTGTTTAACAAAGAAAATTAATAACATACTGGGAGTACTAGTACATATAAGTGAAATGATTTGGTAACAGGAGTGAATTGAGACTATTTTACCATAAATTATCAGTACAAAACATGTTAAAATCTCTTGGTATTTGAAGGTGATTTTAGAATAATTTAAAATGTATACTGAAAACTGGGAATGTCACTAAAATTTTTTTATGTACAAATGATGTGTAAAGGGAGATACAAGAATCATTAAATGCTCAAATAAATCCAGAGAAGGTAGCAAAAGTGGAAAGAACAAATTCAACCAATAGACAACTAGTAAATGTAGACAATCAAATTATATTAAAAATTATCCATATGAATGTTGCAAATACACCAAATAAAAGGCAAAAGAATTGTTAACATAAGGTCTTAAATAGGTTAAATGTAGAAAATACAGCATGGTGATATAAATAAAAAGAAAGTTGTAATATCTATGTTAATTTCAAGAAAAGCAGACTTCAAGTGGGGAAAATTATTAAGGATAAAGAGGTTAATTCACCAAGTTTCTTAGTCCTACACCTAATGATGAATTTTTCTAAAACATACACATGCATTCAACATTCCTTATTATCTTGTCAGATAAATACACATGAATATTGACTGTCCTTACTAGGGAAATCTAACAATACAATTGGACAGTGAGGACTCTTGTGATGCTTTGTTGAGGTGTAATTGCCTACCTCTCAACTTTTAGATTAAGATGTCTAAAATAAGGTGCCTATTTTTATCTACCCTGACACAATGGGTAGATCTTCTATATTACTGATTCTTCCAAGTATCTTAATCTTCCAAGAATTGGTTTTAAAAGGATACACATTTTTATTACTTTTTGTTTTTCTTTTCTATTCCACTAGTCTATTTTTAGTCCAATACCATACTGTTTTTATTCCAATGGCTTTGCAGTATAGTTTGAAGTCTGGGTGTATAATATCTCCACTTTTTTTTTTTTTTTTGATCAGGATTGCTTTGACTTTTTGGAGTCTTTTATAGTTTCATATAAATTTTAGAAATATTTGCTTTATTTTATTGAAAAATACCATTAAAACTTTGGTAGAAATTGCATTGTATCTGTATATTGCTTTGGGAAAGATGGTTATTTTGAGCATGTTAATTTTCCAATCCATTAGTAAGGAATTCCTTTCCATTTTTTAATTTATTCCCAGGTATTTCTTTTTGATGCAATTATAAGAAATTGTTTTGTTGATTTCTTTGATAGTTCTATGATTGCATATTAAGAACACAGCAGATTTTGAAACTTGCCACTTTAGTATACTAATTTCTAACTTAAAAACTTTTGCATAGAAAAAGAAACAAATATTAAAATGAAGATACCCTATTGAATGGTGGAAATTATTTGCACATCTTACATCTGACAAGGACTAAAATCCAAGACCAATACATAACTCATATAAACCAACAGAAATACACAAACAGCTCAATTAAAAATGGGCAGAACTATGCAGACACTTATCCAAAGACAGGTGTCTAGCAGGCACATAAAAAAAATGCTCATCACAGAAACATAATTAAAATGACCAAAAAATATCACCTCACACATGTGAAAATGACCCATATCAAGAATACCCAAAACAAATCTTGGTGAAGGTATTGAGATAAAGGTATACTCATATACTGTTGGTGGGAATATAGACTGTTACAGCTCCTATGGAAAGTTTTTTATGAAGGCTTCTTAAAATATTAAAAATCGGCATGCTATATGATACAGCAACTGCACTACTTGGTATCTACCTGAAGAATACCAAAACACTAATTTGAAGGGATTTATGCACTCCTGTGTTCATTACAGCACTATTTACAATTAACCAAGTTATTAAAATATCCTAAGTACCCAATTACAGGTGATTGGATAAAGAAGATGTGGATTATACATACATAATGTATTATTACTCAGCTATAAAACATGGTGGAACTGGAGGGGATTATGCCAAACAAAATACGTCAGAAGGAGAAAGATAAATACAAAATAATTTCTCTCATATATGGACAATAAGGAAACAAAACAACAGACTAAACCAAATCAAACTCTGAACGCCTGACTTGAGTCTTGTGTCATTCGAAAGTAAAGGGTGGAGATTGTGGAGTAAATAGGAAGGGGGTGCAGTGTTATATGGTGGAGGATTATGGGTGTTTAGGGGGTATGGTGTGGTAGTATTAATCTGAAGGTGTATGAACCTAAAACCCTAAATCATATAGTTTTGTAAACAAGTTTTTACAGCTTACAATGAAGCAATTTGTTACATCCATCATGATTTGTTAGCCAAAGGAAGGAGTTATTTGGGGAAAGATTATTGACTATTCAAAATCATCCAAAATTACCTTCCGAAAGACAACTGAGAGAATTTCTTGTTTATTGCAGACCATCGGGTCCCAATTTTTCTTATGTATCAAGGGTCCACTTCTGTGCAACTCAAAAATTAAAGATACTTTTAGCAACATCAAAATTTTCCTTCAACCACAAACTATGTTCGGTGTTCCAGATTATCATAACCCTCTTTTTTATGATCAGGAAAGTTTTAGATCATGATCTAGAGTCATGAATGCAAAAACAGCCATCAATAACACACTACATTGTGAATGCATTTTAAACAGGAAGTAGAAACCCAAAGCTGTTTGTTTAGATACTTCTTTTCAAATTTTAATGTGATACTCTTTATTGATTGATATTGTGTTATAAATAAAAAAAGTTAACTAGTGTGACTTCTAATTTGCCCAAGTTAGAATTTGGAATTTTTTTTTTTTGGTTTGAGAGTAGAATGATTTTCTTTAATAAATAGGTTTATATTATCTCATTGCATGATTGTGCCAGACCTCTTAACAAGAGAAACCACAAAGTTCATTATTAAAAATAAACAAAAAACTACATTTTCAACTACATGAAAATTAAGTCTCTGTGGCAATATATGTATAAAATTAAGTGCAAAATGATAGTTTGAAATACTTACATTCTACTTGACAAGGATTAAAAGCTTTAAAATATGAGTCACTTTTATGAGAAAGACAATCCAATATAGAAAGGAATAATACTCAGAAGAGGAAATGTGCATTTCCAATACATTTATAATCAAGAAGAGGAAAAGTGAAAGAATAATACTGATACAACATTTTCTCTATCATACTGACCAACACTTAATGACAACAGTCAGTGTAAGCAAAAGATACTGGAAAAAGGGGTGTGTGTGTGTGTGTGTGCACGCACGCGTGTATGGGTTTGTGTGTGTATGTGTGTGTGTGTATGTGTTCCATCCTATAGAATTTACAGCACCAGTACATACGCATCTATCTGCAAAGATTTGTATCCCGATTCAACTTCTAAACTGTGAATGGTTGATTTTGATTGTGTGGATTAAAACTAACATACAGAAAATATACCCTGAAAATTATTTATCAATATTAAAACACATGGTGATGTGAAAACACGGTGGGATTTTCAGTAGAAGACCTCAGCCTTCTTAGTCTGGTTCCTCACACATCGTCCTCTGCACCAGTTGTTTCTCACAGTGCAGCATGTAGTGGAGGTAACAAGAGAAACAGCAGAGACAAATGTGACAGTCAAGGAGAGAATCCTGTGCTTCCTAAACCTAGAATGGAGCCACCCTGGAGGATCACCTCCTGGAACTCTGGCTCACTAATTTATGGATGTTTTCTCTTGAGTATTAATTATTCACCGAAAGTTTGGCGTAAGTATGAAAAGAAGCCTCTGGTTCTTGGCATTGTCAGCCTGTCTCTGTGGGCTTTATTATCTCATGGTGGTAGGTTTCCTAGTGGACACTTCAGGGACCTCAAAGGCTCTGGGCCAAGTTCCAGTGACTACTTCTAGCCATAGGTGACTCTGGGAGCTTTTGTTAAATCTCCTCTAGTATATCAGAGACAGATGGGTTCCAGGCAAATTATGATAGCTAAGGGAGTGTAAAGGCTGGAGTTAGTCTGTACCAGGAGAAATGGAAGCCCCAGATGACTCCATGCTTGGGGAATCATATGCCTTTGTGCTAATGATGCCTGAAGATAGAGACAGGCTTTTACAATAGCCTGGTCTGCAGGTTTAGAATGCTTGCCATTTATTAAGTGGAGATATTTACTGCCTATAGGATTTTCTGCTTCTGCCCTCACCTATCATTTGTTCCTCTTACTCCATCTCCCACACCTCCTAGTTAGATAATGTGGTCTCTTAATAAAAGTCAGAGGTAGAGAAAAAGCTATTAAGTTGGCATGTTAATGTGATGTAAGTACAACTGAGCTGGAGTTAATTTTATGAGACCCTGTGCCTGTATAGAAGAAAGTAGTAGAGCTGGGTAGGCCAGAGTTGTGGGGGGTGAGAGGATTCACCAGAGACAGAGTGGGGAACAGAACAGGCAGATTGACAGAAGCACACTGCTGAGGGGAGCAGCGAGCGGGTCATGAGAGTTCTGCTGCACCATGTGGGGATCTCCCTGGCTGGCAGGGGATCGAACTCATGCTGCAGAGGCTGCGGACATCTTCATAGATTGTATCTGTGAATGTGGAGTAAAATATTTGAAGACACTTATTTACCACTTGTGGGGTGTGTGTGTCACAAGTGGCTGTGCCTATAAACTGTTTCTCTTATGTAAAGAGATTGAAAACGACAGGAACTAAGCTCATAATTGTTCCTTTAACTTTAAAATAAAGACTGTACTTTTGAAAAATACATTTGTGGTGGGTCTTTTCATCAAACTATGGTTTTCAAATAAAGTCAATGCAATTTAATAGGAAAAAGACTCCAAACAAATCCAAAATATTTAATAAGCAAATGAGTGCTGGTATTTTAGCCACTACTTATTTACAAGTTAGCTACTCACTTTGTAAATATATCATACACTCAAATTGAGTTAAAGAGTTAAATATGAACCATGATACCATGGTAAATCATGGTGGATATTTAATGAATCGCTAAATGGCAAATAACATGCACAAAAGTGAAGAAAGATAAGGAGAAGGAAGAGAAAGATGAGGAGGGAAGGAGAAATAAGTGAGAAGTCAACAGATTTAACTCTCTTCTGAGATTTTAATCTCTGAATATTGAAAAATATCAGGAATATATAAGAAAATAAACTAACATTATTAATATGCAAAAAGTCCATCCAAGTCAATAAATTATAAGCACTAGAAAAAAGTCAAAGAATAGTAATAGAATAATGAAAGACTTTCAAGCAATAATAAACATGTGAAAGAGGAGCAGCACCCGCCGCTGGGGCAGACTGGGCGTGCAGGGGAGCGCGTCCCTGGCACCGGCACCGGCATTTTGCAGCAGGGACCTTTCTTGCTGGAGACTGTGTGAACCCAGCAGAAGGCTCACCAAGGAGACAGAGGTAAGCTGGGAGGCTTTCCCATGCTGGGCGCCTTCTAGCCTGCAGTTCCAGCCCAGAGGGGAGCAGCACCCACCGCTGGGGCAGACCGGGCGTGCAGGGGAGCGCGTCCCTGGCACCGGCATTTTGCAGCAGGGACCTTTCTCGCTGGAGACTGTGTGAACCCAGCAGAAGGCTCACCTAGGAGACAGAGGTAAGCTGGGAGGCTTGCCCACGCTGGGCACCTTCTAGCCTGCAATTCCAGCCCAGAGGAGAGCAGCACCCACCGCTGGGGCAGACCAGGCGTGCAGGGGAGCGCGTCCCCTGCACTGGCATTTTGCAGCAGGGACCTTTCTTGCTGGAGACTGTGTGAACCCAGCAGAAGGCTCACCGAGGAGACAGAGCAGGGACCTTTCTTTGCTGGAGACTTGTGAACCCAGCAGAAGTTCCCCAGAGGAGCCAGTGGTGAGCTGGGAAGGTCGCCCAAGATGCCGGCCAGTACCAGCAACACAGTGTCACAAGGAATACGGCAAATTAGAAAACAGGCAGTAGGGAGTAGAAAAACCACATGCAACCCAGCAACTCCTCAGCAAAAAAGCACACCGCAAAAAGAAAACCATCTACCAGATTGCAATGACAGTAACTTGGAAGAACTTCTGAGCCTTCCAGATAGAGAATTTAAAATTGCTGTGATTAAAAAACTGACAGAAGTCATAAAGGAAAACAATGATAAGGGGAAAATAATTAATGACCAGAAGAATGAAATTGAGTCCCTAAAGAGGGAAGTAAAAGAAATGCAGGAGATCAAAGAATTAATGGAGACGCTAAAGAACTCTGGGAAAAGCAATGAAAGCAGAATAGATGAAATGGAAGAACGAATAAGTACTCTTGAAGACACAGAAATAAAAAGAACTAAAACAGAAAAGGAAGGAGAAGTACGAAGGAAAAAGACCGAAGAAAGACTTCGGGAACTATCTGACTCCATGAGGAAAGGAAATATAAGAGTTATAGGAATCCCAGAAGGAGAGGAGAGAGATGTAGGAACAGAGAAAATATTCATGGATATAATTGAAGAGAACTTCCCAAACGCGAAGAAGGATCTGAAAATTGATATACAAGAAGCAAGAAGAACACCAAACTTCCATGACGAAAGGAAAAATACAGCAAGATACATAATAGTAAAGCTCCCAAGAATCCAAGACAAGGAAAAAATAATGAAACTAACAAGAGGGAAGAAACAGATAACATTCAAAGGGAAACCAATCAGACTGACATCAGACTTCTCTGAAGAAACACTACGGGCAAGGAGAGAGTGGAGGGACATAGTCAACAGACTCCAAGAAAACAGATGCCAACCAAGAATACTCTATCCCGCAAAGCTCTCCTTCCTCTTTGAAGAAAGAATATGGACCTTCCCAGACAAACAGAAACTCCGGAATTTCATTAAAACTAAACCCCCACTCCAAAAAATACTACAAGGAGTCCTAAAGCCAGAACCTCAGAGGGATGAATAACAACAAAAGAAAGCCAAAGAAAGTTATTAAACGAATAAATAAAATCAAAGGAAAGACAAACACAATGGCAAATACAGATGCTAACATATCAATACTAACTCTAAATGTGAATGGACTAAACTCAACATCATAAAGGCCATCTATGACAAGCCAACAGCCAGTATCATTCTCAATGGTGAAAAGCTGAAAGCAATTCCATTAAGATCTGGAACAAGACAAGGATGTCCACTTTCACCACTGCTTTTCAATATAATACTGGAAGTCCTAGCCAGGGCAATAAGACAAGAGAAAGACATCCAAGGAATCCAAATAGGAAAAGAAGAAGTCAAACTATCACTCTTTGCAGATGATATGATAATATACATAGAGAACCCCAAAAACTCCACAGAAAAACTATTTCAACTCATCAATCAGTTCAGTAAAGTGGCAGGATACAAAATCAACACGCAAAGTCAGTAGCCTTCCTATATACAAACAATAAATCTGAAGAAGAAGAAATCAAAAAAACCATCCCTTTTATTATTGAAACAAAAAAAATCAAATATTTGGGAATAAATCTAACAAAAGAGGTAAAGGACCTATACAAAGAAAACTATAAAACACTGTTAAAAGAAATAGAAGAAGACACAAAGAAATGGAAAAAAATCCCCTGCTCATGGATTGGGAGAATAAACATTATTAAAATGGCCATCCTACCAAAAGCAATATACAGATTCAATGCTATTCCAATCAAAATTTCAATGTCATTCTTCAAAGAAATAGAACAATTATTGATGAAATTCATATGGAATCACAAAAAACCCCGAATAGCCAAAGCTCTCCTGAAAAAAAAAGAAGGGAATGGAGGCATCAAACTCCCAGACTTCAAACTCTACTACAAAGCCATAATCATCAAAACGGCATGGTATTGGAACAAGAACAGACATACAGACCAATGGAATCGAATAGAAAATCCAGAAATAAACCCACAGATTTATGGTCAACTAATATTTGACAAAGGAGCAAAGACTATGCATTGGAGCAAAGAAAGTTTGTTCAATAAATGGTGCTGGGAAAACTGGGTCGCTACATGCAAAAGAATGAAGCTTGACCACTACCTCACACCATATACAAAAATCAACTCAAAATGGATTAAAGAACTAGACATGAGACCTGAAACCATAAAATACATAGAAGGAAATATAGGCAAAACACTACGTGATTTGCACATCAAAGACATCTTTACAGACACATCACCCAAAGCAGTGATAGTGAAGGCAAAGATAAACAGCTGGGACTACATCAAATTAAAGAGCTTCTGCACAGCAAAAGAGACAATAACAAAAACAAAGAGAAACCCCACCAACTGGGAGAAAATTTTTGCACACAACACTAATGATAAAGGACTGATCACAAAAATCTGCAAAGAGCTGATGAGACTCAACAACAACAAAGAAAATAATCCAATCAAAAAATGGACAGAGGAGCTAAAAAGAAACTTCTCTGAAGAGGAAATGCGAATGGCCAAAGGCATATGAAAAAATGTTCAACATCACTTGCAATCAGGGAAATGCAAATCAAAACTACCATGAGATACCATCATGGTATTGATTTAGATGGTAATCTTACACCAGTGAGAATGGCACATATTAAAAAAACTAGCAACAACAATGTTGGCGAGGTTGTGGAGAAAAAGGAACTCTTCTGCACTGTTGGTGGGAGTGCAAACTGGTCCAGCCACTATGGAGAGCTGTGTGGAGATTTCTGGACCTACTAAACATAGAGCTTCCACAGGATCCAGCAATTCCACTCCTAGGTATTTACCCAAAGAACACAGAAACATCAATTCCAAAGAACACCTGCACCCCTATATTTATAGCAGCACTATTTACAATAGCTAAGCTTTGGAAACAGCCCAAATGCCCAAAAATAGATGACTGGATCAAGAAGATGTGGTACATATATACCATGGAATATTACTCAGCATTCAAAAAAGATAAACACATGCAATTTGCAGCAACATGGATGGCGCTGGAAGGGATCATGCTCAGTGAAATAAGCCAAAAAGAAAAAGAAAAATACCAGATGGTCTCACTCATAGCAGGAATCTAGAATACTTAAATAAGGGACCAGGAAAATGAATAACTATAAGAAAGTGAAAATCAAAATCAACAAAAACTATGAACCAGAGACACTTTTTGGGGGGTGGGGGGCAGGAGGGGAGGGATTGGGGTCAGAATGGGGGGATTGCAATTGTAAAAAAAAAAATAAAGAAAGATGGTATGAAAAAAAAAATAAACATGTGAAGGAACCAACTCCATATAAATCACTTAAAATATAACAAGTTTATGAACATGATGATGACCAAGATGGTCCCTTACTTTGCTACTGAGAAAAACACCTAACAGTAACCAGAAAGCAGAAAGACACTACACCCAAGAGTTCTGTGGCTTAGGATGAAATTGAAACAACCTTAACATCAGAGACCAACACAGCATTCACAGCAGAGAAACAAAGGAGAGTAATGCTTCTGTGAACTGGAGATAGGTGGAGAGAAACACCTAGAAGCTATTGTCTGGAGCAGGGTACAGAGAGGGCAAGGCTGCCTACTCTGACAGGGGTCCTGGGGAGGAAAGCAAAATGGTGTGGAGGCATGCACCTTAACTGGTTGTAATAGGAAGAGTAGAGCTAGTGCTATGGATTTCACTCCCGTCCCCCACACATTAGGTTTTGTATTGATCTTGTGCAGTACCCTGACAGTGATAGACTGTAAGGTCACAGATCTGGAAACCCAGAGAAGAGCAATATTTGCAGTGCCATCGCTTTGAGCCAGGCCTCCTACCCTGTACAGCACATTCAAACTAGTTGTTGGACTTCTCCAGGCCTTTCCACCGTCCTTCTGACTCATCAATAGCAAAATAGGCCTTAGTAGCTACAAAAACCATCAAAGGCATCTAAGTCAAAGTGAAAAAATCCATATAAATTGAGTAAGTAAGCAGATAGTAGTAGAAACTTAAAGGCAAAATGGCAGTAGCAAATCCTCGTATTATCAAAAATCACTTTAAACTGAATGGACTGAAATCACTAATCAAAAGGCACAGAGTGATTGGTTGGATTAGAAAACAAAACCCAACATCCTACTATTTCCTAGAGGCAGTGGAACTCTTAACTCCAAAAGATAAATACAGTCTCAAAGTAAATGGAAAACAATACTGCAAGCAACTGGGACCCAAAAAAGGAAGGGACAGGCATGCTTATATCAGATAAAATAAACTTTCAGCTAAAAGGTCACAAGAGAAAAGGTAACAATTATATAATTATTAGAGGATTAATTTTTCAAGAAGTCATAACCCTCATCCATATATATACACTAAATAAAGAGTACCAAAATTAGACAACTATTGACAGACCTAAAAACAGACATTTGACAGCAACACAAGTGTAGTAGGGAAGTTCAATACCTCACTTTCACCATTAGACAGATCAAAAAGAGAAAATCAACAAGGAAACCGTAGTCTTAAGTGAGGAATTAGACTGGATGGACCTACTAGACATTTGTAGGACATTAACACCCTCCAGCCCCAATTTTTCCTCTTAAGTGTACATGGAACACACTTGATGGGGAAAATCCTAATGTTACTGCAGTTAAAAGAATTATTTTTTAAAATGGAAAAAAAATAGAGTATAAGAAATGGAAGGACATTCCATGCTTATGAATTATAAGAGTTAGCTTTGGTAAAATGGCCATCTTATATAAAGCAAAACATAGATTTAATGCAATACTTACCAAAATTTCAAATGAATTTTTCATAAAAGTAGAGCAAACCTTCCTGAAATTTATATGGAACCACAAACACTGTTACTATCCAAAATAATCTTGTGAAATAAAAGAAAAAGAGGAATAGAGTGACACACTTCCAGACTTCAAATTATACAAGGCTATAGTAATCAAAACAATATCTATTTGAATAAAAATACACACAGAGACTGATGAAATAGGATTGAGAGCCAGACACAACCCCACATTTACATGTACAGTTAATTTCGGACAAAGGAGTCAAGACATTTGACGGAAAAAGTAAAGTCTCTTTAACCAATGGTTTTGGGAAAACTGGACAATTACATTCAAAAGAATGAAACTAGAACACTGTCTCCCACTGCACAAAAAATTTGGATGTAACCTGGAATTTTAAAACACATAGAAGAAGACATAGGTAAAACATTCTACCACACTGGCTTTAGGGATGTCTTGGAGACCTGAATGAAACAACAAAGGAAATGCAAGAGCAAAAATAAACAAGTAGGTTTTTTTTTTTAAATATTTAGCATTCATATGAACCACTGCAGTATCTCTTGGTAATCTGAACCCCAATTTTCACTGTAAATTGGCAAATAAAGCAACTGTGGTCAAATCATGGCATGGTAATCAAAATCTTAGATCTCTCAGGTGGCTCCACCACATCAGTTGTCTAAATCTGCAGAATTTCTGGCTGAGAGTAAAAGGAATATAAAATGAATAGTAAATAAATGAAATAATCAGTATCAATTCTGACCTCAGGACAAATTGCAGCCTTGGAAGCTATAGTTTTATTCCATTAACTTTCAAGTTTTCTCAGAAACTGATCAACCAGAATCCTGAAGAAGTTATAAAAGAATGGAGTGAAACTATCCTGCAAAGCAAGTGGGGTAGAATAATTTTGGTGCTCTGTCCAGATCTCTTGGACTTTCTTTCACTGGTTTGGTGCGTGCATGTACCTTCAGCTGCCATGTGTGATGCTGCTAAAGGCTCACACTTGGAACATTCCAAGAGCCTCAGCCCTGATGGGTTGCAGCACCATCATCAGGAGGTGGCTGCAAGTTATGCACTACTCTCCCTGGTGCCCCTAAACAATGACTGTCTAGAGCCTGATATGAAGGTGTAAAGGCCTCACTCCTCCCTTGCCACGAGGTAGAAAGACTGTGTTGCTGGTATGCATGAGAGTTCCCGGAGACTTCAAGCTAAGGCTAGGTGCCGCTGAAACCAAATCTTGTTTCGTTTCTCTTGGTCTTGTTTGTTTTCAGCATTCCCTTCAGATTTTTTTTCTTTTTGCCTTTTTTTTTTTTTAACAGTTATGAGACTTGACCTTAAAAGATACAGTGAATATACTGGTTAGTCTAAAACTGGCAGCTCATGAAGATTTTTTCATGTAATTACAAAAATTTGCCTTTAGTGGAAAACATGATTATATAAAAAATAAATGGGAAGACTAACATTCCTCTCTCAGTAACCAATGAAATGGTCTAAAGGGATGTAAAGATGTAGAAACTATGAAAAACTTAATATGACACAATGGATATATTTAGAAACTTCAATCAAGCAACAACATGGAAAACCCACCAAAAGTGGCCCTTTTAAGGGTTTAAAGTAAGTCTAGCTGCTTTAAATGATAGATGGGGCCCTCAAAAAACAAAAAGCAAACAGAACAAAGGCTAAAAAAACCCCAAAAACCAGAAGAGACCATCCAAGGACAATGAGGGAACAATAAAAGATTGACCAGTAAGGTTATGAGATGCAATACCACTGTGATACATGTCCCAAGTCCAAAGCTGCATGTGATAAAGTTCAAACTCTGGGAAACAAATTGCTCTTGCTAATTATAGCTTTCCAGCATCAGTCTCCACAACTGCATCTCCACCCACCCAGGTTCTAGCTTTTACTTTCAGCCCTCCTCTCAACAGTCTCTGCCCCTGTTTTCCACAAATTTCCTTGAAGAATCTTTGTAAATATTATTTCTGAGCATAGGGGTGAATGAAAGATCTGTGGGAACAGACTGAGGCAGAGTATCAGGTGAGAGAAGAAGGCAAGTATAAATTTTCAAGGAACTGGTTGTAGAGGGGAGAACCACAGAGGGGAGCAGAGAAAATCGCTATGATTTGCTCACTGAGCATTTAAGATGGTTTCTTTTTCTGTAAGCCTAAGAAAGAAACTCATAACCCTGTCCCTTATGATTCCATATCTAACAATGGAAATGACATTTGTTTATTTGACTAAAACAATGCTGCCTTTTCAAAGACATTTCGGTGAATGCCAGTTGACTTAAAGAGTGGTCTCAAGGTATCAACATTGAGTATAGCATTTTCAAAGGAAACTACAGGTAGAAAGTAGGTGAACCATAGGCTGGTTTCCATTAAGTATCTTTTGCTGCCATTTAACGACAGCTTTAGGTGATGTAAAGAAATGTCAAAAGTTTGGCATCCGGGACAATGAAGACCTGGGTGACTAAGTACTTTTATTTCCATTGCACGTATAGTACGCTTTGGGGCTGCAGGTGTTTCAGGTTTGTCTAGTAACTTAATCTGCTGGTTTGCCCTCGTGGTCACACTTAACCTCCTCAAGAGCACTTAATAGTCATGTTTCTGCAAAGCAAGGCAATTAGACCCCTGAAAATGAAAAGTGTAATCCAATGACAGCTCAAGGAAAATGCCATGGATACATCATGTTAAAAAAAAAAACAAAACAAAACACCCATCTGGGCCTCCCCCCGTGGTGCAGGCAGTTGAGTGAAGCGCTTTGAAGCTGTCTACAGCCTCTGCAGCACCGGTTCGATACCGGCCGGCCTCTGAAGGTCCCATATGGCACGGCAAATCTATCCTGTTGTGCCCGCTGCTCCCCTCATCAGTGTATTTTGTCAGTTTGCTGGTTCTGTTCCACGCTCTGTCTCTGGTGAATCCTCTCACCCTCCTGCACATCTGGCCTGTACCCCGGTTTTTGTATAAATAAATCTTTAAAAAAACAAACAAAAAAACCCAACACCCATCATTGAGTAGACACATTATGTTTACATGGTAATCAAATGTCTTCCAGTGAGAAATGAGTCTTTTTTTTTGTAAAAATGTGCTGCTGCTGTCATGTGTATTCATATTTTATATTTTTGGTATTTTATCTTTGGGGCCAGTCCCTAGAAGCATAATTTCTAGATCAGAGAGTAAATGCATATATAAGTCTACAATGTGTGAGTTTGGCTGGTCTTCCATAGCCTCACCAATAGAGCAGGCTTACACTTTGCATGATACCAGTCTGATACGTAAGAAATGGTAGATCCTTGTATTTTTGGTTTTTCTCTTATTATAGTTTCAGTCAAGATCCAGCCAAGATAAGAGAAACCCAACTAATTAATGTAATAGAGAAATTTGAATACAGGTCAAAGTTTAAGCAGGAATTGGTGCATTTACATGTAAAAAGGAAACAGGAGTGCTACAGTGAGTTTAATAAACTATTAAAACTCTTCATATTTGGAACACAAAGCATGGCTTTGGTTTTTTAACTGAACCCTAAGTTTTCTTATGACTACTCCTAAATAATTTTGCCTTTTCTAATACACTTGCTCAAATTTCCTTTAATCCCATTAAACATAGAAGCTTCTTATATTTTGGTGAACCCAATTGATTGTAATGAGCACTGCATGATTTCACTAATTTGTGGAATCTAATGAAATATAAAACATACAAAATCAAAGAGTAGAATGGTCATCATCAGAGGCTGCAGGCACACAGCAATAGAGTCATATCGATCAAACTACAAAATGTAACTTCTGGAGATCTGGACAACATAGGACCTATGTTACCAATATTCCACTATTATACTTAAAAATTTGCTAACAGGATAGATCTTATAAAGGCTCTTAATACATAGGAAAAGAATCAATGACTGGGAGACAAGTGATAGTGATGTTTTAATGGTTGTATACTTATGTCCAAGCATAATAAATTTTACCCATTACTATGTACAGTTTTTTTGTCAATCATACTTCAATGACGTGGTTAAAAAATAAAAGTGGAAGTATCTTTGATATAGAATTATCTCAGGGAAGTTGACTCAATAAAATATCTCACAGTTCTAGAATCTAGGACATTAATCTCTGCATTAAGTAACTTACTGAGAACCATCTATCACTGGTAATAAACAACCTGGATTCATAGATTCAATTTTGGATTTCTGGTCTTAATTTTTCTATTTTTCAAACTCACCCCTCTATTTTGGACTGTCTCTGGCAAAATAAAATGTATTTGATTATAGAATTATTATCAAATCTTGACTGAAACCTGGGGAGGCTCGCACTTTTCAGTATTGACAATGACACTTGACTCATTCTTACAGTTACCGAATCTCAATCACTTTAATATGCTTTTCACTATTTCAACCCTCAAGGGAAAATATTATTCCTATGTTTTCCAGCATCTAGATACAGCTACCATGAATTGTTTCAAGGGGATTCAAGAATGTATCTAGAATTTTATTGTTAAAATGATTGAAATATTTTGGGAAGTTTATCAGATATCTGAAGGCAGCAACTGTGTAAGACTCCACAGCTTGTCCAATGAGAAATGATTCAAGAATGGATTATGAAGTTAACATCAATTGTCATCAATGTTGGATATTTGGGGAAAGATAGTTATGCACAGTATGGTAAAATGTGACCTTGAGAAAACACACTTATCTATTTTGATGGGGATGTAGATGTCAAGTGAGGTTGGCCAGAGACTCTACTAGGAGGTCTCTGCACAGCTGTCACCAATGAACACAAATGAACTCTGAAGACTTCTACTCCAAAGTCATGTTATGTTTCTTATCTTGATATTTTAATTCGGCACATTGTCTCCCTCAGAGCCTGGTGGACCTGCTTGTTCCGCAGAGTGTAGATGACAGGGTTCAGCAGTGGGGTCACCACTGTGTTCACAAGGGCAGCTTCCCTGTTGGATTCCAACCTGCTCATTTGCTTTGGCTTCACATATATAAAGACGCAGCTGCCATACATCAGAGAGAGGACAATGAGGTGAGAAGAGCAGGTTGAGAAAGCTTTCTGTCGCTCCTTGGCTGATGGGAGATGAAGGATTGTGACTATTATCTTGCTATATGCAGTGACGGTTATAATGAGGGATGTCAAAAGGACACACAAGGCTAGGACAAAGGCCCAAATTTCAACAGACCTGGTGTCAGAACAGGAGAGATGGATCAGGGGGCCAAAGTCACAGAAGAAATGAGGGATGACATTCGGGCCACAGAAGGATAACTGGGAAACCTTCACCACCACACCAGTGATGAGAGTGAAACCTAATACAAAGCAAGCAATGACCAGGAGGATGCAATTTTTCAAGTTCATGATGGTTGGGTAATGCAGAGGCTTGCAAATGGCCATGTACCGATCCAGAGACATCACTGCCGTGAGCAGGAAACCTGCTGCTCCCAGGAATAGAACCACAGAGCCTTGTATAAAACAGGCAACAAAGGAAATAGTTTGCCTGCCTAAGAGAAAGATGACCAGTAATTTAGGAATAACAGTACTTATGAAGCAACACTCACAGAAGGAGAAAACGCTGAGAAAGAAGTACATAGGTGTCTGGAGTCGGGAGTCAGCACAGGTGATGGTGACGATGACTGCATTGCCTGTAATGGATGCCAGGTATGCCAGCAGGTGCACCAGGAAGAGGACCTTTCCCAGATGTTGGACAGCAGGGAATCCCTCCAAGGTGAATTCTTGGACAGTGGTCCCATTCCCTGTTCCCATGGTCATCTCTTCACAGTAGACTTACCCACTGGTCATAATCTACAATAAAGAGATCACGGCAAGCACTAAGGCTTTAAGGGAGCACACCTTCAATTTGTTTGACTACCCGAGACAGCAGGGAGGCAGAGAGAAAAGTGGTCCAGTGAGTTGGTTCTTGAATCAGAAGAACCTGAGTTGAATACAAGTTCAACACTGAGTTTTAGCTACTGAAATGGGTCATCTTTGTAAAGTTAGTTTAATGCTATTTTAAAATTCTTTCACAGAGACTCCCCGGTGGCGCTGTGAAGCTGTCTGCAGCCTCTGCAGTGCGGGTTCAATTCTCGGCCCGCCGGGGAGAAACACATATGACATGGCAGACCTCTCCTGTCTCTCCCGCTGCTCCCCTCAGCAGTGTATTTTGTCGGTCCGCCTGTTCTGCTCCCTGCTCCATCTCTGGTGAATTCTCTCACTCTCCCGCACCTCTGACTGTACCCCAAGTCTTGTATAAATAAATAAATCTTAAAAAAAAATAAAATTTTTGACAGAACATTTTAAAACAGGAATATATTGGTTATGACTCAACCTTAAATAAAAATTGACCATTACTTATTTTTTCTATCCTTCATTAAAATAATTGCTGATTTACTGACCTGTAGAATGACATCAGCCTGAGAAGTAATCTAGTATAACCACTTTACAGAAGAAACTGGAACTTTAGAGACTTTGGGATTGCTCAAAACCATGGCATAGTCTATAAATCTAGGTTTTAATCTACTCTTTCAAAACTCATGCTGGCATGTAAGAGAGATGGGGAGAGGAGTAGGTCACAAAATTAGCTCACTCATGACAAACATTTTGGATACTTGGATTTTCATATTCACTCTTACATCAAGCCTCAATGCACTTTCTCATTCTCTCTTCAGTCCCCTCAGTAAAATACTTATGATGGTGTTTGGTTCTCGCATTTCAATACTAAACTGAATGTCTCCAGCATGGAGTGTGCCTCTTGCAATTACCTGCCATGGGTCAGTTTCCCTGAAGCACTGCTCCTGTAACCACACTGCTTACCTGAGGGTGCGCTGCTCTCAGGGCACCTGGAGGAGCCTCTGTTTCTGTCCTGGTTGACAGCAGCCTTTCCTCCAAGGGACCAAGATGCTTAACAGGGGCACATAGGAGTTACCTCAGGGTGGGCAGCGCTTTCTCCTCTTACAACCAGCTTCTTCCCAGAAATCAAGAACTTGCTCTGAGCTGAAGGGAAAGGAAAAGGAAACACATTTATTACAGGTTGTTATCCCAGAGTGGGACGAATGGTTCCCAATGTCCATGATTGACAAAGTCCTGTTTCAATAGCCCTGAATGTTTCATTCCACAACAAGTCTACAAGGCAGCCTTGATCACTGAAACTCCAGAAAGGAGCAGACAGAACAGAACATTTGCATTCCTCTGCTCCCAATTCTGGGTGACAGTTTGACTTTAGGGTTCTGATGAAAGGTCTCGCTATGCCTCTGCCATGGACAGTAACATGACTCCATTTTCTACACCAGCTAACAGGGCCAGACAGCTACTTTTGAGTTCAGCTCTTGCTGCTGTGGAGACAAGGCTCTTTCTCTTTCCATACTCCATCATCTTCGGTGGACCTGATACAACCTACCTTCCATTGAACTTGCTCCCCGCCACTATGACATCCTACCTTTTAGAGATGCATGTAGAGAAGCACCCTTATTCCAATGTATCACAAGATACTCCAGACATGCAGGTGTGAGGACTCTGATAATTTCCCACAAGACTGTTTGATCACCAAGCAGGATATACCCAATCAGTGAGCAAAGTACAGGCTTGCAAGCTTCATTAGATGCTGAAGGGACAGGGGCAGAAAGTAAAGCCAGGCTTGGTGCTCTGGGGGCAGCTAGTTGGTCACCCTTGAGAATAAAACTTACTGGCAGAACCTTTATGTTTACTTTTCCATTGTCTGTGGTAGCATTTGCTCCCATGTCTATGCTATTTCCTGCCAGGATTTTGCAAAGAAATTAATCTCCCAAGGGTTTCTAAGATCTCAAATTGGATATTACTGAAAATTCTATGTAAAAGTTCAGACTAAAATGATGTGTGCACTAAGGCCAGATCATAGAGAGAAAAGTTTTTATGATGAGGAAGAATTGGGTACATCCCTGCCTTTCATCAGGCTCTTGACAAAGACACCGGTTTCAGAGGAAAGAACTGGGTGAAACAACCATTACATCCTTAGAGTCGATACCTAAGAGTGGGATTGCTGGGTTACAAGGTAGATCTATTTTTAAAACTTCGACAAACCTCCATACTGTTTTTCAAAGGAACGGCACAAATCTAATTCTCACCAACATCACACCAGGGTTCCCTTTCCTCCATGATCCATACCATCACCAATATTTGTTCCATTAGTCTTTCTGATATGGGTCATTCTCACAGGAGTGAGGTGGTATCTCATAGTGGTTTTCTTTTTCAGGTCCCTGATGACAAGAGATGTTGAACATTTTTTTCATGCCTCTTGGTGATCCATATGTCTTCTTTGGAAACATGTCTGTTTAGCTCTTCTGCCCATTTTAAATGGGTTGTTTGCTTTCTTGTTACTGAACTGTATGATTTCTTTGTAGATCTTCCTTTTTTTGTTTTTAAAGATTTATTTTATTTTACAAGAATTGGGGTACAGGCCAGATGCGCAGGAAGGTGAGAGGGTTCCACCAGAGACAGAGTAGGGAACAGAGCAGGCAGACTGACGAAATACACTGCTGAGGGGAGCAGTGGACGAAACAGGAGAGGTCTGCTAGTCATGTGGGTTGCTCTGAGGCCGGCGGGGATTGAACCGGCACTGCAGAGGCTGCGGACAGCTTCACAGCACTGCACTTAACTGCCTGCGCCACCAGGGAGGCCCCAGATCTTGCTTCTTTTTAACTGAACCTTCCACTGTAGCATTACTAAGTAAGTTGAATGATGTGAATGAGATAAGCAGAGGTAGGAAAAACTATCTACTGCAGGACTTAGGAAGAACAGGCATGCTTCTAGATGGTATCTTTAGCAGCAAGATTCCTAAGCACCTTCCTTATATCTGAAGATCTTTCCAGCATGAAATGGTGGATGTTCTATTTTACAAGATGGAAGACTTTTCACAGAGTTTAGAAGAGCCCCAATGAAATCCCCAAAGCAATCTCCTTTGAATGGGAAAAAGCATCATGATTATAAGGTCACCCCTCTCCTGATAAAACCCACACAACTTACACGATACAGATTTACTGTGACGGGAGGGAAACAGAGGAGAAAATGAAAGCTGTGCAATGAAAAGAGAAAATGAATTTATATTATCTCCCATAATCACATTTAGGAAATATGATCTTTTGGGCTTGGCTTGAGACATCACCTCACCAATTAGTAGTACATTGCTGTGTGTGGAGAAGTCAGTTTCTAAGGCTCATAGTATTCAGTAAACTGGATTGATCTCTTTCTACCCAAGTATTAATTACTCTAGATCTCACAGTGATCTGGGCTGTTAGTATAGATGTTGGGAATATCAGTAACCCAATCGAATTCTGTCATCTTATCTAGTACTTGCCACTACTTGAAGGCAAAGATCCTGAACAGAATTCTTAGGAAACACAGGAGAAAAACTGGAATTCTTCAACCTGCCAATTTGGCTAGATCGTTCATCATTGGGTAGAGGTAGTTATCTGCCTCATATCCCTTACTTGGGATGTCAGGTATTCCTGAAACAGACAGGTAAGGAAAGGAACCACAGTGGGAAGCCCAGGCTCAGTTACGGAGAAGCACACTGCTGGGGTGAGGCTGTATTAGAGACTGGCTTCTCTTGCAGTGTCCCTCACCATTGTACCTCATGTTTGCTGATGAGACACATCCATCCAAAATAGAGGAGCTAGATGGACTCACCTCTGCTTTCTCCATATATTCACCTTGACTGTTTTGATAAAAATAGAATATATTTTATGGTTTCATGTCTTACATCCAAGTTTATCCACTTTGAGTTGATTTTTGTGTGATAGTGGTCTAGTTTCTTTCTTTTTTTTTTTTTTTTGCATGTGGCAGTCCAGTTTTATTGAAGAGGCTTTTCTTGTTCCAGAGTATAGTCTTCATTCCTTTGTCATAGATTAGTTGTCAATAAATGTGCCTTTACTTCTGGGTTCTCAATTCTATTCCATTGATCTATTTGTTTTTAGTTCCAGTATCATGCTGTTTCAATTATTATGGCTTTGTAGTATAGTTTGACTTCTGGAAGTGTGATACTCTATTTTTCCCTTTTTAGTCAGGAGAGCTTTGGTATTTGGGTTTTTTTTTGTGGCTCCACATGAATTTCAGTAATCTTTGTTCTATATCATTTAAGAATGCCATTGGGCTTTTTACGGGGATTACATGGAATTTGTAAATTGCTTTGGGTAGGATAGTCATTTTGACAATGTTGATTCTTCTATCCATAAGTGGGGAATATCTTTCCATTTCTTTGTGTCTTCTATTTCTTATAGCAGTATTTTATAGTTTTTCTTGTATAGGTCCTTCAACTCCTTTGTTAGATTTATTTCCAGGTATATATTTTTTGGGGTGAGAGTGTAAATAGGATGGCTTTCTTAATTTCTTCTAGCTCATTAATTGTGTGTAGGAAGGCAACTGATTTTTTTGTGTGTTCCTTTTGTGTCCTGCCACTCTGATGAACTGGATTATTGTTTTAATTAGTTTTCCTGTGGTATTTTTGGGAATCCCCATGTATATTATTACATCATCTGCAAATGATAGTTTTATGTCTTTTTCCCAAATCTGGTTCATCACATAGCTTTCTCTTGACTAATTGTTCTAGTTAGAACTCCCAATACTATGTTTAGTCGTAGTCGTGAAAGTGGACCTCCTTGCCTTAATGGAAAGGCTTTCAGTTTTTCACCACTGAGACTGATACTAGTTGTGGGTTTGTCATATATATTGCTTTTCTGTGTTAAGGTATGTTCCATTTATCCCCAATTTTTCAGGTTTTTAATCATAAATGAATGCTGAATCTTATCAAATGCTTTCTCAGCATCTGTTGATATGAGCATGTGGTTATTTCCTTTTTGCTGACATGCTGAATGACATTGATTCTCAGATGTTGAACCATCCTTGTGTTCCTGGTATAAATCCCACTTAGTCATGGTATATAATCTTTTTAATACACTGTTGGATTTGGTTTGCTAAGATTTTATTGAGCATTTTTGCATTTGTGTTCATTAGGGAGATTGTTCTAAAGTTTTTATTCTTTGTGTTGTCTTTGTTTGGTTTTGGGATATTGGCCTCAAAATGTGTTCTGAAACCATCTGGTCCTGGACTTTTGGTTTTTTTGGGGGGGAGAGTTTTGATTACTGTTTCAATTTCCTTGTTTATAACAGGGAGAAGAAAAAATATAAATAACCAAGCAAGCCCACAGGAGAAGGACACACCACAAAAAGAAATACAGTCACCAGAGCTCAACAATGACATGGAAGAACTTCTCGGCCTATCAGAAAGAGAATTAATGATCATCATGATTAAAAGGCAGAAAGAAAATGAAAAGGGAAAAAAATGGTTTGAGACAAATAATCACTGAACTGAAGAATGAAATTGAGACCTTAAGAAAGGAAAGAAAAGAAATGCAGGAAATTAAAAGATAACTAGAGGAGATAAAGAATGCTAGGAAAAGCAATGAAAACAGAATCAATGAAACTGAAGAATGGATCAGTACTATCAAAGATACAGAAATAAAAAGCCAAAAGAGAAAAGGAGAGAGAAGTGCAAATGAAGAATTATGAGGATGCTCTTAGACAATTATCAGACTCCATGAAGAGAGGAAATGTAAGAGTTATAGGCATTCTAGAAGGTGAAGAGAGAGACAAAGGAACTGAGAAATTATTCAAGGAACTAACTGAAGAAAACTTTCCAAGCATGAAAAAGGAGACGAATATAGACATACAAGAAGCAAGAAGAACTCTCAAATACCACAATGAAAAGAAACTACAGCAGGACACATAATAGTAAAGCTTGCAAGACTCCAAGACAATGGAAAAATAATGAAACTGGCAAGGGGGAAGAAACAGATAACTTATAAGGGAAAACCAATCAGGTTAACTTCAGACTTCTCCAAAGAAACATTAAGGGCAAGAAGAGAATGGAGTAACATATTCAGCAAACTTCAACACAGCAAATGCCAACCAAGAATACTTTACCCTGCAAAGCTCTCCTTACTCTACAATGAAAAAATATGGACCTTCTCAGTCAAACAGAAACTCCAGAAATACATTACAACTAAACCCCCACTCCAAAAAATTCTACAAGTCCTAAAACCAAAACCAACAGACAAATGAACAAGAAGAACAGAATAAATCAAGGAATAAATTCACAAGAAAGACCCCAAAATGGCAAATACAGATGCCACCATATCACTATTAACTCTAAATGTAAATGGATTAAACTCATCAATAAAAAGACACAGAGTAGCAGGCTGGATTAAAAAACAAAATCCAGGGCCTCCCCGGTGGCGCAGCGATTGAGCACTGGGTTGCGAAGCTGCCCGCAGCCTCTGCAGGGCTGTTCGATCCCCGACTGCTCCTCGGCCACCGAAGGAGGGTCCCACATGGCGTGCAGACCTCTCCTGCCGCCTGCTGCTCCCCTCAGCAGTGTACTTCGGTCCTTCTGCCTGCTCTGCTCCCCGCTCTGGCTCTGGTGAATTCTCTCACCCTCCAGTGCTTCTGACTGTACCCTGTGCTTATATAAATAAACAAACAAATAAATAAATCTTTAAAAAACAAACAAAAAAACAAAATCCAACCTTCTGCTATCTCCAGGAAACACATTTTATCACAGAAGATAAACATAGACTGAAAGTGAAAGGATGGAAAATAATCCTACAAGCAAATGGACCAAAAAAGAAGTCAAGAACAGCCATACTTATATCAGATGAAATAGACTTCAAATCAATTTCCTTGTTTATGATTGGCTAGTTCAGGTTTTCTATTCCTTCCCTCTTATGTGTTGGATAAAATTACATACTTCTCAGAATCTGTCCATCTCATCTAGGTTGTTAAATATGTTTCATATAAGTATTCATATCCTCTGAATTTCTACAGTGTTTATTGTAATATCTCCTTTATAATTTTTGATCCTATTTGAGTTTTCACCCTCTTTTTCTTAAAGTTTTTTCTATTTCACTTTTTCAAAGAACCAGTTTTCGATTTAATTGATTTTTTAAAAGATTTATTTATTTATTTATACAAGCACTGGGTACAGTCAGAAGCGTGGGAGGGTGAGAGGATTCACCAGAGCCAGAGCGGGGAGCAGAGCAGGCAGAAGGACCGAAGGACACTGCTGAGGGGAGCAGCGGCGGCAGGAGAGGTCCGCGTGCCATGTGGGACCCTCCTCTGGTGGCCGGGGAGCAGCCGGGAATCGAACCAGTGGTGCAGAGGCTGCGGGCAGCTTTGCAACACAGCGCTCAACCGTTGCACCACCAGGGGGGCCCGATTTAACTAATTTTTTTGAACTGTCTATTTCATTTATTTCAGATTTAATTTTTATTATTTCCTTCCTTCTGTTGGATTTTGGATTTTTTGATTCTTTTTCTAGTTCCTTGGGATGAGAGACAAGCTTGTTTATTTGGGCTCTTTATAATTACTTAATGTGAACCTGCATTGCTTCCCTCTTAGAACTGGTTTTGCTGTGCCCCATATGTTCTGGGTAGTTGTTTCCTCATTACTCATTTGTATCCAAGTATCTTTTGATTTCCTCTTTGATTTTCTCATTAACCCTGTGGTTGTTCAGTTATATGTTGTTCAATATCCATGTATTAGATTATTTCCTCATTTTCCTTTTGTAGTTGATTTTTAAGTTCAGTACCTTTATGGCCAGAGAAGATATATGGCATGATTTCAGTCTTCATGGGTTTGTTGATACTTGCCTTGTGACTCAGTATGTGATCAATCCTGAAGAATAGTCTGTGTGCACTTGAAAAAGTTTATTTGGCTCTTTTGGTATGTGGTGCCCTATAAATGTCTGTTAAACCCATGTGATCTAGTTCTTTGTTTAGGGTGATTATGTCCATATTTATATTGTCTTATTAATCTGTTCATTAGTAAAATTGGGGTGTTGAAATCTCCAATCACATATGTATTTTACCCTATGTCTCTTTTCAGGTTCGATAGTTTTCCCATGTATTTTGATGGTCCTTTATTTGGTGAGTGTTATGTCTACCTGTTGTGTTATTCCCCTAATCATTATATAGCATCCATCCCTATTGCTTGTCAACCTTTTTAGGTGGAAGTCTATTTTACCTAATATAAGTGTGACTGTCCCTGCCATCCTTGGTGCCATTTGCTTGAAGACGACCAAACATATACCTTGCAAACTAACACGATGATAGCTATGTGAGTATTATATAAGGTATACTAAGACAAAAATACCATAAGATATGAGAACATTTACAATAATAAACATTATTAAACATTAATTAGGACCTCCCCGATGGTGCAGCGGGTAGAACGCAGCTCTGTGAAGCTGTCTGCAGCCTCTGCAGCTTGGGTTCGATTCCCAGCTGGCCAGGTTGCTACCCGCATGGTGTGGCAGACCTCTCCTGTCTCCCGCTGCTCCCCTCCGCAGTGTTTTAGGTCCATCTGCCTGTTCTGCTCCCTGCTGTCTCTGGAGGATTCTCTCACCCTCCTATGCTTCTGGCCTGTACCCCAGCACTTGTATAAATAAATAAATCTTTAAAAAAATAATAAACATTAACAAGAGGATACAGGTTGAATATGTCTCAAAATATGGGAAGCAATAGCTAAGAAAATTCAATTAAATCCACAGTCCTGGTTAAGATTTTAAAACATCTCTCACAGTAACTAATAGAACTATGAGACATAAAACATTCAGGAATGAAATAGAAAATTTAAATCTCACGTTTGAACACTTACACATAGAACATTATATCACTATCATCTGGAGGGTTTATTAACACACAGATTGCTGGACCCCACCACAAAGTTTCTGATCCTGTGGCTGAGGATCAAATATTTCTATTTGTAACAATTTATCAGGCGAGTATTGCTACTGGTACAGGGAACAGTATTTCTTGGTTACTTCAGAATCAATATTTCTTTCCCTTTGTCACCATTCAAATTCTTGTCCACTAAGCATAAATTAATTTTTCAAGAGGATCAAGCAGTGAAAGAAATAAAGCTGATGAAATAATAAGCTGTCTTACATTTGGGAACAAGGTGGAGCATAAATCAATATGAGAAATGACAGACTAAAATAAAGGCCTTTTTAGAATTGAGGTATTTGTAGAAAGTGGAGACAGAAGAGGCAGGGGAGAGAGGAAAGAGGAAGTTCATTCACTTTTGCCTTTTTTTTTTTTAAGTTAACTTGCTCTAATAGTCATGGATAGTGGTGACTTTAGAGCTAGTTAGTGGTAATTGTAGCAAACAATTTAAGGGAATTCTCCAGAGCTCCATTGGGCCCTTGTTAGCCCTGAATACTATGAGTAAGAAGCTTCGCACAGAATGTCTCTGCACACTTGGGTTTATAAAGTAATAAATTCATTCCCTAGCCTTCCTGCCATTCTAGTGAGTATAAATTAGCAGATAATTCCTTAGGGATATTTTTCTCATAGTTCAACTTGAAAATGTTTTCTATGAAAGTTACATGCCTGTGGGAAATAATAAAATGTTGCCTTTGTTATCGCACTGATTTTCTAAGTAATTATGCAGGAAAGTAGTTATCAGGCATTTCCTAAGAAAACTTCAGTGAATCTGCCATTTGAGATTAGAGTGGAACTACATAAAACAGTTACAAAGCATTCAAATTATTAAATATTATAGTGACTGAGTATTGGTCCCAGAGTGGATGAAGGTGAATAGAAATAAAAGCATAAATAATTATAGGAAAGGTTGTAGGTAATTTGGAGAAAACATATTTTTTTCTTTCTCAAGCACTGAATGCAGCTATGAAATAGAATGGATGGAGCAGCCGTTGGAGGACACTTTAAAGAGAATAACAAGCAGGAGGGTTGGAAACAAGACAAGAATTGAATATACTACTGAATCAATGCTGAATATCATGTTTTATTTATTAATTTAATATCATCTTGTCCTCTTGCCTCTTGGTCCAAGAGAAGTTATAGACACAAAAGTGACCAGCAATGGAGACTAACCAAGGTCCCATGTTTCTGGTCATAGAATCTAAAAATGGAGTTCCAGGGAAATCAAATATATCAGGGAGAACTTGTGTGACATTGTGTGTGAGCTGATCTGACCCTAATTAGTATTATAAAGATTTTGAAAACAGAATTACCAGAAATATTTCTGGCCAAAAACTGCCACTGGGTGATGCACGTGTGGAGAAGATCTAAAGAGCTCTACAAAGATTTTGAAATCTGAATTGACATTACAATGACAGGCTTTAGAAAATGTGATTGAATTTATGGCATAGATGTAATTGGTCAATTTCTTGCCAAAATAAAAATATCAACTTTCTCTATAGGATTTTAAAAAGACTGAGTCTGAAAAAATGATATTCTATTTCAATTTTGACATGTATGATCAATGAGGAAAAGCTCAATTCTCACGGGAAAAGAAAATCTACAAACATCAGTTGACATTGACATGATGCAGATCTTGAAATTAGCTTACAAATCAGTTACTTAAATAGTCTAACATGCAATTGTAATCACTCTGAAAATAGATGTATCGATGTACTCAGCAGTCATGTAATAAAGGAAATATTTGAGTTGAAATACACAATAACTGAAATTTAAAAATCAAATGAATTTCATTTGATTATACTTTCATTTATTATGCTTTCAAAGCATAATATAAGTGAGTGGACACTGAATCTGTCAATGAAATTGAAAATAGATCAATGGAAATTATCTAACAAGGAAAATAAAAAGGAAAAAATATGTCTAACAATGAAAAGTGTCTCAGTATTCTGTCAGAAAATAATAAAAGGTATAATTGTTATCAGAGTCAAAGGAAAGCAGTTTAGTACTCATATATACATCTTTAGAGTAGTGGCTGAAAACTCCCTAAATTTGACAAAATCCATAAACCTACAGGTTCAAGAAGTTGAGTAAACATCAAACAGGATCAACCTAAAGAAATTATATGCTCAGACCAATCATTTTCAAACTCTTAAAAACTAACATCATAGAAAACTATTAAAATCAACCAGAAAATAATGTCACATTATCTGTAGAGGCGAGCATTTTGAATGACTGCTGTGCCATGTGGGTGGCTCCCTGGCCAGCTGGGGATCGAACTTGTGTGGCAGAGACTGCAGACAGCTTCATAGGTTGCATCTTAACCTCTTGAGCCACCAGGGAGGCCCTTTAATTTCTTTCAATAAATGTTTTATATTTTTTTCAATATACAAGTCTCCCTGGCTAAGTTTATTCCTAAGATTTTATTAATTTTCATGTTATTGTTAGTGGACCTGTCTTTTCTTAATTTCAGTTTTGAAGTCCAATGTGTTATCCTTTGGATAAATATTTGTGCAAATAGATACTTACACTGGTATATCTGGGGAGGAAGGAGTTAGTGCAGCCCAGTCTGGCTGTAGGGTAGGGTTTGTTTTCCTTATTTAACCAGCCACCCTTTGTCTTTTCATTGGTGAGCTCAGTCCATTTATATTAAGGGTGATTACTGGTATATTAGGACTTGCTTCTGCCATTTTGTCTTCAGTTTTCTAGTCTATCCATTTCCCTGTTCAATTTTTTTTATGGATTTTCTACTCTGATTTAAATAGGAGAGTTTCTTTTAACATTTATTGTAAGGATGATCTAGTGTCGGGAAACTTTATTTTTGTCTGTGTGTGACTGAGAGAGACTACCAACATCTACCCACTGAGTAGCCACAGGAGGCAGAAGCTGGGTCAGGATCACACTCCCACCCACTCAGTGAGTGAGAGTTGTGTACCTCCACTGAACCCAACCAATCCTAGAAGCCCACCTGGTCCAAGAGGGCTGCAACTGTGCCACCCCAACATAGTATGAGGGTGTACCCCATACAAGGAAAGCAACTTAAGTGCCTATCTTGCACAGCTAGAAGGGAACATACTCCTGAACTCATAAAACATCACCTGCCCAAGACCAAGCCATTGAGGCTACAAGAGACAGTAGAGTTGCCTAATGTCTAGAGGCAAACACAGAGAATCAGGCATAATGAAAGAGAAAAACAAAATCCCAGGAAAAGAACGTAGAGAAATGGAATTAAGCAAACTATCTGATGGAGAGTTGAAAGTAACAGCTAGAAAGATACTCACTGAACTTGGAAGAATGAACATAGTGAAAATTCTAACAAAGAGATAGAAAATCTTAAAAAGATCCAATAGAACTTTTAGATGTAAAGAATACCATAATGTAACTGAAAACAAAAAAGGCAGTATAGAGCTTGAACAGCAGACTGAATTAAGTAAAGGAGTGGATAAGTGAGCTATAAGACAAATTAATTTTAAGACTCATCCAGACAGACCACAAAAGTTAAAAAAGAATTTGAAACAGGATACCTTTAGAAAAAAAATCACAAATACATGGAGACAAGAAACGTGCTGCTGGAAAACTATTGGGTTAAAGAGAAATCCAAACTGGAGACAAAGGAAAATAAAAATAATACTGAATAAAATATTCATGATGCAATGAAAGTGGTACCAACAGGGACATTTTTAAAAAAAATTATATATTTTTTACATCATTTTTCATTTTTGTACAATATATGCATTTTCATCTTGGTTATAGTCCCCATGCAATTCCCACTCCCCTCCCCTTGTTTTGATGCTACTCCCTCCTGCCGCTACCCCCCCCCAGTGTATCTCTTATAGTTGCTTGTTGATTTTGATTTTTACTTTATTACAATTATTCTTTTTCCTGGTCCCTTATTTAGGTTTTCTACATTCTTGCTATGAGTGAGACCATCAGTATTTTTCTATTTCTTTCTGGCTTATTTAGCTGAGCATGATCCCTTCCAGCGCCATTCATGTTGCAGCAAATTGCATGTGTTTATCTTTTTTGATTGCTAATATTCCATTGTGTATATGTACCACATCTTCTTGATCCAGTCATCTATTTTGGGGCATTTGGGTTGTTTCCATAGCTTAGCTATTGGAAACAGTGCTGCTATACACATAGGAGTGCAGGTGCTCTTTGGAATTGATGTTTCTGTGTCCTTTGGGTAAATACCTAGGAGCGGAATTGCTGGATCATATGGAAGCTCCATCTTTAGCAGGTTGGGGAATCGCCACACAGCTTTCCATACTGATTGGACCAGTTTGCACTCCCACCAGCAGTGCAGGAGAGATCCTTTTTCTCCACATCCTCGCCAACATTTGTTATTGCTAGTTTTTTTAATATGTGCCATTCTCACTGGTGTAAGATGGTATCTCCTTGTAGTTTTGATTTGCATTTCCCTGATACAAGTGATGTTGAACATTTTTTCATATGTCTGTTGGCCATTTGCATTTCCTCTTCAGAGAAGTTTCTTTTTAGCTCTTCTGCCCATTTTTTTAAAGTGATTTTTTTTAAAGATTTATTTTATTTATACAAGCACTGGGTACAGTCAGAGTGTGGGAGGGTGAGAGAATTCACCAGAGCCAGAGCTGGGAGCAGAACAGGCAGACTGATGAAATACACTGCTGAGGGGAGCAGTGGACATGGCAGCAGAGGTCTGTCGCACCAGGTGGGACCCTCGCCAGTGGCCGGATTAAACTGGCACTGTAGAAGATGAGGGCAGCTTTGCAGCCCAGCACTCAACTGCTGCACCACCAGGGGAGGCCCTCTTCTGCCCATTTTTTGACTGGATTATTTATTTTTGTTGAGCCTCATCGGCTCTTTGTAGATTTTTGTGATCAGTCAGTCCTTTACCATTAGTGTTGTGTGTAAAAATTTTCTCCCAGTTGGTGGGGTGTCTCTGTGTTTTTGTTGCGTCTCTTTTGCTGTAATTTGATGTAGTCTCAGCTGTTTATCTTTGCCTTCACTATCACTGCTTTGGGTGATGTGTCTTTAAAGATGTTGCTGAGGTGTATGTCATGTAGTTTTTCACCTTTATTTCCTTCTATATATTTTATGGTTTCAGGTCTTATGTCTAGTTCTTTACTCCATTTTGAGTTGGTTTTTGTGCATGGTGTGAGGTAGTAGTCAAGCTTCATTGTTTTGCATGTAGCAACCCGGTTTTCCCAGCACCATTTATTGAACAAACTTTCTTTGCTCCATTGCATAGTCTGCTCCTTTGTCAAAGATTATAAAGTTGACTGCAAATTTGTGGGTTTATTTCTGGATTTTCTATTTGGTTCCATTGGTCCGTTTGTCTGTTCTTGTTCTAATGCCATGCAGTTTTCATTATTATGGCTTTGTAATATAGTTTGAAGTCTGGGCGTATGATACCTCCATTCCCTTCTTTTTTTTTTTTTTTCAGGAGATCTTTGGCTATTTGGGGTTTTTGGTTGCTCCATATGAATTTCATCAATATTTGTTCTATTTCTTTGAAGAATGTCATTGAAATTTTTATTGGAATAGCATTGAATCTGTAAATTGCTTTTGGTAGGATGGCCATTTTGATAATGTTAATTCTTCCAACCCATGAGCAGGGATGTCTTTCATTTCTTTTTTTAAAAGAGCTTCTTTATAGTTTTTTTTTTTTTAATATTTATACAAGAACCGGGGTACAGGCCAGATGTGCAGGAGGGTGAGAGGATTCAACAGAGTTAGAGTGGGGAGCAGAACAGGCAGACGGACCAAAATACACTGCTGAAGGGAGCTGTGGGCAAGACAGGAGAGGTCTGCCGTGCTATGTGGGTTGCTCCGCGGCTGATGGGCATTGAACTGGCAGTGCAGAGGCTGCAGACTGCTTCACAGCGCTGTGCTCAACTACCTGCACCACCAGGGAGGCCCATCTTTCCATTTCTTTGTATCTTCTTCTATTTCTTTAACAGTGTTTTATAGTTTTCTTTGTATAGGTCCTTTGTGTTTATTCCCAAGTATTTGATTTTTTTTGTTTTGATAATAAAAGGGATGGTTTTCTTGATTTCTTCTTCAGATTGATTGTGTATAGGAAGGCTAATGATTTTTGTGTTGATTTTGTATCCTGCTACTTTACTCAATTGATTAATTAGTTTGATTAGTTTTTCTGTGGAGTTTTTGGGGTTCTCTATATATATTATGATATCATCTGTGAATAGTGACAGTTTAACTTCTTCCTTCCCTATTTGGAATCCTTGTATGTTTTTCTCATCTTATTGCTCTGGCTAGGACTTCCAGTATTATATTGAAAAGCAGTGGTGAGAGTGGACATCCTTGTCTTGTTCCAGATCTTAGTGGAAATGCTTTTAACTTTTCACCATTGAGAATTGTATAGGCTATGGGCTTGTCATATATGGCCTTTATGATGTTGAAGTATGTTCCTTGTATCCCGAGAATTTCAAGGGCCTTTATCATAAATGGGTGTTGTACTTGTCAAAAGTTTTCTCAGCATCTATTGAAATTATCATATGGTTTTTATATTTCTTTTGTTGATGTGTTGGATTACATTGATTTTTGGGTGTTGAATCATCCTGTGTCTCTGGAATAAATCCTACCTGGTCATGGTGAATTATCTTATGGATATATTCCAACAGGGAAATTATAGCAAGACAAGCTTATATCAAGAAACAAACACTCAAATAAATAATCTAACATGCATCTAGAAGAACTAGAAAAAGAGTAACAAGTAAAACCAAATGTCAATAGAAGCAAGGAAGGAAATAATAAAAAACAAAGTATAAATGAGTTGAGACCAAATAAAATACAAAAAAAAAATCAATGAACTAAAATCTTTTCTTTGAGAAGTAAACAAAATTGACAAACTTAGCTAGACTCAGTAAGATAAAAAGAGAAAAGACAAAAACAGAATCAAAATGAAAGTGGAGAAAAGACAATGTATACCAAAAAATACAAAGAATCATAAAACATTACAATGAACATCTCTATGCCAACATATTGAATGACCTGAGAAATGGATAAAATCTGAGAATCATACAACCTTCTGAGATTGAAATTATGAGATGGAAAACCAATCAGTAGTAAGGAAATAGAAAAAAATCATAAAACCTCCAAAAATGTAAATTTCTGGTGAATTCCATCACATACTCAAAGATTTAATATCTATAACTCTTACATTTTTCACAAATTGAAAGTTTCCCAATTCTTTTGATGAATGATATTCATCACCCTGATACAAAAACTAGGCAAGGATAGCACAAAAATTGAAAAGTAGTGGCTAATATCCCATGAACATAGTTGCAAAATTTCTTAAAATAGTAGCAAACCTAATTTAACAATAATTTAACCTAATTTAACAAATCCTTTAAAAAAGGATTTTTTATAGACTGCCTTTTTAAAAAAAGATTTATTTATTGTGCATGCAAGAGCTGGGGTGTAGGCCAGAGGTACAGGAGCACGAGAGGATTCACCAGAGATAGAATGGGGAGCAGAACAGGTGGATTGATTGAAATACAGTGCTGAGAGGAGCAGTGGGCAAGACAGGGGAGGTCTGCTGTGCCGTGTGGGTTAGCACCTTGACTGGGGATCGAAGTTGTGCTGCAGTGGCTGCAGATAGCTTCAGTGCTGAGACTTAACCCCTTGCACCACCAGAAAGTCCTTAAAAGGATCTTATACCATGATCAAGTGGGATTCATTTCGGGGATGCAAGTATGGTTTGCTATATATAAATCAATGTGATATATCATTCTAACAAAATAAAGGAGAATATATAATTCTATCAGCAGATGAAGAAAAAACATTTGACAAGATTCAGGAAAAAGAATCCTCAATAAAATGGGCATAAAAGTAATGTACCTAACATAGTAAAGTCCATATATAGAAAATCCATAATTAATATCAAATTCAATAGTGAGAAACTGACAGCTTTTATATTAAGATCATGAATAAGACAAGATGAGCACTCTCACCATACTATTCAACATAGTATTGGAAGTCCTAGCCTGACAATTAGGCAAGAAAAATAAATAAAATATATCTAAATCTGAAAGCAAGAAATAAAACTGTCATTACACAAAAACATTATTCTAAATGGATTAAAGACTCGAATACATATCTGAAATTATAAAATAAATAAATAAAATATTCAGCAAGATCTTAACATCAACCTTGGTGATGTCCTGATGGTGTTGTTTCCAATAGAAACAGAAAAAAAGCTAAAACAAATGAGACTACATTAATCAAAAAAAGCTTCTTCCCAGAAATCATTGCCAAAACAAAGCGGCAACCTAATCAATAGGTGAAGATATCTGAAAATCTTATTTCCAACAAGTAATTAATACCCAATATATATAAACAATGCATGTGACTCTGCTCACCTTTTTAGTAGTTTGACCATGATGAACTGATTTATAATAAAAAAAATGCTGATTATATACCACATCTTCTTGATCCAGTCATCTATTTTTGGGCATTTGGGTTGTTTCCAAAGCTTAGCTATTGTAAACAGTGCTGCTATAAACATAGGGGTGCAGGTGCTCTTTGGAATTGATGTTTCTGTGTCCTTTGGGTAAATACCTAGGAGTGGAATTGCTGGATCATATGGAAGCTCTATGTTTAGTAGGTCCAGAATTCTCCACACAACTCTCCATAGTGATTGGACCAGTTTGCACTCCCACCAACAGTGCAGGAGAGATCCTTTATCTCCACATCCTCGCCAACATTTGTTGTTGCTAGTTTTTTTAATATGTGCCATTCTCACTGGTGTAAGATGGTATCTCATGGTAATTTTGATTTGCATTTCCCTGATTACAAGTGATGTTGAACATTTTTTCATATACCTGTTGGCCATTTGCATTTCCTCTTCAGAGAAGTTTCTACACCATGGAATATTACTCAGCATTCAAAAAAGATAAACACATGCAATTTGCAGCAACATGGATGGCGCTGGAAGGGATCGTGCTCAGCGAAAAAAGCCAGAAAGAAAAAGAAAAATACTGGATGGTCTCACTCATAGCAGGAATCTAGAAAACTTAAATAAGGGACCAGGAAAATTAATAACTATAAGAAAGTGAAAATCAAAATCAACAAAAAACTATGAACCAGAGACACTCTATGGGGTGTGGGGAGGGGAGGGATTGGGGTCAAAATAAGGGGATTGCAATTGTATAGGAATATAAAAATAAAATTTATTTAAAAAATTGCTGATTAAAAAATGGGCAGTTGGAGCGGCAGACCTCTCCTGTTTCGCCCACTGCTCTCCTCAGCAGTGTATTTCGTCAGTCTGCATGTTCTGTTTCCCACTCTGTCTCTGGTAAATCCTCTCACCCTCCTGTGTATCTTGCCTGTACCCTGGTTCTTGTATAAATAAATATTTTTAAAAAATGGGCAGAAGAGCTAAATAGATATTTTATCAAAAGAAGTACTGATAGCCAGCAGCAAAGATGTTCATCGTTGCTTCTTACTAATAAAGTGCAGATCCAAACCACAATAATATATCACCTCACACCAGTTAGAATGGCCATTATTAAAGAGACAAGAAATAACAAGTGTTAGATAGGATATGTTAGTAGGGATATAAATTGGTGCAGCACCATGGAAACAGTATGAGAATTCTCAAAAAATTAGTGTTAGAAATACCATATGATCCAACTATTCCACTTCTATGTATCTAATTAAAAAATACAAAAGCACTAACTTAAGATATGCATACCTCTATTATCACAGGCCAATGTCTCTGATGAACATAGATGCAACCTAATGATATGAAAATAGCCTCAGGGTCTATTGCCAGATGAATGAATTAAAATATATATATATATATATATATATATATACACATAACATACACACATATACACAGAGGAGTATTACTCAGCTATAAAAAAGATAAACTCGATTTATAGCTACATGGATGGATCTTTTGGGGACTATGCTTCATGAGATAAGACAGATGGAGAAAGGGAAATACTATATATTTTATTCATATGTGTAAGACAAAATGAATGAACAAAATAAACGAAAGTATCTTTGGTTTATAATTAGCTCAAGGAATTTGTCTCAATGAAATATTTTGCAGCACAAGAATTCAGTACATAAATCTCCACATCAGGAGTTGTCTTTTACTGGAATTCAAATTCAATTTTGAATTTCTGGTCTTCTTTTTTTAATTTTCAAACTCACCCTTCAATCATGGTCTATCTGAAGGTAATATAAAGTGCATTTTATTAATTCATATAGAATAAATTATATCAAATCTTGATTAAAACCTTGGAGGAATTCACACTGTTTTCAGTAGTTTGACCAGGATGAGTTGATTTATTCCTGTAGTTGCTGAACCTCAACCACATCAATATACTTTCAAGTAGCTCAACTATCAGGGTGGAACATTATTTTCCATGTTTCCCAGTAGCTTGATGCTATCCTCATCAGACATTTCCCAGTGGACTTGAAAGATTATATACCTCAATAGCCACATTTTATGGGTATATGACTAAAGTGTTTTAGTAATTTAACCAGTTATTTGAGAATCTATGTCTAAGAATCTATGTCTTGTAACCCATGCAAAATGATTCAGATTCTGCTATTAGTACCTTTGTATTGCCACTTCCCCAAGCCATTCTCATTTCCCCAATTTCTGTATTTGCAGTTTCTATAGTGACTTTCCTACTCCATTCTTTGTTTTTCGAATCTCTTTTTCATATAATGTCCGCAACTAGAATACATAGTTAATCATAAACCATCTGTTATTTTTTATTTTACAGATACTTCATTGTAAATAAGATGATATCTGAGCTTTATAATATGACCTTCAAGGCCAAGTATGGTCCAATCAAGGTGTAGGACATAGTTCATAAAATGTGTTTGATTTTCTAACCTCAGAATTTGGCTCAAATATCAAATAAAATGGTGTCAGTGTTTTTAGAATTATTTCCGCTGAAGAAAAAAAGACATTTCTATTTTAGAAATGGGAACTAAAAGTGCATTAATGCTAAAGACTGAGGCAATGGAAATGCTGGATATTAATAGGTGAGTTATCAAATGATAACCTTGATGTCCACCAGGAAAATGCTTTTTATTTTTTTTTTTTAAGATTTATTTATTTATACAAGCACTGGGTACAGTCAGAAGTGTGGGAAGGTGAGAGAATTCACCAGAGCCAGAGCGGGGAACAGAATAGACAGGCTGATGAAATACACTGCTGAGGGGAGCAGCGGGCGCAGCAGGAGAGGTCTGTGCGCCATGTGGGACCCTCGCTGACCACCAGAGATTGAAACGGCACTGCAGAGGCTGGGCAGCTTCGCAGCCCATTGCTCAACCACTGCGCCACCAGGGGAGGCCCAGGAAAATGCTTGATTTTTAAAAATTACTTTAATTAGTAAACTAAGTAGGCAAATAACTTAGATTCTCTCACCTTCAAATATTTGGATGAAATTTTACATCTGTAGAATTACTGTTCCCTTTTTTTCTCTTCTCACACACATTCTGTGTAACAGTTTGAGACCCAGACATAAATATGAATTAAGTATTTGAGGGTCTAGAGCTAGAATCAATAATTTAGAAATATAGCAGCATTGATCTGTTGTGGGATATTGCAGTTTTTCCTTCTTAGAAAAGATGCTTGAGACCCAAAACAGTTCTAGATTTTTGAGCAAGGAAATGATACCTATATGGGTTGCTAAACTAATGGCTAAGAACACCAAATGAGAGATTATCTGATATAACATCATACATACCCCAAGGTGAAGGGTACTATTCTTTGGCTAGGCAGGGATGGAATGTGGCCCTAGACATTGGTGCTATTTCTATTATTTCCTTTAAAACAACCCAATATATAATCTTCTATTATTTTAATTACTTAATTGCTTTTTGGTAATTATTAAGTCTGCTGAATGATATTTATGGCTAGAGAGATGTGAAATGAAACAGTATAAATTATGGATTTTTGGAATAAATGAGGTTCTAATTTTAAGTGCCTGGTTTATGGTTTATATCACATAGATTCAATAAAGTATTTTGCCAATAAAATCTATAGATTAAGGTGAAAATAATTATGCATAGTGGCAGGAAATATGGTCTTGAGAAAAGAATTGTCTATTAATGGGGTTGTGCAAATCAAGGTCAAGTGAAGTGTGTCGGGGACTTTCAACTAAGAACTCTGTGGAGAGCAACTTCACCAAGAATGAACAGAAATGGTTCTTTGAAGACGTACACTCCGAAGTCATGGATACCCTTTTTATCTTGATATTTTAATTCGGCACATTGTCTCCCTCAGAGCCTGATGGACCTGCTTGTTCTGCAGAGTGTAGATGACAGGGTTCAGCAGTGGGGTCACCACTGTGTTCACAAGGGCAGCCTCCCTGTTGGATTCCAACCTGCTCATTTGCTTTGGCTTCACATATATAAAGACACAGCTGCCATACATCAGAGAGAGGACAATGAGGTGAGAAGAGCAGGTGGAGAAAGCTTTCTGTTGCTCCTTGGCTGATGGGAGATGCAGGATTGTGACTACTATCTTGCCATGTGCAATGACGGTTATGATGAGGGATGTCAGAAAGACCAAAAAAGCAAGGACAAAGGCCCAAATTTCAACAGACCTGGTGTCAGAACAGGAGAGATGGATCAGGGGGCCAAGGTCACAGAAGAAATGAGGGATGACATTCGGGCCACAGAAAGATAACTGGGAAACCTCCACCACCAGACCAGTGATGAGAGTGAAACCTAATACACAGCAAGCAATGACCAGGAGGATGCAATTTTTCAAGTTCATGATGGTTGGGTAATGCAGAGGCTTGCAAATGGCCATGTACCAATCCAGAGACTTCACTGTCATGAGCAGGAAAACTGCTGCTCCCAGGAATAGAACAACAAAGCCTTGTATAAAACAGGCAACAAAGGATAGTTTGCCTGCCTGCCTAAAAGAAAGATGACCAGTAATTTAGGAATAACAGTACTTGTGAAGCAACACTCAAAGAAGGAGAAAATGCTGAGAAAGAAGTACATAGGCTTCTGGAGTCGGGAGTCAGCACAGGTGATGGTGACGATGACTGCATTGCCTGTAATGGATGCCAGGTATGCCAGCAGGTGCACCAGGAAGAGGACCTTTCCCAGATGCTAGACAGCAGGGAACCCCTCCAAGGTGAATTCTTGGACAGTGGTCCCATTCTTCATCTCCATGGGCATTTATTTCTACAACAGTCTCACCTGCTGGCCTTAACTGACAATAGACATCACTGGAATCACTAAGTTTTAGGAGCACAAGTCAAGTGAACAGATTACTGCTGGCAATGCACATAGCAAGTCGGTTCCTGTATCAGTGAGTGTTCTTGAATCCCAAAGTTTTTTCAGAGTTGATTCCTGAGTTAGATGAATCTGAATTTAATAGTTCAATATTTAGTTCTAACCCCTGAGAGAATGGTCATTTTTGACAAGTTAATGTTTGTGAACTTCATTTTCACTTTCTAAAATAAAAATGATAGAACCTACCTGGTCATGTACCTGTTCACTTATGTGGCATGTGATGTTAATGTTTCTATGTGTTCCTAATAGACTTAGTGTAATATTGTGATCATTAGGATGCACTTAAATATTGCATGATCAGTAGGCATGTCATTGAACTTGAATATCAATGAAACATTTTCTATTATTTATGATATGGTCCATTTACATATAAACATAACATTAATATAAATAATACTCCCCTGGAATATCACTTTTCATACACACAAAGTTCCCATGGTCAAAATCATTATTAGTATTATTCTTGTGATCACCAGAACCCAATTATTTCTATCACTTGCCACAAAATCATGAGCTAGGTTGCTCCACCCCATCTTCTTACAGGAGTTATGTAGAGGTTAGGTCACACAGTTGAGACTTTAGGTATATGTGCCCAAATTCACAGCCCCTACTATTTTCAAATACTGTGACAAGTATTTAAAATGCTATTCTTGATGATCTAACAACTTGAAGTGAAAGTGTCATGTTATCTTTCTTACTTTTTCTCTTCCCCAGTTAACTGATGAGTTACTGATCTATTCAATCACATTAACCTAAACAATGATGAACTTTAACACATTTTATAGAAGAGACAGACCACAGGTGTTGGGAGTTGCTCACACGTGTTATAACTTGTCAATCCAGGCTTGACTCTGTTCCTCCCAAGTCTATATTGACATGTAGGAGAGATGGGGAGTGAGAGGAGTTAACAAGTTTAGCTTAACAAAGAAGGCTATTCCAGGAACTTGGCACTGGCGGATTTATACTTCAAAACTCAGTGGACATTGTTCTTACTTTGGTCACCTCAGTAAAGCACTTCTTTTACTATGGCATTTGGTTTAAGCGCCTCTATCCAAAACTGAAGGTCCCCAACATGCAGTGTTTCTTTTTCACTAATCCGCCATAGACCAACTTCTCTGAAGTGCTGCTCATGTAAACAACCTGCTCAGCCCTCAGTGGCACTGCCCACAGGGCACCAGAAGGAGCCTCTCCTGGTCCAGTGGTAGCAGTAGGTCTTCCATGTTACCACAGTGCCAGGCAAAAGATCACCTTAAAGGAGGCAGGGATTTTTCCTTTTGCAGCTATTCTCTTTAAAGAAATCTAGAGTTCTTCTGGCCTTATATAGCAAAGAGAGGAAAGAGAGACTCACGTCTGAAAGTCTGTTGTTCCAGAGCAGGGTGAACACGCACATTCTCAGTGTCCCTGGCTGAAAAAGCCCCGCTTCAATAGCCCCAGGGGTCAAATTCCACACCAAGGCTATATGGCAGCCTTGACCACTGAAACCCCACAAAGAGCACAAAGAGCAAACCCACACTTTATTGCCCTAAATTTTGGGTACAAACTTGACTTTAGCACAAGTTAAGGGTGTGATGAGAGATGGCTCTGCCTCCCCCACGGGTAAAAGCCCATCCTGACAGGAAACATTGCTTCCATGTCCACACCAGCTCAGAGACAGGCAGATTCTTCTGAGTCAGCTGAGGGAGCTGTGGAGACAAGGCTCCTTAAGCGAAGACCTCCATTGTCTTGGGTGCATGTGCCCAAAGACACCACCTTACACCACCTCCCTCTACAATATCCTACCTTTCCTCTCGGAGAAGCATTCGTTTGCCACCGCATGACCGAAGAGAAACCCCTGACATATATGTCTGAAGCCTCTGATATTTTCCCACCAGACTGTGTCCTATCACCAAGCAGGATACATACAAGCAGAGAGCAGAGGGCCAGGGCTCCCAAGCCTCATTAGATGCTGAAGGGCCAGGAGCAGAAATTAAGGCAGGGCTGGTGCCCTGGGGACAGCTAATTGGTCACCACTGAGAATAAGAGTTACCGGCACGACCCTTATGTTTCTCTTCCCAGCGTCAGCGGTGACATTCTTTCCCATTTGTCTACGCTCTGCCAAGATTTTGCAAAGAAATTATAGGACCTAATTTCTCAAGGGTTTCTAATTTCTCAATCTGAACGTTTATGTAATTGCAAGTACAAGTTCAGACTAAATTTTTTTTACTATGACCTGGCCTCAGTGTACACATCACAGGAGTTGAAAGAACAGATTTTTATCATGAGATAAAAATTTATCTCTCTGCTTTAGGCAGGCTGTTAGGAAAGAGATCAGTTTCTGAGGAAGGAACTGTGGGAAGAACCTTTCTCTCTCAACCATTCATGCTTCCACCAACACCAATTCGTTTCACTGGATATGGAGGAAGGGGCAGTGTGGTAGCACGAGGCGCCTTTCTCAGTCTAACTGAGAGGCACTCTCAGTGTGGGACTGTGTGTCCTCGGGGTCACAATGCCTCACCTTTCTACATCAGGCTGCTGAGGACGAGACCCATCCAGTCAAAAATAGAGGCACTAGAAGGGCTGAGATCTGTCTTCTTCCTCACACCTTGTTTGTGTCTGTGTTTTGAAAACACAAATCCAATCAACCTCCTTACACCAAGTAGATGTGTATGGAGGTTCTTACACATCTCATTCCTAGATATCCTGAAATAAGAGTTCGGGACTTCTGAACACTTCCTGTTCCTTGTGGGCACTGAGGGTGCAAAGTGCTTCTATGTTAAGGGAGCCCCAGAATGTTAGCATCTGGGTTTTCGGATGATGCTTCCATCATCCATCATCCACTGCTCTCCTGTTAATATTTTCACATTCTTAACCCTGCACTTATGGCTTTTGCCAAATGCTAGTCCCTGTACTCTTAGTCTGTATCTCTGTTTCTTCTGTGGTAGAGAGGCCATAGTAGCTGCTACACTTTCTTGTGGTACATCTTTGTACTTTAAGGGAGAAACACAAATCTTACATTCTTCTGAAAGGTATGCAACAAGTTAATACAGCCAAGAATTTTAAGGCAAAAAGAATTACTGAGAAAAAGGAGCCTATTTCATAGGCCAAAGGAATCAGTCCACCTGGAGGGCACAGCAATTCTCAATCTGTACCCACCAAATAATACAGCTTCCAAATACAGAAAATAATAAATTCACAAAGAAACCGCAAAAGCACAATTAAAGTGGGAGACTACAATAAACTTCTCTCAATAATCAACAAAATAATCTGAAAGGGATACAGAGTAAAGATATAGAAATTCTGACATATTTGACTCACAAACATGACCCAGTTGGTGTGTCTAGAACCCTCTATTCAGCAACAAAATACAAATAAGGCCTCCACGTACATTGGACACTCACCCAAACTGGTCATATTCGGAGTATAAAGTGAGTTGCAACACGTTTAAATGCTACAAATTATTCTAAGTAAGCTGGCTAGCCACCATTCGTACAGGAAACTCTGGTTGTAAATGTATACATTAGAGAAGAAACACAATGGAAAATTATGGTTTTTTTGCTTACATCTAAATAAAGAAAAATAAATCCAACTAAAAGGAGGAAAGAAAAAATAAAGCCAATAGAATCCATGACATAAAAACTAAATGCATTCTGATTGCGTATGTAAGAAGTCAGACATCGCTCCTCTGTTCTAACAAGTAAAAAGCTAAACAGACAGAAAAAGCAAACCAAAACTCTTCTCGGATTTGGATTTGTGTGAGGGAAGAACACAAGATAAACTTGTCTGCAAGCTTCATGGGCAGGAGCACATAGGTGACAGCACTCACCAGAGGAGACTCACCGAGGACGCCTCTTGAGAGCCAGGACAGGTTGCTGTGCGGCTTGAGGAATTGCTGAGGCTCCATGTGAACAACCCCAAAGTTAATGCCAAGGAGACCCAGCCACAGAGAGGATCCCTAGATAATGTGGGATTTAATGCCCAGGAGCTCAACCAAGTTCTCACAGTAACTTGCCCAGGAGCTTGTGCTTCTGGCAGGAGATGGCTGAAGGAACCATTTTGAAATAAGCCAGCGTGTCTTCTCTTCTTAATAAGGTGCATGCAGGGGAAATTAATTAACCAGAGCCTAATCTGTTAGGTAAATCAGAACTTAACTCACCTGGGAGATGGAGGGCTCCCGCTGGCTCTATCCATCCTGCCAACCTGTGTGGGGGCAGAAGAAAACCTGATAAACAATTAGGAAATCCACACTCCAGAGGCGCAGGCTCAGTAAACCAGGGGGCTCGAGTCATAGGACTGTAGAATGTGCCTCTTTCCTGACACCTTGCTGCTGCTTTATTACAGGCATATCTATAGCACCTCCTTTTACCAGTGGCAGGGTGTAGGGTAAGTAAAGTATCAGGCTTTTCCGCCCTCCCGCCATTAGATTAAATGCATGCCTGATGGCGGGCACCTGGAGTAGGGTGTGCGCACACGTAGATGGGATATATCTGGGCTAAGACTGGGCTTGTAAGGGCAGAGTCATGGGGACGCCAGCAGAAGGAACAAGAGAAGATAGCAGAGAAGCAGAGGCCACGAGTGAACGCTGGAGAGCCCAGAAAGAGTGAAGACTTGCTGGGGGCTGGGAGACCTGCCAGTCTCCTGGCCTCCCGGCCCCTCCCACCCCCCCCCCCCCACTCCTGCCTGCCATATACCTGGTAAACTCAATAAAACCCTGAAAAAGCCATCGAGGACTCCAAGACTCCTTCACTCATCTGCTCCAATCATAGAAAACCTGCTCTGTGGCCTTCCTGGTGCTACACAGGGTAAACAGAGTTAATCAGGCTTTTTACGCCCTCCCACCATTAGCATTTATGACCAACACTGTGGTCTTGCTCCCGCAACTGTGACTAGGGATGCGGGGAGGCAGGGAGAGGGGCAGCCCAGACCCCGCAAACCTGCCTGCTCTAACTAGGTTCTGCCATCCGCCGCATCAACACAAAACATATGAGACTTTAATGGGAAGGAAATTTAATACAATTAGGAAACAATACAGGAAAGGCAAAGAATCTAGTTTCTAAATCAAGCACCCAAAGTGACCCGTCCCCTCGTGGGTAAAAGTCCACCCAAGCAGAATTGGCCCAGAACAAGGCCCCAAAGCCTGCCCCAAGTCTAAAGCACTTTTCAGTGGTGCAAAAAGTAAGTGAAGCATAAAGTAAGTCACAACACCAACACGTTTAAATGCTACAAATTATTCCAAGTAAGCTCGCTAACCACCATTTGTACAGGAATTTCTGGTCATAAATGCATATATTAGAGAAGAAACACAACTGAGAATTAGTCTTTCTCAGAAAAGGACCCACAGAAAAGGATCAGAAACAACCAGACACATCTGGGAGGAAAAGAGCAAAATCAAAATTAAGATAAAAGCTGCTATTGTTATCCTCCCCACGGGACTCTCACCCACATCTGTGTCACCCAGTCCACGACCAAAAGGCAAGTGCAGTTTCTTCACCTGTCTGTCTCCTCCATGTGCCACCTCCATATCTCCTTCTGGCTCTCCATCCTGCTTCCTTCCTTCCTCCGTTCCCTCTGCAGCTTCTTTTCCCTGCTCAGCTGCATCCTCCTTTGGGTGGGGCACGAAACCTGAAATCCCCTTTCCTGGGGACCACCCTGTTACAGGAGGAGACATCCAAATACTGAGAAGACTATCCTGTCCCCTGATTCAGCAGTAAAGGCCTGAGAAATTTACTGAAGGCTCCAAAATTATCTTTTCATCTAGGAGAACTGACAACGAACTTACCCAGCCTGGGATTGTCGCAAAACACCAGTGTAGCATGTTTGGCTATCAGGAAGAAATAAGCTCATTCATTATTAAAGGCACACCAAAAACAAAAAAAAAAAACCCAAAAAACCCCCCACATTTAGAAGAGACAAGAGCGCGTCAGCACCACACATGAAAGGGATGTTGCTATTATCACATTTGGAATTTGAAACAATGATTAATATAGAAAGGGATCTTTTGGGTAAATTAGGCATCATGTGAAAACAATTGGGTGACGTAAGCAGAGACGGAAATTCTAAGAGAGATCTATCTACAAAGAGGTGCTAAAGATAAAAACAGTGTTAAGAGCAGTGAAGGATGCCTTTGATGATCATTGGTAGACTGGACACAGCTGAGGAAAAATCTTGTTCTTTTAAAACTGATATCTAAATTACAGCAGAAATGAAAGTCATATTCAAAATGATGCTTGCATTTTCAAAGACAATTTACAGAATCCCAACTGACTTTAAAGAGTGGCTCAAGTTTTTAACATTTTAAATATAGTATTTTATTTTTTTTAAATTTACTTATATATATTTTACATCATTGTTCATTTTAAAACAATACTTGCTTTCTTTTCTAGGTGTAGCCCCCATTTTCAAATATAATGTAGGGGAGGAGGCAAAGCCTACCGGTTTGTTCTATTATATCGCCTTTGCTGCCACCTAGGGACAGTTGTAGGTAATGTAAAGAAATGTCAGAAGTTCTGAGTCCTGGATGATGAAGACCTGGGTGACTGAGTACTTTCATTTCCACTGTCCAGATAGTGCCCTTTTGGGTTGGAGGTATTTCAGATTTGCCTGGGATTTAATCTGCTGGTTTTCACCTGTGGTGTCAAGAGCACTTACCAACCATATTTCTGAATGTTGTACAAAGAAAAGGCAAACTGACTCCTGAAAATGGTAAGTGTGGTCCAACTACAGCTCAGAGCAACACATCATTGCAACAATAGCAAAGAGTAAGAAATGTAGGAAGGCCCTGCTCTGCCACAATTCTGGTGCATGAAAGACTGATGCTCTGAAAGTCTCCTCCTTGGGGTTGGGGGCTCCTTGCTTAGGTATTGACTCCCCAACTTGTTCATAACTTGTTATTGCTCATGTTCTTAATATTTCTGTGTATTTTATCTCCTCCTGATCTATTTGTCCCATGAAATCAGGAATAGTGTCCTACCTTCTATATCTGCAGCACCTTGCCCATCACTAATATTTACCAAGGGCTTGGTGGGCGTTGACCTTAAGATAATTGCTAATCATCCCTCCTTTCTTTCCTGCAAATCTCTCCTCCCTCTGCACCTGAAAAACTGTAGTGTCGATTCTTTTTGACTCTTTTGATCACTTTATTGCACTCTTTTTCTCAATTGTTTAATCTTCTGACAATCCTCTTTATAATACCTTAACTGGAAATACTATTTATCTCAGGAGTGATATTCAAAATAGATGTCAACAAATATGACAAAGGTCCTGTCCAATCACAAAGTGGACCCCAAATGTCTTAGATTAACCCATCAATTATAGAGGGAGGCCTATGGGACCCCTCAAGTCACAAGAACCTCTGATTCCTTAAATCCTTTTGTAGATTTTCTTCTTTCATTACTTCATTCATTCATTCAAAAAATGTACTGTGCAAGGCTAATGACTTACGCAGTGAACAAGGATCTCCAAGAGAACAGAAAAGATAGAAGGGTGTGAATGGCAGATGGGGAAAGAAAAGTTCTAGGTGGGACTCTCCATCTAGGTGGACATGGTAGCTAGGTGGGTCTAGAACTTTCCTGAATTAATTTACCTTTTCCCACTAATCTTTCTATAGTTCCCTCTTGGCACTTCTTCATTTAAACATTGTTAAATGTTTAAATTAAGAATGTTAAATTAAACAAGAATGTCTACTATAAGCCAGGAGCTCACAGTCTACCAGGTGAGGAAGTGAGAATGAAATATAAACCATTACAAGTCAGTTTAGAGCCTCTAGGGAAGATTCAAGGTCAACTTCCTGGAGGTATAGCTCTCAGAATTGATACTGGTTAAACAGAATAAGCAAAAATAAAGAGCAATTTGGAGTTGCCATTCAGTGTGGGGCAGGGACTGAAGAGAGGTAAAGAACTGTGGTCCAAGGCAAGAGGTAAATTCTTGTAGGTCTAATTTACCAAGTGGGTCTCTTCTGGAGTAACATGGACGTTATTTCTCACTGAATCATCACCTAACCTATGCTCTGCCAGACTTCCACACCCTATTATCAAATGTTTCACTCTTAAGGTTGATAATTAAGGCAGTCCTAGAGATCCATTCCCACCTTAGCTTTATGCCAGCACATCACTATGCTTGTTATGGGTTATAGCAATGGTTCTCAAATTGTGTCCTAAAAGCCTGTTAAACATGAAAATTATCTGACTACAGCTCACTTACTGAGAAAGCAATTCTGAAAGTGGGCCCCAACATGTTTTAACTATTGAGAAGCACTGGGTCAGAGTACCCTATGCTTGCTTTACTAGTTTTTGTTCTTTCACTCGACTACCCATTTAATTTGTTTCATTTCTACCACATGTATTAAATGATTAAATAAATGACTGGAAGGCAAGGATTTTTTTTTTTAACATATCGTATAGGGTTTAAAAAATTTCTGTAATACTTAAAAAAAACCCCCAACAACCCTGTAGTTCATCTCCAAATCTTCCCACCCTCCCTCACCACCCGCCCCCACCCCCCCGAAACATTTAAGTATCGTATAAGTCTGTTAAAATAATAGAATTCAATTTGGTAAACCTAAGTTATCATAGAAATGCAGCAAAATATTGAGGGACAGTATATCTTCATATGAGACTATTCAAAGAGACAATGCCTATTAGACTCATATTCTACTTTTCCTCTACTACTAGAACACTACTTGTTCTTGTAGTGGAACATATCCTTTAATTCATTAATTTAAAGCAGCTACAATTTCTCTCTCGCCTAAGCTGCCCATAAAAGTCTGCAACACCATGTTAATTACTAATGTAGGTGACCGTAAATGTTAGTGACCTATTTGCTCTGGTTTCACGGCTCTAGGAAGAAATGTAAACCACAAACTGAAAATACACTAAAGTACAGAGTATTTGCTTTATTTTTACAGAAAATATGAAAGTCTATTTAGGATCAAAATGTTAATCATGAAATCAGCAATATACAGAGGTTTTTCTGTTGCAAGACCCTGTGATTACTGCCAAAATTGGTGAATTCATTAAATTTAAAAGTGGTGTTGGTTCCAGTCAGAAACTACTACAGACCCAAGCTGCAATAAAGAACACTGATAGGTAGATCCTCTAAATGATCCCATAGCCACGCCTCTGCTACAAATAATTTGGACCCAAGAGATCAAAGCTCAATTCTTTTGTAAAAGTAACAGCAATCATCTCACTTCATTCTCACAAAATGGTGAATCTGTTGGACGAACCTGCCATCAAGGTCATGTTCCATAAGAATGCACTCAAATGTAGGAGGGAGGCAAAGTTCAAAATGCAGGTAAAAACAGTCAGTCTTCCAAAAACTGTGATTTGTGATGTTACCCTAATCATTAAGACAATTTTCCGGCAGAAAAATAAAGAGAAAGCAGTAGTATACAAAATATTACATTTTTAAAATTTTTATGGATAAAATTTTATGGATGTAATTAATATAGCAGGAACTGGTATGATTTAAACAAAGATACCAAAAGGGCAGAACATTAACATTTAACAGCAATAAAACCTGAGCTGGAGGTTGATCAGAATGACACCTGGCACTGTTCTGAAGGAAGTTAAGAAACATGTCTGCTTGATTTCATAATTTATATAACTGAGAAAAAGTTAAGGAAAATGTCAAAGGAACTGCAATGCACTGAACTTGACTTAAATGACTTGCTGTTGACAAACCTTTGTTTACAATAACCATGGTTACCTAAAGGTCTCAAAAGGGAAGGCAGGGAAACATGTAAATTGTGGATTTTTTAATTAGCAAGTTGAGACTACTTAGGTAAAATAGGGTTTAATTATTTATTCACATAGATCTAAGAGGCTAAGTGAGTTTGTCAGAGCACAAACAAAGGTAAAAGCAGGGGCTGGAGTAACATAATCCATCCCAGCTGCTGGAAAACAAGTGACACATCATAACATCATTACAAAAAACAGAACTAGTGGTGTTAATTCAATTCTCACTTTGGCATCCAGAGTTTCCCTAGCACTTTGGTGAAATCTACTATGTTAATAACTACCCATAAACAGAAGGGAAGAAACAAAAGAAAGCTAACAGTGGTGGGCCTTGATTATAAAATCTGCATACATGATTACTCATTAACATAAGTACTTTTTAGTATGTTGAATCTTGAGTCTTACTCAGAAACCAATGGTTAATATTCTACAAAACTTTACAAACATACAATCTCATCTGCTGCAGAGTTCCAAAAACTAATGGAATTAATTTCTTCTCCCTCCTAATTAAGCCTCCCACAGTCCCAAATCTAAGCCAGTCATTGGTATTACTACATCTTTACATGTGTGTCATCCAAACATGATTGTTTCTCAAAATGATGCAGGAAACAACTTCAAAGGAGGTCAAGATTTTACATTTTCTCAAACATATTTTTAGTTGTTTGTACTCCATGGTATATAAAAAAGAAATGGTAACAGTCGGACTCATGTAATTCTTTTCAGTCCAATGTCATTAAACTTGCAAAGTTTGCATGCTACGAAAGGACACAGTATTTAAGTGTTCTACTATAAAGTATTTTCAGGTCTCAGAGATTGCTTTTATTTTTTATGTTGTTGTTTTTCTTTAAGAGGATCAAAGCAGTGCCCTTTACTTAACGGAGGCCAGCCACTGATTTCCTTCCTGTACCAGCTTTCCATGAGGACACTAAATGAGTTTTTGCCCTAATATTTTTGCCCCGGGTTTTACGAGGTTTCTCTTCTTTGTGCACCTTTGTGTGTTGCCTAAGGTGAGAGCTCTGACTAAAACATTTGCCACATTCACTGCACTGGTAGGGCTTCTCCCCTGTGTGGGTTCTCTGATGCTGAATAAGGTGGGAACTTTGGCTGAAGCATCGGCCACACTCATCACACTGATAGGGTTTTTCTCCAGTATGAATTCTCTGGTGCTGAATGAGATTTGAGCTCTGTTTAAACCTTTCTCCACACTCATCACATTTATAGGGTTTTTCCCCAGTATGGATCCGACGGTGTTGAATGAGATTAGAACTCTGAAAGAAACTTTTCCCACAATCAGCACATTTATGGGATTTCTTTCCAGTATGGATCTTCTGGTGTTGAAAAAGAGTTGAGCTCTGACTGAAACTCTTTTCACATTCAATACACTTATAAGGCTTCTCATCCAAACTTCTTCTCAGTCTGCTCAAGCTCGAGTCAAATCGAACAGTCATTCCCCATTTTTGCCGTTGGCGCCCTGTTTTGACCTGGTTCCCATAAGGTTTTCCTTGGCTTGAGCGCCTAGAAATAGCTCCCTTCGGTTTTCCTAACCGCATGGTGAAATCAATTGTATTCTTCAGAGACTCTTCTTCTGAATTAATATTTCACTTCCTGCAGCTGCACGGATCAGAATTTTCTGTGTATAGAAGGAAAAAAATGAAAAAAAAAAAGATTTTTAATTATTCAACTTCAGTATCTCTTTAATCCATCAAAATTGCATCTACAATTAAATTAAAAATGTGCTCAATACTTCTGAAAACAAAGTGGGTCCTGGGCTGGGACAAATAAGACCTGCAAAGTAATTCTAATAATCCTAGAGGTTAAACTTAACAAATGAGTATCACCTAGTTTTGACCAAATTTACCTTTGGGGTTTCATTTATTGATATAGGACAAAAACCCAAAATTGGTAAAGTGAAATCTACGTTTTTATTGGTGATTATCGAATGAATATGTAATTCTGAAGTATTAAAAATTGGTGACAATATACTATCTTAATGGGAATAGAATAACTTCAAATGACAAAATTTATGTTATAAACTATGATCATGTTTTAAGAATTCTAAGTTAAACTTCTCCCTTATTGGTGATCATTTAATTAAGGAGTCCAAATTAGTAAGAAAATGACAACTCATACTTCAATAATGAATATTCCTGTTATCCTTATTTAGTCATTCTACTTTCACAGATATAGCTTACACTTTAACATTGTAGCAACATTTATTTTGAGAGTAGGGATGCTGAATAAGAAGTGTCTGGGAGACTATTCAATAAATGCCAAGTGAGAAAATGTCAATGGAGAGTTGCTTGTTGTTTATTTTTTAAGGTTCTAATGATACAAGAAAGAGGACACGTTTTTGAAAACTTGAAACAAGAGGACCATTTCTGGAGATAGAAAAATTGACCAAGAAGTCTTATTGGACAGCAGAATGAAACTGAGTAGGAAAAAATGTGGTAGGTAGGATACCAAAAAAGAAGGAAAAAAACAAGTTTACAAGTAAAAATAGAGCAAAATGTAAAAATATACAAATGCTGCAAAAACTCAACACTTCAAATAAATTTCATTTATTTACTTATGAAGCTAAAAAAAAAAAAATGGCCATAAACAAACAGGCCTGAAAATCCAAGTTGGTGACAAGTGGGAGAAGCTATGACTGCAAAAATAACAAAATTATTGGAACTATTTTCCATGCCTTGTGTCAAGAAGCAGCATTAAGATGGTAATAATTACTCTGGGTTTCTGCAAATGACTGAAAACACAAATTACATCATTGTTTTTGTCTTTCCAGCATCTGTATAATTGAGACAACAGGGCTGACAGTGCTAAGGACTTTATCTGGCTATCTAATAACAATATCTGCTGTAATTATGGTTAAGTATTAAAAAAAGCAAACTGCACACAACACAAAACTAGAGACAGCATTAGTCATTCGTTCAGTAAATATTTATAGAACATCTGTTACAAAAAGGCATTTGTTAGCTACATGGTGTTGTGGTTAAAAAAAAAAAAAACTATAATAGTAATTATGTACTTTAAAAAACACCATTTATTCTTTAACAGTATCCAAGTCAGACATGGTAGGAAACTCAATGTCTAACCCGAGATCACTACCAATGTAGTGTTCAACCCCGTGTGACTGTGTGTATTCCACAGGTAAAGAATGGCAGGGCCCACTAGGAAGGGTTCTCAACTCCGAGCAGCCTGGCCCCAGAGCCTGTTCGCTATGAGACAGAACTGACCCCAGCCACAGCGCCCAACACCCCCACCAGACCAGTGCACCCTTATAGGGTTGGTGTACCGGTTAAGGTTAAAGTAAACTTGACAGCAACCACTATGGAGAGCTGTGTAGAGATTCCTCAACCTGCTAAAGATGGAGCTTCCATAGATCCATTAATTCCATCCTAGGTATTTACCCAAAGGACACAGAAACATCAATTCCAAAGAGCACCTGCACCCCTATGTGTATAGCAGCACTGTTTACTATAGCTAAGCTTTGGAAACAACCCAAATGCCCAAAAATAGATGACTGGATCAAGAAGATGTGGTACATATACACCATGGAATATTACTCAGCAATCAAAAAAGATAAACACATGCAATTTGCAGCAACATGGATGGCGCTGGAAGGGATCATGCTCAGGAAAATAAGCCAGAAAGAAAAAGAAAAATACCGGATGGTCTCACTCATAGCAGGAATCTAGAAAACCTAAATAAGGGACCAGGAAAAAGACTAATTATAAGAAAGTAAAAAAAAATCAACAAGCAACTACAAACCAGGGACCCACGGGGGTTGGGGAAGTAGGGATTAGGTCAAAATAAGGGGGGTGTGTGTGGAAATTGTATGGGGACTATAACCAAGATGAAAAAGCATACATTGTGCAAAAATGAAAAATGATGTAAAAAATATATAAAATTAAAAAAAATCATAAATTAAAAAAAAAAATTGTTGGCAGCCCAACAGCTTGAAAACTAAGACATTGTAAACATGTACTATTGTTAACACCTAAATAATTAAAAAACTAGTTTTATCATTTTGGGGAAAAAAAAAAAGTAAACTTGACAGGAGCGACTGGCGGTGCCAACCCGCACAAACGGAACGTGCCTCGGTTTCCTCACACACAGAACTGGGGTAACGAAGCTGCTACTATCGGGGTGCTAGCAGCTCAGCAGCCCCGGACAGCCCAGAAGCACCTCGGCGAGCGGCCCGTGCGCCCACGAGGGATGGCGCTGGGCCTCACCGCCCGGCCCGGCGCCCCCGCGGCCCCAAGTCGCCGGGGCCCCCGTTCTGCACCCCTGGGGTCTCCGGCCGCCGCTCCTCGGTCCCGCCGACCGCGCCGCTCCCCGCCCGCGGCCCTGCCCGGCGCGGGGCCCTCCCGGTGGCGGAGGCCCGAGGCCGCGCCCGCCACGCCCGCCACGCCCGGGCCCGGGCGAGGCCGCCCCGCTGCGGCCAGCTCGCGCCCGCGAGGGCCTCCCGCGCCCGGCCGCGCGCCGGGCCCACTCACCGCGCCCGCCGGCCGCCGCCTCGCTCCCCGCGCGGCTCCCCTCGCGCCACCGGAAGTGCGGACCGTGCGGCGGGCGGGCGGCGCTCGGTCGCTCTAGGAACGTGGCGGAGCGACCCTCTATGGTCCCGGGCCGGCGGAGCGGAGGAACTCTGCTGCTACTTCCCGCCCCTCAGAAGCCGTCCTGTGAGCCCCCAGGACCTCAAGACCGGTGGCCACCCCCCTTTGTAATGGAGGAGCGGCCTACAGAGCCAGCAAACCTCGGCTGGTGTCAACCACGGCTTTTGAAAAGATACACCAGCCCTCCCACCCTGAAGCACCCTTGCCACTAATGTGAGCGCCTGTTATAAAAAGCTACTTCTGGGGACTCTCACCTGTACCTGATAGTTTTCATGAGTCCCCTTGTCTAGTCATCACCAAAAAGCCCCTGAAAGATAGGAATGATCACACTCATTGAGCAGATAAGGAAACCAAGGCTTTGAAATGTTGTTCAGTTTCATGCAGTGTTAAGTGGATGATCAAGGGCCAGGAAAGGTTGTTTTCACCTCTAAAGTCTCTTGATCCAATTGATTACTCAGCCATATTTGCATGTGTGATGGACACTAGACCTAACCTAACCTCAAAGGAACTTCTGGTACTCATATGACCTGTTTCCTAACAGTCTTCATCCCAGCAATTGGTGACAACTCCCAGCTTTCCAGTTGCTTGGGGCAAAAATCTTGATGTCATAAAGCCCAAATCCAGCCCACCAGCAATTCTCATGGTTCTGTCATCAAAATATATCCAGAATCAAGACGCTTTCAACACCTCTACTGCTATAACCTCCTACACCAAGCCTCTGTCATCTCCTCTATGGATTGTATTGGCTGCCTCACTTCCCTCCCAGAGCCTGCTCATAGCCTCAGAGTGATTCTCTTATGACCCAAGATAAGTCTTCTCACCACAGCCTTCTCATTTTGTTAGTGCAAAAATCCTCACAGTGGTACACAAAGACTTCGTGATATCTTTCTTGTTCATTGTTCTGTCTGCAGTGCTAAGAACAATGCTCAGCAGGTAGCAGACACTCAGAAAATGTTTGTCAAATGAATAAATTTGTAAGATATCCCATTGTATACGAAGTGCTTTTACATCTATCCTCTCCGGTCTGGTCATTCACCTTTACTATGGTCTCATGAATCAGGGATCATATACCTTGTAGATCAAGGCATACTACAAGTATGTCTTATAGTAAAGTGAGACTGAGAGAGGGAGGCTTGCCTGATATAACAGAGAGTTGATGGCGGAGCCCAGACTAGATCAAAGATTCAGAACTCAAGGTGGAGCTTTCTGCTGTGCAAGATGGTATGACTAAGGACTTAACAAAGATGTCAATTTAATAATCCAGACTATAACTGGGTTTTTGTAAAGAATAAATGAGATACTGAAAAGCACTTAACACAATTAATAACATAAGATATGTGAACCAATGTTATTACTTTTTCTATTAAATTATTATCACAAAGTTTTTGATGCTGATGGTTAGAGGGAATAGGAGTAGGGAGGGGTCATGACCAGAGATGGTTCAGGGTAAGTTTCAGGAGCAAAATGACCTGCTGAGACTGCTTTCTCGATGTACATTAAAATAAGAAAAAAAAATTCAGAAACATTTTTAAAAGTTTAAAGTTTATAAACTACCCCTTTCCATGTCACACACCAGATCGATTATCCCTTTTTCCTGTACTGAAAATAAACTAGGCGAGGTATGGAAGACCTAGAGTTGTGTTGATTAGCAAGGTAGAAAATTATCTGGATAAAGAAAGATGAGTCTTTAAAAGGAAAGAAATGAAAGTCAGTAAATGAAGGGGTGGACCAAGCATGGGTAGGAGGTAAGATACAGAGGTAAGAGACAGAAACAGAGCTAGGGTGAGGATAAGGAGGAAGAATAAAAGGGAAAAAGGGGTGAAGAGGAGGAAAAACAGGCAGAGTTTGATGCCCTCAATATATTTATTAGTATAATAATAGTCAACACTACTGAATGCTTATGTGTCAGACACTGTTTGAAGCACTTATATCTCACCCATTGTTCCTGTGGTTTGATTTTTTCTGAGCTTTACTCTGCCCTGCTCTGGTTTTGCACCCCTTGACTACTGCTGTGGGAATTTCAGTGCTTCCCAGTGTATGACAGTCTTTTTTTTTTTTTTTTAAAGAAGATTTATTTATTTATGCATACAAGAACTGGGGCACAGGCCAGAGATATGGGGGGTGAGAGGATTCACCAGAGACAGAGTGGGGAGCAGAACAGGCAGACTGACTGAAACACACTGCTGAGGGAAGCAGCGGGTGAGACAGGAGAGGTCTACTGCACCATGTGGGTTTCTCCCCAGCCAGGGATCGAACTCGTGTTGCAGAGGCCGCAGATTGCTTCACAGTGCAGCACTTAACCCCCTGCACCACCTGGGAGGCCCCACCCAGTGTATGAAGTTCTACCCCATGAGGTTGACTTTAAAGTGAGTAGCCCTGGGTACTAGATGTGAGTGGATGCGAAGTACAGCATGTCCCAAAAGCCTCAGGTCACTATGTTTCTGCCACTGCTCTGTTCTTTCCTTCCCCCTCTAGGAAAACATGTCCCTAGTAGGTCTGCTCCTTCAACTTAGGGCTCATCAGGAGAGAACACACGGAGCAGAGCTACCTACAGCCACCCCCAGTCAGATGAAACATGCCAGAGAAATAAATGCTTCTGGTGTAGCTACTGACATTTTTGTTGTTTATGAAGCAAAGCTAACCAATATATCTCCTAAATCTTAAGAGCTGTTATTATCCTTGTTTTGCAGATAAGAAAATGGAAGCAAGTAATTTGTCTAAGGTCACATATTCCTAAGTGCTGGAAGCCAGACAGTCGGGCTCCAGAGCCTATACTTTTAAACTCTACATAGAAGCATCTCACAAATGGAATTCCAGGTTATTTCTAGGCAAATTGTTGAAAATGTCACATGTGATATTTACAAAGCATAAAGTAGAAGGTGGGGAGAGAGAACGGATGATAGACAGTGAGGACAGGAAGACTATTTCCACTACCTGCTCCTAACAGCTATTCTTTCTGGGGAAACTGGACTAAGAGGGGTCAGACCCCTTAATGGCTGGGGCTTCTCTGGAATTCTACATCCTGTCTTATTTGAAGGCATCATTCCAGGAAGAGGTTTCTGGGTTGAGGAAAGCTCTGGCAAGATAATTCCTTTTGCTATGGCTTTGTCTTCTACCCACTCCCTCCTTCCCTCCCTCCCTCCCTGTGGACGGACACACACACAAACACACGCACACTCCATGGAAGACACTGCTTCAGCAAGGAGCATTACTGTCTTGAGTCTGCATTTGGCAAAAGTGCAAGGAGCACAGTCACGTGTGACCCAAGTGCAGTTAACGCAAGTAACCCATCCCCCATAGAAGGGACCCTGAAAGATTCTGTCCACCCAGCCTGAGACTTTGCTTTCTGTTTCCTTTGAGTTCTCCAGGAAAGGAAACTCTGGGAATTCCCACTCCAGGTTTGCAGAAAACATCTCTGCTCCAGGAGGGAGCAGAGTCTACCCATCACACAGTAAGTCCGGGGCAGGTCAGCAGTGACTTTGTCCCAGCCAATGATAGCCACGGGGCTAGTACGGCATGTGCATTTGGCTGTGATTGTACTTGGATAGGCTTGGCTCTGACTGCACTTGCTGCCTGAGGGACAGAGGGGAGGGGGGCTGCTGCCCACCAGGGCATCTGGCAAGGATGTCCTGCTCCCACTTTGCAGCTGCAGGGTGCCTGCATCCTGCCCACACTGGCCTCATTGTGCATAGCCAACTCCTCCACAAATCACCTGGTCAGACTGGATAAGCCTCTTGTTTTGTTTCCCTGGGACTAAGGGGCCAGATGTGTCCTAGGTAACCCCTGGACTTTATTTTGACAGTGGGAAGGTCTTTAATTCATTCTCTGGTAAACATTCCAAGCAGTAGCATATGGTTATCACCACAGGAAAAACACGCTGTTTTTTCTAATTCTTCCTGGTAGTATGTTCTGGGCAAACCACTCTGTTTTTCTAGAGTTGTCCTTATGCAATCATGTTGATTTCACCATGTTTATTATTTTTCTTGTTCCTGAGACCTGGTCTGGGGAGACAGTCCTACTTTAGGAGATGCTGGTCAGTGAAGGAGCATATGAGAAATACAGTGACTATGGAGAAAGAAAGAGAAGTTCCCAAACAAACAAGCAGGAAACCACAGACCCTGGCGGAGAAAGTCAGAAATGGTGGAGGTTACAGTGAACTGACTAATTTGCCTCTAAAGCAAATCAATATTAATAAAAAATTTTGAATTCCTCAAATGATTTTAGAAGTGTATATTTTCTCTTTTTCCATGCAACTTGTTGGTGATTTTTTTTTTTTTTAGCTATAGTATTCAGAAGTTAGTTTTGATAATCATCTATTTCAAAAGGAACACTTACCTAGACAGGTCTTAAATAATATTACACCTGCACAGTAACAAAAAATAAACCCAGTAAATTCAAAATAGAAAACAAACTTGAGAGTGCTTACAGGGAGGCCCTGACAGGGTGGCTTCCTGTGCTGGGTCCTGTCCTGCTTCTGGGCTGGCATGTGTCTCTTGGCTGGAATGCCACACACACTGTCTTCGCTGACTCCGGCTCAGCCTTGGGCCTCCTCCCAGGCATGTTCCCCAGCTGGGCTGGGTCTTCTCCTGCTGAGAAGACCCCTGAGCACAGGGTCAGTGATGGCTCTCACTTTGTCCCCAGTAATGAGGGACAAACCTGCAAGGCAGTCACTCAATTACTGCTAAGCAATGGACAGCAGCTGGCTTGGACACAAGGTTGTAAGAACAGCCCAGAGAGTAAATGAGCCGGGAGTGCCTGCTTGATTCCTTTCCCACCCTCTCCTGCTGCCATCTTACGTGAGTCTAGAAGATTGTCCTTATGTCCTGCTGCCATCTTACGTGAGTCTAGAAGATTGGAAGTTTCCTGAGGTCCTCCCCGTGCTGAGCTTCTGCAGTTTGGGGTGATCTGATTGCTAATGGTACAGGCCACCCCCATCAATGAGTTGTATTCCATGTCTTATGGCTGCCTGGCCACAGGCCCCACACTGATCCCCAGGACACGTGCAGAAATGAAAGTTGTGTCTGTGTCAATAGCAGTTGACTCACCTCTGGCTCTTCTGCCACACCTACTATAGGATAAGAGTTTTGGAGCTCAGAGTAGGGGTCAGGGTGCAAAATAAAGCTTGGTTCTAAGCCTTTGGGTTCAGTACAGAGCAACTTTATTGAGGACATAAAGAAACTATGTAGCTACAGGAAGACAGAGACAATAGAGACTGGTCCAGGCCTCCCCATGGCTTCTCTCTGCATGTCTCTGTGACCATGGAGCCAGAAAAATACTGGTGTGAAGCTCTCTCTGAACAGCGGCTTCACACAGCCTGGTCTGGCCGCTCCCAAGCTCTGCTCTTCCTAGGTGCTTGTAAGGAGCCATGGCATGAAGCAGAGATGGGACCTCTCCTATCTTTGGAAGCCTTTATGGTTCTTCCTTTAAAAATCTGTTATCCAGAGACTCCAGTGGGAGAAAAGTTTGGTCTTCAGTTTGTTCTGTTTTGGACAAACATTTCATATGACCGATGTAAACTGTTGCATAGTTTTGCAAGTAACTTCTCGTTCATTCCAGGAATTCTCCCACCAGTTGACAAACCCAAACTGTTCAATATCTGGCCCCAGGGAATTCAAAGCCCATTCTACTCCAACAGTCATTTCTCTGTATCATGGCCCCTTTGGTGGGAAGTACTGAGCAGGGAGGAACGCAAGGTCAGAGGGGGCAAGAGGCATCCATAGGACAGTGGTGATGGGGGCCACTGCCTTCCCGAGTCCCTGCCTGGCGGCTCTTGTGCAGCCCTGGACTCTCACCCACACTGAGTGACATTGTTCCAGTGCCATGTGGGCTGCCTCCTCTGCATGATCAAATAAGGTGTTTCTTGCAGCGAATACCTCATAATCATTCCCTTCAGGTCTCACTGTGGAATTTAAGAGTGGGTACTGACAGAGGGGATGGAATGTTTGTGGTTTAATCCTGGTCTGACCTCAGCCAGCCAGGCACCGCTGTGTGAGGCTCACAGGGGGACACTGTAGGCGTGGAAGGCGGAGCTGCTGTGGTGAAGCGATGGCTGGGAGCAGGGTACGTCATACAGCCGCTGGCATCTCCTGCTTTTCTCAGCAGTGCTCCTGAGGGCAGACGGGGACTTCACGTGGGCAATGAAGACAGGCTGGTGGAAACGCCCTGGGCCAGCCACTGGGGAAGCAGATGAGGCCCAGGCCACAGGGCTTCCACCAGGTAGTGCTCTCCCGGGCAGGAGAAGTGTGACTTAAACAGGACTGGTCACACCATCCAGCTACATGAGATAGTTGGTGCCATAGCTTTATGGCTGCTCACTGTCCTGGCCAACCATGCATGCAGACCGCACCTAGCAAGGTCCTGGCTCCTCAGGTATGTGGCTTGATCTGGTGAGCACTCATCTTGCAGCCAAGAGCCAGACACATGGGACCAACAGTACTGAGGCAGGTAGACAGGTAGAAGCACAGGCTCTGGATTGCTCAACTGGTGGCTATCAATCAGTATGATCAGTCAGGTTTGCCCATGGCACTTGGTTGCACTCGCTGCTAAGGGCCTAGGAGGAGACCTATAGCTGGCTGGCTACTTGGCTTCCACAAGTTGCTCCAGGCGTTGCAGCATTGTCAGACGCAGGGCTTGGAACCTGAGGGGAGACACAGCCAGGCAGACTCGTTGACACTGAGGAGACAGGGAGTGGGGAACAGAGCCAGGGAGCACACAGATGCCTGGTCCAGGAGGCCTACAGCGCTTGACTGGCTGATTGGTGGCCACCAGTCTGTCAAGGAGAGGGAAGAGCTGGACCCATGCCCTGTGAAAACCACTGGCTGCAAGAAGCAGCCATACAATGCTACAGATTTAAGCACATTTCAAAGCACAATGTTGCTATTTCTATTTCAAAGACTCCAGCATGAACAAGTGCATCCTGGAGTGGACAGGGCAAACACAGGAAGCAGGTGTTCAAGCCCAGCTCTGCAATAACCTGTGCCTCAACTTCCTCATCTTGGGTCTTTCTACACTGACAGGTGACCCCCAGATTTCTTGTCGCTCTCAGATCCTACAGTGACATTACTGGCTGCACAGTGAACTGCTCCCTCCGATTGGGGTCTCTGCTCATTGCTCATAAGAGGCCCAAATTGAAGCTTGGAGGAGGGGGCTGTGCCTTTCCAAGGATCATTTAGCCAAAAGTCAGAATCTGGACTAGAGCCCTGACTGCAGGCCCTTGCAGTAAGAAGCCTCCCAGATGCTGGCTGAGTGCCCTCCACGTGTTCTCCTTCCCTCCCCTGCTTCACTTTGCAAAGAGAAAACAGATCATTCGAAGATGTAACCTGCTTAAGCTCTCACTGCTGGGCCCTGATAAAGCATTCCCAGCAGCTGGCAGGTGACACCTTAGTATTTTTCCTTTGAACTGGCTCCCTGCATCTAAAAATATCAGCTGGTAAGGGGGTTCCAAAAATGATGCTTTTCAGCAGGCTCAGAATTCACACCAGCACAAAAAGCCCAGAGCAGGCTGAAGGGGCAGCGAATGGGCCCTCTGCTCAGCTGCTCCTCCTCCAGAGCTGTGTGACCAGAACTCACAAGGCCAAGCAGCACCCACCGAGCTCCTGCCTGACTCCCCTGCCGGCTGTCAGCAGTGTGTGTCCTCCTGGGCTGGGGTGTCCCCCAACTTGGTGTTAACAGTGAGCAGGGGGCAGAGGGTGGTGCTGGGAGCAGGGCTAGCAGGTCTTCCCAGCCTTGCGAGGGCACCTGGTGCCCCTGGAGGAGGGGGATCTCCCAGCCCAGCCTGAGTGCTCTGCCCTGCGGACTCGCCCTGCTGTTCAGGACCCACAACTGGCTCTTTAAGTGCTGCTTACTTCTTGGTCAGTTTGATAATTTCTCTTTCCTCCTCTTCTTTTAATTTTTCAACAAAACTGTCCAGCACCGGCATTTCAAACTTAATGTACTGAGCGACCTAGAAAATCCAAGAACATTTTAATGTGCTTAAATTAGAAGCCACACAAGTGATTTCTTTTCCTCATGGCTTCCATAAATGCCAATGCAGCCAAGTCTCATCTCCAAGGAAATAGTCGCCCCTCTGCACACCCACCCCTAGCACTGCTCTGTGTGTACATTCTGACCTCAAGGGCAACTCCAGATCCCTGGGAGGAAAGACTGAGCTGAATATTAGGAAAAGCATTCAACAGTGAACAGAGTCACACGGGGGTTCTCAGGGCCTGGGGTGGGAGTGGTGGAAACACCATTGTTTCTAACAATGGAACAAAACTACAGCCTGTGAATGGCCAGAGCGGGGCAGGGTCACTGGGTCACCTGGTCTGATCCTTGGGGCCCAAGCCCTATAGGCCTTTTCTGTGTAGGGACAATCCCTGGCCAGGATTCAGGATGTTGTAAGACTCAGATGCCCCAGTGAAAATCACAGGCCCTGGTTTTATAGGTTCCAACTTCTTTTTCCCCCTCTAAGCTAGCTGGTGGTTGCTGACAGGCAGAGGGAAGGCTGGAGCCATTACTGGCTTGGAGTCCTTCAGGGCAACCACATAGACCTTGGAAACATGACACAACAAGGCTCTGGCCAAGGTGACCTCATGACCCCCCAGATCACCCACTGTCACAGGCCCTTCCCTCAGGAGCAGGCCTCCCTGAGCCCCAGCCCTCACTCACATCGTGGGGAACTTCCTCGCCTAAGTCAGCTTCCATGAGGAAAATCCTGGCGATCTTCTCACAAGGCCCGTGCAGGATCCTGGAAATCAGTGGGTACTCAGAGTCTTTTAATTTTGTCCTCTCTGAAAAAGAAGGCAGTTTACAAAACCCATGGGGCACTGGGATCATTTCTCTTCATTCCAGCACAGGAAAATGACAGAAGATGAAAGTCCAGGCTGCCGGGAACCCATCTCCAGACCTCTCTGAGAGTGTTAGTTTGAGTGATGTGTGATTATGTTATTCAGCAAAGGCCCAGTTGGAGATGGATGCTCGCAGAGGGAGAGTGCATGTGGGGTGTGGCTGCTCGGTCACCAGACCACCAAGGGTGAGCGCTGCGTGGAGGGAGATGTGGGCTCTGTATGAGCAGATCTCCGGGAATGAGGGGCTTCAGCTCCACATCCCGGGCTCCCGCATACCTCACATGCCCCTCTTCCCACAGGCCTCACCCCACCTGGCAGAGCCTACGGGGGGGGGGGGTGGCAGCTTCCCATGTGGTTTAGGTGGGATCTGAGAGGAATGACTGTGTCCCCAGATTTGGGCCAGGAAGAGTCCCAAATCACTCATCACTCATGGTGATGGCACAGCATGACCCAAGGCCAGGAGGGAGGGCGGCCCATCCAGCCCCACCAGGAGCACGGCCAGTGAACTTGCAAAACAGATGTTTGTTTTTATGATCCGGGGCGAAGGCAGACACTTACCCCCAGATTCGTGAACAATGTAGAGTGCAAACTCACTGGGACCATTTTCCACCTGCACAGGCAGTGACAGGAAGTCAGACCATGGCTTTTCAAGACAAGAGAGGTGAACAGGGACCCCAGCAGTAACCACACCCTTAGTGCCACATGCAAAAGCCCTCAAGACCCTCTCCTTTCTGCTTAAAATCTCAGTGACACCAGCTCAGCAGAAAATACTTTGCTAGACTTTCTACTTGGGAGCCAAGCTACGAGGGCAGCTTCCCCAGCCTGCACCAGTCCCTCCTCCAACAAAACAGCAAACCACCAGCAGGAGGCACAAGGCCACTGGTGGCCACACTTACTCGGAACTTGTTCAGCAGCAGGGTGAGCACTTGCAGGGTTGTCATGGTGCTGTTGACTCTCACATTGGTCACGGACCCATAGGCAGGAGTGAACACTGAGGTCTGAAAGGAGAGTGGGGTCAGTGCAGGGCCAGAAGGGACAGGGGGCTCATATTATGCAGGATTGGGCACACTGTTGGCCTGATAATGCTGAACAAACGAGCTGTCAGTGAACCTGGGCTCTGGGATCACCCATGCTTGTCTATTCTACTTAAAAATATATGAAGACTTCCCATGGCCTAAGGAGTGCCATCCACCTTCCTCTCCTTACTATGAACATGCCATACCATGATTCCCGCCCAAGCACCTTGGCTCCAGCCGCCAGGTGGCTTCTTCAGTATTTGGGGGGTGAGGGCTATTATATTCTCAGAGTTATCTTGTCTTTGCATATAAAGACACTGTATATGAAGTCAACCAGGGAACTGCCTGAGGCTTAACAAGTCCTCAGTGGTCACTAGCCAAGTGGCAAATCTGCTAGGCACTTTACATATAATCTTTGATTTAATTCTCACAATAGCCCTTTGAAGTACCTGTATTTGCTTAGAAATGGAAGCTTGGAGATATTAAGTAGTTTGTCAGGGTCACCCATCTACAAACGGAAGAGATGCCCCAAACCCCAGCTTCACTCCAGTGCTACTGGGGCTGTCCCACAAATCTGACTCCCCTGAGGTGAGATCCTCCTTTTTTCTAAACTAAATTTAAATATACATAGTCCTCCTGCATGGTCTAGCTCTGCTTGGCCCAGGATGTGACTGGGGCTTGGGGCTCGTGGGGGACTTGCTCAGTATCCCAGCTACTTCTCAAGTTCTGAAGCCAGAGTCCAACCTGGACCTGTCTCTTTGATAACTGAGACAGAATGACTCTGGTTAGACAGAAAACCAGATCTAGGCTTTGAGTTCCCATGAAATATGGAGTAACTAGAGGCGTCAGGCTATTTCAAGGAGGATAAAGGTCTTGTCAACAAGACATTGTTAGTACTTCTTCTGTCGGAAGCCTTTCCTCTAGATGATACCAACCAGCTCCAAGTAGGAGCAAAGGTCCATGGCTGCTTGCTCGGGCCTGTCCACAGTGGTCAGAACACAGGTGAAGCCAATGGACCAGGGCTAAGCAGTGGGAGCAGCTTCCAAGTTTTACCCACTCTGGAAACCAATCCATTACTGTGAAGCAGAGTAGTTCCGGAGAATGACTGAGTAAAGTAATGGGGCACAATCTAAAAAATGAAACCCTGAATAACAACCCCAGGAAGGCAATTCTAGGGATTTCTTTTTTCAAATCGTTGCCTAAGACCCAAGACTTTATCATCTGATTTCTACTGACTCTGATTCCGAATGGATGTAGCGTGAAATGAAAAAGAGGGAGCCTCTTACTGAGAGGATGTGAATCCACTGCCTACAAGCCTAAGACCCTGGCCTATGTTCTGGAAGATAGTCAGTTTGACTGGAAGAATAGATCCACATTCCACAGGCAGTTCTGTTACTATGAGGAAGAGCTGTCTCTATTGGGGTATAGGCTGGTGTGCGGCGTGTCAGGCTGTCTGGGTGAGGAGCTTGGAGGCTCTCTTGGACATTGAGAGGCTGGCATAGCCCTTGATGGTTATTTCTGTTCATTTCAATGGCTATAGAGTGCTCAGACGTCTCCATGACCCTGTGACACTTGCAAGGACTAAAATAAGTTTTAATGAGCCAGACACGCCTCTTAGAGATCAATGACTCCTACAGAGGACTGAAAGTACCAATGATAAACCAATGAAAGTACCTTAAGTCATGGAACAAAAGACTTTTTTTGTTTCCTTGTTTGTTTGTTGTGAACATAGAACTAAAAAGAGCCTAAACCCATGCAAATATTCTTGAAAATATTTTGAATAATCCCGAACAAAGCCTATCAGCTTGTATTCCAGTAGTAGTGACTGGTGTTTATATAACACTTTACAAATCCCTTTTGGAAGAAGATTTAAACGATACCCCTGTGAGATCACAGGTCCTTTGGTTAATCTAAACCATTCTTCATCTAGGCTTCAAATCATCCCTGGCTCCCCCTTCACTGTCTCAGGAAACTCTACTCTCAAGTAAGCCTGGATTTTCCTGGACTTAGCAGATAACTATTGTCACTCAGGAAAACAACGGCGGGCAAGGGGAGGGAGCTCCTGATTATAAAGCAGAGTCCCTCGTTTGGCACACTGAATTCTTCATCTCTAAGACCAGCACACCCCAAGAGTGGTTTGAACCCCTGTTAGCAGGCCGAACTTGTGTTACTTCCTTCAGGCAATGCCCCTGAGCCCTCCCTGTGCCCAGGTGCCCTCCCCCTGCCATGAGTCATGACCCATCAAGAAGGGCAGCCGCTCCAGCTGGGAGTCGCTGCCTCAGTTCCCAGTGCAGCAGGATGTGGCCCGTTACAGGACACTCCATCCAGGGCCTCGCCCAAATTGCCACTCGTGCCATTTATAGTCACAATCAAGTTCTCCTTTTACAGTTTAGTTTGTTTATGGAATGATGTCATCCGGGGAAGGAGACCTTTTCCGGAGGTCAGTACAATGCATACTTGGACAAAAGGCTAAGTGCTGGGAATTGAGAGCATTGCAGGTTCTCTGGGACATGGGTACATGTGCCCTAGGCACACCTAAGGAGGGCTTAGTCACCCGGCCAGAGCGGCAGCAAGATACATGATGTTCCCATGAAGCAAACCCTCGAGGTCAGGTGGAAACCTCACAGAAAATTGTCTAATTAAAGACAGACTCAGCATTATCTGCCAAAAATCCATGCAACTTGTGAGAGTGTGGTGGGAATAAAAATTGAGGCTTTTGGGTCATGAACTAGAATGTTCTTTTGGTATGACTTTGAGCAAGCCATTTCTCTTCCTGGGCCCATTTCTCCCTCAGTGCCCTGGGACAACCACAGCTGCGCACAGGGCTCTGGTGAGGATGAACTCTGATGCAGTGCAGTGGGGCCTGATCTACTGCCGGCCCATGACTGTGCCCATGCTTGGGGCTGCTTCCCCGAGACCCCAACATCAGGGTTCAGGTCAGAGGCCAGATGGAGACATTACCTTATGGTTGTAAAAGTGTCCATTGATGGAGAACCGGTGTCGTCGGATCCTCTGGGCCTCGCCGGGGGCTCGGCACTTGGGCCGCCTCTGGATCACACAGCCGGCGTCGCTTTTGGTCCGCATCAGCTGCGGGGCCTCCTCTTCCTCCTCCAGGGGCTCTGTGGTGAGACACAGACAAGAGGTCAGGTCTGGGTGGGGCGTCGGTGCTCCCGTGGGAGTGTGTGCCTGGGGTGGGCTCTCCGGAGTCTCCTGCTTGTACCGCATTGCTGCAGTTGTGACTTCAATGCTGTGCCTGGGAGGGACTCTGTGGGGTCCAGACAGGAAAGGCGGCCCCTACACAGGTTACCTGTGTCACCATGTCCCATGGCCAGGGCCTCTGGGTCTCCATCTTGGGATACCCACCACAGGTCTCTGGCAGCCCCCAGCTCTGTCCATTCTGGGGCAGCCCTTTGCTGAGTGAGAGAAGAGTGCACAAAGAAGACCAGCAGTTATGGACCCCAGAGTGCGAGGAAGAAGTCCCAGTGGACTGCAAGGCCAGGCAAGCACCATAGCCTCTGCTGACGTTTCCTCCTTTCAATAAGGGCTCCATGAAAACGCCCAGTAAAGCACCTTATATTGAGGAGGTATTTAGCAAGGGTTGTTTCTCAAGACAAATGAAGCCATACTGGGCTGTTCTTCAGAGATGAAAAGAACAAAGGCACAGGTCTTCCTCTCCTCTCCCAGACAAACAAGACAGGGTCCCAGGCAGCAGGCAGCTCCACTCACCCGAGCTATCTCTGGAATCCTCGGTCTTGTGCCCTGGCTGAGCACCTGGCTCCTGGGCGCTGGCTCTGCCATCTGGAAGAGGTGGCTCTTTCCTGAAATGAGACAATCGTGTGCTCAGAGGGCAGCAGGCCGAGAGAAGTCACTCAAGGCCAAGAGAAGAGGCCGTCGTCTCTATGGATGGGACACAGGCAAGGAGCAGGGTGAAGCTGAGACCGGGGTTTTACACCCAGAGGGTCAATGTAAAGTATTAAACAAAGAGGAGAGGGTGGCCAGTGTCTACTGGAAGGAGGTGTGTGCTCTGCAGACCTGAGAGCTGAGCAGACCCCAGGCACGCGCAGACCCCAGGCACACGTGTGCCCATAGGCAGGGCCTTGTGTGTTCCTAGCACTGGGCTGAGGCAGGTGGGGGCAATCTTGAGGGGGCTGATCTTTTGGCCTCCGGGCAGGAGGCCTGAGCCAGGACAGTGGGTACTGTGCTGGGGAGGAGATGGATGTACTGGGAACTAGTTCTAACACGAGGAAGCTGGTAGAAGCTGAGAAACTAAGCCCCTGCTAAGAGGCCTGTGAGGTTTCTGTTCTCCATGACTGCTCCTGTGACCACAGTCACCCCAGGAAGTGGAAACATGAGTCACATTTGCAGCCTCTGGAAGGAGCCCATCTGAACGTTCAGCTCTAAGTCCATGATAATCAAGATTCACAGGAGTGACCAGGGATACCTGGCGACATGCCAGGTGCTAAATGTCCTAAGAGCAGCAATGTTACTGGAATTTTTAAAAAGGAAGGATTTTTGAATTTCTGCCTCTTAGAGGGCTTTATTATCTGCAGAAGCCAGCAAAACTTAGCAGCTAACTACCCTTTTACGGGGTTGGAAGGTCAACAGGAGGTCAACAGCATTAAAAAGCAAGACAGGCAGGAAATGATTACATCCAAATTAAAACATTACTTTGATATTAAAATATTAAAATAATCATATCTATAATGATATATAATGAAATAGTACTATCTGACATTAAAATAAGTTCTGATAAATTTATAGAAATAAATTATGACTTTAGCATAAAAGCAGAGCAGTCAGAAGCTCAAATTGTGTGCATTTTTAGGCTACAATAGGAGAGGCTGAGAAATGTTTCACTTGCAGGGCTTGTGGACAGCTCTCTCCCTGCAGACAAAGTGACTCCTGTGAATGTTTGGGAAACATAAACAGTTGTGGCTGCAGTTGTGACTTCAATGCTGTCAGATGGAAGCCCAGAGCAATCTGAGGTGAAAGGAGGTGACTTGCTCATAGTCTAGAAAGACCACCCTAGGGTCAGGCTGCCTGGGCACCTGGTTAGGTGAGGCCTTGGGCTGAGGCCATCACGGGGCGAGAGGGATGACGCTGGGTGATGTGCTTATGCTTATGACCATATGGGAGCTGGGAAACGCACCCTGAGGGTGTGGACAACTTCCATATCCCAAATAGTAACATGGGGCAGAAACGTAAAGGTCACCTGGCACTCACAGGTGGCAGCCGGGCCGTCCAGGTGTCCAGGAAGCTGAGACGTGCACTCTCTCCTTGTCGTCCTGTATCTGGAGCCGGATTGGCCGCCTCAGTCCCCAGGAGATGTTGAGGAGCCCCTCGATAATCAAAGCCCCTTCCTCCTGTGGGGACCCACACATGTCAGCCTCTTACCCCAATGCAGACGCCCTCAGGGATCACTGCTACCTTCACCGAGATCCCCTAGGTCCCTTGGGACTCCCTGGATACTTGGGCCCCGAAAGATACTCCTTCTCTTTGGAGTCCTCTCTCCCCCTGGCGAAGCCCCACAGCCTGCATGTGCTCCAAGGCAGGAGGCCAGAGGTCTCTAGCAGAGGAAGCCTGAGGCGTGCCCTTCCACCACTCGCTGCACGCTTGGCCAGGGACATGCCGGGGACAGAGCCGCTGAGTCAATGTCCCACAGGAACCCGGCTGCTGTCTGGCAGGCACGTCCACACAGTGGCGGGGAAACACATTTCAGGAAAGCTCAGCTGAGCAATCATGGCAATGCAGGGCACCTTTCTGCTCAGCACCCTGCCTGGGTAGGGAGCCCCATGGTGACCAGGTCCTACCGGGAATGTGCTGAGGGTGTTGGATTCAATGCCCAGCCGAGCATACAAGGGTGGGTCAACCTCACCCTCTCACCACACTGTTCCTGTTAGAAGGCTGAACTTACCTCCAGATTTCCAAGTTGGCTTTTTCATAAGGGCTGATCTTACATTTCTGAACACTGGGGACACTGCCAACACCTGTCCCACCACTGGCATGTTCACTCCACATATCAACAACAGCACTCATCCCGTGTCCCCAGCTAGCCTTGATTTCCCTAGGTTGGTGGGGGGCTTGGCTACTCCCTTATCCTCAACACTGAGTTCCTAATCAACTGTGTCCTCCAGAGGCACCCAGTTAGCTCCCACGCACACCTTTCAGGTTCTCCATTGTGTTTCTCTGACCTATTTCAGGCTCCTGGCCATGTGTGACCACCTCCAGGATCTCTGTGTCCCACCCCATACCCCCACACATGTTCTGGACAGGCTGCTTTATACACCAAGAGCACCTGCCAGAACCTTCTCAGCCTTATTCCTCCCAGCTATGATCTCTTAAACTGCCTGGATTCAGATCTTCTGGCAGTTAGCTTTAAACCTTGTCCTCCTACCGCTACCCTGAGCACCACTGTAGAACTACAAATTCTGATTCCTTCTTCCCCCTGGCACTGAACCCCCTACAATAACAGGACCTTGTGGACAACTTCATATCCCTGGCAGCACATCCAGACGTGTCCAGCTGTATTGATTTCATGGTTAGTGACTGACAGTTTAAAACACCCTGCCATCAACAACAACAACAAAAAAATAGTTCTATTTGTTCAAGGTTGTCAAAAACACACATGACTTTCTGGGAAGACCTTGCACTATTTGCTTGAAAAGAAAACAACACAAACCCAGAGCTATTTTTGGTCACCACTGATGTAATGCAGGCACAGATATGTAACGAAACCTCCTATAAAGGAACGGTGAGATTGTTATAGAACCTGGGATGAAAGTGAAAAACCTAACTTGGGGTCATCCTTGTTTGCAGTCTTGGCCTCAGATGCCTCTGTGAGATGGCACTTTCTCTGGGATATAGCTCGGGCTGTTCAGACATGGAGACCACTGCCTGCCAGTCCCATGCTGGACCCTGGGGGGAGTGAGATGTGGGGGAGGAAAGAGCACAACAGGGAAATGGGCAGTGGGGCTGGAAACGCTGAGGCTGGGCCTTCGAGGACTCGAGGAAGGCTCTGGGGTCCTGGCAGTGAAGAAGGAGGCAGGAGGTGTTGCTCTGGGTGGCACTGAGGGGCTGAGGTCATGGATCAGTGGTGCTGGGACCAGCTGACCTGATATGACTCAGGCCTGGTGTCCCTGCACACCCTGGTGTCCCTGTCCCCAACCTGACACCCGCCCCTACTGGTCCTGTGCGGATGAAGGAAAGGCCCCGTCACCCCATGGTCAGAGTAGTGGGATCTTGGGGCTTCTGGGTAGCCCTCACCATGTGGGTAGGGCAGTGTACATGGGCAGAGGCAGGATGAGAACCTGGTCCCTGGGGCCTTGAACATCACAGCTAAGCCAATCTGGATATTCTGATTCTTTGTCTCAGGCAACACTTTCCTCTTCAGATTAGTTTACTGGCTAATTTGCAAATTGCTAATGAATTCAAAGACAGTGACAGAAACATCCAGGTAGAAGAATTGTCAACATAGGAGTTGCCACCTCTAACTGAGGTCCTGGCCCAAGGTCTTTGCCCATGAGGAATACTCCACTCCAGCTGCAAGACAAAAGACAGGTACATTCCAGTGTGCCTATCAGAGGTAGTGGTGCTGGCTCTTACCAAAAACCTTCCCACATCAGTGCCTTGCCCTCAGTTGCTTCCTGTGCTGCGATGGTCACCACTGGACTTTGGCAGTGGCTTCCAAACCTTGCCCAGTTTCTTCCAACGCTCCCCATCCACTGCCTCCTTTAGTTCAGGCACAGCAGCTAAGTCATTCCTTCAAAACAGAAGCGACACTGTTGCCCCCTTGTTTGAACACTGTGCTATCTTTCTGTCCCACTCAGAGGAAAACCCAGTGTCCACACCTCGGTCCACTGACCTCCTCCCCTGTGGACCAGTCACATGGCTCCTGGCTGGCACCTAACATGCCGAGCACACTCCCTTCACGGGAACTTTGCACATTCAGCCCCCTCACGGGGAACACATGGAGCCCATTGCTTAGATCCCTGCTCTGTGCCCCTCTCAGAGAAGACATGCCTGACCATTCTGCCACCATGGCCGCCGCACGCATCTCTGCAGTCGGTACCATTCCTAGAATCACAGCACCCCTCTGCCGAGTACTGCTTGGCTCCCTCGCTGGGAGGTAGATTCCATGGACAGTGACTATTTCTCCTAGAGTAGAGCAGTGACTTGTGCTCAAGAGCACTAATTTGATGCCTGAGGAACAAGTGAGGTGACAAGCTCTCACTTGAAAGCCAGCAGAGAGACTGGGATGTGGCCCCCCTTTGTCTCTGCATGAGATGGACACTTGTCACCTGAGTAGGCCCAGAGAAGCCCACCTGGGCCTCTTCCAGGCTGAGCCCTGCATCACCATGTCTGGCCAGGAGCCTTGAGGTGCAGGCCTGGGGCTTTGACCAAACTAGAACCAGGCTGGAGGGACTGAGGGTGTAGGGGCCGGTGTCATCGGCAGTGGGAATGTTTCTAGATGGGGATGGCAGACCCGGGGCTGCCTGTGGGAGCCCAGTGAGGTTCACTGCCTCTCCCAGTGGCCCGAGGTGGCCAGGAGCAGCCTCCCTCCCCCACCAGCAGTGTAAACATTCCCAGAGCCTCCCACAGGAGAAACACTCCATCCAGGCTGGCAGCTGGGCCAGGCCCCGCCTGCCAAGCTGTTTTCCTCTGAGAGCCTTCCTGAGTGCTGCTATTTTTGGCCCTCGTGACAGTGATTGATAGCTGCTGGAAAGGTATAAAAGTAGCTGCCAGACCTCGAGATAATCCAGACAGCCCAGGGAGGACTCTGCTCTGGCCGTGGTCACGGTTCTCTTCCTCTGAGCATACAGCTCCGCCTGCTGGACCCCCAACCCTCTGCCCAGAGCTTCCTGGGGGCTTCCCACGGACGGTCCTGCTCATCCAGCACCCTTGGAGCCCCCTAGGTACAGGTAAGAAAGCAATAATCTGGTGATTTGAGATAAAACTCAAAGTTTTTGCTTATCTTTGAGGCCGTTCTCAGCCTCGGACTTGCATTGTGGGTTAGAGCGGGAATATAATTTAATGGCAGCAACAGCAACTGCAAAGCGCTTTGTATTCATAAAGGGACTCACGAGAGGTGTTAGTACATGAGCTTCTCATTACAGTCCTGTCTTTATAACCCTGGTGTATTGATGAGTAGGTGTGGGTTTGGAGCGGTGACTTTGCCAAGCAAAAGATCCCAAGATCAGGAAGTGGCAGAGCCTGGATTTAAATCTGGGTTTCCTCTGACTGCAGCCCTTTAGGCTGGCTTTTCTTATTTGTACAGGTTCCTAAGCAGTAATGATAGAGTCTTAAGTGCACAGGTTTCTGATATTAGCAGGAGTTAGAGCCCAGGCGCCTAAGCCCTGGGTCCGTGTCTGGTCTTGGATCTAGAGACTTCAAAGCGCTCTCAGGCTCTTGACTCACCTGGGCGGCCTCAGATGAGGGAGGGAACATAGGGGGTTGTCAGGAAGGTGTGACACGCCCTCACCCCCTGTCCTCTGTCAACCAACAGGCTGCTGCATCCCCACCTCTGGTAGCGATGAGGTCCCGGCTGCTGCTTTCTGTGGCTCATCTCCCTACCATTCGGGAGGCCTCGGAGGAGATGCTGCCTGGGGGGCATGGGCGGGAACCACCAGCCTCCCCCAGCCTGGATGACTACGTGAAGTCCATCTGTCAGCTGGCGCAGCCCACTTCACTGCTGGAGGAGGCTGCTGCCAGCGTCCGACCCTATAGACCGCACCGGCCAGTCAAGGCCTGTCAGAAGAACAGCCTCACAGACTCCCTACAGGATATCACCACCCGCTTCAGTGGCCAGCAGCCCACACTGCCTGGGGCTGGCACTGCTGACCCCTTGGACTGGCTCTTTGGAGAATCCCAGGAAAAACTGCCAAGTAGGAATGACCTGTCGCGGAGGACTGGCCCATCTGCTGACTCTTGGGGTTCACACAAGCAGACGGATAGCAGCAAGGCCCAGGTGGCTCCCAGAGGCAGGCTCAGTGATGCCAGGGTGCCAGGGCACTCTCTGGCAAAACTGTCCAGGGGCTGGCACCAGGGGTCCCGGGCTTTGGGACAGTCTGTCCAGGCTGTAGCCTCCCCCATCAGCTCGCACCCCAACAGTGTCCTTAGAACTCTCTATTTGCACCTCCCAGTGATCCATGAACTCTGACCCCTCCCCAATAAAGACTTTTGGAAAGAACATGCAGGTCTGTGTCAACTCCCCACCTTCCCTTCCCCGAGTGGGCACTGGCCCTGGCAAGGGAAACTTTCTGCAGGGTGTTGGCAATTCATGGTGAGACCCCTACTCTGAAAGGCAGTAACAGCCTATCTCACATGATGAGGTGACACTCATCCCGTTTGCACTACTTCTTTCTGGCTGATCACTGGGCATTCTTTACTGTCCCTGTTCCTTGGTTTTCTCCTGGTTTGTAAAACAGGGGTAATGACTGGAACCTGCGATGAGTAAATGGTCTAAAATTTACATAGATGACAGGGCAAAAATCACAACTCACAAACAAATAGCTATTATGGATGTAGTTGCTTCACAGGTGGGGAAACAAGTTGGTGGGGGGTGGGGTGGAGAAGAAATGAAAAAATGAAGGTCTCAGCCTCCCAGTTGGTTCAAAATGAGGCCTGACCTCTAAGCCAGTCCCTTGGCTCCATCCTCAGAGCCCAGGTTCCACGAGGCACAAGAGAAAACAGAGGGTCTCAGCGAATGCACCTGCTGTGTTTTGGGGACCTGTCACTGGGCACCAATTCACAAATCCTGCACCATCAGGAGAGTTTTCTCCATGCAGAGGGCCAAGACAGAAGCTGTTCTGGCTTAGTGTGAAGGGAGCAAAATGTCTGGACCAGGTGGTCCTGTCCCCAACCTCTCCTTCCCACTGCCTCCACCCCTGGGACCTCTCAGCTGTGGAGCAAAGAGCAGGCCATTGTCCCACTACCCACTCTCAGGCAAGTCCTTGATTATTCCACATGTTCTAAGGTCCAGTTCCCCACAGCCTGGTGAACCCCAGTTCCTGAAAGCATCTGGCAAGCAAGGCGGTAATGGTGAGGAACAGTAGAGAGGGAGGACTGTCTTCCTCCTAGAGGCAGATGTGGCCTCAGAGAACTCAGAATACTCAGGTCTGAGGACTTGTCACCCCACTTCTTTGGGCTTGGCTGATCCTGGTCAGGATGGGGCAGAGAGTGGCAAAGCTCACACACCTGCTTCAGTTTCTTGTACCTTCTTGCTCTGTGGACTATCAAATGGCTTTCCTTCCTTTCCTTTCCTTTTCTCCCCTTATGTTCCCCATTGGTTATTTTAAAATTGATTTGGACTTTTAAAATGTTTATCTGTCTTCTCTTATAGGTGTTTTGCGGGGAGGCAGAATGTAAACCATACATTTAAAAGACAAAAAAAATTCAGACAAGAAATGCACTCATTTCCTGATCTGTAAAGTGGGCACAACCACCTGTTCTTCATACCCTAGAGGGATTGGGGAACCTGAGCAAATGAACTTAGAGGCAGAGCTATAAGCACTGTATACAGATGTTTGTGTCTGCCACAACCTGCTGTGTTTGACCTTGGCAAATACAATACTTGCTGGGCAGCCTTCAAACAGAACGTCCTGTCCCTAGGAGGTGTGGGGAGGGAGCTGGCTGGCGGGTGGGTGCGTGGCTGGTGACTGGACAGGTTGGGTTCACTCTCCCAGCCTCACTGCAGCCCCTTCTGCGAAGCAGCATAAAACTCAGGTCAGAGGGAGACAACTAGGATGGTGTGGACAATTCCCCCTAAGCTCAGAAAACATACTGCTGCATTTGCAGAGGTTACACAGGTATCAAGAGACACCAGGCTCTGGGCTTCTCTATTAATAATTCTCTAAGGTGAAGGAAGTTAATGGCATCTTCAGAAGGCACTAAGAAATAAACACAATAAAGGGTTGGAGACAGGCTTCTGACAGTATCCCAAACTCCTACAGGACAGAACAACCTAGCAGATGATCCTCCTTGTGGGGACATTCTGCTTCCACTCACTACTGGAGTAGGGAAAGGAGCCAGGTCCCACCCAGAGGGGTGGGCTGGGAAGCCCTAGGGCTCCCAGGGAAACAGATTTCCATGGACCCATTATGCACCCAGGACCCAGTGGTCTGTCAGCCATCCTTCATTCCTGCCCATGGGCCTTCGAAGAAGGGAGATCCTTATGAGAGGGAAGGGGATCCTAATTCTCCCCTCTCCTCCAAGACAGATAGAGACCCTAGGCTCTGGAAGTTCCTTCCCTTTCCTGTCCTGCACAGTGGACCTGGGGCAGGACTGTCAGTGAGTGTGATGCATTCTTGGGGCCACCAGGGGGAGCTGCCAGCACACTGAGAGCTGAGCACGGAGGGGTGGGAGGCAGGTTGGCAGAGGGCCCACACTGGCACGCTGGGTAGTGAGGCTTCTGCTACCTTGACCTCACATAGTTCACCCACAGTGTTGTACTTGCTCTCTGGCATTTCCAGGTGGCCCATTTTTTTCTCCCGAGTAGTCAACCAGACTGGGTAAGGGCTTTGCCAGTTTCAAAAGACACAGATTGCTCCTAGTAGGTTACACTTTTCATTGCAATAGAAGCAAAATTATCCCAAAGGCAAGGTTTACAATAAAGGAAGACAGTGCCCTGGCTTCCTGGGTGGGAAATTCCTCTCCCCAGCCTTCTGGAAGCTGGGGGAAGGTTCAGAGAGAAAGGCTTGCCTCGGGCTGTGGCCGGACACTGACACAAGCCATCTCTCCAAGCTCTACAGGCCACAGATGAGACAATGGAGCATGAGCTGCCCCCAAACTCTAGCAGTCAGGACACAGTTGTTACTGGGGAGGGCCAGTTACAACAGAGCAGGAAGTGGGGTCTCTTTAAAGGCCACAGATCTCTCTGTGAGGGGAGACCAGTGCTGCGCCCCTCTGCAGTCTGAAGGTACCAGTGCTTGGAGGTCCAGGGTGATGAACAACTCCCTGTATCCCTGAGGTCTGGTAAGTGATATTGAGTGGAGCTCTTCAAAGAACTCCACAGCTTAAAGCTGGCAGTGGTGTTGCAATATGATAAGCTCACGTGCCCAGGGCCCAGACCCACCCCGCATTTGTCACTTACGGCAGTGTCAGGTTGGACAAGATACAATCCGAGAGCCTTGATCTCTGATTCTATTATCGTAAAGAAGATAGAGGCAAAGTGGCTGGTGCATTGGTGGTGCCCAGGAATGGTTCAGTTCCCCCGACTGTTTCCCCCTCACATGTCCACGTTGGGGTGGGCCTACAGCAAGTGCTTGGAACTGAGAGCTTCTGAGCTCAGGAGGCCCCGTATCTGCAACCAAGAAATTGCAGAGACTGGAAAGCTGGGTGTGGGTGGGTCACCAAAGGACATGACAATCCAGGAACCAGTCATGCAGCTCAACATCAGTACTCCATGGCTCCCAGGCTTGTGGCCTGCCCTGGCAGTGTGCCTTTGTCTGTTAAATCTGCATAAGTTATCTGAAAGGTACTTTCTGTCTCCAAGAAGATTAAGTCAATCCTCACAATTTTAGGGTGGGGAACATGCAACTCTCCCCTATGGGCTGTTAACTTCCTGCTTCTGGGAGCTGTTGAGAACAGCTCTTCCCCATTGCGGGTCCCTACTTCTTCATGTGGACTGAAACACACAAATGTAGAGTGCAGGTTTGGGACTCCCTAGTACCATTCTCCCTATGGCTTTCCCTACAGAGGAGGGGGACACTGGGTTTCCCAAGTGCCAAGATGGCACTTTTAGGTGAGTGGTTCTCAAACTCAGCCATCAGAGCCTCTTGGGGGACTTGTGAAAACATGGATGGAGGGATGACGAGCTGCTGATTCAGCAGGCCTGGGGGTGGAGGGTAGAGAGTGATAAGAATTTGTACTTCTAACCAGTTCCCAGGTGATGCTGAAGCTGCTGGGGAACCTATAATAGACCAATCCCTGAATGACCCAGAGCTAAAGAGAACAGCCCAGCCAGAAGACCCCACCCCATCCCCATGCACAAGAGCTAACTCCCTGCTCCTCCAGGATCAAAACTGCACAGCGTACTACAGCTGAGAACTCATCCAGCATGACCCAGGTCTACCCCTGCTGGTTACCCATCCAACATTTACGGGCAGGTGCCATGCTGTGCCTGGCCTAGGGGCATTCAGAAGCAGAACACTCAAGGAAGAAAAGGGCAGGACTGGAGAAAGCAGGGGGTGGGATCAGAGGCCTGCCAGCAGCATAGGGAGCCAGGCCAGGCCAGACTGGTAAAGGGAGCAGGTGCAGTGCAGTGGGGGTGGGGAACAAGTTGTCAGGGCTGGCCTAAGGTCCTGTGTGGGATGGGCATGTCAAAGGGAGGTGAAAGGTGAAGTCTGGGCCACTCTAGGTCATCACCATTAGCCTAGCACCACATCACCAGGGTAAAGTAGCTTCCCTACTGAACTGTGTGATGCTGGGCCTGGCCTGGCTCACAGGTACCTCAGGCCAACTGAGGCTATCTTGCAGGTAGATCCTAGTAAGCAACCTCCAGCTGCTCACCCTCTAGTCTGGAAGCCCCAAAGGGATGTGAGGCCATTTGAATAAGTAAAGAAAGAAATAATGAGTAAGCAGAGTGGTCTCCACCTGGATGAGGTCTCTGTATGTAGGTAGACTGGACTTATGGTGTCCATTCCCAAGTTTAAGAACAGGACAGGGACTCGGAGGAGGCCTGAAGCCCCCATCAGATACTGACAGGCTGGAGACAGGTCTGGGCCAACCCTATCTCAACCTTGGAAAACTCCTAAATAAAACCTTATCATGACAAGACTCCCTAGTAGGCTTTAAAAATAAAATGAATTGGACCAAAGTGGAGCCCCAATTGGACCCAAGGAGCCCCCTTGATCAGGAGTCCCCTGTGAAAGTTCTGGATGGCGGCAACACCAGGCCTTCACTTCATCTGCTTGGTGAGCCACTTCTCGGCTTCTCCCCGGGTCTCGCTGGTGCCCACAGGCTGTGTGGCCTCCAGATGTGTTTGCCTAGTCTTCTGGGGTTTCAAGGTTTGGGAAATTCCATATGAGTTCCAGATATGTAGCTTTTTTTAAAAAATTAGGAAGGGTCTCGCTGTACCAAGCCCACATTTCTGCACAGCGGCGCTGGGTGTGATTTTCGGGCCGCAGCCGCAGTGGATGAAACCATGCTCTCCCAAGTTCTCTGCAATCTGTGCTTGCCCTGCTTTCTGTTTGCACCCGCCTGGCCCTGAGCATCCTTCAGCTCGCCTCTATTCCCAGTCTTTCCTCTGATGTTTACTCTGATCGATATGCACAGAGGCCCCGCTTTCATTCCTCGATGGGGAGGGGAAGGCTGGGCCGTTCAGCCTCAAAGATTTGAAACTCCAATGTCCCAGCAATTCACCCAGATAAAATCCCAGGCAGAGGGGAAAGCCTGAAAGGAGACTTCTACCTGCCCTGAAATTTCCCAGGGATGCTCCAACCCTCAGCACCTCTTACAGGGACCTCAAAACCTGGCTGCCGATAACCTGGTCCCCTGGTCAGGGAATGGTGATAAGGATGACCAAACAATCTGTTATCTAACTGGGGACACTTCTGAGCGTGAAGAGGATTATCTTAATTAACAAGCACACTGCAATAACAGGAATCAATCAGGAATATCTTTAGTAAACTAGGATAAAAGGTGACCCTATGAGTTAAGAAGAGAAAAGGACCTTACCTCTCGGTGTCTCAATTGGAAGCTTCTGCCCTCATGGTAGCAGTTGTAGGTTTTCAGCAGGCTTAAGAGCTCTGACCTAAAATGGTAAAGACACACACAGACTCAAGGGTCTTGCACAGCCCTTGACATTACTGACCTCAGTTTTCTCATTGGTCAAATGGTCAGAACAGTTCACATCCTACCAGCTGCGCAGTATCAGTTGCAAGGCTAGCCTCTGCCATCTGACACATGCCCTTTGGCCTTCTCAGGCTTTTGCCTTGCAGCCCTCTGGAAAGCATGGAGAGGGGCTGAGAAGGAAATGAAACTCACAGAAGGACCACGTCACTGGACAGCTATGGTATTTGCACACTTTCACTATTACAGATAAGAGCTCCTTGCAATCTCCTTGCACTTTACCCTGAGTCACTTCCTCATCACAAACCTCCTGGGCTTGGGTAACTGACATTTTAAAGATTCTTGCCTTATTCCTCATATTACTTTCCAGCAAGGGCTGGGGTGGCTGCTGTGGTTACTGGACTTTCTGGAGGTCTGGTCAGGGACGAGGGGATAGCCCTGAGAATTCCTGAGGGCCCTGTGGGGCCTTGCTGCCCAGAGGCTTTGTTCCCCGAGTAATGGGGAAGCTGTTGCATGGGTCTTGGCAGGGGTGTGGCAAAGAGATGGACGGCTCCCTGCAGCCAGCCTGGGCCGCACAGGCCAACAAGATGGGAGACACAAGCCATGCATGTAATTGTAAATCTCCTAGTAGTCACATTCCAAAGGAAAACAAAACAAGCGAAATTAGTTTAATAACACATTTTATTGAACCAGATATATCTAAAATATGAACATGTTAACATGTAATCAATATAAAATTATTAATGTGATCTGTTCATTATGTTATTTTATATGACTTGTTTGCCACCTGGAGTGTCACAGTAACTACATCTCTCTAGCCACAGGGCATGTGCCGGTAGCCACAGCTGGCTGGGGTGTACCTGTTGGACAACAGGACACTCTTCAGGCAGCACCTTCACCCACACTAGCCGGGGCCAAGGTGTGCATGAGCAAAATCCTCCCTAATGTTCCTCCCGTGGGTCCCCCAAGTGTGATGGTAAAGGAAGGGGAAAAGATTTACAACTTCATGGCATTCACAAAGCAGGATTGTGTATTGCACGTACACTGCTTGCCAGTATGTAAAAAAACTAACAATATAAAAATGATTATATCAAATACACATGAAATGAATCATGTTATAGTTATGAATTTTCTTCAAAATGAATTCAATATGGTTATACTTTTCTGATTCAATTTATTTATTTTATTTTATTTTTTTATAGATTTTTTTTAATAGAGGCATGTTTTTATTTATTTGTTTGTTTGTTTGTTTGTTTTGTTTATACATGCACTGGGTACAGTCAGAAGCGCGGGAGGGTGAGAGAATTCACCAGAGCCAGAGCGGGGAGCAGAGCAGGCAGAAGGACCGAAGTACACTGCTGAGGGGAGCAGCGGGCGGCAGGAGAGGTCTGCGCGCCATGTGGGACCCTCCTCTGGTGGCCGGGGAGCATCCAGGGATCGAACTGGTGCTGCAGAGTCTGCGGGCAGCTTCGCAACCCAGCGCTCAACCGCTGCGCCACCAGGGAGGCCCTTCTGATTCAATTTAAATAAGGAACACGGTGGCGTGGGCAGCATTGTGAAATGACAGGTGGAAGGTCCTCTGTTCCTCAGGGTCTCTGGTAGGAGGACCCCTTCAGGTCCTCAGCAAAAGGGGCCCTATTTCAGGGAGGCTGTTTGTCTTTAGGGTAGCTGATAGCAGTTGCCCAAATATAGAAAATATTTGGACTCCAGCCTCAAAAACAAGATAAAGTAAAAACTGTATTTTCTCATGGTTCAGAAATGAATTTAGAAAAACATATTAAATAATGTATTATGATGAGACAGAATAAACAAAATAAAATAAGCTGAGTTAAAAATCAATGTCATAAAATATACTTTACGTCAATAAAAACTTAAAAATTAGTTTTAAGCATTTTCTTGAATTGTCTAGCTCAGTAAGATTACAGTATTATAGCTGTTAAATACATTAAATGTCATTTCTACAGAGTCACAGAGTCTTATCACAAATTCCTGCTTTTGTGGGCCCAAGAAGGTGGGGCTCAAACCTGTACCCCCAAAAGATTCTTGATCTCTGAAGAGACAGGCTTCTTAAAAAGTCAGCGTCATCATTATCCCAGGCCAGAAATGTTGTTAGATCTATAAAGCGTCCTGAATCCTCCCTGGACTGCCCAGAGCAGGGGAGCGGCGACAGAAGAGGATAGATATGAGGTCTCCTCCCTGCACACAAAGGCTTACCTCAGAATGTACTTGCTGTCACTGATGGGCACATGAGAACTGGGTGGACAATCGTCCTTCATCTTCTAGTCTTGTCTGCAGGCTTGGAAGTTACCTGTCAGGGAGACCAGGAAGGATGGACAAACAGGTGAGCTGGGAGGAGCGAGGGCCAGGGAAGTACCCAGGAGCCTCAATGCAGGGGTCTGAAGGCTTGGCTCACCTCCCACCTCCATAATGTACCCCCAACCCCCACCCAAGGCAGTCACCCATGGCTGAAGGGTCCCCTAGAGAGGACTTAATGGGGCACCACACCTATCTACACATGCCCCCCAGTGTCCCCTAGTGGGACAAGTTGGCACAGCTGACTCAGTAGGTAGCAGCCCTGTCAGCTCCTCTCCCAAAACCTTGTCATAATTCTCAGGAATCAGGATCACTCTCCTAAATATTTCAGATCACCCTTGACAGAGTCAGGATACCCCAAATGATGCTCCCTAAACCATCAGCGCCTCTTGGGTCTTGCGTCCCCATTCCCACCATGCCCAGGTGGCTCCAGGCTGTCTGGAAACTGCATGGCCTTGCCAGCTCCTCACGATGGCTGACTGGTACCAGATACACGGCATGTTGAAGACCCCCAGTGATTGAGCATTTTCTATGAATCATTGTATTTATTCCTTACAACAACATATGCGGTATCACCCTATATCCACTTTATGATAAGAAAAGCTAATCACATTTTTTACCCAAGATTCCCAGCAAAGTCACTGATGAGAAAAAGAACAAGAATTTTGACCCTGCAGTCTGGACTCAACCCCTTTTCTATATTGACCTTAGACAATGACTTAACCCCCCAGAACCTTCCTTAACCCAGGTTAATCTCTATCGTGCAGGATTGCTAGTGGAGTCACACATGTGTTTATATTTCTCCTCATTCACAACCTGAGAGGTTTGAAGAACCTTCCTGGATTTCCTCATGGAGGAAAAACCCTCCAGTCTTGTTGGCGTCATCCACTCACATTCTTAATTCTCTTACTCCTTATTACTCCGGCTGAGGAGTCTCTCTTATCAAGACCCCCGTGTGCCCAGCAGTGAGTCACAGGTTCGTACACACACCCTCCAATCCTGACCTACCTCTACCCGCCTTCTCCCAAGTTGCAGCAAGGAATCTGAAGGGAGAAGTCACACTGGAAGGTGGTACAGATGGGTACACAGGAGGACCTTCATACCACGGAGGTTGGTTCCTTCACAAAACCCCAGTACCCGTTCACACAAACCTAACTCAGTCTCATCTTCCTGGCCTGGGTGTGCAAATGTTACTGGGTGGCTCGAGGTCAAGTTCACTATCATACTAATGTCCTCTGAGCCTGTCACTGCAAGCACTCTATCCCGTGGGCACTGACCGCTTCCAGCTCAGCACACCTTCTCCCTGCTTGTGTGACCCCACCCACAAGCCACATGGACACGTTTTCTGTGTTGGCATCAGCCCTGAATTGAGCCTTTGATCCAGGAGGCTGGGGGAACATGGTTGGCATGGGGAAGGGAAGTGATTTGAGGGAGATGGGCCTCCCGGGGTCCTCAGACTCATCCGATGAATACCTTCCCTCTGCCTTGGTGTAGAATATGGCAAGTTGTGGCCTGCAGAGAAGTCAAGCCCCCAACTGTGGCTGGCAGGAGGCCCCTCCCTCCCCAAGGCACAGGGTGAGGCCTGTAACTGGGTCTTCCAGCAGCATTCTTCTTGGCAGAGCGACCAAGACTTGAAAATAGGGTTTCAGTTCCTTAGCGCCTCAGCTCTTCAGAGGAAAAAGGGATCTGCCAGGTGCCCTCTCTGAGTGTTTCCTCAAACACTTACCCTGACTGCACCCAGGGTAAGACCTGTGTCTGGGGTTCTCACTTAACACTGGGTCCACGGCACAGCTATGACTTGTTTTAACAAGTTCATGGGGGGAGGGTTGAATTTACCCAGAAATAATAGGGGGTGATTTTTTTCTCATGCCTTCTTCTGTAGGCTCTTTTCCCCTAATTCTCCTGCTTCCTGCTCTGAGCTCCAGCCTGAGTTGCTCACTGTTCCCCCAAGTGCCTCTATGCCTTGGGCTTCTCTGGTGCTGTCTACTGCTCAGAAAATAGCCTCCTTCTCGTCCTATAGCTGACACTACCTCCTGCAGGAAGCCCTTGCCAGAACAGCCCTCAGCTCCATTATCAGGAGCTCCTCTCCTGTCCCAGTACGTGTTCCCAGTGCTTGCTGTGCTGGCCCTGTAGGGGCTGCCTCCTGTTTTGACTTGTATTTGGTACAAACAGCAGTGACATTGCTTTTCTGCCTCATCACTTGTCACCAACACTGATCACAAATCTGGCATCTTGCAGGGATCCAAAAATGGCTGTAAAATTACAGGAATACAAGAAGTCTCACAGCTCTTCAAAAGTCAACTTTCCTGGACTTGTGCATACACAGCTATAATAAAACATGTAAAAGTCTCCAGGGGCCAGAGAGACCCTGGTCAGTGGAGTCCCTGGGGAATGGGAGACTCAGTCCTCTACTAGAGGGGCAGCTCTGCTGGTATTTCATGAGAAGCAGAAACCTGATTTTTTATGGGCTATGTTTCACTGTCTAAAGTAGGTGGTGGGGATATCTACCAGCACTACCATCATGATCACATGATGGCTCATACCTTCCACCTCCAGCAGATGTGGGGCCAGGCGGCCAGCTCTGCAAACAAGTGCTGTGTATCACTCCACATCACTGCATTTGGGTCAGTGCATGACCCTGAAGCATTCCTGTCCTCTGCCTTGGTGACCTACAAAGACACACGTCCTAATTGGTACAGCTTCTCAATGGCCAGCCTGTGACCTTGCGTGCTTCTGATGTATGCAGAAAGTCATTCAATTACAACAAATGTATATGCAGTTAAAAATGAAATGCAGCCAGACAAAACACTTGCAAGTTGCCCTTGGTGTGCCTTCTGATTCACCACTTGACTGTCCCCAGTACTTGCATTCCCTCAAGCATGTGGGGAGTAGCTCATTTTGGTCTATGTAGCAGGAATTCTGAAACGTGGAATTCTTGTTAAGTTGAGCTGTGATTAGTTATTAATGGAGGATGCTTCCTAAAGAGCTCTGGGCTGTGATTTCACATGACTTCAGTTGTGTGCTCTTTCTGTTCTGAGTCTGAATTTTCCCAACTGAACAATGAGAATATTGACCTCTCATGGATTAAATGTTCTCAACCATTGGAATGCTTTGGTCAAATGGAATAATTATGCAAATCAGATCATTGGGGACTGCTTTTGTTCATAGGGAGGTAAGTGGTTGTGGGGAGGGGGGGCACCCAGTGCCTTGCCTGAGGTTCCAGATAATGCTGTTGCAAAACACTGTGCTGAGTAACACGTGAGAGCCTTCTCACACTGGCCTTCAGAGCTTTATCCTCAGAAGTTGGTTTATTTAAGGGATAACTACAAGCTCAGTGTCTCCAACTCATGCCATTGGTTGGGGAGGCTGCTCTGAGAAAGGAGTCAAGAGGAATGTGAAGGAGGACTGGACTGCAGATGGCTCATAGAGTAAACAGCTTAGCTTGACAGACACAGAAATTGGGGTTCATCATCCTGGATGAGGGCAGAAGGTAAATGAGTAAGGCTGGTAGAAGCATTGAAAGGCCTACTTCAGCAAAAGGGGCTCTTCCAATTTGCAGGACTGAGTCTTAAATCTCATGGGGTGGGGGTCTAGGCATCTAGAAGAACAATCTCTCCTTGGAGAGTACCACATATTTCCGTGTCCTCTGTCATTCATCGCCTGGGTGGTCCTAAGCAAGTCTGCAGTTCTCATAAGCCCCATTCCTGAGCCCAAGTAGGTAACATCTCCTCCCCAAGGTTCAGTCCTGAGCTCTTGGGTCACGCACAAAATTTTAGCGCAAAACTTGAACCCTGGGTATTTGTGTCTCCTTTATTAGACTTCAGGTTGAGGGCATTTTTATCCATTTTAATATTCCCAGTATCAGTGAACTGCACATGTATCTCAGAGGCATCCTAGAGAACTACTAGAGAGAGAGAGAGAGAGAGAGAGAGAGAGAGAGAGAGAGAGAGAGAGAGCGAGCGAGAGCTCAGTAAGAAAACAAACAGATTTCTCTCCATTTGGAGCATGGTCCTGAAACTGCCCCTTAAATGCTCACTCTCCTTCTGCCTCGAGCAGACTTTGGAGAAACTCGTTAGCAGTGTTTTTCAATATTCTATGAAAAGTATTATCTTATCTTTAAAGAAAACCCTAGGCAGAAGCCCCGGGATTAAAGCAAAGTCGGTTGATGCAGGAGTGGGGAAGATAGGCTGGGCTGCCCTGCCACCAAGGCACAGCTGAAAACCAGTGACAGATGCACCCGGCAGGCCAAGCCCTGCTGCTCCTGGGAGTCCAGCCTCCTTTGTCCTGGCCTGCGCCCCTCCCCCCCACCCCAGGGCACACAGCCCAGGCTTCCATGTTTGCTTCCCAGGCTGGAGGAAACTCTGTCCCCAACGAGAGGGTTATGCTGAAGCCAGGGCGCCTTGTCCCCAGAGGAGGGGCCCCAGGGTGCTGTGCCAGCCTTGGTTACCTGTCCCCAGTGAACAGACAGTGGATTGTTTTCCCTTTCCACCTCAGCGGCTGCTCTGCCAGCCATGTGGAGGGGCTGCTGAGGAGGCAGCTGCCACAGCCTGCCCGTGCATTGTCCTGGCCTTTGATTTGGGACAAAGGACACTGAAGCCTTTCCAACTGCTAGACTTGACCCAGCTTTCCTTTTTTGTGGTCATGGAGTTGATTGTCACCGATGAAGCCCTCTCTGTGGTTCTGCAAATCAGCACTACAGCCCAACTCTGATTGGCCAATGGCAAAAGGATAAAAATAAGGTGAATGAAGTACAGTTTTCATGAAGCTAAATTGAATACATTTAAAGCCTTTTATTTCAAGACTGTACAACCGAATTTTTGGTACTACCATGCCCTCTCTCCATAAAATAAAAAATACTCACAAAAGTCGACAGCTGTCCTTGCTTGCAAAATGGAAAATGTACCAACATCTGAATTAAAATGTTTTGAGGACAGCTGTGAAATCAGAGTTTGGTAATTTCTGTTCTAACATTTCATAAAATTAGGCTTATTTTCTTACTCAGGCATGATTGAAATAAAACATACAGAGAAAGTGAATGAGAAGCAAAAGAAAGGAGGACAGAGAAAGTGGGGCACAGCTGGGGGCCTCTCAGCCAAGTCTAATCCCACTAGAAGGAGGTGGGGGGTTGGAGGGACAGGGCAGGCCCTGGCAACATTGCCTTGCATTCCCGGGGAAATCTAAGCTTTTGCTGTACAGCCCATGTTACCACTTCCACATGCCAGCCTAGGCCAGCAGGAAGGTGCTAAGACAAGGAAACTTTATATAGGGGGCTTCCTCTGCACCTGTTAGCCAGCAAGTGGCAGGAGGTTGGCCAGGGAAGAAGCTACAGTGCATATTGCTACCAGTTGTCTCCGAGAAAGGTTCTGCCTGGACACAGGCTGCCTCTTAGCAACACATTTTTGCAGAGAAAGCCAGCAGTTGGGATGTGGATGGCAGAAGCGACTCAGCAACTACAGCTCCTGCCCCCTCCCACACCACTATCCTTATCCCTCCTCCTGCCTCCACAGCTCTCCTGCCCCTTGCCCTACCCTGACCTGGCCACAGCCTTCCCTGCCCCAGCAGGGTGAGGAGCTCTGGGAGGACATGCACATTCCAGACAGAGAGCTGAGGGAGAGCAGAAGAGATGGCCACAGAGCCACCAAAGCTCACAGCCACCAAAACTTCCTCACTGCCCTCCCCTGTGTCCCCTCCCCACTGATGACATGCTGAGTTCCGACCAACATGTCTCCCTGAACCCATTCCACCTCATGGGCCTCCCTGACACCAGTGTCCTTCCTCTGAAGAGCCTGGCCCCCTACACCCATGTGACTGGCCTTCCTCACAACTTCCTGCCAGCCCAGCCCAGCCCAGCCCAGGGCCAGTGCCTCACCCAGATCCCTGAGGCCAGACTTCTGGCTTTTGACTTAAATTTTAAAGCATTGCAATGTGGAGCAAGAAAATTGTTTCCAACCTTCCTGGTCCTCCTTACACACACACCCCTGGCCCTGAGAGATCTCTACTCTTCAAACTGACGCACCTCCTGCCTATGGAAGAGGGGCTCTCCTCTGGTTTTTGGGCCAAATTGTTGCTCAGAATGACCACCAGCCAATTTCCTGATCACCTGGGCCCGGGTATAGCCTTGCAGGTGGGCCTTGAGTGGTGGAGGCCAGCTGCTGTGGGACTGTCCTGGGTGATCTGCAGCTGCCCCACCTGCACTGACCACCTGGCCAGGCACAGGCCTGCATGCCAGTGCAGCTGTTGGGGGGCAGTTTCCTGTAAGGTATGGTGCAACTTAGAATCTTCTAGGTTATGAAGCCCTTTGGAATTTCTTGAAAGCTTAACACTTTTCTCCCCAGAAAAATGCACATGAGGATGTGAGTAGATATGCACATGCACACACACACATGCACACTGAATTTGCAAACCATTGCAGAGAGACCAAGAAGCCTCTGTTCATGTGCTCCTGGACCCCCAGATCCTAGGTTAAGACTTCTGCTAAAACTGTCACAGCAAGGCAGAGGAAGCAAAGGACACTGCAGAGAGAATTCTGAGTGTGAGTTTTGTGGGGGCATCAACTTGGCACATGGCTTCTGCATGTTGTGCCAACTCTCGACACCATTTAGCCAGGGTTCTATGGCAGCTAGTTTAGAGTATCTTTAGGGCTCTTCCTAGCTGTATGACACTTTTGCCCTGACCTCTCAAGTTCACACAGGGAGAGACTTCCAAATCTTTCTTTCAACAGTGCATTCTGGGGACAAGGTCAGCCAGCCAGGAAGGGAGATTGAGCAAACTGAAAAGTTCCCCTTTCACAAAGAATGAATAAAACCACAGAAGCCATGGAAGTACAGCTACTTCCTATTTTATTTTAATTTACTTTAAAACAATTTCCAAATATTTTCTTAAGTACTTTGTGATTGGCTAACCACCCAGCCTTCACAAGGACCTGGGCTTAAAGCTCTGCTCTGTGATTCTTAAGTTGTGTGATCTTAGGCAAGTTCCTTTCTCTCTCTGAACCTCAGGTTGCTATTTAATTGAATCACTCACTGCTGTAAAGGTGAATGAGGACACATGTAAGATGGGTCCCATTCAGGGTTTACCCCAAATAAAAAGAAGCTTCCATTATAGGTTAGGGGCTCAGGAGAGATAGTGGGGCTCTGAAAACAGAATAACAGTCCTCCCATCAGTAACTGCTGGGATCGAGGGCACAGGCTGAGCTGGCTCTCAAAACCAGGCTCCTGGTCCTCAGAGGTCCCATCCAGAGCACCTTCTGGTAGGTCCAGCAGCCAGCGTGTCCCCTTTGTGGCTTTGTGTTCACAGGCTCTGAACTTTGACACATGCCAGCATAAGTCCTGTATGTTCTTTGCTGTGTGCCACTGCCTAGCTGACCCCGACCCAGGGCAATCTGGTCCTTCAGTGGCTTTGCCCTCCAGGCCACCCACTAGTGTCTCATGGGGGGAATCTAGCTCCACTTCCCCTCCACTTTTTGCACTGATACTTTAACCTGTGCCCACGTTCACTTTCACTGTCAAGTCTTGACCCACCAGCACTACACGAAAGAGCACTCCTGAGAGAGAATTGCAACAAGAACTCACAAAAACAGACTTAACCAACGCTGACAAAGTCCTGAAACATACCCCATTGCAATTTCCAGCCAGCAATTTTTTTTTTAACAGAAGTTTAATATATTCCATCTTCTCTTTTTCCCTTCCCGTTCCGTTCTCTTCTTCCCCTTCTCTCCTCCCAGACCTCTCCTCCCACTTCCCCTCCCTAGCAACTCCCTGGTGGCAGCAGCTCCACTATTACACAGGGGAGTTAGACGCAGGCAGCTCTGTGCCTACCTGTTTGTTCTATCATTCGGTTATAGTTGTTTTAAAATCATGGGTTCTGGCAATAAGTCTTGATCGTGCTATGGGCACAAACTATAAAGAAGCCAGTGAGGGTGTCTCTGCCAGTGCAAGCGCATGGCTTTGGAATCTAACCTGATTGGGTTCAAATTCCAGAACCCCAGTCTTATTGGCTGTGACCTTATTTAATCCTCTGTGATGTGGGATGACTAAAGCTCTCCTTACAGAGCTTTAGGGAAGCACTGGCACTGATCCTGGCGTGAGAGGACCCCTCCTCTCTCCCCCTGGCCAGGGCAGTGTCAGATTAATGAAAACACAGGGGCATATTGGGAGGTGGGACATGTAGGGCTGTGGGAAGCCTAGGGCTGCGAATCAGCAGTCTTGGAAGAGCGAGGTGTCTTGCAGGGTAAGTTCTGAGGTTGGTGGATGAAATAAGACCTGGCACAACAAAACAGGGGTTCAGAGCCTGACTCCATCACTGACTCATCTGGGTAAAACTGGTCAATACCACTATTTTTTAGCCTCAGTTTTCTCATCTGAAAATGGGGAAAAGCGAAAGTATCAGAGCTGGGAGTTTTAGGTGGCATTCTGTGCTGGTCCTCAGCACAGGTCTTGGAAAAAGAGAAATCCTTTATAAATGGCAACTGTGAGGCAAGTCCCTCCTTCTCCTATTTTCTTGGCACTGGTTTTCCGTGTATGAAATCTGAGAATTGTGGTAAAGCGCTTTGGATCTCTCCCCACCACACTAAGACCAATGCTTCTAGGTTATTGGCTTAGACGGGAGAGAAGGTGGGCTAAGTGTAGTCTGAAGCCGCGCTTACCTGTCGTGCTCAGGTGTGGGCCCTGAAAGTGTCCTCCCCTTGGAGGAGGCGCTTGGCGCAGTGCCCAACCCGGCATTGGACCTGAGGCCCGGGATGCGCCAGACTGGCAGGGGGAGGGGGCCGTGCGCGCCGCAGCGTGGGGCACCTGTGCCCAGTCTCCAGCTCCCAGGGCAAGGGGCGGGCCCGGAGCGCGAAAGAAAGGTGGGTCGGAGCTCCGAGGCCGTCCCCGAACTCTCTTGCCCGTGCATCACTCACCGTCCACTCATCGCGCCGTCCGGAAGCCGCTGCCAGGGCTGTGCCCCCGTCCTCGACCAGTAGCAACGCGTCGTCTGCAGCCAGGGGCCTCCAGGACGCCGCACTTCGCGCCCGCCCCTCCCCGCCCCTCGCTCGTCGCTGGCCAATAGCGCCGCCCCGTCTGCCCCTCGAGCCCCGCCCCGGGCGCGCCCCTCGCGCCCTGCCGGCCAATGGCGCCACCTCGTTCGCTCGCCCCGCGGCGGGCTTACCCGCAAGGGTGGGCTCGGATAGGAGCTGAAGGCGGCGGGGGAGATTGGCGCCTAACGGGAGTCCCGGGACCACCCTGAGGGCTAGGAGGTGCTTGGAGGAAGCAGCACCGGCTCAGCAGGGAGAGTCCAAAGTGCGGGCGAAGGCCTGGACTCTGGTGTAGTGGGGGCTCTTGGGTTGCCAACAAAGGCTGTTGAGCTGACACCGCAGTGGCTTGTGTGCGCGTCGTCGGGGAGAAGGTGATCAGTGAAGCCCTTATTTTTGCTCGAGGGGCATCTGTGTGCAGTCCTGATGGTTGCTTGCTTGGTTCGAGCTCCACCCTTTTAAGAAATCAGATTCGATGACAAAGCAAGATAAACTCTTCCAGTCACCACCTGCTGGACCTCCTGCAAGTTCTGTTTTATCTCACCCCCCAAGCCACAGCCTTCGCTCCACATACCAGGTTCGTCCCAACCCCAGGCCCTTTGCACCTGCTGTTCCCTTAGCCTGGAAGGAAATTCCCCTAAATATCTACAGGAATTGCTTATTATGTTCTTTCAGTCTTTACTCACAAACCACCTTCATTTTGAGGTCTTCCCTGGCCCAAACCTATTCCTTTCTGGCATGTTATATATTTTGGAAACACCATCTAACATTTTTAGTCACGAAGGAGCCATAAAGCATGAATTTATATTTGATTTGCAAGTGGGGAACTTCAAAGACCTGAGAGTCTGAGAAGACAGTTGTGTCTTGGTCAGGCAAGGTTGCTGGGCATCTGCCTCTGCTTGGCTGTCGCTTGAGGCTTCGCCGCATCAGGACGCTGCTCCAGGATGACTGAGAAATTACTTTCTTCTTTCTGGTGCTGGGAGAAGCAAGTCATGAAAATGACTGGGTAGCACTGTAACAGGGTGGTCCCCAGGAAAGGGGGAGGTTCCCTGCCCCACCCAAGGGAGGGTGGAGCTGAGCAGGAAGAGGAGAAGCTGCAGGAGAGACTGAGGAAGGAAGCCGTATGGAGCCAGGAGGCCTGGAGGAGGCGCATGGAGCCTAGAGACACGTGAAGAAACTGTGCTTGTCTTTTGGTCGTGGACTGGGTGACACAGATGTGGGTGAGACCTGTGGGGAGGTGACAATGGCAGCTTTTATCTTGATGTTGATTTTGCTCTTTTCCTTCCGGGCTTGTCCGGTTGTTTGTGACCCTTTTCTGTGGGTCCCCACTGGAAGATGCTTTAGACTTGTGGCAGGCCTTGGGGCCTTGTTCTGGGCCAATCCCATTTGGATGGACTTTTACCCACGAGGGGACGGGTAACTTTGGGTGCTTGATTTAGAAACTAGATTCTTTGCCTTACCTGTATTGTTTCCTAGTTTTATTAAAGTTCCTTTTCATTAAAGTCTCCTATGTTTTGTGTTGATGCGGCGGATGGCAGAACGCATTTAGAATAGGCAGGTTTGCAGGGTTTTGGTCTGCCCCTCTCCCTGTCCTATAACAGCACCACATATTGTTGAGATGCGATTTAGTTTTCTTTGAGCCTTGAAAAATAGACCTCTATGTTTTAACATAAATAACATTAATAATAAGGAACATTTTCAAGGCCATTCCCTTAAAGCAGTACATGGGAGTTGAAGTAAAACGACTGGGTAATTGCCTATGGCCTTTTATGAATGACTTCATACGATTTTCCTCCTTCACTGTCTCCCAATATATGATTCAGAGCAAATGACTTTTTAAAGTAAATTTTCAAAATGTTCACATGATTTCAAATATACATTCTTTAAGAAAACAATTGGATGAGGGCCTCCCCCGTGGCGCAGCGGTTGAGCGCTGGGTTGCGAAGCTGCCCCGCAGCCTCTGAAGCACCGGTTCGATCCCCGGCTGCTCCCCCGTCACCGGAGGAGGGTCCCACATGGTGCGCAGACCTCTCCTGCCGCCCGCTGCTCCCCTCAGCAGTGTACTTTGGTCCTTCTGCCTGCTCTGCTTCCCGCTCTGGCTCTGGTGAATTCTCTCACCCTCCTGCGCTTCTAACTGTACCCAGTGCTTGTATAAATAAATAAATAAATCTTTAAAAAAAAAGTGGTTTAAAAAAAAAGAAAACAATTGGATGATTGCACTTAATTGAGATCTGTAACATGCAGTTTAAACTGACCACTTTTCATTTAATAAGTTCTATTTTACTGAACCCACCGGCAGGAAGAAGTCATTTACTGAATTCTTCTTGTGTCATTTGCTTTGGGAGAATCTTTGGATAGTGAGGTCACCCCATCGCATGATTGCAACATACAGAAGGATTGGCATTGGTTTTCAGATGATTTCTCAAATAACCTACACAGTGTTTACCCTTCTTTGCTCTGTTGACATGGTGTTCATTAACTCCATTTGTTACCATATAAATAATAGCTGCAGGTTAATATGTGGGATATTCAACTCATGCCATAGATAGGCTGGAAGTGAGAATTTGTTCTCCAAATGGATATAAATTTCAATGATGTATGTCATATAAGTCCCTTCTCATTAAACACACAAACACATGAGCACACACATTTTTTTCTATTATGGAGATGCACTGGAAGATTTTATACCCTACACTGAAGGACTAACAAGTGCTTAGGCCCAGGGTTTCCTAGGAGGGAAAGAGCTGACTTTGAAAGGTGATACAGCTAAAGATTGTTGCAGAAACTTCCTTTTGGGGAAAAGCATCTGTTCAACCAGAACTCTGTTCTATTTGGTCTTGAGACTTATATGTGGAATTTAAAAAAATAAAAAAAAAAAACCCATACAAAATATCTCCCAAACCAAAATAACCCTCAGTTTGCCAGAGGCAGAGGAATGGGTTAGGGGGAGAGGGTAGGAGAAGGGTGAAATGTGTGAAAGTGGTCTAAAAATCTAAATTACCAGTTATAAAACAAGTCCTGGAGATGTAATATACATAAGATGACAATAGTTAATAATGGTGTATTGCATATTTGAAAGTTGCTAAGAGAGTAGATCTTAAAAGTTCTCATCACAAGAAAAAAAATTTTGTAACTGTGTATGGTAATGGATGTTAACGAGGTTTTTATGGTAATCATTGTGCAATATATACATTAGTGACTCATTATGCTGTATACCTGAAACTAATTTATATTAATTATACCACAATAAAATTTAAATTAAAAACGGATGCAATTTTCTGTTTCAAAAATATAAGTGAGGACAGGTGTGGCATGAATATTATAGACAGAGAGCTTAAACTGAAATATAGAAACCCTGCCTGCATATCTAGCTGTCAGGCTTACAGATTTCAGACTCAAAACTGCAACATCAAGCTTGTTGATGAATCAAATCTTTCTCTTCACCTTCTCCTCTCTAATCTTTTTGAAAAAGATTTATTTATTTATACAAGAACTGGGGTACAGGCCAGAGGAGTGGGAGGGTGAGAGAACTCACCAGAGACAGAGCAGGGAGCAGAACAGGCAGATGGACTGAAAACACTGCTGAGGGGAGTAGCAGGCATGACAGGAGAGGTCTGCTGCGCCATGTGGGTATCTTTCTGGCCCGCCAGGAATTGAACCCGTGCTGCAGAGGCTGCGGACAGCCTCACAGCGCTGCACTCAACCCGCTGTGCCACCAGGGAGGCCCACCTCTCTAATCTTTTTGACACTGGAAATTATATAAGTATATAAGTTCATCTAACACTACAAACAGAAGTCCACAATAGAGGAATCTCTCCACTTCTTTAGGATTTCCTGGCTCTCCCAAGCCTTCCCCACACCTGTGTCACCTCCCTGCCCACCCGTACATTACACTTCCCTCACCTTCTACTTGAACTGTGCTTCCAGAAGATGCTGGCAACGTGAGGCTGCTAGAAAGTAGATCATTAGACATTGTAATGGCCATTGAGTTGCTATGTCTTACAAATAGGAGAAAGACACATTTGACAATGCAAGAGACCCTTACACACTGCATTTTCAACATGACTATGATGTAATAATATTAGAAAATGACTTGATGTTGTTGAATGTTTAATAAATAGAAATATTTATGAAACACAGGGAGCTTGCAGAACAAGGAGAGTAGTGTTTATAGAAGGACATACTTCTCAAAAGAGAGTATCTTAAATAAGGATTTCCCTCCATAAGGGTTTGCTGTTGCTTCAGAGCCAGAATTCCTATGAATGGCAAGATACTGATTGAAATTCAAGTCTGAAAACTAAAAATGATTAGGACCTTCCCGCAAGCCAGGATGTTAAACAGCCAAAGGAAGTGGAGACCTTCCAGATGGAAAAGAAAGGAACCCTGAGAAAGTGCAGAGCATTTGCACAAACAAGGGTTATTTGTCCAATTCCTGTGCTGTGTATTTCAAAGCAGATCATCCCCAGGGCACTCTGGGAAGACTGGCCCACCAGAGGATGTGGCTGCTGCTGAGTCCTGGAGGGAAGAGCAGCGCTCTCCTCCCAAGCATGTAGTTCCCAAGGAATGTAAAACATCCTCACTGGACAAGGGGTGAGCTGGCCAGACTTGACCTGTTCACCCTGTGTTTAAAAAGATGTTTCAGCTGAGTTGACCTCACCTCTGAACCTGTTATCAAAGCCATCTCTGTTTAGTCCCTGGTGTGATAGGAGCTTCCCATCCCCAAGTTTCCTTCCCAACCTTTGCAACTGTGAACTAAGAAATTGTGAGTTTAAATTTTGCATCCCTTTGAGAATCATTTTTAGCTTTTGACATTTCTGAGTTTTGTCTTTGAAAACTCTCTTGGTATAACACATAAAACATGACCTTAAAGCTGCAAGAGAATTAGAATGATCAGTGTATTAGGGTTTTCCAGAGAAATAGAACCAATGGACATGTGTCTACTGATTTATCTCATGTGTGTGTGTGATCATTGTGGTTGTGGGAGCTGCTGACCAGTCCGCAATCTTGCGTAGGCAGGAGGCTGGAGATGTTGAGTTGATGGAAGAGTTGATGCTGCAGTTTGGAGTCTGAAATCTGCAGAACTGACAGCTGGATGCTCAGGTAGTATCTGTATCTCAGTATTTTTTTTTTTAAAGATTTATTTATTTATGCATACAAGAGCTGGGGTACAGGCCAGAGATGCGGTGGGTGAGAGGATTCACCAGAGACAGAGTGGGAACAGAACTGGCAGACTGACTGAAATACACTGTTGAGGGGAGCAGCAGGCATGACAGGAGAGGTCTGCTGCGCCATGTGGGTTGTTTCCTGGCTGGCTGGGGATTGAACTCATGCTGCAGTTGCTGCAGATTGCTTCATAGTGTGGTGCTTAATCCCTTGCGCCACCAGGGAGGTCCCTGTATCTCAGTCTTAAGGCAGAATTACTTCCTTGGGAAACCTTAGTCTTTTCTCCTGTGGCCTGCAGCTGATTGGATGAGGCCTACCACCTCATGGAGGATAATCTGTTTTACTCAAAGTCTACTGATTTTAATATTCGTTATACCTTAAAAAACCTTCATAGCAACATCTAGACTGGTGTTTTGATCAAACAACTGGGCAGCATAGCTTAGTCATGTGGGCACAGAATTAACTATCTCAAACAGTGAGTTTGACCAACAGCTCATACTCCCTCACGTTCCCTCTCAGGACAGACTCTGTTTCAGGGTGTGATCTGATACCAGGTATTCTGAGACTTCGGCTGCAATAGTGCCTCCTTTCCAGGGATTTCATGTTTTAATGTACCTATATAATTGGGGGTAATTTTCTAAGAACTTTTGCTTCTCTACAGCCTAATGGATCTAAATTAGGACTTGGCCAGATAGTAAACATTTTCTTCTCTGTAGACTATACTATGTCTTTTGCTACTACCCAAGCCAAAGCAGCCATAGATAATCTGTAAAAGAGTGGTGTGGCTGTGTTCCAGTAAAGCTCTATTTACAAAAGCAGGCAGCAGGGCCAATCTGGTCTATGGGTAAAGGAAGAGTTTGGGGTTATGTCAGACCTTTGTTCCTTGCCACACCTGATAAGGTGGGTGGATAAGCTACAGTCTGAGTTGGCTGCATCCAGCTTAGAGGCATAAAAACCACAAAGGATGGGGGTTTTGTTATCTCATGTAGTAAAAATCCCCAAGAATGGGCAATTCCAGGAGTGGTTAGCCAATGTCTCAAAAGCACCTTTAGGGAAAGAAGAGGTTCTTTCCATCTTGCACTCTGTCATCTTCAGTATTGGTTTAGTTCCCCTTGGCATTTACAGGTGGTTCGATATTTCCCAGCTGACATGAAGCAGAAGAGCACGCTCCAGTGAAGCTCATTTTAGTAGCAAGGAAACCTTTCCCAGCTGGTACAGGGCCAGCCTCTCTTGCTTCTAATCATCCAGAACTAGAGTATGTGCACTCTGGGAGGAGGGACTCTGGATGGGCTCAGTGGCGCACATGGCTGCCAAGGAGGAAGGTAGATTAGCCATGGAAACTCTGACTCTTCCAGCAAGCAAAGCAGCAACAGTGACCCTGGAAAGAAGCCCACCTCTGCCTGCTCTAACTGCAGGGCCCTAGCAGCTGAGGGGCATCCTTTCCAAGGGGGCGAAGTCACTGCCTCGTGATGAGTGAGCATGAAGAGGAAAAAGGGGGGAAGCAGGCTGGAGAGGGGAGTGCAGTTCCTGTTGAATGCCATGTATGTGGGTGCAGGCTCTTGGTTACTGGAGAGGATCCTGGCTGGAGAAAAGCAGTGTGACCATGAGCACAAGGAGTTATCCAAGTTAAAGAAAAGGGACATGAAAATACCCTTGGAGAAATAAAGAGAGGTCACAGGCATCTGAGGTCAAAAAAGCCCTACCAGCTGCTGAGGGATCGTCACCAATGAGCTCTGGAGTCTGGTGAGCATGGGTTCTTGGGTGGCTGTGCTGGCTGCTCTTTCTCTGCTCACCTTTATAATTGTCCCAGAGCAGAGCACAGCAAACAGAAGCTGGGGGAGGCCTGGGTATCTGGAAGGCAGCCGGAGGAGTAGCTCCGATAGTTATGCCCTGTTCCCAAGTGTCAAAGTGACATTTACTAACCACTTCTTACCTGCACAGGCCAGGGGAGACCACCCTGCTGCTGATGGGGTTTTGGGCTGGGAGGCAAGTCTTGCAGGGGACTTGGTATAGTGCCCAGGCTCTGCTCAGGCTCATTAGCTGCCCAGGGCAAAGCCAAGGCACTGGCAGTGTTGATATTGAGGTTACTGTTCTGGCCCTGTGTATATTGGGATAGGGGTGGTCAGTGCTCAGATTAGAAGCTGCCCCTGAAAATATGAACATAAGGCTAAAAAATGAGGTGAACGGTTACAACCAAAGTGGGGAGCTGGCATTTTACCTTGCCTTACCTGAGCCTGCTCTCTCATTCTCTCATTTCCTTATCGCTCCCAGGCCCTTTCCTATTCTCCCTCCACCCCACCCACTCTCCATCTGAGAAATATTAGAGTCTCAGATGACTGAGCTAAATGGGACCTTCAGGTTATCTGGTCAGTATATTCTCATTCAAAAAATATGACGCGAGAGAGGCCCAGAGGAAGGTGCGCAGCTGGTATCTGTGGCCTGTCTCGAACTTTGTCCTGATCCTAGGAGCCTGGAATGATACTGGATGTACTGCCTGAAGCGGAGCGTCAGTGTGCAAGTTACTAAATTCTCCAAGCTATGGTTTCCCAGATATAAAGTGTGATGGTAACAGACCCTGCCTCACAGGCCTGGAGGGTTAGAGGAGCTGGAACCTACAAAACTCCAAAGTCTAGCACACACTCAGGTCTCAATTGTTTCAGTTGCTACTGTCATTGTTACTGGCGTGGCTTTCTGTCTTATACTATTTCCACTGCACAGGCATCATCTTGGTTCGATATGGTAAACACATCTGGTAAACACATCTGCTGGCTCCAGACTGATGGACTCAGCCCTGCTTCTCTTGTGACAGGACAGACAATTATCTGATCCTATTCTAGTCCTACTTTTGAAGCTCAACTCATATCTACCTGCCTAGGTTTCCCTCTGAATTCATGTCTCATGGCACCCTGTTTGCAATTTCTTTGTTATGCTTATATCTGCCTCATGCCAGCCACACTTAGGGTTCATCTACAGGATGACACAGCACACCCGACTCACCCCTGCAGAGTTTCTGGCCCACCCATAGGTGCTTAATGAATAATCATTGAGTTAAGTTGCTCAGTACTCACAGCCTAATCTCTAAGTTTGTGCGTTCTGGTGCAGCTGATTGAAGGGAAGGAAACATGTTCCTTCCAGAAAAGAGGAACCTGAGACTCAGGGCCTGCAAGCATCCCACTGAACTTTCTGGAAACTGGAAACTGAAGCAAGAGTGGGTTGGTGGCCCCCACTCTGGGCTGTGTGCGGCCCCAGACAGAAGCGGCTGCTTAGAGACAGATGAATCATCACAGGCATCACCCAGTCACTTCCCTTGTTATCTTGCCTTTAAAGGGAAATTTGATTTGAGACTCACAGAGGCTTTCAATATCCATTAGGTGATAAACACCCCACTGGGTGGGCTCTTGCACCTGCCCCAGGGTATTCCCAGTGTACTTCTCCATTTCTAATGTGCCCCATTTCTCTAGATCACTGTCCTCAGAGGCGATGCAACATCCCCAGAAGTTCATGGTGTAAAAAAAAATCACATAGTCTGTCTTTAGACTCAGTATTGGATTTTCCTTGGGCCTGCTCTGAAGTCTGGGCTAATCCTTGTTAATGTGCATAGCTGGGTGTCCCCGAGGCTCCTGCTGGCAGGGCCTTTAGAAATGACCTCATTCCCTCAAAGTATATGTGACCCACAGCCCCAGATCTCAGCAGAGCTGAGTGGAGCCGTACTCCTGCCCTCTTAGGTGATTCTGTCTATGAAGTGGTTTTCACCCTTGTCATAATGTGAAAGTTGGAGCATAATGTTCCGCTTAAACTTTGACATCTCTGATTTCCATTTCTCTCCCAGGCAAAGATCTTGACTTAACAGTTCTTCCCTATACTCCAGGAGAATGATACCATAACTAGGCAGGCAGATCCAGTGGGAGTAACTCCCATCCACTCAATGGGAACAGTCTCTCTTTGTCTCCCAAGTCAGCTGACTGTCCCCTGGCAGATCAGAACTCTGAGCTCCACTTAAGTTCAGGGCTTTGAGGGGAAGATGCAGGGATAGATCAATTTGCAGAAAAAAAACCCGGTAAGTTGTGCAGACAGGGGATGGAACAACAGGCTCTGTTTCTTTGTAGAGATTGGTGAAGTAAGGGATGAACAGAATCCCAAGAAAAGAGGTTCAAGTTTATTCCTGGGACAAACATGCCATTGCTAATGTTCTGGTTCCACACTGAACTGAAAGGAGCACGTGGGACTTGATGAGGATAATGTGCAGCTGCAGGGAGCTGCATGTCAGCAGAGCTGACCAAGAAACCGGCAAACGATCCCAGAGTAGCTTTCTGTGTTCACATCCCATAAAACACTCAAGGACACTTTCTAACTCATTCTGTGAGGCCAGTATTACACTGGTATTACACTGATACCAAAATAACACAAAGCTATCACAAGGCTAGAAAACTACTGAACAGAATCTCTTAGGAATAAAGACACAAAAATCCTCAAAAAATACAGCAACATAGAAACATAATCCAGAGACATGTAAAAAGGAATATATGCCACGAGCAAATGGGATTTGTCCTATAACATCATGGTTGTTCAAACAGTTGAGAATCAATGAATGCAACAAACCATATCAATATATTAAAGAATGAAAAAAAATGGATGATTATCTTAAAACATCCAGAAAAAACACTAGATAAAATCCAATATGCTTTCATGAAAAGAACACTCAACAGACTAGAAATAGAAGGACATTTCTTCAACCTGATGAAGGAAATATACAAAGAATATATAGTTAACATCATACTCAGTGGTGAAAGACTGAATGTATCTCTTTAAGATCAGAAATAAGACAAGAATGTCTGCTCTTGTCACTTGTATTCAGCATTGGGGGGTAAATGATTTGACATTGGTCTTGGCAAGGAGTTTTTGGATTTGCTATCAAAAATAAGACAACCAAAGCAAAAATAAACAAGTTGGGCTTCCTCAAACTAAAAGTTTCTGAACAACAAAAGAAACCATCAACAAAATAAAAAGAATGGGAGAAAATATTTGTCAATCACATGTGATAAAGGGTTAGTATCCAATTATATAAAGAACTCATATACAAAGAAATAATCTGATTGAACAATGGGCAGAGAAGCTGAATGGACAGTCTTCCAAAGAAAATGGCCAACAAATACACAAAAAAGGTACTTGACATCACTAATCATCAGAAATGCAAACCAAAACCACAATGAGGTAAGATCTCATATATGTTAGAATGAGTATTATAAAAAGACAAGAGGTAACAAATGCTGGCAAACATATGGCTAAAAGGGGACCCCATGCACAGCTGGTGGGAATATAAATTGTTACAGCTACTCATGATAGAAAACAATACGGGGGTTCCTCAAAAAATTAAAAATAGAACTCTGTATGATCCAATAATCCCATTTCCGGATATATATTCAAAGGAAATAAAAATTTGACCGCCAGGAGATATCAGCACTTCCACATTCATGGCAGGACTTTCCACAAGTGAAGACATGAAAAACAATCTACCAATGGATGAATGGATAGAGCTGTGGTGCATGAGCACACACTCATGGATGCTGTTCAGTCATGAGAAAGAAGGGAATCCTTCCATTTGAGGTGATAAGCATGGACTCTGAGGACACTGTACTGAAGTAAGAGAAAGACTAAGGCTGTATGATCTCATTTGTAAGTGAAAAAGTCAAACTCTTAAACATAAACCAGACAAGTAGTTTTCAGGGGTTGGGGATTCTCAATACACTAAAAAGCACTTGATTGAGCATTGTGAATGGGTGGTTTTTTTTTTTTTATGGTATGTGAGTGATATGTCAATAAGTATATATACAAATTAAAAACAAAAATTCCTTAGGAGAGACGGGGTGGGGGTAGGGGGGCAAGGATGTACCCAGTGAACTCCAGAGCAGCTCCTGTGACTGGGGGGGTCTGCTGTGGCTTTCTGTAAGCTGCGGGTGGCATTGCTCCCTCCCCAGGCTCATGCACTGGCATCTGGAATCCAGAAAGGAGCAAGATCTTACATCTGCATAGATCTTGCCGCAGTGGTAAGTCTTGGTGGTGTTTCCTTATTTGTGCTTCCTCCCTGTGAGGCCCTACAGTAATAGGAGCATGCGCTCACATCAACTTGGGTGATTTGTAATCTAAAAAGCCCTTTCCCCATCTTCTTGGAGAAGCAATTGCACCAATCCTGAGAGAAGTGCTGTTTTTCCCACCTGACAGGGGAACCTGAGATCAGAGAGGGAAGAGGCCTGCAAAGGTCAACCAGCATGTTAGTGGCACATTGAATGACCCCCTAGGCTTGTGTTCTTCCTGCTTCTAGAGTTCCACTTATCAAACATCTGCTCTAGTTTTTGCTGAGAAAGGGAGGTCGCCCACACCAGAGTCAGTCCTTGGAGTCTTGCTTCTCAGCGAGGATGGAGGCCATCACAGTATCTTTGCAGGGAGGCAACGGATCAGGATGTGATCCTAGAATGTCTCGGCTGAGAGTCACGTGAAGAGGCATGGTGTTCATCTTCCTCTGAGGAGGTGCCACTTTTTCGCTATTCCACTGACCACAGGCTCTGGTCTATGTAATGCTCTTCTCCTGGTTTCCTCCCCCAGCAATGAGAGTGTTGGAGGGTTTTACTTTGCTTAACTCAGTCAGATGATAACCATCCCAGCCTCTAATGGTGCATGTTCAGTGCTTTCTCTTAACTGATGACAAGTCCGGGACACCTAGATGCCTTAGATGACATGTACATCTCTTCACGTGGAACTCCCAGTGCCTCCAAGACACATTCCAAACAAGACACATTCCTCACTTCCAAGACACATTCCAAACAAAGCTCTAGCACTTGATTTTACAGAAATGCTTATTAAACAGGGTCTGACAGCTTGGACATTACACTACGGGATATGTTTCTTGTTCATTCTGGGTAGACTGCCAGCGTGTAGTTCTTAATAGAGAGCTAGTCTGCCTGTCCCTTTCTCCTCTCCCTCCACATTCCCTCCTCATCTTTCCCTCCCTTCCACTTTGAACAAACATATTTATCAACTATTTTGCTACCAGGCCCTTGAGCATGGCATAGCGACTTGTCTGTGCGGGATGTCTCCAGGCACAGCCTCTATGGTCTCTGCACACAGCAGGCTCTGTGTCCTGTGCTGCGGCCCTGTTGGCGACTTTCAGCATCTTTTAGTTTATGTCATCTACTTGGAATCTTGAAGAAGTCCCTGTGGTAGGGATGCAGGGATTGCTGAGCAATGCTTTTACAGTGAACTTCACCCCTCTGGCCTGGTTTGCCCTGCAGGGAGCATAGAGTGCCATTGTTTTGGAGTTGCTTGTGGGGCCTGCTGCCCAGTGCCAGCCCCAGAGCACGCGGAGAATGCGGCCCACTGTCAGGCGCTGCGTCCACCCCAGGCCTTGTAGTTTTGCTTCCCTTCCCATCCCGAGCAATCTCATTTGAGGTTTGATGGCTGTTTTCAATGCTTGCCTTTGAGATGCTTAACTTGCCAACACATTCCTGGTCCTTCAGAGCTGGGGTGGGCCGTGAGTGCTTGTTGAGAGCTTGCCCCTATGCCAGGAGCAAGATGATTTCTCCTGGGGCTGAGGCAGCCTTGTGTGAAGTGGGGTGAAGAGCTCTTTGGGGGCAGCACAAGGCTTTTCCCACTCCATGTCCAGAAAGGAGGAACCTGTTCTGGGCTGAGATGGTGTCAGCTTCATCTGTGTTCCCTCGAGGCCTCTGCAGGTTCTGTCATGGTGCCTGAGGGCCCCAAAGGCCCAGACCCTTTGAAGAGTTGACCTGTGAAGACCCTGGAGGACCCGTGGACATCAGGAAACTCTGGGCAGGCCCATCCTTCTATGCAGAACCCCAGGCTGGAGCAAGCAGCTCAGAAGAGGCCTGTGCCTGTGAGAGAGGACAGGAGGAGTGGGGCCTGGGGGGCAGGGATGATGGGGGTGGTGTCAGAGGTGGTCTCCTCTGGCTCGCTGTCCTCATCATCCAGGCCTTCGGCGAGGGAGGGGATGATTCTCACATCTGACATGTGGTCTTCAAAGTGCACCTGCTTCTTCTTGGCCAGCAGGTCAGCTGGTTCCAGAGTCAGCTCTGTCAGGGTGTTTGGGTGCTGGGGGGCACTGGACCTCTTGGTCCCTTTCAGGATGCTCTTCATGTGCACAAAGAGGGAGTTGGGCCCCTCCTTGAGTGCCCCGTGGAAGGTGTAGGTTTGCTCCGTGTCCCCAGAGCCAGTGGTGCTCACGGCACTGCCGGAGGGGTCCGTGTACTGCTCTGGGGGGGCCAGAGCCTCAGGGGCGGCCTTGTTCTTCTTCCGCTTGCTCAGTAGGAAGTAGGCCAGGCCCGTGGTGATGAGCATGGAGCCTAGAAGAGATCTGGGCAGTTAGAATGCTGGATGTGTCCTGGACAGAAGCCAGGGCCCATCCAAGCCCACTGTCCCTAAGGATCACTCGGCAGGCCTGTGCCACACTCATGCCTCATAGTCTCTCATACCCACAAGGACTCAGGGCGGGCCTGCCACCTGGTTGGGGGAGGACATCAGCAGGGCTAGTACTGGAGGCCTCACCCAGGGGACCCTGTGACTGAGGCTCCCTCCTGTTGAGACCTGATCCTGGTGCTCCCATCACCACACTCAACCTCCCTCTCAGGATGACTTATTGGGGCTCTACCTGTGATACCTTCAGGGGCACTTTGCATTGGGTACCTGGCCCCTGATTGGTGAACTGGTATTCTTCCAGCTCCAGAAGTGGGGAGACCTCCCTTTATGTCAGTCTCCCCTTAATAACCTCAGAGGAAAGTGCAAATTTATGGGGCTAGCACAGCATTGTCCCCCTACTGGCCCTTTACCCTGACTTCAGGTCAGAGTTCCCTGTGTCCCAGGCTGAGACTTGCTGTCTATATCTCCTGCTGGGACCCTGACTCTTCCAGAGGAGGAGAGAAGGGGTTGGGCTGCCTGCCAAGGAGATGTTCTGATCTCCAAGAGCAGGAAGCTGTGGCTGAATCTCTCAGTAGTGCACTGGAGGGCCACATGGAGGGCCTTGAGACTGTGATGGGGAGGGGGGTGTTAACAGAAACTGCTGGAAGAATGAGGAAGCTGTACCTTTCAACTTTGTGTCCCTGGGTGGTGGGCTTCCTGGCCTTTTAGATGCATCCTGAGCCGGGACACATTTTTCATAGTTTTGGGAGTGGAGGATGGTGAGTTCTAAAAGAATAAGTCACAGATCAAACCCAGGAGGTGGGAGTCTAGAGCTTTGGCTCCTGAAAACAGAAACCAAGCTGACCAGCTGGGTCTAAGTGGGGCAGGAGAGGATGATGAGGCTGCTGGGGTCTTTAGGGGCCCTATCGTAGGGTGCCTTCCAAACCAGGCTGAGTTTGGATGTGAGTAGGTAGGTGTTGGGTACACTCGGATGGCTTTGGGAAGCTTAGCTCACACACAGGTATTGATGGGAAGACCTTTTCATGTACAGCCTCTGGATGCCTGCATGAAGGATGAGTTTCCTGGAACATTCCTGCCAATCGATGAGCATTAAGGCTGGCCTAGAGTTTCCTCACCCCATATTCCAGGCCAGAGAGGGCAGTGGTATCAGCGGGGTCTCTAGAGCCAGTAGGCTTATGAGAGAGGGCTCCTGCCTCTCTTGCTCAGAGCCCACCTATGCTAGGGATACCTGCTTTCACTACCTCCTGGAGCTCCTACCTGGGATGGTCACGTGCCAGACCAGCACGGGGTGCAGGAAGCAGGCCACGGACAGCAGCATGTAGGCCAGGAACTTCTGGAAGCAGCCCAGCCATTGGGCCTTCTCCCGTGCTCTGTAGGCCAGGGACCCTGGCTGACACCTGGGGGAGGGAGTCTAGGGTTAGCAGGAAGCAACCCAGGAAAACCCCAGAACACACAAGACTATTGGAGACTGGGATTGCTTCCTGCCATGGCCATGTTCTCTTCAGCGGCCTCTGGCTGAGCACCCCCAGGGGCCAAAATCCTCATTGAACCCCTCCATAGGGTCTAAACGTTTCCTGAAAGGCCTCCCAGCCCTATCAAGGAGGGAGGAAGTTAGAAACTCTCAGGATGTTGCAAAGGAGAGAAGGAGACTTGGGGCTCCCTGGAAACCCACAGTGGAGTGAGAGGCGTGCAGTACAGGAGAAAACTGACTTGGATTGTTGTCCTAATAGTGTGCTGCACCAGAGGCCTGGCCACATGCAGGAGAGGCTGGAACCCAGCTACAACCTGCTCACCATGCCTTGCCTCTGCACAAGATGGAAACAGCTTAGAGGGGCTTTTCACTTAACTGGCATGCAGGGACTACACAAGGGCTTACAGAGGCCGGATACTGAGCAGATTTATTGAGGGTCACCACTTTCAGGTTTCAAAGGAGAAAGGAAAGTGCTTGCTTTATTTTTCATTTTTTATTTTTAAAGATTTATTTATTTATACATACAAGAATTGGGGTACAGGCCAGAGTTGGGGGAGGTGAGAGGATTCACCGGAGACAGAGTGGGGAACAGAACAGGCGGATTGACTGAAATACACTGCTGAGGGGAGCAGCAGGCGAGTCAGGAGAGGTCTGCTGTGCCATGTGGGTTGCTCCCTGGCCGTGGGATTGAACTCGTGCTGCAGTGGCTGAGGCTAGCTTCATAGGTTGCGTCTTAACCTCTTGCGCCACCAGGGAGGCCTCGGAAGGTGCTTGCTTTTATTTTTTTTTTCATTTTATATACTTTTTACATCATTTTTCATTTTTGCTTTTGGGCCTAGCTCATCTATCCTCTGAATTCATCTAAAGTGGGGCCCTGCACACTGCCTCCTGCTGGGGTTGCTTTGCATGTACTGGCCTAGAACACAGAGGTCAACTGTCATGGCTCATTGGTGCCCCCTGCTGGTCATTCTTTTGTGTGCAGACCCTGTCTGGGAATGGAGGGAGTTCAGAGCAGGTAAAATGCCCCATTAGGTCCAGGGTTCCTTTCTCCCAGCTCTGGAGAAGTTGCAATTATCCCTGGGCAGTGCACTCAGCAGAAATGCTGTGACTCAGGGATGGTGGCCCACAGAGGTAGCTGGTGGTCTTGCATGTTATCAGGATAGTTGGATTTGAGGCCTGGCTTGGCTTTTGACAACCACTTAGAGACCCAGTGATACAGGTTTTGAGAGTCATGATCCAGGATCAGCCTTTAATCACACTGATGACAACTCTCAGGAACTGAGCACTGCTGGGAAGCAAGTGAGTCTGCCATGGTCACGTGGCCTCCCAAGCTCCTCGAGGTCTGCACTTCTGTCTCCCACAGGGTGTGGAAGCCTGTGTTCCCAGCAGGAGGTGGAGCCAGCCCCCAAACCCAGCCCCACTCACTGCAAACCAGATCTCTCACAAGGTCGTCACTCCTCCAGGGGATGCTTGGACTGTGGATGTAGTGACTGGTTGCAGGGAATTCTGGGTGGGCATAAGTCCTGAAAGAGTGTGTCAGTCCACTCCCCTGGTTGGGAGCAGGGAAAAGAGGAACACTGGGATGACAGTCCAAAGCCCATGTCCAGGACAGGCTGACTACTGTGGCCAGGGGACCTGTCCATGCTGTTTCTGGAGCAGGACCTTGTCCTTGCCATGGCCTGACGGGTGGAGGCAGTTGAAAGTGTAGGGGCTCAGGGAGGGGGATAGGTAGAGGGACCACTCTGAAAATCACTTACTGGAAGCAGAAGGTCAGCAGCTGAGTCACAAAGTAGGCCCCTTCACACAAAGAGATGGCAGCTCCTGTAAATCTATGGCGGAGACAGGTGAGGGAGGCCCAGAACCCTCCGACCCTCCTTTCATTTCCCCACAGCAAAGTTTGGGGAAGTTTTCTTCACTGTCTTCTCAAAGCAGCTTGGCCTCCTGAGTGTCCTCAGCTGACTAAGTGTCCAGGCATATCCTGACCTAATTCTGTCACCCAATCACCACTCACCAGGAGCTGCCTTGATGCCCGGGCCTGTGGTGCACTGGGCTGTAGTGATGGAGGGGGTCAGGGCCAGGGCCCAGAAACATGAGCTGGGAGCTACAGGCCAGCAGGGGACATTCCCTTGACCCTGAAACCCTGGTGTGGACACTGGCAGGCACATCCTCGACCCACTGTCATTAGGAGGGACACCCACTCTGGTTGTGCACCTGATCATCTAGTCAGCAGGAGTAAATAAAACAGCCCCAGATTCACTCCCATTCTCTCTGGCCTCACCTGTATTTTCTGAGTTTGGGCACTGACCCCTGAACCCCATACCAAACTCCCCATCTTGATCTCTCTGACTCCCTGGTTCTCGCCTTGCCCACTCCTACTCCTCCTCTCAGTCATCCTTGAGCTGCCCTGGGGGCTCCTTCTGACACCTGAACCTGCTGGTATTTTTCCTAGTCAAGAATGCTGCAAAGGCTCCTCTGCTCCAAGTGTGGTCCAGGCACCCTCCAATAAGACTCTCCTGGGGAATATGTAAAATCATAGATGCCTGGGTCAGTCCCAGACTTAATGTACTAGAATCTTTGTGAATGGAAGCTTCTTTTTTATTTGAGGGTCTCACTGGCCTCCAGAATTAAAATTTCTTAGCCTGCCTTTTTTAAAGCCTCAGATGAAAGTCCATATTTCTCTGACTATACAGGAAGCTTTCAAGTACCACAGGACCTTTGCACAGGCAAAGTGGTAGTGGTCATTATATAAAGCTTCATTATTATCATTTCTCTCTGTGTGTGACTACTCAATCTCTACCTTCTCCTACTCTGTTTCTCAGTGTCTGTCTACTTCCCTTCAGCTTTTAAATGGTAATAACTATCATTTATATAATGATCACTATGTGAAGGGCCAGTCCATTGATTTAAGGGTTGGTCTAACTAAAGGTCTGCCTAGACCACCTTATCTCCTAGAAGTCCCCTCTGCTTCTCCCACCTCTGGGATAGAATGGAGTATTAATATGGGAAAGAGAGAGGCTACTCTGGATTAGTCTCTATAGGTAGAATCAGGCTAGCTGGAGTGAAATAAGTAGGGAGGGACACGTGTTCACATACTCACAGCAGATAGAAAGCCAGGCTTTTGAATTGTCCCTGGAGGAAGGTCTCAGTCCCCACGCCGATCAACACTAAGGGGGGGAAGAAGGAGGGGGTGAGCCCAGGTGCCTGGTCACAGTGCTGCCCTCAGCAGGCTCCTCGGCCTCTAGGAACCTATGACTGACAGCCCAGGTGGGCGCTTCTCCCATGTCTCAGGGAGCAGCGGCTGGGAAGGTGCAAGGGAGAAAAGAGCCTTCTGGGTTGGTCTCTGGTAAGTAGAAGGGCTTTAGGCAGAGCCCCAGAGCATAGATCCCCATATTTCTCTGGCCACATTGTCACGACACCATCCCTAGTGGCCCCAAAGACAGCCCACTATAGCTTCTTCTCCAAAGCTGCCTTCCACCTGGTTTCAAGGGTCCTCACCGTCCTGCAGGCCACACCCATTTGTGCTGGGCATCTAGGCTTCAGCGCATGCCTTTGGGTACCACTCTGCTGCCTTGCCTAGCTGTGTTTGCCATTGCCAGGCCCTGGTGTTCACTTGCTGGCTTGGCGGCTGCATCACACATGCGTGCTCCATTGCTTTGGATCTGGTTCTGATTAAGCACCTGGGGCTTGCTCTGGCATGGGATGCTTCTTGTGCTGATCTCATCTCTGCTCATTCTTGGCAGTTGGTGTGTGTTCAAACACCTGACCTTGTGTTTGTCCGGGTGGACTTTTTTTGGACCTATCTTTGTAGACCTGTTGGCTCCCAGTTGTCCCCTGGGGGGTATGCAGGGGTCCATTCTCACAACTCCACTTAGCCAGCTGCAGCTCTGACCCCACGCTCTCACTGATGAAATATAACACCCCAAGACAGCACTGAAATGTCCCCAGACCTTCTACTAGGACCATGTCATTTCACTAATTAGACTTCTTCCTGGCCTAATTGATTTTACCCCAAGCACCCCTTATTTCTCTTTCTCTGGGCTTGGAGGATATAGTCTGGTATTTGCCGATCGTGTCTTAACCTCATCCCCCTCCCAGAAAGTCAGGTGCAGGCCTGGGCATGGCACGTGGCGGCCTGTATGTGGACCTTTGTCTCTGCTGTTCAGGGGGCTGCTTCCCTGGTAGAGACGCTACATCAGCCTCCACCCCTGGGTACCCCAAACCTTTAGTCCACTGCAGAGATGTAGGGTAGAGCACCTCACTTAGGCCACAACATCCCCACCCCTCACTTCTACGGGGGATGGTGGTGGTTTGTGAAAGTTCTTAATGGACTTCACGGATGAGCAGAGTGCTTCATTGATGAAGCGAGGGTTAAAGGTGAGGGTTCTGAGGTGTCTCTGAGCTTCAGGCCCAGAGAGGCAGAGGGCCAGGGCATCTGTCCTCTTCAGTTCCTTGTTGCTTATTTGATGTGCTAGGTGAGGGGCTGGGGTGCAAACCACACTCATCCATAGTGTTGGCCTAATTTAAGCAATTAATTGTTTTTATAGAGGCAGCCCCATGACATAGGAATTTTATTCTCCCCACTTTACAGGAAGTAAATAAGATGACCTTGTAGAGTTCTCCCAAAGACACATGCAAGAAAGTGAAGGACCTACAGACTGAACTTGAGACTCCTGGCTCCAGGTGGTGGGCAGTTTCCTGGTTTCCATTGTTTACCAGTGTGTGTGTGTGTGTGTGTGTGTGTGTGTATGTGTATATTATGCAAGCCTGTGCCCATTTATTTGATTTTCACTGTCTTCGGTTTCTAGTCCTGTTCTTAGTACTTAAAATCAATCATCACAACAGTTCTGTGTGAAGATACTGTTGTTATTCCCATTTTACAGAAGAGGAAACTGAGGCACAGAGCATGTAACCAACCAACCTAGGATGTCCAGGTCACAGCCTGCATTTCATTCTCACACTTACTAGTTAATAGCAGAGTCCTCAAACTCTCTGAGCTTGTGTTTCCTTACTATTCCTCTTGCACATTATAGTCATAAGGATTCAACAAGCTAATTGAAAACTTGTACCTCACTGGAGCTGCTCGAAATCACTGGTTCATTTTTGCAGGGACTTCATTCACCTAAGTGGTGATTTGGGTGGGCTTGTGGTGACTGACATGACCAGCAGATGGCAGGAGAGTGCCTTGGGAACTCAGCCCCTTTCCAGGATTTGCCCCCTTTTGGCATACAGAGAATTATTTTGACTCCTTTTGACTGAGACAAACGTTCAGTCTTCAAAGGGGAATTTGAGGAATGCTCTGAAGGCAGCTTTGCTGTTAAAAAACAAAGTAACAACAGAGAAAACAGATTATTGAGCAGAATCCCAGTTCTGTGTCATTACCTGGGTAACTGTGCTAAGTATTTACTCTATTTGAATCGGGTTTTCTCCTCGGAGCAATGGGAAGAGTAAGGTAGAGTGTGCAGACTTGTCGCTTGGATTAGAGAAAATAATGAGTCTGAAATGCAGACTCAAATTTTGTGCCTTCTCCCAGCCTCCAGCTAGCCATGGCAAGTGGGGTCACCCCCCAAAAGCTATCAACCAGAGATAACTGGGGTGGATTCTATAAGCCCAGGATGGAGGAGGAGAGCAGGGGGAATGGAGTCAGAAGTAGGGATCCTCCTCCTGCTAAAAGTGGGGAGAATAAAATTCCTGTGTCACGGGGCTGCCTGTATATAAACCACTAAGTGCTCTACAAGTTAGGCCAATTCTAAGGAGGGGTGTGGGAGTCATTTGCACCCCAGCCTCTCACCTGGTACAGACAGTAAGCAACAAGAACACTTCACAGAGGTCACTAGAGCTTGTGATGCTTCTGAGCATCCCTCTGGGCATCCTGAAGCCCCAGCCACACTAACTGGCTTTTCAAGCTGGGCGGTGACCATGGCCCTCAAAGCCTGGGGAGTCAGATGAGACCTAATACTGCTTCTGGGACAGCTTCATCCTGTTGTACTTACTACCCCTTTCACACTTGAGTATGGGTGTCTCCTACTTGCCTTTTGGTCTCCAAGGACATCTCAGGGAGGGATGCACTGGAAGATCACAATGACTGGGGTTGGTATAAGTTCAAGGGCTCGCAGTTGCTTGTAAAGATGAAAGCTAGATTTTCACCACTTCTACGAACATGGAGATGCTAAAAGCCGTTGCTCAGAATCCCCTGAGGTAATAATGCAATAGCTGCAGATTTCTTAACTCAGAAGTTGTGGCAGATTTGAAGCATGACAGGGAGGTTTCCCTGTGTTCAGGAAACACATACAAGGTTCATACCTTGTGCTTACCTGGCACATACAAGGCAGGCTTCAGAGATACAGTGATAAGAGGCTAAGATTTATAGTTGAGAATTCTAGCCATTTGATTAGAAGGGATTTTGTTATGGCTCCTAGAACTCTCCATTATTTCTAATGAGTTCACTGGGGAGACTTTCCTGAAGGTGAGAGTCTACCTATCTGCTGCTAGATTCTCACAGAGTAAAGTTGACCAGCAAAGATGTTGATTTTGTTTGGCCTTGTAGAAGTTCCCATGTGATTCACAATAATGCCCACGATCCTGCTTCCTCTTGGCATCTTTGCTCTTTGTGCAATCCCTAGCACTCAGGAAAAGCCTGTCTCCCTCCCTGGAATCTGGGCTCAACAATGTGACTTGCTCTGGGCAAAAGGATGCTCCTAGGCATCAGGCAAGCAGAGATGGATGGTGGCTTGTGAACTAGGTTCTCTCTTGCACCTCTACCATTATAATGGGCACATGTCTCGACTAGTGACACATGCAGCAGGCAATGCCAGTATAGACAAGCAAACAGCCTCCAGGCAGGTAAGCACACCCAGCCAATGCTAGCAGAGCTGTCTGCCTACTTGCCCACATTGATGAACAACATAAGCTTATTGCCACAGGTCACTAAGGCTTTGCTCTTGCTTCACAGCATTATTTTGGTAATAGATGACGGACATGTGCAGTTTTAAAAGCAGCTTTATTGTTATAATAGACACACGACAATCTGCATATATTTAAAGTGTGTGATTTGGTAAGTATCCATCAAAACAATTGAGATAATGAAAATATTTATCAGCCCCAAAGTCCTCTTATCCTTGTAATCCTACTGTCCAATCTCCCTTAGTCATCCCTAACCAAATATGGGTCTACATTCTGTCACTAGGGATTAGTTTGAATTTTTAAAAGAAATTTATATAAATGGAATCATACAGCATGTACTTTTTAAAACATACTTGTTTTGAGGTTTGTCCATTTTGTAGGATATATTGATAGTTCAAATTTTCTATTGCTCAGTAGTATGGATATACCTTTGTTGCTTTACAACTCATCCATTAATCAGTGCTTAGATGGTTTCTAATTTTTGCTATTTTGAATCAAATGCTATGAACATCCACATAAAATTTTTTAATGTGGATTTACATCTGTGTTGTCTAGTTTTGGCATTGGATTAATGCTAGTCTTGAAGACTGGATTGAGAAGTATTGCTTCACGATTTTTTGGAAGGGTTGTGTAGAATAGACATTATTTCTTCCTCCAATGTAGAGTTCACCTGTGAAGTCACCTGGGCTGATACACCACTTTTTGATGATGATCTCATTGACATGGAAGGACAGACCTACAGAATGCACTGGTACTTTTGGGAGATTATTTCCCAAAAAGATTGTCTCCTTTTTCGTAAGGATCCACAGGAGGAATTTATTCTATGTCTTAAATTCAGGTCAAGCTATTTACCCACAATATTTGCTTCTTATGCTCTTTTTCATGCAAGGAGAATCTACTCCCTTTTCTTATGGTAGCTTTCTGGGTGCCAGCAAGCAATGGCCTTGCCCTCACGTCTTCACTACCCATGTTGCACGAGCCATATTTCTTTCCTTGGTCCTGGGAAAACTCTAATCTGCCCATTCACAAAGTAGAGATGCAGTGGGAAGTCAGAGGACTGTCAGCACACAACTCCAAAGGCCACAGACAGATAACAAGGAAATGAGCTGGGAGTGAGAGTCTCAAAAGGAAGCCCCATGGGCCTCCCGGGTGGCTCAGCGGTTGAGCGCTGAGTTGCGAAGCTGCCCGCGTTCTCTGCGGCGCCGGTTCGATCCCCGGCTGCTCCCCGGCCACCGAAGGAGGGTCCCACATGGTGCGCAGACCTCTCCTGCCGCCCGCTGCTCCCCTCAGCAGTGTACTTCGGTCCTTCTGCCTGCTCTGCTCCCTGCACTGGCTCTGGTGAATTCTCTCACCCTCCTGCGCTTCTGACTGTACCCAGTGCATGTATAAACAAAACAAACAAACAAATAAATAAATAAATAAAACATGCCTCTATAAAAAAAAAAAAAAAAAAAAAAGGAAGCCCCAGGAGGGACCTTTATTCCAGCACCAGTCATTTATATTTGACTATATTCCTTTTTGATAGCAGTCTACTTTAGATAGTTGTGCTACACTAAGGGCAATCTATCAGTCCATAAAAAAATAAATGAGGCTAACATCTTCCTTCTGATTTGACTACTACTGTGAGTAGAAATAACCCAGTTCTTCTAGGCTGATCTTAATGACCCACATTCAAAATGTGAAGGAAAATGCTACTCAGTATAAGACCATTGGCATCCTTGGGGATAATCTACTTCCTTGTTCTTTTCTTTTCATCATCCTTCTCTTTCCATTCTAAGAGAAGAATCCACTACGCATGTTGGACAGTCCCTGTGTTTTGTATATTCCTCTAAAATTAACCAGCACTGAGTGAGAATCTATGTTCTAGGCAGTTTGCTGGTTTAGTGTTTGTTTCATCGAATGCGCCAATGCTAGAGAGTAGATACAATTGGCACCTGCGTTTAAAGAGGTTGGGTGACTTACCAAAGGTCAAATGCCAAGGTAGTAGTAGAATAGGGCACAGAATCCATCCTCTCAAACACTGCACTGTGGTGCTTGGCACTGGGGTCCTAGTTTGTCTCTGTAGTCAGACCACGTTAGGGCAAGATGATACCATCCTAATCTACATGTCTACCTTGCACAAAGTGGGAACTTAGCAAATATCTTCCAAATAAATAAATCTAAAGTGGAGGTCTTGATTTCATGTTCTAAACCTAAGGAAGAGGCCGCAAGCAGAAAGAAAGAACCACTTGAAACAAATCACATTGTCTTTCATCATTAGAGGGCAAAACAGGGGCAAAGATGTTCATTTACTCATAAGAACAATCAGCTAGAAAAAAGAGAACAGCCAACATCCACTTGAAGGATTGGAAAACAACGTGGTATTGCTCAGGCAATAAATCCACCTGTAGATTTGTTGGAGAGCATAATGCTTCCTTAGATGTCAGGAAGTGGTCACGGGACATACATTTAAGGAGGATGGAAATTAGCATGCAGGGCCCAGGATGGTTACTTCAGAAGCATTAATGTTTTTTTTGAAGGCTTTGAATTGGGTTAAGGTCAAATTATGCATTTGCTCTACTCTTTAAAAAATAATGGGAACATCTGGGTTTAAATGCTTCTTTTGTCTTAGTCTATATTAGTAAGTCAAGCCTTCGTTTTGAATGCAGTGTGGCAAGGAATAGAGCTGTTAGGAATGTGACTCTGTCCTTTATGTAGAGAAGAGGTTAATGGGTCAAAAACCTGGAACAAAACAAAACCCTTAAGTGATTCCAGGTTGACTCAAAGTAGTTGATTTGTGAGAAAGAGTATGTTAGCCTGACAAGCAGGGCTTGCTCAAAACAGCTCTGTCTCAATCCCAGCTCATTTTCCTGCAGGCTGTCTGCTGCCCTTCTCTTTGGGGCTGTGTGCTACAGTCCCCACATGCCACTGCACCATGCCCCTGTAAGTGGGCAGACTGAGGACCCAACAGCAGGCCTGCTCTCAACTTGCCCTGTGATACTGCCGAGCGACCTGAACACCCTGAGCCTCAGTCCCCTCATTTACAAAATGGGGTTAAGCTCCGCTTTGGCTGTCATGGGAAAGAGGTGGGAAGTCAGCCAAGTGGAAGACAAATAGGGGCCGCTGGCTTATGATGGCCTGCAAACGCTAAGGCTGATTCGAAGGGAGAGACTTTCTAACATTAGAAATATTTCTGTCTGGGTGCAGAATGCCATGGACTGTTTTAGTTTAGTTTGGGGGTGGCACTGTGCTGTCCATGTTCTAAATCTACTCTTGGTTTGGGGAGGGGTGTGGGGGGAGGGCAGCAATACGCTAGACCACCGATGTCCCAACATAGCTTCGTGCGAAGGAGCCAGAGAGGAAGCGGTAAGCTCAGCTAGCCAGCACCTGCGCAGGGCATGCTGCAGCCACTGCCACTGGGCCTTGTGTGCTGGTGGATGCCCCAGGGGCTGGGTGACCTTACTGCCCCTGACAATTCCATGTCACATTCTGTCTGCGAAGAAGAAGGGAGTCCAGGGAGGAGGCTGCTGGACCAGGAGCTGCCTGGTCCCTGAAGAGGAGGGTCAGGGTGACCCCGGGCCTCACACTTATCCAAGTGCCTAGAGACTTTGCACCTCTTCCCAGAGAAGGCCAGTGGCCAGCCTAGGTCTCCCAGGGGTTCTGCAAAGTGGTAGCCTCTGCCTGAAGTTCTCTTTCCTTTCTAGCAACCAGTGCCCATGTAATTGAGGCCCAGGACTTTCAACAGAGATTTCAACAGAAAAGAGGCTTAAGGGAATAAGGAATTTGCAAATCTTACACCCTGGAAATAGGCCAGGAGTTCAGTGATGCTGGAAGAAACTTGAGATTTGCCCAAGAGTACCTAAGCCTCTTTCGCTAGCTTCCCACTTGCTCCCGGCACTCTAGAAAGCCCAAACAAGATTATTGGAAATCCTGGCCATTAGAAGACAACTTGTGGGCTATTTTTAGCCTGGATTCTATCAAGACCAAGTGGGAGGCCTATCTTCAGCATTAATAGCAGCCCTTTTTGCAGAGATAACAGTTAAGGGAGCAGTATGTACGAGTGTGTATGTATGTGTGGCTGCAGATCCTTTCACCGGCTGACATAAATCAGATTTTTAAGCTGTCTTTAGCTAATCTAGTAGAAGGAGAGATACAGCTTAAAACAGCTTCCCAACAGGAGGCAGGCCTAGAGGGGGTAGGACTCAAGATCAGCAGTGGTAGACCAGACCCCAGGCACAGAAACACTATTTAGGATTATTTCATGTCCTCTGGATGGACATTGGGGGCATTACTTTGAGTAGGTGACAAGGTAGCTCTGAAGGAGGTTACTACCAGCTCCTCTCTCAGCTCAGTTACTCAGCGCCCTCAGCAGAGCATTTCTCAGCTTTTCCTGGTGTGTCTGCTGGGTAGGGTTTCCTACTTTGGGAGGCTTTGGCCGGAGTCCTGGCCTTTTCTAAAGTTGAGTGACCAGGCTCTAGCCTGGATGTCCCTCTCTCTTGCAATGTGACCTTGGGTAAGGTCACTGCCTCTCCTTGAGCTCAGCTGTTCCATCTTGTAACAGGAGCACTGGGGTTTGAGCTTCTCCAACAGTCCTTCCTGTTATAATTCAGAGTCTAGTTTCTAGAAGAGCCCACTAACCAGCCTGCCTGTGAGCCTGGCCTGGAAACTTGGGGATGACACAGACACCCCTGAGTTCTGAACTATGTCATGGGAACTTTCCCAAGATATTTGCTTCCTCAGTTCTGCCTACTTATGCCCAGTTCATGCATCCTTAATCCCCCAGAACCTACAGCCAGCAGGTCCAGAAATCCCCACTGCACAGATCAGAAGTGTGGTTCCAAAATCTCTCATGGACACACATCAGTAAGTGACAGGGCTGGGGCTGGAACCAGTGCTATGTGAGCCTGGACTGGTGGGTATTTCCCTTTTGCCAAGACCCAAATATAAGATTTTCTCTTGTCATAGGAAAATTGATGAATTGTGGTGTATCTTGTCATCAAGGGACAGGGGTCCCAGAGTTAAGGGCTAACTTGCCCCACACAGGTCCTAGCCATGCAGGGGCCACAGGGTTAAGGGCTGAATCTGTACTGGAAAAGGGAGCAGGTGGGGCTCGGGATTGTGACTGTGACAGTTCTGCTCTAACCGTCTGTCTGGCTATCTTCCCGGGAAGTCCAACATCCTCATGACCAGGTTGAGGGAAAGAGAGGAAGCCAGCTGTGGAAATTATTTCTCCCCCCGCCCCCCTGCCAAACCCACTGTGCATTAGGGAGACAGAGGCTCCCCATGTCCAGCTCTGTAGCTCAGCTGCCCCGTGTGCTGGGAATGATCTCTCCTGCAAATGGGGATGTGGTTTGAGTAAAGCAGGTGAAGATCTCTGACTTTTCCCCTAACTATACAGTGAGGCTTCCGAGTCTCACATTTTCCCAGTCCTTAACACCTTAGACTTCAGTTCCCACCTCCATCTTACAGCAGACCTTGAGGAGGTGAGGCTGACTCACTTGACTCATCTCACAGAGGGGATGCAGATGCCATCCCAGGGTCACCTGAACAGTGAGTTGCTAAGCAGAGATTTAACACCGGCTGCCCTCTGGTTCCCAGCCCCAGGTTCACCCCATGCACCTGCTGCCGCTCTGCAGAGCACGTTCCTTGGGGTCTCAGGGAAAAAAAGTGAAGAACAGATGCGCTCAGATGTGTCTGCCCATCCAGGCAGCTCCCACCCCGCAGGCAGCCCTGTCTGTGTGCCTGGTACGCAGGCGATTGCCGTGGGGGTAGGGGGTGTCTTACCTGCAGCAGTGGTGATGCCTAGGAGCCGGCAGGTGTACTCCAGTCCAGTCCAGAACACCTGCAGCTTCATGGTGCCGGGGGTGAAGGCAGGTCCCCACAGGGCAGGCAGCAGAAACTCCAGCCTGAGATGCTCCGAGATGCTTGTGTGCAGTGGGAGGATGCAGCTGCCAGTTCCGGGTCCCTGGTCCCTGGGGTGCTGCCTTCTCAAGCCAGTCCTGGCCACCACAGCCTGGTCGAGGTGTGAATAGAGCTCACCTTCCTAGCTCAGTGGCCCGTGCCCTTACCAGGCACTTAGCTTAATCATTACCTTGGAAGAACACCCCGCTGCTCTGCAGCCCCGCTGGCCTGTAGCTGCTGCTTCCTGAGATCAGGCCGATTAGGGCTGGGCTGGAGGCAGCCTGGAGCTGGCAATTAACCATCTCTGGCTGGGAGGAGGGAGGCGAGAAGCCAGCCCAGGTCTGTCCGTACTGGGCAGAGCTGACAAAGTCACCTGGGTCTCAGGCAGATGGCGTCCAGGAGAGTCAGGGTCTGAGGTGACACTGTGTGCAGCTCCTTGTTTGTGTGCGTAGGGGAGAGAGGGATGTACCTTTAAATCACCAGTAGAAACTTTTGAAAAGAGTTCCCAGCTTCTATTCTGTGTATAGGTGGATTAGAGAGCTTTTGAGTCCGTGGTGGATTTGGACTGACACCAGACATGCTTAGCTCAAGCCCACGCCACACACAGACCTGCCCTGTGCCCTGCCATGTCCCGGACAGGTGATGTGGGAAATCACAATGAATCTTTGGGAGGGGAGTTGCTATATCAATAATTAACTGGGTGACCTTGGATAAAGATATTTGTGAGCATTAGTTAACTTTTGCAGAAAACCAATGAGAGAGTTTGGCTGAATTGATGGTTTTCAAACTATGTTCTGAAATCTGGACCGAGAAACCCAGCCTCTAAAATTAGACAGAAGTGGGCTTTTACTCATTCTTAATTTACTAATGAATGTAAGGGATGGAATGATATCAAATTTCTGCTTTTTTCCTTTCTGAAATCTCTCCCCCCTCTGTTTGTATGGTATAGACAACAAAACCAAGCAAACAAGGGGAAACACCCCCACCCCCAAACCAAATCCTAATAATAGAAAAGTCAGATATAGTCAGTTTTGCTTTTTTCCTTTGGTGAGGATGCACATACCTTCACATAACAAATAGATAATTTTGCTATTAAAAATTATTTTGAGTGATTAACTGGACCAAGATTCCATAGAACCCTATGTGGACTCATTTTTTTCCCCTTCCCCCTTTTGAATTAGTTTAAGAACCTCTGTGTTCCTGTCATCTCTAAGATCAAGTTTAAAAATGTCTGATTTGCCATATTTATTTCTTGGGTTACCTAGCTTTGTTTGATGGCAAACAGTGTTTATCAGCATCAGGCTGCCCAATTTCTAACGGGTCTTGATACTTGCTTGCTCCTTTGTCCAAATGATTCCTGGGGCCTGCACTCTGCACTGTGTTCTCTTTGAGTTCTTGGAAAGCTCTGGCCTGCCCTGTAGCATCTGTTGCTTCCTCCTTGCTCATCACAGCTGCTTTTGTATTGTCTCTTACTCTTGCTCCCTCAGAAGACATGGAGTCCATTCAGGCCTCTGTCAGCGTGGTCTGTTCAGTCTGTATCCTGCAGCCTCTCCTTCCTGCGACTTTGGCTTAGGAATGAGCATGCGATCCCGTTTTGGTTAGACAGCTTGGTAGGGGCGTATGCTGCTGTGCTTCTGGGAACATGTCCCTCACTTTTAACATGAGAGCTGCAGTGCTTCCCTGAGAGAGGGTGGGCTGCTGTCTGGTGATGAGGGAGCCTTCCCTGTGAGATGTTGAGCACTCCTGGGCACCGGGTGAACTCATGGAGCTGCTAACCTTACCTGTTCCTTATTGTTAAGCTTGTTGCTAGGTTTCCTTATAACTGAAAGCATTCTGCCCAACAGGTGAGTAGTGTCTGAACTGAGTGGTAGCCATGGCCTTTTTCTCAGGAAACTCTTATACACTGGGCTCAGGGTGGGGGTTGGGGGGGGTTCTTCTATTCAGGAAGGTGCCTCAGTTCACTGGCCTGCCCCTTACAAGGAGGGAAGAGGGGTGCTAAGTTTAGGGTGGAAGAAAATAAAGAGGAACTTCAGAGAGGGCCCCCCTTGAAGAAACTGCTCAGACCACTGCAGTAGAATTTATGATCCTCTTACCACCAGTAAGTCATTTGTGTTGCTCCATGGGGAAGGGAGAAATCCGGCTGAGCAGTCAAGTTCCTTAGACTTTTCAGAATTCAGAGAAAAGATTGCTGGGAACCCAGGACCAGAGACCAAAAATAGAAGTTGGCTGAGAGGGTGGTGAAACTCCCAGACAGCCAGGTCTGACCTTGAGTCACTAATGGGCCCAAAGGAAAAAAACGGGCATTTCCTGGAGAAACCAGGAGAGCCCCAGGGAGTATGTGCGAGGCAGGGAATGGGCAGGGACCTAGTGAGGGAAGGACAAGAGAGCTGTGATTAGCCGAGGGGGGTGGAAACTGCATGAACTCTGTGGAAGAGTACTCTGAGCAACAAAAAGGGCACCTCAGATTACAGCTGTGGAGGGAGCAGAGTGTGGGGCCCTGTGGCCTGGAAGATGGTGTGATGCTTATCTTACATGGAGAAGGCACAATTCCCACTTCCACTGCATCCAGAGGAGCCCAAACTTTCTCTCCATCCCTCTACCCCCGCTGACTATAAAATAGGTCTATAAGGCACCAGTAGGTGGACATTATGGGGAATGCTTTTAGCGCTAAAGCTTGTCCCCCTTTTGATAAGATTCACCCTTCTGGGAATTCACAATTTCCCTGGAGCCCACAGGCAAACTGAGAAGGGGGCATCGTGGGAAGTTCTCCAGCACTGATTAGACAATTCCAACTCCAGAGTTTGTGATTCCAGATGGTTAAGATTCCTGAAGGAACCCAGACAAGTGCTCCAAGACGTGCCAGGAGAACCTCCTGGAATACAAAAGAAGAGAGCTGGGGTTTCCTACCTTGCCTGCTTCCTTTTCTGCTCAGCTATCCATGATTCCTGTTTTCCCTGGAAGCAATATGGGAGTAAGGGGGTGGGGCGTTAAGGTCAGATTTACAGTTTATAGCTACATGGCCTTGGACATTGTCCCCTATGGATAAAATAGGTCTATAAGGCATCTTACTGGGTTAGAAGTACTGGATCAAAAGCACCCGTCTTGGGAAGTCTCCTGGAAATGGAATCTAGTAAATTTATAATAATACAAAACACGTGGTAACAACAATTTCTGCCTTCAGGGCTGTGAAAATTAGTGATGATGTCAGTGACAATGATAACAGCACTAGCTCAACATTAACTGCATTCCAGGTGCTGCGCTGAATGGCCCCACTCTTATTTGTGTTTTACAGACAAGGAAGTAGAATCTCATTAGGTTCTGGGCATTTGCTCAAGCTCATGCCAGACAGAGGAGCCCAGCTGATTTCAGCACTGCCCTCCCACCCCGCTGGCTGTGCCCAAGGTTTCACAGATGCCTGCCTTCATAAAGTCGCCCAGTGAGAGACCATGCTAGTAGCCCCAGGGCAAGTCACTTAGGTGGGTTTTGAGTGGAAGCCTGGTGTTGATTTCCTCACTGCTCCTAGATCTGAGGTGGCAGTGGTGGGCTTGGTGAAGCTCTTCCATGTCTTCTAATGACATGGTGGTCCATGAAGGGATGCCCTGTGGTTGGGCTGTAGCCCCCTCTTGGCCTTGTTTAGAACTTTTGTGTGTTGTTATAAATAGACACTTGGCAGATACTTCCAGCCATATGGGACGGCCATAAATTGTGCACCATTAATAGCAGCACAAGAATTCCAGATGCCCAGGATGGCTCTGGGGAGCTTGCGAAGTCAAGAAAGATGAAATGTGGGCATAGGCTAATCTTCATCTGTTGGGGGTAAATAAGTCTCCACAAAATACCAGGAGGCTCATGGGCATAACTCAAAGCGGGGGATTTGCCCTGGAGACAACTTCCTGTAGGAAGTCTAAACATTTGACCTCTTTTGAGTCCCCTGTCACCGCATGGCTAGTCTTGATCTCTGCAGAAGAAAACAGAGACCCTCAAACCAGCATCCTCCAAGCCCCTTGCATTCCTCCCAACTGTACCCGCACCCTCACCTGTCCTTTCCTGTCAGTGGAGGAACTTGGACTTTCACTTACTATCCTATTATTTCCTTTGGGAATTTGGACCCTTGATCCCCAATTTTCCCCTCCACCTCTTTTCTCTACTCATCTACAGTCAAGATCAAAGCTTTCATGCAAAACACTGTTTTCCCCTCCTCCCTTCATCAATTTCTATTGGTCTTTAAAGGTCAAAGAGAGCTTGGACAAGCCACACCTTTGGGGTGTTGCTTTTTCCCTGCATATAATGAGAGAGATCCTCTGAGTCACGAGTCTGAGCCATTTTGAGAAGCCACAAACTCCTCAAAAGAGAAGAGAGACAGAGTTAGGGGTTGCCTGGTCGGGCAGCAGCCTGACATGGGGATCTCCTGAGCAAGCCTCACCCGACATGGTGCAACTTGGTCTCCTGGCAGGCTCTGTTGAGACAGATTTACCATGTGAGGTCACAGAGGTTTTCCATATTCTCTCAATTTGGTGCTTTTGATGACCATAGATTTCTGGAAATTGACCTTTGAAATTGACCATTTCAGTCCTTCCGGGGACGCAGTGAGACTAAACACCTGTCTAGGTTTGTAGCAGTTAGGAGATAAAATCCCCAATGATCCCAGGAGGGGGACTCCAGTGTATGGAGGAAACAATATTTTAGACAACAAGTTGCTGAGAACAGGATTCCCCTCTACTCTTGCTGCGAGGAAGGGCTTTCCTCATTAATCAGAATCTCCGTGGGGCTCAGAAGAAAGAACACAGGCTCCTTCATGAGGGTGCTGGCTGTGTTCTCCCAGAAAACCTTCCCCACCCTGGAGTTTAAGGGTGGGAATGATATTATGGGGGGAGGGTAGGGGAGAGCTACCACTTCCCATTCCAAGTCTGTGGTCTTAATGGTAGTGTCTCAGAGCATTCTGAGTTTTTGGTTTTAATTTATTCTCAGAAGATATTGCTCTGTCAGGGAAAAAAAGAAGCCCATCAGTGAACTTTGTTCAGAAGTCATTCAAAGCCATCTGTCACTTCCCTAAGTGCTAAATCCACATTTTATTTATTTGATTCTCTTCATTCACTATCACACAGTTACTAATCCACAACTTGATCTGACTACATATATATATTCTGTTGTAACTAAATAAACAGGTTTATTTTTGAAAACATAGGGGTGTCTATGATAAATGACTATTTAGTGATATATACTTGGTTCTTCCCACTTAAACAGAACATAAGAATTTACAGCATTCACTCCAAGGACACAAGAGCAGACCTGGGGATTCAAGTGAGGCTGGAGGAGAGGCAACAGATTTTACAGAAACTGGGAAGGTTGGAGCTACTGGCTTACAATGGATTTTCCTGTGAGCAGCAAGCACTTAACTTGCAAATCCCTGCAGGGCTCAGCACCCAACGACACCAAGAACTAAGGAGCCAGGGTCAGTTTTGGGGCTTAAAATGAAAGGTATTGAAAGTCTGAAAACAGAGCAATTGAATCCTCAATCCTTCCTCTGCTGCACGCTACCTGGGGGCACGCGGCCCATCTCCTCCCCCACACAGTGGAGACCAGAGGCCAGGAGAAATGAAGGACCCTTTGGGGAGGTTAGGTGAAGTGAGCACAGACACAGAGGGCAGCTCAGAGTCACCAGGTATTTGAGGAACTACTTTGACAGAGAAAGCTCAACACAACAAGAAAAAGAGGACCCAGAAGGTGTAGCTAATGTAGGACACATAGAAGAGTTAAAAATAATACAGGCTTTGTTTAGGGGGGTGGGAATTGTATGGGGACTATAACCAAGGTGAAAATCCATACATTGTGCAAAAATGAAAATGATGTAAAAATATATAAAATAAAATAAAAAATACAGCCTTATCATTACTATACCCTGAGAGAGATATGAGATGTTATATAAAGAAAACAAGGACAGAGAACAATGGAAAAACAACCAGTGGTCACAAATCTTGAAATTAAAAACAAAGTAAATGAAACCAATAGAAGAGTGAGAAGGGGAAATCCATCAGAACAAAAGACTGAAAGGAAAACAGAAGAAAAAGGCTAAGGATCCTCTACTGACCTACAGGGGTTTTAGAAACACAGACAGAAGGGGAAAGTCCAGAAGAGACTTCCCCGTGAGTGAGGAAAATGAGCCTTCAGAATGACTAGGTTTCAGGAAGATGGGAGGAGGGGTGGTGACGGGGAAATCAAACGAGAAAATCTACAGCTGATCAATTAAAATTTACAACATGGCTTCATATTACCAAAAAAAAAAGTGAAGGTGAATATCAGGAGAGTTTGCCCGAAGACTTGACCATATTTCACTTTGGGGAGTGAAACTGAAGGGAATAATTGGGGAAATGCAACAGTTTTTTGTTATTGTTGTTTTGCTTATTTGCTGCTTTAAGATACATTTGTTGATATTTTCCACTTGGTTATTTTATTTCTTTGACAAAAATAAACATGTATTTTGGAAAAGGAAATAGAGATAAGAATTAAGGAAGTCCCCTCTAAATGTTAATGTATCAATATAAAATGTTCTTCTAGATAGACTGTTATGCATATACAGAAAAACATTATCTTACTCCAACAGGATAACATACATGCTGCTAAATTATTGATTTTTTTAAACCTACAAATATACTGGAATTATTCACCTGCCAATAAAAAGTGCTTATATGTAAAAGGGCTACTGCTAGGTCATACAGAAGAGAATGAAGCTATATATAATTAACAACCCTAAAAGCTGCAGGAATTGAGTGTCATGGGGAAGAAATAAGTCTGAGCTCATCTAGGGAGACTTCTTAGAAGAAGTGGTTTCCAGGAAGCATGCCAGCCCCGAGAGTGAGGCCTTGGTGACGGAGAGGACCACGCCAGCCAGTGATATCTACAGCTTTGAAGTGCATGCTTGTGCCTGGCTCCAGGGGTGCCCATGCCGGTCATGGTTGTAGTCCATGCAGAAGCCATGGGATGGGCAACTCCTTGCTTGCTTAAGGGAGCTCTGTCCTTGGCTGGGGAGGAAGGCGAGTTGCCTTCACCATCTTGGTGATGTGCATCATAAGGTTTTGCCACTGTAGTGCCACCTAATTTTTCCATGGTGGAAAATTTCCAGCCATTTTGATGCTGGGGTGGGGACTGGGTAGTGATGGGCTGGGCTGTCTTGAACATAGCACTGGAGGTTTCGGGGAGACGCTGCATGGGCAGTAGGGATGCATCCACACTCTTCCCTTGGGATGAAGCCCTCACTCTGAGTCCTTTGTCACTCCTTACCTGTATTTCTGAACTTTAAAAGCCTTACAAGCAACTTCAAGAGCACATTTCCTCTGTTTCCTTTCCCCTCTGGTGCCTCACTCCACTGATCCTCCCTCCTATAGTTCCTGCCTGCATAATTCCCACCTGCTTTACCTGGTCCAAAAGAATACTTTAGAGTGGGGCTCTGGACACTTTGGAACTAGAAGACCACCGTAGGGCACAGCAAGATGAAAACAAGTAGGATGAAGAATCATAGAGTTCTGGGGCTGCAACAGGAACCCCATTGCTGTATATGTGGGGAGCCAAGGCATACGGTTCTTAAGGAAATGTGAGCTTCATTGTGATAACTAAATCACCTGAAATAGACATTAGTTCCATTTTCTGCTCCCACCCCCCTCTCTAGTGGTTTCCTCTTGCGGAACAATCCCTCACATGCTGTGGCTTAAATGACATCATTTTAAAATGATCTCAGTTTGGGAGGTCAGGAGGCCCACACAGGTCTCACTGGGCTGAACTCCACATGGCTTACTTTGTTCCCCGTGATGTTGCCAGGATTGTGTTCCTTTCAGGGGGCCCCGTGGAGGGCCTGGTTCCTTGATCATTCAGGCTGTTGGCAGCGTTCAGCTCCTGTGGCTTTAAGACTGAGGTGCCCTTTTTCTGTCCCCAGCTATGGCCCCCATTCTCCAGCTTCAAAGCCACCAGGTATGATAGAGTCCCTCTTACATCCAATTCTCTCCCTTTTTTCCATCTTGCAGAGGGAAAGTGGGCTCCCCTGGATTGCACTGAACCCAATTAGATAACTCAGGGGAATGTTCTTATCTCAAGGTCAGCTCATTAACAATTCCACCTGCAACCATACTTGCCTTTCTCCTCACAGCGTGGTGCCTTCAGGTCCCAGGGCATAGGACATGGCCTGTTGGGGGCCATTATTCTCCCTGCTTCACCCACCATCCTTCCTCTGCATGTGCTTCCTTCCGCAGAAGATTATGCTGGGGAATCTAAGCCATGAAATTGGGGTGTTTTATTTCATTTTGCAGAGAAACCTCATGTCAGAAGAAAAGCCTCAATTATGGGAAAGGTGGGAAACCCCTGCTTTTAACCAGTGGTCCTTAAAGATTGCTCAGGGCTGGCAGCAGCATCATCTAGGGAACTTGTGAGAGATGCAGATTCTGGACCTCCATCCAGGTCTACTGAATTAGAGACTCTGGGTGGGCCCAGCCACTGGGGCTCAGGGAGCCCCGCAGGTGACTCTATTAAGATTTCCTGCTCCAGAACAGCTCTCCTCTCCTACCTCACTCTGGCTGTGGGCTGGCCCACCAGGGACTTTCTCTGCACTGCCTCAGTCAGTGAGGGCGTCTTAGGCTGCCAGTGCCTCCAGTCACTCACTCTAGGGCCTCCCTAGAGGACTGGGGCTTTGATTTCCTCAGCCATTGGGCTGCTAATGCCTTGCCTAGGTAATATGAACCAGAAAATCGATCAGGAGGAACTGAAAAGCCTCCAGCAGGGCCTTCTGGGAAACCAACTGGACTCAGTGCAGAGGGGAATGCGGGAAGTCAGGCCAGCAGGGGGGAGCCTGCGAGACAGCTCTAGGGCAGAACACAGGCCAACCTGAGCCCCGGAGTGCAGCTGCAGAGGGTTCTCTGTGTGCTGGTGAAGCCAGCCCTGCCCCAAGGCCAGCCATTCCGACCCCAGAGGATGTGGTGTTAACAAGCACCCAGGCAATAAGTCCAAGAGATTGGTAATTCTTTTTTTTTTCCAAAAAAAAAAAAAAAAAAAAAGAAATTGGTAATTCTTTCGGCCTTCCTCAGAAACCCAGACTCACCCTTTTCCTTATGTGTCACTGCAGTTGCAGGAAGGGACGGGGCAGGTTTCTATGACTGGAGCAGGCGGGTGAAGTCCTGGAGCCCCTGGTGGCTTTTTGCAGACTTTCATTTGGATTTACTAGGTACACAGCAGGCAGGGGAGCTGGGGGGCCGGGAGGCAGGCTTCCCAGCCCCGAGATAATCTTTATTCTTTCTGGCTCTCCGGCGTTCTCTCAAGGCCTTTGCATCTCTGCTCCTTTTGCTCTTCTCGCTCTCTTGTTCTTTTCACTCTGCTGGTGTCCCCGTGATGCCGCCCTTATAAGTCCAGTCTCAGCCCAGGTGAATCCCATCTACCTATGCCCACACTCTATTCCAGGTGTCTGCCATCAGGCATGCATTCAGGACCACAGGATTCATCATTAATCCTAATGGCAGGAGGGCAGAAAAGCCTGATACTTTACTTATCCTACAGTCACCTAAGACTTCGGGTCTTATACTCTACTGCACATACACCTGAGAATCACCTTTCAACATTCCTCATGGCCAGGTCACACCTCAGAGCAGGAATTCCTGCTCTCCCCCCGCTTAGGGACTGTGTTAACAGTCCTCTTGCTGCACAGCATTTATGTCATTCAACTTCACTTGACTGCTTTCCAGAAGGAAATGGCGGCGGGAGTGTGGGTGCTCTAGATTTCCTCCCGCAAGAGAAAGTATATTAAAAATAAAAGCCCAGAGTGCATCAGGGAGAACTAGTCATCAGGCTATGTTACCTTTTAGCAGGGCAGGAAGTTAAGTATAAGAAGGAGAATGATGAGTGGAAGGAAAGGCTGAGGGGTGTGAGGTGTGTTCCCCTCCCCTGTCCAAGTCAGAATTTGGAGGATTGTTCAGAGCCAGAAAAGGCCACACAACAGGAGCTCATGGAGAATGGACCCTCCAAATAGAAATCACTTCCTTATCTCATGGCCAGGTTGTGCACACATTGGAAAGCTGTTCTCTGATGTGGGTCCAGACAGAAGCAAGTGCTAGGGGCTTAGTCCAGAGTCCGAGAACCTGAACCATCAGGATGGAGAAAGATGTCTGTGGAATTGAAATATAAAACATCACATACTCAAATTTTCAATCTTTAATCCAGGCATCCTTTTCATTTATGGAAAACAAAGTGCAGATACCTTTGGAAAGCCCCCAAAATTGATAAAATACTATTTAAAATCATCCTGTGGTTTTCTACTATGGTAAGTCCAAGAGATTGGTAAGATTTATGGTTGCAAATGTACAGATTGCTGTAGAAGATTTTTTCTTTGCAATCAGTCATCCTTTACCTCTGATATCTCCAAATACATGGAGTTAAAAAGGGATGAATTCCCTTCTTTGGTGGTGGTGGTGGGTGGGGGGTGACAGTGTGGCTTTTCTCGAATATTGTCCATGGCAACAGTGCTGGTGCAAGCTCACATGTGAACTGGTGTGATTGTTGGCCCAGGGTTCAGGGTTCTTTGTTCATCTCCTCAGTCCTGAAGAGGGTTTTTTTTTTTTTTTTAAGATTTATTTATTTATTTATACAAGCACTGGGTACAGTCAGAAGCGTGGGAGGGTGAGAGAATTCACCAGAGCCAGAGCAGGCGGGCAGCAGAACAGGCAGACTGACGAAGTACACTGCTGAGGGGAGCAGCAGGCGCTGCAGGAGAGGTCTGTCGCGCCATGTGGGACTCTCACCGGTGGCCGGGGATAGAACTGGCGCTGCAGAGGCTGCGGGCATCTTTGCAGCCCAGTGCTTAACCGCTGCGCCACCAAGGGAGGCCCTGAAGAGGGGTTTTGAATACCAGGAGATCTCTGCAGCTTGCACAGACATTTTCCTGGCCCCCTGCATCTTGTCTCTTCCTCTGCATGCCAGTCAGAGCTCTCCCTCATTCTATCTGTCCTGGCTTGCCCTTCCAGACAGACTTGTTCATAGATGCTGTCTCCATCGGATTCACAAAGAGACAAGGTTAGATGTCCACTTAGGACTTGGAACCCTAGCTTCTTAGCAAGTCTCTGCAACTAATTCAAATTCGGAATTCAGGGTTGGGCTAAAGGGTTACATATGGATCCCACTTTTTCCTTTTAGCTCTGGGTCCCCTCCTCTCCCCCAGAGACAGACTTCCATATTGTTTCTGGGTTCATCACCCTGAGATAGTTTTAACATTTTTTTAATTGAGGTAAATAAAATGAAAAATTTTAAGCTTTTAGTTTGGAGAATTTTGAAAATCATATATATCTGTGTAATCACCATTCAAAACAAAATATAGAACATTTTCAGTCTCTCAGAGAGTCCTCCTATCCCTTCCCAATCAACCTCTAAAAACTGTGTTCTTTTATTTCTCTTGCTCAGTTTTGACTATTCTAGATTTCATATAAATAGGATCATAAAGTAGCACCCTTTTGTGTCTGGCATCTTAAAAATTTAAGATTCATCCACTTGGGTTTTTATGAGAAGAAATTTATTTATTTTTTAAATTTATTTTTTTTAAGATTTATTTTATTTATGTATACAAGAACTGGGGTACAGACCATAAGTGCAGGGGGGTGAGAGGATTCACCAGAGACAGAGTGGGGAACAGAACAGGCAGATTAACTGAAATACTCTGCTGAGGGGAGCACCGGGCGAGTCAGGAGAGGTCTGCTGAGCCATTTGGGTTTCTCCCTGGCTGGGGATCGAACTTGTGCTTGCAGTGGCTGCAGATAGCTTCATAGGTTGTGTCTTAACCCCTTGCGCCACCAGGGAGGCCCCACTTGGGTTTTTATATCAAAGTTCATTCCTTTGATATACCACAGTTCACTATCCTCTCACCTGCTGTTTTCAGATTTTTTTTTTTCCCTGACTGTTCAGAAGAAAAGCTGCTAAGGACATTACGTACAATTCTCTTTCTTAGAGGCAGGCTTCATTTCTTTTGGTAAATGCCTGAGTGGAATTGCTGAGTCATAGGTAAGTTGATAGAGACTGAGAAACAATTCTCTTTAGTACGTGAGTGTACACCCATCTGCTGTAAGGGAGAGCCCCGGTACTGGTTTTAGCAACTAGTTTGTGTGAGATAGAATCTCCTCTTGGAAGTTTTAACTCACCTGTTTGGCACCTTTTACATAGTCTCCTGGGTGTGCACAGCCTACCCGTGAGGTAGATTTAAGGATGTCTCGTGATGTTTATAGACCAGGAGCCTGATGCTTATAGAGGGTGAATGCCTTGCCCAGTCGCCAGTTGAAACATGACAGCACAGCATTTCAGCCCGGTTCTTCCCTTAATAAATAACATAATAAAAAACAGATATTTGATCTTTGTCTTCGGTTCCTAGCACAGAGCTCCTAAAACCCTGGGAATTTCCTGATAGGAGAGTCTTTATTGTTCATAGTAAGCCCCTTTTGGCCACACCTGAGTTTATGTTTATGGGCTGGCTCCTAGTAGGCACCTTTAGACTCTCTAGATGGGATCTGATAGCCAGGGCAACCAAGGATGAGAATTTACAACCCCTCATCCTCTGGCTTTCCAGGGAGCCAGAGGGGCATGCCTGTTTTTTCTATTCTTACAGATAGGAACTCTGAAATAATAATCCTAGCCAAGCTTCCGGGTTGGTGAACACATGCAGGTATAGGGGTGTGGCATGACTGAACAGGGCAGGCATGTTCTGCACACCCACACCTTCCCTTCCTTATCTCTTCATCTGGCCATTCATTTGCATCCTTTCTAACAAAACTACAATCTTAAGTAGAGTGGCTTTCTTGAATTTTGTGAATAGTTCTAGCAAATTATCAAACCTGGGAGCGTCATGCAAATGCTGAATTTATAGTCAGGCAGAAATGCAGGTAGTCTGGGACACCATCAGCAGCTGGCATATGAAATGGGGCCTTAACCTGTGAGGTCTGCACTGGCTCTGAGTAGTTAGTGTCAGAACTAAGCTGAATTTTTAGTTCTGCAATTGGGTTTGGAGGATTGGAAAAATGGTGTTGGAACGATGGCTGGCTCTTTGCTACCCCCTCCATTAGCTGCCCCTCTATTTGCTGTGGGCACATAAGTCATCTGTGAAACAGCAGGACCTGTCAGCTTTGGGACTGAAGAGCGACAAGCGAGTCTCCCTCTGAGTTGTGTAAAACATTCTGGTGTGTGTGTTAAAATAGCGGTCTCGTGGTATGAGTACAAGTCCCCGTGGACTTGCCAGACACTATTTATCAAGCTCCTTGGGATAGAATCTTAACAAAGACTGAATTCCAGAATGTGTCACAGAGCTGAGGGAGGAAAACAAATGACATAAATTGCTAACTGTGAGTTGAGGGAGATGACATGGAGACGTCTTGGAAGAATCCTTTAATGGAAATGCAGTGTCCTCAATGAGAAAGTCTAAATGGCAATGGAGCTAGACTTCGGGCATTTTATGAATTTTGTTTTATTTTGCATATTTTAAAATACCAATAACAGGAAAGAAGGATCAATGTTAACTTTTGTCTCTTGTATTCTTTATACATAATAGCAAAGTATTAATGTTATTCAGGCTATTTGCTAGCTTTATTTTTTTTTTCAGAAATTATGTTTTCCCAGTATGCCTAGGACTTTCTCATACTGAGTGGTTGAACTTGGAGTCTATTGTAGTTTGGATTCTGAAGAAGACCTTATTAGGAGGATATCCAGGGAATAACACTGAGGTACTGAGGTAACTCGTCTGCTACCTGCCCACGGATGGTGACTCCTGGGGACTTGAGACTACACAGGTACATGAGCAAGTGCTCCTGAGAATGAAGCATGCAACACAGGCTTTCTATTCCATAGGTTTTTGCAAGAAGTGGCCCTACATGTCATCTGTCTTCAGCACACATCAGCAGATGAGAAACTAAATCCTGGAGAGGCAAAGTCCTTGTTTAGTCCAGCTGGTCACTGGAAAAAGTCGGGGGAGAACCCCAACATCTCCTTGGGCTTTTGCTGCTGTGTGGGGAGCAGGTTGTAGAGGAATCCTAATCTCTACAGAGAAAGGAAAGGAAGTCAGAGTCGTGTCTTATGAAAATAAAAGCTACACTATACCGAGCTTTTACCAGGTATCACCACACAGTCAATACTTGACGCAACTACATCCCCAAGGAGAGAGGAAACAAAACCTGGGAAAGGCAAAATGAGGTCAAAAGTTAAAGGTGAAGCAAGTCGGCATCTACCATGCTCACCTGGCTCCTAATCTGCAGCAGCCCAGTGTAATAAATGCTGTCCTCCCTCTGCTTTGGGCAGTCTGACTTAGCCTCATTGTCTGGGTGATGACTTGATTTGGGGTCTCCCCAGCTCTTTTTTTCAGTTGATCCCAGAACATCTAATAGCCACTCCTCCCTTTGTGGGGGATGTCCAGGCTGTCCCTGAGTTATACACCTCTATTTTCTCTGGTCTACACTGTAGCTCTGAAAAGGTAATGCCCACGAGAGAGAACACCATTGTTCCCAGGACATCAGCATTCAGTCACCCCTTTTATGTGCCTCACAGATGAAGACAGACTCAGGGAGATGGAAAGCTTCATACACACACAACTGAGGGTGGCAACCGCTCTGCTTTTGCAGCATGTGTGGGCCTTCCCTCCATGCTACACACCACTTAGGGTATGGATCCACACTCTCTGAGTATGGATCCTGGATCTGAGGCTCAGGAGGCTGGGGGAGGCAGAGACCTCAGGTTCTTGGGGAAGGGACCATTAGTGCTGGCAGAGGGCACTGTATCAAGGAGACTCTGGACTCTGCTGCCCTCCTGGGCTCCTCAGGCATCCCGTGTCTGTGGCTGGGTGGGCAGCTGGCTGGCCTCCCCCACCTCCGCCTCCAACTTGGCCTTTCAATGTCACCAGCCTGCGGCCTCCCAGGTTCCCAGCACAATTCCAGCTGTTGATGGCTTCAGGGCATTCAGGAATGGGTCCTGTGACCTGGCTGTTTTTTCAACCTAGCACCAGTCACAAGGGGTTGTTTTGTTTTCTGTCACTGCTATTAACTCAAACCTTGCTGGGCTGCATCTAAATTTGGCTTTCTCACTCCTTTGTTTTATCTTGTTTCCAGGCCTGCCTGCATTTGTCATACCTTTCAGTATGCCATCTGGAGATCCTATAACCATTTTTAGAGACAGGGAACCATATTACTTAGAATTCTTTGCTTTTCTTTTAATTAGGAGTCAGTGGATTGGATACAAGTGATCCACTAGTTAAATTGAAAATGCCAAGTTCAGATAAATCTGTGTTTAATTTAAATATTTTTGTAGTCTTTGGCCCAGTCCTACACATAGATAAACATTTGAATGTTATCCAGTTACTTTGTTTGATGTGGTCAGAAAGAATACTGGTTTTTCACACACAATAATTCAGGTCTTTGTGGGTTTTGGTGAATTCTCTGATTTGACTATTGCTCTGATTAATAAGAGAATTTCTGTCTTTTCTTTTGGAAGGAGACTGGGACATGCTAAAATTCCCTTGAATGTAAAAATGAAACTGGACTTGATGACCCAGAGCACTGTCACCCACCCTGATGAGGGAGCCCTCCTGTGGTCCTTGCTCCACACAAAAGTGCCCCAGCTCTGGGGAATAGAGTTCAGGGGCATGACCCTCAGGGGTCACCCACTGGGGTTGGCAATAGACCAGAAGGCTTTCTACTTGGAAGATAACTATGAGCTTCGGTGACAGTGACGGGAGCTGAGACTGAGCTCTTGGGCCTGGAAGCTGCCCTGTGGGGTGGGGAACACAGAAGAATGCAGAAGGAAACAGGATCTTGCTGCAGTGCGGAACTGGGGTTTGCTCCTGACCCAGTAGAGCTGCTTGTTCTACCCACCCATATTGTGGGGGTGCCTCCATACAGTGGGAGGTCATTGTTTTTATCTTGTGGTCACCCAATTTTAAACATGGGTGCCTAACTAAAGTGCTATTCTCCCTCCACATATATGTTACTCGTGATGGGTCGGCATCTCAGTTCTGGGCCCCAGAACTTTTTTACAAGTCCTTATCCACCCCCACTACAATTGTAAAATTTAATCCCCCCCTTCTCCTTCTTAACCTCAAAAGCCTTACTTTATTCGTGTCCACTAGTTTTTATAAATATTTTACTGGTCAAATTGTCTGCAATGTAAATGTTGAATATTTGTCTTTGTCATTCTCACTGTCTGTACTATACGTAATTCCCTTGGACTTCTTCCATTTTGCTGTGAATGGCAATATTTTGTCTTTCCTTAATGATAAATAGTATTTCTTTGATGTGGATATGCCACATCTTCTTTTTCTGGTCTTCTCTTCTTGGAGTGGTCACTTAGGTTGTTTGCATATCCTGGCTATTTTCAATAATGCTGCAATAGACATTGTGAAACACATAATTTTTTGCATCGATGGTTCCATGGTCTTTGGATAGACGCTCAAGAGTGGGATTGCTGGGTCATACTGCATTTTCATTGTTCATTTATTAAGGTAAATGCTTTCCATACAAAGTACTTTCTTTAACTTTCATGCTGTTATTCATATAATTATACAGATGATTACACAAACACATGCAACTAAAGATGTAAGCTCTATTTTCTCCACAGCTCAATTCATAGGAAATCTGAATACAGGAAAGCAATGTGTGAACAGACTATATCTGAGACACCATTAAAAATGATAATACTTACGGGCCTCCCCTGGTGGCGCAGCAGTTGAGCGCTGGGCTGCGAGGCTGCCTGCAGCCTCTGCAGCACCGGTTTGTTCCCCAGCCGCAGGTGAGGGTCCCACCAAAAAAAAAAAAAAAAAAAAGATATTAAAAAAAATGATAATACTTAGGATAGGGTTATCCTAAGGATAGACTGAGGTAGATTGGAATAATCATCTTTTGAGAGTATTTCATTAGGAGAGTTTCTCTTTATATTATCATAGGGCAAAAAAAAAAAATCACGATTTTACAATAAAAAGAATCTCTGAGCATATTATAATGCATAAATACTGTACATAAATATAAGAACACCCCACACATAATATTAAAAAACAACAAGAAGTTGCCTAAACACTATAAAATATATAAATGCAGAGAAAACTATTAGGAAATTAGAGAAATATATTAATTTGCAATTAAAACTGAACAGAAAACCAAATGAAGATTTAAGAAGATTTATGGAATTAATACCTTTGCTTGCCAGCATGATAGGGTCTGCCGCTTAACCTCCCCGGCCAGAATACTGGTTTGCAACGCCCTCTCATCTTCCTACCCCCCCCCAAGTCTTCCCTTCTTGCCCTTTCCATAACCACAGTGTCTTTCCAATCACTAGCCTCTGCTGTAGCGCTGGCTCAGGCACGTTAGGAAACCAAAGGGTGACTTGTAAACAAATTGGACCCACATCGCTGGAGCGGGGCCCAGAACTGAGATGCAGACTGTCATGAGTACATATATGGGAAGGGGGAACAGCACTTTAGGTAAGACCACAACCACATTCACCACCCACCGAGTGGCAGGGAGATGCTGGCCCTCTAGAGGCCTGTCCCAGAAGCCAGACGGCTGGTGAGAAGAGGCGGGGCCAAGGCTCTGCCTTTATAGGGGGTTGAAAGCTCTGCTATGGACAATGCTAGCCACCCCCTTCCCCAGCCCTCTCCCACCCTTTATGGAGATGGAGCGAATCTGATGATGGCTTTTGTTTTCATCTAGCATCCTAGCAACATAGGTGAAGCCCACAGTTCTTAGGGCCATTCTCCTCAGTGATGTTTGCTGATCATCTGGTGATGCCAGAAGAGCAGAACTTAGGAGACAAAACCATTCTCTGCTAGCGAGATGGGGCTCTGTCTAGTCACCTGAAATGTAGGTGTGCACATAGATCTATGAGGTGAGAGAAGCACACCTTTCTGTCTGTAGGGGACCACCTCACCACCCAAAGGTACCGTGCAGCCTTGGAAGTCAGACTTCCTCCTTCTTTCAAAATACAGGAGAATCCTGTTATTTTGCATGAGCAAAACACCTCAGTTTCATTTATTTTGCTCCTTCTTTGGTGTGGGAATTCTTATAGTTACTCTGCTTAAGAAAACTGACCTCTTTGTTCAGTATCCAACTCTGAGGAGGAAACAAAGTCTCTGCCCTGCGGAGCATGGAGAATGAAAATGTACTGACTATGTGAAAATATTTTGGATATGATAGAGCTTATAGAATTAACAGGGGTGGCTGTTATTGACCTAATAAAACTATGCGTACATGGCAGGAGACCCAGCCATTCCCCTAAAATGCACTGGTTCTTCATATAAGTAGATATAACCAAGAACTCTCTGGGCTTGCTTGACTTGACCTTAAGGTCCAGTCTTAGTACTGTGATAGAGCAAAAGAAATAAAGTTTCAACTCCAAAACCATTTCAGAGTAACACAAGGCGACGTCTCCTGGTACATGGAAAGCATAGCTCAACGCAAAAGGTCTCAAAAAATCTTTAGGAGTGTTTTCTTGCAGTCCCCTTAGTCATGACCTTCTCCCTCACCCCCTTTTATAGGCCACAGTCTTGCTTCTGCTCACTCCTAAAAGCTCTTTTATTACTTTCCTGCCTCCCAGAGGCATCCTCTGGGTCTTCTGACCAAACCCACAAGCCAGTCAGAATCTTGCTTTCAAAAGAGGTAGAGGAGGGCCTCCCTGGTGGCGCAGGAGGTTGAGTGCTGCACTGTGAAGCTGTCCGCAGCCTCTGCAGCACGGGTTCAATCCAGGCTGGTTGGCGAGAATCCCACATGGCGCAGCAGACCTCTCCTGCCGCGCCCGCTGCTCCCCTCAGCAGTGTATTTCGTCAGTCTGCCTGTTCTGTTCCCCACTCTGTCTCCTATCACCTTTCCGTGCATCTGATCTGTACCCCAGCTCTTGTATAAAAATAAATCTTTAAAAAAAAAAACAAAAGAGGTAGAGGGAAGCTTGTGGACATTTCACAGCCTGTACTTGTCTTTGTGACACAGACAAACGCATCCATTCTAGTCGGATCTAAAGCTTGCTTTCCACTGTGTGTCCTGTAGGTATTAAACACTGTGAGAAATTGCACATTAATAACCTTCACAGAGGGTCCCCAGTGGGGTGGAAGGGAACAAAATTTCAGCCTCTTTTACTGGCAAGGAAACAATGGTTCAGAGGGGAGTTTGACTTTGTGAATCACAAAGCCCTCAGAGGGCAGAGTGGGGTCTTAAACACAGGTCATCTGGTTCCAGGGTGTGCCCACCATTGTCAGAGAGCAGGTGTGGACTCTCTGGCTGCCAGAGCTGCGGAGGAACCACAGGGCACAGGGAATGGTGTGGTTTGGATTTGCAGCACCAGTGGTGAATTTGAGTTGAGAGTGGGCGTGGGGGGCTGCCTTAGCCACTCAGACTGAGTGATCCTCATCTCACATGAGCTCCCTGAGCCCATTCAGAGGAACACTACCTTCTGGGGGCCCTGGCAGGGACCCATTAAAACTACTGGTTCCTGGGCATCTAAAGCCGCTTTTCTAGATGGAATGCAAACCATTCTGTGCAGGGGACCCTGCCAGGCATTGGCAGGATTAAATGTGACATTCAGTTCCAGATTAATCCATGTTGGAACAGTGTTGCTGAACATGTAGAGGTGTTAATTAATTAATTTTCTGAAACCTCCCCCCCCCCAAAAAAAATAAAGAACAACTTTCACGGTGGGGTTTTAGATTTCTGCACATAAGATGCATGAGCATAATTAGTATTATTTTTATAATGGATATCCATATAAATATTATGATGCTTATAATAACAAATGAAAATTATATTTGTTTAAGGTTTGTTTTTTTTTCTTTTCAGTGTCATTCCCAGATCTTGGAATTTAGGGATTTGTAGACCTTCACAGTACAGGAGGTGTAGAAGGGTCGTATCTGCTTTCTGAATCATCGCTATGAACTTTCTTTTTTTTTTTATTTTTATATTCCCCATACAATTGCAACCCCCTTATTTTGACCCCAATTCCTCCTTTCCCCACCACCCCCCAAAGTGTGTCTCTATGAACTTTCTACCCAGTGTCTTCCAGTTCGGATTTCCCCACTCACAGGGCAGTTGCCACCTTGCAGAGCAACCCATTTGGGTAGGAAGATTATTAGGTCTGAGAGACTCAAGCCAGTTCCTTTATTTTATGGATGTGAAAACTGAGGCCTGAGGCGGGGGGGGGGGGGAATAGAAGGAATCAGAAGATCTGGCTTTGATCATTTCTACAAACTGTGATTCCGGTCATCTTGTCCAACCCAGGTGTCCTGACCCCTAGCTGACCAGTGTGTCTGGGGATGTGTTCATTATTTTGAAATAAATTGAATCAATTAAATTAGATTAAGTCAAATTAATTTAAGTCAATAGAATTAACTCCTGTTAATTAAATTATTAATAAATTCATGAAAGATATATGAGTATATCTTATGGGGGCTCAGGTCTGGATGGGCATTTTCTGGGGGAATAAAAGAAAATCTTTGTTGAAAACATCAAGACTGAAAATTTTTCTCATTGTTAATATGCAGAGAACACAGATTAGAAACACATATTTCTGTGATAATTATTCTCTTTATGCAACAATAGTTCTCAAAGTGTGGTCCCTGGACCAGCACCATCAATATCTCACAGGGAAATGTTACAAAAACAGCCCTTCTATACTGAATCATAGGTTCAGGCCATGGGGTCCTGCAATCTGTGTTTTCACAAGCCCTCTGAGGGGTTCCCATACATGCTGAAGGTTGAGAGCTATTGCAGAAAATATCTTCCTTGTCTATGACTGTGTGGAGATTGATTGTGAGTCGTCAACTTGGCTACATCATGGTGCCCAAGCAGACTGGTCAATCCCATCTAGCTGTTGCTGGGAAGAGACCTTTTTAGATTTAAATCAATAGATTTGGGGTAAAGCAGATTACACTTCAAAATGTATATGGACCTTATCCATTCAGTTGAAGGACTAAAAAAAAAAGGCTGTGGTCCCCTGCAGGGGTGGGGAAGGCATTCGGCCTCCAGACTGTCTTGGAAGTCAAGATCACCATGATCCCTCCTGCCAGAATTTCTGCTCTGTCAGCCGGAGCTGCAAATTTTGAACTTGGCATCCCCTACAATCCCAAGAATCAATTCCTTAAGCACTCCCTTTCCCCTGATCCTATTGACTGTTTCTCCGGAGAATCTTGACTAATGCAAATATTAGAATCCAGATTTTTTTTCTCATTTAGCCCACATTCAGCTCTCTTGCTCAGAGAAGACTCCTGGCAGCTACTTTCATTAGGTAGGAGTTAGTACTGGCATGGGGCTTACTAGCTATCCAGGACTTAAATATCAGAATTTTGTAGTTATATCTGATTCAGCAGAATCCATTTGATTTTAGGTTCTTCTTGGAAACTTTTCCATTGGAAAAAAAAAATCTAGCTTTCAGTTTAAAAAAGCAGTTTAAAGTCCAATGACTCTGAATTTAAATCCACACTGCATGGCCTCAGCCAAGTCACTTATCACACTTTTCTTATCAGGGAAACAAGGTTATTCATCTTTTTTTCTTTTGTTGCTTCTTTTTTTTGTAAGATTTATTTATTTATACAAGAACTGGGGTACAGACCAGATGCACGGGAGGGTGAGATGATTCACCAGAGACAGAGCAGGGAACAGAACAGGCAGACCGACCAAAATACACTGTTGAGGGGAGCAGCGGGCGAGACAGGAGAGGTCTGCCGCGCCATGTGGGTTTCTCGCCACCGGCCAGGATCAAACCTGCCTTGCAGAGGCTGCAGACAACTTCACAGTGTGGCGCTCAACCACCTGTGCCACCAGGAGACCCTTCTTTTGTTGCTTTAATAGAGTTTCTGGGAAGCTATCTAAAATGCCAATTTATGTCAGGTTTATAGTAGGCATTCAGTGAATGGTAGCTATTATTATTTCAACTTGCAACTTCTAAATGTGGAGCCATTCTAGAGAGAGATAACTGTTATCTGGGAATTCTAGGTAGGTTAAGCCTGGATTTATTGTCACACTTTCAATGGGCTGTAATCAATGTATCAACATGATAATTTGAGTAAGGCACCAGGCACTGAGTAGAAAGGGATAAATCTTTAGAAGATGGGAGACACAGTATCAACCCTTGGTAGCATGAAATCTTCCAAGGTAAGGAAGATGATTTTGAAGGATCCACCAACATATTACTGTACAAGGAACTCAGGCAAGTCGCAGGTTCTTAAAATGTCTGTGAAAATAACATAGATGCTCAAAAGAGGACATAGGATATACTCTTTGAAACATTATCAGTTGTACACAATTTTCAGAACACGTATGAACTTCATTGCACAATACAATTTTCTATTCTCAAGTGAGAAGTTTGGCCTCTAAAGATAAGCAGATTGGTAAGTGAATTTCAGCATAGCTTGAAAGGGTCAGACTTTCTTGTTACTTAAAAACCCTCATATGTTATATTTAATTATGTATTAATAACTTTGAAAAACCAGATTCAGTGGACAAAGTTTTAGGAAAATAAGGACCTAAATTAGTCCATGAAGAAACTGGAAAAGTTGTATAAATGAACAATTATTAAGCAAATTAAGGTAATATTCAGAGACTTCCTGGCTTCAGACCCCCAAGTCCAGATGGTTACAGGTTAAGTTTTACAAAATTTCAAGGAATTGCTGATTGCTAATTTTATAAGTGCTTCTACAAAATAGAATAAGAGAAAGTTTTACAGCTCATTTTACATGCAATATAATTTTTCATTCAAGAGTCAGATAAGAACAATAAATCTAACAGGATATTACTCTATATTCACGTATTAAGGTAGAAAGAAAAACCTGAATCTTAGTGAATGAAATAGGTGAATATGAGCCAAGATCAAGTAGGTTGTAACCTACAAGAGCATCTCATCTTTGGAAATGTTGTCATAAAACCTCCTGGTAAAATAAAGTTGCCCATACGAGAGAATCAAAGAAAAATTTATTGCTGTATATGGCAACTTGTTTCCATACAAAAAGTATTCCATAAGCTCAACAACTTTTATGATTAAAAAAAAAATAGAAAACTAGAAAGAGGAAGAATTTTCCTTAAATTGCCTAATACAGTGCCCACTAATTTTGATATCTTGTTTTTTGACACTGAATCCATTGCTTTTTCTTTTCACTATGGGTCATTTTTCCTGTCTCTCTGCTCATGCGGTCATTTTTTTTTTATTATTTTTATATTCCCCATACAATTCACCCCCCTTATTGTGACCCCAATCCCCCCGCCCCCTCCATAGTGTGTCTCTGGTTTATAGTTGTTTGTTGATTTTTGATTTTTCTTTCTTATAGTTACTCTCTTTCCTGGTCCCTTATTTAGGTTTTCTAGATTCCTGCTATGAGTGAGACCATCCAGTATTTTTCTTTTTCTTTCTGGCTTATTTCGCTGAGCATGATCCTTTCCAGCTCCATCCATGTTTCATGCGGTCATTTTGTTTTTGTTTTTGTTTTGTTTTGTGGGACCCTCGCCGGCGGCCGGGGAACGAACTGGCGTTGCAGAGGCTGCAGGCAGCCTCGCAGCCCAGCGCTCAACCGCTGCACCACCACCAGGCCCCATGCGGTCATTTTTTAATGCATATGAGATATTCTTACTTCTTTCTTGTCATGTACTAGATATATTTGTTTTTCTGTATGTAATTTTGAGCTTTATTCTTGAGCATGGATAAGTTTGACTATTTCAGGTTATGCTTCTAAGCTTTCTTAGGGGGAACTGGAGCTGTGTTTACTCTGGGGATAACTTTTCCTCACTCCTAAAGGAGGACTCAACCAAAAGCCTCATGGTTTGTGAGTTTTTCAGTCTGGCTGGTGGGAAGAGCCATGTAGCTGCTGGGTATCTTCCCTTCTGGTTCTTCCCTGGGCTCTGGCATTTTCCTCACACAGGTGCTGATCAGTACCACATACTGAAAGGGGGCTCTTGTAGCTGTCTGGGGCTGTCGCTGTGCAGATCTCTCTTCCTTCAAGTTCTCCTTCATTTTGGTTTCTTTGGACTCTCAGTTTTGTCTCTACACCTCACAGAGTCTATGAGCTGGGAACACACCCTCTCTGAGCTGTGGCCTGGATACAGAAAAGTAAACAATCACAATGGTCATTTGTTTCTTCACTCTCAGTGATCACTTTCCTTTGTGTCTGAAATGCCATGTCTTGAGAGCTGTTACTTTAGCATTCTATCAGTAACCTCTGCCCCTTTCTTTCAGGTGGCAAAAGAAATTGTATATCTGTTACTCCATTTAAATCTCTGAACAATCTTTTTTTTAAAACATAATTTAGTCTACTTTTTAATCAGATTGTCTTTTTTTAAATTTTATTTTTATATTCCCCATACAATTGCAACCCCCTTATTTTGTCCCCACCCCTCCTTAAACCTTGTAACAATCTTATAGGTAAGAACTATTTTTACCCCCACATTAAAAAAATAAGAACATTTCTGTTAGGTTGCTTTAAGTAAGTTTCCAAGGTCACCCACTAGAAGGTGGCAGTGTCTGAGGGAGCCCAGCCTCAGGGGTGTGCTCTGTATTTCAGGGCTCCCACACGGAGGCTGTAGTGTGGCTGATGGCTGCTAGAGGGCGGCAGAGCTCTAGTTTTGTTGGGATAAATAAACCAGGTGACTTTTTTCCTTATGGCTTATTTCACCTGGTTTTTGTTCTGGGCTTTTATCCTGTCACAGCTCTCTTGTTCACTCCTGGTGATTTCTGAGCTTTGAGCTTTGTTATCCCACTTTGCTGCTTGGATGATGGACTGAGACAAAGCCCCACAAACACTGCTGAGGGTTGCAGGTTCTGGAACCTTGGCAATGGGAGCTGAAAGGCCAATGAGAGAAGACACGTGGTGTGGAAAAGCTCGATGTCCCTTCACTTTCCAGGGTAACTTAGGCAAAATTGCATGGATTTAAGATGTGTTTGCATGCTTTCACATGCTAGAGCGTCCATCAGCATTGGCGATCTCGTGGTTCTTTGGCTCCCCAGACTCCATACTCAAGGTGATGACATTGTGGAACATTAACTCCACTTATTTAAAATAGTTTCCTTCCTAAATCTTGCCCAAATATATAAAAATGATTAAAATACATAAATTCATTCCTTAGGTAGGCTGTTCAAGGGCCTCACATCAATTGGCTACTCTTGATGAAAGTTCTTGAGCTTAAGTATGTCATCCTGGAAGTGCGGAGGCAAACTCTCCTGCTATCTGGGGGTGGTCTCCCTCCTGGCACCCCCTCTTCTCCAGGCACAAATAGAGATCCTGCAAGGGCAGAGGGAAGCAGAAGCTACCAGAATCCGTTACAGAACTGCTAGAAGACCACCAGGCCCATTACATCAGTGTTCATACCTCCTGGAGGGTTCATTTTGTATCCCCACGATCCCATCCAGCTGAGAATCAGTGCCAATGTGCATTGTTTTTTTTAATCACAGAGTTAAATTATTTCATGACAAATTAGGAGCTTTCTGTAATTGTCAGTATACATTCTTAGTGAAAAACAAATGGGTTTGAGCTGCATTAATGTCTTTCCCTATACCCATGGCATCATGCTCTCAAGCCTTTCAACATTTTTTCATTTGTTTATTCATCAATGAAAAATATATTTGTAGACCCTGTGCTGCTACAATGGCGGGCAAAATAGTTATAAACATGTGCTTGGAGAGCTTGACATCAAGCAGGAGGGTCAATGCACAGGGCGCAGGAAACATGGAGCCAGAAGACCTCACTGGCCCTTGTAAAAAGAAAGACTCCCCAGAGAAATGAACTGTGGGTGGGAAGCTCACTCCACAGTGGAGGGGCAGGGGGAGCCTGGTGAGAGCAGACATTTCCTAGAGGGTGTGCAGAGGGTGAAGTTCTCAGGACACCTGGAGCCCTAAATGCTGCTTGCTGATAGATGTCACTTAACTGTAACACCCAGTGGGTGATTCTCAGGAGGAAGGTTCTCCAGTAACCACAGTAGCAGGACAGAGAAACAAGCTATTTTTCCCCTGCCACACTCCAGATCCTGGATTGAATATTCACACTCCAGACTGAATATCAGGAGGACAGTGATTCTGTGGCTCCAGGCATATGCCCAAGAAGGAGGGGACTGTGTAGCAGGGGCTTGGAAATGCCTCTGACAACAGAAAATGCAGAAAAATCAGTTTTGGAGACAGAACTAAGTTTGTGTGCTGCCTCTATTGCTTACTGGGTTTATGCATGTCCCCAGGCCTCCGTTTTCCCTCTGTGAAGTGGGTAAAAACACTGTGTGCTCAATGTGTACCATAAAACATGAGGTAACATAAGTAAAGTTCGTAGCACAAGACTTGGAGAAGGTTCTCAGTAATCTCTGGTGATTATGGTTGTTGGAAGTATATTTCTTTTTTTTTTTAAAGAGGCATGTATTATTTGTTTGTTTGTTTGTTTGTTGCGCTGGGTACAGTCAGAAGCGCTGGAGGGTGAGAGAATTCACCAGAGCCAGAGTGGGGAGCAGAGCAGGCAGACTGAAGTACACTGCTGAGGGGAGCAGCGGGCGGCAGGAGAGGTCTGCGCGCCGTGTGGGACCCTCCTCCGGTGGTGGCCGGGGAGCAGCTGGGGATCGAAACCGGCACCGCAGAGGCTGCGGGCAGCTTCGCAACCCAGCGCTCAACCGCTGCGCCACTGGGGAGGCCCTGGAAGTATATTTCGTTGTTGCATATTGAAAAGAAAGCTGAAAACCATTAGAAGATTTTGAAAACAGAACAGAAACGTGTTCATCTTTCTTGAAGAGTTGCAGTAGCTGTGGGTGTGGCCAGGGGTGATGGTCACAGGTGCTGACCCCCTGGGCTCGACAGCAGTCCCACCAGGTTGAGGTTCATACTATGACCTACTGCGGCCTTCAACCATCAGGTAATTGTGACTCTTAGCACATGCTAATGGACCATGTGCATGATGCCCGCCGGTGGGCAGGGCGATGGTTCTCGCTTTGGCCCAGGGAGAACCTGCCTTTCTCCAGGGGCCACTGTTTCTGACTCTGAATGGTGGAGTTCCAGTGATGCAATTTGCTCATTCTCTGCACTCTTTCCAGGTGGTTGCTCTGGCTCACTTCCTTCTCCTTCTGGAGGGTGGCACGGGGCCACAGCCTCCTCTGAACGGGATTTGCAGTCCTGGTCTGGAGGATGGTAACAATGTAATTCCTAGAGGACCTGTCTGGTGGAAATAGCCCCTGGGTGAGAGAGTGAATGGGACCTGAAGCTGTGGAGTGGAGCTGAGCTACAGGAGCAGGGTTCAAGTGACCCAACAGGGAAATTTCATTTGGAAAACTGAACTGGAACCAGCACCCAGAGACCCAGTTACAGTGAGATGGAAGGCCAAGGCAGCAGACTGCACTGGTGTATCATCTTACTCCTAGATGAGGATGCCAGTGCCTGTTAGCTGGACTACCTAACACCTCAGGAAGGTGGGATTGTGCCATTTCCATGCAAACAACAGAGATCCAGATGGCGGTTCAGGGGTCAGTGATCCTATCTTCTGTCTTAGTCTCCTGCTCTTTGCAACTGTCCCCCGCCCCCCCAACCCCCAATCATCTAGCTCTCCTCACTGTTTCCAAGCTGTTTATAAAGCTGTTTAGAGCAGCAGCTATGGTCTTAAGACTGCCCACCTCTGTCTATATAGGTGTTTCTTTTACTTTTCTTTTCTCCTTATTCCTAATAAACCTGCCCTTTTAAAACACATGCACACATGCACACAGACTCACACACACACACAAGCTATACATACACACAAACTACTTAGAGCAATGAAAGCTTTTTAAAAACCCCACAACCTGACTGTAGATTTAATGCCCCTCTGAGGGCAAGGTGGCATCATGGGTGTGGCATCCCCTTGAGGCACCACCAGCAGCCTCAGCTCCACCCATGCCCTTAATCTGCAGTCATCAAAAGCTTGTACTGTTTGAGCCTCAAGTGTCTTTAATGCAAAGCTATGATGTTGCAATCTTGTGGGCTGGATCCACACGCTTGTTTTAAACCCATCCACTGTAGAGGGAGAGTTCTTTGCAAAATGAACAAAGCTGAAGCTCTGACCCCTTAATTTAATGTCCAGCATTTCTCCTGGCCGCAGCTGAAAGACCGGGAGCCTGCTCTTCCTTATCCTTGGCCACCTGCACCCCAAACAGCTCACTCTCCTGAACACAGGGGGCAGCAGTCCCCATGGATCCAGCCTGGGGGAACCCTGTGAGGGAGGCCAATCCTGACTAAGGCTGAGTTCAGAATGTAGCTTAATTAGCTGAACAATTTGCAGCCCTGCTCAGCAAAGAAACCCTTGGGGCAACACATGGAGTGTGACTCACATTCCAACTTCCTGATAAAGGAGAATGTTTTGAGAGTCATTCTAGCACTGCAGCCTGGGGTCACACAATCCAGACACCACTGGCTTCTCTTCCTTCCACAGCATTCCTCAGGACCTTTCTTTTCATCCCTTCCACCACTGCTCCCCCAACCTACCCGCCCCCCCCCCGCCCCCATTTTCCCAACCCCGGCCCGCATGTACCAATAGGCTTAGTCAAAGTAAGGGATCAAGAATCTGCCAGAATAAAGACTCTTCTGTCCACATGGCCCAATGTCAGTGTCCCATTCCACACGCAGCCTGACCAGTCTCTTTCTTACAGATGCATGAAACAGCAGAATCAAAAGGGCCAGGACACAGCATCCAGTCTAAAGGGCTTTGTTTATAAAGGGTGTTAACTGGAAATAAAGCCTTCATGACACTTAGACAATGAGTTATTAGATAATCAAAGTGAGGATTTGAACCCAGAAAGCAGTCTGACAGATTTTACTCTGTTCCAACAAACACAAGTTTGAATCTAGTTTATATAGGTAGGAACAGTGAGTCATCGACATTAAAAATGTAAGTATTCTTGAGGGAGGGCTTCTAATTCTTAGCTTTCCTGACTTAAAGACTTAAAAATATGCTGATGCTATCTGTGCACAGAGAAAAAGAATACAGGTTTAAATTTCTTCTTAAGAATGCATTGCAGGGCCTCCCTGGTGGTGCAGCAGTTGAGCGCTGGGTTGCGAAGCTGCCCGCAGCCTCTGCAGCGCCGGTTCGATCCCCGGCTGCTCTCCGGCCACCAGAGGAGGGTCCCACATGGTACACAGACCCCTCCTGCCGCCTGCTGCTCCCCTCAGCAGTGTACTTCGGTCCTTCTGCCTGCTCTGCTCCCCGCTCTGGCTCTGGTGAATTCTCTCACCCTCCCGTGCTTCTGACTGTACCCAGTGCTTGTATAAATGAATAAATAAATCTTAAAAAAAAAAAGAAAAAAAAAAGAAAAAAAAAGAATGTATTGCAGAGATGCTAAAGACTGACTACCCACTGTTTAATCTCCTCTATCCAGCTCCTTGGTCCTCCGTGGGGGTGAACAGACTGGCTCTCCCCATAGGCATAGCTTTAGCATAGCTGTTTGAGACTCAAGTCTGTGCAGATGGCCTTGCTCTCCTGTCTGCCAGAGTAGGGAAGGATGATATTCAGAACATTTTACATGATGCTCATAAGGGGTAAGCTGTGCCAGAAGAAGGAAGGACTGGGACAAGGATGGACGTTTCTTGGTAAGATACTGTGATGCAAACCCTGCCTTAGGCTCAGTTACTGTTCACTGCTAGGGAAGGGGTGGGAAGCACTGCCCATTTTACAGATGACACATGTGGGTCTTAGAGCGCAAGCATGCATGCCCAAGACCACATGGTTAGCTACAAGGTAAGGCCAGATTTGTTCATTCATGGATTTATTCTTAGGGCAACTTTTTATAAAGGTCTAGGTAAGCAGCAAAAATGGGGACTATGTCTGTCACTCGGCTGGGAAGAATAACACTGTGGGTTGGGAAGAGGAGGAGTTAGATTGCTGTATATAAAGGCACTTCCTTTCTGATATGAAGCCTTCTAGGTTCTACCATTCCTCATCTCCTCTCATAAATAGTTTCCTCTGATTCTAACCTTGAATCTTCATTCTTAGTTCATCTCCTCAATCCAGAGCTAGTGCTGGCAGAGCCTCCATGGCCTCGACCAACTTAACAACTGCCCTGTGCCCTTGATCATAGAACTGCTCTTCTTCCTTGTGGCTATCTAGTAATTCCAAGGGCTGGTGTGAGCTCAGAGAAGGAGGCTTCTTGCAGACCTCAGCCCTACAGATATAGGGGTGCCTTGGATCCTTCCAGGATTTCTGTGCTGCTGATGGTCTTCTTGACTTGAGCAACTTCCTCAAAGGTCTCTCCCAGGAGACCTGCTTTCCTATGTAATTTAGGTATCTTAAGACAGAAGAATCCAGAGTTTCCTGGGAGGATCCTGGTTTTGGGAAGATCATTGCAATGACCAGAATGAGCAGGAACATTGCCTACGTGCACACATCTGAACTGGAGCTCAGACTTATCCAGGAGCTCTGCCCCAAAACTAAGGTGCTTTTCAGAGTAGAGCTACTCAGTGAAAGGAAATTGTTCCAGGGTGCCAGTGTTGTTGGCACCAGCGTATGTCTTGTGAATAAACATCAGCTCTCTTGAAACAAAGGTTCTGTAGAGTTGGATGGGAGTTGGGAGGTATCTTGCCTAGGTTTTGATAGAACTTAAGGCATCAACCTATCAGGGCATGCTTTGAGCAAGGGGAACTGACCTCTTTACCTCTGAGAGAGAAAATTACCTCCTTTGATCACGTACTCATTCATTCATTCATTCATTCATACATTCATTCAATCAGTCATTCACTTAGTTCTATTTGTTGAGCCCAGAATGAAGTCAAAAGCTGGAAATAGTCTAACGAACCACACCAGACAACCTGGCCCCTTACTTTTTTCCCAAGGGAAAGTAAAGAAAGCAATGTAATACTGAGAGGCAGTGCTGGACCAGGTGAAGCCTTTGGGCTATGCAAAAGACTTGGGTCTTTAGCTCAAAAGCTACTAGAAGTTTATAAAAGGATTTTCAGGAAAATGTTCAACATCACTTATAATCAGGGAAATGCAAATCAAAACTACCATGAGATACCATCTTACACCAGTGAGAATGGCACATATTAAAAAAACTAGCAACAGCAAATGTTGGCGAGGGTGTGGAGAAAAAGGAACTCTTCTGCACTGTTGGTGGGAGTGCAAACTGGTCCAACCACTGTGGAGAGCTGTGTGGAGATTTCTGGACCTACTGATCCAGCAATTCCACTCCTAGGTATTTACCCAAAGGACACAGAAACATCAATTCCAAAGAACACCTGCACCCCTATGTTTATAGCAGCACTATTTACAATAGCTAAACTTTGGAAACAGCCCAAATGCCCAAAAATAGATGACTGGATCAAGAAGATGTGGTACATATATACCATGGAATATTACTCAGCATTCAAAAAAGATAAACACATGCAATTTGCAACAACATGGATGGTGCTGGAAGGGATCATGCTCAGCGAAATAAGCCAGAAAGAAAAAGAAAAATACCGGATGGTCTCACTCATAGCAGGAATCTAGAAAACTTAAATAAGGGACCAGGAAAATGAATAAATATAAGAAAGTGAAAATCAAAATCAACAAAAATCTATGATCCAGAGACACTTTTGGGGGGGTAGGTGGAGGGAGGGGAGGGATTGGGGTCAAAATGGGGGGGTTGAAATTGTATGGGGAATATAAAAATAAAATTTATTATAAAAAAAATAAAAGGGAACATCTGATAACATGAAAAAAACAAACAAACAAAAAAAGGATTTTCAGGGATAAGCAATATATGCAATCACATTTGCTTATTATTATTATTAAAGTAAATGAATTGGAGGGGGACACAGCTGAAGACCTGGAGAATATTACTATGACCCAGGCAGGAAAGACAGCAACTGGGATTAAAGTGGTGAGAGTGGGGATGGAAAAAGCAGACACATCTGAGGGATGTTTAGGACGTTAAAAACACAGACCTGCCCCTGCCAGAGAATCTGTCTAGTCCACTAGCTGCTCATAATCAACCAAAAGAAATGAATGCTCATCTTAGGATCAGCAATTGTAACCTCCTAACTGCACAGAAGTAGGTGCAGGTCCTAGGGCGAGGGGACTAGCGTGAAGTTCACAGCAAATCAGATGGAGAGCAACTTAGATGGGAACCACAATGCGGGCTCACAACAACTCCTCTCCAAGGACTGGGCACCTCCCTGGGGCCTCTCCTCCAGGGAGAAGTGAGGAGAGGAAGCTGGTTTCTATTCTTCAGGGGGCATTGAAGACTCAGAGCTCTGATGAGGAGGGGGTCTGGGAGGAAAGGAAGAGTATGAGAGTGACAGGGTGTGGGAGTCTTCATTCAGTCCCCCTCTGCTTTCACCTTGCCTGCAACACATGCTTCAGTCAAGACATGAAAGCCACTCAGCATTCAAAAAAGATAAACACATGCAATTTGCAGCAACATGGATGGCGCTGGAAGGGATCATGCTCAGTGAAATAAGCCAGAAAGAAAAAGAAAAATACCGGATGGTCTCACTCATAGCAGGAATCTAGAAAACTTAAATAAGGGGCCAGGAAAATGAATAACTACAAGAAAGAAAATATCAAAATCAACAAACAACTATGAACCAGAGACACTCTATGAGCAGTGGGGGGCGGGGAAAGGAGGCTTGGGGTCAAAATAAGGGGGTTACAATTGTATGGGGAATATAAAAATAAAATTTAAATTAAAAAATAAATTAAAAAAATTAAAAAATAAAAAAATTACAAAGAAAAAAAGACATGAAAGCCGCAGGGAAGGAGATCTGAGAACAATGGGCACTTGATGCCTCTGGGGGGCAGGGCAGATAATGAGATGCAGACTTGAGCCAGGGGGGCTGTTTGCAGTCCAGCCTGCCCCCTCCTTTATGGCACTGAGGGCAGACTTAAAGGTCAGGAGGCCCCTACCCCCACTGTGCAATTCCTTGCTTATAACTACTTGAATGTTGGACACTCTCACGGGGGGCTTTCCTGGGGGCCCTCTCTCGTGTCGTCTTCTCTGCCCCTGCACGCTTCTGCCCACATCAATTTCAATGCCTGCATTGTGGCAGCAGCTGCAACACTGGGGGCTCTACTTCAGCCCTTTCCTTCTTCCTCCCTTCTTGCAGCCACCCACCCCCTGAGCCCAGGAAAATCTTGGCCCAGTAGGTGGGGAGCTGGGCAGTTTCTTCCTTTTATCTGTACCCACAGATTTTATGTTTTCTGGCAGCTGGCTAACTAAGATGCTGTGAGTGAGGCAGCAGGTGGGTCACCAGGATCTACCTTGTTCTCCATAGAAACTTTTATATGCAGCTCTTGCTTATTTGTAGGGTCCACATATAAGTGAAGATGGTAGACCTTGAAGGAAGAGAATGAGAGGGACAGAGAGAGAGGGGTTGGGGGCACCTTTATTCTTTCATTTTGCAGGTAGGCTATACCACTCTCGTTAAAATACAACTTTGGAGTCATCTGGTTTGATTTTTTTAATAAGGTTTTCTTTTTTTTTAGGTTTTTAAAAAAATTATTTATGCATGTAAGAACTGGGGTACAGGTCAGAGGTCTGGGGATGAGAGGATTCACCAGAGACAGAGTGGGGAACAGAACAGGAGAATCAACTGAAATATACTGCTGAGGGGAGCAGCGGGCAAGTCAGGAAAGGTCTTCTGTGCCATGTGGGTAGCTCCTTGGTAAGGGATTGAACTCATGATGCAGTGGCTGTGAATAGCTTCATTGATTGTGCCTTAACCCCTTGCACCACCAGGGAGACCCTGGAGTCATCTGGTTTGAATGGGTAAGTGGTTCACTTTGGTATGGGACTTAAATGAGTTTCCTCTCTTTTCTATCTGGATATCCTTGGAAAGAGGGTGTGCTTAATGCTGCCAGCAAACTCCTGGAGGCAGTGGGCATATATGCAGGAGGGTTGGAGGGCCTCACTGGGGAGACCAGAGCCTCAGGTCACAGTGCACACCTGAGCCAGACTGGGTCTCCCCCCCAGCATTTCTGCCTGGCATGGGGATGAGCTCTTAGAAGAGGTCTTGAGCAGGGTGCCCACATTGGCCAAGTCCTACCCTTGAACTGCACCCCTCAACCCCCACCCAATGATGCCACCCCTCATCACCTGGTTGCTGTGAATTCTCTGAAGGGAAGACAGTTCCCTGGGAGGCACCACCCAGAGGCACTAGGGAGCCCGGCTCTCCTGAGAACCAGGCTCACTCTGTGTCTGGGGCAGTCTCCGCTCCTGTGAAGAGAGGACAGTGCTCAGAGACCACACTGACCTTGAGTGTCTCTGGTCTCCGGGCTTGCTGGAGCCACAGGGGTGCTGGAGCAGACCCACTGCTATGAATGGGAAACCCCGGCTGAGGCAGAGACTGGCAGTGTTACAGAGCCTCATCGCTGTCCATCTCTGTCAGGAATCCCGCAGAATCCCTTTGCTGCCAAGAGGAATCTCTTAGAAGACCTACCCTTGTCCCCTCCATCCTCATTCTTTACAAATTACAGTGAAATGTTTGAGTGAGGCCGACACCCCACCATTCATGTGTGATTCTCAGCTGTCAGTGATGAGCCATGGATGCCTGGGTCTCCTGACCACCCCGGCCCTGGCTCTGAGGAAGATGCTCACACATGGTAGAGAGTTGGGGTAACCAGGTTGAGCGTGTGCTTGATAATTGCATGTAGACAGAACCAGGGTGGTCTGAAACTTGAGCTGGAAGTTCCCTGACTTGGCCATTGCTGTGCAGCAGAGGGAAAACTGCTTCACTTCTCAGAGGCTGCAACCTCCCACTGTAGACTCACTGCAAGGCTGTGATTAACGGCAGGGCCAGAGAAGGTCTGCCAGCCCAGGAAGACTGGGTCTGGCAACAAGGTAGTGGCCAAACATGTGCTGCTATTTTGGGATCTATAGGCAGGCCTGGTGGCCACAAACAACTTCCCTCAGGTCCACAGATGCCTATAATTTCATCATCACTGTTGCTTTCCTTTGGTTTAAGGTATCAACTCTTAAGGCAGATCTTATAAAAGACCATTCCTTCCGCCTTGCTTGTACTAACATGTGTATTTCAGGCATAGGGAACTCAGACCACAGTGTGCATGGGAATGCTGGGTCTTGCCAAGACTCAAGGGCTGACTCTAGACTAATAATCACGGTATTTCCATTTTTGTGGCTAGTGATTGGTTTATGGAGGGGCAGGGATACAACCTGAAGAGAGCCATGAGGAAGAGTTTACTTGGAGTGCGCTCAACAGGATGAGAATTCTCATTTTTGCTTTTGCTTAATCCTATTTGTGTCTGCATGTGACACTTAAGACAATGGCAGCTGTTTTATGACTGTGTGGCAATGAGTTCCTGGACTAAGTCCCCAGACAGGCCATGTCGGACTGGAAAGCTGGAATATACCTGACTTGTCCAACACTCTTTTGAGTCAACCTTGCCACCACCATGCCTTGGGCTTCTTGTTCTATAGAGTAAATAAATGCCTTTGTTTAAGCCTCTGTGGTTGAGTTTTCTGTTTCATGATGCTGACAGCACCCACGCAGCTTCTCATCAGTGTGTAGCAGATAATCTCAGTGTTTGGCCTTGATCCCTGAGAATATCTTATTATTGTCTCTTTTGCCTACTAACCACCTCTACTCTTTGTGGTGTGACTTCAGCACCAGGGGCCTGGGGCTCGTCCTCAGAGGACTCTTGGGCAACTGGAGCTGCTTTACCTTTACCACCAGAGAGCAGAAAGCCCTGAAGATTTTGCATCCCAGTCCCTGAGGAGGGCAGGACCTTTGGTGTGAGATCACAAGCCAGCTCTCCTCTCTCTTCCCTGAAGTATATTCTTATACTTGACATGTGTGTGGCTCCTCATTTTGGGGTCTGGAACTCAGTTAACATAAGATGGAACTCAGTTAACAGGAACCCAGTTAACATCAGACCAGCTCCTCCTGGGGGCTCAGCCTTGCCCACACTGGCTTCACACTGCAGGAGCTGGGCAAGGCCAAGCTCAGGGAAATGTCCTCAGAACTTCCCCTACCCTTAAATCCCTGCCCATGGTGCCTGCTGCTTATGGGCTCCTTCCTGGGGGTGAGGGATACTGGTTGACACCCCTGCCCCTGCTTTGCACATGGACCAGGCAGGACCTAGCTGTGTTCTCCCAGCTCTGGATTGTCTCTTCTCCAAGCCTCCATCGTTCACCCAAGCATTGAGGCTGCCTAAATCTTCTCATTGTTGCTCCCTGTCTGCTGGGGAAGCATGTTCCTTTCTGTTTTTGTTACAGTTTCTCATCCCCAAGTCATCTTTGAACTGTTTTCTGTGCCTAGATTGCTACCATCCTTTCCCATCTCTTCATGCATTGGCCCTTAGAGCCCACAGATCCTTCAGGGAGTAAGTCACATGCTACTTCCTGCAGGAAGTCTTCCTGGAGCCCCCTAAGGACTAATCTCTCTATGGGGCTCACATAGCATTCTTGGGTAACCAGGCTTGTGGCATGGTGATGCTGAGCTCTGTGTTGTGGTGACCTTTGGATTTGTGTCTTCTTTCATCAGAATGGGTGCTTCCTGTGGGTCTCTGAGCCTGTCACCCAAGGTTTGTAGAGAACTTACTATGTGCCAGACTGAGCAAGCCTCATGGTCGCTAAGAGGAATGGGATGAAGTCCTTGCACGGGTGGGAGAGACAGACTCAGAGTTTCACCAATAGAACAGGTGGGGGTAACGGACAGGTGCACACGGTAGGTGGGAGCTGGGCTTGGCAGAATTAGAAAATGTCTAATTCTGGGGTGGGCAGAGAGAGTGCAGGCTGGAAAGATGGCAGGATCAGATCTGGGGTCTTCTTTTTGGTGAAGAGCACTAAGTTTGTGGGGGAATAGTGGGTTTGGTCCATGGCTATGCATAGAGAGGCTGCTCCATAACTTGTCACTGAGATCCCGAGGTCCCATTGTTCATCTCCCTGTTCACCCCCACACCTCCCACTGTGCAGAGACCTGGTGAAAGCCATGAGCACTGTCTCCCCATCTCTGCTGAATGTGCAGAACCTTTTATATAAACAGCAAGACTAAGATTCTCCTTCTTCTCCATCTCCTGCTTCTCCTGGGGGTGCTTAGCCAATAAACCCAGACTGTGTATCCTCACATGGGCCAGAGAAGGTGGCATTAACTGGGGGGTGGGGATGGAGGTCAAAAGTCAGAGTCTGAGCAGCAGATCAGAGCAAATTTGACCAAACAAATTTGACCAAGGAGTGTGAATTCGACATTTTTTGATCCAGTTATCAATAGATTTGTCATAAAACACCCCAAAATTAGCAACTTAAATAACAGCATTTTGTTTCCTCATGAATCTGCAATTTGGGTCCAACTCGGTGGGTTCATCTCAGTTCTGCTCCACTTAGCACCATCTGGGGTGTCTGGATAGCCTGGGGCCGCAATTGTTGGAGGCCTCTCTCCCTCATACCTGCATGTGGCTTTTCCATGTGGCTGCTTGACTTCCTAACAAGAGGTGGCTGGGTGCCAAGTGCCAGCATCCTAATGGAGAAGGAGAGGAAGAAGGGCAGGGGATGGAAGTGGTGGAAGTGACATCATCACCATTGCTGGTCTAGCCTTGCAAGTTACATTCTATTTGTTAAGTGCAAGTTACTAAGACCAACCCATATTCAAGGGGAGGAAGAAGAGACTCCACTTTTTGATAGCGGAGTATCAAAGAATCTGTGGCCTTGTGGACATGCTTTCATATCCCTACCCCTCCCAAGTGCCTTCCACCTCTAAGAGACCAGCACCCTAGGGCCAGGCTGCCCCACACCTCTCTCCACCAGTCCCCTTTCTGCACTTCACTCCTCCCAGCTGAATCTATACCCTACATGGAACAGGAAATCAAATCACAACCATGTAGGCATGGCAGCATTGCCGAGAATTCCTATTTTTAGGTAACTTCAGCACAAAACTAGTTCAGTGCATGAAAATCTGAATTGGGAAATATCTGAAAGGCCCAACTGAAAATTTCCAGGGGGCAAAGTGCCAGCTAACCCATTTCTTCCTTGTCTTTCATGTGGCTCAAACTCAAACGCAAGGGACTGCCCCCATTTTCCGTCCCACAAACCTCTGTGAGTCATGGAGCCCAGCCAGTCGGCAGGCACTGGCTGAGAGCTCTTGCTAACCTGGCTTTGGGACTGGGCACCTGCACACTACTCATGTACTCCTTGTCTCTTTATCAAGATGGGTTTTTAGTCCACCATTGCCCGGTAGGGATGGCTGTCACCCGGGGATGGAGTATGGAGTCCAGGGGCTGATGACCGCCTGTCATGCCCAGATGGGGGAAGTTAAAGAGCCTCACTCAGCACAAGCGGCTTCCATGACAGGAGCATGACTTTCTGTCCCTGGCTTGTGCTCCTCACATGCTTTTCTGCCCTACAGCCTCTAGATGGCAGTAGCAGAGAATTGGAGATCCCAGGGCAGTGAAGTGGGGGTGGGCGGTTGTTGGAAGGGAAACAGCAGGATCATCTCTGATTCCGCTCCCAGCAGAGCTTGGTTCTGTTGCTGAAGAAGACACAGTTCTCCTCCCCTGACACTGCTCTTTCATCCCCTGCGATGGGAGAGCTCTGGCACACCAGGTTGGGAGATGGAGAAAAGTGCAGCCATCCTCCACATCCACTATGGTGAGCATGCCTGCCCCAGAGAGCCTGCTGTAAGTGCGAGGCCTGTGTCTGTGGCACGTTGTGTGATGTAGTGAAGTGAGCACGTGACACGCTGGGGACCATCCTCACAGAGCAAGGTGAACAAGGTCTGGGACGATCTGATCACACATGAGCTTGGGGTTAACCCTGAGTGGTCCTGGATGCAGAATTCAGCTCCATCCATATCTAGTTGTGTGACACATGATAGGTCATTCCCATCTCTGGAAGCTTCTCCATGTGTGCAAGGACAATTTTTGACCAGGTTATTACTAAAGCCAGGTTATTACTGAAGCCAACTTCAGTTTGAAAGTTTTAGCATCCTAGTTGTGATGAAAGATTATGAATGTCCAAATAATGACAAAGTAAGCGGGATACTCTTTTGGTTGTGGTTCCTGAACAGGAGAAAGAGGGGCAGAGCAAGCCTCGTGAACATGTCATAAGGCATCAGGAAACTTTTGAGTAGAAACTAGGGAATGGCAGCAGATCAAATCTAAGACTATGGGCCTGGGCCCACCTGCAAGTCTGCTGTGCCCCACTGCTGAGCTTTCTCAGCCCCCCACCTCCCACCAGTCACTTCACTTGGGTTTCCCTTTATACCTCCTCTTAACCTGGTGACCTCCAATCCCTTCTTCAAGATTCAGTTTACCCAGCAACTTCCCCATGAAGATTTCACTGGATCCTGTGTGTATATGAGGCACCCTCCTATGCATTTGCTCTGGACTCTGTGCTTATAGTATAGAGCATTTTTATTTTTTATGTACACACATACACACACACACACACACACACACACACTGGTTATAGCGCTTTTCTTTGATAAAATCAATTATAATCAGCTTCTGCTAATCATCATCTCTACTACTGGGACTTATTCCTCCCACCCTCAAATTCTATGAAGGCTTGGATGGGGATCTAACTTCTGAAAAATATCTGGGAGGGCTCTTATTTATCAGCCACTCTGGCAGCCATCCTTCTAAACATACATGGGCTCTTGCCTGCTGCCCCGTGGGAAGACAGTACTAGACACCCATCCCAGGCTTGGGTGTGGGATTCTGTGCTGGGGCTGAAAGCCCTGGGCCTGGGTCCAGTCTCTCTGAGGCTACCACATAGGCAATCCCTTCTGAGATTGCCCTACCTTGCTGGGGTGCCCCAAGGAGTTTAGTGTAGGTGATTTTTATATATTCCCACCTGATTTGTCCTTTCTAGTGGAAAGATGTGGAAATGATCCCCTTTTTAATTCTTGCTGCTTCCTTTCTTTCCTGTACTCACCTACTCTCTTCCTCCTCCAGAAGAGACCCATGCACCGCTCTCAATGATACACAAATTTATCTTATCAAATCAGATTGAAGAGCTATGTATATATATATATATATATATATATATATATATATATTCTTAATTAGCCACAAGCTTAGGGAGATCAGGAGCTGTGTCATCTTAATATCTTGAATTTCAAGAGTTGGAAAGTGCCAGAATATGTGATAACTCAAGACATTTTTATTGAACTGAATAGAATTGAATAGCCCAGTTGTCCTGGTTTGTCCAAGATGAGTCTGAATCAGGATCGTTCTCTTTTTTTTTGGTGACTCTAGTTACGTGAGACTAGAAAAATCAACAAGAGTTTCTGTTTCATGGCATTCTGGAAACATGATCTTTAATCTTTGAGAACTGGCAAAACTCAGTCAGGTGAGTGATAACATCTTAAATTGTCAGTAGCTGGGAGGTAAAGGGATCAGGTTTCAACCCATGAAGAAAGGAAAGCCTGGATGGCCAGAAAAAAATTGGGTCACAGCCAAATGGAAAAAGAACATAAAATTAGAGACAGGGCAAAAACTCAGTCTTAGATTATACATATTTGGTAGTGCATGGGGAGCAAGGCAGTGGCTAGATGGGGTTCCCAGGGGAACAAACACCCCTGGGCAGTATCTCATCACCTGGCAGAATGGCACTCTGGTATCAGCCATGCCTAGTTCTCATTGACTCTGCACAAATTTGGCCCACTTTTCTGTTACAGAAATTATGAAATTTAGACAGACTCACATCCAAATGGAGAACTACCCCACTCCTGCATAGAAGCAGGTCACGAGGGTGTCACCAGATGGATGATTTCTGGGGAAAGAACAGTGAAGTCAGGTAACTTGGTTGAAGTTGATCTAAATCAAAGCTTTAAATCTATAGAGTATAGAATTTTAAGCATTGGTTTCATTGGATGTATAGCCCTGGTAGGATTTCTTATTTTGTCTCTGATTGAGATTAACAGATTATATAGATTCTAACATATACTCCACATAGATGTAATGGATTCCACTATTTCATTAAATAGCAATGGTGTGAAATGTCTGCCAAGTGCAACAGTGACCCTTCAGCTGAGTTAATGTTTTATTCTTCTTTCTAAACATAATTAGCCCACATGGGTCAGCTGTTTCTAAGGTCTCTCCTGGCTCACAGTAGTATATTCTGTCAATAGCAGAGGGTGATGTTGGGGTCTCATTTTCCTGTTTGCTGTGACATGTGGTATACATACAGTTTGTCGAAAACCTGAATCAAGAGGTTTAGGTATAAGTGCAAACAAAGAGGGCTATTACTGAATTTATGCTTGGAAACTGAGCTGTTGAGACTGTTCTTCCACTTTCATTTTGGCAGTAATAATGTAGCAGAGGTTTTCAATAAACATTTCCAAATAATCAATCTTATTTGCAATTAAGTTTTTATGGGGTTTAATTAGATTATTTTAGTGTTCAATAGTGAAATGATTATGTCTCAAGCCTCTTTGCTTCAGGCCTTAAGCTGGAGTAGAGTTTTTAAGATAAAAAAATTCACTGAAATTTTGGCAAAGAAAGAAGTGATTTGGATGAAATGTAGAGTTGTTTGTGATCGATGGTGATAACACCATCTTGAGTCTATCTTCAGGATAAGGAGTAGATTATTTGGCTTTAACTAGAATTCTCTATTCAGGACACACTAAGGAGTTCATGAAGGACATTTTTTAGAGGGCAGAATTACAGAATATTTGTTCATTCATTTTTTTCTCTGTTTCCATTTGGCTATGGGTTGTTTTTCTCTTTTTTAAAAAATTAAAATTATTTAAAAAATTAAAATTATTTAAAAAATTAAAATTTTTTAATAAAAATTAAAAACATTTTGAGATAATCATAGATTCACATGAAATGTGCACTTCTGTACATTTTACTCAGTTTCCCCAAGGATAAACAAAGATTGTTACCTCCATACCATGGGATTATAGTACAACATCCCAACCATGGTCTCGTCACTGATGCAGCCGAGATATAGAACCTTCCATCACCGCAGGATGCTGCATGTTGTCCTTTCACGGTCACGTCCACCTCTCTCTATCTCCACTCCTCCCCTCCTTAGACCCTGGAAACCACTGTTCTGTTCTCCAAATCTAACTTTTTTTCATTTTAGGAATGTTGTGTAAATGGAATCATCAATTGTTTCATCATTTGGGATTGGTATTTTCCACTCAGTGTAATTCTCTGGGACAATAAAAGACTCAGAAATAGAGAGTCATTTGGAAATGAGAAAACTCTGAATTAAAAGAATTAACAAAATTTACTATAAATGAAGTAAGTATATTTACTGAAGGATTTAATTACTAAGACCTGAATAAATGAAGAGACCAGTGTCCCTGAAAGAGGAGATTTAATACTGAAGCTACCAATTCTCTTCAAATAGGCATATGTTTCATAGTCTCAAACTTGAATAAATTGAACTCTTATAACCCTCCAGTGCAAACATTCTTTAAAAATATAATTTAGGGATGGAGGTGACAACAAAGATAAACTTCCGAAAACAGACACTAAAATGAAATGAAGCCTAGTAGGGAACTAGTAGTTGGATATGCTAAATCCCAAAGAAAGGTTCTATACCTTCTAGAAGGTTCATGTACCAGAGAAATTGAATGATTGGAACAAGAAAGTTTTCTGAAATTCATCTGTGCTAAGTATGCCACTAATGGTATATAATTGCGTGCCACGAATATTCAGATTCTTTCTACTTTTTTTGACTTTTCCCTTGGCAAATCTCTTAAAATAGTGGGCAAAGTGGGAAGAAAAACTGGAAAAAATGTGACGGTTGTGTTGTCAAAGCAGAGGACAGTAAAGTTTACAGTACTAGGTTAGCTTTCAATCCAGGGCTTCTGGAAGTCAGGCATAATTCTTTGACCAAATTGTCTGAACAAGGATCCTAAGGGGTGTCAGAGAAAATGGAGTAGATCAGAGAATTATGGGGCCCCCATCCACTCAGGAGAAAGCTAAGGGGCCTTGCAGAAGACAGTGATGGATGCAAGCCATATGAAAAAGCATATATCAACTACCGACCTCATCCCTATCTTTGGAGGATGTGTGTAATTTATAGAGTGTTTAAATTAGACAAATGGCCCAATCGATTTAGAAGAAGGGACAGGAAACACATGTTTCTTTTGCATTAAACTGCACTTCAGCAGAGCAGAAATGCTTAGATCTCCTGAGTTACAGAGCTTGGGATCTCCATCAAAGTGCTCCTAATTGCAGGGATTGTACTTCTCCACAAGGGCGATCCATTATGGAGTACACTGTCTCCATAAAGACTGAGGAATACGTTAAGCAGCTCAAACTAAGTGGTAATTTATATCATTGTTTATAGGAAGAAAGAGCAGGAGTGAGCATGAGAGTGAGGGTGAGAGCAGGAGAATAAGAGAGAAAGACAGAGGAAGTTTTGTTGAAGATGGAAAAAGGCAGGAGAAAGGATTGAACTGTATCATGGAAAATGCCTGCCTCTCAAGAGGATTTGAGCCGAGAGATAAGGAAAGAGGAATTGCCTAGAATCGCCCAGTTCGGTTTTCTGAACTTTTCTAATTACATTGGTGACTGGAGTGAATTCTCTGGAAACCAAGGGTATAGACCTCTGCTAGAGCCTTTCTTGGAAAGCGGAGCAAGTCATTGAAAATCTGTTTGCCAATGGCTAGTTCACTGAGAACCAAGAGACCAAATTCCATTTCACTGGTGACCTGTTTTCTGATTTATTGAGGGAGTTGCCCCAAGGTTTAGTTTCCTTTACATATGCCCAAGCCATTTATATATGAATGGGCAGGATTCCCCTTAAATGCATTTTACTGTCACATTCCCTTTGTGCATCTATGGCCTGACCCTATATCTGGCACTGCTTTGGTCCAGACTTCTGTCCCTGCCTCTGCCTTTGTAGGCAAAGCAGTACCTACAACCTAACTTACTGTTTAATCAGAGACCAATATGCCATTGACCACCCCCATTCACCCTCCAGTGAAACAGGAAACTTTCCACCTGGAATGTAGTTCCCAAATGTAAACATCAATACAATGGCAACACCCCCTATTTCCTGCACAAAACCCACATTTCTTCGTGTGCATTTGAAGCATAACAAATTACCCCAAATTTAGTCTTAATGATCTACACTCTTTCATGGTCAGCTGTGCAGTTCTTCATGCATCTCATGAGGACACAGTAGCATCAGCCTGGGCTGCTATCACCCCAAGACTCCTCTGGGGGATCCTATTCACAGTGGCTTGTTCACAGGGCTGGCAAGTAGTGCAGGAACTTTTTTCATGGATGGCTTGTGTGACTTCCCAGCCTAGTAGCTTCTTCTTTCAGAGTGAGCTCTTAAGAAGATAGGAGAAAGTTCTAATGTCCTTTATGACATAGCCTTAAAAGCTATGAACTATGACACAGCCTGAGGATCTTTGGGGGCCATTTGGAGGTAGCTATCACAATCTGTAAAGTGCTACAAAGGGTGCCTAGTTCATAGTGACTGAACTATGAGAAGTGAACAGAGATCAGTGGCTCTTATCTGATGCTTCCCAAATGTAGCAAAACCTCCTGGCTCCCAGTTTAAATTCACTTGTGCTAGAAGCATCTGCTCAGGGGCAAAGTAGGGGAGCTGGGGCCATGGACACACCTTCTGAAGCACTCTCAGCTTGGCATTGGCCCCTATAGTCTCCTTCCATTGCCACTCTAGAAGAACTTTCAGTGTGGGTCAGTTAAAAATGGTCAAGGCAGTCCTACCCAACTGAGGCTCTGACTTCTAGAAAACAGTACGTGAAAGAGACTGAGAATCAGAAGTTCTAGGACCAACTCCCAGTGTTGTACTTAGGGTTAGGGAAAAAAATCAGAGCTTCAAGTTTATTTGTCCAAAACAAATGGGAATGCCCTTTGTTCAATATGATGTTTGTCTAGATAAATCCAATCAACTGGTATTCACTGGTGGCTTCCTGTGTTCCAGGCATTGTGCTGGTGAAGACAACATAAAGATCCCTGTCCTCACGAGGGAAACAGACTGGTGGGAGAGATGGATGTGTAAAACCTGCAGGGAGGGAAAGCAGGGGTGTGGCCATGCCGCTGGCCTGGGTTAAAGACTAGTGAGGGAAGGAGGCTGCCTCTCAGAGCAGTGGACAGTGACCCTTGGGGTTGAAGCCTGGTCAGCCAGGATGGAAGTGCCAATGCAGAGACACACGTGAGAGGGTTTGTAAATGCTCTTGTAGCTTTGGGTCACATATTCTTTCTTTGTCACTTCCAAATGCCTTATTTTTCTTTTATTCCCTCTTCTTAATATTATTTCCAAATGAATAGACCAACCGAGGCCTGGAGGCCATGTGACACAATGATGGTTTTGGTTTCTCTTGATTTTCACAAAATCTGGCAATTTCCTCTTCCCCAGCAGGACTGAGGCTCACTGTGCACAGCTCATGGATGGGGTGCATGTCTCCCTTTTCAGAGCACAGCAAGATTCACTGGTAAGTGGCACTTGTCTGGCCTCCTGTCCCCAGAGTCTTAGGCAACAAGACAGAGGCATCTGCTAAAGCTATTTGGCCTTCATTTAACAGATCACCTGACCCTCCCCTTCACAGCTCCTTTTCCTCAGCCAATAACTGGGAGATGAGGGGAATATGGTGCCACCTCTGCTGAGCCACTGCTCTCCCCTAAGACTGGCTGTCTGGTCCCACAGGCTCTACATGCACATTGACCCCAGAGCCTGGGGTCTCCACATGGGTCTTTAGCCTCCTTCTCTGTGTTTTCCCAGGATCCAGCCAGCTATGAGAAAACACTTCTCTGCAAAAAAGAATCCCCAGGTCTCCTGAGGTTTTAGCATAGAGAGAAATGGCAATTTGGGATATATTACGGGGCTGATGGTCTTCCATCACCCTTTGTCCTCCATGGCCTCCTCCCTCAAACCCTGAAATGTGAAGAGGCACTTCAGCTGCTTGGAACAACTGTCCATAGATAGGAAACTTCTCTGGGCTAGGGAACCAGCAAAGGTCTACACTGCAGGGACCTGGTTTATTTATCTAGCTGGACTCCATCTCTTAGTATTCAGGTCACGAAGGGAAAGTGAGGGGAAAGAAAAAACAAATATTCACCGAACTTGGTGTTGTCTGCAAGGCTGTCAAGCTGGTGGGGCTGCAGGTCATGGTTAAGAATGACAGAATCACGGCCCCCTGGGTCTCAGTGGGCAGCGCAGCCAACCTTCTCTTTTCCCAGGGAAGTCTGAGTATGGAACTCAAGCTCTTATCTTCAGTCATCTCCCAATCTGACTTCACTCTCCAGAATCACTGTTCATAGGCTAGTGTATTTCTAGATTTCTGAATATTAACACTCACCCTTTTGTAGTATTTTTTCATGCATGTAAGATATACTTACTGCATTTGCAAAGAAATAACTATTTCTGTATAATCAGTATGTTCAATGAGATCTTTCATCAAATAATTGCTCATTCAATAATAACTTTATTTTTTTGAATGAGATGAGAATGAAGGTTCTAAGTGACTTGATCAGTCTAGTAAGTGATGTGATTGGAAATTCATTCCATTACACCTCAAAGTTCTAATTGCTTTGTAAACAAGTCGTTTGGCCAGTGACAAAGAGGTACTCATCTTGGCTAGGCAGCCGGGAGAAAGCCTGGGCTCTGGCAGGGGATGGCAGCAGGGTTCTCTGCTCCATCATGCCTGGAGGAGCCCCCAAATCTGAGCTGACACTGTTTCATCAGGATGGGAGTCACTTTGGTTTCCAACTTGTCCTGTCTTACTCTTGTGCCAATGGGTAGCTTTCCCAGCCAGAGTCATGCTCTGTCAGGCATGTTGACCTATGGGAGGAAGAAGGAGATGTTGCTCTTGCAAAGCACAGTGCCTGCAGGGGACTGCCATATGAACCCAGTGGTGTTGCCTTTCACATGCATTGGAGGACAGGGCTCAGCCTGGAAAGAGACCGTGCCATCTTTGCATCTGCAGTGCCCTGCCGACTACTCGCCTGTGTGGTATCACCTCGACTCAGCCGTCTCTCAAACTCTATCTTCAGGTATCAAATGAAGGGGGTGCACGTGATGGTCTTTACCATCCATTTTGTCTCTGACACTGTGATTTATACAGCATTAAACTTGCTTCACAGCAGTCAAAATAATCTATATTTTTGCTGATATTGGGGGAGAGGGGTTCTTTAATCCACATAAGGAAAACCTTTGGATAGTTCTATAGAAGGCTTGTATCCTTCTTCTTCCTGAGTGATCAAAATTTGGCCAGTTTATCTTTCCTCTGAGCACTGGAGATGTAGGAGATGCATCCCGGAGATATAGGTCTGGGTTCTTGTTCATTTCTGCCCATCTCCCATCTTCCTTCTCTCCGGGGAAAGGGTCAGTCACTCTTCTTGAACTCAGCACTCAGCCTAGGTGCTCCCAACAGAAAGGAAAGGCTGATGAGTCACTTAATAGTAGCTCAGCTGGGGATGGCTTTCACTGACCTGTGCCCAGGAAGCAGATAGGCTTATGGAAATATATGAGGGAGTCTCAGGACCTGCCTCCCACCCTCTGGTCATCCTAGAGTGGGGTACAGTCTGAGGACCCAGACTGAATATTTCTACAAAGAGAGAGACCACTTCTGCCTACACATATATATTTCCTACCCTCACTTGTTTAAAATAAGAACTGCCTGATTGTGGCTTACTTAAAGAGAACTTTCTGAGTAGACCTTGGCAAAGATGGAAGGAGCTACCTCTTGAGTTCATTGTTATTATGTTCTAGAATGTCACCCAGACATTGTGATGTGAGGTGAGCCTCTGACTCCATTCAGAGAGAACTCTGTGTGAGACATCAGGTAGGAGAGACCTTCAGCTGGGAGAAGACACATAATTTTGTTATCTTCTTACATTTCTTTAATATATATTATCTTCATGAATTTCTTCCTTGAATTTTTTTGTTTGATTCTATTTTTGTTTATTTCTACTATTGAAATTGAATGTTTATTTCATTATTTTCAGTATTTTTAAGGGAAATGAATTTAAGGCTATAAATATTCCTCAGAGTGCTTCTTTGTCCATATCTTATAGGATTTGATATAAAATGTTCTTAATTCCACCCTCTTTTAGATGTTCTTCATTTTTGTCTGGCATGTCCTTCTTAATACAAGCATTAGTTTGAAGTTGTTTTATATTTTAAAATTCTAACCTTGTTTTGGGTAGAGGGGTCGTATTTTTATCCTAGTATCCAGAATTGTTATAATTTCTACTCTTTCAAATTAAGATTTTATTGGAAGTAGAGTACACATTAGATTGCTATAAAACTTTTCTGTATTTTTGAACATTTGTATTGTTTTATTTGAAATAGCGTCATCATATAGTTGCCTATCTATATATATATAGCTCAAGCTATACAGACAGGGTTGTTAAATTTGTTATTCTTTTTTCTTGCTTCTTAAATAAATTTGTTAAAGTTCCACCTGTTTTTACAATTAGAGGGAGGTAAATATTGCATATCTTCTCTGGTTTCCTAACAACAGAAACAGCTGGACGAATGCCAACAATAGTAATAGCTTTATTATGGAGAACATATGTTATGTCTTGAGGCAAAATGAAATTTCCTTTTCCTTCTTTGAATTGAGGGAACTTGGTCTGTAGACTGGGATGACCAAGTTACCTAGTCAGAGGTTGAGAAACTAAGAACAAAAGGGTAGAGTGCCAACTTGACCTCTGGATTGTAGAAATGGAATACTCCTGCAGTGATGAAGCATAGAAAGGTGCTAGGAACAGCAAGAAAAATAGAACATGATTTGTTTGCCTAATTTTTAGTGTGGCTACTTGAATGCAGTCACTGGGATCCATTAGAAATCACTTCTGCATACTCCACTGGTCGGATTATTCCCTTTTGCATAGAGGCCTGTACATGAGGGAGTGAAAAGGAAAACAAGTCAGGGGCTGGAACAACTACATCTTTACCTCTCTAGAAACGTGAGAAATGGAGGTAAGCAGGTCCCCTTAACAACTTTGATACCATTGTTTTCCTTGAATTTTATCATATGTGCTTTTGTGTGTATGTGAGAGAGAGATTTTGTATTCAGATTTTGTATTTGATGTAACTTGAGAGTCATTGTCTTTCAACAGAAAAATTCAACCAAGAAATAGTCATTATAATCATGATCTAATCCGTGGAAAGTTTAGCTGTGGAATCACTTGACTGTGGCTGACCCGATTCATCTGCACAAGGCCAAGGTTACCTTGTGTTCATCACTGCTGATGCATTTACTAGTAAAATCCTCATGTCAGTTTATTGACTTCCTTGATGTGATGAAAGAAAATCCAACACTTAGCCTTTTTTTTTTTTTTGACACTTCACTGCAACAGAAATATCCTCAGTTGAGATGTTTGTTAGCTATCAATTTAATGTGTTCATTGTCTTGGCAGGAAGCATTTTCCTTGGACCACTTTCCTGACTGGTTTCTTCTTGCATATTCAGAGCAGAGGAGATGTTATTGTCTTCCATTGAAGTGAATTGATGCTTCTCTGTGAGTCTGGATGTTATCAAGATAAAAAGATTTAGATTTCCTTCAGGGGTGATAAATCAGATTCTTTGTGAGGAGTGTTTTTAATCTCCTTATGCCTTTCTTCTAGAAATGTTTAAGCCAGAGTGATGGAGGTGGAGAAGTCTGTCTAAATCACCAGGGATCCTTCTCCCAGTCCACAGACATGCCAGCTCCCATTTGACTTCCAAGTGCCCACCTGTCTAGGTCCACCTCTGGCCTCCCAAGTCCTTCAAATCCCCTCATGTTCCCTCTGGAACAGATCAGCTTCCTATGGCCTCAACTCCATTTGCAACGCTTTGGAGTCTGTTATGTTTCACCAGGAATAAGCAAGGTCTCATTAGGTGAGCTGGGCTCTGTCTATGCTTTGCCTTCTTGTATATTCTTCCATCTCAGGTAACTTTCCTGGATTACCATGGCACTTTTCTTTAGGAGGGGCTTCTAATGCTTTCAGGAGGCCCAGAAGTAGTTACTAAAATTATCTTAACTATATAGATAAAATTATATGATTAATCTAAAATATTTATTTTTCATTCAAAAGTTAATTGCCTAAATATCAGATGGTAGATGTGTTGGTGTCTTGTATTTTCAGAGGGAGCCAACATCACCAAACATTGCTAAGGAAAAGGCAATCCTAGGCTGCCTTAAGGGAGAAATGGAGTTTGGAATTTCAAATTTTAGCAGTTCATTGCATTATAGAAAGAAGCTTGACAATGAATATGAAAGACAGTGATTAACATCTTGAAGAATCTAGAAAGCATGTTATGTGGAGAAGAATGAAAGAACTCTATTCCAAAAGACTGTCTAATCTGAAAAAAAAATTGGGGGAAAAAGATTGCTGTCTCCAGATGTTTAAAGAACTGCAGTGTGGTAGAGAAAACAAACTGATTCTGTGTAGTCACCATAGGATAGGACTTTGATCTGTAGGTGGAAGTTACAGAGAACAGATTTCATTTAATTCTATTTTAACAACCCCAGACACAGCTGTGTGGGAAAATGGTCACTATGTCCCCCTAAATATCTGAGCCAAGGCTGCTCCCCTTTTTTAGGAGGCTGGGTGGATAAGCTCCAGGTCTTTTGCCTCTGAGCACGAGTGATTCTACAGTTGTAGGAGCAAGAAGCAATGGTGTCCCTCTTACGGCTCCAGAGGCTGGAAGGAGGGCAGCATATCACGCTGTGTTCATGGAGGACACTGAACCTGACTGTAACCCGCAGGAGATGTTTATTCAGCTTGAAGTCTCAAACTGATGCACCAGGCCTGGAGTTTCACCGGCACCCCTAACATCTGAAGGGAAGACTCCAAGTCTGACTCAGACAGTTCCATCTGCACCCTGAACACAGGCCCAGGGTGACCCGTGTTGGCCTGAGGATGAAAGGCAGGGTCTGCAGTTCTGGGGCCGACTGGGCTGCAGACACGCTGAGCAGGACTTTCTCTTTCCTGGTGTTCTTCCCTGTTTGTCAGACCCATTCCCATGAACACTTCAGGCGCTGTCCTTCTAGGAAGGTTGAAAGCTAAGTCTCCACTGTGGGGAGCAGCTCCAGTGTTTACCCAAGTCCAGTGGGGTCCTCTGCCCTGCCCCTGTCCAGCTGAAGGCCACTTGGGCAGGTCGGCACTTGTCTGCCTTTCCTGTCCAGCAGTTAAGTGGGCAAATAGTTTGATGGCACTGAGCAGGGCTCTGGAGATGGACACAGCATGGCATCTGGTGACACTCATGTGGGGACACTCAGGAATGAGTCCTTGCCCATGTCTCTACACAGAATGTTTTTTTATAAAAAAGAGAAAAACAGAAAGAAAAGAAAATTGATGTAGATTTTACTTAAAAAAATCAAATTCCAAGGGAATCCGGAAGTTGATTCTCTTTCTTTCCAATTAATCTAAATCTGAACTTTGCTTACATTTTAAACTGGTATTTTCACAAGATTTTATATTTTAAAAAGGATACAAAAATAGTACAAAGAATTCCTGTCTATCTTTTGCCTAAATTTCCCATATGTTAGTGACTTATGTAGCACAGTACAAAATTAACACAGAAAATTAACATTGACATGATGTGAATCTATAGACCGATACAGATCTCACCACTTGTCCCACAAATGTCCCTTTTCTAGTCCAAGTTCCACACCAGGATCACATACTGGAATTGACTGTCATAGTTCTGTAGTTTCCTTTAATCTGGAATAGTCTTAAGGGCACATTTGGGAGATTCTAGTCTAGAGTAGGAGAACATCCATTTGAAAAACACAAACAGTCCGCTCGCTTAGTGCTGTGCACAGTTAGGATTGAAGGACTGTCACAGTGAAAAGGCAAGAGACCTGGAGTTTTTGCCCCCTGATGGCTGTTTAGTGTTGAATAAGTAAACTAGAGTTTCCATGCAAGGTGACACTTACTGTTAAGAGGTGGTGCACATGGGTTTGGAATGCAGAGAGAGGTAGAAAAGGATTCTAGAAAGAGAAGATATTAGACGAAGGGCCTGCAGGATGAGTAAGAGCTATTCGGGCTGGAACATTGCTGGCACAACATCATACAGGCAGTGGCCATGACATTGGTGAAAGCCCCAAGGCACAAGACATTGGTTCTCAGCACTGGAATGAAATGCATTCTCATGGGCAGGAGACCTGATGTGGGGAGAGGTTTATGGGGGACCAGACAAGCAGGGGGTGATCACGGCTGATTATACAAAATCTTGGAAGTATTAAGGGCTTGTTGTCAACTGGAGACCAATAGGAAGACATTGGCATGTTTTGTACAGGTGTGTGATCATATTTTTAATTTAAAAGCACTATAAGAGATTATGTCAGCCTGAGCCAAGGTGGAGCAGCAGGCATGGGGAGATGAGAGCAAGCCTGAGATCTGCAGGAAGCAGAACCAACAGGACATGAAGATTGGTTGGGTTGATGGGGTGATGGAGAGGGAGCCCCAGAGTTCTACCTTTGGCTCTGAGCAGATTGGTGTCAACCTCTGAGATAGAGGACATGGTAGGAAGAGGAGTTTTGAGGATGTTTTTATGCTGATGTGTTTGGGTAAGTTGTGTAAAGTTGGCATGTGAAGCTGAGGTCTCTGACTCCTGGTCGAGGGCTGTTGACTGTTATGGCATTCCTCCTAAGTCCTTTCAATCCAGCAAACCACTAGGTGTGAAACATGTGCATAGGCACTCCTAAAAAGCAGGCTGCCTACCCTAGTTCTCTCCTCTGGGAGCCTACAGAGAACTCCCCAATATTGGGCAGGAACTGAAAAAGGCAGTATGAGGATGCCCAAGCCTGTGCTGCAATGTCTGTTGAGACCCTATTCAATTGGGAGACTAGAAGAAGCTGCACAGACTCACTTCTGTGGAGATGGGGTCAGAAAGGCACTGTTGATGATGGGAGCTGTCCAGACACTGCAGGGTAAAAGCAGATGGAGCGGAAGGGCAGGCCAGAACTCACAACCTGTGGGCTATTGGGATGCAGGAAAACACCAAGAACTGTGGGAGTGTCCTTTCCTCCATCCTGGCAGAGAAGGGCTTGAAGGGGCAAGAGAACTTGTCAGCACTGAGCTCCTTCTACACAGAAACCACCATGATAGTTTCCATCTTCCTGTATCACCACTGAAGAAGGAGGGGCTCAGAGAGGTTATGTGACTTGGCCAGGGTCACATAGGTAGCAAGTCTAAACTAGGACTTGGACAAAAAGATGACTCTAAAGCTTGCCCCTCTGTTGTATTTCTGTGTTCTATACCTCTATATTAATTATTTTGTTCAGCTGGGGCAAATGTCAAAATTGTCCCTATGTAGGTATGTGGGGGAATCCCTGGATAGAAGAAGACAAAGAGAATGTTCGCAGTTGTAGTCCCCAACTAATCATTGGCATCATGAAAAGCCCTGGCCATCATGAGAAAAGGCCTTCCTGAAGAGGCAAAAGAGCAGTGTAAGGGCAAATTCCAGGGAACAGTGCTGAGCGCATAGCAGGGAGGACGGTCATGCAGCATGGACGCAGTCAGGGCAGTCACAATTCTGGCTGGCCCAATTTGGCATGAGGTTCAGCTCTGAAGTCCCTGATTCAGAATCTTATTCTTGATTAACTATAAGCTATTAGTCTCAGGTAAAGGCTTGTCCAAAAGGGAGAGATGTTCCAGCTCCAGCCCCACTTCCAGGGGATTTTGTTGATATTTATAGAGGCTGTCTCTTTCCTTCTGACCCATAGTCACCCAGTTTGCAGACCTGCTCTGTCCTGACCATCAGGGATGGAAACACTTAAGAAGAGGAGCTATCAGCTGGACTCTTCCTGCCCTCCCAGTGTGGATGAGCTGGAAGTCTGCTCCAGCCCAACAGTCGGCCTCCTCCCAGCTCAGCTGGAGGGGGAAGTCTGGGCAGAGGGGGGCTGGGGTGTATTGACTCCAGGGTAGGGTGCAAACAGCGGAGAGAGAGAATAGTACTAGAATGTAAGTGAGGATTGGGGGAATAACTTGCCCTGCCCCAGTTTCTCATCTGCCAGGATTGGAACTGAGGAGTTGGCTGCCCCCAGGTAGCATTAATTGACATCCCAGGTCACCTGTCCATCTTCTCAGCTCTGTGTCCCCTCCATGCCCAGGCAAAACCACTGCCTACAGATCAGAACTGGAATCTGCACATTCAGGCTGACTTTAGTCCTAGAAGCAGGAACGATGGTCAAGGACATACTTCTGGTTGGATGCAGGATTTCTCCTTTATCAGTATGTCCTGGGAATCTTGCTTCAAGGAGCTTTTGGGTTATATAGAAAGAGCACAGACAAACAAATAGCTTCTAATATATTAATGGACCAATGGGTCCATGATAAATGTCTGGGCAGCACCCCTGAAAAATGAGTCAGGGGTCTCCCATGTGGACTCTGAGGGTGGAAGTAATGGATGTGAAGAATTTTTTTGCTCAAAGATTTGCTTTATGTCTTGAGAAAAGAACCTCAAGCTTCTTCGATCCCCTTCTATCATGTATCTTTGGCAGCTCTGAGAGATACTTTTTCTATTAAGCAAAACCAACAGCTGCTGATTTTGGCTACAGTTGCTCAGTTCTTGGGGGGAAAGAAGATGCTCGGGTGTCTTCAAGGACTACTAGTGGAAATCAAATAAAAAACTTAGAACAGATGGGTCTGGAGGATGGAAAACCCAAGGGGCACTACGGGTTCCCATCCTCAGCGGAAAGCTGTGAATGCCCAACAGTAATGGGGTCCTCCTCCTACGCAGGACTGGCCTAGTGTGCTCACCTTCACAGGGCAGTGCTGTGGGGTGCTCCTCAGGGCTCCTCCCATCTGACCTTTCAGGATAGACACAGGCAGAGCAACAGATTCTTGAAGGGGATCATGAACAAGGATTGGGAATTTTCCTAGATCAAAGTACGTCACCCAACATCACCTTACCAGTTCTACCATAAGTGACTATACCTTTGGGTGTCAATTTCTCCACTGCTGAGTTCTGATGTGACCTGATTGACACAGCAGTCAACATTTGTATTATTATTTTCTATGTGATAGGCACTAGTGTGCCGATTGCAATCCCACACTTAATGCTCACCTTATTTGTGTGCTGTATCCATTTATTGAATATAAAATTGAGCCTTAGAGAAACAAAATAATTTACTGAAAGTCAGAGTTAACCATTGGCATTGCTGCCTAGCTTATCACCAAAATTACCTAAAATACTTAATTACCAGGATGGACTGGCTTTCTAGGAAGATTGATGCTATAGTCAATGAAGCAAATGAAAAGATGTCCACGCAACCAAAAATTTCCAAATATTGGAGGAAAATCAGCATTATCAGAGGGACAAGTCATATTGCATTGAAATCACATGAAGATATTGATTTAGGAAGCAAGGTTTGGAGAATCAGGAAATTGGTATTTAATAACTATAATAGGATATATATTTCAGAAATGGATGAGAATATTTCATATATAAGTTAAAAGCATTAACAATCTGGAGACAAAATAAGATCAATGAAATTAAAAAATGAGTATAAGCCCAATTATTATAGCTGAACACTGAATTTAAAAGTTGGAAGATGACAACAAAAACTTTCAAAATGTAACCCCCAAAAACAAAGAAAGAGAAGTGTCAAAGGAGCATTGTGAGGCAGAATAGGCTTATCAGTTTCCAATTCTGCTGAATTGAATTTGAAGGGGAAAAAATATAATAAAACACATTTGAAGGATAAATTAAATAACAGAAGACAAAATTTTCAAAAATGAAGACATAAATCCTCAAATTGAGATAGCCCACTGAGTGTTAGGTGTGATAAATGAAACAGACAAATCATATGCACATGTTATGGTGACATTTCAGCAAACCAATGATGAGAAAAGTGAAAGCTTAGTAAACAAAAGAGAACACAAATTTCCTACAAAGGAATGAAGAGAGACTAGAAATCAGATTTCTCAAAATCAGATGGTTTCTGAAAGCAATAGAGCGATATCTTAAAAGTCTCTGGTATGTGGTTTTTAACTAAAATCTAGTCCAAACTAAACAAAATATAAAGGTAAAAATAGTTTTTTAAAGACCTTTTAGGACTCGCAAAGTTTACCCGATCAGAAGCCTACCAGAAGTTTCTGGAGAGCCTATTCCAGCAAAGTAAAGCAAAAATGAGGACAGTTAAATGAAAGAAGACTCGGATATTGATTAGCTAGAGAAATAGTGAGTTACTCTAAATATTGATTTTGAAAATAATTAGGATAAAAATGCAGATGCATTATTTCTAAATAATTTCAAAATAGTTCAGATCATGGAAGAAAAGAAAAACTATATATTTGAACTTTTAACAGCACCTCTTTTCAGCTTTTTTGAAGGAGGAGAATTATTTTTATTTTTTGCTTGGTGATACAATTATGTATCCACTTTAGTCACCCTTACAGGGTATTTGAGAATTCTTTTATTGAGGAAGTGTGAGCAAAGCGCCTCCATATCTGGAGATATTAAACACATAAGAAAATTGGGGGAAAGGTAGACGAATTAAGTGAGTGACTAATGACTGATTTAGTGATACCCTCAAACATGCCACTGCTAAGGGGGGAAACTGTAGGATTTTTCTCTGAAACAACTGACCCACTCAGGGAAGAAAACCTACATATCCATTTGAAGGTCAGGTGGAGGAGAAATGATACTCAAGTGCCTGTTTAGACTTTCCTGAAAAGTGCATATTTGTAAAAACACTCAATGGAGGGAACAAAGCCTGTCTTGGTTACAAAATGCAATAATGGAAACTTGAAATATTGGAGAAGAGGTGGACTATAAAACAAGTTTTCCACAAAATTGCTGCATTGAGTTTACACTGAACAACTTAGTGAGTTAGTACAAGTTTAACAACAAAAAGCTGATATTCATTCTAAAGTTCCAGAAGCAATCTTTTGTTCACTTTGCTTGTTTTGCACTGAGTTTTTAAAGCCCATCTAATGAGTCACATTAATTTTTAAAATTTTAAATGCCTTTATTCACTTATATGATAAATAATACTGAATAACAGTATCTGGCTATCAGTCTGTCAAGCTTAGCTAAGAAATTTACATCTCTTTTCTATAACATGGATTAAAAGGTAAGAAAAGCCAATTTAATGGGCATGAAGCCAATTTCACATTTATGGCAATGATTGAGTTACAAATGAACAGGAAATGCAGGTACATATATGGGCATTCAGGTGACTGCATGGGTTTAACATAGGACTTACATTTCCACTGGTTTATACCAACTTACTTGCTCTCTGTGACTCTCATAGGTAAGCAGTTTCGAATATTCCAGCTCCTGGAGAAGGGTGGTATCTTTTTAAATTTTCTCCTCCTCTTTGTTTTTCTAGCTGTGTTTTAGTTGTTGCTTGTTCTTTCAAGGTTCAATTGCTTTCAGATCTTCTTTAAGTTCTTGAATTTTTCATCTGTCTCAGTGTCTCCAGATGTTAAGTGAGACACAGTCTACTGTGGTGTGCTCTGCGGGGAGGGTAAGTTCCACATCTTGGTTCTTCTCACTTCTCGCTTCCTGCTTTGCAGCTTGTCAGTCTCATATTTCCTTTGATTTTTAAGGGCTGCTTTTGATAATGGTTTATCATTTCCTGTTTGTGATTTCTTATTCTGGGAGTGATTTCTTCTCAGGCAGCTTGGAATTGGTGATTGGCTTATTTCTTAAAGCTAAGAGTCCATCAACCACTATAAATTTAGGTTTCTCACTGATATTTTACTTGCAACTACTTTGTAAGTTATTGTTTTTGCTGGAAATAGGCCATCCAAAAATGTTGCCAGGACAAGGCTGGCATGATTCCAAAGCTTGTGCCCATTATTAACATACAACCTGGTAGTTTGCATGGCAGTTAAAATGTGCTCCCCATCTGGGCACCGAGCAAACTGTAGGTTCACAGGCTACTAGTTCAGAAGTAACTTTGTGTTTTCTAGCATCTCATAATTATATTGCTACTCAAGATTTCTAAACCCTGCTAGCATTAGTATATGACCAGGAGGACTAAGTAAGCTGCATTAGCGTTCCAGTTCCAAAGTCAAGCACAGGATCATATTTCAAGTTGAAAATCATTGCTTTGGCAAGCACAAAACAATAAATAGCATAAAACTCAGCCGAACTAGAATTCCAAATTGCATCAAAAATGGGGCTATGTTTTGGTAATTGAATAGATTACAGTCCTTTCTCCATTTATTACAAGGTAATGTAGCATTTGTTCCCCATAATAGAAAGTTCCTGTCTTGTCAAATCAGTTCTGGCTCTTACAATACAGCTACAGGTTTTTCATTCCAAAGCATTATAACCTCCCCATCTTTCCAGGAACATACTTCGAGGAACAGTTTAGTTGGCTAAACAACACCTGTATCCAAAGGTGGGTACACTTTCTCTCTGGAGCATAGTAGTCTCATGTCTAAGTGATAACACGATAACTATTTTTTTTTTTTTTTTTGGAAATGCAACTTACTTGCAATTTTATTAAAATTGTTTTTTCAAAAGTGAACTTTATGAGTGTTTATAGTTATCCTTTCAAGTACAAATAATTTCATCATCTGACTGGGATGGATATTGATTTTGCATTTTTTTTCTGCCCGAGAGACTTCCAGCATGCCTCAGTTCCATACCACAGACTCCCAGGTGGTCTCCCAGGAGTGCAGGTACATGGGGAACTTGAACTTTCTTTGTAGTTAGGACAGGGTTAATTTTGGTGATAAGTTAGACTACCTTTGGAGGTAGAGGAGTGTTGTTATCTTGAGTTAGTGACATGGGTGACATGTTTCAGAAAACAAGGCCCCGCCCTTACTAAAGGTACAGATTGCAATTTTCCTGAGATTCCATTGGGAACAGTGTGCTTTGTGTGAAGTGTGGTGGCCCATTTACCACAGTGAGTCCTGACACTCGATGGTTTCATGTACTGACTGTGGGAACTTGCCAACATCGCGGCCTCTGAATCCATCCCCTAACCTGCCAAGAGTGTCAGGGATCACCCCTCTCTGGAGGGAGGACAGTTGCGTTCATTTTTCAATGCCCCTTGAGTTCATAAATTATTCTGCTGTTGCCAGGTCTATTTTCTAACATGGAAGAGGTCAGAATGTGGGTCCTTTTCTCATTGCTGAAAATTAAGGGAAAATTCAGAATTTCTCAAGGAGCACAGACTTTGCTCCTACAATTCTCTCTGGCCATGCTTCTAGGCACAGGATGAACATCTGAGCAACAGGATCTCAGAGTCCCACCCGGTCCTGTCTGTCACTGCTTTATTCATGGATGTCTGTAGAAAGCACTCGGTTTATAGTGGGATTCCAAATGAAACAGGGAGGGAGGAAGGAAGTAAGCTGTAGAAGCATGTTGCCTTTGCACATAGAGTTTGCAGCTCATGCACACTGACCCTCAGAGGACTCCTGTCACATGACTCCCATTTCAGCTCCTTTGGGGCAGGGATTGATGCCCTTTCTTCCAGTGGAGTTGTCCCTAGGTGTCCTCAACTCAAGAAGGATCACTATCACCCATTATTGTCATCTTGAAAACCTATTCCCTTTAACTTTCTGTGCAGAAGGAATCCACAATCAGGGCCTCCCCGGTGGCACAAGGGGTTAAGATGCAACCTATGAAGCTGTCCACAGCTACTGTAGCATGAGTTTGATCCCCGGCCAGGGAGCTACACACATGGCGCAGCAGACCTCTCCTGACTCATCCTCTGCTCCCCTCAGCAGTGTATTTCAGTCAGTCTGTCTGTTCTATTTCCTGCTCTGCCTCTGGTGATTCCTCTCACTGCCCCCACACCTCTGGCCTGTACCCCAGTTCTTGTATGCATAAATAAATCAACCTTTAAAAAAAAAGAATCCACGATCAGATCCAAATATACCTCATATTCCTGCACGTGTCTCCACTTTCACCACTGGCTTCTAAACAGCTTCCTCTGCTTTTCCTCTTCAGTCTCTCACCGTACAACAGGAGAGCGACTTTGCAGTCATGTATTGGATCCCGCTCTGCAATGTTTACGGCTCTAGAACATCACACCTACTGCCCATCACACCTACAGAAGGTCCACACACCTGTCACTCCCCTCTCCTCAGACTCATCCCAAGCACCTCTCCCCTTGCTCCCACGCCAGTCAGCCTCTCTCCAACTGCCACGGACACTGACCATTCCCACCTCGGAGATGGGTACTTCCTCTTCAAATGCTCATCCTGGCCCCTTATGTGACCAGCCTTCATATTTGAGTGGAAATATCCTTTCCAAAGTAGCTTCTCCTATTGTCCTGTTATGTCCCTATTTGCCATTATCTTGCCTAGTTCTGCGTCTGTTTCTGTGTGGCCTGTCTTCCCCAGCAGAATGTAGGTTTCTAGCAGGGAGGGAGCTTGTCAATCTTATCCCTACATTGATCCCCAATTCATATCACAGATCCTGGCATGTAGGAATTGCTCAATACATATTTGCAAAATAAGTTGATTTTTGTCCCTTCTTTATTTCTCAGCACCCAGTGTGCTCAGTAACTAGCTAGTGAATATAGACTAAATAGATGAAATGAATGAATAAATGCTTATCTCTGTTGTCAATCCTGCTGCAAATACCACCCCCCACCATGGTATAGCAGTACCTGGACATGAGAACACTTCCCTATCTTTCCTCCGGGTCCTGTTCATATGGGTTTCCTGGTCATTTCCACGATAAGAATGAATAAGTGGAGGTGGAAGGTATCAAGACTCTGGATCTGAAAGGTCACCCAATTTTAGTTTTTCACTGCAAAGAGGAGCCTGTAGATGGAAGATCTCGAGAAAGTTCTGATTATCTTGCGGTCTATGGTTTAGCCTCAAACAAAAAGCAAATCCCTGACGTGGTGTGTCCTTGACTAGGTCTGCTGCTCCTGTGCATTTCTTCCAGGGAAAAGTTCTCCAGGGAGAAAGTAGAACCAGGATGACTGTGGCAGAAGGGAAGGTGCGGGGGCAGGAGGCTCTGCAGGTCACTGGTTTTCAGGCCGGAGAGTAGGGTCAGAGCGATTTGTGAATTTGTCAAGTGGCCCACCAGGGAAGGCACAGGTGGCAAAGGAAACCATCTGAGGGTAGCACAGGGGGACTCTCCCCAACAGGCCCTACTCTGGATTTGCCTTTTTTCTTCCAGGGTCCTTGATCTCTAACCCTGGCCATTTTCACTCTCCTTTGGATTCCTCCTAAGACGTCTGGGAAGAAGGACACGTCCTTCCTCATCTGACTCCCACCCCTCTGGTCCCAGAAATGACCCTGGATGAGAAACACAGGATGCTCTCCTGCCTTCCAAGGAGACTCTCCCACTGCCAGGCACCTGGCCCCGCCCATGGGTGGCACCACCTGGGCACACCAGGGCATGGGTATTCATAATCCTGTGTCCAATTAGTGAATCCAGGCTTCTCCACAGGAACCCTCCCTCATGTGTCCATCCTCCCAGGCGCCTGGCTCAGAGGGGGACTTGCTCTCTTTCATGGGGTCAGAGTCCTGGTTTGTGTCCAGAAGCTACTTCACACGTTCCTGCTTTTAACTCCTTTGGTGTATGTAGTTCATTGCTGGGGAAAACTTGGCACACTTAATGTCTCCATTCAAGTAACTCATTTGTTTTAAATTTTGGAACCATCTGAAAAATACAAGTCAGTGTTAAAGTGTGTGTGTGTGTGTGTGTTGTGTGTGTGTGTGTGTGTGTGTGTATTTGAAAGAGCATATGGGAAAATCCCTTTCCCTGGGCTATTTATAACACTTCTCAGGCACTAAAAGCACAAGGGCCATAACTCTCACCCATCCAAAAAATGCTGAATGCAGCACTTTCTTATTTTATGCACCTTCTTGCTCTTAAGTGCTCACTGTTTGGATTTCTGATCTGATAACTTTATTTTAAAATTCATGCTTGCCTGAGCTCTTTCTTCTGGCCAAGTGCTTTACCTCCATGGCTACCCTCTCCCTCAAACCCCCATTCTGTGCAGTGGTGCTGCAGGCTGTGGTCAATGACACTAATCTTCACTGCCAAGTGCCATTCAACACAGTTCTGCAGAAGACCTAACACCACAGAAGAGATGTCATGTGGGTCACACAAAGTCCTGTCCCTTCTGATACCTGCTTGTCCTTCTCTCTCGTCCCTTGCCACCCTGCAGAAGCCTGGCTCCCAGAAGGAGCTCCATAAATGCAAATTGAGTGAACATTTCCACTCTACCCTCTGCTTTTTTTCTGCTACCCAAGTTCTTATGATTCTCTGGATCCACACTCTTTCTTGGATCTGAATCTTTGAACAAGCTCTCCATCTTCCCAAGTTGCTTTGAGACTGAATATTTTCCAGGTTCATGAGAGTTGTTTGGGTCCACGTGCTTAGCTTTGACATGAATAAACTGATTAGTCTGCAAAGAGTAGGAAGACTGAAAATGATGCCATAAGTGGTCCTGAGTCACAAAGGACAGTGTGGGTGATGGACAGGAGGCTGATGGCTTTCAAGACAGCAATTTTCAGAGTTCCAGGATTCAGCATTGAGAGACAAAGAATAGGATCCCTTAGAGTCCAAATATCATCCAAATTAGAGCAGCAGGGCTGGGAGTGCTTGGAGCCATTCAGAAAAGAGGGGAGAACTTTGGAGGCCCCACTAATGCCCTGTTGAGTGTCCCTTGTTTAGTCTTCTTGTGGAAGAGGAAGACTTGCTTGCAGGTTCTGGGCAGGGGCGCAGGGAGCCTCGCTGACTCTGAACTGCACCAAACTTGAACCAATGCAATGCTTGATGCTGCAGAGAGCTAATAATATTCCTGCAGGTGAGGCAGGATAAGCTCTGTCCTTATCTATACAGAAAGAAGGATGATCAATATCTTCTAAGAGAAAAAAGTGAGCAACAACTACTGAATGTGCATATATGTACATTTATTACATGCATGTCTCTCCATATGTGTGTATATACACACATCGAAAAATGTCACCAAGCATACAAGGTTTGGCTTTTAAATGGACATTTTCCTATAGGTGCTATTCCCGTGCTGTGTGATGGTATGGCTCCTGTTTACTGAGGGACTGGCTGTTTCCAATTGCCCTGGTAGTGGTCCAATTGCCAGGAAACCAACTCCTAGCGCCCCACCAGCGCATTTCATACCGCCAGTTTCCTTCCAGGATGTTCATCTTCTACTCTGCCTCCAATCTACCAATTCTCTGGCTAGGTGCTACATTGACTTGGTTTCCCTCAAAATGTCAATAGATTCCTTGTGGGATATCTGCGTTCCACTGAAAGTGGTTTGATATAAAATGTTAATTGACAGCTGACTTTTAAGTATGTATTGATTGTGTCAGAGGAAGCCTCAGGGGTTTTCCTACTTCTCAGGGGCCTGCAAAAGACACTTGGATTTTCTTTCAAGGTTAAAAGGAACCTGATCTCAGTTGCCATGATTGTGACCTCTTTCTCTAGGTCTCCTTATCCCCCTCAGGGTTTTTCTGGTACAGGAAGTGGGAAGGCATTCATGCCTCTCTGGTGCGGGGGTCACAGGGAATACCAGGCTCTGAGGACTCAGCTAGAGGTTCCAAGAATACCCCGGGGAGTCTGGCCCCCAGCCAGCTGTTTGCCTGACTTGGCTGCAGCCCCAGCCTGTCTTAGAGGTATTTAGAAAGGATAGCATGAATGCCTCTGACATGGCCCCTGATGTGGGAAAATAAAACACATCATTTCTCAGGGACAATTTTTAGTGTCAAGTTCTGTGTCACTCAAGAGACTCTAACAAAAAAGTGAAAAATAGTGGGGTCTCCTGTTCCTTGAACATTCTCCATTCCTGTGCCTTTACAACTGCAGGAATCACTTCCAAGAGGCCTGTGAAGGGCCGGGCACAACTGCCCAAAGGATCCAGAGACCACCTGAGAGTCACCTGTTTCTGTTTTCTACAAAGAAGAAAGTAAATGTCACCAGAACTCACACTATCCTAAGATAATTACCATTAATATTCTATAGCCAAGCTTTCATTTTTAAGAAATTTATCTACCTATCTATGTCATCTATCCAGCTACCTATCTATCTGCCTACTCTCATCTGTCTGTCATCCACCTATCCTCTGCCTACACATAAATGTATGTACACTGTGTGCAAATATATACCCTATGATTTTTATGTAATGGTCACAACTCATCTTCACAGTCACTTTGTGAGGTGTTTTTCTTCTTGTCCTAACCAAACACAATGAAATAAATTGAAACTAAGAGAATTAAATTGACTTGTGTAGTCTGCAAAACTGCTAGTGGAGCTGGGTTTTGAACCCACAGTTACCAAATTCAACCACTTTTCCTATGTATGACAGCTGCTTAGTTTGACTACAAAGGTCTTTGGATGGTTGGAATTAATGAAGACTGAAGGCCGGAATTAGACTTTTAGTGGTGAAATTGACATGGTGATTATCAACGATGCATACCTGAAACATGTAATGTTATAATGCGATATTACTTCAACTACAAAAATAAAAAGGAAAAGAGAATATGGAGAGTATGGGGAAGCACACCATGCTAGACCTGCCTGTGATTGGTTTCACCTCTGCTTGATATTCTGCTGTGGTTAATATATCACTTATGCATACTAAGTTTTAAGTTTTTAATTTTACATTTTCCTTAATCATGTGGGCAATGTATTATTAGCCACTGTTTTCTTTTAAAAATTATGGATTTGTTGCATAAATAATGGGTGTACTCAGTGTTAAACTTCAAGCATTATAGTTTCAGTTTCGTTCCTGGCTTACTTCATAGAGATAATCGTTGAATATTTCGTGGATTCCTTCCAGAACTTTTCATATAGATACAGATCATTATTTTGTGATTGGTTCAATTTTTTTTTCAGTCAGCCTTTTCAAACTATAAAATTATCCAAAGTCAAACATTTTCCTATTGAATATAGTTTTAGTTGTAAGAAAAAGTATTGATATAAAAAGTCTCCTTTTCATTGTATTATAGGTAATACATGTGATTTCCTTTTTGATTCATAGCATAGTTTAGACATTACTTTTGGCTATTCCTTTTTGTTTGTTTTTTTAAAGATTTATCTATGCATACAAGAACTGGGGTACAGGCCAGAGGTACAGGGGGATGAGAGGATTCACCAGAAACAGAGTGGGGAACAGAACAGACAGATTGACTGAAATATACTACTGAGGGGAGCAGCAGGCAAGACAGGAGAGGTCTACTGTGCCATGTTGGTCAGCTCCCTGGCCAGGGATCAAACTCATGTTGCAGTGGCTAGTGATAACTTGATAGTGCTGAGACTTAATCCCATGAGCCACCCGGGATGCCCTACTTTTGAATTTTCAAAGGGATATTTTAATCATCTTTTGGTTGTATTTGATTTTATTGAATAATGATTATAAACACAAATCATGCAATCCTTATTTCTAGAAATTTATTGTTCTTTTTGTGATTAATTGCATGATTTGTTTTTTGTAGCTATTTCTTGGAATAAGAAAAAAACACACTCTGTAGCAAACACCTTTCTATGTATTCAGGAAATCAAGTTCCTAGATTATCTCATTAAAATCTTCTATACCTAGACTGAAATAAGTATATTAAGGTCTTCTGCTAAGATTTTATTTTTAAAGTATAAAAAGTATTTCCATAAAATTTTATTTTATTTATTTTACTGCTGGCTTGTTTGGTACAAAAAGGTTAATGGCTATTATATATTTTATGGATCATACCCTTTTTATGATATTTCTACTTAATTAAATATAGCTATTGAATTAACACTGGTGTAATTAACATTACATTTCAGGTATGCAACAATATAAATCAACATCTGTATATACAACATACGTTCCATCATACCTTTTTTATTATTGATATGAAGTTGCCTCAATTTATAGTTTTTACCCTTGAATTACACCAACATCTGATTTTAATATTGACTGACCATGTTTATTTTCTTTTATAGTTTACTTCATACATTTTGCTCACTCCATTTTCAACTAATTTTTTTTTTTGGTGCAATTTTTAGCTTTTTATTTTGAAATTATGAGGAATTTGCTGGAAGTTGCAAAGATGATATAATAAACTTCTTTGCACCCTTCATGCAATTTTTCATAATGGTTATTACTTATCTGATTATGATCAGCATGTTGACATTGGTAAAACATGCATGTCTAGTTCTAGGTCATCTTATCAAAGGCAGAGATTCATGTAATCACCAGGTGATTTAAGGCACAGCACTAGGTCACCACCACAAACATCATCTCATTCTGAATCCTATTTCCCTTTGCCTACTATTCCAACCCCTGGCAACTACGAATCTGTTTTCCATTTCTATAATTTTGTTATTTCAAGAATGTTATATAAATGGAATCATACAATATATGATCTTTTTAGATGGACATTTTTTTTCACAATGCCCTGGAGATCCATCAGAGTTGTGAATATATCAATAGCTCATTCTTTTTACCGAGTAGTATTCCATGGTACGGATGTTCCACAGTTTGTTTAACCATTCACCTGTAGAGAACATCTGGGCTGTTTCCAGATTTTGGAAATTACAAATAAAGCTGCTATGAACAATCATGTATAGGATTTTGTGTGGACATAAGCTTTCATTTCATTGGGATAAATACCCAGGAGTGCAATTGTTGGATTATATGGTAAGAATTTAGTTTTCTTTAAAAAAAATCTGCTAAACTGTTTTCCAGAGTAACTATAACATTTTACATTTTCAATAACAATGTATAAGAGATATAGTTTCTCTACATCCTCACCACCATTTGATCAGGTTTCTGTTTTTTCTTTTTGGCTTTCTCTTTCATATTTCAATGAAATATGAAATACCATATTTCATTATGGTATTAATTTGCTAGTGACTGATGACATTGAATGTCTTTCATGTGCTTATTTGCCCATCATGTATCTTTGATGAAATAACTTGTCTTTTGCCCGTTTTCTAATTGGAATGCTTGTTTTTTTAGCTGTTGAGCTTTGAGAGTTCTTTATAAATTCTAGATGAGGCCTTTATCAGATATGTCATTTGCAAATATTTTCTTTAAGTCTATAGCTTGCCTTTGCATCCTCTTAATGGGGTCTTTTACAGAGCAAAAGGATTTAATTTGGATGAAGTTTATTGTTTTTTTCTTTCACAGATCATATTTTCTTTAATTTGTTGATTTGATCAGGCAACATTGTACTTCTCTTTTCTGTTGAATGTTCCATTATGCATCTCCATTGCATCTGGAGTGACTTTTTTTTTTTTTAAAGATTTATTTACTTATGCATCCAAGAGCTGGGGTACAGGCCAGAGGTGTGTGTGTGGGGATTTACCAGAGACAGAGCAGGGAACAGAACAGGCAGACTGACTGAAATACACTGCTGAGGGGAGTAGTGGGCGAGTCAGGAGAGGTCTGTTGTGCCAAGTGTGTTGCTCCCTAGTCAGCCGGGGATCGAACTTGTGCTGCAGAGGCTGTGGACAGCTTCATAGGTTGCATCTTAACCCCTTGCACCACCAGGGAGGCCCTGGAGTGACTTCTAAAGAAGCCCACAGCCAGTAAGCACAGGGTTCCACTGATCCTCAGTGAGTGTTTTGAGATCCTAGGGCAGGAAACAAGTTTGTGCCTTCACAATAAGTTCTTTGGAGTAAGTCCACCTTCACACCTCTCAGAAGGAACATCAGAAAGCTGAGCTGTGGAGGCAGGAAGCAGAGGAAGGGGCCATGCTGACTCCAGAGATAGCTGAATATTGCTGTCTTTTCTGGCCATGAAGATAATTGCTGTAAGTCTTTGTAAGTTAAGAAACTGATGGCACTAAACACTTGACACCATCATCGAATTCTGTTCCACATTAACTGAACCCACTGATCCTAGCCCCAAGGGGACCTGGAGAGTTCACTTATGATAGGAAACATAATTTCAAAGAAGGCACTGTGGCCTCTTAAAAGGTGGTTTTTCTTAAAAGGTGACATGGGGCATGACCTGAAATCTCAAAGAATCTCAAGGGTCTGTCTTTTGGGGACAGGCCTTCCTTATCCATCATGATGGTTTGGTAGATGGAGATGGAGTGTCTGGGCCTGGAGCCACCTGGGCTGATAGTTCTTAGGTTAATTGTCTCCATCTGGTACTTGTCTGTCATTTCTGTTGTCTTCCAGAGGTCCCTTGTATTTAGGCCATAGTTGGTCTGTGCCTAGTTTTGATCTTATTTCTTTCTGAAGCATCATTACCTCTCAAAGAGCCATGCTTCAGAAGCCCCAGTAGTCATTCAAGTCAGGCCAGGGTGTAGGAGGCTGAAGAGTGGCTGTGTGTGCCCCATCAGACTCTAAGCACTGGCCTAGCCTTCCTGTGTCTCAGTGTTTCCCTGGGGAACTTGTTGTCAGCAAGCCCAGATTAAGAAATCACTTGAAAATGTATCTCGGCATCGACGAGGGATTCGTGAATTTGTCCTGCTTGTCTGGCATGATGATCATTTTCCTTTTGTGTGCTATTTTATTTTTTTTTTTTATTTTTTTTTATTTTTTTATTTTTTTTTAATAGAGGCATGTTTATTTATTTATTTATTTGTTTGTTTGTTTGTTTGTTTTGTTTACACATGCACTGGGTACAGCCAGAAGCACGGGAGGGTGAGAGAATTCACCAGAGCCAGAGCGGGGAGCAGAGCAGGCAGAAGGACCGGAGTACACTGCTGAGGGGAGCAGCGGGCGGCAGGAGAGGTCTGCGCGCCATGTGGGACCCTCCTCTGGTGGCTGGGGAGCAGCCGGGGATCGAACCAGCGCCGTAGAGGCCGCGGGCAGGTTCGCAACCCAGTGCTCAACCGCTGTGCCACCAGGGAGGCCCTTGTGTGCTATTTTAAAAGAGGGCTACCAAAATGTGTCTTAGTGCAATGATCTGCTTCAATTCCATGGAGTCCATTTTCCAAATAGAAACATTGAACTTGTGCCTATAAAATTCTGTTCCTAAAGATTTACAGAATCTTGATGGTTTATGGTATCTGAGCTCAAAGGGAATTGAGAGAGGCCGTCTCTCTTATTTCCCAGTAGGGACACCTAAGCCTGGCTGTGGCTGCCATGGCATAGCCTATCCCAGCCCAGAGCTCTTTCCTCTACTTGGGAGATTCCTGCCTTTGTGGTGTGAGCTGGGTGATCACAGAAGGGGAAACTCACATGGAGGGATGTCAACAAGAGAGTTTCATGCCATAAAATATGTCATTGTCCTTCTGTGTGATTTGTCCTCTGAGTTCATTCTCACACTGTGCTTTGTCAATGACCAGAACTTTATCCTTGGAGCCACTTTATATGTTCTCAATGATTGAGCACATCTTTTTTGAATATTTACTCATTTTTCTCCAACCTCCTTCCTTCCACAAATATATTACCACTCTATTTACATATATGTATTTATATGAAATATATACAGGTATATACATATTCATGTATTTATATATTTTATCATGTATGCATTTATTTATCTATAACACAGCAGTGAACCCCACAGACCAAATTCCTTTCCTCATGAAATTTTGCATTCTCATTTCGAGAGAAATAAAACAAAGAAAGTAATGAGGAAAATGTAAAGTATATCAGGTATGGAGGACTGTTATGGAGAAAAATAAATCCGGAAAAGGAGATGAGAATGCTGGGTGGATGGAAGGAAGGCTGCAGTTGTGAAGAGGTTGCTCAGAGAAGCCCTCCAGGAGATGGCATTTGAGAGAAGAGCTGAAAGAGGCGAGGGAGAAGGTCCTGTGGGTATCTGCGCAAAGAGCATCTCTGGCAGGGGAAGGACAAGCACCAGCTCCCTGAACTGAGAGCCTTCCTGGGACATCAGCAAGGAGACCATTGTGGTACAGCAAGGTGAGTGAGGAAGGAGCATGGTGGTTGGGAGCCAGAGAGAAGAGATGAGGTGGGGGCTTGGGGCTCGAGCAGGCAGGCTGAGTATGTCACCCTCATGCAGGACTGGGAAGACCTTGCCTTTTACTGTATCTAATGAGGAGACATTGAAGGGCTCTTGAATGGCTGGGCTTTTGTTTTAACAAGTTTGCTCTGGCTGCTGCATGGAGTGGAGGATCTAGGAGGGCAGGAGCAGTGAGGCCAACTAGGGAGGTACTGCAGTGACCCCAGCGAGAGGTGGTGTCTTCTAGACCTGGGTGGAGAAATGCCAAGGGGGTCAGATGCTGGAGGTATTCTGGAAACACAGATGAGGATAAATTATGCTGAATGTTTGAGAGGAGAGGAAAGAAGACTGAGGGTTTGTTTGAATGAATGGAAACTTACTGTAGAAACTGGTAAAACTCAGAATACTACTGGCCATAGATACATGTTATTTAAAAAAAAAAAAACAGATTTCTTGCTTTTCTTGAATAGTTGGAAGATCTGACATCAGTGTGTCCAAATTCTTGCATAGCACAAATTTGTTAAGAGATGCATACACTGTGCTCTCTTGTAGAATGGGGCAATTATCCTCCATTTTGTTACAGTTCCCAGCCCCCTTGTAATATCCACCTGCATCACTCTTTACATTTCCATATTGCCTGCCTGGCCCCTGTAATCATTTGGTTTTGCAGATCTTGTATTCCAGGTGCTGTATCAGGCACTTCCATATGTCCTTACACACAACTTACTGTTGAAAGCTCTGACTCTCACTTGTGTTTCTGGGACCACACCAACAGGAGGGGATGGGGTGATGACAATTTTCTGCCCCTTCCCATTTGCAGAAGCTTCAGTCTCCTCCACAGCTCGGGAGACCCAGGGAATAACTCATGAATTTTCTCAACTGCTGCTAGCATCTCTGCTGAGCTTACATGTCTCTCCCGATTTCTGTGCTGTGTCCTGTTGTGCTGGACAGCTGGAATCAGCATTGCCCCTGCCTTGTGCTCACACAGCCTCATCCCGTTCAGTAGGGACCTAACCATATTGCATGCAAGCCTCAGTCCTGAATCACTCCAAGCTTGTTTCCATTTTATTTCCCTAGGAACGAGACTCATCCCTGGAGGCTCCTTGGTCTTTCTGCAGACAGTTCCTGACAGTCGATCTCTGTAATCCTCCAAATGTGCCAAGGCTGAATTGGGGAAGGAACACAGCACAGGCTCAGCTGAGACCTTGCTATGTGACCTTTTGTTCCACAAGTGGAAAAAGTAGGGAATTAACAATGGAAAAATAACAAACCCTTACAAGAGCTAATATATTATAGTCACATATACCTTTTATCTTAGTATCTCAGTAAATTAGCATTTTCCATTTTCTGTGTTTGTCAGAGCTCTTGTTCTATAGGATGTTCCTAGAAAAAGTGTTTCTTGGCCAACTAATTCTGTTTCTTGGAGCTTGAATAGGCCTTGATTTCATCTAACTTGTTCCTAAATTATGGAATGCTTTTATATACTGAATACCTTAAAATATGATTTAGAAACACTGTTTTGCTTATTTGCAGCCCTAGAGGAAACACTCTGGCTTTCCGAGGTGAAGATTTGTCTCCCAGGAGACATGATACGAGTGAAAGTGTGACTAATAGCCCATCTCTTCCAACTCCAATCTGACCCTTTGTCCAGGATATCAGTGTATTCTGCTCCAGCAATGTACACATCCTCATCAGTGATAATTCGCTTTAGCAGTAATTTTCAGGGAACTTGAGGGGTGCTTGGAAAGTCCCCCAGTGCTGGCCTGTGACTTCGCATACATATATTTACAGATCTAGTTGACTCATAACCACTCTATTATTATTTTAGTTGCATCATATGTAGCATACTCATTGCTGCTTTAATTTTCATTTTTTTTTATTGTGAGAATCGTGTGTAATTATTAAAGAGAAGGTGGGGTAAAGTCGAAAAAGAGTGAAGAAAAAAATCACTTCTGCATGGAACTAGCCTAGTTAACATGGTGGTGTCAAGTGTGTACACACATGTACACACATGTGTGCATGCGATTAGGATGAGGAAACATCTATGTTTATGTCATGACTTCCTGTTTTGCTTGATATCTTATGCTGTGATCTCATTAACACTGTTGGAGAGTTGCTTTTCATGGCTGCGTGATGCTCCTCATCCAACCCTGAGAGCTGCCACTTGGCCATCTGGGGCAGAGTCATGTCATAGATTCTCCACACCATCTCCTCCCACTGATGACCTGGAGAATCTGTGTCCAAATCTCCTTTGCTTTTTGATGGGGATCAAAGCCTGAGTTCTGGACAAAGGATATGGGCAGAAGTGAAGATCTGTGGCTGGCATAGCCCTCTAGTGTGGTTTGTCTTTTTCTTTATCAGTGAAGGTGGATGGCAAACCCCAGTTTGAAGCAGCCTAGGCCTGAGAGTCACTGCGTGGGGAAGGCTGCCTGGAGATGCACCATCTACATCTGGCTCTGAGTAAGAAATAGCCCTTTGTTATGTTGAGCCACTTAAATGTCACCACTTATTTGTTACCACATTGGAGTTGAGTTTTTTTCGATTTTCAAAATGAAGATTCAATGATCATACTTCCCTCCAAAGTAGTATATGATAGTTAATTGTCAGAACTTGGTCTTATCAAATTTGCTTGTTATTCTAACACATTGCTGTGAGTTTTATAGATAGTAAATAGAATTTTACTTCAATATGCAAATTTTTGATTTCTAATGTTGAAAATATCCTTCATAAGCCTCTCCAGGAGAAAAAATGGATGCTACTGGAGGGCAGGTACCAGCCTGGGCATCTTCTAACATCTCTGGCTTCTGTGATTCTTTCATCTTCATGAGTTGTGATTTCTTCAATTGAACTCTCACCCTTGCAAACAGGTTCCTTGTTGTCTTCCGATGAATCACCTTGTCAGTAGCCTTGATGAGCACTGCTGTCTCTGGATAGAAATGAAGATGACAATATTTCTCATTTCATGCTTCTTTAAGAGAAGTTATCTTTGTTTTCTAGGGTGAAGCCCTTAGTCACTCAGGAAAGCTTAATGAACTCCCATGGAAGATATAAGGAACTCACAGTTTATTGGGTTGGGTGGACAGATACATTTATCACAACAGACTCCAGGATGTTCTGAAAACAGCAGACCATTAGGTTGTGGGAGCACAGAGATTAGGGGGTCACTTCTGCCTGGGATGCTGGCACATCCAAGCTGGAATGATCAAGCTGGATCTTGAAGGTAATGTTCAAGGTGACATCTGAACTTGATCTCTGGCCCCAGGTCCCAGGCTGGGTCTCATCTTCCATGTTCAATTCCCATAGCAGTCCCGCTAATGGAATATACAAGCCAGGTTTTCCTGTACTGAAAGGTGATCAAATCAGACAAATTGTAAATCTACAGCTGTTGTTTTGTCAGCGTGTATATTTTTATAGAAAGGAGCAAATCTCTGCCGAGCTGGCCAAATAATCCTTTCTGCTTTTCCTTACTTGTTCCAAACTGTGAAAGAACGCCCTGGGCGAGGACCTGGTTTTAATCACCTTTGATTAACACAGAAGCTTTTGAAGGTAAAGGTAATTTCTGTAAACTGTGGCAGGGTCCCAAGGCGTTAACATTTCAGACCTTTCCCCAGAATGTAAAATGTTTAGAGCACAGCCAAGGTATCAAGCCCATAGAGACAACCCATCTCGAGGGGATTTACTTGAATGCCTCTGAATCATTCCTCAAAGAAATTTTTTGGTTTATTATTATTATTATTATTAATATTATTTAATTCTTGAAGAATTGCAGTCATGCAAAACTAGAGACTTCTGAGTTCAAAGAATATTTCAGCTTGCTCTTATTTTGTACAAAGGGAACATTTGTAAGAAAGATTTGGAGAAGCCAGAAAATGTCTTGGGAGTGGTTCCAGAAATGACTTAGAGGCTGGAAAGATCTAGCCTAGAAAAAAAAAGGGGGTTTGGGGGACTTTGCTGGGCACGATGGGGAAAGTCACTTTCTACTTGTAAGGAAATTCAGAGACAAAACGCAAATGGTGGTTCGCAGCCCAGAGATTTTAGTAAGAGCTGCATGGCTTGGTTGGGGGTATAGGTACCTTGGGACATGAAGACAGCATGCGAGCATAGGTCCTGCAACACTTAAAAGCCAGAGCCAGTATCCATCTCTTGACCTGGTAAATATTAACTACTTTTAGAGGCAATATGGGTAGTTAATGCCTGACTTCTGGGGATGGGGCTCTGAGGAGCATAGGAGGGATGTGAATGAAATAGCAAATCCTTATGCTATTTTGTTTTCAGGAGCTCTAGCTTGGGGCATACATTCTGGTGGCCAAGGACCTGAGTGAACACTGAATAGAACAGGCTCGTGCAGCCTGGATTGGCTGAGGACATCACGTGAATGTATTCTCTCAATTCTTTCTCAAGGTCAGGCAGCACTAGCTCAGAGAAGGGGACTGGTAAGAGTACCCATCTGGGCATCATCCAACTGTGGGTGGTAGCCCCACGGTGGGGCTGCAGGAAATCACTATGACAAGACTATTGAGTAAGGAGAGGAAACACAGGAGTTGCCCCTTGAGCACTGCCTGCATTGCTGTGAGCAGAGGATCCAGAAACTGTGCAGAAGGAAAATGATAGGGGGCAGAGAGGAGAGCAGAAGGCCAAGGTTACTTCACAGTCTTTGAGACTGAGTGTGGCTTGAGGTCCCCTTCCCTGAGGAGCCTGCTCTGGCCACTTTGCTGACTGTCCTAACCCACACATACACCCTTGGTGCTCCTGCTCTGCCTGGCTCTGCTACATGCTTTGCATAGACTTTCACCTGATAAACTATGATTTTTAAAAATTTTTAAAAATTGCTCTCATTGCTAAGATGTAAATTCAGGTGGGTAGGGGATGGCGGCTGTTTTGTTCTCATTGAATCTGTAGTGTCTGGAGAAATGTTAGGTCACAGCAAGTGCTGCTGATTGAACAGATGAGTGAGTGAGTGATGAGTGAGTGGGGCTTTAAGCCAAACTGGAATGGGTCTAGTGGGGAGTAAGAAATAAGGAGACGGTGACAGGGAGACAAGAAGGTCAGACACACTGTAAGACATATGACTGTGGGAATAGAAACATGGAGAGAGATAGATAGAGGGCTTGGGAGTATTGGTGAGGGATTTAAGGTTGCAGATTGCTCAGGGATAGATTGAAGAGTATTCAAACACCAGTAAATAGTCCATAGCCATACCACCTTGAATGTACCTGATTTGTCAAAGGTCAATGAATTAGAAGGATTCAACTGAGAGGAAGAGGTTTAGTTAGAAGAGAGAAGGGATATTTAAGGTATGGCTTCTGAGAAATGTGGGGTGGAGACTAGAAGCTTGAGGGGAGTCTAAGCAAGATGGAGGATGTCTCATAGACAGGTGCATAGGTTGAAGAGCTATTGTTATAGGTAAAGAAGATATTGATGTTCTCTTCTAAAGACTTCATATTCCCTGCCAGTCAGAAGAGGGTAACACTCAGGAGCAAGGGGAGATGGAGTAGAGAGGGTCACCGGCACATGATAGGCACTGGCTGTGAGAGGAGGGGCCCTGGGAGCTTGGTATTTGCACATAGAGGCCTTCTCATATCTACTGATGGTGCCTGACCCTTGGAATCTTGCAGAAGATAGAGAGGCAATAGCTCTGGGGTCTTGTTTTCACATGACAGAAACAAGCTCAGAAGATTGGAATGTACATGGATCCTGTATGATACAACCTCATAATTCATAGCCCAGCGAGTTGAGCAACCCACATGCTGCAGTGGGACCTGGCTCCCTATCGGGTGTTTCCTGGCAACCAGACACATACATAGATTCTGACCCATAAAGGCTACCATCTGATGTTTGCTGAGCTCAGTGCCTCCTGGGGTTCTTCCAATTTTGTGGCCCTTCCACTCTGGGTCCATGACTTTGTCCAACAGTGCTTGTTCATGTTTTATCCCTGACCCTTCCCGCCATGTCACATGGACATGGAATGTGAGCCCCTGTACCAGGAAACGGGGCCCTCACTGTGCTTTGTTGTGTGTTGGTCTTCGGGAAGTCTGTTCAGTCCATGAAAGATTAATCATGTTATTCTGAAAATTAGTAATTTTGATGAGGAGACATTTTGAAGAAATATGAAAGGTGTAGGAAATGGGAAGGGTTGGGGATGATGTGTAAGTGGGGACTTGAGGATCAGGGATGATCTAGACTCTGCCAGAACAAAAGATGGTGTAGAACTGTGGCCCCATAAGAGATGTGGTGAGGTCCTACCTTGAGTACCTCAGAATCTGATTTCATTTGGAGATTGTGTCTTTACAGAAGTAATCAAGTTACAATTAGGTTATCAGGGTGGGTCATAATCCAATAAGGTTGGTGACCTTTTTAGAAGATGAAATTTGAATACAGATAAGCACAGAGAAAAGACAAGGGAGGATAGAGGGAGAAGCCAGGCAACTACAAATCATGAGGAAAGCTTAGAACAGACCCTGCCTTCGAGGTCCTCAGGAGGAGTCCACTCTGCTGACATCTGGATCTAGAATTCTAGTCTCTAGAACTGTGAGGCGATGCATTTCTGTTGCTTACGACACTCAGGCTGCTGTACTTTGTTATGGCCGCCCTAGAAAATGAATTACAGATGGGGTGAGGATCAGGGGTTGGGTAATCAGGGATACGGGAAACACTAACAAAATTGGTAACAAAAGTGCAGTCTTCCTCCCCCTCATTTCTCAGGGGATACTTTGGCAGAAATGAGTCAAATTAGCAGGATCCAAATACCCTACCTTGCTTTGGACATCATTGGTAGGAGCCCCTTCTCCAGCCACTCTAGAAATGACCTCCACATGTAAGAGTTAAGACTGGTCTTGGAGAGGAGGGTAGGATGTAGAAAGCTGAGGCACAGTGGGGACAGCCTGGCCCAAGTGCTTCAGGGTGCTGTGGCTTTCAGCCAGACAGGGCTGAGAAGAGCTGGCAGGGTTCCTGGTGCCCCTGAAGGAAGTCTGCTCTGAGGTCAGAGAGCTAGTCCTTGGTTCTGTGGGACATGGCTCTGAAAAGGGAGCGAATTCCAAGGATCTGGAAGGTTCTGACATGGTTTGATATCACAAGGAACTGCCTGGTCTGTTAGAAGCCAGAACAGCACCAGTCATGATACTTAAAGTGCCTTCCAGTGAGATGGAAAAGCACCTGATGGAAATGAACACACGACAGTAGATTCTTCTGCTCGGGACACAGACATGTCAGGTAGGTCTCACCATGGGTAATCTTGCTTAAACCTGGTTTCAACACTTTGACATAAGTAAATTGTCTTAGTGTTAGACGTAACACTGAGCTAGAAGACTGCTGCAAACATGATTAGATCACAAGCTTCCTGACTCCTAAACCTGAACTTGTAAGAAACACGTGTGGCTGTGAGGTTTAGGGCCCAGTCATCGGTGTGGGGAACTATTATGGCAGAATTCGGTTTGGGAACGAGGCAGCACTCAGAGAGGAGGAAAGATCTTTATTTACACAGGATGGGCAAGAGGAGAGCTTTCTCCAAAGTTTGAGCCCTGAGCATTTAGGCAACACAGTATTTATTGCCTCAGCAGGGACACATTTGCACTTTAAAGCAAGCAGGGAGTACAGAAGCAGGAGGTTCCTAAGCAGTTATCTGGGTATAAGTCAGGTATGTGGCCTTGAGAACAATCAGTTATCCCTGAAACGTTCAGTCTACATGGAGGCTTTGTCTTAACATAACTTCAGCTAATTAACAAGTCAGCCTGACTCTCTACACTTCAGAACCACACACCAGATCATCAAGAATGAAGTCTTGGTCAGAGTTTGCATCTGACCCAGGATGCAGTAGCCAGAGCATTCTGAGCAAGAAGGACCACATAACAACACAAGGTGGATGCAGAGAAGAGAGTGTGTGTGTGTTGTTATGTGTTAAGGAGTGTCAATTTACTTGCTATGCAAGTAAATAGTGATAAGATAAGAGAAATAAAGAAGGAGTAGTTATTCGAGAGTATGGTGCCAGATGGAGGAGACTGGGGTCTCAAGGCTGGGGAATCCATGCTGAGGTCAAGGACAAGAAAAAAATAGAAAAGAACTTTGGGAGACTCTGTTCCTTTAGAGACTGACCTCGAGGTGGGTGACCTGTAGGGAGAGAGTGGGTAATATTGAACCTCTGATAATCTAAGTCTGTGAGCACATTAAAGATGTCAAAAAATCCTGATTTTTTTTTAAGTGACATTTTGTATAAGAATTTCAAGGAAAGTATAAGCCCATTGCTGGGGGTTAAGAGGGCAATTTTATAGATGACAGATAGAAAACAGAACTCCTCTCCCCCTGTAATGCTTCTCCTTCTTTGTCAAGAGACATTAAGCTGAAAAGGACTAAAGGAATATTAAGCTGAAACTTAAAAAAAAGTGAAAACTTTTGTTAAAGGGCTCTGTGCTCTTCTATGTGCAAAAAATATGCATTCCTGGCCCAGAAAGACTCACTTCTGGGCCTTTACACAACTGGGGACCTCTTCTCCACTGACTTATCTTCCTTCTGTGCTCTGGACAAGGAGAAGGGTGGGGATGTCACCCAGACAGAGAAAGTACCCATGTTCTTTGTCATCCTGCACCAAACCATGACCAAAGCTGTATTCCAGCTGAATCACCCTGGAAATGCGGACATGGAGGCCTTTCACAAAGTATTGGATAACCAGTAATTACAGCAAAGCTCTGACTTTTCTCTAAACAGCTTTTCAGTTGTGAAGAGAACCAGGTGCCCAAGGCTATTTTTCATTGTATGTAATTAAGCAGTTCTAGGAGTCTCTTAATTTGACAAGTTTGTTATTTCTTAAAGTAGAACAAACCTGATCAACCTTACCTGTGTTCTCCCTTCAGCCTTATAGTTTTTCATCATCTCACTGGAAAGGTTAGCTCTCCCATTGGGTGAACCTCACAATAGTTGATGGGATGCCCACCTATCAGGTAGCCCCCATCCAACCCCCCACCTATCAGGTAGCCCCCATCCCAGCTTCCTTAGTGTTTGGGGTTCGCTTTTACATTCAGAGATTCATTCACAGATATCTGTGGGTGTAGATTCCTGTACTATGGTGCTCTGTTAAGTACTTTCTGCTTAAAAATCCCAAAGTAATTAGTGTTTTTCCTGGTCCCTTATTTAGGTTTTCTAAATTCTTGCTATGAGTGAGACCATCGGTATTTTGCTTTTTCTTTCTGGCTTATTTCACTCAGCATGATCCCTTCCAACTCCATCCATGTTGCTTCAAATGGCATGAGTTTATCTTTTTAGATTGCTGAGTAATATTCCATTGTAAACCAGAGACACACACTAAGAGGTGGGGGGAAAGGGAGGCGGGAGTAGGGTCAAAATAAGGGAGGTGGGAATTATATGGGAAATAGAGCCAAGATGAAAATGTATACATTGTGCAAAAATGAAAAATGATGTAAAAATATATAAAATAAAATTTTAAAAAATTAAAAAGAAAGAGAAAAAAAGAGAGGAAAAAAAAATCCCAAAGTGGAAGGCACCCGGGTTTAGGAACCTCAGGACTCCCTTTGTCCTTGCTAGTGTTTTATCTCCTCTGCATAATGGGAGGTGTGATGGTAGTTTTGAGGCTAGTGTAAGAAACAAGACTTAAGATAATTAAAGGGGACTTGGCAAAGACTAAAACTCTACAATTGAGCTGTTTGAACTACTATTGTCATTGTTTTTCAAAATAAAAGCATAATACTGTGGGAGGGAAACAGATCTGTTAAAGAGCCCCAGAAACTGGAGATATGACATTGCAAGCTCTTTACTTGACTCACATTGAAGTTGATACATGGAGTTTCAATAAGATAGGGTAGGTAATGAAGGTGCAACGTGCCTTTTTTTTCTGCTGCCCTTCAATCATCTTGTGAGACAAGAGGATTATTTTCTGCTGATTAGAACAGAAAAATAATATCATTTATTTATAAAACAAACTTATAAAGGAAAATGTAACAAGGGACCCTTGAGGTGAACAGGTTATTAGTCTGGTCTCCCTTCTACTGTTTTCTTCCAACTCCATAGCCACTTCCAGCTGAGAGAATGGGACCAGCATTAGAAAAGCCACGTTTACTAACTTCACAGTTTTCCTAAGGTCCTGGCTCCTTACATGAAATTCTTTCTAATGTTCCCAGAAACCCAATCAGACCTCTTTCACAAGCACACTTACAAATTTCATCCATCGTGGAGAGTTAGAGGCACGCAATTTATTGCATCCAATTCAAAGGTTGTGAAAGAAGTCTTCAGATTTGGGTGCTTTCCACATCTTTTAGGTAAGTTGAACATATCCTTTGGTTCTAAGGAAAACAGCTTGTAAAATATTTGGGAGCTCTTGGGACATCAAACAGTTCTTAGTGGAGTGCATTTTAATGGTTTACTTGTAAAAGAATCAGTAAAAGCAGCAGAAACATATGGTTTAAATTCCTCTGAATAATACGAGTTATTTTTGTACGAGTCTTTTTTTTTTTTTTCCTGAGGGTCTCAACACATCTTTGAGTGCTTATCCTAAACATACTCAAAATAACCCTTAAATACACTGACACGATAAACTACACAGTGTGCTGTAACGTTGTCTTCTTGTTGGGCCTGGGGGCCTGGATCCTAGCAGACCCTGGATTTATCAAGAAATGTCGGGGTTGGGGAGCAGAGAGGGACAAGTGTCTGTGAAGTCATGAGTAATTTGGGTGCAGAGGCAGATGGTCTAGGAGTTCAAGACTCAAAATCTTACAAATTCCTAGCAGATAAAATTAAGGTTAGAAGGAATTCTGAGAATTAAAAGTAGAGGGTTGGGTAGGGTGAGCATCTTGGAAATCATAGAACACTTGCTTGCCCAAGGGCATTCAGATTCAACTAAAACAACAGGCTGCCAAGCAAAACAGACCTGTGGGCAGCACCTGCCACCAGCCTCACACTCTGCTTCAGTCTAACTTGTGTGACTACATATTACAACTCGAGAGATTTACCAAAGTCAAAGCAGTAGAAAGGGGTGGTGTCGAATACAAGATCTGAACATCTTTACTGTATGATATTTGAATGGGTGGGTCAGCAGGAAGCTGTAGATATGAGCTAAGGGTAGACATGGGCCAAGTTCACTTGACCTTGGACCAGTGACATCACTTTGTAGTGTAAAATTTCTCAACAGTGAGATTACTATCTCTTTCTATCTCTTTCACTATCTCTTTCACTTGTGAAATTACTATCTCTTTCACTATCTCTTTCACTTGTGAAGTGAAATAATTACTATCTCACTTGTGAAGGTAGAATATTAAGATGGCATTAATTGTTATTGTAACACTCGATTTTTCCTCTCAGACATTCCTTTAATAAATTCCAGTTATTGAGTGATATGGTGAAGATGTGGTGGTGAGTCAGCCAGACAGTTTCTTCCCTCTTGCAACTCAGAGTGTTGTTGGAGAGACCCACATTCCTGAAATGACCACAAAGCAAGTATATCAGTAGCTGGGGGTGAAGAGACAGAGAGAGAGGGAGGCTGTGTGTGGAAGATTCAGTGATGTGGACTCATAGAGGATTGAGGACCCAGGTAGGGTGAATCCAGACATGGAGGAACCGGGGGTCACAGGGAACTAAGGCTGTGATGGGTGCTCTGGCAGTGTCTGAGGCCATGACTTTGACTCAATAACTGCTGCATGCTTTTGGCTGCTCTGCCTCAGCTCTTCCATCCAGTGTTTTTGCTTACCACCCACTTGACTGGTCACTTGACTGCTACCCCCATTTCTCAGGACTCTTGGGGACTCAGTTCAAATCCCTCCTCTCCCACTGTTTGCCCAGATTTCACATTTTCTTGTCTGGCTCTACCTGACGCTGAATAGTCCCAACCTGTGCCTTGTCTTCCCAGTGCTTGTTGCTAAGACCACTTCCCAGGTATCACCCATGATTTTGTTCCCTCTCTTCTCCTCACTAGGAAATGTTACCCCTAACCTTGATACTCATTTAAACAAAGTTTTTGCATGCAGCAGAAATGACCCTGGCTGGAAGACCATGGGACAATATTTACACAATGGTCAGAGAAATAATATGAGTGTTAAATGAAATAATATTTAAAAAGACTGGAATATTTTAAAGAGTTTATAGTTCTCGTTCTCTCTCTCTCTTTATGAAAGAAACTTTTCCTAGGGCTCAGTTCTAAAATTACCCGTTCAGTTCAGATCACCCAGGGTATTCCTGGACACTCACTACCATAATAAAGTCCAGACATACTAAAGATACTGGTGTATGACAAAAATGAGCTATATCTTTTTTTCAAATGAAATCAGTCAGCGAGGAGAAAATGATATGAAACAAATGTGGGAAATGGAAAGAAGGTCAATTTAAAAATAAACCTGCGGGTAACATGGCCAGGAGAGGATTGGGGAGTCACAACGGGCCAGTGGCTGTTTCCCACCTCTGGGAAATGCTGCATCTGCCCTCTGCAGAGCCAGATGCTTGTCCAGACTCTGCTAAGGTGACATATCACATCCTGGAGCCACCTCTTGGCCATATGAATGTCTAAGTGGAGGACAATTCAAGAAGGACAGGAAAGCAGCTTCAGAGACTGGTCAGTGGCCATGTGTGCAAGACTCAAACCATGGCTAACAGGCTACCTGCCCAGGCCAGGGAATCACCAGGGTGCCAGGCCTCCTCAGAGAAGGGCAGGCCTGTTTCTTAGAAAGCCGCTATTTTATGTTGCCCACATTTTTGTCTTGATTTTTAATTAGTTCTCAGTGCAAATGCTGGTCATATCTGTGCTAGTTATAGCTTGGCATAAACCAAGCAAAGGAAGGAATCTGTTATCAAAACCATTTAAGGTTGCCCCATATGTGAATTCTAGGGCCTGCATTAGGAGTCAGATGACGACTTCAAGGAGAAGGAAGGTTCAATATGCAAAGGGACAATTCCTGTTAAGCTTCTTCAGCAAGATTTCACCTTATCTAGAATGTATCTTCTTTGAACTATCAGGAATAGGGCTGAGATTTTAAAGAAGAGACGGTTTCCTAAAGAAAAGACTGTTTTCTCACTGTTTTTCCTCTGAGTTTGCCTCTTACATTCCTCTGGCTATTTGTTATCATCCACTTTACAAGGAAATTTAATTTTTCCACTTTCTATTTTTAAAGCAATAGTTGGAATATTTACTTGGCATTTTTTTTTGGGAAAAATAAGATCTTTACTTCATACCTTATACTTAAGTTGCAGATAGATTAAAATAACTTTCTAAATATATGCATGTATTAAAATAAAGTGTGTGTAGAATAAAGTGTAGATTATCTGAGAAGAAATTATAAATGAAAGACAGATAAATATGATTGCACAAAAATATTTCTATAGAATATAATCCTTCACATGAAGTTTAAAAACAAAGAACAAACCAAGAGGAAAAAAAATACAAAAAATAGAGCATAGTGTTACTTTTAATTTACAGAGCTCTTATTTTAATAGGATCTGTTTAATTTTAATATGAAAAAAGTAGTCAAAAGCTATGTATAAATGGCAAATGGAGATATGAAAATACATGTAGCTTATTTTATAATAAAATTGATATAAATGTGATGAAATATTGTTTTCTACATGCTAATTCAGCAAAGATAAAAAAGATTGTTAATACCAATGAGGGTGTGTAGAAGGGGGAGCAGCACTGTAAGTGACCAGCCTCACAGCAGAGAGCCCAGGCTGTGGGCACAGCAGGGCCACCAGGATCTGAAATCTAGTTCCACTGGTTGGTAATCACTTAGCCTCTGTGCCTCAGTGTTATCCTCTGTATAATGGGGTTAATAATGCCTCAAAATGTTGTTGGGAGATTAAATGTGCCAATAACAGCTTAGACTAGTGCTTGGTATATAATAAGTGCAATGTAGCATTAACTGATCTTACTGTAATTATTATTGTTATTCACAACATATTCTATATGGGACTATAAACTGATAGAACTTTCTAGAGATAATTGGTTATTTATATATATATATATATAAAACACTTTCATAAAAAATTTTAAATGTGCATGCACTTCAGCTCATTTCTTTTCCATTATTTTATTTTATCTAAAAGTATTAGCCAGAAAGTATGCAAAGTGCCCTGAAGTGAAGGAGCAGTGGACACTCTTATGAGAAGGAAAAACATTATTAATTCAAATGATCAGCATTTGAAGCTTTCATTTGAGTAGACAATTTATTTTCAAATGTCAAGAACAAAAAATAGTGTTGTCATCGTGGCAAAAACCTTTGCAAACTAGCTAAATATTTAACAATAAGAGAATTGTTGCATGAATAATGTCAGTCATGTCAGTTTGATGAACTATTATATATCAACTAGTGTTTAAAAATTAAGGATATATACACCCATCTCCATATCTGCATTTCTATCTCTACCTATATGTACATTTACATTTATTTCTAATCCATCTAAACTTGGAAAAAGACCAGAAAATACACACAGATGTTATCTCTATTTTGGCACTAAAATAGTGGTTCTTATTTTTGTATTTCTCTTCTTCTGAATTTTCAACAAAAGGTGTATTCAAAGAGAAGTAATTTTATTTTCTCTAGTTATAAATGTGACAAATATTGTAATCTAAATCATCAAAACACGAGTAGAGTCACATGCAATTTAAGAACACATGTCAGTGGGTTCTGTTTATTTTTCCAGTTTGCTTCCTTTGTACTTATGCATATGAATGAGATGTGTCTACAAATGCAAGTCCACATATACCCCTATAGCATTAGGAGTTGAATATTTGCATCTCTAATTGTTTTTATCTCATCGAACTAGCACAGATATTGTTCTCTTTGAATAAATATAGATCTCATTCATCATTTTAGTACTGCATCATATGGATACAGAATGCATTATTTTCATGTATTTGTCAAGCTTTAAGGTGCCCAGAAATGGAATAAACATTAAAATAAATGAATGTTTCAAGGCTCTTTATAGGTTTTCAATTAATTTTCCTAAAGATTATACCAATTTATACAATTCCAGCAGGGTTTAGGACTATCTCAATAAAACCTTCATGTACATTTTTGTTAATTCAGCTATTGACAATACTGTCTCTTTGGTCTTAGTTGGCACTGAGAGGAAACTTTCAGTCTGAACCAAAGCCTGAAGTGAAGGAGCAGTGGAGACTCTTATGAAAAGGAAAAACATTATTAATTCAAATGATCAGCATTTCAAGCTTTCATTTGAGTAGACAATTTATTTTCAAATGTCAAGAACAAAAAAATAGAGATTTAAAATATCAGAGCTTGAGAGTATATAAGAAACAGATTTTGTGGGAGTCATCCAATTCCAGTGGAGAGTCATACTTTATCTCTCATCTCTTTATTTGTGGCATCTTTTGCCAGTTGGAAATAAGCTATAATTTTTAATTAGAATAAATTTTTGGCAATTTTTTTCTTTTCATTGTGCATGCCCCAAGTATTTATGTTTGATTATATTTTTACTTTGTAAAACAGCCCTCTTATCTTCATATCTACACACACATGTTTATTTTGCAATTATAACTAGGCATGTATGTTTTTTTCACTTTTACAAAAATGTATTTGAGATAGTCAAACTCAGCGCCGGCTAAAGGGCTGTATAGGTGAATTATGTGTGAGTGGTATGCACATGCGTGTGGACATGTGACTCCTTGGACCAGAGGCTTGGGAAGGATAAAACCAACAATGAAATCTAGGGTGTACACCTGTGCCCCTGGAATTACATCCCATTGTGACACTTAGAATGGCAGTGTGGCCATCACACTGGTTAATATCCCAGCTTTCCCATGGGCTAGCCAGACAAATGGTATTCTTCTAAAGTTAGTACTTGGAAGAGACAGTGGTCTATGCCCAAGACCTTCAGTCAGAGGAGGAAGGGACCAGGTCACCCTGTCTACTGAATCCCAGTCCAGAATCATTCCCTTCCAAGCTGCTGCCTCATCCTCTAGCAGTTTCAGTTCCTCTTATTCCAGTGCCCCATACCCCAGGCACTGATGGAATCTGGCAGGTGTGAGCCAGGAAAGTTAGGTCTGACCCCATTTTTCCCAGTCAACTGTGTCAATTGGAAACACCCCCTATATCCCACTCCAGGGCCCCCTGTGATTTGTGCCTCTGGGTCTATGAAATGTTTGGAACATGGCACTTCTACTCATAATTCCCTGCAAGGAGCCTGGAGCTCAGAGGACACTGTTGGTAGGTGTTCTGGGCAGACAGACTCTCTTCCCTTATGCTGAGCTCACTTGACTTTCCTCAGGATCTGGTTTTTTTTTGTCTCCCTGTAGCAAGCCTCTCACCGTACTCACTGCAGTGGTGGCAGATTAATGAGATCTAGAAGTGGAAGGAATTACCCCAAACCCAGAAACACCTACCTCAGACTTGTAGACCCTGAGCTTAATCTGCTCTTTAGAGATAATTTTAGTGGAAGATGTCAATCACATAAAACTCTTGCCATGGTCCAGCTCAGCTGACTAGTCTTTGCTTGGGTCTCTTCCAGCCTTGTTTTTAGCCAAAATGATTCCTTGCTTTCATATCAGCAATCAGCTGGGCATCATTAAAAGGAAACCACTCAACCAAGTAGCAAGGGTTGTTATATTTTCAGTGGCCTCGATAACACCCAGAAATCTTATCTCTGGCAAAATAACTTTCCAAGTTAGTCTCAAATTCTTTCACTAGGGAAGTAGCATGTAGAAAAGATTTTAATAAAAAACAAAATGGGAACACTTTCTCTGCCCGAGGCTGGTAAGGCAAAGCACCCTCATCTCAGAGTGCCTCAGAGAAGTCTGTTAATTCATATTCCTAAGAGCTGAGCCCTGAACCCTGAAACACACTTGTCCTGAAATCCAGCCATCTCCCCAGCCTCTCCCCCCACTTTTTCCTCTATCACAGGTCTGCTCAAGGATTCCTTGGCCTTGCTGATCCTCTCAGTGTACAACAAAGACTGGATCTTCTGCTCAGTAGTTATTTTCTAGTTACCCAAAATACCCAAGATTCTCTTCAAGTTGACCCTGTTCCCCCTCCCTATTGCTGCAGCCTTCACTCTGCCCACTTTACACAAAGAGTAGCCTGTTTGTTGGAGAAACCTAGGAGATCCCTTCACAGACAAATGGATCTAGATAACTTCCTGCCATAGGGATATTCTGTATGAACCCCGACCACTCAGAGAATTTCTTTAGTTCCAATGTAAAATAAGGCACCATGGTTATTTAAGATGTGATAATTTCACTTTCATTCTAACCATCAACTCCTTGTGACATCACATTGGTTAACGAGTACAGCTCCCCTCACCCCAAGATGTCCACATCCTAGTTATTAGAGTCTAGAAATATGAGAAAGGAATTTGCAGATGTATGGATCTTAAGCTGGGGAGATTATTTGGATGATCTAGATGGTCCCAATGCTTCAACATGGGTTCTAAAATGGGAGACCCTCCTGTCGGTGGAGATTGAAAAAAATATAATAATGGAAGCAGGGTCAGGGAACAAGGTCAAAGGTGAAACAAGAATATTGAAGATGTAGAAAGGGGCCACCAGTCGAGGTCATCCTCTAGAAAGCAGAAAATGAATCCAACCAAGGAACTAGAACTTCCCAAAGATTCTCCAGAAGGAATGCAGCCCTGTCAACACCTTCATTTAAACAGAGTGAGACCCACTTCTAAGCTACAGACCTGCAGATCTATCTAATTGACAGAACTTTAAGATAATGAATTTGTGCTGTTTAAGCCACTCAGTTTGTGGTACCATGTGATGGTGGCCATAGCAATCTTATACAGGTTGGTGGAACCAGGTGTCATGCCTTGGTTTAGGCTCATGTCCCATGTGTTCTGTTTACCAACACATATGCAAAAGCTGTCCCTCTGCTGTGGAATCTTGATCCTTAATATCTATTTCTCTTTTGGATTCTAAAACACTCAGCTTGCAGTTGTCTTTCAGTTTCCCTTACTCCAAGGCAGATGATTGGCTTTTTGCAATGACCGACCTCCAAGGAAGGGAGACCCTTTCTTGTTTTACTGAACTGATTAGGAAGTGCAGAGATATGGTTGGTATTTAAATTGCTTCTTTACTTTACGCTCTCTAGATGTTGAAAGCTCCATTTATTTTGAAGGAACTGAGCAAGATGGGAAGACAGCTCTAGAATGATATATCCCAAGTAGCTAGTTTATCCAGCATTTTTCCAAAGATACATTAACTAAAACTGAAAACAAAACCAAAAGCCCATTCTATGAAAACATGTATAGTTTTCTCTTTGTATCTTAGTTTTTGCTGGCTTGGAGGCTGCCTGGGCTTTTGGAAATGTACCCTGCACCCCTCAGAGTGAATTCTAAATGCACTACCTACCTGACAATTTATGTACATCATCTTACAGATACTCACAATATCAGAAACTCAATTTTCCTAATGCACTATCTATAACAAGTGGACAGAAAAACAAATTTTATGTGTACAGATTTCCTGCAAAACCTCTCCAGAAAGTAAGCTGCATTTAATACATGGAAATAAATCAGCTTTCCAGAGGTCAAGCCTTTAAAAAGTTCTCTTGTTAGTAGATGTGATTTGTGTTTTCTAATGGGACTTCTAATCTCCCACTCATTTGAGAGATTATGGAGATGATTGTTCTCTTTAAAAAGTCAGAATATCCTCAGGTAATTATTCTGTCATCTCTCTTATTCTATAAGTTCCTTAATTTCTTTCAAATAATTCAATTAAAATATTTAGCACAGTTCTGATGGTCAGTGTTCAATAAATGTTAGCTATTATTATAATTATTGTTATTAAATTATTATAATAGCTTATTTGGAGAACATTAAGAAAACAAAGATTACATTTAGAATGTTCTTATCAAAAATGTAGGGGAGGGCCTCCCTGGTGGTGCAGCAGTTGAGCGCTGGGTTGCGGCGCTGCCGGCAGCCTCTGCAGCGCCGGTTCGATCCGCGGCTGCTCCCCGGCCACCAGAGGAGGGTCCCACATGGCGCGCAGACCTCTCCTGCTGCCCGCTGCTCCCCTCAGCAGTGTACTTCAGTCCTTCTGCCTGCTCTGCTCCTTGCTCTGGCTCTGGTGAATTCTCTCACCCTCCCGCGCTTCTGACTGTACCCAGTGCTTGTATAAATAAATAAATAAATAAATCTTTAAAAAAAAAAAAACATGTAGGGGAAATCCAAATTTCCTTTTGAAATCTGTTCTAGCACAACAGATATATTCACATCAGGAAATTACCACCAAAACATTAGAATTCAAAGTGAAAATGTATAAACTTCCAGCTATATAATATATATAACTCATGGGGATATAATGTACAATGTGGTGATTATAGCTACTAATATATACTGTATTGCATATTTGAAAGTTGCCAAAACAGTGTATCTTAAAAGCTCTCATCACAAGATAAAAATTTTATACCATGTATATTATAAGTGTGTATGTACGTATAGTATAAAAAATTTATACTATATGTAGATATAGATGGATGTTATCTAGACCAATCATTTCACAATATGTACAAATATTGAATCATAATGTATACCTAAAACCATATGATGTAAATCTATATGTCAGTTATGATGCCATAAAAATGAATTTTAAAGACAGATGCTAAAATTGTACTCTATCTCCATTGGTAGACTTACTTATCATTTCCCACACTTACACTACAGAACTTATATTACAGAACTAATTTACGCCTATACACATCATTTCTTTTAATTTTATCACTTCTTTTCTTCCCTTACAGTTATCATTTCCAAAAAGAGAAACCTATGTTTTTTTAACCTCCTTTCATTTCACAACCCATTAAGAATTGGCTTCTACTATGCTTGAATCGCTAAAACTACTTTATTAATATCTTTAAAGATTGCATTATTTACTCCATTGAAACTTATCCATCCTACGAATGCCTATTTTCTTGAAATATTCTTTTAATAGTGCATATTCTTTAATAGTGCATATAAATCAGGACCCAGAATCCTATGTTACAGTTCCTCACTGGAGTGAAGAGTGCAGTAGCAATATTCACATCAGACAAAACAAAGTCTAAGCCAAAAATAGTAATAGAGGCAAAGAAGATTATTATGTAATGATAATGGTTTTAATTCATCAAGAAGATCTATAACAACCATAAATATATATGCACCCAACATCAAAACACTTATATTAAGCAAATACTGACATAAATACTAATATATAGAGAGAATCAGACAGCAATACAATTCAAGCAATACAATTCAAGCAATACAATACCGTGTGTCAGTACCCAACTTTCAGCAATAGATAGATCATCCAGACAGAAAATCAATGTGGAAATCTCAGACTTGAATCAGACATTAGATCAAATGGACCTATCAAATATATATAGACCATTTCATTTAATAGCAACAGAATATACATTCTTTTCAAGTGCATGGAACATTATCCAGGATAAATTACATGACATATCACAAGACAAGTCTTAGCAAATTTAAGAAGATTGAAATCACATCAAGAATGTTTTCTGACCACAAGTATGAAACTAGAAATCAATAACAGGCAGAAAGCTGGAAAAATCAGAAGCATGTGGAAATTAAACAATACACTCCTGAATAACAAACAATGGGTCAAAGAAGAAATCAAAAATGCAATCAGAAAATATCTTTAAACAAATGGAAATGGAAGTAGAAAAGCTGAGCAAAAAGAAGTGTTTTGTTATTACAGGGTGATGGTTTTAGTGAGATAGTACATTGCTTAAAGGGTAACTTTCTAAGAAAAAGGAAATGTTCTATAATCTGAGTTGTCTAACATGGTAACCACTAGCCACATGTGGCTTTGAGCACATGAAATGTGGTGGTTGTAACTAAGGAGATGAATTCCAAATTTAACATTTGGAAATGTATTATGTGAGTATATCTCTATGTTCCTTGTATCTTTGGAAAAGCAGTGTTTAAAGAGTAAAATGCATAAGTATACTTAAAGTTTGTTTTAAAAAACAAACAAACAAACAACTCCTGTTTTAGTTATATCTCCTTAGAATGAGCTCTTCCTGGGAACATGGGAGAGGGGTCAACCGGTCAACCTCTACCTAGAGAAAGATATGGTAAAAGAAGTTTGTTGTAGTCACATGAGCTAGAGTTCCATTCAAGATGGGTAGGGCAGGAATTCAAAGGTTCCAAGGACTTTGGTTGACTGAGAAAGATCTACCTCAGCAGCCAAGCAAAAGAATGAGGATAACAGAAGGATAACTTCTGAAAACAAGTTAAGAAGAATTAGAGGGCTGGAAACTTGAAACAAGTAGGCCTGCTGTGAGAGCCATTGGGGGAGCTGAGAGAAGAAGAGCACTTGGCATACAGTGGCACCTCTCTGCTTGTTTCAAAAGCCCACAAATGTCTCTGGTTGAGGATCGGTTGTGCTGACTGAGACATACAGAGTCACCATGGAAACTTCCATTACTGCACTTATATAAAGGAGTAGCATCCATGTTGTCCATTCTTTTCATCAAAAGACTAAGTCCCTTGTTGATGGATTGTTAATGTGCACAGAAGAGATGATCAAACATAGAATTAGGGCAGATGAGCAGTTTCCCTTGAGAACTCCTCTTGCTGTGCTTGAAGACCCAGCAGGAAGAATCATGTGGTTCAGTTTAATGATGGAAAAATGCCTCAATGGCTCCTAAGTACTGCAAAGTAATAAAAGGATTGCTGATGGGCCATTTTATAGAGACAAATCATCCAGCTCTAAGTAGGAACAGACATGTGTTTGTTTATTCATTCCCAGCTTCCTAAAGATAATAAAAAGGTCATATTTAGTGGACCAAAACCCATAGATAGCAACATCCTGAATTCATCCTTTCTCAAGAATAGGATATGACCTTAGGGAATAAGCTTAAAAGCTGAACATTCTTAATCAGAATATTTTTTAGAAGGTGTTAAGTGTTTTTCTTCACACCATTGCTGTCTATGTGAGTAGATAACAATGATGATGAGGAAAGAAGTGATCACAAATGGCTGAATGTTGCATGTGGGAAATAAGAGCATTCATCAATTCTTCATCTCAGCCCAGTGACTTCTCCCCATGGACTTATCCTGCACAGCTCCCTGTAAATACTTCAAGTGCTGGGTAGAGAGATGAAGGGAAGAACATTTGGGCAAAGAGAAGTAGAAGCCAGGGGGGTGAACTGAGGCCAGATAGAGCCCCAGTGGGGGTGTGCCAAAATGGGGCCAAGGTAAGCAGGTAGTGGAGGTGAGAGAAGGAGGCACTGGCCATCTGGAAGAGGACCTGGACATACTCTGAGGAGAGCAGTGCAGTGAGGGGGAGATGCAGACCAGGCAAGTTGGGAGTGGTGAGCAGCAGGACCTGTCCAGGGAATATGTTAACAGGCATGAGGCATAAATAGTCCCTGGCCTGTCCAGTGGGATTGAGGATCACGTGCCTGACGTGGTATCATCCTGGATTGCTCACCCTGTGTATTATTTTACCAGGTGCCACAAACTGAGTAATTTAAACAACAGAGATTTAATGTCTCACTTACAGAGGCTAGAACTCTAATCACAGTGTAGGCTGGGGTGGCTCCTTCTGAGGGAGAAGAGGGAGAATTAGTTACAGGCCTCTTCAACCTTGGCTGTTTTCATGTTCATATGGCATTCTTCCACTATTGCTGTCTACATTTCCACTTTACTTAGGGACACTATGACACCCACTATGGGTGTCTACATTTCCACTTTATTTAGGGACACTAGTTACATCTGCTTAGGACCCATCTTAATGATTTCATTTTAACTAAGTTAATTAACTTTTAATTAACTTTTAACTTAATTAACCTTTAACTAAGTTAATTAAATACCTGTCTCTTTTGGACGACACAATTCTTCATCTTTTGGACAACATAATTTAACCCCTAGCACTGACAAGCTTTTCACACTGCTCCTCCCTCTCCCATTTTTTTTTTTTCTGATTTAACTTTTAATTATCCTGGAAAACCTTACCTCTGGTATCGCTTTATACAGAAAATATTCCCACACTTCCAGTTTGGATTAAATGTTCCCTTTCTCTCTGCCCCAATATATCTCTAGTTTTCTCTATTTTTGCATGCCCTGTTATCATACCGAGAGTTATTAATGTGTCTTGTAAGTTACTGTGAGATCGTGTGCAATGCACTTCTGTATTCCCAGGGAAGCACTGCTGGGAGTGAGTGAGTGTGCTAGTGTTGAATAGTGTGCTAAATGTTTTCTGAACTCAGCCACCTAAGAAACCCCGACCACGTGGCGATCCCCAGGGGATTTCCAGGACATATTGACACCCCAGATAACAGTTAAGTGCCTGGAAGTCATGTGCTATAGATTTCCCAATTTATATGCTGAAGCTGAATCCCCAAAGTGATGGTATTTGGACATGGGGCCCCTGGGAAATAGTTAGGTCATGAGCGTTTAGACCTCATGAGTGAGATGAATGCCCTTGTAAAAATAGGAGGGTATCTGGAATCTCTTTCTTTGCTCTCCAACACATGAGGATCTGAGAAGAAGGAAATGGACCCTCACCAGACAACAGATCTGTCAGCTTGATTTTGAACTTCCCAGTCTCCTACTAAACTGTGAGAAATAAATTTCTGTTGTTTAAGCCATTCAGACTGTGGTATCTGTTATAGCAGCAGAGGTAAAACATCATGAAACTTCCAAACAATCACTCATTCTCAGGATCAGAACTTCTTTTTATTAACCCAGTGCCCTTGATCGCCATTCAGTGGAAAATGAGGGAGACCAAAGCATCAGAGCATTAATTAGGAAGAGCCAGGATGGGATAAATATGGGCCGTTAGTATATAAATGAGTTCTTATTCCAATAATATGATCCAAAAAAGTATATGAATGAGTGACTACAATATAAGGAGGACAAAGTTACTGTGCAAAGACTGTACAATCTCAGGGCACTCAAAGGAAAGAGCAGCAGCAGCTTTCTGGAAGATGTGAATTAGGCATGGAAATTTCTGATGGCTAGGGTTTCACAGGCAGCAGAAAAGTGGGGGAGGATAGAGTTGTGACAAATATAGGCTCATCCACGAGACTTATTGGTCATGAGAAACAACTGGTGAAAATGATTCCAGAGTGAAAAGGACATTTTTGGCTGTAGGTCTGTTTCCTACCCATAAGGGACATACCCAATCACTTCTATCACAAGTTTGTAGAAAACATCAGTGTCCAGACTGGTGGTAGTATCTCAGAAGCTCTAAATAACGGGTGAAGGTAACAGCATCAGGGGTTCCTGGGCAGAGGCTCCAGGCTAGTGGTGGAGTTCGAGCTGAATGATTTGACCTATCTTGGGTCTAGGACGGGAAACAGCAGGTACTGGATGGGAAACACTTAGAGGCCCAGTCAAATGACCTTCAAAGTCAAGAGTAGTTATAATGCCAGTGGGAGAACTGGACTTTAACCTGGAAACAAAATCCTACGTGCCCAGTAAACAGGGATAGGTAAAGACTACAAACCATGCAGTAGAGGCTCCTGAAAATTACTGGACACAGAGCAAGGCTAATTTCAGTGAAAATTATGGGACACAGAGCAAGACTAATTTCAGTGACTCCCTGCTGGTGCCAAGGGGACTCCCAAAGCACTGGGGTTTCATAGCCTCAGAGCTTGATGAGCTGGCAGATGACCTGCCTAGAGTTGGGCAGGCCTGGGGCGTCATTTGTGCAGTATAAATAACTAAAGAAAACAAACTGGCAAAACGGCACAAAAAATTCTGTGAGAAACGTGCTTGTTACCAGAGATGATAGGGGGGCGGGTGGCAGGGTGGAGGAGATAGGAGAAGAAAGGGAGCTTTGGTGGAGGGTGAGTGAAGGATGCACATAAATGGAAGTGTGAAGTTGTGCTTCCCAAATTACATAGTTATATATATTATTGGCAAATCAAAAAAATTTGAGAAAAAAATACAGGATGAACTGAGTGGGGGGGGGGGCAGGGAGAGATTTATGGTGCTATTTTAGGAAGAATAGCTAGAGTATACTCTGCCTATTTTCACAATTAGAGCTCTTGATATTCAGGCAAGACAAAAAGAATTGACCTTTTAAGGAAAGTGATTATGAAAATTTTAAAAGAGTCTCCATAGACAGTGAAAGAACTGAGACTTGCATTATTTAAGTCAGGCACTCCCCAAATTCATGGCACCTAATGAAACTCTTTGGCATTTTAGGAAACTTGACTAATTCCTCCAAGATGTTAGCCACACAATTATTTGGCAGAGTCCTGGAGGTAAGTGGGGCTTAGATATACTTACTGAGAATATGGCTGGGCCTTGACTGAACAGTGAGATTCTGTCTGTCCTTTGCAGACCTATTTCTGTCTTACGGAGACCAAGACTCATGAGAATTGTAAGGACACTCAAAATATATATACTTTTAGTCTAGGAACCAGACTATGCATTGGAAGGACAGAGGAGGTACGAAAAGGAAAAATTTGCAAAATATGAAGGAACTTATGGATATTTTATTTTTTTAGATTTTTTAAATTAATTTATTTATTTATACAAGCACTGGGTACAGTCAGAAGCATGGGAGCATGAGAGAATTCACCAGAGCCAGAGCGGGGAACAGAACAGGCAGACTGAGGAAATGCACTGCTGAGGGGAGCAGCGGGCGCAGCAGGAGAGGTCTGCGCTCCATGTGGGACCCTCACCGTGGCAGGGGATCAAACTGGCACTGCAGAGGCTGCGGACAGCTTCGCAGACCAGCACTCAACCGCTGTGCCACCAGGGGAGGCCCAACTTATGGATATTTTAAAATAGAAAGACTTAAGGATATTTTAAAATAAAAAGACAATATTTACCAGCCACCTGATCTCAACAGGTGATGACCAGATAGGTGCATCTGGCCCTGCGGGACAATTGTCCTAATAAGAATGACACCAGCACTTGGGCAAGTGGCACCTACCCCTTGTGAGGTTTAGACCCTGCATCAGCAAAAGGGAACACTTTTAAATCCTGTCCTTTCCACTGCAGTGGGTTGTGGTAAAAGTCAAATGAGGTAGTTACATGAGCCACAAAATTGACATATAGGTAAATTATTAACATAATCTTCCAGAACTGGCACAGGCTGCAACTAGGACCTCAGGCTTCTGCCTCCGAGCTGCTGTAACTCAATATGAAAGCAAGGAAATAACATGTGAACCAAATACTCTGGGAATTCTTGAATCTGGACTACACACAAACCCGTGAGAACAGTTCACAACAATTTACACTGTTCCCTATAGTAAAAAGGTCCATATGGACTCAAATTGTCTTGACCTTTGTTCATCTACTATTTCTCAAGTGGAGTTCTTGAAACATTTGGTGCTGACCCTTTGTATGAATTGTGCCCAGCAGCTCAGATTGCTCAACAAAAAGACAAGGGTACTCGGGGCTCTATCATTCTCCAAACAATCACTTTACTAACTTTAGTGTGTGTAGTTGCTGCGTCTGTTTCCAATTATCCTGGGAAGCTGCAACCGTGGCCTTACCCTGTGCTCAGAATACTCTTGAGCTGCCATGGAGAGAAGAACACGGGGAACGCTCACCAAGAAAAGTCATCTCCATTTCATGCCATGGGCACCTTCAAAATGGGGTCACGGGGATCAATATTCAGTCAATATGTATCTATCAAACACTAATTTGGGGAAACTATTCACAGCTTTAGGGAAAGAAAAATGGAACAAGGTAAATTACCTATGAAACTTTGAATCTAGGGGAACAAGAAATGTCTCTATCTCAACTTATACTTGTACCTGAACCTATGTGCCTATATCTGTCTACATACCTTCTCTACTCTGTGTGCGGATGCACACATTGCAATAACCCTATGAGATCAAGGAAAGGAGAACGAGGGACTAGTGAATGATTGTGAGATTGGAGGGAGGTTATTTCTTTTAAATAAGCAGTCAGTGAATGATCCTTTGGAGAAGATGATACCTGGATAAAGACTTGGAGTGAACCAAGCACAGATTTGAAAAAGCAAGTCTTCCAGATGAAGGGAATGGCCAAGGTAAGAAGAGTGTCATTGAAGTGGTATGCGTTAGAGGAGTTGGCAGCGGGGTCAGGGCGCCTGCCAAGGTTCTTGTGCAAACTGCAGAATAATGCAGGATCTGCCTCCTCCCCTCTCACCGGGCTTCCCCTTGCCTATCCTTTTCCTCCCCAACCTTTTACTCTTCATGTGGAAAGGTATTATTCCCTCATGCACCAAAGTGATGTGCTTGTTCTCACCTTTCTACTTTCTTCTTCTTCCATATTTTTCCACTTCTCCCATCATATTAACTGCATATTTTATTAATCTATTTTAAGCCTTTTTAAAGTATTATAAACATACAGGAAAGGAGAGAGAGATGAATACTTGGGTGGATTTTCAAGGATTATACACACAGAGATGGAGACACCAACCATGATAACACCCCAGAAAACTTCATACTGTCTGCCTTAAACATCTCACTAGAGTAACAGTTCAATTACTTTGGCCAGTTTTTCTTGTATAAATGGGATCATAAATCACTCTTTTGTGTCTGGTTCTTTTATTTAATTTATGATATTTGTGAGATTCATCTGTATTATGTAAAATTTTGCATCATTCATTCTTATTGCTTTTGGTGCATGGTTGGGTGACTATACCTTAATTCACCAATTCTGTTACAAATGGGCATTTGAACAGTGCTGAGCTATTGATCAAAAGCACTTTTATAAAAAGTGCTGTTATGGGGCCTCCCCAGTTGAGCGCAGCGCTGTGAGGCTGTCCATAGCCTCCGCAGCGCAGGTTTGATTCCCAGCCAGCTGGGGAGATACCCACATGGCGTGACAGACCTCTCCTGTCTTGCCCGCTCCCCTCAGCAGTGTATTTCAGTTGTCTGTCTGTTCTGCTCCCTGCTCTGTCTCTGGTGAATCCTCTCACCCTCCTGCTCTTGTATAACAATAAATAAATCTTTAAAAAAAAGCGCCATTATGAATGTTTTAGGATACTGGTGAACGCATGTATGCATTTTTATTGAGCATTTGCCTAGGAATGAAATTGCTCATTCATAGCATAGGAGTCTGCTAAGATCCAGTAGATATTACCAAAGGGTTTTTCACTGTTGATTCATTTAAAAATAATATTTATTTTTATGATAATAAAAGTAATACATATTAATTGTTGGGAATTTGGAGAACAGTAAAGTAAAACAAAATAAATCTCCATATTAGACTTTATAACTATAGAATTGGAATTATGCTATATATATACTTGTTTCCATTTTATATTGTAGCATTTCAAGGTTATTCAATGTTTTTCAAAAACAAAAATTTAAATGAGATAATTTGGATGTGTCAAAATAAACTTAGTGATTTAAATTGTTTTTGATATTTTATTATTGAAAAGTGCTTCAATAAACATTACTACGTACATTTTATGCACACTTCTAATTAGTTCTTCAAAACATATTTTGTAAAACAGAATTTCTGAGTCAAAGGACTTAACTACATTTCAAATTCTTGGTTTATATTGTCAAATTATTCTCTGAAAGTTGATAACAGAACTTACATATAGTTCTACCAGTATATGATTCATTTTACTAACAATATATGGATATTGTATATTTTAAATTAGCATTTAAATGATAGCTAGTAAGATTAAATAGTTACATGTTAATTGGTCATTTGATCTTTGGTAACTTATTACTCACATCTTTTGCTCATTTTCTGAGATATTCAACTTTTTCTATTGATTTAATATTAACTAAAGATACTAACTTCATCTTGGAAGTGTCCACATCTTTTTACCTCTATCTTACAATTGCCAATATTCTGTAAAAGAAAACTTATGCCTCATAGACAGAAAAAACTCAAGCGCCACAATTTAGCTTCTTTGAAAGGAAAGCAGATAGACATCTGTAGCACTTATATTATTTCTACTTGTGATGAACTTTTGATCACTGGTGCTTTGTAATCTGAATATAATTGAAGTGTGATTTTCTCCCACTATTCTTAAGCCCATTTAAATGAAAGAGCCAAAAATAACTTAAAGGAACTACCTCATATAGTGTCCTCACCAGACAGATGGGGAAATTGTGGTCCAGAGGATGTAAGAGATTTGCTAAAGACCTCACCTTAGATTGGCGTCAGAGAATTTGAACTCAGGTTTCCTTCTGTTCATCACTGACTACTGAAGGACAACCATAAGCTCTTTCTATGAATTTCTTTTGTGTTGTGTGCACATAGACACACTTATTCTATTTCTCACTTTCTCTGGCAATCTTCAGTTTGTGGAAGACTCTTGTAGCCAGTGTCTTTGAATACCAACACCTGGGAGTCACTGTCAAATGTCTGTCTCACTCCTCTTTGGGATCCTGAACACAGGGAAGCCCCTGACTTGAGTTTGACTCCCCTATTTGCTGGATAAATGACCACAGCAGACACACTTGTCCCTTTCCATATCCTTGAGGTCTCTTTTGTGGCTAAGGCTTCGGAGGTCAGTTTCCTCCATGATTTCTTTCTGGTGCTCAGATCCATATGTAGAGGTAGAGCTTAAATGAGCTCCTGGAGCCCTTCCAGAGCTTTGTGGGAAAGCTGGAGCATGACCGGTGCCAAATGGGCCTATGTGCAAGTTGGACAGGATCCAGAGATCTAAAGATGTCTGAATTCCTCTGAGCGCATCCTTTCAGTGGACATTTCCCAAAGCAAGACTGGCCCCTAAGGATGACATTTCATTAGAGTTCAGTTTCTTGGCAATGTTCTTTGAAAACCTACAAGGAAGTTTACTTCAAAACTGAAAATCTGGAATATATCTCTCATCATAAAATCAAACTTGCAGAAAATTTCAAAGTGGCATGAGAAATCGAGGTCCAGGGTTTAGTAATCACACTGAGCCACACTTCATGGCTAGCTGTTTATGAATGTGGGATGGATTCACCACCCTGCCCAGCTTGAAATCATCTGACTTCAAGGTGTGAATTAGGGACTGTCAGGTAGTTCAAGAAGAAATTTTGCAGGGATTTCTGAGTTGTAATACCTACATCATTCCTAACAAAACTAAAACCAAACAGTTCATATATTAACTCTTTTCAGATTCCAAAAGTAAACATGTAGAGCTTTCATTTTGTCCAAATTTACAAACATTCCAAGATTAGAATGCATAATATCTGACTAGCATTCATTTTGCATGACCTGCTTCAAGAAACTTAGAAGTGTAGATAAATCAGAGCATACTGGTTAATGTTTAGATTAAAGTAATCTGTAAGTCACTAATTATTTTTCAGGTAGAATACCAGGTTTCTTAACAGCAAATTTCTTGGTTTTAGATTGTGTATCCATTAATAAAACAATTCCCAAGCTACTTTAGGGATTGTTCAAATTTCTTGTCTTCTATTTAATCAAGAGAACAAAGTTAAACCAGTACTTCCAAATGGGAAATAACATTAATCAAAGGAAAAGTATGATTTAAATCCACTGCCACTGGAATTGAGAGATGAAAAAGAAAAAGCCCTCATGTGCTCTTCTTCCCTAAGGTGAATATAGTCCATGCTTTGTTTTTAGATCTTACCAAGGGAGATGTAGCAGAAAGTAAATCAGAACCAGAAGATATCTTCCTTCCAGCTGTCTGCAGAGTCAGTATTGATCATCACTGAAATAGCTGTGGTTCACGCTGACTTATCCAGAGCACCATGTGCTTACTGGAACACTTCCATAGATTCCCAGGGCTTCTCCGTGGGAACCTGGGACAGGGTCTTGAACTGAACACACTGTGCCTTGTCCCCTCCACAGGGTTTACTGACAGGGGCCTGATTACAACAGCATCCTTCAGACTCATTAACTTGAAGATGCTGATGCCCCTGATTCAGTCAAAATATCAGAATGTGTTTTGGAACAACGAGCAACCAGCAATTTGATAATTGTGTGGCTGCAGTTGCTAACAGGCTATGCAACAAACATATGTAATTGTCCTTTGGTCAGTGTTTAGAGGTGACTGGGGGATCTTGTCCTTTTCTCTTTGTTTGCATCTTTTGTTATAGTTTTTGGTGTCATGAGTTCATCCTTTTACCCCTAAAGGGGGAAAAGAGGTATGAGTGAGAAGTAAAAGTTATATATATATATATATTTAATTTGTATAACATATGTTTAGCAATGTCAAGGATGATGATTTGATATATGTACACATTGTGAAATGACTACCACAATCAAGCATTGTGTTAAGTTAGGTAAGGTAGTTAACACACCTATCATCTCACGGTTGCTTTTTTTGGTGTAAAATCTTAAGATCTATCCTCTTAGCAAATTTTAAGTATACAGTGAAGTACTATTAACTATAACCATGTTGTCCATTGCATCTGCAGAATTCATCTTAGAACTGGAAGTTTGGGGCCTCCCCTGGTGGCGGAGCGGTTGAGCGCTGGGCTGCGAGGTTGCCTGCAGCCTCTGTGGCACCGGTTCAATCCCTGGCCACCAGCGAGGGTCCCACATGGCGTGCAGACCTCTCCTGCCTCACCTGCTGCTCCCCTCAGCAGTGTATTTCGTCAGTCTGCCCGTTCTGTTCCCCGCTCTGGTGAATTCTCTTGCCCTTCCGGGCTTCTGACTGTGCCCAGTGCTTGTATAAATAAATAAAATAAATCTTTAAAAAAAAAAACTGGAAGTTTGTACCTTAGGCCAATGTTTTCCCATTTTCCCCCCATCCCCAGCTCTTGGTAACCATCATTCTACATTCTGCTCCCACAAACTCAACTTTTTTAGAATCCACATCTAAGTGAGAATACACAGTGTGTGCATGGGCATCCATGTCTGCTTCCTGAATATGATGGTAGTTGTGGGCTTGTCATATAAAGCTTTATTAATCTATACACAGTTTGTTTAGAGTTTTTGTCATGAAAAGTTGTTGAATTTTGCCAAAAGTTCTTCTTCATCTATTGAGAATATTATATGATTTTTAATCTTTATCCTTTAAGTGGATTCATCTTTCATTCTTTCATCCTTCATTCTTTAAATTAATCACACTTGTTGATTTACATATGTTCTGCCATCCTTGTAGCTCAGGACTAAATCTCACTTATTAATGGTATATTATTCTTTTAGGGTTCTGTAGAATTCAGCTTCCTAGTGTTTTGCTGAGGATTTTTGCATCTGTAGCCTCTAATTTTCTTTCTTTGTAGTATCCTTGTCTGGTTTTGGTATTAGGGTAACACTGACCTTGTGAAATGAATTTGAAAGTGTTCCCTCATTGTAAAAGGGAGGATTTAGTGACATTTCAGAAGGTAGTAGACATTTGCAAGCTGCAGAATGAGCATGGGATAAACATGAGACCGAGGAACAGAATATCCCTTCTTTACTGGCCATATGGCCAAAAACACATCACTGAAACCCCCTGAGACTCAGCGACTACATCAGTGAAATTGGAATCGTAACACCTGCCTTACCTTGATATGGGGACTAAGGGAGATCATTAGCGAGGACACACTCAATGAAATAGATCAATAAAACAGAACAGAAAACACAAAAGTACACTTCCACAAATATGCTCAGCTGATTTCAGGTCAAGGTGAAAAGGTAATATTTGCTTGAGGAAGAATTACCTTTTCAACAAATGAATAAAATAGTGTGGAACAGTTGGGGAACCATAGGCAAAAAGATGAAATAAAATTTACCTTGACCCAAACCTCATACCTTATGCAAAAAACAAAAACAAAAACAAAACAAACCTCAAAGTGCATCACAGATTTATTTGTAAAATACTTTAATAAAATTTTATTAGTAAGAGCCCCAAATTGGAAGTAACTCCAAATGAAACTTCATTATGTGACTGGATATAAGGCTAGGTGAAGAGTTCTTAGACTTGGGGGGAAAAAAAGCATTATCCAAACAAGCAAAATTTGGTAAGCTAGACTTCAGCAAAGGCAAAGTGTTCTGCTCTATGAAAGACTTTGTAAGAGAATGAAAGAACAATCTGCAGATTGGGAGAAAGTATTTATGCAAACCACATATCCAGCAGAGACATATCTGGAATGCATAAAGAAATAAAAAGCTCACTAGTAAAAATTTTAAGAAAGATCAAATTAGAAAAAGGGCAAAGCACATAAACATTTCACTGCAAAGGGTATACAGATGGCAAATAAGCTCGAGATGATGTTTAACATCATTAGCCATTAGGGAAATGTGTATTAAAATCACCATGAGATATCACTACACACCTATCAGAATGGCTAAAATAAATAGTGACAATGCCAAATGTTAGATGTGGGGAAAATGGAGCATGTATTTCTGGTGGGAATATAAGATGACACAGTCACTCTAGAGAAGAATATGGAAGTTTATAACAAAAGTAAGCAATGCACGTACCATATAACCTAGCAAGTTCCCTTTAGGCATCTATCCCAGAGAAGCAGAAATATACTTACACAGAAACTTATCCATGAGTACATGTACACGGAAATTTTTGTTGATAATATCCCAAACTGGAAATAAACTAATATCTTTCGATAGAAGAACATTTAAACAAATGATGGTACAGTCATAGCATGGGATTAAAAAGAATGAACCTGATATACACAACTTGGATCTTAAGTATAAAAAAGATAATCATAGGTTATATATGTATGGTTTTATTTACAGAGCATTCTTGAAATATATTCTTTCTTGAAAGGGTAGTTTTGAAATTATTGTGATAGAGAACGGATTAAAGATTATCATTGGGGAGGGAGAAAAAGGTGTCTATGGCTATAAAGAATAGTACCAAGGACCTTCAGGTGAAACTTTTTTTTATCTTGACTATGTTGGTAGTCATGTAAATCAGCACAAGCAATACTGAACTAGTGTGTGTGCACACACACACACGTCCATGTCAAAATGAAATTTAATAAGGTTGATTGGCTCTATGAGTATCAAATTGCTGCATATATTATACTATAATTATGCAAAGTGTTACCAATGGGCATGGGATCTCTGTATTATTTCTTATACTCGTAGTTTATTTCTTACAAAAATATCTCTGATTATTTCTTGTAGCTGCATGTGAATCTATAATTATTTCAAAATAAAAAGTTTTCTAAAATGCAAAAATATGATGGAAGGTAAAGTAAACTTCAAGATTACTGTAAAGGAGACAAAAAAGGTAATATGAGACAAAAAGAGGGAGACAGAGAAAATAGTAAGTCACATACAGAGGGAGGAAAACTTTATGGCTAATGTTGCTTGAAGAAATACTCCAGCAAAATAGCTATCCAGAAACAAAAAGAAGCAGATTCTGAAAACAAGGACTGGAGGCCCAGAGACATAGTAACAAAAGATGACAGCTCCACATTTACCAGGAGAACAACTTTGATACTGTGGCACCAAATCAGAAAACTCCAGGAAGAATGTCTCTAGGGGAAAAGTAGAATATTTCATACTATAGACATTATAATTGAGGATTTGGATCAATTTGAAGATATGTTGAAAGCACATTATTCTTCTTACAAAATAAACAACAAAGACAATTAGAAACTCCAAGAAAAACAGAAAACTCTGAAAGCTGTGACCCAGATGGGAAACAAAGTCAAATGTGCCATATTTTAAGCAATTGGTGCAGAATAAGAAAACTAAATACATTTTATCTCAAATCTATGAGAATTTGCCATTCGGGGATCATATGGTGAGACCATACAGAGATATGATTCGACCATGAAATGCACAATATTTTTTGTAATAACATTGTTAATATCATTACTTAACTTTTAAACTTTTGAATTCAACCATAGACAAGTGTAGGAAACATAATTATGATGACGAAGCAAATTGAGAAGTAAAACCTTGACAATACGAAAATAAAACCAGCAGAAGGTAGAAAACAGAAATGGGAGAGTAAGAGAGGAAAAACTATTTATATCTCTCATTAGGGAAATCCAGAACAACCACATTCCATTTAAAACAAATAAACAATCAGACCAACAGACAGGCAACAAATGAATGTCTTCAAGCCTACATTCTGGTGCTAGCGACCAAGGTTCAAATCCCAACTTTGGTGCTCATTACCTTGAGCAAATTAGTTAAGCTTCCTCATCTGTGAAGAGCAATTAGCCATAGTGTCTACCTTGTAGTTGTTATGAAGAGTGAATGAGTTAATATTTGTGAAGTATCTAGACAGTTTGGCAATAATAAGTCCTACATAAGTATTTGATACATAGACCATGAAGTTTTACAAAAGTCTGAGGACAGTGGAGGTTAGTTGCAATGCCTTTAAGGCACTGAATCATCACATTCTTTGTGAGCTTTGATTTCGAGTAAAAAAAAATAAGAATGGACATATTTTCATGTTTTCAAATTTATGAAGAGACAGGCTAAAACCAGAAGAGATTAAAGAGAATGGTTTTCGGAACAAGGACTGGGCACGGAGAAGAATGAGGTGTGATACTGTCTCTTTTTTGTACTTAAAACACACACACACATTGTCAGCATAAGACAAAGGCGAGGCTAAAGGCTGATACATTCAACTGGTAAAGGAACAATGGATCCTTTTTAGTTAGAGGCAGTTTAGTACTTACATAAACAGTAGAAAGAGCCTCAGCCAGATCCGCCAGCTCCCTGAGGCTCTTACCCAACAGAAGTAGTGGATGATGCAGCCTGACTGATTGCATGCCTTGTGCCTAGGAGCCCAAGCTGGGTCCTAAGGCGGTGGCTGAAGACTTCCTGTTCCCCCAGAACTTGGGAGGAGATGAGAAACAGTCTGGTGACAGCTGCCCCAGAGAGGCTGGGAGGTGAGAGGGAGATGACCTCCAGCAGCTCCCGAGGACTCCCCTACTCCCCTACTCTTGTGTTCTGTGGTGTAGGGTAAGGAAAAAATGTCAGGCTTTTCTGCCCTCCCACCATCAGGATAGATGATGGATCCTTGTCCTGAATGCATGCCTGATGGCGGGCACCTGGAATAGGGTGTGGCCATAGGTAGATGGGATTCACCTGGGCTGAGACTGTGCTTTTTAAGGGCGGTGTCACGGGACGCCAGCAGAAGCCAAGAACGAACAGAAGCCGAGAGAGAAGCAGAGAACGCTGTAGAGCCCAGATAGAGTGAAGACTTGCTGGGGGCTGGGAGGCCTGCCAGCCTCCCGGCCCCCCAGCACCCCTGCCTGCTGTGTACCTGGTAATTTCAATAAAAGACCTGCAAAAAACCACTGAGGACTCTGACTCCTCCTTTACCCAGTCTGCTGGGTGCTAGAAAACCTTCACTGTGGTCCATTCCTGACCCTCCATGTGGTCACAGGCATTTGGCCAGAACTTAGATCATGGTTCGGGTCCTACTTGTGGGTGTGGCCTATGTGGATTCATGCAAGATTGCCATCACCACGGTTTATATGTATATGCATGCACATGTACACGTGTATGTGCATTCACATACACAAAACATTGTTATGGCCAAAGACATCACTTATTTTGTGGTAAAGTAGCCCTGTGGATGATGGTGTGTGTGTGTGTGTGTGTGTGTGTGCTATATAATAGTGGAATATATAGAATACAGTATCTAGAGGAGGAGATTTTTGCATCCAGGCCAAGCCGCCAGGCAGGAGCAGGACCAGACAACCCTCTTCAGACAGGGAGAGGGATGAACTCACCTGTGTTAGGGAATAAGAAGCTATTGCATCCTCATATCTGACCAGGTAGAAAACTTTTCTCAGAGCTAAAAAAAATATTGAGTTGTTGGATGGTTTGATATAGAAATGAGGAAGCTAATTTGTTTCATTAAAAAACTGTACTTTTCTCCTTTGAAAGAGTAATTGAAAATAACAAAGAAAGCTTTGGGGTGAAAAAGCCAGCAGGGGCCTTTAGTGACTTAGGACCATTACTGTTAAGAAACAAAATTGAGTAAATTTTGAAGATCTTACTGGCTTTATTCAATGACCCATAAATTGGGCACCATCCAATCTATCAGATGGAAAGAGGCTCCTAGGAGCTATACACATTGAAAGACATTTATAGGGCGTCGGGTGAAGGAAGTCACACTAGACCAACAGGCAGGTAGGTTACTGAAAGCTTGCTTCCTTTAGGGGAGAGGCAGGGGCTCCATAGACAAATGATCTAATTAGGGCTGATCAGGCGATTCCTGGTTGACTAGTTAAGATTCCACTTCTGGGAAAGTCAAAACTGTAGTTAAAGTACATCGTGGGGGCCTCCCCGGTGGCGCAGTGGTTGAGCACTGGGCTGCGAAGCTGCCTGTCAGCCTCTGCGGTGCTGGTTCGATCCTCGGCTGCTCCCCGGCCACCGGAGGAGGGTCCCACATGGCGCGCAGACCCCCCCTGCCGCCCGTTGTTCCCCCCAGCAGTGTACCTCGGTCCTTCTGCCTGCTCTGCTCCCCGCTCTGGCTCTGGTGAATTCTCTCACCCTCCCGCACTTCTGACTGTACCCAGTGCGTGTATAAATAAATAAATAAATCTTAAAGTACATCTTGGTTTGGAGATGTGGGGGTTAGTATGAGCGAGTTCATTTTGCACTGGTTGTCTTGTTTCTAACATTCCAAATCCTATTTTACTTCAAACAAAATTTGTAAGGAGTTGAATCTATTTAGGAGGGAAAGAACAATTAGCTATCCAAAGAAAACTCTCTGAGTTTGAGTTTCTCCCCCTCTATAAATAGGATTCAAACTTGTGTCCTGTGTGTTCCACGGGCTGTGGTGCAGAGAGTTGGCTGATTCTGTGCTCCCTCGCTCTGCGCCATCCGCCTGCATCCAGTGTGGGGCAGCGGCTGGAGGTGTCTCAGTGGGAGAGAGATGGCGGCCCGGTCATGAGTCAGGCCTTGTAAAAGCCCTGATAAGCTACTAAGTACTCAGGAAATGGGGCATGCTATTGCAATGATATTAAAAGCTATCAGAAAGAATCTAACTCAAGAGTTTGGAAACTTTTCTGACTATCAAGGAATTCTTTTCAATACCTAGGCAATATTCAGCTTTATTGCTTCATAAAGAGCTGTGTTAGACGTAAGCTTCTGACCCTGCTCAGCTTGGGGAACTTCCACATTTGTTTTACCTCCTTCAATTTTAATTTCCTCAAATGTAAAATGTGATTCATGACATGGTCATTGACAAGATGTGAGAATTAAATGAGATAATGCATTTAAATGCTTGGCATGCTGTTTAGCACCTGGCAGATAATAAATGTAGCTAGCAGGAGTGCTGATATTATTGACAGTACTATTTTTCTCCATGATAGCCTCAGTAGTGATGGTACATGGAATCTACATAAGCTGAAAGGGGCAAACTATTTCGATGCCACAAACAACTCCTCATACATGTACATTGTTTCTCATCCTCAGAGTCTGCCCTCACTCATGAACATCCTTAGTCCCTCCTGTCAAAGTAGAACCGGAACCAGGGAACCAGAATCCTGATATACTTAGAGAGACTCGGAGATTTTCAGTGATGTGTCCTTGAGTGACAGCAAGGAAAAGAGGGAGATAGTTTGTCAGTCTCATGCCAATTTTGCAACATTCAAACACCTATTGTCCTTTGGTATTTCACTAAATCTCCGGTCATTAATATTTTGCTTTTCTTACTTCTATGATGAAAGAAACTTGCTTCATTTAAAGAAATGATCACACAATGTCTTACCTGGATAGCTTGAATTCTAACTCTCACAACTCTTTAACACATGCAGCAAACAGGTCACCCTAAAAACAGGAGATGCTCAAAGTCACAAAGTGAGGAAATATTGATATTAGAACCCACATAGCTCATGCTATGAAATTGCCTTTGTAAGTTACTATGTGGCTTCTCGGACAAAACCACCGATTTGTTTTTCTGTTTGTGTATTTTGCGTAAGTGTAAGCACATCACACAGATCCATCTGTCTCTCTTGTCAGAGTGGACCAGAGTCTCCTTACTGTGTACATATAATGTACCAAACACCCCAGGAGAGTGAGTGCTCACGAGGATAATACTAATAAGTACAGGCCAGCTTCTGTGATAAAATGCACTGTATAGCCAGAGTTGCTCTAGTCATTGAGAATTTCAAGCCCGTTAAAAAGGTGCAGCAGGAATTTTCTGCAGGCTTCTGCCAAATTGGCACAGGACTAGAGGAGCTTGTCTGATAAAGATGCCCTGAGCCCTAGATGTTGTTCCTCTAGGGGAGCTAGAGAGGATATTGGTGAAGTGAGAACTTTACTCCGATCATGTTAAGCAAATAGTGGCCACATCAACCCATCAACAGAAGTCAAAAAGAGTCATGAGAAATGAAATATTGTCTAATCACCAATCTAAATAACCATGGCTGTGACTGGACAGATTGTATAAACAACTACTAAAACCTCCCTCCTCCTTGAAATATTCACCTGTTGTCTGCTGCCAAAATCAATAAACCACCTCCTTGGCTGAGTCATCTAAACATTTCCTTTGACAGCAGCAGCTTTCAACTCCAACTGCAAGGCCAAGTTGCATGACAAATATACCACTGCCCTGTATTTGGATATGAGTGATATTTTCTACCAGCCCATTAAAAACCCTGCTGTTGTGGATGAGGTGCCAATAGTCTTGGGAAGCACATTGAGGAGAACAATGGATCATTTTTCCATGACTCTGAAACCCGATGATGGATTTTGTTAAGAAGACTTAGATAGTGTTATAAAATCCTGAAATAAACCTTTCTTCTCTGCTTTATGACTGTTCCTTCCATATGTGCATCCACACAGGCATACGGAGTCTCATCTTTAAACTGGGTGCTGCAGATGGGCTTGAATCTCATAGGACCTGTCCCACAGATGAATTTGAAGCCTGTCTGATGCCCCCTTTTCTCTTGGGGGTCCTATTCTGAAAATGGCCTGTGATTTATAGACTGTGAATTGCCCAAGTTCATGTGACATTCTCCAGATTCTCTCAGAATGGCTCTATACATGTTGGACAGATTCTAAATCCATCCTTTGTGGATGTAGCACATCCACATTTTAGCACAGTTATACTTTCCATCCATCTGAGACTTGTAGAGAGTATTGAATACAAAAACTTACAATTAGCATGATGAGGACTGGTTGAACACTGGTGATATCGGAATCAAAAAATTTCAAGACATTAAGTTTAACCATTTATTTCATCTCCAGACAAGTGAATGGGACCAAGTTGTATGTTACCTCTCTTTTGTAAAACATATCAATAATTATTTGCAACCATTCAAAGTAGAACAATTGCAAGTCAATCTCTTGATAAGTGTAGAATTTTGCTAGATTTTTAAAATTAAAAACTTCCAATGCTTTACAGTAGTTTCTCCCATTCCCAATTTGAGACCATTTTTTAAGAGGCTTAATGGAGTTCTTCCAAAATATCAGGCTTAACTTTATTATACTCAGCAGATTTCTCTTCATGCTGATACATCATTTTCATAATATTTGCTTATAGTATAACAACAGATATAAGTAATATAAATAGTTTCAGAAAGTGCAGAAACCTGTACATAGGCTAAGGAATAGTTTGCTAGGCGCAAGCTTTCTGTACTGCCATTTATATCAGTCAATGTGTTTAAAGAGGAAATGAGAAACATCGGCTAACTCAAAAAGATGAATCATTGATGAGAAAGGTAGTTTCTGTAGTGCTATTTCTCGTTAAAAGAAGTAGATGGCTACTTTTCCCTCTACACATTTTCATAAAATCAAATTTTATTTTTTACAGCGGTGGTAGGTTCTCAGAAAATTGAGCAGAAAGTACGAGTTAAAGTGTAGACTCTGTCTCTGTCTCTGTCTGTCACACACACACACACACACACACACACACACACACACACACCAGTCTCCATCACTGTCAACCTCTGGTGGCACCACAGTTGCGCATTTGTTCTGATCAATGAACCAGCATTGAAGCATCATTATCAACTTAAGGCCATAGTTTGAATTGAGGTTTGCTCTTAGTACTGGGCATTCTGTGGGTTTTGACAAAATGTGTAGAAGAATATTGCTACCCTGGTAGTACTACATGGAATAGATATACTGCCTCTAAGGTTTTTAAATCTTCTGTTCTTTACCTGTTCATTTCACTCTCCCCCAAGCCCCCCTGCAACCACTGATCTTTTCACTGTTTCCACATCTTTATATCTTCCAAAATGTCATGTAGATTGAATTGAACATTATGTATTCTTTCCAGAATGGTTTCTTTCACTTAGGAACATCTCTTTTAGGTTCCTCTGTCTTTTTGTGGTTTGATATCTCAGTTCTTTTTAGCATTGAATAACATTCTATTGCCTGCAGTTACCGCAGTGTATCTGCTTACCTAGAATATCTTGGTTTTTTTATACCTTTCTTTATTTTTGATATCATTGTAAAGTCACATGTAAGGGTTAGAAATAATAGAGTGATCGATCCCATGTGTCCTTTAAACAGTGGTTCTAATAGCAATCACTTGCAAAATTATAATAAATGTTACAACCAGGTTATGGGAATTGATACAGTACACTGATATTCAAATTTCCCCAACTGTACTTGCATTCATTGGTGATTAAATGTGTATATATTTAGTTGTACACAATTGTATCATATGTGCAATTTTGTGTATCACAATTAAAATCCTGAACAGTTCCACCACCTCAAGAACCTCTTGGGGGGCCTTTGTAACCACCCCTACCTGTCCTTACTCACTTTCCTACCCATTACCTTGCAACCACTCATTTGTTTTACATTTGAAAATATTCATTGTGTAAGCTTTTTAATAACTTTTATTGAGATATAATTCACACATCACAAAATTTAAATTTCTAAAACATACAGTTCACAAGGTTGTACAACCATCACCACTGTCTTAAATATTTTAAATACCCCATATCCATTAGCAGTCACTTCTCATTCACTCTCCCCCATTGCTTGGTAATGAGTAATGAATAAGAGCAGTATCCTTAGGTAGGAGGGGGAATATTGGAATTATTCTAATTTACCCTACCCTACTCATGAAAGAGAATAGTGTAAAGGTAAGTTTAGCTAAAAGTTAATATTGGAAACTCTATAGTAATCACAAAAATAAAAATAAAAAATACATAGTTCATATACTGAGAGGAGATAAAATAGAATAATATACTAAAATATACAATTAAAAGTAGAGGGTTGCACATGCACACTCATCTCTCCTGCTTCCTTGTTGCCAAAGTCCTCTCTGGTCACAACAGGCTTAAAAATTTCAGAACTGGTTTGAATCAATTCTTTTCTGATCAGAACTGGTTTGAACCAGTTTTATTTGGTCAGAAGTGGCTTGAACTTGGTAGTGCTGGTTTGAACCAGTTTTGCCTGGTCTGAGTTGGTTTGACAGGTTTTGTCTGGTCAGAATGAATTTGACCCGATCAGAGTGACTTGAACCAGTCAGAACCAGTTTGAACCAGCTTTAATCTGTCAGAGCCAGTTTTATGTAGACAGAACTGGCTTGAACCTGTCAGAATTGGTTTGAACTGGTTTTCTCTGGTGAGAAATTTTATTTGGACAGAACCAGTTTGAACATGTCAGAAGTAGTTTGAACTGGTTTCATCCCATCAGAACTTGCTGGTCAAAACTGATTTCACTGATTTGAAGCATTCATGACTGGTCAGAATTGTATAGAACTGGTTTTATCCTGTCAGAATTGATTTGAACCAGTTTGCACCAAGTCAGAAAGGGTCAGAATGGGTTTGACTGTCAGAACCAGCTTGAAGCAGTCAGAACTCACTTAAACCAGCCATAACTGGTTTGAAATGGTTTTACTTGTTAAGAATCAATTTGAATCAGTTTTACATGGTCAGAACTTGTTGAAATCAGTTTTTTCTGGTCAGAGCCTGTTTTTTTTTTTTTCCTGTCAGAACTGGTTTGAAGCAGTCAGAACTGGTTTCAACTTGTTTTATCCTGTGAGAACTGACTTGAACCTGTCACAAATAGTTGGAACTGGTTTTATTTGGTCAGAAATGATTTGAACAAGTTTTGTCTGGTTATTACCTGTTTGAACCACTTTGAGCTGGTTAAAACCACTTTGAGCTGGTGAGAAGCACTTTGTAATAGTCAGAATCACTTTGAACTGGTTTGAACCAGGGTTTTTTTTTTTTTTGTTGTTGTTGGAAACAGTTTGAACCAGTTCAAATTGCTTTGAGCAAGTTTTATCAATGTTCTAGGTACTGAAAACAACTAACAACAGGTCACAAAGTTCCTTCCTTCATCAGACATATATTTCAGAGGGAGAATAAACAAAAAGAGATTATGTCAAGTGCTAATAATTGCCACAAAGAAATATGTAATACAGTATAAAACAAACAAAACATGATGGATGTAGAGTGATATTGACCAGGCTTTCCTTACAAGGACCTGAAGGAAGGATGGAGTGGGGGAGGTGATGTGCCACACAGATGGTTAAGGATGGAGCATTCCATGAACAGGAAACAAGTGCAAGAGACCTGAGACTCCATAGTGCTCGGCATACTTTAAGAACAGTCAGAAGGAACCCCAAGGAGGTCAGAATGACAAACAGACAAAATAAGGGGAGAGACAAAATAAGGGGAGAGAAAAGAGAACAGATTGGGAAGTAGAAGATGACCAAATAATAAGACAATCATAAGGACTATGCATGGTTCACTATTACATGAACCATGTGGGGAACCAATAGATGGCTGTGCAGAGGAATAACATAACCAGATTTCCACATGTTCAATGGATCACTCTGACCACTGTGTGAAGAATAGGGATTCAAGGATGGAAGCAGGAGGGGCATTAGAAGGCTATTATAATAGTCCAAGAAAGAGTTAGTAGAACCAACAGGTATGTAGGGGAAGTGATGGAGGTAACAAGAAGTGGTTTGGTTCTGGCTGTTTTATGACTATAAGAGCCAAGAGAATGGGCTGATGGATTAAAGATAATATCAATAACAGAAGAAAATAAAATGAAATAAGTAAGTGAAAGGTCTTACAAACTGCCATATTCTTGACCCACCTTTCCCCCACTTACAAAACATTTCTTGTAAGTAAAGCAGAATCCTGGGAGAACTCACACAATCTGTTATGATGAGAGAGGAAAGAGAAGTGCTCGGTCCCTACTTCAACCAGCACATGCACACCTGCCTCCCCTGCTTCCATGTTGTCAAAGTCCTGTGTGCACTGAGCTCCAACTTTTGCTCTCATTTTTTTCACATCATGCTGCCTTCCTCATTAGACAGTATTCTGATCCCTTTATTTCCCAAACTGACACCACCTGATGACTGTGTGAAACAGACTTTACCAAAGGTGGAGGGCTAGGAAGAGTTATATCAGAGAGAAGAAACCTAAACAACCTAAACTGGAATGGTGGCAATTCCTGTTCTTGAAGGTTCTGCTGACATTGTCATCCTGAGAAAGTTTTGGTGACTATTTCCTCTCCCATACCTGCCTCACATCATATTGACAATCAAAAGCACCATGCTTGGGCTCCTCCTTCTCTGTGTCCCTGGCTTGGTCGCCTTTGACTTCAAAAAGATCTGTCCACTATATAAAACAATTAATCTAATCTCTATGCCTTTAATTGTATTTAAACAAAGCCATCCAAGGCCTCCAGGGATTCTCCATAATAGGCAATTACTCTTTGTTTAATGTTTGTCTCTCAAAATAGATATACTATAAATTTCTTAAAACTGGGATTGTATCAGACTTGCTTGCTTTTTTGTAAATGGAAACTTGCTCAATCCCCAGATAGAATACAGTTCATTCAAAATGTGTGGAATGAATAAATGACCAGTGACTTTTCTTCATATTCAAATATGTTAACCAAAGTGTATTCTTAAGAAATACATTTCTGTCCCTGGGGAAAAAAAATTCTGTTGGATATTAAAAGAAACTTTTCTTCCCATATATATTTGTGGTTGAGGAATGTAGGATATTTATTTTGAGAATTGTGTATTTGTGCAATGGCTATCTGAAGCTTTCTTAATTAGCTCTAAGGCTATTATTCAAAGTTTATGATTCATTTTGCCCTAGGGTAGATCATAATTAGAAAGATAATTGACATACCATAGAAGGTGGACCTGAAAAAGCTGAAATTCAGACACTACCTGGGGTTTCTTTAGCTGTTCCTTAATACTTAAGGAAAAACATACAAATGAATTATATATATATATTTTAAAGATTTATTTATTTATTCATATAAGCACTGGGTACAGTCAGAAGCGCGGGAGGGTGAGAGAATTCACCAGAGCCAGATCGGAGAGCAGAACAGGCAGAGTGATGAAGTACACTGCTGAGAGGAGCAACAGGTGGCAGGAGAGGTCTGCGCGCCATGTGGGACTCTCGCCTGGCGTCTGGGAATCGAACCGGTGCTGCTGAGGCAGTGCGCAGCTTTGCAGCCCAGCGCTCAACCACTGCGCCACCAGGGGGGGCCCAAATGAATTATATTTTAATTTGTATAAATGTCATATGCATTTTACTGTAACTTCTTAAACATATTTATACTAAAGTTAACTCTTCTTTTTGTTAGGTGCTTTTTGGTTCTGGTGATGAAACTAGCATCTTCCTTTTTTTGGAAAATGAAGAAAACAATGAAGAAAAACTTTAAAAGAAACCTAAAAAATCATAATATGCAGGAAAATAAATTGGCCTCCTGTTTTTGTTGGTATCATATTTCATATATATTTTATACCTAATTAGTTTTTATATTTAATATCTGTTGACAGTATGATGTTGAAGGACTGTTAGACGTTTTATCATATAATATTATAACACTGAATTCATTATTTATTCCACTACTATTTTAAATTTAACCTGATACTCTTTCACTACTTTAACTTTTATGGTAAGGAATGCCTTATAAATATGTCTCTGTATGCAATAGTATCTTTCTTATGAAAATTTTCTAAAAATACAATCAATGGGTTAAAATACCTACAGTTTCAAAATGCAATAGTTATTTTAATTTCCAAACCAAGCTATTCATATAAAATCCCAGACAATTTTATATGAAAAACGGTGCAACCATTGCAATTTAATGTGCATTTACTAGTTTACAACATTTTTTTAAAATTATATTGTATTCTCTGCTCATGAATCTAGTTAGATTCTATCATTTAGTTTTATCAGCTCTTTCTATGTTTATTATAATAATACTTTATGTACCAACATTTTTTTCTTGAGATAGTCTTTGTATTTTCATCTTGAAGATGTTCAGTTTATTAGTTATATCCATCTTATTTCTTTTCTTATGATTTTTGATTTTATGTTTAGGAAGTCATTTCTATTCTGAGATAAGATCAATATTCAATATATTCTTCCAGGTGTTTTAATAGTTCAATTTTAACAATTAAATCAACCTGAAAGGTTATTCTGATGGTTAGTGTTGGGTAATGATATATGTACCTGATTTAAAAAAATACACAAAAAAACACAAAAAACAAAAAATACTACACATGCCATAAAAGACAATTGGTTCCTATTTCACTCCTCTTCACCCTGACATCACTCAAAAAAGGGCAACTTTTCAGTGTTTATGGTTTTTAAAATGTTTTGTATTTTTTTCTAAATAATATTCCGTGTACTGTTATTTCTTGAATTACTCAATCTGAAACAATATTAATTTCCTGCTATTAAAAATGAAGATTTTGCTCTTTTGAAATTTATGCAACATTCAAACCTCATCCTCCAAATCTTTATTATCAAGGTCAATTCCAAAACCAATCATTTCTACTACTATAAATGGTAAAAATGTAAATGTCTATCATGTTACCGATTAATAATGGGCAGTATTTCATCACCCTCATTCTGAGATAAGAATATTCAAATTCTTCAGCCTTTCTCTCATGTTTTGGCTATTCAGGGGTCTTACGTGGTTTCATACAGATCACATAATTGTTTTTTTCCTTGGAAAAGTAACTTTGATTTTTTTTTTTAAGATTTATTTATTTATTTTCATACAAGAACCGGGATACAGTCCAGATGCTCCAGAGACAGAGTGGGGAACAGAACAGGCAGACTGACAAAATACACTGCTGAGGGGAGCAGCAGGAGTGGCAGGAGAGGTCTGTTGCGCCATGTGGGATTCTCACCGGCTGGCCGGGATCAAACTGGCACTGCAGAGGCTGCGGACAGCTTCACAGTGTGGCGCTCAACTGCCTGTGCCACAAGGGAGGCCCCATAACTTTGATATTTTGATCAGTATTGTATTGAATTGGTACATCAGCTCAGGATATGGTCATTTTAACAATGTTTGTTCTTCCAATCAATGTACATGGGATATATTTTGATTTCTTTCTATCTTCTTTTATTTACTTTGCCAATACCTTACAGTTTTCAATGGACAAGTCCTTCACTTGGTTTATTAAATTTAGTCCCAGGTTATTTCATCCTTTTTGGTGCAATTGTGAATGGGACTGTTTTAATTTTTCAGTTATATAAAGCTGATTTTAGAAAATTATTTAGGTAAATTGTGGAGATTTTCTTTCTGTTTCTTTTGGTATTCTTTTGTTATTTTATTGTCAGTACCCATTTGTTTTCTTCCTCAAGAATACCAATCATTGTTATTTTATTAGCTCTGCTATGTAATGTCCCTATTTGTCATCAGTTTTTTTGTTTCTCTCTATCCTTCTCCCATTCTTAGAAGCACTTCTAAAGTTTCTCCACTCATTTATTTAAAATACTCATTTTCTTAAATGACAATTCTGTGTTCTCATAAGTGTTGCCAGATTGTTTCTAAGCAAGGTGTCATGGTGACAGTTAGCAAAGTGTTTCATTATCTACTCCTCGAGTCAGGACCATGAGTCCTGACCTTATTTATAAGGTAAATAATTGGTAGACTACAAATAATTTTTATTAAACGAATCTCTGTATATTTAAAGTTAATTTCTCTCAGATGTGTGCCATAAGCTATCACTTGTAATGTTTGTGGTGTTTGGAGTTTCCACCTTTCTCCCTATCTGCATGTTGATGGGTTTATGAAATTGAAAAAATACCTGCAACTCCTTTGTCATTATAAATCATCGCCATCGGGGCACTTGGTCTTTCTAAAATTGAAGGCAAACTCATGTAAGCTAAAATAGACCGTTTTAAGGTAAATGGCTCACTGACATTTGAATATATTCACAATCTTGTAGAACCACAACTCTATCTAGTTCCAAAATATTTTCATCACCCTAAAATAAAACTCCATACTCATCAAGCGGCTACTCTACATTCGGCCTCTATGTCTAGCCCCTAGAAACCTCCAATTTACTTTCTGTCAGTATGGAATTATTTATTCTAGATAATGTCATCTAAATGGAATCATAAAATATGTGGTCTTTATATCTGACTTCTTTCACTTAGCTAACATGGTTTTTGAGATTTATCTATTTTATAGCATATGCCAGTACTTTGTCCCTTTTGTGGCAGAATAGTATTTATACATTACATATGTTTTCAAATATGGATATCTCAGGATTAAAAAAATTCATTTGTTGTTGAACATTTATGCTGTTTCCACCTCCACACTATTGCGAATATGACTGCTTTCTACATTCTTGTACGAGTATTATTTACTCATACCTGCTTTCAAATTTTTTTCTTTCTTAAGAAAGGAACTGCTGGGTTTTATAGTAATTTGGCATTTAACATTTGGGTAATTGCCAATCTGTTTCCCATAGCAACTGAATCATTTACATTCCTACAACAAATGACCAAGTGTACCAACTTCAACACATCCTTGCTAATACTTATTTTCATTTATTTTATTTTTTTCCTTTTTTACTTTCTATATATTTTGCATCATTGTTCTCTCCCCACCTTTTTAATTTTTTTTTTTACAATGTTTGCTTTCTTTTCTCAGATGTAGTCCCCATAGACTTCTCACCACCAGTTCACCCCCGTGTACCATCACCATAGTCCCTTGTGTTCTTCCTGCCCTTGCTTTGGTCTCTCTCCCTCCCTCTCCCCTGCAGAATGTCTCTGATTTATAGTTGTCTCTTTATTGTCTCCTTATTTGGTTTCCCTATAGTACTCCTATAAGTGAAGCAATCTGATATTTTTCTTTTTCCTTCTGACTTATTTCACTGAGCATAATTCCTTCTAGCTCCATCCATGTTGCTGTGAATGGCATTATTTTATATTTTTTGATTGTTGAATGAAAATTCATTAGTCTTCCTAGTGGATGTAATGTGTTCTTTATAGTCTTCTATTGCTGTTGTCTATACTCTACTAATCAATAACTGTTTTATTTGTCTAATTAATTGTAACATATGTTTGTAGTATAATAGAGACCTCAACCTCTGGAAAGGACTCTTTGTGTTCAAATACTGATTTTCTCATGACTTATTGTGTATTTTTGGGTCAGTCACTATATCTTTTTTAGCTTTCTTCCATATTTAAAATATGATACTTTAAAATCACCTACTTCCTAGAGCTTTAATTTGATGTTTAACAGATCATCCTTCTGTGTTTCTTCTGTCCTACAAAAATAAGAAGCTCCAAAGAGGGCAATGTTGTTTAATAATTTCACATTGGCAAATTCATACTGGAGCTTCAGTAAACGTTTAACAAAGAGAGAAAGATTCCTTACTTTTTTGTCCAAGGACATGCCAAAATCTCACTTTTATATTTAAATATTTAATAAAAAATAGCTATCTCAGTTTCCCAACCCTCACATCATGTCACAATTTTGGGGAAAACTAACCAATACATCTGTCATGTCTAATTTGTAGGGTGTGTGCATGTGTGTATGTGTTATTTAGGAACGAGGTTGGTAGGTTGATTTATGGCAACATGGCCTCATCTAGATTTTCTTAATGGAATAGATGTCTGGCCACATTTTTCATAATGTTAATGTTTCCAGGAGTAAATTGGAAAGCAGGCACCCATGTCAATGTGCTCCTTTCTTATCCTTGGAGAGAAAAATTGTTCTCTTCTCTTTTTCCCTATAAGCAGCCCCAGTGGGAGTCTCAGATAACTTGGGTGAAGGAAAAATATTTACAAATGTTTTCTTTTGCCCCTAAGGAGATATTCTGAGCTATTTCCATCGTCCTTCAAGTGAGTCTGGCTGGAGGAGGAAAAGGAAGGATTTTTACACATAGAGTTATATGTTAACTTGTCTGCAAGAAGTCAGAATGGGGAATGCTAGTGTCATTATTAAATAGGTCTCAGGAACTCTAAGTCAACTGCCCAGTAGTTTGGATGTTCCTGAATATCCTTTTTCCAAAGACATTGCATTAAAGTCAGCTAATGCACATAATTTATTATACATTTTGTCATTTATGTAAGGTAGACATTGCTTTCTGGAAAATTTCATTTTCATACTACCTATAGGCTTAAAGTTGAAGCTGATCTGTTTTTGAAAAATGCCTTTTGCACTATACATTTTCATTAACATTGGTTATAAGTGAGGGATTTAAGGAGGGAAAATGGCCCAAAGTACCAGGCAGATGAATCCTTCACTTGTGAACCGTTGTTGGAGTCAAAGCAGAGATGGCAAAATGAGTTTAACTATATCCCATTTTCTGCTGAATCACCTCATAATGGTTGGGGATATTTATGTTTCATGTCCACGTTTTATGAGGCATTGGCAGAGGAAGAGGTGGCTAGGAGAAAGAACAAATTTTTCTTGCAGAGACAGCTATAAAGCAGTCATGTACAGCTATTACCCAATGTATATAATTTTTCAGACCATTCCTGTTAAAGAAAAAATTATTCATAACACATTTTAAAGATGGCAAGTCATAATTTACTTAAGGGGGCTAATACAATGGGATTTTATATTAAGAGAGAGAAATGAAACTCATCTCTGACTACAATAAACTAAAATGGGGCTTTTTAGCCAAGGACCAGGGTGAGATTGGTGGATGGAAAAATTGCAAAGAAGAAGGGTAATTTTTGTGAAACTGTGGTAATGGGATTTTAGGTAGACCAGAGTGACATAATATCAAGGGTGCAGGGGTTACTAAGCTGATTTAGCAGTTGGGCAAGGACTGAACAGAAGGTAAGGTCTAATCTGAAGAAGGATTCATATGAATCCAATTCAAGTTTGGTCATGGAGAGGGTCTTTGTTATTCCTAAAGTCTATTCTCCTGGATATGTTACTCTACACAACTAAACATCATTCAAAATTAATGACATTTAGTGATTAATCCAAAAGCAAATTCTTCTAAAATTGAAAATGCTATTTTGATAAAATTGCTCTCCTTCCTGTAATCTAGTTTTGTTGATAGAGTTATTTTCTTAATTTAATATGGCATGAATTTTACATTCTAATTTTTTATTCAAATAATTTTAGTTTATTAATGATGTTAATTAATGATGTTAATTAGTTATTGACTTAAGCAATTGGATTCTATTATGGGCCCAGATGACTTCCTTTGAAAACGTGATTTGAAGTCTCAGCTTCCTGAATGGTGGAGTGAGGATCTAGATGAACTCATTCTCTCTCTAAAGTAATAAATTATGAGCAAAAGAACTAAAATCAACCATTTCAGATTTCTGAAATTTAACCAAAACCATAGAGGGAACTCATAATGTATTTCCAATATAAACTGCCAAATGTTGGCAAGATAGTGGATGACAGTTGAACATGGGTAGAAGAGCAGGAACAGGGTCTGTGACATTCTAACTTGGCTTGTTTCCATCCCCTTTCCCTACTCTGCTCAGTGGTATGAGAGCCAAATGCTAGCACAATTGTCAACAATGGAGAAATCTGACAGCAACTGGAGGCTCATTAAATGTGCAGTCCTCAAGAACAATCAAAATTTTGCCCAAACTTGCAGTTGCCTAAGAAATATTTCGTTTCAGAGTGGGGGTTAGGTGATTTGACTCAGAGCTCAGCTCACTGAAATGGGAGGTGGACCTTCTCCCATACATAAACAATTGCAAAATGCTGTTAATTTCTCACCTGCCTGAGGTTGTGATCTCATTGGGGGTAAACTAGAGGTTAGCTCAGAATTGAAAAGGTAATACTGAAGAGCCAGACAACCACAGGAAACATTGAAAAGCTGTAATAAATTCCCAGAGATAAGTGATATTATGCATACCATAGGTCTGTGTGCTTAAATTGGTTAAGACCAGGGAGAGGAGAAGGCAACTGTCAATCAACTCTGGTTGACCTGAGGATTCCTCAAATGGAAGTGGAAACTAGGGCCAATTTTGTTAACCACTAAATTGTACTAACCCAGGTGAGATATCTAAGAAATGAGATTTAACAGTAAGCTCTTTAAAGAAAATATCAAGTCGGCATCTCAGAAAGTACATACTGAAGGAAATACAGAATTAGCCCAGGAGAGTTACCCAATGAGGACCTTAGAAGATTAGAAAGAGAATGGGATGGAAAAAATATTTGAAAAATATTTACTAAAATTTCCCAAGTTTAATGAAAAATAATAAATGACATATTTAAGAATTCAGTGAACTCCAAGTAGAATAAATCAAAAAATATCTACCCATAGACAAGTCAAAGTGAAAAACTAAAAAAAAAAAAAAACGGAAAATCTCAGAAGTAGCAAGAGAAAAGCAATATATACGTTCAAGGATTCACAGCTGGTTCTCATTTTAAAACAGCATGGAGGGTAAAGACAATGGGACAGCATCTTCAATATTTTGAAAGCAAAATGACTATGAAGCAAGAATTTGCATCCATATAAACTCTCCTTCAAAAATAAAGGAACTTTTAGAAAATTTCTGTATAATCAAAAACTAAAATAGTTTTCCACTACTAGGCCAGAACTTCCCTATAAAAATTCTCAAGGGAATCCTTCTACTTGAAATGAAAGGGAACTAAACATCAACTTGCATATAGACAAATAAAGATCACTGGGAATAGTGACTACGTATATTACATGAACGATAATGTGAATAATGTGAATGTGGTTCTATTTGTAATATTGTTTTCCTATCAGTTTTAGAATGGAGATGCTCCACTGGGCAGTTGTAAGTGGGATTATGTCTTTGAGAGCAGATGCTTCCTGGGTGATCACCAGTCTTCTCTGCCCCTGCGAGGATGGCCTGCAGGCTCATCTACTCTGGTTCTGTACATCCTTCCTTCTATACTAGTGGACTCAGTGAGTTGGTGCTTGGGACAGATCTTGTTGTTCTTTTTGATGGAAGTTACTTCAGTTCCTCATTCTGTTGAAAAAATTTGCTTTTATACAGGAAAAAGTTAATATTCACACAGTTCATCTTTCCCCACCAGATCGTGAACATTGTCATAGTCCCCAAGTTGTCACAATTGAAGCCATCCGTAAGTGTGACTCAAAAATAGATAAAAATGACTCTCCTTGGCCAATGCAAAGTGGGGTCCTCAGATGTCAAGAGCGAGAGGTGAAATGCGAATATACAGTAATTAAGGTACCAGGTCTGGGATCACCATTGTGGCTGTGATCATGGGGTTCAAATCAAATCTTGCCTAATTAAAAAAATTATTATAGAAGTTAAAGTAGAACTATTCTACATTTGTAGTATCGTAGAAACTACACAAATAGCTCAGAGATCTTCCATCAAATTGCCTGTATTTGTCCTTTCCCACCCCACCCACCACCCCAGGACTTTCTTATGAGAATACTTTCAGCCCAAGAATGGAGTTTGGCAACTACTGAGTCATAATCCCCTTTTAAGGAGGACATGGTGACTGTGATTTCTGGCCTGAAGAGTTCAGTTTGTAATAGATGAGGTGTCTGGGGAAAGCTTCAGGGAAAAGAGAAATGAATAAACAGGCTCTGGGCTGCACCTCCTGACACCCTTCACTTGACCTCCTGAGCCTGTGGAAGATGTGGAGGTTTTGCTCCAATGGCTCCAGCATTTTCCAATTGTCTGTGGATTCAGAACATCTTTGATCTATGTCAACTTCTCTTATATTGCAATACCAAAACTAATTTCCATAGCACATCTCTCCTTTGACTAATACTGTCCCAAGTGGTAGGAAAACATTATTTAAATTAAACTAAAAAAAAGAATCTTGACTTCTTGGGTTGCAAGCCAAGGTATCCATGAGCCAGAGAAAGCTCATACTAAGACATAAAATGAAATGACAGGCAGATCAGATCTGGGATGTTTTATTGTATGGTATTTTAAGGAATGTCCAGCACTATCTAAGCAGAAGTTTCAAGTGATTTCCAGGCAATAAAAAGCCAATGATTGTTACTTGTTATAGGAAAAGGGTGTTTGGGTGAGGTGACTGGAGCAAGAGAGACAGTTGAGAGATGAAGCCAAACTAGGAAATCTCAGAGTAAATGAAAATATCCAAGAAGTAGGGCAACGAATAGAAGAATAAGCTCCCCGAAAGAAAGAGACTAAAGACACCAGCATTTTCAAATAAGAGTGTAGGCCGATATAACCTAAGTTGTAGCTATTTACTGGAAGATTTGAGGGCTTTATATGAATATCATTGTTTTATACAATGTGGAACACAGAACTATGAATTGATGGTGCTATTTAGATTTTATTATGATTGAAAATAGCTCATATTCTAAGAGTTTGACTGATGCATTAATAATAAATTTAATAAAACTTTAAGGTGTTTCCTAATCTATGACATGCCAATGAAGCCCTACCTTATGGGGATTTGTAAGAATAGAATTACATTACATATGTTCAACACACATGATGCTTGGCATCATGCATGATATATTAAAAATCACAATAAATGGTGATTATCAACATCATCATTGACATTACATAGCCCATTTCTAAAAATGAAGTCTTCCTGACTTCACAGTTTATGCAGTGACTACTTTTAATTTTTTATTTGTTCTTTTCTTTTTTTTTTTTTTTTTGTGGGACCCTCGCTGGCGGCCGGGGAACAAACCAGCGCTGCAGAGGCTGCGGGCAGCCTCGCAGCCCAGCGCTCAACTGCTGCACCACCAGGGGAGGCCCTAGTGACTACTTTTTAATTCTACCTCCCCTATACTTGAAATATTTAGGGAGGCTTTTGTTTTGGTTAAAAATTACAAGGCAATTGTTGGGTTGACTTCACATTTCTTTAGCTCTGAGACATTTTAATGATTAAGATTGATAGGATCTTTCTCTTGACTTTCCATAACAACTTGCGTTGTATAAATGAACATCTAAAGAATTAATTTAGATGACCAAATGACCAAAGATAACTTTCTCACACCACCCTCACACACTGATGTGTCCTTACAAACAAACTCATATCTGAGCATTCAATAGACACACATCAAATGTGAGAACAGACAGGTACTGTTTACAGCATGAAAGCCTTACTTAATGATTTATTTCAGAACAATTGAGGCTTGCTAGAAAAAGGAATATTTCCAGTGGGGAGGTATAGAACATTATTTAGTCCCACTATTATCTCTTGGCCTCACTTGATCATTGAGAGTCTTCCTTATTCTTGTAGTTGGCCCCTGTTACCTTATCCCTATAAGCAAGCTCAGACCTTCATTTCTCTAAAAATAGCAAAGGCAGTTTATTCAAGTCTTTCCAAATGCTAAGGACAAACCCAAGGGATACACACAGCCCACATGTGAAACACAGAAGATCCTTTTGGAAAATCTAGGATTTGGATTCTATTACATAATGTTTATGTTCACACCACCTGTTGAACAGAATAGCTCTACCTTATCATCCCAAATGACTAGAATATCAGGGCCTGTGTTCTTGATTTATGCCTGCATGAGTTATGCCACAGCATAATGTAAAAGTAGAAAATGGGTTCAAAGACCTTAGCTTTTCCTTGATGAAAACAAGAGAGACCAGATTCCCATCTCCTACCACTCTTGTTTCTTGCTCTTAAGACACATTTTCCCCCAAGTGAAGGACTTCAGGGATCCTTTGATCTAGACCCTACTATTGTGTAAAATGTTGAATTTGTCTCCACATATATCCCTTAGAAATTTCCTGAGTGTTATCTTTATGTCCCTAATGATCCTCAAGATATTTTAAATGTTATTCAAATTCATCTTCATATTTTGCTAATTATGACATTATTTAACAAGAACACTTATTTTAACATACATAATAAAATTTTTACTAGCATATCAAAATGATAACTGATATTACGTAAAACAAATTTTAATGATGTTTAAGTAAAAGAACACTTCTGATTTCATCCATGAAAGAGTGACTTATTAATTATGCTATCAAAAAATTAAAAACTGGGAAAGTACATGAAACATCTGCTTTTAGGTACTGGAAAATGTGCCGGACCAGGCTATGATAAAGGAATAAAGGGAAACAAGAGAGATAAGCCTGATGACCACCCTGGCCTCCTGCCTGTAATTTAGCACTAGACCACAACACTGGAAGGAGAAACTCAAATATAGCCTGGTGGTCTACTGAGCTTGTGAGTCCTATATCAGATTTCAAGAGGACTGAGGCAGCTAGAATTTGTGGGACAGTATATGAAACATAAGGAATGATGGAGTGAAGTGCCCCAAAAGGCTGCACTGAATCTGAATACCAATCTAAAATGTGCATATTGTAAAACACCCTAGGGCCTGACAAAAAACAACTACTAGGAAAGTAATAATTACAGTGGACTTACAGCTTCACTCATTCCATTTTTCATTACCCAGAATGTGTAGATCTTGTTGCCTAGATGAGTCCTTTTTTTTTTTAAAGATTTATTTATTTATGAATACAAGAGCCGGGGTATAGGCCAGAGATACGGGGGCGGGGGTGGGGGGGGTGAGAGGATTCACCAGAGACAGAGTGGAGAACAGAACAAGCAGACTAACTGAAATACACTGCTGAGAGGAGCAGCGGGCGAGACAGGAGAGGTCTGTTGCACCACGTGGGTTGCTCCCTGGCTGGCCGGGGATCAAGCTCATGCTGCAGAGGCTGCGGATTGCATCATAGTGTGTTGCTTAACCCCTGGTACCACCAGGGAGACCCTGCATAGATGAGTCTTTTAAGAAAGATCCCAGAAGTATCATCTCCTCATTATTGTGGGACTGAAACATTCACTGAGTAAACTAAGTTCCTTAAGACTGACCTGAGAAATGCTTCAAAAATCAGACTTGAAAGGGTTGAACTACTTTAGAAGTAATTGAACCGCCTTTCATAAAAAGTCAATACTTTAAATAAGATTTATATCCATACTTCTTGACTCTAAATCCCTTCAAGTTTCTATCTCATTTCCAAGTTCTGCTAGCTGAAGATCCATAATAAGTGTTCAGATTCTCCTCTTAGTTACATAAACATTTCTTCTCTGTCTTTCTAGTTTTATTATTTCTGTGCTATCTCTCAGGCCATCTCCTCAGTGTGTTTACACCACACACTTCATTCCCTTTGTATTCTGCCCCATAATTCCATACATAACACCATGAAGATCTGAGTGACATCTCTGTACCTCCTTTTATTTTTTTTTAAGATTTATTTATTTATGCATACAAGAGCTGGGGTACAGGCCAGAGATGCAGGGGGTGAAAGGATTCACCAGATACAGAGTGAAAACAGAACATGCAGACTGCTGAGGGTAGCAGCGGGTGAGACAGGAGAGGTCTGCTGTACCACCTCCTTTTTGTAGGGGAGTGAAATCAACTGCCTGGACCCAGATAGCCTTGCCTTGTACTAACTGTACAATCTTGATTAATCTGTGGATGACTCCAAGCCTTAACTTGCTCATGATACAGTATTAATGGATGACTTCCAAGGTTTGGTGAAGAATTTATTGGAATCTATTCATGGAAACTTTTTAGCAGGGTGTCTATAATAATATATATTCTAAAAAGTGCTGTTAGTGTTTGTTAATTATTATTGTCACGAAAAGAAATAAGAAAAACCTTTAGTATGAGCACCTCCAGATTTTCGTCCTTGTGTTAGCAAACTCCTGAGAGAGCTAGGAGTTTGGTTATGGGACTCAAGAGACGCCTAAGCTGGGGCATCTGGCAGCCAGCAGCCAAAGGTGGCTCTCTAACTCAAAGTGTGCCCCATCTAAATTTAGATATGTGCAAGTTTGAAAAGAGAAAATATAAAGTTATTTTGATGATATTATTTTAAATATATGTGGAAAGGATAACATTTTAGATATTGCATTAAGTAAAATGTATTATTAAAATATAGTTCCTTATTTATTTTTACTCTTTAAATATGACTACTAAAGATTTGAATTACATATGTGATCCCTGCTGTTTTTTTACTTGTGCTCACAGCCTAACTAAACAACACTACTGCAAACTCTGTGCTTCACACTGGGGATAAAGCTCTTCCACTCTGAATAACCCTTATGGAGAATTTCTAGAATATCACAGTTTTTATGAGCAACTTAAATTCATTTACATGGAGTTGAACATATGGAATTCAAAAACTATTAGTTACCATGATTATTGTTATTATCTCTGTATTAAGTTCAAGGTTGTACGGTTCTCTGTGTTTTAGGGGAATCGGGAATTACCTAAGGTATGCAGCTCATATGTCTGGACTCAGCAGTGTGCACTGCACCCAGGGAGAATGGTTCTCAAGCTGCCTGGTGCTGGAGGAGGCATGGCCAGCAGCAGGGTCCTAGATTATCTTCCTGGGTCCACAGAGCCTGCAATGCCACCCTATGTGATCCTTTCTAGCTTTGCAGGGCAGGGACAAGTACACAGTTGAGAGATTTGTGGTGCAGAAAATGGAGGTTTGTATAAGGACTCTGGGGAAGCCTGTACTTTCACCACTTTCCCTGAGAACTGACTGGCTTCTCTACCCTGCATCTCACCCCCTACTGAGGATTCCAAGGACCAAAGCATCTCCTTGTGAGGTGCAGACCACTGGTGATTTATTTAAGATTCTCCTGCCAAGTGCTCTCAATGTTTAACAGGTTTCCACCACAGCATCTCATCTTCTTTCCCACTTTTTCTCAGTTTCTTACTTCTCAGTATTAGATGCTAAATAGATTCTGATGGATGATTTGGCGTACTCTGTTCCTTCCTGGCCACTGCCTGTGTTAGCTCCCACAAATAAAACCTGAGCTGACAGCGCTGGAATTTATGAAGACCAGTAAGAAATGAGCTATGCAGAGCAGGTCTCTCAAGGAGCTGACCCTAGAAGTTCTAAAGTCTTTATTTCCAGGCCAAATTGCACAAAAGGTAGGACCCAGACCCTTGTGGTTGCAAAGATCAAATATGCCAAAGTAATTCAAAGAAAAAGAGTTTATTTGCCTTTGGAAACCTAGGATTAGAAGTGTACTGTGAAATTCATCTGCCCACTCACCCCAGTATAGCCCCAAAGTTCCCAATTACCTCCAGGCCTGCTTCATCCTACAGTTGGGTGTGATTATTCAAATCTTTCCCTAAGAACCTAGCTGGATCTTGAGCTCTGAAGAGAATACAGCCAGGGATTTATTTGTATGGTTTCCCTTCTGATGTTTAGTTGCAGAAGAGAACAGAATTAATTTGATAACGCTTTCCAGATCTCCAATAAAAGGCATTCCTGTTCCTATAGCACTGGGCTGTCACCTTCCCCATCTGGGGATGTGCCCTCAGGGGTCAAAAGGAACTGATCACAGAGGACATTTGACTTTCTCTACTAGATTTGGATGGTCCATGTGTTCCACAGAGGCCTGCTGTACAGTGATGAGGAATATGCCTTTTTCAGCCTTGAAATGTAAAGGAAACAAATAAATGCACCAAATGAACATTTGATTTCTATTAATTACTCTTTCTCTGTACACACACACACATACATATATGCCCATACATGCATCTACATGCATTTGTAGATTCATGTAATCATGTATAAATGCATGTGCATGCATACAAGCATCAGCATGAACAAGTATACATACACACACATTTATATACCCACTCCTGCTCACATATACTGCTCTACCTAGTTCAGAATCTCTATGGAAGCACTGGCATGGGCTGATACATTTTGAAATCTGGATGCAAATATACTCATTCTGATGCTTTGTGGTGTTACTGCTTGGCTTTGAGAGCTGGGCACTGAAGATACAACCACTTCAGAGCTGACCTATGGCAGAGACAATTGTCACAATGCATTAAGAATGTGCCTGGAGGGCGCCATCCTCCTGACAGAGGGCTCGCCCCCTTGCTGGCATAGATTCCAGCAGGCTAGAGTAGAAAAAGGCAAGCCCAACTCTTTCTGTGTCAGGTAGAGAGCTGACCTTCAAGTAAATGCAGTCACTGGTTATTAGATGCCTTTTTATTCCAGACATGGAACATATGGGCCACTCCAGTACTGTCCCTGAAAGTAAACACATCTTAGGGAAATTTTGATATGACCAGGAGAGGTAAGAGTGCAAAGAATGTGCTCTCCATTTCCATTCTGTCTCTTTGTCCAATGGACAAGTCCAAAGTTGGAAACTTCGTGTTAGATATCGACGGACATTAAGACTAAAAAGTAAGTTCAAGGAAAAGAAAAAAAAAAAAAACCGGTATGTTGTATTTTCTAAACAAATGGTATTTGGGAAAACTGGAATGATTTTTTTTTTTTTTGGAAATATATAGCGTGTCCTGCTCACCAATCTCTGCTGTCTAGAATAGAAGGCCTCCCAGCAGGACAGACAATGAGCGCCTAGGTTGTGCTGGTGGATTGTAAACCTCTGAATGCTGACCCAGGGAGGCATCAAGTATACAAGTCCCTAAGTCTTTCCCTTTTGCCCAATCACCCTAAGGAAATTATGTAAAAGTATAACTGATAATAATGAAAAACAAACAAATAAAGAAAGAAAAATTACCAAAAAACATTGCCTCGATAGTTGCCTGAGATTGTCGCGAGCCCTTAAAAGAACACAATAAACCTTTTACAGGAACACTACTGCATCGTCTTGCAATCAGTCACTGAGTTTAACATACAGCAGTACAGATTCTGGTCCACTGATATCAGCTGTACTTTGTAATAAAGTAGAGCAGACAGCAGCCTGGAAATCTTGGAAAATGATATTTACACCTCCCAGGGAACAGTCAGCACCTGAAACCTACTTTTATATGAGGCTAATCCTCCTTTTGGCCAATGCTTCCTCTTCTGAGTATTGTAGAGAAGACAAATAGTGTTAGCATGACATGTAGGAATGAGTGTTGTGTTGATGCTTGCATTAAACAGACTCAAACTGTATCACTCATATGCCTCAACTTAAAACATCCCAATGTCTAACATATGGCATGGATATGCAATCACCCCAAAACTGGGTGTATGGAAACTGTCAGATTACTTTATTTCTTTTAAATCAAACTCAATATTACCTCTAGGTGGAAGCAATTTCAGTCTTCATTGTTATTGTCAAGGGTGTTTAATCTTCATAGGAGTGTATTTCCCTGACTGTTGAAGTTAGACTGGGATGCTGTGACTACATGTGGCCAGTGCTGCCCAAGCAAGAATGAGTAAGTACACAGTCATGGCTCCACCCTCCAGCTCTCATTTCCCTGCTCAACAAGCTACAGAAGCACATTTTCCAGGGGGCATCACTCCATACAGATATGGGCCAATATAGCCACATTCAATTTTCTGGAAACAGAGGAAACTGCAAAGACATCTTCATTGAGTAAAGCCAGAGACAACTGAGAGTGAATTAGAATCACTGCAGAGTCCACTATTTCCTAAATATTCTCAGGGAATGGGAAAGACTTTCTGAGAGGTGAGCCCATGTCTCTCTGTCGTGGTGGCCGCAGATGAGCAGATGGAGCTTTAGTGAGTCATTTAAAGCAAGTGACTTAGTTGATTCCACATCACACGTAAGGGTCAGAAGTTTGGCTCTTGCCCAGGGACAAAGGGAGGCTCACACCCACCTCAGTCTGGACTAGGTGTGATGAGGCAGAACAGAGGCAATACCACTCCAGGTGCAGCAAGCTCACAAGCCATGGCAGAGGGGCAGGGAGATGCTGAGGAAGATTTCAGGGAAGCTCTGTTGCTGCCTTTATGTTCCTGGGCCACTGTGATGAGACCCTGCCAGCACAGCACAGAGTGGTAGCAGGATGCCTTCAAGAAGACCAGGACTTTCCCCCGCTGCCCAGACTCTGGCCCAGCACCAATCCTATGGAGGATAAAGACCAGGGGTGGGGAGGAGATGCAGCAGGAAGCCAGCCCCACCCCACAGTGAGCCTGAGTCTATAGTACTCCTAACAAGATCCCAGAAATAGCTGTGCAAAGGATTTTACTCTAACACTTACAAGGATAGGCACAAGCCCTGTAACGACTACAACTTTCTTTAAAAAGAAAATTGTGGGGCTTTCCTGGTGGCGCAAGGGATTAAGACACAACCTATGAAGCTGTCTGCAGCCTCTGCAGCATGAGTTTTATCCCCGGTCAGGGAGCTACCCACATGGCACATCAGACCTTTCCTGACTCGCCTGCTGCTCCTCTCAGCAGTGTACTTCGGTCAATCTGCTTATTCTGTTCCCCACTCTGTCTCTGGTGAATCCTCTCACCCTCCATGCCTCTGGCTTGTACCCTAGCTCTTGTATGCATAAATAAATAAATCTTTAAAAAATTGTGCTCAAGAACACAAAAACATCAAAAGTATACCTGTACCTCTATGTTTATTGCAACACTATTTACAGTAGGTAAGACTTGGAAACAACCCAAATGCCCAAAATAGATGACTTGATCAAGAAGATGTGGTATATATATACATAGTGGAATATTATTCAGCAATCAAAAAAGATAAACACATGCCATTCATAGCAACATGGTTGGAGCCAGCTAGAAGGGATTATGCTGAGTGAAATAAGCCAGAGAAAAAGCAAAATATCAGATGGTTTCACTCATAAGAGGAATGTAGGGCAACCAAATAAGGGATCAGGAAAAAAAATAATAACAATAAATAAAAACCAAAATTAACAGGCAGCTCTAAATCTGAGACATTCTGCAGGGGCAGGGGAGGAGAGTGATTAAAACAGGGGAGGGAAGAGCACAAGGGACTGTGGTGATGGGACACGGGTGAACTGGTGGTGGGAATTTTACAGGGACTACACCTGAAAGGCGAAAGCAAACATTGTACAAAAATGAACAAAGTAAAATTTATATATAGCATATATAAATATATATATAATATAAAATATATATAATGTCATATATAAATAAATTATTAAAAAAAGAAATTTGGTGGACTGGTGAACTATCCCACATAAACTTCTATTTAAAAAATACTGTAGTTCATTGGCGTGGGTGTGCTGGTGGAGGGAAGCCTATGCACATGTGGAGGTGTGGACATGTATATATGTAAATGACTGACAAATTGATAATAAAATAAAATCAAGAAATACAGTGGAAGAGATTAACTAATCTCTTAATCTAAACAGTAATTAAGAGAGTATGGTACTGAGGGAATAGGCAGAGATGTTAATGGAACAGAGAATCCAGAAATTATCATACGAAGTTCAACTGATCTTTAACAAGCTGAAAAAAGAATCCAGCCTTTGTCATAACAGGTACTTATATAATTGGACACCCATCAGCAAAAAAAAAAAAAAAAAGAAAAAAGAAAAATCAACCCAAATCGCACACCTTTTGCATAAATCAACTCAAAATAGATGGTGGGTTTAAATCTACTAGGTAAAATTAAAAAGCTTCTAGGGAAAAAAAATAGGAGAAAATCTTCTGGAACTAGGGCCAGGTGAGGAATGTTTAGACTTGAAACTAAAACCATGACCCACAAAAAGAAAATTTCATAAATTTTACAGCATCCAACATTTCTAAATCTCTCAAAGAAAGATAATGAAAAGATGATAAGAAGACAAGTAACCGGTAGAGAATTTTTTTTTTTGCCAATAACATATCTATAATAAAAGCACTTTCTACAGTCCATAAAGAAATCTCAAAATTCAACAGTGAAGAAAAAACAGAAAAATGGACAAAGACATAGATGGATGCTATACATCAGACAAAAAATACATGAAATTATTTTTAGCACATGAACCACTAGGGAAATGAATTAAAACCATAATGAAATATAACTACACACCTCAGTATAGTTGAAATAAAAAAAAAAAAAACGACAACACCAAATGCTCATGAGGATGCAGAGGTACTAGATTTCACATATTTTGCTGATGAGAATGTAAAATGGAATAGTCAATCTGGAAAACAGCTTGGCAGTTTCTTAAAATAGTAAACATGCAATTATCTTAAAAGCCAACTATTGCACATGTGGATATTTATGCCAAAGAAATGAAGTCTCATGGTGACACAGGAAACTCTCCATGAGTGTTTAAAATAGTTTTATCTGTAATAGCTAAATGAGACAACCAGGTGTCCTTTGTGGAGTGGAATGGTTAAACAAACTTTGGTACATCCACACTGTGGAATACTACTTGCCAATAAAAAGGTACAGATTATTGATTCACACAATGACTTGGAAGATCTCAAGGAAAGGATGTGAGTGATAAAAGCCAATCTCAAATGATTACCTGCTATATGACTCCATTTATATCAATTATCAAAATATAATTAAAGATATGGAGAACATATTCGTGGTTGGCAAGCGTTAGGGATGGGGAAAAGATGGACATGACTATAAAGAGATAATGCACAGAAAATCCTAGTACATGCAGTATGAATGAATACAAAAGTAATGAAGTCTGAATAATGTTTGTGTTCTTTATCAGTATCAATTTCCTGGATTTGATACTATGATGTAGTTTTGCGCAAGATGCTACTACTAGGGGAAACTGGATGAAGCACACTTAGGACTTTCATATACATTCTTTGCAACTTCCTGTGACTCTGGATGTAGCCCATATGCTCAGATTTCTTATTTTACAGATCGCATTTCAGCAGGAGGTTTCCTTGTCTTTGAATATTCTTCTTTTTTTTTTTTTTATAGAGGCATGCTTTATTTATTTATTTGTTTGTTTGTTTGTTTGTTTATACATGCACTGGGTACAGTCAGAAGCGCGGGAGGGTGAGAGAATTCACCAGAGGCAGAGCGGGGAGCAGAGCAGGCAGAAGGACCGAAGTACACTGCTGAGGGGAGCAGCGGGCGGCAGGAGAGGTCTGCGCGCCATGTGGGACCCTCCTCTGGTGGCCGGGGAGCAGCTGGGGATCGAACCTGCGTCGCAGAGGCCGCGGGCAGCTTCGCAACCCAGCGCTCAACCGCTGCGCCACCGGGGAGGCCCTCTTTGAATATTATTCTATTGTGAGAGTTCAGATAAAGGGAGGGAGTGTGAATCTTGGTTGATGACAATGCTATTAAGTAGGGACTCTTGGACCTTGGACTTGTGTGGAGTGCAGAATTCACTCATGTCATTTGTTCATTCAATAAAGCATCATCAAGAGAGCACTCACTGTGTACCAGGCCTATGCTAAGACACAAGGCACCAAAACCTGGACTCTGTCTGCTTAGAAGTATTTATTTGCTCCTTTATTGTCATGGTGTGATTTGGTAGAGCTTAATAAATGGATAGCAAAGGTAAATGCAGAGGCGTGTGGGGTCCTATCTAGGGTCAGTCAACAAACAGGCTCATGGGTTTTAGAAGATGAGGCAAAAGCAAAGTGAAATTAAGCCAAGAGCATGTTGACTATTTCAGGAAGTGTTTCGGGTACAGAAGGTGCAGATCAAGGATCCAAGATGCAGTGAAGAACATGGAGGAGGTCCATAAGAACTGTGGTGTAAGGATGAGGATGAGGAGGCTAGAGGCCTCAGCAAGAGTTGGGTTGTTCCCCATGTCACAAGCAGTCATCCTTGAGGAAACTGTTTCCAGAAACCCTTCAAGGCTCTACATAGAAGCTGTTCCAGGCCAGCCAAGTAGGGTCACTCAACAGAAGTCAAGATAGAGAGTCTGACCATAGATGTAGCATGATGGGGGTTGAGAAGAGAGCTACTTCAAAATGAAGGGTGGAAGCTGGAACAGTTTTAGTGGCCACAAGAAGACAATGGCAGTGGCTTTTCAAAACATGTTGAGCCTAAGCTGGACATGGCCTGAGGGGTCCAGCATGCACCTGGCAGTCATACATCAACAGACGCTGTAACACCCTCCTTAACATCCTGGCCTAGTGAGAGCTTTACAGTTTACAACAGGCTTGCATATCTCACTGATTAGACACATTAACTAATTAGCAGCAGTACAATATGGTGTTTTTTAAAAAAAGATTTATTTATTTATGCATATAAGAACTGGGGTACAGGCCAGAGGTGCACGGGATGAGAGGATTCACCAGAGACAGAGTGGGGAGTAGAACAGGTGGATCTACTGAAATACACTGCTGAGGGGAGCAGCGGGACAGGAGCGGTCTGCTGTGCCATGTGGGTCAGCTCCCTGGCCAGGGATCAAACTCTGTGCTGTAGTGGTTGTGGAGTGCTTCATAGTGTTGATGCTGAACCAGGGAGGCCCCAACCATATGGTGACTCCCTACAATATGGTGTTGAGCCCTCTTTTTCAGAAAATACAGGACTTAACTTCCAGTTGGCTTTGCTGGTTACAAAATACAGATCCTGCTCAAGCTACCTAATTTCTCAGATGCTGTTGTCTGCCTTTACAATAAACAGGAATATAATATTAACTACTATACTGAGGACTATATAAAATCACGAGCAAAGTGTTTATCAGAGTGCCAGGCCAGGAGTGAGTAATGATATCTGCAATTATCACTATAATTATCACTATGCTATTGTTGTTATTCTTGACCCAGTACTTGAAATGTCTTCCACTGTGTTTCCAGCACCTCTCCTCAGAGAGGTGTGCTTTCACAGGTCTGCCAATGCCCCTGGAGAAACCAGGGACCTGGAGAGTCGGGCTGCCATCAGACAAGGGGAGGACTTTCCAAGCTCTTTAGTGCAGGGTCGGGCAGCCAGATCTTTATGCCTCCAGTGTAACCCATTCTTTCTTAGCCTTTTTATGGGTTTGGGTACAAGTCAAGTCCTTCATCCCCATTTCCTTCTGCAGCCCCTTCCTCAGTCTTTGGAAGTGAGGTGCCATAAAGAGATACCCCCTAGGGTGCACTGAATCACAAAAGCAAGGAAAGGCATTCCACAGCATTGGAGAACATTCTTTGATTTTTTCCAGGATCACATTTTTTTCTCCAGTTTCCTTTGTCTCCAGGTTGAAAGATTGAAAAAAAATAAAACCACACAAAAGGCTCCATGTATCTTTTGAAAGGTAAAATAGAAACAGCTGAGCCTAATCAACTTGCAGAAGTGCCATAAATACCCGCCAGGCTGTAAAAGCACAATCTCTCTGATATGGCAAAGGGAAAGTGAGAGCTACGGTGGGAATATACTCACTCCCTGCCACCAACTCCAGGATAAACACTTCTCAAACTTGCTTTGTGCACACGCCTGTCAGTTTAGTGGCTGGGTTGAGGATTAGAAAGAGAAACTTAAATGAGGTCTCCCAGAGAGTTTCATCCTTGGTCCAGTTGCTCCCAGAGGGTTGGAGTTGCCCAGTCAAGTGACTGAGAGAGATGACAGCCTATCAAAGCCGGGCAGCCTAGGAGAAGGCTGAGAGGGGCTGTCTAGGGAGGTCATCCCCTTTTGCACTTGGATAAGAGGCCCCTAACTACGTGTCTAGTTCCTTCTGCATTTTCAGCCAATCAGGATGATTTGAAAGTCCCCACTTGTGCCTTCAAGTGTCCTTCCCTCAGGGGCCACACAGGATTTACCTTCTTTTTGGCTTGTCCCCTGATCCTGTTGTGCTCCCTGGTTCCTGAGACATCAGTAGACAATGAAATGAAACTTACTGGGCACGTAATATCTTTCCAATAAAAGTCAGTGTCCTCTCAGTCCCTCCTGAGGGGACATATGCCCTCTTTAACCCTGCTTCATGGCCCACAACTTTTTTGATTTTCCTTCTCCTTCTATTTCCTCTAAAAATTTTTCCCCTTCTCGGCCATTATGTTTTATCAACATGGGGCTGTGGAGCAACATCACAACAGTGAGGAGGCAGGGCAGAGGCTATCCTGGTGAATAGGATTCCTTGAAAGAAGTGGACTGACCTGAAACACACCTGGGGAGGTGCTAGGGTGTGGCTGCCGAGACCCTCTGAGCACCTAACATGTTCAGCTCAGCCCGAGTTGCAGACCTTGTCAGAGACCCAAAATGCATTTCTCTCTCAGGTTCTAAAGGTCCCTTTTGGGCCTCTTGCTTATTCATCTCCTCCCTCGGATGGGCCCGGGACAACCGACCATTCAGATTCAGTATAGCCAGCCTTGCGGAGAACAGCAATCCCAAGGGAAGGCCCTCCTCCAGACATGCCTCAGTCCTGACTGTCACTTATGACATCACCTGGGATGGCAGCTTGGTGTCAGAGAGAATATTGTCACAATTTTGGATGACATCAAAGCAAAGCAGAAACACGTTGACATTTTAGGAGACAGGACAGGAAAGATAATAAGTAACTTCCTGTATCCTGAGTAACTTCCCTTCCTTCCTTTTTGGTTCTTAGAATCAGGGCTATTAGGTTAGTTACAGAGATTTGTCTACTAAGTCAAAAGGCAGCGTAAGCTTGTCAGAATACAGCTACCTGTCATGTAGCTATGTGCATGCGTGTGAGTGTGTGTGTGTGTGTGTGTGTGTGTGAACATAGGTTTCTGACTGCTTTTTCAGTCCCTTTCTTTTTTTTTAAGTTAATCACATTTTTTAAAATTTATTTATTTTCTTACAATGTTTGCTTTCTTTTCTCAGGTGTAGTCTCACATAGAAATTCTACCACCAGTTCACGCGTGCATCATCCCCATAGTCCCTTGTGCTCTTCCTGCCCTTGTCTTGATCCCTTTCCTTCCCTCTCCCCTGTAAAATATCTCTGATTTAAAGTTGTCTGTTTATTTTTGTTTTGTTGTGTTTTGTTTTTTGTTTTTATTATTATTATTATTTTTCCTTGATCAGCTGTATTCCTCCTATAAGTGAAACCATCCCATGTTTTTCTTTTTCCTTTTGACTTAAAAATTACTCCCAAAGACACTTTTATTTAGATGATGTACAATTAAACAATGTGTTTAATGTACAATTAAAGAGACAGATGTACAATTAAGAGAAAGATAGAGAAAAAATAGGCCAGGGAATGGACAAAGGATCTTGTTTTTTTTTTTTTTTTTCAGCTTAATACTTTTTTTATTTTTAATGATTACATCTACCTTTACTTAATCTTTTTAAAATTTTTTTTTATTTTTATATTCCCCATACAATTGCAACCCCCTGATTTTGACTCCAAGCCCTCCTTTCCCCATACCGCCCCCAAAGTGTGTCTTTGGTTCATAGCTGCTTGTTGATTTTGATTTTTTTCTTTCTTATAGTTATTCTTTTTTTTTTTAAATAATAAATTTTATTTTTATATTCCCCCATACAACTGCACATGCCCCATTCTGACCCCAATCCCTCCCCTCCCGGCCCCCACCCCCCAAAAAGTGTCTCTGGTTCATAGTTTTTTGTTGATTTTGATTTTCACTTTCTTATAGTTATTCATTTTCCTGATCCCTTATTTAAGTTTTCTAGATTCCTGCTATGAGTGAGACCATCCGGTATTTTTCTTTTTCTTTCTGGCTTATTTCGCTGAGCATGATCCCTTCCAGTGCCATCCATGTTGCTGCAAATTGCATGTGTTTATCTTTTTTGAATGCTGAATAATATTCCATGGTATATATGATCCAGTCATCTATTTTTGGGCATTTGGGCTGTTTCCAAAGCTTAGCTATTGTAAACAGTGCTGCTATAAACATAGGGGTGCAGGTGTTCTTTGGAATTGATGTTTCTGTGTCCTTTGGGTAAATACCTAGGAGTGGAATTGCTGGATCATATGGAAGCTCTATGTTAAGTAGGTCCAGAAATCTCCACACAGCTCTCCATAGTGGTTGGACCAGTTTGCACTCCCACCAACAGTGCAGGAGAGTTCCTTTTTCTCCACAACCTCGCCAACATTTGTTGTTGCTAGTTTTTTTAATATGTGCCATTCTCGCTGGTGTAAGATGGTATCTCATGGTAGTTTTGATTTGCATTTCCCTGATTGCAAGTGATGTTGAACATTTTTTCATATGCCTGTTGGCCATTTGCATTTCCTCTTCAGAGAAGTTTCTTTTTAGCTCTTCTGCCCATTTTTTGACTGGGTTATTTTCTTTGTTGTTGTTGAGTCTCATCAGCTCTTTGCAGATTTTTGTGATCAGTCCTTTATCATTAGTGTTGGGTGCAAAAATGTTCTCCCAGTTGGTGGGGTTTCTCTTTGTTTTTGTTATTTGGACAAAGGATCTTAACTTCCTTTTGAGGTGATTCTGGATTTTTCCTCACGGTTTTACTCTCTGCTGTCATTCCTAACATCACCAATCCTCACTCCTTAAGGCAAGAAACTACTGGAATCTCAGAAGATGAGACAGCAAAAGATGCTGTTTGCCTTGAGAGCTCCCTTATAGCCTGGCAGCCCCGTGACTGGGAAGCAGGATTTAGTAGCAGAAGGGAGAAGGTGGGTGGGGAAAAAAATGAGGGTGGTTTCCATAAAGCAGAGTTGGATTTAGAACTGCAGAGGGGAGAGTGCTCAGGACTTCCATCATGACCCATGCTCAGCCTGCAGGCACGGAGGGAGGGGGGCCCTCAGCTGGACCCAGGCGCCCTCAGCATCGGCCAAGGCTTCTTTCACCATGTCACAGCAAGAAAGGCCTTTCATGCACACAGGAATGTGCTCTCTCTCATTTTGTGGTTCCCTTATCTCACCAATCAGTGTCTCATTTCCCTTATCTGAAAATGGACAAAGCAATCTGTTTTTATATTGTGCCCTGTCTTTCATATCCCAGAACTTTACCAGTGATCAATTCTGTCAGTCCCCAAAATAGGGCTATCGAACAGCATAGATATGAGGTGCGAAATATCAGAACATTATGACATGGTCATAATAAGAATCTTGTACAATATATTAATGATAATAATTTAAAGATATGAGAGCTGATTTTCTGAGAGTTTGCCACATGTCAGTCATGGGTGGTTATACATTATATGCACTACTTCCTCTAGTTCTTACACAACCCACTGAAAAACACAAACTGTCACTTTAATCACATTAGAGATGAGAAAATAGATAATTTCAGTGACTGGATATAATGAATTGCAATGATTAATATCAACATCAATATCACCGTCCTCATCGTCACTCTCATTTGTTTCTCTGTTCTCTTCCTTCCCTTCCCAGCCACCCTTTTTTTCTTTTACTTTCTCATCTCCAATGTGCTCTGAACGCATCTAAGCTGACTCAGATGTCAAAGCCAAAGAAGCTCTGATGTTCTGGAAGGTATAGTGAAGGCGACAGGGAGCAACAGTTGGAGGTAACAGCTTTTAGCAGCTAGAGAATCAGAGGAGGGACTTACAGAGTTGTACCACATGAGATAATTAGTATGGTAGGTCCTAAAACCAATGTACTCCCTCTACTTTCTGGCTTGATATGATTGCAATAATTATATCTTTTGAAATAAGCTAATTCTGATGAGCTGTTAGTTTTGAAGCTACTTTGGGAAGACTGAATAGGAGTGAGAGGTGGGGCACAGGGACCCTGCCATGACCTCATGTGGTTTATCCATCCTGTCCATGTGGTTCTGTGGGCTCCACCTCCTGCTGGATGTTTGGGGTTGAATCTCACTATACTCAGAGCACCCGACCCACTGCCAAGAATTCTGTGGGCATCTTTGGAAGAGATTCAAATTTTGGAGTTAAACATCCCTGGGTCTGCTACCTATTAGCTGTGCGATCTTGGCCAGATCTACTTACCACTCTATCTCTGGTAAACAGATTGTTTTAAATTAGCAGAACAATAAAGACAGGTGCCACCTTTACCCCTGTCATGTCTGAGGCTATTTCCACTAATCTGTCATTGCATTTTTTTTCCTCTTGAGCCCTGATCAGGCCATAGGCATCTTCCTCAAGATAGTCGTCCACCAACAGTTGAGTAAAGTTGGCAAATAAGACAAAAATTCTCTGTCAAGCAGGCCTCCTCTAACGATCCCAATTTATTAGTCCCAGAATCACTACTAATATGCCATCAGATATGATTCAATTCTCTGGTTTCCAAGAAGAAATCCCTGCAGAGTCCAAGGGGGTTAAAGAGAATCTACATACACAGTGACAAAATGCTGACTTTCTGCCATGCTAGCAAGGTCAACGTGGATCACAGCCACAGCACTATTATTTGTGCTGTGGCCAAGAAGAATGAATCTGAGGCAATAAAAACATTGGGGCTGATGTTTTTCATTTAGTCTTGCAAGTAGAGGACAGAGCCTAAATTGTGTTTGTGTGGGTGGGTGTGGTTCACAAACTCTCCCCTTTGTAGTGTATGTATAGGTCTATGTCGCTTTAAAAAAGCTGCTGTAGCAACATAATTTCCGAAGGACCCACCCATCTAGATGTCCCTGTAAGGTCCCATTAACACTATGGTTCAGCAGACTCCTCATCTGAGCCCCTGACGTGAGCTGCAGTCTTCCCAACTTGTCCCTCCTCAGTATTTCTGGGACTGTCTGGGGATGTTTCTGAGAAGCTCATGACCAATTTTCCCCTTTCTGGGAGAGGCTACTGCTCCTCCTACATTGTTAGTCCTTAGTTCTCAGTCATCATTCTTGCTGGTATCAAGGATTTTCTGCCTGGTGGACAGAACTGAGACTATAGAATTTAACATTTTTCTGAGACACTCAAAACTCTCCTACTTCTTCCTGGGACACAATAGTCCCTCACCCCACCTGCTCTATCCAGTGCAATAATTTCCTCTCAGAGATGATGAGGCTCAAATCATCAAGTTGTGGCCATCTGTATTAAAAAGGTGATTTGTACGTGAGTACACAGTTGTGGAGGGCGGGGGCCATGATACTCCCGGACTGGTGCTTTGATTAAGTAGTACCACCTCTCTCCTCTGCTTGAAGGGGGGTTTGCCTCTTCTGTCTCTGAGGCAACATTTTTCTCTGAGGCAAGGTAGATAGATCCACCTCTCTGCCTAAGGGGACTAACTTTAGAAATGAGTATGGAAGGTAATATGCCTAAGGGTATTGTCAAAAACAATGGAGACCCATGGAAGACCTATTAATGGGGCTGGAACTGCAACAAACTCCTAGTGACAAATGATAAGGCAGAGCAGTGGAAATTCAACAAAAAGAAACTTCAATAGAGAGTTTAGACAATACTTCAGGATTATGGTCAAATTTATGGGCCAGCAAGTCTATTCACCGGGGCTAGCCTGCACCCCACCAGGAGAAAGTCAGAGTAGGGTATGGGACAGACCTAAAACATCACCCCAAGTCACATACAAATCCATCAGAAAAGGGCAGAAGTCTCACTGGCATAAGAAATACCAGCACAACCTCTGACCTAACACTAACTTAACAATGAGACAGTCTGATTCAGAGGAGATGCCTATAAAACCAACCTTGAAAATAAAGTTACACTTTCCCTGGCAGTCTGGGATTCTGTATGCATACTATGATTAGGTCCTCTCAGAAGGGACTGAAAAGGAAAATTTCGATAATTCTTCCCTGACCCCGGGGGCAGAGTTATAAATTTTCTGAACTGTGAGAGCAGTTTGGGTCTTCAGGTCCCTTCCTTAATCTTCTGTCACAAATGGCAGGCAAAGTGCTCACTTATTCATAACATGTCCTTGGTAGGTAGGGAACATGGTGAACAGAAAGTGAGCAAGCCTTGGTGGCATAATTGAGTGTTTGCTGGTCTTACCTCTGCCACTTATTAGCTGTGTATGTGTTTTTGAGAAAGTTTTTCAAGCTCTCAAAATTTTCCTCTCCTCAGTTGTAAAGCAGACCCATTAATATAAGACCAACCTTAAAAGTCTGATGTGAAAATATTACACAATTATTTCATAGTAGTGGGGACAGAGTAGACACCCACAGAAAACAGTTGTTTAGTAACTTCAAGCCAGAAACAGGAATAATTCTTTGGTTCATTTGTCCCAGAATGGGGTGGAGCTCTTCGTCCTCAGTCAGCTGACTGCAGAGCTCAGCCACCAAGGATAGTCAAGGAAGAGAAACCTGCTGATACAGAGAGGGCCCTGGGTGTCTATCAGCCCACAAAAGGGGATTCTAAGTGAACCTGAGGGCTGTTAACATTGACACATGCTGAGGGACATCACCTGTGGTGAACAAAACACTAGAATGATGAAACCCCGAAACTTTGTTCGACCTGCAGTGGTTCATTATGATCGAAACATGACGACTTCATCTGAATGAGGGCTAATGTTGAACAGATGGGCTGGCAAGGCAAAACCACAAAATACTGTCTCCAAAAATTTAGTAATGTTCTATAAACCCTGAATCCTGTTCTCACTTTTCAGTCCCTGCAAGAGCTAGCTGAGACTGAGGAAGATGGCTGATGGGAAATGGAGCATGACCAGAGAAGGTGTTTATGCTTCTGCAATGCTAAGATATTTCCACTAGCTAACTCCTAGTAGGATGAAAATGAAGTGTATGAAAAGAAAGGAGTGGTAAGGACATGCCCCTGAGAGGCATGTTTCATGGAATGGGTTCTAAAAGTCTATTCTCATACTGCTATAAGGTGATGACAGAAGAAAGAAGAATGTCCAGACATTCACTCTACTAGATTTTACATACAGACATACATATAGACACATGATTTTGCAACATCAACTACCTTCCAAGGTGTTTTTCACGTTATTTGTTTTTTGGTTCTATCTTGTTTTGTTTTTTATCTGGCACCAAACTACTGCTGAAATGTGGAGTCAATTCTATGATATGGATTTGGGGCAGAGTTTACAGACTAGAAAATCAGTAGAAATGGCAGAAGACAGTGCACTCTGAGAGCCTCCTAAATTTTCATAGAATTAATTAAGACTCAATTGTATGGAAATCCATAAATAATTGTAATTTCATGTCTGAGTTGATTTAGGGACACAACAGAACAACAGTTAGGAGTTGAATATAGGAGAAGCATAAAGGTTTAAGTTTAAGACATCAGCAGAAATCGTAAGGAGGCTTCCAAGGATGTGGAATTATGAGTTCAAGTAAAACCAAACTGACTTGATTTATATTGTTTTATTTCATTAAAGCTGACAAAAATCCAAGGGCTGGAGATTATTGGCCCCATTTCATTAGCAAATTGGAGATCAACAGAATAAAGGGGAAAAATAGTAGGTGGGGGAATTAGAATTTAAATCCAATTCTTTTTAATCAGAAAAATTATGACTTCTAAGGCCTACAAAGCTGCTGCTCGCTTGGCCTGGGAACACTGCCACATTGTGAGACATTTGACCACATGGGTGGGCACATTCTGCTTCTATCGTAGAGCTTACTGATCCTGATTTAGTCTACTTCCTAAGCTGCTTTCTCCTTGACACATTTAAAAGAAGTAACTATCTTTGAAAAACTGACACTTTCCCTTTATAAAAATAAGGATAAAATGCAAAAAGAAATTTAAAAAAATTGATCAGCCAACATCCCAGAAGGGATATTGTTGTTCTGGAGTTGAAGTGCATCATTATGGGCATCTTCCTATCCAGGCACTGACTAGATAGAAGAAATTCTATTAAATTGATATCAAAATTTAAATGACCCATTTGTAATGAATATATAAATCTCCCCAGATTAATCTATAATAATGCGATTGTGCTAGAAAGCCCATCAGAATTGAGTACAAACTTGACAAGCTGCTTCTGAAATATATATAAGCAAGAGCAGGCAGCCAAAAATAGCCAATAATTTAGAGGAGGCAGTAGGTATAGAAGACCTCTAAGTATTGCCAAGACTTCTAAAATAGAGACCTTGCTGTTTTGGACCAGAAATATAAAAACATACAGAAATATAAAAACATACAATAATTCCTCATAAGGAAGTGCTATGCAGAATAGTCAATTCTTAGTAAATTAAAACTTAGTAAATTAAATAAGAAAAGTAGTGTAAATACATCACAAATCCTAGAAATGACTGAAAAATTTAGGCTACTAGATGGGCAGGGAAAGTGGGGTGGGGACACAGGGGGAAAGGAATATGGGTGCTTTGGTGGTGGGTATGGTGTGGTAACATACATCTGAGGTATGACATGTTCTTTTAAATCATATACAGTATTGGAAACCAGTGCTGCCTCAATATGAATAAGCAAATAGAATTTTATTCAGATAGAATAGTGCTTTCAGCAGTGAATTTAATGTAGAATATACACATGTTGATTTTCAGTGATGCAACCTATAACATATATAATGTTATAATGCAGTAGTACTTCAATAAATAAAAATAAAAATTTAAAAAATTAAATGTATTAAAATACATTTAATACTTAAGGTATGGAGGGAAAAATGTCATTTAAAACACAAAATTATAAACCAAAAAGGAGAATTTACTAAGTTTGTATTACAATTGAAAAACATGTGGAATTTCTGGCTATGGTAAAGAGGATGGCAAATTTTCTCCTTGAAAACCAACTCAAAAACTTCACAAAATTGTCAAAATCAAGTATTTCAGACCTCAGGAAAGTCACCAAAGACAACGGCAAATTAAGAAGTATATATTCATGAAGAGCTGCTCCACCTCTGTGTGGAAACCATTGCAGATCAAGTCTTCATTTCTCCTACTCCCCACTCAGTTGCAGTAGTTTTGCTAGGTCAGAACTGGCCGTGAAAACTAGTAACTTTGCTGCCAGAGGTGGCTGACTTGTTTGGGAGTGGAGGGTAAAAACCCATGGCTGATGGTGTTGTCAAAAGTAAACAAACAAGTAACAAGTAAACAAACAAGAAGTACAAAAAGTAAACAAACAAGTAAACAAAAGTAAACAAACAAGAAGCTAAGTAGGAAAAAAAAAATGGGGAAACACATAAGTCTGCCAGCTTGAGGTTCTTAGTCCTGATATGCAAGAGGAATACCTTAAAAATGACCCAGCCACAGAGGGTTAAATAAGAACTACACACACACTTGGAAGACAGGGAAAGTCTACATATGTTTGGAAGATGTGAGAGGATCCAGAGAAAGTAAAATCATGTCAGACTGAAAAAAGCTTGAACTTCATGTGTTTACCCCTCACCCCCCCCCCCCCCCAGATCTGTTAACATTGGTGGAAGCTTCACACATTGAGCATGGTCCATACTCTTCTCCATGACTCACTGGTCACTAAGCAGTTAAGACACTGGGGAAGCCATCAGTGTCACCAGTTGTCAGGGTTGCAGAGTCCAGGTAAGTCTAGACAAGTTAACAGACTAACAAAACCCCTTCAAAACAAAAAAGTTTTAGAATTTACAGTTTCTATAACATATTATCTCAAAGATCCAATTTTTTCTTAACAAAAGCAAAATTATAAGCCATGTTAAGAAATAGGAATGTGTGACTCATACTTGGGTGGGGGGTTGGGGGACAGTCAATAGACTGTCTCTAAGTGGGCCCATAGTGGGTCAATAGACTGGCTCTAAGATGTTGCTTTAGGTAGTCCAGCAATTATATGTACAAAATGAAAAAGAAATGGTGTTTGAAGTATCAAACAAATATATAATTACAGGAACTGCAAATAGGGTATCTCTTAAAGGACATATGTTATAAAAGGCATATAGAAATTTTAGTAATTGACATCAAAATCATTAAAAGAGCTCAAAGAAATATTTGAAATAAGATAATCCGTGACCTTGATGATTTGATGGCACATCATAATCTCTCAAAGTACATAACTTGTATTACTTTTTTTTAGTGTGTTGTACAGTCCATGTGTTTGGATAAAGTATGAAGAAAGACATGTATCCAGTGTTATGGTATAATGTAGAGTATTTTCACTGTCTTAAAAAATCTTACTTGCTCTGCCTATTCTTCTTTATCATCCTCCCAACTCTTGGAAACCACTGGGCTTTTTACTGTCTCCATAGATTTGTCTTTTCCAAAATGTCATGTAGTATCTCTATTTATTTAGTTCATGTTTGATTTGATCAGAATTTTGTAGTTTCCTCACATAGATTTTGAACATATTTTGTTCAAAATATAGTGCTTGCCTTTTGGGGGATTCTAATTGTTCTATTTATTTCAAATTTGAATTGTTCATTGTTAATATATAAGAAATTGATTGACTTTTGTTTATTAACCTATATGCTGCAAATTTGCTATAATTGATTATTAGTTCCAGGATTTTTTTTTGTTGATTATTTTGCTTTCTCCACAAGAGATCATGTTGTCTGTGAACAAAGGCTGTTTTATTCTTTCTTCCCAGTATGCATAGCTTTTCTCATTTTTTTCTTGTCTTGTTGCATTAGCTAGAACTTCTTGTATGATGTGGAAAAGAGTGGTGAGGGGGGACATCCTTGCCTTGTTCCTGATATTAGCCCCAAATCTTCTAGCTTCTTGCCATTAAGTGTAATGTCAGCTGTAGGAGTTTTCTAGCTAGCCCTCATGAAGATGAGGACGTTCTTCTCTGAGTTTATTGAGTTTTTAATCACAAAAGGGTATTAAATTTTTTCAAATTATTTTTCTGAATCTATATATTATGATGTGAATTTTCTGAGATAGCTTCCTGATGTGATAGATTACATTAATTGATTTTGATCATTAAACCAGCTTTACATGCCTAGGGTACATCCCTCTTGGTTGTGCTGTATATACTTCTTTTTATACATTATTGGATTTGATTTACTAATTTTTTGTTGATAATATTTTCATCTATGTCCATGAAAAATAATGACCTGCGGTGTTCTCTACTTACAGTGTCTTAGCCTGGTTTGGTATTAAGGCTGACCTCATAGAATGAGTTGGGATGCATTTTCTCTCCTTCTATCTTCTGAAAAAGATTATAGAGAATTGGTGTAATTTAGTCTTTAAATGTTTGATAGGATTTACAAGTGAAAATTTTGTGGATATTTTTAGTATTTTCTTATCAAGCGTACACTGGAGGATTGAATTTTTACTATAGGAACTTTGTGAAGCCTTTAAAAATAACTATGTACATTTCTTTTACCCCTCCTTTTCTCTACAGTTTTCAAGATTGTGGTATCACATTAATATGTTTGTTGGGTGTTCATCATTGCCTTCCCTTTCCTGGGAACTTAAGAAATAGGATGGGTAGAAGGGGTTATCTTACCAAAAGACTATCCACAGGTAGATCTAAAATGATTTTGGAAGGATTCCATAAGGGGAGAAGAATTTTTTTTTAATTCTTTTCTGATAGGGATGTAGCTTTTCTGTTTTCTTATAGTGCTTGCCTTTCTAAGCTTTCAGATCACCTGAAGATAATATTCAGTGTTAAAAGATATAACTATATATACCAGTTCCATTACTCAATATAAAATTAAGAAGTAATATTTTTTTGTGTAGAGTGTTTTGAATTTGTCTGCAAATAACATAAGAGGGAGTTTAATAGTCTTTAAAAAAAAATAGGGAAGATTTGTGCCTCCCTGGTGGTGCAAGGGGTTAAGCACTGCATTATGAAGCAATCCGCAGCCTGTGCAGCACAAGTTCGATCCCCGGCCAGCCAGAGAGAAATCCACATGGTGAGGCAAACCTCTCCTGTCTCACCCTCTGCTCCCCTCAGCAGTGTATTTCAGTCAATCTGCCTGTTCTGTTCCCCACTCTGTCTCTGGTAGATCCTCTCACCCCCCACATCTCTGGCCTGTACCCCAGCTCTTGTATGCATAAATAAATCTTAAAAAAATAGGGAAGATTTTTTCCATAATTTTATGTAAAAATGTACCAAACTAACTTTATTACAAAGTTTGTTATGGTCATATTTGTACTGGGCCTTCAGAAGTTATACTTGAATATAAATAATAAGCATTTTATTAAAAAAATACCATTTCATACCTCTAAGATTGACAAAAGCACTTTAAAGTCTGACAGTACTAAGTATTTTGAAATGGGATCACTCATATACTCCTGTGGAAAGGTAAATTATTATAGCCATTTGGGAAATAATTTGGTAATATCTAATTAATGAGAAGACCCATTTACAGCTTTCTATAACCTAGAAATTCATCTCATGGTTTTATAACTTGGAAAAACAACTGAATATATACTCAATAGAAGCATAACGTACTGGCACAAGAATTTCTGAGAGCACAAAATTAGAGCCAGCTGAAATGCCCATCAGCAAAAAAACTATAATTAAATTTTTATGAGCACTTTTTAATACAATGTTTACCAGCAATGGAAGCAAACGAATTTAGATCTACAACTATCAATAACCATAGATCTCACAAACATAATAGTGAGAAAAAAAAATACCCAACATTTTTCAGAAATCTATGTAGGTAATGATTCCATTAAAATGTGAAAAACAAAATTACACTTTTTGGAGTTATATAAACATATGTGTAAAACTTAAAAGAATAAAAGGAATGACAAATACAATAGTCATAAAGTGGTTACCTCTAGGAGATGGGAAGAAATGTTTTATTTATTTATTGAAATGGCTAATATATAAGTATTTATTTTTCCTTTACATTTTTTATAGACATGGAACCCTTAACAAATTTTTTGAAAAGAAAAAGTATCTTATATATTCCAGTCACATTAGAGCAAAGACAATGTTAGTAGAGTTTCAGTCTATGTACAAAACTGAAAATATAGAGAAACTCAGTTTAATGAAAAGTAAAAAATAAAACAATTTCTAACCTAGGGGGCGCTAAACACATGGCAAATTGTTTTATTTATAGCAGCTTGGTTTTAGCTGATTAATAGGAAGTCCCTTATTCTTATTCAAGGCATAACCGCCCAGAACTCCTGTAAGAAGTTTTAGTGACATTGCTTTTATTAAAGTGTCAGTGTTGTTAGAATATGATCTTTTTTTTCATATTTTATGGCAATATTATTTGTGTTTTCATTAATGGATGAGTGCTCTTCAAAACAATGAACTAAAAATAACTTCGGAACAGAATCTAGATGTAATAAAAGATTATAAAGGAGATCAAGAATTGACATTGTTAAGAGAGTATACTTTAAATCATGAGAGATGAGAAAATATAAAGTAACATTAAGCCTACTGCTTAAATTAGGGGTGCTCAAACTTTAGCTTGACTTAGAATTGCCTGTGGGTTTTGTTAAACATAGATTGCAGAATCCCATCCTAGAGTTTTGAATCATAGCATCAGGATCAGGGGAAGCCTGGGAATTTGCATTTCTCACAAGTTTACAGGTGATGTTTTTGGTCCATATCACTGATGGCCCACTGTTCCATCCATCTATCTTTCTACACAGTTCTTCTTGACATTTGAGTTTGCAGCTTCCAGTGTAGAAAATACAGAAAATGTGTTTACAAATAATTTACCTTTTAAATAGAATAGTTGGCCTTATAGTAATTCTATTTCTGTCATACATGTTCTAATATATTTTCCAGAATGGTAGGAAAAAAGCAAATTATTCTCTAAAATTCTGAGTTATAGCTTTGGACACACTCATGGGAGCAGATCTTATATACTCATATAACTCATATTACTCTTGGCTTTTCAATACTAATACTCTGTGCTCTAGGGGTTGGTTTGTATTTGAAAATTTGTACAAGTAACTCAAGTTCATTTCTGCATGGAGAATAGGGATAATAATATGCCCTCATAGGTACCATTGAAGAGAGTAAAGTAGATCATGTGTGTCTATGCTGCAATTCTATGCACATTAGTTCCCATTTCCCATCTCTCTATTTGAAATGGAGGAATCTTGGTAAAATATCATAAGGGTTATAATAGTTGAGCAGTATTTTGCCTTAGAGGACAGGAAGGATTTGGGATTTGCCACCCCCAATAAGTGAGGAAATTTGGAGCTGAGTGATAGCTTTAACTTAAAGTCATTTCTAGTAAAGGGGATACCCTGTAGTCAGGACTGTCTGATAGAACTGGCTGTGAGGGGGAGCCATTCTATACCTATGCTGTTAAAAGAGTTGACATTGACTAATTTATGGCTTTTGACTAGTGTTATCATTACAAAGGAGCTGGATATTTTTATTAAATTTACATGCATGGGGCCTCCCCGGTGGCGCAGCGGTTGAGCGCTGGGTTGCGAAGCTGCCCGCGGCCTCTGCCGCGCCAGTTCGATCCCCGGCTGCTCCCCGGCCACCAGAGGAGGGTCCCACATGGCGCGCAGACCTCTCCTGCCGCCCGCTGCTCCCCTCAGCAGTGTACTTTGTCCTTCTGCCTGCTCTGCTCCCCGCTCTGGCTCTGGTGAATTCTCTCACCCTCCTGCGCTTCTGACTGTACCCAGTGCATGTATGAACACAAATAAATAAATAAATAAATAAATAAATAAATAAATAAAACATGCCTCTATTAAAAAAAAAAAGGAAAAAAAATTTACATGCAAATCATTAAATGGCACTAGTACTTGTTCTGCAAGGGAGTATAGATCTAAAGTTTAAGGTAAATGGGTAAGTCTAGAGTCAAACACTACATCTTCTAGCTGTAGAATCACATGTAAATTACTCCCTGAATGCAGACCTACTTTGCGCTCCCCCTCTGATTGTCATGAGGAAGAAATGAGTTTACTTATGTGAAGTGTTGAGCCACTGTCCAGCACACAATGTGCTCAATAAATATTAGCTTCCTTTCCAATACTAATTGCTAGCTTGAATATTGTAATGTTTCTTTTTCAGAGTTGTCCATAAAAGAAAAGTAAATTAATTTAGTGTAAACAATATCTTGTGAGTTCTTTCGGTTATAGGCAGTCAATTGTGTGTGAAGATTTGAGCAGTTGATCTTGGAACTTTGTCATCTGGACATTTCACAGGCAATTAAGATATCTTTAAGCAACTGGATCCTCCACTTTGTAATTGTTTTGGAAAAGAAAATAGTTGTTTTGTAGACTTATGGAAAGGGTTAATGCATGCAATAAAGCAGACTTTACATGAACTAATTTGAGGACATACTCCTTCATTTAGCTGCCGAGCCAGTGTCCTGCTAGGAAAATTACTGAACACACGGTATAAACCCATGTTCTTTATTTTTGATTTTATGCACATATGATTATATTTGACATTGAAGTGGATGGAGCAACTGTCCTGAGAGCAGGGGAGCCTGTAGGGGTTTAACCTCAGATCACTTGAATCCTGTTGAGAGAGGTAATTGTTAGTCTGTATGTCTCGGTTTCCTTATCTATCTCATGGAGAGACAAAATACACCACAGAGCTGTCTGCTTTTGAGAAATATGGAGGCCATTAATAAATCATGAGAATGAGGTATACATGGAGCCTTAATGAAAATAAAGTGCATAATAGGAAAAGAAGGTGCAATATATTTTATTCAACTCTCCCGCGTGGCCATGCGGATGGATTCTTCCCAAGAGTGAGCATAATAGTAGAGCTTTTTAGTTGCAGATGTGAAATGAATGTAGCTTCTAGCTGGATATTTTCCCTGGCTTTGTCCATATGAAACACAGATGTTTTACACATCATCTTTATACTAAGGCTAAGATAACCCAAATAGATTTAAAAATGATCACATTTTTCAAATAATGCTGTTTTCCAAGCCATGTACTCTGGAAAGAGAATTGACTTCAGAAGATGATTCTTAACATGATGGTGGGGGCCCCCAATCTAGTAGCCTCTGGGAACCTGAATGCAGAACAGACCGTCCTCTGATACTCAGGAAGCAGGGACAGGCCCCACACTTTATGACAGAGTGTCCTGAGGGCCGATGCCTCCTTTCGCATGGGGAAAATGAATTGACTTGGCCATGAACAGCTTCAGGGAAAGGCATGTTTAGATGAAGGCCCTTGGAGCAAGTTCTGGCCACTACTCTTATGAGTCAAAACTCTGCAGGTCATGGATGTTGCAGAATCAGTTATGCAGGGACAACCACTGCTCAGGCTCATTGGTTCTCTGTAGACACACAGGAGTTGGAGAAAACAAGTTGTCAGTAGGTTTATCTGGCAGCCATTTTATCTGCCAAAATGTCCTCTGACATTGCTATAAGTTGCAGTGACAGAGTAAGCTTAGTTCCAGGGTGCTGAGTGCAGCTGAACTTTGTTGTGCTGCTGTCCCTTCTCCAGCATCATCCTTCCAGGTCCCTGGTATCACAATCTAAAGTATGTATCACTAAACAAGCCACTCCCTTGCCTTGACAAAGGAGCACAGATTAGCTGGAGTGGTCAGCTCTGGGAATCACTATGCTTTGAAAGAGAAATTTTCTCCCTCAGCAATAGGAATGTGATAGTGGATATGTTATATTAAGAACATAATAGACCACAAGCAGTGTATTTGGAGTGATTCACCTTTAAATACCTTTACCTGGAGACCAGTGGTCATCTGGTCTGATGTGTGCTGAGGTTACCTGGGCTCTTTCAGTCTGACCATCAGCTGGAGCAAACACATGCCCACCTACATGTGGCATTATATGGTGCCATCCACTCCTCAGGGTTTCCTGGGGCCACTACATGAGCATAAATGTGTGATCACTCAAGTGCACACACACACAGATACTTGCTTTCCAACTCTCAAAAAGAGAACACGACAATTTAGCACCATCGGCATTCATAGAGAAAATAATTATTTTTCCTCCAAAGTTAAGTCTTCTGAAAGGTAACACTCAGTACTCTGCCAAACAGGAACCTGATCAGGAACCTGCCCTGACATCTCCATGCAGGTTAATGCAGCTTCTAGGTTTTCTTTAAACCCAGGCCTTTTCCATACAAAAACAGCAGGCTTCCACATTGGCATATAGGAAGCAGCAAGCAATTTCAATTTCTTTTTTTTTTTTTAAAGATTTATTTATTTATTTATACAAGCATTGGGTACAGTCAGAAGCACGGGAGGGTGAGAGAATTTATCAGGGCCAGAGCGGGGAACAGAACAGGCAGACTGACGGAATACACTGCTGAGGGAAGCAGCGTGCGGCAGGAGAGGTCTGTGCGCCATGTGGGACCCTTGCTGGCTGCTGGGGATCAAACCGGCGCTGCAGAGGCTGTGGGCAGCTTCGCAGCCCAGCGCTCAACTGCAGCGCCACCAGGGGAGGCCCTAATTTCAATTTCTTAATGCATTTTCAGTCCCTACTCAGTAAAGTTTCAAAAAACCTCGTGGACAGTTTCTCACAGTCCCAGTCCTCATGGACATGAGAGAATTGTTTCACAAAATAGAACCTGCATGAGGCCTTCTAGCCTGGGCCAGAAACAAGTTATGTTGACTCCAAATCCAGTGGGGTTTCCCCCTCACTTTGCAAGATGCCTTGTAAATTGTGACTGATCACCCTTATTATTTTCCTCCTCAGTGGAGATTCAGATCTCCTGAGGGCAAAGCTGGAGCATCTCCTAGCTGCCCTTCACTTTAAGCAGGGGATTGCAGGCCCAAGAGAGTCTGTGGTCTGGGCAAGTTCACAGAGAAAAGGAGCAACAGAAAAGTGACCAGAATGGGGGCCCTGGAATCCAGAGTCCAAGTCTCTGACTCGTTTTAGGTGTTTCTGCTCATTTTCATCTGAACTTTTATTTTGTGGAAAAATAATATATGGTCAAAGCTGCCAAAATCCGATTCCTTTAGGGAAACTCTTGTTTCTCCAAAGTGATAAGAATATCAGCTTACAACAGGCATTTAACATTCAGAGGCCTTGAAGATCCAGTGAGATTATTCAAAAGAACACTAAATTTTGTTTCTTTTTAATAAATATTTTATCTCACAAACAGGAAATTGAATTTTCTGACCAATTCAGGGTTCCAAGGCCAGACAGACACTGTACATAAGAGAAATGTGAGTGAACAGTGGCTCCAAAGGTAAAACATGAGGATCTTCCTAAATATTAAGACACATAATTAGCTTAAAATCTTGCTGATTTTCTTCTTTAATTGGTTTAATTGTTGTGCTTTCCCTCCCTTTCTTGTATGGGCTTGAGAAAAAGAAGACTGCAACTAAGAAGCTGACTCTCCTTCATCTGGACTGGCAGTTCTCACCTTTAGAATTATCTGGCAAGGTACAAAAACTACCTGTACTCAGGCTCCAGCTGTAGGTGAGACCCTGGCATGAATATCCTAGTGAGGTTCATGCACAGCTGGTGTAGAGTGCTCCTGGCCAGAGATGCATGTTGCTCTTTTGACTTCTGCCACTTGCCATGGAGTCTGACATGAATCTGTGGGTCTTGGTGAGGACAGAGGTGTGCAGCTTTCAATATTCCTATTGGTTGCTGATTGAACAGATGATACAGCTCATGGCACAGAAAGAGGAGGTTGGGCAACCTTTCAAATCCACTCTTCCCATTCAGGGTTTACTGAGTCAATTCATTACATTGAGTTCCTTCTAGAACCTTCTAGAACCAGTACTTTGTAGTGTTTTTTTCTTCAGTCCTGCCACCAAAATTACCCTAACATCAGCCAGACTGACTGGTAACTGACTCTGCTACCTTCATTTCCTTACCGGTACATTATGGCACCACTAGAATCTGCTGTGAGGCTTCTTGTGAGGATTAACTGTCCAGCACAGTACTGGTAAAAGGGAAAACACTCAATAAACATCAACTAAATTTAATCAAGTAACCTTTTGCATTAAAATATTCTTGTTCTCCTCACTGCTCTGAAGAATTCAGAACACACTGTCTCATTTTCCTTTTCTATTATTAGAAAAGGAATTTTTCTAATAGCAGTGCTCTTGGATGAGGCTTTCCACCTGCATCTCAGCCACAGGGGTGTGGAGACTCTGATGGTTAGTCTAAAGATGAGCCCCTGAGTGGGTGGGATTATAGCAAATTGCATTTTTTTCTTTTTAATCAAAGATTTTGCAGCTTACAAGGAACCTTAAAGATTATATTTCAGTGTACTTCTCCCTTACCACCCATGCCCCCCACACCCACACACACACACTCGCAATGGTCAGTCTGTCCTTACAAGCTTAAAGAGATAGATGACGCCTTACTTCACAAAATAAACTCATCCCAATTTTAGGCAATGCTAATTATTGTTTCTAAAAGAAATTCTTCTTTGTATTAAATAAAATTTGTCCCTCCATCAAATCTCTCTTTTGATCTGTGTTCTTCTCCTTACTTTCCTGGGCGCTGCTGACAGATATTGGAAAGGCAGCTCTATCTCGGTTTCTATTGACTTGGCAGTAGCTGTCTGGAGTGCACTGATGAAGGCCAGAAGGCCACCTCTGACTCCTCAGGAAAGGGAAACAGAGTCCCTTAGCCATGACTGGCCCCAGGAGAGGGCAGAGAGCAGCAGACAAACCATTGCTTCATTAGTAGCATTCATGCTGCTGTCCTTTGTCTAGCTGTTCTCATGTTTGTTTTCTCAGTATTTTAATTTTTAAAATTAAATGTCTTCAATTTCTTCATGTTTCCCCTTTCTGTACATTTTTTCAGTTTGTGTGTGTGTGTGTTTAATAAAATCAATGTCAGTCTACATCTGACTAGTGCAGGTAAAAAAAACAAACAAACAACTGATTTATTTCCTTTTTTCTTAGGTTAGCTCCATTCATAACATTTGACACTCATCTTATTGTGGGGGCAGTTTCTCCACCTTGTTGAATTCCATCACCTAATATTCAGCTTCTCTTTTCAGACTTCAGATGCCATTTTACATTAATTCTGGCCTCTGCTGCATTCTGTCTGTCCCTACTTTGACACGTCTGCAAATGTGATCAGCCTGGTGTCAACATTTTTGTCCAAGACACTGAGAAGTTGCTGGCTTTATCTTCCGGGCTTTCCGTCAGCACCCTCCCCTTACACCACACATTTTATATCACTCTTATTGTCTTAACTGACTCCAACTGAGGAGTCCAACCAATGTCTTTGTAAATTATAACCCTTTCTGTGGTGTTTGCATTTTCATAAAGGTCTCCAGAGACCCTAATATTATTTCAGGCAGCAGCACAAGAATTGAAAGGGACTGAGATTAACAAGAAGATTGAGTGAGGAGATTGCATGGCTGCTTAGAAGCCAAGGCCAAGAGAATTTAGGTGCAGTCCCAAGTTACAACAGGGCACTGAAATGTAGAGGCAGTGGGTGAAATTTCTGCTTTTTGAGTTGAAATCATGGTGGCCTAAATGATTTTCAAATCCGGCCCCCCAGGATTGCTCAGCTGGATGTTCCCCAATAAATAGTCCTCCCAGATCTTCACAAGAGCTCCCAATTTCTATGTCTCGGCTTGGCACCTCGTCTTAGAGCACCCCTTGGTTCTACCAACTGGAGACCCGCCCTAGGTGGGTTTCTGTTTTTTGGTGATGATATCTATGGGCCCACCCATACTCTACTTGCTCTGCAACCACACCTGGCTACTTGCCTCTCTGCCAGCCCTGGAGCTGCTGCTATAGGATTCATACCTTTCCCCAAGAAGCTGCTTCACTAGGGACTGTCAGTCTTCCTCTCTGTTAGTCCAAAGCAACACACACCCTAATTGTCTATACTATATTTTAATTATAGTTTTAACTACAAAATGAAACCTAGATTAACAATCTGGGAAGACTCTTAATTTTTTCTAACTCATAAAGCATTGGTCTTTGGAAAGCCACATCCCAGAGTTGCAAGTCCATAACCAGTTTTACTAGAGATAAGAGTGCAGTATGAACAGAAAACCGTGCTCAGAAAATTATGAGACTGAGGCGCAAATGTCACCGCCAAACTTTAGTAGTGATCTCAAGCCCAGGTTCCAATCCTGGAGCAATGGAGAAGAGAGGTCCAAGCTATGCTAAATAGATGGCTCACAGAGCTCAGAGGTGGAAGCAAACACCAGGCACAATGAGAAGGGAAGAGCCCAGCCCAGGGAATCAAGATGCTTGTCACATACCAGGGAAAAACATTGTCCTGGATAGGTCAGAACCACTGGAAAGTGTGAGCAAAAAAGTGAGGGCTATAGTCAGGTCAAGCAAAGATGGAGAAATACACAAGCAGCTTCAGGGCTGTGTCTATTACCAGCCAATGACTGTGGTAGCCATGATGGTCTGGGTGTCCATGACATATAAACCCACTCCTCATGAATGAGGCAGACAAGTCAGGCTTGCCACTTACTCTGTGACTCTGGGAAAGTCACTTGACTCCTCTAAGTCACAGTCAACTCATTCAGAATAAAAGTGGGCCAGAAATTGTATTCCCCCCTGCATTGCTAAACTAACTCTAATTCTATGAAATGACTTCTCTGGTATATTAGCATGCCAAAAACATTTATTCAAGTGAAACTTAATTAAAATATGATTCTAAGTCACAATAGAGTTTATTCTGGATGTGAAATCCAGTTGCTTTTGGATCACCTAGTCTCAGAGGAGCATTAAAGTAATCCAAGCAATTCATATGGTGAAGTGCAACTGATAATCTATACCATGAGGCCATTCATGGAGGGTTTTTCCCAGAAATCAGAATAATCAATCTTGGAACACTCCTCTGAAAGAAATTTGGGGTGGTCAGAGTACAATCCCATTTTGGTCAAAGTGTACAGTCAGAATCTTTCTGAACAAATATGAAACTGTCCTGAGATCAAGCAGAGCAGAGATCCATGGTTCCATGGCTGCTTCTATGTTCTCTTCTTTTAACCTCTTTGCTTCTTTTTATTTTTTTAAAGACTTATTTATTTATGCACACAAGAGCTGGGGAACAGGCCAGAGGTGTGGGGGGTAAGAGGATTCACCAGAGACAGAGTGGGGAACAGAACAGGCAGATTGACTGAAATACACTGCTGAGGGGAGCAGCAGGCCAGACAGGAGAGTTCTGCCTCGCCATGTGGGTTGCTCCCTGGTCAGCTGGGGATCGAACTCATGCTGCAGAGGCTGCGTTTTGCATCATAGTGCGGTGCTTAACCCCTTGTGCCACCAGGGAGGCCTCTGTCTTTGTTTCTTTTTTTTTTTTTTAGAAAATTGTTTTTTTTAAAGATATATTTTTTTTATACAAGAACTGGGGTACAGGCCAGATGTGTGGGAGGGCAAGAGGATTCACTGGAGACAGAGCAGGGAACAGAACAGGCTGACTGACAAAGTACACTGCTGAGGGGAGCAGCAGGCGAGGCAGGAGAGGTCTGCTTCACCATGTGGGATTCTCGCCGGATGGCTGGGATCAAACCCGTGCTGCAGAGGCTGCAGACAGCTTCACAGTGCGGAGCTCAACCACCTGAGCCACTAGGGAGGGCCCCTTTTTGCTTCTTAATGTAATGCAGAGAGCCTCCTGGAAATGTGGACAGCGCCTAGTCTGATGTAACAGGATTGGAAGACAGGCTTATGCATATAAAACTAAGGACACATCAGAATTCAATGGGGTCTTAGAGAAGAGAAAATTGAACTCCCTTTGATCAGGGAAAAGGGAGTAAAAAGTTCAGGAAAGCAACCCAACAGGGGCCCTAGTCGCAGGGGAATTTCTCTCACACCTAGGAGAGAAATCTGAGGACACAGGTTCCCTGTTTCTCCATATGGAGTGGAAGCAGAAAAATAGCTCTTAACTCAGCCAGTCAGAAATATTATTTTCCCCCAAACTTTTATGTCTACTTGAAATTAGTTATTCTTGTAATTGTTTCTTTATTAGTTAGTATATTTTTATGTGAAGAAATGCATTTTCAGTAAAGAAAAATTTCAAAGGAAACCCCATAAAAACATCAAAAGACTCATCTATAATCCTAGTATTCAGAGAAAATATTCAGTATGCAATATTATGAATCTTCCTTGAGGAGATTTAGAAATATGTATCCTTGCATATTGATTCAAAACCAAGATTGGCTACTCACTTTTCCTCTCTGTGACATCTTTGTAAGATATTGTTACTATCTTCTCCAGCCCCAATTTATCTTTTTATGCCCTGAAACACTGTGTATCATATCTAGATTGTTTCAGCATGCTTCCTTTTTTTCAGCTTATTTTCTAAGTTGAAACTATAACCAGATTGTGATTGTTATTAAAATGTTATTTTCTCCATATTTAATAATTACTTGATAAACTTTCAAAAGAGAATTATTGAGACTAAGTTGTCATTAAACAAGGGCATTTCATCCTTTTGCACTAGTGTTTCCTGTGAAGTTCTTAAACAAATCCCAGTATATGGATTCATCTCCCAGTCAATTAATTTCTGCTTTGATTATTTTGATGATTTTCTTTTGAACTTACTAAGTTCTCTGTGGTTGTGGAGGTGATGGGAATGAATGTTATTTCTTATTCCACAAAAATTAAAAAAAAAATCAGACTATTCCTCTTTCTGGAATACTGGATCTGGTTGTGTAGATTGACTATTCTTTCAGTTCTTGTTGAGAATAAGCTCAGAAATTTGTTTCCTCTTCCCTCATTGGAGAAGCAGTTTTTCTGACCTCTTGAGAAAAGGGTGCACTTTTTGATGTATGGCATTTTTAACAGGCTCAGTGATTTTTTCTTCCTGTAGCAGGGTCATAAATTTACCCACACATCCCTACAGAAATATTAAGGAAAGCTTATTTTCAATAACTTATCTAATCTAATCTTTCTCATAACTCTTTGCCTTGGTAAGTATTGAGGTTGTTGGAGAGGGTTACTTAAAGTAGCAGTTAAGTCTCTTCTTGTTCAAAATAGGGCAATATTGAGTTTTTCCTATTTTCTTTGCTCTCCACTTCTCACAATTCAATATTTGGGGTTTTGTAGGTGTGTTGTGACGTGTCCTTGTAGCCCTGGGGAGGAGTGGGCTCCATGCATTCACATGGGATTCTGAATAAGGTCTCAACATCATCCTCTATTTTTGCCAAATCCCTGGTCTTGCAACCAGTGCCACTTGGCCTTCACATCAGCACTAGCATTTAATGCCACTGTCCATACGCTATCTTACCATCTCTGTTGAATGTTGAATGATAACCCAGCTCTTGACATCCCCCTCTTTCTAATTACAGGAGTCTGCTTGTCCTCCAGTTTCATCCACTCCACACTGTTCCTCCCCAGGAAATGCAGGATCTTCTCAGCCCTTGCCTGCTGCATGGTGGCTGTGGGAAGCCAGTGATATCCAGGCACTTCCCTCCACTACTGCTACACTATTTCTTCTATACTAGTTTGAACATGTGTCCAGCCAAATGAAGAGTATTTATTTGAAATGTACAGTTTCCTCATTATGCTATACTCAGGACATTACTCAATGCTTTTATAGTCCATGATTTCCTCAAACTACATAAATTTTTAAGGTTCCCTTCCCCAGATTTGGTGATACAACATGATGGTGAATCTCTCAAACTCATCTGCCTTCCAAATCCTCCAGGTAAAGAAGAGGTGAAATTTTCATACCTCTTAACTCTGCAGTTCTGCATGTTGTATGTTGAGATCTCTCCACTCCATGTTCATAGTATAATTGTTACCAGGTCTGACTCTTGGTAAAGAGTCAAAAAATAACAATGAAATATATATTGGGTTCATATCCACCAAACTGCTCATTGTAAAATGAAGAGGCTTTGCTTTCTGGTGTTCTGCTTAGGAATGCCATTTATTCTGGAAGGAATCCTCGGAGGATAGGTTTCCCATCTCTCTTCTTTCTAGCCAGCCCTTACCCTCTGAGATGAGAGGAGAGATATTAGTAGTCCTTCTCTGATGTCTTTAGAGGAAAGAAGTTGTGAGTCAGTCCTCTGCCTTTTAAAACTCAGACCCACATGCTCCATTCCTAGCAGAAATTTCTATGTGTAGATGGTACTCCTTTTCATTACCTTTTGATATTCTGCTAAGCTTTCTATAGAAATCTGGAAATAGTGTATTTAGATATCAGGGTTCACATGATCACATTACCATTTTACCTACACTACACACATGAATAATTATAATAAATGATAAAGCCATGAAACATGCAATAAATTACCATTTTACCTATACAATGATTTTACTCTACAAAGTTGACACCTCCCACACTATCTGAAAGGCTCTTTTTTCCCCAATAGTGAGTTTGTTGAGTAACTCCTTGTCTGATTTCTCTTTTGGCCAACAGTATCAAGTTTTTAGTAAGTGGCAGATGACATAGGCAAGCACTTTGGGACAGAATGCAGTGTTTCAGTGTGTGATACTCACACGTTTGCAGCTCTGGGCCCCTCCGACTGTGTCTGAGACATCTATGTCTGGAAAGAATGTGACATAACCGTAAGGAGTGTGAAATTCACAGTAAATAGCTTTGCTTCAAACATCAGCCTTCACTCTTGCTCTCTATATGACTCTCACTGAGGCGGGTAACTTATCTAAACTTCAGTATCCCCCTCTATAACCACAGATGATAAGAACATCTTCCTCCTAGTTGTGGCAAAATATATAGGACTTGGCACACAGAAGGCAATCCAATCATGATAATTCGTATTATTACTATAGTTATAACAGTACTAATAGCACTAATACTAGCAATGAAACCCCTTTTGTCTTGCCAAAATCAAATTTACTGCTCAGTAGGCTGAAAATAATTGCATTCCACTGCAAACATTTTAGGGATAAGCAATGACTTCCTGAACATAGGCCTTGAGAATTAGGAAGATGGAGCTTCCCAAAGACAGCTCTCTCCACCACCCTCCTGGTAGGAAGTCATTTGCTAGGGATTGGAGTGGTTCTTGGGGGGACAGTTGACCCTCAGCATGCACTGGAATAACAGGACCCATTTATGGCTGACAATTGGCTCTCACCCAAATGGCCCATGAAGTGTATGGGCCAAGCATTCATTTTACAGTTCTTTTAAAAGAGGGCTCCAAATGTTGCTGGATATCCTAAAGTCCAAGTGTTACATGTGGAAGGGACCACCCATGTGTGTGCTAGGGTTTCTCTTGTAGGAGCTGAGCTCATTCCAAGAGCTCCACTTGGAATGCCTTGCCAACCCAGCTTTTCCAGGTTGTTAATATAAACTATTTTCTTGGACATAGGACTCTACTCATTTGTGTAGGATGGATTAATTTTTTTTTTCATTTTCCTGTAAATGGAAGACCTTAAATAATCATAAAAAAAAGTCAGTTGTTGAATTGGTGGTTTTTGTAGCCAAACTCTAAGACAGAGGGCAAGATTTGGGCCTGGTCATGAAGTCAGTTTCTAAGAGAATGAGGACATGGGAGGTTGATTACTGGGGCAGCCCAGAAGTTATAATGATTAAAGACAATCTGTCCAATTTCAGGCTCTTGTTTCCTAGAAGAAAAGTCACATTAACCATAGCTATCAACCCCAAACAGTGTTCTTGGTAAAGTGTGATGGACCGAGGAGAAGGCAACTGGTCCTGAATAACAACATTGGGAAGCTTCCTAGAGATTTGGTAAAGTGTGATGGACCGAGGAGAAGGCAACTGGTCCTGAATAACAACATTGGGAAGCTTCCTAGAGATGGTGAGGGTGTGCCCAGGATATGTTGAACATTACCAGAAAAAAGTAACAACACTTTATGAAAAGAGAACATCATTTTAAGAAAACAAGTATGTATTCTAATAACAAAGCTTAAATAATATTTGCAAAATAATGCAATTGTCCACTACTATTACTGAAATCATAATTATTAATAATAGATAAATTAAGAGAATAAGATAATTCTACCTTATATATTCAAGAGGGCATAATGGTTGCTTCCAAGGAGTAGAAATTGAACTCTCTCCAGAGCGCCTCCAAGAGGGTTAGTGCAAAAAGAAGTGAGTATCACAGGGAAGGACAGTCACCTCTCTGAGAGTTGTCACCAGCCCAGGGGAGGCATTGCCAGAACAGCCTGCTTGAATATTCCCTGAAACACTCACAGAGCTCTTTGGCCATCAAATCCCAAGGACACAGGAAGAGAGGTTGCTGGAGGAATAGAGTCCATCAGAGCAGAACTGGAGTCAAGGACCACCTCCCCTGCTCCTCCCCAAGAGGGCAGACTTTTCTGCTCAGCTTTCTCTTCCATTTTAACAAACACGAATGATGCCTCTTTAAAATGAAGTCACTGGCCCTTTCAGCTGGACATTTCATCTCGATTTGTGAGTGCCTTTTCTTCATTCAATTTCAATCCTTTGTGTGCTTGTGTGTGTGGTTCCTGGTTGTACTAATGGAGGGTAGTTCTGAAAACAAAGTCCACAGTGTTTTGGCAGAGAGCACCTTATGTGCACCATCACACTAAGCATCATTTGCAAAGTGCCTATCATATAGAGAAGTTGACAAGTTCTTCCCTTCTTCATGGCTCACATCTGCAGGGAAGGGTGTTAGACTCTAAGTCGCTTGACAAATACTTGGTAAATAGCTGTTTCTGAGGCACCTCGTCCTGGGATATTTTCTGTCCTTCCCCCTTCATTGGTGGAAATGGCCTCTTTTTCCACAGGATGGTCTGCTTCCCAGGAGCTGAGTAGTAATGCCAAGCAGTGAGGAAGCCACCTGTGGATATCAGGAAACCCATCAGTTACAGAGTAAGTCACCCCATACTATGGGCTGCTAAGGGGGAACTTCTTAGGGATTTGAGTTGTTCCTGCATCATCCTCTAACCTCCTGACTTTGAGGAGATAGTTCTAACCATATCTCTTAACACAGAGAAATCATATAAGTTTCCCTGAAGTAACATATCTCTGGGAGGGAAGTTAGTTATCAAACCACATTTTATGGCCCATACCTGGAGTTCCATATGGGTTGTTATTTTGATCTACAGTGTGATGCAGTAATGTTATTATGGTTACTTCATAGATGAGAAGGTGAATCCAGAAAGATGAAGCGATTTGACCCAGGTGGTAACTGGCAGAGTCTGGGATGGGAATTGGTCTGGTCTGGCAGCTTATCTGGGACACCCCTGCAGGGATGCAGAGTCAGCTCTGCAAATGTAGTGATTCTGAAACCTTACCAGTAGCCCCTACACATATCTCCTGGGTGACTTCACTTTTCCAAAGCTGAACTCATTTTTGTCTTCCATGATTACCACTGTTAAAAACAACACCATCCAAATGAAGCCTTGGAAGACAGGTTTGTGCCCACCGTATTCCTGACTCTATATCCTTCTGGGACTGAGCATCTTTAACGAGGCAACCAGGCACAGGGCAGGCAGGGAGGCCCGGGGTCTGGGAGGCTGGCAGGCCTCTCAGCCCTCAGCGAATCTTTACTCTTTCTCTTTGGGCTCTCTCTGGCGTTCTCTCATGGTCTTCCTCTCGTGGCAGCTCCTCCATCATAGCCATCCTCTGTGAGTGATACCACCCTTATAGCCTCAGCCTCCGGGCTCAGGTGTGTCCACTTGCGCATGCCCACACTATACTCCAGGTGTCCACCATGAGGCATATGTGCCCTGAGCCCACCCTCCCAAGTGCCTTCTGCCTTCAAGGTCGCAGGTGATAGCCACAGAGGCTAATAGTGTAAAAGCCTGACCATTCACTTACCCTCGAGCACCTCTACTCCAAAATGTTTCTTGAATCCTGCTGTATCTCCCTAGTCCATGGCAGTATAATTCACTGTCTCCCACCCACAACGTTATCATCATTTCCTACTTGACCTTCTGTAACTAATATCTCATTTATCACCTACACTTCTGTGGAGAGAGCTTTCCACAATCAGGTCTGAGTATGTCAGCTGCTTAAAATCCTTCTTTGTCTCCCCATTGGCCAGAGGATCAGTTTCTAATAACTTAGCCTGGAATTTTCATTACTTCCTAAGCTGACTTGTTTCCAGGTGTGCTGTCTGTCTTCTCACCTAGCTTATCATCTGTTTGTCTACACTTGTTCAACTTTCTCTGAAGACAGTTTCCTATCTCTAGGCCTTGCTGGTCTGTTTCTTCTCCCAGATGCCATTCTCTGTTTCTGCCTGGCAAACTCCTACTCCTTCGCCTTTGTTCTTTAAGAGGCGGTGTATGTTTCTTTGTGAGAACTTAGCACGAACATTCTGGCTTCTCTCCCCCAGAGAGACTTCCAGTGTAGCACTCTCAACCTTCCTCTCAAACCTTCCTGCCATGTTCCCCTCTGTTAATGAGTTTCTCAAGTATTTCTATCCCTAGCAGCTGCAGAGGGCATCACCCTGGGAAAGTACTTGGTAATTATTTGTTGATTAAAAGTTTACAGAACATTTGAGGTTAGGATGGAGAAGAAGCTCTTCCTAAACTTTCTGTTTTCAGAAAAAGACAAAATTCCTAGAAATTTGATGATAGAACTGAGGCTACCAGGAGAAGGGAAGTGGAGAGGGAGCACAATGCACCTTGGGGATGGGCTGTGGGGGCTTTGGTGGTGGGTGTGGTGTAGTAATAGCAGCTGGGGAGGGAGTTGGTGTGGGAAATCCTATGCCTCTAAAACACAAACAACCTATACCTCTAAGAGACAAACCACAATACAAACCAATGTTACCTTGATTTAAAAAAGGGTGGGGGGGCTCCCTGGGGATTAAACACAGCACTATGAAGCTATCGGCAACCTCTGCAGCACAAGTTCGATTCCCCCGGCCAGAGATCTACCCACATGGTGCAGTAGATCTTTCCTGTCTTGCCTGCTGCTCCCCACAGCAGTGTATTTCAGTCAGTCTGCCCCTTCTGTTCCCCACTCTGTCTCTGGTGAATCCTCTCACTTCCTGCACCTCTGGCCTGTACACCAGTTCTTGTATGCATAAATAAATAAATCTTTAAAAAAAAATCTGAATGAAAAGAAGAGAAAAAGACACAAAGATTGCATTGGGTCAGAAAAAAGATATTTTAACAAAATCAGCTTAACCAAAAATAGGTTTTAATAATTCTGCTTAGGTTCTGTAAAAGGCAGGAATGGACACAGTGCAGGTTTTCTGATCCAGCAGACCGGGTAAAGGAGGAGTCAGAGTCCTCAGTGGCTTTTGCAGGTCTTTTATTGGGATTTACCCGGTACACAGCAGGCAGGGGTGCTGGCGGGCCGGGAGGCTGGCAGGCCTCCCAGCCCCCAGCAAGTCTTCATTCTATCTGGGCTCTCCGGCCTTCTCTGCTTCTCTCTCGGCTTCTGCTATTTCTTTCTCGGCTTCTCTTTCAGCTTCTCCTGGCGTCCCCGTGACGCCGCCCTTAAAAGCCCAGTCTCAGCCCAGGTGAATCCCATCCACCTATGCCCACACCCTACTCCAGGTGCCCGCCATCAGGCATGCATTCAGGACCGCAGGGATACCTCATCTATCCTGATGGCAGGAGGGCAGAAAAGCCTGACATTTTCCCTTACCCTACAGGTTCTCACCACACTTTCTTTGTTATCTTGCTCCCTTCAAGTTTGTGCCCAGGTGAGCATGACTACTAGAAACTGATTCTGTGAGCTTTGAGCTCTTGTATGTAAATTTATTCCACCATCTTTCGTGAAAACCATCAAAAATCCAGGTTGCCTGAATTAAACCTTCAGAATACAGGAAGTCTTTGTTAAAAAAAAATGCAAATAAATTCATATAAGTGGACTTAAGCCCTGAGGATTTTAACATGACTGAAAATCCCAGGGATTCTGTGGTTTCTGTTCCTGGGAGAGAGAGCTCTCTCACTTGCCTCTGCTCACGCAGACCACTGGCACATAGTGAGCACTTTGGATTTGCCTTCTGGTCCACTGTAATAAAGATCATTATAGAGTTAGTAGGTCAGGATAAAAGTTGTCTCAGCTTCACATTTGGATGTATCATTTTTTGAATTAAAGGCTTAGAATTTCAAATTGCAAGGATTTTTTTTTTTTTTGGCAGATGATAAGCCTGGGGTCTAGGGATGTTTGACAACTTGCCTGAGAGACCGCTCCCTACAACCCCCCTTTTCACTCAGATCCCCCTCAAACCCCACCCTCATGCTGCCATATCCAACACCAGGGCACCTGAACAGGGATGGAATGTGAGTTCTTTGCTCTTCAGCCAGGGATCTCTCTCTAGAGCTTGGGAGAACACTTCCTGTATATTCTCAGGAGCCAAGGCCCTCTTCACTTCCTGTCCTGACTAAGCCATCTGCAGAGTCACAGTTGGGGCCAGCCCATTTGAGGGAGTGTTGAGATGCTCTTTAAGAGGAGGGGCTCCAAAAAGGAGCTCAGTAGCCCCAGAGGGGCCTCTCACAAGGTGTTGAGTTGTATCCTAAGCCAGAGTTGGATCCAGACTGTAGCCTCTGCCTCCATAGTTGGGGCAGGGCCTCATGAAGTCCTGACAGCAGGATGTAGCGGGACCCGCCTACTGACTGATCTTTTCCGAAATAACATCTATATACTAAGGGAGCATCTGCTCCTAGAACATTTCCCAGCCTCAAGGTTTGAGTAAAATAAGCCAATTCAGCAAATATTCACCAGTCACCACTGTGTGCATGGGGGGGTTGGGCACCATGGGCCAAGGCATGATGTCCATGGGGGTAAAAAAGGGGATGATGTAAAATGGAACCTGGGGGAGAAGGGTCTTGAACACTCAGGAATTAGGAGCTTTTCCTCTGGGTTAAACCCCATGTACCCCAAAGAAGGCATTTTCCCAGTTACCTCAGCTCTAAATCCTTAGGATAAGGGTTTGAAATGTTTGATTCCTGGAATCAATTAACAGAGAGCAGTAGCTGCTTTGCTTTTGTTGCAGGCTAATGATAGTTGGTAACAGCATTGTTTGTTTTGACATGTACTGTGGTGTTTTAAACAGGGGATTGATGGTGACACCCCTGAAAACTGAGAGACAAGGCCAGCTCTGGAGGTCCTTTCATAGGCCCCCAGGGGGTGGGTCTCTTGACCCCTCCCCTGTTTGACTCCTTCAGCCTGGCTCCAGTCTGTCCCTCAGTTTAGTAAGTTTTACCCAGGGACCTTCTTTCATTTCCCACTGTCCAAAAGGGCAAATATTTGGCAGATTTCTGTCAACACCTGATTCATCCTATGTGCCTGGAAAAGAAGGAGGTATCACCAGGGGCTTTGGGAACGTAGACACAGAGGAGACATACAGACATGTGCAAGGGGCTTTGATGGCAGGATTGAACTGAGACAGGGATGGTCCCCAAATCTGCAGGCTGTTGTGTGTACTTGCCTTCTGGACAGCGAAGGAGGCTCCTTTCAGAGACTGCTGGAAACCAGACCAGAAAATCCCCTTAACTAAACCTCTGATGTGATAAGTAGGAAAACTGAGGCCTGAAGAGGTACAAAATCAACTGTTTAGTTAATCTAGACATTTGGATAAAAGGTGCAATGAAGTCAGGGGGTACCAGGTTAGGCAAAGAGGCTTGGAGAAGAATGCCATCTCTCAAGACAGTCTCCTGTCCATGAGGCCACAAGAGAGATCAGGGAAGAGGGAAATGGAGAGATCAGGGAAGAGGGAAATTGAGATGCTGTGTGAGACAGACTGCTGGCATCCGCTGACTGTATATATTAATCTGTGGCATCTGCTGACTGTATATATTAATGTATGGCATCCGCTGACTGTATACATCTATCTGTGGCATGCGCTGACTGTATATATTAATCTATTCATGGGTGGGCTTTGAATGTGCTACTCTCTTGAGGCGAGTGCTATCTGCTCCTCTTGCATCCTATGACTAATTCCAACCTAACCCCTGGAACTTCATTCAATGACATTCTACAGGAAGTCTTCTGCATTTTTAGGTCACCTCACTTGACTATTGGTCTCATAGCACTAAATTCTTTTCCTCCAGAGAACTGAAGGGGAAATTGAAATTTCCACCTGATTATTTAATTAAAGATTGTCCTTCATTAAGCTAAAAGTCCTACAAGTGATTGAACCATGTCTGTGTTGGTTCACTGTTGGGTTCCCAATGCTAAACGTAGTCCCTGGCATCTAGAGTGTTGAGTTAACAAATAAACTAATGAACAAATAAGATTGCTTGAGGCCTCCCTGGTGGCGCAGGGGGGTGGGACACGGCCTATGAAGCAGTCCGCAGCCTCTGCAGCATGAGTTTGATTGCCGGCCATGGAGCTACCCACCTGGCACAGCAGACCTCTCCTGTCTCGCCCGCTGCTCCCTTCAACAGTGTATTTCAGTCAATCTGCCTGTTCTGTTCCCCGCTCTGTCTCTGGTGAGGCCTCTCACTGCCACGCCTCTGGTCTGTACCCCAGCTCTTGTATTCATAAATAAATAAACCTTTAAAAAATAAATAAGATTGCTTGAGAATAGGGGTTTGAATGAGATTTCATTTAAAACTGAAGTAATTACTGCAAGAAACAGAAAATATATATGACAAAGCATACAAATATGTTACAGATGTGAGGCCCTGGATGAGATGGAGACCATGACTTTGTGTTGGCTTTGGTCTAGAATTGTGAAATTGTCTTATTTATTACATAGATACTTGTTGAGCATCTATGTTGTGTCCAACATCATGCTAGTCACTGGGCGCCCAGGGATAGCGCTATCTCTCATGGAATTTCCAGTCTATGATGTGTAGCCCTGATATAAGAAAAGCATAGTGTTGGTCCAGAATAGGGATTATACTGGATGAGTTCTTTAACAGGGAGGGCAGTTGTCTGATCAAACTAGGTTATTAAAAAAAATAGTTAATCAATCCTGAAGTTTCAGGAAAAAGAGATAAATTCAATATAAAAAGAGCGAGTGAGAGTAAGAGTTGAAGGAAGGAAAAAAGAAAAGGAGGGAGAGAGACTAACTTGAAGACACAGAGCAAATAAGCACCACCTGGGGTTCTCTGTGAATGAAACAATAGCTGTGGTGTAAGTGTGGACACCAAAGGTGAGAAAAACACAAATGTGACATCTAATTTAAGATTTCAGAATGAGGTGTCTCTAGATGTTAATTGGGACTTGCCTTTGGTGTAGCATGTGAAGTGGGGTAGAACTAAGAATGAAGACAATTGGCGATTAAGACATTGTGAGTTCTGTATAATGGAGCACTCATCCAACGAATCATTGTAGTCATTTGACATAGAAAAGCCAAAATGCCTCTGACAACTTCTAGAGCAATACTTGGTGACCACGCATTCCTACACATCTCAGCATCCTATGGATGAAGACAAACTGCCAAGTGGAACAAGATTTTCATGGTATTATCATGAGTAGGAGATTGTGGAGGGGGTTCAAGGGGACTTCTGACAATCTTTTAAACTAGAGGATTCTTAAATTATAAACAGGTAATAATTGGGCATCTCAGTAGGCTCATCAGACAGAACCAGGAAGGCTTGGCGCAGTCTTGAGCTGAGGGTGAAGGAGAGACCATAGTGATGTCAGACGATTGGTGGAGGGCTCTGGACTGTGTGCATCCCCAAAATTCACAAAAACATCTCATTTCCAAGATGAAATGTGACATTACTAGGGATAAAATTGAAATTGTATGACAGGAACAATGGGGCAAAGGAAAGAGATCTAATTGGAAGGGAGGCCAGCAGGTCTTTGTAAACCAAAAAAGTTTACAACGTTTTAAACTTTCGCTGAAAATTATAACAAACATGCTTTTATATCAAGAACTTAAGGAAAATATCCTGACCTACTGTTTTTGTGAAAGTACAATAAAACTCATTTCACATAAATATGAGTTATAGAAATGAACTCTTTGGGCCTCCCCAGTGGCGCAGCAGTTGAGTGCTGGGCTGCAAAGCTGCCTGCAGCCTCTGCTGCACCGGTTTGATCCCCGGCCTCTAGCGAGGGTCACACTTGGCGTGCAGACCTTTCCTGCAACACCCACTGCTCCCCTCAGCAGTGTACTTCATCAGACTGCCTGTTCTGCTCCCTGCTCTGGCTCTGGTGAATTCTCTCACCCTCCCACGCTTCTGACTGTACCCAGTGCTTGTATAAATAAATAAATAAATCTTTAAAAAAAAAAAAAGAAGAAAGAAAAAAACTGTTGTCAAATCCCAGAGATAGGCATGTATTTTCAAAAAAGGAATAGGGATAGAATAATGTCTTGACAAATAGTTATAGAATCCACAAAACAGATAAAGGCCATAACTTAATCAAAAATGAACTTTAAAGATTAAAGAATATTACAGCAATTCAATGGAGGAAGAATAGCTTTTTCAATTGGGGTATCCATAAACAAAAAAGTGAATCTAGATACGAACTTTATGTTACGTTTACATAACATAATAAACACATAATACAAACAAATGATTAGTTGGACTTCCTTAAAAATTAAATTTAAACTTTTTTTGTAATTTCCAAATCAAGAAGATAGCATCTTGCTTCAGATGTGTGCCCATGCATAGAGAGACCCCCTCCTATCCTGTCTCTTTCACCCCCCACACTAGACTTGGGTGTTCTCTCTTGGTGTCGGCCAGGAAATATCATAACAAGGACTAATTGTGTTCACTCTGATAAGGTGTTTTGCATGGTGTCTGCATGCAGTAAGCACCTAATAAATGTCACCATCATTATCTTTATTCATTGTCTAAAGAGAGCTGTGGGCTGGGGGTATAAGCCTCTCATACTCCAAAGAAGAAATTGCTTGTCACAGTGATTAGGTGCAAGACAAAAAAATCTGGTAGACTGCCAACACTTTCCCTGCAGTTTTCAATTTCTCTTTTCTAGGAATAGATGCAGGAAGAATAGGGAGAATGTCATTTGGCAGATAACCTTCCCTTCTCCAGTTTTGTTTTATTATTATTATTTTCCTTTAGGCATCACATCAAAAATATGGAGAAAATTACTTATAAAACCTCTTAGCTCAAAAAATTAAAACCACATTTCTCTCTCTGTGGCCTTTGACTTCTCTGAGCAGATGGCTTTGGCAGCGTTCCCTGCCTCCACACCAGGACCAGCCACTCTCCTCCTTCCATTGATCATGGTGACACACGGACACACAGGGGCACACAAGCAGAGCCCAAAGCCACGGTGAGGCAGGCAGGCCTTGGGCTGCTGTGTAGACATAGACTCATTGAAGTTGGAATAAAAAGTCACAGTCGGGCCTCCCCGGTGGCGCAGCGGTTGAGCACTGGGTTGCGAAGCTGCCCACAGCCTCTGCAGCGCCGGTTCAATCCCCAGCTGTTCCCCGGCCACTGGAGGAGGGTCCCACATGGCGCGCAGACCTCTCCTGCCGCCCGCTGCTCCCCTCAGCAGTGTACTTCGGTCCTTCTGCCTGCTCTGCTCCCTGCTCTGGCTCTGGTGAATTCTCTCACCCTCCCGCACTTCTGACTGTACCCAGTGCTTAAATAAATAAATAAATAAATAAATCTTTAAAAAAAAAAAAAAAAAAAAAAAAAAAAAAAGTCACAGTCACAGTGGCCCTTTGCAAATATGTTCTCTGCAAATTAAATCTGAGCATTCAGCAAAAGCCATTCAAATGAATTATAAGAATTAGTTGAATATACACTTTGCAGTCTAAAACACACTTGCACATAAATTTTACTATCCAACCCTTACAGTGATGATATAAGGGATCATTATTATAATATTTCATTAAACAAAGGAATACACTGACTTAGGGAAATTGAATGATGTGTCCAAAACTACCAAGTGATCTAGGTGTAGAGGTCGGTCTTGAAATAAGTTTCATAGTTTCTAGTTCCCAGAAGCTTGTGATTTATGGCAGAAGGGACCTCAGCTATATCATTCCAACTGAAACTCCTCGCTCTCTCTTTCTTATGATTGCAAAAATAAAAATAGTTATTCTATATGAAACTACAAGGGAAGGAAGGGAGAGAGGGTGGGAGGAAAAGAGAATGGAAAGGAGGGACGAAGGAGGGAAACAGAAAAGAAAAGAGAAAGAATCTTGTCATGGTATCTAGTGTCTGTGTCATCCCAAAACCATGAGGACGTATCCAACTCTTTATCATAAATTATCTGGAACAGAAAGCACAGGCTTTACAGAGCACAATGCACAGCAAACTTTCACCAAAACCCTCTTTAGATAGCTCTTGTTCTCCTTGAAGATTTAAATTCAGATAACTGCAAAACAACACGGCCGTCTTTCCCTAGAGTCCTGCGATTGCCCCTTTACTGTCTCCTTGCTGTCCCAAGAGCACACAGTGGCGCATGCGCAGTGGCCTCCTCACATCTCCCATCAGGCTCTCCCCTGTGATTCTCTGCCTGGAGATGGGATGAACAAAACCCTCCACCATCCTATATACGAGAACTGCTGCTCCCTTAAAAAGGGAAAATCGTTAAGTGAGCTTCATGAAAGCGGAAATATAATTGGTCCTAGCAAAAAAAAAAAAAAAAAAAAAAAAAAAAAAAGGAATTCCAAGTAGAAACTAGGAAAGAAGACCAGGCACTGGAAGATAGTGGCTGGCAGAAGGACTTTGAGTCCCTGGTTGAGATAATGCTCCAAGGAATGGGCAAGGCAAGTCTGAGCAGGGCCACGGCCAGGAGCATGTGAAAGGGCCATGACCCTAGGAAAATGCATAGGAGGGGTTGAGAGCCAGAGGCTCCCTCCAGCACTGATTGTCCTGCCTTGTATTCACTCTGACTAGGGAATGGAGATGGAGCATATTTGATAAATGGCTTTGAATTTTAAAGCACATAAACTATGTGTGGACCATCTCAGCACCCTGCGATGACACTTTTCTCAGGAAAACATGGGGACCATGGAAATTGGGAAGCTCAGTACCACCCCATGTTCTGGTGCCAAATCAAGGGCCTACACCACTGTACCATGGCTGTCTCTCACATTAACTGAGTGATTCTAACATCTCAATCATTGATGACATGAAAAACTCTAGGAGGTGAGCCACATACTTGTGGGCTCTTAACATTTTGATAGTTTGGCTGTTGTACAAGTTTTTATTAAAGCCAGGCCTACACACTCACATGCACACATATAACTCTGAAAGGAATTTTTCTAGGCATCAAAAGATTTTTGGTCTGGTAATTTCTGCTCCTTATACCCTAGACTGAGGGAGGGGCAGAAGGGAAAGGAGTAGACTCGTTGGTTCATTGAAGGTGGTAACCTGGTGCTCTGGAACTTGTGTGCTGAGCAGCAGAATCTCTATCTTGAAGTCACTTTGATCCCACACATTTGGAGGGTTTAAGACAAAGAGCATCCCTTCTGTGTCTTCCATAGAATTCAATAGGTTTGCTTCTTGGCTGATGAATTATGGGCAGTGAGGTTCTGTATTATGGCAAAACCCCTCTGTTTGCCAGGTTTGGAACATAGTATGTGGTATGACTCAATAACTTCTTACTAGCAGGACTGACAGAGTGGATCATGAATGAATGAGTGAATGAGTGCAGGGGAGCTGGGCCCCATTATGGTTTCTGCCCTGTGGGGGCTGTGGCTACATCACTCATTGTTCTCCAAGAAGGAGAACGACTATTTCAGGGCATTCGTAAGGTGAGATTGGCCCATGGTCCTTGTCTACAGGCTCCAGATGAGCCTCCAGTCTCTCAGTGATGGTGCTTCTCCTTCTAACCAATGCCACAGCACTTCTAAAGGGAGGGAAACCAAAACTATGGGGAGAACCCACCCAGGAAAGCTCAATGGGGACCTTCTTCCCAGAACTACAGCTTCCTATGCAGAGCGACAATGGGGACCACATTTTCTTGCAAGTGAAGGTGTTTGGCCCAGCACAGGGATCCTGCCATACATTCAAGAGTTTAGCAACAGATACTTCAGAACAGCTACAGAAACTCTGCCTTTATCATCTGTTCATGAGTTTTTCTGAGTCTATGATTAAATTGCTACATCTGACACTTGGATTTAAGAAATAACGTATATGCCTTTTAAATGATTAATGATGGGTATATTAAAAAGATCTACCCCCATTAAATATAGTCAGACCCAGCTGACAATAGTTAAAATGCCCCCAATATAATTTGTTACTGATTAAAACTTGACAGAAGAATAAAATCTTAATGCAAAACTTAGATTTTCCAAGGTTGACTTAGGAGATATTGACTTCATTGTAGTCATAGCCACAATTGAAAATTGAAAGCAGGCTCTACCCTGACTGGGAGTGCCCATGATGGGGGAACAGGATTAAATTCCCTTGCTCCCTTCTGCGTGCATCCACATTAATCTCTTTTGGTTCCCCCCAAACATATCTCCTTGTGGAGAGTGAAGCAAAAGCAACAGTCTAAGAGAGGGATGGGTTGGGAGCATGAGAGCCATGTCATGTAGAGTTGGGGTAGCATTAACTGGGTGCTGCTGGGCCAGGCAGTTGGAGTTGGGATGGGAGTGTAGTGTGCATTCAGGCAAGTCAGAGACAGAGAAGGGAGGGGACCCTGGAGGATAGTACAACTAGAAGAGCAAGATGTCTTAGGAAAGGAACTTCCAGGTTGAGTCCACAAGGGTCATTTGACCCAAGGATAATTTGAACACAAGCATATTAAATTCAATTAAACAAACAAGATAAATTCTATTCCTGTTATCTTATAGCTTTTGGCTTCTACCTTTGGGCATTTGTGAAACTGAAATTGTAAGGTATAAAGATTATATTTCATTTTATCTTCCTTTGAGTTTTGTGATAATTAATGAATATAATATGTTCATATGTTTATTATTCACGTTTATGTGCTAGAAATGATTCCTCTTCTGTGAAGAGCCTGTTTACTCCCCATTTTAAAAACTGTAGTTGTATTTCCTTATTGATTTGAAGGATTTCCTTACAGATCATCTATGCCAGTCTTTTGTCAGTTGTATATATTACAAATATTGTCTCTGTTTCATTGCATTATTTATTGTCTTTCAGGTGTCTTTTGGTGAACAGGAGCTTGCAATTTTAATATAGTCAAATTTCAATTATTTCTTTTATAGGGAATATGTTTTGTCATTGTTTAAAATTTTCTTCTCACTACAAAGTCTAAAAATTATTCAACTAAACAGTTCCATATTTCTTTTTCAGCCATTTAAATCATTAGCCAATCTGGAATATATTTTTGCATAGGGTATGAGATCAAGATACAATTCTTTGCTTAGATAGCCATTTCATAAGACTTTTTGGGGCCAGTACATACTGTCTTAATTATTATGGGATTAATATTTGGTTAGATATTTCCTCTCTGCTCTCTTATGAAGTATGCTGATTATTCATAGAATTGTATTTTTTCAAGCAAATTTTGTCATCAAACTTACCAAGTTTCAAGAAAATCACTATTGGATTTTGGGTTGAAGTTACATTGAATCTACTGAACTAGCTTTTAGACATCTGAAACCTTAACAATTTGTTTCATTTCTATGAACAAAGTATATTTTGCCATTTATTTGGGCCATGTTTAACATCTTAATACCCAGTTAGACTCTTGTAGAAGATTATACATTTCTTATTAGAATTGTTGTTGGATTTTGATGCTATCTGTTTAACCATTTTACATGGCATTCTCCTTTTAAATTTTTATTAAAAGGACAAATTTTTATTTTTAAGAGGTTGATAAATATTTAAAATTTTAATATAGAATAATAAAAGTGAATAAATGAATTTTATTTCTAATAATTTCAACTAATTTATCTACATGCTCTTGATTTTTCTATGTAAAGAATCTCATCTGGAATTAATTACTTCCTTCCTAATCCTTCTACACTTATTGATTATCCTTTTATGGTTATTACACTACTGAAGAAAAACATACAATTTTATGTAGAATTGGAGATAATGGGTTTGTAATGCTTCCTCCTTTAGTATGAAGTTTTCTGTAGTATTTTTATAGATACTTGTTATTTGATTATAAAAATGACTCTAAACTCCTACCTTACTAAAAGTTTATAGTCACAAATGTATATTGAATGTTATCTTAGGGTTTTCTTAATCTATTGCAATAAAATCTATTGCAAAAAAAATTTATTGCAATAAAATGTGTGATCCATTCACATGGTAAATACGTGCTTCATATATTAGTGGTATAAAGACAGGTTTATCTTCTATTGGTTATCTTTTCATAAGGTTTATTTCAAATTTCTAATATTTTAGGTAGTTGCCTTTATATTAATGAGCAAAACAGTATTATAACTTCGTCAAAATATCTTTTTTTTGCTGTGGGCATCAGGGTTATGCTAGCCTTATAAAATGAATGAAAGATTCCTTTTTTCCAAGAGGTAGACTAGTGATAAAAGAGGAAGATGATTATACCTGTAAATCTTGGTAGAACTTACTGGTAAAACTACTTGAGTCTACATTTATTTTTCAGATTTATAACTTTCTTCAATTTTGTTAACCTTTATGACTTTTAGTAAGTTACTTTTTCATGATTTTCTCCTGTTTTTAATGTCAGCATTTTTCATGTCATATTTTAAACCTCTGCTGAAGTGTCTTCCTTTACATTCAAAATTTTGTTTTAGACTTCCCCCCACTTAATCTCACTAGAGATATTTGTCTATTTTTTTAGTTCATGTTTGTTTTGTTTTATCCATGAAACAAGTGTGGCTGTGTTCATCCTCACCATTTGTTGGTGTTGATGTGAACTTTGTTAATAAAGCAAAGTACTTTTCTTTGGTATCATTCTGTTGTTCTATCCTAATTTCATTATTTCTAACCTGTCTCCTTTTCTTTTGAAAACATTTAAGGACATAAATTTTCCTCATAGTATTTCTTTTATGTCTCTAAATGCTGATGCATAGTGCATATTTTATTGTATAATTCTAAGAATTTTAAATTAGGACTCTAGGAATTACTCTTATTATTTATTACTTAAAGTACAATTTATTAATAGTGTTATAAAATTTTCAAATATATACGGTTTTTAAGTTTAAATATTTATTTATGTATTTATGTTAAGTTTAGATTATTATTTATAATATACATAGGTGATATGTATATTATATATTTTGTTTCAGTTTAATTATTACCATCAACAAACAGGTACTCTATGGTACAAATGCTATGAATTTCAGTGAGGCTTGCCTTATGATCCAGTATCTGACAAAATCTTGTAAGTTCCTATATGCATAAGAACAATCTTTATCTTCTAAGTGCTGGATATGAATTGAATTGAATTGAATTGAATTTATCCTCAATATTCTTGCAGATTTTTGCCTTCCTGAAATATCTAATCAAAAGAAGTATTTGAGGTCCCTCATATATATATACTGATAATTTTCAAAGGTTCCTGGAATTCCACCAAATTGTCTTTGCATATTCTGAGTGTTTGCACTAGGTGGAGACATGTTTAAAAGCTTTCTATCACTTTCACTCTTATATGGCACAGTCTAATGACTCTCTTCATGGTTAGTTGGTATTTACGGCAACCCATTTTCTGCATCAGTTTTCTTTTGGTTAGAAATTTCCTGACATATCTGTTGCATCCTGTGTGTGACTCCAGAAAGTGGATGTCTAACCCAGAAAGCAATAAACTTTCTTAAGTTTTGAGTATAATATTTTTTCTATTTTTTTTTTGAGTGTAATATTTTAATATAGATAATTGGTTATAAAAATGGTGAGGGAAAATAGAGTTGCAAAAGGATGAAGAGAATTACCCAGATACCAGAAACTGCATAAGTCCCTTTCCAGTCATAAAGCTGAAGAAGTAAGTGCAAAATGGTCTTTCCCAGAGCCTTAGTGGCTGTGCTGCTGGCACCACTGTGGGAACCAGCGTGAGCAGGAAGCAGGCTCTGCACGCCCTGGCTCCTGCTGCTGCTGCCACAGCTGGTGCATTGTTTCTGTGATTTCCTTTTGATATAATTTTATTGCACCCCTATTCATTTCTTAAAACAATTTTTTATAATTTAAAGGTTTTTTTTAATTTACTTTTTAAAAATGGTATAATATTGTATATAATCTCCTGGGTTTATTTTTACATTTAATAGTCTATAGCGAAGGTTTGTTTTTATTGTAACACGTCTCTCTAATTTGTTTACATTTCATTGTGTAAACACACCAGAGATTATTCATGTACTCTCCTGTTGATAAGCATTTGGATTGTTTTCAGAAATTCTGTGAATACTACTGTTATGAACTTCTTGTGTGAAAATTTTGTTTAAAGATATATAAACAAGTGAAATTGTGGGTCATAAGGTAGATAAATATTAAATTTTATAAGTTAATGAGAAACTGCTTTCCAAAGTGATTTCCCCAAATCATATGCTATTGCTGTGGAACAGACATTTAAATATTTCCTATAAAATAAGGATAAGATAATGCTACATTATGTACATGATTGGGTTTGTGACGTACATAGACTATAGGGAATATACAGAGTAGTTGAACAACACAGATAAGTGATCTAATAGGTATATTGTCCTTACCAAGTGGCGAATTCATATTCTGTTTGAGTACAAAGAAGTGATTTTTAAAATTGATTGTACCAGACCATAGAAAATTCTCCAAAAGTTTGTAAGAGATTGTCATCTCTGTCAATTTTTGTTTTCTAACTATAGGAGAATGAATTTAGATGTCAGTGAGAAAAGATAACAGCAATAAACAACAATACAAATCTTCATGAATTTGAAATAGGTAAGAGTGATTATTTAAAAACTTAACTAGACTATATAAATTAATAGTAATAAAATATCATAGGAGATTAAATATCTATTTAAACATTAAAACACACATTCATAACATTAGAGATGAAAGGAAGGCAAGTGGACTCAAAGAGTTGGAGAATCTTTGTCCCAGAATTACCTGGTATGTGAGCTAAAAGTACTAAATTATTTCAGACTCTAAAGATACACATTTTAATGTATAGAAAGTAAAAAACCAAATATAGTCTTTATCAAGACTAAAGCAAAAAAGAATATACTGAAAACTTATATACATAAACTATGTATAAATATATACATATTTAATAATATGTTTGGAATGAAAAGTGAATGAAGAGAAAAGAACTTGAAAATAATAATTAATCTAAAAAAAAGTTCCAGACACACTTGAGACTCATACCACCCAATGTCAAGATTAACTATAAGGCTACAGTATCCTAGACAATGTGGAATTGATGTGAGAGGAACACATAACTCAATGGAACAGGATGGATAATCATTTTCCAAAAAAATTTCAAGGTGATTAATTGAGAAATAATAGTATTTTGAACAAACTATTCTAAAACAAATGGCCAACCTTAGAAAACATGTAAAATAAAACAAACAAAACCCTTACTTTTTCTTTTGCTCCACATACAGAAATCAATTTGAAATAGACCATATGTCTAAAGATAAAACCTAAAACTGCAAAAGTCTAGAAATAAAACACAGGAGAAAATTTTTGTAATCTTGGATTAGGCAAAGACTACTTAGCTAGAACTCAAAAGTACAAACCATGAAAGAAAAACATGATATAGTATGTTTCATTAAAATTCAAAACTTCTACTTAATGACTGAATCTTCAAAGTCCCATATGAAATAGGTAGTACAATAATTGTAATCCCCAATTCACAGATGAAAAAACTGAAACAGGCTGAAGTCTGAGCCCAGAGGGGAGCAGGCACCCACCACCGGGGCAGACTGGGTGCGCAGGGGAGTGTGTCCCTGCATTGGCATTTTAGAACAGGGACCTTTCTTCAGTAAAGACTGCTTGAAACTGGCAGAAGGCTCCCGGAGGAGACAGAGGTGAGCTGGGAAGTTTGCCCACACCAGGCCCCTTCTGGCCTGCAGTCCCAGCCCAGAGGGGAGCTGACACCCACCGCCGGGTCAGACTGGGCTTGCAGAGGAGCACTTCTCCACATCGGCATTTTAGAACAGGGACCTTTCTTTAGTAAAGACTGCTTGAAACCTGCAGAAGGCTCCAAGAGGAGCCAGAGGTAAGCTGGGAAGTTCGCCCAAGATGCCGGCCAGTAGCAACAACACAGTGTCCCAACGCATACGGCCAATTAGAAAACAGGCAGTAGGGAGTTGAAAAACCACATGCAACCCAACCACTCCTCAGGAAAAAAGCACATCACAAAAAGAAAACCACTCACCTGATTACAACAACAGTAACTTGGAAGAACTTCCGAGCCTTCCAGAAAGAGAATTTAAAATTGCCGTGATTAAAAAACTGACAGAAGTCATAAAAAAACAATGATGAGGGAAAAATAATCAACGATCAGAAAAATGAAATTGAGTCCCTAAAGAAGGAAGTAAAAGAAATGCAGGAGATCAAAGAATTAATGGAGGCACTAAAGAACTCTGGGAAAAGCAATGAAAGCAGAATAGTTGAAGTGGAAGAATGAATAAGTACTCTTGAAGACACAGAAATAAAAAGAACCAAAACAGAAAAGGAAAGAGAAGTACGAAGGAAAAAGACCAAAGAAAGACTTCGGGAACTATCTGACTCCATGAGGAAAGGAAATATAAGAGTTATAGGAATCCCAGAAGGAGAGGAGAGAGATGTAGGAACAGAGAAAATATTCAAGGAAATAATTGAAGAGAACTTCCCAAACATGAAGAAGGAGCTGAAAATTAATATACAAGAAGCAAGAAGAACACCAAACTTCCATGACGAAAGGAAAAATACAGCAAGACACATAATAGTAAAGCTCCCAAGAATCCAGGACAAGGAAAAAATAATGAAGCTGACAAGAGGGAAGAAACAGATAACATTCAAAGGAAAACCAATCAGACTGACATCAGACTTCTCCGAAGAAACACTACGGGCAAGGAGAGAGTGGAGGGACACAGTCAACAGACTCCAAGAAAACAAATGCCAACCAAGAATACACTATCCCGCAAAGCTCTCCTTCCTCTATGAAGAAAGAATAAGGACCTTCCCAGACAAACAGAAAATCTGGAATTTCATTACGACTAAACCCCCACTCCAAAAAATACTACAAGGAGTCCTAAAGCCAGAACCTTAGGGGGACGAATAACAACTAAAGAAGGCCAAAAAAAAAAGTTATTAAAAGAATAAATAAACAAAATCAAAGGAAAGACAAACACAGTGGCAAATACAGATGCTAACATATCAATATTAACTCTAAATGTAAATGGACTAAACTCTTCAATAAAAAGACACAGAGTCGCAGGCTGGATTAAGAAACAAAACCCAACCTTTTGCTGTCTCCAGGAAACACATTTAGCTACAAAAGATAAAAATAGGCTCAAAGTTAAAGGATGGAAAACAATCCCACAAGCAAATGGACCAAAAAAGAAAGCAGGAACAGCTAAACTTATATCAGACAAAACAGATTTCAAACTCAAAAAGATAAAAAGAGACCCCAATGGTCACTACATTATGATCAAAGGGACAATACTTCAAGAAGAAATAACACTCATTAACATATATTCACCAAACGAAGGAGCACCAAAATATATCAGACAACTATTGGCATCTTTGAAAACAGACATCAGAGAAAATACATATGTAGTGGGAGACTTCAACACACCACTATCAACAATGGATAAATCAACGAGACAAAAAATAAGTAAAGATACTAAAGCTCTAAATAAGGATCTAGAGCACTTGGGCTTAATAGACATCTATAGAACACTAAACCCAAAATAATCTGAGTACACATTATTCTCAAGCACACACGGATCATTCTCCAGGATCTATCACACACTGGGACACAAGACAAACATCAACAGTTACACCAAGATTGAAATCATACCAACCATCTTTTCTGACCATGAAGGCATCAAACTAGAAATAAACCATAAAAAGAAGACAAGGAATTCTCCTAACTCATGGAGATTGAAAACCACACTACTGGAAGACCACTGGACTAAGGAGGAGATCAAAGAAGAAATTAAAAAATTCTTTGAATTGAATGACAAGGAGGACACCAATTTCCTAAATGTATGGGATGCAGCAAAAGCAGTAATAAGAGGAAAATATATAGCAATAGAGGCTCACATCAAGAAACAAGAAAGAACTCAAAGAAACAACCTAATCTTGAAGCTCAAAGATCTAGAAAAAGAACAACAAAAAACTGCCAAAACCAGTAGAAGAAAAGAAATAATAAAAACCAAAGCAGAAATAAATGAAATCAAAACTAAAAAAACAATCCAAAAGATCAATGAAACCAAGAGCTGGTTCTTTGGACAAATAAATAAAATAGACAAACCCCTAGCCACGCTCACAAAGGAAAAAAGGGAGAAAGCACAAATAAACAGGATCATAAATGAAAGAGAAGAAATCACAACAGGCACAGCAGAAATCAAAAGAATAATCAGTAACTACTATGAACAGTTATATGGAAACAAGTTCAACAATCTAGAGGAGATGGACAAATTCCTACAACTCTACAATCACCCAAAGCTAGATCAAGAAGAAATAGAACACCTAAACAGACCAATTACAATTAGCGAAATTGAAATGGTAATCAAAAACCTCCCCAAAAACAAAAGCCCAGGACCTGATGGATTTACAAATGAATTCTACCAAACATTCAGAAATGAATTAGTGCCTATCCTTCACAAAATCTTCCAAAAAATTGAGAAGGAAGGGATAATACCAAACACGTTCTATAAAGCCAACATTACACCAATACCAAAACCAAACAAGGACAACGCAAAAAAGAAAACTACAGGCCAATCTCCCTAATGAACACTGATGCAAAAATTCTCAATAAAATTTTAGCTTTCGGAATCCAACACTGTATCCATAAGATAATTCACCACGACCAAGTAGGATTCATTCCAGGGACACAAGGATGGTTCAATATCCGAAAATCAATCAACGTTATCCAACACAACAACAAAAAGAAATATAAAAACCATACGATAATATCAATAGATGCTGAGAAAGCTTTTGACAAAGTGCAACACCCGTTCATAATAAAAGCCCTTGAAATTCTTGGCATACAAGGAACATACCTCAATATCATAAAGGCCATATATGACAAGCCAACAGCCAGTATCATTCTCAATGGTGAAAAGCTGAAAGCGTTTCCATTAAGATCTGGAACAAGACAAGGATGTCCACTCTCACCACCGCTTTTCAATATAATACTGGAAGTCCTAGCTAGAGCAATACAACAAGAGAAAGACATACAAGGAATCCAAATAGGAAAAGAAGAAGTCAAACTATCACTATTTGCAGATGATATGATAATATACATAGAGAACCCCAAAAACCCCACAGAAAAACTAATTCAACTCATCAATCTGTTCAGTAAAGTGGCAGGATACAAAATCAACATGCAAGAGTCAGTAGCCTTCCTATACACAAACAATAAATCTGAAGAAGAAGAAATCAATAAAACCATCCCTTTTATTATCGAAACAAAAAAAAATCAAATACTTGGGAATAAAGCTAACAAAAGAGGTAAAGGATCTATACAAAGAAAACTATAAAACACTGTTAAAAGAAATAGAAGAAGACACAAAGAAATGGAAAGACATCCCCTGCTCATGGATTGGAAGAATAAACATTATTAAAATGGCCATCCTACCAAAAGCAATATACAGATTCAATGTTATTCCAACAAAAATTTCAATGCCATTCTTCAAAGAAATAAAACAATTCATGATGAAATTCATATGGAATCACCAAAAACCCCAAATAGCCAAAGCTCTCCTGAAAAGAAAAGAAGGGAATGGAGGCATCACACTCCCAGACTTCAAACTATACTACAAAGCCATAATCATCAAAACCGCATGGTATTGGAACAAGAACAGACACACAGACCAATGGAATCGAATAGAAAATCCAGAAATAAACCCACAGATTTATGGTCAACTAATCTGACAAAAGAGCAAAGACTATGCATTGGAGCAAAGAAAGTTTGTTCAATAAATGGTGCTGGGAAAACTGGGTCGCTACATGCAAAAGAATGAAGTTTGGCTACTACCTCACACCATACACAAAAACCAACTCAAAATGGATTAAAGAACTAGACTTAAGACCTGAAACCATAAAATACATAGAAGGAAATATAGGCGAAACGCTAGGTGATATGCACATCAAAGACATCTTTACAGACATCACCCAAAGCAGTGATAGTGAAGGCAAAGATAAACAGCTGGGACTACATCAAATTAAAGAGCTTCTGCACAGCAAAAGAGACAATAACCAAAACAAAGAGAAACCCCACCAACTGGGAGAACATTTTTGCACCCAACACTAATGATAAAGGACTGATCACAAAAATCTGCAAAGAGCTGATGAGACTCAACAAAAACAAAGAAATAATCCAGTCAAAAATGGGCAGAAGAGCTAAAAAGAAACTTCTCTGAAGAGGAAATGCAAATGGCCAACAGGCATATGAAAAAATGTTCAACATCACTTGTAATCAGGGAAATGCAAATCAAAACTACCATGAGATACCATCTTACACCAGTGAGAATGGCACATATTAAAAAAACTAGCAACAACAAGTGTTGGCGAGGGTGTGGAGAAAAAGGAACTCTTCTGCACTGTTGGTGGGAGTGCAAACTGGTCCAACCACTATGGAGAGCTGTGTGGGGATTTCTTGACCTACTAAACATAGAGCTTCCATATGATCCAGCAATTCCACTCCTAGGTATTTACCCAAAGGACACAGAAACATCCATTCCAAAGAACACCCGCACCCCTATGTTTATAGTAGCACTGTTTACAATAGCTAAACTTTGGAAACAACTCAAATGCCCAAAAATAGATGACTGGATCAAGAAGATGTGGTACATATACACCATGGAATATTACTCAGCATTCAAAAAAGATAAACACATGCAATTTGCAGCAACATGGATGGCGCTGGAAGGGGTCATGCTCGGTGAAATAAGCAAGAAAGAAAAAGAAAAATACCGGATGGTCTCACTCATAGCAGGAATCTAGAAAACTTAAATAAGGGACCAGGAAAATGAATAACTATAAGAAAGTAAAAATCAAAATCAACAAACAACTATGAACCAGAGACACTCTTTGGAGTTTGGGAGGCGAGAAGGGGAGGGATTGGGTCAAAATAAGGGGGTTGCAATTGTATGGGGAATATAAAAATAAAATTTATAAAAAAAAATGAAACAAAGAATTTTAGATGACAAACCTGGGACATAATAAAGAATGTGTTCAAATATGGTTGTTGGCTTCCAAGAACAGGCCTTTGTCTTTCCATGAGTGCAGAAGTGTACCTAATGCAATCTAAATGCAAAACCAAATTGTATTAGCTGTGCCACAACTCTGTCAAATGAAATGAAAACTGAACACATTTTATACTTTTAGGATTCTTATTTCTCTGGTACATATAGACAAGATATCTGCAGCCATTTTATTCCACAGGCATTTGGCAGTGACCAGTATGAGCTGATCCCAAAATGAATTTTCCCAACTATTCTCCTCGTTGATCTATAGGAAACAACATTTGCCAACAACTCTGTGACTTCAAAGGAGTACAAAAAATGGCATTATCAAGATCTTAAATTACCAACTTTGCCACAAGGTTTTGATGAACACACTGAAAAAAGCCAGCACCCATAAGCTCTCAGATGCACAGTGTTACCTTTATTACATGGACCTGCACCCCATAAGTTTAAGTATCTATTTAAACATTAAAACATACATTTTTTCCCCATTGCCTGGTGTTCTGCTTGATCCTGAGAGCTGTATTTGACAAAATTCCACCAGCAGACATCACCATGGAGTGGACTGGAAACCATTCCAAGATTCAAAATCCAGGCTTATATCAATTTGTCCACTGAAAACTGAACTGGGAGTTGGGGACTGAAGCTGGCGTGGAAGCTCTTGGGGAGTTGAGAACAAGGCTAGGAGTCCACAGCAGAAATCATCCATCATTTGTATGACGACTGGTTTGCTTCCATGATTTTTTTTTCCAGTTTTTCACAGATTTGTTTTTTGAAATGAATAGCTCAATGTAGACTTATAGTCAAATAGTTAATGCCTGCAGTAAGGAATAAAAATGTTACCTATCTCTAATGCAAAGACACATCAAGCAGTAACCCCTTCTTAAATATGAGGCCAAAATTCCTACTTATGTTCTATGATAAAAAAAAAAACATGCATAGCCTTCCAATTAATACACTTTTGAGTTTAGTAGTCATATTACAGTAACATTGATTAAAACAACAATTTCAATTCCAAATTCATTTGGTGCTGGGTCCAGCACAAAAGTGTCTCCCTCTATGGCAAAAACCAAACTAAATTAACCATCATCCTGGTTTGATTTGAGTCAGGCATCTGCTCCTGAATCAATTGGATGAAGGAGAGGAACAAATAGCATAGAATCAATACGGTCCCAGTGTGTTATGATGCAATTCAGACAAAGAGAACTCATGGCCTTCTAAATGGTCACTTTGTTAGGTATCTCCTATATCTCGCTGTACACCTTCCACCTTTCTTTGAGTCTTTTTCAGTCTCTATGCGATGCATGAGATAAGAGAGCCATTCCTTAGAGTGGTATATGAAGTCACTTTTGAGGTCTAGCAAACACTTATAATCTAGTGCCTCACTCCTTTGCTCCCACCTCTAACTTGTACCTTAAATTTCTAGTATACCAGTCTTCTTGTGAATCCTGGTCATGTTTAATTCTTCCCATGATCAACCTTTTGAGTATATTACCCTGAATGGACATGCCTGGGAAATGCCTAATCATCTTTTTTTAGAGCTAGTTTAACCATTTTCTTCTCTAAAAAAAACTTTGTAAAGTCCTTCCACCATTCTTTTGTCCAGAACCAAATCAAGTTCTTTTCCTTTAGGCATCTTGCTTATTTTTCTTGCAGTGATTCATTACATACTATTGTATTAGTTGGGATTGTGTTCTGTTTATCTATGCCTTTCCAGTTCTTTGGAAATCAGTAGGGAAAAGTGAATGCATTTGAAAGAATGAATAATCAAATCAACCTACCCATCATTTAATTTAGGGTTTGGCCCTAAGGTTTATGTGTTCAAGTGTTTATGCACCAATCTTAGTACCTTAGGTAGAATTAGCATTACTTTGAAACTTGATGTTTTTTTCTAACTGGTACTCTAATGAAATGTAACTATATATTGAAAACAACAAGGATAAAAAATAAAATCAGATACCTTTTAGAAGGAAGAGGTACTTTTAACCACCCAAACTTGAATAGAACACTTTATATACTAGACACTGCCATCAGTGCTTTATCTATATCAACAAATGAAATCCTTGTAAGAACCAGATGATATAGGTACTGTAATTATTCCAACTTTACAGATGAGAAATTGAATTATGGAAATGTTAAATAACCTGCTAAGTAGTAGTGTCATCAGAATTATGTGCATGCAATCCTGCTCCTAGGGGTATGCCCTTCAACAAGATGGTGTGTTTCTTATTGGGAACCTCAGGTATTATAGTTTATTTTGTAATATTTCTTAGAATCCCCATGGAATAAAGTCAAACTTATAAAGGTGGATCAGTATTGGATTCATGGATATGCAATTGCATAAGTCCCTGAGTTCAGGAATTGTAATACTCTGCTGTTGCCATCTTGAAATTCTCAATAATGTTTCAATAAGGAGTCTTGAATTTTTATTTTTTACTGAAGCCTGGAAACTGCTTAAGTGTTCTTGGAAAGGGTATAAAATTTCCAAAGAAGAATTTGTGAAATATGTGGGCATGTATTTTATGAACTTTGAATAATAATAGCTGTATTCCCCCCCCAAAGAATGAAAAATTGAGTACTTTTATTTATTTAACCATTTTAGACATACAAATTACAATTTGGAATAAGATAATCAGAATGACTCCCTTCCAAATGAAATTATCTCATGGGACTAGTTTCCTAAAAATATTTTTTTCCCTAAAACATGTCTAAAGGGATAATTAGCATTTCTTCCCTTGGTCATGCTGGTGGAGGGAAGAAGGGGCAGATACAAGGTCAAGATGCAAGACGAGCAGCATGGAGATGGGTGTGGGAAGCTATCAGTGATAGAACTGAAGAGGAAGGCCATCAGGGCAGTTAAGGGAACTTGGTAGAAGTTTAGGTGGTATTTTATATATGCCAGGGAATGACAGCACCTCAGGCTTTCTGCTGAGAGAAAGAATATGGTAAAAATGTCAAGTCACACATATTAACCAAAACTAGTGTGAGCAATAGTTGTTGATTAGCAGAGAACCTGTGTATAAAGAGAGAACAAGGGTTAGGTTGATGAGCTTCTCTAAGTGGTGGGCAGTCCCTCCAAGGCTGACATTAAAAAGAGACACGCAACTTGATTATATATGTATATAAATGTATATAAATTATTATACACATATATATATAATATATGTATATAAAAGAAATATACAGACATGTATTTTCCCTGCTGCTGTGTTGAGAATGATCTAGGTGGCAGAGAGAAAAGTGAGGAGGTGAGTGAAGTGATACAAAGGAGTGGTGATGTGACTTTGAAAGAGGGATTCAATAATGTAGGAGTTATGTGAAAAGGAGAGGTCAAGGAAAGATGCAAAGTTTATGTCCTAAAAAACTAGAAAGATGGAATTCACATTTCTGGAGATTGAGACTGCAGAGGAATAAATGTGAGGTGATCAGGCACTTCATTTTGGACTTGCTGAGTTTGAAATGCTTGTCACACATTCAAGGGAGAAGTTAAAAAGACAATGGAATAGATGGATCTGGAGTTGAGGGCATAGTTGTGGGCTGGATGTAAACATTTTTGAGAGATCAGTTCACAGATGACATATAAAATTTGAACGTAAGTATACCATCCATCCCCACACAAGACCAAGATTGAACTAACATAGAAAACCACAGAACAATCTCACTTAAGAATGTTGATGCAAAAAGTCTAAATGGATAAAATCAAACAGAATCTAATAGCATATTACATGTTAAACTTAACATCTAATAATTTAAGACATTAATGCAAAAATAATTATAGCAAAGATGAATATTTTCTAGACATGCAAGGGTAGTTCATTATCGGAAAAAATATTTATATAATACATTAAACTAATAATGCTAAGAAGAAAAAAACATGTATTATTTTCAAGGATGCAGAAAAGGTATTTGACAAAATTTGACATCCATTCTGTACAAAAATTAAATAAATGACAAAATTCTAGCCATGCATGCAAAAAAGTCTTCATTGTAGTATCATCTGTAAAATAAAAACAAAAATCCACTAATATCCACCAGTAGGTTATTGATTGAATAACCTATGGCATATACAAAATCCTCATTAAAAAAATGTAAAGATATCTGGATATACAGCTATAGAGTAAATTGCAGAGTGTATCCATGAGAGGCAAAAAAGTAGAGAAAATACAGTGTAGTATTATTCATCAAATAAATAAGCATATATTAATATGTACACATGTGCTCACTGAGCAGCAGTCTTGCCTTGCAAATCTGCTCCATGACTTGTCCCTGAGTGTGTCCCTGGGGATGAGCTGGTGTGTTCTGGACCCAACGCACATGGATATTCTGAACTGGACTGAGACTGGGCATCAGGAGAGGGGCAATGGGGAAACACTTCTTACCTGCTTGAGTTATGTCCTGGCCTCTACCAAAATCCAGCACTGAGACACAGTAACTAGGGCAATACATGGTCAACATGGGTTCTCAAGGTTGGTAAATTTGTGCCTTTCTCAAAGTTGGTAAATTTGGTAGAAGGTATTTTGAACAGTTCACCATTCATGTTTTCTTTCTCTCCCCACAGAGCTTGGCTAGGAAAAAACACCACATGTCTGAACTGGATGTAAATCAGATAGAAGGTGGTTCACAGGAGATTTTGGTCTCAATAATAGGTCAGACCTTTTCAGGGCTCATAAAATGAGTCATAAAGATCAGTATCTACAAAAACCTGAATTCCACTTCCCACTAAAGGAAATCTGAAATCACCCGGGGCACCTGTCAACTTCTTTTTTATTGGTGGAAAGATAGGAAGAGGAGTGGATCATATCTCATTCCTATGGTAGGTGATAGAATCCAAGAATCATGGAATCTCATGGCCAAAGGGTAAATCTGAGGTCAATTTATCTGACCTCCCTTCAAAAACTTGAACTAAATCTTCACCAGTAATATCACAAGAAAGAATTCCTTCAGTGGCTCTGTAGGAATCAGGACAAGTTAAAGTTCTAGGACTACTTTGGAGACATGAAGGAAGTGGAATGGACCCTCAGAGTAACAAGGGGGAAATAATGCATTACAAGATTTTAGTGAGGAAAAAATGACCTTGGTAATAAGGCCCTTTGGTGTAAGATGAGTTACTTGTGGGTTTGGCAACATAGAAAAAAGTGGTTAGTCTAAAGCCATAGGGCAAGAATTGAAGGGTGGGTATCATCATACTCCACCTCTACATATACTAATATATTCTACATATGTTGAAGAGAGGTACTTATGTAGTCTGTCTCTATATCTATTGATATATAGATATAGAGACAGATCTAGATATCTATAGTACTTGTCTATCAATCCTGTACAAATTATCATTAAATCCAAGTTGTGGCTGATACCCAAAACAAGTAATTGACGCACCCAACCTCACACAGCAGACAGAAGGGAATACTAGCAACTCATAGATATCCATGTGATATAATTTCTTCCAGAACAAGAGCCCACTTTTTATTGAGAATATACTTTAATTTATTTTTATTGTGGTAAAAATATTTATATATGAATTATATTTTGCCATTTAAACCACTATATATGTATAATCTGGTAGCATTAATTACAGTCACAGTGTTTTATAATTAGTACCTTACATATTTACAAAATATTTCATCACCCTAAAATGAAAACTCTGTAATTGTTAAACAATTGCACACCATTTTCCTCCATTATCCAGTACTTAATAATATATAATCGACATCCTGTCTCAATGATTTTTCTTAGTTAGATATTTCATATAAATGGAATCTTATACTATTTGTTCTTTTATATGTCTTATTTCAATTGGCATAATGTTTTAAAATCCATCCATATTTCAGCATGTATCAGGATGTCATTCCATTTTAATGACTGGATAATCTTTCATAAAATGCATATATCACCTCATGTTTGTTGATTTATTTCTTAATGGACTCGAATTGCTTTTACCTTTTGTGTTTTGTGAACTTTGGTATACCGGCCAAGTCTGTGTTTCAATTGTTTTTGGTACATCCCTGAGGGAATTTGCTGGATCATGAGAAATTTTATATTTAACATTTTGAGGAACTACCACACTGTTTCCTATGGTGGTTGCACCACTTTACAGCTCTACCCACAATGTATGAAAGTTAAAATTTATTCACATATACTTGTTAAGTTTTTTGTTTCTTGTAAGTGTGATTTGGCATCTTGTGTATTTGATTTGCATTTTTCTAATGATGAGTGGTGTTCAATATCTTCATGTCCTTATTGGCCATTTATATATCTTATTTTGGAGAAATGTATGTTTAAATCCTCTCACTATTTTTACATATTTTTAAAATTTTCCAAAGAATTTTTTATCTGTAAAAATGTTTCCTTTTCCTGGGCCAGAATACAAAATTACATTCCCTTTATGCAACAGTTATGCTGAAATTATCTGTATGTAGGTAAAATTAAATGCAGAAAAATTAAAATTAATGCTTGTAAGGAGATAAAAAGTTTTTTTTAGTTTCTAAAACTATAATATCAAATGTGTAAAAATAATTTTTAATATTCATTTTTTATTTACCACCAAATTTCCCATTATTTTGATTCCATGGATTTTTAAGTTTTTTGAGACATACAATACACTAAAATTATTTATTGTTTATTTGAAACAGTTTTATTAACTGAGGTAACAATGGCTGACATTAGTATATTTTGGAATTATAGGATCCTCACTCAGGTATCACCATCATAGTGTACTCTATGTTTTCTAATACTAGTCACCCCGACTTTCTTTGATCATTTTTTTGCGTGGAATATCTCTTTCTGCTACTTCACTTTAACTTATTTGTATCTTTAGATCTAAAATAAGTCTTTTCTAAAAAGAGGATATAGATGATATAATTGGATCATTTTAAAAATCTTTCTACAAATCTCTGCATTTCGATTGGAGAGTTTAGCACATTTGTTTTTAAGGCAATTACTAATAAGGAAGGAATTCTGCCAATTTATATTTGATTTCTGTATGTATTATAACTTTTTGTTGATCAGTTCCTTCATGATTTTCTTATTTTCTGTCTAGTTGACTTGTTGTTGTGATTCATTTTGATTCCCCTCTCATTTTCTTTTCTGTAGATATTTACATAAACAAGAAAACTTAACAAAATTGCATGATGAGCTGGTGGCACAACTAGGAACAGATTTTGAAAAATGAAATATTCAATTCTCACAGGAAATACTGTCTGGAAAAGAACTGTCTATACTTACAAAAACTATTTTCAAATTAATAAAACTGACAGTCTCTCAAAATGAAAGATTAAATGTAGTGTGTATAAACATTTTTCTTGTAATTTTATTTCCTTCCATCTCCCCTGAATCTATATGTAAAGCTGCAATGTAAATACTGCAATAAATGCTATTAATATTATCAGTATTTCCAATTTTAACTTTCTGTTTATTCATTTATACCAATGGAATGGTGGTAGAAAGGCAGATCAAGATGATCTCCCCCTATCTTCCATTTCTAATAAATCAATTTTACTTAATGGGAACTTCCTCCCAACTTTAAACTCTACTTTCATCTATTCTCTGACATTCTTTCCAAAGAAAGCTTTAAATTTCCAAATTCAAGTAACAGAAAGAAGAAGGCCTTGGCAAATTTGTTGCCAGTCCTGAGGCAAAAGGAATAAGATGTGTCCTAATTATCATGTTTCATTTTCCCCACATTTCTGATGCTTGACCTTTCTTCAGACAGTATCTGAAGGTGTTCCTCTTTCATACACTTATGTAGAGGGAGTCAACTGAGGCTCAGACTCGGCCAGGCAGTTGAGTATTGACTCAGTCAGATGGAGACAAGGTTGACAATAGCAGGACCAGTCCATTGTCACCAGGTCACAGATGGCCAGCATTGAAGGAAAGGAGCAGATGTGTTATGAGGTGAGAGGAGACAAGCCAGGATCCCAGCACATCCATCCCATGGTGCATGTGCACATCTGGTACTGATTCTCCCATTGCTCTTTGCAGGGAAGAGTGTGTGTGTGTGTGTGTGTGTGTGTGTGTGTGTGTGTGTGAGAGAGAGAGAGAGAGAGAGAGAGAGAGAGAGAGAGAGACAGAGAGAGAGACAGAGAGAGAGAGAGAGAGAGAGACACAGAGAGAGAGAGACAGAGAGAGAGAGATATCTAAGAGCAATCTCAGCAGGTGAGAGTTTCCAGCAAGCAGGTCACAGTGGAGGAATGTGGGACAGCTGGCTCAAGGTGCAGTGGTACAAGTTAAGAAGAGGTGGCTAATAAAAGTGCTCTCCCAAGGCCAGCGCTGCAGGAAGAGGGCATATCATACCTTTCCCCTTGGTCTTTCAGAAGCAATAAGTATTTGCTTTTAAGAGTTTTGGGGCATGAACTTCTAACCCAAATTTGTGCACATAGGTAAGTCTGCCTCTAATTAGAGCTCAGTTGCCTCCTCCTGAGATTCTCAAATGTTGCCTCTTACAGTCCTTTTTGAGAACCTAATATCTATAATATTTCATCTTTAACTTCCTCTAAGCCAAGTCTCATATCCCGCTCACCACATCCTTTTGCATCTATACACTCTTGCCCCCCTTACTCCCCATGTTTTCCCCCTTCACGAGTCCTCCCTTCTCTCCCCTCTGATCCTGCCATCTCCATGTTTGCTCCCCTGTTGTTCTCCTGAGCCTCAGGCAGGCCTCTCCTCACTCTCCTCTCACTCACCCTCATTGTTCTCACAGCTCTCTCAGGATTTGGGGCTGTGTGGTCAGCTGAAGGTACATGTTGGATTTAAACATGCCACTGGTTCTGTCTCAAATTCCCAGTCAATCCTGCATGGAATTTTATCAGCCTACAATACTACTCTCTGGTACAAACTTAGGTGTGTACTGCCCACTGGGATTTCATAGAAAGGTCTTGCTGTGCTGTGGGACAGAGTTTGAGCATTCCTGGGTTTCAGTTATAAGACTGTCTATACTTATCAAAATATCACGTGATTCCTAGCAGGAATAACATCTGTTGGGGGAGGTCACCTTTCATCGTGTGTGAAAGGAAGAAGCAAGGAGCAGCTGGCACTTTGGAAACGCCTTGCTCTCCAGTTGAACCTGTGTTTTATACTCTGTCTTTCAACTTACCCTGAGTTCTATGCCATTGCCTTTGAAGTTTTAGACATCTACTAGACAACCTTACTACATTAGGAGCATAATGTGCATTATTATTATATGAATAATAAATATTTTCCTAATATCAGAAAACATAGGGCTGAGTGATGACCTGGCTGTGCAATATTTATATTAACTATGGTACTTCCAGTCTGTTGACATGCAAAAAAGTGAATAAATAAAAGGATCCTAGAAGTTCATCAATGTTCTTTTAATATATATCTTTATATGAATCAAAGTTCAAAAGTATCTTTTTTCTTTTGAACATTTTCCCAGAGTTTTATGGTGCTGATGCAGGATATGCCACTATTTTGTAAAAGAAATATCAGTCTTTAAGCAAACCACACATTCATAAGTCTGTACTGAAGATGCAATAAATAACTTTGTGGGAAGAAGTATCCCATTATTCTCAGAGTTCCCAGGGCCCAAAAGAAAGACACACAATCTCTGATGCAGAGACCCTAACTAAATACAGAGACTGTGATCTCACCCCACAAATAAAACCCTTGCATGCTGCATCAAGATGGTCCCCCAGGCACATCCATCCTGCCTCTGGGTTCAAATTCAGGAAGAGTCAAAAAAAAAAAAAAAAGAAAATAGAAGTTAAGGGTAAGCAGTAAACCATATCTTTATGGATTTTGTAGAATTTTTATGAGAATATTTATCTTGAATAGCTAAATACATATATAAGAGCAATCTATGCACACACATGTACACTATACACACAACATACATATATACTTATGTATAAACATATATATTATTACTTTTCTGTAGAACCCTGACTAATATATTATCCTTGGAGATCTTTTGACTTCAACTTAAGAAGTACGTGCTCAAGTTTTTTCTCTTACAACTTGGTGCCTCATAAAACAACCTTCTCTTTTGATTGATTGTACTGTATATTGTTCTCCTTAACTCCTAGCACTTTCTCTCCCTCATCCTCTCTTATTCTCTAACCCTGTAAAATAATTGTGACTCAAAATAAAACACTATCCAGGGATTATTATACATTCTTAGTGGCTCAGTAATCTTCCCCTCTTCTTTCATTGTTCACTTCCAGGACAGGTGCAGGTATCTCATACAGTTTATTTTTTAAATTAATTAATTAATTAATTTTACATCATTCTTCATTTTTGTACAATGTATGTTTTCTCATCTTGGTTATAGTCCCCAAGAAATTCCCACCACTAATTCACCCATGTACCATCACCGTAGTCCCTTGTGCTCATCCCACCCCTGTTTTAATCCTACTCCCTTCTCTCCCCTTACAGAATGTCTTTGGTTTGTAGTTGCCTGTTGATTTTGATATTTTACTTTATTATAATTACTTTTTTTCCTGATCCCTTATTTGGATCTTCTGTATTCCTCCTATAAGTGAAACCATCCGGTATTTTTCTTTTTCTTTCTGGCTTATTTCACTGAGCACGATCCCTTCCAGCTTCATCCATGTTGCTGTAAATGGCATGAGTTTATCTTTTTTGATTGCTGAGTAATATTCCATTGTATATACATACCACATCTTGATCCAGTCATCTATTTTTTGGGCATTTGGGTTGTTTCCATAGCTTAGTTATTGTAAATAGTTCCACAATAAACATAGGGGTGCAGGTGTCCTTTTGAATTAATGTTTTTGGGTCCTTTGGGTAGATACCTAGGAGTGGAATTGCTGGATCATATGGAAGCTCCATTTTTAACCATGGAGGGAAGCTAGGGATTCTCTTATACAGTTTAAAGATGAATATACCGACATAACGTTTTTTAGAAGAAACACAGTCTGTATACCCAAGAAGCCTCATGTTAAAGTGAGGGGTGGGCTAGTGTGATAGCAAACAAAACCACCTGCATTAAAAATTCTCTTGGCACATTTTTTCAAAGAAGTCTTATATTTTATTTACTTTTCTCTAAGGAATACATTAATTCCTTTAATAAAGATTAGCTGAGTTTCTTGCATAGAACGTTCTGTACCATGGATCCCACTAGGGGCTCATGCTGTGATTCAAACCTGGGGATTATGTGCGTGACTTAGGATCTGTGGGAGGCACACAGCAGCCAGGTCACCACAGGGACAGGGGATAGAGGAGCCAAGGCCAGTGGAAGGAAGCAGGAGAAAACTATAGAGAGAGGTCTATGGCATTGCACATGGGTATATTATAGAGGGACAGAGATGGAATGGAAAAGCTCATTCCAGAAGCAACAGCCAACATGTACATGGGCTCAAAGCCCAGGGTGTGTGGAAAGCATTGGGAGGATAAAGCTGTCTGGCTGCAGAGGGAAAATCATGCTGGAGAAGTAGTAAGATGGAAGGTGGGAATAACTGAGACCAGGAAGGGCCTGGTGGTACATTGCTCTTCGACATTTGGCCACAGAAATATCCTTATGGGTTTTATAAGTTGAATTGGCCACATTCTTCTGCAATTGCTTGTGGGGTGTTTCAATTTCAACTGGTTTCTGGTAAGAAGTGCTTGAAGCAATCTCTCCCAATTCCCCCTGACATAACCATGAAAACAAATTAAAAAATGCTAGAAACTCATGTGACTCAAGAAGGGGAGACAATGACCCAACTGCCAACCCATTAGGAACTTCCCCTAAAATAAGTCTAAGTGATGAGATCCAGCAGCATATTTGTCAGCCTGATCTCTTTGCCATTTGGAAATGAAGCAAATCTTTTTTCCAATAGGAGAAAGGATGGTGTTCTGGAGCTTTCTTTCACAATCTATTAGCTCCTCAGAAAAATGTAAGAACTGTACCCACGGGAGAAGCAAATTGCACATACTATTGTATTGTGAAACAGTCACAGGGCTATTTCCCATTCATATCAGGCACCTCATCTTCTTTTTATCCACTGTGTGATGTCGAGCTCCCCAAAACTACCAGGATCTGAAGAGTGTAGAATTAGGACAGATCACATCACACCCTGAGAAATACGTCCTCTCCCATTTCTGCCCTTCACCAGAGAACCCACTGCAGGATCCACTTCCCTTCTTTTGTACCTGAACTCCCTCCCATCTTCTACCACATTCTTCATGTGTAAGAGGTGGTCTGTTGTGCTTTTATTTCTATTTAAAATCCTTACAATTACTTCCAAAGTTACACATTATGAAAAACTTAATTTTATGCTATTTCTAGCAGACTCTACCATGTCTTTAAAGGTCAACACTTATTCCTTCTTTCTCCTCAACTGTTAGCTTAAAGTTCACTTTCACTGGACTCTTACTGTCTCCAAAGTATCCATTGCATTACTTACCTAATAATTCCCTCTTTAGACTTTCCCATCATTTGGTATTTTTCTGACTGGTTGACCACATTGGTTCCTAAGCCCATTTAGCCTGTACTTCCATCTACAGAACTTTACTAGGGTGGATGTAGAGGAAGAGACTGGATTCATTCATCTAGCAGACATCGAAGGAACACTCAGCATTTTCCTGGTATGTGCTGAGAGTCTGCAGACACTGTCGTGTCCAGGTGAGTTCTCTATTTACACACTTGTGTTCCAGAAGGGTACACATGCAGAAAAGGGTTTTAATCAACTTCAACACCATCATGACAAACACTATTACAAAGGAAGTTCCCTTTTCTGATGGAGTAACTATAAAACTCAAAAGCAAAAAAAAATAGCTCATGATGATAAATCATTGAAAGCTTTCTTTTTGAGGTCGTGGGTAAGACAAGGGTTCTGTCTGTCACCGCTTCCATTGACCCTTACAATAGAAGTCAGCATAATGGTCACTCAGGGAGTGAGAGCTGATGGAAGGGGAGCTTCTCTTAGAGCACTATAATATTTAGTTCTTGACCTGATTTGGGTTAGAGTATATGTTCCTCATGTGAAAATTCATCAAAATGTACATTTGTGGTTTGTGCACATTTCTACATGAACATTATATCTGGATAAAAATGGACTTAAGTAATAATGGAAGCAATCTGGATGTCCTTCAATATGAGAATGAATAAATTAATATACATACTGCAATAATTTATTTAACACTTTAAAAAGAATGAGGGATATATATGTGCTGACTTGGAAAAAACCTCTAAGACATATTAATACATAAAAAGTATGATTCCCAACAATACATATTACATATCCCCATTTCTGGATATGTTCACATATTTAAAAATAAAAGATTTATAAAAGATGTAGGATATGGTAGGCAAATGGAAAATATTACTTTGATTCCTATTTTATTCAGTTTGCTTATGACAAAACTATATTCATGCTTTACTTGTGTAAAATAAAAGCTAATATTTTCTAAATGAACAAAGATGAGAACCTAATCTGATTTCACAGGAATGCATGCCTGGGGAGACATAGCTCTGCCTTTGCTGGAGGCTCCTGTAGTAGTTGGGGCACAGTGAATTGGGGGCCTAGGGGTCCCCCTTCCAATATCAGCTTCTAGTATTGGGTGACTTTGGCAAGAGGCTTAGAAACTCCGATGGGGTGTGTTTGCATAGGAAGGAGAAAATTGGAAGCATGTTAACACCCTAGTTCTGCTATGTGGGATCTGGCTTTATTCACATTTTCTTGCCTCCTGACCCTGCTGCACCCCCTCTCCTGCATAAGATTGTGCAAATGTCTGTTGGGACATTCAGGCTCTTCAACTCAACTTTGTCAGTTCAATTTCATTACATCTGAAAGTCAGAGGGAGCTATGATCTAGAGGGGAATGGCTTTCAGAGTTGTTGGTGGCTAACTGGGTGCAGTGGGGAGCTGGTCCCTGCACACCATCGTGAGGGCAGGGTCTCTCCCCTCCCAGATTTTCATTTCTCTAACAGCATTTCAAGACACAGCTGCTATTTGTCCTTTGGAGCCTTGATGGGGAGACAAGGTCTGAGACTTTTACTTTTAACACAGAGAAAGTACAAACAAATACAGCAAGAAATAAATCCAAATTTAAAAATAAACAGTTTGCACAGACAGCTCTTTAGGGCTGGGTGAGTTTGCTGAGTGACAGGCCATCCACTGCCTTCCTGCAGCAGAACTCCTACCTGTCTGCTTTACCAACTGTTCAGATGGAGAATGGACACATCTCTGGACAGACCTGCTCAGAGCCCCTAGAGTTTACTCTGCAATCTGGGTTAAGTTTATCTATCTCTTTCTTCCTTCCTCTTCTGGCAGGTAGTTCCCATTCTTTACTCCCACCAGAACCCTTGGAATTCATTCTCTGCCTAGGGTTGCATGGGGATGCATGAACCACCTCACAGCCACTGCCTGTGTCTCCTTAACTACAGCTGAGATAACTGTCATCATGGGGAGCAGAAACTCTTGCAGGCAGAAGTTTGCAGAGGCCCTAAAGAAGCAGATTCCTCCCCCACAAGCCATTTACCAGTGGTTTCAGGTCAAGCCTTTGGTAAATGGTCAAAAGGGATCACTCCTGTCTTTTGGTTGGGTCCTCATTAATCCTTCACAGGAGATTTAATTGGCACCACCTTAGGGGTGCTTTGTATTTATAAAATGATATACAACTGCAGACATTCATTAGCACTGTCAGTGCCTTTGGAATGACAAATAGCGGGGAGGCCCAGTCAAAATGCTTCTGGAGCTAATCCCAAATTAACTTTTCTATACCCTGTCAAGAAGAAATATGAGAGCTATAAACATTTTATGATAGCCCATAATCTCACAATTAAACAAGGGACTGAAAGAAATGGGACAATGCATTATGTTTTAGTTGAAATGTAGGAAGCAAAACAAACACCAAGTCTCAGAACCCGCCTGGAGACAAAGTTTCATGCACCTCTTCTGGAAAGCTAACCCAGCGCACGTCGTTGCTGGAGTTGGTGCCTTTGTTTTTGATCAGCATAAATGGGTTGCTCCCAGGACAGTGTTTTCACAAGAACGCATCACTCTAACAGTTTCCCAAATTAAACCCACTGGAATTCTAAGGGAATTCGAGTGAGGGTTGAATCGCCCCTACAAGACAACTTGGTACCACTAGCAAAACTCTGCCAGAGTCTGGAGAAAATACGAAAGTGCCTTTATGAAGAAAAAAGCATGAAAATGAAGTGCTTTTAGCTGAATCATCAAGGAGGTGGGGAAAAATGGTAGGAAGGCAAATTGTTTGCTCTCCTGAGAATTATGTAAACTAGAGCTTCCCTCCCTCTCCAGGCCACCCAGTTTTTATCTCTTTAGAAAAACATTAGCACATTTGCAAAGCCTGGAGCAGCTCTGGAAGTGACCCAGAGTGAGGGAGAAGAGGCTTTCACCTGCATTTTCCCTTCGCAGAAGGATGTACCAGGATATCTGGGACTCACCAAGGCCGACTGTTTAAAAAAACTCACATAAATATTTAAAAATTGCAACCAAAGGGCAAATTGCTCTGTACCTTTATTCTTCTTTTTGAATCAAATTCAAGTAACCCATTTCAGCCAGTGAACTCTGTTGCCTGGACCTGCCCATTCCAGTTGGCCTCGCCTCAAAACTCCAAGAACTTGGCATTGATTTCCTGGCTGTAGAGTATCTCGTCCTTGGCTCTCTCTTTCAATATCTGAGGCTCATTTCTTTTCTTTCTTTGGGAAAAAAGAAGTAATGGAGGAGGGTTTTCTTCTAATGACCTGGGCAGTTTTCCGAGAAGGCCACAGTTGCTGGTCCCTGTTTGCCTTGCAGAGGCACAGGTAGCTGCTGTGGGCCTTGTAAACCTCACCTCATGTATCTATGAGTGGATGACCTCCATAGATGGTTTCATTTTCCTGAAGATCAGCAGACTCTGCAAAGAGTCTCAGCCTGGAGACACACTTGTGGACACCAAGAATCAGTTTATCTGGTGAAACAGCACAGCTGGCCTCCCACGTGGCCCCACCTTCCTCTGCTTTGAGGAGGGTTCTCTTGGCTCAATGGACCCCCAGGACATCTACCTTGCATTTAGGTTTTAGGGTTTCTTCACATAGCCACATCTGAACCTCTTCCATGACACTTAGCTTGCTTTTGTAAGAAGATAATGAACTTTATTTTTTATCCCTCCATCCTTATTTTTATACATGTTCTTATAACAGGTGATTTGTTATCTGCTTGTCTCCAGCCTGGCAGCCACCACCTTCTCTTTGGGAAGAGGAAGAACGATGCCAAACAGCATTGCTGGGAAAACATTGCCCCAGAGACGACCAGACATCCCAGCCAACTGACAAGGCCTTGGGAAGCCAGTCACCACTCTGCTATTTCAGCTTCCGAAGGAAACAGCAGCCCAAAGAGGCCTGGACAGTGTCTACCTCTCTGGCCTTGACAGCAGCCCTGGGAGACCCATGTTTTGTGGAGGGCCTGTTCTGCTCTGGCTGTGCATTCTTGGGGCAGGTATTTGCTGGTGTTCTTCACCCCCAGAGCCCCAGTGCTAAGGAGGCCCCAGGAACTGTGCCCCTTGCCTGGCGGGAAACACAGATCACTGGGCAGGTTCAGTCCTGCCTTAGAGTGCAGGGTGTGGGAATCTGTGAGTCGGGCCTAAGGCCAGGTGAAAATAGACAGTAGGCCATGAGAAAAGATGAGGATAGTGGGAATGACTGAGGGGTGAGGAAAAGCAGCAATGACCCCCATGACAGTCAATCCCTTCTCCCCACATGGAAGAGATAGAGTGAGCTGTCATTGGAGCACTAGATCTAGAATGTTCAATGGAAGTGAGAGTGGGGTGTTGAGAAGGGAGGCTCTGTGTAAAATGGCCAGCCATTCCCCCAGTTTGCCATACTGGGAGGCTTTACCATGAATTTAAAGAACCCAGGGACACCTTGGGGGCCTGCCTGACTGTCCTGGGGAGGGAGCAGTCCACACCCCCCAAGCAGCTGGGTGGTCACCTGTGGTGGTCGCCGTGTCCTCACACTGCCCATTCTCTGGAAATGCCCAGCCTTAAGACTCCTTCTTGACCCTGGCTATTCAGAGTGCTGACTACATGTGGGCTGGGAGAGCAAGAGTGAGAAAGAGAGAGGTTTAAATTAAATTCACCCAATATTCTAGAAGTAAATTTTGTTTAGCTTGTGTGAGGTTGAGAATCATTTGGAGAAATAAAAATTTCTTTGCAAGTCACATTGGGACGGAAAAAAAGATTAGCGAACCATCTTAGCTCAGCCAGGTCTAAGCAGGGAATACTGGGGAAGGGGGCTCAGTCATGTGACTAGGCTGTGGTGGGGACCCAGCTACCCCAAATGCCCCTGTGAGCTAGGGGTTCCGTCAGCGGGGGCTGGGTCAGCCCTGCCCTTCCCCACTGCCTAACTCCCAGGGTATCCCTCTGAGGATAGTGATCACTTCTTGGATACTTTATGATGACAGCTAAAAAAAAATGTATCTGAGTAGTGTTTGATGAGCAAGAAATAACCGTAGCAGTGACAGGGAAGTGGTCCAAGGACCATACAGTGCTCATGAGAACCACAGAGCACCCCTAAACAGTGGTTGCCAAACTGTAATGTACATGCACATCACTGAGCGGGTTTGTTAAGGGATATGTGGCCAGGCCTCACCCCAGAGACCCCAGTGAGAATGCACATTTCCAAGGGTTCTCTGGAGACATTGAAGCTGCTAGTCTAAGAAACACACTTTGAGAATCTAAAACACACACCTGCCTGTCTACCTGCCTGCAGAAAGAAATGAGGTAGTGCCTGAGGTTGGCTGGAGGGACCCCTCCTTCAAAGGAGTTGGGTTCCAGACTAAGGGCTGGTTGTAATTGGGAGCTGCCTATCAGCCACCTCTGCCACCCTTGCCCATGTGCTCTGCTCTGCTGTGGACAAGCCTGCAAGGGTGATCTCCATGCCTCTGCTGTCCACACCTGCTCCTATTCCCCACAAAGTGAACCAACACTTCCACCCTCAACTCCTACTGCTCTCCCTCCCTCTGTCCTGCCTCCCCTGTGAGTCTAACTTCCTTCTTATCTGAGAAAATGTAGCCCTCCCCCGACCCAGTAACTTTCCAGAAAAATAACTGCACGTTTATACACAGACAAGAATATTCCTTATGACATTATTTGTAAAAATCAAACAGCTGGAAACATCCTATATCTATTGGCAGGGGAATGGTTGAATGGACTTAGACACACAACCGTCTTCAAAATATCACGCAGCTGTTAAATAAGGAGGTGGTGCTAAAGGTGCTAACGTGAATGACTCCCAGCGCATTCATTAGGAAGAATAATGCAAGTTGTGAAGCAATAGGTAGAGTGTGATCTCAGTGAGCTGACTAAGGAACTGAGGATTTGGGGTGGGGGGGCAGGAAGGAAGGCCAAGAACTAAGTGAGAAGGGAGCACAGTGGACAGTGGTGGTGGACTATGGGTGCTTTGGGGGTGGGTGCCTAACTAGGGTAACTACACCTGGGTGGAAGCTAGACTTTCGGTGGAGATATAATGTGACACATACAGATGTTGAACTATAATGCTGTAACCCTGAAACCTATTTAGTTGTAAATCAATGTTATTTTGATAAAAATTAAAATTCAAAAAGGAACAGGTGTTCCATGTGGACAACAAGGGCTTAGCTGGCTAGAACCTTCTGGGAAACATAGAACTTCCCTAGGAAGGGTCCTGCAAAGGGTGGGAAAGCAACCAGGTGCACTCTGCTTGAAGGCTGTCTGGGGGCATGAAATCTCAGCTCCTTTGTTCTGTCTGCATGCCCGCAAGTCAAGGGGGCACCTGCAGGCAAAGCCAAGCCCTTAGGAGAGAGTCAAGTCCTGCCGAGACCCATGGCAACAGCTAACTCTGGAGAAGTGGAGTCAAGTCTTCTGCCAAAGCCCCAGTCCTGCTGTGACTGTTCCAAAGTCTAATTCCCATTTTATGAGAGATCTTTGCACCAGTGAAAGTATGCATTAAACAGTCTCCAAATAGCTTTTGACCAGGTTTCTAAACACCATGTTGAAGTCATTCAGGTCAATGATGCAAAGAACAGCAAATTTAGTGAGGAAGTAACCAGTTCCTGGAGTGTCTTCCTTCCTGACCCCACCTGGCCTCTGAACCTCACCAGCTGGGCAGGATTTTATTTTATTTTATTAGGAAATAAATAAATTTTATTTTATTAGGAAATAAAATGAAGTTTCAGTAACTCGCTTTACCTTAGAATAAAACTAACTTCAAGGTAACAGTTGATGCTTTTTAGTCCTGACTAATGTCCCCAGGGCAGTAGGTTTATGTTGTCTTGTCCTGGAAGTCTTCTGCATCTTTGAAACATAGGAGATGCCCCCCAGCCATCAACTCTGCATCTGCAGAGAGCAGTGCTCCATGAAGGGGGGGCTCATTAAGAGAGCTGCTAGCCTCCAGCAGGTTAGCCAGTCCAGATACCCCTCTCCTTCCCCCTGGGCTCTTGTTTGAATAGCAATTTCTCAGGGAAGGCTTCATCTTTCCTAAAATAGCAGCAAATCCTGCTCCAGACACTCCTTCCCTCTTTTCTCTGCTGGCATTTCTTTCTGCTCTAACGGTTGTTAGTTCATCTCGTCTACCCATTTTGCTCACCTTGGTCTGTCTGTCATGTGTAGACTATGAGCGCCACCTGAGGAGAGTGTTTGCTGGTTTGGATCATAGTTCTCCCTGGGGAGAAATTCCTCAAGTGCCTAAGGTATGGAACAAATGGGCAGCCCGTGATTCTTGTAGAAAAAATAAAAAATAAATAAATGAATTAATAAAAGAACTACAGGGTCCTCCCTGGTGGCACAAGGGGTAAGACGCAGCACTATGAAGCTATCTGCAGCCACTGCAGCACGAATTCAATCCCCAGCCAGGGAGATACCCACATGGTGCAGCAGAACTCTCCTGTCTCACTTGCAGCTCCCCTCAGCAGTGTGTTTCAGTAGATCCGCCTGTTCTGCTCCCCACTCTGTCTCTGATGAATCCTCTCACCCCCCTGCATCTCTGGTCTACACCCAGCTCTTGTATGCATACATAAATCTTTAAAAAAATTAAAAATTAAATATTAAAAAAATAAAAATACATATCTTTAACTTATAATGAGATTATGTCCTGATAAATCCATCAAAAGTTGAAGATGTTGTAAGTCAAAAATGCATTTAATACACCTAACCTACCGAACAACCTAATTTAGCCTCATCTAACTTAAATGCACTTAGAACACTTAGATGAAACTATAGCTGGGCAAAAGTCTATGCAAAGTCTATTTTTAATAGTGTTTGAAAATCTCATGCAACATATTGAATATTATACTGATAATAAGAACAAATCTAAGTAAACAAATAAATAACCTAGAATGTCCTAATTCAAAATCAGGGTGTGGTTACTACTCAACATATATCACTTTAATGTCATCATCAAGTTGAAAAATGGAAACACCCTAAGTAGGAGGCCTTCTGTAATGTCCCCAGTGCCCTAGACTGTGATGACATTTTCTTAGCTGATGCTCAGACACAAAGATACTGACAATTCCAGAAAATCTTTGTGAGACAAAGTAGCAGGTTATATAGCAGTTATAATAGATTTAATAACAATTAAACTTACTCTAAGAGCAAAGGGAAATCTTTCCCCAGGACACAGAAATGGCTTATGAGCTGATACCATGCAACTAAACCATACTAGTCAGCAGCCAGCTCAGGGACACTCTGGCCAGCCTCCCAGAGTGTGTGGGACCTTGGGCAAAGATTTTTTTGTAGGGTCTCTGTAAAAATACAATTGTTCAGAGAAGCCTAAGTTTTCTCAACCTTTTCCACAGATTCTTTTCTGAAAATGTCATCCCAGAATCTGCCTGACTACCCCATACTCCCAGCAGCTGCCCTGCTGTCCTAGATTATTGGGGTGTAGGGGAGTAGTCCTGTGGAGTCCACAGCTCCTGGGCTGCTCATAAGTTGGCTGAATGCAGACTTGCTCAGGACCTCTGCACAGCAAATGGTTCCTACAAAGGGAAAGCAAGTGAACATAAATCTAATTAGCTAAAGAATAATCATCTTCTAAATGAAATTGACTTCAAAATTGAATTTGCTAAACAGGGTAAGCATAGGAGCAATTCATATTTCTGTCAAAACTGACAACAGACCTGCAGATCTCTCCCAGACACTCATAAAAAAAGTAGGCAGACATGCTTTCTCCATTTCTATTGTTATTTCTTACTTAAAAATTGGTTTCCATATGATTTAAAGTTAAATTGTAGAAAAAGAGTTTCATAATTTAATGTTTAGGCCAAACCTCACAAATTCATAATAGCTTTGTCATTTCTTGCTAACAATTATTAACTTTTGCAGAGCTCTCCCTTGTTTAGGAAAGCATCCTGTTTCACGTCAATTTTCTTTTTTCACAATCTTGGGAGGACAAGGGCAGAGATTCTTACTACTATTAGGTGAAATGGTATCCTTTCTAACAGGAAACAAGAAGTCTAAACCTCAGTGATTAAGTAACTGGGCTGGGGTTACCCTGCACAAACCCTCGTTCCATTGCCTTTGAGTGACCGGAGAATGGAGCCCAGCCCAGCTCTCAGCGGCATTGTTTGTATCCTTTCATCCTGACACTGCCTCTGGATTGCCTTTTAGTTCTCTGGGTTAGGGCCCCACATCTCTATGTAGGTCAGAAAGAATGGGGGAACCCTGAGGTTTTAGGGGTCACTTCCCTTTATAGCAATCAAGTGAAAGTGTGGAGCACATATGCTGACCCCAGGGCTCCAGGAAGCCAATGGTGCATCCAGAACCCGTGTTATACAGATCAATGGTAGGAAGTTCACAGAGATGCCTCTGTGAGAAGCTGATAGTCATCCCTGGGATCAGAAACCACCAGAAAGCAGTCTTGGCTCCAGAAAGCTGCCTGGCTCTGGTTAGTGAAGGTGGCAGGAGTAAAACAGTCGGTAAGAGGACTGGCTCCAGTTGGCAGCAATAAACTTCACCCAAGCTAATTGGCCAGTGTTCTGGATGACAAGACCCTGACATCAGTAGAGTTTTCAAAGGCAACAATGGCATGAGCTCCAGCAAAAGCTGCTCTCAATTTCTCTTAAAATATATGGTGTAGAGGCACCGTGCCATTTGGAAGGCAAGGTGGTGCCACCAAAGAAGGTTTCTGCTGCAAGTAATTTGAAGACAATACTCCTCCTTCATTTTTAGGACATCAAAGACTCTGGACATTACAAAAGATTCACTTTAAGTGATAATGGGAACCCAGAACAATGTCATAAGACCCTTCTCTGGGTAGTGATGAGAGACAGCTTTTTCTTGGATATTGATGGCAAGATAATCTTCAAAGCTGGTAATAAGTGAGGGTCATATAGCATGGCAAGCATCAGAAAAGTGTAGTGAGAAGTGCTGGGTCTTTTAAGGAAAATGGAGGGTCCATGGAGTGTAAGAACCACAGAGTAAAGGATCCTAGACTGGAGGGTCCATAGATTAGAGTGGAGGAACACTGAGGGCAAGTAGTAAAGACAATGTGAAGAGTTTGAACTTTATCCTGCTTGATAATGCACAGTACCAAGACTTCTATAAAGAGAAGCCACATGTTCACATCTCCTGCTTTGAAAGATCATTTGGACTACAGTTCTATGGAACTGATGAGCTGTGGGGAGAATGGGGGTTCACCATAGGCATGGGTTCACTTATGATTCTGGTACAATGGTTCAGAGAACCACTGCTATGCCCTGCTCATTTGGACAGAACATGAATCTATTAAACAGAGTCTGTCCTGAGGATGTTGGCACCTCCTCTCCATTTGGGGGGGCCACTGTATAGAGATATGGGTTATATGAAAATTCTATAATTGCTGAACATCTCTGAGGACAATTTAAAATATCTCTTGGTGGAATAACCAGAGTTTCCTAATCAAACCTGGATGATACAGTTTTTCAGATAGCAGGTGGTTCCTTAGATACCAGAGAGAAAGCTACTTCAGAGGCCACAATCCTCTCAACCTGCCCAGTACAAGAGACTTGCCACTCTAATGCTGCTTCTCTTCTGATCCAGAACTGATCCCTTAGTGAGGATTTTCTTGCTTACAAGTGACAAAGCACTAAATCAAAATGACTTAATCATAGTGTATTTTCTCCTGTAATTTTTTAAGAGTAGACTTCAGGCATTGTTGGATTCAGGTGTTCAAACAATGTCATCATGAATCTTTTTCTTAATTCTCCTTTCATTCTCTATGGTGTCAGAATTTCCAGCAATAGCTTCAGATTTTCTTCCCATTGATTAGTAGCAACAACTAGTGGGAACATCTCTTTTCTAAGGATTCTCAAAAAACTGCCATGATTGAATCACAATCCTTTAACACAGTTGTACCTGGGTTATGACTATGGGTTATACTGATTAACCCTGGATTTGGGGGACAGATTGGACGGGAGGAGAAGGAAACAAGAAGTTCATGTGGACAGAGATTAGGAAAGAATTTCCTCAAAGGAAATCCAAGAAAGAAAAGAGAATGGATTGAAGGCAAGTGAAACAAATACCCACCATATGCATCAAAGAAATTCTCAACCCCTTCACAGACAAAAAAAGCCTTGAATGTTTGAACTCTTTAGGGCCCTGGTCTTCCTATTGAGCCCAAACGTATTCTCTTTTTCCCCTTGCACTTTGCTTCTAAGTCTAAATGGACTTATTTTAGGCAATTATAATGTACTGGGACTATGGACTACTTTAGAGTTGGGGTCACCTCTTATTTGCTGCTCCATCTCCACTGCCCAAGATTTTGTAGCCTTTCACAAGTATAAGTTGAAGCAAATATGCTACATTTATAGCATATTGCTGGCATTTGCTTTGCTGAATAGAGAAAAATAAACACATTCTTTCCTGTATTCACACCCAATTTCCTGTCTCAATCCATGGGTGGGGAAGGAGAGCTAGTTAGTCAGCTCTCAAGAGACAGATCTTAAACATTCACATTTGAGATGACAGAAATGTATGGATTGCTCTGATGTGAACCCAAAAACTATCCACAGGGGGACTTGTGGTGTCCAAGCAGAGCACCTAGAGGCTTTATCTCCACAAGGGGACCTTCTCCTTTGCACCGTGAGGGTGAAACCACACACGACCAAGGAGCTGTTTTGTTGATGAAGCCCCTATTTATACATCTGCTCCCATTTGAGGTCATCTCCTCATATAAGATTCAAAATGACAAAACTCGTGTACCAGAAAACTCATGTCACTTGGAGAGAGTAGAACAGATGCTAAATTCACTCATTCCAGGGTCTGTGGCACCAGGAGCTCAGAGTAACTGCCTGTGGATGGTCCCATCTGGTCAGGATCTAGATCTGTTTGAGGAACCCAAGAATCTGTGAGCATGTGGCTTAGTTTCTGACCACAGGGAGGCCAGACACATGCCCTGGCCACAGCATTAGGAAGAGGACTCTCAGGTCCCCCATGTTAGCCAGGATCAAGGTCCAAGGTATGATTGAGGAAAACTAGAACCAGCCACTCCTACTTTGGCACTCACTCATTGAATGGCTAACCAGGGCCAGGGACTTTTCAAGTTCCTAGGGTACATAGCAAGCAATGTGTGGTCGTTGGCCCTCAAACTGATAGTCATCAATGGAGAAACTGCTCCAGGAGTGGCCAGAGCTGTGGGGGGACTTCATTCACTGTAGGAGCTGAGGAGAGAGGGTTTGGTCAGTAAAGTGCCCCTGAAGGGGGAAGATGAATATGTACAAGGAGTTGTACAGGGTACAAAGTTCCAGCACCACTGTGGACAACAGGAGTTGGGGATTGGAGGTAGGGGATGGGATAGTCCTACAGATGGGCTCCAGGACAAAGCCAGGAGACCATGTCATTAACATTACTCTTCTCTTCTTGCTGCCTCCAGGAGCTCAAGTCCTTTTCCCCTGGGTCTTCCAGCTACAGACAGAAGAAAAGCTGGGATCTCTGATTTGACATAAGGCAACTGGTGGACCATCCTCCCAGGCCATGATGGTGAGTTGTGGCTGGACCCTTGGGTATCTGGGGGCCCATATGTCACAGTTGGGCCACAGTTTGGGGAGAAGTCCCAGCTCTGTGGTGGAAAGATCCCTGGATGTTGGAGTCAGGAGGGCAGCCCTGGCCCTGACCTGAATGCTGTGGCCTTGGACAAGCCCCTCCCTTTCTCTTGCCTCATCCCCTTCCTCTGCAGGAAAGGGCAATACTCCCTTCTAGCCTCCCTATGCTCCGATTCTGAGATCAACACTTTTGATGCCAGAGGCTTAGGTTTTGTGCCAAATCAGATGCTGTTAATAACACACAGTCATGGTGCTGGAAAGCAGCAGTGCCGGGGTGCAGGCTGCTCTCCCCTAAGCACTTCTGATTGCAGGCCATCTTCAATGAAAAGCCTTGTCTGACAAAAGAATCTGTGCCCTTGCCTCGCTCAAACCAGTTGTAATCATTCAAACCCACACAGCAGATCTCCAACACTCTGGTTTCACAGAATGTGCTAGATGTGCTAGATAATCTCTTGGTGTCTGGTCCTCATGGACAACTTTACCAGTGGATTCCTAGAACCCAGCCCAGATGATTTCGCAGGGAGAGCAGAGTGTCTCTGTAAATTGTGATCCTATCTGCCACCTCATGTGCTAAAAGAGGAAGCCAATGGTTCACCAAGGAAACAGATGCTGATTATTCAGTGTCAGGCGCTGTGCTAAACATGCTACACTCAATACTGTGTGTGTTCCCCCACTGAAGAGAAAATCAGGGGAGACTAAGTGATTAGTCCCAAGACAGAGAGCTAGAAAGTGATGGAGCCAGGATTTGAACTCAGGTCTGACTCAAAAAAGTCATATTCTTCCTACTACCCCAAGGGTAGGAGTCTACAACAGTGCTTACCCAAATCTTCAGGGACTTGTTGCTTTGGTAAAGCTACTTTGGTACAGGGTTCCTGGTTGCTCTACCTCTATTCTTTCTTTCATTAATCTGGAGGTCAAGTCTCTGCAGCAAAAATCAAACAAAGTAAATATTCCTTCAGTTGCCCAACTGCAAAATGCATTCATATACATGTACACACACACACACAGATGAGAAAGAATGAGAGAGACAGAGAGAGAGAACACACACCAAGTGCATTGTGCTTTATAGCTTACAAAGCAATTTCACACTTTTTATTTATATCTAATCCTCATGGTGATTATTAAGGAACACCATCCTTACTATTTTATTTTAGCTTTAAATATTCTTGTTTTGAAATAATTATATAGCCACAAGAAGTTTTAAAGGGTCTTCTGTATCCTTCACTCAGCTTCCCCCAAGGATTACACCTTTTGTAATGATAGGTCAATATCAGAGCCAGGAAACTGACCTGAGCATCAAGTGTACACATACAGTTTATCATGTGTACAGAATCATGTAACCACCATGGCAAAAATAAAAGTCAATATACTAGTGGTTCCATTTATATCGCATTTCCAGTGTCAAGACAAAAAAAAATATGAACAAACTGATGTTTGGAGAGATGAAGTGATTTGCTCAAGCCACACAAGTAATGAATGGTACATGAATGCAGGCTATGACTCCAATCAAGTGTACCAGGTTATTCTGAGGTTACCTTCAGGAACAGGAAGGAACTCAGCAAATGGAGATCTCAAAATGCACTGAGAATTCTCAAAAAACCTGGTTTCCCTGAAGGAAGCAAAACTGCTATTGCAAGACCACTCTCCCATCACCAGTGTTCATCTGGGAAGGGTCTGCCCCTGGTTGTCTTGTGAAGTTCTGTAGCCCTGAGAGTGGCTCAGCTGCACCTGAATGTGGGGCGAGACTGATCCTCAACACCATGTTCTCCTTTTGGGTTTGGCACAACTACGGTCTTGCAATGCAGCCACTTCTGCCATGTAGTTTAGAGAGTGCCTTGCCTCTGGATTCCAGCTCAGCCGCCCCCACAGTGCTCTCATAAAAGCAGGGACCAGGCATTTCCTGAACATTTGTCCCAAGTGCTGTGCTTTGGGAGGAATGTTTGTTCAGAGTTCTTGCTTGCTGAAGAATCCTGGAAATGTTATTTGGCCAAGCCAGCATACTTGGCATATGATACTTAAGGGAGAAAACGTACTACCATCATTGGTACTCATCAGTTCTGTTTAAACAATTGCAAATTTTTCTAATAGTTTCTCTGTTCTAAAACTTACCCTGCTCTAATCATTCTGGGCCACATCTTCCTAGAATAGTTTTTTTTTTTTTTTTAAGATTTATTTATTTATGCATACAAGAGCTGGGATAGAGGCCAGAGGTGGTGGGTGGGGAGGGGTGGGGAGGGGATTCACCAGAGACAGAGTGGGGAACAGAACAGGCAGATTGACTGAAGTACACTGCTAAGGGGAGCCGCGGGTGAAACAGGAGAGGTCTGCTGCGCCATGTGGGTAGCTCCCTGGCCAGCCAGTGATCAAACTCGTGCTGCAGCAGCTACAGACAGCTTCATAGGTTGCGTCTTAACCCCTTGAGCCACCAGGGAGGCCTCCCTAGAATAGGTCTTGTATTCATAATAACTGACATGTCAGGGACTGCAATAGCCCTTTATAGCTACGATCTCATTTATTCCTTGCAAAGCTATAACGAGGCGGATCTCCTTGTGTTTCCTATTCTATAGATAGAAAACACCACCCACACACTCAGGGAGGTTTTCATAGTAACCTGGGTCTCACTGAGTAAGCAGAATGACTACCATTGACAACAGACCTGATTGACCCCAGACTACTACTCTCATTCCCCAACAACAAATTTACCTTTGTTAATATTGCATTAAAAAGAGAGGGGCAGACTCACTGCTATTTGTTCTTCCCTAATCTAGAAATAAACACAAGAGGCAGCCAAAGGAGAACTATAAAAGGTAGAAAGAGGAAGGTCTAGTGTTTAGGGCCCCCAGAACTACAGGATCAACACAGTTGCAGAGTGCTATGACCCCCAACCTAACAGAAAAAGGACACTAAGTCTCCATATCTCTTCATGTGAAGTTGACAAAAGAAAGTGATGTGGGTAGGCTCATTTCTACTCTGGATGAAACAGGAGTCCCACTGATAGGAATCCCTGGCTAGTCCTGTAGAAGTTGCAAAGTAGACTGAGCAGTAACTTGCTGGTAATAAGCAGCCAGGGGAAGGACTCTCTTTCCTCGTTGGGCTTGAGCATCCCTTCTACTAATGTCTGAGATGCTAAGCATCAGTAGCAAGGAATAAGGGGAAACAAGAATCTCACCATAACAATAATCTCACCATAATCTACCCTCAGAAGTGTTACTTGCTTCTAAAGTCTGTAGAGCCCTTCCCCCACCTAAAAAACCAGATGGCCTGATCAGGGCTTTGGAGGGGAGGGGGTGGAAATGTCGTACCACATAGAGCAACCTGTCTCAGAAAGATTCCTTGTCGCTGGACCCTTCCTCAAAAACCGAACTACCAGAATGAAATAAATAGCATGAATAGTTCTATAGCCATTAAAAAATGAATTCATAATTATTAATCAGAGCTTCAAAATCAAAGAATATAGGCACATGCATATTTGGTGCATAATCAAAAGTATCTATTGCAATATATTTCTATTCTATTCTTCCCAGATCCATCTTCTCTTTTCTCAGAGTAGATACACCTGTTGTCCATTGCATATTTTCATTTGACTAGACAAACATTTCAAATTTAAGATGTCTTCATGAAACTCATCTTCTTCTCCAAACTTACCCTCCCATTTATTTTCTCTAAATTAATTGATGGTACAACTTTCCCTTCACTCATCTACTCTAGCTAACTGTTCCTTCTTTATGTCTCATACCCAAACTCTAATCAACCATTTTTCTGTACTCAATATTCTTCCTTGACTTTTAACCACATCCCTCACTCCTTATCCATACATTTTCATCACTTCTTCCCACCATGCTTGAGTTAGAAATAGTATGAGGTACAACCAGAGCACCCTTGCATTATGACAGAGACACTAATTCATTTTATCTCTTTAGTTTCCCCTTTAGACTATTGATTTTAACACTAAGCTGCTCAGCCTTAACTCCATATAAGAATCATCTGCAGAGCTTAAAAAAGTAGTAATACCTTAGCCTGCCATATATTTTTCTGGTTTAAGGGACCTGATAGGTAGCCTGGGCACTGGAATATTCAAGGTTCTCCAGGTGATCCCTATGTGTGGCTAATTTTGAGAAACACTGTTCTCAAGCTCCCAAGCCTATCTATTCAATATCATAGTTCCATTTCCAAAAATAGATCCTCACATGCAGTAAATCCACAAATACCAACTGAATGGGGCAAGAAGTGAAATTTATCACTGTCTTCCTGGAAAACCTTAGGTCACAATGTCTAGGAATTTTACTAGATGTAGGGGATGACTTACTTCTGAAAAAGGGTATAGCTTCCTTCCCCTGTGGGTGCAACCAGACCCCTCAGAGAGCTGAGCATGCTCCCCGCCTCCCTAAACTTTAACACAAGTGACCTGCTAACCTGCTGGCAGAGGTCCCAGAGTGCTGGGTTGGCTTGTACCCTTTTCTCTCATGCCCAGAGGCCTTGCAGATCAAGCCACCAGAGTTTGGCTTTGGCAACATTAGACTTTTCCCCTTAGGGTATGAGTCAGAATGTCAGATTCAGTGATTTGTGAATGGAATCTACATTTTACAATACCAGTACATGTGTTTGCAGAGTGACTGCTGTGTTGCTGCCAGCTATGTGTACTAGGCAGCAGAACAAAAGCCCCATTGCTGAAGATAATCTGGTCACAAATAACTGCAAAAGCATGCACAGCTGTTCCTTGCTCAAGCCTGTCTTATTCCAGGCAGATGTTCTTAAAAGATGCAGGCAGAAAAGTCAGGTTATTTCTTCCCACATAAATGAATTGAGATGTATTTTCTGGGTGGAAAAATTAAAATAATTTGACATGGGGCACAGAAGAGCAGATTTTTAAGACTCAGAGGCAATGCTTAGCGTAATGACCTCATTCTACATGTAAGTATGCCTGTGAGTGAACACAGAGAAGTTAAATGCTCAAGGGTCAAAGGTCTTGCTCTTGGCAGAAGCAAGAACAGAACCCTTAATGGCTGGGATATGATTAAACAAGTAGTTTCAAACCCTCAGCACTTTGCAACAAGTAAATAACTACCATTTCTTTACCCATGCATTCCAAATCATTTATTGGTCACCTGCTATAAGCTAGACATTGCACAAGGCACCAGGAATTCAAAGATGTAAGGGCAGAAGCTTGCTCTTAAGGAGGAGCAGAAGAAATAAGCAAAATCAAATGGAGTAGTAATGTCTTGACAGTAACAATGCATACAGTGCTACTGAGGCAAGGTGAAGTGATTCCTAATTCTGGGGTAGAGGTTGGGGAGAGGGAACCAGAAAATATGGTTGAAAAGGTATACGATGTGTATAGGAATTGAGAAAATGCAGAGTTTGAATGGGGAATGTTTTCAAGTAGCAACGTGGTAATGAAAATACAAAGAATAAATGGGTAAATCACTTTATAACTTTGAAATGGGAAATACAATTCTAGCTATACATGATTCAAAATCCCTAAGCAATAAGCAGAAATATTGATAAATGTAATTACATAAGATCTTACAAAAATAGTGAAAAACATATGCAAAGTAAGAAGACAAAAGATATACTGTGGGAAAAAACAATTTAAATCACAAAAGCTTGATATGGGTTAATTAAGAAGACACTTCTGAAAACACAAGAAAAGCTCTTTATGGGTTAAAGATCTGAACAGTACTGTTCACAGAAAAAGAAATGTAAAAAGCATTTCAACTCACTAATAATAGGAAAAACACAAATTAAAACTACACTGAGACTAAAAAACTCCAGATTGACAACACATTCTGTTGGCAAGGTTTTGAAGAGACAATTAGTGAGACTGTACAAATCCTGAAGGGGAACTTGGCAATATCTTGCAAAACTGTATACGTGTTTACCTTCTGATCCAGCAATTCCACTTCTAGGAGTCTATCTAATGACACAGAAGGAGAAACACAAAAACAATTTTTCACAAAGATCCTTATTATATTACTACTTATAAGAGTAAAAAAATACTAGAAGCAGAGCCTCCCTGGCTGTGGCACAGGGGGTTGAGACACAACCTATGAGACTGTCCGCAGCCTCTGCAGCACAAGTTCGATCCCCCGGCGGACCAGGGAGCAAACCACATGGCGCAGCAGACCTCTCCTGCCTTGCCTGCTGCTCCCTTCAGCAGTATACTTCTGTCAGTCTGCCTGTTCTGTTCCCCACTCTGTCTCTGGTGAATCCTCTCATTCCCCACACCTCTGGCCTGTAACCCAGCTCTTGTGTGCATAAATAAATCTTTAAAAAAAATGCTAGAAGAAAGGCAAATCTATCACTATGGAAATAGCTAAATAATCTCTATATATCCACCCAAAGGAATAAAAAGTAGGTTTAGAAAAATGAGAAATCTCTCTCTCTACTACTATTGCGTTAGTGATCTCTATGTTTATTGTTAAGTGAAAAAACATAAACTGTATTTACTATATCTCCATTTATCTATGAAAAGGTAGTGACTTGGATGTATGTATATAAACATAAACACATTTTCACAGAATTAAGGAAAAAATGAAAGACTAAACCATTGTTGAAAAAAATACAAACATGGCAAAATGGAGTCATTGATGCCAATCCTGGATCCAGATTTAACACCTATTATCACTATAGTTTCAACCTTTCCAGAAGCGGGTAATCCTAAACCAGTCAATCTAGTTTTTCAATTGGCCCCAGTGAGCTCATCTGCATGACAAGGTTTCCAGGCCCTGCCTCTCCCCACCCCCAGGGAAGCTTTTCCTGCTATAATCTTTTCTTTTTTGCTAAATGCCCCTGTCCCACCTCTTTTTGTCTATAAATATCCTTCCTTTTGTGTGATCCCTTGCGATATCTCCATGAGCTGCTGCCCAATTCATGAATTCTTTATAAAAGTTAATTACTTCTCTAAATTTCTGAAATTTGTTTTTTAACACCATAATTATTTTGCACTGAGGGAGGGAATAGAGTGGAGAGGATAAGGTTAGGTACTAGATTTCTCTAACGATGCCACATTTTGTTGATTTTAATAGGTGTTTGTTGATTTTAATTCTATTAATATTTCACATAGCTAAAAAAAAAAAACATTAAATTTTAAGACATTCCCTAAAAATCTAAAGTGAAGCAGAATACCCAAAATATGTGTGTGTGAATATATGTCCATATACATATATATGCATACCTACATACATACATTTATAAATGTATAACCACATACATACATAACCACAACTATTCCAAGAAACTTTAAAACATGGTCATCTGGTCCTTAGTGGATTTATAACTTAAAGACAGGAAGAAGCAAAGCAAAAACCCAAATAAATAAAATCTTAATCTGTCTTTAGGAATGATTTCATCTATGGTAATGTTATAGGACAGGGAGAGGGGCAGCCCAAACTCCGCAAACCTGCCTATTCTATATGGGTTCTGCCATCCGCCGCATCAACACAAAACATAGGAGACTTTAATGGGAAGGAACTTTAATACAACTAGGAAACAATACAGGTAAGGCAAAGAGTCTAGTTTCTAAATGAAGCACCCAAAGTTACCCATCCCCTCGTGGGTAAAACTCCATCCAAATGGGATCGGCCCAGAGCAAGGCCCCAAAGCCTGCCATGAGTCTAAAGCACCTTCCAGTGGGGACCCACAGCAAAGGGTCAGAAACAATCAGACAAGCCCAGAAGGAAAAGAGCAAAATCAACATCAAGATAAAAGCTGCCATGGTCACCTCCCCACGGGTCTCACCCACATCTGTGTCACCCAGTCCACCACCAAAAGACAAGCGCAGTTTCTTCACATGTCTCTAGGCTCCATGCGCCTCCTTCAGGTCTCCTGGCTCCATCCTGCTTCCTTCCTCAGTCTCTTCTGCAGCTTCTCCTCTTCCTGCTCAGCTCCACCCTCCCTTGGGAGGGGCAGGGAACCTCCCCCTTTCCTGGGGACCACCCTGTTACAGTAATACGGTGTCTTTATTCCAGACAATATGCTAGTATGATGGATTCCTAAAGTGTCGACTCTGAGATCCATTAACTAACTTGACATGAACTTGTCCCACAGTAGTCACATGACTATACCCCATAGTACCTCATGGCTTGGGGGCCAGATTCCCAGGGAGGTAGTTTCAAAAGGGGAGCTCCTATTTGGTACAAAATTCAAAGCAGAGAGCCTCTGACCTCACTGTTATTGGGAATTCACCTGTCTACTCTCCCTTCCAGGTGAGGCTTCTGCCTCACCCCTCCAGTGTTGACTCAATGTCCATCTCTCTGTAACACACTTGAGTGACAATAACATGGGCAAAGACCTGAGGATTAGCCCTCTTGCCCACCTGCCCCTTTCCAGGAGGATGTGCCGCTGCCTGGCAGTGTTCCCTTACTTGTCTATTCATATTTCCCTTAGTCTTAGCTCAGAGCTGGAAGCATTTGGTAACCTTGTCTAGAGCTCATTACTATCTTTGCAGCAGAAATTGAGGTTGATTTGTTAAAGACTAACCCAAAGGAGCCTTAGATTCCCTAAATAGTCACTAGTTGCCAGAGTTAAGTCAACTTCCCTCAAGCTACAAAAGCTGAAAGATTCCCTCCAGCCAACCCCACCCCTTCCTTGCTTCCCTCCCGCACCCTCCCCTGCACCTTCAAGGCTCAATGCCCTGATGCTGACTTTGATTAGGTGTCCTGTATAATGTCCTCACTTCTGACTACTGACTACTATTGTATTATATTCACCTCCCTCCCCTCCATTCAGCTCACTGCCAGCAGCTTCCACCTGGCCCGTCCATTCTAGAAATTCTGCCCACCCAAATCACCACTGACATCCTGACTATCAGACTCACAGATCAACACAGAAAGACCCCTGACAGGTGACTTCCCACACATCCCTCTGCTGGCTTGCTGCACAGTGAGATGAGATGCTTGGAAACCAGGTGTTAAGTAGGGGGTGAGGTGCAGGTGAGGATGGAGTCCATGGTCAAAGGAGCTAGGTTACTGCGTGATCACCTGGAGGTATGAGCTGAGTGCCCAGCATGAACACACATTCTAAACTTCAAGTGAAAAACAAACATGCTTCATCTCAGATAATGAAAATTAGTTCTCATGTTAGTCCACATCTTGGAGGCTTCTACCGCACCTGATCAGAGTGACCTGAGCTACTATGCTTGGCTCCCACCTTCTCAGCCAGGGTCATTCCCCCTTGGCCACTGTCCTTCCCCCAGCTCTGGGCAGAATTGGCCCCCAGCTAGGGGTGGTGGGACCCCAGTACGCAGCTGTACGGTGCAGGGAACATGGCTCAAGTGAGGCTCTGCTGATACGCAGTCCTGACATTGTGGCCATATGACACAAATGGAAAACCTAAAGTCATGTGAAGGGAATCTGGGAGCATATTTTCTTGGTTGTGTCAGCTTTAGGGCCAGAGTGACCGGGTGCACACAATGAGAGATTTGGAGATGCTTGATATAGATATCATTTGTTTCTCTTTGATGAACCAGTTGAGTTCCAACAGGTATAAATACTTAGAGAAGGATAAGGGCTCATGTCTTTTCTGTATTAGTATCTACCAGTTCTGGGCATGAGCTTTGAAACAGCAGTGTCCCTGGGTTGGGGGCAGAGTCCTGAGTTATGGCTCAGAGGTGACAAGTCTTTCCCCAGTCCTTGGTCAGGTCTCACCTGAAATGAGCTTCTTGGAAAGTGTGGCAGACCCTGTCTCATAAATGCTCAGAGGTTGTCCAGGAAATGCTCTAATGCTGGGTGCCATTAATTCTCTTAGGAGGCTTGGCCAGACTGTTGCTTCTGGGCATCTTATCATCGGCGTTTTGTAAACAGGGCATTCCTGTCCACATATATCAGGAATGCTCAGTGCTGAGAGAGCCCAGGCCTGAATGGAGCGCTGGGACCACACACACAGGGCTAACTCAGGCAGTAGGATTTGCCGTGGTGTGCTCTGGTTCAACTAGAGCAGCAAGGGGGTGGGGGAGCAAAGAAAGACTCCATAGGAGGAGAGGCCTGGAGAGCAGAGCAGGAGACACTGGGGAGCACTTTCAGAACCACATGAGCAGAGCCTCGACCAGTGCACTTCGTCAGCCAGGGCGTCTGAGCCCACACCTACAGCAGGATGGAGAGGTGCACTTAAACAGGAACAGAGTTGCCCTTTGGAAGCTTCCTGGACAAGGTATGCTGTGCTGTGTAGTTCAGTCTGAAGCCTGTTTTGAAACAATCAACAAGAGGCAGTGATCTGAAGATCAGAACCCCAGAGCTGGTTCTGAGAATGTGAGCCACCTGCTTCATTCACAAGTGAGGAAACTGAGCAGAGGTTGTGCAAGGCAGGTTAGAATCTAGGTCCAACCCTAGTCTGTGCTGTTCCAACACACACACACACATGCACACCCAGCAATGCCCTAGGGACAGTCCACACTGAGAGCAAGCCGGGGTTACAGAGCATGGATGAATATCAAAAGAGCGCCTACAGGCCTCCGCCAGGCTGTGTAGGCATCTGGAAAGAATTGTGTTGTGGTCTGGGCTGGAGACCGCGTTTAGAATGACATTTTCCTGTAATACCCCCTTTCTCAATAGGCACATTATAGTGGTTATGAGTCTGTTTTCAAGGTCCAAAATGTGTCCAAATTCACACTGACTTGGGAAGAAGGGGGGGAATATTGCGGGAAGGAGTGAACTCTGTAGGGAGGTACAGCCTGTCCCCTGCAATTGTCACAACAGCAGGCACAATAGACGCACTTCAGGCTTCTGGGCAGCACGTGCCTCTGGCAAAGCTCCTGAAGGGGGCACTTCAGTCAACCCAGAAGACCCCTTATTCCTACGCTTCCTATGCAAAGACTGCGGGGCTGAGTCGCCGTTCCTCCCTCCTTCCTCGAAAAGAGATTGTTCCTGTTTCCTTTCCCCCTCCCAGGCAAATGCAGAGGGAGCGGGCAGCTCCGCAGTGAGAGAAGCTTCCATCCCCCAGGGATGGGTAACGGAAAGAAAACCTGACTGAGGAGAGACCATGCATTCACGTGAGGTGAAGAGGACAACACTCAGTGAGCTCTTTTCCCAATGAATCTCCTTGTCCCTAGAGCCCACCACCAAGGATGGGCAGCAAGGAGTCCCTTCTCTGTTTACGTCCTAGGGGTTCCCCCTCTCAGTGAGAGAGAAACCCCTCAGGGCTTGCTGCTCCTCCTTCCTATCAGTGCTCTTTGTCCTGCTCTGACTGAGCTGCCTGTGAGGATGACTTCAGAGCAAATCATCTGTGGGAAAGAGGTACACTCTCGACCCCCTGCACTTGGGGACAGGGGTTAAAGTTCATGGTGCATGTTGTCAGAGACCAGCCACAGGCAGGGGAGACTCATACTGTCACAGTCTCCCCAGGGAAGCACTGTTTTCTCACTCCCACCCCAGTCTAAATTTTGTCATCATCCCTACATCAGGCCCCAGCAGTTGCCATGGCAACCTAATGTCAAGGCGTGGACTTAAACTGGAGAAATCATTGCAACCACCTGTACTGTATTCTGTGTTCTTTCTCCTACTGAGTCTCAGTAGCCTTGGCTTTCTCTTCTCCTTATCAACCAAATGAGTTGATAACAGAGAGTGAAATCCAGGCAACCCTGACCTTCCAAGCAGTCCCTACAGCAATTTGACCAAGTTTTTGGATATTTTGACAAAACTATGCTTAAGGTTTATGAGAAGAAGGGCTGTAACATGTCAGGAGTGACCATGTCTCATATGTGCCATCGCCTCATCAGGCCCTATCCAGCAGTCGCTGTCCACGCACCATCATACTGCCTCCCTATACCCATGACTACAAGCTTCCCAAAGTCTTCCAAGTGCTTCCTATAAAGGAGCTGTCCAAGGCCAGGCGTGCTCCCCCCCCCCCCCCATCCCAGGCCATTCCTTGTTTACATGGATTCCTTTCGCATGAAGGTCCCAAACTTAAGTCCTTGAACCAAGAGTGTCCACCTCTTGTCCTCTGGCAAAAAACTGAAAATACTTCAGGTTTAAAATAACATTTTAACACTATCGGTTCTACACTCTCTAAGGGAAAAAGAAAAGTAACAAAACAAAAAGATAAAAAGTGCCAGGGCACCTGTTTTCATATATAAGAGAATAAACAATGTTGGGCAAATGCATTCAAGTCTTAATCAATGGGCAGGATACTGAATGCCAATACTGAAAATAATAAAAGTGTGCATTTGTAAAAAATGCAAATTTTCATACACCAGAGGAATCTTTTGGAACTACAAAAGTGGCACCACTTTGTGTGTCTTCTGCCCCTTTGGAATGTCATAGGAACAAGGCAGGAAGAGAAAAATAGTGCAAGCGTTAAATAAATAGCAATAAAACACAGTGCTTTATCTCCATGAATTAGAGCTGCAGATCCCTGGACCCCATCCAGGCCAAGTCAGTCACCTTCCCAATGGGCCAGTTCCAAGCAATATGGAAGAGAGAAGCAAAGAGGCTAGTGAGAAAAATACAAACATTAATTTACTTATTTTATATTTCCTTCAACAACAACAAAATTAAGTCTTTTGGCAGAAAAAGAGTGAATGAAGAAGAAGGGAGAACTGACAACCAAGGGTGTGCTGGCCCACACCCCACTCCCCAGACCATCTGCAGGTCTGTCTTAGGGTGGAGAACACAGGCTGTCTAACGCCAAAGCTCGTGTTGCATTGGTTTCAATTTAACATTTGAAAAATAAAGAGCTTAGCTGAACAACAGAAAACAACAACAGACGGTTTTAATCAAAGCTAAACTTTTGCCCACTTTTCATCCATAACTTGTCATGTTTTGTGTGCTTAAACTGTCTGTTTTCTTTTTTTCATTTTTGTTCAGTGAGATGACTCCTTTCATTCATTGCTGTGGCTTCCGGTGTGATGGGAGGGACAGAGAGCAGGTGGCGGAGGGCCTGGGCGGGAAGTCCTGGCCAGTGTATAAGAAGTGGCCAGTGGACCAGGCTGAGCACGCAGCTAACCCTATCCTGTTCCCAGATGAGTGTCCATCCTGGGGCGAGCTGCGGCCCCTCCCTAGAACATTGATGTTCCAAGCATAAAATTAGCGACTTTGTTATTTGTCCTTTCCATTGTTTTTCCTAGTGTGTCTTTGTTCTTTTACTTTTTTTAAATTAATTTATTTATACAAGCACTGGGTACAGTGAGAAGCACAGGAGGGTGAGAGAGTTCACTAGAGCCAGAGCAGCGAACAGAACAGGCAGACTGATGAAATACACTGCTGAGGGGAGCAGCGGGTGCAGCAGGAGAGGTCTGCGTGCCATGTGGGACCCTCACCAGCGGCCAGGGATTGAAACAACGCTGCAGAGGCTGTGGGCAGCTTCGCAGCCCAGCACTCAACTGTCATGCCACCGGGGAGGCCCTCTTTTCCTTTTTGATATCTTTTAGGTTTTGTTTGGGTTCCATTTCCGCTGTCGTATGTGTCACTTCTATTTCTGCATGAAGGTGATACTGAGGTTTGAGTGTGTTGGGTGGTATTTGTGGCCTATTGGATGGTTTGATCTCAGGCTTGTTCTGATGGGCCATATTTTTACTCTTCTCCTCCTCTGTATTATATAATTTAGATGTCTCCTCTAGATGGGGTCTTCTGGTTTTTTTGTTCCTTGATAAAAGCCTGGGCTCTTTAGAACTTCTTTCTTTCTTTCTTTTTTTTTTTTTTATAGAGGCATGTTTATTTCTTTATTTATTTGTTTTGTTTGTTTGTTCTGTTTCCACATGCACTGGGTACAGTCAGAAGCGCGGGAGGGTGAGAGAATTCACCAGAGCCAGAGCGGGGAGCAGAGCAGGCAGAAGGACCGAAGTACACTGCTGAGGGGAGCAGCGGGCGGCAGGAGAGGTCTGCGCGCCATATGGGACCCTCCTCTGGTGGCCGGGGAGCAGCCGGGGATCGAACCGGCACCGCAGAGGCCGCGGGCAGCTTCGTAACCCAGCGCTCAACCGCTGCGCCACTGGGGAGGCCCTAGAACTTCTTTCAATTAGAGATTGGTATTGGCATATTGTTTCAATTTTTGGTTTTCCTTGAAGTGCCTTACCCTTTTCTCCTTTCTGTTTTTAATGCTACTCTGCCAGGATAAGGGACTCTTGGTTGGAGGAAATCTTTTCCTTTGGGCATTTTAAATATCTCCTGTCATTTCCTCCTTGCCTATAACATTTCCACTGAGAAGTCCACAGTCTGATATGTATTCCCCTATAGGTTACTCCTCTGTCTCTTAGTGATTTTAGTATTCTTTTCTTGTCATTAGATTTCAGCTGCTAAATTATAGGCATCTTGGAGTATGTTGGCTTGGTATTATTTTGTTTGGAACTCTTTGGGCCTGTTGGATAGGATGTCTGCTTAGTTTTCTAAATTGAAGTGTTTCTCAGCAATTATTTCTTTAAATAAGTTTCTTATGCTTTTCTTCTCCTCATCTCCTTCCGCAACACCCCATGATATAGATATTATTTCACTTTAGGTTGCCCCAAAGAGATTTTACATTGTTTTCCTTTCTTTTTATTCTTCTTTCTCTTTGTTTCTCTGTTTCTGTGCTCTCTGCCACTGTGCACTCAAGTTTGCTGGTTCTCTCCATTACCTACTCTGTCTGCTATTGAGCGCTCTGTTGTATTTTTAATTTCATTATAGTATTAATTATATTTGTAACTGTCTCATATTTCCTGACATTATTTTTATTCTATTCCCTGTTTTTGACCAGCCATTATTTTTCTTGATTTGACAAATATTGTTATAACTGTATAACTCCTCATCAGATGAATTCCACAGTTCTGCTGGATTGAGACTTCTCTCAGGGTTTTATTTTTTTTAAAGATTTATTTATTTATGCATACAACAACTGGGGTATTGGCCTGAGATATGGGGGGAGTAGTGGTGAGAGGATTCACCAGAGACAGAGTGGGGAGCAGAACAGGAGGATCTACTGAGATACACTGATGAAGGGAGCAGCAGGAGAGGCAGGAGAGGTCTGCCATGCCATGTGGGTTTCTCCCTGGCCAGGGGATTAAACTCGTGTTGTAGTGGCTGGCAATAGCTTGATAGTCTTGATACTTTAACACCTGCGCCACCAGGGAGGCTCAGGGTTTGTGTGTGTGTATGTGTGTGTGTGTGTTTGTTTTGTTCTCATTTTTCAGTTTTTATTGGTTGTAATAGAGCTTTTGACAAAGAGCTAAGTATAATTCTAGATTTGTACCCAGATCATTAGGTGTCTGTTATTTCATTAAATGATGTGCTTCTGCAGGTGTTCAAATGAGCAGGGCATTGGAACTGCTTAGGGGTGGTAGGTGGGAACCAAGGGAGTGCTGAAAGGTCAACTCCAGTGAGCGACAAGGGTTTAACTATTCCCTGTAGTGCTGTGGGTGCCAATGGTGTAGAGTGGTAGTCCCATCCTCCAGGCCAGCTCCGCGGCCTAAATGTCTCAGACCATCTTGTGATAGCCTTAACCTCTGAGCAGTGATTGAACAATAGTTATAGCCCTGGATGGGTATTAGTTGAGAGAGAGTCACTAGCAGAAAATTTCCTCTTTGCCTTTTGAGCAAGGAGCTTACACTGGGGTGTTTTCACCAGATCCAGATGCTTCAAATTCTGGTCAATTGAATATTTGGTTTTCATGTCAGTTTCAGCCCTAGGTGGTGTTAAGGCAGGTGTTTTATGTATCACAGTTTAGGTTGCAAATCATAGCTTCCTCTGTAAAGAGACACAATAAATCTTGAAGAATACAGAAAACCTCAATGGAACCATTAACCAGGAGGATATATTTGACATAAATGGAACAGTTTACACAACAATAGAATATACATTCTTTTCAAGGACACACAGAACATTTACTAAGGTAGGCTGTACCTGGGCAAAAAATAAACCTCAACAAATTTAAAAGAACTGAAATTATATAAAAATTATCCTCTAACTTCAATGGAGTCAAATTAACTATTAATAAAAGAGAAGCAATAAGAAAATTTCCAAATAGTTTGAAACTATAAATAATGTCTATAAACTATAAATAATGTCTGGCTCAATGAAGTCTCAAGGGAGGCCAAAAAATATATTGAACTGAATGAAATGGGAATACAACATATCAAAATGTGTGGGCACAGCTGAAGTTGTGTAATAGTAGTAATAAATATGGTTCTAACCTTACACTCAAGTTTTGGGGAAGTTGGTTATGGAACAGTGGGTCTCTTGAACTTTTACTTCCTTCTGCAGTAACCCCAAGGAGTTCCAGTGGTTAGCACAATTTGCAGAGTAAATAAATGAAGGTCTGCTTATGCCTTCCTCCAAGGGCACTGTCAAAGTTTTATGATGACCATCTCTTTCTGTAGCTCAGGGTCCGCTGATTAAAAAAGTTTTCTAATGACAGCAGAGCCTGTGACTAGTCCATTCATGAACCTCTGCAGAAACCCTTCCTCTGGTGTCCAGGCCACTTTATCTTCTAACAAGTCTGCTGGGCTCCCACAACTACTGTCATTACCAACTGTAAGACTTGAAGTCAGCAGTCCTCAGGGCCTCATTTTGTTTGCAGCCTCTGACCTGCTCTCTCTGGCTTCACTGGAGCTGATCACCCTGTAAATATGCTGCCTGTTTCATGAACTTTAAGGATGCTCTGCAGAGGTCAGTTGTGCTCACTCAGTCACTCTGCTTTCTGGGGGACTGGACTTTAGGAGGACTTTAGGAGGAGGTAGAGGAGTTGAAGGTACCAGCTAACAGAGATTGCCCAGAGTACTGAAGAACAGAGGGCAGAGAATCAATCACCATTCCTGATGAGCTGCCTCTGATGGTCCATTCTCTTGCTTCACTGAAACTGGCTTTCGGATCTTATTTTATAGGAACCTGTGGCCTGAAATACTCCATAAATCTCCACAAGCCTTTCAGAGTCCTGCTCTGTGTTTCATTCACACGTCCTGACAGTTCCTGTTCAAGTGAGGAGCTCAGTGCAGAGGTTGACTATAGCCTGGAAGGTCTCCCTTAGCTCTGAGGGATAAATCTGTCAGAGCCTGGGGGACCAGTGCCCCTTCCTTGAGCCTTGAGATGTGTGTACAGGGTTAGGTCCTGGGAGGATCAAGAGTCTGGGAATGTTTAATGACACCCATGCTTACCAAAAGCATGAGAAGAGGAGCCTGTTCCAGTCTTTCCCCTTATATCTTTAAGATGAACAGCAGTTGCAGAGACGATGGTAAAGTCAATTTACATTTTCTTGGCGTGCAAGTGAAGTCTGCTATTACAAACAGACCTAAGACAAAAGTCCTAACTGGAGACATCTTTAGACTATTGCTGGCATCAGACTGAGGCCCAGCATCAGACTGATGCTGGTGTGGGGAGAGAGGACTATGGGACAGGCTCCAAACATGCACGACCCTCTTAGGGGACACAATCACCCATTCATCCTATTTGGCCAGGTACAGCTTTAGAAACCCCTGAGGCAGAATATATATATGATTCTCTCTGGGGCTGTCTGCTAGAAGATGAGTCACTAGAACCACCACCTCTGATCTTGTATGTGCTTGGTTTGGGAGGACGGGCCCAGGAAAAGAGTTCGGTGCAAACAGACAGGCCAGAGGTGTTGGGGAGCACTCTGCACAGGTGTCTGCAGAACCCTAGAGCATCTGGAAGTTCTTCTGGGACTGAAAGGACATTAATCTCTGGACCACCTCTGCTGATGACCAGGGAAGGTCACACAGAACCCCTAGTGAGCTTTAAATAAAGCCTGCTGACTTTCTCTTCATGTTTTCTCCAAAACCCTGTGCTCAACTAGAAATCATAAACATGGAAATGCAAAGGGCTAATCCATACCAGCATAGAAATGACTGATAGACCCTCATAGGAGATTCGGTCTATTTTTATCAAATAAATCTATTTCTAAAGGCAGAATGTCAGCTATTATAGCAGATGCTATGAAGCTATGATGCCAGGGGCAGTCAGTCTGGGTTCTAGTTCCCAGCTGTGTGATTTGGGGCGCCTGAGTAACATCTCTGTTCCCTCATTTCCCTATTTTAAAATGAGTCTCAAAATGGTACTAACCTTTTAGGTTTATCATGAGACTATAATGAAATAATGCTCATGAAGCATGTTGAATAGTCTTTAGGGGAAACACTAAGCTGAACAACTATTTTTGACCTAAGATCCACTATGCAGGTTGCCTTGTCGTGAAGACATATTCTCGTTTGGAGCACATATTCGGACTCAGAAACACCCTCCTGATCATCAGCGATGCTTCCCTCTGTTGGAACAGTGTTTCCCAAACTGTATCCTATGAAACATCCCTAAACCTGAAATTTTCATCCTCTGTCATGCTGTACATCCAGTGGACACACATGCATTAAAGGATATAGGTTATCAATCAATGTGTGAGACAGAGCATTTTGTCCTCTTCTTGACAATGTCTGTAGTAAACACACACACTTAATTTGGCTTAAGCTAGTGTTTCAATGCTTTAATTTTCTGTGGAACATTTTCTGAGAAGCAACTAGCAGTATCACATAGACCATTAATTTTGTTAAAAGGAGAGATTGGGCAATATTGCTTTAGGAGCCTTCTTTTACTTGACTACCCAACTTTCACTTGAAATCTTTCAGGGACTGAAGAACTCCACTGCATAAGAATGATGACGTCAGCCACAGAAGGAGTACTCTTCATCTCCAAATCGGTGTTCCTTAATCTATATAACAGATTACCATAAAACGAGCTCTCTCTCCTTTCCACCTTCAGGTAGCTGTCAAGACCCCTCACAATCTAACAAAAATAAAAGTATAAATAGACTCTCATCATCTCTGGTCTCTTGACCACCAGCTGGAGGAGCTGGTTTATTGTTAGGTTGGTTTACTGTATTGTCACTTCGAAATCATTCAACATTATTTTTAGTCCTTTTTCCCATCCTGGTTATTCTCCATGAAATATATTCTAGTTTATCTACATCCTACACAGATGTGAGATTTAAACTACCACATTTTCTGTCCCTGACACCATAATTTTCTTGACTAATATTTAAGGTCATAGCTGCATTGATAATGCCAGTGCCACAAATTTTATTATATAATGTATCAAACTGAACTGGCTTTCCCTTCATTCTGTGTTCTTTTGAGAATGGGCAGACAGCAAACCAAGACCTTGGATTAAGTTCCACTTTCATCCCTAATATATAGTGTAGTTAACAAACCAAAATACAAAAATAAATACAAAGAATAATTGCTAAGTGTGCTCCTGCTTATACAGAAATTGGAGATATAAACACATATATATGCATATGCTTGTACACCTTTGTCATTGCATATACATAAAAATTTCTGGAAGGATGCACAAGAAATTATTAATTGCTGCCTCAAGCAAGTATGATTAGACAATCTGGAATGAGATAGTGTATATCTTACTATTGTTTGAATATTGCCATGTACATGTATTTCTTCTTTGGTAAAAAGAGAACGAAATAAAAATTTCAATTTTGTTGGCATCTATCTATTAATCTCACATATTGACTTTGCTACCTTCTAAGACACAAGCTTGATGAGCTTGCTTTTGATGAGCTTGCCTGCTCAAATGTCTTTCAACATTTTTTAATGTTGAAATTAAACCCTCTCTGAATGGCAACATCCTACGCCTTTTGCATAAGAATGTCCATCTAGTTTGGTTTCCACTAACAGCACTTTTATTCGGCCTACATTTTTGCATCTTTCTCTTAATATAGGCTCTTTTTTCTCTGAAAATGAAAATTGTAGCAAAAATTTAGGATGGAAGTGAGGGGGTGGATATTGTGCACAAGCAGATGAGAGGCAGGTCTCAATCATGTACTACATAGAAGTATGCTTATCCCTCAAACTCAGTGCCGACTGCCACTGAGGTACTCATCAAACTTCATGGAGACTGTGAGCAAACTATTTTCTGACTTGTGTTTCATGCAGGATTGTTTCAGTCCAGGAAACCTAAAGAATGGCTAGAGCCAGAGGTCCCTTGAATTGCAATATGTCTACTTTTATTTGCCCAAACAGAGCAGATGGAAACTATGGTCACTATGGAAACTATGAGAGGAGCATTTGGGGAGAAATCCTAGCAATGTTTTTGTACAGACCAGTCTGTGGGGATGCTCGGGTCCTCAGGTGTAACTCACAGGGATATGCCAAGTGGTTGTGAAAGCCCATGGCAGAGCGAAGCTTACGACTCAGCACTTTCCCGTCCAGCCTTGTCTACATGCCTTGGATCTCCCACACTGCCCCAAGCTCTTTAATATATTCATCTTTCTATTCTCAGCAAGTGGCATTGAGCCCATTGGCCACATGTCAATGAAGACTGAAGGGATCAGGGTGTGTTCCCTTCCATAGATCACTCTATATTCTTTTTGCCTTGGAGATGGTCCACAACTGGCTCCCAAATCCAGCCCCAATAGGCTTATCCATTCCACAGCTTCGATGTAATAATCTCCAAGGGACAACCTCAGAGACCGGCTTGCTATGCATTCACTCCTAATTACCCTCAGCATCACAGGACATATTATCCAGGGTAACATGAAATTCTGCACTGGAAACACTCATCACTTGGACAAAATTTATACCAAAATATTGCTCCAACTGTAGTGTTATTTGAAAGGAGGCAACTTGTTAGAATTTGGATGGAGTTAACCTCTATATGGACTTCCTAGGGGATCTGCTGCATTTATCACACACCAAAACTATTAATGCCATGGCAGATTGCTGTAATGTAACACACACGTGCTGTCATCATCTTGCAATAACATAAAACCAAGACATTAACTTCGGCTAGTGTGGATCCTTCCTTGCGACAGTTCCAGTTCATGCCCACTGAACTTGCAGCGCAAATCCATGTATTTTTTCTCAAGTTTGATTCATAGCTGTGGCTATGTGAAGCCAAATATCCATGAGAAAACTGAAAAGCTCCATTAAAAATTTTACCTTTTAAATATCCAGATATTTAACAAAAGCATCTAGAATTTTTACTGCTTTGTCTCAGTGCTTAACCTGTGCTTGGAAATCTCTACACCTAGATAAAAACTTTGTCTCTTCAAAACTCAGACCTGATACTTAAATTCAAAAACTATCACTAAGAAATTCCAAGGCACATGGAAATATTTCTGTCTTTCCTGTGCCTCTTGTTAACAAGTGTCATCAGCCCAGAGGCCAACAAAATATAGCTGTCTGGAGCTAAGGGGCTTTGGGGACATGAGTGTCAGGCTCACAGTGAGCTCTCAGCAACACATCTGACAATTACTGAATCCTGTGTGGGAAAAATAAAAAGATGTCTATTGCTAATTCTATGTCCTGCAAAGAGAAGAAGATGCAGGAAAACTTCAGGAGCATACTTGGCCAGCCTGCCAGGGCCTAACAATGACATTAGTACTGCCTTCAAATTCTGCTTCTATGATTTAATCTCCCTATGTAGTTGTTGCTAGGGAAACCCTTCCTTAAAGGATGCATCCATTTTTTCCTTCTAATATTTGAGTTTCTTGCTGAATGGGAAATGCCTATTTATCCTTTCCACCATCAGAATTCCTTCTCCATTTCTAATCTTAGCTTCCCCTGTAAAATGAGGAGACATTTTACCAGGATTTTTAAAGGATTCAATGTAACCATTATGTTTGTTTTTTTATTAATTTTTAAAATATTAATTTCTTTTTATTTTTTACATCATTGCTCATTTTTAAACAATATTTGCTTTCCCCACCCCCCCAGGTGTAGTCCCCATAGAGTTTCCTTCCCCAGTGCACCCGTGCACCATCACCTCATTCCCCTGTGCTCCTCCCTCCCTCCCTCTGATCCCTCTCCCTCTTCCTCCCCTGCAGGATGTCTCTGATTTATAATTGTTCATTTTTGCTTTGTTGTGTTTTGTACTGTTGTTATTTTTTTTACACTGATACCTTTTTTTACACTGATATCTTATCTTTTACACTGATATCTTAACTTATTCCCTATATTCCTGCTACAAGTGAAACTATCCGATATTTTTCTTTTTCCTTCTAGCTTATTTCACTGAGCATAATTCCTTCTAGTTCCATCCACATTGCTGGGAATGGCATGAGTTTATCTTTTTTGATTGCTGAATAAAATTCCATTGTGTATTTGTGCCACATCTTCTTGATCCAGTCATCTATTTTTGGGCACTTGGGTTGTTTCCAGGTTTTACCTATTGTAAATAGTGCTGCATTAAACATAGGTGTACAGGTGCTCTTTTGAATCAATGTTTTTGTGTCCTTTGGGTAGATCCTCAGTAGTAGAATTGCTGGGTCTTATGGTAGCTCCATTTTTAGCAGGAATCCAGATAGGGAAAGAAGAAGTAAAACTCACTATTTACAGATGATAGGATAATACACATAGAGAACACTAAAAACTCCAAGAAAAACAAATAATCAACCAGTTCAGTAAAATAGCAGGATACAAAATCAACACACAAAAATCAGTAGCCTTCCTATACACAATCAATCTGAAGAAGAAGAAATCAAGAAAACCATCCCTTTTAGAACTGAAACAAAAAAAATCAAATACTTGGGAATAAACCTAACAATAGAGGTGAAAGACCTATACAAAGAAAATTATAAAACACTGTTAACAGAAATAGAATAAGACACAAAGAAATGGAAAGCCATCCCCTGCTCCTGGATTGGAAGAATTAACATTATTAAAATGTCCATCCTACCAAAAGCAATATACAGATTCAACACTATTCCAATAAAAATCTCAATGATATTCTTCAAAGAAATAGAACAAATACTGATGAAATTCGTGTGGAACCACAAAAAAAAAAAAAACCAAAAAAAAAAAAAAAAAAAAACCACGAATAGCCAAAGCCCTACTGATGAAAACAAAGGAGAAAGGAAGTATCACACTTCCAAACTTCAAGCTATCCTACAGGCCATAATAATTAAAACAGCTTGGTACTGGAACAAAAACAGACACACAGACCAGTGGAACCAAATAGAGAGCCCAGAAATAAAACCACACTCATATGGACAACTGATCTTTGACAAAGGAGCTAAGGCTATGCAATGGAACATGGAGAGTTTGCTCAATAAATGGTGCTGGGAAAACTGAACCACCACATGCAAAAAAATGAAACTAGATCACTACCTCTCACCGTGCACAAATATCAATTCAAAATGGATAAAAGAACTGGTCATAAGACCTGAAACCATAAAATATAGAAAATATAGGTAAAACACTACCAGACATACATCGCAATGACATCTTCAAAGACTCATCACCCAAAGCAAATATAGTCAAGGAAAAGATAAACATCTGGGATTACATCAAACTGAAAAGCTTCTGTACAGCAAAAGAGACATTAACCAAAACAGAGAGACACCCCACTGATTGGGAAAAAATCTTTGCACTCCAGTCAACTGATAAGGGACTGATCACAAAGATATACAAAGAACTCACATGACTCAACAAAAACAAAATAAATAATCCAGTCAAGAAATGGGCAGAAGAATTTAAAAGACATTTCTCCAAAGAGCAAATGCAAATGGCCAACAGGCATATGAAAAAAAAAAATGTTTAACACCCCTGATAATCAGGGAAATGAAAATTAAAACCACATTGAGATACCACCTTACACCAGTGAGAATGGCATATATCAAAAAAAAAAAAAAAAACAAGCAACAACAAATGTTGGCAAGGATGTGGTGGAAAAGGAACTCTCCTGCATTGCTGGTGGGAGTGCAAACTGGCCCAACCATACTGGCTTTCCAGTATGGAAAGCTGTGTGGAGAGATTCCTCAACCTGCTCAATGTAACCATTATGTAAAGGACTCAGCCTTAAACATGGTAAGCCCTGATGAGTGCCCCATTGGCACCCTCTATGGGTCAGTATATAGCAAAGGCTTGGAAGTCAGATGGGGTCTTTAACTGTGTAACCTTGAGCAAGTTAAGAGCCTACCACATATGATGGTTAAATTAACTGAGTTAGCTGTATAAAGTCCCTTAGACCATGTCTTTTACCTAGGATATGTTTGATAAAGGTTAGTCATTTAGATAATTGTCCTCTGAAAAAGACCTACTTTCTCAGACCGCCAGCAACATGAGTCTTGCATACTGAGTACTTCTGGGATGTCAACATTTGGCACCTAACTGTGTCTTCTTTCGTAGGTATGATTTTTCACTTCGGGGAAAATTTATCCTTTCATTAGGTGCCTAAATAAATTTGAAGGTTTAATTTATTGGTGATGTTTATGGGCTGTTGCTTGATGCCATGTATGTTTTCAGCCCTCACATTCCATCAGGGATGAGCAAAGTTCCACTTCGAGGAAAAAGCCTGGGTGATGAGGATTTCCTGTAAGAATTGGTAGAGACCAGGGGTGTTGGGGAAGGTGGTGAAGTGGAAAGATAAAGGTCTACCCATGCCACACTCAGTAACCCGTTGGGAACTTAGGGAGTGAAGGAGTAGACTGACGGCCTCACAGAGGCTGGTAAGTTGGTGAGGCTGTTTCAAGCTCTGGCTGTGCAAATTCCTTCTTCTCTGCATCACAGACTAAGTAGGGTCTTCTCCCTGGCCTGCCACTTTGAACCTCTTCTCTTTGATGGAATCCTGGCTCAGTCACAGGATATCTGCGCCTTTAAGGAACCACCTCTGTCAGAGTCCTGGCTTCCTGGGTGGAAATCAGACATCCATCACTTTCTAATCACTGATTTCCTCTTGCTTAACACTGAGCCTGGTTGTTTTAACCACTCTTGAAAATAAAGAGGCAAAGAAACTCAAGAAGTCTTGAAGCTCTTATCTAGTGAAACCCCAGGAGGGCAGAATGACAGTGGGTGGCTAACACAAGCAGTCCCTGGGAGGTCATCATGTGGCCTTGAATGGGCCTGCCTCCATCTGATGATGCCCAGGACACTCCATCATTCTGGGTGGCAGCTGAGGCAGGAAAGCCCTGCCCTCTCTGACCTTACTGACCTTGTAGCCTGTGCTGAGTCTCTGCCCTGATCCTTGCTTCACGTCAACCTCTAAGTCCCATCCAGCTGCAGTATATCTCTCTCACTTCCAGCACCCCTACCCAGTCCAGGCCTTACCACTGCCTCTCCTTTGACAACAGCCTCCAAATTTCTGTGCTTCCAGGCCCTTGTCTATTGAGGCTTCTCCTTAATTAAGGCTGAATACCTAGAGTGACAAAGGAGCCCTAAGCTCCCTCTAGGTGGTGGTGTCTCTGTCCATGCAGCCACATCGTCCACTGAATTGACCGCAGTCCTTATACTCCTCCCTCTGATCATGCTGTCTCCATCCCTACTATGTGCTCCTGGAATGCTCTCTATCTCCCACATCCACCCACAGGCTGCATGCTCCATGAAGCCTTCCTTGACTCCCTGCACTGGTGTGTATCCTTCTGTTAGCCTCTCACATTCAGGTTGTGTCTCACAGATCCCACTCTAATCTCCTGCAATGATTTCAGATGATACCTACCCCCTCTGCCAAACTGCATGTTTTTTGGGGTTGAGAAGAGACTTTTTCATGTTGATACGCTGGGGTGGAAGGTGAAACATCAGTTCTCCCACAGGGCTTGAATACTGAGAAGAAATGACAGTGTTTACAGAAGAATCCAGAAAGCCATATTTCCATAGGATGCCACTTCTTATCAAGTAGCTTGTTCCAGAAGTCCTCCCCAGGGCCTTGCTAATTGTAGAGCCCCCAACTCACCATGCAGATGCTGAGACCTTGGGCTTCTGCATGGTCACAGGGCAGGGGAGGGCAGGGGAGGTAGGCATCTCGTGCAGTCCTGGTGAACTTACCCCTGAGTCAAGGATATCACTACTCTTGGTTAAGTGAGGCTAGAGCTGGTGGCAGTTACCAGGCAGTTACCAGTTGGGACACAGAACTCAAATGAGGGCAAATCCTTCCCTCAGGCTCATGTGGCCCTAAGGCCGACTCCTTCTTTCTTTCCACCAGACAATATCCTTCCTTTCATTCCTCTCTTGCTTACATTCGGATCACACAGATAAATCTCCAGCTGTCATTCTCTGGTCAGTGCTGCCTCACAGGAAGTTCATGGGGAGGGCTCTGTCCTTGCTTGAGGAAAGGAAGCAGAGACAGCCAGGAAAGGAAGCCAGAGGGCAGGCCTGATGGATGAGCAGGGGGGGGGGGAGGGCCTGGAGGAGGTGCCGTTATGGGGTGCATGCAGGAACACTGCCTGGAGCGGGGACAGTCTTGCAGTCCTCTCTACAACCAACCTATAGAAAGCAGAGTCTGCAGCATCCCGTCCTCTCCACTCCCTTCCTGCTTTTACTGAAAGCATTCAGTGCTCTCTTTCCTATGGTTTCTCTTATTGCCTCCCTGACTTCTCGAAAGTTGACTCCAGTTTTACTTCCTCCAGGAAGCCTTCCCTGAGCCTTCTGTCTCTGGACCAGGGGTCCTCCTAGGATGTAATGTCAATGATGCCACTGGCATCTGGGCTCTGTCTCCTCTGTCTGACCCAAGTCAGCCTTCGCAGAGGCTCACAGTCACATAGAACATGTCTCTCTAGCTCCCTTTGCCCCTCCACCGACCCAACATGGCCCTAGTTCATACCCTGATCCTCCTCTGCTCAGGCAGCTCCCATGGTCTTCCATCTCCCCCACCTCTTCTCCCGGCCTCCACCCCAGCCAGCACGTGCTCTCCTGTCACTGACAGAGCATCTCAAAAGAAGCAGAAAGACCTGGATTCAAATTTCAGTGTTATCACTTGCTAGCCTATGTATGTACATGTGTGTATTATTTTAGTATTATGTACATTTAATATATATACTATTTAGCATTTCAGTATTTATAAGGCCAAGTTCCACCATGTTCATGGTAGAGCTAATATGTTTCTTATTACAAAAGTGGGATCATGGTTAGAAGATACCCGACACTGAGTCTTCTTCTCCATAACATGAAAAGTCAGCAAAGACAGTAAGACCTTTCTTGGGTCTGGTAAGGAGATAGAGGAGAGCCATCCATGAGCTGCATCTCCTGGTTTCTCCTCTACTAGACAGCAGGTGTTCCAGCCCAGACACACAGCGTGTTCCTGTCTTAGATGCCCAACAATCTGCAGTGCACAGGAGTCCCTGGGATGGCAATTAGAGACCCAGGGCAGGTAGCAACCCCAGGGACTTCCTTCTGGTCTTGCACAGAGCCTGTAACATACATCTACTTTATGTGGGGTTGCTTCCTCTGGTTCACCACCCCCTGTGCCTTCTTGCAGCCCTGTTTTCTGGCACGGAAACAGGGAGTCTGGGGTCTGAGTGGCATTTCCCAGCATCCAGCCCTGTCTTTCATAATACCTAAATAATCATGTTTTGCTGGTCATCTTTTTGCCTATATATGGGTTTGAATTACTGTCTAGTGTCCTGTCATTTCAGCCTGAATAAGTCTGGTTACTATTTCTTTTGGGGAGATCTGCTAGCAAACGCTTATCTTAGTTTTTGTTTATCTGGAAATGTCTTAATTTCCCCTTTATTATTGAAGGAAGGTTTAGCCAGATAAAGAGTTCATAGTTGATAGTCTTCCTTTCAACACTGAAGATGTCATCCCGCTGTTTCCTGATGAGAAGCTTGCTGTTAGTATGGTTGAATGTCTCTTTGACTTGATAAGTTGCTTCTCCCTTATTGCTTTCAAGATTTTATCTTTGTCTTTGAATTTATTCAGTTTTACTACAGTATGTCATGTGTGGCTCTTTTAGGGGTTTTTCTACTGGGATATGTAGAATAAGATTTTCACCAAATTTGGAAACTTTCCAGATATTATTGTACTAATTTTTCTGTCTCTCATCTCCTGTTGAGGTTTCCATAATGTGAGTGTATATATATTATATGTACATACACACACACACACACATATATATATATAATACACACACACAAACACACACCCATATACACACATCCCCCAAACCTCTGAGGTTCTATTCATTTTTTTCCCATTATTTTTCTTTTGACTCCTCAGACTGGATAATCTTTATTGACTTATCTTTAACATCATGGATTCTTTATTTTTCCAGTTCAGACCTGCTTTGAGCTTTTCTAGCATCTTTTACACTTCAACTTCAAAATCAGTATTTAGATCTTTTAAATATATTTAATCTTTATCATTATTGACATTCTCCATTTAGTGAGACATCACTGTGATACTTTCTTTGAAATCTGTACACATGTTTTCCTTTACTTAATTGAACATACTTATAATAACTGACTTAAAGTCTCTGCATAGTAAGTATAAAATCTGTGCCCCCCTCATGGACATTTTTGTTGCCTACTTAATTTTTTTCTGTATCTGTGGCATATTTTCTTGCTTCTCTGTATGTCTCATAATTTTTGTTTGTAAACTGGACCGGTCTGATGGCTTCTCCCTGCCCATGTCTTTCCTGCTTATGCACACAGCTTCACTTCACGCCTGTGTGCAGCCTTTTAGATCCACAGGAACATGTCAGAACTTCTTTAAGTTTTCTATGGTTGTCTCGTTCCCCAGGATTTCCTTTAAAATCCCCAGTCAGGATCTAGTTTTCCCTAAATGAAATCACAGCCTTCGGCATCTGAGAGGTTGCCAACAGTTTGGTATTGGTTCAGTAATGTCCAGGGAGTGGTTTTCCTCCCTCTCCTCCCATATCTCATCCCCAGCTGAGTTTAGATGAGCTCTGAGTCAAATCAAGCAGCCACCACATTCTATGAGCAGAGCTTTACCGGGGACCTGCAACTTCTGACAAAATATCCACTGTCCTCTGAGACTGCTTCTGCGCTGTATCCTTGAGGAATTTCCCATCCGTGAGCAATAGGTATGCCTGTGGTCCTGTCCTTAAATGACTTTTTATTTCTCTGGACCTAGTCTGTCTGTATACACATGTCCATTCACAGATCATGCACACTGTGATGGCTTTGAAATATAATTCACTCTCCCAGGACTCTGGGAATTCAGGCTCTTAACTGGAAAGCTTCAACTGAACATTCCTCCAGCAACACAAAACATTATTTCTAGAACTAAACTCACTCTCTTTCTTACCCTGCTCCCCTAAATTACTCAGCCTCCTGCTTCTTGTATCAGTGACAGGGACCCCTCCATGAGGCAATGCAAACAGGATTTCTCAATACTTTCTTCTCCTACATCACTGTCACGCCACATAGTTGAAGGTCCAAGAAATTCTGCCCCCTTGACTCTCCCCCATACTTTCTTTCATCTCTAGGCATATTCATTGCCCAATTCTCATCCATTGCCTCAATTTCCCAGGCTGGAGTGAAGACTCCCCAGTACACACTCCCGTAACTCCCTAGAGTCAACCCATTTGTAACTCTTAACATACTGAATTCTAACCATCCGATCCTTTGCTTATCGTCCATCCCAGAACATAGTCTCTATGGGAAAGACCAGGTTTCATTTGTCCTCATCCCCTTGGCTGTGAAGTTCAGTAGGCATTCAAACCAAATGTTGACTAAGTCACATCTGTCACAATTAAAACCAAAGATACTCAGGTTAATTGCATTTGGGTTAGCCAGGAAGAAAACAATGGTCGTTAATAAAAAGAGGGGTGAAACTGAAAAGATTCTGACATTAGTTAGATGTGCACTCCTGAGTGTCTCACCAAGCAGCAGTGATGGAAGGACAGACAAGAACACCAGGAAAGACCTGGGATCATTCTCACTTTGCAGAGTGACTTTGTGGTTCAGTTGTAATTTAAGAATATTTGTGACTAGACAGCCCAGGACCACCATCTTTTGGGGTTCCAGATCCTCCTTATTTGTCTACAAAACCCAGGGAGATTTGACTTCGGTTTTCTTAAGAATAGAAATGTGTTTCTCATATTTATTGGCAGGTCAAATTATTTCCTTGAAATATTTGAGCGAATTCTGCCTGAGCAGTACCCAGAAAAGCAGATAACCTTGGCCACTGGGGACTTGAAATTTACATTTCTAAAGAAACCACTGGGGAAAAAAAAAAGATTAGAACAATACAAACCTTTAAAAGGCATCTATCTCTACAATCTGAAATTTCTAGACAGACTCCCATAGCTTGTGTCCAGGGTTTGCTTTCTAGTGAGACCTGGGAGTAATGTATTTATTTACCCGTCTAACAACATGAGGTGAATAGTATTTGACTGAAGTCCACACCCAGTTTAAGAAACAGAAACTTACCTTTGAAGATCCCCTGGGTTTCTCCTCTATTACCAGAAGACAATTTCAAAGAAAGAACTCTTGATAGAAGTGCTTCCTCTGGGCAGTGTGCCCCCTGTTTGTCACCCCTACAGAATCCAAAAGACTGGTCATTCCTCCCTTCTCTCTGTCACCTAGAGCTCAACTAGGTGACCTGAATTTGTCCAATATGTTGCCACATTTAGTACGTTGAATCTTGACAAAGTGATACAAATATTCAAGGACACTTGAGAAAATATGCAGGACAGTCAAAAGCCCAGGGTTGTCATCTGAAAAACTGCTCCCATGACAGATGTTGGCTGTTTCCTTTTATCTAGCCTCCCCCTTGGCGCCAGTCAGTTCTCCAAGTCTCGTTCACCAGTCTTCCCGTGAATTCTGGCAGTGTCCCTATATACATCCAATAAATTCTTTTGTGGCTTAAGCTATCTAGAATCAGAATCTGCTCCCTGCCACTAAACTTCCACTCCAGGGCTCTCTCACATAGTAGAAAATCCATTGTCCCATGGCAAATCTTGTCTGATGCATCTGTGCTCCCATCCCCTGCCCCAGCCCTGAACCAAAGTTGGAATCAGCACCAGGAAGTATCTGTTGACTAAATGAAACCTAGGGATAAAAAAAAAAATCTTGGGACTTAGACCTAGGGGGTTTGAGAGAAAACTTCCTGGCTCCAGGAATTCTGCCTGTCACGAGAGACGCCATTGTGTCTATTGATTTGGATTCTCTGGCTTGGAACAAGGAGCACAAGTCACTCATCTCTCTCCTTGGTAATACTGAACAGCTGCTCTGAAGTGAACACCAGATGAAATGCCTATAGCCCCCTTCTCTAAATAAATGTAATAAAGATGACTTTCCCTTTCACAAAACATGATTGGGCAACATGCCAATGGTTCCTCATCTTCTCCTTATTCTGGCAACCCTCTGGCATTCTAAGCACAGCCAGGCAAGGGCCCATGTGCCCTGGGCAGCTCTAGCCCCCTGGCCGCAGGCCGCTGCCATCACACCACCTCTCAAGCTGCGAAGTCAGGTGCTGTCAGGCATAAAGCCCTCTGCCCCTTTGCTGCTTTGTAGAGGCAGGTTAGTCCCCACCTGCCAATTCATCCTTCCAGCAAGTATTCACCCAGGGCTGAGGCCAGGCTGGGAACCTGCAGTCTAAGTCTCATGTGACAAACACAACAACACATTTGCTCAACAGATGGCCAAGATTCTGTCCTAGGCATGCACTTAGTACAGAGAGTGATGGGGAGCACAGTGGAGTTGCCAGAGGAGGCTTAAGATCCACTGAGGAGCTGTCCCTGGAGCTGGGTCTTGATGTCAGGTCAGATAGGGTTTTGCCAATGGGAAATGCAGGGCAGATATGAACCGTGGATCACAGGTGTGAGGAGGGGCTGGGCAGGAAGGCAGAATGGCAAGTTGTTCTGCAGTTGCAGCAGGTTTTCTCTGGGTGGGCTAGACATGGGCCTTCTTTTTCTGGCGAGATCTAAGGGAACAAGACTGACTCCCCCTTTGAAATAAATATTAGAGTGGAAGATTTTCTGGTAGAGGAGAGAAACTTCATAATGGGATCCATGATCCCAGCTAGTCCCTGATGATTTCCCACAAGCCTCCTATAAATACAGGCTGTTTCTTCCTTTGTAGGGCTGTGCCAGGACAAGTAAAACTGACTCATCAGGTGTGTGACCCCTGGTCCAGCCACAGAGCTCTATCTATTCATTCATCCAGCATTTATTTAGCACTTGTGGTATACTTACTGTACAAGGGTGGGTGGTCCAAAGTAACTGATATACATCCTGCACAGCAGTGTGATTAAATACTATGTGACCACTAAAAGTGATGTGGAAATATTTAATGGTTTAGAGAAGAAATGCATTCAATAGGAAAAAGAGAAGTTAGAGACGTTATACACAGAAAAATGTTATTTTTAAGAGAAAAACCTTCACAGAAATATGTGGAAACAGGAAAGACATGCACACACATACATATCACATATATGTATAAACTATAGATATATACTCACATGCATGCTGGCATTCTCTCCAAATGGTGGGATTATAGGTGATTTATCATTTCTTTTTTCTTTCTCTTCATTTCCCAGATTTTCTACCATGTTTGCATATCATTTTTGCAATCTGGACAAAATAAAAAGAAATGTTGAAAACACAACAAAAATCATAGCCCTTCTGCTCTCAGCCAGTGCAGGACTCGGTTATGTCCACCGAAAAGTAGGATGAGCACAGAGGTCAGGAGGTTTCAGGTCCTATTAAGTCATTTATTTGGTCATCCTGTTTGGTTTGGCACAAATCTACTGGCCATTTTGTTGGGCTATTTCCAAAAGCAGTTTGATTTTCAGGGCTATTTATTTATTTAAAGATTTATTTCTTTATGCATACAAGAACTGGGGTGGAAGCCAGAGGTGTGGGGGGTGGGAGGATTCACCAGAGACAGAGTGGGGAGCAGAACAGGCAGATTGACTGAAGCACATTGCTGAGTGGAGCAGTGGGCCAGTCAGGAGAGGTCTGCTTCGCCATGTGGGTTGCTCCCTGGCCAGCCGGAAATCGAACCCGTGCTGCAGCGGCTGGCGACAGCCCAACAACGTTGTCTTTAACCCCTGAGCCACCAGGGAGGCCCCCATCTCATTTTTATCCACTTCTGTGACTGCCCCTGAGCCCTGCTGGGCTGCTTGTAGAGGTGGGAGGTATGAAGCCAGGTGGCAAGTAGGGGAGTTCAGCCCCGCGAGCCAAGCAGCTTCTCTGGTCAGACACTTGTGACAATAGTCCCTTAACAGTGCCCCCAGCTGCCTGGTGGGGAACAGAGTCTCAGCCCCTCAGGGTCAAAGAGGCTTCCTGAGCAGCCTCTTGCCCAAGCTCAGGACTTTCCATGGAATCGCTGTATCTCAGGCCCTGGGTAGAAAGTGAGGTCTCAGGCTGTTTACCCTCTAGCCAGTGGTGTTATCATAGGGACTTTTGTTCCAACAGGGAGCAAAGCACCTATCTTGGTGCTTTTTGTTGCTAGATGAGGCACCTGGCCTGGGTGTGTTCTTTCTTTTGTGGGGGATAGTGGGGGCTGTCCCCGACCTGCGGGATTCGGAGGCACGAAAAGAGAAGGGCTGAGGATTGAAATGAGGGGCTTGACAACTTGACGCTAGCGTTTGCTTCTTTATTTTTCCTTTTCCTTCTCTTTTCCTTTTCCCTGTCTTTCTTACTTCCCTGGCCTTCTTTCTGCTCCTCTCGCAGCACTCTCCTCTCTCGTGGTTCTCCTCTTAAATCTCTTTTCTTCTTCCCCTCTCTCTCCCGCGTTCTCCTCTTATACCCTCATAGCTCCTCCCCCCCGTACCTCCCAGTCTCATGTGCTTTACAGGAAAAACCTGTGGTTCTCCGAAGGCGAAATGGTAAAGCGAACTCATGGCACGCATATGCAACACGGCACATACTCCAGACGGCCCCTAAGACACCCTGCTGTGGAGTTCCTCCTCCAGTCCCGAGGGCTCTAAATGCTCTGTCTTGCCACCTTTCAGAATTCCATTTTGGCTGCCTGATGCACCAGTCCCAGGGTCTGCAGCCGCACTTGGGGGGGGGGGGAGCTGGATCTTCATCTTATCAGAAACAAACACCCTCCTCCTCATTCTTCTTCATTTCCTTTTTCCTCCACCTACTACCTTTATTGTCTGTTGTGATAGAATTCACTTCCTATAAAATTCACCCACCTAAGTCCAGTTCAGTGATTTTTAACATAGTTGCCAGGTTGCACAACCACCAGTATTTAATTCCAGAACTTTTCACTACTCCAGAGAGAAATCCTGTTATCCATTAGCAGTTACTGATTCTCATTCCTCCCTACCCCAGCCCCTGGCAGGCCCTAATCTCCTTTCTTTCTTTATAGATTTGCCTTTCCTGGCCATTTCACTTAAATGAAATCATGCAATAGTAGTATTTTATGCCCGGCTTCTTTCGTTTTGCGTAATTCTTCAAGGTTTACCCATGATGTTCCAGTACTTCATTCTTTTTATTGCAAATGATGTTCCATTAAATAGATGTGCTACATTATATTCATCTCTCTATCACTTGAATATATTAGTGTTTGCACTTTTTGACTGTTAAGAAAATGATGCTCTGAACATCTATGCACAAGTTTTATGTGGACATGTCCTTTCATGTCTCTTGGGTGTGTGCTGAGGAGTGGAATTGCTGGGTCATGTGGAATGTGGTGGTGACCAACGTCACAATAATAGGTAAACCTTGAAATCTTCATTCGAAGTGAGGGAAACCAGCCACAAAGGACCACATATTGTAAGATTCCCTTAATATGGCATGTCCACAAGAGGACAATTCATAGAGTCTGATGGGGATTAGTGGGGGCCTAATGCTGAGGTCAGTGTTGTAAAGGACATAATCCAAATGTGTATAGAGGGTTTTTTTTTTTTTTTTTAGAGGCATGCTTTTATTTATTTATTTATTATAGTTGTTTGTTTGTTTTGTTTATACATGCACTGGGTACAGTCAGAAGCGCGGGAGGGTGAGAGAATTCACCAGAGCCAGAGTGGGGAGCAGAGCAGGCAGAAGGACTGAAGTACACTGCTGAGGGGAGCAGCGGGTGGCAGGAGAGGTCTGCGCACCATGTGGGATCCTCCTCCGGGGCCGGGGAGCAGCCGGGGATCGAACCGGCGCCGCAGAGGCCGCGGGCAGCTTCGCAACCCAGCGCTCAACCGCTGCGCCACCGGGGAGGCCCGAGGGTTGTTTTTTTTTTTTGAGGGGTGATAAAAATTGTATGGTTTGTGAATTATATCTCAATACGGTTGTTATTTTAAAATAAATAAGGGGGAGAGGATGGAGGGAGGCAAGAAGAGAGTCAGTGTGGAAGATGGGGTGGGGCCCCTACCCTTTGTTGTCCAGGTGGAGCTGTCCAAGTCCCTGAGGGCCACAGAGTGCTGGTCTCCATGCCTCTTCTGAAGGAAGGGGCCCCATAAATCAGGGCTGGTCCAGGAATGACTGTAAACAAGCGGCCGGTGGGCTTCAGGTAGGCCATACCCTCCACAAAGACTGGCTGTGATTATTGCTTTACTGAACCATCTGGTACTAAGTTGCTGGAGTTTTCCATTTGCCTTGAAAACCTCCCTGTACAAATCAGAGGCCTCATTTTCCAGCCCAGGACTCCTGGAGACCCCAATCTTCCTGCCATAAATGTCAGAGATGATAAACTGGGCCCAAATCTCCTGTAGGAAATGGGGGAAACCCTATCTCTGAAATGGAAGGAAACAAGACTGGACAGAGCTCTGGGGAATTCACCAGAACTGTCCTCCTCACAGGTGCCATGGAGTGGGGGTGAAGGATAGGAAGAATATAGATTAGGTTTTGGAGTTTGCTTTCTTAAAACCCATTTGTCCTGGAGGCTGTGTCCTCCTCTTGGTAGAAACAGCAGAGGGAAGTGAATGATTTTATTACGAGTTCAAAGTTCAGGATAGAAGAGATGTGTTCTTCGTTCATGGAGAGAACAGGTGAAGCATTGAGCTAATCATGTAAGGGCTGACACGGGTGTGTAGAGCAGGTGTCAGGGACCCCTAGAGTAGCAGGAAAGCAGGAAGCTGCCTGTTAAGGAAACTGCACGTGACACATGACCTTCTTCGGGTGGGTCACATTAGCAACGCATTCTCTTTTTCATTTCACCTTGGAGCAATTAAAAAGAGAAATACGCTGCAAAAGATTCAAAAATAATACATGATGATGATTCTTAGCTAAAACAGAACTGGTTTGTAGTCACCTGATGCTTTGATTTCAGGAGACTGCCCCTGCTTACCAACCTCGTGAGGTTGGGAGGAGAGAAAAAGGAGAAACATTTAAACATCCAGAAACATTGAGAAAAATGTGAAATGCTAGATAAATGTCAACATCTAACCTTCTGATGGTGGGGATTTCTCAGGGACTCACCTGAACCAGCACCAGCAGGAGAGAATCAAGAGCACAGTGGCCTCCATCCTCCAGGGGGAAGCACAACAGCCATCCAGGTTGCCCCCTTCTCAAAGCCTTGACTTCGCAGAAGTCTCCATTCAAGCTCCTGCTGTCCTAGCTGTAGCGGCAGGATGGCTGTAAGGACAGGACAGGACAAGAGCAGGTTTTCTGATCCCATGCAGACTGGGTAAAGGAGCAGTCAGAGTCCTCAGTGGCTTTTTGCAGGTCTTTTCTTGGGGTTCACCAGGCATATGGCAGGCAGGGGTGCTGGGGGGCCGGGAGGCTGGCAGTCCTCCCAGCCCCCAGCAAATCCGCACTCTCTCTGGGCTCTCTGGCGTTCTCTGCTTCTACTTCTTTGCTTCTCTCATCGGCTTCTCTTCGGCTTCTTTCTTAGCTTCTACTGGCGTCCCCGTGACGCCACCCTTAAAAAGCACAGTCTTAGTGCAGGTGCACCCACTTCAGGTGCCCGCCATCAGGCATGCATTCAGGATCACAGGGTTCCCTCATCTATCCTGATGGTGGGAGGGCAGAAAAGCCTGATTTTTTACCTTACCCTACAATGGCCCAGAGCAGGATGATCCTATGCAGGCAGGTAAAGGAGAGAGTCCTGGAGACCTTGGTGGCTTTTTCAGGATTTTATTGTTTACCAGGTACACGGCAGGCCGGGATGCTGGGGACCTGGAGTCTGGCAGGCCTCCTAGCCCCCGGCAAGTCTTCACTCTTTCTGGGCTGTCCGGTGTTCTCTCGTGGCCTCTGCTTCTCTGCTGGTAGTCTTCTGGTTGTTTCGTTTTATCTCTGGCGTCCCGTGACGCCACCTTTATGAGCTCAGTCTCTCAGCCCAGGTGTACCCACCTACACTTGCCATCAGGCATGCATTCAATCCTAAAGGTGGGAGGCAGAAAAGCCTGACAATCATTTACCCTACACTAGTGATTATTCTTGTTAGGCAGAAATTGGCAATTTTCAAAATCCCCACAGGCCTACTTTCACCTGGTGACTCAACAAAATGATGAGGTTGGGAGTACAGAAGTGAGTCTCTCCAGGTAGAGAGAGAGAAACTGAGGCTTGGAGGATGCTATGTTCTTTATTCTAATGGTTGGTTATCACAGGGAAGGTCTTAGTTGATGGCTTGTCACAGAGGACCAGCCGCCACACCCTCCCTCTGTCCCAGTGCTGAGTCATTCCCCAAGTATTCCCTCAGGTGTTAGCCCCCTTTGCTCTCCAACACTTTGCACAAGGACTGGGGGTGCTTCCATGGTTTCCAGAGGCCCAGAGTCCCCATGCATAATTGCCTACAGAGGAAATCTTGGCGTCTCATCACAAGGGTAGCTGAGCTGATGGCCAGAGAACACGTGCTCTGGGCTACAGGGGTCTGACAGGGCAGAGAATGAGAGAGGCAGCTGGACAGCAGGAAAATCCACAGGGCAGAACACATGCAGGTAATTCCCTCTCCACAAAGGAAACCTGTACTATTAATTTTTTTTTAAACTTGTACTATTTTTGTACTATTTGTACTATTTTGAAACTTGTACTATTAATTTCTCCCATTTGATAGGAACGTGATTTATAGAAACTCTGCTTTATGATAAGAGGGGAAAAGGCAATGCAAGAGTGATGATAGTAGAGCATTGACCCTTCACTCCTCTTCGCTGGGTACATGACAGGGAGCCCTGAAACTGAGGGCGCTGAAGTGGAGGCTGCTTTTTCACCTCTGCATCTCTGTCCGTATAGTGGAAGGTGTACAGCATCCATATGATGTTCTGAGTTTTCAAGACAACCTGAAAATATGTATTTTTCATGCTACTTCCCATTTTCATATGTTCAGACATGCCTCGTTTTATTGCACTTGGCTTTATTGCTTCATAGGTATTGCATTTTTTACACCAGCAAAAAGATTACGACTTGCTGAAGGCTCAGATGATGGTTAACATTTTTGGGCAATAAAGTATTTTTTTAATTAAGGCATGTTACATTTTTTAGGCATAATGCTATCACACACTTAATAAACTGCAGTATAGTGTAAACATAAATTTTATGTGCACTGCAAAACCAAAAAATTCCTGTAACTTGCTTTATTTTGATATTTGTTTTATTGTGGTGGTCTGGAAGTGAACTCTCAGTATCTCCAAGGTTTGCCTATTGTGCAAATCTTGTTTTTCCCTGAAACTCCTTGAAGAGTAATTATGAAAATATGTATTAATGCCTTAGGTTTTCTATACCTTGATTGTAAGTGCTTCTCCCTCAAAAGATCACATAGATTCTCAGAGAATAAGTTGACTTACCTTTTGCAGGCATGCTCCAAAAACTGGAGAGAGAACAGAGAGGTGCCCAAATTTCATCTTCTCTGAGAGCATCAGGAATTCCCTCTCCATGCTTTTTTCTCAAGATCAGCCACATCAATAGGTGCTGATAGAATTTTCTTACTGAAATAAAAACTAATTAATTGATAACACTTTTATAATTTTTGTTTCATGATAAGAAGGTAATCTAAACTTCCTCATTCCAAAAGACTAAAGAAATATTTAATAAATTATGTTCAAGAGACCTGCTCTATTGAGTTGAGGATGTAGATTTCTTAAAAAACACCAAATACTAGTTAACAAAAAGCTTAGACTTGGCTTCTGAGAATTTCAAGTTCAGGGGCTTCTGTCTTTATATAAATATGCTGTGAACTTTTGATGAAAAGAGATAAAGTAATAACAATCAATCATGATGAAATGAAAACTAATCAGAATAATTTTCTGAATTTTCTCTAGAAGCCCTGCTAATCCTGGAGGATATGATCTCACCCTCCAGCCATTATCCTCTGTCCACAGAGGTGGCTGTCCTCAGGGTGGGTACAAAGATTTGATTATCCGTGAGCACAAAGATAAAAGAAACAGACTTTTGGTGTGAAGACTTTTAATAAGTTATTGTACACAGAGGCAGATAGATAAGTATTTCAAATAAGTTTCCCAATAAAATGCCAAAAATTACCCCTCCCTTTGTGGGCAAATGCCCAAATAGCCTTCACCCAAAGCAGAACAGCTGAAACCCAAATACTTGCCACAAGTTTAGGTTACCTTCTGGACGGGAACCACAAGAAAGGGGTTTGGCATATCCCAGAGAACTGAGGCAGGGGAGACTTAAAATACAAAATATACCAAATTAACATGATGTCAAAACAGCTGCCATGGTTTCTGCCAAGCACTAGGATCAGACTCTCCACTTGTCTTTTTGCCCACATTTCTCTTCTAAGTGTCTCTACTTGTGTCTTCTCCATGTGTGTATGTCCTTAGCAGTACTATGGTCCTAGTCAAAAAGACATGGCTCAGCTCCACCCTTAGCTCCCTGAACAGGAAGACCAGTTCCTGGCATTCTGGGACTTGTAGTCCAAGGTGGGACTTGCAATTTCTGGCATTCTGGGACTTGTAGTCCAATAATTTGTAAATTATTCCTCAATAACATTGGGAGAAATGTTGCTGTAGCCGTTCCTGGTCACACTATCTATAAGCTCAGTTCATGCCTACAACTCCACTGCTTTCTCCTCTTTTTCCCCTTAGCCCTTGTCACTCTCTGACATGTTGTGCACTTCATATGCTTCATTATTTATTAGCTGCTTCCCTCCCAGACTGCAACTTCCCTGGGAGCATGGACTTTGCTCCTTGGCACATTGTAAGTGCTCAATAAATGTTCACATTCTTATCCCCTTTTTTCAAACAAATACTGAATATGAAAGTCCCAGGCTGGCAAAGCACTCTAATGGAGCTGGATGGTGAGGGATCTCTGCTCATGCTGGCCTGTGCCCCATGGGAGCTGAGCTGAGGTCCCCTCTGGAAAATGGACACAACTACATCTACCATCTAACCTAACAGGATGTTTGTAAGATGCCACTGAAAGAGCAGGATCTATAGTGCCTGGCAAGACCATTGTGCTCTACGGCAGGTTTATGAGCATTTTTCCTATCTGGGGCCAACTCATTCTTAGTTGTAGAGATGGGGGTTTGTCTCGTGCATTGTAGGATGCTGAACCGCACCCCTGGTCCCACCGCACTGGATGCAAGTAGTAACTTCTCACCCTCCCCTCCAAAGAAACAACCCTCTTTCCTTTGTACGAACAACCAAAGGCCTCTAGCTATTGCCAGTTGTCCCTGGGGTGGTGGCAAAATTGCTCCCTTTGGGGACCACTGCTCAATGAAGACCCATTTGTCATAGTAGTAATAATAGTATTCACCATTTAAATTCCTTAACTGGTCTTTTTTTCACTGAAATTAAAAATCTCAGCAATTGCCCCATTTAAGTTTCATTCATGTGAGAATGAATAAGAAACTCATCTCGCCCTAGGCAACCCCAGATGGCTCTGGCTCGGACTTCCACAGCAGATGTCCTTTCCTCCATCTGGAGGGCAGTAAAACAATTTTAGAGTTTACATCTCAATTTTGGCATCTCAGAGTCTCAAAGTACTGGGGAGTCCATGCACAGTTCCAAAGACAAATCTGGTAGGAAGCTGTCGGGCAGGAAATGCCTCCTTGCTTTCCCAGCCACCACAGCAGCATCCCCTAGGAGCAGCACCAGGCGTCTGAGTAGGCAGTTACAAACTCAGCCTAGTGACTGGCTGGATGTAGCCAACTCTAGCTCCCAAAGCTAATGTTGGGAGGCCTGAGTGGTGGGGACACGTCTGAGGGGGGATCTTCCTAAGGATAGTAATTGGGTCTCCAATTTAACACTACACTCAAATGTGTAAGGAGAATGCTTGTTTGTTTGAATTTCCCTATCGCTGCTTTCATCTTCTACGTGAAGCCACAGTGGAGACAGGAAGCTAGGGAAAGCACCTGTGGCTTTCCAGTAAACAGCATCTCAATTTGGTTCTGGTTAAATAGTTCCAACTTGAGCTCTGTGCTTGTGTTGTTGCTTCCTCCCTCTCTCTCCAGATGGTGATCTGGATGTGAGTGAAAGTCTTAGGGCCAGGGAAGGGCAGCCCATCAGGAGCCAGTGAGCAGCCTGCTCTGCTGGTGGCCACCGCAGGACCCAGCTGTGTGAGGTCACTTTGGTCTGTGGCCAGTACATGAAGACACCAGTGACCTGGCTTCCCATAGCAGGCTGGGCATTACCCACTGCTGCTACCACTGCCCAGCTCCCAGTGCCTCTTTCTTCTAGATGTAGATTGTTGCTTGTCACATTGAACTTTACATGCTCTTATTTGGCGAACAGATGGCACCCCAACTCTGTGCAGGCATAGGTTGCAGGGAGTCAGGATCAGCTCTAACTGGTTGATTTCTAACAGAGACAGTGGGTCCAGAGAATTATTATGGGTCAAGATTTTACTCTACATACAAAAGAACAAAGCAACAGTTCCAAGGCTGCCACTGCTGAGCTCAGTCATAGGAGTCTATCCACGGCACATTAAGCAATGCCAGCAGCAGCATATTTCATCAAATCCTCCTACCCCCCAATCCCAACAGAAATGATATAGAGAGGTCCGTGTGGCTACTCCACATACAGTGAGTTTGCACCACAGCTAAGAAATCCCGGGCTTAGAAAACCTGTATCTTTTATAATACTCCACAAGAAAACTGAAACTGCTTAACCCTTACCCCTTAAGGAAACTTCATCTTTGCTCAGCCCAACAGTAAGCAAACCTGGACTTTGCTCTAGGGGGCATGCTGTGTCTTTCTTCCCAGGCTGTTCTCGCTGTAAACATTCTTGATGGGAATCTGAGACCCAGGCATGGGTACCTTGGTTCACAGGAAACATGAAACAACCAGAGAATCATCTCCAAGCATGGCAGGTAAGAACTCAATCTGAGGTGTTGATGGAAGTTCAGGACCTGCTCACTGACACCTCAGAACTGTTATTCTGGTAAGCAAAGAGGAAGAGTATGAAGCTGGAGACCATGCTGGTGTCACTGGAAGACACTCTTGGCCTTTTGTGTCTGGTATTGCATCAAAAGTAAACACAAATGGGCCCAAACACAAAACACAGGCAGGACTGATGACCTCAGTAACTTGAGCATTTCTGACCACGGGGCACATTTTCTGTTGGAAGTCGTTGGCCCCTTCCTGGCTGGGCCAGCAGCAGCTCATCCATCACTACCAGGCAGTTCTGGCAGCGGCCAGCGTGTCCGGCCTCTGGAGCCCTGTCTCTGAGCGGAGACCAGCAATTAGGTGTTTAGATTCAAATCAACATTTGTTAGCAGCCTTGGGGGAGTTTACAGTACCCTGGGAGACCAAATAAGCTACTATCAATAAAATCTATGAATTAAAATTGCACAGAGAAAAGTAACTAAAATCATCTACAGATGGAATTATTTTCACAAGAAGTTTAGCTTGCTTTTCTTACTATTTCCTTTGCTTGTTTAAGAGCAAAATTATTCACTAATTCACTTAATTGTTTATAATCTTTTTTAAAAAATATTGAGCATTTACTATGAGTTGCTTTCAACTATGTGCAGAGATAAGTAAGTGGTCTGTCCTCTTGGTAATGCTGTGAAGGGGGAGCCAGCAGGGCATGGGGAGAGCAGAGGTGTGAGGGGAGCGGGTGTGAGAATCACAGACACGGGTGTCTGAGCTCTCTCTCTCCTCAGAGTGGGCCTTACTCCTTATCCTTTACCTCCCTTTACCTCCTCCTTTCTCCATTTTTGACTGAGTTGTGTATTGCAAGTGCCCACTTAGGCTGCAGAAAATTTTCTGGCGAAACTGGTAAAAAGTATTAAAAACCCAGGATTACTTGGTATACTTAGAATAATAAATAAGGTTGAGCAAGATACTCAGAGAAACCAACTGTATTTACTATGGGTGAAGAAATTGAAAGAATAAACAAATACATTACGTAAAATGTAAATTCTTCTAATACATGGAAGAAGGAAAGATGAACTGCACACCTACTAGGATGGCTATTATCAAAAAAAAAAAGGAAGAAGTAAGTGTTGGCGAGGATATGGTGAAATTGGAACTATTTGCATCACTGTTGGAAATGTAAAATAATACTGTTGTTGTGTAACCAGTAGGGCAGGTCTTTAAAAAGTAAAAATAAACAGGGAATTACCGTATGATCTAGCAATTCCACTTGTGGGTAACACATCCAAAGGAAGTGAAAGCAAAAATCTGCACAGGTATCTATCTCAATACAGCAGCACTATTTACACTAGCCGGAAGGTGAAAACAACGAGATGTCCATCAGCAGATGAATGGACCAACACAATGTGATACACATGGACACAAGAATATTATTCAGCTTCTAAAAGGAAGGAAATTCTGACACTTGCTACAGCAGGATGAACCTGCAGGACATTATGCTAAGCGAATTAAGTTAGACACACAAAGACAAATACAATTATGATTCAACTTACATGACACACCTAAGGTAATCGTATTGATAGAGACAGAAAGGAGGGGCTGGGGGAGTGGGGAGCGGAGCTAGTATTTAACGACTCTGCAGTTTCAGTTTGAAAAATTTCTTGAGATGAATGGTGGTGATGGTTGCACAATAATATGAATGTATTTAATGGCACTGAACTGTCCACTAAACACTGGATAAATGGTAAATGGCATTCTCTGTGTATTTTACAATAGAAAAAAAGGAAAGGTAGAATATTCAGTGAGTCATCAGTTGAAAATCGATGGCATTTTTCACTTTTTAGCCAGATGTTTTGGCATCATGTAGACATAGCCAAAGTGAAATGATGAAGGATTTGGGAATTGAAGCCAGGACTCTGGAGTCTCAAGTGACTGCAGTAATTACTGCATTTCATTTCCTGTATATAAGGCGAATTGAGTTCAAGACCAAAAGCAATATTCCAATGGGCTGTGATTAATTGCCCCTCCTGTGTTTAAATGGACCTCCTCGTGGCTTTTGCTATTGTTCTGCACAAGTAATTAGGGCAGTTTTCCACTGCTGAGGTCGTTCTTGTACATGTCCTCATGAAGAAAAAACAAAGGGCAATTTCTGTTCAGTGTTTAATGAGATTTCAGACTTGGAATACTTGAGTCTACTTCGATTATGAACATATAGTTTCAACTGACAAATGGAAGAAAGAAGCCTGGAGTAAAACTTCCAGGCATTGCAACAGCCTGGCCTTCACCCACACCGTCCCACTTAAGTTTCTTAGTAATTTTATAATGTGTACATCATTTTCCCCCTCTTTGTAAATGAATCTCAGAGAAGTTAAGTAATCTTCCCTGAGTAAATGGAAGAGTGGAAAATTGTGTTTTGAACAAAACCCTTTCATGCTCTCTGAACTCTGCATATTGACGGGCAAGAGAAGCCTTGGCATTTCTCTGAATGATTTTCATGTTATGCATTTTATTATCTATTCACTCAGACGACACATCATCTTTCTTACTGCTTTTATGCTGGTGATAGGCTATGGGGACAGAGACATAAAATAGCCTGTTTCTGCCACTAGGAAGATCAATTTCAGGGAATGGGAGATTTATGTAAAAGACTGATTTTGTGCTATTGCAGAGGTAAGCACAAGTAAGATAGAGCACAGAGGAGTGTGAAGTAAGGATGGGAAGGGGACAGGAACATGAAAAAACAGACGTTGCAGTCACACACATGCACAAAAAATACTTAAAAAAGCAGGCCAGACTGTTGCAATGCCTGGAAGTCTGCTCCAGGCTTCTTTCTTCCCTTTGTTGGTTGTTCATAATTGAAGTAGATTCAAATATTCCAAGTCTGAAATCTCATTAAACACTGAACAGAAATTATGATATATTTGGAGAAATGAGGGCAGGAAGTCAAAGTGGTGAGGGGTTTACTTTCTATGCTGAGGAGCACACTGGACAGGGAGCCACTGACAGATGAGACAATAACAAGAGCAAGTTTGCAAATTAAAAAGATCACTCTGATAATTGTATCAAGGTGGGGAAGGAGGATGGCAGGCAAATACAGAGGCAAGGAGAGTGTGAGAATTTCCTAAGACTGTTGGAAAAATACAACTAACAGGGACATAAAACAAAAGACTTATTCTCTAGTAGTTATGGAGGCTAGAAGTCAAAGGTCAAGGCTCCAGGGGATAATCTTCCATGTTGTTCTCCTAGTTTCTGGCATTGCAAGTCCTCCTTGGCGAACCTTGGCTGGTAGGTGTGTCACTCATGGCATTCTCTTGTGAGCCTGGGTTTCTTCTCCTCTTTTCTCCAACATAGTCCCTTTTTTAAAAAAAATACATTTTTTAAAAGATTTATTTATTTATACAAGCAAGTCCTGGGCAGAGTCAGAAGCGCGGGAGGGTGAGAGAATTCACCAGAGCCAGAGCGGGGAGCAGAACAGGCAGACTGATGAAATACACTGCTGAGGGGAGCAGCGGGCGTGGTAGGAGAGGTCTGCATGCCATGTGGGACCCTTGCCTGCAGCCAGGGACCAAACCAGGCAGCTTTGCAGCCCAGTGCTCAACCACTGCGCCACCAGGGGAGGCCCTAAAAAAATATATTTTATTTAATTATTTATTTTTAATTGTGGTAATATTAATTTAGAACACTATGTGATTGAGAAATATAAGATCACATCCCTAAAGATAACAGAACTCTATGAGTTTGTGTGTCTGACCCACAAAAGGCTAACATTTAATTTGGGCACTCAAAATCAGCCATATCTGGTTCACCTCTCTCTCTCTCCACTCTCATCAAACCCCTTCTTTCCCCCCATTATGTACACACACACACACACACACACACTCACACACACACACACACACACACCAGACTGTTATTTTCTCCATTTCTTCATGTTTCTCCTTCAGCACATGCTAGAAACTGCACTTGTGTCTGTCCATGCCTGGGACAGAAAAGAAAGCAAGGAGGTAGAGTTAGGGAAAGTACAATGAGCCCCTACCCAGGGTTTGCCAAGCCGGTAACCTCATTCTTCTGCCCACTTGTCAACCAAAGGAAAGGGGAATTAATCCCCCCTGTCTTTCCACTTCCATTGTATGCTGAGTCTAACCTGAATTTGCCAGAGTTGTGTTTATTCATTGTCATTGTGTGTCTGACCCACAACAAGAATAAGCACAGACAAGGTTGATGTTTCATATATCTCCAGGACCTCAGAGGGTCCACCCCAGAGTAAGTAGTTTAGAAACATTTTTTGAAAAATGCGAACTATTGGCTTGTCAAAGAAAATTGCTGGAGTCTACTGCAGGGATTAAGGGCACAGAATTTAAGGTCAGAAAGACCTGCATTTGAATCTTGGCTCATACTTAGCTGCTCTGTTCACTTAGGGGATTTTTTTAAACTTCCTAAACCTCTTTTCCTGGCTTGAAAATAGTGATCACAGTAGTAGGGCTGTCCTAGCGATCCAGCGAGATCGTGTGTGGAAAGTATCTGCCTGACACACTGGCTGGGAATAAAGCTATTGACCATGGAGCTGGTCTTCTGAGGCACCCAGCCCTCCTGCTAGCCGGTTCCCATCCTCAGAATAGATTGAGGGGGCTTTTAAGTCTGCTTAGACTAGATTGAGGGGGTTTGTAAGTCTGCTGTAGCTCCCTTCCATCACTCTTTAGCCCAAAAGTAGCCATAAAATCACAGCTTCCTCCTCTGTGAAAAGATTGAGTTGGAGAACTTGATCCCCTTGGTTCTTTCTGACATTTTATAATATCCCAGCCTAATTTCTTCCCATTCTAATTTCTCAAAGATATATGGGAACTTCAACTTTTAAACATTGCATTAACTTTCTATAATATTTCCTATGTATTAAGATCAATATCCCCAAATCATCCAGGAAGCTTATTTTAAAAATACTCTCTTTTGGGATGAAACCCAGGAACATCTGTCAATTTAACAAACTCTGTAGATGGCTTTTTATGATCACACAATTTGCCTACACTATCTGAAAATATAACCTCATAAAGCAGCTGCTGAAAATTGAACATGATTCAATCCTTAAAAGGCACAGCCTAAAGCTGTAATAAAAGCCATGGCCTCCGCAAAGTAAAGCCAGAAATTGAGAGAAATATGATGATGAACTCCAGCCTTCATGGCCAGGCCTAAGGATGTCTGTGAACCACTGAGGTTGAGCTGTGTGCCTGGGCTCCCTGGTTTGCAGATGGTCAAAATGACCTCAGAAGTGAGACCAACTCCACTCTCATTGTTGACTTTGACATGCTAACCTACCCTCTATATCACAGGATCTTTGTCTGAGACTACAGAACATGAGAGGTAGAGTTGCTTATACGTGCAGGAGAGAGACTAAAGAACATGAGAGGTAGAGTTGCTTATACGTGCAGGAGAGAATTTGTACAGACTCACCTCCATCCTATATCCCTTTGTGGGAAGACAGCTGGTTGGGATCTGAGTACCCTCTGAGTCCAGGGCTGGAACAACACCAAACAGCCCACCATAGATCAGACCCTCAAACTTGGCTGCCTGAGAACAGAGCTCTGAGATGAGTGGCTCCCAGGAGGTCAGAAGAGAGACAGAGGTTAAAATCTCAGACCTTGGTGGCCCGCTCTGAGGTGGCTGCTGGCTCCTGTGACCCAACAGAGGCAGAAAATATGACCCTTTCCATATGCTGGGGCTGCTGCTGGGGTCCTGAAATTTGCTTCTGACTCATGCAATAACAATCTTCTTTTAAATGAAAGAAGGAGACAGGGGGCTCATAGCAGAGTGGTGTGCTATGAGAAAAACTCAACTAACCATTGCTGGCTTTGAAAATAGAGGAGGGTCATGAGCCAAGGAATTCAGGCAGTTTATAAAGCTGGAAGGCTGGGGCAGGGGGGGAAGTAAATAAAAAGACTCTTCCTTAAAGTCTCCATAAAGCAATGGAAAATAACCAATGTCTTCATTATATCCCAGTGAGACTCCTCTTGGACTTATAATATCCAGAACAGTGAGATAATACATGTGTGTATTAAGCCACTACATTTATAGTATTTTACTTTAACAATAGGGTTTTTCTAGCAATGGGAAACTAATATGGGATCTATGATATACTTGTATTAATTCTTGTGTGAGGTATAAGACTGTGTGTCTAGATTGTTTACATATAGACACTTGGTTAATTCACTACCATTTTTTAGTATATGTGCTGCCGAAGTGAGCACTATTTCGCTACCATTTCTTAAACTACCACTCTATTTTCCATTTACTTGTTTTTGTGCTTTTGCCAAATATCAGTTAACTATGTTTGTGTTTGTATTTCTGGGTTCTTTATTATGTTCCATTGATTTAGGTGTCTGTTATTTCGACAATACTCATATGTCTTGATTGCTGTAGTAAGCCTTGAAATCAGGCAGCAGATGACTTTCAACTGTATTCTTTTTCAATATTGAAGACAATCTTCCTTTGTCTTTCTACATATGTTTAAGAATTCGTTCACTGATATCTACAGAGTAAATTGCTGGAACTTTGATTGAGTTTGCTTGACTCTAATGAGCAAGCTAGGAAGAACTGACATCTTAACAATATTGAGTCTTCTAATGCATGAACATGGCTGCTCCCACTTATATTTAGAGATTTTCATTTTTCATCAAAGTTTTGTAGTTTTCTGCATACAGATCCTATACATATTTGCTAGATTTAGAACTGGATTTTTCATTTTTGTGGTGCTTTTATAAAGTAAATTTTTATTTTATTTCAAATTTTTTATTTTATTTTATTTTATTTCAAATAAATTTTTTATTTTATTTCAAATTCCAATTGTTCATTGTTGGTAGGTTGTATTTCCTCGAAGTCATCAAATTTGGAGATGATATGTAGTTTATAGTCTAACTATTCATTTAATTTCATGACATTAGCACTGTTGACCTCTCACTAATTTCTAATAATTTGTAGTCTATTGCTTTATTTTTCTTGGCTCACTTGTTTAGAGGTTTATCAGTTTTCTGGAACTTTTCAAAAAAACAGCTTGTGAATTTTATTCACTGGCTTATTATTTTCTTTTTTTCAATTTCATCGATATTCTAACTTTTTAATATTTTCTTCTGCTTGCTTTAGATAGAGTTTGCTCTTCTTTCCCTTATTTCCTGAGGTAGAAACTTGAGTTACTGATTTTAGATATTCCTTCCTAATAATCTTCCATGTTCTGAAGTTTGCTTTGTCTGAAATTGCTAGAGCTAAACCAGCTTTCTTTTGACTAGTATTGTCATGTTATTTCTTTTCTCCATCTACATATTTCTAGCTGGTCTGATTTTTATATTAAGGTGGGTTTCCTGTAGACAACATGTACTTGGTCTTGTTTTTTTTTAAACCCACCATGATAATCTCTGTCTTTTCATTAATTAGGTAATTCATCTTTAAACTAATTATATAATTAGTTTTGCATTTACATATTTTTAAAGTATTTATTCTTTGCTTCCTTATTTTTCTGCCTTCTTTGTTTTTCAATTGTAATCTTATATGATTCTATATTAAATCTTTTCTGTTTATCATTAATAATTTTCACTTTTTATAGTTGCTTCAGAAGCTATAGTACACATTTTTAAATAATCTAAGTCCGCATTTATGTAACATTATACTGCTGCATGTGTATTGCATATGGATTATAACAGGATATTTCTAATTACTCCCTCTATCCATTGATGATTAGTCATGTATCAGAAGCTGTCCAGATTTCACCGCATGTACAAAATTGTTTGAATTATCACAGTAACTTTGACAGGAATAATCATTACACCCCTTTTACAGAAAATAAAATTGAGGTTTACAAGAGTTTTATTTCCTCTTTAAGTCTGATACTAATAAGGTCCAAGCTTAAGACCTCCAGGGCTTCATCAAAGCCCACAAGTGCTCAGTACAGTTGCAGGCATATAGTAAGGGCTCAGTAAATAAGACAACCCACAGCTCTAGCATGAAAAAGCCTCAGTGAGGGATCTGTAACAAATGGGGTACAAAAGGACAGGTATGCACCGGGTAGATTTTGGTGAGCAGAACAGGGGCTGTTGTTTATATTTTATTAAATTCAAATTAATAAATGTGTCTGTTCTATTCTCAGTCTTTAGTACCCCAGAAGCCATCACATTAGCACTAATTTGTTGAGGAAGGGTTTTGTCTGGCACTGTGTTAGGTGATTTCTACCTATGACTTTGATTCTGTCCCCTCACGACAGAGGACCTGGGTTGCAGGGAGGTAGAGGTCTTGTCAAGGTCATAAGCTTTTGGAAAAGCTGAGACCTAGGCCTACTTCCTAACCACCAAAATCTGTTCCTTTAGCTCTCCTCATGCAGCAGACCTGAAATAATTGCTGCAAAGGAGCAGGAGATGAGCAGAGAGCTCCAGCTGTAGCTTCCTGCCAGGTCTGGCCTTTCCAAGCTCCCTGCATCTGGGCCACCTAGACGGGAGACCCAAGATCTCAGCAGCAAAGCTCAGGGATCCAAGTAATAACCTATTTTTGGGTCTAGTGGTCCCCAGTTGGAAGGTTAATGATGTCCAGAAGAATTTCTCTGCCGGAAACCTTAGATGGAAGCGGGTGCAGTTGGCTTAAACACCAGCCAGAGGACAATTTATTAGACCACCCATGGGCAAGAATCGGAGCTATGCATGAATGCGCCCTCCAACGGTTGTCCTTGGCACTGCGGAACAGCGCAGGGATCTCCCCAGCTATGCCTGAGGGATTTCCTGTGGTCTGCACCCCTCCAGTGCTGGCTATGTGTGTTACAGGTGGGGAGCGCCTCTAGAATGGAAGACCAGACTGCAGGCCTGTCACAAATGCCAGGCGGAGTACCACTTAGATGCTCATAGCCCCAAAGTTCCCCTGGAGGCCTGCCAGCTGCCAACTTGGGAGCCAATGCAGGGACAGAGGGCTGAGTGTGAGCCTGCAGCCCTCTCTGCAGCCCTCCTTCTCTACCCCCTTCCACTGGGACCATAGTCTTGTCCTTGGTTTTGTCCCAGCTGGGCACTAACCCATCTTTATTAACTTTTATGACCATGCGTTTTCACCCTAATGGTTCCTAAGAGAGACAGACTGTTATGCCTAGATCGACTGTCCCCAGAGGTCTGCACTGACAGCCGAGTCCATATGTGCCACTCCCCATATGGGACTTGGAGGGAGCAGGCAAGGGCGGGGTGAGCGACTTGCAGGGGCAGTGAGGCATGAAGGGCAGGTCCCCAGGCATTGGAGCAGACCTCCAGCAGGCATGCTCGTGGCGCCCAGCATGTTCTGGCAGATGGCTCCAGCCTCAGCCTTCCTGGGGATGTGTGGGCTCTGGGAGTATGTAGCTCTCTGGAACCTGGTTTCCTGGATAACTTCCTCACTATAATACTCCATTCAAGACTTAGAAGCTTTAGAAGCCCAAAGAGTTCAATCTGCATTATCTCTCTGTGGAAAACCATCCTCTGAGAGTGAAGTTGAGTCTCACCAAGTATCCTGCTGAGATGCAGGGAAGGCTCAGGACCAAAAGGATGCCCACTTCATGCTCCACCACCACACGCTCACCCTCCCAGATTGGGGGAAAGGAAATCCCATCTCACATTCACTGAGCACCTCAACTGCACCAGAAGCTGAGCCACATGACTCACGCATCCCATTAACTGTATCAGTCGGCGGACACTACTGTTCACCTCCGTTTACTGGAGAAAGGCCTCTGACATAGTCCCTTCTAGACTGCCCTTCACCAGGCTGACACCCATGTCAGAGAACCCATCTCCAAGAACCTGTGCTGGGCCTCAGCCCCGGGGGCTGTCTGTGTGCTATCACAGGCATTAGGGTTGGGGGAAGCCGACAAAGGAAGGAAAGCCATCAGTTAGGAGTAAACTAGCAAGTTCCCAATAAATGAGATAAGGAGGGATCCCGTCCTGCCGTTGTCTGGCCAGCTTGGCATGTCTAGCTGTGTAAATCTACAAAAGCAGAAACGTGGCAGCCACGAGCTCTCCTTGGAGTTCTCTTGTCTTTACTCAGAAAAGAGGGACATAAATGAGGTACGGGCTCAAGGTCTGGGCACCAGCATAACCCTATTCCACTTCACCCTCCCAGGTGCACTCCTGTGGACTCTGGGCGTGGTCCTCACTGCCTAACTATGTCAACACGTGAGCAGATCAGCCTCATCCACTAGGCAACTCTGATATTAGGGTACCCCCAGGACTGCTCTAAACTCCTACTCCCACTCCCCCATTTGGGAAGTGGCTGGTTCTCTCCATGAGGAGGGCAAGACCAACCTGGAGGAAGTCATCTCCTAGTAAGATCCACCTATCAGGCATGGAAGAGGGTGGGTGAAAGATGGATATGAACAAGGGCTGGATAGAAACCAGGAGCGGAGCCTGCATTTACCTGCCTGTTCTGTGTCTGGAGACTGCTGAGCATCAGCCCCCACCCCAATGGGCCCCCAGGACCCACAACCACAAACCCACACTAGTCCCCTCCCACTGGCACTCCCGGTGAGGGGCCAGTGGTGACCTTGTTGAGACCTTGCTGGGTGGAGTTTTCTGGTTATCACTTTCCCGGGAAGCTGTGTGACCGTGTCTGTAGGAGTCACTCCTCGGACACTGTCTGGAACCCACATGAGCTGTACTGGGGGTTCCAGTAGCTTCTCTGGGGTGTTGTCTGGGAGTCCTGAAAAAGGAGAGCTTGGATCTGAAATCAGGTTCCCTGTGTCCACAATGTCCTTTTTATCTAGTTACGACATCTGGGGTGAAGAAGAAATAACAGACTTTGGCCTGTGGGCTGTTGTTGGACAAAAGCCACATTTGTCGCTGGGCTTTTGGCCAAAGTTATAATCTTTTTTTTTTTTTTTAATTGACCCTGAAGGCAGGGAGCAGTCGTGGGCCACCAAGGCAGTGGTGGGCGTGCTGAGGAATTCCTCCCCGGCCGATCCGTCAGCACGAAAGCCTGACGGCTGCTCCATAACCGACATGGACACCCAGGGGCTCCGCACAGCCGACGCCCTGCCTTGTTTTCTTAATAAGCAGTGAGGTCACAATAATAGGTCCCGGGTAAACATTAGGGTCAGATGTCTTCGGGGCCTTTATTATCAAAATATGTAAAGAAAACTGTCTGGGGAGCACAACCAGTACACGGACCTCCTGATTAGCTGGATAGAAGCTAGGTTTTGTTTATGATCATGCCTTTGATCACTTTTAAGAGAACTTTGAGGATGAACTGAGCTAGCGCCCAAAGCAAAGATACTTCCTTTCTCTCTTATTTGCAATATGCGCTCTGAGCGTCACCCACGTCCCGGTCTCCATGGGGCACATTCAGCGCTAACTCTGCTGGTCAAAGGAGGAAATTGAACACTCAGAGATCTGGGGACTTCCCCTCTCACCCCAGATCATGGGCAGGAGGTCAAAGCCTAACAAAGAAGTGAAAACCCAGGAACCTGGAGGTGGGGGCCACGTGCAGGAAAGCAGGAAGATGTCATGGGAAGTTAAGACAGCGGGGGTAGGGGATGGGCCATTGGGGTGCCTAAGACAGTAGACCACCCCCCTCAGATGTATTTCCAGCAGGGTGGTGGGGTGGGAGCTCTCTGGGAAATGGCATTCTGCTCCACCCCTTCACAAAACATGCAGGGAAGGCAATGGTGGGGTCGTTCCTCACAGACCCCAACCACCCCATTTTATACCAGCTATGCTGCTTTCCCAAGTCTTTTTTAGTGCTGCCTCTCAGCTCAGGTTGCCCCATCCTCTTTCTTAGTCATGGTGCAGGCATCTATCCTTCTCGAAGCCTCCACAAACACCCCACTCCCTCCTCAAACACCCTGAGCCAAGTGCATCCCCCATGGTTTGCCCTTTATCCTAACACCTATTACTATACTGTAGCTGTCTGTCAACAGGGCTTCTGTACATTCTGCTGGGAGCTCCTTGTGGGCAGTCATCTGCTCGTATTAATTTGAATCTGCCAAGTAATAGGCACATAGCAAATGCTCAGTACAACTTGTGGAATGAATGAATGAATAAGAATGGAACAGTGGCTAGAGAGCTAGCCCAGCAATTCACAGGGAAGAGACTGTGGACTTTCACACACACACACACATACACACACACACACACAGAGCATGCCTGTCTGCATACTCCTACCACCTCTCCAGAGTGTGATTGTTAACCTCTGGGTAAAGAGAAAATAGACTTCCAGTCCATGGTGTAAATTCCCTTCTAAACTGGCTTAATAAATGACTCAGAGTGAAAACAGGCTTAGTGTCTCCATAGAAAGCAGAGAGAAATCCAGTGGGAAAATGCCACGGTAAGCACGAGCATGCCCTTGGATTTGATTTACAAACTGGCCACATCCCAAGGACAGGCCCTCCCAGGCCCCTCCCCGAAGTGTGAGTTGTTTGCTAACATAAATCCTTCGGCAGTAGCTCTCACTGAAGCTCACAGACGTGAGGATACAAGAGTGGCTGGAAGATTATTCATTGTGAAGAGTAAACACCCTTTATTTAAACTTGATAATGACTTAGATTTTGAAACTTAGACAAGAACTACTTAACTTGAGAATGAAAAGTTTCAACGACTGTTTGGAGACACACTGATAGGGCTTGCGTGAACCCCACAGACGGATGGCTGAAGCACTGGACTGAGTCCAACAGCTTGCTTGCCTCTCTGAGGTCCCAGTCCCTATACATGTGAGTCCTTTCAGAATCAGAGAGGGTGGGAAGGACTTAAAAAGTTGGGGCTCTGAAAGCTAAGTGTGTTTTACTCCTCACCTACCAGGAAAGCAACCCATGATGGTCTCTCAGCTAAATCTCTTACCGCCTTCCCCACTCTCCTGTGTGTGGGGACAGCTGATTTTAGGCTGATTTTACTCGCTGGGCTCCAACCTCCTCTTTGGATTTTCTCTTCCTTTGAAAGACATTGAGATGGTGGTGACTTACACAAATGCATATATGTGTGGGTGTTCCAGGAGGGAACAAAGCAAAGGGCAGAACCATTCCCAAAGGTCTAGAAGACAGTTTGGCAAGTGGAGGACAGTCAGGTTTTGCTGCTGAGCTTTGCACAGCTTTGCACAGGGACTCTCCACAAATACGATTAAGGAAACTGGTGCATCTGAAGCTTGACTTATTTGTGCATAGAAGGGACATACCCATTGAAACAGGAGTATCTCCATCTAGACGGAAAATCTTAAACAGAAGATCCCAGGGGGGCTGTCAATATTACTATCAAAGGTGGCAATTATGGGAAAAGCTGTGCAATCCATGCTCAAGAAAGAATGTTCAAAGACAGACTCAGAGGAACAGAGAAATTCATGGGCCTGACACAGATAGGTATCGTCTGAGAGACACACAGGGCTCTGGAAATGTCTGGGATGTAGGACCTGGTGCCAGTCTATTGCCCCTCCCTTTGGAGGCCCTGGGCTTGCCTGTGAGAAAAGTGGCTGGTAGGGTACTCTCAGCTCAGTCAGGCCCTGCTACTGAAGTCCCCGCATGTGGGCCTTGTTTCTGTAGCTGGGCTCCACCAAGGCAGAAGCCTTCCTTTTCCTGACTACTCTCCATAATCAGCTGTCCCAAAGGCTGGCCCTTGCTTCTCCCCCAAATCAGTAGACTTCTTATCAATAATCATCCATCTATTCTAATTTTTCTCTCATAGCAAACCAATCCAATGAGATAAAATGGGTATCTATAAAACATATTGGTCCATTTTTAAAGGGTAGCTTTTTTAAAGATTTATTTATTTATGCATACAAAAGCTGGGGTACAGGCCAGAGGTGTGGGAGATGAGAGGATTCACTAGAGACAGAATAGAGAACAAAACAGGCAGATGGACCAAAAGCACTGCTGAAGGGAGCAGTGGGTAAGACAGGAGAGGTCTGCTATGCCATGTGGGTGTCTCCCTGGCTGGGGATCGAACTCATGCTGCAGTGGCTGCAGATAGCTTCACAGGTTGCATCTTAACCCCTTGCGCCACCAGCGAGGCCCCAGCTAGTGTAACTTTCATGTTTCCTACATTGAGACCACTGAAGACTGCAGCCCAAAAAACAGGCTTGTTTCTCCTGAGAGACTTTGGTCAAAGGATGGGTATTGTTACAATGGGGCAGGAAGGGGAGGAGATGTCCTATTCAGCTACTCCCTGCCCTGGTGAACCCCTACTCTTCCTCAGACTGGGAGTGATGACTTGCCCATGAGCCAAATAAGAAAGCTTGCAGTCCAGAGAGCTGCTAAGATAACCCAGGAAAACTGCATCTGACAGTGGATTTGAGCTCTGTATTTCTCTTCCAGTTTCTCACTGTACAATCACTGGCTCAGATTTAGTATTATACATAAAGACAGCCACATTTGGTTAGTGTTTTCTACCTAGTAACCTAAACACCATAGAGAGGACTGAAGCCTGGTGGGATTGCAGGGTGACCAGCCATACAGTTCCAAGAAGGTGCCGATGTTTTTGTAAATGCAGTGGGTGGTGAACAGATTTGCATGGCTGCAAAGCCCCTGTGGACTAAATGGTAGCTAGGGAAATGTAACATCGAAAACACAGAGCTTCAAAGACTCCTGTCATCTACCAATGTGTGTCTCCGCTGCTTGTAAAGTCACAAATTGAACACTTAATCGTGCATTTCAGTAATCAGATCCTTGAACCCCTTCTTCCCAGCTCTGCAGAAGGCCAGGCAAGGCTGTCATCTGGTTTTGTAATATGGTAGCGCTTTGCACTCTCAAATGCCTCCCTTGGAGTCCATGATTAATAATCTCTTCCTTTAATGTTGCGACAGTGAAGGTGTTTGTCAGTGTGTGCTCCCCCAGCTATGTCAGTAGCTGCGTGTATATTGGTGTGTATGTTGTATTTCACAGTATAATGCTATTATTGAGAACTTAATAGATTACACTATAGTATAAATATAACTTTTATATGCACTTGGAAATGAAAAACACTATGACTCTTCTTAGTGAGACATTTAGAACCTCATCTGCAGTGTCTCTGAGGCAAGCCTGAACTGCACGCAGAACCAGAGCTGCGTGATTTTTCTGGGCTGGTGGCAGAGCAGACCCAGTTTAGGCCCCACTCTCGTCTCCTTCACCACAAGCCAGGGAGGCTGGAAGTGGCCAGGACCAGCTCATACCTTACACACAGTAACTGCTCCCCTTTCTACGCTGCTCTGCTTCTCCTGAGCAGAGAGACATGTCCTTCCGCAGCCACCCTCCTGCCCCCCCACTCTATGATCAGTCATTCTCTTCTCTGCAGAGGAAGCGCTTCTCTGACTTACGACCTCGGACAATGGCCAGGGCCTGGGGTCTCACAGCAAACTTGCCCAAATGCATTCCTCCTGACTAAGGAAAACTAGCCTTCTCCATACTTGTGGAAAACATCTACCCCAGCAACCCCAGAGCATGCAGCCCAGGTTTAATATGGAGATAGAAATAGATGAGCCTTCAATCTAGTCATGAGCCACTGACATAAATGGCCAGTGACCTAAGTCTGGTCACATGGGCCTGGAGCTGAGGTCACAGTACTGCATCTTCTGGCACGTCAGGTAGGACAGTCAGCATCATAGCCCATGGCTCATGGTCTCACCTCTGGGGAGCACATCTGTGCCGGTATCAGAGGGCAAGAAGGGGTCAGGAGAACATACCATGGCCAAGCAGAATCACAGGGGAGGAAGGTTGGCACTTAGGCAAAAGGATGACAAGCATTTCTTGCATCTTTGCTTTGTATCCAGCCCTTCACATGGGGCTTAGGAAGTGATGGCTTAGCTACCAGAAGTGGTTCTGCGTGCAGTTCAGGTTTGCCTCAGAAACACTGCAGATGAGGTTCTAAATGTCTCACTAAGAAGAGTCATAGTGTTTTTCATTTCCCAGTGCATATAAAAGTTATATTTATACTATAGTGTAATCTATTAAGTTCTCAATAATAGCATTATACTGTGAAATACAACATACACACCATAATTCAAAAATTCTTTATTGCTAACAAATGCTAACCATCCTCTGAGCCATGTGAACCACAAAGTTCAAATCCCTCCACTGGCTCCCTGTGTATGAAGCATGACAGCCAGGCTCTGTGGCCCGTGACTCTGCATGGTCTGACTTCTGGTTACCTCTCAAATCTCATCTCAGTCTCTCCTCATCCACTGTGTAAGGTTACCTTTCTTTTTCTCAGAGATGCCAAGCACATGCACACCTGAAGGCCGTGGCATGAGGTGCTCCCCTCATCTGTAAAAAAATTGTAAATTTTTCTAAAAAGATGTCCCTCCTTGGAGGGCCTTTATTACTTGTAGGTTGTCTATCTTCCTTGTACAATGTGAATTCTAGAGACCGGGAATCATGTTCGAGTCAATCATCATTAGCCCCAAAGGATGCCACACAATTGGACCTTAAATATCTCTTGCCAAATGCTCCCTTTCCACTTCACTCCCGCATCTGAGTCTCGGCAGCCTGTGTCTGAGATGTGGAGTGTTATGGGTTGATCCATGCCTTTCAAAAACTCATGTGCCGAAGCCCTGACCGCCAGCACCTCAGCCTGTGGCCCTCTTTGCAGAGGCATTTCAGTCAACGTGGAGTCCACTAGAGGAGAGGCCTGCACCCAATGTGACTTGTGTGCTTATAATCAGGAAATTGAGAGAGGGACAAAGATGTCAAGAGAGGTGATGTGAGAATTCAGTCATCTTCAAGTCAGAGCGGCCTGGAACGAACCCTGCCCTCTCAGCGCTCAGGAGGAACCACCTGGTGACAACTCAACTTCAAACTTCTAGCCTCAAGAACCGAGTGACCATACATGTCTGTTTAAGTCACCCAGCCCGTGGTACTTTGTTAGTGCGGCCTTTTTAAACTAACACAAGGGCTGTGTAGCATGGCCTCCACATTGCTCTCCTATAGTCCCCCAATTCCTGCCCTCCCCCAGGGCTTATGGGGAGGGCACTTGCTACCATGCTCATGAGGAGGGGGGTAGCGTAGTAGCTCAGGTCCCTCCTCAGCTGGCTCACTTAGCATTTTTCAGCAACTGGACATACATACTCACTTCTCTCAGGTGAGAGTAATTCCTTAGCTGGACAGAGCCCACTGTTCCTTAAATAATATTTGTTCTGCCACTTCCTACAAACAACTTTGCTGAGGGAGTTTATGGCATGGCTTTAAGAGGATGCTTTTACTTCCTTTCTCAAACCACCATTACAAGAGCATCTCCAGGGAGCTGTGAGCTTGCTCCAGCCCAGGGCACCACAGGCCCCTCTGGGGCTCACCTTGACCATCCCCAGGGCCCAGCTGGGCTTCTACCTCGGTCCAGTTCTATCCATAATGATTCTTCCAGCCGGCACCCCTCATGTCAGAGTACACAAACACTGGTTAAAGCATAGCTCAATCTTCATTCCTATTTTCCAAAGCCTTTTCCAAAATGGGAACACTAGAGTGCTCAGGAGACAGGCTGAATAACTTGAGGTTTCTGGCAAACAAAAATATGTGCAGATGTGTTTTTCAAAACAAGAACAGGGCTTTGCAAACCAGTTCACAAAGGTCTTCTCTCCAGGAAAAAGAGGAAAGCAGTAGTCCTGGCACATATATCTGAGAAAGTGCTGCTTTCTATGTGTTTAGGTTTAAGGAAAGGGGTTCCAATTTCAGCTCAAGAGATGTATAGAGCTGAAAAAACTATCACCCTTACAATGAGAAAAAAAGCCGGACATGTTGCAAGCTAATGACATTTCTTGAACTCACCAGAGAACTGAGGTCACAGGTCAGGAACTAACCCTGAATCTGGGGAGAGATAGATGCACACAGAGAAGCAGGATTTGAGTGTTTGCTTATTGGGGTTAGAACCCGTTGGGTGCCATGTAAGCTGGTAAGAAAGACTCAATGAAAAGAAATTCATGATGAATTAATAAACACTTTTATGGTCTAGCCTGAGAAACTGAAACCCCTAGGGAGGGTGGCAGTGGTGATGAATGGAGACATAAGGGGATTAGCAGCCTCTTGCAGGCTTTTCCTTCATGAACACTACCATGCACTCACAGGGAAGATTCAGAGGATCCTGACATAGTCTTTCTCATGCCACTAGGTCAAGAAGGGTAGCTACAGCCTTCATCATCAGAGCAAGAACATCAAACCTGTCATCTGAAGGCTCTGCAGCTGGGAAAAGCAAAAGTAAATCTCTATGCCTGCAAAAGATCAAGAACTTGCACTAGACCCAGCATTATAGCCTGAGGAAGCAGTGGAGTGCTTATTAAGATCATACCCACAACACCAGCTTCTCTATGCCTGCCTGAGACTGAGGCTTAGCAGAGCTAACAAACATCAGTTGAAAGTAATTGTGAACTGTGGCTGGGATAGTCACAATAGACAGATTCTTTCTGGGGAGCAACAAAACAAAACTCAACATCAACCATCTAGAACATTGGCCAAACAAGGTGCAGACAGTGCGGAAAACCCTCAGGGAAATTAGCCCACATCCTAAACACAAAGTGTCACCAGAGGAATCTGACATCTGACCGGTAGTGCATCAAGGGTAGCCAGAACAAATACAACCTAACTCCTGAGTATGTTAACACAAGCTCCCACATTAAAGGCAGAAAGAAAGCATAATCATATCCAAGTTCAAAATGTGTACCTCAATCTCTATTTCCTTAATATGTCATCCAACTTTCAACATCAACAAAAGTACAAGACATATGAAAGTCAGGAAAAACATATTGCAAGAGACAAAGCAAACACCAGAACCAGACCAGATAGGATGCGGACCTCAGAACAGTTAGAAGTAATATAAAATAATTATTTTAACACAATGTATTTTTTCCTAATGGAAAAAAAAATACAACTTGAAAAAGGAGTGGTTAATTAAGCAGGATAGAAATCCTAAGAGAGAATCCAATAGAAATGCTAGAAATGAAAAACAGTAACATAGAGGAAGGATGTCTTCAACATGGATATGGCATTGATTGGTACGACACAGCTAAGGAAGGAATTAATGATTTAGAGAACTTAATAGAAATTCACTAAAATGAAACACAGAAAAAAAGGAGTAAAAACCAATATGTACATACAAGAGCTATGGGACAACATAAAATATTCTAAAACACACATATTTGGGATTCCAGGAGAAAAGAAAGACAATGGGGTTTGAGAAATATTTGAAGAAATAACATCCAAAAGCAAGAATTTTCCCAAATTAATTGCTGACACCAAACAACAGATCCAAAAATACAAATCCAAGAATACAAAAGCACTAATTTGAAGGACTGCTATAGTCATTGCACAATGGCAACTACCTAAGTGTTCAATGACAAATGAGTGGATAAAGAAGATGTGGTATGGATTTGCTATGGAATACTACACAGTTATAAAATGAAATGAAATGAAATATTGCCACTAGCAATGACAAAGATGGGACTATAGGGGATTATGCTAGTGATATAAATCAGAAGGAGAAAGACAATTACCAAGTGATTTCACTCATTTATGGAATGTAAAGAAACATAACAAAAGAACAGACAAAACTAAAACAACAAACCCTAGAAATATGACTGTAGAATTGAGGCTACTAGAACAAAGAGGAGAGAAGACCAATGGTCCATGGTGGAGGATCATGGGTGCTTTGGTGGTAGGTGTGGTATGGTAACATACATATGAGATGTGAATCTATACCCCTAACTCATATATAGTGTTGTAAACATTACCTTAATAATATTAAAAACAAGGTTACAGAAAGAAAAGAATTAAAAGCACTATGGCATCAATAGATAAGTATGGAGTAGAGAACCATGCCTCATGAGAGCTTATATTTTGTCCTGTTCCTGTGACCCTGGGAATTTTCCTCAACTCTCAGTGTCTGCTTTCTCACAATCAGAGAGGATAAACAATCTAAGTCCTTACTACTTGTCCCAAGATTTTGAGAGTTAAGGAGATAACATATGTGACCATACTTGGAGACAGATGCGGTGATATGTAAACTCATTAAAATAAAATAATTCAATTATTGAAAAAGAGATTATTAATTTTTCCCATGTGTATCTTTATAATTGTATTACAGTAAAGCTTACGAGATTTGCATTTTCTGCAAGAGATAATTAATAAAAGGTATGTTTAGTATAAGAAGGACTTTCTCAGACAAACAGCCACAGAGATAATTATTAGCACACAATCCACCACAGGAAATGGTGAAGGATCCATTCAGGAAGAATGAATATGATGCAGGTTGGAAAACTAGATCTATACAAAGAAATGAAGAGTGTTGAAAGTGGAATAAATGAAAGAAAACATATTTTTTATTTTAATTGCTCTAAAATATAAAATATTTAAAGCAATATTTGTAACAATGTGTTGTGTTTATAGTTTATGTAAAAGTAAAATGTGACAATAATACAAAAGTTTAGAGGAAAGATGGTCAATAAAGGATCTTATATGGTGAGTGAGGTGGGTGTAATGTTACCTTTAGATGAAATTGCATTGTTAATATTTATATTGCAAACCCTAAGGCAACCACAGAAAGAATTTTAAAAGATATATAAATGAAAAGTCAATAAAAGATAAAATAGATTGGGTGAAGATTTCTTTCAATTTGGTAGAAGCAGGCATAGAGGGAATTGTAGTTAGAAGAGCGTGAAGGGGGCAAAAACATTTGGTTAAATGCAAGTGTGTTGCTTGGTTCCAGTGCCCACAGTTGCCTCTTTTCTTTAACTTGTGCAAAAATAACCTACAGACATTGTCCACGCATAGAATGGTTTTTCTGAATAATTTTCTTTTTCTTTCACTTCTGTATTTAGTTCTTCAAGTCAATAGTGTTCAAATGATTTCAACAAAAATACCAGACATAATTGATAAAACTTTGTTGACCAAAACAAAACCTCAATGAGGTGGTATATTTATTAAAAACAACTATACTGGGCCTCCCCCGGTGGCGCAGTGGTTGAGCGCTGGTCTGCGAAACCGCCTGGTTTGGTCCCTGGCTGCAGGCAAGGGTCCCACATGGCATGCAGACCTCTCCTACCACGCCCGCTGCTCCCCTCAGCAGTGTATTTCATCAGTCTTCCTGTTCTGTTCTTCCTGTTCTTCCTTCCTGTTCTGGCTCTGGTGAATTCTCTCACCGTCCCGTGCTTCTGACTGTACCCAGTGCTTGTATAAATAAATAAATGAATCTTTAAAAAAAAATAATAAGAAACCAATTATACTATTCCTAATATTAGTATTCTAGATTGGTGACTTTTACCTTTTAGTTCATCTTTTGCTATACAGGGTAAACAATTAACAAATGGAAATGAGCATATACAAAATCTTTTTACTGATACAACTCTAAATCCTTTAAACTAATAATCCATTGATAACATATGATGAGAGAGAAGAAGAAAGTGTGGGTGGAGCAGGAGGAGGAAGAGAGAGCAGATGGTAGGGAGGGGAGAGGAGGGAACAGAAAACAAGAAAAGGAAAGGAAAGGTGAAATAAAAATAAAATAACTGATTTCTACTCCTGCATCTGTTAGAACCATTGAAATAGAATCTAACAGTAGTCTTTCAAATTTAGAACAGGAACTTATTTTAGAAAAGAGGCTATACATTTTCAGGAGGTTAAGGTCCATCAAACGGAGGGAACCTTCCCTCACAAATAGCCAAGGCACAGAGTCTGTCTTATAATTTGAAAGTCCAGTCACCATGCTAGTCATATCAAAATTTAAACAACTTCACCAAAAGAAGGAAACTTCTCATGAGAAACCAAATGGAAAATACTAAACTACAATCATACAACTGTAAATTTTCACATGGAAACCACTTCTCCAGATGGTAGAGGCCCTTGAGGACAGCGCCTTTGCTCCAGAGGCTAATTGACTGTCCAGATGAACTTGAAATGGTTCTTCTTCAATGAAAGTTAAACTTTCCATTTTGAACACTGGCCATTTATTATTTTTTTCTAGGAATTTCTGGACATTTTCATAATAAAATCAAGATCACAAGAAAATATTCCTTAAAAAGCTTTTTTTTAAGGAATAAATTTTCTCTTTTTAAATAAACTAATTTTTTAATTGAAGTAATTTTGATTTTTTAGTAAAAAGTATATCTATTTAAGCTTTGCCACATGATATTTTGATATACATAAGCATAGCAAAAAATATGGTCAAGCTTGTTAATATATCCATTTCCATATATAGGTATCATTTCTGAGGTCTGCTCTCAGCAAATTTCAAGTATATTATGCATTATTATTATTAACTGTTGTCATCAGGGTCTACATTAATCTCTAGAACTCTACTCACCCTACATAACTGAAACGTTCTACCCTGATTAGTACCTCTTCCTTTCCCACCTCCCCACTCCTAGTAACCTCTATTCTATTCTACTTCTATGAATGCAGGTTTTTTTTAGATTCCAGATGTAAATAAGCTCATGCAGTAACTGTATTTCTGTATGTGGCTTATTTCACTTAATCTAATGTCCTCCAGATTCTTATCTCAAAAACGTACTATTTGCTACAATAAATATGAAAGGTCAATGAAGAGCCACAGAGTCCAAATTGGGTAACTACAATGAAGAAAGTGCATATGACCTGGGTCTGCCAGTAGAACAGTGACAAGAATTCAGAAGGCACCAGAAGCTTCCATTCGCTTGTCCCCCCTGCTCACTATGGAGGTACAGGCTCCTCAGATATGGCCTGAGCCACACACATGAAGAAGACACCCCTCCTGTTTCAGAGTCACTTCAAGATGGCACTTCAAGTGTATGTTGCCAAGCCTCCTGTCCAGCAACTTTACAAATGACCCAAAAGAACTCACTCTAAGAAAATGGGGAAACAATCATCCACAGGGAAGAGGACAGTCAAACATCACTCCACAGTCTCTGCAGATAGCCCGCAGGCACAGCACAGTTGGGATGGAGCTCAGGGGCAGAGCTCACCCTGGAACAAATCAGTCAGTATGGCTGCCTGGCAGATGACCAGGCATTCTGAGCATCCCTGTGAGCTCCTCCGTGGCAAGGGAGCATCAGGAGAGCCCACGAGACTGGAGAGGGGGCCTCCATTTTAGCTTCTCCCAGCCAAAGCCAATCAGCATGAAGAGATGAACTCAAGAGAAATGTGTTATCAAACAGAGGTTTTTTGGTTTGTTTTTTTTTTTTCCCCCTGTGACCAGGTTTTACACCTTTCCTGAGGCAGGACAGGTGAGATTGGGAGATACTGATTTTAAATAAGACATCACAGATGATCCAACAACCACCACATCAAAAATTCTGCTGAAGTCAAATCACTAAAAGTTCTTGAACCACAGTGTATTTTTCTAATCTGACTTCTCATCAACATTTCAAATATTATGACCCGGTAATATATATATCCAATTTTATTATTTATGTTATAAAATAAAACTAAATAAACCACATCCCTTCCAAATTACTGGTGATGGTTTTGAAGTAGGGGAATACAGACTATAACTCCAAAGATAAAAAAAAAAAAATTAAACACCCAGGGGGTTTCAAAGTGGAAATACCCAAACTATGTATTACAGCACATATCTTATACAATAAATATAAATAAATAAATGTAACTGGTAAAAGAAAGAGTATCAGTCAGGACCGAAATACAGTAAAACTAAATCACATGCATTATACAAAGATATTCATTTAAAATAATAGAACTTAGACAGGTAGAAAGTAAAAAAATAATGTGAAATACTCCACTTTAATGCAAATAAGTAGAACTGGGGTGTTAAATATCACACAGTTACATTCTAGCAAAAAATAGAGGGGAAGTACGTCATGATAATATTGAATGGTATTCAACTTAGGAATATTTTATTCAACATCAATAATTAGCATAAAATATAAGATATTTTATAATTTTCCTTTAATTGATTTCCAGTAAAGAGACAGCTATCAAGAACTTCTATTTATGAAATAGCATGGCTTTATTAAATAAAGCAAAAGCCAGAATAAATAAAAGAAAAAATTGGCAAAACAAAAAGCCATTAGAGGACTTTGATGTAGGTCTCTCACTCAATCCTGTATGTCGACATTAAAGATGAGTAAAACACAGAGAATCTAAATATTGTAATTAATTAGATTGAGCATATGTAACACATATGCATGTATTTATATAAGCATGTGTTTATTTATATATGAATATGCCCCACACCTTGCCAACAGAAAGTTTACATCCTTTTCTATTTTCCATTTTCTTATATTATTTCACAAAGAAAATCTCAAATTCAAAGGACAAAGAAAATGAGAAATAATAGAAACCACTTTCTTTAACATCAATAGAATCAAACTAGAAATATGTAACAAGGTTCTGCACTATGATTAATAAGCAGCAGCAACTTTGGCATTTTAAAAGTCCTTTCCTAACAATATGCTGATTGAAGAAAGCTTAAAATACCTCATGGTATTTCCTTATAACAACATTTGTTATCAAAATCTTTGGGGTGCTCTAAATGCTGTATTCATAGAACAATTTATAGTCATTGTTATTTTTAGAAATTAATGGGAAGCAATAAAAATAAGTGAATTAAGAATGCTATTCCATATTTTTAAAGGTAAAGTTGTTAAAAAAGCATTAAATATAGAACCATAATGGATTCAAAAGTTAAAAATGGAAAAGTAGCATGCAATTAATTGATCATGATCAGAAAGGTGGTTGTGGGTTCTTTGGGGGACAGAGAAGGAACAGAAAGAATAGGATAGGGTAGGGCAGGGTAGGCTGAATAGAATGGACTAGAAATTAGAATAGAATAGAATAGAAATTAGCCCAGTCAAGAAAAACAAAACCAAACTAATACAATCAAAAGAAAAAAGGGTGCAAGGAAAGAAGGGAGAGAAGGGAGGGGGAAGTAATAAAGTAAGGATGGAGGAAGGGGGGGGAGTAGGAGGGAAAGAGGAAAGAGAGAATGAATATGCAAACTTGGGTATACAAAAAAGAAGGAATAGAATCATACAAATGCATTCATGACTGAAAACCTGAATAAAATGTTATCTTCCCTAGGAAAATAAATGATCAAAATAAACTCAAAGGTAAGAAAACCTAATGAGCAAATTGAAGCAGTTGTCAAAGAACTCTGGGATGAGCTTTTTCAAACCAAGTTAAACCAACCCAGAACATTGAAATAAAGAGGGATGGAGGGAGCACTTCTCTCAATTATTTTTTGTAAATAATACAATTCTGATACAAACCCTAAAGGAGACAGCACAGAATAAGAAAACTATAGACACTCACAAATATTAATGCTAGGTCTTAAATTAAATATTAACATAAGTAAGAACATATAAACAGGGATTGGGGCAGTGTACCAGTGTCAGCAGGATTTGTATCTCCCTTGGCCACTGAGCCCAATTACATTTCCGAGGTTGAGAGTGGGGTTTACTTGAAGAGAATGAAAGGTCCCATTCAATATCCTGAAGCTGGAGTAAGTTCTGGGCCAGAGTGCTGGAGAGGGGCCTTTCAGAACCTGAATACCAAGGTGGGCCCAAGTTCAGAACATTTCTAGAGGACGAGGCTGCAAGCAAGATGAGGTGGCCCAGGCAGAGACTATAGTGGGTCTGAGAGGTCTGCGAGATGCTTCTAGGACTCATTCTGAGACTGCTGTGAAGTCACAGCAGCGGTGCCCTGCGGAGTGAGGGCTGGGCTCGCCCGCCCAATAGTGCATGCCAGACAGAGGCCACCAGAACGCAGTGCGCCAGTCTCCTGGATAGAGAGAACTTTCCAAGCAGGGACAGGGCGTGGGTGGGCAGAAACCTGGAGATGAGAGCCAGGAGGCTGGTAGTTCCTGAGCACAGAGAAGATTTATCCTGGACAGCTGGCAGCCCTTGAAGAAGAAAATGTAAAAAAAAGTGAAAATATCAAAGTAGCATCAATGACAAAGAGGATTCTGCCATGTGTCACAATTTACCAAGTGGCTTCATAGCGGTTAGCTTTTTTTCTTTTTTTTAAATCAAAGCTTGGACCATGACCATTCCAGAGGTGTGTCTCAGGCAGGCTGGGAAATAGGAACCTCAACTCTCTCCTCTTGTACTAACACCCCCCCCCCCCCCCCCACACACACACACACTATGACCATTCACAAAATAGGCCTTGTGCCAGGCCCCAGTCACTGCTCAGGCCAAGCTGTCCCCACTGTTGGGGCTTCCCAACCTGCAATCGCCCTCAGGAACGCCTGGGATCATCTGAACCCCATCAAAGCTGTGATATTGCCCCCCTCCTCCTGTCCCTCTGCATTTTGCCACATTTAACTCCATAGATTCCACAGCCTCCTCAATGCTCTGGAGAAAGTGATTTGTATGAATGACGAGGTAAACCAAGAAGGTTATATAGCAGAGCATGATTGATTCCCTGGGGCTTTATTGTAATAACTTTAATCTTCTGGAACTCATCTGGTATGAATTTAGGAACTGTGCGGCATTTCGCTGAAATTCCCCCTTAATGCAGCTCTCGCTCTGCTGGCTTTGGAGGTTATAGAGTTTGCCATGTTTATGATTTGGCCCCAGGCTCCTTATTAATGGACCTTGAAAAGAGGGTGTGGAATGTGTAGGCGCCTTTAGTTGTGCTTTTCTTGGGGAGGAAACAAACAGAAATATCTACCTTGAAGTGCATCTGGGCTCTGCCTTCCTTGAAAGGGAGGTAAATCATCTTGTGCTTCCCAAGCCCCATGGGGTGGGAAAGCGTCTGGCACCTGTATGGTCTCCCAGCCCTTGGTGTTTGAAGACTGAGAGCGGGGGTGGGTTTCTGAGGTCTTTGTAACAGTAAACTTGGGTCCTTCCACTGTTGGACCCACCAGGGTTGATTAAAAAAAAAAAATGCCATGGGCTTTAGGACTCAACTTCCTCTCTTTTGATGGCTCTTAGCTACATCTGCCCACACTGGGGCTTGGGTGAGATCCTGCCCCCAGGCTTAGTGACTTTGAACTGGCCACCTACCCTCTTGCCATACGCCCATCGCCCAGTCCATTTAACATGCATGACCAGGTAGCCTAATAGAAGGGCCCTCTGCACTTTGCATCCCCTGAACACTGGGGTATCGAGATCAGATAGCAGATGTGAGGTCTAGTGCCTTCTCTGAGCTTAGAATTCAGAGTCTCTGGGAAGGGGCCAGTGGAAAGCGTGAAGGTTATGGGTACTTTGGGGGTAGGGGTGGGGTGGTGGTGTTATGGAGCAGCCCCAATATAAAAAACATCCTTTTCCCCCTAACAGTAGCACTATGTACCTATACCCCTAAATCATATACAGTGTTGTCAAATGATATAACCTCAATAAAATAGAAAATAAATTAAACAACAACAAATAAATAAAGAATTCTAAGCCTCCTCTGTAAAATCCCCTGCCTGCAGTGAAAGTAGGTGCTGGTCAGTGGGAGGTAGATTGGCGGTCCATGTTACCCCTTTGAACCTGAGAGTCTTTGTAAATAAGTAGAAATCAAGCAAATAGACATATGCAGGTGCCCTTCCAGAAGCTGTGTAGAGTCCTGCTAAGATAGCAAGAAGCATGCACCGCACATTCCACAGTTCACAAGGCACTTGCAAGTATACTACTTCATGTCAGCAACAGGCTTCAGTTAGCTTAGCTTGCAAGTGACGATGCAGGTGCAGAGCTCAGCCCTTTCTCCGGAAGCCAGCCTGAGGCGCAGCTGTCCACAAGAGATGGGCAATGTGCTCCCCCAGACTCAAAACGACGATGCAGATCTGAGTCCTGGCCACCCACCAGCTCCGGGCTGATCAGGGTACTAATGTCTCTTAGGCCCTTTTCTTCCTTGGTCAACAAATAATAAAATTATCTGCTCCTTTGAGTTTGTGGATCAATCAGAGCAGACAACATGTACCTATGTACCAAGAGTGTGCGAGGATCAGAAAAGATGCTCGTTGAGCGACGTTCAGCATTTTGCCTCTTTCCGCTTCTGTCTCAAGCACTGCAGGCATCACACACACAGTAGAAGACAGTGGCGATGGGAGAGAATGGTCCCTCCGTGGCCTTGCTGGCACATCAGAACGAATGCTCTCAAAGTCAGATCTGGCTCTTGGGTCACCTGGTGACTGGTGTCATCCATGCCCTTCTTGACTGTTGTAGTATGCTGAGAGCTCAGGGGTGTTTCCACACTCACAAAGTGACCATAGGAGCCCCCCTCAATGACACTGCCCACTCAGGTCCTGCCAGGACATATGACCTTTCCAAGAGGAAAGGCATGATTGCCTCTTACCTCAGGCATCCTGAGTATCCCACTAGGTTTTGAAAAAATTCATCCCTCTTGCCTTCCTAAGGAATAGGAAGGGGGAAACACCCGCTGTGAAAACCTGGGTCATATTCTGTTCTTGCTGGTTCCCCTCTCTGGACCTGGGGCCTCATATATCAATACACCCCAGCCCTGCTGCTGGGGTGGGGAGTGGAAGAGAGTTACAGTGCTAGGACTCACCATTGGGGTTGGGACAGCAGCCACTAGGCCCAGATCTACTGCACCTAGCTGAGCTGCTGTCACTAGAGTAGCAGGCTGTGGGGTCTCTCCAGAGTCAGCCCAGAGCCAGCAAGAGTCCCCTACCCTGCCCCTTCACCCTTCCCATTCCCCCTCCATGCCCCCCACTCAAAAGTCCCTCTGAGGCCCCATGTGTCCCAAGACTAAATCCAGGTGAAATAAGGGATGAGGGAACCTCTTCTTTATAGAGCAACTGTTCATCCCCCACTTCAAATACACAAAAGGGGAGAGAGAGGGTGGTACAGTCTTCCTTGAGGCAAGTCCGCTCTTCCCTTCGTCGGGCTATTTACTAGAACTAGTAAATTGCTTGCCTTGGCCTGAGTTAATTCAGTTAGGTTTTAGTCATTTGTGACCGTAAAAATTGACAAATACAAAAAACCTTGCAAAAAGTTTGTAGACGTTCTGCTCTAACAAGCTGGTGGAATTTTTATATACCTTCTGTTTCCATTATAAAGTTTCTTAAAATTGCATTTCTTCTTAAACTAGACCAAACCACTAGTCAGAAAGGTATCCCAGAAACCTCCTCTGTGCACCCTGAGATTTCACAGATGCCATATCCTCCCTGCTTGTCCGACCTACCTGCCCACACCTGGAGCCCCCTGTGCTAGGATTCCTCGCACAGACCATGCCCACCACCCTCACTGACCAGGTTCCCTTCTCACAGAAAAGTCTTGCTGTGCTGGCCAGACAGCAGGTGCTGTGAGGGTCCATCAGTTCACCTGTGGGCCTGTTTATCCCAGCACTGGGAATGCCCCTGGCAGAATGCCATCAGTTGTCCTCTGTGGAGAGAGCAGCCACCCCCCCACCATCTCCTCCGGGGGTGGCAGCAGCCAGCAGGTCATCAGAACAGAGCACTTGGGCCCTCAGAGTCCAGTTCTCCTCTCTGTTTAAGCCTGTCTCCTCCCCTCCCCTTCCACAGCTATGGACCCTGCCGCTCTCTTGGATAAATTTTCTACACATTCACAAAAGACACAGGTACTAGACATGGCCTTTGATCCCCAGGGTCCCAGGCACAAACATTCTCAGGGGTTCCCTCTTGCCTCCAGATCTGGAAGCTTCCTAACTCTGGTGCAGTGGGCCCAGCTGCGGGGTTCCGGTCATCTTGGGCATGCCCAGCAAGGGCTCTACGGCTGGCTGGAGTCAGATGGCTGACAGGTGTCTGCAGAGAGGAGCCAAGTGACATTCATCTGTATGTGGAGGGACAGGGGAGTCACGGAAGTCATTCTGGTTCCATTCCAGTCTCCTCTGAATGAGCCCGAGACAGTCAAAAGGGGAACTGCAGGCAGATGGAAGCTCTGTGGGCATGTGTTGCTGGCACAGGCGAGAAAGACAAACTGCGTGAAGAACAGCCCCACTTCTGTCTCAGTTGTGAGACCAGGCATGTTGTGAGGACTGAGGCTCACCCACCTCATGACAGTGTCTTTATGGGTGGCCCCAGCAGCAGGACCATGTCAAGGTCAGATTTCTGTGCAGACCGGACATGAAAGAATAGCTTGGAAGCTGGATGCCCTGGGAACTCCTACGCTGCTCGTGACTCTGAGAGGGCAAAGAGCCACCAGCCCACTTTTCCTACAGATGCAAACTCTCATGTGCCCTCAGGCTGGGGAGGGTGGGGACACTGAGGATGCAAGGGTGTTCCCTACTCTGTGGCTGGATACTCAAGCCTGCCATCCCCTTCGTGCGTCTGCTGCTGCACCAAATCATGCTCCTTGCTGCTCCCAACATGTTCCCTCTCTCTACCTTCTTCCTCCACCCACCTCATCTCTACTTTTTAGATATTTTCAGTCTTCAACATCTATCTTAGATACCCTGTCTTCCAGCCAACCTTTCAAACTGTCTCTTCCATTTTCTTCTCTTCTGTCTTACCCTCTGCCCCCCGCCCCCCCTGCTCCCTTCCTGTATTCTTGTTGTAACTCAAGACCCCAGGCTTATCACGCTGAGATGCGTCCACCTGCTGTGGGAGGGTTAGAGTGGCCTGAAGGGGTAGGAGATTCAGAGATCTGTGGCTGAGCATGAGTTCAAATCCCATCTTTCCCATTAACTAGAGACAAACTCCTTGAACTTCAGACTCCTCCTCTATGGCATAGGATGTGGGACACCACGTGGGCTCCAGGAAGTGGAAGAGCTTTGGGGCTGTTGGAGTTGGCCACTCTGCCTTCTAGCTATAAGCCATACCCTTAGGGGTTAGCTCCTGCCACAATTTCTGGTCATTCTCTGAAAGGGAAGGAAGAAGAGCCCAGGACAGCTGGGGAGGCAGTGTGCTCTTCCCACCAGCGCAGGGCAGGCTGGAGGGCAGCCGGATCCAGGGAGGTTTGTAACTCATGTGACTTCTGGGATTGGAGATGTCACATCTCTGAGATGCCTGGCTTTGCATGGTCACTCAGGACAAACAAACACAGGGTGTGGGGAAAGGATCAGGGGCGCTATTGAGTGCCCAAGGGTGGAGTGGAGATGGCTTTCCAGATCTTTTCCTCAAATAGATCCCAGGAGGCTTACTGGGCAGCACGCAGAACCTTCCCATAGCTGTAGGCTAACATTTCTCATCATATACCCACTTGCCCTGAAATGACCTGACAGAGGCCAAACATATGGGGTTCACTTCCATGCTGTGCTCCAGAACATCCAAACCTGCAGCTACATAATCCTGTCCAAGCTGCCCGGAGCCAGATGGAGGCTGCCTGAGCGCCTCTCTTCCCTCCTTAGCTGTGATCTGATCTGAGCTGAGCCTTTGCTAAGCAGTCTGTCCAGTTCTGCACAGGGTGCTGCAGCCCCAGGCCAGGCTTGAGGGTGCTCGAGCTCTGCCCTGGGACACAGTGGGTGCTGCTATCCTGGGGTGCGCCTCCTCGCCATGCGCTGACCATGTCCTTCTGTGCCTGAAGTGGAGGCCGGCAGGTGGTTCTCTCTCCAGTTCAGCTTCTTCCTTTTTCTTATCTGCAAACTAAACACATCTACCATCTGGTAACCTGGGGGATGGAGGTCAAATTTTGCACACGTGAAGCATTTCCGCCTGAATAAACAAGTTCCTTTTTTCCCCTTGGTCCCCTGTCATTCCCAGAATCGATCCAGCTGTTCACAGTCCCAGCTACCTTCTGGCCCCAAGTACTCTGGGGCAAGGGGAAGCACACACCTGGGCTGCTGGGTGGGGGAAGGGAAGAAGAGGGTCCCTCCTGGGAGGGGGAGGCCTGCACTTGTTCAGGGGCAGAGGACAGATCAGGTGGGAGCCTCCCCTGCCCCGCCCTGCCCTCCACAATCTCCCTGGGCTCCTGCCTTTGGAGGCTGGAGGGATAGAAACAGCACCCTCTTTCTATGGCGGTGCCCAACTTGGAAAAATGTAAGCCCCACACTGCCCTACCTCTCCTCCTCCCCCCTCCTGCTCCCCTCCCCCAGCGTTAATAGCAAGCTGCCCCTGGGTTAAAAGAGCGTTTTATCTCTACTCCCATCTCGCAAGGTTCCAGGCCTGCAGACAGACTGGTTCTCCTTGAAATCACGATTGCCCAGATTCCAGGGGCAGGAGCTGATAGAAAATAAGCTCCCCCAAGCTGGAAACAACAGGAGGCACCTAGAGGAGAGCAGTGGGGAATTTAAAACCTGTTTTCCTTGATATCAGGTCTGACCCAGGGACTAATTGTGTGCAGCACCTGCCTGAAATGCCCCCTGCGTGGACTGAGGTGGCTTCAGAACCATGGGGCACCCGCAGGAGCCAGGCAGTTATGCTGGGAGAGAGTTGTCTTTCCTATGGCTTGCTGAGGGCAAATTTACCTGAGGATCCAGAGACACATCTTTTCCCACAAGAGCTGCTCCTTCCTGACTTCATTCGCAGCTAGTCTGCATCAGTCCTTAGAGGCCAGGTAGTTGAGGGCACCACCCTCCCAGGACCTGGTGCAGCCCCACCCACCCCCTGTGCGACCTCCCTCCAGCCTTTGCGTCCTGGATTCTTCATCTGCAAAATGGGGATGAGAATGGCGGCCTCACCACACACAGCTCAGTGGGAGGAAGGAAAGCTTGTGAGCGCTGCTTCATAAACCAAGAGCTGTTCCTTAGGAAGCAGTAAAGAAATAAACAAAAAGCAATCGTGAGTGCTGGCATTGCCAGCGCTTACAGTACAGAACAGAAGAGCATCGCCTGCAGAGCTTCTGACTCCACAAAAGGGGAGCACAGAACCCTGCCCTCTCTTCTGGGAGCTCTAACCATCTGAACCATTGGAATCTTTCCTTTCTAAGACCCTGCGATCTGGGCATGACCTTAGCCATGAGGATTTCGGGTGGGCTGGGGCAGACCCTCCCTGTCACCATCGGGTCTGCTGACCTTTGGCAATGTCGAGGTGGTTACTACACACGGACTAACTGTGGCCACCCAAGAGCACCTTCGTGCTTCCTCTCTGGGAAAGCACATCTGTCCTTTTAAATTTAAGTTTTGAGGTGGGGGAAGCAAATATTGTCTAAAAAAATTTAAAAAATGATAATTGTTAAAATAAAAAATATATTAAGAAATAATTTAAGGGCCTCCCCTGGTGGCGCAGCGGTTGAGCGCTGGGTTGCAAGGCTGCCCGCAGCCTCTGCAGTGCCAGTTCCATCGCCTGCCACCAGCGAAGGTCACACACACACAACAAAAAAAAAAAAAAAGGAAAGAAAAGAAATAATTTAAGTTTTGATTTTTTTCCCCTCACATTTCAAGACCTTTGTGAAATCTAATGGGCTCTTCTTACCGAGCTAAGACTGCCATCTCTTTGTTGGTGGTGAAGCAAATGAGGAGGGGCCTTCCCAGAGCTCTGGGGCGAAATACAGCCAACAACTACACCAACTGGCAGCACTACTGGCCAGGAACACACTGAGGCCTCCATCTTGGTCGACAGTGGCCCGGATGTGCCGAGACCCTCACGCCCAGCCTGGACAGTGTGGTGTGCTTTTCTTGGCACGCTCTGGGCAGGGGTGCCTAACTCTTCCTGAGTTATGAGCACTCAGGGTTTGAGCTTCCTGCTCAAAACTTCAACTCCAGTTAACGGGTAGACAGAATTATACCCACAGTGACCTGCTGAAGAAGCCACAGAAGTAAATATTGCCTCGGGTCAGATCCCCTCTTGGAATCTCAGAACTTTGTTGAAAGCTGCCGAGGCAGGGGTAATACATCACCACCACCAGCCTCTGTTTACAACCGGGCAGTGCATTTTATGACTGCCTCGCTCTATCCTGAATATTTGTTTTATTGCCCCTGTAGGGAGATTTTTCCATTTGGTAAAAATCATCAGATGGTTTTAGTCATGTTAACAACTGCTCATTAAATGCAGAGGAGTAAACAGAGAAATAAAGGTTGCTTCTTTGCTATTTTCTTTCTTTTTTAACTTATGGAAGAAAATCAGGGCATGGGCTCTGGGGGGAAAGTGTGCGCAGATGTTACTCTCCTCAGCTATTTCCTGGGTAGGCATTCCGAAGGAGACCCTCCCTGCTTCACAGAGGTCATTCCGCAGGTGAGGAGAAAGGGGAAGATTTCATTTTGTTGCAAAGTGAAGGTTTGCTGTGCCCGCTCTGGATTTGCAGCCTTGATGTTTGATTCTTCTCCCCCACATTCTAGGAGAGCAGGAAGCTTGTCTTTCTGTTCTTATTGATAAAGGTGTGTCAGGCCTGGAGCACCTGAAAGGGATAGGTGTAGAGTGGGTGAAGGTGAGAGCCAGATGGGTGGGTGGGTGGGTGTGTGATTGAATGGATGGTTGAGTGGGTGGTAGATGCATGAGTGGATGGATGGATGGATGGTTGAGAGAATAGGTGGGTATGCAGATGGATAGAGGAACGGATGGATGGCTGAGTGACTGCAGGAGGATGGATGGAAGGATAAAAATGTGGGGTGCAGATTTATGAAGTATAGTTTAACCTCTTGGTAGCACAGCTTAGACTCTGAGGAAAAACTTAGATACTGTATGTAAGGGGCAGGACTGGACCACAGTGCAGGTTTTCTGATGATCCCATGCAGACCGGGTAAAAGAGGAGTCAGAATCCTCAGTGGTTTTACGCAGGTCTTTTATTGGGGTTCACCAGGCATATGGCAGGCAGGGGTGCTGGGGGGCTGGGAGGCCTGCCAGCCTCCCAGCCCCCAGTAAGACTTCACTCTATCTGGGCTCTCTGGCATTCTCTGCTTCTCTCTTGGCTTCTCCTTGGCTTCTGCTTCTTCTCAGCTTCTGCTGGCATGCCCGTGACGCCGCCCTTAAAAGCCCAGTCTTAGCGCAGGTGTACCCACTCCAGGTGCCCGCCATCAGGCATGCATTCAGGATCACAGGGTTCCCTCATCTGTTCTGATGGCAGGAGGGCAGAAAAGCCTGATATTTTTCCTTACCCTACACTGGACAAAGAAAAAGAGGCATCCATAGAAACTTTATCTGGAGACCCAAGAAAGGGAACCTGGAAGTTCAAACTCCCAGTCAGCATCCTGGATGTGCATTATTTGAAAAATTATCCCCAAATGAAAATATCTTATAATAATCAATTTGTTTAACGTCTTCAATTTGCCTGAGAAGCGGGCCGGGGAGATGGGATCCTTAGAGGTGCCGGGCCATCTTCCCACCTACGTTTGTCTCCCATCTCCCACTGTCATCCCCTGGGCCAAGCTTCCAGTGGGGCCTGCCTTTGCTCTCCTGAAAGCCCCTCCTGGCACCCTCCCTGTGCTGTCTTGACTAGAGCATCTGTATAGTCAAACTCCCAACTCCCAGCTCCCAGCTCCCAGCCAGAGTCATGTAAGGTGCAGAAAGAAGTGCAGGTTTCTCCTCTAAACTGGCTCCATGGGCTGGAACCCTGGCTTCTCTGACGAGGGACCAGCTGCAGTGGCCACAGGCCCAGCTTCTCTTCCATGACCCACAGCTGCTCTTGACCTCCCTCCCCTCTGCAGAATCCCTCCAGAGGAGGATACTGCTCATGTGAAGCTTGCTTCTGGAATGCTGGCTCCTTCTTTCTCCCCTTACATAGCTGGGCATGTACATCTGTCTGAACCAGAGGAAGAGGGGGCTGGTGGAGCTGGGGAGAGGAGACCCACATCTCTTGCTCCAGAGAAGGCCAAAACTACTTCTGGAAGGTCAGCATTGGGGCTGGTATACTGTCAAGCTGCTCAGAGCATAAAGGAAAGCAAAATCAGATCATTGTCAGGTTGCTTTAATTACCACTTTCCATAAGGACACTCTGTTGTAATAAACCCAAGAAGCCCCTCTGAGAGAAAGTGGGAGAATCTGGAACTTGCCTTCCCAGCACCCTTTTCATCCTCTGCCCACATGTCGCAAAGGCCCAGGCAGAGAGCCCATGAGGTGGGGCTCCGTCATGGAATGAAAAACCTAGACTCTGGATTAGACCACCAGAGTCAGCAAATGCTAACACAGGACATCTCACTCAACTTGAGTATCAGATGCACAATGAATAACCCTTCTCAGTAGAAGTATCCCACAAGCACTATCTGGAACATATTTATATTAAAAATACGACTCGTTTATCTGAAATTCAAATTTTACTGGGTGTCCTGTGTTTTATGTGGCAAACACATCCTTCTCATCTCTACCAGGAACAGCCCCACTAGCATGCCAGAATGAATTGATTTAAATACTGGCTCTTCCAGAGTTAGTTTAGCTCCTAAATCTGGGGAACAGGATTAACACTGAACCCACTTGACAGGGTAGATATGAGGATAAGGCTACTGCTGGTGTTACGCCCTGGGTAGCTCCTCTATGTTACTTATCCTTTCAGAACTCACACTTCCTATCACTCTGGTGGTGTTTATGGTAAAAACTGATGCAGATTCCAGAACCTTCCATGGAGCCAGACTGTTGAGTCCTGTCTTCCCAGAGGCAGGGGTAACAGGAGAGGGGCTAAGGTTAGGATCTGGCTTCACTGATTTGGGAATGGGGTGAAAGCAGAATTGAGGGGGATATGGCAGGTAGTGTGGGGACTGGAGGCACAGACCTGAATCCCAGGTCTTTGTTCTCATTTGCCCCAGAATATTAGAATATTAGCCCTGGTAGTCCGATCTCCTGGAAGACATCTTAGAAAATACCACTCCTGCTTGAGGAGTGTCAACTGAGGGAGAATCTTCGGCACAGCCGCCCTGGGAGGAGCATCTCACTTGCTGGATGTGCACGTTCACCAGGGAGAGCCCTGCCTGTGCATGAGCCCCCACAACAGCCAGGCCCCAGCACGAGACCTGAATTCAGGAGTCCCGGCTCAACCATTTGGAAGTGACTCCTGAGGCCAATATTAGATGCAATTGAGGAAAACGAGGACAGCCAGATGACAGATGCTGAGCCCTGGCCCTGGGCACAGGACTCCAAGAGGCTCCTTAGGTATTTTCCAAGGAAGTGATGTCAGTTCCTGTACACATTTCGACACCCTGTATCTTCCAGAACCCAGAGGGGCTGATCCCCAGATGTGCCTTTGGCGCTGGCTGGCTCTGCTGTGTTGGCAGCTCTGAGCTTCAGGCTCTGTGTCTTCACAGTTGAAATAGTAGGGCTGAGTCTGTGAGTTCAGTCTTTGTAGGACCCAGACGTGACAACAGCACCATGTAAATCTATTCCTGGGGTTTTTCACTGTGCCAAGTGGTTTCACATTTAGTAAATGCCAGCACCAACTCCGAGAGTTAGTGTACCCATTCTATAGATGACAGATTCAAGGCTCTGAGGATGTGTCTTTCTCACAGCATGTCCTGATTCCAGGTCACATCTGTGTGTGGCACCAGAGTGTAAGCTGAGGGGGTTGCTGACAGCATGGCCCCTAGGCCCACACTGGAGGCTGGGAGAGGCAGGGCTTGTGATTGAGATGGGAGGGCTGTGGAAGTCTGGGCTGGGGAATTCTCTCCCATCTTTTCCCAGGATGGATAGGAGAACTGGGTGAGTATTCTCTGGCTTCACCTGGATGACAAGAGTGAGGAACATGCCTCCCTCATACCTCATACGTCCCTTGATGATTTTGTTTTACTACTTTGCAGCCAAACGGTCTGTTAAAAGGGGGATGTATCAAGCAACCCCAAAATATTTTACAACATTTTCAAACTATATCCTTTTGTATCATTCTCTCCAGTTTTGCTGTCTCCCAATCACCTATACTATTGCGTATGATGTCAGTTTCACTCACTTGCTGTTCAAACTTCAATCATATATTTAAAAATAAAATTCATCTTGAGCAATGTCTGAAATATCTATTTTTGTATGCTAGTGATACTTTTTTATCACTTTTAAATTAAATATATGAATTTAGATACCTTAAGGTAATGTTTTTAGAGTACCACCTAACGCTACATTATCTTACACACTAGAAAATTACAATCTGATGCAAAGCTTCAAACTTGTACTAAGGTCCCTCCAGGAAGGGCCACCCATTGAACCCCAAAGGTACTCCACCGAACAACCTGGCTGGTCACCAGGGGTCTAGAGACAATAACACACTTGGGCCATAAAGATGCACCTGCATTTTTAACTCAACAGCCAGATCCTTGCCTCCCTCCCACCTTGAACTCTGTGTCCCTGAAGAACACTGAGTATGAAAGAGGGGAGATCTCACAGGGTAGGGGGCATTGCTTTACCCCTTGATGGAAAAGGAGATTTCTGGCAGGCAAAGAAAGGCAGGGCCTTTTAAGCGGAGAGCGGCATAGCAAAAGACAGAGAAGAACAGGTGATGGGTTCTGTTGGCCTCAATTTTGGGGCACCAGTGTCTGAGCATAGAATCAAGCTAAAAAGCAGTCTGGTGACCCCTGGACCCAGATTATTGCTCTGTACAGAGTTTTAAATTTAAGTAGCTTACCAAAAACTGAGACGTGTGTAGAATTTACCTAAAATGCAGATCCTTGACTTTAAAATCCTAACTCCCTTCCCTCTACTCCAATTCTTCATAGCACCTAGTAACTTCCATAGATTATGTACTTAATTACTTGTATTCAGTGCCTTTTCCTTTCTAACCCGGCACCCTCTTCTCCAGGATGTTAACTCCTAGAGGACAGATTTGTTTGCTTGTTTTGGGGAGGGATGCTCTCTTTACTATAGTATTTCAAACACTAGCCCTTGTCTGGCACATAGTAAATGTTCAACAAGGATTTTAACAGAGAAAGCGGCGGATGTTGATGGGTCCCACAGTCTGTCCTGGGACTACTGTGCTGCTTGGCCAGGCTGGAGACCCTGGTTCCCCGACCCTCCCAGTGGCTCCCTCTGGCTGAAGGTGCAGCACCAGACAAAAAGAAAGCAAGTTTGAGGCTTGGGTATTTGTTTTAACCAGACTTGAGTGTGAAAAAACGCGTGGCTCCTGCGGGGCGCCAAACTCCATGGTGCATCCTGCTTCTTAATTCCCCCAATTTATGATGGAGTTAGGTAAGTGTACCTGGCTTTCCAAGGATTTGGGATGCGCCCAAGTTGTGATCCACCCTACTTGAGTGGCAGGACTAGGGAGACATTGGGGGTGGGATACTTGATCACTAGAGGGCGCCCGAGCACAGCCGCCCGCTTTATCTCGCCGGCTGAGCTCCAGGACTCAACAGATTAGCCCAGCTTCGGAGAAGAGGTGGCGCCGGAGGATGCCTGAGTATAGTTTTTTCCTCCTGGACTGATAGTTCCTTAAGGGCAGGGACCAAGTCAGTGGGGTTTCAGTTGCGCAGAAATGGGTTTGACCCGGGAGAATAAATGAATGGATGGAGCGCAGGTTCAGAGTGCACCTAAGTGCGCGCGAAAGTCGGGCGGAGGTGGGGGTGGGGGTGCTTGGGGAGACAAGACAAAGACTCATCCCCACTTCTAGAGTCTGGGAGCTCTGGAGGTTTCCTGCTACTTGCCCATTTCTATAGTTCCCTGCTGGAGGTGCCGGGCCCAAGCCCAGAGGGTCATCTCATTGCCTGATGACCAGGGCTCCGGGCCTCTCCAGGGATAGAAACCTGGCCCACCGCGCACACCCAGGATAGATGTGGGTTCGGAATTCACTCCATTGTCTGGCAGGAAAGCGCGGGGAGGGGGTGCTGGCTGCAGCGATCGGACCAGAGAGGCCTCAAAGGGCGCTTCTCTCACACCTGCGCCTCCCGGGCCTCTCGCTCTGCTCAGGCTGCGTCGGGGTGTCAGGCTGGGGTGCGGGGTCTTGCCAGGAGGACTGGAGAGCGAGAGAGGACTGTGTGGATGCAGTTCTCTGGATCAGAAAGGCTCAGGTGCACCCACCATCCTGGGAGAATGGGGGATGGAGCAGGAGAAGACGCAAAGAAGCGAACTTTTTTTTTTTTTTAATCCTTTTTGGTGTCAAATGCATTGGGCAGAGGGCGAAATTACTGCAGTTTAACGAATTATTTCAGACTTCCATGTACTGAGTATTGTGTGTCAGTCTCCATGCTGAGCACTTCGCGGCGGTGGGGAGCGGAGTCTCCGACAATCCCCACTTCCTCTGAGTGAGGTGGGAGCTGAGATTTGCCTGTTTCACAGCTGAGAGAGCAGAGGTCCAAAAGGCTAAGTAAATACACGTTTACTCAGAGCCTTCGGGGCTAACGCTTTGTTTTCTTCTCTCGGCAAAGCATCCTATTTTAGAGACCCGATTTTACGGGTGAGGACACTGAGGCTCAGGTTCTGCTGACAAAGAATGGCGTTGGTTTGGAATCCGAGTCGCGCTGACTTGCAAAGACCGGTGTCCCGCTCCTAGGCCAAGCTTTCGGGCTCTGCCCAGAGTCTGAACCCCAGCTCCAGGTCTCCTGCTCAGAAAACAGGACGCTTCTAGCTACTTCGGGACGCTGCGGGTACAGCGGCCCTAACCCCTAGGATCAACTAGTTTGTTTTTCCTTAGTTTTCATTTAGTTCCGGCCTAAGGGGCTAAATCTCTCCATCTGCGTAAAACGAACACCCGGTCCTCCAGCCTGGCTCGCTGGCGGTTGGTTTCCTCGCTGCAGGTCGGACCCACCGGGCCGGGCCCAGCTCAGCCTGGGAAGGTCAAAGGCTGGAACGCGCCGCGGTCCCGGGAGCACCCAGGGCGCGGAGGAGGGGCGCGCGGGGGGGGGGGGCGCGGGGGGGGGGCGCGGGGCGGGAGGGGACGCGCGCCAGAGCCCCCGGCCGCCGCGGGGATTCGGCTCCAGGCCCGCCCCTGGCTCCGAGCCCAGCCCCGCCCCTCCCCGCTCTCGCCTCTAAAGTGCCCGGCGCGCGCCTCCCGCCGCCGCACTTTCACTCTCCGCCGCAGTGTGGTCTCCGCCGCTGACCTCCGTCCCCTCGCCGCCGCCCGCCGGTGCCATGGATGCCAAGGTCGTCGCAGTGCTGGCCCTCGTGCTGGCCGCGCTCTGCCTCAGCGACGGTGAGTGCCCTGGGCGCCGAGGTGTGGGCAGGAGCCCGGCTTCGTGCGCTCTGCGGACCCGCTGCTGCTCGCCCGCGCCCTCGCCGCTCCGCGCGCATCCAGTTATGTGACTTTGCTTTGGTTTGGAGCTTCAGGCTCCTGCTCTCAGGTGCTGTCCCGCGGGGTGCGGGTTTGAAGCTCCACGCCTAGAGCCACTCGCTCAAACCTCCGCGCCGCGCTGCGCTCCAGGAACCCGGAGCGATCGCCGGACCTGAGCGCACGCTGGAGCGGAGGCGGGAGGGCTAACTGGGCGGGAGCGAGCTGAGGGTGCGCTCGGAGCTGGAAGGCACCGGAGTGTGGAACCGAGTTTGGAGCCGCGGGCCAGGTGCCCTGACCCGCCTACCTGGCAACTGGTGCCTTCTCGCGCCCGCTCGGTGTCCAGAGACCGGGGGGCACCGCGATGCATGGTGCTGGAGGAGCGATGGGTGGTTCGTGTGGCAATGTGCGCTTGGTAAAGTCCCTCTCGCAACGCGACGCGCATGTCGGGGCGCTGTGGTCGGGTGCAGATGCACGCCGCCCCCTCCACACCAAGCTGGTCCTCTCTGCCCCCACGCTAGCGGGACTCTGCCGGCAAGCCATACCCAGCAGCTGTGGGGTTTGCGCCTCCCGCCCGGCCGCGCTTCTTCACAGCTCCGCAGAGCGCAGCGACGCGGGGCGAACCCGGGCGCACATCCAGTCATTGAATCGCTGCCTCTTTCCCGGGTCACCTAAGAGAGGTCCCGGTGCTCTCTGAGTCGCTCCTGCCCCCGCTTAGCCCGAAAACACTTGCAAAGAGGCTCCTTTGTCACCGGCCAAGCCAGTGGCCAAGGGAGCACTCTATCTCCACGTGAGCAAAGTTCAGTCACCAAGGCTGTAGGCCACTGGGTATGGTGGTGTCCAGTTTCACTGGGAAATCTTTTCTTTTTTTTTTCCCTTTTGAAGCTTAAGAGAAATCTCGATGTCCTGTCATAGGACACCACTACTACAAACCAAAATAAACTGTTGTCTTAGAACAAAACTAAATTAAACTAAGCTTTGCAACAAACTGCTCAGGGCTGCAGGACACTGTGCTCTTGCTGCAGCCCTGGCCGCTGCAGTTCCAGCACCTGGAGTTTGGGGCTGGGTTGAGCCGCAGACCTGCTGCTACCTCCTGCTCTGCCTTGGGAGATACTAGCCTGGATGGAGTGAGCATACCTGAGGCTGTCGCAGGCAGGCTGGCCTGGGCTAACCTGGGTTCCTAGCTGACCCCCTGGAAAGTGTTCTTTAAAATGTAGCAAATTGCTGGTCAGAGCTGCAGAGCTGCCCATATAAATGTGATTAGGAATTTTTCTCTTGATAGAGTATTCTAGGTTCTGTATTCACGCTGATTCTACAGGTCCTGAGGGACACTCTGGCTTGGGTAGTAACAATTGAGTAATCGTTTGGTGAGAGTGGGGATGACTTTTTGCACTTCTTGGGGAAATGGTGCTGCCCTTAGTTGTCCTTCCTCTGGGGACCTATAGAAAGGGCTGGAATGCAGAGACTCAGGTGCTTGAGTCCTGGACATAACTGGCCTGGGGCAGCATGGAAGGAGCGGGTCCTCATCCACAGACTCTCCAGACCCTGGGAAGGTTACTTGCCCTTGGAGTTGCCTTCTGGCAACCAAGTGCCTTGGTGAGGGTGTTGGGCTCCAGGCTGGTCTGGTTCTCCTTACAAGCCTAGCCGACAAAGCCCTTTTTGATCTCTGGGAGCCTATGTGCCTTCTGGCTCCATTCTGAGTCCCAAAGCTGTACTGGGGAGAACCCCCCCCACCCCGCCAACCCCGCCCCAGGTTCAGGCTCCAGCTCTCGCTGTCTCTCTGCTGGTTGACCTCAGCCAAACAGTTGCAATCCTGGTGCTCTGGGCTTCTAGGAGTTAACCCCAGAGTGGGGCCCATTCCCAGACTTGGTCAGAGGGACCCTCCCTGCTCCGTGTTCCATGGAAAGTTCTCTGGGAACTGCCCCAGAGCAGAGCTGAGTTCAACAGGTCCCAACCCCAAATAACATGTGTAACATCTGGGCCAGTCAGACTTCTTGCCCTTATACAGAGTCACATGTAAACATTTGGTAATAGCGAACAAAATAGAGAAAAAGACACCAGGTGGACACAGCATGGCGTTCTCTTCGTAAGAGCATTTAGGATTCTGTCACTTTGAAAAACCTGTTGAAAATCGCCATTTGATAGGCAGGCAACTGGGACCTGGGAGCAGGAATAAGAATTGCCTTTGAAGGAAATGGATAATCCCAGGGGTACAGAGGAGAGAGAAGAAAAAGAGAAAGCCAGTGTTTTGAGCTCAGAATGGGCTCTGATTTCTGGCCTGATCTCTGCTGCTGGGTTAGTGGAGCCAGAATAGCTTCTCAGGCACAGGAGCACAGCAGCCCCCACTGCTGCTCCTGCAGCATGTCACACTCTGTCCCTTCCAGCTCACTGTTGCCCTGGGGCTGGGGCCCTTCCTGCCTCACTTTGGACCCAAGTACTCCAGTCCAGCTCAGCTTGGGAGAATTCCAGGGAACTCGAGAGACAAGACACTTAGAGGAGACTGTCTTCTCCATTACCCTGGCTGCAGACCCCCAGCCCAGCTAGCCCAGGTGATCTGGCTACAGAGGAGAGCAGAATTCCCCACAGGAACTCCTCAGGGACTTTCTGGAGTTAGCTGGGTCAGGTGTAGAGGGGACTTCTGCTCCCCTGTGCATCTCCAGTGCCTGAGTCATTGAGCACCTCCAAACTAGGCTTTCTACTTTCTGGTTTTCAGGGGCTGGAGTTGAGGGGAGAGGGCTCTGCTTTCCTCCATACAGGGTAATGAACTAGGCTGCTCTGTCCCTACTATGCCATCCTGCAGGCACATGCAGCCTTTAGGAAAAAAAAAACAAAAGAGTCCTTTTCACTGGCTTCTCTAGCTTTTGTCAAAAATACAGAATCTTTGAGCCACCAGGCGGCCTCTGGGAGCTCTGTAAATAGCAAACTATTTTTTTTTTCAAATCTCTGGACTAAATATTCTCAGACATATATTTAATTCCTGATGAAAGGGTCCGCAAATTCAAATAATTTGGGGTATTAAGTAGGACTTGGATAAAATCCGCAGAAACACACACACACACACAAATCCCAGCCCCCCAGGGCTTGCAATTCTAGACTTAAAGGGTGAGCGGTGGGTTCTGCAGGAGCCCTTTGCTAATTTGCACTAATGAGTGTCAATTATGGCATTTTGCAAATTGGTGAATTGGCAAACAAAGATGTAATACAACCCAAGGGGCTGTAACATCCCTGTACAATGAAAGCCATATTTAACTCCAGTCCCACTAATCTCCACACCTTAATGCTGGGGAAAAGCTGAGCTCTGGGCCTGCCCTCTGAGGATTCCTTTGCGGTTGTCTGGGTTTAAGGTGAATGTGCAGAGAAGTGGCTGTAGGTGGGGGAGGGTAGCCTGTCCTGGGTAGATACAGAGGCTCCTGAGCTGAGGTTTATGCCAGGGAAGGGAGGACAGAGGGCCTGGAGCCTCCCCTCACCCCACACCCCCTTTCCTGAGGGCCTTCTCAATTGCTTCTGGAGGAGTTTATTTTGCAAAGAACTGGAAACCTCAGTACCTTGGACTGAAAGGTTATCTTTTATCTTGAGATACCTGAGCAGAGATCTGCTCCTTTCAAGTTCCCCACCCTCCTGCGGATCCTTTGTCTTCTGTCCCTATAGCCGCTGAGCCTGAGCCCACCCAAAGCTTGCTGTGCTGCTCAAAGAGAAGGTCCCCCCCCCCCCAGGGTGACCACCCCACTCATGCCATCGCTCTTGCTCCTTCCATCATTCCACCTTGTTATCTCTGGGCCAGAACATGCATATCCCAGAACATGCATATCCCAGAACATGCATATCCCAAGACCTGGTAGGATAATAAACTGTCTTGTTCTCATTACTTCTAGGGAAACCGGTGAGCCTGAGCTACAGATGTCCCTGCCGATTCTTTGAGAGCCACGTTGCCAGATCCAACGTCAAACATCTCAAAATCCTTAACACTCCCAATTGTGCCCTGCAAATCGTGTAAGTCTCAGCATCACCTTCCAGGGATGTCACATCTGGTGGGCATAGTGACACTTACCTCACAGACTTGGTAAAGCTAGAGTAATGGCATGTTCCCATTGTCCATCCTTGACCTGGGGGTAACTAGAGGCAGCTGTTTTAGCATTTGACTTTGTGTGTACACCAGAAAGCACTCCACTCTGGGTACCCTGCTGAGCTCAGTGGTCCTCAGTCTCTTCTTTCCAAGCTTCCTTCCCTCAGGGCAAGAAATGGCAGCTCAGAGACCTCCCCTCTGGAGACCCATGGCCTTCCTCAAAGTTTCTGCTGAAGTCCAGTAAATTAGCCTTGCTGGCAGCAGTTCTGTCAGGCTAACCAATTTCAGGGGTTTGGTACTTTGAATTAATCCTTTATCACGTAACACCAATTCATGAGACCCAAAATCAGCTGAAACCATTTTTAGCCATTTTTAATTTCAAAATTCTCAGCTCACTAAACTCATTTTCTCAAACATAGTACAAGTTTCTGTTTTTGCTGGTATTAATGGCAGCTGCTAACATTTGATTTCATTTGTATGAGAAGGGAGGCACACCAAAATTGCACATGCAAGATACACAGGGCTGCCTTTTTGTTTTTAAAGATTTATTTATGTATCCAAGAACTGGGGTACAGGCCAGAGGTGCGGGGTGAGGGGGTGAGCAGATTCACCAGAGGCAGAGTGGGGCACAGAACAGGCAGACTGACTGAAATACACTGCTGAGGGGAGCAGCGGGTGAGACAGGAGCCATGTGGGTAGCTCCCTGGCCGGCCAGGCATCGAACTCATGTTGCAGAGGCTGCAGATAGCTTCATAGTGCTGTGCTTAACCCCTTGCACACACAGGGCTGCCTTGCTGGAGGTGCAGAAAAGGAAGGACAAGGGAAGCATGCAGGTTGCTCCTTGTTTGGTGTCCTTGCTCCCCAGGAAGCTTGCACTCCTGGGCGTGGTCCTTGTCTGGATGCCAGAGAGGGGAGGCTCTGAGCCTCATGGGGAGAGCTCACCTTCTGAAAGTGGAAAATAGGATGGAGCACAGAAGTTGGCATAAAAGCTAAGCTGTTCTTAGATTTGAGTTTTGTGTCTTTTTTTGGGTAGCCTTTGCTGCCTTGAATGTGCTTGTCGCTTACCATATTTTAAGTAGCTGTAAGAGGAAATTTTTTTTTCCTTATTTGATTACAATAAAACACTATTTCTCCCTTGAGGCTTATTTTATCAGATACAGTATTTAGCTAGCAGGGCCTGCTTTCCAGTGCAGATTACACTAGTTTCCCTCACCCAGGAATGTACCTTAAAGCTGAAGATGCCAAATATTACCTGGGCAGAGAGAATCAATAAACAGTGGCACCCAGATTTGGCCCCCAGTCCTTCTTGCTCCTGGCCACTCCCCTCCACCTCGCATACCAGTCAGGACACCACACAGCATGGAGACTTGTGTGGCTGTCCCCGGCTTAGCCTCTGTTCGGGAACTTGTTTCTCCTCATAGACCCTGAGTGTCTGGACAGGGAGTCCTCAGGTTGCTTGAGATTCCTGATGCCAGGATTCCTGGTAGAGAGGGAGGGAGCCAGCGAGAGAAGTCCAGGTCCTCCTCTAGGAGTTTCCAAGTTGGGAGAGTGTAAGGGAGGAAAGAAGTAGGAGGAGGTACAGCATAACTTCTAAGAAACAAATGAGACCATGGAGCCTTCAGTGGGCTTGTAAACAGCTCCAGAAAGGAGTTTCTGGCAAGTTACCTACATTATCTCTCCTGGCACCTAAACCATCTTCCCTTCACTGCCTCTCACCCCCGCCCCCAGCTACTGCAGTGCCTCTTTGCAGGGCTCCTGTCTCTAGGCTTAGTCTGTCCTCCATGCACCATCAAGATGATGCTTGGAAATAAAAATCTGTGTCTCCGCAGTTTAAAATCTTACAAGGGCCTACCTATAAAGCCTCACCCCATTGCGCCTCACATCTGCTTCTTGAGCCCTGCTTCCCCACTCACTTCCCCCCCTTCCCCCACCTTCTCCTAGTCCCCTGTGTTTTCTTTCCCTTTAGTGTGTTTTCTCTTGCCCTCCCCCGCTTACTTCACCTGCCCAGTTCCTACTTACCCTTCAAAGGTCAACTCAGTTGTCCCCTGTGGGAGTTCTCCCCTGTGTGACGTCTCCCTGGACTCCCCACAGAGATGCTTTCACTCTCCAGGATCTCTGCAGTGGGACTTGCCAGGGCCTGGCTTTGTGTTCCCAGCACACCTGGGTTCCTCCTCAACCTGAACCTGACTGGAAGGGCAGTTGGGGCCAGCGAGGGGGGCTGAGCGGCTCATAGACCCGAGCGGTGCCTCCTGTGCAGCTGCACACTGTGGTCTCCTCTCTCGACAGGGCAAGACTGAAGAACAACAACAGACAAGTGTGCATTGACCCGAAATTGAAGTGGATTCAGGAATACGTGGAGAAAGCTTTAAACAAGTAAGCACAGCAGCCAAAAAGGACTTTCCACTAGATCCACTTGAGGAAAGCTAAAACCGTGTGAGAGATGGAAGGGCAAAGGTGCGGGGAGGAAGGCCTGATGGGTGACTGCATGTGTCTGTGGGTAGCGCACTGGCCTGGGAATGGGCGTGAGGTTTGCCCAGCATGTAGACAACTGCATTTATAGCATATGGTACGATATTGCAGCTTGTATTCATCCATGCCCTGGACCCTTGCATATTGGCTGTTTTATAACTGGGGTTTTTCTAAGACATTGTATTATCCCACTAGCACCTTCCACCAGTCAGTTCCCTCATGATCATCATCATCATCACCACTTTCATTTTCCTTTTTAAATCAATGAGTATTTCAAGATGTGTATTTGGTTTGTTTTGGAGCTTCTCCGCTCTTCCCCCGGGGAGTCTGGGCACAGTCAGGTGATGGCCAAGCACGGAGCTCAAAAAAGTATCCTTCCTCCACACCTTGGTGCTTGGAGGAAGATGATGGGTGGCGCTGGCAGGGGCATCCCTCTTGGACCCGGAATGATCGCAGGTACTGACCATGCCGGGCAGCAGCCACCCCTTCACCTCCTCTTTCAAGCTCTGATTGGACATGTAGCCTCCTTGAAGAAGCCACTGTGACCGGGGACTGTGCTCAGAGACCCTCTCCTGGTCATTGCCCTGCCCTGCCCTGCCTCCAAGAGCATGCGTTCCTCTCGCTTCTGCTCCTCATCTCTGTACGCACCGCATCTGCCTGGGAGGGGGGTGGCGGCTAGGGCCTGCCCTGCAGCCCCCTCCTCCCTCTGCTCCCCCCTCCTGCTCAGGCCCTCTGTGAGATGCTTATCTGGCCTCCTCCAGAATGTGGCCACCTCTCTCCTGGGGGGTGTGAGGTCCTGTCTCCACCTTCCCACAAAAGACAAGTCTTTGAGAATCAGATGCAATTTTCAATCTGATTTCAACTTTCCATCCTGAAAGAGTTTGCTTTCAGGAGTTTGATTTCTGTGATTGCCTCTGAAGTCTACGTATGCCGCGGAGGCTGCGTAAACCCTGAGGTTTCTGAAATCCGAAGTGAAAAGATAAAAGAATAAACAAGCCTCTTGCCACTCACCCTCCACCTGAAGCCGCAACAGCGTTTCAGGTTCTAATCAGAAATGCTGGCAAGATAAAATTTCCATGCATCAATGTGATCCACAGATGGGCCTGGTGGTATTTGTAACTTTTTGCAAGGCATTTTTATATATATTTTGTGCACATTTTTTTAACGTTTCTTTAGAAAAACAATGTATTTCAGAATATATTTATAGTCAAACAATTCATATATTTGAAGTGGAGCCATATGAATGTCAGTAGGTTACAATTCTCTATTATCTGAAACTACTGGCAATTTGTAAAGAGATATCTATGATATATCAATGTGATTGCAGCTTTTTAATGTTAGCCACAGTGTATTTTTTCACTTGTACTAAAATTGTATCAAATGTGACATTATAAGCACTAGCAATAAAATGCTAAATGTTTCATGGTATAAACCTCCTACTGTATGTGGGAATTTATTTACCTGAAATAAAAGCTATGCTGGTTAGACGTGCAGCTCACATCCTCCCTGGAGTCTATGAAGATGAGCTAAGCGGGCCTGCTGATCAGTTGCCTTAAATCCCTGCTGCCGAGTTCACGTGTGAGCCACAGCTCAGGGTCTCACTCAGGAGCAGATTGGATCTGTGACTTAAGTTTTTGCATCTTGTTTTTTTTTTTGTTTGTTTGTTTTGTTTTTGTTTTTGTTTTTGGTTTTTTTTTTTTTTTTTAACCTAATGGAAGCAGTGGTGCTAATTTTCTGAAGAATATTTGACTCACTAATTCCTCTTCCCCTTCCTCCGCCTCCTTGGTTCTCCTAACATCCCCATATAATCTCCAGAGACTCAACCCTCATAATACCAGCTTTCACATTTTCCCATGTAAAAATCCCATAATTCCAGGCCATGGTTAATATCCAGCTTTCTTTAGGAACAGGTGGCTTTACCCCATAAATCATTAAATACCATTCAGCTTGAATCATTTTAATGTGACAGTCATGAGCCAGTTGCTCTAATAAAATTCTGCTAACCAACCCTTTCCCTTGCTCTCCAGAACAATCCCAGTCATTCCCAGGGGGTGTCCACAGGCATCCAGAAAGGCGAAGGTGGGGTCAAGCTCCCTCCTGTCTCCTCTCCTGGATGGCCGTCTGAACCTCAGGTCTCCAACCTCCAAAGCATATTCAATTTGAAATGCAGAGTTTTTTTTTAAAATCAAGTAGTGTTCGGCTCTGCATTGAATTGAGATGGAGCACAGACTGGGGTCAGGTAGAGATGAGTTCAGCTGGCCCCTGGATGCCTTCACACCCTTTTATCTGTGAATTCCTTGGCCCTTAGGAAGCCTCAGGCAGCAGCAGGGACAAGGGTCAAGTTGGCAAATTGACAATATCTGTAACCAGTTCACAGATGTTGTAGAAGCCTGTCTAGCATTTTCTGGCATCCAGGAAAACGTCTAATTTATTTTAGAAGTACTGATGCACGGTGCTTTGCCCAAAGGGTGTCCAGGCCGAAACTGAAGACAGTTCCATGGATACATGGACCAGGGTTAAATATGTGCAGACTGACACAGACGCTTGCTTATTTCAACATCATTAATGGTTCTACTAATTTTATCTAAGGGGGCGCAGAGAAGAAAAAGTGGGGAAAAAAGAAAAGATAGGAAAAAAGAAGCGACAGAAGAAGAGAAAGGCTGCTCAGAAAAGGAAAAACTAGTTATCTGCCACCTCCAGATGGACTGCAGTGCACTCTGCTCTTGTCTGCCGGCGCTTTGTAAATTTGCTCTAACCCTTCTTCAGGGCAGACCCCCTGCCCGTTATGGGGGACACTCAGACTTCCATAGGGGAGTGGCATGTGGCTGCCCCTGTGGCCACACTGGCTTCTGTATTTATGTGCTTGTTAAGGCCCTCCTTGGTCGGCTAAGTTATGAAGAAAGTAGTTGTGCAGAGACTGGGATTGGGGTCTGTGACTCAGAGACTTTGTGCTCTGGATTGGCCCCAAGAGTCTCCAGCGTCAGCCTCAGCCTCAGGCTCCCTTCCTGCCCTCCACTGTTAGATGCCCATGATGAATCCGGAGCTCACACAGCTCCACACACTCACAATCTGCATTCCTGTCTGAGGAGACCGGAGCGTGGCCTGGCCAGTGCACAGAGCTGCCGGCTAGCCCCGCAGAGGCGCCTGGGCCAGCAAGGACCTTGTGTCTTGAGGCTCTCCTTCCTGGCCACCAGTGCCTCCATCATGGACTTCATGGGCAGAGTTGGCTGGAGCCAGGGCATTGGCAGGTGACTCCCTTTCCTGAGCGCCTGTGACCTGGCCCTCCACCACTCCGCCTGGGGGAGGGACTTCACCAGCCTCCCTCCTTGAGCCTGGGGCTGTGAAGCGGCTTTACTTCCAAGATGGGTGGATTTCTGCAGACCATATGGGGAGAGTGGGTGGGGGTTCTGCATTCCTAGAGAGTGGATGTGGAAATGCTTCTCAGGGAGCCTTCTCTCCAGGCAGCTCACTTTGTAGGTTGTTTTAAACAGGTCCTCCAGCTGGAGCAACTGCGTGGAGGACCTGCAGCTTTGGGGACTCCTTCCCCACCCCTTCCCCACTCCTGCTGGGAGTCTCCGTGATCTTGTGCCATTAGGTTCTGGGATACAGCTGCCTCAGGCCTCACACATGGGAAATGTCTGCTTAAAGTGAAAGTAGTTTATGTTCTTCCTCAACCCCTCCCTGTCAGATTTATGCCTGAGATTTCTTGCCAAGTCTCTAATTCGGAGCGGAAGGAGGGGGATCATGTGAGAGAGCAAGGTCCTGATTTCAGTAGTGCTTTGAAAAAGGACACTTTGAATATCTGGATGCTTCCCATCACCCTCCCTGCACACATAAACACACACTCACCCTGCCCCCTGGACCCGGTTATAATTTCGGTGCATGGATGCAGAAAGATGAAGTGGTTGGAGGACACGGAGCAGATTGATTTCCAGGAAAAGAACACCCAAAGCCCCCGCTTGTCAGACTCACCTGGGTCAGAGTATTGCCTCTCCCTCCTTTGTCACCCCATTCATTGCTGTTCCCCACTGAGGAGGTGTCCCTTCGGGCTCTGCAGTCAAAGACCTTTTGTTTCCCCACTGCCATCCCTTTTATCTGGCTAACTCTTCCAGCCCCGGAGATAGCAACTCCTGGGGTGTGTGGGTGCCCACCTCATCCTGCCCTCCCCACCTTTGAAGGCATCTGGATGTTTGTTGAACTGCCAGAGGCACCCGCCCTTTCTGTGGGAGCCAGCACAGTTCCAGTTTGCGGGACCTTGACGGGGGAGTCCTAAAAGCAAGGCTTTTAGGCAGGCTCAGACCTGTGGCCCACACTGTCCTTCTGTCTTCATACTGCAGAGCAGCAGGCCTCTGTGCCTGCAGTGGTGGCAGGTCTGTGCTGGGCACCAGGGAGATCTGTGTGTCCTCTAGTAATAGTGGGTGAAGTTTTGCTGCCCCGAGGTAGCATACTGCTTCTGCGGTGTTGGGGTGACAGTGCCTCCCTCTCACCTGGGCGTCGGGCATTGAGACAGTTGGCCAGTGTTGAGAGCCACAGACAAGCTTGTACCCTGTCCTCTGACCCCTGGCCCTGGGACCTCGCTGTGTCTGGTAAGCAGGGAAGCCTCAGCCCTGCTGAAGACGGGTCACTGAAGACTGGGTCCCATCAGAAGAGTCAAAGAGATGGAGCTCCATTCCACTGTGGGTTGAAACTAGGCAGTGCCCGTACCTGTACCGGCAGGTGAGCGGTGCAAGGTGTGCTGCCCTCTGCCCATGCCTCCAGCCCCAGGGCCTCCCCAGGTCCCAGGGGTGGGTGAGTTTGGGTGGTTGGTGGAGGTGGTCGGTGGGAGGGACTCCGTGTGAGACTGGGCTGCGTCTGCCCAGGAGTCACCAGCCCAGCACCTGTGCAGGGCTAAGGCCGGGCACCCTGTCCTGTCATGTCCTGACCAGCGTGCCAGGCGTCTGTGTCCCTCGTTCGTGTGCCACGCCCGTGCTTGCTTCTGTCTTCTGTGCTTCTGGCTCCATCCAGCCCTCGCTTCAGCCATGGCTGCTCTCTCCCCTCCCCTAATCAGGGCTCTGGAAGGGAGATGAGAGATGGGTCACGTGCCGCAACGACCGTGAAGTCAGGAGTCGGGGGCCCCACTGAAGCGGGGCTCAGCATCTCAGGCGTGTGACCGGCCGCTGTTGGAACTCGCCTTAATGGTGTCTCCCTCTGTTCTTGTTAACAGGAGGTTCAAGATGTGAGAGGCGCAGGTTGGGTCAGACGCCTGAGGAACCCTTACAGTAGCGCCCGGGTCTGAAAGCAGTGTTAGGAAGGGCCTGCCCCCCACTGCCCCCAGGCAGCCCCTCGCGTTTCCACGGGCTTTGTTTTGCACAGTTTGCCTTCCTTTCACCATTTAATTATGTAGCAAAATATTATGGTGTTTATTTTGCATTTAGCTTGATTATCCAATGTCACTGGTGACAGATAGGAACTTAAGCTAAGACTGTTCTTTTACTTGTTCTGTTATAATACCTTTCCCATGGAGCCCCTGGTCTGACTCGGGCATCCAGAGTATCCTGTTTCTCTAGCTGCTCAGGCTGGGACTCCTGAATGAGGGAGCCTTGTCCACTTTACCAAGTCCTAGGACAGAGAGCCACCAGCGGGTGTCAGGACCGGTCAACAAGGGCAAACCCTGGTGCCCTGGGGGCTTCCCTGAGCTGGAGGGGGGGCAGTGTGAGGCCAGGGGAGGGCGAGATGCACCCCTCATCCCACGCTCTCCTCTACATCCCATCACGTTCTCCTCATCATTCTGTCTCTCATCCATCATCATGTGTATCCAAGACTGTCTCCATGATCCCGGAAAAAGACTCTCTCAAGACCAAAGCTTTCATTTAAACTTGGCACCAAGCAGCAAATCACAATGTCTCGTGTTCCCGGGTCCTGAAAACACTGCACAGCTGTGTCTTGTTTGGAATACTGTCCGTGTCCATCCGTGTTCTTCTTCAGAATCACTGTCCTCTGTGCATGCGCTGTCAGTTCCTTGTATGCAAAGGCTGAGAGTGAGGAGACCCCAGGGGGTGCTTGACCAGGCTGTGACCTGAGAGTGGAGACCTGGGTTTCCCCACTGACCACACAGCCATGATGGGTGAACAGAGCCCAAGGGTTTGTTTTGCAGCAGGGTTAACCTCAGAGCTTCTATAGTTGATAGCTCAGCACCGTGGTTTGGTCTTCATTATGTCAAATCCAACCTTATTTTGGGAATAACAAGAAAAGAATTTTCCACATTTTTGGTTTTGCAAGCCCAGTCCACAAAATAATTAACTCTGGACAAGAAGCTATCTTCCCCGTTAAAATCTAAAAGCACCCTTTTCACCATTTGACTGTCTCCCTTCATTACACCTTGCACAGTGGCCCTGGACCTTCACTGCTGCCTCAATTCATTAGAAGCTCCCAGGGCTTCCCCAGGCCAGTCCTCTTAGAAATCCAGGGGACTTTAGGAATGCAGGTTAAGAACCTGGGGAGTGTTTCCTTTTGCCCCAGGCACTATTTACATAGCATTAAACAGTTTAAAATGTTCATTTGTTAAAAAAGGCAGGCACCTGAGGGTATTTTGATTATGATTTGTCTTTATTTGATCTCACTGATATTTCCCCCCCTTTAGTTCTAGACCCCAAGAACACTTTTAAAACTAGGAAAATGAAAAAAAAGAAGGACAAAACAAGGGAACGTATAAATTGACAGGGCACTGTAAATACCATGCAGAAAGTGTAGTAAAATCATCTTGAATTGTGGGTGTCTTAGATAATAATCTTTGGGGTTACAGTAACATGTTGGCCATTTCAATTAGACTCTAATAAACTGAATACTTATGATAGAAAACAAAGAAACAAAAATTCATTAACTGAACAAAAGATTCAAATCTTTAAATCAGCTCTTTTATTAGTTGCAAGGGCTATATAAAATGGGTTTCAGAACCTTACTCAATACATGTTTATATTGAATTTTTCAGTGGTATCATCACTCATTTTCCTGGTAACTCCAGAATGTTTAAAAATCTCATGAAAATTGGAAGCATCTTCCCCCTGGATCCCGTAAACCCAGAAAGGTTAAATCTCTTACTCCGAGGAAATAAACATGCCCCTAAATCTTGACTACAGTTAAGTCAAGAATCATTTCTGTTTTCCCTCTGTCAGGGAGTAGACACTGCTGGGAAAATTATTTGTGTAACAATTCCTCTACGGGCCATCCCCTCCAGAACGGAGCCAGCCCAAAGAAAGCCAATATACATTTAAATAGTCTATTTGCAAAGGAAAAGGCTCTCCCACCCCACCCCCTTTGCTTTCAGAATACAAGTCAAGTGCATCTGTAGCCTTTGCCTGCCATTCCCCTGGGCCCCTGGGGTTCCCCAGGTAGGTCGCCACTGCCAGCCTTTGCATCAGGACTCAGCCGAGGGGGACGAGCGGGAAGGGGGCTCGTGGAATCCGAGTCTATGCGTCTGTTGTTTGCACTGTTCTTTGTCCTGCTCCTGCCAGGTGCTGAGATCTCAGCAAGGAGGCTAAGAAGGGTCCCCTGCTTGACTACCTGTTCTCCAGAGGAAGGAGGGTTAGCTTAGAGCAGAGGGCCAGAATACCGAAAGATTGCAGCATCCCCTCACCCCCATGTGTGAAGTCCAGAGAACTTCTAAGCCTTGTCAGTGGATCCGATTTGACCCTTCCCAGGTGTGACTTTCTGCCCACTCACGACCTGGCGCATCACCACTGTGATTTTAGCCCCTTTACCAGGTGGCATCATGCCCTTTTGCAGCTGAATGAGAATTATGAATGAGAGGGGTCCTGATCCCTTTCTGCATCTTCTCAGACCCCTTTTGAGGAAGCCCCTTCTTGGGAAATGCTCCCTAGAAACCTCCAAGTCCCGCAAGCAGATCACTGACATTGCCAAGTGGAAAAAGCCACATAGGGAACTTGTTCTGCTGCCTTGCTGGGTTCTCGGTGTCTGAGCAGTGATGGGTTCAGTGTTAAATGTGATAAATACTGTATTTTATATTGTTTAATTTGCATCTCCCAGATAATGTGAAAATGGTCCAGGAGAAGGCAGCTTCCTCTATGCAGTGTGCTTTTTTTAAAAAAAAATAAGTAACAACTCCTTTTGAGAAACAATTTCTACTTTAAAGTCATATCGATGAAAAGATGTATATGCATTTATAATTTTCCTAATAAAGACATGTATTCAAATGTACTTGGCTGATGGTTTGAAGTTCGTGTTATCATTTGAAATGTTCCAGACTTGGTTTTCTTCCCTCAAACCTAACACACAAATTTTACATAATCCTAGCTCTGGTGGTTAGTGGAACGCAGGGCATTTTAATCACACTAATCATAGACAAGAATTCTAGGGATATACTTGGTCTCCTAATCAGCTGATCCTTAGAAGGCAAAAGACATTCTCTTTACCCAATGTCCATGTTTTTGCTGGACTTCTTTCTTTTGCCTTTTAGGCAAACCATACCTCTTTTCTAGAAATTTCAAGTGTCCATGTATATTGCCTGATAGCTGTGTGGAAGGAAATCTCCACTCTGTATTTCTCAGGCTTAGAAGACACTGAGGCCCCCCATAGCCTGTGTTTCTGTTAGCACATACTTCACTTCCAGAGTTCTCCAAGCTGTTCCTACTCTCCTGCCCCAATGTGAGTAGGAACTCAGTCTGTCCCCTATGCTGAGGGCTAGACCTCAGGCAGTTGCTCACAGACAGACTGGGAGGGAGGACCAGTGTCCTGGGAGGAAGTGAGGGGAGAGGTCAAGGACTCTGGAGGGTGGATAGCAGCCAGGCTCTGCACTGTAGTTGAGGAGGTTGCTCAGGAGAAGTGACTGGTCCCAGTCAGCCTGGCAGGGCCCAGAGGCAGCCATAGGCTCACCTTGCTGTGGCCTCTTCCCAGGCATTTCCCTGAACATGGGACCATGGCCCAAGTCACATGGGCTGGTAGGCCGTGAGGAAAGAACCATTCTGGGCATTCCTGAGCTTGGGGGGAGGCAGTTCTCCTTCAGGCCACGATGAGAAGCCCCAGTGCCTTGTTGGGCCTTGGCACCTGGGAATGAAACCTGCCAGGGACCAGCTCTGTCTAGTTCTTCCTTGGCAAGAGCACCTGCCCAGCCTGAGGTGTGGGCCTGCCCCCCTCCCCTCAAGGTGGCCAAGGGGAACTGGAGGCTAATGTATTCATTGTGTTTCCTTAAGTAGGCAGGACAGAGTTCCCTCTAGGCTCAAACACAGGCCTTGGTCAGGCACTTGCCATCCAGTGGACAATCCTGGGGCAGCCTGGGCCTGCCACACACGGGTCCAGGCACAGTCTTCTTTAATTCCCCCAAATAGTCCCGGGAAATGCCAGCCTGCTCCCGTGTGATCAACAGAGACAAGATCTAATTGGGGATGTTGCTCGGGAGAAGCAACCATGGAGCGACTGTGGAGCCTCCACATCTCAGAGCTGGGAGGTCACATCTGCTCCTAGGCTGTTTGGTGTCAATGCACCAAACCACCTGTCCTTGTAGCTTGCAAAGATATGTCCCAGGCAGAGGCAGTGTGGTTGGGGTTGTTGGACTCTGGGCCAGTCTTTCCTCTCTGACCCAAAGGTATGTCAAGGGGTTAAGAGAGAGTCCATTTAGAGAAAATGCTGGGCAACCTGTGGCTATGGAAGTGGTATAGTAAGTCAGAAACAGCAATTGTTGAAGATGAAATGACATTGAACAGAAAAGAGAAGAAAATAAATTGTAAAACATTGGTCTTTGCACACCCACTAATGGAAAAACACTGTACACACGTGTGTCTGTGTGTGTATTTCATAACGTCAAATGCAATTTTTATTGCAGGTTGTGGACCAAAAAAAAAAAAAAAAAGCACCGGTCTTGTGTACATAAAAAGATGACTATGGATAGAAGGAAATAAATGAGAAGCTAACACTAGATTTCTTTGTCTTGATAACTTAAAAAAAATTCTAATGTTTCTAAAATGAATTTACATTTTACCATTGCAGTAATCATTTAATGGCTATTTTTCTTTCCTTTCCTAAAGGACTGTTGGCTTTAAATTAAATGATGGTGTCTTAGAACCAAAATGCTCCCCTCTACTGAGCCCTCTCGTCTAGGCTATGACATCAGAATCAAGTGCAGTCCTTGCAGGGTGAGGCATCTGACTAATATGTGTTATCAGGTGGCACTGATCCCAGACACAGAAAGTAGATAAGAAAGGTTCAGGGAAGTGCCTGATGCTTTATATGCTGAGCTAGTTCTGGAATTAGGTTAACTCTGACTCCAAATCTCCATCAATGTACTCTGTAGAAAAAGGCTGGGATTTGAGCCTTCCTAGGAAGGGTTCAATTCACAGTCTGCTTTTCTAGAATAACAAACCCAGATCTTACCCAAATGTCACGTTCTCTGCAGCTGCCAAAACAGATGATCTCAAGTGGCAGGAGATCCCTGCCTCAATGCCTTTTCAAGGAATCCAATTCCTATGGAGGGCTCATGAAGTGACCCCTGACCTTTCCAAGATGGTTACTGTGCACTTACCTGCTAGATCTGCACCCAGAAGCTGCCAGGAGAAAGGGCCTAAGTTCCCAGAAAGGGAGGACTTGAACCACAAAGTTCCAAAAAGGGGGGTCTCGGGGGATTATCCCCTGAGTAATCAAAAGTATCAGTGATGCTATTCAGATGCCCTTTCAACATCCTTAAAGAACAGAGTGACCACACGGCTGTGCCCGTACGTGCCAGCCCCAGCATTTGCCTGTTGTCCCGAGGAATGACTGTTAGTGCCTTCCTCTCTCAGAGTGCCCTAGTTTGAATGATTAATTCGTCATCTTATCAAAGAATGAATGAGTTTGAGGAGTCTGCTAATCGCATGCCTAGAATGGCTTTAAACTATCCTGCTCCTCTCGTCCTCTCCCTCCTGGGTCTCCTTCTCCTGCCTGCCTTCTATGTCCAACATCTATTGTCAAACCTGTTTGAGTAGGTTGCCAGGTGCTCCTGGTGACATTTGTCCCTTCAGCTGCTTGTGTGGGGATGTTTCTTTGCTGGAGGCTGAGCCGTGATAAAGGATTGAAGGCCCTTTACCTGGAATTTTCCCCCCAGGCCTGTCTCCCAATTTGCTGGCGTGGCCTGTTGTACCCGAGGGAGGACATTCTCATGAAGTTAGGGTTCAAGAATCATCCAAATTCACGTGCTTAGTTCTCAGGGCACACTGGCCCCCCAGTCCATGTGCCTCCTACTTAGCCTGCTGCTTCCCCCTTTCGCTAGTCTTTCTGCAGCCTCAGACCCATTCCTGGGCCCACCTGACTCTGAGGTCAGCGCTCCTATAGACTATCCCACTCAACAGGGGCATGGGCCAGTCCCCCTGCCCTGGGGCCCATCAGCAAGACACACCTGCTCTACCCAATTGCTTGGAAGTTTTCTTTTTTTGTTTTAAAGATTTATTTATTTATGCATACAAGAGCTGGGGTACAGGCCAGAGATGTGGGAGGTGAGAGACAGAGACAGAGACAGAGTGGGGAACAGAACAGGCAGACTGACTGAAATACATTGCTGAGGGGAGCAGCAGATGAGACAGGAGAGGTCTGCTGTGCCATGTGTGTTGCTCCCTAGCCAGCTGAGGATCGAACTCATGCCACCAAAGCTGCGGATTGCTTTATAGTATGGTCATTTAACCCCTTGCGCCATCAGGGAGACCCTAATTGCTTGAAAGTTTTAAGCTCCTACATCTTCCTGGGGTCACCACTAACTCACTGCAAGGCATTGTAATTACTGAGCAGAACAGAATATTTAAACAAACAGCTGGGGTTATGTAAGTGCCACCGCTGAGGCTCATCCACCTACAGCAGCTCCTCAGACCTACCCACCCCTGAGAAGTTCTGGCCTATGGGGCACATCTAACTATAAGCGTGTTGCCAAGCATGTGGTTTGGAAACCATTTTTGCCTCTTTACCTGTGAACTGGAAATCTTTCATCTCAATGTCACCGTTTCTTAATTTTTCAATGCTTCACAAACCATTGATTTTTGAACATGTATGGTCTTGGAAATTCAGATCCCCAGCTTTTATCCTTCACTCCTAAATGTTCCAGCTTCAGCAAATTCATTCCGCCAGCTCTCTTGCCAGGAGGCCCCTGTGCCACCTCATGCCACTGTAAAAAGTCTGGTCCCTTTTCAGAGCAGCCAGATGGTCGCATCCAAAAATAAATAAATAAATAAATGATTTCCGAGTAAAATAAGAGACACAGAGCCCTACCCTGAGGCCTACCATATCTACCCCTCAACTTCTCAACTTGGTCCTCACCCAGAAGTTTCTTCAAAAGATGCACAGACAATGGGCCTCCCCTGGTGGCGCAGCGGTTGAGCACTGGGCTGCGAAGCTGGCCGCAGCATCTATAGCACCAGTTCGATTCCTGGCCACTGGCGAGGGTCCCACATGGCACGACAGACCTCCTCCTGCCACACCTGCTGCTCCCCTCAGCAGTGTATTTCGTCAGTCTGCCTGTTCTGCTGCCCGCCTGCTCTGGCTCTGGTGAATTCTCTCACCCTCCCGCGCTTCTGACTGTACCCAGCACTTGTATAAATAAATAAATAAATCTTTTAAAAAATAATAAAATAAAATGCTAACCTTTAAAAAAAAAAATGGTGCACAGACAAGTCCCCTGCAATTTGGAGATAAGATGGCCATCTCCTCTTTCCCCAAAACACGCCATGAGCTGTTATGATGGAATCAGATCAAGGTGGAACAAATTTGTTTATCCCAGCACTGAAGTGTTCCATCCCCATTGTTTTTGTTCACATTTTTACACGGTTCAGCATCAAAGTGAAACAAAACAAGAAAGAAAAAGGCATCTCCAGCAGGTTAGGGCTTGGCATCATGGCAGGAACTGCAGACACTTAGGAGGAACTCCATCTCAAGGAGCCAGTCAAACCCACAGACTGGAGGAGCCAGGGGGCCACTTCCAGCCTTAGGGGCAGCTCTGACCTGACTGAGAGTCTTGGGACAGAACCAGAGGCGGAGGGCAAGAAAAGGCAGGATCCTGGACCTTTGAGCATCCCAGAACCTGGAAGCAGAAATACAGGCCCCTGAATCCCCGGACTTGGCCATTCCTAATGAGAACAGATGCCACGGATGTGCAGAAGCTCGAAGGTGTTGAGAAATAAACAAAAGTTGAAATACATGAAAACAGAATTTATAAAAAATATTATTAAATACTCAATTTTAAGCCACGTGAGATCTTTGTAATTTTCTTGATAACCTAAGATTTCGGATTCAATCAGTGTCTTTCCTCACAGAAGAGCTGCTCTGGGCCTCAGAACCTTATTGGACTCTTGTTGGGTTAAAAAGAATTGAGTTTGGTTGGGCCAGTTTCTTATTTAAACATGTCACCAATACTTGTTTGGTTGGGGTGCTGCTGGGCACCCGGTTCCTGGGTTACATCAGCCCACACCAGTGTGCCTCTAGCCCACTCATATTCTAGGGCCTCATCTACTCCAAATTTGTTTCCTCCCCCAGAGGGAAGCCCTGTGATACCTTCCATTTCTAATGAACCCTCCATAAAACCAGACAGCATGGGACTGGGGCAAACTTGAACACAGAAGGCATGTAAAATGATTCCTGTTTCTGTCACTACCTGTGATGTCCTAAAAGTGTCTTTCTTACCCTTGAACGCCAGTGACCTCCCTGGCCTTTGCGATCTACCATTGGAGACTCGACCTGAAACCCCAGAAATGCTGGCTCTTGAAGCATCACTTTCTCACCTTATCGAACTAAAGGATTTATGGGACTGGTTGGGGCTGAGCTCACACTTTTTTGAAACTGGCCCTGAGAAGCCCTGGAGAGGGTCTTGGGCCAGACTGTCCTCCCCTCCCAGGGTTTGGCATTGAACCAACTCTAGGGAATATCTCCAAAGCTGTTCTGGGCCCCAGTTCTCTTTGATTTGTTCCCAATCCCTCCGTTCTGCCCCAACCACTCAGAAACAAGACATCCTGAACCCAGGGAGTGTGTCTCTTCCTCCCAGACCCTCCATTCCATCTGCTCTCACAAGCATGAGAGCGGTTGAGAGAGGGAAGAGCAATCCAGCCTCCGAGGAGGTAGGCGAACCTCCAGAGACCAGTTGTTGCACCTTTGGGATCCGGCAGCTCTGTGGGCCAGATGCTGAGAGAACCCCTGGTGTATATTTTCTACCCTGACTTCACAGCCGATCTTCAAAATCACTTATTCAATTACCTGCTGGAAAAGCAAAAGCATCTCAAACTGTGTAGATAAAACCCAAATGTGAAAAAACCCTTGATTCTTTACAACCTCCTTGCTAGGTCAAAGCCATTGCCTTCCAGTTGTGCCAGCTCGGTGAGCCTCATGGCTCTGCCAGTTGCTGGAGCCAAACTTCCAGCGTCACCTGTGACTCCTTGGCTGCAGGCCCACCCCCACTTCTGTCCAATAGTCAGCAGTCACAGGGCTTGCTTTAAAACTAGGCCTTCTGGGCCTCCACACCTGGCCTCCTGCTGCCTCACCTGGTGGCACAGGAGCTGTCAGTGGCTGTGGAGAGTGAGCAGGGAGGGTCCGGGAGTGTGGGTGTGGGGGTTGGAGGGGCACCTGCTGTGGTGTGTGAGGACTGGTGCTGGTGCCTTGGCAGGCAGGGGGCCTGCCCATTGGCTGCTGCTCACTTCCTAGCCCATCACTGGGAAACCAGCCTCCAAGTCGCAGCCTCCCCTCACCCTTATTTGATTAATACGATTCTCTGAGAGTGCCCAGCAGACTTCATTCTAATCAATTCTCTGCAGACCTTGAGGGCAGATGGCGGCAGGGGCTTCAGTCCCAAGGAACCACACGGATTCAGTGAGTATTCTGGGGACTCAGTCCTTAAGATGGTATTCAGAGACAAGACCTCCCACAGAGGTTGCTTTATGGGATGAGATTCTGGGTGACTATGCCAGATATCTCCTGCTGCTTCCAGACCCAGCCCCGCTCTCCTGGGCCGGACCTCTGCACTGGCGGCCAACCCCACCAGCACTGCTCACTGCATCACTGGCAGGAGATGAGCAGGGTGTGAGAGGGGAGGTCAGGCTGTTTATTTCCTGGAGCCTTAGCTCAGGTCACCCTGGGCTTTTGCTGAGAGAAGCAGGGAACTCTGTCCAGAGTGTTCTCTAATTTTTTTTTTAAAGATTTATTTATTTATACAAGAACTGGGGTACAGGCCAGATGTGTGGGAGGGTGAGAGGATTCACCAGGGACAGTGGGGAACAGAACAGGCAGACTGATGAAATACACTGCTGAGGGGAGCAGCAGGCGAGACAGGAGAGGTCTGCCGCGCCATGTGGGAAGAGGCTGTGGACAGCTTCACAGTGCAGCACTCAACCGCCTGCGCCTCCAGGGAGGCCCCAGAGTGTTCTCTGATTTTGCACTTGGTGACTGTTCTCCCTTCCCCCTTCTCAAGAGGAGGTGACCTACACCTTTGTAAGGAGTCCCTTTATTAGCTCCTCTGAACAATCCTACTTGAGTGTGCCATCTGTTTTCTGCTAAGACTCTGGCTGCTACACTCACTTTCATACTTGTGGGTTTTGTTGTCCATGATGCCTCCCTAACAATACTATGTGCCTTTCATAGCAAATACAAACAACAAAGATATAGAATAAGGAAAGATAGCTTTCAGTCTGTTGCAGGTGGCTGCTTCCTGACCTGGTTCACTCTAGACCCAGTTTCAATCCCAGTGAGGACAGAGAGCTGACCTAGTTCCCTGCATCTGTACATAAAAATACCCAGGGGGAGCTTTGAACTCAGTTATGACGTATGATGATGCCAAAAGGATTTGCTGAGAATGACTTAATTCACACTAGAGTGAGAACATTATAATTTTATTTAGTCTGTTCTAACTCCATACTTTGCATCCAATTTGAAGGATATGCCCAGGATGTGGAGTCCCGGGCTGGAGTTCAGCCTAGGCTGAGCCTGTGTGACCTCAGACAAGTCACCTAACCTCTGTGATCCTCAACCATATCATTGGCAGAATATTACTTGTGGGAAGAACTAAAAGAGATAACATATATTAAAAGTTTAGCATAGTAAGGGCCTCCCCGATGGCGCAGCGGTTGAGTGCTGGGTTGCAAAGCTGCCCGCAGCCTCTGCAGTGCCGGTTCAATCCCTGACCACATGGCTTGCAGACCTCTCCTGCCGCCTGCTGCTCCCCTCAGCAGTGTGTTTTGTCAGTGTGTCTGTTCTGCTCCCTGCTCTGGCTCTGGTGAATTCTCTCACCCTCCCACGCTTCTGACTGTACCCGGTGCTTGTATAGATAAATAAATAAATCTTAAAAAAAAAAAAGTTCAGCATAGTAAATACCCAGGAGGTGCTCAGAACATGGATCCAATTCTTATTATAATTATTAAACTTTATTCTGTGTATAGAACAATTGATGTGGACGGTATAGTAAGGTGGTTTATAGTGTATCTGCTTCTAGTTTCCTGCTAAAGAACTAATGTGACCACAGAGTCATGAGTGTCCCAGTCTGGCTGTAGTGTTCCTTACTATCTTCAGCCCCTGTTCTGTCCATCCACTGGGGTGTGCCAGACTGCCTAACTCCCAGCTTGCTCTGACTTGGAGTGATAAAAGCCCCCCTACCAAGGTCTTTGTCACTGTTAGCAGAAAATCTGCAGCATTTGCAATCATTTATACTTCACTTCATACACAGAGGTATCATCCCCTGATGCTTGAGGAAGAAAGACCTCTAATAGTGGCTGTCAATAGGCGGTTGTGGAGGCAAGCCTCTTGTTGGTCCCCGAGGGCTTGGTACCTGTCTCCGTGAGGTGGTGTTGAGGCCATTTTAAGTCACTGCTGTTCAGGAGGAGGCTTTTCCTGAATGAGATTCAAGGCCAGTCCCCTGTTGGGCCTCTCCATCGACACAGGAACAATCGCCCTACAGAGGACCCCATCTTCACTGTCCATCTAACCACTGTGTCCACCTGTAGAAGGTGCCACTAGGCCTTTGTGAGTCAGCACAATGGGCTCAATGCTGATGTTAAGGGGGTCATAGATATGAAGGTAGAAATGGTTGGTTGGGAGCTATTTCTCACCCTGGCCTGAAAAACCAAAGCCACTTCCTCATCCAACTCAGATGCACTGGGAGTGAATTCTCTCCAGGGAGCCTTTCAGAGGGCACTTGGGGAGCAGCTGGGGTGCCATAGCATGCACTATACTCTTGATTCTATTTCTCCCTAGCCACTCTCCCTCTGCTCCTCTGTAGCCCAGTTCTGAGGAGGATGAAGAAGATTCTGTGTGCAGCATCTGTGTAGCTGCTGGGCCCATGGCCCAGGGCCACCCCAGGCAGCCCACAGCCCCAGCTACACCACACGTGCCAAACAGCGGGGTTCTCTACAGCTCCAGACCCACTACCAGGGCGCCCAACTGCTCCCAACAGCCAGTTCAACCTTTAAAATACATACTAGTTCCCAGCTTTCTCACTGAGTGAGATTGTCTAATGGTTTCTCTGTGGTTTTAGAATAAAATCCAAACATCTTTGCAGAGTCCCTGGGTCATATGAGCTCCACCTCTGGTAACCTTCCAGTGCTCATCAAAAACCACTCCTCGCTCATCACCCACCAGCCAGCCTCTCTGGCCCTAGCCCAAGCCCAGCTGGGACCTTCCTAAGGATCTTGGCATTGATTATTCCCTGTGTCTGGGGCACTGACCCCTACAACTTCCCATGGGGGTCCCTGCTCACCCTCAACTCAAATCTCCTCCCACCAGGCAGATCACCCTCTCCTCCTCAGACCTGCTGCTGCACCTCTTATTAACCTCACACCATTATCATAATTTGAAATTTTCTTGATAGTTCAATGTCTGTGAACTAAGTGTGTAAGGGACAGAGCCTCATCTTCTTCCATCTGTGTCACCGGGACCCTAGAAGAGGGTGAGGGTTGGATGTACGGATGACTTGCCAAGCATTTTTTCAATTCAGACATGTGGGGTTTCTGGCTCCAGGACAAAAGGGCCCGAGAAGCCCAGGTAGCCAATGCTCCCTGGCGGGGCCTGCTATGTGATAGGAATGAGGGGTCAGGAACACCCTAGCACAAGCAACCTGCTCACAGTGTAGGCCCTTGGGGCCTCTGATGGAGGCAAACTGGGGATGAGTGAGTAGTGTGTTCAGCAGCTGACATTTGGGGAGCACTGGGGAGCTGGTCGCTGGACACTGGAGGGTTTCCAGTGGGTAGGCCTGGGGCTGAGGATAAGAGGTTTGGATCTGACACCACTTGGAGGGATCCTGGGCTTGGGAGCTAGGCAGCTTGCCCAGGCCACAGCTGGCCAGGCTCAGCTAAGCCTCCCAGGAGAAGGAGAGCTGTATAAACAGGAAGTCCACGGCCCAGATGCTGATGTGCCTGTGATAAGTGCTAAATCCTTGTAGGTCCCTTTCTTGCAAACAGCTTCTCTGTTAGTTTGAAGTCGCAGCTCTGGTTCAGGAAAACAAATTTCACACTTTCTTTATTCATGACTCAATCGCTATGCCAGAGAGAGAGATGGAGGCTGGAGGGGTGGGGGTGAGGGGCAGTGGGGAGAAGAGAGAGAGAGAGAGAGAGAGAGAGAGATATTGAGGAAGGAAGAGAAGGGATTGGGAGACAGGGTATAAGAATACAAGAGGGGAAAAGTGGAGAAAGAAAAATTAAGAGGAAAGGGAGCAGGAGGGAAACACAGGGAAAAAGGCAAAGAAACAGCTAAGTGATGGCATAATTTCTCTGAAGTCAATCAACTAACAAAATTAGAGCTAGAGGTATGAAGGGGGAGCTTCTGTGGACTCCTGCTTGCAAAACGCTCAAGGCGGAAATACTCTAATTGAAGAAACGGTGTCCTCAGAACTGTCACTCTCTGGGAAGACTCTTTCTATGCTTGTTCCTAAATGAGGCTGCTAAATGAGGAACAACAGCCATGGATTATTAGCTGCTTGTTTCACACGGTATTGCCTCAGTCCCTCCACTACCCTGCCCGGGGCGTCATTCCCGTTCTACAGAGGGAGACCCTGACACTCAGTGAGGCCGAGTCTAAGGCTCATCAGCCACGGGTGGCAGATCCCCACGAGCACCTGCTGATCTCCAGGCAAAACAAGCTGCCTCAGAAGAGTATGAAGTGTCCTTGGCTTTGTGGACCTTGGGGTATGGGAAGAAATACCTAGAAAGAGCAGATGTTGCACAATTCGTGCTAGAAGAGTGAGGTAAGAGCACATGGCCTCCCCCGCTCAGCCTCCCATGCTGAGGAATAGGCCCACAGAGTGGGGGGGGCGCTTGATCCTTAGGGGCGGGAGCTACAAGGTGTGGAGGAAAAGGCCGGCATGTCTGGGGAATTTAAAGTGGCCAATGCAGAGTTCATAAAAGGCTGCGCTGGGGACGCAGGCTCACCCTGTGCACTAAAGCATCTGCCTCTACCTGGCCTCAGGAGACACCTCTGTGACCCCACTTCAGTGTCTGTGCAGCTTCAAAGCAGCACACACCAGACATCCTTGGCATCTCTGGTTGCTGGATGGTAGTAGGCATAGCCAGTTAATGCTAACAGGGCTGCGTGAGTGCCAGCACCTGTCTCGGCACTTTACAGAGAGCAGTCCTTTTTAATTCTCCCAGCAAGCACAAAAGGGGTACTGTTATTAGCCCCTTTCACAGCTACAGAAATGGAGGCTATGATGGTTAATTTTATGTGTTAACTTGGCTTGTTCTTTTGTCAGGGTGCCCAGTAGATACCCATCTAGACACTGCTGTGAGACTGTTTTTTGGATGAGATTAACACTTAAACCAGTAGACTGAGTAGCATAAATTTTCCCACCTGATGTAGGTGGGCCACATCTAATCAGTTGATGGGTCTAAAAGGAAAAAATTGAAATCCACCAAAGAGGAAGGCTTTCTTATTCCAGGTTGCCTTCTAGCTAAAGACACTACTTCAACTCCTGCAGGAATTTCTAGGCTGTCAGCCTGCCCTGTAGATTTTGGACTTGCCAGCCCCTATAATCTTGTGAACTAACTCCTTCAAATAAATATTTATCATTCTTTCTCTATCATTCTGTCCCTTTCGCTATATGCAAATATATGTATATACATACCATATACACACGCTATACACATCCTATCGGTTCTGTTTCTCTGGCAATCCCTAACACGGACGCACAGAAAAGAGGCTGACATTTGTGCCTGTGTTCACACAGCTGAACAGTCAAGGACCTGACATTTGAATCCAGGCAGTTTGAATTTAAGATATATTTAATTCACGACTTTCCCTTTCATCCTGGGGTAACCCCCAGCTCCTCACACATCTAAATCACAACTCTTGTCTGAAAACCTGGTCTTCTTCTGGTCTTCCACCCCACGAGAACCCTCCAGCCCACCAGTCTCTCAGATTATCACTCAGTCCAATCAATCCGGTCCCATACACAACTCCCACATACTCCCTCTCCTCACAACTCATGCCTGCTCAGATTCCCATCACTTCCTGGTAGGAGTTTTGTTTTTGGAGTTAATATGTCAACTCAGCTTAAGCAAAAAAACGGAATGTGCTGAGTCATGAGGCTGGACCAACACCGTGGGTAGAGCTTCAGGAGCAACGGAGTCCAGATTGTATTGCCATTGCTCTGTTCTCCTTGCTTTGTGCACGACTGTAGAGTCAGGAATGGGCCACAGTGCAGGTTTTCTATGATCCTGTGCAGGCCAGGTAAAGGAGTCCTCAATGGGTTTTGCAGGCCTTTTATTGGGGTTTACCCAGTACACAGCAGGCAGGGGTGCTGGGGGCCCAGCTGGCAGGCCTCCCAGCCCCCAGCAAGTTTTCACTCTATCTGGGCTCTCCGGCATTCTGCTTCTCTTTCGGCTTCTCTTTCAGTTTCTGCTGGCGTCCCCGTGACGCTGCCCTTAAAAGCCCAGTCTCAGCCCAGGTGAATCCCATCTACCTATGCCCACACCCTACTCCAGGTGCCCGCCATCAGGCATGCATTCAGGACCGCAAGGATCCATCATCTATCCTGATGGCGGGAGGGCAGAAAAGCCTGACATTTTTCCTTACCCTACAACGACTCTCAGCTACCACAGCAAGGCTTCTCTCCACGAGGAGTGGGGCGTAATTGCCATTGGCCTCAACCTCCTGGTATTCTGAATCAGACACCCTAGTGGAGGATAATTCCAGGGAGGGAATCTCATGAGTTCTGTTTGTGTCTCTTCTCATCCCTGCACAGAGATTATTTCACAGGATGGGATCATGTGCCCAGTCTGACACTGGCACCATGAGTGACAGTGTCCTGAAGACCACAGGAACAACGGGAGGGAGCAGGTGCTCAGAGAAAGAGCAAGGATTCTGCTAGCAGTTTGATCCACATATTTCTCCCTCTTCTCAGCTGACTTCATCAGGGATTGCTTTCTTGGGGAGAGTTGGATGCCTTTCTCAGCTCCCTGGGTACCCTATGCCAACCTGTAGGGTAAGGTAAAAGGTATCAGGCTTTTCTGCCCTCCCGCCATCAGGATAGATGAGGGAACCCTGTGATCCTGAATGCATGCCTGATGGCGGGCACCTGAAGTGGGTGCACCTGCGCTAAGACTGTGCTTTTAAGGGCGGCGTCACAGGGACGCCAGAAGCCGAGAAAGCAGCAGCAGAAGCCGAAGAGAAGCCTAGAGCACCAGAGAGCCCAGATAGAGTGAGGATTTGCTGGGGGCTGGGAGGCCTGCCAGCCTCCCGGCCCCCCAGCACCCCTGCCTGCCATATGCCTGGTGAACCCCAATAAAAGACCTGCAAAAACCCACTGAGGACTCTGACTCCTCCTTTACCCGGTCTTCATGGGATCAGGAAACCTGCACTGTATCCTGTTCCTGACCTTACACAACCTGTCCCACAGTGCTTCACAAATACACTGTGTGTATCATCTGCTTTCTCCAGACTTTGAGCTCCATGAGGGTAGAAATTCTTTCTCTGGATCCTCAGGACCATAGATCAGCAAATGTTTGTTATAGTGAAATGAACTTCATCTTGACATTTTCCAAGCAGGGAAAGAGAACAATTTGATTTGTGTTTGATATAAGAATGGGAGGAATGGGTTAGAGAAGTGCAAATTGAGGCAGGAAGACAGATTGGGAAATGAAACACAGCAGAAGGGACAGCAAGTCATGAGCTGTGGTAGAGTGGAGATGGGTAAACCATCCAGGTCTCAGTGTGTCAGCCAGTGGACGAGCTCAGCTGAGCACTTGGGCTGCCAGTGACCAGTTATTATGCTGTGTACTCTGTCTCCATCTGTCTTGGCCTTGTTCTGCACCTGCTTCCTCAGAAAAGTGTTCATCTCTTGGCATTTTGGGTTCCCCGAGAAGGAGGCAGCTAAATTGTCAATTACAGGCAATGTCTAATATGTCCCAGTGTGAGAGGATGAGAGTGGCCAGGTCTCAGCAGCCCTGACACAAGGAGAGGATCTCTTTGTTAAGCAATGGACTGCACAGACACGGTGAACATCGCTTGGTGCAGAGGTCACTGATACTGCGTTCAGACCTCTCCGCGTCCATTCTCCCTTCTGCTCGGCTTAGAGACTCTGTTTTTCAAAATCTTTTTTTCATCCCTGAGCCCATCCACAGTGTCTTTGCTTGGGAGGCCTGAGTAGTGATGGTCTGCTTTCCAAGCTGGGAACAGGGTTTCCTGCTGGGAGAGGCTTCCCTCAGTGCAGAGAGGGAGGGCAGAAAACAGGGTGGTGTTCCTTCTGATTTGGAGTCTGAAAGGGAAAGCTAGATTCTGAAATCCCCCTCTCAACACCCGCTCCAGCAGCCCTAGTTCTTTTCCTGCCTTTTTTCTTGTTCAGATTCTCTTTTGTTCTTTCTTTTTAAAAAAAAAAAAAAAGATTTATTTATTTTTGCACACAAGAGCTGGGTGTAGGCCAGAGGTGTGGGGTGGTGAGAGGATTCACAAAGTGGGGAGCAGAGCAGGCGGATCTACTGAATTACACTGCTGAGGGGAGCAGCAGGTGAGACAGGAGAGGTCTGCTGCACGGTGTGGGTCAGCTCCCTGGCCAGGGATCTAACTTGTGCTGCAGTGGCTGCCTATAGCTTTGTAGTGCTGAGACAACCCCTTGGGCCAGCAGGGAGGCTCCTCCTTTGTTGTTTCCATTTAGAGGTTGAATGCGTACCCCTTTTGATGCCTGAGGGGTGGGGAGATGCTGGCTGTGGAGATGCACATTTCTAGTTGGCATCTGAACCCTGGATGACTTCTAAAGTGGATGCTAACAGAAACTTTAAAGTCAACCAATGTATAGGCCTGGTACTACATCCACTTAAACGTAGAGGTGTGTTTTCTTTAAAAAATAAGAAACATTTTGAATTAAACTAATTAAGAATATTACTTTGGAGGTTGTAGAGCAGGGAAACTTGTGGCCTGTGGCAGGAGGTGTAGTTTAAAATTTTCTGAAACTGAGGATATTTGCAAAGGAGGGCCTTCCAGGCAGGTCTTACCCAGTGCATGGGGCCATCCAGCCAGAGCTGGGGCTGAGGGGAGCACAGGACAGTTAACTGTCCCCTCCAGGAGTTTAGCAGGCAATGGGGGAAGAAAATTAAAGGGTTTAAGCCAATCTTTGATGGGTTCTCCAGCCCTCTTCTGCCTCTCCCCATATTCTCTCCCTCACGGAGCGCATCTATTCCAATCACTCCATATACATTGTTCCCATATCTCCACTCCATCCCCATTTCAATCCCCAAATTCAGTTTCAGTTTGTTTGCTGCCACCTCCAACCCAGGGAGCCATTGACACCTTAAACTTAGAACAATCTGATTTTTGAACATTAAATTATGTACAAGGACAGAGGGGAATGCTCGCCCCTGTTCTTCCAGTGGCCTGGCCATTTTTCAAAATACTCTAACCCTACTCTTTGTTAATGATAAAAGTCCTATAATACTTGAAACCTCTTTTTAAAGAAGCCCCCATGTGACTTCACTGTCTTTAACACTCTCCTGCTAAGTGTATCTGCCCAGAAACTGCTCCCTTTTGTTGGCACCATCCAGATGAATGACTAAGCGGGAAGTTATTTCTCAGTATCCACTACATACCCTCTTTTTTTAAATTAAATTTTATTTTTATATTCCCCATACAATTACAACCCCCTTATTTTAACCTCAATTCCTCCTTTCCCCGTCCCCCACCCCCATAGAGTGTCTCTGGTTCATAGTTGTTTGTTGATTTTGATATTTTTTTTCTTATATTCTTTTTCCTGGTCCCTTATTTAAGTTTTCTAGATTCCTGCTATGAGTGAGACCATCCGATATTTTTCTTTTTCTTTCTGGCTTATTTCGCCGAGCATGATCCCTTCCAGCGCCATCCATGTTGCTGCAAATTGCATGTGTTTATCTTTTTTGAACGCTGAGTAATATTCCATGGTGTATATGTACCACATCTTCTTGATCCAGTCATCTATTTTTGGGCATTTGGGTTGATTCCAAAGCTTAGCTATTGTAAATAGTGCTGCTATAAACATAGGGGTGCAGGTGTTCTTTGGAATGGATGTTTCTGTGTCCTTTGGGTAAATACCTAGGAGTGGGATTGCTGGATCACATGGAAGCTCTATGTTTAGTAGGTCCAGAAATCTCCACACAGCTCTCCATAGTGGTTGGACCAGTTTGCACTCCCACCAACAGTGCAGAAGAGTTCCTTTTTCTCCACACCCTCGCCAACATTTGTTGTTGCTAGATTTTTTAATATGTGCCATTCTCACTGGTGTAAGATGATATCTCCTGGTAGTTTTGATTTGCATTTCCCTGATTACAAGTGATGTTGAACATTTTTTCATATGCCTGTTGGCCATTTGCATTTCCTCTTCAGAGAAGTTTCTTTTTAGCTCTTCTGCCCATTTTTTGACTGGATTATTTTCTTTGTTGTTGTTGAGTCTCATCAACTCTTTGCAGATTTTTGTGATCAGTCCTTTATCATTAGTGTTGTGTGCAAAAATGTTCTCTCAGTCGGTGGGGTTTCTCTTTGTTTTGGTTATTGTCTCTTTTGCTGTGCAGAAGCTCTTTAATTTGATGTAGTCCCAGCTGTTTATCTTTGCCTTCACTATCACTGCTTTGGGTGATGTGTCTGTAAAGATGTCTTTGATGTGTATATCATGTACTACATACCCTCTTAAAGAGGTGATGTCTCCAGGGGTGAGGGCTCCATCTCTTATCCTGGGCCCAAGGGGTTCACTATGTCCAGATCCTTTCAAATTAATTGCAGAACAGAAATAAATAATTGCTCTTCAAATATGCACTATGACTTTATTCCCAGGTACATAATTTTGGTATTTTGAAATTTTGGATTTGTGACTCCAGGTCATTAAAAATAATGTGAGTTTCAACATTTGATATAACAATTATGACCTCATGGGCAAATTTCTGTTGTTTCCTTTAAGTCCCTGAAATCCAAGTTCTGTCTTTTCCCAGTTTATTGAAATTGGAAAGCACATCATGTGTTTTGTCAAGTTTCATGTAACTCTGTTCCAAAATCACTTTTTAGGCAGAACTAGTGGATGGTATGAATGTGACTATAAGAACACATTGATTCACTTTTAAAAGTATAGGACATGTCATTGTTTTAGCCTTTCAGAAAAATCCCTTGCGGTTCTTCCCCTGAAGAGCCCCAATAGACAACTTAATGTGAGGGAAATTCAGAGGTCTCTGTGTCCATTTGAGGCTTTCAGGCTGTACCTTGGAGGAAAGTACAGAAAATTAAATGCAAGGAAAAGATAGCCACTAATGCTATGCTAATAAGTAAGGAATGAGAGATTGTAGATCCAGTTGGACATCAAGTAATGCACATAGTTAGAGGGGAATGCAGCAAAAATAAGCAATGGGAGGAAAATTGCTTCCTGCAGGATTCTGTATCCCTACACAGCCCTTGGCTCTCAGTGATGCTCAGTGGCTGTTCACCAAGTGAATGAACTGGGCAGCTCCCAAGCAGGGCTTGCCTGGTTGGTACCCCATGGGAGGTCCCTTTAACTGTCCTTGTGGACTCTTGGACATCAGGTCTTCTGCCCTTTCAGACCTACACTCTGAGAAGTAGGCAGGGGAGAGGGCTGGGAGCTGAGCAGTGCAGAGAAGAGTGATGCATTTTGACCTGCCCTGAAGGCCATCCACATGCTCCTCAACTTTGAGGCAGCTTTAAAATGCTTGGATGCTGGATGTCTAAGGTTTCCAATGTCTTCACTGTTCTTTACTTCTGCAGTTGGGCTTGGGAGGGCTGTTCAAAGTCAACGATTATTTTGGGCTTTTATTTTGTTAAACTTTGTCTATTTCTCTGGGTTGATCATATTACTTTTGGGTCTTGGTTCATGTTTCCCAAGGCATTTGAAATCGCTCCTAGCTGCATGTGCTCGAAATCCTGACTAGAGATTTTACAGTGAGTGAACTTGCTTGCAGTTCTGCCCCTCACTAACTGCACTAACTTCCCTTCACTAAAAGCATCAGTCCCTTCCTTAGAACCTGTTTTCAATTTGTCCACTCTTGCAATGGATTTCTTGTGTACTATCCAAGTATTTTTGGTATCTTTTAATAAATGACACCTAGAGTTGTTTTGGGACTAGAATTCAAGGCTCTGAGATGCCCCCAGGGAAAAGGGGGGTTTCAGGATGCATAAACAAAAACAATCCATTTGACAGGCATCCCACCTTTCTCAGCTGGATTGAGACCTGTTTATGTCCAGTGTGGAAAGATACATCAGTTTGCCTGTTGCATTGTCTTCTAACCCCATGGATCTTTTCACATGTTAGAGAGATGCACCAAGGTTCTAGTAATAGTTTTCCAAGCATGCTTTACTCAGCACGGAGACAGGCTTGGGTGAATGTAGGACTCCTCTTCCCTTAAGATGTGGTGAGCCAGGTTGCCCAGGGTCATACCCACCTACCCCTCAACAACGTGAGCATGGTTCTTTATACTAGCTTGAGTAGTGGATCTGGAACCAAAGAGCCTGCTCCTTTCTCTTTTCTTCCTAAAGAAATTTATTTTCCTCCAAAATATGCTTATTACTAGTATATGTTCCCAGTGTCCTTCATTACAAGTGGCTAAGGGCCAACTCCGGGCTAAACATGAAATTCACAAGAGAGCTCTCAGAGATGGAAAGAATCACTCAGCAACACCAGTAATTATGCTGTTTCTTTGTATTAATACAGTGACCTCCAGTGTCTCCTCATCTAAGTTATTTATCAAATAAGAATCCCATAGCCTCTACATAATTGGATTTCTTTTTAAGCTTCACACGGATCCATCCAATGGACCTGGCGTATTGAGGGCTCAGTGACATATATGAAGATGAAGTGAGGGGGCTTGGGGAATTAATGCTTCAAAATTGAGACTTCTTGCCTTAATTCAGACAAGGTTATATTTCTGGGGAAGAAAAATAAAGGAAGATGAGACAGGAAAACGTGAGGAGGCTTATGATTTGGTTTAATGAGGACTGTTTGGGGGAACTGTGGTTTTCAATCATACCAACAAAATCCTCTCTCAGCTACATCAGAAGTTTTCTCCTAACTATTTTAGTATTCATGTTATACATTACTTCCTATCAAACCATTCCCAAAAGTAGTGACAGAAAACTGCTACCATTTAACTGTGTTCACGAATTCTGTGGGTTATGAGTTTGAACAGAAGGGTGTGGTTTATCTTCTTTCCCTAGTCTGTGGGGCCACAACTGGAAAAATTTGATGCTTTCCAGTGATGTCAGTAGCTGAAGAGTGGACTGGAGTCCTCTGGAGGTAACTTCACTCAAAATCTGTTTCCTGGGCGACCAACTAGTTTCCTCTGTGACTGCTGGTCACCTCTTCCTTGCCTTTCCATGTGGTTCAGGTTACTCTGGACAAGGTGGTTAGATTCCAAGGAAGAGGACCTGTGATGGCTTATTTTATGTGTTAATTTGACTAGATACAGTATCCAGATATTTGTCTCGACACTAATCCAAATGTCACTGTGAAGTTATATCTTAGGTGAGATTAATATTTAACTCAATAGATTTTGAATAAAGCAGAATGCATTGTATAATGTGAGTGGGCCTTATCCAGTCAGGTGAAGGCCTTAAGAGAAAAAAGTTTAACCTCCCTCAAAGAAGGATTTTCCTCTAGACTTCCCTGGAACTCAAGTTTGCAATGTTAACTCTTTTTTTTTTTTTTTTAAAGATTATTTATGCGTACAAGAGCTGGGGTACTGGCCAGAGGTGTGGGGGGTAAGAGGATTCACCAGAGACAGCGTGGGGAACAGAACAGGCAGATTGACCGAAGTACGCTGCTGGGGGGAGCAGCGGGGCGAGTCAGGAGAGGTCTGCTGCACCAAGTAGGTTGCTCCCTGGTTGGCCAGGAATCGAACTCGTGCTGCAGTGGCTGTGGTTAGCTTCATAGGTTGCGTCTTAACCCCTGTGCCACCAGGGAGGCCCTGCAATGTTAACTCTTGCCTGAGTCTTCAACTTGCTGTTCTACCCCGAAGTTTTTGAATTTGCAATTCCTTAAAATCTCTCTCCCCTAATAGTTCTGTTTCGTAGAGGACCCTCACTAATACATAGGGGCTTGAGAGGGACAACCTGAGGCTTATTAGAAGAGATGAAGGCTTGACATCCCGGATTCCTCTGACTGAGCCCCAGAAATCACAGAGCATCATTTTCCTGTACTCTCTTTGGTGAGCTCAGATTCAGGGGATGGGGACCTCATAAAAAGAGTGTCAAGGAATATGGTTCCTGCACGCTGTCACATTCACAACAGCCATTTGAAACTAAGGTCAGACATAGAGTGAAGTTCCCCGATGATTGTCTAAGGAGTTGGGTAAAGAACAGATTGAAGAGCCTCCTGAGCCAGGGGCCCTGTTAACTATACACCCCCTCTGAACGCATTTCCCTGAAGGAGGCAAGAGAGATGGTGAAGGTCACACTGTTCTCATCTCAGGTAGGACCAGCTCCCCAATGAACTGCTGCCTTGCTCTGTGTTTTGGACGAATTCAGAAGCATGTGGACTATGGACCTAAATATCTGTGTGACACTGTAGGCCACTGGGAAGAGGGCACAGAGGCAAAACCTACAATTTAAATACGGGTTAGGTTGGTGAGATGGTGAGCACATGAGCCACAAGCTGATCCTGCTCAGTGTGCTTACTCTGTGCTGGAATGTAAGCAAAAAGCTTTGACTTGTTTATGTTTTAAAATAAGCATGCAAAGTTACTCTCTATTGCTGCAGAACAAATCACCCGCAGATTGAGTCACATGAAGTAGCAACAATCATCTCATGATCCATGTTTGTGATTTTGGGGTGACCAGACTCAGTTGGGCGACTCTCACTGGCTGTGTCTCATAGGGTTGCTGTCAGATGGTGACAGGGTGGGAGGTTCAATTACACATCCCAGGTGCTGTGGCTGGGACCCTAGTCTGGGCTGTGGGCTGCGACTTCTCTACGAATTTTTTCAAGAAGAGTGATGGGGCTCCAAGAGAGCCAGCCAGAGACTGTATAGCCTGTGATGACCTCACTTCAGGGCCACTTAACATCACTCCGGCTGCATTCTGTTTGCTATAAGGGAGCCCTGCGGCCAGACCATGTTCAAGGGGAGCAAGACAAAAGCATTCCAGACATGTCTGCAAACCATTGCAGGCTGTCATTATTTCTCTTGTGCAGATGAGGAAACCAAGATCTTGAGAGCCTGGGTTGACCCTGATAGTCCACACAGCTAATGCGTAGAGAGGGGACACTTGAAATCAGCTCCACTTCAGCCCTGCCTCTGCTTGAGCCCACATTCTTGTCCACAATCAAGCAGCATGTCAACCTCCTAAAAGACATCCCTATGTCCTCATAAAATGCAGTATGTAGGAACAGCATCGTGACTGACATTAACAAGGGACAGAAAAGAGGACGCAATAAACTATGGCCAGAGTAAGAAAGGAACAAACTTGCGCTGCTCACAGAGGTCAGGAGAGGCTTCCTGAAGTAGGTGGGGTGGAACAGAGTGGGAAGGACTGATGTGAGATAAGGGTGTGCAGAGAAGCTGATGCAGTGGGAGAAGGTAGAGGGGTGCGAGCATTTCTGGAAGAGACATAAATTCAATGGATATGCAGAGGCAGGAACACACACAGCAGCCCTAACTAATACCAGCTGAAAATGCAGGTGATGTGGACCACCTCTGGGTTCTGAAAGTACCTGAAAGCCAGGGGAGGCCTTTTGGGTTCATTTAAAACTCTCCTTCTCAAAGTGTGGTCCCTGGACCAGCAGCTAGGGCAGCATCAACATCCCCTGGGAACTTACAAGAAATGCAGATTCTTATTACTGAACCAGAATTAGAATTCTTATTAATTCCCAGGTGTGGATAGTCTCTTAGCACCTCCTGGCAAGAGCATGCCATGATCTCATTGCTTTTAAAGCAAGTCTCCCTAGCTGTGGAGTGCTGGGCATGCTGAAGTGAGGAAGCAAGACACCTGTCTCCAGGAGAGAGGGAGTGCGCAACTGCACTGGTGCTGGGGGTAGGGAGGAGGGGCAGGAGTGAGGGGCAAGCACTGAGCCTCAGAGACAGCTGAGGGATGGGAACCCTCCCTCCCCATGCCCCCTAGAGAGCTCACAGGTACAGTTGACTATTTAGAATTTCTCTAAGTATTTGAACCACATGTCCTAGGAATCTGGGTATAAAGTGAGGGTTACAGACGCGGTTTCCTATTACGCAATCAAGCTGCTCTCTGCAGTTTGCCTCTGGGGAAAGCATTGCTTGGTCCAGGCTTTTTCTCTGGAGAATCTGTGCTTCACTGCGAGGTCTGCTGACTTGACCTGAAACCTGCTGATTTTCCTAAACCACCTTTGCAGAATGGATTTAATAATATGATCTACTACATATGGTTGAAAACTAAATGAAATAATTCCTCACACTCAATATATGTATTAACTGTTTTTACCATCCTGGTTATCTTCATCATGAAGATTCATTCATTTACTCAACATGTATTGGCTGTGTACCCACTGCGTGCAAGGCACCGAGGAACACAGGGGTGAATATCAGACGTGTCTCTATGCTTCTCTGTCAGTTCATCTGTCAGAACATGGATTTTATTTAGAGTAAGAATTGGGTTTCAATTCTAAATTAACTTCAGTTTCAGTTAACTTCATAATCTTGGAAAACCACATGTCTGGACCTCTTTATTCATGTGCAAAAGGGATTAAACGACTTACTTGCATCACAGGATTATGTGAGGATGAAATGAGAAAAAGGGTGGGGAGACTGTTCTTTGCTAGCTGGGAATCGTGCAGACTATGCCCCTCAGGAGGCACCTGTACCCTCCACCATATCAGCTCCTGGCACATCCCTCCTGTTCCCTCTCTAGGCCTTATTCCCACTCCAGGATTGCAGATTCCATTGTCCCTTTCGGCCTCCTCTCGGCTCTTCCGATGCAATGAGAGCCAATTAAGCAAGGGATCAGTTTGCCAAATCACTAATTCAGTGAACATATCAGATATACAGATTTGTCATCAGCTGGTTTCATTGGACAGTTCATAAAGGTTTTAGCATGTCCTGCTGGCTGTGATGATTTGATTAGTTTTTGGATTTTTAATTGATGTTCCATTTGAGCTGCTGGAGGAGACTGGGGCATGGAGGAGTTCTCTGATGGAGAGAAGGCCAAGGGCACTCAGCACATGGCCCTGAGTAGATTGCCTGACCCAGAGGGGTACGGACTGGGGGCAGCAGGAGAATATGAAGGCCCTGGATCCACATAGACCTAACGTCTACAGCTCTTAGGTCCTGGCAATATATGCAACATAGATCACTGGAGACTTTCTTGAAATGTTTTTTGTAAATCTTCAAACTTACCATTGAACAAGCTTGCTGATCACCCCTCCCTTTGGCACACTTGGCCTCCATGACCCGGTCCTATCTATGTCTCCAGCCAACCACCTGTTTTGGCACCTTTCTAAACCGCAGTGCCACTGGTGTGATTTTCATATGCTGGGCCCCTTGAATGAATGAGTCTCCTCTCCTTCGAGGCCTGCTTTTAGCAAGTGGATTCATGCCAACTCATGCAAAATGACCACACTTTGTGTGGTCAACTGGCCTTCAGGGACTTGTAGAGTTCCAGTCAGACCCTTCCAAGTGGATTTTCAGCCACTGATGAGCACATGTGGCCGAGTTTTGTCTTCAGTGCACTGCAAATAATGTTGTCTCCAATACGGCTGCCCTCTGACTTGAATCTGATCTGCAGTCCAGTACAGTTGCCAATGTCCCAGCAGAGGCCCTGGAAGGGAAGGGAGAGGGATGGTCACCAGCCCCCGAGGTAGGTCTCTGTCCTCTCAATATCTGGCAGGGAAACAACTTAGGTAACATCTCTGTCCTTTCTCGTGAACCTTCCCCAAAGCTGCCACTTTCTTCACCTGTTTCAACAAGTTTCTTTTTCAAGTCAAGAATTAAGGTCAGAAAATTTCCCCCCATTAGCCAGTGTCCCCTATGTGTGCTCAGCTTCCAGGCAAGGCTCAGGATGGCAGGCGACCATCCTTCACCTTCCTCCTCTCTTGCATCTGTGATAGGTCCCCCCTCCCAGGGCAGGGGCCGAGACTCTGGGCTGCATCACTGTCAGTTCCCCTGAGGGTGACCTGATGGCTGTAGCATCTCCCCACCAGGAGTGAGTGGGGCTTCCAGCTCCCAGCATGCTGGTGGCGATGAGGTCCTGGCGGACCCACTGTGAGCAGGCCTGACATGGCCTCCTCCTCCCTCCCTCCCTCAGCAGGAGGAGGCGTGCCTGGTGGGAAGGTTGTCTGCTGGGGGCCTTGTCCTCACATTCCACATGGTGGTCTCTGTGGGAGGACCCTGCCCTGCCAGGGTTGTGGGCAGTGAAGATAACATTTCTCTACCTCTAGAGAAATAGGACATGAGGCCAGCAGGAACCTGCTCAGTTGTGCCAGTAGGAGGCAAAGGTGAAAGCAAAGGCTCTGTAAAGGATCCTGTACAGTCTTCAAGGGGGACCCACTCTTAGCTGTAGTAGGTCTCTCTGTGGGGGTCTCTAGGCCATCCCTCCCCTACTTTGCCTGGGAGAGTTACTGGCTAAAACTCAGACCTGGTCAGATGTCTCAGGCCCAGTTTACATCCCGGCATTGCCGTGTAATTGAGGATAATTCCCGATCCCCCTGTTTGGCACATCTGGCCTTCATTATCGGGGCCCGTTTATGTCTCCAGCCTAACCACCTATTTTGGCATCTTACGAAACCACAGAGCCACTGGTGTGTTTTGTCACATGCTGGGAGAATGAACGAGCCCCCTCTCCTTTCCAGGCCAGCTCTGACTGAGCATGGCAGCTTGCTAGGGCTGCCGAGACCGAGCAGAGCCGGGGCAGCTTGCAGACCACACAGGACTGGCTCAGTTCTGTAGGCTGGAGCCCAAGACCAAGGTGTCAGCAGACGTGGCTCCTTCAAGGGCCAAGAGAAAAGGATGTGTGCAGGCCTCAGCCTTGGCTTGCAGGTGGCTTCTCTCCTTTGTCTCCTGTGGACCCTCCTCTGTGCCTGTCGGCACTGGTTATCCTGGATTAGGCTCCCCTAAGAGCCACCTTTTAACTTAATGGCCTCTTTAAAGATTTTTATCCCAATACAATCACTTGCTGAGCTGCTGGAGGTTAGGACTTCATTCTGTATCTGCATCTTAGGGAACAAAATTCAGCCCTACCTCTCAAGTGGGGAGAGTGGTTGCCCTGATTTGGAGGAGAGCAGAGACAGGTGTTTCCCGCACTCATGGACTTTGGATGCTAAAACTGGGGCAGTCCTGAGCAAACGGGGTGGCCTGCCCCCGAGCCCTGTGTCTCCGACGGCCTCTGTCCATGCCAGGTGTGCCCTCTACTCTCTTGGCGTCTTTCCTCTCATTGTTCTCCTGAGTCTGCGCCGGCTCAATACAAATCCTTGTACATTGGATGGCCGCTTACTACTCAGCTTTGCCCACACCTAGCACATATTAGGTGCTGATATGTGCAAAGGAATAATAAATGGTCCCTGAGTATGATCCTGATCTTTTCTTTTTCATGCCTCCCCCTGGAATGCCTTCACTCTCCTATAACTTGCACTACTTATGTCAGACCCAGATAAAGGCCCAGCCCTAAGGCAGAAAACAACAGTTCAGATTCTTCCACCAGAGCTGACTGGGAAGCTTTCTTCATCCTTTCTGCCCTGGCCTCCCCACCTATTGTCCTGTGCTTTGACTCAAATACGTGGGCGGAGGTTTGGCTAGGAATGTGTCTCATTCCCTCCAAAGGCTTGAGCACAGGGCGCGTTCCTGACCTTTTCCCAAGATGACAAGCTCAGCTGCTCAGCCTGTGAGAATGAAGCTGCTTGCAAAGATCACCTCCATCTCTGGTGCTTTACAGAACCTGAGGAAGGAAGTTCAGGGGTGGAGAAGGGCAGACCACTCAGGGGATGGGATGGAGCTACGAGCTTGCTCTTCAGGCTGCAAATCTGCTGCAGACTGGGCTCCTTTGCACACTGAGTCCGTGATGTGTGAACCACCTGCTCTGTCCTGCCAGAGGTCTTGCATGGGCATGGGGATGGGCATGGTTTCAAGCCCTCTGTGCTCAAAGGGGTGCCGGGGCCCCTGATTCCTCTTTGCCCAGTGTCCACAAAATAGATCTCTAGCATTTCCTGACTGTTTTTTAATTGCCTGCTCTGTGCCCATCAGTGAACATTTATTCTGTGCCAGCCCCTATACAAGGAACGCTCATGCCATACTTCATTTAAATAGACTACCACCCAGTGAGGCTGGTTCTCTTGTGACATTGCAGATTAGGAAACTGAGGCACAGGGAGAGGACACAGGCCAGAAATTCATAGCCACGTAAGTTCTCTGCCACTAGCATAGCTTCAAAAGTTCATGTTTACTCTGTATCAGAATTTTAAATGGAAATCCTCAAGCTAAGATTTTATAAACATTCGGATCTGCAGAACTGGCTGCCTGGGCCTGTCCGTGCAGGTACAGCATGTGTAGGCCAGGAGCTCGCACACACAGGATTTGCCAGGCAGGTCCAGTGCATCTGAACCTGCCACCTTCATCCTAACCCCCAGTCTTTACCCCAGCATGTCCCCCACCAAGTTCTGCCACCAGGGTCCCTGTGCCCCTGGTCACATTGGTCTCACCGTGGCCTGTTTTCACCACAGCTGTGGTCAGGCCATGGGATTTAACAAGGAATTAGTCTCTAATTGTATCCTGTGAGTCATGAACAACTAATAATAACTGCACTTAACCCCTGCTCAAGACCTTGAGCTCTACCCAAGAAAGCCCAACTGATCCTTCTCAGCGCCTCTCAAGAAAGGGGGCCCATGGGCCCAAAGAAAGGATGAGAATCTCCTATATTAATACATACTTGTCTAATACATACTTGTAGGTAATCCAAGGGTCAGGCAAAGGCAGAGAAGGTAGTCTCTCCCTTGCTGTGCCTGGAGCCTGCAGCAACCTCAGTGTGGGGCAGGGCCTATGGTGTGTTAATGCGGCAGCTGCCTCTGTTTGGGCATTCAGAGAGAGAGAACAGGTGGGACAGAGCTTCTCCCTCCCTCCTTCCACCCCCAGGGTTATTGCAATCACAAAAGGTGAAGAACACAGTCCATGCAAAATATCCTTAAGGAGTGAGAGGAAGAAGACAGAGAATGGATCGTGCAGGCGGCACTGCTTGTGGGCGAGCAAGCACATGGAAGTGATCGAGCCTTAGAGGATCACCTTACACCTTTGAGAAATCAAGCAGGTGCCCAGTGCAGTGGGCTCTAAGGGGGGTTGAAAGTAATTAGTCCCAGCTTATTATTCAGAACAGCATTCTTTATACTAAGCAAGAAGGAAACAAATCCACCCTTGCTGATCTTTGGCCCTTCTTGACTGCACTGACATCAGAATCTGGGCTGCAAATGGGCTGTGAGGACATCTGGACTGGGCAGCTGGGTCTGGAGAAAGGCAGGCATGCTCAACGGAATGATGGAAGGATGCTACTTTCTTATCTAGGAGTATCCTGTGGCTGAGCACAGCATGAGAGTGTCTCAGAAGGGGAAGGGACTGAGGAAACTCAGAACACTAGGGTATGGCTCCCTGCCAACCAGTTACAGGGCAGGGTGGGTGTGGAGCTCAGCCATGCCCACCACCCAGTGCCTCATGGGACCCCTGGGGACCAAGAAAGACACCTCACTTTGAAACAACCTTGGGGTGTGCTGCAGACTGACTTGACCTTGAGTGTCTAAGCTCAGCCTCTGCAACATAATTGGCATGCATTTCTTTTCACGCCACAATGACCTGCCTAGCATAGTGCAAGGTGCAAGGGAACATTTTCTTCCCTTTCTTAAGAACATGAGACTATGTTTTCCACCCTTTCTCTTCCTGTATTTCTTCACTCAGAATGGAGCAGCACATGATATATAATAAGTATTCAACGAGCAGCTGTTAATTGTATTACTTTATTCTTCCTATCTGATAATATGCTTTGTGTTTGAGTATTAATACAAGGTTAACTGTAGGAAAACTTAAAAATAGAGAAAAGTGAAAAGAGAAAAATAGAAATTCTCTAAACTTTCACAACTTGGACAAACACACATTAACATTAAAATACAGCTTTTTCAAGGCTTCTGTATACACAAGTTGCACATATATATAGAGAGAGAGTTAATAAAGTTGGGGTCAGAGTCTTTACATAGCTTTGTATATACAGTTTTATTTATATATAATTTTTTCATTTATTATATCAACAGAGTGTTGTCCCCACATTACTCAAGTTTCTTTGGGGAAAAAAAAAGCATCTTGCCTGGGCACAATTCTGTCACACAGTGGGTCATAACTTTCCTACCCAGCTCCTTAGTGTAAACACTGCCTGTCCAAGGTGCACCATGCACAAGCCATCCTATGTCCTCAGAGGGTTTTTTTAAGGTCATTCCTAGAAAGCCAGTGAGGGGGCCAAAGGGCAGGAGCAGCTTTAAGGCTCTCACACACACCGCTCCCCACATTGCCTCAGGGATGGAGGGTGGGTTTCTGGGACTTGCTCACTGATCTGTAGCTTGAGAACCCTTCAGGAATGTCAAGCTCTGTGAGTAATTAGCAATCTGTCCCTGTGGGTCTTTAAAATATCCTAACATAAATAATGGAAGGTAGAACAAAGATGGAGTTGAAGAGAGGAGAGAGACTAAGCATTCAAATCAGGAGTCTCTCTTGAGGACTGTCTCCGTAGGGGTCTTTTCCAGGCAGAGACAAGCAGGTGCCCTGGCTACTTTCTGAGGTACTGAGAGACTCTCTGAGGCAGCAGAAGATGCCCATTTCTTTGGATTCTGCTATGCTCAGAAAACGTTGATACTAAAACAAACCCCTGTGTACCACTCCTTTGTGCTGAGAATGCAGTGTGGTTTGTACTTTCAACAGATAGAAGTGTCCATTTTTTAGATCTCCAAAAAGGACCCTGGCTTATCTTTCAGGCCTTATTATCCACCTGTCTTTTTGCACAGGCTCGGACTCCTGCTAAGAAAGAAATCTCTCATTAGGTTCTCAAATTTCTCCTTACTCATTTTTGCTGGATCAAATCTCTGCCCCTACAAGGCTACTTCCTCTCATAGCTCTGCTCGCCTCTTGTAGAAGTCCTGATCTCCAAATCTGGTACTTATTCAAGAGTCTGCTTTTAAAGGTCTTACCCAGGACCACTGGCATGCCAAAAATCAATGGATCAAAACATCATTCTTTGAACACCATTGAGTAAAAGAGGAAACAAAGGCTGGATCTGGAGCTTCCTCTGAGGACACTGGCTTGGCTGTAGTGGGCTTCCCAAAAGGAATAGTGTCTGGCATGCAGTGGGTCTTCCGTATACAGAAATTTGTTAAATGAATGAATGAATAAATTTATAAATGATGGGCATGGTGGGGGAAGAGCTTATTATATCTTTGTGAAATTTAGGCTTCCTTCTCTTTTCCATCGATTTCCATAGTTTCTGGGCCATGGTCAGGTTTGGTGCAGTGGTAGAGAATGGGCCAGAGTCCCTGGCTGTGTGACTTTGACAGAATCTTAAAGTCAGTGAGGCTTTGTCTCTTCACCTGTGAGTGAGGGGCAGGACGCCCACCTTGAAGGACTGCAGAGAAGACTAGTTACCCGAGCACCTGGCTCCTCAGAGGAGCATGTGTGGTTACAGCCTGCACAGTGCTCAGCTACCTGGCTCTTCCTCTCAAGTGGGAGGTGCATAATCATAATGTTTGAAATAACCCTTTGCAAATAGAGAGTTGCACATACAATTTTTGTAATGTGTCTCATTGTGATGTGTGTATTTTCAGGTGTGAGGTATATACAAAGTGGTATATATATCTCCAAAGTTTCTCCTTAGATAAACTTTAAAAACTAAATTCACTTCCAGAAGGTGTGGTACATATACACCATGGAATATTACTCAGCAATCAAAAAAGAAAAACGCATGCAATTTGCAGCAACATGGATGGCGCTGGAAGGGATCATGCTCAGCGAAATAAGCCAGAAAGAAAAAGAAAAATACCGGATGGTCTCACTCATAGCAAGAATTTAGAAAACTTAAATAAGGGACCAGGGAAAAGACTAATTATAATAAAGTAAAAATCAAAATCAATAAGCAACTATAAACCAGAGACACACTACAGGGGTGGGGGAAGGAGGGAGTAGGATCAAAACAAGAGGGGGGGGGGTAGAATTGTATGGGGACTGTAACCAAGATGAAAATGCATATGTTGTTTAAAAATGAAAAATGATGTAAAAAAATACATTAAATAAATAAATAAATAAAAATTAAAAAATAAATTCACTTCTAGAAAAGTGAAAGTGTTCTAGGTATCCTCCACTGAGAGTGGATTGTCAAAGAAGTAAGTCACTTAGTCCCACATTTCATATCACTGTAACATTTTCCTCATTCATCCTAGACTGTCAACACAGCTGATACCCAGCCTAGGTGTGGACAGCTTTCTAAACAGAGTGGTAAGTTCATTGGCTCTGGTTTAATGGACACAATATTACATGATTTTCCAATTTTGGCTACTGTACTCTATAAATCATCTTCCCCAGAGGAAAAAGGAATGAAAAAGAAAAGGCAGAAAAGGCATCAATCTCGACTGATAATGATCTAGGAACTTTTCTCCCAGGGAAGAGTTTAGGAAGAGTGTGTGACAGCAAGAGCTACTAGTGGGCCCAATTAACCTGTCCCAGGATCTATTTGTCAACAGTACTAACTCGAAGCTGTGTTCTTGGGAAACACATTCCCTAGATGTATTTAAGGGAGCAATAGGAAGTTTGACTGCTGAAGGCAGTGACTCCAGGTACCTTGGAAGCAGATGTTGGCGAATAATTACTCCACATAACCTGGTTTCTAGCCAACTTCTTAAGCTTCACCGGCTCCTATAACCAGAGCAAAGTAGCGTCATGTCCCAGTTGACATAGTTTAAATCCAGATACAGAAACTATTAGATGACATTGCAAAAATAATACCTATTTTAAATTGGTTTTGTAAATCCATTATTTGCCTAACACATTAGTTATCTTATACAATTGTGTCAGCGACTGATGGGGTGAGGGGGAAAGCAAGACTTCCCACTAAAAGGAAGCATTGCTATCAAAGTTAGACTGACTCCAATGCCTGAGCGCTTCCTGCCACAGTATACTCCCTTGGAGGAGACAGATACCCTGGGCCTCTCATAATCTGTCCTCTGTTTCTGTCCTTATTTTAATTCCACATAAATCCATACTTGCCTTCCTGGTCTTCAGCCACACTGAATACCTCTCCTTTCATGGTTGCACATCAGCACTTGAATTGATGTCTTTCTCTGGCCCTTCAATCTAGAACATTCTGTTTGCTTAGAATAGCTTTCACCCTCTTGGCTACCTGCCCCATTTCCAAATTCAGGGCCTCCACTTCTGAAAAGTTTTCTTTAGCACCCCTTTCTATCTCCTGGTTTTCATAGCTCCCTTTTCAATAGTACATGTCCCTGAGTCTCAAACCATTTACCTACCTGCCTTCCTCACCTTCACCTTTGCAGTTCCTTATTTAGAAGCACTGCCTGGCTCTAGGGGTGTTTTTTTTTTTTTAATGAATGAAGAATGAATGAACAAATCCAATGAAAGCCCTCTGCAAAAGCCCCAAAAGCCTTGAACTGAGGTGATTTATTATCATTATGCACCATATAATTCATTGCATGTCATGCAAAATAAAATATGATTGAGCGAGGTCATCCCGAGCCAGACTATACATGTCTTTCTGAGAGGGCAGAAGTCCCAATTTGGTTATAAACTAAGCATCAGAAATAATTGGCATTTCAGACATCAGTCGATGTAGCCAATTATCTCATATATCCAAGGAGGGATTCAACTAATTCAGCTAAGCCACTAATTCAACTAGTGGCTTAGCATGTGACTCTGAGAAAGTATTGCTTGTCTTTTTATCTTCCCACTCAAACAAAAAAAGATAAAGACTTTGATCTTTACCTAAAGGGCTAATGAGGATGAATTTGTGAAAGTTCTGGGAGAGGACTTCTGATCATGTACTCTCATTTCTTGTGGGATCTATAGGTTGGCAGAAGTTGTCTCCATTATTCTCTACCATCTAAGGTTAGATACTTCTGGTGAAGGAAGAGACAGAAAAAGCATACCTGGAATAGTTTTCACTAGCTTGGGATGCAAACTGAGGCCAACACAGCTTTAAAGGGCTATGTTTGGGGCACTCTTCCTTAGACTGCAGTAAGTTCTATCTTCTCTTCCAGATCTCTTCCTCCCATGATAAATTTGAGAAATTCATTCTTAGTTCTGGATGGTTGGTCCTGGTATTGTTCTCCAGAAGCTTCCTTGCTGCAGGCAGAGTTCTTTCAAAGATCCCTCCTGTTGAATTGTAAAAGAGTGCTGAACACAGTAGGGTATTCTACCCCAAAGAAACCTGGGTTCTGGGTGTTGTGGTTTTTACTTTAGTCAGGTAAGGCCTGGAATGACCTTTTCCCTCAGAAAAAGTTCATGACTTTTAGATGGCAACTTCTCTTAATAAAAATAGAAAGTAACTACAAATAAATCAAGAGAAGATCCTAAAATACTGTTCAAATATGCAAAGGAAAGCAAGAAGAGAGAAATGAGGGGGAAAATAGAAAAAAAAAACAGAATGTAACAAAAAGGTAAACTTAAATCCTGTTGTATCCATACCAGTATTAAATGTACATTACTTAGATACTAATCAAAAGACAAAAATTGAAAGAGTGGGTAAAACAACATGTTTAAAAAATATGGCATTTATAAGACTTGGTATGCACATATAATGGTCCACAAACATCAAATACAATGGCCTAGATAGTTTGAAGCTAAAAATATGGAAAAATATATCATGAAGATGTTAATTTAAAAAGATGGCAGGAGTGCCTATAAGATTATTGGATAGGGCCTCCCTGGTGGTGCAGCGGGTTGAGCGCAGTGCTATGGAGCTGTTGGCAGCCTCTGTGGCACAGATTTTATTCCCAGCCAGCCAGGGAGATACCCAAATGGCACAGGCAGACCTCTCCTGGCTCGCCCACTGCTCCCCTCAGCAGGTATTTCAGTCAATCTGCCTGTTCTGCTTCCCACTCCATCTCTGGTGAATTCTCTCACCCTCCAGCACCTCTGGCCTGTACCCCAGTTCTTGTATAAATAAATAAATCTTTTAAAAAAGAATATTGGATAAATTAGACTCAGAGGAAAAAAGTAGAGACAAAAAGGGACATTACATAATTATAAAAGGATTAACACATCAGGAAGACATAGTGATCCCAAAGACCAGTGCCTCAAAATATATGAAACAAAAACTGATGAAACAGAAAGGAGAAGTAGGACTAAATTATAGTTGGGAACTTTAATGCCTCCTTATCAGCAATAGATAAAACTATTAGACAATCAGCAAATATATAAAAGAATTGAAAACTGCCAACAACAAAAAGGATTTGACTGGTACTTTTAGAGCATTCTACTCCATGACAACAGAATGCACATTCTTTTGAAGTGCCCATGGAACATTTATGACTATAGACCATTCTGAAGCACAAAAAACCTCAACAAATTCAAAAGAACTGGAATCACACCAAGTAGGTTCTCTGACCGTGATGGAAATCAGAGTAGTAATCAATAACAGGAAAATCTCCAACAACGGAAATTAAACAGTGCACTTGTAAATAACCCATGGCACATAGAGAAAGTTTCAAAGGAAAAGAAAAAAAATAAACAAACACACATAACTGAATTAAATTATGTAATTACAATACATGAAAATATGTGGGGTATAGTCAAAGCAGTGCTTAGAGGGAAGTTTAAAGTCTAAATTCCTAGTTCAGAAAACAGCAAAGATCTCACATCGAAAATTTAAATCTTACCCCAAATAACTGGGAGGGAAAAAGCTAAATAAACCCAAAGGAAACAGAGGAAAGGAAATAATTGAAAACAAAAATTCACAAAACTGAAAACAGGAAAATAATAGAGAAGAATTTAAAAAAATGGTTTATAAAAAATAACTAGGAAAAACCTCTGGCAAGTCTGACAGAAAAGAAAAACATAAATCACCAATATCTGTAACAAAGCAGAGTTTGTGACTACAGATATTGAAGCCATTGAGAGGATAAGAAGGAAACACTATGGACAACTTTATTGTCACAAGTTTAATACTTAGAAGAAATGAACCAACTCCTCAAAAACCACAAGTTAACAAAACTCAATGTGGATAAAATAGACAACCCGAATAGTCTTACAGCCAGTAGAAAAATTGAATTCATTGTTTAAAAACTCCTGAAAGAGAAATCTTCAGACTGAGATAGATTTTCTGGAGAATTCTACCAAACATTTAAAGAAGAGTCAACATCGACTTTATGCAGTCTTTTCCAGAAAATAGAGGAGGAGAAATATATTCCAACTCATTTTATGAGGCTAGTTTTACACTGATACAAAACCATATATCATTATCTTATGATTCTTGATGCAAAAAAGCTGTAAAAAATTAGCAAAACAAAACAAATGCAGTAATGTATAAAATGAATTATAAACCATGATGAAGTAGGGTTTATGACAAGTATGCAAGGCTAGTCTAAAATTTGGAAACCATCAGTGTGTATATAATCAACTGTCTGAAGAAGCAAAGTCACAAGAGTGTATTCATCCATGGCGGGGGGTGAGGGGAGGGGAGAGCTGGAAGCATTTTGACCAGCAAAAGGGAAAGTGAAATTCATTTCACCAGAACACAAGTATGTGTTGTGCTGGCCCATCCAGCTGTGGTAAATATTGAGATGGAACAAACTTTGGTTCTCTGCCCTTTAAGAAACAGGAATTCTGGAGTGGAGCAGAGATAGGAGAAAAGTGGAGTGAGGAGACTTGTCTTCTGGGCTGGGGAAGCCTAAGTAATTTGCTTAAAGTCACATAGCCAGTAATTGAGAATTAGATTTATTGACAGCAAATCCAGAGACAAGTATCCCAGGGTATCCTGGGATTATATTCCTGAAAAAATTCTTTCATAAAATCACATACGCACACACATATATATCAGAGAGGAAAACCATGCTTCAAGACAGGAAGATAGTGAGCACAACCATTTGAAATACTTACAATATTTTGAACTGGTGATGTCCATTCTTATTTTGGAGGGATAACTGGCATCACAGAACTCTTTCAGATGCCCAGATTTACAATGATGAAATTGAAGTTCAGAACAGTAAGGTTTGACTGAAATCACACAACTTACTATACCTAGTTTAATGTCTTGCAGGAAAATGTTTCTTGCACTGTGCCTCAGTAAAATGTTAGTTATGAATGTGCTATGTGTATCAGTTATAAAGAGAACCCTATATAACATTAAAAAATGTTAATGCCATGTAAAAACCCAGCCTCACTGTATCATTAATTGGAATTATAAATGTGGCTTTTACGATAAACTTTCTCAAATTCTTTAACAATTATGTGGGAAGTACTTTATAAACTTGTAGAATTAGACCTCATGGATTAGGTCTCTAGATGAACTTTGCAGCAACTCCAGTAACTATTCATAAAAATTTAATAATAAATTCTGGCTAGTTTCAGAGAATATGGAAGGGATTCTCTTGGAGGGATTGCCCATGTTATTTACAAAAGCCAGTCATAAACATGGGGACACTGTCTTATTTTTCCCTCTATACATTTCCCTAAAGCAAACAGCTATTCAGAACCCTTCCATGGACTGTTCTGTTCACAGGGATCATCCAGTGATTCAAGTGTTGGAAAGATAAAGGATTTTAAAAAGATAAAGGATTTTAAAAGATAAAGGATTTTTAATGATGCTTTTGTGCTTGGCATATTAATATGTTCTCTCTAAAAGTGAAAAAAAAGAGTCCTTACAATTATCCAAGGTATTACTAATAGCAGCATTATTTGAGTTTTACAGGCAAGTACACTGGTTCACCTAATGTCATAGCAGATGAGTAGGAATGCTGGGACTGGATCCCAAGAGATTGGTTCAACAACCTGTGTCTTCTTATTCCTGTTCCCTTCTACCTCTCAGCACTGGAGGCTGGTGTGAAGCGACTCTCCAGTATACTGCAGAGGGAAAATCTGAAAGGACTGTTTTGAAGGGGCAGGATTTGGGGGGGTGTGGTGGTGCAGTGCAGTCTGTGGACCTCATGTTTTTGGGTTGATGTAAATCTTAGGATTTTGTAGGTATCTTAGGAGCAGCTAGGAGTCAGAATGGCAAAGGCTGACTGTTACCTGGCAGTGCAACTGAAATTGTGCCCACAAGCCCTGCGGATTCACCATAACAACCAGCCAGAACCATCAATCTCCACTCTAAAAGGAACAGCAGCTACTGAGGGGATGATAATCCACCAAGGGACCCCAGGGTCTAGCTGTACTTGGTTGGGATGGGATTCTCAATTGACATTTTATTCCTTTCCTTCATTTTCCAAAAGTTAGAGAGGAGGGTCTCCCTTGTGGTGCAAGGGGTTAAACACAGCACTGTGAAGCTCTCACAGTTACTGCAGCACGAGTTCGATCCCTGGCCAGCCAGGGAGCTACCCACATGGCACAGCAGACCTCTCCGGTCTGGCCTGCTGCTCCCCTCAGCAGTGTATTTCAGTCAAACTGCCTGTTCTGTTCCCCACTCTGTCGATGGTCAATCATCTCACCCCCTTTTACCTATGTCCTGTATCCAGTTCTTGTATGCATAAATAAATAAATCTTTAAAAAAAAATAGAGAGGAACGAGAACTAAGTAGAGCAGTTAAGTCATTAAAGGGAAAATTAAACAGATTGTTGAGGGAAAAGTTAAAGGAGATGGGCTTTTTTGGTGGATTCTTTAGAACTTTCTCTATATAAGATCATTGCATATACAAGCAGATAGTTTATTTCTTTCCATTTGGGTCCCTGTATGGGCAGGAATGGGCACAGTGCAGGTTTTCTGGGATCCCATGCAGAACGGGTAAAGGAGGAGTCAGAGTCCTCAGTGGTTTTGCAGGCTTCTATTGGGATTACCAGGCACATGGCAGGCAGGGGTGCTGGGGGGGGGGGAGGCTAGCAGTCCTCCCAGCCCCCAGCAAATCCGCACTCTCTCTGGGCTCTCTGGCTTTCTTTGCTTCTGCTTCTCTGCTTCAGCTTTTTTGCTTCTCTCTCTCAGCTTCTCTTCGGCCTCTGCTGGCGTCCCAGTGACACCGCCCTTAAAAGCCCAGTCTTAGCCCAGGTGAATCCCATCTACCTATGCCCACACACTATTCCAGGTGCCCGCCATCAGGCAAGCATTCAGGACCTCAAGGATCCATCGTCTATCCTGATTGCAGAGGGGAGAAAAGCCTGACATTTTCTTTACCTTACAGTCCCTTTTACTCCATTTTCTTACTTAATTGCCACTGGCTAGAACGTCTAGTACAAAATTTAATAGAAGTGGAAATGGAGACATTCTTACCTTGTTTCTTATCTTAGGGGGCAAATACCCAGCATTTCACCATTAAATATGGTGTTGCTGTGAATTATTTGTAGGCAACCTTTACAATCTGCATAATTGACTTCATATGTAATTCCCACTTGAATTAGTTTCACTTGCTAGCTCTCATATACCTCAGGAGCAGTTTGAAGCTATATCGGTTCCATCTGAGTTCTAGATAGCATTTTTCCTACTATGTCTTTACCATATAGTTATGTCTGAATAATGATACCCTTGCATGTAAAATATTAACAAGCAAAGACATCTGCTTTGATATATCCTGGTGTAGCTGAAATAGTTTATACCAGATATCAGAAAACTTAACTACTTTCTTATCTGACAAAGGTGCCTTACTTTCCTTACCATTCACTTCCATCTCTACACTAAGGGTGGCAATTGCATTTGCTTTTACTTCCTAACCAGGTGTGTGACCATCGAATGAGAAGAATGAGAAAGTTTGTGGTACCCACAAAATGCCATGACTTCGGAGGCTGATGAGGACATCAGGTAGAAACAAAAACATCCAGTTTACCCTCTGCTGCATGATCTGGCAAGCTACACTCGAGACCTCTGATTTTCAAATTCTAGGTACAAAATGTGTGCGATTAATGTCTCCATAAACTGAAACAGGACATTAATAAAAAGTATGCCTACCATGGGCAAATGTACTTTGGGGCAGAGGAGGCTATAAGACAACAATACAATAATAGGGGAGCTATGAAGTGATGGGGTGGGGGGGACTCCACAGGTTGGGATGAAGACAGCACCTCTCAGAATCACTCAGCAGCTTCTACTGCAGTGTGGAGCGAGGCCACACGATGGAAGGGAGGCAGAGGCACTTCTTCCTTACCATGGGCCAGCAAATGCATCTGGATCAGGCACCAGAGAAAGGGAAGAGTAGAAAGACCTCCTGCTTGGTTGTCTCAAGGGGACCTCAGGCTGTTCAGCCTACTATGGCTGTTGACTTGGTGAGCCTCAAGTTTACCAAGCGTTTTCTTGAACTCAATCTTTCCTAGAATGAAACCTTTTCTTTGGGGGGATTATCTAATAATGGGACACAAATGTAGCATTTTCTACTAAGTGATTTGATGATGAAATGATAAATTTAAGTCATAATTAAAAAATATTTTAGGAGGAAGTCTAGGAGTTGCCAGGGCTTGTCACTGCAATGTCAGCACTCAACAGCTGCCTGGTTTAACAAATAAAACCAGAGGACTTCTTAAAATGATGACTGAAAGTGAAATGCCTGTGGGTTTTGGCAGAGAACTGAGAAGCTTGCTTTCTTTTGTTGGCCATTCCCTGTGTCAGTATTAGGGACAAGGACACTAGAGGGACACATGGAGAGATACTTGTCCCATGTGTTCTCTGGACCCTAAAAGATACAGTCCAAAGTAAAGCATTGCTATGTCTCTGCGAACATAAAAACAAATCCCAAACTCTTTTTTTGTTGACCCCTGAATTAGGGGATAATCAAAGAACAGAGTAGCTGGTCTTTGTTGGTAAAATACCTTAGTACCGCCATTGTAATATGAAAGATGAGGGTCCCAAGATGTAATTTGCAAAGAGACCGTGGAAGATAGAGCTAAAATACATAGTCTAGGAAATCAAAAGGAATGTAGGTGTGTGGGAAGCCAGAGATAAAAGTGGAAGCAGTTTAGAAAAGGGAGGATGTCAGGGCAGCCACATAACCCAATTTGGAGAAATGTGCTGAGTGAGAAATTCCCCACGCAACTTCCACTTCCTCTCTGGGGCCATGGTCACAAGGAGCAGGACCCAAAGAAGTCATAAGTCCTGAAGGGCTCTGTCGTCACCAGCAGCAAAGGGCTGAGGGAGAGCTTGGAGAGCAAAGGGTGACAAGCAAGGCCATTACTAGCAGGAGGGATGCAAGCTGGTGGGAGGAGCTAGTGATGGTGGGAGGAGCCACTGTTGTGGGTGGGGCCAGTGTTGTGGGTAGGGCCAGTGTTGTGGGTGGGGCCAGTATTGATCAGAGGGACTCAGGCTGGGTGGAGCAAAGCAGTTACCAAGTGACTAATTAGGAATAGTTTTAAGATCAATTTTATTTGTCTCAGCACAGAAAGAAGTGGGTGGGCCAGGGGAAACCAAAGTATACTTTCCTTAGATTCGTTAAAGCTCTGAAGGTAGAGCATGGATTCAAACTAAAAGCAGAAAGCTGGAAACATTGGTGCTAGCTTTATGGTTGAGAGGCGGCAGGAGTGCTAGACATTGCTGACTTCTGAGGCAGCACAAATCAAGTGGACACCCTGCTTCTGTTGCCCATGAGCAGAACCGAACCTCTCTGGGTCCCATCTCTCTACCTGAGAAATGGAGGTAAGAATAATGATCCTGCTGGTAATCATGCCCCCTTTTCCACTACCAAGGAGAGAAGCCAACGCTTCTCCTCACCATCTCCAAAGCATTAAGAGCTCCAGAGGATCTGTATTAGGAAGGTCTTGTCTGAGGGAGCACTGAGTTTTTCTATAGACACTTTTGCCCCAAACCTGGTCTCTGTCATGAGACACCCTCCCCCCCCACCCAGTCCTTCTCTCTGCTCATGGGAGGGAGTCACTTTTCTTGCAATGTGGACCAGCTTCCCTGTCACTCTTTAGCACCAAGAATCCCAGAACCCTGAATGCAGCAGCTCAGAAATGAGCTTGCAGTGGATTCCGGCATAAACAGGGGCAGTCCCTCCTCCTTGTTGTAACAATGGAAACATAGGAAGTGGAAGGGCAGGGTGAGGCACAAGGAACTTCTCCCTACATGAATAAGACACAGCAGGGAGCAATGATTGCGCCTGGAATGGGTGAGAAGAGGTTCTGAGATACATTCTGATATTCACGTTCCCTGATTTTATCTGCGGTACCAGGATTGGACAAACCCATTCCCAGGCTAGAAGTGATCCTCTCAGTCAAAGCACCAAAGGACCTCATAGGTGGCTGGGCAAGTCCTTCTTGGCAAAGATGCCTCTCCTGTGATGAATGCCCTTTCCAGAATCTAAATGTTACCATGACAGCCTTACATTAATAACTTCTCTGCTGCTCATTTTTCAGATTGATGTTGACTCTTTCCTTCTTAATCAGACCTCCTCTGCCCCACTCCCTCCATCCTCTGGAAGTGTTCTGAGCACCTCTCATACTTCCCTAAGGGGTCCAGGCTGTAAGGCAGCTGCCTGCTGGGAAAACTCAGGCTCTTCCTTCCAGACTCCAGAGCTGGGTTGGCTTCCCTGACTCCTCAAGCTGTTAAAAACATCCTCTTCTGACCCTGCACACTCTATTTTTACTGTTTACCTCCTTGTGTTTTGTTGCTTTCTGTCATGCCTCCAGTTTACAAGCTTCTCAAGGACAGTAACTTGCTGGACACAGCTGCACACAGAAGGATTTTGTTGAGGGAGTGACCCTTGTTGCACACCTCCAACGTACACATGCACACTGGTGGACACACGTGCCCATGCATGGACTTAAACACACACACACGCATTATCCAGTGTTTTATGTCTGTACCAGGGGTCTTTATTTTGAGTGATCATCTACACACATTGTGGGAAAACTGGGGGGAGGGAGGGTGTTTGAGATCACCCAGTCCTGACCACTCATTTTATAAACAGAGTGAGACCCAGGAAGAGGGAGTCATTCACCAGTGACATATAGCACATAGGGTGGAGCCCCGATATCCAATCGTGTTCTCCCCCAGGACACATCTGGCCTCAACCATTACTTCAATATGTTTTGAAGTGAAATGAAAATTCTGACAATTATGTGTATAATTATAGTATAAAATATATAATTTATAATACTGTAAGTTAGTGATACATAATAGCATATAATATATCCTTACTATATGAAACAATATAATATAATCACTCTCTTTTGTAAAAGCCTTGTTGTACATACCTACAAATAACACACATATTCATGCACATCCTGAAGAGATGAGTGTTAGGTGGTATTACAAACAAAAGGTGTTAGAAAGAATAATAGTATGAAATCAGTGCAGGACAATTTATGACTAATATTAGGAAGCCCCTGTTAAGAATGCCATCCATTATTAGACTAAAATAGCCTCTCCAGGGACACAGGGGAGGCCCCATGACTGGAGACATTTCATCCAGGATGAGTCATTCCTAAGCACAGGGGAGAAGCAAAGTGCCCCTCTCCCAAGGGACACTCCCAGGGACAAAGCTGCAGTCTCGGCCTCCTTTCTTTCTTTCTTTTTTTTTTTAAAGATTTATTTATTTATACATACAAGAACTAGCATACAGGCCAGAGGGGTGTGTGTGGGGGGTGGAGGGTGAGAGGATTCACCAGAGACAGAATGGGGGCTCAGAACAGGCAGACTGAGTGAAATACACTGCTGGGGGGAGCTGTGGGCATGACAGGAGAAGTCTGCTGTGCCATGAGGGTTGTTTCCCTGGCCTGGGATCGAACTCATGCTGCATTGGCTGGCGGTAGCTTGATAGCACTGTCTTTAATCCCTGCGCCACCAGGGAAGCCCCCCAAGCCTCTTGTCTGAGTCAAGGTCATAGCTGAAGTTTGAGCTGTAACTGAATGTGCCTCTCTGTGTGCAGCAGGGGGACCTCGGTGTTTAGCCTGTTCAGCTGAGCAATAGGCTTTGGAACTACCAGGGGCAACCAACTGAAAAGATGTGTCAAAAACCCATGGAGGCAAGGGGAATGCTAATGCAATTACTAGGTGGCACAGAGGGAAATGTTGTGGGCTCCGTGGCTCTGGGTTTCTGTAAGACATGTGACAAGGTCACATGTGGAAGATTTTTGTTCAGTCTAGAGACAATAAGGCAAGATCCTCATGGGCTCCTCATAAAAGCCTTGGTAGTAGGTTGAGCCATTTTTTACTAAGAAGAGTGATGGATGTGAACCCAAGGGAGCCCTTTAGGAGCTGTACAACCTCTTTAAATAAATACTAAGATGGATTGTGGTATTCAGAAGCACTGAGACATAGAAAAGTTGCCTGGAAAACCCACTAAATTGATCTGGAAGGCGTTATAGAGATATGGGATATGTAAAAAAGCAAGATCCCAAATGATCTTTATAGATGAGAGTTATGGGCATAGTAAACTGGGATGAAATTTAATGCAGAAAATGTAAAGATATACTGAGACGGAAATAGCAACTCTCAGACACATTGTAGGAATTTAATGTTTGTTGCCTGGGTTAAAAGATGGGATTAACTAGCAGTGTATAAAAAAGTAAATTACAATTGAATGCAAACTCTATGTCTCAGAAGTGTGAAGTCTGCAGAATATTGATAGCTGTGACCTCTACCTGTGATTTCCATGTCTGGCTGGGAGGGCCTGGGAGGTGACCTGACACCTTGTGCACTGAGAAGCCTTACCTACCGGGTCAGGCACACTCTGGGCATGAAAGTGCTAGCAGGGCATTGAGAAATGGATTGTGTCTACAAGTGGGCAATCTGAATAATAAACATGTAATCTCTAAAGGACTAGGGAGGCTTAAAAGGAGGAGAAGAACCAAGTTGGGTGAAGGTTGTGTTTAAATATGTGCAGGGTTGTCATGAGATGCAGGACAATCCTTGCTCAGGGTGATTTGGGAGATCAGAGGGAAAGTAGGATAAGTAATAAAAGGCAGATATTTCTAATGGTCCTAGTTGGCATTAATGGAATGAACTGCTAATGAGTTCCTCATCATTGCAAGTGCTCAGACACTGAAGTTACTTTCTGTGTTTTACACAAAACTTTTTGTGCACAGGGAAGAAGATCAGATTGATTTGTGTGTTTCTGGGGTTGAGTCTAGAGTCAGGCATCCACCTTGCTGGCTAGGAAAGAAGAGGTCAGTGCCAGCAGAGGGCACTCTTACTGATGAGTGGCAGACTGGTTGCCAGGGCAACAGTTTGATGTTGTAACAGGAAAGTGTTGGGATCTGGAGAGTGACAGAAGCCAGTGGGGGTCTGAACTACGTGTCCAGAGAGAAACTGATACTGCCCGCAGGACCCAGGGAGAAACCAAGAAACCTCAGGTTTCTGCCAGTGGCATGACCACAGAAGCCTGAGGGTGACAGGAGCTGAGCTCTCATAAGCAAAAGGGAAAAAAAAAAAAACAAAAAAACTGAACATGGAGCCAGCCTGAGCCTGGGTTAACAATCAGAGCAGGTAGACTGTTGTGGGTCAAGTCCCAGATATGTCCAAGCATGCACGGAGGTGTCCTATGCACGGAGGAATGAAACCACAGAAACAAGGTATGGCCATGATTGAAATTCAACCAATCCCTAATGGACAGACATTCACCAATCAGGACTGTAGTGATCGAAAACCTCATTTGCATAAAACTGATCTAGCCCTGCTCCTTTCAACTCTGCAAGCACAGCCCCAGCGTTCCTTGGGTGTTTAGCTCAAGTGCTCCTTGATTCTGTGTGCCCTTGCACAGTCCTGAAGCGCCAGAAGCTATAATGTGAGCGCCGTCATGCTTCTGCTGGGACATACAAACTATAATCCAGCTGCAGTAAAGCTAAGAACTCCACTTGACTTGGGTACCAACGACAGGTCATGGGGTGAAGGGGCCAGGTGGGATGGTGGGAGAGCTTAGAGCCTCTCTAAAGGGGCGAGCAGGCACTCAGATCTAGTCCAGCAACACTTCCCCATCTCTGTCCAGCATGTCAGGAGCACCGGCTAAACACACTCCCGGCATGTCTCATGTTACACTTTGATTCTTGGGATTTTCCATTATGTCGCTCTCTCAGGCCTGCCTTCCCCTTCCCACATAGGCCCTCTGCACACTCTGCAAGCTCCAGGTCTCACCATGAGCACCTCAGGCAGTGCGGACAAAGGGCAGTGGGGACAAAGGGCTTCCCCTCACTTTGGGGAGATCTGCTGCTCCACATGAGCCCTTCAAGGGCTCTGTGCACAGTAATGCTAAGTGGTGAGGAGTAGCCAATAAGACCTTGTGATGAAAAACATCTTTTTAGTGCCAAGTTCTCTGGTTTCTTTAGTGGCTTTTCACCTTTACACACCATAAGGTGGAAATTCTCTGCAGGTTTTCTATGTGGATGAGCTCATAGAGTCACACCTGGGTTGCACTGCTAGCCTCAAACATCTTGCTTCCCACAGGTCTAACAAATTCAACAATCTCAAGTATCCAAAAAAAAAAAAAAAAAAAAAGAAAGAAAAAGAAAAGGACAAAATGAAATAAATCCCAGACTCAATGTTTCAGGGTTAAGTCTCTGGTCTCTCTCAGCAAAACCAGGCTTCCCACTTTTTCCAGAGGCCTCTGATGCTTGCTTAGGCACATCTCCCTCTGGCCCCAGGCCCACCCTTCCCTATCCAGTCTCCACTGGGCAACAACAGTGGTGCTTCTGCTGATATGCCACCCTGGAGGAGAGGCCAGCTTGTGAAGGTGGGCAGTTGGGTTCCAGGTGGGGTCCCTCCACGTCACCTAGAATAATCAGTGAATAGTCCACACCAGGAAGAATGGTTGGGGCAGCTTTTGTGGGGCCTCCTGTTCATTCTGTCAGGGGAGTGGAGAACTAGTTCTCTCTCTCTCTCTTTCTCTCTCTCTCTCTCTCTCTCTCTCTCTCTCTGTCTCTCATATAAAGCTACATTGATTATTCTTCTAAGATTTCTCAGATCTTTGAACCACATGATGTTTTCAGAGAGAAAACTGTTTGTGATTAAGAGACCACAGTTCATTAGACTTCGCATGCTACATCTTGCTTTGTTTCACTTTTTCTCGGCATCCAGCAGTCCCCAATTGAGCAGGACCGCGTGCCCATTTGTACTTGACAGAGCTACATGATTGTTTATGTTCTGCCTTTAACCTTCCCAATGGCAGAGCTGTGGAAACTAGACAGAGGACCAGAAGAGGGGGAGATGACAGCCAAAGAAAGGGGAGCCAGGGCAGACCTCCAAGCAAGTCGCCTGCAGAGTGACGGGGGGCCATTCATCAAAATCCAAATCTTCCACACGGCTTCCATCATAACAAGCAATCCCCAACTGTAACAATTGGTACTTGGAGAAAAAAGTAAACAAATCACCCAGCTGCAAAACTATACTTTTTAACAAATTATTAAGTAAACAATTTGGAAAATTTCTGCCAACCATTCACTGGGAAAAATAAAAAGGGCTAGTAGGTTCCAGATTTTTTTTCTCCTAACAACAGAGGGCTCTTCTATTTGCTTGTGTAATAAAAATTTAACTGAATTAGGTAAGCTAGAGCAAAGACTGTCACTGTTTCCTTCACTGAAGCCTTCGTTGTATTTTATTTTGTATTTCCTATTTGTAGGTTTTGTCTCGTTAACTTATTGCCAAATAAACAATTGAAATGATTTCTTTGCTTGAGAGTACACAGATGAAATCTCACACAAGATGCCAAAGCTTACTGAGATAACTGTTTGAGGTCCCAAAATATATCCCCTGCCTGCATGGGACATGGGGAGGGGTTGGAATGGGACTTAACTTGTGCTAAGCCCAAACACAAAAAATTGATAAATAACCAAAATATCAATAGTGTCTGCAACATGAGAGGTCTTATGGTCCCCTGGACAGGGTTGGCATAGTATCTTTTATGGGCTGGACATGGTCAATGTTGCCGGCCTTGCAAAGACTGGAGCCAGCAGAGTTATTCATTTTGAGAATGCGCTGCTCCCCTGATGAGCCCTGTGTGGTGTTTTGGCTCAGAGGAAGATGAGAGAATGATAGGGAATGTTGGGTAAAGAGCAGAAGTAGAAACAGTGTTTTATCATTACCCATCAGTGATGGTCAATAGGCCAAGGTCTTTGTGAGCCCTGTCCAGTGTGGTGATACTCAGCGATCGGTACTTTTTTTTAATGTTATTTTATTGTAGGTAATGGACACTGGATTTTTTTTTGATAGGGGAAAGCATTTCAAAGTAGTTTTGTTGTAGTATAAATCGTGTTTTATTTTCTTTACTCCTATGCTTTGACATCTTAAGGACTTGCTGATGTGGAGGTCAGCAAGGCCCTAAAATGTCAAAGCATAAAAGGCAAGCTTGTGACTCGGTTTCGTCATTCAGTGTAAATTAATCAAATATTAAAAAGGATTTCTAAAACAAAGTGACAGTTTCTTACCAGATCCCAGAATCACACTATAGAGATTTTTCACTCCTGTTGGTAATTATCCTGAGGGACACCTCCATAACTTTAAATACTCTGCTTCATCTTTAGTGAAATATTTGAGAATTGTATTGTTTCAAGCACTTCTATTGGTGATATTGTAACTTTAAATAACATAAACTTTTATTTAGAGTTTCATTTATTTTTTTTTTTTAAAGATTTATTTATTTATTTATACAAACACTGAGTACAGTCAGAAGCACGGGAGGGTAAGAGAATTCTCCAGAGCCAGAGCAGGGAGCAGAATAGGCAGACTGACGAAATACACTGCTGAGGGGAGCAGTGGCCGGCAGGGGAGGTCTGTGCGCCATGTGGGACCCTTGCAGGTGGCCGGGAATTGAACCGGCGCTGCAGAGGCTGCGGGCAGCTTTCCAGCCCAGTGCTCGACTGCTGTGCCACCAGGGAGGCCCTAGAGTTTCATTTACTTTTGACAGACTCTTGACACTTTGTAAAAATCGAGGGGATTGGTTTCTTGGCACTTTCTCCTACCCTTCTTCCTACTCTCCCTACTCATCAAGTTACCTTGGCCATCCTGCCCTCTGCCAGCTGTGCTTTCACTGGTGCTGATTAATGCGACAGAGCTCACACCTCCTGCTCCAATACCAAGCCCAATATCAGAGTATTGCAAGGGCCAGACAGACAGGAGGTCTAGAATCTAAGGCCGATTTCTAGTAAGTTGCTTTCTCTGCTTTCCTGAGCAAGTCACCCACTTTTCTGAAGACTCTGATGTCTCATTCAATTTCTTTCATAGGTTGAAAAGGAAATGGAATGGGGACACACGAGAGCAAGTAGGTGAAACAATGTATGAGCCCCCAGGCTGCTGTCCACGTGGGAGATGAGCATTTACACTGATCTGTTGTCTGAGAAGTGCAGTAACTGGGTGGGCGTGACCTTCTTGTTCCTGCAGTCCATAGTACTGTCACTACCAGGGATGTCCTCTGGGCCCTGTGGTTGGGGAAGGAATGGTTTACATGGATTCTTTCCATGTCAAACGCTCATAAATGTTCTTATCCTTGTGTTTTTCTTATAGTTGAACTTGAGTTATATTCTGCAATTTTTAGAGGAGCAAAGGGAGTGATTTCATCATTATTCACCTCTCTGGAGTAAATTGTTTTCATTTACTGATAATAAAATTCAATCTACTCTTTTCCTTAATAACCTTAGTAGTCCCATTGAAGCACTTTATTGATCTTGCAATAAACCTCAACTCCTCCCAAAATATTATTGATACATGGTTTTGAGATGCATCGAGAAAGTAAGCCCTGGACAGAATTGTCCTGTCTTGATCTGTCCATAGATAGCGCCTCCCTGTATTTCCAACTTTTTTTCTTTCTAACAATTGCCCTCTAATTTTGAACTCAAATCCTCCTAACTAGAAAATTTTATAGTTGTTTTGAAATATTCTTCAAATATTCATTGTTAATGTAAAGTGGAAAATGTCAGGCTGACCTGTTGATTAGCTGAAGTTGGGACATAGCCTGTAGACTGAAAGTTTCAAGAAATAGCTGATAAGCACCCTCAAGGCCACATGCACCCTGATTCATGCATTCTCAGATGACTGTACCCCTTGCTTTAGTCAATAAATACTCCGTTACCTAGTTCCTAGTTGCTTGGGGCTCAGACTTGGAGTGAGAACTCCTCTGGGACCACCGGTGTAAGGCCCACCAGCGTAAATAAAGAACTTCCCTCCTCCTCTCTGAGCGATGCCTGCTTCCTTGACAGAATTCTGCTGTAACAAATGAACAAAGTTAACTTAGACACAACGTGCTTTATGTTACTACCTTTTACTATTCAAAAAAAGGTAGTGATGGTCACTGCAACAGGCCTGATGGGGCGCCCCCTGCGTGTGCACATGTGCAGTGCTGTGCTAAGCAACTTGTGTCTGTTAGCTCTTTGAACACGACCAACTACCTTGTTGTTTCATTTTGCAGATGAGGAACCCACACTCAGGATATTCAACATCTTGAGGTTGTAAAATAATAATACACAGAGATCCTGTTTAAACAAGGTCAGGTGGAGGCACATGTAGCAAACTGCAAGATCCAACAGGCCTTCCATCTCCTGCCTGAGGTGATGCTGCTTCTGCACCCCAGTGGAAGGGAAGGTGAGAAGGTTCTCCAGAGGCTAGAGAGGGAGTTTCAGACTTTTGATTTGGGGAATTTTATGTATGTGGGTCTTGCCATGAGACAGGCACTTTCCAATCTGCCCTTTTCAGTTGTTAGTTTCCCAATAAACCCATTTTATTGTTGGAATAACTGCTATTGTTCAAGGTTGACAAAGGTTAAAATTGTGCCCAAGGCACTTCAGAGTTCTGGTGGATTGAACATTCACATCCCTTCTGTTTTGCTCACCAGTGGGGTGGTTTAGAGGCCCAGTGGATGAACCATTGAAAAAACATAATGCTTGTGGGTTTCCTGTGCTTTATTAAATCTTAGTCACCATGTAGAGCAAATGATTGTGCTACATGATGAGGCAGTGGGTCACTTTACATAACAATCACCTGCTCTTTGCATATGATTGCTCTGGCAGATGACTGGATTGGTCCTTTTCTTCCACCTCCTCAGAAATCCTCAAAGTCTCATGATGCAGAAGGCACCTACCTGGCTTTTATGAAAATGAAGAGATGGAGGGGCAGAAAAGAGAGAACATCTGGTTATTTAAAATATCTCTACTTCCAAATTTATTTATTTGGTGGTTGCAGTAAATACAGAGAACTGGGATAACACCAAGCAGTTATAGGCCATGTGATATAGATCCTTTTGTTCTGGTGCATTTTCTGATGCCATATTCCTCTTAATATATTAATGGAATTTTTAAAGGACTGCACTGTGGACGTATTGAGTGATTTGATCAGGAAGGACCCACAGTCAGATAGCTGGAAGCTCTGAGCAGCTCTACAACAACTGACTTCCCATGCTGGCTCCTGGCGCCTGCCCTGTCAGGCTGGCTCCAGCATCCCCCGCAGACACCTCAGGGGCAACAGATTTCTGACACCGGGAGATTAATTAGATTCAGGGAAGTTGGAAGCAGGTGACTGTGACTGACTTGGCATTCTGTGGCTGCTCATTCTCTATGATAAGACACACACACACACACACGTGCACACACATACACCATCACAACCCATAAGACCAGGGCTACAGGGATCTTAAATCCAATAACAACGAGCAGTTAGTTTAGCTACATCTTAAGAAAATAAGTACGTCAATAAACCCGCTCTGACAAATCAGAGCCATTGAGCACACGTAATTCCAGGAGTAGGTCACAGACTCCCACTCAATGGCATCTCTGTCACTGAAGCTGGCCAGATCATGAGTCATTTAGTTTCCAGCAATTAGGCATCTTCTGTTCAAACAGTAGACAGATAAAATATCTGGTGAGTAAGTCAATAATAACATGAGCAGTAGTAGTGGCTTTGCATTGCATTGCATCTCTCGAGCTGAAAACACTAGGTTTGTATGTATTCATTCTCTTATTAAGTCAATGGACATTTTTAGGACTCAAAAGATGAATGAAGCTCTGGGCTGTGTCCTATGTACAGCAGGGACTGTGGAGTGTCTGGGGGAACATTAGCAATGCAAGGGATTCGCAGATAACCGTTAAAATGCCAAGAGGGAAGTTAGTACCAGATGCCCTGGGTACAGTGGGAGCTCAAGAACTCTGCATCCGGAGGTATTCCTTCATGCCCAACCTTATCTCTCATCACTTACTCTCTTGCCCTTTGCCAAGATTGAGCAGCCTTATTGTACCCAACACCAGGAATCTTCCCGAACTCAGAAGGATGCAAGGCCTTGGCCTTCTTTCTCGCAGGGAGGGCAGGTCAGGCAAATGTCCAAGGAGCAAGAAGGCCTGCATTTGGGGGAGCAGACAGAGCAATAGGAGTATACCATGATTCAAGCACTAATAATACTTTGGGGTCACACTTTTCTGGATACTCAGACCCTCACACCTCTTACTTTATATTATACATACTATTCTTTGATCAGATTTTTTTAATGTAATAGTCACTATGGATAGATTTTCATATTAGTGTATGAAGATATGCATTATTTCTTTCCAGCAGGTTCCTGGAGTCTGAGCTCCTAAAGCAGGGTCAGAGAATGGGTGCTTTGAATTCCTGCCTGCTGCCCTGAAGGTAGGTTGTAACACGCTTTCCAACAGCTGTTTGTGAGCATGAAGGTTACTGGTCCTTGTTAACATTTAAGATTCTTTTTAATCTATGCTGATTTGGGAAGATGTAAGTTACAGCTCTCTGAAGTGTTCTTATGTTTATTGCTCATTTGCATCCTACTTTATATATTCAAACTGCTTTTAAAAAGTGGCTCTTTAGCATTATTTTAATTTACTGTTTTTAAGACCTTTTTTTGTGTGGTGGCTATATTAATCCTTTTAATCCTTTTATAAGACCTTTTTGTGTGGTGGCTATATTAATCCTTTTATTTGGCAATCCCTTTCTGTCCACCCCCTCCCATAACATTCCATATCTATAAATTATGTGTATGGCACATATATGCTTTATATTAATGCACATTTTAATGTTTACATATTAGAATGTATTAATCTATTAATCTTTCCTTTACATTATTTTAAATTTGGTTGCCTGCTTTGAAAAATTTTCACACCCGTATTTTCCTATTTTTCACTCCATATTTTCTTCCATTGCCTTTTTAATTTCTTCCTTAACATTAAAACATTTAGCCCATCTGGAATTTGTTTTGGAATGAGGTATGAATTTAACACTACTCTCCCCTAAAATGGTTGGTAGGTTGTCACAACATATTCTCTGGCTAATCTATCCTTTTCGCCCAGATTTAAGGAGACATCTTGACAAGTATACATCTTTGTGTTCTGTGCCCCTGTGGCTTGCCCCTGAATGCCCCACACAGGGGAAGGCAATATGCAGAATGAGAGACGTGACATTGGTTAAGCTGACCCTTCTGTGCCTCAACTCTTTGTTCAGCATTTGTATTGCTAGAAGTTCAGGCAGCTAGTCTTCCAGGTGAACTCTGGAATGTGTACTGTTGAGGTGTTAATTGGCATTTTGTTACACTAATGGATTATTTTGCAGATAGTTGTGATAGTCTTACCTATATATAATAAATTTTTTATTTCTCACTTTCCAATATTGATATGATTCATTTATTTGTCCTTCCTTCTGGGCATAATTTAATTGTGGTTCCATGGCGATGCTGAGCATGGTGACAAGAGTGGACATCCTTGTTTTACTGCAGACTTTGTCAAGGATTCCTTTGTGTCATCACTAAGTATAATGTGGGCAGGATATTTTTGAGAAATACTCACTATAATGTGGGAGAAAACACGATTAGGAGTGGTTGTTGAATTTTACTCTCTGCCACTGAAGCAATAAATGAGATAAGTTTTAGATTTCCCCCTTTAACAAATTGTTGTTAAACATTATATTAACAAATTTCATGCTAATAAATTATTCCCATATTCCTTGGGATAAATCTGGATAGTTCATGGTATATTGTTATTCCTGGCTTAATAGGAAAATGTTTTATGGATACATATCTTTACTTATAAGTGCAATTGTTCCATAGATACTTTTTATCATATTATCTTTGTAAGTTCAGGCTTCATTGTGAGGCTGTACTTATATAACCAGCTAAGACAATTCTAAAATCTTTCTACACTTTGAAACACTTATAATAGCATCACATTTAACTGTTCTATAAGGATCTGGCAATATCGAATGTGACCTGTGTTATTTACAAGACATCTAGTGGAGGGTGGGCAGCAAGTTGTATTTTTAAAAAGCTCTTCCTCCTTGAGGGTGGGGTCCCTTGATAGAAAGAGTAATTTTACAGTTTCCATATGATGAAATATGGCTGTTATCTTGCCATCACTGCTTTCCAATTTTATTGCTTTTCAGTTTTACTGCTTTGAGGTCAGAGAATAAGCTAAGGAATTTCTGCTTTATTTAGACTAGAACTTCTGGGGGGGGGGCTGGGTCAAGATCAAGATGTATAAGTGCTGCAATAATATATTAACATTTTAAAATAATTTTTTTATCTCTTTGTGGTTTATCAAATTTTCTTGGTAGCTGGTATGTTTTTGCTAATTACATTATCAGGCCTTCTGGTCCTTATCTTTATATCTCTTTGATCTAGAAAGTTCTTTTCAGATGCAGTATGCTAAACTTTTGATAGCAAATTCATGGTTTCCTTATGGGTTTTATATTTTTTGCTAAGATCAAGTGTGTTATATTTTTGAATTTTTTTTTCTGAAACTAGCATTTGAAATGCAAATGTTTGTGACTGTAATGTCTTAATTTTGGATTGTATGTTGTATTGATAAAAATACTTTTTTGTTCTGTTTACTACAGTTAGACTATTTTTCGATATTTGATATTAAACCCTGACTTTATATTTGAATTTACCTGCTAGATCCTTGTCCCCATCTCCTATACATCAATGGCTGAGTTTCTGCTTCATTTCACTGCAGGTACACGTACACTCTATATTCGGTCTTTGAATAGGAGGTTGTAGCCAGCTTATTATTATTATTTTACTGAATGCTGATAGCTAATAAGTCAAGGCACGTTCTTGTTATCTTATTTTATCTTCTGTATTTTTCATGTTTCTAGTATCCTATTTTATTTTCTTTCAGTGGGTTGATCCAGTAATATTTTTCTGTTTGCTTATTTAAAAATTGGCAAGTTTCATATCTAATTTATAATTTTCACTAGTGACTTTCTTTTTAACAAAGGTTACTTACCCTTTAAGAACAAAATCAAATGCAAAATAATGTTGACCTTATGTTTTGCTATAATTATTTAAAAAAAGAGAGAGAGTTGATTTCCATGAAGCAGATTTTGGAAGAGAAATACAGATCTTGTATTTCCTTCCCTTTTGCTGCCCTCCCATATCGAATCTGGATGCCCCGTGGTTGGAAAGACATCCAGGGAGAAATATGATTTTGCCCTGTTTGGGGGGAAATTAATTCAATGTGGCTTTGATGTCATAGGGAGCCAATGCAGGGAGGAAAAATGATGAGCTGAATATGTAATAACAAAAAGCTACTCTTTGACAGAGGAGGTAAAATAACCATGTTTAAACACTGTGGGTTTTTTTCAGGACAATTTTGTTTTCTTTGCATTGATGTAGGTATAGACTAAGCTATTTATGAACAGTTGATTTTGGAAGGATATGGGTCTGTATCATAGCTGTGGTATCTGTTGGGTATTTGGTGTGTGTGTTTTTTGGTGTGTATGAGGTTTATATGTCTGTTATGTATGTGCAGTGTGTGTGTAGATGTGTGTTTGTGGTAACCATGTGCATAGTATATGTATGTGTTGTCTGTTTGTCTGGCATGGGTGTGGTTTGTATGGTATGTGTGTCTCTGTGTGTGGTATGGTATATACATTTGTAAGTTGTGTGTAGTTATATGTGGGGTATGATTTGTGTCAGTATGAAGTGTGTGTGCTTTTTGTGTTTAACATTTGTGTACATGGTATATGTGTATGTTTTATATGTGATACATTATGTACGTATATGTGATGTATATGGTAGTTCACCTATGATGATTTGTAGAAGGTGTTCATGTGTGTGATGTGCATGTGTGTGATGTGGAGTCTGTGTGGTGTGGTATGTGATGTACATGTGTGAGTCTGTGCTGTGCAGGTCTATCGAAGCTTTGGAGGTGGGCCCAGGTGACTGACACAGCCAACTTTGACATCCGACTGCTTTGGGGTGCCAAGGGGAAGAACAGGAATATGCTGCAGCCAGTTCCCTGATTTTGCAGGTGGGGAAACTAACATGTGGAAGAAACATGGTTTGCTTCCATCAAAGGCAGAGTGGTGGCAGAGCTGAGATTAGGAAGCAGACATCTCCCTCAGGGCTTTCCTCCTCCCTTGGCCTGGATGACATTGCAGACCTGAGTCACCTCAGCCCACTGAAAAAACAAAGGCTTCCCTGGAAACTTGGAGCTTCCTAGAGGAACGTGGCGGCTTAGAGAGACACAGCACACTTCCTAGATCATAGCGTCCCTGCTTTATCACTCTCACTCTCGGAGCAGCCAGAGAGATCTGCCAGAATCAAAGGTGCCAGGAAGAGGGAGGCTGTGAGGGCCAGCAGCTCCATGAGGAGGCCTGAGCTAGAGGCAGAAGGTCGGCAATGGGCAGTGCCCCTCACAAGGTTGGCTCCTATGGGCATGGTGGCACATGTGGTGCTGAGAACAGAAGCCAGCAGTGCGATGGACTTCCTGGCTGCCTGCGTTCCTGAGCAGGGACGTGGTTGACCTGGGGTTTATTTTAGTTTGCTTTGAAAGAATCAGCTCCTCCAAGACACAAGCCAGTCCTGGCAAAGGGAAAGGAAGTTAGATTTTCTTAAGAAATGACTTGATTATATCAAATGTCTAAGGGTTTTTCCTTCTCCTCCTTTGTCTGAAAGGTGGGGGAAAACTGGGAGTCACAGCTCAAGTTGATGTTACCTGAATTTGAGTCACAGGGAGGGCTCCAGATGTTTCTCCTCAGAGTTTCCTTTGAGGGACAGACATGCCCCCAACATCATGGTAACAAGAGCACATTGAATAGGGAAGCAGGACCTGGCATTCTTCCATCTGCCCTCCTACCCAACTCAACACACACACACACACACACACACACACACACACACCTGTGGACCTCAGTATAAGTCCAATAAAAAAGATGGGCAAAGATAAAAAGGATATAATTGCATGTGAAAATACTCAAATATTATAAAATTATATATATTTTGTATATATGTATATATTTCTATATTTTCCATCATAATAGGTTATAACACCATATGCCGTGTGTATATATAAACATATGCATATACATGCATATGCACACATATGACCACACACATACGTATATATAGTAACTTATGGAGTCCAGGCAGAGATCCTTTTCTTTCACTCCCAAAACTGTCCCATCTCCATATTTTTTAAGAGTAAAGTCCTTGAGACTATAGACCCAGTCACCAGATGGGCGATCTGAGGCAAGGCACCTTCAGTCTTGCATCTCTGTTTCTTCACCTGTAAAGCAGGGGTAACAAGATGCTTATCTGTAGTAAGTTTTAATTTAGATACAGGGACTCAGAACCATGTATGCACTGAGCAGTGTATCAGGTTAGTGATTGTTAGTGCTCCCTCCCTAATCCCCTCGGGTGATGAGCCCTCAGCTTCCCACCTGCTCCCTGGGAACTCAGAAAGTTGTGTGCTGGCAGAGGGGGTTGGCTCATGCCTGGCTGGGCTGCATCCTCACAGTGTCCCCCTATTTAATTAGGATCCCGATGGAGTTAAACAAATTGGGTAGGAGAGGTCGAGCTTCTCTGATGCTCCTCTCTGGTAGGAAGACTGGAGGCTGGTGGAAGAAAGAAGTGAGAGAGACAGGAAGGGTATAGGTGGCCCCACACACCAGGCAGGGGACGGCTAAGTGGTGTGGCATGACTGGATAGCACAGAGCTTGTCCCTGTCTGGAATTCCACCTCAGCACTTAACTAAGTCACATCGCACCAGAGAACAGGACACCAGCAGTCTTTATTGACCCCAGACTTTGCTGTCACCTGGAAAGTGTAGGCGTGGGCTCCTAGTGTCTTTTTCCTCAATAGCTTATCATAGCACATGCTGAAGAAGCAGGCTGTCTATGGCCAGGCATGGTTTCCTTCAGGCCTTTGCAGGGGAGAGGCAGAATAAGGCCAGTGAAAGCCAGGGCAAAGCATGTTGCACCGTAGATATCTGGTTCCTGCTTCAAACATTCACAGGCAACACTTAGCACAATTTGAGCAATATCCTAATTATTAAACCCAGAAAAATACTTTCCACTCTTCCCATTTCTCGCCATTGGCAGCACCAGATACTATCAACCACTCTCTTTTTTACCTCACTCCCATTGCCCTCCTACCCTCCTACTATTCCAGTTTTCCTTGAAAAGTGCCATGTTTTATATTACTTGACATAAGGACCAGAGAACCTTCTAAGGACCTCATAGCCCAGCAAAGCTGGGACCTGAGCCCAATGTCTGGGCCTCCACAGAGGCCCTGCACATGCCAAGTGTGTAGAAGAATCCTGGGCATTCATGGTCCACTGGCCCAGGTTCTTTGATTGCATTAAACAGTCTCTATTGATCATTGACAGATGTGCAAGGAGGAGAACTGGGAAACAAATAATGGCCGAGTCTAGGTAGTGTGGACAAAGCATAAACTGCAAGGTGTTGTCATTCTGTCACTGGGTTGTTGATGAAGCAGCAGGAACATAAGAGAATTTTCCAGAAGTCAGTTCTCATTGGGATTTGAGAGAATACACATTTGACTATTGCTTCATCAACCCTGCATCATCCAGTAAGAGTCATCCAGGCATTGCTCAAAAAGACCCTCTCCAAGGCTGCACTTTGCCAGACCTTGGAAGTGCCTGCCATTTTGCTCATCAATATGCTCTTGGTTATGGTTTTATGAGACAGGCAATGTTCCACCCCTGTTGTTTCCAAAAGCCACAGCTCAGCATGCTTTCCATAAATCACTTTAATAAAAGACACATGAAAAAGTCAAAAACCTCTTTAGCATGTGTGAAATGAAATTAACAAAGAGTTGCAAAATACCAAGGAATCTGGTGGGTGAATCCACCATCAAGGGGAATCTATGCCCGATTCCTAGGTGAGATATCAGTTTCCTTCAAGGAGCAGAGTGAAGGCTGCCTTCCAAAAAAGTTAGTTATAAAGGGGAAGCCAAGAATGCCAAGAAAAATAATACAGCTTGGGTTAATTAGCTTAGTTGAATGCATGTTTTTCTTCTGTCATGGAAGCTAACTAAAGGTTTCTGGCCCCAGTCACTCAATCCTTCTACCTTTTACTCTTCTCAACCTCCATTAAGTCTTCAACTCCTACAGTCACCATTGGAAAATTCCCCATTAGAGGACTTGTCCTAGTGTCTTGATGACTTTGTCTGCTCTGGGCAAATTCCTAAGACTTGGTATTGGGTTTCTGAACTCCCAAAAAGGCCAGTCTGAGACTATTGCACACAACCCACGGGGCTATAAACTGATGCAAACTCTATGCAGGTAAATATCATCAAAGCTGTTAAAATAAAATATACTAACAATTTTGAACAAGTGATTTCAATTTCATGAATTCATAGTAGAGAAACCTGTACAAGGTATGTAAGTACATGAGATATTTTGTAGGTTGGTTTGTGAAAGCCCACTTCCACTAAACAGAGATTCATTCAATAAATGATGCTACAACAGAGAACGGGGTCAATGTGCTGCCACTGGAAAGACTAGGATGGTTCTATAGTTGGCAGAGAAATATCCAATAGACTCCTACATGAACAACTCAACTCAGATACAAGATATATAGTAAATAATATCTGTATCAGATGTAGGATACGGTTAGTAAGCCAATCTGAATGGATATTTCCCAAATGCTGACAGTGGTTCTGAGAGTGAGGGAAAGGGATGTTAGGATCTTGGGTGGTGGAATCCACCCTGTATGCTTGATGACAAAGTGTGCTTCACTCTTGTTGTTACCTGGATGATCCATCAATACATTTTCACTTAGATGTGCTTACCTGCTTCCACTGGACCTTATAGCCAAATCCAGAAAATCTCTACTGTCTTTTCTACCTGCCTTATCACATCCTTTTCCTGATGAAAGGCATTTTGAAAGAGAAGAAAGTTAAACTGATGGGGAAGGTAAGCAATTTGGATGACTAATTCCCATTTTTATCTATAATGTTTTGATTATCTGTATAGGAGTTATTATTACCATAAAGATTAAACAATGCTGCTGCTCCTTCCTGCATGGAGGAAAAGGGAAGAATTGGGGGTCTTTGAAAAGGAAGAGCCAGCCCAACATTTTTTGAAACTGTTCCATTGTCATTTGGACCCAGATTCATTGAGAAAGTGATTTCAAGGTGCCATGGACATTAATATGAGTCATGTCTAGCCCAGTGGAGCAATAATGCAATGACAGGAGGGCTGAAGGTGAAGCCTTTACACAAAGAGGGCCAGGAGAGGCTCACAACATCTGGGGTTCTCAGAAACAAGAGAGAGCAGCAAACAAGCTCCTCACAGATGCCCCCTCTGCTACTACAGTATCCACTGTAACAGGCACCGGAGGAAGGCTACTGCTGGGGGAGGGGAGGCAGCTCTGAGTGATCAGGGAGTCAGGAGGGCAAGGCTGGTGGAGAAATGTATTCCAGGGGCTTCTGCAGAGACAGATTCCGGTCCCAGAGTTTTCACTCCTGTGTCACCTGCCAGCAGCGAGGGGCAGCCTCAGCCCTGCGCTGCCAATGCAGAGTTCTGTATAAACACCACTCTGCCAGGTCTTGGGGGCCCCTTGAGCTCTGGTGCAATCCTGGCACTAAGCTCTCAAGGCTCCCATTCCCCTCTGAGCTCTCTGGGTGGGTGGATACATACCTGAGCAGGGGGGATTATTTTAGACTCGCTCCCTCATCATTTCTTTTCCCTGTGAATTTCTAAACACCCCTTTCTCTCCCCAGCTGTCTTATTTAAACCTATCACTTGATATCCTCATGGGTAACTGCTTTTCATGTGTGGTCTCAGACTGGTTATTAATGGCCTTCAATTTCAGTTAAATGCCATATTGATCAAATCAGTGTTTCTCTGAGCAAAATAAATTCTCTCATTTCCATTTTCTTGACAATAGGTCATCTTTCTGATATTTTAGGCCATTTTTTTGTATGTTAACACTAGCTTTGAGTGTTAAGCCTATCCTTTATGCTAAACTTAACCCAACCGTCTCCCTGTCCTCTTTCTTTGGCACTAGCAATGTGAGCACCCGGAGCTGTGTGCAGGAGGGGTGTCATGCTGGAGGAAGGAGCGGCCCCAGGTACAGCCATCATTTTAAAGCAATGCTGGAGACAATGTGTTTGGAAGGCCCCGCCGTCTCTGTCACCTCACAGGCCCCATATCTGTGGCTCTTGATTTCAGTTCCTGGAAGCAGGTCCTCCGGGGAGACTTCCTGCTGTCTGGCTGAGGCACTAGGCTGGGGTGGACTTTGCAGCTGGCCTGGAGATTGTCTTGGTTTCCTAACTCACATCTTTGCCCTGGAGCCAGCAGTGGTCAGCCAGGCTCTTCCCTTCCCTGGATGGCATTCAGGGCAAGTGGGTGACTTTGGGGAAGGGACCTTACCTGCTGTATCAGTTTCCTGTGGCTGTGCAACAAATTACCACACACTCAGTTGCATTCAACAACCAGACTTTGTTCTCTCACAGCTCTGGAGGGCTGGAGTCTAAAATCAGGATGTCAGCAATGTCACATTCCCACCAATGTCTCTCCTAGCAGGATCTTTCCTAGCCCTTTGCAGATTCTTGTGGCCACTGAGTGTTTCTGGGCTTGGGGTACCACCACTCTCTTCACAAGGCTTTCTCCTCTGTATAGGCCTGTGACCAAACCCCATTGTTTATTGCTCCTCCCATCCCCCAGCTCACTCACTTTCCTCTTCTGTAAATGGTCAATTTAAAAATCTTTTTTGGCATATAAGGCTATATGTATATGGCAATACCTTTTCAGGGCTGCCATTCACCCCATTACACCTGCCAATTATATTTATGGAAGTAGAACAGCTGTCAAGCATGAAGGGGTGTAAAAAACACAGGACACATAAGTACTTCCCCCCAAATAAACAAGTTCAGCTGTAAGTCAGTATTCGGACAGCAGTGTTTCTCTTTGCCAAGTACTGTGCTGTGCTTCTGGGTCAGTTGAAGGTATGTGTACTAGATTGACCCCCAGAGACTCCTCATGTCCATGGTCAGAAGCCCTATTTTGGGACAAGTGAGAATATTGGGGCACTATGGTGTGATAGAGAATCCCTGGACTCAAGTCCTGGTTCTGCCGCTTAACTAGACCTCTGTCCTTGGACCAAGACCTTGCTTCTTGGCTTTCCAACCTGTGAAGAGGGACAAGAAGAATCTCTAGGTTTTAGGACTTGGTAAAGGTTCAATGACAAGATGTATGTATATTGAAACCAAGCTCTTAGCACAACAGTGCAGGGGTAGAGAGACCCAATATGAGGAGGAAGACTGTCCTGCAGCTACTGTGGACAGAACATCCAGAGCCAAGTCTTAGCTCTCCACTGTGTTGGCCAGTAGGTTCCAGAGACCCAGTGTGCATCTCACTGGTTCCACCAAATCTGAGCTAGTGGCAGTGATTGAAGTTCTCTGTGCTTAGGGAGAAAAACTTCTTCCTCTTGTTTCCTGTGTCTCTAACACACAACAGTATTAAGAAGCAAAAGAACTGTCAAAAGCAGAATATTGCCAAGAGCACTTGCCCTGCATTACTACCCTGAGATCTGAAGATGGGTGTATCCAACAGCAACAGCTCCCTCTAGACTGTTGAGATATTAAAGGTGTCCAAGAACCCCCTGTGCATGCCTGTCCTCTGGGCACTCTCCTCTGGGCAGTCCTGGCCATCTCATATTTGCTACTATCAGCATCTGATGATAATAGTTACATTAACAGACTACATGGACATGCTACCAGGATGGGATCCTGCAAGGCTCTCTTGGGCCTCCATTCTGATCCTTCCCTGCCCGCCGCTTGTTGCTCTGCACATGCTCGCACTCCAGTCCAAACAGTCCCATGTATGCTCCAGCCACAGCTAAAAAGAAACCAAACCGTGAGCTGTTGTCAATAGGCAAAGTCTTCAGGGATTTTTACTCAGTCCCACCAGGATCTGCAGCTCATTTATGAAATCATATGGCTTTTTGACTTCTCTGATATTTGCCAAATTACTGACATGTTTTTAGGTTAGCTTTGTTTTTTCCCTTCTTCAGTTTCCTGCGAAGACACATGTGGCCCTTGTCTGTTCGTAATAGTGATGTTTTCCTGGGCCACTGTGCTCTACCCAGACACTATACATTGCTGTTTCCATTTCAGTTCACACCTCAGCAGCATATAGTGCTTAGGGACATGAAAAAATGAGAGATTAAGAGGGGGGAGTTACAATGAAAGGTGTTTTTTTTTTTAAGATTTATATATTTATGCATACAAGAACCGGGGTACAGGCCAGATGTCTGGGAGGGTGAGAGGATTCCTCAGAGACCGAGGGGAACAGAACAGGCAGACTGACTGAAATGCACTGCTGAGGGGAGCAGTGGGCAAGACAGGAGAGGTCTGCTGCACCATGTGGGTAACTCCCTGGCCAGCCAGGGATCGAACGCATGCTGCAGAGGCTGCGGACAGCTTCACAGTGCTGTGCTTAACCCCTGTGCCAGCAGGGAGGCCCGTGTGTGTGTGTTTTTTTTTCCAATTTTATCTATGTAAGTATATAATAGAAAATTTTGTGGGAATTAAAGACATCCCCAGGCAGCACATACAATTTACGGGGTGATCATTAATAGTCCAAACTAACCAAGAAGACTCCCAGTTGCTTTGAGGACTGATGAGATGGCAAGCATTTTAGGCTGACTCACCCAAAAGTCACAGTTGTTTTACAGCTGAGAAATGGGATGTAGCTTTGGGACCAGTTGGCTTTGTCCTTTTGAAACAATCCCAAAAGATTTTGCGTGTGACTGTCATAAGAACTCCACCCTCATCTTCCTCGCCCTTCTGTATCTGGGAATGCTGGCTTGCTCACACTCCCCAATTCAGCGCGCTGGCACGGTTCAGACTGGGGCTGATTAACACATTGTAACCCATGAATTAGACAGGAATTTTCCATCCTTATCCTGTGTCTGCACAGTTACTCTGTAGATTGCTTGTGAGGGAACATCAAAAGGGGAAAAAATAAGCACTAACCTCCCACATCGTAGTTGGGATTGTCACTTCCTAAAAGAAAACTCTCACTTGCTTTACCTAAGCCTGTAAAGTCATCCTGCATGAATTCAGGATGGTAAAAGCATCAGCCAGTATTTGTCTTTGTATTGAGGGTAGTAAAGTGGCCACATCTGTATTGGCCGTGGGTCTGGGGTGGTTTGAAATATATCTACAGATACTCGGACCCCTCCCCTTGTGTGTGCTGGACTCAGTGACTCATTCTGACAGAGGAAGAAGGTAGAAATGATGGTGACAGCTTCAGTAAATGACTGCATCCATTCTTTATAGCCCAGAGGGATTTACCAGGAATTTATCTTAACCAACACAAATTTGGTATCTCAGAGTTCTGTGGGTAAGATGCCTGGGGACTGTGTGATAGGCACAGCATGCTCACTGTCTCCCCAGACAGTTTAAATTGGGAGTGTGCAGCACTGAGAGATCATCTGAGGCTCAAGGTCCTCTTCTAAGCTGAATTCTTCCTTGTGGTTGTAGTACTGAGGTCCCATAACCTTGATGACTGTTGGCTGGGGCCCACTCTTGGCTCTTAGAGGATACCCTTGAGGCCTTGACTTATGGGCCCCTTTGTCCATAGTGCTTGGCTCCTTCAAGGCCAGCAGGGAATTACCTGACTTCAAATCTCTAATCCATTTTAAGAGACCACCTCATTAGATCAGTAACACAGAGGATAACCTCCCTTCTGATAACCTCCCTTCTGAACTCATAGTTAACTTGTTAAGGATCTAGCAGAAACATGGGTGTGAGATTCTTGCATATTTCTAAGTCCTGCTTATTCTTCAGAGATGTATAATACACACACATCTGCACCTGGGGCAGAATCTAGGGGGCCATCTCAGAATTCTACCTATCTCACTGCGTCATAAAAACCCTGTGACTCCCTGCTTGTCTTGCTCCCTTTCTCTGTGTCTCCAAATCTGTAGAAAACCAGATCCCATATAAGCAGCCTTGTGGAGAGATCCAGTGAGTGGTTATGAGACCTCCTGTTAGCAGTCAGCAAGGAACCAACACCTACAACCGATAGCCATGTGGCAAACAGATCTTCCAATCTCCCTTAAGCCTTCAGATGACAGTAGACTTGGTCCTAACTGCAAGTTCTCCGCAGATCCTCAGCCAAAATCATCCAGCTGATTTACTAACACTTAAGACATTCCTAACACTTAATTATTATGTGTGACATAATAAATGTTTTAAGAAGCTATATTTTGAGTCCACTTGTTACACAGCAATAAATAACTAATACACAGCCTTTATTCACTCAGTGGGAAAATGTTGCATTGAAAAGCAGGAAGAAAAATCCCAGCAAAATTCTTTCTTCCCCTCTTCTCAAAGACAGAAATCTCCACTGGGATTTTGTCACACGCGCCAGAGACTCTCAAGTACGCTGTGTTCACCACTGGATCCCTGCCCTCCTCTGCAGGGGGTGAAAAGTCACATTGCCAAGCCACAGTTTCCATTTCCCAGGGTTCTTGCTGTTTTCTGGTTTATTCCAAGGTTCTCCCCAATGTTTTCCTAGTTGGGATTAATTTCCCCTTCAAATTTGAGTACCCAGCTCACCATCCTAAGAGCCATCCCTTGCTTTTCTCTCTCTGGTCCTGTCCCTGTGTGTGCATCCAGCTTCAGGAGGGAGCAGGGGACCTGAAGGAGCAGCCCCTGGGTGACCCTGAAGAGGTTGCAATTGGGGTTTCTCAATCCCTGGCTTATAGCCAGGTTTGATTTAAGCCATTTTGCAGTAGAAAGCAAAACTCTTAAATCTGGCCGCTGTTACCCGCCTCCTCCACGCTATGAACTCTTGACAAGACCCGATGACAAGTCCCAGCATCTCTTCCTCCTGACTGCCTGGCCACCCCACACGCTGCACCCACTGGGAATGGCAACCATGACCGGGGAGTCTCCAGGGCTAAAAGGGGTCCAAGCCCCTCGCCTGTGCCTTATGCTCAGTGAATGGAAAGATCAGGGGGGTGTTCATTTTCTTCCCTCCTTGCCATCCATGGGACGCTGCTACCAGCCCAGCCTGGACTGAGGTGGCCAGAGGGTCCTGAGTGACCAGTCCTTCACTATAAACAGGGTGAGGAGAAGTCACCTTTGTGAGCACCAGTCCAGGCGAAACAAAGCCAGGGCCAGGGCTCTTGTTATTTCAGTTCGGTTCACCTTGAGCTTAAAGGAGCAGTCAGCCGCCAGAAGGCCCAGCGTGACAGAACGCAGACCCCGCGCCCGCCCCTGCTGGCGGTGAGTAATTGGCACTAAACACGGGATGTGTCTGGATTTAATCTAACCTGAGCACAATTACTTGACTCGCCTGATGGGAACCTGCCCAGGCTGCAGTGCTTAAGCGCAGACGGCTCTGAAGTCTTCTGATCCCCACAGCCAGGGCCCTGTTCTCCCTGCCCCTGTAGGTGGGCAGTGACATGCACACGTTAGTGTCACCACTTCTCCAGGTGCTGCACCACCCATTATATCTTCTGATCCCTAGGACAGAAGTGGGGTGCTGGGAGGGGTATGGGGTAGGCCGTACCCCTGTCATGTGGTGAGAGCATGGAGGCTCGAGACGATGGTTCCTGAGCATGGGGCTGAGCAGTAGCCAAGAGGAGACAGGAAACGATGATCCCTTCCCACATCACTGTGACAGATGGAACTAAGCCTCCTGGTACCCAGACAGAGGGAAACAGGCTAACAGGCCCAGAGAGATCGGGACGTGGCTGTGGGACCCCCTCCACACCCTGATCACTATATCTGCATCTGATTTTCAGAGAACGGTCCATGTTTCTCAGCTGGAATCACATCAGCCTCCAGCCTCTTAGAGCTCTCCTCCCACAGCACACGGGATCTTTGGTGGGATAGGAAAGACAGAAATCCCTACCCTTTGGCCTCTTTTCTCTTCCTTGTACTGGCTCCCCCAGGGTCACTGCACCTCAGGCCCAGTTCCAGCCCCAGCTTTCAAGAGTCTCTGCTTCATTCTGCCCAATGCCTTTGAGAAGGTGTCTGCGCCTTTCAACCTGTGTCTGCACTTGGCAGGTTTTGCTGAGAACATCCCATGATTGGATGTGTGGCTCCTGGGTCTGCCATCTGTCCTCCTGGAGCAGGGCCCTGAACACTGCAGGCGAAAGAGCAAGAGCAGCCCTGTGGTCAGCAAAGAGCAGTGTCCTTGCTCTTAGCTGGTCTGATTTCCAGTCTTGGGGTGGACAAGAGAGTCCTGGAGAGAACTCTCAAGTGGGAGGTGAGAACCTTCCAACTAGAATATGCTTCTGTTTGCTTCTGGGCCAACTAAGCACACCAGGAAGCAATCAGGCTGCTCACTTGGAATCCTGCCCTGAGTCCCGTCCGGGCACCGTACCTCTCCCCCGAAGGGCTGCTCTCCAGGCCCCTGCCCTGAGCTGGAGAGAATTAAAAAGGACATGTAATTGGAGGGCCATAAAATCCTTTCTCTCATTTATTACTCTATTAAAACTCTCACTCATAGTCTAAGAAGTTGTCAGTAGGAGAAACAGAAACAGTGTGACTTAGGCAGAAATTTGAATGAAAAGTTGAAGTAATTTGTAGCTATTAAAACATCATAGATTCTCAGCCTTTTGGGCTAAGACCAAGTGTAAAAGGCCATCCCACTATTGGTTAACATGATTTGGACAAAGGTAAACTCGCTGGGTTTGAATCCTGACTCTACTGCCAATGAGCTGTGTGATTTGGGGTAATTTACTTAACCTCTCTGTTTCAGTTTCCTCATCTACAAAATGGATACTGGAATTCTCTGCTCCTTGGGATGCTGTGAAAATTGTGAGAACTCAGGAAATTGCTAAGCAGAGAGCCTGAGCACTCTGCTCTCTCAGAGCATGCAAACCAACGCTGATCACTGGTCCACAGAGCAGGGGGCGAGGGAGGGGGGAGAGACAGAAGGCAAGTGTCAAGGTGATGGGCCAGGAGACGGTGCTGCTGTCAGGTCTTCACTGGAAGATGAGCAGGATTGGCCCAAGGCCTGGGCTTAGGAGAGAATAGGGAGGAAGCCCAGGACCTGCAGAGCATGGAGCCAGAGATATTTCACGGTGCCAGCCTGACGGTCAGCATCTGCTCTGACCATGCTATCAATGTGATGAGATCCGTGCGAGAAGCAGGATGCAGGCCTGAGCCACAGAAAGTGCTACCTGCCCCAGAGTGAGGCAGTGTTGAGAACTGGCCTAGAAGGGAAGCCAAAGTGTTCTTTGGATGCCCAAACCCAGTTGCAAACATTTCAGGGCAGCATAGCACTTTCTTTGCAGAAATGCCAACATTTTGAATCTATTTTTCTAGGGAAGATGATAACTTTGAGCTTGGTCTTGGATTTTCCTGCTTAGATGCACAGGTGGCAAAAACTAGTCTCTGTTCTGAATTTTCTCTTTTTGGGAGGGGTTGCCAAATGCTGAGTCAGGGGCTGGGTTCTCTGCTGACATCTCTATAGCCAAGGCTCCTTTTAAACTAGCAGATGTCCCCAATCCCTCCCCAGAATGGGGCATGTGCAGTTGTATGGGGGAATATAAAAATAAAATTTATTATTTTAAAAAAATAAATAAATAAACTAGCAGATGTGCAGAAATCCCGAGCCTGCCACTCTGGAGGAGTAAGTGCAGCATCTGTGATTGTAGCAGCCACCCCTGTGATCGTTTGCAGGATGTGGGCCTCTACTTTCAGCAAAGGGGAGGGGTTCAGGTGTTAGTGAAAATTGGTGATGAAGGCACTAAATGAAAAAGTGGGACTCTAAGGCTGAGAAACACAAAATTCTTCTCTCCCCGCCCTCAAATGAAAACAGTTGAAGGCAAGAAGACCCTTCCTTCTCTTTATTTAGAACTTTCTAGAACAGTGTTTCCAAAAGAACTTGTAGCAGTGATGAAATGTTCTAAATCTGCTATGGTACCGCTAGCCACATATGGTCATGGGAACACTTGGACTTTGTCGAGTGTGACTGAATTTCTAATTTTATGTCTTTGACTAATTGAAATGTAAGTATTTATAGTCCTATGTGGCTAGTTGCCTCTGTGTTGGACAGTGGAATTCTGGAGAAGTGTGGATTACAGAGATTAGACATGGGGTCAGCACTGTCTGCATCTCTGAAGAATGTTCCAATGCAAGCGTGCACATGCAGCTACCTAACTCAGTAATCTAGCAGAAGATAAAGATAATCATATCAGAAGAGCTCATAAGATAGTCATAACAGAAGAGCCCCAGTATGAAGGAGAGAGCAATCCAGCACTTCTATTTGGAAGTTGGTGGCTTGCATGACAACATCTTATTTCTTAAAAAAAATACCAGGGGAGAAAGGCCTGGATCTCCCATAGCCGATCGCCATTCTTACATTTCACTTAACTGCCATGACACAGTGCTGCTTTGCCATCATCCCGAAGACTCAGGTCACTAGCCTCACTGCAGGGTGGGGTGTGCTAAGGTCAGCAATATGCCTGGTGACCAGAGGACAAATTATGTGACAACATGTGAAAATGCACATGTGCATGTGAATCATCTCCACCAGGACCAAATGGCAGTGGCTGGTCCTTCTCCCCAACAGGGGCTTGAGATCAAGACCAAGACTCTGGAATGCTAGCCTAGTGCTCCAGGAATCCTCATAATGTCCTGTGAGTGCACAGGGGCTAAGGTTCAAAGGTTATCTGCTGAGAGGGGCTGCTCCCCTGAGCCTGGCTGGATGGGCCCGTCCTGCCAGCTGAGTGAGTGCCCACATTTTCCTCACTGGCTTGCTCTGCAGTGGGGGTACAGCCCTTCCCCTGACTCCAGAGTCCAGAATATGGCACGCAGAGACTCCCAAACCTGTTTGTCTTTCGTATGTGTGCTCTGTGCTGGATGACGTTGAGAATGTGGTGAATGTGGGGTCCTCCCCACTCTGATGCTCCTATTGACACAAGCTTCCCACATGACTGAGGCCAGAACTCCAGAGAAAGAGGTGAGTGGCAGAGGCTGCCAGAATGGCATGGAACGTTCTCCCCGGGTGTAGCGGTGGGATGGCCACAGGGCAGGTTCTCTATGATTCCAGCAGACGGGGTGAAGGAGGAGAAAGTCTTGGATCCTTCAGTGGCTTTTGCAGGCTTTTATTGGGATTTACCAGGTACACGGCAGGCAGGGATGCCGGGGTAGGGGTGGGGGGCTGAGAGGCCTTTTGCTCTTCCCAGCACCAAGAAAGATGGACACTGAGGACAGTGAGGGTCTGTAGCCTCCAGCGGAGCTCTGGGACTGGTATTCCATGGAGCCAGCAAGTGCGGGGGGTGAGTACCTAGGATGAATTGTCCAGAGGTCTAGGGGTGCACACCCCACATGTGAGGCCCCTTTCTCACAGCCCCACCCACAGGGAGGCCTGGCTGGTGTCATGCAGAAAAGCATGAACCGGGGCCACCCTGTCTGTCCTCAGACCTTCACCAGTGTGGGCTGCTCCTAGAATGGGGGAGAGGAAAGTTTAAAGTAGGGACAAGAAAATAGTTCACTTGTTTAAAGCAACCAAAAAAGGTAGATGATGAAAAAATAATTTAATTGATGTCTTTTGTTTTACGATAGACTCCAGAAAACTTTAAATTTTGACTCATCTATTTTAAGGCAAGCGTGATCTTGTTAGCCCTTATTAGTGCTTATCAGTACATGCTAATGTTAAGAGCATCTCAGGTTGGGTACTTGATTCTTGGATATATTTGAAGACACAATGGAGACAGCCCAGCAGCACCTCCAAGGGAGCCCTAGGTGTTGCTTTGGGCTTTCTATACACTAATTATAACTTAACAAATTCGAAAAAACTTTAAAATCCCCAAATGCTCCACAACCCAAGGTCGCCTGTCCCTGGAGGTAGCAGATCTTTCTGTGCTTACTTTCGGCAGCAGGGCTGTGATGATTGCAGAGGGACTGGGCTGAGCCCAAGGATATGAGCGAATCTTAGCTCTTTCCCAGCTCAGCCTGGGAGGGCAAGAGAAATGATGATTGCCTGAAAAAAAAATGAGGCGGCATCCAGTCTTAGGACCAGAGATTCCCCAAGTCTGCATATCGAAGCGAGGATTTCCCTTGTGGGGGCTGCTGGTATTATGTGTGTGTGTTGTTTGGGGTTCTAACATTTTCTCCCTGTATTGTGCATGAGAAACAAGAATCAGTAAGATCAGATGCCAATTCCCTTCATTGTGGGTTAACCAGGCTTGATTACTTCCCTGAAACTATTTCCTTTCCCTGTAGCTCAGGGGAAACTATCTCAGATTGTGCACTCTTGGTTGATGTAACGTATAAACAGAATGCAAAGGAGAATGCGAATCATGACTTGAGTGTGTTGAGAATTATTTGCATAACCACTACCACTTAGAAACTTAAATTTCCCACATGTTCTTACTTGCTCATATTACAGACAGCAATTTAATACTGCCACAAGGTCAGTATCCGAATCAAAAGCAACCAGTCTAAGATATTAGAGTAATACACACTGGGCATCCACGCCACGTGATGGGCAGAAGCAGCTATAGCACAGACAAGGCAGAGGGTGATTAGGCAAACTTCTTCTTGGATCCTGAGGCCTGTTAGGTTGCAGTTTACGTTCATCAAATTCAAACACCTGGGTTGATTCAGAAATGTGGTTTCCTAGTTCTTGGTATTTGCTGCAAGCAACTAGTTGTGTGTAACTTGGATCATGTCTTCTTTATGGTTGCCTGACCCTTTGGTTGCCCATGAACATTACCTACTGTGCCCCCTTGTCATGGTGGGGGCCTAAAAACAGGCCCCAAAACTCTACCTTGAGGACTCTGAAATAATACAACAGTAGTTTCCTTAGCAAATAACTTTCTTAACCTCTGGAAGATGAAATCTAGTATGAATTTTTAAATTCCTTTAGTTCTCTAAGAATTAAGGGTTTTGACTCAAGAGGAGCTACTCAGGGGAATGAAGAACCCAATTTGGGAAGATGTCACAAGCCACGCAACTGCTTTGAGGACACTTTTGAGATTAGCAAAAGTGGTGTCACTCAAGAATTCTTCAATCTACCTATAAGCATCCTCCCTCCGGACCAACAACAGAGCAGTTACTATAACAGGGCTCAATACCTTGATGATCAAGACCAAACAGTATGTTGTATCTAACAAAGATCATCATAGGAACAGCCAGAGGGACAGATTCAATCCTGGGGGCTATCAGATCCCAAAACCAGGTCAAAGGGGCAGAATCAGGGTGATTAACAAGACATCAGCCAGGATTTCTAAGTCAAGAGAGGACTGACTGGACTGGACAGTTGTGGGTATGAGTGAGAATGTCCTGAATAGAAATATAAAGCAGCACTGCTCATGTTTTCTGTGTGGTACATGGTCGCAAAGGACTGAATATTTGTGTTTCCCCCCAAATTAACTCAGAATGGTGGTAATTACAGGGGGGTTGAGAGGTGATTGGGTCATGAGGGTGGAACCCTTATAAATGGGATTTGTTCTTTCATAAAAGTGGCCCCAGAGAGCTCCCTTCCCATGCAAAGATTCCACGAGCAGACGGCCATCTGCATCCATGAGCAGGTTCTCAGAACTGACCATACTGGAACCTTGATCTGGGACGTCTAGCCTCTAGGACCATGACTATACATCTGCTATTTCTAAACCATCCAGTCTATGGCATTTTCCTATAGTCCCCAAGCTGGCAAGGACAATGGTATTTAGCCCAAGCTCTAAATTTCTTTTAAAGATGAGCAGGATCAGATATCTTTAGCTTTGTCTATTCTATCAATCAACATTTATCTTTGCTGTGTGGCAGACACTATATTGGGTTCTGGGTAAATTGTAATAAATAAGACATGGGTCTTGACCTGAAGAAAATCATAATTTAGTAGCTGAAACAAAAAATGAAAAAGCAAATATAATATGAAGTTCTGAGTTCTGTGATAATGGAAAGTTCTGGGTGAAACTGAAGTATCTAGGAAGAACAGTCTTGATAGGGAAAAAGGAAAAGCTTTACAAGGGAGATCTTATATAAACTAAGGAGTAGATAAAAAATTAAAAGCTCAGGCAAGTTGGTGGGCAATGCACCCTAAAAGACCAGCATTACATTTTTTTTTTTAAGATTTATTTTATTTATACAAGAAGCAGGGTACAGGCCCGATGTGCGGGACGGTGAGAGGATTCACCAGAGACAGAGCAGGGAAAAGAACAGGCAGACTGACTAAATACAGTGCTGAGGGCAGCAGTGGGCAAGACAGGAGAGATCTGCTCACCATGTGGGTTGCTCCGTGGCTTCCGGGAATCGAACTGGCTCTGCAGAGGCTGTGGACAGCTTCACAGCACTCCGTTCAACTGCCTGAGCCACAAGGGAGGCCCCAGCATTACATTTTTTAACCATCTGCTGCTCAGCCAGTTGGCTGGATTCCTGGACACTCCCTCCCCTTCCTTTGCAAACACACTGAAGACACATGGGGTGCTGGCCGCTCCCTGGGCTGCATTGGCCTCACCTCCCTAAGTTGACTTTGGATGCTCTTTGAGGGTCAGTTGTTTTGTTTTTCTCCTCAAATTATTTATGACTCTGCTCTGATGTAAGTGCTATTCAAATTGATGAAATATGGCTAGAAAAATAGTTACAATTTCTTTAAAAATTAAAATGCAAGTTTCAAAAGGTCTTGCTAAAGGTGAGGCACTAAAAAAAAAGTATTATTGAATTAGGTGTGCACGAGCAGCTGTAAATTACTGGAGACAAGCAGACTATATTGCAATGGCCTACAACTTAATCCTTTCTAAGGAAGCTAACAATGGAATTTGTGGCTGATGCGGTATAGATAGGACTTTTGCCAGAGAGACACTGTGGAACTCCTTCCAGGGTCCTAACCTAAGAAGAGGCTTTGGCTTTGTGTCAAAAGATTACTGAATGAATGTTATTATACATTTTCCAAATGCATAAAATGTAAAAGAATGGCATTAAACCCTATTTAAACTATGGATTGGCTGGTTATGCTGTATCAATGTAGTTTATCAGCTGTAACAAATGTACCACTCAGGTGGAGGCTTGTTAATGGGGGAGATGGGGTAAGTGTATGCCTGGGAGTATATGGGAAATTTCCCTACCTTCCTCTTAATTTTACTGTGAACCTATAACTGCTCTTTTAAAATAGTCTTTTAAGAAAAAAGTTCATGATCCCATGAACTCCTAGTGTTGGCTTCTAGAGGACCAGGAAGTTGTCTTCTTCTTGAACCCTCAAGGTCTCAGGTGCTATCAAGCACAAGACCCTAATTTGAATGTTTAATTATCCCACACTCTGTACTTACTAGTTCTTGCATTTCTCATCAAACCCTAGAGAAGTGTGATTTCCACCAGGGATCTCTTTATTATTCACTACCTTTTTCTCCTTGTTCTGATCCATCCCAGTCTTTCCTTCTTGGCGACCTAAATAATGTTTGTCGCTTTGCTTACTTGGAATGTTCTCCATCAGTTCTCCTTCTGCTAGCTGCTTCTGCATTTATATGTTCGTAAATGTCTCTAAAATCTCCAAAGGACCCTTTCCCTATGTCCCACACCCAGCTTCTCTGCATTGTTAAACCATTTTACTATCTTCATAAAATTTATATTTTCAGAAATTTTTATGTTTGCTTATTTATTGCCTTCCCTTCTCCCCTTCTTTAAATGTAAGTTCTTCCAGAGCAAGGATTTTTGTATGTCCTTTCTGCTGCTACAACCTGGTATGTAGAAGGGTCCTTGATATGTGGAGTTTGTTGGCTGATTGGATAAATAAATGAATAGGTGAATGAATGGTTTCAAGGATGTGTGTCGTGGGATCCAAATGAGTGCCTTTTGGCACTCATTCATCCAAAATGAAAAGTAAAGGACTTTTCATTTAAAATACAGAATTATTTAAAATGCAGTATACAAATCATATGGAGTTAAAAAGAAAAAAACTATTCTCTAAGGTAGGTACAGTAATAGCTTGGATTACAGCTTTATAGACTTATAAATATGTATTCAGCCATATTTACCTATTATCAATTTTTTCCTACATACTATATATGCTTCTCTACATTTTTCTTTTTCAAATGGCTTACTTTCACATATACCATATTTATACAGTTTATAAGGAAGTTGGAGATAACATAGACTTATAAAATAGCCAGGAAGGTTAAATGTAAGAGTTTCTGAACAAAAAGTCTCTGTTATGAGATTATGAGGATCAATCTCATAAAAATGGCTCCAGCACTCCAGCCCAGTGTGCGTTGGTCTGCAATTCCCTGCATATCTGCCAGACTATAAGACACTTGGAGACTTGTACAACTTGTGTTTTTCCAAAGTAGAATATACACTGCAAGAGTCTAAGAATTCCTGAAATGTAGCTAATCCAGTGCAAAGAAAAGTGAAAACAAAAATCTCAAGCTAAAACTAATCAGTTGAGCACAGCAATGATGTAAAGACGGTGAAGTCATTGTAAATGTGAATTTGATGTTGTGATAATAACTATCATGAATAAATAGGGCATTATGCTAAGTTAAATAAGCCAATCACAAAAAATAATAATGCATGATATGAGGTATCTAGAATAGTCAAATTCACAGAGACAGAAGGTGAGATGATGCTTTCCAGGGACCGAGGGAGAGTATGCAGTTGTAGTTCCTCAAAATGAAATAGCTTTATAGATTCTATGTACAACAATATGAATATACTTAATATTAATGAACTATACACTTGATGAAAATAGTAAATTCTGGGTCATGTAGGTTTACACATTTTTAAAATTTTATGCTTCCCTATATTTTAACTTCCCATAGTTTGGATTACCACATATTCCAGTTTACTTAGGATAGTCCTGGTTTATTTGTGCTATTCTTGTACAATTTTCATAGGTTTCCCTTTCATTCTTAAAAATGCCATGGGCGATACTTGAAATGCTCATTCTGTCCAATATGCCTTTGGTACAGTGGAAAGCCATAGAACTTAAAACTAGGAAGCACTTGGTCATACAGCTGGCATCAACTTTCCTTCATTCACTCACATGCAAAGGTCCTCTGTGGCCCTTTTGTGGTTTCACACTGGACCCTACATTTGTGGTTGGGTGATTTTCTTCCCAGTTTGACTGTGGGTTCCTCAAGGGCAGGGCTTATACCTAATTCTTTTGGTATCCCCAGCCCCCAGCCCATTGTCTGACACAGGAGATGTTTGCTTAGTTGCAAAATGTCCTGTTTCTAGCTGAAAGATAGCAATGAGTAGGACTGGCCCTGGTTAGTGCTGAACCCTCACAGTGGTCATTCCTCTGTACCCTTCGAGAATCTTCAGGGGCTCCTTGGCTGGCTAAACAGAGTCCAGTTGGGAGAACAAAGAAGTCAGCTGAAAGAGTGTAAATTTGCTGTTGGTTTCATTTTTCAAAGATAGCATTGCCCTCAGTAAATTTTAGAGTCACCTCCTCAAAGGCTGTGCCTGTGTCTCTCTGCGTGGATTTGAGTTACACTCTTTGCTTTAATGTTTGGTTCTTCTCTGAGCTCTAATGAACTGTGGTCATTTAAGGATTTGGGGATGGCACCTCTGTCTTCCACATTATTTAAGATCTAGGATTCCAGGAAAGGAGAGAGTTTAAAATGCTCCAGTCCTCCTCCTCCTGCCATGTCTCTTCCTCCTCTTTGCCCTTCTTTGCCTGGGAACACTGGACTTGGGGGTCTCATGCCCCCAAGATGGGAGTAGAGGCTTAGAGTGGAGTGCTAAGTAAGTGATAATGAACCAGCACAACAGATTTAGATTGCAATGGCTTTTAGGGATTTCAGATGGTTTTGGTAAATTTAGAACAACATCTGGATGGCATTTGGATTAAGAATCAATATCTGCCCACTTATACTTTGATTTATTCTGCCCAATGTCCGTCATTTGCATTAGCCTTTTCAAAACAACTTTGGTTTCATTTATACTCTCTAGAGTCTTTTAGGTTCTGTTCTCATCTTATTATTTTCTTCCTTCTACAAATGCCCCTGGCATCTTAGTGTGGGGTCTTATTTCATTACTTTACAACTTTCTGGGACACAATTTTTCCCCCCTGGGGATTGTCAGACGCTCTAGGAATCTCTTTTAGACCCAGTGTCACATGTGTGTTTTGTGTGCAATCAGCTGATGAATGAAAGGTGAGATAATTAAGCCCTCATCTCAAGAGGATTCTATTTAAGGAAGGAGATAAGATAGAATGTGTTAAGTGTTAAATTAATAACATAGTTGAAGCTACTCTAGGATTTCAGAAGAGTGCTTGTAAGTGGCAGATCCGAGGAGGATGGGGGACATAAGTCAGACCCTGCAGTACAGGCTGAACCTGGATGGGCTCAGAAAAGTTGGAGGGAAGGTCAGCAGGGATACTTACCTAAGCCCACGATGATGAGGAAAGACCCGGTCCAAGGCAAGAAGATTAAATAGCAAAATACCAGTGAAAGCAACCAGGACCACCATGCAGAGGCCCTTGGTGTGTGCAAACAGCCAAGAGCCACAGTCTGCACGCAGCGAGGCATCCTGGTAACATCTGAGGGAGGGAGCAAAGGAACATTAGAGGAGAGGAAGGTTAGAGATGATGTCTTACCAGGGAGACACTGGGAAGTGAAAGAACAATGGGGGAGGAACCATGGGCAAGACCTCAAAGGAGATGACATAAAGGGAGAACTTTCTGCCAGAGCTTCCGGGTGTGGGAGGATCAGGGGGCATAGACATGCTCCATTGGTGGGATTCCCAGGTAAGGCATAGACAAGCCCATTTAGCAAAAAATATCCTCAGAATAAAGGTAGGAATCCGACTTTGGGTGGGAGACAGAACTGAAGCCTGGCTGGTACCACATAGTGAATGGTCTAAGCCAGCAGCACCCATGCCAGGGCCACATTCTACCACATCCCACATCCTTGCGAGGCGTGAGGGTGGCAGAGGATCAGGGGTGGCAAGCAAATGATGTTCTTGGGGCTGATGTGCATGGCACAAATGTCCAGAGGAGGGATTGCACTTCTTCCTCCCGCTGCTTCCTGTGCTGGCATGACCCTCAAGCAGGTAGTACAGTCCCTCTGAAAGCAGATCCTAGGAACAATGTCCAAGGGTCACGTCACCACACTCAGCCTTCCTCTTCTCAGAAATGCTGCCCACAGGCCAGCTGTGGGAGGGCACGTGGGACAGTGTCCTTTCCACACCTCCCCACCGCATGACAAGCCCCCTGACTCAGCACTGGCTCTGTGATAGCAACGTGCTTAAAGCTTCAAGTCCTGGGAAGGGGCTTCATGTTAAGCACCTGAGTAGGTGCACGTTATCTGAGGACAGAATGGTGCTCTTCTGACGAAGGTGGGGATTTACCAGGCTCCAATCTCCTGAGGAGGAGAAGGAGCGCTTGCCTTGGGGGAAACTTCAAATCCAGCCCAGTAAGTTGCTCTCAATCCAACACAGTCAACCCCTAGTTTTAGGAAGGCCCATCTCATTTTTGACTGGACCTAAGCCCTCCCTGAGTCAAGGGATCACCAATTCCAAGGAAATGATAGTTCTTTCCAGGACTTAAATGCCCAGGAATTGATCCACAGAGGAGACTCCTGCCTGAGCCTTTCATAAACACCATGTCTTGCCCCGATTTCCTCATGAACAAACCCTGCTGATTCTGCGCAAGTCACTGCCTCCCCTACTACTCACATCAATCCCCAGAACTCATCTGCACCAAAATCAGAATTCCTTCCAAGTCAACCCAGGCATCTGTGTCCTGCCAGGAATTCAGTCAATGATGAGACCAGAGGAAAGGTTTCATTTGCACTGAGGTCCACAGAAAGGGTATCTGAGATCATTAACTCATCTCTTTCCTCACACATCAGCCCCCTCCCCCAGGCCTCTGAAGGTCAGCCTGTCCCTTCCTAGCTTTAGGATCGGCCCATCCCAGTTCTGGATCAAGCTTGTGGACCTTTGTTGGGGACTTCCTGCAGGTCCCCATCTGTACTGAGGAGCCATTATGCTGTCACTGGAACTTTGAACCTCCAAGACTGTCTCTCAGGTAAAATTGCTGTGCCCTCTGGTCAGTGACTTAGCTTTCAGATGCTTATGAAGGTTTTCTTGATTGGGGGAGCTGGGAGTCATTAACCATAAGTCAATGTGTTCCACTATTTGTACTATATTTTCATTTCCTCTTTACAAGAAGTCAGTTTTGTTTGGCTGTGTTTACTTTGTTTTAGAAATAAAATCTGTCTTTGTGGCAAATTGTATGGCTGAAAGAACCCCCAGGTCCTTACCCAGTGTGTATGGCACCTTTGGGCTCAGAGGGTCAGAGCGTGGATCTGAACAAGGGACTTGCACAATCTGTAGAAAGTTTCAGTCTGGCAGGAGCCCAGGTTGACTCCTGGAACTCAGGCTCCTGGAGACCTTCTCTGACAACTCAGTCTCAAAGAGTCCCTCCACCCAGGTCGCTTTCTATTACGTCACCTTATTTTCTTCAGAACATTTATCATGAACTGAGATGACTTTATTTGCCCACTAGCTTGTTGTCCCTTTCAACTGCAAGATAAGTTACCCAAGAGTTTGCTCAGAATCCCCAGTGCTGACAATATAATTACCTTCCTGGCATAGAAGGAGCTCGCTCAATGCTCATTTGTTGAGTTGACTCAACATACCTTCCCTGCAGGCGCCTTCATCTGTCACTTAGTTCCCAGGGTTTCCCTCTCAAGGGAGCCCACACACTTGGAGTCCACATGGGGAGTAGAAGACTAACCCATGCTGCAGCCTCCGTGGATTCTAGCACAGCTACTAACACCCTGGTTCTGGGGCCTTGACTCCTGCAGGGGATAAATGAGAAATTCTAACTTATGAGGTTATTGTGGGAATAAGATAGAGCATACAAAGTGCCTAGTCCCAAACAGACGGTTAAAGAACAATGGTTAGTATTATCACACCTGATGATCTCACAGGGTGTGTATGTGTGTCTTGTTATTTTCTTCTATTTTACTAAAAGGAAAATGGCCTTGGTCACGCAATAGGTCAGGCATGATGACCTCGGGGATACTAAAGGTGCGGGGGAGGGGGAGGGAGAGGGCAAAGCAGCGACCCTAGTTTCCTGAAGCCTTGGGTTAAGAGGAATTAGTCTTCCTGGACTGGAGAACCTGCCCAAGGCTGAGGGCAAACTCTGGTTGTAGCCCAGCTCTGCAAGCAGGTGCAAGGAGTGCAAGGTTATACTCAGAGGTGTGGGTTTAGACTTTGAGGAGGTTCTTGTGTTTTTCGGACCCACCGTAGTGTGTTTCAAAATGTATCAATAAAACAGGAGAGATGATGTAGGAAACTGAGAATTTGGGCTCGGCCTCTAGCACACACTCTCCTGATGTGCGGAATCATAGTCTCCTGGTCATCCTCCCACTTCTCTGGCCCCCTCAGGCTCTTTGTGGGCCTTTGCATTCTGGGTTCCCATCTGCTTTCTTACTGTTTTTTTCCTCCCTGGGAAATCTTGCCATGCCCACACCTTTAGCTATTTGCCTAGGATTATCAATGTGTCTCCCCTACTTAGCCTGCCTCTCTATGCTTCAGAGCCACATGGCTGACCACCTCCACTTGGTGGCTCCAAACATGTCAAACTGAAGAAGCCCACACCCCATTTCTTCCTCTGAAAGCCCCTCTCCAGGTCTCCCCAGCCTCTGAGTGGCTTCCCCACTCCCCAGAGGCCAATACAGCAGCTCCAGGCTCAGACTGAACTTGGACACCTCCCATTCCCTCACATCACACACACTCATCACCAGGTCTCGTGGATTTCACCTCCATCTGCCACTATTTCTCTTACCCCCTCTTGTTCAGGCCCTGTCACCTCTGTCTTGATGCCTGAAGAGCCTCCAACTCTTCTCTCAGATGCCGGACACCTCTCCCTACCCCCCGTCCATTCTTTCCCCCTCTTCCTTTCCGTCTTCTCAGTGATAGTCTAGATAATAACCCACATCTCCTGACGATTAAGATGCTTTTCTGTCGGACACAGGGAAGGCCACAGTGTGTGAGCCAGGAAGTGGTAGGCACAGGAGATGGGGCCATTCTTTATATTAACTCCATTTGAGTCACTATGTTCTTTGCCATGTTCTTACAGGAGGCTTTGGATTTTACATTCTTCCTAAAATGTGGGAACCAGAACTAACGCACCTGGGTGTCGAGTCTACCCAGAGCAGAAAGATACCGCTGTCACCTACCTTTCTGTGTGTCATGTTAAGCTTCCTCTATGTTTACCCTATGTTTAACATGCTTTGTGGTCACAGCCTCACTGGTTAAACCACACTGGGCCTGGGGAAAATCCTATGCTATAATATGAATTATCCCAAAAAAGGCGAGTAGAGAGAAGGCCAAAGAGGTCAGGTCAGGCTAGCAAACCACCTACAGCACAGGAAGAAGTTCAAAGGCAGCTCCTATGGCAAATATTTGCCTGATTTGACTTGTTACCTCAAATATTGCTTTGTTTATCTAGAGGTCACAGAGACTTTCAAGTTTCCGTCTGACTGGCAACTGGAAGGCCTACCAACCACACAGCTGGACAGATGTTAAATATCTGGGCTGAAATGCATTAGCTATACTAGATTCCCCAGAACCAGAGTTGGGGAGAGAAACAGGCAAACTGCTTTTGGGAATCTATCTTCTCTGCCCCGTCTCTGGGGGGTGGTCCTGTCAGTGCCCAATGCAGCTGCCTTTCTTCCTCCTGTGAAGGTCACAGCATTGACCCCTTTAGAAAACAGGCCCCCAGAATCTGTTGCTAGCAAATGGGTGGGTATTTCTGAATCTGCAAGATATCAGAGCAACATTTTGCAGTATTTCTGACTGGGATGAGGTTGTAGCCTTAACTCCATTCTCCGTGTGTTTTGAATTCTCACGAGCACCAGGCTATCTCTGCAGTGGAGGAGAGTCTGCCCCAGCCTCAGCACAGTTATCTGTCCTCTGGGCAGTGCCATGGCTTTTGACCAGGGGAGGAGAAATCCTCAAGTTAGTTCGACTCCTCATGGCATAATCTTTCTAAGGAAGAAAGAAAATATGATAAGGAGGAGAAAGAAGGGGTAAAGATATAGACTTGTGACTATCAACTCATCTTCATCCCTGTGTGAGGGCAGAGGGTGCCATGGCACATAGGCTGGCTTGAGATCTATGCAGGTCTGGACTGGAGTGTGATTCTGCCCCTTGCTAGCTATGCCACTCACTGTAAAGCTCAGTTTCCTTCGTTGTAATTCGGGGACAATAACACATCTACACAGAAAATTCTAAAGGCTGAAAGAGCTGGTCTCCATATGAAGCAGCCAGCACATAGTGACAGATGATAGCCCAGCCCTCCCTCAACAGAGCCCATTATTCTGAGCTTGCCAGATGAACAGAATCCAGGTTTTCCAGCTGGGGTGAGAATGATAAGTTCCAGTGAAGGAACAGGAGAGGAGGTGTTGGGGTGGCATTTACATCAACAGTGTGGTCAGGGTTAGACCTGGAGCTGGCATAGCAGAGTGTGGGGAATGGCAGGCAGAGTCAAAGCCAAGGGAAATCGATCATATGAAGATATTGGGCACCATAACCAGACCTGGAACAGCAAAGAGCTGCTCCTCTTCCAGCCCCAGGACTCTTGCACAGGCTCCCCAGAGCCCCTTCCAAAGGTGGACTTGGGGGCTCTATTTGCAGTTTTTACCTTGTTGTCAAGATGAAGACGTTTCCAAGTCTTTTCCCTCTTTGATTCAGATGAGTAATGTGCCCATAGGTGTAGCACTGGCTTGCTCTCCTGTCGGCACAGTTAAGTATTGAATTAATTTTGGCTTTCCTGTTTTGTTTTTGTTTTTTGTTTTTTTTTTTTTAGTGAGCTCAAATTTGGGTAGGGCTAAATATCATGGAATTAAAAAAAAAATCATCCAAGATAACATTTCTTGTTAAATCCTTTGTATTTGGTCCTGTGTTTTGACTTTTTTTATGTCACTCTAGAAAAAAAAAAAAAAAAACTTGGTGAGGCCATTAGAATGTCAAATTAAACTTGGTTCTGTTTGTAATGTGCTTATAAGTTTTTCTTTAAAAAAATTTCAATTAAGAATTTATTGGATGCAGTTTAAAGCTGAATAGATATGTACAAAGCATTAGTGAACCAGAAGAGACATTAAGTATAAATGTAATGAAAATGTCAATTTAAAGAAAAAGGTCATCATACAAGATATATTTTTTTTTATTGACAGATACAAACTTTACTTGCCAGTGTCAATCATATATTTTTTTTTTTTTTTGAGATGACTCTGTTTTATATCACTGTATAAGTTTCAGGAGCACAGGTCACCTCTCCTTCAGATACATGTTACTAAACCATATCCACCACCAAAGCAGCAATAACCCTCTACCAAATTGGATCAGCTCCACTCTGCTCCCACTCCTTCTGGTAACACCAGGCCTGCAGTTAGAATCCCAGTCTTTGTTTTGGTTTTGTTTTATCTGTTCCATTTCTTTGTTTCTTTATATTCCACATGAGTGAAATCATCTGGTATTTTTCTTTCTCCGTCTGACTTATGTAGCTTAGCATAATTGCCTCCAGCTTCATCCATGTTGTCACAAATGGCAAGATTTCATCTTTTCTTTTACAGATGAGTAGTACTGCTGTTGTCATTTTCTAATTTCAATCAAAATTTACTACAAAACAAGTTTGGAGATTTGTTGCTGTGATACAAGTGTGATTTGCATGCAATCTTAATTATTGCTCTTTTTTTCCTCCATTAATATTCATTGTCCATTAAACCATAGTCCAGAATGATTGCAAAAATATTAATTTTTATAATTTTATATGCATTCTGTGTATGCTTCAACTATCCTAACTACTTCTCCTTCTACTTCATATTCTGTGTTAGGGCTCTCATAAGTAAGTTCTAGTGTCTATGGAAATAGAGAAAATTCTCTTCTTTATTCACACCTGTCTGCCAGACTTCTAGATAAGAGTATGTTCAGGGGAAGTAATTGTACAAAACTTCCAGATGCTGAGCACTGTGTGAAATACTTCTGGATTTTAAACCCTTTCAATTCTCATAACAACGAAGCAGGTACTTTTATTTTTCCAATTTTACGGCTGAGAAAAGTGACAATGAAGCTAAGTAACTTGTTCATGAGTAAGTCGAGTCCTAGTTCCAGTGGGTGGGGTTCCAGATCCTGAATATTTAAGTCATCACAATGTATCACAAGAAAGCACTGAAGACAGGAGGCTCTGGGCATCCTCTCTGTTTTCAAGACTCAAGAGAACAGCTCTGGTACTGTCTGTCAAACATCCAGCCTCTGTTGTCCAGGCACCCCCAGAGCTCTCCAGCTGGCACTGTCCCTGCCATCCCAGAGTCACATAAATTTCAGCATCTAGTTTAACCTGATGGTATCTCAAAGGCCTGTGTATGAAGGAGAGTGAAAATATTACCTTCATCATACTGACTTGACTTAAGCATTGTTGTTAGCAGTTATGACACCGTATTAAAGAGAGTGTTGGCTGTGGTGCAGGAAATGTTTTTGTTTTACTTTGTTTTATTTATTTTGATTTTCCTTATAGCATAAGCCCCTGAAGGGAAAATAGCATGTCTTTTTCCTGTATCTTAGAGGAAGAAGAAAAACTAGTAATTAAGTGGCAAGTCTTCTTTGTGATGTTAAGACAATAAAGGGTTGCACTTACTTAATGAAGTCTACAATATTTCCCACTCCAAAAACCGAGACAGTAGTGACAAAGCTCAAATATATAATTTAGTTGGAACAAAAACTATATTCTCAGGATTCAGCTCTTAAATTCTTGAAGACTCTCCCTAACGCCTTTTCCTCTGTAACCTAAGAAATGCATATGCTATCTCTCTATGTGGGGTGTGTAAACTTAGTTTGTACTTTGCCCACGGGTATTTCAACTTTTGAATAAAACCCAGTTACTCCATATTTTCTCTAATCCTTGCCATGCTTTTATTTATTTTTTTTAAAGCTTTTTTTTTTTTAATAGAGGCATGCTTTATTTATTTGTTTGCTGGTTTGCTTGTTTGTTTTGTTTATACATGCACTGGGTACAGTCAGAAGCGCGGGAGGGTGAGAGAATTCACCAGAGCCAGAGCGGGGAGCAGAGCAGGCAGAAGGACCAAGTACACTGCTGAGGGGAGCAGCGGGCGGCAGGAGAGGTCTGCGCGCCATGTGGGACCCTCCTCCGGTGGCCGGGGAGCAGCCGGGGATCGAACCGGCGCCGCAGAGGCCGCGGAGCAGCTTCGCAACCCAGCGCTCAACCGCTGCGCCACCGGGGAGGCCCCTTGCCATGCTTTTAAAAGTAAACTTTTTGAGTTTGTTCAATAAATGGTGCTGGGAAAACTGGGTCGCTACATGCAAAAGAATGAAGCTTGACCACCACCTCACACCATACACAAAAATCAACTCAAAATGGATTAAAGAACTAGACATAAGACCTGAAACCATAAAATATATAGAAGGAAATATAGGCGAAACACTACGTGATTTGCACATCAAAGACATCTTTACAGACACATCACCCAAAGCAGTGATAGTGAAGGCAAAGATAAACAGCTGGGACTATATCAAATTAAAGAGCTTTTGCACAGCAAAAGAGACAATAACAAAAACAAAGAGAAACCCCACCAACTGGGAGAACATTTTTGCACCCAACACTAATGATAAAGGACTGATCACAAAAATCTGCAAAGAGCTGATGAGACTCAACAACAACAAAGAAAATAATCCAGTCAAAAAATGGGCAGAAGAGCTTAAAAGAAACTTCTCTGAAGAGGAAATGCAAATGGCCAACAGGCATATGAAAAAATGTTCAACATCACTTGTCATCAGGGAAATGCAAATCAAAACTACCATGAGATACCATCTTACACCAGTGAGAATGGCACATATTAAAAAAACTAGCAACAACAAATGTTGGCGAGGGTGTGGAGAAAAAGGAACTCTTCTGCACTGTTGGTGGGAGTGCAAACTGGTCCAACCACTGTGGAAAGCTGTGTGGAGATTTCTGGACCTACTAAACATAGAGCTTCCATATGACCCAGCAATTCCACTCCTAGGTATTTACCCAAAGGACACAGAAACATCAATTCCAAAGAACACCTGCACCCCTATGTTTATAGCAGCACTGTTTACAATAGCTAAGCTTTGGAAACAACCCAAATGCCCAAAAATAGATGACTGGATCAAGAAGATGTGGTACATATATACCATGGAATATTACTCAGCATTCAAAAAAGATAAACACATGCAATTTGCTGCAACATGGATGGCGCTGGAAGGGATCATGCTCAGCGAAATAAGCCAAAAAGAAAAAGAAAAATACCGGATGGTCTCACTCATAGCAGGAATCTAGAAAACTTAAATAAGGGACCAGGAAAATGAATAACTATAAGAAAGTGAAAATCAAAATCAACAAAAAACTATGAACCAGAGACACTTTTAGGGGGGCGGGGGCGGGAGGGGAGGGATTGGGGTCAGAATGGGGGGCTGCAATTGTATGGGGAATATAACAATAAAATTTATTAAAAAAAAAAATAAAGCTTGAGAGAAAAAGAAAAAAAAAAAAGTAAACTTTTTGAAGAATATCAGATTCATAATTGAACACATCAAAAGAGTTCAATTCATTGAATTTCCACCAAGGGAATACACCTGTAAGCCACCACAGGTTTTAAGAAATAAAGCATTGTTGCCAGCACCCGAGAGATCCTTGTGTGCCCTCAGTTTCCCAAGTGAGAATGGAACCATGTCACAGGTGTGTGTGACTTTCCTGCTCATATTGAGTGACTCTAGCACACTGTTGCATGTAGCAATCCTCCACTCTTTCTTACTGCTAGCTAGTATTTCATTGTACCAATTTGCCACAATAAATTCATCCATTCTGCTGTTGATAGGCATTTTGTTTCCAGATTTTTCATATTACAAATTGTGTTGCAATGAGTATCCCTTAACAAATCTTTTGCATACATAGGTATGAATTTTTGTTACACTTAGAATTAATAGACACTATAAATAAACTAAACCAAGGAGATTGAGTATAAATATGTGTGTGCATATGTATATAATCATAGTGTTATTATTATCTTATTACTATTCAATACACAATATTTTTAAATTTGATTGTGATTTCTCTGAACAATAGGTTGTGCAAAATTGTCTCATTATTTCTGAACATTTAGGTATCTATCTACCATTATTTTTTGTTCTTTAGAGCAGTGTTAAGTTGGTTATTTCTGAGTTTTTGCAATTATGAATTGCTAAATTTATAAACCTCCATGTTCAGGTGTTTTGGGTGGACACAATCTTTCACCTCCTTTGATTAAATTCCAAGGAGCACAATTGTTGGATCATATGGTATGGGTTAATTTAGTTTTGTAAGAGATGGCCAAAAATGCCTTCTAAAGTGATTGTACTATTTCATGTTTCCACCAGCAACATATGAGATTTCCTATTGTACCACATCATCACCAACATTTGATGTCAATATGCTAGATTTTGCCCCTTCCAGTAGTTTTGTAGTAGTATCTCATTGTTGTTTTAACTCATTTTCCTAATGAATATGACGCCGAGCCTCTTTTCATAAGTTTACCTGCCATCTGTAGATCTTCTCTGGAAAGGTGTCTATGAAAACCTTTGTCTCATTTTTCTATCAGAGTGTTTGCTTGCTCAAGCAAAACTAGTTCACAAAATTAGTAAATAATAGATTCAGAAATGGGTTACAGATCTTCCTAACTTAGAATTGTTGATGTATATTACTCTGTCTCTCATAAAATGAAAATTAGAGGGTATTTTAAAGTCTGAATAAATAGAGCAGCTTGAATTAGACCAATCCTCATGCCAACAATAATCTTGAAATACAGATTTAGTGCAAAATAAACTGCCATTGAAGGTATTTAAGAGATACCAACATAGCTAGAAGAGAAATTAAGGGGGAAAAATCCCTGAGAGCAGTAAGCCACATAAAATAAGCTCAAGACTTGGTATTTTTCCACTCAAGGTACTTGCTGAATTCTTCATTGTATAAGTCAAGAAGGTAAGAAACAAAGGAGAAAACATGTGAATAATAGTTTTCAACACTATCCTGGGAATTAGGGAGGAAAGAAAATTGTAGTTCAATATCCACCAATGATGAGGAGTCCTGAAAACACCCAGGCTTTTGGTTGGGACACATGTAAGGTTACCTGGGAATGGTGACAACAGAGCTAAACAGAACCTAAAAAAAAGATTGCAACTCTGTCTCATGTCTGATAGTCTCAGACTGAATTAAATTATTCTACCCTACTTTGGTTGCCTGCCTGAAGAAAGGGTAACTCACGTCTGGCAGAAGAGAAAATGATTCAGAACATCTACAATGTTTTATGTTAAATATTTGTCATTTTACTCAAAATTATCATGACTGTCCAAAAACAAGATCAATGGAAAAAAGAGATAATTAATATAGACCCAAAGATATTGCAAATATTAGAGTTAAAGGACATGGATTTTAGCATAATTATGAGCAATATATTCAAATAAGGTAGGGCATCGCATGGGATGTGTCCTCAGAGAACTAAAATTTTTATTTTTCAAAAGTTAAATGGGAAGTAAAGATTAACAAAACACAATCAAATAATTAAAACTAAAAGTAATGGAATAAATGTGGAGTTTATTATTCCATCCACAACTGAACAGAATATTACTGAACTGGAATATACTCAATGGAAAAACTTTATTGATAAAGATCAAACTGGATGGAAATATAAAGTTGCATACTCAACACGTTGTACTTTGGTCCATTTGTATTGAGTCACTTCATAATAAAGTTGGTTAAAATGTTAGGTCAGTGGCGTGCTGACTGACTCGTGTCAGCAGGTGAGGACCAACTGGAAACTTTCATGGATTTTATAAGCTGGTAATCTAAAATTAGCATGGAGAGGGTATATCAGAAATGCTATTTATTAGGGCCTTTTATTCCTTTCAAGGTACCAGAATATCAGTAGTTCTAAAACAGGTAAACAGTCACAGAAAAAAAAAAAAGAAAAAAAAAACCCAAAATCTAGCCACAGATACTGTAATTTGTACAACAGGCTGAAAAACAGAAAAATATATCTGGTCATATTATAGTAAATATGAGAAAAACCAAGGGGAAAAGATTGGAAAGTCACTTAGAATAGAAAGCAGATACATGTCTTAAAAGGAACAAAAATATAACTTACAGTTGATTTTTATTATAGAAGCAATATGTCAAAAAGTTGAAATAATCACTATAAAGTATTGAAAGAAAATTACCACAAATACAGAATTCTGTAATTATCAGAAATCCATAACTATGAGCCATGACTATTCAAAAATCAATGGCAAAATAAAAATGTTCCCTCTCAATCCAAAACAGAAACTTCATCACTATCAGACTTGCCTTTAAAAGTCACATCAAAGAGCAGGGGTGGGGTAAATGCGGAGATGTTTGTCAAAGGGCACCAAGTTTCAGTTGTGCAAGATAAGTAAATCCTGGAGCTCCGATGCACTGCATGAGAGAATAGTTAACAACACTACACTGGATACTTGACATTTACTGAGAAGGTAGATTTCAGTATTCTCACCACACACAAAACTGGTATCTATGTAAGGTAATGGCTATGCTAATAGCTTGATGGTCATGATCATTTCACAACATCTGAACATGAAGTTTATACATTGAATATGTATATATAATTTCTATTAGTCAATTATACTCCAATAAAACTGAAAAAACTAAAATTTTCCCACCTGGAAACATAAAGTATGAAAAGTAATGTAGAGGGTGGATATATAACAACTCTAAATGAAAATTGGCAGTATAAAAATGAAAATAAATGATAAAAGTCTAACCCAAAGGTCAAATGGTGCATAAATGGAATAAAACAATCTAAATTATGTAGTTAGTAGAACATGAGTAAGATTAATTATTTTAGACTCATATATCACACTCTTAATCTCTAATACTAAGCATTATAGATAATAAAAGAACATATAGCTAAGCATTTGGTAAAAGAAAAGCAAATACTAAAGATATTATATTAACCTTAAAGAACATGTGAAGAGGAAAATATACATGAAAACTAGGTAGAGCCAATAGAATAAGGAAGTAAAAGATGGCTACTGAATCACAATAAATGCTGATGGTTAATATGACCATATTTATCAAACTGGTTTTGCAAGAGAAGACCCACCTTATATATAAAGGGCACAGATATTAAAATAATACCTCAATTAATTTATATGTAAAATGAGTATTCCTTTCGTTGTTAAAAATGTGAAAGGTCATGAGTGAGACAGTCTATTCTCAAGGACCCCCCAATTTCTCAATTGAATCCAGACCCTATAGTGCTTACTTCTTTCCAGCTCTAAAATGGGAGGCTTCACAAGATGAATCATCTTGATATGCATCCAGATGGATAAAAGCCTGTTTGCCAAATGCACAAGGAAGAGAAAAACATTTCTAGGCGGTCTGTGTATAAGCATAGATGTAGAAATTTAAGACATGTGTCAGGAACTGTCATAAGGAATATGGAGCAGGTGGTTGAAGAACAAGGAGAAAGCAACAGCAATTGGGACAGCCAGGTCTCAGGGGCAGGGATTTTGGAATTTGCAAAAACCTGCAATGGCAACACTAGGATTAGAAAGGGTGTGCAGTTTTGGGGTTGAAAAAGTAGAATGTGAGCCCATAGAATGTCTGAGTAACAGTGATCATTGGAACTACGGGTCAAGATTTCTTGAGGAATTACCCAGAGCTGGTTTTGTGTAATTAGGGGGTGTCAGGAAGTGCAATGATCAGGAGAGAGTGTGAAGGGTGGGACAAGAGGAGATGGATGGAAGAGGAGCAACCTACCATGGTCATTGAGAAATTGTATAGGATGGGAATTTCCTGTGGGAAATAAGTGAGCAACAATGTTGGATAAAAAGCCTGCTCAGGAGAGCCAGTGCGTGATCATGGATGTGGTAACCAGAATGCAAGGAAAGGAGGTGAGGTTGCTGGATGGAAACACCAAGAACTTGCTAACTGCTAGGTTTCTCTTAACTGTATGCATGTAAACTGTTGATCTTAATGTCAGTCTTTATGGGTGGGTATGGTACATCACCCTCATTTGACACTTGAGGGGACACGGGATAAAGATTTTGGACACACAAGTTCTACTCTGGGACTCTAAATTTCATTAAGACTTCGCTTTGCTGTGTTTTAAGTTCAGGGTACTTTCTGCCCAAACACTAATTTTTCCAATAACAGCATTAGATTCCCATTGGTCCTGGATACCTCATGCCCCTGTGTATGTCTCCCTTCCATCTCTTAAAGGAACCAACACTTTGGAATTTAATTTAGGGCTAGAACTGTAGACTGGACTGGAATTTTCATCAGATTTGCTAAGATCCACAAGAGTGTTTCTAACATCAATTGCCAGCAAGAATAAGGCTACCAGTGACAACTAGGGTCTTTCTGGTTCCCCAGATGACCCTCTACAGGCAACTCCACCAAGCTATGGGGGGTCTAAGGAAAGTTGTGGAATCTCTATATGTTCTTGTTTGAACTGTGGTGGCTATCTTCTCACTCACCAGGGCTTGGGAATTTACAAATTCCCTTTGTGGTCCCTGCCTGACTCTATGCCAAGTCTTCCCCACTCTGAGTAATCAGCTGGGAGATTTGGTTCTGCTTGTGATACAGATTCCTGGCTAATAATCATGTGCAGCATCTTATAGACTTCAGTAAGAATGGCCATTGCTTCTCACCCTGCCAAATGGAAAGCAGGAGAATTCATTTTGCACGTATTGAAGGGTGCAAAGAAAGAAGCTATACTTTGGAATCATACTCACTCAGGATCTGCCACTTATTAATTATATTGTGCAAAACTTCCAACTTATTTTTATCCATCTTTTTTTTGGTTTTTCATGTACAAGATGTGCATAATATTTTCTTTCTGGTATCATGTAAAGGTTAAATAGAACACATGTAGGAATTCGTAGCAGAAAGTCTGGCCCATGATGAGAATTAACAAATGGCAGCTGCTGTTTATTATGCAAAGAAATAAACAAATGATCAACAAGGAATGTTAAGGATCACATTGTTTAATCTTCACACTTTACTCTTTCCATCACACAAGAACACTGAATCCTATAATCTCTATACATCTTAATCATTGAAAACATTTTGTCTGTTTTTTTCTTACTGTGGATATTGAATATTTTTTTTTGCAATAGAGATCTCCAAGTTGCTAACTTAAGTCATACTTGTTTCCTGATTCACAATTTCAGTAAAAAACATGTAAATTTGGAGATTGAGGGAAACCCTCACTGGGGTCCTACATAATAGAATGTTGCATGAGCAGTGCCAAAAGTATTTTTAACAAATGAGGTGTTTGTTGGGGGCATAGTGGAGTGTCAGGAAAAAGGGTGAAAGAATTTGAAATGGAATATAGGAAGGATGATTCATTTCCCTGTTCAGTGAACTTTTCTGGCTATCTCTGCCTTTCTCTGCCCCTGAGCTGTTTCACAACTATGTCAGTTGTAGAAAACTGATAATGCAGCCAGGTGCTGCGTGAAGACTGTTCTGTTGATGGCAGAGCTCATATTCCGCCACATTCCTGTTGCCTAGTGACAATGTAGACATTGCAAAGTCTTAATGTTTTATACCAGCAGCAGCTTCATACATCTCTATGAAAATTCACACAATGAAATCACCTAACAACACATTTCTTAAAACCCAGCCCCATCATTAATCAACACATGATGATAAAGCAAATCTTGTCTGTAGAAATAGAAATGATTCGTGTCCAGTGGAATGCAATTGTCCTATAGACATCTCTGTTTTGCATCTCAGTTAATTTCAACATCTCTATCCATTTCTACTTGAGATAGGTTTGGCAATTTGTACACCATCATGTGCTATAAAATGTTAGTTTTCATAGAAGATTCACAGAAGAAACTTTAAGAAATTTCATGAATATATGAGTGATAAAATGAAGGAACAAAAAGTTCACTATTTGGAGAGGCTGATAGGCTGATTATATATACACATATATATGGAACAACGTGGTGAATCACTCCAAGATGGGAAAAGAAATCTCCTGGCTGCAGGTGTTTTCTGACCTGGAGGAGCTGATGCCTATGGTGTGAGTCTCAAGGGCTCTGCTGGGGTCAGAGGTGCAAGTGTTTGAAGGGCCTTCAATATAGGACTCTACTTCTTTTCTTAAGAACCCTGCACTCACTAGCATACAGGAACTCAAGGCACCCCTTAATTATTGAGAATAGTCATCTGATTCCTAGACCATAACAGCCAACTATCTCATGGGAATGTGATCCCTTCAGTTGTGGTGTCTCTTTAGAGTGTCAAATGTCTCCATCCTTACACAAACCCTCTCTGTTTGGGGGCTAAATCAGCCTCCCCAACCTTGTCACATCCTTCCTATTTACCAAACAAAGTCTCTGGTAATATTTAACACAAGGAGAGGGAAAACCCAAATAGGAAAATCACTGTTTTTGTTGCCTCTGACCCTGCTTTCCTGACACCAAGATGTCCTGCAGTGGGCAGTGTGTGTGTGTGTGTGTGTGTGTGTGTGTGTGTGTGTAGGTGAGCTGGTTTGTTGCAAAGGTGGCTCTTTTGCAAGCCAAAGAGCTAGCACACAGCAAATAATTTCAGCCTGCGTCTGGATGTGGGTTTCATTGGTCCTACTCTCTTGTAAATGAGGGCTGTTTCCTGGCCAAGCTTGCATGGATACTGGCTCAAGTCTGTAACTCTGAGATGTACAGTGGCTAAAGTTGTCATTTGTCTGAAGGCATAACTTCATAGTGGGTTTCTGGAATGGCTGCGACCTGTGTTTTATTTATATAGAAAAAGAACAGCCATTAATTTCCATTTTTAATGTGAATGTGAAGGGAAAATTAAAAAAAAAAAAACACAACAGTTTCCCACTAAGATATCTCTTCAAAATAAGGTCCTTCCTGAGCCTCTTCCCACCCTCAGGGGAGCTGGAATTCTTTCATCAGAGTGGTGTCCACTCCCCATTCAGCCTACTCCTATCCCGATAAGTGCTTCTTGCCAATTGCAAGGAGAAAATGCCCCCAGGTTTTGACATCCTCTTTAAAAGGCAAAAGTTACAGACATGGCAACAGGGTTTGAAATGAGAAAGTAATGAAATCTTTGGAAAAGATGATAGGCTCACCAGCTGGGTTTGCAGAGACTTTAGCATCTTGCAACACACACCCCAAATTTGGACAGACAACTGACCCCCCAAAATCTCTGAAAGTGACTCTTTCTGTGGACACAAGAAAGAAGACTGTGCTGAAGCTTTTCTCCATTTGTCAAGTATCGCCATCTGTGGACATTGGACCCCAACTGTCCCGTCAGAGCTTGATGTGTGATTAGTTTAACATGAAGATAAGGCCAACAGTAACAAATATATGTAGGGGAGAGTTTCAAAACCACAGTCTTTTATGCAAATATTTCAAAACATTCTCTTTTCTCATGTCTGCTTCCCACCCACAAATAAATAATACCAGAAGGGAAGGAGTGGATTTCAGTGGGGATTGAAATGTGTCCACTTTAAGGGGTTTCTTTCACCCACCTCTCAAAAGTGCCCTCATTCATTTCAACAGGAATTAAGTGCTTTGTCTTACTCATCACTGATGTCTTGCTGGGCCCAACATGGTGTCTGACACAGAGTAGGGACTGGACACAGATCAAGTTGATTATGCTTTACCCCCCTTTTATATTTTGAGATAACTTAAATACAGTAAATGATCCCAGATATGTTGATATTCATGATAGGAACTAAACGTTATAAAGAAATCCTCTTTTTATTTCCCCAAGTATTTGTGTGGATTACAGAATTTATCCATCTAGCACCAATTTCAATACTTTAATTTTGACCTTCTTCCTATGCAATAATCTCTTCTTTCATAAAATGGAAATTTCCCTTTTCCCTTGTGAAATGTGGAGAGAAACATGGAAAAATGAAGTGGTTGTCATATAACAAGGCTAGATTCATTCAGAATGTGTTCTTTAGAGGGAAAAGGATGCTTAGCAGAATCTTCTGGTGACTTCCATTCCCACACTTTGACCAATGTCTGCATAAAGTTGAATTTTGGCTCCTCACAGCACTCACTCCTCAATTTACCTTCTTAATTTATCTTACCCCTCCCTCCCCCCTTTTTTTTAAAAGATTTATTTATTTATTTATACAAGCACTGGGTAAAGTCAGAAGCGTGGGAGGGTGAGAGAATTCACCAGAGCCAGAGCAGGCGGGCAGCAGAACAGGCAGACTGACGAAGTACTCTGCTCAGGGGAGCAGCGGGCGAGACAAGAGAGGTCTGTCAAGCCATGTGGGACCCTCGCTGGTGGCCGGGGATCGAACCAGTGCTGCAGAGGCTGTGGGCAATTTTGCAACCCTGCGTTCAACTGCTGCACCACCAGGGGAGGCCCCCCTACTCTTGCATCCTTCCTTTCCTCCTATCTTCCTTGCTCCTTTTCTCTCCCCCTTATTTCCATCCCCAATTTATTTGATACCCAACAGTTACACCATACTTATATTTAACTCTTTCAGTCTTTTGCACAAAGATCTTTATAGGGTTTCCCTCCCTTTACCCTATTAGAAGACAATGAAGATTCTAAGTTTGACACTTGAGTCCTTCTGCTAGCAGCCCCTGCCCCTGCTCTCTTATTCCTTCTGTTGCCCTCCAGGGCTCCAGTGACCCTAGTTCTCTTCATGCCTGACAACCTGGAAGGGTTGGTTTCGCTGCACTTCTGCTCATAAAATTTCCCCCTACTTCTTAGAAAAAAACCTTTCTTCACACATGCTTGCCTGCTGAAAGTCCTGCCACTACTGAAAGTGCAAGTAACCTCCTTCATGCTGCTTTTCCTCACCCTCCCCAGGAGGCTGGGATTTCTTTTCCAGAACTATAGTAGCATTTCCCAGCGTTTCCTGTTTCAATTAAGAAAACTAAATATCCATGCTCTGCATGTGTGAGGGGACCCTCATACAAGAGGGGAATGAGATATGAATCTCAGATAAATGAAACTGCAGAGACAGACAGTGCAGGGTGGCCAAGGAAGGGTGCTCTCCATGGCCCTAACCCCTGCATCATCCTCTTTGCTACCCACTGATATTGGAAGGGAAGAGTTGGATCTGACCAATGAATTTACATGGATGTGGTGCCAAGGAACCCTATATCTCATAGTAGCCAAAACTCTTATTGTTAAGAAACTTAAGGATTATTTTTTAAAAATTTAAATATTTTTAAGAATTTTAAGTATTGCTTTAGCAGATCTCCCAACAAATGCAAAAGTATTGGTTCAGACCACATTAAACAGTGGAGAGACACAATTTAAGGCTGCCTGGGTTCAGCTTCAAGTGCTCCCACAATACCTGGTGATCTGGGCAGGGTGCTCACCTTTACTGTGCCTCAATCTGTTCATCTGCAAAATCACGATAATGTGTACCCCACAGCTTTGTTATGAGGATTAAGGATTTATTGATTACATAAATGGGCAGCCTAAGAACTGCCACAGAGGAACTACTCTAGAAATATTGGTACTACTCACTATTAAATCAGATACAAGGTCAGGGGTGTCCAGCAGAGTCCTGCTGACTTCCCGGAACCCTAGTCTGAGCCCTTCTCTATATTCTGTGAAACTTGATCAAACACAAGTGAAGCCGCATTGAGCAACAGGACCCCTGTAAATAAATGTGCTTTGACTTTTTGCAAAACACATACTGTGGTGCCAACCAAGTTCAAAAAAACAATTGCCCCTGGGAGTCTGTTTTCTTAACTTCTAAATAATAGCTCTGCATTGCCTGGAGGAATGTTATTTACATTTGCAAATTTAAGGTTTGTGAAAGAATTTGCCATGATAAAATTTGAACACTCAGCAAGTTTTTAGGTTTGTGCTCAGTTTTTCAAGTCTTAAAATTTCCTTCGACTTCATTCAAAACAACCTCTTCTATCCAAAAATTGCCACCAGTTCAGTTCCAAATAACTTTCTGACAGTACGACCTTTCTGTAAAACCTAGCTCTGCACTTATGAAAATCACAAGTGTCCCATTCATCTTAGTGCCTCCAATTTTTTTGAATCTAAAAGAGCCTGAAAAAGTACATGCTATACTTGTTTTTTTTTTTTAATAAAAGTTTGAAAAATTATAATAGCTGTTATTTGGGGAGGTGGGGTATGTTTGCTATGTGTCACACACTTTATATATGCACAGGTTTCTCCCCAAGAGTTTTAGCCTGCCAGCAGTAGGGACCTGAAAGAAGCAGTCAGAAATTTAGGCAGACTGTCAAGTGCAGAGCCAGAGGTTGTTTCACATGAACAAAAAAAAAAAAAAAAGATCCACTGTGAGGGCAAAGATGAAAGTGATGGAAAAGAAAATTGAGATAAAAATTGAGAAAGTCTCTGATATCTCTTACACACAATTTGGATGATATTATGTTGACTCAAGGTAAGCTGGGAAAGTAAGTTGGCCTCCATTCAAGTTGGAAAAAGGTGATTTGTTCTAACAACATCTGGGGCAAGACAAATATGTGACTTCTGGTTCATTCGGGATGCATCCTGGTGGGTAGTTTTGTAAACTTTCATTTATCTCTTGGCACTTTTGTCAGTTTTTCAGAAACTTTTCCTAATGTCCATAAACTTGATCAAATTTTAGCTTGCTGTTCCTAGTTTATAGAACATGAAGTAGTTAAAAGACAGAACAAACAATGCCTAACAGATTATCTGGCACAATTTCTCACATAAATAATAGCAATCTTTATGATTTAATTTTCATAGAAAAGGTAGGTGAGGACATACTCCAAAGTGTGGCTGAGTGCTTATTTCAAGCTTGTTGGGATGTTAGCTGGTGTTCTGTTTTTCTATATACTTTAAACTTTTTAATGAACTTTGCTCTCTTTGGTAATTAGAAAGAAATAGATAGCAGAGAAAAATCAGGAATATTCAGAGATGTTTAAAAATATTTTCTTTAAAGAAAATTTTTTCTTTGTTTATATGACCATTGTGGGAAAATTTTATATTGGGGACCAACAAATTGAGGTGGAGGGAAGAGCACAGTTGTGAATAATAGACGGAGTCTCAAGCAACAGCCCAGGGCCTCTGCTACACTGCTTTCTCCTGCCTCCCCCTCCAACTCTGTCATTTGGCGAAACCACTGTCATTGCTGAGTATCCAAAGATTTAGTTTTCCTTTATAGGAATGAATGTATATGATTCCCTTTGTATCATTCAAACCAGAGTATTCCCAGAGGGAATTACCTTCCTCCGCTCTGTGTGCCTGCACAGCAAAAAGACAAGGGAAAAAAAAAAAATATCATTGCCTTGCAGATTTCCAGTTGTTACCACCAGTTTTTCCAAGAGCAGCACTGACTAGTGTCCTGCAGCAAGGATTTGAAGCTATGCAAATCTCACCCAAAGAGGAGAGGGGGCAGAAATGGGGATTGTGTGAATATTTGGTGCATAGTGGCCCAGCGCCCACAAAGCAAAGCCACTATGTGTGATGTATAAACCAAGACATCACACTTTAATTGTTTCTTGCTACATTACATTCCTTCTCTCACCCCAGTTGAAATGTGGTAATGAGTTACTGGTTTTGGTTTGAATTACTGTTGTTTTTTTCTAAAGAGTGAGACACTAAAGCAAATGAAGACATTCCTTCTGTTGAATGTATTCAAGAGTGGTAGTTTCTTGATTAAATTCATTTATTTTTTAACTCTACATGACTCTGAACTCTTCAAGGGGTAATGCTATAATTATTGGATTACCAAAGTGCAAGCCATAGCTGAAAAAAGACATGTATCTGAACTTGCAGCTCTGATGGATTTGGCAATACTGCTGTATTCCTCTTTCTCAATTTCCCTAGCCCTTTGGCTAAGTCATTTGTGCCCCTCCATCTGTTCCTTATTAGACACTGTCTCTCATTTAGGAAAGAATTCTCAGTCCCTTAGACAGAACTAACAAATGCTTTCTTCTGGCACTATCAGTACCTTGCCAGAGAGCTGTTCAAGAAATGTAAGGAGGGTCAGGGACTCTGTAAGATTGATAAAGTCCACTTTATGGAGTTGGGGGGGCGGTGTTGGAACATCTGGAATTTGACCAGACAGCCATCACATAAGTAAATCAGATGAACTTTGGAGATAGAACGAACTGCTCCCCAGACTTTAATTGCTCGCCGCATCTCATGAGTCACCACAGAGAAATGGCTCTCAGACAATTCCCAAGCACAGAGGTTAGTGTGGATTTGGAAAGGAAAAACCTGCTTCTCCCATCTCATTCGAATTATTGCTGTGGTCTCAGTCAAGGGCATCAATACTGTGTAGTAGGTTTGTAACAACGGTTCTGAAACCGACAGCACAGTCAAGTGAACTTGTAGTTACTGAGATTCAGATTTCCCAGCAGCACAGGGCTACCCCACATCTGGGCGCCAGGCTGCCAGGAAGATTCAGTGTTGCTGCTGGGAGCAGGCGCATGGAGCTCAGGTTGCAAGACCTCCATTGGGACATGAGAACACAGTGAGAAAAAAGGATATGTTAGTGTGCTGGGCCCGCCCTGACAAAAAACACCACAGTCTCTTCCTTGTCCACCTTCTCCAGGGGGGAGAAAGAGCTAGAATTCCAAAGATGTTCCAATGCTAGGTATCATATTTGAATGGAAACAGGAAACCATTAAGATCAATAAGGCAACCAATTCAGCTTCCTTAATCTTCATGTGCTAATTGTATATTCTTATTTTCTGGCTGCATATAGTGCAGAAGGCAAATGATAATAGAAACACCCTTGCATCAGATTTTAAAAACAATGTCTCAAGAATTTCACCATCATGAATAATGTCCTCTGTTAATTTCATTAGATCATCCTAGCCATTCTCACGGTTGATGTCCCTACAGTTTTCATAAGAATCTATGATAAAATTTATCAAAAGACTTTTGACATTTTTAAAAATGAACTTGTATCCATTTCCCCTTTGGCCAATTTATTTCAGGTAGGCTCCTAAAAGCTTAATTTTTAACGTGACAACACTGCATTCCTGAGGAAAATATAGGTCTGGAATGTTTATATTTATGTTGCTGAATTCATTCGTTAGTCTTCAATTTAGAAATTTTGACTTGTTATTCATAACTGAGCTAAGCCTAATGTTTTCTTCTTTGCTTTAGTAGTATTTTTAGATTTTGATACTATTTTGAAGCTAACAGGAAAAGTGATTTGGAAACTTTTCACATTTTTATATTCTCTAGAATAGTTGACTTAACACAAAGATTTTCAGAATGTTGCAAGCTTTAAAAAAATCAATATTACCAACATGGAAACATTTGTCCTATTCCTATCATCTTTACCTCTGTTATTACAACTCTATTCTAAGTTTTATTCTTTTAGTTAATCTTGGTAATTTTTATTTTCCTTTGATATAATTAATTACATAGCTGTTTTAAAACATTAATATGGGTTTACTCTTTTTTAGAATTTATTTATGCATACAATAGCTGGGTGTAGACCAGAGTTGGGGGGGTGGTGAGAGGATTCACCAGAGACAGAGTAGGGAGCAGAATAGGCAGATCTCCTGAAATACACTGCTAAGGGAAGCAGCAGGAGAGACAGGAGAGGTCTGCTGCACCATGTGGGTAGCTCCCTGGATAGGGATTGAACTCGTGCTGCTGTGACTGCAAATTGCTTCACAGTGCTGACACGTAACCCCTGTGCCACTAGGGAGGCCCCAATATGGGCTTATTCTTAAATGTGAAATCCGTATCTGTGACTCTTTCTCATTCTTAGTTTTGCACACTTATACATCCTCTTTCCCCCTTCATTTAATCTTGCGTGTATCCATAGAATTGTAGTTTATTGTATTTTCCCTAAAGTGCTGGCTCTGCAATCTATCCAAGCTGTTATAAAGTTCTTATATGGAAGGGATGGTAAAAGAATTACCAGCATGAATTAGGACAGGAAACAAAAGTGGGACATTTCTCTGTGGTGAAGGCTGTGAGTCCAACTTTGAGATGTGTCAGGGATGAGGACATTGACAATCTTCACAAATTACTGTGACACTGTTATTTATATTTCACACAAGCCTAAACCTCAAAGAAGGCTGTCATTCTAAATATGGAACTTATTAGGATGAAGTCATAAATTGGTGCTAACACCATGCCTTAGACAATTAAGGACCTTTTTAATTTTATTATTGTCCTCATCAGATGACGATAAGAAGAGGAAATGGAAAACAATTCTCTATAATGAATGTCAGAGTCATTTTCTTCAGTAATCAAAGAAGAGGAAGGAAAAATCACTGAGGTCAGCTTTGTTAGACTGTACTTTCAATTCATAATTAAAAAGAAAAGGCAAACAAACAAAAGAAAAACAGTGAAGAAGAGTATAACAATAGTAACTTCAACAGTGAGTGATTATCATCTAGCATGTCAGATTTCCAAAATGGGAAAAGACTCGCAAATTAAACTGCACTGTTTTTATGAAGAAAACTCTCTGACCTAAATGTCCTGGCCATTCCGTTCTCCTGGACTTCATCTGCAATGCATTAGCCCCGGGCCCACTTTATCAAGTACCCTTCTGAGCCAAACCTTCTGTTGGAAGTTGAGGGTGTCAAGATGTATAAGGCACAAGCAAAAACACTATTTTTTCTTTAAAGATTTATTTATTTATGCATATAAGAACTGGGGTACAGGCCAGAGGTGTGGGAGGTGAGAAGATTCATCAGAGACAGAGTGGGGAACAGAACAGGCAGACTGACTGAAATACACTGCTGAGAGGAGAGTGGGCGAGTCAGGAGAGGTCTGCTGCTGCCATGTGGGTAGCTTCCTGGCTGGGGATTAAACTCTTGCTGCAGTGACTGCGAACAGCTTCATAGTGCTGAAACTTAACCCCTTGCGCCACCAGGGAGGCCCCAAACTGACACTATTTATTTCACTGTGCCTCATTGGCTTTGGGGGAGCACATTGCCTCTTCAGTGTGTCCCCATTTCAGTGAACGCAGGCTAGATGCCACATCTGTAGCCCACATCTCTGCGGTGGGCATACCACATTCTGCTCCCCCAGGACCTGTGTGGAGCATCATCTCAGCGGTTCTCCACTGTGTTCTGGACTCAGCAGTCAGAGCAGCTGCTTACTGAGCTACAAGAAGACTCTTTGTCATATAATCTTGATTCCCTTGCATTTTTTGTGTCAGTACATGTCAATCTCCCTAAATTTGGTCTTCACAAGTCTTTTGTGAAGTTTGGAGTACATTTTACATGGTTTTACAGAACAGTGATTATTTAGACTGGCATACTGCCGGGGCAGGGCATGGCTCCTTTCCGTTAATGGAGTCCAGGCAGATCAGCTCAGGATGAGGATGAAATGCTTGCCCAAGACAATGTGGTTTTGGGATCAGGGATTTAAAGAATGCAGACTCCGGGTGGTGGGGATTCTGATTATGGAAGTGTTTTTAACAATGTCTAGTGATGTGGATTTGTGAATTATTCTTTTCAGATTGGATTCATGATTAATTTGTAATAATAAAAATTTAAAAACAGGGTGACTCTTCTCTGACAGGTGTTTTGGCAGGTACGTTGCTTAGACTATGGCTCATCATCACATGGCACAGGGAGGGGCGCTTGGAGCACTTTGGACATTGACAATAGGAAGAAGCTGTTTATTTGAATCTGATCTCTTTGGAAGCATTTTACCTTTAATCTCCTCAAAGCTGAGAAAGTGTGGTGACTTGGAACCTATGAGAATGACAACACCTAACTCACCAAGTTATTGAAATGATTAGTTCAGAAAAAAAATGATTGTGATGGTATGTTCTAATACTTTGTTCAAATTCCTGAGAACATATGAGGTACAGTCATTACCTTATTTCCAGAAGACCATCCTAAAAAGACCAGGGCTTCTAGCCCCCAAATGATACAAACACTTAGATACAATGCTTCGTATCTAAGCTGTAAATCTTTGAACTTCAGGCTTAAGTGAAATTCCCTCTCTCACATTTTTTAATGAAATAAAAATAAATACAATTACTGAACAGAAGCCAAAGATCACAGGAGGTTAAAAGTGGAGCAAAGATATGGTCAATATGGTTTGTTTGTGTTCTGGCACTGTTTTCTTGGTGAATATTTCATTAATGGGAAGGCTACGAGGGGGCAGGGATGGCCCCTCACAACTCCTGATGGATGTCTGCTGTTGATTAAATCTGAGCTGGGTAGTGATGTGATGCCCAGGAAACTTGAGACTCTAATGAGGACATCAACAGTAGAATGTGAGGGACTGAAACCACAAAATATTAAAATCTCCCCAAGAAAGAACTTTCCCCAAAGTTTTACTTTCATTCTCAAAATCATGCTCAGGAATTCACTAAGATGCACCCATTGCTCCCTATTTTGTCCCTTCATCCCTTCTTCAAAGACCTTGAAACCTCCCCCGCCCCACCTTGTATTCTCTTAACCAAGTAAAAGTAAACATAAAAATGAGTAGTCTGCTCTTATGGAAAGTCTGTTCCTGCAGTAAAGACTAGGCTGACAATTAATACTCTGGTTTGTGGTTAAAGCTGCTATTAATTCTTTGTAATGAAGCTAAAGGCATCTGGTAAATACAATATTGATACTTTTGCCTTTTGCACAGAATAAGCATGGCTACTAAAACCCAGAAGGAACAAGATATTAAAATAAATCATTATCCAGAACCCATTTAATTTTCTTGGAGAACCTGTCTTGTTAGACCACAGGTCATTTCTGCTGATGCAAGTCCTCACTCATTCTCATTAAGCCATATGTGTATTTGGGATTAAGATTTTTGGTTTCATCAACAAGCAACTATAAACCAGAGACACTACGAGGGGCAGGGGGGAGAAGAGAGTAGGATCAAAACAAGGAGGGGGGTGGGAACTGTAGGGGACTATACCCAAGATGAAAAGGCATACATTGTGCAAAAATGAAAAATGATGTAAAAAATATAAAAATAAATAACAAAATAACAATAACAAAAAAAGTCTAGTTGGAAAATAAAAAAATGAAAGTAAGTTGCTTAGAAAAAGAAAAAAAAAAGATTTTTGGTTTCTCCTCCCAGAGGTATCTTTCAATACCTGCATTCAGTTTTAACCAGGTAGAGTGAGTGCTCCAGATCACAGGAAATTCAAAATAAAGCTAGTCAATCAGGTTGGTTGTTCTGCAATGCAAGCATCCTGGTTTTTCACTTATAACCAGATTAACTCTCATGGCTTGAAATATTTTTGAGCTCTCTCTTACACTCAGAATTTTTCTTCAAGGCAGGGATTGTGTATCACTTAAAAAGAAAAAGAGGATTAGTTCCATAGAAAGTTTCCTTAGCAGAAATGTTAAGTATCAAGCTTTGACCATCTTGCAAATTGCTATCACCCCAAACACAGTCACCAATTAGCTGCTAAGTGATAGCCCTTGACCTGCTATTTCCAATGAGACCAGGGTGGTCCTTCAAACTCAAAGGAGGCACAGCCACTGCCCTGTGTTTTTCTATGCCTTGCTTAGATTCACCTTTGGGAAATATGTATGTGGAGGAGCTTTTCAAATGCATCTACTGTTTATATTAGCTTGTGAGCTGTAGGAAAGATTGCTATAACCTCCCAGGTCATCCAGTTCAGCATGTTCAAACAGATGCAATAAAAGAGGGAGGTATTTTTTTCCTGATCACACCACTAAATGTTTTTCTCTTCAACCTCACCAAGAAAACAGTCTCAGTCAATTGTTGACTTAAATGGGTGCTGGGAAATCATGTCCAATGTCCTTAAGCATATTTGTTCATTTCAGCCTCACTGTGACCACCATAGTCACGGAGAGATGATGGATGATGCAAGGCCACCAGGAGCCCAGGACTGTCACAAGGAGTCAAACTAACATTTATGGGATCTCTACCTTGCTCTGGACTGATGATTTGCTGATGGGGTGTCCTGCATCTGCCCATTCTTCTCTGTGGGCTTTGCTCACAAAAGGAAAAGATAACACAAATATATAGGAAATCAACTTCTAAATATGTCTTTAAACACTCTTCCCGCCCTTAGAACCAACAGACAGATAATTCAAATAATGCACATTGGACTCTGTGCAAGGAAGAATGAATAAGTTAAAGATTTTGTGAAGCAGAATATTTAGCTGACCTCTTGGTAACACATACATTTTGAATTTGATTCCCTTGAGCAATTGATTCAAGTTAGAACTCCTTCTCTTAATTAATAGCAGAATGGTTCTCTTAGAGAAATGAGGTAGCTACGTCACCAATTAAGAACCAGAGTTGATTTTTTAGTTGCCTTGTGTAACATTTCTAACTAAGATATGAGGCACAATGCTTGCTCATGAGTCAGATGGGAGCAGTTGATGGAAGTTGAGAGTTTAGAGGCAGAAAGAATGTTTAGAGCAAAGTTCGCTAACTAGTTTTATTTGGACCAACATGAAGTCCAGAGTGTAAACATATATAGATTTGCAATTAATTACCAACATCTGAAAATCAGAAAGCTTCACATAAAAATCCAAATTTCTGCCATCTCTTAGAAGAAGAGTAGTTTTCACTCTGGGCTGACACAAGTTAGAGATGTGCTCCCTTCTGTCTTCCCACCTCTAGGTAGTAGCATCTTAAATCTCATCCTATTGCTCTTTGCAGCCTACACAACTTGTTATATAACCAAGCACTGTTTTGCTCACATCAAGCTTATTGAATGAATGAAGGAATCATCTAGAAGAATATCAAAAACCTGTAAAGGTTTGATTTCAGACTAAAACCTCCCAAAGTGTATTGAGTCCTCTCTCAATTGTACTCACATTGCCTTCCTTTAAAATGATCTGCTTACATACAGACGTCTCCCAGGAGAATCTGAACTGACCTTGGGCAGCCACTGTTGATGGTGCCCCACACAGAGTAATGACTAAGCATCCAATCCAATGACTTGTGAGTATTCGTCAATGCTATTTTTTAAAAATTGACAACACTGCTCTGTCCTTAACTCTTAGCTTTAACTTTTAAAAGAAACATATAGAAATCCATTCAATCCTAATGTTTGGAAAAGTCATAACAAGCTAAGAGTTACTTAGGGATTATTTAAGTGATTCCCCAGACTCTCCCTTGAGAAAAGGCTAAAACTCAAAGCCCTAAAGGTGTTTGGAGACTGTGGTAATTTTAAATGTCACTTTGTGCATAATCCGTTTTATTTAGGGAATAAAAAAGTTAAGTCTGGTTAAACTCTTGAAAATTATGCCAATGTCAAATACAAATCACTTTTCTCAGATAGTAATCTTATATTGTTAACTAAATTAAAGGTTTTTAGCTTGCTAGTTTGTAATTATGAAATGTTATGGAATAAAATTTTAGAATATTTTTACCTTAATTTACCTTATTTAAAAAAAATGTCAGTGTGTAAAAGGAAGAAGAAATATGGACTCTGCTCCAAAATAAATGAGACTGCCCTGGGGCAACACATGTCCCCTCAATGGCCTCATTAATCATCAGTCATCAAGGTTTCATTGAGTAGACAGACATGCAGCAAAGAAATCTGATCCCCATTTCACAGATGGGGAGGCCAAGGCAGCAAAAGGTTAAGTGATATTTTGGAGACCACACAGCAAGGAGATGGAGGAGAAAGTTCTGGCCACTTCCCTGAACTCCGCTTGAAGTCTCCATGTGACCCCTTCTCAAGAAGTAGGGTGGGACTTCAGCAGGGCACTGGTTTCAGGTTGGGATTACAGCCGGACCCCGCAGACCTGCCTTCAAAGCATCTTCCCTAATCCCTAGGCTGTGGCTTCAACCAAGGTACTTCTGAGTCCCTATGTCCTCACCATTAAAATAGTTACACCAAGGGGCCTCCCCGGTGGCGCAGAGGTTGAGCGCTGGGCTGTGAAGATGCTTGCAGCCTCTGCAGTGCTGGTTTGATCCCTGGTCCTTGGCGAGGGTCCCACATGGCACGCAGACCTCTCCTGCAGTACCCGCTGCTCCCCTCAGCAGTGTACTTCATCAGTCTGCCTGTTCTGTTCCCCGGTCTGGCTCTGGTGAGTCCTCTCACCCTCCTGCGCTTCTGACTGTACCCGGTGCTTGTATAAATAAATAAATAAATAAACAAACAAACAAACAAACAAACAAACAAATAAATAAATAACAGTTACACCAAGTAGTCATAATTACTTCGAACTCTCCCATGAAGAATCTCTAACATGTTATGAACATTCAGTAATACTGTCTTCCTTTGACCTTGCAACTTGCCCACAGGTAGAAAACTATTATATACTCACATTCCATGTAAATTCTTCATATGTATGTTATTAAATTGATTTTTTCCCTTGTTAACCCACCTGATGCTATTTTGATAACTTGTTGAGCCCTAGAAGAATCCAGAGGGATGGGTTTTTTCCCCTGCACTCACACACATTCTCCTGTTTCTCATTTATATAACATTACCTTGAGGAATGTCATATTTCATCATCAATCCTGTAATAAATTTGAATTTCTTTTTCAATATTGTGATCAATGGTGTTTGGTATTGGCTATTGAAAAGGGAGACAAATTGTGAATAATGAATAGACAGAAAAATACATGGTTAAATTCATTAGATTAGATTAGAAAGGTTGTGTGGCTTCTGTCAGAGGACCAGCCATCCTATTCCCTAGTTAGGTGCAGGGAAGTTATGCTTAGTCTTCTTCTTTCCTCAACAGGCACCATATCCTTTGTCCCACATGTCTGTCAGCCCTCATAGGGGCTGTGTCCTTTCCTTATCTTCCCTGGTCTGGCTATATTATCACCACTTTATGCTTGGATTGTGATAACAGTCTTCTTGCTCATGCCTCTGCTTCCATTTTAATCTGTGGCCTGCCCATCCTCTACACAGAGCCACAGCATCTTCAAAAGTGCAAATTTTACTTGTCCTTCCTCTGCTTGAAGTCCTTAGGGACTCTTCTGCATCTGTGAGGATGGGCACACATTGTCATAGACCTCTCCCTCCTACCATGACCATGTCATCCTTCATAGTTATACGAACTGCCTCATTTCACCCTGAAGTTGGTCCTTGTTTCCATGCTCTACCACCCTGCTCTACCTGCTTCTAGAAAGGCCACTTCACAAAGCCTGTTTCTGATTCTCCCTGGAGCTGTTCTTTCTTCTCCTGAGTTTGTGCTCAAGGAGCTCTCCTCAGCAACTGGTTCCTAAATGCTAGTCTCCTTCATACCTACTGTCAGCTGGACATTTATGATGTGTGGAAAGTTCTCAGCAATTATAGATTTGATGTGATCTCTCCACAGTCCTTTCCTCTCATTTACTTTTGGAACTCCTGTTAGATGTTTATTGAATCTTCTTGCTCACTATACTTTTTAGACTTTGGTTCATGTGTTCCATCTTCAGAGAGTTTCCCAATTTTGGTCACCCAAGCATTAATTCTTTCTTCAATTAAGTACAATCTGCTGGCATTTTATCTTTTTTTTTTAAATTATAAATACTGGATTTTTACTTTTTGAAGTTTACTTATGTGGCTTTGCCTTGTTTAGTTTGTTTATCCACCCAGAATCTATTACTTTGTTTCAGTTTCTAGTTATTCTTTCATTTCTTTAATACTTTAAAAGCATTTCTCTTTAGTCTTATTCAGACAGCTTGATCATCTCAAGCTCATATATGCTGTTTTTGTATTCATAGTGCCTTCTAATTCTTTTTTGCAGTTGATAGCTTACTTCTGTTGTTCATAATTTTTGCTTTAAAGTTCATCTGCCAGGGGATTTATTTATCTGTGGACACTCTGGGATTCTGGACTGTGGAAAGTTCCATAGAGAGAGGCTTTTGCTTCTGCAGAGAACTTGCTTAGTGTTGGTCTCAGGCTAAGCAGAATGATACTATCAATTAGAAGTGCCTGGGCCCTTACTACTTTTAATGAACCCCCAGAAGACATTTCTCCTTTTGGAATCAATGGTAAGTCTAGATCAAACTTTGTGGTTCTTGGTATGATTGCAAGACATACCTCAGCAACAACGATCTGAAACTTTGAAAATATAAGGTTTGTTATATTACCCAGTGGTACTGGAGGGGTACTTGGCATGCCAAGTAGGGGGTCACACAGCAGGTCACGGGGGTGGGGAGAGAGAGAGAGAACGAACAACAAACCTGGAGTCTATCTTTATCAAGGCTGAAAATGTTGTGTCTAGGGTTTCTCAGGTTTCCCTCTTTATTGGTAAATTTAGAACATAAGAGCAGAATTAAAGTGCAGAAGTGAAAAGTAGGGGGTTAAGGTGGTCAGTCACTTAGGCCATCAAAGTTTTCATATAAGGGGAACTTCGTGGTAGGCTACCTGACTATTATTTGTGTAGCTGGCACTATATAGAGTGAGGAAATTAAAAATAACATCTTCTTCATGAACTAGCCACAGTTGTCATACTGGGTTCTAGACGCATGCTCCTGGATTTCTGCATAAGGGACAGAATTTCCCACTGAATGAATTTGAACTGCCACTGCACAATTTTAGTCTGGTTTGATGGTTAACTTTATATGTCACCTTGATGGGCATTTTTTTTAAAGATTTATTTTATTTATACAAGAATCGGGGTATAGGCCAGATATTCGGGAGGGTGAGAGGATTCACCAGAGACAGAGCGGGGGAACAGAGCAGGCAGACTGATGAAATACACTACTGAGGGGAGCAGTGGGTGAGACAGGAGAGGTCTGCTGAGCCATGTGGGACCCTCCCCAGCAAGCCTGTATCCAACAAGCGCTGCAGAGTCTGCGGACAGCATCACAGTGCGGTGCTCAACCTGCTGTACCACCAGGGAGGCCCAAAATGTATTTTTGGATGATTTTAACATTAAATCTGTGAATGTGGATAAAGCAAACTTCCCTTTGGGTGAGCTTATCGAACCAGTTAAAAGCCTTAATAGAACAAAAAGACTAGTCTTCTCAAGTAGGAGGGAACATTCTAGCAGACTGCCCATGGACCTTATGTCCACCATGGACTCACCTATGTTGACCTGCCAGCCCACACTGCAAATTTTCATTTTATCAGCTTCTATAATAATATGAACCAATTCTATATAATAAATCTCCTTTTACACACACAAACACAAATCATATTGGTTCCATTTCTCTGGAGAACACTGATTAATACACCTGGCATGAAAAAGGTGGAAAGTGCTTGTTGTATCTCTCAGTGAAGCCTCCGGAGCCAGACTGCTTACATTTGAAACATGACAATGTTTGAGGAAGGTCTTCTGCGTGTCCCAGGGCAAGTCAGACCACATCTCTTTGCTTCAATTTCCTCAACTATAAGTTGGGAATGAGAATAGTACCTCATTTCATTTTTGCAAAGATAAATTAGTTCATTAATGAAAAGATTTATTATGGTACCCTTGGTATAGTGTTAATACGCAAAAAAAAAAAAAATTGCTCTTGTGGTTTTAATGGGATTTTCCCCAAAATTTCATTAAAAAAGATTAGTCACTACTAAACATGCATGCAGACCACTGGAATAACCCATTTGTTCAGCCACAGTTTTTTTATTTTTTGCTTACTACTAACTTAAGTTAGCAAATTTTCAGTGGTTTAAACAGAAGGAGGCTGTTGTTCTAACTAACAGTCACATTATTTTATGTTTGTAAAATAGCCCAGTCTGGGAATGAAGAGTAAACATTGGCCCATTACTCAATATTAGAATACAAATGTCACATATATATATATAGAGAGAGAGCACATATTTTAAATATATTATTAAATTTATTGTATACACACATTTCTTACATCTGACACTTGAAATGGTAGATGTTCCTTTGCAAGCCATTCTCAGAGTTTGTCTTTGGCTGTTTGGGCTGCTCTAACACATAGCATAGACTAGGCAGCCCAAACAACAAATATTTATTTCTCTTATTTCTGAAGGTTAGAAACCCAAGGTTAAGGAGCCTGCAGATCCAGTCTCTTGTGAGGACAACCTTCCTCATTTGAGGATGTCCACCATCTCACTACATCTTCACTTGACTTAGATCATCTTTCTGGTATCTTTTCTCATTTATGAGGGTTTCAACTTCATGACCTAATTATTTACCCAAATCTCTCCTGCAGATATAATCCTATTGGGAATTAGACTTCAACACATGAATTTTGGAGGAAACAAACATTTATTCCACAGTATTCTAATCAAGATTCTGTAAGAGGAAGACTCTGTACATCATAAAATGGGTAGTCCCCCTTGTTGGTCAACATAGATCATTAAGTCAAGTCATGCCCCTTGGCTGCTAGCCACTGGAGGACAGAATACACACACCTAAGATGTTATGGCAACTGACAGAGTAAGATGAGAGCACATATAAAGCCCTGTATTCCAAAATGATTGACTAAATTTATGAATTCAGCATGTGTTCATGTGCATTAATTATGTCCCTGGCTTTACCTGAAATAGGCCTAAAATATTAGGAGAAAATGCAAGGGATCTCTCCTATGTGCCACTTGCATACAGTTGCTTAAAAATGACTTCATTTTTGGGCCTCCCTGGTGGTGCAGGCAGTTGAGCGGAGCGCTGTGAAGCTATCCGCAGCCTCTGCAGCACAGGTTCGATCCCTGCCTGCCTTGGAGCAGTCCACATGGCAAGCAGACCTCTCTTGTCTTGCCCACGGCTCCCCTTAGCATTGTATTTCATCAGTCTGCCTGTTCTGTTCCCCTCTGTGTCTCTGGTGAATCCTCTCACTCTCCCGCACATCTGGCCTGTACCCGGTTCTTGTATAAATAAAATATATCTTTAAAAAAAAAAAACTTCATTTTTAACTCTAATCTGCTTAACTTAATTCTTTTACAGGGTCACTACAATGCTCTTTCAAGATGGCCTGCCCTAAATGGGTCCAAACCATATTAACAATGCCCAGTGGATTTATCTATGTGTGAAATGCTTATTTGCAAAATTTCAGTTCCCTGAGCCCTTTAGCTTTCTCATTGAATGTGTGCCAATTCCCCTACCAGATTGTGACCTTCATAAGGGGAAGAATGGACTTGCATTAGATTTCACCTCATTTGCACATAGTGGGTGCTTAATATTTGCCATGGTTATAGATAGTTAGTGGGTCTCTGCATTGGCACTTTGAATGTCCTTAAGCAAAGCATATAGTTTTTTTTTCCTGAGAAGTGGAGGTCTAGAATACAAATTTTATAAGAGAATTTTGTATCTAGAGGAAATTTTTTTTCCTAATCACTGGTAATAAAAGTTATTTACTGTCACAATGACTTGTCATTCATAGGATGGTAAAAGCCCAGACCCCACTTCTATTGAGAGGGACTTAGCATGATGATTGCAGCATTTGTAGCATTTTTATCAATTAACCAGAAAAGCAGCATACAATATGGCTCTCATTTTTAGATACTTGTAAGCCACATGCACCACTCTCAGTTTTCTAGAATACTTCCCGAGATGGTCAAAATGAACTGGGGACCCTTAAGATCAAGTGATACAGAGGATGATGGGTGATATATGTGGTTCCTGCAGGGAGAAATGTTCACTTGTCTTCAAAAATGGTCTAGGAGAAAACACTCATGGGAATCCCCTGGACGAAACACTGGATATCATGGTCCAAATAGCCTTGCTATTCACAAGTCTGAGTCTAGAAATTTGTTCAGAGATTTTCCTAAATGCCCTTTGAGAAAAGGGCATTTTACAAGGAAATAAAAAAAATGTATCTGAATTCTTTTGTTGTACCAATTCATATGAAGAATAGAACACATGCTTTCTTCTTAAAAAAAGGGCATTAAGAATGCAATAAGAAGAACAAATAAATATTTGCAATCACTATACATACCTTCCAAACATATGGCTCCAGCATCTTCTGCTTGTTTTCAACCCAGTCTAGATAAATGAATACGGTGACATGCATATTAGTTAACACAAAGAAATACTGATTCATCAAATGTATTATTGCTATCACAGTATGTTTCTCTGGTTGAAATCAGTTACCACTTACATAAAAATGGAGGTGAACAAGAATCACATCACAGTTTTTAGAAACCTCCATGGGCTAACATATAAATTAAGGACACTCCACTCAATGACATAAGAGAAATAACACTGGTGTGTGATTTCAGCCTATCATGTTTTCATATTCTAGGGGATAATACACAGATCAGGTGCCATGAGACACCATGTTTTTTTCCAATTGCCAATTCACCCTTTAAAAAAAGTTAAGGAGGATCCCAACCAAGGATGTTTTCATTTTCAAATTAGTAGAAACCCAACTGCAATTTAATGACTGTCAAATTTGGAAAATTTTCATCTGTTATTTCAAGTATTTCTTCTATTACATTATCAATTTTCCCTTGGGTATTTTAGTATACATTTATTATACCTTTTGAATTCTTATACAGTTCTTCAAGGTTCTGTTCTTTATCGTTCTTTTGTCTCTTTTTACTATACTTGATCTTAGCCAAAAGGCCAAAAAGCGATTCTTCTTTTATCTCTTTGTATTTCAGTTGGGATGTTCAAATTGACCTATCTTGAATTGCACCAACTCAAAGGCATTCTTCAGTTCCACTACGATGTTTTAGATATTTCTGACATTTTATTTGTATTATTCCTTACAATATGGTGGGGGAGATTACAAATCATGATGTAAAAGGAGGGGGCATCATTTTTATTTTGTTCCTGTCTGGTGTGGCCAACTCCATCCTGTCTAAAGACCTTAGAAAGGCTGTCCTCAGGACAGCCCAGTGCATCTAGCCTGAAGCAGACTTGACCCTGAAATCCTCCTGTGTCACATGCACCTTTCTCTCCATCAGGTCTCTTGATTTCTGAGTTTACTGAGCTTAATAGTCTCTTTTAATAGTCTTTTTTTTTAATTTTTATATTCCCCATACAATTGCAACCCCCTGATTTTGACCCCAATCCCTCCTCTCCCCCCCAACAAAGTGTGTCTCTGGTTCATAGTTGTTTGTTGATTTTGATTTTTTTCTTTCTTATAGTTATTCTTTTTCCTGGTTCTTTATTTAGGTTTTCTAGATTCCTGTTATGAGTGAGACCATCCGGTATTTTTTTTTTTCTTTCTGGCTTATTTCGCTGAGTATGATCTCTTCCATCTCCATCCATGTTGCTGCAAATTGCAAGTGTTTATCTTTTTTGATTTCTGAGTAATATTCCATTGTGGGTATGAACCACATCTTGATCCAGTCATCTATTTTTGGTCTTTTAAATATTCTCTTAATAGTCTCTTTTAGTCTGCTTTTCCTTTCAGTTGCTTCAGCTCTAAGCATGCGTTTCTGTTGTAGAATCAGCGTTTGCTACCTTCTGACCACATTTTTGCCCCTGCCTCCCAGTCTGCCATTCATCTTCCCCTGATTTACACCCAGGGTGACGGTGTTGGAGCTCTGCTCGGGGAACACCGAGGCTCGTGTCCTCTACCTCCCCTCTCCTAACCAAGTACCCTGATGAAGAGCATAAAAACATATTTTAGTCAGAATCTTGAGGACAAATTAAGGTGTTAAATGAAATTCGATATTAAAGTTTTATCTGTTCCTGGGCATCATTAGCAATACATAGTTGAAAAAGAGAATCATTCTCCCCAAATTGCCACACTGCTTGAGTTGAAACCCAAAAGCTGTACCCCGTGGAGGAGCCACAACATTACTTGAGAGGGGCCTTGTCCTCTCCTCATGGGCACAGCTTCATGAAAGGAAAGAGAGAGCTCCTACCAGGATTTGCCCACCCAAGTTTGAATGCTGGCTCAACCACTTAAAGCTATGTGACCACTGGCTGCTGGCAAGTCCCCTGCTCTGGGTTCCATGGTCATCTTATCTAGAGATGGTGGTGTCAATAACTAAAACTATTGTGAGAGTTACAAAGGTCATAGGTTAGCATACACAGCACCCTCAGAACAGCAGCAGGCACAAAGTAAGTGATACATTTGCTATTACACTTGCTGGTTTCCTGGATCCCCACTTGTCTCAGCTAGCAAGAAGAGGGGCCTTGGTTCTGTGGCCTGTCTGCTGTTTTCTCAAATGTGATTGTGCTTTTATCGTATGCAGGGTCTGGGCAAGAAGGCCCTTTGGAGAGAAGCTTAGCCATTCTTTGTTTGCTTTCTGGCTGCTCCTTCTAAATGTTTGGTGAGCAGAAAGGGCAGGGACTCAGAGCAAAGCAGTGTGAGGGAGGCTATGCAGGCATCTGGTAGCTTTTCCATGGAGCTGTCTATGGAGGGTGGATGTTGGATCCTCAGAGTGATGCCTGAGGTGTCTAAAATCAATCCCAATAGCTAACTTTAGACCAGACATAGGGAAAGTTATATCCCAGATGTGAAAGCAACCAGACCTCCCTGTTACTATTGCTACACACTTCAGATGATCACAAATAGTCAGCAATTTCAAGCATCCAAAAAGTCTGATAAGCCTCAGCAACAGATTAGGGAGAAATAAGACTGACATCCATCCAATGACATCTGGCTTCAAATAGCTCAGAGTGTTTTTTTTTTTTTTAAACATCTTGTTCTTGATAAAGATCAGCATTTTGCCAACCAAGTCTCCCCCTTAAATGCCCATAGTTTCATTCTATTGGTTCTGATTCTTTTTTCCCTGGGATCTATCAGATGTTATGCAAGGGCCATGGGATTATTTTATATCCACGGACTTTTTACTCCATTCTGCCACCAAGAGTCTCCCAAGTGGGCCTCATAGCATGGCCCAGATCTTCCCACCCACCCCAAATGGATGTTTGCCGAAGGTCAGCCATACTCCCACCACTGAAATTTCACAATCCATGGTATCATGACCTCTCATGAATGCCCCCATGCTCTCCCCCGTAGAGTCCCCTGATACACTGCGGGTGCTTGGCAAATATGAAATGACAAACAGAATGAGTTCATGGATATGGTCAACTCAAAGGGGATTTCCTCAACGTGCATTCTTTTCTGAGAACCTCATTGATTGTTCTCCTGAGACTGATTGTGGAAAAAACACTGAACTTACCCTACTCTGGTAGACCAAAGACCTCTTTTAGGGGAAATTAATAATAAAGGAGTTGAGATAAGGCAGATAAGATTTTGCAATGAGAGTTTTCTGGGGCTGTTCTGCAGTGGTTGGGAGAAGAATATGGTTTCAGAAAACAACGGCAGCCAGGCACCTGGCATCCTTGCAGGTGGCTATAGGGTGATACATACTACTGATAGATCTGTGTGAGTGACTGAGGCCAGTGACCGGGATGGTTCCCTTCAGTTACAATTATAATTAAAGTAATGCATGGATATCATTAGAAATCAGCCCTTGTAAACGACATAATATGAAAAAAAAATATATTTCTTGTTCCTGTACTGTTCCGTAAGGACAACATTGGGTTCTGGCAGTTGCTACTATTTATAAAATGAGTTTAGAAGAGTTCACTCTTTTTTATTTTCTTGAAAAAAAATTGCATAGAATTGGTGTTATTTTCATTTTAGAAATTTGTTGGAATTTGCCAATGAAACCATCTGGACTTGGGCAACTTATTTTTCAAAAGAGTTTTTAACTACAAAGTGTATTTGTTTTCCACAGGTTATCCATTTAATTTTGAGTGTGGTTTGGTAATATATATTTTGCAAGGAAGTGACCCATTTATTTTAAATTGTCATATTTATGAATATGAAGTTGTTTATAATATTACCTAGTTATTCTTTTAATGTCTTCAGGGTCTGCACTGATACTCTTTCATTACAGATACCAATAAATTGATTCATTTTTCTTTTTATCATTGTCAGTCTTTCTAGAAGTTTATCTCTTTTAAAGAACCAGATTTCTTTTTATTGATTTTTTTCTATTGCTTCTGTATTAAATTTTATTAATATCTGGTTTTACCTTTATTATTTTCTTCAGGTTATTTGCTTTATGGTTATTTTGTTCTTTATTTCCTTGGATATTAAGATGGACGCTCAGATTAATTATTTAAAACTTCTTTTTCAATATAAGCACTTAATTCTACAAATATCCTTGACAGTACCACATTAGCTATATTCCACATACTTTTTATTTTTTTCATTTTCCTCAGTTCAAGGTATTTTCTTCTTTCCCCCTCAAATGTGTATTCTGCTGTATGTGGGTGGCTAGATCTGCAAATGTCAGTTAAATCCATTAGATTGGTGGTGGTGTTCAGCTTTTTGATAACCTTGCTGATTTGCTTTCTATCAGTTCTATTCATTAATAGTAGAGTGCTGAAATCTCAAAGTAAGATTATGGAGTTGTTTATTAATACTTCCGTTCTGATAGTGTTGCTTTATGTATTTTGAGATTTTGCTTTTAGGACTTGCACATTTATTTCTGTTATGTTTTCTTATAAAATTTACCCCTTTATTATTATGTAACATCTCTCTTTGTCCCTGGCAATTTTCTTTGCTATAAAGTCTACTTTAGTATTAATAGAATAATTTCATTATTAATGTAGTATCTACATGGCATCTATTTTGTCATCATTTTACTTTTAACTTACTTGCAACATTATAATTTAGACACCATTTTGTTGGCTATCATGTTTGTTGATGCATTTCGACAATCTCTGCATTTTAATTGTCATGTTTAGACCACTAATGCTTATTGTAGTTAATATATTTAGATGTAGATTTGCTATTTTATATTTGATTTATATTTATTACCTTTGTTTTTAATTTCTTTCTTCTTTTCTGTCTTCTATTGGGATGATTGAACTTCTTTTTTTAGTATTCTATTTTAATTTATCTGTTGTATTTTAATTGTATCTCTTTGTGAAATATTCCCTCTCTGTACCAGTGATTGATCTGGGAATAGCAGCAAAAGCATTTAACTTTTAAATGTCTATAGTCAATTTTACAATTTCAAGTGGGATGCATAGACCTTACTTTATACAGGTAAAGTATAAAGAACCTTACCTCTTTTATGTAGTAGTTACCTGAATTATTGTGTCTATGTAATTAAACACCAGGTAGTGTTATAATATTTGCTTTCAACCATCTGACAAATTTTACAGAACTGTAGAGGAGAAAAGTAATCTGTTATATTTATCTAGACAGAATACTTTTCTCCTTTTCAATTCTTTAACTTCCCTTGCTCTCTGAGTGCCTTTATTTTACTTTATTCCCAAAATACATTTATGCTTGATATAGAATTGTGGATTGAATTTACTTTCAGTGGTTCAAAAATGTTGTACCACTTCCCTAGAGTTTTTCTTTCAGCATTTTAAAAAAAGTTGTATCACTTCATTATGGTTTCTGTGGTTTGTTATTAGAAACCCACCCACATTAAACATGCAAAAGTTAATTCCAACTGGAACATATTCCTAAATATAAGATATAATCTTATAAGAAAACATAGGCATACATTCTTGTGATCTTTTATTAGGAAATTGTTTCTTAAAGCACTACAAGGAATAAAGAAAAAATAGATAAGTTAGAATCTAACAAAACTAAAAATGTTTGTGGTTCAAAGAGTGTCATAAAAAAGTAAACATGCAAGTCATAGGATGGGAGAAAATATTCATAAATCATGTATTTGATATATGACTTATACCTGAAATATATGAAGAACCATTAAAACTCAATAATAAAAAGAAAATTCAACTTTAAAATGGCAAAAGGATCATGGTGTTTATTTCTCCAAGAAAGATTTGCAAATGGCCGATAATATTATTTATGAATGTTCAACATCATTAGTCTTTAAGGAAATGTAAGTCAAAATCACATCGTGATACCACTTTGCATCCATTAAGATGTCTGTAATTAGAATGTCAGATAATAATAAGTGTTGGCAAGGATTTGAAGAATTTGGAAACTTTTACATGGCTGGATAGAATGTAAAGTGACAACATACTTTGCAAAGAGAATATGACAGTTCTTCAAATGGTAAATGGTAAAGATAGTCATGAAATAGCACACATTAAATAATTGTATGTTTATGATATGTACAGAGTCCACAAAAAGTAAACAAGCCATTGTTTAGAACAGGAGAGTAAGAGAGTGACAGAGGTATGGTGTTCCATCTCATGGTGAAAAAATATTCCAGGGTCTCCCCTGGTGGCGCAGCGGTTGAGCGATGGTCTGCGAAGCTGCCTGCAGCCTCTGCAGTGCCAATTTGATCCCTGGACACCAGGGAGGGTCCCACATGGCGCGCAGACCTCTCCTGCCACCCGCTGCTCCCCTCAGCAGTGTATTTCCTTGGTCTGTCTGTTCTGTTTCCCGCTCTGGCTCTGGTGAATTCTCTCACCCTCCCATGCTTCTGACTGTACCCAGTGCTTGTATAAATAAATAAATAAATCTTAAAAAAAAAAGAAAACAGAAAAATCTTCCAAATTTGACTGTGATTAATTCTGTGACTATACTTAAAACTATTAAATTGTACACATTAAATGGGGTATTATACAATGTGCAAATTTTATTGCAATAAACCTGATATACAAATGATTCTATTTATAGAAAATTGTAGGTGCCATTAGTGTGATTATTTGGAGTACATTCACATTGAAAGAAATACCAATTTTCAGCTAAATCTTTGTAAAACTAATGGTATATATTTTACCATCAATTCAAGAAACACCAATTTAGAGTCATAGTCCTCAAATTTTAGCTTGAGAATGATCCAATAATTTGCATTGACAATAAGTTGCTGGTGATGCTAAAATTTCCGGTTATAGATCCACACTTCAAAAATGACTTTTCTAAAGGAAAGGTGAGGGGAAAACTATTTAACCTTCATTGTTATAGAAAATTCTTCAAAGGAGGCATTCCGTTTTGAAATCTTGTTATTCACCTCTCAAGCCTGTTATTGAGTGATCTTGTCTTATTTTTTGTCATGTATATAGATCACCAGAAAGACACTTATTAGCCCATCAAAACTTTCCATGTAATCAGAAAAAATTTAGTAACCTCACCTAAACATGGAGAAGCATACTGGCCCACAAAGATAAATTAATGATTGTTAAAGCTTTCATTCATATTCAGTCAAGCTTTTTATACCTCATCCATCCTGCCTGGATCCAGGAAAACAAAACAACATACACAGGCACACAGACATACACACAACTTGTCATTGTTAGTGATTTATGAAGAGCTGAAAGAGTGAAAATCTTCTTTCATAAATTACTAGGTTCAGTCTATTGTCTAGGTCCACTTTTTTTCTTCTTAACCTCCATACTCATTCCACAAATCCAAAAGTAGAGTAATGTTATAGAGGAGATTACTGAGATGGTTTACCTCAGCCAAATTTAACATCATAGAACAGAAAAAAAACATTTTTCTTCACCCTGTTTGAATCTACTGTCAACTTCAGAATAAGTTTTGCACCTCCTGATTGTTGCCCCTTCCCTGGGATTCAGTGCATCTTGCTCTTTCCTCTCTCTGATCCTCCAGATTTGTCTCTGTAGGAACATTGAGTTCCCCCCTCCTCCACTGAATAGGCAGAATTTTTCTCTTCCTTATGGAAACTCGGCACCAGCCCAAAATCCAGATTCTGGAATCTTGTTTCTGTCCCCTCAATAGGCTTATAAAACCAATTTCCAAAACAGCCAAGTCCCTTCTGTATAAAGAATTCTTGTAACAAATGCTAAGAAGAGAAAACATTTCTTCACGTTATGGCATGCATGTCTCAGAAGGGACATTTGTTTTTAGGATTTAGGGATATTTCACTCTAGCCCTCAAAGTTTTCTCAGGGGTGAGAGAGTCCAGTACAGCAAATTCTACAATGAGCGTTAAGTCTGTCGTAAGCATGGTTTCCTCTAATAGATCTGTGGTGGTTCCTGTGGTCGTGTGGTCCTCCAAGCGAGAACACGGTGCACTCTATGGATTATGCAGAGACCCAGATAGTTTCTCCTTCCCCAGTCCCTCCATCAGAACCTCCTTGGGATCAGTTAGTCCTTCCTCTTTGACGCAGCTGAAGTCAGGTTCACACAACTTTAGTCGACTCCCATACTCAATGGTTTGGAAGGCTGAAACCCAAGACAATCCATGCCAGTCAGTTGAGAAGAGCAGGGAACCCATAGCAGGTAAATTCAGTAAGTGGACCCAGAAAACCATAATGTACATAGGAAAGAGCAATTGCAGTGAAAATTCCCTGTGCAAGAAAGCCCTGCTTATAAAACTTCACTCTCCAGCACTCCATTCTGTTCAAATGGCTTCGCTATTGCATTCTAAGTGTGAATCTCACCTCCCACTCTCACCGTGACTCTCTGTGACTCCAACTCAGGAAACTGAGTATTCATTTCAACTTCATCTTAATTCATCCATTACCTCCTTGGTCCCCAGCCCCTTTGAGTACTGGTTCTAATTTTACTGAACTAACACAATGGGATGCGGCCTAATTGGGACATAACCATTCTCAAGCTCATAAAGAATACATAAAATATAAAAATCTAAAGCAAATATATTATTTAGAGATCCTTAATACATCCTGAAGCGTTATTCATAATGGTAATGGAGATTCTCACCATTCAGTAAGACCAAAAAAATGAACGGTAGTGAGGACTTAAAAATAGATAGTCTGTATTCACACACTACATGATTATTTACAAGGAAAATTTCCAAAGACAGCTTTGAGAACTATGGTAACTCTCCATCTTTATAATCATAAAATATAAGTTACACTTTATATGTCCTTCAACAAATTTTGAGAATGGTTCTTTAGCTCTGTGGCTTCCTCCTGGGAACCCCAAACCCCATGGTTCTCATGACAAAAGCATCACACCTATCACACAGGGAGACATCTTTAAGTCCTAAAATATACGTGACTTGTTCTCCTTAAAATCTTCAGGTTTGTCTGACAAACTATCACAACCCAGAGAAATGTAACATGGAGTGCTGGACTGGCTCCCAAAACAGGAAAGCAACAGGACATGAGGCAACAGCTAAGGAATTGTGAAGTAAGGACTTTAGGAAAAATGAGGGTATCAATAATAGATCCATCATTTTGACAAAATTATTGGCTGCGGAATATATAGAAACTCTCTGTACTATCTTCATAGCATTTTTGCAAATATAAAGTTTTTCTCAAAAAATAAATTTAAAATAAATGGTCACAGACTTCGGATGATGATGGCAGTTCAAGTGAGGAGACATTTACAATCATATTCTTCCTTTTTTTCCTCGCACTTTATCCAGCTATACTTAATGTGCAAAAAGTTGCATACCTTATTGTACATAATGAGTCGGAACATCAACGCTCTTCTCAGGAGAAATTCCTTTCAGTTTTGTTCAGGTGCTCATCCTGTAGTCTACTCTGCCCCTGTCAGAGGCAGCTATAAGGACACTTCATCTTATTCACAGCTACCACTACTGTGCTTACTAAGAGACAAGTTTTATGCTAACCTCCTGGACTGAATTATCACCTAAAGATTATGCAAATAAGGACGAGGCAGGGCAGACACTTCTTGGTGTCTACCGATATTTATCCCCCTTATTATTCACCAACAAAATATTTTGTTTAGGGCAGAAACTTACCCAGTTGTCCCTTCAACTCCCAAGAAGCTGCAAGAGATCACTGTCATGGAGGTGCAGTTTCAGTCTAGGCTTTTTCTCCTGGATCGAGTGCCAGCATTCTCTGCTTCTTTCTTCCTGCTTGCCTGGAATGAGGTCATGAGACCAGAGGGGAGCAGCCTGCTCTAAACACCAGGCAGTAAGCGAAAGGACAAGAGCCTCACTTAAGTGGAGTGGCATGAAAAGATAGGAGCCTGGGACATGGATGATATTAGAGAGTCCTTGAGCTGGCTGGATAGCCTTCTCAGGAATTTGTTTTATATGAGAGAACAAATCGGTCCTTTAACTGGTTAAAATAAATGGTCACTGCCTTTTGGATGATGATCGCAGTCCAAGTAAGGAAACATTTTCAATCCACAGTCTATTATGTTTCTGCAACCAGAATTGGTGCACAATTCTAATAGAACTATGTGACTTGCCTAAGGCCTCACACATAGGGCACAGCACACGTGGGCTCCAACCCAAATTGGTGCAATTCCTAAGTGTTAACTGATGCACTTTCCTTCTTTTAGTTTTATAGTCATTGCTAATCATTAACTCTTCTAAGCTAGATCTCCCCAGCTCCAATACTCAATATTATTCAAAGTTGAGACCCCCAGTATCTGTTCCGGGGCTCATTCTCTAGTTCTTTCTGCCCCTGATCACCTCTGGTAGAAAGCCCATCCCTGACTGAGCCCCTGGAAGGTGGGGCTCAGACAAAGCAAGCTGAAAGAGCATGCACTTTTAAGCTCCAGCTCAAACTCATCACATGCCCTGTTGGCTCTAAATAACATTGATAAAGTTACCATCATGTGCAGGTGCTTTGCCGAGACAAGTATGCTCTTCAATGTGATGCTCACAAATAGTCCTACAACTTGAAGTTGTTTTTGCTCCCTCTTTCTAGTGACCTCAATTTTTAGATGAGGCAATTTTTCCAAGTCATATATTTGTTAGGTGTTTGAAAAATTTGGACCTACATAGTCCCCTATGGAAGCCATTCTGAGTCAACACATTAGTCCACTCAAACTCCGTGGACTCAATCTTGCCATCTGTGGAAAAGACGTAAAAATATGATATCATCTTGACATACAACATACATGACATAGCTACAGAGTGTGCAGCATTTTTCCATCATTCAGCTAAGACCCCACTGATCTGAATGTCCTTAGCTCTGTGCTCTCTGCGCTAGGATATAATTCTTTACTTCTTTGTGACTCTGTTACACATCTATAAAGTGAGAGATTTAATCAGACAATACTTAAGGTTTATTTTTATTATATTCTCCTATTGAAATCTTCTGGCTGGGATCCACTAATATCCAGATGATTTTGCTTTATGCTGGGTCATTTGCTCACTGATATGACCTGCCATGTTCATCACATGCCAGGATCATGTCAAGCTTTACACACAAGAACAAAGCTTCCCAAGAAATGTCCTTTCAGCATTTATTGTCATTTAGGATAGGGGACATTCTTGAAAAACAATTTTACTTGTTTTTAATGAAAAATGCCATTTTGCACATCATTATCCATGTTATTAACGATAGGACTTAGAAAATATGTCTTTGTTGTCACTCCATGGAGTACAAATAAAAATCATACATTATTTTGAAAGTTATATTATGCAAGTAATACAATTTGCATAAATGTTATTTCATTTCTGCTATATTCAATTAGATATTACTTGAAACATTTTCTTGATTCAATGGAGTTTTATAACTTCATTGTACTTAAGTGCTGTAATTTATTAAACTCCAGTGTGGGGTATTAGGTTATTTCCAATTTTCCTTGGATTTAATTGCAAATTTGTAAAACACTGGGTTTCTGGGTTAGACTAGGGCACTGTGCATCTTCTAAAACTATCAACACACACACAAAAAATAAAACTCAACAAAATAAAGTCTAATTTTCAACCGAATATCTTAATTGTAGTACACTAGCGGACATACTAGTGCCACCCAACAATAAGATTCTTATATATAGCTGTCTTTGACAGGCAAAAAATGGTATGTTGTGATTTTCTAATTTATTTCTTTATCATCCATTTATTCAATTTATCTAAATATTTCTTGTGTACTATGTTCTAAGCATTTTGGTAGATTCTGATGACATTGACATGGGTAGCACACTTCCTGCTACCTGTGGGACATAATCTACTAAGGAAAACAGACAATGTGCAGTAAAAGATATATACACACACACACGCACACACACATGCATACAAACCACACATGGTCTCATAAATATATGAGAGAGCACGTTACAGAGGAGACTCTAGCTACGTCAGATCACTTAAAATTATAACCTGGGCAAGTTATGTAACCTCTCAGCACTTCAGTTTCCTCATCTGTAAAATAGAGAAAACAATAGCATAAAATGCTGAGACAAGTCCTGGGCACATTTTAAGCACTCAGTACATTTTAGCTATTGTTGTTATTTGCATTCATTACTCATTTGATGCACTAAAAATTATGCTAAAATTTAGCATATTAAAATAGCAGGCATTTATCATGTGATGGACAAGGATACAGATCAGTTTGGCCAGATGGTTGTGATTCAGGGTTACTCATGAGGCTACTTCATCTGAACGCTTGGCTGGAACTTCAGGCTCTACTTCCAAGATGACGCCCTCAAACAGGAGCTGGCAGGAAGCCTCAGTTCCTCATGTTGTGGACTCTCGATTAGGGCTGCTTGAGTGTCCTCACATTATGAACTCCAGCGTCCCTGGAGCAAAGGATCCCAGAGAGAGGAACAGAGGAATATGCAGTATCTTTCAGGACTTAGTCTCGGAAGCCACGTGCCATTACCTCCACCCAAATCTATTTGTTAAAAGTGAGTCACAGAGTCCTGATACTTTAGGAAAGGAAAATTAGGGTCCACTTTCTGAAGAGAGTATCAAAGAGTTTTTGGGCAAATTACAAAATACCCGATATAGGAGGATCACTCAGTGTCTGACCCACAGGAAGGGTCCTCCCTCTCCACTCTTTTGTGCCCCTCTCATTACAATTGTGCACGCAATGCATCCACCCCACAATGTTCATTCACTGAGATGCCTTTTGTAAACCCGGTCCAGTTTCTACAAATCCAGATCATCTTATCACCAGACACACATAGTAACTCTTTTTTTGATGTTGTTGTTCTGATTTGAGGTTAAATCAAAGCAAGTACTAGATCAATGACTTTTGCTCTTTTAAACTCAGCCGGCTTCAATGACTTTCAATACATCTCTCTCCAGTTTCTTTCCTTTAGTTAAGAAGCAGCTGTAATATCCTGAGAGAAGTAGCACAGCCTGACACGGAACAGCCACAGCTGCAGGCTACAAGCCATTTCCAGGCCCACTGGGCCTGCTCTGACTGCCCTCGGAAACCCCCTCTGTCCCCCACAACAGCTGCCTGGCAGGCTTTACCTGGCCAATGATTTTCTAGTAGAGCTATGCTCTTCAATCATGGTAGTCTTCTTGTGGGAGATTTTTGACCTGATGTACTTTATATTTTTTTAATTCATGAATTTGAAAGCTACCTCATCCTTTCCATAAATTGTCTTTCATCTTTACTTAACTCTGAAATACAGTATTATTTATCTCCATTGGAAATGAGAAGATGGACTCTCAGAGAAATCAAGGTATTTAACAAGATTACACAACAGTGGAACTTCAGTTTAAAGTTAGGCTGCCTGGCTCCCACGTCCGGTTCTTTCCATGTTGCTACCATTCCTTGGGGTTTATTTCAGAGCCACAAGACTACAAAATACTGTGGTCATTCAAGCTCTCCCCAGCTATACCAGTTCATTTGCCAAACATTTCCCAGAAGCCTTTTCCACCCCCACCCCCCATCTAACACAATGAATTGTCACTTGCACATGTTGTTCCCAGATAAAATATAGAATGTCTAGTTAAATTTTCATTTCAGATAAACAAATAATACTTGTGTTTGTATAATTCTGTCTCAGGCAATATTTCCATCTCTTGGTACTTATTTAAACTCAAAAGTAGTTTGCTGTTTATCTGAAACGCAAGTTTAACTGGACACGCAGTGACAACAGAGTTATACTACATACAGCTTTCTTGCCAAGCCAGAGCTGGATCCCTGAGCAGATTCTAGTTTCTGTTTTCCTCACAAAATCAGAGCTTAGGTTAAGGTGGCTTTCAGGACTGTGTTTCCACAGTGAAGAGATGAGATGACTGTTCAGGGAAGCTGGGGTTTCTGATAACACCGAGGTCAATTGCCCTGACTGCTCAGTTTTCATTCATCACTATGTGGATAGTAGCCCCAGGTACCTCGTGTAAGTGCTCACGTCCTCTTATTATAATTTTCATCAGGCAGCCCAAACTCTTTCACTGTATGAATATAATTTTGGCAAGAAAAACAAAGCTTGAAAAAGGTACCTCATCAACAATCTCTTGAAGTTAAAATTTGCATATTCCAGAACAATAACATTCTAAAAACAAAGGAGCCAGAAGCTGAGTATAGAGATGCCTGTTCTTCTTACAGAACACGCAGTGTGGCTTCCAGGGAGCTGCCTTGGGCTGTGGATATCTGTCCTCACTGTGCCCCTGCCTGGCCCAGCACATAGAGGACTTTCCTCTTGGAAAGTGCTTCTGGTAAAGTCTTCCATTCTCTTCTCCTCTTAACCATTACTGTTTCCATAAATCAACTGTCTGTCTTAAGAAAATTAACAAGCTACTGATTATATGTAAATGTGAAGAGATAACTGCTTGAAAGGAATGAATAAATGAAGGAAGGAAGGAATCAGTAGATCCCAGACCCTTCTAGGAATTCCATAAACAAGCAATCTGTCTGCAAATACAAGGTGATCACACACCCAGATACTCTCATCCTTAAAGATATCTCAGGAGAGGGCAGAAGGATATATCCATACCAATCTTCCTAATTCTGAAGAAAATATAAGAGCAGGCTCTGATCAGATTGCGCCCACTTCCAATAATGAGTATCCAACCTCTACTTGCACTTCAGGCCCATTACCTGGTGCTATTCAAAAGCAATCAGCTTAGAATGAAGCGGACTTACAGTGTAGGTTTTCATGCTAATTTTCCCTATTTCCATCTCCACCAGCCTTGCTCAGCCCTGGGCCAAGACAACTGGTGAACAACAGGGTCTCAGATCAGCTCTGTGTGTGGATATTTACAGAAAAACATTTAAGTGGATCAAGATGCAGCAGGTACAAAATTTTTTTTTTTAAGATTTATTTACTTATGCTTACAAGGACTGGGGTCCAGGCCAGAGGTGTGGGGAGTGAGAGGATTCACCAGAGACAGAGTGGGGAGCAGAACAGGCAGATTGAAATACACTGCTGAGGGGAGCAGCAGGTGAGACAGGTGAGTGAGGTCTGCTGCACCATGTGGGTTAGCTCCCTGCCCAGGGATGGAACTCGTGCTGCAGTGGCTGCGGGTAGCTTCATAGTACTGCGTCTTAACCCCTTGCACTGCCAGGGATGCCCCAGCAGGTGCAACGTTTTAATTCACATTATAGTTCCTTGCTTGTCAATGGCTCAACCACCTTCCTTCATGAGCTACAACTGCTGCAGGTAAACAACCATCTCTATGTTCAAACTAATTTATTCTGATCTTCTAATTCAAGCAACATTTATGGGTGTAGGGGCAGGACTGGACCAGTGCAGGTTTTCTGATCCAGCAGACTGGGTAAAGAAAGAATCAGAGTCCTTAGTGGGTTTTTGCAGGTCTTTTATTGGGGTTCACCAGGCATACGGCCGGCAGGGGTGCTGGGGGGCCAGGAGGCTGGCAGTCCTTCCAGCCCCCAGCAAATCCTCACTCTATCTGGGCTCTCCGGCCTTCTCTGGCGGTCTCTGCTTCTCTTGTGGTTCTGCTTCTCTGCTCTCATGGTTCTCTTTCAGCTTCTGCTGCTTTTGGCATCCCTGTGACGCCGCCCTTAAAAAGCACAGTCTTAGCGCAGGTGCACCCACTTCAGGTGCCCGCCATCAGGCATGCATTCAGGATCACAGGGTTCCCTCATCTATCCTGATGGTGGGAGGGCAGAAAAGCCTGATTTTTTACCTTACCTTACAATGGGGTAAGTTTCAGAGATTCTTCCCAGTCTTCATTCCATGAAATGACATCTGGGGTAGGAGATTAGAGGTCCCTGAGTGAAGGTGGCTTTTTATCTGGGGTACCAATTCCCACCACATAGCAGTATCTCAGGTTTTTTTGGTCAGCGTTTTCTTCAAAAGAGCTCTCATGATTTGGTTTTTGTCTGTTGACTCTGTAGTTATACATTTTGTGATTGGAGGTGGAGGAGGAATTAAAACTGTGTTCTGGGGGTGGGTTGGGGAACTGCTGGTCGGGTGCCCCCCGACCAGCCCAGGGGACTTGTGAGGATGAGGTGTCCCCAACTACTCTGCAGCCCCTCTGTGGCCACATTCTGGTTTGGTTATTTTGGTTTTACTTTCCTCTTCTTTGCAGATGTTTAGATGCTCCCATTTCCTTTCCATTGCCTCACATTTTCTGAGTCCCACATGTGCCGACGACCCATTACCCAAACCCATTCCATCCCTCGCTTTGAGGGCTTTGTTCTCTTTTGGATTTCATTAGTTCTGTGGAGAGGAAATAACGCACAAAAAGTCTGCTGACTTCCATTTTTCATTATGATTTACTAAAAGCTTGAAAGTTGTGAAATATCCCTGGTGATGATGCAATGGCTTCAGCCCACAAATGTAGATGTTTAGTGTTCTCATTGTTGATCCTTCGATTTCAACTTCAATTTTGAACCTTGCTTTCAAGCAAGAACTTGATATGAAGTTGTTTTCATTTTAAGTTTCTCAGTGGTATTTCTTTTGTTTGTTTTCCTTTCTTTTCTTTTCTTTTCTTTTCTTTTCTTTTCTTTTCTTTTCTTTTCTTTTCTTTTCTTTTCTTTTCTTTTCTTTTCTTTTCTTTTCTTTTCTTTTCTTTTCTTTTCTTTTCTTTTCTTTTCTTTTCTTTTGAATGGAAGAGAGGAGCTGTGGTGAAGGTTTATCAGCACCTTGGCAGTAGACATGGTATGGAACACACACAACGAGGGGTGAGCTCTAGCTGCTAACACACATACAGTTTGCAGCAGGGACAGCTCCACAAGAGGGGAGAGGCGCCTTGCTCCCTGCTGCCATGTACATGCAGCCACCTTGGGCTTGCTACTGGCAACTAGGGGTGGAAGTGAGTGACCAGGTAAAGCTACAAAACATGGGAGGCAGGTGGGCTCAGGGAGACACTTGGAGGAGAAGGGCATGCTCACTTCTCGGCTTTGGACTTGCCCCAGGGGCTAGAGGGATGGGGATGGAGACACGTAGTGGAGACACATGTGGAGACATTTGAAAGAAACATGTGGGAGAGATACCTGGGGAGGCTGTCAATGGAAGCCTTTATCTTGATTTGTGCTTTGATTTTGTTCCTTTCATTCTGGCTCCTTGAATTCCTTTCCTATGGTTCCCTGCCAGAAGGTGCTTTAGACTTGTGGCAACCTTTTGGGCCTCAGGGCCCCACTTTGGGTAAACCCTGTTTGTCTGGGCATTTACCCAGGAAGGGATGGATAACTTTGGGTGTTTTATTGTGAAGCTATTATCCTTTCTGCTCTTCTATGCACACTATGTTACTAAAGTTCTTTCACACTAAGAGTCTCCTTAATCTTTGTGCACATGATGGCTGGCCCCTTTATAAGGTGCAAATTTGGGGGTTCTGGGGTACCTCTCAGTTATGTGCTAACAGTGTTATAAACCATTGTTATCTCAATGAAAAAATTTAAAAAGTACAAAAAAATAAAACTGCATAAGATTATTATAGCCAAGAGTGTGAATTATTGTTTTCTGCTTTGGGATTTGTTTTCCCTACCTATTGACTGATGGAGATATCCTCTGTGTCCTCATCATAGTCAGTTTTATGACTATTCCTGGGGCTTTTGCAAGGAATGTGTGCTGAGCCGTGTATTTTTTGTGCAAAATCTTTCAAAGCTCTCCCTTGAGGGATCTGAACTTGGGGCCATGTTTACAAATGCTTCCTTCTTGTCAAGACTATATGGAGATTCATCTACACTGTTTTAGGAAATAATGTTTTCAGTTTTTAAATGTTTTTAAATTTGGCATAAGATAGGGCTTTACATATTTCTGTTTTTCCAAATGGTTACCCCATCAACATTGGTTTTTTTAACTTCCTGCTCAACTTTATACTACTCAATGTGATTGATTGATCATTATATTTGTGTCTATTTCTGAACTATATGTTTGTATATCTATTAGTAATATTCTCCCTCAGCAATCTTCCTACATAATAATAAAACCACTTAAATAGTAACATTCATGTTTTTCTTTAGGATAGGTTTTTAAAAAGTAGTGGTATATTTAACATGAGTTGTTCCAGTGCTTGGAAAAATTAGGGATAATCAACATTCTTCAATAATGCCTTTCCATTGAGGCATTTAATATCCAATCCCTCGTGCCAATTCTGATATATAAAACTGTCTTTCAATGCCTCTAAAACAGATGTGTTCTATTGGAATATTACCAATGTGGTAAAAGAGAAATGTGCTTTGTATTGCCTTATTTTTAAATTTTACCACTGTCCATTGGCACAGCAAGTTTGGATAAGGGTAAGAGAAACCTGTGCATATATGGAGGAGTAAAAATGTTATATAGACAAGTTATATAGACAAGTAAATGACTGACAAATTTAATAAAAAAAAAAAACACCTCAGTCCTTTTTAAAAAATCTGTAACTACTTTTTCATGAATAGTCATAAATTTGTAATGACCTGCAACAGACCTGCACCTTATATCTAATTTCAATTCAAAAGAATGAATTAAGATCAACTTCCCTAAACTCCAAACCAACCAACTGCCAACATTTAATTTGTTCATATCTAACATCTGTGCTCTGTAGGTCAACTCATTTAGTTACCTGAATATACATTTTTGCAACTAATTTATTTTTGAAGTTTCATTAGAAATGACATTGCTTGAAATTAATCATTTTCTGGATGAATTATTAAAAAGTTTTATGGTCATAGTGGGGGAATGTCAATATTGAGAACATTGTCAGTATCACTATGGTCATACTTTACTACACTTCATGGTTGGCTCACAACTTGGAGGCCTCAGTCCTATTTGTCCTGTGTTTCAAGCATAGCAGGACTATTTTCTTAGTCCTGCATAAATGTATTTCTTTGTTACTCTGTGTGAAGATTGAACTGAATTCTATTTGCAGGAATAAGTCTTTTGGACACTTTCATTTTCCTTAAGATAAATCAATCCCCCATTTATTTTTAAATATTTGAATCTGATCACCTTCTGGACACATATCAAATTTGCTCAGGCCTGGTTTTTTTTTTTTTTTTTATTATAACCTCAACCTCAAAATTTGTCTAAAAGGCCATTGTGAGACACATTCCCCCATTGAATGATGTTGGCTCCCTTGTGAAAAAAATCTATTGACCATATATGCATGTCATTATTTTTGGTCTCTTTATTTCTGCTCCCTTGTTCTGTGTATATATTTCCATTTATAACAGTACCACACTATTTTGAGTATTACAGTTTTTGTAGTAAGTTTTGAAGTCAAAAACTGTGATCCCTTCAACTTTGTTCTCCTTTTTCAAGATTGTTTTGGCAATTTAGACTAAACTTTTAATGAAGGAGGAAAAGGCACACCATCATCCTGGGATTCAGCCCTATGCAAGGGCATCCAGCTTGTTGAGCAGAGCTGATCCCTCACCTGAAAAGCCATGTGAAAGGATCAGCTGTACATCCAGATATAAAAGAACTGCCTCTCAGAGAATGATTGCCTAAAGGACATATGAACTATAGTCTTATAAATTTGATCACTTCTCCCCTGTAGTGAAGAAAGATTGTCAGAGCTTTTGACTTCATCAGTGAATGAACACCGAAATGTTCAAAATTGCTTTGTCATTTTACAGATGGGTTTTGATTTCCCTTTGCATTTCTGTAATACTCACAGTTTATGATGAGAGTAAATACCATGAAGATTCACAAGCAGCATTTGCTAATTAATTTTGCTCTAAGAGGTTAGTCAGGATGTGATCTCCTCACCAAGACTCAGAGTAGAACACATATCATTCCCAACCACTGTTGGTATTACACGAACGCTAAAATTTATCTTCTTTGACTGATGCTATACATAATGATTTTTCCCCCTGCTTCAGTTGGCTACTTAAAGACCTCATGGTAAATGTGCAACCCATCTTTAACAATTGTGCAGGACATTTTGAGTGTCAAATTTACCCTATAAAGCTTCTAAAAGTCATCCATGTTCTTTGGAATGAGAAGAGGTTTGCTCATATCTCTCATTTCATAAAATATCTATATCACTTTGACAAATATGGGACATATTTATTATTAAACCACATTTAGATGCATTTAACAGAAAACTGACTCAAACCACTTTAAGCAAAAAAAGGAACTTATTAAAACTGGGAGGAATTGTTGGAACTAGGACCTCAAAAGATGTTTTCAGGATAGTGTCTCTCATTTCCTGTCTCTGACTCTATCTTTTGTTTTCTCCCTGCTGTCTGCATTCTTAGTAGGCACTTCTATCAGTGACAAATTGGTCCCAGAAACACTAACTTATAGACCACCTCCTTAGCAATTCCAATGGGCTGAGACATCACCTCCCCAGTAGCTCCAGCCTTTCCTGATCTGTGTGACCAGCCCTGCACCAATCACTGTAGCAGGAGGAGGTAGCATTCTGGGTGGCCAATTCTGAGTTACATGGTTATCCCATGATTACCATGGGTGGGCTCATGGCATTCAATTTCATAGACTAGGTGTGGAAGTTGGAGAATTGGGTGCCATTGCCAAGAAGGGTAATAAAGAATTCCTCCTGATAATACTGACTGGCCACTACAACATACCAAAAGGATCCCTTGGAATAGCAACCTCAATCCCTTTCACACAGGAATCTCTTCTACAGTGTTCTTGCCAGATGTTCATTTGGTTTTCCAGTGAACACATCCCAGCATAGGAAACTCACTACTTTCAGATGTACTACATTCCAACGCTGGACAAAGTTAGTTGTCAGAAAAATATTTTTTATTTTAGTTGATTTGAATCTTCCCATAATTTGTAAGGAATGGTCCTAATGCTATCCATTAGAATTCTATAATTTAAAATTACAATATCACCTGCCCCAAATGGTGCTTCAAATGTTTGAGTGAAACTTCAATATATGTTTTATATTTCTTGTCCTACTCATTCCAATGCCTTTTGAAGATTGCTGATACATTACCATTTGAGATTAAGGACATTCTTTATAGCTCCAAGGAACTCCAGTATATTTTTGGCCTTCACCAGCCAGCTGAGACTTCCTTCCTATATATATTATACTATTAAATAATTTAATGGCTCTAGTGTCAGAAATGCTTTATGAATATTGATTAAAATCTGTTTCTAATTTCAAAAGTGGGTTAATTTTAATCAACCATATTGCACTTAATAGTAGTAATTATCTTTTACTGAGTGCCAGAATATTAACATAATTTATCTATAATCCCTATACTATCTATCAAGATTAATTTTTGTTATCATCACTATCCCATCTTATGGACAAAGAAATAAAAACTCAGTTTAACTGGGAAAAGATCTCAAAGTTGGTAGCTGATAGATTCGTATTTGAACTCAGAATCTTTGACTCCAAAACTAAGTTCTTTCCATCATGCTCCAGACTCCACTCTTGATACCAACTGAGATCATTTCATCTGCTTCATTTGAACTCTTGTCAACCATTTTGTCCACACTTGTACAAGTGAACAATGAATCTGGTGCTCATCTTAACATGAGGCCATTCATAAATCAGTTAACATAGCAAGTCTGATAATGCCATCTTTAGAAAAGCCTGCTTGCAGTGTTAGCTCTTAACCAACACCTGGGGACCTCCAGAAGCATCCTACTGTTCCCTGTGAAGAATGGCTTACTGTGCTGCACTGTGCAGACAATATAGTTTAGGATGAATACATCTTTTCTTTCCAGAATTTTGGAATTTGGTACATTCAGGTAGAGGGTGCTTCATGGCCAGCCTGTAATAAAATCGCTGAGTGCTGATTCCCTAATGAGCTTCCCCATTAGATATTTCACACATGTTGTCATAGTTCATTTGTGGGAATAAGGACATCTTTATTATGACTCCACTGGGAGAGGACTCTTGGGATCCTGTGCCTGGTTTCTTCTGGACTTTGTCTCAGGTGCCTTTTCTTTGCTGATTTTTCTTTGTATCTTTTTTGGTAGAATAATTCATAGATATGAGTAGTACAATATGCTGAGGTCCTCCCAGCAAATCATCAAAACCTAGGGGTGTTCTTAGGGACCCCCAACACAGGGGTTTTAGATTTGTTTCTATTAAATTTAATTCAGACATGGCAATTTTTATTCCTGATCCCCTCATTCTACTTTTTGTTACTATTTGAATGAGAGGGTCAAAACAAAGTATTACTGCAGTCACCTGAAGTCTCTCTGAGCCATTAATGAAAATGTTAGGGAAAAGTTGCTAGACCATTTATATATTTTTCTACAAATAGTATTGAAAACAACACATTTTCTCTAAAATTTCCTAGGAAGTTTTGTCATTTTCGAAATTAAGGTATATAGTCTAAAGCATTCTTGTGTTTTTCCTTATGTAGTGATATTATAAAATATAACTGGAGGTAGTCTGATATTATTTACTCTTACTGAACCAACATTGTAAACATTACATTCTTGTTGCATATAAGTAACAATTTGCTTTGTTTTGTGTCCAGACAATATGGATTATATCAATGGCAATATTTTCTTCTTAGAGTTTTTCATTTTCCACTTTTTTAAAAAAAATGTCTGCTTTCTTTTAAGAAATGATCCATTTCATCTCAGTTATCAGATTTGTGGGCATAAAGTCTTCACAAGAGTCCAGTTATATCCATGGGGTCCGTAGTGATTGCCCCTCTTTAATTTCTCATACAAGCATTTTTGTTTCTTATTCTCTTGGCTAGCCTAGCTAGTATTTTGTGAATAGCAGCCTACAAATTTTGATAACGTGTACTAATATTTTCATTTAATTAAAAATATTTTATATTTATTTGGAGATTTCTTCTTTGACCCATGTGTTCTTTCAAAGTGTGTTGTTTAGTCTCCAAATATTTTGAAATTTCCCAGATACCTCTATTTTATTGTTTTCTATTTAATTCTACTGTAATCTCAGAGCATACTTTGTATGTTTTTCATTCTTTTACATTTCTTCAATGTGTTTTATGGCCCAGGATGTGGTCTATCTTGGTGAATGTTCCTAATAAGCTTAAGAAGAATGTATATTGTGTTGTTCTTGACAAAGTAGTGAATAGATGTGAATTAAAACCAATTATTTGATGGTGCTATTCATTTGAACTCTGTTCCTATTGATTTTTTGCCAGCTAGCACTGTCAATACTGATTGAGGGATGTTGAAATCTCCAAACAAAATAGTAGATTCATCTATTTCTTCTTGAAGTTCTTTCAACTTTTGTCTCATGTATTTCAACACTCAGTTCTGAGGTGAATACACATTAATGATTATATCTTCTTGAAGAATTAGCCCTTTATTATTAGGTAATGGCAACATGTATTGCTGATAATTTTCTTTTTCTGAAGTCAGCTTTGCCTGACACTGATAAAGCTATTCCAGTTTTCTTTTGATTTGTATTAGCGTAATATATATTTTCCCATCCTTTTCCTATCTTTAATCTTTTTGGGTGTATTTGTAAATGTTTTTCAACACCACATATAGTTTGGTCTTGTTTTTTTTTATTAATTCTGTCATACTCTGTCTTCTAATTGTATGTTTTCAGATCACTGATATTTAAAATATTATAGATGGGTTAATATATATTTGCTATTGTTTTCCGTTTATTGTATTCATCTTTGTATCTTTTTTTCTTCTTCTTCTTCTGTGCCTTTCCTGCCTTCTCTGGTTTTAACTGAGCTTTGTATATGTTCCATTCAATCTCCTATCTTTGAGTAGCAATTATACATTTTTAAAAATTATTTTAGTAGTTCCCTTTAGTAGTCTGTAATATATATTGAGAACTATTGAAGTCCACTTTTAAGTGACACTATACTGCTTAACTGGTAGTGTAGATACCTTAAGACAAAGTATTCTCAATTCCTCTCTCCCATGCCTTATAATACTACTGTTATTTAACTTGCTTGTGCATAATCTATAATCTCCCTATGCATTGCTACTATCGCTATTTTGAAAGTGTTATCTATTAGAATAATTAAAAATAAGAAAAGTAAATGTTTTCATTTTACTTCTACTCATTCCTTCTCTAGTGCTCTTCATTTCTTTACATAAATACAAGATTCTTATATACATCATTTACTTTCTATCTGTATAACTACTTTTAACATTTCATGTAAGGTAAATCTACTAGAGACAAATCCCTTCAATTCTTGTTTGCCTGGGGCAAAAAGTCTACTTCTTTATTTTAAATGATAGTTTTGCAGCATATAGATTTCTGGGCTGACTTTTTCCCTCTTTTAACTATTTACATATTTCATACCACCCCCTTTTACTTGGCATGGTTTCTGAAGAGAAGTCTAAAGTAATTCATATCCTTGTTCCTTTATAGAGAGGGTGTTTTATTTTTTGTCAGATTTCTTTCAAGATTTTTCTCTTTGCCTTTTTTTTTTTTTGTAGTTTGAATATGTTAAACACAGGTGTAATTTTGGTATTAATTCTACTTGGTGTTCTTTAAACTTTTTGTTTGGAACGTTCTATGAATTTTGTCATTAATTTTGGAAAAGTCTTAGCTACTATTACATCAAGTATGTCTTCTTGCATTTGCTCTCTGTCTGCATATGCTCTATGATTTGTAATTGTTCTATGGTGCTTAGATCTTATGATCCATTTAAAATTCTTTTCTCCTATGCATTTCGGTTTGGAAAGTTCTATTGACGTATCTTCAAATTCACTGATTATTTCCTCAAGCATGTCCAGTGTACTGGTAAGCCCATGAAAGACATTTTTTTTCCTGTTAGAATATTTTCTAATTGTGGGGTTTCTTGTAGATTCTTTCTTAGAGTTTCCAACCTTTTGGCCATGTTACCCATTTGTGCTTGCTTGTTGTCCATTCTTTCTGTTAAATCCCTTAGCACGTTACCGATTGTTATTTTAAATTCCTGTTCTGATATTTCCAATATCTGAATCATAGTTGAGTTTAATTCTGTTGCTTTCTTTAGCTCTTCATTCTGTTTTTTCTTGCCTTTAGCATGCCTTTTAATTTTTTGCTGAGAGCCAAAAAACATTCATTAGATAATTAGATAATAGAAATTGAGATTAATAGGACTTAAGTGTGAGAATTTATTTATTTATTTATCTGTTTATTTATTTATTTACTTATTTGTATTGAGGTAACACTGGCTTAAAACATTATCTGTGATTTAGAAATATAGGATCCTCTGGTGAGAATTTATTTTTTTATTTTTATTTGACCATAAGCTATACTGTTCTCTCTCTCTCTCTCTCTCTCTCTTTGTAGCTGTAGACTTCAATTTCCTCTATTATCCTTGCTTTTTGTCTTCCCTGTTACCTTTTGGTTTCTCTAGAAACTCCTTCTTAAAGAGTCTGAGCCTTGCAGCTCTTTTGACTGTAACCCTCTTATTATGTGGGATCTTGTTCCTGGCTCTGAGAGCTTTTACTTCCAGTTCTTTTTTTTTTTTTTTTTTTTTGTGGGACCCTTGCTTGTGGCCTGGGAACGAACCGGTGCTGCAGAGGCTGCAGGCAGCCTTGCAGTCCAGTGCTCAACCTCTGCGCCACCAGGGGAGGCCCTCTACTTCTAGTTTTTGCTGTTTATTCAATTCTGGAGATATAACTTTATCCTGTGACATCAGTACTTTGGTGATTCTAAGCAGAGATGTCAGTTTTGCTTCTTCAGTTTTTATTTGTTGTGAGGATGGGCGTGAGGACTTTTTCTACATGCAGGGCAGAAACTGGATCTGTCCCAGTCTTCATCGATTCTTAGTAAAGATAGGAAACCTTGTTTTAGGATCATTTCTGTAGTTTTTGTATATTTTTAAGGTATAAAAATACTGAACCCGAAAATATAAATCAGATAAATGGTTATGTATTCCCCTAGATTCTTGCAATATGTTAAGTTGTCATCTTTATGGCACTTGTTTTAGCCAGGTAAGAGTTTGGCAAACAAATGATAGAAAAAGAGGAATAGGAGAAGTAAAAGATGGAATAATTAGCTCTAGTGGGGTCATTTACTTAGTGCCAGTCACTCCTAGTGCCCTACAGAGTTAGCCATAAAACCCAAACACTCCCCACTTCCATCCCTCTCTAAGTTTAACTAACTATGTCTTAAATGATGTTTTTTAAAATTGGAAACCCAGTTAAACAGAGTCCCTTGATAATTTTGAATGAGTTCTGGTATCTACAACTGTTCTGTTGGCATTAATTCCTATTTTGTTAGTAAGAATTCTTTTCTTATAAAATGTTTAGATTTCCCTGATGTGCAACAATACACTGGAAATAATCCCTGGAGAAAATGCCAGTTAAAGGACTTGGGCCAACATGATGGAAAGGCCAGTAGTGCCTGGGCATGTTTTTTTCATCCTGACTCTTTTCCCAGACTGTGGGAGGCACAAAAGTTGAATGTGAGTTTCAGCAGACGTGGAAGCTGGGTCTTTACTGAACTCCGTGAAAGAAGCTCATGTCTATGGGATAATCGGCTCATAAAGCAATCAGTTAGCACATTTAGTTGTTAGCTGAAAGATTGGACTCCACCCAGAAGAGAGAATTTAGCTTTCCCTCCTCTAACATTTGCATTGCCCCCCCCCGCACCCCTTCACGCCATCCCATATCCTGGGCTGTTCTCTCTGTGTTGGAAGGCCCTCATTTTCCTTCCTGAGGTCATCTCCTCCTCCTCCAAGATTCTGCCCCGCATCCTTAATCTGACCGCTTGAGTCTGATGTTATCTTTCTGAGAGGAAATAGGATAATCATCTTGCCCAGTATCATTTCTCTTGTATCTAAAATAATGCTCAATTTTTCAGAGATACTCAGGAGTGTTGTTTGAATGAACTAATGACGTATCTGTCTCTAAGTTTATATGACAGGAAACGGTCTGTATATTTGCCATTAGACCATGGGTTCTTTGAGAACAGAGTCTCTTATCTTAGTTTTCTCACAGTCTCACCCAGAACCTGACATGCAGCGAAGGCTCAATAACTGTGAAATAAATACAAAATGAATGAATGAGGTTGTGCCTGGGTACACTGAGGCACTCACATCATACACAAGACCTGGAAGTGTTTTGGTGCTCACGTGTTCTTTCTGACTCACCATCAGGACCAGGTAGAAGCTTTTCTCAGCTGCTTTCCTTGAACTCGAAGAGTCTATTTGTCACTGAAGGACTATGGCCATGATCAGATTCCAGTTAGACTGAGGTGAGCAAGAAATCAATGTTATTGATTTGGCCTTCTTAATTAGACCTCCTCTCTAGGACAGGGTTTCTCAATTTCAGCTGAGAAGGCAGGAAGAAAGAGAAATCAAGCTCCGAATTTGCACACTATATACGCAGGCTCGCCTTTGATCAGACACCATCTCTGCCCCAGCCAAGCGTCTCATTCCTCTTGGAGCACAATACTCTTCTGTGGGAGCAAGATCTCTTGAACTTCCCCATGAGAAATTGAATGTAAGTATCCAAACCAAAGTGCTGGATTCCACGGCCCTGAGCAAGCACACATGTTAATGCCTGAGCCAGAGCCTGCGTATGCATGTTTGTGTTTGAGCAATTATTAATAGCACTGGCTTTACTCTCAAGTGTTCCAGTCCTGATGATAAATGATATGAACATCCTATATGCCTTGCACTTTTTCTTTTTTACTACCTCTAGTACATGCTGGGACATTCTAAAACAAATCCCAGATAGGATATTTTATCAAGATCTGCTTCCATTTTTTGATCTCTAATGGGTAAAGACACTTAATGAATAAGTGCAATCAATGCCTTTGTCCTATTTATCAAAGTTAATAAGTAATAATAGTTTGGTTTCTCTACAGTCCGCATAAATGACACAACCTGTATTGATCTCTCTTCTTTGGGTTATTTCATTTAGTATTATCCCTATGGAAAGCAGTGTGAAGGTATCTCAAGAAATAGAAATGTATCTGCCATACAACCCAGTAACTCCACCCCTAGGCATCTACCCGAAAAATTCAAAATACTAATTCTAAACAAAACTTGTGCTTCCATGGTTATTGCAGCAGTATTTACAATAGCCAAACTATGGAAATAACCATATACCTTATCAAATTAGTGTTCTCATATTTTTGAAGGGACACCCAAAAGTGGAGTAGCTGTGTTATATGATATTTATCTATGAGAAATAAAGCATTGTGAAAAATTATTTAATAGCTGTAGTATAATTTTTAGTCATTGATAGATAGATGTAACATTCATAGATCATATTCACTCTTATGTAGATTTATATAAATTGAATTGTTATTATCAAATTTCCTAAAATATAACACTTATAACCTATAACAAATTTAACCTCTAAAGCAATTGATAAATTAACTTCTGATAATTTAACTGTGTGTGTGTGTGTGAATGAGACAGAGAGAACAAGGGAGAGAGGGGAGCAGGGAAAAGGGGAGGAAGGAGGGAGAGGAAGGGGGAGACAGAACATCTGACAAATTCAAAGAATTTTAAAGTCAAGTTTGTCTTCTGCGTCACCACCAATATGAAACCACACATCCAAGTTCATTTACAAATCTTCATTATAAATCTGGTTTTGTGTTCTGAAATCTATGTATATATTTATTAGAACATTTCATATCTAAAACATCATTCGGTTTTATAGATTAAAAAATACTTAGAACATAACCAGGATCAAATGTGGACTTGGTATCAGAACTAAGCTCACACCCAAGTCTTTGCTCCCTTAACCTGTTCTCTCTCCTCCAACTCCATCACGGAGGGTAGATAAGATCCAAGTTACAAGAAAGCCAAAGGCTTCAGGCTGTTCCTTCTAGAATTGCCAAATTATGAGGCACAGATATTATTATTTTTTTTTAAATAAATTTTATTGTTATATTTCCCATACAATTGCAGCCCCCCCATTCTGACCCCAATCCCTCCCCTCCCGCCCCCCTAAAAGTGTCTCTGGTTCATAGTTTTTTGTTGATTTTGATTTTCACTTTCTTATAGTTATTCATTTTCCTGGTCCCTTATTTAAGTTTTCTAGATTCCTGCTATGAGTGAGACCATCCGGTATTTTTCTTTTTCTTTTTGGCTTATTTCGCTGAGCATGATCCCTTCCAGCGCCATCCATGTTGCTGCAAATTGCATGTGTTTATCTTTTTTGAATGCTGAGTAATATTCCATGGTATATATGTACCACATCTTCTTGATCCAGTCATCTATTTTTGGGCATTTGGGTTGTTTCCAAAGCTTAGCTATTGTAAACAATGCTGCTATAAACATAGGGGTGCAGGTGTTCTTTGGAATTGATGTTTCTGTGTCCTTTGGGTAAATACCTAGGAGTGGAATTGCTGGATCATATGGAAGCTCTATGTTTAGTAGGTCCAGAAATCTCCACACAGCTTTCCACAGTGGTTGGACCAGTTTGCACTCCCACCAACAGTGCAGAAGAGTTCCTTTTTCTCCACACCCTCGCCAACATTTGTTGTTGCTAGTTTTTTTAATATGTGCCATTCTCACTGGTGTAAGATGGTATCTCATGGTAGTTTTGATTTGCATTTCCCTGATTGCAAGTGATGTTGAACATTTTTTCATATGCCTGTTGGCCATTTGCATTTCCTCTTCAGAGAAGTTTCTTTTTAGCTCTTCTGCCCATTTTTTGACTGGATTATTTTCTTTGTTGTTGTTGAGTCTCATCAGCTCTTTGCAGATTTTTGTGATCAGTCCTTTATCATTAGTGTTGGGTGCAAAAATGTTCTCCCAGTTGGTGGGGTTTCTCTTTGTTTTTGTTATTGTCTCTTTTGCTGTGCAAAAGCTCTTTAATTTGATGTAGTCCCAGCTGTTTATCTTTGCCTTCACTATCACTGCTTTGGGTGATGTGTCTGTAAAGATGTCTTTGATGTGCAAATCACGTAGTGTTTCGCCTATATTTCCTTCTATATATTTTATGGTTTCAGGTCTTATGTCTAGTTCTTTAATCCATTTTGAGTTGATTTTTGTGTATGGTGTGAGGTGGTGGTCAAGCTTCATTCTTTTGCATGTAGCAACCCAGTTTTCCCAGCACCATTTATTGAACAAACTTTCTTTGCTCCAATGCATATTCTTTGCTCCTTTGTCAAAGATTAGTTGACCATAAATCTGTGGGTTTATTTCTGGATTTTCTATTCGATTCCATTGGTCTGTATGTCTGTTCTTGTTCCAATACCATGCAGTTTTGATGATTATGGCTTTGTAGTATAGTTTGAAGTCTGGGAGTCTGATGCCTCCATTCCCTTCTTTTTTTTTTCAGGAGAGCTTTGGCTATTCGGGGTTTTTTGTGATTCCATATGAATTTCATCAATAATTGTTCTATTTCTTTGAAGAATGACATTGAAATTTTGATTGGAATAGCATTGAATCTGTATATTGCTTTTGGTAGGATGGCCATTTTAATAATGTTTATTCTTCCAATCCATGAGCAGGGGATGGCTCTCCATTTCTTTGTGTCTTCTTCTATTTCTTTTAACAGTGTTTTATAGTTTTCTTTGTATAGGTCCTTTACCTCTTTTGTTAGATTTATTCCCAAATATTTGATTTTTTTTGTTTCAATAACAAAAGGGATGGTCTTTTTGATTTCTTCTTCTTCAGATTTATTGTTTGTGTATAGGAAGGCTACTGACTTTTGCGTGTTGATTTTGTATCCTGCCACTTTACTGAACTGATTGATGAGTTGAATTAGCTTTTCTGTGGAGTTTTTGGGGTTCTCTATATATAATATATCGTCTGCAAATAGTGATAGTTTGACTTCTTCTTTTCCTATTTGGATTCCTTGGATGTCTTTCTCTTGTCTTATTGCCCTGGCTAGGACTTCCAGTATTATACTGAAAAGCAGTGGTGAGAGTGGACATCCTTGTCTTGTTCCAGATCTTAATGGAATTGCTTTCAGCTTTTCACCATTGAGAATGATACTGGCTGTTGGCTTGTCATAGATGGCCTTTATGATGTTGAGGTATGTTCCTTGTATCCCAAGAATTTCAAGGGCTTTTATCATGAATGGGTGTTGCACTTTGTCGAAAGCTTTCTCAGCATCTATTGATATTATCATATGGTTTTTATATTTCTTTTTGTTGATGTGTTGGATAACGTTGATTGATTTTCGGATGTTAAACCATCCTTGTGAGGCACAGATATTAACTAAAATCCTCATGAGACGTTGAAGGCAGAAACACAGAGCCTATGGATTAAATGTTTGACTTGTATTATTTGGGTATAAGATAGAGTTCTTGTTGATGGAAACATAATGAAATATAGAAAAACCTCTAATTGTAAAATATAAATTGCTAAACCATTTCCCAAGGCCTTCATTGAAAACACAGAGAAAGTACTTACGAAATTCTAATAGGTGGAAAATCCAGATCTAAGCTCCTGAAGGATCTCTCCTCTACATTTGGGATTGGTTAAATTAGTAAACGTACCAAAATGCATTTGCACTTTGCAGCATATTCTGCCAGTGACAGCAGAGAAGGTGAGGAACACCAAGGGATTAATCAGAGGCAGATGTAATTAAAACCAGAAGGACTAGAGTGGCCCACGGGTCAAAGGGAATTAAAATCTGAGCAAAATTTCCACATTAATGAAATAATGTAATGTATTCTGTTGGGAGGTTTAACTGCAAATATATTGCAGTCACTAGACAGATTTAAGTTACCCTCTTTGGTCTGCAAACCTTGGAGAAGAGGTTTGTAAAGGGACTTGGCAGTATCAGCATGTCAGATGGCCCATTGTCCAAGTCTTCACTGAGACTGGAAGTCTTTTCATACTCCATGAAAATAAACTTCCTACTTAAATGACACGAGTTTCTATTTTTATTTCTGTATTTGTTCTACATAGTACTTCACAAACTTGACTCAGTGCCTTGAGATCATTTCAATTCAGTGTTCTTTGCCACATTCCAATGAGATAAGCACTTATTGTGCCCACTTTGCAAATGATAAGGATGCAATTGCAAAGGACATTTGTCTGGGTTGCCCAGCATGAGAACAGTGAGGGCCGAGTGGCACTCTGAGCCTGGGAACCCTGAGTGTGTCTCCCTGCCATGTTGTCCTGCTCCTAACTGTGGAGTTGCTCTTTGAGAAACTTGCTTTTCCTTTTATCCAGTCCCCAAACCTTGCCTGCTGCACTGGCTAACCTCTGCACACATCAGAAATCCTTTTGAGAAGTCAGTAAAATATTTGCCTCCCACATTTTCCACCAGATCCCTATGTCATAGCCCAAGACAGGCAGCTTAACCAATCCAGCTGTGAACCTGAGACTGACCCCTTAGCCCAGCAGTTCACTAATCTCTTCTTTTAATTGCTCTGACCTTTGTTTTTCTCCACTGTGATAGTAGGTGACGCTTCCCTTAGGATTCCTCTGAAAATTGTGGACCAGACAAATGCCAAGTAGGAAGGGGCTGTTATTGTGAAGGTAATGTGATGAATTTGTTTCCTCTCTGAGTACACACCCACCCCCCACCAAATACCCCCACCTCCACCCCCAAAGGCCTAGAAGCTTAGCTGCCAAAAGCTCCAGCAGCTAAGTTTTTGTTGCCCCCAAATCCCAGCTCCAGGCCCTTTCCCCATCAACCTCCACTTAGGGCTGGAGTCTAGAAAACTTCAGCTTCTACCTTCGACTTGGCCATGAGTTCCATCCCCTGATTCAGAGATTTGCCACCCACTATTCCTCTTACGTTCTGACCAAAACTTCCTGCGTCTGTGCAATGTCTTAGCACAGTCACCCTTAAGCTCTCCCCTCTGAAGATATATGTAAGGGATGAGCAGCAAGTCCCCATGCTGCCTTAGGAAATTTCTGGCCCAAACTCGCCTCAGTGGATGTCAGTCATTTCATGTTAAGTGGCACAACCATAGTTCACTTCTATCTGCATCACAAGGTCTTTGTGAGTCTTTAAGGAATTAACATCCACAATACACCTAGATTATGGCCTGGATATGGAAACAGCAACTCATTATTACTGGTTTTACAGGGTACTCTGCGCTTTCTTTACCATAAGGAAGAAAACAGAGTGTCCTCACCTTCAGCTATGGAAAGTCAAGGTTTCCATCATACATCCCAGGTCGTGACTGTTTATCGGGGTCCTCCACCTTGAAGCTATAGTAACATGGTGAGCAGGCGTCAGCCCAACAAGGCCATGTCCACAGAGGTAAAAGGGAATATGATTTCTTCCCTCTCCTCCGCTCTGTAGCTGGGATCATGATTTGGGGAATAGTCCCGGTTCTCTAGCCCACTTTCTCATTCTCCACCAAACAGGTTTTTATCCCACTTATCTCCAGTGCTTTTATTTTCCTCCCTCAACCCCTTCTTCTGTCTCAGGCCTCTCCCAACCTCTCATCCTACATGCCGATCATCTCAACTTTTCCATTTTAAAACCATTTTGTAACAGACATCGACCCCTGTGAAACTTCCAGGCCATTAATCTAACGCGGCTGAGCTTTCGGAGCCCTCTGTGCAAAGGCCACGAGCTCATGTTTCTCTCACATCCTGTGTGAGTGGAACCTACAGAGATACATGTTGGACCAAGTGGTGAAGAAATCTACCTTTTATTATTTTATTTAAGAAAGAAATTTAAAATTCAGCTCTCATGGATTGGAAGCAAACACTTTCTACCCTTAAACCTCTCTCCATGTTTATTGCCCACAATAAATTGAAAGAAAGAAAAAAAGAAAAAGCACCCGATGCAGTAAAAGCACCACAACAAAGCTAGAAGAAATATGTGAGTCTCGGCAGAGGCCAGATTTACGGTCAGAAATATGGAGTGTGTCTCAGCAGGGGCAGGTCATGAAATAGTATGAGCTAATATCGGGGGTGTGAAAACAGGTATTGTTGTTTAGTTAACTAAAGCCACACAATTAAGCGATTCTCAAAAATCAATTAGCCATAAGTTATAACCAAGATGACATGTTTTTACAACTTCTCCCTGGATGTTTTATGGCCAGAGGATGCTCATGTGGGCACTAGAACAGGAAAATAAAACATCAGCCTGAGAGTAAAAGTGCACCAATCCAGCCATGATTAATTAAAAGAGCGCAGTCTGGAAAGGAGCGAGTCCAGAGCAGGCAGCAAGGCATCTAAAGGATCGCTTCCCGGTGCCTCTTTTCTGTTGCAAAAAGCCACGGGTCATTTTTTTCTTTCTCTTTGTTTTTCTGTCCTTTTTTAATTTAGCACAGATACAGCTGTGAAAACTGGATATTCTATTTGAACTCCCATATTTATGCTTATAACTGATGGTTCCAAGGAAACGTCATTTTAAAAGCTTTCCATGGAAAATGAAAAACATATTTCTCAGGGGGAAACCCTGGTGGCATGCTGTTGTTAATGACAGATTTTGTTTTCCTGACTTCCAGGGAGCAAAAGATGAGGGCAGAGTTGTACCCCTTTTTCTGTTGCTTTTGAGACAGGTAAGAAATAGATACAAAAAGGATTTGAGGAGAGGCTGATAGAGAATGTGAAATGTGACCCTTTTTAAATAGCCAGCATTCTTCTGCTTCCTGTACCCATCATCCAATGTGGGGTGCACACCCCCCTCCTTGGATTTTGGCTGTTCTAATGCTGTATTTGTCATGTGCTGCTTCCATTCATCCAGACCTGGGATCACAGTGCAAGATTCCTCTCTCCTTCCTAGGACACTGTGAACAATCTTGGTTTCCTGCTCAGACACCCATGGCTCAGTGCCTCTGTTCTTCAACCAACAGGAACTTGACCACTCATCAAGTATCTGTGGCCACCCAGACCAGCAGACCTCACCCACCCCAGCTGCTGATCTGGACGTGAGCGAGCCCAGATAATCGCTGCTCTGGCCCTGAGCACAGCTCTGCAGCACCAATGGACATGTGAGAGTCACAAATAGCTGCTTAGGGGCATTTTCTTTCCAGGCACAGGCCAACTAATGTACAGTCACCCAGGGGCAGTATTAGTTGTGACACTTCCACCCACTTACTTTAGCAAGATCGTCACTCTCCACTCACTGCACCAGATGTCACAGTCCAGCAGCTTTGCATCCCCTCAATTTACATACTTAAACATACAGAAGTGGGTAGTTTTGTGGGTGTGGTGGAGTTTTGTTAGTCCTGGATCTTGGTTCTGGCTCTGACTAGCTGTATGATTTTACTTCTCTGAGCCCCAAATTCTTCTTCCTAACTTGAGGCTAATCCCTGCGACTGCTTCTCCTAGTGTGGTCCCTAGTGTGGAAACAGCAGCCGCAGCAGCATCTGGAAACTTCTTAGAAATGCCAATTATCAGACCCAACCCAGACCTACTGAATCTTAAAAGTGGGAGGTGAATTATCTTTGTTTAGCTCTTCGAAGTGTCTGGAGCTCCCCAGGAAGATGCCGGAATGAATACTGAAGCGCCAAATCTAAAGGGGAGCCAAGGACATTTGGACTTTGAAAGGTATTGTCTCTGCCCACAGGGGTTCGAGTCCAGGTAATACAGGGCCAGTGCATGTATAATTGTGAAGGAGCAGACTGGAGTCTAGCTGAGTGTCAGAGACCAATGAGGACACAAGGCAAGCAGTGGCTTCTGCTTCCACTTAATGAAATGAGCCCCAGGGTCTTTGGAGGCCTTCCCTGAATGGGGTCATTTGCTGAGAGCTTCTGATGGCAGATCTGGGGCTGGAGAGGAGAATGGGGCTGATCAGGGCTGCGGTGCAGTGCTGAGTTTACTTGGGTTTCTCCTGGCTTACGAACTGCAAACCCCTTCCCCCAGCCTGTCCCACATAAAATCTCTAGACCACATACCTGCCCCAGGCCTTTCAAGTGAGCACCAAAGGAAGGAGAAAAAAACACACCCTAGGCCCCCTTTAGGCTTACTTCTCTCCAGGCACTCTGCGAAGCCCTGGCATCCTTCCTCCTACCCGCTCCTTAAGAACCCTGAAGTTACACTTTATTATTCCATGTTACTATGAAAGCTACTGAGGCCAGGAGCTACCTCCCAGGCCTCCTTATAGAACATATCGAGTCTACAGAGCCTCCCCTGTTCCCCCTCCCACAGGGGTCCTCAGAGGGTACCCACTCTGCCTTCTCCCTACATGAGTTTTGCCTGCCAGACTTTATATGACTGGAACCAAGAGCAAACACTCTCGTGCCACACGAGTTATCCGCGTTATATCTGTGAGGTTCACACAGGTCGATACACGTAGTGATGCTGCGGTGGTGGCTTTATCACATGGACACACCATGATTTGCTTACTTACTCTCCTGCCCTCGGGCATTTGGGTTTCTGCCCGGTTTTTGACTATTTGAGGTAAAACTGCCACAAACAGGTTTGGCATAACTTTGGTGTGCCCAAGTGCTCCTTTCCGTTGGAGATGCACCCCAGGGAGTGCGTGCTTGTCCAACTTCAGAAGAGAATTCTGCTCCCCACAGTGCCTGTGCCCCCTCCTCTCAACAGCAGAGGGCGAGAAGCTGAGTCCTTGTGGGCCCAGCACGGAGTGGCTGAGTGTTATCAGTCTTTCTACTTTTACTCGCTCTCGCAGGGGTGTTGGGGTATCCACACACGTTTGTCATTTGAAATTCCCCCATGAGTTATGAAGATTCTGCTTTTAAACTCAGATCTGCCCGTATTCCAAACCCCACTCTTTGAGGCTCCCACCGCCAGAGCGCAACGTGGCCCCCTCCTCCTCAGCACAGCCACCTGGCGAAGGTTCACCTTCTTTAAAAAGCCAGTCCCATCAGTGTAAAAAAATGATAACAGTACAAAACACAGCAAAGCAAAAACAGACAATTATAAATCAGAGACATCCTGCAGGGGAGGAGGAGGGAGAGGGATGAGAGGGAGGGAGGGAGGAGCACAGGGGACTGAGGTGATGGTGCACGGGTGCCTTGGAGAAGGAAACTCTATGGGGACTACACCTGGGGGGTGGGGGGAAGGAAACATTGTTTAAAAATGAACAATGATGTAAAAAATATATATAATAATATAAAAAAATAAAATAAATAAAAACAAAAAGCCAGTCCCGCCCAGCCCCAAGGGCTGAAGAGCCACCCCTGTCTGGACACTGTACATGGTGGGGGAGCAGTTGTCAGGTCTGACAACCCCAGAACATTCTGAGAAAGCTCTGTAATACAGAGGTTGCCATGATCGCTTCAGTATTCACTGCAAATTGTTGTTAATAAAACCCAAGGAGCCCAAGACAGGTGAGACGCGTGTGATTTCATTAAGAGAAGCACAGGCTTCTCGGAGGTGAGGTTGCAGCCGCTGCCCTGAGGACGGTGAGACATAATGGAGAAAGGCTTCCCCAGAGGAGGTGTGGGAGCAGGGTGAGTATCCCTGCAGAGGAGAGAGGGGGCAGAGGGAGTTGTGACCCAACGAGAGATTGTGCTGGCTTTGGAGAATCCATATAAACCTTCTGAAATGCACCCCCCCCCCCCCATCTCAGTTGCTACGAATTCCCTGATTTCTGCAGTGGAAAGAGCTTGCTTTTTCTGCTTGATAAAACAGAAACAATGACGTTTGCCTCCAGGTCACTGTTAAAGTAAACTTCTGGCCTTTCAATCCAGGTGAGAGGAGTGAGCAGGAAGCCAGGCTGTGACCTGAGCATCAGGAAATATATTTCAGAGATGAGGAAGGCAGGGGCTTGTGCTTCCACAGGTAAGGGTGCCCACACCCTCTCTTTCTTATGACAGGAGGCCTCTGGCAGGGTCAGTACAGGGTCAAACCTTCTTTTTGGGACAGTCCCAGGTGTAGATGTTCCAGACAGGTGCAAAGCTGAATGGACGCTGTTTTCCTTTCATATCCTGAGAAATATGCGTTTGACTTGTGGAGAACTTCCCTGTTTGTTGTTTTTCCAGGTGCGAAGAGAGCCTTGCAAAAATATCATCGGAGTGTATCCAGTGGAGTCAAAGTGGGACAACTTGGAAAGGTAAACTTTGTGGAGACACCTGGGATACCTGTTAGGAACATAACAGGAACATATTTCTTCTCAAAAAAAAAAAAAGAGTGGATAAATTAGCACAAATACATGGCTGAATGAGAAACTCCAGAAGCTTCTCTCAGGATGGAAGGGCACCATCGTCTGTTTTCTGTGTGACTTTGATTCCTCCTATCTCTACATCATTCCAATGAGAGGTGAGAAGTGTAAAATGTCAATCCCATTTCAATTCCGCAGCTTTAAAACACCCCATTGTTCCTTATTGCTTGCAGAAGCAGATTTGTGTTTGGCATAGAAACCTTCCTTGTTCTGGGTCCTTCCTCCCTGTCCCACCCTCTCTGCTGTCCCATCGCCCTGGCCTGCCTCTCACCCAGCAGCCCTCGCCCTTCTGGCACAGGGTGTTGCACCCCTCATTACTTCTTCTGGGAACACCCTTTCCTCCGTTCTAGACTAGCAAAATCCTGCAAAGTCTTCTCTCTGAGGCATCCAACACAGCCCCCTGCTGTGGCTGTTAGCATCTTCTGCTGTAATTATTTGTATGTCTCTCCCATTACACTGTAAACTCCCCAGGAACAGTGATAAAATACTACTCCTCTTTTACAGGCTTTCCTCCTGCCATTTAGTGCCTGGCCCATAATAAGTGCTTAGCAATGTTGGTTGAAGATTTTAAGTATTTCCCTTTTGAAATAATGAGCAGATGGGGGAAAAAAGTGTGGAACATGTTCTGCACCTCCCCCCCCTTTGCTTTTCAGGGCCAGAAAGGGGGACCTTGGGCTTGCTTATCTGAGGATATGGCCTTGAGTGCATTCCATCAATTACTATATCCATCCTCTCTGGTTTGGGTGGGACTTGGCGGGGCTTTAATTGCATGCCTGCTTGTTTGGGGTAGGGAACGAGGTCCTGGGATTTCCTTTTCTGTAGCGTGTGGCTGCCATGATCCCAGGTCTCCTCATCCAGAGGACAGAGGCCTCCATCTGCACTCAGGCACATGGGGTCATTAATCACTCCCACCACCTGATTAAAGGAATTCTCCAGACCAGGAGAAAAAAGCATGCTATAAAAAGACTTTGAATTATAGAGTCCCTCTGCACCAATACTTCCAAATCAGGCAATTTATTGCAAACAACCAAAATCTCATTCTCAGGCCATTAACTAAAATAGGAAAATATCATCTTAAATTCTAAAAATAACAAGGGACACATTGTAATAGGTTTTCAGGTCTGGACAAATGGATGGGTGCTTAACATGATGGAAACCTCAAGAATTTGGAACCCAATTTTTCTTTTCCAAACCCTCTGACTTGGCGCCCACCATCTCCAGTCTGACTCCACAGCCTGACTATTTCATCTCTACGGTTTCATAGTTGCAGGGCCGCCCTGGGCTGTGGTAGAGGATGTGGGTGCTTAGGTGGTGGGCGTGGTGAGGTAACACATGAAGAGGTGTGAGCCTATACCCCTAAATAATGTACAGTGTTATAAACCAATGTCACCTCAATAAAAAAAATTACTATTAAAATATTTTTAATAAAATTATATTTTACAAACCTCAAAAAAAAAAAAGATTCAGGAGTGAATCCTGGAAATAAAGTCCTTTTTGATTTCACTTATTTAAATAAATTCACTTGCTGTTTGTAAGCGCCCTGCCCAAGGCTCCTTTGCTATGTATTTATTTTGCTTTTGTAAAAAGAGTCACAATTGAGCAGAGGAGAATGAATCCTGATGGGCGTGTGCGAGAGGCCTAGCCCCATGTTTGAAGCTGTCCTCAACACCACGGATGCCTCTTTAGGGCCAAATCCACAAGCCTTCTCACCTTCAGACTGGGCCTGGCTTGGCCTTGACCACTTGTTGAGGAGAGGACAGCAGACACATCTGGGCCTGGGTGTCTTCTTCCAGAGGCCACCAAATCAGGAGAGCCAGCCTTGGATTGAGAACTGACACCCTGCAGGGCCAGCTCTAGAAGCAGCTGTGATGGGTGAACGAGGGCAGTGTGGGGGTCCAGCCACCCTCTGATGAAGGGCCTCCCTGGGGGCCTGGTTGACTCCCATGAGCCATAAGCTCCCTGGGAGCCTATGGTCTGGTCCAGCCCACCATACACGCCCTGGGATGCCGGGTGCTGCCCCTCAGCATGCTGTGAATACCCTGGCATGTTCCCCAACTGCGGTGCCCTCACAGCCTCCCCAGGGAAACAGCACCCAATGCCCCTTCCTCAGTCACTTTCCCAGTATGCCCTCCTTGCAAATCCCCAGACTCAGAAATGACCTTTGTTCCCTTGTCATGTGGAGGGAAGGTGATAGAGGTGAAATTATCGATGCAATGTGTCCACACTGAGGAATAGTGAGTGATGTGTGATGCAGTCTTCTGGGACAGATATTTCCTAGTAGACATGAAATAGTAGGAGATATTCAGTATTTTGAGGAGACTGGAATGAAGAGTCTTCTCCCTCATGGCTACAGGGAAAACCTCTGGAGAGGGAATAAAAGAAGACGAAATTATTTTGTGATACTCCCCTTGAAGAAGGAGTGGTTCTCTGCCCCCACAACCACCCCCCAACCCTGCCCTTCTGCCTCTAACTTCTGATCAGTAGTTTTTTGTGTGTGAGGGAGGCCTGAGCTGCCAATTCATCCTGGTCAGTAAGTCTTACAATTTAGTTGAAGCAACACTAAGTCTGGGATGCTGCTACCACCTGTTCTCCTTCCTAAGGAGGAGAGACAGGTGAGAGGAAGGTTGGGCGAAAGCCTGTATCCAGGCCCACAATCGCCTGCTCCTGGGCGCTGCTATTGTGGGACCAGCCACCAACCTGGTCTGGTCCACTGGGCCCTAAAGTTCCTTTCAGCGTTTCCTCCAGGTACTTTCAGCATGCCAGCTCAGTCAAATCACCCTCATTTAAAGTGTTTCTTATGAAGACACATGATTATTTTTACTCTAACCCAAACTCATTATTATTTAAAAACTCTGGAGACCCCACTGTGGGGAACTCTCTAATCTCACCTCCTAGCAAACTTTGCTGCACTCACTGAGTTCCACTCCCACCAGACACCAATTGCTCCTGCTCTTGCGTCCACCTTCCCATGTTCTCTTTGAGAAGGCTCCTGCACCACAAACTAAGCTAAGTCTAAGTTGACACCTCCCTGCTCTCTGTGGTTCTCCTGGGCCCCCATGGGTGCTGTGGGCTCAGCCTGTAAGTACTCCCCCATGCTAAGGCCAAGCAAGTAGTTCTTTTCAACAAATTTCCTTGTCACAAGGTATAGACCTTGTTCAGTGCTCATGAATGTGTAACCCAGAGGTAAAGAAAGCCAACAGGAGCCATATAGAAGTTCATGTGCTGTCATGAAAATCTAGTCACTGACTTCATCATTGCCATCATCATCACCACATCATACCCTAGCCCTAACATGCACACAAGTGTGCAGATACACATGCACATCCATGCATACACCTAGACTGTGCATGCACACATACACACACCCATCTCTAAGATCCTCCTGGACCATTCTGAAACCACTACTCTCGCCCATGAGTCTCCGCCTGGCCACTTCCTGGACTCCTGACTTGGTCCTCAGCCTTCCTCTTTTGGATACTTGTTCGAGCATGTCTCAGCATGTAATCTTGGGCATGATGCTAATAATCACCTTGTCACCCAGCATTGTAATGTAGTGGACACGTTCCTGGGAATAGGGCTGGGTTCTGCTGCCTGCCACTACCAACAAGCCAATAAGCAGAGATAAGAAAAGAGTCTATAAGCACTTTTGTTTTTCATATCATTGGTCATTGATCTAGGAGAACCGTGGGCATAGAACCCCGAGGAGACCGTTCTCCCATGGCCAATGATCTGAGAGAATGGAGAAACCATTCTGCATCTCATCTCAAGCTGGCTGTTTTATAGTCAGTTTAACAAAACAGTCAAAATGAATTTGTTCAGGGTCTCCCTGGTGGTGCAGCAGTTGAGCGCTACCTCAGCAGTGCAGGTTCAATCCCCAGCCGCCGGCGAGGGTCACACATGGCTCGCAGACCTCTCCTGCCATGTCTGCTGCTCCCCTCACCAGTGTATTTTGTCAGTCTGCCTGTTCTGCTCCCCACTCTGGCTCTGGTGGATTCTCTCACCCTCTCGCACTTCTGACTGTACCCAGTGCTTGTATAAATAAATAAATCTTTTATAAAAAAATGAATTGGTTCAGCAGAACAGCCCATCATAGTTGGTGTCCTTGGTATTTGTCATATTCAGCCTCCTTATTCTCTGGACCTTGGTGCATCCTGGCCTGCTTGGTTAATTTCAGGTAGCTTCAATGTCTGGCCCTCATTTAGCAATCATCGGGGTAGGAATCCCAGTTCAAAGCAAGAGTTCTAGTTTAGACAGAACAGATCATTGGTCATATAGTGTATGCACAGCCTGTGCATGTGGGTATGTGCGGATTCCTGTCCTGGGTCTGGTGTCCTGCCATTCTCCCTTAACCCCTATCATTCAGACAATAAAAACAAAGCAATTCAAACATTCTAAGACAAATGACTGCATTGCTGATACTTCCTGAATAAAATAACAAACATGAGCAAGGATTTGAACATTTATTTGGCACTTTTGACAGAAAAGACAGAATGATAAATAGCCAACAGAGATGATAACCTTTGTGGCCCTCACAATGAAAAAGAAGATGGTTAAATCTTAGATTTTTTGGCCATCCCAGTGATCTTTCCATCCAATGGATTATAGATTGCTTGATTCATCTGTCTAGCCGTCTGTCCTAGGGATGGTTTGAGACATAACTACCCGTCAATTTCATTCTAAGGCAGAGCCTAAAACAGTTCCATGTTTGCGAAATCTTAGCAGGACATGTTCTCTTTTCCATATTTTCTGCTTTTAAGAGAAGATGCCCAAGATAAGGCAGGGAGGGGCCAAGTAGTGACGGCTGAGGTGAAGGTGCTATGGCACTGTGTGTGATTGGTAGCAAACATGGAAGGAAGAGCTGCTGAAACTTATTGGGGTCTTATGATCCTGCGCACACCTGCTTCTCTGTTTTCTTTCCCATAAAATCTTCTTTTCAGAACTCACAGACATGGTCTTCTCTGGCCCTGGGATGATGGGCATCATTTTGGACTAGGCAGGCCCCCCCCATTGCCACGTCATGGGGGAGGGCTCCTGGTTTAGAGTGATGAAAGCCTCAAAGCAGTGGGTCCTTGGCCTCCTTGCTTGGGACGGGTCACACAGGCAGACCAGGCTTTGAAAATGCAGGGGGTTGTCTGGCCCTAGTGTGTGGGTCCAGCCACCACAGAGACAAGGGAGCAGAAAAGATCTCCTGAGCCCACATGAGTGAGCATTCTCTCGGGTCCTCTTAAAATTCAGACTATAAAAAGATGGTGGTGGTCTGACTCCCGTTGCACATTTGGGACAAACATTTATCACGCTGAAGGGCTAGGGAGGCTGTTGTTTTGATCTCCTGTTTACATAGTCCTTGCTGCCGCAGCGTGCCAAGGAATCCATGTCCCATGCAGCCTCGGTGACCTCCTGGGGCCGGCATTGTCTCCTTGTGCCTGTTCCCGCCACATGTGTTTTTGCAGCTTTCGCAGTCTCCGCTCACGTGACTCGGTGGCCCCGGCTCCCTCTCGCTGGGCAGCAAGTGCACTCGTGGAGAAGTCTGTCCCTAACATCTGTGCCCAGCAGGGAACCAGGGCTGCTTGCCTGCTTAAGACTCTCACTATTCTAAACAATATGCTGGGGGCGTGGTATTTTTTCTTTCTTTCTTTCAAATTTCAAAGCACATTGTGTCTCCCAGATGGAGAATGCCAAAGTTGAATTACAAAATGAGAGTGGCCAATATGATTGCCTGGCAAGTTCCAGCAGGGCCTTAAATGCTTTGCATGCAGTATCTCAATTAAACCCCCATTTTATAAATGAGAGACATTGGAGACTACTGAGGTCACACCAGGGCCAGTGAGTGGTGCTGCAGGGACGCCAGCATGGATCTAGGTCTGATCCTGAGCCTTTTTCTTGACTACCACATCTTAAACTGCTTTCTCCCACTCCTGTCACATCCACTTGTCCTGATGCTGCACCTCGGCGTGCCCTATTTTATGTGTTCTGAGAGGCCAGAGTGGGCTGCAAATTTCTCCACGTGTGGGGCCTCAGAGACAAAGCTCCAGTGTCTCTCCTGCGGTCACAGGGCTTAGCTGATCCCCTGTGGTGGGAACATCGAGACCTGCAGACAGGCTTAGTATTTCCTCCTTCAGATGGCGTCCTGCCCTAAGCCCAGTGCTCGGAATCCCTGCAATCAAAAGCAGATGTGCTATCATGGAATCCAAAGCTCTGGGGTGAGCTGTGACCTTTGTGATCACATGGCGTTCATCCCCGAGGGCCCTGCTCCAGGCTGCTCTGTGAAACTTCCCCCACCTATTCACCCTGACGAGTTCTAAATATCTGGATTACAGACATTTCTGCTCTGGTCCAAATGAGGAAATGCTCTTATTCCCTTAAGAGTCTGATCACTTACCATCTTCAACCTGATTTCTGTGTCTTTGAACTTTAATATCCCCTCTGCACCGCCGCCGTCTATGTGTTTAGGAACACCATTAAAGGCTGAGCTTGAAAACATTCAATACTTCTTTGAAGCACCTGGGTCCTTTCGGTAGGGACATTCTTCCTGAGAAACATTGTGAAACATTTGCACTACTTAACCATCTTTGTCAGCAGCAAACATTTATTCAGAATCTACTAAGTACTTATGAGAGTTAACATGGGAAAAGATGATTCAAATATACAAATATGTTTAAAAAATATGCATATGATGTTTATTAGGCATTTTGTGGTAATCATTTCACACTGCATACAAACATCAAATCACTATGATGTAGACCTGAAACTAATGTTATGTGTTATATGTCAGTTAAAAAAATAGGTAAAAATGATCATGCATGCTTGGCCTCCAGGAACATATGAAGGGGACAGACCTTAACATTCTTACTGCTGATGTGAGGCCAAACCCAGGAGCGATGAGCTAGGACAAAAACAACGGTTTCTACCTGGGTGGGATGGAAGCACTTCATGGAGCAGTGACCTGTGACATTCCAGTTGATGATGAGTGAAACTTCAGTGGGTATAAAAATCACCCACAGAGGATGTTTTCCAAATGGGGGAAGAACCCAATGCATGGTGGACCGAGGAGTAAAAGACATCCTGCTCTACCCAGGAATTAGAAGGGTGATTGCACTGGGGGAAGTCAGGGGAGGGGGGCACAGGAGGGGCTATGTCAGTCTGGCCTCCAGAGGGTCCTGCAGCTCATGAGCTGGTCTCATCCACTGCTTCAACCTCCAGATTGTGGCCTGCTCAGAATATGGAAGCCATGGGTTGGTCGGGTTGCCTTGGCGCAGTGTGGGTGCCATGGCTTCTTCTCTGGGCCATCATGTTCTCTATATGAAGAAAGAAACTTCTTTCTTAGGCAAGTAGTCCCATCTGATTGCCTTGTGTGCCCTCTCTGTAAGACCAGTGAGCACATGGCCCTGCCGTACTGTCTCCTCCCCTTCGGCCAGGCCCAGTAACAGCCTTGTTTCTCTCCACTCTCACAAACATTCTCTCTGTTTCTACTATGGCATTTCATTCATCCATCATGAGGATTTACAGGCCCACCTGTCTGCTTCACTTAAGTGGGAACTTTTAAGAGAGGGATGGTTTCTTATTTGTCATGCCCGCCTGGGTCACTTAAGACTGTGTTAAAGAGAGTCATTTATTCAAAATCATTGCTGAGACCAAAGGAGGCATACAACAATGTGGGCGGAGGACAAGAGGCTGGTGGGTGAAGAGTTTGTCATTTTCTATTTCCAAGGAGGACTCAAGGCCATAAACATGAAAAACTGCTGGAGTCTCAAGGTGACAACTGAGACAGGGAAAAGCTATTAATGGGGCTCTGGCCCCGCTTCCAAGAGTTCTTCCAGTGGAGACAGGCTCTGAAAGTACATATGACCACTTTTCCCAAGCTAAAGATAAACATGGTGGAATGAATGCTTGGAAACTCAGCTTCAGGTCAGCCACAGTGGCCATGGGGAGATAGCAAACATTCATTAAATAGTTTCTAGGGATAAGACATTCAACTGGCTGCCATTAAGAGTGAGAGAAGAATTAATCAGGCCCAGATGAAATAAAGTTTCAAAGTTCCCAGGAGGACAGATCGAGCCCTAGGGAGTGTTAAGGAGGGAGAGTGTTTTCCAGCATGGGAGAAAGAATTGGGCACTAAACTATGGCAAAATGTGTTTGAATATTTCTAAACCATTTTCCTCTTTTGCCATGATATTATTAGTTGGCACATAACTCTGTAAAGCCTGAGAAAATTAATCTCAAATCAGTGTGGTAGAATCAACAACTATAAATGAAAACTGTCATTGCGTACTAATTTAAGAACTCACAAATTCTTAAACTGAAGTTTCTTAACCTCAGTGCTATTGATATTTTTGTCAAGATTTCTTTATTGTTTCATAATGCTGTTACTAGAAGCCATACTGATCATTGTAGGGTGTTTAGTGACATCCCTGCCTCTATCCACTAGATACCAGTAGTGCCTGCACCCTAATTGTGACAACCAACACATATGTTGTCAAATGTCTCCTGGGGGGCCATGTCACCCTGAGTTGAGAACCATTGTCCGAAGCTCCATCAGAGAGCATGCCTACCTCTCCAGATACCTCCACGCCCTGCAGACACCAATTCTACCACATCTTCAGCTGCTACTCACTTTAGCTCAAATGTTGCCCAAGCACAGCAGAGGCAGTCTCTGTTCACTCTGCAGGCACCATGATCTCTCAAAAATCTCCCCACTCAGCTCTAGGTTCCTATGACAACCTCCATGTGCATTCCAAGGTTACCACCCAACTTAGAGGTCACCCACTGTGGCCATGGTGCTCACTCACTCAGCCCCAGTCTTCATTGTCATGGTGAAATGCCCATTTAGGGATTAACTTCCCTCATGGAATGCGCCCCCCCCCCACAATGGCTCTGTTTTACCTTAGAAGAATTGTATGCTAGGCCTCAACTTCTCTTATCTATAAAAGAGCAATTAGAAAGAGCTGGTTAAACTCCCATCAGTGTCTCCTGGCTCTAGTTTGCCGGGAAGGAATGAAGGTGAGTGTTGTGTTCTTAGACCAAATCCTCTTCTCCCCAGCAGTAGCTGCTCTGAGCAATTGGGCCTCTAGGAAGATTAGTTCTGAGCAGCCCTTTCACAGAGAGGAGCCCTTCAACTTGGTCTGTTTTGGGGGGCACCCATAATTTCCAATGTCTGTTAGATGCTTAGACCCGCAGACAGGCCAGTTTTCATGCATATAAAAGCAATACTAGATGGAGGTCCATATATTTTCACAGAAATCCTGGCAAAGCTTCCAGCTGTTTTGCATACATCATTGGTTTGCTCTATCAAGCCTCCCAAACAGGAGAAGCCATGTCTCCCTCTCATACTTTGACATTTCAATGGGGCATGGAGACTGAAAAACCCTCAGTGTGTTTGCCAAGGACAGAGATGTATTTCACAGATCTTAAGGGGCCATGAAAAGAACACTCAATAACCCTTAAAAATTCCACACAGTGTGAGATGAAGTCCATGATGCTTTTCGGGTTGAGGCACTACTGCTTACTCAGCTGAAATGAGTTGACCAGCGCGAGTGCCAACAATAACAAAGAAAGTGTCATCTTCTGAAAAATTCCTTCTCTTCTCTATTCCTCCAGGTGGACAGCTACTGGGTGTCACAGACCCAATTTCCTAAAGTGGAGGCAGCTGCTTCTGGTAGCCTCGATGCTTGAGTGTGACCACTATGGACTTGAAATGCACCACCACCAAGAAGGAGCAGTGACTTGGGCTGCATTTGGTTTCAGGTGAATCCTGGCTGGTTCTCTCTGGGACTAGGAGTTCCTAGCCCAGTCTCCAGGTATTGAGAATGACCATCAAAGGTGAGTTTATGAGCAAGTGCTGCCATGTGGTCTCAGGTACCTATTCAAATCTGTAGTTGCAAATGTAACTTACATCCTTAAAACCTGTATTTCATCATTGTGGAAGTAGGGGTCCTGGTTATGTTAACAGTCATCCTCATCATAGAACTGTGAGATGACTGAGTTGGACGCTGCATGTGCAATGTTCTCAGAACTCCAGAAATATCAGATGTGTGTGTTTAGAACATGCATAATGTTTTTAGGTGGATGATGCCCCTAAACTTTCTGATATCATTCATGTTGTTTGGGATAGAGGCTGCTGCAAGAAGGAAGAGCAGATTGTAAAAAGTTTTTGTGCCAGCAAGCACAGGTAAGGTTATGTATCTATTCAGGCAGACAGGTAAAGGAGAGCCCCAGAGCCCTCCATGGCTTTTTCAGGCTTTAATGCTCTTTCTGTGCCAACTATTGTGGGGCAAGCCCACAGCCTGGCAAGGCAGGGAGGACAGGGAGCCTGGAGGCTGGCAGACCTATGTTTCCTTAATGTGCATGCTGACCGATAAAGGATTATATTACTCTTTTTCTACTTGTTGCTAGGAAACTCAGTGGCCCACCTCTAACTGGGTTATAGCGTCTCCTGGAATGCATTTCACCTGCCCATGCAACTTTTGATTTTTTCTATTTTCCTTATTTACAGTATCCGATTGCAGTTCTTTAATGTTTTTTACAATAGCTATTATATTTTTAAAAGTCACTTTAGAATGTTTTAGGATTGAGAAATCCATGAAATAGTTTAAGAGATAAATACAAATAATACATTATTTATAAAAATCAACAAACAAAAGAGGAACTGAGAATGTGTAAGTTTATGTGCAAGCACAGCATGAGATGATGCAGAAAATCTTTAACAGTGCTGATTAGATGTCTGGAACATCCGGCTCGTTCCAGACATGATGCTTTCAGAATAATGACTGACAACCTCAAACACATCTGAAAAGAAAATATGGAATTGTCTAGAAGGGTTGATGAAGTACTGAAGAAATATGATTTACCTGGAAAGTTAAGACTTGGGAGAATAATCCAGAATCCTTTGTATTTTTGCATAGCCACCACCAGGAAGAAAGAACACAATGAATCTATCTCAAATCAAGGACAGATTTAGATCCAATGGTTGGCAGCCAAAGATTTCAGAATAATGTAAAGAGCAGTTTCAAACAGTGGAATAAAGGCATCCAGCAATGTATTGGGGAGATGGGGGCAATGAGAGAGCAGAGCTTGCACTGCAGGGTGTGTGGGGTATTTTTCTCAAGGTTCTCCTTCCAAAGGGGGAGTCGACTCATCACTCTTTTGGCTCTGAACAATTTGATTTCCCTCCTGGGTCCCATTGTCCTCTTGCCAAATGGCACATCGATGACCCTGTGGGCTTGATGAGCTAGGTGTCCCTTATTTGCAGAACACTTTCTATTAGGCAACGCATCATTTTCTAAAGTAAACATTTACCAAGAAATGAAGTCAGCTTGACTAGGTAAAGCACTATTGTGAGACACTCCTGCGACAGGGTGATGGATGTTGTTTGATCAGACAGTCGTGCAGACCACTACTCGGTCCCATTCTCTCCTTTCCACCAGGGGAAGAAGAAAAACACATCTGTCTATGGCATATTGCAGACCAAGACAAGGTTCCCTCGTCATTGCAGTGGAACCAACCTGGAGCAGAATGGCCAGGGGAATGAGTGAAAACAAACCGAGGAGAGAGCAGGGCAGCACGTTGATGAGGAAACCAAGAGGAAATGGAGTCAGCAAGGACTCCTGCATGTTTATTTCAGCGCTGAAGGAACATGGACCAAACCGGATGGAATTTCTGATTTATAAAGTATTTTAATGACATTACCTATTTCATATGATATCGGAGGCTCTGCTCTTTGAGCCAGATAAATAAACAGCAGTCTCCCAAGAGCTTTGGTCTAGATAGAAGAACATAAACGCTTACAATCTTCCTGCACTTAACCAAGATGTCTGCCAAAAGTTATTCTAGGAGTTTTGGACTTTCAGAGCTGGATGTTGTGTATGGGGAAGGTGAGGGCCACACAGAACATAAACATTGCTATTCTGTATGTTTTCAAAAGGTGAAGGTTTTATGGTTTGACCAAAATCAACAAAAACATCACTTCCTGCTGCTACAGAAAATGTGTTTCTTCTTTTGTCTGTGTAATGGCTAAATAGCTCCACGAGGGCACAGCCAGTTCCTTAAGTGGACAGGATTCTACCAACCTATATAATTCCATGGCTCCCTGCCCTTCTTTGGGAATTGCAGGCTGACAGAATCTCCAGGAGCACAGGTCTGCCTCTTCACTTCACGTTTGTTTTCTTTTTTCAAAGAAGTTAATTCTTTCACTTGAGCAGGTGCCAGTTCCAACTGAGAGCTCGCCTGGGGCTTTTCTGGCTCCAAATAGCTGAACTGAGTCATTGTTAGCAGTGAAGTAGTAGGCTTTATGCTAAAAATGTGTTACCAGCTTGGAGTACGCTCCTCCTTCGGTGTGTACCTGGAAGCATTGGTGTGTGCTCTCTCTACCTGTGCACTGAATGGAGACAGGTGCCTGGAACCTGCTGGCTGCTCAGCCATGCTATCCACCAAAGGGATTCATGTGGATGCATATCGTCTACTCTTCAAACTCCTCTAGTAAAGTCCCATCTGCCTTCCATGAACTGATTAAAAACTCAATGTCAGAATGTATATAGCATTCAGTAGGGTGAATGCATGTCAAATTCATTGTTCCTCATGTCTTAGAAGCAAGGCAGCTCCCTAGCATTGTGCTGGCCCCAAGCTGTTTCCTGGTAGAAGCTTGCTGAAAGGCGGACGATGACCAGCAGCTCATGCTAAAGCACTGAACAACCTAACCCACCTCCACTTTCTGTTGTAGCGATGTTAGCCCTTTATTTTATGCCAGAATCATGAATTACTATTCCTGATAAATAAGGACTTAAGGTATCAGCATCACCACTGGGATAAAGACAAAAGCAGTAGATTATTCCCATTTCCCTCAGTAAAACAGAGGTTAGCTGAATCCCTCCCACTCTTTTTTTTTTTAAATTGTGGTAATACATACATACTATAAAACCAGAGGTTGGTAAGTGCATTCATATTGTTACAACCATCACCAACATTCATATTGCGAACTCTTCAATTTCTAAAACTGAAACTCTTTACCCCTTAAACAATAATCCTTCATACCCCTCACCCCAGCCCTGACAAACCTCCTTTGCATTTTCTGTCTCTCTGATTTGAACACTCTAAGTCCCTCAGATAAGTGACATCATACACATCTGTTGTTGTGTGACTTATTTCACTTAACATAGCATCCAGGATGCATGAATCCCCACTGTTTTCCATGCAGGATGCAAATGGTGCCTACCTCTCTAGCACCCCCATATCCTAGCATCCTTGTCTCAAACTGGAAAGAAGTCTGACTGGCTTTTTTTGGAAGGTTGAATGGTGCCTCATTATGCTGTGAGCTAAACTATGCTTATAAAAGTAGGATTTTGCTACATAACTATGGAAAATATAAGCTTAAGCAAATAGGCATTTCCCCATTCATGTTAGAAGGTCAAGTTTGCTAAAAGGAAAAAGTCTGGGTAGATCAGCTGGTGGCCCAATTAGAAAGCTTGGAGACTTTCTGATCCCATGTTTTCATTCTCCCAAATGAGGGAAATCAGCAGCTGGGACGTATGTAGCCTGAGGGTCTGGGAACAAGGCGCAGGCCATCTGGTCTTTCCTGCAATGGAAGGTTGAGCTTTTTTAGTTGCTGAAGCCACAGGATTGAAGAGACTTATGGAGGAAACATGTATTTCCATAGTCTCTGCATCCACCATTACCCACCCAGCCAGTTGGGGCCCAGATGAGCCTGACTGCAGATACTGGGTAGAACCAGAGGGCCTCCTGATTACACTGCTGACAATGTCCTCTCTTTCCTCTTTTCTATCCTGTGGAGATGGGGCTCTGATTATTTGATTGCTACCAGCTCAGGTGGTAAAATCTCCCCAGCCCCTGTTTGAACTGTTACTCTGCTATGGCCTCTGAGATGTGGGCCAAGGCAGCATCCCTAAGCACCAGGAACAGATGCATAAGCTGATGAGAAAAGTCATCCAACTGCAGGCTTCTCTAGAATCAAGGGGTCAAGTGAGCCTCCTCTGCAGCTCTTAGGATCAGCACTCCAACCCCAGGCAGGTGTCGTGTTGCAATCAGTACGATCCAGTGCAATGGCCTGACCCAGCTTGCTCCCTGAACTCATCCCATCACTCTCCATGAGCTGCCCATCGGGAAGACGGGCAGGGAGCAGAGACCTCTGAGATGCAGTGCCTGCTTTCCACCTTGATGTCAGCTTGGAGTGGGATGCTTATGGGGGCACACAGCAGAGGGAGAAGTGAGGCAGAGCATATCTGGCACCAACCAGACCCCTTTCAGGAAAGACGGCCCGGGTCTGTGCTCAGATGGGAAACGGGCCTCCAGAGAGCATATGAGGAAGAGCTGGAGGCCGTCCCTTCTCAGCCCAAGTCTCTCTTTCTCTCTCGACTGAATCAAGCTGGACCTCCGTTGTTGCTTTCTTCAACCAAACCCACAAATTAAATCATGCTGAACTAATATCCCTAATATCCAAAAATCCATCAACAAAAGTTAGGTTGTTGCTTGAAAAATTTCCCCCCCCAGGGGAGTGGGTGTGTTTAACAGTATTTCATAAATTATCTACAAGGAAATCTGAATCTTCCTTGTTCTTAGACGAGTCCTACAAAGACAGCAGGACACATATGGTCTCACACTGCGTGCATGTGTGTGTGCTCGCATGTGGAGGCTCCATCCCGGCCCTGGTCCAGTTGGTCAGCATTTCAGAAAGAAATCTGACCCTCCCCATGACTAGTCCCTTCTCCTCCTCCCATGCTGAAATTTTCACTGGGCACATTGCAGGATCTCTTTTCTATGATTGTTTTCTTGATAAACAGTCTATACACCGTGTTTGAATTTTTTAATGGTTTCATTGCTTCATAGTTCCTGGGAAAACAATGCCATAGGGGGAGCCTGAAAAATGAAGCTAGAAATAATTGGGGAGTGAATAAGGAGTTGCTTTTATTCTTACTCCTTGAATTCCAGGAAAGTGGGGACGTGGTACAGGCCTGTGCAGAACGAGCGCCTGGCAGCCGGCCCAGCACACAATGGGACCACGAGAGGGTCTCCAGCTCCCCTAGCAAGAAGGACAATGGGAGGCAGCAGCCACCCTGGCCCCATAGAGCGCTGAAGCGCAGACAGCCAGCTTGACAGGCACAAGCTCTATTCTTTATACCAGAATAAGGGCTCAAATATAGATCTGGGCAATAGGTCCAAATTGCAGAACATATTTTTATCAGGGGATTTGCCAGGTCAGCTCCCTTTGCAGAGTAGAACCTGGTCCTAGGAGAAGCAGCCACATCAGGGAGCCCAAGAACAGACTGAAAAGGACCTTGGGACTTGAGCCCTGCTTCGATCTCTTGCCAGAAGTGCCACTGGACCCTTGCAGTCCTCCTGTTTGACCCAGTGCTTCACCTGAACAGTCAGAGGAACAGTTTTTCTTTGGGGGAACATATATACAGTCATGGAGAAAGTGTGATAACATAAAAACTGAGAATTGAACATCTGAATGGATTAGCTACTAGGTCAGGGTAAAGAAATGACCCTTCATGCCCAGGAGCTCCCTGATACTGAGGCCTCCCTATGGGGTTGGCACCCCTGAGTCATGGGAACAGACAACTCACAACATAAGCTCCAACATCCTTCCCTTGGCTACGCCAAGATCCCTCATATGTGGGCACACCTCATCATGGGCCTATGTTTTGTTTCACACATATTTGTTTCATATCTATTTTTGAAGACCAGATGCTTTAGGAAGAGTGTGGTATGCACAGAATTGCATCCAAGCCGTCCCAGGCACAGAGTATAGCATTAGAGCAGGAACTAAAGCAGAAGGCAGGGAAATTGAGCTCTGTGAAGCTCCAATGCAGGGGAAAGGAGTGAGGCAGCACTGCAAATGTGCTCACAGGACAGAGCTGCTGGCACTGGAGGGTACGGATGGAGATTGAATATCTGATCAGTCATAGTCCTCCCAACCCCCAAAGCTCTGCTATGGAAACTTCTCTACACCCCTCACTTCTTTGCTCAGTATCTGATTTTTTTTTTTTTTTTTGCTTGTCTTTATGGGCCTGACAAGGGCAATTGGAAAACCAGTCCATTTTTTTTTTTTTTTTAATATATATAGAGGCACGTTTTCTTTCTTTCTTTCTTTCTTTCTTTCTTTGTTTTTGTTTATACATGCACTGGGTACAGTCAGAAGCGCGGGAGGGTGAGAGAATTCACCAGAGCCAGAGCGGGGAGCAGAGCAGGCAGAAGGACCGAAGTACACTGCTGAGGGGAGCAGCGGGCGGCAGGAGAGGTCTGCGCCATGTGGGACCCTCCTCCTGTGGCCGGGGAGCAGCCGGGGATCGAACCGGCGCCGCAGAGGCCGCGGGCAGCTTCGCAACCCAGCGCTCAACCGCTGCGCCACCGGGGAGGCCCAAACCAGTCCATTTTGAATGGTCCACTCAGGCCCTGAGCCTCTTCTAGAAGATTCTGTTTCCCCGGGTTTGCTTAATTGGTCTGGAATTTTTGTTCCTGCTCCCAGAACATTAGGGCGATGACAAACTCAGAGTGGGCTGGGCCTGTTAGAGCAAAGACTGGGTCTGTCTTGCCCACTACTGTGTTCCTGGGGCCCAGGACAGGATCTGGCACAGTGTCAGTGCTCAACTAGCATTGCTGACTAGGCAAATGGGCATTTGGGGCTGCTCATTTCCTTGGGCCTTGGAACTGGCAGCAGATTTGACATGGCCAGCCCTGTGGAGGTCTTTCCAGGTGCATCTAGAACCTGACAGGTCACGTCTTTCTTCACTTATTACTTCTTTTTAGGTAAATTGGAAGACTTTAGTTTTCTCCCTGGGTTTCTACTGACACTTAGAAACCCTATGTCAGCATGTGTGAGGTGAGGCGGTTGTTTTGTAGGATATGGGAAACTTAATTTGGAAAATGGCTGGGTCTGGATGACTGTAACTGTCAGAGCAGACTATATTTCTGTGACAAAGGACATTCAATGAAGGAACTGCTGAAAAGTGTTCTTTTACCTTCGCTCAGCTACTTATTCAGGAATACTGAGCTCATTTTTTCAGAATGAACAAAGAATCCAGAATATCTATACATCTATCCCTGGGTCTTACAAATTTAGTGTGATGATGGGTTTAATATCCCTGGTTTTATACATACATATTCTTATTCATATACATATACATCTTCCTGCTTCTCAAGTCTAGTAATTTTTGATCATGTTACACTGTTGAGAGATTAGATTTTGTTTTCTTTCTTCAAAAGCTGTTGATTTTTGTTCGGGCAGGCAGTTTATTTATTGGTGGGTCAGCATATGTCTGTCATGGGTTGAATTTAACTGTTGTGAAGGCATATCTCCAATCATGCTTATCCTAAGGCTAAATAGCCCTACTCTTTTATTTTTATATTTTTATTTATTTTCTTTTGGACAGTATTTAATTTTTCCCCTTAGGTATTGTCTCTGTAGTTCTCTCTCTTGAGGCATTTATTATCTAGGATCACAACCAAATGCCCTAGGTGTTTAGTGAGATCTTTCAACTCTTGCAGTTGGGCTAGGTGACTTCTGGAATCTCTTTCTTTTTTTTTTTTTTTGTTCACAGTTCTCCAGTCACTTCCAGGTGTCTAAGTCTTAGTGCTCATGTGAAGATTTAAAGGGATCCCTATGAATATTTGTTGGTTCCTTTGTCTAAGGAGTTCCCTTCTTTCCAGTTCCACAAACTCTAGCTCCTTCTGTTGCCCTGAACATCATTCTTTTCCATCTGACTAGTGAGGTCACAACTCTCTAGTTAACTTTGTTTCCTTGTGTCACTTCAGAGAGTGCCTCCAAGGCTGAAAGCCAGAGTAAACATGAAACTCACCTGTTTCTCTTCTTCAAAACCCATGGCTTATTCTTAAAATAAGTAGTTATAATATTTTATCTCTGAACCCTTGAACCTCACCAACTGCTGTGGAATCATCATTGTCATCTTCCTGAAGGCCATGGGGATGGCATGGATGCAGAATTCCCAAGGAAAGACCTTGGATAGATAACCTAGGAGATAAGTAGGAAGAGTCTCTGCAAAGGTTAGAATCAGAAATGGATACTTCTTTCATCACCTGGCAGTCTATGATTCATGACTTGGAGCCACCAGTACAATTGGATACATTCATGCTTAATGACAATTATTTTCATAATAAAATTACACCTGTGGATCACAGTACCCATGAAGTACATAGATGTACTACATCTGCACTGAAGTCTCATGTAGGGGTCACATGTGAAGTAATCTCAAGGCAAAGCACTTGGACTTGAAAAATATTTGCTTCTGCATTATTGACATCTTGAGACTTTGTTTTTCTTTAGGAAGAGCAAGAAACTGTTATTACTATCTCTCAGGACAATACAATCACACATCAGCTCTCAACCCTGTTGGTTACCTTGGCAAGTGTCTGATGTTTCCTTTGGCATCTCAGTGACTGAGTTGGGAGTGGACAAATTGAGTGAGATGCATATATGCATCAATCCACATTTTGTTCAAGAAGTCATGGGAGAATTAAAGTGGAGCAGAACAGGTAGTACATTAAATAAAAAGAGAAACTAAGAATATGGTCTCGTCTAGTAAAATTCTACTTTGCATCATATTAATTAATAGACAGATGGAAATGGCTTTTATTTTCTCTAATGCATGCTTATTAAATACACCATTTTATTTATTACCTTAAATAAAATGTATTCTTATGTTCTCTAACATTTTAAAAATTTATGATTTCTTAGAGATTTTTACAGCTCTGCATAAAATTTTAATTTATTTTATAGCTGTCATAGTTATCAAGACTCTTAGTTTTAACTTTGCTAATGCTTGGGGAACAGAAGTTTTAAAATTCCTTTTATTCTCAAATTTGTTCTACTTTAATTGTTCTATTCCTTGTTAGAAAATTCTCATTCCTACAATTTTACAACAAAATATATTTTCTGATTTTATTTTAGTTTTTGAATTATCCAGAATCATTTTATCGACAAAATATTTTGTCGATATGAATATGAGTATTTTGAATATTTTGTCGATATGAAATATGAATCTAAATTACCTTTTATCCATATTGTTACAAATTATTCCAAACTCATTCTGTTATTGATGAGAGTTATTATATTTGTACATAAGGCAATCAATGTTTTAGATTTCCTATTGGTTGCACAGGTCTATATTTTATTTCCTAAAATATATTCCAATATCACATACAATTAACCAAACATTCTTATAATCATTTTAATTTCAAATTTGAGAATATCATTTGAAATCTTCATAGATCTACTTCCCACACTGATTTTTGTATAATTGTATTTAAGCAAATAAAACATAACCAGTTATGTTCAAAGATGTTTATAATAGCATTATTTTTAAGTGATACAAATTTTACGTAAATATCAAATAATATTAGAGTAAATTATTCCCTAGCCTTAAGCATCATAGAACTACTAAAGTATTATAGACAAACATTAGTAGCTTAGAAAAAGTTCTTATTAATGAATTTAAGTAAAAATGATAGAACACCTTGCTCTTTACATACAATGATCCCTGTTATAAATTTTATGCTTATATTCAATTATGTATTCATTGAAGTAATTGTTGAAACTTCTATTATGGGTCAACCACTATTTTAATTTCAGTGTTAAGGTTAACAAAGCATATAGCAATCCTTGCCCTCATGGAACACCCACAAGGGATTTGCTAGCAGTGGTGTGCTGGAGCCAGCTCAAACTAGTTTACAAGAGCAAATTGTGAAATTGTTAGGAATTTTGCAAGCCAGCTGTCTTTGGCAATTGACCACACTGGCGAGCACTGAAGATCAGGCTGCCCAGCTCACCCTGTCCTGTCCTGAAGAGCCAGTTGTTACACATTTACCAGGCACTACAGGGGGAGTCCACTGATGATGAAGCTAAGTAAGTCAAAGATATATATGTGTGTGTATGCATGTATATGTATATATACATGCACACACATGTGTATGTATGTATATGTATATACGTATATGTATGTATGTATGCATATATATATATACACAACTATATATATATATATATCTCCCAGTATCTCAAATTGGATGATAATAAATATTAAAGAGAAAATTAAAGCAAAAAGTAGGATTAGATGTGCTCAGAGCTAAGGAGATAAGGAGTTTTAGAGGTCATCAGAGCTCACTGAAAAGGTGACAGACAGAGGACTGGCCCTTGCTCCTTACAGAATCCCCCTGAGTTCATCACTGAGTCGGGGAGGGGGAACCATAAACATGTAGATATGAACACTATAATAAAATATGTGTAAAATATAGTCCTTGCGAGAATCCATAATATCTCAGCCACGAAACTGAGTTAATATTCCTCTGTGTAGCTCAGCGTTTCTTATTTACTTTGCCTAGCGAGGCAGTTATGGTCTTCATCTTTTTGGAGCATTGCCTCTGAGAATTTTACTTAGGATCTTATTTCCAAGGAAAGAATTATAAACATCCCAAGGTGAAAATATCTAGTTGTATTTTATAAATTTGCATAATGGTCCATTTCCAGAACCTGGTAGGTTGATTACTCAAGGAATCCACTTAGGGAAAAAGCACTGTTTGGATTTGTTTGCATGATATTCAACACAAATCCATCTCACCCAGCAGCTATCAAATTATTCCATTTTCTATAGAAACTTATTTTTCTAGCCACTATAATGACCACTTTTTATAAATCAAATCATTGTATTTATTCAGTCAAACTGCTTTGGTTATTAAAATGACATAAAACATTCTGAATAGCATTGAAACCAGGGCATAGAGTGAGTTACAGGAAATCACGGAGAGTAATTGGCTCCAAAGTTTACTTGTCTTACAAATATTTTTTCTGCCTCCATCACTTAACATTTTCTCCTTGACATTACTTGATTGAACTCACACAGATTCTATCCCTCCAAGGAAATATCCCACTTGGGCAGTGTGAACTCTGAAAGGTCACATCTTTTGGAGCTATCTGCCGCCAGAAGAATGGCTTCCATTTATTTTTAAGTTGAAAAAGTTTATTTTTTTCCTGTTCATGAAACTAAAAAATGCCCAGAGTAATTTAACTCACACTGACCAAACAGAAAAAGCACGTTTAAGCAGTGACAGGACCCAGAATGTCTGAGTTTGGATAGAGAATTATTTGGAACTTTCTTTTGGAAGCCACGTTGCCAAATGATGGATTTTGTCTCAAAATCTGAACTTAGTTTTTCTATTGCAATTTCTAAACCAAGGAAACTTCAAGCAGAAAGGCAAGAATTCCCTTAGAATTGCAAAAAGATCAGACCAGTGGTCCCCATACCTTACCTATGGGATAATTCCTATCTGCCTAACAAAAGGAAAAAAATGCAGGGAACTGTTAACCCCAACTCACATGTAATTGTACACTATTGTTGAAGTTCTGAAGTTAGAAATGGGAATGAAATCGCAAAGCAAAATAGCATCATCAGAACTGACAGATGCCATTTCTAAGCAGTGGCTCAGTTCTGAACCCCCAAGTCAGACCAAAGATCAAAGGACTCAGAGAGTAGGGAGGGAAGGGCATTCTTAGCTCTGGAAGCCCCACATGGAGAGGGACAGATGGTTTTGCTCTTTCCTTCGGAGGCTTAAAAGGCTCTCCAAAGTTGGGAGGCTAGGGCCTGCTGCCTGACTCATGCTTAAGAACCTAAAGCAACTGGTGTACAAGATGGATGAGACCAGGGGAGGCCCAGTCGATGCCAAGGATTGCTTGGGGCCCAGGACCAGTACACTTCCTGGGGACCAGATGTGGGTCACCGAGGAAAAAGAAACAGAGTGGCAGGTGTTGAGTTCAGTCCAAAGGACCACCTGGGAGAGACAGAGGGAACAGCAGTAAGAATGCACTGAGTCTTAGGTGTGGAGGAAGGCGCCCCAGCAACCAGCTGGAATGAACGTGCATCTGTCTTGATTTAGTATTTCCAATAAGGACTCCCTGAGGAACTCTCCATAGTGCCAAGAGGAGAAAAATCCATTTTTACCACCTTCCAAGCTCAGAGAGAACAAAGTTCCAGCTGGTGGGGGGCTGTCCGTCTCTGATAGCTCATAAGTCCTTCCCCTTCCCTCCTTCAAACAGCACCTAGGAAGGCAGGGGTCGGGTAGATGAGGGCAGAAGCTGCCTACACTCTCTCCCTTAAGCAAGCCCCACAGGGAAGGGGGTTAGAAACCTGGGCTTTTAATGAAGAGCAAAGGTTTGGAATCATATCATCAGTTGGAGGATTTCTGACATGAACCTTGCTTAAAGATCATAGTCATCTAGACCACTCTGCTACCCAATCCAGACCTGATACTGGAGGCACATAGCAGCACAGTCATTCAGACTGGTAAAAGAGCTATTATTAAAATAGTTATTATTCTGAGCCCTAGCCACTCCCCAACCACCCAGCTTGCCTGCAGGACCCCCAATTTAGATCATATAATTGGTTAATTATTAACCAAGTACAAAGAAATAGCTAAAGTCCTGCTGTGCTGGAAGCCATATAAAGTGATGAAGCAGCGTCACCACATGCTGGGGCTCCTGCTCAGGGTTCCTGACACCACATCTCTGGCTGAAATATGTGGGATCCCACACATTAATTTTATCCAGACCTAATGTGTTTCCTTACATAAAGCCATACCTAGGAAGAGAGGCTCCATGAATGTACCACCACTTCCCCATCATCGGAGTTACAATGAAGCCTGCAAAGGAGCCTGGGAGCTATCCTGAGGTTCCCAGAGTCTATTGCAGATGCACCTGTCTGCAGGTGGAGCCTTTGTTCTACCCTAGTCCCCACTGGAGTCCACTTTTTGGACATTCAAACTTGTCCTTCATAGGTTGCACAACTGTCCCTGCCATTTTAGAGTGTCCTGATATCTAAGCTTTACAAAGCAGACATTGCATCTGCCCACTGTGTGCTGCCTACCTTGCAGAACCTACCTCTGTCCCTCCAGGTTCAATTTCCACCTTTTCACAGTCTGTGTTTTGGAAGTTGCTCCTTTGTAACTGTCCAAGAAAGAAATTTTCTTAGTTCCTATTTTTCTGAAACTCATTATTCCTTCAGTTTGGCATTAATTGTGGTGTTGAAGAATCTTTTCTCAATTTCAGACAATACAATCAATGTAATCGAAATGTATCTTTTTCTTCCATGCTCTCCAATTTTAGTGGATTTATTACAGTTCTAATTTTATTCATTCTTAGAATGATTGAGTTTCCTAGAAATGAAAATATATGTTTTTCTTGAAATCTGCAAGATTCTTTGCCATTGTCTCTTTAAAGAGTGCCAGTCCTTCCTTATATTTGCTTCATTCTCCTTCCAGAACTTACATATCCAGGAACTGGCTCACTCTATTCTGTGCCTCTAAACTGGTCTTTCTATTTTTCTCTGTCTACTGTTTTATTTGACTTCCTCAGAGCTAACTTCCAATTTACTCATCCTTCAGCTGTGTTCGAAACTGTGCTTTAAACTGCCCATTGAGTTTTTATTTTCAATAACTATATTGTCACCTAAAAACATCTATAAGTTTCCCTTAAATCACTCTTCACTCTGACTCTCCTTTTATGAACATTTTCATTCATTCCCATCTCTTTTGTACTCTTTTAAAAAATTTATTTATACAAGCACTGGGTACAGTCAGAAGTGTGGGAGGGTGAGAGGATTCACCAGAGCCACAGCGGGGAACAGAACAGGCAGACTGACGAAATACACTGCTGAGGGGAGCAGCGGGCATGGCAGGAGAGGTCTGTCGCACCATGTGGAACCCTCGCCGGTGGCCGGGGATCGAACCAGTGCTGCAGAGGCTGCGGGCAGCCTCGCAGCCCAGCGCTCAACCGCTTTTGTACTCTTATCTCTAGTAGTACTTTCTGTCATTGTTCTTTTCAGATGAATGAGCTAGTTGTGAAGTTTCTGACTCTATGTATTCTATTTTCCTCACTATAGTTCATTTTCTTGGATGGTGGCTTATAATTCTGCTTGTCAGCTCATCTTCAGCAAGGTTGCTTTTTCTGTGGGAGTTCCATGACCCCTGGGCTGTGAAAGCTTTCCTATAGCAATAATTTCACATTTGCTTTCGCTAAAAATGTAGGACTTTAATGGTCCTGAACTGTTGTTTTAATTTCTCCACTTGGAATTCCCACATCAGGCTGGTGTTACACATTTGGACTGCACATCTGTGTGTGTGTAGACCTGGCTTTTCAATTTCTTGTGGGTGACTTTTCGCTCTCCCCAGCTCAAGTCAGCAAGAGGTTTTTTTTAACAGCATTCTCAAGTATGTTAGTTTTTGTTAAATGGAAAGGGCAGCTTTTTGTGGCTCTAAACTTTATGTAGGAACTTCAGTTCTGCCTCCCTTCTGTCAGACCAGTATCCCATCCCCCAGTCTCTGTGGGGGCGAGACCTTGAGCCTCCACTCAAAACAAAGGCCTCTGACCACTAAGTTATCTCATCTGGCACCTGGAAATTTCACTTTTTCCTTTTTTTGTCTAACCTGGCTAAGTGTCAAAGTTAGTTTTATTTCTATCTTATGAAATATAATAATCTTTGAAATTTCCCCAGCACATATTCTACACACACACACACACACACACACACACACACCCTGTTGCCTGACATCTGCGGCTCTTCAGGTTCAAGTTTTGGTTCATTTTCTCCAGGAAGCTTTCACTGACCTCGTCCACTCCAGGAGCAGCATGCAATGTCCTGGCCACATGCCCCAGAACTCCATACTTAACCCTATCAAAGCATTTCTCCCCTCTTCCTATGACAGACTCGATCTTTACATACAATATTGAGACTTGTTGCCCACTTATGCCCAGAAGTTAGCACAGAATCTAGCTCCAAGTAGACACCTTCCCATGTTCTGTGATCACCTCCTAACTGCAGTACACTGACCTGGGCAAAGGAGGTTGTCACACGGTGAGATAGAGCCCAGGGTCTAATTGGGAGAGTAGACCCTTGTTCTTTATCTCTTGTGACCCCATCTCAACCTCATTTAGTGCATTTCCCATTATAATTTGCTTCCAAGACTTTCCCCCATTGACTGTGAGTTTACTGCGTGTAAGTAAGAGAAGAAAGGGCCAACATTGGTTGAGAGTTTCTGGTCCTGGTAGTGGTATTTTTATGTTATCTTATAAATTCTCACACAACTCTAGAAGGTAAGTCCATTGAGTCATTTGGCAAAAAATAAAACCATTTCTCTGCTCTAAGGCCACAGAGCCAGTGAGGTTCCTTTTGAACCAGGTCCCATGAGTCTGACCCTGTCCATACTCTTCTTACTTGACTCAGTGTCTGTTGTTCTGTTCAACATCTGTGTCCTGACATTCATCCCAGTGCCTGCAACAAGTAGGTGCCATAAGTGCTTGTAGTGCAGAGAGTAAGATAGAGAAGTTGGTGCTGCTTAGAATGAGCACAGGGGCTTTGTTTTGCTATTAAGATATGAATCCCCGCAGCATCAGCATCTTCTTGGAACTGGTTGGAAATGCAGGTTCCATCAGGCTCTGCATGTTAACAAAACTCCCTTGTGATTCACATCACTTTTCCGTTCAAGCTGCACAGGTCTGGAAGTAATCTAGAATTTGTATGTGAAGAACTTGAAACCGGGTTGGCGCAGGATTGAGAGAGTGGCAGATCTCAGAGCAGAACACAAAGGTGTGCATCTCTCTTGAACAGTGTGTCACCTGTCCTGGACAAGTTTCCCTCTGAAGGGATCTTCAAGAGATCCACATGGCAAATATTAATGACCTGAGTCTTTTACCAGGCATAAGACTACCCTGCATACTGAACAAGACCCATATGACTTTTCTTAGAATCCCAGGCAATAAGAGGTTTGTTCTTCACTTTCTCTAGAACACTCACAAAACTCTCTGAGGCACGTGCTAGACTGGTGATCTCTTCCTGGGTCTTCCAGTGTCTTAGGTTTTCCTTCTTGTGCTGCCTTGGATCCCAACGATCTCATTTAAACTTAATTTCTTCTTTAAAGGCCCTGCTTCAAATACAATCACAGTCTGAGGTGCTGGGGATATCATTTTAACTCATGAATTTTGGGAGGACACAATCCCATGTCAGGCTTCCATTTTCCACAGAGAAAGGGGGTCTGAAAAAGTACTTTTCTCTGCGTGCTGCATTCAGTAGCTGTCTCCTTCATGTTTTACTTCCTATAGATCCTTGTGGAGCTTGGTCAGTGGGAGATGAGGTGGGGAAGGGATTTGGGAATGAAACAAGAAGTATGAGAACATAAATATGCTTTCTCTTTGTTGAAACCCAGAGCTTTTCTCTGAGAAAGTCCCTGGTAGCCCCAACTTCTCCTCTGCTATGTGATTGCAGCTGCTGCTGCCACAGCACAAGACTCCTCTTCAGCTCAGGGAAAAATTCAGCACATCTCCTTTTTGTTGTTTTGAGGTCAGAATACTTTTTGGGACCCCAAGTACAGTCTGCCAGCTGGAATTCAAACACCCATGAAAAAAATATTTCAAAGACACGTTTTTAGAACCCACTGTCTTTAAGTCCCCCAAGAGGACCTGTGACTACTTTGGAAATTCCTCAGTCCATTATGTTCTCAATCTTGCCTAAAATTGGGGGTGGGGGGCAGATTGTAATGTATTTTTGAAAAGGTTTGACGTCATCAAATATACCCCCTGGCTAGTTGAAAGTCTGAAAAGAAATCTCATTTGTATTTCTCTACCTACAGTGCATACAGTTCAGATACCTTTGAAATGCTTTTATCAAGATTTTTTGTTTTGATTTCTTTTCATTTCCTATACTATTTATTAGTACTCACAGTTAGCATATACAGTTACTCAGAGGAGACTTAAAAGGACATGTGTTAACATTTGAAGCAAGTTAAAATAGAGACAGTCAAGTGGAGGTGTGTAGAAATGAAGACTCTGAACATATCCTTTCAGCTGGAAATTTGGAACTTTCAATTCACCTAAGGTCACTGGGGCAGAACTCAACAGAAGTCAAATTGCAGGATATGATCAACAAGGTGGACGCTGATGGTAATGACACCCCTGACTTCCCAGTTTTGATGCAGGCCTAGAGAAATGAGACACAGCAATGAAGACACCCGTGAGGCATTCCACAGCTTTGACAAGAATGGCAATGGTTCCATCAGTGTGGTGGAAGGACCTCATGTCATGACAAACTTGGGAGAAAACTAACAGAGGAAGAAGTAGAGGGAGTGACCAGAGAAGATGATCTTGATGGGATGGACAAGTCAACTAGGAAATGATGACCTACTTTCAACACCTTTTTCCTTTTCTAGGAGAATGAAAGGGAACCTTTTACTTAACTATTGTATAAAGTAAGTTTATTTACTCATTCTGTTTCAAGACTATCAAAAGTACTTTCTTTCCAAATACTGAAAACAATCTGCATGTATTGACTCAGGGTCCTGGCCTCTAAGATCAACCTACATGTCAGTTTCATTATGTAAATACCTGTGCTGTGCTCAAGATATGGGGGAAAGAAATTGCCACATTCTTTTACTTTTATCTTTTTCTCTGGTGAGGTTGCCAGCTGCCATGCTCCCAGACAGCTATACTCATGAAATGGGATGCTGGAGGAAGGCCTTCCAGGCATTGCCCACTGTGTAGAATCAAACCTAAATCTGGACTCCAGAGCTGCCCCTCTCCTTGGTCACTGGAGAAACTGAGACCCCAGCATGATCAAGTTTCACCAACTCAGAACAGAGTGCTCTAGATCACATGAATTTAAGGTCAAGGCTTACTTGAATTTCTAGAGGGAAGAGATTATGATTCTATCCCTAGCAGCTATTCACTTCTGTGGGTTTGTAAAGGGAGAGAGGAGGTTCCCAGAAGGAAAAGATCTGGGAAAGTGAAACCTTTTTCCTTTCACTGAGGTTCAGAAATTTAAAAAAAATGCAGTTTGTAGACAGGAAAATGCAACCAAAGTCAGAACTCTGGAAAGGACAAAGGGCATCAACTTATGAATAAGGATCAAGGCATGAACATTTGAGGGCGGTATCATAACACCCAGCTCACAGTGGGTGACACAACATATTTGCAATATATGTAATGACTGAGGGAATTAAAAAAATGTGTGCCTTTTGGTTAAAAAAGAAAGTAACAATAATCTTTCAACATTTAGGCAGATTGCCTGTGAGATACACTTTAGTCATGGATTAAAAGATATCTAAAACTTGAGGGTCAGAGAGCTGGATCCACCTGGGGAAGGTGAACTTTGCAGTCCAGCACCCTCAGTGCAGGCATTTCTATGAAAGACCAAAGTCTGCCCTGTGATATCTGGACACCACCCAAGCAGGAGGAGATGATACCCCATGGCCCAAACTATACCCCTTACATCCTGAGCAAGGGGCTTCTGGAAGGGGTGGAGCAGAACAGCCATCTTTGTGAGTCCTTAAAAAAAGAGCAATGATGCACCTGGGCTCTCTTTTGTGTCAGAGCCATCGTGGAAGGCAGGTGCCAACTCATACCATCAGTTCCTCTACCCTCTTGTTGAGAGTAAATTGTTTCTCTCTTTTCTCCTCCTCCTCTTTTTTTTTTTTCTGCACCAAAGTTCCTTTTGTTTGCATTTGCAGTGGACCCAGAACCAGAGGTAGTGACCTGGTATGGTCTTTTTAGGCCCTTTGTCTGGTAGCAAGATACATGAAGGCTGGTGAGCATACACCACCAAAGAAACATGGAAGCCAAGGGCCTTGGGGACATGGCACAGGACATGGACTCCCGTTCATATCACAATAGGTGCTGGTAGTAGAGTGATGAGGAATGGAGGGGAGATTCCCTCCAGTGACAGGCCTCCTCTCTGAACTCAACCCCAGATAACTATGAGGACAGCCTTGCTTGATGTCAAAGTCAAAGCATGTTCCCATATGGGATTCCTGGGAATGTCTGCAGAGAGGAGTCCCAGGGTAACACTAGACAACTCCTGCTAAGGGATAGGCAGGGTGGAGTATACCATTGTAAAGGAATCCAATGTTTATGGAACACAAATATAAATGTGACTGCCTTTGTCCTCGCTAGCTGATAAAGTGTGTGACTTGCTGGTTTGGTTATGCAGACATTGTTTCAATGGGCCACACCTTGTTACTCTTCTGTCCCATATGATATGGTCCTAGGCCTGTGGATGCCAGTGTTAAGGCATAAATGTTGAATCTATTGTATTAAATTCTAATATGGTTATTATGGTGAGTCATGAAAGGCCAGGTGGTTACATGAGATTTCCCCTAAAAGTGTGGGGGGCAGTGAGATAGAGTTTATCAGAAAGGAAATAGGAACTTCCTCTCTTTACTAGGGCAGACGGATAAGTGGCCTCTGTATCTCCCCAAGCTCACTCTACTCTCTGGACCTGAGTGGGTCTGTGGTGAAATATATATATATATATATATATATAGCCTTTATATATATATATATATATATATATATATATATATATATATAGGAAGCAAGAAGAAAGAGCTTGGCATCTAGAAGAAGATAGAAACTTAAATGAAAACCTCCTCTGAACATGCAGAAGTGAGATGTTATACCACCCAACTTCACAATACTCTCCATACTTTCCGTCCTTCAATTATCTATGATTCCAGCAAAGTTTTATCTAAATGGCATGACTCGCTTTAGTTTTACTACTAGGGGAAGGGCATCTACCTCACTTAGGACTGAATTGTCCTCACCACACAGAAACCCAAGGTTAAAGTGAATCTCACTATCAGGAATTGGGCTGTTGCCCTCTGATTCTCCTTCATTGGCCAACTTTGGAGGAACTTTCTTTGATCACAAGGAAGCCTCAATAAATGTCTTTACACTTAGACTAGAAAAAGACAATAGGTAATAAAATTGAAGGCAATGGTAGGGCGAGGGAGACTGGGTACTTGGGTTTGCTATTCAAGCTGACAACAGACATGGTAATATAGTCATCCTAAAGGCTAATGCAGATGGTAACCCCAGAGTTCCAGCTCATCAGTCCAGCAACATGGAAAACTTCCCCAGATGTTTCCTAGGCAATCTATTTGATGTCCTGAATAGAGTTCTTTGGGGAACTCTTTTTGGAGGGTGGACTTGGGAATTTGAGTAAAAAATAATGAAGTCTAGTATTTCAGCAGAATTTCTCAGTGGTACTAAAAAAAGGAATAGAGTTCAGAACTGAAAATTAGCTTTGACTGAATCACTGTCCATAGAGACTTGTCAAAGGGAAGGAAGTACAGCACAGAGAGTGAGAGGAGCTGTAGAAGACAGCTCAATGGGCCATCCAGCATGTTCTTTTTTTTTTTTTTTGGAGGAAGGTCTGGCTTATATCACTCAGTATAATAATTTTGAGATGCACACATGTATCAATAATTCATTTTTATTGCTGAATAGTAATCCATTATATGGATCTAGCACGGGTTGCTCAGCCACTAAACTTTGATGTGCATTGAGGTTATTCCCAATTTGAGGATACTACAAGTAAAGGTTCCATGAACATTTATGTAATCATCTTTGTAGGGAAAAAATACTTTCATTTCTTTTAGAAAAGTATATAGGAATGGGATTTATCACATTTATTTAACTTTTAGGGATCCTGCCAAACTGCTTTCCAAAGTATAGAAGAGTTCCAGGTTCTGCACATCCCTGTCAACACTTGGTGCACTTTATCTTGTCCTTTTAATCATTCAAATAGGTGGTTAGTTTTCTCTCTTAATGTTTAGTTTTCAGCTATCTAATCTATTGGGAATTTTTTTGGGGTGCTAATTTGCTGTCCTTACCTCTTGAAATGCGTGTTCAAATCTTTCCTCCAGGGTGGTCTTCCCCCTTATTGTTGACTTTCAAGATTTCTTTACATATTCAGGACATAGTCCTTTTTCTTCTCCAAGACTGTGATTTGTCTTTTTATTCCATTATTAATACCTTTTTCATAGCAAAGTTTTTTTTTGGTGAATTCCTATTCACCCATTATTTTCCTTTATTGATGGGTACCTTAAAAAATATTTACCACACAACAGTTCTTAAAGGTTTTCTCCTAAAAGATATAGTTAAAGATTTCATGTTTAGGTTTAGCAACCATTTTAAGTTTTTATATGTAAGATATGAATCAGTTTATTTTACATTCAAATATCCATTTTTCCAGCACTATTTGTTGAAAAGACTATCTCCCCCATATGCCTCTATCCTTTTTAAAAATCATTTGTCCATATATGTGAGTGTTTCTGTAGTGATCCTATATTTTTTCACACATGTCTATCTTGGTGCCAACAGTTTATTACTTTGATTTGTGTAGATTTATAAAAAGTCTCTAATTCAGGTCTTATTTATTGGTTACTTAAGCTCTCCTAGCCTCCTTCTTCATCTGTAAAGTGGAAACAATAGTAGTATTGAGTATTAACATAGGTTAGTTATATAAAATGTTTAGCAGAGTTCCTTGCGCAGAAGTACATGGTACACCTATCGTAACATCATCATCACCATTTCCACAACTACTCACTCATCCTTGCTTTAACTGCCGTTCGACATTATCTCATAGACCTCACACCCCCGAGAGGTGAGGGTCACAGTCAGGTCCATCTTGTCTAGGACAGCAGGGCTGAACTTGTCTGAAACAAAGTCAGCAAAAGGTGAATCTCTGCCTCCAGTGCAAGACTGAAAGAGAGGAGGAAGCACAGACGTTGCAGTCTGGCCAAGGAGTCCCGAAAAACCCCAAAACCAGGGACCATTTGAGAAGAAAAACATGGCAAAATCTGAATTCCAGGGGAGCCAGATTATGTCTGGAGCTGGGCCAGGGTGTGGAAAAGCATAGCCCAGGGCAAAGTGGGGTGCAAGCTGAAACTGGACTCCATCCTTGAATCCTTCCACTCCTTGACTCTACACCCCTCGACCTGCCTGCTGCCTGTGTCCACTAGAGCCCATTTCCCGGCTGTGTCTTATTATCTATTTGTCTATCATCAATACTGTTTTCCAGCCTCTTTTTTCTTTTTAGCTTGAACAGCAATTGTAGCTGCTTATGTATTCATTCAACAGTCACTTTGTAAAGCAACATGAGTCAAACCCTGAGTTAAGCAGGAGAGGTGCAAAAATTGAAAATAAACAAGTAAATAAAAGTGTTACCATTGCAAAGCCAGAGTCTAGTGGGGGAGACAGGCAAGCACAAATAAAATTCAAGACGATGGGATTAACTGCATAGGAAAATGATGTAGAAAATTTTATGAATTTAAGAATAGCACCAGTAACTCTACTTGGTTAAGTCAAAGATTAGTCCTTTAATTATATTCCCTACTATATAGTGAGGTTTTTAGGAAGAAGGAAAGGAAAGCATGAGAGAATCCTGCTTCATTCATTTTTTGATTTCTCCATAGCTAACTCAGGACCTGACTCAGATATGGTTAAAGATGATTTTGAAATCCAATGACTTTGACTTGTCAGTTTTCTTCATTTTTATCCATTTTGTGTACTATTGCCAGGTTGTTCCCTAAAGCATGGAACAAGTACCAAGCGATTTTCCAATACTTTCAATTGTGCCAAAACATTTTCAAAATTAAGAGCATTTGCCTTAGACCCATGGATCATTTGACTTGTTCGGTGATTAACACAGAAAAAAAACAAACACCTGTGGCTCAGGAAAACAAAAATGTTCTGAATCAGAATTTCAGAGAATTAAAATTGCAGGACTAGATTTCCAAATGGATAGTACTCTGGGTAGTTCTGGACGTGGAGAGCATGAGTCTTTAGGGTAGCCACGGGGGTGAGCAGAAACCCAGTGCAATCACACCTCACCTTCTGCACTTGGCCAGAAATTGCAGGGAGAACACATTCAATTGACCTGGTGGCAAGGCGCACGATCCCCTTCAGTGCTCAGCAGAGATGGGGGTCGTTCTAGACAACTCAAATTACTGCTCCACCTAGGAAGCTATCTAATGGGGAGAGAACTTCTACTGTGAAACTGGGAAATTATTACCAGAAGAAGAGGTGAGGTGAGAGCCAGGCAGGCATGAACAAGAATAAAAAATGCATGAGCAAAAATCAAAACGAAATTTAAAAAAGCATTAAAGCTTTGACCATTAAAGCAGTCAAAACTCTCATAAAACAGGTGTGAGTGAATTTTACCTGACACTTGCCTCGTTCACACACCCGTCACCCTGACTCCTTTCCAGCACAGGCACCACAGACTCACATACTTGCACACATGTTGTTTCCACTCCCAAGTCTTTGCGTGGCTGGTACCTCCTGGTCACTTAAATGCCATCCCCTACATTGCCCATATAAAGGACATGCAGTTATTTTCCAGCAATTCATCCTGATGACCTGCTAGAGAATGTTAGAGAACTGTCAGACAGTTCGCTCTGTGGAAGAGCAGAGGTCTGATCCTCATCTCTGCATTCTGGTTCCTACCTAACACTCTGGCACAGATTTTATGCTCAGGCAGAGCTAAGCAGATGCCACCTCTCAGCACAGCAAATGGAGTCTCTACCCAGGATGCTCTCCTCACAAGAGGCAGGCACAGTTTCTCTGCTTCCCTCTACCCTTCACCCCTGAGAAGGGAAGGTGGGCAGGGCCACTCCCAAACCACGAGGTAGGTGTTTCTCACTTTTGTTCACATCACCGTCACCTGTTATCTCATTTGAAAATGACCAGCCTGTGAAATTTCTGAGTAGCTAAATCAATGTTTACATATAAATGCATAATTTAAAAATAATTCCTAAATGCCCATTGACAGATGGCAGGATAAAAAAGATTATGTATAAAAAATATTTACCCAATGGAATGCTACTCAACTATTTAAAAAATTAAATAATGTCTTTTGGGACAAAATGAATGGACTTTGAGGTGATTATGCTAAATGAAATTAGTTAGAAAGCAAAAGACAGTTACAAAATGGCCTCATTCACTTGAGGAATATAGATAACCCAATAAAACAACTGGCAAAACAATAAGAACAATCCTTAGACTCTACGGAGAATGTACGGGTTCCCAGTGGCTCTGGGGTAGCCTCGGGGAGGGGAGGGCAGGTGATCGAGCTGAGTCACAGGAGTGTTGGTGGCAGGAGAGTGAGACTTGTGCACGTAGGGACCTGTGATTGCTGCTCCCCAAGTTACACAGCTTGGTCAGGGAGTGACAGAGTGATAAAGCTGTATGAATAGAGTTCTAGTCACTGATCTAAAGACCAGTGCCAAGAGCTACTGACAGGCCCAGCAGAGAACAGCCAATGTGTGAGGCTGCCCAGGGAAGGAGAGGGGTCTGCTTTGTTCTGACTTGCTGTGCGACCTGGATCTGCTTTTGCCAGGACAGAATGAGTGTCTCTTACTCTTTAGATGCCTTGGCAGGAGCACAGGGCCTTGGAGTCAGCTACACCCAAGTGGATGTAAGTCAGAGCTCCCGCTGCCACTAGCTATGACCTGAACTACCTAGTTCAGTTGTTCCCAGGCTCAACTGCTCATCAGAAACTCCTGGAGAACTCGGATATTATGATATTTTGACCCCAGAAGTGTTGATTCAGTTCTGGAAAGAGGTCCAGGAATCTGTATTTGCCAAACACTTCCAGGTGATTCTCAGTGTATTCTGAGCTTCAGTTTCCTCACCTAGAAAGCGAGGGTAGGAACAGTGCCTTCCTTGAGAACTGGTGAGGGGGTTCATGAGACTATGTGTGCACATTTCCTGGCACACAATGTTGCTTTCCTGTGGCCCATCAGTCAGCAGGGGTGCCTGAACACCTGTCCTGTGCAGGTGCCAGGTCACACAAGGGAGACAGGAGATGAACATGACAGATGCCTGCTGAGCTCAGGGAGACCGTGGGCTGGAGCCAGGAGATACAGAGCATGCAAAAAATCTCTAAGAATAACTCTCATTCTACATTCTCATTGTCTGGGTCTTCCACTAAGCCTGACCTGGTGGCCAGTCACCAAGAGGGCAGGCAGAGTAGAGACCCTGCCACAGAGCCTGGGTCTAGAGAAAAAGTAGCGTGAGAGAGGCAGGAATTTGACATTTTTCTGAGTAGGGAGTCCATCTGAAGCAGTGGCAGGTTGAGATGAAGAGAGTCAGGCACCTATGGGGCAGCAGGTATGTGTGGGAATAATTCACCGGGTGTGTCCAGGCAATACAGAAGTTGGGGGTGCCAGGAAAGCATCTTGAGTGCAAGAGAAATGGGCCCAGGCCTTCCACTCTACCTCCATTCCCCACACTGAATAGGTCCAACTGATGACGGAGAGAAGCCCTTTTGGGTTTATTTCAGCCACAGTTGGAGCAATGGATCAGCCTTGAGATAGTCTGAGCTCAGGCACAGGGTTCCTCTGAAAGGAACCACCTTATTGACAAAGTCAGTAACTTTTTTTTCTCTAAAAACTTGAAGGGTATTCTAGGTGTTGGTTTCATGCTTGATTTGCTTCCAAAAAAGCAAATCAAATTGACCGTAAAAGGAGAGAATTTTAGATATAGCCAAGCCTAGGATTCATTGGATGACGATTGCAGAAAGACGCTGAGGTGCACAGAGAGACGGTATAACGTGGCCACAAGAGCACAGATTCGGAACCCTGGTGCCTTGAACGTCACTTACTCATCCTGTGTCTTCATCAAGTCATCTAACATCTTCAAGCCCGGTTTCTGCATCCAGGAAATGGAATATAAAGTAACTAGTCACAGAGTTGTTGTGAGAAGCAAATGAATTAACACATGCAAGTGCTTAGAACAAAGAGCCTGGCACTTATTAACAATATTTGAGAGGGGAAGATTTCATACCATGTTTTATGAAATTTCCCCCCAGTACTGACCTTCAGAGAGAAATTGACTTCAGAAAAGATGCCAATTATTAATTGCTGTGATCTCCTGTCCTGAGGCTTGTGAGTCAGAGCTCAGAAGTAACACAAGGGTCTCACCCTGAACACAGAACATTTCTGGGCGCCAAACAGTCTCCAACTAATTACATTGAATACGCCTTGCACTGAGCCAGAAATGTGATGAAACATTCCCTTAGAAGGATGAACAAGGAGACCTAAAGTCCAAACACCAAGAAAGCTGATAAAATGTTGAATGGCCGTGATTCCAAGCAGAAGGGGAGGGGAGGCGCCAAAGGGAAGAAAACAAGGAACAAGCAAGGGAACACACATTTTGAAAGGAACTTCAGATTCATGTCATTTCACTTCAAGATAGAAGTGCACGTATAGACCCACCTCTCACTGTTATTCCTACACCTGACCCTCTATGGCCACGGCCAAGCAGAGACTGGACACCTGGGTTACCTGTCTGTTCACTTTCTCCCAATCTGCTAGATCTTCAAGCACTGTTGGTGCTGTCTAACCCTATGCAGGTGTGTGATTTTATTTACAAACAATGGCTCACTTAAGGAGCTCTCGCTGCAGCATGTAGGATCTCCCAGGTAAGGAGTGGAGCTCGCCTCAGGTTACTAAGTCAATGCCAGTTTATTCTAAAGGAAATGTAGAGAGGAGAGGAGAAAAATTCAGCATCTACAAACCAAGTATGTCCAATGTGCATCCCAGATGCAGGAAGCCACCTGTCACTGCCTTAGGACTGCTGCTCCCTGCCCCTGCATCTCTCACAAGATGATTTGACTTTTCTCTTTCTCTGCATCTTCTTGTGTTGCTGCCACTCCAGCGGCCTCCATTCCCATGGCTCTGCTGCCTAAGGATTTCACTCATACACTCTCTGTGAGTCATCTGGCATGCAAGTCCAATGTTGGCATCCCTCTGTGCATCTCATTTTCAAAATCCAGAAGAAAGAGGATTTAACTGGGTCAATATGGTGCCATATGGAGCAACCCGCCAGGCAGGGCATTGAACAGGCCACCGCACGGGGAACCAAAAGACAACTGCATTGGGGCAGCTGAGACCCATGGTGCCATCATTTGTAAAAAAATGATGTTACAAAAAAAAAATCGTTGAACCTTCAGTAGTCAACATATTCATTTATATTTTGGGTGTTTTGCCTGGTGTGTGACTGCAGTGGGTACAGGCATGTAAGAAATAGCTAATTTTATAGCACATTTGTCAATGCTAACAGAGATAGGAGCGAGACAAAGGTCACCCATCTCATGGATAGAGTCTGGCAACTTGTGGGAATATTACAGTTCTTTTGGGGTCAGTTGCACTCATGGATCCGGACCTGTGAGTCATCAGGAGAAGAGTTTGTCATAGTCTCAATTTACAAATGGTTTCTTTTAGAATATCCTTTACGATCAGCAGTTCACAGGAGGAAATTCTCTACCCCAGTGGGCCAGGGCAGCCCCCTGTGTGGAGTCAGCGTTTAAACATTCAACAGGGATGTGCCAGACCACCCAGGCTCCTGCATGCTCCCAGCCCGGCTGCCACGCTGGCTGTCCCTGTGCTGACTGGGGCTCTGTGACCCGGGCTACAGAGATGTGTCAAGATTTCTGGCTTTACCATCACGGCAGCTGATTGCATCATTAAACACATCTGGAGGAGAAAGTACGTGTTTAGGTGAGTGATAGAGGATATGCCTGCAGAAAGGTTTTCAGATCTGTTAAAATCTTTTGCCACCCTGAGAATCTTATTTAACCTTCACCTCCCTGTCCGTAAGAAGGAGATGAAGATGCAGGCACAATGTGAAAATGGATTTCAGTGGGGATTGATAAGAGCATCCACTCATAAATAAAATGGGTGAGGAGGGTAATTTGGCAAGGGAAGGTTTCAGTTTCTGAAACTGATTTTAGTCTTAGCAATGATAGAAAGCAAGTGAAATCACCACTGTGGTCTGAAAAATCTCTCCCATTTAAAACATTATTTCATTTAGTTCTTTAATTTTAAATAAGATATAACTAAACTCTTGACTTTCCTAGAGTTACTCAGTAGCTAATATTATTGTACATGTCACACCATTTCCTTCCTGGGGTTGTAAATACCTGTACTTTTATGGTGTAGACTTTTGTAGTTGCAATGATTTTCACTATATTCCTTTGGGCTGAGAGCAACCTCGGTGGCAACTCATGACTCAGCTTCCTGTGCACCTGGCCCCAAGTCTGGTCTCCAAGGGAGGGTCACTTAGGGAAGCAGCACCAGCCTCATGAGATCAGCCTGGTTTCCCTTCCTCGAGGGCAGGCTCCAAGGATCTGCTAAGCTGCCCCAGCTTGTGGATCTTAAGTCTCCCCTGTTATGAAGGAGACTAGCTATGTGATGGCTAAGTTAGCCTTACTCTCATCTTTGTTGTACTAAGCATGCAGCCTGGTCATTTCATACCAGGGACATAAAGCTGCCACCAAGAGCCTGGGGCCAGCTGCCATCACTGTGCAAATAGGAAAGAAAGATACCTTCTCCCAGCACTGCTGGGAAGATGAGGACTTCTCAGAGCCTAAGTAGATATACAGTACCCAAGTCTGTATCCCTCCCAGGAGGGGCAATGAAAAGGTCCAGAAGACTCAATTGAGATGAGCTTGAGGAGCCAGACCAAAGTAAGTTTTCTTATAACAACTCAGGCATTCATGTCATATATGTATGTAATGTTAATAAGAGGTTAAAAGCACTCATGTGATTTAAATGTTATTTCAAGTTCCTCTGGGTAAAATCAAGATCAGAGAGATCAATCTTAGACTGGGAGGACTGGAAGAGGGTAGAAATATGAATGGGTTTAGTAGATATAGATATGATAGGCCTGGGACTTGGCAGAATGCTTTTAAGATCAATTGCATGCAATACATTGAAAATGCTTGGTTATGGAGTGGAACTGCCTTGTTTCAGAATATATGTGGTTTGAGGGTTCACAATTATCTGAAAGAAAAACCCCCAGAAATAAGATGTCAACAACTTCATTTTTGTAGCCCATATTGATGACTGTGAAAAACTCTTTGGCATCAATAAAACTTGAGTGATTGCCTTTTCCAATTGTCCAAAATGAGAAGCAGACCCAAACAGGCACATTTCTGCCAAGGGAGATTTCTCTTAATTATCCCTGAACCTCATTTGCTACAGGCTTGGTAAACAACTGGAGCCGTTCCTCTAGATACATGACCTCATGTACACACACATACTCATGTGCACATGTGTGCACACACATGCATAAAATGCATCCCTATCAAAATAAACTAGAAGGGCCAGGCTGACCGGGAAAGATGATTATTGAATTTGCTAGGTAACAATTCAGGCAGAGCTCAGAACAGATATAAAACCTTTGCCAAAAGCTTTATCACATGGGTCCCAGTTTGCTAAGAGATCCTCAGTCTTTGTGTTTGGATAAATGAGGGTTTGAATTACTCAAAGTGACTTGCCTTCTAAAACCACACAGAATTCCTTTTTACACAATAAAACCTCAAGACTCCTAAATCTCATAGAAGTACAAAAGCCATGTCCCTTAGGACTAAAATAGAAAAAGAAGGAGGTGGTAGCCAAGAACATTATTTCCAGCATTCAGAGGACGGCCTCCTTGTTCACATACCCATGTTGATTTGCAAAGGAGGTTAAGGGTCCAGCTTACTCCACCAAGATTAAAAACTAGAGGCTGAGAGGTGGCTGCCTGAAGCTGAGTCTGAGCAGAACTGAGGAGAGTGTGCATCCTTTCTAAACAACAGCAAGGATGCCATCCCCTCTGTGCTGAAAACCAAGGAGCCAAAGATAATTTTCCAAAACGCCATGTTTTCTGAGGTCAGGAGGTGAAGGGAACAAATGATGTTCCATCTCCCTGAGGGTTCTGAAGATTATTAGATTACCATTTCAAGACGGGAACATTCTGACATGATGTAGTATTTGGACTTAAGAGTGGAAGGCTGAGTCAAGAGCCAATTTGTTGAGTTGGATGTTGGGGAAGCTATTTCTCTTCTCCTGACTTGACTATTTTCCTCTTCTATTGATTCATTACATCTCCAGACCCTAACACTTTTACCATATGACTACTATTATTCTCTTTATCTTCCCAAGTCCCCTTGTTGGGATCAACTGTTGGTCAAACATGTTAATGAGCACAGTAGGGACCATCTCAGGCCTTGACCTCCAGCCAGCACTCCCCGGTTCTCTGCCCCACTCCCACTCTCCTCTCTGTTCTCTCTCTGTCATGGTATAGCAACAGAACAGAACATTCTGTTTCTCTACTAGTGCTGTGAGTTTAGTTGGGCAACAACTTTCTGCACCCTCCCCCCATTCCCTGCCACATAAGAAACTAAACCTTCTTATGAGAATTAAATGATATAAAAAATTGAATGAGATGATCAGCATAGGACTATTCTAATCACACAAGTCTTTAAAATCAGAGAATGTTCTCTGACTTCCTTATGGTGTGTAAATCCACGAGCCCCAAGAGGCTCCTTTCATGGAACTTAACCATAAAATTGTGCATGGAAGGCTGAACAAATGACCCCAGCATCATCTGAGGGACCAAGTCAACACAATTCCACAACACTCTTCCAAATAAGTAGAAATAAGGTACAGTTCAGCATACTTTTGTTCAAAATCTGACCCATTTTTTAAGATTGCCATTGTTTTCCTAAATTCACTTTCCTTCCTTTGCTTCCTGTACATAAAGAAAGTTCACACTCACACATCGCAACACAGAAGGTGCATGAGGTCACCCCATGAGACCTCTGTGCAGGGGAATTCCAAGTCAGAGACTATGTCTCCATTAGCAGCCACTGCCACTCTTGAACCACTGTCCAGCCCGCTCAAAGTCTGACCATCCCCATAGGCTTCAGCATGTGTTGATCGGCTTTCCAGATGGACATTGCAATTGTCCTGAATTGTCTGAGGTAACATCGGTCTTTCTGTTTTTATCTTTTTCTCGTAGACTCTTAAAGTGTAATAAATAAAAGGATTTTAAGTGTTTTCCCATAAATGCATATAATTATACCTGGGAAGAGAAAAGGCATTCATGCATGCATTTAACATATTCTGTTTATAACTTCTGGATTAAAGGAAAGGGTGGGGATACTTTTGTTCCTTTGGGTATTCTCCCTCCCTTTCAGAATGAGTTCTTCTTCCTCAGCTTCTTCTTCTGCTTTCTTCTACTGTCTGGCATTCTTTGTACCTCTTTGGTAAATATGTTGCCTACACTTCTCTCCCTCCCAAGAAGAATGAATTACTCACAATCGATGGCTTTATTGCTTGTTTTACTTACCATAGTTCAGCACTGATTACCTTCTAATTCTCTGTATAAACCATATTCCTGGAGTCACTCAAATACCTCATGAAGGCCTATTGTGCTGATATCATAGGAGGGCTGCTGGACCTGGAATTAAAATGATCCTTACCACAAGATAGAGAAAACCCTGGAGTCTGGGGAAGTGGGCTAGTCACAGTTTGGGCTAGTCAAGGCAGTGGCGTAAATGAGTCTTTCTCAAGGAAGTGTTTTGAGTGGTTGGAAGGAACAGGCAGATGTGCTATTGGATTTTAGGCACATGTGTGGGTCACTTAGGCGGATTGAGTGCTACTCAGCCTCACACCACAGGCCAGGGGTATCAGCAGCCTACGTCTCTGCCTGGTTTCTCCACAGACATCTCTCCTTTCTGTGAAGACAGAGCTATAGCAAGAAGGGCAAGACTGTGGTCCTGAGACACACCCTCCTTTCAAGAGAGGTAGGTTCTCTGGGGCTAACTGAAAAGACCTCCACTAATGGCCTCTTCATTCACCCAACCAAATAGCACTGAATAAGCTCCAACTGTAGGATAGGAGCAGCACAAGGTTCCAGGAAAGGAGAACAAATCCCCAAATTCTTAAGCATACAGTCTTCTAAAGGAAGATAAAAAAAAAAATTCTTGTTGGGAAGTTAGTTTCATATCTAAAGAAGAAAGAAAAACAGAACCAAGTGGACAGGGATGGAAGGGAGAGGACCCCCAGTGGCAAGTCTGGGCGTTCATGGAAAGTGATGGCAAGAAGAGTGGGTCCATCAGCAAACCCTGGGCAGGTTCCCCCTGGTGGTGGCCCCACAGAATACAGCTGGAAATGGATCCTCTTGGGACTTAATCCCCGATGTAGCTCCACGCCTTTGCCCAATAGGCAGAGCCAAAGTCACTTAAGTGTGACATTTGTCCATAGAGAGTCACATTGAGAAATTGTTTATATTTAGCTAAAAGCGCCTTTTCTTGATTCCCAGAAACATTCACAGTTGGAAAAGAATTCGCCATCAGTGTTTGAGATGCCAAAGCCATAATGTTGATTTTATGAGAATGCAAGGAAGTTGGGGGAAAGGAAAACACTGGGTACATGATATAGGAAGGGACAAATTTTACTCTGTTTGGGAAGGGAAAGATAGAGAGTTAAAAGAGAAGGTAAACGTGTAGCTAAACCTAGAAGAATAAATATGTGTTTGTCATATAGAAAGGGCTAGGGTGAGAGCAATCTTGGCAGAGAAAATCCTACAAACAAAAGTGAAAACAAAAACATGGTATGATGAAGTGTGACAAGAGCATGGGCTTTGAGAAAAGATACTGTAAGAAATAAGATTGGAAAGATGGAGAGGGGCAGATCTGAGAGGCCTTGTAAGATGTACTGGGAGGTTTGTAATTCATTGGCAATCCAAACTGTTAAGAAGAATGATCTCATATTCCCCAGGGGTCTCAGATCAGAGCTGAAAGGGAACCCTTTGCACATGATTTATTTAAACTCTCTTAAAATATTCCAAATTTATCTTCGAATCTGTAATAGATACTTGTTTTAATATTTAAAAATCATTGTAAGCATCAAGTGAAATTGATACTCCAGAATAATATACTACATGTCTCAAGAGGCTTCAAATGCCCTGAAACCCAAAGAAGGACCCCCCACCCCCCAAGGGTCCATGTAACTCAGATTAAGAATAGCTACACACACACACACACACACACACACAGTAGTTTTTAAAGCATTTTAAGAAATGGAGTAATTTTAGTAAATAGACCACTTAGATGGGGAGATTTGGATTTGGTAAGGAATGAGAGAATGAAAAGGTGTCAAGGTGGGGATTCTGCTAGGTGAAAAATGGAGTGGAGAGGAAGAATGGACAGGTGAGATGATGTCCTCCTCTTAGGTAAGGAACATGGGAGAATCAAGTAAAAGTAGAGTGTGGGCAGAACAAGGAGGCACTTACTTATGTCTGCAGATGTTAAACTTGATGTTCCCACAGACGACAGACAGGAGGTGCTTGGGAAGACAAGAGGTCTGCTGTTTTGGAGGGGTCTGTGCTGATGATAATATTCAGGAGTCACTGGCCTTGCAAGAGGAGGTGAGGGGAGAAAAGGTCGGGGGGTGGGGAACACAATGTATTTGGTTCACCTGAGTGGGGAATAGAGGGGTGGCTCAGATGGTTTTCTTTTTCCTGCACAGTTCAGTTCAGTTGGGGATGTGAGGATGACCAGCTTATGAGAATATCAGGTAGAGAATTAGTGGTAGGTAGCAGGCAAACTTGGGAATGCTCAAGGTTTGCCTGAAGCAAAATCAAGTAAAGTCATAGAAACTGAGACTGGAACAGGTAAGTGGAAGTCAGTTTGTGAATGACCAAGAGGTTTGGAAGGAACAGGGGAAATGTCAGAGAGTAGTACAAGCAGACACTGGAGCATTGCTGGTGTGCTAGAGGAAACATTCGTGGGACGATAACTACCCACGTGGGGAGAACAGGGAGGCAGCGGTATAAAGGGGTGGTGATGGCAGTGAGGGCCATTGCCAGGGAGGGAGGCATTTAATATACCTAACAACATGGGCACCAACTATTCAGAACAGGTGCCAGCCAGGTGCTGGCACAAGGTCCACAGATTTGAGCCATGCCAGACAATCAGTAATGGAAGGAGGGAGGAGGTAGCAGCAGAGTGGATACAACAGGCCTCTATGAGTGATAGAACATAAATAAGAGACACAGATGGCCACTGTAATGGTTATGATGCAATGTCAACAAACAAGGGAGCAATGATTTCTTGATAAAATGTAGCTCTGACCTTCACATGTGCTTTCATGGGACAAAAGAGAAAAATGAGGGGATTCAGACTCAGAGAGACCTTATGAGCTGGGAGCATCTGGGTCAGTGAGAAGCACCTCTGGCTTCAATTTCCCGTTCATAAACTTGGCACGTTCGGTCTTTGCACCAGTCGCTCTCCATAACCATGGGACCATTTATCTTACTTTTCTATAGCAGTAAAGCTAACTGAAAATACAAAAACTAGAGAAAATAAATAGTCACTTTCCCATTAGCCCTAAATGCTGATGGAGAAAGCTGGTGGCAAAAGCAATTCAGAGTCCTGCCCTTTGGGTTCAGGTTCAACAGATGCTAATTCGCCTTCGACAGTGGACTTTCAGAGCCAGGGGACAAGGGACCACCCATGCTCTGTGGGCTGCTCAGGCTGGTTCCTCACCATGGCCTGGAGAGGGTGAGAGCATCACAGGTTTCCAGAACAACCCATGGGGTGTGTCCAAGCTATAGCCAGAGGTGCCTAGAGTGCTTTTGCCACATTCACCTTCTTACCCTGTTTTGCTAGTCACAGCATAAAGTACCCAAGTTTGATGGAAATTTCCATCAAGAGGTAGATTCAACTCTACTTATAAATCTCCAACCATTGGGACTCAGTTTCTACCAAGGAGAAACTGCCATATTTGAAAACTCCTGACTACTGGAGCTTCTCTCTTTGTTTATCTGATAACCTCCTTCGCCTAGTCTAGTCTCTGCTATGAGCCCTTTCGGATGAATCAAGAAGCAGGGTGCGTTTAAGCCAATCCTTACGTGGTTTTTGTAGCAGTGGCATGTTGTTACCAATGCAGTCACTTTGAACGATCCCACAGAAAAGGCAGGGAGGACAGGGGGAGATCTTGATTGTAGGAGTCCTGGGAATTGAGCATGGAGACTTTCTGTACGTGACCGCTGAGCCTTTCTCAGTCAGCATGCACCATCTTCTGCCTGACAACTTAGTTCCTTGTATGTGCACAGAGTAGGGGATTCTTCCTTCCAATCGCTGCCATTTCTCTAGGACAAGCAGGTCAGGTCGGCAGGAGACCCCCTACCATAAAGTGCAATCACCTTGTTTGAGCAGGAATGGGTCAGAGCTCACTTATATCTGCTCACTGGGCTTGGCTCAGCAGATGCTAAGCTGAGTCCTTGGTCGTATTCCCCCACTTCTTTGCTCTACTCCATTCTCAGTCACTCCCCGCAGATGGGCTCTTCTTCAGCTTTGCCTTCTCAGCTTCTTTGATGCTGAAAAGGGACCCTAAACCATCTATAGGCCTGCACTGCCTCTCCAGGCTGAAGGGGTCTCACCCATTAGAACTCATGAGATAAATCTTCCCATGGATTTGGAGAGATACCACCTTCTAACCCTCTTAATATCCTCCGCAAATTTGTACTAAAATGTGTTGCTTTTTGCACATTATTCTTCTATCCTTTATATGGAGGAAGCTGTTTGTTCAATTGGTGACCAAGATTCCTTCTCTATATTGGAGACTCTTCACTTAGGTGCATTTCAGAAGGGAGCTGTGCACTTTACCTGAAAAGGAGTTTTCTTAGAACTTTTATTTTTCATGGTGTCTTTTTGGAAATATATACATTTATTTTTATTATTTCTTTATTATTAGTCATGCCATTCATCTGTATCTTGGTAAAATTTTTCGCACTACTTTTTTATGAGACAGGTCTTTGTACCCTTTATGCATTTGGGAAGGAGGGCAAAACTTTCAAGGGATCTTTTTAACTGTTTTATTTTATGTTGACTATGACTGAATTATTTATCTTACCCTAACCTGAGTGTTTTAATATGTGCATATGCAATTTATATTTTTGTTCTTAATTCTATCATTTTATCCTTTCCCATTGGTATGTTTTTACTATTTCTTTTGTTTTTATCCTAAGAACATTTCCTTTGTTTTATTTTCTCCCAGTGATTTGGAAGCATATATCCTGCTTTAAATTTACTTCTGGTATCCTTTAAGATTTTCCAAAACATATATCTCTTGTTTTCTCTAATTGTCGAATTCAAGAAAATTGAATAACTCTTTACTCCCCTGTTAAATGAGGAATCTGCACATGCTTTCATCCATTTGCTTATGCCAGTATGATTACTTTTATTAACTTACTGCTTAAATGTCATGTACCTTCTAATTTAATATATTTTCTCAAACAAGCTTGACTATTTACAAAACTATTTAATATGTAGATCTAAGTGTCTACCTGGCAATAATGCTAACCACAGTCCTTTTAGATTATTATTTCTCCATTCGTAAATATTTGCCCTTGATTTATCTTTCTCTCCAACAGTAAATTTTCCAAGGAAGTCACATGGGTATTAGATAGCCAAGCATGTCTGCCTGATAATCTCTTACAGGATGGATAGAGACAATTGAATCTCTATTTCTCTCCCTAGGAAAATCTGAAGGAATCCCTGCAACATCTTCTAATGATTGCATGTTTTAAAATCTCTGGAAGACAATTCCTAAATATTTTCCTTTGTAACTTTCCTGTCTTCTGCAATGGCAATGTTGGCTGATCACTCGAGGAATGTGACAGCATTCAGGCAGGTAGATCTGCAAACAGTTTTCTATTCACAAGAGTGTTCATTTTATTCGAAAAGTCTGTATTTCTAATGCAACCTCAGGAGTTTTCTTTTACGTGATGATATTTTTCTTTTCCTTTTTTTTTTCTAGTTGTGTTTCACAAAATATCAGTTTGCCAGAAACTGGATTTTCCTTTCTTGATATTCATGAAGACCCTTTCATCATATTCTATTTCTATATTCACTCCACTGCCTTAAAAAACCTATGCAGTTTGGCCTCCAGATTTTCATTTTCTTTTGACAACTCTTTTCTTCACTGTTTATGGCACAAATTTTAATTCTGTAGCAGAATCTTTGTGCCCCCACATTTCTTTTACCTTTTATCTAGTATTTTTCTTTTTATTTCAGGCTACCCCAACCTCTTCCATATGTTCATCTCAGTCTCCTAAACTTTGTGTTTTTTTATATTTTATTCAGAATCTAGAATAATTTCCTCCTGTTGCGGTGGTAAATCACTTTCTTTATATCCTTCAGACAATCATTTCCCTCTTTTAATTTCAGTATTTTCTCATTATATTATTAAAGTTGTAATAGAACAAGAAAAGAACTTTCAAGATTCTTTGCCAATATGTGGGGAGAATTTAATCCTCTTTTTCTCACCTGTAAGAATTCAGCAGGGGGACAGGTTGTGAGTTACCTCTAGGTTAGCGTCTGTCTGTCAGGCATGTAATTGGTGCTTCTCTGCTGAACTGGGATGAAATGGTGCTTCTGAGGTTTGCCAACATGCTGAAAAGGAAGCAGAGACTGGCTCTGGGGCAAGTGGATGCTCTGCCCTTCCATTCATCTTTGTAGAGATATTTCTTGTAGAGCAGCTGTCCCGGAGGGAGGTATCCTATTGCCCCCACTTGTGTCCACCCACCCTCTCTACTGTAGGGTTCCATCTCCAAATGCTGTGAATCATCCTATCAACACTTCCTCCCAAGTAACAGTGTCCTAATAGATGTGCAAATTGGGAAGTTCCCATTGGGTGACTAAAGCAGAGGAATGGTTGTGTGAAGAAAGACTTGGGCATCTTGGAAAGCAAATCCTCTTACTGGGCACTGGCGACCAGCCTTTCCATTTGAACCCCAGGTAGCAGGTGGAGATAGAATCACATTGATGTTAAGAGTCTCCTCCTTCCTTACTTTTTCTCTAGTCTTGTGTTGTTCTGGAGCTTCAGATATGAGCTGTGTGCAAGACAGTTATGAAAGTTCCACAGCTGAGCTCAATGGATACATTGCATGTTTTTAGTACTTTGTAGCATCTTTATTTCTAGGGAGTTCCATTAGAAGGTGGGGCAGATTTATTTAGGCATAGGCAGCAACCTCCATGGTGCCTGTTGCTATTCTTTACCTTCTTATATCACCTGTGTTTTTGTAAACTGCACTGAGAATTTTATTACATGAAATGTTACATTATTCATGGACAAATAATTAAAGCTAAATATAGAAGTCAAAAAATGAAGACTAATGTTTGAGCAAATCAGAAACAATTTTCCAAAATACTTGAACATAACTATGCTTTATAATGTGAAGGTACCACGACCTCTATTGAGTTCCATGAAATGTTTGCATTGGGATAGATTACTTGACCTGCCTTTGCTTGGCTTTTAGACAGGCTAGATTACCTGAGCTCATCTCACTGGAAATGTTTTGAAGAGAGGCAGGAGGCTGACTTGCACACTGAAGCTCCATCAACAACCCTGGTAGTGGGGAAAACGCATGATTTTCAGAACCAAGCTGGCTGGAGGTAGGAAGTGTCTCTATAAAGGCTAACCAATGAACCACACGTGGTCCTTTACTTGGGGAGTATTTAAGTCAAAATGCCCTCAGAGAAGGGGTCCTTGGCCAGCTGCTCACCAGCCCAGGCCTGTGCAGTTGTTGGCTTCTCACTGGCTGAGAGCTCATTTCAGGTGGGTCTAGCCCTCAGTGCCCCTGCCATCCAAGACACTGGACACAATGGCCAGGTGCAGCTGATTCCTGCACTCCTAAGTCTTTACAATTATTCTAGGCTCCTGACATCAAAGGGGACCTGCAATCTCAACATTGGCATTTGACAAAGAAAACGCTGAAACCAAAATGGTCTTTCTCTCCTGGCATTTGCTTTGGAATTCCTCAAAGCCAGACCCAAGGAATGTGATGACATCCTAAAAGCTTGTGATTAATTCATAATGGTCCCCAAGTCTATGCCCTCAGTGGCACATGGTGTAGCAGTTACCACCACCTGGTTTTGCTCCGCAGCCAGACAGCAGTTCTGAGAATTCCACTCCTCGCTTGAATAGAGAGATAGGCTGAATTTGCATGGGATTTTTTATCAGGCTATTTAATACAAATCTCTGTATCCATCCCCTCACTGAGATTCCCTTGCTTAAACATAAACAACCCTACTTACCAATAGGTTATTTACACATGTAATTGATTGCTTTTCTTTAATGACTGTTAGATTTGGAGTTTACGTCTCCCTGTTCCAATGTTTTTGTACAAGTAGGAGGCTAAGGTGGCAGGAAACGGAATTCCCTAGAGAAGAAGTAACTGTGATAAATGAGACTATGTTAAGTCTATTATCCAGCAAACAAAATAAAAGCAAACACCTCAAAGTTTTCAATTGTATTAAGTCAGTAGTGCTGATTTTTTTTTCTTGCAAAAACAAAACTTTTTTGAAATAATTTTAATTATTCATTATCTCTGGTTTAAAAAATCAGTATACATGAGGAGAAGTTTATTGTCAGTATTTTAAGAATGTATATAATTGAATATATATATATATATATATATTTTCTGCTGCAAATCACAGAAATCTGTACCAGCAGGGTACAGATCAGATAATATCTTAAAATATAAAACTTAGCAAATCAACAAGTTAAAGTGAAAACACAATGAAATATGAGAAAAAAGGGCTGTTTACATTAATAGAATTGCAAGTTGCAACTATATAATTAAAAATAAGCTAAATATCCCTCAGAATTGCAACATACTGATTTTCATTTAATAAAATAATTTAATATGAGTAACCCCTTTGTTCTCATTGGAGGTCAATATCTCATTATCTGAGTAAGCTGACATCGCTCACATGCTGATCGGCAGACTCAGATGGGGTTTTGCTTGTGTACAACATCTAAGCAAAATCCCAGTCCACTGACTGCAGTGGACCTTACAAAGACTAGGGACAAACAGCCCATCAATTTAAGACTTGAATAAACCCTAGCATAGTCCCACAATGAAATACAGTATATCCATGAAGGAGAAAAAAATTAGATCTATATGTTATAATATAGAATAATTACCAAGATTGATTGCAAAATGAAGAGCAAATGTGAAATACTCCTCATGGAAAACTCCCAGCTGCTTTAAAAAGATGAACGCTTGTGGTTTTGTAGTTTAAAACATTTTTGAAAGGTCATATAAGAAAATTCTAAGAGTAGCTGCTTTGAAGAATGAACCCTAGGGAATGAATTCTATGAAGAGGTAAAAGATTTATTTCCTTTTAATTTTCTTTTGTATTTAATTATTAGCCATCCATGTAGATATTTTCTCCATAAATTTTTTTACCTAATTTTAAAATGATAGTATGGAAAGACTGTACTATGTCTAAGACTCCTTTCTCCTTCTATTAATATACAAATTTATCAGTTGACTTATGAAGTATACTTTTCACTTTTGTAACATATATTTTAGAAGGCATTCATATATATTATCTCAATTTTTAGTCACAACCCCTCTGTGACATGGATTTAACCTTCTATTTTATTGCAGGGAATGAGTTTGCCAAATCATGAATAGTCCAATTCCCTCTGAATTGTTTCCCACACTAAGAAAGTCTCCCTCGAGTCGCATCTCATCTCCAGAAGACCTGGCTGCTGCTGCTAACATGAGGTAAGGGGGTCTGGAAGGGGTGCATCTTCTCTCACTCACCTAGGCTGGCTGCTGCTTCCAGGATGAGGTCAAGACATTTGGAGCTGAGGGATTCACAGCCTACTTGTTCAGGGTGAGCTTTCTTTGGTTTCATAACAACCCAGGATTCATCCAGCTTTGGAGCCTCGAGGCTGATAATCCCATGACAACTCACATTCCTGTGGCCCTCGGTCCCTGTCTATTCTACGTGGCCTCCTCCTCCTCCTTTGCTCCCTATTGGTCAGATGCTCTCCAGCCATATTGCTCTGTTCCTCCCACTGCGGCACCTCTACCCTAACACATCCCTGCTTGCCTATCTTTGCCTCTGTGTCTGGAACATCTTTTCATGACAGACACTTATAAGTTGATCTGGCCTATTCCCAGATCAGCAATCCTGCCAATCCTGCCACGATGGAAATGTGACTCTGCGCTGAGAAACCCACTGTCCCAGTGGTCTTCTCAAGTGGACAGAGATATCCCCACCAACTCGGGGAGAGTCTAGAGATTACATTCTTTCTATTTGCTCTGTCTACTCTCCTATCTTCTTTGTAACACTTGTCACTCACTGGCTGCCATCACCCTATCTTCTTTGTATCCCTTTCCTTCACAGTTCATCATGGTGGTGAAGACCACATCTGTGTCACTGTCTTTCTCTCATCCGCTCTCTCCTGCCAAGTGTCCTTATCATCTTCACTTACCTCAGTGTTCATGGGGATTCCATGTGGGCAAGTTGAATGCCCTCCAACCCCAATATCCTTCAGCTTCTTATTCCTGTAGTCCAGATTGGGGGTGCCCTCAGTAGCTGTGCCCCAACTCAGACATCTTAATCCCAATACCCAAAGAGAAAAGGACACACTTGAAATTTTCAGGAAAGAAATGGGAATTATAAAAAACAAAAAGGAATTGAAAAATATTAAATAGAGAAAAAGATTTTTACAGTATGAAGAGAAATAAGAAAGATAGGAAGGAGAAATAAAAAGGAGTGAATCTGAGATTAAGGGGCAGGTAGAACGTATGGAATGGTTTCTTCCATATGCTGAAAGAAAATAACTGGAGGGCCTCCCCTGGTGGTGCAGCAGTTGAGCGCTGGGCTGCAAAGCTGCCCGCAGCCTCTGCAGTGCTGGTTTGATCCCAGGCCACCGGCGAGGGTCCCACATGGCACGACAGACCTCTCCTGCCATGCCTGCTGCTCCCCTCAACAGAGTATTTTGTTGGTCTGCCTGTTCTGTTCCCCGCTCTTGCTCTGGTGAATTCTCTCACCCTCCCGTGCTTCTGACTGTACCCAGTGCTTGTATAAATAAATAAATAAATCTTTAAAAAAAAAAAAGAAAGAAAATAACTGGAACCTCGAATTCCACATGTAGCAAAAAATATCTTTTAAGAATATGAGTAAAACCAGTGAGAATAGCACATATTAAAAAAACCAGCAACAACAAATGTTGGCAAGGATGTGGAGAAACAGGAATTCTCCTGCACGCTGGTGGGAGTGCAAACTGGTCCAACCTCTATGGAAAGCTGTGTGGAGATTCCTCAGCCTGCTAAAGATAGAGCTTCCATATGATCCAGCAATTCCACTCCTAGGTATTTACCCAAAGGACACAGAAACATTAATTCCAAAGAGCACCTGCACCCCTATGTTTATAGCAGCACTGTTTACAATAGCTAAGCTTTGGAAACAACCCAAATGCCCAAAAATAGATGACTGGATCAAGAAGATGTGGTACATATATACCATGGAATATTACTCAGCATTCAAAAAAGATAAACACATGCAATTTGCAGCAACATGGATGGCGCTGGAAGGGATCATGCTCAGCGAAATAAGCCAAAAAGAAAAAGAAAAATACCGGATGGTCTCACTCATAGCAGGAATCTAGAAAACCTAAATAAGGGACCAGGAAAAAGAATAATTATAAGAAAGAAAAAATCAAAATCAACAAACAACTATGAACCAGAGATACACTATGGGCGGGGGGAGCAGGGAAAGGAGGGATTGGGGTCAAAATAAGGGGGTTGCAATTGTATGGGGAATATAAAAATAAAATTAAAAAAATAAATAAATAAAATACATTTTTACGTTTGAAACACACACACACAAAAGAATATGAGTAAAACAAATGCATTTTAATCAAATACTTAGATTTTGTGACCAGAAGTCCTACACAAAAATAATTATTAGATGGTATTCTTCAATCAGATATGAATTTGGGGGTCATATTCAATAATTAATTTAATTTAATGGTATTTAAAAATTACCTAGGGAAAGTACAGAGAGAAAAGGACTTGGACCAAATCTGAGTACCCCGACAATGTCATCCTTCTCTTAATTAAAGTGAGGACTCACACTTCTTCCCTTAAAGGTCTTTTTCAAATACACCCAATTGTCTTAAGCCTCAAAGTTTCTGCTTCACCTGTCATTAAATGGGCCCAGCTCTATACTTTCTTTACACCTGTACCTGAGATGCTGAGCTCTGCTGGCACATTTGCACTGCCTGGAAAGCAGGCCAGTCAATTCTTGATCTCCAGCTTTGTTTTCCATGATTTTATTACCCCTATGGCCCTTATTTTGTCTCTTGAAGTATTTTCTTACTCAAAATAAAACTAGTTCTAACCTTCACAACTCTTTTAGTCCCCTAGACACACCTTCTCCTTCTATTCACATTACCAGCTGGTTCACAGAGAAAACAAAGCATATAGTGGAGATTGTGGTCTGCAATACAGCCCTCCCTGTCTGGATCCTGGTGCTCATTGCTTCAGCTTCTGGGAGTGTTGGCAGCTGATGACTCTCTGCCAAGTGAGTCTCTCTCTAGGAGTTCTCCTCATCCCTAGAGAGCTGCCTCTCACCAGAAACAACCTGAATCCAGTGACTGGTTAGCACAGGAGTAGAAAAGCCAGGACCCATTGCCTTGAGACAGGACAACCATGAGAGATATTCCCAGGAGTCCCTGGAGAATTGTCTGAGAACTTCATCAAAGCCGCATGATAGTTCCAATTCTCCCTCTTCCTTGCTTTCCTTACTCTTTCAAGTGTTGTTCCTTAAAGCCACCTGTGGACAAATTTCTATCTTAGCATCTGTCTCCTAGGGAGGCTAGCACAAAGCAGGGACTCCCTCAAATCCTGCCTTTCTCTCCTCCAGCTCCGAACTTAGTTAAGTGATAAGTTTGTGCTCGTTCTTCTCTCATTTGAACATAAATCTTTCTACTTGTTTTCTGGATACATATCAGAGCAAAACACCCTCTCCACACCCGCCACAATGCATCAGACTGAGAGCTTTGTTCTTAGACTTCCCCTCACTCTCCAGCATCTCTCTGGTGGGTCATTCCCAGTAGCATATAAATGTCTTCAACCACACTCATCTTAAAAGAAAAAAAAATATAAACTCCCTAATATTCTCTCTAATACTCTTATCTATTATTTGTTTTTCCTCCCTTCACTGTTCTTCCGAAAGAACAGTCAAGTGACTTAACCCATTGTGGTTGCTCTTCCTATATCAAAATTTCTCCAAAACAGTTCTCATAAAGTCCATAATCAATGGCATCTTAAATCCAAAGGCCACTTTGAAATAACTTGTCATTGGACACAAATTCCATCTCCTGCACGCAGCAGACTCCGTCTCACCCATCCTTCCCTCTCATGTCCATGAGTGTCAGGATTTCATCCTTCACCCCCCTTTCTATCTTTATAATTCATCTGTCCCCAGGACCACACCCTGTAGGATGATGACTCCCCCATCTAAGTTTCTGGTCTATACCTCCTTTTTGAGCTCTATATATTCATACCCAACTACATCTCTGCTTATACCTGTATCCCCTGCCAGCCCTCTGCCTTCATGCCCTTTAGGTCATAGCCAGACTACTTATTATTACGCATCTGGGTCTTTGCACATGCTGAAACTGTTGTTTTGAAAGCCCTTTTCCCTGGACTCCCTTCTCCTTCAAATAGCTATCTCTCACATATACTACAAGTCTTAGATTGAATGTCACCTGTTCTAGAAATATCTTCTGCTTAGTCAGTATGGAATTGGGTTTTCCTTTCAGTGCATGAACACAGCAACCAGTGTTTATCATTATCTTAGCAACCAGAGTCACCATGGACAGCTGTGCCAGATAGGAATTGCTCAACCCGAGGGAATGCAATTATTAAGACTACAACATGAATGGAACCCTTTGGAATGTGAGATAAAGAATTTCTGCTAGTATCTATCACAACATATTTAATTTTTTTATGATTCAAAAGAAAACACAAAAATTCACATTGAGTATGACAAATGTATGATGAAAATGGGTCTCTACTATGGAAACATAAACTAGAAACCACTTGTTTTCAGGTGCCTTCTAGATATAGCTTGTTGATATATCTATTACTCAGCTGTCTGAACCATGCCCACTCCCCACCTCTCTTGCCACAGGCTGAAGTGGGTAAGGCCTGGGAACTAGATGCTCAATCCCTTGGGATTCTAGTTAGACTCCACCATTAGAAGACCAGATAACATTTAGAAGGCAGAAGAGAAAGAGAATCCATCTAGTTCTGCCTCAGCTGCTAGCTAGTAGGTTGGCAAATGGAGGTCATGGGATTTCCCCTCTGCCATGAGCCATTGTCATAAATTCCCTACTTCATGGCTATGGGCCCCTGAGAGCTACATGAAAGCTCCCAACACTTATGGAATCCTGAAAGGCTGAGACCTCCACTTTTAAAGATTTTTCAGAGGCATCCCTAGTCCTTCATACCCTGGGCTAGTGATGCTTGCCTAAGTATCTAATAACCTGATATTGACATCTTATTCTTTATAAAATAGGATGGTACCAATTACCACTCTATACATATGTAATACATATATATTCCATTTATCTCCATAATTCATAACAATGTCATGAGCAATGATAACAAGAGTTCACATATAGAATTAGATAAGTTTTAAATAGTGGAAGATGAGTAAAGATGAGTGTTCAATTTGGGTAAGTTTGAAATATATCTTCTCATTTTAGAACATGCATTTTGCATAAATTATAGACAGACTGATTGCACAGTGTTTAAAGAGAATAACAGCAGCAGTTTTATTTGATGTATTACTGCATAGATATCTTTACTGAGCTGATGTCTCACTCAGCTCACTTTAACTGCACATCCAGGGCATGGATTTCATTACACCACATGGAATTCTCTGTCCAAGGCAATAGCTGTCAACATGGTGAGTCTCATCCTCCAGTAGGGCTACAGGAAAAGCCTGCATCTGAGCACCACCTTCCCACAGACTGGACTTTTTTTTTTTTTTAAGATTTATTTATTCGTGCATACAAAAGCTTGGGGCACAGGCCAGAGGTGTGAGAGGATTCACCATAAACAAGAGTTGGGCACAGAACAGGCAGAGTGACTGAAATACACTGCTGAGGGGAGCAGCGGGCAAGACAGGAAAGGTCTGCTGTGCCATGTGGGCTGCTCCCTGACTGGCTAGGGGGTCGAACTCTTGCTGCAGAGAGCTTCATAGGTTGTGTATTAACCCCTTGTGCCACCAGGGAGGGCCCCAGACTGGACTTTCTGTATTTAAATAGAGTCAGGTTGATTTATGGTCTGTGGGACAAGAAATATAACAAGACCTGCCAGGTAGATAAATCTTAAATTTAGCTTTCATCATGTGGATTGACAGCTGGTAGAGAAGGTGCTTTCATCTGAAATAAGAAGGTCTAGAAGATTATCTTTTTGCATTATGTTAGGCAATGAAGCATTTCTCTTCCAGTGCTCTGGGAGACATCCATCCACGTGGGTGAATGTCTAATGGTGCTTTGCTTTTTCTTTCACTGGAAAACATTTCTTCTGTGATGTCTCTTCTAACTCCAGTGACAGCTGAGCCATTTTCCCACAGTCTACCTTCTCTAGGCCAGGCTAGTAAGAGCTTTGCATCCTCCTAGCTTGGGAAAATCTCCCCTTTGCTGCTTCCTCAGAGTCTCCTGGGTGTGCACAGCTGCTGCATTTCCCTTTTCCCTCCTTCCTTCTGTCCCATCTTCCTTCCTTCCCTCTTCCCTCCTTCCCTCTTTTTCCTTTTTTCCCACCAATCTATCATCTTCCAGCATCTTCTATGTATGTTATTAAGTGCTGAGATGTTCTGCTGATCAGGACCCAGTATACCTGTTCAAGAAATGGCTCCTATTATGGAAAATAATCTAGAGATTGGTGACAAAAGGGCAGAGTGTTCAGCCAGAAATGAGGACAGGGCCGCTGGGATCACAGAGGAGGGATAGCTAACCCAACGAGGGCAGTGCAGTCCTATAGAAACATAATGTGAACTACGTAAGTAATCTTGAATTTCCTTACAACTATATAACATTAAAAAGGTTTAGATCTTTATTTTAATGTTTTATTTAACTAGATAGAGCCAAAATACCATTTTGACATGCAATCAACATGAAACTTAAGCTAAATCTGCACAAATTGTATAGTTAATATGCACAACTTAGAAATCCACTTCCCCATCACTGGCTACATTTCAAGTGCTTGGCAGCCACATAGGACTTGGGACTCTAGGCTATTGCTCTGGAGCAATGGTGCTTCCTAAGGGGGCTAGGCCAGCTGAGCTAAAGAGTAGGCAGAGGAGCTGAACAAGATGAGGGGTGGAGAGATTCTCTATGTTGAAGGAAGAGATAGTTCTGAGGTTAAGCTGCTTGGGGCAGAGAACCCAGAAGGTTTGGGGCCACTGGCAGTGTGGTGTGGGGAATGGAAGGTGAGGAAGGACACAGAGGGAATGATAAATGTGAGCTGAGAGGTCACCAAATGAGATCAAAACAGAAATGTTTTTACAGAGAAATCGGACCTTGCTCCCCCAAGCAGCTGTGACCCAGCAGTGTGTGCACAGGGGAGTGACTTGGTCATAGGAGTATTTTCAGAGGCTACAGATAGATGCCTCCAGGATGGAGGGCAAATAAGGGGCAGAGGCCAGGACTAGAGGTAGAAAACTCTCCTGAAAAGCTGTCACAATAATTCAGGCTGGAAATTAAGGGGTCTTATACCAAGCTGGTCCCAGAACATTGGAGGACTGGGCTCAAAAGAATTTAAATGAATGAAAGCAATATAACCTGATGAAAGCTTATACACAGGGGACAGAGCAGGATGAAATTTCAGGAGCCTTCCGACTTGCACCTTCATACAATCCCAGGAACACTGCACCCACATTCAAGTGGGAGCAACACTGTCTCAGGGCAAGTTTCTGTGGGCAGAACAAATATCAGCTCCCCTCCAACTCTTATGCTTGGGTCTTACCCTCATAGCTTGGGATGTATGTAGTGATATTCGGTGAGATGGAACACAGAGAGAAGGTTTTGGAGAAAATTGCAAGTTGTCTTTGAAAGATGCTGCATTTGAAGTTTATCTTAGTCTACTGTGGCTGTATGTAGGGTAAGTGAAACTCTCAGGCTTTTACGCCATTTGCCTCTGTGGCTATCACTTGCAGCCTTGAATGCAGGAGGCACTTAGGGGCGTGGGCTTAATTGTGGACACCTGGCCTATGGTGTGGGCATGCGCAAGTGGGCACACCTGAGCCTGGAGGCTGAGGATATAAGGGCAGCATCAGGCAGCGCATGACTACTGGGGCGGGGGCGTAAAGAGGGTGGAGGTGGGGAAGTAATGGCTATGGGATGAAGAGACCACAAGAGAAAGTTAGAGATAAGCCAAGAGGAAAGAGAACAGATATACCAGGGCCTCCCTGCCTTGCCAGCCTGCAGGCTTGCCCCAGAAGAATTGGCATAGAAAGAGCATTAAAGCCTGAAAAAACCACTGAGGGCTCCGGGCATCTACTTTATCTATCTGCCTGAATCACTAGAGAACCTGCCCTGTGCCTGCTTCCCAAAACACTGTAGTAGACAAAGTGCTAGAGGTTGGGTGACTTAAGCAACAAATATATATATATATATACACATTTTTAAAGATTTATTTATTTATGCATACAAGAACTGGGGTACAGGCCAGAGGTGTGGGGAGGGGGGCGGTGAGAGGATTCACCAGAGACAGTGGGGATCAGAACAGGCAGACTGACTGAAATACACTGCTGAGGGGAGCAGCAGGCAAGACAGGAGAGCTCAGCTACACCATGTGTGTAGCTCCCTGGCCGGGGCTCGAACTTGTGCTGCAGAGGCTGCTTATAGCTTCGTAATGCTATGCTTAACCCCTTGTGCCACCAGGGAGGCCCAGAAATATATATCTGACAGTTCTTGGGGCCAGAAGTCCAAGATCAAGGTGCTGGGAGATTAGGTTTCTGCTGCCAGCCTTGCTCTGACTTGTAAACGCCACTCTATCAATGTGTCCGCACATGGGATCCAGACCTCACCCTTATAAACTGATTTTACCTTAATAACCTCCTTGTAGGTGACATCTCCAAATACAACCACAGTAGGGGGTTAAAGCTTCAAGATACATATGGTATGGGAGGGAACACGATTTAGGCCATAGTGAGGTTTTTAGGAGCTCAGTGCAGAATTTACAATGGTGGGTTAGGCCTGAGCAGGAGAGGAGTGCGCTTCTCAGCCCATCACTGATAGCTTACTCACTGTTCCTCGCCAGCAGCTTCCCAGCGCTCCTACTCTTTTCTGCCCTTTGCATTGTCTCCACAGATATCTTCCAACCTCCTAGCGCTCCCTCTAGTCTGACTTCTTGTTGGTTCCTTCCCTCTTCCCTCTTCCCTCTTGCCCTCATTTCCCTTAATAAAGAGCTCCCAGGTTCATCCCATTTCTAGCTCTTTTCAGAGGCCCCCAGCTGACCCAAGTTCCTTGATCAGGCTCTGCTGGTGCATTGGTGCTTTTCCTAGACTAAGATTATGCTAGCTAAACCTTACTGATATTTGCTGCAAACATTTTACTTTATTTCATTTTATTCTGCTTAAAATGTGGCATGAGATGTGCTAGGTCAGGCCCTAGGCCAGGCGCCCATCAGCTGGGCGGCTCTGGAAGAAGCTGACTCAGCCAGCCAGAACTTAGCATGATGATGGAACATTTTTTGTTTCTTCAGAGGTTTGTGAATTTTACAAAATTCAAATTAATCCCCCCAGGTTATCTCCTCTGTCCCCACCAAGACCTCAACTTCCTGCACCCCATTGCATAGGGCTGATATTTGTCCCTAAACTACCAGTACTCAACTAACGAGGTCAGTTCATTGGCAAAACCCCCATTTTCTGGAAGGCAGTTTTGCAATATTCTCCCTTCCCTAAACATCCCTCCCCCCTCAAGTGGCTTACTGGCCTCTTTTCCAAACAATTACCATTACCTCTCCCCAGGAGGACTTCTGGTGAATTAATTTTCCCGAAAACATTACAAAGACCATGTTCTTTGTGGAATGTGATAAATATTCATCTTTTTCTAGATTATTTTCATTACTTTCACATTTGATATTGCATGCCATATAGAATATTGTTTTTTGAGGACAGAAGCTTTTGAAGTACCAACTCAGATGATTGCTCGGTAAACTATTAAATTACTTATAGATGCATTAATGGCATAGATGCATGTATATGTATGTATATATACATTATATAATTACCATGTTATGTCCCAGCAAAGAAGTACAAATACCTGGCTTGTTTTTTGCTACATTAGCTGTGAGTGTAAAGAGGCATAAACTGTGTGCCAGGCCAGGTGCCCCATCAGGTTAGGGCAGTGTAGTGCCAGCAAGGCACAGTGCAGCTTTTCTGTGATGTGAGCAGACATGTAAAGGAGAGTCCTGGAGCCCTCAGTGGCTTTTTCAGGCTTTTATTGAGCTTTTACCAGGTACACAACTGGGCTCCCTGGTGTTCCCATTCTTATCTCGCGTTTGCTGCTTCTCCTTCTATTCTGCTACTCATTCTTGTTCTGATGGTTCCCTGTGACACCACCCTATAAGTCCAGTCTCAGCCTTTGTGCACCCACTTAATGCATGCCCACACCCTACTCCAGGTGCCCGCCATCAGGCATGCATGCAGGACCACAGGGATCCATCATTAATCCTAATGGCGGGAGGGCAGGAAAGCCTGATAATTTTTCACTTACCCTACAGGCAGGCTCTGGAGGAAGCTGGCTGACTTGGTCAGTCGGGCCTTAGCATGCTAGTGGATGTTGGCCAACAGTTTACTCACGACTGTCTTCAGGTCGTCCTGGCTCCTCAGAGGGTGGGAATCTTGGCAATGTGCAGGAGTGAAGCTCTATGGGGTCAAGGCACCGCCAGCAGACAGTGACCCCAGAGGACAGGTGGTGGAGACTCTGTCCCCAAATAGCCTCATAACCAGATCGTAGGATTCTGTCCACACAAGAGGAAACACATAAGAGCAAGCCAGGACAGGCAGATCAGGCAAGCGGTGCAATCACTGCCTGTGAAAATCCCAGTGTTGTAGATGGAATAATGACCCCACTTTCTGGTCCCACATCTTGAACATATTTCCCAACTGGCATAAAAGGACTCTACAGCTGTGGTTGGGCACGGGATTTGCAATGGGGAGATGATCCTAAGCCATGCAGATGGGTCTGCAATGTAGTCTTCGGTGTCCCTGTGACTGAAAGAGGGAAGCAGGAAGGTGAACCAGAGAGGTCTGAAGATGCTGTGCCACTAGTCTTGAAGATGGAGGAAGGAGCCCCATGTCAAGGAATTTGTGCAACTTCTAGAATCTAGAAAAGGCTGAGCAACAGATGCTCCCCTTATTGTCAAAAGGGACCAGCCCTGTGATTATAGTATCCTATGGAGAATAATAAATTTGGGTTTTTTAGGCCATAAGTCTGGGGTAATTTGTCACAGCAGCAAGAGAAAACTGATATACATAGTTAGGGTGCAACTACAAAAAGGAAAATGTTATTAAATTCTACCTAGAGGGCCTCCCCAGTGGCGCAGCGGTTGAGCGCTGGGTTGCGAAGCTGCCCGCGGCCTCTGCAGCGCTGGTTCGATCCCCGGCTGCTCCCCGGCCACCGGAGGAGGGTCCCACATGGTGCGCAGACCTCTCCTGCCGCCCGCTGCTCCCCTCAGCAGTGTACTTCGGTCCTTCTGCCTGCTCTGCTCCCTGCTCTGGTGAATTCTCTCACCCTCCCGCGCTTCTGACTGTACCCAGTGCATGTATAAACAAGCAAACAAATAAATAAATAAAACATGCCTCTATTAAGAAAAAAAAAATTAAAAAAAAAATTCTACCTAGAATCTGAGATCCTTTAAAATTTGGCTCCATAAAATTATTCACCTGAAAAGAGGTCTCTGCATCCTAATTCTTTCTAAAAACAAAAGTTTGTGAGAAAGGCACAAACAGCGTGTACCCATCACAGCTCACAGCATATGATCTAAAATGTATTTTTCTCTCATCTGCTCCTGGCAATGCATACCAATCATAAGGAAATGAAGAGGGGAAAAAAATCACCTTTACCTCTGTAGGGTAAAGAAAATATCAGGCTTTTCTGCCCTTCCGCCATCAGGATAGATGATGGATCCTTGTCCTGAATGCATTCCTGATGGCGGGCACCTGGAATAGGGTGTGGGCATAGGTAGATGGGATTCAGCTGAGCTAAGACTGTGCTTTTTTAAGGGCGGCGTCACGGGGGCGCCAGCAGCAGCAGTAGAAAACCGAAGCCAAAGCCGAAAGAGAAGCTGAGAAGCAGCAGAACGAACTCCAGAGAGCTCAGATAGAGTAAAGACTTGCTGGGGGCTGGGAGGCCTGCCAGCCTCCAAGCCCCCCAGCCAGCACCCCTGCCTGCCATATGCCTGGTGAACCCCAATAAAAGACCTGCAAAAAACCACTGAGGACTCTGACTCCTCCTTTACCCAGTCTGCATGGGATCAGAAAACCTGCACTGTGGCCAGTCCTGCCCTTACAACTTCCTTCAGTCAAATATTTAATGTTGGAAACTTATAGGTCACAAATGAGAATTCTGTGAGCTTAGGAAAAGAACAGTCTCTATAGATGTGATGTGATATATATATATATATAGAGAGAGAGAGAGAGACAGCAATTATCTTCAAATATATTTCCAAGAGAAATATATTTCAGAAAGTGCTTTATACATTACAATCAAGCGCAATTAAAGTATGATTTTTTTAAAGATTTATTTATACAAGCACTAGGTACAGTCAGAAGTGCAAGAGGGTGAGAGAATTCACCAGAGCCAGAGCGGGGAACAAAACTGGCAGACTGACGAAATACACTGCTGAGGGGAGCAGCGGGCGGCAGGAGAGGTCTGCGCGCCATGTGGGACCCTCATCCGGTGGCCTGGGAGCAGCCGGTCATCGAACCGGCGCTGCAGAGGCTGCGGGCAGCTTCGCAGCCCTGCACTCAACAACTGTGCCACCGGGGAGGCCCAATTTAAGTATGTTTTAATCAGAATAATTCTCAGAAGTAAATGCATGTTTTAATCGACATTTCTACTTTTTCAGTCTTTTAAGATTTTATTTATTTATACAAGCACTGGGTACAGTCAGAAGCTTGGGAGGGTGAGAGAATTCACCAGAGCCAGAGCGGGGAGCTGAACAGGCAGAGGGACCGAGGTACACTGCTGGGGGGAGCAGCAGGCAGCAGGAGGGTCTGCGCACCATGTTGGACCCTCGCCCGGTGGCCGGGGATTGAACTGGCGCTGCGGAGACTGCAGGCAGCTTCGCAACCCAGCGCTTAACCAGTGCACCACCAGGGGAGGCCCCTTTTCAGCCTCTTTCTGAGTTAATTCTTTTCAAAAAGGTAGAAAGACCTCAACTTCAGCTGGGAGCATTTTACCCTTTGGTCTCAAAACCAATGATTTCTGTATTTACTTGGACTACATAGTTTACCACTCATTATGACCCAATCAAATTTTGTGGTTTATCTCTGAAACAGACTTTTACATGAGGCTACATTAAGAAAATTTGGATCCTTGAAGACTGGAAAAATAGAGTATATGGAAGGTATGAACAAGAGCTTCATTAAACCTTGGTCAAGCAAAACCATGGGTCATCCTTAGTGCTTCTGAGGTCATTGTAGTGTAAAAGAAATGATTTGCAATAGTAATGAAACTGGCCGACCAGGCTTGGAGCCTGAATTTGAGTTTTCATTTGTACTAAGCTATGTGATCTTCAGAAAGTGACTTGGGATCTCTGGTCTTCCATTTCTTCTTTTGTGATTAAACATGTGTAGGGTAAGTAAAGTATCAATGCTGATTCCTACCATTACGATTAATGATGGATCCTTGCGGTCCTGAATGCATGCCTGATGGCGGGCACCTGGAGTAGGGTGTGGGCATAGGTAGATGGGATTCACCTGGGCTGAGACTGTTCTTATAAGGGCAGCATCACGGGGACACCAGGAGAGAGAAGAACCATGAGAGGAGCAGAGAACAAGGCCACGAGAAAACGCCAGAGCCCAGATAGAGTTAAGACTTGTTGGGGGCTGGGAGGCTGGCCCCCCAGGACCCCTGCCTGCCATGTACCTGGTAAATCCCAATAAAAGCCTGAAAAGCCACCAAGGGCTCCAGGACTTCTCCTTACCCCTTCTGCTTAGATCATAGAGATCCTGCTCTGTCCCTTCCTGCCCCCTACAACATGTTTGGTTGTTTACTAGTGTGTAATATTTCTCCTTCAAGGGACACAAAGCAGACACCACATGAGCTTGCTCACTAGTAAGCATGGGATTTGACCAGCTCTTGCCACGTGGGGGAAACTCAATAAATGATCCAATGTGAACAGTTGTTGGCATTTTGTTCCAAAGTCTGCAAGAAGAGTCTCTGTGTCGATGGCTGGACTGGACTGGGGCTGGAGAATCACTCTGACTTCACTCATGTTTGACACTCCAGGGCAGCCAAAATGACTGAGGATTCACCAAGTCTTTGTCTTCAGCGTTTCTGGTATTCAGATTTCTAACAGACCAATTGCTTCCAAGAGAGTATAAAAGGGGAACTGCCTGGACTTATCAGGGCTTGTTAGAAACAGGCAATTCTGTTTCAGGTCAATTATGCCACAGTCTGCTGAAGAGGAAAGAAGACAACTTATCCTTGAAGAGACGCTCTTGCAAGCAAGGGCGCTAGGTGGCAGCTGTCTGCACACACCCCTCACCCCTCTAGGTGACCTCAGGTTCCATACTTCTATATAATTTGTAGTACTAACCTTCCATGTCCCAAAAGCTTGGGTAATTAGGCTTTTTGGCATTTTATTGTACTAGTGTCTATTGTTGCTGGAACAAATTAGCACAGTTCTAGTGGAGACACTGATTTACTATCCTGTAGTTCTGGAAGTCAGACGTCTAAAGTCAGTTTCACTTGGACTGATATCAAGGTATTGGCAATGCTGATTCCTTCTGAAGATTTTAGGGGAGAATCACTTGTCTTGACTTCTTTGGCTTTGAGAGGCTGCCTGCACATCTTGGAGCTGACCACTTCCTACATCTTCAGAGCCAACAAGTTCTTCTCCTGGCTGTGACTCTTACACTGGCTCTTCCTCCTCCTCCTTCCACCTTTAAGGATTCCTGTTATTGGTCCCACCTGAGTTATCCAGCAGGATAATCTCCCCATAATCTCAAAGCAGACCAGCAGCCTTCAGTCCAAATGTGGCCTTAATTCCTCTGGAGATGTGACGGGGCATAGACCCGGGTCTGAGGATTAGGACAGGTACTAATTTGGGAGCTGTTATTCATCTTCCCATTTAAGACACAAAAAACTTTTTATTTGCTTTGGATGATATTTTGTAAAGAAAATATCCCATAAACACGTAACCTTTTTACTCCATTCTAATCTACTAAACTTGTTAGACATACACAAATAAAAGAAAAGGGGTTATGGATAGAGGCCTGGGGAATCCTCTCTGCACATATTCATAACTTTATTCTGGGGGAGAAGAGAATCTACTGTAATTAGAGAATTAGGGGACAGGGTTGTATCCCCCAAAGCCCCACCATGGGGACAAGCTGGTCCTTCTACCCAGGGTCCGTTTATCTCCAGGACCAGAGCAAGACCCCAGTGTATGAATGGTGTCTGCTGGAAGCAGACTCCCCTGTTATGACAAAAGCTTGGCGAGCAGGTGCTCCCAGCAGAATGTACAATCAAGGTATTCGAGAGGCTATAAACGTGACAAATAGAAGAACTTCAAGACAGCATTCACAGGCAGAACATGATTTCCTGAGATTCACTCATAAGCTAAGTTTAAAGTTTATAATAGAAGTCTCAATACCTATTTCTATTGTTTTTCTATTACAAGGGAAGCAGAGAGAAGCCAACTATCTCAATCCAAACATGGTCATTGAATGAGGTCATCAAAGATAGAACTAAATTATCTCACTGCATAGAAAAGTTGGGGGGCAGAAATTCAAACAGTCAGCTCATGATGCAGACAAATTTCCTGCATGTCCAGCACAAGAAACAAAGTACACAAATATTTAAGTGGTTTGTAAAAGCCAGGAGGGCGGCTAAGAAAAACCCTTGCACAGTAATCTTGTCATCTTACTTGTCTGCCCAAAGCCAGACTTGGCATCCTGCCTCATTTGTTTAGTTGAGCTCAAACAATGTGCGTGAGACCACTGACTTCAGGGTAGGAACTACATGTGGAGTCGGTGTGATAACTGGGGCGCATTCCACTACAAGTTGACATTGCAGTGCAGAGAAACAAGGATGCTTTCCAGAGGCAGACTGTCAAACCACCAGGACCCTTGGCTGTGTGTCAGCAGCCTGTCGGGGTTTTGGGATAGCCTAATCAAACCTTATCATGGTCCATGATATGGGCTCTGAATCTTCATCTGACCTCTTGGAGAGTTTTATAGGATCAATTGCTCAGCAGTCCATCAGATATCCCAGGCTTTTCCAGGGCATACATCCCTGAAGTCAAGTGTATGTATCACTCAGCATCGAGTGATCACTTCTGCAGATGTCCTATTACTTCTAGCCCTCACCTGACGTGTGCCATTCCTCTGCTAAGCCATCTGCACACACAATCTTCCACTACAGTGACCCCAAGTTTCTAGTATTCACAAGAAAGGTGCCTCAGTTTTTACTAATGTTAATGTTCTACCCCAGGAAATAGACAGCAGCTTTGATGATAAATCCTAAAGAGAAACTACAGGCCTCAGTAACAGTTATTTTGCCTTCTCATGCCAAATGCAGTCCAGATGTTCTCAATCCACCAACATGCTTCCTCTGCCCTCACCCTTCTCTGCAATTCTCAGGCTCGGTAAGAAGGTACAACCCCGTTAACAGGGCATACTCTATTGATAAAAATGGAGTTGATAATCTAAAATGCTGAGGTGATCCTGCTACCATTAATTCAATAAACGGGCATGGGTATTACACTAAACAGGAGCAGAGCCTTAAGCATCATAAATTTCAGAATTCGCATCCAAGTCTATTCTCTGAGCCTATTTCCTTGTCTATAAAATGGAGATAAATAATCCTGGCCTTGGCTGCTTCCTTCACAGTGATGTTGTGGGATCAGTGAGATCATAGAAAGAAAGTTTCTTGAAAAATGAAAAGGGTTAGTGTGACCTTTATTGGAACACCTATGTGTTACTTATATGTTAGCAGTTCCCACAGAGAAAAAACTCACTAAAGAAGTGAGAAAATTATTTGCCTCACTGGATTCCTACTCTGTGGTTGACCAGAAAGCCTGAAAGCTCATCATTCTTTAGGAAACTTCTTTGGATGTCAGACACAGGTAAGGATTCCAAGGGAAAGGCCTGTTTATGATCTTGACACAAACTTCAAAAGGTTCATGTCAGTTTATGTGGTAATATGGCTTATTTGTTAACCCCAAGAAGATTTTTAAATTGATTAACTTGCCATTTCCAGCCAAGTTGGAATAGTATCATTTTCTCCCTAGTCCTCCCCTTAAAAATACAAAAGTGCTAGATGTAGCATAAAAAGCCAAACCTAAAAAATTAAACACAGAATTACCTATGACCTAGCAACTCCATTTCTTGGCATATCACCCAAAGAATTTAAGGCAAGGTCTCAAAAGATTTATAGGCCCAGGTTCATAGAGCATTATTCATAATAACCAAAGGGTAGAAAGAACCCAGTGCCCACTGTTGATGAATAGATTAAAAAGTTGTCATATATGTTGGATCCAGAAACTCCCAATACAATACCCAAAATGTAAAGAATACAATAATTTTAAAAATATACGTCATAGCAAGAACCAAAACAATCCTACCACAAATAAGAAAAAAGTAATGAGAAGATTCTAAGAACATGATTCATATATTGGAATTATCTGACAAGAATTTTATTTTTTTATTACAATTTTGGGGTTATATGTGTGCATGTTCTACTCATCCTCCAGCAAGCCTCTGGTGCCAATGCCCTATTCCTATCCCCTTCCCTCCCCCATTCCCTCATCTTTTTCCCTTCTTTCCTATGGTAACCTTAAATGTTTTCACTAAATCTAAGATTTACGTTTGCTGTATTTTGCCAGTATGTTTTTTTTCATTTATTTATTTATATTCCACAGATAAGTGAAACTATCTGATATTTTGCCTTTCACTTTCTGACTTATTTCATTTAGCATAATCATCTTGAGGTTCATCTATTTTTGCCCCAAAATGGTACTGTTCTTTTTAACTACTGTATAGTATTCCACTTAGTATGTATACCACAGTTTCTTTACCCATTTGTCTACAACTACACACCCACACCCATGCCAAATATATGCACATGCAGATAAAGGTACATACAAAGTGGTAAAGACTAAGGACAGTCAGGATTCTAGGCTAATATTCTATTGTGTTGGTTTCCTAAGGTGGCAACTTGTGTGACTTTGAGCAACAGGAATTTATTGTCTCTCAGTTCTGTGGGGCTAGAGGTGTGAAGTGAAGGTGTCATTCTTCCTCCCCTCTTCCTAGCTTCTGGTGGTTGCTGGAAGTTGTTGGCATCCCTTGGCTTTGCAGCTGCAAACCTAAATCTCTGCCCTGGCTCTGCCACAAATTCTCTATCTTCGCCTTTCATTCTGGTGAGGACACAAGTCCTACTGGATTTAGGAGTCCCTCCTACTGCAACATAATTTCATCTTTCCTTATTACATCTGCAACAACAGTATTTCTAATGAAGTTCACATTCTGAGGTACAGGGTTGTTGAAGAATCCAACATGTGTTTTTGGAGGAAGGGATATAATTCAACCCATAATATGTACCAATGTCAATTCTGTTTTTGATCTTGTATTATAGTTATATAGCATGTCACCAATACGGGAGTTGGGGCTATATTATTTTTGTAACTTCCTATGAATCTATAATTACATCAAAATAAATATCCTTAAGATGATTTTGTTTCATAAGCAGAGATCAAGTATGAGGGGTTCTCACTCCATTTTCCATCTTCATGGCACATTTTTGGACTTGACATTTCTAACTGTTTTTGACAAGGAATGAATTTTCTTTGATAATTTTTCTTTGGTTCTCCCTAAAGGCCCACTGAATATGTAGCATATTTTAATATAAGCTAGTCAGCAGCTTTGAGACTTTAGTGAGATTTCTCTTGTCATTGCAATCCCTCATAAGAATTTCACAAAATAAATCAAGTCTGGTAAGAAAGAATGGTCAATAATTTCTAAACTCTGCCAATGGGAGAAGATACTAGAATTCTAAAATATGTTCACTCCTCTCTAGTCTCAAGTTACTGTGGTCTGAGCCTGGAGAAATGGTGACATTTTCTTAACCTTTTCCAGAGAAAGCTTGAGAGATGATTCTTGATTTCATGCAACTGGGTCTAGTGGTTCCTGTATGTTCCTGGAAATGACGTGGTGGGAAGGAGGGACATAACTGTGTGGAGTGGAGCTGTAGTGCCAGTAAGGCACAGGGCAGGTTCTCTGTGATCCATTCTTACCCTAATGGCTAATTAAAATCCTACTGTATACCAAGGGGGAAATAGAAGTAGAGGAGTTGAATTCTTCTCATGCCACATCACAATTTACCACTGACTTAACAGCTTGAGATGACATGCCTTGGTTATCTTGCCATTTCTGTAGGTCAGAAGTCTAGGCAGGGTCTCTCACAAGATGTGAGCCTGGTGCATTTCCTTCTGGAATTCAGTGTCTACTTCCAGGCTCATGTGCTTATTGACCAGATTCGGTTCCTTGCCACTTCAGGATTGAGGTCCCAGCTTTCTTTCTATCTAGGGGTGTTGATTAGAGATTGCTCTCAGCAGCTAGAGGTCATACTTAGCTCCTGCTAAGGGCCTTTACAGCATAACAGCTAGCTTCAAGACCTACAGGAGGGTCTTTCTCATGTTTGCAATATCACTACAGGAAGGGTCCAGACCCTTCTAAGGACTCAGGTGATCTCCCTTTTATTCAAAGTCAGATCATGAGGGACCTTAATTATACCTGCAAACTGACCTTCACCTTTCAAATCTAACCTCAGAGGTTAAATCCATCATATTCACTCTTTTCCCTACTCAAAGGGAGGGAAATACATAGGGTATTTTACACCAGGTGGTAGAAATCTTGAGGTCCTCCCAGAATTCTACCTCTTACAGTTGTGGGACCCTAGAAGGAGCATTTGAGATGCTGAGCCCAGCACTGGCTGGAGTCCAAGAGAAACCAGCTGGAGAACTCTGACAGTAGGCAGGTAAGAGAAATAGAGCACAGCCCAATTCTCTATTAAACCAATGCAGTATGTGGCTGGGATGAACTAAAACTCGGATACTCTGCAGCACCTTGAGTCCTAACAGGCAGATGCTGAGGGGAACTCAGAGCTCTTGGGGAACCAGGAGTCAGTCCTAGCATGAACAGAGCAAAAGTAGATTCTGATCTCTGCTAGACTCTGACATATATTGGTCACCAAAACTTCACAGGAAGGAAGGCCTACAATTGCCCAACAGTGCAGGTGGGAGAAAGTACCCAACACCCACTTGTCTCCACTGTCCAGTGAGGGTAGCCTGGACATGGGGGCAGTGGCATTTTCTGATTTGGGGAAGCTGGTACTGACATTCTTCACACTGGTGAGAATCGTCCAGGTAGATGGCGGAGGAGGGTGGGTGGCTTTCCTCACCCTGGGAAACTGAGGACTGGATAAACCAATGTGTCAGAAACTAGCCTCTGGTTTGAAGAGGAGCTCTCTTGATAGGACAGATTTGGGGAGCCCTCCCCTAGAGTTCATATACAAAATGGGTTACTGATGTAGAGCAGAGAGGAAATTTCCCCCATCCCTCTGGGTTCTGGTGGAACAATCAGATTAACATCTGGCAGATCAGTAGGAAAAACAACAAATGTAATTGCATATACGTGGAGAACCTACTTGGATGTGGACTCCGAAGTAAACAGGATAAAACAAGGGTACTCGTGCTGAGCTAAAGTCTAGGGTAGGGAACTGGGACTTCAAGAAGGGAGACCTGCTCACAAGACGAAAGGGTGCCCCGTGACAAAAATCACATCTGTAATTACATGCTTGCCCTGACCTACAGATAGCTTTCTCCATTAGAAAGGTTATTCCTAGACATAACCCTAAATGTGGGCAACGCCCTCGACTTTCATCCTTTTTGGTAGGTAAGGGTGTTGGAGAGAGAGGTAGGGCTGCAGAGAGCCTTTGTCAGGGTCCCATTACAAATGAAGCCCCAGAATCTGTATCCTAGACCCTCATGGCATTTGGGGATTTGGTGGGCATGGCTGGTGTGAAGGTGCTGCTCTTGGGTCTGATGGGGGAGCGCAGAGTTTGCAGGGCAGGCATTTGGAGAAGGCTAGGCATGGAGAGTGGAAGCAAGGGTGAGTGGGACACCTCTTGGTGGTGTCAGACCCACAGGGGCCGACTTTGATCTCTAGTCATAGAAGCTGGAGCTACAGATGCAGGAGGACTCAGCGAGTCTGACCAGAGGCCACCCCACACTGACTGGGTGAGCCAGTGCTCAGTGACATTGACTCACACTGGTCTCCGTGGGGCGAGGCTGCTCCTGCACCAGGACCTCCCACGTGTCAATAGTGCTCCATGTTCTCTTGGAAAAATTTGGAGCAGAGGATTCTGGAGAATAACATTCCAAATTAGCTAAAGTGACAGGATAGAAACCCACCTGACACAATCTAAGGAATGATCATGTCTCCTGGGAAGACAAAGTCCAGGAGTTGAGGAAATGCAACTATAGGGATCTCAAGTGTCTTTTTTCAATGGGGTGCAGGGACAAAAAGTCTCTACAGAGGTGGGGGCATTGTGTTGACTGTGGAAATAAAGTGGGGTTAGGATGTGCGACCCAGATGGAGGCAATGTGTGGGGCTCAGGGAACCTGGAAGCCCAAGTGTTCAGCAAAACGGCAGGACAAGGAGGCGTAGTCTCTGCTGCTGGCCTGGTGCCCACAGAGACACAGGCAGCAGGACAGAACAGGAGCGGGCAGAAGGAGCCTCTGTCTGCAGATGGGAATGCAGAGATGAGCCTTGTGCTTCCTCTCCCAGGGCAAATAATGAGACATAAAATATGTTTTACAGGCCATGAAGTTTCCTACTCCCTTGTGTGAAATTAAAGTCTTTGGGCTGGACTCACAGTATCTTTTTTTAAGATCATGTTTCAGATGGTCCATTTTAGGTCTTGAACTCCCTGTGATACCTTACTTTATTTTATGTAGATTTTTTACTACACTAAGTAAATATTAAAACATAAATGGCGCTCAGATCTCCTTTCATTACTCATCAGCTGTAGCTGCCTTAAAACTTGAGGGGATTATCTTTTGCCTACAGGACAAATGAGGTTGAAGCTCCCTCCTTTGTCTTCTCTCTCTCTTTCCCTCCTCTCTCCATCAGTTCCTTAATTTTTCATTTTCTTTTTCTTTTCCAGTTCCCATTTTCTTCCCCAATATATCACAATAGTAATAAAGGACGTGTAACAAAGACCATTTGACGATGACAACAACAAAAACTGTCTGCAGAGCCTGTGTTCCCACTCAGTCCTGTCTCCACATATCCTTAGTCCTTCATTGTCCCTGGGACTTCAGCAAGAGGCATAATTTTGTATTTTGTCTTATTCATTTGATAAGATCATAAAGATATTTTCCATTTTGCCAAGTGGGTTTCTGCATTACCATTTAAAACAAGCCTATAGTTTTCAGGCAGCAGGTAACAGCCCCGTTTGGGGATGGAGAAGACTTGACCTCGGTGTTGAGAGCTGTGGGAGCAGGTGCTTTAGTCTGAGGGTGATGCGCAGAGTTGCCCTCTGGTCCACAGGAGCCACTTTGCCACTCAGATACCAGTTACAGTTGATGTGCATGGAGTGATTTGAGTTTTCTCTGAGTACGGGTCAGAGTGATGACTGAGGTGCTACAGGAAGTATTTCTCATCATGTGTCCCCTCTAACCAAAGACAGGTTTCCCCCCGATCTTCCCCTTCTCCCCTTTGTTAGTCTATGAACCAGGAGACAGCAAAGAAGCAGCCAGACGGGCCTACTCTGTGAAACATGGCCTTTCCCCAGCTGACCCCTGCAGAGCCAGAGCAGACAAGCATCAGTGTTTGTGTGTCCCTAGAAGGCCAGAAATGGCTGCATTCACTGCATGCACTCTGCTTTAAGTAATATTGTATTTGATCTGCAGGACACCCCATGAGATACTGAGGCAGCTCACAGGTGTGGTGCAGGGTGGGAAGCTGGGGTGTGATGGGAAACTCATGCCCTTCACCACTAGCCACTGCTGATTCAGACCCACAGGGCACGTCTGGACTGTAGCCTCCCTCCAACTTCTGCAAGCAACCTGCAAGAAACCAAGGCAGAACACAGATATATCTGCTCTGCACAATTTTCTTGCCCATCACTCTTGGGGTCTGCATGTGCAGCAACATCTGCTCTTACAGCCTGAGTTGCCCTGAGCAACTCAGCTGCTCCTCAGGCCCCCAGCAGATGCAGTGCTACCTGGGTTTTAATGAAGTGGCGGCACCATTTAACCTATCTAGTCTTCCTTTTCACACTTCAGGTGACCTCTGGGCATAGAGCTGTGGGGATGAGTCATAGGGCACCACTGTGTCCAAAGTGACGGATGACAGGGGACACTTGAGAACATTTTCGTATTGTTTATATTAAAGGAACATGTATCTTATTTCCTAACACAATATGACATTTGACATGTTGAGTCAATGCAAGTCACTGGTGAAGTCCCTGAATTATAGCAGACAAGTAATTAGTCCCTGGAGGCTTCAACACTTTTTTATTTTTAATGACCGTGGTTTTTTTTTCTTCAAATCTTAATATCCACAAATACCCCTCGCTCTCCACACTCTTCCCCAAACATAGGTCCAGCACTTTTCCATCTGCAGATTCAGCCCAGACCATGTGCTAACAACTGCTGCCCCTGACATTTCACAGCAGTACTCCCGAATCATCTTTGTGATTTCATACTGTCACCACTTCACATCCTAGGTGTGGTTGTGTTGGTGCTAACCATCCAAATATATCTAGGGATGGTGCTAACCATCCCTTATATCTAGAAAAAGATGGTTTACCAGGTTACCGTGCAATGCAGAGCCCAGCACCGTCACACGCACAGCTGCACAGTCTTCCTACGTCTGTGAAAAGGAAACCAGCTCCTCCTGGTTCTGGTTGTAAAAGCTCAGGACGCCACCAAAGTGGACGGGAGTAGCCTTGGTGATTCACAGAACAGCAGGCGCTTTCAATTCCAATCTAAACAATAAGTCCTGCTTTTTTTAATGGGCTTAGGTTAAAATTACTGATAAATACGACAGAAACATTAAAACCTCAAGTATGGAATTGCCTTTTTAAATCTCAAGGACATTGAAACGGAATAAGTAACCATTTGGTATTTTTTAAGTTTTGGGTTTATTGAGGGGCGGTGGCGGGGGAGGGCAAAATACAGTCATAAATTTTGATTTTTCCATGCCATGAGTTTGCCAGTTCAGACAAATTGAGGACAAAGACAGTTTAAATCAACTTAAATTCTGCATTAAAGAGTATTTTAAGAATTTTAAGCATTTCCAAGTTCACATAGTAACTCAAACCAGGTTGGCAAAATGTTTCCTTTGTTAGAACAAAGCGGTCTTTAGTGGTGATTTGTGCTTTGGCGTTCGGAGCAGAGGTAAGGTACTCAGCTTGTCAGGATGGAGGGAAACAGGGAGAGCTTTATACTGGAGCTCACCTTGTAATTAGGCAGGTCTTAGGATCCACAGGAAGGTCATCTCCAATGGAGAGCGTGACATTTGAAAGATACAAGCAGACATGAGGGCAGATTGGAAAGAGGGTGGGTTTCTGACTTGGTGAGCAGACAGAGGGAAGACAGGGATGAAGTGAGAAGGAAGTTGGGATCGAGTTCCTTTTCCATGGTCACCCTGCTTTTGTCAGGAGCACCTTCCTGAAAGGGTCCATAAGGGAAACATTTAATGACCGTGATTTTGACCTGTGGCCATCCCAGGCATTGGATTTTCTTTTCCCCTTGGAAGTTCTGGGACACTTGGATGCACATCTGGGACAACACAGGCAGAGGAAATGGAGCTGGCACCCATCTGTGCTGGGTCCTAGATTGGATACTAACCCCTGGAAGTGGTTCTAGAGCAGATCTCTGAGGTGAAGATGTTAGGGATTAAAATTATGCTCAGGGCAGAGCAAAAGAGAGAAAAGCATTAGAAGTGAACTCAGCTCTCAGCTGTGCTGGGAAATCCAAGTGTTGAAAATCTCGGATATCCTCTGCCATCTAAGATAGTCTTCCCCTTGAGAAGTTGGCCTCAGTACTTTCTGTTTTCTCCTCTTACTGTGAGCCACAAGAGAAAGAAAGAAGACAACCCCCCCTCCAGACCAGAAAGAACTCCCGATGGACACACTGAGCTGCACCCACACCCTCAGTGCGTAACGTTACCTTCACAACCATCCCAGGAAGAGCGCTGGCCATGCTCTAGGGAACCTGGATGCTGACAAGGGAAGGCCACTCATCAGAGCTCATCATCACAATCACTGTCAATCCATTTCCAGCTCTAAACATAGTTCAGCTTCCATGGCTACTTGTATGTCTGTGGGGGAGGGGACTGAGGGGCCAATGTTTCTTTTTTCTTTTTCTTTTCTAAGGCGTTGAGTTCGAATTTAAAAACTTAAATTCAAGGTGTGGGCCAGGATGTCAAAATGTGATACCTGGACACTTTCGGTCTCTGTGGATTTGGAGGGCTCTCGAGATTTATCACTTCTTATGGGCAACTTAAAGTTGGGTTTCCTCCCATTAGCATTTAACTTTATCTTCATAAATTACCTCCCTCACAACACAATATTGCTGTGCCTTCATAACTCTGTTGGTCTCCCATAAATCAACTGCAGACCTGTTTAATTATACCTCAGCCATTTTAAACAACCAACATTTTTAATGAGGCAGAGAATGCATAAGGCCAGCAAATAGAGTTTTAAGGGTCCATTGTGGGTCACTCTGTGTATATTTTTCAAAGTCAGGCGTTCCTGAGATAAGTTACATATTACCCAGATCTTGAGCTTTGGCCATTGTCCTTTCCTGCTGCGTGACCAGTGAGACGCTCAGCCATCAGCGAGCTGCTTTTTGTCAGTGGCCTTGAAGTGTGTCAGTTACTATAAACACACATGATGAATGATGTTATGGTTATGAGAGGAATTCAGTCACCTTGGTTCTGGCTGCGATGGTGTCAGAGCTGTGGAGGCTGAACCCAAAGGCTACGCCTCCTGCCACAGGCCAGGCCATGCTGCTAAGTGTCATTTACATTAAGACTTTTTCCTGAAATCCATAAATTTCTCCACCGGATTTTAAGGTCAGTGTGATGACTTAATGTACTAGTCACAAATCCCCTCATTTAGGGGATCCAGCCTTGTGAATTTTCCAGAAGATGAATCTAATTTTGCCTCAGTGAGGAAAGACCCTCAATCCTTGTCTCCAAGTCACTCTCAGGTGAGATGTCTCCTCCCCCGTGCCCCTCCACCCCCATCGGTGTGGGATGCATCTGGGCTCCAGGTGAGGGCAGGGAACTTTTGCACACTTGTGTGTGTATGCTCTTGAGGGCCTGGCTACAAAGTGGGGGCGGAACACAGCCCCAAGTACCAGTTCTCAGAGTGGGCAAAGCTGGGCAGGAAGGGGTGGAGGTAAAAGGGATGTGCTTGGTACTAGGTCTGGAAGAGAAAGGACAATGGAATAAATTCCTGAGGACCTTTCTAGACACCTTTTTGTTTTGGTTTGTCTTTGTGATCACAGGAATAAGAGCAATATTAAGAGAACAGTCTATTCCCTATTTTGGCAGGTCCTTACCAACATGCTACTCCCTCCACTCCTCCCACTTCTTTTCCATCTATTCTTGTGCCCACATACTGTCTTGAGTTCTATACATGAAGAATTTCATTCAACCCCAAGACACCCCATTTTACAGATGAGAAAACCAATGCATCAAAGCCTTAAACAATACACCCAAAGGCAGCTTAGCCTGCATAGAACTAGATTCAGGCCACAGCTCAGGCCTATTTCAGAGCCCAGCGTTGCTGCCTAGGGCATGCTGGCCCCTGGATGGGAGTGGAGAATGTGAGATCCAACCTTCAGAGTATGATTCTTTCTGCCTCAGCCAATCTTGCTGAACTCTGATCTTAATAGGTTCTTATTTCTAGCGAAGGAGAAAGCACGCCTAGTGGTTAGAAACACAAGGGCTAAAATCTAAAGTGATCTATCAGTGTCTCAGCTATACACCCAGACAAAGGCACCCAGCTACTGTGCATCTCAGGTGAGTCATCTTCCAAGTGGGAATCATGGCAGAACCTAGGCCTGAAGGAATCAAGGATGACTTAGATGAAGGCCTTGGAAGAGAGGCTGGCTCACAATGTACACTCTAAAAAACATGGGCTGTTATCAGCAATTACTTTCATCTCCTCTGTGTCCCATTTCTTCCTTCATCCTCCCTGCAAGAGAGCTGCAAAGAGCTTGGGGTTTCTGTTGATTTACAGCAGTTACTGATTATGTCACAGCTGTTTACTCATGGCCCAAGAATACTGGGGCAAGTTAGCAGTCTGCACAGGAATCCAGGAAATTGTTATTTTGATCTTTAATGTGAGATTTCTTGCCAAGCTAAGTAACCTTTGTGGGCTCTGTAATATGTTAACATTTAGGGAAAGAGTTTACGAAGTACTCTACCATTTTTAGTAAGGCCCATTACTCCAAACACAGAGTCAAGGTTCCAATTAAACTTCTCCATTAGAGAATTAAAGTTATTTGCCAAAGCAGAAGGAGAAAAGACAATTTTTCATAAATTTTAAGTTTATCTTTCCAAAAACGTCAGTCTCCTCACAGCATTCACTGGCATATGCTTACCTCATTCACTATTTCAGAGCACTGACTGTAAAATGGGGAACATTCTGGAAGCCTGCACAAGAGCGTCTCCTCATTAAGGAATCTTGGATAACATGGGACACACACACACACACACACACACACACACACACAGAGTGACTCTATTATCTCAACATCCAAAGACAAAATATGTTCAAAGTTTCTAGGGAAAAATAAAGAAATGACCCAATTTCTTTGGTCTTGGGAGTGCCTCAATGGCAGTCATTGAGTAGTTTCAATTGGATTTCAAATTATTTACAGTTTTGCTGGGTAGCAAACACAGAAACATTCCAAGTTAAGTAAAATACATGTGTCAAGACACAGACTGAGAATAATGGAGGTTCTTTGTGATTCTGAGACACAATGAGATTCTGTGCCCTGGCAATGGTGAGCCGAATGTGTGGAGATAATGTTGGAAGTTTCTTGAGTGCCATGTTAGATAGTTAGAAGTTCACTCCGATGGATATATTTCATCTCTGGCAGTTTTCTGCTAAACCTTATGTGCCTGCACTGTTGGGCCTCAGGAACCTTTATAAGAAGCCATGGGCAGAGCAGGAAGCCTGAACACTGAGCTGCGTGTCCATGGGGCACACATGCTTCTCAGTGGCCATGGCCATGCCATCCCCATTGGTAATGTCTAATGCCAACTTTTGGAGAGTCCAAGGGAACCTTTGATCATGCTTTCTCAGTCTCCTTTATTTTACTTTTACTCTAGACTGTAAAGTGTTTCCTAAAATCCATCTTGCTCATCAGGCAGGAATGACTCTTTGTCAAGGTTCCCAGTGATATTGTTAAGAAGTAAACTCCTATCCTGGGTTCTCTGACCTTTTCAAAATTCTAGAATAATGGGACTTCCTAATATGGCAGGATCAGTAGTGAAGGGAATGCAGGCCATGGCTGCACAACTTCCTCAGAGATCTGTAGACTTACCAGACTGTTCAGAGAAGTGGCATGAAGACCCATAGCCATTAGACTGTGTATTGATAATATGTATTAGATTTAGTATGTATTAGACTTAGAATTGATATATGGCAATTCTCACATTATCTATGGATTCAAGACATTTATAAAAATTCTAGCTTTTTATTGCATAAATTGACATGATGATCTTAAATTTGTATAGACAAACAAATGACACAGAAAAAAACAAAATAATCTTGAAAAGTAAAAGCAAGATTGTAGGATTCATACTTCCTGATTTTAAGATTTACTATAAATCCAGAGTAATCAAATCATTTTGGTACTAGTTTACAGATAGACTTACAGATCAGTGGATGAAATTGAATGTCTAATTGTATTTACAGTCAAATTTTAACAAAGTTTTTTCCAAGACAAATTAATGGAAGAAAGAATAGTTTTTTGAAAAATAGTGTTTTGACAACTAGATATACAACACAAAAGAATGAAACTGGTATCCTATGTTATACCATACCAAGATAAACAAATCAACTTCAAATGGTCACAGACTTAATTGTAAGAGCTAAAACTATAAAATACTTAGAACAAAATGTAGGTGTAAATCTTTATATTTTTGTTTTAGGTGATGGTATCTTAGATATGGCACCAAAAATACAAGTAACAAACAATAAAATATATAAGTTGAACTTATCAGCCCTGAAAACCTCTATATAACTGATGTGACTCAAATGTGAAAAGACAAACTCCAAAAGAGAAGAAATGTTTGTAAATCATATAGTTGATAAGGGACTGCCATAGAATATAAAACATGCCTTTCCTGGGCCTCCCTGGTGACGCAAGGGGTTAAGCACTGCACTCTGAAGCAATCTGCAGCCTCTGCAGCATAAGTTTGATCTCTGGCTGGCCAGGGAACTACCCACATGGCACAGCAGACCTCTCATGTCTCACCCGCTGCTTCTCTCAGCAGTGTATTTCAGTCAGTCTGTCTGTTGTGTTCTCCACTCTGTCTCTGGTGAATCCTCTCACCCTTTGCATCTCTGGCCTGTACCCCACGTCTTGTATGCATAAATACATAAATCTTTAAAAAAATTAAAAAAATAAAACATGCTTTTCCTAATCAATAATAGAAAACAACCCAATTTAAAAAGGTCAATTTCCCCAATGAGGAAGGACAGATAGCAAATTCATACATTAAAAACTGTTAGTTAGTCATTAGGGACATGCATAATCAAAACCACTTTATACTAATTACAATATCTATAATCAAAAGGACAGTCAATAATATGGGTTAGCAGAAGGTGGAGAAATCTCATCTGTTGGTGGGAATTTAAAATGGTACAGCAGCTTTGAGAATCATGTTGGCATTTCTTCAAACTGTTAAACATAGTTACCATATGATCCAGCAATACTCCTATATATACCTAAGATAGATGAAAGCATATGTCTACATAAAAATTTGCACATGCTTGTTCATAGCAGCACTATTCATAATAGTCAAAATGTGAAACAACACTCAGTCCATCAACTGTTGAATAGATAAATAAAATCTGGTATACCCATAAAATGGAAGAATATTTTTCACATTAAAAATGAAGTGCTGATAGACACTACAAAATAAATGAAACTTAGAGACATTATACTAAGAAACCAATAACAGGAGGCCACAGAATTTGTGATTGATTCACATAAATTGTTGATAAGTGGCAAAGCCATGGAGACAAAAGTAGACTTGTGGTGTGCAGTACTTGGGGGTTAGGAAAGATGGGGTGTGACCGTGAATGGACAACACTTTTTTTTAGTATGGCAAAAAATGTTAGAAAATTAGATTATGATGATGGTTGCATAACTCTGTGACTTATAAGAAGTCACTAAATGTATATTTTAAATGGCTGAATTACAATAAAGCTGTTAAAAATAAAGATTTGGAGAAATGTGTCAGTTTTTAAAACTGAAACCAAAAGGAGAGTCTAGTTCTCTAGCTTTTTAGGAAGGCTGGTTTCATAGAGCATCACCCCCACGAGGCAGCAGGACTTGATGGATGGATACAGATCATAAAGCTGCACAGATGCGCGACTCGGGCATCTGGATTCAAATCTCAGGCCTGATGCTTCCTCTGTTTTCTTAAGTATGTGAATTGACTTCCCTGGACCTCTCTGGAGATGTGAGTATCTATTTCATAGAGTTGGAAATATCAAAGTAGGTCTAAAGAGTTTACACAATACGAGATAAATGTTAGGGTATGATGACTGATAACTATTTAATTGTATCTTTCTTATTATTGTTAAAGGGGCCGTGTTAGAAGATATAAAATCTTTAATCACCCAATGATTGTGTATAGATGCTGATTATCCAGTTGCATGCTTTTATTTCATACTGAGAGATTTTGCCTTAGATTTAGTATACACCAATGGATGTCATTTTTTTAGCTTCCCAAGTATCTACAGACTATTATTAAACAGCACCTCTGACTTTACTTCTCAAAGTATTATTAAAAAGCTATAAGAAAACACATTTGTGATTTACTTCTGATCTTATCAACAGAGTGTCTTGGTAGCCAAAGACCAGCCACATAACCAGTTGAAATTAGCAATTAGATTCTGGTAGCTGATAGGGTAAGCACAACTTTTCCAAATGGTCATCTGACCCTTGAATATCAAGATTAGGGAATTTGCTTTCTTCCCATTCGGAAGTTAGAAGTGGAAAGAAATTTAGATATTTGAATGAGACCACAGAGTGAGAACCAATGTCTCACTCCTGAGCTTGAAATACTGATTCCTTTGTCCCTATTCTCAGCATAGTCAAGGAGTACCACCAAAAAGTGGCTGCAATTAGTATTTCCATTAATATTTTTCCCTTGTAGTGCCAAAATGGGCACTGAGCAGTTTATCTATGATCCAGGAGATTTGTAAAGGAGAGTCTTGGAGCCCTCAGTGGCTTTCTCAGGCTTTTATTGAGCTTTACATGTAGTTCAGCAACTAGGTACATGGCAGGCAGGAGTGTCAGGGGGCCAGGAGGCCAGCAGGCCTCCAAGCCCCCAGCCAGTCTTCACCCTGGACTTCTCTGGCCTTCTTCCCCTTCTCTCTCTCCTGCCTCTTCTCCTCCTGCTGCTTCTCTTGGTGACTATCTCAATACTCGCATGGCCCTCAGAAGTAAATAAGACAACAATGTAACAGCTGCAGATGCCCCATCAGGCTGGGAAATCCTGATTGTGGGAGGGCAGAATAGCCTGAAAACCATTTATCCTACACCCTGTAAAAGGAAGTTTCTCAATCAGCAAGTCCTTTCAGGGTGAGAATTGAATCTTAATTTTTTTCTGCCATTGCCTCAAGCTACCTGTCCATAGGTGGCACGTGGTATGTACCTTCCAGGTGATGGTGATGATACTTTAGTTGACCAAAGACAACTGGTGTCTATTTCTTGGTGTTAGACGTTTTAGTGTAGGTGCCACATCTAAAGTGCCTTGACACAGTTTGTGTATTTGGTTAAAACAGTCACATACTTAACCCTGTCTCTTCATAACTAATGGGATAGTGTGAACCTGCCTCTGGTGAGGCAGACCATCCTGGACATGGGAGAATTGCTGAGAAAACAGCACTGCAGTTACTTTTCCAGGTGAATGTGTGGGGTGGGAAGGGTTAGGTCAGCTGAAGTTGATTTCCTGAGGTCAGGGCTTATCCAGCACTCAGCCAGGGGGAGGGCAGAACCTTTAACTTTAGCTTCTAAGTGCTAAAAAGTTTTTCAAGAAGGATGTGCCATTTCTGACTGTGAGAATAATTTCTTCCCAATTATATTTGTCTAGGGATTTGAGAACGGGAGATAGAGAGGATTCCTGAACAGGAAGGCTATTATGAGCCTCCTCAGTGTGGAAGCAAACACACTTAAGGGAGGTGATGAATGATGGGCACTTTCTTACGAACAGATGGCCGCCAGTTAGGTCACTTTGTGCATTTTTTACCTGATGGTCTTAGTTTGGCTCAGGGGCAGATTCTGGATGCACACACACACACACACAGGACATGATTCTTCAGCTTTATATTTAGATTCTAATTTATTTTTATTTTAGGATTTGACTGCTAGACTAGGTTAAAGCATCTGTCACCTTTATTTATGACTGGTGCGCCGGGACTGAAATCTCAAAGGTATGTCAAAAGTGAGTGACTAACTGCACTATGATTTTGCACTCGTATCACATCCCTGTGCAAATACACAGCTTCTCCTCTGCCCTCAGATTCACAAATCACATAGCACGGAGGTCATCCCATTCACCCTTTTTGTTTTCTAGTGAACAAAACTACAGTCAAGCAAAGGTGAGTTTCCTGCCTGTAGTTACAATGTAGTTGGTGACAAGGCCATGAGCAGACCCCAGTCTCCCATCCTCAAAGCCATCTACTTCCTGATATGCCCCCTCTGTCTCCCCAGGGACATCTGTTCCTTGGCATCCCAAGAGTGAACAGAGAGCTCCTGGCAGCTTAATTAGCCATAAATACTCTTTTAATAAACCCACCCTGTTAGGGGCTGTTTCTGTTAGAAGGAATTATTATTGCCACAACATAAATTTCCTGAAAAAGATATGGTCAGATCACACAATGTAGCCTATTATGAGAACCAGAGTAATAAAACAGTCAGATAATTTATGTGTCTCTCTGGGTTCCTTAAGCTTATCTCAAAGAAAAGGAGCCAAGATGTTGAGACAAATGGAGAACGTGTGTGTGGCTGGAAATAGCGTGTATACTTTGTTCGGTGCTGTTTCTGCAAAGCCACTTTAAAACTAAGACCTGACATTCCCTTGTGGGGTCACCCTGCAGCACAGAGAACGTGGGACAGCGAGGTCACTCCCTCACCCACAGGCCATCCATCCTGGCAGTTGTGCTCGCTCACACCCCCTCCTTATACCAGACCGTTGGCTGGCAGGGGATTTAAGGAATAAGAAGGCAGCCCCGTGGTGGTCCTGAGGCTCCTATCTTATCAACAAGGGTGTTTGTTGATATTGAGCATCATCTGGGGCTCACATTCCAGCCTGGGTGCTGCTGCCCATGGCATCTGTATGATGGAGGGGTCAGCAAATAAGGACCAGGCTCCTCAGGTGTTCTGACACACCCCGGTGACGGTGGTGCAGCGAGCAGCAGGGCCCAGTGGACACCACTGTGACTTGTGGAAAAAACATTCTTTCCTAAAGAGAGTGCCTCCAACATGTTGTATTTACCGCAACTCAACCAGAACCTTCTAGATAAACTGGGCTCTAATTCATTTCTATGTATTTCTTGACTAAGTGAGTCTGACTATCCAGAGTACAGATAGCACAGCTCAGGGAAGCACAGATTTAATTTCCTCAAAGTTCCTTAGTGTCCCCCGGCCTCCAGGTCTCAACAGGGACCCTGGGACTGGCAGGAAAGGAGCTGGTGAGGCCTACTTTGAGGTAAAACAAATGCTTATCCTTTTCTCAATTTACCTCTTAAGTTTGTGATGGCATATTTTGGCAAGAAAAATAGGAAAGTCATGTGCTTTCCTATAGTGAGAACAGCTACTCATCCTGCTCCCTACCCTCAGAGGCCCCAGACCTGGAGTAGGGGAACGCCTCTGCACACCACACCTCTGATGGGTGGCAATTTGGTTGACTATTTTTTAACACATGGTTGTCAGCTACAGTTCTCACAGAATATGGAACAACCAAAATAATGGCCAGGAACAGTGTATCACACGGAACTAAGCTTTGTTGCACTGAGGTTATCAGGTATCTTAGGGGAAGCGTCCAGCTTCCAACATTTAAGTTTGGTTCCAGTTGCTTGCTTCAAAGTCCTGAGTGTGGAAGAGAGTGGGATTTTTAGTTTGAAAGATTGCAAGGAAGAAACACTCAACATTTGGCAGGTTTTATCAGATTAATTATGTAAAGTCCATGCAAACTCTGAGTTGCTGAGTCAAAAGAGCATTTTGTATCTGCTGATTTAAGCAGGAGGCGAGAATCTGAAGCAAGTGATGCGAGAAACGCTGATAAAATCAGCATTGAATGTGGCCTGAGAATCAAGGTGTCTTACAAATAAGTGAGAACCTTCTTTCTTACCATTAGCTTAACACACTTCACCAAAAGTCGTGTGCAAACTTGCAGGGGCTAAGAATGTGACCAGACTCCTGGTCCTCGGGTTCCCCTGCTGATGTTCCTATTTAATTCAGGACATGCCTGGTTAAGAGGCCTTTCTCCCTGAAAGTCCCACCCTGGTTCTGGAAGTGGTTCAGTCCCCCTGAACCACAGACTCTCTGCAAAGCCGCTGCCTCCCTCAGTTTCTCCTGAGCACACCAAATCCCTAGAGAGGTGGGGAACAGGGGGCTTTCAGAAAAAATTGCTGAGGTGCTGAGGACTCAACAGTGATGGAGCCTGCAGGCCCTGCCAGTTCTCCACTGCCAGCCAGCCAAGAGACTGCAGCCTTACCTGCATTCTTCATTTCTAACCTCCTCCATTTTCTGCACCCCAGTTACCATTGGGGACTTCGCTGTTCAGAATACTTCCATGGCTCCCCTTGAGAGACTGGGAGCTCCCATCTGGACGCCAAAATCTTGTGTGGTTCTAATTCCCATCAGCTCCTCACTTATCTCTGTATGCTTGTCATGTGGGACACTACTTTTCTGCACCCACAATGCATATTTTTGCTTTTATATCTTTCCCCCTGTTCGGTATGCACTGCCTTCCCGCCCCCCCCCACCCCCCGCCCTCTCTACCGCATGGATTCCTGACTATTCCAGGCCCAGACAGCATTTCCTGACTCCCTATCCTCTGTTCTCTGCTCAGCTCCATAGTTGACAACACTTTCATCTATGTTCCCAGGCACTTTACACTTTGGGTATGCATAGTGTGGGAGACACCTCAATTAGGTCCTTATAGAGATACCTTAGGATCTGTCCCCTCCATTGAGCTGGGGCAGCTACTCCATCTTCCTTCCCCAGCTCCAAGGAAAGTCCCTGGCACATTCTAGGACAGTTAGTGAAATGGAGTGTGCGCTTCAATTAGCAATGCCAGAATCCCCCAAATATTATCAGAGGATTATAAATATGCATAGTTTGATAAGAAAGGAAGATAGCACTGTTGAACAGATGGGGAAACTTACTAGAAGCACACAGTAAGTGACAGGTCAGTGTCCTGAAGTCAAGAGGTGCAGGCAAAAGGGTTGTGGACTCTTATTGTCAGCCCACAACTGCTCTCTTCTAGAAAGGAACCATTAGGAAGATTCCTGTAATGATGGGAGAGGCAATCAATTGCACAGCAATCCTGCCCAGATCCCTAGAGGCCCATGGTATGATTGGCTTCATGGGGACATCCAGAAAGGTGGGTCCTTGGCAACTTGCCCCATTCAGGCCCACACACGCTGGCAAAAATAAAATTCAGTGGACAAATCTCAGGTGGGCTCTGACAGCGATTTTTGTATATTATAAGGCAATACACCAGCTGTAGTTTAAATGAAGTCTCCTGTGCCTTGTTAATTCTGCACTATTGCCTCTTCTACTTATGCAGCATCTTTAACCAGAAGAACACAGGCACTGTGTAAGCAGAATATCTCGGTGCTTCCTTACTGCTGCCTCTTGAGATTCCTAGGGGGCAGAGGGCTACTGACTAGATGCCACATCTGGCAGTGGGGATATAGGGGCTCGATGGAGAGGGGTACCCCAACCTCCACGTGTTCTGGCCACCCCCAAAATAGTGTCTCTTCCTGACAGCAACTTGGTCACAGGGAAAGTAAGTTAGGAAAGGGTAAACATCAGCGGGTGGATAAAGCATGAGATGTGTCAACCAAAATCCATGTAGTTTATGTCAAAACTAGAAATATGAAACAAACCCAGTACCAAAGAGAACTGGGAGCACAAGGAAACTGCTTGCAGACGTGGGGCATTCTGGAGACCCTGGAGTACCGATTATGTATTTTATGTAGCAATATACTGGCGACTGGTGCTAAAATTCAGTGTGGCCTGTTGAAAGTTATGCAGGCAAATCACACAGATGGAAATAAAAAAGAAGAAATGAAGACAGACTGTGCTAATGATGCCTTCTTATTGTTATAGGTCAGAATGGAAAGGTGTGGTAAATGCTGACGTCATTCCCCCTCTGAGACCCCCTTCTCACTCACCTTTTGCAATTGATGTCACCTTGAAACTTAGCTTTGGCAACTAATACACACACACAAGCACACACACACACACAGTACGCCTCAATGTGACCCTGCTCCACTGAGTTATCTTCAATGATCCTTACTAAATCCATGTGGGTGCCTGGGCTCTTTCCTAGAAGACATCTGGACGACATTTATAGCCCTTCCAGCTGGCGAGGAAGCATGTGGTCATTTCTTGATGGCAGGCTCTGGGACAAGTCATAGTGCCACCTCTTTCCTCTTTACACATACACAATACAATGTGTAAGTTCCATGCCCCCTCTTTGCAGTTCCACATCAACATAAAAATGTTCCTGCTCTCCAGGAAAAATAAAACTTTGTCTCAATCCCCCCTCTCTCCAGTTACTTTCACTTCTTTTTCAAGTTCCAGGCAAATTTGCACATGAAGGTGGTCAGACCACACAGTCATTTCCTCACCTCCCACCCAGTCCTCAGCCCACAGCATGTCCACATTTCTCTCCACTGAAGGTTCTCTGGTTGCAAATCAAGGACCTGGATCTCAAGTCAGTGGCTCCTTTTCATTCTTTCACTATGACCCACATCCTGGGTCATTATGTTCTTAATAGAACTTGTCCATTTTCTATCACACCTTGCTCTCTCCTTTGTCTTTCCCACTGACCATTTTGGTTGTAGGAGTTTCTCCCAAATTATGTGTTGTCCCACTAGATTGCTAAATTTCCCCACAGACCTGTATAATTGAACTTAATATTGGAAATAAATGTAAAATTTAATGTGTTTTTTTTTTTTTGAAGCTAGAAGCTTTCAGAAAGTATGAGATGGAGCAAAAACAATATTAAGGTAATGGCAATACAGGCCCACATTAAGAAACAAGAAAAATCACAAATAAATCTCAGAACAGCTCCAGCTTCAGAAGACTAGTCTGCAACTAAGCTCCTTTTTGCCCCCAAGGAAAAGTTAGACTTGAGAATGGTGCTGGGCCTGTTGCCTTTGAGGAACCAGAGCCATCTGAGTGAGGTGTTCAAAGGAGTACCAAGTCATCAATATCAATCTATGTCACTAATGCAACAAGTAGTTATTGTATCCCAGGCAAGTTTCTAGATGCTGGAAAAGTAGCAAAACAGGTAAAATCCCTTCCCTTGCTGGAGTTTATCTTTACTGGGGGTACATACAATAAGCAGTCAAATCAGTAAATTGTCTGAGAAGCTGTGATAGGGTTATGAAAGAACGTACAGTAGAAAGTGGAGTAGGAAATGCTGGGGGAAATGGGGTGGCAGAGTGGACTTTATATAAGGAAGTGAGCCAAGTCCTCACTGAGAACTGATTTTCTGATCTGACTTGAAGGCAGTGAAGCCTCAGGTGATGCTTGTAGGCCTCAGGAAGAGGAGGCTCTTGGGTTAGCAATTGGGTCCAGGTGTGGTTAGGTGGAATCCTTGGGAAAAATACAAATTGGAAAAAAAAAGGGACTGAGGATGAGATTCAGAGATAGTGTTTATTGAAAAGGCCAAAGGGCATCAAGAGTTTGTGGCCAGGGAAGCAGGGAGTGGTCAGGACAGAAAATGGGCAAGTGAGTCCATGTTTCTGAGGGTGAGAACATCAGGGATTAAAGTGAGCTCTGCATGGTGTCTGGGGGATGACTTGACTCCTTGCACTCCTCAAAACTCAGCACTATGCACCAAAAGGAGCAAAATTCATAGTACATATTTTTAAGTAAAAATGTTTAAGTTACTACATTTTCCAGTAGGAGAGAAATGATGACCCCAGAATCCCAGTTTTAGAGGATTAGCAGATGCTGTTTAGGAGGTGAAGAAGTTTGGGGAGAAATGGAAATCCAAGCTTCAAGACTCCCCAACGAAATCTCCCTGTAGGCTTCTCCTTACCCTGAAATGACCGAGGAAGGCTCTATAGCACCCTTCATTTGGCCCATCTCCTTGACCATTCCACTCAAACCTTTTTTTCTGGACCTCAAAATGCTACATGTGTCCTGTCCACAGGGCCCTCATACTCCTTCCTGATGCTTCACAAGGTTCTACAGAGGTCTTCTCTGGTCACCCCTGAAATGTTCCCCTCCCTCCCTCCCTTTCAAGTCCTGCTATTATATCCATTATCGAGTTCTTCTACTAAGATGTAAGCTACAAACAAGTTAAGAACATGTGAGTCACAACTCATCATATTCAGGGTAACTAGAGCAGTGCCAAGCACTCAGTATGTGCATAATAAAAAGTACCTGACATTATTTTAATTGATATTACAAAGTTGGAACTGCTAATTTTTGAAAGTTGAACCATAGGTTCCATTGGAGCTTCCTGGTGGCCATGGTAAAACATGAAAACAATGTGATATTTATTACCCATGAACTAAAATCATAAACACCCCAGGGGCAAGACATGATTTTCTGAGAATGTATTTGTCCATATCTTCATCATGAGCAAAAAAGGAGAAAATACCTTTAACATTGTTTTCCAAGTAAATAAAATAAACCATGTCATGCCCTCTTTAATCCATTCCAGGTAAACCAGGTAAATCAAAGTCAAAATGCCAAAATACAGTCAGGAAGTAGGAATTATTCTTGCATTGACCTCATTTTCAGTGTGGATAACCCTCTCTTTAGGGACACATATTTATAATTAGTGCTTCAGAAGCTCTGCACTTTTAATCTTCAGTGATAGGGAAATCATGAGTACTTTAAAATACTTGCTCTATTGCATTTTATAGATGAGGAAACTGAGGATCACAGCCTCCAGTCACTCAGAGATGACAGGTGATGGTGACAAAGTTGGCCAAGGTTTCTTTGATTCTAAAATAGGGCTTTCAAACAATGGCTGTGTACCCAATCTTTTTGCTGCCTGTTTTTGTAAATAAAAGTTGTATCAGGACACACCACGCTTCTCTGTTTATAGAGTGTCTATGCTGCTTCCACACAACCAGGGAAGACGTGAATGGCAACGCATGGCTCACAACTGAGCCTTTGACAAGAAGGGGAAAAAACAGGGGGAAAGTGCTTTATATAAAAATAGAAAGAACAAAATGTAAATTGGAGCTCTAAGTGCAAAATTGTTTTTGTTATACTAAGACATCAAAGAAGGATGTTTTGTAAATAAATGTTCTGAGGACATTTTCATTTTTTTCCCTTCTTTAGTCCTGGTTCCTTCCAGACCACTTAACTAAAGTGGTGGCTTAAAAGGGATGTTGAGAAATATTTTCAGTAAGTTCACGACAGGGCAGTATGTGCTGCAAATGGCAAAGACAGCTCTGGGGTTGAATTTTGTGGCTCCAAAGCAAGCAAAAAGCAATGGAGCTGTTGATATTCCAAAGTATGAACTTACATGCTGACCCTATCAGTCAGGCTAATTCAAGTCCAGCTAGTACATTCAAATTAATTGGTATTTAAGATGTCTGCCTGGTTAATTTAACTTCCATTTTTCTATGTATTTATGGGAGAGATGACAGTAAATTAGTTATAGTGTGTTTATTAAAGTCAAGTGGTTAGTGCCTTCAAAAGTAGTGACAAGGAATTTCACTTAGGAGAAGGACCTTCATCATTACTTTCAGAATATTCTACACAGCAAAGGAATAAGGAAGATGAAGATGCCTATGGAGACTCATGCTGTCTGGCCCTTCCCTGTTTATATGTCATAAATCACGGCCCCCTAAGGGGACAGGAAACAGGGGAGCCCAGTGGGGTGGCCTGACTCCAGAACAGATGCTCCCCATACAGTCACACTCATTTAGGATGTGCACAGAAAGTGTGAGGCTATTGATTAGAATCTGGGCTAAGGAACACGGCTTCTCCGGGGCCCTGTGGGAAAACTACATGGGGTGCTGCCATGGGCTCATGGAGGGCGAGCTTGCAACAGGACTGCTCCAGTTCCAGGCACCTGGTGGCGGCACAAGTGCTGGTGTGACTTACCCCTGATAGCTGGATCCAAGCTAAAGGCTACTAGGTAAGCTGTTTAAGCTCAGTCCCAACATTTCTTTCTGTAAATTGGAGTTGTTGCATTCTTTCTCTGAGAGCAGGTGTGAGAGCCCAGTACTTCCTGAAAGGTATCTGGCCCAGGGTCGAGATTAGTAATTGTTCATTATTTTGATTATCACATTAAAACTACTCCATTATGTTGAGGGTCTTCCTGCAGTTAGTAGTATAAGGCATTCCTGTAACAAATACTCAATAGAAAACTGTTACTTGCTAAAGTCAGAGGTAGTTCTGGATTATAGAAAAATTGATAAGACCCAAGCAGTACCTTCAAAGAGTTGGCCATATAGGAGAGAAGAGAGATGCATGCAAATGTCTAGAATGAGGACAGTTACAGTTCCTAACCTGGGGCCTCCGCATGTGCCAGCTGTGCTATGGGGGCTGTAGTCTGTCCTACAAAGTGCAGCTGATGTACTTATGCTATTAAACCTCACAACAGTTGCTAAATTAACCACCAATATGCCAACTTGGTAGCTGAGAGCACTAAGGCTCTGACAGGCCAAATAACAAGTCCAGGGTCACCCAGGAAGCACAGGAAGAAATGAAATGTGAGCTGAGGTTTGTCACATCCTGGAGTGGCACAGAGAAGCTCTGGGAAGTCTTGTTTAGGAAGAAAAGTACAGACTGATGGTTTCTAGGATGTGTGAGTTTATCCAAAGCCCCCTGACCATATCAAAATCTCAGAAGCATAAGCCCCAGTTCCCTTGCCACCCTCCAGACTGGGAATGCAAAGAACTTAAATCTGACAAGGTCCAGTGATATAAATGCACAGCACAGCTAGTCTAGAGCATGTGCCTCTGTGGCTGCACAGCAGTTCAGAAGATGGATCTCTGGGAGCCAAAACTCAGCCTGGAGGAGCTGGAAGGTCAGGCCAGACCCAGAACATGCCTTCGCCTCAGCTGGCGTCTTCTCGGCTGAAAGATGCAGCTCAGACGCCAAGGGTCATTTTGAGAAGTTCCGTTCATTGAAGACGTTTTGCTACATTATTTAGGAGAAGGACTGGATTTTGTTTCTTTAAGAAGGTTGAACTCTATCCATTGGGATTCTAGAAATGATGCCCTCTCTCCCAACATAGACCTTCCCTCTGTTCAGATGCTCAACACTCACCTTATAGCAGGCACCCCCTTACAGACACCCTGAGTCATTAGAATATGTTTGTGTTTTAAGCCTAAATTATTCTCTTGTGATTTGTGTCATCTTGGTCTGTCAGAAGTTCTTCCAGCCTTCATGAGCGCCTTCAGCGATGGAGTCCATGTGTCCGAGAACTACTTACCTCTCTGGGATCAATAACCCAAACTTCTTTACAAATTTGTCCCATTTCCTCTGGTTCATGGGTGTTCAGGGTCCTAGAGTTGAGCTATAATAGATGAGAGACCGTGGGTGCTGCCTGGGCTGTTGCTTTCTCTGCCACAGGACATCCCTGGCTCTCTAGATCTCCCCGTGCTTAACCAGAACCACAGCAGCAGGCTGTTTTTGTAGGTGCCACATCCCCCCAGCTACGGGCTCCTATATCACACTTATGAAGTGGCTTTCTGGAATCTAATTTTAGAATCTTCCACTTAACTCCTGTGAAGTTTCACCCTGTTAGTCTTGTCTCAAATTACCAACTTTTCAGCTTTATTTCCCACTGTGATTCTATTTCTCAGTTTACAGATGCCTTATACTGTAAGTTATTAGAATGCTATTTTCCATGGTGTCATTCAACTCATTGCTCAAATATTGAAGAAGATAAATTCAATGGCAGAGCTACTCACAGAAACAGATACAACCTGACAAAAAAGCTGATAGCTAACATTCTTAGTGCTAACTGTTCCCTAAACAGCTGTTACTAAATTAAAAATCTAGTAGATAAAGACATGATTCCAGAGAATCTTGAGAACCAAACCCACAGCACCTGCTTCATGCCATTGTTTCCTGCGCCTGTGCTGGAGCCCTCAGGTTCTCGTTCTGACATTTTCAGAATCTCTGCCTGGATCTGTCCTCACCCTGTTGACATAAGGTTAGCCTCTGACTTTCCACCCAGTCTATAGACAAAGTATCTGGGACTCTGACCAGCCCTGCCAGTTGTAAAGCAGGCATTTTCACTGTTGTTTTAAATCTTGCCATAAGGGGTACACAATTTCTGTCCAGTTTTTTGGTGGCTTGGGGAAATCTCTGTGTGTGTGTGTGTGTGTGTGTGTGTGCGCCAAAAGGCCTGAATTCCCCCACTAAGCTGGGCCCCTCCCATCCTTCTTTTCATAGCTAATTTAGTTAAGTGTTTAAACAATGCACATCTGGCAGCTCCTCTCCGTTAAAACTGGAAGATTGAGGACAGCTGCCGCCCAGCTACCAGCCTTCCAATGCAGCCTCCATCAACTTTCCTGAAATAGCAAGACTTTGCTTCCGTCCATGCTTCCCTGGAACAACCCCAAAGGACGGGGGAGGGGGGGTAGGGGGAGAAGGATACTCCATCCATTTCCTATGCCCAGACTGCTTTATTTATTACCATCTAATGAGTCCATATTTGGAAAAAAATATATCACCACCATGTGCAATGAACTCATGCAGTTGTAAATAGCCGATGTGTTTAAATTCAAAGGAACTCTCAAGATTGTGTATGTATGTAAATAGGCATGCACTTCTCAAGACTAGGAGTGTGTGAACTCAATTCCATTCTCTGACAATCTGGGTGACCCGAACAGGGCAAGTGGGGTTCCAGCAACTTCAGGGACCCTGATGACTGAGGAGCTCATTAGCACTATTGTTCTTTCCTGGTAAAAGTTAACTAAAATAAATGAAGATACTCAGGGAGTTCAACTCCTTTATATTCAACTCCTTAAAAAAGACAACCACTGAGTCAATGGTTAGAATGGCACGCGTTCAGCACGGTATAGGAACTATTTCCATGATTTTCCTTAATTATCCACATTAAAGATATTCCATCATGTTGCAACAGATAACTTTGTCTTTAGGCAGATGTTATAGCTGTCAGGGTGAGACAGAGGTGGTCTCTTCAGTTTGCACTCCACTGGCAGCCCTGCAGAGCTCCAATGGTTTCCCTCTTAGAAGTATGTTGGCTGGGCCTTGTGCATTATCAGCATTCCAGAGAAGTCAAACAGAATCCTAACCTGATTTGCAACACTCTGATGGTGTTCATTATTTAAGGTTCCTTGAGTTAGTTTTTGCAGTGAAGAATCACTTTATAAATCACCTTACAATCACCCTATAAAGGATCACATGTGGTCTTGCAATGTTTCTTAGAATGAGACATGCCTACCTCAGTTATATAGCTCATATTTCCAAAGCAACTTAGGTTTTACAATGAAAATCACTCTTTCTAAAAAATAAATAAATAAAAAACCCTCCTAGAGGGAATCATTCTCATTCCAAGGCAGTTGAACTGACACCCTGAACCCCCAAATGAAATCAGAGACTGAATGTAGGTCAATAAAGGTTGCTGTCCTCAAGTTAGAAATGGAAATTATTATTCCAGACACTAGCTAGATTTTTATTCCATCAGTGCTCAAAGTCAGCAGTTGTCATCTGGATGAATAACCAGAGTTTGGGAATCAGGAAATGTTCCATGCACAACTGACCAAAGTCTAGTTTCTTCTCTTTTGAATATGTGACAATGGCCCCTTCTCACCTCTTCATATAAAGCCCATTACAGGTGATGTGTCCATTGCAAGCTTTCAGTCAATCCTTTATGATGACAATAACAATCATGATGACAATCTCTCAACAGCACAGGGTGGTCTTCAACATAACCAAAAACTCAGGTCTATTGATGGAATTTTAATGGCTAATTGTAGGGTAAGGTAAAAAGTATCAGGCTTTTCTGCCCTCCCGCCATTAGGATAGATGGCAGAGCCCTGCGGTCCTGAATGCATGCCTGATGGCAGGCACCTGAAGTAGGGTGTGGGCATAGGTAGATGGGGTTCGACTGGGCTTTTAAGGGCGGCGTCATGGGGACGCCGGCAGAAGTCGAGAGAGAAGCAAGAGAAGCAGAAGCCGGGAGAAGGCCAGAGAGCCCAGAGTGTAGACCTGCTGGGGGCTGGGAGGCCTGCCAGCCTACCGGCCCCCCAGCACCCCTGCCTGCCATGTACCTGGTAATCCCAATAAAATCCTGCAAAACCATCTGAGGGCTCCAGGACTCCTTCACCCGGTCTGCTGGATCATAGAAAATCTGCTCAGTGTCATTCCTGCCCTTACACTAATGGAGGAATCTGTTATGATGTTCTTTGTGATCAATTTGTAGAAATGATCAAAGTATGACTGGGAAAGCTGTGTATTCTCCATTTGCACAACAGATGTTACATTGTTTGAACCCTGTATGTATTATTTGATAGTTTTTGTCCACTTGATCTGTCCCTCCAGCAGTAGGTCAATGTTGTCTACTCATATTGTTAAAAATTGTGGGAATCATAAAAAGATTGTAAAGATTATGTCTTCATTGTAGATTCCTTTTAATGGACTAAATCAACTCTATCTGCCACATTAACTCTTGTAGCTATAGGTTCCACCTAATCTCCTATTTATGCTCCCACTCTTCACATTTTGTTTGAATTCTTTCACTGTATCTTTCCACATTAGCTTATTTTGAATATCTTTGAATTGCTTGGGTACACTAAGCAATATTTAGGTTTTATTTTTAACCCAATATGAATCTATAATACAAAGTAAGAGTTTATTTCAACCATTCCATTAACTAATATATATACTCAGTTTCATTTCTATTATTATAGCTCTTTTTTTAAAAAAATATTTATGCATGCAAGAACTAGAGTGTAGGTCAGAGGTGTGTGGGGGGTGAGGGGATTCACCAGAGACAGAGTGGGGAGCAGAACAGGTGGATCTACTGAAATACACTGCTGAGGGGAGCAGGAGGAGAGGTCTGCTGCACCATATATGGGTTAGTGCCCTGGCTGAGGATCAAACTCATGTTGCAGTGGCTGGTGATAGCTTGATAGTGCTGTGCCTTTAACCTCTGCACCACCAGGAAGGCCCTCTTAGGGTTCTTTTAATAGACTTTCTATATTGGCTGTAGTTTTTTCTTTTAACTTGACTTTTCCCTTATGATTTTGGAAATCATATCTACTGTTTTTATTCAATTAGTAATGACACTTAATAAACATATATTAGAATCCCATTTCTCTGATTGTTATTATAAAAAAATAAAGCAATGTCAATTGATCATTCCCTAAGTAATAGGAGAAAGAAATTTACTCTGTTTTTACTTTTTGTCTTCTGGCCCCCTAAGTTTTAGTTTTTAGTACTAATTTTTAATTTTTAGTTTTTAGTACTATCATATTGAGATTAACATTAGTTTCATAGTTATTTGTTTGGAAAAGGAGGTCTGTTTGACAAGTTTTTCCACCTGTCTTTCCATATCATCAGTTTTCCATCCTTAAATTGATTTTGATCTTTCATTCATTTGACTTAAAAATAGCTCAAGAAAGTTGTTTTTCTTTTATCCCCCTGGGACATCCACACAGGCTACACACTTTTGGGATGGTGTATATGGTGTTGCTCTCCTGCCATAGGATCTGAATATCATCTTGGCTTGGTACAGGAGCTGATAGCAGATATAGCAAATAAAAATTCAGGTCCCCAATTAAATTTGAACTCTAGCTAAATAAAATATCATTTTAATATAAGGATACTGTGTTGTCTGGGCATCCTATACTTTATCTGACAATCTTGGATCACCATTCTTTTATTCCTCATAATTCTGTAGGCAATAATGATCTTGTTTATGTTGTAGAGAACTGGGAGTTAAGCTTACCCTGCATAGATCCTCAATGAATTTATTTTTGAAATTAAAATAAATTATCAGGGTAAGTCTATGTATTCAAAACTTTTCATGAATGTTGTCTGGTATTCAGAAAACTCAAATCTTTCTTCAACTCAAGAAAATTCCCCCACCCCAGTTTTTCTTTAACAATGGCTCTATTTTCTTTGTTTCTTTATTGGGAATTCCTGTATTATACGTGTGTGTGTAATATATTTCTTATAATTTTTTTCTATATGATCACGTGACTTATCTTTTTATCCTCTTTTTCTGAGTTGGGTGGTATTAAGGTTTACTCCTGCTCCATCAAACTTATTTTGTCAGAATTCATTTTGCTATTCATTTCCTCCATTTTAATTTGAAATGGATATTTTTTTAAATTTCCATTCTGCCTTCCCTAACCTCTTACTTTTCTCTTTCTCTGTTCAACTTTCATGGAAGAAATGTCTAGTTGAACTTTGTTTGGAAATACAAGTCAGTTGGGTCCTCAAAATTTCCAATATTTTCTAGAAACTGTATTTCATAGCAAAATATTTTTTCTGATTCCTCAAAGTGGTCCCTCATTTTGAACTGTGACAGATTTTCATTTGTTTGGTGGTTTTTCCCTGCATGCTCATCATTACAAAGGGCATATGATATTGTCCAGCACCAGTCTTTGAACTTCCCAGCCAGAATCATTCCAGTCCAAGGGGAGGGGAAAGGAAGTAAAACAGGCTTATTTATATTTACTAAAGTCTTACTTTGCTGATGCAGCAGCCTGGGGAGCTAGGAAGCAGGAACAAGCCAGTCTGAGATGGCCCTGTACCTAGAGCAAACTTATCTTGCTGCTTTAGTTTCTTAAGTTTTGGAGAGTAGTCAAGTTTATTGGGAAACTATCCTTGGTTTTTGCCAGTCATGGGCCAAGAGTACTCCTGCTCTTGGCTTGGACTCAGAGCCCATGACAAGTGTCATCTGGGAGTTAGTGCCACTGTGGATTTGTGAATGGGATTATTTCCATCTACATGAATCCCTACCCATCCCCTCCCCCATAACACACAGCTCCAGGCAAAACTATAGTGCATTGGAAGGATTCTTCTAGTTTTAACCCCAAGAACTTCCCAGGTAGATCACTACTCCTTTACATGTAAGGAACTGCACATCTTCCTAGTATTCATGTAAATATCTTTTAACCATGAGACTCTCTGTAGCTGAATCCCATTACCCTCTGCACGATAGCAGAACATGTTAGCATTAAAGTTGCTTAGGATAATTTCTCATATTTCACAGTATACATAATTTGCTGAATTTTCATCCTGTAACAAAAGAGTCCACTTTTCTTTCCTTTGGAACAAATGGTATCTGAAATGCTTTATAAATCCCATTTTAATTTGGAAGGTATTCCATGAGCTGTATTGTCCAATTTAACAATGGGTCCCATTGTCAAATTTATTTTCAATACAAAGAGCAGCCATAGATTATCAAAACCTGCAAGTTGGTCAACATTCTTTCTATAGGTTTCTGGCAGAGTACTTTGCAGATAACATTTTGTGGAGGAAGCAATCGTGGCTTCATTCCATGATAGGCAAGTTGCCAGGAAATACTAAATCAAGTGGCAATAGAGTCCCTAAAGAAAGTTGTTCCTGATTTATGATGATAGTTCCAACAATACTGCTGAACTTTTTACACATTGAAGTGGCCACTGAGTTATGTTTCACATTATATCAGGGAACAGCCCGTCTGCCAGATCCAGCATGCAGCTGGAATGCAGAAAAGCCCCATTATGTTAACTCCCAAAGTCTGGGAAAAACCATTTCTTTTCCCCCAAATGTAAGTACTTATTTGCTTCTCTCCAGCACATCCACACTCTGTGAGTGTTATTTTTTAAAATGGAGAACAGCTTAAGTTGGGTTTGGGGCTAGGGAGAGAGGGTGGAAGCAGAGATTGTCAGTAAGGCAGATCCGAGGGCAAGAAGGAAAAATGGCAGATGGAAATGCAGTAAGGCGTGACCCCAGGAGGGGTCAGAGGGAATTTTGAGAATTTATCAGTTTCAAGAGGAAAGTTCAGACTTATTTTCCAGTTGCCTGGGGCCCTCAGTAGAGTGTGTGTGTGTTTGTGAGTGTGTGTGTGTGTGTGTGTGTGTATGAGAGACAGAGATGGAGAGAGATTGAGATTTTCTGTGCTTACATATTTTACTTTGGAGCTTTAAGAAGAGCTTAGACCAGCATTACCCTATAGAAGTTCAATACAGTCACATGATGTGATTTTACATTTTCTAGCAGTCACATTAAAAACAGTAAAGAAATCATAAAATGACTTAATATAATGCATTTAACCTAATATATCAAAAAATTATCATTTCAACAAATAGGATACTTAAAGCTTATTAATGAGGTAGGTTGTGGTTTTCTGTTCACACCATGTCTTTGAAATTGGGTGTATATCTGGAGATGAATGCCACAGCGCTACTCCCTCGAGTGGTCACACCTCTCAGTCTTGGATGTGCTAACATGTGGGTTGGGGTAGATGGATGATGAAGAACAATCGCCCTCTCAGTTTTCTCATTCAGCTCTAGGAAAGTCTTTGTGTTCCCTAAAATGGAAGCTCCCTCCTCATTTAGAGACCCCAGAATGCACCTTTCAAAGGCAGCAAGTCTACTAGCTACATCAAGAATGGTTCATGGAAACTTGTCCTTTGGTTTTTCCATCAGCCTTTCTTACTCAAAGTTGAACTTTATGATTAAAACCTCCAGAACCTAGGAAATGCATGTGCAAGCACCTTGTTTTATTAGCACAGTACTTGGACTTCCAGGATAAAGTCATTCTTTCTCTCTTGGACTTTGCTTCCTCCTTCCAACCTTTGTCTTGCTTTTATTTCTCAACAAAAATTTTTCTTTATTCACCTCAGTCTCCCTTTCCAGATTGGGCATGGTTGTGGGTGCAACTAGGCTATTCCCCTGTCCTGTCCTGGGGAAGATGGTTTCCCCAGTGAGACCAGAGCTCCGTCAGTCCAGCACCAGAAAGTCTGAAGCCCTACCAGTGCATCTACATAGATCACAAGACACCCTGGAGCTGGTCCCTGCAATGGCTCTCAAAGAGCTACAGAGGGATGCAATTACCCACAGATGTGGGAGGGATAGACATCAGCGAAGCTGTCCAGATGTGGTGAGATTGGTGGGGACAAGGGGAACTAGAAACCACAGGCCCCACTCAGAGCATTTCAGCTCACTTTTTAATACTGCAAATCAAACAAAACTGGACATTGCCCAGTAAAAAATATGTCCTGGGTATTCACATCTCAGCCTGGCAGTAGATATCTGAGGACCTGCTCTCTTGTCCTACCTCACCCTTCTTGAGATCTGCTGTCTACCTATAGCCAGACATTAAGTTTTTGATAAGTGGAGGCCTTCCTGGTAGTGTGAGGGGTTAAACACAGCACTATGAACCTATCCACAGCCTCTGCAGCACAAGTTTGATCCCAGGCTGGCCAGGGAGGTGACCCACATGGTGCAGCAAACATCTGTCTCATCCACTGTTCCCCTCAGCAGTGCATTTCAGTCAGTCTGCCTGTTCTGCTCCCCACTCTGTCTCTGGTGAACCCTCTCCCCTCCCCGCACTTCTGGCCTGTACCCCAGTTCTTGTATGCATAAATAAAGAAATCTTTAAAAAATGGTTTTGATAAGTGGGTATCATCCTCATCTTTATATGTGTCTACAACCACCTCATTGACCTAAAAACTAACATCCTGACCTTATAGTTCCTCAGTCCTCACTCTCAATAACCCTAAATTTCATTCAGAACTAAGCCTTCCAAGGGGTGAAATATAATGTGACTTCTCATCATGTGGCAGTTTATTAATTTTGAATTTACTCATGGTGTCTAAGCCATAGTCATATCACAGCCCAAGCAGGTGGAGACTGAAATCCACCAGTGGGAAGAACAGATCCTGCTGATGCCTGGATAGCCTGAGGCAAGCATGAACACCTTCCTAGCCTCTGCATAGTCAAGACCCTGGTCTCCCTGCTGTGCTGTCTCAGTGTTCTGTATCAGTCCATTCACTGGAATTAGAGTCCTCCCAGAAGTCTAGGTATTGGAAACACTGATGCCTTGCCCAGTCCTGACCAGATCCCTTCTCAAGAACTTAGACTGTGCTATATGCTCCAAGCAGTGTTCTCAACAGATGAAGCAAAACAAGAATATCCTGCTTTCCTCTTCCATTCACTTACTGGAAACTTCTGTATTGCCCAACTACTAGAACAGACTTCCTTGGAAAGTGACACTAGCTTGGATCTTGTCTGTATTTGCTACACCTATTTCCAGCTTCCTCTTCCTCCTGGTTGTAGCCCTAACAGTAATACAGTGCCCTGCCAAGACACAGAGGTGATGGCCTTTATTTCCATGACTTCCTTTTTTTTTTTTTTCTCCAACATGTAAGACTTTTTTTTTTTAAGATTTATTTATTTATACAAGCACTGGGTACAGTCAGAAGCACGGGAGGGTGAGAGAAGAGTAGAGCAGGCAGACTGACAAAGTACACTGCTGAGGGGAGCAGCGGGTGGCAGGAGAGGTCTGCACACCATGTGGGACCCTCACCTGGTGGCTGGGGGAGCAGCCGGGGATTGAACCAGTGCTGCAGAGGCTGTGGGCAGCTTCGCAACCCAGCGCTCAACCGCTGTGCCACCGGGAGGCCCACCATGACTTCCTTCTTGAGAGACAATAAAGCAAAGAGGAGGGTTTTGTGTCTAAGAAATCTGGTTTTAAATCTTGGCTCTAAGATTTAATAAGGTGAATTATTTAATATCTTTGAGTATTTTTTTCATCCTTAAGATGTAATCAATTCTATTTTTTAAGGTAGTTGGAAAGATTTGAAAAAACAGTGCATATAACCATTTAGCTTATTTAACAGATGTTCATTTCTCAATGACTGTTGTTACTACCGAACCAACATTTTGCCCACACAGCAGCTGTCAGCCTCCTGTCAATCACCATGAGGGGTTTTTTGGTGTGTTTGATACCATCCACAACTTGGATCCATAGAGTCACTATTTTCTGCTGATCTCCAGCAGACTATCTAGCGATACCTCAGTCCGTTCCCAACTCCCTCCTAATGTTCTCTGTCTGTGACTGAGATGCCTTTGGTCCTTCACAAGTCTTTCCCTGTTTTCTTTCTAGAAGCCACATCTCATCATTTGAATGTCTGAGCTGTCTGATAAGATAAACTCCTGGATATTGTTCTTGTCTCCAGAGTCCATTCTAAAGCTCAGCTCTGTTAGGTTACAGGTAATTATCTGGGGGTGATGACACTAGCTCCCATGACTAGCCCAATATCTCAGTCACTGAATGCACACAAGGTGCATTTCTCACACAATATCTGATACATATCAGGCAGCCCTCTGCACCTTGAGCTCTGTGACATAGGACGATGGCCTCTCAGGCCCCAGCAGCAGGTAAAAAGGAAGTATGTTGGCTCTAACCTGCTTCTCTTAGAAATGGTCCTTATTGCTTCTGCTCACTGTTTATTGTCCGGAGCATTACACTTACTGCAAGGGAGGCTGGGAAATATGGGAAGCACATGGAATGTTGTTGGCAGGGCTCTGCTTCTGTGTGTGTGTTTGTGTGTGTGTGTGTGGGGGGGTGTAGCTGGATGTCTTGGGGATGCTGGCTGGGTACCTATATGTGCATTCTGGTGCCTTGTATATTCCTAAAGCATCCTGGCACTTCTCTCCACACCCCGCTGTTCTTGTGATGGGTCAACTTCACGCAGTGTCTTGTAGTTCAATTTAGTACCACTCGCTCTCATGCTGTGTAGCTTTTATAGTGATAATAAAAGTAGGGGAAGGTATGATATATCAACTATCATCGAAGCTTCAAGTTCTATGCTAATCAGCACTCAACACTTATTATTTTACTTAAATTTTATAATTGGCCTATGAAATAGGCACTATTTTTATCCTCATTTTACAGATGAAGATAGTGGCTCACAGACATGATTTAACTTCCCAGAGTCAAAAGCAGGTTGACTGTCAGCCAGCTCACCAATCTCAGAGCCCTCGCAGGCCTCCCCCCCAAGGGGCTCAGAGGAAACCCCAGAGTGACAGGGCGAAGACCGGGAGCTCTCACCAGGCTTCAAGTGAAACGATTCCTCTGGGTTTTCTTGTTTAGGTTGTAAACCCAAGGAATTCAGAAAAGTATTGGGAACATGACAAATATTTGGAGCTCTCCTTTCATAGATTATATTTTTTCTTACAGAACAATAAATAACACTTCCATTGAGATATCAGCAAACCCCCTAGATCACCTTTGCCAGAGCTCCATGGAGTTTTTCATGCAAAGTGAGATTGTATTCTGACACTAGGAAAACTGTTTTCCTTAAGCTATTCACAATGTCATTGGATTTATTTAAATAAATTCCATTTTTACACAGCTTTAAAATCATCAATTAAAAAAAAAAAAAAACAGTGATACTCCATCCTAACCTTTCCAAAATTTATTTTTCCTATTTGAGCTTATCATGACTCTCCAAAAGCTCAAAAATTAATTTGGGAAAAACAAGAGCTGCAGACAGCTGAGTACTCACAGAGACACACACCACTTTCTGAGGAGGGTTTTTAATTCAGGTTGGCCTCTCTGCCAGCAGCTGCCACGGTGCAACCCAGTGTTGAAAGAACATTTCACTGTTGCCTTCCTAGTCCTCTCTCACTGTTTATTCGGCTTCTCTGCCTCAGTGAGCATACATATGTGCTGTCATATTCCTTCTATACCTTAGCATTGCTCTTCAGTGCCTGATTCTTTCTAATTTCTAATTTTTCCCTTTAATAAATAACTCCAGTCTGAGGCTACTGAATTTTCACTGAAGGAACAGGAAAAATTTAAAATCAGCACACTGACAGTAAGCATTGCTTTGAAAGTGCATCTTCCAAGTCATACTTACTCTATGTCCAAGTGAGACTGTATTTCCATTTTCTTTGATCATGCACAGGAGGAAGGCTTAGATTTGCAGCCTGCTATTACTCCCTGAGAGCCAGCCTGCCGGGAAGCGCCGTGGCCGGTTCCCCGTCTTCACCCTGGGTGCAGCCCTGCGTCGGTCACATGCCGCCAGACGGAACTCATTCCTGAATACAAACCCCAAACTTTGCTCCTTTAGCCTCTTCCTGTGCCCCTGTCATCACCTTGTCATGGTGTCCCAGGCATCGTTCCCAGAAATTCACGCACCTGGGCTTCTGCTCCCAAGTCAATTTGCTTACTCTCGGGCACCCTTTCCGCTTAAGTAGAAATGGGACGTTGGGAAAATCTGAGGACACTTGGCCCTTGTCCTCACAGACCTGAGCTAAGGGCCTGGGCCCTCCCAGCCCTCTTCACACAATGACCAGCTATGTCTGCAGCAGGTAGAGTTCATAAAGTGGCATAAAGTGCCTTGAGGAAAGGCAAACCCACTGGTGGGCAGAACTGTAGGCAGCGCACGTGATTGGCAGACATGTGTGGAGAAGTGAGTTGTCTGAGGCATTACATGCACAGATTTCTGGGAGGAGTAAAGCAGATGGGGCAAGAGCCTAGAAGAAACTGATTAGACCAGGGAAATAAGTCTGACCTCTCACCACCACCCTCATCGACCCTCTTGAATTTGTGTTTCCTGGCACAGCAACCTTAGGAATGAACAGATCAGAGGCCCTGGTTCCGAGGACAGCCCATGATGGTTGCAGAAGAGGATCCTCTAAGTGAACACAATCAAGATTCTACTTAAGGGCCTCCCTGGTGGCGCAGTGGTTGAGCACTGGGCTGCGAAGCTGCACGAGGCCTCTGTAGCGCTGGTTCAATCCCCGGCTGCTCCCCGGCCACCAGAGGAGGGTCCCACATGGCGTGCAGACCTCTCCTGCCGCCCGCTGCTCCCCTCAGCAGTGTACTTCGGTCCTTCTGCCTGTTCTGCTCCCCGCTCTGGCTCTGGTGAATTCTCTCACCCTCCCGCGCTTCTGACTGTACCCAGTGCTTGCAAAAATAAATAATTTTTTTAAAAAAATTATAAAAAAAAAAATTCTACTTAAGTTGGAATGCTCACCTGGTCACTTTTGGACCACTAATGTCAGTCTAACAATAGAGAAGGAAAGGAAGGTAGGGGAGAGGAAGGCAAGGAGGCAGAGAAGGGCAGCATTGGTGAGATCACTGGTCCTCGTTGCTCTGAAGTCAGGGTTCCCCCCATGTCATGGACCCTGGGTGATTTACTGGTCTATCTCTTGAGGTTCCCATAGCTAGTGGTGATGAGCCAGTGAAGAAGGTGCAGCAACTGCCAGCTCACAAGGGTAAAACAACCAAGAACTTAGATGCTGTGGGTAAGGAAGTCGAAGTTCTCACACCAGGACAGTGACCTGGATTAGCCGAAGTGCTGGCTGACAGTAAGGGAATTCTAAGTGGTGGAGGAATAATGAAAACACAATAGCTATTGCATCATAGACAACTGCAATAGTCATTGTAGCTTGATTTAAATTAAAATTTTGTAGATTGCAGTCAGCCACTGCCTTGAAGCTGACTCTGTAACAAATGGAATTGAATGAAAGGCGTGAGCAGATAGGACTGCTATAAGGGTGGGTTGCAATGGACACTTCTTGGACATCCCATCAAATGGTCTCAGGCTCACCTGCCTCTTATTCTGCCATCACAGAGAAGCAGTACTATGTAGGATTAGCATCCTTCATGCAGATATAACCTAGAAACATCATTCCATGTGCTTTTTGTTCCCTCCCACAGGGTCTCTGTGAATCTCAGAGTGTGTCAGAGGGGTGACATTCTATTTGGAATTAATTGACCAGTGTGGGATGCACATTGATGGATAAATACCTCACCCATTTCTGGTCACCATTTTTGCCATCTCTCAGCCTCCCAGTCACTCCCTCACTTCTTGGTATCACCACCCTGGCGACCTTAGCATTCACATCCTACTTCTTGAGTTTTCAGTTCTTTGATGGGCTCACTTCCAGTGACCTTCACCTCTGCTCCACTTCATCACTTTGCTTCCATTGCCTTCCTAGGTCATTGTCATCACTCATTGCCACTGTATCCCCAAGTCCAAAATTTAGACACCCCACTATCTTCCTCATCCTCCTACCTTTCAATCAATTACTTGCACTTGCACCACTGTTGTAACATCTTCAAGGCTTCCTGGTCCAGGAGCTATTCTTTTCATTATTTAGCAGTCTTCTCTTTTCCTGTTTCCTATTAATCCAATTAAGATTCCATAGAATAATATTTCTGTTACATTTGCCAATTTCTACAACTCCCTTATCCTTCCACCTCACTTGAGAAATTCCCCTCAGAATTAACACATCTGCCCAACATGTTTGTGCTTATATCCCAGGTACTAATTGCTGTTAGAGAAACACCACACAGTTGAACAATTTGGTGCCATTATAATAGCTGCCAACATTTATTGAGAGGTTAATCTTTGCCAGGCACTATTCTAAACACATTATATAGATTATTTCATCCTGCCTCCAACATCAGTTGGAAAGCTGCCCAGAAATTGTATTTCAAACCTCTGAAATTCACTCTCATCACAATACTTTCTCTCCTGCTCTTCAGAGAAAATAGAAGTCATCAATTAAGAACTTGGTGCAGGGCCTCCCTGGTGGCGCAGTGGTTGAGCGCTGGGCTGCGAAGCTGCCCGCAGCCTCTGCAGTGCCAGTTTGATCCCCGGCCGCCGGGTGAGGGTCCCACATGGCGCGCAGACCTCTCCTGCCGCCCGCTGCTCCCCTCAGCAGTGTACTTCGGTCCTTCTGCCTGCTCTGCTCCCCGCTCTGGCTCTGGTGGGTTCTCTCACCCTCCTGCGCTTCTGACTGTGCCCAGTGCTTGTATAAATAAATAAATCTTTAAAAAAAAAAAGAATAATAAAATCTAAATATTTAAAAAAAAAAGAACTTGGTGCAAATATTCCTTCACTTTTCAGTAGCATTCTATAGAAATGATTTCTCCCTTCTCATCTAAATGTTTTTCTTGGCTTCCTTAACATCATACTCTGCTAGATTTTCCTACTTCTTTGTCCCCTTTTCACTTATCTCCCATATTCCTCCCCTCGAACTTTAAAAAAAAAATGTTGGTGATCCTTAAGAGACTCCATTCTGTCCTGAAATGCTTTCTGTTGATTGTTTCCAGTTGATTCTCCAGTTAGATGCTTATGTAGATCTATTTCTTCTAAGTGCAACTTACTAGACAATTCTGCTTGTATCTAACCAGACACAAACTTCCCACATAACGTTCTTCTTTGTCTCTCTATCACCATCCACCAAGCCCCCCAATTTAGCAATGTGGACTGACCCCTTGAGTCTCCCTTTCCCTCACCATCACCCCCCATGCCTTTTAATCACTTAATTCCATAGTTCTTACCTCATAAATGTCTCTGGAAATAATCAACTTTTCTGCAAACCCACTACCATTACTTTTGTCTAGGCCATCAGCTCCCACCCACAGAACTGCATGCAACTTCTAGCTAGGCTGCTGATCTTCATATGTCAGTATCAGATTTAATTTATCTCTTCAGGTTCATTCCTGCCAACACATATTTACATATGCACTTAGGACCGACTCCTCACCCTTGCCCTAGGGATATTGCCTTGTGACTATCTTGGTCTCCCCCAATACAGGTCCCACCATAAGGTTGCTTTCCATAAAGTTGTGTTGAATGAATTAATGGCTATTAAATAAAGGAGTTCATCCATTAATAAATAAATCAGTGCTATTTTAAACTCCTTATGAATAACACACTTTCCATATTTTGGTTACCTTTCATCATAACACCATGCACAAATTTGAAATGGTAATTATTCAATTTATTAACTGATATATGCATCTCAGTTCCAGAGAATACATCTAAAGCCTTTATATATATATTTTGGAATATACTGGGTAATGCTTTATTCAATGAAACTGAAGGATTTATGAATAAATTTGTCGTCCCTCCAACAAGGCCAGCACCCCACATACCTCTTGTCTTCATTTTGTTTCAATTGCTTTGATTTTGTGAATTGCAAAGAGGATGAAGACATAGCCTGAGTACCCTGAAACATTGAGTCTACAAGTCTGGATTTGGGGGTTGGTTAGACCTTAGATTTAGGGTTCTGTCCTAAGATACTATTGCTCTAACACCTGTTGTCTCTTCACCTCCTCTCAGATTTTCATATTCCTGAAAAATAATGTAATGTATAAGTCTACCAGTATGATCTGGAACAGGATTAGTGATGGCCACTACACCTGTAGGAGTGGGAGATAGACAGCCTCCACTTTCTATATGCTGCATTTCCCAAAAGGACAATGTATATGTTTTAATTGAGACTTGTTGAACCAATTCAAGTTTTCAATGATGCAAACACATCTACTACATGTACATTACGTATGGGTTTTCTCTCTCCATGTAGTTTATCTTCAAAAGACAAGATCATGAGACAGATCACGCAGTAGCAAGTGAATATTAAAATCTCAGATTCAATTCTGAGAGGCAGTTATGGGAAACAGGATGATGGCAAAGACTTTGTTCTGACAAGAGCTGATGAAAGGCTGTCTGCTGTCCTGAATGGAAAGAGGCAGAGCGGGGCGACTGGGAGTCTGAGTGTCCCTCGCCTGTGTATATCTGCAGCAATAAAGAATCCGGGGCATTAGCAATGACACCAAATCAGCCTGCACCATTTAGCTCTGACATGCCTGAGTGTGAACTCTCCGTAAAATGTCACAGGGCAGAGAGAACAAGAGTGATAGGGGACCTGGTGACCTCCCCAAATCACACACACTGCACATCCCTGAAGGCTGCTGGGAGTCATGGGTCTGTGAGCAGGGAATGGATTTAATGTACCTCGTGGGATCTACTCCCACATAGCAGTGTAGGAAATGTTTGGAAAAAGAGAGCTTTGTACTGAGTGCCCCGCACAGATGTGTTGCATCAGTGGCAGCGCTGCCTGGGGACTTCCCTCCCAAGTCTGCACTCAGAAGGGCAGACACTGTCTGTCTGGGGTCCTGGAGTCACCCATTCCAGGAATGTGGTCACAGCCACAGACTTCTAATTTGTAATAACTGTCATTGTTCTGTGGTCAGGCAACAGAGCCTGAGTGCACGTGGCCCAATTTTTTTTCTTTTGGAGAAAGCAGATGTATTATCAAAACGCATTGCTCTTCAACTACCAACTACTAGGGCAATCTCTACCAACCCCAGCCCCAGAGCTGTAGAGTTCTTGGTAAAGCCCAAGGTGGCTTTAATTCTCTACCCCATCTCTCACCTAACTGCACTTTTCTGTGAGTCAGGTCAAACAAGCATTTAGAGCTTCATCTCTTCAGTGAGAAATCAGATGGTGAACATCTTCACATTTGCTTTGGTGGTTCTGAGGCAAAATGTAATTGCAGCTGCTATTTGCCTCCTAGTTCCGCATGGCCCATTTCCTAGCCCAGTCGCTAACGTTCTTTTAATTCATGTCTTAGGGAGACAATAATACTGTTATCTAGGTTTAAAAAAAAAAAGTAGAACTTATTCCCTTAAATTATATACAGTATTTTTTTTAAAGATTGATTTATTTTTATACAAGAGCTGGGGTACAGGCCCAGAGGCATGGAAGGGTGAGAGGATTCACCAGAGACAGAGCGGGCAGCAGAACAGGCAGATTGACCGAAGTACATTGCTGAGGGGAGCAGCAGGCGAGACAGGAGAGGTCTGCCGTGCCATGTGGGAATCTCTCTGGCCGGCCAGGAATCAAACTCATGCTGCAGAGGCTGCGGACAGCTTCACAGCGTGGCGCTCAACCCACTGTGCCACCGGGGAGGCCCATATATATACAGTAATGTCAACCAATGTTATCTCAATAATTTTAAAAAAATCAAAATTTGAAAAAGACACATAGAAAATCTACCCTAGTTATTTTGGTTATCAAACTGACTACGCAAAGACAAATATATTTAAAACAACAATGGCATTCAATAATAAATTAAGTTTTAACAAATCAGGAGGAAGAGTAGAGAAAGTAAGAGCAGGAGAATATACAGAATTAGTTGGAGGGGAGATTAAAGAGAAGAAAATGAGAAGAGGGCAGGATACAATGTGCTCTCTGGAGCAGATTGACTTCATGGATACATAAAATAAAAAATAATTAATGATAAGAAAGAAAGAGAAAAACAAGTAAAGAAATGACAGCAACTCAGTGAAAATAATAGACGAGAGAAATGGAAATCTAACAAATAATTAGCTAAGAAGACATTAGGAAATAATGTCATACAAAAATGTATTATCAGACACAAATAAGATGTTTCTTTTAATGAAAGAAAACATAAATGCAACACAAAGTCTTTATATTTAACAATAAGAATATAGGATAGAAAACACTAAGTTTTATCTCATTAAAAATCACAGTTTCATCTCATTAAAAATAGTTTTATCTCATTAAAAATCACAGAAAGTAAAAATGCAAACTATTATCTAACTACAAGTTTCACCTCAGCATTTCTTCATATATGAAACTACAGACTTTGGAAGGGAAAAATACAATGAAGCTACAGACTTTGGAAGGGAAAAGTATGACTCAGAAGCTCTCTGATTTCCAAACTGTCATGTGTCTCATGTACAGGCAATAGAAACACATTGTAAGTCACAGAACCTCATCCAAAAAGAATAATCCACGTAACTTCTTGGAAATTACTCTTGAAAACACAAGCCAGCGAAAGCATATTAGTCAAAACTAATTAATTGGAAACATAACAATACATTATTATTAATTACATATTAATTACTAATTAAAAATAAGCAAAACATAATTAATTTGAAGTAAAGCAATAATAATAGTTCAGTGATGCATTTAACTTAAACTTAAAAATTATATATGATAAAACTTATATTTTAAGTACTTTAACTGAGTCCAAGAAGAAAGCTCAGGAATAGTTACAGGAAGACAAAAATATCCAGTATATAACAGTAAAATTCGTAATATCTAGAATCCAATAAAAAAAATTACCAGACATGCAATGAAGCAAGAAAATATAACCTAGAATGAGGAGAAAATCAATGAACTGAAATGACCAAGAGGTCAAACAGATGATAAAGTGGACTATAACATTAAAAAGTGTTTTTACTGATTTCCTTACCTTCCAGGGAGGTAGAGGATTAAACACATTGAGATCTAGAAGACATAAAACCTACTAAAATAAATTTAATATCTGTAAGTGAAAAGTACAATATGTGAGATAAAAAAGACTTTAGATGAATTTAAGATAAATTTGGTAAGTTAGAAGTTACAAAAGAATAGATGGTTGAACTTGAACATATAGAAAAAAAAACAAAGTGCAGTAGAGTATAGAGGAAAAGAAATTCTCAAAAATGAAAAGAGCACGAATAAACTGTGGAAATACAGTGTCAGATATGTGTAGAAGGTGAGTCCCCAAAGGAATCAGTAGGAGACTGAAAAAATATTTGAAGAAATAATTGCTGGCAATGTACCAAATATGAGGGAAATTATAAACCCACAGATTGAAGAACTTCTACTAAACTTAAGAAAAATAAACAAGAAGAAAACTACACCAAACTATATTTATCAAATTGTTAAAGGACAATGTGAAGAGAACATTCTACAATTAACTATAGGAAAAAAAAAACATATTTCAATACAAATAATGGATGAAAACAGATTTCTCACCAATAAAGGGCAAAGTAGAAGGGACTAGAGAAAGATCTTTGAAGTTCTGAAGAAGAAAGCATTTAGCCCCGGAAATGTCTAGCTAATAAAAATGTTTTTCAAAACTTGTGGCAAAAATAATGACTTTTTTGGATGTATAACAGCTAAAATAATTCATCACAAGTAGCACATGAAGCACTAACATGTGAAGTCTGTCTAGAGAAATGAAAATAGTATTAGACGAAAATATTAGTCTACACAAAGTAATAAAGGAATAAATCAGTCAGTACAATTCATCATGCTAATACAATATAAAAAATCATATTAATTCAATAAATGGAGAAAAAACCTGAAAAATTCCATCATTAGTTTCTATTAAAAATTCTCAGGAGGACTAAGGGCTCTTGGTGCTAGTCAAATAGGGTAGCCCTTCTTCCCAAATCAACTAAAAACCCTGAATATAACACAACAAATAAGCAGAGGAAGACTCTAAAAGGGGGCCCCCAAATAGCCTCAGGACAGGAGGAACAATGTGGTCCTGAGTTCCTTGGGTGTCCCTATCACCTCCATAAACTCTGAATATGGTCCTGAAGGAACCTCCCACAATGGCATAGAGACTAGGCATATAAATGTTCAAGGTGGACACTGCCATATATAAACTTGGGGAGGACAAAATTCAGTTCTTTTAATTTTCCTTTTATTTTTTCTTTATTGGGATAAAATTGGTTTACCACACCGTAGGTGATTGGAAAATAGGTTCACACCTCTTCAGATGTATGTCACACCCCACCATCAAAGCACCCAGAGTCCTTGACCTGAAGACAAATATCATTTCTTAACACTCAAAGACAGAAATTCAAAACTGACTAGATGGGATCAAAAGTAGATATAAAAAGCATGTGGGGCCTCCCCTGGTGGTGCAGCGGTTGAGCGCTGGGCTTCGAGGCCGCCTGCAGCCTCTGCAGCGCCAGTCTGTTCCGGGGCCACCAGTGAGGGTCCCACAAAAAAAAAATGTGATTTGGAAAGGAAGAATTATAATTGTCTCTATTTGCAGTTGACATGATTGTCTACATAAAACATACCAAGGAAACCTTTTTTAAAAAATCCTAAAACTAGTCAGTGAATTTAGCAAAGTTGCATGATATTTGGTCAATGCACAAAAAAACAACCAAAATTCTATTTAATAAAAATGAGCATGTGGAAACTGAAGTTAAAAGCACAATAGTATTTATAATTGCTCTCCAAAAATGACATACTTTAGTACAAATTTAACAAACCATGTACACCATAAAAAATAAGCAATTTCAAATCCAAACATTTGCTTTAACAGTATGTTCATGTTTTGAAGAAAAGCAAATATTTTTACATATTTTAAAATTTAATTATTTTTAATCTATTATAAAAGCAAACCCAAAACATCAGACCTCTGCTAGAAGTAAAGGTTGCTATGGATATGTAGACCAGAAAGTGAGAATGGAAAATAATGCATGTACCCAGAAAAGGGGGATTGGGACAATTTCTTGTACCCCAGAAAATGATGACTTACACTTCTATTTGTTGGCCCAGAAAGAGACACCCCACACAACATTGAGCATAAAAAGTAGGTCAAACAACAGCTGTTCCAGTGTGACCCCACTCATGCAGTGTTGGCATGTTTGTCAACAGGCATAAAGAAATCTCTGAGCAAATGCTGATCTGTGTAAACAATAGCATAAGGGCTACTAGGTCTTGGCATTTTTAACAATGAATTTATACCATTTTACAATTAAACAATAAAGCTATTTTTAAAGCATTTATCTTCAAATTAGAAATGCATGTAGTTGAGGGTTTTTGCAGGAAGTTGCATGCATTATAATATTACTTTGTTTATAGAATGTAATTTGAGAGAGCTATGAAAATTTAAAGTATGAAGATACATTGGCCAGGGGTCTTATCTTATGTCACTGAAGATGAGCATGTCGGGAAAATGGTGGCTGGGCACAAGTTGTGAACTCTAGCACGCCCCATTTCCAATTAGCCCGCACGGAGTTGCATTATTTTATGATAGTTTTCTGGCTGTAAAATGTCTAGGGAAGTGCCTGTTCCTAATTACACAAATTCACTATTTGGGCTTGGAGGCCACAGAGATTCTATAAAGATTATTCATTAAAGACCAGAAGAAAGAGAAGGATAAAACAAGATAGGACAGAGGGGGGAGGCACAGAAAGAGAAAGGAGAAAATGAGTAAAAGGTGAAAAAAAAAAGAGACTCAGAAACACCAAATTATAGTATACCCATTGGCAAGGGTTCCATGAAATAATTTTCTAAGAAGTATCTGGATCTATTTGAAATGACCTAGAGACATGTCCAGAATTTACTGTCTAGGTGACAAAGGCCTATTTTTTTTTTTGATATTAGGTGACAGAATATGAAACAAATGAAATATTCAGTCTTCACTTTTGATTTTATTCTTAGGAAAATAGCTCATACATGTATTCACATAAGCTTATACATTTGATCCCTGAGAAAAACATGGAGGGACATATACCAGTGTTAACACTAACTACCTCCATGGGATGAGTCTAGGGGGAAAGGTGGGCACCGTTCAGTTATATATACAATTCTGTACTGCATAAATTATTAGTTGAACACATAATACTTTCATCATCTAAAAAATAAAATTTGAAAGCAAATTGAATAACCTTTCTTTAAGTTCTCAGAATACTAATTCCTTGTCCTTGTGTTTTGGGCTCTCATTTTCCAGTATTGAGTGCACCATACAACTAATTCCTTTCCTTTTCACCCATCCATCCATGCCCTGTCCATCTGTCCATCCTCCTGCCCTCAGTCATGCTTCCAGCTGCCAAGCAACCTCACAGTGTCCAGGCCCAACACCTCTGCCAGGATCCAGGGCCCCAGAACATACTAAGGAGCATTTGGATATTGGAGCAGCAGGGCAGACAGAGGCACACAGATGACCCATCACATTGTAGTTAAATAGTGCCAGTTCGTGTGCAGAAAACCTTGCTTAGCCACTTCAGGTTACTTAAATCCCATTGGAAAAAAAAGAGTGGAGATTTCAGGTGGCAGCATAAATCTGAGAACGGTCTTGTCTTTTTGGAAATGTAAGGAATGTTTCTAGCGAGAGCTCCTAGGACCAGCTGTGTTAGAATTGATGGTGGGGGTGGTCAAAAGTCATCTTTCACATGGCCCATTGTCTCTATCACTCAGATACTACACTTTTAAAGCACTCAAGAGAGATGATTTTTTTTTTTTAACACAACTGTTTGAGAGCCACTTTTCTATAGACTGCAAAAGCTGAGTCTGCAAAAGGTGAAGTCAGATATTACAAGGTACTAAGGGACGTTTCCCTGGAGTAGAGGAAAGCTGTTGATGATGAGAGCAGAGAGGTATTGCTACCCCAGGGTGGCTATAAAGTCTTCTGTTCCTAGGTGGCTAATAGTTCCAGGAGTCTTGGAGCCTCTTGCAGTGCAGAATAGAGAGCTGGAGATGCATAACTGGCCAGGAAGCAAAGCACCCAGCACAGAGACAGGCCCTCTCCTGAGGGAATGAAGAAGAACTAAGATTGCACCCATGGCTCTAGGCATGGTACTAAGGAACTCTGAGAGGCACCTGCATGGTGGGAAGTAAGGGGACAAGCGTCATACCATGTGTGCTGGAGGTGCTGGAGCTGTGGATGTCCAAGGAAAAGCACTGACATGATGCTTGGAGAAGCAGGGTCTGCTTTTCTGGGATCTGAAGACCCAAGTCCCAAATTTCAGGAGGTAGGACAGTAACCTTGAAGACTCAAGATTTATTTTGGTAAGCTAGGCCAACCAGAGAAATCAATGTTTTGTATAAGAGTAAAGGAAGGAAGATGAGGTTTTTATGATTGGAAAGATGTTGGGACAGCAAGAACAGGTGAGCCCTGGGAACCAGCACCCCATCCCACACAAAGGTCTAGGGAAGTTAAAGCCAGGGGGAGATGGATGTCAGACCTTCATGGCTGTGCAGAGACTGGAAATGACATCCTGCTCTGCTTCCGAGCCCACTGAACAGCAAACACTCCCTCTGGCCCCGGACTTGGTATAAGAGGCTATTCTCTGGGTCCCCAAGCCCCAGTTCCCTGCAGGTGACCAGAAATCCTGAACAAAGAAGGGTACAGTGGTGGCAATGCTGCCAAGCACACAGGCCCTAAGCAGCTCTTGCCCATTTGCCTGGGTTCATGAGCCCATGATCCTGGCTCAATTCAATTAATAGCAGGGAAGGGAGCCCCAAGAACCAAGGATGGCCAGTATTGTGTTTCTTGCTAGCTCTGTTAACAAGGGATATAGATGCTTGGAGCCAGGTATAATTTGATTTAGAAAAATAAAGAAATGTGATGCTTCTTGCACCTGAGTGTGGAGGAGCAATTCATAACTTCCACCATTTACTTATCAATTGTTGTGCCACATGTAAACGATTTTAGCTCACCTTGACTTCACCATTGAAAGCTGCATCCCCCTTATCGCTCAACATATGTAAGTCACTTTTGAAAGAGTTAAAGTTTGTATAAATATTATGTCTTAAGTTCTTATCAAAAATCAAGTTTCTAGTATTTATGTTTTGGATTTCTTGCCACCTTTTGCAGGAGGGGCAGTGAAGGGTGGGGTGAGTTTCTAGCCAGGAAATTTTAAAAGTGGCTCTCAAGAGAATAAGGAGGTGAAAAGTAAAGAAAGCAAACCTTGAATGTATTTGCAGCAGCCTGAAGCAATTTAAGAAAGTAGGGTTAGAGGACTAGCCAAAGACGTAGGCATGGAAATTATTTCCTTTTTTATGCAGATAGATGAAAATAAGAAAATGGTTATCCTAAGAGGTAATTCACCCAAATGGAAAAGTCTCAATATTCCCACCAATTATACATTTAATTTTTTTCTAATATGTATACTTACTAGAAAATTTTTTAAATTGTAATTGCTAGGAATGCTATATATATATAAGCATTATATTGTATCATATATATTATATATATTACATTATATTGTATCATATCGTATATTATATTTCCATTGGGACAAAATTCAAAAGGAATCAGAGATACAAAAATCTCATAAAAACTGGCCTTTTCTCTCGCTCAGCCCTGCAGTTATCCTACCTAGAGGAAGCTACTTATTGATTTCACCTCTATCTCTGCAGAAATATCCTATGTACATTGAAAATATACATATCAAATTACATCGCCATACAAATGACACCCCATACACACATGCTCTATACTTCCCTTTTTTTGAATTAGATGTTTTGTTGTGATGAAGAACCAGAATTAATTGAGCCAGGCCACTACAAGGGGACAGGAGACTGCTTCCAACAATCTGCTCTACAAGACTTGCCAGAAAATAAACACAGTGATATATTTCAAAGTCTCTTTAATTGGTAAGGTCAGGCCTTGCCTAAGACATAGAAACTGCACTGAGGGAGCAGTGCTCTGGGCTTAGATGGTCATGGAGGATCACCTGATAAGAGTGGTCAGGGCTCCCGATGACAGAACCTTGGTCTCCCATGACTCAGACCATTTGCTCTGTGCTGTCAGGACTAGTTCACTCCTCTTGGAACGACACTTGGAAGGGGATCCTGTCTGGGGATGCCTTGAGTTGTTAATGAAGAAAAGATGCTTGTTTTTAAGAAGGAATCATTTTTCTTTCACAAATGGTTCCGAAAAATAAAATTGAAGAAGAGGGAAACATACATCAAGACAAGGCTAAATTCAGAATACCTGCAAAACCTGCACAATGAAGTCCAGTTTAATGCACTGGAAGCCTGGACCACCTAGGTGGCCAGAAATCTGAGTGAGTGTCAGAGAGGAGAAGTGAACTTTTGTAACACAAAGAACTGTAGAAAATTCTCAGGACATTTCCTTTCCCAGTAAAACTGCACACAGCAAAGCTGTTTCTGACAGGATTGAAGTTTCTATGGAGGTGATATGAAAGCCTTGGCTTCGCAGGTGCAAGAGGTCCCTGAGGTAAGTTTGATAAAATTGTCTAGAGCTTTTGATTTGTGGCTCAAGGTGAACATAACCGGAGAAAGAGAGAGAAAACTGGAGAAAGCCTTCCCTGGAAATAGCCCCTCTGAACAAGAGCATCCACCTAAACCATTCTCTCTCTTTCAGGACAAGGTCTTACAGATACAAAGGGGTTATAGAGAGGGGAGAAACAAAAGAAAGGCACTCCACATTCATTACCTCATTTAATTCCTACAGAAGGGGAAGGAGAAAGCATTGTTTCCATTATATTAACCACATTCCAGAAAACTTGGAGAACAGTGAAAGAGAGAAAAAAATCACCCCTAATCCCATAATTGAAAAAAAGCTATTGTTAACATTTTAGTTTTTTTCATCATGACATTTTAACATGTGTTATTATTTTCGTATAATTATAGTGAAAGTGGTATAATTTTATAGCCTCCTTCTAAATTTTTAGATAAAATTGTAACAAACATTTTCCACATCACCAAATTCTTCTAAATCATCACCTTAAATATTAACCAATATTTTAAAACTATCAGCTTTATTTGAACATTCTTTATTGTGGGGCATTTGCATTGCTCTTGGGGTTTTATTTCTGCATTACTTTAAATCATACAATTTCAGATTTCTTTTAGATAAGCCCTCCCCACCCCCAATGGCCATGGGAAGGGAAGAGGAAGTAGTCAGACACCCATCCTGAGATGCCCTCAGGAACTTGGAAATAAGATTTCCTTTGAGAGTCCAACTATAATAACCAACTCATAATCAGCAAGTACAGAAATTGGAGAAGTTACCCTGAAGGAATAGAGGCTGCAAAGAATGAAGCAGCTTTAAAGGCTTCAATGTACCTAAAGAACATGACAATCAGAAGGAGCAGTGGGCTGGCCAGAAAGTCCAGAAAGTGAGAGTGTTGGCTGTTGGTGGGGCATTGGTTTTCCCCAATATTATTATTGGTAACTCCCACCAGCCTCTATTTCACTCTCAACAGTCTTGTTTGGGAAAATTACATGGTTACCCTCTGAGGATCTGACAATGGCCCAGGCCGCTCTGTCTCAGTGGGTCAGATGCATGAGCCCTGCTTTGCACAAAATGGTTGTGATGGATACTTTTCAGTCTGGATAGTTGGAAAGGGGTGAGAGGAGTCTAGAGAAGGATGGTGGTTATCACTCCTTCAGCTCACTGATGCTCCCAGGGGACAAGGCCTTCGAAGGCATACCTGGAAAGTGAGCTGCAAAGACTCCAAACCACCCATGGGGTGGGTGCCATCCACGGGGGTCAGTGGAAGGGACTCTCGAACCTTGAACTACAAGGGAGCGGGGCCCAAAACATCCCCGGCTGACCTGGCCCCAGCATTGCCTTCTTGTTATGGCACCTGAGAGCTAAAGACCTTTTCCCCCACCTGGTGCTAAAGAAGGCTCACAAAACTGTTCCCTGACTTCTTGCATTATCCAAAGATCCAAAAGATGAGCAAGCCTAGCAATGTTACCTTGGCCTTACTGCCAATACTGGGAGGAGGACTCAAGCATGTTAGTGATGCCAGGGAAAATAAGGGAAGATGATACCATGTGAGTATGTGTGGAAACTTCCAGTGGCCCAGTAGACTGTGTATTTCTACTCCGGAAAGGGTACAGCCCACTCATCTTTTGGAGGCCTGTGGGGTAAGGACTGCTTTGACAGATGGTGTCTCCCTATCTATTAGCAAATCACCACTAAGCCTTATACACTGGTTTTATGAATTTTAGCAGCTGGGTTCAGGAAAATTTAAGATTCTCTATCTGCAGAATGAAGGGCAGACCCTTCCTCCAAATATTTGATTAACTGTTTTCTTTACTCTGCCTTTGGTTGTTCAGTAACTTGACTATAATAAGTAAATATTTACTTTGATAAATTTAAGACTAAAGTAACCTCTCTTCACAATTTCTAACTTACTATTCCTATGTGACTTGTGGAGTGACATGTTTATTTTATAATTGTTTGTGTTCCTTAAAGTACAATACACTCCATTTATTGGATATAATATATATATATATTCATGAATGAGCCAAATTGTTTTAAGCTCTGTATCTTTATAACATGGTTCAAAAATTGAAAACTAATCACTTTTACCTTTTTAATTCAAAGATGTATTTCAAGTACTCACAGTTGTAACTTCATAATTGGCTCTGTTTCTAAAACAGCCAAGAAGATATTGAAATAACTTACATTGTTTTATGCATTAATATGGGAACAATTAATATTTTCTCAAGTCATTTTCTCACACAAGAATATATTGCTTAAATGTATACATTATTTTATGTGTACCTTTTATATGTCAATAAAAATTTGTCATTTTCTCCATTGCAAAAACATCAATTTTGCTTAAAATAGTGCTAGGTTTTTTATGGTATTTGCTGTTATTCTTTATATATTTTTCTCATTAAATTTGCTTATTGTTCAAGTGCATATGAACCACCATTATATGCATATGACAAAACTAGGCCTGAGGGAGGTTAATAAATTGCTCAAGATTTATTAAGAAATCAACTGGGAGAATAGGAGTATAAACAGGTGAAAAGGACCTCTGACTTCAAATGAGCTGTGTCTCTTATTCTGTGCTGTTTCCATGGTTCTTGGAAATAATTTCTCGGGGCAGGAGTGTTGGGAACCTAGGATCTGGCCCCTTTCCCTACCCCCCTCCAACCTCCTACACCCTCCATGTCTTTTTTGAAACCAGCTTGGCCTCTTCACTTGGCCACACCTCAGTCTCCAAGCCTTTTCAAAACTCCCTTCTTTTCTTAGTTAGCTTGTTACTTCCTTGTTCCCCAGGAAATATTCTTTCTTGTTTTCCTTGTGACCATGGCAGGAGGTATGTTAATAAGTTGACTAGTAGGCACGTAGGGGTCAACACAGAGAGCAAGACCAGATCACAAGACCACCGGATGCTCCCATGAGCTGCTGAGCACCAGGAGATGCCAGGGCACCGAGAAGGTGAGATCTGAGCAGTAGCACTGCATTGGAGACTTCTCTTTATATGATTCATCTAACTCACATCTTATAGCCACATGAAAAAAAATCTGTAATGTGGGGAGTGGAGTGTGAGCCACCTCCAAGAAAGCAGAATTTTCCTCAGTCCCACGACCCCATGATCAGGGGTTTTAAACAGCAGGTGCTTAATCTTAACCAAAGCCCAACTGGTGTTCCTGTTCGCAACAGTCTCTCACTCAGCAGCTCCTGTGAGGAAACTGGCAGATCAGTGTTGAACTTCTTGGGGAGAGGCCTTCCTTGTAGACTCGTGGTTACTATTCACAATCCTCCATGATATCTTACTGTAATTGAGATGAATTAACTGAAGCAAGCAAGAGAAACAGCAGGAATGGCCGTGGAGCACAGAGTGACACAGGAAACCTGACTCCTGTAAGCCACAGTCTTAGTCTGTCTGGAATCCAGAACTGTAGCCCAATGGCAGTGATCTCACTTGTGATTTGGGTCCCAATCGCCCTTAGTGTTATGGACTAGAAAGTCTAGGAATTACATTGACTCAAGTTTGCTGGCTGTTGTGAAGGTTCTACTATCACCTCAGTGACTGTGGACATTTGGAAAAGGATACAGGCTTGGCTCCTGTCCCCAAAGTGCCTCGCCACTGAGCAGATGCTTGTGATGGATAACTAAGATGTGCAGCAAAGATAAGGGTCTTCAGAAATCAGAGAAGGGAGCCATTAGGAGGAAAATGCAGGTCAAGTCCAGCTCCCCAGAAATCTTGTAGGAAGGTAAGGTGTAGAGAGAAGGGGAAAGAAGGACCCTAGTGCAGGTGAAAGCAAAAAGAGCATCTTTTTTTTTTTTTTTTTCAAAAAGAGCATCTTATCCTTTATTTGGAAGAATCAGAGCAACTAAGCCAGCCACCCTGAGTTACCAAAGATGGTTCTTCTACCAGCTCTCTTTCTAACCAATCTTGAGTCACTTCTCCCCCAGGGAAGACCTGTCACTTAGTTCTCAGAAACAGAAGTAGACACTTTGACGTCTTCAGAATAAAGAACTCTATAAATACAAATGATAGGAAGCTCTTAGCCCTTATAAAGTTTATTTTTTTTACAATAGACCAAAGCATAAAATAACAAAAGCTCCAATACTGCAAGGTCCAGGCATTATTTTTAGACAGTTCCTCATGGCTCAAAACAGACGTGCAAGATGGGAGAGGTGATGCTGGCTGCCGGTCCCGTTCCATTTTGGTCCTCACCCCCTGCCCCCCGGGAAGTGCTGAATCCTCAATTGTTTTGTTAAAAACATCCCAGAATGGATTTTATTGTCAACTGCTCTTGATCTCTTAAAATTTCCTGCATTTGCTGCTGACCAGCATTCCTGGCCTTGATAGAAATTATTAGCCTATGAGCGGTGGCTTTGTAATCAGCAGCTTTAGCCACCCTGGCAACTGCACTGGACAGAGCGCCAGCCAGCCTGGGCGGCAGGAAGTCAGGCGGCTGAGCCAAGCCTGGCCTGTGACTAACAAACAGCCTAGATTCATCCTTGCCTCTGGTTTCTCCATTTCTGCTTGGGACAATGGGTGATGTTCTCAGCCTGTAGTGAAATCCTGCCACAAACACAAAGCAAAATTGTACAATGAGGTTTTGGAAATGCTCTTAAATGCTGTATGTGTAGTAGTTAAGTGCATGGGAATGTATAGAATCATCCTCAACTCAGACTCTACCTGAAATGAGGGATCTTTCACAGAAGGATCAACTTACTGTAACTGAATTTGCTTTATTGTAACATCTGCAGTAGTCTAAGCCCAATCCTACTAACACTCTGTGGAGTTTCACAAGTGGTTCTCCTGAAATAGGGCATTTTATCTCAGGATCTCCAACATATGGTTGAGGCCAGTATACATGATTAGACTTACTAATGGCTGAAGGATGAATACCTCATAATGGTGAAGAGAGGGGAAGAGGGTGGCACTGAGGTTAGGAAAGGATCCGACGACCTTCCTCCACAGATGTCCAGTCTCTCTGTTGGCCTCCAGAGCCAGGGTGTAACCATGTCCAGCAGCTGATGGGCATTGCAGGGTTATGGCAGGATGCCAGTGAAGCAAAGGTGTCAATCAGAGTGAAGGACCTCCAGCCACCCCATCCTTCCCATCAGTCATGGGGGCCTTCTTGTTACTGAGCACTCACAAGGCAAAAACCACCATTTAGTGAAGACTTAGAAATTGCTCCCCTGTGGTATTTAATGACCGAAATAGTTTCTGCCACCTCCTTTTCTTACTACATGGATTTTTTAGTTCCCTATAATTAGCTGCCACAAATAAATTGATATAGAGTTGCACGGTTAGTCCTGCAGTTAGGTACACTTCAGGGTGAGAATACGCGTGTTTCTGTCTCCTCGGGTCCCTAAACATGCATTCAACATGTGAGTCACAAACACTAACTATAAGATATGACTTCACAACAGCCAAGGGTCTGGAGGGACAAGGTACATTGTGTTCTTTAACCTCCATTTCAATTTGTTGGAAGGTTGTTAGTGGGAGAGAGAAGATTGGAGCCTGTGCCACATGATTTGCAGGGAAATGTGCCACCTTCTCAGATTTCTCCACTTGCAAATTATTGGATCTAAGATAGCAAAATACACACATTAAGTTTGTCAAGGTGAGGTTTGATGATAATTGCTGAAACAAAAGACAGGAGGAAAAGCAGGCATAAGCACACCCTATCAAATCTCATGATTTCCACTGATTTTAAATTTGTGCAGTGTGGAATACCTTGAGAGGCCCCATGGAACCAATTCTAATAACTAGTTGCACCATTTCTAACAACTAATTGTCCAATTATCCATAAGACAAGAGGATTATTAGATGTGACACAACAGAACTTGCCATCATCTTATGGGAGTCTATGAAACCAACGCTCAAGTTAGACAAGCAGGAATCTAATTATAATGTCCTTGAACAGCACTGTTTGAAAAAACGTTTTATTTTAGCTTAATGTCCCAATGGCCATTATAGTTAAGACAAAGTGGGCTTGTTTTCATTTCTGTGGGTGAAAATGCAGTTATAGAGCACACTTACTTAAGGATATCAAATTATTTTACTCTTCTGTAAACCTCCAACCTTTAGAATTTTAAAAGGAGCCTTTACTTCTACTTCATGGAGGGAGAAGCTGACTCACAGAGAAACTGGGTTTAGATAAGTTCAAGTAGCCATTGTAAAAAAATCCATGATAAACTTCAGAATTCCCAGGAACTTCACTTGAGAGTACTGGCACTGAGGAATTCTGATGCCTAGAGTTTCGGGATCTATTACATGGAAAGGAAAAAAAAAAAAAAAAAAACATAAAGGGAAACAGCCCAACACAGAGAGTTGGGTTAGTCAAATCAAAATACTGTGCATACAGTCAGGTGCTTGGAAAAATCCCATTTCAGAAACCATGAGCTCTCTTGCTGGTGTAAGGGGGGTGGTGGTGGAGAGAATAAATAAATGAGCCTCTGGGGAATCAGCTTAAAGATTTACTCAATCTGCTGTTAACCTGGAGTCAAGTATATTCTGAAATGCGGTGCAAATTCATCCCTGTTCTTGCTGATAATGTATTTGTTGCACTAACACCAGACTTCTAAGGGACCAGTCAACATACAGTCTGGGAAAACCTGCCAGAACCTCTCTCTAAAGAGAATGAGAACCAGAAAAAGATCTGACTTCTTTTCCCTCTCTTGATCAGTAATTCCTGGTTCCTCTGACTTTTGATTTATCAGGTATTGAACATAAACAGAACTAGTTATTTTTCTCCAAAGTCAGGACTTGGCTGTTGACAATTATACATATAAAATGTAGTAACTAAAAAAAATAATTAAAATGTAGTAACTATTTCAAATACCCATTTTTGTTCATGCCAGCAATTTTCCAAGTTGAAAACACTTCCTTTTTCATATTGGAATGTCATGGGGGTCAGCTGAATGGTTTTAGTCAGCCACGGGCTCATCTGATTATCTATTTCACAACAGCTTTCAAAAAACTATAAATTTTGATGAAATGAATCCCCTTATCTCCAAAGGCTATGTTATCTTAAAAACAAAACAGAAAACAACAAAAACCTAGTAACTGATTTTAAAAACACAAAGAAACTTCCTATTAGGCATTATTTGTAATTTAATAAAATCCTGCACATGGGGAGAACTTCCTGAGACATGTGAAGGTCCACCCCAGGGCCTGAGGTTCACACATTCGGGCACGTGCTGTACGTGTTCACTAGACACGGATGCTGGGCATGGACACGGGACATCACTGCAGGGAGCCTCCAGGCCAACATAGAGCCTCCTGAACTTCACGACATGAGTACGCACCTGTGTCAGTGGCTTATTGTAGATGTAGTAAATGCACAGAATCATGTGCCTTTAAAACCGGGAAGGACCTTTCAAGTTTTAAGTTTCTCAACAATTTCTCACCTAGAACCGACCTTGAAACCCTCCCAGAGAGGGCACCCCTGGAGTCCTGCTCCAAGGCTGAGCACTTTCCCTGGACAGCAGATTAGTATCCAAAAACCAGACATTACATGGCAGTGAGCTGCTCAGTGTGTATTGGCATGGGGCCTGGGGTCTGTTACTAGGCACTGTGACTCCACAGGGAAATATGTTTCCATTTCAGATTTACGGAGGGCCAGGAATTGGGTGAGTTGCCCTGTGTCTTACTTTTTTTTTTCTATTTATTTATTTATCTATTTTTACATTTTAAAAGGACAGCGCTATTAGGAAAAGGAGAAAGATAAACAGAAGCACCTACATAGTCACAGTCAGGCAGGAGAGCTGCTGGTGTCTTACAACTTTTAAGTGAAAGGGTTGAAGCAAAATCCATGTCTATCACACACCAAACACCATGCTTTTCTATCTTACTGTTTTTCTTCCTGAGTGTAATCTTCCTTATATAGAAATCCATATATCTAATTTATATCACATGTGGAAATATATTCTTAAATATATTCCATTTTCTTCATCTGCAATGCTTACCAGGTCAAACACAATGATCTCAGTTCTGCAACTGACCCCCCATAAGTAGACTCCCCCACTAAATCCTCTAAGTTCTCTACTAGGCACTCAGAGTGGTTTTATAAATATGTAAAAGAAATCCTATCACTACCTGTTTGACAGTTCTTAGTGGCTACCACGTCCTCTGAAAAACAATTCAGATTCCTTAGTGTGATTCTAGGAGCCTCCCCTGCAGCACAGACAGAACCCCACCCGCTCCTGCCGTGTAGTCTGTGACTCGAATATAAAGTGGCAGGTACCTCAGTTACTGGGCTCCATCCTCAAATACCCCAGTCTAATTCCTGCCTTGGAACCTTCTCCCTGTTCACTTTTCCCTGCCTCCTTGTGGCTGCTTCATTATGCCATTCAGTTCTCATCAGAAGTGTTCTCACAGAGCTGTTGATAGTCTGGAAGCTCCAGCTTTGTGCTTTTCATTCACTCTTATTTGTTTTATGTTCTGCACTATACTCTTTACACTCCAGTATCACATACTTTCCCCTGTTGATTGTCTCCTACCACCCACTTTCAATTAAATGTCAGTGTCCTGCTAGCAGGGACTTGTCTACTTGGACCATAACTCAGGTCTGCTCTGGGGCTGGGAAAGTAGGTGCAGTGATCATCCACCAAAATTCTTGAATGGTCCATATGACAGCCCTTCAGTTGCTGCAGTCAGGTTCGTCCCCTCTGGATATATGTCAGCTGTCCTCAGAACTGCTTCTAGAAACCTGACACCCTTTGCTAAGATCCCTAAAAACTACAGAGTCCACATCTGAGCACAGCCCTGCATGCACTGATCATGTAATGGATTATATGACTCTCGGGAAAAATGTAGACACATGGAAAAGACACAAGTGTAGCGAAAGCAGGCCAGCAGGTAGAAAGGCTTGAGGTCAGGAAGCCAGGGGTATTGCCAGGGGCTTCTGGACAGCGGGATCCTTGTCTGCTCTAGCTGCTCCAGGTGGATCCTCCTCCCCCCAACACCTTCCAGTATGGGATCCAGACCTCCATACATGGTCTTATTGGAGAATCATTAAAACTTCTCCAAATCTGTTTCACTACACTTTGTAGTTCTGGGTCCCAGTTCTAGCCTTTAGGCCATTCTATTAGCAGTAGGAGCAGTTGTTCAGGTAGAAAGAGCATGAAGTTTCTCAGAACCCTGTTTAAAACCCCTCCTGTTGGTTGTCTGAATTATAAGGGGAATGGCAACAACCGGCAGCAGCTGTGTGCAACACAGCACTCCCCGGGGGAGAGGCAGAGTGGAGATAGTCTGCACCCCATGTCTCTGAATGTAGAAGCAGCAGACCTGAGAGTGCTGTCCTTGTCACCTCCAGACTCCCACAACTGTACTGGCAAAGTCAGCTTTGAAAGAAGGTACCAGAGGAAGCTGGCATGGTTTGAACTTCCCCAAAGCTTTCTTATCACTGCAGCCTGGTTACCTTGAACAGTCCAGGACCATTCAGAAAGAGGACTGTCCAGTACTTTTTGTGCATGGGTGCATCTGGTTTATTTATTTAAGTGAGAGTGACAATGCACTCTCCTGTCTTCTCAGCCAGCCATTTATGGGAAATCCCCCCAGGACCCATGTGTGAAAATATGGAACCATATAAGGACAGAGACTACAAGCAGCCCCCCCACCTGCTGGTAGACATGGACCCCGCGTGCCCTGTGGCATAGCTTTCCATGACCCTGAGTGACTGGGGGTGTTTTCTTGCTCCTAGTCAGCCTTGAACCTGTCCTCTCAGCTCAGAGTCTGGTAAAGGAAGGGAGTCCACTTGAATGGGAAGGCTGAGGGTGTGGCCCTGGGGAAGTCAAGGGAGGTCAGTGGCGTGCACAGAGCAGCAAGCCTCCAGTGGGACCTCAGGCATTGGCAGGCTCAGGCTGCACCGGCCCAGCCTGCATCCTCCGTGACCACGAAGCACGTTTGCTTCACATGGCAAGCGCTGCTGCCTTTGTTCTCTCAGGCCTCTGTGGGGGCTGAGACTTTGGGAATGAACAAGCACAATAATAGGTTGCGATTGCCTGAAGGTTGTTTCTGACAACAGCAGCTCTCTGTGAATCTTGGCTCCCCACTGCGCCTCACAAGATGATCTAGAAACATAGATCGGGAGTCACCCTGAAGTAAAAGGGCCATGACCGTCAAGTGAGTCAAGCTGGAAATGCCATCACACCACCCACCACCCTCTCCTTAAGATAGTTGATGCTTTCAATCCATTGAAAGTCTGTGGAAGTATGTCCATTTGCAGACACCCTCCTCCTTGTTTTATACATGTTGGGGGGGGGGGCTACAGGGAAGGGGATGGAAAGTCTAAATGGCACTAAAGTAAGAGCAAAACCCAACTTTAGCCAGTACCTTATTTCTATCATAATCAAATCTTCCTCAGAATGCTTGTGGGTAAATCATCATTAAGATTTCCATTATTGCTGGTTCTTAATCTAAAAAAGGTGGAGTTGGGGCTGGCAATGTATTGAGTAGGCTTGATAGATTTGCAATGTTTGCAAACATCTGCAGCAAAGATAATTTGCACAATAGCAGGCACTGGTCTGGGAAGGACCATCTGTGGGAGGACAATCAGGCACCTTTAGTTTGTTGAACTCCCCAGCTGATTTTAATAGACAGCCAGGATAGAAAAACCCAGATCAGTTCTCTTTCAGAGACATTTTGACTGAAGTCTGCTGCTCTTCCCACTAGCTTGATGGCAACTCCTCCCCCACAGTCATGTCATGGGTCCCCCCTCTACAGGCATGTCACAGACTCCACGTGGTATCTTCTCTCCTCCTTCACATATGACCTGTGAGTCTGAATCACCTGGGAGGCTATAAGGTCACAGTGAGGCCCAGGCTGCTCAGAGAGGGCTGGTCCCTGGACATTGGAGTTTCACAAAGTTCTCAAAGTGATTCTAATACTCACTGGAGTTTGACCAGCACAGGCCTATTCCTGCCCACACACACAAACCCAAATCACTCTTTCCTTCCATGTCAGTCATCACTGACTGTATGATAGTTCTACTAGGTAGGAGTTAACCGTCATCCCTGTGGCTCTGAGCCACATTGAAGCCCCTCTTAATGACCCCGTTCCTCAACACACCAGAATCCAATCTTGAGAAGTATCCCTGAGCAGAAATGCTGTGGTTAGCAGTGTGGTTCTGGAAGAGGCTTCTATGCTCTCTACCTGCTACCTCAGGAACGCTGTCATGGGGGCCCTGCTTGATTCAGGCCAGAGGTCTGTGCTCTATTTTTTTCATCAAATTCTGGTTTTTCAGCCCCTCCATTCTTAAATCAAGTAAAATAGGGTGAGTCACATTGTCAAATAGGAAGGCCGCATCAAGAGGCGTGGGTGCGGGGCATGCGCACCGATGGTTATGGACACCTGGGCCAGGAGAGCATGGGGTGTGAGTGTGGACACCTGCGCTGAGAGGTGAAGGATAAAAGGGCAGCCTCACACTGAGGCGAGACAGACCACGCGAGACTGGAAGGGAGAACGCCAGAGCCACCATCAGAGGTTGCGCTCTCCCTGCCAGCTAGTCTGTCCCTACTTCTTCATAGAGAGCCTCTAAAATCCACCAAAGGCTCCAAAATTTTCCTTTTCATCTGAGAACCAACAATGAACCTACCCAGCCAGGGATGGTTGTACAACGCTGGGGTTTCCTGCCAGCCAGAACACAGCCTCTCTGGCACGGCAGGATGAAGAGTGTGTGTGTGTGTGGGGGGGGGGGGGTCCTGCTCTCTCTACTCTATCTCTAACTTTTCTAAAGGACGAAAAACCTGGGAAGGCTACTCTGTCTAACTTTTCTAAAGGATGAAGTGGCTGGGAAGGCTACTCTGTCTACTCTTTTCTAAAGGATGAGGAGGCTGAGAGGGCTACTCTGTCTCTATCTTTTCTAAAGAAGCATGTTAGAAACAAGAAGCAAAAAAATAAGGTCAGGTTTTTGGAAATGGAGCTTAGATACCAGCAACTTAGCACATAAGAACAATGGTTTTCTAAGTTGCATAAGAATCACCTGGGAGAGACAAAAATGCAGTTTTCAAGCCTCCTGTCCCTTGAAACTGGGCAGCTGAGGAAGCTGCACTGAAGTGAGAGCTGCAGGCCGTGCAGGTGCTGTGAGAAAAGATTCTGAGATAAACAATTAGAAAGTAGAAACAGAAATTCAGGGGTGGCCTGAGGCCAGAGAACCAGAGCCAGAGTGCAGGATAGAAATCTAAGAGAAGCTGAAGTTGGAGGGGGGAGCAAGAAGTGTGCGGGTTCAGCTCCTGGAGTATAACTTCCCTTTATTCTCGAAGCCCGTGATTTCTTAATCCAACCTGGTACAGTGCTTGAAATATGAGCAGGTCATAGTTAATCTTGGGAACTATGAAATCCTCCTCTTTAGAAATAGACTCCTAATTTATAGAGTTAGAGTCCACTCCAGAGCAAAGGGGTAGATTTATTGCTAGTAAAATATGAAGGATGTAACATGATAGCTCTTCAAATCTCCTTATATATTTTGGTGGATCAGGCAGAAGTTTCCTCCAGAAGTGAGACCCCGATGGATCAGGGGAGCATGTGAGGTCAGACTTGGCTGCAGGCAGACTTCAGAATATAACAGGACCAACTGCAGGAAGAAGTCATGGGTGGGTCTACCCAAAGGCCAGGGATCAGAAAGCAAGGAAACCACAGGGACAGCGGGAAGATGATGGGCCGGGGAGAAAGGAGCCAGGAACTTGCTCATTACAAATGCAGGAACCCTACTCCCAATCCAGATGGCGCTGAGATTCTTCTAGAGGATGAAGGTGCTCACACAAGGCTTCCTGGCACAATGAGGGGCCACAGCTGAGTCACTCTCACCTCTGCCTGGCCTTTTCCCTTCCTAGACTTTGCTCAGACAGAAAACTGTAGCCAAATTAGGTAACTGCAAGAACCTAAAGGCACCAAACCCTGCTGGCCCAGGACCCAAACTCTCCAGATTTTCTGCCTAAAATGTGATGATCGTTAAGTGATCTCAGCCTCATTTTCATCATGGAGGGGTTTATGGAAGCCACAGACTTGTGCAGAGGGCCCTAAGCATGTTTACATGATGCCAGAGCTGCTCTGGCAAAAGGAAATCTTGCACTGACAAGTGGTTGAGGAGACAGAGACATGGTCCCCGCAGCACCAGGAGGACCCCCACTCGTGTAGCTGAAATGCAAGTAAAAGTGAATTAGCAGCTGTGGGAGGTGCAGACATGATTCTCTGCTCCAGGGCCCTGCCCTGCCAGGACCCACAGCCACTCTAAGCAGCCACAGGTGGACTGGGATGTGGAGGGCAAGTGTGTGTGAGGGGCCAGAAAGTCAGGGGAAGCGGAGTAATAACCAGAAGCCTGGAAAGCAGAGGAATGGCCTGAATGGGGGGTGGGGTGAGGTAAATGTAAGGGCAGCTTTGACTGGCAGAGGCAGAAGCCTTCATGGTGAGAGCTTGATTATATTAAGGCTTCTTCTACTCTTCGTTCTGAAAAAAGGAAAGGAAAAGATGAAAGTGGCATCACTGTGGGCTTAGGAAGAGAAGTGGCAAAAGGAGGCTTTGAAAAAACCAGGCTGGGGGATGCAGTGTAGAAAAAGGCAGCAAGTAATGGGAGCGGGCACAGAGGAGACATCAGGCGGCTTCCCTCATGCTGGAGAGACGCTTCTCCCGCGAGGAGCTGACAGTGGGTGTAGGTGGACGTGTGTGAGGGCACCTGGCAGGAAAATCAGCAGGGGGCAAGACAGCTCTTAACTGGACTCACTGGTCACACAGACCGTTACCTGGAGAAGAGGCAAACAGCTTGGAGACTGACCTGAAGAAGCAGCAGTTTCCCTGTTTCCACATCGGGGCCAGGATGACCAGGCCCTTTTGGCTACAATTCTGTTTTGGTTGCCAACAGAATGGCGCATAGAGATGTTCACCAGTCATTGTGACTTGCAGAACTGGCTCCAGGAAGGAGTCAGGGAAGTAGCCGTGAGGTTGTCAGTGACTGAAAAATGTGGAACTGAGGTGGGGAGAGGAAGGTGGTGGCAAGGAGGCTACCAGGAGAGCCGGAGAGATGAGGTGCAGGCGTCCCTGCACAGAAGGCTGGAGACTCAGCCCTGTGGGGAGTGAGGGTATAGGGTGAGGCTCCTAAGGGTGCCCTGAGTTTAGAGGACATAGCTTCTATGCATTGGTAGGAGCTGGAGCCAGATGGAAAGTGTTGGAGATGGGAGAGGGAGATCAGCTGGTACCGGCCCGTGTGAAGGAGCGGGGTGCTGAGAGGGAGAGATGAATAGCCTGAGAGCTCAGTGGAAGCCAAGGAAGGGAATGCTGTGGCTGTCTTGTTTTGTCTTACAGTGTGTTTTTAATAAAGAAGACTTGTGTATAAAGAAGTAGGAATGACCAATAAATATGAAGAAAAAAGAAAAGACCAATTACAGTAGTTAGCTAACATGGTAATTAAGGCATTGAAACATTTTCCACCCCTCAAAATAATGAAAGCTTTCCCCAGTCACACCATCTCGGTTTAAAAATAGGGATAGACGTCACAGACATATTTGCTCTTTTTCCGTCACGCGGGAACATTCCACCTCCTCACCCTTGTTCTGAGCACACCTGGCCGTTCCTCTGCTGTACCTCCTGATCTCATTTCCCCAGGGGTGCCCAGAGGGCTGCCTCAGTGGCAGTGGTGTTCTGTCTTGGATACTTCTGGCCCCAGAAGAGGTCCCATGGGGCTTCAAAAAGCTATATTAAGGCCTGCTTTCTAAGCCGACCAGGGGACACAGTAACTGCTCCCCGATGTGCCAGAGTTACATCACCTCTGCTGTCACACTAGGATGAGACCCAAGGAGCCATGCTCAAGGTGCAGAAACAGCACAAGAAGTTAACTGAGTCAAGCAACCCAACCACTCACACACAACTGGGAGCAGGCCCAGGAGTAGCAGAACCCAAAGCAGGCCCATCCACTGGCGCCTTCCTAAGTCCACCCCCACCCTGTCCGAGGGCCAGGAGCTGGTGGGAAGAAGTCACTGAGGGAAGGATGGGGCCCACCTGGCCCAGCCTTGGGAAAATGCCTCTCCTTGTGGTTCCACCAGGCAGCCTTACCTGCTGGGCATCACCACAAATGTCAGCAATGCACTCTCTCCTTAGCGCTCTCCTTGCATGGCCAGTGTGCCACTGAAGCTGCTCATTAGCAGAGATGGTCAAGCCTGCTGGGCAAAGATAGATGTAGCGGCTGCCCAGGTCAAGGGCTGACCCCCACCACCACCACCTTCGGTGCAGCAGAACCCTCCTCAGCCTGCCTGCCTGCACTCTCCTCCTGGGAAAGGGTAGAGATTGAGATTCTTAGTCCTCTGTGGCTAAAAGGCCTCTGGGCTCAAGTTGTTGGATGAGAGTAAACCCCGTTTTGCATTATTTATGCGATTATTTCAGGTGTTCTTAGTCTATTACTCAGGAGTAAAATGTTAAAATAAGTAAGCCCATCAAACAATACTGCATGGAAAAACAGAACACACAGAAAGAACCCTGGCTGGCTCACAATGAGCCAGAATTTAAAATGGGGGGAGATAAGAAGACTACTCTCCAGTCTTACTGCAAAGCAGGTTGGAGGCCACACCAATGACTGTGATGGCGCTAGGCGGTATCAGGCCTTCCAGCTGCTGGCACAAAAGTGCCTGTCCCTGCTTCTGCTTCAGGCCTCACCTGTGCCGCTGGCAGGTCAACTGCCAGGGCCCCACAGCTTCTGCCTGAACTGCAGGCCAGCGCATAGGGACTCCCTTCTCCCCAGGATTGGCTTATTTCCAGGTCTCCATTTTTATTTTTTTAACAAACAATGCAATTTTCTGTCTATTGTCATTTCCTAAGAACACTTATGAGGCAAAGTCTGTGCTGTAGTAAACAGCCTGGGAAGCCAAATGCTTCTGGCTCTAGCAGGCATGTCAGGCATGATTCATCTGGTGAAAATTCTCTTTATAAAGAGGGAAAACCAGGTTAAACAAGGACCTGCACAGAGTTGTCTTCCTGTTACAAACAAAAGCTTTGTCCAGCCTAGCCCATCAGGCACGGCTCGGGAGAGCATGTGTGGCTTACACGCCACTCTCCCTGATCAGACTTTTGGGGGAATAAGGTGATGGTGGTGGTGGTGGCAGTGGTCATGGTAAGGACATTGGCAGGATGATGAGGAGGAGGATGCAGAGGCATAGTGTTCTTCCAGAAATGCTTGAAATGTCCCCTAGAATCTTCTCTGGGAAGCAATAATGTCCTGGCAAGCTAGTGGAGACAGGAAGCTTCTTAGTCCCTATTGGGCTGGGGCAGGAGGGGAAGGCGCCTTTAAGGGAATGAATGAAGAAGTGAATTCCAGAGGGAGTGAGCTGAGCGGAAGCTGAAATCATGCCCTGAAGATTTGGGAATGGGGCAGGCCTGGGAGGATCACCCTGAGGACACAACAGAGAGCAGAGGCATGGGCAGCATCCTAGTTTGGGCATCCAGGACAGCAACATTATGGTGCAGTGGATCTTCTAGATATAATAATTTTGCTGGGCGCCAAGTTCAGCACTGAGCAAATAGGTTATGAGCTAGTAGAACTGAAGAAATCATAATCGTCTGGTCAATTCTTACCAGTGGGTCTATCTGCCCTGCCCATGCCACCTAGACCACAATCCACACATTTCCCAGGACACCCTAAACTCCCTAGTCTACAATATTTTTTGCATTGTTCTGATCATTTTCTGATATGCTTCCAAATTTATTGATTATGTCAATTATGTGTTGGAGCTGCCATTATATATTACAATATATATGACATTGGAGCCCCACCCCTCAATTATATCCATTCCAGGAGGATAGACAAACTTGTTTATTGATCTACTCCCTGCCCACAGAACAGTACCTGGCACATATTATGTGTTCACAATATTTGTGAGTGATTAACAGCTATGGAGTGACCTGATCTGCTGCGACCTGAACTGACCCAGCTGGTGTCTGCACTGGGCACCTATTTTGGGCCACTGCTCAGCTGAACACTCCATGCAACTTTCCCTGAACAAATAGGCTCGGCTCTTCTGTCCAGACCTGGTACTCCCTCTGCCACTGATTGGAACCAGATGGAGTCTCGCCTGTAACATGACTGAGCATCGATTTCTGTTAAGTCAGTGAATTACCAAAATGTAGTCATTATAATCTATCTTCATCTTGGTGACACATTTGGCAAGCTGTTATAAACCAGGACTTGAAAAGTAAATGTAAATTTATGGACCTCTGAGCTCTGCCCACAGGACCAAACTCTGGCAGAATTATCATGTCTACTGAGTTATTACAACTGCATGATGAGCTCTTCTGTACATAATTTCTCTTAATACTTGGGTATCCCAACTGTAGCAGCTGTCTGATAATTCATCCTAGGAGCTCAGATTTGGAAAGACCTTTTAAGGTCATCTAAACAAATTCCATCTGTTTAAACCAATACCAGGAAATTGTAGCTACTACTCTTTGCACCATGCCAAGGTCCTGTGCAGAGCACTCCCCCCATTGCAACAGTGGTCCACAAACACAATAGATTATCTGCTCTTCACAGCTGGGTAAGACTTTATAATCCAAGAGGTTGAACAATTTAGCCCATGTGTGACAAGTAACTGGCAGAGTCAATACCGGGACCATTTGTTTCTGACTCCAACTTACTGCTCCTAACACTTGACACTCACTACCAGTTCAGATCCTTGGAGCAAATTATCAGTAGAAATGTAGATAATCAGGGATTCTTAGGCCCACAACACCCAAACTCATCAATCTTAATACTATTAAAAGTGACATAACTAGATGTGATTGCTTCCTGGTATGATGCAATAGGAAGTGCATAGCATTCGTGTAAAATATTCTTGCCAAAAAAAGGAAAATGCATTTAATCGCGTATTGGATATAGCCACCCATTTTCAGGAAACATAGAAAATTAATCAAAACTTGTTTAACAGTCAACTAAATCCAAAATGTAATACAATCTATAGATGATGACCCATCATTCAGTTTCTTCAACAAATAATTGCATGAAAAAAGAAGGAAGAACTATCAACAATTAAGGGAACTATGAGGCATATTAGCCAAGTACAATGTAGAGAGCTTGTGTCTGAATCCAAAGAATCTGTGAAAATACAATTTTCATGTAAATTTTTGCATGAATACATATTAGAGTATTAATGAGTATTGTTTTAGGTAGGAAAATAGTACAATGTTTTGAAAAAAATGTTCTCTGTTGGAACTAAAATATTTATGGGTAAAATGATAGCTAGTATTTGAATAGCTAGTATTTTAAAATATTCTAGGAGTAAAAAGAGTAAAGAGCATGTGGTATAAGAATAACTGAATGTTGATAATTACTGAAAGTAAGCAATGATAAAGTGAGGTTTCATTATACAATTTTGTTCTAATTTTGTGTATGTTTAATATTTTCCACAATAAAGTTAAATTTGAAAAGAAGCAGTGATGTCAGGGAACAAAATTTTTAATCCAAAAGCAACATCATGCTGGATGATGCTTTTGCCTTGGAAAAGACTTCCCAGTACAGGAGAAAAAGTTATTAACTTAAAAAAATCACAAAGAGTTTTCAAAACAGTGAAGGGCTCCATAGGCATATACCACAGAAACCAAAAAGGAAATGCTTATGAGATAAAGCCATGCTAAATTTAAGAATATATATGTCTAAAATTATTAGTAAGACACTTAAATGCATGTGATGAACTGGGAAAATATTTGTAAAGTACATGTCAGAAAAGCTTAGCATTATTAAATTTAAAATCTCATTAATATGAGGGGAAAAGACATGAGCAACAAGTTTTTAAAAAACATATACAGATGGTCAAAACAGGAGGCCAGTTTCACTTACAGTAAAAGCAGTGCATATTTAAAAAGCACACCAAGGTTTATACATTAGCAGTTAGCATCTTAAAGAATATCTGATAATCTTATGCACCAGAGGTCAGAAGTTTAGAAATTTGCCCACACATTAATGTCCACGTGATGGCAGTGCCTCTTGTTCATTGAAATTGAAAATCAGAAAGCGATTTTCTTTGACAGATTTAGACAGTTTTCTCAGGCACTGTATGTAAGTGTAATAATTTACACGTGCATTACTGTTCTAGAACATCAAGTGACACGTGAATGCTAGGGCTGGCCCTACTTTCATGACTTAGTTTTCTTTTTATCTCCTGAACTAAAGTTTGCACTTAAGTCCATAGTTACTAAGAAATTGGAATGAATCTGGAAGGTAGGTGTTTATTTCTTCTAATATGTGTCACCTATTATAAACCTACTTATTCACTGGATACTATTCTGTGCATAAGACTTAGAGAATAATAGTTTTCTTAGGTCATGTCACCTCTAAAATCTCAGAATCTTAATCTGTTGAGTGAACACACTAAGACAATTTTAGAAAATATACCCATTGGTCAATACTCAAGCTCTGGACCACAGTGGATATAGTTCAGTTGTATGATCTAGGGCATAAAGACAGAGATAGACACTTTAAGACATTCTTGGAATTTTCCAGAAAGATTTTCTCAAGCCTTAGATTGCTACACAATTGACCTTATAAGAGGGAACTTCACAAATTCTTGAGGACAATGTGACCCGAGGGCAAAGAGCACTGTCCACTTGAATGTCTCCCGATGAGGGTAGGGGAGAGAGGCCTGTGTCTCTCCAAGAGTAATGGGGTTCTCCTAGGAGCAGCTACAGCAGAGAGAGAATTATCCCTACCCATCCACAGAAAACATTACCTGAAAACCTAAAACTCCTGCTCCCCGGATAAGTAGAGCCATGGAGAGAACAGCAACTGGACAGCCCATCTAACAATGGCACATGTGAAATAGATTAATGAAGAGCAACAGTCAACAAACGAGTAAGTCTGTGAGAGGATCCCAATGGTGAATTTAAGGAAATTCTTTAGTTTACCCAGATTAAAATCTAAATGGAATGCTTGCTGCAGTATTTCCAGAAACATGAGGCATCAATTCGTCACCAGGAAAGGAAAGACTAATGTTGACTCTCATGATGGAAACAAAGACGCCTGCCCCACCCCACCTTCCTTTCTTAGATGACACAAACTAAAAATTAAAGTAAAAGACTTCAAAATAAAAGACAACCAAAAAGAAATGGGGGGTGATAGCTTGAGAGAAAACCTTGACAATACAATCTAGGATGCAATTCTGAGCCCTAGTCCTCAGAATGCATTCCCAGATTGGCACAGAGAGTAGTGTCAAGGATGGATTAACAGATCAATGACTATTTGGGAGAAGAAGGTATTTCCTGAAGTGCCAGTTCTCAACTGGGACAGCATATTGGAATCAATGGGAAGATCCAGCACATACTGATCTTGGTCCCACTCCAGAAATTGACATGTTTGGTGTGGAGCCTGGACATGGGTATTAAAAAACTTCATGTGATTCTGATGGGCCTCCTGGGCTGAGGACAATGGCCCAAAGTGACCACCAGATGAAAGACATGAGAGGCAAGGCTGGCAATATCACATTATTCAGTTTCTCTATCCCTCAGCTTCCTCATTAGTATAAATGATGTTGACAAGTAGAAACTCACATAACTCACCGAAGTGAAGTGGGATTATCCGTGTGAAAACTTTGAAAATCCCAAAGCACTATATAAGATGGTATGATTTTTAAATAATTCTCAGGGCATCCCCTGGTGATGCAGGCAGTTGAGCGAAGTGCTGTGAAGCTGTCCAGTCTCTGCAGTACCAGTTTGATCCCGGCCAGCAGGCGAGGGTCCCACATGGCGGAGCAGACCTCTTCTGTCTCGCCCGCTGCTCCCTCAGCAGTATATTTCAGTCAGTCTGCCTGTTCTGTTCCCCAATCTGTCTCTGGGGAATCATCTCCTCTCGCCCTCCCACACATCTGGCCTCTACCCTGGTTCTTGTATGCATGAATAAAAAAATGTTTAAAAAAAAAATTCTCAGTCCATGTCTACTGATAAGTTACTTACCAGTCACTAGCCAGATTACAGTAAGAGAAATAAAGCCTAAATTAGAGATCCAAACACACATACTGCTTTATGACTGATAATTTAGGGGGAAATCATGTAAACTATCTGCTGAATAGCATACAAAATATTCTCAAAATTGTGTGAAAATTTTCCAAAATCATGAAAGTGAGGTGTCTTAACAGAACGTCTTGAGCACCTACCAAGAAGCTGCAGGAGGGCAGGTGTGGATACTGAGGAAGGGTGAGGGAGGGAAGAGAAAGGTCAAGGAGTGAAGGGGAGATGGAGGGAGAGTCTGGACAGGAATAACGATGTTGGTTACAGTTGCTCACCTGGGTAATCCTTCAGGTTAATGAATACCTAACAACTGTTGGGATTTGATTATTTTTTCAATTAAGAAACCCATTTTTAAAATATATGCTCAGTATATTTTTTAAGGACTGCTTCAATTATTTTTTTTTATTTTTATATTTCCCATACAATTGCAACTCTCTGATTTTGACCCCAATCTCTCCTTCTCCCCCCAAAGTGTTATGCTCAGTATATTTAAAAACAAAATGGCTAACGCGCAAATTATTTTGTTAATATATGTGTGGATCCTATGTCTAAATGTGAATTTGCATTTAAGTTCATATTTGCTATAGAACAGGCATATATATGCATAAACCATTTTTTAAATACAAAAAAGTCATCTTTAAAACCTGTATGTTCACTGGGCACCATTTTGTGCAAGAAGCTGAGAAAACAACCATCAATTAATACTAGAATAAGGTAAAATCAAGCTCATAGCTGATGAGTGGAACATCAGAATCTCTAGAACTAACAGACAATAGTCGTAAAAAAATTTTCTACAAGGAAAATTTATATATATATATAAATACTCTATATAAAGATTCTTTATAGCAGGATTCTGTCCAGAGTAGGGTCTCAGAAATGTGGTCCTTAACCCATGAACCTTGGGCTGTGTGAGATGCTGAACCTGACTGCTGAATCTTCCCCCATCACATCAGTGCTCCCAGGCCCTTATCCATTAAATGTGTTCCAAATACTATATAAACAGCAACAATGGATTCTTTTTCTTTAAACTGATAGACACATTTCTGTTTCTGTCAAAGTTGCTTTAGCAAAAACTTTTATTCATCTGCAAAGAACTGAAATGATTTCTTCAACATGTTTCCCAAAACCCCAGCTTTGTTTTCTCTTTGAAATTCACAATTACTGTCACCGAACTGCAGATATATAGCGCCTTTCCCCAGAAAGCTCCAGTGGCCAAGTTGAAACGTTTCTCTTCAGATCCAGGAAATGGTATTTTATGATTAAATTATTTTTGAGCAACACAGCACTGCATGTTTTATATTGCAGAGTTGTGATTTTCTAGCAGATGGCTTTGACATTCTTCTACTATGGCAAGTTTTAGTTTTCCAACCTCAGTTACAATCTTTAAAATGTTTGCTTTGGAAGGAACTGCTATAGAAGGGAAAAGAGCCATATGCAATACCTTATCATTTAGGAAAAATATTCCATAAAGAAACTGGATTTCATTATGGACTGTTTTGTGTAACCAAGCTACAGGTTCGGTTGCTACACACATCATTAGGCTATAGCAAGAGTCTGCTTTTTGTTTCCCTGGCTGCATGGTCAGTCCCCCTGCATCTGTGAGCAGACATGCTGTGATTCATTACAATAACAGGAATTTGCTGCTGTTATGACTGAGATAAATCAGTTTTGTGGTCTGGGCAGCGGTTTTGATAACCATGGCTCCACCTCAAATTTGCTGCCTGGTCTTAAGTCATCTGTAATACAGTCCGACCGAAGAAGCAAACACATACTATATTTTCTTAGAAATATATATATATATATTTAAAAATGTAGTTACTGTGGGCCAAGAATCTAATGCCTTTCTCTCCATTAATTTATTTAATCCTCAGTGTCCGTGGGGGATTTAGCTTTCTCTTATCTGCCTTAGATGGAGGGATTGCTATCCTCAGTTCCATAACTTGCCCAAGGCCCCCCAGCTGCTACACACTCAGGTTGGTCTCCGAGTCCTGGTTCTGAACAGCTGTTCTAAAACACTAGCTGGAACCATGCTTGTTCCAGAATGCGGGCTGGGATCCCCCATCAATCATTTCCATAGAGGGTGTTGGAAGGGGGAAGTACCAGGCTTGGTCATCCACACATTCCCCCACCCATCCACTGTCTGCTACTTGAACCAGGTCCATCACTGGCCATGGGATAAACTAGTCTCTGCAAAGCTGAGTAGAAACCAACCAATCCAGAAATGTCTCCTGGTCACCTCCTTCTGACTAGAGACAGTACATGGGACTTATCAGTCTTCTTCTACCCAGGTTTGTATTTGCTTCTACAACAGAATTTTGGCATTTTATTTTCTGTAGGATATATTCTAAAGTTGGTCATCTGAAATCAAACTTAACTGGGTCTCCTATATTTTTGTTAACTCTGGTTATCCTTACTAGATGTTGACCAACAAAAATGCCTTTGGACTCTTTAAATAGTGGGGAATGGTCACAAATAAGGGGGGCCTAGAGAATCCTTTCTCTCCTTCCTAGTACACTTTTTCCTGGAGTCCAGTGTCATGTCCAGCTCTTCACCCCATCTTCCATGATCCCACAGTCCAGCTTTTTATCCAGTCTCAGCTTATATGGCTCATACGTCACTTCTTCGTAAGGCTTTCCCCGACCTGACCTGTCTTGCAAACCCTATGTTTATGGTCTCCAAGGCCTGACTACAGCTATTTAATTTCTATGTTTGCTTATGCTCCAACCCACCCCACTAGAAATCAGGGATCTAGATTGTCTGGCTACTAGGGAAGTCCCCCATCTAGAACAGTGCACAGAGTTAACAACTGCATGAATGAATTAATCTCCCAAGGGGAGCTTGAGCATTCCTGATACAATAATGAGTCTTCCAATAAGGCGATGCATTAGTGGTCTTACCTACTATACCTTACAGGTGTGAAATGCCTTTAACTATCCCAAGGACTCTTGGACAGCACACTGCTATCTTTCAATTCCAAGGCCAATTGTACCACTTTTCTGTCACCACAATTGGCCTGGGCTTTGCATATCTATATTATTACCCCAGCCACACCGAATTCTCACAGACCAGAGAGCACTTACCATTGCCCTTAAAAGTGTGCATAGAGGCCTCCCCTGGTGGCGCAGCTGTTGAGTGCTGGGCTGTGAAGCTGCCCTCAGCCTCTGTAGCGCCGGTTCGATCCCCGGCCACCTGTGAGAGTCCCACATGGCGCAACAGGCTTATCCTGTCTCACCCGCTGCTCCCCTCAGCGGTGTATTTCGTCGGTCTGGCTGTTCTGTTCCCCACTCTGGTGAATTCTCTCACCCTCCCACGCTTCTTACTGTACCCAGCACTTATAGAAATGAATAAATTAGTCTTTAAACAAAAAAGAGAAAGTGTGCATAGAATGTCCCCAAAATGCTACCTCCATTAGTTACAGGATGCATTGTACTAGTGCTCAAGCATCAGATGCAACCTAGAGTGCTTTTCTGGGCCAGGAAACTGAAATCAGATCATGGGGGAGAGGTCGTTAGGCAGATTCATGACAGACACATGTGCAGACATGGCCAATAAGGATGAACATTAACACCCTGCAAAGTTTGGATGTTTTAGGTCCTCCCTGGTGGCACAGGCGGTTGAGCGGCAAAGCACTGTGAAGCTGTCCACAGCCTCTGCAGTGAGGATTCGATTCTCCATATGGCCAGGGAGAAACCCACATGACATAGCAGTCCTCTCCTGTCTCACCTGCTGCTCCTCTGAGCAGTGTATTTCAGTCAGTCTGCCTGTTCTGTTCCCCACTATGTCTCTGGTGAATTCTCTCAACCTCCTGCACATCTGGCCTGTACCCTGGTTGTTGTATGCATGAATAAATCTTAAAAAAAAAAAAAGTTTGGATGTTTTAAATTGTGGGAGAACAAGCAGAAGCCAGAGTTCAAGTTGCTACCCAAGATGACAAAGCCACCGAGTATGACACGGGGCACAATAATCAGAGAACAATGCAGTCAGTATTTACCAGCTCTTTCAGAAATATCTGTGATGTGCCTCACCTGTGCCAGCAGCTCAACAAGTCATTAAAAATACAGATGAATAAGATGTGACCCTAACCTTAAAGTGTGTGGTTTTCTTTCACTCCACTCAATTGTGATCTTCTTGAGCACAAGTATTTATCACTTTGGATGCCTACAGCCTAAGATAGTTGGCCTTCTTAAAGAACATTCTTCATACTATGATCTCTAAGACAACAAACTAGAGAGAACAAAAGAAGAAAGGCTCATAAAACAAAAGGAAAAAAGGCTCAGTGAAAAGGATTTGGTCATAATATAAGCAAACATTTCCAACAGTCTGCATTCTCCTGCAGTGGACTGGACTTCCTGTTGAGAGACTGCATTTCCTTTTTCTAGATTTGAAGCATAAGACACATAAGCCTAAGAGAGCTGCCAGCTTTCTTATGTTCTATATGTACGTAGATTGGCAAAGTTCACTTGGTGATGATATTGCTGTTTTTAGTCTTTCCAGAAACTTGTAATTTCCTAACAGTTATCAATTACAAAAGGGATGAGGAGCAGGAACTTTAGTCTTTATGGGGGATCAAACTATTTATTAATACTGTAACTGGAAAAACAAATATGTCATCCAGCAATCTCTTCCCCTCATCTGGCTCAACTTTTTGCCCTGCTCGTCTCTCCCTTTGCTAGCTGACAAGCTGACATCTATGTAGTGTATGCCTTCACCTTAACCATATCCAGAGACTACACACCCCACAGGAACAGAAGATGTGGCTAGACCTTGCTCCTGCCACAGTGCTTCTCCCTCGAGGACATGGAGGCCCATCACAGGCAGATCTGGGGTTGCATTCCATGTCGGTGACACGCTTATTTGGAAAGACATGTTCTTCTAGGCACAGTAAAACTGAATCTCATCTCCACATCTGGAGCTAAGTAGGAAAATTACCTTAATTAAACACAGCAGAATTCGGATTTATTGCTCACCACATGGAGTGCTTTTATTCTCTGAGGAATAAACCTGATATTCCAGAAAAAGTCATTTTCCACTGGCACTTACACACTTGTCCACCCATGGCCCTAAGATGCATGGAACCAAGAAGAAATGTGTTCCTCAGTTTTCAAGATGGTAAAGAGATTTACAATATAATAGAAAACATAAGCCCAATACAACTAGTTGAAAAGTGAATACAAAGTCAAATAGCTGTTTAGGCCACATCTCCTTCCAAGCAAGTAAGTGGATTATGTGTCCCCTTCCTACTCCCACTGGAATCATAGATGACTTTTTTCTTTAAGTAAATTAATCTGTTGTGGTATTGTGTAGGTTATTTTTAGTTCCAGGTAGTAAAAACTATTGACTGTGGGAAAGAAATTAGAGAAAAGTAATAGATCAATGATACATAAAACTGAAACCCTGGGAAATGGATTGTTTTCCCTAGCAAATAGGTCTATTCCAGAAAGGAGAAGCAGGCAGAGTGTCCAAAGCAGTGAGTGGCCCAAGTGTAGCTCAAGCATCAGAAAGGCAGGCAACAAGGTTAGCCCATCTGGCAGCTCTCTGTTGAGCCAGAATTCTGAGTCTATTTTAAACACTGCTGATAATAAAGTGCTAGGATTCTCATTACACAGGAAATGTCCTTTAGGAGATAGAGAAATACTTCAAGAACGCAGTGGTCCATGGCTATACTTGTCTTGACTGTGTTTCTCCTTAACTTGTTATCTTTGTCTCCACCTGAGCAACAGTCACAGCTCTCGCCATGCATTTCTGGAGCACAGACAGAAGTTGATCATGTTCTAGGTCTCCCAAATATCTTAATATATTTTTAAAAATTGAAATCCTTCAGACCACTTTATTTAACCACAATGTAAGAAAACCAGAAATCAATAACAAGAGTCAATGATTTAAAAACCCAGATATTCAAATAAATCTGGAGTGAAATGTGGAAACAAAATTAAACTATAATTAGGATAATCCTGATAGAAACATCTACAAAATTAACTACTTTTTTAGGAGTGAAAAATAAACTATTTAAACTTTTTCCAAATGGAAGTAGCAAAATAAGAATAAACCAAAATAAACATGAAAACCATAAATCTCAAAGATAAGTAAAGTGAGTTAGATGATCATTAAAAAATATTTAAACTGACAGACTTAGTTAAGAAAAAAGATCAAGTATAATAGCATTAGAAACAAAAAGATTATGGAGTGGAGATTAAATGACGATGAGAATTCATGTTTGCCTAAATGTGATTATTTAATGAACGGGAAAACGTTTAAGGAAACAAATATGCTCATTTGGCTTAATTTTGTTTATATTTGGTTAAACCACAAGGACACCACAGAGCTGAGATGTGCAGGTTACACGCCAGGGCCCTGACCTCAGGTACTGGATACTGTCCCTGCATCCTCAGGTCACCACCTCCAGTCCCTCTAATGACATCTCCCAAATAGCTGCTGGGTGTTACAACTCATTTCTAAGGTTAGGCAGGAGTATCTGGTTCTCAGAATATGGGTCAATGAGCCAGCACTTCTTTGGTGGCAAGTGAGGTCTTTTCAGAGAGGCAGAAAGTTTCTACCTAAATACCAGAATTCGGTTCAGAGTTCCAGTGACCCATAAAGACACCACCACGGTCATAAAAGCATATATAAATTTTCATAAAAGCACTTTGTAAAGCAAAGTAGCTTTTGCTCAGCATTTCAGCAACTCCATCTCCACACCCTCTTCAGATTTACTCCTAGCACTTTGGCTTCCAAATTTATATCTCACCTCTGTTTCACTCAACACATACTTATCAAGTGCCTGATACGAGCAAGGTGTGGTTCTTGCAGCTTTCTTCTATGTCTCCACCTAAATGCCCCCAGTGGACACCTCAAAGTGCAAAACCCCAAATCTGCCCACTGATCTCCATGCACCCTTTCAGAAAAGGATTACAGGAAGAGCAGTCACCCAGAGCAGGGGTGACAAAGTTTGAGGGGTAAGGAAAGCAGTACTGTGCCTGGAAGATGATTAGGAATGAATCAATACTAGAAATCGTTACTATTGTCCTTCCTTGCCTCAACCTGAGCCTCCCGTGATCCCCACATCATTACAAACCCACTTGATCTGAGTGCAGTTTTTAACTTTCAAGACCCAACACAGGTATCACTGCCTGCAATTATTCATTATTAATCTGACTAGTGCCTATTTCTCCTGCATTAGAATATAAACTCAGTGATGTAGGCCATCTAAACCCCAGGGTCTCATTAAATTACGAACGGATGGATGGATACATACATGATTCAATAGGTACTTCTATTACTCTTTTTAACACTCAAAATTTTAATGGCTCCTTACTGTCTGTGCCTGACTACAATGAGTGCTATGAGACAGAGACTATGTCCCTATATACTTTGTGCCTAAAACTTCCACAAGCCTTCTGCTGACTGAGAGGATTCCTCTCACATACTCATTTCTATGTGAACTTATACACTCATTGCAATGATTCTAATTCAGTTGTTCACTGTAATCACTGTTTACCCCACTTTTTTCCAGTGACCACAATTTCCACCCACATTGAAACATGGGTTCTGATTACCTTTCCCTTGAATCTGGGCTGGTCTGGATGGTTTATCTGATGAATAGAATGTGGCAGAAGGGAACTACTGGGACTCCTGAGGTTAGGTCACAAGGAGCCTGCGGCTTCCATGTAGACCTCTAGGAACTCTCCCTACTCAGAGACTGTTGCCACCATTTGAGGATGCAGACCACAGGAAGACAGTGTGTGTGAGTGCTCAGCTCCCAGTGCAGCATCGACTTTCAGCCAGAAGAGCAAGCAGCTATGGAGAAACAGCCAATTAGACTCCCAGACAAATAGAGCCCCAGCCAACATGTAACTGTATCCACCCGTTCAACCAAAGAACAATGAGAGATGATCATCTATTATTGTTTCAAATCTTATCACTCCAAAAAGATTCTTGGATAGCTTACTAGGAAAAATGAACAACAGGAATCCTCTCTAATCCATAGAAAAGAAAAGGTGTGAAGGCACTCATGGCGCAGGAAGAAGCTGGGCAACTGTGTTCTCTAGTCATAGCTCTGCCTCTGTTACAGGACAGGGAGAGAGGCAGCCCAGACCCGGCAAACCTGCCTGCTCTAAATGGGTTCTGCCGTCTGCCGCATCAACACAAAACATGACACTTTAATGGGAAGGAACTTTAATACAATTAGTGAACAATACAGGAAAGGCAAAGAATCTAGTTTCTAAATCAAGCACCCAAAGTTACGCTTCCTCTCGTGGGTAAAAGTTCAAAATGGGATTGGCCCAGAACAAGGCCCCAAAGCCTGCCACAAGTCTAAAGCATCTTCCAGTGGGGACCCACAGAAAAGGATCAGAAACAACCAGGTAAGTTTGGAGGAAAAAGAGCAAAATCAAAAGCAAGCCAAAAACTCCCATGGTCATCTCCCCTTTGGTCTCTCACCCACATCTGTGTCACCCAGTCCACGACCAAAAGGCAAGGGTAGTTTCTTCACGTGTCTCTCGGCATCATGTGCCTCCTCCAGGTCTCCTTCTGCCTCTCCATCCTGCTTCCTTCCTTCCTCAGTCTCCTCTGCAGCTTCTTCTCCCCCATGCTCAGCTCCACCCTACTTTTTGGGTGGGGCAGGGAACCTGGAACCTCCCCCTTTCCTGGGGACCACCCTCTTATACCACCAGCTGGTTGCCTAGACTCAGGTAACTCATGTTACCACTCTGGGCCTTATTTGGGAAATGTTTTAAGAGATTATGCCAGTTATTTATAAGTCTGGGTCATTTTTTATTCTATGTACACATTTTAATAATTTTATAAGAGTTTCTTCTAAAACTAATGGCTATTTAATTCATAGTGTCTTTAATTCACTCATTGTAGAGTGAGGTGAGAGATGAAGTTCATCAATATCACAATTTTGCCTTAAAGACACTAGAATACCATTCTAAAAGGTAGAGAGAGCTTCAGGAAGCTGAGTTTCCAATAATTAAGCTGTGTCTGTTAGAAACAGGGTGCTGACCTAGGGTCAAGGAACAGGAAGGATTTTGTGCTTGTATTGTTTTGCTTTGCTTTGTTTTGTTTTTTAAGTAAAAGATTTGATGATGTTGGCAAGTTGCTCATTATACAAGGAGAGGCTTAGGATTCATATTATAACACCAGGATTTTGAGCCCTTCCCTTTTTTTCTAAAGCTGAAATCTGATCATGTGCTGCCCCCAACCCCCACCCCCCAAAAAAATCTGTCAGGCTCCAATTCCTGTAAAGCTCTTCCTAAGGCCCTGCTCTTCCCTCACCACCCCGTCATCTTCCATCACCTAGACCCTCTCTGGTCACACTGCCTCCAGGTCCTAAATGAGGGGTCCTGCTTCCCTAGGATGTTTGTCTCCTGCAAGGCAGGGGCTGAGTAGAGATGTGATATGCAAACTGCATTTTCTGGCTTCTGTGTTACTCTTGACCCACTTGCTGTTGAACTTCCTTAAACTATATTGTCTTGGATCTGAAGCCAGTTTACTTTAAAGATTGTCCTTTGGGGGAACAGTGTGGGTTTCCACTGACCATTTGCCATGCAGATTAGATTTGACTTAGATAAATTTTGTTGTTTCTCACACTTGGTGAAGACCCTGTTCCCTCCCCCCCACCCCCTACCAATGCCACAGATAATACTAAGACATTTATCACTCTGTTATAGGACAGGGAGAGGGGCAGCCCAAACCCCCGCAAACCTGCCTATTCTAAATGGGTTCTGCCATCCGCCGCATCAACACAAAACATAGGAGACTTTAATGGGAAGGAACATTAATAAAACTAGGAAACAATACAGGTAAGGCAAAGAGTCTAGTTTCTAAATGAAGCATCCAGAGTTACCCGTCCCCTTGTGGGTAAAAGTCCATCCAAATGGGATTGGCCCAGAACAAGGCCCCAAAGCCTGCTACAAGTCTAAAGCATCTTCCAGTGGGGACCCACAGAAAAGGGTCACAAACAACTGGACAAGCCCGGAAGGAAAAGAACAAAATCAACATCAAGATAAAAGATGCCATTGTCACCTCCCCACGGATCTCACCCACATCTGTGTTACCCAGTCCACGACCAAAAGACAAGCACAGTTTCTTCACGTGTCTCTAGGTTCCATGCGCCTCCTCCAGGTCTCCTTGCCCCATCCTGCTTCCTTCCTCAGTCTCTTCTGCAGCTTCTCTTCCTGCTCAGCTCCACCCTTCCTTGGGTGGGGCAGGGAACCTGGAACCTCCCCCTTTCCTGGGGACCACCCTGTTACAACTCCATTGCCCTTCCTCAGCCCTCCAGGTGCTTTCCCACTTAGCCCCGAAGACAGGAGAACAAGGTCTGGTGTACACCAGGGATGCCATGACCTCTGAGCAAATGCCTGGTTTTTCCCCTGCCTTTCGCATCAGGAACACTTCTACTCATTCTCAAGGCTCTCTTCAAAGGCTTCCTGTTCTAGGAAGGAGCACTTACCACAGAGGACAGCTACTTCGATAATAGCTATTTTTATATTGTTTCCGTGTCCATTTTTAAAATTATATAATTTTGGACAAATAATCCATATATGATAAGCAAAAATTATGACGTTTCTGACTGCATATTTATTTTATCCAACTTCCTAGTGTTTCACACTCATAACAAACTCAGGTAGTTTAAAAAAAAACACCCCAGGAAACTTTATTTTCTCTTAGGTCAACAAATTCTGCCTATCTCTCTTTTGGAATTGCAAATGTTTTAAGTGCTATATAAGCTTATTATGTTTCACAAAATAAAAATATTTTGATTTTAAATGCCAAAAATAATACATGAAGCTATTAAAAGCTTTATGATAAAAAAAACACCTTTTTCTGTTCCTCAAACACCCAACCCGTTATCTAAATTTTTGTCATTAGTATCTTGCTAGAGGTGTTAGTATCTGTAGAGGTGTTTACTTCCTTCTTTTGCCATTAGAATGTCAATTGACACTTTAATTCTGGGCATGAATTAAGAAAACGCAATTATTATTATCAGTCTCCACTTAACTGCAAGCTTCTTGAAAACAAGGGATGACTTCCATTTGTCTTCACATCGATAACATGTACTGTGCAGAAAAGACTAAGGTTTCTACAAAAGTTTCTGGAACAGAGTTAATGAGACTGGCCTTGCACAGAAATGAATAATTAGGGGGATAAAGAAACAGCATATCTTTGTGGCAATTTGGAGAATGGGCAGGGGGATGGGGGCTCCATCTCCTCTCTTCCCACTTTCAGAGCTGTACCTAAGGCTCATACCACCCCATCTCATCTGCTCTGGCACATCCCCACCCATTCCCCTTCCTACAGATGTATGTATTTCCTGAATTCTGAAGCTACTTCCTGTCTGGAGGAGAAGCACAAAGGTCAGGATACTCTGGTCTGAGGAGAAGACTCGCTCCAGCCTGCTTTTCTGGGACTCTCAGTTACTTCCAATGCACTGGGGTTGTCCTTCGGAGCAGAGAACTTTGTCCCACTGTTAGGGGGAAAAGGATGTCCCAAAGCAAATTCCATATAGGCTTTGTGGACTCCACCCCCACCCCAGGTCAAAGCCAAAGACACTGGGAACTCCAAATCCCATCCCCACCAAAGGGAAGGTGGCTGGGACCTGAGGGTGGGGTTAAGCAGCCAGGTGGATACAAAAGCAGACACGTGGGCTTTGGGGGCTCTCCATTTTTGGGCTCTCGGCCAGCTCGCAGCGTCCGGCCAGCTCGGAGAGTGACTTTGGGTTTCCAGGTCGTTGGATCGGGTAGGACGCATTAAAGACTTTATTTCCCTATTTTCTCCCTGAGTTGTACATTTTCCTTATTTCTTTTTCTCTTGTAAATAAACCTTTTATTAACCCTTTTGTGTGTGTCTGTAGTAGAGTATTCATAAGTCCTTTTAAAGTGCGCGGGTGAGGACCCACAGCCAGGAACCCGTTTAATATCGGGGTTGCTCTATAACACCACCACCAACCCACTCTCCACAATCTGATTTCTTACTTTATACCTGCTTCTGCCCACAACAATTCTAACTACCATGGTAACTGGAAGTGTAAGTAACCTGCCCTGCATGACAGGCAGAGACAGGCTGCAGAATGGGCCTCCCACACCCAGCCTGTGCTCACAGCCCTGGGTGTGCCAGCTCTGGGCCCCAGCACACTGGATTCTGTGCTGCAAGTTGAAGTGTTGTAGAGCAACCCCAATACAAAATGGGGTGCCTGACTGTGGGTCCTCACCCGCGCACTTAAAAGGACTTATCAATGCTCTACTGCAGGCACACGCGAAAGGTTAATAAAAGGTTTATTTACAAGGGAAGGGGAAATGAGGAAATGTACAGCTCTGGGAGAAAAGTGGGAGACAAAGTTTTAAATGAGTCCTACCTGATCCGCCGATCAGGAATCCCAAAATGGCGCTCTCAGAGTTGGCCGCCAGCCAGGAGCGATGAAGCCAGGAGGCCAGCGATTGCGAGCCAGAGAGAGAGCAAGGCCCACGTGTTTGGTTTTTATATCCAACCTGGCTACCCAACTCCACCCTCAGGTCCCAGCCACCATCCCCTTGGTGGTGATGGGATTTGTCTTTCCCAATGTCCTGATGGCTTTAGTCTGGAGTGGGGGTGGAGTCCACAAAGCCTGTATGAGATTATCTCAGGACATCCTTTCCCCCTAACAAGACCACCGATAACAGAGCAATCAATCAGAATAGATTCCTCGGTGCTAAGAATGGAAAGTCCCACTTCCCGACAATATGGTATAAAGAAAGCCTTGTGCCCTGCAAGGGAGCCCTTCTCTTACTTCTGCGTCAGTGTACCAGGCAGAGTTGGGCCCTAGCTTAAGCTAGCAATAAAGCCTTTTTGCTTTTGCATCTCTGGCTCCGTGTGGTCTTTGGGAACCCCGGAAGGAGTTGAGGCACCAACTCCTAACATGCTCACTTTAGAAATTATGAGCAAAGGAAGCAACTATGAAAGATATTAGGAGGTCGGGCCAGATCCAGAGCTGCAGGCCTGGTTCTTGGTTCTGGTTATCACATCTCTTATCTAAGCAGATGGCTATATAGATAGATAAATCTGCTTAGCAAGGGAGACCTTGGCCTGACCCTTTTGCTCTGGTATTCTGCCCCACTGAAGCAAGAGGTTTTCAGCATATGAATGAGAGATTGAGTTCACTTCCCCAGGATACTGCCCACTTGAGTGTCTTACTCCACCAAAGCCCTGAAGGTGAAATCTAACACTGTCCTCATCCTCCTTGAAGTGCTGTTAGGGAAACAGGGCACCAAAGAAGGAATCAGTCAAAAAAAACTTACAGAAAGATATTTTCCCTCCCACCCTCTCTTATATCACCTTGTCTCTCTTTCCCTCACCCCTTAACCTCAGAGCCCTCAGGGCCTTTATTAACATCCTCCAGTTTCCTTAGGTATTTTGCTTCTTCAAATCATTCACTATGTAAATATCTAGTGTTTGTCATTCTGACTTGCTTTACTTTTTTTTTTTAAGATTTACTTATGCATACAAGAGCTGGGGTGCAGACCAGAGATTCACCAGAGACAGAGTGGGGAGCAGAACAGGCAGATGGGCTGAAACACGCTGATGTTACAGGGTAGAGGGAGGGGCAGCCCAGCCCCCGCAAACCTGTCTGCTCTAAATAGGTTCTGGGTCTCCCAGTTGGCACAGGTGGTTGCGCTTTGCACTGTGAAGCTGTCCACAGCCTCCCACATGGCACTGCAGACCTCTCCTGTCTCGCACACGGCTCTCCTCAGCAGTGTATTTCAGTCTGCCTGTTCTGTTCCCCGCTCTGTCTCCGGTGAATCCTCTCACCCTCCCACGCATCTTACCTGTACCCCGGTTCTTATATAAATAAATAAATCTTTGAAAAAAAAATTCAACACCCATATATTAAAAAAAAAAATAGGTTCTGCCATCCACCGCATCAACACAAAACATGAGACTTTAATGGGAAGGAACTTTAATACAACTAGGAAACAATACAGAAAAGAGAAAAAATATAGTTTCTAAATGAAGCACCCAAAGTGACCCGTCCCCTTGTGGGTAAAAGTCCACCCAAGCAGGACTGGCCCGGAGCAAGGCCCCAAAGCCTGCCACAAGTCCAAAGCATCTTCCAGTGGGGACCCACAGAAAAGGGTCAGAAGCAACCAGACAAGTCTCAGGGAAACAAACAAAATCAAAAGCAAGACAAAAACTGCCATTGTCACCTCCCCATGTGTCTCTCACCCACATCTGTGTCACCCAGTCCACGATCAAAAGGCAAGCGTAGATTCTTCACGCGTCTCTTGGCTCCATGTGCCTCCTCCAGGTCTCCTTCTGGCTCCCCATCCTGCGTCCTTCCTCAGTCTCCTCTGCAGCTTCTTCTTTCTCTGTCTAGCTCCACTCTCCCTGGTGTGGGGCAGGAAACCTGGAATCTCCCCCTTTCCTGGGGACCACCCTGTTAAAATGGGAGCAGCAAGAGAGACAGGAGAGGTCGTCTGTGCCTTGTGAGTAGCTCCCTGGCCAGGGATCCAACTCGTGCTGCAGTGGCTGTGGATAGCTTCACAGTGCTGCGTCTTAGACCCCTTGCGCCACCAGGGAGGACCCTGACTTGCTTTACTATGCATAATCTTACACTCCTTCCACTGAGTTATAAATTACTGTATTTTGGGCCTCCCCAGTGGCGCAGCGGGTTGAGCGCTGCGCTGTGAAGCTGTCCGCAGCCTCTGCAGTGCTGGTTTGATCCCAGCCAGCCAGGGAGAAACCCACATAGCAGGGCAGACCTCTCCTGTCTTGCTGCTGTGCATTATCTTCACTCCATCTGCCTGTTCTGCTCACCACTCTGTCTCTGAATTCTTTCACCCTCCCGTGCCTCTGATCTGTACCCCAGTTCTTGTATAAATGGATAAATCTTTTAAAAAATACATAAGGGCCTCCCCTGTGGTGCAGCGGTTGAGCGCTGGGTTGCAAAGCTGCCAGCAGCCTCTGTAGCTCTGGTTCGATCCCCGGCTGCTCCCCGGCCACTGGAGGAGGGTACCACATGGCGCGCAGACCTCTCCTGCCGCCCGCTGCTCCCCTCAGCAGTGTCCTGCTCCCCGCTCTGGCTCTGGTGAATTCTCTCACCCTCCCGCGCTTCTGACTGTACCCAGTGCTTATATAAATAATAAATAAATAAATAAATCTTTAAAAAACTATATATAAATTACTATATTTCATATTTCCTCATGATTGAATAGTATTCCATAATGTGGATATAGTACATAATCTGGTCTAGTCCTCTGTTAATGGGTATTTAGGCTGCTTCATGCCCTATGTAGTATAAATAGTGCTGCAATGAATATTTTAGAGCATAGAAAATTTTGCTATGTTTATGCTAGACAAGAAATATTAGGTAAAGCCTGGAAGGGACTGTTAAGTGGAAACAGTTCATCAGTCAATCTACCCATTCATTTTCACTCTTGTCTCTTGGGATAAGGATGTGTTAGGGTTGGCACCTCAACTCCGTCCGGGGTTCCCAAAAACTACACGGAGCCAGAGATGCAAAAGCTACACTTGCGTGTCCTTCAAATTGTTCAACCTTTCATACTCCACTCTCCTTGACTTCTCTCTAGGTTAGTCTCTGGGTATATATGGGAAAGAGGCACATGGTCACAAGGTAATAAGTTCCAGAACCTACGTCCAGCTGCCAGCAGCTACTCTAGTGTCTGAAACCATTGTTGGCCAGTGCTAGGGACAAGCTGCATATGTGATGCTTGGAATGGAAGACTATCCTTGCTGAGTTCATCAAGGGAGAGTGCACCCTCTCTACTGATTACTGACCACAGAAAACCCCAGAAGGCTACCTCCTCTCCACCTCACCTGGACCAAGGTCAAGCCCCAGCCTCTGCTGTGCAGTGACTGCTTCTCCATCATGATAAACCTTATGCTAGGCCCACCAATGCTAAACCCAGTGTGTACCCCAAACAAGGGCCCAAGAGTGGATGAGGAATCCAGCAAGGCCTTGCAATGAGTGACCCTGCCTTGCATGGAAGTTGCCACAGGAGTGACAAGCAGGGAGCAGGCCAGAAACAATCCCCCTCCCCCACCCCGTCCATGCCCAGAACCCTGGGTGTCCCTCTCTGCTCGCCCAGCACATCTGCTCTCCAGAGAAAAGCCTGTGAATAAACACAATCACATGCATATGCATCTCCTCCCTCTTGGTCCCCTCCCTACAATCCTTTACCAGCACAAGATTCAAGCCTACCTTATTTCCTCATCTCCAACAGTGCACGCTCCAGACTCATGGTTAATCCTTAATGCCAGATCTCTTCTCAGCACTGTGGGCAGATCTCAGTCTAGGCAGATGGATGCCTGAGGGTCATGTCAGAGAAGAACACATTTTTCTTTAAAATGAGGACCCTCCCTTACACCACCTGGGGATTCTGCAGAAGGAGTCCTTCTTGAGGCTATGGGGAACACCCATGCCTGCAGGGAGGCGGTGGAGCCAAACTCCCACTTGTGTGACCCCTCCAGGGGGTGCAGATATAAGTTGACTAGGACCACAGCCTTCCAGATGAAAAAGGGGTCTTAGTGAGTCTGGGGCCCTAGACATCAGGAGGCTTGATGGACAGGTGCTTAACTGTTCCATTGTCTCTATTAATGGATGACCTTTGGCCAGAAGGAAACAAAATAAACTGTTACCCCAGGGCCCAGTCAGCAGGTTAATTCTAGTAACTTAATGGTAAAATAGAGGTGATCAGAACACTGGTGAAGCAAAGTGGTTTGAGTGGTAACTTACACAGAGCTTGGGGACAGGGGCTGTTGTGCTTCCCACTGTGAATTGCCATGGTCCTGGGCCATTAAGTTGACCAAGTGCTGTTCTTGAAAACACAAATCCCTGGGGACTGTTTTAAAAAAAAAAAAAAAAAAAATTTCCTGGGTCTTGCATACCCTATCAAAAAATAACCTTAGAACCCTACCTACTAATTCTCCTTTGAAGACAGATGACAAAAACAAACACAAATCTAAAAGATTATAATCTGCTTTTTTTTTTTTTTATAAAAAGGCATTTCAAAGAGGAATTGTAGAGAGAATGCCAAGGAGGGTACAAATCAGAAAAGGGTGAGGAGTACGACTGTAAATGTGCTCTGCAAATTTCCAGGTTGTGGCGGATGCAGGGACCAGTTTGGGGATATCCATTGCCTCTGCTCTAAAGCACATGGGGTTGTAGTAATATTCAGGAATTTCAGGAATTTTAGGGACTCAGGATAGAGGGCACCAGTAGATCAGCATTTCCCTTTTCATAACTGTTCTAGAATCATTAGATATCTTTTCCTATTAGCCACACAAACTACTTACAAGTCATCTAACTTGGCTTGGAAAATAACTGTCATAAAGCTATGAGTTTCTTTGATAACTTTTATATCTATGTAGCTGTTGGAAGCATATATTTTGAAATGAATCATTATTAGCTATCAAATTAAAGAACCAATGAGAATGTTTCTGGGTCTCATGGCTATCATAACTGCTATCACCAAAGATTTTGTATATATAATCTCTGTCCTCTTGTCTTCTGCACATAGAAATTGAGCATCAGTGCACCCAGGATCACAGGTCCTGGCAGCCAGGCCTTTCAGTGGCTGATCTCCTCCTTTTATGTCATATTAATTAATGTGTTTAGTTGAGCAGTAAGTAAAACTCCTTCTCTAGGGTTTCTGTTGTTGTTTTTCACATAGCAGGCAGCAAGAGCTACAACAGTTTGTCTTTGAATCCAGGGGTGGAAGTGGGGCAAGATTTATTTCATGTGGGTTTGTAACCGGGTAAGCTCCAGTCCCCTGCCCCACCCCCGGAAGAGAAGCTGGAGAGGACTGGGGAAGGAAGGAAGCAGGATGGAGAGCAAGAAAGACCTGGAGGAGGCACATGGAGCAGGGAGACATGTGAAGAATCTGCACTTGCCTCTTGGTCTTGGAATGGTTGAAACAGATGTGGGTGAGAGAGCCATGGGGAGATTAACAATGACAGCTTTTATCTTGATTTTGCTCCTTCTGTCCCAGATATGCTAGGCCCCGTCTACCCCTTTCCAATGGGTGCCTTAAATTTGTGGCCTCAGTAGCCTAGCTTTGGGCCAATCCTGTTTGACTGGGCATTTACCCACAAGGGGATGGTAACTTCGGGTGCTTGATTTGGAAATTTTATTCTTTCACTTTTCTATACTGCGCACTAATAGTATTAAAGTTCCTTTCCATTAAAGGTATTATGTACTAGAGTATGTTTTGTCTTTACCTGGTGGATGGCAGAAACCTATTCAGAGCAGGCAGGTTTGGGGGTTCTGGGGTGTCCCTCACCCTGCCCTGTAACATGTCTCTGGAATAATCTCTTTTTTTTTTTTTTTTTTTAAAGATGATTTTTTTTTATAGAGGCATGTTTTATTTATTTATTTGTTTGTTTGTTTTGTTTATACATGCACTGGGTACAGTCAGAAGCGCGGGAGGGTGAGAGAATTCACCAGAGCCAGAGCGGGGAGCAGAGCAGGCAGAAGGACCGAAGTACACTGCTGAGGGGAGCAGCGGGCGGCAGGAGAGGTCTGCGCGCCATGTGGGACCCTCCTCCAGTGGCCGGGGAGCAACCGGGGATCGAACTGGCGCTGCAGAGGCCGCGGGCAGCTTCGCAACCCAGCACTCAACCGCTGCGCCACCGGGGAGGCCCGGAATAATCTCTTAATGAAGGGAATTTGATAGGTAAAAGAGGGAGTAGATGTCACCCAACCTTACCTACCAGTAACTTTCTGTCTCATCCTAAACACCCCCCCCCAATGAATGCATGACTTTACAAAGCAGCTTAATCATATTATGTCTGTTCTAATAATTGGATGGTTCTTCCTTCTATATGTTGACCTGTCTTTCGACAAAATGGAGTTAATCTCTTCCACATGTCAGCAGTCATAGACACACTCATTCAAACCTGCGTTGTAATCCAACATATTTCCTATTTGTCTATTTTGTACCAACCCCACATTAAGACTGGAAGTCATCAACTGTCTAACTGAAAAACCTCTGCACAATTCCCTCCATATGATAGCAATCCTTGCATAAGGTCATTTATCCTGGTATACACATAGCTATCTTTTAGTTTATCACTTAGGAAGTGGTAATCAGTGTACAGTGTCTGCTAAGTGTTGCTTATCATGAGGGTGAATAAGACAGTGAGCTGAAATAATAAGTAGAGATATTAAGGGTGCTTATTGATATCTTAAATCCCTAATATCCAAAATCCAACTCCCTCAGACCAGCAATGCTGTCAAATGAATAAATTGATTTGTTTAAAATAGTCCAGTCTTACAGTCCCATGAAACTGACAAAAGAAGCTGATGACTGCTACTTCCTTTTGTTACGGCTTACCAACTATTAATTCTGAAAAATCACTATAAAATATTTCCTGAGATCATTGTCACTCACTACTCTGTCATTTAAAGAAACCATATTTTTAAATTTTGCTTTGTTGCAGTTATTCTTGGTTTAGACTGGGAATGATTTATTCATCTGGTTTATACTAGCATATATAACTTTCTCCAAGGTCTGTGGCAAATTCTCCAACACTAATGATAGAGATTGTACCAGGAAGATTGGAAAATACTTCTTAGCAAAATAAGTGTTGAACTCAAGAGTCAAGGAAAGGGAAGGCGCTTATGGACCAAGTATGATACTATGAAGGAGAGCGTTATAGATAGCAAATGCAAAAGGCTTATAGAAGAGATCATAGCATAATGCAAAAAGCAACTCCCCTAAATCCAAGTGTTTTTTGGCAAACTATTAGGACCAAAAAGGGAAAAATTGTTTAATATAGAACCAATATCATATATAGATTATTTTGTTATATGTAACATATGTTATATATGTTAGCCATGGACAACCAACTAGAAAAATGTATTTTTTTAAAAAGGAAACCATTTACAGTATTAAGAGACTATTAAATCTGGTAAAAACTAAAAATCCAGTAGGATATTGTGAAACCACTATGGAGATTTTTTTTTTTGGGTTTTCCTGAAAGACATACAAGAAGAACCAAAAAACTGAATTAGATACCATATAGTTATGGAGACACTATCATACAGATATCTGTTTCCCCCCAAATTACATATGCAGTAAAATTCCAATCAAAATTCCAAAGCTCATTTTCACAGAACTTGTTAAAGGAATCTTAAAAATAATTAGAATGATTAAAGTTACAAAGTAGTCAAGATAATTGAAAAGTCAATGAATAAAAACACTGACATATTATGCGAGATAACAAGACTTATTAAAAAAAAGGGTTTATTGATTAAAACTTGTATTTTTGACCTATGGACCAAATTAACAAAACAGAGTGCCCAGAAATAGACCCACACATTTATGGGAACTTGACATGTGAAACAAGTGGATTATAAATCAGTTAAGAAAAGATGGGCTATTTAATAAATGATGCTATGAAAACTAGTTAATCTATATGGAGAAAGATTAAGTTTTTCTACATTGAATCAGTTAATTCCAGATAGACCAAAGATCCTACTCCTTAATAAGCTGATCTTCATCAAGTTGTTTAACTCTCCACCCGACACCCCTAGTTTCCTACTCTGTAAAATGGGAATAATTTCAGCACATAACTCTTAGGGTTGTCATGAAGATTAAATGAGGTATTTTTTGTAAAGCACTTAGAACAACATCTGGTATGTTGAAGTATTTGATAAATAAATTGAAGTCAAATGTTAAAAAAAACCTGAAATTCTGGAAAAATATGTACATGCATCAGGGAAAGGGAAAATTTAAAAACTAATTTTTAAAAACTATATGAAACATCATGAACATAATGAAAATGAAGGCATTTGACTACATTAAAATTTCAAATCTCTACAAAAGAGACTAGAGCTAATGTCTAAAATAAACTCAAGACCAAAAGAAGATAGTTGCAATAGATATAACAAGCAATAAGTAGAATATTGAAAGGATTTCTACAAAAAGGAAAAAGACAAACAACCCAATGGAAAATATGGACAAAGGATATGAAGAAAACAGAATCCAAAAGGTCAAAAAAAAATGTATGGATTGGGCTCAACTTTTCCTGATAACTGGGGGAAACACAACTGGATCAAACTAAATAATATTCCTTTATACCCATTATTGCAGCAATGTCTGTAGACAAGTAGCAAAATGGGAAAGTTTATGTCCTGCTGGAGAATTGTAACTTAGACAACCATTTAGAGAGAAATATGGCAATATCCAGTAAAGTTTAAGTTTAGCGTACCCTAAAATCCAGTATAACGTCTCAAGATTCAAAATCTACTTGTCTCATGGATCCCATAAATGGTAACTCCATTTTTCAGGTGCTTTGATCAAGGCTTGGGGTCCACCTCATTCCTGTTTCTCTCAAACCACATCTGATCACTCAGAATGTTTATTAACTTTATGTTAAGACCCTACGTGCAGAAGGCTCTGATAGCTCACCACCTTCTCCATGCCTGTGGGTCATCATCTCTTTCCTGGACCATCACAATTGCCTCTTACTGGTCAATCTGGTTCCATACTTGCCACCTTTTAAATGTGTTTTCAGTATATCAGCCAGAGTTCTATTAGAACTCAAGTCCGGTCATGTTACTCCTCTGTGAAAAATCCTCCCAGAGTTCTCCATTTCAATTAGGATAAAAACCAATGATGTCAAATGGCCACGAGAACCTCCATGATCTGCATTTCTTCACTGACCTCACCCCCTGCATCTCTCCCATCCTTTCTTCCCTCTGCTCTTGTACATCTACATTGGTCTTCGATTAGGGTATTCTTCCACCACAGACCCTTTGCACTTCAGTTTCTTATAACTCACATGCCTTTCTTCCATAAATCCATATCTTCTTGATAACTTTATGCAAATGGTGTCTTCTTAATGAGAGCTATCTTGGGACATTCCACCAAAATTCCAAAACCGCCTTACATTCTCCCCCTCAAATATATAGACTCACATATGATCCTTAATTATCATCATCTCCTTATTTTTTCCTGTTAATTCATCCTTTCTCTCTTCTATTCAAATGTAAGCTTTGGAAAGAGAAACTTTTGGTTCTCTTTTGTTCACTATGATATCCTTGAGAACAGTGCCCAGCACATAGAGCACACTAAATGGTTAAATTAACGAATGATGATATAAATGATAATACTACAGTCTTCCAGGCACATTATGAGGACTGGGAAATAGAAATGAGGGAACAAGAGAGATAAAGCCTCATTCTTAGGGAGTTCCTGATACTCTGGAAGGAAAAAAATGAACTAATGCTTATACATATGGTTATAAAATTTAAAATAATTAAGGATGATGTGAAGGAAAAGTCTGTTTCCAAATCAGGCTGGGGGCTTGGAGTTATTCACTAAGAGTGTGCACCTCCCTCCTGAGGATAAATCATTTCTTGGTATTCCCATGTGCTCCATTATAATTAATAGTGAGATCTAGAGAACTCAGAAATACATGTTTCTGCTCTTTGCTCTAATGTTAAGAGAGAACTCACTCAAATTTTTCATAGATGACTATAAATTTGATGAATTGGAGAACTTCCTCTTTTTGTAGATGCCATCCAGTCTTAGATTGGAAAGATTTTCTAATCATAATCATGCCAACGCCTGCACACCTCATGGAACAGATTCTGTGGGAAGTCTTCATGTCTCCTTTTGTTCATGGAATTTCACAGTATTTTTATGACTAGCGAGGATTTCAGAAGCCCTCCTCATGATGGTGAGATGCAGATGGCTTTGGGAAGGAGCGTGGAACCCAAAATTGCCAATTTTTATCATTTCCCCTGGCCCAACCTTAAATCCACACTTGTTTGCATTTAAAAAGTAGGTGAAAGATCTTGGGAAAGAAGCCATAGAATGCTTAAAGATTACAGTGGATAAAGTGAATTATCTTTATTGAACCCAGATATGAGAGGTGCTGGCTCATGAGGATGTTCCATCGGGCCAAGGCATATTCTCTATTGGAGAGGCACACACTAAAGTATGCTGCTTGTGTAACACAAAGGTTTTGTCTTTATACCTCCTTATTTGGCAGGCATGGCAATGTTTTGCATTGTCTTCACCACATGTTCCAACCCTGCTGTACTTTGCGATTGTTGACTTGTTGCACTTCAAAAAGAAATAAAAAAAAAATCAAATCTCTAAACAGCAGAATTTGGCCAGAGTCAAAACATCTGAGTTTGAGCTGAACTTACTCAGAGCTGGGCAAGAAGACAGAGGCTTACAAGAATGCCTTTTGTTGGAACAAAAAAACAAAGCCAAAACATCTACGTCCAGAAGTTCTACACATGGATGAGCCTCTGACCAAACCTGCACAAGCCAACGAGGCAGACGAGGCCAGCTCTCGGCAGCTGCATCTCACAGAACTGAAGCAATGGTCTGCCCTGTGCCAGCATTTGAATGTCTCCAGCCCCTTGTGACTCGGAAACCTGTAAAAGATCCCCTCATCTGCAGCAATAGATGTATGGGCAAGTTTAAAATTGTGCTCACATTCTATTAGTTCACATGCATCCATTAGTTCAGTGACACATCCTATTATTCTAATTGCACCAACCATAGTTTCCATTGCTCAAAGATGCCATGTCTGTCAGTAAGACTTCAAACTTAAATAATCTTGGCTTCTCCATGTGTCAGACCCAGGGACCAGCAACTAGCCCAAGAAACTGAATGAGTCGTAGTACTACAGTAGCCCCCCAGTCACTGCATGGTCAAGAGCAGTCACTGTCCTGACTTCAAACAGATAGATGAATCGATGATCAACCATTAAGATTACAATTTCCTTAGTGTTAGATGTACAGCCAAGAAGATGCTTATACTGTACATCTTATCCCCACCCATATCCCCTTTGCTCATTTATCCACCAATGAGCCACAGAGTTGAAAGGCAAGAATCCAACTGCCAGGGTTTGATTCCAGACTCCCCACTAACTCATGTGACCCTTATGTTTCCTCATCTTTAAAAAGATTAATGTGACAGATGAGGAGTAAATAAGGTAACATGTGACATGGGAAGATCTGTGCCTCCTGGACCATAAGAAACAAGATATAAATTCCTTCCCCTCTCCTTGCCTTCTGCCCACTCTTTCTTCTTTCCTGCCTTTCTTCCTTCTTTCCACCCTCTTTCTTTCCTTCCATCCTTTCTTTTCTATATTTTGTTCATTTCTTTCTTCTTGTTTGTTCTCCCCAACAGTGTCTCCTTGGAACAACTTCTAGCTCCCCTTGGTAACCACCAGCAAAAACAGTCACCAGAAGGGCAGGTTCTTGGACACCCTGAGCTTTTTGCCCTGTTCTCCTACCACATCCAGAGAACAACTCATGGGTAGGACAGGACTACAAGGCCTGCAGTTTCCACCCCCCATTCTGTGTGATCAGCCTCCCCCAGGTTTTAGTTCCAATGGAGTGGTCCCCTGCCTGTAGGTGCTTCCCACTCCCACTCCCCTCCTCATCCCCCTGTGTGCTTCCTCCTCACCTAAATGGTACCAACCTCATCCCCCATTTCAAGGGAATTTCCTCCCCCAGCCTGCCCTTCAAACTTTCACATTGGTTACCTTAGATTTCCCACCCTCCCCTGCTTCTCTTTACCACTTCCTCTGCCTTAATTAGTTCCAGCATTTTTCCTCTTACATTATGAGGATACCGTCATAACAGACCCTGCCTGCAGTGGGATTCCCATTAGTGCTTTGCCAAGTACAGAGCAGAGCAGGCAAGACCTTCTAAGATGGTCCCCTTAATTACCTGCCTCCCTCCAGTGAGTCTTACTCTCTCTGTCCCAGGTTCCCTCTTGGTTTGGTGCCTCAGTTTATACTCAAGATGTTCAGCCTGAAATGCTCTACTCTTTTCACTACCTCTGTGGCTGGCTCGAGCCTCCCTTGTCTCCAACGTTCTTCCCAGGTAACAAGTCCTCCTGCCATGGGTCCCTGTGTTCAGGGAGGGAGTACAGGCATTCAGTCTCCTGGAAACCCCATGGTTTGCACAGAGGAGTGCAGGCGACCAGGCAGTGTGCCTTTTCCAGACCTCTCCTCTTCTCTCCTAATGGTTGGTACCATTTAGGTATGGGAGTGGCCACAGGATGTGTGGAAATGTGAGGAATGGTCCTGCACATCTGGAGTTTATGGTCCAGTGTCATAATCAGACCACCCAAGGCTGGATGATTGTCAGGGCAGCGGTGTGGGCACAGCTGTCTCCTGAGTCTGAGGGTCCCTCCCAGGGTAGCAGCGACCACCAAAGTCTTTTAAAAGACTTGTGCTCTGGCCTTTTCAGTGGGACCACATAGAAATACATTTCCTGATCAGAAAGACCATTCAGGCGGTAGCTGGGCTGACTGGGGGCTCATGGTGGGACATCGTTCCCAGGCTCAGGGTCACTGCCAGAATGTCCAGCAACTGGAATACAGGACACCTAGGGGCTTGTTGGTATCTGTCCATCCTGCCTATGAAGCAAGAGCCTTCAGAGCCTGAACTCCCAGCAGGAGGCTCCTCAGCCTTATAAACGCTGAGATTTTAGTCCTAAATGTTGCCTCACATAGAATGAAAAAGAGGATCCTCCTCTTCCCAGTTATTAGAGGAGATAGAAATCAAAGAAAACAGATCATTTAAAGAAAAGCAGAAAATACAAATCGTCATTGAACAAATAAAGAGCACAGAGAACGGGAGGACTGGAAGTAAGTGTAGCTATTATAACATAATCATGGATGTAAATGAGAACTTCCACAGGGCTAAACAATCGTACTCGACATGAAGGAGGACTTCAGCAAAGCAACTCAGGTTCTGTTAACACTCACCAGTATATGAAATTTTATTATTTCTGTTTGCCTGGTTATTTTCCATCTCCTCCCACCAGATGATAATTTCCTCATGATTGTTCAATAAATTCCAATACCGACAGTAATACCTGTATGCCACACAATCAATACACATTTTTTAATGAATCCATCAATGACAAAATGAGAAAAAAAATCTCCCCTCAATTGGAAATAAGAATGTTAAATTTATTTGTAACACAAAGGACATAAAAGAAATTGTAAAAGAATATTTTATTCAGTGATCAGGTAATAACAGAAAACTTGGATGAAATGAAGAAAAATTTCCTAGGAAAAGTCACTAGTATTAATGTAAATATAGGTCAGAAAGTATCATATTTGGCTGCCTAGATGGATAAATAGGCAGATGTACTATTTGTTTTACAAAATATTTATATTATTGGTTAGAAAAAATAGGATTGTAGGGCCTCCCTGGTGACACAAGGGGTTAAGATGCAACCTATGAAGCTATCCACAGCCACTGCAGCATGAGTTCAATCCCCAGCCAGGGAGCTACCCTGGCTGGTGCAGCAGACCCCTCCTGACTTTCCTGCTGCTCCCCTAAGCATTGTACTTCAGTCAATCCACCTGTTCTGTTACCTACTCTGTCTCTCGTGAATTCTATCACCCCCCCACACCTCTGGCCTATACCCCAGTTCTTGTATGCATAAATAAATCTTTAAAAAATAGGATTGTAAAAACAAGTACTTATATAAGTTTAATACTCAGGAGACAAATTACCAAATGATTGGGTAATCACATCTTTAGTTTTAATAGGTTATGGTATATAATTTTTTTCTCCAAATTATTGTATTATACCCCCAAAAGCAATGCACCAGAATTCCTGTTGTATCAACAGCTGCTACAGTCATACTTTCCATGTTTGCCAAGTTGGGGTTAAAATTTTATGTCATTGTGGTTTTAATTTTCCTTTCCCTGGTAGTTAATGATATTGAACATTTTCTATATGCTTGATGACTTTTGATATTTCTTGTTCTACAAAATCTTCAGTTTTTTTATTGGGTTATCTGTCTTATTCTTGGCTTGTAGGTTTATTTATATGTACTAAATAGTAATCCTTTGTGGTTTATCTATTGGGAATATTGTCTATTACTTATATATTCACTCTCTATATGGTACCTTTGATGAACAGATGTTCCCAATTTTACTGTGGTTGAATTTATTAATCTTTCTATTTCTGGTTATGCCTTTTGCATCTTGTTTGAAAGATCTTTCCATACTCTGGAAGTCATAAAGAAATTCTCCTATGTATGTCTTTCTAAATGTTTTTAAAGCTTATCATTCATAGTAATGTTATATATCAATTACTGCAAGCTAATTACTGGTCTCAGCATTTCCTGTGTTATTTGGTTTACTCTCCTAACAAATATGAGATTTTTTTGTATAAATATTGCCCCATTGTCCCATTTTATGGACAAGGAAACTTAGTCACTAAAATTTAATAACTTGACCAATATCACATAAGTAGGAATGATGGAAAGTGAATTTCAACCTGAGTCCATGCTATAAACTACTATTCTTTTAAATTTCTAACATAGTTTAATAATTTCTAGTAATTTTTGTGTATAAAATACAAATGATTTTTGTCTATGGAATTTATATCCAATCTCCTTCCTAAACTCTTCTTGTAAATTTGAATAATTTCACTGTATAGTCTGTGGGATTTAACATAAAGATAATATATCTATAAATAATCATATTTATAATTTTTGATTCCCATTTTAAATTAAATGATAATTCTTTAGTTTTGTTAACCTCTCAAAAGCTTGATCTGCTTCTAAACAGTTTAGTTTCTAAAACTAAAACCTGGGGTTTAATTTTAGTTTCTTTTTTAAAACTTAGTTTTTTTTAAAAACTAAGACATCATGGTTTTTATGAACATAGGTTGATTCAAGTTTACTATTCTTGAGTTTTGGTAATTTGTATTTTCTGTAACTATCTCCACTTTGCCTGATTTCAAATATAGTATAAAGTTGTTCATTATATTCTTTTAGTATCTTTTCAGTTTTAATTCTATTTGTGACTGTTCTTTTTCCTTCCTGATACTGATATTTTTATAATGATGTTCCTCTTTTATTGTTCTTATAAGAACTTTGTTATTCTTTAAGACTGTCCTACAGAACAAATTTAATCTACTTTATCTGATCTATTATAGCTTTGCTTTATTATCCCATCAATTTCTAGTCTTTAGTATTTATCTTCTACTTAGAAGTATGTACATAAGTTACCAGATGATTGTTTTATTAAATTTATTAAACCCAGTATGTACAAAATATGTAAATAATAAAATTTATGAAGATGTCCTCCACCCCTGTCCTATAGCAGGAAGTGTGGAGTGTCATAAACAAACCTTACAAAAATAATTCTTTTCTCCCATTTGCTCCCCTTACATTTTTTTCCTATAGTTTACCATGTTTAGAAACACAAATACCTTTCCTTTTGTCTTGTCATTTTTTTAAAAAAAAGATTTATTTATTTATACAAGCACTGGGTACAGTCAGAAGCAGGAGAGGGTGAGAAATTCACCACAGCCAGAGGGGAGAGCAGAGCAGGCAGGCTGATGAAATACACTGCTGAGGGGAGCAGTGGGTGGCAGGAGAGGTCTATGTGCCATGTGGGACCCTCGCTGGTGGCCGGGGATCGAACCGGCGCTGCAGAGGCTGCAGGCAGGTTTGCAACCCAGCGCTCAACCGCTGCACCACCAGGGGAGGCCCTGTCTTGTCACTTTTTTATAGTTTGCTTCCCTTTGTTAAAATCGTATATAAGCCCCCAAGTCTAGACATCTCTTAGGTTTTCCATTTCTTTGCTATGAAGTGCCCATGTGCATGTATAATCATCCTTTTTCTCCTAATTCACAAGATGCAGTGAATGAATATGAGGGCGCAGGAAAAATTCTTTTCTTCCTCTACATCGTGTTGCAATAATACTTTAGAAGCTCAGTTGTGGCCTAGATTGACCCTGAAGGCTGTAGCATACACATCTCTGGGTTAGACTCTGGAGCCGAGTTCAACAAGGTAGCCACTGCCTATTTAAATATATGCCCCCTTTATAGTTAAATTTAAATGAACAAAAATTAAAAAAAAAATTCTGGTTTAGTTCTTCAGCCACACTGGTAACACTGAAGTACTCCATGCCCATGCACAGCTACAAACAGAGCATTTCCAACAACATAAAGTGCTAGTGAAGATATTATCCACTTATGCTATCTTCTTCCTGTGTCCCAGAACTCTGTAACTGCCCTGGAACCTAGAAAGCCAAGCTGAAGGTCCACACTTAGCAGGGATTAAGTGACAACCCCACCCAAGCTTTGCTCACCGTTCCATCTTTGAGCCTCCTTCTCATTTCTAGCCCCTACAAATTCCTTATTTTCACATTTAACCATACGTTTAAAATGCATTTAAAATTTTAAATTAAATTTATTTTTAGACTTTTTAAAAAACATTGTATGCAGTATTTTCAAGTGTTCTGTACTGGTATGGTTTTTCCAGATATTAGACGGTCATACTGTCAGTATTGAAATGGCATCACTGGGACTTACTACAGAGCATCTTTTTTCTCGCTCCCTCCTTCCCTCCCTTCTTTCCTTCCAATGTTGGGTAAGAAAGCCTGACCCCATGACTGGAAAGTCTTCCATTCTTAACCAAATATTAGGAAACAGTACTATCTCGAGCAAAATGAGGAATCTGACCTGGTTGCAACAATCTGACACCACATTCCAAACACTCATTTGTATTTCAAATAAGAATTATAAATGGCTATTTCCAGCAGTTCTATTTGTGATATTTTGATCCTTAGATGAATAGATTGCTCACTTACAAAAAATGACTGGCCAGAGATTAGTTGAGGACAATGTGAACAAATTTCTATTATTCAGGGAGCAAATGCTTAAGTCTATTGGGAGAGCTTAAAGGGAAAAAAGTGGAAATAATTTGAGAGGGGAGAGTTGTACCTTTTCCCAGTGGGACCAAGTTTTGGATGTGGCTGAACTTCCACATCTGGACAAGTAGCAAGAGTTGGGAGAAGATAGTTGAGCAGTGAAATAGCCAGAAGTTATGAGGCCTGAGACAAGTCAGTAAGTGCTCTCACAGCTGGTGAAAGTGGTATGAACCCAAGCAAGAAAATGCCTTCCTTCCTTGATTTAGAAATTTTGTGAATGGCAATAGCTGTGTGAAGATATGCACTTTACTGAAATTCTAGAGTTTCAATGTTTATTATGGTTTGTGTTAATCAATAATATTTTTCAAGTGCAGAATTACCAAGTATGATAGAGAAATGACATACTTTTTATAAAAGCTGTTATTTATTATCCCATCCCTGCTGGTACTGCATTCAACACTTCATATATACTAATTCAAATCCTAAAAAAAAAAAAGAAAAGAACCTGCAAGGTCCATAATACTGGCCACATTTTCTAGATTTAAGTTAGCTTCCTTATAGAAGAATATTTCAGGTGAGAGGTACAATATTTGTAAAATTTTAAAAGCCATGCAAATTTAACCCTTCTGCAGTTAGTTGTTTTCCTAGAAAATGAAACCAGATTACAGTACTCACTGACAAGGAACCTGCATCCCCCAAGACCTATCTGCCATTTGGCCCTAAGGGCCTAGTGGCAGAGTTACACTGGGAGATAAACCACAGCTCCTCTGGGCCCTGCCTTAAGGCGGATGTTGTTTTCTCATCCTTCTTAAAATAATCAAGAACTTTCAGATTTGTACTTAAATTAGAATGGGCACAGAAAAGTATAGTTGGTAGGAGAGGGCTAAGGAGAGGGAATTTGATTGCCACATTCAGGCAGCATCTTTGTGACAAGGTTCAGGTGACATCTGCAGGACTGACCAGTCATGTAATGCCCACAAGTCCGCAGGCTGCAGTTTTGTCTTCTTGCAACTCAGTACAGGGCTACCCTGGGCTCATTTGCCGGGATATCACCAACTGGTCAGAGCACAGACACAGGACCAGACTCCTGGGCGTGGATCCAAGCTCCAAATTAAGCAATGTATGTAAATGTCTGTGTGACTCCATTTGCTTATCTGGCACACATGGACATTTAGATGACTTAGCTGTCAGGACTGTAGTAAATGAGATGGAACCTGGCGAAGAGCATCCAGGTAAAGCTCTGGGTGAGAAGGTGCATACCTAGGGTAAGCAGCATCAGGGATAGTGCTTGTTGGAGAAGGATCATTGCTTCTACTGCTCTTTAAAACTGTTAATGGGAAGGATATGAATCAAAGACGTAGTCACAGTTACAAATACAAGTAAAACAAATTCAGTTACAGAAATTCACTTTTGTCTAGACATTGTCAACTGTCTAAATACCTTTAGTGTGTGTGTGTGTGTGTGTGTGTGTATACATTTCTGTTGAAATTGAGTGCTTACATGAAACCAGGTAAATCGCCCAATTTTATAAAGTGAATTTTTGGTTAACCTGAGTTCTTTTATAGTCAGAGGAGAACATATACAGAGTGATTTAAGCAAGCTCTTTTAAATAAAATCACAGAAATAATGCCCTTTGCTTATGTTGTAATTACTCTAAGCAGTTCCAAATACATAAGACCTTGAGTGCTAAAACTTCTTGCTCAAGGAGTTCACAAAAGTTCAAAAAGAAAATAGAAACTAAAATATAAGGCAATATATTTGTAATAGAATTCGAGTTTTCGACTCTTCTCTTATAAACAATCTAAAACACAATGCACTTCTTGGAAAATGCCATAGCTTGTGTTTGTGGCAAAAGCACACCAGGAACAGCATCCTGAGAACACCATCAACAGCATTATTAAGACATATGCTGAGATTATACATTTAATATTTCATATTAAAGCCTCTCAGCTCCCATAATTTCCCCCATAATTTCATAGCATTATGAAGTCAAGTAAGTGTAGTGAGACAGAAAGAAAACTATTGAAAATATCCTCCAAGAAAATGAAAAGATGCCAAAAATTGCACAAGGACTTAATAACCATAGTATTTACAATGGAAAATAATGCTTCTGCCAGAAATAGTACTCTGCTTTTACTAGCCAGACATTTATTTCTCATATTTAATTTTATGTACAAATTTTGCCTGGATATATCATTAAATTATTCTCCTTGCGATCTCCCCTTAGCTTTTTCCTTGCTTCTAACAATACATAATCATTTTAATTCTGCATCAACAGCAATAAAAGTAAAAACGAACTTTTATATAGCGCAGATTGGATCCAGTTCTCGTCACTTAAACAGCCCTCGGAGAGAGATACTATGTCACATTTCACAGATGAGAGAGCTAAAGCACTGAACGATTAAGTAATTACTCAAAGGTCACAGAGCTGCTAAGTGACAAATGTAGGATTTGAACCCAGGCAGGCTGGCTCCAGAGTCCATCACTATTCTGAACTCCCTTCTTACAACATTTATAGAACTCTCAGCCCAATAATGTTCGTCCAACTTTATCAATTTTTGCAAGTCAGGGGACCTAGTTTCTCTTTGAACAAATCTTCTCTGAGTACCAGTTGGATTCATGGTTTCACATCCATACATAGGCACAAAGGCAGATGCAAAAAGCACAACAATATTGATTTTAATCCTGAAGATTCAGATTCTGAGAAAAATCAATCTGTCAAAATTCCATTTGTTATTTGACAAGGGGAGGAGCTGAGCTGTGACTGCAACTTCTCTGCATGTGTCCCCAGCTTCCCCGCTCTTTGACACCCGGCGTGAGCTATGAAACTTCTGCTCCCTCTGCCCTCTGTAGCCACATCTGCTGCCTGGGGTCTTGCCCCAGGACCACCCTCACACTTTAACTCACCATCCTGTTGCCTGTGCATGCACAGATAGGTTATTTCAGCTCACAGGTAAAGTGCAGACACTGTGGGTCGGCCAGAGCTCTTCAAAGACCCTAAATAATATGCCTCATCCCAGAGTCAGCTCCTGTCATCTCCCTAAGGCCCTGTGCTCCCAACACACAAGCATTCTCTGGTTCTCCTCCCTTTGTTCCAGTTTTTGTCTCTTCTTCTCATTCCCTCAAAGTTTTTAAAGCCATGTGCATCCTCCACAGTCAAACTCAAGGGTCTTCTCTTCCACGTAGCTCCCAGAGAACTCCTGTAGTCAGAGATCAGAGATCCCTCCCTTCTGTGCCCCTGGGCCCTTGAACCATCCTTTGGCAGTGCACTCCTGCAGTCCTGGCAGTCTGCAGCACCACAGGCTCTTTCCATTGTTTCCATTCCCTCAAAATCACAAATGCCCTGAGGGCAAGTAACCCATTTTATGTATCTGCATCTTTCAGGATTTATCACAAATTGCTGGCTTGAACTCTGGGAAGCTTCTGTCCTGGAGCTGAGTGCTCTGGGTCTACACCTCTGCCCTAGCTGATGTCTGTCTCTCTGGGGAGACCTCTGCAGCCCTTGCTGTCATCTGCCACCACCCTCCCCACCCCCACAATGCAGGAGGGAGTCCAGGGTGCTGGGACTTGTGTGCTGGTGGGAGTGGGCTTCTCTGAAGGTTAAATTGGGCTCTGCTGATACTCTGGGCTCCAAATGGGAATAAGTCAGTGTCCCGTGAAATACACCAAACCTGTGTGTCCCTGTTGACAGTTCTTTTCTAATTTTTACTGGTTTCTCTGTGTACAGTATCTAGGAGGGAAGGAGCATATTCCCAAAGTCCCGGATTCAAATAAGCTCCTGAAGGCACTCCACGCAGGGGCCAGGAGGTGAGCGGGTGAGGCAGCCTCCAGCAGGATGGCTGGATCTGGTCTGGGCAGCTCTGATTCCCACCCCCATCACATCTCTTCTATCTCCCTATCTAATCCCTCACTCCCCAAGTGTTTCTCCATCCTCTCGGCTACCTCTTTAGAATACTCCCAGCTTAAGTGAAATGAAACATAAATTAATGCTAAAATACATGCAGTGAGCAGTGTTATTCTGAGGATTCTTACAGAGTCCCAATGAGCAGGAAGCAATCTGTCCCTGTCTAAAAAATTAGAGAAAACTCCATGCAGATGGTCATCCTCTGAGGGATGAGGTCAAGAAGCGACCTCTGCTTGTAGCCAAACTGTCAGCAGGAGTGAAACTTGCCTGGCTCCTGGCATCCCTGCATACTACCTGGGGAGGGGTCCATCAAGTACACAGAACTGACCAAGACCAAGGAAAGACACAGCCCTTCTCTGGAAAAGCGAGTGGGTTACCGGGAAGTGGGAAGCATGGCCAACAACTTAACACAACTCTGAAAGTCATGCTTTTGCTTTAACCATGACTCCACATGCACTGCCTACTTGGCAGAGCACTGGATGGTGAGCGGACTTGAGACCACGCCACCTTCCCAGGCTCAGGGGCAGCTGGTGGGACAGATGCATGGCCACCTGCCCCAGGTGCCCTGAAAACCTGCGGGGCATGGCTGCTCGTGGATAGGGAGGTTTCCCTGGGGAAATGGTCACTGTAGAGGCTGAGGCTAGAAGGATAGGATGATCTGTAGGCAGTGTCTTCAAAAACAGCTCTGGAATGAACACGGCTAGGGAGGGGAGGGCCAGCAGGGTGTGGGGGGGAGGGAGGGCTGGGGGGCATTCTAAGCTGCAGCGATGCCACCATGCTCCTGTGTTACTCTTCCTCAGTTGGAGGGGTAGAGCAGGAGCAGGGCGGTCCTGATGCATTCCAGCTTTGGGCCTGGAGGGGTTGAAGGCTGGAAAAGGTGGAAACGGAGACATCAAGGAAGTAAAAGGCATCTACTCGGGAGGAGGGAGGGTGAGTGGGGATGCCAGGAAGACTCCCCCACATCCCTGAGCCCTGGCACCCTAAGTCTTCCTTTCATGCTAAAGCTTCTGGCGATGGTCCCTGGACTTACCCCCCAGCTAGCAAACAAGCAGGCCTCAGGGAGGGTTTGTAGAGGAAAAGCTGTCTGGGATCATACACATGTGAAAATAGTTTCTCACCATCATATTTACATGCAGCTGTCATCTGGCAGAGAGAAGGCTAAAATGAACCTGGTTTTATAGAGAAGTTTTTTTTCTAGTTTTAGTGCCAGGATACTCAAGGCTTTTAAAATGCATTTTATCCATGGTTTCCTGTTTTTCTGAAGATAATCAAGATAATTTTACCCTAGAATTTTCTTATCTTATGATAAGAAACAAAAAATCCTCTATCAGACTAATTTCCAGCTTCCCCAGAATCTCCTCTGAGGATGCACAGAGCATTTTTATCTCTGTATTCAGCTTTCTTAACTCTTTATTCATCTAACTCATCTTAGCGCTCATCTAGCTCACTATTTGCAAGTGGAAAAGGTACATGGTCTAGGTATAGACCATGGGCAAAGTTATCTACAAGGCAAATGTTTCCACAGTTGGCGACATAAAACAACTGTTTGGTGATTGCCTCAGACTTGATGGCTTGGCGCTTGCACAGGGCACAGTGGGGTGCCTTGTTCCTGCTGCAATTTCTCCACTAACACATCTGATGTCTGGACTGGAATGGCCCAGAGGCCGAGCTCATCAAGACCTGTCAACTAATACACCTGCGCATGGCCTCTTGCCTGACTTCTCACATCAGAACAGCTTCCATCCCACAGGCGGCCCCCAAGAGTGAGTATTCCCAGTGAGGCACAGGGAAGCCTTTAATCATCAACCTCAAAAATGGCAGAGCTCCTCATATTCTATAGCTGGAAACAGTCAAAACCCACCCAGAGCAAGGTAAGGGCTTAAAGGCCTCTCTCCCTGAGAGAATTCTCACAGAATTGGGAACCATGTTTTAAAACTGCCGCAGGAGGCTCAGGTCCACAGCCCACAATGCTCCTCCCTGAGGCTGTGTTGTAGGCTGCAAACCCACCCGACCCTACCACCATGTATCCTCTCAGCCCTCCTTAGGCCCAGCCTCTCAGTAACTGAGATCCTGAGCCCCTTCTGTGGGGTTTTGTAGTAGGGCAGAGCAGAGGGAAGTGTAAGCTACTGCCGGCCCCCAGGCCCACTGCAAGCAAACAAGTAATAGAAGTTCACTTTTCACGTACACAGCACCTGGCCGCCTTTCTATGCTAAAGGGATATTTATCTGTTGTGGTGCCTCAGAACCTACCCCCCATCTCAAATGTCATAGTCTTGCTACTTTTTAGAAAGCCCATCCTGCTCCCCCCTGTTCCAGAGCTCTCTCCCTTTCTCTTACCTACCATTTACTTGGAACATCTACAAATCTGTGTATGCCAGGCACCAGGGCCAAACCCCTCCCGTCCAATTACAACCCACAGTCCTCTTGCTTATTTTTATTTTTAATTTTCTTAAACTTATCCAGGAAAAAAAAATCTTCCCCTGTGAAAGAGGGGCCTCCTAGCTCTGTTTTTCTCTATCATGATTGTGGTTCAAAAAAAAGCAGTCTTCTAACAAATTTGGGTGATTTCTAAATTCTAAGTGATAGGATGAAAAAGTGCCACCACCTAGTCAACATGAATGAGAAAAGGAATTGCCCTTTGTACGCCAGCAATGGCTCCAAGAGTTATCAGAAAGTCTTTAGCAACAATCTCTGAATTGTGGGGAGTCTTCGTTGCCCCAGAGCAGCGCAGCACTAGGCTTTCTGGTGTCACCTTCACTGCCTGATATGAAAGGGAGAGAGCTTTGTGGGCAGGGCAGGGGGGCATCCTGGTGCAGGCATGGCTCATAGTGAGCCCTGAGGTGCTCGTGTTTCCTGGAGCAGAGGGCAGACAGTAGGGCTGCAAGTGGCCCTGGGAGGTTCTTGGGATGCACATATTTTACAAAAACTATTTTTTTTTCTTCTCAGTCTGCATATGTGACTAACACAGTATTCAAAGTCTTAGTGAGGGCCTCCCTGGTGGTGCAAGGGGTTAAGCACTGCACTATGAAGCAATCTGCAGCCTCTGCAGCATGAGTTTCATCCCCTGCAGCCAGGGAGAAACCCAAATGGTGCAGCAGACCTCTCCTGTCTTGCCCGCTGCTCCCCTCAGCAGTGTATGTCAGTCTGCCTGTTCTGCTCCCCGCTCTGTCTCTGGCGAATCCTCTCACCCACCCACCCCCAACCCCCGCCTCTCTGGCCTGTATCCCAGCTCTTGTATGCATAAATAAATCTAAAAAGAAAAGTCTTAGTGAAATCCAACGTTGTTCAAGAAATGGCCTAGTGACCCCAGATGAAGGAGTGTTACCTGTCTCTCAACTCAACTTGCATTCACTTATAGCTGATGAACACCAAATTGTGTTTTCACATGTTATTTGCCTTCACCCCATTTTCTCACTTCGATGGTGAGAGTCTTAAGGATTTAGTCCAGTGGCCTCCAGAGCTCCCTCTTGTAAAGTGATGGAATTTTGTTAAAATCTAACATGCAATAACATCAGCACTACCAAGTGCCATGTTTGATGGGTTGAGCAGTTTGTTGACTGAAGGCCTGCTAAAGTGTTACAGCTCCCCATAAGAACAAATGGTCCTTCCTTGACTTGACCAGGGTCCCTGCTTCCAACTCACTTTTCATGTGAAATGGGATGCTCTCAGAGCATCCAATATATGGGATGCTCAAACTTGGCCGTGGATCTTATGTTTTGTTAAACCTCACCAAGACTTAAAAGAAATCCTCCTAGCTCATTCTGGGGTATCTTCCAGAGTCTGGGAAGAATTCCTCTTGTGGTTTTAGGAAGACTGAGAGCATTTAAGTGCACGTTAATCCCCCGGTTGTGGAATGTCACAACCAATGGAGAAAAACAAGTGGTTGCTTCTGTGAGTTCTGTGATGAATGGAAAGCCCCCCTCACCAGCCCCTGCTACACGTTACAGACTCAGCCACCAAATAACTGACTTCAGAGGAAACACGCAGAGGCAGCAATGTTACAGAAAGACCAGCTGTCATGCTTTAAAGAAAGGAACACTAATTTCCAGAAAGCTAAATCTAAGATATTTGAAAGTAGAGTCATTAATCTACTCTTTGGTGACCTTTCCAACTCACTTTCCTTCCATATAAATTATCTATAAGCTCTGTGAATTTGTTTTGAATTTCAAGGTGCCTTTTGCAAATGGTCTTACAAAAGCCTCCACATCCTTAAAACATGAGAGGGAGCTGTCCCTTCTACCACACTGTCAGTGCTTCAGGCCACAGCCTCATCCTTGGTCCCTGAGAGGCCTGTGGGGTGGCCAGCTCTAGAAAGGGGGATGCAAGAGAGCTGACTCTCCTGGGCCGCTTAGCCCTGGCCATTGATGTTGCTGACTCTAGATGGGCCCTCAGACCCAGAAGCTGCCCCACACCAGTGACCTGCAGTGGCCTCAGCAGGAGTGCGGGGCTTTCTGATGCTCTTTGAGCCTCACTTTCCTCATCTGTCATATCAGCTCTAGGTCCAGCCCCTCCTTCATGTCGTGACACTGATCCATAATAGACTCTATTGTAAGTGCTGCCTTAACACTTCCCACATGCTATCTATGCTGATGAGTTTTGGTTCTGAGTTCTGACTTCCCTGGGAAGCCCCTTCTGTCTACTGTGCCCCCCCCCCCAGCACACACACACAGTGCAACAGGGGACTACCCCTCCCCCCGCCAAGCCTCACCTCAGCTTCTGTGCTCTTGCCACCAGACTCTCGATTTTCCACTTATATCCCAGATGGCACACAGCTTCATTCTGTGCCTATCTCCATCTCTCCCAAGAGGGGGAGACCCCTGCTCACCATGCAAGCTCATCACCAGTTGCAGCTCTGGCACCAGTGATCAGGACACCTTTTGCCAGGAATGCAGCTGGTGTCCAGCTCTCCTGGTTCCAACAGGGCTCACATACTCAGGAACCTTGTCCAGGGACCAAACCCCACTTAATTCTTTTCCTCACAAGAATATCTGGACAAAGGAACTTTAATGTCCCTTTCAGTTCTACAAAGTTGGTAACAAAAAACCCCTGGACACACCCTCAGCAGTCCAGAACCACATCAGCTCTTTTTCTCAATGGGGCAAATAGCAAATTAGAGTGCCTGCTATCAAGGCCCACCCTCAACAGGGTAGGCCAGCACCCCTTCCAAACTGGGGGGTGTGGGTGGGAGGGGAGGTGACAGGGTGGAATCTGATGCCTTTATTACTTTGATGAAAACTAAATTGATGGTATAACAGTGATATCCAAGTACAAGTCTCATGTCATTTGGGATTGATTCAATAGCGACACCCAATCAAAACTTTCTTATCTCATACAGGAAGTCATTTTTTATCTCTGTCCTTCCAGAAGCATTACAAAGGGAAGCATACATAATTTCTAAGCAAAAAGGGGCTTCTCCCAGGACAGCTACAAACATCTCACATCCTTTCCTCTGTTGTAGTGTGCAAAGTCTATCTTCTCAAGAGGCACACTGCCCCTCACTTTCTTGCTTAAGAACAAAAAGCAGTCACTGCCTGTTACCCACACTTCTTCTCATGAAAGAAAGAACTGTAAACAGGCAATCTAGAGCCCCCAAAGGGACTCCTACAAAAATACAAGCGCATTCAGATTACACACAGGGAAATACACACGCATGCATGCATGAACATACATGTGCACACAGTCACATACAAGTCCACTTTGCATGGGGGAGGTTGGAGGAATTCTTAGAATGAGTCTTAAGATGAATCCTGGGCCTCCCTGGTGATGCAAGGGGTTAAGCACAGCCCTGTGACGCTATCTGCAGCACAAGTTCAATATCTGGCCGGCTAAGGATCTACCCACATGGCACAGTAGACCTCTCGTCTCACCCACTGCTCCCCTCAGCAGTGTATTTCAGTCAGTCTGCCTGTTCTGTTCCCCACTCTCTCTAGTGAATCCTCTCACCCCCTCACCTCTGGCCTGTACCCCAGTTCATGTTTGCATAAATAAGTAAATCTTTTTTTTTTTTAAAAAAAAGATGAATCCTGAAAATGAATGTTTCCAGAGATCAAAGGGAAAAACATTTGAAAAAGAGAGAACATCATGATTTTGATGTTTAATGACCTGCCAGGAGGATTATTAGTTTTTGCCAGAGTGTCCAAGGATGCAGGTTGAGGCTCGGCTATGCCCATCATCATTCCTGTGAACTAGCCTTTCACTTAGCATTTTGACCCCTACTTCTGACGTCCATCTATTGGGAACCATACGCATCCTAGCCCAAATGTGTTATAGCTTTCATGTGATAGAAGGATCTAGAAGTCTGTTGGAGGTGTAACTTGCTAGAAGAATGATAGTCATTACTATTGAAGAACATCTAGCATTCAGATATATTAGAAGAACACATGTGTCCATAAGATGAATGGTTCAAAACATGAAAGACTAACTGCTAAGCTGATTAATAGCTAGTGAAAGAGGAAAGCAAACCAAAAGAGATAATTTGTATTTATTGAACATGTGCTACCTGTCAGACACAACACTATGAAACTGATTTATATTTCACTGATAAGATTATGGAGGCCCTGGAAGGATGAGTGATTTACATATAGACATACACCTGGTTAGTAGAAGTGCCAGTCTCTGTGCCTCCAAAGGAAGAGACAGCAGAGGAAGGGGGAATGGTCACAACCCCTATGGCTCTAACTTCATGGTCCCCTGACAGAGCAGAGGCCTCATTACACGTGTATTTTCAACCTACTTGGACCTGTTCAAGTAAGGACTAATGTCTGGTCCCTCACATCTATTGGCCTTCTCCCATCTTGTGACCATTTCCTCCTTAGTGAAGTTATCCTGGTCATTTGAGACCTTCCCATCTGTTTCCCCTTCGTTCCCATAGCCCCGCGTGCATGTTCCCACTACGGTACTCCTCCTGCGAGAGTGAAATGCATCTGCTTTGTGCATTCTTTCAGGAAAAAAAAATTACTCATGTCTTCCAAAAATATAGAACCAGCAACCAATTATTCCACATCTGCTTTGTTTCAAAAGTGAGCATGGACAAGGCCAGGGTATTATCTCCAGACTATTCTAAAAAGCTCTCAGCACTCTCAGAACTCACAAAGGATATATGAGCAATCGTTCAGTTAGTAGATTACAACCTATTTCTGTATGACTCCCACAGATAGCCTCTCAGGCAGGATTTTGGAAAGATCTAGTAAGAAGAAATTGGTTCTAATCTTGGTCAGACCATAGGTTGAGGAAATCATTAAAATGCTTATGTCAAAGATCATTGAAACAAAAGTAATACTGGGGTACATAAGGGGAATAGAGAATCATTTAAAAATGCATATTCCTTAGAGGTTGAAGTAAGAGAAAGCAAAGGCTGAGGAAGTTTCTTTTGCATATGGCAAATTTTCCATACCATCACGGACTTTGTTTTCTTTTCACACCAACAGATCAGTTTTACTGTCTCTGTAGAGGTTAATTTCACAAAGTTTATCAACCTAAATCTTTTTAAAAATTGAAAGTGATCCCAGGCATGCCGTTCCCTTCACATCTGGATTTCCAACCACCTGCTTTCAAAATTTAAAAGCATAATGGGATTAAATTCAGATTTTCACAAAACTTGGGAACTCATAACTTGGCCAATTTTGCCAATTGCAATTGATTTCTGAAAAAGACACTTAAAAATATGTTTGCCAAACATTGATGAGTCATATCTCAGAGTCATTCTTACATTTTCATCTAATCCTCTTATTTATTTATTGAAAGGTAAGACAAGTATGTGCTGGGAATAATCCAAACACTTTACATAAAGGTTAAAAAAAATTGAAAAGCAGATCTCCCTCACAATGAGGCCTCCAAACCCCTGGCAGGATAGAACCATCATTAATAGTTTTTATGTGCCTCCAAATATTTCCTTGCACATACAAGTCCCTGTGTTCATTTATCTATGTTTTCATGACCTTTTTCCATCAAATGAGAACATCTAGTACCCAAGTGTCTGCATCTAACTATGCTTTACTGCACCAATAAACTTCATATATGCAGACCAGCTCATTTTCCAAGAAGGCTTTTTAATTTTTTTCATTTCATTTCATTTATTGTATTTTAGAGCGAATTTTACGAAAACCCTATGGACTGGTATTTAAGTTCTTTCCATTGTTTGCCTTTACAGATGATCATACCCTTGTTTATGTGGCTTTCTGCACTTGCAGGGGTGTGCTTGGGGGTTTATCATCAAAGGGGTATTTGCAAGGTCCAAGAACCTGTCCTTTGTTCATTTGTTAGGAATTGCTAAATTGCTCTCTAAAGGAGACGCACAAATGCACACCCCGCCAGTGGAAAAGAGGCCCCTTCCCCTCATCTTGCCAAACAACCTATTAGATGACAATTTACTCTTTGCTGGGGTGATAGTTGAGCAGTGCACGGACAGTTCTGTTGGGCTTGTCTTCAGTCTTTTCTTTTCTCCACCTCTCCTGAGCATGCTCTTTGTCAGCCTTCCTGTTGAGTGTTGCTGTTGGCGATGTTTCTGCAACCCCTGGCTTACAGTAGTGACATATCCTTTTCTGGCATGTGTTGCAAATATTTTTCCAGTTTGATATTGTCTTTAACTTGTGCCATTTTTTTCTTTAGTAAATTTTATTTTTATTTATACGTACTCAAATATATTAGTCTTTCCTCTCTGGTTCCTGGGTTTTATTTTGTTTTGCTTAGAAAGGTTTCACCCACTCTCTTGAGAGACATAAATGAAAACTGAAGTAAATGAAGAGACAACTTTTGTCTGAGAGAAACTCATCAGCTACGTGATATAGAAATGACTGATTTAATGTGATCATGATAAACACCAAAACTTTTTTTTTTTTAGAAACTTGGTAAAAAAAATTACTACAGAAGAATAACAAGGAAAAAATCAGAAAAAGACTGAAGGTAGGAATGCACTGGAGTTTGCCTTGCCAGAAGTTAAAAGATAGAAATTAATTTAAATCCACTGGTGCAACTGCTAAAATGAAGCAACAAATATATAATATAATACACACTAATTATCACCACAATTACAATCACAAAATATAAATGTGTAAGTAAGCACATTGTACACTTTAAATCTGATGGTTATACATTAATATTTTCAATATTTTAAAATATTTTGTATCTGGTAATTCAGATACAAAAACTAAACAAATTGAGCAAGGCAAAATCCAGAAATGCAACCAAGAATCAACAAGTACTAAATTTCATAAGTGTAATTTTTCATTCAGTAAGAGAGAAGAAATGAGTTACTGAATAAGCAGTCACTTGAAAATCAGCAACTGAGGAGAGAAATCCTATATTGTGAAAAAATAAACACAGATATATAAAAATAATAACAATTCTATCCCATCAAAAAGACAGGGAGTATAATCAGAAAGATGATACAATAAACCAGTTCATGGAAATGGTGGGGGAGTTATCCTACATGCACACAAGATAATATAGTTTTATGATATAGGGATGTGTAAAATCTTTATGAACATGCACGTGATTAATAATAAAGACAAATTTGACCATGGAAAAACATTAATATTTCTGCAAGATCATCATAATCAAAAACAAAATCTAAAAATAAAAAACAATGTTTACTTACCCATGACAAAGAATGTGTCCACAGTACACAAGAATATTTTTTAAAAAATTAAGAATATAAGTTGATAAAGGTAATGATAGAAATTAACACATTAGAAAGTTGTAAGAAAAAGGATGCATAAAACCAAGAGCTCAAAATAAACAAATGTGAAAAAGAATGGCCAGAACTATAAACCAGTCATAAAAGGACCCTGACAAGACATTGAATTTCAGGACATAGCTAATCTTTGGCCACTTTTGACCTGTAAAATAGATCAAAATTGAAAATGTACATTTTGTTCAGCTCAAAAGCACACCTTTTAGAGATTAAAGATCTGTAACTTGTACAGCAGATATTTAGTTTTATTTCCCATTGGGTTGGTTAATGTCCTGTTCATCTCCTTATGAACAGTCATATATAACTTTACATAAATACATGAAACATCATTTCTTTTCTTAGAGGTCTTCATTTTTTACTTTTTCCTCCTTTTCTTGTTCTTCTTTGGACCCACATCACCCTCCAACTTCATGCCCAAATCTCAAGCAGTTCACGCTAACAACTCATTACATATGATTTCATATTGCCCATGGTTTTCATAATCATAAACAAATGTATGTTTACCTACAGCATTTCTGTATAGACATATATAATAATTAATACGTGTGGGCAGCAGGAAACTATGAATCTTCAATGACTGATTACTCAAATGGAATCATATTATGTGCTTTCATTTCATTTTTTCACTCAAAATCAGATGGAAATTCATTTTTATTCTCCCACTCATTTCCCTTTTTTCATCTGCATAAGTTTATTATATGAACATAACTATTCCAAAGTTGAAAGGTATTCAGCTGTTTCCAATGTTTACTCCCCATGAACAATACTATAATGAGGGTCTTTGTCTAAAACACTTATACATGGTACATTCATTTATGGGCCATAGGATTTATCTATGTTTTTTAATACTTTCCATAGAAGTTTTACAGGACAGGTCACGGATTGTGCTACAAAGAAAACTATTTTCCATGTTCATGTAAAAAAATATTGTCATATTTTATTCAGGTCACTCAAATCTGAATTTAAAGAAGTCATGATTAACAATCTTTCTCACTCTTTATTATTACCCCCTAAACAGAGTTGGACAGTTTGAGGCAAATAATTATATTTTCCCCTTGTGAAAGAATTTCTTCTGCCTGGATGCTTATAGGATTTATACTCATTTTTACAGCATGTTTGTCAATAGAATGTGTCTTGGTGAGAGATTATTTTTTGTGTATTTTTCCTAAGATGTGATCAACACTCTTGATCTAATAATATATAGGTTTCGTCATTTCAAGAATGTTTTTTCTTAAAACTCTTTTTAAAATGTTCTTAAATGTAATTTTATATTTTGATGCATTCTTTTTACTTTTTCAAGTACATCGATTAATTTGTATGATGGAACACATTTGCTGTCCAAATAACTCCTTATCCCTTACATCCTGTGCAATTTCTAAAATCTCATCCATATTTCAATGCTTTTCATTTTTGTTTAAAGACTTTTAAAAACAAGTTTTGGTTTACAACAAAATTGAGAGGAGGGTGTAGAGATTTCCCACACGTTCCCTGGCTCCACATGCATAGTCTCCCCCATTATTCCCCACACCCCCCATCAGAGTAGTACATTTGTACATATAATTGGTGAACCTACCACAGTACATTCATCATTACCCAAAGTCCATAATTTACCTTAGATTCATTCTCAGTTTTGCACATTGGATGGGTTTAATAGATGTATAATGGCATATCCATTAATGTAACATCATACAGAGCATTTTCACTACTCAAAAAATCTCTGTTCTCCACCTGTTCATTCTTTATCCTCACCTCCCTTGGCAACCACAGATCTTTTTATTGTGTTTATATTTTTGCCTTTTCCATAAAGTCATAGTTGGAATCATACATTATACATCCTTGTCAAATTGTCTTCACTAATTTAGTAAAATGCACTTGAGTTTCCTCCACATCTTTTCATGATGTGATAGCTCATTTCCTTTTAGTGCTGAATAATATCCATTGTCTGGATGAGGCCACAGTTTATCCAGTCACCTACTGAAGGACATCTTGGTTGCTTCCAAGTCTTGTCAATTATGAATAAAGATTCTGTGCACATCCATGTGCAGGGTTTTGTACTGACATCAGTTTCAAATTCTTCGATTAAATACTGAGAAGCACAATAGTTGGATTGTGTAGTAAAATTATATTTGTTTTGGAAGAAACTTTCAAACTTTCTTCCAAGGTAGTTGTATACCATTGTGCATTCCCACCAGTATGACTGAGAATCCTGTCCCTCTTCATCCTCTCTATCACTTGGTATTTTCAGTGTTCTGGATTTTGGCCATTCTAATAGCTTTGTAGTATTATCTTGTTGTTTTAATTTCAGTATTCCTGATGACATGTGATGTAGAACATCTTTTCATATATTTATTTTCTACTTGTATAGCTGCTTTTGTGAGGTCTGTTAAAGTGTTTGACCCAATTTTGAGTTAGGTTGTTTGTTTAATAATTTTTGAGTGTTAAGAGTTCTTTGTATGCTTTAGATAACACTCCTGTATGAAAGATGTCTTTTGCAAGTGTTTTCCTCCAGCCTTTGCTTCTCTCTAATTCTCTTTATACTATGTTTTCTTGGATGGAAGCTTTCATTATAAGGAAGCCTAACTTACCTGTTTTTTCTTTCATGGATGGTGTCTTTACTGCTATAACTATAAAGGCATCATCATACCCAAAGCAATCTAGGTTTTATTCCTGTTATTTTCCAAGGGTGGTACATCCTGTGCTGGAACACAAAGCTTGGGAGAGTCAAGGGCATTAACTCTGCTTCAAGCTGCTCCCCAAGAACAGAAGTAATTTCTGTTCACTCCACGCATGAACCATCACGTTCTAGATGATCTATCTGGAAACGTCAAGATATTTTGAAAAATGAAAGTTTTTAACCAAGACCAATAAGTCTCATCTATAGGTAATAGGGACCTCAATGTTTCATAGTTCTCATATGGTTAGAGAAGATTAGTCCTGATGTTTCCACTCCTCATTTTCTTATTAAGGTGACATTGGTTTATAACACTATAATAATTCAGAGGTATAGATACACACCTCCTCAAATTCATGTCATCACACCAGACCCTACTCATCTTTTTTTTAAAGAAAAGGTAAATTTGAAAATGAAGTCATCATCTAGCACATGAGAGTCCATTGGCCATCAGAACCCTCAATAGGTACAGAAACTGTGTAACATCAAACTTATTGTTAGGCAATTACTCATTCACTGGAGAAAGCGGAATGTAAAAAACTATCTTGTGGTTACTATTTAATTTTTAGATTTTCAGAGGCTATAATATTTTCACAGGTGTCCTATTTCCTCTTAAGAATAATATCAGCAACATCCCATTAGCTTCCACTGTAATAGATCCCTTATTCTTTTTTCTTTCCTCTCCTGCTCCTTTTAACTGATATTTTTAAAGTATTCATAAAAATAATATATGTTCAATGTAAAAAATTCAAGTAGTTTGGAAAAGAATAATAAAAAAGAGAAAGATCCTGTGCTCCCAGGCTCTGCACTCCCAGAGACAGCTGCCACAAATGTTGGTTTATTTCTGGAATTTTTCCTGAAAAGACAGAGCAATGTAGATAAATGAATTAATAAAAAGATGAATAGATAATCATATATTTAATGTTCTACTATATGTTACACACTTTATCCCAGAACTTCACAAACAGGTTGATCAGTCTTCTCAACATTTACATTTTCTGTTATAGAAGTGTTCTGTTATTTAATTAGTCAATATTCTACAGGATTTTTAGATAACTTCAGGGTTTTTTACATTAAATGTTCCAATGAGCATCCTTACAAATGCCCCTTTGAAAAATTCAGCTAGGGTATCACAAGGAAGTAATTTTTCATTATAGGTCTTTGTAAAATTAAAATTTTTATGATATAAAGTTTTAGTAATTGCCAAATAAAAGGACATTTTGACAATTTTGAGCTCACCCATGCTTTTAGTCCTTTCTTTTTCTCAAATGTCACTTTCTTATTTTCATCTTTATCTGCTCCTAAACTGTGACTAATTTTTTTAAAAATAGCTATGTTGACCCACAGGATCCATAAATTCTTCTTTATAGATCATTTAAACAATCATGTTTCATGGACAAAGCTCAAGGCTGGGGTAAAGCAGTGGCCTCCCTGCCCCTTTGAACTGTGTATTCTGGAGATTTCACCCCTCAGCCTGACTGACTGACCTTTGTTGATTTTACTTGAAGCTATTATTCTAATTGACTCAGTCCTGGCTGACATCTGGATGTATTTTATAACAGACTGTTTTCATAATTCCACAAAAAAAAGTTCTCAGGATTAATACTTGTTTATCTTCATCTTCCATTGGACCTTAAATAAACTGGCAGCCAACTGTAGCAGAACTCCTTACTGGAAGCCATTTTACATAAGTGAAAGAGATGGTAAATCCATCAAACCTTGGATTTTCTGTTGCTTTAAAACCTCATGCCAATTGAGCATTATTCTGGAATGACGATACACTCAACCAATAGCAAAATACTTTGGAACATTTGCAGGTTCGCTGGAATAGAGGCAGACAGATGGATGAATAGGTTATGCAGCTACCTTCCCCATATGGAGAGAGGGGCATCAGGAAGGGGCAGGCTACACACGCACACGTGGACAACCGAGCACACAGGAGGCAAGAGACTTTATTGGGTATTATATATCTTGTTCTCTCTGTTGTAGGTATCCCCCCACCCCATATGAGTTTATGCTTTTGACAATCTTCAATTCTGGACACCCAGATTTCAAATTGAGTAGCCCAGAATTGTTGTTTTTTGTTGTTGATAGACCTATGGTCATTAAGGGAATTAAAATAACCTTTCACAGAGGAAGGGTGGATGGATAGATGGATAGATAGATGATCTCTCAAGATTTGCAATCCCAAGATGCACATATGTCAAGCTGGAGAATAAGTAAGAAGGAAGAACCACTGGAATAGTTCTATGCTGAATCGAAAGGCAGGAAAAGACTACCCCTGATCAAGGCAGCCATGCAAGAGGAAGACTTATCTCTTACTCAGCATTTTCCTCCTAAGGTCTTCAATTGATTGGATGACACCCACCCACATTAGCAGAGGCAATATACTTCACTGAGTCTATGGATTCAAATGCTAGTGTTACCCAGAAACAACTCCCAGACACTCCAAAATGTTTGGCCAAATATCTGGGCACCTAATGACCTAGTCAAGTTGACATAAATTTAAATATCACAATAGAAGGGCCCAAAAATGTTGATTAGAGCATCACAGTTCAAGTTCATTGACAGGACTAGGGCCATAAATAAACCCTCTGATCAACCTAGGTGTTAGTAGCAAAGCGAGCAGTAGGGCACAGCAAAGGAAATATGTTCTTCTGTCTCACAAGTAGCAAGGGCTCAGAACCCAGTGGCTTCCCATCTCAGGAATATTCCAGAATATGTCAAGATTTGCGCTAAGAGCCCCATTCTACATAGGAAGGGTGAACCTACTATTCCTGTTCCTTTAAGCGTGCGTGATTCCTAATGGAATGTAAAAGCATGTCATAAAAATAATCTGTTCTGAAGCCTCTGCTTCTTCCTAGTTATCTCAGGTCACCTGGTCTTACTTTATCCCTCAGGCTCCTAAATGTGCTGTGCACTCAGGGTTTAGATTAGCGTGTTCCTCTTAGCTTGTCAATTTGGTGTACTCTCAGACTCATTTTTGGAGTTTCATGCACTTCAGATTTCCTTTGGCCATTAAATTTGTCACATAACACTGCCTATGTTCTTTGTAAAAGCTTCTTTACTCCAACTCAAGCGACAGGATCTCCCAGGCTGTGCAGTTGGGGATTTGGGCATAAAATAAGAGGTAAGCATGTCCTGCAGATCCAAAAAATAGTCTCAGACAGAGAGTCTGCTTAGAGGGGAAAACAAAGTAGGGGAAATAAGAACAGTATCCTCTTGGGCCTGTTTTTCTGAGGAATTCTGACTATACATTTGTACAATTATGTTCTTCATATAAATTTGTAGAGAGATCACCAGGCTTAAATGTGTGTACTTTCTAAATTTTCACACATACTGGCAAGGTCCTATTCAGGAATGTGTACTTTACCTTCCCAAACAGCTGAGCCTAACAGTGTTGATATTTTTAGGCCAATTCCATCAAATTTTCCTTTAAAGATTTTGATTTTAAGATCTTGATTCAAGAAGCTTCTGTCATCCCAAGATAAGAAAATAATTTTCCTGGATTTCCTTCCTTCAGATACTTCCATGTTTTATATTATTCTATATTTAATTAATAAGGATCTAAATTTATTACTGTTGTCATTCTTGTTAGTGTTTTGCCAAATGAGCAACTAGTTGTGCTAACATGTTTTACAGAATAATAAACCCTAGCTAGGCTGATTTAAACACTACTTTTACAGTTTTCGTAATCTTCGTGCATATACACATCTGTTTCTGGATGTAAGTTTCTGCTCCATCTCTCCCCATTGACCCATTTCTTCAGGGGTTAGGTCAAGGCTATTCTGATCACTGAAACATTGTGATATGCTTTAATAGCTATATAGCAATTATCAAGCAATTACCCTTTTTTTTTCCAGAATTTTCTTGGCTTTCCTTGTGTGTTTTACTTTCAGATAAGCTTTAGTATCTTCTAGTCAAGTTCTAAAAAAAAAAAAAAAAATGTTGGGGCCATTAACGAAAGTTATATCCAGTTTTTATGTTAATGGAAAGAATTGACACTTTCCATCACAACACTGGATAAGTTCACCCTGGAGATTGTCCGGCAGTTTCATTTCTAAAATGCTCTTTCTATTAAGTTTTGTTATCAGGTCTGTGCCATATGCATTAAAGGGATTTGGCAATTTTATTTCTTTTTGCAGCAGTTTCTGGAACTGTTTCAGTAAAATAATTATATGTTCCTTAAGTTTCAGCCAGATCAAGTAATTATTATTATTGCTCTCTAAATAGTCTATAATTGCAGTTCTGATTTTCTCTGTGACATAGAGAGTTGTTTTTGAAGTGTTACTGAGCTCTTACCCATTTGTCATTTATTTCGAGTTCTGTTCCCTTTGAGGACACTTCTGTGCTTGCCACTTGGTCTGCGCCCACAGTCTTGTAATGGTGTGTAAGTTGCATACCAGCTCTTGCCCCTGCTGTTGTCTTGACACGTGTGCGTGGGCTTCTCTGGATCTGTATCTAACTAGGCTTTGAGTTCATCACCTTTATATGTCTACAGTTCTCCTTTTCCTGGGGGAGAGCTTTCATGCTCTGGTTTAGTAATCAGATGGCAATTACCAAATGATTGTTTAGCTCGTACAAGTTTCTGCAACACCTAAGCTGTTCATCATTACACATTCATGTGGGTCACACTGTCTTTCATTTTAAATCCATCAATTTCTTGCCACAGATTGTACTCTTAAGTATATTGTATTTAAGTGTATTGCACTCTTACATTTTATTGGGAATTCAAATGCAGTTTTTGCTGATGATTTTTTCTTTTTCTTGGAGTCGGTCTGTTTTCAGGGCAAACATTAGTTCTGAATCCAAATGCAATGGGTGTGTGGTGCTTTTTTCTGCCTTCTTATTCTTCTCAAGGGAAGTCCACATGGCATGGAAGGGGGCTGTCAGAGACTATGGGCTTTAAGTGAGAATCCCTCAAGCTAAGATAAAAGGTTAGAAAACCTAAGACTCAGAGGCACTTGTTTTTTGCAGGTGATCCAGTCTTGTGCAGGAGGTAGGGATGGATTTAGAATTAGAGCTAGACCAAGCAGAAGACTTCACGTCGGTAGTAAGTGGCGTGTTCTCTGTATTCCTTGGGCTGGTGTCTGCCATCTCCCGCTGAGAGGCTGCCCTTGTTAGGAACAGACCCGCCCTTCCCTGGGCATTTGATTTCACCTGGACTTCTTGCTCCACCAAGGCACATATTAGCATGAGGGGCACAACCCTGCACTCTCCCCCTGAGGGCCTGGTGTTCATTTGCATCCTGCCCTAGACCCACTTGTTTTCTCTGCAGAGCTTGCTTTGGGTCCATAGATTTTAACTCTTTTTGCCTCTTCTGGGACAATACCAAACAGATGTTTTCTAGAACGCACTTCTCTTTCCTGTAAATGATTTCAGAGATCTGTTCTTTCTCTATGTCCTCCAGATAGCACGTTATTTTCCTGGAGCTGCAGAATCATTCCACAGAAACTTCTTTTTAAAACTTGCTCATCCAAGGGGAAACTGTACCCAGGTTTGGACCTGCTGACAGGCACAGGAGGTGATGGCTCCGGGCGGCGGGCCCATCTTTTCCCTTGAGGAGCTCCATGGCCCCCTCTGAAGACTGCCTGAAGGGCTGATTGATAGTTTGTAGTCCAGTTTTCACGTCAGAGCAATCACGCAGGTGGAGCTGGACCACAGATGTTGGGAAGGCAACACTGTCCCATGGAGACTGCCAGGGCCTATGGTTAGAGAGTGAGGGGCCGTGTCCACCTTTGTAGGGCTCTGTGGTCAGTAACATTGACCACACCAGTCAGCACTCATGTTTTTCTCTTCCAGTTTTCTCTTTTTGAAAATAAAAATCATCAGCATGCTACCAGCCATGGATGCTTACTACATGCAAAGCAGTGTGTGAGGGATATCCTGTACATTACTCCATTTAATCCTCATCGCAACTCTGTAGACCTCGGTGCCGTGATTTTCACCCCAGAGCATAGACAACAGAACTGTGCTGAGAGGTTGAGGGAGTGACTTAAGAGAACACAAGACTTGTAACTGGTAAACACAGAATTAAAATCTGATCACAGGGCCTCCCTGGTGGCACAAGGGCTTAAGCATCAACACTATGAAACTACCAGCAGCCACTGCAGCATGAGTTCGATTCCCCAGCCAGGGGATCACATGGTGCAGCAGACCTCTCCTCACCCGCTGCTCCCCTCAGCAGTGTATTTCAGTCAGTCTGCCTGTTCTGTTCCCCACTCAGTCTCTGATGAATCCTCTCACCCCCCACCCCCCACACCTCTGGCCTGTATCTCAGTTCTTCTATGCATAAATAAATCAATCTTAAAAAAATAAAATAAAATCTGATCACACTTAATCATCCTTTCAGAAGGGGCTCTGAAATTGGTACAGTGTGTCCCACCCATTCCCTGTTTCCCCACTGAGTCAGACACAGGCTGGGTGTTGCTGTCACGGAATGGGTTGACAAAGGCCTGGCTATGGGTGCCAGGTTGCAGGGCAAGGGAGATGGCCTGGCTCTCCTCTGTTGCTGTCCTATTACTGTGAGGTTTGGGATGATTTTGGATTCTTTGACCAATGTGGTCCCAGCTGGGGTACTAGACAGCCATGAAGACAAAGAGGTGTCCTGTTTTCTGGAATTGTCTCTAACCCCTGGCACTCAGGACAGAGACTTCATGTTCCAGGGACTGATTTCTCTGTTCTTTCTGTGACACAGACTTGGGTTTCTTCATAATTGGTTTCCAGGAGTTTTGTGTGACTTCAGGCACATTTTAATGGGGAGGTGGGAGAAGCAGCCTGGCCTCCACTGTGTTGACCAGGAAATCTCCAAAGTTGTTTACTTGATTTACACCTTTGTTTGCTTAGTCTGCACCTGGGCTCATACCTCCTTACATTTCTCCTCTCTTTTCATATGTGCTATCTTTTTCCTTCAGCCTCTCATTGATTTGCCTTCAACTCTGTAGTGATGATCATTTCATACATCTTCTTGCAAGTTTTGCTAATGGATCAAATTTACCCTACCAAGACCTGAGCTCATCTTTCTCTGCTCCAGACCTAATTGCCACATCCATGTCACCTGCCCTGTGGGGATGTCACACCCCTTTGAGTCCCAGGCCTGAAATCAGAAACCACATTTCTTTCTTCTTCATCCTCCTTAGTCAGTTGAGGGCCAGTGAACATGGTTCTAACTCTACTTTCCCATATCTCTACTCACCATCTTCACCTCCTCTGCCATTGGGTGGATTAGCCTCTCCAGTGGGTCTTAGAGAGTCTGGCCTCTCACATCCCGACGTGTCCCTCCTTTGCCATGACTGACAATCTGATAAGCTTATCTATATCACCCCAACCCTCATGGAACCCCTAGGGCCTGCAGAGTCTGCAGTCCACAGCCAGTGCTCAAGCTTCTCCCGACTTCTGTTTCCACCTGCCATCCCACTTACTCATGAATTCATCGTCTCTACAGCCTGGCCATGCCCAGCTGTCACCATTTTCTGAACAGACTCACAGCTTTTGTGAAAGTGTTCACTTCACCCAGGAGTGTTATTCCCCAAACTGTCTGTCATCAACATTTGGACCCAAATGTAATGCCACCTTCCTGTGGAACATCTATGAACCCCACCCCTATCCATCACCTGTGACCTGCTCCCTGTGAATTGTGACTCAAGTGTCCCTAGCTTGTAATTCTGAACTCCGCTTGTTCCATCTACTTGTTCTGCTTTGAAGAATCCCACCCGCCACCCCTCCCACCTGCAATTTATCTTTGTGTCCCAGAGCTGAGAAAGGTCGCAAAACACTGGACACATGCCACTTGGAGTGGACATGTCCATAAGGACACAGCAGCCATCCCCAGCAGTGCCCTCATCTGTGGATTCTCTCAGAAACAGTTTTAACAGTAAGGTCTAGATATGAAATTGTCTGGTCATGCAAAGGATATCAGATTCTGCATGACATACTGTCATAAGAAATGATCCTATATAATAGTAATAATAGTAATATGCAACAATCATTAACTGTCATGACACTTATAACGGGAAAAATTGACTCCTAATATTAATGATATGATCATGAGACTTGTTATTTGGGAAGAGTTTGGTTTAATCTCCTGAGCTGAGCACCCCAGAGTGGGGAGAGAAGACAGAACAAAGAAAGTGGTGAATAAAGAGACATGATTATCTGAGCAGAAGACGAGAAGGCCCATGAAAAATCAGCAGGTTCCAAAGATGCAATTGGCCACCTTCCTTTAGTTATTTTCTCCCTTTTAACTCTGCTACCTAAACCACAACTAGAAATAGCAACAATGATAACATGGGACACAAATTAGCCACATATGTGTGTATGGTTCTATGTGCATTATTTTATTTCCTAACTATAAAAGAAGAATCAGAAAATTTAAGCATTGACTATTAGAAAAAATCAAGGAATTACTTTTTATAATTCTAGTATAATAACAATAAAATGGTTATGCTTCTAAAATTGATCATTTCTCTTGGCAATACATAGCTAAGCACTTGTTTATGAATTAGTATAATATCTGGATTTTCTCTTAAATAATTCATGGGGAGATAATTAAAGCAAAGATGGGAAGAATGGAATATAAGTGAAACAAGGTAAAAAATTTGTAGCCAAATGCTGAATATTTAACCTTAGTTTCCCTAATCTAAACTTCTAGTCTTCATCAATATTAATAAATTTGTTCTTTATACTATCACATAAGGCTTTGCAACAATAGCTACAAATTTAAAACCACTCAAGAATATTTCTAAATATTGTCCTATGCACAATGGATAGGAACCCAACAGCTGCCTCCAACACTAGGTCTCTTTTGGGGGAAATATTTGACTAGAGCATCATTGACTTTGATTATGGCATCATTGCCTTGCTCCTCCCACCCCCACTACAGCTCACATAAGCTTCTCTTAGAGTGATAAAAATCCAGTCACCTGACCACCCAGGTCTAGATTGGTGAGGTCTCCTGTACTTCAAACCAAGTTTTGAGGGCTCAGCTTTGCTTTCTGCTGATTTTCTTGACACTGCATGGTCTGTACCTATCAACTTAGACTGGAGATTCCATGGACCTCCCCATGTTCCTTTCTTCTCTCATCCTTGTTCTGTTAGAACTCTCATCTCTCAGCTAGATTTTTTTCCTGAAAGTCTCCTACATTGATCGAGAATTAGTCGAGACAATCTCTACCTTCACAACAGAATCATTGCAAGCAGAGAGAAGGGGCTCTAAAGACTAGAGACAAGTAAAAAGGCAAGTAATCATATGTTCAGCCTAAGGGATCCATGAATGTATAAAGACTGGGCAAGCAGTGGTTAAGACACTATTGGCAGTGACTGTCCTGTTCGTGGTGACTTGTCAGCCCACAGAGAGACACAGGATGCTAACAAAGAGCAGTCCTGAGCTTTGGAATCAGACAGATATTGCTTTAGAATGCAAATCAGCCTCTTACTAGATATTTGAATTTGAAAAAGCATCTTTTGCTTCCTGAGCCTCTGGTACCTCCTCTGTGTAAGGAGTTGGTAACCCTGCATCCCTGGGAGTCTGTGAAACATCACATGCAGCCCCGAGTGCTGAGCCCACACATGGACGCCCTGGTGAGGTTATCTGTGAACTCCAAAAGAGTGACTTTGGCAGATGAAGTGGATATTTCTGGAACATCATGTCCATCCTCAAAGCAAATAGTTTATTCATCTTCTCATCTTGTTCCAGAAGTCTCCACTTATCATTTTGAGTTTCTGGCCTGGCTCTTCCGCCTTGGGAGCCTTTGACCCCAGCTCCATCCCGAGTTCAGGGCTCTTGCATTCAGCAGGTCACAGCATCAGCGTCCCAGTCACTTAACTAGATAAGGCACCGTGGGAGGGAAAGCTCTGGCAAGGGTGATTACAAAGGCCGCACTGGAGCAGAATGAAGGAGGGCACTTAGAAGTTCTGCACTTCTCCACTCATCTGAAAATGATGAATGATTTCCTGCCAAGTCTGAGCAAATGGCTAATTAATGATTTGGTAATGGCGCCCACTGTCCATTGCCCAGCTCATTTGTCTTGCCCATGTGGACAGATTAAGGACTGTAAATACAGTCTGGGGCTCTTGCTCAGTCAGTAGGTTTCTCGTTTTCTGCTGTTTTAAAACCTGGTGGCTTTAGTAGGTGCCAGTGGTGAAGGGTGAGTATGTTTTTTAGGAATTCCCAGGGACATCTGAGGCAAAAGGAGGGGAAGAGGTAATTTTTGCAAGGCTTGATCATGGGCCAGGAATGTACAATATCCTTAGCATTTCTTATTTCTTTCATTCTTCAAGGCCATATTAGGAGGAAGATGAGGTAGGGAAAATTACTCCCATTTGTAGATGAAGAAACTGATATTCAGAGAGGTTATGTAATGTGTTCAAGGTCACACAGCTAGTAAATGACTCATCAAGATTTCAACACCATCAATTTGATTAAAACCACTATTTTTAACCACTAAACCAAACACTGGTAGACAAAGCTGGTATCTGAAGGACTTAAATAATGTATTGTTCATACAATGAATGGGCAATAGTGGGTGTAATAGAAACAACATTCAGGGTTTCATGGTAGAAAGGGAGAAAGTTAGGAGCACAAAGGTAGCTTTTAAAGTTGTATGGTAAGTTCATGGTTGTTGATTTTTATTTTGGTCTCCATTACTGACATGTGTTACACATAAAATAAATAGTATATAAAACATCTAATGTCTTTTTCAAAATCTAAACAGATATTCTTGTGAACCAATTATTTTTGCCAAAGTAGGTAAAGGTCATTAGTCAAAATTATTGTATGGAATATTATACTGGGTGCTACTAGAGATGAGAAATAAAAAATAAATATAAACTAATGTTCCTGTCTACAGAATACAATAGGATAAAGTGACCAGGCTTAGGTTTGTGGAAAAAAAAAAAAAAAAAAAAAAACAAAACGATCACTTGAGACTTTAGTGAAGTCATCTGCCATTTAGTATATTTTTTTAAGATTTATTTATTTATGCATACAAGAACTGAGGTGTAGGCCAGAGGTGTGGGGGGTAAGGTGTAGCGGGTAAGGGGAGCAGAGGGCAGGATATTAGAGAGGTCTGCTGTGCCATGTGGGTAGCTCCCTTACTGGAGATTGAACTCTTGCTGCAGTGGCTGCGGACAGCGTGATAGCACTAAGACTTCACCCCTTGCTCCACAGGGAGGCCCATTTGGTATATTTTAGATTTCTCTCGAGTCCAGGAAGAAGATGCTCAGAAGACTAGAATGTCAACCTCACTATGAAATGTGTGGCCTATGGAGCAAGGCCTGACTGCTATGGACGACGGGGACCCCAGTTTAATCTGCTCTGCTCACCAACACATCAGCTGCCCTAGGGTAGGAGGAGGCCACTGCATCAGGAGGGAACTAGCCCTCCTTTTCCTTCATTCTTTTCACAATGCAAAGTCTCTACTCAGGAACAGACTCTTTGCAAAATAAATGACAGTCACTGCCATTCACGGCCCCAAGGACATCCCTGTGACAAACACAAATGTGGTGTCAGTGTCCACTTCAGCGCCCCTCCAGGGAGGACAGGTCCTGCAGGTGTGTCTCATGGTGCCCAGCATGGAAACTTGTTCACAGGACAGGCATAAATATGGGAAGCTGCTGAAGGGAGGGTTGCCTTAGCACCTGTACATTTTTGGCCCCAGTGAAGTCAGGTTCATTTGCCCTACACACCATGCCCACCCTGTGGATTTCACAAGAACTTTCCCTGTCCTCTGTCACCACTGGTATCTCTCATATATCAGGTCATTTGCTACACCTGAATAGAACAGCTTATCGCAGAAGAGAGGTGGGAAGTGTTTGTGGCTAAGCGGTAGCAAGTGGCAGTGGATATGCAGCATGACAAAGGTTTCCCACACTGAACCCTGCTCAGGGACAGAATGCTCTGCCTATTGTAGAGACACTGGGTTCATGCTTTCTCTAAACTGAGCAAATTGTTGATACTAAAATTGTGGTACAGAAAAATATATCTCAACTGGTTCATGTCCAATACCATGAAGGCAAGACATTATGGCACAAAAATTTTCCCTCTTCTATCATACTGAGTAATTTAGATGCTTTCCAACCTACAGTTGTTATTTTTCTAGGCTTGGCTACATACAAATTTCTACAGCTTTTCAACATGAGATAAAATTCTTAATTCCATTAGAGAAAAAAGAAATCATATTTCAAGCCAACAGATGTCACAAACTTTACTGGGATGTTATTCAAGAACAAAATCCACTCTGATCTTTGGTCTGCAAAACAGAGCACTCAAACATTCAATTCTGTGTTAATTACAGAATAAACTGATAATACTAATTAAAGCTTCTTCAGTAAAATTTACCATCAACAACATGCTTGAAATAAAAGCTAAAACCGTGTTCCCACCACTTGATTTTAAACAAAGTACATTTTATATTTAGAAACACTAAACAAGAATACTTCATTTATTAATACAGAAGAAACAAAACATTGCGTACATCAAGAAAGAACATAAAACATTTTGAAGACAAGAAGCAATACAAAATTTATTCAACTTTGCTATTCTCTCAGCTGCTTAAATTCTACATTATTTACAACTATAGCTAAGAGATGCAGCTAACTCTTGAAAGCCAGTATTTCTAGGCTCCCATTGGCTCAATAGGAATTTTGTATGTTATGTTCTGTCACTAGCATTTTGTTTTCACTGAATTGTCCTGAATGATGTGGACACTTCTGATTCTTAGTGATCATTCACTTGATCATATGAAGCCACGTGAAGCCACAATGAGAGGAACAGATAAAGTTGGAACACTGCCCCCTGCTTCACCCAGTCATAGAACTATAAATGACAAGAGGGAAAAGATGTTGATTCTGCTTTGAACCAAAATTTACAGAATTTTACCACTATTGGAAATTAATGGGAATGGCTGCTAACATAAAACTTAAGATGAATGATCCAAGTCGACTTCACTTACTGATTCCAGTACAACCTTTATGCTATATCTCCCTGCTAACAAACTTTGTGCTAAAAATCCTTATATACTTCACAAGTTAGTAAAGACATGCTTCTCATGAGATGCTAATCTCATTTATGGGAAACATACAGTTCTACCCGTTCCCCCTAATGTCAATCAGCAAAACTCTATGAATATTCCTTGAAAATCAACGCTGGAGCTTATTCTTGTCAATTTCTTTCAAAAGAGCCAATGCCAATAAAAAGATTAAATTGTCTTGACCTTAAAAGAAAATTAAACCTAGGCTCCACCTTGCCTCCCCCTCCAAGGGATAATATTAATATAAACTCACAGTGTAAGAGAACAATGCTTGGAGGGGTAAGGAGCAGACATCATTGTTAAGGAAATAATTCAATTATGTACTACAAATGTAGAGAGCAATGCTGTTAAAATAGAAACACATAGGATGAGTAGCTACAATCATTTAAGAGGACTTGGTTCATGAAAGAAAAACATTAATTGCTATTGCAAAAGTCTATATAAAGTAGAAATTCAATTAGATACCATTAGTAGAGAATACATTCTAAAAGGTAGCAGTAACTGGTCATAAAATTTGGACAACTAATTTAATAAAGCATCCCTGGGATGTTAGCCCAGCATCTAAGGAGGATGAAAGTTTTGTCTGTGGGGCATTTTAGATGATACTTGGAGAAATCTTACACTGCATACACCAAATTGAATTGTTTTCACAAATGCTGTGAAGTTCCATATAGTAAAGGAGTTTTTTTTTTTTACATACAATTCAATTTCACTGCAAGAGTGATATAGGAATAACTACCCAGAGGTGAGCACTAATGCAAGACACCTATTCTTTGATGAAATGATGTGTACAATTCAAAGCACTTACACTGTCATCACACCCAAGGTTTTCAGCAAACATAGGTGCTGGTTATGGGTCAATGGCCCCAGTGTCTGGGAAGCAGCCACCACCTCCTTTTATGTTTTTCCTTTTTTTTTCATTGTATTAACTCAACTAATGCTACTGCTTTTTAGCAAAACTGGTTAACAAAAAATATTATTGGATACAGAGCTCCGGCAATTTAAAACCTTCAGTTTCTTAGAGCAAAGGAAACACTGTGACATTTAAAATTCTGGTTGGCAAAGGGGTGGTCCCAAATTTTCCTGCCTTGAAGAGCTCCACACATTCTTGGTTAAGACATTGTAAGAGTTCTGACTGAAATTTTCTTCAAAGCTCCCATAAGAAATTCTGGCTCTAGAATGATTTTAATAGTCCTATCTACTCTCTCTGATTTCACTCCATTTACTGAATTCCCACAGGAGTGAACAGCAAGCCATCAGCGACCCCGCAATAGGTCACAAATTGCCCACACATGAATGACATCCTTTTCAGAAAGTCTTCCACTTTGAATTGTTTCAGAGAACACAAATACCAACAGTCAGAATCCATACATTCCATACAATATGAAGCTTCATTTTGGAAAATTGCATTAGGAAACTATTCCTGGAAACTCTCATGTGGGTATCCATGGAGAGAAAGTACCATGAAATTCTTAGAATAAAAGAAGATTTTGAATTGAGTCAAACCCACTATCAGCCCTAACAAGCTTCAACAGGGGACCCAGTGCTTCCAGCAAAAGGTGGCAATACATTTTTCAAAGTAAATCTCTTAGAATAAGCATGCCACTCTATTTAACACATAAAGATAAAGGTCTTGCTTGTGTTTTTTGTTTTTTTAAGGAAAGAGTGGTTTCTGATGCTGTGTAAGGTTAAGAAATATAAGATCCCCCTCTTCAGATGTGTGTTGCCGCACCACCCCTAACACCAGGTGGAGGACCTAGAGTCTTCCACCATAGTCCATAATGCTCCCTTGCCTCTTCCCTCTCCCCACCCCACCTTAGCCTCCCCCTCTGGTAGCCTCAGTTTTTATAGTCATATTTTTAGGTTTTGTTATTGGTTTGGTTTTATCTGGCCGTTGTGTTGTTTTTCTATATTGTATATATGAGTGAAACCATCCAGTATTTGTCTTTCTCCTTCTGGTTTATTTCACTCAGTATAATTCTTTCTAGCTTCGTCCATGAGTACACATAGAAGGAGTTTATTTTTTGACTGAATATTAAACATCCTTCATAAGTATGTTCCACTGGGTACTTGGCATGATGTGAAGATCCCCAGTTTGTAACAGGCTGTCACTGGGTGAACCAAATGTACCATAGCTTCTGGGTCCCTTTGGGGAAAAAAAAAAAAAAAAGCAACTGTGAGTGTTCTCTCCCCATGAGCCTGGCAAAAACCAACAACTACAGGAAATCAAGTAAATCAAACTTCTTCTCCTACTCTGGCACTGCCACCAATTATTACAGCTGTGTTACTATGCTAATTTTATATTTTTTAAGGATTAATCACATTTTCCTGAATTTTTTGAAGAGCCATGGATATGAAAGTTGAATCTGTTGCAAATAGAGGCAGACAGAGTTCAGTGTCTTGTAGTGTGATGCTTCCCATTAATAGAATATAGCAAGTTAGAATCACCAATCGACTGAGTAAGCCAGGGCTTGTGCTATTAAGTGACCCCAGTCAATGTCACACAGTTAGTTTGACCTCCCCCAGAGGAAGGGTCTTCTCCCTCCCAGCCCAGCCCTCCTCCAGAGCATAAAGCAGCTGTCTTGCTAAATGGAATAGGCTCTTAAACATCAGCTGCACACAGTGGAAAAGAACTTTGCACACCAGCGTTCACACTTGTCTATGCAGAGCAGGCTGGGCAGCAGCAGGGCACCTGCTCCTGGTGGGTCTGAAGTGGGTCACAGCACATGCAGAGCCTAAGGCCCCTGTGAGGAGGAGGTCCCCGTTCCAACCTCATAGATACCTGTACTTTGACCTCATCATAGAGCCTAAACCTTGTCTCTCCTTTTCACTTCCAAAGTAAATATCTCCAAAACAAAGGTGGGAGTCAGCTCACAAAGTAGCTGGTGTTGTGAGGAGGAGGGAATGGGCAGGAAGTAAATAGCATGAGGAAAGAAGTCAGCCTGGCCACAGAGGTTTGGATCCTCTCCCTGGACAGAGAGCAAGGTGGTGACTGGGTGCACTGGGCCTCAGTGTACCCTGAAGGAGAAGGAGGGGACTTCTCCCACGTAGATGGGAGACAACTCCAGAACCTTCCAACTTCTGCCTTCATTTGGCTCTTAGTTGTGCCACCTTTTCATTCCCACATAAGAAACTAAATTTTTGGCTCATAACTCCTGGTGTTATGAGCTTGGCCTTTCCCAGGGGTTGTAGAATGGAGACACAGGGACACTTCCCCAGGGTTAGAACTACCAGGTTGAATCAGAAATAGGAAGCACAGCTGTGAACACACAATTCTCTACGATGCAAGGACACCATTGTAGAAGGGCAATAAGGATTGAGAGATAAAATTGCAAAGTCTTAAAATATTTTAAAGCACAAAGAAACATCTGTGAGGCCAGTGTTGGTGAGAAGAGAAAACTGCAGAGCCATGAGCCATCAGCCTTACCCTCTCCAGGGTTTGCAGGTCCCTCTGTCATAGTCTCCTTTCGCCTTCCCTGCCTGTCCTTCCTGACTTTTCCCTTCAGCCCAGCCAAGAGTCATCACAGGGCCTGAGTCTTCAGTCAGCCTAGTGGGTCTAAGGCTCCCAGACCTGTGCAGGTGAGGCCTTTCTCTGCTGTGGACTCAGCCTGGCAGAGCTTGCATGGACACTGTGCCTGAGCAAGTGTGTGTGACTCCAGGAAGTGAGGGCTTGTTGCTCCTCAAACTTCATGAGATGCCTTTCCTTGCCCATCTCTGTAAAGGGCACCTCAGAGGGTCGGAGGTGAAATGTGCACCCTTATGTTTCTTTAATGAACCTCCTACAAGCACCTGAGGCCTGGGGTGAAGCAAGGTGAGGGGTACAGGGATAGAGGGGAGATTGTGCCTTTCAGCATTACTGTGGCCCTCTTTCTTTGCTGGAATTAGTTTTGTTATAGGGCAACCCCGATATTAAACGGCTTCCTGGCTGTGGGTCCTCACCCGCGCGCTTTAAAGGGACTTATGAATACTCTACTACAGACACACAAAAGGGTTAATAAAAGGTTATTTACAAGAGAAAAGGAAATAAGGAAAATGTACAACTCAGGGAGAAAATAGGGAAATAAAGTCTTTAATGCGTCCTACCCGATCCGACGACCTGGAAACCCAAAGTCACTCTCAGAGTTGGCCGGACGCTGCGAGCTGGCTGAGAGCCCAAAAATGGAGAGACCCTCAAAGCCCACGTGTCTGCCTTTTGTATCCACCTGGCTGCTTAACCCCACCCTCAGGTCCTAGCCACCTTCCCTTTGGTGGTGATGGGATTTGGAGTTCCCAGTGTCTTTGGCTTTGACTTGGGGTGGGGGTGGAGTCCACAAAGCCTATATGGAATTTGCTTTGGGACATCCTTTTCCCCCTAACAATTCCCCCCTTTCACTTGTTGCCACCACTTCCATGGTGATGAAGATAAAATATATGGAGGTTGGGATGCAGTCTCAGATGAACATTTTGTCAGGTTCCAGTGTGAAAGAAAACCAGTCTCTCCAGGTATTTGTCCATTGTGGAAAGCAAAAGTCCTCCACTCCAGGAAAAATAGTTCATCAGTTTAAGCCAAAAAAAAAAAAAAAAATCTGGAGGCGTTAGCCAAAACAAGACAGCAGATATGTAAAAATTACAGGAAAAAAAAATCTTAAAATGGTTCAACTGATGTAAAAACACAAATTTTCTCAACCTTGATCCCAAAATTTTAACAGCAAAACAAAAGTTTGCAAACTAAATCTACTTTTAAACCATTTTTCCTATTTTTTGCATAAAATCACAGGGTAGAAATAACTAACAGCAATTTTTAGCTGGCTTTGTTGAAATATTCCATACAGGATCAGAGCGAACCGGTGGCATCCAGTCGATGAATGCTTCAGGTATAAAGTTGGTCTCATCAGACTCCACCTGGGCTTTCCTCTTCTCGAGGGTACCAGGGACTTTTCGTTGGCCGGGTTGTCCAGTCCTGCCAATGGAGGCAAGCTTCCTCACCTTCTTTGGAGGTCTCTGGAACCCTACAAACAAGGCAAACAGGTTCTCCTCTTTTTGGTTCAGCTCTTTTTCAACTTTCTGGAAGAACTCCACACAAAGCCACACAATCAAACTCACGTCCAATTTTTTTGTTAAAACAGACAAAATCCCTATGGAAGTTATGCAAAAACAGACTCTGAAATAAGTAGCAAAAATTACTACCACTATTTGTATGTTGTGTTGGTATCAAGAGGAGAGAAAATGTGACAAGTTAGCTTTGCTGGAAAAAAAATTACAACCTTTCTGCAGATCCTGGTTACTCAAAACAAAACAAAACAAAAACTTCGTGGATTCAGGACAGAATGCATAAAAGAATTTCCAGCATTATGTCAAAGAAACCTTAGTAAATGTTAAGTGTATTTCCAGGTCTATTCAGTCCTTTGTAGGAAAGTTTTTTTACTCTCAACAGTTCCATCAATAGGAATCTGTTGAGACCTTTTCTCCCTATATTTCCGGAAACAATTTCTGTAGGTGTGAAACAATTGAATTATACAATATTACAAGGTGACAATCACCATTGACAATTTACATACATACCAGATACTACTGTTAACATTTTGTACATACCAAAGTTTTACCATTTTTCCGAGTGACAATGCTTCCCTTGGCATTAAAGACTTTATTTCCCTATTTTCTCCCTGAGTTGTACATTTTCCTTATTTCTTTTTCTCTTGTAAATAAACCTTTTATTAACCCTTTTGCGTGTGTCTGTAGTAGAGTATTCATAAGTCCCTTTAAAGCACGCGGGTGAGGACCCACAGCCAGGAACCCGTTTAATATCGGGGTTGCCCTATAACAGTTTCATCAACCTCACCTTTCTTTTTAGGTAAATTCTCCCATGAGGGACAGCTCTTAAGTTTGCTCTTTGGTACTTTGATAAGATCTTCACACCCCAGGGCACTCTTTTATTCTATTCCTTCTAGTATTTCCATAATATCATCAACTATTGACAATAGACTCCAAAGAGATGATGAATCACACATCTATCACATGCTGATCTGTCTGGATAGTTTTCAAACAACACCTAAAGTTTCCTCTGTACATTCTGAGTTGATGTGCCAAAAGGAGATCCTGATCTATTATTTCTAAACCAGATAATTGTGTTTTTTAAATTGCTGTGTTTAATAATTCAAACTAGAAAGAAAAAAGACTTGAATAATAATTTTGTAGCAATATCACTTCTGAGCCAGTGGGCACTCACAGCTTCCCAGAAGCTCTTATCTGTCCAAAATTGCTATTATCTGTCCCAAATTAAGGGAAGTTTCCATTCCAGCCATTCAGAGAAAAAACAATGCCCTGACCTTTGGCAAAGAAAATTAGAAGTTGGTCCTTCTCCATTTCTTCTGTCAACCAAGGTTCTCTCCACTTTCAATCCAGAAAGACCATTCCAAATATCCCAAAGCAGTTTGCATTATAGACAGGACAGGGAAAGCGTCAACTGCATGATGGAGAAAGTCAAAGATTTTATTTCTGTTTAAGCACACATGAAATTTCTTTTAAGTCCATTCACTGTGGGCCAAATACGGGAACTATCAGATGGAGAACAATGCTGTCTTACCAAGAGCTGGCAGGCCAGTTAGAAAGCATTTAGCAAGATGAGCCAAGAAGGATCATGGTTTCTGATAGTGCTGGTGTTCTTTCTATATACTCCCCAACCTGGAGGTGGGGGGTGATGGCCCACTGGGATGTGGATATTTACTGTGGGCAATTGTAGGGGATGACTGAAGAGATCAGAGGTGAGATTAGAGCTGGGTCACCCATCACTGTGGGAATGGATTTTGGGGAAGCATTTGCATGACAGTAAAATAGGCAGGACTTGTTCAAAGAGTAGCCCAAGGGTCCAGGAATATGAAATATCCATAGCCAGGAAAAATGTTTTCTAACCAAAATCCCCAACTGTCACTCTAACCCCAGGACTGGGGCATTTAGAAAGACCACCAACCTCACCTGCACCCAGGATGCTTCTCCACTGCCCTTACTACCCTTGCTGTACTGTTAATCTGGAAGTCCCTTCCAGCCCTCCTTGACCGCTTAAGAAACAATGTTCATGCTCCCACCAGTGGTTCAACGGAGGTTGTGGGGTTGTGATACTATGCAAGATACAGTTTGGGAATAGTAATTAAAACATCATTTGCATCTTTTAGAGTTGGGTTTGTCTGCAAGTAACAGAAGACTTGACGGTGCTGGCGTCTTTGTCCACAGTCACAAGCAGGGAAACTGGTATGGAGGCTCTTGCTATCTCAAGGATTCAGGCCCCAATCCCTAGCATGTGGCTTCTGCTCCACAGATTGGGGGTGGCTGCTGCCTCCCAAGCACTGCGTCCACATTCCGAGATGGAAGGAAGATGAGGGACCATAAGGCGAAGGACAGAGGGACAAGGGACAGCTAAGCCTTGTATCATCATCAAAAATACATTTTCCCTTTAAACTCTGCCTACAACTTATGTTTCCAACTCAACAGCCAGAATTGTGTCATTGGTTCACCCACAGCTTTGATGTAGATTATTTTTCAGTAGGCATTGACATACTAGGGTTCTATTACTAAGGACTTAAAGAATGGACATTGAATGAGCAAATAAAGCAAAGCTGTTCTTGACACAACATCATGATTTTTATTTCTGTGACAAATTCAAATTGCATGGCACCAGTTATCACTGATCTGGATTTCTTCTACTTCTGGAATAGAAGTTCCAAGGTTCACACTCACTGGTTAGGTTTAGCCGCCGGCATGCTTGCAGCTAATGGAGGGTGTACAGGCCAAAGCGTGGAGCTGCAGTGCTGGACTCTTAGCCCTCCCTTCCCACTGCAGCCATCTGGGAGCCAAGTGCCAGAGTGATCTGAGAGAGACCACTGTGAGCAGAGCTCTCTGACAACCTGTACTCGATGTGGCACTTGAGCAACAAATACAGCTTTGCTCTTTAAAGCCACTAGGACTTGGGATTTGTTTGTTGATATAAAACCTAGCCCATCCTCACTGGCTCAAACTGATAATAATTTGTCCAGTGTTCTCAATTTACTGGCTTAGTTTTTTTAATGACTAGTTGAGAATACATTGAAATGTAATATATAGTGAACAAATCAGGAGCATTTCAAGAGTGAAAAAATTAAATGATATACCCTTTTTTAAAAACAACTTACTTCCTAAGATGATAGTGGGTTGGATGCTGTGATTGTTTGTAGACAGATCAAGAGGAACACACAGTCCTCGAAGAGTTAAATTGACTCTTTGAAGAGGATGTAGAGGAAAATGACCCTCATTAAGAAAGGTCCCTGAGGATGGCTGGCTGCTCTCCCAGCTGGAGAGGCAGCCCCTCCTCCAGTCCAATAAGTCCTAAAAAAATTGTTTTACTGTATGTTTTGAAATAATTTCAAAGTTACTAAAATGATATGACAGTAATACAAATAATTCTCTTTGGGCTTCATTCATACCAGTCTCTTGCTTTCCCCCCTGATGATCTGGAAACATCTCTGCCTTCTTGGCAAATTCATCCTCTATTTAAACTAGGAATGTTGGAGCACCTCAAGGCAGCCTGTACCCCACTACACCATTGTTTCCTCAGATGAACTTGTATACACCACATGGTGTGCAAGTGTCTTGAGCCAGACCTCTTCAGCTTTCACATTTTTGGGGGCATATTCTCTTTGATACCTATCAATATTCTATTGTCTTCCTGATATTGGCTTTTAATGTAAATGTATGCAAGCCTGGAATCTTGTAGTCTTATTTGACCTCTCCAGTTTACCTTTCACACCCCCAGCTACTAGCCTTACCTTGGGAAGTCTTCCCTGACCTCTTTAACAGACAATCTCCTAGAATTATCCCTCTCTCCCTCACTATACTCATCACCATTACAATTCTATAATTATTTGCATGGTCAGTTAATTTGTCTCCTCAGCTAGGATGTCTCAGTGACCTCCACAGTCAACCCCTTGGGGCCACCAGGGGAGAAGAGATGTACAGCCTGCAACACTTGGCCTTCAGAGCTGTTGTTCCTCCCAACCAGTCCTGGGCTTAAACTTCTGTGAGTCTCTGCACAACTTCTCAGTTCAACACTCTGTGTCTTCACCTTTACAAAAATTCCTCCAGGACTCTGACAATCAGTTGAGTGGTTGTGGTAAGGCCTGGGGATTGAAGTAGGGCTGAACAGATACCCATCCTGCTCCTTGCAAACTGATAAAATATGGCAGGCACACACCTCTTAAGGGAGTCCATGTTCCACTCTGTTAAAATGAAGCCCCCTGATGCAGCTGACAGCAGTGAGCTGTTCAAAGCACCTAATGTGATATCTGCACAGAATCCATACTCTGAGAATCTGTTATTATCTGACTCGTTTTGTTTCCTCATAGGCACTTTTATGGAAAGAGAAGTAAGACTACCTAGAAGTCCTAGGTAGTGACTCTTAGGTGTCACTTTTCAAGAAAATCTAAGCTATGTTTCCAGTCATGTAGAGCTCGTTCATGTTTCTTTGTTGTTGTTTATGATATTTTTATGTTAGTTTAAGTATCTTAAAAAATCAGGGTGACCCTAGGTTGGAAGCTGATGTTGCTCCTGGGGAGTTGTGTAGACCCAGTGGTGAGAAGTCACTGCCCTCAGGAGGAAGCAGTCAGTAGTGCCCAGGTCTCCCCAGGAGGAGTTGACCACATCACCATGCTAAGCTGAATATTTAGTAACACAGAGTCTTAGACTTTGGGTTCTCGTCTGCTTTATTGTCAGGAAACCCAACCTACTATGTCTGTGAATGGATGTCCTCCTTTGCTAACATGTAGGGTGGGTAAAGACAGCTTGTTTCATGGAAATAACACAAATGAGGAGCAAATCAGTGTCCTTAGGCATCTCAGTATTCAGCAGTGGAAGGTCAGCACCTTGAAGCATTGGCCTGATCTCTAGCCACCACTGGATCCCCAAAGCCTAGGCCAATGCTGGTATGCCTAGGTGCTTAATCAGTGTGTATAGGTGATATTGTTCAATGTCAAACAGTTGATGTGGTTGCACAACAACTAGCATGATAGATTTAGGGACTAAGTCAACTGGCTGTGACAATGATTGATCCCTGGGACCAAAAGGAAACAAAAGTCTAGTGATTGGTGGATGGGACATTGAACTTTGACTTGTTGCAAATGTCCTGGGAGAAATGACCTCTGACCCCCACCATCCCACCTGGATCCCAGCATGGGAGGATTTGACTAATTAGCATCTGGCAGGTGTCTGTAAAGAGCTGCAGGGCAGCAGTGAAGTAATGGCTGGGCACATGTCCCTCCACACCCCATTCCACTGCTGAGAAACCCTCTGTTTAATTAGGCTGCCAGAAGGATTGCTTTTTTATTTTCCTAATTCCCATGTAGGTTCTGGCTCTAATCATGCTTGAGGAAAGTTCTGCATTCTCCTTCCCACTACCTAACAACAACTGTGCTCCAATTAAAGTTACTGTTCCCTGAAGAGTCGGTTCTGTCTTCTCCAGCCCCACACAGGCCTGCCTGCAACTCATGGGCGCTCCCTCATTGGGCAACCCAACACTAACACTGTGGTCATTGTTGTTACCAAGAGTAGTGATTTTTAGTATGGTCACTGTTTTCTCAACTGTATAATTTCCAGCAGTTTTTTTTTTTTTCATCATGTCTCTGGTTCCTGGACCACTAGAGCTGGAAGGTAATTCAAATCCTTCAAAGAGCTGATTTGCAATCTTGGAGATAATTCATTCTATAAATTGTAAATGACTTATGTTCAAAGAGTGTGCAATACAAAGAGTGAACCTTAATGTAAGCAATGCCCATTAGTTAATAATAATGTATCAATATTGATTCATTGTAAACAAATGTAAAACCACACTCATGTAAGGTGTTGTTAATGGGAGAAACTGGGGGCTGTGGGGATAAGTAGGAACTCTGCATAGCATCTGCTCAATTTTTTGTAACTCAGTTGCTCTAAAAACAAAGTCATTCAAAATAATAATAATAATAATAATATAGGTAGTGGGGATAAGTTAGTGACAGATGAACTAAGATTAGCCAATACTGGTAATTTCTGAAGCTGAGTAATGATGGACCCATGAGTGGGAGTTCATTATATCTGGGTCCACAATAAAAGCTTTTTTTTAACCTTACGCTATTTCAGTAATGTATCTTATATAATGTGTCTCATTATAAAAATAATTTAATCACATTGTCCACATTTGAATAATATTGTAAAGTATCTAGAACAGAGGTGTATCTATTATGGCATGGACATACACACAAACAACAAAACTGGGATCATATAAAGTCAGAAGTTATAGACCCCACATTTTTTAAAAACTTAGTAGTAAACCATAAATATCTTCTCATGTCTTAAACCAGTTCCAAAAGCATGCTTGTTTTTTAAATAGTTACAATAAGATTGCGTGGTATGGCTACACTATAAAGTCTAGAAATTAAATACCCACCAGAGTGACCCTCATCCCATCTGGTTGTAATTGTCAGAGGTGTGAGGTCTGTAATACATACCTAGCCCTGGGACAGGGCAGCCTGACAGCGAGAAAGTCATTTGGCCTTGGTTCCCAGCTGGTAGTGAATTTCTCACTCTTCTAGTTGTAAATGTACCTCAACACTATTAAGCAGGGTGGAAGAGCCACTTTTCTTCACAACATACACAATCTCAGGTTGTTTTGTTATTTACACAATGAAAGGGAGAGTGGTATTTGAATGTGTTAGCATCCCATTGCATTCCCAAGACCTCCAAGTCAGCACACTCTGGAATGACCACTGGGAAAGGCAGATCCTGGCACACTGAGGCATGTTGATCGTCCCTCCTGCTTGAGATATCACGTCAGAGGGTAAGAGAGTGAGGATGATGATATGACAATACATTTACGTAGAAAATGTGGCAAATTCTTGAAATTGACCTCATCCCCAACTGTGGCCAAGGCCACCTAGAGAGGGGCACGCTGTCTCCAGGTAGACCCTGCCAGCCCACAGTTGGGCTCATGGCATAGAGAATCAAGTTAGAAAGCAGCATTACAATGACACCAGCCAGATAGATAGAACACACTCTGGTCAGAGAGTATTATGTTTGGCTGCAGATTTATAACTAATGAGATTCCTAGATCAGATCTGGAAGAACAGGCTTTGACTGCTTGTGCCAGTTCTCCCGAAGGCTGAGTAGACAAAGGTACCAGTGCATCTAGCTTTTGCCAAAGGTATTTTCTTCCATAAACTTAAAAAGAAAAGAGGGTTGAAAACTTTAAATTTGAAGAAAGTTTTCCCAAAATTCAAAACTTTTGCCCATGTGACCTTTATCATGGAGGGTTTATCTAATCAGGCAGTGATAACATGCAGTGTGATGTGAACACTAAGATGTAAAATGGCAGCATGGGAAGAACTGGCACTGTCAGAAAACCTACTGGACCTGTAAGAACAGGAGGTGTGACTATCTCACCAGCTCCCATGGATCTGTATCAAGGAAGTCTTTCAGGTCTACTCTGGAAAGATGCACCTGTCTGCTGAATTCCTGGGAATCATGGGATCATGGTGTCATAGGTGTTGGAGGGCATTTAGCAAGGCGCCAGCCCTTTTGATTTGGCCACACATGAAGATTCTGGTCAACACCCCTGGGGGTCACAGAGTTGAACTCTGTACAGTCATTGGCTCACAGAGGCGAAGAGAAGGCTAGTTTCAGAGGGCATGTCATCATCCTGGTTTCAAGAGAAAATGCTTCCACCAAGAGAATTAACTTCTCATCCAGACAGAAAAGCGGAAAGTCCATGGCAGAGCTTTCTGCCACACAGGGAGCTGTGGCTGTGGACACTACGAGAAGATGTCAGGGGTCCTCATTTTCTCAACATCCTGACCCCTTTAAGAGAGTAAAAGCCTCACACCCCAACAGCCATCTTGCCACATTTTAGCAATAGACCTCTTGTTGAACACTGCAATTTGGGCAGTGTGTTTCTGGGAACTGAGGTCTGTGGGAGCACCCCAGCTCCAGCCAGCCCTTCTTTGGGCCTGATAAGAGCCAGGGGACTTGAATTGCTACTCTGCTCAAAATAAACCAGTAAAAAGATTAAAAGAAAAGAGAGAGCCGGTGGCTGAGGGAGAAATGATGTCTACACTCTGGCTGCAGATGCTTCAGGGAGAAGTCCTAGGACCATTTGCCTCCCTATGCAACCCGCGCCATCTGCATGTCTCCTCTGGAGAAATGTCTATTTATTCTTCTGCCCATTTTAGATTGGATAATTTGCTTCCTTTTTGTTGAGTTGTATGAGTTCTTTGACAGTCTTAGATATTAGATGTTGTTAAATGGCACCTGGGAAAGAGGGGTTTTTGGCTTCTATAGTCCGAATATAGGACTGCCCCAGGGGAAGGAGATTGGAAAAGGAATTAAACAAATCAATGTATAGTAGCCATCATGTTATAAACTCAGACAATTTGAATATCTTTAGTTAACTTCTTGAAGATGTAGTCTGGTAGCAACATAGGAATTTTTTTAAAGATTTATTTATTTTATTTATGCATATAAAAACAAGGGTACAGGCCAGATGTGTGGGAGAGTGAGAGGAGTCCCAGAGACAAAATGGGGAACAGAACAGGCAGACTGACTAAATACACTGCTGAGGGGAGTAGCGGGCAATACAGGAGAGGTCTGCTGCACCATGTGGGTATCTCCCCTGCCAGCTGGGATCGAACCTGCACTGTGGAGGCTGCAGACAGCTTCACAGCACTGGCTCAACCGCCTGTACCACCAGGGAGGCCCAATAGGAATATTTTAAGAAAATGCATTCAGGAAATCATTAACAAGAGTATGCCAAACAGCTAAGTTATGTCTTTCATCAGGGAAGATGCTTAGGGTCTGTGATTGGAAATACTGAGTCTATCCACTGTGCCCTGGGTGCCAGCAGGGTCACTGAGTCACTTAGTCTGACCACAGCTACTGCTTAATCACGCACTGAGGGCACTTGTTTGGAAAGGGAGGTCTAAAAAGTGTTGTTTTCTAAATATTCCCAGTGGGATGGTAAATTTATCATTATTAATAACATCCTCTAAATTCCATTCATTATAAATTTCCCCAAGGAATAACCTTTAAATTTTTTCTGGATGAAAAAGGGATATAAAAACTAAGCTTCTAAAAATAAAAACTTCCAATATTCCTGAACCCAGCTTTGGGTAAGCTCCAAATCACCCACAATAATTTCAGGAATCAGAAAGCCAATCTCAACTATGATGACCATTCAAAAATAGTTGTTGGCTGATGGATTTCTTATTGGCTCAATTTCCTGACCCACCAAGTTTTCTCATTACATCACATGTGGGAGCAAATGTCCTGAATGTGCCTGCACACTCCACCTCTCTCTCTCTCTCTCTCTCACACACACACACACACACACACAGACACACACACACACAGAGACACACACAGTATTCTCAGAAACAAGAGCTGGATAAACTCTAGTTCTTCACCACTCCCTGGCTGTGGATCCTCAGACAAGTGTCCTAACCTCTCTGTGCCATGGTCTCCTTGTCTGTAAAATGAAAGTGACAAGTGTTCTACCATTTGTTGTGAGGATTAAGTGAGAAAAATTAAAAATGCTTCAAAGGGAGTCTGTCACCTTCTAAGTGCTATATAATTGCTAGCTATAAACCAGAGACACACACTCTGTTGGGGTGGGGGGGCAGCGGCGGGCGGGGAGGAGGGCGTAGGATCAAAGCAAGGGGGTGGGAATTATATGGGAACTATAACCAAGATGAAAATGCATACATTATGCAAAAATGAAAAATGATGTAAAAATGTCTAAAATAAACAGAATTGCAAAGGAAACAAAAAAAGACAGACAACGGTGTTGCTATGCTACGTCTTGCACTTGAAAACATACATGTGCTGTGTGTGCAGAGAATGTCTCTGAAAGTTGGCAGCAGTAACTATACACAGAGGAAAGGAAAGCAGGAGGCCTGGAGACATTGAACCATTAAAAAGGGTGTGTGTGTGTGTGTGTGTGTGTGTGTGTGTGTGTGTGTGTGTGTAAAATCCCCACAAAGCATTTATTTTGGTGCTACCTTCATTGTAAGATTATGGAATATTTTCTCTTTGTAATGCCTTGAGTTCCTAAATATTCCACAGTGGAAAAAAGTACCTTTGGAAAAAGAAAAAAAAAACACAACAGAATTATTTCCCTTCTAATATTTTCAATTATTTCCACCAAACAAAAATACCTCGTCAGGCCACACAGTGAAAACACGTTTTCTGAGCCTTGAGTGTGGGTGTTTCTCCCCTGGCCCAAGCTGGTAGATGCTGGAGACCCCAGATGTCTGTGGTCACGTGCCCAGTCAAGGGTCCTCACGACTTGATGCCCCAGGGGCTGGGCTGCCTCCACTTCCTGTGCTCTACAGGGCCGTGCAAGCTAGACTATTTGGGGACAGAGCTCCACTTATTTCTCTCAGGTAAATGTCTCCCCCAAAAGGCACTGCTATCAGAAATAAAGACCCGGAGCTATTTTGGTTTCATTCTTGGCCTTAAGAGACAGGTTTCCTGTTAATGCTGTTTTGACTTGGATTGTTTGGGTCTCTCCAGCAGGAGACCAGACTTAGATCAAACACACAGGATCCTCCTGCTGAAACAAGAAGGGTCTGGAACATCCAGGGAAGTCAAAGTCCCCTTTTTGAGAGGGTGGGAAACAAGACTGGGGAGCTTTCTCTGCTGCCTTGGGAGGCTCTGATGAAGACAGTCCCGCCTGCCCGGAGCCATACAAAAGCGATGACGATATCTTGGGGGGTGGGGGTCAAAGCATCCTGGGGCCGCTGTGGAAGGCAGGTCCACCCTCTACAGTCCAGGGCCAGGGACAGGAGACCCCCACAGCTCTATGCTTAGCACCAGTTCTGTCGGGACCCTGTACAGAGCCTCCCCAAGGGTCGTGTAGCACCTGATACTGGCTGGTCACTGTTGAAGCTGACAGCCGGGAATCCCGAGAAATAAGAGGCAGGGTCTGTCCTCGCCCCTCACAGTCTTGGTCCACCTGGCAGGTGACCCTGTCCAGGCAGAAGGAAATGCTGATGAGGGGCCTGGGCATCTCAATGCCAAGGGCACGCCATTCACAAAGGGAGGGAAGGGTCTGTGACTGAGAAGGTCTGCCCAGCATTGGGCTAGAAATGCCAGGAGGTGGCTCTCTGGGTGAGCCCAGGCTTGCCAAACAGGTTGGAAGTTACCAAGCTGGTAACCAGAGCTCCAGGAGCAGCTGAGCTCTCGAAGTCCCATCTATTCTTCGTTCCATATTTGACTCCCTGATCCCTTTGCCTTTGAGAGAATGGCTGCGACATCTGTTTTTTTTTCCACAAGGAAATTCATTTTCACAGACCTGAATAACAATGAAACCTTCAAAATGGACTCAGAGCTTGGCTGTAATTGACATTTTTCTTCTCAAAGAGCCAGACCTATTTGTTCCCAAGGCCTTTCCCTTCGAATATTTGTCTGAACATAGACCTGGGAGCCACATCTACAGTCTCCTTCCTAATGTGATCCGAAGTCATCCCAGTGACTGTGGGAAGGTGGTCATGCCCCCCACACAGGGTCTCCCACGAAAGCTGAAACTCTTCTGTCAGGAGGTTGGAGGTTGCTGTTCACAGCATTAAACAAATAACTTTCCAGAGACCACAGTACACATCTTTTTTCTGAGACCAGGAGGCTCTGGCCAAAATGCCTTCTCCTATGGTAAATGACAAACTGTGAAGACAAGTCTTGACATTTGGCAAAAGTTCCCCTTCCATTGTAAAGTTAATCAAAGAAAACTGTGTGAAAACAAAAAAAGTCAGCCTTTCCTCTCACAACACTGAACCATTGACCACTGCTCCAAATATCAGAGAAATAACTGCTTCAGTTAAGCAAGGAGACAAACATAATCTGGAAATGTGAGAAGAATTCATAATATAGAAGAACTGCCGAGAAACACATATGCAGATAAAATGTCTTCTGCCCTGCCATCATTAAGGCCTGAACTCATGTAAGGGGTCCCCACTCAAGGTTCACGCAGCTTGTGTACTTATGGGGATGTGGACCACACCTCTAGTGGGAGGGGCCCTGGGTTGTCTGAAACTGCTCCTTTGAGTGGTCTTTAGCTTAGGTTTAGCCATGTGACCTGAGAAGCCCCAGCAAGATATCCCACAGCCACTGCTTAGAAATCTGAAAAAAGTGTTTCGCCCTTCCTCTGGCATCCTAATCAGGGACTGGAACATTTGCAGCTTAAGAATTAAGCCAACAGTTGGTGGGAATGTAAGATGGTGTAGCAGTTAGGGAAAAGTCTGGTAATTCCTCAAAAATTTAAAACTATAAATACCATGTGACCCCTAGTCTACATCTGGGATAATTTCCCAAAGAAATAAAATCAGGGCTTGAACAAATATACGCACATTCCTGTTCGTGGTGGTGCTCATGACAGCTAAAACACGGCAGCAATGGACATTTTCGGTTTTTCAAGACTTGGAGAGATGGATGGTGGGGAAAGTTGTACAACAATGAAAATATACTTAATGTCACTGATCTTTATCCTTAAAAATGACTGAGGTGGTGAATTTTATCAGTTTGTTTTTTTTTTAATTAAAATCCTACACACAGGGCCTCCCTGGTGGCTCAGGTGGTTGAGCACCATACTGTGAAGCTGTCTGCTGCCTCTCCAGCTCAGGGGGTTCAATCCCAGCCTGCCTGCGAGATACCCACATGGCGCAGCAGACCTCTCCTGTCTTGCCCGCTGCTCCTCTCAGTAGTGTATTTCTGTCAGTATGTCTGTTCTGTTCCCCATTCTGACTCTGGTGAATCCTCTCACCCTCCCGTGCATCTGGCCTGTATCCCGGTTCATATATGCATGAATAAATAAATATTTAAAAAATAAATTAAAATAAAAATAAAAATCCTGCACACAATAGCCACACTGAGAGAACAACAGAGAAACAGACCTAGAGTCTGGATCATACCCTAAAGGTCCTCATATCACACATGTCCAGGGTGTTTGAGTTGGTTTTAAGTTTTCTGATACTTAATGAACTAAGCCACCCTCACTGTCCTATTGTACATGAAAGAAGACATTACCCTTAGGTTCCAAAAAACCAAGCCAGGGGTGCTTTGAATCTGATGTTTTCTTCTCCATCAGGTAAGGCATTTTATTCTTTCAGATGAGAGATCATTCTGTAAATGACACATTCCATCCCCAGCCTTTGACATTTCTTAGTCCCTGGAGTGTAGTTCACCTACCACACCCTAGACTTTTGGAGGTCATCACACACAACCTCCAGAATCAAATGTTGCTCCCATTATAGCTTTGCTAAATTAATATTTGTTAAGTGGAACACAGGATGCCAGATGGTGAGTCATGGCACAACAAAGACCATGGGGAAATTTAAATAGAGATGTTTGTGACTCATGGGTCCTAGAACGACACAACACACACACCTCAAGAAGTCACAGAGCAGTCAAAACAGGGTGCAAAAGGAGACTGAAGGACCTAGGCACATGTCTTCATTAGGATTCATGGGTTAGAGTTTTGGGATTCCTACATTAGGGTCATATTGGTCAAATCAAACCTAAATAAGTTAAAAAAAAAAATAGGGGTTAAGAGTTGCACAAGGAATACAGGCCATAGGAGGTAGGGGAGACTTGATCACAAGTGTTGTTGGGAAAGTCATATCAGGAACTTGTATTTGCCCGTGATTCTGCCAGCTGTTCTCTAGGGCATGTAGTTGGAAGAGGACTAGTGTTCATTTAAGATATTTGTAGGTCATTTGGGCAAACAAAATGGAAGCCAAGCAGCAGCATATGGAATAACTTAGCTGAACTCTTCAATAGCTCTATCCAGAGGGTCTTGCCTTAAGAGTGGGAAATAATTGGCTTGAGATTCAGTACTGTTCAAGCTCCACCTAAAAAAATCTTGAAAGCAAGACCCAAAAGGTTCAGATTGTTTCCAAGAAGTTTAATTGCATCCCAGAACAAAGTTAAAAAATGTTTATATGGATACGAAAATATCTAGTGTCCAACAAGACAAAACTTACATGTATTCACAATCAGTCCCCGCCCCCCACCAAAGAAATTAACATCCAGTCAAATCTTGCCACAGGCAAAGAAACAGGACCCACAATGAGAAGAAAAATGAATCAATCAACACCAACCCAGACTGGCAAATATGTTAGAATAAGCAAGCACGGACACTAAAAATTATTATAAATATACTACATATTTATAAAAATTAGTTACATGGAAGATATAAATAGAGGCAAATTTATTTTTCTTTTTCTTTGTGGCTTATTTCACTGAGCATGATCCTTTGCAGCTCCATCCATGTTGCTGCAAATGGCATGAGTTTATCTTTTTTGATTGCTGAGCAATATTCCATTGTGTTTATGTACCACATGTACAAAAATGAAAAAAATGATGTAAAAAATATAAAATAAAGAAATTTTTAAAAAATAAATAAAACTACAATGTCTGAGATGATAACATGAAAAATATATTGGCTGGAATTAAAAATAGAATATACCCTGAAGATGAGAAGATTGGTGATCTCAAAGATACAGAAACTATCAAAAATAAAAAACCAAGACAAAGAAAATAACATGTGAGATTAATAGGGGAAAAGTATTGGAAGAAATGGTGGTAGAATTGTTGCAAATTTGATCAAAACTGTAAACCCAGAGGTCAAAAAATTTCTGTAAAACACAAGTTCAAGGAACATAAGGACAACTACACCAAGGCACATCATAATTAAATTGCTCAAAACCAGTGATAAAGAGACAATTTCAAAAGCAACCAGAGCAAAAAGACATAAGAGAGACTTCATCTTCTCTGGTGAGGAAAAGGAGATGAGAGGGGGAGTTATAGGCTAGTACTAGGAGGGAAGGGATCCCATTCTTCATGGGGGTCTTATGATAATAAGTTATCATAATAGGATTAAAGGAGATTTCTTATCTAAGAGAATGCAAGGAAGGAAATTATAAAGTAACATGTTTAATGTACTAAGAGAAAAGAGGCATGAGAAAAGATTAGCATTGAGTAGGACAGAAACCAAAGTCTCAGCTGAGAGTATCCATCAGTTTCAAGGAAGCTGGAGATTAATGCTAGACTGCCAGTTCCATAATATGGACTTTAATCAAAGTGATACACAAATACAAATTCCAGTCGGACAGAAGTTATGCATGTTAATCTAGAGTTCCATACTCAGCAAAAATTGTGTCAAAAATAAAGAACCTCTTCAGAAATAAAAAGCTAAAACAATTCATTACTAGCCCTGCACTACAATAAATATTAAGGAAAGTTCATGAAACAGAAGAAAATTGACACCAAATGGAAATCTGGATCTGAAAGAATGAAGATCAGAAATTGTAACTATATATAAGATTTTGTTCTTATTAACAAAAGGATTAGCTAAGTAGTAAGAAGTTTACTACATATGTAGAAGTAAAATGTAGGACAATAATTGCATGAAAGACCAGTTGGGGAAAAATGTAAGTAAACAATCATAAAATTCTAATACTCTATGTGAAATGAAGATAGTTGAAGAGAATTGAAGATAGTATACTATAAACTCTAAAGTGATCATTAAGATAATAAAACAAAGCCTTACCAAATAGACCAACAAAGAAACAAAAAGGGGTCATTAAAATTAATAGTCACTCTTAAAGAATGCAGTAAAAACAGAGGAATGAAAAACAGATGGAACAAGTACAAAAGAAATGACAAGATACAGACTCAAATCTAAGCATAGCAATAAACAAAGAAAAGGTAAATGGTCCAATTACTCTGATCAAATGGCAGAGAATATCCGATCAGTTTAGAAAGTAATACTATGCACTGCCTATAATAAATGTGCCTTAAATATAAATACACAAATAGGTTAAAAAGATGGAAAAGTTTGTACCACGTTAACACTAATCAGAAGAAAGCTAGAATGGCGATATTAATATAAAACTATGTCAACTATACAAATTAGAAAATACAGAAGATAAATAAATGAACGCTGCATTTGTCTACATTCCCTCTTGAAAACTTGATGCAGCAAAAGTTGACTTTTTTGATGTCATAAATCCATGAAAACAAAAAATAGAAGAGATAACAAAAACCATGATTTCTTTTTTTTTTTTTTTTTTTGGCAGCTGGAAGTGTATTCTAAAGAGAAAGAACTTATTAAACCTGCAAAAACTGTCTTTGAAGCCAGCAATAGAATAATAACTATGCCTGATTTATACCTTCAAATTACCACAAAACTCAAGAATTAAAGCACCAGGGAAGATGATGGAGGTGACAGTGGGCTAAACACAAGAGACTTGATTGAAAGTTTGTTTAAGAAGAATGTCTCCCCTCAACCCCAACAGATCTCCTGATAAAGCCACAGTGCCCTCCTCACCCCACCCCACCCAGCAGCGGTCAAGATGTTTATGCTCTTCAAGGGATAACACCAAGGTGTCAGGGTTAAGAGACAGCATGTGGGTGAAAGGTGAGGGTAACATACTAAAAACAAGAAGATTAAGTGAAAGTTTGCATACTCCCTCTACCCAGACTTCTCCTTCTTGAGCCCAAATTTTTGTCAGTTAGCTCTCTGCCCCTATTCCAGAGGTTACAGAGCCTTCTCGGGGTGATCTGACTGTTCCCAAAGTAAAGAAAGACCCTTAAAATGGACCATCCAGGTCACCCTGTGATGAACAAACTCCAGTTTGTTATGAAACTCATTTGTGCCCTTTCCTTAGTTATTTCACAACTCAGCCAAGGTGGAGAGCAATAGCCAAAATTTATATAGCACTTATTATGTGCCAGGAACTATGAGGTAACTAGAATTATAAGTCTTGTGTTCCAGATAAGGAGACACATGGAAAGGTTAAGGAACATGTCCAAGCTCACACCACTGGAAAGTAGAGCCACAGAGGCCACACCCCCTTCTTTCTTTGGTACAGATATTGTTAATATTTTATTTTCTTAATTTTATTTATTTGTATATATTTTACATCATTGTTCATTTTTGTACAATATTTGCTCTCTCCTCTCAGGTCTAGTCCCGTAAAATTTCTACCACCAATTGACCCATGCACCATCACCATCACCATGATCCCTTGTGCTCTTCCCTCTCCCTCCCCTGCCCCTGAAGAATGTCTCTGATTTATAATTGCCTATTATTTTTTTAATTATTATTTTCTTGATATCTTACTTGGTTCCCCTAAGTTCCTCCTATAAGTGAAGCCATCCTGTATTTTTCTTTTTCCTTCTAACTTATTTTCCCATTGATTGGGAGAAAATTTTTGCACTTAATACAACTAATAAGAGACTGATCACAAAGATCTACAAAGAGCTCACACAAGTCAACAAAAACAAAGTAAACAATCCAGTCAAAAAATTGGCAGAAGATCTAAGCAGTTACCTCTCCAAATAAGACATGCAAATGGCCAACAGGTATATGAAAAAATGTTCAACATCACTTATAATTAGGGGAATACAAATCAAAACCACAACAACATACCACCTTACACCTGTGAGAATGGCACATATTTAAAAAATTAGCAACAACAAATGTTGGCGAGGATGTGGAGAAAAAGGGACTCTCAGGAGTGCAAACTTGTCCAACCACTATGGAAAGATATGTGGAGGCTCCTCAAATGACTAAAAATGGAGCTACCACGTGACCCAGCAATTCTACTCCTAGGAATCTACCCAAAGAGCACAAAAACATTAATTCAAAAGGATACCTGTACCCCTATGCTTACTGCAGCACTATTTACAACAGGTCAGATATGGAAACATCCAAAATGCCCAAAACAGATGACTGGATCAAGATGTGGTATATATACACTATGGAATAATATTCAGCAATCAAAAAAGATTAACTCCTGCCATTTATGCAGCAACATGGATGGAACTGGAAGAGATTATGTTCAGTGATATCGATGATAGTTTTTTTTTTAAAGATTTATTTTATTTAGCTATGCATACAAGAACTGGGGTATAGGCCAGAGATTCAGGAGGTTAAAGGATTCACCAGAGACAGAGTAGGAAGCAGAACAGGCAGATCTACTGAAATACACTGTGTAGGGGAGCAGTGGGTGAGACAGGAAAGGTCTGCTGTGCCATGAGTGTCAGCTCCCTGTCTGGGGATCGAACTCATGCTGCAGTGGCTGGTGATAGCTTGATAAGCCTGAGTCTTAACCCCTGCATCACCAGGGGGTCCCAATATTGCTGATATTTTAAATGGGTCCTTTCCCTTACCCTGTCTTGTCCTACTTCTTCAACAACCACACTGCCTGGCCTCCCAACACTTCCAATGGTTCTCCGCATGGGCTTCTTCAGGAGGCAGTTAGAGGATGAGTTTTACCAAATGAGGCAATAAGTGGAAAGATCCAGAACTCAGGAGACCCAAAGCAAGTGGACAGGAGTAGGAACTCTCAGGAAGGTGGTATCTGCAGGTTAAGAAGACAGCTTTTCCGACTTGAGCAGATCTGAGGATCTCGGAACAACTCCCTTGAGAAAACCTGTTTCTTAAAATTCCTGCTTTGTACAAACATATTAAGGCCGTAAACAATATGTAGCTGAGAAGAATGTAGGGCTACAGTGGTAATCAATACAGGGAAAAACTAAATCAACAAAAAATAAGGTGGTTGTTAACTACACAAGAAAATAAAACAGTACCAGAAGAACATTTAATTTATCTTAATTAACAAAATAGTTCGGTTGCAAATGATGTTTACATAGTCAAAATAATATGGACTCTGAATATTGAATATTCTATAACTAAATTTGGAGGAAATGTGGAGGGAAACATGAGTTCATCATGGGTGAGGAGAAAGAGGACTGGAATCTCAGCCTCTACGTCTAGAAATCAATTAATGATACCTAACTCTGAAAATCTGAACCAGCAACAGTGTGCTTTGTAGAAATATGCAGATTCAAAGTAATCAGCTAAAAGGGGATCAGCTGATCAGTGCCAGTGAGCAGATGGCTGGGTTCTATGAGAAGACCTGTGGACCATGTCACTCTTCAAAATATATATACATATTTGTGTCTATATTTACATAGAAGTATATTATAAAGTATAGCTATATAATATTTAAATTTAATTTTTAAATACCTAAAATAGTAGAGGAAATCCTTTAAATAGCTACAAAAACAGACACCAAAAAGGGAAGAAACCCTAGAAATGAGTTAGAACAAATAAGCATACCCTCAATGTATTAAAACTCTGAGTAATATGAAAGAAAGCTTGATTAAATGGAAAAACTTTGCCTTTTTGTCTAGGAAAACTAAATATTTTAAAGATCTAATTCTCCCTAAATTGATCTAGACATGCATATGATCCCAATAAAAAATAACAAAAATGTTGTTTTGGGGGAGGGATGGTTAGTCAGAGCAGGCTGCTGTAACAAAGAACTTAGAAAGCAGAGAGGTATATATCACAGTTCTGACCAGCGTAATTCCAAAATCAAGGTGCTGGCAGGGTGGGTTTCTGACAGGACCTCTGTGCTTTACTTGTAGGTGGCCTTGCCTCTTTGCATGTGCAATTCTGTTATTCTTATTAGGACACAAATCCTACTGGATTAGAACTCACCATGAACTCATTTAACCTCAACTACCTCCTTAAACGTCCTTTGTACAGTTACCCTCAGTGTTAGGGCTCAACCTATCAATGTTGACAGGACAAATCCTACCATAATAGGGTGAATCTAACAAAGATATTCCAAATTTTCAGGGAAAAAATGTAAAAATAACAAGAAAAATTATATTTAAAACCAGAGAGAGAGAGAGTAGAAAAAGTAGGATCTGCAGAATGACTTTATCAGATACTAGGTTGAACCAAAAATTTGCCATTTTTGCATCAAAAAAAGAATACATTTGTCTATATATTAATTAAAATCATCCACCAATCAATTTACCAGCATTACTCAAAAGTAAAGGGCATCAAAAGTGAAAGTCAGGGCCTCCCCGGCGCAATGGTTGAGCGCTGGGCTGTGAAGCTGCCTGTGGCCTCTGCAGCACCAGTTCGACATGGACTGCAGACCTCTCCTGCTGCTTGCTGCTGCCCTCAGCAGTGTATTTCATCAGTCTGCCTGTTCTGCTCCCCTCTCTGGCTCTGGTGAATCCTCTCCCCGCACTTCTGACTATACCCAGTGCTTGTATAAATAAATAAATAAATCTTAAAAAAAAAAAAACAGTGAAAGTCAAATTGAGAAAAAGTGATTTCTATACATATGACAAGCAAAGAGCTAAAATAGAGATAAGTTCTTAGAAATCAAGAAGCAAAGAGAACCATGGGCAAAGAACTTAAAGACAGTTTGGAGCCTTTTTGTCTGATATGATGAAGTAGCTATTAATGTTGAAAAATGAACTTTCTCTAGAGCTCAGTTTTGCCTTGGCTTTTCTGCATTTTGGCTCAAAGAGTAGAAAGTCTCTCTAAATGCTGTCAAGGAGAGCCTCTGACTTACACACTTTAAAATTGTGATTAATCACCCTTGGACTTTTGCTATCTTTTCCCTAGTGTGTCCATGGCCCCAGCAACAGCCATCTGATTCCAAAGTCCTTCTAATGACTTTCCCACACACTCGTAACCACCTGAGATACTGCACCTGCTCCCACCAGCACCCCATCTCAGTTCGCAACTGTTGAAAATTTCAACAGCTGTGCCACATCTTCATATCAGAAACTTTCCGTGTTCCACCTACCTGCAGTGGTGTGGTCTACACCACCAACAGTTCAATGGGGGTCCATCTCCAAAATCTAATTTTAGATTGTGTTTTCTAGGACCATTTCTCATACTAAATATCAAATTTCACCAAGAAAATAGTCTTTAACTCTCTGTGACTTTTATGCAAGTGTTTATTAGGATTATTATTGAGAATCATATCTATAGAAGCGAGAGAAGCAAGATGGAGCAGAGGGGCAGGCTGTACTGCCAGGTGATTGCAGCAGAGAGCTCAGCTGCTCCCACAGCTAGCTGGGAGCTGGGATGGCTATTTGACCTCCTTTCCCCTTAAGAATAGGGGTTGGTTCGATCCCCGGCTGCTCCCCGGCCATAGGAGGAGGGTCCCACATGGCACGCAGACCTCTCCTGCCACCCGCTGCTCCCCTCAGCAGTGTACTTCGGTCCTTCTGCCTGCTCTGCTCCCTGCTCTGACTCTGGTGAATTCTCTCACCCTCCCGCACTTCTGACTGTACCCAGTGCATGTATAAACAAACAAACAAATAAATAAATAAAAATACATGCCTCTTTAAAAAATAAAAATAAAAAAAAATAGGGGTTGAGCTGCATCGCTAGTCATTGGATGTGGCTGCCCACAAGAAGTAGGTAACCCTGGGCAAGGCAGAGGGTGATTCCCAGAGGACTGTCAGCTGCCAGCATGGTGTGCCTCAGTCCGGAAGGGGGTCTGGGCAGCACACGAGGGTATCCGCTTCCCTCAAAAAAGCACTGCAAGGAAAGGAAGGCAAGCAGTTTCGTTAGCATTTTACAAATGGAAGTAAATGAATACTTAACAATATTTCCTTTTCCCAGCCCTAGGCTCTTTCCACTGAGGAAAAGGGAGAACCTGGAGAGTTTATACTGCGCTAGATTTAATCAAGACAAATGAGAACCAGATGGTAGGAGGCTCCAATCCTAATCCAGTGGAAATATCTTTCAGCCCATCTCCTCGGCTCCATTCTGTCCTAACCAGGCCATGAAAGAGTCCCCAATCTTGCTGAAAGGGAGTTGCATAAAAACTCTATAATTCAGCACAGAAGCAGCTAATATCTATGAAGCACTTTTATACATCAGACCCTGTTCTGGGTGACGTAGTCACGTGTTTATATGTATATTCACATCTATATTTAACTTCCCAGAAGGACGCCGGAGCGAGGAACTAGGATGGTTCCATTGAGGATGAGGCAGCAGAATGGAGAGGAGTGAAGTCAATTTGCCCAACCTGCCAATAATTCAGAAGATTTGCCATTAGCTTCCAGTTTATGCTTCCCATCCTTCCAGTTGGAGCACTTGCTCTTTGTCCACTCCAGAGCTGGAGAACAGTCTGAGTGTCCCACAAATGTGATCAAAGGTCCATGTATATAATTAACATAAAGGTGCCTGTTATGGGTCTTGCTAAGTGTGTGAGAGAACACGGAAGGGTTTCAGTGGGCATAGCTCTCATGGACATTGCAATAGGAGCATCATGGACTACAGGGGAAATGAAGTTATTGGCCTTTTTTGTGCCCTCACACCGCTAGCGTGGGTGCCGGAGTTGAGAGGCATGGGCTCGGTGCAGGCACACCCTTGATTATGGACACCTGGGCCCAAGGAGCATGGCTGTGCCTTTGTGCAAATGCTCACACTTGTGCTGAGAGGCTGGGCTATACAGGAGCGCCACTCTGAGATGGTACTACGGGGAGCAGGGGCTTCTCTGAGGTAAGACCATGAGAATACAGGCTGCTGGGAATGGGAAGGCCAGAGAGAGGCCAGAGAAGGAGCACAAAGACTGGCCAGGCCTGAGGAGTTTGGTTGCCTATCTGCCTCCTAGCACCCTTGCCTGGCCACGCCTACTTCACCTTGCATGCCAGCCTCCCTGCCTGGTGTGCCTGAGCACCTGGCCCCTGAGACAGCATTAACGCCTGGAAAATCCACCACGAGGTCTGGGACTGTTCATTGTTCTGCTCAAATCAACAGTGAACCTGCCCTGTGCTTACTGGCACTAGAAGGACACACCCAGGTGAGCCCCTAGGACTGAGGAGTGTGGCTGGCACAGGGATATGCTTCCCCACAGCAGACCTGGGTCAAACTCTACATAGAGCAGACAGCCAGGTGTAGCGTGCTCTGGAGGGAGACAGCACCACAGGAAAGCAGCTGATTTTACTCCTTTCACATGCCCTGCCTCACCCCCGGTGCTGCATTCACAGCCCTGGTCTCCCCTACACACTGAGGGCTCACACACAAATGCCCAGCCCGGGAAAATCTCCTTAAGATGTGACAAGTGCTGAACTACCTAGTAAACTACTCTACTTAAATTTATCAGATTTTTCCAAAACTGATATCAGTGTTTGTCTATCATTTGAACCACTTTTCTGTATCATCTATTCAAGTTGTGGGAGTCAGCTTCTACATATCAGTACCAACAATAACACTGGTAACATTGCTTGAAGGGGGAGACCCTATACTTCCAAATCACAACAATGCTGTAAACCAACATTATTGCAATAAAAAAATTAAAAAATACATAGAATATCCTTTTCCATTCTATTGCTTTCAAACTGCCTTTATCATTATGCTTGAGTTGAAACTCCTATAAAGAACACAGAATTAGGTCACTTTTTCAATCCAGTGTGCCGTTCTCTATCTTTTATTTGCTGCTGTTAGACTATTTATATTCAATGCCAGGATTGATATGTTAGTACTTAAGGTTGTCAATTTTTTTTTTGTTTTATATTTTTGTTTTTCATTTGTTTCTTGCCTTCCTGTGAGATATTTGAACTTTTTGTAGAATTCTATTTTGATTTCTCTATGCTGATTTTGAAGGTATAGCTTTTGGCGGTATTAAAACAAAAATGAAGTATTACAAAAAAGCATTTTCTAATACATTTTGCCCTAGGATTACATCACATACACATAACATCACACCATATTCAGGTCTTTATTTTGTCTGGTAAGGTAATAAATAAACAACTAGTTTCCTTGAAACATCCATTTAACCTCCCCCATTTATAATGATGTTTTTTAAAAGAAAAAGATTTATTTTTATTATGCATAAAAATGGGGTGCAGGCCAGAGGTGTGGAGGGTGAGAGGATCACCAGAGATAGAGTGGGGAGCAGAACAGGCAGATCCACTGAAATATACTTCAAAGGGGAGCAATGGGCAAGACAGGAGAGGTCTGCTGCGCCATTTGTGGGTAACTCCCTGTCCTGGATTGAACTCAGGTGGCTGTGGTAGTAGCACTGAGACTTAATCCCAAGGCCACCAGGGAGGCCCTACTGCTGCTGCTGCAACTTTTTCTTCTTCTTTTGAATATTTATTTTCATTTATGCATACAAGAACTGGGATGCAGGCCAGAGATGTGGCAGGGAGGGAGGTGAGAGTATTCACCAGAGACAGAGTAAGGAGCAGAACAGGCAGATGTCCTGAAATACACTGCTGAGGGGAGCAGCAGATGAGGGCAGGAGAGGTCTGCTGTGCTATGTGGGTTGCTCCCTGGCTGGGGATCGAACTCGTGCTGCAGTGGCTGGCTATATATTTATTGTGCTGACACTTAATCCCTTGTGCCACACCAGGGAAGCCCCGATAATGATGTTTTATGTTTTTGTATGGCCACCCTGCATAAAAGGCTGGACTTTTGGTTGGGCTGTTGAGAGTGATGAAAAGATTTGTTACTCACATAATGAGGCTTCCGAGAGCACAGGGACTCCCAAGCAGGTGAAAAATGGCTTGAGATCAGGACAAGGAAACTGCCTTGGTGTTTTCGTGGTGGTAAGGGAGCAGGACAAGAGTGCATGTTCCTCCATGCAGCCATCACCTCTTATTTGTGCCAGAGGAGCAGTACATGGGTTTTCTTCACACTTTGCCCAGATGTGAGGCAGAAGGCAAAGAATACAGGGTGAGGCTTACAAGTTGTCAGCAAGTCAAACATCAAAAAGAAAAAACAAAACAGGAGACTCTTACTTAATTATTTTCCCTACATACTTGCTAAGCTTATCCCTCATCTTCTTTTGTAAGTAATTATGTTCTAGTCCCTTGTTGTTTTCTTAAGTTGGTGCAGTCACTTTGGAAAACATAGTGGATTTCTCACATAATTAAAATTCAAACTATCATATGATTCAGCAACCTCATTTCTGGGTATATACAGCCAGAGGAGAAAATAGAATCGCCAAGTGATGTCTGCCCTCCCATGTTCATCGCAGCATTGTTCACGACAGTCACGATAGAGAAGTCACCTAGCACTCATCGAAAGAAAAAGCATAAGGCAGGTGTGATTATGTAGGTATAATGAAATATTATTCAACCATGCCAGAAAGAAAAAAAGGAAAAATGAAGAATTTCTGCTGCTACAAATGACATGGATGGCATTTGTGGGTACTATGCTCAATGAAGTTAGTCATAAAAAGACAAATATTGTCTGATATCACTTCTATGTGGAATATTAAAAAGCCAAACTCATAGAAACAGAGACTGCAATGGTAGTTCCTGGGGGGCTGCGAAGGTGAGGGAGGTGGAGTAGGTTAAAAAACAAATAGCAGCAAAAGCCCACTCTTTGCTTTTATACAACTCCATCCTCTATTCCCTTCTTTGTGTTAGTATTATGTAAATTGCATCTTTATTCTTGACTCCTCCTTGACACAGTGTTATAATTATTGCTTTATGCCTTTGGCTTTTAAATCAAAAGGAGAAAAAAAATGTTGGAAACAAACACATTTATATTGCCTTTTATATTTTTCTATGCAGTGCTTTATTTTTTTTTATGCAGATTTGAACTACTGTCTAGTATCATGCCATTTCAGCATGAAGGATACCCTTTAAGCTTTTCTTGTTGAACTGGTGACAAACTCCTATCAGTGACAAACTCCATCACTTCTTGTTTTCTGTGAATGTCTTAAATTTCATCTTCATTTCTGAAGGGTATTTTCGCTGTGTATAAAATTCTTGGCCAACCCCGATTTTCCATTTTGTCATCTTTTAATAAACCCCCACCCCTCCTCCTGCCCCCCTCTTAATCTTTTTAACTTTGTTGAGGTAAAATTGACAAATAGGTGGCTCATTTCTGAAAAAGAAAAGCATCCTTTAATCTTATTCAGGATCCCTTGGATGTGGTGAGTTGCTTCTCTCTTGCTGCTAATGATTATACACAGATTTTCTTAAACGCCTGAAAAACATGCGTTTCCTGGCCTCTGCCAAGAGACTGCATTTTGGGACATGTCTCCAACATCCAGTGAAGAATTTTATAATTCTGCCTTAACTGTCAGCTAGAAGTGAGAGCTTAGAGCTTTCTCAGTTCTTTTCATACGTTTGCACAGCCATGGACATGCACACAACCCTCAAGGTGCATGTGGGCTTACACTCCCAGGAATATAGGGGCGCTTTTCAAAGCCTCTTATACACATCTCATTCTCCAACTTGACATTTTGGATTTTTGGGGTCAGTTTGTTGATTGCAACAACTACAATCACCACATGGGGTAGCTGCGATTCTAAACCATCATCGTTTTTAACAAACACCTCTTGTTTGCACTCTGTAAACTGGGTCAGGACAAGTAAAAGCAACTCTTCTGTGTGGAGAACCACCAGACTGGACAATAACAACAATGGGCCTTTGTAGGAGCCCCAATACCATTCTGCTTTCTCTGGTGGCCATGAGCCTGACTCGCTCCTTTTTTGTGTGCTCCTGATGCCTAAGATCATGAAGAGTTGTTACTGTCCATCATTGTTACCAAGATTCAGATGTTTGTGGCAAATTTGTTGATTTGCACAATTCCAAAATAATTGATACCCCCTCCTATCTCTCTTTCTCTCATTCTCTGATGATTTCGGCAAATATTTAGAACTCTAACCAGGCCAAAGAGATGATGAAAAATATAAAAATTAAAATAAATTATTTTGATGAGTCCCATCAGTGTCCATTCTCACTGATTTTGTGGAGGTTAGGATTGTCTGTCATTTCCTACTGACATGCTCTCTACGTGCATAAGAACTATGTCAGACAGTTCAGGTTTTTGCCTCACTTGTCAATTTAGAAAAGTCAAGAGTAGGAAAAAAGCCCACTGTGTAATCATGTTTTTGTTTACTGTGTTCTTCCTTCCGTCCTGATGTTCCTACAATTCTTCCATCGTTTCTGTTTTTAAAACTTCCTGTAGCTATTCTTTAGGGTAAGTCTGCTGACAACACATTTTTAGTTATCTTTTATCTTAGGATGTTTTCATTCTCATTTATTCCTAAAGGGGGATTTTACTGCATGTAAGATTCTGGATTGACAACTTCTTTTTCTCAGCACTTAAAAAATGGCATGCTACATTTTTTCTGTTCTCTATGGTTTGATTTTGGTAAATCTAATATCATTTGAATCACTTTTCTTCTATATATAAGGAGGTATGTCTCTCACACTGCTTTCAAGGTTTTTCTTTGTCTTTAGTTTTCAGATGTTTGACTGTAGAATGTCTTGATATGGATTTATTTATCCAGTAAGTAAATAAATTATTTATTATTTAGCCGATAAATAGATTATTATTTATTTAACTCAGCTTTTTAAATCTGTAAGCTTGTAGGGTTTTTTGTTTTGTTTTGTTTTTTTGCAAAATGTTTGAGTGTTACATAGTTATCTCCAGTCTGGTCTTCTTTCTTCTAGTGCAGTGATGATCTTTCCATGAAAAAAAAAAAAATCCTACTGGATTATGTTGTATCTATTTATTGCAGTTAGATAAATGTAGTAAATAATTTATTTAGAATTTTTATTTATAATCATAAGTAAAAGTAACCTTTTTAAAAATAAATTTTAGAAATATGATTTTGGTAGTTTTATAAGACAAATTTTGGAAATTTCCATTTTTTTTTAGCTTGAAACAGCTTCAAATAGAAATAATATCATATCTGAAAAACCCATCTAGAAATTGCCTATCAAACTCCATTTGGGTTTTTTAATGGAAGCTAAGATTTTTCCCCCTTTTCTGTGACTTTTCAACTACTATGCTTTTCTCTTCCTCTTGGGCTAACTTTGGTGCTTTAAATATTTTCTAGAAAATCAGTTCTTTCATAGTTAATGTCACTGGGTTACATATGATATTACTTATAATTTTTATTTTTTAAAGATTATTTATGTATACAAGAGCTGGGGTACAGGTCAGAGATACAGGAGGTGAGAGGATTCACCAGAGACAGAGTGGGGAACAGAACAGGCAGCCTGACTGAAATACACTGTTGAGGGGAGCAGCGGGCAAGACAGGAGAGGTCTGCCTCGCCATGTGGGTTGCTCCCTGGCCAGCCGGGGATCGAACTCATGCTGCAGAGGCTGCAGATTGCTTCATAGTGCGGTGCTTAACCCCTTGCACCACCAGGGAGACCCTTTTACTTATAATTTTTAATATCATTTTTATATCTATGGTTAGTTTTGCTAATCAAGTTTACCAAGGATCTGTGTATTTAATTAGATTTTTAAAGAACCACGTTTGCAAATTTAATGTGTCTTTTATGAACGTTATCTTGAGTTTTATTTGTCATTTCTACCATTCTATGGTCACTAATTCCAACTTTGATCTTTATTAATCACCCCTTATTCTGCTTAATATTTCTGTTTGTTTTCCTGGGTTTATGGTTTGTAACACCAATTCCATATAGCTTCTCAAAGCTGTATGCATATGTGATTCAGTTTTGTATTCTTCAAGCTACGAAGCACATTGCCTCACCTGGCAGGTGTGCTGCAAAAATGAGGGAGAGAAATGGCTGACACTGGACCTCATGGTCCTGAAAATCTGCTCGCATCCAGGCACATAGCCAGGGTACAAAAAGTAAGTAAGTGTATGTGCATGTCAGTTATATCTTTGCCTTTGTGGAGGTTCATTTTCCAAGCTTTGGCTGTGACCTGGGGAAGATAAACCCAAAGAAGAAACTGAAAGGAAATAATGTAAGCTCATATTGAGGTATCATAAGAATACTAGAGGCCACAAAATTGTTTCTGTTCTGCAAGGTCCATTTCAGTTCTGTCCTAGTCCTTTCTCATCTTCTTGCTTTGCATTCCTGTTATGAATGTGATAAAATCCAGAATGGGGACAGTTTTACTCAAAATCCCTAGGCTACAAACAACATCCTTGCACTGATCTAGTGGAAATAGTTTGTGACAAGATTTCTCCAACTTAACCCTTGTAAATGATGCTTGAGACATGTGCATTTTGGCGTGCTTTGGAACATGAAAACAATTGGCGGAACAATGAAACCATCTCTTTTTTATTGGAGCACATTGCTAAGTATAAGTTTATATCATCTTCTAATTGCTGCAAAACATGAAAGGCTCAGCAGCAATCTTGTTTCCTAACTCTTCAACTCTTTTCCCTGCTGAATTGGACAACCTCAGCCTGTACCATGAGAATCATCCCTGTTAAACATTAGATTTCGCCTGGTCTAGGTAAAAACATTCTCCTACCTTTCTGCCATTAAAAAAAAAAAATAATAAACATGGGTCTTTTTTGTACATTTGAAAGTCTAAGAAGAAAATAAACATATTTTTCTTTGAAGGTACTAAAGATATGTGAACACTATAGAAGCAGAAATAGCTCTCAAGGCTTACACTGTGATCCATTTAACATTATTCACCAAGAGTCTGAGATTTGGCTTAATTGCCTGTCTATGAAACTGGATTGAACTCCACAGTGTTCTCATGAGATACATGTCCAAATTTTTCTTCTAGCAATGGAGGAGGAACCCACTCTGGGCAGGCCCATCGTTCAGTTCCATGTGGATGGGCCTTTCTGCTTGGCACACACCAATGGTCAATACATATTTGTGGAATGAATGAGTGTGAGAACATTCTTTTTGTTGAACAGACTCCCTTTGACTGAGCATATCTCAGATTCACTCTGTAATTTTGTCCTCTGAACCACACTCAAATACACAATATTCATCCAGAGAAAATTTAAATATCTGGTTTTCAAACTGGGATACATCTACCTTGAAGATATACAAACACTTTTTAAAGGCTATGCAGACACAAATAGATTTGAGGGCCTCTCCTGGTGGCCTCTCCTGGTGGTTGAGCGCCACTCTGTGAAGCTGTCCACAGCCTCTGCAGTGCAGGTTTGATCCTGGCCAGCGGGCAAGGGTCCCACATGGCACAGCAGACCTGTCTCACCCGCTGCTCCCCTCAGCAGTGTATTTTGTCAGTCTGCCTGTTCTGTTTCCTGCTCTGTCTCTGGTGAATCCTCTCACCCTCCTGTGCATTTGGCTTATAACCTGGTTCTTGTATAAATAAATAAATAAATATTAAAAAAATATTTGAGAGAAGGAATCCCCATATCCATATGTACTCTCCCTCAAACAAGCTATCCTGAGGTTGGATCTCAAAAGGATCAGTGGGGTGCTCTTCTGCTACCCACCATGCCACAACCCTCCTCTGACACAAGGGCCCTTTGCTTTGCTCAATATATGCCTCACTCATCTCAACATTTTCTCTGCTGCACTCTCCCATAGGTAAAGATTTCAAGTATTTAATTAAGTAAAAATGAAAAAGAATATGGTTCAAAAGAGTGGGTAACATGTTTATTTGCGTGTTCTACTTTCCAGTTCTTCGCTGTCAACAAAATTTCCATTTGTCAGCAGAGAGGCCACTGAAAATAATATTTGATGATAAATTACTCTTTTTTTAATAGAGGCATGTTTTATTTATTTGTTTGTTTATACATGCACTGGGTACAGTCAGAAGCGCGGGAGGGTGAGAACATTCACCAGAGCCAGAGCGGGGAGCAGAGCAGGCAGAAGGACCGAAGTACACTGCTGAGGGGAGCAGCGGGCGGCAGGAGAGGTCTGCGCACCATGTGGGACCCTCCTCTGGTGGCGGGGGAGCAGTCAGGGATCGAACCGGTTCCACAGAGGCTGCAGGCAGCTTCGCAACCCAACGCTTAACTGCTGCGCCACCGGGGAGGCCCTAAATTACTCCTGATTTTGGCAAATAAGTGAGAAGGTTTTCAAAGAACTGAAAATCATCATCTACTTACTGAGTTAAAAAAATTTCTTAAAGCTTAGATTTATAAAACCAGAAAAATAGTAATGTTTATTTTCATATGAACTAATTTATACAAAGAACTTGTTCATCTCATTAAAGAAAAAAATTTTAAATTTTACTTTTTATGTATTTTATTTATATACTTTTGCGATTTTCATGAATTGCATACTAATACTACCAATAATAATTCATCTAAAAATAAATATTCTTAACAGCTCCTAGAGTCTTGTAGTCAAAGAAAATGTTCCAAAAAGCTATATTTCAGGGCCTCCCCTGTGGCACAGGTGGTTGAGCACCGTGCTATGAAACTGTCAGCAGCCTCTGCAGCGCTGGTTCTATCCCGGCTGGCCGGTGAGGGTCCCGTATGGCGTGGCAGACGTCTCCTGTTGCGCCCGCTGCTCCTCTCAGCAGTGTATTTCCATCTGCCTGTTCTGTTCCCCACTCTTTCTTTGGTGAATCTTCTCACCCTCTTGCACATCTGGCCTGTACCCCAGTTCTTGTATAAATAAATAAATAAATAAATCTTAAAAAAACCAAAAAGCTATATTTCATTTAAATACATACTTTTGCTCAAAGAAGAATGATCAATTAATCAATAATAGGCTTTCATCCCTAAAACTATATTAGAATAAAATTCAATGTTGGAGATGGGAAATGGAAATAGAATTCAAGGAGAAAAAAGAACTTTGTTAAATCCCAGCTATTAAAGAGATGGGTTCAAATATATTTTCAAATAGACGTATTGAAATAGAATCAAATAACTGAAAAGGTAATGTAATATTTTTGTTTTTAACTGCCAATATTTACAATATGCAAATTACATTCCTTGAATTTGATAAGCAAATTTAACCACACTGACCCTCCATTTCCCCATTGAATTCCTCCTGGATTATCATTAACCCTGGTTTCTCTTCTTTCTCAGCCCTCAGGCTCAGACTCCCTGTCCATGTCTAGGGACCTGTCTTGTCTGCATGGGACTTGGGATGTGTGCAGACACAGCAGAGTCCCTGGAGGGTTGAAGCATCTGCACCACTGATAGGTCATCCTCACAAGGATCCCAAACCCCTGGAAAACACAAGAGCATTTGGAGGAATCTTGCATCTGGGATTGCCTGCTCAAGGGTGAGGAGTGCCATTCCACCAAGGAGAACTTCCACATAGAAGAGGGGTGGGCGAGGCCTCTTAGGTCTCACTGACAGTACTTGTGCTGGCTCACATGGGGAAGCTCAGTAATGGACTTTGGGCATCAGGCAGAGCTTAGTGGAAGCTGATGATCCCAGAGGTCCTCTTAAATTTTACAGGTCAGCTCTGGGGGGGAGTTTATGTCTAGAATCAATTACACCATGTTTATACTAATGAAACCAACTCATCACTGACTGTGCTCTCACAAGCTCTGGAAACCTCAGCCAGACAGACTTCCCCACTCCACAGCAATGCTTGATTGAAACATACAAACACAAAGATTCATCAAATGGAGGCAAACACAGTTCAGCTTCATTTAGCAACAAAGCATACTAAGTCTAACAAGGGAAAATAATTTATCCAAAGTTACCAATGAGAAGAGTATGTGCTCATATGTACTTCAGAGGACAGGAACATAAAAGGTTGTATTTTGGGGGAGCCTGAGACCAGCTTACCAAAAAAGAATGTTCTCACACTCATTCATTAAATAGATATGTATTGAGCATTGGTATGTGCCAAGCAGAAAGGCCCATCCATCTGGAACTGACCAGTGGGCCTGCCCACAGTGGGCTCCTCCTCCACTGCTAGAAGACTTTGGACACCAGGAGAACACTGTGGTGTTCAATCCAGATTTACGGGCAGGTTAAGTAATCCAAATCCATGTGGGACAAAATGGATAAATCTCAAGGTAGTAATGAAGTGAAATAAGCAAAAAGTGAAAGACAGGTATCAGATAGTTCTACTCATCTGTGGAATATAAATAACAACAACAAAACATAACGGCAAAATACAGTAGGAATAAACCTTGAACTCAGTGAAAGAATATAATGGCTACCCAAGGGAACGGGGCAGGCAGGGGGAAATGGGGAAGGGTATAGAGGGGTGGGCATGGGTGGTATAGTGGGGGGGGTGAGTGGAACATGGGCACATAAGCAAGAGCAAAAATGTAACCAAGAAAATTAAAATTAAGACTTTTTTTAAATTAAAAATTGTATGCCAAATCTCAGACGCCTTGCAAGTTCAAAATTTAGTGGACAACAGTGTTAATCTTCAGAGCTATCCGTTCTATATTATTCATATGTCTCCAGTGTCAAAGGAGAGAAAGTATCTTTCTCCTTTTTGTTCAAGTCCCTGAATTTACAGAGGTCTATAAGTATTTATTACTGACACGGTTGTTATAACAGAAATGTGGTACTAAACTATATTGACATCACGTGATGTGATGCCTGGGGAAAGGTGCTTAATCTCTACGGTGCTCTCGCCAAAAATGCATAACCTCAACCTCATGGGAGAAAACTTCAGACAGTCCCAAATGGAGAGACTTTCTACCAAATAACTGGCCAGCATCCTACAAGAATGTAAATCATGAAAAAAAAAAAAGCGGGGGTGAGGGGGAGATGAAGAAAGAGTTACAGATTGGAGAAAAATCAGGAAACATGATCACTGTGTGTAAGTATCCTGAGTCAGATCCTGGAACAAAACTAGAGCATCAGTAGAAATGTTGATGAAATACAACTGGAGTCTGTTGTTCACTTTATGTTGCACTGTTGTTAAGCCTAGTTTCTAGAATCAGGAAATGCTTTTTTAAAAGATGTCACTATTGATAAAAGTTGGGAATATGGAAATGTTCTATACTATTTTCCCAATTTTTCTGGAAGTCTAAAATTATTTCTAAATAAATTTTTTTGAAAAATACCCAAGTCCAGTATTAGGAAACTCCACGGTGCACTCATGTAGGTGCTAAGTGGCCTCAGTCTCCGTTCATCACTTGTAAATATATGTGTGACTTTGGCAGCTGATGCCCCTTTGGATCTCTACTCCTATGCCCTCCTACCCCCACTTCAGTCAAGAGCAACTACCTCCTTGCTCCTCCCTTAGCAATACCTCCAGACTTGGGCACAGGTAAGCATGACTTATTTTGTGACCTAGTCTTTTGGAGATACTGAGAAACTATGACTTCACATAGATTTAAAAAATGCTAGAAAGCAAGAGAAGTCAACATCCCCAGAGTGACTGTCTATTGACTCATCAATTTCACAGGACTAAATGATGTCCACATATCTGGTAAAATAATATTTCTGAAAATGTTTATGATATTATTGAAATGTGTGAACTGGGTAAAGCAAATGGTCATTGAGCTTAACATGGCAGGCAATTTGTGGTGGGCCTGAACAAGACAGAAATGAACATCTCCTGCCCTCAGACATTGATGCTTTAGGTTCTCAGGCTTTCACACTCAAATTGGGGTTTATATCATCCACCTCCCCATTCCCAAGCCCAGGCTGAATTAGACCGTCAGCATGTCTAGTGTTCAGATTGCAGAGGGCAGATCGTGGCACTTTTTGGCCTCCAAAACCTATGATGTGATTTAGATATGTATAGACTCTTGTATTTTTGGTTCTGTTTCTCTGGAGAGCTCTGATCATAAAGTCACACACTGGGTTTCCTTAAAGGCAACCCTGATGGAGCCGTCTCTTGACCCCAATACCTGTTTTCCATCTCTTGACCTAATGCTCAAAAGCCTGGCCTGACATTCACACCCCTGGACAAGTTGGCCCTAATGAAGGTGTATCAAAGCCACTCACTTGCCGTGCTAGGTAACAGTCCTTTTGTCACCCTTCCACCCCAGGACTGAGATGGCCATCCTCAGTCCTCAGGCCCTCTCCACTCTGCCTCCTTGGTCATCTCCATTGCCCATTTCACCTTCCTCCATGGAACTCTGCCTCTAGTGAGCCAGCTAATTCACTGAGATTCCACCCCAGAGGAGGAATATACCTATGATCCTAGTACTGTTCATCTCTCTCATATTTCCAACTTGGAGCAACCAAAGAAAGTTTTTCCTAATCACTTCCAGGTTTCCCCCACTTCCTGCCCCCACCCTGCCCAGGGGAGCATGGAAGGAGGAGGAGGGTGGATGGCAAATAACTTAGAATTTGTTATCCTTGTGAACCTACGAACAGCAAGCATTATCAAGAAAGACATTACACATCCTGTCTCCAATGGCCGAGCATAACTTCATTTTACGTATAAAAATTTAATTCAAAACTGATGGATCAGAAACAATTATAAGCATTCTCAACTTCACTTCAGATATTTACTCTCCAAAACCACCTCGTGAGTCCCTCAATTCAGTTTATTCTTTCTTCCCATAACTCATTAAATCATTCTTTCACTTGCATTTCTTTTCTAGTGTGTCCTCATCAGCCTCCCTCTCAGGTTTTAGGATTTCTGTTTTCTTTTCACCACCCACTGAAATAACTTCTATCATTCTCAGCATCGTTCTTTCCAGAATTACTAAATCATGCTTCCACTTTCGCTTCTTGCCTCCATTTTCCCCTCCTGTTCTCACCCTGATGGCATCAGTTTATTGACTTTGGATCTGCTTGTGCTTTAAATCTTTTGTAGATTTAGGAGGGGAGTTGCACGCCTCCCTCCACACGTTTGGTTAAAGGACCACATTTGGCTCAGCTCAGACAATGCTGTGTGGCCTTTTATGATGATGATTATGTGGATGTTTGTTTGTTCTTGGCCCACGTACTTTAGAAGGGGGCTGGAGGCTCTCAGCCTTTGCATCACTCTGCCATTAGTTTGCTCATTGTTCGTTAGGAGACGACTGAGAGTTTTTACCCCAGATCCCTTCCACATGTCCCCTTGCCTTGCAGGCCACCCTCCATCCTATCACCAGCTGTCTCAATTCTGTCATCCCTAGTCAACATCCAACTCCTTCCAGCCTGACCCTATTTGACAATAATCATTTCCCAACCGTCTGTTTTGGTGTCTAGTCTAAGTCTCGCACTCTCAAGCATCCACGGCAACTCACACATGTGGATAGCTGGCTTTGAAAACGGTCTTAAGATCCCTCTGTCCCAATTGCTGTGTCTCTCCAGATATAAAGTGATGAGCCCATCGATGTGCCTGTTGTGGTGCTGTGGAGAGAAGCTCTATCTGTTGTTCAAGCACAACTGATTGCCACCCAGCGCAGGATGACAGCCCACCGCCCTCTGAATACACGGAAGTCTGCAGACTGACCACTGGGCACAGAGTCCCAGGTAATAAATGCAGCCCTACGCTCTTCTAGTTTTCAGGCAAGTAAAATCTCTGCTCTGGAAATCACTTTAACTTTTCCCATAGGATGACAGTAAACCCCATGATTAATTCACAAGACTCCAATGAGAATCAAATGAGATAACATGTTGGGAAAGTGTTACTACAGATTAGGGGTTCCCAAGATCCCACCTTTAAGACTTAAAGTGCTATTTGCAAGCCCAGGTCATTGCCTGGGCTTCTGAGCAACTGATTATAAGTCAGAGGTTCTCAGACTCCCCTTCCCCAGGTTCAATCGATCACTCAGAAAACCAATTTACTCACTCGATCACCTATATATTACAAAGCCTCTAACACAGTGTAGGGTAAGGATAGATGATAGATCCTTGCAGTCCTGAATGCATGCCCGATGGCGGGCACCTGGAGTAGGGTGTGGGCATAGGTAGATGGGATTCACCTGGGCTAAGGCTGTGCTTCTTAAGGGCGGCGTCATGGAGATGCCAGGAGAAGCCAAGTAAGAAGCCGAGAAACAAGCAGAGAAGAAGAAGCCAAGAGAGAAGCAGAGAACTCCGGAGAGCCCAGATAGAGTGAAGACTTGATGGGGGCTGGGAAGCCTGCCAGTCTCCCAGCCCCCCAGCACTCCTGTCTGCTGTGTACCTGCTAAATCCCAATAAAAGGCCTGCAAAAAACCACTGAGGGCTTCAGGACTCCTCCTTTACCCGGTCTGCAAGGGATCCTAGAAAACCTGCTAGGGCCTGTCCTGACCCTACACACAGGAACAGCCAGATAGAAAAGATGTATAAGACAAGCTATGGGGAGCCTCCCTGGTGGCACAGGTGGTTGAGCGCCACACTGTGAAGCTTTCCGCAGTCTCTGCAGTGCGGGTTCGATCCCAGCCGGCTAGTGAGAATCCCACTTGGCAGAGCAGACCTCTCCTGTCTTGCCCGCTGCTCCCCTCAGCAGTGTATTTCTTCACTCTGTTCTGTTCCCTGCTCTGTCTCTGGTGAATCCTCTCACCCTCCTGCACATCTGGCCTTTACCCTGGTTCTTCTATAAAAATAAATAAATCATAAAAAAAAAAATGGGAAAAAGGCATAGCTTTCCTGGTGAGATTTTCTCCTCAAATCTCCATGAGTTCACCACCCAGAAGCCCTCCAAAGACCCTCCTTTGAGATTTTTATGAATACTTCAATACATAGTCATGATTGATTAAATCACTGGTCACTGGCAAATGAAACTCTAACCCCTCTCCCTGCCCCAGAAATAAGGGGGCAGTAATGAAACACACATCCTATTCTTGTGAGTTTCCCTGGCAACCAGCCCCAAGCTTTAGGTGTTCTCCCCGTAACCTTAATTATCCTGAGACAACTTTAACACTCTTAACTAGGAAAATTCTACAGGTTTTGGGAGCTATGGCCCAGAAACTATAAATGAAGATCAAATATATATAAGAAATATATCTGGTCATATATCTACATTGGGTGCAGTGTCCCAATCCCTGACCATTGCTCATGTGATCAACTTGGTAGAAACAGCTTCATGTTTCATATTTCATTTAATAGTCATCATAACCTTGAAGGCTGCTTTGGTTCCCATTGGCTGTAGGAAGATAGCGGGTCTGCAGGGGTGACCTTGCCTGTGTATTCGGGTGTCACCTGCACCTGTAGAGACAGCAAGGGAGCCTGCCTTCCCCCACAGGCCCCACCTTGGATCCTGCAGACTTGCTGACGACTGACTGGGATAGCTCTGTGCAGGGTGCAGGAAGCATCAGAACAATGAATGCTCTCAGCACAGAGGTTTGGGCACACCCACAGAGATTTCCCCTGTGTGTTCTGGAATGTTTAGTGGTTGACCTTGCCAGTGATTTATGAAGTACCTTAAAAATAGTTTTCTACCTAGAGATAAAAAATGGCCCTGATTCTTGTGTGCACAATGACCATTGTACTTGTTGATGACTTCAACTATAGTTGTTTGAAATCAGTATTATATTCATGCAGAATACTTAATAAAATAGTTTCCCCAGCAAGCAGCAGCTTCTGAGAATTTCCTCTGGTGGTGCAAGGAAACCATTCATGTCTTACCCTTAAGAAGAGATGGATAAAATTATCCTTGTTATGAAGACATTATTGGCCCAGTGAAGAAAGCCTGCTGACTCTATTGTGTCCATATCCACATTTTTTTTTTTTTTTCTGAGTCTGACCTCACTTGGCTCCAGCAGGAAACAATCACTGACTCACCTACCTGGGGACGTTCCCTAAGATGACCAATGTGGGGATTTTCACCTCCCCATCAGGTCAATTCAGTTCTGACCTGAACCTTAATCTTCTTAATTCGTCAACTTATATAAGACACCTGATATATGGAGTTGCAATTTCTGTTTCTCATTCATCTGCATTTCTTTTTAAGTGTCCCATATGTCCTCAACTTTAATGCTATTGGCCAACAGAAAGGTGGTAGCCTCTAATATCAGCTGCCTTCTGTATGTGAGGCCTGGCAAGTCCCTTCTCACTTGGAAGGTGGGACTTTTGGGGACTGCCCCACTGAGAGTCCCTTGCTCTAGGCATAGAATTAGTCCAGGGACTGAGAAAGAAAAACCACGTTTGGTGCAGGAGGCAACCATGTTCAATGGCAAAGCTAAGTCAGGGGCCACTTTGCTTTTAAACATGCATTGTAAAGACTGCATGTGGGCGACAGAGGCAGACAACACTCCAAATATGTCCCCATCAGTCACTGGCATATGACTTTGGACATAGAACCTGCCTTCTCCAATGTCTCTTTTCCCTTTTGCTTTTAATAGATTTTGTTTTTTTAGTGTAGTTTTAGTTTCATTGTGAAATTGAAAGGAGAATGCACAGAGTTCTCATATACCCCCACCTATGGAGACAGGCCTATCTTCACTATCAACTTCCCCCACCTTAGTGGTACATGTGTTACAACTGGGGAACCTACATTATAGTTGTCATCATTGTCACCCAAAGTCCATACTTTATGGTTCTTGGTGGTGTACATTTTATGGGTTTGGACCAATGTTTTATGACATTTATCCATCATCATACTATCATGCGGGATAGTTTCACTGGCCTAAATATTCTCAGCCTGTTGATTTATCCCTCTCTCTTCCCCAACCCCTGGCAAACACTGATCTTTTGCTGTCTCCATAGATTTGCCCTTCCTAGGATGTCATATAGTTGGATTCCTATAACATATTTATGATATTATGATTCATAGGAAATGTATACATATTGTATTGTTTCTTTGTAAGTTACTGATGAACTGTGGTGCAGGGATGAGGTGGCTTTGTGGTGTGCTCACAAGCACCTCAGGATGTGTGATCCTGTGACTTGAAGTCACATACAGTATTATAAGTCATTCTTGCCTAAATCAATAGATAAATAAAAGAGAGCAGTGCAAGTTTGCCTTCAACAGTACAACATTTTCTTCTGGTTCAGTTCTTGCCTTTACTGTCACTGCAAGATATTTTAGCACTATGGTTACCCATGTTTCACTGAAGTCTTTCCCTAGTATCGTGGTATCCTTTTCATCTGAGCTCATTGTAGGTCAGCCTCTCTTTTTCATTATGCTGATCTCTTCTAAAGCTTCATATATTCTAAGAACATGAAATAAAAATCTTTGTTTTTTTATTTCCTCCTAAAAACAACTATTTTTCAAAAGTTGCTTCAAACATAACCAGTGTATTCAGTTCAGAACATTTGCATTGTTTCTCGGGTGGTTTGGTTTTTCAGTATATTCATCCTTCATAAAGGACTTGTTGACAGAGACATGAATCACAATTTTATCATTTTTTGTCCATTCTGAATCCCCTGGCCCCCTGGGGAATGCTCCCTGGAGAACTAAATTCTAAAATCAGAAAATTGGTTCACACTCCTGTCCCAGCATTACTGGTTTGGAGCCAGGCAACTCATTTGACGTCATCTGCCAGGATGAGGATGATCAGGTTCTCTGAAATGTATGGACAGTAAAACAATGGGCAGGGTCTTCCTTATCCTCCATGAGATACAATGCACAGAAATCAAAACTGTATATTCTTACCTCCTCATCCTGGCCAGCAGCATTGTACCGATGGGAACACATGTTTCAGGATTTGCTGTGACATGCTCACCCCTCGATTCACCTGCCCCCCAGAAGATTGGATGGTTGGGGAGAAAAGCAGGGCAAGTAGGGCACATTCCCTGAACAAGGCAGGGGAAGGTGGATGCCCCTCAATACTTTGCTGGGTCCAAAGACTTCTTTAGAGCATGGTGAATGGGTTACCAGGGCCTTGCCTCACCTACCTCGGGCCAGCTGAGCCATGAACAATGAAAATGTCATCAATTGTGCTTCTGAATTTGTCTCATTGTTGCTGATAATAGAAATCACTTCCAAGGCTAACAATTGTTGACAATGTTCCTGTGAGTTTTGGGCTTGTTTTTATTTGGTCATATTCTATATTTTTCACGTGTATTTTAAGGACATATTGGAAGAGAGACTAGTTGGGGCTAAAATAGCCTCAGGCGACAGTTAGTCTCATTCTCTGGCTGCCCCATAACACAGAGAACACGAGCGACCACGCAGTAGATTCTTAGGAAGCCAAGAACAAAAGAACTAAGTTTGGGCTGAGACACTTGGACCCAGAAACTGATCTGGAACCAGGCTGGGACCTACGTTAGGTGTTGGGAGGTAGCAGGTCACCAGAGAGGAGGGGTAGTCAGAGTCGCCTGAAAGCACAGACAGCCCTGAAGGAAGGCAGGAGGTAGGCCAGCTCATAAAGCCTGTTGCCGGGAAGATAGCTGTGGGAGTCAGGATGGGCTTGGTATGCAGCTGAGGTTGGGCCATCTGGGATTCTGAGGCATTAAATCTTCCCCGGGAGAGTAGGGGTGGCATCATATGTAACAGCTAAGCTCAGGAGTGCCCCCAATCTGCTGCTTAGCCCTCAGAGCCAGAGGATGTGAGCCAGACTACAAGACCTAGTCGCCCAGGCCCCTGTGAGTCTCTGTCTCCAAGGAGCCCTCAGCACAGAGGGGCCCAAGACTCCCCTTCTTAGTAAGACAGAAGACTTGCTTCCCCAGGGCCTGTTGTTGCAGCCAACTAGCTCCTCCTGGATGTGATTCCAGCTGCTTTTCTCCTCTCTCCTACTGGTCCAGGTTATCTAAAGTACAACTCACCCAGGACTGTGTGACCTTGTGCTATAGACTCTTTGCTTTGGTCCTACCAAAAACCACCATCAGCCTCCTTCTCAACTCCCAGGCTCCTGTCAAAATCCCACCCAGTCTGCAAGGACAGCATACCCTTCCCACTCCAAAGAGTGCTGCCAAAGTCAGTCAGAGGAATCACCTCCTATCTCGTTTCCCAGAGTTCTGTGCTCTCCCTTAGGGCCCTATGTCTGTGCATCTTCCCTCCCTAGGAGATAGGTACCAGCACTCCCAAGCCCTCGAGGGGTGTCCTTTGGCACCTGGCACTGCTCCAAGTTCTCAGATACTTCATGGTTCTGAGGGTGACCAACCAAGCTCTCCAGCTGTGTGATCTACTCTCATGAATTTGCCACAGCACAAGGACATATTTTCATGTTTTATAAAAAGAAAGACAAGAAGTGAGCTAGAGGAGGAAAGAAGATGCAGGGGAGAATGGAAGGAGAGGACTTGGAGAAACAGGTATCTCGGACTCCTTGGTAGAGCCACCTGGAATCCTGGAAATATCACAGATAGCTTCCCAGGATGAGTAGTTAGACACAACCATGCCTTACTCAAAATTCCTATTTATTCAGAAGAATACTTCTTCTGAGCCCATGAAGGGTAAGGGCTGAGCGTCTGAGCACGGGGAGGGGGTCTGAGGTTGGGAGGGACAGTCCGGCCTGGACACAAAGGCTGGCTGTGTGGGAGGAGAATGGGAAGGGGGACAGGGCTGGGGTGTAGGCTGCAGGTCTCCAGATTGATACCCTTAGTACAAAGGCAAAAGAATCGCAAGGTGTTTGCTGTATGTGGACCTGCAGAAACCAGTGACCCATGAGCTTCCCTGTCCATATCCATGAAAGAACAAAGTCCTTGCAGACCCGGGGCTGTGGATCCAGGATGCAGTAGGACTTGAAGGCAAGGTAGGGTCTTCACTGCTACCTGATGATTCAGGGTTGGGCCAATTACATCAACGTATTTGACTAATGTACACGCACATGCACATGCACACACACACACAGGCTTAGCACAACACCTGGCACCAAGCAGGGTTTCATGTGTTTGTTTGGATCAAACTGAGTTGAGTTAAAGTAACAGGTAGCAGTTTGGAGTAGGTGTTGCTCCTGGGCCTAGCAGAAGCTTCTTCGGTAACAGGGTTCACCACCTTCTGATTCTACCTCAGCTTTACAGATCCCCAGACAGGCCAGAGGCTGGGGCACAGTGGGGCTGACCATTCTAAGCAGGGACCCAGAAAGACCCAAGTCACAGCAGATTCAGTTTGCTGGGGAGCTCCCCTGGGTGTCCCCTCCCCTGAGCAGGCCCCACGCGCAAGTGCTCACACACTGGGCTCCATGCCTGTCGGTTTAGAGTTTTTGAGTCCATTTGGAGGATTATTAAAAGGGGGTGGGAAACATGACACACTGAATAATGCAGAAATGGAGTCTGTTTACTTTTAAAATGGAGAAGATAGCTTGCCAATAAAACACAGCCCTCCATTTCCCTCTAGAATTCTGTTATTAAAAATAATCTGAGATGAACTCCCAGCACCTCTCTCACAAGGCCTTCCAAATGCTTTAGAAATAATCATAATAAAGCAGCTCAAGAAGAGCAGAATGCATTCCAGCAAGACAGCTGGACCAAATTGCCTTCTGCTTGGCTGGGGGGAGCGGGAAGGACAGCAGCTGGACGCTTCATAAATTAAGTGCATTAAGGACAAAATTAGTAAATGTAAGTCAAGGAATGTTGTTCCTCCAGCTATTCGAATACACCCACAAACACAGTCTAAACATAAACACTAATTCAACTCATACATCCATTTTACATAACCACAGACATACACACACCCACACACCCCTCACCACAAAAACACAGACTTGCACACAATCACATCCTTCCACATGAGGCACACAAAACACATTTTTGCACACAGGGACAACCACACAAACTGCATGTGCACAACATTTGGACGTCAATATGTGGCACTTTTCTATGCACTGCAGTGTGATTGTCGGATGCTGAGACTTGCAAGCCTCTGTGAGGTGGGGAGGAGGTTTGGAGTTTCTCCCAAATCTTAGAGGCCTTTCTGGGTAGGCCCCGAGTCTCTCACATAATCCTCTGAACTTAAATAATGATATCATAATACCTAACAATACTTGTTAGCCCTCTTAGATTCCTGCTCTCCTTTCCTACCCAGCTCCAGAGAATATGTGAGTTCCAACAGTGTAGACAAGCATGTGTGGGTTCCAACAGTGTAGACAAGCATTTCAGGGGCCAGGTGGAGGAGCCCAGCCCATCCTTTCCCTGTAAGATACCCAGAGTGAGCCTGTGGGGCCCAGCCCCATCCAGGTGGAGAAATTATTTAGCATCCTCCAGTGCCCTCCATTGAAAATAACGACAAAAATTTCACTTAAAGATTTAAATATCGGGCCTCCCCGGTGGCACAGCGGTTGAGCGCTGGGTGGTGAAGCTGCCCGCAGCCTCTGCAGCGCCGGTTCGATCCCCGGCTGCTCCTCGGCCACCAAAGGAGGGTCCCGCATGGTGCGCAGAACTCTCCTGCCGCTCGCTGCTCCCCTCAGCAGTGTACTTGGGTCCTCCTGCCTGCTCTGCTCCCTGCTCTGGCTCTGGTGAATTCTCTCACCCTCCCGCGCTTCTGACTGTACCCAGTGCTTGTATAAATAAATAAATCTTTAAAAAAAAAAATTAAATATCATGTCTCAGAGAAATAAATATATATTATAGGGTGTAGATAGTGCGGTATGCATTTATCTACTACCTTTTCTGTCCCACAGCTACTTTTTCCCTGGTTAGGATGCTGTGCTTATTGAGACACCTGCGTAACTGAGTAGGGAGCACAAGACTGGACCTCACTCCTCAGGCACCCGGCCCACCCTGTCTATGGGATTCATGCCCTGAGACTTTCTCCCCTCTAGATTTGCTGATGACGGTGACCTAAGCGTGATGACCTGTGGCCTTCCTGTCTCCCCCTCCCTGCTTCAGGGAAAAAGGAAGCAGCCCAGAGAGGAATAAAGGAGTGAAACCAGCAGGAGAGGGCAGGCACTGCCTCGCTGCAGGGCTGAGGACTGCTTGTGAGCTGAGCGCTGATGAACACAGATGAAGTCACTCTAGAAGACTCACTCTATTACACTCAGATCTGATCCTCACCACTTTCATAGATTTTAGCAAAGAGCAGTAGCAACGGATGCTGGAGATAAAAGGGGGGATTTTGGGGATTGGAGAAATTCTTTTGACAAGAGAAAACTGTGATAAAAGCAGAACGGCATGATGCCCCCTGTGGGGTCAGCCTCTGGGATCCCTGAAATAAAACAAGCTCCTCCTGAAGGGTGAATGTCCCCTCAGAGATCAGCCTGGTCATGTCTGCAGGGGCCCAGCCAGCTGCCACACTGTGGCCACTGAGCCCACCTAGAAGAAGGCAGGCCTTACACAGGCAGGGGGGCAGGCCAGGGGCCTCCCACCTGACCCGGTGGGATTTGTCTGACACGCAAGATTTGTATTCTAGATTACTTTTTAATTAAATATAATAGATCAATGAAATTAAGAACTAAATCCTCCCCATAATTTAGGATAAGTATGAAATTTCTTACATAAATTTATCTCTGGATGTTTCAAAGTAAGTCAGAATAAAATCTTTTCAGCTTGATGTAATTTTATCAATGCAATGCATTCCTTTCCTCAAAGCAAGTATCACTATTTTTTACAGTAACCCTTCCCTCTGTCATCAATGGAAAGTATGTTTAAATGTTATTTTAAAAGTATTTTGAAATCCTTTCAATTTATCTGGAACAAACTGATGAATCAGAATTTTCTTCAAAACTTTAAAAACTGAACTTAGAGAATCAAACACACGTACACGCACACAACCCACAACCCTGGCCCCCTGCTAGCTGCTACAGGGAAATTGAAACTTAATAAGATGCAGCAGAACCTGCTGCTAAGCTAGGCCTACTAAGGCTGGAAGAGTAAAACATACCCACAGGCCAGCCTGAGGCAACATGGATACTCTGGAGAGGAATTGAGTGCTGAGGTAGGACTTGAAGATGGACAGAAGTCACATTTGAGGTGGAAGAACAAGGACATTCTTGGACATGGGGACTGTAGTGAGGTTTGTACCCATGTGGCAGGGAGTCCTTGACTCTGCTCAGGAGTCCAGCTGCTCCTTCACAGGCAGAGAAGTTAGGAGAGAGATGAGTTGGGGTGTGACACACTCAGGTATGTGGCCTATTCAGGATATTTAAGTGGGATGTGGAAAGTGGCTGAGTCGAGACAGGAGACATTTGTGGGTACAGCTACTGCGCCTCAAAAGTGAGGCCAATGGACAGGATATGGTGTAGGGTGAGTGAGTTAATTGGCTTTTTACGCCGCTAGGCTCTGTGGCTATCACCTGTGGCCGTGATCGTGTTAATGCAGAAGGTCTTGGGATCGTGGGCGTGGGGCATGCATGCCTGATTGTGGTCACCTGGAGCATGGATGTGTGCACATGTGTAAGTGTGCACATCTGAGCCTAGAAGAGGGGATAAAAGCAAAGGACAACCAGCGTGAGTACAGAAGAGGGGAAACCACAAGGGGTTATGTGAGGGAACATCAGGGGGGAGATCAGGGAAAGAGTGAAAAACGGGGCAGGGGAGAGGGCTAGGAGGCTCCCTTGTCTTGTCTGTTGTCTGCCTGCCTCCCAGCCCCTCCCCCCCAATTGCTTGGTATACCTGTGGACCTGATTCCCTTAGAGAGCATCAGAAGCCTGAAAAATCCACTGAGGGCTGCAGGACTCTGTATTCGTCTGCCTGAATCGACAGTGAATGTGCCCTGTGCTTTGCCATGTACAGGAATGACAAAACAGGGGTGTTTAGGCATTCCGAGAAATTACTTTTAGAGTAAAAAAAGCTCAGTCCCTTTATCCCAGTGGGAAAGTTCTACCAGCAGGGAAAGAAAAGGGGGGGGCTGCAATTTTCTTTTATTGCCTTCATATTCTCAAGCTAAAGACCCATGATACCAAGAAAAGAAGAAAAAAAAAACCAGAAGCAAGGGGGAAAAGAGAGCAGTGCACACCCAGAATATCATCCACGAGCTGTTCTAGTCTATGCATGTGCGTCTGGGAAACCAAGACCAACTCTGGTTTCAGCTCTTTCTTTAAAATAGCACACTGGGTGATGCTGCCTTGGCAGGAGCTTGCCTCTACTTATAGCACAGCCTTTGCTAATCTCCCTGCCTCCTGCTTTGATTTTAACACACTTACTGCCCCTCTGATTCCCCTGAAATGCCACTGTCACTTAGAGGTAGCCATCTCCTCATGCTGTGATCAGATTAGTTCCTTTGTGGATATTATTTCTTTACACTAGTCCTTTGTCAGTACATTCTTACTGTTTAAATCCTGAGGAAGAGTCATAGGTAATGAGAATGAAACTGGGAGTGTGGCCGACAAAGGGGAGCTAACGAGAGAAGAGGGTGAAGGGCCAGTCTGGGGATCTCAGGAGAGTCATTTCTGGCTCCAAGTCAGACAAGCAGGCAGAGCTGTGCTGCCTGCTCCTCCCAGGCCTTCTGCTGGTGGCCACAGGGCTGACAGTTCCCAAATCATTGCTCACATTAACCATTCAGCTGCCAGGAAGAATCCTACAGGTGGAAAGCATCCCAGAGAATGAGGAGGAGGTCTTAGGAACATGGAGGCCCACGAGAGTAGGTTTGGGAGAGGGAATGGTTATGGGGGGAGCCTGGCTTGGGAGTGCATACAGAAACTACATAGGAAAGACCCAAGATTTTAAGCTCTTCTTGCTTTGACTGGGGCCCTGGGGTGCCTGTCACAGGCCCTCAGTTGCCTGGGTCCTACTTCTCTACCACAGCGTGGTGCCTAGATTTCAGCATCGCCATTCACAGAGCATGCCCAGCCACACAGGGCCTTTGCATGGGATTCTCCCCCAGCAGAAAGACATGGATTTTGATACATGAAATTTATCCGCCACAACCCAGGAGTTTCATCAAAACAAAACTTCCAGTTCAACCTCTGCAGATAATGCATGTTATCATATCTGCTCCTCACATTTCAAAGTCCATAGAGATGACCATTCTCTTATTGAATATCATTTTTAATTGAATTGAATATTGTTTGAGATCTATGCACTACTCAGAGGAGCATTTTTCTAGGATTAGTTCACCCCATGAAGCCTTGTGGATGTCGCGTATGCTAAAAGCAGGAGCCACTGGAGACCTGCTTGTTATGACTCCAGCTGCGCAGGCGCTGTTTGCTACAACCTGTGTGTGTCAGAGACAAGGGAGACTCCAAGCACAGAGTGACCACAGAACCTAGGAAGAGAACTGAGCAGGGAGTCCAAGGATAGGTGGAAATTTGCTGGGAAATCTGCTAAGAGGGTTGAGGGGTCAAGCTCAAGGTGGTGTCTCTGACTGAGATGAGGAATGAGAAGAAGTAGATTCCAGGGAAGGAAATGAGCCCAGTCTTTGATGCTGACTATGGGGCAGTTTGATTCATGAGTTAGCTTCTCCGAGATCAGGGAGACAGGCCCATGCTAGGGGGGGAAAAAAAAAAAAAAAAAAAAACTTGGGCCTCCCCGGTGGCGCAGCGGTTGAGCGCTGGGTTGCGAAGCTGCCCGCGGCCTCTGCGACGCAGGTTCGATCCCCGGCTGCTCCCCGGCCACCAGAGGAGGGTCCCACATGGCGCGCAGACCTCTCCTGCTGCCCGCTGCTCCCCTCAGCAGTGTACTTCGGTCCTTCTGCCTGCTCTGCTCCCCGCTCTGGCTCTGGTGAATTCTCTCACCCTCCCGCGCTTCTGACTGTACCCAGTGCATGTATTAACAAACAAACAAATAAATAAATAAATAAAACATGCCTCTATTTAAAAAAAAAAAATCTTTAAAAAAAAAATATCTGGGGCCTCCCCGGTGGCGCAGCGGTTGAGCGCTGGTTTGCGAAGCTGCCCGAGGCCTCCGCGGCGCCGGTTCGATTCCCAGCTGCTCCCCGGCCACCGGAGGAGGGTCCCACATGGCGCGCAGACCTCTCCTGCCACCCGCTGCTCCCCTCAGCAGTGTGCTTCGGTCCTTCTGCCTGCTCTGCTCCCCGCTCTGGCTCTGGTGAATTCTCTCACCCTCCCGCGCTTCTGACTGTACCCAGTGCATGTATAAATAAATAAATAAATCTTTAAAAAAAAAAAAAAATCTAAAAAAAAAAAAAAACCTAGGCATTTCAGTTACTCAAAAAACATGTCAAATAAATGACGAGAGCAGAGCTAAGTGGAGCACATCCTTCCTACAGAGTTTGTAGAATAAAGATATGCACAAGGCATGTGTAGAGAAGGAAAGAGCTGGTAGGAAAGGCCAGTGAAGAACACACATTCTAAGATCTAGAAAAGGAGTGAAGAGTGGGCCAGTGAGCATGACTGTCACAGTGAGGGGCTTCCTGTGTGCCAAGCGCTTTCTCTCCACTGCATCATCAGTCCTTCTAAAGGCTCTCTGGATCTTGCTACCTTCCCCACTTTAGATGAGAAAAGCGAGTCTCGGAGCTGGCAAACGACGAGTCAATAATCACACAGCTATGACGAGGCAGAGCTCTGCTTCAAGCCTACAGCAATGCACGTGTGTGCTTTCCATTCTGCCAGGCATCACCTGGATTGTCAGAAAAAAAAAGAGAGAGAGAAAGACCAGACCTTCAGATTCCGGAAAGCGAACAAATGAGAGACTGAAAATCTTCTGTCTTGATAATTGGGGTGTGGTTGCTCGCTGGTTCCCTGGGAGTTTGGGAACTAGCACACAACTGAATGACTAAAGAGGTGATGGGACGGGGCCAGAGCATACCAGTTTTCTCGTCAGAAGTGTGACTACCCAGATGAGACAGGCCTCCGGCAGGCTTCCGAGCAAGAGCATTTTTGTTTTCTCCCTTATGATGCGATTGGTATTCTCAGCTTGTGCATGCTGAAAAGAAGGAAAAGTTGGGCATTTACGAAGGCAAAGAATAAAATATAGGAAGAATAAAGTACATTAGAGGAAGGAGGTAAAATGTCAAGGTCAAGTTAGGGAATTATCCCTGGGTGGTTGGTGGTTAATTTTGCCTCAGTGCCCCAAGAACAGTGGGAGGCTGAAGGAAACCTCATCTAACATAAAGAGGTGCAAGCAGGTGTTGAGATGGGGTGGGGGAGGGACAGAAGGAAAGGGGATTGTCACTCTGCGTGAAAGAAGAGGCTGCCAGACAGCGCTCCATGAGCAGCAGAGCAGAAAGGCCACCCACTGGTTGCTGAGCCAGCAGCATAACTCTCCATCTTCTTGACCAGCCTTAGCTGCAGGTGAGTAAGGAGGAGAAAGTAGACGACTCTACCGGTTCACTGTTGGGTATTGGCAGAAGGTCAAAGGGGAGAGGGATCAGACGGGCCTGGAGTGACCTTGAAAAGACATTTACGGGAAGAGAGACATGTTGCAATGTGTGTTGTAATGGGAATTGGCAAGACTTTTTATATTACCAGCCATCTAAGTGATCACTTGTGAATAATATCAAAATAGCTCTCCTACAAGCTTTGTTTAAAGGATTCCTAATCTTGTCCCCCCCACTTCTCTTTCAACACACAGTAGATAAGTGCTAAATAGACAAATAGCCTCAGCTGACAGAGGAAAACAGAGCTGTAGGGTCATCAAAGATGCATGAAGGAAAATGTGACATGTTCACATGCACAGGCAGCTCTGAGTGCCCATGAGTGGCCCTGGGTGCCAGAGAGGGTAGGGTTCCTGATACTGTTCTCCTCCAGGACTGGCAAGCACATCCTGTGGGGCTGGATTTCCTGGAACTGTCTTCCTCCACATTCTTCTGCTTGTAGCAGCATTTGACCTTTTGTATGTGAAATAGGACCCAGGAACATTGAGGGACAAAACACCTCCAGGATTCTAGTGGTTCATGATCCTTCTTTCCCAGTGAGTGGCCCATCTCAAACCATTCTGTCTGCATCTTCTGCATTCCCCTCCCCCAGCGTAAATCAAAAAACATTCAAGTTCATTTGAAAGCTATTTAGAGAGTGAGAGAGACCTATGGGGAAATTATACTTCTCTAAGGAAAGAAAATGTGGGAAGATGCTACAGGAAAGGATTTGCTAGGACTTAGAGTGCCGGGCCAGCACCTTTTCTAGCTTTGAAGCAGATGCCAAGCTGAATACCAGATGCTTGGGTCTGGGACAGAGAAAAGGCCAGAATGAAAATGAATGTCACCTCACCACCTTTGCAGAATCTTGCACTCCTCATCATCATCCTAACAATCATTTTGCCCAAAATATTACCTTGAAATATGCAAAAATATGCCACTTTCAAAATACCATGAAACTACCAATGTGGAAAGCAATATGATGTGAGAGAGTTATATATAATTCAGCCATTCTGTTTCTGTGAATATACCCATAAGAATGGAAAATAGGGATTTGGACAGATATTTGAACACCCAAGTTCATACAGCATTATTTAAAATTATCAAAAGACAATATGCAAATGTTGATCTACAGATGAATGAATGAATGAAAAACAAAATGTGGTGTGTGTGTAATGGAATATTATTCAGCCTTGAAATGGGAAAATATTTAAATACATACTATAATACAGGTAGAAACTTGAAGATTATGCTAAGTGAAATAAGACAGACACAAGAGGTTGAATATGGTACGATTTCACCGGTAGGAGATTCCTAAATGTCTTAGTATGTTCAGGTTGTTATCACAAAAATCCCATAGGCTGGGCTTCTTATAAAAAATATCTTAGGATTCTTGGATTAAGGTGATAGATAATTTGGTCTCTGATGAAAATCCATTTTCTAGTTTATCTTTTAGAATTAATTCCATTGAGGAGGGCACCACCCTCAACACCTAATCACCCTCCCAATACTATCACATTGAGGGCCTCCCTGGTGGTGCAGGGGGTTGAGACGTAGCCTGTGGGGCCATCCGCAGCCACTACAGTGCAAGTTCAATCCCTGGCTGGGGAGCTGCCTGCATGGCGCAGCAGACCTCTCCTGACCCGCCCGCTGCTCCCCTCAGCAGTGTGTTTCAGTCCGTCTGCCTCTTCTGTTCCCTACTTTGTCTCTGGTGAATCCTCTCACCCCCCTCCCCACACCTCTGGCCTGTACCCCAGTTCTTGTATGCATAAATGAATGGCTCTTTAAAAAAAAAATACCATCACACTGAGAATTAGGTTTCAACATGTGACATTGGAGAGAAGAGAGGACACAAACATTCACTTCATAGCACTTTACTAGAGACAAAGTATAAAGGAGGTTGTGAGGGCCTGAGGGGGTGTGGGAAGATATTATTTAATGGGTATATAGAGTTTCTGTTTTGCAAGATGAAAAGAGTTGTGGAGATGGGTGGTGGTGATGGTTGCACAACTATGTGAATGTAATATCTCCACTGAACAATACACTTAAAAGTGGCTAAAATGTATCTCACCTCATGTATATTTTGCCACATAAAAAAATTTAGTCATGCAGCTTCCTTTTCTTTCCTGACTCCAAGACCACCAACCATGCTTCAGTCCCAGGAAGTATGGAGTAGCAGCAGTGAACTCTGTCAGGAATAGATGTTACTCCCACAGCGCCCTCTTCCACAGCACCCCCTAAGCCACCCTCACTCCACCCCACTCCTGCCTGGGACCTGAGGATGAGTCAAGCAGACAGAGGGGCCCATGCAGCAAGGCCCAACACCACAATGGTTCCTCTTGAGCTCTGGCAGCCATCAGGGCTCTGAGAGAGGACCACAAACCTGACAACTCATGGACGATCCAGTGCTCAGCTTCTGGCAGCCCCAAGCACCCCTATACACCAATGAGCCTCAAAAACTGTATTTCTCTCCCACTGAATTTTTCACCTAAACTCCATGTTTGCATTTCCAATGCTCTACCAGCCAGCTCCTCTCAAATGTTGAATGTTAAATTGGAGAATCAAAAGGCAAACTCCTGGTGCTCCCTAGGCCCCCTGGGCCTTCTTTTCCTCAGTGAACGCAACCTCTTTCAGCTGCTTAGCCCCAAGTCTCATTTATCTTTGAAGGTCCTGCTTCTCCTCCATTCCAAATCCATCTGTCAGCAAATCCTTTTGGATCTGACTTTAAAGTAAATCCAGAAAGTAGCTACTTTTCATCACCTTCATCACTATTAGACCAGTGCAAACCACCTCAAGCACCGGACAGCTCTCTCACTAGTCACTACACGACCCTCATCCTATTTTCCCTGCTTCTGTCCCTGTATACCACCCCCCAATCTAGTAACAACAGGACAAGCAGAAAAGTCTTCATGCAGCTTAAGTGATTTCACATCACTCATTTGCTCAAGATCTCTCAATGCCTTTCCCACCCAGAGTCTTTAAAATGGCTGAAATACATGTTCCAAAGGCTCCACCGAAACCACGACCTCCTTGACGGGGAGGCCAAGGAGACCTCCTGCCTGGGGTCTTCAGACCCCAGCTCTGCTTGGAGTATGATCCCCTAGTGTCCTCCTGGACATCTGCCTTCAGATCTCTCCTCAAGCTACAGTCACATTAGACTTTTCCTGAACTTATTTAAAATTGTTAGTAGTCTCCCTCATTAACACCTTCTCCTTTTCCTCATCTGTGCTTTATATCTAGAACACTCTCATTTTCTCTCATTTAATATATCTTATTTTATTTATTTATATTCTTTTGTCTACCCTGCTCTACCTCTCACTCAATATGGTTCAACAAAGTTAGGATGTTTTCTCTGTTTTATTTGCTGCTTGATGCCCACTTGTAAGACCAAGAGGAGGGTGTCAATATATATTTATTCAACAAAAGCATAAATAAGTCTTGCACTTCACTTTCTCCACTTTCCTCTCTTTTTCTTATAATTTCTATGTTTTTCCTATAATTTCCTACAACATCTTTTCTGTAATTTTATCACTTTTACTTTTGCTCTGCTATGTGAAAATCCCTCAAATTCACTCTTTCTTTGTCTGAGATTTTAGAGTACATTTGTCATTCATTACCTCTAGCAAGTTTTGTTTTAATTTGGGCCATTGTGAATATTTTTACTTCCTAGAGCACTTTCTTATTTTCCTACCACTGCATTTTCATAATTGCCTGCACTTGTGTTTAATCAAAGCACTGCTTCCAAATGCCTTCTGAGGCTACAGAACAGAACTATGTGAGGATGTTTCTGTTTTCTGCATTAACTGTTAGGGTTGGGGTCCTTTGTTTGATTGCAGGCTAGCACCCTCCTTCTGCCTGCTGGCGCACAGAGCCACCCAGTGGTTCTTTGAGGTCCATCCATGTTGGCATGGGCAGAAGCCATGATTAGTCCATTCTGAGCTGGCAGGGTCCCCTCCACAGCATGTATAGGGCTGTTCAGTGCTATCTCTAAGGCATCTGCATGGGGCTTTTTGAGTTGGAATAGAGGTCTCCCCTGAGTATGTGGACTTAAACCCGTTACCATTCCCTCCAGGGTAATCTGGCAAGAGAACCAGCAGAAGGAGATGCTCTAAGAAAGGAAATAGGTGACTACAGGGGTTTTCAGGTCCATGACAGGGTGACCAGGCTGAGTGCTCTGGGGAAAAGCTGTATGTCTGCTGCTTTATGTATGTGTCCTGATGGAAATACATATTTATCTTCCCATAACTGCTTCCTGAACTGCCTATTCCTCAAGTATCTGGATTTTTAATGAACATCTTATGCAGTTGTATGTAATAACTATAACAATAATAACAACTAAATACCACTTTATACAAAACTGTTCATTTAATCTCCACCATCATAAGTCTCAAAAACCCCTCTTCCAGAATATGTAAATCTGGACACCTGGCCTCCCTCAGGGCCCCACTCCCTATGTCCCCACCTTACTGCATGGCAATGTATCCCTCAGTTGTTTAAGCCAGAAACCAACTTCATTATCACTTCCCTCACATTCCCCAACCACACAATCAGACAGGCACTGACCCCCGAATGGAGTGGTTTTTATCTCCTAGGTTGTGATGTAACATTTCACCACAACCTAGATTGTGATGTACTTTTTCACCACTACTTCCTGTCTCGTCCTTCACCAGCTCTTGCCCAGGTAGCTGGGATTCCTCTCTTGTACACCTTTAATCAAATCCCCAACTAGCGGTAGTCTAAATGTTACATCACGGGCCTCCCTGGTGGAACAAGGAGTTATGAGTCAGCACTATGAAGCTGTCCACAGCCACTGCAGCATGAATTCAATCCTGGCCAGGGAGCTAACCCACTTGGCACAGCAGACCTCTCCTGTCTTGCCCGCTGCTCCCCTCAGCAGTGTATTTCAGTCAGTCTGCCTGTTCTGTTCCCCACTCTGTCTCTGGTGAATCCTCTCACCACCCACACCTCTGGCCTGTACTTTAGTTCTTCTAAATAAATAAACATTTAATAAATAAATAAATAAATAAATGTTACATCACAACCCTCCAAACTCTTCTGACTACTTCTCACAGAATAAAGAAAAAAATGACGTCCTTAGTTTGTTTCCCAAGTCTCATTTCCTGTCCTTTGCCATCATACTCACCCTCCCCATGGCCCAAAGGTACAGAGCTTTTGTGACCTCTCCTATAGCAGGTACCCACCAGCTGAGGGCTCCCCATGCACCACTGCACCTGATCCACAAATATATAACCCACAGCTTACATAACTGCCTGGTCATTCCAAGAAGAAGTTGGTTCATGGCCCAGGAAGGAACATCAAGCCAGAAATCAGACATTGGGCTCTAGTCTAGTCCTTGCTTCCACTGGAACTTCCCCCCTTGGGCCTCACTACCCTCTTGCCTGATACTAGAGTAAATGGATGACCTTTTAACTCCCCTTCCAGATTCTACATTTAGTATGTCCATGAATAACACACTTTATAGCAATTGACAGTCACTGGAAAATTTTGTTATCACTGAGATAATTAGCATGGTAACTCCACTTTATCATCCCCATCATACACTATTTCTAAGGAGGCTTGGCAAGCAGAGTATGGACATCATAATTAAAAAAAAAAAAATAGGGCCTCCCTGGTGGAGCACGTGGTTGAGCATCACACTGTGAAGCTGTCTGCAGCCTCTGCAGCGCTGGTTCAATCCTGGCTGGCCGGTGAGAATCCCACATGGTGCAGCAGACCTCTCCTGTCTCGCCCACTGCTCCTCTCAGCAGTGTATTCCAGTAGATCTGCCTGTTCTGCTCCCCGCTGTCTCTGGTGAATCCTCTCACCCTCCCGCGCATCTGGCCTGTACCCTGGTTCTTGTATAAAAATAAATAAATCTTTAAAAAAATAAACCTTTAAAAAATAAATAAATAAAAATACTTATTGAGCATCATGCCATCCAAAGTTTTAGGTTTTCAAGGTAAGTGAAACTTAAATACAAAACTCGGCTCGTTGGGGAATGAATTAAATACTCATTGGGGAGTGATCCTACTACCCACAGCTGTGGACCAAGCAAACCCAAAGTTAGCAGGTAAAAAGAGCAAGCACTGCAGTATACCTTAAGGTTTCTCTGTTCCGTGTGGCACTGCAGAGGTCATTGGGTGGAATTTGGCTGGTGGGTGGAGGAGGAACCAAGCCGGTTGCACTCACAGATCTTACATGTTGGAAGAGCTAGGGAATGGCTTGGCTGGGACTGTCAGCTGCTGCTCCTCCATGCCCACTCCAGCACGGAGGCCTCAGAAACTAGAGTTCAAATGGTGCCTCAGGGTCTTAAGAATGGATGTTCTATCAAACAAGGCACAAACTGTATAACCTTTGAAGACCTAGATTCAGAGTCACATAGCACCCCTTCTGCTCTGTATTGTTGTTCATAGCAGCCCACTCATCCAATGGGAAGAGGGTCAACAGATGGGCAGTAGAGCTTTCAGATGGGATACAGAGTACTCAAATAAGGAAGCCCTTAAAAGAAATCCCCTAGGGCCTCCCCGGTGGTGCAGCGGTTGAGCTCTAGGTTGCGAAGCTACCCGCAGCCTCTGCAGCACCAGTTCGAACCCCGGCTGCTCCCTGGCCACTGGAGGAGGGTCCCACTTGGCACGCAGACCTCTCCTGCCGCCTGCTGCTCCCCTCAGCAGTGTACATCAGTCCCTCTGCCTGCTCTGCTCCCCACTCTGGCTCTGGTGAATTCTCTCACCCTCCCACGCTTCTGACTGTACCCAGTGCTTGTATAAATAAATAAATCTTTAAAAAAAAAAAAAAGAAATCCCCTAAGAGGGAACTCCTTAAGAACGACTTGACCAGCACATGAATATTTATAACCATCCTGTTCAAAATCACCAACATCTAAAAGTAATCCAAATGTCCTTCAGTGGTCGAATGGATATATAAATTGTGCTACAGCCATAGGATAGACTACTACTCAGCAATAAAATGCACATGTTATTGATACACACATATGCGTTGGTTGAATCTCAAAGCTATTGTGTTGAGTGAAAAAGTCATTCTCAAATGTTACATACATGTACATACATACATAGTCTGTGATTCCACTTATATGACATTCTCAAAGAGACAAAATTATAGTGACAGAGAACAGTTCAGTGGGAGCCAGGGTTTGGTCTCAAGGAGCAATGTGACTATAAAAGAACAGGACCACGGGGTTTATAGAGTGATGGAACAGACCGATGTCCTGATGGTGGTGCATGTATACTTGTGTTAAAACCCACAGAACAATGCATGCTCCCCCCAAAAGTCACACGTACTGTATGTTAATTTAAAATATAAAACAAAGCAACTTTGACTCCAATGACAACTTATTCTGGATAGAATACATGAGCACTGAATCAATTCTGAATGGGAGACTGATGAATTATGTGTAGGATTGATACATATCATGTACGGGATAAGTGTGCTTGCCAAGTGAGGGAGGAAATCCTGTCTCCTGTTCTTTACCTCCTCACCAAGGGCTCACTCAATTATTCTGACCCAACTCGGGACTGGAGTCACAGTGAGTCCTGTCATGTCCTAGGGCAGGAAGATCCAGGAACCTGCAGAAGGCCCACATTCAGTAAGCACCTCTGGTTGCCAGTAACATCTTGCTTGCCAGAGCCCCTCACCACCATGTGAGAGCCTGACAGCAGGCACAGGGACAGTGGCCAAAACTTTTCCAAACCTTCCCCAAGTTTCATTTTCCAACAATTAAAACGTTTGTCAAAAAGGATTTAATCCTCATGTTGTAAAGTGAGATGTCAAACAGATTTGGCTCCATATTTCTAAACGTTCTGCAAAATTATTACTCCCAACAGTAATTCTGCTGTTACCATGGCTTTAAACAAAAACAGCAATTAAAAAGATCATATTTTGATATAGCAGGAGAAACCATTTTGAACCACAGAATCATGAATACACTTGCAAAAAAAATACTAAGTCCAACTGTAAAAGCGATCCTTCACATGAGTCTTCAAAAACTCATACGTCATAGGAGGAACAAATGTAAATCAGGGCAGCAGAGGGCATATTAATACCAAACTGTAGAAGAGAATGGTTTATTTTAGAAATCCCTGATTCATTTTACCTCCATTTACAGTCACCACACTGTGCTTAGATTGCCCCTTTGGAGCAGGAGTAGTCTGGAAAAATGTGCTACGGGAAATCCAAACTGTAGACCGTTATTTCTATAAGTCAAAAATATGTGTGTGTAAGTAGGATAAATTCATGTATGTGAATGCCGGATGTTAGGAACAAGTTGTAGCCTGAGGCTGTATGGGGGAAGCAATGTGTAAACCTAACAATGCTCTGCCAGGTTCAGAGGGGACTCTGCAGAGAATACAAGGAGACGGTGGCACATGGAGGGTGCAGGAGGGTAACATGGCAGCAGGAGGAACTTGTCAGCATGGAAAACATGGTGGGTAGTTATGGCAGGACCCACCAACACCTAAAAAGGGACTATTCTCTCTCTTCCCAAATTCAACTGATGGTGCAGACACTTGCAAATCACTCCATGCCCTAGGTGAGGTGCATATTGCATGCTGACCACCCAAAATGGCTGAGGATTCCACCTCAGGTTTCTCTGAGAGGCATCTCTGCTTTCTTCTCCTGTCCCTGTGACCTCTTTCAGGGCATTCACATTCCTGTTGCCACTGTGAGATAGGTCATGTTCAGCCTCCTCCTCTAGCCTGCAAGTCTACATTTTCATGTTTGTTGCTGACTAAGAATATAAGAGGAATAAATAACCTTTTAAGGACACTAAGTTGTACCTTTTGTTCTTGGTCTGTTACTGAAGGTAACAGTATTCCCAACAGTAATTGGGAATCTTCCAAAGATTTTTTGAAATGTCTAACTGACACAACAATGTAAAATTCTACAGGGGAAAAAGACATGCAAAAGCACAGAGTATCATATAATGAGGGGAGGTACTATCAAAAAGAACATTTAACCTTCACTATGGGTCTGGTCCCAAATGGTATCATAAGTCAATATATCAAATAACATCTGTAGGAATTATAAGGACAAAATACAATAAACCAGTGTCCTGGGAGTTTTTAACATATCTGTTTCAATATACATTTTTAACAGATTGAGTACATAAAAATGAAGATGTAATGGATCTAAATAATATATAATTAGTTCTTGGTTCAGAAGCATTCACATTACTTTTTGCTATTTATTTCAGAATAGTGCTTTACAGAGAAAAGAATTCATTCTCTTCATTACAAGGAGAAATTGAAATGTTAATTCTAAGTCTTTACCATAAAACTTACCTCTCATTTAAATCTTCCCATGACATCCCTTGGAGGAAAAACAAAGCAATAGTCCAGTCATTTCCAGTAAAATCTATGGAGAGAGGCAGTAAAATTTAATAAGTTGCACAGTCCCTGGGACCGCACTGATTGTATCTGGATCCAGCCCTGTCACTAACAGTGTGACCTCAGGACCTCTCTCTAGCTCCTTCTTTAAATGGGATAGCTACAGTCTTGGCCTCAAAGGCATTATAGAGTCAATATATGGATGCTTAGAGTAGGTATTAGTTATTAAATAACACATAAAATTTAAATCTATTCACACAGGGGATAATTGAAATATTTATTCCCTTTCTGGAATATGTCATGGATAAAAAGCAAACTTATTCCTTCTAAATTCATACTGTTTAACACATAAAATGCTTATGAGAGTGCCAACAAGTAGCAAATGCACAATGTTATTTGTTAGTATTATTACTGCATAATCTGGGGCTTAAAAACATTATTTAAAAGAAGCAATTCAAAGGAATAAATGATTAGTTTGAAAGAATTATAACTTTAAGATCATAAGTCAAGTGAGAAAAGAAGTAGAGTAGAGAAAGTCTTACACTCAAAAAATTACACAGAATATTAATCTGTATTACTCAGGAACTTTAAAGTGCAGACAAGAGAAAGTACAATTCCGTCTGGCTTAAACAATTAAAACAAGCAACTGGAGGTTCCAAGAGTCAATACAGATTCAGAACCAGTTGGCCCAGGGACTCTCCAATGTGATGTTCTGAGTTCTTTCTGACGTAACATTAGCTCCATCTCTGCTTCATGACTGCAGCTTGTTTGCTTGTAAAAATCAGTCTACGTGCTTTGAGGAGCTTGCTGTGCTTGCTTAGAGGAGGTCCCACTATCCCAACAAATGCTTCTGCATCTTTATTCCAGAGAGCTTGGCTAGGGCAAAAACCGATGCTGCCATCCTCAAAGCCAACCAGCGCCCATGCCAAGAACTGGAATGGAGCCTCAGTTTCTTCCCAAATGGTCAAAGAAAAGGAGAAAAGTTGGAGAGAGAATGCAGACAATAATAAACGTTGAATTGTTAACCTCTGAGTCTGCTGCTCCCATAAGTGGGATTTTCAGGACACAAACACCTGACACTTCACTGACTGCCCACTACACACATCCTGCCATTTCTTGAGTGAAATCTTTCTCTCACAAGAGGGCTGACTTTGCCTGAAGGGTCGTTAGCAAGCTATTCCACCAGAACCCATTTACCAATCTAATTGAATATCCAGAGGAATTAACTGACTTCTCGTGTGAGCTCTTTCAATCAAGTGTTTTGGTGCTGGGATCATGAATGTCCAGGTGATTGTCTCACTAGTCTGTAGCCCAGAAGATCACAGATCAGCTTCGCCAAAGACTGAGCCTGGTCATGCTCTACCCATCATACTTCCTCAGATTAGCCATCCTGATTTCACAAATTACACAGCTTCCTAAATTCATCCAAAATTCTGACAAAGCATTTTTTTCCAAGTCTGGTTTATTTCCAGAGGTGAAAAAGTCTCCATCATAAAATATTACAGTGTCTCAACACAAGTAAACAAGGGAGAATTAGGTAAAAAAAATCATGGAAGTTTATAAAAACCCCTACAACAGAATGAAGAATCCCCAAGGGCATTTTGTCTGGTTTAAATTAATAACTTATGCTATGATGAAAACACCATTTGTATGAATCCTCCAGTCACTCCACATAATGAGAAAGGGCAAAGCGTGACCGTGTGTTGTATGGTTTGGGGCGGGCTCACATTCTTCCATTTGGAAGGAGGGCTCTCCCAAATTTACCTGGAGGCGCTGAACTATCAGGACAGAAGCAGGTACCTCCTGGAATCTCAGAAACCTTTCACTCCACTTCTAGCCTGGGGTGATAATAACTATAGACCCTGTACCATTCTTGTTTAAAATTCCCAAGAGCAATATACCCCAAGATATAAACAAGAAGGAGCTGAAGATAGAATGATGTATTTCTTAACTGGTTTACAGCAGGAGCACTCAGAGAAACAGGACTTAGAGAAAATGTTAATTTAACCCTTTAAGTGTTTACTATCCTGGGAACAATGAAGCGGCATTGTCACATCTGTTCAGTGGCAGCCATTTACCTTTTCAAACCATGCACTCAATGGGGCGCTCTGGGAAGAGTTTTACAACTTCTCAAATGTATTTTCTGGCATCCTTTCAGGGGATCACAAAGTTACTTTGTTTCTGCCTTAGTAACATGAATTACTAAAGTGAATAGTGTTAACAGGTTTCCTTTTGTTGAACTATCCTTGCATGGGTTGGACAAATCTCTTCTTCAGGGTCTCACTACTCTTTAAGAACATTGTTTTGATTTGTTGACATTTTAACTGAGATTTTTTGCACTCTGTTTATGAGTGTGATTTCCTTTACATGCTGTTCTTTTTCTCAGTATGGGATCAGGGTTATGTTTGCCATTTAAAAAAAAATGAGAACTGGTTCTTTTTTCTTTTTTTCTTTTTTGCTGTGCTCTGGAACAATTTAAATAACAGAATTTTTCAGTTCCTTGAAAGATACTATTTTTGTTGTATATAAAGGACCACCTTTTCAATTTCTTACATTGTTATTGGGATTTTTTTTGGACTGCTGCTGAATAAAATTTTAAAAACCTATAGTTGTCCAGAATTTGTCTTTTATATACTGTTCAAATAAATTTATAAATGATTTCTTCGTTTCAAAGTATCTTACATTTTGTGAGCAACTCTGAGATTGTCATTGTTCAGTCTTAATAATGCCTTCCCTTTTTCTCTTGACTAGTGGCAAGAGGTTGATTTATTTTGACTTCAAAGAATCATCTTTTTTTTCTTTCATTTGTCATTCTTCATTAATGTGTGTATTTTTATTGTATCCTTCTTAAAATACAAACACTCTTTTGAGAACTGATATTCTCCATACCCAAGAGTTGTTTAGATCAGTGATTTAGATCTTTTGGTCTTATTATTTTTATTTTCAAAGTGGGCTCATGTGGTGGAACTCGTTTTGTAGTTACTGCCTTTTGGAAGGTAAAACATGTATTTTTTTTTTTAATTTTTGTAAGACTCACCATATGATTGCCATGAGTATTAGAAAAGAACATTTATTTATGAACTTATTTATAAATAAGAAAAGATACTATTTATTTAATATTATAGTAGATCAATTATGTTGGTTGTGTTGTACAAATCATCTAAATTTTTACACTTTTGTTGTCTCTATTCAAGCAATATTCTGAAAGATGTGAAAAACACACATGATGAACGCATCTTAATGGCTTATTAACTTTTTGCTGCATGGACATTGACTCTAATATAAAAATACAAGAGAATTAAATAAAGAAATGTATGTATAAATCGAAGAACAGAGAGTTGGTTAGGTATTTAATAAAGCAAATAAAGCAAAATGTTTATTTCAGACTAGATTATGTGCATACAGGTTTTCACCGTATAATTTGTTCAACTTTTCAATTAAAATATTTTCATAATAAAATGTTCAAAAGAAAAAAAATATTTTTTAGAAATATATTTTTAAAATTAACTTCATGGGACCTCCCCGGTGGCACAAGGGGTTAAGACTCACCCTAAGAAGCTATCCGCAGACTCTGCAGCACAAGTTCAATCCCCAGCCAGGGAACTACCCACACGGTGCAGCAGACCTCCACTGTCTAGCCCGCTGCTCCCCTCAGCAGTGTATTTCAGTCAATCTTCTGTTCCCCACTCTGCCTCTGGTAAATCCTCTCACCCCCCATACCTTTGGCCTGTACCCCAGTTCTTATATACATAAATAAATGTTTAAAAAAATAAATTAACTTCATGGATGTGGACTATAATAATATCTACCTTATTAAAGTAGATTATTTTCATCACCCACAGATATTTATGAAATGAAGTTAATGCAAAAAATAAAAAGGACCATCGCTAGTCTTACACATAAATCCTCAAATTTAAATCTAGCTGGAATAACAGCAATTAACACATTAAATATTTACACTATACCAGAACACATCTTGTCTTATTTTACCTTCATAACAGCTCCATCAAGTAATTATTTATATCACCATTTTATCAGTGAGAAAACTGAGACTCATCAATGTGGAAGGATTCTCCCGAGACTAGATAGTCTATTAGCAGCAAAGCCAGGATTTACACTCAACTCCCTATCACTCTCAGACTGACCCCTGTTAGCCTGCTCTGTAGACCTGCTGTGTCAATACAGCAGCCACTAACCGCAAGTGTCTGCTGAGCACGTGGAATGGAAAAGCTGAATCGAGATATGCTATAAGCATAAAAGGCGAGCTAGATTTCTAAGACTTGGAACAGAAAAAAATAAGTAAAATATTGTTGATAATTTTTGACATATGGTTGAAATAATATGTTGCAAATATTGGGTGAAATAAAATGTTTTTAAAATTGATTTCACTACTACTAGAAAAATTTTAATTGCCTATGTAGGGCACATTCAATTGCTACTAAACAGTGCTCTGGTCTGAACCTATTTGCCTATGGACTCTGTTGCTGGATGCTTCTTTCTTCTGATCTGAATCCATAGATTCCTTGCCACAAAAAAACAAGAACACTGAGGGAGGTGGTGAAAAGAATCACATCAGGAGTTCATTGTTCTAATCTGAACTTCAAGGAAGAGGGACGGTGTTTTGGAATGAAGTACAATAAACGCATGCTTAGGTGACGTGGGAGCCCCTGTGGACTGTGTTGCAGCTACAGGAATTCTCCTGTGAGGACTAAATAGACAAGCACACCTGAGTTGTCTCTTAGAGAACAAAGGGTTGTCCAAGCCAGGGATCTTGCTGGCTCCTTAGTGCCTGCTACACATGATTTACTCTCATCTGGGCTGTATTCACAGAGGCTCAGTTGTTTAGTACCACTGACTTTCGCTCCCTGCTCATCATAAACTCCACTACACTCAAGTGTGAAAGGAGGTAAGAGTAGAACCCCACAGCACCAAAGATAAGGTAATACCTCCACTGGCACACCTTGCCCCTTAGCTCCAGAGCCCCAGAACACCTAGGCCCCCCATCTCAGAAATCTGAACTCACACTGGGGCCAAGACTGGAATGGAGGACATGTGAAGGGAAGTAACAGTCTTAGGTATATTGGTGCCAGATTGTGAATTTCTTTGGAGTCTGTCCTAAAGGAAATGGGAAACCACTGAAGGTGCAGCAAAGGAAGGCAAATTAACATCACGTTGGCAAGAGGGACAGTATCATGGAATTTAATTGAAAAAGGCTGAAAAGCTTACTCGTTTTCCAGGAGTAAATGCCAAATGTGACACTTTAGCAAGATGGGAGACTGCCTCAGACCGCCAGAAAGGGACTCCGGTGAGACTTCTAAATCCTTCCTCTAGATGTTGAATTTCACTACAAACCCACTTCTAACTCCTTTCCATTTCTGAAATTCCCTTACTATGTCATACTATAACATCATGGTTATTTCTTGTTCGTGTTTCTGAAAAGGTATAAATGCTAGACTATTTACCAATTACATGTAAACCGTAGAATATGCACACAGTGTGAGCTTATTATAACAATAACCATAAATAGGCACAATACATATTTCCACTCCAATTATCCTAGCTACATCCTCTGTCATATAGAAAACAATATTACTTCTATTTTATGTGCCAAATTCAATGAAATTGTCAAATATTGCAGCTGTCACTCTAACCTGAACTGGTTCTAATTAAATACAACAGCTAAGTGGCTCATATCCTCTGACCCAGTCCTTGAAACCATCCCCACCAAGTTGCCAAGGTTTGTTTCTAGCCTTGTAGTTTGTCATCTTTATCGTGATTGACTCACAGTCACATGGATGGTGGGTGCACTGACTTGACGTGAGGAATTTTGCTAGGTACCTTCCATGCATGACTTCCTAACACAATCTGCCAAGTGTGTCTTGGAGAGCCTTCATCACACTAATAGGAAAACTCAAATTCAGAGACCTTTTTTTTTTTTTTGAAGATTTATTTATTTTTATACAAGAGCTGGGGTACAGGCCAGAGATGCGGGGGATGAGAGGATTCACCAGAGACAGAGCGGGGAACAGAACAGGCAGATGGACCAAAGTACACTGCTGAGGGGAGTAGTGGGCGAGATAGGAGAGGTCTGTCCCACCATGTGGGTTTCTCCCTGGCCGGCCGGGAATCGAACTCGTTCTTCAGTGGTTGCAGATTGCTTCATAGGTAGTGTCTTCAGCCCTGAGTCACCAGGAATGCCCAAGTTAAGAGACCTTTGACCCCACCTTATCACGGCATGTCTTCCTACCCAGTGCTCTTTCTAGGACCTGTTCCACCTCTCTATACTCCACATAGATATACAAGTGTCACTCTGTCTTCACCCTAAGTTCTTCAAGGCTAAAATCTTCCCACACTTTGCTATGATTCTGAATCCTTTCTCCATCCCTGTCACCTCCCAGCAAGTTTACCCCCCCACACATACTCCAATTTCTACTACTAGTGATTTAATGGCATCCACTCCAGATCTTTATCCAATTTATTGACAAGAACAAGAAGCAGAAGGCGGCACAGCATGCGTATCCGGCTATGCAATCTGGAATTCCTAAGTTCCAGGACCAGTTCTACTACCTACTACATTGCTGTATTTAGAATCAAAATATGGAAAATCACGAGTCTTAGTTTCCCCATTTCAAAAGTAGAAAATTGTCTCTGTCCCTCCCAAAAAAGTGAGAAAACAGGGATGGTGGTGCAGCTAAAGAAAACACCGGATCAGGCAGAAGCATGAAATGACTTTGTCTAGAGACAAGACAAGGTCAGCATGGCTGGCTCTACAAACAAGGTGGGTCAAAGTAGCATTAAAAGCACAGACTGTGATACCAACAGGCTTAGGGTTTAGCCCCAGGGCTGCCTTGATTTCCTCCTCTGTTTAACAAGGGGAATAAGAGCATCTACCTCACTTAAGGAGGCTGCCTCAGGGAGCCTGACCAGGAGTCCTGTCAAAACAATACCCAGGGCCTCCTGGGTGGCCGCAGCAGTTGAGCGCTGGGTTGTGAAGCTGCCCGCGGCCTCTGAAACGCCCGTTAGATCCCCGGCTGGAGGGTCCCACATGGTGCGCAGACCTCTCCTGCCGCCCGCTGCTCCCCTCAGCAGTGTACTACAGTCTGCCTGCTCTGCTCCCCGCTATGGCTCTGGTAAATTCTCTCACCCTCCCATGCTTCTGACTGTACCAAGTGCTTGTATTAATAAATAAATAAATAAATAAATAAATAAATAAATAAATAAAACAATACCCAACCTTTTTCAACATAATATTAGTGGAGCAGGTACCTTTGGTTCCAACACAGTGCTCAGCCCCGGAGCAGGCTTGCTTCTCAAGGATTCACTTACTTACTCATTCACGAAAACCTGGTGACTATCTGTGCTTATCCTAAGCATTTGGGGGTACATCAATGAATAAAATATGTCTTTGCAAAGTTAAAATCCTAAGAATAAGCAGTAAATAATAAATACCAAGCAATCATATATATGTCAGAAAGGATAAGACTATGGCGTAAGCAACAGCAGCCCAAAGGGAACAGGAAGGCAGATGCGATGTTAAGTTAGACCTGTGGAGAAATGACATCGAAGAAAGGCTTTCAAAGAAGAATATCGAGGGAAGAAATAGTCTAGAAGAGGTACCTACCCGTGTGAAGGTTGTCCATGGGGTCCTGCCTCGTGCCCAGAGGAACAGCAAGGTGGCCCCAAGGGCAAACTGGGCAAAGAGAAGAGAGAGAGCTTAGGGGAACACAGGTGCCAGTCAGGAGAAGACTGACAGATGGCAGGAAGTATTTTAACCTCTATTCTCAGTGACTTGAGAAGTATTGCAAGATTTTGAACAAAAGAGGGCCATGAACTGTCTGATCTTTGAAAAGGGTCTTTGCAATTGCTCTGCTGAGAGGAAACTAAGACTAAGGGTAAAGCAGGGAGATCCATTAAAAGCTCTTACAGTAATCCTTAGGAGCCAGGTGGGAGCATGTTGGGCCAAACGACAGAAAGACAGAGGTAAGTAGTTGGATTCTGGACATCTTTTTTTTTGGCGTTATTTTTCTTTTTGTACTGTGGGAAAATACACATAACAAAATCACCATTTTATCCATTTTTAAGTGTACAGTTTAATGGTATAAATATATTTACATGTGTGTAGCCATCACCACTGATAATTCCTGCTATCCTTTTCATCTTGTCAAACTAGAACTTGAAGAACTTTTGAAAGACAGCCAGGCATCACGATAGATGATGGATCCTATGATCAGATGGATACCCTCATGATCAGACAGCACAGGCATATCCTTTTTAAACAGAATGTACCTAAGTACAAACTCTTACCTACGTACAAAGTCCCCCTATTATCCAAAAGTCATGAAGGCTTTCCCTTGCATGTTGTTGGGATTTTAGACTGGGTTAGGACGTCAACAGATGTCCCAATTGTCACCCAAGTAATCTGAAATGCTGGACATACTCTGTAGGTCTGGGGTCATCTCTGCTGCATGCACAAACAAGGATGCTGACACAAAAGCACCTCTAAGAGCTTCAGTGAAACGGAGCCAGACCAGGCTGAAGGAAGGTTGTTTGCCCCAAGGCACTGTCCTCTCTGGGTGTGGTGCTATTACCTGGAATAAGAGAGCCCATAACTCTCACCTCGCAGGTTCTCAACATCCAAGAGTCATCAGCAGCTAACTAATCCAGGGGTTGGCAACATTTTTCTATAAAGGGTCAGATTTCCATAAAGAGGCCACAGAGTGTCTGGCATGACTTCTCAGCTCTGCTGTGACAGGACAAAAGCAGCCACAGTTAATTGTAAATGAATGAGCAAGGCTGTGTTCTAACAAAACCTTATTTGTGAACTTTGAAATTTAATTCATTTTCACATATTGTGAAATATTTTCTTTTGATTTTTTTTTCCCCCAACCATTTAAAAGTGTAAGACTCATTTGTAACTTGTTGGCCAAATCCAGCAGGGCTGGATACAATCATAGTTTGATGAGCCTGGGACTAACCCACACCACATGTCTTAGGACACTCATGGCTATAGGGTGTTTCCAACATCCAGCCCTCAACATGGGCAGGGGTGGAGGGGTGTCTCCAGCTGGCTAGGATAAAAGAGATGCCCCGCACCCTGCTCCCACAAATACAGTCCAACTGGGCACGGAGATCCAGGTCTTATTCCCGTGGGGTGGTCTCCCCATGCAGCTCCAGTCTGTCTTCACTGCTGTGACCATCAAATGTGCCTCCTGGAAAGCTGCTGCCAATTCACAAAGGTGTAGAACCAAGAACAAGGCACCTGCTCTTCATGACACTTTCCTGCCATCTACTGGCTAATTGTTAACACCAGATCTACACCAAATGTGAATTTGAATGGGGCTCCCTTGGCGTTTTGGCAAAAAACATTTGTTTGATTTAAGCAGTAGACTGCCTGGATCTAGGGATTAGAGACTGGGAAGCAACCGACTCAAAGAAGTCCCAGAAAATGTCATGCGAATCACACCAAGATCTCTTTTCCACAACTTTCTACAATTTGGGGAAGGGGTTGTAGAGGGAATGGAAGGAATCGCCTGCCTGCTCTTTTCCAGTCTGCAGTGGTAGGCTGCCTGCTGCTCTGAATGGGGGAGCAGTGCACACAGACATCAGTAGGGGCCCCACAGACTGGCCCCAACCCCTGGAGAAACGAGGATGGAGGTGGCCATCAGCACCTCACATGCATGGAAGACCTTGCAAGGGCAGTTGGTCCACAGCACGGTTCTTCAAGTAATTCTGAAAGGCCTCCAAGCTGAGAGCAGAACCTGAGGGAGGCTCAGCTTTTCCACTAACTCTGACACCTTCAGTCAGCAATAGGCCTCCTCCTGCCTCAGTTTCTCTGTCCCCTCCACAAGAACACTCTTTCTGAGTGTTGTTATCTAATAGAGGTTATGTGACCGTGGGATGAACACCCTCTGCACAGCATTATACTGGAATGGATATTTCTGCACCTGAGAGGCTGGAGTGAAGGTTGGAAGTACAAGGGCTGGTTCTACTCATGTGAAGTGTAAGAGCAATACCACAAAACATTTAAAGATAGTCCATAGCATGGCTCCAGGCTTTCAGGACATAGCAATGAATTCTCAGATGTCAAAAGAAAAGGTCAGACACTGGGACCAAGAGATAATTGAAAAGACTATAAGTCCACCATCTCTAATTCAAAATGAAAACCCTCAGCCCCAGGCCATGCTCCATTCACTATTAGGGGAGCAGAAATTAAAAAACAGGGAGGATCTGTTTTGCCCTGCCTCCTAGTCTTCTGGAAATTTCCAACACTCACAGGAAGGAAAGAATGAAGGTCAAGAGTTCCCACAGCAAAACAGGTGTGGGCACAATGAAGTCTTGGGAAGCCCAAGGTGCAGGTCTCCTGGAACCAGGGGGCCCTGTGTCAGGCCTAGGGTGAAGGGTGTGCATAAAATGTAAACATCAGTCCCAGATCTCCTAACAAAACTGTCCAAGAAGAGCCAAGGGATCCCAGTGTTATGACAGCTGCACTGGGGCAGGCCAACACTAGGACGCCTGTGTGGGGACAATGGGTCCTTTGTGGGCTCAAGGTGGGTCTGGGGAGGGGGAGCGTGAGGAGGCAGCACTCCCCAGTACCCCAGAAATGGAAGACTGCATGGGAAAGGCTGAGTACTATGGCTCATCCAACCTTGAGTCCACCATGAACTGACAAGGTTCTTGATTAATTTTTGAAAACTCCCTCCATCTCCTTCACACCCGACAACTGGACTTCACGCTGAAGCTTCTTTCTGGGAGCATGGGGTTTCTCTGAGCCTGGCATGTTGTAGAGTCTGCCTCCTTAGAGCACAGAAGGGCAACTGGCATGACATCCCTGGCACGCAAAACACAGGCCTATGAGCAATCCACTCTGACCTAAATCAGGTCGGCAGGAAACCCAGCAGCTCACCGGCCATCCCTTCCTACAACCAGCTCAAGAGCACCACTCTCAGCCTCTCCTCCTCACCTGCTTTCCTGCTGCTCCATCTCTCACTACCCTTCCCTGAGTCAGGGCCACAGGGCTCAAGGCCCTTGGGCTGCATGAAGGACTGACTCTGAGGAGAGCCCACGGTTCCCTGGACAAAGCCCTCCCTGCCCAAGTCCAGATTGTAACAGTGAGAGTTTCCTGAAGACCCAAAGATAAGCCCAGGGAATTAGAACAGAGAATAACTTAGAGGTAGACCCCATATTGCCCTAGAGGACCCTGACAAATTGCATACCTCACTCAGGACATCCTCCTGGAGGCCACAGGTCACCACCCACCAGCACCAGTAAGGCCATGCTTCAGCCCCTTCTGCCATCTGTGTGGGATATTTCTTTATTTGTTCAGAACTCAGACATTCAGAGATGTATTTACTGGCTCTGCTTAGACCCCAACACTGATGTCCTGCCCTAAGATTCAAGCCTGATGTCCTGCCCTAAGATCCATCACTTCCCAGGATGATTTATAATACAAGTTCATCCCCTTCAAGAGAAAACTCCTCCACTCAGGCCAGTTCCCATGAGGCACAGAGGCTGAAGTGCCACTATGGACAGTGATGCCAGCCTGTGCTCTCCACTCTCTGGAGTGCTTCTGTTAGGGGGAAAAGGATGTTCTAAAGCTAATTCCATACAGGCTTTGTGGACTCCACCCCACCCCAGGCCAAAGCCAAAGACACTGGGAACTCCAAATCCCATCACCACCAAAGGGAAGGTGGCTGGGACCTGAGGGTGGGGTTAAGCAGCCAGGTTGGTATAAAGCCAGACACGTGGGCTTTGGAGGGGTTCCCCATTTTGACTCTCCGCCAGCTCACAGCATCCGGCCAGCTCAGAGAGTGCTTTTTGGGTTTCCAGATCTGCGGATCGGGTAGGATGCATTTAAGACTTTATTTCCCTATTTTCTTCCTGAGTTGTACATTTCCTTATTTCCTTTTCCCTTGTAAATAAACCTTGTATTAACCTTCTGTGTGTGCCTGTAGTAGAGTATTAATAAGTCCCTTGTAAGCGCGTGGGTGAGGATCCACAGCCAGGCAACCCGTTCAATATCGGGGCTGCCCTATAACACTTCTGGGCAAGTGTCTTCCTCTTCCCCCACACAGTTAGTCACAGACTCCCTGAAGCTCTGGGGAAAGGAGAGCACTGTGGGATCAGAAAACAAAGAAGATGCTTCCTTAGCTTCTCTTCACAAAAAGTACCATCCAGGTGTGGGGTCAAAGATTAGAAAGGCAAGGAAGGAAAAAGATATAAAGGTGTGTTATCCACCACCACTCCCTTCCTCCTCCACAACACATCAATATGTGTCCAATGAGGAGATAAGGATGTATCTTCTTCATACAGACAAAGAAGATACACCATCTAGTGTGTGTATCTGTGTGTCTGTGAGCATATCTATTGATATGTGGGTCTATGCGTGTCTGGGGGACTATGTCTGGGTGTGTGCACATATATCCTCCAAGGAAACGTTGGGAGAGAAAGCATGAGGCTTAGACCAAGCATCAAAGCCATACTTTCTCCCCTTCTCTCCTTGGACCCAGTGTAGGGGTTAGGGATGGACATACAGTGGACTAACATAGAGTGGACTCCTCTTGAAGCCTGGGTCTGAATTAGAACTGAGAGTACAGGACATCTAGGAAGACACAGCAGCAAGCCTTTCAGAGAGGCCTGACCACCTTAATCCTTAAGGATATGAAAAATACACCAAAAATAAGCAAGGATCAGCATAGGGTAAGAGAGCAAGATGAAACCTTGGCCAGCTAGCTGCCCCCACTGTACAACACGAGTGGCTGGTCAGTCCCAGGCTCCCCAATTAAAACCAGCAAGTTTTAAACTGAAAATGGCTGAGCAGTAACTAAGTCAGCAATTAACCAGGAGATGGTTGGTTTCTCTCTATAAGGCATAAAGGAATTTAGACTAGAATTACGGAAAATAAAGAAATTACATTTCTTTCACACCCAAATCTAACTGGGAGCTTTGGGCCACAACGAAATCTACATGTCTGTGCAAGTAGTGTTCTGAGGGTCCCCAGTCAGGGGCTGCACCAGGAGAGTTCCACACACACAGCCCTGTGCCCCTCCCCACAGATCCCACCTCACTGGAGGTCTGGCCCTCACACCAGCACACCAGAAGTCCAAGGCGCAGGGCTATATGAGTTCCACAAACTCACTTGATGGTAATCACTGCTGCTGCTTTATGAAAGGATTCCTTCGGGTTGGAAAGACTCCGTTTATAGTGAAAGTCAATGAACTTCAGACTATAAACAAAGATTAAGCTCCTCCACAATGTTCAACAACTTTACAATGTAAAACCCTGACAGTCAGGAAGAGATTCTTAGGCGTGTCCACACTGCCCCCTGCTGGAAGCTTCACCGGCAGAGGCCGGCAAAGGCCACTGTCCTCAGGGAGCACTGGACTGTCAGGGCTTGCTCTGAGCCTGCCCAGGCGTCTGCTACCGCTAACGTGTCTTATCTTTACAAGCCATTTGCTAGTAGCCATTCTAGATAGCATCATTCTTAATTCTTGGAAATCACTGCATGCCAGACTCTGACTTGGGCCCAGCAAGCTACTCTGGGAATTCTGGCCAGACCTGCTGACCACAAAATGTCCCAGAGCAGACTGGTTCAGCCATAGTAAACCTGGGCCAAGGGGCAGTTCAAGGAGGTGAAGTGTATTTCCACATGGGGACACGGGATCTGTTTCTAGGGCCCTCCCCTAATTGTTTCCATTGTAATCTACAGGCATACCAGCAGAAGAAACTTCCATGGCAAGGGAGGGGGCCCAACTTTACCGGGTGCCTTCTGAGCTCTAGGAAGTCTCTGGATCCATCTTATGGAGGGAATTCGAAATCTGTAATTGATCAGGATCCTGAGGGCATGGGCAGCAGCTGAAATCACTCAAAAAGGGACAAAGCTGTATAAAATTGTCATATTCCTAAAAAAAAAAAAAAAAAAACCAACAAACAGAAATCTTTAGAAAGACACCCAATATTAAATTTCAAATCCAATGATGTAAGAATGGTTATATTTTAATTGATAATATTCATTCAGTGAAAAGGACAATATTTATTTACCGATATGACCAACATGAGCACATAAGGCTTATGCATCCAAAAAACAGGTATGCCCATGGCAATTTTCTATTTCATAGAATTGTAACACATCTGCCCCTTTTTATTTTTCAGTATTTTTATGCTACTTATTGTACTATTCTTATAATCCTAGAAACATCTTTATTCTTAAAAAGGAAAAACATTTGTAAACAAGAGCAGATAAAGGAGAGAACAAGCTCTCTGAGAAGACAAGCATGTTGGAGTGCTGGACCTTGGACAAAAAGAAAACTCTATCTGCTTCCACAGAGGGGTCAGGTGACCCAATAAGGCCACAGCAGGGGAAGCGAAAGATCTGGGACTCATGCCTGAAGGTCCTCTCTTCCCCAGAAACAGGACAGGATGCTGTCTTCTGAAGTGGACATATATACATGCTGTAGAGAAGCTGTGGAGGACAGCAGCAGCAGAAGTGAGCACCAGTCCAGACCAGGCCCTTCCCTGGCTCAGGTGTCACACTTCCAGCTCCAGACTCACTAATCTGATTGGTCATTTGGTCGCCTCTCTCCGGGCTGTATGTCCAAGCCACAAGAGGGGGGCTTGGGTACCCCTTGTTGGCTTGTAAGCGCAGAACTTGAGTGGCCGGTCCCGCCGCTGAACTACGTTTCCCATAATGCTTAAGGAAGCCCGGGCCGCCGAGGTCCGGAGTCCGGCAGGAGGGCTCGCGCGTTGCCTCCTGGGAGTTGTAGTCCAGTGCGATCGCGCCGGCGCTGCTGCGGGCTCGGCGCTGGCCTTTGTCTGTCTGCGGGCGCGCGCCGCTGCGGTGAGTGAGGCCGCCGGCCGGGTTTGTGCGCCCGGGCTAGGCGGGGACGCGCTGGCAGGCCGCCACCCTTGGGGCCGCTGCAGCCCCGAGCAGGCCTGATGGGACTGGGCTCGAGGGAGGCCAGCTGCGAGGGGTGAGGTCTGCGGCCCGTTGGGAAGGGTCCATCTGCACCAAGAGCTGGGTGCCGAAGCAGGCCTGGGGCATTAAAGGGGGCAAGGGACAGGCTGGGAGGAGTCGCTGGGGCCTCTCCAGCCGCAGCTCTGCAGGGCAGGCCATTGATGAAGACCTCCCGCATCCAGGACACACAGGATGCTGAGGCCACAGACAGGTGTGCCCTGGGCCTGTGGTGAGGGGAACGGTGGACAGGGGAAAGAAAAGTAGGGAGGGCGAGTGGGAGGACAGACAAACTCCTCTGGGGGGGGATGGAGAAAAGATACACTGGATTCAGGTGTGTGGAGAAAACAGTCAGCCCCATGTAGATGCTCTTAATCTGTCCCCAGGAGGGTCCCTAGTCAGCAAAACTTGCCCCCTCTTGGCCTCTCCTTTTGAGGACTGTCTGCTTCAGGCTTTATACCTATGGGTGGGCAGAGACCCTTCACCTTTGCTCTTTTGTTCTCCTAGAAGCTCGCTGATTTGACAGTATAATAACTATTTAATAAGTGAAGAAGAATAGTGCTGTTTAGTTATTGGCCAAGATTATATGGCAGGAGGGGAGGTGAGTCAAGGCAAAATCCAAGTTGTTCATGGCCTAATTTTGTGCTTTTTCCAAAGTATATAGCAAGCTTTCTGATAGGAAATCAGTATTTTCTGTGATAAATCACTTAATTTAAAATCTAGGAAATTGATTCTTCAGACTTATGATCTAAGGAGAAAAATAAGACAGTTTTCCATTATTAATCAAAGAAGATTCCTGAGACACACTGAATTATTTATAGGTCTCACAGCATGTGGAAAGGCAGAGCTTTAAGTCCTAAATCCACTTGTTCTCACTAAACTCTGTTTGCTGCACTCCCCAGGGACAGAGTCCAAGACAGGAGCCGATGCCCTGTACTTTCCACTGGCTCCGGGTGGATCTGTACTTGTTGAGCAGTGACACCTTGAACTTCCAAGTGAATGTCCTTTCGCATCCTGGCACAATGATAAGGGATTCGTTTGTGGCTTATACATCAAATTGGTGGTGAGTTCTCCAAATAAGAGTTTAAAATGCCTCTCCAGTCCACAGACCGTGCCGTCATTAAGAAGACCAGGTGTTTAGGTTTAGAAAAAAGAATTGTAGCATCTCACTGCTTTCATTAAGAGGCCACCATTTTGATAGGATGTATTAGGGAAATACGTAGATTATATATTTAACCACTGCATAGATAACATACAAGAATTCAATAATTAGGGTCCCAAAGTAAGAAGTAAATATTCAAAAAGAAAAACTTGAAAAAAATAATTTGGAGCAGAGGGATCCTGTGACCTGGAAGAATAATGAATTGTGACCAGGCTCTGTTCAATTCTGTTCCATTTTATAAAAATTCTCACCAGTCCTTCAGTGATAAGGAACTTGAAAATAGTCAAGTATAGGGGCATAGGCCATAGACTATACAAAAAACCTGAAATTTGGACCTTTTCTCTACCTTGATTCCTGTCTGGCTCTGCTCTGAGAATTTGGGTAAGTTACTTGTTGGAGTGCCAGACTTGGATATGGTATTGACAAATGTTTATACTTTCTCAAACTGGTATTCTCATGTTTGAACAATAGGAGAGTGATGGTTCTGAGTCTGGAGTCTCCTAAGAATTGCTGAAGGGTAACATAAAAATCTTATGTTCTATCCACTATCCATATACCCTTGGGAGAACTGGAAAGGAGAGCTAGTCATTTCCATCACACATCCAACCATAAAAGCTGAAATGTTTTTTCAGATTCTGAATTCCACTAGAGACTTGGAATATGAAAAAAAAGCAAGTGGTTAGGTAGGGGTAGAAGTGGAAGATCCCAATCACATGCCAAGGTACAAACACCAGTGACCATAACCTTGGGATTAGCAGGAAGAAATGTGTGTCTATGTGTTGTCTGCTTTCCCATCTTCTGCTTCCTCCTGCACTGATTGGTGGGGATCCTGGTCCACTTTGGTCCATTTTGCCATTACATTACAAGTCACTGACATCAAGGAATCCCTACTTCCTGCATTCACTCACATGTCCCAAACTGGTGATCCTGTGGACTTTATCCTTCTCACTTACCATTCTCCCTCCCTTTCCTGTTTTTGTTATTCTGGGTTGTTTTGTTTTGTTGGTTTTATGTATGTGTGTATGTGTGTTGTTGTTTTTTTTTTTTTCTCCTCAGGTTCTCAAGAACAGCCCATGGAAGAATCATATGAAGAGGTGTTGATTAAGGTCATACAGCAGGAGTGGACATGTTTGGGTTTCCGACAGCTACCCTGCTGGACTGTCATGGACGATATGCCCAGAATGTAGCATTTTTCAGTGAGTGAGTCGGTTGATCACTGGGATGCCCTTAGCACGCCATATTCAGCGTCCTTGTTCTCAGTCTTCCTTAACAGACTGAAGAAGCAGAGGAAACATTCCTCTGGTAGAGCTTACAGAGAAAGCCTGCAGTTTGGAATTAGAAATAACAGTAGAAACAATGAGAACTGCCGATAAGGAGCTAGTCATAAGGTAGTCTCCACACAGCTCAGTTCTCCACACAGTCACTGAATAAGGGTAAGACAGGAGAGCAAGGAGAAAATTCTCCCCAGCATGACTTCAAGAAAACTGCTGATAGTGATGACTGGACCCATATTTAAAGTGGAATAGGAGGCTCAGATGCAAAGCAATATTGTAAAATGGTGTCAATATCTGCATAGGAAATGTTTGAGAATAATTTCCCAACCAAATTTATTTTACTTCCACCACAGTTTGGCAGACAGCAATAGCATGGGTTTAAAGGGAAAAGTTCCTTGAATCAGATTTTCTCATTTCCTTGGCTCTGTCTGTGCTATCAGACAAGTTATTTAACTTTCTTGAGCTCCAGGCTCTTTGTATAATGGGACAGTAAGCTCTGCCATGGAGAGTTAGTGATTAGAGATTAACAGATATAAATTCCCAAAGATTCTAGTACATATTTCTTGACATTGTGGCGCCTCTACCACTGTCAGGACAGCAGTTTGGAGTGGAGGTGGATTTCTCATGAAGCACATGAAATTTAACTTTCAGGACCCCTTGCTTGTATTGTCCTTTCTCTATTTTTTTAAAGATGTATTTATTTATGCATTCAAGAACTGGGGTATAGACCAGAGGTGCAGGGGGGTGAGAGGATTCACCAGAGTAAGGAGCAGAACAGGAGGATCTACTAAAATACACTGCTAAGGGGAGCAGTGGGCGAGACAGGAGAGGTCTGATGCGCCATGTGGGTTGCTCCCTGGCAGGCCGGAGATTGAACTCGTGCTGCATTTGCTGGAGATAGCTTGATACCGCTGTGTCTTTTAACTCCTGTGCCACCAGGGAGGCCTTCTTGCATTGTTCTCTAAGGCCCTATCCCTCCTTGTATATTTTTTCCTTAATATAGTGTCTGCAAAATGTTAAGGTTTTAGACACAGTACAGCTTAGATCCACACCTTTTTTGGGATCAGAGTAAACGTGGCCATCAGACACCATGTGATCTGTATATTTCTCTTAATTTCTCAGGGTGTGGTTTATTTCTGTGAAGTAGGAACAATCATGTCCACCCCACAGGATTATTTGGGAAGCTAACTTAAATGCATGCCTGTGTTTGAATCCCAACCCTGCACTGACTGCATGACCTTTCACACCTTTCCTATGTGCTCATTTCCTTATCTATAGCAACCTCACAGGATATGCTTATTTTCAGGAATAAATTACCTATGCAACATTCATAGTATAATGTCTGGCGCATAAGCACTCAAAACATCACTTCTTTTTTCCCTGTTCTTCTCACTCAGCATATTGGTGCATCTCACATGAATTCCCTCTCATTTTACCAGATGTGATGACAGAAGCCCACCACAAATATGATCACTCTGAGGCCACAGGATCCTCCAGCTGGGATTTCCAGAATTCTTTCAGAAGAGAGAGACTGGAACAAAAATCCCCAGATTCTAAGACTCTACAGGAAGAGTCACCTGGAGTGAGACAGAGGGTCTATGAGTGCCAGGAGTGTGGAAAATCCTTCAGGCAAAAGGGTAGCCTAACATTACATGAGAGAATCCACACTGGTCAAAAGCCCTTTGAGTGTACTCATTGTGGAAAAAGCTTCAGGGCCAAAGGCAATCTTGTTACACATCAGCGAATACACACAGGAGAGAAGCCCTATCAGTGCAAGGAGTGTGGGAAAAGCTTTAGTCAAAGAGGTAGTCTGGCAGTTCACGAAAGACTCCACACTGGACAGAAACCTTATGAATGTGCTATTTGTCAGAGAAGTTTCAGGAATCAAAGTAACCTTGCAGTTCATAGAAGAGTTCACAGTGGTGAGAAGCCCTATAGATGTGATCAGTGTGGAAAAGCCTTCAGTCAGAAGGGAAGCTTAATTGTTCACATCAGAGTCCACACAGGCCTGAAGCCCTATGCCTGTGCACAGTGCAGGAAGAGTTTCCACACCAGGGGGAATTGTATCCTGCATGGCAAAATCCACACAGGGGAGACCCCCTATCTGTGTGGCCAGTGTGGAAAGAGCTTCACCCAAAGAGGGAGCCTGGCTGTCCACCAGCGAAGCTGCTCGCAAAGACTCACCCTATGACCACTCTCTTCAAAGAAAGTTCTGTGAATTAAGAGTACAACATTGTCCTCTGAGATCAAGCTATTTCTTTAACTATGGACTGCATGGAGCCTTTCAGGAAGACCAGCATTGGACAGGACAAACACTGACTTTCCTTTCCCCCAAATGAATATGAAAAATAAATGTCTTGTTTATTATCATTATCATGTATATCTCATAATTTCTGTTTATTTTGAACTAATTTCCCAAGGGGCCTCCATTAATCCAGTGATACTTGGAGATTATTTTCTCGTCAGATCGTTTTTAAATTTGTAGTTGACTTTATTAGCCTTTTAAAAAACATCAGTTCTTTATCCATTCCAAGGTTCGTTTCTTCCCTACATATTCAAATTAATCCGTTTTTGCATTCAAGACCACCGGGAAAATTGCATGGCATGAATAACTATTTTAATAATCCTCTTATTGAACATTGTCTTTCCTGGATGATACCCCCAATAACTTAGTCTAACAAATCACTCATGTCCAGAGCAAAGTCCTGATCTTTCCTTTCAAAAGAAGATTCCAATCCATCAAAAGTTTGAAGTCTATACATTGAGATTTTTCTTCAGTCTTCTACTCCTTAGAGAAAATTTTTTATAGCCAAAAAGCAGACACCCCCTATGCAATTTTTTGAGAACCCTAAGCTTATTACCATGGCCTCTGCTTAACACCTACTTCCTGGAAAAACACAATGACCTTCATTCCATTTTTGGCAATAGTAGCAATATCTTGGGGTTGGTGTCACCCAGAAAGAGTGTGTCTTTATTAGTGGATCTGAATTTGTATTAAATAATGAAGTCACAGTCCTTCAACAATACTTCTTCCCACATAAACACATGAAGAAAGATGAAAGCACACTAATTTTTTTAATCACTCGTGGGTGATATTTGAAAAATACTGGAGAACAGAAGTTGGCCTTGAAGAGAAATTTTCATTTTTAAGCCTTGGCCATAAATTTTCATGTTGACCATTTATGTAACTAAAACGATGGTGATGTAGCATGTGGTTTTCTTGATAAGATACTGTAAGCGACCTAATCCAGAAAATATAATCTAGAGAAGGAAATTATATATCAAGTGTTAGGAAAATTATATCAAAGTCTTTAGACACTGAAAAGCTTTCGAAACTATAGGTTTGAATAGTAATACAAGAAGTCCTCCAAAGATACCCTGACAGGATTTGAAGATGTGTACAAGAATGTTTGTATCCTCATTTTTAATAGTCATAAATGTACAATAATCCAAATGGCAAATAGCAGGTGATAAATTGTAGTAATATCATATAATGAAATGTGATTCATCAATAAAAAGTAACAAGTTATCTCTGAAATAAGATGGATGAGTCTCAACGCCTGTTGAATGAAAGAATTCAAGTACATGCACAAATAAAGTATTTTATTTATGTGACTTCACAAAACATTATAATATGCCATAATAGAAAATAAAAATGAAACTACTATAATAATAGTTAGCACTCAAGGAAGGTAAGGTAGACCTGCAATTAAAATTGACTTTAAAGGGGGCACAGGCAACTTTATAAAGTGGGACAATATACTATACCTTCCTTACTTCAGGTGTTGAATGTGTGGGTCTATGTGACTGTCAAAAATCCACTGATTTCAATACTTAAAATCTATAGTAGAACACAACATAGTGATGACTTCAGCTCTTTAAGTTCCAAATTTTTTTAAATTTTTCTTCCTGATTCTCTTGGAATACTTGCTCTGAGGAAAAGCAACAACCAACCATGGAAAAAATCTGAGTCCACCTATGCTGGATAAGTTACAAGGGCTCCAGTAAAACAGGTTGTCTGCAGACAACTTACCTTATTTTGATCTGAAAAAGAGAGCATTAATTCTTTCACTATTAAGTGTGCTCTTAGCTCTAGTTTGCTTTTTTGTGGTTTTGTTTTTGCAGTTGTCCTTTATGAGATTTGAGGCAGTTCAGATAAGGATGTCCACAGGCAGATCTCTTCCTAGTTGCTGAAAGCTTTTATTATGAATGGATGTCACATTATGATGAATACTTTTTTCTGCATCAATTGGTATCATTATTCATTTTTTTTTAGGATTTAATCTTCTTTAATATAGATTACTTTGACTAATTCCCAAAGATTGAACCAGTCTTAAATTCATGGGATAAACCTCATTTGTTCATGGTGTTGTGAACATAACATATATACACATACATACATACATATGCACACACACACACATATATATATAATTTCACTTGAATTTATTTTGTAGATGATGGTAGAGCATGTTCTTTTGAGCTTTCAAGCTATTTAGAGACCTCATTCATACACACAGACATTTGTTACACACACATACGCACACACATGATTATCACTAACAGCACCAGCTAACATTTATCTTGTGTTTACTATGCATCTGTCATACAGTTAAGCATTTTACATTATCTCCTTTAAACTAATAAAAGGTTATCTGCCTGTGGCAGAAGATTTGACAGGCGATATAACTAATCAGTGGTCTTGCAAAATATGCAGAGGTGATCTACATATCTTTCACCCTCAACTCAAAACTTCTGTTCCAGTTGCTGTTAATATAGTTTTAGATATTATTAAATGGCCTACTCACCTGTATGAGCATGTGATGGAACTTCTGGCACCTCTATCCATGGCTCTTCCCCTTGCTCCAGCTGGGTGATTAATTGGGGTTTGGAGGAGAGAAGCCCTGCTCATAGACAAAGGAATGTGCCTGTGGTTATGAAACACAGGATGCATTGTAGACCACAACCCCAATTTAGGTATCTACAAGGATTGTGGCTATGTCAGGGAATTCTAGAATGTGGTATCAAGGAGGCCCAACCCACATAGTTAAAGAATATAAAGAAATGTGGGAGGGAGGGGCCTCCCTGGTGGCACTAGGGGTTAAGTCTCAGCACTGTGAAGCAATCGGCAGCCACTGCAGCACAAGATCAATTCCCAGCCACGGAGCTGACCCACATGGTGCAGCAGGCCTTTCCTGTCTTGCCTGCTGCTCCCCTCAGCAGTGTATCTCAGTAGATCCACCTGTTCTGCTCCCCACTCTGTCTCTGGTGACTCCTTTCACTCCCCTACACCTCTTTCCTACACCCCAGCTCTTGTATGCATAAATAAATAAATCTTAAAAAAAAAAAAAGAAATGTGGAAGGGAGTGTCAGTAGAAAACTAGGCCTCCTTGAGGATGGCAAGCTCCTCTTGTAGGTGGCAGATGAATTATGACATGGAAAGTTTAGAGAACTGGGCCAGCCTGCAAACAAAGATGTCCGTCTTACACTGTGGATGTCCCTGACCTTTTGGAGGGGTAAAAGGAACATACATTCCAGCCTCTAAGTAAATGTTAAACAACAAAACAACTTATTTACATTTTTAAATATTGCCCAAATCATTTACCCTGTAAAAACACAAAGTTGCCTAACAGATCAAAGAGAAAGATATACTTACCCATGGACACCAGATTCTCAAAGTTTTCCAGCATCACACCCCTGTCCAAGGCCACTGAGCACCGTCCAGGTGTCTCCATTCATTCTGGTAAAGGTCACAGAGCCAGAGCCCCAGGCATCAATGATCCCTGCAAAATCAAATGCAATTCTGCTCATCCAGGAACTGTTAACACCCTGTCCCTGAAGTAGGAAAACAAGAAGGCCTCACTGGAGAAGGAAAACAAGGTATCCCAGGCCAGCTTCCAACAGTTCAGATAGATTATTTATGGGAAGGGAGGAGGCAGTTTACGAACGGACCAAAGGACCAAAGAGTAGAACTGCATCATAGAAATGAATAGTTAAAAGATGTGTTCAGCACTTTCTGCCCCATTATAGCAGGAAGACTCACAGAAGAAGTAATTTAGATATAGATTTCTTATGTTCTTACAACTCCTTGATGAATTCCCCGCTGGGAAGATGGAAAAAGACCTTTGGACGATTACAGAATTTATGTGCATAGATTGCTCTTTCTCCTTTAGGGCAATTTTTTTAAGGATTTATTTATGGATACAAGAACTGGGGTGGGGGCCTCCCTGGTGGTGCAAGGGGTTAAAATGCAACATGTGAAGCTGTCCACAGCCACTGCTGCACGAGTTAGAACCCTGGCCAGCAGCTACCCACATGGTGCAGCAGACCTCTCCTGACTCTCCTGCTGCTCCCCTCAGCAGTGTATTTCAGTCAATCTAACTGTTCTGTTCCCCACTCTGTCTCTGGTGAATCCGCTAACCATCACCACCCCCTCTGGCTTGTACCCCAGTTCTTGTATGCATAAATAAATAAATCTTAAGCAAAAAAGAACTAGGGTGTAGGCCAGAGGTATGGGGATGGGGGATAGAAGCAGGTAAGACAGAAGAGGTCTGCTGTGCCATATGGGTCAGCTCCCTGGTGGCTGTCGTGCTGCAGTGGCTGCCCACAGCCTAATAGTACTGAGACTTAATCCCTTGTGCCACCAGGGAGGTCCCACCTTTAAGGGCAATTTTAAAAGTGGAATGATTATCTAATATTCATCAAGGATTTAGAGTTTCTTCTAACTCAGTGTTTCTTAATCCTCATGGTACATTAGTATTAGCTGCAGATTTTTTTATTTATTTTTATTTATTTTTTTAAGATTTATGTATTTATGCATACAAGAACTGGGGTACAGGACAGAGTTTTTTTTTGGGGGGTGAGAGGATTCACCAGAGACAGAGCGGGGAACATAACAGGCAGATCGACTGAAACACACTGCTGAGGGGAGCAGCAGGCAAGCCAGGAGAGGTCTGCTGTGCCATGTGGGTCACCTCCCTGGCTGGGGAACGAACTTGCGCTGTAGTGGCCGTGGTGAGCTTCAGAGGTTGCGTCTTAACCCCTTGCGCCACCAAGGAGGCTCCTAGATGCAGATTTTTTAAATAGTGATGCTGAAGCTGGCTCCTATCATATAGGCCAGGGAGTCCCGGGTGGTCTATGTATTGGGGTTTAAATTTAGGTGATTCTTAAATGCAATCCGGCTTAAGAACTACAACTTTGCAACATGGGCGTTGCAAAGATAAGGATGTCCACCCGGTGGCGACAAAGCACTTCTACGCGAAAATGGTTTCACACAAAAACCCAGTCCCAAGACTTTGGAGCTACACCAACTCTAATCTAGTGCTCCAACAGGACGAATATGTAAGAAGACAGGCAAAACTATCTTTGCTATTATTGCTTGTCAACCAAAGTAATTCTTGCCATCACTGGGGAAAATTCCAGGAAAATTTTGAAAAAAATAACGTGTAGTTAAAAATATCTTATTCACCCAATTATCTGAACTAGAATCTAGAAATATTTTATCAGTACACTCTTCCTAGTGCACAGTGATAAAATAGACTAGGATTTTAAAAAAAAAGGGCAATATTGATCCTATACTATATGTGGAAAAATTTGATGTAAGATCCCTCCAAGAATTATGAAAATAGAAATTAAAATCAGTACAAGTCAATTAATTTAAGATATGCTCACAAGAGTGAAGGAAATATGCAGAGGTAACAATGTGATTTATTTTTTAAGTGTGAAATACTTGATTGGCAGCTCCCAATTTTCCCTTCTCCCATAGTCTGCCTAGCTCTATCATAGAAGCTGTAAAGGCTATAAACATGATCTCTGATCCACCTTAGCACCCAGGCATAACTTCCTTAATTCAAACCATCACTGCTCCATTGTTGGAGCAGCCTTTAGAATTGCTAATCAGATGCATAAGCCACGGAGATCACAAACTAAAGCCCGAAATCACAGAACTGAACTTACACTAAGAAAGACTGGCACAAATGAAAAACAACATAGGCATCAAAACTAAAGGAAAAACAAACTTCTGAGTTCCAGAGCAGCCGCCATGTGGCTTCCAATGTCATCTTGGAAAGTCGGGTAGAGTGCCTTAGGGCCCTGGCGTTTGAATAGTTGCATAAGTGCATTGGTGGTTGAGCTACACTAACAAGTTTTTGTTTATCTGATATTCATATTAATGGGCTTTTGGTGTTTCATCAGGCAGCCCTGGGTGGAAGTGAGTTGAACAAATATACCCCAAGTTACAGTGTGATTGATGGGTTAGGAAGACATTTTGACATAGTGGCAGAAGAACTTTTAGTACAATTCTGCATCTTTCAGCTACCATCTCCTTATGTGATGAATCAGAGGTATTCAGATTCCATGGTTGTCCAATTTTGCTTAGTTTCAAAAACTTTGCACAAAGGAAACCCAATATAGTAAGCAGATAAAAGTTGCATTACTCTGATTAAAGCTTGAATGTGGGTAACTCCCCAGTGCCAGGTGGTAGAATCACTGTATTTGATGACTTAAAATTCCTGTTACCTCTCTAATCTGTGAGTCCAGATGAATTCCTTCCACAGGAAGCATATCTTATCTCCTCCTGTTTGTTGTTAAGCTTATCTTATTTTTTTCTATTTATGGTGATAAAGGCTGGAGAGATAAGGAAAGACAAATAGTAGTATTATTAAAGGTGACAATTATAGGAAGGACAAAATAGAATTATGTATCTTTATTTATTCCTTCAACAGACATTTGTTGAACACTTACTACAATCAAAGCCATGCATGCACAAAGCACTGTACTAAGGAAAACTTCACAAAGAACTCTTCATTTAGTAAAAGACATATTTATAAAGACCTGTTTTTATGTTTCATATCTGTGTTCCTTTCAAGAATGTGGGTATGCCAAGGCTGGGGGTGAGGGGGGACTACCTTTAATCATCTCCATGTCTAGCAGTATACTTGGTAAATGCAATGTGTAGTGGGGCTCTTCAGGGAATGAAATCAGAAGAATGAGATACAATGCAAGCGAAATGAAATGCAAGCCAAAAAGTAGCATGTATGTTTGCTTCTATTTTGCAGGAAGAAAACAAAGATAGGCATAGAAAAAATAATCCAAAAGGATATGCCTTAGGTGTTCATCCCCTGCTCTACTCCAGAAAATAGAATTATATGTAATTTGCTCACAAATAATCATAGCTGCCATTTATTGAGATGTACGATGTGCTAGTCAATTTATACCTTCCAACTTTAAAAACGTTTCAGTGAACATTGATCTAACAATTCTTATTCCTTCCACCTACTCTTATCACAGACTATTTCCTTTCCATTTTTTTTCTAAAACTTACAATGAGTTGATTCTTCTGCTTCTTGTTTTTATCTCCAAATTTGTCTAGGTGATTTAGGATATTTTTATTTATAAGAAGCCCTGTCTTTGCTAAGTGTAGGATGATAAAGTCCTAACACTGTGTTTTTCACAATAAGTTATTCCTGAGACCCAGCCCCCTCCCACAATGATGTGTCCCCAGGTCCACAGCAGAAGAGGTCGTTGTGTTACAGGGCAGGGAGAGGGCACCCTAGACCCCACAAACCTGCCTGCTCTAAATAGGTTCTTCCATCTGCCGCATCAACACAAAACATATGAGACTCTAATGAAAAGGAATTTTAATACAATTAGTAAATAATACAGGAAAGGCAAAGAATCTAGTTTCTAAATCAAGCACCCAAAATTACCCATCCCCTAACGGGTCAAAATCCACCCAAACTGGGATTGGCCCAGAGCAAGGCCCCAAAGCCTGCCAAAAGTCTAAAGCATCTTCCAGTGGGGACCCACAGAAAAGGATCAGAAACAACCAGACAAGTCTCAGGGAAAAGAGCAAAATCAAAATCAAGACAAAAACCGCGATGGTCACCTCCCCTTTGGTCTCTCACCCACATCTGTGTCGCACAGTCCACGACCAAAAGGCAAGTGAAGTTTCTTCACGTGTCTCTCAGCTCCATGTGGCTCCTCCAGGTCTCCTCCTGGCTCTCCATCCTGCTTCCTTCCTTCCTCAATCTCCTCTGCAGCTTCTTCTCTCTCTCAGCTACACCCTCCTTTTGGGTGGGGCAGGAAACCTGGAACCTCCCCCTTTCCTGGGAATCACCCTCCCTGTTACAATCCCCCCTTTTAATTTTTATTCCACCATATCTATGGTGGCACAGATCTCAGGGTGTAGTCTTAGGAGAGAGTCTTTTTTCAGGGTTACCATGTGTGTAAGAGAAGCAACAATTAGCAGCATTGTCCATGGATGTCCAGTATGACAGTTTTCCATTCCTGGAAAATAGTCCATTATCCAAGCCAAAAGAAAAAAAAAAATTTGGAGTGAAAGGGGGGAATTGTTAGGGGGAAAGGATGTTTTGAGCAAACTCCAGACAGGCTTTGTGGACTCCACCCCCACTCCATCAAGACACTGGGAACTACAAATCCCATCATCACCAAAGGGAAGGTTGCGAGGACCTGAGGGCAGAGTTAAGCAACTAGACTCCCGGTTTGGGTATTTAACTGGCCATGTGGCCGGGGGTCTGGGGCTGGCCACAAGATGTGCTAGGTTTTTCCACCAGCTTAGAATGTCATTGGGATTCCAGGTCAGAATAGGTAGGATGCATTTATGAACTGATCTCCCTCTTTTTCTCCCAGAGTTATTCATTTCCCATTTCCCTTTCCCTTGTAAATAAACCTTTTATCAACCTTTTGTGTGTGTCTGCAGTTTAACATTCATAAGTTCTCTTTAAGCGTGCAGGTTGAGGACCCATAGTCAGGTAACCCCATTTTATATCGGGGTTTGCCCTGTAACAGTTCTGGACATCATTCACATTTTCACCACCACATACTCAGGCTATTATCAAATCTTTTTTTTTTTTTTTATAGAGGCATGTTTTATTTTATTTTATTTGTTTGTTCATTTTGTTTATACATGCACTGGGTACAGTCAGAAGCGCGGGATGGTGAGAGAATTCACCAGAGCCAGAGCGGGGAGCAGAGCAGGCAGAAGGACCGAAGTACACTGCTGAGGGGAGCAGCAGGCAGCAGGAGAGGTCTGCGCGCCATGTGGGACCCTCCTCCAGTGGCCGGGGAGCAGCCGGGGATCGAACCGGCGCCGCAGAGGCCGCGGGCAGCTTCGCAACCCAGCGCTCAACCGCTGCGCCACCAGGGAGGCCCGCTATTATCAAATCTTGCCATTTCCCTCTCTACACGATTCCCTGAATTTCCTTTTCCTTCTTTTTCTGCCACTCTTAATTCCTCCACTAAGCGTTGGCCATTTCACACGTGCATCATTGTTGTTTTCTCTTTCCAACTCTTTCTCCCTCCCTTTCATATTTTTCAAGACACAGCTAAGTTCTTCTGAACCATCCTTATGCCTACAACAAGCTATTTGAACCCATGCTTTGCCTTGGTTGTTCTGATACTCACAGTCTTCAGGTGCACGTTGAAATAAATGTCAACATTCTGACCTGGCTCTCATAGGCCAGTTATTGTCACTATTTTTCATTTGCTTTTGGGTTTAAGAAAAACATTGTTTTTGTTTTACTTCCATGAATTACAAAATAACATGTGGATGGAGAAAGTCTAAACATATGCAGATTTTATAAAGCAAATGAAAATTATATGCAAGTCTACCTCCTCAGATGGAGGGAGTAGGGTAAGAAAAAACGTCAGGCTTTTCTGCCCTCCCGCCATCAGGATAGATGATGGATCCTTGTGGTCCTGAATGCATGCCTGATGGCGGGCACCTGGAGTAGGTGTGGGCACAGGTAGATGGGATTCACCTGGGCTGAGACTGGGCTTTTAAGGGCGGCGTCATGAGGACACCAGTATGAAGCCAAAAAAGAAGCTGAGGACCCAGATAGAGTGAAGATTTGCTGGGGGCTGGGAGGACTGCCAGCCCCCCCAGTGCCCCTGCCTGCCGTGTACCTGGTAATCCCAGTAAAAACCTGCAAAAGCCACTGAGGACTCTGACTCCTCCTTTACCCGGTCTGCTGGATCAGAAAACCTGCATCGTGTCCTTCCTGACCTTACAGAAGTGATTAACATCTAAGGTACATATATATGCCTTGGATTGTTGTCTATGCTGTATACAGCTCTCCTCTACAAAACTGTAAGCAAATAGACATGCTGCTTTGTGACTTGCTTTTTCTTTTAATAATATAGGATGAACAGCTCCTGATTTTATTGCATATTTCCCCTCAGTATCTTTAAAGACTGCATAGTGCTCCTTCAGATGAATGTGCTATAATTTACTTAGCCTGCCCCACTGGGTGGTCATTTCACAGGTTTTCCCTTTAGAAACAGTGCAACGCTGACTAGAATTGGAGCTAAAGATTAACATGCGTCTGTGATTTTCTTTCCTTCGGTCATCCCATGAAGAAAATATTTCCCCATTTTTATAGTCAGGTTTCACTTTGTGTTTTGGTTAGGATGTCTCGTGTTGCAATTAGTCATTGCTTATTCTCTTGCTCTTTGTTGCCTGCTTCATCTTCAGTCAGTCCTCTCCTGCCACCTTTGAACCTCGGCTGTACAGGCAAATTTCATTGGCAAACCCTACTCATTTTTTCCAATTTTACTGGTGCAAAGAAAGCAGAGCCACCCACAACTTTCTCTTTCTACTGTTATTCCTGTCTCTTTCTTGAGAGCAAAGAAGGATGAATAAGTCCCCTAACCCAACTGTCACATCAAGGTGGGGTGGGGGGTCCTCACCCATTGTTGTGTGACTTACCCCCCACACACACACGTGTGTGCACTCACATGCACATATTTATATAATACACAATGCACATTCACACAGTACACTCACATATGCACACATATATCACACACATACACACTCATAAGACACACACACACACCCCCCACCACCACCCACCCAACCCCCCACAGCTCTGAAATCCCAAAGATTCTCCTGCGTGAGGAGGACAGTCCAAATCCAGCACTGGAAGTAGAGGGGCTAGTTTCTGTCTCTGGGTGTGAAAATAAAGTTAGGCATGAATCTGTCATATTAGAACCCCTTGGGGCTCATTCTATGCTATGGCATAAAAATTCTTTAGTGGAGAGGGGAAAAAAATTGTCTTTTTGAGCCACGTTCTATCTGGGGATCTCAGGGGTCACCCCAGGAGAGGAGCAAGAGGCAAAAACGGTTGAGAGACTCTAGCTGGTTTGTCATTTCACCTTGGCAGAAAGATGATGTGAAGGGTGCTAAGAAGAAGCAAGGGAACTTCTGGAGTAAGCAGGGTCCAGAGTTAACCCAAGGTTTATGTTCTCTCTTTCTTCCTTTTTTGAGAGGAGTGGAATATTGGGCCTAAGAGAAGCCCCCCAACGTTGGGGGTTGGCTTGGAGAGATGGACTGGCTCCTGCTTTCATGTGGAACCCCCAAAGAGCTGAGAAGGGAGCACTGTGCAAGGTGTGGCTAATAGAGCAAGAGAAGTGGGACAGGACCAGCTGCAAGGCCTGGCAGACATGCTCGGATGTTCCTGTGACCATCAGTAAGCAGGCAGGAAAGTGGGGAACAGGGGCTGTTTGTCACTTGCTGCTGCTGGAGCCCCGGAAGGAAGGTGGGGAGCCCAGGCTGGGGTGGGAAAGTTGGGCCCACACACAGGGTCAGCTTCTGATGACTTCTGCAGAAACAGTCACAGCACATCACAGGAGGGGAGAAAGCTAGCAGACAAGTGGCCCCGAATCTAATGGGCAATGTCCCCACGGCCTCTGAACTTCCAGAGATTTGAGTTGTTACCCCTCAAGACATGGACTTGTGGGGCTGGAGTCAGTGCGAGGCCCCCGGGAAGCTTGCAGACAGTCAGGCATGCCCCGTGAAGAACTGGGCCACAGGGAGTGGTGATCCTGATTATGACATGACCTGAGAAAATGACGCTTTACACTTGCAATGATGACATACAGTTATTAGATGGGGTTGAGTTTTCCAGATTGACTTAAATTGACGAAATTTTTCTCATTTCTGAGACTGAATGAGTACTCATAAAAAAAAAAAAATTCAAGTATTTTTTAAAATAATGTGAATTTTCTGCTTGCTATAGGTAATTTATGACTGCTTAAGTCATATCTGCTAGTCCATTTTTCAGGTGAGAAATGAGGCCCAGAGAAGGAAAGTGATTTATTTCAGGATTTAGTGTTACTGAGCAGCAGAGCTGGGGGAATCCATTTGCTCCCCCATTCTGTCAATGCCTCCAGTGAAAAACCCTCAGATCCTACTTGTTGCCAGACAAAATTGGGTTTATTGACTTGCAGAGAGGGAGAATGAGCACAGTGGAAAAACATGGAGGGGTCTCAGAGGAGAGGCAAGCTGAATGACCTTATTGCTTCTTGGAGTAGTGGTAGGTGATCTGGAGGCAGGTTCGAGGAAGTGGACCTTCGTTCTGAACTGGAAACCATTAAGTAAGACGTTGCTGTCCATCCAGCAAATGATGTAGCTCAGGAAGTCATCTGTAAGGTCAAATATCCTTCCACACATCTTCTGCTAACATAACCAATCCCTTTTAATAAAAATATACCAGAGTTAAAAAGAGCAGCAATTTATTGAGGACATGTATTTTGATACAATTGTTTTTCCTCTGTTTTGGAGGAGGCCAGATTGCCTTTTAGAAATTTGAATAATGAAAGTTAAGAATTAGATTAGGCTTGACATCTGGCTCCAACTTTAATATGCCATCACAGAGAGTACAATATCCATAAGAGAAGGGATCCAAAATACTTTTTTCTCCTTTGCTAGTAGGTATTTTTCCTGGCTTTCTTTCCTATGGCCATCACAATATAGAATCTAAAAATCTCTGCTCTTCATCTGATTATAAAGCCGAACAGAAAATAGACTGTTGAAATAAAGAGCTTACACATATATTTAATTTTATTATAGTCATGGTTATGTATTGTATTGTATTACATATAACACATATGTAACCACGGTTATAATAACATTAGCATTTCCTACGTACCTAGACATAATAACCAGATGCTCAGAGCTCCTTCTGGAATCGCCATTTGCATTATGCCCCCAGAGTTTGGGGGAAGAGCAATACAGAACATCTGAAGTAGAAATGGGAACTTCTGTGTTCACTGAGGTTCAGTGAACCCGCATGTTCACTGAGGAGGATGAACTCCTTGGACAGAGTATTGGTGGATAAAAAGCTCTACTGGATGGCAAAAACAAAATATTTGGATGTGGTATTTTGTGGGGGTGTATAGATTAACTCCTGACTTAACTTGAGGACTGTGGTGGAAAAATATGTTTTGTGAACTATGGACCAAACAACTCTCTACTTTTCAATCTAGATAGAAAAGCAATTTTTTTCTCATACCCTATTAAATAATAAAATATGGGCATAATGTATGGGAGACAGTCTAAGTGACTAACCTCAGTGTAGAGGAGACTTTTAGAACCTCCTAAGAACACCCAGAAGCTGAAACATCTACAAGATCAGTGGGAATGAGTAGGAGACAGTTGGCAAGGGAAAGATCCCCCTTGAGATTAAGAGGGGCACGGTGAGTCCCTGCCAGTGTCAGGAAACAGCAGGCTTGAATTGAGCTGCTGCTGGTTAGACAAAGCTGAGTGTCTGCATACGATCCAGCTGTGTAAGAATCCAGATGCTGTCCAGGGGGAGAGACCCTAGGAGCTCCCATGACTGAGATCTGAGTTTTCAAAAACTTCCTCCTTGCCTGCTCTGTGTTAATGAAACTGAACAGGGCACAGGAGCAGGGGCACAAGGGGAGAACACAGGGCAGGCCAGGGAAGGAGAAGCTACTATTCAGAGGGCAGCCCGTTTCCACTGGCTGCATCTCTGCTCCGCAGCTTCTCCTGTGTAACCCTGACTATGCAAACTACATTCTCTGTGCATGGAGTTTCTCATTTGTCAGGTGGATTTGTAAACATCCTCTTCCTAGGCTTGACTTGAGGATGAAGGGAGAATGGGCTTTTAAAATCACTATGGCAGGCTCTAACAGAGATGGTTCTCAATGGCTCATTTCTTCCTCCCTAAGCAGAAAGTAAACCTTTCCCTCTAGTAGTCTAGCAAGTCAGGTGTCACAGGGACTGGACTCACTTGAGGAAAAAGGAGCTTCATATATATTTCACACATAACCCTCTTTCTAATTCTGGTTTTAACACAGATTATTAACAGAGCAGTTCCCTGCAGGAGGCCTGTCTTTTGGATCTGCTGTACCCCTTCAAGTCACTCATAGTCAGAGAAGGATCTGATTGGGTTGACTGACAACACTCATGACTGTGGACTGTAGTTTATTCATTATCTTCCCCTCTAAACAGAGTGAGGGGCATGTAAAAGTTGATATTTCCAAGTCTGCAGGCAGCCAGAGACTAAAATTGACGAGAGATTCTATGGACCTAGGTGGAATTTAGATGGTTTTGAACAAAGAGAGCTTAGAAATGGTTGCGCTGAAGAAACCAGTCCTGCTAGGAAAGATTCTTGCTTGCTTGCTTGCTTGCTTTCTCTCTCTCTCTTTTTCTCTTTCTCTCTCTCTCACTCCACTCTTGCTCTCTCTTTTGTTTTTCTGCAGGGTGAGGGAGATATTGGGGGAGGGGGGAGGATGGGCAGGTGGGAAGAATGAGGGGTGGGGGGTTGGGAGGGTGGAGGAGTAGTTTGACCTGCCATTCTAATCCTTTGAATGCACAGCTGTTCCCTGGAAGTCCAGTTACTTGCTTGGATATCCAACTCACCTAGGTCTACCTTGACTTTTCCTAGTTATATCCTCAAAGTGACAAGTTCCAGAAAATGTCTCTGTCCTAGGAGACCCAGTCATCCTGCTGGAAAGGAATGAGTGAATTCTGAGAAGGAGATAGCCCCAGGGAACTCTGGAGCTGCAGGCTGAGGCCCTGGTGAGGAAGTCAGGTAGGGGTTCTCTGTGGGAAGTAGGTCCCTAGAGTTACAAAGTAGAATTCTTCAATTACTGGGGAAACCCAGAAGTTGGAGAAGTCATTGAAGTCACTTTGAATAACTAAGAAGCAAAATAATCTGTGCCACAAAAACACAGAAACAAACAAAATTCATGCCCCACCTTAAATTTATTTATTTATTTATTTATTTTTTAATGTTTTCTTTCTTATAGTTATTCTTTTTATTTATTTATTTATTTGTTTGTTTGTTTATTTATTTATTTCTACAAGCACTGGGTACAGTCAGAAGCGCAGGAGGGTGAGAGAATTCACCAGAACCAGAGCGGGGAGCAGAGCAGGCAGAAGGACCGAAGTACACTGCTGAGGGGAGCAGTGGGCGGCAGGAGAGGTCTGCGCACCATGCGGAACCCTCCTCCGGTGGCCGGGGAACAGCTGGGAATCGAACCAGCACTGCAGAGGCTGCGGGCAGCTTCGCAACCCAGTGCTCAACCGCTGCGCCACCGGGGAGGCCCCCCACCTTAAATTTAAATGTGGACTTGCCTTATTCAAAAGCCTCTGTGACTGGGAATTGGGGAAATCAACTTGCCTTTTAGGAAATGTTCTGCAGAGCCTGACTTAGTAAAATCACTTAATGTGTTTATTAACCATTTTCCAGAATCTCACCCCAGACCCACCAGATGTAATTACTAGAGATGAAGACTAGGGATAAACACTAGGAGTGATTCTAATATGGAGTGAAGTTTTGGGGCAATTTGCTGTGGGGCAAATCTTCAAACATTTGTAAATACTCACCCCAGCATTAGACAAAAAATAAACATATGTATCTCTATCTTGTCCCTACTAAGATTTTATATTTTCCATTTCACACCTTGAGGATTGATTAAGTTGGTTTGGTATTTGTTCTTACAGTGATTTGAATCTTTCTTTTTAAAGAATTTATTTATTTTATGACGAAGTGGGGTGTAGGACAGATGTGCAGGGGAGAGGATTCACCAGAGACAGAGTGGGGAGCAGAACAGGCTGATTGAGTGAAATACACTGCTGAGGGGAGCAGCGGGCGAGACAGGAGATCTGCTGAGCCATGTGGGTCACCTCCCTGGCCCAGGATCTGGGATCAAGCTCTGGCCATCATGGTCGTAGCACTGAGACTTAACCCTTAGGCCACCAGGGAGACCTGATTTGAATCTTTCTTTTCCAAACATACTTCAGTCTCCCAGAGTAGAGTTTCCAGAGGGCAAAGGACTATGTTTATTTTATTCACTCATAGAAGCACAGTGCTTGGCTCATAATAGCTGTTCAATAAAAATACTGGACTGAATTGAATTTGGGACTCCTCCTTAGAAGTGTCAGACAGCTTATCCAGGGAACTGTACTGGTTAATACTAACACTGTGCTTCCAACTGCCTTCACGTTTCCATGGAAACATAACCTGTAGTTCATGGAGGCACCTCTACCTGTTAGTGCCAGGTACCCAAAGAGAGTTTAAAATCCTACTTCCTGGTCTCCAGCTGATTTTCTCCTGAAGGGCAGAACTCTTGCTGCTGGAGAACAGACCCTCTATTGAAAGAGCAGCAGGAGACATCAGTAAGAGGTTTTCAGTCCAGACAAGGAAGAAGGAAGAGAGAAGAACAGCTTCATTCTTCAAACAATAACCTCCCCTCAGGTGGCATGACTCAGAGGGGAAGCCTTCTTGGACCAGGAGGCGAGAGAACAAATTCACTTCACTCTCTAAGGGGCTTTCTTGTTGAGTTCCAATGATTGCTAACATCAATTATGCCATCACTACTTAATAGCACCTTTGAAAATAAGGATTGCTTGCTTTAGAAAAAAACTATTCAGTTTCTTTATCTACTATTGATGGAAAAGATCAGCACTAAAATGAAGATTGAAAGACATGAAATACTTCCGTGGTTATATAACTTATTCCAGGCACGGGAGGTAATGCTGCGCACATTTTAAGCAAATTGTAGAATGTTGTAGCTGGGGAGATCTTCTAGATTGTGCCCCTCAATTTGCATCCTCACTCAGTTTGTTCATGTACAACCAGTAGGCTCTTTTTTTTTTTTTAAGATTTATTTTATTTATGCGTACAAGAACTGGGGTAAAGGCCAGAAGCATGGGGGTGAGAGGATTCACCAGAGACAGAGTAGGGAGCAGAATGGGCAGACTGACTGAAATACACTGCCGAGGGAAGCAGCAGGCAGGACAGGAGAAGTCTGCTGCGCCATGTGGGTATATCCCTGGCTGGGGGTCAAACTCGTACTGCAGTGGCTGCAGCTAGATCCATAGGCCATGTCTCAACCCCTTGTGCCACCAGGGAGGCCCCCAGTACGTTCTTTTTTGGCGAATAGCAGTAGTTCCTAATGAAATCAAAGCTGGTTTTATGTTCTTGCTTATGACTTTTTACTGGATTATGATCAAAGCAAGTTCCAGGTCAAGTCCTCCCGTATATTCTTCCCTCTAGCACTGAGCAGCTCTCAAAATGATCAGATCTGATCTTTGAGGTCCTCTGACCACTGTTAAAGAAAAAGATATTCATGACACTTGTTAGTAATATAAGGCAGATTCATTCAGGATTATTGAAATAGATATAGAAACTGGTACTGTTACAGGGCAAACCCCATGTGATATGGCTTGACCTGAGTGTGGGTCCTCCTCCGTGCCCTTAAAAAGGACTCATAATGAGACTCAATTTGCAGGCACACATAAAAAGTTAATAAAGTGTTTATTTACAAAAAGGGGAAATGAAGAGAGGAATAATCCGGGGAGAAAGAGAGAGATATATGTCGGCGAATGCATCCTGCCAGTTCCACTGAGCTGGGACCCCAATAGCATGCTGAAGGCCTACGAAAAACCAAACAACCTCCCAGGCCCACATGTCTCTGGTTATATAACAAGCCTGGCTGCTTAACTCCACCCTCAGTGCCCAGAATCCTCCCTTCCCTGGTGATAACCTTATGGGATTTGCAATCCTTGGTGCCTTGGAGCATTTTGGCCTGGGGTAGGGTGTAGTACATAAAACCTGAGTTTGTGGAGTTCCTCCAGGACACCCTCTCCCCACTACAGTCTGATGAGGCTTTGTTGTAGGGGAGAGATGTTGGGCTCAACTCCTAATACAAGAAGAAAAAGTGGGATTCTACAGCCAAAGAGCAGTGTGCGCGTATGTACACGAGTTTGCACACGTGTGTGCATGTGTGCACCCATGTGTGTTCCAGGTGTGGGGTGAGCAGACGGAAAATTGTGAAGAGGAACTGTTGGAACTCAGGGGTGCTGAGGGATGCCGAATTTCTTAGAGCAGGAAAGAATTCTTCTGGGAGTCAGCAAAGGTGAGATGCAAATGAATCTTTATTGTGGGAAAAAGTACACACTCAAGAGAGCATGGACAGATTAGGAGGAGAAAATTGCCTTGGGACTTAAGGCTGCTGAGATAAATATTTGCTTAGTTTGAGGGGGCCTAGGTGGCCCACAGATGGTATCCTGAATGGATTTTGACTAATTTTGTTTAACAAAAGGGGCAGAAATTTACAGATGAGAGAATGGGTTCTGGCTAATGTTGTTTAACAAAAGGCAAGGAATTAGGGCCTCCCTGTGGCCTGGTGGGTGGCGGTGGCAGTGGTGCAGCAGGGTGGTGGAGATGGCACAGCGGGTTGAGCACCGCGCTGTGAAGCTGTCTGCAGCCTCTGCAGTGCTGGTTCGATTCCTGGCCAGCCAGGGAGAATCGCACATGGCGTAGCTGACCTCTCCTGTCTCGCCTCCTGCTCCCCTCAGCAGTGCTTTCGGTCTGTCAAATAAAAAAAAAGGGGGGGGGGATTTACAGATTGGGTCAATAAGATTTGACTGATTTTGTTTATAAAAGCATCAGACCCCTAACCTAGTGGTTCCAGGTGTGAGAGAAATAGCGTTTGAGTAACTTTGTTCTGAATTGTGCACAATTCAGAAACACTAGATGGGGAAAGGAGTGGGCCACAGCCCTTGTGCTGAATTCTCTTTCTATCTCAGAAACATCAAGGTTACGGGAGGGATTTTGGCTGAATCAACCTACTGGGATTTTTGTTGAATGATCAGATATCACCTGGGTGCTGGTGGAGGATGGAAAACCTGATTGACTTGAGGGTGTTCACATGTAGAGGATGTGGTGTTTTGGTTAAAATGACAGCATGATTCTTGTTTAAATTGCGTTCTTGAACACATGCCTTGTTGGATGGGACCTAGTTGAAAAGGAGCTGAGGAGTCTGACTAGAGTTTGGTCAAGGAGAGAATTTTGTTGGCATACCTGCTGTGAAAGACCCATGAGAAGAAAGTACAGCAATATCCCGAGAGCTAGATTTGACTATATTTATTTATTTTTTAAGATTTATTTTATTTATACAAGAACTGGGGTACAGGCCAGATGTGCGGGAGGGTGAGAGGATTCACCAGAGACAGAGTGGAGAACAGAACAGGCAGACTGACTGAAATACACTGCTGAGGGGAGCAGCAGGCCAGACAGGAGAGGTCTGCTCACCATGTGGGTTGCTCTGAGGCCAGCGGGGATCTAACTGGCACTGCAGAGGCTGCAGACAGCTTCACAGCACGGCGCTCAACCACCTGCGCCACCAGGGAGGCCCCCTCGACTAACTTTATTGTTAGATACTAAAGGCAACAATTCCCTGAATCAGTAACTGTTCTGTCTGGAATCAAGTGTGGAATCAAATAATACAGATGAACACACTATATTCTTGATTCTGCAGACAAATCAAGTGTTTCAAGGAATACAGACAACTGCACTTGCTGGATTTGTTTACCCTACTTGTGCAAAAGCAGGAAAAGCCTTTATAGTACTTGTAGCCAAAGCACACTGTTGAAGAGCATTTATTTCACTAGTAAAAAAAGATAACTCACTGCCTGGAGTTGTAAAGATAGTCAAGATGGTGGCAGGAGGCATCTCTGAAGTATGATTTTCTACCAGTTTTTCATACCCTAGTTACCACCTGCAGAGTGGTCCCCTTAGGGCAATGGATGACTCTAGGGGTGCAGCCTGGAACTGGCATGCAGTCAGTGCCAACTAATTTAATGCAAGTTATAGAACACAGAATAGTGGTATTCAAGGTTTTTTGTTTTTAAATGAAATCTATAACTATAACCTGAGTAAAACAAGGCACACTTGTGATTTTTTTCTTTTGTAGAACATAAATCATTATATAGGGATGATTTTAAGGAAATACATAGCAACAAGAAACAATTTTTAAAGATTACTTATTCTGGTAGGTTGGCAAAGAACATTCCTAATATACAGCAGAACTCCAAATATTTGCCCCCATCATTATCCCTCTTAAAATATTACAGATACAAGTTACCTCCAGAAGCTCATTTTCTCTCAAGTCCCAGCTCTAAATGTTCTTCCAATGTTCATTTCCCCCACAAGCACTCTTTTTATTTCTCATAATTATGCTTTTCCTTTCCTATGGTAATCTGGACTTTCCTGCTGATTTCTCACTATTGTCACCATCTGCAAAATGAAGCATAGAGGAGTTGGTGGAGAGCTAGGGAGAAATGCAGGGCCATGTCAGAATATTGGAAGAGAGGAAGAAAGTGTGAATATCCATTCTTGTTTTCTGCCATATAACTTACTCAAACCCCAAGCTCGTGGGTGAATATGATATCTCTAGTTATGAATTATTCATTTCTGACCTCTTATTTCTCTTAATCATTCTCTTCCATTACTGTACCCAATGCCACTACAATTAAAAATATTTTTTGCTGGAGACCAGCCCCAGCTAGATGTCATGTCAGGGATCTCAGAAAGGAACGGACAGCCTCGGTGAAGTTTTTCGGAAGGCTGAGGGGAAGTGGAGCTAGGTAGGAGTGAGGTAGACACAGACACCTACTTTCGTGCAAGTATCTCCTACTGAGGGTCTCAGCAGGTCTTTATTTATACTTTAAGGCTAGCGGTGAGATTACATCAGCATAAGCATCAAAGCAGAACAGAGACAATCATTACATATTTTCTCATGAATATACAAAGACCCTCTTGATCTCATACAACAAAATGACACTTCCTTAATCTGATTAAGAAAATCAACAGGGACAATTACTCTCCTAGGTACAACTCTTTTTCTAACATAATCAATTGACTAAGACAGTACAATGTTCAGTAATAATCAATCATCCTGTCAAGCCTTCCTAATTTTGGAGTAGACATGAAAGTCCATTGTTATGCTCTATTACTAAAATCAACCCATTCCCTAGTACTCAATTAATCTAGCCTATTATCAATTACTTCAAAGTGATCTAAAGTAACTAACTCATCAATACTGTTTAGTTCTACAGAAATCTAACTTTCAACTAAAAATACCTAACCTCTACACAACCTGCGAACTGTTAACTTTTCTCATACACCAGGAGATGTACTGTTGCTGCAAACAGGTACCCCCAGGTTAGACTATGGTTTCCAAGCACAGCTGGTTCAGGGCAGCTTGTTCTCCATAGTTCTCAGGGCCAAAACATTTCTTTCCTAACTACATCTTTAACAATTTTTACTTCTTTTGTGATAGTTCATGAAAGAACAGTAAGTCAATTGTCACCTGGGTCGAATTAGGTTTTCACATGCCAGTTAATAACTAACTTACTTCAGCATTAACCAAGAACAAAGAGGAGCACTTTAGCAGGCTTTGTCATGGAGACTCCCTAGTTCAGATCTTCTTTGGGAAGTGCAAGAACTCCCCTCTTCTGGGAAGTACAACTTTCCTTCTTTGGGGGAGCACAGGAACTCCCCGCTTCTCAGGAGTCTCCCCCAAAGCCCAGACCATGTCAAGAGACAGCATGGGAGGTGCAGGCTGCTGCAATTTTTATGTTTTAGATTTACTGTAGCAATAGCATATATATCATTAGGAATGATTATGAATTTCAACCACTAATGGAATGACTATTTTTCTTATGCTTGAAAATGACAGTAATAAAATTTCTGTTCAGCTCTACCACTGCAATGTTTAAACACATAGAAGATGATAAATATAACAACAGGAGGTCTATAACTATATTCATAGCCTCAGAGAGAGGTGGGTTGGTCCCACTCACAGCAAAAGTCAAGCTGTTTGACCTGGTAATTCAAGTGCATGAAAAATGAAAGATGAAGAGTCCTTGATCTTATTCTCCCTTTTTAGAACTTTGTTAAAGAAAAGAATGTCCAGATAAGGGCAAAAGTTTCCTAAGAATAAACCAGTTGGTTAGCAGCAGAACCAGGGCCAGAAACAGATATTTTTTCCTCTTTATCATGTTGAATCTTTGCCAGATTTGATGGCAGAAAATGGTTTGTTTTGACTAGGATATAAGAACATAGGAATGGGATTTTATTTCTCCAAAAACACAAAATTGAGCTTTGGGTAACTGGGAAATTTGGATGAAAAGAAATGAGTGTATCCTCATGAGGCACAGCACAATTAGACATCTGTTCTCTGGGTTGTCAGCTCATGAAAAAGGAACTCAAGCACATCCCCTAGGTTGTTGCTGTTAGTTAAGTTGCAAAGTAGCAGCTGGGAAATGTTCCTATGATTGAAACTTTCCTTGGTTTGCTGGAATGAACAGGTTGGGCAATACCCGGGGCCTCAAGAAGCAGCAGTCTACTTAAAAGAGAAGGGGTTGTCAAAGAAAAATTGCACCAAATGGAGATAAGCAGGCAAGGAAAACTTGATCCAAGACTATTGCAACAGGGGGAGAGATCAAGCTCACTTCCACTGAAACAAAAGACAGAAGGACTTTAAACATTAAGGTGAGCTAGTGGGAAAGTCCTAGAGGACATTTGGGTGGACATTAGTCAATGTGATTAGTTCATCAGTCTTTGCTAACTGGTGTTTATTTAAGTTAGGTTCCTTTCCTCCCACAAAGTCTGAGAAATAGGTTTAAAGTGTTGGTACCCATGTCCTGGAGAAAAAGCCCTAGGTTGTAGAAGATTTATATCTTCTAAAGAAGCAGAGAAAGAATTTACATTTGTGAAATTCACCCTAAGAAAAGGGTGGTGTTCAGGGGCCTGTAGTTAGAAAGTAAGGTGTGCTCAACTGCACCTGTTGTAAGGAAATGCAAATCTAAATCATGGAAATGATAGCATCTTATCCCTGAAAATGGGCTGCATTAAAAAGACAGAGCACAAGTGTTAGCAAGGATGTGGAGGAAAAGAAACTTGTTCACTGCAGCTGGAAGTATAAATTGGAACAGCCTCTCTGAAAAGCAGTAGTGGGCTTTGCTTTTGTGTCACTTGCTTAAGTTTTGTATCCTTGTTCATCAAAGATATTGACCTGTTGTTTCTTTTCTTGTAGTGCTCTTATCTGGCTTTTGGTGTCACTATCCACTTTTACTCCCCTTCCTCACTTTTATGCTTTAATGTTAAGAGTAATCATTTTAAACATAAGCTAGGTGGAGTCACTTCTCGGTTAAAAATCTAAATTGTGGGCCTCCCCAGTGGCACAGTGGTTGAGCGCTGGGTTGCAAAGCTGCCCGCAGCCTCTGCAGCGCCGGTTCGATCCCCGGCTGCTACCTGGCCACCAGAGGAGGGTCCCACATGGCGCGCCGACCTCTCCTGCTGCCCCCCTCAGCAGTGTACCTCGGTCCTTCTGCCTGCTCTGCTTCCCGCTCTGGCTCTGGTGAATTCTCTCACCTTCCGGTGCTTCTGACTGTACCCAGTGCTTGCATAAATAAATAAAAATAAATCTTTAAAAAAAAATCTAAATCATTCTATGCTGAAAATAAAGGGCAAAAGGGCTTAGAATGACTGCAACTTTCCCAACCCCATCCCTTGCTTTCTAACTCTTTTATTTATTTATTTATTTATTTATACAAGCACTGGGTACAGTCAGAAGCGAGGGAGGGTGAGAGAATTCACCAGAGCCAGAGCGGGGAGCAGAACAGGCAGAAGGACCAAAGTACACTGCTGCGGGGAGCAGCGGGCGGCAGGAGAGGTCTGCGCGCCATGTGGGACCCTCCTCCGGTGGCCAGGGATAGAACTGGCACTGCAGAGGCTGCAGGCAGCTTTGCAGCCCAGTGCTCAACCGCTGTGCCACCAGGGGAGGCCCTCTAACTCTTCTTCCAGTTCAAATTCTGCCCCTCTTCCTACCTCTCTCTCTAGCCAAACTGGTCTCTTGCTCTTTGTCCAGGGCAGGCACTCCTCAGCTGTGTCTCTTCCCCTAGCTGTGTCCCTTGCATCTCTTTATACCCAAGATCCATGCTTAAGCCAGATTCTTCCCCCTCTTTATATCTTTACTTGAATATCACTTTTAAGTGATATTTCTCAAGCCTGGATCATTCTATTTAGTATTGCAAATTGCCTCATAATTCCACTGTCAATCTCCCTTTTCTTTCTTTTCTTTCTTCCTTTTTTCAGAGTACTTACAGCCTTATAACATATAATTTACTACATTTATTATTTAATGTCTGCTGTCACCATCCACCATGCCATGTCTATGAGATTAGGTAATCTTTATTTCATTTACTGATATAGCTCAAGGGCCTGGCACACATTAGGTATTAAATAAATATTTGCTGGTGAATGTAAAAAAAAAAAAGGACAAAAATACACTAAAAGTGGAAGCTTTGTTTGGGTTGGCTAGGATTGGGAGAGAAGAGGGTGAGAAGTTATTCTGGAGCCTAGATCCTCTTGGGCTATAGTTGGAGCATGGGTTGGTATTACAGTTTGAATTTGTTCTTTCAATATTTATATATAGAAACCTTAACCCCCATTCAACTGTCCTTGGAGACTGAGTCTGCAAAGAACTAATTCAATGAAATGAGACCATAAGGATGAGGCCCTAATTCAAATCCAGTGGTGTCCTTTGAAGAGAAAGAGACACCAGGGATGTATTCAGGGATAAGGCCAGGGGAAGACACAGCAAGAAGGTGGCCATCTGCCAGCCAAGAGACACACCACATGAGAAACCAAACCTGTCAACACTTTGATCTCATTTCCAGTCTCCAAAAATGTGAGAAATAAGAGTTTGTTGTTGAAGACAGACAATGATGGTGTGTTCTGGCAGTCTCAGCAGACAAGTGGCATTTGGCATGAAAGCCCTTGTTCTTCTCTTGGCAGTGCCCTCGGTGAAAAGGGGTAGGGACATGGCACAAAAACGGGGTCAGAAATTTAGTCGTAGAGTTCTGCCTAGGTCTCTGCTCTTCCCACTCTGCAGGGGTTAAATGCATTGACTACTTGTCAGCTTTCCTCAATATACCTTATTTCCATGGCAAGTGGTATTGCCATGTGGGGGATGGGGAATGGTGCTGTGTGGTTTGTTTTTGGATCATTTACTTGTTATTTTTTCACCCTTCAGCAATTATGTGGTGGGTACTTTCTATGTGCTAGGTTCCTGTGATCTAGAACTAATACAATGTAATCCCTACTGTCAATTTATGTTTACTGGTAGTAGAGAATTATACTAGCACATCATTGCACTGCAGTGTGAGGTGTTTACCGAGAGAGGGCATCCAAGTGCAACGGGCTTGTAGAGAAGACTAAATAGGACTAGCTCTTGAGTGCTCCTTAGTTTATCATGTGAGTTAGCAAATTTAACACAGGTGCAAACATAGCCATAGAGGGGAATTTTGACTCGTGTATATTCTTTTCAGTTCATATAGACAGCCTCCTCCAAGGTTTCTATAAAACTATATATAAAGCCCTTACTCCAAAGGAAGCAGCACTCCTAAATGGGTTCGTCTTCATATTGAAGTCTTCAGAATCCTGAAACCCCATCTACTAAATAAATTCTCTTGATGAAATTTGTATTTCAAATATTCCACTGTGTCTCATATCTGCTAGCCATCTGTTGTGCCTGAATTTCTCTGGGGACGGTATTTAACCTTTGGGTTAAATGGTTTTTAAATGGCACAGCGAGGAAGATAATGTCACATCAGCACACTACAACAGGCCTCTTTTACTCCAGTGGTATTTTGTGCTTTGTGAGACCCCCAAAGTATGCTTTATAGGGACTATTATCACCATAGGTTGGATGAGGGTGTTTTGTCTCAGATTAAGAACTTAGAGACAGGAAACAAAATGAGTAAGTAGAAATGCATCTTTGTTTGAAAGGAAAAGGATAAACACAGTGGGATTCCTTAGGGATTGGTTTGGGTCAATCTTATTTAATACCTTTATAAATGATAAATGGCTTGCACAGTGAAATCTCCAAGTCTGTAGCTAATGCTGACCTATTCTGGATAGAGCAAAGCTAATCTGATGAGTACCAACTGCAGAGAAAACTTAGGAGGCTATACTAATGGATAGGAAAATGGTGAATGAGTTTAAGTGTAGACATGTGCTATGAAATACATCCAGAACAGAAAAATTCAGAATATTTCAAAAGGAAACTCCTAAAACATTACAGGGAAAAAAGTCTCTAGAGTCATGGTAAATTCATACTTGCTGGTGTAAGCATATATGCTTCTGCACCCACAAAGATTCACAAATGTGTGTTGTATCAAGAGGGAAAACAAAAAAGATCATTATCATTAAGTATCGTAAACTTGAATGTCTAAACCTGAGGCTCTTGGTCATGTATTCATTTAATTTGTGTATTTATGGAACATCTACTATGTGCAATGTGCTGGGTACCATTTTGAAGACACACAGGCCTCTGAGAAAGTTGGACAGACAGATAGGCAGAGTAATGGAAAGAGACTGCTGAGGATCTGTGAATACCAGGAGTCTGGCAGAGTCTAGAGTGAGGAGCGGCCAAGGACCTCAGGCTCTAGAGTCAGCAGCTGTGGTCAAGGAAACTCCTATCAACTGTATCCTGGAAAGGTTGCCTTTATTCTCCTGTTTATTCTAAACACCAGCTGTCACCATTAGAGGGTCTGCTCTAGACTCCTTGTCTCTGTTAAGTGCCTAACATACCTTATTTTGACAACTTTGCAATTTATCTAAGCCTCGTGTTTCTGGAAAAGAGTACAGGTTGAGTAATGCCCTGTTCTTCTGTATTCTGCGAAATGGCTAACTATAAAAGGCCCTATGCCCCAGTATATGCCAAGGGAGAGCCTGTCTCCATCCTTCTTCATGACTTCCCTAAGAGGCAAGGATAGCTCCCTTGTGTATCTAGGCCTCCTTTGCTTTTCTTTGACGAAATGAACATTATCCCTACTGTAATTACATAAACAAAATCATCTCTTTAATTATCTTGTGCATTTTGTCTTTCAAAATTTAAAGACATCAACTACAATCAGACATTTACTTAATCACTTATGCTCTGTGAGTTCACTCATCAGGCACTGTGCTGGGCTCTAGCGGTATAACGCTAAGCAAAGCAAATCTAATTCTCTCCTGAATCTCCAGACTACCATCTAGTAGAAGCATCAGATGACTAAACAAGGAATTACAGAAAGTGTTAGGACTGTTGAGATAGATGTAATTGAATTATTGATTGTGAAATAAACAGGGATTCAGCCAGCATTGACAAGTATAATGTTTTCATTCCCTTTCTATGCTTCTTTAAGTTAATCTTAAAATATGGCCATTTCTTTTGTTAAGGAGCAGTATGACTAATCATACAAAGGTCTGATGTAGTATGTAGAAACAAAGGTCCTGGTTGCTATGAAAATTTTAAAGGTTTTATTATGACTATAAAAGTTACCAATACAAAGGCAATCAATTGTAAAAATGCAGAGAAAATAGCAATGAAATAATATTTATGAATAGTTTCCCAAAAAGATAGTTATTATCATTCTCATTTTACATGAATAAAGTTGAATGTTGACCATCCAGGTCTATCTGACAGCAAGAGCCACACAAGAACCCACTTTGCTCTACTGTTTCCAGTTCCTATTGTTGTCACTTGAATTCCATGGCCATTACCTTTATAATTACTATAAAGAGAAGTTTTACCTAGTTGGTATGGAAAGGAATCTTTTTTACATGATATAATTTGCAAATTCCTCTCTGGGAAGAAATTAGCATTCACAATAAAATGCTTAAGTAATTTCTGGTAAAATTAATGGAACCAAGTCGTGTTCTGGGAAACCAGTCACCTATACCCCTGCTGACTGACACTCAACGATCTAGTGACATTTAAGATGCAGTCTTTTCTCTATATTTTCTATAAAGAAGGTATTTTTGATAACCTCAGTAGAGGGTTTTGCTTTTGCCACAAGATTGTAATAAGCCTTAACAGTACTCATAACTAATAGGTGTAAAGGTTTGTCATGATTACTCTAGACTTGGATTTCTGCTTTGGAACCTAGCTTTATTGTAAATCCAATAGATCTGGATCCCCCCACTTGCCATACTACTTACCAACTCCTTCCTACTTCTCCATTGTCATCTCCACCCTCAACGATTTCTGTTTCAAATTGATCTGGATATACCCATGGCTTAATCTCCACCTCTGCTTAAGACCTGTCCAGAAAAATCTTTTTCCTTAAATTATTATGAGCCACATCTCGTATACCAAGTGCAGTTTTTCAGGAAAGCTAACCTGGGAGAGAGGCCTCGTGAAGATAAACTTAACTGCCCAGGATCTAGCCTAAAAAGAGAAAAAAAAAATAAAGGAGAATCAGGAAATAGACTCACAGTTGTCTTAAGGTCAACAGCCTGATCTGGGTCTCAGTAGTGACTATTTCACCACGAGAACACAGCCTCCTGAAAAGCTTAAGTGCGGCCTGTTTAGAATAAATCAAAGGAAAGTATACTTACCGTGGTGGATAGTAGCCAAAAGAAAAAATTATGAGATTAAAATTATTTTGATATGTTCACAGATAAAAGAGCCCTGACTCAAGGACCCTGAGATGCCTGAGAAATGTTGTTCTTGTTAAGATTGTCATGAGGGGAAAATTACATGCCCGATGTAATGTTGAAGTTGCTGTTGGACAGAATGAACCATTGGTCCAATCTAAAATATTTATGATTTTTTGTCTTTTTTGAGCACTTTTTATTATATTTTTGAGCATTTCAAAATACAGTTTTGATAAAAATTACAGAGAAAGAGGCATATCACTTATCTACCATCCATCCAGCTAAATTTCCAGACAATAAAGGCCAAATTTGCACAGTAAATTCCCTGAGCAATTCATCCTCAAGAAGGTTGAAATCAAAGTGGTTCAGAGTTCAGGCCTGAGATTCCTACTCCCACCTAGCTCTCTCATGACCTGGACATGAGCTTTCCAGCAAGTGACTTAACATCCCTCAGGATGTTTCCTCTTACAGAAATTGGGAGACATAACAGTAACTTCATAGTTTTCCTCAACTTATTGGCTTTTGTTTTGTTTTCTCTTGTATCACTTTGGTTCTTTGTGGTAATAATTGTCCTTTATGAAATAGATGAAATAGCCTTTCTGTAACGTTGGTCCAAATGTGCAGTCTGACTGATCCCACACACCTGCTCAAAGTGTCAGCAGGTGACTGAGGCCTGGTGAGGAGAGTCCTCTCATGGCCATCGGTGCAGTGGTAGACATGTGACCTGAACAAAGTCAAGCAGAAGCAGTTCTGGGACTTTTGCTGAGGTTGTTGGGGAAGACCCTCTACAGTGCTATATTCATCAGTTGGGTTACTATCACCAAATATCTAGACCTGTGACTTAGACAACAGAAATTTATTTATCATGTTTCTGGGAGCTGTGAAGTTCAAGATCAAGGTGTCAGGCTTATTGGTTTCTGGTGAAAGTGGCTTCTAGGTGCTGTTTTCTCAATATTATTCCACAGGGCAGAGAGAAATCTGACTGGTATTGTTTCTTACAAGGAAACCAATCCTGTTGAATTAGGTCCCCAGCCTCATGCTTTCCTTTAACCTTAATTACCTCCTGTCTCCAAACACAATCACATTGGGATTTCTTTTTTCTTTTTTTTAGATTTATTTATTCATGTATACAAGAACTGGGTATAGGCCAGATGTGTGGGAGGGTGAGAGGATTCACCAGAGACAAAGCGGGGAGCAGAACAGGCAGACTGACGAAATACACTGCTGAGGGAAGCAGTGGGTGAGACAGGAGAGGTCTGCCACACCATGTGGGATTCTTGCCAGCCGCCTTGGATTGAACAGGTGCTGCAGAGGCTGCAGAGGCTGCAGACAGCTTCACAGTGCTGTGCTCAACTGCCTGCGCCACCAGGGGAGGCTCCATATTGGGATTTCAACAAATGAATTTGGGGTGGGGATGGATTGACACATGTCAATCCAGGGCATGTTGTTATGTTGATGGGACATAAGCATGGAGGTGAGGACTTTCAGTCCCTCTAACACAGGGAGAGTCTGAGAATAAAGCAATTTAGAGGGAAGCAGAACTGTAACTCTCCTGGTGATCATCAAGGCAGTGGGTCTAGGTATGTCCTTAGCCAGCTAAACTTCAAGACTCCAGCACATGAGCCTAAACTGCTTTCACTTTTCGTACATATTTTTGAGTTGGATTTTTGCCACTTGCCACCAAAATATTTTTGGCTAATGGCTGATTGTTGGGGAGATAAATTAAATTCTACATATTCTCCAGGTGTTCCAAGTAGCACCTGGAGGAGAGTAACTGCTCAACAAATATCAGCTATTGTTATTCTTCGTGATTGCATCAATGACAGAGTCAAATGATTTTGGATTTTCTGAGATATCAGTGGTAACATGGAACCACTTATCATCTGAGCAACAGTGGGAAGGTAATTTAAAGAACCTCAGATTTTGTGGCAATTCATTTTTGAAGGGCACGGGGTTGTTGGACAGATTGCTCCCAGCAAAAAAAGACGTGGCCATAGCAGCACACAATTCATAACTTTTAGACAATGTGATTTGTCTTTTCAATGAGTTGAAGGAAAGGCCAATGGAGCTATTTTTAAACAGGGAGCTAAAGTTACACAAGGTGATTGCTTTGGCCTTTTAATCAATTCAACAAAGTATGATGAGTAGAAGGGAGAGGAAGAAATATAGAAAAATATATAATGTTGCAACAAACCATTTAGCTACTTGAATGAGCAGAACAAAACTTGTCATCTGATGCTTTGGTTTTCATATGTGATGAGATATTTTACCAATTGGGAAAAAAGCTTATGACATCAGTTCTGTCAAATTTATAATTGACTTTCATTACCATCGGTACATTTACTGTATTTTAATGGCAGGGAAAAGTAGTCGTGCTATTTTGCCTATGGAAATATTTTCCATCAAGATCTTTCTTCAACAGTTAATATCCCATTTAAAATTTTGAGTTTTGCACATTATGTTTTAGGTTTAAAATCATCCCTCCCCTGGGCATAGGAGGAAATTATTTTTAAAATTCTATCACATTCAATAGAGTTTAGATGATTCCAAAATACTTCAAGATCTTAAGAAGACAACAATCTGCACAACAAATTGAGCATTCCTTCTGTATTAAGTACCATGTTTGATATAAGAATTTTGACAATGTGATATGGATTTATTTTCAATGTTTCCACACTAGTAAGAACAAACTCTTTATAGAAATACATGTTTTGGAGTATCTTGAGTTTACAAAATTCTTGAGGAATCAGGGGCACTCACAGTGTGACTCTGTGAGGGTGGAACTAGATTGGCTTAAATGAAATGTTTTTGACAAAACTTTCAAAAATGTATAACTATGATTTTACTTTCCATTTATTCCATTAGTAGAAAAGAAGGTGAAAGTTTGCCTTAAAATTCAGAATCTTATGTTAAGTTTGTTCAGTTTTGGTGTGCAATAATTACCAAATTATGCTTCTCCTATAGAATCTGATATGAAAAAATTAAAGAAAATGTCTATTAATAATGTTGGCATGAGCAGTTCCTTTATCATCTCCATTCACTGAACAAGGATTTCTATAGCACCTCAGTACATCCAAAATATATTAGGATAGAGGGTATCAAGACAGGCCTCCTTCTGATCCTAATGGAGCTCAGAGGTCAGGGAGGGAGGGAGGTGGGCCAGAGATACAAAGACCAAAGCGAAGGGACCTGTGTTCCTCCAGATTTAAAGGAATTGTCAAATCATTTCTATAAAGCCAAAGAAGTACCCTGGGCCCTTGGCACTGTGTCTCTTGGCCCAGTGAGTCAGCTGGCCTGCTGCAGGCTGCTCCACTCTCAGTCCTATTCTTGCCCCAGTATGGCCTTATTCTAAAGGCCCTGAGATTTCCCTTTCCCCTTAGCCTGATGATTTTGTTTATTTCTTTCATATACTGGCCCCTTCATTTTTTGATATGTCATGTATTCTCCCCTCCCCCCTTTATTATTTCCTTATTTTGACATTGATCTTCCAAAAGATTCTTGAGGTGTGGTATTTGGGAGGTAAACTTACATGTCAGGTTAACAAATGCTTCAGTCTACCCTCATCATTGGTCAATAGTATGGCTGGATTTAGAATGATAGGTTGCAAATATTTCACCTCCTAAAGGTTGTTAAACTACATATTTAATACATGACATTTAAAGAATTCAAAATATATGACTAGAAGAAAGAGGAAAGTGAAGGTAGTCTGAAACTGCACCCTAAATTGACCGCCAGTATTCTGAGAGTCTAGTGGATAAGAGGCCTTGCTGTTGTGTGGACTCATTTGGTCCCTTATTTCTAGCACAGTCTTAATATCTACAGGGGAGACTGGTGCCCCAACGTCCAGAGCTTTGCTCGATCAACATTTCCAAACAGTAAACCTCCAGTCTTCTGCCGGGGGGGAGGGGAAATGGGCTTAACCATTCTATGTTCACTTCCAGTGAATCCCCCACATTTCCATCCCACCTGATCCACGTGGTCTGGTGCTCCCAGGGCAATGCTTGTGAGGGGACTGCTGTGGGAATGAGCTTGCTTGTGCTTCTGCAATCTAAACCACTGCTGGTTTAGATTTTGGCTTTGTCATGTTTGCTAAAAAGTTACTACTCATTCTTGCTCCTAAAAATATTGTTATTTCTCCTTGCCACTTCTAATTACCCAGTGGTGTTACCTCTCAATCTAATACCTTTACTTTTAGTGTAGGTGTAGCAAGGAGTGGGGGGTAATTCTCTATATTTATTTTTTGATGATTAGTGGGAAGTATCTCATGAAATATTATATACTTTTGAATTTAATTTAGTGTCCTATATCTCATACAGCAAAACAACTGTTGTGTGTGAGTGGATGTGTTGCGATTAAGAGAACTTCAGTACTAGATGCAGATGCTTAGTTGAGCCCTGATTTTATGCTATGACTGTATTTATTTAAATCATAAATTCAATTTTCATTACTCTTTTCCCACACATATGTTATAAATAGCCTGCATTTGAAATCTATTCTTTCTTTCACACATTGACATTAAATCTATGTCAAAACAAGTTCCTTTCCAGGAATGAGTAGAAATTGTCTTACTTGGAGCTTAGTAATTTTTCAAAATACAGCAGGACCTCTTTCTTCTTTTTGTTAAACATGCTTGTGGCCCACCTACACACATTAGGAAAAACTAAACCTTAAAAACTATGGAAAAATTTTTAAATATAAAATTTGTCAAAGCTTTAGATATGAAGGTTATTTAAATCCAGTTTTTCAGTTCTTAGTGCCCTGTATTTTTCTGATATTAAAGTTTTCTCATACTCTCATAGTTCATATTAAATAAAGTATGAGAAAACTTGTCTGTCTATAGTTCAAATTAATAGAATTAACAAATTTTAAGTGACATGTAATATTTATTTATTTTAAGATTTATTTATTTATTTTATACAAGAACTGGGTACAGGCCAGATGCAAGGGAGGGAGAGAGAATTCACCAGAGACAGAGTGGGAAACAGAACAGGCAGACTGATGAAACACACTGCTGAGGGGAGCAGCTGGTGAGACAGGAGAGGTCTGCTCACCATGTGGGACCCTCACTGGCCGGCCAGGATCCAACTGGCACTGCAGAGGCTGCAGACAGCTTCACAGCGCTGTGCTCAACAGCCTGTGCCACCAGGGGAGGCCATGACATGTAATATTTAAATATGCCATTCTAAATTCTCATGGGTACAAGTGATAGAAACTCATCTGAAAGTAATTTAAATCCAAAAGGTCATGAAATTCTGAGAGTTTATTTAGCTCTAGTTATAACTGGGTCAAAGTGGGATATCGTAAGATACTAGTGTCCCTCTCTCTCAAATATATATGTATATATCTTTTACATATTGACATTAAGTCTATGTCAAATATAAGTCTATATAAAATATGGAGCATACTTTTTTAAATGAAAAATTTATGTTATTAATAAAAATATTCAACCAAATATCCAAATGAATGTTAATCATTTAAAGTAGTTTTCTTAGGAGGCTAAATCTCTTGCTAAAATAATGGGACACTTTTTTCAATTTTTCTCCTGGATTTTCCTTTTGGCAGTGTGGATTAGAATCACAGAGGAACATCAATGTCTACATTTTATAATCATAGGATGTTGACTGTTCCTTTCTGATAAAGCTTTTCTTAAAGATACTTGTGATACTGTTTGGATTGCTTAGCATTCGCAATCCTTTGTATGTTTGCTATTTTCCCAACCTTATTAGCCATAGTGGGATGCAGAAAATAGCTTACTCAGCGGGAAATGAAAATGTCAAACTCTTTTTTTTTCTAGACTCCCTTGCAGCTGAAACATGGCTCTTTACATTGACTTAGAAGCAGGAACAAGAGACTGAAAGAGGTAGGGGCTGGGAGCCTCCACTCAGATTGATTCCTGGGACAGTAGAGGCTGCAGGGCTGGGTTGGCACCTGGGCTGTGGTGCTGGAGGGGTGGGTGGAGGGTAGGTGGTGCAGCTCTCTGGCTGTGGTAGGGATGTCCACACTTAATGAGCTGTGTGACGTGGCTGTGGGCATTGAGCCTGTGACTCCTAGAACCTGGCTGTCCACCCATATTGAAATGTGTGATCTATCCAATATCATTATTACAAATTCTTTTCTTTTTTTAAAGATTTATTTATTTATGCATACAAGAGCTGGGGGTAGGCCAGAGGAATGGGGAGGGTGAGAAGATTCACCAGAGATGGAGTGGGTATCAGAACAGGCTGACTGACTGAATGACACTGCTGAGGGGAGCAGTGGTCCAGACAGGAGAGGTCTGCTGTGCCATGTGGGTTAGCTCTCTGGCCGGGGATCGAACTCGTGCTGCAGTGGCTGCAGATAGCTTCATAGTGCTGAGACTTAACCCCCTGTGCCACCACGGAGGCCCCCTACAAATTCTTTTATTGTCCAAATCAAACCAATAGAGTTGGTTTCCGTTACAACTAAGACCTATGGACCAATGTTCTTCTCTTCCTCTCTTTTTTATACTTATTGACTTACATAATTATTACTCCATTTGGCCTATACTACCAGAATATTCTGAGGTCAGCTGAAATTGGAGGGGAGGGTTTGGGAGAAGAGATTTGGAAAAAAAGATGGAAGGCCATGCTATTTCTGGAATGCAAAGGAAGGGCTGTGGGAAATCCATCAGAAATCAGGTCTTGATTTTTAAATGTGCATTATTCTCATTTTAGACCTCTATTATGCACTAGAGTATTGAGTGGAGGGGAGATATCATGAGGAACTTAGACGATATACTTCGATTGAAAAGTTTACACATAGCTTCTCTACAAGTTGAGTTTTTGAAAAAAGAAAAAAATATTTCCCTTGGTTTATACACATTCTTTTCACAACAAACACAGATGCTAAGTAAGCTACTTTTGGTCATACTAAGTAAGCCACTTTTGGTATAGATGTCACCAGGAGGTAATTAATGGCCGTGAACTTTGGAATCTATGAAGCACAACATAAATGTATATCATTATTTACTCTCAAATGTATTTATAGAATACATCTCTTTCCAAAAGCCTTTATTTTTATTTTTTTAAAGATTTATTTATTTATACATACAAGAGCTGGGGCACAGGCCAGAGATTCAGGGGATGAGAGGATTCACCAGAGACAGAGTGGGAACAAAACAGGGGGACTGACTGAAATATACTGTTGAGTGGAGCTGTGGGTGAGGCAGGAGAGGTCTGCTTCACCAGGTGGGTTTCTCTCTGGCCGGCTGGAGATCAAACTCGTGCTGCAGAGGCTGCGGATTTCTTCATAGTGTGGTGCTTAACCCCTTGCACCACCAGGGAGGCCCCTCTCCAAAAGCCATTAAAGTAGCTTCTGGGGGGAAAAAAAAAGCATGATTGTTTCAGTTTTCTGTGGCTTGTTGATGACAGCAGTCATGGAGCAATGGATCTAGCTATTATGTTAAGACACTTGCCATTTGTGTAAAATGGAGAACTGTAGTTGGTTTGACCTCCTTTATACAAATCTGACACATGTGACCTAGATGGTGTTCACAAATAACTTTCTGCTCTGTGCCTTCCCAACAACATTCAGCACACAATTCAGATCATTTTTCTACCCTGTGGAAAACAAAGAATCATGTAGTGGTGCAAAAATCTTAATGCTATTTTATGGCAAGTATGTTGTTACCATGAGTCAAGTACCCGTCAGTGCTTTCAACTAAAGACCAGCAGGAAACATCAGTGGTTGAACCAGTTGGGCTCATTACTCATTGTGATGAGGGGAGAACATAGCATAAGAAAATGAGGGCTTCTTACTAAGAGGGAATTAAAGAGAAACTATTATAGGAGTTGGTTTGTTTTACATGATTTTTGTGAAGGATTTAAAGAAGTAGGAGTTTGCCACCAGGAAGAAGGGCTACTTGCACTATGATCTTGGGAACTATAGGTTTTGGGCTCATATCCTATAATCCTTCATTAGGAACTGGTCGGGGATCTTAACTTATCAATCAGTCACCTCTTTCTATCCATAGGGACACCATGTTCAGATGGGAAGTGACTTGCTCAAAGTCACACAAAAATAAATAGGGCATTAATTAAAGGACCTTAGAAAGCAGATGTGAGTGAGGTCACTGGTGATGGCAGGGGCAGTAGGGCAACTGTGGGAGAAGGTGAACAAAATTTTGAAGCACAAGGTCTGTCTTATTCATTCAGGGGAGAGAATGGGCAAGAAGCAGACCATTTATTGTGGGAAAAGATGACTAAGCAATACCTTGGGACAGATTATATAACAGAACGTATATGTAGGAGATGGGGAACCTCTGAAGATATTTGAAGAGAGTGCCAGGAAATCCACAAAATATGGCAAATTCTGGGGCTCCTAGGTACTTTCATAGTATTTTCAGTTATAGTAAGTAGTACATTTTATTTTGTAACCCAGTACACACACACACCTGAAGCTTATGTGTAGAAAAACAAGATTTAGGCTTACTACGGGTGCTGCACCTGATTTTCCGTTCCATTCTATGACACTTCACCTCCCCCTTCTTCCCTCTACTCCATTTCATGCTGCTCTTTATCTACTAAATTGATTTTTCTACCTACTTAAGGAATAGCCTGAGGTTTGAAAAACATTGTTTTAAGGAGGTGAATCAGTGTGGTGAGAGGGAAGTAGAGGGATGGCTGTTAATAGGCAATAAAAGTGATGCTCATTGACAAAGAAATCCATTAATTCATTTCCTCAAAAAGCATTTATTAAGGGTTTACTGCATACTAGACATAAAGATGCAAAGTCGCCCAGAGCCAACAGTGGTGTCAAAGGCCCATAGCCAGCATCTATGGGGGTCATGGTGGGGGAGGGAAGCAGGTAGCCAAGTCACTGATGGAAGTTATTGTTAGAGATTTGAGAAAATATTGCAGAATGGTCTAACCTCCTGAGGAAAATAGGGTGGTGGTTCTTGAGGATGGAGTTTGCCAAAGGGAGGTTCTGGGATGGTGCATCCCAAGGGAAAGCACAATGTGTCAATGACAAGGAGGTTTGAAAGCACAAAGTGTGATCTGACTTTTATTGCCAGATTCCATAAATAAAAATAGAGAGCACCCAGTTAGGCTTGAATTTCAGGAAAATTTTTAGCGTATCTTACTGATCCAGAGGGAGGCAAGACATTCTGTGTGACTGGAACATAGGTGGGCGTGGGGAAGTGGTGAGGGTGAATCTGGGGGTGTATTTTTTTTTTTTTTTGGTGAAATGTTATAAGAATCTCGCCTGTAGACTCTTACTCACACTGAAGGCTAATTTGAGAATAATTATAGAATGTTTGAAAATAAATTTAAAACATACACCGGGAAAAATATGTAACCCACAAGTCCTCAGCTTATTAACAATGAAGGGAGAATCCTAGTACGTGGGTGGAATGATTATCAATTATTAATGACTATTAACAGCCTTGAAGTAATTCTTTTTCCTCTTCTATCCTGCTGATTTTAATTGTTTCTAAGATTCTTGATCACTGTATTTAGTTGAGAAGAGGGAATGAACACAATTTGCCTTGTGCACTGATTTCTTCTTATTTTCTAACCTGAGGCTGCATTTAAGTTATTAACAGTAATGGAATCAATAACATGTTTGTGATGAAACAAAGGAGTCTTTGCTCTGTTGAAGCATTTTCCTGTAATAGTAAACATAGCTTGTCTACCTTTCCTCCTGTCCCCCTGCCCTGGTTGTTGGAAATGTCTCTTCCTTCCCATCCATTCTTCACACTGTCATGGGGATGGTCCCTCGACCATGGGGAGACCCCTGATTCCAGCTGGACCAGGCAGAATTCAGTCCCTCTTGTCATACTCGCACTTGTCACTTTGAATTCAGGGATCACTATAGCTGCCTCTTTCTGCCACATGGACTGGAAAATCAAAAGACTGGGAGGTATTTTTGTTTGTTTGTTTTTATCCTGATGGCCCTAAGCACATCTTTTCCTATTTAATTTTGTTTTAATGAATTACAATTGTTTTACATGGTAAAACATGACATGTTACACATGTTAGACATGACATGTTATATATGACTGTCATGTTATACATGCTATAACCGTCATGTTATATATGACAATATAGAATTTCTCCCCGGAGATGTGATCCCCATAACTCTCTCACCACCACAGCACCCATAGTCCTCCACCACCATCCATTGTGCTCTCCCAGCATCATCCCTCCCCTTTATCAGTCCCTCCTCTTCTCCCTGTGGATGTCTCAAAGCTGCTGTCAGCTTTCAAGGGTTGGTTTTAATGGTTGCTTTTGACCCTTTGCTTGGTTTGCCTGTGTCTCTTCTGTGAGTGACACTTTCTAGCTTATTTCTCTTAGCATCATCCCTCTCATCTCCATCCATATTGCCGAATATGGAGAAGGTGTTATTTTTGAACACAGAGTAGTATCCCATCGAGTCTATATAGCATATCTTTCTGATCCTCTCCTCTGTTCTTGGACACTTAGGTTGTTTCCATATCTTGGCAACTTTGATGAAAGCTCTGCTTTAAGTGCATTGCCTGATTGAATTATCTGCTTTATTGTTTCTTTTATATGCAAGAAAAATTTCAGGATTTATAAGAAATATTAGCTTGTTTATAAATTCATTTATGCATTTTTTAATCAAATATTTACCTGCCAGATACTCTACCTAGGTCCTCATGTTCATGTAATGTTTGTATGGTTGAAGTGGAGGTGAAGGAGGGGGGCAATGAATAAAAAGTCTTTTTTTTTTTAAGATTTATTTATTTATACAAGCACTGGGTACAGTCAAAGTGTGGGAGGGTGAGAGAATTCACCAGAGCCAGAGTGGGGAACAGAACAGGCAGACCGATGAAATACACTGTTGAGGGGAGCAGCGGGGGACCCTCGCTGGAGGACAGGGATCCAACCGGCGCTGCAGAGGCCACGGGCAGCTTCGCAGCCCAGCACTCAACCGCTGTGCCACCAGGGGAGGCCCTAAATGAAAAGTCTTTATACTTGGTTTGTTCAACATTCATCTCTTCTCATCTTGTTTCTGATAACTCCAGAAAATACAAGGGATATTGTCATGTGTTACTAGCTCCCTGTTTTGAGCCTCAGGGCATGAGAGAAGCTTAAAACAATACAGGTCCTGTCTGCAGTAGTGTTTTGTAAGATCACTTTCAGAGAGGGAGGCACCCCTCTTTCAGGTTGCCTGGGATTTAAGTGCCTTTTGTATAATCTTCCCCAGGTCACTACAAAGAGAAAGTGGACAGTTGGACAAGTGAGTATATATTCTATTGTGGGCTGGACAGTAACCCTTAAAAGATAAACCTAGGGTCTCCCCAGTGGTGCAGTGGGTTGAGCACCACGCTGTGAAGCTGTCCGTAGCCTCTGCAGTGTGGGTTTAATTCCTGGCCACCCAAGGAGAAACCCATATGGCGCAGCAGATGTCTCCTGCCTCGCCCACTGCTCCCCTCAGCACTGTCTTTGGGCCGTCTGCCTGTTCTGCTCCCCACTCTGTCTCTGGTGAATTCTCTCACCCTCCCACATCTCTGAGATGTACTCCAGTTCTTGTATAAATAAATAAATTTTTTAAAAAAAGTGTATCTAATCATGAACTCTGAGATAATTAAATTAAAAATCTTGAGATGAGATCGCCTTGCATTTACCCTAAATTCACCAACAGTGTCCTTGTAAGTGACAGAAAAGAAGACACAGAGCACACAGAGAAGGCCCTATGAAGGTGGAGGCAGTGGTCACAGTGATGTTGCCCCAGGATAAGGGAAGCCAGGAGCCACGAGAAGCTAGAGTGTCAGAAGAGAGTATGGCTTTGTGGAACCTTACTTTGGACTTCTGGTCTCCAGAATTTTTAGAGATTGAATTTCTATGATTTTGAGTCACTCACTTTGTGGAATAATTTGGAAACTAGTGCATTTTCCTCCACTGGACACACAGCGGAGCACAACACACAGTGCTCAGCCAATACTGTGGCTTGACTGACAGACACTGTTATGGGCTCAATATTTTTGTCTTTCCAAAATTCACATGTTGAACCATGTTCCTCCAGGGTGATGGTATTAGGAAGTGTGGCTTTTGGAAGGTGATTAGTTCATGAGGGTAAGGCCTTCCCAGAGGGAAGTTGAGCCCTTATCAGAGAGACTCCAGAGAACACCCTTGCCTCTTCTTCCATGTGAAGACACAGATTTTTTTTAAGAGATTTATTTATTTATGCATACAAGAACTAGGGTACAGGCTAGATGTATGGGGGGGGGGTGAGAGGATCGCCAGAGACAGAGCAGGGAACAGAACAAGCAGATTAACTGAAGTACACTGCTGAGGGGATCAGCGGGCAAGTCAGGAGAGGTCTGCTGCGCCATGTAGGCAGCTCCCTGGCCAGGGACTGAACTTGTGCTGCAATGACTGTGAATAGCTTCATATGTTGCGTCTTAACCCCTTGTGCCACCAGGGAGCTCTGAGGACACAGATTTTTGACGATTTTCTATGGGCCAGAAAGTTGGTTGTCACTGGACGCTAGGTCTGCTGGCACCTAGGTCAAGGAATATCCCAGACTCCAAAAGTATGAGAAATAATGTTTGTTCTTTATAAGCCACCCTGTCAGTGATATATTGTTTTAGCTGCCTGACAAACTAAGACAGACATGCAGTCTCAAGAAGCTTCACCACACTTTCTGTTGAGTCAGAGTCCAGCTCAATTTGATTTTGAGCTTCATTTATCTATTTATCTCTAGATTTTTCTCTCATCTTTATCTCTATTTCTTTTGCTTTGGTGGTACAATCAAAGGCTCTAAGAGATCTCATCATTTCTTCCTGGCCCATTCAGGGGCTTGTCTTGCCCTTCCAGAGCCCTAAAAGAAGTTCTCTGATATTTGGTTGAGCCTACCCAGCAACTCCCAGCTACCAGTGAGGGCCTAGAAAAGTATGAGAACACTGCTTCAGAAAAGCACAGGTCCCCTGATGTGGGGGATATGGGTGTGGACCCTTCGCCTGCCTGTATCTGTCCCTTGCATGTGAAGACTACAAGCACTGATGAAAATTAGCACGGTTACAAGCACACAAAGTGTTATATAATAGTGGCTATTATATTATTAACAGCAATAGGCAGTGATTCCTGTGGAGATTTATTAAAGAGAGAAGATTTAGGGAACATACTCCAGGGATTGGGAAGCTGAAAGACGGTGAAATCAGCTGTGACATGGCCGTGTGAGTGTCTTCAGGACACCACCAAGTAACCAGCCTTGGGAAAATGGGAGACAACATTTTAAAGGGGTGTGGTTGGAGTCTTGCAGTCCAGGGACAGCAGGGGTGGTTTTGGTGCTTTTATTGCAAAGGGAGGGGAGATCCTGGAGAGAGCCAAGGCCCAAAGGCCCAAACGTTCAAGGGGTGCTTGGGGAACTGCCAGTTAACCCCACATCTCTTGCAATTGGAGCAGAGGTTTGGTGCAAATGGCAAAATTGAAAGGAGCAGTTTATGAAACTTTGGTGAAGGGAAAAGAGCTAAGAGGAGCAGTGTCCCCCAATAGGAGACTTTCAGAGGCAACTCACAAGGGTGGTGCTGTAGGAGTGTGTTAGAGGGTGGGTGGGTTGGAGGGAGATTCCCCAAACAGGAATCTCCAGGAGGAATACTTCTCCCAGGTCCCCTGCAGTGTACACCCACCTCCTCAACTGGTTTGAGGCTTCCCTGGGAGTTGGGGAGACCAGGCAGAGCTGCTTTCTTCAGCAAACAGCAGTCTAAGCGGCACGTCTTTGCTAGAGAGTCCCAAAAAGGATTAATGAGACAAATTAAATTAAAATTTAGGAAACACACAAACTGAAACAAGACCTTTTAATTTATAGCTCCAAATAGGCGAACTGCTCTGTTCAGGCAATTAAGCAGCTGCGATGATGAAAGGCAGCAAAACACTGTAGCAGCGCTCGTTCCTACTAAGGTTAATGAATCCGCTGGGCTAGAAGAGTCTATTAGGAGGCAGGCTCACGTGTGACTCCCCTGCTCCCGCATCCTCCTAGCCACCAGGCCAGGCTGGCAGCCTCCGGTGCACCCACACTGTGATGGCCTTTCCCGTTTCCTGTCAGCAGGGCACATCCGGGAAGGATGAAACTGAGAAAAGGTCATCCACGGATTGGGACTGGATGGCCTTTGCTGACACAGAACCTGAGGAGCAGAGGGAGGCAACAGCCGCCCCAGAGGGGGTGTGGGTGGCCTCTTCACAGGCACCTGGGGACCATGGTGGCCAGAACTTCCACCTCCACTGGGACCCTGTTCGGAAGTGAGTGCTTTAGACAGTAACACCATTTTTATTTGGAAAGAAATGTACAGAAAAGCACAGACCCAAAATTACCTCAGTCCCTGAACTCTGGAACTCCTGTTTGTCTTTTAGAGTGCAGGAACATGATTTTCTTTTTAACTAAGTTAACTGGCAACAGAATTCCTCTTTGGAGTGAATTTTTTTTCATTATTTTTCATAAAAGTAAATGGACACTTTTCTGGATTCAAGGTGGGAGAGCATCTCATGGCCTGGTATAGGAAGGAGAGAGATGGGGTGTGGGGACGGAGTGTCTTCTGACAAAAAGTGTTCAGAGGTGGGGGCATGCTGTAGGGTCCAGTGAGGCATTTGCTACTTGGTATCAGTGGGTACTTTGGGGGTGCTGTGAAGAGCTGTTCATTTCACAGGTATGTCAAAACAAGCAGCTTAAGTATGTGCCAGGGCCCGGGAGGCAAGAAGCACTGAGTCCTGAGTCTTGTCTGTGGAGCACCACACCTGGTGGGATGACGGAACGAGTCATTTGGGACTTTAAAAATACCCAGCCTGGTGATAAGAGTCATGCTAGAAATTTGTCATTATATGTATATGTATGTGTATGTGTATGTTTTTTTTATCCTGGAAATATATATTTTTACTTTATGCTCTTGAACATTTCTCTTGCCCATCACAAGTGTACATATGTGTATAAATATAAATATAAATTTAAATGTTTTGAGACTGCAGTATGCCATCATTGAGGCAGTTATGCTCACCACTATACATACCAATACTCACCACCATACATACTAATACTGCCCACTGATCCCTAAATTTGGGTGCTGAGGATGTTTTTGTGACAACGACATTAAAGAACACCTCGCTACCCAGTTCTGAGCTCTGGGGCCTAAGCGTTTGTTTTCTATATATCTTCAACATTTTTGGCCTTTCCCGCTCCAAAAGTCCAGCTGGAGTGCCCATGGCAGGGTCTGGCAACTGGCCTCACGTGACACTGGGCTATTTTAATTGTGTTTCCATTTCCTCCATTACACTGGGGACTCCCTGAATTCAGGACACCTCATGTTTCTTCTGTACTGCAGAGTCGAGCATACTTACAGGTTCGACACATGTTTTTAAATAGACATGAGGTTTTAAGTCATTGGGCAGAACCCCCTCCCAGTCACCGGCAGACACCCCACTCCGTGGGACTTCTTGTCTGTGGAGCAGCACTCTGAGCCACCAACTTAAGCTAATTTGCTCCTCACACTGCTGAGATGAGCCCTGATGAAGGGATGAGCGTTTATGATTCTTGCATTCCAGGTAACTGCTTACAGTGCTTTTCATGTGTCACACTTAAGGGTCTTTCCTAGAATATTTTGTGTTTTGTATTTCTGCAACTGAAAGCGAGGTGAGGAGGGATGGAGGAGCTGTGGGAAGGAGGGGCTCAGCTGAACGTTCTGTTAGTTGCCTTGATAGCCCAATATCTTGACTTTTAAGTAGGTAAATACTTGAGAGATGACATTTCAGTTCTGAAAGAACCTAGTAGTTCTGGAGGAAGACTGTGAGAACCAAAGCTACCTCTTGTTATTTTGAATTTGAATGCTTGAAAGGAATCCATGCACACAATTCCACGAAATCCAAGATTTTAACTTTACTGTTTCTAACAAAACTATAAAAATAACAGTGTGGGGTTTTTTTGTTTGTTTTTTTAATTGTCAGTTGAAGGGAACAGACCTTCCAGGACCAATATGCCCTTTATTTGCGAAGTGAGGGTTTCCTTTTCTTTTTTGTCTGTAGCTTCTCTGTAGAAAAGTGAGTCCTGGTGGCTGTGTCTTTTTCAATGGCAAATAGAATGAACAGTGAGCACTGGCCACAAAAATTCTTTCTCTCTTCCTAGACCATTAGCCAAATATAATGCAAATCATACAGTAAGCTCAGAGAAAAAGGGAAACTCTAGGTGTTTCTTGACATTTCATTCAGCTGAAGTTAACCTTTTCCAAATTGTTTGCTTCTCTCACTTTCTTACTACTTGTACAGAATTTTGATGAGTTTAGATACTCACAACCAAACAAACTGCATGATGATTATACTATCAACAAAATAACCCAATAAACAGAAAATAAATGAAAAATAAATGATGTGTTTGAAAAAAAAAACAACATGCTTTTACAGAATGCATGCAATCTTAAAATCTAGAAACTGAGAATCTTAAAACACTAGAAAAGCACTTTGAGGTGACGTAGTCAAACATCTGGGTAGTCCATACCATAATTCCTTTTAGTGATCATGGTCAACACCATGAACTAATTACAGAATCGATTATAAAATTTCTCCCATCCTGGTTCTTTCTATCAACTTATTCTGTCAACTTTCACCTTGTTACTCAAGGCGAAATCTCCCTGCCCAGTGGGACTTAGACATACTTCCCACTCTATGAAGGAAGTTTCTCTTCTCATTCCTTGGATAGATGATTCAGGGCTTCCCATATTTACTTTCAACCTATCTATGTAGCTCCCAGCAATTAATTCTATGTACCATGAAGTTCAGTCAAATCCAATACTCTCTGGTTCCCAAACAAAGTCTTTATTGTTCTTTTATTACCATGTAAGTCCTTGGAAGTCTCTAGTATAGCTACCACCCTTATAACATTCCAGGCATATTTCAGTGAACATCTAGGAACTGCCACTGTGGCAAACTTTTTTTAACCATCACAAGATCACTTTTTCATTTTAAACTTGATATAATAAACTGTAGCAGGCATTTTATCTCCAATGCCTTTTTGTTTTAAAGTGCTTTAAAATTTTCTCTTGGTCAACATTTTTAGATTTTGGCACCTATGAATGGAATATAAAAAACTTCAGTTAATCCTTCCAATGTTGAGCCTGTCAAGTGCAAAAACAGTCTGATTTTTAAAAATTTTCTCTAATTAATTGGAAGTTGATCTTTTTTAAAGATTTATTTATTTATATAAGAATTGGGGTACAGGTCAGAGGTGTGCGGGAGGGTAAAAGAATTCACCAGAGACAGAACAGGGAGCAGAACAGACAGACGGACCGAAGACATTGCTGAGGGGAGCAGCGGGTGAGACAGAAGAGGTCTGCTCTGCCATGTGGGATTCTCCCTGGCTGGCCAGGAATCGAACTGGCACCTCAGGCTGCGGACAGCTTCACAGCGCAGCGCTCAACCTGCTGTGCCACCAGGGAGGCCCCTGGAAGTTGATTTTTTTTCTCTTCCATGTGAAATCTCTTATTCTTGTAATCATTACCCCAGTTGAATGTGTATCTTAGCAACTATTTTAGATTGCTCTTGAGTAGGATATGTTTTTGTGGAAGTCTCAGATCCAAATACTGCCTTACATTAAAAAGAAGTTTCCACATAGAACCATGACATGAAAAACATTCTGAACAGTCACTCTCCTGACTTGAAAGAGGACTCCATTAAACAACATTCAATGGGTCATGTAAACACACTTCTTAAATCATATCTGATTATTCTTATTAGTTTGAAACCAGTTGTTCCATTTCCTTCTTTAGATTTTTTTTTAAGATGTATTTATTTATTTATACAAACACTGGCTATAATCAGAAGTGCGGGAGGGTGAAAGGATTCGCCAGAGCGGGGAGCAGAACAGGCACAAGGACTGAAGTGCGCTGCTGAGGGGAGCAGCGGGAGGCAGGAGAGGTCTGCGCACCATGTGGGACCTTGCCGGTGGCTAGGGATCGAACTGGTGCTGCAGAGATTGCAGCAGCTTCTCAGCCCAGCGCTCAACCTCTGTGCCACCAGGGGAGGCCCTCCTTCTTTAGATTTAATGCAATTTTTCTTCAAGCTATCAGCTTCTTTTTCTGTCCTCAGTGGAACTGGCTCATGGTTCACTACCCGTTGTTCATTTAATATTCTCTCATTGCTTGAAAATATATAGTCACCAATAAATTGAATTAGTTTTTCTAGCTGAAATGATCTTTATTCTTTTAGCCTGTCCTCAGAAGATCTGTTTAATCTTTTTAAAAAATATTCCCCTATGGATTTTCTCTGATTCTCTGAGTTCACTAGATTTTTTTCAGTTCTGTATTGAATGGAGTCATTTATTAAATATTGTTTCCCTATATTATGTGGACAAGAAACAATTATCTATATGCAATGGGTCCTCGATGATACCCTAGTAGTTCTGGTTCTTCTCCATCAACTTATAAAAGTTTTTTTAGTATTATGTTTACATTCTTTTCTCATTTTCTTATGTTTCTCTGCTATAGGTTTTTGCTACCGTAAGATTCACATGTAACATCCTTTATTTGTGGTATTCTGTTTTATATTGATGGCGACTAAATTTTGACCTCATTTTACCTCCCCCCATGTTTTATGTTTTGATATCACATTCTACATTCTTTGTTGTATATGTGTATAACCCTCAATGAATTATTGTAGTTTTATTTAATATTACTACTTCTGTCTTTTTGCCTTCATGATTATAAGTAGGTAATCCACTACTGTTAACTGTATACTTACCTTTACCAGTGAGATCTTTTTTCTTTCACATTTTTTTTGCTTCAACTTAATACCATTTCTTTTCCACTTAAAGAAGTTTCATTAGTATTTCTTATAAAAATATTAAAGTGTTGGTGAACTCCTTCAGCTTCTATCTCTTCTATAATTCTAAGTGATAATCTTCCAGATAGAGCATTCTTGGTTGGAAGATTTTTCCCTTTAGCACTTTAAAGATATTATGCCATTTACTTCCGGCCTACAAAGCACTGGTGAAAAAAATCTGCTGATAGTATTATGGGATGCTTCTTGTGTATATTATGTTGTTTTTCTCTTGTTGCTTTTTTTTCTTTTTCTTTTTTTTTTTTTACAATTTATCCATTCATGCACACAAGAGGTGGGGCACAGGCCCGAGGTAGGGGGAGGTGAGAGGATTCACCAGAGACAGAGTGGGGAGCAGAACAGATGGATTGACTGAAATACACTGCAGAGGGGAGCAGTGGGTGAGACAGGAGAGGTCTGCTGCCCCATGTGGGCAGCTCCCTGGCCAGGGATTGAGCTCATGCTGCAGTGGCCGTGGTCATCTTCACAGGCTGCATCTTAACCCCTTGTGCCACCAGGGAGGCCCTTTCTTGTTGCTTTTAACACATGTTCTTTATTGTTAGTATTTTGTTTTTTTTTATAATATGTGTTTTTTGGATCTTTTTGGGTTCATTTTATTTAGAACACTGTGTTTCCTATGCCTGATTGGGAAAGTTTTCTACCATTATTTCTTCAAATATATTATGTGCTTATTTTTTTATTTAAATATTTTATTTTATATAATTCTTACATCTTTTTTCATCTTTGCATTTTCATTTTGGTTATATTCCCCATACAATTGCACCTCCCCCCTTATTTTGAGTCTAGTCCTTTCTTTTCCCCCCAACCCCCTTCGCTGTCTTTTGAACATTTGTGGTTGTCTGGGCAGCCATGTTTATTCTTAAAAGGTCCCCATTGCTGAGGGTGTGTGAAGTCCTCACAGTGTTCCAAGTGGGGGAATCTCTTTCATACCTACTTCGGACTGATTGGTGGCCAGACCCTCAGTTTCCTCCTGTGAAGGAAACCAGTGTAGCTGGTGCTGTGAGGGGGCAGCTATAACCCATGCAGGTGCAGGGGTATAGAACTGCCCCCTTGTGGAGAGCTGCAAAAATTGCTGTTTTATTAAGCATATGATCTCCTTTCTGGAAGATGCTGTCAAGCTGTAGTAAGGCCAAAGGCAAGCACAAATATAGTATCCTTGACCTGTGTCCCTGAGAACAGCTCTGACTTTAGCAGGTGAATGGCAGGTGTGCCCCGGGGTGTGGGGCACCCAGCAATGCTGAGTGCTACTGTGATGAGTGGTACATTGGCAAGGCTTCGAGACTGTGTTGAAAAGTGCAAAGATACCTGGGGTGGAGGTGTGGTATATCTGCAGGCTCTGACAAAATAAGAGGAATGCTAAAATGGTGCTGCCAGCTCTGGCTCTAATGGGATAAAGTGAAAGTTCAAAAATGGCTCTCTCACCAATGCCTTTATCTCTGGAGAAAGTTCCAACAGATCCCTCCCCTGGCAGACACCATTATTATCTCATGAGTCTCCTTCATGCACAATTTAGGCACATTTCAAGTTGCTACCTTTGTGCTGATTCCTGGGATGAAGTGTGTCTGCATCTACTCTAAGAGTAGATAATCCCTTCCCTATACCTCTTAGGTCTCCTGATTACAAGCACCACTGACTTTCAAAGTTAGAAGTTTTGGGGGTCCAGTCCCTCTGGTGCAGTTCCCAAGGTTTAGGGTGTATCACCCTTACTCCTAAGGAGAAGGTCTATATTTGTAACATTCCCCCCAATTGTGGTAGCTCATCAGGGTAGAGTTTCTTGGGGAGACCCTGTCACTGTTTGTCCTATCTGTTTTGGTGCAGTCCTTTTATCCCTTATTGTAGTGGAACTCTTTTTCCTCAAAGAGAATTGTTTCAGATATAGCAATACCTGTGGGGTGTTCATGGGAACAGGTGAGCTTAGAATCTTTTTATGTCACTATCTTTAACCACCTCCTAACTTAATCTTTAATAATAGCTATTTTTAACAACCATCTCTCAAAATTTAGCAGCCAGTTCTTGTGAACTGATGTGAGTCAGGTCTGGTACATGAGTGGATGACTCTACAAAACATGCTGAGCAAAAAATTTAGGCATCGAAGAGTAAATAATGAGTGATTTCATTTATATGACATGCTATAGCAAGCAAAACTAATTTTTGAACATAGAAATGCATAGTATTCCTTGTCTCTTGGCAAGGTGTACAGAATGAGATTGCCTGGGAAGGAAATTTCATGGATATTGGAAGAGTTGTATGTCCTGCTAGGAATGGATAATTTCATCAGATTTTTTTGAACTATACACTTAAGATCAGTATAGTTCTTTGCATGCATGCAAACTGTAACTGAGGAAAATGAAATTTCCATGTCAATATTAAATTAATGTATGAGTCCAAAATACACACACACAAAATGTTAAGCAAGTCAAAAGGGAGAGTCCACCATGATCAAAGAGTATGGAGGTATGAAAATGTTTGGCATATTTGTCATATTTGGTATATTTGTCATATTCCATTGGTTCTGTATGTCTGGGGGCAGACATTTTAATGAGACCATGGCCAGAAAGGCAGGTCAGTGACCAATAAATAATGACTTCATATGGTCTATGAGAGTGCTCCTGCTATCCAGGCCTCAACAATCATTTTCTGTAAAGGGTCGGATAAGGAATATTTTATACTTGCAGTTCATATACAGACTGCTGCATATTCTTTCCTTCTTTTTATAGCACTTCGAAAATACAGAAACTATTCTTGCCTCAAGGACCTACAATAAACAGTGGACTGGATTCCAACTGCAGGTTGTATACAGCCCCATCCTACCTACTTTGAAGTTCCCTCCAACTAAACCTACTACCCCAGGGTGACTGGAGAGATTTGGCAGACAGAGAAGAGACTGATTCACTCTTCCTGAAGGAGTCTTCCAGACAAGGTGGCATTTGAGTTGGGTTTTCAGGATAAGAAACAGTTCAGAAGGAAAAGAGTCATTCCCAGGGAGAGATGTTCGTTTGAAAGCGGGGGTCCGCCATTTATCGTGATAAATGTGAATGGGGTCATTCTTTGCTCCTGGCTCGGTTTCCTCACCTTTAGGTAAGTTTCATAATAGCTTCTCTTCTAAGCTGTGAAGAAATGTAATGAATGTTGGGAAAAAAAAAAAAAAACACCATCATCTAAATCCAAAACCCTACTTGAAAGCATTTGAAGTGCCTCATAAATGTGGTTGTTACCTCAGCCCTTTCATCTCGCGGGAGCGGATGACTCACGCCACACATGTGTGCACGCTAATTGCTGAGATTATTGGGCTGGTGCCGGGTGTGGGGGTCTGACCACTCATTCAGGAGAGGATGGAGTGAGTCAGGAGTAGACTTTCCATCCCCTTGTTGATTGTTATGTGAGCCGTTTGCATATTGATCCAAAGCTAAATTTGTTCAACTCCTTTCTTGTTAAAAGTACAAGTAAAATGACTCATGTTTTTTAAGGGACAGTGTCAGGATCCGATCCCCTATGATGACTGATTTTTCCATCATTCCAAATGCCTACCATACCATCATAATGAATTCTAGTCCTTTTTTAGAATAAAAATAGGTTTTGAGGGTGAGGCAAGGAAGTGGAGTGCAAAATCTAGCTATCATCCAAATAAATGGTTTAGTACATCAGATTCCTGGAAATGATGAGGTGAAGTTTGGTTCTAAGACCACTTGCTCCAAATTCTTTGTGTAATTTATTTAATCATTCTGTTTCTCCAGTTCCTTATACATAAGGATAATGATAGTATCTAGTAGTTGCCTACAGGATATAATAGCAGACATCCATGTCAGGAACATAGTGCAGTGCCTGCTGGACTTTTATAAATGTTACCTACTGTTATTTCTAGTTGAGACTAAGTGGGAACCAAGGATTGTTTTGTAGCTGGAGTAGAAGGAGGGAAAAACTGAGATAGGACTAAATATAAACATCATAAAAGTTACCTATTTTTTTTTCAATATTAGACCTATTAGTGGTAACTCTGGGCATGTGACTCAGACTGTCAGTATTTCCATCTAGACTGAAAGATGTCTCTGTCACCCCACTCTAGACTAATAGGTGACAAATCTTCACCATAGTGAGACTTGGAGAGAATGCTCTTTTGCTTCATACCGACTGCATCTGTTTGTTTATTTGAGTGTTCTTTCCATGCTAGACAGTGAGCTACTTGAGGATGAGAATTCTGTTCTACTCATCTTTTCATTTTCATCACTAGCAAATGGTCCCGGAGTACACACTTGATGCACAAAAAATGTTCTTTGAACGAATGCATAAATGAATATCCAAATTCCATATTTAATTTCTCAAGAAAATTAGCTGCCCAAATGTGTAGGCAGATGTATTTACATATTTATGTTCACAGCTAAATTATTTGGGTCATCAAGATTAGATGCCAAGTGCTATGTGCAAATTTAAGTAAATTCCAGAAATACTTAATCTGTTACTGGCCCATCCAATTCATATATTGTGAATTCTAGGGAAAGCAAAAATCCCAAGAAAAATGAAACAACCATTTAAACTCATCAAAAATCCCAGAAAGTAGAAATATTACCCACTGGCACAAAAGATTAAGCAATTTAAGATGGGAGTTTGGGAAATAAAATGCTTCTATTTTATTGACAGTGAGTCAGTATAATATTAAAACAAAAGAAGAAGTTCAGTGAAAGAAGCAGCCAACTTCATCTTTAAAAATTCAGTCAAAAAAAAAAAATCAGATCAACTGGTGATTTTCCTGAAGTGGCCTGTCAGTTTGTTCAGAAAGGTTAATTTGGCAGAGTCAGCCTTAAATTGGTTTCCCGGTTGTACTTTAATTGTATTACGTTTCAGCAAAATGTTTCTGTCAATCAGAAAATGTTTTTCACGATTAACCTGCTTGCTACGCTAAGGTCAAGGGAAGGGAGTTCTTTGGCCAGGAGAAGAGCAGAGCCCTGTACTGTGCTACACAGAAAGGAGGGGCTCTGGGCATGGGGGAAACACCAGTCATGTTGACAGACTTGCTTTTGGGAGCCTGCTGTAGTTGAAAGAGCAAGAGGAAATCCAATTTTGGTCCTCCCAGTTGCTTTGTTTGGGAGGTGTATGATCTGGGACAAGACTTACATTTTCTCTGTGTTTTGTTTTCCTTGGCTAGAAAATATGAGAGCTGACTCAGGGACTAGAAAGATCCTTTTTAATCACATGTGATTTTTATAAATCATTCCCTAAAATCCACTTCTGAGATATTGAGGGCCTTTAAAATATATTGACGGTTGTTTACAAAATCAGAGGTATGTGTTTTCTTTAGGAGCAGGACTGTTTGTAATGCAGAGACCCCTCATGTGCTGCTTGGACCACCAAGCCTTGGGGGCTGAGGGCTGCCAGGGAGGTTTGGCGCAGTGGCTAGACTGGATTAAACATCTTCCCCATCAGCTCTTCTGTAACTGATGTGGGATCTTTATGACTCTTGGTGTTTGTGCTGAACAAGACCCTTTTGACCCCTGAGTGTGGGCCTCATATCAAATGAAAGGGAGAAGCAGGGAGATTTTCTTCGACATGGGGGCAGGGGAGAAAGACTAGTAAAAGATTCTGGAAAGATTTTTGCCTGAGGGAAAGAAGAAGGTGCAGTTAGTTTTAGACTGTTTATACCATAATATCTAGCCAGTGTCTGGTCTGTCATAGCCACTCGGGTATAAGTCTGAACAACAGATCGTTTCCTGTCTTCATGGAGCTTAAAGTCCAGTGAAGGTAAAGGGTACGTAAACAGGCAATCCCATAACAAATCATGCTAGAGAGAGTGTAGAGCCCCAAGGGACCTCTAATGCAGGTTTAGGAATATGGCAGTTTTTCTATAGAAGAGAGGTGTAACCATAAAACTGAAAAAATACATGCATGGAAAAAAAAGCAGATGGATGTGTTTAAGGCAGAGGAAACAGCACACACTAAGACCAAGCTGAGAGACAGCGGGCATGTAAAGGGTCTGATGACGGTTTAGTATGAGTAAAGGGTAAGAGAGGAGGCAAAGAGACCCTAAGAAATCAAATTCTGGGGCCCTCCCTGGGGGGAATGGGTTAAAAACACAGCACTATCAGGCTATCTCCAGCCACTGCAGCAGAGTTTGATCCCCAGCCAGGGAGCTACCCACATGGTGCATCAGACCTCTCCTGTTTCGCCCGGTGCTCCCCTCAGCAGTGTATTTCAGTAGATCCTCCTGTTCTGCTTCCCACTCTGTCTCTGGTGAATCCTCTCACCACCACCCCCGCCCCCACCACCCCACACACTCCTCTGGCTTACATCCCAGTTCTTATACGCATAAATAAATAAATCTTAAAAAAAAAAAAGAAATCAGTTCTGAAGAGTCTCTTTAAGCCACAGAAGGAATTTGGGCTTTAATTTAAATTCAGTAGGAGCCTCTACACAGTTTTTAACAAGACAATGATTGGATCAGATTTATGTTTTTGAACATCTTTCCTGGCTGCAGAGTGGAGAGAGGATTGGAATGGGCAAGATCAGAGATAGGGAAAGAAAAGGAGAGAGGGGTAGAAGTCTTTTGAAATCCAGGTAAGAGAGAATGGTGATTTGGATAATGGCAGAGGAAGTACTGTAGGAGAGAAGTGATCGATTCAAGAAGTGTTTAGCAGGTAGCCTCGTTGGGACTCATTAAATGAGATGATGGGTAGATACACACTTTTCACCCAGAACAGAAAATAATGATTTTCACTCTATCAAAAATTTTGCCACTTTGAGATGGTAGTACAGAGTAGGTTCTCAACTAATACCTGTTGGAGGTGGAATGTGTATAGAGCTTTTGGATTATTTGTCTATATAAGGAATCAATAACCATCTCTTTCTCTGAAAATTGGCCATCTTTCTGTAGCCTCTGTGACTCATAAAGCTTGGTTTCCAATTTTTGTCTTATGTAACCTTAGGTCTCATGGTCTTGTTTGATGGGATGAAGCCTAGAAATATAATATAGGAAAATTTGGATTTTTCCTCCTGGGAATTTATAATTGAGACTATTCATGTGACCAGACCTTGAACATGCAAACTTAAGAGCAGCAGGCTGAACACATTTCCTACCATGTAGGTTGGGAAGCAAAGAAAGACAGTGAGTAGGGGGAATCAGGAAGGGCTCACCAAGATAAGCCTAAATGAGAGATGACAAGAGTGCTAATGTCCTTCCTGTTGCTTCATCCTGTTGTTTATTCAGAACTAGCTCTATTTCTGCTGTTGGGTTCCCTTCTTTTGCATATCTCAGAAATTTCCACCTCTTTAGTTTTCTGTCTATCTTATGTTGGTTTCCATTACTTGCCATGGAAGTCTAAGTAAAAGATGTAACACATTAGATTCCTAGCAAAACATAGGTCTTAGCACAATCTTCTTTCCTGTCCAGCCCCTGAATATAGTTCTCTTTTCATACTCAGCTTGGCTGTGTTATTTTGTATAGAAGCTTCCAGAGGTAATGTCCAATTAGCTCAGTGGTGGCTCTGGACAGCTATATTTTGGCGATTACTCACCAGGAAGCTCCCTTCCTTGGTAGCTATCAGAAAAAAAGCTTAGCAATAATTGCAGCCCCCTCCCTTCTAAACCAAAAGCTGCTTTGGTCTGGCATTGTGCTAAGCAAAGCAGCTCAGATCTGATGGATTCGATCCTGCTAAGAAACTTCTGATTAGAATGAGAAACACTGATAACATTTTATAACCTGCTGAGGGCAATGTTTTTCTACAAATGATGCTCATACATATCTTAAATTTTCTGTAAGTCTAGCTCTGAACCCAATATGTTTTGGCAGGAATTACAGAGCATTTTGGGACTTTTTTCACATGCTGCTCTCTGAATTTAGTAACTGGGCGAATGCGTTATGTACAAAATTCTTGCTTGTTTAAAGAAATAAAGAACTATGTTTTCAAATTGAAGTCATATTAAGATTTTGCAGCTGTTAAATTGAGGGTAAAAACCAACCCAGCCGTACATGGACTTAGTATACATGGCAAAAGAAATCAGATAGTTGAGAAAATTAGCCAATATAATCATGATAAAGCGACTTATTAGGTAGTAATAGAGGCTGAGAGTTTTGGTTTAGGGATTAAAGATAACCTAGGTTGGAGCCTAAACCCTCTTTTTTCCCAGCTGTATCACCTTGAACTTGTATTGTTATCTTTCGCATTCCAGGCTTCTTCTTCTTCTTCTTCTTCTTCTTCTTCTTCTTCTTCTTTTTTTAAGATTTTATTTATTTTATACAAGAACTGGGATACAGGTCAGAAGCACGGGAGGGTGATGAGAGAATTCACCAGAGCCAGAGCAGGGAGCAGAACAGGCAGATGGACCAAAGACACTTCTGAGGGGAGCAACGGGAGAGGCAGGAGAGGTCTGCTGCGCCATGTGGGATTCTCCCTGGCTGGCGGGGGAATCGAACCGGCGCTGCAGAGGCTGTGGACAGCTTCACAGCGTGGCGCTCAACCACTGTGCCACCAGGGAGGCCCCCAGGCTTCTTTTCTTAAAATGTGGATTGAAATAGTACCTACTCCCAAAGATTTTGTGAAATTTATTGATTTTAAAGATTTATTTATTTATTAATTTATTTATACAAGAACTGGGGTACAGACCAGAGGTGCAGGGGTGAGAGGATTCCCCAGAGACAAAGTGGGGAGCAGAACAGGCAGATCTACTGAAATACACTGCTGAGGGGGAGCAGCGGGTAAGACAGGAGAGATCTGCTGTGCCTTATGGGTTGCTCCCTGGCCAGGCCCGGGGATCCAACTCATGCTACAGTGACTGGCGATAGCTTGACAGGCTGTGTCTTTAACCCCTGTGCCACCAGGGAGGCCCCAGTTTTGTGAAATTTAAGTTGATGGTATACCTAAAGCACATGATGTAGTGATGAGGCTTGGTGAAACCTCATCCTCTATCAGGTAATTGTATTTAGTGCTTGGATGAGGCAGACTGGGGTGAGAGCTTGCCAGAGAGGATGGCCAACTGTTAATTTAACAATCTTCTGGAACGGGATATGGCAAATTACATGCCTGATGGCCAAATCTGGCTGACAACCTGTTTTTGTCTGGCCCACAGTGTAAAAATGACTTACATTTTGAAGGGTGACAGTGTAGCACACCTGAGCCCTGTGCTCCTAGCAAAAGCAGATGTTAAAAAACAAAAACAAACAAACAAAAAAACCTCTCCATCTTTCATTTTCAGAAGCTAATTTTTGATGACTACCTGCCCTTTCACAGTCTGAGACAGACATTCACAGTTCAAGGATGATTCCCCTGTGTACCGAGGTCCCCTTCCTATTCTTTGGAATGTTCTTCGTTAACAAATGTTGACTCTCATTCCAACACTGAATAAAATCACCCACTTAATTGTCTGGAACACTATGTCTTTGGTTGTTAAAAAACAAAAGTCAAAACACAGCCAAACAAAATTATCAACAGATACTTTATGGTTCCCTTAACACCTAGAGTATCTGCCATCTAGCTTTATAGAAAAGGGTTACCAATTTCTGTGTCTACAATGAAGGCCTTGCCCCTAAGTGGACATCAGGCATGGACACTTCTTTGCATACTTGCTGAACCTGTGAGTGATAGCTCAGATACACCATGTGAAGAAGTGGTCCAATCAGAGCATTGCAATGGGGGGAAGGAGATGAGCAACCTGGAAATGACAGCTGATAAAGAATTGCAGGACTGATCAGGAGGAATTCTTGGTGGTGGTTGGGATGGGGGAATAGGTCATCCAAGAGAAGCACACCTCAGAATCCCTGGAGCAGTTAGTGTTCTAAATAGTCTAGGTTTCAACACATATGAGATTGAGCCTTACTTTGGGAGTCTGTGTTTAGGGTCCCTCTGCAGATGAAAAATTAGTTAAGAATTGCTGTGTAGATATATGTGCCACATGTCATAATTTCAAAATATCAAAACTGTAAGAATATTTTGCATCTTAATCCAGAGTATTAAAAGTCTCATTTTTATGATAATTTGCTTCATTTAAAGTATTTAACATTTTTTCAACTTTATACTCTTCTTTTCAAATATCCCCATACCCTGAAACCATTCAAAAACGGAGATCATTTTTTTCCCCTTTACTTGCTCAGCTGTTGCAGGCAAAATGATTGATTTGAATTTAATACTACCATTTTCTGCTTCCAGAACCATTTCAGTGTAGGTTTTCTTTACATGTTTGAAATGCATTAAAATATTGACCTTTCTTCTTTATTTTGAAATAAAATTGATTAATGCACTTGACTCAACATTACATGGATGTGTTAATTTGATGTCAATTTTTTTTATGTTTATTACTAGGCCTTGTTGCCAACCTAAGCTGCAATGTAGTGGTGAATAACCTGCTTTCACAAATCGAGGAAAAGGCAACTGACAGTCTTTGGAGATAGTGTGCTATTAGAATATTGGCACTGGAAAGCGGAATATTATCTTTTGTTTTTAAATGTGCTACAAGATTAGTGATTTGTGATATTCTGAATGCTTTGCATATACATGAAAGAATTACTTAGGATTTAAAGTTATTCTACTTCCACATGTGAGAGGAGGCTGTTAATTTTATGTAGCTGGTGCTCCAGGCAGAGAAATCTCTGACATTCAACAGCTATTTAAAAACACTGGTTTGTCCTCTATGGATGTGACTTCATTGAATTTTCAAAGAAGTTTCAAGTTAAATAAAAATGATTAGAGATGAATGTTCAATAATGCCTGAAGGTGACAATTGGGAACTATATTTATCATCATTTTGAACTTTTTTCTTTAAAAAAAATTGAGTTTACTTGGTAAAACCCATGAGGAAAATATGAATTAAAAAATATACAAAAACTTCAGAAAGGAAACACATACTCCCATACACACACCTGGAATAGGTGGATTAAGATTCTTTAAGATTTTTTTTTAAAGACTTTAAAAATAATCAGTATAAATACAATATTTTCCATAAATTGTTGTTTTTTTTTTCATATAATAGGTATGAGTCATTATATACATGTACATTATATACATGTATATTATATCATTTCATTATCTTAATTCTTTAAGATTAGAACTATTGGAGTCTCCCTCGTGGCCTAGTGGTTAAGTCTCAGCACTGCCACCACTATGGCCTGTGTTTGATCCCAGTCCAGGGAGCTGACACACATGGCACAGCAGACCTCTCCTGTTTCACCTGCTGCTCCCCTCAGCAATGTATTTCAGTAGATTCCCCCTGTTTTGCTTTCCACTCTCTCTCTGGTGAATCCTCTCACCCTTCACATCTCTGGCCTGCACCCTAGCATGCATAAATAGATACATCTTTAAAAAAAATTAAAAAATTAAAAAAAATTTAAAAATCTGTAAAAAAAAATTAGTACTATTATTCCTATTTTGTAGATTAAACAAATTAAAATTCAAAAAAGGTTAAAAAATTGCCTGAACCCATAAAGATGAGTTTTAACAACAATTTCCCTAATAAAAAAAGATGACTTTTAACAACAATTCTGACTTCAATGTTAAGTTCTTTTGACTACAGGTTAGCTTTCACCAGGGCAAGTTAACATGATGTCATCAACTTTTCATTGTGTGTATTTGTGATGACTTTCTTCTCGAAGGAGTTTCCGTGTCCTCTTCTTTTGGAGGTAGGTGGTTGATTTATGATAATGTGCTAAGAATGCTTTTAGAAATGTAAAACATGACTTTTAAACAAATGTAAAATAAACCTGTGTCTAAGATTATGCATTTTTTTCAATTATTTTTCCTATTTTATTGAGGACTAATTGACAAAAATTACATGTATTTAAAGTGTACAACATGATGATTTGCTATACATATACATTGTGAAATGATTACTATGATTAAGTTAACATTCACCACCTCACATAGTTAACTCTTGTGTGTGTGTGGTAAGAATACTTAAGATCTATTCTCAGCAAATTGCAGGTGTACAATACCATGTTATTAACTATAGTTACCGTGCAACATTCCTTCAGTCATTGTGCTCTGGATCCATAAACAGGAATATGGATGCAGTACCTGAAATTTTTCATAGCAGCAACTGATATTAACTTTCTTTTGGTCAGTTTCTTCTTTCTCTCTCTCTCTCTCTCTCTCTTTTTATTATAAGCAACACCCTAGAAAGATACATGTTTATCTTGCCCCTGGGAACACCATGACCAATTGCTCATCATTACAGACCCTACAGGTCAAGGCACTGATGATCTCCCCAATTTTGCTGCCTCTAATGGTGATTATATCTGACTTGCCTCTCTGACATTTATTTTTTCACTTTTATTTTTTTCTAATATTCCTTTCTACATGTTATCTTAGCCAAAAGGCTAATATTACTTTCTAATGTTACATTCCATGTAACATGTCCTCCACCTGAAACTCCTTACCTTCTATCACCTTACTGTACCTTATTTTTTCTCATTTAGTTTTTATCATTATCTCTTATAGTCTCTGTCATGGTATATATTATTTGCTTTTGGTCTATCTTCTCTGATCTATGCAGTAATTGTCAATTTATCTTTCAGGATTTGGTAAATCTGTTATGTTGGAATTGTGAATATGGGGAGAGGTGATCCTGGAGTCCTTACCACCATCTGGTCAGATTCCCTTGTCTCTGACATTTAAGTATGGTCACCTGGACTCTGCAGGTCTAGAATCCTATAATTCCTATTAATTCCAAGAGACTTGGCTCCTTTTCACCATTTTCTGCTATGAATTTTCTAGAGGACTGAGCTTCTTACTGGAAGTGATGCCCTACCTCACAACAGTGCATTCCTTAATAGAGATATTACTCTATAGTTTTGTGGCTTGTATAGTTTCTAAAATGCAGACTGTTGTCATTCTTATCTTTGCTCTTCTACATACTCTGTGTTCATGCTCTGGCTACTTTTAAGATTTTTCTATTTGTCACTGGCTTTCAGAAATTGATTACTGTATGCCTTTGTGTGGTTTCTTTTTTTAAATTCAACTTGCATCTTATTGAACTTATTGTACATGTGGGTTTATAGCTGTCACAAAAATTGGAATGATTTGAATTGTTATTCCTTTTAATAAGTTTAGTGCTTCACTCCAAACATCTTCACTCCCCATTATGTGAAATAAATTGTCCTTATAGTGATGAATGGCAAGGAATGCAATAGACCCCGATTTGTCTCTCTCTGTAGACTGTATGTAGCCCAGCACATTACATTAGTCTTTATGGTTCTTACCAGATCATTCTATCTGGGAGGCATTTTATAAGGAGATACTTTATTTATTTATTTATTTATTTATTTATTTAAAAGATTATATAAGTTTTTTTTTTGGGTAAAGATTTATTTATTGATGCATACAAGAGCTGGGGTACAGGCCAGAGATGCGGTGAGTGGGGAGAGGATTCACCAGAGACAGAATGGGGAACAGAACAGGCAGACTGACTGAAATACACTGTTGAGGGGAGCAGCGGGGTAGACAGGAGAGGTCTGCTACGCCATGTGGGTTGCTCCCTGGCCAGCCAGGGATCAAACTCATGCTGCAGAGGCTGCATATTGCTTCATAGTGCTGTGCTTAACCCCTTGCACCACCAGAAAGGCCCCATAAGGAGACATTTTAGTTTGATTACTGATCAGTGAATAGTAAAGCAGAATACTTTTAAGATATAGATTCAGCTAAAGATTTTGTAAACACCTGAACAAACTGTGAAATAATTACATAGATTTATCCTTTGGGTTTAATTCATCTATTATAGATAACAGAATCTATATATTGTGGAATATGAGGAACGGGTAGTTAGTCTGGGGGTGAGTTTGAATTCAACTTGTTTGCTGAATCTTCAGATACTCAAAATGTATCCTGAGTAGTCAGAATTGTACTGACAAGTAATAACTTTTCTTAATACCTAATTTGTATACAAAATGAATTCATTAAGCTTTAATCACTTCTGATTCACTTATTTGAGATGGGTATAGCAGAGTGTATCTGGAGCTTAAGGATAGTGCTGAGTGTTTAATTTTTTTCCCATGATTTAGTGATTAATTATTAATTTTTATTTTGTTCTGACACCCCAGTCATCTAAATTGTACCCTGTGATAGATTGTGTATAATAAATTAAGGGATCTAGATCTTTAGTAAAACCACTTTTTAAGAACAATCATTCTATGAGATGATGTTATCTATTAAAAGAAAACTGAAAAATAAAATGTCACTCAAAAATAATTCCTGTTACAATCAGTTTTGATGCAGCTACAAGATTTTTCTACAATAGTAAATTAAATGATTCAGCAAACATATCAAACTCATGAAATCCCAGTCCTATGTTTGTTTTAATTACATAAGGATATGGGCAACACGATGTTTTCTTTCCTTTATTTACATTAGAGTGAAAAAAAAGAATAGTTGCACGTGAAAATTTCTAGTGTTTTCCTGGTAAAATGAAGTAAAAGCAATTATAAATGCCATTAGTAGCTTAAAACAATAGTGTTTAAGATTTTTTTCATAACTGGCAGCCCAGGGGTAGGTAACTACTAGTGCAGGCTCACCATCTCTACTATGCTATTAGGAATCCAAGAACTTTCTACCTCTCCTGTTTGTTGCCTCATGATTGCAAAATGACTGCAGTAGGTCCAACCATCTGAAAGAAAGGGGAAGTATCAGGGCATGTCTGACCTTTTTATTTTACTTGACTCCAACTTCTAAGAAGAGTTGAACTGTGTTAAACATGTCTTCCTAGTTGACCCTTTATACCTTGCTGACCCTGGAGACAATGTCCCTTCCAGGGTTAGCCAGTTCCTCCAGATAGCAAATGACTTGCCTGAAAGCACAAATCAGCCAATCCAGAGCTCATATACCTCAACATTCTCCTTTGTCAAACTCTTAAGTGCTGGGTTACCCTCCATCTGCCTTAATTATACTGGGGCCAGACCCAAGACAACTTGAAATAGCTGTTATACCGTAGCAGACTACTAGTCAATTTTAAGCCTGCTTATCTTGTCTCAGTTGTTCTTTCCCATGGGAACCATAATAAAGGAATTTACTCACATTTTCTCCTCATGCCCTCTCCTCCTGATAGTCCCTGGTTCTCCTCTTTCCCCACTGCACCTCCTGTTTCTAAAGTCTATGAGTATAAACATCTTCTTTTGTGGCAGTCATTTTCATGTCTATGTGTCTTACGGCATAACTGATTAAGACAATTGTGGTATATTCTAAAACACTATCCTTATTTGAGAAAGGATTGGCTAGACTGGGGAATTAGTTGTGGGAAATTTGGTGTCATATTGGGATTAGAGATTTCTGGTTTTGTTTTGTGGGGAATAGGAAGCTCGTTGAGGAATAGAGAGACTTGAAATAATCTTCATCTGGCCACAAGAATCATAGGATTCTAGTGTTGTTTGGTGATGTGTGTTTTGTCCTTCAGAGATTCCTTAAAACATGGCTCGGTTACTATGTGAAAGTCAATTATCTTGCAAAGTGATCTTCAGTTTGCTATTAGCTTCCAAGAAAGAACAGGCAGATGATTAAAAAGATTGAGGCTAATAAGCTACTGATGAGAACCAATGAGCTCATTTGTAACCTTGCTTCTATAAATGACACAGGTTTCTCAGCCTACATGAAAGACATGTACTGGGAAGACAAGAAAAACCATTTTCTTTTCCAACAGAATCCCTTTCTTCTTTTATTATTCGTGAAATATTTCTGTTGACCACATTAATATTCTGTTGTTAAAATTCTAGGAACTGTTTATTGGAAGTCTAGAATTAATGAGCTTAAATATTTGTTAATATTTTATTGTTGAAATAGCGGGGCAAACAAAAACTAATAAAAACTCATGGTGATTACCATATTTAGTGGCATATTTTCTTACACAAATTGTCTGTAGTTAAGAGGAAACTGTGAGGTTACCCTACTCTGACCAGGATGGATCTTAGAAGTATTGACACCTTTTCTGAATTTCCATAAAGCTCCCCTGGCAAATTGCTGTGCTTAGAGGCAGGAGTGAGCCAACTTAGAGAAGAGGCAGAGAAACCCTGCAGAGAGCAGCTGATGAAGAATTGTGATAACTTAACTATTCAACTTAAGCAAATGATATTTAATTAAGCTCAGTTCACACCTCCTTGGTAAATCAGAAGTTTCAGAACTCTTGCTATTAAACTTTAACTTACTGAACTATACAAATGAATATGGTAACTAGGAAAAGTCTCCCCCCCCCCATTTTCTTATGTGTAGATAAAAGCTAAAGTGCCTAATAGAATAAGATACTGGGAGAACCAGTGTAGCCATTCCAGGCAACGAAACAGCTATTTAAATTCATAAAAAAAAAAGAGCTTCATTCTAATAGCCTTCATTATTAGGTGCTCATTTTAAAGTCATTTAAGAGGAAAAGGAACATATTGTTCAGATGTAGTTAAAAAAAAAAAAAAAACAGGAAGGCAAAATCCTTTAGATTAGATTTGGAGTTGTTGTTTTTTTTTAAACCTATTTTGCAAATGGGTTTTCCATCTGATATAAACCAACCATTTTGTTCTTCAAAAGTCTGGATTGTTATTTAGCATTTTAAAATACAGTCATTCCCCAGAGTACTGCTTCTGTGATTAAAGAGAAAAATTTAAATCCCTCCTGCCACTTATAGGTGTACAGAAGAAAGAACACCAATCAGAAAGGGCACCTGGCCAATCCAGCTCTGCTGTGGGCTTTACTTTTCTTCTCTGTAATATGATAAGGTAGGACTAGATAGTCTTTGCCCCTTCCTCCAGCCTCAGCGTTCCTGTCTCCCAGCCTCTGTGTCATGTGACTGGAGGGTCTAGGTGGGCTAAGGGACAGGTGTAAACTGAGGAGTGTGTGCCTGGGCTCAGAAGGCCCAGCGCAGCTAAAGCTCAGAGATGCTGGTATGATCGCAAACTCTGAGTTTTCAAGAGGGCTACTCAGCAGTCAAAACTTTGTGCCCCTGGAGCTTCTCCTTCACCCTATTCTCCTCTGTTTTGACTCTTAGAGGGGCTTACCCCTACAGGTTGTGGTCAGTCCCCGGACATCCCTGTGGAATCTGCCTGGATCCTACTCTTGGGAAGCATAGGAGAGAGATGGGGATGGGGAAGACTGAAAAGCAAGGGAATTTCTCAGCCTGCCTCTCTACTCTGGGCAGTGCCTCCAGCAGCAGACAGAGCTCTTGTAAGCTGTTGTGAGACAGACCTAGCGTACTTCTAGCATTTTCCCACGTCTCTAGTCTCTTCCTTTTCCCTCATGGTAGCCCCTCCCCACCGCTGCTTCCTCCTCTCCCTCTGAACTGGATGTCATACATATGGTAGTGAGTTCCTGTGGTTGCTACTCCCCCACAGGCTCCCTCACCATTCCCTGCTGGCTTATCCGTTCTCTCATCAGTAATGCAGTCAGTTCCCTCCATTAAATACTCTATATTTCATTTATTTTTTTCTGAGATCAGACTCTGACAATTGTCCGTTTAAAATAAGGATTCTCTTGTTCAAAATCTTCCAATTGTTAAATGTTGTTGTATTCAGGCTTTCCAGGAAAACAGAACCAATAGTATTGTGGTGACCCAGATAGAAACTTGTCCAGGGAGACCTTTCTGAGTTGTAGGAAGGTGTTGGTCGTTTAGAGATAAACCAGTTTGTTTTCTCTCTTTGTAAAACTCCTGAGTGATGGTACCAATTATCTCACCAAGCAGAGGCAGACGTGGGAGAGAGAGATATTTCTCCCAGGCCAGAGGCAGGACCATCAGCGTGTACCTGGCTCCATCATGGTTACTTTACCCAGCTTCATGGAGGTGAGTTGTGCTTTGGACCTGATGGACCTCTATCCCTAGCCACCGCCGTAGAGCTCACAAGCACATTTAGACAAATGATCATTCTTAGAACTTGATCTTAAGAAAGACTCTTTGTATTTCAGAAATACTCAGAGTTGGAAATGACTAATTTTGAGACTTAAGAGAAAAAAAAAATCTATTCCCCTTTTATTCAGTTCTGTTCAACATGCAGAAGCAGCACACCAAAAAGAGCCTCAAAGTCACGTCTTATTCCTCTTTGGAAACAGTCTCAGAGAAGATAAGAGAGTTTCCAAAGACACTCAGTTTGTTCAAATACTACATTATAAACTCATCATGATCACGGATCATGTCTCCTTCATCTTTTTATTCGTTGTTGCCTGGCAACCAAGTAGGGATGAGTCAGAACTTGCTGGACTCATGAGCGTAACAACACTTTCTTTAGCCTCCTGGTTTTGTGGGCCTCCTCCTGACTTTCCCCACATTCCTCCCTCACTTATAGAGACTAATGTCTCTGTTAAGTCTGTGAAAATGTCCACTGTCCATGGTGTGGAATTCTGAGAATACTTGAACACGATCTTTAGAACATCCCCCATGCTCACAGAATTATTCCCTGAGAAACATGATATAAACATGGTAGTTTTTAGTGTATTCATTGGTTAAATATTATTAGCATTGTATTAAATTATTCTGGAAGGAAATCTAAGTTATTTCCATTTATGCTTATTTTTATTTTAAGCTTTCAGCAATTGCTTTGTGGAGAATGAAACTAATTCACTTACTTCTGAGAGACAAAAGTGAAGATTTTGTGGAGGATAATGTCTACACTGTGTTGTCCATGTGACTGTTCAAATGATCTAGCTGTTTATATAAACATCCTTTTCATTTCAAAACTGTTCACTAGACCTAATTGCTTTTTGATTGTTGTACCAGAAAAAATATATTAATACTAATTACCATGGATTCTATCATTTAAATAGGTGAGGTATGCATTTCTGATTCAATCTTGAAAAATTCCATAGTTGCATATTCACTTTCAACAATTAATTCAATTGTGAATTACATAGGAACTTCTTTACTTGGACATTTTTAGAATTTTGGGGACTGGGACTTAAAACTAAAGGCTCTATCTCCATATTATCCTATCTGTCTGTTTCCATCCATCTATCCATTCATCCATCTCTGTAGAATGAGAAGCAGAATGAGAACATGCATATTATGTTTGTTTTTGGCTACGGTGTGTGCTTGGGTTGTTCACCTCTTAATTTTGATTTTATAATCTGCAGTTTTGCTAGAACCCATAGATGTATATGCTTACCAATGTTCCTAATCTTTAAGGAGTTGCAGAAAATGGAAAACATGCCAAAATATTGGAGCAAATTTCTGGGAAAATTTGATTTTTTCACAAAAAAGAGAGATGAGGAGGGAGTCTATAGCCTAAAAACTGGTACTCTTGAGACTAGTATTGGGTAGGAATTTAGAATTAATTATTTAAAGATAGTTACTGAACACTTAGTAAAGGAAACTTTAATAATTAAGATTATCAAGGATTCATGAACAATATGCTCTCTTTTTTAATTGCTTTATTAAACAGGATCCCTCACCTTCAGTTTATTACTTTAAGTCAATAGATACCTTGAAATTGGCCATAGTGGAAACATTTACACCATGAAAATTAGCAAACAGTTTATTTGTTGTTTTGTTTACTGTGTAGATTTAAGGAAACAGTAGAATGAATGTAAATAATTCAGATTGAACATAAAAATATGTTGTGTGAGTAGCCATTATATTTAAAATATGTAAATATGGGAAATAGTCTTTTCGAATTTAGCAAAGAAATCAACAGATGAGTAAAGTTCTAACATAGGTCTTTGTGGTTTTGCCTTTCTCCTTACTTGTGAACATGAATGAAAACATCAGTCAAAATGTTTTTCAGAACTATTCTCATTGGTCATCTGCACCATAGGTTGGAAACATATAATAATTTAGGAACAATCAGCAAAAGCATTTTGTATGAAATCGATAGTAAACATTTATAAATGCATATATATTTTTTCAAAGAGCTGATTATTAGACATCTACCAATATACCACAGACTAAATTTATCCCTACTCTAATCTAGTTTATTTTCTCCTATTGATTACTGAATTCTGTCCATGATTATTCCCCTTTGTTTTCCTATGTAACCTACAGAATTTCCCATTATAATTGATTTTACAAAGATCTGGGCATTTTTTTCTCTCTAGCTTTCCATTCTAATCATTCCTAATCACATTGGCAGCTCTCTGGGAAACTGTCTTCTCTCTCCTTTTGTGGCATGCATCATGGCCTCAGTTCATCATTTCATCACTTCTACAAAAATGGAAATTGATTTAACAACACCCTTATGTGGGTAATTTCCAACTTTTTCTTCCTTATCTGAATTCCTGACTCTTAACTCTAAGTTGAAGCATATAAATTCCACTTATGCTTGAGAGATCTTCAGCTTCCCTCCCTGGAATTTATAGTTCTGCGAGGTATTTTGTGGCATAATTAGTAAAAGCAGAACTAGAGTAAGTGTCCTCGTCTCCATCTTCTCCATGAGAGGGGCTGCCACTTGGGGAACGTGTCAGGGGTATGAGAACAAAATCTCCATCACTTGAAGGAAGCTGTCATTGAAGACTGAGTGCTTCCTACTCAGGCCAGGAAACAGGCTTCTTAGAGCCCTTTGGTACCTCTTGTCATAGAAACCATAAATCATTGCTTCTTTTCCATCGCTGCTTCTCCTGAAGGAGCAACCCCAGATTGATGTAAAGTTTTATCCCTCACTCTAGCTTCCTCTCATCACGTTGGGCAATCTTCTATGCATCCACTTCTTCTCAGCCTACAAGTCTTCAATTTGGCTATTTTAGGTCTTAGGTTAGATTCTTGTGCCCAAACAAGATTTCTCTGAGGATAATGCTCCTAGGCTCTCCCACAGCTTCCTGCTTTCCCACACAATTACTTGGTGTCTAACCTGCTTCCTACGCTGCTCTGTGAGGACAGAGAAGGGGCTCCTTTGCTCGGTGACTTCCTTTCAGCTCCCTGCATAGCACCTGACAAGTGGTAGGCACTGGGTACACATGTACTTAGTGAAACCATGGGTAAGTACAAAGTTTCTTTCACATGAATGACTTGTCAATTTTCTCTTTATATCTTTTTGAATACAGAGGTTCTTCTACCCCATAAAGAGGAAGACAGCCCACACTTGAGACATGTAGCTGTAACTGTTTCTAGTGATAAGTGCAGCACAGTTCCAATATTCTGTTGTCTTTTTGCATAATAACAAAGTTCATGAAAAGAAGAGGCTCATCTAAGAAGCCAGCGTCTATTTTCTAGATGTCAGGAATGAAGCCCTTGAATGCAGCTTTAGCTTAGTTCCTTTACTGTGTAGTTTGGATGTTGATCAGTGATTATTTCTGGTTTGCAAATGAATTAACTATATTTAGCTGTCTAGTATTAAGTGCAAACACCAGATGCGATAAATTAGCAAATACTGGAGTCTTAGGTGAGACTTCCCCGAACTGTACCCCTACATCTGCACCTTGGCTATAGATTAATCACCTGGCTGTGTGGCTGACAATTCTACAGGGCAGATCATTTGCCCTAATCTAAAATCAATCTCTCTCCCAGTGTGGGGACACCTATATCAAAATCATCTGGGGCTTTGTTAATAATGGTGATTCCCAGCTCTGTCTTAGAAATCTTGGCTCAGAATCTTTGGTGACAAAGCCTAAAATTGGGCACTTATATAAACACGTGTAGCAGAGGTTTTAAGAAGGAAATGTGCAACCAAATCCTGATTTGATCTGTACCCTGAGGGCATGCCCCACTGCAGTGCCCTACAACTTTGCCCCCGGGATTTATTTCAATTTTAAAAGCTTTTTTTCTGGTTGGAAAGATTGGAGATAAGAAAGCACTTTATTTGCAGACTATTATATCCCTGCATTTCTGGGCTGTGTTCCCTCTCAATTTTATTTGCAAATTTGCTAGTTCATGCTTGCACTCATCTCTCCCTTGTCGTACCTTGTCATACACAGCTAAAATCAACCAGCTGATGCTTTTATCAATATGTCTAGAGATCTCCTTGGACATTTTCAAACGTGTATTAAATACATTTCCAATTTCCAAATTACCATAGGTCACAGTCTAGCCAAGTGTTTCATGTCTACATAATGCAGACGACCCTTTCTCTAATCTATCAGTTTTCTGTCCACTTTTCTAGTTTTCTCAAGCAATTTCTTTGCCACTAGCATGGCCTCCATGCACCATATGCTTTCAAAGCTTAAAGCCTCATTATTTGGGTGTTTGTTATAATAGCATCTACTCCCAAGCTCCAATTTCTGTATCACTTAGCTAGTGCTATATAACAAACTATCCCCAAACTTAACAACTTAAATTAATTATCATTTATTAAGATTTAATAATAAGTGGCTCTGATACACATGGTGAATGAAATGTACACCAGAAAGGGTGTAGGTTTGCCCTTCATGAGATCTACCCCAAAGGTTATTTGCTGTGCAATAATGGAGAAGCCACATTTATTTGTTTGCAGGATAATCATACTATTTTCTCTTTACACATTAAAAAAGGCATTTGATGAAAATGCACTTTTTTCTCCTAAAAAATATCAAAGGCAGGTTTTCAAGTCTGCAAAAGTCAGCAAATGAAGGGAACTGTGACTTAAAAGTTATCAATCCAAGTTTGAAGCAATTGAGACTTCTTCAAGCTCTTAACTTCAAACGGTGAAGAACTGAGCAGGGCAGCTCAATGGGGAAAACCTCCTTATTGGCAAAGTCACACTAGGAACCAATAAGTTTTCTTTCTGCAAGGACTCATGGAAGGGACATATAGAGCTTTGAAGTCAGTTGAACTAAGACCTTGGGGAAATTGCTCAATAAGGCTGAGGATGAGAATGCATAAGTTGGAAGTTCCAGGAAAACCTGCAGGGCAATGTGACCTTAAGGCCTGGAAGCACTGGGGTACAGTGAGTGAAACAATACAAATTAAGAGTTCTACCCTTTAGTGCTTTGTGAAAAATAAAGTAGCTGAGTGTTCATAATGGTTAGATGGGTTGTGCATATAACCTAAATGTTTGAATTTTTAATATCTTGTTCTGTATATTACTTTTGTAGATATAATAAGCCACTACTGGCAAACTATGAAAGGTTTTTGTCAAAGTGGGAAACGTGTTCTATTCTTTGCAATTCAATGAATGAATCAGTGGAGACAAAACTCCTTCAAACTTAATGGTCTAGGGTGACAGAAGTTCATTTCCCACTCACCTCACTGTCTAAGGTGAGAATAAGGGAGGCACAGCTCCAGGTGGTAGTGCAGGAATCCTCTCCTCTTGCAGCTCCACTCTTTATAGCTCCTTGTAGTTTTCTCTGTTCAGCTGGAAGGTGATAGGAAAGAGTGAGTGGTTTGAAAATTACCAGCTATTCCTTGTGGTCTTTTATGTACACACACCTCGTCTGTGCTTGAAGATGTGGCCCCTTATTCCCTCCCCCTTGAGTGTTAATGTACTGACTGACTTTCTTCTAAAGAATAGAAAGAAAAATGAAAGTGATGGTATGTAACTTCAAAGACTAGGTCACAAAGGCAGGGGAGCTTCCTGCTTGTTCTCTCTCTTTCCTCCCACTTTGGGGAAAATCAGCTCACTGTGTCATGAGGAACTGAGGCAGCCATATGGAGAGATTGACATGGTAAAGAATTGAGATCTTCCACCAACTGTCAGCAAGCAAAGGAGGCCTCTTGCCAATGGCTCTGTCTGGAAGCCATCTTGGAAGTAGCCCCTCCTGATCCTGTCAAGCCCACAGATGACAGAGTCCAGTCAGTTACTTGTGGGTATAACCTCACAAGAGATCCTGAGCCAGAAACACCCAGAAAAACCACTCCCAGACTCCTGACCTAAGAAATTGCACGAGATAATAAATGTTAGTTGCTTTACACTGCTAAGGTTTAGGGTAAATTGTTACATAGCAATAGATAAGTGATATAGTTAATGAAGAATTCCTTATGGGGGTACTTTATATTCTGGGCATAAACTACCTTCTACCCCATTCCATCAGTTTCAGTTGACTGATATGATCACACCTTATAGCCTAGCTGCAAGAGATGCTGAGGCACGCAGTCTAGCTATGTGCCAACAGGAAGGGAAAACTTGCTAAACAGTTGGCCAGTCTCTGCCACATTTGGTGACTTTATTCAGGAAATGTTTGGCCATCAGGAGCTGGTGGCTATTTATCCAGTTCAGACAAAATTCTTAGAGGAAATAAGTAAAGTCTTTGAAGTATTAGCATTTAATAGGAAGTACTGGTACTAAGTACTTAGTACTTAATACTAAGTTCCTCTTAGGATGATGCCAATTATCAATGGGTTACTCAGGAAAATATGTAGAGGCTTTGTCTGTTGTCTGCCTATTATTAATGCTGTCATCATCACTGCCACTACCATCAGCAGCTGCTTCATTACCATAACAATAACAGTAATACCACTACCAACAATTAACATTACTAAATACCTACACAAGGTATGAAGCATTTTATTAATCACCACAGCCGTAGAATGAGGGAGGCACAATCATCTCAATTTTGCACATGGAAAGTGGGACACGCAGGGCTGGGCCATATACTCAGTGTCTCAGGAAGGTCTAGATAAGCCTCAGGTCCAGCTGCTCAATCAAAGCCTGTATTTCTCCAGACACTTGACTTCCAATCAGGGTGAGAGTGTTGCAAGGAGGGACCAAACTCTGCCAAGGGAGTTGCCAGTGGTTGTGTGGAGAAGCCCTGACACTGTCCCCTGCGCAGGTGCAAGGAAGGCTGTAAGTGCCTTGGGGGCTTTTTCTTGGGGGGTAACAGGAGGGTTATGAAACTGCAGTGTAGGGTAAAGAAAATGTCAGGCTTTTCTGCCCTTCCGCCATCAGGATAGATGATAGATCCTTGTCCTGAATGCATGCCTGATGGCGGGCACCTGGAATAGGGTGTGGGCATAAGTAGATGTGATTCACCTGGGCTAAGACTGGGCTTTTAAGGGCGGCGTCACAGGGACGCCAGGAGCAGCAGCAGCAGCAGCAGCAGCAGAAGCAGTAGAAGACGAAAGAGAAGAAGCTAGAAGCAGAAGCAGAGAACGCCAGAGAGCCCAGAGAGAGTGCGGATTTGCTGGGGGCTGGGAGGACTGCCAGCCTCCCGGCCCCCCAGCACCCCTGCCTGCCACGTACCCGCTGAACCCCAATAAATACCTGCAAAATCACTGAGGACTCTGACTCCTCCTTTACCCGGTCTGCATGGGATCAGAAAACCTGCACCGTGTCCAGTCCTGCCCCTACATGCAGGCACAGGTGTCTTCCAGGGAGCAGCAGGAAGATGTAAACTAAATGAGTGAAACTTACCAAAATTCACATCTTTTCTTCAGTACAATTCTAGGCAGGCTCTCTCTGAGCTTCAGTTTCTTCTATATGCCAGCAATAAAAACACCTACCATATGGGTTGTTAAGACTTGAATGACAGGATATCTACAAAAGCATCAGGAATATTTCTACAACTTTTCTGAGTATTTCTAATACCAATGTGTAGGGTAAGGAAAATGTCAGGCTTTTCTGCCCTTCTGCCATCAGGATAGATGATGGATCCTTGTCCTGAATGCATGCCTGATGGCGGGCACCTGGAGTAGGGTGTGGGCATAGGTAGATGGGATTCAGCTGAGCTAAGACTGTGCTTTTAAGGGCGGCGTCACGGGCGGACGCCAGCAGCACCAGTAGCAGCAGCAGCAGCAGCAGCAGAACCTGAAGGAGAAGCCGAAGCAGAAGCAGAGAACGTCAGAGAGCCCAGATAGAGTGAAGACTTGCTGGGGGCTGGGAGGTCTGCCAGCCTCCCAGCCCCCCAGCCAGCACCCCTGCCTGCCATATACCCGCTGAACCCCAATAAAAGACCTGCAAAACCACTGAGGACTCTGACTCCTCCTTTACCCGGTCTGCATGGGATCAGAAAACCTGCACAGTGGTCAGTCCTGCCTCTTACAAATGTCGTAGTCGGCAGGATCCATGCAGACGGGTATTGGAGCCCTCCAAAGACCTGGGGGGACTAAGGAGTAAAAGACTGCCTGTGACGACCCTGGAGGCACCATGGCGGTATAGAAGATGGATACGTCCACGAGCTACAGGATGAGACCTGGCGTGAAGGAGACGCCCGAAAGGACCAACCAACAACACCAGAAAGGACCAGCCAACGACACCGGAAAGGACCAGCCAATGACCCCTGAGGCAGCAGGCCGTTGCTGAAGCAGGGAGAGGCCAATGGACTTGGACTGATAGACTGATGAACTGATGATCTTGGACTGACAATCCCACCAAAAGGCGGAGGACCTTGGCAGGTTATGTTTTTTTTTGAGAATCTGGGGGTGGCCAGTGGGCCTAGATGGCCAAAAGCAGCCTGTGCATGCCCAGCAGCCAGGTGGAGGAGAAAAGCCAACTAAGAAGGCAAAAGCTGGTACTAATGCTAAGTTGAGAAGCCCTGAGTGGCTGTTAAGCAGCCTGAGTATGCTGAAGAACTGTGAGTCTCGTAAAATCACCTGTGGGTGATGCCCTGCTCATTCTTGAGTGAGGTGAGGAGCTGAGGAACCTGTCCTTGGGGGACGGGTGGGGAATGTGTCTTGGGGTGGAGCCCAAGCCACATGTAGAGTTTTGATCCCCAACCCATGTGCTTGTGTAGTGGGTTGGCTTGAGTGCAGGGGTCTGTGAGTCGCATGGGTGGCCATGAAGGCCGAGTGTTGGAGCGACTGCAGACAGAAACCCTGAGGATTGGCGATTACCCCCAACAGAATAAAATTGCCAATCCCAGAGCTAGTGCATCCTGAGGGTGGATGCTGTGTGTGCCTAGTAGCCGAGACTACAGCCAGAGATAGGCCAGGAAGCCTGACAGCTCCTGGTGTGATATAGTAGATGCCATGAGTGAATCCCCTCCCTTGTATGAGCAGTGCCTTCGGCAGCAGATTTGGTGGCTCAAATGCTGGTACCAATAATTGTCTTTTGCACTAGGTTGGTGCCCTGCCTGGACTTATTTGTGTTCTGTTGTATTTTGTTATATTGTATTTTGTTTTATTTGATGTATTTGCTTTTGTGGGCCATGGCTGCATTGTTTGTTTGCTTAGAAAATTGTATATATATATATATATATATATATATATGTATAGACTGTATGGCAGAAAACCCTGAGGGGGTGGACTGTAGGGTAAGGAAAATGTCAGGCTTTTTTGCCCTTCCGCCATCAGGATAGATGATGGATCCTTGTCCTGAATGCATGCCTGATGGCGGGTACCTGGAGTAGGGTGTGGGCATAGGTAGATGGGATTCAGCTGAGCTAAGACTGTGCTTTTAAGGGCGGCGTCACGGGCGGACGCCAGCAGCACCAGTAGCAGCAGCAGCAGCAGCAGCAGCAGCAGCAGAACCTGAAGGAGAAGCCGAAGCAGAAGCAGAGAACGTCAGAGAGCCCAGATAGAGTGAAGACTTGCTGGGGGCTGGGAGGTCTGCCAGCCTCCCAGCCCCCCAGCCAGCACCCCTGCCTGCCATATACCCGCTGAACCCCAATAAAAGATCTGCAAAACCACTGAGGACTCTGACTCCTCCTTTACCCGGTCTGCATGGGATCAGAAAACCTGCACAGTGGTCAGTCCTGCCTCTTACACAATGTCACTATTTTCTAGAAAATAGACTGCATCTCTTATTTATCATTATAGTCTTAAAGTGATGTGTGACACAAAGCAATTATATGATATACTTTTATTGAAGGCACTGAAGAAAAAATGGCAGAATCGTTTCTTCTTCATTATTCCTAGAAATGAGCTCAGGCTGAGATGTGCTGTCTAATCACCTTTTCCCTCTTGGTGCTGCTCAAGGGTTTGCAAAGTGCTTTCATGCCCAGCGTCTCATGCCGGTTCCCCATCAGGACAGGACCACTGCCTACTCCAGGAGCAGTGGGGGAAACCCTTATTAAAGTATCTTGTCCAATTCAGGGTTGAATAAAAACCTAACAAACTCAGAGAGTGCCCAGAGGAGAGCAATAAAAATTGATTAAACAGACCTTCTGAAGAAAGGTTAAGAGAATTGAGATTGTTTCAGCTAGAGCTGCTGGTGGGGGATATAAATTTTCTAGAAAGAAAGAAAAAAAAGAGTAGCTTGCAAAACTTTGTGGTTACACTGAGGACAGCAGAGAAGGAATTTTGATGACTTTCCTGTTTGACATTAACCGGCCATCTCTCTCACCCTCTCTGCCCGTGGGACTGTAAGAGCCACTTGCTCTCTGAAACGTCTTAATTACGTTAGGAAATCCTCTCAAGAGTGTTGTGGTTTTCAGGCTCTGTGAGGTCACTGGGGCAGGGTAGAGAGGAGACATTTAACTCAATAAAAGTTTAGATTATATTCATTCCCTGAGTTCACACTTCCTTGGGAGAAGACCGTGAACCCAATTAACCAGAGGCCCCGAAGACATCTATAGACACCACACCTCCCAACTCTGCTGACCTCCCAAGTTTTCCTGAGCTAGCTCTTGTAAATCTCTGTATTCCACAGCCCATGCTTGAGAAGCATGCTCGTTTCACTCCTGTTTAATGATCCCGTAATATTTATGGATAGAGAGAGGGTTCTTGTCTGAGTTAACTTTGGACATTTGTTAACTTTGGACAGTTTAAGAACACAACAGAGGTTTATCAAGCATATTATCTATGCCAGACATTGTGTCAGGCACTGAAGATACAATGGTGACTTGTACAAAAGTGGCCTGTGTTGATACTGGGTCTCAACAAAGGCCTGTGGGGACACAAGCAAATTAAGAAGCAATAGAGTAGGATATATACTATGAGACTATGTGAGAAATCAACCTGGCCCAGAGTTGGGGGGTCAGGGAAAGAATTTTGGAGAATGTGATGTCTAAGTGATCCTTGAAAGATGGATAAGTATTATCAGTTTTCCTTAATTTCTTCTTTGATCACATTATCCATCCAGATATATCTTACTTTGGAAATAGACATTGTCACCTAATCCGCTCAATTACTCCCCCCTGCAAATTCTTATTTTCATTTTATTTTTTAAATATTACTTCCATACTCCAGCAACATCACCCACATGGTTTAGGGATAAAGGAAATCTGCAGGGCCTCCCTGGTGGCGCAGCAGGTTGAGCACTACGCTGTGAAGCTGTCTGTAGCCCCGGCCGGCCAGGGAGATTCCCAAATGGCATGACAGACCTCTCCTGTCTTGCCCACTGCTCCCCTCAGCATTGCTTTCAGTCTGTCTGCCTGTTCTGTTCTGCGCTCTCTCTGGTGAATTCTCTCACCCTCCCACGCCTCTAACCTGTACCCCAGTTCTTGCATAAATAAATAAATCTTTTTAAAAAAAAAGAAAAGAAAATCTGCAGGTATGAATAACCTAGGTTATATTGATGCCAATAATCACATACTTAGAGTTAATCCTATCTCTTGAATCACTGTATTAGTAAAACACCCAGGGATCCCATATGTCAGTTGTCCCATATAGCTCATATAAAATTTGGATCTGAGGTTCATATAGGATTAAACCTATTCCCTGAACTAAGGGGAGCCAACAGTCATACAGGGAGTTTGGGCACATCCTTGGCATTGGTGGTGTACCATTATAGTTTCTACTAGTTAGTTTTTGTTTATCATCTGAATGGGACTTCTGTGTAATAACAAAACCTTCTGGGATAAAATTTGAACTTCTCAAAGTTAAATAATTACATTCAGCATTGTAATAAATGTATAAAGTAACAAGTACCCAGTTCCCCTTACTTTAGATGGTGCCCGCACAGTGGTGCCTCCAGTGGCTTTGCACTTGTCTACAGGTGACTGATCTAGGGCTCGACACCCTCGTCCATGCTGGGCCAATCTCATCCCATCTAAGAGACTGAATAGGACAAGAAAAAGATAAATCAGTCTCTCTTGGTGGTAGTCACTGAAGGACATAAATCTTAGGCATTCATCATGACCATTTATCATCTTCTCTCCTGCACTAGAAGGTTGTGAAAAACAAGTCAGAAAGAGGGAGAGAGGAACATTTTAATACATGTATGCCCCTGAGTCCCATAGTTCCCATGACCCAGTTATTTCTGTGTCTGTTCTGCAATTTGGTTATATGTGATAGGCCAGTATTTCTTTTATAAATTTCTTGTGTCCTGCCTAAACTACAACTTGGTAGAATTTTGTCCTTTGCAACTAAGAGTCCGGTGAAGACACATCTGCAGTAAAGGTATTTAGAAACCTGCTACTTTGCCACCTGTTGGTAGCTGGTCATGCAACAGAACACAAGGCTCACCTGCCTCCTGCTTTGTTAGTTTGCACATTGAGAATTCTTTTGGGGCACAAAAAGTCTTAGGAGGCCACATATTTGGCTCAGCTACGATGATTCTATTCATATCTGTATTTGCAACAATACTAGGCTGCACACTCTTGGCTTGTCACCTCCCGTTTCCAGAGGCTCTTAGTAGGAAGCCAGACTGTGCTGTATGTAGGTAACCTCCGAAGCTCTCCAGCCTGGCAGATTGAGTTCAGGACACTAGCGATGTCATTTAGGGGCAACTCTGTGACCTTGTGCTAGTTACTAATGCCTCTTAACCTGTCTCGTTCACAAAATAGAAGTCTCAGTGGGTGCTGTTAGGATTAAAGGAGACTTAAGATAGAGAATATTGGACAGAGTAGCACTTGGCACATAATAACCACTCAAAATTGTTAGCAATGATTCTAAAACAAACCAAGTCTACCAATAAGAAAGAAATGTGCTTGCCTGATCAGCTCACCCAAGGCAATGGATGAAGCTGACTTTCCAAATGCATAGTGGTGCTCTAGTGCTAGTGTAAAAGAATGCTGAGACAGTACTCTCAAGCCCCAGAACAGACCTGAAGAAGATAGGGGCAAATTGTGAACACACTGCCCCTCGTGACAGAATCCCAGGTCCTGCGTGTCTTTTCTCCCTCTCTCCCCGTGGAAAAACTGCAGCAAAAAATCTCTAAACCATGCAGTGACCTTGCTAAATTATGCTCTCTTTATCCTGGAACCTCACAGACCCTCTCCAGGGGGTTTAATTACCCAAACCATCCAAAGAAACTAATTATTACTACGTAAGGCTGCCCTGAAGTTGCATTTATGTTCAACAAAAAAAGGTCATAAAATCTTCTGTGCTCACAGCTCCTGTTTATTTTTTCACAGTTTGAGGTAAAGATTGCTGATCTTAAGAAGAGTTTAAGGTCAGCCAAATTTCTTGTGCTCTTTCTTTTCTTTTCCTGCTCTGAAGTCTCTCTCTTACCTCAGAATATTGGAGTCCCAATTCCTCCTCTTTCCCTCAATCCCAGTTCAATGAGAAATGTGAAACAAAGTGACTGTTGAGTCAGAAACATCCGAATTTCAATCCCAGCTCTAATATGGCAATAATACCTACATCCCCTTACAGATACTTAACGAATAGTCCAGAGATGGGAATGATTGATAGACTATCATTGAAACCAGTTTCTTCTATGAAAACACCAACTATGGTCTGAAGATAATCTTCATCATAACCACCTGGGATCATCATATCACTCCTCCAAAGCTACTGACCTCCTGGGGTGGAATCCAGGCATCTGCCCTCCAGGTGACCATCACTGAAAAAAATGCTCAGGGATAGCAGGTGCAGCCAATGGTAACAGTCTTTCTAGGTGTGATGTGGGTTTTCCCCTGACTTCCATCAGTGGGCTGAGAGACTTGGGCTGTGTCTCAGGCTCTGAGTGAAAAGGCCTTCATGAGCTCCAGGGACATCTAGTGCTCTGAATTCACCCTGAGTCCAACTCTAGGGTCGACCTCAGAGGTAATTCTGCTTATGTTGTTTGAGCCCTTCGCCACAGTGGCAGTGCTTATCTGTGGGTGGTACTGACATCCTCGCACATTTTGGGGATGTTTGTCTCTCCAGTAATTGGGGTGAATCTAGGATGCAACCATCTAATGCGCATGATATAGTTCTGTACAATGAAGAAGTGGCTTGTTGCATGTGACTTAATGTCTCTGCTGAAGATGACAAAGGGAGGCAAAAGAGCCAGCTTTCCATCACTGCTCGCCTGAAGAAGACGGGAGAAAGATCTCTGGACACTTGTCTGTGTGCTACGTGAGACCTCTTCCTGCACAGAAATATCAACAGCCACTTTGCACAGACACCTTCCACCTGGAGGTGAGTCTTCCTTCTGGACATAAAATGTGTGACCATAGCCAGAAATGTCTCCTGATTAGAGGCAGGGTGGCCATGAATCTGATGGGGCTTTCCTTTTGCACGGATTCTGGGTCAGAGTCAGGGAGGGAAAGCCCCGTTGCCATCAGCAAACTTTTTTCTATAAAAGCATTTCTGGCCAATTACCTATGGCAACCTCATGGATAACTTGTGATTTCTGTTCTCATTCTGGACAAGTATTATGGTATCTAGAGTTGTATTCATAATTCTGCGCCTGTTTTCTTAAGGAGTTCCTATTCCAAATGGTATAAACTTGGACTCCATGAGATCCGGGTCTGCCCTCACTGCATTGGGGCTCATTAGCTTAAAATAGATTTTGAATTAATTGATTTTTGTGTGACTATAATATGAGGAACCCATGGTGATGTTCTGGGGTCATGGGTGAACTAACCGTTGTGTTACATCTTATGGTCAAGAGTGGTTTCATGGTAGTAAGCTCCCTGCCACACACACTGTCCGGGCTGTTAATTAATTGCATTCATGTACACCTGTGCAGATTTAGTCATATCTTGCAGGGACTGGACCTTGCAGAAGCAGGTGGACTGAGAGGTGGGGTCAAACTGATTGATGTGGTACACAGGACTGATAAATATATACAACCATAACAGTAATCAATTTAGCTCTCCGCAGTTATGTATCACTCCAGTCCAAAGTTCTGTTGAACAAGATTCTAGTTCAATTCCACATTGAGGAAGATTTTAGTTCAAAAGAGTCATTAAAATGATCAGTGATACATGGTAGATGGATCATCCATCTATGATCTAGACTTGCTGCTACTGAGAAGCTAGTAAGTCTTGACAGAATTCTATGTGCACACAAAAGGAGAGGTGAATTTACAAATTGTCTAATTTTCAAAATTCAAATTTGAAACATTATCTGGTGTTGACCCTAACTTTACTATTCACACTGAGTTTTCAGAAGTCCTCCACTGAAATAATCTGAGAATCTCTGTTCAACATTTTGCTGAAGTTATTGTCATTTCTTTTCAAAAGACCTATATTCTCCTATCTCTTTATGCCACACACACATGACCTTGAGCAAATCTTTCACCCTGTCTGGCTTCACCTGATTTTTGTGTTAAATTTATGTCAATTCTGTTGTTCTTATACTTTAACTTACATTAGAGTTAGGTAAAGGGCTTTTTGAAACATTGATTGTTGACCCACCACTAGGTGGGTCAATGATCCAAGTGTGCATTGGACAGTTGCTTTCTAGATTTACCCCACTTACTGGATAGACAAACATCCCCAAAATGTGCAAGGACGTCAGTACCACCCACAGATAAGCACTGCCACTGTGGCGAAGGGCTCAAACAACATAAGCAGAATTACCTCTGAGGTCGACCCTAGCATTGGACTCAGGGTGAATTCAGAGCACTAGATGTCCCTGGAGCTCATGAAGGCCTTTTCACTCAGAGCCTGAGACACAGCCCAAGTCTCTCAGCCCACTGATGGAAGTCAGAGGAAAACCCACATCCCACCTAGAAAGACTGTTGCCATTAGCTGCACCTGCTATCCTTGAGCATTGTGTCAATCTGGGATGGGGTTGAAAATTTGCAAGTCTAAGGATAAGGCATGGCTAAAGGGGGTCAACATTAAGGTGTAGGGTGGAAGCTAGAATTTTGATGGTAATCACAATGAAAAATACAGACATTGAAAGTATAAAGTTGTATACATGAAACTTGTATAATGTTATTAAACCAATGTTACCTCATTTTTTGTAAGTTCTCAGCTGCTTATTAATGTGGGACTAAACTTTGAGAACCACTGAGCTAGGCAAAAAGACCCTAACTCTGATGATCAGAATCATTTGGGGAACTTTGACCAATGAGGATGCCTGAGACCCATCCTCCACACATCCAGAATCATTGCGAGTCTGGGTCCGAACCTGGGTGAGGTGAGTAAGACACCCAGGGTGCAAATATAAGGAGGCACTGACCTTTAGGGTTCTGCAGCTGCCTAACCTGAGATCAAATGCATCCTTAAAATTTGCACCCTGGGCAACTCACTCACTTCACCCTTGTCCCAGCCTTGTTGGGACTACAGATGGGAATTTGTATTAAGTTCATCAGATTAGCTGCTGCACAATTGTCTTTCCAAAGTTTGCTGTAGTAAAAAGAACATGGGGTAGACTCCTACCCATTTATATTTGAGACTATTTTCTTCCAACAGCGAATGCTAGGACAGTGCTATCTTGAGGAATGACAATTCACAAGTCTTGCTCGAAATAACCTGCTTCGATTGCATGCCTTCCTCAGGGTGGACTCTTCAAGTAACTCAACGTGCTAACGATGAGCTACTAATGAACTATTGAACTGTAACAGGGAAACATACAAAGTATTCGGGGGCATGTTAGAATGAGAGCTGGCAGGACATGCCCTGCTACAGTAGCTTCTCTTTCCTCATCATTGGTATATATTTGCAAATAATATTAGTGATTAGTATAAAGGCATGCAGTGCTCCCTTTTCCTCCTTTTTTTTCTAGAAATAACTTATTTTGACATAACTTCAACTCACAGGAAAGTTGCTAGAGCAGTATAGAAAACTCTTACATTCCCAATATCCAGGTTCTTGTTGCGACAACTTTATGCCTTTGTTTGATCCCTCTAAGTTTTTCTTTTTTTTAATTAATATTTTATTTTATATAAATTCTCACATAATTTTTCATTTTTGTACAATGTATGCATTATCATTTTGATTATATTCCCCATACAATTGCACCCCCCCCCCTTATTTTGACACTAGTCCTGCCTCTCCCAACCCCTTCCCCGCCCCCCACCGCTCTGTGATGTGTCTCTGGTTTATAGTTGCTTGTTGATTTTGATTTTTACTTTGTATTAATTAGTTTTTTTCCTGGTCCCTTATTTAGGTTTTCTAAATTCTTACTAAGAGTGAGACCATCTGGTATTTTTCTTTTTCTTTCTGACTTATTTCACTGAGCATGATCCCTTCTAGCTCCATCCATGTTCTTGCAAACTGCATGTGTTTATCTTTTTTGGTTGCTGAGTAATATTCCATTGTGTATATGTACCACATCTTTTTGATCCAGTCATCTATTTTTGGGCATGTTGGCAAGGTTGTGGAGAAAAAGGAACTCTCCTGCATTGCTGGTGGGAGTGAAAACTGGTTCAACCACTGTGGAGAGCTGAGATTTCTTGACCTACTAAAGATAGAGCTTCCATATGATCCAGAAGTTCCACTCCTAGTTATTTACCCAAAGGACACAGAAACATTAATTCCAAAGGGCACCTGCATCCCTGTATTTATAGCAGCACTATTTACAATAGCTAAGCTATGATCCCTTCCAGCGCCATCCATGTTGCTGCAAATTGCATGTGTTTATCTTTTTTGAATGCTGAGTAATATTCCATGGTATATAAGTACCACATCTTCTTGATCCAGTCACATCATGCTCAGTGAAATAAGCCAGAAAGAAAAAGAAAAATACCGGATGGTCCCACTCATAGCAGGAATCTAGAAAACTTAAATAAGGGATCAGGAAATAGAATAACTATAAGAAAGAAAATATCAAAATCAACAAATAACTATGAACAAGAGACACTCTATGGGGGTAGGGGGCGGGGAAAGGAGGACTTGGGGTAAAAATAAGGGGGTTGTAATTGTATGGGGAATATAAAAATAAAATTTAAATTAAAAAAATAAAATAGCTAAGCTATGGAAACAACCTCTAAGTTTTTCTTGCCTCAACCTCTATTTCTAGCTCTCTTTCTATCTTCCTTTTCTTTCTGGTCCAGGATACCATCAGGCACATGCTGTGTGTTAGTTTTGGGACCTCTTAGTTTTCTTCCAGTTTGAATGAGATCCCCAGTGTTTCTGTCTTTCATGTCCTTGATGATTTTAAAGAATACAGCTTTTTCCCTTTGTAGGATATCTCTCAACTCCATTTCCTCAGGACAAGCTGAGGTTGGGCACTCTTGACAGCCATGCCACAGACACAAACCTTTCTCAGGACATTGTATTTTTAAATTAAATCATTTTTATTGTGATAACATTGGTTTACAGCATTGTATGTTGTACAGGTTCACACCTCTTCAAATGTATGTTAGCACAACCCCCCCACCAAAGCACCAATCATCCTTTCCTATAATTTTTCCAATTCTTTGTGTCTTCTATTATCTGAACAATGTCTTATACTTTTTTTTGTATAACTCTTTCACTCTTTTTATATTTATTCCTAGGTACAGTTTGATACAATTGTAGATGTGGTTTTACATGCAGTGCACAGAAAAGTTGCTTCAGGCGCATCCTGTACTTTCTGTGCCTCAGCCCTCATAGGAGCCAGTTCCTCAGGGAGACATACAGTACCCAAACTCCCACAAATAGGATATATGAATTGGAATTACATTGAGCATATTCATTTGTTTCTAAATTTGAGCATAACCAGATCAATTAATGTTAGAATGAAAAATAAGATGCATATCTGAAAAGAATAGATTAATAGGGGAGGATAAACCAGACGAAAGTTTTTTTGGTCCTTGTTTCTTCTTTCTTGAATTATACCATCAGCTGACAAGTGTGTATACCTCCTACTGTTTTATTTGCACTCCAAGTTCCTTTAGTGTTCACTTGCATCTAGTTACCAGTTTCCTTCTTCCTCTGAGACTGGTGTGATGATCTAGATTTATGAAAACAGTTCTGGCTGTTGACCTTTCAATATATCTCCATTAAGATAAACTAGAGGAAGCAGAATGAAACGTTCAATTCAGTTTGCTTGTTGAACATAAGGAGGATTCTGGAATAGAACAGCTTATTGTGGGCAGTTTGTAATGACATTCCTAATGAAACCCAAGATGGTGTCCTGGGAAACGAATCTGCTGATCACACATTACTTTGGTGGTGTTCTTAGAAGTTCTTGTTTCTTACCAAGCCTCCTTGCCAAAAAAATTTAAATTGCAACCTGGGAATTTCAGTAGGTAGAGGGAGGGAGAGACAAAGCACAATTGTATCCTGTGAATTTTTGCTTCCTGAAAAGATTTCGGATTTTGCAAAGTTCTCTGCTATTTTTAAATGTTCTCATTTTAATGAGAAGCAGACCCAGCAGCATCATGTAATGGTTGAGTTGGTATGGTAATTGCATTACAATAAATAGCTGAGGTGCTTGTCCCATAAAACTGACCTAAGACCCACTGTTCTCTTCTTACAACAGGGATCTCTTTAATAGCAATAGATTTTAAAAAGCCCAGTGTTCCTTTGGACCATTTCTCCCAGGTATAAATAAAGAACAAAATCTACCTTCAGGGTCCTATGTTGTGTATGAGTAATTTTATGTCTTTGCTAAGATGAGAAGTGTTATTATCCAGAGAAAATTATGCTGATATAATTTAGACAGAAATGATAGAGGAGGTAGTTGGAAAAATCAAATCTTTTGTTTTTTCAAGAAGAAATTAAGGTATCTTAGTGTTACTGGGCGGAAAATGAACTGAAAATCAGGGTTTTTTTTTTAAGAACACAACCCTGTCTGGAACATGGCAGAGAGTATTGGTATCTTTGTATTTATGAAATGGATATGTGAAGACATATTTCATATATATTCATTCCCCTCTAATTTCCATTACTGATGGAAGGTATGAGCTTATAGAAGAAAAAATAAATTATTCATAGGATGGAATTCATTGTATTTAAATCTCCACATTTCACATTCCAGGCATTTTGCAAGATGCAATGGGTCGGGGTGGGGGGGGGGATGAGAAAGATACACACACCACACTGTGCCCTTGCACAGTTTATGGCTACGAGGGATCCAGGGACTGTTAAACAATATGCACATGCAAATAATTACATGCATACACATATAAAATAAAGCTGGTATGAAACAAAGCTCCAGAATATCACAAATAAATGTGATGTGGATTAAAGAAGTGAGGTGTGCTTAAATGAAATTGTGTGGGTTTGTGTGTGTGTGTGTGTGTGTGTGTATGTAGATGTTTTTAACAAAAGACACTATTGTACTTAGCAAGTCAGAGTAAGGAGGCTGACTTGGTGCACTGTTGGGGCTTCACTAGGTAGCATTTACCCAAGGTAAATGCTAGAACCACCTTCACTGGTGTCCTAGTGACTGGTCCACAGTATTTCATTATAACTCACTTCCTAGTGTCACAGAGTTGGTTGGATTCAGTGATACTGACTCAGTTTAACAGATCTTCTAAGAGTTTAATGTATAAATCCAGAATACCAATGTATTAATCTACAGTGGGAATTATAACCCTCCATGCAAAGACCATTTCTGTTAGCCTGACCACAGTGTTCTTTAGTGTTCCTAATAGTCCTGCATAAGCAGAATTTTGTTTGTAGTCTGGCAATAACCAGGATGTCTAGTTATCTGATTTCAAGATACAGTGGCATCATGCCCAGTTGATAGTTGCATCTGCTTCCTAAATGAGTACACTCCTAATAATAGGGTTCATCAGGATGCATCAGCACTACTCATGGAGGCCTCTGATATTCTTTCTTGTATATTTGCAAAGATGACCAATGATTCTCTGCTTCCCTTTGAATTGACACATTATTTTGTACAGTAGAATTTCCTTTTCTCTGGAGAAATTAGAAGTAGAATATGATGAGCTAAATAATACAACTGGCTAAACTGTTAAAAATGATACACAGATGCTAATTTTTAATAAATTAAATCCCTAATGTTTTGAAGTGGGAACATCATATCACATTTCCTTTGTCTTTTTGTTTCAGTTGTATCAATGATACCCATTATGGAGCTTGTGTGATTTCTAGGACTGTGTGTGTCACAATTATGTAAAGAGAATATGAAGCAACCTGAATTGTAGAATGGTCCCTGTTCTCTCCTCACATCAGGTGTTTTGTTTTGTTTGTAGTTTTCTTACATTTTGCCTTTTTCCTATTCTACATTTTTAGTCTTATAAAGCTTCAAATTTAATAAAAACAATTATTTTTATACTCAGATGTCATAACTCTACACCGTGTTTAATTAAGTCACCTAGTTTTAGTTATTAGAGTGTATATGTCTAAACTCATCCTGGTATAAAAGAGAGAAGGTAATAATCCAGGAGTGGGCAGTCAGCATTTGGGGTGTCAGTCAGATATGTTAAGACAGCATTAGGGTGGTTTGATTATTCCAAAAAATTCCTGCTATATATTAATTGTTCATTTTGTCTACAAGTTCGATCTTGGCCAGGAGTCATTTCCTCTCTGGTTTTGCATTTCTCTGTATTGGTCCATTATGAGCTATTGAGCAATCAGAGGGGAATCTCATTTTGCTTCATTAGCAGCATGTACCACCAGAAATCAGTTTTTTTTTCCCACCTCTTCTTTCCAGTGAGAGAGATACCGGAAAAATCATTTAGAATGTCTAAAGGCAGTCACACTCCCTCCCTCACACCAGAAGCTTACTCTGTGTCTCCAGGGAGCTTGCTCCATGGTCAGTGTGGGGTGTGTAGCTCCAATATCCAGGGAAAGGGAGTATGGGCAGATTCTTTGTATGAAAAATGAAAACTGATCTACCTCCTTGGGTTACTCAATGGGAAAGCAAAAGCCTTCTGTTCCGGGTTTGTGAAGTGGTGATTTTATAATCAATCCCCACGTCATATTCCTCCAGGTGAAGTGATACACCCAACAGTGAAGTGGCAAAGTTGGACTGTGAAAATTTTGAATCCCAAGCATGGGTGACTCTGGACCTAAGTTAGCTCTAAAAAACTGGTGTCCTCAGCCCTGTGGACCTATCTGGTCCATCGGGTCAGCCATGTATCTGCTCACAATTATCTCAGACTTGGGTTTTGACAAAGGGAGGGAAGTATGTTCTTCAGTGTCCTGTGGGACATGGCTTAACATGGCCACACTAAGTCATTGTTACCTAGGGGTACAGACCTTTGTTTCCATTTAATAACTTTCATTGATTTAGGCCCAGAGTCAGTCAAATCCCAGGTGAATGGGTTGATTTTGTCTGGTACAGGTCAAAGTCAGTCTCTTAAAATGATAAACCTAAACAATGTTTTTCATGCCCTTTGTCACATTATCAGCTATATATCCAACCTAGTATCTTACTCTAATGTTAAAAAAAAGTCAAATCCTAGAATGAACAATGACGTGAAAAAATTTAAATGAAAAAGAGAAGGAAAATAAAAGTCAAGTCCCAAACATCCCAAATTTCTCAAATGATCTTGGACCCAGCTTTCCTGAGGATGAGTTGGATAAGGCTTGGTCACACCTATGCCCTTTATGTGCCTGAGAGTCAGGTTTCTTCCGGCTTTGATAGGCCTCTGTCAGCCTGGTTTAGGATCTGTCTCTATTAGTGCTCCTAGGTCGGGGGTCACCCTGAAGGGGAGGGGCACGGGTGGGATGAACACTCCTGCTCTTCAGCTTTGGTTTCTCAGCTCTTGAGCAATTCAAGGGGAGGATGACACCCCTAAGTGTTTCTGCTATTAGTAAAGGGGTGGGTGAAATGGTAGTGGTGAGAATAGGGCTCCAGAGATTAACTGGAAAAGTGAAAGTGTGTGACTGCACTTCTACTGTGGTTTTAGAATTCTTTAAACAAGTCATGTAGACCAGCACCTTATTATTATTATTATTATTATTATTATTATTATTAATTATTTTAAGCTACTTAGCTAAATCACATTTTCACTTCTCACTTCTGATGGTGACATTTGAAAGGTGTGCTGAAATTGCAAAGAAGAGGGTGTAGAACATAGCCTTCTATCTCGTTTTGGTACCCAATAGAAATACACTTGCTGGAAGTTCCAATTGTAGTTAATGTTGCATTAGTTTATGGAGGCTATCTGGTCTTCAGTATTTTTTAAATTATGGGGAAAAATAAGTGTGACCACTTCTCCTTTTGAACTGTTTAGCTTATTCTGAATTTTTCTAGTTGGCACTCAGGTGCTATTATCAAGCTCTGAAAATGTCATATCGATTGTGATTACCCTTCCTAACATCTGCTAAACATTTTCTATCATGCACCCTTCTCATCACTTATCTGTAGGAATTCATTTTCACAATGAAAAGAGATAAAAGTCTGTCACTTTTTTGTTCTGTAATTAACATGAGGGCAGCTATTACAGGGCAGGTTTTCTGGGAAGCAGACTGTGAGACAAGAGAGGTGTGTTGAAGAGGTTAATGAGGAATCCAACCTGAGACTAACATGTGGGGAAATGAAGGCATCAGGGTGGGCAGAGGGAAAAGCTGATTGTGATGCAGTTACACAAAGACCTCTGTTGATCCCATAGGAAGTGCTTGGGTTTTTGAACTCTGCCTGGACTGGACTTTAGCTGCGAGCTAACCCCTCCAGGAAGGAGCTGTGCCTGTGGGCAGTGACCTTCCTCAGCAGGGAGCAATTGCTGAGGGGGCTCATCTATCAGATGTCAATACTCCCAGGCCTAAAGTCTTAGGGTGGTTTAATCATACAATGAGTAAACTTTGGCTTACGTTGTGTTTATGGGGCAATGATTTTTTAAGTGTGCAATACAGAAGTCTGTGCAATACAGAATAGGCACCATGTTATACAGAGTTTCTCTAGAACTTATCTTTTTTTTTCTTTTATTTATTTTTTATTATTTTTTTAATTTTATATATTTTTTACATCATTTTTCATTTTTTGCATAATGTATTCATTTTCATCTTGGTTATAGTCCCCATACAATTCCCACCCCCATTGTTTTGATCTTCTCCCTCCTCCCCACCCACCCACCCCTCGTAGTGTGTCCCTGGCTTATAGTTTCTTGTCGATTTTGATTTTTACTTTATTATAATTAGTCTTTTTCCTGGTCCCTTATTTAAGTTTTCTAGATTCCTGCTATGAGTGAGACCATCCGGTATTTTTCTTTTTCTTTCTGGCTTATTTTGCTGAGCATGATCCCTTCCAGCGCCATCCATGTTGCTGCAAATTGCATGAGTTTATCTTTTTTGATTGCTGAGTAATATTCCGTGGTATATATGTACCACAACTTCTTGATTCAGTTATCTATCTAGAACTTACTCATCTTACCTTACTGAAACTTTATACTTGGATAGAAAAATCTCCATTTCTCCTTTCCCCTAGCCGCTGGAAGTCACCATTCTGCTCTCTGCTTCTATGAATTTTGCTCTTTTCAATTCCTCACATTAGATGTTATCATGGAGTATTTGTTATTCTGTGACTGGCTAATTTTATTTAAATTCTTCTAGATTGGTCCATATTGTTGCATATGCTGGATATCCTACTTTATCAATCCTGAAGTATATAATTATATGTATTATATTTCTATATGTATGTATAAAGTTTGCACATTTTGGCTATCATGAATAATGCTGCAAAGAACATAGAGGGCATTTATTTATTTGAGTTCTTAATTATAATTCTTCGGGATACTCAGAATTATGATCAATGGATCATATGGTTCTATTTTTCTTTTCTTTTTTGAGGACATACCATACTGTTTTCATAGAAGCCACACCATTTCACATTCCCACCAACAGTATACGTGCGTTCCAAATATATCCTTCCTTTTCTCTTCCTTCCTTTTCTTTATGATAAGTTTTGACAGGTGGGGTTGATATTTTGTGGGTTTGATTTTGCATTTCTTCAGTGATTACTAATGATGAGTATCTTTCTGTACACCTGTTGGTCATTTATAGGTCCTCACTGGAGAATTGATAAAGTAGTATTTTTTTTACTTTGCCTTTGCAGGAAAATATTAGTCATGCGGTACATTCTGCAGATCTGAGTGTGTGACTTACATTCCCAGGGGTGGGCAAGTAAAGCCATGAGGAGCCTTGGCTCAAGACCAGACTGCAGGGAGTGAACCCTTGAGCAAGTCTTTTGTCTTAATATGTCTCTTTTATCACAACACAATACCTTCTGTATAGGACTGTTATGAGATGAAAAGAGATAATACAAGTTAAGTATAACACAATTGCCTGACATATTTAGTGATCAATATACACTAGTGGTTAATTTGTATTCTTTTGCTGTATATTTAACTTTTTTCATTATTTCATTTATCCTTTTTTTCAATTTTTTTCTCTGTCCTCCCCCAGAGAAGTGGGTCTGTATTCCCAAACTTCTTTCTAAGTATCACCATTATTTGCCAAGGCAGAAATGATGAAGTCATAGCAGACTGTTATTATTCCTTCCCTCCTTATATATATGCACTTTTTATTTTAAAGATTTATTTATTTATGCATGCAAGAGCTAGGGTACAGGACAGAGATGCGGGGGGTGAGAGGATTCACCAGAGACAGAGTGGGGAACAGAACAGGAGGATTGACTGAAAATACACTGCTGAGGGGAGCAGCAGGCGAGACAGGAGAGGTCTACTGCCCCATGTGGGTAGCTCCCTGGCCAGCCGGGGATCGAACTTTTGCTGCAGAGGCTGTGTATTGCTTCATAGTGCGGTGCTTAACCCCTCTCTGTGCCACCAGCGAGGCCCTATGTATATGTACTTATTCATCAAATCCTATAGGTTCTACCACCTAGAGTTTCCTTTAAATCTATTCATCTCATTCCTTCTAATCCCATTTCTGCAGTGTAGGTTTGAGCTTTCCTTTTTTCTTTAGTGGATTTTTCAGTGATCTTCTAACAACTCATTTCCCAGGTACCACTACTGTGTTACCAATTAGGCTGTCTTATTCTCATAAACCAAACCAGGATGCCTTTGAGAGGGGAACAGAGGTGTTATTAGATAGTACACTCAGAAAGCAGGCATCAGCAAGAACTGTCTATCCCCAGCAAACTGGCACACGTGGACTCATCTCTAATTTAGCTTGTGTGGCTGTCAGAATTTGCTTTCTAAAATACTGTCTGACCCTGTCACTTTGCTCCCATATAGTGGTCTAAAGGGAAAGCACATACTGTTCTAATGACTAGAGTTTTCTTTTCTGCTTGACTGGGTTTACTATTATAAATCAATTAGCTGTCTGCATCTTCTGCAGTTTGGGGTGCATTTTAACAAGTGGAAGTCTTCCCTGTGGTTGGGTCACTTGTGGATGTCATAAAAAAAATGAAGCTTTAAGGGCCTCCCTGGTAGCCTAGGGGTTAAATCTCAGTGCTATCAACTCTAAGACCTAAGTTCAATCCCTGTCCATGGAGCTCACCACAGGGTGCTGCAGACCTCTGAAGTATATTTCAGTAAATCTTCCTGTTCTGCTCCCCAATCTGTCTCCTGTGGATCCTTGCACCCTCCACACCCCAGTTCTTCTATGCAAAAACAAATTTAAAAAAATAAATTGAAGCTTTAGGATATGCCAAGCTTAGAGTAGACTGACCTAATAGAGATTTATCCTAGAAGATGTTACCCTATGAGCCAGTGGCACCCCAGAAACACATCACCACACAGCCTTAAGACCTTAGCTGTCATCTTTCCATTGCTGTGGATCAAATTGTCTAAATCAGTGAGTTATCTGTTCAATAAATGACTAATCAAGGTATAATAGAGTCAAATGATTCATACTAGATATAGCAGCATTTTCCATATTAACTACCCACTTTTCAAGAAAAGTGTGAAAGAAAACATTTTTCCTGATAAGAATACATTTACCTTTCATTCTCTGAAGAAGTTCTTATAACTTCTCTAAGGAAACCAACTATTCTTTTCATTTGTATTTATAATCTTTTCTAATACTAAATTTTTATTTTATAACAGGTATATTCATTGCAGGAAAATTGGAAAATATAGAATATCAAAAGGAAAAGTACACCCATCCTTCTACCTTGTACTTAAAATCTCATTAATGATGTGTATCCCTCAACATGTTTCATGTGAATGAGTGTATAAATACCCAGATATGTAACAAAAATAGGAACATACTAGGCACACTGAGTATAACATGTAACTTGCTTTTTTGCTTAGTAACTAAAATTTTTTTTATAGGAATAATTGCCTCTTTGCATCATTTGTTAAGATTGTGCCATATTTTATTATATAGTTATTCTATACTTTATTAAATAATCTTCCTTTTTCTAGTATTTAGCCAGTTTCTCACATTTTTTGAATAACAAAAATGTTCACTGAATGTACAATTTTCCCATTTTGATTATTTCCTTAGTAACATTTGTATGTGGATTTGCTAACCACTTCTAGACTTTTGAGTTCCCTGGAAAATTTGATGGGCTTGGTATTTTTATGTATTGCTGAGTTTTCCCGGCAGCTTTGCTGATGGAATCTTGAATTCTTTGGTTGCTTATTAGAAAATGAGAAGTATTAAACTCAAAGTAATGCATTTTTTTATTGTTGCATAGAAGAACTGTGGTGTAGGCCAGAGTTGTGGGTGAGAGGGAGGAGTGAGAGGATTCACCAGAGACAGAAAGGGTAGCAAATCAGACAGTTGGTCAGAAGTGTGGGTGACCTATGATTTGTTTGATCTTGTGGCTTGTGTCTGAAGTGAGGGTAGTCTAGTGAATGACGCTGCCCTTGACTTGATGTTTGACCTAACCCTGGTTAATTTGCATCAGAAGTCAATCGTAGTACAAAAAATCTTTGGTAATGCTCTAAAACAATACAACAGTTGGTGCATAATTATAAGAAATAATCAGTGAAAGGACTTCCAGTTCACAGTACAAAGTTATGTTCTATACTGAATTGAAATGAAATGAATAAAATCTACAAATTATAGTGTCTGAGACATAAAGTTAAAAATATTCATATATAGGGACAACTTATTCAACATGTTTTGTCTTGTGAAAATATCTGGTGACAACTATAGCTGTGTGTGTTCTATTTTTGTTTTCTGATCTTTTATATTTAGGTACTTAAAATTGGTTTACAAGTAAAGCTCTGTGACTGAAAATGATCAAAACAAGTTGTCAATAAACAGTTTCTATGAATGAAGACAAAAAGACAAACCTGTAAAAATATCTGAAGTGAAATATTTAAAATTTCACTATACAGAAGATTTGAATTGGGAACATCACTGACTAGCAGAATTTACACATATAACATGCGCTCCAGCATCAGTAGAGAGAACATTTGTGGTGGGAAAGAGGAATAAAGAGATGAAGGTGGTCACAGCCAGGGTGGCAGAAGAGGTGGGAATGAGCAACCAGTCCTACAAGGTGTAGCAGATATTACCCAGAAGAACATTATACAAAAAGTGTGCTGTAGATGATTGTGTGTGCACCCTTACACACACACACACATACACACTCACATACTCACTCTCTCTCTCTCTTTTCCTGGAAGATTGTCAGTAATTTTATTAGAGCTTAAAAATAATGTAGCTATATTGAAAAAATATTTAGAAAATTATCTTTGATAGAATATGAGAGACAGAGGTGTCTGAGATACTGGGCAGTATATGTGACTATGTACTATTTCAGGCAGAATAAAAGCCCAGCAGCTTTTATGGCCTGTGAGCTCCCTTTAATTGCTGGGCCTCTTTTTCTCTGTGGTCTCCTTTCCTAACCCTCTCTCATGCCCACTCTGTCTCAGTCTCACCCCTCTCTGCATTCAAGCTGTCATTCACTCAGGACCACACAACCAGAAACAGTTCTCAAGTCCCCCATGCTCTGAATCCCGCTAGTATCACTATACTCTAGGACGCTAATGACTAGTTACAAAGTGATTTCTTCCTTCCTTCAATTGGTTTGAACCTCATGAAGTTGCCAAATCACGGAAATATATAAAAAAGGAAATAATTAAGCCATTTCCCCCCTAATTTTCTAGTTTTTATCTTTCTAAAATAAATCAACAAGTGTCAAGCTAAATCAAAAAAAGAATATAATTGAGAAGATACAGACACTGAATAGAAATATTTACATATCATCACAGGAAGAGGCATCTGTTCATTTGTTTGCTGACAGGTGTTGTTAAATCCACAGGCTTACTGTAATTAACCCCAGTTACCACAGGGCTAATTATGTAGCCTACTTTCCATCAACTTTATCTTTCCTTCAACAGAGGTTTAGACTACTACTTCCTCCTGTCATTTCATTCCATTCTTTCCTTGATGCCTTACTCTTGCTCTGAAACACTTTTACTTTTAATTGCCAGACTAAACAGACTTTTCCAAGTCTTTACCTAGTTGTGACTGAGGGGTTTTTAAAAGTTGATCATTCACCAGTTCAAATACTCTCTATTTTGTGTATCAGTGAAATATTCTTTCTCCTGGAGTGTTATGACACTTCTAATGTCCCCATTTATTGGTTCCTATTCACTGACAGCCTCTAACCTTGGTCTTCTGTCCTCTGCACTCATTCCTCATGTGAGCTCATTCATGTCAAGAATTTGTCACCTCTAGAGCATTGGTTACCTAATGGTTACCTAATGGTTACCTAATTGGTTACACATACCAGAGTACTTGCATTTGCTTGCTCTTGTGTGTAACATTTACACATACCAGAGTACTTGCATTTGAAGTATCACTCTGGTCTCAAGATCAACACAGTAAAATTGAATTCCAGACCACTTCTGATTTCCAATAATCTTTTTTTTTCTGTCTTGGGCATTATTTCAATCTCCTAGGCAACAAGACTTCAAAACAAAATAAAAATTAATGAGTAGGAAACCTAAGTCATTGTTTTTCCTAGAAAGATGTTTCTACTTTCAGCTTCTTTGTGTCTTAATCTATAGATTCCCAGGTTCCTGCATAAGCAGTGACTCAGCAACATCCTCCCATTTCTTATTCTCCAAATGCTGTCTGTTTCTCCTGGTATTTACCCTCTCTATTCCTTCTGCTTTATTTCCATGCAATTCATCTCCATTAACAGACAAACCTACTCATTCCTCAAAATCCAGCTCAAAACTCATCCAGAGCCTCTATGTAGAATTATTTTCATCTGACACTCATCTGTATACCTTTGGCACTAAGGAGTCTGCTGGATAGAGATGCTCCTATACAAGTGTCTCTCTCAGCTAGTAGATGTCTCCAGAGAGCTGAATCTAGGTCTGATTCTCACATTTTTAATCCCTCATAGCATCCAGATAATGCACCTTAAGTGTTACTTTGATGGCATGAAATAGAATCTCTAGGCAGGGGCACAGAATAATCAGACTGATTCTTGCTTAAGCATTTTGGAGCCTTCTCCCTTTATTACCTGCAATTAAATGTTAATGAAAAATCATTGGGAATATTAAAATGCATAAAGCATAGCTAATTATGAAAGAAGGATGACAGCCTAGCTGAAGACCCTGGCATATACTCACATCCCATTAACCAGTCCCTTAACAGCTGTCTCGTGAATAACTGGACATGGTGAAACTGAAGAGATTTCCATGAGAAAGAACTTATCACCAAAAAGATAGTACTTGACCGAACTGACAACTTTAGTTAGAATTTTGATGCCAGCACCTGCCAAGGTGTTTGTTCGCTCTTCCAGATCACTTGCAGGAGGAGCTTTGGTGACAGGCTGCAACTCACATCCGAGCTGTCATTATGAAAGGCATTACTGGTGAGTGAGCCAAGCCCAGCATGGGGATTTTCCAACCTTATTCTCTGCAGGCCTGGCCTCAAGATAACCATGGAGTCAATTGCCTTCCTTTACCTGTCCTCAGGGCTGCCCAAAGTTCCTTTTAATCCTAACTTTCCCCTGTCTCTTTTCCCAATCCCTTGTAAGATGTTTTCTTCATCAGTAGTTGAGAGTGGATTAGGGATGCAGGGAGGAGAGATAGGAAAGGTGCTATCTTTTAAAGAACAATTATATATTGGGCCTCCCCGGTGGCGCAGCGGTTGAGCGCTGGGTTGCGAAACTGTGCGCGGCCTCTGCGGCGCCGGTTCGATCCCCTGCTGCTCCCCAGCCACCGGAGGAGGGTCCCACATGGCGTGCAGACCTCTCCTGCCGCCCGCTGCTCCCCTCAGCAGTGTACTTCGGTCCTTCTGCCTGCTCTGCTCCCCGCTCTGGCTCTGGTGAATTCTCTCGCCCTCCCGCGCTTCTGACTGTACCCAGTGCATGTATAAACAAAACAAACAAACAAACCAGCAAACAAACAAATAAAGCATGCCTCTATAAAAAAAAAAAAGAACAATTATATATTTATATATATATTTTTTAAGTCAAAACTATCCCCAATAAAGGTACTCACTGATTTCTTCTTCTTTATCTACTTTTACTACCCTGAGACAACTACTTGGAACTATTTAGCAGTTTCTCCTGACATTACCTTCATTTTAAAATATTCTGTTCATGCATCTATTTCCCTTTTTGATTTTAACATTATCTGTTTTTTTTTTTATTTAATAAGTTTAGAAACTTTATCCCCCTCTTCCATATACACACACAACTTATGCTACCCCCAAAATGACTGTATCACAGTTGGGTGTAAAAATAGTGTGTATTCACTATTAAAACAGTACAAATATTGGTAGTAGTTCTGTCATATAGTGATTATGATTATATGTTTATTCTTGTTCAACATTTTGGGTTTTTTCTAATAAATAACTAATTTTTAATTTAATTTAATTTTATATATTTTTACATCATTTTCATTTTTGTACAATGTATGCATTTTCATCTTGTTTATAGTCCCCATACTGCTTACTTTAATTACACATAATTAAATGAGGTATTCATTGCTTTTGGTTTGCTGCATTTGGTTAGTTATCTTCTCTCCTCCACAGGATACATTCAAATTTTCTTCCTCTAAATCAGGATATTGCAAAGTACAATTATAGAATTTCAAAATTAAGGCTTCTATACTTTGGACTCCTTGCATAAATCATAACTTTCTTTACAAGGATCAATTTAAATGTCTTTCTTTCACAGCTTTGTTTTCAATAATTGCAATTGGCTAAAAGCTTCAAAAGCTGACATTTTTGGTACTTAATGCATGAAACATCACCTCCTGAAATTAGAGAAGTAAACACATTTCATTTTAGCCCCCTGCATAGTATACTTGAAAGGTTCAGGAAAAGAGATAAAGGCAGCCACTGGTTATTTTCCAGATTTAACCAGTTTTTAAATGGGACATGTTTTTCTGGGAAATGCCTCTCGTGTGCTAATATGTGAGCCTGGTAAATCTGGAAACTCAAGGTGAATGTTTAACAATCATATCCAGCTCTATTTTAAAGCAACTAGTGGTAATTCATTGCATATATCTGAAGAAATATCTGAAGAAATGGTAAGTTGGATGGAATTCAAGACAACTGTCATGAAGTAGGACTGTTTTAAAGCAAACTAGGATGTAAGACCACCCTAGATATAGGGCATGTTTAATATTATCAGAGAAAGATCCATTTCAGAATTTATGGATGGAGGGTAATATTCTGGAATATACATTGTAAATTGCCCTGGTCTGGGCATTCTGAAAAATCAAAAAGGAATGAAGGATTTCTTTTTTTTTAATAATAAATTTTATTTTTATATTCCCCATACAATTTCAATCCCCCCATTTTGACCCCAATCCCTCCCCTCCCGCCACCCACCCCCCAAAAAGTGTCTCTGGTTCATAGATTTTTGTTGATTTTGATTTTCACTTTCTTATAGTTATTCATTTTCCTGGTCCCTTATTTAAGTTTTCTAGATTCCTGCTATGAGTGAGACCATCCAGTATTTTTCTTTTTCTTTCTGGCTTATTTTGCTGAGCATGATCCCTTCCAGCACCATCCATGTTGCTGCAAATTGCATGTGTTTATCTTTTTTGAATGCTGAGTAATATTCCATGGTATATATGTACCACATCTTCTTGATCCAGTCATCTATTTTGGGGCATTTGGGCTGTTTCCAAAGCTTAGCTGTTGTAAATAGTGCTGCTATAAACATAGGGGTGCAGGTGTTCTTTGGAATTGATGTTTCTGTGTCCTTTGGGTAAATACCTAGGAGTGGAATTGCTGGATCATATGGAAGCTCTATGTTTAGTAGGTCCAGAAATCTCCACACAGCTCTCCATAGTGGTTGGACCAGTTTGCACTCCCACCAACAGTGCAGGAGAGTTCCTTTTTCTCCACACCCTCGCCAACATTTGTTGTTGCTAGTTTTTTTAATATGTGCCATTCTCACTGGTGTAAGATGGTATCTCATGGTAGTTTTGATTTGCATTTCCCTGATTACAAGTGATGTTGAACACTTTTTCATATGTCTGTTGGCCATTTGCATTTCCTCTTCAGAGAAGTTTCTTTTTAGCTCTTCTGCCCATTTTTTGACTGGATTATTTTCTTTGTTGTTGTTGAGTCTCATCAGCTCTTTGCAGATTTTTGTGATCCGTCCTTTATCATTAGTGTTGGGTGCAAAAATGTTCTCCCAGTTGGTGGGGTTTCTCTTTGTTTTTGTTATTGTCTCTTTTGCTGTGCAGAAGCTCTTTAATTTGATGTAGTCCCAGCTGTTTATCTTTGCCTTCACTATCACTGCTTTGGGTGATGTGTCTATAAAGATGTCTTTGATGTGCAAATCACGTAGTGTTTCACCTATATTTCCTTCTATGTATTTTATGGTTTCAGGTTTTATGTCTAGTTCTTTAATCCATTTTGAGTTGGTTTTTGTGTATGGTGTGAGGTAGTAGTCAAGCTTCATTCTTTTGCATGTAGCGGCCCAGATTTCCCAGCACCATTTATTGAACAGACTTTCTTTGCTCCAATGCATATTCTTTGCTCCTTTGTCAAATATTAGTTGACCATAAATCTGTGGGTTTATTTCTGGATTTTCTATTTGATTCCATTGGTCTGTGTGTCTGTTCTTGTTCCAATACCATGCCGTTTTGATGATTATGGCTTTGTAGTATAGCCTGAAATCTGGGTGTGTGATGCCTCCATTCCCTTCTTTTTTTTTTTCAGGAGAGCTTTGGCTATTCGGGGGTTTTGGTGATTCCATATGAATTTCATCAATAATTGTTCTATTTCTTTGAAGAATAACATTGAAATTTTTATTGGAATAGCATTGAATCTGTATATTGCTTTTGGTAGGATGGCCATTTTAATAATGTTTATTCTTCCAATCCATGAGCAGGGGATGTCTTTCCATTTCTTTGTATCTTCTTCTATTTCTTTTAACAGTGTTTTATAGTTTTCTTTGTAAAGGTCCTTTACCTCTTTTGTAGATTTATTCCCAAGTATTTGATTTTTTTGTTTCGATAATAAAAGGGATGATTTTTTTCATTTCTTCTTCTTCAGATTTATTGTTAGTGTATAGGAAGGCTTCTGACTTTTGCATGTTGATATTGTATCCTGCCACATTGCTGAACTGATTGATGAGTTCAATTAGTTTTTCTATGGAGTTTTTGGGGTTCTCTATGTATATTATCATATCATCTGGAAATAGTGATAGTTTGACTTCTTCTTTTCCTATTTGGATTCCTTGTATGTCTTTCTCTTGTCTTATTGCTCTGGCTAGGACTTCCAGTATTATATTGAAAAGCAGTGGTGAGAGTGGACATCCTTGTCTTGTTCCAGATCTTAATGGAAATGCTTTCAGCTTTTCACCATTGAAAATGATACTGGCTGTTGGCTTGTTGTATATGGCCTTTATGATGTTGAGGTATGTTCCTTATATCCCAAGAATTTCAAGGGCTTTTATCATGAATGGGTGTTGCACTTTGTCGAAGCTTTCTCGGCATCTATTGATATTATCATATGGTTTTTATATTTCTTTTTGTTGATGTGTTGGATAACGCTGATTGATTTTTGGATGTTGAACCATCCTTGTGTCCCTGGAATGAATCCTACTTGGTCATGGTGAATTATCTTATGGATACACTGTTGGATTCTGATAGCTAAAATTTTATTGAGGATTTTTGCATCAGTGTTCATTAGGGAGATTGGCCTATAGTTTTCTTTTTTTGTGTGGTCCTTGTTCGGTTTTGGTATTAGTGTAATGTTGGCTTCATAGAACGTGTTAGGTATTATACCTTCCTTCTCAATTTTTTGGAAGAGATTGTGAAGGATAGGCACCAATTCGTCTTTGAATGTTTGGTAGAATTCATTTGTAAATCCATCAGGTCCTGGGCTTTTGTTTTTGGGGAGATTTTTGATTATCATTTCAATTTTGCTAATTGTAATTGGTCTGTTTAGGTGTTCTGTTTCTTCTTTATCTAGTTTTGGGTGATTGTATAGTTGTAGGAATTTGTCCATCTCCTCTAGATTGTTGAACTTTTTCCATAGAACTTTTCATAGTAGTTATTAATTATTCTTTTGATCTGCTGTGTCCATTGTGATTTCTCCTCTTTCATTTATTATCCTATTAATTTGTGCTTTCTCCCTTTTTGACCTTGTGAGCCTGGCTAGGGGTTTATCTATTTTATTTATTTTATCGAAGAACCAGCTCTTGGTTTCATTGATCTTTTGGATTGTTTTTTTTAGTTTCAATTTCATTTATTTCTGCTTTTGCTTTGGTTTTTATTATTTCTTTTCTTCTACTGGTTTTGGGGTTTTTTTGTTGTTCTTTTTCTAGATCTTTGATCTTCAAGATTAGGTTGTTTCTTTGAGTTCTTTCTTGTTTCTTGATGTGAGCATCTATTGCTATATATTTTCCTCTTATTACTGCTTTTGCTGCATCCCATACATTTAGGAAATTGGTGTCCTCCTTGTCATTCAATTCAAAGAATTTTTTAATTTCTTCTTTTATCTCCTCGTTAGTCCAGTGGACTTCCAGTAGTGTGGGTTTCAATCTCCATGAGGTAGGAGAGTACCTTGCCTTCTTTTTATGGTTTATTTCTAGTTTGATGCCTTCATGGTCAGAAAAGATGGTTGGTATGATTTCAATCTTGGTGTATCTGTTGATGTTTGTCTTGTGCCCCAGTATGTGATCGATCCTGGAGCATGATCCGTGTGCGCTTGAGAAAAATGTATACTCAGATTTTTTTGGGTTTAGTGTTCTATATATGTCTGTTAAGCCCAAGCACTCTAGATCCTTATTCAGAGCTTTAGTCTCTTTACTTATTTAATGTAATGACCACTGGGGTCTCTTTTTATCTTTTTAAGTTTGAAATCTGTTTTATCTGATATGATTATAGCTGTTCCTGCCTTCTATTTTGGTCCATTTGCTTGTAGAATTGTTTTCCGTCCTTTAACTTTGAGTCTATTTTTATCTTTTGCAGCTAAATGTGTTTCCTGGAGACAGCAAAAGGTTGGGTTTTGTTTCTTAATCCAGCCTGCAACTCTATGTCTTTTTATTGAAGTGTTTAGTCCATTTACATTTAGAGTGAGTATTGATATGTTAGCATCTGTATTTGCTATTGTGTTTGTCTTTCCTTTGATTTTATTTATTTATTCTTTTAATAACTTTCTTTGGCCTTCTTTTGTTGTTATTCGTCCCTCTGAGGTTCTGGCTTTAGGACTCCTTGTAGTATTTTTTGGAGTGGGGGTTTAGTCGTAATAAAATTCCAGAGTTTCTGTTTGTCTGGGAAGGTCCTTATTCTTTCTTCAAAGAGGAAGGAGAGCTTTGCGGGATAGAGTATTCTTGGTTGGCATCTGTTTTCTTGGAGTCTGTTGACTATGTCCCTCCACTCTCTCCTTGCCCGTAGTGTTTCTTCAGAGAATTCTGATGTCAGTCTGATTGGTTTCCCTTTGAATGTTATCTGTTTCTTCCCTCTTGTCAGTTTCATTATTTTTTCCTTGTCTTGGATTCTTGGGAGCTTTACTATTATGTGTCTTGCTGTATTTTCCCTTTCATCATGGAAGTTTGGTGTTCTTCTTTCTTCTTGTATATCAATTTTCAGCTCCTTCTTCGCGTTTGGGAAGTTCTCTTCAATTATATCCTTGAATATTTTCTCTGTTCCTACATCTCTCTCCTCTCCTTCTGGGATTCCTATAACTCTTATATTTCCTTTCCTCATGGAGTCAGATAGTTCCCGAAGTCTTTCTTTGGTCTTTTTCCTTCGTACTTCTCCTTCCTTTTCTGTTTTAGTTCTTTTTATTTCTGTGTCTTCAAGAGTACTTATTCATTCTTCCATTTCATCTATTCTGCTTTCATTGCTTTTCCCAGAGTTCTTTAGCATCTCCATTAATTCTTTGATCTCCTGCATTTCTTTTACTTCCCTCTTTAGGGACTCAGTTTCATTCTTCTGGTCATTAATTATTTTCCCGTTATCATTGTTTTCCTTTATGACTTCTGTCAGTTTTTTAATCACAGCAATTTTAAATTCTCTATCTGGAAGGCTCAGAAGTTCTTCCAAGTTACTGTCGTTGCAATCTGGTAGATGGTTTTCTTTTTGCGGTGTGCTTTTTTGCTGAGGAGTTGCTGGGTTGCATGTGGTTTTTCTACTCCCTACTGCCTGTTTTCTAATTTGCCGTATTCCTTGTGACACTGTGTTGCTGGTACTGGCCGGCATCATGGGCGTCCTTCCCAGCTCACCTCTGGCTCCTCTGGGGAACTTCTGCTGGGTTCACACAGTCTCCACCAAAGAATGGTCCCTGCTGCAAATGCCGGTGCCGGCACGCTCCCCTGCACGCCCGGTCTGCCCCAGGGGTGGGTGCTGCTCCCCTCTGTGCTGGGACTGCAGGCTAGAAGGCACCCGGCATGGGCAAGCCTCCCAGCTTACCTCTGGCTCCTTGGTGAGGCTTCTGCTTGTTTCACACAGTCTCCACCAAATAAAGGTCCCTGCTGCAAAATGGCGATGCGGGATTGCGCTCCCCTGCACGCCCGGTCTCAGGAATGAAGGATTTCTAAGGGACAAGGAGGGTTGCTGGCTAGGGGAGAGCAGACGTAGAAATCAAAATAGGTCAGGCTGTTACTGGAGGTAAAATGTCATAATTAATCTGGTAATAATTTGAGCAAAATCTAAACTCACAATCCAACCATAATTTGAGGATTTCATATGCTCTGCACCCAGTTGGATAAGGGCTCAGGAAACAACAGATTTAATGAAATTTTAACTTACAAAGGCAGTCCCTAGTTTGCATGGAATGAGAGAGTTACTAAACTGGCAATTTCCAAAAAGCACTGAGCAATACTTGTACTGAAGGGCTAAAAAATGTTGTGGACCTCGTGCTAGCCCCACTGGGTTCTCAGAGTTTTGTTTATACTTCATGATTTTCTTGAAAAAGCCAAGACTGCCTCTGTGTTCACGAAGGGCAGTGGCATAACTAAAGTTAGGGAAAATCTTGGCTAAAATTTTTTATATTAGTGACTTCTATAAAAGAGAGAAAACACGTTCACTTAAATTAAGCTTAGAAATAGGCATCTGAGAAACTGGACAGTTTTTAAGGACTATGTGTGACCCTGTTAGGTGTCAGGCTTCTTCCGGCTGCTGGTCCACAAGGCAGAGAGAGTGCCCTTGCCTTCTTGGAGCTTTGGGATGAATAAAAGGTAGTATTTCTTTAGGTGAACTTAATTCTAAAGTATTAATTACCTATCTCTTTGCCCTTCCAACAAGTTGTGCATTTCAAATACAGGTTTATGTAAATGTGAATAGATTTTTGATAGAGTTAAAGAGGAATGAGTTATGTTTGAGAGGTACATTCCTAATCAGATCAATTCCTAACTGATCTAATGAAAGCAGAATATTTCCCTCATTGATAGAAATGAATACTAGTTATGATGATCAGAGTAATAATTCACTGAGGGTTTTCCATGTGCCAGAAACTGTCCTAGAAGCTTTCCAGGGGTTATTTCATTTAATCTTCCTAATAATCCTATACTGTAGGCATGACAGTTATCTCCATTTAAAAAATATATATTTTTATGGATTTGTTTTAGCTACATTTTTCTAAGCAAGAAAAGTAGCTTAAAGAAAGTTTCAGTAATTTATTGACCTCAGGGGGTGGATCGTGCATGGATGAGCCAAAGACCAAGCATAATGGATCTGATTCTGAAATGTCTGTCTGTCCCCAGACAACCCTCTGCCTCCACAGGATTCAGTCTATGTGGCTTCCATTTGGAGGTCACTATGGACTGGTCCTCACAGTCACACTTTACTGGTGTGAAGTGAAGAGAATGTTGGAGTGTCCGGATCTAGTCACCACTGTTCAGAACGTTAGCTCTTATGCAGCACAGTTCTTGCTCATGGCACAGCAGATGTGCATTCTGTCTCTTTGCCACCTCTCTCTGGAAACTTTGTCCAAGAGTCCTGGCTTGAGAAAGCATATATGTACTCAATAGAACTCAATTAGAGGAAGAAAAGTTTAAAGTTACAATCTCAATTTGTTGTCACATTTAGAAAATAGCCAAAGTTAAAGGGTTGAAAGCTGGCTCATAAATGGCAACTCATAAATGGCTCGTAAGTTGGCTCTAGATGTGGCTCTAAATACCAGCTAGATAAGCACCAGGATATGTTCAAAGTAAAGAAGAGCTGAGCTAGCATCACCTACAACTTCTGTGTGTATGTGTGTGTGTGTGTGAAATTAGTGTCACCAATATTAAATTATTCAGTTAGGCAGCACAAGATTAAGCCTATAAAATGTCTTAATGTGACACATCATTTCACAAATAGAAATTTAGGATGGCTTGCTGGAATTCCAACAAGACAAAGCTACCCATTAACTTTTACTGCAGCTTGTCTTATGATTGAGGTAGAAACCAGCTGATAGTTCAAGAAAGAAGTTGGGTCCAAAATCAATGCTTTTGTGCAGTGATTTTGCCTTTGTAATTTGCTTTGCTACTTTTCTAAATTCTCTTTAGATATATGAATAGGCTGTCTCAGTTTTTTAATCACTTGATGGTAATGTCTACTTGTTACTGAGTTTTGTTCTAGTAGCAAACTATGCATTAAAGAAATAGGTTTCATGAAATACATTATTTATTATGTATTATTTGTTATATACCATTTATTACTCATATGTTTTTGTTATATAACTTGGGAAACAATCACATGCTCAACATTTGGAAAACGAGTTAAGTAAACTGGTATATAACATGTAGTGAAATATTATCTACCTATTAGAATGATGTTAACAAAGAAAAATTTAAAATAACAAGTGAAGCAACCTTTGTATTACATAAACAAATTAAAATTGCTTTTACAATCTAATCTTGTATAATAGCCATAGAAAAAAGCTTGGAAGAAACATTCCAAAATATTAACCTTGTTTGTCTCTGATTTACAAAATACAGGTGTTAACTTTTTTTGTCTATTTTTTCTCTACTCTTTCTATTATTCCTAATATCTGTCATAAGCGTAATTTTCATAATCTCAAAACAAATTAATAATCTCACTTCAGAGCCATTTGCACTATTGAATTGTTCATAAAGACCCACAGGAACTTCAATTAACGGAGTCACCATTATGTTTGGGTATTCAAAACAGTTCCAATAACATGTGATTTTAGTTTTTTCAGGAAAAGTGATCTGCTCAAAGTAAGAAAAAATGTTTAATTATGGTCTTTTATCCAAATTCTGCTTATGACAAGAGAATCAGGAGTCCCTGGATTGCACATTGACTAACTAGTGAGCTGTATGAGTGTAATTTTGGGGAAAAGCAATACAGGATGCCCTTCTGTTTACTTCTCAGTTTCTTTGTCTGGAATGTCCTGACCCATCTCCTGCAATAAGCTCACTCCAGCTTGTCTAGTGTCCTCTTGGTGGTCTGTCTTCTAGAGAAGTCTTCCATGCTCCTCATTTCACTCAGGCCCCAGGGGAAGGTCATCCTGCTCAAACCCGGCTCCCTCCATTTCTCCAGGGATCCCTTCCAACAATGTGATTGTAGCTCCATGTATTTTATGTCTGTCTTCTGCTGCACTTTAAACTTCATGAAATGGGAGACTGAGTGTCTTTAGTTCCCTCCTGCACTCCTGGCACTAAGCACAGATTCTGCTACTAAAGAATTTAGAAACTGTGTATTGAACAAATGAGTAAATCTAAAAATTTCAGAGATAACAAACATGAATTTGAAATCTTGATAGAAGGAGAAGTCAGAAAATTGGAACCAAAAGAGTGGTTGTGGAGTGAAAATGTGAGGGTTGTACCTGGTGTGTGCAGGTGTGTGTGCATGCATGTGTGTGTGTGCGTGCACGTGTGCATGAGTCTATTCACCAGAGTCTTAATCAAAGCTGCACTTTCATGGTACTATAACATTCTGGCTGAGTGTGAAGGCAATAGACTATCTTTAAATTCCAAGTAGGTATTTATTAGACCCGTGAATATGGCATATCATTTAATACTACTGTGCTTCAGCTTCCTCATCTGAATAGGAAATAGAGCCATTAAGGATGTTGTAAAGAGGGCCTCCCTAGTGGTGCAAGGGGTTAAGCACCGCACTATGAAGCAATCTGCAGCCTCTGCAGCACAAGTTCGATCCCCCAGCTGGCACGATCCCTGGCTGGCCAGGGAGCAACCCACATGGCCTAGCAGACCTCTCCTGTCTCGCCTGCGGCTCCCCTCAGCAGTGTCTTTCGGTCAGTCTGCGTGTTCTGTTCCCCACTCTGTCTCTGGTGAGTCCTCTCACCCCCACCCCTGCATCTCTGGCCTGTACCCCAGCTCTTGTATGCATAAATAAATAAATCTTTTTTTAAAAATTTTTAAAAAAGGATGTTGTAAAGAGAAAACGTGTTAATGCACATAAAGTGAGGAGCACAGACCCTGGAACGTTGTGGGCATTCAAAAGCAGCAGTTACTACTCTGAGACAAAAATTTTCAATGACCACTGGATGGCGATAAAGTTAACTTAAAATATACAGTGTATGGTCCTTAATTACTATGGTCCTTAATTACAGTAAAAATGTGGTGAAAAGTAATTTCCTATTTGTAGGTTGTGATTGAGTCACTCAGGATTATTGGATTAATTTGTGTAGGAAAATGCTAGAAGAGATCTATTTGATTCAACTATGTTTGCATTAAGAACCATGCTGCTTCTGTTTTCCTTGAACTATTAGGAAGGTTATTGCTCAGTGTTCTGAATGATGCTGCAAGTATTGGCCATTTGGTGCACAGAAACCAAAATTGCTATGTGTGCGTCCACGGTGGGGTGTCTGAAGGTCAACATGGACACAACTCCATGGCGAGTTGGAGGGCAGGCTCTCTGGGTTTCCGGAGCTGGGAGCTAAACACCATAGGTAGTGTTTATGTCTGAAACAGGTGAGGGTATGAAGCAAGTGCCTGTGTCCTTCCTGAGGAGCCTGGAACTCCTCACCCTGCTGCAGGATATTTCAAACTGAGGCAGGTGCCTGTTGTCTCTTCAACTTTGCAGAATGCATTAAATTAATAATAAAATGTAAATATAAATATCCTAACTCTGTGGCCTTAAAATTTCAGTATCGTTGATTTTTTTGTTGCTTATCAAAGTATTAACTTGGACATGTTATCAAAGGTCATAGAAAAACCATATGATATTCTTTAAAAGAGAATAACTTAGATGACAAGTAAACTTGGATGGGTTGGATGGTATACTAAGAGATTTCAAAGAGGTATATGAAATTTATCTAAAGGGGAAAGAAGATTAATTTTATCACAATGCATAATGAACCTGAGCTGGGGGATTTTCAACCTGAAAATTATGTTTGATTTTTGAGGTAGGTTGTCAAATGATGCCATTTACCTCCAACTGTGAACTCCAGAAGGGCAGCAAAGGTGTGTCTTTGTCATGTCTGAGACTCCAAAGCAGAACATAGTACCTAGAACATAGTAAGCATTTAGTAAATATCAGTTGAACAATGAATTATAAAATATCCTGTCAATTAATAAAAGCAAATGCCATAGGAGGTCAGCAAGGGGCATTTGGGTTAACATGTGTATAATAAGACATTCCCTTTTTATTCCAAATATATAAGCAAAGATATAAATACAAATATGAAAATAGATTTTTAAAAATGTAATGCCAAATTAAAATTCAAGCTAAACAACTATATGAACAAGAAATGGGAACACAATCACAAAGTAGTGAGTATAGCTGTGTAGAAAAAAGCCATAGATTTGAGAGTTCTGCTTCTGTAAATAACAAAGTCCAATTCTTATAGGACACTTGGTCCTATCCAAAACGTCCATTGAGACAGTTGGTGCATGCCAAAAGGCTCTTGAAATTTGGTACTATTTCAAAATATCCATTGAGACATTTGGCCTGTGCCAAAAGGGCCTTGAAATTTGATCCTGTCCAGGACTTTTTTTTTTTTTTAAGATTTATGTATTTATTTATATAAGTACTGGGTACAGTCAGCTGCACAGGAGGGTAAGAGAATTCACCAGAGCCAGAGCGGGGAACAGAACAGGCAGATCAACGAAATACACTGCTGAGGGGAGCAGCAGGCCGCAGGAGAGGTCTGAGCGCCATGTGGGACCCTCGCCAGCAGTCAGGGATTGAACTGGTGCTGCAGAGGCTGCAGGCATCTTCGCAGCCCAGTGCTCAACCACTGCGCCACCAGGGGAGGCCCTGTCCAGGACTTTTCCTGCATATGCACAGTATATATCCCAATCTTCTGTAAGACTTGCTCCTTGACCCATCTCCTTAACCCATATGCTATTACCAACTAGGTTGTCAAAGCAAGAAGGGTAATTATTTCAAAACAACTGCCAACACAATTTCTGGATCTGTAAAACATGAGAGTATCTTGAGGTATGAATCCTATAAACCGAATGTATAATATAGGTTGTGGACTATTTACATCTAGGGAAATTTTTTGGCATGTTGGCAAGGACCAAATGTCTCAATGGATGTTTTGGGTTAGCACCAAATATCAAGGACAAATTGTCATGTGCCAACTGTTTCAGTGAATGTCTTGGACTGGACCCAATATCTGCCAGCCAGTATGTGTACTCCTTGTTGGAAGGGGAACTGGACACAGACTCCCTGCTTACATTTAGTCCCAAAAGGTCTTCACTAGAATTATTAAGAATGTACTTTAAAAAGAAGAAAAGTGAATCTATTACAATCTTGATGTCCAGTCTCTAGTCTTCTAGGCTTAAAAAGGTTTTATTTTAATTGTTGTTGTATTAACAAATTTAGAAAGGAACAGTCACTAATGGGGGATAATTCAGATTAGGCAATCCCCAAGACATTAATGTAAAAAAAAAAAAAAAAAAAAACTTTGCAGGCAAATAGAACTAGAAATAACAAATGGCCAAGATGTTCTTCCTTTTGTTGGTGTACTGATCAGGAAACCAAGTATAAGCACATGTTTGCTTCTGGAGGACAGAATTAGAGCAATGAGAATTAGTTTATGAGTGATTAGTATTCTGTCAGGAGCTGGCAAACTTTTTCAGAAAAGGGACAGATAGTAAATATTTTAAGCTTTTCATTCTCTGTGGCTTTTGTCAAGAGTACTCAGTTCTGCTTTTGCAGTACAAAAGCAGCTATAGACAATGAATAAAGGAATGGACATTCTTGTCCAATGAAACTTTATTTACAAAAACAGGATTTGTCCAATGAAACTTTATTTACAAAAACAGGATTTGTCCAATAAAATTTTATTTACAAAAACAGGATTTGACTGTACTTACCAATCCTTGGAGGTCTGATAAGTCCATCTCCCCCATGTCCATAAAAAGACTGTTTACATGTGACTTCTCATTCTTAGATGATGGATTTCTCTCCCTTAATTAAAACAGAGTCAAATTCCATCTTTGTGATTTGGGTTTTGACAGGACGATCTGATGGCCAGCCTCCTTAACATTAAGACTTTCTTTCGATGTGATAATTTTTCCAAGTAGATCAAAGTTTTATTGGCTCAGGAGACCTCTGTTTTTTTAAGATGCTTCTGTACATTTTTCAGTTCACTTAGAGTTTAACTTTCAGGGACATCTTGTTTTAGAGCTCTAGGATATTTCTCACTATTGTCCCCACATTGACCCTGCAATGGTAACTCCTGATGCAGATCCAGCAAAAGAAAGTATTGAGCACGAATATCAATTGATGCTTGAAATGCTTTTTTCTTCCAGCTGTGTAGTTCCAGGAAAACTGCCTTAAACTTTATAGCCCCCAGAGTCCTCCCTGTTCATCAGGAACACAAAAAACCTTCAGCTGACACACACATATATATGTAGACAAACATAAATATGTAGATGTAGATACATATACACGCATGTACACATATACATATATGTATGTATGTGTGTGTATGTACGTATGTAAATCTTATTGAGGTAACCTCTGTTTACAACACTGTATATGATTCAGAAGTACAGGGTCCCACCTCTTCATGTGTGTGTTACCACACCACCAAGGCACCCATAGTCCTCCACCATAGTCCATTGTGCCCCCTCTTCCTTTCCCGTTACACCTTCCCCCTCCCACTCTGTTGGCCTTAGTTTTACAGTCAGATTTCTAGTATTTGATTTTGGTTTGGTGTTGTCTGACTCTCCGTTTGGTTTCTTTATATTCCATATATGCTATTTAAAGAGTAAAATTAAAGTGTATTAAATCATGCTGATTGATATGTGTAGATATTGAGAAAGGACTCCCACCACAATCTAGTTAGTGTTAATTAGAAAAAGGTGTCTTCTCTGCAGGGTAGAATAAGAAAAGGGCCATAAAGTTAGAGGACAGTGGGTGCAATTTCCCCCATCTTTCTGTGTCTCTGGATTTGATATATGGTGGCTTTGATTGGTAGGGCCATCCCTTCCTGCCCCAAAGAAATATGATGAGACAGGGTTTAGAAGACCAGGATAAAGTGAAATTCTACTTATCAGCCATGTGATTTTTCAAAAACTTTTGAAAGCTTCTTTACATTGGCAGCTTATGGGATTTTTTTCTCTCTTATTTATTTATTTATTTTTTTATTTGTTTGGCTATTTATATACAAGAACTGGGGTACAGGTCAGAAGCACGGGAGGGTGCCAGAATTCACCAGAGCCAGAGCGGGGTGCAGAGCAGGCAGATGGACCGAAAACACTGCTGAGGGGAGCAGTGGGCAAGGAGGAGAGGTCTGCTGCACCACGTGGGGTTCTCCCTGGCCGGCGGGGAATCGAACCAGCGCTGCAGATGCTGCTGACAGCTTCGCAGCATGGCATTCAACTGCTGCACCACCCGGGAGGTCCTCTTTCTCTTTCTTTTTTCTCAATAACATTTTAACAAACTGAAACAAATTTTGTCCTTTTTAGGTTCTTGCAAATCTGAGCCTTCTCCTGAGTCTCTCAGGTACAGACTCTTAACCCTGTCCCAATTCCACCAAAGGTGCTTTGAGTAGCTTTTGCCCAGTGACACAGAAAGGATCATGAGATTTAGCAGAAAACACTTCTTTGTAGAATAGACTTTTAGGAATATAGAGTGATCTAGCTGTATTTGGAGACAGAAGATAAGTATTTGCTAATAAGTTTTGCCAGATTGAGGCTTGTGCATCCAGGGACAAACTAGTTTTTAGGCCCCCCCCACCCCCCCAACAAACACTGGTAATTTATAACAAAATAATTTATTATGCTTCAGGGTTGGCCTGTGAATTGTAACTTTTTTACAGCCTATTAAATGACTCTAATGTTTAGCCAGTTATGAGAACAATTAGCAAATTCTTTGAGCTTCAATTTCTTCACATGTGAAATGGGAACATCACCTATTTCTTCAGATGGTTATTGAGAGTATTACATGAAATCACATGTGTAAAATGCTTTCTGAAGTACTGAGCAATCTAGAGATGTATGTACATTTTTTATTGTCACAACCTGTTTGATGGTTGTGTCACAGAAATGGGACACTGGATAATTTGTGCAAAAATAAAGTGTAAATGACATTGGAGACTGAGGTGACAGAACTGACCATAAATGGGAGCCATAACTGCTTAATAATGAGGAATTCCTTTAACACACACCATGTGTGTGTTCACATGGAGCTTTATTTCTAGTAAAAAAACAGAGTTTACCTCCATTGCGGGCTATACAATCCTGTGTCCTTCCTTTATGATATGTTATCTTGTTTGTTTGGGCTCAAGAAATTGTGGGCAATTTGGGGTCAAGGTTTGGGTCTTTCTTTTCCCACATGAACTCCTATTAAAGTTGTGGTTACTGAGATAACTCTCCGCAAATGCTGAAGACTGGTTAAAATTCTTGGACTGCTTTCCATATGAGTAGTTAAATCCTCTCCAATAACTCCTTTTTAGAATGGGGTTAATTAAGGATGCATTTCTATAACCAGCTCTATCCCATCATGTTATTGTGATTTTCTTATATTGCATGGAAAAACTTGCCATGTTCTCTCCCAAGATAAACAGAAAGATCACAACCAAATTCCTACATGAGTCATAAAGGACTAATTTGAGGAGAAGCATGGATTTGAAATCCATGCTACCACTTCTTCCTTTCAGAGCTTGTTTTATAATAAACTCGTCATGTTTCCAAACACAGCTAAGGAGCTTTCAAACGTGCAAGTTTCCTTGACATCAGTCAACTTAGGGGAAAACAAAGACCCACTTCAACTGATGGGTTTATTTTCAAACTAGTTAACTCGTTGCTGCACAGATATAATCTCTGGCAGATTCTCTGACTGTTCAGAAGAATGACCCCCAAAGGCCAACATATTGAAAAAAATAAGATCAATGTAATGCGACTCACCTACTTCATCCATGCCCTGTGTGGGTGTAGAGAAAGGGGTAATAGGTGGTTTGTGGATTTTTTTTTCTTTCTCTTTTGCTTTTTCTTTTCACTCTGAGTTTTGGTGCAGGAGATGTATAAATGAGGAAATTTACAATATTTCCAGAATGTGTCTGTGCTTATCCTCTTGTTAAAAATGGATCCTTGGACTCCCTGTCCATATTGGAGTTTCTGAGTATGGAGCTGACCCTCAGATAAGACAAAGTAATGGGACATTGAGTCGAGAAACCAAGATAATGACCAGAAGGCCAAACGGCGTTTTCAAACATCAAATCTGAAGAGCCAAACAATGAAGTTTGACCTGATCTAAAGCAAAAGGATTAATGCTTAGGTGAGAAAAGACTAAGTTTTGAGAAACTGAGAGTAAGAGGGTAGTGACACAATAAGGGGTTTCTGTGGGAGGGGACTTCAAGAGCTTGCCATGGCCTTGCCTGTGTGTAGGTGAGTGGAGAAATGTTGAGGTTGCCAAGCTGTTTCTGTGAAAAATGGTGCCTCCAGTTAAGCAGAATCCATTCAAAGTGAACCTTCACAATCAACTTCAGGTCTCAAGGAACTGAATATGATATTTCCTTGCACAGATCTGTTATGTCTGTAATAACTAGAAGAGCAAACAGGTACAGGGGGGTCAACTGAAAGAAAAGGATCATGTTACTGTCAAGCTGACAACATGCTCAGTCCAAAGAGTGGTGCAAAATGTGTGATTTTTTTTAAAGTTTCCCATAAAGTTACCTTAAACCTTTTACAGAATCTGCATTGCTATATTTTGGGGAGTTCTCTTATCTTTTTGTTCTCTAGGTATTTCATATGTATTTTATACTTCTGACACACCTGAAACTTGGGAGTCCAGTCTCATGGTCATGAGGACCACTGGCTCTGTTACAGATGCCTCTCCATGATGGGGTAGATACATCACAGCTCAGGGAATGGGTGTCATGCCCCCACCTCTGCTACATGCAGTTGTGTTGGATTACAAGTCCCAGCATGCCATGAACTGGACTTGCCTAGTGGGGGACAGCTGGAAAGGAGCAAGGTGGATATGTAAATTGAGGTGGAAGGAGGGAAGGGTATAAAGATTTATTTATTTATACAAGCACTGGGTACAGTCAGAAGCGCTGGACGGTGAGAAAATTCACCAGAGCCAGAGCGGGGAGCAGAACAGGCAGAGAGACGAAGTACACTGCTGAGGGGAGCAGCGGGCCTGGCAGCAGAAGTCTGTGTGCCATGTGGGACCCTCGCCGGAGGCCGGGAATCAAACTGGCACTGCAGATGCTGCCGGCAGCTTTGCAGCCCAGAGCTCATCCGCTGCGCCACTGGGGAGGCCCAAAGGGTATATACTTGAAAGGAGATATTTAGAGGGTAGACAAAGGAGAGAGACATGTAAAGGAGAGACATGTAGAGACACTTTAAAAAGGATATTTGGAAGAGACGTGGTTGAGAGAAACATGGAGAAGATGCATCTGGGATTTAAGTTTGTTTGTTTGTTTTTTTTTTTTTAAGAGACACGTATTTTATTATTTTTATTTATTTGTTTGTTTGTTTGTTTATACATGCACTGGGTACAGTCAGAAGCGCAGGAGGGTGAGAGAATTCACCAGAGCCAGAGCAGGGAGCAGAGCAGGCAGAAGGACCGAAGGACACTGCTGAGGGGAGCAGCGGGCGGCAGGAGAGGTCTGCGCGCCATGTGGGACCCTCCTCTGGTGGGCGGGGAGCAGCCGGGGATCGAACCAGCGTCACAGAGGCCACCGGGAGCTTAGCAACCCAGCGCTCAACCACTGCGCCACCGGGGAGGCCCTGGGATTTTAGTGCTTTGGTACAGACAATGGAAGTTGTTGTCTTGACCTCATGGTAGATTATGTGGTATATTTTGAATTTTAGCTTTTTCCTTCTGCCCCAGCTCTCTGGGACCTGCCTAACACCCCTTTTGTGGTTCCCCATCATAAGCTAACTTAGATTTCTGGCAAGTGTACAGGCTTCAACCACGCTGCTTCAGGCTGAGTTTGTTGGGCTAGGCATTTGCTCATGAGAAAATGGGTAATTTTTGGAGTTTCATTGGGAAACTTATTTGAAGTCCTTTCTACTTTCTCTCTCTTTACATGCCAATTCTATTAAAAATATTTCAAACTAAGAGTCTGTTTCTTTTACCTTTGTGCATGAAGATGGCCAGATCTGAGCATGTGCCTCTTAATTGTTTGGGGTCCCTAGGTACCCTTCAGTCACACACTGACACCTCAGTCCAGGAATGGTGAGGATAGGAACTTGCCTTCTGTCAGAGGAGTAGGCTTTAGGCATACAGAATCTTCATAGAAGAACAGCTACAAAACCTACTATCCTTTCTCTTGGTGTGTTCTAGCTGCTTAACTTTGATGAGTTATTCTATTATCCCAGTACACTCCCTCCCATCTCTCTTATGAAAGGCTTTCTCTACTAGCAATGATAAGAGACTAGCAGGAGGGGAAGGAAACACTTGTTTTTAATCTTCAGTGCTGATAAGTGAATTGACCATTACATGGAGGAAGAAGACAGTAATACTATAATCTGATTACAAAACTTTGAGAAACAGTACTTACCCAATTTTGAAGTATCATCTTCAAAATGGTGTCCCACTATTATGAGAATTCAGTTCTTATATCACATTGTTTAAAACTTACTACAGTAAAACTTGTATCTCCTTCAATCATTTAAGGGGCAGTTTTATTAATTTTTCATGGGATTCTTATTTACAGAAACTATCCCTTTAAGAGTATCACAGAGATAGATTGAAAAAAAATAAAAAAACAAACTCCAGATGGATGTCAAGGTGAATAAAACTTTGGGTTAGGAGGAATTATTCATGGACTTCATAATTGACAATCCTGTGCAAGATAATTGGAACATCATTTTAGAAACTCCTTGTGACCTGATTGAATTTAAGTTGGGTCCCAATATTCTGCCTAAATGTAAGCAGAATGTATAATTGTGTTAGAAATAAAAGCTGAAGGGACTTTGGATAAAAATTTTTATGTAACAAATTGTGGATTTTGGTGGACACAGACACAGGAATATGGGAATCCAGGACAAATAGTCCACACATATGCTAGCCCCTAACAGAAAAAAAAAAAAGATAAACTAAACAAGGAAATGTTCATTAGGCTATCAGAAGAATATAAATTATAGGTAGCAAATTTTCAATATAATTGTTTCCTATTCCTTTCAACCTGTGTTCCTGGCAGACAGTCCTATTTGATCAAGGCTTACCTTTCCAATGAGCCTCCACTTAGTCTTGCAATTATCAATATAGTTTTCCAAGTAGCCAGTGAGACTCATACAATTTGACATCTGAGCTAAAACTTATTCTCCTTGAGTTATTTTAAGTCAAGAAAGTCCCCAAAGAAGCCTCTCAGATGTAAATGGCTTCTTTGTCCAAGTACCAGAAGTATTATAAAATGTTAGAGGAGGAGAAAGAGAAGATCAAATCACAAGAAAATCTTACTCTAAATTGGATGTGATACTTTTACAAGCCTGGTTGGATATTATTTATGCTTAGCTTGGATGAAATGTCTCCATAGTCATTAAATTGTGGCTAGAACCCAAATTGAAAACCAAAGTTGCTAAATACTCCCACATGGTAGAAAGAGCTGCAAATGAACAATCTACAGCTGCAGTCCAATCTAGCAGTTGCAAACCTTACAGGGTTTGCTTATTAAGAGGTGTTCAGGCCAGTCCTATTACCACGACTCAGCACTGCTATCTTGGTCTGTGAAATACCTGAGGATGGGTCTTCATAGTCCTCTGGGATTTGGGGGACTTTTCCCTGCCCTCCTTCTGTGTGGGGAGGTAGCACTACAAGTGAATCATCTGTGAAGACAATAGGTGTTTTCAAGATGGATTACCTTTGTTTTCCATTTTGAGAGTTTGCTCTTGTGCTTCTGTGCTTGTCTGAACAGGGGGAAAGTCACCTGGAAAGAGGAGGTGGGCCAGAGAGATGAAGAATGTCAGAGAGTCTGCATGTTAACATTTGACGTGTCAAGGAAACATGAGTTTCCAAAGGCTGGGCAGGTGCAACAGAAGGTAGCTTGCCCCAGTTTGGTTACCCCACCTAGGAGGAATGTCTTCTGCATGTAGGGACCTCAGTAGCAAATAGCATGGCACTAACTGCTGGTGGGAAATACAGGGGAAATGATATAAGAGGTTGACTCAGAGATAAATCTCCAACATTAAGGAACTCTGTAGTGGGGAGGTCCTACTAGCAAAAATTCATCATAGGATGCTTACTACACAGACCACACTGATTATCAGAGAGTGCTCATGTAAGAAGAAAAAATAAATGAGGAGAGAAATTGAAAGTCCCTCAGATAAGTAAGGAGACATTTGTCTTTTCTAATGTGGTAGCCAAACACCAGGATAACCCACAATAATCTGAACCTCCTAGTAGTCTTGTGAGGTACCTCCCTGAATATAGAGACAGGCTGATATGTGTGACCAGTAAAATACAGTGGAAGAAAGTGATGTAAAACTTGCTAGCTATATCATAAAACACATTACAATTTCCATCTCAGTTTCTTGGATGGATTATTCTGGGGAAGTAACCCCATGTGTGTGGCCATGCTGTCAGGACACTCAGGTAGGTGTATGCAAAGGAACTGAGGACTCCTGATAAAAACTGGCACTAACATGCCAGTCATAAGAATAAGCCACTTTGGAAGTGGATCATTGTCCAATCTGAGTCTAGACTATAAGTGACATCAGCCTCGCCATCTGACTGTCATCTGAGGTCATGAGTGGGCTTGTTTTGGATGTGTTAACAACATCCAAGCTAAATGGCTCCTGAATTCTTTTACAGCAGAAACTCTGAAAGATAATATATAATTGTTTTAAATCACTGTGTTACACAGCTACAATAATCCATTTCCTACCGTTCTTCCCTGCCCTGTACTGGGGGTGTTAAAGCCTACACGAGGGAAAGTGAGTATAAGATGAGGCATTTTGAGGATTCAGGTTATAAGTTTAACCTGCAATGGGAATAAGGAGAGAGTTTTGAATGGTATATAGAACTGAACTGAGCAAGAACTTATGGAAACTTCCTAAAATGACATTACTAAATAGTATATAGGGAGTTTTACATAGCATAATTGAGGAAATTATTTTGGAAAAAATTAAGAAGCACTACATATATACTCCAATGAGGTAAAACTCCTCAGTAAACTACTTAAATATTAATTAATAAGAATTTTAAAAGCATAATTGAATAGAAACTTTTGCTGTCTCCTTGATTCAGTCAGCCATGACCATGACCAACTCAAGTCCATGATCAGTAGCACCTGGGCTACAGAATGAGCCTTCCAGAGTATGGAACCATGAAGGACTAGTTCTGCAAACCCAAATTTATGACAATAAATGTCAGAAGTGGTTATCTATAGAAAGAGATTTCCTTTCTGGATCTTCCACATGCAGAAAGATATGCAAATATAGAAAGTCAATACTATTTTGTAGGAATTTTTTGCATTATGAAAATGCTCTGACATTTTTTATCATTCTAACCAATGTGAGGGATGGTGATAAGTGATACGAACATATGCTTGGTTCTCTATAACTTATCTAGTCCTCATTTCAGTCAGGTTAGCTCTGCTATCAGAGGCAAAGAGAAATTGGTCAATGATATAGATGTGCATAAACTTAATGTTTACTTTTGGAAAATATGGCGGGTTATCTATAGTTTCTATATTGCTGAGAGGAAGAATGTAGAATAAATGGCCTTTTCTGATAAACTCTGAAGATTACTTGAGATAAGTTGAGAGATGATGGCAGACTGCAATAAAGATTTCAATCTGTGTTGATTTATGACAGAGTCAGAGTCATTCTATTCTTTGGTAAACAACATAAAATCTCATTCCTTTCTTCCAGTGCTGTCAGTGTGCTCCAGCACATTCTGAAATGAAAGAGCTAGGAGACTTCCCATATGCTGATACAAATGATTTCCCCTGGTGTGACTCAGGTACAATGTCTCCATATCGTAGATATGCTGGGACCATAAGAGTCTGAGAGATCTGCAGGAAAAAAAAATGGCATTTCCAAGGCAGGGAAGAGCCCTGGGCATTACTATCACATTCTTGACCTAGAATAGAAGCAAGTCTGTGGAGTCTACTCCTGGCCTGCTAACCAGAGGAAGAACACCCAGTTTTATTTACAAAGAGCTGTTCAAACTCAGAAACATGTTTTTCACCAGGCATGAAGGCCCTAACGGAAATACTTGCTGGGCAAGGTGGGGTGTTTGTTTTTCATTCTCCTTGATGCTATTTCTACCCAACCAGGGGTGTGGGAAGTAGAGGCAAGAATCTGAAATAAACAAGACTAAAAGTTTCTGTTATTGAATTAAAATTGCCATTATTATTATTTTTTTTTTGAGTGATCCAGGCTCACTATCTACAGTAACCACTATCTACAGGAACCAATAAGTCTTTCAGCCTTTTGCTCCCTGGGCTGCATACAAACGTGTAAATGGCCCTCCTGTAGCACAGGATTAGAACGTAATGTAAATTTCCGAGTGTGACCTAGTCAGGACCAGTCATTCCAGGCCCACCATGTCTTTCATTCTGCAGCCCCAGATTCTAGAACTGTGCTTCTCTGGATTTCAGCCATACCCGGGTTTGAATACTGTCTTTCAATGTGACCTTATATTAATTAATTAACTTCTAGAAGACTTGGTTTCGTTATCTATAAAGTGGACAGAGTAACAGTGAGGAATAATACTAACCTCATACGGATGTTGTTGAGGATTTAATAATTGAATGCACATAATGTGCTTGGCAGACAGTCTGTGTATTACAAGGGTCTCAACCCCAAAGTGTGGGTCCTTTGGCCACTAGGGGGAGAATTCACTAGAGAGTAGTTGCAATTAAACTAGGCCAGGATTTATTAGAGAGGCTCATGCATGAAGGAACTAGGTTAGGAAAGAAGACTGTATCCTGGCTTGTTCTCTCTCTGGACAGAGTTAGGGAGAGATATTTAAAGGATAGGTCCATGAGGAAGGGAGGAGGGCAGTGTCGCAGTTTGTTCTGGCTTGGGCTCCACCTGGGCATGCGCAAATGAGTTACAGCCAACTGAGTGTGTGGGCTCTCAGCTTTAACCTTCCAGGAAATGATGAGATAATCATTAAGTCAGGTTCTAATACCTTTTATCTACCATGTGCTTCATGGTCAGTGTGGTGGCCAAATTGCTTGGACAGGGTTCGCCAGTCCATGATTTACTACACTTGTTCAAACAGGACTGGGGCAAGTCATATCCTGGATTGTAATATTTTTTTCCCTGTTTTGTCTCACATATTCAGTAGAAATCATTATAAAATGAGGAAGTTGGAGTAATCTGAGTCTCAAATTGAATGTGTGTATAATCTGGGAAGACTGCAAGAATGGAAGATTTGGTGGCTTTCCAAGGATTCTAGTATAGTAGTCAAGGCATAAGGTCCATGAGTCTGCAGTTTTAGCCACTTCTCAGGTGATTCTGATACAGGTGTTTGCAAGCACACTTGGAGAAGGATTAGAGCAAATGTGTGATCTTCCAGAGCTTCTTAGAGCTCTTAGGTGCTTAGCTCCGGACTATGCTACAGAGAAGAGGAAATTACTTGTGATTAAAGATGAGTCCCAGGCAAAGTTCTGAAGAAGAATTGTGATGGATGGAGAAGTGAAGGAGGGGCAGTGAGATGATGGGTACAAAGACTCAAAGGTTGAAAAGAGAAGGACAAGTGGCCAGAAGGGAGGAAATCTGTGCACCTAAAGATGAGAGTGGGAGTTGGAACCTAGAGGTGTCACTTATAGGTGGAATACAGGGAAATCAGACAAAGGGTCAGATAAAGTCAAACTTAAAAAACTAACCTTTGAAAGCTGATTCTAGAACTGCAGAATCCAGTGGGGGAGGAGAGGAGGGACACAAATAAAATGAGCAGGTAGCATGAGGGACTATGGTGGTGGACTCTGGGTGCTCTGGAGGAGGCTGCATGATGAGAATAGCAAGAGGGGGGATCCCGAAACCAACAGTGATATAAGCCAACATTACCTCAATTACAAATATTTATGTGTGTGTGTGTGTGTGTGTTTTAAATTAAAATGTAATGTGTGAATTCTCACAATAACAAAAAGAGAGCCCAGGAGGCTGGGAGCATAGGGGAGAAGTTCACTCCTCCCCAGGGTACTTGTTGAAAGATTATTTTTAGTGTGTTGTGCAGAGCGCAGGGCAGCCGCGAACTGGCATATGTGTTGTTTATTAGGGGGCAGCTGGCAAGTTTCAGACCTTGGCTCATTAGGACTTGCATTAAGGTGACAATCATTAGAACAGAAAAGCAACAACATCTCTAGAGAGTTGAGAGTAACTGTTTACTGCATTTTAAGAAGTATCCAAGTCCAATTCTGGGGAATTTGTGCAGGGCCAAAGTTGCTGTTAACATGCATATTTCACCACCACATAATGAACAGGGACTTTGCTTCAGAGAAGCAAAGCAGAAATAGTATGCAAGACTGGTATCCAGGTGTGAGGGCACACCTGGGTACCAGGTGCAAGATACTAGATTTGTCCATCCCCCTGGCTTTGTTTCAATCTTCAAAATCTTTACTCAACACAACTCATATATTGAAACAGTGGGAAGAGGGGGGGAATTTTCTCTGACATGCTGTGTGTGCTTTTTGTCCCATCTTGCCTGGTAACAGCTGCAAGAACAATATGAAAACTCCAGTGCTTTCAGTCTGTTCTCTCTGCAGTCACTGCAGGCTCCATCCTGGGGGTGGAGAACTAAGCATTATGACACACAGAGTACCAGGCATCTCCTTGTTGCTTTAGTGTGTGTGGTAGACAAGGGGCAGGGCCCATTTGGACAAATGGATTTTTGAAAAGAAAGATGGATACTCTGTATTGACTGCTATGACAGCTGCCCTTTGACTGCCTCTGGGAACAAGCTGTACTTAAAACACAGTAATAGGACTCATAGCTATTAATTTCTTACTCCAGCATAGTATTACACTCTGCAATTTCTCTTAAATGGTCTATTTCTCTTTTCCATCATGGTCAAAATGTTTAGAGAGCATCATTATACTGTGACTCATATTTTCCAATTTTTAACTGAATTTGCCTTTAATCTGGCCAGGGACTTCTTCATGCCAGCTTAGTGGCTGCTTCCTAACAAACCATTGCATAATGCCACCCTGTATTTTAGTTCTCGCATCCTTTTCAATTCATGAAGCATTGCTAAGCATATCTAACTTTCTGGCTTGCTTTTTCTTCCTACTTTCACTATTCTTGCATTTTAGGAAGGAAGTCTTTGGAGTAGAGGAGTCATGGGCCAGTTGACAATATCACCTTTTAAACTTTGGTTTGCAGAGCAGAGACACACAACCCTTCCATTGCTGTGATCTTTTTTCTTTTTTTATTTGTTGTCTTGGAAATTTAAGAAATCATTTCATATGTGAAGTCCAAAATTCAAACATGTAAATATAATGTTCTCCATAAATATTGACAGCAGTTAGACCTCAATACATGTTAGTCATAAGCAAAGTATTATGATAAACATTTCATATGCCTTCTCTGTTGAATCCTCCCCAAAACTTTGAAAACTTATTATCTCCATTAATAGGAAAAGAGATACAGAAAAGTTAGGGACCTTATCTAAAATAAGTGTCAAAACAGTAGTATTTTTATGTTAGATTTGTATGCTATTTTGGAAGGATTTTATTGGCCAGGCTTTGAATTTTGAAGAGATATCTATAATAATCTGTGCATATATCATCTGAATTTGAGGATGGAATAATATGAAACTGGGACCATGTAAGATTTTAGAAAGATCTGTTATTGGGCCAAGCTGTGGCCATGCAGGCAGGAGCACAAAGAAATAGTGAAAGGATTTTGAGCTTTATGAAGAGCAACACAGATCTCAAGAGATGGTTACTAACCTAGCAAAATAGTCAATTTACACAGTAATGAGTGTTTGGTGGATGCTTAGAAAAAACATGGAATTCTAGAGCAGCTTCACTTTTGCTGTCTTATCCTGTCTTATATTTCTAGTCTTAATCTCATTTCATCTCAAATCTTGTTTTCATCCCTTTCTTTTTCCAGGACCCTTTTTGACTTTTGAACTTTGTCTTCTGATACCTTTCTCTTTGCAAGCCCTTTACGTTAACTAGCCCTGTTGTTATTAAACTAGACTTCTGTCAAACATTTACTGCTTTTTTATAAACAGTAAAGAAACCAATTCTGCAAATGAACTTGGTAAAGGTATCAGTTGTTGGTACTTGTACTTCTGAACAATTTCATGGTCTCTGGACATTTCTATCTTGACTTATCAGCCGTTATATTCAACAGAGCAACACTTCTCACAGTATACTCCAGGAAATACTAGTCACACAAGATATTTAGTGAAAAGGGTTCTGTGACTGTATATGTTTGGAGGCAGAATATATTTTATTCTCCTTTTGGAGACATATCATAAATATTAGCACCTAAAGGCTCTGAGAAGTCCTGCAATAAATAAAATTCTTTAAAAAAAATTTTTTTCCCCAAAGCAATCTATTTTAATACCTATAAAAAATCGGCAACCAGGGCCTCCCCAGTGGCACAGCAAGTTGAACGCAGCACTGTGAAGCTGTCCACAGCCTCTGCAGTGCCAGTTCTATTCCTGGCCTGCCAGGGTGATACCCACATGGTATGCAGACCTCTCTTGTCTCACCCGCTGGTCCCCTCAGCAGTGCTTTGGTCCGACTGTCTGTTCTGCTCCCCACTCTGTCTCTCGTGAATCCTCTCACCCTCCTGCGCCTCTGGCCTGTAGCCCAGTTCTTGTATAAATAAAAAATAAACCTTTAAAAAAATTCAGCAACGATTAGTGTTGCAAAGAACAAATTTGGGGAAATACTGTTACAGAGTTTAACTGGGTTAGACTTTTTAAATTGTTACACTGAGTAAAATTTATTGGCAGTCATCAGGTCTAACAGAATAAAATGTACTTTGTGAACAAGCCTTTTTTCATGCTATCACATTACCATCCCCATAACCACAACACCCCTTTTGCATTAGCTTGGGAGATACCTTAGAGTTCTCTTTCTGATGATGTCATGCTAGGAAGAGAAGACAGGAAAGCAGGAGCAGGTGCACTTCAGAATATTATTCAGAGATCATTTTGTCTTGGTAAAGGAGAAGTAAAACATGTACTGAATTAATTTTAATAAAAATTTACAATAAAGTGAAAACTGTGCTGGTTAGCATGACCTGGTTATAAAGATGTTGAGTTTTAGAATTTCTCATGAGGGAAGACTGCTATTCAGTAAGTAATAATTGGCCCTCCATTTCTATCAGCGGGTCATTGAAAGTTAATGAAACATAAACACCTGTCTCGTATGGTCTCTTATATAGTAACCTCGGGGGACAGGCGGTGAAACATGGGCCACTATAAAATGAGTGAGCCGGGTCTCCCCGGTGGCGCAGCAGTTGAGCACTGGGTTGCGAAGCTGCCCATAGCCTCCGTGGCGCCGGTTCAATCCCCGGCCACCTGAGGAGGGTCCCACATGGCGCGCAGACCTCTCCCGCCGCCTGCTGCTCCCCTCAGCAGTGTACTTCGGTCCTTCTGCCTGCTCTGCTCCCTGCTCTGGCTCTGGTGGATTCTCTCACCCTCCCACGCTTCTGTCTGTACCCAGTGTTTGTATGAATAAATAAATAAATGAATCTTTAAAAATAAATAAATAAATAAATAAAATGAGTGAGCCATACTTACATATCTGGGGTGTTGGTTGTTGTGGATGCCATTACACATGGCATCCGAGACTTATAACCCTCGGTTATCAACCAAACTCAGCAAGTCATATGAAGGGAGTGGAAGGGAAATCATGATTTCAGAGTTCTTATAGCCCCACTGCACATCGCCCTCAGTGAGGGCATGACTGGAGAAAGAATGAAGGGGGACATGTGTATCTGCTCTCCTCATGTTCCCCAAATGCCTTCTCTAACATGTGCATGTTACTCCCTGAGAATGATTCTAGTGGCTAGTGACTTGCGTTCCTCATGACTTCCTCCAAACACAGACAACTACTTCACTTGGAGTTCATCTGAAGAACTTGTGATTTGACCCATTAAGTTTATGAAGAGACTATAAGTCAACCAGGCTGTGTCTTTCTGAGGGTTTTTCAAAGATAATTTGGCTACATGCAACCTTGACCCTAGGCACGGCGTTTTACAGCTAACCTCCATAAGAGAAGAAACCTGCTGAGCTCATGTCTCTCATTCTCTTGCTTTGAGTTTTAATATCATTTCTCTGACTTCTCAAGCAGAAGCCTTTGAGGGGAGGTTCAGAAGAGATGAAGCAAACTTCAGGAAAGGTCACAAAAGATGCATTTGTTACCGGTCAGATTTATCCTAAAGGGGCGCTGTCCTGGCAATCAATCCCTATACTCTTTCCTGGAACTGGGGAGGGTTTATGGTGAGCATGGGAAGTTGTTACCACTTTCCTCTTTGTTTACTACACACCACAAATAAGAATGTTATCCCTTATAAACTGCTTAATTTAGCCACATGGATTAGATTGGGAAGACTGTGGTAAAGAGTTTCCACCATCATAATTCTCCTAACTAAGAGCCATTATACAAGAGCTGGCAGTATAAGCCCTTTCATTTTTGGATAGAAACTGAAATAAAAATTTATTAATGAAAACACACAACAAATGATAACATATTTATCTAGCACTTTGAAAATGTCAAGTTGATTCATAGCTATAACCTTAATGTAATTCACCCCGGCGATGTCTGCTTATAATAGTAAAAACAGATTACAGAAACCCTGAAATAGATGGTTAGATGTGTCTACATGCCATCCCTGGCCATGGGCACAGATTGTCGTATCACTGAGTGTGATATACAGTCATTTGTATTGATTATAAAGTACATTAAAGTATAAATTTTCTCTGCACAGATGGACAAGAAACAGTGGTTATTTCTGGTGAGGAAATCTGGGAGACCTAGGGGAGAAAGTTTGATTTCCTTAATATAATGCATGGCCCTCTAGTTAAAAAAAAATGCAGACCAAGATCTCTGTGTTGCTAAGCCACCAGGAGAAAGTGGAGAAGGCTCAGGACCTGGGATGCCCCCAAATTCGATGACTCCTAGAGAAAGTGATATACCCCACAAGTGCTGATGGAGCCTTGGGGAGGTTGCACTGGGCCAGAGGCCTGTGAAAACTACAAGCAGTGGGTAATCTGGGTCCTTCTTTCAACCACTGATACCATCAAACAGAAGATCCGAGGGGTAACAAGAAATCCAGTTTTGTTTGGTTTTTTATCTTTGTCCTGAAAACAGAAAACACACACACACACACACACACACACACACACATATGTGTCCAAGCCCAGAACTATCAGGGAGGACTTGAATGTTGTCATTCCTTTCATCTCCACTCTCCTTTCCTTGCCTTTTTTCTGAGGTGGAGAAGTAAGTAGCACAACAGACATTGCACGGGGTAGGATGGGGCACAAAGGAGAGAAACAAGTCACAGTGGGTCCTTGAGCTGGAGGGTCTCTCTGCCAGTCTGCTTTTATTTAGTGCTTCTGGAAGAAAGGAGTCTTGCTTACTTTATACCTTGATTGCTCTTTCTTCCCACCCCTGCATGTCTTTCTTCACTACACATCTCTGATGTTAACTCTATTTAATCTCTTCAGAAATATTTGATGAGACCAGACAGAAATTCAGGCAACTCTAATTCTGTGCCTGGCTTTTTGATAAATGATTGAACTTGTCTTCAGACTCCATCCTTGGTTTTCACCTTCTCTTCATTATTGAAGGCTTTGGCATCATGGCAAAGGAGAAGAGTGTGCAAGAAGCATCTGGATAGTCTCTGGACTATTTCTCTGGAGAACCCTGACTAATGGAGGGCCCCATCCTCCCACAGAGAGTGGGAGACAGGGTACTAGCTCCTCTAATGATGACATTTTAAAGGGATGGTTCTTAGCTTCTTGAGAAAGACATCTGTGAGTAAACCTAGCAAGTCTAAAGAGGACTTGCATCTCAAAAAGTCAGAGAAAGGGTTTACAATTAAAAGTTTTGTAAAGTAAATGTTTTAAGAAAAGGGAGGTTAGAGAAAGCCTATATGAAGTTTAGTCAAACTGTGGGGGTCATTAGGCTCTTTGTCATGTACTAGTCTCTGCTGCGTCTCTTGAGATTCAGAAATATATCTGGGCATCAATAATAGAGGTCATATCATTTTAATATATTTTTTAAAATTTACATTTAAAAATTTTGTTGCAAACTCCCAGCATGAGAACATTTAGCATCTTATAAACCCCCATTTGTAAGCCAGGTTTGGTTTGTGAAACTGATTGGAGTGACTATCTTATGAAACTTTTCCTGGGTTTCAAAATTCCAATGTATAGTTTTCAAAAGGATGTGATAGTAATTTAAATGAGGTATGTGGTCTTCTAGTAGGATTCTATGAAGTAGTGAATTTGAAAGCTGTCATAGTGTCTAATATGAAATGTCATCAAAAATATTATTGGAAGTGAAAGTTGGACTTTTTCCTATTTCTGGGTCCCAGCTCAACTGCCTGATCACCCCTCACACCTTGGGTGTAGTTGCGAGAACCTTATAATCCCTGTGTTCTTCCTCTTAGCATCTTCAGATGAGGAGGTGCTATTCCTTCTGTGCCATCAGATTTCCAGGTGGGATTATCCAGATATTCCACGTGTCACTGGGAAGTGCTCAAGGACAGCTGGTGATCCTTGGGGACTAGTGGGCAGAGAGGTGTAGGTCATGGAGGAAAGGGATGAAAAATAATCAGCAGGAGTGTGGCAGTGAAGGTTTGAGGAGTGGGGCAGAAAGGAGAGCAGGAGTGGGCATCAGCCCCCATCAAACATGCAGGGTGCTAGCGGCTATGTCTGATACCTTGGGATGGGTGGGAAAGATGAATCCTTCCATTCTAGCCCCTGGGGACCAATGCTACTGAAATCATAGAGGGAGAATACTTTTACAATCCGGGTTTGCATAGTGATTGAAAGCAGGGCATCTTGGGAGTCTGTTTGGAACTATGTCTTTGCATTCTGATTATCTGCTGGCTCTGTGACCTTGGGCACATTACTCAACCTTAGTTTCATTGATGAAAGCCTGATAATTATATATGCCATCAGTGGGGATTACGTAGGATGTGTGTAAAGCACTGAGCACAGTGGCAGGTATAGTTGTTGGGCCAAAAGCAAATTACTAAAAGTGGAGACAGGAGTAAGGGAACCCTGCTTTCCTTCCTCACATTTCCAGAGGGCTTTCTGCCAAGATTTATGATGCCCCTTCTTCCAGATTCTGGGTTAAGAATAAAGTTCGTTAAAGCAAATTCTTGTGAGGAGGGGGCAGAAGAGAGGGTTATGAACCAGCAGTTGACGGTGTTATGAGAAAGCAGGAAGTGTAGTTCTGCTGCAACCAACCAGAGGCCTCAGACTTAGTTTTGCACCTCTGATTATTCATTTTCCGTGGTCCAGAAATTGCCTAAATGTTTTAATTATGTTCCTTTCATTGTATTTTAATGAGCTAATGAATTCTTTCATCCACTTTTTATCCTACAACGGGCCAATAATTATAATACCCAGAAAATCTTTTTAAATTGCCAGGAATCAAAATTCAATGGAGCTCTTTCTTGGGTAGTAAAATAAAAGTGCTAATTTTGTTAGCTAACAAGCATCTTTGAATATTTTGAACACCCATTGTGCATTGAGCCCCACACAGGGTGGGAGGGAAATGAGGTACAAAAGAACCAGAGGCCTACCTTAGCCTTAGTTCTTCTACTTTAGAATGAAAATAATTCATCTCATTCCTTCCCATCTCATCTCATGTATTCATTCATTTACTTACTCAGTAACCATCGGAGAGGCACATACTACATGCCAGATACTGTGCCAGGCATGTGGTACTTGTCTGGTGCTGGAACATAAAACATGAGGCAGGAATTAGAGATGAACTTGAGGTGAATGGATCCAGATCACAGAGACTTTGTATAGAATTAGGTAAAGGGGAGTCACTAATGGTTTTCAACAAGGAATGATACAGTCAGATTTACACATTCTGTGAATGACTTCGGTTGAAATGAAGAAAATGGATTAGAGACAGCTTTGCTGCTTATGAGGAGATCATTGTGGCTCTGCAGGAGAAGAAGACAATGAGAGTAGGGTTCTGAACAGACAGTTGACAGTGTTAAGAGAAAGCAGGAAGTGTGGGCTTCCTCCTCCTTTCCAAGAGACTTTGGTTTCAACTGAGATCTTTGTGGTTCTGGGGAAGTTGATTCCATCTCCAGCTCCATGGGAGTAGACCATGGATCTTGGGTTAAGTCAGTCCTTTTTGGTTTAGGAGAATGTAGTCACCAAAAAGAATCCAATTATAGTGAATCTCAACTTCTCTGGGAATTTCTGTGACCAGTTACTCTCTCTTGCTCTGAAAAAGTTGTGCCTAGATATGAGATGGGACATACTAGAATTTGAAAGGCAAAAGAGAGCATTACCTTCTAATTAGGTAGAAGGGTTATGGCAGGCAGATGGAGGGGCACGTGCAAAGTTCAAAGCAGCCAATAGGGAGAGTTCTTGGAACCACCCGCTTGGTCAAGAGTAGAAATGACCCAGCTAGAACATTTTCTTTGACCTTCATCACTCCTCCCTCTTTATCCTTCCTACATTGGTTATTCCTTGTAGCCCAGTCCACTCACTCCTATGAAAAGATAGTATGAGTTGTGGCTGTGCAATACCTTCTAAACATACTTGGAAAATTTCCCCATGTATCTGGGTACCACAAAGTACAAACCAGACACTTCCTCCCCAGCCTTCCTTGCTGTGTGAATACATGTATAGAATTTTAACTCTTTCCACTAATAGTACCCACTTGAGACTTTATTTCAGAAAAGGTAGAACTGAAGAAGCAAGCATAGTGAAACTCTGGTAAAGGTGGCTAAGGCCCCTATTGAAAGTATTTATCGTGTTCTATTCTCAGAGTTATAAAAAATCCATATATTTCAATCCAGTAATCTCACTACTCAAAATAAGAAATAATTACCAGAAGTCAAAATGTATACTTCTGAAGATAACCACTACAGCATTTTTATATAAGAAAAACTTGGAAATGAGTTAAATGTCCATCCTCAGTAGAATGGTCAAATAAACCATGAACATTGACATAATAGAATAATATTCAATCTGTGCTACATAATAGGCATGTATTAAAATAATGCTATTAAAGTGAAAACCTTAGAGATTGTGCATGCTAAAACTTTTGTGGTTTACTGTGATCAAACTACAAAGCAAAATTTTGCATATATGATGATAGCTATGACAAGTAAGAATACATGGGTAGGGCCTCCCCGGTGGTGCAGCGGGTTGAGCACCGCACTATAAAGCTGTCCGCAGCCTCTGCAGTGCAGGTTCGATTCCACACTGGTCAGGGAGAAACCCACATGGCGTGGTGGCAGACCTCTCCTGCCTCGCCTGCTGCTCCCCTCAGCAGTGTCTTCGGTCCATCTGTCTGTCCTGTTCCCCGCTCTGTCTCTGGTGAATTCTCTCACCCTATTGCACCTCTGACTGTACCCCAGTTCTTGTATAAATAAATAAATCTTTAAAAAAATTAATACATGGGTACTTGGGTTCTAAATGAACTCAATGAAATGAACACAAATGAAAATATTTGAGGTAGAAGAGGTGATTTTTATTCCTTAATATTGTTACTATATTTGTTACTTATACTAAAATAAGTTAACATTAAAAATGCCCCCCCCCCCAAAATTAAAAAAGGTCAAATAAGTTTCATGCAGTTCCGGCTTTGCTCTGGGCTCTGACTGTCCTCAGGCAGTCCTGCCATCTTGATGGTCCTATCAACAAGATTGCAAAGGAGAGTCTATTGATTAGTCCACCAAGCCAGAGAAATTATGACTCATGTCTGGGCTTTTTGGCTGCTTCTGTGACAGTGCCATCCATCAGCACTTTCTCTGGAGACGCCCACTTTCATATACCTTCCGAGTAAAATGTGAAAAGGGGGAAATCTGAAGTGGGGGCTCTGCTCTGCTTGCTGATTTGACAGGTTTAATCTGAGAGGCGACAGGATCTGGGAGAGATGAGCCTCTGTCAGCTGGTTGTGTTCACATGTTTGCAACAGCAGATCTTACTAGAGCACCTTGCCTATTTTTAAACATTCTTATTTTCCTCTCTTAACAAGAAGTTTGAAAGGAGAGGGTGCTGATGGTGTGGTGTGTCACTGAGAAGACAGGCACCCCCAGCTTTTTCTAGCCTCCATTGTCTTTGCGGCTTATCTGTTTCCTCCCCCCAGGAGGACTGCAGCCTGCCCACTTTTTGGGTACAAAAGTCACCTGCAGACTCTCACTTACCTTTCCTTGGCCAGAGCTGTGTTATAGAATCACTTTTAGTTCCAAGGAATGCTGGGAACTTGTCTTTTATTCTCTTTTTTCTCAGCTTGTCTTTCTCTTATCTGAAAAGGAAAACTCAGCACACTTTCTCATATAGCTATAGAGAGGATTCAATGAATGATTGTGGAGAAGGCATTTCACTTGAGCTTGGGTGTAGGGTAAGCTCAGGATAAACTGGAGGATGCTGGGAAGCACCAGAGCCAAAAAGTAGAGTCACATTCAAATATGACACAGAAATGATTGCAAGGCTGTGCAAAAAAATATATACCCAGTATTTTTTTGCACAGCCTTGCAATCATTTCTGTGTCGTATTTGAATGTGACTCTACTTTTTGGCTCTGGTGCTTCCCAGCATCCTCCAGTTAAGTAGCATATTTTGAGTCGTGTTTATTCAGATAAGTGTCAAATACCTACTGATATCTATCAATATGACAATCTTAATATTTACTGAAAAACTACAATGGAAAGAGGATTTGCTGATCTTCCCTCTTCTGCACGCACACCTCCCTGCCTCCATGGAGGTGTATCAGCATTTGATGAAATCACTATTTGATGTTTTCCTTGTTATTCAGAGCTAGTCATGTAGTTCCTGTGATGATTAAACCTTGTTTTGACTGAAGTAAACAAATGCTTCATTTAAAACATTTTCTTGCTGAGTCTTTAGTGCACATGTCAACAATCCAAGCCAAATGCTACACTTAGAAGTATACCTTTCATCTCCATATGTTAAAACTCTTTGGCCTTCCCCCACTACTCTCTCTCCCACAACACCAGCTTGGTCCTCCCTGCCTAGAACCTTTGCACTTGCTGTTCCTATGCTTGGCATGTGTTCACTTTTTTTCTTTCCTTCCCCTTGTCTAATAAATTTCTTTTCTAAGTCTAAGATTAAACCTACGTCCCAAAATGAGATGTGCTGTGTCCCAGAATGTATCTGTCTTTTTTTTTATATTCTCATTCTCTCTTGCTTCATCTTTTTTAGCGGTTGTATTAAGTTATTCTGTAATTATTAGTTGAATGCTTCCCAGGAGATTAATTTCCTATGGCTACTGCAACGCTATTTTTTTTTTTTTAGTATATGTGCTGCTGAAGCGAGTACACACTATTTTTTTTTTTAAACAAAGTTTGTGGTTTACTACAGCAGAAGTTTATTTTCTTAGAATTCTGCAGTCCAGAAGTCTGAAATCTACCTCACTGGGCTATGCTAAGGTAATGTCGGGGCTGGTTCCTTTTGGAGGTTCTGAATTAGCATCTCATCTGTTTCCAAGTCTTTCTTAGCTTCTGGAGGCCACTTATACTCCATGGCTTTTGACCCCATACTTGCATTTCTCCAATATTTTGCTTCTCTCATTGCATCTTCTGCTACTAACTCTAACCATCTTCTCAGAGGGAATCTTGTGATTACATTGCATCCACCCAGAAAATCCACAGTCATCTCCCAATCTCCCAATCCTAAATTTAATCATATCTGAAAATATTTATTTTTTTTGCCATTTATGGTACATTCATTGGTTCTGGGTGTCAGAACCACATGCAACATGGACAGTAAATACCACAGGTGCTTGGATTTTCTCCTTGCTCACCATTGGAGCCCTGCGTATGGCCCACAGTAGGTGCTTAAATATTGGGGAATGTGCATTTGATCACCTGCAGCAAGACACCTATTGCATATTGTTGGAGAGGATTTCTCAAGAAAGATGACTGAACAGATAATGATAAGGGACTAATCATCACACTGAGTGCCTACAATGGAGCTCAGAGCTTTACATTGTTGCCTCCTTTAGTTTTCAGAAAGCCATCTGAAGTGACTATTGTCATTGTCATTTTAGACTAAAGACGTGAGCTCTGCACTGGTCTATAAAAGAGAACTGATCTGTAAATGAATTAAAATTTAAAAGCAAGTCCACTTGATCCTAAAGTCTATTTTCTTTTCATTATTTGATGCTGATAAAAGAAATGGCTAAAATATGAGAGCTCAGATACAGGCTCTGTCTTCTTATGTAGCTAAGGGAAAAATTATTATTTGAGCCTAGGACTCATTCATATTATTTGAGAGAGTGTGTTGGCTTGTATTTTTCCATAGTCAAAAGAACAAGACTTTATTCCTGGTCCTTTCTGCTTCTAAATTTTGTTGTACTTATGGATTTAAAGATGATGTGACAAAGCTTGCTTCAAGGAACTAGAAATGTCTAAAATTTTATATCAAATGATGATCTGTTAGCAGAAGTGTTCCCAGGTGGGTTGAATTTGGGGAACTAAAAGGCTTCTTCATGAAAATCGGCAAGGCAGTCCTGAACGGATCATTGAGCAACAGATGGCGGGAGCGTCAGGCTCTCCCCTCCTCACCCAATAGTGCTGTGTCCTGTAAGAGCAATGACAGCTTCTCAAATCCCTGTCTGCTGCACAGCTGGGGATGAGAACCCTCTCAGAACACCTTCTGTTGGGTCAAACACCTTTCTCACAAATAATAGCAATTTCTGTCTCCCCAGAAGGGACAAGAGAAGTATCAGAATATACCTCCACAGTTTGTTTTTAAGTTTCTGTTTTAAAAATAATTTTTTAAACAAAAATATTTTTATAAAAATATTTTATAAAAAATAAAAATATTTTTCCTGGTTATGTAATTAGAACATGCTTGTTATAAAGTTAAAAAATAGTTTATCTCCAAATGCCCCTAATAATATTGATTAATATTCTGGTGAATATTCTTCTGAATATTTGTTTGTGTAGGTGTGTGTGTGTGTGTGTGTGTGTGAGTGTGTGTGTACGAGGACATACATCCATTTTCTATAAAAATGAAATACTACATATAGTGAATTTTAAACTTATTTTTTTTACTTACAATGATCTTATAGGTCTTAATAATTTTAACATATCTATTATATATATTCCACTACTTTCCTATTTATTCTTTTGTTTATTCAATTTTTTTGTCATATAGACATCTTTAAAACCTATGTGTAAAATCTTACTGTCTTTTTCATTACAATTTCTGTTTCTGATGTTTTCCTTAAAAAGGTCTTCCTCACTCAGTCTGTCTATACATGTAAGTCTAAATTTTCTTCTAAGAAATGTATGGGTTTATATTTTTTTATTATTTTTTAATTCACATAGAATTCATTTTGCTGTGATCCCCAAGATGCGGACTTAGGTTTATTTTCCTCTAATAACTAGGTTTTTTAAATCTTAATCTGTTCTTCCATACTAGTTTAGAGTCAGAATATGAAGAAAACCTACTTTATCTATTAAGTAGGTGAAATGCAGACTGGAATGATAAATCTTTGAAGTAGAAAGAAGAGTATGCCCCAAAGCCTTGGCATGGAAGGGTTCCTGGCGACGTCAAGGGTTGGTTAAAAAAAAGACTAGTATGACTGGAGCTCAGAGGACCGGGATAGGGTAGTAATAGATGAAGCTGGAAAAATGCTATGAACCTGGTATTTTGGATCTCTTTAGAGTTTTAGCTTTTGCTTTAGAGCCAAGACAACATTTTAAGTGATAATTTGATCATTTTTACATGTTGAACAAAACAAAATGTTCTTAGTTTGAAATTGGATAAAGAGTGGGAGAGAAAAGTGTGTGTAAGATATCACTGGGAAACTATTTTAGTAACCTATACAATAGTTGATAGGAATTTAGATTCAGGTATGGACAAGTGGGGTGAGAGAAGTCCCAGAGTGTAATATTGTAAGACATTTCAAAGAAAAATAATTAAAATCTGGTTGAAGGAGAACATCAGTCAGATGTTGTTTGGAAACAATGATATTATTCCAAGGTATTGAGAACAAGAAGGGATTGCATAGATGTGGTTGGGGTCTTATCAAACCATTGGAGGCACTGGAAGAGCAAAAGGGAGGGAAAGCTCTCATTAGGGCTCAGGTGTCACTAGGAGCTTTCAGGGAGTTGGCAAGATCATTACTACACAATCACATGTGTCTCTTGTATCTTGGGTGGGACAGGAAGATGGGAAACATATGTAAGTTATTGGAAAAATGGCTACCTGATGATGTTGAAGAAAAAACTAAAAGCTTTTGATTTTCTTCCACATTCTAAATATCATGCTAATGCCTCTTACTGTGACAATTTAAATATCCAATGGCAGATATTCTAGAGATGTAGTTTCCACGTTTCTATTCTTTATCCTCCCTGGAAGAGAAATATAATAGAAGGAGAAAATGGTAATAAGTTCAACCTGCAAATTTGACAGAAGAACTGAAAAAGAAAAAGGTATTGATGGCAATGCACGTTTCTGGCACAGGAAACTAAATGGTGGTAGTGTCATTGGTAGCATGGAAAGCAGTGGAAGACGATCACATGTGAGGATACTATTTGTCATAGTAGTATTTTTATAAATAATAAACATTTATATGACATCAACACATTCTAGGCACCATTCTAAATGTTTTACATATATCAACTCATTTAATCTTAATGAAATTTTATGAAGTAGGTGTTAATCTCACTTATAGAGGAGGAGAAAACTGGCAGATAATACAAAAGTTAAGAGATGTGTCCAAGGACACAGAGCTGGTAGTAAGTAGCAGAGTGGGGATTTCAACTCAGGCAGTCTGGTTCTAGAGTCTGTTATTTAAACTTGAGAAAATTATGAATTTGGTTTTAGACAAGTTTATTTAGAGATTTCTTTGAAAAGAAATGTCAAGTATCCAGTTGTAAAGAAATGTCAAGTAGCTGTGTGGTTTGAAGGCTTAGAGATGAGCCCTGGGTGGATATTTTAAGACTTACCATGTTTTGAATTTGTCGGTATGACTGAGATTGCCTAGGAAATACAGATTTTTAAAAAGAATTATTTATTTGTGCGTACAAGAGCTGGGGTACAGGCCAAAGGTGCAGGGGGTGACAGAATTCACCAGAGAGAGAGTAGGGAGCAGAACAGGTGGATTGACTGAAATACACTGCTGAAGGGGAGCAGCAGGTGAGACAGGAGAGGTCTGCTGTGCCATGTGGGTCAGTTCCCAGGCCAGAGATTTAACTGGTGCTGCTTGATAGTGCTGAGACTCCCTTGCGCCAACAGGGAGGCCTGGAAATACAGATTTAAAGGAGAGGAATGCTTGAATCTCATCTGGGAGGAATGCAAACATTTGACGGTCTGATAGAAAAAAATAAATTCTTCAAGTACATGGAAAAGGAAATTTAAGGAGGTAGAATAAAATTAGGAGACCATAGTATTCTAGAATCCAGTGCAAGAGAATTTCTCAAAACAGGAGATTATAGTCAAGAATGTCAGAAAGAGTTCATTGGTGACTTTATTCCCAGTTGAATTGCTAGAATGGCAGAGAAAGAAGATCATTATCATGGGTTAAGACTGAAGGGGAGGATAGATGGACTATTCTTTTGAGAAGATTGACTATGATGAAAAAAAAAAGATTCAGCTCTGATTGCAGAAGAATTTTGTTTAAGAGAGTTTTTGTTGTTATTTTAATTACTTGCTTATTTTTTACTCTCCCTCATGAAGATGGTATAATCATTTGCGTGAAATTCCCAATGGTGGGAAGGATGAAATTCAATACTAATGAAAGATTGGTCATAGGAGGTAGACCACTGCCGAGATAATATTAGGAAAGAGAAGATAGGATTGATGTGTTGAGCTGACAGCATAAAGTTGATGAGTTTCTGTTTAATGACTTTAGTTTTCTCTGTGAAATGAGAGATATAACCTTCTGAACATGCAAGCAGGAAAGTAAGGTGGGAGGACAGCAGAGAGTAATGATTTGAAATTGTAATATTGGTCAGGGGGTAATTCTGAGAAACCTGATAGGATTACATACTGATTTGCACAGACATATTAAAACTGCAGTATATCCAATATGGTCTATTGTGTGATGTTTTTCTATTAGTCAGATATATAGACATTAAGTAAATCAATAACTTAGAGTTAAAGTTTTTGCCACAAATGAACAAGAGAGTGTAGAGAGAAAGTGGATTTCAGGGTATTGATAAGAGTTTAATCAGAATGATACATATTTGACTCAAGTTGGATAAAAATGGAGAAAGGAAGGGGATAATGAATTGGGGAATTTAGAAGGGTCAATGAACTGAACGTCACATGGAGGTCAGAGAATGCTCAAAGTGGAAATAATTATTAAAGCAAAAGAAAAGTGGATGATCAAATGTATGATTAATGACGGTGGAAGAATATGTATTTTTGATTATATCATTTTTATTGAGATAACATTGACTTACAATGTTATATACAAGTTAGGGGTATAGAGTCACACTTCTTAGGATGTATAAGACCCCACCAATAATCTTTCACCATAGTCCATTGGGCCTCTGCGCATATTTCTCTCCACACCCTCCCCTCCCCTTCTGGTAGCCCCAATTCCTCAGTCGTATTTCTAGGGTTGGTTTTGGTTTATTTTTTTCTGTCCCTTTGTTTTGTCTCTTTGTATTCCACATACGTATGCAATTTGCCCTTCTCCTTCTAATTTACTTGAGTTAGTATAATCCCCCTCCATTTCCATCCATGGTGTCACAAATGGCAAGATTTAATATTTTTTAAACATCAGAAAGTCTCATGGTCATGATATTCAGTGTCTGAGATTGGAGAAAAATTACTGGAGATAAAGGAGATCAAAGAATGACAGCACTGGATGGGATATTCAAGTGAATATTAGATCAAATTCAATCAAGAACTTGATCTAAGGAGGAAGGCAGTGACCCAGATACATTTCCACATTTATATTACATTCTACTATGTTAATTATATTTTATTATAGTAATAGGAGGAAGCTAGCCAGAGTTACACTTACAAAATATCACTTAACAAAGATAAAGAAGCAACTATTTTGCTCATGTCCTGCAATTCTCACTTAGCTCAGGGACTTCCTCCTAGAAGAAAGATTATGTTGCTATTGGTCTGACACACCCAGGAGGTGTGGTGTTGATAACAGTGGACTTTGGAGTAAGAGAAAACAGAGTTTGAATATTGATGATGTTGGATAATTTAACTCACCCCTTTGTGCCTGAATTATAAATCACTGAAGTGAGATTCTTAATGCCATTTTTAGGAAGGTGCTATAAGAATGAAACCAGTTAAAAGTTGTAACAAATGTATCACAATGCCTGGAATTTGGAATATGACCAATAGATTTAAGATTTTCCCCTGTGAGGGATCTTATCTAAGGAAATACCAGTTTTGAGGGAAAACCTACCAGTCCTTTTGTGTTTTGGTAGAAAAACAGTTTTCTAAATTATAATTTTGTGAAAAAAGATAAGCAAATTAATAGCTTGCCAAAGGTAGCAAGATGCCTCACTTCCTAAATTTCTCTATAATATGGAAATTTAATTCCATTCTGTGGTGATTACAATTCAGTCTCTGGAGATAATTGCATCTAATTGTGACCTTGTTATGAATAACTTTGTAGAAAGAAATTCAGCTAAACAATAAGGTTGATTACCTGGGGTTTAGAACATTGAGAGAAATGACAAAAATAGGTTGGAGTCCTTAACAGAATATTGATTAGTGAATGAAAGCCAGGATTTCTTTGAGATTCAAGAAATGTACTTTTCTTCCAGCTCAAGTGAGGCAAGTAGTGACAATAATAACCACTTACGGGTAGAAAATATTGTTTTTCATGGCTAATAGTGTCAAGTACAAGTTATTGAGTGTCTATCATGTGTCAGGAACTTTTTAAGTATTGACCAACCTTTACAAACACTCTCGGGGTGAGACACTGATTCCTATTTTCCAGCTGAGCAAACTGAGGTGGGGAGAGTCCACAGAGGCTTGTCATTTGGTAAATGATAGAAAGCAGAATTGAAAACTCATGTCTGCATTTAAAATCTTGGTTCACCTACTTTATCACTAAGTAAAGCTCTGGACAGCACAGGTATTATATTTCTGTGTTTTTCTAAAAGGAGAATGTGTAACAAAGTTTCATAGGAGACCTTTTTCAGGGTTCTCCCAGAACCAGTAGACAGATATAGATCTAGATGTAAGATTTATTATATATGTTATATAGAATTAAGGAATTGACCCACATTTCTAGAGGCTACAAGCTCATCATCTACAGAAAGGGCTGGCAGGCTGGAGACCCAGGAAAGTCGATGGTGTGGAGCAAGTGTGAAGGCAATCGCCTGGAGAATTCCCTCTTACTCAAGGAAGCTGGTCTTTTTATTCTACTAAGAATTTTAACTGATTTTATGAGGCCCACCCATAATATGGAGGGAAATCGACTACTTAAAGTTCACCAACATGCTTATCTCATTCAGAAATACCCCTCCACATTGACACATGATATTAGCCATCACACAGACTTAGGTATCTGCTTTTTAAAACTCAGTTCTCCAGGTTGTTGAATTTGCTAAGCATTAATGTCATTTCCCCACTTTAATAATTAATAGGATCTATTTTATGGGGCCCATAGCAGATTATAGTGGGTTAGATGGTACTATGGCATTTTAAAAATAACCTATGGCTAATAGATTCATAGAAAATGAAATTCTAGGGCCTCCCCCATGGCGCAGCGGTTGAGCGCTGGGCTATGAAGCTGCCCACATCCTCTGTAGCGCTGGTTTGATCCCCGGCCGCCAGCGAGGGTTCCACATGGTGCGACAGACCTCTCCTGCTGTACCTGCTGCTCCCCTCAGCAGTGCATTTCGTCAGTCTGCCTGTTCTGCTCCCTGCTCTGGCTCTGGTGAATTCTCTCACCCTCCTGGACTTCTGACTGTACCCAGTGCTTGTATAAATAAATAAATAAATCCAAAAAAAAAAAGGTAAAAAAAAAGAAAATGAAATTCTAGTTACAAAAAGTTCAGCCTATGAGATTATTTTGAATAGTACACTGCAGGGGTAGCAACAGCCCCTTCAGACTCACCTTGGCAATCATCATCTTCATTATCAGCAATAATGATGATGATGATGATGATGATGATCATGATATTACCATTTACTCTCAGCTTCTGATGCAGTAAACATTGGTTCTGAGGAGTGTTTGTGTATTATCTCATTTAATGTCTCAGCAGTGCTTAGGGCTATTTCTATACCTTTTTTATATGTATGGAAGCAGAGTCTTGGAGAGTTTATTAAATTGACTAGTACAGCTAGTAAACATAGCTAGTAAAGTACTAGTACAGCTAGTAAATACCAGTTAGTAAAAGTCTAGTAAAGAATAAATCTGGGGTTCAAAAATAAGCAGTATGTTTTCAGCACATGCTTTGCAATACAGAGGGCATGGAGCACCAAAGTGCATTTGCTTGGAACCTCTTATTATATATCATAGTGGTGAAGTTGGCACCCATTGATACCCATTGTCACCCATTGGTCTTTGGAAGACCAAATAATCAACATTCATTAATCATTGTGAGTCTGGTGCCCACATAGGTACCAGGGAGGACAGAAAAAAATAATAAAGTTAACATCCTAGCTGGAGATAGAAAACTCATTGGAGAGTCTTGATGCTCAAATAGGCTGAGGAAGAAGAAATGCTTGATGACTAGATCCCTTTCATTTCTTTGGTATTTTGTTTCATTGTATTTATGGAGTGGCATTCTTGCTATTTTTTTTTTTTCATGAATTATTTTGGTTCTCTCTGAAATCAAAAGGCAGTAACTTGGGTGAAGACTTTGAGTAATTTGTGTAACTCTAAGGTGAATGTACTTAGTCAGGATGCTTACTAGATTTATCAAGTAAAATAAAACATAACAATAATAGCTATGATTTGGTCCCTGAACTGGGGCATCAGGCAGTAGACACATTACTCTCTCTCTTAAAAGATTTATTTATTTATGCAAGAACCGGGTACAGGCCAGATGCGCAGGAGGGTAAGAGGATTCACCAGAGACAGAGTGGGGAACAGAACAGGTAGACTGATGAAATACACTGCTGAGGGGAGCAGTGGGCAAGACAGGAGAGGTCTGCTGCACCATGTGGGTTTCTCCTGGGTCGACTAGAATCGAACCCACACTGCAGAGGCTGCGGACAGCTTCGCAGTATGGCACTCAACCCCCTGCGCCACCAGAGAGGTCCACATTACTCACTTTCAGCGGGCCCTCATCTTCTAGTAAAATGTGAGCTTTGTGAATGTGAGTTCCAACTGCCTGGTCCTTGTTGAATTTCTAGCTCCTGGTAGAGAGTTAGACACAAAGAATGTGCTCAATAAATATTTGCAGAAAAGATGAATGAAAGTGACAGTTCACTTACGGTCACTCTTTGCTCTGTTAATCTGTCTCAGAATGTGAAAATCAGAACTGAGTGATTTTTTGAATGACTTAAGTGAAAAGAATATGACTTTTGGAGTCAGAAAGACCTGAGATCCATCAAAATTTTGCCATTTACTTAAAATATGACCACAGTCACTTCACTCTTAAGCCTCAATTTCTGTGTCTGATCTTACAAAGATGGCAGGGGCAGTAGTTCATGGTTTTATAATCTTTCCTAATCACTCCCAATCCATCTATAAACAGAGAGGGTGACTAGAGAGTAAACACAAAACCAAACCAAACAAAAATCATCGGCAGCATTTTTCATAGTAAGGTGATGACAACACGTCCTTACAAACCCCAAAGACAAATGGTAGAAATAACCATCTGCGTGGCATTAGTATTTGTGTGACGTGAAGGAGCAGGAAAAACTGGAATATCTGATGGACATAAAAACAGGAGATCCCCAAAATAGACAACAGGTATTTGCTGCAAAATACTTCAGACTGCTTTGAAAACAGCTACTGGGACTCAGAGGCATATGCTCATTCTAGCAGCAGATGGATATAAAGGTTCATGTGAGTACACATGTTCCTCTGCTGAGCTCTTTTCTCTCTGTCCCCTCACCTTTCAAATGTGTCACTTTGATTAGTTATTCAGCTCTCAGCTTAAGTATCACTTTACCTAATGTGTCAGTCTCTCATTGCTACCATAACAAATGACCTGTACCTAAAATGAAGGTGTTAGTAGGGCCATGTTCCTTTCTGGAGATGCCAGAGAATCTTGTTCTTTCCAGCTTCTAGGCATTACCCACATCCTTGGCTCATGATTATTTCCCTCCATCTCCAAAGCCAGTAACAGGGTTGAGTTTCCTTGCAGCACATCATTCAGCTTTATTTTCTGAAGATAAATGTCCCACTACCCCCTCCTACATTTCAACAACCCTTGAGATTACATAGGGCCTACCTGGATAATCCACATGATCTTCCTATTTCAATTTAACTTAATTATATCACAAAGTCCTTTTTGCCATCACATTCACAGGTTCTGAGGATAAGGATTTGGATATGTCTGTGGGGCGACATTATTGCCTTAACACCCCTTTGAAGCATTTCCTGGCCCGCGATGGTGATAGAAAACTTTCTTGTGGGTGCCCACAACTCCGTCCTGATTTCCAAGTTTTTCACTTGAATAAAATGGGATGCTCCTTAAAGGCAAATTTGTGTCACTGGGTTCCCAGAGTCTTTTCAGAATAGTGCCATACAACATAAATATAATATGAGCCATATATGTTAGCACAACTGTTCTAGAGGCCACATTTTTCAAAAACTGAAATATCTGGTGCAATGCATTTAACGTCATGTTTTATTTAACTGAACATATCCAAAATGTAATCTTTTCAACCTACAATTATCAACTGAGAAAAACATAATAAGGCTAAAATAAAATAATAACATTTATTTGAGGGGATCTTAGATTTGCAAACCAGGAAGTATGAACATAGCTATCAGACCAAACTGTATCCCCTCTTCCCCCTCCCACACCCCAGGTCTTTATTTAAGAGGATTTTAAGGAAAAAAAGTTAGAAAAGTAAAAATGTTTATCAAAAATCAGGACTGGCTACAGATTATATTCCTTAGGGTTCATTGATATAGTCAAGCTGGAAGAAGGATAAAGGAAAAATATCTTTGCACAATCCTAAGAGAAGGTATCCCTAACAGGAAACTAGTTCTTCACAGTCAGTAAATAGTTTGCAAATTAAATTTTCAGTAAATGGATTTTCAGGCACAAGATGGAGTCAATTTAGCCTACCTTAAGCATCCCTTTTCACACAGTTTATGTGAGAATATTAATGAGATAGTTTACATTCATTTCTTTGAACTAAGTCTTCAAAACCTAGAAATCATCTTTGCACATACAGAACATCTCCCTTAGGACCAGCCACAATCCAAAGGCTCGGTGGCTGGTTGCTACCATATGGGACAGCACAACCTCTACAGCCTAGCCATCCCCTACAGTCATTTGTCTAACAGCTGGGTGAGTGTGCTGGTGTGCAGCCAGCACCAGTGCCGACTCTGGGAAGGAAGTGCTGGCGACAGGTCTCTCACATGCCTGTGGCTTCATTTTCATTTAATTTTGGCTAGAAATAAGAAACAAGATAAAACACCTCCTGAACAAATCTATTTCACTTTCTATTTTGGCAATCACACACTTGAATTAGGCACTGTTTCCTATGAGGAGGGAGCATCCTCTGGCATAAACATTTACTCCAAGCCCTTTTCCTGGACTCATGAGTGGGAGGTAATTAGTTCATGAGACAAAAAATGTATTTTCACATTTCTGAAGGCTGGCTTTTATTCTCATATGTAGTTCCTTCAAGATAGTATCTTCAAACTGCAGTTTGAATGTTGACCTGCTAACACGGGCTTCTCAGATCTCTTTGAAGTCAAAAAATAGTCTGAATACAAAGCATTTTCACAGTCTTGTGACAAAGGAATAAACACACATCCCTCCTGAAGGGAGATCCCAGCCTCTACATTACAGGAGAGCCTGATAAAGAGAGGAGACTGACGGAGTCCTGGACTCCCAATCGCCATCGGGATTGCTCCCAAATTCTTTCATTTTTTGATCTTCTGGTTTGATCTTTCAAAAATCCATAGGAATCCCATTAATGTATGCACGTGCTTTCTCACAAATAGCACAGGCACAATCTCCAGTTATGCTTACGTGCAGAGCACTATGACTTCTCAGGGCATTGAACTGTAATCAGAAGCAAATTGTTGCTCCTCCTGCCAACTGATAGACTGTGAACACAGACAATCACAGAGCCACAGCATGGGGGTAGGGGGACCCTTCTCCTTCCTGTTTAACCACAGCAGGACAAAGCACCAGTTTCATATTAGGTTGCTAAATGGTGTTGAATGAATGAATGAAAAATGAATGCATGAATCTCCTCTCTTGCACACAGATTAGCAGAAGGAGCGAGAGGAGACACCTGTCACTAGGAGTCATGCACTCTGTAGAACATAGGGGTCACAAATTCTCACAACAAAACACTTTCCCAATGGAGTCCAGTGTAAAAGATAGACATGAACACATGTCCCAAGAGGATGGGTTGCAGGTTTTAAAATAATCCAGAATTAAAACAATTCTTAAGGTAAACCAGATGTTGCCTAGGAACTGGGATAACTTTGGGTTCTCCAGAATAGGACTGGCTGGTTATTCAGTTGTAGTTAGAATCACCCAAAGGCAGTAAAAACCTTAGAAATGGAGTAAGTGTGAAAACAAATCTAAATTGATTGCTGTTGTGTCTACACCATGCTCTGTAATTGACTTCTTTGGAATAATTTCAATATTTTGCAGCTTATTTTATTTCTCTCTAGTTCACCTGCACAGTTCCATTTATCCAAGTATCCTTTAAACCAAATGCAGTTAAAAAAGAATCCTATTTATAGGGAACATACATGGATATGTAAAGATAGGAGTAGCGACAATGTCTTAAACCTTTCTGTTGCTCTCTGGCACAATTTAGAAGGTTCTTAGAGATATGAGAAAATGTCCTCTTGCAAACGATATAGGACATGGTAGTTATGTCAATGTATCCTCTAAGAATTGTGGATAATTATCTTTTCAATCATAGGGGAAGAGGTTGATCCTAAAGTATCACTTTGACAGGGACCCAGCACAGGCAACTGAAAATCCCAACCCACATCTCTGCACCCCACCTTTGTGTCTCCAGCTTCTTGCGTCCCACTGTCCAAAGTTGCCACATCAGAGAAGAGATGTCAGAAAATGTGTTTGTGAATATGCTCAGGCTTTATTTTCCCTGGCTTATTGCCTCATAATATCCTGACAGAGAAGAATATCTGATTACTTCTAGTTTTCAATGTGTTTTGAGCCTCTGTCTAACCTCTGAACAGAAGTATAACCTTCAATCCTTTTTTCTCTTCTTTTCTTCCTGTTTAGCAAGAGTGGGGAATCATTGTGCAAAATCAATTTGCACAAACAGTCTCAAAAGCATCTTTAAATCCTAACTCTCCAGATTTGCTAATTAAAAAAAATAACTTGGACACATGCATTATAACATGAAAAATAAAATTGTTAGCCAATCTGTTAAGACCAGATGATGAGCAGTAAATAATAAAATCAAGTTTAGGGGTTGAATGAGCTGGGAACATAGTAAATGTTGCGTAGTATTAATGAATGGGGTTTGCTATTTAAGAAACATGGAGAACCTTAAGATGCGGGTCATATTCAGAACCTAAATTTCCTATGCAACCTTAGAGAAGAACAAACAAATTGACTTCAATTAAGCCAAATGGAAGAAATAATCAAAAAGCAGATTTTGTGCAGGAAGAGGTCAGAAAAGTCCTGAAATCAGTGAAGGTGAATCGGAACACGTAAGAAAAACAGAGGGTGGAACCAGTGACCAAGTTTTCCTGCTTCTGGCTCTGATTATGCATGTCCCGCTGAGTGTAAGCAGATAAGGTCACAGCTAGAGACCAAAAAGGAAGGATTACTAGTAAATAAGTCTTCTTTTTTGGCTACTGGAAGCTGACACTTGATTTGTCCAATTTTTTTTTTTATTGTAATCTTAAAATTGCCTGCAGTAACATCTGCCTTAAAACTCCAAAGTTTTTGCAGGAAATTAAATGTCTAGATTGCTAATTCTGAGGTTAACATTTCAAATATCCTCTACAAAACTAGAGACTTCAATAGTACTGGGATGGCCCAATTAATTTGATTGATCCATTCGATGGTATTTACCCGGGGCTTATTCCGTTATGTGCTTGGCCATGGTATTGTGTATCATTACAGTTGCCAGATCGCTATTTTCCTTCAAATATATAGCTCAAGAATGGGGAACATCTCTCTCTTTTTATGTCCTAAATGAGTAAAAATGGTAAACACTGTAATGAGGTGAATTGGCATGAGGAATGGCTAAGGCTATGTTTCTTGATCACTTATGGCAAACCTGCCCTCAATGGGGACCGGCACCAGCGGCTTCTAAGCAAATCATTTTGAATTTGTATTCTTTTAGTGGTTACACTTAATTTAAAAAAAAAATGAACTTCATCTACACAAAATTGAATTACATATAATTTGGAGTTTGTGGAGTACTATCATATATACAATTTTATCTCTTTTTCTATTGCTATTCATGCCTGGCCCAAATTTAATGTCTCTCTCTCTCTCTCTCTCTCACTCTCTCTTATATTTTACAAGGACAACTTTATTAGGAAAAGGAGAAAGAGAAAAAAGACACCTGCATAGACACAGGTGGGCAGAGAGCTTCTGCTTCTGCTGCTTTGCAAAGGGAAAAGGTCTGTGAAAGGAAACGCCTATGTAGTCACAGGCAGGCAGGAGAGTTGCCCCAAAATTTCATCTTTCCCCATCATTGGCGCCTCCCCTTCACTGCCTGTAGATCATCTGGTCTTAACAGACTGCACAAGAGTATTTATATAGTTAATTTACATTAATATTACTGTGTTAGACATCCTTTTCTTCTTCCTACCTTTTAATATTCATCAATAGTATCTCCCTCATCATTTTGCATATACTACATTTAGGTTTCATTTCCTATTAGTAAACATCCAGATGATTTCAAACTCTATTACTGAATGATGCAGTGAATATTTTCATTTGTTTCTTTTTTTAAGCATATGTTATTTATTTGAATATCCCTAATCATCGGACATAGTCCCATAGATTTGGGTCAGCTTTCTGTCCATGATCACTAGCCATCAGCCAAAGCTTGCTCTTGCTACCATCAGGAATGTGCATGCAGAGCTGGCCACAGGAGGAGTGGTGTGTGAGTAAGGTGTGTGGAGTGCTGGGGTGACTGTGAGGCAGTTGGGGGCATCTTCAGGCGGGGTGAAAGTTTCAGAAAATAGGATATTAAAAATGTCATTATCTGATCTACTGCGGTATGTGGGTAAAAGCTAAGTTCTTTGTCCTTGCAGCTTCTCTGTGAGTTTGAAATTATTGCAAATGAAAGGTAAGCAAAAAAGAATCCATGACCAGGTAAGACACATTAAACCATGTTGATCTATCTAGGTAGTTATTAATAATAAATAACCATTTCAAAGTTAAAAACAGCATGATACTAAATTACAGGAAATATTACATAACTTATATAGCAATGATTTTTGCAGTCATTAAGTAACTTAACTTAAAAATATGTAATGCAAGATTTAACAGAATTGCAAGAAGAAACTAATTAACTACTAAGTGCAAGCTTCTCCAAACTGAGAAACCAAGAACAGTAAAGGATATATAAGTTTTGGTAATACAATTAACAAGTTTTAGTAAGTACAAACATAAGAATCCTGCACTCAACAAAACTGTCATCTTAGGAATTGAGGATTCTAGAAGGGTATGGGAGGTGGGGGAGGGAATAAAAATGAAAGGGGGCTTAATGGTCTATAGTAAAGGACTATGGGCACTTGGACGGTGGGGGTGGGGTGGTAACATACATCTGAGGAGGTGTGAACCTATTCCCCTAAATCTTATACAGTGTTGTAAAAACCAATGTTACCTCAATAAAGGAAAATTAATTAACCAGTCAATAACTTGATTGATTAATTAGATCAGGATTGACTGCTAAGAATACAAAAAATTTGGCTACCTGTTTGGCACCAAAGAAAATTTTAACAAGTTTCAAAGAACATTTTGCTAACTCTGTTTTTTTTTTTTTTTATAAATTTTATTGTTATATTCCCCATACAATTGCAGCCCCCCCATTCTGACCCCAATCCCTCCCCTCCCGCCCCACCCCCCTAAAAGTGTCTCTGGTTCATAGTTTTTTGTTGATTTTGATTTTCACTTTCTTATAGTTATTCATTTTCCTGGTCCCTTATTTAAGTTTTCTAGATTCCTGCTATGAGTGAGACCATCCGGTATTTTTCTTTTTCTTTTTGGCTTATTTCGCTGAGCATGATCCCTTCCAAACCACAACAACATAACAAATCTGAACTTTTTAAAATGACCAAAGTAATAACTTTCCCTTCCACCAAATACAATTGGAAATTGAGGAACACTATTCTATATACTTTATGGGTTAAAGAAGAAAACTTAGTGTAGTCATGAAATATTTAGCATGCACTGGAAATGAGAACCCAGCTAAAATGAAAATGCAGCTAAAGTTTATTAGGGGGAAAACTTCAGATTTAAAAGCATATGCTCAGAAACAGAAAGATATAAAATTAATGAACTAAGCATTCAACTCAAGAAGCCTGTGAGTAACAATAAAATGTCCTCAAAGAAAGCAAGAAGTGTGGAAAAGTCTGAGATGAAACTCACAGAAATGTAGCGAGGATTGGGGTTCATCTCATTTATGGAAATGGTTCTCAAGCCACATTTAGCCAAACTGAGCATGTTTCATTCCATAGTAATGTCTTAGATGTTTCATATGCTTGGCTAGATATTAAACTTTGTGATTATAGCTTCCAGGCAAGGTCATTCAATCTTAATCCCCAGGAGAGTTTCAGGTTAGAATTTTAAACTTGGGCATCTTGGCCAGGTCAACCTCTGGAAAGCCTTCTGACTTAACTCTCTCTGCGAGCATCATTTTTATTATTTCCCACTGGTTTATAGACTCTGGACTCTGATGCAATCACAAATTCTTACCTTCTCCAAAGAATACTTTCAGAAAATTCACCATTCTTCTTCCTCTAAGTGAATGTCTGTGCCTCCATAATGTGACCAACCATAATGAGAGCCCAAAGTAGAACATTAAATTGCCCTGCATGTTTTGTCACCAGAGTCCTAGAACACCCCTTGGCATTTAGAATTCTTGATTCACAAAGCAATCTTGTGACAAATCTATGCTTTTGACATAGTAAATATTTGGATTTTGTATTATGGTTCCAACTGAGTAGCATCTGCTTTTTCAGCTGAGAGCATTATCTTAATAAAAAACATTTGGTTTCCAAAAGCAAAACATTACTTCAGAATTGGATTTCTCTATAATTTCAGTAACTCAGCAAATACATCAAACCAGATAATATGTTCAAGTCAGTTATTACATTTTATAGAAAGGCATCGTGTTTCTAGTACATAAAAATGAATAAATCTATGAAATCAATATATATTTATTCACCAGGGCAATGTCTTCACTACTTTTCACAAAAGTGTTATCTAGCACTGTTGCCTAATAAATTCTGAGAATATTATTTCTCTCTGTGTTTTCTGATATAATCTGGAAAAATAAAAACCAGAAGCAAACACAATTCTGTCATTCTATTTTTGTTGAAAGCAAGGGCAATTGTTATTGTTTGGCTTGGGGAAAATAAAGGCAGCATTTCAGATCTGGAATATTTCCTGGACTTAAAAATAATATTTGACAGTGCAAAGAGCAAGGTCAGTGTGGCTTCCTTTGTGTACAGGCAGAAAAAGCCAATTTACTTGCAGCTAGATTTTCTCAATCCCGTCTTTCATGTAAATAACATTCATGTGTGGAGATAATTGTAGGAACATTGAAAATCACTGGCTGAACAGCACATTTCGTTTTTTTTTTGTTGTTGTTTGTTTGTTTGTTGGGTTTTGCATATAAATTTTGCCTCTAATAAAAATTATTGGATAAATTGCAAATTATTTAATGAGACAGGGATGTTATCCAAGCAATACAAGAATCGTACATTTGAAATTTTTTCTTTTCCAGATTTTAATTTTTATTATTATTTTTGTACATCATTGCTAATTTTTGGGAAGTATTTGACTTCTCTCCTCAGGTGTAGCCCCGATAGTTCTCCCAAAACTATGCCCTTGTGATCCATCACCTTAGTACCTTGTGCCCTTTCCTCCCTTGTTTTTCTTCCTCTTCTTCCCCTGCTGTATGCCTTAGATCTGTGGTCGGCTTGCCAGTTTTGTCTTTTTCCTGACCCTTTGTATGATTTTTCTATATTCCATATGTAAGTGAAGCCACCTGATATTTATATTTTTCCTTCAGACTTATTTCACTGAACACAATCCTTTCCAGCTCTGTCCATGTTGCTGCAAATGGCATGAGTTTATCTTTTTTGATTGCTGAGTAATATTCCATGGTGTGTGTATGTGTGTGTATATGTATATATCTATCTATATATATATATATATATCTATATATATATACTCCTGTAGCTGTGAGTGGTGTAGGCATAAAGCGCCAACATATGGAGGGCCACCCAACTTTGTGCTCCAGAGGGAAGAGGCTGCCTATTGAGTCAGGTTTGTGAACAAAGGAGGTAGGTGGGAAGTCAGGGTCATTAGCTGCCTGCTGCCCTAATGCAGCATAAAATCTACTGCAGTCGGTTTGCTGTCTCCTCAGCTGGCAAACAGTTATTGGTGAATTATTGGCTGTAGCAAAGATGGTAAAGTGATCTAGAGACACAAAATATATTATATACAAATACAGTCATCTACACCCTGAGTATGAAGACAGATGTTTCCATTTTATTTCATTCTGTTCACTTAACTGGGTATTAGAACGTCAGGCTTAAAGTGCATTAAATCATTTGAATCATTCCTGGACACATACCTTAGAGCTATGCTGTCTCTTTGGCTTAAAACTATCTGATTGTTCCCAATCCTGCCTAGAAAAAACATTTAACTAGATGTTCCACATTTTCTTAAGTAGATGGTGGGAAAAATTGATGTTGAATAATATAATATTAAAATATAATTTTAATATTTAATTCCAATCGTTCCTTGAAATGAAGACGGAACTTGATCTGAGGCAATAATGGCTCCTTGGATTTTCTTTGTATTTTGACTGAATTTATATCAACCTGTAAAAAGTTAGAAACTCTCTGGGCAACGTAAGGTTTTTTTTGGTAGAAATTAAAGCGATTAAGAAGCTAAAGTGCCAAGAAATCTTACTGAGTTTCCTTTCCCTGGAGGTTACTCAAATATCTATATAAAACTTTATTTAAAAATTCCCAATAGAATGATGGAAACATTGTGTCCACTTTACACAGCTACCCTGAGTACAGTATGAATTAGCAGATAAACATCAAGGCTCTGAAATGAGAGAAATTTGTGTTCTAACTTTATTATTTATGAGCTGTGTGAATCTGTATAAGTTATAGAGCCTCCTGAAACCTGTTTCCTTATCTTTAAAACATAAGCTATAATATTTCCTACAGTTAAGAGGATTTAAATGTGCTAATGCAGTAGATTGCTTAGCATAAAGCCTAACATAAAACAAGGTCTCTTGAAATGATAGTCATTATGATGACTAATCTCATTTTGGTAACTTCTCTCTCGGAGGGCACATAGTGAATACCCTCTGCAGTAAAGAGAAAAGGAGCCTACTCTGTTTTCCAGAGTTCTAGAGGCAGTGAAATCACTAATGAAGAATAGGCCTATTTATCAGGGTTTTTCTGGTTGTGACAGAGACCTCGCTTTATCTACTTAAAGAAAAAAATGGAATTTGTTGAATGGGCTGTGTGGCCTTTCTTCATGGTCCCTGGTGGAATGCAAACAACCAAAAAGACCCAACATACTTTAAGTGCCCAACAACACTTTGTTAGAAGTTTTCCCAGTTGGGTTTTGTGTTTGGAAAGGGAAATAAACACAAAAGAGTAGGGAAAGTCACAAAGATTGTGGTTTTCATTCTTTGAAACTTGCATTTCCTTTAAATGCTTTTTTAAAAAAAAAATATTTATTTATTTATGCATACAAGAGCTGGGGTACAGGTGTGTGAGAGGATTCACCAGAGACAGAGTAGGGAGCAAACAGGCTGATCTACTGAAATACACTGCTGAGGGGAATGGTGGGTGAGACAGGAGAGGTCACCTGTGCCATGTGGGTCACCTCCCTGGCTGGGGATAGAACTCATGCTACAATGGCTGCCAATAGCTTCATTTTGCTGAGACTCAATCCCTTGTGCCACCAGGGAGGCCCTTCCTTTAAATTCTAATGGGAAACTCACACCCTCATTGGATTTGCTTCTGAAGACAAGCTATGTAACACAATCTGGGGTGCTTTGTTTTTGACCACCTCAGTAGTCATAACATGACTAAGTGAAAACTGAGAAAAGCTTCTTAAACCTTGCATGGAGGGGACCAGTTATAGCTTTGCCTCTGAGCTCCCCTTTTTATCCCCTAGCTGATAAGGGATTCTGTTCAGCCTGTGTGAGGTCCAGTCTTATTTCTCAACAGGATTTCAATTCCCACACTGAGGTGCACTTGGACCTGTTCTGCTCCCCACTCTGTCTCTGGTGAATCCTCTCACCCCCATACCTCTGGCCTATGCCCCAGTTCTTCTATGCATAAATAAAAAAAAAACTTTATAAAAATGGTTAAAAAAAAGATAAATCAGATTTTAAAGTTATTTTGATTTTATTGTCAGTGTCCTCACCTTGTGCCCTTGGTTCCCTGGGGAATAAGCTTTCATTCCTGTCAACTTTTAGGGCTACCTGAGGGCAGGATATTTTAGAAGTCCTGGGGAACTACAGCTTATCTTGAAATCTGTAGGAGAAAATCATCATATTTAAAATTAGGTTTTTCACTGGCCTTACAAGCTTCAGAAAGTGCAATTCCTTTTGCTAAAGTGTTTTGGAAATGGAAAAACACAATTATGGAGAGTTATCTTAACCTTTTACCTTGATATTTTAAGCCAAACAACTTAGGGGACTTTTTTTTTTCCAAAGTGATTTATCTCTCCCCTTTCATCTTGTTTATTGCTATCCTACAATGTTTCATATTTCCTTTGTTCCCTTCAAATGTAGAATTTGGAAATATCAAGTTTAAAGGCTAGGACAAATCTAAGATATTTTCTCACAAATGTGAGAATGCCCAAAAGTACCTGAAGCCCAGAGAAGCGACTCAATAAAGATCACACAGATCGTCTGTGTGGGAGAAGCAGAACTAGAACCCAAGTTTCCAACTCTCATTCTAATGCTCTTTCCATGACCCCTGTCCTCCATATACACTATCCCAGAAAGGATTTGACATATGGCTTTTGAGATTTCTCTGCTACTGGATGTCTACCTTGAGTGAACCTTAGGTTGGGCTGTGTTTCTGTCTCAAGACATAGCACTATATTGAGATGCGCTAACTTTCAGAACACAGTTCCTCAATTTTCTTTGCATGTGTCCGCATTTGTGACTTCCATGGTCTCTAGAAGGCTTTTAGGAAATTTTGAATTCACTTTAAATACTTTCAAACTGGCAGCAGTCTTCTTCATCTTTGTGGCACTTGCAGAAGAGTACAGTCCTCTCTCCTGATCTAAAATCTAGAATTTTTACCAAAAAACTAACATGGCCAAGTTTCCTTTGCAAGACCCAAAGCTCTTTCATCCTCTGTGGGAGTAGTGAGATAAGCTCCTTCATTCCTCCATCCTGTTTTTATTTTTATTTATTTTTTTTTTAAAAAAAGATTTATCTATACATACAAGAACTGGGGTGTAGGCTAAGTGCAGGGGTGAGAGGATTTACCAGAGACAGAGTGGGGAGCAGAATAAGTGGATCTACTGAAACACACTGCTGAGGGAACAGTGGACGAGGCAGGAGAGGTCTGCTGTGCTATGTGGGTCACCTCCATAGCCAGGGATCAAACTCTTACTGCAGTGGCTGGCAATCGCTTGATAGCGCTATGTCTTTAACCCCTGCACCACCAAGGAGGCCCCTCCTCCATCCTCTTTTTCAAAGTAGCTATACAAATTTATGTTCCCAACAATACAATAGGAAAGTTCCTTTTTCTTCACCTAGTATTTTTGATAAAGGACACTCTCTCAGGTGTAACATGATCTCTCCTTGTGTTTTTGATTTGCATTTCCCTAATATATATAACAAGTAAGGATCAGCAGTTTTTTATGTGCCTGTTTGCTACCTATGTCTTCTTTGGAGAATTATCTATTCAGATATTCTTCCCATTTTTTTGATTGAGTTATTCAGGTTTTTTTTTTTTTTGATGCTACGATATATGAGTTCTTTATATTATCTTGGATATATCAAGTATCATACTAGTGGTTTTGTGTTGCCAGAGGTACATGATCCCACCCAGGAGCCTGAGAGGGAGAACTGGTCAGCTGTAGAGCTTCCTTTGTCCTGAAAAACTGGGGGCCACTATTCTTCAGCAGTGCTGGGTGGGTCACATGATGGTTTTATCATGGGATTGTTTCTTCATGATGGAGATTTTATCCTGTTGGAGAGGAAAATTCAGTTTTAAAATGGGAGAGGAAGGATTCCTTGAACAGGCAAAAAGGGGGGTTGATTCCCAAGAGAAAATAGAGTTGAATTGTTCCTTCAAATACTACTTAAAGTGGTATTTAAATGATGTTTAGTCTGAAAATCACTTTTAATATCAGACCCTCTGACACTCCTGATCCACCTTTGTCAACTCTCCTCTTTCCGTAGCTCTTATCTTTTCTATATACCATAATTAACATCTTATGGCTTAGATTACTTTTTATTATTAAATGTCTCTCCATTGAAATGTAAGCTCCACCAGGCAGGGATATTTGCCTGGTTCATGAAAATTCAATTGAATCATATTCAATGAAATTTCCAGTTGGAGGAGGTTGTTACAGCACTATGTCCTGAGGATATAGCACAGTGATTGGTACATACTAGCCTCCAATGATGGTTTATTGAATGAACGAGCAGAAAAGCAGCACAGATTCTGCATATCAGTAGAACAGCAAGAAAGAGCATGTGGGAAAGACTTTTAGCTATCGTTAAAAATTTTCCTTACATGCTTTAAGCAGGTTCTTCCAGAAACAAAAATCAAGAACCTCAAAATATTCATTAATATGTATAAAGTACCGTGGGAGGAAGTAAAGTTGGCACCTATGCCTGCACCTCTCTCAAAGCTCATCTCCAGCACCCCACTCTGACTGCCAGCCTCTAACCCTCTTTCTCTGACTCTGCCATTCTCATAGGACAATCCACCAATGAATATACAGCTTTTTTCCTTAATCATTTTCCCCTTTGTATCCTCACTTCCATTTCACTGTGTAAGGCTCATCATTGCGATCAGTCCTTCATAAATAGCCTCATTCCCACCCTCACACCTTCCTCCACAAAAGCAAACCCTCCATACTGCCTCTCGTCAACATTCCACCATTATCTGAGAAATTGAATCAATGTACATTTTTTCACATAAGGAAACCATCATTTAAATACCACTTTAAGTAGTATTTGAAGGAATAATTCAACTCTGTTTTCTCTTGGGAATCAACCCCCCTTTTGCCTATTCAAGGAATCCTTCCTCTCCCATTTTTAAAGAGATTTGTTTAAGGCATAAGAGGCTAATAATGACAGTAAATGTAATATTAATAACAACAAACATTAAACTCACTAAACAAATACTCTGTGCCAGATCTTATTTAATTTTCATAACAACTCTCTCTGCATGTATATGAATATGTTGAAGTTCAGAGATGTTGAGTAAGTTGTCCAAGGTCATCCCTGCTGTTCTGTAATCTACATTCAATCATTCAGCAAATGTTTATTGAACTCATAATCTCTGCAAACAATGAACTAGGGACTAAGTGTACAGTGGTGAACAGAACACACAGTATTTGCCCTAATAATGACATATTATTATTAAATAATATTAAAATTAAAAACTATTAAAACTAATATTAAATTTTTATTAGATCTCAGATTTAATTTATTTTACTCTCACAACTACTCTGTGACACAGGTAGTTGTAACATAATGTGCGATTTTCAGAAGAGAAACTGAGTCTTTAAAGAAGGAATTTCCCAAGGTCCTAATGCTAGCAGATGAGCTGGTTAGGACAAGTGTATGAATGTATGAAACCTGGAGCATCTAAGTTTCTTCTGATAGTCATTATACATTGATTTCTTTTTAGTCATTATACACTGATGCTTTCTGGAGCTTGAAATCTAGTGGGCAAGAAAGAAACTGACAGTAAACCACAAATAAACTCACAAAACCCGTATGGTCTCTTATTATCTTTCAGATAGCATCACCTTTTATTAACTTGTCTGGCAGTTGGGGGTTATGGAACTGTGTATGTAAGAGCGTTCATACTTGGAATTTGCATGATGTCAAGCAAACCCAACTTTCATTTGATTTTTCTATCGAATGAAAAAAAAAACCTGTCAAATTAAAAAGAAAGTGCTTGTAAACATTCCAAATATTTGTTTTGTGTTGGCTGGAATTGGAGTCTAAATAAAAGCTGCAAGTGTGACTAATAATTATAATCTAATTTAGTGTACTGAATTGGAAAAGAGTAATTACTGCATAGGACTTTTTGGAGTAAATGATTTATAGTTGACCTACAGTAGATTATTAATTTGGAAAAGGGAGGAATTTTAATGAAAATTAATTAGGTTTGGAGCCCTTTCTCTTAGGGTGACAGAACAGTGGAAAATTCCAGGTCCTTGTTATTTGGCTGAATTTTGACCTGGGATGTGGGAGATAAACATCCCGTTGGTTTGTAAGACTTGGGTATAAAGATACAAGCCTCATACCAGCCCAGAGTCTTTCAAGTCTTATCAGGAAAGAGCCCTAAAAGTGAAGCTAATTCTTTTTTTAAAAATGCAAATATATCCTTACAGAGTGTTTACATGTATCCAGGTTTTTGTACTCTTTCAATTTTGTTTGTATTTGAAGTCAACCAGAACTGTTGTCATCCCCACAATTTATTGAGAGCTGACAGGGAGCCAGATGTGATGGCCAAGGATTTCCAACGAGCTCCATAGGACAGATATTTGGTTGTGGGATGCTGTTTTGGGCAGATGGGCAAAATTGCCCCTGATGAAAAACACTGTATGTATATTTTGTGTGTATTATCTAGTTTGTTCCTTACAAAACCCTTGAAGGTAAGTGTGTTAGTGACTGTTTCACAGATGGATCCACTGAGGCACAGAGGTTTTATATTTGGCTAGAGTCACATAGCTAATACACATTGAAGCAGCACCCAAACACAGATGAGTGGTAGTTTTGAGATTATTTTTCCACCTCTCACATTTTCAACATATCAGTGAAGCCAGGAAGATAAGTGATTTCATCGAAAATCATACAACTAATGTGTAGCAGAGATCATCCTTCAACCAATTGGTCATAGGAAGTGAAGATTTAGATGAATTGAAAAATGTATTAACAGTGACCTTGACTGTGTTTCTAGTCTTAAATTTCCTAATTTCTCTTTATCTTATACAATTTAGCTTTTGAGTATAAGGGGTCTTTCAAATCTCTATTGATCAACTATAAAACACATACAGAGATTTTAATTTATTTTTTTTAACACTGAAGGAAACAGAACCTTGGACGGTAACTGCTTTATAATTATATATAAAAGCATCCTGACCTACACAAATGTTTGACCAGCCATCCTCCCACCAGCAAGTAGAAAGTAAGGCAAATAGTTTTGTTTTATTAGAAGAATACTCTAATTCTGCTGCTGGGCCAGTGGGCAAGTTGGTAGGTAGCTGCATGACTATAATAAAACAGCAACAGTCAGTCTTGGATTAGAACTTTGCAATGGCCCCTCTAGCCAGCATTATTATTCAGTTCCACCTGTAACGCAGTGGGGCCTGATCTGAAACTCAGGCCCAGTGGATGCCTAACCTCAGAAATCAATGTTTTCTCTACAGCAGGCAGGCAAGTGCTTTCAGGATATGTTAGGCTGAATAAATCTAATAGAGAAATCTGCATAATTAGGTCTTTGACTAATCTTGTTCATGCTTCTGGATAAGAGGCAATTCTGGCTGAAAAAACAGTTTCAAATATTTGAACTGTAGAGGAAAAAAGTTCAGGTTTTTTTTTTTTTGTAGAATTTTCAGATCTAGAGTAAGAAGTTTATTCTCCAAATAGAGTGTCTCTGAAAGATCATCATTCTTTTGAATCTTCCAGAGCTTTCTGCAGGCTCTGGGCTGTCACTGGATTCCAACAAATATGTGCTTGAGGATTATCCAAGACTAGGAATGGTAACCACAAATGTGGTTTTGAGCAGGACTGGGCCAAGGAAGAGAGGTTGGCAGGATAGAGTGGGAACTTGAATCAACAGGAAAACAATGTCTTCCTGATGATGAGAGCAGATGTAAAGGGATTCATTTCAAGATTTTAAAATATGGTATAGTACAATATTTTAGACTTTCAGGTTGACTGTGCTAGGAGGAACCACTACAGAGTATAGTGTAGACTTAAGAATGTAGAGTTCAAAAGCTTATCCACTGAGTCAAATTACCTGGCTTCCAATCCTAATGCTACTACTCAATGACTGTATGACCTGGAATAGGCTGTTTGATTTCTTTTGGCTTTGCTATTCTCATCATAGGATGGGTCTGTAATGGGAGTAATTCCATGGAGATGTTTTTAAGAATTAACAAGAACAAGACCAGTAAAGATTCAGATCCTGGCTAACTCAGCATTTAGTGAATTTTGTTGTATAGTCTAACTTCTTCACTTCCTAATGTGATAACCAGGGCTCAGAAAAGTAATGGTAGAACTGGACCCCATGTCTACTCCATGCCTAGGATCAGAGGACTTTCATATGAATCACAATGGCACCTCCTCACATTACCTTAGCAGGACAGGAAATGACATGACCTGACTAGATACAAAGTGAGTCCATCACAGGTAGGACTTTTCAGAACTCCTGAAAAGCAGCCCTTGTCCCTCCCCATCTAAAGACCTCCTGCTCCAACACTGACATCTGGGAATGTGAGCCATTCCTGCTGAGCACAGGAAAAATAAATGTCCATACATGTCTCATCTTCATCCATTCAGGATGATATTGTGTACACAAATGCCTATTTTGAGCTTTAGGATAAAGAAGAAAATTGTAAATGTCAAGAAGGGGATATTTCTATCAATGTGTGGAGATTATCATACCTTGAGGAAAGGTAAAATGAGCTGACTCACCATGGATGCATAGGTTTAACTGTTGAATATGTTTTGGTTGATAACATACCTCTTTCACATAAATTAGATGCATGTCAGCATATTGTAGCAATAGAGGAGTTGAACTAATAATCACTGGATCTTAAATAGTTATTGAGTAATTTAGACAGTGAGAAGTAAACCTCAGTTTCTCACACATTAGTGGGGATGGGCAATGTAATGAGCGAAATTTGATGGAAAGAGCCAGCAGGGTAGAAAATGTAGATTGGACCATGAAAGGACTAGACTGCATCATATGACAGGACTTACAGGTCAGTCAATCCACCTCTGATCTCCCAAGATACATCCCCATTCTTCCAACTTTCCTCTAACCAAGGGCTTTTTCAGAAAGAGTGCAACCCAGCCTAATCACAGTTGGAGGTAGGGGTATTATTATATAATGCAACAGCCACCTTCATCATAAGAAAAGAATACCTGGCTCATTGGCATATTCTTTTTTTTTTTTTTTTCCATTGAGGTAAAGTGGGTTTGTAACAATGTATATGACTTACAGCTGCAGGTTCACAGGTCCTCAGATATATGCTACCGCACCACACCCACCAACAAAGCAGCCCTAATTGTCTACTATAGTCCTTATCCCAATCCGCATATCCTTTCTTGCCACTAGAAAAAAAGAATGGGAGAGATAGATGACTGGTGTTGCTTTTTACTCCTTCCACTTTCCTATTTTATTTTTTTTTATTTTTTATGCAGTGTTTATTATGATACCATTTGAATACAAGGATATGTATCAGAGAAGCTCCTTTCTAGGAACATCAATTTGTTTGTTTGTTTGTTTTAAAGATTTATTTATTTATTTATACAAGCCCTGGGTATAGTCAGAAGCATGGGAGGGCGAGAGAATTCACCAGAGCCAGAGTGGGGAACAGAACAGGCAGAGTGATGAAATACACTGCTGAGGGGAGCAGCGGGCACGACAGGAGAGGTCTGTCATGCCATGTGGGACCCTCGCTGGTGGCCGGGGATCGAACCGGCACTGCAGAACCTGCAGGCAGCTTCGCAGCCCAGCGCTCAACCGCTGTGCCACCAGGGAAGGCCCTCCACTTTCCTATTTTAAAATGCTCAACTTGATCAGATTATATTGAGGTAAAGAGGATTAAAGTAGTTCAAGACAATTCCTTATTAAATCAGATGACATTTGTAACAAGGTTATAGCACATCCAGGAAGTAGATTAACTCTTTCAGAGAATGAAAAAGGAGGCAGTCACCTTTACCTTGCCATGTTCCAGGAGCAGGGTGAAGGTTATAAGAGATCAGGGGTATTTATGAATGAGCTGACACTTTATTTTTTTTAATTTTTTTTAATATTAAATTTTATTTTTATATTCCCCCATACAATTGCAAACGCACCATTCTGACCCCAATCCTTCCCCTCCCGCCCCCCACCCCCCAAAAAGTGTCTCTGGTTCATAGTTTTTTTGTTGATTTTGATTTTCACTTTCTTATATTCATTTTCCTGGTCCCTTTTCCCTTATTTAAGTTTTCTAGATTCCTGCTATGAGTGAGACCATCCGGTATTTTTCTTTTTCTTTTTGGCTTATTTCGCTGAGCATGATCCCTTCCAGCGCCATCATGTTGCTGCAAATTGCATGTGTTTATCTTTTTTGAATGCTGAGTAATATTCCATGGTATATATGTACCACATCTTCTTGATCCAGTCATCTATTTTTGGGCATTTGGGTTGTTTCCAAAGCTTAGCTTTTGTAAACAGTGCTGCTATAAACATAGGGGTGCAGGTGCTCTTTGGAATTGATGTTTCTGTGTCCTTTGGGTAAATACCTAGGAGTGGAATTGCTGGATCATATGAAAGCTCTATGTTTAGTAGGTCCAGAAATCTCCACACAGCTCTCCATAGTGGTTGGACCAGTTTGCACTCCCACCAACAGTGCAGAAGAGTTCCTTTTTCTCCACACCCTCGCCAACATTTGTTGTTGCTAGTTTTTTTAATATGTGCCATTCTCACTGGTGTGAGATGGTATCTCATGGTAGTTTTGATTTGCATTTCCCTGATTACAAGTGATGTTGAACATTTTTTCATATGTCTGTTGGCCATTTGCATTTCCTCTTCAGAGAAGTTTCTTTTTAGCTCTTCTGCCCATTTTTTGACTGGATTATTTTCTTTGTTGTTGCTGAGTCTCATCATGAGCTGACACTTTAACTCCTAGAAATTGGTCTTTGGGAAAATGAAGTCATTTCTTTTCTGAAAGCAAGACAGTTTTTGAAGAAGCTGTACATCTCTAATGTGACTGGAACTTTTACCAAAAAGAAGGATGCTCTGTTTATGCTTTTAACTTTTCCCATTTTATCCTTCTGACTTTAGGTTAATGGCTTTCATTCCTCAGTGCTGTAGATGGGTTAAGTCATGTCACAGTGAAAAACACAATCTGCAAATTCATCATTTTTGATGACAATGAATATTAATAAAATTACTGACCTTTAGGAACACAGGAAAAGAAGAATATGGTTTATATTATAGTCAATTTAAATTGATTACACCTAATTTTGAGTTACTCTGAATCTTAAAAAAGCATTTGAGGATTTTCTGGAACTTAAAAACAGTTTTACAAATTTAAACATTTTACTGAAAATTCTTTCCAGAATATTTTGAAGCATTTCATTATAGATTATGTAAGAATTACCAAATACCATTAATGATCTTTAAGTGTAAAGCTACCTGGGTTATATCTCAAAGTGAGCTGATATCCAAGATCTATAAAGAATTCATACAGCTCAACAAAAAAGAAAGCAAATTGCCCAATCAAAAAAATGGGCAGGAAAACTAAATAGACACTTTTCCAAGAAGACATATAGATAGTCAATAGACATATAAAAATGCTCATCACTTATTAGGGAAATGCAAATTAAAACCACAATCCCACTTATACAGGTGAGAATGGCACATACCACAAAGGCCAGAAACAACAAGTGTTGGCAAGAATGTAGAGGGAAAAGGACCCCTGTACATTGGTGGGAATGTAGACTGGTCCCATCCCTGTGGAAAACAGTATGGAAACTTCTCAAAATGTTAAAAGTAGAGCTACTACATGATCCAGCAATTCCACTCCTGGTTACCTAAAAAATGCAAACACACTAACTCAGAGGGACCTATGTACTCGCAGGCTCATGGCAACACTATTTACAATAGTCTAGCTATGGAAACAACCTAAGTTCCCAAAGGCAGATTAATGGATTAGGAATATGTGGTATCTATACACAATGGAAAAATAATAGCTATAAAAAATAATACACTCTTGCCTTGAAACAACATGGCTGTAACTGGGAGGATAATGGTAGCAAAATAATTCAGAACAAGGAAGAGTAATATTGGATGGTTTTGCTTATATCTGGAATTTAGAGAAACAAAACAAAGGATCAGACAAAACCAAACCAATACTAAACTCTAGAAATCTGACTGGAATTGAGGCTACCAGAAAGGAAGAGGAAGGGGAGAGAAAAAAAATTGGGGCACACTGGACTATGGCGAAGGACTGTGGTTGCCTTGGTGGTGGGTATAGTATGGTAACATACACCTTCAGGGTACAATCCTTTACCTCTAGATCATATACAGTGTAGAAACCCAATGTTACCTCAATTAAAAATGTAATAAAAATAAAAACTTGTGATCTCTAAAATTAATACCCCATGGGTCCTTTAAGAGTTAGTAAAAAAGTAAAATGCTGATTGCTTAATTTAATCATATAGATAGTCCTCGAGAAAAGAACTATTTAGAAATAAGAGTATGTCCATTTTCACATACTGATAAAAATGAAAGAGAACATAATGATATCCAAATTAGAAATTTTTATTAACAATCTAATCACTTTCCTTGTAATAAAACACATTGACCCCTTTCTGCTCTACTTTCCTCATCTGAAAAATGTTGTTAGGAGACTTCGTTGAGATAATGTGAAGTATCTTGTACTGTGCCTGACCCAGAGTAACCACTATAAATATTAGTTCTTTTTTATTATCTATTTGCAATGTATGCTCTCTTGTCCAATTGTAAGTGTCCATACACCACCTTTAATTTCTTTTTTAGCAGGAAGGGGTAAATTTTAAATGAATGTGTTCATTATGTAGTAGCAATGGAAATGGAGAATAATCCTTTGATGTGAAATTGCCTATTGTGTTCTTATCTCACAAAATCCATCTCTTCTACTGAACGAGAAACAGGGATTTGTGTAAGGAAAGATGAGAGGGATTGCTCTAAACTGTGGATGGCTCAGACACATTTCTTAGAAGACAGATTAATATATTTGCTTTGCCAAGAACATTCAGGACTCATGCCTGTTATCTTGACATAATTACTTATAGCTCCCCTTACACTAAAGTACTCTGGAGAATAAAATTTATGGTCACTCTAATGATAATTCCACTGATGTTTCCTTGAAAAGAGTGCAAGCTGATATTGACTGAGATGTGGTTTTGAGAGAAACCAGAAAATTGTTGCTGAGGTCTTGATCAAAAAGTTGACCTTGTGTTATCTTACAAGAAAGACTTTTGTAGAGTCTCAGTTCTGATGAAGTCTTAAGGAGATTTTCCATGACTTCATGAAATACGAAAAAAAAAATACATAGTTTTCTAAGCACACTTTAATTAGGTCTTAAGTCTCTGGGTTTGATTTTTTTAAATTATATTAGTTGAAAAGATGACCAAAAATATCATATATGTGACAGCAGCTGATTTTGGGGGTCCACTGGGGTGACTAAGCCCGGGTGAAAGTTACTGGAGTTTAGGGTTGTGTCCTCAGCTGCGTAGATCCACAAATTGCATCTTCTAACAGATTTCGGTCCAGAGTGAGTACTGCTAGGGAGAGAACTGCTGGCTTCCAAGACATGAAGGTGTAACTTAGCTAATGTTAAGCACTGCTCTAAGCACCTTGAATAAGTTATTTGATCTGTTCTATTTCAAAAGCATATGGTATGAAGCAGCGTTTTCCTGGAGCATAACAAGTCTTAATTATGTAGCCATGGGAAATGAGCCCAGACAGGGCACAGGAGAGCTTGGTAAGGTAAGTGTGCAGTCTATGTAACATTGATGTATTTGTGTTTGTGACCTGTAGAATCTTTTAAAGGATGGGGCTTGGGGTAGGGACTTTTCTTGCTCAAGATAAGGGCAGAATTAGAGTTTTGCTCAAAAAAACTGAGCCACAGTGAGATTAAAAGTCTTATCTAAAGTTGCACAGCTAGAGACAAAATTTAAATCCAGAATTTCTTTTCCTGAAACTTGTACTTTCAGCCATTCTGCTGTATTTCTCTCTTATACATGTCTGTATTGGTATCATGGCATTTGTATCTCTGTGCAAATATGTTCTTTAAGTCACAGATAACCACAGTAAGCTACAGACAAGGTTTAAACATGCATGTCCAAGAAAATCCTGCTATAAACTCGTGTATACATTCTCTGTTCCTTTGTCTGGCACACAATATTTATTCATGGTTCATTATTCATATTCATTGATTCAATACAAGTTAATTGTGTACCTACCACATTTTAGAGACTTTTTAAGTTTGGGGGAAGTTAGCAGTAGATACATACACAGTCTCTCCTGGAGAGGTAGGTCTATCCTATTGGAAAAAGAGATTACAAAGAACTATATGTAGAATAGGTAACATATTTTAAACCAATTCCTTATTTTTAACCAAAGAAACACTGATCTTGGGCAAACATTACCTAGAACACTAATTATATATATAAATATATCAAAAAATACTCTGGTAGAGCAGGTAGAGAGGTCAAAGGTTACCCTCTTTGTCCTCCCTTGAGGTTTCCCTGTTTGTCCTCCCTTGTCCCAAAAGAATGTAGGGGGCAACTTAAGAGAACACAGTTTGAAATCTATTGACCTAGAATACTCATTGATGAGAAAATGTAATTCAAATCATGTTCTCCTAACCCAGAAAGCCTCTCTGTTTAAGGAAAGTACAAGAGAAAGAAAGCAAATGTATTATTGAATAAGCTTTAAAATGGAATCTGAAGGACATCACAAGTATTTTGCTAAGAGATTAAAAAGCCAGAAAGAAATCTCAATAGTCAAGCAGATATTACCTATTAAACACAAGTTCTCAAGATAAATAACTAGTTTTCAAGTCATGTAAGAGCACTTGACATCAACATTAGTCACACATAGTTCATCCTAAATTCTCCTGGCAGTTGAGGTGGCCATCTGTGTTAGCTAAATGACTTTATCCAGAGGAAAAATAAATGATCTTATAGCAGAAGGTAGTTTTACAACTTGGATGGAGTGCCTGATGAAATGAGGCTCTCACAGAATCTGGGAGATAGAGGTTTTATCTCCTTTATGTTTACACTTCAAAGAAATATTTCCCACGTCCTTGAGAAAGATATTCCTAGATCCCAAAGCTGACAAAAGGCTTATTTAGTTTCTAAGAAGATCTGTGTACACTTCAATGAGACAGAGAAAGAACTTATCAATACTTGCTTTTTTAAAGTAAATGCTTTAGATAAAGGGAGTTCTCTAGAGAAGCCACTTCCTTATTTTTTTCAAGTATTTTTTTTTATTATTGTTAACATTAGTTTACATGTTGTTTGCATTTTAAAAGTGCATGACACCTCTAATCCTAACCCTAACCCTAACCATTCAGGTATTATTGCCAGAGCATACTCACAAGGCAGAACTAAGTCTTTTAATTTTCATTTGAATTTATCCCTAAGCCCTTTGGATGTAACATTTGATTTTTGAAATAGAGACAAAAATGATACAGAAAACTTTACTTTCCTAAACAGAAAGAAAAATGTTTATTGATTTTGTAAACTGCCACTTTGCTGAACTGAGTTTTTGAATGGAGTCTTTAGAGTTTTCTATGCATATTATTATGTCATCTACAAATAATGACAGTTTTATTTCTTTCCCAGTTGGGATTTCTTTTATATATGTCTCTTTTGCCTAATTAACTAGGACTCCCAATATTATGTTGAATAGTAGTGATGAAAGCGGACATCCTTGACTTTACCAGACTTTCAGTTTTTTGCCATTGAAAATGATGTTAGCTGTGGGCTTGTCATATATGGACTTTATTATGTTAAGCTATGATCTATCCACTCTCAGATTTTTGAGGATTATTATTATAAATGGATGCTGACTCTTTCAAATATTTTCTCAGCATCTATTCATAAGACTATATGAATCTTCTCTTTCCTTTTCTTGAAATGGCAGGTTACAAAATCAATATGTAGAAATCAATTACCTTCCTCTATGCAAACAATGAACTAGAAGAAGTACAAATCAAGACAACAATCCCATCTACAATTGCATCAAAAAGTATTAAACATGTAGGAGTAAACTAATAAAGGGGGTAAAGGATCTATACAATGAAAATTATAAGACATTGGTAAAAACAAATAGAAGACACAAAGAAATGGAAAAATATCCCCTCCTCATGGATTGGAAGAATTAACATTGTTAAATTGTCCAGCTTATTTAAAACAATATATATATTCAATGTAATCCCCATCAAAGTTTCATTGACATTCTTCAAGTAAATATAGTAAACATCACTGAAATTAATATGGAACCACAAAATACCCTGAATCATTAAAGCAATCCTGACAGAAAAGAGGAAGAATGGTGGTATCACAGGCCCAGAATTCAGACTATACTACAAAGCAACAGTAATCAAAACAGAATGGTACTAGAAAAAACAGCAGACACACAGAAACAAAGAAATAGAATTGAGAGCCCAGAAATAAGCCCACACCTATATGGACACTTAATACCTCTAAACCATACCTCTAAATCATATACATATGTCTCCAAATCATGTAAAGTGTAGTAAACCAGTGTTACCTCAATGAAAAGAAAAAGAAAAAAAATTTAAAAAAGAAAAATGTGATTTGATTATTTTGAAGAGATGGACTTGCTAACAATTCCCTCACGAGCTCTGCTAAAATCCGTGGGAGTAAAGCAGCTTATTCTGATCGCATAGTCAGTCTATGATTAGCCTGCTTTAAATCCTTGACTCAAAGCTCACAAAAGTATTATGCAAAGGGTGCATCTCTTCCTCTGACTCTAGTCATTTTAATATGAAAGTTCTTTAAAGTGTTACCATATCACATGGAGCTAGAATAAAAGAGTCCTTAAATGATGCAGTCAACTTGGAATCATAGCCTATTAAGCCAAGGTGCCTTAGAGGTCATACAGACCAATATTAAACTAAGGGCATACTTATTAAGGTATGTCTGAAGTCACTTGACTCTCAAGTTAATGTCTCAAATAGGATAATATAAACATATAGATTATTTCTTGTTTTGCAGAGAAGCTCTTTGCCCAGATACCTGTGCCAGAAAAAGGCACAAAAATGCCACATCAGAGCAACTGCATTTGGGATTCATGTTCTCTTAGTTGTACATTAACTGCTTCCTCTGTTACCTGTTTTGTAAAGCAAGAATAATGAAATTATTTTGCTAGTGGTGATTACAGAAGATGGTGGCATTCAAGAAGGAGCTATGTTTTAATTTGGGGAGCCTAATAAAAAAAGAAAAACAACATGAGACTAGAGAAATTCCTATGGCATTAAAAACCTGGAAGGACCTATCACTTTCATTTTGCAGGTGGGGGAATGGGTAAAGAGAGACCATATTTGCCTCTGAGAGGGAGGGTGAATGACCTTAAAGGATGAGAAAGATAGCTTGGTTTGTAGACTCAGATAATTTTAAAAATGTATAAGGTTATTCAACTTCACTTGAACCACATTTGTTTTCTCTACTTCAGCAACTCACTCCCAGATGAAGCTGAGCATAAATGATGTGATACATGTAGCCCTAAAACCTAATCATGCTGTAAACACATCTTAGGCCATGCCACTACAGGGGCCAGGCTTACTCAAGATGTCCCTGCCTTCACACTCACTCCAGGAGAAGACAAGCCTGCTTGGTTATGGAAAGACTGTAAGAATTTTTGGGGGATACACAGGCATTCTGTAGGACTCCTGATATCTGAAAGTGACTGACATGGCTAGTTCTCACAGTGTCAGTAATTTGTGGTGTGGCCTGCTCCTAGCATACTCATAGTTAGAAAAATGAGGAACTTAGAAATGTTTTCTTCTTTATCCTTCAGATTTCTTTCATTTACATGTTTTGGTAAAATATTTGCTTCTATCCCTAATACTTCAGCTGTTGTATACTGCAATGAATCAATTTGTATTTCTGAACTCATATTATTTATTTTTTTCTTCTTTCTAATATAATGAAAAAGTAGAAGCCCTTCCAGGCAAACACACTTAGTGTTTTGTGGCTGACAATTACAACATGCTTGCTCTGTGTTAGGCACAGAGTTTATTTTCTAACCTTTAGCCCAAAGCTCACCTCCGCTACTATTTTGCTTCTTTACTTTGGAAGTGCAGTCAGCCCCAAAGAGTTGAGTGCTGTTATCCGCTCCAGAGATGCCCAATGTCCCTGGTCCAGTGCTATTGTGTTTACCACTTCAGGGCTTTTTGCTTTGTTGTAATTTCAGGGATCATAGGATGAACCTCTTATCCAGGTCTCCCTTTGCATTTTGCATCTTGGGTCATTTCAACCATATACTTCTCTCTGAATTTTGGACCTTTTAATATGAAAGTTGTCTTTACTAAATAGACGGATCCAAATAAAATTGAAACAAACATTGGAAATAATTGTTCAAAATTTCTTTTTTAATTTACTGAAGCACTCTTTCAAATTTTAGCCCATGTCACCTGGACTATTTTTCTAGACACAACAAAAAGTAGGATAAATGTCAGAAAATAAAAAAGCAGCATGCATTTGATGGTTAATGTCTAGAATGCATTTTTTTTAATTTTTATTTTTATAGTCCCCAAACAATTGCAGCCCCCTTATTTTGACCCCAAGCCCTCCTTTCCTCGCCCCCCCCCCACAGTGTGTCTCTGGTTCAGAGCTGTTTGTTGATTTTTGATTTTTTCTTTCTTACAGTTATAGAATGCATTTTGAAGTCAAACAAGATTCCTGAAATGCAAATTTGAATTTGATGAGCTTCTTTAGTAACTTACTGAGCACTTTCATTTACCCTAAATCTGTTTTATAACCTCCTTCCCTCTCATCTCCTGTCTGATGCAGAGTTGACTGATTACTGCTGAGTTGTTTCTGTTAATGGGATCTTACCAGCACAGAGCTGGTCAACACCTCGCTACTTATGTGTGTCTTCTCTCTTCCATATCAGCGCTTTGCCTGTTATTTGTTGGTTTATCTGTACTGGAATCCCCTGCAAGGACTAGAAAAGGGGAAGAGAGAGAGAGAACCAGGCCTCAGGTGTCTATTTCCTCATCATTCCCAGCAACCCTGTCTCCCCAAACATAAAACCTTTATCACTAGTGTTTCCTAAAATAGATCTCAATGTTAATAGTTTTAGCTAGGGGAAAAAAAAAAAAAAGATTTTCTAGTCAAATAAATTGGGAACTGACTTAAAATTAAATGAGTTTCTTTATTGCAGACCTTCTCCAAGCTTTTAATATGCTAATATGCATTGTGAATCTCTTAGAAGTCTCATATTCTAAACTCATTTTACTGTAGCGTATTATTTTTCTTGTGACCGTACTTCAGGACTAATGCTTTATGAAACATAACTTTTTAAAACTCATTTGAATTTTTCTCTTTTCTTTAGCTAGTATTTTCCAAATTCTATTCATTCAGTTATCATCTTCATTATTTTTGCCAACATTTTTCTTTAAATCAACTCTGTTTTTAATTAAATAAATTTGTTTGAAAAAGAAATTATGGAACAATGGAAAATAACCACAAAAATAAGTAGAGTGAATCAATATTTTTTTAAAAATGATCTAAAAGTAAATAGTGAAATATAAGTAATAATATATTTAACTGATCTAGAAAGGTGCATGCTTAAGGCAAGTCTGTCTTGAGAAGAATGTAGACAAGATAATCAAATAATAATAAAAGATTCTTATCACTGCTGCTTATTTTGGGTGACAATAATGATTCATCAATGTAGCATTCTGTTTGGGGGGGATGACACATAATCTGGATTCTTCCATGCACATAATCAAATAAGCCTAAATTTATTTAAGCATTTACAGAAAGAGTTGGATACTTAAAACTGATTCCTTTTTTGCCAGACACTTGGTTTCTTGCATTTTTTTTCCTGTTTAATGAAAAATTTCAAACACAGTAGTATAGAAAGAAGACTATAGTAAACATGTAAATAACCTTCTCTTCCTGCCAGCAAATATTAACATCTTTTCCATATTTGCTTCATTTCTCAGCTCAATTACTTCTATGTAAACCTTTTATTGACATAACACATATTATTGTTGAACTATTTTAAAGTAAATTAATATTGACAAGATACTGCATTCCTAAATTTTTCAGCATCTCCAAAAGTAGTAATCTCCTACATAGCCACAATGCTGTTATAATGAGAGCAATACAGTGGTACAAACAATAGTAATCTCAACATCATTTAATATTCAGCTTTTATAAAAAAATAAAAAACTTTGGTCATGAAAACTTTTGTTTCAGTAAGTCTTGAATGAGCTCTTGCTTTGAGAATGTTTTTGTTTGGTACTGCCCAGAAGTGATGGAAAATGTGTCCCTTACTCTTTCTCCAATGCCATTTAACTTGTGGAAATGCCAATGAAATGTTTTTTTTCCAAATATTTCTGTTTTCACTTCAGAACATTGAGAATGTTTTCAATGAGTGGATGAAAAAAAGAACAGTCCATTTATATGAAGGTTTTGAATATTTTTTGGCTGATGAAATGGAGGAGCAATATTAGGAAAAATTAGAGAACTGTTATTTTCTGTGTGATGGATAGAAATAATTTTCTTTATGTTGAATGCTTGCCATGAGCTAGGCACTAGGCTAAACTCTTCATATCTATTATTTTGTCCTCAAATAACCATCCTATGATATCAGTATTGTATGTCTGTTGGTGACTGTATCCAGTTAGGCATGGGAATAAATAGGGACTGAAATCCAGTTTGTGCTCTATTCCCAAAACTCTATGTCCACCAAGAGGTTTGAGGGGCTTTTCCTAATTTACAGTTGTCTCCTGTGGGCTGGCTGTTTTCATGCCAGATTTTACAGCTGAGACACCTGAGGTGTGGTACAAGACAACAATCCCTGTCTCTTTATAACTGGTATTGTACTCTTTTTTTAAAAAAGAGTTATTTATTTATGCATACAAGAACTGGGGTGTAAGCCAGAGGTGCAGGGGGTAAGAGGATTCACCAGAGACAGAGTAGGGAGCAGAACAGTAGGATCTACTGAAATACACTGCTGAGGGGAGCAGCAGGTGAGACAGGAGGTCTCCTGGTATTGTGCTCTTAACCACCTCTTCTGCCTCCCAGAAAAATGAACTGGAAACAAAATTGTCTATTGAATAAATGGAGAGAAAGATCCTGAAAATGCTTGGGGAGCTACAGAGGAGCTGTGTCTCCTAAATCTAGCTATGGTAAATTAGCATCTCTGTCACAGTGGGCAAAAAGACTTTGTGCACACTGTAGCTGGGATTTTATACAAGAGGAGTCCAGTTTTAGCAAGAAAAACATTAATCTTTGTCTTTACTCCGTACCAAAGAACATAAAGATTTGGGACAAATAGAATTGCCTGCAGGAATTTGGGGAGAGTCTAGTGAGTGAAGAAATGCCAGCTTCCTTGTTGAGAAGAGCTGCAGGAAGAGAGGAAGCTTGAAGGGTATAGGAGGAGAGGGAAGCCAGATATAGGAAGCAGGAGACAAAGGCATTCTGCAGGGAATTGTCTAGAAATGTTGGCATTGTTTTCTGGTCTCCAGGATCTTTAGGAGCAGAAGGTCAGGGTGCTTCCAATGATAGACAGAGATTCCTGGCCAGGGCATAACACATAAAATTCTAATTTATTTTGGTCAAAGATCAAAATACTCAAAAGTGTTGCATTCTCTTGTACCCCCAACAGAATGGGATATTGAAATTGCTTATTTTTAAATTTGGTTCTTGTTTATTTATGAAATGCCTCCAATTCTTGAACACAGCCTCTGGGCCAGGCACTTTGTATAGAGTTACTATTTTTGTTTGATATTCACAATAGTTCCAGAAGAGAGCATCATCTTATGTTAGAGATGAGAAAACTGGACTTTCCAAGGTCATACAGTTGGAGCATAATGAGAATAAGACTTCAGTCTCAGGTCAGCCTGACTCAGAAGTCGACATCCATACCCAGGATGTGGCTCTGCCCCTCCTTGTGATATCTGCAGCGGGGGGAACAACTATGGTTTTTGTTTGAGGAGGCTCTAAAGCTTTGGAGTCTGTTCATTTACCTATCATAATTGTCTGTTGATTAAATAGCAAGTAGGAGGGAAAAATTGGAAGTGATTATCACTTAGAGGGAAAATTAAAGCAGAAGAAGGGTCGCTCTGACTGGAGAACTCTGCAAATAAAATATGAGATCTGAAACAGAAATAACACTTCTATTAATAGAATTTTGTAGAGAAAGTCCTGAGCAAAGGCATCCTGACCACAGGTGAACAGATGTTTAGCAGGTAGAAGTGTCCGGAGGACAAACATTTTAATTTTATTCTAGAGAGAAAATCAGACACATCATGAGAAACTCTACTCCCCTCCTTCCTCTGCTTTCCTCCTGTTTTTAAAATTTTACCTTTCTTGAAGTATAATTGACGGATGAAGTTTTAAGATATTTACTAGTGTGCATCATGGTGATGTGATATAGGAATCCCCTCATTGATTAACACACCCATCACCTTACATATTATCTTGTTATGTGTGTGAGAAAATTTCAGTTGTACTCTCAGCAAATTTCAATCACACAGTTTAGTGTTATCAACAATATCATATGTTTTACATTAGATCCACAAAACTTTTTTTTTAATTTTAACAATTCATTTTTTGTTTTTTATTTAATATGTTTATTACATCATCCTTCATTTTTGTACAATGTATGATTTCCCTGTGAAATTTTCACCACAAATTCACCCGTGCATCATCACCATAGTCCCTTGTGCTCTTCCCACCCCTATCCTGAACCCTCTCCCTCCTCCTACCATACAGAATATCTCTGGTCTATGGTTGCCTGCTGATTTTGATTTTTACTTTATTATAGTTATTTTTTTCCTGATCCCTTATTTGGTTAGTCTACATTCCTCCTATAAGTGAAACCATCCAATATTTTTATTTTTCTTTCTGTCTTATTTTGCTGAGCATAACCTCATCCAGCTCCATCCATGTTGCTGCAAATGGCATGAGTTTACCCTTTTTGACTGCTGAGTAATATTCCATTGTGTATATATCCCACATCTTCTTGATCTAGTCATCTATTTTTGGGAATTTGGGTTGCTTCCATAGCTTAGCTATTGTAGATAGTGCTGCAATAAACATAGGAGTGCAGGTGTCTTTTTGAATTAATGTTCACAAAACGTTATTTTTTTTTTATTGAGTTAACACTGTTCTACAATATTGATTGTATTTTAAAGGTATGGGCTCTCCCGCTTTAGGCATTGTTACCACAACCACAGTCCTCCATCTTAGTCCATTGTACTCCTACCCAAATTTATTCTTGCCTTCTCCTTCCCCCTCTGGTAGCCTCAGTTCCACAGTCAGAAATCTGGGCTCTGTTATTGTCTGTTTTTATCTGACCCTTTGATTTGCTGTTCTGTATACCACTTGACCTTCTGACTTATTTCATTCCACATAATCCTCTCCAATTTCATCCATAGAAATTATTCATTTTGGGCCTCCCCAGTGGCACAGCAGGTTGAGCACAGCGCTGTGAAGCTGTCCGCAGCCTCTGCAGTGCAGGTTCGATTCCCGGCCAGCCAGGGAGATACCTACATGGTGTGGCAGATCCCTCCTGTCTCGCCCTCAGCAGTGTATTTCAGTCAGTCTGCCTGTTCTGTTCCCCGCTCTGTCTCTGGTGAATTCTCTCACCCTTCTGAGCCTCTGACCTATACCCCAGTTCTTGTATAAATAAATAGATGGATATTAAAAAAATATTCATTTTATTACTGAAAGCCTGAACTCTTACAAAGCTATCCCTCTCTAACCTTCTCCCTTCTAAACCCTGACTTTTCTATTCTCTCTTTCTATTTGTTTGGCTTATTTATTCATTCATTTTTAGGTTCCACATGTAAGTGATACCACGCAGTAAGTGTCTTCCCCTGTCTAACTTGTTTTGAGCACTATGCCCCAGAAGTCTATGTGTGTGTCATGGTAGGAACGCCTCCCTTCTCGTAAGTGAGTAACATTTCTACTCCCTCACTTCAATTGTGGCATGAAATGAACCTGTGGGCAAGTGAGAGCCAACTCTTTAAGAATTAGAATAGGCAGTTATAAAAACAGAAAGCTGTATCTAAAAAGAATAAAAGAAACACATTTGTTTTGAATATTCCATGAAAGCCCTAATAATACAAGCATTTTCATTTTGATACAAAACAGTGATATAAGGGGAAAAAAATGCAAAAGTTTTTTTTTTTTTTTTCCCCTTAAGCCTAAATTTCAGGGCTCATCAAAAATCCCCATTAAGGGGCCTCTCCGGTGGCACAGCGGTTGAGCACTGGGCTGCGAAGCTGCCCGCAGCCTTTGCGGCGCTGGTTCGATCCCCGGCTGCTCCCTGGCCACCAGAGGAGGGTCCCACATGGCGGGCAGACCTCTCCTGCCGCCCGCTGCTCCCCTCAACAGTGTACTTCGGTCCTTCTGCCTGTTCTGCTCCCCGCTCTGGCTCTGGTGAATTCTCTCACCCTCCCGCACTTCTGACTGTACCCAGTACTTGTATAATTAAATAAACGAATGAATGGATAAATAAATCTTTAAAAAAAAAAAATCCCCATTAAGTTTCTGTCCTCACTTATGACTTTGGGTAATTTCTTAACTGAAGGCCTGTTTTAAGTGTGGTATTTAATTCTTGGCACTTTTGTGAAAATTAAATGAGATCCCAAGTGAAGTACTTAAGCATTTGGCAAATGTTGACTCTAAGAATGTTGTGTGGTTTCTACACTAGTCATAAGCAAACCTCCCCGACTCCTACATCCCATCCCCCTACCTCTCCAGATGTTCACAGATATAAATTGCCAGGACTGTTTGATTCAATGCAACAGATTCTCATTGAGAACTTACTGCCAGCAAAACTGTCTTGTACAATGCTCGGGCAGTAAGGCTAAATAAGACAGTCTCTTATTTTAAAGAATTTGCAACAAGAATTACATGCTCTGAACAAAATGGTTAGGAAGAACTGTTGTATTTCATTGGCAAGTCTGTATTTTGGTTTTCTGATTTAAGTTGATTTTAATGTCTTTAGGTGTAGTATAAACTCTGCATTTCACAACACCACTGTCCCTTCTCATGTTATACTCAGTCCAATTATGCCACCTTCCTGGTCCTGGCAGATATTTGAGATGGAGACTGTCTGCCAATAGGTTAAGTGAAGAACAATAAAGCAGAGTAGGAAAAATAATATCTAGAGAGCTGAATCTGCACAAATGCCCACTGGCAGGAGAAAGGTAAACTGGGGTGAAACTAATTTGGCCTATTTAAAAGATTTGCTGAGGTCTACACAGATTTATTTCTACTTATCTTCTATGTAAAACTTTTTCCTATTCTATTCACTTAAATTCCAAAAGTTACAAAGTGAAGAAAAAATACAAAATATAAATTGTTTTCTAAAATCTTCCAAATGAAAAGGCTAAATGATGAAGTGCATCTGCACTTACAAGACAAAGCCTCATATAGGATGTAATAAAAAGTAGGAATTGCTATAATGGCTAGACTATAATTTTTATTTTTAGGCAGCATAATTGACATACAACATTATTTTAATTTCAGGTATACAACATAATGATTCAGCATTTGGATATATTGCAAAATGATCATCACAGGTCTATATACTGTATTTTTTTATTTTTTATTTTTTAAGCTTTTTTTTAAAGATTTAGTTATTTATATAAGCACTGGGTACTTACATAAATATAAATAAAAATATAAATAAAAATAAAAATATAAATATAGAAGTGTGGGAGGGTGAGAGAACTCACCAGAGCCAGAGAGGAGAGCAGAACAGGCAGACCAACGAAGTACACTGCTCAGGGGAGCAGCAGGTGGCAGGAGATATCTGTGTGCCATGTGGGACCCGTGACCGGCAGCTGGGGATTGAACCGGCGCTGCAGAGGCTGCGGGCAGCTTCGCAACCCAGCGCTCAACGGCTGCGCCACTGAGGAGGCCCTGTATTTTTTTTTTTTAGCAAATCTCAAATTTGCAATATCATGTTATATTCCCTTAACTTATTTATTATGTGACTGGAAGTTGTACATTTTGATCTTCTTCACCCATTTCACCCACTCACAACCCTCCTACCCTCTGGTTGCTTACTGCCAATCTGTTTTCTCTGCCTCTACCTTTCATTTTGTTTAGTTCTCTTTGTTTTGCTTTTTTGATTTCCCCATATAAGTGAAAGCATACAGTATTTGTCTCTGACTTATTTCACTTAGCATAATGTCCTTGAGTTCTATGAATGAAATGACAAAATTTCATTCTTTTGCATGGTTGCGTAGTATTCCAATGCAGCAGTAATAGTATTCCACATATATCATATGTTCTTTGTCAACTTATCCATCGATAGACACAGGTTGTTTCCAAATATTGGTTATTACACACAATGTCTCAAGAGTTGGTGTACCTAATCTAGGGCATACAGACTTCATTCCTCAAGGAGAAGCCCAAATTTGTGGGCTTGACTCACACAGGTCTCTGCACTTAGGATGGTCACCCTTGTTTTGACTGATCATAATGATGAATTAATAATTATTTTAACAAAGCTATTTCTGTAAAAACTCTATTCATGCTCTATTTAATGCTATCTTATCTGAGCTTTGCATGAGTATCTCAGCAAGATTCTTTCCTTGTTTGCCTTGCACTTCTGGTCTATATAATTGATGCTAATTATTTTTCATGAACAAAATACCTAGAACTGTGTGTACTTTTTATTTGATCCATTTAGCTACTTGAATTATAAGCTCCTTGAAGGCGAGTATGGTTTTGTATGTTATTTTAAATAATCCCAGCACTTGGTACACAGCAGGAATTTAAAAGGAATTTATGAACAAAATGAGCTAGTTAATTGACAAATCATTACTTTTAATATGAGTGTGGAAATAGTCTGTGACTATGTCAATCACTCCTGTCTTCTTCATGACAAATACCACCACTGTCATCACATACTATAAGGCATATTTCAGATGGTTGAAAATCAAACAGTCAGATGAATAGATTTGAAGTTCCTTATTCCCTGCAGTTTCTCTGAGGCACAGTCTATTCTATAGTAGTAGGTAGTTCTTATAGAAATGCTCTCAAGCTTTATCTAAAACTATTTTGTAAAGAAAATGAAATGTAAACTTTGTAAGAAATTCTACAAATATAATGATACACAACTCTGAGTTCATAACATTTCAATTTTTTTGTTAAATATATTTGCTCTTAATACATTTTAAGATCAGAGAGCTTTGGAGATTAAAAACTGAGTTTGCTCAGAAAACTGCTCAAGGGCTGAACTAATAAGCACCTCATCAATTTCTCAACTTACCCATCAGTTCAAGTCTTTCTTTTTGTCATATAAAAATTACTAAGGTTACTAGGCTGTCTTCAGCTTTGTTCCCCAATCTGCCTGTGGGGTTTTAAGTCAGAATCTGAAGTCAACATGACATATACTATTGAGTCTATCTGAATTGTATCTATACACACACCTACCACGAAAATAAGACAGATTTAGAGACTCAATTTGTTTGACCAAGAAGCCAATGGTATATTATTAAGCATTCTGAATAATATCATAAAAGCTAACACAATTTAGCTTTTAATGTTGTCATACAATGTACAGGAACTTCAAGAGGGAGGTTCTTTTATTTGCCCACAAATGACAAAGTGGAAATCATAAAGTTTCTGTAACTTGTCCAAGGTCACTAAATCGGGTTTGAACCCATGTAGTCTAGCTTTATGCCCACAATAATAATCCCTATGTTATATGGGCTTGTTGGAATCCCAGTTCCCAATTTTATATGCTATTTTGAGAATATGCCCATGATCTTCTGAGGAAAGTTACTGACTACAGAAATAGATTCCATTCTAGATACTAAATATAACTACAAGTTGGTTCTTGAACTTTCATGAGATAGTCTGATATAATTAAGTGCTCAATAAATATTCCCTGGGTGAATGATAACATGACTGTAGATAGATCCCTTCCTGATTGAACTCTTAATTGAAGTTTTCATTACATCTTCAGTTGGATTCAAGATTATGCAGTCAATGGAGTCTAAGAGAATATTTCCCCCTTCTACTCAATGCTGCTTAGAAAAGAAAAACATTTAGATATGAGAGTTATCAGCATATTTCCTATGTGCTTTATTACATTTTAGAAATCACTATTAATTTTCTTCAATCCACTGCCATTTTAATACCTACTAGGCTGTGATTATATAGCAATTTACTTGCAATCTTTTCCTTTTTCATCAACAATGCCAATGCATAATTAAACCATGTGCTCTGGGGAAAAGATACTTTTGAGTACAGAGGCAAAAGTAAAACATTATCTCAAGAAAGATATTCCAGTAGCCAATTTAGCTACCAACTTAATGTCATTATTTTAATGTCAATTATACTTTGGCAAGAGAAACTAATTTGAATAATTTATTCCCATATTACTTTAAAAAGATTACTTTTATCAAGACAGTGTTGGTTCTAAATGCTCAATTTAGGTGTATAGTTTCTCACGTCGTTTCTCACGTCAGCAGCTGTATATTTCACACCACACCCACCACCAAGTCACTGACATCCATCCAACAATTGACTCCTCTGCCTATCCCACTCATAGTTCTTTTGAATTTACTAATAATGTGTTGTTGTTGAGGTTTAAAATGTGGTTTTCGGTGATAAGATCTTAAATTATTACATAAAATAATCATAAAAATTTGTAATCACTGGGACATTAAAAAATAGCACTTAAACAGTGACAAAAGTCTCTTGTGAGGCCTCAAAAAGCTATCAAATGCTGTAATAATTTTAAGTTTTGCTACAAAAGGGACCTAGGCATCCTCAATATGTAGCAGACACATGATGAGCAGATGCAAATTCATCTAAATCCCCTGCAAGTTATTTTGACATGAGTTTCTTTGGCATATTTCCAATTCATAAATAAATGCATCCTATTACATTTATTTACATTGAGCTGCAGGCTAGTAGAGAAAACCCATTTAACAAATATCAAGCTAAACTCTGTCTGATAATTTGGCAGCTACATCTCACAGGGAAAGGCTATAAACATGAGGCACAGATTTACACAAAACAAATGCAAAACCCCATTTATGACTCTGCTGGCTTGCTTATATTCTACAGGCCACAGGTTGGAAGGGAATTTTCAGGAATGTTCCCATTTTCCTTCCTGCACTGCTTTTCACATTAAGCACTTAGGACAATACTACTTTTTTTTTCCCCCATAAACTTTGCCTTTGGAAATGAAGTGATTGTTCACCAGAAAAAGTGAGCAGGGGTATTCTGGTAGTTAAGAACAGCAGGGCTGGTGAACCCTTTATTCCCTCACATTCTAACAGGGTCCCAGTGGCAGAGGATTGCCACCGAGCTCTGAGAGGTGATGCTACTTCTTCCATCAAACCCAGGGACGCAGGCAGGACAAGAGAAAGTTAATCTAGAGCAAACGAAAATATTTACATAGAACCCATCATATTTTGGGGTCCTCTCCATGGATCTTCTGAAATCAATTTCTCTTTAGAGTGAATTTGAGTGATTTAGAGAAAATGAGAGTGAAAGTGAGCACCTCTTGGGAAGCGAACCTGCTGGAATCTAGGAAAAACAGATCTCTCAAGGCTAACTCTAACTCATCTACTGTCTTCTTGCATCAAGCGCCTCTACATGTTAAGCTTTCAGCCTTAAGAGCCTGTTCAGTAAGGATTCTTTCCACTAAGAAGGGTCACTTCCTTTACCAGAATAAGTTTATACTCCCCCAGTTCTTGGCTTCCTATAATCATTTAAGGAGTTTTGTATTTTACTGTGAGATTAAAAACTACTTCTTATAATAAAACCAGAAACAAAACAAATACAGGGTCTCCCTGGTGGCCTAGGGATTAAGACTCAGTGCTATCATTGCGACAGCCCACTGGGACTGATGGTCTGAGTTCAATCCCCAGCCAGGGAGCTAACCCACATATGGCACAGCAGACCTTTCCTGTCTTGCCCATTGCTCCCCTTAGCAGTGTATTTCAAGAGATCTTCCTGTTGTGCTCCCCACTCTGTCTCTGGTGAATCTTCACACCCCTCTGCACATCTGGCCTATAGCCCAGTTCTTCTATGCAAAAATAAATATAAATAAAATCTTAAAAAAAAAAACACCCTCAGACTCCTGTGTTAAATGATATATCTAAGAATGACAAATCCCTTGAAACTTGATACAGACTAGACCTCTGGAGCTTCAGAAATTGTTATGGACATATTAGCACCCTCCAAAATTCATCTGAATTAATTAATTGCACAATGAAGTAACTCCTGTGGTGCTGTTATTTGTGTATATTTGTATTGGAGTGTTTCACAAGCAGGCATCAGATATATCTAAAGTTGGATGATTTTTTTCTTCAGATCATTTTTCAAAATAGTCACTGAAGTGTGGAATCCTAATTTTGATGCATGGCAGAAGCCTATTTCAAAGAATTTATTGTTATCTCAGCACCCCATAAAATGGTTTATTGAGTTGGAATTCCAGCAATATAAGGCACTAATAAAGTAGTGAACCCTATAGGCCTATAGATATTCAATCTGCAAAGTCTTAAGCATACTCAGCAGACTATGAAGTTGAAGACATAGACCTGGTCATATTTTCCCATGTACTGCTCCCTTCATCAAACTTACCTACAAATAAACAAGTGTAGGCCTGGGAAGCTCCATTTGAGGTATGTCAGTATTGAAAAATAGGAGTACAAGTCATTGTCCATATGCCAAGGACCCCAAGTCATCCATTTAAGGCAACAAAAAGTGACTGGTCTGAATCCTGCTGTTTGATTATCAGTTTTGTTTAGTGGGTTCATCCAGTATAAACTTATTGAGCTTTCTTCTGCAGAATCTTGACTTGGATACCGGAGATATAAAAACCTGTGAGTTCTTTGGTTAATAGTGCTTACCTCTATTTTAGTAGTTGTGGCCATTTGGAGTCCTGGAGAGAATAAGATGAAAGATTCCTAAGAGATTTCATGGATCTCATTTTCTCCCCTGTAGACAGGTTGGGTCATTCTCATATTCAAGTCAGGATATTATAATATCCCAACCACTTACCCTCCCCAGCTCTTCTATCCACATTTTTTTTTTTTTTTGTTCTCTAAACCGGGGGCATCTATATAGTAAAAAAGAGGAGTGGTGGGTTCAGATTTTATCTTATCCAGAAATCTTGTCATGTCCTGAGATTTTTTATGATTTGTAAAATAGTCGCCATGTTCAGCAAATAAACATGACTGATTTCCAGCAGGGAGGTGATATTAGAAGTAGTTTTTAAAACAATTATTTGAGACAACAGAACAGGGCCTCCCTGTTGGCCTAGGGGTTATGTCTCAGTGCTACTACCAGGCCCACCACGACAGCCTGAGTTTGATCCCTGGCCAGGGAACTAACCCACTTATGACGCAACATACCTCTCCTGTCTTGCCCACTGCTCCCCTCAGCAGTGTATTTCAGTAAATCCGCTTGTTCTGCTCCCCATTCTGTCTCTGGTGAATCCTCTCACCCCCATGCCTCTGGCCTGCACCCCAATTCTATACAAAAATAAGTAAATACAATCTTTAAAAAAAAAAGACCAGGAAGAACATTATATAAATGCCTGACCATTCCCAGGCATCTGTCTTGTGGCGCCTTGACAAAGAGCAGGAAAGAGTAGTTTGAAGTCTCTGATATCTGCCCATTTGCTTTCTTATGATTAATATCAGCTCTCTGCAGCATGTTTAATGTTCGTTGATTTCTTACTTCATTTAAGCAATTGCAGTATAGTGGGAGTGGTTACAGAGTTTCTCTTTCTTTTTCTTGTGGTAGGATTCCACAGGCAGTACTGCCAACAGAGTATTACCCATTCCATAAAGGAGCAATAGAACGTTGTGCGTAAGACTTTGATCTTCGTCTCATTTCCTTTCTAACCAATTCAGAGTTCTCTCTGTCCCTGGACTTAAGGGCTCATGCTAATTTTTTTTTTTTTTTGGCAGCAACAATAAAGAAAGATCAGTTTAATTGTCTTCCAGTGCTTTTCAACTAATTAGCCTTTTTGATCTCAATGAATAGAGGAGTTCTTTTTATATAATTTATTAACTTGATTATTTAATTTTCCCTTAAAAATGAAACAGGCTGAAAGAGTATATCAGATACTAAAAAAAAAATAGTTTGCACAGCTTGGGAAGATTGTATTATAATACTAAATAAGCCAAGGAGTTTTTATTTCAGAATTTTGTAATTTTACCTAGATATAAGATACATACAAAAGATAAGATCTGTTTTTCTGTCAAGTTCCTAAGAGGGTTAGCAGTTGGGAGTTAGGCAAGCGATGGGGAGAAATTTTTCTCCTAATTCAGTCATTTTTATCTTTCTTTCCATTTGATAATTATAGTTTTATGTATTGTTTTGTTTTTTCTGTGGCTCCTTAGAAGATTAAAAGAGAAGATATTGCGTATTTTATATTGAATGTATCTCCTAAACAGCCAGATGTAAAAGAAACCCAAACATTGCATTTTACATGCTTACTATTTATGTCCTGTTTCTTCTTATTAATAGAACATATTATCAAGATATTAAATTAATTATTGAAGAAAACACTGTATGAGAAAAATTATAGTTAAACTATTGTGCATACCCACAGAGTTGCCTTATAATATTGTCTGTCACGTTTCATTTACTCAATTTACTTACAGTTATGTTACTTTTATTGCTGTTCCCTCTCTTCTTTTTAAGTCATGCTAGCTCTTCTGTTTCTTTTTCTGACTCTTTACCCTACTTTTAGTTTCTCTTTCTACCCAACCATGAGGAAGCTCCCTCAAGATCAGGAATTCAGACTTCTTGACAAACATTTCCTTGGCAGATAGAAAGTGATTCATTGTCATTAAATAAGCAGCAGCTACAACAAATAGTTGGTTCTGTTTGGAAGAGGGGTTCCAAATCAACTATCTAAAAGTAAAGTTATGAGGGCCTCCCTTGGTGGTGCAGCGGTTGAGCGCTGGGCTGTGAAGCTGCCCACAGCCTCTGCAGCACCAGTTCGATCCCTGGCCGCCGGGTGAGGGTCCCACATGGCGCAACAGACCTCTCCTGCCACTCCTGCTGCTCCCCTCAGCAGTGTATTTCGTCACTCTGCCTGTTTTGTTCCCCACTCTGGCTCTGGTGAATTCTCTCACCCTCCCGCACTTCTCACTGTACCCAGTGCTTATATAAATAAATAAATAAATCTTTAAAAAAAAAGTTATGATTTTAGATGTGTCCAGATTTTCCCGAGTTATAGATGTTACATTTCTACAGTTTATCCCATCCTTGCTTCCTTTGCTCACCTGACATTAGCATTTTTTCATTTTTATAGACAGTCAAACATGGTCCAAGCTTTTATATATTTTGTTTCCTCTTTTCATCTTTTCCTCTAGCTTAAATGTTGCTTCCTAAGAGAGGTCTCCAGCATCCATGACTTGCCCATATACCCTGTTACACTTGACGATGAAATGTTCCCTTTTTCACAGTCTTTTCTAGAATTTCTCCTTTTCTTTTTTCAATTCTCCTGTTTTGTCTGTTATACTAGAATCTAATTTTCATGAAGCTGGGAATATGCCATAATTGTTGATTATTGCATCTTTCTGACTTAGCACAGAGCCTGGCACTTAGTAGCTACTCAACCAGTACATGTTTAATAAATAAACAATGTTCTCCAAACAGTGAGATGACCAAGGAGAATTGTTTTATGGTTGAATATCCACAGCTAACAAGGCAGCAGAAGCAGAAAAACATACTTATTCTTCTTTACTATTAGATTTTATTTTTATCAGATGATGTGTTACTGATGTATTCTGTATTGTAATTACCAGTATCCCTTCTGATAGTGTCTATGTGACATCTTTCATATATATTTTATAAATGGTTTTTGTCTTTTTACATCTTATTTTAATGTTTCCATTAGTCCAATGTAATAGTGACCTGTAGGGTGATGATTATCTCATTATCTTCATTTCTCTGAGAATCACCCCCACTGGAGGGAGGTTTGCAGACTGCTTTGTATTGTGTGATACTGACTCTTTGTCAAAACATTTTTTCTTGGTGATTCAGCTGTGTGAGTGCCTTGGAATGAGCTGATGTCAACTCAGAAAGCTACAAACAGCCACCCTTTATGTGCCTGTAAAAGGAAGTAAACACTCAGATACAAAATGCAGATGTAGAGGAAGTGTGGCTGTTTTTCTTGGTGCCTATGTATTTTCTGTTTCCAAGGCTTTCTGATTTTTGGCCATCCTTGTGCTCTGTGTGTTACTTACTATCCCCCAATAAAATGATTCCCTTTTTTGAGCCAGGTTGAATTGCTTTCTGTTACCACTAGAAGAACTGTAGCTAAGTCACATTATTAACAAGTGACGAGTCTCCAATATAGTCCACTGGGAGCAGTAAATTCCCTTCTTTAGATTCCCTCTTGTTTCTCTCACAAAGATTAATATTTTCTTCTCTCAGAGCCTGATGGACAAAATATTGAGTCCCTTGAGTTACTTTGCCACTTGTGTTACACGTTCCTCTTTTGAATTGTGTTTTTCCCAACATCAGGTGATTTTTCTTACTGTCAGGTATTCCTCTGAGAATTCTTCCTCTCCTGCTGTGCTTCTCGACCTTTCTTAAGTTCAGGCTTTCCACATTATTTTGGGCTCGAGTTCCATCTACAACAAGCCTGTTGATTTCATTGACTTTGGCCTCTCCCTGCATTAATCTCTCTGCATCTTTTCTCCCCGCTTCTTTTCTTACTCTCTGTTTTTTTTTTTTTTTTCACACAGCTGCTCCTACTGAGGAAAGTACTTTGCCTCTTCTGCAAAAATAATCTTCTACCTACTGTTTTCTCACAGTAGCCCTTGTTCATCCTTAGATTCTTCCTCTTTTCCTTTTATTTGTTTTCCTCTTTGAACATAAAGTTTCATCTTGAACTTCTTCAAACTTTTTCTAAGTTCTTATTTTATGGTGTTTTCCCTACATTCATTCATTCATTCCCTGAGAGGAGACCCCATCCTATTCAGGTGCTATGGTGGTCTCCCTTTGCTGTGACCAGTTCTCAGGAAATTTGTCTGAATTAAGTCCTTTGTCAGTCCAAAGATTAAAGAGGAGGAGGGTCCTTTAGTCTGGGTTCACCAGAGAAACAGAACCAATATATAGATCTCTCTCTCTTCTGTCTATCTATCTATCTATCTATCTATCTATCTATCTATCTATCTATCTATCTATCTACCTATTTACTTACTTTCTGGGAACTTAAAATTGTATCATATGACTACCGAGACTGAGGAGTCCCAGGATCTGCAGTCATCAGGTTGGAGACCCAAGAAAGTCAATGGTGTAGTCTTGAACCTGAGTCCAATCCTAAAAGCAGGAGTAGAGGGATGTCCAGTTTGAAGAGAGCCATACAGAGAGAGCAAAGTGTCCCCAACTCAGTGTTGTGGTTTTATTCAGATGTTCAACAGATTAGATGAGGTCCACCAACACAGCCTTACTCGGTCTGTCAACTCAAATGTTAATCTCATACAGAAACAGTCACAGCCCAAAATGATGTCAATATTTAGCAAAATATCTGGTCACCCATGTAAGTAGACACATCAAAAATGTGCCACTACAGAAAGTTAAAAAAAAATTATCTGAACTGAGTGCTCCTATCTTGTAGATATCAAAAGTGTGATTTGTTTCTTTTTTTTTCCTTGATGTTTTAGATTTTAGATATTTTTTAGACATTTCTTTTAAGATATTTTGATATTTTAGATTCCTTTTTCAGAATGAGGACTTAGAAGAGGCAGCTTCTACCAATGCAAGTGGAATCTCTCAGGACTCACCCCCTTGGTGGCTTACAGACTTGAATCCCTGTTCTCAGGGGTCACTTTGTTCTCTCACATGTTTTTCCCATGCTATTCTTTCTCTTTATTCCACAATTTGATCCAAAGAAGTTATGTTCACAGAAAGACCCATATAAGGCATTTGAGGATAACTAGACCTTCAATGGTGTTAGAAAACAGGGAGATGGTCCAGTCCACTCCATCAGTTCCATAAGTCAAACCTCTAGATAGTTTTTTTTAAAGACAAACAAATATATCCAGTCACTTCACCTACAGGATTGTTCCACTGCGCAACAAATGGCTCAGTTACTTGTCTCCTCCTCTTTCTCTTACTCTCCCTCCTTTCTGTCCTGAAGCCCCCAAATCCCTGTTCAATTCATGTGGATATCAGTTTTACTAATTTTTGGTTGAAGCATATCCTTCCTAAGAATAAATTTAGAGATTCACTGTTCTACCCAAAGACAGTTCCCTCCTGGAAAAACTATTAAAATACTACTTTATTCATTCTGATTTGTTTATTCATACAAATAATCATTCATTCATTAAACTTTAACAAGTACCTACTTAGCATCTGTTAAAATGGGGATGCAAAAAAGTTAAAAGTTGTGTTGTAACACTGTTTTAAATTTATTGTATTTAGAAGGAATATTCAGAATAAGAAAGACCTGCATTGTCTCAGAGCATTAAAGTCTTTCGTGTTAGTTTAGAGCCTCAATTTTTATGACCACCAGCCTGACCTCTTGCTGTTGGTGGAAGCTGCCTCTTCTAAGTATTCATTCTGAAAAAGAAAACTAAAATATCAAAATACCTTAAAAGAAATGCCTAAGAAATATCTAAAATCTAAAATATCAAGAATAAAAGAAACAAATTACACATTTTTAGGCAAAAAAATGTGGGGGAGATATGTATGAAAAGTGGAAACTGCAGCTCAATATGATACAATAGAGGGCAGGTGATTCTAGCATGAATGAGCGGTTGTTATCACAGATTATTTCCTAGAAATGGTGCCACTTAAGCTGAGTTTTTGAAGATGAGAAGACTTAGCAAGTAATGAAGCATGTTCTTGTGTGTTGGCAGGTGGAGGTGGGAAGTAATGGTGGGGAAAATTCAATAACTCCACAGCGATGTTTCATTGGTAGGACTCAAAACATCCTAAATGAAACTGAGTAGGTCAGAAGGTCAACAGATCAGAGATGAGACAGGGAAAACAGTACAATAGTCAGAACCTATGTCAAAGAAGCAAAGGATTTCCTAAAAACCTGAAGAAATAGTTATTGCCCCAGAAACATGTTTCTATGTCCTTATAAAGCTCTCAGACTGTCTGTATGCTCCTTCTCTAGAATGTATTTCCTTTCTGTAAAAACAACTTTCATCTTCGACTCCTAAGTTGAAAGTGTCTAGTGAATATTTCCTATTGTTGCCTTTCAACTTTTCATCCTCAAGTGTGCCACCCTTTTCCTAAGACTGCTGGTCCACCACACTGCCTTAGAAAACAGTCTCCATATTCCCTGCAGCAATTGTTTCCTCCCCGGAGAGGAAAAAACATGTTTTTAACCTTAGCTTTCAAAGTTTGCTTCTTATTGGTGCATTCATTTTTCTCTTGATACTCTTTTCAAGATCCAATTTTTCTAATGCTCAGTAGCCCTTGCTGAATGACTTATTTCCAGGATTTGAATTACTTCAGACAAGTCTCTTGGGTCTACCCCAGTAGAATCCATAATTGGCACTCCTACCATGTAACATCTTGCTGGGCAGTATTTTGTATCCTTTTTTATTTATATCATCACAGTGAATTTTTATATTATGGCAACCTTCTCTTACACTATTCTACCCAAAGTTTTCTTCTCTTTTCTCTCCTTGCTAAACTCATGTTGCTGGTAGGAAAGGCACAGCAGAGAAATCAGCAATAGGTGTTTCTTTTCTTCCCATCTTTTTCTTTTTTTTAAGATTTATTTATTTGTGCACACAAAAGCTGGAGTGTAGGTCAGAAGTGCAGGGGTGAGAAGATTCACCAGAGACAGAATGGGGAGCAGAAGAGGTGGATTAACTGAAATACACTGCTGAGGGGAGCAATGGACGAGACAGGAGAGGTCTGCTGCACCCTGTGGGTTAGCTCCCTGGCTGGGGATTGAACCCAGGCCACAGTGGCTACAGATAGCTTTATAGTGCTGAGACTTAACCCTTGTGCCACCAGGAGGCCTTCCACCTCCAATTCTTAGATCTCCTCTGGTTTACTGCAATATTCACTTACTCAGGATACACACACACACACACACATACATACACATATACACACACATACATACACACACACACACACACACACACATATATATATATATATATATATATATATATATATATACACATACAAAACATCCACCCAAAAAACCACAACTTGATTTAGATCATCTAATTCAATCAAACACTGTATGAAAGAAGGTCTTTGAAAATGAAGGCTTATGAAGCCATTTTCACTAATTTGAGATCTGCTATCAGATCTCAAATGGTGCCATTTAAATTAGTGATGTGAAGATTATCATACAGTCGTGATAGCAAACAATCCTCATTATTTGAGATTTTCTTCTTTGACCAAGAAGACATCTTCAAGGGGAAGCAGGAAAAAGGAAGGAGAAACTAAGCAGCCCTGGTAACTAGTTGGTGACAAATATCAAACATAGATCATGCTTATATCTGAGTAGAATTTCTTCTCACAAAACTGAACAAGAACAGCAGTAATATAAATCTTGGTCTGCTCCCTGCTTTCTGCCCTGCTTGTCCAGAAAGGCTCAAATTGAAAAGAAAATACAGAAATCCGGGGTTTTCTTTTTGTTGGCAATATTTCCCTTAGTACTAAGAGACCATGATCTATTCTTGACTCTCCAACTTCTGGCTGTGGAGGTTATCAGAGGACACCACACAACCGTTCTCAACCCTATTTCCCTCTTAGGAACTCCTTTGCAAGTAACACTGATTTAGAACCCGTGCCTCTACTTGCTGCTGGCTTGGATGCTTTTTTCCAACATGAGAAACAGGCAGAAGGAAAGGTCAGGACAACTTATCCAAGATAATCTCTTGTAGACCACCATGGACACAGGGTGAAGATGTGAGCTTCTGGAATTGCACGTGTTCCCACAGTGGGATGGGATCCAGGGTAGTTATCGGTGCTGTCTTTATGCTTTTTATAATCCATTTTAGAAATGGAGAAGTGGAAGTAAGGCATGGAAATGTGTCTGGCTAAAAGCCATGAAACACATCAGAGGCATAACTGAGTGTGGACCCCAGATCTTCTGACTACCAGCCTGGGCTCTTCCTAATGCTGGAAGCTGCCTCTTCTAAACCCTCACTCTTGATCAGAAGTCATATTTTTCTCAACAAAAAAAGCAGCTACATTTTAAAAATTCTAAGCATGTAGTTTTTTCCTTTAGCCACTGAACTGATGCATTTATCTAATCTGTACACACAGAGCTCTGACTTCATTGTGTTTGGCTAGAATCATGTTCCAGGGTTTTGTGGTGGGTGTCATGCAATGCCACTCTGCCACTTTGTACTCTGCCAGTTTTTTTTTTTTGAAACAAGCTTAATTATGCAAATGCACCTGATTATTCATTTTAGTCTTGTTCAATTATTTATTTTTTATGGAGGGCCCAATGACTTGAACAGAGCTTAGTAACAGCTCATCTCATATCTAGGAATGAGCCATAGGAAAGGACACAATTCTGATGCAGGTCATCTGCTCTGAAGGACATCAAGCAGCTTCAGAAAAAGTCACACTGGTGGCCAGGCCAACTATTACTAGGGAAAGTGCCAACTGTTATTGTCTATCCATAGTTTCCGGACTGAAAGGCCATTTCATGGACTGCAGGAGCAGTGACCCTTGAAATTATAGGTTGTAGCTGAATGGAAATGAAACTTGTTTAGTTACTTCCACCCATTCCAAAGCTGCAATATTTCCCAATTTGTGCCAATTTGAGCTTTAAGTATAATAAAAAGAAAAAAGAAGTAGAGACAAGTAGAAATAGATACACTAGAGTGTTTTGCCCTTCTCGGAAGAAAGTAAGTGAAAGTATGTTACTGGGCAGAAATAAAATAACTGGACATCTTTAACAGTTTTTCACATGAGCCATGATCTTATTGCCACTGAGATTTTGCATACTTTAAATGAACTTCATTCTGACCCCTCTGAATTGTCCGATACTTACTCATACTTTAGGTATCAGTTTATACATTAATTCTCCCAAAAAGTTTTCCTTGAGCACTTCATTTCCATCCTCACCCCAGAATGGATTAGGACCTCTATATTATGTCCTCTTATAGAATCATTCCACTTATTTCACTTACTAGGATTGCTAGTTTAATTGTATGACTCCCATCTATAAAGGTGAAGGTCATGTCTGTGCTGCTTATTGAAACATAGCCAGCAACTAACTCTATGCTTTAAATATGGTAGCTATTTAATAAATATATATTGAATAAATGAATGAATGAGTGAATAAATGATAGGGAACTGGGATAGAGATTCAGACTTTGCTTTGACCTTTGACGTCCCATTTAAAGTCAGAAGGATTCACCTAATTTGCAGCAATGTCTGTTTCTCATTGTAAAACACTGCATTATCTTTTCTAGTGTAGAGCTGTGTCAAATTGATTGATGAATTTGTGAAGATATTGGACAGTAGTGGCTATAGTATTTGTCCAACACGCTTTGCCTTAATTTTTCTTCTGCTAACCTGCCTTATCCCTCTTCTCATCTATTCCCCTATAACTTCCAGACAGGGGGTATACGACCCAGCCCTGACCAATCATGGCTTCACCAGGATTGACATTAGAAGAAAGTTTTGTTGTTGTTGTTGTTGTTGTTGTTATTTTTCTAATGGGGTTATTGAATTGGAAATTTGGACCAGTGACCATTGACAGCCATCTTGTCTATTGTTTCAGAAAAAGTCTACAAATGAAGCCAAGTGAATCAAGTATAAAGTCAGTTAGATTCCTTAGATCTTAATTCCTGTACTTTTTTTTTTTTTTTGCTCCCATAATCTTCCCCAGGAAACATTTCAGTTAGGAAACTGTTTTAAGTCAATACAATTTTGACTTCTCTTTCTTGTAATTGAAAAGGTCTGGACAATGCAGTGATTAAAGTGCATTTAATTTTAAGAAGACAAGGAGAATCAGCTGAAGTCAGTGGTGCTGACTAGTGCAGTGCTGCTGATAAGTGCTGCTACATTCTAAGTCTCCATGTTTAAATCATCTTCTGACTCTTAATACTCAAAACCCTGATAAATCTAGAAATGGTTACCTGAAGTCAGATGTAAGGGGCATGGTTTGACAACACTTCTGGTGTTGGTGACTAAGTAGTGGGAGGGACAGAAGTCAAACAGATAAGCAATCAATTATGATTTTCAGCAAATTACATTGACAGAATAGCCCTAAAACTGGCAAAGGATACCCTGTAATTACTCAATTCCCAAGGCTCTTACCACAGCTGTAACTGTATCAAATGGAAGTGAAAAATCATTTTTTTAAAAGATTTATTTATTTATGTATACAAGAACTGGGGTACAGACCAGAGGTGTGGGGGGATAAGAGGATTTACCAGAGACAGAGTGGGGAACAGAACAGGCAGAGTGACTGAAATATGCTGCTGAGGGGAGCAGCGGGCTAGACAGGAGGGGTCTGCTGTGCCATGTGGGTAGCTCCCTAGATGAGGATTGAATTCATGCTGCAGTGGCTGCAGATAGCTTCATCAGTTGTGTCTTAACCCCTTGTGCCACCAGGGAGGCCTGTAAAATCATTTTAATAACAAGAAAAATGAAGTCCGAATTTTGTCTCAGGTTCAATCAAGGAAGTCAATGGTTATGGTCAACATATCCAGAAGCAGGCAGATGAAATCGGTCTTTTCTATGTCAAAGGAAGTGAGTCCTTGATCTTTTGGTTCAACAATATGCTGTATATGCTGTGGGCCAAAGATGGCTGATAATGTTTCTGCTTTCCATATTTCCCAAATGGGAAATTTTATTGCAGATATTATGCACCACTTCATAATTTTATATTGGCTATGTTGGGGTGGTTCATTTTATTATTTGGCAAGGCTGTGAAAAGATTTGGATCAGATACAGTGAGTAATGTGACTTGGATAATCCCTTTGGAGAGGGTGGATGTGTTTACTGTTCTACATGGGATACTGACATGTTGATAGGTGGTCATTTTTTATTTTATTTATTTATTTTTTTAATAGAGGCATGTTTTATTTATTTATTTGTTTGTTTGTTTTTGTTTATACATGCACTGGGTACAGTCAGAAGCGCGGGAGGGTGAGAGAATTCACCAGAGCCAGAGCGGGGAGCAGAGCAGGCAGAAGAACCCAAGTACACTGCTGAGGGGAGCAGCGGGCGGCAGGAGAGGTCTGTGCACCATGTGGGACCCTCCTCCGGTGGCCGGGGAGCAGTTGGGGATCGAACCGGCGCCACAGAGGCCGCAGGCAGCTTCGCAATCCAGCGCTCAACCGCTGCGCCACCGGGGAGGCCCCCTAGGTGGTCATTTTTTAACTTAATACTGGTGGGGAGAGGCTAACTTGAGTGTGCTATGAAGTCAAGGGAAAGAATGTAGGAAACATGGTAGCTATTGTGTTGTCCACAAGGCTTTTCTAACTTCACTCTCCTCCTCCTCATTGTTTCTTCATCTACAACCACCATCTCCATCATAATTGTTTCCCAGGGTTGAGAATTTTTTTCTGGGAAAGAGACACTCTTTTTTCTATTGGGTATGCCCAAATAGAAGGGTGTGAATCTGAGACTACAGTGACTAGGGTTTATAAAGGTTCTATTCGGACTTATTTTCCTATCTCTGAGAAGCCATGATTTGCTATCTCTGGACCCTGCAGCTGCTCATTAATCCTGAGCCTACTCCAATATCCTAGTCACCTTCTTAAGTCAATAAAATATATTCTACTTTGTGTAGTTTGATATGATTTTGTCACTTGCAGCCAGAGTTGTGAGTTCAATGGCATCTCTTCAGAGACCTTCTATGACCACACTTGCTATTTCAGTGACATTCCTGTCACTTGCCAAATTCCATCTTGTTGGCCTATTTTATGTTTTATTGTACTGATTGCTATCTGAAATAACCTTTTCAGAAATGTCTAATTTTCTATGTGTTTATTGCTTATTTCTCTCTTCCTTCCCCTACCTACTATTAAAACATTAAGTTCATTTGTTTTATTCATTAATTTCTCCAAGGTGTAGAACAGAAACTGCATGCAATAGGTACTTCTTAGTAAGCATTTATTAAGTCATAGGCACAACTTATAAAGACTGAGCAATGCCAAACTTATGGGAGTCTGCATAAGGAGGCATCCATATGTGCATCCTGACACTCCTAGTTTTCCTATTTCTTCACCAACTGATGTTGATTAGTTTGCTCTTTTCTCTCCTTCAGTTGTTTTTATTTAGAAGAGCCATACCACTCAATTTGCATTCTACTTCCTGTCACTCACCCCTATGATCTTCTGCTGTTTTTCTGTCCAAAACTCCAAACTCAGTCCATATCCAACTGCCATAAATATTTATTCACTGGATGATTATTAGTGAAAATGATACATTTAATTAGTTTGAATGGGTGTGCTTCATCCCTTATGAAGCAGACTGGGAAAGGAACTGGTATCCAAAATTCAGAGATGAGAAAACCAAGGTACAGAAAAGCTTACGGTTTTTCTGAGATCACAGAGATGGTGAAAGTAAAGCCTATACTTGAATTCAGTCTTTTGCTTCTGCATAATATATGAGATTCTATGAAGATGGTCTCTTGGGATGAAAAATAAATCACAGGGCATTAGTAAGGTGATGGAGTCTAGACCACAAACTCAATTATGATCATATGTTACTAGATTTACAAAACAAAGCAGGAAGGTGAATCTGAATAGTATCACTAGTCAAAAGTTGTTGTTAAAAAAGAACTGAATTCTACTAGTTGCAATTTCTTATGGTACTATTTATCAAATCACAGACACAAGGGGGTAAAATAATTATAATTTTGAACATTGTGCATTTTCCCTGTTTTAAGTAAAATCCAATATATCATAGGTCCAATGACATTTTAAGAGTTTCGAATGTGCAATGGCTTTCATCACATGAATCATTCAAACAGTGGCCACTGTACTGAGCAATGACTCAGAGTAAACATCTGAAAGAGAGAAAAACACATTTTCCTTCTATTGCAGCCATCATTTAAATGAAATAAACCCACCAAAGCCATGACTATCTTGCAGAAGGTCAGAGGCTTTTATTACACCCATAGCAGAAACCTGTTCTTGAGGAAAGGTCACCAAATAAAGAGCAGGATTTTCTGGAAGTCGGCCCCTTATCCCTACTAATAGGAAGTGGGGCTCCAAACCAGTCTCTTCAATTTCTTTTGCCTCATTTTCATCATTTGTAAAATGAATGTTATTCTGCATCTGCCTAATGATTTTTCAATGTTCTAAGATTTGTTGAGTTTAGGTGTTGATCAAGGCTTATAAGAATTGATTTCTTTGTTTTAAAAGCCAAGGGTTGAGTAGTTTAGAAATCAGAACTTGGGCCTCCCCGGTGGCACAGCGGTTGAACGCTGGGTTGCGAAGCTGCCCGCAGCCTCTGAAGCACCAGTTTGATCCCCAGCTGTTCCCGGGCCACTGGAGGAGGGTCCCACATGGTGCGCAGACCCCTCCTGCTGCCCGCTGCTCCCCTCAGCAGTGTACTTCAGTCCTTCTGCCTGCTCTGCTCCCCGCTCTGGCTCTGGTGAATTCTCTCACCCTCCCGCGCTTCTGACTGTACCCAGTGCTTGTATAAATAAATAAATAAATAAATAAATAAATAAATAAATAAACAAATAAATAAATAAATAAATCTTTAAAAAAAAAAGAAATCAGAACTCAATGCCTTCTGGGACCACGGGAACTCTGTAAAGAAGTATATGAATTATTGGTTATCAGACAAAAGCAGAGGTGGGTATTGAGGGGAATGCCCCACCCGAGGCATGCCAACCTTTTAAAGACATTATGCCAACTGAGCAGAGGGGATCAAATATGCCTAGAGGTTTTCATGGGTCTGTTTGTTCTATTTTTATTTCTTTTTTTTAACCCATGAGCCTGCAGAGTCTTGCTGTTCTAAAAATCTATGGTGATGCCTCCATTGTGCATCATAGTCCAGCTTTTTCAGGTTGGGCAAGTATGAAGAATGAAATGACAGCTAGACTGTGAGGTGAAGTGAGAGGATCATAACTATGGAGACAGAAGAAACCTTTTAAGAATTCACTGACAGCCTCTGGCATGAGGGCTTGGCTACAGTTGACTGGGGATGGCAGCAGCTCTCAGACTGACCTGGTCCACTGCTCTGGGGGGTGGGCTATCTGAGTGCTGACTTTGGACTGACCATGGGTCACAGATGTGGAATCACAAGTAGTGACAGGTGGTAATAAATAACGCTCTCAGCTTCCCTCTCTTCCTGCTCCTAGACTCTCAGGCATACTGCATACTTTCTGCTCCTTTTAACAGCTTTCTCATTATGTTCTACCCATCATTCAATTGCAGTTCAAGTGCCAGTTCCTCCTTGAGGCCCTACTCTATCTACTCTGCTGGAATTCTCCTCTGTGCTCTAGCCATGTTTGGTTTGGATTTCACTGAATGCAGCTTGCATTCTACCAGGCACTAACATTATATACCTTGTCTGCTTTCTCCTACTGCAACATAAGCTACAAGAGATGTTTGTCTATCTTTTCCTCAGTGCTTTGCCCAGAGTAGGCATTCAGTAAACAAGATATGATGGCCTAGAGTTTAGTCTGTACAGTCAGAAACACAGACTCAAGCTTAGCTACAGGGTCTACAAGGTATATGATCCTGGAGAAATTAACCTGTCTAAGCATCGGTGTTTAGTATTAGCTTTGTTGTTGTTATTTAGGATTGTATGATAAAATTATGCACAGTTCTCAGCATTATAATATCTGGTACCTGCTAAACACTGAATACGTATTGAAAGTCAGCATTGCTTTGTGTTGAATTTTATGTGCACTGTAGTCACATTCCTTTCTTCACTGTATGAAAAAGGAATTTATGTGTGTTAATGAAAAACAGGACTTTGTAGATGGTGGCTTTATGATGGACCAAAACAGTATTGACAAAAAATGGAAAACAAGGACTCTGAATTTTAGATTTAGAAAAATATGGAGAAAAGGCAACTGATGTTCGAAAGCATCAATTGCAAACTAATTATGCAGTGAGGGCCTCAGGTAAGCAGAATGAATTTAATTAAGAGGAACAGTTGTACTGGCTGTCCCAAAGGACATATTTGTTTGTTTTTTAAAGAATCAGAAGTAAAGATTAGACAACGACTGAGAAAAATACAAAGAGAAAATATTTTTATGGAATTCACCCCAGGACTAGGTCATGTTGGACAGAGAGGGAGTAGCGATTCCTGTGTTTGCATTCTTGAGAGCTGAACAACATATTTGGAGACCTGTGGCTGGGTCTGGGACAAGCGACTCATACCAAACCTTGCTAGAAAGGGCCAGACTTCCTCAAAGCTCAGAGAAAAGGGGTCCTTATTTTCTGGGAGTGAGGAAGCCCAAAGATGAAGGTCCAACTCGGTTATTAGGACATGCCATGGTTAAGTTTGTGACTGAGGTATGGAATGATAATTCTCTTCTATTCCAAAAGTCAGAAATTTCTAAATTCTATACATCTTTTCAAAGTGATCTTGATTTCTAAAGCACCTGTAAAATGAATGAAACAATGTTAGTACAGAGGGATTTGGAAGTGGATAAAGTTTAATGTGTTGCTAAATAATTATAAGGTTGCTTGCTGAGCATAAAATTAAACAGTCATAATTCATTAATTCCAGGACACATTATCACATTTTAATGTCTCCAAAATACTGATATATATTAGGCAAAGATGTCTTATAATTGTATTAGCCAGGCAGTAATTGAGATGTGACTTGTTCAAGTTTCCTTATGCAAAAAATCAATAGCCCCAGTATCCAAACTTGAAAAGTCAGCACCTTGGGAGAAAATCTGAAGACAAATGTGAATAACTTTTATAAGAAACATTAACTTACCATGATCTTGATGACACAAGGGATAGAAAAGAACATCATTGAGTCTTAGGAAATATACAAGATCAAAATTCCTAAGTATGTGTCTATCAGCTAAGACCCAACAACAAAATGTTAGCACATATGTTAAGGAAACAAGTATAGTAGACCCCAGACTGGTAACAGCAAAGCCTTTATTATGTCTGCCCTAGAACATAAAGATTGCAACTGGAAATCAGAGGGCTATAATTGTGAAAAAGAGCTTCAGAAGGTAATTATAATATAGAGGGAGAGGGATACATCCAGCCCACATAACCCTGCAGGCAGGGAGCTAGAACAATAAACATTCCATCTCTCTCATTCTTTGATCTTTTACAAGTGTCTCTCATTGGTCAAACCCAGTTGGAAGTTACAGCTAAAAGGATCCATTTATAAAATGTTCCAGTTCTCAAGTTTTGTATCTCTTTCTTTTTTTTTTAATCTCAAGTTTATAACCTTAAAAATTATTGAGCACTGCAGCCTTCCTATACACAAACAATAAATCTGAAGAAGAAGAAATCAAAAAAACCATCCCTTTTGTTATTGAAACAAAAAAAATCAAATATATGGGAATAAATCTAACAAAAGAGGTAAAGGACCTATACAAAGAAAACTATAAAACACTGTTAAAAGAAATAGAAGAAGACACAAAGAAATGGAGAGACATCCCCTGCTCATGGATTGGAAGAATAAACATTATAAAAATGGCCATCCTTCCAAAAGCAATATACAGATTCAATGCTATTCCAATCAAAATTTCAATGTCATTCTTCAAAGAAATAGAACAATTATTGATGAAATTCATATGGAATCACAAAAAACCCAGAATAGCCAAAGCTCTCCTGAAAAAAAAAGAAGAGAATGGAGGCATCACACTCCCGGACTTCAAACTATACTACAAAGCCATAATCATCAAAACTGCATGGTATCGGAACAAGAACAGACATACAGACCAATGGAATCGAATAGAAAATCCAGAAATAAACCCACAGATTTATGGTCAACTAATCTTTGACAAAGGAGCAAAGACTATATGCATTGGAGCAAAGAAAGTTTGTTTAATAAATGGTGCTGGCTGGGCCTCCCCGGTGGCGCAGCGGTTGAGCGCTGGGTTGCGAAACTGCGCGCGGCCTCTGCGGCGCCGGTTCGATCCCCGGCTGCTCCCCGGCCACCAGAGGAGGGTCCCACATGGCGTGCAGACCTCTCCTGCCGCCCGCTGCTCCCCTCAGCAGTGTACTTCGGTCCTTCTGCCTGCTCTGCTCCCCGCTCTGGCTCTGGTGAATTCTCTCACCCTCCCTCCCGCACTTCTGACTGTACCCAGTGCATGTATAAACAAAACAAACAAACCAGCAAAACAAATAAATAAAGCATGCCTCTATTAAAAAAATAAATAAATAAATAAATAAATAAATAAATGGTGCTGGGAAAACTGGGTCGCTACATGCAAAAGAATGAAGCCTGACCACTACCTCACACCATACACAAAAATCAACTCAAAATGGATTAAAGAACTAGACATAAGACCTGAAACCATAAAATATATAGAAGGAAATATAGGCAAAACACTACGTGATTTGCACATCAAAGACATCTTTACAGACACATCACCCAAAGCAGTGATAGTGAAGGCAAAGATAAACAGCTGGGACTACATCAAATTAAAGAGCTTTTGCACAGCAAAAGAGACAATAACAAAAACAAAGAGAAACCCCACCAACTGGGAGAACATTTTTGCACCCAACACTAATAATAAAGGACTGATCACAAAAATCTGCAAAGAGCTGATCAGACTCAACAACAGCAAAGAAAATAATCCAGTCAAAAAATGGGCAGAAGAGCTAAAAAGGAACTTCTCTGAAGAGGAAATGCAAATGGCCAACAGACATATGAAAAAATGTTCAACATCACTTGTCATCAGGGAAATGCAAATCAAAACTACCATGAGATACCATCTTACACCAGTGAGAATGGCACATATTAAAAAAACTAGCAACAACAAATGTTGGCGAGGGTGTGGAGAAAAAGGAACTCTCCTGCACTGTTGGTGGGAGTGCAAACTGGTCCAACCACTGTGGAGAGCTGTGTGGAGATTTCTGGACCTACTAAACATAGAGCTTCCATATGATCCAGCAATTCCACTCCTAGGTATTTACCCAAAGGACACAGAAACATCAATTCCAAAGAACACCTGCACCCCTATGTTTATAGCAGCACTGTTTACAATAGCTAAGCTTTGGAAACAGCCCAAATGCCCAAAAATAGATGACTGGATCAAGAAGATGTGGTACATATATACCATGGAATATTACACAGCATTCAAAAAAGATAAGCACATGCAATTTGCAGCAACATGGATGGCGCTGGAAGCGATCATGCTCAGCGAAATAAGCCAAAAAGAAAAAGAAAAATACCAGATGGTCTCACTCATAGCAGGAATCTAGAAAACGTAAATAAGGGACCAGGAAAATGAATAACTATAAGAAAGTGAAAATCAAAATCAACAAAAAACTATGAACCAGAGACACTTTTAGGGGGGCCGGAGGGGAAGGATTGGGGTCAGAATGGGGGGGGCTGCAATTGTATGGGGAATATAACAATAAAATTTATAAAAAAAAAATTATTGAGCACTGCAAACAATTTTTGTGTGGCTTATTATGTCCATTGATATTTACCATATTAGAAATTGTGAATTTCTGCTTCCTAGGTGAAGCACCATTAATAATCGCTTGGAAGAGTTTTTCCCAATTTTTCTTATAGGGAAAATCTAGTGTTTGAAAACTCCTTCAGCTTTTGTTTGTCTGGGAAGGCCTTTATTTCACCCTCATATATGAAAGAGTCTTTCAAGATACAATATTGTTGACTGGCAATTTTCATCTTTAAATATTTTCACTATATCATTGCATTCTCTTCTTGCTTATAGGGTTTACATTTGTAGGTTATCTGCCCTTATCCCTTAGCCACCTACAGTGTTCTTGCTTTGTCTCGAACACTTGAACACTTGCTAGTTTCATTGTTACGTGTCTTGGTTTAGACCTTATTGCATTTAGCTAACCAGGTATTCTTTTTAACTTCATGAACTTGTATATTCAGTTCTTTTCCTTGGTCTGGGAAATTTTTGGTCTATTATTTCATTGATTATACGCTCTGCTCCCCACCCCCTTCTCTTTCTGGTATGTTCATTATCCATATGTTGCCTTTCCTAATGGAGTCAGATAGTTCTAAAAGCCAGCCAGCCAGCCTGCCTGCCTGCCTGCCTTCTCCTTTTCCTTCTCTTCCCCCACCCCCTTCCTCCTCCTTCCTGTCTTTGTATTTCTCTTCTTCCACCTGGGTCCTATGTGTATTATTATTTTTAAGGTCACTGATTCAATAGGTATGTCATGGTGCGTGCGATTGGTAACATACATCTAGAAGGCTGTAAACCTATACTTCTGCATCATATACAGTGTTGTAAAGCAATGGGCTTGATTGATACATGCCAGTAGATTTAGTCGCTCTTCCACATATGCCCTACCAAGTTTTCTTCAGTCATGGCTCTAAAGGAAGGTTAGTGTTATCTGCAAAATGCAATCACTTGAGTTTATATTTTCAAGGGAAATGGTAATCTTGGTGCAATGCTTTCCTTTGAGAGGATTAGAGCTTTAGCTGATACTAGACTCTTTTATTTGTTTCTATAAATTTTTAACATCCTGAAATGGCATTAAAGTCTGTGGAAAGCACAATAAATACCACTAATCCTGTTGATCTTACATTGCTTTACAGAGGAGAGAATAGTAATAAATTCTTTTATGTGTAAATCAGGTGAGATGTTAGCCATTTCTCTGCAAGGACATAGCTTATTACTAGAGTCGACTGAAATAAGTTAGAACTCAAGTACTAAAATTGATATATCTTTTTTTTCTTTCCTGTTAGTATGTTGATTCTCTTCCTCCTCTCACTCCCCCTTTTTCTCCCCAAATTTTATTTTTCCCTTTCATCTATCTATTATCTATTAACAACTATCAATTTACAAAATCTCAGTGCCTGGCCATCCTGCTATTTTATGATACATTCCTGCACATCATTGTGAAAAACATTTTTTGAGGAAAAAGAATAAAATTTTATCCCTGGTTTATAAGAGATAGTAAAAGCAATAAGTGAAGTGCACAGGTCACAGAAACTCAAGAATGAATTAGGTAGACTACTGGTTAAGGGTAAGGGCTCAGCAGTTAGTCTGGGTTTTATAATTATCTTTACCACTTTCTATCTTTATATCCTCAGGCTAATATTTGACCTCTCTGAATCTCAGGTTCTCATTTGAAATACATTTACATAGTACATATATATAACAAATCAACTATATAGGTTGTTATGATGCTTAAATGAAGCATAAAGTATTTAGCATGATGCTATTGATCACCATAATTAATATTATAATTTGAATTCAAGGAGATGCATAAACAATAATCAAACTGACCCTTAAATTAGTAAATTTTCCTCACTACCAATAAAAGATACCAAGTTTGGTTTTCCTTTTTGTGTTCATTAGGACAGGATGCTTTCAGAAATAAATCAATCAAGAGTTCTTTAACAGTTACCTGCATAATACCTAATGGTAATGTTGTTTCTTTACATACATTATATGGCCACAAATGAGAAGGGATATTCCTGAAATTGTCTTTCCTATGGTTTAAATGTGCTATGGTAAACCACCTATACTGTTTCAACCAATCCTTACTATTATAAGCATTGTTATTCAAATATGTTACCTTCCTAGAGCTAGAATCTATCAAAAAAATTATATCTGCATGCTTCATTACATTTGTAAATCTTGGGTCCATACAAAACAAGACCATTGCCTTCAGCTGCTACCACTTCTGCCAGCAATTCCAAAACTTCCATGAATAATTCATTTGGGTTGTGGGGAAATAAAGGTTGATGGTCTCTAGAACATGAAGAGAGCAGAGAAGAAAGACCAATCCACTTCTGAATTTGGTAATCAGGAGTTCCCACTGAAAGAGGAAATTATAAAAGGCCTAAAATCAAAATCTCAGAGTATCTTCTGCTCCCTGTTCTGATGTACTCAGAATAAATTTGAGACTTTTGTGCCCTCAGTTCATCCATCTGTGTAGTAAATGCATTGTGCTAAACAGTATCTCAAGTTACTTCACTTACCAGTCCATTCATTTATCATGATAAAATGCCCATTCATTATAGCTGTGTAGTGCACTGTACAGAGTATGAGACTCATTTCTATTAGGAACTATGCACACACACACATCCCTACACACACAGCAAACATGCACATGTGTGCACTATGACTCAGAATGTGATAAGAATAAGAAACACACAAAACCAAATGTGAGAAGCTACAGTTGTTCTGTTGTAGATTTTCAAATCATTCCTCAGTTCTAACCATCAGGCAAGATCTGTGATTTGTCTCCTCAAATTCACTCGCATATCATACAGTATGACTGCTCTGAGATTCTTTTTCTTGTCTCCTTTGGAACAAGAGGCAAATAATTGTAATAGGTGTTTCAAATGATCCTTTTAAAGGGGAGGAGGGTGGAGAAGATTAAAGGAGAAAATCCATGAGAACAAATAATTTCAATGTCATTCATCTATGATCTTATTTGTCTTCAAAACTCCCTATGAGTGTGCCTTGCAGATATCCGTGTATCCTTTGATATAGAAGAAAATAAAGGCTTACAGAGGTGGAGCACTTAATGGAGGAAAAGTGAGGGTGATAATGTTCAGACTACTAGTGAAGTGTGATGTACAGAAGAAAAACTGCTCTGTTAATTCTTCAAACTCAAAACTCACTTTTGGGGGGTGGGAATTGTTTGGGGACTAACGAAGATGAAAATGCATACATTGTACAAAAATGAAAAATGATGTAAAAATATATAAACTTAAAAAAAAAAAAACCTCACTTTTACCAATACTTTCTTCACCTGACCTATAATACATAGAGTGGAGGAGATTCGGTTGGGTGACCACAGGTTCTTGGATAATAGTCTAAGCACGAGCACATCTGATCATCTCAGCTAAACAATGCTTCCTCCTGCCAATAGGTGGCAGAGTTAGGCAAATTTGAAAATGTAAGTAAAATTTGGGAGGAGGGAATTTGGGTTGGAATGTCTTTTTGGTCAACCAAGCTTTATTATGCACCTGCATGGGAAAGCCCACTGCATAACACTAAAAACTTGAATAAGAATTATCTCCTCACCATTTGGAGTTCTTAGCAGATCCATTAAAAGACTTTTTCCTTTTATGACTAGAAGCATAAGCAAATAATTAGCAGTGTTAAAGAAACATAAAGAGCAAAATACAATTTGGTTAATGAAATGCTACATTTCTTATCCTTCCTTAACTTAACGCATACTCCTAACTCTTTAGGCAATTCCTCCCACCTTTAGAAAACCAGCTTTTGCGCATAATGAATCTCAGACAAAAAAGCAAAAGATACAACAACAACAACAAAAAAACCCAACAATTTGCTTAAACTGAGGGTTCCTAGACATCTCTGAAAGAAATAAATGTCTTTTGTTTTTTCTATAAACTGACACTGCCTGAAGAAGTCTAATCTTTCTCTCTAGCGCATGGTGACTTTATTCTACTCCATCAAACATCAAAAGAAAATCCATCGAAACTATAATTTTAAACTTTCATGTAAAAGGCACAACTTAAATATATTTTAAACTTTTAAAATTACATGCTGAATTAGTAAAAGGCAAGGAGTGGGGGACATTAATACCGGTAAACTCTTTTTGCGTATCCTCCAAAGTCCAGCAAGATCTGTATCTTCTGACAAATATTCTTGTTTTAATTTAGTCTTCTTCTCTCAACTTTCATAGCATCCTGCATATTTTGTCAAAACATATATTTCTCTTAAGCTCTTTTAACTAATTTTTAAAAATTTGTTAATTTTGCTCAGAAATAGATCTTGGAGGTCATGACTATATAGTTAATTATCTTGATTCAAAATTGCCAAGTGCAATAATCAATTCTTATTTCTTCAAGAAATAAGTGTATAAATAGGCAGATGGGTAAAAAAAAAAGGATCTTGGATGTTTTCTAAACTCCATCACCATTTTTAAAGGAATGTAGAGATTACTTTGCAGAAATTGAGACATGATATAAACCTTGTTGACTTAGCTTTTGTAACACATCAGCTAGAATGTTTCAGAACAATATATGAATTTACATATGACTGACAAATTACATCTCTGAGCTCATTTAGTCACTTGAAATGGAAAAAATAATGCTTTGCAGAGCAGTTTAAATAGCTGGCAAACAGCTTTAAGTTATTCATTCACATTCTAATGTACATATATAGATGAGGACTTCTACTTTTTTCTTGGTGTTATGCCATTTTCTTTTTAAAATGATATGGGATATCTTTAAGCCCACAGAATTAATAAGTAAATCAAAAGTAGTTTATTCTTTTATAGTTTCTAGAAAGAAATGTAACAGTTTTTTTCTTATCACTTTGATTTTGCAACCAACAAAAATATAGGTAGTTTTTCAGGTAAAAATGGTTAAATCAATGAAGGAAAAAATGTATTTGCACTTGGAATTTATTTCTGTGATTTAACTTTTATGAACAATTGGGAAATGAAAAGGACTCATTTTATTCAGTGGTTATTTTTTACACTAAATTTTGTGAAGTATTTTTATAAAGATTTGACATTGTATGATATGCCTGATAGCTCTTTACTATTTTCTTTTTCTGTAATATTTATATGTTGAAGTTTAATTTGGTGGAAATATAACCTGAAGTAAGACTAGATTGAAATTGGGATCGATGAGATTTTTGATAATGGAGAACCCATTTAAGCAAAGAGAAAATGCTTGAAATAAATTTGTGTTTGGAGAGGCTACCTATAGCTTTATTCAAGAAACTTGGCCAGAAAAATCAGAGGGCTGTTTAAATCAGAATCCAATTAAAATCAGAAGTTTAAGCTAAATTGGGCGCATTACCTATGACCATAGTCTTCTCCATCCTCAGTCCTGCCGCAACTTAAGCTATTGGGTTGAAATGGATGAGGTGAACAAATTTCTTATTAAATAGCCAAAATAATAGAACTTGTGCACTTTGAGTTCAGACAGCAGATCTTAGCATAATTAAAATACCATAAAAATATAAGAGGAGTAACACACTATCTGCTGAATTCACTTCAGTTCCTTAAAGTTACATTTTTTTTTTGATGACACGCAGCTTGCAAAGCCCATGCTTTAAAAATGTATTGTGATTTTATTACCCTCACTCCCAACTTCTGTCTTAAGCTGGGGATTTACCCGTGTTTATGTCTATGGGATGAGATTTTCTTTTCAAGGGTTTGTGGGTTTTTTCCAGAGGGCCCTCTCAATGCTTCGGAAAAAAGCCTTCTCTTTTTTTAATAGCTTCTTTTCTTAAAATTACCTCTTGTAGCTTCTTTCTTTTTACTGTTAAAAATCAGAATAAAAGAAGAAGAGGAAAAGAGAACCAGAAAGAATCTAGTGGGAGACTGCAGCCCAGGTGATCCCCAGGTGAGGACAATGGCTGTAATCAGTTGTTCAAAACCAGCACTGTCATCATTTCCCCCCAAAGATTGAAAATCGACTTTTCCTTTCAACATTTTCCTCTGTGGTTGGTGAAATTAGCAAATTAATTGATTTTGATGAAATGACCATTTAAACAAATTCAGTATAAACTTCAAAGAGAAACAAAGGTGTTTTGAAGCATCTCTCATCTTATCTCTCTTTTACATAATCTAAGTGGTACAGCAAGTGCTGCTATTCAAATACTAAATCACTGAAAATTTGTTCTCAATATGAATTTTTTGTCATCAAGGAATCTCAGACATGATTTAGCATAAACTGTAGCCTATAACACTGATAATCCATAATTGTAGTCTAGTGCAATGATAATCATAAGGGAAATGCTAGCAATTGTTTTTAAACTGTTGCTGACTGATGGGAGAAATCTGGAAATGATAACATGGTAGCTCCATGCAATTATGCTGGAAAAAGAAATAAGTTTCTAAGGAAATGAAACTTATTTTCAAATGCTCTGGTGAGCTCTGGTGATATCCAAGAATCCTTCAGTGGTAATTGAAATGTTGTTGCAATACAAGTGACACAAGCTAGGATGAGAAAATGGTGACCTGAATACAGATAAGCAGACTATGGATAGAAACATCCATGTTCTGAAGGAACATCATACTTCCTTGTCACCAAATTTCTTTAGGAAAATATGGCAGTTATTTGAGAAAATTTTAAATTGTGCCTATCCTTTGGCCCCTCAATTCCATTTCTAAAAATAGATATCCCGATGAAATATAGGATGCATTTGAAGATTCACTTATACGATTCTTCACTGTAGAATAATTTATTATAGAGAAAATTTGGAAGCATGCCAAATATCCAAGGATAAGATATTGACTAAACAAATCATTGTCAAATTCCTACAATTTTGACATTACACTAATACCAAAGCCGAATAAGGACAACACAAAAAAGGAAAACTACAGGCCAATCTCCCTAATGAACACTGATGCAAAAATCCTCAATAAAATTTTAGCTATCAGAATCCAACAATGTATGCATAAGATAATCCACCACGACCAAGTAGGATTCATTCCAGGGACACAAGGATGGTTTAACATCCGAAAATCAATCAACGTTATCCAACACATCAACAAAAAGAAATATAAAAACCATATGATAATATCAATAGATGCTGAGAAAGCTTTCGACAAAGTGTAACACCCATTCATGATAAAAGCCCTTGAAATTCTTGGGATACAAGGAACATACCTCAACATCATAAAGGCCATCTATGACAAGCCAACAGCCAGTATCATTCTCAGTGGTGAAAAGCTGAAAGCAATTCTATTAAGATCTGGAACAAGACAAGGATGTCCACTCTCACCACTGCTTTTCAATATAATATTGGAAGTCCTAGCCAGAGCAATAAGACAAGAGAAAGACATACAAGGAATCCAAATAGGAAAAGAAGAAGTCAAACTATCACTATTTGCAGATGATATGATAATATACATAGAGAACCCCAAAAACTCCACAGAAAAACTAATTCAACTCATCAATCAATTCAGTAAAGTGGCAGGATACAAAATCAACACGCAAAAGTCAGTAGCCTTCCTATACACAAACAATAAATCTGAAGAAGAAGAAATCAAAAAAAAAAAAAAAACATCCCTTTTATTACCGAAACAAAAAAAATCAAATATTTGGGAATAAATCTAACAAAAGAGGTAAAGGACCTATACAAAGAAAACTATAAAACACTGTTAAAAGAAATAGAAGAAGACACAAAGAAATGGAAAGACATCCCCTGCTCATGGATTGGAAGAATAAACATTATTAAAATGGCCATCCTACCAAAAGCAATATGCAGATTCCATGCTATTCCAATCAAAATTTCAATGTCATTCTTCAAAGAAATAGAACAATTATTGATGAAATTCATATGGAATCACAAAAAACCCCGAATAGCCAAAGCTCTACTGAAAAAAAAAAGAAGGAAATGGAGGCATCACACTCCCAGACTTCAAACTATACTACAAAGCCATAATCATCAAAACTGCATGGTATTGGAACAAGAACAGACATACAGACCAATGGAATCAAATAGAAAATCCAGAAATAAACCCACAGATTTATGATCAACTAATCTTTGACAAAGGAGCAAAGACTATGCAATGGAGCAAAGAAAGTTTGTTCAATAAATGGTGCTGGGAAAACTGGGTTGCTACATGCAAGAGAATGAAGCTTGACCACTACCTCACACCATACACAAAAACCAACTCAAAATGGATTAAAGAACTAGACATAAGACCTGAAACCATAAAATACATAGAAGGAAATATAGGCGAAACACTACGTGATTTGCATATCAAAGACATCTTTACAGACACATCACCCAAAGCAGTGATAGTGAAGGCAAAGATAAACAGCTGGGACTACATCAAATTAAAGAGCTTCTGCACAGCAAAAGAGACAATAACAAAAACAAAGAGAAACCCCACCAACTGGGAGAACATTTTTGCACACAACACTAATGATAAAGGACTGATCACAAAAATCTGCAAAGAGCTGATGAGACTCAACAACAACAAAGAAAATAATCCAGTCAAAAAATGGGCAGAAGAGCTAAAAAGAAACTTCTCTGAAGAGGAAATGCAAATGGCCAACAGGCATATGAAAAAATGTTCAACATCACTTGTCATCAGGGAAATGCAAATCAAAACTACCATGAGATACCATCTTATACCAGTGAGAATGGCACATATTAAAAAAACTAGCAACAGCAAATGTTGGCGAGGGTGTGGAGAAAAAGGAACTCTTCTGCACTGTTGGTGGGAGTGCAAACTGGTCCAACCACTATGGAGAGCTGTGTGGAGATTTCTGGACCTACTAAACATAGAGCTTCCATATGATCCAGCAATTCCACTCCTAGGTATTTACCCAAAGGACATAGAAACATCAATTCCAAAGAACACCTGCACCCCTATGTTTATAGCAGAACTATTTACAATAGCTAAGCTTTGGAAACAGCCCAAATGCCCAACAATAGATGACTGGATCAAGAAGATGTGGTACATATATACCATGGGATATTACTCAGCATTCAAAAAAGATAAACACATGCAATTTGCAGCAACATGGATGGCGCTGGAAGGGATCATGCTCAGCGAAATAAGCCAAAAAGAAAAAAAAAAAATACCGGATGGTCTCACTCATAGCAGGAATCTAGAAAACTTAAATAAGGGACCAGGAAAATGAATAACTATAGGAAAGTGAAAATCAAAATCAACAAAAAACTATGAGCCAGAGACACTTTTTGGGGGGTGGGGGGCGGGAGGGGAGGGATTGGGGTCAGAATGGGGGGTTTGCAATTGTATGGGAGAATATAAAAATAAAATTTATTATTTAAAAAAAATTCCTACAATTTTGAAATATATTTTTATTTAATTATTTTTTAAGTTTTATTTATTTATACAAGAACTGGGGTACAGGCCAGAGGTGCGGGAGGGTAAGAGGATACACCAGAGACAGATCGGGGAGCAGAACAGGCAGACACACTGAAAGCACTGCTGAGGGTAGCAGTGGGCGAGACAGTAGAGGTCTGCTGCGCCATGCTATGTGGGTATCTTCCTGGCTGGCCAGGGATTGAACCCACACTGCAGAGGCTGCGGACAGCTTCACAGTGCTGCACTCAACCCGCTGCACCATGGGGGAGGCCTGAAATATATTTTTAAATGAATGGAAACAGGTTACAAAAATATGTAGCATACATTTTTTTTTGTAATTAAGGCATATGAAAAATCTAGAAAATATAGTTTCACAGGTTACTAATAATGCTGATGTAAAAATTCATGGGATTATAGGTGTTTCCTTTTTGCAATTTTGCTTCTTAGTATTATCTATTTTACAAAGAACATGTGTTACTTGTATCATAAAATTGCCCCTTTTCCTGTAAACTTCCACTTTGGAATGGCTCAGAACCTCACACTGCACCTCAAAATATAGGACATATAGCCAGACTCTTTAATCTAAAACTGGAATCTCCTTAGAACATGAAGATATGTAGTTGTAAAATTAGACATTCTCTTCTTACTTGCCTCTTAACTATACTCTTGTTCAAAGTACTAGGTGGTTCATGTTAGTTTTTAAATTTTTTTTATTGAAAAATTGTCATTTGAATATCTCTTTTGGTAACTACTATTGACTGGGAATAACCAGGGATTAGAATCACTTTCAGAAAGCAGAATTGTTGAAGGGAGGGGGCAAGATGGCACCAAGGTAGTGATGCTAAGCTCACCTCCTCCATGTACTCACAGGTAGACTGCAGCAGAAAAAAGCCAATCACTCCTAAAGGAAAAGCATGCTTACAGCATATACAAGAGTCATGTTTGGAAGACCCCAGCAAGCTGTGGAACTAGTCAAGCAGTTTTACACCAGCACCCAGCAGTCCTTCCAAGCAGCAAAGCAGAACTAGGAGGGTACTTACACAGTAACCCCAGAAGACATCAGCAAGTCCCCAGCCCTGGGTGGGTCCCAGAAAAAGACCTGCCACAGTAGGCCTTTGCAGATCTCAGTGGGTCCCCCAGAACAGTTCTTGGAGGCAGCCCACTGGTGGTAGGCACTTATGAAACCCTGTGGGCCCCAGGGAGGGTCCTGGAAGCAACACAGACCTGGTAGATTCTGACAAATAGTGGAGCAGACCCTGCCAAGTGGAGCAAAGATGACAGGCACTGGCAGAGGCAGTTATAGAACCTGGTCCCTATGAGGTCTAGTGCTTGGAGCTGCAAGTCAGAGAGGCACTGTTTGGATAGATAGTCTCTTGGGTCGAATCGAGTAGATTGATTGTGCCTTGATCAGTAGAGACTAGGGCAGTCTTTAACAGGGTTGATATTGAGATTCATGCTACGTTGAGCAGGTAGTAGGTGGAGAGGATCTGTGGGTTGTGGTTTGGAGTAAAGGACACTGGTAGGAAGGTGGACAGCTCATGTGCACTGTGGTAGGAATGCAGACTAGCTCACCCCTAGTAAAACAGTATAGAGGGACCTCAAAATACTGGATTAAGATGATGTGGTGTATACACAAAATGGAACACCACTCAGGTGTTAAAAAAATGAACTCTTGCCATTTGCAACAACAGAATTAGAACTGGAGGGTGTTGTGCTAAGTGAAATAAGTCAGAAGGAGAAAGACAAATACGAGATGATTTTACTCATGTGGAATATAGAGGGGAAAAAATAAAGGAAATGACAAAACTAAACCAAAACAAACCCTAGAAATATGACTGCAGAATTAAGGCTGCTAGTGAGGGAGAGGGGGAGGGTAAGGATAAAGGGGGAGGGGTCTAAAGGCATAGGGAAAAGGACTATGGGTGCTTTGATGCTGGGGGTGACGTGTGTATATCAGATGAGGTGTGAACTTATTCCCCTATATCATGTATTTTGTTGTAAACCAATGATAGCTCAATAAAAAATTAAAAAAAGAAAGTATATTTGTTTTAGGATTTACTCTATGCTTTTGGATCACTTGGTGTGGATACTGTGTGGTGATACTAAGAATTATTTTCAGTAGGTTGGAACTGAGAACTAAAATATAGACGGAAAGGAAAATCAAGGGAACTCTAGTAATGTTTATTTCTGTACTGGTAGCCCTGGCAACTACAGAACAACATTAATTTCTATAAATGTGACCAGTGGACTCGCTCTAACACTGCTATGCATGGAGTCCAATAGTCATGATCTAGATCTAAAAGGAAACAGTTATGTATTAAGGGGTTATTGGAAAACAAATCATATCACTCATTCTTCATCTGTAACACTTTTATAATTTTTTGAAGAGCATTTGCTCTTAACCATTGCTGGAACTGATGTCCCAAATTGGACAGTGAGGCTTCCTATTGCTATTGTATCCTCAAACTTATCCATTGAAAACCTTCAGGGTATATACCCTTATTTCTAAGCCTAAATCGAAAAGTTGGCTAGATCCAGTGAGAGGAGTAAGCCTAGAATTAAGTTCATCAAAGTCTAGAGAAATACTTTTCATGAATATGGGGTAAAGCACCTTGCTTTTATTAAAGTAATTAATTTGAATTAAATTAAAAGTCATCTATTTGGCTTGTTTCATTCAGACTGTGGGTACAATTTATGCTAAATGAGTAAATTCCAGATATTCATTTCACCCATAATTATTTCAATTTTGCATTCAACAGACAACTCTTCTACTAATTTATTATTTGAATGAAAGCCTAGTGAGCTTAAGGTACCCCAAAGTGACTCCCAAATTCCCAATGTACTGGGAAATTTCCCATGAAATCTCCATATTTACATGCCCAAACCTCCCAATTTTTAATCCTCCCACATGGGCAAAGTTAGAGGATGCTTCCTTCATGCCAAGGCAATTACCTTCTAAAATCTTTAGCATAGTGCTATGAATTTTATGGTAACTTTTTGTTTTGTCAGTTTTTACTTAGTAGATTTTTAACCTTCTGAAGACCGGAGCGATGACTTATTCATCTTTCCACATCCAAATCCAATGTTTTGAAATAGGCAATCAATGCATTAAGCACATGTGGAATGAATGAGTAGACAACTGCAAGAGTTTGACATTCTCCTTGTAAAGAAATGCCAAAGGATAAAACATTCATTTATTGTTAAGAATAACCTTAAATCTGTGCTAGTAGTGATCAAAAGCAAGGAAAGAAAATAATGATATTTTATAGTGCCCCTTTAATGACATAACTCTAGAAAAAAAGCAGTTTTTTTTTTTTTTTTACATTGTGTAAGTCAATTTGATAAAGTGGATGCTTTACAGCTCTTTGACTGCAGGGGTATTTTTATGTGTATGCTGTTTCTGCTCAATCTTGTCAGATAACTTTTTTTCAGTAAAATTGCAGCTACTTCTGCAAAAAGCTGATATCATTCTGCCAGTCAGAAATCTTACACTGTATCAGAATCACTGCACCAAATATACGAGCCAGCACATCCAAGCTTGTCTGGAGCTGTGAACAGACAGTACAGCTGCAGATTTCATTTTAAAACCATAGTGTAATTTAATAAGCTTCTAGTTTCTTAGGCACTAGATAAAACACAGTTTTAATGTATCGCTGCTAAGAAAAAGTAGTCCTTCTCTGTGTTTTCCCTCATCTACCCATATATCTGTTTGTAGCTACAACCTAAGGAGCTCTAGACATTACACACAATTTGGTGAGGGGTGGGGAAGTCTCATAATACCAAGCTCAGAGAATCCCTAGAAGTAACCTAAATTCAATGATAAAACACATGTGTTAAAATTTTGTCTTTAGCTCCAAGACATGGAGCATATACGCTAGACACATATCTGTTCTTAGAGGTCAGCTCAATAGCAAAAAGATGTTAAGTATAAATTAAGTGTCAGACCATATGTCAGGTTCCTGATAGGTGTTGGAGATAGAAGGAAGAATGATTTGAAGTGGCTTTTCTTGAAGGGCTCTCAGTCCAGAAGGGATGACCGACGACATCATAAATTGTAAAGGTACTCATAGAGGACTGTAGAGGGCCTAGAGAAGGGACATATATTTATATGATTCAAATCACCTCTTGCAGTTATACTCGTTGTGGGATTTTATCATAAGAAAGGAGTCCTGGCTATTATGGTCTCTCAATCTAGGAATACTGCATCGTCATTCCATATTCTCTGTGGTCTATACAGTATCTCTTTTCAGGGATCCACGACTATGTCCCAATCTTTGACTCCTGTCGTTCTCTTGGTTGGGAGGCAGTATCCATACCTATAGCTAGACTCCAGTTGGTATTTTTTATTAATTATTTTTTTATTTATATCTTTTATATCATTGTGTATTCCCTGTAAAATTCCTGCCACCAATTCACCTATGAATGAACCATCACCATGGTCCCTTATGCTCTTCTCTTCCCTGTTTTGATTGCTTTTCCTCCCCCTCCCTTGCAAAATGTCTCTGATTTATGGTTGCCTGGTAATTTTGTTAGTTTTTTATTTTTGTTTTTTCCCTGATCCTTTATTTGGTTCCCCTATAAGTTAAACCATTCAATATTTTTCTGTTTCTTTCTGGCTTATTTCACTGAGCATGATCCTTTCTAGCTCCATCTATGTTGCTGCGAATGGCATGAGTTTATCTTTTTTGATGGTTGAATAGTATTCCATTGTGTATATATACCACTTTTTTTTTTTAAATTTTATTGTTATATTCCCCATACAATTGCAGCCCCCCCATTCTGACCCCAATCCCTCCCCTCCCGCCCCCGCCCCCCTAAAAGTGTCTCTGGTTCATAGTTTTTTGTTGATTTTGATTTTCACTTTCTTATAGTTATTCATTTTCCTGGTCCCTTATTTAAGTTTTCTAGATTCCTGCTATGAGTGAGACCATCCGGTATTTTTCTTTTTCTTTTTGGCTTATTTCGCTGAGCATGATCCCTTCCAGCGCCATCCATGTTGCTGCAAATTGCATGTGTTTATCTTTTTTGAATGCTGAGTAATATTCCATGGTATATATGTAACACATCTTCTTGATCCAGTCATCTATTTTTGGGCATTTGGGTTGTTTCCAAAGCTTAGCTATTGTAAACAGTGCTGCTATAAACATAGGGGTGCAGGTGTTCTTTGGAATTGATGTTTCTGTGTCCTTTGGGTAAATACCTAGGAGTGGAATTGCTGGATCATATGGAAGCTCTATGTTTAGTAGGTCCAGAAATCTCCACACAGCTCTCCATAGTGGTTGGACCAGTTTGCACTCCCACCAACAGTGCAGAAGAGTTCCTTTTTCTCCACACCCTCGCCAGCATTTGTTGTTGCTAGTTTTTTTAATATGTGCCATTCTCACTGGTGTAAGATGGTATCTCATGGTAGTTTTGATTTGCATTTCCCTGATGGCAAGTGATGTTGAACATTTTTTCATATGCCTTTGGCCATTTGCATTTCCTCTTCAGAGAAGTTTCTTTTTAGCTCTTCTGCCCATTTTTTGACTGGATTATTTTCTTTGTTGTTGTTGAGTCTCATCAGCTCTTTGCAGATTTTTGTGATCAGTCCTTTATCATTAGTGTTGCGTGCAAAAATGTTCTCCCAGTTGGTGGGGTTTCTCTTTGTTTTTGTTATTGTCTCTTTTTCTGTGCAGAAGCTCTTTAATTTGATGTAGTCCCAGCTGTTTATCTTTGCCTTCACTATCACTGCTTTGGGTGATGTGTCTGTAAAGATGTCTTTGATGTGCAGATCACGTAGTGTTTCGCCTATATTTCCTTCTATATATTTTATGGTTTCAGGTCTTATGTCTAGTTCTTTAATCCATTTTGAGTTGACTTTTGTGTATGGTGTGAGGTAGTGGTCAAGCTTCATTCTTTTGCATGTAGCGACCCAGTTTTCCCAGCACCATTTATTGAACAAACTTTCTTTGCTCCAATGCATATTCTTTGCTCCTTTGTCAAAGATTAGTTGACCATAAATCTGTGGGTTTATTTCTGGATTTTCTATTCGATTCCATTGGTCTGTATGTCTGTTCTTGTTCCAATACCATGCAGTTTTGATGATTATGGCTTTGTAGTATAGTTTGAAGTCTAGGAGTGTGATGCCTCCATTCCCTTCTTTTTTTTTCAGTAGAGCTTTGGCTATTCGGGGTTTTTTGTGATTCCATATGAATTTCATCAATAATTGTTCTATTTCTTTGAAGAATGACATTGAAATTTTGATTGGAATAGCATTGAATCTGTATATTGCTTTTGGAAGGATGGCCATTTTAATAATGTTTATTCTTCCAATCCACGAGCAGGGGATGTCTCTCCATTTCTTTGTGTCTTCTTCTATTTCTTTTAACAGTGTTTTATAGTTTTCTTTGTATAGGTCCTTTACCTCTTTTGTTAGATTTATTCCCAAATATTTGATTTTTTTTGTTTCAATAACAAAAGGGATGGTTTTTTTGATTTCTTCTTCTTCAGATTTATTGTTTGTGTATAGGAAGGCTACTGACTTTTGCATGTTGATTTTGTATCCTGCCACTTTACTGAACTGATTGATGAGTTGAATTAGCTTTTCTGTGGAGTTTTTGAGGTTCTCTATGTATAATATCATATTGTCTGCAAATAGTTATAGTTTGACTTCTTCTTTTCCTATTTGGATTCCTTGGATGTCTTTCTCTTGTCTTATTGCCCTGGCTAGGACTTCCAGTATTATATTGAAAAGCAGTGGTGAGAGTGGACATCCTTGTCTTGTTCCAGATCTTAATGGAATTGCTTTCAGCTTTTCACCATTGAGAATGATACTGGCTGTTGGCTTGTCATAGATGGCCTTTATGATGTTGAGGTATGTTCCTTGTATCCCAAGAATTTCAAGGGCTTTTATCATGAATGGGTGTTGCACTTTGTCGAAAGCTTTCTCAGCATCTATTGATATTATCATATGGTTTTTATATTTCTTTTTGTTGATGTGTTGGATAACGTTGATTGATTTTCGGATGTTAAACCATCCTTGTGCCCCTGGAATGAATCCTACTTGGTCATGGTGAATTATCTTATGGATACATTGTTGGATTCTGATGGCTAAAATTTTATTGAGGATTTTTGCATCAGTGTTCATTAGGGAGATTGGCCTGTAGTTTTCCTTTTTTGTGTTGTCCTTGTTCGGTTTTGGTATTAGTGTAATGCTTGGCTTCATAGAACGTGTTTGGTATTGTCCCTTCCTTCTCAATTTTTTGGAAGAGTTTGTGAAGGATAGGCACTAATTCGTCTCTGAATGTTTGGTAGAATTCATTTGTAAATCCATCAGGTCCTGGGCTTTTGTTTTTGGGGAGGTTTTTGATTACCATTTCAATTTCGCTAATTGTAATTGGTCTGTTTAGGTGTTCTATTTCTTCTTTATCTAGCTTTGGGTGATTGTAGAGTTGTAGGAATTTGTCCATCTCCTCTAGATTGTTAAACTTGTTTCCATATAACTGTTCATAGTAGTTACTGATTATTCTTTTGATTTCTGCTGTGTCCGTTGTGATTTCTCCTCTTTCATTGATGATCCTGTTTATTTGTGCTTTCTCCCTTTTTTCCTTTGTGAGCCTGGCTAGGGGTTTGTCTATTTTATTGATTTTTTCAAAGAACCAGCTCTTGGTTTCATTGATCTTTTTATACCACATTTTTTTTTAAGATTTATTTATTTATGCATGCAAGAACTGGAGTACAGGTCAGAGGTGTGGGTGGTGAGAGGATTCACCAGAGACAGAGTGGGGAACAGAACAGGCAGGTTGACTGAAATACACTGCTGAGGGGAGCAGGGGGCAAGTCAGGAGAGGTCTGCTGCACCACGTGGGCAGCTCCTTGGCCGGGGATCGAACTTGTGCTGCAGTGACTGTGGACAGATTCATAGGTTGCATCTTAACCCCTTGTGCCACCAGGGAAACTGTATATATACCACATCTTCTTGATCTAGTCATCTAATTTGGGGCATTTAGGTTGTTTCTATATCTTACCTATTGTAAATAGTGCTGCAATAAACATAGGGGTGCAGGTATCTCTTTATCTCTTGGAATTAATGTTTTTTATGTCCTTTGGGTAGATTCCTAGGAGTGGAAATGCTGAGTCATATGGTAGCTCCATTTTCAGTAGTTTGAAGAATCTCCCCACAGCTTTCCATAGTGGTTGGACCAGTTTGCATTCCCACCAGCAGTGTAGATGAGTTCCTTTTTCTCCACATCCTTACCACCAGTTGTCATTTGGCTCACCTGGTTATAAACACTCCTGTTTTTTTTGCTCCAAGTTTCATGTCCATCTCTTCCTGGACCTAAACAGTCGTGACCCAGTCACAGAATTCTGTTGGCAAGTTGTTGAATGCAACTGCCAGACTGACTTAGGTCTATTCTTTCCAAAGGTTGGTAGATTCTTTGTGGTGGCATGGACCCCAGTGGGGCTACCCAGCCTTCTCTCCTTGCCACTTTAAGAGGCAAACCGAGCAGGTTAGGTCAAGTAGGATAGAAATTTATGAAAATCATTTTGTATTTATTCAATGAGCATTTACTCAGCATCTTCTGGGTGGCAGGCATTAGATTAGCACCTTCTGGATTCTTGAAATTAGAAACTCAGAAAAGATTTCACATAACTGAAAGTCAAATGGGAAATTGACATGAAACTAAACAGTTAAACTGTACTATCATGTAAATTAAATTGAGAGTTTGGGGAAGCAGAGGAAGAAGCAGGAGAACTGAAGACACAACAGAAGTACCATTTCATTTGTGTTTTAAATGACAGACAGTAGTTTGTCAGGAATTGGAATGTGAAAGAAAGCACTGTGTGTGGGGAGTGACTTTAGCACTGTGGGAGAAAAAGAGGGTACAAGGGATTGCCAAGCTCTGCCTAACACGTAAGTGGATCCTCCTGTCTGTGCATTTCCTATTATATTCTCCTCTCTTAATGGAGGAGACGATTTCCTCTCTTCCTACCAGAGGACAGACTTCTTATAATTTACTACTCCAAAAATGTTAACTTCAACATGTCTTGTGGAAAAAATATTACATTTTTGAAACTGACATGAATGGTCATTTTTTAGGTTGTCTCCAACCCATCTAAAATAAGTAATACACTTTTTAAGTGAAATTTACCCAGCAATTTACAATTAATGAGTAGTTAAAATATTTGATGTATCCGGTTCAGTTTTTCCTGTATACAACTGCTTCAATAATGTGCTCCACAGTTGTAAAATGATCTCAACAGCTTATAACCATCCAGGAAAGCTTTCATTTCATAAACTAAAATACTTACATTTAGTAAGAAGTATATGTAAGAAGATAATTCTCAGAGGCATTCAAACATTTGGAATTCCCTTTTTTTCCCCCAAGATTGAGGATGAACAAATTGGAAACAATTGACTAAACCAGTGATTCTCAAGTCAGATGTACATCAGAATCATACATGGAACTTGTTAAAAATGGAGGGGGTAAAGATCTGGAAATCAAGATTTAAAAGTTCCACAGATGACTTTGCTGCACAGTCAGAATTGTTAATTCCAGAATTTGATGACTTCTTGTGGATACATCTGTCACTTTAAGGCTGTTAGGAAATTTTCTGAATGAATAGCTAAATGATGTAAAATAGAAAAATTTACCTATTAAAGATTGACTTGTGGATGAAAAGAATGTGTTGTAATAGGATGCACAGTGTTTGAATTGGGTAGGATTGTTTGAAAACCACACTTGAACTCCAACCATCTTCTAGTCCCATATAACTGAGCATGAATCCAGGATTCACCTGTTAGTTCTGTCCTTCCCATTCCTATTAGTAATATCTCTGTCATTTCCAGTCACTAATATATAAGTGTCTTTTACTCCCAAACAAACACAGGTAGGAATGTGCTATTACTAATACGGGGTTTTCTTTTGCTGGAAGCAGGCATTTTCAAGCTGTATAGAATTTAAGATTTAGAAAAAAATAGGTGAACTTTGCTCTTGTGAATTCTCACATGATTTTGGTCCTTTAAAATTAGTCCTGGCTGAGCATTAAAATAGTTAACAGAAAATTTGATTTATTGTAGAAAATCAGATTAAACATGGACTTTTGAACAATATAAAATACCACCTACCTTCTTCTAAATTATACCTCACTCCAAGTATGTAACTATGGAAGGGAGGAACTAAAGGGAGTATTTGAGTCATTGTCCCACCCCAAAGAAAATGCAAGTAGCAGGGCCTCCCCTGATGGCGCAGCAGTTGAGCACTGGGCTGCAAGGCTGCCCACAGCCTTGCAGTGCCAGTTCCTTCCCCAACTGCCTGCGAGGGTCCCACCAAAAAACAAAAAAAACAAAAAAAACAAAAAAAGGAAAATGCAAGTAGCAGAAGGTGAATGCCAGACCAAGTAGAAAGAGGGGTGGTTTTCCTACGGCACAGGGGGAATGGGTACCAGAAAATAAAAGAAAGGGTATCAGGCAGAGAGACACAATATAGATCCACTACAAGTGTATATTGGATTGTATTGTTACTTTGTTTTCTCTATAACAAAATTTTGGGCAGGAGGACAAAAATTAAGACTTTTCCATTTAACTTTATTTTAAAACCATTCTTTAGTATGGCTGTTAATCAATAAATACCAGAAAGCTAGGAAAGAAGGTGAGTAGGCATTTTCCTGCATTAAAAAAAAAAAGATAATGCATTGCTATGAGTCAAAGAGAAAATTGGTTTCACACGTAAACTGCACTGGATACAAAAATAATTATAAAACAGTGGATTTTGCCTTAAATCCTAAGATTTGCCTGTGAAATAAAAGTGAGTCATTGTTTTAGTCAGTGGCCTAATCGAATATACTGTTCATTTGTGTCAAGACTGTTTTTATTAAAAGTAAGCAAAATCTGAAATTTTACTTTCACTAAGTAATAAATGTCATGAAAAGTCACAAGTTGTTTTATGCCATATGAATAAGCATTTTCAATTGGTATGATTTCCCAAAGCCAGCAGTTTATCCAGTAGTAACAATCTACAAACTTAATTGATGACCAAACCATCAAATACATTCTAACTCCATATTACTCTTTTCTTCCTCTCTACTTACTCACTTTGATTCTTTAATTTTTTCTTCATGGCCTCGTCCCATGTGGCAGCATAAAGTCCTTAAGTACTCTGTCTCCTGGGCCTCCTCCATGGCGCAGCGGTTGAGCGCTGGGTTGCAACACTGCCTGCAGCCCCTGCAGTGCCGGTTCGATCCCTGCCCACCGGCGAGGGTTCCACGTGGCGCGACAGACCTCTCCTGCCACGCCCGCTGCTCCCCTCAGCAGTGTCTTCCATCTATCTGTCTGTCTGTTCTGTTCCCTGCTCTGGCTCTGGTGAATTCTCTCACCCTCCCACACTTCTGACTACCCAGTGCTTGTATAAATAAATAAATAAATTTTAAAAACAAACAAACAAACAAACAAAAAACACCATCTCCATTCTTCTATTCTCATACTAGCTACTGTCTGTAAATCCTTTAATACAATATTCACATTTCTTCTTCTTTCCTTTTTTCTTCTTTGCTCCTCTTTCCCCCAGTGACTTGCCTCTTTCTTGTGGAAGTGAGTGTAGAGTTAGAGAAGCGTACTGCATAAATGGTTAGGGAAATTGAAATAATATGTTTAAGGGAGATAAAATGAAATGCAATAAAGCAAAAAACTAGAAATGAAAATCTTAAAGATAGTATGTTGTTTTGGTGTAGAGACTAATGCAGGACTTGCAGATTGAGACAAATCAAATGAAAAGGGTCATGATCACTAGTTTTTGCAAAACTTTTAAGTTATCTTTTGAACTTTTAAGACTCCTTTCTGAAGGGGAATTCCTCAAGGTGGCTATAAGGCGAGAAACCATCCTGCTTCCTTTCCACAACTTGTAAAACAACTTTAATACAAAGGTTCCCAAGGAGGGATGTGTGCGAAATGGGGAAACAGAGAATTGACTTTGACACTAGAATAGACCTTGAAAATGTGGGAAAATGAAAAGACATACCGAGCTCTAAAAATAACTTTATTGCTTAGATATTACTCGTAGCTCTATGTGAACAAATATACACTAAAGGCACAAAGGAATTCGTGATTTTGAAGAATCTTTGGAAAAAAAATATAAAGGCTTAAATAACTATACATGGGGTTTATTTTGTAATTGTGTGAAATATACTTTTTTTTAATATTGAGGTATAATTGACATTGTATAAATTTTAGGTGTACAATGTGTTGACTTGTTACATTTATACATTGCAATGCAATATGATTATCACTGTAGTTTTAGTTAACATTTTCATCACATCACATAATTTTCTTTTTTGGTGAGAACATTTAAGGTATACCCTCTTAGTAATTTTGAAGTATTTAATACAGCATCATCGATGATAATCACTGTATTGTGCACTAGATATTTAGAATTTGTTCATCACTTAGTTGCAAGTTTGTATCCTTTGACTATTTTCCCCCAACTCTACATTTCCAACACTTAATCATTGTTTTAATCTCTGATTCTATGAGTTTGGCTTTTTGAATTTCCACATACAGGTGATAACACGTATTTGTCTTTCTCTGGTTTATCTCATTTAGCATAATACCCTGAAGACCCTTACCTGTCACAAAGAATAAGATTTCCATCCTTCTTATGGCTGAATAATTTTCCATTGTGTATATACACTCCATCTTCTTTATCTATATATCTGCTGATGGGCACTTAGATTGTTTCCATTATCTTGGCTATTGTGAATAGTGGTGCAATGAGCTTTCACTTTTAATAATGGGAGCAAATGTAAGTTGCCCTCCAAATATAGACTTGCTAACCAATGACACTAATTTTGGCACATGGACACCAAAGTTCATTGTTAGGAAATATGGTCTGCATGATTTCCAATTTAGCATGTTCTGAGATTTTCTTTCTAAATTAACAGGTGGTTAATTTTTTGTGAAGCTGCTATATGCATTTAATAATAATCTGTTTCTGCTGAGCAGTTTTCTCTCTCTAATCAAGTTTGGTGATGGCATTAATCAGTCATTAGGGACTCATTTCTTTTTCACTTTTATTTTTGTGTCAAAATCTCCCATAATGATTGTAGATTTGTCAAGTTTTCCTTGTGTTTCTCTCAGTTTTTGGTTCATGTATTTTGCAGTTATAAAGGCTTTTAAATTGTCATTATATGGAGGATCACACCTTATAATGAATAAGAAATACTCTTCTTTCCCTTTTTAAAGGTTTTCTTGCTCTATAATTAATTTGAATAAAAAAATTTGCTATTCTTATTTTTCTTTGGAGGATGTTGATCTATAATATAATTTTCTCTTTATCTTTAATATTTCGGGGTCATTGTTCTAGGTGTGTCATTTCTATATAACATAGAAGTCTGTTTTTTTCCAGATTGTTTGAGATTTTTGACTTTCAATATATGATTTCTTATTCTATCACATTCATTATATTTCCAGTATACATGGACTTTGTTTCATTGTCTGCATTTTGTTACCTAGTAATAGCTATACATCACCAATTCCAATTGGGGGTGTTTCCCACAGCACCAATATCTCCAGTATCAGCTGGGTGTCCTACAAGTCAAGTCAATGTTGGCATTATGTACTTGGAGATAGCACTAGATCCCATAAGTTAAGGGTCAGTGCTACAAGACTGCCTGCCGTGTCCAGATCCCGCTAATATCCAGCCCCAAGTCCTGTATATCAACTATGCGTCTCTTCTTTTTTTTTTTTTTTTTAAGATTTATTTATTTATGTACAAGCACTGGATGCAGTCGGAAGCACAGGAGGGTGAGAGAATTCACCAGAGCCAGAGCGGGGAACAGAACAGGCAGAATGATGAAGTACACTGCTGAGGGGAGCAGCGGGCGGCAGGAGAGGTCTGTGTGCCACGTGGGACCCTCGACCAGTGGCTGGGGATCGAACCGGCGCTGCAGAGGCTGTGGGCAGCTTCGCAGCCCAGTGCTCAACCGCTGTGCCACTGGGAAGGCCCCTAAACTATGCTTCTCTTCTAATGACCACATACACTGGAGGTTCTAACAATCTTCTCCAACAATCCCCTCTTTCTTAGAGCAGTTCACAGAACTCAGAAACATTTCACTTCCTAAATCAGCAGTTTATTATGAAGATATAACTGAGGAATAGCCAGATAGAAGAGATGTTTAGGGCAAGGAGGAGAACCTTCACGCTTTAGACATGCTATTCTCCTCAAATTTCCACATGTTCAGGGTTCACCAGCCATGAAGCTCTGAATCCCATCCTTTGTTGTTTTTTTATTCAATATCTCATTACATCAGCATGACTGATTAAGTCATTTGCCTTTGGGGATTGATTCCACCTCCAACCCAATGTCCTTTCCCTTTCAGGAGGTCAAGAGATTGGGGCTAAAAGATCCAACACTATAATTAGATATTTGGTTCTCCTGGCAACCAATCCCCAGTGCATCCAAAAGTCAACTCATTAACAGGAGACACCCTTAGGCCCTCATTGTAGGAAATTCCAAGAGTTTTAGGAACCATGTATCAGAAACAAGAAAGGAGATACATAAACACCATGTTTTTTTTTTTCTTTCTCAGTTTTCTGCTCTTTATCTCATTGTTTTTTCCTTTGATTATATTCTTTATGTTCCAACTTTTTTTTATCTTATTTTATCTTTTAAGTAAGCCTTGTATTCAACTATAGTATACAGAAATAAAAGCATGCAAATAAATTTTTGCAAATTGAATGCCTACATGTAATCAGAACTCAGATCAAAACATGAAAAATGAACAGCAATCCACCAGAATCTCTCCTGCTCCCTCCTAAGTTACTATCACTCTCCTGAAGGAAACTACTATTCCTATTTCTAACACCCTAAATTAGTTTTGCTTATTTATGAAATTTATATAAATCCAATCATGCTGTTTTGTGTTTGACTGCTTTTGCTTAACTTGCTATTTGTGAGATTTATCTATGTTATTTCATGTAGCGATAGTTTTTTTCATTCTCATTACTGTAGAGCATATAGCATATAATTTTTCATTGTATGAGTATACTGCACCTTAACTATTCATTTTATTGTTGATGCTCCATTTAGATATTTTTACCATTATGAATAATTATGCTAAGAGCATGCTTGTCCCTGTTTATAATGGATACATTACATATTTCAGTTGGTGGTATTGGGTTGCAAAGGAAATCATCTACCTTACCCCCTCTGGATTCTTCCAGGCTGAAAAATAAGCAAACAGATATCAGAATGATTGATAAAAGACAAAGCCAAAAAGAAGTTTAATAAAAATATGTATATCTCCTACATACACAAGAGGGACACAGCATGACTCAGTAACTTGCTTATATGAATTGAGACACCATCTTGAATAACTTAGCTATTAAAGAGAATTAAGAATGGGGCAGGTCAGTTAGGGAGTTTATGAGGGAAAGGCATAGTAGACAAAGATATGCAGATCAAAAGCATATCAAAAGCAATTCTCTAGTCTTTAGAGCCTTCCACCCCCAATTAAATCAGCCTTTTGCTAAAAAGACATACTTATTTTGTGGTGGCAGATCTTTGCTTCCCTATAGAATGTAAACCTAGGACTAGGATTGTATATATTCAACATTAGATTTTGGATAGATTTGGTATGTAGAACGGTTTTACTACCATTTTTCCAAAGTGGTGGTTCCATTTTATACTCCTAAATGTAGTTAATATATGAGTTTCAGTTGTTCCACATGCCAACATTTTGTTTGTTTCCATAATTTTTTAATCTCAGCTATTCTGATGAGAGTATAATATCATCACATTATGGTCTTAATTTGCCTGATAGCTATGAACTTGAGTTTTTTTTTTTTCACATATACTGGCTATTTTGATATCTTTTTATGCAATGCCTTTGCTATTTTTTCGAGTATATTATCTTCCTTTTTCTTATTGCTATATAGTAGTTTTTTATATGTCTGTATATGTTATATATGGCTGTATGTATTGCAAATACATCCTAGTTTTGTGTTTATGAGTACTAGAAATACTCACTTTTAATGTAGCTTAATTTGTTATACTTCTTTCATGGCTATTCTTTTTGTGTTTAACTTTTAAACTCTTTATCTACACTAAAGACACTGAAGATTTTATTTTTATATTTTCACATACACATTTAATCATGTTTTCCTGAAAATGTTAATATTTACTCACAATATAAATATCCTCTTTTTGCTTCCACTTCCCGGGCTTCTTTTATGTTGAGATTCCCTGTCAATTCAGTTTTAGTTTGTTACTGATCTTTTCCATTTTTATTATAGTGTAGTGTATATGTGCACAGCAAATCTTAAGAGTTCTTGTATTTTGAAATGTCTACTTCTTGAGTTCTCTTTATTTCTGTCCAAACACTCATGTAACTACCAACCCAATCAAGATATAGAACATTTCTAGTTATCTAAAAGTCTCCTATAAAACCCATTTCACTCAGATTTAGAGTGATTTTTATATAAACAATAGGTAGCTTATATAGCTTCCTCTCCCAATATTAATTTACCACAAAAATCAGTATAATTTTCTCCCTTAATATTCCAAAGCATAGTGTATTAAACAAGATAGATTAGATTATGCTGAGTTAAAAGTCTACAAATCTCAGCAGTATAACCTAAAAAAAACATTATTTCTTCTTGTGCTATGAGTTCTGCTCACCTTAGTTACTCAGAACACAGGCTGATGGAGATTTTATTTCAATGTGAATTTCCATATTTTAGAAGTCTTTAAAGGAAGAACCATGCTTTCAGTATCAATTTCTAGACTAGGGTAAGTTACAGTAAAATACAGCATCCAAATTTTAATGACCCAGCATAAGTGACTATTTGTCACTCATATTACATCTATTTCAAGTTGGCAAGCATGCCCTGTTTATCAGTAGCAATTTAAAGGCTCAGATTATGGAGACTCCATTCTGATACCTATTTCTAGAATCAAAAGGTGAAGAAATATGTTCTAAGGCATACCAAGACTTTCGAAGTTTCTGCCAGAAAGTGACACACAGTTATTTCTGCTCATAATTCTTTGGAAGAGCAAGTCATGGTGTTATATCTAATCACAAAGTAATAAGGAAAAGCAATCCTCTCACCTGGTCTTACAGAGGGATTTTTGTGAACAGCTTCATTTTCTATCATAGGCATCAAGACCATTTTATGAATCTTAAATGAATGCATGTGAAGTGCTCAAGTTCAGGTCACTTTAACAGTCACTGACTCCAAACCCAAGCTTAAGAACTTCAGGTCTTACAGGACCTAATGACATATTGCCACACCTGTTTTTTTTTTAAGATTTATTTATTTATGCATACAAGAGCTGGGGTACAGTCCAGAGGTGTGGGGTGGGGGGTGAGAGGATTCACCAGAGACAGAGTGAGGAACAGAAAAGGCAGACTGCAATACACTGCTGAGGGGAGCAGCGGGCAAGTCAAGAGAGGTCTGCTTCGCCATGTGGGTTTTTCTCTGGCCGGCCAGGGATCGAACTCATGCTGCAGAGGCTGTGGATGGCTTCATAGTGCAGTGCTTAACTCCTTGTGCCACCAGGGAGGCCCAATATATTTTTTAAAGATTTATTTTATTTATTTATGCATACAAGAACTGGAGTATAGACCGGAGGTGCAGGGGGTGAGAGAACTCACCAGAGACAGAGTGGGAAGCAGAATAGGCGGATCTACACTGCTGAGGAGAACAGCTGGCAAGACAGGAGATGTCCGCTGCACCACGTGGGTTAGATCCCTGGAAGGGGATCCAACTCATGCTGCAGTGGCTGGTGATAGCTAGAAAATGCTGATACTTTAACTCCTTGTGCCACCAGGGAGGACCTATTTCCACACCTTTTGATCTCAGTCTCAGGGTCCCCAAGTCTTACTGGCCCTGGCATTATCAATTTCTCTTATAATAGACTTTCTACTTCAACTGCTCTATAACTGATGTGACCCTCATGGCCTCGACAAATATAATATTCAACACACTAATAGGCCAATTCTTTGTGGATTTCTTAATCTGAATGTGGGAGAACAGATTTCTTCCCCTTTTACTATTTTAGTCTATCCCATCATACTCCTTCCGTGAATGAAGACTTGGGTAAAAATAAGAAAAGTAGTTGAGGATCTGTTGGCATGTTACCTGAAATTGTGTTATAGAGCTTTGGGGTTTCTAAGTTGCAGTAAATCCTGGAGTGGTCGAGGGTGGCCTTCTTTGCACCTGTGAAGTAGTTGCATTAATTTTTATGATTTCATGTCTTGTGGGAGAACCGGGAAAGACTTTCTCTACTTCTTTGTTTCCCCAGTTGCATGAGCCACAGGACTTGCTTTTCCTTAGCTTCAGATTTGGGGTTTAGTTTCTGGCTCAAATGTGTAACTTTCTCCTACCCATTCAAGTTCCTAAAGTGTCAAAAAGAAAATAAAAAACCTGATCTCTAACACACAGAGATACACACACGCACACGTAGGCACCCAATTCCCAGGGACATTCTCTGATGGTCAAGTTCCCTCAAATAATGTCAACCTTTGAATCCTATCTGGGTCTCTCCAGCCCGGAGAATGTCATTCCTGCCTAATACAGAGTTAAACAAAGTTCTGTTCTCACTTTTATTTTTATGGCAGGAGTGTCATAAAGATTATTCCAGATTGCCAGCTCTAATTGTTGTTTTGCTTTAGAGATAATGAAGAATGGAACTTGAAAAGGGAAAGAAGAACAACACACACTCAAGTGCCATCTTCTCAAAATATCTTCTCATGGAAACATTTGGTCTCTCCATATGAAGGGATAATTCTTGATGGGAGAACACATTTTTTAAATGTTCCAAGGTTTTACTTCTGGTCCACATTATTCTTTATTTGTGGCTATATCATGTCTATTCTAGCCAAATTCTGTCCTTTGAGTGAGGGTACAAAAATAACCATTGTAAGTAGTATTTTTGAGCATTAATTGTGTGTCAGAATCTGTACTAAGCATTTTATGCATATTATTTCACTTACCAGTCTTTAGAACCTTGTGAAATAGATGTTGCTACATTTATTTACAGATCACAATTCCAAGATTACCAAAGAATGAGAAGACTCTAATTTTTAATTTAGGTCTCTCTCAGTTCCCAGCTCTACTGTGTATACAGCCTGTGATATCCTTCCTATATCCTGCCGTAGTTCTAAATTCTTTATTTTCTTACTGAACAACAGTATGGCTTCCAACTTAGGAAAGTGATGTGTAGGAGCTCAATTTCTTCAATGTATAAATAATAAAAAATGGGCATGGTGTTGTTACCAACTTTATTAGGATTGCTAAAAATGGTATAATTATGGGTATCTAAAGAGATCATGGTGTTTTCTTGTTTTAATTGAGGCCCTATTGGTTTACTACATCATATATGATTCAGAGGTATAGGTTCAGGTGTATGTGACCACACCACACCTACCCCCAAGGCACCCATGGTTCTCTACATAGGCCATGGTGCTCCCTCCACAGCCTGCTCTCAACCCTCCCCTAAAGACATGGCCTATGCATTCTTTCCCCTCAAATTTGGACAGGATTTGGTGACTATCTTGATGAAGATAATGTGACAAGACATGGCTTCTCAGTTTAGGATTGAAAAGTAAGAGCTTCTGCCTTTTTCTCTGAGAGCCTTCAGCTGCCTTGTAAGGAGTCTGACTAAATCAGGTCACTGATTGAAGAGGTTCTAAAGAAAGGGATGGAAAGAGAGAGAAATTCCAATGCCCAACTTTTGAGTCTTCTAGCCCAGATGCCATGTGAGTGAAAAAGAAGCATTAAAGATGGCCTCAGCCTTCACCATTATCTGCCTACAAAACAGAATCACTAACACAGAGTTATTTTTAAGGCAGGAGTATCACAAAGATTATTCCAGATTGCCAATTGTAATTGTTGTTTTGCTTTGGAGATAATGAAGAATGAACTTGGAAAGGAAGTTTCCAAGCATGAATCACTAAGCTGATCCCAGTCAACCCTCAAATCCTTGAGAAATAGTAATAATGATAATGATAATAATTGTCATAATAATAATAAGCAACAGTTGTTTTGTGCTCTCACATTTCTTATGCCAGATAATCAGAAAAAAGCTTAATACTTAAGGTACTTCTCTAAGTATGTCTTATATGCTTAACTCATTTAATTCTCTTAGCTCTCTTTTTTTTTTTTCCATTTTAAATACAGGATACTTGATTTAGAGAAAAGGTAAATGCATCAACCAGCTTTATTCTGTTTAACAAATAGTGCCAAAATCTAGGAGTTTAGTAATGATTCTGCTGATTTGGACCTGGCTCAACTGATTTGAAGTGGCCTCACTCATGTATCTTCCACTAGTTATTGGCTCTAGGGGCCAGAGAGTCTGGGAAACCCTCTCTCTCATTTCTGCCTGTTGACTCTTTGTCATCTGGGAATACTGTGGTGACTGATCACGTGACCCCTCACCATCCAGCAGGCTAGTCTGTGCTGTTCACATGGTGGTGGCCATGTTCCAGGAAAAGGATTGAAGCATCCAAGGGCTCCTGAGACCTAACCTTGGGACATGTACAGTGTTATTGTGGACATATTTTGTTTATTAGAACAGATCACAGGCACACCCCAGAATGAAGGGGTTAGAAAAATGAAATCTGCCTCTTAGAGGCAAATCATAATATCATATTGCAAAGGATGAGGAGGGAGATTCTTGGGGCCATTTTGCAACAGTAGGCCCTATTATATAACTTTCCCATTGTTGCAAAGGTTGTAAGTAATAGAGCCAGGATAGGGACCCAGGCAGCAGGAGTGTAGAGGGAGTAACCTTCACAACCATACCACACTGCCCCCCGAGTATGTGACAGCTATTATTCACTCTTGTTGAAAACTACCTTAAAAGACAGGCTGGTTCCAACACCAAATCAGGAACCAAAGACTTTGATAGTAGGTTAGAGTAGATAGTTAGAATCTTTACAGAACCATTTACCAGTTGTTTGTTTTGGATAAATTATTCAGACTTTTCAAATCTCAATTTCCTCATATGAAAAATGGTAGCTTTTAAAAAGAATTTCTAAGATAATAAGGGACAATCAGTCCTTCCATAATGCAACATATGCCTTCCTAAAAAATGATTTGCTATGCAGAATCACACAATAAGAACTGCAGGGCTTTGGGGAGGAAAGAGGTTAGAGGTATTGGTGACACACATTAAAAACAAAAGTCTGTAATGAAAATTGTAGTATAATTTACATGCTACCTGGGTAAGAGATACAAAAACAGTGTAATAATGACAACCTTTATAAGGAAAAAGACCCGAAGTTTTCTTGCGGAATTGATTGTTGGAAAGGTTACACTTTCTGAGTCCCTATGGGTTGGTGCCTGAGCGATATTCTGAAATTATGGAAGTTGTGATGCCAAGTGTGCAGGAGTGTGAGTCAACACAGGTGGGGAACTGAGGCAGCTGGTAGGTGCTTGAAGAGAGTGTGTGTGTGTGTGTGTGTTGTTTTGTTTCAAGTAAGTGAAGTACTTTGTTTCAAGTAAGTGAAGCTTTATGTTTTGTGTAGTGGTTTTTGCAGATAAAATTGTGTACCATAAAAAACCATGCACATTCAAAATGTTCCTCAATGTATCAACCATTTTGGAACAAGTTTGTGTTTCCAAAACAAACATTTAAACAGAAATTACTATAGAATTATGACATGCATCTAGTACTTGTTACTACTCAACAAATATTAACTCATTACCATTAATAGTGAGATATTGTTGAATACAAAAGAAAGACAGCCTAATCAATGCATTAATGTATATAAAGAGAGAATGTGTGTGTGTCCAGCAAGGAATCTAGCAAAAGGAAGGCCAGTGGAAAACAAAGCAATGTGTTTCCAGCACTGACCAGAGAATCCAAGGGTCCTACACCTTTCTGGCTGGTAAATCTCAATTTTGAAATGGAGGTGTCAAGCCTAACAACGCCAGTTATTAAGGTCACGCAACTTCTTCCTTCTGTTACAAATCCATGCTCACCTAGCAAACTTCTGATTATGATTTACCTCCTCATGTTGTTAGGAAGCTTCGTTCTCCTGCTGACATAAACATTCTGAACTACTTGGCAGTTACGTTTCTTAGTGAAAATTGCTAAATTGGCACTCTGCTTTGTACATCAGTCTCTTGTAAATTCCCAGGGATTAATCAACTACAAGCCCACTGACACACTCCATTTTCTGGATCTGCAAAGCTAAGGAGCAGATGCTTGTACGTGGTGACCCTGAGAGGTAACTGTACCTAGCCAGTCTGATAGTTGCCTTCCCAGATGACACATGTACCCATTTTCCAATGGCAGAATGCTGGCACTAACTGCATCAGATCTGGACACACATGCATGTGAACAGATAGAAGGTAGGTTCTTTCTAAGACTGTCTCATATGGAATTAAAAGTTAATTCTTAGTTCACTGACAATTAGTTTCAATAGTTGGGATGTGAATTTCAAGGCAGAGCATCTCTACTTGTAATATTTAGGTTTTAGATGCTGACTTTGAATGAATTTGCACCTGCAAAAGCTGACTTTTTTCTTGCTTCAGGGGGTAAATTACCTCAGAAAGAAAGAGTATGACAATAGCTGTCTATTCCATTCCCTATTCATCTTGAACCAAAACTGAGCTAACAAAAGCACACACAATTAGTGTCATCAAAGACAGAACTTAGAGATAAATAGATCCCTTTATTATTTTGTTTCATTGCAATAATGTCAAATTTCTTATTCCATGATTGGGTATGAAAAACACCTCTTTTGAAAATGCCAGGTTTGCAGTCGTTTCTCTTACCAATTGAGAGATTTGTAGACTTTACCTACCAATGAGCATACCATAGCAAAAACAAAACAGATATGTGCAGATGTCTATATAGTCTGTAGGCAAAAATAATTGACCAGTTATGTAAATTGGAACCATGAGCATGACCATGAATTTTTTCAGAACTTGTAAAGTTCAGTACTATCAATATCTACCATTTCATAAAAACATCTTAATATTTTAACTACTTCAATTGTAGTTTGCATTTTTCTAGGCTAAAAACACCAATTTTCTGCGGTTGCATGCATTTTTATTTTCTTTAAAAATTCCCTCAATAACTCAATTATTTGTTCAATAAATATTTATTAAACACATTAACTGAATCTCAGGCACCATATTATATGCTAAAAATACAATTACATGATCCTTAACCTCTAAGAGCTGGAAGTCTGCTTGAGGCAAAATGCAAATCAATGAACACTTATTACATAATTCATTTTTTCAGCAAATCTTCATTGAGAACCTAACTAAGAGCCAGGAATTATTCTGGGGCATGTGACAATGAATCCAAGAGACAAGACCCCTACTTTAGGGAACTTGCATTGTAGGAAACAATGAATAAGGTAAGAAATAAAGCAAGGTGGTTTCCCATGGCTGCACTGCTATGAAGAAATAAAGCAGGATGAATCAATATAGAATGAGTACGGAGGATGGTAGTTTACCTGGGATTGTTAGAGACAGCTTCTCAGAGTAGGAAATCTATGCTGAGATCTAAATATCAGGAAATGACCATTTGGAAGAACTGGAGAAGGGGTTTCCACACAAAAGAGTAGCAATTTCAAAAGCCCTGAGAGAAAAACAAGTTTGGTGTATTGAAGCTACCTTACACAAGCCTGGATGGTGGAAGCAGGACAGGGCTCAGGAGTCTGGGCAAGAACCTCAAGACCATATTAAAGCTTTGGAATTTCATTTAGATGTGATAGACTTGGTGTTAATGTTGGTAGTTGCCGGCCATTGAAATAACCTGACACATGTTTTTAAAGGATTCTTCTGGCAGTTTTTATAGGGGCTAAATAGAAATGGATAAACAAGTTGGTATTAGCTGTAACCCAGGTAGAAGATGACAGTGGTGAGGACAATCTCAGCCATGGTTAGAATTGCATTGTGACTGGTGCTACAGAAATACAAACGTAAGGATGTATGTGGAATTAATTCTGTTTCGAAAGGTTGGGAGTGCATCAGAAGAGGCTGTGATGTGTATAAATAAAGCAGGGGTTGGTAAGCTTTCCTAAAGGCCAGGGGGTAAACATTTTTTAGACTTTAAGAGATATATAGTTACTGGTTGCAACTATTCGACCTGGTGCTATAGCTCAAAAGCAGCCTTAGGCAACACACCCATGAATTGGGGTGGCTATGTTCCAATATTTTTTTTAAAGATTTATTTATTTATGCGTACAAAAACTGGGGTACATGCCAGAGATGCGGGGGCTAAGAGGATTCTCCAGAGACAGAATGGGGAACAGAACAGGCAGACTGAGTGAAATACATTGCTGAGGGGAGCAGCGGGCAAGTCAGGAGAGGTCTGCTGCACCATGTGGGTTGCTCCCTGGCCGGCCAGGCATTGAACTCATACTGCAGGGCTTCAGATTGCTTCATAGTGCAGTGCTTAACCCCTTGCACCACGAGGGAAGCCCCCAATAAAATTTCAGTTGCAAAAAATAGACAGTCAGTGGATTTAGCCTGCAGGTTGAGATTTGGGGATTCCAGGTCTAGAGGTCATCTTCTTGAGCACTTTCGAGATTCTCCCATGTGTCTTATTCCTTTTTTTTTTTTTTTTAAAGATTTATTTATGTCCTTTGGGTAAATACCTAGGAATGGAATTGCTGGATCATATGGAAGCTCTATGTTTAGTAGGTCCAGAAATCTCCACACAGCTCTCCATAGTGGTTGGACCAGTTTGCACTCCCACCAACAGTGCAGGAGAGTTCCTTTTTCTCCACACCCTCGCCAACATTTGTTGTTGCTAGTTTTTTTAATATGTGCCATTCTCACTGGTGTAAGATGGTATCTCATGGTAGTTTTGATTTGCATTTCCCTGATTACAAGTGATATTGAACATTTTTTCATATGCCTGTTGGCCATTTGCATTTCCTCTTCAGAGAAGTTTCTTTTTAGCTCTTCTGCCCATTTTTTAACTGGATGGCGCTGGAAGGGATCATGCTCAGCGAAATAAGCCAGAAAGAAAAAGAAAAATACCGGATGGTCTCAATCATAGCAGGAATCTAGAAAACTTAAATAAGGGACCAGGAAAATGAATAACTATAAGAAAGTGAAAATCAAAATCAACAAAAAACTATGAACCAGAGACACTCTATGGGGGATAAGGGGCGGGAGGGGAGGCATTGGGGTCAAAATAAGGGGGTTGCAATTGTATGGGGAATATAAAAATAATTTTTTTTATTAAAAAAAGATTTATTTATTTATTTATACAAGCACTGGTTACAGCCAGAAGCGCGGGAGGGTGAGAAAATTCACCAGAGCCAGAGTGGGGAACAGAATAGGCAGAGTGATGAAGTATACTGCTGAGGGGAGCAGCGGAACAGCAAATGAGGCAGGAGAGGTCCGTGGAGCCATGTGGGACCCTCGCCGGTGGCCAGGGATCAAACCAGCGCTGCAGAGGCTGCGCGGAGCCTCGCAGCCCAGCGCTCAACCGCTGCGCCACCAGGGGAAGTCCCTGTCTTATTCCATTTCCTTTCATCTTTGCTCTTCTGATTTATTATTTTAACTTTGAGAACCTAGACATTTTTTTCTATATTATTAAAAAAATTATAGGTCAAATTGATGTCCCCAACATACAATCTGCTCAAAGTTTGATCTGATAGCCAAAGATAGACATGACCTGAAAACTCTCTCTCTCTCTCTCCCCACCATCTCCTTCCTGTGTGCACACCCATGCATACACACATAACCCAAGGCAGACAGCAGAGCATCAGGGCCTGAGATCAGAGAGTGCTCAGATTACTGACATAGGATGAAATGTCCTGATCACAGTTAGGACATTTATTTGCACCAGTTGATCTTACAAATGTATTTTTAAATGTGCTTCAAGGGACAGTCACTGGAGAAGTCTCCTGTGTGCCCTCTTAGGGATCCAGCTGCCAAGATGCATTGTTTGTTGGAAGGAAGCCTGCCTTGGAATCAGCTTCCCAGGCCCATATTGCCCATCTGTGATGTGAGATGTTTGGAGGAAGAGTTTGGAATTTGTCCAACCAAATACCAGAGACAGACTGCCTCAGAGTCAGAGGTGATTCAAAATTCCCTTGTCATTCACAGTCGATTGCACAGCCTCAGCTAAGCTTGCCCTGGATGGCTTGGGAGATCCTCCTTCCACGATTCGGCTCCTCCACAAACCAGCAGCTTCAGCCTTCACACTTTGTAACTCTGTATAAACATTTTTGTGACACATCCCAGAGAAGCAACAGGGTGATGTGACATGCACTATATTCCCATTCCCCGGCACCCATCAACAGCCCTTCCACAACCATATGGGTGCCCCCTGTAATGATGCCAGAAACCCACACTTGCTTGTTTCTTCCAGTGCCTCATGTAATTCAAATCAGTATCTATCCCTCCAGCCCCTGAGGTGGTAGAGTAAGATTTCTGTGTTTCAGCTCAGGAAGCTCACCATGAGAGAGGAACTCCTCAGGACGCAAAATCATGCTTCTCCTTATGAGAAACAGCATCAGAGTCCAGTGGCCTGAGGAAATCATGAGTGACTCTGGATGGCGCTGGGAACCTGACAGAAGCAGTTGCAGTAATTTAATTTACTAGCTGGGCCATGACTGCCTCCTTCAATCTGCTGGCCTGGGGACTTCTAACAGGAAGGGCACCTGCTCTAAGACACATGGTTTCTGGAAACTAGGAAACATAGGTTATATGTGTAAGTACTTTGAGAGAGTACTTGGGAAAGTACTCGCAGAAATTCTTGGGGAAGGTCAACCTTCCTCACTGAGTCAGAGTATTTCCAACTGATAAGCAACAGAGAATCTTTAGAACAGAAGCTTTTGGGGGTCAGTGTAACTGCAATTGCCTCTTTGCTGACTAGGAATGCCTAGAACACCAGAGTTCCCTCAGTGATTTTCTGACAGTGAGAAAGGTCTCTGGTGAAAGTGAGTAAATGACAAGCCTGGAGACTCCCAGCAAGCAGGGATTATTGGGGGAGGAGGGAATTGTTTCCTTTCCCAGGTGAATCATGTAGCTATTACATTCCCTTTGAATCTTTAAATTCAAAGGTAAGAGAATATGTGTAGATCAGTCCTATGAGTCAGGTCCCCAAATCTCTTGTGTCTGTTCCTTGAACTTCTTTCCGGTGTTGTTATGAGGCTGCATATTTTTATCACTTCAGTCACAAGTTCTTATTTTCTTTGTCAGGAATGCGGAGGAACACAAATGGCAACACAAAAGAAGCACAAGAGGCAGCTTCGGGGGGAAAAGTTCTGTAGGCTTATAGATCTTATAGGAATTTAGCTGCACAGTTGCTCTTAGAATCCTGGACAGTTGCCGAAAATCTGTGCAGTAGGATGTGAAGAATGTTGAGTGCAAAGTTATGCTCTCCATCCTTCCCACTTGCCCGTATGGCCACAACAGTTATACAACTGACAAGATATTTTTATAGATTTTTCAAGTGGAATAACACATCGACCACTTGGGGGCTTATTGAGGAAAATTGTCAAGAAGTCCATTGACACTTCCGCATTGGTGAGCTGACCCTATTACTTACCTGGATCAAATAACTTGACAGCACAGGTGTCAACAGTTCTTGATCTCATGGATGATTTTAGACAGAGAAGAAACTAAATTATCCTTCAAATGATAAGATTGAAATATGTAAAGAGAAGCAGTTTTCTCCTTAGAAAGGTCCACTATAATACTTGAATCATAATATTGTAGACTCTTAGATTAGGAAGATTGATGATAAACCAGCAGAGTAAAATTAAGTTCTTCACTAAAATCAAAGAATTCAGGCAATTTTGTGGATGCGATAACTTCAAACTCTCCTGACTTGCTGTTGGTACAGGCTTGTGATGGGACTGACAACTTGTTGATATCAAAGGTAAATGATGTTTTGAAAAGCAACAACTTTTGCAAATCAACAGCAAACCAAGCCAACAACTCATTCAAAATTAATATGTTTTTATGAGCTTCATTTTAATTTTTTTAATATATTTTTCTTTTCTTTTTTTTCTTTTTTTTTAAAGATTTATTTATTTATTTATACAAGCACTGGGTAGTCAGAAGCGCGGGAGGGTGAGAGAATTCACCAGAGCCAGAGCGGGGAGCAGAGCAGGCAGAAGGACCGAAGTACACTGCTGATGGGGAGCAGCGGGCGGCAGGAGAGGTCTGTGCACCATGTGGGACCCTCCTCTGGTGGCTGGGGAGCAGCCGGGGATCGAACTGGGGATCGAACCAGCGCTGCAGAGGCTGCAGGCAGCTTCACAACCCAGCGCTCAACCGCTGCGCCACCGGGGAGGCCCACATTTTAATTTTTTTTATTTAACTTTGTCCTTGTAAGTTAAGGGGTTAAGTCAGAATCCATTGCTAGAGCTGCCATTTCCTTTACTTTATTTACATTCTTTTGCTTGAAGGAGATCTTGAGCTCCTGTGTTATCTTTGTGTGCAAAGATTTTTATTTGTAATATTGAATTGCCTGCTGGATATTTTATGGTGTAGACAACCTTCATCAACTTGTATTGTTCTATCTTTGTAAAACAATGCTTTATACCTCTTATATAAGTCTTAAAAGCCCAAGTTGATATTGCACAAAATCCATTCCTCTTTTAAAGCAAAGTTGGAGGTATCAGTGATTGTAATTAGCATATTAAATATAAGTTACTGCTGCCTCCATTTTATTAGTCCCACTTTTGTCCTTTGTTTTCACCTAAAAAATGTTTTCCATCCCATTATTTATAACCAGTGCAGGGATTCAAAATTGTCTTCTGACTCATCAGTTCTCAAAATGAATTAAAGAATTGATAAAAGGAACAGAAAATGCAGGATAAAATACTACAGACTTGCCAAAATTGTTGCAGAATTGAGATGTGGATGACATTTGAATTTCTATCTTCCAGAAATCACTTTGACCTGTTTCACATTGAATATTCTAAATTGGTCATTGTAAATATTTCCAATCAATTGTAAAATATTTCTGGCTTTCATATTTAGCTTAAAAATATGTCACTAATATACATAAACATAAATACAAAAGATGTGCTTGTCCTTGTTGACAGAATGACCACCTCCTATCTGAGGCACACAGCTGGGAAACACATGCCTTATACCCTTGACACAAGCACCATTCCCTGAGAGCTCAGCTTAGCCATCTCCCTGCTGACCAGTCATCAGGCCTGGCCCACCTGCCCTGCAGGCGCCCTACTCCCCCTACACACACACTGTGGTGACCCCTCTCTGGCACGCTTATTGCACCAAAGTCATCAGTTTTCTGGCTCCTTGGAGGCCACAGGAGTTCTGGTACCCTCTCAACATCCCTGTATCTACCTGAATAACCCCTCTCCCCATACGCACACCATTTAATTCCTTGACGCTGCTTCCTCTGAGTCTGTTTCTTCTAAGAAGGGAGGCACAGCGAACTTTGGGTTCATCTTCTCCATCTACCCACAACATATCTGAGCTTATTATACCATTTCCCTTCTCTCAAAGGGAGACAGGAAGGGGAAGGATTTCCGTAAGACTCCCCAGGCTCTAGAACCAGAAATTTTTCATCTGTTTTCTGTCACGTGGGACTTTCTTCAGCTGCATCGCTGCTTGTTTAACCAAAGCTTCTGGCACAGCTTTCCTCTTGTGATATGTAAAAATGAATTAGGTGAACTTTGAAAATCCTTTTTCTCCCAAGAAAATCTTGTTTTTAAGACTAATGTTGCCCACTCCAGGTTTTACAGGTGAGCAAACTTCACTTGTGAGGCAGGAATTCAACATACTCTCCCGAGGCAGGAAGCTGCAGTGTCTGCACCTGCTTATTCAGTGAGTCCTAGTCCCCTGGTGACCTCCACCAGGACAGCTTATCCTCACCCCTTTGCTCCTCACCCCAGTCCACTGTGGGGCCTATTCCCAGGCTTCAGCCTCCTCACCCCTCCAAATTTATCATTTCTTATTATGAAATTTCCTCCCCATCACCTTTCATTTTCTCTTCTACTTTTAGACTATAAATCAGTCTAGGATTCCAAGTTATTTATATACAATGCCACAGGATTTTTGGATTTCCAGCATATTCCTTTTTTTTATGACATCTGTACACATTTTGACAAAGGGAGAGAAAATCTCCCTACAACAGGAAGCTCTGGGATGGAAATCAGTGAAGTGTGTTCGTATGTCTCCCTCAGTCACTTATCTAGATAAGGGCAAATAAAACATCAAACCTCCGCTTTGAACTCCAAGTTGTCAGATCTTCCTCTTTGATAAGGGGGAGGGAAAGGAGAGGTAATCTCCCATTTCTGAAATCTGTTACCAGGTCAGATTATCAAATGGAGAGAAGAAATACTTAAATGGCAAGAGAGACTACTACAACATAACACAAGCATTTTTTTAAATGAATCGCCATTTATTTATTTATTTATTTATTTGGGGCTGTGAATATTTGTTTTTTAATTTTTTAAATTATTTTTTTACATCATTGTTCATTTTTAAACAATATTTGCTTCTCCCACCCCCCCAGGTGGAGTCCCCATAGAGTTTCCTTCACCAGTGCACCCGTGCACCATCACCTCAGTCCCCTGTGCTCCTCCCTCCCTCCCTCTCATCCCTCTCCCTCCTCCCCTGCAGGATGTCTCTGATTTATAATTGTCTGGTTTTGCATTGTTGTGTTTTGTACTGTTAATATTTTTTACACTGATGTCTTATTTGGTTCCCCTATATTCCTGCTATAAGTGAAACCATGCGCTATTTTTCTTTTTCCTTCTGGCTTATTTCACTGAGCATAATTCCTTCTGACTCCATCCACGTTGCTGCAAATGGCATGAGTTTATCTTTTTGATTGCTGAATAATATTCCATTGTGTATATATGCCACATCTTCTTGATCCAGTCATTTATTTTTGGGCATTTGGGTTGTTTCCAGGTTTTACCTATTGTAAATAGTGCTGCAATAAACATAGTGGTAAGACGAGCATTTTTAAATAACTGTTTAACTATTTTCCTTTCCACTTAGAGCTTAAGCAATGGATTCTATGGTATATATGAGAGAGAGAGAGAGAGAGAGAGAGAGAGAGAGAGTGTGTGTGTGATGAAAACATGAAATCTCATGCTTTAATCTAAAAACATGCAGGTTTTTCATTCTAATCTAGAATATATTTTTGTTTAATAGAAAAAAATTACCCCATGTGTAAAATTAATTTTCCATATTCATCTTTTGGGAGGCCTTGAACTACAGGTTAACAACCACTGTCTCCCTCCCTTTAATAATGAGGGCTGTGGAAGAGAAGACTAGCTGTTCACTAAGATTCGTATGCCCCTTCCACTGTAGAATAATTATAGGGAGAGTGCTACCAGCCAGGGACAAGGTTTCTCACTAGTAACCTCTATCTCCATCCTCTCCACCCACATCTGGATGTGACTTGTTCTTGTCACTGAGTTGTGAGTACTACAGACATTTTCTCCACATGCTCCAGAATGTGGTGATTGAAAAGCAGGGTTGTCTGTTCCCTCTGTGCCTTCCACAGTGTGCTTAGAACCATCTTAATGAAGGTGGTGGAGCTGGAAAGACAAAAAGCTAAGGTTTTGGAAGGTGCCCACCCAAGGCACACACTGGATTGTTACATGAGGAAGAAATCTATTGTGTTGATCCACTGACAATTGGATATTTATCTGTTATAGCAGCAGGAGTTGTCTTAAATAACGCAGAATGTGTATAGAAGTTTTGAATCCAAGCATTGCAAAATTATTTTGATTTAAGCAAGCTGCTGCAAATCCATTTGGGATACAGACACCACTCAGAAAGCAGAGAATAGAGAGAGGGTTCCTATGTTCTAACCATTTTCCCCATAGTTAATGGATTAAAGAGAGTGGAAATGCCTTCTTAAATGAGTAATGTATGCCAGCTGTAACACAACTTGTACAGAGAATATTATTATATTTGTTAAAAGTTAGTCTAGAGTGAATTTGTAAGCATAATATAAGTTATTCCTCTAATGTATGTGCTTTGTAGCACTCAATAAATATTCATTTAATGCCTGTAATGCATCAGGTGTGCTCTGCCTCTTAGGAGTTGGCTAAAGATGGGAAGGGCTCACCTTTCTAGTAGGGCTGAACATTGGAGATTTAGCCCACAGCCTCCTGGAACTCCACTTCAGAATCAACCTTATGCACAGCTGAAGTGCAGAAGGTTGGTGTGCTGTGTGGTACACCATGGTGCTATTGATGGCAATGCCTTCTGTGTTCACCACAAGACTCCCTACACTCCCTTCTGGCTCTGAAGTTAACTCAGTGTCTCCCCTACTTCTGCCATCTCAGACACAACAGATGCCTACGTGTCCCCAGCACTCAACCCCATTCATGTTTCTTTCAAGAGCAAACTAAATTATTTGGTAATAGGTTGACAAGAAATATTGAGAATCATTGCATTTCACTAATTAAGCTGTTTAAGACACTAGTGAAAGTCCTTATCTTACTTTCTTGGGGAAGTTGGTCACCTGTTCACAGGTGTGCAACCATCTCCTCTCCATAACTACAGACTTTCAGTCACTGTGAGAGCAAGCAGTTCTACATCAGACTTATTGAAATCCATTCAAGTTATTGATCTTAGTTGGCAGTTTAAGGATGTATAAAAACTGTGCTATTAAAATTGAACTGTGTTTATACTCCAGTTCATCCATATAGCATGAAACTTTTTTTTTCATCATATTCAACTGGTAGAAAACCCTGATAGTGAAGAAAATGTGGTATTGATATTCTGACTAACTCCATATCATAATAAGCACCTCTAGGTGAGACTCATGGTCCCCCCCTACTTAGGTTGGCAGGGAGCCTAACCTCCTGGTTCAGAGAATGTCTCTGTATTCATTGAGGTCTATTTGAGTCCCTGATATGATATAGTGTGACATGGAGAAAATTGCTTAACCTCCCTGATTCTAAAATTTCTGTCCTTAAGTTGGAGATAATAGATATGTGTGCCTGTTGTGTGTGTGTGTGTGTGTGTGTCTTGTTTAGAAGAGGAAATACCATGCAATGTATGATTAGTGGGTGGCAAAGTTAATGCTCAATAAATTTTAGTAGCTATTAAGTGCTGTATTAAATACTGCCATTATCTGATGTAATCCCAGGTGTTTATCTTTTCCTTGACTTTCTTTGCTTTGGGTGATGAGTCTTTAAAGATGTTATTGAAATGTATGTCTTTTAGTGTTTTACCTATATTTTCTTCTATATATTTTATGGTTTCAGGTCTTATGTCCAGTTTTTTCATGCATTTTGAGTTGATTTTGTTGCATGGTGAAAGGCAATGGTCTAGTTTCATTTTTTTGCATGTGGTGGTCTAGTCTTCCCAGCACTATTTATTGAACAAGCTGTCTGTGTTCCATTGCATATTCTTTGCTCCTTTATCAAAGCTTAGTTGTCTATATAAGTGTGGTTTTATTTCTGGGCTCTCTATTCAGTTCCATTGGTTTGTGTGTCTGTTTTTGTTCCAATACCAAACTGTTTTAATTATTATGGCTTTGTAGTATAGCTTGAAGTTTGGAAGTGTGATACCTCCTTTCTCCTTTGTTTTCATCAGTAGGGCATTGGCTATTCGCATTTTATAACACAGAGACATCCTGCAGGGGAGGAGGTGGGAGAGGGATCAGGGGGAGGGAGGGAGGAGCACAGGGTGATGCACAGGTGAGGTGATGGTGCATGGGTGCATTGGTGAAGGAAATTCTATGGGGACTATGCCTGAGGGGGTGGGGGGAAGCAAATATAGTTTGAAAATGAACAGTGATGTAAAAAATAAATAAAAAAAAACATTTATTATGCCAAATAAATAAATAAATATCTTTATGGAGAAAGATAAAATAAATAAATAAATACTGCCATTGTCATCTTTACATCACCTTCTCCAAAGAAGGTTATATATGTGAAAACACCTAGTAGAGCTGGGATCTGCTTATTTTTTATTTGGTAAGTTAAAATTACATATATTCAATGGGCCTCCTCTGGTGGCACAGGCAGTTGAGTGCAGTCCTGTGAGGCTGTTTGCAGCCTCTGCAGCACGCGTTCACTCCTGGCCAGCCAGCAAGAATCCCACATGGTGCTGCAGACCTCTCCTGTCTCGCCCGCTGCTCCCCTCAGCAGTGTGTTTCCTATCCTGCCTGTTCTGTTCCCTGCTCTGTTTCTGGTGAATCCTCTCGCACTCCCGTGCATCTGGCCTGTACCCCGGTTCTTGTATGCATAAATAAATGAATCTTTAGAGAAAGGAAAAAAAATACATATATTCAAATCTTGATTGTAGATGACCTCTTCATTTTCCATAGTAATCTTGAAAAGTCCATTCAATAAAACTGGCTCAGCAAAGAAAATTAACAACGTCAATGTGTATAATTATTGAATCTAAAATATTTAGTACTGTGTTAAGAGCTTCAGGTTTTTCTCATTTAATCCTCATAGAAGCTCTCAGAGAACTTAGTTTGTTCACAGTCCTCACAGAGGATTGGACAGAGGCCTGATTTGAATCTGATTGTTTGAAATACGAAGACCATACTCTTTCTAGAAAAGAATGTCCTCTTCACTACAGCAAACAAAAATGCATGGTGAGACAATTACAGGATTTCAATCATCTTTGACCTCACAGTCATTTTCTCCCAATTCTTATCAAAATGGCAATAGCAGTTGCCTTCTTGGTTGACCATAAATTCCCAGAGTACTCACTGAAGATTCAAAACCTCACTTTTCCCCAAATCAGGCCCTACTCCCTCATCTACACTATCTATTCTGAATCTGGATAATCTTACCAGCCCATGTCATTACTCTGCTCTGCTGCCTATTTGGAAGATGGGAGAAAGACTGAGCTTGTCAAAGCTGAGGTGATTAGGTCTGAATGGCAGAGCTCAGGACAGCGTGGGGGCTACTTCTGGCCCCCTGAGATTTAGAAATTTGTACAACAGAGAAATATGGTCAAATCATATATCCTATCAAGTGTGTGTTCTGAGATAAGCAAAATAATAATGACAGTTCTCAAATGCTTATTTTCTATCATTTGTTTCAGATCCTACCATGAAATACAAGACCACTTAGCCATGGCAATTTTTTTAAGTATAAATTTTTAAGTATAAATTTTTTTAAGTATAATTTTTTAAGTATAAAGTTTTTAATATTTTCAAAGTAGAACATTATTCCTTACTGTTTTCATTACTATTTAAATATAAGTTCTTACTCATAAGGCTTTCCTTTTTTTAATGTTCTTTGTCAATAGCTGAAGGTAAATAAAAATAACATTTGGATAATACATGCTAATAAAATTCATGAAAGGAAGAGTGTTTAAAACAGACTGAAAAAATCAATGCCATCAGACACCCACATACTCTAAAAACCTGTATTCAAAAAGCATATTGTTATTTCAAGAACTGTGACATTTCAAAGCTGTTAAGATGTCTTAAGCTCTTCCAAATTATATGACCTGAGAATATTAAGTAATTATTGGATTCTAATCCCTACGTATTCCAGGAACAAAAGCAAAGACAGTTATGTAAATAAGTCTGGACAACTTGCTAATGAATCACAAACCACTGAGGATTGATCAGCTGCCCATATTTTATTTCAGAAGCATGTCCTCAAAGAGTGGAACATAGATCTCTTGGCCCCAAATTTCCCAGATAATTGCACAAATTTTTATGGTACTTTGTATAAGGAGATGCAAACATCATTTTATTGAGACAAAACTATCTTCTGTGTTTCTTAGTTCATCTTTTATTTTTTTTATGGTTCTGCATGAGCTGAGTGATGAGAGCCATTTATATAATCCAGCCCCACATAAAGGTCAGAGTGACTGACCTGTGACTTTAGCATCTTCTGTCCAAGTCTGCTAAGCACAATGAGAAAACAAGGAAACAAGAGTTGAGTGACTCAGGAAAAAGACATAGAAATTCTGTGCAATAAACATGAATCTAGCATACTAGTTGGTGAGGAGTAAGGGAAAACTCAAAATAACACGGTCAATTTTTAAATAGTAGAAGCCAAGACATGCCAGTAAATATTCACATTCAATTAACATTTATTGACTGTTTACAATATGCTAAGGTCCACACTGAGTACTTAACATTTGTCGCCATTTTCATCTTCCTAAGAACCCTGCAAACAAAATGTATGGATTTTTTTTTCTTTTTTTTTTTAGAGAATAACTGATGTGCCTGAGTATTTAAAGAACAGGGTTCAAGACTTCGCAGCTGCTAAGTTCAACCATGTTTCACATCCAGGTTTCCCAACTGTGTCATAAGTAGTTTCTCCCAAAAGCAGTCTGAGGATTTATGTGCTAGTGATTGAGAAGGAGGCGTACCCAGTAGACAAGCAGAATGGAGATGTCAAGAGACCAGGCAAGGATGCCATTTTAGGGGAAGCTTCAAATTTAAATTTTGTTTTGGTGCAAAGGAAGTAAAATTTGCTCTCCCATATCAGTTAGTGTATGGCTAGGTCAGGCATTTTCCTCTGCAAAGAGCAATGCTCTTAGCTTGGGGCATTTAAACAAAAAATAGACTCACAGAGAAGTGAAAAGATCGTCAGGGTCTACTGTGGGCTTCAAGGCTTGTGCTTCCTACAGTTTTGTTTTGTTTTGTTTTGTTTTGTTTTTTAGAAAAGCTTTAAAATAATTAATTTTCTAAAATCAAGGAAACAAAAATGTAACATTAATAAAACACCCAAATCAAGACAAATACTCCAGAAGTTACCTTTGAAGATTGAAGATTGCACAGTTAAGGCAATTTCTTCAGTTCCAACAGAAAGAACCATCTGTACAAAGCCTAGAGCTTCACAGTCTGTGATATTTCCCCTTGAGTTTTCCCAAGATTGAAGGGAAAAGGAGACTATTTTTGTTGTGTTGTTTGCCTCCTCCTAATTTCACAGTTTGAAAGTCTATACTTGCATGAACCAACAACTGTTGGTTTAATTAGTCAAACTGGACAGTTTCTACTACTTCTTAATAAAAAATGAATTATTAGTACTCCCATCTTGTTAACATTTTTAAAAAGTTCTTCTCACCCTTCTTTTCTATCTGCAAATTTCTCTTCACTTTATTTCCATTAGCATGTATTTTTTTTTCTGGTCAAAAGGACAAGGTGATAACATTTATTTGAATGCTCTATGGCAACACATCATCAGTGTCTACTAGTTACTTGTGGGGGCACCTCCTCCAGACCCTCTTATAATCAGGAATTCTGGTTCCCCCACCCTCTCATCTGTTGTCTCTCTTGTTCCATTATGGAACAAGGTTCTATTATGGGCTAGGAACTTGTCTTCCACCCCCAGCCAGAAAACAATCTGGCTCTATTAGCTCTGTGATAAACCTTCATTAGGAATTGGAAATTTGACAGTAGTCAGCTGCAGATTTCCACTGGGAATAATAAAAGGGCTTACTGAGAATGACTAAGCCCCTCTATGGAGTGAACTATATGCTGTGTTCCACATAGTTAACCTAGCATAATGAGTAATGAGCACATAATGAGTAATGTGGTTCCAGTGCTAACCTTCTACCCTTCTTTCCCAGAGGTTGCTAGAAATGTTTATGACCTTGTTTCGTTTATGTTCTAAACTTTCTAATCTTTGTCTCAACATCCCTTGTCCCAGATTGTTTCATTTTCCTTGCTTCTCCATGTTGACATGAGTACTTCATTTTAGGCTCTGCTCTTAGAGAATTATCTCCTATCATTCTGTGGAGTGCATGCTTTCCAGAGCGGACTTCAACTGGTTCTCCCAAATTTAACATATACCATTATTTGGTATAAGAAAAATTAAGGTCGATTTTCTTGCAACATGTACTCTATAACAAATCAACTGTAACACCAGTTACACCAGATATAGCTTCCCTGTCTGTGCTGTTCATTAAAAGAGAGAAATTCTAGGCTTAGTAGCATTGGATTATATATCTCCCTTCTAGTACAGAAAGTGCGTATTGTCTGTTCCTGTTGTGCTTCCATAGCCACTCTGTGTGTCTTCCCAAAGAAATGCTGATGAACAGGTCTGGGGTTCAGAGTGTTTGTGCAGTGACACTCTTCATGGAAATGTAGCTGGGAATTGTAATCATATTTTGGGTCAATCTCAGAATCTTTGCCAATATAAAGGAGAGAAAGGATCGAGTGATTTCTTTTAATAATAAGTACAGTTAGTGAAATATAACCTGTCACTTATCACTAATCAAATATAGGAGTTTCAAAGTTTCTATGACCCCAAAAAGGCATTTAATTCTAATTTATAATCAGTTCCAGAAAAGGAAGTGACAGTCCACAGATCAAATTCAAGACAGTTAAACTAGGATATATTAACATCAAATTTAACTATATATTTTAAATCATATGAAACAATAAATTGAGATGGATTAGCAACTGGAGAGAACTGAGAAATGTTAAACATCTCTAAGGATATTTATCATTACAAAAGCAATTTTCTATCAAGTAATACTGATCACTTCCATTATAGAAGAAGCCAGAATTTGACAAAGGGTATAAATATCTCATAAGCATTTTTTAAAAGATGCTAAAATACTGTATGCCTTTTTTCTATTTTCAACTCGATGGAAATCTAAACTATTATTCTCATATTAAAGGCTCTTTGTCACTCTTCTACTGCAAATATCATTTCTCATTACTTGAAATGTGGTTATTTCTTGAAATTCCATAGACATATCCCTATGGTATTTTGTGACTATGGACTAAAATCCACTACAAGTCTTTCAAAGAATATTTAGGTGTGATGCACTAAATAAACTACAGAGGTAGAATCCTTAGCATAGAGATAGCTTGTAATTCAAAGTCATATTCATATAAGGAATCATAATAGGAAAACACAATGCCAGCACCTTGTTTTTCATGTACTTCTAAAATGATTAATTTGAATTTTGGAAGCAACCCATGCAAACACATCTAAAATCATGTGTTTTTTTGTTTTTTGTTTGTTTTTACTGAAAATAATATTGAGTGGATGCAGACTAAAAGGGATAGAGAATTTGTTGGTCACGGTCACCCATGATGAGTGCAGATATGCTCGGACAAGATCCAGCTCTGCTCTTTTCTGTGACTGGTTCGAATGTTTTGCGCATTCCCCCATTGTTCAACTTTTATCTGAATCTCTGGTTATTACCATATTTTTTAAATTTTTCAGGACTAATTCATATTTCAAAATTTCACTCTCCCTTGCTTCTATTATAATCTCCTGAAATATGAGACTAGTTCCAAATTCTATTATGTCACATAAAACAAAATGAAATTGGATATTGCCTTATCTTACCAAGAGTACATGTCTCAAGCATTTATGATATGAAAGGAAGGAGAATATGGGGAGGTTCCTATTAAAGAGGACAGGTGAGGATAGAGAAATAAATGTCTGATTCTCCTTGAAAAAAGAATAAAAAACCATATTCATTATGAGAGAGCACTGAACCTTGCAGGGGTAAGATGTATATAGAGTTATATAGAGTTTTTATTGCTTTCACAGAGGTTTGAAACCTGACTTGAAGATCAAAGAAAATTCAGTCTCATAAATTTTTGAAAATAGGATTTAGTTCCTGGTTTTAAAAAAGACCTCTGTCTATTGATTGATTAATTGATCAATTAATTGTCTTTGCCCATTAATCTATAGGGAACAATTTAAAAATGACTGGCAAAAAGAGTTTACTAGCTAGCTATCCAGTGGAATTTTGTAGTTTCTTGGCATTGTCTAATTGTATAACAATATGCACCTTTGTCTTTCACTAAGCTATTATACAGCTCTGTAGAGAAAGACATTAACTTGTAGAAAATGGATGTCAATTCAAATTTCTTCTTCTTGGCTATGCAATTGATTCCTGTTCATAGCAATACAAATGCATTTTGACCAGTAGAAAATATAAATCAAATCCTCATTTGAACCAGTACTAACGCCTTACTATTTCTTTATTAATGTGTCAAAAAGGATATATACCCATATTAGACTGATATTTTTCTATTTGTTGGAAAACTGTACTTTCACAACATGCAATAAGAGATTTCTTTACCTTTTTATAGGTAAAATGATTCTGGATAAGAGGCCATGATGCCAGTAGGAGTAAAATAATCTGTTACTACTTGTGGAATACTGTTTGCACAATAACAGCAATAGGCAGGATATAGTTAGGGATGGGCAGAGCTGAACGAATTGTGAGATTGTGAGCAAAGCCCTAGTTTTGTATCACACCCACCAACACACACATTTGTAGGAGGACACCACACAAACATGCTTATGGGGAAGAAATGGGGATGAAAATATATGAGAGCCATTTCTTTTCCTTAAACTTTGTTTTCACTTGTTTCTTGACTTAATATTTCTTGTATACATCATTATTTGCTTTACTTTTTGCATAGAAAAAATTCACAGAATACCTACAATTTATAGAAAATAACATTTATTTTGGCAATCTGTCAGTTTCATTTCTTTTAAAAGAAAATAATTTCAAAATACTTTGTCAGTTAAAAATTTTTAAATCTGTCTTTCCAGAATATGTATTTATAATTTTTGTGTGTTTTGTGCTTATTCAGAGGTACCTCATAGAAGTATTTGCTATTCCTTTACTGACCCCAGCCCTACAATTAACCAAAAACATCAATTTAAAATTTCTTACTAAATCAAATAGTGGTTTTTTTGTAAGCCACAAGGGCAGATCTGGGCAGGCCTGTGAGCTGTGGATAAATATGCAGCCTATGATTATGGAACAAAAGCAGAAGGGTTCAACAGAAAGCTGTAAGGTTGAGTAATAGAGGCCAGGACATTGGTTCCTAAGTAGAACACAGAGTTTGCAGTTCCAGACTAATTGATAATACAGACTCACAGCAAATTGTGCGCATTGAATATACTTTCACAACTCAGTCTATTGCTGAGACATCATTTGTTCAGTGTATTTCCTTCTCTGGAAGTTGCCATCAGTTGATGCAGGAGGAACTCAAACATGTTTCTTTCCTTAAACAGAAGAGTTTGAAGCCTTCATTGCTGTCTTGATGAGACAAATTTCTGTAGAAGTGACATATCTAAGAATGCGGAGTAGTGATGACATCAGGGAAGAGGCATTTGTCTAGTAAAAGTTGTTCACACTTCTTGGTCCCTGTGTAAGGCAGGAGAATTCACCTGCTGACCGTGTATGCTTGGGGCTGCACTTAAAGAGACCAGGGAACAGTTGTCCCCTCCCATAGAATAAGCCACCTAGTCTCAGAGTTGGTTTCTTCCTATTTTATTTAGCTTAGTATTCAGACCACTGTAGGACAGTACTTTTGAGCCCAGTGGTTATCTCTTTGTTTGAGCTGTGATATCTGCCATCTTCCTTGCTTGGTTACCATGAAAATCAAATGCATGCCTGTTTATTTTAGTCTGGTACATTCAGCATAGATATGAAAAAGAGGCAGATTTGATAGTACAAATGTAGATAATTTAAGAAAATGCATAAGAAAATACCTATTTTTAATCTAGTATTACTCAGACCTGACTAGGTTTTTAAAAATGTTTATTAAATTTTTTCAAGCCTATGGATAATTTTATATATATATTTTTTTTCTGAATCACTTGAGAGAATATTATAGTATTGTTAATGTCATGACCTGTCACCCCCAGGAATAAGGTCTTTCTATTACAGACTCACAATACAATAATCAAGTCAATTTTGCCTAATTGTTGGTAGTGTTAGTTTTGATCATATGGTTAAAAATGAAAGGTGTGCAGAACTTGGCAGTAGAGAAAGCATAAAGGATAGTATAGAAACATTATTCCCCTCTATCTCTTTTTTCCTTTAAATTCTCCAATTCTACCCAGTTCCAGACATTAATGTCATTGTTCAGAAATACTATACATCTGAATTTGAAAACATATTTTCCACTCCTGGACTACAAAATTCTCCTAATGTCTGTTTTATAACCCATGTTGTTTCACCAGAAGATATAGTGGGAGTGGAAAGGGGAGCACCCCCCAAAATGGACAGGGCCAGGACTGCATGGACTGACTTTGCGGGGGATCTGGAGGTTTTAGGTCTGTAGAGAAGTAGTAGCTTCTCCTACTACACATGCTGAAGGTGGCACGGATTGCTGTTGAGACCTAAGAATTCTGATTGCATAGTTGTGGGACATGAGTAGTAGGAATTTTTGGCTTCTGTGATGGTAACATCAGTGACGTGGTCTGTTTTGGTCTGAGTGGCCTGAAGCTGGATCCCAAGGCATCAAGAGACAGCACAGAACCAGGTCCCATGTTCGGTGAGAAAGGTCTTTCAGGGACTAAGCTTGTTATAAGCTCTATAGATTTGATATTAGGGTAGGTGGATTTTTCTAACAACAAGCACAGGTAAACACCTCCCTCTGTTATGTAGAGATAAATAAGGCTGAAAATTTATAATGGCAAACTATCCTTGAAATTAAAAAAAAAAAATTGGGCCTCCCCGGTGGTGCAGCGTTTGAGCACTGGGTTGCGAAGCTGCCCGCGGCCTCTGCGGCGCCGGTTCGATCCCTGGCCACAGGGGAGGGTCCCACATGGCGCACAGACCTCTCCTGCTGCCTGCTGCTCCTCTCAGCAGTGTACTTCAGTCCTTTTGCCTGCTCGGCTCCCCGCTCTGGCTCTCACCCTCCCGCGCTTCTGACTGTACCCAGTTCATGTAAAAACAAACAAACAAACAAATAAATAAATAAAACATGCCTCTTAAAAAAAAAAGAAATTAAAAAAAATTAGCATGGACTCTCAAATTAAAATGTGACATTTGTTATATAAAAATAAGTTCCTAAGCTACTTATGAACAGAGCTGCAGCTCTCTTACATTACTGTTTTCTGATAATCACAGCAACTAGGCTCTTTTTATTCATAGAGTTATTATATATGGAGACCCTTTGGATGTGGAACTCCTGGATTATTTATTATCACTCTGTTTTCTGGTCATTTCAAACAATTACTCATTTCCCTTAACCAGGTTGACTAATTTTCTTTCTTCCTCAAATAATTCATCGTTTGAGCGAATTGACCAAGTAACAGCTTGTGTTCTGGAGATAATGCAAGTAAATGCGGAGCTGACAGCTAATCTAAATGAGACCATTTGTTTTGAGTGAATCTTAATGTGGTCTTAAGAAAAACAACCATCAGAAACTATTCCTTGACAGATAAGCTAATAATTTTGAGAAATGGAGGCAGTTATTTTTCAGGCTTCCTGTCTTTTCCCTGTGTTTCTTAAAAATTTGAACATTTATTCAGGGATGATGAGGATACTCCCATGTTGTTATGAAGAAAGATTTGCTTTCCTCTAAACTAATAAAATATTTTTATTGTCATGAATTTAACAAGTACCTTACTATTTAAAGAAGTTCAACAGAATCAATTATCTGGGATCAATGTCTCAAACCTGAAATCAACTTTTTTGTCAAGTATCCTCAAGAATGTCTTTGAGTTATGCTACCAACTCTCTAGCACTGAGCCTTTTAGTATATTTTTCATAATATTCAGTTATTCTGAAGTATTTACTGGAAAACTTTATTTTTCCAAATAAGACAGTTTCATGTGCTCATCATAAACTTTTTTTTTTCCTTTGGTAGTTCTAAGGGTGATTGGTGAGTCCCATTCCAAAATTGCCTGGACTGTAATCATCAATGTCATCATACTCTGTGACTTTGAACGATGAGCCTTGTACATCTGCTTATTCCCTTTTGGTATTAACTTATAGCTCTTCTCTTCTGTACTGTTTCTGTCTGAATAACCCCACCAGACTGTGAAGGTGGGGTAGTCCCTATACACATAGAAGCATTGGTTTGGATACCTTAATTTTCAGAAGATATCAACCTATTTCTTTTGTTGTCAACCAAATACTAAAGGCCAAGAAAATGTCTACAATGGACAATATATGTACTCTAAACATTTTACTGAAGAATAACCTGACATTATCTATGGCCTTAGTTTTTATTCAAAACCAAATTACACAAAATGCATATAAGACTGCCTGTGTGATCTATAGTCCATTCATCCTTCAACTTGCTTAAATTTAGGGACATCATGAAAAAAAACTCATAATAAATTTGCCTTTCCATCTACACAGGGATGTCACTGTTTAAAACACTTATTGTCTTCTGTATTTCCTTAAAGAATAGGGAGTAACTTTTCTCTTAGTGTCCCAAGTGAGGTAGGAGAATGATGACTGGATGTCAATTCAGACAAAGATAATGAAAGATCTGTGTTTGCCCAAGATAGTCTGGTTTCTATCTGTTGATCTGGTGTAATTATTACAGAATTTTAAAAAATAATAATTAGTAGTAGTGACTTTATCATTTTCAAAAGCAATAGCTTTGAGATATTAATCATGTGGTCACCCTATCCAGGCAACATAAATTCTTCCCAATTTGGAATCAGGAAAAGGCAACACAATACCCCCCTCCCCACTTTTTGAAATAGTTGGCCAGTCTTGCTTATAGTGTTCAGATATATAGTGGTCAAATCCCTCATGTTCTATTTGAAACACCAAGTGAAGGATTATTGCCTGGGATACAAGATTAGTCTGATCTCGGGAAAATAAAAATCCACTGTTCACTCATATTGATTATAAGAATCAAATTGTCCTTAATTTTGGTGACTCATAGGACACACATGTGAATCCTCATGCCGATGACCTAAATATGTGGATCCCATGGAAATAATCTACTAAATGGGCAATAATGCTGTCCGGAACTTTTTAGGTACTCAAAATAGGCTTTAAAGAATTTTTTGTGCATGAACAATACTTAAGAAACAAAAACCATTTCTTTCTTTGAATATATTTATAAATCATCAATGTTCTTTTGTAATCCCAAACAGCACAATATTCTTAAATATGATGTAGTCATTAACATATTTTTTTAAATTGAAAATACAGTCATCACTTGAATTTGCAAATCAAGGATCTTAAAACAGCCAGCAAATTGTGGACCCACATAGTCAGCCACCTTTTTATCCTTTCCTTGATTATTGAATTGAGCAGAAATGATCAAGATCAATTCAAGGATGCATGAATTTCACCTTCTTCAGTTTCTGAATGTTGTATAAGGCCTATAATTCCTTCTACAAGATGATGATGTTAGGGAGTGAATAAAGAAAGCAATTGATATTTTATTCTTATCCTTACAATGAGTTCTGCTTATTACCTTCTTCAAAGTACAATTGAGTGAATAGTGATTACCTCTGCAGAGACATAAATGCATACATGTAGAGTAAGCTAAAAATGAATGGCATAAAAATAGCTTTCAATTTCCAAATCATTTTTTTTTCAATCTGCTAAATGAGGCCAGATCTAAGCCATGAATGTCAAGCATAAAGCAGAATAGACTTTTCCAACTTTGTTGCTTAGGATCCCGTAATGTAATGTGAATAGAAACAAATGCTGGTAATATCACTTTTTCTGCCTATGGACATGGCTCAGGAAAAAAAAAGCTAGTACTGTATCCTGTAGGCCCTTGCTACTCAAAATGTGCACATTTTGGAAAGCACTGATTTAAGCTGGGTGTAGTTGCAAAGCTTCAGTAGCCTATGAGTCCGTTTAGGATATTAACCACATTTATTTTAATGCCGTGCTTCTGAGCATTTGTTATGCTCTTTGCATATGTTTTATGTATATATTTGTGAATTAGTTCATGGATTGAGTCCATTAATGACTAAGAGTAAATGTTTAGTTTGTTCAGTTAGCAGAAATTTTTCTTCTCTTCCCCTCCCCCATTATAAATATTTCTCATTAATCAAGGTGTGATTAGAATGTAAATAGATTTTCTTCCAGCTAAATCATTTGCAGGTGATTGCCCACACAATTTTGCTCCATGAATCTCCATTAATTGCATATATTACTCATATACATCAAACTCTCATTTAGTTACAATATTAAAGAATGGACACTAACAGTTAATTGACCATCTGGTTAACTGATAATTACATTAAATATTTCATAAGCTCTATAAAAAAATTAATCCTCTCTTTCACAGGCACAGGGAATTTCAGAATATCTTTGTAGCCCAAATCCCATCTGTTGGTTTACTGTTTCAGGGAGCATCACAGCCTATCAAAATTTATCTTGGGAATATATGTGGAATCAACCCATTCTCTCCATCCCTAATGGATTTACTGCACTTCACGTCACTGTCATCTCTTGGATGGATTAATGAATTATCCTTCTACTTGTCAACAGACTTGTCCCTCCTTCATTTGTTCTTCCATCTGAAATCTGAGAGATTGTTAAAAAGAGAAATTCACCATTTTACTCCTCTGCTCAAAACCTACTAATGACTTTCACTTTCTTTCAGGAGAAAGTTGGAAATTCTCAATCTGGTCTGAACCATACTTGCTTTTCAGTGTTATCTGCCATCGGTTTTCTCCATTGATCAACTTCAATCTCCACATAAGCTTGCATTCTCCAATTAGAATAGTGACTTTCAGGTTCCAGAAGCCTCTATGTACATCGTTGTCTCAGGCCTCTGCACTTCCTAGCCTCTCACCTGAACTGTTATCTTTCTGATCTACGCTTTCTAGCCTATCATGGTCATCCTCAGGTCCAAACTTCACCATGGGTTATCCTCTCTGAGTTTCAGCCCAGTTGGACATGTGTGTTTAATGATCCTGTAGCAGCCTAACCATCCTTTATCCCAGCACTTATATTTTGGATTCCAATGCCCCTTTTACCTATATATATTCCAAAGTCTAAAAGGGTCTTCTTGGTGTCTTTTTCACCTTAGTCTCAGTGCTAACACAGTGAAAGATACGGAAATCAATATCTACATTTTTATTAAATAATTGAGTGCACTATTTTCCTTGACATCAAAAAGCATAATATCTGAATTGTTTAAATATCCTGTTCTTGCATGTATTATAAAAATGGTATTTATATTGAATCTTTAGTTACTTAGATATGTACCTTAGAAGATATTTTCCAAAATTCGTACTCAGTGTTTACACATTTACTTATCACTTAATTTATTTTCATAAAAAAATAGATGATGGGAAAATGCAGAGTCAGGCCAAAATCATCAGGCTGCCCTTTATAACAATGAATATAAGATTCTGCTATTTGCATTGCTCTGATAAATACAAGAGAAAATGGATTGTGGGCTACATCCTCAGAACAAAGATTTATAAAGTGAGAAATGGCAAAACATATGAGCAAGATATAGTGGATTACACTTAAAGAGATTCTCAAATCTTGAGAAACTGCAAACTAAGTATAGTAGCCCATAATAAAACTGAGAATTTAATCAAGCAATTACCTACAGGAAAAGTATTTAATTAAGAGATAATCAACAGGATTTCAGGTTTCTTAAGGAATAATCAAACTCAACTGATATCATCATCTAAGGAAGCAGCCTCATAGAGAATTGGCACTTTGCATCCTGAGAGGTGTGACTCAAAGCTCAAATGTGGGTAGAGATGCTTGAGAGAGAGCTATCAGCTGTGGCACAGTGAGACAACTAGAGGAGAGGCAGGAAGTCTCTCTTTGCAGTAATCAGCTTTGCTATGGTGACTAATGACCCCCAAATCTCAGTGGCTTTCAACCATAAAAATGTATTTGTTATGCACATTTTATGTTAGCTGTGAGTCAATTATAGCTCTGCCTCAACAAGTCTTTACTTCAAGATCCAGGCTGAAGTACAATCCCCTATTTGGGATATATTGTAGGAAAGGAAACAGGTGATGATTAAACACCCACACCAATGATCCTTCTCAAATGGGGCATATGTCACCACTGTTAACATTCCACTGACCAAATCATTCCATTCCATTCCAAAGCAAATCATGACTAAACCTGATATGAAATGGAGGGAGTATCTCCCACTAATACAAGATTTACAAGTAATATTTATGATGAGGTATTATTCTATGTTCTTTTCATATGGAAGGGGATGCATATTGGGGAGCAATAATATTACTATGGAGAGCGCAGTCCTTGAAATGGGATATAGATTAGACAGAGTCAAAATAATATTACTATGGAGAGCACAGTCCTTGAAATGGGATATAGATTAGACAGAGTCAAAATAAAGGAATTAGCTGGGACCTGTTGTTTAGAAATTAAAGGCCTCATGGAATAACATTTCTAAAGTCTTTATCTAGTCCATTATTTATAGAGGTCGTGTAGTTGGAGGTAAAGGACCCAGGCACACAGATCTCAGATGGTCCTGGATGGGATCCAGACTGGACTATTTATTAGTTATGTGACCTGCTGAGTCACTTCAATTCTCTGAACCTCAGTCTCTGGCAGAGTCAAAACTTTCTGCTCATCATATGTCAAAGAATAATCTACAAGTTTTTCCACATTTACTCTTTCAACTTGCCATTTGGGTGAGCATTAGAAGGATTCTGGCCAATACGGTATGAGTATCTCTCCCTAAGAACCTCAGCTCATTTTTGCTTTGGCAGAGCTGGAGTTGCTACATAAAAAAAGGATGGATCCAGGGCCTCCCGGTGGTGCAAGGGGTTAAGATGCAACCTATAAAGCTGGCCGCAGCCACTGCAGCACAAGTTCGATCCCTGGCCAAGGAGAAACCCACATAGCGCAGCAGACCTCTCCTGACTCACCCACTGTTCCCCTCAGCAGTGTACTTCGGTCAATCTCCTTGTTCTGTTCCCCACTCTGTCTGTGGTGAATTCTTTCACCCTCCATACCTCTGGCCTGTACCCCAGCTCTTGTGTGCATAAATAAAAATAAATCTTAAAAAAAAAAAAGCATGGATCCTTGAATCACCCTTAGGGAAAGAGTGATATAAGAGAGTCAGTCACCCAACTCACACCAAACTGTGTGAGGGTGGCTAGGTATTGAAATCTCATGACTTTTTTGTTTCTGCACTATTAACCAACATCAACCTATAGAGAAAAAAAATGAGTAATTCCAGGATTTTTGCAAAGGTTGAGGCAATTTATGGAAAGTCTGGCACAATGAAGATTCAATATGTGGTGACTGTTAAAATTTATTATTTTTTTATTTTTTTATTTTTTATTTTAACATTTATCATTTTTTACATTTTTAGACCATGTTTGCTTCCCCACACCCCCTCAGATTGAGTCCCCATAGAGTTTCCTTCCCCAAGGCACCCATGCACCATCACCACAGTCCCCTGTGCTCCTCCCTCCCTCCCTCTCATCCCTCTCCCTCCTCCTCCCCTGCAGGATGTCTCTGATTTATAATTGTCTGTTTTTGCTTTGTTGTGTTTTGTACTGTTGTTATAATTATTATTTTTTACACTGATGTCTTATTTGGTTCCCCTATATTCCTGTTATAAGTGAAAACATCTGATATTTTTCTTTTTCCTTCTGGCTTATTTCACTGAGCATAATTCCGTCTAACTCCATCCATGTTGCTGTGAATGGCATGAGTTTATCTTTTTTGATTGCTGAATAATATTCCATTGTGTATATGTACCACATCTTCTTGATCCAATCTTCTATTTTTGGGCATTTGGGTTGTTTCCAAGTTTTACCTATTGTAAATAGTGCTGCAATAAACGCTGGTATACAGGTGCTCTTTTGAATCACTGTTTTTGTGTCCTTTGGATAGATCCCTAGGAGTGGAATTGCCGAATAGTATGGTAGCTCCATTTTTAGTAGACTAAGGAAACTCCAGACAGCTGTCCACAATGGTTGGCCCAGTCATATTCATATAGAGATTATGAGTAAGGTCTTTAGAACCAATAGATTTAGTTCATGTCCTAGCTCTACTACTAATTAGCCACACACGATAAGAACATTATTTAACTTCCCTATGCCTCAATTTCCTTATCTATAAAATGGCAATGAAACTAACCTCCAAATCTCAAGGTGATGAATATACAGGATAGTCCTTGTGGTGGTAGTGGTAAGTGATAATCTTCCTGATTCACCATCATAGGGTGCAGACTTCATTGTTAGGGAAAAGGTATAAGGTAATAAGCTCATGGTAAGACAGAACCATGATTTTGATCTGATGAACTAAACTAGTCTTTTTATTTTTTAAAGATTTATTTATTTTTATGCATACAAGAACTGGGTTACAGGTCTTGTACCTGTACAAGGTGTGGGGGGTAAGAGGATTCACCAGAGACAGAGTAGGGAACAGAATAGGCAGATTGACTGAAATACACTGCTGAGGGGAACAGCGGGTGAGTCAGGAGAGGTCTGCTGCACTGTGTGGGCAGCTCCCTGACCCGGCATCAAACTCGTGCTGCAGTGGCTGTGGATAGCTTCATAGGTTGCATCTTAACCACTTGCTCCACCAGGGAGGCCCCTAAACCAACCAGTCTTATTAAAACTACCATACAGCTATCTCAGCTGACTGTCAGGTGGATTTTCTGCTGAAGATATAAAAAATCCTTGGAGCTGGAAATACAACATATACCATGTTGATTTTACGCCACATTTCTTTACTGTAATTTTAATGTAATAATGGATATTGCTTTAAACTTTAATTTATTCCAATTGTAATTTTAATATAGTATATTGTGGAAGACTAGAAGTACAGACATCTGGATAGAAGGGAAAAAACATGCATATTTCTAATCCAAAAATAACTAGTAATTTTTCTATAATTACATTCAACCTTTTTTCTATGTACAAGTTATTTCTGTTTAACATAGTCAGATTTTCTAATATTATATTAAAACTGCTTCATAAATATTGTTTTCAAGGACTTAGTTAAATAAATGTACCATGATATACTTAACCATTTATTTATCTTGGAACATTAATTTATGTTTAGTTTTTTGTCATTATAAGTAATGACCCTATTAATTTCTCTGTTACATACTTCTCCATGTGCTGGTTTATTTAATTAGGACAAATTCACAGAATTATAATCACTGTTTTAGATAGAAGCAATATTTATAAGAAATAATACATTGCCAAATTGCTACCCCCAGCAATATGTGAAAATGATGATTGTCCATGGTCTACCATGTTTTTTGTATATGCTAGTTGTTTACAAATATATATCTGTCTATATCTAATAATTAACTATCTATATCTTATGATAGAAATATACATTTCATTTTTTATTTCTTTAATGATAAATGAATTTTAATAATACGATACTGTTTATTTTAGTTCATAACTTTTGAATTGTCTCTTAAGTCAGTTGTCAATTCAATATTTTTGTCATTAAATTACATGAGTGTTTTAAATATTACATTTATTGAACCTATAGTCTTCTTAATATATTTCATCTATTATATCAGGAGTAGTGGCTCCTTGACTAATCTTCATTTTCAGCTGACAGATGGCTATCAGTTTACCATCGTTTATACACTTCATAACTGAATTTTCCATTGATCATAATTAATCTTCCTTTTGGGAATCTCAAGCTTGGCAGTAGCCAACTTTCCATGAAAACAGGTCTCTGGCAGACTTATTCAACTTTTAGCAAATGTTTACTATCTGTTCGCTGTTCTTCAAAAATGGCATTACAAAAACAAAATCTAATTGGTTTTGTTTTTTCTTCTTCTTATGACATTCTATATTCTCATTTTTCATGAACTTTTCCATTTTAACTATTTAAATCTTACTTCAACTGTTTTTAACTTTTAATCATTTCCCCTACATTTGTATTCTACCTCTTAATATTATTCTTATCTAAGCAATGTCTTGAAATTTTTGGAACTAACTATTAACAGCCCCCTCCAAAAAAATGGCATTAGGTAAGTCAAGAATTTTAATTAAGTGTTAAATCCCTCTGTTTGCAAATTGTTCCTCCCTGTGTAACTCTGGAACTGCCAAACGGATATTCAACTGTGACTGAGTATCTGTGTAAATTGAAATGTGAGGAATAATTGGCATGTTTATGCAATGTCCTTTCAGAATCACAATTCACATTGCTGTTTGTACTTAGTCATTCTGCAATACTTCTTCACAGAATATAGTTGTTAAGTGTTGGGAAAGTTGAGCACCCACGTATGTTTTCGCTGTGCCTATTTTTCTGCCTGTCATCATGTAGCTAAGTTAATACCAAAGGGCTAAGCAGAAATCCCCAAGATTATATGTGGCCTTGGTGTTTTGTGAATTCTATTTGGAACATCACCTACCCTTAATCCTTATCTATTCTCACACAAGCACAGCATATCTCAAAGATTTTAGCTTCCATTCCAGGATTTTAATGCACCAGGACCCATGTTGCATATCAGTGCCCTTTGTATGTATCACAATTAGTGTCTTCTAGATTTAAAAGCTATCGTTCATTCATCCATTCATACTATTTATTTTCAAGTTTTATTGACTTGCTACTCATTTACATTACCATTAATTTTGAGAGTACAAACTCATACCTCCATGTGTGCACATGCTTCACTCACCCAAACCAGCTCTCCAGTGCCATACTACTACCCCCTTTTTTCCCTACCCTTCCTTCCCCCTTCCCATCCCTTTGCTAGAGTCTAAGGATTATTACTGTTGTTTTGTCAATTTGTCTTCTTTGGTTATTTATATTCAGTAAATGTGTAACCATCTGGTTATTCTTTTTCTTTCTGACTTATTTCACTCAGCACAGTTATCCCAAGATCCATCCCTGACTGCCTCATGGAGCAAATCTGATTGCATTTGAATTCCAGCTCATCTGATCACACCATGTGGATTTAGGTAAGTCAAGATGCTCTTCTCCATTTTTCTAAGCTGAATTATATTATTTCAACTATGATGACTGTGAGCCAGGTATTGTACTAAGTATGAAGCATATTTAGTAAATAAAGAAAACAGTTTTTTTCATAGAGTTAAAACTCAACAATGGAAAGACTTGGGTTTTGGAGAGGATAATGGAGGCAGTACAATTTATTTTACCCTCGTGTATTTGTCTACTGGGAATATTTTCGGTAGATGATTTTCCTTTAGACATGGTGTCAAGAATTAAATTTCCTCAGATAGATAGATAGATACATAGATACATAGATACATAGATACATAGATAGATATAGAGTTATATCTATATTTAGCTATTCCCTAGAGGTGTAAATATTTCTTCATCTAGCCAGTATAGAGAAAGAAGTAGAGATGTCTCGTTGACATTTTAACCACCTTGTCCCCAAAGTGTGGCATATCACTTCTCTTCCCATTCCACTGAAAGATAAGTAGTCATGTGGTCCATCTGGATACAAGGGGGTCAGAGAAATGCATTTCCTGGCTGTGCAGGTGCTTTGCATGAGAAGTGAACATTAACTTTGGTGGGTGGCGAACTGTCTTTACTCTGGTCTGCCACATTTTTCATGCATACTATATATATATATATATATTTTTTTTTACTGTATCTGGCTTATTTAACTTAGCATAATGTCTTCCAACCTTATCCAAGTTATTAAGGATGACAGGATTTCATTCTTTTTTTTTTTTTTTACTAACTGAGGTATAGGCCAGATGTGTGGGGGGTATGAGGATTCACCAGAGACAGAGTGGGGGACAGAACAGGCAGGTTGACCGAAGTACACTGCTGAGGGGAGCAGAGAGGTCTGCTGTGCCATGTGGGGTTGCTCCCTGGTCAGCCAGGAATCAAACCCGCACTGCAGAGGCGGTTAAGACAGGTTGTGTCTTAACTCCTTGTGCCACCAGAGAGGCCCAAGATTTCATTCTTTTCTACGACTGAATAGTATATATATTTTTATATATGTGTGTATGTGTATCACATCTTTTTAATGCATTCATCCACTGGCAAATTCTTTATTGCCTATCCTGAAATAGAATTTAATAGGTGACCTTTTTTTTTCATAAATATTTAGCATCTTTCCTTGTAGAAAATCGTTCTTCAGAAGAAGAATTTTAGATGGTACTTAGCATGCAGGATGCTTATTGGAGAGAATTAAATCCTATGTAGAAATGGACAGAGTGTTACTTTTGCACAGACCCTAAAGTATGCTCAGAGCTTGAAGGGTTCATCATGGATGTCATATATTAGGAAGAAAGGGCTGGGCCTTTATAATCCTACCTGTCAGTCACTGAGGAAACCCTGACTTCCCCCAAAAAGGATGCAAGCTGGAACGAGGAAGCTCATTTCACAATCTCTAAAAGGCTGATGTTAAAGGCTGCCTCCTGCAGCACTCTCAGCAACTGCAAGTACTGCCTGGAAGGAAATCCTTTAATGAGGATCCAAGTAGCACATTCCTTGTCCATCTCAAACTTCAGTTTTTTCCTAGTGGATAAGAGAACCAGCCCTAAAGGTACAGTACCTGTGTGCAGAGTTATACAAGATATGTTTCGCATCTACAAGATATGTGACTTTGGGAAAACTATTTAAACCATCCCCCATGAATCTCAGTTCCCCTATCTATAAAATGGGGTTTCACCTTTTTCCCCTAAGTCAGCCTGATAACTAAAGATAGCATATATGAAATGCATAGACTAAGAAATGGCTAATTATAATGATTCATACTATTTTCTCTTCTTAAGTATTTGTATCCTCCTGACAATAGCACGCCAATAAGGAATATGTCAGCAACTTCTGGAACATGCACATTTTCCAACCACAATCAAATTTCTTATAAGTGTTGGAGACTTTGCAGTCAGGCATTTATTGAAAATTCTTATCTGTCTTTCCCATTCTATGAGTCTTTACTAGAAAGAAGATTTTATGTAACTGCAGGCCCTGCAGTTTTGCAAGTAGCTTCTGACCAAACTGCTTTTTCATAGTTTCTCCAGGAAAAAAAAAAAAAAAAGATATGTTTTGTCTCTCTTTTAAAGATTTAAAACATTTTAAATAGGTTTGAATAATTCTTCAGCACAGCTAATAGTAATTTGCTAACTTATGTCCAGAGCCAAATGATGCCCCTCACTGGCCTATTGCCCTGAAATCTTCACTGTTGAGACATGAATAGATCAGACCAAAAAAAGGAAAAATAAAGTAGGGGCACTGTTTCCAAGAATCCTGAATGAAATTTCAGTGTGAAACCTTTGGAAAGCTCTCCTTCTAAAGCCTCGGAGTGGGTCAGTTTGTGGCATTAATTGGTTGACATCTTAGGCTGGGAGAGGCTAAGTTATACGGCAGAGATTTGTAATGACTGGCAGTAAAATGACAATTTAAAGTGCTGGATGGATGTGGGGCTGCCTGAGTGTCTGAAAATAGGCTCATGGAATCCCAGTAGAAGAGGAAGAAGAGCCACAGCAAACCACATTTAAGAGGAAACACCACAGGTTCTTGACCTAGTTTTGTTTATATTTAATAAGAAATTTAAATAAATTTGGCAGAAAAAGAAAATAATTCAAATAGTAATAAGGATATAAAATGACAAGTATACTTCCCTTCTATCCCATACTTCATTTAACTGATACCAGCTTCTTGGCTATTCTTTCAGAGCTGTTCTCTGCAGATAAGCAGGGATGTACATAGAATACACCACTTCTACTTAGTGCTTTACTATTATAAAGTAAATAATATTTGCATATGGTTATGAAGTAGATCTTATCATTTTCATTTATAGATAAGGATAAAGGCATAGGGAAATTAAGATAATTCCTCAAAGACGCACAGCTAATGAATGGTAGCACCAGAGGATAGGAATTGGGAAAGAAAAGAGGGACTGGGGAGGAATGGATGGATGGATGGACATAAAAACAGATAAATAGATACAAAGTTTCACATCTTTCACACACACCATTTAGTGTATTTCATTACTGATCTATCATCTGAAGAGTATTTAGGGTGTAGTTTTGTTTCATATTTCAAACACTGCTGTAATGTCTGACTGCGCACAAGATCATCTTGCAGGGCACACTGCACAATGCAAGGGGGTGTCATTCACATAGATTATATTGTGATGTAATTCACGTAGATTATAATGACTTGTTCATCTTAGTTAATGTCTCATCTTCTGACCAACTAGCATTGCCATTGGATTGTTTGTAATGAAACATGAATATGGTACAATATACAAGGTAGTACTGAAATATCCAAACTGAATCCTTGACATATCACTGGACCAAGATCTACTCCCCAACTCACCGTGCTTTTTAAGATAAGTAGGATAATAACATGATTATTTTTCTCAGCTGTTAGTTCCACCTCATCTAATTTTTCATAAAGTAATGATTGTACCATTTAAACAATGAATTCTTTTTTTTTTTCTGACAGTGCCTCTGTTCTATAAGCAAGTAGCACATTTTAGTAACATAAAGGATAACTAATATTCTAAGAAATTTGTATGCTTTAGTAAATTTAAAGAATATCTTAAAAATGTTTTGTATTCTATGATTTCCAGGAGATTTAGAATTAATAATAAAATCCTGCTTTTGTCTACAATCTGATAGTAAATAGGCATTGATTTTAGAAATGTAGCTATATGTGTACATATATTTACTTATCATTAAATAGAACAAGTTTGATATCAAATGACAATATGATTCTATCCAATTTCACTTTATGTCATGTGTATGAGATTCCTCCATGCAATTGCATGTGGTTATAGTTCATTTATTCTCTTTCCATTTAATATTATACCATAAACTAACATACCATGTAATATTTGGCAAATTCCAAATAATACTACTGTGATCATTTTTCTTTACGTTTTAGAGGTACATATTGACTCATTTGTATTGATTATAAAAGTAGGAATGGAGTGTTAGAGGCAGTGATAATAGATACTGCCATATAGTTTTCCAAAGTTAAACATACATTCTGACTTTTACTGTCAGTGTGCAGGAGCTATGGTTGTTCCACAGCCACACAATTACTTGATGTTAGTACAGTGAATCATTTTCACATGACTCATTCTTTAGGTGCATTATAGTACTATACTGACATCTTAATGTTTATTTACCTGAACACAAATAAAGTTGTGTGATCATTTCTGTAAAGTAACTATTACATTCTGAATGCAGAATGGGAAGTCAGCTAAAGGAGTTTTGTTTAAAAGTACTTTATCTTCTTCATCTCACACTCACTGTTGCCATTAGGTCAAATCAGACATTACAGTTCTTTTTTTTCCAGTTGTATTATTTTTATTGAAGTAATGTTGGTTTACAACACTAGGGGTGTGGGTTCACCCCTCTTCTCTTGTATAATAGCTCACCATCTCTACCACCAAAGCACCAATAACTCTCTACCATAGTCAGAGGTCCCCTCCCTCATTGCTCACCATTCTTCCCTTCTCTGGTAGCCTCAGATCTGCTCTCAGATTTCTAGGATTTATTTTGATTTGGCTTTGTTCATTTGCTCTGTTACTTTATATTCCACATATGGGTGAAATCATCAATTCTTTGTCTTTCTCCTGGCTTATTTCACTCAGCATAATCCCATCCAGTTTTATCAATGTTGTCACAAATGGCAATATTTCATCTTTTGTAATAGCTGAGTAATATTTCATTTCACTTACATACATTTTCTTTATCACTCATCTGTCCTTGATTACCTAGATTGCTTCCATAACTTAGTTATGGTAAATAGTACTGCAGTGAATATAGACATGCATATATCCCTTCATATAGTGTACTTGTATTCTTTGGGCAGATACCAAGGAGTGGAATTGCTAGATTGTGGTAGATCTATTTTCAATATTTTGAAAAACTTTCATAGTATTTTCTAGAGGGTCTGGACCTTTCTACATTCCCACCAATAGTGTATGAGGGCTCTTTTATTTTCATACCTCCCCATCTCTTATTTCTTGTCTTTTTGAAAGAAGCAGTGTGTTCTTACATATCTTGAAAATTCAAGTGAACTCTCATGAAAGGATCGATTGGAACAGACATATTTGAGTATACTGTTAATTTTCAGATATTTGTAAATGTCTTATCTATGTGTATTGCACTGGGGGTGTTCTGGAGCTAGGAGGAATGTCAATTCTACCCTTTCATGTCCTGGCAAAGGGTCTTAGATATACATGATAATCTCCAGTCAGTGACACCCAGATGACACTGGGAAGTTTTCTTCAGAGTGATATACTTTAACCTTCCATCAAAATAGATATCATATTTTTGCTCAGAATACTCCTGGGATATAAATCATCCAGATGGCTGAATTTTTTTCTTTCATGGCATGATAGATCACTAGGCATTAGATCCTTGAAGAGATTCTATTTTTTTAGACACTGCCTTTAAAATATCACTCACCCTGTCACAACAGGCCTAAGGTTTATTGCCCTACAGCTTGCATCCTTGTTGCAGTCAGTACTAAGACGTCCACCAAAGTGACTGAAAAAAGTGTTTTTTAAAAAAGACACATTTTAAATGTATTTCATTTATTTTGATGAATTGTATTAAACTAATTTAAATTTATTGATTGTCTACAACTAGTATTTGTCTGCTCTGTGAACATATAATTATGACACTCCAGCAGTTTTCTTTCTGTTCTTTAAGAAATGGTTCACATGTGTAGTCATACAGGTCCAGAGCACACCTGTCCGTTCATATTTGCATGTGAAGGTATTGATGTAGTTTCATTATGGAGCATTTTGTTCCCCCGGGAAGTGAGACAATCACTGGAGATGGCCTTTATCTCTGTGCATAACGCATTCCTACTTCACAACATGATCAGTCGATTTCTCTGTTTGTCAATTTGGTTTTGTCAGCCACCATAATGGCCAATTACTAGATAAGAATTGATCACCAAGTAGCCTGATGCTGTTACCTTAGCAACCTGGCATGGTTTTGTTATTTTAATGATTTAAATGATAAATTAGATTTGACACTTGACATTTTATCAGTATCTCAATGGCCAACATAAGACTGACTAATCTCATTGTCTACTTAGGCAAAGTCTTAGAGGGAAATTGATTGCTTAATTAACATACCGAAATATTTCTCTGGACAACACAAAGTGTTTGCAAATTGAGTATTGAATCTTACAGCTATTTTATTTTTCTCATGAAGTGAGAAAGATGCTGGCCTTAAAAGCACTGAAAGGGGTATCACGCCATAGATAATTTATTCATTCAATACACATTGTTAAGAACCAAGTATGTTCCTATGTATTGGATACTGGGGACATAGTGATGAATAATTTATAGTCCCTGCCTGCAAGTAAATCAACTCCTAACAGAGATATATTGGTAAGGAAATCATTTCAATAAAACTTGTTAAATGCAAACAAGACATAATGAATGGCAAAAAAGAGGAGGAGCTACTCTTTCTACCTGGAAAAATCAGGAACTATACATTAAGAGGACATAAAGCTTGAGTGTATTCTTGAAAGAATACTAATAAAAGTAAAGCAGGGAGATCATTCTAATCTGAGGAAAGCTGGGAGAGTGTAAAATAGCACAACATGTGCTCTTTTTCATATTTCTTGGCTAATATCAGAAAAATTAACGTGTGAACAAAAGGTATTTTTATTGGAAATCATAGTATTTAGACAGAATAATGACTGCCCTAAGACATCTACATTCTAATTCCTGAAACCTGTGAGTGTGTTACATTACATGCAAAAGGAATTACGGTTGCAGATAGTATTGAAGTTAATAACAAACAAAAATTAATTCAGATAAAATTAGCCTGAATCATTTAGGTAGGCCCAATATAATCACAAAGATATTTACATGGAGAAGGGGGAAGCAGAAGCAGAGTAATCACAGTGAAAAAGACTCAGCCAGCTGTTTCTGAGTCTCAAGCTGAAAGGGGAACATGAGTCAAAGAATATGAGTGGTCTCTAGAAGTTGGAACAGACCAAAAATCAATTCTGCCCTAGATCCTCCAGATACTTTGGCAACCCTCCTGGCACCTTGAATTTAGCACCATCATGCTTATTTTGTACTTCTGACTTTTGGAAATGTAAGATAATAAATTTGTACTTTAAATTTGTGGTAATTTGTAAGAGCAGAAATAGGAAATTTCCCTATGGGGCAATTGATCTGGTCTCTAACACCTCTGTGCACATATAATTATACTTATGACACTCCAAACAGAACAGAGTATCTTTCCAAGTTAGAAAAAAATATAATGGAAAAATTGTGATCAACCTGACTCAAATGCCCAACCTTTGAACAATACCCGTAAATAATATTCATTTACCCAACCTAGGTTAAGTACCCATCAGTGTGGTACAGGAAGATATTAGTTTCCAGAAGAAAGGGGACAAGAGTGTAGGAAATTTTGGGAGAATAGTTGTCCACTGTTGCTGAATGAACAAGTGGTTTACTATAGTGGTATCTTAAAGTTATGATGGGTTTGGCACAAACTCATATGAATAGTTAGGTTATGTAATTAAGTTCTATCTCTGTGGACTTTAAATTGTTAACAGAACTTGATCTTCCATACACGTTCATACACACACACACACACACACACACGCACAAAAGTCTCATGAAAAGGTGAAGGTCAAGGTGAAAGCATTCCATTTACATGGGTCTACTGAAAAAGAGACTGAAAAGAGAACTCCACAGGTACCCATGAGGGCGACAAGGAGTCAGTAGCAAAATAGCAAAGAAAGAGAGCTCTGGGGAGACCTCTCTGGATGTGAGAGGTTCTGTGAGATGCCAAGGCTAGGAGTCCTTATACATATGACTGGGGCAGAGAACAAGGAGAGTAAACTTGGCTCAAGTCTTCTGTCCATCTGAGCACAGTGCACTTCTTATAGCTCAGCTCACTCTGAGCGCATATCAGCAGCTGCTACTGATGGTGATCCAGGGCTCCTGCCCTCCCAGGCGAACATCTCACTGGAGGCCTGTGGCTGCAACTTCAATTTGAACCAGTCTGGTCTCAAGGTCTGTAACTTCTTTCTTCTGGGTCTGTAACTCCTTTCTTCTGTGGTCACCAGTTTGACAAGCTATAAAGAGGTAGTTCAGTAATACACAGACTAGGACCCCAGCTTTTACATTTCAGATTAAATGTTGTTTTTTGTTGTTGATGTAATATACAGTTGGTACAGTGAGAAAGAGAAAATCAGCCCCTGATGTCCAGGAGCTGTCTGGGTATTATCATGTAGCACTTGGTGTTGCTATGAGCTGCCTGGTGTGCACAGCTAGTTCTTGGTGTTCTTTGTTAAACATAAACAATTTCACAGAACATCAATATCAGATAAAGCTACTGTGAAAATGATGGATCAAAACAAAAACAAGACCTCTTTGTAATCATGTCTGAACACAGAGTAAAATACGATATTGTCCAAACCACAAACATGACCAAATATCCCTCTATCTGTGAAAATGATGAATCAAAACAAAAAACAAAACCTCCAATATAATCATGTCTGAACACAGAGTAAAATGCTATATTCTCCAAACCACAAACATGACCAAGCATTCCTCTATTTTGGCTCATATGGGTATATGGGTAACTACATCTTCTTTACTGAGCACAGTTATGCCTTGGTCTCAACCTCCCCTCTTTTAAATAAAACTAATTAAAATAAATAATTAAAACGATCCTACTTCCCCAGAATATCTAGTCCAGATCAAAGTCTCAATTCCTTAAATTCTTCCCAAAGATTTAATACAACCCCAAATCTTACAGTAAATCCTTTCTGACACCCTATTCCTGACTCACCTCATGATTTAATGATGCACATTCTCCCTCACAGCAACAAGCAATAAATTTGACTTGTTCAACTATAAATGTGTTCCTGATAGTACTTGCGGGAGGGCATTGACAGGCATTTTAATACTGCATATTAGCTGAAATGTGATAATTGTATTAGGAAACATGTTTTGTATATGCGATGTATCAACCTATCAAGTGATTATAGTGGGGATTATTATATTTCAGATAGACACTGCAGGTATAAAATGATTAAACTTATGAAAGTATTAATTGCTATATACCTCTGATGTTCAAATGTAGTCACGCCTCTTTTCTCTCACTAATCCAATTAAATTCAAGCTTTGAGACATCATTTTGGCATCAGGTCTGTATCTCTTTTTAGTGTCACTTTTTCTTTAAATGTTCAACAAAACTAGAAAACTTAGGTCCATTAAGGGTGAGATCTATTTAATTTCCATGCCAAATTGTGGGCTGGCAATTTAAATGTCTGAAAGCTCATCATCTGACCCTCCCCATTATTTATGGAAGCTGTCCCAAGGATTCATGGTTGGAAATTTATCCTACACTGTCAAGTCAAGGGATCCATGATCTTTCAAACAAGACAACCACCAGCACCACTAGCAGTAGCCCTTATTTTGTTTTTTTAGATATCAGTTTAGTTCTTGACCATTCAGTTTCAGGGACAGTCATTTCACTGAGTAGCCAGCCTGGAGTTCTGTTAGTGTTGGATTAGGTGACTCCCCCTTTTGGATTGAAACCACTCTTCATTTTTCCTAGAAGGAAGTCTCCTCTCTAGCATACATACAGCTCATTTATTCAGACCCTCAGATACAAAGGTCTCTTTGCTTTCGTTGGTCGTACGTAGGACTTTTTACCTCCAGTGAGTTCTTAAATTCCCAGTCCCTTTTGGAAGGGATAGAACTTCTGTATTCACCATAGAAAATGAATCATAGAAAAGAATCATTATCAAGAGCAGAGAAAAAAGAAAACATTTTTTAAGAGGTAAGTTAAATGCTCATTTGCTACATGCTGCCACCTGTATATGACATATCAATGTAGAGTAGCTTTTTTCTGAGTGAACACTCACTAGAAACTGTTTTCTTTAATTTACATTGGATGTTGGGTTCTGTGGCTCAGTCTATTTTGATAATTTATAAATTTTGATAATTCAGAAAAAATACATTTTTCAAATCTTGTATAATATCCCAGATTTTCTTTTTTGTTAATGAGACTTATTTAGTCAAATTTCATCAATGTATTCTTACCTTTGGCTTGAAATAAGAAAATATTTATATATTCTTTAAAACATTATTTTAAAATCCCTAGAGAAAAAATCACATTGTCATTGAAAGTTAAAATTTCCTTAACTTATAACTCTTTTCCCCAATAAAAAACTATTTATGGAATGTAATTTTTAATAATATGATGCTATCTAGAAGATAGCTATTATTATTATATCATAGCAGGACAGACAATATTAATGCTCATTTTGAATCCCCTTCAGGACTTTGGATACCTTTCTCCCATCTCTCTCATTTTACTGACCTATTTGGGTACGTCATTCTCAGATACAGATTTTAGTATCATTGGCCTCTGCAAGTTCTTTGAGGAGAATATTTGGAGTATGTCATTCTTATTTGCCTAAATAAAAGAGTTGCTTTCATCTGTTGCAAAATAACTGAGGCCTATTGTATATGGGTTCTGGTCACAGAAGAGGAAAAATATTCTGCCATTAACAACTGAGACATTCTTTGCTTAAAATGCTTCTTAATGTCCTAGCAGATAATAAATCAGAGAGAATGGTATTTCAGAATAAGGTGGATTTTGTTAGAAGAAAGTTGAGAACATGAAGTAATTCTCTAAGGCACAAATGTATAAAGGTGGCTGAAGAATGAGAGAGATGGGGATAGGCATAAAGGGTAAAGAAATCAAAATTTAACGCACATCTCAGTTTGTTCTAACCTCTCCCTGAACCTTAAGCTTGTTTAACAATAGTATTTAGTATCTTTTGTAATAGTGAATTCCGTTAATTAAAAAAGTTCATTGTGTCAGGTTTGGGTTGTTTTTTAATGAACTTAGGTTGAATTATACTCACTTTCTTTTCAACTCCTGGCACATTTTCCTGATTATTTCAGAATACTTTGAGCTAATTTGGATTTGGAGTACATAACTGTAATCTATAAAGCCAGGGGACACGTTGTGTCTTTGCCAACGCTGCTACATTCATTCTAGAATGCAATTTTAGTTTAGATAAAATCCAATTGTGATGATTGTAAAATACATTTCTCTATCTCCTTCCCCTTCTCTTTGGTAATAGCTATTTTGTTCTTATAGGCTAAGAGTTTGCTTTTGTTCTGTTTATTTATTCATTTATTTTGTTTATCTTTCACATGTGCGAAATCATACAATGTTTGTTTCTCTGTCTAATTTATTTCACTAAGCATAACACCTTCCAGTCCATCCATATTGCTGCAAATGGAAATATTTCACCTTGTTTATAGCTGAGTAGTATCCCCTTGTGTGTGTGTGTGTGTGTGTGTACACACAAAATGCATCTTCATTTTTTCAGTCACCCCTTACTAGGCATTTAGGTTGTTTAACTTTTAGAAAATCAACCAATTCCCTCTACTAATTATGTAATTTTATAACCATTCAAAATTTATTTGGAAAATAATTACTTTAAAATCATGTTTATCTTATTGCATTAATGAATCAAAAGTAAATATATCTTCATTAAATCACCATAGATAATGAATTTTCATCTCATGAATTTTAGTGAACAGAATAATAGAAATATTTCCTCCTTTTTATGTTTTATATTACTTTCAGTTTTAAGATTTCCTTTGTATTTCAGTGCTTGATATGTACAGCATTCTAATATTAGAATAATGCATTCCATGACATGCATTCCTAAGTCATGGAGACATGATTGAAGGAGACAGTGAACTAGATATCAGAGGAAATTATTTCAAATATGAGATCATTAGACAGTTATGTAATTGCTCAGATCTTCATTTTCCCTTTCTACAAATTGACTAGAATAATTCTGTTATGTGGTGTTATACTAAGGATTGTAGGTCCTACATGCAATGCAAGTAAAGGGCTTGGCATATATTAGATACTGTATAATAGCATTTTGTAAAAGCCCTGAAACATGTAAGTTAGGCAGCCCCAATGAAACTCAGTTTCTAGGGTATGTGCCCTGAGGTAGTCTTCTTTCCTTGAATGGGACTGAACTTATTGCCTCACTGCTAATGAATAGAATATGACAAAAGTGATAGAATGACTATTCTGAGATAAGGTTACAAAAAGATTGCTTTTCATCTTGTCTAAGAGAGAGGAAATTGTCATCTTGTGAGGCAACCCTGTGGATAGCTTATATGGTGAGTGACTAAGGCTTATCAACAACTATGTGAGTGAACTTGGAAACAGATCTCCTTTCCCCAGCTGAGTATTCAGATGAGACAGCAGCTTGACTATGCCTCATGAGAATCAGAAACACCCATTGAAGCTCTGTCCAGATCCCTGGTCCACAGAAACTAAAATAATTATCGTTCTTCCTTATAAGCTGCTAAATTTTGAGATAATTTGTTATCAGAAACAGATAAGAAATACATCATAGCAGGCATTATAGCTGAATTTTAAAAAGAAAATAGTTTTCTTCCTTTTTATGGAAATTGATAAATCCATATATTATTCACCTTAAAATTATATTAAATATTGGTGTATGAGGTGGTGGAAGGGGACATCTGAACAGTCCTAAGAGGGATATCAGGTTCTGATTGTTTATCTGACTATGGCCTGGAATCTCAAAATGTGTCCAAGGAAGTCTAGTCAGCATTTGGGAACACTCCAAGAAAGATGAGCCTCGTGGTTTTTAAGTCTGGTGAGCACAATTCCTTCTCTCACTCCTGGAGATTCACAATAAACAGTTTGTCATAGAAGCTAGAAATATGAGAGATACTAAGAGTTTTAATAGGCAAAATATTGCACACATGTACAGCATTCTAATATTAGAATAATGCATTCCATGACATGCATTCCTAAGTCATGGAGACATTGGTCATGACTGGCTCATTGGTCATAGCAAGTTGAACTTAGCTTATGAACAGTTAACTCAGTCTATTTAACCTTGCCTCAGTCCAGGCGCTACAGGTTCAACCTTTCTCCAGAGCAAATGTTTTGTTATAAAATAGCAAGAACTCAGTGTTATAATCACCAGATGGAAATAACTGTGCAAATTCTAATCTGACGACAGAGAAGAAATTGTTCCCAGTCTCATTCTGTCAGTTCTCATTTCATCATTTTCCTCTTAGTTTTTGAATTGATTATTCTCAGTAATTGATCTCAATAATTCACTCATTTGTTTTCAGAAGAACTTGTTAACAATTGCTTTCCTCCTCCCCTGAGGGGGTGGGGGTATATATATGTTTACATTATTTTTAGTTGAAATTCCTGGCTAAGTACATAATATATTTTAGTTCTCTATGGAGAATTCCCCTGCACTATGACTTGCAGCATTTCTGCTAAATATTGTATAATGTTTTTGCAACATATGGAAAAATTCCTTGAAAATGTTTGCATATCTCTATAGTACCATTTGCAGCAGTGTATGTCGTTGCTATGGCAACCACCTTTAAAATCAAAAAAGAGGAATTAAAAATTTTGCTTAATTGGAAGGACTTTTTGACACATGTAAGATACTAGCATTTAAATGTAAGCTTTATCTTAGAGTGTAGATTTCTTCTTTTTTTTTAATAGAGGCATGTTTTATTTATTTATTTGTTTGTTTGTTTGTTTTGTTTATACATGCACTGGGTACAGTCAGAAGCGCAGGAGGGTGAGAGAATTCATCAGAGCCAGAGCGGGGAGCAGAGCAGGCAGAAGGACCGAAGTACACTGCTGAGGGGAGCAGCGGGCTGCAGGAGAGGTCTGCACACCATGTGGGATCCTCCTCCGGTGGCCGGGGAGCAGCCGGGGATCGAACCGGCGCCACCGCAGAGGCCGCGGGCAGCTTCGCAACCCAGCGCTCAACCGCTGCGCCACCAGGGAGGCCCTGTAGATTTATTTTTAGTAGGACAAAACTATAGAGATCATCATTTAAAATGTTATTCTACTAAATTGTTTTTGGTAGAATATCAGCTATACAAGTATCATTGTCAGAAAGTTTTTACCAAAAAGTCTCTAGTTATAAATTTTATGCAATGTGCTTGATTAGCAAATTTTCTTTCTGAGTATTAGGAACAACAACCACAATAGTCACAGAAGTATTAGCAATCTAATATAGAGTCCCATGCATTATATTGGCCATTCGCTGTGTGTGTGTAAGTATAATATACATAAATTTTGTAAGTATAATATACATAAAATATAAATGTAATATATATAATTAAATAGAATTGTTGTGAGAGGGAAATTAAGTTGTATAATTTTATATACACATTTAAATCCATTTATTATAGCAATCTCACAAAATAAGCATTGGATTCATTCATTTTACCTCTAATGAAACTAAGACTCATAGAAATTAGATCATTTGTTCAGTGACATAAAGCCAATGGGTGGCAAAACAAGCATTCAAACCCAGATTTGCTTTCTCAAAAACTGTGCTTTTAAAAATTATATCATCCTGCAAAATTTCCTAGATACTTAATTTTTTAAATTTGCCACCCCACTGCATTTCACATACAAGGCTTGTAGACTTGGCCATGGTGAAGACCTTAGCGACGTCTCTAAGGTCATGTACTCTCCCGTCTCCCCTGCTTGTATTAGGCAGGTGCTACTTCACTGGTCTTGTAGACACCGCCAGCCAACACTGTGTTAGGAAAGGATGAATAGGGTTTGCATCTTTGCTCTGGCAGATTGAGCAGAACAAAAGAAACAGTGTTTTTCTCTCCTCAATTTCTAAAGCTGTACTCTGTAACTCATCACACATAAGCTTTGACCAGTCAAATGTGGCTAATTCATATGACACACTGGCTTAACATGGGGGAGAAAAGGGAATATAAAACATCTCATTAAAACTTGTATAATGATTACATGATGAAATGGAATTTTATCTCTATTGAGTAAAACAAGATATGTTACTCTTGAGCAAAAGAAATTTCTCATTTCTTCTTTTTTTTTTTTTTTTGAAGATGCTTCTTTTTTTTTTTATAGAGGCATGTTTTATTTATTTATTTTGTTTGTTTGTTTGTTTTGTTTGTACATGCACTGGGTACAGTCAGAAGCGCGGGAGGGTGAGAGAATTCACCAGAGCCAGAGAGGGGAGCAGAGCAGGCAGAAGGACCGAAGTACACTGCTGAGGGGAGCAGCGGGCGGCAGGAGAGGTCTGCGCGCCATGCGGGACCCTCCTTCGGTGGCCGGGGAGCAGCCAGGGATCGAACCGGCGCTGCAGAGGCTGCGGGCAGCTTCGCAACCCAGCGCTCAACAGCTGTGCCACCAGGGAGGCCGTTTCTAATAATTTTTTGATGGAGTATTTTTTTTTTTTTTAAGATTTTATTTATTTATTTATACAAGCACTGGGCACAGTCAGAAGCGCGGGAGGGTGAGAGAATCCACCAGAGCCAGAGGAGAGAGCAGAACAGGCAGCAAAGTACACTGCTGAGGGGAGCAGCGGGCGGCAGGAGAGGTCTGCGCGCCATGTGGGACCCTCGCCCGGTGGCCGGGGAGCAGCGGGGATAGAACCGGCGCCACAGAGGCCGCGGGCAGCTTCACAAACCAGCGCTCAACCGCTGCGCCACCGGGGAGGCCCTCTCATTTCTTTTTAATTCTTTTAATGTGACTACTAGAATATGTTAAATTACATGTACAAACTGCATTGGTGACTTTAATTGTTTTTCTATTGGATTGCACTGTCCTAGAGGGGAGGGAATAAGAAAGAGAGAAAGAAATGCTCACAAGTTTCCTCAGACCCTAAGTTTTTCAACAAATATCCCTGTTACCTCACTTCCCTTCCATTGGGTCAATTCATTACATGGAAACAAATTTGAGAGAAGAAACATTTACATTTCTTTGTAGCTTCCTACTTAGTGCTCAAGTTACAGTGGCTTCTAAGGAAACAATTTTTTTAAAAAGATTTATTTATTTTATGCATACAAGAACTGGGGGACAGGCCAGAGGCAATGGGGGGGTGGTGAGAGGATTCACCAGAGACAGAACAGGAAACAGAACAGGCAGACTGACTGAAATACACTGCTGAGGGGAGCAGCAAGCGAGTCAGGAGATCTGCTGCGTCATGTGGGTAGCTCCATGGCCTGGGATTTAACTCATGTGCAGTGGCTACTGATAGTTTCATAGGTTGTGTCTAACCCCTTGCACCACCAGGGAGGCCCCAGAAAACAAATTTATCCAAACAAAGTCACTCATTCACTCTCCACCAACCACTGATCTTGAGATTTTTTTTTTTTTATTTTGGGGAAAGCCCCCATTGCATTCAAAATAAAGATATATTATCCAGATGTGGTTTGGTGTTCTATAAGTATTATAAATCATATAATAAATTCACATGTAACTCTCCTTAATGTTATATCAGATATGTGTTGAGGTATGAGGTGGTAGAAAAGGGCATATGAAACAATTCTAAGTAGACTTTAGGTTCTGTCTCTTTATCTGACTATGGGCTGGAATCTCAAAACGTGTCCAAGGAAGTCTAGTCAGCTTTCTGGCATGTTCCAAGAAAGGTGAGCATTGTCGTCTGTAAGTTTGATAAGCACCATACCTTCTTTTATTCCTGAAGATTCACAAAACATATAACTTGTTATAGACTCTAGAAATGATAAAGCTTTAACAGGCAAGCCATTCTACACATTGGTAAATCTTGAGTTACTTTTGACCAGGAAAGTACTGAAATCCCACCTCATTGGTCACAGCCAGATGAACTTAGCTTATGAATAGTTAATTCAGTCTGCTTAACCTTGCTACAGTCCAGGCCATAAAGATTCAACCTTTTCCCAGAACAAATGTTTTGTTATAAAATAGTGAGTATGCTGTTTTGTAATCATGTAACTGTGTAAGCTCTAACCTGAAGACCTTGGGTTTGGCAATGGATTTTTAGATATAACACCAAAAGCACAGAAACAAATAAAATGTAGATAAATTGTATTTCATAATATTTAATTTTTTTGTGAATCAAAGGGCATTATCAAGAAAGTGAAAGGACTACCTAAAAATGGCACAAAAATTATAACTCACCTCCTACAGGTTTAATATACAAAATATATAAAGAATCTCTAAAATGCAACAACAGAAAGAAAATTAGTCCAATTAAAAAGTGGGCAAACCATTTGAATAAATTTCTGTAATGAGGATATAGACCAAAAAAACACAGCAAAAACATAAAATGGTTAACAAACACATGAAAAAATGTTCAGCAGCATTCATCATTAGGGAAATGCAAACCAAAACCACAATAAGAGATTACTCATACGAGAATGGCTAGTGTAGTTCTGAAAATAGAAAAGAACAGATATTGGTGAAGATGTGGAGGATTTAGAACATTTTTAAACTGCTTGTAGAAATGTAAATGGTGCTTTCTCTTTGGTTCCTTTAAAAGGTCAATAAGGACTTATCCTACAGTTGAGCAATTCCAATCCCACGTATATATCCCAAGGAATTGAAAATGTGCACTCACAACATAGACGTGCACATCTATGTTCATCACAGCACTATTCACAATGACCCAAAGGTGGAAACAACTCGCTCACCTCTCTCTCTCCCCTTCCTTTTCTCTCCTCTCTCCCCACACACCATTGAAGATATAGAAAGGAAGTGGGTAATATATGCAATGTAGGTATTCATATCCTGAAGTTTTAAAATACAGGAATAGAGAATTAAGATCCAAAAATAAAAAAAATAGGTGAGATAAAAAGGAGTAGATAAAAATAAGGCATAGTTGGCAAAGCAGTAAATAGAAAGACACATTTCAGAGGCAGAACACATACTTCTCCACCTGCAGGCTCAGCAGGTGTTGACTGGGGCGTTCTGCAGTTCACCAGTTTTCTCATCTTGATTTCACTCACTTGGCTCTGTCAACAGGGATAAATCTGGTTCCCATCACCACGGCCATGGCTCTATGTGGTTTTCGAACAGTCACAGTGGTCACAAGCTTAGTCCTCAAGGAACTTGGGGAAAGTTTGTGAACATGGCAGGAGTGCTCCACTATAACCCTGGCTCTGAAGAAGAAAGAAGCTAAGATACATCCATGAGTCATCCCCACCATCTGCTAGTGGAATATGATTTGAATTAATTTGTTACTTTTCCTCAATGGTCCATGTAGTTTGGCAGAGGTCAGGTATTTCAGAAACATACACAAAGTCCCTCTCATTCACCCAACTGTATAATTGGAAACATTTGTATTATCCCAAAAACCTTTAGCTAGATCAAAGCTGCTTATCAATTTATGCATGAGCACTGACAGTCCTTTGAATGTCATCAAAATTGCTGTGTTTTAAAATTGACAAATGCTTGGAAGTTAAAATTGCAACTACAAACACTGCTTGCAATTTTATGTTCTTTGCAAATTGTCATCATGCATATTTCTGGAAATCTGAGGGATCCCAATTTAGAAACTCATTTTTCTTTCTTTCGTTCTTCTTAGTATTCCAACCTTGTTCCAACTACACTCTGTCTTCTAAAGAAAAGCTGCAAAGAAATCACTCAGATTCATTTTTTTTTCTTTTTGGCTAACTCAAAGTATCAGAACTGTTTATATTGTATTGAATTTTAAGTAAGATATTGCTCTTTCTAGATTCTCTGGTTTTGGTTGTAAAAAAAAAAAAAGATAAAGCACTGGTTAAAGAATTAGAAAAATGACTTTTTTCCCTACCACATTAGCTTTGTGTGAATTACTTAACTCTGAATTTTAGTTCTTATTGACAAAATGGGAACAATAATTCTTGATCTAATTACATTGCTAGATTCTTGAGATGATTAAATGATGATAACAGACATGAATGCAGTTCTATAAGGAACAAAGCACAAGTTGATGAGTGAATAATACAAAAAAACAGGAGTTTGGGAAGCTTGGTTATTTGATTAATTGCATTTTCAAACAAAGAGCAAGTTGCAATTTTCTGGGACAGTGTTCACCCTGGTCACTAACCCCCACATGTAAGCAAGCATTATGAGTTCTGCAATAACGTAAGTGGAGGGCTTCCTTGGTGGAGCAAGGGTTAAAGTCTCAGCTTTATCAAGCCAGTCACTGGGGCATGAGTTTGATCTCTAGCCAGGGAGCTAGCCCACATGGCTTAGCTGACCTCTTCTATCTCACCTTCTGCTCCCCTCAGCAGTGTATCTCAATGGATCCACCTATTCTGCTCCCCATTCTGCCTCTGGTGAATCCTCTTACTCCCCCATACCTCTGCCCTATACCCCAGTTCTTGCATGCATAAATCAATAAAAATAAATCTTTTAAAAAATAATATAAGTGGACTACATGCCTGGAGAGGACATTCCCTAGGAATGTGAAGAGCTATGAAATAAGCATGAAGGAGTTTGAAGTAATTCCCAATCATCAAACACTTAGGAGGGATTACACAAAACCTGAACAGCCCATTCAAGAGAGAAATAGTCCAGAATTCTCTACACTAGAGAGCAAAGTACTTCTTACTCAGAAAATTGAAGGACTCTAAATCTTGACTTTCTGTTCTCCTTTCATTAGAACCAGACTTTCTGCCAACTTATACAAAGCCTTTCCCAAACAGCAGAGAAGTAACGGTTGGGAAAGCAAACTTATTCAAAAACTGAGAAAATATGCAGTCTCCATCTTACTAACTAGATGCTGACTTATTTCATGTATCTACACTAGAATCATCAGATATATGAAAGGGAGAAAACAGATCAAAGGGAAGGGATCTGACCAGTTGACAGAAATGATACCAGAACTAGACAGAATTTGACAAATAGAAAAAAAATTGTATTTCTCATACATTTTCAATATACTGTAGTCATAAAACTATACTGAAATGCAAAGGAAGCTAATTAATATTCCCATATTTGTAAAAAAAAGTTCTAGAGTCCTGACTAAAGGCATAATTTTTGATATGGAAAATAGGGTGAAGTTAATTTGCTAGAAGACATTGCTGATGCACAAAATGATAGAACATTGTGGAGCAAATTAAGAGATGTGGAAATTTTTTTTTTTAATGTCCAGTGTCTTGTTTAAAGTTGTTCCAGAAGTCCTGACATCTGAAAGTGAAGATGGGAGGAGTAATTTGAAGATGTGAACTATTTTTTCAATGGAAGAAAGTCACAATACCAGTACCCAATGGGGTGAATGGGGGAGGGGGGATAAGAGAAGGAGAGGGCAGAGAAGGAAGCAGAAGAGAAGCTGATAAAATTTCAGGTACTCAAACATAAGAAATGCTTTAATACATTGAAAGATTTCCAAAGGAAGAAAAAGAGGTTATTTACCAAAGAAGGAGAGGTTATTTACCAAAGATAGGTGTTAGTTTATATAAAGGCATAGGTACCAGAGGACTGGACAATCTCTATGAACTTCAGTGTCCACATCTGTGAAATGAACCCAATAGTTAACAAATTAGATGTAGTGCATGTAAATAGGCAGCACAATCTTGGCTCATAGCAGCAATTAAAAACAAAAAAGTTTGTGATTAATATCATCATTAAGGGGCCTCCCTGGTGGCACAAGGTGTTAAGAATCAGCACTATGAAGTAATCTTCAGCCGCTGCAACTCAAGTTTGATTCCTGGCCAGGGAGCTACCAACGTGGCGCTGTAGAACTTTCCTGTCTTGCCCGCTGCTCCCCTCAGCAGTGTATTTCAGTCCATCTGCCTGTTCTGCTCCCCACTCTGTCTCTGGTGAATCCTCTCACCCCCCACACCTCTGGTCTATACCCCAGTTCTTGTATGCAAATAAATAAATAAATCTTAACAAAAGAAGTCAATAGTAAGTTAGGAATTACCTAAAAAATGAAAGAAACATTGGGGTCTTGAGTTTCTTAAAAATTGTCTTTAAAAATATTTCATCTTCTGAAAAATTAAAGCAATACTGGGGCTGTCCAGGTGTCCAGTTTTCCCCAGCAGTCTGAGTAGGATGATAAGATATGCCCAAATAGTAACCCCACTGGCCAAAGGTGCTAGTGGGAACACTATTGATTAGCTAACTACAATGTTCTATGAAGAAGCTCAGAGTGAAGACCAGATGGCTCTCAGAAATGGGTAAAAGGAACCATAAAACATATTTGAAGGTCTCTGTGACATAAAAGAACAGTTAATCATAGGGAAGGGGGTGGAAAAGCACAAGATGGATAGGGTGTTATTGTCCAACAGTTAGTTGCTATGAGCAAATTGATATAGAGCAGTTTGGGGGAAAGATGACAAGGCCTGTGGTATGACCAAGGATGTGCTGACGAGGAGTAAGAGGGGCTGAATATTGTGCCAGTGGGAAGTATTTACTGCTCTCTAATTGAAACGTTCTCAGAGTGACCTGGATGCATTTGGGTTTTTAGAAACAAACACCTTTTTCTGTCTGCTTCCTGACTGGTCTAGTCTATCAGCAGATGCACTGACTACAAAGCCTCCCATCTCCTTGCATGATAGGGAGACACAGAAAGGAGGCTTGGAAAGAAATGGTTCAGGGAATACAGAAGAAGTTCTGGGCAGAGGGGTGTCAGCAATTCCAGGACAGAGTATCTAGGTATCTACACAAAATTTCAAGAAACAAGTCTAAGGTATCATTGAGAAGGCAGCTTCTCTTTTTTTCATTCCAAGTTACCTGTTTTTAGTGCTTCCTGGTCAGTGCAATAACTGGTCAGAGTGTGAGGCCTGAGTGCAAAGATTGGGGTTAATAGGGCTATAGTGGAAGAAAAAAGTAACAGAGAACAGCGAAGTTTTGACGGGTGGTGTTTCTCTACATTCCATGTGACTGAGGATTAGAGCTATGTAATAATGAAACTACAACAATCCTTAGAAGTGAGAAACACTGGTAACAATTAACCAATTAACACTTGGTGTGTTAACTGCCAAGGCTCTGTGTTAAGTGCTTTGAATCCATGTAACTCTAAAAATCAATCCATAAAGTTGACGTGATTGTGCCTCTCTGATAGATGAAGAATCTGAAACAGAATTCAAGTGACCTGTCAAAGGCCTTCAGCTCAAAGGTACTCAAGAAATGTTTGAGACAGAATCAGACCCACCAATGAATGATTGCAAACCCAAAATGCATCTCTTGATTTCTACCATTTTCTCCCTAGTAGTCTTAGCATGAATTTTCTGTTACTATCCAGAACTGCAAAATCATTCTAATGTAATCCCACTGTTATGTGAGAAGTCACATGCAGTGGCACAATGTTCATTTAACATTCAATACATTTCCAATAATATATATTGATATTTCCTCTTAGAAATATGGGCACATTTTTCAGCACCTAGCAAAATGTGTCTGTAATCTCCATGGATTCTGCTTGTTTCTGGCCAGGAAAGCACAGCCCAATCACACTGCTTCAGTTTCTAATTTAATGGAACATTAAGCATCCATCTCTGGTACCTAAATTATACAGTTGCTGTTATTTATAGAGCTTACATGCAAAGTGTTTAACTGAAAAATGGAAATAAAAATAGGAAATGGATGGGTGCCTGCTATTGAGTCTCATAAGTGATCCTATAATATTATTAAGTCCAGTAGGTAATGAGTGTTAAACAATTTACATTTTAGAAATTTTAAAATAAAGACTTAATTACTTCCTTCTGCTAATGAGCTTTCAGTTTTTCCTTTGTTTGCCAAACATGAGCTTCTGGAAATAGTCAGGTCAGCTATGCTCCCAGTAATATCATTCAGACATTTCTTATTCCTGATACTGGTACAATTAGACTTCCTTTCCTCCCTCCTTCCTTCGGTCCTTCCTCCTTTTATCTTTTTATCTTTCCTTCTTCTTTCCTTCCTTTTTTTCAATAAATTAATACTATGATACAAAAACCAGAAATGGATTCTACACAATGCATGTGCCCAGTAGAACAGAACTTTGTCAGCCTGTCCAATGCAGTTTCAAACTCCCCTAACAAAAATACATAAACTATAAACTGAAAACTGCTTTTTGCTAAGGAATTTCAAAATGGTTATTTGATTATTTTATTGATTTATAAGCACAGTAAAAAACAACAGCAAAATTCTTCCTGGCAGATTCAGATATACAAATAGGTACTTGGTGAAGCTTTCACTGTGGAGAGTGTAGATTTCCACATTGACCCAATGGTCTGATGTCTGATTTCAATAATCATTTATTTAAAAGCAGTTTGGAGTCACAGACTCTCTCTTTCTCTCCTTCCATACCTCACATTAATTCAGGTCACATCCCCTAAAGCCCAGTTCCTACTTTCCATGTAACCGAAACCCCCTATCCCATACAGATCTGTTCTTTTTTGCATCAGGGTTTCCCATAGGATACCACTCATGTTCTTTCAATTCCCAAAGTACCACATGACATTTCCTGAAGTTTGGGCCCATCTGGTGATTTACATCTAGAGCAATGACAATCAGGAAGAATATTAAACACTTGGAGATCCTTCACTGTCCCTCTCATTAAAGGCTGTGCCTGGGCTGCCAATCTAAGAAAATCCTTGGTCCATTGTCATGTTTTGTTTCTTCTCCCCAGATCTGCTCTCATCTCCCCATACTATCTCCTCACACACTCAGACTTTCCAGGGAAGTTTAAATTTCTTCCAATGTTTAATTCTCTCACCCTTGACTGCTGCCCATCTTGACCATGTCAATAAGGCTTTCATTCTAGAAACCAAAAGTTGTTTTGATAAATCAAAATAGTTTTAAACTCAGAAATTTTGCTACCAGAATTAACTGTGCATTAGATTAGTCATTTTCCTTTCCCTACTCTCGTATTCCTGATAGCATCATAATCTCAGAAAGCCATGATAAGTTAGGCAGAACTTACACACTATCATTTCTATTGTATTGACAAAGACCTAAGTCACAGTATTTCAGTGACCTTAAGGTGGAAAATTACAAGTCTAGAACTGGAATACAGACCCTCTGAAGCCAGGTGTGCTGCTTGTATCCTGAATGATACATTGGTCACAGTTTTAATAAATGTATGGCAGGGATCTTACCACTGGGGTGATGTGAGAGCTAATTTTATGTGTCAACTTGATTAGACTAAAGGATGCCCAGATAGCTGGTAAAACATTATTTCTGGGAGTGTCTGATATGATGTCTCTGGAAGAGGTTGACGTTTGAATAAGTGTAAACTGAGTAAAGATCACTCCCAGTAAAGCAGCTGAATAGCATCCAATCCATTGTTCTGAATAGAACAAAAAGTTGGGGGAACATCAAATTCTCTCTTTTATTGAGTTGAGACACCCATTTTCTCCTACCCTGGGTCATCAGCATTCCTAATTCTCATGATTTTGGATTCAAACAGGACTCACACCACTTGACTGAGTCTCAGGCCTTTGAACTTATAGTAAATGGTACTTTCCTGGTTATCTAGCTCACAGATGGATAATTGTGGAGCTTTTCAGCCTCCATAACAATATGTGACAATTATAATAAATTTCCTCCTCTGTCTATCTATATATCTATCCATCCATCCATCCATCCACCCTCCCATCCATCCATCCATCCACCCTCCCATCCATCCATCCATCCACCCTCCCATCCATCCATCCATCCATCCATCCATCCATCCATCCATCCATCCATCCTATTGATTCTGTTTCTCTGAAGAACCCTAACTGGTGCAGGTATAACATTGGAGCAATGCATTGTGAGACCATGTCATAATCACTGCTGGCGTCATGTCTAAGGGAGGATGATATCAAATTTGCTCATAATTAGATAAAATGTGTCCTCTCCTACCTGGGGTAGGAAGAGAAAAGAAAGAAGGATGAAGAATATCACACCTCATAAACCAGCTCTTACATTTGGAACCAGATATTCTTAATATCAACTTACATTTGCCACTAACCATTTACCTTGCAGACACTGGACGAGTCTATTAGTCATATTATAGCAGGAGAGAGATTGCTAAAATTATCCAAAAGTTTCAGAAAGAGATTATTTACACAGTTTTTGGAAGGTTAAAAGAAATCAATAATATATACAAAACCTTTGACATTAATATCCCAAGGAAATTGCTACTACCCCTAGTACAATGGATTCAGACAAAAATAGCGCCCTTATGGGGTATGGTGAAAAAATTGACATTTGACAATAGGAAAGTTAGGCAGGAATCAGGTCCCAAAGGCCACCTAGAATTTGGGCAAGCTGTTTGAATCTCATTCTACATGTAGCAATATGGCATCAAGGATGTGTTCACCTACAAGTGACAGAGTTCCTAACTTAACTGCTGTCTAAAACAGGAAGATTTGTTATATAATACATCCTGGAAGTAGGGTAGCTCCAGAAATGCTTAAGTTTACACTTCTTTAATGCCTTCAAAGACTTACATATTTTACATTTGTCTTGTCATTCTTAGTGTGTTGCTTTTGTCTTCATGGTTGCAAGATGGTTACCTCAGTTATATTCTGCAACTTGCAAACATGAGAAAGTCTATAGAAGGACAAGTTTATTGGAAGCAGATGTAATAGCAATAATGAAATAACCTAGATAATAATGGCATGAAGAGATAGGAGTTTATTTCTCTTTGGGTAGAAGAAATCTGGAGGTAAGGTTGGGGTGGTGTCTCCATGAAGTTATCTTAGGTTCCTTCTGGCTCTCCATCCCCATAATTCCTAGGGTGAGACACCACCCTCAGGGACAAATGTGACTTGAAGCCATCTTTTAAGACTGGCTACTATGAGGAACACTGAAAACATACTTAAATCCTAGTTCAATTCCAGACCAGTATACCCATTAACTCAGCATCTCTGGGAATTGAGAACTATGTTTTCTTTTTTTATCCTCTTAAGCTTCCAGAATGATTCTCAATGTGCAGGGTTGAGATATATGATACTAAAGGAAATTCATTCTAAGTTATCAAGAAGAAGATGTACCTTAAGAGGTGGGTAAACAAAATGAGACTATAATCTCAAAGAGCAGAAAAAGTCATAAAGTGATATAAATTTATAAATCAATTAATCAAACAAATTCAATCAATAGGTCAGGACTTTCAGAATATATTCATGAAAATTTCCATCAGGGACTGAGATATCTGAAAACTTTGTGGGCAGCTCGTACTTTTAAAGCTGCCCAGATAATTCCAGTGAGTAGCAGAGTTTGAGAACCAAATCTTTACATGATATTCACCACTCAGGTCTATTTCTTCCTCCAGCAATCACTGAAGAAGCTCTCAGGATCACTCGAGCTTTCTGAGATGAGAGTTTCACTTAAGTGGCCAACTTGAGAAATATTACAGCTGGGGTTGGAAGATATTGCTCAGCCTTTGAGGAAAGGGGCTATATGTTCCATGTTCCAGGGCAGCTTTTAAATCTAGATACAAGGTTTCCATGATTCTAAAACTCAAGGTAGAAAAAAGGAGTCCTTTATTTGCATTCAGTTTTATGTTCATTGTTGAAAACAAGATACAGATCTTGGAAGCACAGAGCAGACTGATGTTATTTGGGTGGAAAATATTTTCAATTTACAAGGTGGTCATTCTATTTAAAACTCTAGTCAGCCCCGACTTTAAGCATCCCTGTTTTGGGGACATACCTAGGATGGGAAGGTCATTTTCAAGAATCAATTCTTGATTTCATGAAAAAGTTTTAAAATATATTCTTTTGTTTTATATCATATAAATCTAGAAAACACACTCCAATGAAAAACACTGAGCTGGTGTTTGATTCTGTCATCATTTTTATTACCATATTTATGAGATTCAGAATGTAGGGATGGTAATGTATATAGATCAGAGAGGTTTATGTACTGCCCAGGTGGCAGCATTTTATAGTAAGAAGAACACACCTTTTAGTATCAGGAGACCTTGATTTGTCCCTGACTTTTTTGATAACTGTGCAAAAATGGACACAATCTTAAATCTCTTTGAATCTCAGTTTCCATATTCATACAACAAGGAACTGGGCTTCCTCACTTCTAAAATCTCTTTCACCTCTATTATTTATAGGCAGTGATTTAAATAAGTTACTCCTTAGAGGCTATGGGAAATTTTACAGCATAGTGTTTAACTTAAGGAGAAAAACCTTCACAATGAAAATGGAAAAACTTGGAGCAGTAGGAAGCTTTAGTCTGGACATAACTTGTGACCCAGATACTCCTATAACCTTTCTGGAGAACAGATGGTGAAGTGAGCTGTCTGCATTTTGAAATACAAAAAGTTTTTAGTCATTTACTGGAACACAACTGCCTCCCAGAAGCTAACTACAATATGACCAACAAGAAAGTCAGTGTCTTCTAAATAAACCCAACCTACAAAAATTTAAATTTATTTTTGAAAGATGAGTTAAAAGAACATGAATGACGACTCGCATCACAAAAGGATTGGTTGTTCTTGTGAAAAATTCTTTTTAAGAATGTGAATACTGGTATGTGGTTTGTCTTTTTATAAATCTCATATATGATTTAGTTATAATTCTCACATTATAAATAAATTTTAAGAGTGTACATCCTATGAGAACTGAGGTGTGTCTGTGTCTTTTTGAGCCCAGCTGTAGATCTATACTTTTCTTATGGGCAAGGAAGCTTCAGGAAAACCAACGTATCAAACCTGCTAAGGTTCTTCCAGGTCAGACCACCTGATTTGTACTGAGGAATTGTACTGATTTGCACTGAAGAATTGCTGACTGAATATTTCAATTTCAGTGTTGCAGTTCAGATGCATCAATCACCTTAGTATGTTAGTGTTGACAAAAATATAACAGTTTGATTCTCCAACTTACATGTCAGAGATCAGCTATTAAAAGGAAGACTCTGGGACCCAGGCTAAGCTTGGATATAAACTTTGACTAGTTTACAAGATGCTTACAATGATAGAAGACTTTTTTTCTTGGTTCATGAATTAGGAAAAGATGATATAGCTGATTGTTAGAAATGTCTAGAGGCCAGTTAGAGTACAAATCCCCACCCTTTTAACACCCTTTCCCCTTAATCTTAGCTCTTCTTTGATGTATTTCTTAAAATTGCATGTTTTTCTACCCTTTTAGAAAGAACACAGTTTCATTTTGTTTTGATGTTTCAGAGATATCATGAGGATGACTTTTCTTCAATGATCAAACTATTTCTCCCTTTTATCTTTTATTCTTTCATTTCATGCTGAGAGATGCCACTTCTTCTATCAATTTGTCCATCTTTAATTGTTTTCTCCATTATTTGCTCTGTCTAATGTGATACAGAAAAGCAAGTACACTCAGGAAATACAATTCCTGGGAGCAGATCATGAGTTGCACTTTCATTTTCAAAAATATGATGCATTTATATGTTTCTATCTGAAGGCTATACATCTCATTGTTGGTAGCAGTTTTCTCTTAATAGTGTGTTTATAATTTAAAAAACACAAATATTTTGATTTAGCAATTCAGTATACTTTACTGGTTTTGAATCTAAATTCTATCACTCTAAGGTAAAGTCATTTTGCTTAAATTACTACTGAATGACCTTGCTTTAAAAAACCTCTCTGAGCATCAATTTTTTTATTTGTAGTATGCCTCCTCCTTGGAACTGGGGGAATCAAATGAGATAAAGCAGTGTGCCTGGTGATAGTGATTTAAAAATATGAGTCCTACTTTTAAGAATTTTACAATTGATGAAAGCCTCATGATACTAAAATGTCCAGGTTTAAAGCAAGGATTTTGTGAAAAATTACTGTAATTTTGGTTCTTGGAGTTGATTTCACCCAATGTTTGTGTTTCAAGGTGTGCTCTAGAAATGCTGACTTGAGTAAGTGAGCCTAGTATACACCACCGAGTTGCAGTGTTTTACAAGTAGGAATGGATTTCAGAATTCACTGAGCCAAGAACTCTTTTATAGTTGAAAATGCCAGGAACAAGATTTATTTAAGTCTTATAGTAGTTTTGTCTCCAGAGTGTTTCCAATAGTCAACTTTGGATTATTTGCTATCACCTTAATAGAATTTCTGAGCCCCTGGGCCTCAGGCTAGTGGTTGGAATGCAGAGGAAACAGTTGAGAACAAAAGCCAGGAAGAGGAAAGAGGAGCTCTAGAAGGGACAAATGAAGGCATCAACTCAACAGCAAGTCCACAGCATTGCAGTTATCTTCAATTCTATCTAAAATTAGACTTGCAGAGGGAATAGGTCTTCCATTTAATGTTAAAACTGTTGCACTAAGCAAGACAGTTACCTCCTTGCTAACATGCTGGGGCTTCCTTATTGCAGAAAATATTGCATACCTTGTGCTTAAGGAGCCAGTGATGAAGACAGCTCAGCAGAACTCCCTGTGTCGCACTTGGAAAAGAGGTAGAACTGTAAGAAGAGAGACTTTGGCAAAAATGTTTGCATCCTGTCTCTAAGGTTGTTGGCACTAAAGGCAGAGAGAAATAAGGTATTTACAAGGATTTCTATGCAGTCTTTTGTTTTTTGACATACAAATCTCTCTTGTTCTCAATCTGAGTAGTAAAGCTCATAGAAATACTTGTATTTCCTAGACTAATATCAAACTTTCCCCCCCCTTGGCTAACCATTCTCATATATAAGCTAATTTTGGTGAGGGAGAGTAAGCTTTATAAGCTTTCAGCTTATAAAAAGTGTTAATTATTCCTTTGACAAGACTTCTAACTCTTGGGAAGCAGCTCTCTCTTTGATGGAACTGTTTCTGTCTGTTCCTTGTTATCTGAAAGCAACCACCTGGTTTCAGGTCAGAGAAGGGGAAAGCGTTTAATTAAGTTTCTTAATACTGATTTAATTTCGAAAGGTTTGAAAAATACAAACACAATCGTTGAGTCTATGATCTACCCAGCTCTCTCCCTTTCATCACATACCCCCTCCCTTCCAGAATTTTTTACTAGGTTTCCCTGTTCTGGATTTCAACTCGACATTTTTCTTCACCTAAAACTATCTTATAAAAGATGTATAAAAATTATGAAGGAAGATACTATTCCAAATACTTTGACAGAGATTCAATGTGCAGATTAACCAGTGAAAGTAGAAAAAAACAATAAAATAGTCAATTAATTTAAAAAGCTAGTAAGAATGGTGGTTCAAACACTCTTGTAGAGTGGTACATTTGAGTTTTGAAAATTTTTATTATTTCCTTTTATTACTAATTCATATTTATAAAAGCATCAGTTAATGAGGTATTTGAAAACATAAACTAGTCTTTTATCATAGATGGGTGATTGTAAGAGAACTTATATAAATTTCCATGGCCAAGACTCCTCTTATTGTAGAGTCAAAATGAAATTAGCACAATAAATGCAGAAAAATCAGGCATTTCCCAGATATATTATACCATGGAACTTTTTCTTTGCCCCAAAATATGTATCAACACCACCCTCCTGCATCTGCGCTACTCTTTCTCTAGGTTTCTGACATCCCTGCTTGACTGGCCCTCTATATAAATACACTCCCCACCCATCTCACGCTGATTCTGCAGACCAGGCCACTCTCCCCACAGGGATGTCCCCTCACCTTCTCACTCCTCTTTCCCACGCTGGAGTTCTGCAGGGAGATTCTCCCAAGGCCCACCACAGACCTCACTAATGGCTTCAGGAAGAGATGGGAATTCAGAGTAGAGGCAGAGGAAAATGTATTTCTTTTAGTAAGGATTTCCTACTCTAGTAATGTCCTTTTTTCCCACAATAGTCAGGTTTTCTCTTGTCATAATATAATTTCTACATATTGAATTTCCATTTCTTGCTCATTATTGTGTGTTCATTACTTCTAATTCTCACTACAACCTTGTAACATTGGTATTACTATTCCTGTTTTGCTCAAGAAGAAAAACACTCTACATGTCTTTAAAGCTAGCAAACAGAAGTGTTGACCTGGAATCCAACTCTGTCACCTTATTCTCACCTTGCCTTTTCCCCTTCCACCTCAAACCACCCAAAAGTCTGTGTGAGTGTGATTTCCTGATCCAGAGTATCTTTGAGAACAACAAACTTCTTCAGACACACTGAAAAAGTTCTACCTCAGAAAGTACAGTACCCTAAATGTTGTGTTTTAGCTTTACAAGTTTGATGGACTCTAGCCCAAGAGACCAACTGCAAATGTACATTTAAAAAATATGAGCAATCACCATGTCCAAGCAGCAATGTACAAACACAGCCAGTTTCTGAGGAAAGAATAGCTCTCCTATTGGTTCCTGGAAGTCCTTTCTCACATTTATTTCTCAAATATGAGGAAAAATCTACTCACATCTTTGTCTTCTGCTTGTTTTTTTTTTTTTTCTCACAACAAAGTAGGCCTAATTTCTTCATTTTAGTTTGTGCAGCTCTTACAAAAACTTGATATTAAAAGATGGTACTTTTAAAAAGAAAGTAATTTCTTTTTTTTTTTAAGAATTATTTATTTATTTATACAAGTACTGGGTACAGTCAGAAGCATGCGGGAGGGTGAGAGAATTCACCAGAGTCCGAACGGGGAACAGAACAGGCAGACTGATGAAATTCACTGCTGAGGGGAGCAGTGGGCATGACAGGAGAGGTCTGCGCACCATGTGGGACCCTCGCCTGTGGCCGGGGATCGAACCGGTGCGGCAGAGGCTGCCGGAAGCATCACAGCTCAGTGTTCAACTGCTGTGCCACAAGGGGAGGCCCGAAAAAGAAAGTCATTTCTGACACAGGAAAGAAACAAGTGTTTACAGACTGGATGCTGACTAGCTAGTCTCTGGCCAGTTCAGGCTGGCAATTGGTAAGAAGCATTTGAGCCTCTTGGTGAAAGAAAAATAAGTTGGAAATATTCACGTATTTATTGCAACTTGATTACTTTATCTACTCAGTGTTTTCTGCCCCCCAAATGTTATAGACTTTTGGGCTTGTTTATCTAGTGAAATAAAGCAAAAAAAAATTAAGTCATGTCATGATTTCTTTAAATAAACTGATTTTCTGAAATCGCTTTTCAAAATTTCTAAGGCTGCAGCTCTTAAGTATGATTCTGAGGAGAATAATGGGAGGCTTTAGTTTTCTTTTTCATATTTTGTCCATATTTTTCATATTTTCAACAGTGAATACTTACTATTTTAATCAGAAATATATTTTGCCAATATTCTAAAATATATTTTATAAAAAATAGATGTTTTTGATGTTTGAAAGTGAGGGAAAATGCTCTCCCTCAAAGACCTAAGTAAACAAGTTGTAGATGTTGAGAATATTTGTGAAATTATACCTGATGTTTGGATTTCTTTTCTAAATTTCTCCTTTAAAACCTGAATGATTGTAGTCTTTGTAGTAACATGTCCCTGTTGACAGCTTATTTTTCATAAGCTTCAAATTTTGATGTCTTATTGAAAGTTAAACTTCGAGATACTTCCTTTCTCTAGGGGTAGTGACCCTTTTTTCTGGCCCCTCATTCCACTGTCAGGGAAGTTCCTTTCCTTGGTTTGAAATTTGTCTCAAACAGGAATTTTACAATAATAAAATGGAGCTGGGCCAAAATTTACTGACTTACTGAAAGACAGATCAGATGATTAGTGGATCATCTGGTCCCTCCAACTGGAACCAGGAGCAGGGCTACCCAGAGTAATAGAGTACTGGTATGAATGCATCTCCTGGCACCTTTCAGCACAGCCCTGAGCGCTGGCACTGTTACAGACATGTAGCCACATGCCCTTGAAGTAGCTGGTTTCTCGTTTCAAAAGTTAGTATTTACCACTCTCGTGACCCCAAGCAAGTGGCATCTGTTTTTTTCTATCAAAGTCAGGCCCTTGCTATGGGGAGTCCTATCCCACTCTTTACCTTGCCTTGAATTCTGCTGATTCCCCAGTACTATGTCTGGGAAATACAGGAATTATAGTTAATTATATCCTGCCGACTTCATCACCACAAATAAGTAGCCAAATAAATTGCAAAAAAAGAAAAAATGTGTTCTGATGCTACCTGATACTGCGAAAGGACTCGGAGAGATTTTAATAGAAGCAGTGACTTCATCCATATGTGAACCATTTCAAGAAAATGTATTCGAAGCAGGCAAACTGCACATATGCCCTGAAAGGGCTGCTTTATTTAGATACCACATGTCACTTTCAAGATGGAAAGGCTCTCATTTCTGGAAAACCTTCTTGGGTAAATACAAAAACTAAATATGTTTTGAGTCTTTCTCTCATCTATACAGACACTTATTATTTCCCTTCTAATAAGTAATTTATACTTGTTTATATTTCTTCTTCCCTAGGTTACCAGTTAATTGAGGGCTGCAGCCTTAATCATCTTTGTTTGATTAAGAATATTGTCCAGAAAGAGGTAGGTGATTAAATATATGTGTTCAAGAGTAAAGTACTATCAGCCAACATTTATCAAGATCTGATGGTGCCAATCAATATGTCACATGTGACTATCTTCTAGTCCCTATAAGGTAGGTGTTGTCACTACACAAATTGTACTGTCAGGGAAAGACGAATTTGAAATGGTAACATGTCTTAGCAAAAGTTGACATAAAGCAGGACAAGTAGCCCCCACACGGAGGCCCCAGAAGTATCTATTCCTGGACACTGCAATGTTTCATACTTACATGAAAGACAAAGGGAGCTCTTTGTCCACAACCTATATTTACACAACCTATATTTTAGGGTCACTTATTATAATGGTAATATTTCAGTCCTCAGAAATTTTTAGAGAAATTCTAGTTGAGAGGCTACATAAGTAGACCTAGAAGCAGTCCTAAGGTGGAATTCTGACTCTGTTTTTCATAAGCTATAAAGTTTCCCTTCTCTGAGCCTCCATTTGTTTCTCTTTAATGGGAATAATGGTGACTGCTTTGCAAGGTTGTCTAAAAGGATTTGCATTTATGCATGGCAGTCTTAGCACAAAGTAGGTGCTCAAAAAACATAGCTATCTTGTCTTTTTTAGAAAAAGCAAATATGTAACAACCCTTTCATATTTTAATTATTCTGGAATTGGAAACTTTTTTTTAAATGAATTGCTTCTGCTTTTGTCTTTTTAAATAGCTATGGTGTAGATAATTTTTTTTTCTTGATGGACTCAGAATCAATATTTCTAGCAGCTTCAAGGCAATGATGCCTCTGGGCTCTAATTAAGTGTTTGAGTCTTTTGTCCCTCTACTAAATAATGTGAAATTGCTCTGTTTTGAAGATTCACGTGTTCCCTTTCCCCCCATTTTTATGTAACTATTATTTTCAGCCTTTTAGCTTATTCTTTTCATCGGATATCTGTTAAAGGAACTTCATGTACCGTATTCAAATTTGTTACATGCTTTACACAGGAAAACACTGACCTTTTATAATTGTAAATAAAATTTGACATGCAGGACCTAAATCACTCCAATGACTAAAATAAAGTATCAATATGTGAGATGGTAAGTAAGTATACATCTGGACTTTGGGGAGGCTCCCTTCCCCTATCTTTTTTTCCCAGCGTTCTTGCTGCATTGTCCATACTTGCCTTTGTCAGACATGACAGTCTGTCTCCTCAAAGTTGATGCACATGCCATCTATCAGTTATGTGGATACACTGTGCTCTCTTCTACCCTTCTTCCACCTCCCACATTGCATATTTCCAGTCGGTTACCTCCCCTATTTCTATATTTCAATATCTAAACCCAGCAACCATATTTATCATTCAACCAACTATTTTTTAAAATTACTTTCTTATCAGCTGTCAAAACAGCTAAATGCTAAACAATTAATTGGTCAGTTGCCAAAAACATCATTAGGAATGGGGGTAGAGAAGTTGACTAGACCAGCTCTGTCAGTTATTCATTCTGAGAAATCATCTTGGAACCTGAAAATGATTGCATTCAAAATAGCACTTATAAAAAACAATTCATTGATCTTAATTTCTGTTTTTCTCCCACATGAATCACAGGGAGTTAATACACCACTGCATTTATCAGGGAGATAAGAAGCCTGATTCATCATGCAATGACAAAGGAAATGCTTCAACTGTTCCTTAGGTTTCTATTTAAGGAACAGACAAGAGTTTAATATTAACTGAAGCACAGTTTGGTACCTTTAGAGACTTTGCCTCGAAAGCAGGCTCTAGGCAGTAGGTCACAAACATTTGTGTACAGCCTTATCTCAAGTTGAGAGTCTGACCTTGAAGACAGTAAATAATTTATATTCCTTTGGCCATTTTTAGCTTTAAGATTATAGCAGAGGCCACTGACATCTAGCTGCACCTGCTGTCTTTCCAGTGTTCTGAAAAACCACCCCACCCCAGACTTTCTCAATATTTTACATAGATGAAGTGTAAAAGGAGTTATTTTAAATTATTTTTTATTTTTATTGACTCTTTTTTTATAGAATTTTTAAGCTCACAGCAAAATGAGCTGAAGGTATAGATATTTCCCATATACTCCCTGTCCCCCCTTTTTTATCAACATCTCCCACAGGTGTAACATGTTTGATATAGCTGATGAGTGACACTAACACATAATTATCACCCAAACTCAACAGTTTACATCAGGGTTCGCTTTAGAATTCTTTGGGTTTGGAAAGATGTATAATAACATGTATATACCATTTTGCATCATTCATAGTAATTTAACTGCCCTAAAATATCCCATGTGTGTTCTGCCAGTTCATCCCTCCTGATCCTCTAAGAGTTGGCAAGCAATGTTATTTTTATTTTCTCCATAGTTTTACCCTTTCCAGGTAGTGAGATCACAGTTGAAATTGGAGGTGAGTAGTCTTCCTATTGGCACAAGGCATTAGACACTTGAGAGCACAGCTCAGGGCCAAGGTGTGATGCCAGGCTGTGGACACTGGGTGAGATGGGGAGCTTGTCCAAGCCCCTGTGGGTGGTCTTACAGGGGTAAGCAGACCTTTGGGGCTGGTGGTAAGCAGTCTAACAGACTTTGAACTGATAGAGGAGCTCAGTAAGCATCTATTTTCTACATTGATGATCACATCATCTGCAAACAAAGCCAATTTTATTTCTTCCCAAATCTTTTTTTCATTTTTTCCTTTTCTTGTCTCATTGCATTAGCTAGAGCTTCTAATACAATTACAATGTTGAAAGGGAATGGTGAGAGAGAACATTCTTTCCTTGTTCCTAATTAACTAATTTTTGAATGTTGAACCAGCATTGCACATGTGGAGTCAGTCTGCTTCTATCATATAACAGACATCGAAGAGAATTAGTATAATTTCTTTCTTAAACATTTGAAAGAATTCCCCCAGTGAACCCATCTGGGTGTGGCTCTTTCTCTTTTGCAAGGTTATAATTACCAATTAATTATTAATTCAACTTTTTTTCTAGATACAGACCTATTCAGAATATTTAATTCTTGTGTAAGTTTTGAAAGATTGTGTGTTTCGAATTAGGTTCATTTTATCCAGGATATAAGACTTTGTTAGCATAAAGTTGTTCATATTATTCCTTTGTTATCCTCTTCATGTTCATACATTCTATAGAAAAGTCCCCTCTTTCCTTTCTGATATTAGTACTTTGTGACCTGTCTCCTTTTTTCTTAGATAGGCTAACTGAAGGTTTATCAATTTTATTGATATTTTCAAAGAACTATCTTTTTAATTTTATTAACTATTTTCAATTTAATTCATTTCCGTTTTAATCTATATTATTTCTTTCTTCCTGCTTTCTTCAGATTTAATTTTCCCCTAGCTTCCTAGTTTCCTATGTTCAAGTTCAAATTTTAGCTCTTTCTTCTTTTCTAATATACATGTTGTGTACTATAAGCTTCCGTCAAGCATTGCTTTCATTATTCCACAAATTTTGATGAGCCATATTTCTTTTTCATGTAGTATGTATTTTAATTTTTTTGAGATTTTTTTGAACCCATGTGCTGTTAGAAGTGTAGTGTTTAATCTCCATGCATTTTGGACTTATAAGTAATCTTTCTATAATGGATTTCTAGTTGAATTGAATTGTGTAAGAGAACAAATATTGCGTCATTTCTGTTCTTTTCATGTGTTAAGGTAGCCAGAATCTAGTTTACCATGAGATGTTCAGTATGAGCTTGAAAAAAAAGTGTTCTGCTATTATTAGATAAAGTAGTCTATAGATACCAATTATATTAGGTGGATTGATGGTGTTGCTGACTCAGTTTACCCTAGTTGACTTTCTGCCTGATGAATCTGTTCATTTCTGGGTGTAAAAGTTTCAGAAAAGATAGTGGATTTATCTATTTCTCTTTGCAATGATAGCAAATGATTGCTTTTTTGTTTCATATAATTTGCTACCATTAGGATTGCTATATTTTTCAGAGAATGTTTCCCTTATCATTATTATAATGTCCTTATTTATCCCTGATAACTAATTTTCTTTACTCTGAAATATGTTCTTTCTGAAATTAATATAATTACTCTTAAATCCTTTGGTGAGTGCTAGTATATTTTCTTGCATCCATTTACTTAAATTATTTTTGAAAATGGATTTTAAGTGGAACAATTTCATAGCTTTATCAATACATAATAGCAGTTGGTTGTCCAATAAATAATTCACAATCATAATTTTAATTATTTTTTTTACCGTCTTTTACTTTCAAATTTGATTTTATTGGGATAATAAATTATCTCATCACTCTAACCCTTCTTCATAGGAAAATTCCTCTCACTGTGAATCAACTAGGCCTTATAGATAAATCAATCATATTTTCAGAGTCAGAATGAGAACCTATGTCAGTGAACTACACTTAGAAGTGTGTATAAGTAAAACTAACCTCCTTGTTGCTATGTAGAAACAGCACTCGGCACTGCTTATACCTTTCAAGTGAAAATTGAGGGCATGTATACAGAGAAGATCTTAGATTAATCTGAATGGTTTCACTTATAGGAGGAATATAGGGGAACCAAATTAGGGAGCAGGGGGGAAAATAACAATAATAATAGTAATAAACAAAACAAAACTAGCAGGCAGGCAATCATAAGTAAGAGACATTTGTGAGAGAAGGAGATGAAAAGGGATCAAATCAGGGGAGAGAAGAGCATAAGGGACTATAGTGAAGGGTCACGGGTGAACTGGTGGTGAGAATTTTACAGGGAATACACAATTATGTAAAAGATATAAATAAGGAAATAAATTATAAAAAATAAATAAATAAAAATTTAATGATTTAATAATATCATAGATACCTTCTGTTTGTATCTACTATAGGCTAAGCACCAGTTTGGAAGAAGGAAATTTTGTCATTTGCAACAACATAGATTTAGTTTGAGGGCATTATGCTCAGTAACATAAATTGAACCATATGATCCAGCATTTCCACTCCTAGGAATCTACCCAAAAGACACAAAAATACTGATTGGAAAGGAAACCTTCACTCCTGTGTTTATTGCAGCCCTGTTTACAATAGCCAAGATGTGGAAATAACCCAAATGCACCAAAATAGACTAATGGATCAAAAAGTTGTGGTATATTTATATGATGGAATATTACTCAATAGTCAAAAAAAACACATTCATACCATTTGCAGCAATATGGATGGAGCTGGAAGGGATCATGCTAGCCGAAATTAGTAAGAAGGAAAAAGATAAATATCAGATGGTCTCACTTATATATGGAATATAGAGAAACCAACAGACAGTCAAGAAAAAGTCAAAACTAGCAAGCTGGCCATAGAACTGAGGCATACAGAAAAGGAGGGAGGTGGGAGGGGGGAAAAACAGGGCAGGGAAGAACGCAAGGTAATGTGGGGATGATTCACTGGTGATATGGTGCTGGGAGAACTAGGGAGACTCTAATGATGTAAAAGAAAAAAATTAATTAAGTAATAAAAAAGATAAGTCAAGCAGAAAAAGACAAAATACTCTCATTTATATGTGGAATCTTAAAAACCCAAACTCATGGAAACTGAGAGTAAAATTATGGTTACTGGTATTTGAAGGAATTTGAGTTTCAGGTGCATTTGGAATATACTGGTAAACGGGCATATAGTTGCAGTTAGAAGATGAATACGTTCTGGAGGTGTAATACACAGCATGATGATTACAGTCAACAATACTATATTATATCCTGCAAAGTTGCCGAGAGACTAGATCTTAAATACCCTTACCACAAAGAAATTAATAATGATGTGATATGCTAGGTGTGTTAACTAACACTATGGTAGTAATCGCATAGTAATATATAAATGTATAAAATCAACATGATACATTCCTTAATTTATGCCAGCTTACTTGTTAATTAAAAATAAATACCAAAATTTAAAAAAATTTTAAATAACAGTATTTCAAATATTTGATTGATATATTTTGGAGATTTCCCTTCAATGCAAACAATTACATGAGATTAATTAAAATATTCTGTAGACATATATGGATGCTAATATTCAGAAACCAGAAATGCCTTTGTAACAGACCTTTTGCTTTATGAAACAGAATGAAATAAAACATCTTACCACACATCAGCACATAACTCAACCTCCCCTGAGACCAACTCTGTGATATAAACATATGTTTTACTCCTCATGCTTTTAAAACAACATACCACCTTACGATGAGCAACTTTCGGATTTCCACTTAGGGGGATAGTCACCATGGTAACAACGTGAACATGCTGATTTGTACGTGCTTTCTCATCTAAGACTGAATGACCAAAGTAAACCACTTGGCAGCTGTTTTCAGTTATAACAGTATATGCTCCCCACAGAGTTGATAAAATTGCTCCACGATCAGCAGGAATCACTTGCTACGGTAGCCAAAATGGCTGGCTGACCTTGCTCGGACAGGATATTTGGGGCATCTTGTAGACCAGAGTGGGGCAATTCACCGTATGGTTTTCAAAGTGCTAATGCACTAGCTATGTCCTAGGGCATTACATGGTAATTGGAACACGACAGATAATTGGGTAAAATCATGATCACGTTAAAAAGGAATCTAGGTAGAAACTGAAATATTTAAAACTGTGAGTAGTGCATTTTTTAGTATTTTTAGTCAAATAGTTAATCTCATAGGCACACAATAAAATTTCCATTTGCAGCAATTTTACAATAAAATTGTGAGTATAGCCTTTGCCTCTTCACTTAACCTCTTAAATTTACTCAGGAACAGTGCAGAGATTCTTATGCGTGAAATTGATACATGGAAACTAATCAATAAACATCGGTTCAATGAATAAATGTAAAACGCATACTAATCAGTATTTTTGACAGGGAGTACCTGATTGGTAATTCAATAAAGAATATTAATAAAATACATTTATAACTTTTTAATTTATAAAGTATAATTGTAAGAATTTAATTTTAATCTAGTAAGAAAGTTTATAATTATATCAATTTTATAGATGAATGCATACAGTGTTAATAGTGATTATGCAGCTTAAAGAAAAAGAACGCATTAATGTTAAATTAGAATAAGCTGTGCTTTTCAAATAAGCTGTGGTTTTAAAATTCAATATGTTGCTCAATATAGTAGGTGAGTTCAAAATTGTGCTAGAGAGAAGAAAAAGCTAAGGTTTTATCTATTTTCTTCATTGCTGTTTCTGTAGAATTTAGAGGTGTTTGCTGAATGAGTAAATGTTTAAAGTCCCAGTGTCAAAATAAAATTATAACAATTTAAAAAATATGTAGGAAGCTATATTTTACCCATGGATAGAAAATAAGCTTTACATAACACACAATAAAAGGACACACCATAAGGGGGGAAAAGATAACTTTATTGCTTTAAGATGAAAATATTATTACAAGGAATCCACAAATGAACTTAAAAGCAAGTCAAAGGCTGAAATAAGTCATTTGAAACACATACAACGAAAAGAATTGTTCTGAATGTTAAAGAAAACTCTACAATTGAATAACCCAATAGAAAAATAAACAAGGACAGAAATATAAAACTATGGTTAACCTTGCTGAGTATACGAACTACCTAATACCAGGCTCTACAGATTTAACCAATAGAATACAATTTCACATAAGTTGTTTTGGTAGAGTCAGCTCCTGTGGGGAGCAGTCACCGAGGATCAGTGATGTTGATAGAAAATCAAGGCTGCAATTGTATGGGGAATATAACAATAAAATTTATAAAAAAAAAAAAAAAAAAAAAGTTACTATGAAATGATTTTAATTCTCTATTCTAAAATCATGTAAATCAATAAAGAATCAATTCTAATCTTGAAAAAAAAAAAAAAAAAAAAAGAAAATCAAGGCAATCTTTCAGGTACAGAACCAAGGGAAAAGCCAACCAACCAACAACAAAAACCTACCTTTCTCCCCTATCTCATTCTGATCTTCAGACAAGGTTTTATGAAATATGGAGGGATTTAATGGATGTAGTCCATATGGCAAGGCTGCCCGCGTACATCGCCAGGTGAGGAAGGGTGAAGAACAGGTCTGGAGAGAAGAGTTAGAGATATTTGGCACAGACATGCTGATGCTTAGTGACAATAACTGACAAATGTCTGCAATTATTAAGCCTTTGAAAATGTATAAATGTGGATACATGGGAAAACAAACCAAATTTTTAAAAAATTCTTTTATGTTATTATGGGAAGTCTAGGTTTAAAAGTTATATAATAAATTCCCCTTTGATTCAAGTGAATAACTATATTTCTATGGGAACATACGTCAAAACAACATATTCTCAAAACAAGGTTATAAAAATAGAACATTTCAGCAATACCAGTTTCAAATAGCCTTTTTTGTTGGTGGTGGTTTGTTTTTCGTGGTTTTGTTTTTTTTTGTTTTTTTTTTGCTGCTTTGCAAAATGAGTCCTTGAGGGGTTGTTATTTTAAAAACAATTTTCTGGAAATTGTATAGAAAGCAGAAGTTTATTTATTCTCATTCCTCAGGATTCTTTTATGTCCAATAATTCGTTTTTATATTATACTGTTTGCTTTGGGCCTTTGAAAAGTAAACTCTTTTAATTACACCTTTATGATTCTGAAAGACTACAATCTACACAGTCTAGTTCTCGCTGGATTTTTTTTTAATTTAAATTTTATTTTTATATTCCCCATACAATTACAACCCCCTTATTTGACCCCAAACCCTCCTTCTCTCTGGATTTAGATGGAAGTGCATAAATTGAAGTCTAGTGAAGATATTTCCCACAGCTTTCAAATGAGTTTGGAAATGACTTTCTTTACTCTTTGAAACAGGTGGTATCTATATTAGTTAAGGTAACACAAAATACTTAAAGAAATAAACTTTCAGTTCTGTGTGCTTAGAAAAATTCAATAATTCATCCTATAATTACTCTCTGAAGTATTCTAGATATTTAGGCTAAATTACTGAACTATAGGAAATATTTCTATGCTCCTAAAGTTCACACTCTGGCAATGAAGTATGAACATAAATATATAAGGTGCATGGAATGTTAGAAGTGGATCTATGCTGCAGAGCAAAAAAATGCAGAGCAGGGCCTCCCCGGTGGCGCAGCAGTTGAGCGCTGGGTTGCGAATCTGCCCGCAGCCTCTTGCCTCGCCAGTTCGATCCCCAGCTGCTCCCCGGCCAGTGGAGGAGGGTCCCACATGGCGCGCAGACCTCTCCTGCCACCCGCTGCTCCCCTCAGCAGTGTACTTCGGTCCTTCTGCCTGTTCTGCTCCCTGCTCTGGCTCTGGTGAATTCTCTCACCCTCCCGCGCTTCTGACTGTACCCAGTGCTTGTATAAATAGATAGATAGATAGATAGATAGATAGATAGATAGATAGATAGATAGATAGATAGATAGATAGATAAATCTTTAAAAAAAAAGAAAATGCAGAGCAGGGTAAGAAGAATTGGAATGTGGGGGGGGCTTGTTGCAGTTAGTATTAGTTTCATTTAAAAGGAAATAATTGTGCTAAGATTTGAAATAAGTACTGGAGCTAACCAAGCATGTAACTGGAAGCAGCCTTCAGGAAAAAGAGAAGGAAAGAGGTAGGAAGGGGGAGGGAGGAATGGGGGAAAGAAGAGAGAGAGGAAGGGAAATAAAGAGGAATTTAAAATAGAAATAAATACTTATTAGGTACACTATCTTTTTATTTAACATTTTCTATAATCTATCCTCTGAATTGCCATATTTCCTTTTCAAGAATTCTGGTTCTCAGGTACAGTGGGGATGATAGGATAAGAATGTCATCATAATTATTAATATACTTTAATTTATATTACATATATGATGCCAATATCATTGCCATCAATTAGGATTACTAAAAACAGTGAAGAAATGTTGGCAGTCTTTTCATTTCCCTGTTTTTTTGTGTGTGTTTGTGCCATAACTGCAATTGTGAGAGCATTGCATACTCTCCCTATTTGCATCTAGTTTTCTATGAGTATATATTTGATGCTTACTAACAGTTAATGTTGATATGTGTTTCCATATATATTGATTGCATGAAGATTATTATTTAGTTCCTTGTTAAGGATGTGAACAATAAATCCTGAGTTCTTCTATGCTGAAGACAGATCTGCCATTTATACCTGAAAGTCAGTTTTGCTGGATATAAAATACTTTTATGAAAGAATTAAAATATATTCATCTATTTTGTTCTGCTATAAAGTACTATTTTCTAAAAGTCTAAGTATCTCTTTTCCCCAGTTTTACTGATTTGCTGATCATTTGTGCAACTTACATAGTTGCACAAATGATTTTGTGTTCTTTTATTCTAGCCTTAATTTCTGAAATGGTTTTTCCTGAGTCACCTCATTTCTGAGTTTTTTCCTAATTCTGGTTTATGTTGTTCTTAATAGTATGTCATTTCCATAATCTATTTTAATTTGTTTTGAAATACTGGATTATATTTTAATCTTTTTTAACCATTTACCTATCTGGCATACTTTAGTTGTCAATGGAAATATTATTTTCTCCTTTTTTAAATTTACTAATGCTTTTCATTATTTATTTTTATCTTTTCATAGTAATGTGTCATTTTAGTATATACGATAACCTGCCATGTATAATTTCTTAATTTTTTTCCTTTACTTAAGTAAAATTAGTTTACAACACTGTATATGCTTTAGAGGAATAGGTTCACAAGTGCTCAGATGTATGTTACCAACCCACCCCTACCTCCAAATACCCTTAATCCTCTACTTTCCTCCTTTGTTCTCACCTCCTCCCCCTTCTCCCTCTAGTAGCCTCTATTCTGCAGACATATTTCTAGAGTTTATTTTATTTTAGTTTTGTCAGTTTCGTTTCTCCTAGTCTCTTTTTTTTTTCCCTTTTAGTAATTTTGTGTGGAATTTGCCTCGATACTTTTCTATGGGTCAATTTTTTTTAAGATTTATTTATTTATGCATAAAAGAACCAGGGTACAGGCCAGAGATGTGTGGGGTGAGAGGATTCACCAGAGACAGAGCGGGGAACAGAACAGGTAGACTGACTGAAATACACTGCTGAGGGCAGCAGCAGGCGAGTCAGGAGAGGTCTGCTGTGCCATGTGGGTAGCTCCCTGGCCGAGGATCGAACTTATGCAGCAGTAGGTGTGGATAGCTTCATAGGTTGTGTCTAAACCCCTTGTGCCACCAGGTTGGCCTCCATTGGTCAATTTTATATGCACATAGTTATCTTGGACTTTTAAAAGACATAACTTTTCTGATTGAACAGAATCCTTTTGCTGTTGTTTTAAAAGTGTTCAAATACATGGTTATTTTCTTTCTTAAGTTTCCTGGGTCTATTTCCTGTCAATTTTGATTTTCATCTTTTCTTTCTTTTGTTTCCCTCATCCATATCCTGTTTGATTTTGATTCCACCCACAGCAATTTCTCTTCAGTTTTGAGCTGTATCTTGAGGGGAGTTGTGCTGGGTGTCATAGTGTTCACAGGACCTAGAGCACTCTAATTCCTTTAGACTTAACCACGGGTCCCTAATGCTTCCATAACCTTGGAATGGTCAGAAACTTTGTTATCTTAAAGTACATTGGTAACCCATACTTTTCAGAAAGTACCTGAGTTATTTGGGCTTCTGTATTGTTAGGACAACCCATTTTCCAGTCACTCTATTTTGTCTTCTCTCTCTGCTTCTTCTTCCAGAAGTTCTGACACTGTGAAGTTCAACAAGTTGATGATGAATTTTTGTCAAAAACTTGTACTTTGGGATTAGTAAGAATACTATTTTTGTTAGCCATAGATATTTTTTGGTATCTAGTTGCTTTGCCTATGGGGACTACGAAGTAATTTCAACTATGCTTGCTCTATTGCTCCAATCTCCCAAGACTCTGCCTCATCTTGCTATTTAAAATTGAAATAAATCTGCTTTAAATTTTATCTTCTGGCAGATTTGCACTGCTATCTCTTATCTACATGGACACATGGAATTCATAAACGGCCATAAGAATTCTTAGCAATAATCAGTGAAGAATAAGCCAGCCTGTTTACAGGACCACTTTCAGTATTTTTTAGCTAAATTCTTACTAAATTCTTACTCTCTACAAGCTTTTTGAAACCTGAGAATCAATGCCAACAATTTTTCCATTACATACCCAGAACATCTTTCTCGAACCTTCTATTTTTCAATTGAAAAACATCATTTTCCTTTATGTAGTTATCTCTAACCCCATCTGGACCCAAATAAGCTCATATATTTGGAGAGTTGGCATGCTTCCACATCCCCAAATGGTTCAATTACTGGGGCTTCTTTTTCAAGTTTTTCACAATTATCTGAGAAAGAAGATTTTTATATTATTAATATAGCTTTTCAAAGGTAATCAATGACTCATCCTATTCGGGCAATTATTCACTTTTATATTACCACCCTAGTTTATACTCATGGTGATAATATTTGGGGCCATTCAGCCCAAATGACTGACTTGTCTGTGATATAGACAATCTTCTTAATGACTCACTGCCTGTCACCCTGCATGATTCAAGATTATCTCGAAAAAACAGTCATACAGATCTTCAAATCCAGGAGGAAGATTAGGGATGTCCTTTAAATAGATATAGTCAGTACTGCACCACCTAATTAAACAGATTTCTATTAGAGGTTGAAAATGTCATTAAATTGGCGGTGCCACTACTCTGATTAGTCATTCAAGTAAAACTAGCAGAAACAGATGAGAGTCTATGCAGTCACACACCTTCCAATAATGCACTTAGTCTAGAATTTTCTCCCAAGGAACAACATCAATTTCATTGAATGATAGTTATCAAAATGCGTTACATTCTACTTTTTGAAAATTCAGACAACATCAGCACCATTATTCTATTGATTATTTTATCACATTTCTAGTTAGTTATAATTTGTCAGAGAGTACCAGAAGTGGTTCCTTCAGAGCTAATACAGTTCAAAATTTCAGTACTTTCTCAAATGAGTGAAAATATGGCAGGCTCATACACTGTTGGCGTAATGCAAATTATGACAAGTGTTTTGGAGAGTAATTTGGAATTAGGAGTCAAAAAGTCTAAAAAAGTATATTCTGTTCAATTCAACAATTCTACTTCTAAAGGATATATATGTTCTAAAGAAATATATGTGTATTCTAAAGAAACAGTGAGAGATGTACACACAATTTTATGTGAGAATGATAAGCATGGCAGTAATTCTATAATAGGAGAATATTAGAAGCACCCATTTTCCATCACCATTAGGAGACTGTCAACCATTATTATGAGTATTGGTAATAATGTATGTCACAGCTACATGAAACACTATGTGTGGGAGTACTTGAGACTAAGAAATGATCATTATATTTAATTTTTTAAAAGCAAGTAAAAATTAATATATGAATTTCAAATGTTTTATGCACATAGGCTCTGTATGTGCACAGAGAGCTGAGACAGAATGAGTTTTAGAAACAAATATTAGGCTATAAAATGTTATGTTTCTATAATTCTCTAATTCTAATTTAATGTCCTCCAAGTCCCCACTCATTGGACCTTTAGAAAATTTAATCTGTCATCGCCAGTGCCTCCTAATACCTCAAAGGAACATCAACATAAATTGGACTTAAGTGACATCAGAAAATAAAAGTGGGGATCAAGTTCTTAATTCACAATTTTTGGCATCTTTTAATTGCTCCTAAACCACAGGATATTTCTATCAAGTATGCTACCTACCACTTGTTTCTCAAATGCTACAGCTTTTTGAATCTGCAGGAATGATTCTCACAGTGGTCATCCCTATTGGCCACACATTTGGCACCCAATAACTGTTTCACAGTGTGAAGGTTCATTCATTCTTCATTGCTCCCTAATCTACGGGAGAAAGTATTAAATTTCCCCTAGCTTTGTATTTCTGAATTGTTCTCTCAAACTCATCTCTTTCAATTACTCGGAACTAAGAATTGAACCTGAAGCTCTGGACTTCCATAACTGGTTAGGAGGAGGTAATAAAGAAGCAAATTCCTCTCCCACCACTTCTCTGCTATCCTCTTACATGGTCACAAGCTAGTTTTTATATTACAAAAAGTGACACCATACCATAAAGGCCATCTGTCACTCCTTTGTTCAGCAGGACTAATTCCATTCCTCTGGCTAAGAGGTGGGAGTCCCCTGTTTCCTGCCTCCCTGTTCCATATGTCCCTCCTGAAGTTTACAGAGAATAATCCTCCCTAGTGCAGGGAGCCTAGGCTCTGGCAAGGATCACTGACCAGCAACTTCCATAGCAGGAAAATCCATGTCAGATCAAGAACTCAGTGCTGTCACTATATTTTTATTTTGTTTTTATTCTGTTTTGTTTCTTCTTGAATGACCTCTTGATAAGAAAATGTAGAGTTTTGATTCATTTTCCATTACTCAATTTTTCCTTAGGATTTATAACCAACTCTGTTGATTTTGGACCATATTGTTAAAGAAAAGGGTTTTAAGACCACAATACGGTCATCAGTTTCTGTAGTCAGTCCCCCAGAGACATGGCTGCATTGTTTGTTGTCAGTGACAAGTAGGTTAAAAACACTTCTGTTAATCATAGTAAATGCAAAGAAGAATTTTTCTTTCTAAAGCATTACTGATTTGATTTCTGGTCACTCAGGATGAATCTTAGTCACATATCTTCCCATCTAAGTTTAAAATTTCATATTTCTCTGTTCTTAACTGTTTCTATGTCTCTATCAAGACACAGAAATGAGTCAAATCTAAATTTCTCTGTAGAATAACAGTATAAATCAATAACATCTGTCGATAAGGACTGGTGATAACTATGAACTGTTAAAAAATTTAGTTATTGCAATCCTTGAGCATTGATTGAGTTTCCTTGAATGTTTGTTTCTCTCTATTCATATGTAAGATGGAAGTCCATGTATTTTAAATTAGAATGAATTTTTACACTGGATCATCATCACTATTCATTGGAGAATCATTTTCAAAATATTTGTGCCTATTATTTATATCTAAAGGCAATTTTTAAGATGAAAAAATAATGTTTAGTTTCAAGGCAGGGATTGGAGGCCATTTTGATGAAGCATTTTAGCCTGTCACTACATTTAATGGCTAGTCTTTATCTTTTTTCCACCTCCATAGGATCTGATGGAGGTGATCAGATCATTTTATTAATTCATTTGTTAAATATATTTCAATATGTATGCTTCATTTTCATCTAGATGATAAATTCTGGAGCACAAACACCATTTCTCTCTGTTTTTCAAAAATTTGCATGTAGCATATTCCTGGAACATGATTGGATCTGACTAAATAAAATAAGTGTTAATTGTGCTAATACAGTGTTTAGTGCAGAAGGTTAGTTGCTCCCAAATCTGTATGTATTAAAATCAGTTAGACAACTTAAAACAAAAGCCAGATCCTACTCAAGTTCCTGAATCTGTGAGTAGTGGGGCCAAGGAACCCATAGGCAGCCCAATCCATCCACTGCATTGGGCACTGCTCAGCACTGTATTTGATTTAAAAAACCTTTAATATTATCAACAATTCTATAAAGTACATATCGACAGCTAGTTATGTTATACAAATAATAATAACAGTTTACATTTATTAGATGCTTATTGTATACCAAAGTTCTAAGTACTTTTCACACAAGAACTGGTAACAGAACAAAAGGAATTCAGTGACCTCCTCCAGGTGGAAGCTAGTACATGAAAAGGGCTGGGCTTGTGCTCATCTTTTGCTCCAGAGTTTGTGTTTGTTTGTTTGTTTGTTTTTACCACATCATGCTGTCTTCCAGCAAAATATTTATTTACTAATTTATGGCAAAACAGGAGAAGTACCCTAGTCAATGCTTTCCATTCTGTTCATGGTTTTTGTCTTCTGGGATTTCTATTCGGGGGATGCTGCTCTGCCAAACCAACAGTCAATGTTTGTCAGTCTTTGTGGTAACATCAAGACTGTTAAAAGTAGGCAAGTATGCAATATAGGCAGGTCATTATAAATACTTTGACTTTAGATCTGTGTTATTCTGTGGGTACAAAAAAGAATAGATAGGGAGTTGGATTAACTAGAATTGGAATTTTGCCAGATGAAGATAATAATGGAGACAATGGCAAAGGCATTAAGGGAGGATTCAGGGAGAGGATGGTATGGACTAGGGGATTTCAAATATGAAAAAGAAGTGAGTACACTGAGGTGGCATCAGACAGTGAAAAATGTGCAAGTTTCAGTCAGGGATTTGAGGAAGTAAATATTCACTATTTGGAGGTGCTGCAAAGGAATCAGTGAACTTCAAATGACCCTGTTTTATTTTCTTATTTAGAGCAAGACAGCAAGACAGCAAAGGGAACATTTACAGAGGAGTCCAAAGATATTGGCAGTTTTTCTCATGATTGACCTTGAACTTCAAAATATAAAATGGAGGTGTTTTAGTAGGGTAGGGTGAGTGACGGGTCAGGAGGAGTCTATATGGAGTGATATGGGACTGGGGATCTGAAGAACAAAGGGTGACGGGAGACCCAAGCTATTTTGGGTGACTAGAAGCAAAATAAAATGGCACAGTAAATGGCACAATGAGCTCCATCCTGATGAATTTGAAGCGGGGAGTCTGTGAGTACCAGTGGGTAGATAAGTGTGTGGGATAGGTGTGTTGGTGGAGAGGCAAAGCATTTTATTTGGACTGGCCAGCGCTTTTAGCTTTCTTTCTCATTCCTGTGAACATCACTGGATGTTATATTTGTATTTTATCCCCAATATCTCCATTGTACAGATACGGCGCTCGGTAAATATTTGTTCACTGAGATTAATTCCTGTTTGTGATAAACCATCATTAAGCACCAATTAGGTTTGGATATGAGAGAAAATGCAGAAGAATCAAGTCTAAACAACTTAGAATAGCTGTGGAGTTGTTCGGTATTAGAATCCCATCTTGTGACACCAGCCACTGCTAAGCATCTCTGGGCAGATCTGAGACTGAGTCATCACTGACTCAGGAGTCAGCTCCTTTCACCTGCAGAGCTCACTTTAAGTCACAATGACCTTTTCTGACTACTTGTAATGGCAGCACCATGGGAACCATGGTTCCTGGATAGGGCGCCATTAATAGAGTGGCTAGCTACCACTGTTACCTTCCCTTGGAATGAAAGGGAAAGTGAAGTCTAAGAAAGGGATTTTAATGTCACAATTTTCTTCACTCAATTGAGAAATAGATCTGAAAAACACTATAAAACTTCCTATTTTTAAAAGATAGTCTTTTCGAGGTCATTTTGGTATTTTTCAAATAATGAAAGACTTTTTGGATACATTAAAGAATTGTTACCTTTTCATATTGTGTAAAAGGTACAGTTCCTTTTTCTCTATATTCTACATATGGGTGAAATCATTCAGTATTTATCTTCTTCTATCTGACTTTTTTCACTTAAAATAATGCCTTATAGTTGCATCCATGTTATCACAAATGGCAGGATTTCTTCTTTTTTTTTAAATAGCTGAATAGTATTGGATTGTGTGTGTATATATACATACACATTGTGTATGTATATATAGTGTGTATATATATATATACATCTTCTTAATTAATTCATCTGTCATTGACCACTTGGATTGGTTCCATAACTTAGATATTGTAAATAGGGCTGCTGTGAGCATAACATTGCTCTTCAAATTAGTGTTTTTGCATTCTTCTGATATATACATAGAAATGGGATTAGTGGGATCATATGATAGATTTATTTTTAATGTTTTGATAAATGTCCTTATTGTTTTCCATAGGGACTGGACTAGGCTATACTCCCACCAATAGTATATAACATTTTGTGTTTGGTTTTTTTTTTTTTTTTCTCTACACATTTCAACAACAACCAAGACTTGCTGTTTCTGGGCTTTTGGAAATGAGTCATTCTCACAGGTATAACAAGTGGCATCTCATTGTGGTTTTGACTTGTATTTCCCCTGATGGTAAATGATGATGAGTATTGTTTTCATTGGACCTGTTGGCCATCTGTATCTCTTCTTTGGAGAAGTGTCTACTTAGCTCCTCTGCCCATGTCTTGATTGTGTTGTTTGATTGTTGAGTTTTGTGCATTCTTTGTAGATATTACATATTAACTCCTTGTGAAATGTATGATATACAAATATTTTTCCCATTCAGTAAAGTGTCTTCATTTTAAGATTTATTTTTATTTATTTCTGTAATCAAGAACTGGGGTATAGGCCAGAGGTGCAGGAGGTGAGAGGATTCACTAGCAACAAAGTGGAGAGAAGAACAGACAGATTGCCTGAAATACACTGCTGAAGGAAGCAGTGGGCAAGACAGGAGAGGTCTGTTACACCATGTGGGTCAACTCCCTGGCCAGGGATTGAACTCATACCACCTTGGCTAGTGATAGCCTGATAGCACTGAAACTTTAACCCCTGTGCCACCAGTAAAGCCCAAAGTATCTTCATTTTAATGACAGTTTCTTTCACTTTGCAGAAGCTTTTAGTTTGAGGCAGTCCCATTCATTAATTTTTGCATTTGTTTCCTTGCCACTGTAGTTGAGTTCCCAAAGACATTCCTGAAGTCATTGTCATGGAATGTTCTGCCTATGTTTTTGTCTATGTAATTTATGGTTTCAGGTTTACAAATTAACACAAATTAAAATTTGTGTTTTAATTTTAATTTAATGCAAAATTTAATTTTAACTTAATGCAAAATTTTAATTTTACATTGAAGAGTATTTAAGATTACTCACACTAATCCAAACTGTTAATCCATTTTGAGTAAATTTTTGTGGATAATGTGAGATAGTTCTATGCTTTCATTCTTTTGCATAATTGCTGTCCAATTTTCCCAACACCACATTAAGCCAAAACACACCCTCAAAATATAACTGTAGAATTGAGGTTTTATGTGGGATATCAGGAGCAGAGAGGAGGGGAATTATGTGGAGGATTATGGTGCTTTGATGGGGTCAGGTGTTAATATACATCTGAAGTGAACCTGTACTTCCAAGTAATATACAGTGTTGTAAAACACATAGAAATGAATTTAAAAATAAAAGATACGTAAACACAGGGATCAAGAAATCCTAAAGTACCTCCTTCAGAAACATCTTGGTCAGAGAAGGAGTTGCCATTTTTAATACGGAGATTAAGTTAAAATTAAATTTTGCATTTAATTAAAATTGAAACACAAATTTTAATTTGTATTAATCTTTGAGATTTGAAAGATTCAAATAACATTTCAATTGAGGTAGGAAGGTGATGAAAATGCATTTATAGTGTTTCCAACTGCTATGGATTGAACTGTGTCTCCCATCTCCACATGACAGTATCTGAACACCATTTTTGGTCATTAAGATTAAATGAATTTAGAAAACCTAAATAAGGGACCAGGAAAAAGACTAATTATAATAAAGAAAAAAATCATAATCAATAACTAACTATAAACCAGAGACACACTGTGTGTGTGGGGGGGAGGGATTAAGGCCAAAATAAGGGGGTGGGGATGGGAATTATATGGGGAATATAACCAAAATGAAAATGCATACCTAGTGCAAAAATGAAAAATGATGTAAAAATTATATAAAATAAATATATATTTTAAAAGATTAAATGAGGGCCTCCTTGGTGGCGCTATGGGTTAAGACGCAACCTATGAAGCTATCCACAGCCACTGAAGCACATGTTCGATCCCCAGCCAGGGAGCTACCCACATGGCACAGCAGACCTCTCCTGACTCACCCGTTGCTCCCCTTAGCAGTGTATTTCAGTCAATCTGCCTATTCTGTTCCCCACTGTTTCTCTGGTAAATTCTCTCACCCCACACCTCTGGCCTGTACCCCAATTCTTGTATGCATAAATAAATAAATCTTTAAAAAAAAGATTAAATGAGATCATAAGGACCCTAATTGCATAAGACCGTGGCCTTATAATCTGCATGCTCACATGCAAGAAAGAGAGAAAGAGCAAGAGAAAGAGAGAGAGAGAGAGAGAGATTTTTCTCTATGCCATCTAAGGGTACATCAAGAAGGTGACAGGTCAGGAAGAGAGCCCTCATGGAAACTGACTTGCTCACACCATAATCTTGGACTTCCAGTCTCCAAAAAATGTAAGAAAGAAATTTCTATTGTTTAGCCAACCGATCAACATTTTTGTTATGGCTGTTGGAACAGATGAAGACACCAACCTCTCCACCTTTCTAGAAATGATTGTCCCTGAGAGAACAATAGATTTAGATTCATATTTCATTCTTGATCAAGAGATGACTTCTGAAAATGCATGAAAGAGTAAAATACTTTTGATGGAGATGTATAAATGTTTTAAGAATTATTAAGAGATTTGAGATCCTTGTTCATGCTCTTGTGTCTCCTAGAGTAACTGGTCAGAGAATAGAGGCTTCTTATGCCATGAGAAGTAACAGGAATGGGGTGTGTAAATCCCATTCATTCATTCACTCATACAACAGTGTTTACTGAGAATCTACTATCTACTGAGAATCTACTATCTACTATCTGCCAGCCACTGTGTTTAGGCTGAGTTGTTTCAGTGAATAAAACACCAAGCTGTGGTGTGGTATAGAAGGCAACCACATGACAATTAAGTATTGATACATAATTAATTAAGTTTAATAAATTTTTCTTAAAGAGGTGTAGAATATAATATGTAAAATGATAAACTTGAAGTATGGCAGTATTAGGGAAGGGACACACCTACATACACACACACACACGCACGCGCGCGCACACACACATACACTTTCTTGACAGCCACAGGTGCACCACCTTGCTGAGTCAATGAAAAAAATATTGCAAAGAATCTGCCAAGTGACAAAAGAATGTGCAAGAAAAAATACTGAATAATATGTTACCTTTCAGAATCTATGTTAAATGAAAGGCTTAACTGTTCTTAGTATCCACCTTTGTGCTCAGTTTGTATCAGGATGTCAAGTAGTAGAAAACTCATTTGTGCTTTTTATTTTCCAATTTAAAAAGACTGGCTTGACACTGGCTAACTCAGTATCAAGATTATATCTCCAGATCAATAAAAGCAATCACATTTAAGGCCACTGTGGACTTAGGTACCTGAGATTTAGCATTACCCTCAAATAAGTGTCAGCACATGAAAAAGACGGAAAATAGTTTATCACACACAAGAAAATGTAAGTGCATAAACATTGTAAATCCTTATCCCTCGATATTTTTAAACAAGTCCATGTTTCTTCAACATTCTTATTAGTACAAGTCAGATTATCCAAACATGTTTTTTCTTTCAGTTAGTTGATCTTGTAAGAAAAATCATAAAATGTTACAACTCTTATTAAAAGTAAAAGCAAAAAAAATCATAAAAAATACCTTAGTTCTGTTCTCCCACCAAGTGGTGAGAGATCTGATCAAGAGAATGCAAAACCCAGCTCTCTGGGAAGAGAAATTCCATTGCTTTCCTGCTGTGGATGTCAAGAAGTGTATGTGTGTGTGTGCGCGCACGTGCACACGCGCGTGTGTGTGTGTGTGTGTACGTAGATGTGTCCCTTCCCTAATACTGCCATACTTCAAGTTTATCATTTTACATATTATATTCTACACCTCTTTAAGAAAAATTTATTAAAATTAATTAATTATGTATCAATACTTAATTGTCATGTGGTTGCCTTCTATATCACACCACAGCTTGGTGTTTTATTCACTGAAACAACTCAGCCTAAACACAGTGGCTGGCAGATAGTAGATTCTCAGTAAACACTGTTGTATGAGTGAATGAATGAATGGGATTTACGCACCCCATTCCTGTTACTTCTCATGGCATAAGAAGCCTCTATTCTCTGACCAGTTACTCTATGAAAATTGACCATCCTGTACCTATAATGAAATATCCTAGGTAGAGGGTTTTTCTCTTCCTCTATTCTAGAATTTTATACTTAACACTTCTTAGTCCAAACTCAAATAAGCATTTTCATTTATTTCAATTCCAACAGATTCAAAGTCTCCCTTTCATCAATTCCCAATACGTAGCTGTATTTTCTTAGTTTGCTTGGCAGAATCATGCATTCTCTGTCCTTAAGAATCCTCCAGTAATCTGTATGGCTGCAGAGTTAGTTGCCTTTAATGCCTGCAAAGCACATACTCCTCCTGACAAAGCTCTCTAAATAGCCTTTCCTTCTCACTGCAGGTTCGGTCTTTTTTCTTTATCTTTATTTTGCTCTTTGTCTTAATGACCCTTGCTGAAGACAAAAGAGCTATGTAATGGCCTCTCAGATCTGCTTCTGCTGCCTCTGTGCTGTGTCTCTCTGGTATGTAGTGTGAGATTTCAGACAAACAGGCCTCTCCTGCCTCGTTGCGTGAATGTCCCGTGCCCTGAACAGGTGTCTGCCTGCCATTTCTCCACTCATCGCTCTTCACTCTCTTTTATTGTAAACATCCCTCCATTCATTTTTTTTACAATTCCTATAGACTTTGGAGGAAATACTTTAACCATGGATGTAGGGACAGACTTGTGTACTCCAGATGAATCTCCAATGACATATAAAATTTCTTCTCCTAATATGTGCAGGAAATATATGTTTTTGTAGAAAAGTTTATTCCCTTGAAATGTTCCATGTGACTTGTCCATTAAAAAAACAGTCACATTTTCTAGAGGGCTCTGGGCAATTATGTTCATGGAGAGAGAAGAATTGGGCTTGAAACCACAGAACTCTCAAGTCATCTGGTGTGACCGTTAGTGGGACCCAGAAGTCTTAATGACCAGGCCCTTGGAGCTAATACTTGTTTAGTATTGTGACCAGAGGAGGAGATAGAGGGTGGGTCAAGGAGAGGCTGAGGAATGTGCACTCAGGTGAGACTAAAGTAGGAATATTCAGCAAAACAGTGTCAGAGAGCAGCTAATTAGAGCTGAGGCCTAGGAAGGTGGGGAAAGGGATAAAGGAGAGCATTCCTGTGGATTACAAATTGTAGCTTTTAGATCTTCAACCAATATTGAAAATTCCCCTTTATTCCATTTGGTTTTTAGACAGTTTTTATTTCTGAAATTCAATACAGAGATTGGGCCACATAAGATGGCAAGATGTTTTTGCTTTGTCCTCTGTTGGTTGTTGTTGTTGTTGTTTTGGTATTTGTTTATTTGTTTAAAGATTTCATTTCTACCCTGTGATTTTGTACTTAGTTGTAATTTTCAGCCACACTTGCAGTGAACAAAATCAACACAGATCTACATCCAAAGTGCATTTTCACCATGACTGCCTGACCACGGGGCACAGAATGTTAGGGAGCAGTGTTTAATTAGATGTGAGTCATAATGGTTCTTGGAACATAAGTACAAAGTCCATGGGGAGATGGTGCAGTTTAGGACAGGAGGCTGCAGACAGACTCTCACAGCATTGCATGAAACTCTAAACTTGGAAGGAGTAGAGTTTTTCATTTGAATGCCATGAATTCCCTGTTTATATGATACCAGCATCTTTACAGGATGGTGGGAGGTCAAGGTCAGACCCTTGACTATGCATTCCCTTCTGAGTGCCTTAGTGGAAGTAGAGTCCCTGAGGACTAGGCTGTCCCGGGGAAACTTTGGTAATACAGGCTTTCAACCGATAGATATAATTTTTTTTTCCTCCAAAAACAATAAATTTTCACAAACAGCCAAGCTAGAGACAGACAAAATAACCTTGAGTCATCATGGCTTAAATATATCTTGAATACAGTGCCGGGATTCAAATCCACAGAGGCTAAGACATGCTCACACCAAGGAGAGCCCTGAGGCCTCAAGCTGTTCTGAACCACCAGTCACAGAGAGAGCAGTGCCCACAGGGAGTCATGGCACTGCTGATGGCAGGGTTGTGGGAAGTAGACAGTGAGCAGACTGACAGGACCAGGTTATGACCACGTATCAGTGGGGATCAGGAAGAATTTCTGCAGCTAAGTATTTAGAGCAGAAGACCAAGATTGAACTCTCCATCCAGACCATAAAAATGGTGCTCATAGTATCAAAAACAAATTTTAAAATGCTTATAGTAGGAATAAAATAGAATCCACATTCACTAAGCAATTTTATAATTCAGAGGAACCCAAAGTGATTCCCAGAATTCTCTCTGAGTAAAGCTAATCAGGGATGGAAAAAGGATTTCTTGTCTGTGCTTTAAGAATGAGCCAAACTCTGTGGCACTTTCCTCAGGGATGGCCTAGAAGACCCAAGCAGCCAGGAAGCTGGAAGAATTCAGGTTTCTTGAAGTCAAACATTCCTTTTTCAAGCAAGGTCTAGGACAGGGCAGTAAGAAAGTTCCTTCATCCCATTTGTGGGCTGACCCCTGGATGCTTCCCCAAGCTCAGGATGGAGGCTTGATATGGAGACACATTTATAATGAGGTTGTGTTGCCAAAACCATTTCCTGTATTTCCTCTCCCCACTGTATAGTCAGACATGCTAAATAACCAGGCCCAGGCTGCCTGCAGCTTAACAGTGGCAGAGAGTTCTGCCCCCATTAGAGCAATGATGAACAACTGGCCTTCAGTTCATAAGACATTGAGAAATTTAGGAAGTGCGTCATATTCCTCACCCATTCAAGGTCATAACCTTTGAGAGGAAAAAAAGGAAACCTTTTACCACCATTTTAGGCTGCAGGACTCTCTTGTCTCCTAAATGCAAAGATTGAGAGAAGGGACCTAATAGAACAGCAGAGCTATGTTTCTTGTGCGTTTTCATCTGCTTGCTCCTAGGTGGGATGCTATGCTCTCTTAACATTCTCCCTTGATAAACTACAAGGTCCAATGGCAGCAGAAATCATGGAGATCTAAGTGAGTGTGTGTGTGTGTGTGTGTGTGTGTATGTATTCACTCAAGTGTGCATGTGCCAGCTCCGTTAGAAGGAAGTGCTCTGTAATAAGTATATATGACATGTAACTTTAAAAAATATATGTTAAACTTTCATATATGATTATCCTCTCTTTTTTTCTAAAGAGATTATAAATTCCTAGTAGAATAGAACCACATAGAACCCATGTAAAATTGCTTTTCTCCTTCCCCAAACTTGCCTTCCTATTCTCTTTTCACTGTTTCATTCTCAGCATCATTTTTTTTCTTCATTCATTTTTCTTTCCTAATCTCAGCCTTCTCTCACTCTTTTCTCATCTTTCATTTTTCAGTATCATGTGGCAGTTGAAATCTATAGAATAGCAAATTAATTTCTAAGGTGAATAGCATGTGGCAAAAATGACTGAATTTGTCCAGTTTCAATCAGATAAGCTGACTCTGTGAACTATGGAATAAGGGATCGCTAGAGGAATTATACTTTACATGCCCTTGGGAGACACTATAGAATTAGATTTCCCAGAAGGAGCTGCAAAACTCCGGAGATGTCGCTAACCAGCCCTCCTGAAGGGCTGGTGGAGGTGGACAAATAGAAATAGAAATGAAGCCTATTTGTATCACAGACTTGACAACAGGACAAGGGAATTTGTAGATGTCAGCATCACACAACTGCCTTCCCTCTTGGGTTCCTAATCCCTTCTAACAATAAAGATTTCATGGGATCATCTGTTGGATTCATTTTAGTTTCTCTAAATTACTTGTTCATAATAATGTGTGATATTAGGCATAAAGTAGATAGGTTAGGAATAAATGGATAAAGGAGACATAGTTCCTGCCTTGGTGTGAATCACCCTGGGAAAGTAGACATAAAGACAATGTTATTAACACAGAGCAATTGGTTCTAGAGTAAAGGCAGGCTGAATGTGATGTCATAGTGCAAAGAAGAGACTGACGCAACCTGGGTGGGAGAAACTCATCCAGATGACAATCCCACTCCTACTGCACCCAGGACTTCTAGGAAGGGAATTTAGAAAATTTCAAGGAAAATTATCCAAAGCACAGTCAGCCTCCTGATGCCCAAGTTAGTCAGGGCTAAAACTTGCCTGAATCTCAGGGAAGTGAGAAGGTAAGATGAGGCAGTTAGTGGAAAATCCTGTGATAACATACTTAGGAACTTAAATATTCATCTGTTAGTGCTTGTATCTTACTTTTCTATGCAATACATTTAATTAGATAAATTAGGAGAAAAAATTAAAATCTATGGCCAAATAAATGGGAAACACTTCACTCCTGATAGTCTCTCATGTGTTAATATGGATTTTGAATTTTCTGTGAAAAGATAGACTATGTATCCTTTTATAACTTCGTCTTAAAAAAAAACACCATGAAATTCTTAATCAGTTATGAAATATATTCCTTAATTTTTACTCTATATATAGAGAGAACACACTTTGGAGAAAACTACAGTAGACATGGGAGCCATTGCAAGAATGTTATGCAAAACAGATTTTTGTTCCAGAAAAAAATACTTATTTTTATAGGAAAGTGATGATTAGGGGAGAGAGAAGAGAAAGGGAATGATCAAGAGCAGAGGTTAGGCAGTTGTTGCAAGAATTAGTTAAGGATGATGAATGAGGTCTGAACTAAGGCAGTATTAACAGTCCAGGACAATCACAAAATAAACTCATGTTTCTTAGATAAATTGCTCTATATGCATCTGGCTAAAAATAACTAAAAGAGGAAAAAGGCTTTTAATTATTCCAGGCTATAGAGTCTGCCGCTGCTTTCAATAATAGCAAACACCAGACAGTGTTGGAGGCTGTTTACTTAAAGCCTTTCTTACCATGTGCATCTATGACCAAATAGCCCCTGTGTATATGATTCTCATAGTTAAGGATATGTATTTTCTTTCCCCCTTTCTTCTTTTTTTTAAAGATTTATTTATTTATTCATACAAGAACTGGGGTACAGGCCGCAGGTGCAGGGTTTCAGAGAATTTACCAGAGACAGAGTGGGGAACAGAACAGCCTGGTCAACTGAAATACATTGCTGAGGGAGCAGTGGGCGGGACAGGAGAGGTCTGCTGCGCCATGTGGGTAGCTAGCTACCTGGCTGCTTGGGGATCGAACTTGTACTACAGAAGCTGCGGACAGCTTCACAGTGCTGTGCTTAACCCCTTGTGCCACCAAAGAGACCCCTTCTTTTTTTTTTTAATTGAGGTAACATTAGTTACAGCATTTCATAGATTCCAAGAGTATGTTTTCTCAACTTAGCAGCTACATATGTTTTGCCATGCCCACCGCCACATGTCCAGTTACCAACCATCATTTCCCCATAAGGATGGGTATTTTCCATAAAATATTGCCTTTGAACAAAATTTGGCCACTTCATCTGGACTCAGTCTGTTCCACTGCTGCAGGGAAAATTGGCCATGATGGATTGACTAAGAGACACTGCGTTGGTTCTGATTCTTTTGGTGCTAAGGTTTTCTCAAGGATCATTTGTTCGTATCTGATTATTCTCAAAGATGACAGAGATGACAGCATTGTCCAGTCAGTGTATTCGCAACTGTATTCACAGAGAGCAATGGTGAGCACAGGTCAATTCTATCTCCCTAAATCAGTGATGATACAATGGCCCCAATCACACCTAAGTCAATGCACATCCTTTTAGAGTACTCAGAGTTTGGGTAATCTCTAGACAGAAAATAGAAATACCATGTGTATTAGAAGCTGTAGGAACTAGAATTTAATAGGTTTTCTGGGGAAAATCTCAACAGCTTAATTTTTGGAAAATAAAACTAAAATTCAGAGAGAGAAAATTACCACACTTAACCCAATATGGCATAACTGAGAGGTAATCTCAAATTGCCTTACCCATTTTAGAAACTTTAATCTCTGGTGCCAAAAATCTCACCCAGAATACACTAGGGGAAAAAAGATTTTATGAATGAGCAAATGTGTCACTTATCTTAATTTCAAAAGGCATGCAAACTTCCACTGTGGAATCACATGATAAAAAGGCTTATCACCTTCAAATACATGGTCCCTACATTTCTAAATGCCTCATTTATGGTCTCTAGGTGATAGAAAAATTAAAAACATTTGGGAAGCTGTAAGCTATTTTGTTTTCTGGAAATGTACCTGAAATATTTACCCTACTTCTAAATGCAAGGACAGGTGTTCCTGATTCCATAAATATATTCATCCCATACCAGGAGCCAAATCTTCAGCATTTCAGTGTCTTTTTAGCCAACATCCTATGTGGACATATAATTGTAGCCAAAGGTTTCTGCTTTCAGGTGACCGTGTCATGCTGAGTCTTTTTGAGCACTAGCTGATGAAATTACAGAGAAAAGCTCAGTCTTTCACATTAGGAGCTATTGATTAAACTTAGAAAGAAACAGAGCAAAGCATAGAAGGCTAAGGACTGAGAAGAGGGACAGCCAGGTCCCTCACTGGCTATGGCCTGGCACAGCCAATTCAACTTATAGACTTTCACACCCCTTCTGCAAACAGGCATCTGTCAGAGGCAGTGAGAATGTTGCAAATCTGAGGAGCAGCAGAGGAGCAGCTGCATTTAGAGAGTCTGTGATGTTCAAAGTGATTGACCAAGGATAGGACCAGGTGGACTACAGCAGAGGAACTAAGAGGGACAGGAAGTCATATACTGCTGTTCAAGTGAGAAAACAGATGATAAACTAAATAAAACAAAATAAATTATGGACCATAAGATCAATTGGTGGTTACCAACAGCAAAGAGAAAAGAGGGTGGGTGATGTATGGTGATGGATAGAACTGGACTTTTAGTGGTGATCATGATGTTGATTACCATGTTGATTGCCAGTGATGCACACTGTTAAATTCTATAATGTTATAACACAATGTTATTCCAATTTTTAAAAATTAAGTTAAAAAAATAAAAGTGAAGCCACCAAACTTCTTCTTTCACAGGAGTTTCAGAGCTCAGTGAGAACATACTGAAATAAAAAGAAGTTGTAGAACAACAGAACATAATTCCATCTGTTTTTTTTTAAGATGCATATATGTGTTTATGTGTTTGCATGTATATGTGTGAGAAAGTATGTGTGTGTGCGTGCCTGCACATGTGGATAGATATGTCTGTGTGACCATAAAGAAATGTCTGGAAGCATATTAAATTCACCAAATTGGTTATTTATAGAACTTAATTTGGTGGAGATACCTGTCTTCTATTTATACATATTAAGGTTAGAAATTTATAACTATAGTGTCAAACTTGGCTTTATTTCAGTGTTTTGCAGCCCCATTTAATTACGGGAATTAGGAAAAAAAGGTATCATTTTTGTCTTTATTTTCCAGCTCTGTAAACTGGGGGTGCCCTTTTCAGCAGGTAGAGATGTGAGGCTGAAATGAGTCAATGTTTCCAAGAATGTTCTGCCACTGGGAAAGCAATACAAAATAAATACAAGACTTAGCCTTTTCCCTTTGTTTTTCTCTTGCATAACCAAGAGACACTTGAAATACCCTTGTGGAAGAGTCTCAGAAGGTGACAGAAAATTTTGTTTTTGCATGTTTTCCATCAGTCCATGCTTTTGAAGGTTCTGTGCCATTCATGTAGATTTGATCCTGCCAAAGAATGTATCTAATTTTTTCACTAGACTACCCACTCTTTCTCTCTTTGCTGTGAACAGAGGCGAGCTTATTATGTCACTAGCTGAGAGGTGGCCAAAGTAGCTTTATTTATCTCTTGACTTGCTTTTTCTGTCCTTTTGCTTCAGATTATAGCCCAGAGAAGCAAGAAAAATGAGAATAATATCCTAATTAAAAAAGACAAGTCTGAGCTTTTACTTTCTCATTTACAAGCTTTCTTCCTATATCACACTGAGTATGCAGTAAAAAAAAACTTATCTTCAAAGAGTCATATATCGGTCATTAAAATAAATACCAATGATTTATAAGTAAGTCTTTATAAAGTTAAATTCCCAACACTCCCCTTAATTTGTGCTAACTAGAAGCCTTAAACTTTAGTCCCTAGTAATGACCCCCACAAAGAGCATTAGCTTTCAAATTTAGTGGACATGAGATACAATTTGGTGTGCTTATTTGTAATGTAGATTCCTGAGCTTCACTGGTAATTAGTCTAATTTAGTTATGGTTTGGGGTAAGTCCCACGAATCTGCATTTTTGATCTGTGCCCCAGATGATTCAAATTCTGATCATTTAAAAACCAAGGCCCACTGTGGTAGCTTAGGGAATCTAGAATAAAATACAAATACCAATCTTTATTTTAAAAATATAAAAACTAAGATATATCTGGCATTCATCCAGTCATTCATTGATTCAACAGTTATTTATTGAGTGGCAACATGTTTCAGGTGATAAGGGCATTAACTCAAGCAGCATCTACCCTCAAGGAGTTTACAGTATATCTTTTAGGAGCTGAAAGGGGCCCTCGATGGCCTCCCCCCATGCACTACATGGCCAATCAATATTCTGTTACTGCCACTACTTGTAGTATAATAAAGGTCCCTCAAACATTTTCAAGTATTGGGCAGAAATGTGGTCTAAATGATGGTTGATGAACCAGAAATCTACAGATACCTCAAGATGCCCCTTTTTTTTAATTGAAGTAACATTGGTTTACATCATTTGTTTTAGGCCCCTTCAGGTGTTGTTCCCACACCACACCCAACACCAAAACAACAACAGTCCACCACTGTCGTCCGTTGTGCTCCCTCCCTCTTTGTTCTGGCCCCTCCCCGAGTCTCTCCCCATCTCTTAGCCTCTGTTCTGTGATCAGCTTTCCAGGATTAGTTCTTGGTTTGGCTTTATCAGAGCCTTTATTTGGACTTTCTGTATCCCACACATAAGTCACACCATCTGGTATTTGTCTTTTTCCTTCTGACTAATTATACTTAGCATAATTCCCTCCAGCTCCATCCATGCTGCCATAAATGGCAAAAGTTTATCATTTTTGAAGCTGAGTAGTATGCAACTGTATATATAGTCTACATTTCCCTGATCCACTCATCTGTCAATGGGCACTTGGTTGTTTCCATAGCTTTGCTATTGTAAATTGTGCTGCTTGAACATGGGAATACATATTTCCCATCCAGTTAGTATGTTTGTATTCCTTGGCTAGATACCTAGGAGTGGAATTGCTGGGTCATATGGCAGATCCATTTTTAATCTTTTAAAGAAACCTCCATACTGTTAAAGAGCAGCCCCAATATAAAACGGGTTGCCTGGGCCTCCCCGGTGGCGCAGCAGTTGAGCGCTGGGTTGCGAAACTGCGCGCGGCCTCTGCGCCGCCAGTTTGATCCCCGGCTGCTCCCCGGCCACCAGAGGAGGGTCCCACATGGCGCGCAGACCTCTCCTGCCGCCCGCTGCTCCCCTCAGCAGTGTACTTCGGTCCTTCTGCCTGCTCTGCTCCCTGCTCTGGCTCTGGTGAATTCTCTCACCCTCCCTCCCGCACTTCTGACTGTACCCAGTGCATGTATAAACAAAACAAACAAACAAACCAGCAAACAAATAAATAAAGCATGCCTCTATTAAAAAAAAAAAAATTAAAAAAAAAAATAAATAAAACGGGTTGCCTGGCTGTGGGTCCTCACCCGCGCACTTAAAAGGGATTTATTAATACTCCACTACAGGCACACACAAAAGGTTAATAAAAGGTTTATTTACAAGAGAAAGGGGAATGAGGAAATGTACAACTCAGGGAGAAAATAGGGAAATAAAATCTTTAATGCGTCCTACCCGATCCACCGACCTGGAAACCCAATGGCACTCTGAGAGCCGGCCGAGTGCTGGGAGCTGGCGGAAAGCCAAAAAGGGAACCCACCCCCCCCCAAAGCCCATGTGTCTGGTTTTATACCAAACCTGGCTGCTTAACCCCACCCTCAGGTTCCAGCAACCTTCCCTTTGCTGATGATGGGATTTGTCTTTCCCATTGTCCTGATAGATTTGGTCTGGTGTGGGGGTGGATCCACAAAGCTTGTATGGAATTAGCTTTAGGACATCCTTTTCCCCCTAACAGTACTATTTCCCATAGGGACTGGATCTGTCTACTTTCCCATCAACAGGGTAAGAACGTTCCTTTTTCTTCACAACCTTGCCAACACTTATTGTTTCTGGTCTTTTTGATATGGGCCATTCTCAAAGATGTGAGATGACATTTCAATGTGACTTTGATTTGCATTTCCCTAACAATAAGTGATGATGAACATCTTTTCATGTGCCAGTGGCAATCTTTTTGTCTTCTTTGGAGAAATGTGTATTTTCTGATTGGTTTGCTTGTTTTCTTGTTGTTCAGTTGTATGAGTTCTTTGTAGATCTTTGATATAAGCCCTTTGTCAGATGGATAGTATATAAATATTCTCTCCCATTCAAAGAGTGTCTCTTTGCTTTAGAGATGATCTCATTTGCAGTACAGAAACTTTTTAGTTTGATGTAGTCCCAATTGTTTATGACCTTTTTTGTTTTCCTGCTGCTGGAGATGAATATACAAATACATGCTTGAGGGCCTCCCCGGTGGTACAGCGGTTGAGCGCTGGGTTGCGAAGCTGCCCGCAGCCTCTGCAGCACGAGTTTGATCCCCAGCTGCTCCCCGGCCACCGGAGGAGGGTCCCACATGGCGTGCAGGCCTCTCCTGCCGCCCGCTGCTCCCCTCAGCAGTGTACTTCGGTCCTTCTGCCTGCTCTGCTCCCCGCTCTGGCTCTGGTGAATTCTCTCACCCTCCTGTGCTTCTGACTGTACCCAGTGCTTGTATAAATAAATAAATAAATAAACAAACAAATAAATAAATAAATAAAGAGAGAGAGAGAGAGAGGGACCAGAGGTTTAGCATTTAGTAAGAACAATGGGCCATTTTTGAAACCTTAGGAAATACAGAAACTGAAGGGGTAGTGTGAAATTTTAGGATTATATTTTTGTATTTATCATTTCCTAAGAGATAGTATTTTGGTTGTTCCTTTGCAGATCATCATATAGATGTTCTTGCAGTAACTTTTTAAACTGTTTCCCAGTTTTTGTTGAAAGCATTTCAGTGATATTTGCTGTTTAGTTCTTCAAGTCTTGAATACAGTCATATGAACTATTAGAATACCTATAAAATTATCATTCTCTATTCATTTTTTTCCAGAAATAACTTTATCTATGACTTAGCAGTTTAGAATTTTTGTTTTGAATGTTGTGGTTGCTTTACTTATCTTTCCAAAGATTTTTTTTGAATGCCAGGTGAGCCTACTTTACAATCAGATTCTTACCTGTCTTCTCAGATGAAATGTTTTTCTTTTGTATCTGGAGAAAATGTTAATTAACACATTAAGAATGTATTTGGTACATTTGGTTTCAAATGCAAACAGACTAATCTTCTATTCATTACAGCCTTTTGTCTGAATCATTCAAGTGAGTAACAGGTTGCCCTGAGACATCACCAAAATGATTCAGTTAACCTAAAAGTACTCCTTTTGTATTTCTGGGAAGACATGTATTTTGAATTACTCAAATTGCATTTTTATTTTCATTACCATGGTAACTACTATGGCAACACTTGAAGGGATGACCATGTTAATTATTTCACTAAACAGGAGATTCAGGCCATATTTTCTATACTGAACCATAGAAGAATGTTAACAGTATTCATAGGAAGTAAACATCATCAAGGATTTTTGTACTTGGGATCTTTATATTGATCTTAGAGTGACATCAGTGAAGAATCTGGGATACACTCCCATGGCTAGGCTCAGTTTTCCCCTTTGGGTTCCATGAAACATCCCCTCAACATTCATGTTTGTCTGTTTAGGGAAGAGAGCACAACTGTAGTACAGAGTAAGAAAGTCACACATAAAGCACCTACTATCTGCTATGTTATTTCTCTCTAGCATCTGATTTAATCTCTCCAACCATTCTATCAATTAAGTATTATTGTTTGTCCTCTTGATAGATTGAAGCTTTGTGACATCCCTTTAGCTATGTAGGCCCACAGCCCTAAAGCTTGGCTAGATCTCACATACCACCCATCCCACTGCATCATCATTGTCAGTTTTCCCTTGTGTGAAACCCTTGGTGGATTATGACTTGTCTGAAGGCAGGAGCCACATGCATTCTTACTACAATAGTAGCCCCAACACTTGAACAGTGCCAAGGAGCAGAAGAATGAAAAGAGAAAGTGAGACAGGGAAAATGAAAGAGAAAGGGAGGAAAAGAAGGAAAATAGTGCTTATAAATAGTTCATTGTTTTTCCCTTTAAATGACTGAAGTGTTATGAGGGACCTTGTTTCTGTCTGGAGCAATGCAATACAATTAAATATCTGCAGCAAGAGAAATAGTCTATATTTGCATTACCCAATATGGTAGTCACTAACCATGTGGGTGCTATTAAGCATTTGAAATGTGCCCAGTGTGACTAAAGAATTGAATTTTTAATATCATTTTCATTTAAATTTAAATAGTACACATGGTTAGTGTCTACTGTATTGGAGAGTGCAGGCCCAGAGGAGCCACTGGCAGGGCCAACTTGCGTACCCCAGCTGCAAGACTCACGGTGTCTGCTCCCCTGTGGCTCAGTATTGCATTATTCATTGCAATTTTCCTATTGTTCTCTGAAATTCTCCTTTGCCATGCTAGGCGGCCAAAGTCAAATCAATGCAGCAGATAGAATGTCATTTCCACTTCATTTTCAACAGCCTTAATGAGGGTCATTTCAATTTCACAAATACTGGTGAGTGATTCCATCTATATTATCAAAAGCTATTTTTTTTCCCCAAAACACTCTCTATAATAGTAAAATGATGAAATAAGCAAATGGTCTCTCAAACTATGATGCCAAATGCTCCAAAATCAGCAAGAAAAAGCAACCAAGGTTTAATTTGAACCTTGCTCTTCCTTCCTTCAGTTTACAGAGGAAAGAGTATACTACAGAATAGCAGAAATCAGGCAGGGAGAGAGACAGGGGGAGAAGTGTGAGATGGAGCATGAGCACGTAATCTTTGCCTTCTCACATAAAGCTGAGTGATGATCGTCCTACACTTATTACTAGAGAGTGAGCAGAACTGAGAGGGAAGAGCATCAGATTGCAAGGCAGAAGCCATTTTACATATGATATGGACCTGCTTGGGCAATTTACATAACTTCTCTAAAGCTCAGCATCCCTCTTGTCTAAATGGGCAATATATACCTATTCTCCTTGACATGCTAGATTTTTTGCAAGTTACAAATGAATCAATTTATGCCCAAAGGATATGTGTATACCTTTTGGGTTTTTTTTTGTTGTTGTTTGTTTTTGTTTTTGTTTTTGCTATTATACCAGGAAAGCAATTGTAGAATCCTGCTTTCAGACTTTTACTATAATACCAGAGTTACTAAAATTATCTAAAAAGGGATAGGATTCTTCCTCTGTATCATCTCCTTTACTTACTTCCCCTACTCTCTTCCCTGATCTCACCAAGCAAATGATGCCTTAAAAACCTTTGCATCTTCTACTGTCTCTGCTTGGAATGTTTTTGCCCAAATCAAGCTGTGGCTCACAGTCTTACCTCCCTAAATTCTTACCTTGTCAATGAGCCCTTCTCCATTCATCCCATCCAAAGTTATTTCTCTTTGACCCAACTGCTTTATTTGTCTCCATTGCATTTATCTTCTTAAGAACTGTAAAATGTCCTTATTATTATCTGCTTTTTTTTTCTTTCCTCTAGACTATCAGCTCCATGAATGCAGGGAGCTTTGTTTATTTTGTTCATCGCTGTATTCCTAGCTTCCAGAATCATGTCATAGTCAGCATTCAAAGATATTTGTTGAAAGAATTTCCTTTAATCCTCACAAAGCAGTATACAGTGACTACCTTAAAATGGAAGTCCAATGAGCTTTCTTAAAGTTACAAGAAATCATTTCATTGACAAATTAAAATCTTGTCTGGAGCAAGGCAATAAATACCTACAAAATAAATCCATATATTGTATTAATAAATGTTCATGGTTTTTCAATCTAAGGAAATGAAAATCAATGTCATAATTTATTAAAACTAGTAATTTCCCTTGCCATTCATCATTTATTGTTTATTGTTTGTATTATGTTATATCCATGATTGCATTTTCCACTGAAAAATCAAAAATAGACTTAAGAGGTTCTCATGAGATTCAATTTTCTTCTTGAAAATTAATATCTCATTCTCTAGTGTTGTGATAAGAACTGTAAATTTTAATGAATTACATATTCAAAGCACAAAGAGAAATTAGTCTTAAAAATGTGTGTCATTTCACTGCCATCTGAAATTTTAAAAACAGAATGTAAACAAAGAGTTTTTTGGGTTTGGGTTTGTCATGTTCATTCTAAGAGATAAAACACAAAATAGAGAAAAATAGAAAGAAATGCAACTCACCGGACAGATATCAACTTGCTAAACTTATAATGTTTAAACTTCCCACTTTTGAACTTATTTGAACTTGATATATTCACTCCGAACTCTCAAAGACTGTTGGAATGACTGAGAAGATTATATACTAACACATTATATGTTTAATTAACTATTGGTCTTTGATACTCTAAGGTGTCATTTTCATTCTTCTGTTGAGCTCTAGGAGAATGCCCAGTTTTTCACCTTTAGTACAAAAATCCTCAGTCACTGCTTCCCTTCTGACCCCAGTTATATCAAAATGGATCCAGAAGCCCCCTTCTAGGGACACACTGGAGGAGTTGAGATGTCAACTCAGGCGAGTCGTCTAAGGTAGGGAGAGGACATACGTGGGGTCTTGGGTCTATGGAGTGACAGAGTAAGCAAGAACAGCAGGGGGGTGAGGGGGAAAGGGATAGTTTAAGTGCCCTTCACTGGAGAGAGAGGCTGTGCACATTTGCCCTTGACCTCTGAGGCATCCTGATGGGTGTTTTGGGCCCATCCTCATTTGCTGACATTTTCATGGCTCACAAAAATATTTTGAGTGAATAAAGTGCAGATTTAGATTAAAAGATGGAACACAGAGATCAGACAGGGCCTGGCAGGCCCAAATCAGGGGAAAGCCTTATTCAGAACTATAACCTCTAGTCTTCCAATAAACAACGGGGCTATATAAAAATAATGCAACTTAATCTGTAAAATCCCAATGCTAGCAATGTTTTACAATTTATCAAAAACTCTAGCAACCTATTACTTTTTTGGTCCTTAACAATCTCTTTTCCGTTGATATAAACATTAAGGAAGCTCTACCTTCATGTAAACTCTTCCTACATGGTGCCCAGCTCAGTAACCTCTATATTTCCTTGATAAATGCCCAATGATGGATTAAAAAAATGAACAAATGGACAACTAACAAAAGAACATGTCTCTCCTAGTAAATATTATTATTTTACTCTGATAAGTAATAAAGTTATAAAGGTTCTTAAAAAGGTTTAACACTACAACATATCTTCATAAATAAAACAGATGATTTAACAGTAATAAAATGATCTTAGTGCCAAATTAAATATATTTGAAACACAATTTCTGATCTTCCACAATGTGGGTTTCAATACATAGCAGAGAATAGTGCACAAAGTTGCATCTTTGCTAATTTCAATTTTTCTTTATCATATGGCAGCCTCCATTTAGATATGAAATCCAATATACTCACCTTTATCCCCTCTTGCCCTGCTCTTCAGAAGGGGAATTGTGGAGACTTAGTACTATCCAGGTTGTCCTTATACTCAGTTAATGTGGAAAATGCTTTGAAAATACTGAAGCAGAATATAAATATAAAACATTCATGTGAAGCATCAATAAAAGAGACACTTTTTGCTTCCTTAGGATGACTCCACAGCTAGAAACCTCCACCTGGCTCCTAATTGAAGGTGTGTGAATTCCTTGGGAACATGTCTCAGCTGAGAACAAAAGGCACTAAACAGTTAGCCCTCTAGATTCAAAGACAAAAACCTCAAAGATGGTACCTGCTGTGTATACCACCAGAGAACTAATCAAAAGGCTTTATTTTAGAAAAACCAGTTCTGGAAATCCCACCCGATCTATATAAAGAAAGTCAAGGCTGCAGGTATCCCTGAGCTGAAATATGAATAAGTACTATTTATATATTTAGTTCTAAATATTTATTAATTTATTTATGCATTAAAGATTTGGGGTATAGGCCAGGCATGCAGAGGGCGAGAGGACTCACCAGAGACAGAGTGAGGAGCAGAACAGCGGATCTACTGAAATACACTGCTGAGAGGAGTAGCAGGGTGAGACACAAGAGGTCTGTTGAGCCATGTGGGTTAGCTTCCTGGCCAACGATGGAACTCAGGCCATAGGGTGATAGCACTGAGACTTAACCCCTTAACCACCAGGGAGGCCCAACTATTTAGGGTTGAGTTGTGTTCCCACAAAATTGATAAGTTGAAATCCTAATACCCAATATCTTAGAATGCAACTTTATTTGAAGATAGAACCTATAAAGAGGTAACCAAGGTCTAACTCATGTTAATCACAGAACCCCAAGTGTGGAGCAGGTCATTAGAGAAATCGTTATGGTAGGTCCTAATTCAATGGCAGGCATCCTTATAAGAAGGAAATTTGAACACAGATGGGTACAGAGGGAAGATCATGTGAGGATGAAAAGTAGAAAACATCATCTACTGGTCAGTCAGAGGCCTCAGAAGAAACCAACCTCACTACACTTTGATAATGACTTATGGCCTTCTTGACTAGGAGAAAACACATTTCTGTTGATGAAACTACCCAGTCTGTGGTACTTTGTTCTAGCAGTGCTAGCAGAATATCACACTATCCACTTTCATCTTTTTCTCCGTGAGCAAAGGGGATATACTTGGTGCTCCTTTCTTCCTCAAAAAGCTTTTACAAACATTCCCCAATAGGTGTGGTCAATGGTCACTGGTCCAAAGATTGCCGAGTCATTGATTCTACAGGGGACCTCATTTTTTGTACTTAGCAGATGAAATCTTTCCATCTAAACTGAGTGCTTAAAGACTGTAATCTACTCATTTTTGTGCCTAGGCAGTAGTACATGCTCAATGTCTATTACCTTGAATTAGATGGAGAGAAATTGTGTTCTCCCCTACAAATGAGGTCTTGGACTAGAAGGTGCTCTGGGGAAATTGTGTCAGAATCATCTGGAGAGCTTGTTAAAATGCATATTCCTGGGCTGTACCCTCAGTGTCCCTGACTTAGCCAGTCAGGGCAGATATAGGACTTTTCAACAATCACCCACCATTCCACAAATTGATAGCTATGTAAGTGACTCATCCACGGTCTGCTCTACCTCTGGGATTCTGTGATTAACATGAGTTAGAGAAGTCATATCTGACTGAGACTTTGCTCATTTTCCAACTCTGTTTTTCACTTTACATTTTTTTCTTTTTTTTTTTTTTTTAAGATTTATTTATTTATTTATACAAGCACTGGGTACAGTCAGAAGCACGGGAGGGTGAGAGAATTCACCAGAGCCAGAGCGAGGAACAGAACAGGCAGACTGGCGAAATACACTGCTGAAGGGAGCAGCGGGTGTGGCAGGAGAGGTCTGTCACGCCATGTGGGACCCTCGCCTGTGGCTGGGGATCGAACCAGTGCTGCAAAGGCTGCGGGCATCTTCACAGCCCAGTGCTCAACCGCTGCACCAGCAGGGGAAGCCCCACTTTACTTTTTTTTTAATGAGAGAAAGGAAAATTATCTTACTCCTTTTATTTCCCAGTGAAGGAACCAATTTTTACTGAGACTTAATTGTCCACTGTTGAGTATAGGAATTGTTTAGCATCCAAATTAGTTCATTGTTGACAAGGCTTTTCTTGACTTTGTTTTAGAACCCACAAACTAGCCTCTTTTCTTGTAGATGACTAAAAATTGCCTATGAAGTTCCATCTATAGTATAAACAGTTCAGAATCACCTTTTTAAAGCTTTAGGATTTGTTCTCTAACTCCAGACACCCATGAGTAAGATGTGTGAATTCATGCAATGGATCTCTGACCTATAAGTCTTGCACATCACATAGAGTCATTTTCTTAGTAGTTGTATCCCCCTTCTCTGACTCAAGTAGCAGTATGGAAAGAACTACATCCTTTTTTGGACCTCCCTGGTGGTGCAAGGGTTTAAGACACGACCTATGAAGCTATCTGCAGCCATGTAGCATGAGTTCGATCCCCAACCAGGGAGCAGCCCACATGGCACGGCAGACCTCTCCAGACCCACCTTCTGCTCCCCACAGCAGTGTATTTCGGTCATCCCCCTGTTCTGTTTCCCACTCTATCTCTGGTGAATCCTCTCACCCCCACATCTCTGGCCTGTTCTCCAGTTCTTGTATGCATAAATAAATAAATCTTTAAAAAAAAAGAACTACATCTTTGTTAAAAAATGATAAAAACCTGCTTTAAGGATGCAATATTATCTGTAAAGGCTATATATATATATTACAATAATCTCAGGTGTTAACATAGGGATTATTGATGAATAATATAAAGTAGTCACTAGTTTATATTCCACCCAGGTTAAGACATAGAACATATGTTATATGGTAGAGCTCCCCCCAGGCCCTGATTATATGCCATGCTTCACTGCTCTTAAAGAAAACCACTCTACTTATGCTTTTTATAATGATTTTTTTATTTTTCCTTGTAGTTTTACACTCACTTATACATCCCTAAACAACCTGTGTTGCCTGTTTTTGACCTTTACACAAATGAAAATATATTGCCTGTTTTCTTCTGAGACTTGCTCCTCTTGCTCAGTATATTTTTAGTGAAGATTTTCAGTTGACACATGAAGCTACAGTTCATTTATGGCCATCCCTGTATACAATTGCACCACACAATTTATATGTCAAGTGATGAACATTTAAGTTGTTTAATGCTTGGGCTGTTACAAACAATCCTGTATGAATAGTCTTACATAAATCATTGAGTACCCATTATAAGGGTTTTTCTAAGGAAGATTGATAAGTGTTGACTTGCCAGACTAGAAGATATACACATTTACTTTATGAAATAAATTTTAATTGTTTTACAAATGTGTTTATACCGATTATACTTACACTAATAAGTACTTCCATCCTTGCCAACATTTTCTCTATACAAGATCAGCCCTCTCAATCATCTCAACATAGAGATCATGTACTTTATTATTCCTCAAATTCCTCCAAGCAAGTATGTAAGGTAAAATGTGTTTGTCATCTCTACTGTACAAGATCCACTTTGTTTCTTTTTCTTAACAGAAAGCTTAAAAACCAGCGCCCAACCTCTTGTCCTTTAAGCCACCCCTTTGCTTGTCTTAGCCCCTGAGTCAAATTATCCCCTACGCATGAGAACTACCCAGCCTCCAAACACATATCTTCAGACTTATGATGAAAAGACAAAAAAAAAAAAAATGTTTAAAAAGAGTGAGGAAAAAAATGTAAGCCATCTTTCCTACTTCCAACCAAAATATTTCCTTGCCTTGTTATTTCTAAGATGACTCTATCTCTGTCCAACTCAAAATATTATCAGTGAGATAACAGTTGGAAAAGAACATAGAGAGAACAAAGAGGACAAAACACATGAAAATTCAAGAATATTATTTTCAACACCAAAGCTGAATTCTTCATCATGTTTTTCAGTCTTACATGTCATAAAAAGTCTTGAGAAATTTTCCTGCTTTGCATGTTCTCCAAATGGGCTCTTAGGAGCAAATAAAACATGGAGAAATCAAACAGAGGTCACCAAATTTATGCCAGGAAGTTCAGGCTTCAGGTCCCAAATCACAAGCAACCTAATGGCCAAAGCCCAAGAAGAAGCAGCTCTTTCCTCTTTTCCAGTACAGCTAAGAGTTTGTCCCCAGAAAAGAACAGCCTCTGTGCCCCATCTTACAGACTTCTTGCCTTTTTTTTTTAGATTTATTTATTTATTTATACAAGCACTGGGTACAGTCAGAAGCACGGGAGGGTGAGAGAATTCACCAGAGCCAGAGCGGGGAACAGAACAGGCAGACTGATGAAATACACTGCTGAGGGGAGCAGCGGGTGCAGCAGGAGAGGTCTGGGTGCCATGTGGGACCCTCGCTGGTGGCTGGAGATTGAACCAGCACTGCAGAGGCTGCGGGCAGCTTTGCAGCCCAGTGCTCAACCACTGCACCACCAGGGGAGGCCCGGACAGCTTGCCTTTGAAAGATTAACAAATGAATATTCTAAACACTTCCCAGCTCACTGCTTGTTTGGAAGAGCCCAGTCATGTTCTTCCTCAAACTCAATGTATAATGCAGGAAACCTAACCTACTTAACCACGCTTGCCTCACTAGTAAATGGGAGTGTGGTTTCCAGTGATTTCTGCCACTCATTCACATCCTTGGATTGTTACTTTTCATATCTCCAGTTTGATAGCTACAGTTGAAATTGATACCCTAATCTAAAGTTGCTTTTATATAGGTTATCTGTAATGGTTCCTGAAAGCATTTGCTATAAGCTGCTTTGAGATGGAATATTGTTGTTGCAGGTACTATTGATGGGTTCCCATAAGTCATCGCCTCTTCTTCCTTTGGGCACATCCTCATTTGGGGCCTCTGTAAAGTGCCCAGTTGAAATCATAGTAATCACATTTTCTTTCACGATTGAATATAGGAGTAGGCATGTGACTGGTAGAGCAGTGACTACACGAGTAATTATAGAGTTTTGTTAGTAAACGCGAAGGGAACCTCTGATACAATTATAGGGGAAAATTTAACCTCCCTCCAATATGCTCTGCCACATGTTGACTGCCATTTGAGTAACTAATAGGAATGGTTTTGTGACATGGAAGCTCTTAATCTCTCTCTTATTTCCATGCTCTGCATCAGCATTTCCTACATTCACCCTGTGACTGTGTTATTTCTGCTATGATTAGTACTGCAGCCTTTCTTGGCTCTATAGTCTGCATTGTGGGAACAAATTCACTAAGGGTTTGGGTTTTCCTTATAGCATTAAGAGAGTAGCCACAGAAGCTCATGATCACAGGTGTTGATTCTCAAACTAAATGCAACCAGAAGGGAAAATTGTAAGTATAAGAACTAGAAATTTATAAACATATTTACTTTCAAGCAGTGGTGACTTTAAGTTTTCTATATTGCAAGAGCCTAGGGAGAGTAACTTGGTTGGAAAGGAGAGTTGTGACACTTACTGTAAAACTACATTTGCTGAGTAAGCAAGCAGTTTTTGTTATTTTTTAATCCATGCTATATGTTAGATAATAAAAATAACCAAGCATGGTAAAGCTTCTTTTATTCACATATTACTTTAGATTTAGAAAATGACAGCTCTTTATCTCAAATAATAAACCTCCAAGGAGTGATCTGAGGTTGGACAGCTGATGAACATTTAAGAGTAGGGACAATAAAAGGGGACAGATAAGTGGGTTAATGAGATATGGTATATATACATAAGAGAATACTACTCAGCTATTAAAAAGATGAAATCTTGCCATTGTGTCAACATGGATGGAACTGAAGAAGGGTTACTCTAAGTAAAATAAGTTAGAGGAAGTAAGACAAATACTGGACGATTTCACTCATATGTGGAATACAGAGAAAGAAAAAAAAAAGGAAAGGAAAAACTAAACCAAATAAACCCTAGAAATTGTCTGTAGGGGTGAAATGCCCAGAGAGGGAGAGTCAGGGGAGGGAAACAAAATAAGGAAGGGATCCATGAACTATTCCTGAGGATTATGGGCATTTTGTGTGGTGTTGTAACATACATCTGAAAAGCTATGAACTATACCTCCAAATCATATACAATGTTGTAAACCATTGTTACCTCAATAAAAAATAGTACAGTAACACTCAGAGCAACATGAGGTGGGGTGAATAATTCCTGCTTTTTTTGGTGCTTGGACCACAGATAAATTGTGGCAAGTACAGGGGGAAAACAATGACCTCTTGCTGGAGACTTAACTAAGAGGAAATTTCTGGCTGCTTTCAAAATTCAGCAAATGTAATAGAATCCTAGCAAACATTTAGATGCTGATCATAGAAGTAATCACACCCATAAAACTCTGTGTGCTCACTTGAGAGAGAGATCAAGCAGTATAAAAACAGAATTTGGGGGCCTCCCCTGGTGGCGCAGGCAATTGAGCACAGCACTGTGAAGCCATCAGCAGCCTCTGCAGTGCCAGTTTAATCCCTGCCGGCCAGCGAGGGTCGCACATGGCGGCCAGCGAGGGTCGCACATGGCGCGCAGACCTCTCCTGTCTCACCCACTGCTCCCCTTAACAGTGTATTTCGTCAGTCTGCCTGTTCTGTTCCCCACTCTGTCTCTGGTGAATCCTCTCCCCCTCCCACACATCTAGCCTATACCCCAGTTCTTGTATAAATAAATAAATAAATTTAAAAAAAAAAAAAGAATTTGGGAAAAGGGAACATTATCATGATGCCTGAGTGTGTTCAGGAATTACCAGTATTAATATAAAAGTCTCCCACATTTATTATTTGATACATTTATTACATAAATGCATTAATTAATCTGTCTAAGAGAACATTTTTCTGAGAGTTCTTATCTTCCTTTTGGATAATTTCAAGAATTTCTTGTGAAGCCATTGTATGTCATATAACAATACCCTGTAAAATTGACTATCTGGGGAAACTCATTAGAAATTGCATAGTTGGATAAACTTCAACTTAGTACATAACAACAATTATACTTTATGCTTCTTATGCCCTTTTACAAATAAAGCATCTTTATATTCTGGTACCTGTAGCATCTAGCCTGGCATTAACTCACATTGTCCTAAATGCAAAATGCAAGATATACTTATTCCTTTTGAAATATGGGAAAGTTAGGCTTATCAAGTTTTAAATAATTTCCCCCAAATAAAGTATAAGTTAACCAAATATTTGAACCTCTTATTTTTATGAGTATTTGCATTTTTATGGATATTTTATCACTCCAGTGCTGAAGCAAGCTGCCTAATACTAGCACTTCTATTTCTAGGAGATAGATTCCCAGAAATCATACATGGGAATATATTGAGAGAGGGAGATTTCGTTCCAAAAAATGAATGTAAAAATTCACATTTCTTCAGTTAACAATTTAACATATTCCTTTTCTTACAATTTCATGAGTAGATATTATTACCTTTTGGACTTTTTCCAATCCAAAGATTATAAATTGATATTTTACATTAATTAGTATGTCTGAACCCAAAGAATCAGAGATTTTTTTTACTTATTTATTGTCTGCAAATTTTGATCCTTTTCTGATTTTCCATTTTGACCTAAATCTCAGAAATTGATCATTACTAGCCTTGTCAACATTATAAAATTTAAATAGGGAGATGTTAGTAAGTCGGACATGAATAGTATTCAGGTCAGGGAAATAGGGAATGGGGTATTGTTTTAAAGGCTTCTGCTTAGTAGAACTGACAGGCGCAACTAGCAGACAAAGAAAATGTCTTTTTTGAGGTACTGCTCTATTCGATGTGCTTTCCCTATAGTAATTTCTCATTTTCTTAACACTTCTGACAAGTTGGTATTATTATTGTAATTTTAACATAGGAAACAACTGAAGCGCAGGATTTTCCAGAAGCCTCTAAAATGCACTCAGTTCTGATTTGTAGCTGGAACATTATGTTCCAGAATCCATGTTCCACCTCTGCTCCACACTTCTTCCCAGCACAGTTGCAAGTTAAACTTGGAAGTTCACAAGCATGCTTTTGCACTGAATCCAAATAAGGCATCAAGTCCTGGGTGAGATTTTTATGTTTCCTTTATAGGGTTAAGAGACTGGGTCCCGAGGGCACCAGGGTAATAATAGCCAGGGCAAAGGAGTCCAATATTTTGTAAGATTAGAAGTGTCTGGGAAAGAATTAAATGCTAAAAATATCTTTTGCATGAGGCTGCTACAATTTAGAAAACTCATCATCAGATGAGACTGTTTCAGGAAACTATGGCATCACCAAAGCTCTTTAAAGAACCGTAACACTGATGCTGGTGTTTTAACAATTGATTTTTTTTCAGATTTTGTTTTCTACCTGTGTTTTGTAGTTCACTGAGCTCCCTTAAAGCGATTATTTTAAATTATTTGTCAGGCCAATTATAGATCTTCATTTCTTTAGGGCCAGGGTTAGTTACTGGAGCTTTAATAGTTTCCTTTGGAAGTATCATGTTTCCCTGACACTTTGTGATCTGTGTGGCCTACAATGGTGTCTGTGCATTCAAAGGAACAAACCCTCATCCATCTTTACTGACTGTATTGGTAGGTAAAGACTTTCTCTTGCCAGTTATTCTGCTTCTAGGATCACAGTCAAACAGGGCTGAATCCAGATAACATGGTTGCTACTAGTTCACAATTATGTCCTGTGTTGGCAACCAGTTAGGAGGGGCATGGATGGCAGACGGGACTGAGAGCAGCACTGGAGATTCAGGATTCTCCATAGCCAGCTAGTCTATTACTGGGAAGTGAGCTGGTGTGTCTCATGTTGAGTCCGTGGGAAGATAGGACTGGCTCTGGACTGAGTGGGGCTACAGATTTTGCAGATTCTAGCAGAGTGGGTCTACAGATTCTGCAGATGGATCGATGGTGGGGAGAGGGGGCTGCTATTGATGTTATAGACATGTGTGGAACCTCTTAGATCCCTTAACACTAGAAACAGAACATCAGCAAAGTGAGGCTAGAGCTGATCCACACAGGGCCAGGGCTATTTTTGTTCTAAAGGAATAATCATGTTTGGAGAGCCAGCTACCCAGGAAGGGGCCTCTTTCTCAAGCATCAATTCACAATCTCAGCTTAGCTTGAGATTCAAAACAGCCTACTTTGATATCTAAATTCTCACAAAAGCATTTTTGTCCAGGGAGCTGCCAGATTATTGTTTGTGTGGAAGATACTGAGAACCTCTTATTCTGCCACCTATTTGATTTGACCATAACTTTAGACTAAATTGACCCAAAATGTATACATTGAAATTCCATTCAATAATAGCGGAATACACATTATTCTTAAGCACTCACAAACTATTTTTCAGGATAGATCATATGTTAGGCCACAATAAGTGTTAACAAATTTAAGAAGATTGAAATTATATTAAACTTCTTTTCTATCTATAATGGTATGAAACCAGAAAATTAACAAATATATGCATATTAGACAAAACACTCCTGACAACCAAGGGTCAAAGAGGAAATCAAAAGCTATCTTGATACCAAATATAATGGAAACACAGCAAACCAAAACTTGTGGGAAGCAGTATAAACAGTTCTAAGAGGAATAAACATAGTGATAAACACATATTAAGAGAAAAGAAAGTTCTCAAATAAACAACCAAAGTTTGTACCTCAAGTAACTAGTAAAAGAACAAACTGAGCTCAAAAAATTAGCAGAAGATGAAAGAAATGAATTAAATAGGAACAAGAACTGATTTATTTAAACATAAAATAGATAACCTCTGCTAAACTAAAAAAACTCAAAAAATAAAGTTATAAATGAAGTAAAATAAGAAATGAGGAATAATATATCACAGACATATGGAGGATCATAAGACACTGCTTTGAGCAATACCTCTGAGGAGGTATGAACATATTCCCCTAAATCCTATATGGTGTTAAAAGCCAATGTTACCTCAATTTAAATAAAAATCAATGTGACAAGGGGAAAACAAAGGTAACCTCACAATGGGAGAAAATATTTGAAACCACATATCCAATAAGGGGGTTAATACCCAAAACATTTAAGGAACTCATACAACTCAATAGCAAAATACCAAAAAAAAAAACTCAATGAAAAATGGACGATGAATCTGAATAGACATTTTCCAAAGAAGATATACAAATAGCCAACAAATATAGAAAATGATGCTCAGTATCACTAATCATCAAGGAACTGAAAAGTTAAAACCATAATGAGGTATCACATCACTCTTGTTTAGATGGCTCTTACAAATAGTCAGAGAATACTAACTTCCCTTTGGCAAGGAAGTGGAGAAAAGGGATCCCTTGTGCACTGTTGGTGAGACTGTAAATTGCTTCAGCCACCATGAAATATAATATGGGTGGAGAGGGGCCTCCCCTTTGGTGCAGCGGGTTGAGCGCAGCACTGTGAAGGTGTCCACAGCCTCTGCAGCTCGGGTTCAATTCCCGGCCAGCCAGGGAGATTCCCACATGGCATGGCAGACCTCTTCTGTCTTGCTTGCTGCTCCCCTCAGCAGTGCTTTCGGTCCGTCTGCCTGTTCCACTCCCTACTCTGTCTCTAGTGAATCCTCTCACCCTTCCGTACTTCTGGCCTGTACCCCGGTTCTTGTATAAATAAAAAATAAATCTAAAAAAAAATATGGGTGGAGAGCTTCCTATAAAAGCTAAAATTGGAACTACCACCTGACCCAGCATCCTAATTCTAGGTTCCAGTGTAAATTAAATTAGTTTATCTTAGAGAGATATGTGCACTCCCTTGTTCATTGCAGCATTACTCATGACAGAGGGAAATAGCCTAAATAACCATTGACAGATGAATGGCTAAAGATATAATATATGTATATATAAATTAGAATAGTATATATATTCTATTAAAATGATGTGATATGTATACATGATGGAATGTTACTTAACTATAAAAATAAAATATAGTATGGATGGTACAGTGTGTGTGTGTGTGTGTGTGTGTGTGTGTGTGATGGAATATTATTCAATCAGAAAAAAAGGAAAACTCCTGTCTGCCATTTGCAACAACATGAATGATGCTAGAGGACATTATGCTAAGTAAAGTAAGCCAGACAGTGTAAATAAATACCATGTAATCTCTCTTGCATTTAGAATCTTTAAAAAAAATTTAAAAACTGAACTCTAATAAATAAAGAATTAAAAGAGGTATGAGGCCTAAGAGATAGGAAAAAATGGTATATCTAGGTCAAAGTAAAAACATTCAATTATAAGAGACATATTTTCTGGAGAAAATGTATATTATGGTACTATAGTTAATAATGTACTCATAAAATTTGCTAAGAGAGTAAATGTTAAATATTCAAATTACAGAAAAAAGTAACTGTGTGGTAAGAGATGTTAATTAGCTTGATTATGGTAATCATTTCACAATATATACTGATATCAAAACATAGCATCGTACACTTAAATAGGTACAATTTTTATTTGTCAGCCACACTTCAATCAAGTTGGAATAAAAAGGAATTGAATTTTATAGGTTCAGCCTGTTAATCTTGGATGTGTCTTGTTTTGTACTACAATGTGATCTCTTATTCAACAAACCTATGACTGTAGTCATATTGGTTGTAATAATGGCAATAACTATTGCAATTATAGTAGCAGTATTAGCCTATTTCTATTCATACCAGATTTTACTAGTGGTAATTATTATAGCGGTGCTTCTGTGAGATAGGCACTTTCCCACTTACTTTATAAACACAGCTCATTTAAATATAAGTACTAAATCCCTCACTTTCATCATACTAAACCTAGGTATGAAAGAAGACGTGTAAGATGCATTTAAATTATGCTCTGTGCTGATCTCTTGAGACTTTCACTCCTCCAGCTTGCTGTCCCATCTCGTGGGTCCCTGTTAGATAGTCTTACTAATAACTGACCAACTGCATTTGCCAAGTGGAGACAGAGTGACGTGTAAGAAAAACCTGCTCTAAGTAGGTTGATTGCATACCTTATCTTGGAAAACCTCATGTTCTGTTCATCAATAACTGCACCAGAGGGAGGGTAAGAAATGAAACGTGCTTTGGCTTCAACTCCACCAATTGTATTAGGAAATTATTGTCTGGTTGCTTAGAAGTCCATCTGCTCCTGCTGGGTGTTGCCGAGCTGGGAGATCTAAGCTCTGTAAGTCATATCCAGCCATTGCCAGGGACCCAGATTCATGGTGGCAGAAGTGATTAGGTTTCCATGTGGGAGCACAGCTTCAGAAATAGATGTCTTTCTGGAGTTCTGATTTTTTTCATCCAGATGATCTGTGGCACATTGAAAAGATAGGATGCCCAATTTACAAAGAACTACTTGTTTTACAGCTCATGTATTTCTACACTGCAGTGCAGTTGTAGGTCTTTGCACTCTGCTCTCTGCCTTGAAAAGAGAAATTGGGACTTTTAGTGGAATGGCTAGTGGTATAAATATTACATTAGCATCTTCTTGAACTGAGACAGAGACAAGACTGCAATCTAGGATTTTCTGTTGAGCTGGGAAGACTATGATGTTGTCCATGGCTGAACTGGTCACCTTGGGAGACAGAGTAGAAGCCAGGGAAGAACTCTGAGATGGGGATTATTCTCCTTGCTTCTCCAGTAATTTGCTGTAGGTGTTAACTCAGTGACTTCATTTTTTCTGAAAGTTCAAAATCATAAATACTCTGCAAAATGCTGTTAACCTTCCAAAATCAGCTGCTTTTATTTTCCTGCAACATGGCAGTTGCTTGTCCTTACTCAATGCCCTTCACTGGTTGCTGAAGATATCCCTTCTAACCATCTTGTATATGGCAACTTCTCCCTCTGTTCAGCTAGTAGAAACTGCATACCTTTCATTGCCAGGATGTGAGACTTCAAGCTCTGCCCCAGCTCATCATGGCAGCAAGGCAGAATAGAACACTTGTCTTCATTTTCCATTATCTAGACTACAGTCTCCTTAGGCTCATGACAATCCAGGGAGTTTCAGGACTATATAAATACAAGAAAATTAGCAAACTGGAGAAACAGTTCAGTATCTATTTTTTTTAAAGATTTATTTATTTATGCATTTAAGAGCTGGGGTACAGGCCAGAGGTGGGGGGGGGTGAGAAGATTCACCAGAGACAGAGTGGGGAACAGAACAGGCAGATTGACCAAAGTACACTGCTGAGGGGAGCAGCAGGTGAGTCAGGAGAGGTCTGCTGAACTATGTGGGCTGCTCCCTGGCTGGCTGGGGGATCGAACTCGTGCTGCAGAGGCTGTGGACAGCTTCATAGGTTGCATCTTAACCCCTTGTGTCACCAGGGAGGCCCCAGTTCAGTATCTATTAATAACTGCAGTGACAGTCTACCCAGGCAAATTGTTGCCAGAAATGTGGTGCTGAAGCCGACCCTCTAATCTGGACACTGGCTATCAGGACTTTGACACAAAGCTCACATCAGCTGTCCATTTCCCTGTTCACTAAAGGACACCTACCAGACCCTGGCCAATCCAAAAACTCCCAATGAAGCTCTTAGTTGTAGATGCTTCATAGTCCCCCAATTTTTCCTCTACTTTGTTTCTATATCAGAGTTTCTACCCTAGACCATTGAACATGTAATCCGGGTTTCAAAAGGGAAAATTCTTTCTGTTATCCAGGAACTCACAAATTCTATACACTTTCAAAATACTAAGGATACTGGGTATAAACTTTCCCTGATGCAAAGGTGGATAATTATTTCTTTAAGTCATCCAAGCCATTAAATAGTATTTTGACTTTGGGCAAAAACCACTTGTACCTTTTGAGTGCTGGAACATAAGACATGCCTTACCAGACTGCAGTTAGGATTAAATGAGATAATGGTCAAAACTGATAATGGCAAAAGTAAACTGTAAATGCATTATAAATGTATTGTAAAATTGTGACACCAATATTGTTATTGTTGTTCTTAGCAATAGTGTATGCATAAATGCAAATGTTAATGTGTTTCCCAATGGAATTTGTTTTTAGATATATTGTTGGGTGATTCTCAGCATTCCTGGAAATAGATAAAATATAAGATGAGTTCTCAGTCAAGTCACATGTACAGGTTAAATTAATATGCCATCAGCATACTATTAATGTACTATTAGGTGTGTGTGTGTCTATTTCAAACATTAAATGGGTAGAATGCATATAGAGGGCCTCCCTGGTGGTGCAAGGGATTAGATGCAAACTATGAAGCTGTCTGCAACCTCTGTAGCACAAGTTCGATTCCTGGCCATCCAGGGAGCAACCCACATGGCGCAGCAGACCTCTTCTGACTCACCCACTGCTCCCCTCAGCAGTGCGCTTCAGTCAATCTACCTGTTCTGTTCCCTACTCTGTCTCTGGTGAATCCTCTTACCCCCCACTCCTCTGGCCTATACCTCAGCTCTTGTATGCATAAATAAATAAAACTTTAAAAAAATGCATGTATACATTTAATTCCTGGCCAGTCTCAACCTGAAAAACCCACTTGTCTTGTCCCAAATCCTCGTTAGAATCATCTTTTTCTGAAATTTCCAGGCAACATCTTGGGAGGATCTTTGATTCCATCTTTAGTTTATGAGCATTTTCTGGAACTCTATGAAACATTCTGAATCTTGGATACAGAGAGAAATTAATTTTTTTTAAGCTTGGCCTCTATAAAAAGGTTTTTCTCCTCTAGAGCCCACTTCTACCTCACTTGAGCACCTGTGCCACCCATTCAGTTGGCAGTCTCTTTACTCTACTCCCATGTAACATTGCTGGCAGTTATCCTTCATCCAATTTACCCTCTCTCAAAACCTGAAAAAGATTTGCCATAGGGAGAGAAATGCATTCCTGATTTAATGTTTTGCAATTATGTTTCCTTTTTTGGCATCATATATTCTGCCTCAGTCCCTTTGCCTACTTGGTCTTCAGTCATCTTCACTGACCACTGAACTCCCTCTCCCCTTTGTTATATCACATGGCAGAATAAACAGCGTCGTGTTTCATGCTGGACCCATAGCTGAAAGAAGTAACTGCAGCTTCCCAAAACACATGGGTTACTCCCCAAAAGTTATATATGGGAAGAATCTGACTTATGAACTATGTGATCTATATAAGCAGAAACGCTTCCTGAGAGAAATTACCATTCCACTGTTTTATTTTTCCCTGAGACACAAAGCGTGTGAAATAATGTAATTTAATACAATATAATGCAAAGAATAGACCATTACTCACAAGAAACAACACATTGCTTAGCAGCTGACAAGAATTACTAGGAAACTTCCTGCAACAGCAATCTACATGAGCAATAACTAAAGAATATAGCTCTCTCTTTCTCTCACCAGATGGCCAATAGGCACTATTTCAGCTACATAGGAGAATTCATAATCATAGATGATCATTTGCTACAACCCCTTACCAGTGTTTCTCAGACATCATTCTGCATAAGAATCTCTGAAAGAACTTATTAGAAATTCAGATCCCCACATGCCAGCCCTAGAGACGCTGAGCAGGTGGAGATAGGTAGGAAGTGAAAATGTGCATGGTTAATGCACACTCCAGGGGATGACACAGTTGGGTCATAGACCACACTTGAAGCAACATTACTCTACGCTGCAGATGAAAAATTGAAATCCAAAAATATAAATCAGTGTGTTCAAGATCAAAGATGCACTTACCAGCAGACCCAAGACAAGGGATAATTTAGCCATAACAATAATAATGTTGCAAATGTTTTATGGCTGTTTAGCAACAAATCTCTCTTCCAGGCAAATCTCTCTTCCTATCATTTACCTTGTAGTTGCTTACACAACTTACCTCATCATGTAGGCATCTTTAAAATATTTATTGAACATGTATGGTTAAGATACCAAGAGTAAGCTATTTAAACATAGAGACCTGGTCTCTTTCCTGTGGAGTTTACAGGATAGCAGATAAACTATTTACAGAAATATAGGGAAGGCAGTGGAATGAAAACAATGATAGAAATGGTTTCATTAAAGAATGAGGCTCTTATAGATCCATTCAGTTTAGGAAGTTAGTGTAAAAAGAATGCATGAAAGCTCTTCAAATAGTTATTTATTCATATATTCATTTCATCCACATTTTTTATTATTAAAAATGAAACAGAATATCCACCACCACCTATTTACCTCTTCCATCCTTCCATAGAGAAGACTACCAATCTGATATTTGACTAGCATGTAGAGAATGAAAAAGAAAGTGACATGACAAGAAGTTTGGGATTCAGAGCCTTTGGAATGTTACACATCAAATATGGAATTGGGTTTGATACCAGTGCAGTGGTAGGCATTCAAAAACAGAGATATTGTTTATCTAATTTTCATTTCTACAGTCCAGTGTCAATGGAGAAGTTGTGAAGAATAAAATGAAGGGGAATATATGGTGGTAAACGGATAACACTAATATTCAGGACCTCCTAGGGTCTCACACAAATTATATAACTGATTGAAGAAAACAAACTGAAAAATCACAGTAAAACTTATTCTTATACTCTAAACATTATACTGGTTACCCAAGGGAATGGAGTGGGGGAGACAGGAGAAAGATAGGAGAGGATAGAACATGGGCTCAGGAGTTCTGGTGGTCGGCAAGTGAAGCATGTGCACACATAAAGGTATGAAAAAAATGTCCTTCTAAAGATATTTAGCTATGTAATTAGTAAATTTAGAGGAAAAATAAAAGTTAAAAAACAGAACACAAGTATAAGCTATCACTCTTATTAATGAAGCCTGATCATTTTCAAGTAAACCTTCTTGTTTCACACTAAAAGAGAAAGGAAGGTCAAGGTCATTAGCCAAAACCAAGGAAGAGAGAGGAAACTGCACATGGGGGACATTATTGTCATTTTCACTGTTTGGCTATGCATGCTCACACACACGCACACAATCACTTGGCCCTCAGAATTCAGCCCAGACTTTGCAGTCTGGCATCTAGACCATCTACCCCAAGGCCCAGCCCACATCATCAGATTCATTTTTGCCTGCCTGTGTGCCAAGCAGATGGGACTTCTTGCTCCTGCCCTGCTCTCCTTTCCATGTTGAGTGCTGTGCTTATCCTCATTTTATTCTCTTCCATCTTAGTTTGCTCTTATCCAAATTCTCTTTATCTAAATTTGAGACATTAAAAATACTTCCTCTTTCATGTCTTTTTCTGTTGATCAGACACAATATCTTTTTCCTTGGAAAACACATTTCAATTCATACAGATATGTCTGACATTCCTGCTATTTCTTTTTATATCTTCCCTATTATATTGTAAGCAGATTCAGAAAGAAATTAAGTCTTACTCAATTTTTAAATCTATGATGTGTTGCACACAGCCTCAGAATGGAGCACAAGTCCTTCTGTAATCTAAACTCCAGAGCCTCGTTATTCCTTCTCAACTACTTCCGGAACTTGCGCTGTCCCACTTGCAGTTCTGTGGACAATCTGTACTTGTTGTGACCCATGCCTTCATTCTTGCACTACCATCTTCCTGGTATGCTCTTCAGCCTCTTATTTGCCTAGTAAATATCCCAGTGTTTCAACACTTTTTTTTTTTAAAGATTTATTTATTTATGCGTACAAGAACAAGAACTGGGGTACAGGCCAGAGGTGTGGGGGTGAGAGGATTCACCAGAGACAGACTAAGGAACAGAACAGGCAGATGGACTGAAATACACTGCTGAGGGGAGCAGTGGGCAAGTCAGGAGAGGTCTGCTGTGCCATGTGGATATCTCCCGACTGGGGATCCAACTCGTGCTGCAGTAGCTGCGGAGAGCTTCATAGGTTGTATCTTAACCCCTTGTGCCACCAGGGAGGCCCTCAAGATGTTGTTAATTATCAATCTTTTTATGAAGCATTTTTATGGCCCCCTGATCCTCTCTTCAGTAGAACTGGCTGCTTCCTGTTAAAAGTTCTCCTCCATACCATATAAACTTAAAATATAACACTGCACATTATTTAATATAAGGTGTAAAATATCTACATTGCTTTGCTAATATGTAAAAATAAATGTAAAATCTAAACTGACAATGGCAAAGAGCACAAGAGGAGCACTAGGTGGAAACCCACATGAGTCAGCAGAAGAAAGAAAGAAAGCTGAGTCCCAAAATGGCTCATCCCCAACTAGTCCTTTTGCAGTGACGCTTACAAATTGCAAAACTTTGCTTATGCACCACAAGCATCACATCAGTGTTGGGTGTGTACCTCACTTTTAAATATACACGTTTGCACAAACTAAATGTAGTGAAAACCTAGACAAAGAGAATTCAGAAACTACAGAGAAAAATAGCAGGAGGAAATTTCTACAAAACTCTAATTTCTCCAGAGGGGAAAAAAAAAAAAGAAAATGCTATAAAAAGTAACAATCATAGAATTTCAATAGCTCTTATAAATTAAAATCACGTGAACGTGAAAGCAGCACACACACTCACACACACACACCACCCCCAGAAGATATAACTGAGGTGATCTCAAAGATCACTGTCAGAAGGTAGAACAAAATGACAAACAGATGAAAATAGCATTTTTTAAAAGAAGATGAAATTAAAAGATCAACCTACGAAGCTCAAAGACAAGAAGTAGAGTCTAAGAAAAATGGATATAGAATAATATTGAAGAAATAATAGACAAATGTTTCTCAGAACCCACATTTCTAGAAGGAAAATATCCGTTGAAGTCTTGGCTTTATGATTAAAAATTCCCAAGGCACATAATTGTCAAGTTCCAGAAAAGATCTGAAAGGTATCTGGGAGAAAAAATATATAGATCATTTACAAATAATTAGAAATAAGAACAATTTCAGATTTCTCACCAGGAATACTGAAAGCTAGAGAATAATTCAGTCACAACTATAAACTTTTAGAGAAAACAATTTTCAGTTTGGAATTCCACACTCAGTGAAATCATTAATTGACATTTAAGAGCAGAATTAAAACATGCCAGGCACATAAGGTTACAAAGCTACTAAAAATGTGTTCCTCCAAGGCAAGGGATATTGTATCAGGAAACAAGAGAGCCATCCCAGGAGAGAAAGAAGAAGAAAGATGAAAAATATATCTAAAGTGATAGTAAAGGAAATATTGGGATGAAAACTGCAGCAGGTCAAGAAATAAATATTTCATATTGGGCAGGAAAATAAATTGATCACAAAGGGGGAAAAAATGGAACTGATCAAGATTAACTATTGTGTTTGGTCACAGAGAGATGAGGTTTCCAGCTCTGTCAAAATATTTGGTAGCAGAGACAAACACATGGAAAATAAAAAATTGCAATTATCTTTAGAATGTAGGTAAGAAAGGAAACAGGATCATAATATATTAGGTTACTCAGCCAGAAAGAGTATTTTCATAGTCAGAAAAATAGAAACACTGAATATAAATTTCAGAAAAATATTCTGATATAATTTTATTGAGTGAATGGAGGGAAGAAAAGTTCATTAGAGGAGGCTGTAAAATATTAGATCTGTATGCGAAGAGATGATGTAGACAGTTTTCTTAAATCAAGATATTAGTATATGTATGTCAATACATAGAAATAATTTTTAAATCAAGTGAAAATAATGAAAGAGATCACCTCTGAGAAACAGGAAAGGAGTGAAAGAGGTATGAAAAAAAGAGTAACAAGCATGTCTTATTTCTCTTGACAAAACCTTTAAACACTCTTGATGTATGAACTATTAAGACACTTTGTTTTCTACTCTCGCCTATATTAAATAAGAGAACAACAGCTCACAGAACAATACCTTTCACTCTCTAGAGTCTAGTGTACTTTGCAAAGTGATGATTTATTGCTGTAAGCAATTCCAAAATAATGATTTTGCATGTGTTTGGACTGGTTCTATATAATTCAAAATACGAAAGTCCATTTTGGGCACATAAAATTTTCCTATTAAAAATTCAAAAGTAAAAAATGGGCCTCCCTTGTGGCGCAAGGAGTTAAGAACCGCGCTATGAAGTAATCTGCAGCCTCTGCAGCATGAGTTCAATCCCCCGGCATGAGTTCAATCCCCGGCTGGCCAGGGAGCAACCCACATGACACAGCAAACCTCTCTTGTCTCCATCGCTGCTCCCCTCAGCAGTGTATTTCGTCAGTCTGCCTGTTCTGTTCCCCACTCTGTCTCTGGTAAATCCTCTCACCCTCACCCCACGCATCTCTGGCCTGTACCCCAGCTCTTGTATGCATAAATAAATAAATCTTTTAAAAATACATAGATAAAAATAAAAACTCAAAAAATTCATCCTGTTTATCTAAACTACAAACTATGATAAATCAAAATATGTTAATTCATTCAGTCACTGTTTCTGAAAAGCAACTAAGTATCAGGCACACCACATTGTTGGAAGAACAAAGGGAGGCCTTAAGCACTACTGATATGATCAGATTTACATTTTAGAAGAAACTGAGTTGTTGTATAACTTTTATGGACTACAATTAATATTACTCTATTGACTACTGGAAATCTGAGAGATTTCAGGTGCGCTTACACACATACACACACACACACACACACACACTCTACACATAAACACACAAAAGTAGGTATTTGAAATTATGTGTTAACTAGCTTTGCTGTATTCATCATTTCACTCTGTACATGTACATGAAATCATCCATCTAAAATATATGCAAATTTTATCAAATGTAAATAAATAATTTCAAATATAACTGTAAAGATCGGGAGGCATCACTATAGTTCATTTCAGAGCTGAAGATGGACAAAACTTGGATGGTGATAGAGGGAATGGAAGAAGTATACACAATTTGCAATGTATTTTTGGGGTGATGTCAACAGTTTTTGGTGGTTAATTGGATTTCAGGGTTGACCCAGGAAGACGTTGAGGATAATTTCCAATTTGGAATGACTAAGCAATCAGGTGCATGGTGGCACCATTAATTGTGATGGGTAACAGTTGTATTATCACAACATAATGATCTCGTTTATGCATCTCAGCACTGGGTTTACAATCAGCTGAACCCTATAAATGAAGCACCTTAGAACTTTGAATAAAACTGTGTTGGTTCTTTTTGAAGATGTTTTGACTGCTATATAAAAAGGCTAGCATTGTTTCTGCAGTAAGGCAAATGTCTCTGAAATTCACTTAGTCCAACTTGGTTAAACCTGTGCCCTTTTACGTAATGACGTAGTGACGCCACGAATTGAGACAGTATTTCTGGATTGCGCTGCAAGCGGAGCAGAAGCACAAGGGTGAGAACCGGGGCTGACTTCAGTCTGATGGCTCCGGTGGACCAGCTGGTGTTCCATCTTGCTTTCTCGGATGCGGCAAGACAAAAGGTGAGCCTCATTTCTTGACATTTTGGTTTTGCTGCGGATGAGAGGAAACCAAAAAGTTTCTGTATTGGTGCCTCTGCTCTGACGCCAGAACATAAGTTAGTTTGGGACCAGGAATTGTTTGTTCTGAAAATGAGAAGCGGTTCTTTTAGTTTTGTTGCTTTCTTGGGACTATAGGAGAGTAGTCTATGCTTTTCTGGTGGTTAATTCTGTTTCTATCCCTACTGTGTGGGCTGAGCGTCTTATTGTGCTTCATAACCTTGGAAAACACCCACAGCTCAGGTGCATGGCCAGAGCAAACCCGGACCTTACCGCTTTGAGTGCTATGGGAAATGTGTATATATTCTTTGGGACTTTATGTTCAGTGGTCAAGATGACTTGGAATATATAATCTACATGCCTAGTTGGATAGATCAGGTTGGTTGGAATATTCAGTAAAATGGAATCTTGAGCCGCCGGGCTCCAAAGAGTGAGGCTGCAGGTGTATCTACTTTACTGCTTTGGCTGTTTTAATTGGCTAGAGACTAAGTGAATACCGGTGTTCCCTGCTTTCTGAAAGTAGAATGTTTCTATTGGTATGATGTGGTAGGTTGGTTTTGCGTTTGGTAATGCTATTATTACAGTTAATTTATATGGAAAAATTTCTGAATATTTTGAGTTTGCATTTGAGAGTGTGTCCAGGAAACAAAAGGAAAAAAACACAGGGTAAGTAACTGAATCTCTTGGGTTGAAAAGATAAACAATGTGTTTTGGAACTGTTGGGGGAAGCATGTTTTACTGCTCCTGTCAATATAATAAAACTATCAGCTGCCTGAGGAATAATTAATGTATAAGAGTCCCAGAAACCTAAATTAGAATTTGCACCCTTCATTCTTCCCACTACAAGCATTAAATAGTCATTTACCCCCTGGGTCATTTTCACCATCACAACTTTGTACTTTGTGCTTTCCCAGACAAAGCTAAAGAAATTATTGGCGTTTCTTCTCTCAAATTCATGTAAATAAGACATTTTTCTCAGTTTACGTGAGGATGTGTTGTGTGTGTCTCTGTGGGTCCCCTTGGGCTTGTACAGCAAAATGCCTTCCAGGAACTTTCAAAGGGGTCAAGAGAAAATGAAATAGAAAACTATTTCCCTTATGTGGTAAGATTTCTGAGGTTGAATAAATCAGAGTATTTTAATGAAGGGAAAAAAATCTCATGTGGGAATCCTTCATAATATTCCTATCTATATTCAGCATATTTTAACAAGCCAAGCAGAACATAAACATCAGTGAAATCTCAAACTTCTAGCACAATTCCTTATCACTTTCTGAATTTCTTTAACTATGACAATGTATAAACTCCTTTCACAGAACCATGAATAACTCAATAAGGACAAAGTACAGTCTACCAGGGCTAAATAAACATACACACCCCCACACACGCCAATTTATTTTCCTCTACATAAAGTTCATGAAAATACTCTTAAGTATCTTATGAAAGTAATTTTAAATTCTAGTAGTCTTCAAATCAGACATTAAAAAATAGGTGAAGCATACTTCAGCTCCCTAAACGTTTTTCTTAACATTGTTCATGCTTGATCTTTGTCAGTATATCCTGATCAAACATCTAAAACATCTTCTGGAAGGCTCATTTTAAAAATTTCAATTCCTAAGGAATTATAGAAAAATTCTTTTCAGACTTTCAAAAATATGGTATTTGATCACGCACTATATATACCCCCACCAAGAAAAGGAAAATGCCTGAACTTTGAGCCATCTATGAAATGGGTTGTATAAATAAGGACATTTCATCCAATGCAATTTTGTTTGTTAAAGTTTCAATGCTTGTTAGAGATTCAGTAGATCCCGCGTGAAAAAAAGGCACGTTCTTATTTCAACAGTGTTCCAGAGCTGGTGTGGAGGAGCATTGTGTTTGTGGGTCTTTTGAGAATACTTTATCAATATTTGGTAAGAAGTAATTCCTCAGTGACAATCATGTTTCCAAAGGAGAGTTGTGTGTCTCTTCTGGGTCACTTTGTTTGCACTCATAGGCTTTTAAGTCTCCCAAAAGTTGGGAATGACATCAAGCAAATTGTGCAGTAAGGGAAAATTGTCTGTTCTTTCTCCTCTCTTTTTTCCAAAGTCTGTATATCTGCGTGGGACTTATTCCAGGAAACACAAGTACCCCAGGCTGGTTTGGGCTGCCCAGCATCATGTAGCATATGCTACCTGCCTCCTTGAAACATATGATCAATATTAGGAGATAACACAAATCAGGACCCACACAAACCAATCTGACTCATGATATTAACTGACAGGAATAGTAATAGGTCATTATAACACCTGGCTGTTTCCCAAAATCCTCAGATGAGTATGTTCTGTTGGCTGTCATTCTTTTCATCATAATTAAGGCCAACTCGAACATTTAATGTTAAAGGATCGTACATATATCACTCACAATTCCACCCCCCCTATATCCATGGCAAGCAATTGTAATTGATGGGCTACACTTTTTTGAGGGGTAGATAAAACCTCAAAATCCTTTGCAACACCTTAAACCAGGTATCCTATGCTAATTTGTATTAATTATCTATTATGTTACAAAATACCCTAAAATTTGGTGAGCTAAGTCAACAACTATTATCAGGCAGTTTCTGTGGGTCAGGAATGCAGGCATGGCTTAGCAAGTAGCCTCTGTTTCAAGACCAAAATTCAGCTGGATTGGGATCCGCTTCCAAGTTAACTCATGTGGTAGTTAATTGACAAATTTAGCTCTTTTGTTGACTGTTGACCAGAGACAGGAGGTCCTCATCACATCATCCTGTTTGCAGGAGAGCTTCCAACAAGTATTTGACTTCTCTTAGAACTAGTAAATAAAAGAGAGAAGGAAGAGGGGAAATGATGGAAACCACAGCTTCCCTGCAACAATCTCAAAAGTGACATTCTGTTATTACTCATAAATTCAGTCTTCAATCAAGGGGGAGTGATTAGGACATGAAAACCAGAAGGCACAGATCACCTAAAGGGGTGCACCACACTGTCTAGCAATCTAGGAGATTGCATGTGTACTTTGCACTCCAACTTACTATTAAATAATTTCAACTGAAAAAAATGACTAACTTTAATAAATGATCAAAAATCTAAGTCATTTTTGGAAGATTTTGTTAAATGGTGCATTTCTTTAGTTTTTCTTAGAAATGACCTACCTAACTTTGGAAAATAGTGATTTTCTTCAGAGCTCCAAAAGAAAAAAAATGCTAGTTCTGCTATGTTTTGTCTTGTAGAAAATATTTATACTTTTTTATTTAAAATGAAAGTCATTAGAAAGCTTATAAAACCCGGTAGCGTACAAAAAAATTTTTTATGAATCTGCCATTCATAAATAACTACTTTAAACAGTTTAGCACTTTCCCCCCCAGAGTTGGTATAAATGTGTATGTATAGTCTTCATTTTTATTTGCCATTTAGTTGTGAACATTTCAGCATTTACCCAAGGGGAAATAAAAGTTGAAATGTTACTTTGTGAAATGCATGTCAAGGTGGTATATTCACTTATAAACATATGGACATAGACTTGAAGGGGATGGCTGTAAAAGCTTCTTGGGTCATAACATAGTGTGGGCCTGTGGTAACTTTTTTGTTCCTTGTAAAATCTCTGCATCTGCCTCGAAAATGGTTTAGCAATAAATGAAACCCCAAGAGAGGATGGCATAGTACAGTTTCCCCACTTCGCTGTATTGAATGGTTATGATAGTAGTTATGAACCTCTTTTAAGGAAGAAGATACAACAAATCAATTTTTCTTTTGAGTTCAGCCTCCTAATATCTTTGTTTGCCATATTTTCTTTTTTTCTATCCTGTTTCCTATAGTTCACCGGGATTATTATTCCTTGTGTTAATCCTGACCCATCTGAGAGAATCTTCTTATTCTTTTCAGTGTTTTAGGTTTAGATTTACAAGCAAAGTTTAAAAAAATCATTTTGTGCCTAAAAGACATTTTTAATAGTGTCAAGTGAAAACAAGCACCTCATTCGGTTACTGGGAGGATTGAATGGGATAAAGTCAATAAAACACCAGCACGCAGCAAGCACTCACTAAGGGTAGCAATTTAGAAGGGAGAACCTGGGCCAATTCTCTGAGATAGGCATTCCTTAGAAGTTAATATGGGTAAATAATGGAGAAAGATGATTCTGCAGAAGCTTTAACTTCTAGGAAACCATGTAAGGATGTATGAAATGAATGAAGATTGGAAATAACGATGAATGGAAGAAGGGAAATAATCTTTATTTTAATTTTCGTGTGTGGTCCACATTTACTTCCTTGACCATTCACAGAACATTTAATAAGCGTTTGCAGAATTTTAATAAACCTTGTCACAACGCTGACCTGGGAAATCCCTCAGACTGCCTTTTTCCTCTCTGTCCATCTCTGCCACTGCGTTCCTCTTTCTGACTCATCCTGACTCAAATCTGTTACTGTGGCAAGGATGGCTGTCAGTTAGGTCATTCACTCTTTATGAAATGTAGAGCTGCTGCTAGAAAGTGCTACTCAGCTATAATGATATTTCCCAGATTCCTTTCATGTAGGCAGAACCCTGTAATTAATTATTTGCAGGGCAATGTGAGGGGAAGTGTGTGTGTCTCACCCAGGGTAGAATAGGTCACTTTCCCCAGGTGCTGATCGAAAGGAAAAGAAAAGACAAAGCAGAGCACAAAATTTGCCTGGGCTGCTGCATAATTTCATGGCAGGCCACCTGCCAAACATAGACATTCAGCTGTTATGTGAGTAAGAAATAATTTTACATTGTGTGAAGCCATTACATTCTTGAAGCTTGTTTGTTACAGCAACTAGGACTATTCTTAGAAAAAGTTGCAAGGTACTGATAAGGGAATCCGTAAAACTCTATCCCAACCATTACCATTCGCTGCCTTCTTGCGAGCCGGGGTACCTGCTTAGTAACAAGCGCAAGCTCACCTACTCCTCTCCACCCCAAATGCCCAGACAGGAAATGGTGATAATGTGTTTGCATATCACCAGCTCTAATCTGTCTCCTTGAAATTTCATTGTCTTTTTCCCTAGTCCAATCAGAGAAACACTGCCATAAAATAACTCTTTAATGTGTTTTGAACAGTATGATGCAATTTAACTGATAACAGGTATAGTGAAGCTAATTGTGGCATCAGGTGGCGTGAGATTTACATCAGTAGTGAAGCTGGGGACAGAGCAGAGGTGGGAAGTCCAAAATAATTTACCAAGCACCAGTGGTTTAGGTTTCTGCTATAAAGAACTGGGAGCCACTATCCATTGTCTTCAGTGGCAAGGCATTGATTGGCTGGCTGAGCTGTAGCTGATCTCCAAATAGCAATTATCCTGCATGACCAATAAAGTCCACTGCAGAGAAAGGTGGGTCTCCAGTGTCTCTTAACCAGAAGGCAATTGTCTGTTTCCTTCTATCCATACAATTTTGATTGACTATAATAATAGAATTCCTCTATCCTGCAGCTTACCTCCAAGGGCTACTGACATAGTCCAGTTGAAAAACATCAACAGCTGTGTCATATCTGATATGACAGGTCCAGAAGAACAGTTGCCTGTGAACCAGCAAAGTAACTAGATGGGGTTTTTCTACCCACAAATACACATGAAATATTTTGTACCAAAATGAGGCAAAAAGTATTTAATTCAGACATATAAAAATGTAATGGTAAATTACAAATAAATCTGGTAAATAATTTTAGGAAATTTGCCATATCTCTAAATTTTATTTTATATTGACAAAGATTATTTAACTTTTGGCTTTGTGTCAGTTTGAAGAAATAATAAAGCATCTCTCTCCTGTCATTAATTTTCCTTTGTAGGGGAAATATTCATGATTTACTCAAGCTTATCTAGTGCTGCAAATTTACTAGATTCCTTTGATATTTCCAACATTATGTGGGCACTTATCTTCAAAAGAGCTTGGACTTGGAATATCATAAATACCACCATCAAAACAATATACAATTATGTGCTTTGGTGGTTGGAATAGCTGTCTCATATGGTTCTAGTCTTTTATGGATACAAACAAATTTCTGCAAAGATGAAAATCATAATAGAGTAATAACAGGATTGCAGACCCTAGGACTGATTGTACATCCATATGTTCTTCTTTAACTCAAATAGAATATTGGTGTACTGTATTTCTATTCTCCCCACTTCTTTCTCCTTTTCTAAACCTATATATCCTTTACATTTACATAATAAAATATAAGTAAGGGGTACAGTAGCACATTGCTCTCATACCCATATAACAGACAATGACATATTTTCTCATCAATGATCACATTTATGAACATCATTGCCAAACATAGGAGAGGAGTTTTATACACATGATTGCATATAATCCTTAAATACTACCATGAGGGTAGAACTATAATTCTAGTCTTAGATGAAGGAAATAGAATTGGGAGAGTAAATAATTTGCCCCCAGATAAACAAGTAGTGAGCATTAATAATAAGGGTTAGAATTCTAATTATCTACTTGACTTTAAAGCCCTTGTCCACATCACAACATCCTCCTGTGCCTTACTTTTTCTGTGTCATTTGCCCTCATTTTTAATCAAGTTATAGGATTAAACTTAATGTTAGGGGCCTCCCCGGTTGCGCAGCAGTTGAGCGCTGGGCTGCAAAGCTGCCCGCAGCCTCTGCAGTGCCGGTTCCATCCCCAGCCGCCTGCAAGAGACCCAAATGGTGCACAGACCTCTCCTGCCACGCCCGCTGCTCTCCTCAGCAGTGTACTTCTCAGTCTGACTGTTCTGCTCCCCGCTCTAGCTCTGGTGAATTCTCTCACCCTCCCGCACTTCTGACTGTACCCAGTGCTTGTATAAATAAATAAAATATTTTAAAAAATAAATAAACTTAATGATAAAAGGCCAAGAGAAATAAATTTGGCTTGCTCCAACAAAACATAGTAAGGTCTGGGCAGAAAGCCTGGTGCAAATCATCCCAATTCACAACAGATTAACAAAAAATTATGCATGAAATTATCATCATGATGTAAAATTTTCCTTTTTGGAAAATCTGTCAAACAATCTATCTTGGAAAATAGAGATGGTTACACATGCAAACCAGTTCTCCAAATATTGAATGGTTGACTATATAAATCACAGAAATATGACATAAGAAATAAAATTAAGATCTTTTCATTGCTATCTGAAAGCATCTAAATGTTGCTTAGATGTAGGGACACTGCTGCACTGGTGAAGACTATAGAAGATCCCTTAACCAAGAACTTGGCAAAGGAAAAAAGAAAAATATCAGAATCAAATTTATCCAAAACTATAGCTTTCAATTCTAAGTAATCACCATGTTGGACAACCTTCAAGATAGTTTAGTCCAGAGCTGGTAAACTTTTCTTATAAAGATCCAGATGGTAATTTAGATATATATCTGCCATTTTAGTATAAGATGACCAATAAAAAGATGAGGATGGCTACATTCCAATAAAACTTTATTTACAAAATATACATGACAAGCCAGACTTAGCTCTCAGATAGTAGTTCCCCAATCTCTGGCTTAGGCTGTTCCTTTTCCCCACATTGGAAGTGGAGATTTACTTAAATTAATGTCACTTAGAGGACAACATTCTGATGAGGAGGGGGGAATTCATAGGAGGCAGAGAGAAAACCATAGCTTTATAGTGCTAAAGCCAACAGGAAGGTCAGTCTTTTAGGAAAGCTTAGGGAATGGTATAAACCTTGAATGGACTGGAGAAAGCAAAAGGTGACCTTTAATTTCAGGCATTTCCTCATTAACAAGTGTAGATAGATAGATGGATATCAGATAGATAGATAGATATAACACTAACCCCATATCAGATACATATAATTTGAAAATAATTCTTTGTTTCCCACTAATTCTTTGTTTTCCACTTTGTTTCTCTTATAACCCTTCACATTTTTCTCCCTCCCCCATCACTCTTAAGCTCAGAAACCTCACTTTATTAACATTGCTAGCTTTTATAAGTATTTCACTTTGTTGAATTGTCTGCTATGTAAATATCCAATATTTGTCTTTTGTAATTGACTTGCTTTATTACACATAATTCTCTCAAACTCCTTCCACCTTGCAGCAAATGGCAGCATTTGTCTTTCTTTACAGCTGAAGAATATTCCATACTATCGATGTACAACATCTTCTTGATCCAATCCTCTACCAGTGTGCATTTAAGTTAAAACAATTTCTAATAATTTGGGTTGAGTAATAATTATTTTACATCCAAGATGTATTTAGAAACTAACCAACAACTATCATTTACTTTTGTCTATCTAATATACCCCATGTTAAATCATTTTTGCCATCTTTGTTGCTTTTGTTTCTATATTGAATGTCATCCTTCTGGTCAGACTTTTTAAGATGAACTGTTTTTAGGTAACATTGTTTAGAAGACTATAATAAATAGTAGATAGAAATATGATTTTTTTTTGGTTGGAATTAATGCATATAGTATTAATGTCAGGTTATTTTTTCTTCTGATTGATATAGGAAGAACTAGGGAAGTGTTTTTCCTCCACACACTACAGATTTGAGTTCTACCTTTAATGGTCTGCTTCAAGCAAAGTATCTAGACTAGGAAGATGTTGCACAGCCCTTGCAAACTGAGTTACTTCTAGGAGACAGCAGCCTGACTGCAGGTTTTCTATGAGGGAAACACTGCCTGGGTAGTATCAGAGTTTGGATTTTCATTAGAGGTGGAAATTGTCCTGCTGGTAAGCTTTCATCTTTGGCAAATGCCTTCCTTTGGTTTCTAGACAACACTGGGCACCAAAACCACATTCAGCATAGGTGTTCCAGTTGTTTTATTGCCAAGAAGTTGTTGTAACAATTATCTTTTGGGAGTAGAACAAATTTGCTCCTCCAAGGATAGTTTTGTTTTGTAGAATGAAACAGACCATTTTTAATACTTTTGCCATAGACAGCTGTGGCACTTAACACAGAAGTTCATTTTATTTTCCCCTCCTTTAACACCAACAATAAAGAAAGTTTGCTTTTTCTCTTTTATAACCTCATGATACACAATGCATAATTGCAATTATTCCAAGAAACAGCATGGTCTTGAATTTATCCCATTTTATCACCCACTAGAGGACACCATGTTTTCTATTATTGGTGGTGAATTTAATGCCATTACATGTAATTTCTTCCAGATGAGCTGCAGCACTTAACTTTCTGCTTCAAAATACTGAGTTATGCTTAAAGCAAGGCCAGATTCTATAGAGTGATTTCCCAGAGCAGAGAATTCAAGTCTAATTAAAACACATTGCTTCCCCATCAATGTCTTCTCTGTAACCAAATTGTTCCTTAAGAGGAAGGCAGGTATCAAATCAATCCTGAAAATACTTTTTGGGTTTTGGGTGGATGTTCATAAAGACAGTAGCTTACTGAAGCATAACAATAGTCATGAGTGAATTAAAAATAATATATAGAATAATTACTTTCAAGCTAAATTTCAGGACTTTTTGTCTTGTTCTGCTTCATTGCATTTTCATGATCCTTTTGAATTTTTCCTTTATTATTGAACACAGAAATATGAATTTCAAAGAGGCTTTTTGGAGTTAAGTGCCACAATTTACCTTTTGCCTACTGTGTGTCGATGTGTTGAACATGTTATGTAGGTTTTCTATTTTTATTGAGCTAATGTTACAACATTGCATATAATTTAGAGGCATAGCATTATCCCCTTCATGGAAGAAACTGTCATTAAAACAAAAATACATGCTAACTAATGGAAGAATATATTTGCATACCACATATCTGATAAGAGGCTGATAAAACCAAGATCTACAAGGAGTCCATACAACCCCATGAAAAGAAACTTTGTAATTCATTTAATCTTTGCAAGAAAAAAAAATCCCCTGTCCAAAATCTTTATAGTTACATGTATTCAAAATTTGAATTTCGGGAACTTTAGATGATAATAAGGAACATATACTGTGTGTCTATAACCAAATTGAGGTCCAGTACAGCATTGTGGAGGCAAATAAAATAGTATTTGCAGTGAAGTGTGTGAGTCATCATATTAAGGGGGCTTAAAAAGCACCCACACCAAAAATCATTCCTCAGAAATCAATAAATTTGGCATACATTTGAAAAAAAATTCCCAGAGGGTTTTGCGAATTGTAGATTTTTAGTCAAATGATTTAAAGGAGGTTAAATAATTTGCTCAAAGCTAGAATAAGAACTAGTTTGAAATTCAAACTCACCACTGTCGTCTTTCTAGGTTAATGTTGTCATAGATGAGGAGAAGTTAAGACAGGTCAAAAATGATCTTGGGATAGTACCTTGGGGAAGGGAAAGCAGAACAAAATAGTGATCAAGCACAGGGAGGAAAGTGATAGAAAAAATAAACAAGTTTAGTAAAGAGAAAACTGTAATTTAAACTTCTCAGAGGTAGTTAGAAAGGCAGTAAAGGGCCTCCCCTGGTGGCGCAGCGATTGAGCGCTGGGCTGTGAAGCTGCCCGCAGCCTCTGCAGTGCCGGTTCGATCCCCAGCCTCTGGCGAGGGTACCACATGGCGCACAGAACTCTCCTGTTTCACCCTACCATGCTTCTGACTATAGCCAGTGCTTGTATAAATAAATAAATCTTTAAAAAAATAAAAAAAGAAAGGCAGTGAAGACAATCATCAGAAAGAGAAAGGGAGTGGACCATGAAGAAAGATGAAAATAACGTGCTAAGGGCCCATGTGCTCATGTGGAACATGTGAGACAGTAGCGGCTTCAGATGAGACTACAGGGGTGGCATGCACCTGCTCATTGTACCAGGGTTATCCATTGCTTCTGGATCTTTATTAAAATATATTTAAACAAAATTTACTATGTGCCTGTTAAGCATTAAGCTATGAAAATAGCTCTGCACTCCTAGTTTCAACATGTTAGCTGTGTGATCTCAGCAAAGGTTTCTTAAGCACTCTAATCTGCAATCAGTTCATTTGTAAAATAAGGATATATATCTCCATCATCAATAATAAGTGGTGAGGAAAAGTGATAGACTACATGTAAAGAACTTAACACCATGCCTAGAACAAAGCAAATGATAATATTAGCCAATATTATTGAAGAAATTTTATTTTTTTGAGACAATTTATTTTTCCAACCATCAAAAATCTCACATTCTGGGAGTATTTATAGATAGGAAACCAGAGTACAAAGTATCAACTTCTGGTCAAATATAATCGTTGTTCAATCAGCAATCCTAGTGAGGTTGTTCTATTTTGGGATCTAGCCCTACTTGTTGTGCTGTCCTGACTGAGTCATTTAATAGCATCTGCTTCTCCCTCTGTGAATTGACTTCTACCCTTTGATTCAAAGGCAGTAGAGGAGGCTTTGGGAATAAATGAAGGAGAAATCATTGTTCCAGCTAATAGGCTGCCCCAAAGTGGGTTTTCAGAGAACCCTTGCACTTGTTGGTTGAAAGCATAGGCAAAGTACAAACTGAAAGAAAACTTCTTTTGCATGTTCATACCCGGATGATTAGAACCTGCCTGGGTGACCAGGCTATAAGAAGGAGACTGAATATAGAATTTCTCAAATTTGCAGTAATATACCCATTCAAAAGCACAGTGCTCATTTGAATAACAACTTTTATTTTCTCCTAAGTCATAAAGGTGAAAAATTCTAAGAGAACTGATCTACTTCAGTTACTTTTACAGGACAGATTGATAATTCAGAGGGCAGCCATTAGTTTATGGCAACTGTCAACTGCTTGGGGACCACCAATAATATATTTTATAGGCAATTACTTTCATTGACAATAACATATAATTCTACTTACACAGTAGGGTCTTGCCAGGGGAAATAATCAAGATACAAGGTGTTTCTAATGCCTCAGGTGCACAATTGGGAAAGAAGCTACCAGAAAATAACAAAGTACAGTGTCTTCTTATATATCGCTTATATATTAAATCTGAAGTATTCATGTTTAAACCTCAAGCAGAAAGTTTCCATCTTGAGCGTATATGAAAAAAAAATGATTATGCCATCTCATTCCCTAGGTTTCTCATGTTTAATAGTTCCTAAAAATTAAATAACATAAAATATTTTCTCTGGAATAAAAAAAAAAAACTGGTCTTTAAACAGTAGCTTAGTAATTAGACCTAAGCTCTCCTGTCCAGACACATACTCTGAATCTAAATTTTCTCCTCCTTTAATCATTCTCCTAAATAATGCTCAATCACTAATACTCAGCCACTTGCCCATCCCTAACCCTGTATGAATTCCCTTTCAGTCTTTGACCCATTTTATTCCCTTTGCATGGAAACTTTTTCTATACTTCTAATTGCCTGGTTAACTGCTACTTCATGTTTCATGTTGCCATCCTGTCAGGGAAAGCTGCCCTGACTACCTCTGTCTTGGTGAAGTACCTCTCCTTTGTGTTCACACAACTCTTGTCCCTCTTGAGTGGTAAGCTTTTCTCTCTGTCTTCCACTTGACAACAGACAAATTGAAAAGTCTTAAGGTAAGGTCTGTTGAAAAGTGCAGACACCTTGGGTACCCTGAGATACCTTGGATGAATAAAGGTATTTGGATGAAATTAATACAAGATTTACTGATTTTTTTTTTTAGTTCATTTTACCATTACTTATATGAACACCATAACAAAAACATAGTATATGATATTTAGAAATAAGTGTCAGGGGCATTTATAGCCATCTAGATTTATAGTTATGTGGCAGCTCTACATCATCTTAAGGTTCTAATTCTAGTTCAGAGTTTAAGTAAATTTAGGATTAAAGTCTCAGTAACAGAAAAACATGTCTTGGCAGCCCATTAGTTTTTTTTTTTTTCCATACAAATGAGCAAAGTTTAAAAAAAAAAGGAAATTGGGCCTCCCTGGTGGCACAGTGGTTTAAGTCTCAGCACTATCAAGATATCCTCAGCCACTGAGCTATGAGTTTGATCCCAGGCCAGGAAGCTAACCCACATGACACAATAGACTCTCCTGTCTCATCTACTGCTCCCCTCAGCAGTGTATTTCAGTAGCTCTGCCTGTTCTGCTCCCCACTCTCTCTGGTGAATCCTTTCACTCCCCATACCTCTGGCCTATCCCCCAGTTCTTGTATACACAACTAAATCTTAAAAAAAATTTAATGTAGACAATTTTGTATAGCATTAACTCCCAACTCTTTGTTTAGTTGTTATCACAATGGAATGACAAAAACTTGGGAGTATAACAGCAGTTCTTCAAACTAATTACCTGTATGTATGCTTTTAGTGACTAATGGACAGTTTTTGTAATTACATTTTTATCCTGTGTTCTAACTAATCTGGTGTTGAATTATGCCCAATTGTTAATATTATGCACTTATTCAATATGTTTACCTCTCCCATTTAGCATTTTAATTTAAATAAAATATCTTCAGCGCCTTAAAACAGATGGTTTAATGTGAAAAAATCAGTTTTACAAAAATCATTAGGAGTAACACAACCAACTTAGTTTACAACATCCTATTCCAGAAAATACAAGGCTAGCTTGATCCCCAAACAAACTTGATTAGATAAGTCTTAATATTAGAACTTAAGGTACAGAGCAAACTTCATTGTTAGATCCATGAAGGCAACATGAGATCTAACCTTTCACCTTCCCTACACCCAGTATGAAGTTAAGCAAATGAGAAATCCTACAGAGCCAGGATTATTTGGTTGGTTAATAGCAGGGTTAATCTCCAGACCTAGAACTAAATTCTTTTGATTCTAAAATTGGTATGCTTTCCATTAAACTATCTGAATAGTCATATGGTCCATTTGTGAGAGACACAGCAGGAGAGGGGGAATTTCAATATTCTCAATTCCTTCTATAGATGTAGAAAAGCAGCATGGAGCAAATAGGCTTTTGGGTATGTTAAACCTAAAATTAAACCGTAGCCTTGTTTTTGTTACATCGTCTTTGCAAGTTACTTAGCTTTTCCAAGCTTTCATCTTGTCTGTAAAACAAGAATAGTATCACTTCTATAAGATTACATAAAGGTTAAACTAGACAAGATACATAATATGTGTTTTGTACCATTTTACTTTGGGCATGGAAGCTATTGTCCACCTCCCTGCTGACTCAGCCATTGATGCACGGGCACAGCCTGGATGTAATCCTGCCTGTGTTCCTGATGTGTTCAACTTAGCTGTAAAATATAACACAATGAGTGTACATCCTTAAAATTTCCACTTTCCTACATATTTTTTATAACTCTTTTATAGCTTTGCTGAAAATGGTGTTTAAACTAATACAGACCATCACATCTGTTTTGATGATAAAAACTATTTGGATAACGTAACATTCAGTCATATGTTCAGCTTAGAGACTATTAACTGAGTAAAATGTGATGTTGACTGCATGTGACTAGGGCCTTCTTAAACCTTCCGTTTTTTATAATTTTCTTTTTAAATATGGAAATTTTGGCTTGAAGATATACAATGGGAAAATGCATATGCACTTTATCTTGTCATTCAGAAGGCTTCATATTAAGCTTAAAAGCTTTTGGCTAAAGTGCAAAAACACTAGAGACCCATTTTGAATAGCAAGAGAAATTGAAAGGATTTCAACTCATCTGCAGTTCCAGTGGCTGGCAGGAGGTACCTTTTTTAAATTGATTTTTCAAATGCATATGAGTCATCAAGCTTGCAGTTTTTAACCTTCCCAATAGAGTAGTAACAAACCATCTTCACAGAATGAGACTTTTGAAAAATCTGAAGTTATTTAATTTGACTTTTGGAGTGGGAAATATGGAGATTTTGTAGTTATTTGATAAAATAAACTTTGGATATAAAACCAGTTCTTAAATACTTGTATGAATATGGAAGTGAGATAAGACAACCCTTGTCTCCTTGTAACAGCCTCCTTGGATCATTTCCTTGTTTCCTTGTAGTAGCCCCTGACACAAACAAAACTCTTACAAGCAAATTTCAAAACTGGGCTTTTTGGTTACCTCTTCTTTGCTCACATCCGCTAGTCTTGTAATAGGAATGCTTGAGTGAAATATTCCAATTGCTACAAGAAGAGGCTGGGGAGTGAGCCATACTCACAGGGACCGATCCTTTAATAGACAGAATGCCACTAAATCAGAGTACTTGCAGTCAGCATAGCTGGGTAAGCACTTCAGTATCCCCACTATTGGTCATTCAAGTAAAAGATTATAAATTATAAGGTCAAACATGATGGAGCCAACAAAACTCTCATTTTATCCTTTATGATTACTTCTTCATTGAATTTGAGATATCTAATATTTAATTATGAATCATCTTTCTCATTCATTTTGAGACTGCCCTTGCTTTGCTGGCTTCCTGAGCATATAAACTTTGTCAAAATTCAAATCATGAAGCGCTGAATAAGGTAATCATTTTCCAAAAGATCAATAGTTAATTCACTTGTTTTAGAGAAATTTTTATAATTTATAAACCACTGCTTATTTTTCTTGCTCTTCTGCAGATTTTTGTTCACATCTCAGAACACTGAATAATAGTTTGTGAAATTATGTTAGATATAAAATACAAATACTAATGGGTTTAATATACTGTAATTCCCTGTATATTTATCTATTTTATCCAAAGGAAGAGAAACTGTTTTTTCCTCTTGTAGCTTCTGTGCCTACAACAGTGCCTGCTACACAGTGGGTATCCAATCAGTGTCTGATAAGTGACATGAAAGATTCCACAGAATCTGAATTGACTTTCTTCTATTGGTACTACCTACTACTCAGTGAGAAGGGGAGTTTAGGGAAGTTCCGTGATTGCCTAAGGTCAATAAATGGCAGAGACAGAAGCAGATCTTAAATTACCTACTCTATGTCCGGAGAGAGTATCCTTTCCCCAACACTAGGCTGTCTCTTAGTAACACCCGCCTTAACTTAAATGTGGCTGAGTTAAACAAATAACTGCAGTGCTTGCAAATGGTATCATAAGTCTCTGAAATGTGTTTATGTTGGGGATGGCTATAAAAGAGCTGCTTCCCATAAATACTTAGAATTATTTACACTCACTCATAAATATGGATATAAACACTTGATAGTCAAATCAAATATTGTTAATTCCTCCAGACAGAAGAATTGCTTTTTGGTCTAGGAGAAAACTGTGTACCCTTCCCACTTCTCCTGGGCTCCCAGCCAGTTTCCTCAAGTCTGTGCTCTTCAGTGAGTCGAAGAATTTGAGGTGGAAGGACATGGAAAGGAAGTCAGAATTTCTGGCGGGCTACTTCTGTGTTTTACAACTCATATCTCCCTAAGGCAATAAAGCACAGCTGTACACCTTTTTAAATGAGGAGAGGACTGAATGAAGGGCATGGGGGATTGACAAAAGAGTGAAGAAAAAAATTAAATTTATTTCTCAAAACTTGATCCAAGCATAAATATATATGCAGAATATTTACAAATCAAGAAAAAATAGAATTACTACAGAGGGACCATAAATAGAAACCTAAAAAAGAAATAACTGTATCCCATTTCTATTTTCAAAATAATCTACTGGTAATTAAATAAAATCAAACTGAACTATTTTTGGCCTCATATTTGCAAAGATAATAACCTGTACTAGAGTGAACACAAGGATGTTCTGGTTAACAAACGGTCAAAAGGAAATTAAAAAGTGTTTCAAAAGTCTTCAAATTTCACTTTTTTTTTGACCCAGAAAGCTTATGCATTGACGATAATCATACAAATTGACAATTATGTTTGTGCAGAGATTTTCATTACAACAACGTGAAAGCAAAGTAATAGGAAATTAGTTTTATAGATGGGCTGCCATCTGCAATTGTTGGAAGTGATGCTGATAATTTAAACCAGAGGTTGGTAAAATAGCATTAAAGTCTACACTGAAAATTTATATACATTGAAAATGCCTGAAGAGCCAGAGAATATGAAATGATTGTTTCTTGAATTCATCTTCATCTTAGAGATGGTTGTATTTGCACCCATACTTTTCTTAATTTTGTATTTTCTGTGATTTTTAATATAATTTTTATAATTGATAAACAAATAGTCTTTTTCATTCTAAAAAGAGAGGGATGAAAGGAGAGAAGAAGGGCATATTTTCTCATAACACTGGAGTGAACTAGATTTAGAAATTGTAGTGAGCTAGCTTTAAAACTAAGTTAAAGATTTGGTAGGAAAGAGTACTAGTGGGCAGAGAGTTAAAAAGATCAGCAGAAATGACAAGAGACTTGTCAAAAGGAACTTAGTGCATTAGTTCTCCTGAAATTCTTCTCTATGCCTAAGGTGTAGTGAGAAGATGGTAAAATATTGTAAAGGCATCTTTCTGCCTCTGATATACTTTTATCATTCACCTGTTCTACTTCAGGGGTTCCTCCAGGGATCCAAACTCAGTTGCCCTTCTGAATTTAAATTAATAATTCCTAGAACTACAGATTTCTCTCCATGTTCCTTACTCCAACTTATATCTCTTACCTATCAAATGCATACATCTTGATTTCAAAGTAATTAATGCAAATAAGTTGATACATTAACTACACTTTTAGTTAATACCTTTAACTGATTTTTACCAAGCATTTTCTTTTGTGGGAGTATGTTAAGTGCTTTTGGGAAAAACAAAGAAATCATAAGCATGTATATCACCAGTATTCTAGCACCATTTGTTGAGAGATGATCCTTCCCCAATTGTTCTTTGTACCTTTGCCAAATATTAATTAACTATATATGACAGGATTTAGTTCTGAAGATTTATTGGGTTTAAGGACACAAACATGTAACAAGTAGTAAATAAGTCATAGAGATCTAATACACAGTTGATGAATATAAATAATACTATATTATTTTGATATGCTGTGATAATATTGCTTCAATTTCAATTATATATTATGGTATATAAATACATCAGAGTAACTTACACCTGGCACATCTTACACTTTAAAAATACAATGTCTAATAAGATTTCAAAATCCAAAATTTTAGTAGAAGAGGTTCTGATTCCTTTAAAATTGATGACTCTTGGGCCTCCCTGTTGGTGCAGGGGTTAAAGATAGAGCTATCAAGCTATCACCAGCCACTTACAGCCAGGGTGCTGACCCACATGGCACAACAGACTTCTCCTGTCTTACCTGCTGCTCCCCTCAGCAGTTTATTTCCATAGATCTGCCTGTTCTGCTCCCCACTGTCTCTGGTGAATCCGCTCACCTCCCGCATCTCTGGCTTACACCCCAGTTCTGGTATGCACAAATAAATAAATCTTTAAAAAATAAAATAAAATTGATAACTCTCTCTAATGGCACCTGTGATAGTAGATTCACTGGCTCAACACTGGTTTATTGAGATAAATTGACAAAAATTTTGTGTATTTTTTCAATGATATACATGTACATTGTGAAATGATTACCATATTGAAGTTAATACTTCCATCACTGCACATAATTGCCATGTATGTGGTGAGAACAATTCTTTTAGCAAATTTCAAATACATAATATAGTAATACTAACTATAGTCACCATGCAGTACATTAGATTCCCATAACTTACTCATCTTACAACTGAAAGTTTGTACCCTTTACTGAGAGATCATGGAGAATAGTGACTTTGCCAGATGGGTAGAGATTAACAAAAAATATTTTTATTCTTAAGAGAATAAAAGACAAAATTCTGTCAGTTACAGATTTTGTGAGCTTTTTAGTTAACCACAGCAGAATTCTAAAATTGCTTACTAGATAATTTATGAACATTTAGACTATTATGTTTTTTATTGACTTACTGAAGGTTTTAGTCACATTTACATATGGAGATCTTGCAGACTTATTTTGTCTGTTAGAATGAGCAATAAGAATTTCTACATATTTAACATTTGCAGATTTCCAACACATTTTCACAGTATTTCTAGAAACTTCACAACAGCCCCATGGAATAGAAATGGATTTTTGTTCTAATTTCATAGAGGAGGAAGCAAATAAAAAGTAGCTTAGGACTTCAAGGGAACAAAACTAGTGAATGGAAGAACCAGAATGTTAACCTGAACTTGTGATTTCCTAACCACTATACATCACAGTTTTCCACTTGTCAAATTTACACATATGGAAGTACTAGGAGGGACATTTATTTTGTAATTTTTGAAGCATTTATCAATTCAGTGATTTGTTTTATGAATAATTATCGCCCCCTTAATTTCAAGCATCAAGGTGACTCACCCTCAGAAGAGGTGTGAACCTGTACCCCTAAATCATATACAGTGTTGTAAACCAATATTAACCTCATTAAATAAATAAATCAAACTGAGAAGTGGGGCAGATAATTCTTATATAGGCAATCACTGAAGTCCTTGAATCTCTATATCATAATTAGAAATTTCTATATTGCTTCAGTGAATCAAAAAGATCAGATTTTCTCTGGACATTTGCTATGTACTATAAAAGCTTGATTTTTGAACCATTGTTAAATAAATTGGGGTTGGAATGACTTCAACCTAAGTAATCATTGGCAATTTCTGTGAGTATTGTCTTTATTTTCTGAGTTAATTGCTGCTTTTCTGGATTCTGTCCTGTTGGAGGTCATGATTTTAAAGATTGCCCATTGTATTTCTGCATGATTGTATGCATCTAATCATGACACAAAGATAGATTGTGATCGACTTGAAGTATCTGTGTCTATCTGACCATCTTATTACCTCATAATTAAACAAATCATTGATAGCTGTTATTTTCTTATTTGATATGACCCTCTTTTCTAAATACAGATAAGCAGCAGACACTGGAAAATCTCCACTAATTTTAAAATACTGCTGAAAATACTGGTTGAAATAAATTTCCTTTGAAGTTATGTTTTCCACCCAGTCTCGTATCTTTGTTGCTACCATTGTGCTTCTCCCTGGTGCTTGCTATATGGATGTGTCTAAGCATGTGTATTGTACACACACACACACATTCATAGTTACACAGTTATATCTAGAGAAGTTTGATTTTATCCAAAAACCCATTTAAGGTCATTCAGGGTTCAGTATGAGCATTGAAATTAGGCTAAATTATATAACAACTGGTCAGTGAAAAATAAGTATTAGTCTTTGTAGCTTCAATTCTGTGAATTTATTTATATTTTTGGTCTTTCTTACTGTCTTTCCTCCCCCAATTCCAATGTAAAATTGGCTTCTGAAAGTTCTTGGCTTTGTTGCCATATAGTAAGAAGTTACCTTGTCTGTGCTGAGTTCCAGTGTTTCCTAGACCATGATTGTTCACCTCTAGCCTCTGCATGTCTAGCCAGTTGTGACCATTAAAATCCACTTTCTCAAAACCACCCTGTGGAACCTTGCATCTCTCATGCCTTTAAAGATAGGAGAGAGAGGGGATCAAAGAAAAGCCACCCGTGCTGCCATGTAAAGAATGATTGTCCAATAGGACACCCCACTCTTCTAGAAAGATAAATGGCTTTATTTCCCTTGAAGTTTTTAAATTATGCCACCTTCATGGATTCCTGATGATCACTCTGGAAAACTCAAATGGGACAAAGTTTGCCACAGGCATTGTATTTCAGTCATTTTTCAGAGCCTGCCTAATTTTCTTTAAGAAAGCAAGTAAGGGAGAAATGTTGCTAATGTTCAGCTAATATGTCTATTTAATAGACAGTGAAATGCAGTAATGTCATTTATATGAGTCAAAAATATTCATTAAAACTACTGATTTATAGCCATCCTGTGGCAATGTTAGAGTAGCTGGCCAACAAAAAAAGACAGTTTGAAGAATGACATTATGCTTCTACTTGCAAAGACTTCCAAAGGAAGCTTCCAAAGGACATAGATTTAATCTTGAACTAAAAATCTGGCTTATATTATAAAGGCATCTTTCCTACAAATATCAAAATGAAAAATTCCTTAGGTTATCATATGAAGTTATCTTTGACCATAATGACCTTTCTTGACAGGACTTCATGGGGCTCCAAATTCAAGCAGTTTAGACAAATTTGCTTTACTTTGGAAATTTTTAGAATGAAACCAATGTGGATATGTAGCATATTTTCAGATTTAGTCATTAGTATCTTTAGATTGAATCTGTCAGATAAATATAGAATTTTGATTTATAATTCTGTTAGGAAAAGTAATAATACAGATAGGTGCAGGGCACTGCAAGCGATGGCTAAGTATGGCAAAGCTGTGGAGAAGGATAGAGAAAAACCAAACACAATTAAACAATAAGGATAAAGACATCCGCTTCCTAAAAAAAAAAAAAAAAAAACGGAACATGTGACTTTTTCTATTCCTCCAATAAAGGACATCTAAAAGCCATTGACCTTGTATATAAAATAGTATATATTACTTATACATTAAACATTTTTATATAATCATATAATTAATAACATAATATATAATATAATTGATGTATATATAATTGATATAATATATAACATAATATAATTGATATTAGACTCTGAAAAGTGGAGTGAAGACATAAACTGGCTAGGGGCCTGAGGAATGACAATTTTGAATTCCTTGGGTTTTCTTTTTGACTCCTATATTCCAGACTGGATACTAGAGAAACCAGCAACCAGGAAAGCAATGGTAACAAAAAATGCATTGTGGAATTCATCAGGGGTACTGGCCTGCAATTTTCTTTATTTGTGTTTGTCTGCTTTGGTTTCAGAGTATGTTGGCCTCAAAATGTGTTTGAAAGCATTCCCTGTTTTATTTTTTGGAAGAGTCTGAGAAATATTGGTATCAGCACATCTTTCTCTGACAGCTTTTTGTTGCAAAAACAGAATATAATAATAAAGAGAGTGAATAGTTCAATTCTCAGACTGATTTATAATGACAGTTTTCTGATACAGGGGAAATGAAGAATTGAGCAGAATCTGTGAAGTGAAAATTCCCAATTATGTTGTTCCCTTGTATTAATTAAACGGGTGCTAGGTAGTTTTCAGAATAGCACCTCTGAGACCTCTGTTGTGCAGAATTACTTACAGTTGTTAAAGCACTAATACAATCCTGATTGCGCATCTATAAGGTACAAAGTATACTTCCATTCTGGCTCCCTTGAGGAGTCACTGACTAATTCTGAGGCACCTCTTCTATTTCTTCAAATTTTTGTTTGTTAAAAAAAATAGTTTGCTTTGAGGGACTTCCAGAATTTGTCAGATGTGCTACTAACAAAATTATTTAAAAATCTTAAATAACTTAATTTTTTTACATCCCATTTTATTACTACTATTCTACTCCCTCATTCCCCAAAGAGAACTGTTTTCACTGGGTCCCATGTGCATAAAATAAATGGTCCATATTTTAGCTCAGGTTAAGGTCTCCCAGAAATTAGACCCGTTTATCTACATCCATGGATCAAACTAATCTAAGATTGTGACTTTAAAATCTTCATCTTTTGACAAAATCTCAGAAGTGTCTGAGCTCCAGAATCTAAGAAACTAATCAACTTCTCAGTTACTTATAATGCTTCAAAATCAGCAAGTCAAAAACAGAACTTCAACAAGACCACTCTTTCCACTCATATTCTCTACTTTGAATAGACATTCAATATTTCAAACCAGAAGCCAAGGTGTCCTGGAATCTGATTCATTACCATTCATATTCAGTCTATTACCAAGTTATTTTAGTTCTTCTCTGTCTAGACTCTTTCCTGCCTCTCCATTACCAACTCTGCTGTCTTAAATCAGGCCCCCATCATATCTAACTTGAACTAGTTGCTTTTCCCCATCCCTGTCGACAGTCATAATGTCACAGGAGCCTATGCTTCACTGTCATGGGATTTATCTTTCTAATTCATGAATTTGATCACATCTTGACCATTTCAAAGTTCCTTATTGGCTTCCTGTTAATATAGGATACTATTTAAACACTTGTGCAACTGGCAAAGATCCTTTTGATCTCACTTTATACCTCCACTCCCACCAGTTTTAGCCTTTTCTCCATAAGTCCCTAACACTGTTTTCCAAATTTCAGAAATTGTCTCCAGTCACTCACAGCCCCAGGCCTGTGCACATGTGGGTGGTTCCTTCCATAAACTCTTGATGCCTTGACCATCCATCAAACTGAAATAATACCTGCTGCATAAACTTCCTTGGCTCCTGACATCTTAGAATCTCCTTTATCTATATACATTCATTTAAAATGCAGTAATTACACTTTCATGATTATTTTTCATATTGTTTCCTAGTAGCTCATACTTTCTTTGAGTCAGGATCTTTGTTCTTACAACTTTGCACCTTTAAGACTTAGGATAGGGCCTGACACATTGTCAGACACAGAATTTTTAAGAAATTGACATGATTGAATGAATGAGTGTGTATATGAAAATATTAGTGAGGTTGACTTGAAAAAATAGGGAATTATTTTTACTTGCACAGCTTTCCAATACTACCACTTCTGATTCCAAAAGCCTAAGTTGTAAAAATTTCACGTCTGAGTCCTGCCTCTCTGTTAAATTCCTTAAAGACAATTTTTGACATTTACTATAGAATGGTGCAGTGCAAAAATGGGAAGGACAGATGAAAATGCAAAAATAGGTTTTGCCTTGATACCTCCAGAGTTTCCTTCAGTTCTGTCATGTGTTTGTCTCTGCCAAACACCAAGGCAAATGTGGTGTTACTGATGAGTTATTTTAGGTCATTTATCAGGCATGCCAGCTGACTGGATTTTATAAACATTAAGAGGAAAGTTAGACGTGAGGGAAGAAAATGACATTAAGCAAATCTGTACTTTTCCAAAGCAAGCTAAGAACAACCCAAGTGTTTGCGCACGTCATGGCATGCTTTTATTTTCTGGTCCCTGCACTGGAGATTTGAGCATTGCAGGAGCTAGTTCAGCCCTCAAAGACCCAAAGGTGCCAGACTTACATTTCCCAAAATGCAATTACAACATGAAATAAATGACCCATAGCCTGTGTTTCATCAGCCCAGAGGTCCATACAGCATAAGTTAATACTTTGGTTGTTTAGTCGGTATCTTAACATTTTTTTCCTGAGATGTCACATTGTAGATCAGATACCACTGGTGTTAGAAGAGAACGTAGATACCGTGGGGTCAGGTGCTTCTCAGATCCTGATTTCCAGCGCCCCTACACTCCGTCCTCACTGAAAACAAGATCCAGCTCCCCTCCCTTGTTTCAACTCAAGCAAGAATTCTCTTAACTCTTTCAGTACTTTTTATTGAAATAACATTGGGTGTGACATGTTTCAGGTGTGCATTATTAAAAGTCAGCATCTGTATGTGCTATAATAAATTCACTACTGAAAGCCCTAGTCCATCCTTCTTCATACAGTAGAACCTTTTACTGATTTACCCGCGCCTTTTCACTTGTGGTAGCCACTAATTGATCTTCTAGTCTAAACATTTATTTTTGTTTTATTTAGTTCATTCATTTGTTTGAAATTCATATGGTGTTTATCTTTTCCCATCTGACTTATTTCACTAATCTAATACACTCTGGGTCTATCCATGTTGTTGCAAATGGCAAGATTTCTTCGTTTTTATGGCTGAGTATGTTCCATTGTGTCATAATGGCAGCCTGGGCATGATTTTATTCAGTGGGCAAAAGAATTCTCTTTAAAAGTTTTAAAAGATCCTGACCTACTCTAACTTATTTAATTTATAGATGAGGAATTTGGGGCCAAGAACATTTAGGTGATTCATCTCTTTTGCGGCAGATAACTGGGATCTGCCCAGCACAATGGAGGCAGGGTACCTGGGCCTGAGCTGTAGAGCCCAGCTACAATGCAGACCCTGCCACTGATACCGGCCTTTGGGAAATTTATTTCTCATTTCTGGGCATGAGTCCTCATCAGAAAAAATGGGATTCATTTTAGTATATGCATCACAGAGTTGTTTTGAGGAGTAAATGGGTTACTATATAGTGACTGCACATAGTAAGTACAGCAGGTCCTCCAAATCCACGGGTTCCATATCCATGGATTTAATCAATATGTATCGCATTGAAAATATGTATTGCATAGTAAACTATAGGATGGTTGCATGTATACTGAACATGTACAGATTTATCTTATTCTTCCCTAACTAGTAAAATATAATAATTATTTATGTAGCATTTACATTTATTAGATGATATAAGTAACCTAGAGATGATTTAAAGCATAAAGAAGGGTGTGTGTAGTTTATTTGTAAATGCTACATATTTTATTTAATAGACTTGAGCATAGTGGATTTTATCGGGGCGGAGAGGTTGTTCCTAGAACCAATCCCTCTCAGATACCAAAGTATGACTGTGCTTAAAATATTACTTTTTGTTACTATAATGTAAAATTCAACTCAAAAGTGTCAGGGTTCTTCATGTTGTTCATTTCCTATTGCTGTGGCAAATTGCCACAAACTTAGTGGCTTAAAACAACACAAATTTGTTATCTTAAAATTATCAGGATCATAAGTCCGAAATGCAGTTCAACTACTATGAAGTTGTTAGCATGGCTTCTTCCTTGTGTTCTAGGGGAAGATCTTTCCCTTTGACTTGACTTTTCAAACCTCCAGAGGCTGCCCAGTATCCTTGCCTGGGAGCCTCTCCCACCCTCTTCAAAGCCAGAAATGTGGCATTATCCAGTCTCTTCTCTGGTTCTGACTCCCCAGCCTCCCTTTTTCAGCTCTTTGTTTATGAGAACCCTAGAATTACATTGAGTTCACTCAGATAATTCAGGACAATCTCCTGATCTCAAGATCCTTATATAGGCCTCCCTCGTGGCTCATGGGGTTAAGCACTGCACTATGAAGCAGTCCAAAGCTTCTGAAGTACGAGTTCTATCCCCAGCCAGCCAGGGAGCTACCCACATGGCGCAGCAGACCTCTCCTGTCTCGCCCGCTGCTCCCCTCAGCAGTGTATTTCAGTCAATCCGCCTGTTCTGTTCCCCGCTCTGTCTCTGATGACTCCTCTCACACCCCTGCATCTCTGCCCTGTACCCCAGCTCTTGTATGCATAAATAAACCTTTAAAAAAATCCTTATATAAATCACATCAGCAAAGGGCCTTTTCCCATGAAAGATGAGGTATTCACAGGTTCTGGGGATTTGACTGAGTTTGGTTACCCATATGCTGTGTATCATAGGCAATCTATGTAAACATGCAAAAAATAGTTTTGTATAAGGGAAAGGGAATGTTGTATGCCTTACTTAAATGTAGTTACAAATGTTTTTTTTTAAATACTAGGCTAGTCAAGCCAACTTATCCCCAACAAGACTTGATATGTGGCAACTGGCTTAGGATCCCTGCCCCATGGCATTTCGTTCTTTGGTTAGATCAAGCCTACATCATGTAGCGCAAAGAGGAAATGTGGTGATAGCCTGAGACTGTGTTGTGTAAGAACCCTAGATAATTCAAGATATTTTGCTCATAATGAAACAAAATGATAAATTTCCATTCAAATCCATGCAGTGTACTTCCTGCATGCTTTAAATACTTGGTTGTGGGAAATGACCGTTTTTATCTCCCACTGTTGACTATTTCAAATTAAAGTATTTAGCAGCCAATAACAACAGGAGTCATACCAACAGGTGCTTCGTCCTACAGTCCCGCTTTGTGTTTTTTTAGCCATTACACCTGGTTGACTTGGAGAGCCTCCAGGGATGGCATCTGTTACCACCATCTCCCTTGAAATCCAGGCTCATGGTTGTTGATTTGCAAATGTTGATGAAAACCCAAACTGTACTTGTCTGTTGTCAGATGGCTTTGCCACCATATGCCAAATTAAATTACATTTCACAGTTGGCAGTTAAAAGAAATGAAGAAGTAATCAATGCAAAGACATCTTCCTTGGCACCAGTGGGGAGGGAAAATATAAAATCTGCCTACCTATCTCCTTTATTTAGTCTGATTATTGTTATTGCTAACATGGAAAGTGGCATTTTAAATGATTACTCAGCCCACACATTAGTCACTAAAATGCATATTTGTCTTTGTAAACAGGAGTGAGTTTTAGGATGAATAGCAACAGTGTCCTTGAGGTGATGACAGTCCTTGAAGGGTGACCAGGACATAACAAGTAGGAAGAGATATGAAAAATAGGAGATGAAATGAGGTTACCAACCAGTCATATGTATGATGAATAGGTGTGCAGGAAAAAAGCTAGAAAGTTTTCATTTTAGATAAAAAAACAAAAACAGGAGGAAGGTTGATCCTAGCTCATGTCTGGCAGCTCATTAGGTGAAAGAATGCTAAAGGTAAGAGTCTGAAATATGTAGCACTGTTACTTTTTTAAACTTTAGTTTGTAAGTCATTATCCAGTAGATGGAAGGAAATAACCATTTCCCTGTGCCATATTTTTAGAAAGGAGACCAACTTCTCCTAACCATTGAATTGCACTCCACTGAATCAGTTATTTTGTCACTGAAGCTCCATCCGTCTGGCCACTAAGCCCATGAAGGGAATGCTGGTATAAATGATGGCTGGGTAGTTGTTTTAAAAACCTTAGATACCGCAACAGCAACAGGAAATGTATACAACAAATTACCTTAAACCTAACGCCTTCAGACACATTTATTGTCACAGTTCAAGAGGTCAGAAGTGTGAAATGTATCTTACAAGGCTGATTACAAAGTACTGAGAAGTTTGTGTTCCTTCTGGAGACTAGAGCAAAAACTGCACCTTTTCCAGAGACCACCTGTGTTCCTTGGCTTCTAGTTCGCTCCTCTGTCCTCAAAGTCACTCCAATGTCTGCTGCTCTTGTCACATTTCCCTTTTCTAACTTAAACCTCCCTGCCCACCCCATCATATGAGGACCCTTGTGATTATATTGTAATTACATTACCTTTGAGTAATCCTGGGTCATCTCCTTTCTCCACATCCTTAATATAATCATCTCTGTGAAGGCTCTTTTTCTCAGGCAAAATGTTTGTAGATTCTGAAGATTCGATGTGGACCTCTTGGAGGAGCCATTTTTCTGTCTGTGGACAGATTTGTCAGTAAAGACTTTATTTCAGAAGCTGAAAATTCAAATATCTATAGAAAACAGGCAAGTAATATAAAGTAATGAAGCAGATGAATGAATGGTAGAAAGGGAAGTATACTGGAAAGTGTTTAGCACTCACAGGCATTCCCCAAAAATGTAAAACCATATGTAACCACTGGGTGGTTTAATACAACCTTTGTTTTATTTATTTTTTTTATTTTTTAAATAAATTTTATTTTTATATTCCCCATACAATTGCAATCACCTTATTTTGACCCCAATCCCTCCCCTCCTCACCCCCACCTCCCATAAAGTGTCTCTGGTTCATAGTTTTTTGTTGATTTTGATTTTTACTTTCTTATAGTTATTCATTTTCCTGGTCCCTTATTTAAGTTTTCTAGATTCCTGCTATGAGTGAGACCATCTGGTATTTTTCTTTTTCTTTCTGGCTTATTTTGCTGAGCATGATCCCTTCCAGCGCCATCCATGTTGCTGCAAATTGCATGTGTTTATCTTTTTTGAATGCTGAGTAATATTCCATGGTGTATATGTACCACATCTTCTTGATCCAGTCATCTATTTTTGGGCATTTGGGTTGTTTCCAAAGCTTAGCTATTGTAAACAGTGCTGCTATAAACATAGGGGTGCAGGTGCTCTTTGGAATGGGCAGAAGAGCTAAAAAGAAACTTCTCTGAAGAGGAAATGCAAATGGCCAACAGGCATGTGAAAAAATGTTCAACATCACTTGTAATCAGGGAAATGCAAATCAAAACTACCATGAGATACCATCTTACACCAGTGAGAATGGCACATATTAAAAAAACTGTGTGGAGATTTCTGGACCTACTAAAGATAGAGCTTCCATATGATTCAGCAATTCCACTCCTAGGTATTTACCCAAAGGACACAGAAACATCAATTCCAACCTTTGTTTCAAACCAAATATCTGTTCTTAAAAGCCTCTTTTACCATAGCAAAGGGAGATAGTTTCTGTTAAAGTAGCCACATGCAATCCAGTCAGTACACACAGACAGGACTATATACACAGACAGGACTATATGAAAGTTAAAATAAAAGAATAAAATGAGAGGAGAACAAAAGCTGTGTTAGCTGAGAGAATCATCAAGGACTAATAGGAGGAAACAGGCAGGGTATAAAACTCACCACTACAGGAAGTACAGGACAAATAAAAAGATGGAGACCCTATTCTCAGCTGACTCAGAAGTAGTTCTCTGGCTCAGAGGCAGATGAGAGCCAGCTGAGTATTCTGCAAAGATGGGTGGCCCATAAATTTGGAAGTAGCTACCATGACTTTTGAGCACAAGATCCCAGTACACAGCTACAGGGAATGGCAATGCCATGTTTCTGCTGGATCTTATCTTAGAGAGTTTCTATCAACTCTTGAGGTTTAATATATATCGTCAGGGTGTTGGGACATCAGCATCATGTATTGAGTATTTGGACATGGCAAGAACTGAATTCATCATTTATAGAGTTTCACTTTACCAGACACTTGGGCCTGCCTCACAATCAAATGTATTTCAAAGTTTAGAGATGTGTAGATCAAGATTCAGCAAGAAATGTTCCCAAGAGAACCAGTGTTCCCACAGTCAGAATGCCTGATAGATATGTAACAGGAGAAATAAAAAATGTACTATTACTAGAAGACAACTGTGATAGCATATATGAGGGGAGCAGAGGAATTCAATTAAAAATGATATGGTGTAGGGGACATGCCCTTTTAAAGACCAAATAAATCAACAAAGTACATGCACAAAGGAAGAATTAAAGAGAGGCAAAATAGAGAAACAGGATGATCAGGAAGACAAAAGAGATAAAGAGGCAGAGGGAACACAAAAGACACACTGATTTATTGAATGATTTGTTCAGTAGAGATAAAACTACAAATTAACTTTTTCTGTTGTGTATGCCACTGCCTTCCAGCAAGTTTTGTCAATTATTTGCTTGCCTCGGGATGAAATCTCAAAAACATAGAATAGTTTTCCTGTCACTCTGTTGTACACGTGATTAGTCTCTTTAAATATAAAATGCCCAGTTTAGTCCAGTTTAATATCAAAGCCTTATTCTCTTGTATAACCAAAAGATTTTGGAAACCATTTGCTGAAAAGTTTATTTGGAAACTCATCAATTACTTTTATCTTTTTAGATCACTTGTTGTTAGCAATTATGTTTAGCCATGAAAATTTCATAAGACAGACAAATTCAGTTAACATCCTAATTTGCTTTCATTACTGTCAAGTTTTATAACAGAAAAAAGCATGAAGTTATTTCACTAGTTAACCCAGGTACAATAAAAGTTACATGTCTTTATTGCATTTAATGCTGGTAAATCTCAAGATATGTATTTAATTAAACCAACATCCTTAACCTAACTTTTATTTACAAATATTTTCCCAGACCATGTGTACTTGAAAAATATTTGGGTTACTGTCTGAATTTATGTAAGAATTTATTTTGAGCCAGCAAAATAGAACTCTTTCATAAATTCATTTTGGCAGTACCATCTGCCAAAAGAAAGATCTCATTCATCTACAACATGTATAGACACATAAACAGGTGTCTTATTGCTATCATTCTAAAATTATAACCCACCAGTTATAAAGTAAAGGTTAGACCCAAACTATTAGATGACTGAAACTTTTAAGAATAATTTTTAAAAATCATAAAACTTGGTCATCAACATAATTCCAGAGTCAGATTGCTCTCAAGGACCTACCAGAAGTGCAAACAAACCTTCTCTGGAGGAATGAGTTTTCAGAGTAAGCCTCCTGAGTATAATTACCAATAAATAATGCTAAGGACAAAGTAAAATTAAGTTGAAACTTTGCTTATCAAGCAAACATCAACAGACATCCCAAAAGACTTTTTGTGTTGGAATTAATAGAAATTGTAAATCAGCTGTACTTAAAATACTGAAGAAATACAGACTCAAAAATATGTAGGCAATAATAAATTATAAAAACTGAACTCAAAAATTTGAAAAAGAACCATATAGAGTGTCTAGAAATTTAACAGCAGATTAGACAGAATTTAAGAATCAATAAACAGGTAGATGAGAATCATGATTAGAGGAACATAAAATTGAAAAAAAAATGTGAAAGCAAGTTTAAGAGACAGAGAGAACTGAGTGAGCAGCTCTGATATATACTCTGAGTTCCAGAATATAAAGAACAATAAGTGGGTTAGAAGAAATATTTGAAGAAACACTAGCTGAGAATGATCCAAAACTGATGACTGAAACTAAAGACTCAAGCCTGGGAAGTCCAGAGCAAGAGAGATTATAAGAAATCTATATGTATTAAGTACTTTATGGTATAACTGCAGAATCCTAATAAAGATTATTTAAAAGTCAGAGATAAAGATTACCTTCACAGAGGCAGTATTTAGACTGTGAGATAACCCATCTACAGTGATGAGAGGTTAGATGACAAGCCAGCAATCTTTTAAATTGGCTAGAAAGAAATAGCTAATAACCTAGAATTCTACATATAGAAAAAAATTCAAGATTTACAACAAAATATATTTTCAGCCAAACAATACAAGTGTGTACCCACATCAAAAGAATACATAAAATATACACATCAAGTAGAAGGAAAGTGATCCTGAGGTGGAAGGTCTGCAATACAAGAAGATCTGAAGAACAAATATACAGTAATATTTATGTAAAGTTGCTATTCCCTTTTCCTGTCCCTTCCATTATCAATGTTAAGAGATTGTTGTTCTTTTGAAGCAACTGTCTTTGTTCACTGGATATTTTAACACTTTTTCCTGTTATTCTGCAGTTGCATCATAATGATATTGAGAGTGGGTTTCTATTTACTACACATTTGTCTTGCATTTGCGGGTTAGTGTGTTTCAGTAGTTTCTGAACAATTATCATTTTCAAAATTTCCTCTGAAAATATTCACAACACCTTATTACTACCCCATTATCAAATGTTTATGTATCTAGAATATATGAAGAACATCTAAAATTGTATATTAAGACGTACAACCCAATAGAAAAAATGGGCAAATAATTTGAGTGGATACTTCACTAGTGAAGATATATGAATGGTCAATATTTACATAAAAATGTCATTGTTATTCATTAGAGAAATTAAAATTAAATTAAAAAATCACTACCTATCCATCAAAAATAGATAAAATTAAATATATATATATTAGGATAAAAAGCAACCAGGACTCCCACACATAGTTGGTACTACATAGATGGTACTTCCTCTAGATGGTACCCCACATATAGTTGGTGTGAATATAAAATATTTTAATCACTCTGGAAAGCAGCATAAGTTTCTTTAAGTGGAACCAATCCAAATGCCTACCAATAGTGAATGCATAAATAAATTATGACAAATGCATACAATGGGATATTACTCAGTAATAAAAACATGCTACTAACACATGCAAACAATATGAATGAATCTCATGTTTATTATTCAAAATGAAATAAGTCAGATGAAAAACTACATAGTCTATGATTTAATTTATAAAAAGTTCTAGAAAATGCTAATTAATTGATAGAAATCACTTCAGTGGTTGCCATAAAAAGGTGGTGAATGAAGGAGTGGATTACAAAGAAGCATAAGAAATCCTTTTGGGGCCTCCCTGATGGCACAGCGGTTGAGCGCTGGGTTGTGAAGCTGCCCACAGCCTCTGCAGTGCGGGTTCGATCCCCAGCTGCTCCCCCAGCCACTGGAGGAGGGTCCCACATGGCGCACAGACCTCTCCTGCCGCCCGCTGCTCCCCTCAGCAGTGTACTTCAGTCCTTCTGCCTGCTCTGCTCCCCACTCTGGCTCTGGTGAATTCTCTCACCCTCCTGCACTTCTGACTGTACCCAGTGCTTGTATAAATAAATAAATAAATAAATAAATAAATAAATAAATAAATAGGGCCTCCCCGGTGGCGCAGCGGTTGAGCGCTGGGTTGCGAAGCTGCCCACAGCCTATGCAGTGCCGGTTCGATCCCCGGCTGCTCCCGGCCACCGGAGGAGGGCCCCACATGGCTCGCAGACCTCTCCTGCCGCCCGCTGCTCCCCTCAGCAGTGTGCTTCTGTCTTTCTGCCTGCTCTGCTCCCTGCTCTGGCTCTGGTGAATTCTCTCACCCTCCTGCACTTCTGACTGTACCCAGTGCTTTTATAAATAAATAAAATAAATATAAAAAAAATGCTTACTCCCTTTAAAAAAAATAAAATTAATTAAATAAATAAATAAATAAATCTTTAAAAAAAGAAATCCTTTTGGTGTAATTGCTAAGTTTGATATCTGGATTGGAATGATAGCTTCATAGTTGTGTACATGTGTCAAAATTCATCAATTGCACGTTTTAACATAGGTTTATTGTATATCAGTTATAACTTTTAAGAAAGAAATAGCCCCACCCCCCCCAAAAAAAAAACAGACAAAATAAAGTTGTAGGGAGCAGGAAAGTAATGGAATTATATTTGGTTGTATTAAGTTACCAACCATGGAAAGTCAAAAAAAAAAAAAAAATGAATGAAAACTTTTCAGGCACTTTGCAAACATTTATTTTCTGATGATTGAAATTGCTATCTCTGTTCCCTCCAGCTCTGTGATTTTGAAATATGTGGTCTTTACCCTTCTAGAGGTTGATATATTCCTGACATTGTGCATATCAGATAAGATATATCCCTTGAATAATCATTTTAAAAGCACAGGCTACTTTATGATTCCATTATTTGTATTCAGTCATATGTTGATTTAAAACCAGTATCTGTCTTGTTTACATAACTTGGCACAAATTTTCCAGTCCTTTTCTGAAGCAAAGAAAATGTTTTTGTTGTCTTAGACATACACAGTCATTATGTTAGTAACTTTAACTGTTTTTATTAAATAATGACTGCTTATATAAAACAGGGAAAACACAAATGTAATGCTGTTAATTCAGTGGATCAATAAACTGAAAGGCCACTTCTGTATTCAAGTGCAATTAGTGTACTGTTTCCTCCTTTTGCTAGGAAGAATGTTTTAATTCAAAAAAGGCATTATCTGAAATAGCTCTGGAGTTTTTATTTTGTGGAATTTGGTGAAACTGTAATTATAATTGTATATAAACATTAAATTCAATAGTTGCAATTTATTAGTGTTCATATGTTCATACAAATACTTAAAAAATATTTTTAAACCATTTTTACTCCTAGTTTAAATTTGTAGTATAATAAAGTAGTGACATTATACTTTAAATTTCATTTTATACTACTATAATTTTTTTTTTGTTGAAGTAACATCGCATTACAACATTATATAAATGTCAGGTTCAATTGTTATTACAGTAAATAAGCATCTGTATATACTACATTAAGTTTACAACTGAAAATCCAGTATTCTTTTTCATCATATAATTGACCTCTTTTTCCTGATTTAGTAATTCCTTCCATTCTGTTTAACACTAATTGTAGTTTAAGGTGTTTTTGTTGTTATTTAGTTCATTCAATTTTTTGTTTCTTTATGTACCATATTTAAGTGAAATCATATGGTGCTTGTCCTTCTGCATCTGACTTATTTCACTAAACATAATGTCCTCTGGATCTAATCACATTACTGCATATGGCAGGGTTTCATCTTTTTATAGTTGAATGATATTCCATTGTATGCATACACATCTTTTTCTTTTTGATTTTAATTCAGGAAATTTGTTTCTTAAATTATGTTTATTGAGGTAATATTGGGCTAAACACTGTATATGTCTTTGGGGTATAGGTACACACCTCCCTCTTCAGATACATATAATTACACCACTACAAAGTACCCATAATCCTCCACCATAGCCCATTAGGCCCCCTCCCCTCTTTCTTCACATCCACACATTTTCCCTCTAGCAGCCTCAATTCTATAGTCAGATTTCTGGCTTAGCTTTGTCTATTTGTTTTGATTCTTTATATTCCACATATAAGTGAAATCATTGGTATTTATCTTTCTCCTTCTGACTTAATTTTGCTTAGCATAATGTTCTCCAGTTGTACCCATGCTGTTGCCAATGAGAAGATATCATCGTGTGTGTGTGTGTGTGTGTGTGTGTGTGTGTGTGTGTGTTAATAGCAAAGTGGTATAATTCCATTGTGTATATATGCCACATCTTCCTGATCCATTCATCTATTGAGGGCACCTAGGCAGTTCCATAGTTTGGTTATTGTAAATAGTGCTCCAGTGAACACAGGAGTGCATATTCCCTTTTGAATTAGTCTTTTTTGTATTCTTCAGGTATATACCTAGTAGTGAAAGTACTGGGTCATATAGAAGATCAATTTTCAATCATTTGAGAACCCTCCATGTTATTTTTTTTTTTTTAGGGGTTGGACCACTCTACATTTCCACCAAAAGCATAAGAAGGTTCTTTATTCTCCACATCTTCACCAACATTGGTTGCTTTTGGTCTTTTCATCTGACACATTCTCACACATGTGAAATGATATTGTGGTTTTGAATTGTGTTTCTCTGATAATAAGTGATGATTAACATTTTTAATATGCCTGTTGGCCATTTGTATGTCTTCTTTGGACAAGTGCCTATTTAGCTCTTCTGTTCATTATTTGATTGGGTTATTTTCCTTTCTGTTGAATTGTATGAGTTCTTGGTAGACCTTGGATATCAGCCCCTTGTCAGATATATGGTATGCAAATATTTTCTCCCATTCAGTAGGGTATGTTTTAGTTTTAGTGACAGATTATTTTGCTGTGCAGAAGCATTTTAATTTGATATAGTCAAATTTAATGTAGTCCTATTTGTTTATATTATTTTTGTTTTCCATGTTGTTGGAGATGAATCCACAAAGACATCTCAGAATCCTATGCCATGAAGTGTTTTGCCTGTTTTCTTCTTCTGTGTATTTGATGGTTTCAGTCTTTTGATGGTCCAAGTCTCTATCCATTTGAGCTGAATTCTGTGATATAAGATAGTGGTCTAGTTTCATTCTTTTGCATGCAGCTATATAGTTTATATCTAAGTACTTGGATCATGTCACTCCATTCTCTTCTTTCCCAGAGTATTTCTGGAGATAAGTCAGATGTAAATCAGATCAGTGTTCTTTTATAGGTTATTTGCTTCTTCTCTAGCTAGCTTCAATAATCTGTCTTTGTCTTGAATTCTTGGAAGTTTCACTACTGCATATCTAGCTCTAGGTCTCATTCTCCTTAAGCTGATATTCTTTTAGTTTCATAGATTTGTACGTTTATTTCCTTCTCCTAGTTTGGTACATTTTTCTTTATTATTTCTTAGGATAATTTCTCTGTTCCCTTTTATCTCTCTTCCCCGTCTGGAATACCCATTATTTTTATATTGTCTTTCCTCATGGATTCAGATAGTCCCAGTTTTGTTTCATTTGTTTTCTTGGTGTCTTTCTTCTTCTACCTGAATTTTTTGTACTTTGTCATCTTCAAGGTCACTGAATGAATCTTTCATTTGATCTATTTCCATAGCTTTCTCCAGAATTTATCTCCACTATTATTCTTTTTGTATCAAGCACCTCCATTATTTTCTTCTTTAAAGCTTCAATTTTGATCCTCTCTTCATTAATTTTATTTCTCAGAACATTCATTTTTTTCCTAAATTTTCTTGTGTATCTTTGATCTGTTTTTCTGTTTCCTTCCATTTCTTTGAATTTTTGTATCATGGAAATTTTGAATTCTGTGTCTGATAGGAAGCAAAGATCCTCCATATGTTTATAGTTTGGATTCTGGAGATTGTTTTCTCTCTGGTGTAGTAGTCTCCTGAGGATTCAGGTTGCCTTTTGTTGTGTTTTTTGTCTCCCCATTATTTATTTTCACAATATTATGTTCAGCGCTTCCACATGTCCAGTAGATGGCGTTGTGTATCAGGGAAAATTACTCTGTATCTGGGCCTTCAGTCATTGTAGGCAAGGGATTCATCCCTCCTTTGATTGCTGTGTTGTAACTTGGCTTGTGCCTGTGTCAGAACTGCTAGCCTTGCTCTCTGAGACTCAGATCTATGTCTCTGCAGTCTGTACTGTGTGCCTTCTGTTCATGTCCAATGTATTCCAATGCAGATTCACTATATCCATCTGTTCCTCCTATCTTCTTGGAAAAATGGTTGTTGGGGTCACACCTTTCTGAGCTTTGTTTCCTCTGGTGTTTCCATCTCTTTGTTGAGCCCCAGCATGTTCCAGTGCAGTTTCACTGTGTCCACTTGGTCTCCCCTGTACAAATTCTCAGGAAAGTGGAAATTGGTACAAATACTTTTCTGAGCTTGTCTTCCTCACTGGGGCTCTGTCTACCTAGCTCACCATAGCACTCTCACTGCTAGATCTACAGCAGTCACTCTTGCTTTTTGTGGTTTGAACCATGGTTTCCACCCTGACAGCAGCCACCTTTTCTCACACTCGCCACTTTGTTCCTCTAAATTTGAATTTCCTTTATGTCCTTTCTGCCATGTTCACCCAGCATTGGTCCTGCTGATGTGATATACTCCAGTTTTGCCCCACATCAATGGATCCTCTGACCAGTCCAAAGCAGTGATCCTTCTGTGATGCAATCTTCACCCTCCCTATGTAGACCTGTTCTTAAAACAAATATATCTGCACAGATCACATATGCACAATTTATATCTTGACAGGAAAAACTATAAGCAAACATACTGTAAATTTGAGTGCAAAAATAAAATTCCAGTAACTTATTTTATCACCTTTTAGACCATCTGTTAAATATGTTAGATTTCCATACTTCTTAGTTTCTCACTCTGATTTCCATACTTCTTAGTTTCTTTTTTATATTCTCCATCTTTTTATTTCTTTGTGTTGTATTTCCAATAATTTCTACTCACTTATCTTCCAGTTTACTAATTCTTTCTTAGATCGTGTTAACTTACTGATAAATATGCTGTTCAAAGTTTCATTTTGGCGTATTATTTTATTTTGCAGAAGTTCTCATTGGGTTGTTGGAAATCAGTAGCTCACTTTTTCTGGTTGCCTTTTTTCTACAGGTATTTTTAAGCCTTCCATTTATAATGCATTTTCTAATTCACATTTGAATGTTTGCATACCTATTCATTTTTTGTTACTTCTACTGATGCTCACCCAAGGTACCTTATTTTCTTGTCTGCTACTTTAACTTGTACTGCTCAATATTCTTGAAAAAATATTAGTAAATAATAATTAGAAATAAATAATAAAATATTAGTAATAATAATTAGAAGCCTAGAGGAAGTTGCATTGCTTCAGAGAAGTGTTACCATTCTGTCTGCATCTAGTAACAGTCTGTGACCATGTTAAACTTAAATTCTAAAGTAATCAGGCAGTGTGTATGTGCCTTGAAATGTATGTAAGGTCAGATTTGTGATCACAAGTTTTCAAGAATTGTTCCTCTTAGGAATTTTTCCTAATATAAGGCAAAGTTTAGGATGTGGAATTGGGTGGAGTCCAGACTTACTTTCAGGTTGTTCTTTTTCCTCTCTACATAGCTATCTGGGTCTATTTTAATATAGGTATAGTCTTGTATTAACCTTCATACCTGAATTCTAGAATGTGATTTTTTCCTGCACACTTTGGAATGATTTGCGTTAAAATTCATGCTGGCAAAAATTCCCTCCACAGGGGAACAGCTTTAATGCTCATTTTACCTTTCTGGGTTTTCCCTGTTCCTGCCATTTAAACTAAGTAATTGCTATGTCATCATATATTTTATTATTTTAATTATATTTAAAAAACTATTTTCTCCAGCTATTGTTCTCTCCATTGTGAGTGTATGATATAATGTGTATGGAGGTGGAGAAGAAGGAACCAAGGCTGGGGGAGAGGCACCTCAAAGGCCCCAAATCTTCCTTCTCTAAGGAGGCACCCCAAAGGCCCCAAACCTTCCCTCCCATCCACCACATCAAGACCTTCAATGCAAGAAACTTGAATACAATTAGTGCACAATACTGAAAAGGAAAAATATAGTTTCCAAATCAAGCATCCAAAGTTACCCAGCCCCTTGTGGGTAAATGTCCAGCCAAACAGGGTTAGCCCAAAATACAGGGCCTCTGACACCCAAAAGTCTGCTACAAGTCTAAAGCACCTACTGGTAGATACCCATAAAAAAGGGTGAGAAACAGCCAGACAACTCTGGAAGAAAAAGAGCAAAATCAAAATCAATGCTGTCATTGTTAACCTCCCCATTGGTCTCTCACCCACATCTGTTTCAACCAGTGCAGGACCAAAAAGCAAGTACAACTTTTTCACACGTCTCTCTGCTCCATGTGCCTCCTCCAGGTCTCCTTCTTGCTCTCCATCCTTCTTCCCTCCTCCTCCAATCTCTTCTCTAGCTCTACTCTTCCCTGCTCAGCTCCTCCCTCTCTTAGGTGGGGCAGAGAACTTGGCAACTCCCCTTTTCCTGGAGACCAACCTATTACAAAAACTTGCCCACCATTAAGGAAATTAAAGTCTGAACACTGAGCAATTTTTGAATGTAAAACATGCTTACAATTTATATTAATCTCATTATTTTTAATATGGGTCAAGTTTCCTGTGTGAATTGTTGTCTAATCCATCATAAAGACTCTTCTGAATAATAGAATGACCATTTTCAATCTTCTGGGTTTTTTGTCAAACATATATTTGACCATTTATGAACCTGAAAGTGAAACTGATTGAAAGAAACATGACAACAAATTTTCTTTAATGTTATCTACAAATCCTCTACAAATTTGTCCTCATCTACAAATTTGTCATCTACAAATCCATAGCAACCCAAATACTTATCCAGATTTTTCCCTTACCCTTCACATTTTGGCCAGTCATGAATTTCCTAAGCAATATCTTAGGCATTTATTTTCCACATAAATCAGTTGATTCATTGTTAACCTGATTTTCACTCCCTTGCCCTATAAAGAATTTTTAAACTCACTGATAAATAGAAAGGTAAAATACTATAGCAGACTAATTTGTATGAAAATAAAATAGACTGCTTCTGAAATGTCAACATTAATATACAAATAAGCATGTTTGTAAATTTTTTAGCTTTTATAAAATGACAGCAGATATTTACTAGTAGTGGAAACTGTGATTAATTTTTTCTCCTGAGTCAAACTGAAGACTTAAACTTGAAACTAAGTCAGTTTTATCTGACTGATACTCATATTTCACATGTATACAAATAGGATGGTTGGGTGTACCTGGTAAGTCATATACCTCAAATCTCAATAAATTTCTGTTTTCCTATCTTGCTAGTGTCTGCCATCCTCCCTTTTTGACCTATGGATATAAAAAATAACAAATTGGGTTATTCAAATTTCCAAATATTTCCTAGTCAGCCTAGCAAGCTCAGAACTCAATGTTATATGTTCATATGTGTGTGTATGTTATCCTTATTATTATAATAATTAGAAGCATAGAGGTGTATATATCCTCCCCCTAAAAAACCCAATCATAGAGTTCTATTCACCATTGAAGGGTGTAAAACATTCACGAATAGTGTGGGGAGGAAAAAAAAAACAAATTTAAAACTCAGTATGTGTTATTATTGTCAAAAGATGAGCAGATATGAACTCAAATCCTAATTAACTAGAAGGTTGTACAAATTATTAAAACTTTAATAACAGATTTTGGTCTGAAAAGCAGAAATTACTAAGGTATTTCAAATAGGGAGAAATGTTATACAGAGACTAAAGATTAAATGTACTTGGCAGAACTGGTGAAGCAAGGATCAGAGAAAACATTGCTTGTGTTCAAATAACCAGTTCTGGTAAGATGGCAAGAGTAAAGATGTCTATTATTTTAAGCCTCCTTGTTGGTGGCACTTTATTATGGCAGCCCCAGGAAACTAAGCATATGGGGCTACTCTGGGTAGAAATAGAATGGGAGCAACAAAATATCTTAAATAAATTTATAGTGCTAATGCTAAAAGAGGCCTCAGAATAATGCCTCCCAAAGCTTAGCCTGTACCCAACTACTGTGCTGAAAAAATTTTCCCACATAAGTAGCAAATTGACTGAAAATTCCAGTGCTTACTGTAGAATGATGGGAATATAGACACACCTACTAGTAACAAGTTTAGCAAACTTTAGTTTATAAATTTGACAGTTATAAACTAAAATGAAAGTATCGTTAGGATGAAATAAACCAAAATCATTGTAAGTGGGAGAATTCAGTGGCAAATAGTGCTTTGCTGAGACAAACAAAAAAACCTAAGTCACTGAAATAATGGGAAAAGACAAATATATCATGTGTCCTTCCAACCAAAATTCTCAAGCTCTAGCCAATTGCACCTGAATGCACTCATTTAGTCAAATAGGATATATGGAGCCTCAGCAATCAATCAAAGGGGTTGGTCCTGACAAGTCTCTAGACTGCAAGGCCAGACCTCAAATTGGAGTTTTTTTGTTCCTTCAAACTCAATGAGCTCCCAATACCAGCTGCTTATTGGAGGTGATTTGGAAGTACACATTTTTACATCTTCTACCCTAACACTAACCCAAAGAGTGATATATATGTGGTTGTAAATTATTCCTTATTAGAGTCTTCAAATAGACTTCTTACTTAGGGAGATGAAACTACTGATTCATCTCTAGGAGGGTATGGAATTAAAGGTGACTTCCTGCAGACTGACAGTTATTGTACAGAGAGCAGGTCACCCACATCACCAGGACCCTTCTGCAGATTTTGCTAGGCTGTTGGGGACATAGCAACCTGCTGGTATGTGAGTAACTTGCAGCCATTTTTAGCTATTAAATACACGCAGTGTTCCAAGCATGTGACATTCCAGGCATGTGGTAAGTGCTTTACATGCACCATATTCCATTCTCCCAGCCCCATTATAAGGTCTGGATGATATTCTAGATCATCCAGACTAACTAATCTGTGATGTCACACAGTTGCTGAGCTGGAGCCACCTGGAGCTTACATTCTAATGGGGGAATATTGACAGTTGATGGACATGAAATGTTAGATGATAATGTTAGATTAATGTTAGGGAGGAAAAAAGCAGGAAAAGATGGGTAGGGGCAGTATTTCTGTTTTTATAGGATTGTCACTATTACAATAAAAAATGAATAAGTAAATCTTGCAGATGTCTGCAGAAGTGTCACTGTAGGAAGAAAGAAGGACAAGTGTAAAGAGGCTGGAGAGTGGGGAGAGGCTGTTGTGTTGAGACAGAGTAAAGAAGTCAATGTCACAATAGCAAAATGAAAAAGCTAGGAGGGGAGGGGAGAGATGAAATGGGGCCAAACAATGTAGGACCTTATAAATCACAGAAACAAAATATATTTTCTTCTGAATAATGAGTGAGGCCATTGGAGGTTTTTGAACAAAGAAATATGATCTGGCTCTGGTTGTAATGACAGGAATATGTTTCGATGAAGAAACAGGAGCTGAGTTAGGAGGCTTCTTGGCACAGACTAAAGTGGTAAAGCAGAGGGGGTAGCATGAGTCATGTTCTGGATATAGTAAAAAGGGAGAGATGAAAATATTTGATGTTTTTTCAGCAGTCAAGTGTGATGAAAGAGAGGAATCAAGGATGACTAAGGTTTTTGTCTGAACAACTGTATGGACAAATTTTCATTTACTGACCTGGGGAAATTGGTCAGAAGAGTAGGTGGGAGGCAGCTGGAAATCAAGAGCTTGGTTTTAGACATAACTCTCTAAGTAGAGAAGATCGATTAGGTAGACAAATATAAGATTTTGGAATTTAGGTAAATGTGTGGATCAGAGGTATAATTTTGGCATCATCTGTGTATAGGTAATATAAAGTCATGCAGCTGGATAAGATCACATTTGGAGTACAGATTAAGAAAATAGAACTAAGAATTTAATTCATTGGCCTAGGATTGCATTAAGATGTTCATCACTAGGCCCATCTTTTCAGATGTATTGACTACATCCTCCCCCAAATGTACTTATAACTTCTCTATTTCATTAGAATAAGTATATAGAGTAGTTTCCAACTATGCTTTGCCTATGAGAAGACTCATCTAACATTTTAAATCACTGAGACATTCTTAAAGCACATGTGCACGTCTTTCTGTTAAGAATTGTTTGGCATGATTTTCCTTATTCTGTATTTGAGCAAGGTCAGGGAGAGGAGGAATCCCTGGAAGAGACTGAAAAGGAGCAACCTGTGAGTTCAGAGAACTATAAGTGTATGTTCAAGAAACCAAGAAGTAAAGAGGTTTGAAAGGAAGGAACCAATGATTGTATCAAATGCTGGTGCATCCACCAGGAAGAGGATTAAGAAAATCTGGTTGGAATGTGTCCAAGAGAATGGAAGAAGAGCAAAAGAGTCAAAATGATCGCCCCCACTTTGTAATCCTATCAGCAGTCTTTAAATAACTTCTTATCACTTATGGCAAAAAGAAAAAAAAAAAAAGCCCTTCCTTAAGACATACTTGGGTATAACTCCCTAAAAAATGCCTGCATGCCCCTGAATTCTGACTTATCTGCATACCCCCATCATGAGCACAGACTTCAATTTTATTTTATTTTTTTTTAATAGAGGTATGTTTTATTTATTTATTTATTTGTTTGTTTGTTTTGTTTATATATGCACTGGGTACAGTCAGAAGCGCGGGAGGGTGAGAGAATTCACCAGAGCCAGAGCGGGGAGCAGAGCAGGCAGAAGGACTGAAGTACACTGCTGAGGGGAGCAGCAGGCGGCAGGAGGGGTCTGCGCACCATGTGGGACCCTCCTCTGGTGTCAGGGGAGCAGCCGGGGATCAAACCTGCGCCGCAGGCAGCCTCGCAACCCAGCGCTCAACTGCTGCACCACCGGGGAGGCTCCAGACTTCAATTTTAAATAACATCCTGTTGTCATCCTGTTCCTCAGTCATTAATTACTTGGGCCCAATTACTCCCTAGTAGTAATCAAATCCCTCTCAGTCATTTATCTTACAAGGTTGGTCCTTCTGTGTGTGCCGATTAATTTTATGTTTAACAATAAAAAACTGCTTCACCAAGAGATTATCTAGATTAAAAAATTACCTACTGCATCTTTTAGTCTTGCCTGGTTGGACATAGTTGTATCAACCTACTCACATTCATTTGTTGAAAATGAGAGCATATTTATTTCTAGATGTTCATGGCAAGTCACAATTCTTCACGAACACGTTCCTGGCAAAGCACAATCCTAAAGCCTATTTGAATACCTAATAGCGTTTTATACAGTCTGTTAGATGATTCTTTTAGTAGCCGTGAAATCCTTTCATAATGTCAAGTAGAACACATTGATTGTGTATGTGTTTTAATAGTTAAATTTATTTTCTTATATCATTGTTCATTTTTGCACAGCATTTGATTTCTCCCCTCGGGTGGAGCCCCCCTAGTTTTACCACCACCACAGCACCCATGATCCATCACCACGGTCCTTTGTGCTCCTCTCCTTTCTTTCCCCTCCCCTGCTGTATGCTCCAGATCTATAGTTAGTGTGCATTTTTAAAAGCATTTTAAAAGTACAGGTTTATTAGGAAAAGAAGAAAGAAAAAGAGAGGCATCTGCATAGTCACAGGCAGGCAGGAGAGCTGCCCATGTTGTGTCTTTTTCCTGACCCTTTTTTTCAGTTTTTCTATATTCCATCTGTAAGTGCAGCCATCTGATGCTTATCTTTTCCCCTCTGACTAACTTTGCTTGCATAGTCTCTTCTGGCTAAGTAGTTTTCTCTCTCACCTTCCTCAAAACATTGTGCCTATTGGGGATAGCAGATTAATAACTAATAACACTAGATCCAAGTTATTTAATCTCACCTTTTTTTTGTAAGCAGAAACTGAAGCCTAGAGTGTATAGAGAGACATATACAATGATGGGTACAAATGTGGGGGAAGACAAACTGCCTGAGTTAAAACTCTGCCCCCACAGTTTCTAGTGGTATGACTCGAATCACTTTTCTTCTTACCCACTGAGTGGGCACAGAGTTAGCTCGTAGAGTTACAGTGAAATGGCAAGTGCCCAGCTCTTCACATGGGGCTTGGAACACATTCAATACTCAATAAATGCCTTCTATTCTTAAGTAGCCTGCCTAAAAGCAGAATCTTGACCAGACTTTTCTTTTGCTATTCTTCCTTTAGGGCCAAGATTGATATAAATATGTGCATTTTCATCTTGATCATAGTCCCTGTGAAGTTCCCAACACCCAGATACCCCTGTACCATCACCACAGTCCCTTGTGTGAGATATTTTTTTTAACCTGACATAATAGAATTTCTGCCATTGCAGCCAAATCATGTCAGAAGGTAAAAATGGGGCTGAGACTATGGTGAAGTCTGTGTTCAGTCCAGTGATGATTTCACCTCCACCATGGGAATGCTCTATTCACCCCCAGGTCATGTAATCACCCCACAGCCCTGATGGGACTTTCACAGAGTAAAGGTTCCAGTGAGTTGGGTGTCTCTGACGAGGAACAGGGCTAGGAGGAATCAGCTGAGCCCCTTACCATTTATTGCAGCATTCCTTCTTGGTCTATGTGACACTGTGGACACATTAGCAATGAGGCAGGGTGAAAGGGGAGACTTAAAAAACTCGTAACTTTTCTAATAGGGTCATTGGACTCACCCTTTAGTCACTTTGCCACCAACCTTCCCTTTGGGGAGTCTTCCCTACAGAGATTCTCCCACTCACTTTTGTAGGTGTGTGCTGTCCTTAACTATTTTTAATTTGTACAAAGCACTTCCTCTGGGGCAAATGCTATCCAGACTGGCAAGACTTTACAGTAAATGCCTGTTTTAGCCTAGTTTCAAGTATTTTTAGCTACTTCATAGTTCACTTTTTATATGGGAAGGAAGGACTACCAGAACAAGAGCAATGGTTTAGAGGGGAGTTTTTAACGTAAATATAGAAGACAAAATGCCTTTCATGATTCCACTTATCACTGTGTAGGTCATTCCTATTTGGAAACATAGAAACAGATGTTCCATACTTTTGGTGGAATCTAAACTGAGGTGGAAAAGGTGAGAGCTGTATTTCCAAAACACTTTCTTGAAAATTATGGAACACTGCCTTAGTACAGAGCCAAATCAGAGAAACCCTGCAGTGTCAAACTGATTTTGACACCCTCCCCCATTTTAATAGAATTCATGAATGTAAGTTTCACATTTAAAAAAAAAAATTGAGAAGATAGTACAGAGAATTCTCATATAGCACGTAACCTGTTTCCCTTGTTGTTCGCATTTTACATTTGTATAGTACATCCATTTGTGAACTGTTGTTGCTAGCTTGCTTTCTTTATTTAGAGGTCCTTAGTTTTCACCTAATATTCTTTTTATGTTCCAGGATCCCATCCAGGATACCACATTACATTTAGTTGTCATGTCTCCTTCAGGTGACTTTGCCTGTGACAATTATTACACTTTCTTTTGTTATTTTTCATGTCTGTCAGCATATTTATATATTTCATATCTATCAACATTTTTATTGAAATAACAACATGGTAACATTATGTAAGTTTCAGGTATGTCATTATAAATCAATATCTGTACATGCTACAAGTAAACCACCACTGAAAGTATAATTCTACTCTTCACACAGTTGAGCCTTTTTACATAATTTGCCAGCTCCTTTTCTTCTCCCTTTTGATAAGCACAGTTTGGGTATTACATCTGAGGTACTTCACTAAGTTAAGTATAGGACCTTTTAGAAAGTCCTTCCATGTTTTGCAAGTGTCAGGATTTATCCTTTTTTTCCTATGTCTCAAGAATGTCCCTTCAATTTTGATGGGGATTGCATTTAATCTGTATGTTACTTTAGGCAATAAAGCCATTTTAATGATGTGACTTCTTCCAATCCATGAGCACAAAATACCTTTCTCTTTATGTCATCTTCTATTTCTCTCAATAAGTCTTATAGTTTTCAATACACAGGTCTTTCACCTCTTTGGTTAAATTTATTCTAAAATATCTATTTTTTTATGATTATTTATACAAGCACTGGGTACAGTCAGAAGCACAGGAGGGTAAGAGACCAGGGAACAGAACAGGCAGCCTGACGAAACACACTGCTGAGGGGAGCAGCAGGCCCTGCAGGAGAGGTCTGTGTGCCATGTGGGACCCTCGCCCGGTGGCGGGGGATCGAACCGGCACTGCAGTGGCTGCAGGCAGCTTCACAGCCCAGTGCTCAATCGCTGCGCCACTGGGGAGGCCCTAAAATACCTATTTTTGATGTGACTGTTTCCAGATTTCTTTCTGCTTGCTCATTATTTTACATATAGAAACACAACAATGATTTCTGTATGCAAATTTTTAGCCACTTTACTATATTTATTATATCTAATAGCCTTTTACGGAAGTCTTTGGGAACTTCTGTGGACATTATCATGTCATCTGCAAATTGCGATATTTTTACTTTTTTCTAATTTGGAAACTTTTATATCCTCAGCTAATTGCTGTGGCTAGGACTATCAACGAACTATAGAGTCACAGTGGTGCAAGTGGGCATCCTTGTCTTGTTCCCGATCTTAGAGGAAAATCAGTTTTTCATAATTGAGTATGATGTTAGCCGTGGGTTTGTCATATATGACCTCTATTATGTGGTGGTGCATTCCTTCTGTACCCACATGATTGAGGATTTTAACCATACATGGATGTTTAAACTTGTCAATGCTTTCTGTGCCTCTATCAAGATGACCATAGTCATCTTTTTTGTGCTGTCCCTGTATAGTTTTGGAATCAGGATAACATACACTTCATAAAATGTGTTTGGAAGTTTTCCCTCATTTTCAATTTCTTTGGAGGTGTTTGAGAAGGATTAGTTTTAATACCTTAAGAAGGTATTAGTTCTTTGAAGGTTTGGTGGAATTCAGTAGTGAAGTAATCTGGGGAAGCGTTTGATTACTGTTTCGTTTCCTCACTCATGGTCAGTCTGTTCAGATTTTCTATTTCTTCCTAATTCAGTTGTCGAATCTTGTATGTGTCTAAGAATTTTTTTTCCATTTTTTCTATACTATTTAATTTTTTTTACCATACACCTGTTTATAATACTATCTTCTGTCCCATTGTATTTCTGTAGTATCTAATTGCAACTTCACTTTCTTTTCTAATTTTATTTGTGGGTTTTTTTTTTCTCTTTTTCAGTCTGGTTAAAGCTTTTCTTAATCTTTTCAAGAAATGAGCTCTTGGTTTCAAAGAAATTTTTAATTGTCTTTTTGATCTCTATTTTGTTTATTTCTGCTCTAATTCTTCTTTCCTTCTATTGATTTTTATGCTTTTTTTTTCCTTCTAATTCCTTTAAATGTAAGCTTACTTTATTTTTTTAAAGATTTATTTATTTAATGCATACAAGAACAGGGTTTCAAGCCAGAGTTGCGGGCGTTGAGAGGATCCACTAGAGACAGAGTGGGGAACAGAACAGGCAGATTGACTTAAATACACTGTTGATGGGAGCAGCAGGCGAGTCAGGAGAGGCTTCTGCTGTGCCACGTGGGTCAGCTCCCTGGCCGAGGATCTAACTCATGCTGCAGTGGCTGCAGTTAGCTTCATGAGTTTGCGTCTTAACACCTTGTGCCACCAGGGAGGCCCTAAGCTTACTTTTTTTTCACTTGTGATTTTTATTATTCCCTGAGGTAGGCCTAGCCTATATTAATTAAACTTCCTTCTTAGGTATTCCTTTTGCTTCATTCCATACATTCTAATAAGGCATGTCTTCATTTGCCTGCAAATATTTTTATTGTTCCTTGATTTCCTCATCTATTCAAAAATTGTTCAGTGGTTAGTTAAGTGTTCACATGCTTGTGGTTTTCCCTTTTATTTTGCTTGCCAGTTTCATACCTTCATGATAGAAAAAAATAATATGAATCCAATAGACTTTTTGAGACTTGTTTTGTGTCCTAACATACGGTCTCTCCCTGAGAATGTTCTGTGAGCACTTGAGAAGAATATGTATCTTGTTTAGGGGTAGAAATCTCCATAAGTATCTATTAAATACAGCTCATTTAGTTTGTCATGAGGTCATTGTCTCCTTATTAATTTTCTGTTGGAGGGTGTCTGTCTGTTGCTGCAAGTGTGGTGCTAAAGTTCCCTATTGTAGGTGTTGCTGTCACGGTCTCTTTAAATCTGTTAATATTTGCTTTATATATTGTGCTTCTGTGCTTTCTCTATTGTGCATATGTTATATCTTCCTGCTGTATTGATAATTTTATCATATTTTAACGTCTGTCTGTATCATTACCTTTTTTGCAGGAAGTATTTTATAAGTGTAGTGGTTCCTGCCTTTAATTTTCCATTGGCTAGGCATACCATTTTCCATCCCTTCACTTTATTTTTTTAAAGATTATTTATTGATGCATACAAGAACTGGGGTACAGGCCAGAGGTACGAGGCGTGAGAGGATTCACCAGAGACAGAGTGGGGAACAGAACAGGCATACTGACTGTAATGTACTGCTGAGGGGAGCAGCGGGTGTGACAGGAAAAGTCTGCTGCACCATGCAGGTATCTCCCTGGCCAGGGATCAATCTCGTGCTGCAGTGGCTGCGGTTAGCTTCATAGGTTGCATCTTAACCCCTTGCGCCACCAGGGAGACCCCTCCATCCCTTCACTTTAAGTCTTTATAGTTTGAGTTTCTTATAGGCATCATAAAGTTGGGTTTTTTTTTTTTTAAGATTTATTATACAAGCACTGGGTACAGTCAGAAGTGTGGGAGGGTGAGAGAATTCACCAGAGCCAGAGAGGGGAGCAAAACAGGCAGAGTGACGAAGTACACTGCTGAGGGGAGCAGTGGGCGTGGCAAGTTGGATTTTATTTTTAATCCATCCAGTCACTTTGTGCCTTTTGAGTTCAATCCATTTACATTTACACTGTTTATTGTTATATGAGGGCTTGCTACTGACATTTTGTGGGGGGTTTTTTTTTCCCCATCTAGGGGAAAGAGAGCAATTACTGACATTTTATATTTGGTTTTCTGCTTCTATTTATTGCCTTGTTCTGTTTTTTTGTGAACTTCTTTCCTATTTAAATAGAACAGCTTCTTTCAACTTTTCTTGTAAGGTTTAATGGCAAAGAACTCCTTCAGATTGTGTGTCAGGGAGTCATTATTTCTCCTTCATATCTGAAAGAGAGTCTTGTGGAAAAAGATATTCTTGGCTGGCAGTTTTGATCTTTGAGTATTTTGAATATGTCCTTCCACTATCTCCTGACCTGTAGAGTTTCTGCCAAGAAGTCTGATACAGCCTCATGGGTATACCTTTTTAAGTTACTTGCCTCTTCCCTTTTAGCAACCTTTGGTAGGCTTTTTATTGGGCTCTCTAGTTTCACTAATGTGTCTTGGTATACAGCTTAGTGTATATTAATTTTATTTTATTCTAGAGTCCAGAAGGCCAAAATCAACACTTTGACCTGGCTCTATTCCTTTTGGAGAGTTTCTAGGGGAGAATCTACTAGATTCTAATTTTGGGTTTAGCCTTTCCTCGTTTCAATGGTCTGCCAGCATTCTTGGCTGTGGTCACATCACTCTGATCTCTGCCGCCATTTATGTGTCACTTGTTCCTATTCTTTTATTCTTTCTATGTAACTTCCTTAAACCTATTTCTCATGAGAACGCTTTTGAGATGACATTTAGGGCTCATTTGGATATTACAAATAACCTTATTTTAAGATTAACTTAATCATCCACAAAGAGTTCTTCCAACTAAGGTAACATTTGTAATATTTCTGACCACCATTAAACAGCCTTCTATATACCATTCACTTATGTACTGTTCAATTCCATTATACGTGTTTCAAAAATCAAAGCTGGACACTACTTAATGTGATATGGAAAAGTTTATTCAGTAATGGGGAAAAGTCCAGCATGAACTGAACTCAATTTTAACTTGTAAAGAGATTACCAGGCATTTTAAAGAATGAGGAGGATGTGAGGGTGATCTGGCTACAGCATCTGTCATCCCATTGATTGCCAGCCTTGATTTGACTGATCTGGCTGGATTGGCAGCCCCTTCCTCCCTCGCTGCTCCATGTGTATCTCTCCAGAAGCTGTGTGGCCATAGAAGAGGAGAGGCTTCCCTGAATAGACAGACCATTCTTCAGTCAAGAGTATATAGCTGCACTCCCCTGCTAGAATCTCCAAACAGGCTCTCATGGTCCATTTGTAGAAGAATGTAGAGTAAAGCTTCCAAGACTCCAGATACATCCAATGATGTGCTGCATGTGGCAGTCTGCTGTTCTGGAAAAAAAAAAAAAAAGGAGGGATATAGAGGGAAATAAATGGGGTTCCAGCTGAGTCAAGAAAGTGGGAGTTGACAAAAAGCAGAAAGAGGGGTCAGTCAATGTAATTAGGCCATCTGGTGTTTATCAAACTTAGCTTCCTATTCCTCACATACTAGCATATAGGGGCCCTAGCTTCAAGTATTTGATAGAACAAATAGTAAGTTGTTTTGGCAGCCTTGATGTCTCCCAGGCAGGATTTTAAGGGAGCATCATCTTAGGAAAATGCCTCTGAGCTATTAGAAACTACAATATGTTAGTGTTTGCTCAAGTCTTAGTGTGTGTCAGGAGGATCATTTTTGGCAAGAGTCTACAGCTTTTATAGGCCAAGGTTGAGGCCTTGTCAAGAATAGGACTTAGAGGCTCTGACTAAAAGTTGATCAAGGAGACAGTCTTTGTCACATCCATAATAACATGGGAAATGTCAGCCTGTATCCCCATGAGAAACAACTTTACACATGAGCACTATATTGCAGTTGATAGTATATTTTTCCTTTAAACACTCTATACAAAGTTACTTAGATAAGCCCTTCCCTCCTTCAATAAGGTTCATATTTTTCTTAATTTCACCTGTCAGTTTGCCTTTTGTTCTGGGATTTCTGAGCTCCTAAATGTTTATTTCAAAATGTAAAGGATCACTCTTTGTGCTACAAAATCTGTGGGTTTTGACAAATGTGTGAGGTGTCTCCTATTACATTCGATACAGCATATTTTCACCACAGTAAAAATTCCCTATGCTTAATCTGTTAAGCCCTCCCTGCCTCCTCTCCTTCTGGTGCCCACTAATGTTTTTATTATCTCTGATTTTGGCTTTTCTAGAATGTCATATAATTGGAATCATACAACATGTAGCTTTTCAGACTGGCATTTTCACTTGGAAATAAGAAGTTAAGATCCATCCTTATCTTTCTGTAACTTGATCATCTACTTTTACCACTAAATATTACATTGTAGAGATATACTATAGTCTGCTTACATAGTCACCTATTATAAATTGTGTTTGTTTCCAAAAACAATTGTACACACTTTTGTGTGGATATAAATTTTCAAACCAAGAACATGGTTACTGGATTGTTTAACAAACTTCCCAAACATCTTCCTAACTGTACCTTTTAGCATTTCTACCAGCAATAAATAAAAGTTCCTGTTCTTCTGTATCCCCACTAACAATTGGTATTGTCAAGTGTCATTTTTTGTAACCATTTTCCTAGATGTGTACTGGTATCTCATTTTGATTTTTAATTTCTCAGTAACAAATGATGTTGAGCATCTTTCCATATACCATCTTTACATCCTCTTCAGAGTCTGTGTCATCATTTGTTAATTTTTCTAATTAGATTTTCTTAAAACTTAAGAGTTCTTTGTGTATTTTGGATACAAGTACTTTATCAGAGCAAGGTTTTAATTTTAATGATATCCAAGTTAATGTCTTTTTTTTAGATTTTTTTTCTACTTATTTATGCATATAAGAACCGGGGTATAGGGCAGAGGTGCCGTATCAGGGGTAAGAAGATGAGACAGTGGGGAGCAGAACAAGCAGATCTACTGAAATTCACTGCCTAGGGGAGCAACTGATGAGACAGGAGAGGTCTACTGAGCCTTATGGGTTAGTTCCCTAGCCAGGGATCCAAACTCAGACCAGAGTGGCCGGTGATAGCTTGACAGTACTGAGACTTTAACTTGGGGACCTTCCTGATGGTGCAGATATTAATGTCTTTTCATACATCATGCTTTTGCTGTTGTAGAAATATTGTCAAACCCAAGGTCACCAAGATCTTCTATATTATGTTTTACTGGTTATATAGTTTTTGTATCTTTTCTGGTAGTTATATAGTTTTACATTTTATATTAATGTCTATGACCATTTTAATTCTTATCAGTTATGCATGTAGCTATCCAGTTGCCATGGGCTCTTTTTGCTCCTTTGAATTACCTTTAAACCCGTTATCAAAGATTAGTTCAGATATTTTGATTTGTTCAGTTTTTTTTAGCTTTCTATTCTGTTCCTTGATCTTTTTGTTCTTTCCCCGATACTGTATTATCTTAATAAATCTTTAAAGTATGTCTTGAAATTACATATAAAACTATACCCCCTGTATTTCTTTTCTCCAATTCTGTCTTAACTCTTGCAGGTCTTCTGCCTTTCCATGTAAACTTTTGAATTAGTTTTCAATATCTACAAAATAGCTTCTTTGGATTTTAATAGAGATTACATTCAATCTATAGATCTTCATGAAATGATATTTTAACAATACCAAATCTATCAATTTATGAACAGAATAATTCACTATTTATTTAGATCTTTCATGAATCAGTTTTCTGCATATAGATCTCATACATAATTTGTTAGATATCTTAGGTCCATCTTTTTTTGTTATGTTTAAAATAGTATTTTTAACCACATTGTTTGCTGCTGATATATAGGAAAGCAGTTGACTTCTGCATATTAATTACATTGTTTCCAGGAGTCTTTTGATCCCAGTCTGTATGTCTTATTTCCTTTTGTTGTCTTATTGCACTGACTTGTGCTTTCAGATCAGTTGTTAAAGATTGAAAAGAGAAGACATCATCTCTTGTTTTCAACTGTAGGGGGAAAATAGCCATTTTCCCACACTAATTATGTTACCTGTAGGTTTTTTGTAAATAATTTTCACTTTTTAAATTCAGTATGTTCCAAAGTTAATTGACCATGAGATCTTTTTATTGAAGTACATCTAATATATTTCACTGAACAAAAGGGTTCCATGGAGCACAAAAAACTCTTCATTATGGTAATAATTGTTTAGTACCAAGTCAGATTTACCTTCAGGAAAAATAAGATCAATTTTAGAGAGAGATGAGAGAAAACATTGGACTGATTCAACTATCTAGTTGCAAAAAAAAAAAAATTGTGTTGGTTCATAGACATGAGGTTTTATAAAATTTGTGTTTTAATTTCTAAATTTGATATCCATCTAATTCATTCATTCACAAAATATTTGTTTTCTGTTGTCAAATTGCTAGCAAAAGTTAATAGAAATTAACTTTTATGAGGGCATTTTTGATAATGAAATGTTTAAATAGAAAGTATTTCTAAAAAAAAAATAAAGCACCTATTATCTACCACCTACTTAACAAATAAAACATGACCAGTACTCTTGAAGTGTAAGTACATCCCCACAATTGTATTCAAATTCCTCTCCCTCACTACAGGTAACTTTTTTTTTTTTTTAAGATTTATTTGTTTATACAAGCACTGGGTACAGTCAGAAGCGCGGGAGGGTGAGAGGATTCACCAGAGCCAGAGGGGAGAGCAGATCAGGCAGACTGACGAAGTACACTGCTGAGGGTAGCGGCAGGAGAGGTCTGCACGCCATGTGGGACCATCAAACCGGCACTGCAGAGGCTGCAGGCAGCTTTGCAACCCAGCGCTCAACCACTGCGCCACAAGGGAGGACCCGGTAACTGTTATTTTAAATTGTCACACAAAAAATACTTTATCTTTGACTCATTTTTAGATTGTGTGTGTAAAGTGACAGTGGAGATAGCTTCTGCAACTGTATATTTGTGAGCTATGTCTTTTATCTATAACAGCTATTATCTATTGCTATATTGATAGGTGTATACATACTTCACTTGGTGGCATTTAGGTTGTCCCTATTATAGTTGTTTCCAAAATATTATGCCACTAACACTGTTTCATGTGTCTTCTGGGTCTGATGCCAGAGTGTCATTCGAGTATATACATAGAAGCACACTTGGAGCCTGGAAGCGAATGTACATCCTCATCTTTACTAGTTTTGTTAAGTTGCTCTCCAGCCTGGTTGCTTATTTTCATTTCTATCAGTATCATCTGACTTCCCCTTCATGATTTTGCCAATACTTGCTGAGCCAAAGTGGTAACTGTTGTGTTCTTGATTACTAAAGAATTTGAGCATCTTTCACATGTGGGAAAGCCATAGTTTCTTCATCTCTGAACTTCTAGCTCATCATCTTTCAATTTCTCTTGATGCTATTTATCCAAATACTATAAATACTAACCAGTCCTTTGATAAACAGACTCCAAATATCTTCCCCAGATAGTACTTGACTTTTTGCTTTGTGTGTTGTAATACATAAGCTTTTAATTTTATGTAATCAAATGTATTGTGCTTTTCCTCTATTGTTTATTCTTGTTTGAGAAATTATTTCCTCAAACACGTGACATCTTCACAAGCTCAGATTACAGCAAATTATTTTCTTAGCCCATAAAGATAAATCTTATATTTTTATTTAAAGCTGTTAAATGTTTTTGCCATCAGATTTTATTACACCTGGAATTGATTTTGGATGTGACTTACATGTCCTTTTACTTTATTAAGATGTCCATCTTGTCCCGCTGATTTTCCAAAAGAATTGTCATTTTAATTTTCCATATGTGTAAATTTATTTTAGAGCTCTTTTTATGTTCAACAGGCCTATTTCTATTTTAGCCCCATTTGCCTAATGCATGGCCATCTTATTTACTACAGCTTTATAATAAGTCTTGCTCTCTAGAACGAAATTGCCCCACCAGTTTCCTTTTGTACAAAATATCTTAGCAAACCTTGGCCCTTTCAGGTTGATAAAGATTTGCTATGTTTTAACAATGTTTCTTTTTTTTTAAAAGATTTATTTATACAAGAACTGGGGTACAGGCCAAAGGCACGGGAGGGGGAGAGAATTCACTGTGGGGGGGGCGGGGAGTAGAACAGGCAGATGAACTGAAAACACTGCTGAGAGGAGCAGCGGACAAGGCAGGAGAGATCTGCTGCACCATGTAGGTTTCTCCCTGGCCAGCTGGGAATCGAACCTGCACTGCAGAGGCTGTGGACAGCTTCACGGCACTGCGTTCAATCTGCTGTGCCACCGGGGAGGCCCAACAATGTTTCTATTTTGGAATTGTACAGAATTTTTTCGGGGGTGGGACCCTCACCAGCTGGGAAATGAACAGGCGCTGCAGAGGCTGCGGGCAGCCTGGCAGCCCAGCGCTCAACCACTGCTCCACCAGGGGAGGCCCTGCACAGAACTTTTAATGTTAGTGCTTCCAAGATTAATTTATATTAAATTGTCTTATCCTTTCTCCTGGAGTAAATTCCAAGCATTAGAGGCCTTTTTAATTTTTTTCAGTAAAGTTTTATAAATTACTATTATTCATTTGTGAAGATTCACTCTAGTGAACATAGTATATTTATATTTTGTATTTAATTGAATTTTTGCTGCTGGTATATAGGAAAACTATTGTTCAGGAACCTTGCTGAACTCATAATTCTAAAAATTTATGTCTTAGGTTTTCTGTGGAGACAATCATGAATAATTATACCGTTTCTTCCTGTCCATCTTTTTTTTTCCCTCACTTTGTATTCTTTTTCTTTTGATTAAGGTAGCATCTCTATTACAATGTTGACTAAAAGTGGAATAATGAGAGATTCATTTTCACCTGATAACTAAAGGTAGTAGTTAAGTTTTGCTGTTAATTAACCGGTTCCCTATAAGTTTGTTTTTTTTTTAATATGCCATTGATCATAATAAAGAAATTCTGTTCCTAGGTTACAAAGATTTTACACTTTTTATTCTTAATGAATGCTGAATTTTATTAAGGAATTTCCTACTTTTATCGAAATGAAGTAAATTATTTAATATATGTTCTCAGGCTAAACCGAGCTGGTAGTCTTGTTAAAAACCTAGTTTTGGCACAGTCCATTGTCAGTGTCATTGTACAATAATGCTATATAACCAAACCACCCTAAAACTCAGTGAGTTAAAATAGTAATCATTTGCACTCATGAATTTCAGTCAGCTGGGGTGACTGCAGTTGCAGAGGAGGCTGATTAATCTGTATCAGCTCTGCTAATCTGAGTTTGTGAACATGTGCACATGGCGGTGGGCCAGCCAGTCTAGGGCAGCTCTTTCAAGTCACCAGCTGTGTGTTAGCCAACTGGCTCAGCTCCCCAGGACCCATTTCTCCTTAGACAGCAGACTCATCCTTGCATGTTCTTCCCCTGTGATTAGGGGGACAAGAAACAATTCTATTATCTGGGCCTCCTGGGTGGCAGAGGGGTGAAAGACAGCACTATCAAGCTATTGCCAGCCACTGCAGCATGAGTTAGATCTCTGGCAGGCCAGGGAGCAGCCCACATGGCGCAGCACACCTCTCCTATGTCACCCACTGCTCCCCTCGGCAGTGTATTTCAGCAGATCTGCCTGTTCTGCGCCCCACTCTCTCTGGTGAATCCTCTCACCTCCCCCCAAGTCTGATCTACACCCCAGTTCTTGTATGCATAAATAAATCTTAAAAATAAAAGTAACAACTATTATCAAATCACCCAATCCTACGCATATCATTTCTACCAAATTCCAATTGGCAAACAAATAGCACATGGAGAAGCCCAAGTCAAGTGAGAAGGAAGTATACGCTACCTTTAGTGAGAGGTATTACACAGGTACACAGCAAAGGGTATGGCTAGCAGGGAAAGGTAGAGAATTGGTGCCAATAATGCATTCTCTCTCTGTATATTCTAAAACATTGCTTGGTTTTCAGGATACAAGAGTCTTATTTAGTAAACAATTTTAGAATTTTCCTTTTGTGTCTTTGTGCTAGAAATGATTCAAATAATGATTCTGTTTTTTCCTCTTAACAAAAAATAGCAAATTAAGTAGTGTCAATATCTAGGACATCACTTTGCTCAGAAACTGCCTAAGGCCAGGAAACCTCTATCCTAACTCTACTAATTCCTATAATTTTGTTAAATTTGCTATGCTTCAGGAACTGATTTAGGTTGAAAAGTTTCAAGAATTTGTTCATATATTTTAATCAAAGATGTCACTATGGCTGTATCAGTGTAAGTTTAATTAGGAAAATAGTTGTGTTGAAGAGATAAGGGGTTTAATGTAGAAACTGGGATGGATGTGAGTATTGTTCAGGGACATTTTATTGCCAGGACATAGACTCCTTTGCCTTAACTGATTTCACAAGGTGAGTATAAAATAAGATTCCATTAATAATAGAATGTAAAATTTATAGACAAACAATCTAATAATGATTGCAGAAAGCCTTTGAGATAAAATGTTTTAACTATACCAAAGGGTATGAAAAACTACTTTAATAAGTGATCTAATACCGTGGTTATGCATGGGCTAATTAATAGATCATAATATCCCTGAAATTAATCTATAAATCAACACAATAGCAATAAACAGAGCAGCTGGAGGCATTAAACATACTCATTCTAAAATATATGTGGAAGGAAAATCAAAGTCTAGATGGATTGAAATAAAGGTTTTCCCTGTCATTCTGGACCATTTTATTGCTAGCTTGACTCTGCTAGACACACGACTGAGACTTTAATATTTGAAAAAAACCAAGAACATGGTCTTGGAATGAGTCACCATTTTTTATGACAGAGGCTGCTTGCTGATGAAGGTCCTAATCAGAAGTGGTATTTTCAAAGCAAGGGCTGTAGTGGAACAATGCTCAGTGTATTTCTGAAATTGTCTGTTTTCCCTATTCTTTCAAAACCATCTGAGGGACTATCTGTAGTGCATTGAGACTGACTAAAGCTAAAGTGTGTTTAAATCAAAAGCATGTGCAGCCATCACCAAAATACAGATGCTTCTGGGGCCTTATTCAAACCAGAAGGAGGAACAGGCCCAGACACAGTTAACGTGAAGCCTCTTGTGACACGGATTCTAGTCTGCAGGGTCTTCTCACCAACACCAAGCCTTCATTTGACATCTTTCTCAATGCATTTCCTCCAATGTTAAGGTTGAACATATTCAGTTGTTCATCTTTTACAGGCAACCAACTGATGGAGCAGCTGTTGCTTATGTTTGTATAGATACGTAAATATATACTAAAATCTCATGTGCACTTTCTCCCCTATCAATCTCCCTCTCCCCACTACACAAACCTATGTTTTTATCTCTAGATCTCTCTCAGCCTCTAGCTCAGTAGCTCTATTCCTCTATCTATTGTGATTTCTAGCTGAGTCTCTATCCCTCTCATATCTATCTCTAGCTCTCGACCACTATGGCTCACAATCTCTGTATTTCAAACTCTCTCTGTACCTCACTATATCTATTTTTATATTTATATACATATTGCTACATCTCTATTTCTTGCTCTATCCATCTCTCCAACTCTGTCTCTCCTGTCACTCACCCTCGATCTCTCTTCCTCTCTATATATATCTTTCTATCTCTGTCACTTTTTTATGTATAGCTGTACACATCTCTCTATTGCTCTACCTCTCTCCCTCACTCTAGGTCCATTGCTCTACATCTCTAGCTTTTCTCTCTATATATCCACATCTCTCAATCCCTCTCTTATATTTATATAGCTATATCGTTAGCTCTATACATCTTTCTTGATCTATTTCTCAATCTCTGTCTCTGTATAACGTAATCTCTATCTCTGTTCCCTCTATATCCCTTTATATATATATATAGATATAGATATAGATATATAATCTGTTTGCTTCTGTCTAACCCTTTCTATATCTCTCATAGATATCCCTCTCTGTATGTTTCTGTCTGTCCCTATTTCTAGTTGTATCCTTAATCTCTCTCTAGCTTTGTCTGCCTCTCCTTCTATCACTCTCTATAGATACAGCTTCATCTCTTGGTCCCTCTCTATATAGTTGTATAACTTTATCTTTCTCTACCTCTCTATCTTGATCCCTCCATATGTAAATCTCATGCTATCTCTATCCATCTAAATCTCTAACTATACATCTTCCTATCTCAACCTCTGTCTATCACTATATCCCCCTCTCTCTGTCCTATATGTATGTCCACGTCTCTACCTCTTGATCTACCTCCTCAAATCTCTAGCTCTATATCCCCTCTCCCTCTATATCCCACAATGTAGTAGATATGGAGGAGAGAGGCAGTGCTAAATCTACTTCTGTCTCTGCTTCCCTCTATATCTCCAACTTCTCTATGTGTGTCTCAATCTCTACTTCATCTCTCTCTATATATCTTTCTCCCTGTACCTCTGTCACTCTTTGTATCCCCACCTCTCGATCCCTACTTCTATCTCTGCATCTGTTTCTACCTCTTTCCCTGTATATAGACATATACATATAATGAACATATGTAATCTATATATCTCTCTACCTTTGTCTCTATCACAATCTCTCTCTCTCTATATATATATATATCTATATATATCTTATTTATCCCTAGCTCGCTATGTCTCTAGTCCTCTGCATCTATTTCTATCCCTCTTGCTCTACCTCTCTATTTGTATATATTTCTCTCATTACCTCTATATAGCTGTCTCACCACCTCTGTCTCTACTTCTGTCTCTATAGACCTTTGTCTCTTTATCTCTGGCTTCCTCTCCACCTCCCTGTATCTCTATCACTCTCCATATGTATATCTTTCTCTAACTATCACTCTATCTCCCCTCTCTATCCCTCTGCATGTACATATATATATACACACATCTTTCCTTCTATATGTATGTCTTTATCATTATCTCTTTATATATGTATATCAAAAATCTCTACCTCTTCTACTTCTAACTCTACCTCTCTATTCCATTCACTTTGCTATCTCTGTCACTATATATAGATATATATATGCATATCTGGCTGTATTTATATATCTACCTCTCCATAATCTCTCTACATATATATACACACATATATAATCTATCTCAATCTGTATATCTGGTTATTATCACTACAATCTTTATGTGTCTGTCTATCACTATCTCTCACTCCCCTCACTCTTCTGCATATATCTTCCTCTCTCTATCCCTCTCCTGTGTGTGTGTGTGTGTGTATACTCTCTAGCTCTGTCACTATCCACCATTCTATGTCTCTTTCTGTCCCTCTCTATTCTATTTCCCTCTATCTCTGTCTCCCTCTCTGGCTGTCACTATATATATCTAAAATAGTTATAGACCTATAAAAAATATATATAAATAGCTAGGGAGAAATATATTTATAAGTCTAATCATTACTTAGATAGGTCTAGATATATCTATCTGTATTTACAGATATTTATATATACATACCAGGCAACCAATCAGAGATGAGAGCCATCATTTTGCTAGAACATCTTTCTAAAGTGAATAAGTAGTTTGAAACAGAGAAACTGGTTGCCCTTCATTTATTTTTTCACCTGTAGAACCCAAATTCAGGTATTTCCAAACCTAAAATATTTTTTTCTTGGTTGCATTAATGTGACAGTGCCACTCACAGGGGACACTTCAGGATTTCTTAATCATTGTGATGATTTAAGAAAAAAACCACAAATTCCCACCAGTTTTTACTAATATGGGTCTGCAATGAGTTGGACAATCTCACATATCAAAGAATTAGGATCTTTATAAATTATGAATATAACATAGGACTCGTTGTGGGTAGACAATCTGTCAATCTAAACTGATGATAACCTAATTACAAAATACATTTGCATAATTTTAATATATATTAAAATTTGCAGGAATTCAACTACCATGAAAACAAAAGTAGGAGTACTTGGTTTTTATTCAGAAACTTTCAACAATGTTTCCTCATTTCAAAAAACCATGTCATAGATAGCAACTCTTTTTTGGTTATCAGTCTGCATTTATAACATGTTTTATTTAAAAATTATTATTTTATTTCTCCTGAAGTTACAGTTATGACATTAGATTGTTCTGTGGATATGTCTTTTGTCAGGCAAATAGAATGCAAGCACTTTCTTGTACTCCATGCCTTATCCTCTGATATCCTTACTTGAGAGACTTTTATATCTTGTCAAAAAGCAGGTCTATCTGGAATTCACATTTTTTTTTCTGTTTTTTTTTTCCCTAGAAATTTTATGGTTTTAGCTCTTTGTTTATTTCAGTCAAATTTTATGTATAGCATAAGGAATAAGTTATTGTTTTGCCTGTGGCTGTCCAGTTGTTTCAGGATAAGTAATAAAGATAATAGGTGCAACTTTGTATTAAGTTTGTTAAAAACCAATAGATCAATATAACTTTCTGGACTCTATTCTGTTACATTGTTCTATTCCTTTTCACATAAAAACTCTATTTACTGTGGCTTCATACTGTCTCAAGATTAGGTGGCATATTTTCCCGAAAATTGTTCTAGGACCTTTGTGCACATGTGTGTCTGTGTATAGATACATATGTGTATATATATATATATATATATATATATACACACACATGTATTTTTCCTCAGTGATAATCACCTGAAACCTATAGTGAAATGTTACTTCAACAAAAATAAGGAAAATTAAATTCAAAATTCTCAGTAATAACAATTTTCATTTTAACATTTTAATTCTCTGTTCAGCTTTCCTGGTTCAGAGCATGTTCTTAAGTCTTGGAAGAAGGAGAAAAACTGTTTTTCTATCATTGAACTTAGTCCTGTTTGTGTTTAGTTGGGCAGAAATGCCATAATGCTCTGGAATTTCTGCAGGCTATAAATTATCTGTACCTATTCAGAACTTCTGTGAAAATCATAGGGCCAAACATAAATTTTAGATAATTTTGTATCCTCCAGAACTCAAAACTATGGAAATTTGAATTTGATTTTATTAATAAGGACATAATGGCTTCATGGACTTCGATGGGCCTTGGAGTCCTATAGTTTTGTAGTATAACATGTTAGATTCAGAGGTCACCACTCCAAATTGTGATAGGAGGAAGCAAAGACCGACCTTGCCAGATATCACAGAAGTAGATAGCATCAAGATGAAGATTAGAAATTGGGAGCTTTGTCTGTAGTGTTCACTCAGTACCCACTTATGCCTCAGGAACTAGCTTCATTGTGAGTTCTGTATATACTGTAATTGCACAAGGATGTTTCCAATTGATATGTCACGAAGATCTAAACAGTTTAACTTGTTCAAACCAATAGCTACCATGAATTTCCACTCTGAGGCCAGAGAAAGGGAACCACAGACAAGAGAGCATCTTTGCATTTAACTGAAAGTTCCTTAGAAATCTAAAGATTGCTACAGCAAAGAAATTCTTTTGATTATCTAGAAAAGCAATGCCTAATCCATGTCACATCTGTGATGGTAAAGCACCTGTTCAGATAAAAGGAGACTATTTGCACCAGATACCTTTTATCGAGGTAAAGTACAAACAAATCCATAAACCTGACATAATTCTCTCATTACATTATTCTGGTGACTCTTGCTACAGAAATATTTTAAGTTATAAAGTTTTTGTTAGATATTACACTGTTCCTTCAGATAGAGAACTGCCTGGTAGCCACTATGTTGAATGACCCTTGAGATTTTGTGTAGCAGTCATCATCTAGAGTCTATATACAAACCATAATTCCACATGCTCTTCCATGAGAGCCTTTGAAAACATCCTCACCCCCAGCTGAGTTTTTAAAATGCAGGACCAAGAATGGCTTTCCTAGCTAGAGAAAAGTTCATGCCAAGCAGTAACTCAGGGCTACAACACAAATTTTTCAAGTGGAAATGAAGTTTTCTTCTGAAAACTCAAGCTTTGGACAGTAACCATAAAATTATGACTACTTAAGAAATTAAGTCATTGGGAAGATTAGTCTCATATGTGATTAAGCAAGGTAATCAACTTTATGTGTGAAGGGATTATCAAGAATGAATGTTGTGAATACCCTCCCTTTCCAGGTATTGGTCTTCATTACATTTGGGGATCCAAAAATGGATAAAACATGGTTCTCACTCCCAAGGAATTCAAATCTAGTCTAGAGACATTAGTATGTAAATATAAGTGCTGTAATCTAGTGGGAAAAGCTCAGGGTCTGCAGTCATACAGACCTAGTGTTGAACCCAGCTTTGCCATTTATTAGCCGAGAGACCTTAAGCAAGTTACTTAAATTCTCCTAGGCTCTACTTTTCTTACTTATAAACCAGGATGCCTCTCTTCTGCAGCACTGTGAGGATAAAGGGGATAATACATGGAAAGAGCTTAGCACATTTCCAGGTATTTGTATGCAAGATTTCCATCATTATTATGACATAAGGTGCAAATAAACAAGTGCTAATAGAAATACAAGCAGAGAGCCGTAGAAGCAATTTATTCTGCCTGATGATTAGACCTCTGTTCTGAGCTACTTACATCCTTTACAAAAGTAGCACAAATTGAATGTGTTTGCTGAGATGTTTAGGACATTTTTAGAGAAAACACTCATGAGGTTATTGCTATTCCACTCAAAGCACAATAGCTAAGCAAGGGATAACCGGGTGTCTGAAACTGCCATCTGTATGGCTGAGGAGAAAGCCAAGTTACGTAATTTTTTTAAATTGTGTATTAAAATTAAATCATAAGGAAACCCAATTTACCTCACAGGGAAGTTAACATAGGACTCTTTAAGGGCCTCCCTGGTGGCGCAAGGGGCTAAGTTTCAGTGCTATCAAGCTATCAGCAGCCACTGCAACAAGAGTTCAGTCCCTGGCCAGGGAGCTAATCCACTTGGTGCAGCAGATCTCTTCTGTCTTGCCTTCTGCTCCCCTCAGTGGTGTATTTCAATAGATCTGCCTGTACTGCTCCCCACTCTGTCTCTGGTGAATCCACTCACCGCCACCCCCACCCCCACCCACACCTCTGGCCTACACCCCAGCTCTTATATGCATAAATAAATAAAATAAATCTTTAAAGAAAAAGAAAAACATACGAATCTTTAAACACTCAATAGCTTCTTTAAGAAGTAGACTCATCTAGAAGATTATATAGACCCAGTTTTACTTTGCTTGGATTACTGTAACAAACATTTATTTCTCATAGTTCTAAAGACCAAGAAGTGTTGCATTGGCAGCACCACACTGATAAACGGGAGTTGTGGAGAAGGCTACACCATGCAGGATACTGCAGAACAAGCAAGATCCTGGCCTTTTTATTGATAGAATAGTCATACAGCATTAGTTATGTGGGGTAGGACGACAAGGAGAAACGTATGGATGAAACTAAAGAATGTGTTTTTGTCATCTAGAGCTTCAGGGGAACATGGGTCTGCTGACCAGATAATTCTTATCTGTTTGACGACCAAGTGTTGAAGCCAGGCCCACAGCCATGGTTCTAATAGCACTCCACTGATCAGCTTCTGGGGTCCCTTTATATCAGTCAACTGTCCCCTGGGCATTCCCAGTCATACCTCATGATTCATACCCTTCCCAGGGTGATCAAGCTTTCTGCTTTTGATTGATTTGAAAAGCACCTTGTAAGGTTTGGCTATGACTGATTGGGCAGTTCTGACCTTGTATAGAAATGCAGAACTGCAGGTAACAAAGAATGGTGGCCGAACGGGCTGCTTAAGTCTAGCAGACGCACAGAGATGTCTATGTTCAAGGTGCTGACAAACTTCCTTCCTGGTGAGTGTCCTCTTCCTGCCTTGCAGCTGACCACCTTCTCACTGTCCTTACAGGATGGATAGAGGAAAGTAGTACACTTCCTCTTATTATTCTCATGACCTCAGTGTAAACCGGACTATCTACCTACCAGCCCTGACTCTTCATACCACCACACTGGGAAAAATACACCCAGTTCATAGCAGACCCCAGAGACAGTTAAATTATAGCTCTATCATCTCAAACTGTGGTACAAAGACTTTTAAAGTAAACTACTGTAAGACAGTTTGAGATTTACAGCATAACTACAAAGGAGGAGTTCCTGTAGACCCCACACCAGGTCTCCCCTGTGAACATTTACATAGTATTGTAGCCACTTTAAAGAAAATGGATAAACCCACATATCGCATTTGATTTGGATGGCACCAGTGATGCCACAGACTGAGGTTATAAAAATTGTATTGCTAATATAAGACTTTTTGAGAAGAGCAGGACACACTGTCCAAGTAGATGTTTCCAAATGAATTGAAAAACCCAAGGAAGGAGAGTGACTTAAGAGTTTTTATTATGGTTACAGGATTAGAGCAGGGTGGGAGTTCCCGTATGTGGGTAGGACCTTAAGTGCTTGAATCGCCAGTACTGTCCAAAGAAAAAGCACCCAAGCTGTCTTACTAGCATGCTCTGATGTGGGGCAGAAGAGGAAAATGGAGGAGTAAGCTTAAAGTTGACCTGTAGTCAAATAACAATATATGAAGTCAAATACTCACACACAGATGGTACATTTGTAAAATTAGTGAGTCAATATATTTTTATTAACTAAAGTTATCTTATCCATTCCACTAGTACTGTTTTTTTGCTACTGTTCCAGAACCTCACTGAGTACATCATATCCTGTCAGTGATGTCTTTAAGCTGCTCTTGGTTGTAACAGTTTCCCATACTTTGCTTTTTGATGACCTTGATATATTTGTGGAGTACATTCTCTAGACTTTTTCTTGGTTGGGATTCATCTAATCATAAGGGTCTTTCCTTATGATTATATTGAAGTTGTGGATTTAGGGGAGAAAGATCCCAAAGGTAAAGTGCCATTTTATTACATTATATCAATATCTATGCTATATCATACTTGTCCACATGATGTATCACTATTGACCTTAATCTTGATCACTTGGCTGAGACAGTGATGTTATGATTCTCTGTTGTACAGTTATTCTTTTGTTACCTCTTTTAGAACACAGTCACTATGTGCAGCCCATACTTGGGGAGTACAGATTTATGACTACTTCCTAAGGGGAAAGAATTTGTTATTTGTAATTCTATATAGGAGATTTGCTTAGTCTCCCATTTATTTATTCAATCATTTACTTATGTCACTGTGGACTCGTGGATATATTTTATACATTGGAATATAATCAACATTACTTAATTTTGTTGCTCAGATTGTTTCAACTGTGGCCATTGGGAGCTGTTTGAGCTATTTTATCTTGAGCACTTTCTTACTTTCTTAGCACTAAAAACTACTCTACATTCATCTTATGCCTTTCTTGCCCAAACCTCAGAATTAGTCATTTCTCCAAAGATTCCTAGTTCCTTTTATTGGAGAATGAAATTAGAAGTCAAGATCTAGGCATTAGCTATGTTCATTGTTTCTGGGTGTTGGTGCTACTCGACCCTGTCAGCTAACAAAGCAAAACCAATATGGTATGTATGTTGAGTGAAAGTTCAAAAACATCTTACCTTTGAAAGTCATTTTTCAAATAAGGTCTCAGTTAAGGTAGGACACCATTGACCCCTCAATCAAGTCACATTCAGAGTCTCTTAGAGGACCTCAACAATTTCTGTGTAAGTTTCTTCTCTATCTTACATTTTCAGTTAGTAAAACGATGTGATTTTGTTTCTTTTTAAACAATTTGCTGGCAACAATATTGTGACATTGTACCCATTGCCTTCCTGGCAAATGGGGGTTTGCTGTTTATGGAAGATAATGTCCCAGAGTCTCAGGAGAAACCAAGCCTACAAACAGCTTGACCTGGGACTTGAAACTCTAGGCTACTGTCTAAGCCACCCAGTCTATGGTAAAGTTTTATAGCAGCCCTAGCAAAGTGCATCCTCCTTAATACTTTTTTAAATTTCTATAATAGTATATGCGCAGTATATATTAGGATAGTGTATGACACATTAATCTTCTGGATAAGTGAATCAGCTGCCTGAAGACAAAAACTTCATAAATAACTGTCTACTGATCCTTTGATTTTCTCTATTAAATTATGCATTAGGAAACAGCATATGAGATCTTGGTGATCAACCAGAAATCCTGTAATAATACTTTCTAATAGACTGTAAGTTTCTTATAACAAAGGCCCCAAGATTTTCAGAATAACAAGCATTATCCTCTATTTCTAGTTCAAAAATCTAGTAACCATAGTCAACACTGCACTTCCCCGCACCAGGCGTTGGTGCCTACACTTCACTATTAGTAAGAATATCTGAAACAAACTCCCTCCAAAAGCAAGGTTTTTAATCTGCTCATTAGGGGTCTAGTCAAAAATATTTATTTGGGGGCCTCCCCAGTGGTGCAGCAGGTTGAACGCAGTGCTGTGAAGCTGTCTGCAGCATAGATTTAATTCCTGGTCAGCCAGGGAGAAACCCACATGGCGTGGCAGACCTCTCCTATCTTGCCCACTGCTCCCCTCAGCAGTGTATTTCCATCAATCTGTCTGTTCTGCTCCCCAATCTGTCTCTGGTGAATTCTCTCACCCTCCCCTGCCTCTGACCTATGCCCCAGTTCTTGTATAAAAAAAAAAATAAATCTTTTAAAAAATATATTTATTTGGAGTTTTAAGGTGGCGACTACAATTTTATGTCTTACATCTAAGATACAGAAGCAAGTGACCTTTCCAATCTGTGAAGCCACGAGTACTGGGCTGTCAGTCAACAGTGACTGCAGGCCCCAGCGGGAAAAGCCATCCTCAGCAGCAGTTTTCTTCCCACTTCTACTTGCAAATGAGCTTATTCGTAGTCTCTCTAGATAGATATTTTTTTCTGCCCTTTGGAGATTCTATAAGGACACTTGCACAGACACAAGCAGGCAGAAAGAGCTTCCCCTGAAAGGGACAGATTTGTTAGAAGAGGCCTGTATACTCACAGGCAGGCAGCTTTGGGAAAAGAGCTGCTGCTTTGCAAAGGGAGAAGGGTGGTTAAAGAAACACCTGCATAGTCGCAGGAGAGCTGCATTCCGAGTTTCTCTTTAAAACGTGGTTAAAAGCAGCACATAGCACTTTGTCACCTATCAACAGTGACTTTGTAAGTTGTTCTTAGAGCTCCAAGTTTAGTGCTCTCACGAGCTTTCAAGGCATTATACTATTCATTTTACCAAACACCAAAGTACAAGACTCACAGCTTTCTAACCTACAAAATCTGCTTGAAAACTAGGCCAAAGCAGTTCCATTTTTAGGCAACAAATTTTACTATGGTCATTGTCCAAAATAAGCGGGAAGGGGTTTTTTATACTGTATTTTAAAACAAAACCATTGGCTACCTGGAGTAGCAGCATCAGGACCTCAGAGAAAACTCAGCTGCTAGGTCAGAGAAGCTGATCGAAGCAACAAACCAAGATGAAAATAACAATTAGGCCTTTAATCAAGTACTGCAGTAGTTTAAGCAAAAGGCTGAAACCAGAGAACGTGCTGACTCTCCCATCATTTTCCCCCATGCAGCTGGGAGAGAATTAATCAGTAAATCGCTATACTAGGTACAGTAGACCACATATAGAAGTGGGGTCCCACTACACTAGGTAGGGTAGACCCTATATAGAAGTGGGGTCCTCTTACTGTTGAGGAAACTCTGAACAAAAGGCTCCTGCAAGTTTATGGATGCTGGACAGGAGACTAGTGTGGAAAGGATAGAGCTTCAGTAGAAAAGTGGTAAGAGGACCTACCCTGGTGGTGCAAGGGGTTAAGACGCAGCCTATGAAACTGTCCGCAGCCTCTGCAGCATGAGTTCCATCCCTGACTGGCCAGGGAGCAACCCACATGGTGAAGCAGACCTCTCCTTCAGCGGTGTACTTCTGTCAATCTGCCCATTCTGTTCCCCACTCTGTCTCTGGTGAATCGTCTCACCCCCCACACCTCTGGCCTGTACCCCAGCTCTTGTATGCATATATAAATTTAAAAAAAAGTGTTAAGAGTGGGGAAAAGGATCTTTCAAGGCTTCCTCCTCTTCCTCTCCCCTTAATAAGGAGGGCTGAGCAGAGGTACTAGAAGGGGCTCTCAGGAAGAAGGGCCCAGATATAACAGACTTCTGAATGAAGGCACATGGACTAAGAATGCAAGTATGTCTGATGCATAGCAATCCAGGTACCCCACTCTTGGCTGCAACCCCCTTTAGAGCATATAATATACTGGCTATGCACTGAGTGTTGTGTATAGGAATGTGGATAGTTTTTCCCTGTGAGATTTATCAGGTAAAACCTTTATAATTGCCCACAGTCTGCTCTGAAAAATCATACATGGCATTTTTTTTTTCAATTAGATACTAAATCTCAGCATGCAGCAGGGCCTTCAGGAATGAGTCCTAGGGGGCAAGGGTGGGGGACTCAGAACTAACCCACCAGTCACTACAATCATGAGTCACTTAAGGGAACATGGTCTGAGAAATGCTTTGTTAGGTGATTGTGATGTTGTGTATAGAATGATGTTATTCTCTAAACAGTACTTCTCCATTTTGTTGGCATAGCAATTCAGGAGGGCAACCAGGAAGAGGAGTTGGCTCATCCATGACTTACAGCTCCTGTAATACTTTGGCAGTGTGTGCAACAGTGTCACTAGGCAGTAGGAATTTGGGGCCACCTTCATGTGCATGGTTCATGGTCCATTGTTGACCAACCTTGGTATGTAGTGCCTGGCTGTGCTTCTGAGGTTTTCATGTTTTGACTAATGGAACTAATCAACACCTGACATCCATAACTGATACCCAGTGGAAATGGGATGCTGTTATCACCACTGCCATGTTCATTACCACCACAATCACCTCTAGGCAGCCAGGAGTCTGAGAATGGTCCCTAGAGAGTATTACAGGAAAAACCTCATTTCTCCACAGCCTAATTTTCCACAACCAACCAATTATAGGAAGATGAAGATAGAGTTTATATGAACAAGAGAGCAAATAAGTTCTTCCTCACATTCTTAAATGGTATGGTTTTTGGACTTTAATGAGCACTGTGTTCGTCTCTGAAAAACGGGAAAATGCTTGGAAACAGTTCCTGCCGGTAAAGAAACTGAAAACATTTCCTCAAGAAGTTCATCACTCAATCATTTGTGATCTTAGTAGACTGTGTAGTTATACTGCACAATATGTCTGACACCCATTATGACTCCTCACCTCTCTAAAATAGCTGACAGTTTTCAAATTCTCCCCTTATAATACAGGGGAATTTCCAAACTTCATACCTAAATGAATCATAGTGCCCAAGAAGATCAAGTTCCTTCCAAGAAACAGTGTCATTCCTCTTATTAAGAGCAGGGGCATAAATGGCATTTATGATTCTATACATGATTTTAAGAATAATTAAGCAACTGGGGACCAGTTACTATTACAATAATTATAAGAAGCAAAGCTCTCTAACTGAATGAACCCCACTGAAATATTTAATAAAGTCTGAGAAGTACCATTTGTCATGTGAGGAAACACTGACTTCAGGCAAATACCAGCTGATAATAAAAAGAACAGCAATAGTACCTACCTTCATTATACCGGTCTCTCCCCCACTAATCACTTAACCTCGTATGCCTTTGCGAAAACCTCATTAGTAAAAAGGAGACCTGCCTACTAAGCATAATGTAATGCTTTAATGGGCTTCAGAGATCATTTACATATATGACTCAAAGCACTGAAAAGCAAATTCTATTTTGATATGTGAAGGCATTAATTGAGCATTTTTACTGGGTATCAATTTTCAGGATAAAATAAAAGTTCTCTTGGGGAATCTAAATTTTAAAGTCAGAAATTAAGTGGGATAAAGGTATTTTGGTAACATTTGGTTAACTAAGTTTTCTAATAAAATTTTTTTAAATCCTGTTTAGCCTTAGTAGTAATTTCTTCACCTAAATGATGTCTATTTTTCCTTGGTTTATCATCCAAGTGTCACTTCCTGAGAAGCTCCTTGGACCCAAACAAAAGCTCTATATCAGTGCTCCTTAGGAATTATAATTCCTAAGGAATTCCTGTTTTGCATTTACCTTCTTTTCTACTAGAGTATATATATATATATATATATATATATATATATATATACTTTATGTATATATACAGTGGATAGAAACTATAGCATGCTAAACTTTGTTAAATAGCACTAACATGCTGCTTAGTACAAAATAAATCCATACTGAATGAAATAATGAATGAATGAAGCCAGAGTTAACCATGTGATATCCTGGAGACTAAGTTTGCTTCCAGTAGAAAGATCAGAAACCAGCATCAGTTATCAGTATGGACAGAACCATAGATGCACAGAGAACAGTTTCTCAAGGTCATTGTATGCATGGCTATGGGGTCTGGACTTCATGCTCTTAAATTGACTCTGGATATGAGGAACTGGATAAAATCACTGATGTAGGATGAGACATACATTAGTTAGCAGTCCTTGGTGGTTTCCTTAGTATACATGCCCCCTTCTTCTTTCCCCAAAGTATCCTAAATTGCCAAGCCATTCAGAATAGGAAATGTATACCTACTCTCAGCTCCAACCCTATCTATTCCTTCCCTACCACCAGCTTGCCCTGGTCAATGGTGACTGATTCAAGAATGGACACTTAATACAAATCAAACCAAAAAAGCATCTGGAGATTCAGTGCCTGGACATTTTCAACCATTGGGGAAATAATGAATACTTTTTTTTTATAAACTGTGAATGAGAAAGTAAGCAGCCCCAAGAGCTGCTAAGGCTATTGGTTCGAAGAGTTGCCTTAGAATAGAACCAGCAACAAGGAAGCAGAGTCAAATATAGGAAAGAACAAGTTTCTGGTCAGTTTAAGTCTTGGATAGAATCTGCCCCTGTATTCCTTTGTAAGACCTTCAGACGCATGAGAAACTGTTCCTCTCAAAGTAATCACACAATACTCTCACGAACCTGTTACAACAACTAACATACAAAATATATACTATTAAAAAAAACAAAGTATATGCTATACTGAAATGATTTAGATATGCATCCTATCAGGGCATCAGTCATATCTTGTCATAGGATGGTGACTGGCCCATATTTAGTGCTCTACAGACCTTTACTGAATTAATAATTGAGTAAATGAATAAGAGCTACAATAGAGTTCAATTGTATTTCCAAATTTTTTTTATTCCAGATAAATTTTAAAAAATCATGTTCCCTTTTTCTCTAATTGTATTTTAAGAGGCAATTAGATGTTAACATTTTACATTCATTTTACTCAAGGTTTTATAAGAAAATGATGGACAGTATAAGCTTATTGGAAAGTGATATCCTCGGCTTCTTATTTCTAGAGGTATAACAAGAAAACTAAAACAATTAAAACCAAATTATTTCAAATTTGTCACTTTGTCAAGATTCCTTGATTTACTTTAGAATAAGAGCTTATAAACTTTCCTCTAGAGGCAGTGTCTGCTATGAACATTGTCTATGGTAATGCATAATTGGAAAATTAAAAAGCATATATAAATGCAACATTATACTACAAAAATGCTGGCAGTGCCCCAGGGTTGATATTATTTGCTGTTATATATCTCTGAGAATTTACTTTGCCTGTGGTAAATAATTTAATAATTCCCTTCTTCAGTAAAATTAGGGCATCAGCAGAGAAGTAAACTTCATAACACAAGCAGCAAGTTCCCATTTTTCACCATAATGTGTTCCTAGAAACCATGTTGAGAAGCAAACTGATTAAAAATAGATTTTTGCTTTCAGACATTTTTTTGTTAGGTTTATAAAGAAGTTACCTATTCACATAAGTAATAATTATGGATTGGTTAGGTAGAATGTTAACTGTGGCCCTCTTCTGGAGCCAAGAGATAATAACTGGCCAATGAGTGATACTGGTACTGGGATGACTGAGGGACTCTTGAGAACACAAATTATTTATTATTATGTTGTGAACTGTCTTTGTTTCCCCAACTGTTCTGTAGAATAAGCTGCTACACATGAGAGGCCTCAGCTCCAAGGCTAAATTGGTGAATATGGAAGAATCATGCAGCAGCAGAAGACTAGGAGGAAGAATCCAGCTAAAACAGTAATTCCTGGTCAAGGAGACAATGAGGAGTCACCCTGCAGGAGTCCCCAAGAGTTATGGAAGGTGTTGGGCTCTGCAAGTGAGTGGTGGAATAATTGTGATAGATTTCTACAGATCTGAAAGCACAGGGTGAATCTCAGTAGTGTATTGTATAATGTGCAGAGTTCTAGGTGAAAAAAAAATTGTCATCTGGAAACCTGTCTGAAACCTTTAGGCACTGAGAAACAACTAGGCAATTGACTATATTTTCCATTTTCCACGGCAATATCAAGCAATGTAAGGCAGCAACCTAGAATCATGAAATCTGTACTTCCCCAGAGAATTCCTTGACATTTTTCATCTTTTACATCTGCCTATTACACAAACCACTATGAGGGCTAAAAATGCGTACAGTGCTGAGCTGGCTCTCGCTATTGCCCCAGTTTTTCTATCATAGACTATGAGACCATGTTGGACCTCAGATGAGATTACATAATACCCCTTTGTCAAACTTAGCAAAGTAAACACAATGTTTAGATATTTAAAATTCAATGGACCAAATTAGGAATTAATTTAAAGAAAAAAGTCAAATTTGTGAAAGCTAAGAATAAAGAGGAAACCTTTAAAGAACCCAGAGAATATATTACATGAACAAAAATAAACATATGAATGATGGCTTGTGGAAATAATGGCAGCCAAAAAACAATGGGAAATGAAAAAATACAGTTAGCACAGAAATTAAGAAGTTTTTTAAGTGAAGGGAAAATAAAGGTACCAAAAACTGAGAACTCGTTGATGGTAATTTATATATACTAAATCAGAGGCTACAGGAATTTATTCAGGTTGAAAAAAATGACATATGGAAACTCAGGCCTACACAAAGGATTTTGAAGAGCATCATAAATGCAAATAAATGGATAATTTTTAAATTGTTTACTTTCCTTCACTAAATTTCTTTAAGGTCTTTGAACGTATAAAGAAAAATTTATTGTACGGTTTATAACGTACATGTTATGTGGTACAGATAGCACAAGAGGCTAGAGTAAAAAGTTAAGTGGCACTATATTGCTGAAGGTTTGTAAGTGGTAATTCTACATAGATCATGGTGAGTTGAAGGGTATTAGCGCCCCCCCCCCTCCGCTAGAGCAACCAATAAAGGTAAATTCAATGAGCTATAACTTAAAATCCAAAAGAGGTCCATGGATTGAATTTTATCCCCCTAAAATTCACGTATTAAAATCTAATCCCTAGTATGTAATAATGTGACCATATTGGGTATGTAGTGTCTTTATAGAGGTAATCAAGTTAAAATGAGAGCATTAGGATTAGTCTGAATCTAAGAGAATAAATTGTCTAAAGGGGGGGATTTGGAGACAGGCCAAATAGGAAGAAAGCCATGTCAGCATGGAGATGACAATCTATAAGTATTTACAAACTAAGTCAAAGGCAGAAATTTTGCAGAACAGAAATTGATGAGCTAATGTTATAATATATATGAAACTTCAAAGGACATAGATTAGTCAGTCTTGAAAGAACTGAAGAAATTTCATCAACTGACTTCAAGTCTTAGCATAAAGCAATACTAATAAAAATAGTATGACATTGGCCTAATAACAGTCAAATTGATCAGTGGAACAGTAGAATCCAGAGATAGACCAATTTATAGAAGGGCAATTACTTTCCACAAAACACCAAGGTTATTCAGTAACCTTGGGAAAAAAAAATTTATGAAAAATGTGCTTTAATAACAGTACCCACATATTAAAAAAAAGTGAACTCTACCTAGCCCATAAAAGATTTTGAGATAGACTATAAGCTTAAATATAAATGCTAAATCAATAACACTTTTAGAATAAAACATAGAACACTGTATTTGTGGCCTGGAGTTAGGCAAACATTTCTTAAGACACAGAAACCAATAGCTGTAAAAGAAAAAACCAGATATTAAACTAATCAAATTTTAAAAGGTCTGTTCATCAAAAGGAAACCATGAACAAAATGAATAGGTAATGCTCAGCCTGGGAGAAAATATTTGTAAAACAATTATTTCTGACAAGATTTATTTTCAGAAAATATAAATAACTCCTACAATTCAACAACCAAAGAATAATCCTATAAAAATGAGAAAGGCTTGAACAGAGACTTCACAAAGAGAGCTATACAAATGGCAATAAGCCCATAAATAAAGCACTCAATATTATTAACCCTCAGGGGAAAAAAAATGCAAGTTCAAAACATAAGAAGATACCATTATACACTCAGTACGATGGCAAAAAGAACAAAACCAAATGTTGGAAACACATGGAGGAACCATAACTCTCACACGCTGCTGGTAACAATGTACAATAGTATACCCACTTGGAAAACAATATGACTATTTCTTCTTAAGTTAAACATATACTCAACCTATGATCCAGCATTTTCACACTTGGGTATTTTTCCAAACAGAAAATAGATGTCCATGAAAAGACTTTCAGGAATATTTATAGCAATTTCTATAATAATAAAAACTAAGCAACATAAGTACCCATCAATAGAATTAACAAATTGTGTTATTTGTATAAAAGTGATATTAATCAGCAATAAATGTATTACTGACACATTCAACAACTTGAATGAATCACACTGGTGTTACATGCTAAGCAAAAAATAAGGCAGACACTATAAAGCACACCTATTGTATAATTATATAAATTCTAAATCAAGGAGGATTAATCTATGATGATGAAGATCAGAAGTTGTTCACTGGGGTAGAGAGGTCTATTAAGGAATTTTCTGGAATGACATATTCTCTATTTGCTAGGGCTGGTGGTTACAAAGGTGTATGTATTTGGGAAATGTCAATGAGTATATACTTAAAATCTGTACATTTCACTTTATGTAGATTTTAAATTAAAAGCAATGCTTAAAATAAAAGTATCATGGGGGGGGCGAAGATACATATGCCACAAACAAAAATTTTCAGTGCCATAATTGCATACAATCACTATCAGAAAACTCACAATATACTAGTGAATTTATAATTCAGGGCTCTAAGGTACACTGAGCAACACTAACAGTGTATCAGGAAGACACAATATGGCAGCCTTGTCCGAAGTCAAAGATGGAAATTAGCTGATAGAATTTACTCCACTTTTTCCCTAATGCATTTTTAAAAATATATTCACTTGCTTTTAGCAGCTTACTTGAGTATGCTATTAACAGCTTGCCTGAATGTGCTAATAATCACCACAAGGAAATAAGATTCAAACAAATAATAAGAATGTTTAGAAATATGATCTCTTAAGTCTGTGTCAGAACTTTGCGGGGTGGGGGGATTGTGTAATAAGGAGACCTACATTCATGTTATAATTGATAATCATATCTTGTGCTTACAGGGTACAGGGTGGGGGAGAATCATATCATATACTTACAAAGGTACTTCTAATTTTTATGATGGAATCAACACAATTATAGTTCCCTTTTGTTACCAAAGAACTCAGAAACTCCTGGGTGTTCCACCATGGAGACAAGTTTGAGATCCACTGTCATTGACATTCAGGAAGAAAAAAGCATGATGTTTATTGATTTTATAGAGGAAAACATCTTGAAGAAATTAAGACTGAGCTTGCACTGGATTGTCTAAAAGTGGGGAAGTGCTAGGGAAATTCTAACTGCAACTATGTAGCACTGATGTTACAAATCTAGGCAAAGGTGTGAGGTTGAATTAGCTCATGGCATGTTTTTTAATTCCTCTATCACATGTTCTCCATTCACAGAATATGAAATACCTATTTTCCAGGGTCATTGTGATTAGCTATATACATATAAGTGTACATACACACACACACAAATATATATAGAATGCCAGCTTAAAGTCAGTCATTAGGGAGTGTAGTAACTAATACGTTGTTTAGAAGCTATAGATATTGTAAATATTAAAAGATCATTTAAAGTGAACATTGTTTTTTTCCAGGGATTTTTCTGGAAATGAGTTGGAGATAATATCCTGTCATTTTTATATGTATTATAAGCATGAAAGTTATGAAACAGATTTCAACACACACATGCCTAAATATGAGTATCATCTGTGTGTGACAAAGGACTCCCTGCCTTCTTAAAAATATTTATCTTTTCATATGTATATAAATTTGTATAAATCATGGGAATAAATTCTAAATATTTACAGATGTGTATTCACTGTGCTAAGATAGTGAACGAAACAATTTTTTCCAATTATAGCATGCTAATTTGCCAACAAAAAATGACTAATTCCCAACCTGGTGTTTCCCAAGGGGGTTTAGCTTGGCTGCAGTTGTGATATTTCATTAATCTGTTGACTGTACGTTCCTGTACTTAATTGTTAAAGGTGTCTGCTCACAAACTCACTGCAACACAAAAAACATCCAGAGACAGTAACCAAATATATTTTCACACATTTACCTATTATCTTAAGAAATAACATCTGCTTCAATTATGCTAATGAAATAGTTATGTAACTCATTATGGAGCCTGATGTACTATTTCCTGCATGTTGAAAATAAAAACAGTAAATTATGCTAATTTCAAACAAATTTACACCCAGTGTCCCTCATTTATGAAAGAGGTTTGTTGGCTTGTTCAATGATATCTTTTTCACTTGGTGTCAGTTTTTCTAAAAATTTCATTCTAGGAAAATAGAATACTACCCAGATTATTAATTAGGATATTATCCTATCCTAATTCATCTTGAATGGGTAAAATAACATAAAATTGTCTTTTATTAGTGGGATGTCCTACTTCTATATGACAAAACTGCTACTTAACCTGGCTTTACATGTTTCACATGGTCTAATTTGCAAATTCCTTCATTTTTTCCCCCTAGTCATCTGGACACCACAAAGACTTGAAACCAGTCTCCTTTGCCTTAGGAAATAAGTCATAAATGTTTCAGTGTGTCAGTCCTCTCAGTGCTACTGTTACTACACATATGTATCTCTTCTTTGAGCCATCTAGCATAAATCTAAAATCACAGACACCATCCTGTATTTCACACTCTATGATAGCATTCTAATGACCATGGGAAATAGCATGAAAACTAATATACCCACATACCTAAACAGGCCTTCTCTCTAAGATAGAGCTCCTCTATATTTCATGTAACAGGGCCTCCAGATCACTGAGGTCAGCAGTTCAGTTTCTGACTCTCAAGCTGCAGGGAGATCCCTGACCCTAATAATGGGTTTTCTTGGGTTGCCTTAAACAGCAAGCCTGGGTAGTCTTTTTGCTCATAATTAGAACTATGTGTTGCATAATGTCACTCAGAGCCTTAGAACTGATGGGTCCCTTACTGTGTAAGATTAACTCTAAATTCCATTACAGAGTAGGATATATTCGCGTTCTGGTATCTGCCCACCTCTGCAGGGCCATCTCTTATGGCTGTTCTTCTTATCCTAAATTCTAGCCAAATTGATTGTCTTTGGCTTCTTGGAAAGTAAAGTGCCCTCTTGTCTCTGCAATTCTGTTTTTCGTTCACATTAATTTCTCCTAGCTCTCTCTCCTGCATACCCTTCAACACATATACCTCCCCCAATCTTAATGAGCCAATTCCTATTTATTCCCCAGATCTCTGCTTAATTGCATTTTTTTCCAAATCCTTGATGCTCCTGATTCCAGATAAATTGACAACGCTGGTGTCTGCCATTAAGCTCTCTCATCGTTCAGGAATTAATAAGCGAGATCCTTGGTTGGAAAATGAGAATATAGAAAATGCTACATAGCTGCACAAAATAGAAACATTATAAACTAAGGTCTGATTCCTACAGGCTGAATTAATGTTGGAGAAGTTGAGTCTGATGTATAGTGTTTTAAAATTGAGTGGTATTAAATAAAAAATGAAGATTTCTGACTTCTCTTTTCAGAAACCAGAATATTTGACAATCTATGTCAAAAATTAAGTGGGGTTAGGGATCAGCTAGTCCCTTTGAGAGGGCATAGGGGCTCCAGTTCACCTCATTCCCCACCACCCACTAGCTAGGGCTTGGCCTAGCTTATTTGTGTGGCCTACTAGACTCCTGTAAGCCTGTGAAGTCGCAACTCTGATAAGACCCAGCTTGAGATTTTAAAGATAATCTCCATATTTATGCTGGTAAAGTGAACCCTAAGGTGAAACAAGGAAAAAGGATTTGAGCTAAGGGATTAAAAACTAGAAGGAAGAATATGAGGAGTGATAAATACCCAGCTTTTGTTTCAGCAATTTTAGTTCTAACCAGTCTGCATCTGGCTTTTCACCATCAGTCAGGAAACAAATGAAGAATGTGCAATAAATCCCACACAGTCAGTTGAAACTCTCCATAAACTCTCATACCTGGATATAAGTAGTGACTGTACCAGTGTCCCAGAGATAAACTTCTGGTGTGGATACCATCATTCAAGGATGTGCTGCAGGTGCTACAGTTTGATGCCCTAATACCCTGGTCATGCACTTTCAGGTAAGGAGGGACGCACAAGTCCTATGAGGAGATCCAAAGGGAGTGGTCTAGGAAGAATCAATTATTCTGCTTCATCATAGACTTTTGTTCCTTTCAAAAGCTTGAGTGATCTCTAGGGAATGATCTCATCTCAGGAGACTAGTGAAAATATATTTTTATAGGAGATGCAAATTTTTACTTTAGTGTTATGGGAAAAATAGGAACACTTTAGACCATAAAATGTTCATTTTATGCTTTGGGGAAAAAAGATTTTTAAACATGCCCTGCCATCCAAAAAATAAATGGCATCATAAAACTGCCCTGGAGAAGATGAAAAGGTTGTAATTGTAAGAACAAAACCTTCTGAGACAATAAATGGCCCACAAAGTGCAATTATTGACCATAATATTATGTTCTATCAAGATACTTAAAGAGCCTCTAGACTCTCCCTTCCTGCACAGGTGAACAGAGGTGCTACCATATTGTTTCCTATTGCTCTAAGAAACTCTGACTTAAAACACAAATTTATTCTCTTATAGCTCTGCAAATCATAAGTCCTAATATCAAGGTGTTTGTAGGGCTGATTCCCTCTGAATCCTCTCAGGAGTATTCATTCCCTCCTTTATCCATCTAGAGGCCACTTCCATACTTAGTTCATGGACTTCTCCTCCATCTTCAAAGCCGGGAGAATAGCATCATCAGATTTCAGACCCTGACCCTCTCTCCTCCCACTATGATCTCTTATGATCATATTGGGCCCACCCAAATCCAGGATAATCTCTTCATCTCAAGAAAACTCAAAATCTCATCTGCAAAATAAATCTCCCTTTCTCTGTAAAGTACCATTATTTATAGCTCCTGGGGATTATGATGTGGACATTTGGGGGGAGGGTAAATAATCTGCCTATAAGACCCATTGATTACAGTTGTCAGATACCAGCCATGACAACAGGGAAGATAAGTGCTGTAGAGAAAAGTCAGTCATAAGAAGGAACATTCTGTTTTGCTATAGGTTCATACCTTTAATCTAGTTACATATATTTTGAAAGAACTGTTCCAAGAAAGTTTTATTTGAACCTTGCAACACAAATGAGATAAAATGAAAAAGAATGAGTACTTAGTGAACATTGTACTAACCTCTGACCAGCATAATGTCATTAAATACTTAAGCATTGTAAAGAATATAAAAATCATTTAATATGCTACATTGTTAAATGAGAAAGCAAACCTGTAGTCTCTGATGGGAAAACAGGACCTTAAGATACAGTTATGATTGTTCTCTGCACATATGTATAGATGTGAACTATTGTAACTTAGAATTGACCATACACACATTTTTAAAGATTATTTATGCATATAAGAGCTGGGATACTGGCCAGAGGTGTGGGGGTTGAGAGGATTTGCCAGAGACAGAGTGGGGAACAGAACAAGCAGACTGAGTGAAATACACTGCGGAGGGGAGCAGCGGGCGAGTCAGGAGAGGTCTGCTGCGCTATGTGGGTAGTTCCCTGGCTGGCAGGGGATGGAACTCATGCTGCAGAGGCTGCGGACAGCCTCATAGGCTGCATCTTAACCCCTTGCGCCACCAGGGAGGCCCCACATACACAATTTAAATATGACCTATGATGAAACAGAGCAGGAGGAGGAAGCGTGCTTCTTATAGATCTTCACACACACATTAAACATGAAAAAAGTAAAGTAAGTCAAACAACTCTTCTGGGCTTTGTTCACCACTCCAACCATGCCCTACACAGTTGAATGGCCCTACACACTCTAGAACATCCAACTCTAATGGAATGGCTCAGGTAAGTACCAGGAGTCAAGGAAGATAGATTCTCTAATGAGAAAACTTTTAAAGCACTTAAACAAAAAGGGGACAATGGAAAGGGTTAAACTATATTCAGAGCAAGAAGATAAAAATAGGAGAGTCCACCAATTAAGATAGTGCAGGCTCAGAAACAAACTTCTCATCTGTTACTTCTCTCCTTTGAAGGATGACAGTAAGGAAAGGTAGGACTAGCACAGAAATAGGGACAGTGAAGACTGAAGTGAGAAGACAGAGTAGTCCTCCCCTTCTCTGCATGAGAGCTGGCCTAGATGACTCTTCTACTGTTTCTGGGCAGACTTCCACCTGCTTCAGGAATCCACAACACCCTGGATTCCTGGTTGTAACATGACATTTCACTGTAATCAATTGATTACAATTACCACTCACTTAGTAAGCCAACTGTTTGAGCACAAGCATTGTATTTTATTTTCACTGTTGAAACCTCAGTTATTATTCTGGCAGAAAGTCTTAAAATATGGGTTTTATTAATTAGTGGACTACAAATTAGGGTACTGAAAAAACTTGCAAATTAGTTTATTGAGCCACACTAAGGAGACTTTAAAAATCACAGGATTAGAGAAGTAACAAGATAGAGAGTAGATGATTGTCTTATTTTACAGAAGTAGAATATTTGGCAAATCACACTGAGATGTGTTTTGTTGTTGACCTCAGGCCAAATTCTACACTGAATAATTGAAGAGAAACTTTGTGAGGACTTCAGAAAATAAACTGTGATGAATAGGGACCATTACTGGTTCACCTAGAAATATTTTATACATCTTAGAGAACTGCCAGAAACTTTTGATTTGCGCAAGGCATTGGACAAGGGCTAATATAATATCTGTTGACAGTAGTCTTGCTCATAAATACTTGATAAAAGATTGGGCAGATGCTTGCAAAGAATAGTAACAATCATTTTCTTCCAACCAGTTTTCACTATTAAATTCATGATCCTCTACATAACAGCATACATTTTTTTCCCTGCCTGCCAGGTCAACTAATACTTTGTTGAAGAAATTATCCTAGCTGCCCTATTTAACTACAGGTTTTGTAATTTTCTTTACATTAAATATTGGACAACAAGGAATATTGATTAGAGTTCATCTACCAATTTTGCCTTAGAGAAAACTGAGATAGGTCAGGGGAGCAATATATGGTAAAAATCAAAATGAGTAGCTTTGCCTTTCCTTGGATTTTCTTACATCCCTTCAGAAACAAACTCCAGTTGCATTCCTTTTGCCACCTTGATATCTGCACAGAAAAGATACCAGTGTGACAAATTTATTATATGAGAGTTGAATGCTCTGTCACCACAAGACTTCCATATTAAAGGAAGGTGGCAGAGGGTAGCCATTTGCATATGGTCACTAACTTATAAAGGCACAGACAATGAAGGGCATTCACTCAAACTCCTCCAATTCTCTGATACACACAAATTCTCTGGGAAGAAGTCTACATAGATAATATGCACACGCACATGAAGTGACACAGAAAACCCTGCATGAATCTTTCTCTTGGATATGTAAAAAGGCATTCATTTGGAGTTAGGAGACTTGTCTTGGCTGTACTGATAGCAAGTTGCATAATTTGAGAAAATAATTTTCCTACATAGACTTTAGTTTCTTTATGAAATGTAAGGGATTGGCACAGAATGAGTGTTCACAAAGCTCTTGGAAGTGCTGAAGGAGGCGCTCAATCAGTCTCTCAGAATGTCGCCACAATAACACACAATGGGCTCGCTAAGGAGGCTGCTACCTCTGAGGCCACCACTGGAGTTATATCGCCTGATCTGAAGCTCCCATCTCATTATTCATAGTAACCTATGGATACCACCAAGTTAGAAACAGATTTATAGACAGACAATACAGAGATTAGAGTCAGCTCAAGAAGTTAGCCCCCTATATCCACTAATTACTGACTACCAAGATTGAAAAGTAAACACTTGAATCTGGGTTTGAAAAAAATTACATCCTTGCTGGATAGCATGGACACTCAGGAGCCACACAAAAGAAAGTTTATCCTTAGTTCTCACTTAAAATCTCATGCAAAGTTATTTCATCTGCGAAATTTATGTTACATCCATATCCTTAACAATCAGTTCTTTGGAACATTGTTTTTAGTCTTCCAGTGACACTGATGAGCACATAGAAGAGATTAGGTCTGAATGCCTATCAAGAATATCCATAGTCTTTGGACCAGTTTGCACTCCCACCAGCAATGTAGGAGAGTTCATTTTCCACCACATCCTCACCAACATATGACCCAGAAATTCCACTCCTAGGGATCTACCCAAAGGACACAAAAACAGATTTAAAAGAACACCTGTACCCCTATGTTTACTGCAGCACTATTTACAATAGGTAAAACCTGGAAACAACCCAAATGCCCAAAAAATAGATAACTGGATCAAGAAGATGTGGCATATATACACAATGGAATACTATTCAGCAATCAAAAAAGATCAACTCATGCCATTCACAGCAATGTGGAAGGGGCTAGAGGGAATTATGCTCAGTGAAATAAGTCAGAAGAAAAAAGAAAAATATCGGATGGTTTCACTTATAGGAGGAATATAGGGGAAGCAAATAAGACATCAGTGTAAAAAATAATAACAATACAAAACACAAAACAATAACGGACAATTATAAATCAGAGACATCCTGCAGGGGAGGAGGAGCGAGAGAGATGAGAGGGAGGGAAGGAAGGAGGGAGGAGCACAGGGGACTGAGGTGATGGTGCACGGATGCACTGGTGAAGGAAATTCTATGAGAACTATACCTAGCAAGGGGCGGAGAGAAGCAAATATTGTTTAAAAATAAACAATGATGTAAAAAATAAATAAAAAATAATATCCAGTGTGCTATGTTCTGAAAACAAAGCTTTAAAACTTTCCCCAGGGGGGGCCGCCCCGGTGGCGCAGCGGTTGAGCGCTGGGTTGCGAAGCTGCCCGCGGCCTCTGCAGCGCCGGTTCGATCCCCGGCTGCTCCCCGGCTGCTCCTCGGCCTCTGGAGGAGGGTCCCACATGGCGCGCAGACCTCTCCTGCCGCCCGCTGCTCCCCTCAGCAGTGTACTTCGGTCCTTCTGCCTGCTCTGCTCCCCGCTCTGGCTCTGGTGAATTCTCTCACCCTCCCGCGCTTCTGACTGTACCCAGTGCATGTATAAACAAAACAAACAAACAAACAAAGAAAACATGCCTCTATTAAAAAAAAAAAAAAAAACTTTCCCCAGGGCCTCCACGGTGGCGCAGCGGTTGAGCGCTGGGTTGTAAAGCTGCCCGAAGCCTCTGCAGCACCAGTTCGATCCCCAGACGTCGGGCCAGGGTCCCACATGGCGCGCAGACCTCTCCTGCCGCCCGCTGCTCCCCTCAGCAGTGTACTTCAACACTCTGCCTGTTCTACTCTCCCCTCTGGCTCTGATAAATTCTCTCACCCTCCCCTGTCTCTGACTGTACTCAGTGCTTGTATAAATAAATAAATAAATCTTTAAAATACATAAATAAATAAATAAATCTTTAAAATAAATAAATAAATCACTTTCCCCAAGTGATTTGAAGATTAGCTGGATTTAGGAACCACTTGAGTTATAATGTCCATGCTCATATCCAGCCCTTAGTGTATGAGACCTTAACAGTAGACCTTCAGAACTACATAATTCTCTGTGCCACAGGCTTGTAATCAAATGTTATGTTCAAGAGACTGTGGATCCTTGAGGAATCACAAACTACACATTGAAATGTTTTTCTGTATTACCTTATTTCAAAAGAGTTTTATAAAAGGTTTTATGGTAATAGAAATTCATTCCTTGGATATTCTAACTAGAGGTGTTCTTTCACATGAAGAATGCATGACTATAGATAGCATCTGAGGTACTTTGTTTTTTCCTGAAGGATTTATAGGTCAATAGAATAGAGAAAAGAAGGATGAGCCCCTGCTGTGTGAAAGGCATTTTAAGATCATATTTTTCTGTCTTCCTATCTTTCTTTGTATGTGAACTTAACTCATCTTGAAGGTGTCTTGATTACCTTGTGCACAAATAACAAATAGAATACAGCTCCAGTGCTTTTGTATGCTTGCCCTTGAAGGGTTGGTAAATGTTTAGCTGAGCAGAACAGCAAATACAAACAGATTGCATTACTGGTATTAGAATCAGTGACTCACAATGATTATTCTCTTCAATATTCAACTAAAATCCAGATTTATTTTATTACAACAGTGTCAGGATTTTAGCTGGGATTGCTGGTGCTGGAGTAGAGGATCTCTGTACTTTGAGACCTGGCTTAGAATCTATATAGTGAGGGGATTTTTGTGAAATTTCAGTTTTAGGAAGGAAAACTGCTGTTGGCCCCATGCTGAGGATGGAAGACACAGACTAGCATCTGTGTCTTTGTATTCAAAAGAGTATTCCTACTTAATTTAGATGGAAAAGGAGATATAGACCCACATTTGCATTCTTACAACTCCATTTACTTTTTCTTGATCATGTATCCACTCCAAACTGACTTTTATATTCAAAAGGTTAACTATGCTTCAGCCAAAACAAGCTTTGATTCATTAGTGTTTGGTGCTAGACTGTATAAATTTTATATACACTGAATTTAAAACTATATCTGAGTCTGATTCAGGCTTTTGCCTTTTTCTTTTCTAGTTTCTTTATGCTAAGATCATATCCTAATGATGACTTACTGTCTCATTATCCTACCTGTTCTTTTAGAATTTTTTGAAATATATGAACCAAATACTGCATTTCCTTGTAGTAGTTTCAGGTCATAATTAAGAAATGGAAAGATAGGTGGGCGGAAACAGACGTCCAATGTGATGAGCTGAATAACATCCTCCACCTATGCCCAAAACCTGGAACTGGTTCAAAAATACATCCCCTTACATGGCAAAAGAACTATGAAAATGTAAAGAAGGTAATGAGGTATTTTCTTTTTTTTTTAAGAGGTTTTTTTTTAAGATTTATTTATTTATACAAGCACTGGGTACAGTCAGAATCGCGGGAGGGTGAGAGAATTCACCAGAGCCAGAGCGGGGAGCAGAACAGGCAGACTGATGAAACACACCACTGAGGGGAGCAGCGGGCACAGCAGGAGAGGTCTGTGGGCCATGTGGGACCCTCGCCAGCAGCTGGGGATTGAACCGTGCTGCAGCAGCTTCACAGCCCAGCGCTCAACCACTAAGCCACCAGGGGAGGCCCAGGTAATCAGGTATTTTCAAAGAAGGCAGTTATCCTGGATTATATGTAGATACAGTCTCTTCATGTGAGTCCTTAAAATGTATAACTTTGCCCCGTAGAATTGATCAGAAAGAAGTGATGGTTACTAGTATTAAAAGCAGAAGAATGGGACCATAAGGAAAAATGCAGGTCTCATTTAGAAAAGGCAAGGAAGTAGATTCTCCTTCAGAGCTTCCAGAATAAAATACAGCTCAGCCAACATATTCATTTTAACTGAGACCTGCATTGACCTTCTGCCCTATAGAACCATGGTTCTGCACTACAGACTAAGATGATAAATTTGGATTATTAAACTACTAAGATTGCTGTAATTTGTTAGAACAGCAATGGAAAACTAAAACATTCAATATATTTCCTATTGATTGTTTCCATCTCATCAGAGTAGCAGAGGCTGCTAACTTCCCAGAAACAATCAAGAAAATTTTAATATTTTAACATTTTAAAGGAGGTTTAGATGAAGCAGGAAGGGCATGTAGTTTAAAGCATGATCTAACCAATAAGTAGCAATGTGACCTTCAGCAAGTGGTGTTAGAAAACTTGACAATTGGCAAAGGAATGACATTAGACAAGTAACACCATGCACAAAAATTAACTCAATGTATTGAACACTTGGACATAGACCTGAAATGATAAAATACAGAGAAGATGTATGGTAAAACACCATGACATTGATTTCATTGACATCTTTGGAAACTTGACTATACTGTCAAGAAAATAAAAACAAAAATAAACAAATGGGACCACATCAAAACAAAAAGCTTCTGAACAGCAAAAGAAAGTCTCATTAAAAGGAAAAGACTGAAAAGATTGATGGGAAAAAGTATTTGCACATCCAACAAGGGGCTAATATCCAACAAGGGGCTAATATCCAGGATGTTCAAAGAACTCATGCAACTCAACAAGAAAACAACCCAATCAAAATGGGCAGAAGATCTAAATAGACATTTCTCCAAAGAAGACATACAGAAGATGACAGGCAGATTAAAAAAAAAAGTGTTTATTAGAGAAGTGCAAATCAAAACCACAATGAGATACTACCTCATATCCTTGAGAATCAAAAAGGCCAGAAAAAATAAGTGTGAAGGTGTGGGAAAAAAAGGACTCTGTTCACTTTGGATGGGAATACAGGGAAATCCAGCTTCTAAGGGAAATAGGTTTCTCAAAACATTAAAAATTGGTCTACCATAAGATTTAGCAATTCCATTCCTAGGTATCCATCCAAAGAATACAGAAACACTAATTTGAAGTGATATGTGCACTCCTGTGTTCATTGCAGCACTATTTCCAATAACCAAGTTATTGAAGTAATCAACACATGAGTGGATAAAGAAGATGTGCTTGTGTTACTGTGTGTGTGTGTGTGTGTGTGTGTGTACATACACACACAGTAGAATATTAATAAAAAAAAGATGAAATCTTGCCATTTGCAACAACATGGATAGAACTACAGGGAATTGTGCTAAGCAAAATAAGTCAGGAGGAGAAAGACAAATACCAAATTATTTCACTCATGTGGAATATAAAGCAACTAAACAAAGGAACAGACTAAACTAAAACAAACCCTGGAAATCTCACTGCAGAACTGAGGCTAACAGAAGGGGAGGGTCAGGGTGTGGAGCAAATGGGAGATGGAATGAAATGGACTATGGTGGAGGATGCTGGTGCCTTGGTGGAGGTGTGGCAACATACCTCTGAAGAAGTGTGAATCTATATCCTTAAATCATAAACAGTATTATAAACTGTTACTTCAATAAAACATACATTACAAAAGACTGATGTAAAGTAAGGTAAAAGTTTAAGGAATAAAATACAGCCCAAGAATTTGTGATTAAAAGGAGAGTGGTGGAGGGAAAATAAGGAACGGTGAACCTTAAGTTATTATACCCTTACCAGGCACTGGAAAGGAAGCAGATTATTTGACTTCACCATGACCTACAAGACTTTCACTGGAAACTAAGACTCAGGAAAAATGAGCTAGTTGTTCAAGGTCACAAAACAGTCAAAGATCTTTGTTATCCCAAGCAAGTTTCTTTATACTATAATGTCTTTAAGAAAACAAAACAAAAACTTTAGTGATTCCAGGCAAGAAAAATTAAGAATGAAATGGATGTTTATTTAAAGTTTCTGCAAATGATCACTCAGGCACTTCAGAAGGCCATGGTGTACAGGACTGACCCAAGGTTGATTAAGTGTCTATAGAGAAAAAGAAAATTTCTCAAGTGCTGATGCAAGGAAGAAAGCTAAGTCAGTTAAAGGTCAGTGCCCCATAATGGTCCTAGATCATGAAAGAGAGACTTTATATCTGTGCGGAAACAGGTGAGCATAAAAGAGACCTACATATCTATTTTCGCTCCCAAGGAGATTAGTTGCCGCTAAGGTCTTTACTATTGATTTCTCTGAGCCTTGAAGTTCCCCTAAAGATGGAGAATAAGATAGGATGAGCCCCACTACAATTCTGAGGTTAAATGTAAGACACTGTGGTTGCCACAGTGAACTCATTAAAAAGAAATGACATGTATAATTAACTCACTGTATAATATCGCTTCATTCCATACTGCCTAGAATTAATCAGTAAGAACAGAAAAACATCAGTATCCCTTAAATAATTTGAATCATGGAATCAATTTCAAAAGGCACTTTGGAGATCATCTAGTTATAGATAAGAAACCAGATTTTCCAGGGAAGATAGAGGTTGAGATGGTCGTCAAGCATACAACAAACCTCTGCTGCTAAGCACATGTCAGAGTTCATAATATGGTTGTATGTTGGCTAGAGTTGATTTTGTTTGAATCATTAATCATCAATTAGAAATATTCAGGAAGAAAAATGTTTGTATATATCTAAAGTGAGCAGAATGGTATCTACATAATATAAAGAAAACAAATTTGTGTTGAGGGAGATGGGACAAGAAGTGGAAAGATATGACTAGAGAAATAAGCTAAGCCTGGTCGTCAGTGCTTTCCAGAACATAATTGCAAAGTTGGTGTGTTTTTCTAAGTGCAATTCAGATTACTGAAGTGTTCTGGCAGGAGTACGACATGGTTAATTTTAGTCATTCATGCACAAGATTCATAACAACAAAATCAGCTATGACAAAAAAAATATTTACCTTATAGAACTGTTTTAAGGACTAAACAAAAGTTTTTCTTTATGATGGAGGTGGAGGGAATTCTGGCAATTATGGAGATTTGATGAGCTTCAGTCACTCTCCTAGCAAAACTCCAGTGGGTTGCTTCTAATGAAGCAGCCCAAGAACTGGAAAGCAAGTATGACTTGAATATGTGAATGAGGTGACATACAAAGAAACTGAAACTTTTCCTCTGTGTGGCACAAGTGTCTGGGCCCCAGTGGAAGAGTGACCAGTAAGAGTTTCCTAGAAAAGACTTGTCTGGTGAGCTATGACAACTCCACAGAGGAAGCAGAGAGCTGGCTCCCATGAACATTCTGGGAGGAATTCTGGTCTTTGTGACCCTTTCAGAGTCAAGGGAGATAAACAAGTATGCTGACTTCTTGACATCCATGAAGTTGGAGAGTGCAGGGCTTTACAGCTGATGAGAAGGATGAGTCGGGGAGAAGCCAAGAGGCAGGTAAGCATCACCAGTGTGACTGACAGAACCATGTGGGCCTGAGCCTCAGGAGCATCACAAAGGGAAATGACCCAACTCAGGCCCACAGAGAGGAAGAATACAACCCTGAGCAAGAAGGAAAGCCTGGGAAAGCAAAAGTACTGCACTAGATGAATGGTGGTAATTGATTGAAAAATAAAGTAAATGAAATGCATAGCACAAATATTTTCTGAACCAAAAAACATGATTTTTATCATTTAAAGTAGATGAATTGAGCAAATAGGTTTGTGGTGTTTTTAGATAATAATGACAAAACTAAGCATCATTCCATTTGCCTCTGTATGTGTGTGTACATGCAAACGTGTGTGTAGATAAGACATCAAGGAAGAGATCCTCATAAAAATTTTATCTCAATATAACCTACAAAGGACACTTTGCTCCCTTTAGATTTGTGTGTACTATAAAATTGTATCAAATCACAAAATCATTATGTAATCAAAAATTTTACTTCTAATCAACAAAAATGTCCAATATTATAAGCCATAGGATAGAAGACATGAAAGGATACACAGGAGTTTGCTTAACTATAAAATTAATCACTTTTTTTAAAGGACTGGATCTTGTACCATGCACAAGTGGGCAGCTGAGAGAGCCTCATTGTGATCCCACAGCTTCAAAAGGGTTCCAACCTCATCCTGGACTACTTGTCTTTGCCCTAAACTGCAACAGTCTGCACATGAACATGTTTTCACAGATTCATGCATGTATTTTTCAGTTATCTCAAAAGAGCAATGACTGTGTTTTGGTTTCTATATTTTGGGGTATTAAAAATAAGTATCATTGCATAAATAAGAGAAATTAAACTTTATTTCACTTGTATGAAAGGTTATTAAAATTTACAACTTGTGAATGTGTAGCACTGATTGAATTCTGGATCAGAATGAATAGGACCAATCACAGACCAGCAATGGCCACATTATGCAACACTTATGCCCAGAGATGCTTGTCTATGCCAGCGCTCAGAACTGGGAACCTAAACTATAGTGGCACTTAATGAGGCACTTTATAAGCAATAGAAATCAATTGGAATAGTAAATTGCCAGCAATTACTGTGACTAATACCAACTAAAAATGTCTCTAAATGGAGACATGACAAGGGCAGAAAATTTGTATTAGATTATGCAAGAAAAAACAAACTCAGGCAACTTAAAAAGATTGTACCTTGCCTCAGGTCAGTGGTTGGCAAAGAGCCCCCTCGACCTAAGCTGCATCTGGTTTGAGTCTGTGCCAGATAATCCTCACCTAGAGAGGTACCCAGCAGACTGAACTACCAACAACTGGGGAGAGAGCTCTCATTCACAGTAATTATAAGATTCTTTCTGCAAAGTACATTAAGGAGAAATGCCTTCTTAACGTCTATGCAGTCAGATATATAGAGAGAGAGCTAACATTTTTGAGAATTATGAGTAGCCATGAAGATAAAATCTGAACTTTAAACAATTACAGAACAAGATGCTGAAAAACTGCACATTTGCTCAAGTTCCTGATATAAAGGCTATTATTCCAGCACAGAAAAGCATGGGACAAAGAATCATGTAGGTTATTTCGCTAACATCTGTTTCTGATAATTCATGGCTCTGCTTTCTGCTCCTGCAGGATCACCACTTGGCTATGGAACACCTTCTCTGTAGTTTGGGTCACCTCCTACCTTCCCACAGTGATGGTCATGAGTCCAGGGCCTGGTCAGAAAGAGCTCTTGGCTCAGCTGACCACAGTGATTAGATCATTTGTTGCAATGCAATGAGATCATCTGAGGTTTGACATGTTATTGCAAAAATTACCAGTCTTGTTCAAGAGTCAAGCTACAAGTACCACCAAAATCTTGAGTTTCTAGTTACCATCATTCCTGCCACAGGGAAAAAAAGAGCTCATGAGAAGGAAGTCCGTATGGAGTGAAAATAAAGAGGGAGGGAAAGTGAAAAAGAAGAGAAGGAACAGGGAGACAAACAGAGTGAAGGGAAGTGGTAGGGTTGCTGGGCAACCTCACCTGAGCACCTCAATCCAGCCATGCCTAAACCCTCTTTGTTCATGGACTTCCCACCTGGCAAGCTAAGAAAACTCTTTAAAATTAAGTTAGTTTGCACTTCATATCATTTGAAATGAAATGTTAAAATATGAGCTACAAATATCAGCCCTGAATTATACAGCACTATCATTCAGCAACAGGAGAAAATGTCTAACTCAGGAAAGACAAAATTCAAGTTGTCCACACTGCACAGGGTTTTACAATTATTTATAAGGGGGACTTGAATTCAACCCCATAGTATAAAAGTACAGAACTACATTTTATTTATAGTAGTTAGATCTTACTTATGTAATTATTGCTAGCATAACTGCATAGAACACTAGATAACACTCTGCAGCTCTTCTCATAGACTAAAGATTAGATTAAATTTCCAATTTGTTAAGCCAGTACAACCCAACAAAAACATATCATCTGTAAGGTAGCAATACAGAACAGGAGCAGATGCACATTTCGAATCATGGGTGACCTCATAAGGTCCTCAAGCTATCCAGTTACTAGTCACATTATTCTTACCGTCAAGGATTTCCTCAGATTTAAGAAATTCAATTCTTGCTATCCCACTATGACTATATACACTGAGCTTATATTTCTATTCAAAAGGGAATGACAGCCAATACCTATGAATTTTTACTTCAGAGAATTACTGCAGATTTTCCTTGTTCATAAATCCAGCATCATCAAGCTATACTCTCCTCTGAACATATGAATTAGAGTCATTCTGATAGAGGTATCTCCCCTTAGCTTTCCACTGTTCTGGAATACCCATTTACCCCATTCATGTTTTGACTCTGATTTAATGCCCTTTGAACACATAGTTTGGTCTTAAGATGAAGGTCACAAATCAATTTCCACAAAATTTCATCTCTGAAATGCAGGGTCCATTATTCTAAATCAATTTTTATTCTTGTAAGTTAAGGTCTCAAATTTAGGGGAAAATTACTTCAAATATTTAAGATGGAAAACTGAAATGGACCTACTTCAAATAAAAATTTTTCATTTACGTTTTTGTTTCCTAAAGAAGCCATATTAATTTGGGAACCCTTCACACCAAATGTAATCTTTAGTGCAATTCCTGTCAGTGTGTCATGTATTACCACAAAACAGAAATATATATTTATAAATTTGATATGAAAGCAGAGGTAAAATATTAGTTAAGTTTGCTTCTAGCTATCCTAAGTTAACAATATCCTATTTATCATCATTGAAATATTTATTGAATGCTTGCAATGCTATTATGTAAGTACTATTATAATATTCATTTTAAAGATAAAAATGGAGTTCTAAGTAATTTATTTTAGAATCTGCCTTTCTCCTGCTATCACCAACTAAAACTTCTGAATAGGACACAACTAAAAATATGAGAGAAGTGGAATTTCAGGAATTTCAGACTGCCTGGGAGTTATCTGCTGACATGTAGAAACTAAATGTTTGCTTTTAATTAATAGTGGCAGTGGAATACAAATGAAATCTTGGACCCTCAACAAATTGGGGCATTGGATTGAAATTTCTGCTGACATCCAGGACCATAGAAGGAAGAGTGATAAGAAGATTGATCTGTCCCAGGTCCCTGCCTGGATTGGAAAATAGACTCTAGATAATTTGCCATCACAAGCTAGCTGTGTTAGTTTATTGATGCCATAAAAAAAAAATGCTATGAACTTAGAATGACTTAAAACACAAATTTATCCTTAGAGAGTCCTGAAGGCCAGAAGTCCAAAATGGGACTTAAGAGACTGAAAGCAAACTAAAGCCAAGGATGTGTTCATCTGAAGGCTCCATGGGTGAATCCTTTCCTGACCAATTCCAGCTTCCAGATGCTGCTAGTGACCTCTTCCCCATACTTAAAAGCCAGCTGGGAAGCATCTTCTCTTTTCTTTAGCCTCCTGCCTCCCTCTTAGTGGGCCCACCTGGATAACCTAGGACTATGCCCCCCATCTCAAGAAACAAACTGAGCCTTACCAAAACTCCCATCCAGGTTCAACTCAATTCAGGCATTGTTCGCGTTAAACTACACTGTCCCCATTCTAACAAAAGAAAGTGAACTCTCCTTGGTGGAACCTAACCACAAATCACTTAAAGTTTCTATAATTTTTATATACAATGTCCTATGTTTTTAAAAAAATTTTAGGACCTCCCTGGTGGTGCAAGGGGTTTTGCCTAAGCATTATGAAGCTATCTGCAGCCACTGCAGCACAAGTTTGATCCCCAGCCAGGGAGCTAACCCACATGGCACAGCAGACCTCTCTTGTCTTCCCCACTCTGTATCTGGTGAATCCTCTCACCACCACCCCCATACCTCTGGCCTGTATCCCAGTTGTATACATAAATAAATCTTTAAAAAAATTTTATGCATGCCCAGAGGACAAACTACTTAAGAAGTAAAAGCAAAGCAATCTATTAAAGTTAGTAGAAAAGATTTTTAAATAAGTATATTAAGATTGTTTTAAATAGATAAAATTATATAAACAGAAAATATGGAAAATTATGACAGATGGTTGAAATCTGTAATATATAATAGAATGTAAATCACTACATCTGATGGTTTTATAGCATAATATACTTAGCAGTTGGTAGGGTTAGTGAAATGTCAGACAGTAAAATAGAACATATTTGACAGTGAGAAGGAAATTCAAAGTAAAATAAAAGACCTATAGATCAAAGTGAAAGGGATATGTAACAATATATATTAGAATCCTAAGAGGAGAGGAAATGTAGCAAAAACAATATTTGCAGAGTATTTTCTAAAACAAAATACATGAGACCAAATATATTAGAAGCTAAACACAATCTCAAAAAAGATAAATATGAAAACTACCATACCTAGGTGCATCCAAGTGAAACTGCTGAAAACCAAAGTCAGAGTAACCTCCTAAAAGTATCTAGGAACCCGAACTACTATGTTTACAGCAATAATATTTACAATAACCAAGATATGGGAACAACCTAAGTGTCCCAGAACAGATGAGTAGATCAAGAAGATGTGGTATATGTACACAATGGAATACTACTCAGTAATCAAAAAAGATAAACTCATGCCATTTGCAGCAACATGGATGGAGCTGGAAGGCATTATTCTAAGCAAAGTGAGCCAGAAGGGGCAAGATAAATACAGAATGCCTTGACATGCATGTGGAATCTAGACAAATCAAACAAAAGATCAGAAAAACTAAGAATAACCCTTGGAAGCAGACCACAGAACTGAGACATTCAGGTGGGCAGAGAGCAAAGAGAACAGTGGAAATGGGGGAAGAAGAGCCTGGTGGAGGGTGGTGGAGACTATGAGCATTTTGTTGAAGGGAAAACTAAGGTGATTGCACCTGAGGAGTAAAATCCTATATTGTTAAAAAACAAAGATGTTTAAAAAGTAAAAATCAATGAAAATTTTTAAGACGCTAAAAATAATTTAAAAAAATAAAAGCAGGGACCTCCCTGGTGGCACAGTGGGGTGAACGCAGCACTGTAAAGCTGTCTGCAGCCTCTGCAGCATGGGTTTGATTCCCAGCCAGCTAGGTAGATTCCCACATGGCTGGGCAGACCTCTCCTGTCACGCCCGCTGCCTCCCTCAGCAGTGCTTTCAGTCTGTCTGCCTGTTCTCTTCCCCACTCTGTCTCTGATGAATCCTCTCACCCTCCTGTGCCTCTGGCCTGTACCCCAGCTATAGTATAAATAAAAAATAATTCTTAAAAAATATATGAAAATAAAAAAATAAAAGCATGCAGTTTATTTTTTTTTTATTTTCATTTTTTATTTTTATTTATTTATACAAGTACAGGCCAGATGTGTGGGAGGGTGAGAGGATTCATCAGAGACAGAGTAGGGAACAGAACAGGCAGACTGACAAAATACACTGCTGAGGGGAGCAGCGGGTGAGACAGGAGAGGTCTGCCTCGCCATGTGGGACCCTCACCAGCCAGCCAGGATTGAACCTGCGCTGCAGAAGCTGCAGACAGCTTCACAGCGTGGCGCTCAACTGCCTGCACCACCAGGGGAGGCCCAAAGCATGCGGTTTAAAAAAGACATAATGCTCATTTGAAGAAGCAATAACACTTATCCCTCAATTCTCAATAGAAAGAATGGGAGGCAGAAAACAATGAAATGGCATCTTTAAACTTTTGAAAGTAATTACTACCAATTAAGAATTCTATATTGAACAAAACTATCCTCCAAATACATATTTTCAGAAAACCAAAAACTGAAAGAATTCATTGTGCACAGAGTTGCTTTAAAGTAAATACCAGAGTGTTGTTCAGGGAGAAGGAAAATGACCACAAGGGGAAATAGGGAAATGCACATTAGTATGAAAAGGAATGGGAAGAATAAATTTGTGAGTAAACAAAAAGGAAGACTTTCTATAATGTCCTGTGTGGTTTAAACAGAATCAAAATACAGAACTGCTGCCCATTCAGAGAGTATTCAGAAAATGGGGAAGGTGTTCTAAATGTTTATTCATCTAATAACTGAGTTCCAAAATATATGAAGAACTTGTAAAACTACAAAGAATAATAAACACACAAGTCATGTCAGATTTCCACACCACTTTTTGAATCATAAATATTGAAAGTCAGTAAAGGACACAAGATTGGAGCAGCATCAAAAAACTCGACCCAATTGACATTAATAGAACGTGAGATCTGTATATGATAGAATAGGTATTTTCAGGTTTAAATGACACATGTTACAAGATAGACCATTACAAAAATTTGAATAGGTTTTTAAAAAGTCAAGTCATAGAAGGTATCCATTTAGAACAATGAAGCAAAATTTTAAATCGAGAGCTGAAAGATTATCTAGAAAAATTCCAAATTTGTAATTTTGGAAACTAAAACAGTAGTCAATAATCCATGAGGCCAGGAATAGGTCAACAAAGAATTAAAGAGTAATGTCAACAAAATGAGAGTATAGAAGTTTCTAGTGCTCATCCCCTCCAGAAACATCAGTTTAAACAACTATCTATCCACACATGGAAGTACTTTCCCAACAGTTAAGGATTCCAGGTGACAGATTACAGCACCTAGGTGCAGCACAGAAATAAGATAAAACTCATCAAAGAAGGTAGGAGAAATAATTTCACAATAACCCCATCACTCCCCCCCAACCCAGGTAGCCCAGAGTGAAGAGTGATACCTCCACACGGAGAAGGAAAGTGAAGTGAGAATTCAGCTTTACCTCAGCACCAGGCCCACTCAACACCAGGTCACTTCTATAGTTTCTGGCTCTAGCCCCAAGCTCCTATCTATTCTAAGTGAACTCAGGTTCTGGGTGGACTCCCACAAATCCAAGTTCCCTGCTAGTCCCAGCATCAGGCTCGCTACCAAATCCCTAATTTCCCAATCCATTCCAGCACCAGGCTGGCCTTCCCAGACCTAGAATCCAAGCCAGATCCTATGGCCCCAAAGTCTGGACCTGCCCCAACACCAGAGTGGCCCCTTTAGGCTGGATTCCTCAGACACAGGCTCCTGCCACAGCACTAGGGCAGCCCCAGCAGTGACAGTCTACACACTGGCCCCCATGAGCTTCCAGTCCTACCCTTAGACCAGGAACCCAGCATGCCTCATATTGAGCCAGTGCCTATGGATCCAGATGCCATGTCCACTTAAGTGATGTCTGGAGTTTGCCCCCCAGAGACCCAGGTTCAGGTCCAACTCAGTAGACCCAAGGACAAGATTGGCCAAGTGAACCCAAACACCTGCTAATAAAGGCACCAGACCTGCCTGCCCAAGGACACCAGGGCCAAGCCTACCTGTGCACACCAAACAGCCCACCTAGAATCTCTGGATGAGCTGACTAATGAAGAGCTTTCCCTGCCAAAGCCAATACTTTGAACATAAATGGATTAAATTCTCCAATCAAAACTTTCATTTTTCACTGAACTTGTAGACTGTACAAATTTTTTTTTTTTACTTACTAGAACTTGAATTTAGGAAAGATCTTGACTACATATACTAGAACAAATGGAAAAGTGATCAAAAATAATTTTGGATTATAAAATAATCTGAAGGGCCATTATCTTACCTGCATATAACAGGACAAAAATATTAACAAGATGATAATTCTGCACAAACTATTCTATCAATTCAGTTCAATTACAGAAAAATTTCCAAAAGGGTTTTCTGGGATCTTAAGCTGACTCTAAAATTTCGACAAAAGGACAAAAGACAATAGTTTTAAAGAACAACAAGAGAGAATTTTAACTATAGCAATTAATAGAAAGATCAACATGACACAGTAGAAAGGTCCAAAATAGAATCATGCTTACATGAAAATTAATTTAGAACAGACCTGGTACCTAAGGTAACTGGTATAAAGAAAGATAAGTATAGTGTGCTGAACCAAGTTCAGCACACTGGCCTAGATTTGCCAAGTAAGCAGCCAGACAACCCTACCCTGTCATGAAGTGAAGGAACCCAAGCATACAAAGAGAAATGCCCAACTAGCTTCCCACTGTTCCAATTCCAGCCACCATCCCATTGTATAGAACCAAGTTGGGTTATTTCTTCACACCATGGCATCAATTCCAAATGGATTGAAGACATACTTGTATAGAACAAACTCTAAAACTTATAAATATGGGAGATAATCTCTATCCTTAAGTTATTAGTTAAGGATTATTTTTAATTAAGGAAAATTACTATATGTGGCAAACCATATTTTCTACATGGCCACAATATTCTCCATTCCATGTGTGATCTTGACACTCCTCCCATTAAGATTTGAGGTGTAAGTCCACTCTCTTTGGAGAGGAGGGGGTACTTTTGTGACTGTTGAACAAAGACATCAGAATTTACACAGTAAAATTGCAAGGTCAGGCGATTAAAGATAACTTCTACTTTGCTTGTTGAAACACACAGAATGGGGCCTAGAATTTCCAAGTAAGCAGCCAGACAACCCTACACTGTCATGAAGTGAAGAAACCCAAACAAAGAGAAATGCCCGACTAGCTTCCCACTGTTCCAATTCCAGCCACCATCCCATTGCAACTACCCAAGAGACCGAGTCACAAGCACTCGGCTGAGCCCTGCCCCAAATCCTAGCCACATAAATCATGGGATATAATAACAGTTAGCGTCTAAGTCAGTAAGTTATGGGACACACTTTACACAACACTGAAAACAAACACTCTGGTGATATTAAAATTGAAAAATGTAAAAAAAAAAAACAACATAAAGATAACCCACTGATTACAAGATGATTCTTGCAACCTTAAAACCAACAAAACATAATAGGCAGTTTATGCAAAGAACTTAATCAATAAAAAGGCAAACCACCAAATAGAAGAATAGGCATATGAGCAACCAACTCAGGTGGACCAATTTTGGTGAATGGCAGGTGAATGGCAAAATTAAAGCATATTCTTTTAAAGAACTGATTTTAAAAAAAGAGGGTGAACTGGCCAGTTGAACAATATACATGAAGCTCTGCATATGAAATTTAAAGTCATTTAAAGCAGCAGCATGTATTTTTACTGATATATAAATTTATAAAAAGTTTACATAAATATAGAGAAGCACACCAAATTTGGTAAAGTGGTTACATGCATGTCTGAGGCTACAGAAAAGTTCTGTCAATGTATTTGCTAAGTATAGTAGGTATGTTGATATTTGTTATATTTTCTTTAGACTTTTGTGTTTTCAATACTGTGTAAGTTTGATATTTTCAAAGACAGAATGGTTAACACTGAAAATGATGGACTGGACACCTCCACCTGGAGGCTCTGGTCATGCACAGAAACCCAGCCCTAGAGAACTACCAAGACATATGCAGAGAGAGGGGTGGAGGAGACTGGAGACCAATGGGAAAAATGAAAGAAATGAGTGTTTGTTGAGTCCTTACTCTGGGCCCCTCCAGACTGACCTATCTGGTAGCAGTTAACTCTCTTGAAGAGTAAAACTTGCCTCCAAAGGCACCATTTCATCTTTTTTTAGTAGTTAAGTAGTATTCTATCAAATATATATTCCAAAATATTTTATCCAGTCATTTGACAATGGGTGCTCAAGTTGGTTCCAAGACTTGGCTATTATGAAAAGTGCTGCTATGAACAGAGCGCATAAATCTTTTGGTATTTGTTTTTCACATTTTTTAGGTAATACCTAAGAGTGGTGTTGCTGCATCAAAAAGTAAAATATAGTGACCATATGGATTCACTCATTTGGAGATATAAATAACCAAAGAAAACAAACTGGCACACCACAGAAAAACACAAGGTCATTGTGCAACCCCAGAAGACCAAGCCTGCCTCTCCTGAATAATATGACTGCTCTTTGTTGCCAATTACAGCTGTATCCTTGCTCCATCTGCCCTTCCTGTAGGTTAAGACTGAGCTACACAATCATAGAATTGCTCTCCTTTTCGACAGCACCCAACCCCAAGCAAACCTCCAATTCCTTAGACCCTCCCCAAATCACTCAAAGCCCTGATCTTATATTAGGATCTTTCTTACACCTTCCTGAGAAGCCCCACAATCCCGTATGTGTGTGTTCTCTCACTGCAATGATTAAAAAACTCAACTTCAACTACAAGTGTATTCTAGTTGTGTTTGGCTGGAGGGCATTGATGATTACAGTCACCTACCTACAAGGAAAGCCAATTATACCTGACCTATGGAGTGAAATCACATTCCTAAGCTCTTCTAATAGTTATACCTGCCACTTTGTGGTATGAAAGTTAATGGGAACCTACTGATAATTAGAAGAACTAACTCCATGCAATTTTCTCCCCCTTTGATCAAGACTATAAACATGCAGTTCCCACAATTTGCTTTTATTTTTCATTTGAGCAGAATACAAGCTCTATTCTCCGTGTGTTGTGGGAGAGAACGCTGTCACTTGTACAATGTCAAAGTTAATGAGCAACTTGCAAAGCCCATTTCAACGAATGTTGTCTAACCCCTGTGTCCACACGTCATAAGCATATTAGTTGTAATGCACATAAGGGAGAAGAGCAGCTCAAGTAGAAAACAGTATGTGTGAAAAGACTGAGGAGAGTCAGTATCTCTTGGTTCTTGACACAGGAAGTGTTTACGTTCAGCTCAAGAATAAACTTAGTGAAAGGTACTATTCAGAGTAAAGGCATGTACCAGAGGAATAATTTAGGAAGGTTAGCAGGATTATCTGTATTAGGTAATTACTTCAGACTGTATTATGTAGCCACCAGACTTCAAGCCGTGAGTGCAAAGGTGTGAGATGAACAGGCTGAGTTTGAAAATGGTAACTGTGAACAGAGCAAAAGATGTATTAAAGGAAGGAAAGAATTAATTGCCTACAGAAAGCCTACTTGATGAAACTGGTCTTGAAATTAACACCAAATGTAGGAGATTTTATAGTTAAATGTCTCCAGATCCAGGCGAGACAAGATTGCTATTACTCCAACACTCAGGGGTTTTAAACAGCTATAGTAAGCCTTTCATAGCTCAGGGAATATTAATGCAGCTCAGTTAAATTATGAGTTCCAATTAGGGTTTAATTAGAAATAGAAAGCAGCTTAGTTAGAACATGGCTTCCTACAGCTAGTTAGAAAGCATCATCTGCAACTTTGTCACAGATTTTTGAAACCCTCTCTGTGACAAATTAAGGAAGGTGATTTGAACGTATTCTGCAAAATACATGGGTTCCATAAATAACTGGTAGGAAATTTTGGAGAGAAATATCACAGGATATCCCCTAACTTTGTATTCAAGGTTTCCTTCCCAACCCTGTTTAAAGCCGATGCCCAAAAGACCATTTGATTAATCATGACACTGATCAAATCATCGAGACTGAAAAGAATGGGATTTTGAGAAATTGTGTCTTGGCTCAACGGGGAAGAATAAAGGACAAGGTTTTGATAGAGGAGTGACAAGAGGAGTAAGGTATGACGTGCATGACAAGCAGTGACTAGACACCTTGAAGCAGTCTCTCCAAGAGGAAGACTCAGCAGTTCAAACAAGGATTGCACAACAGGACCATGTGAATGCTTGGCTTATTGGTACTGCCTAATATCTCTTAAAATAAATGTTTTCCTGTGCTTCCTTGAATATGATGATCTCTCAGCTAGTATATCAGAAGCTTCTACATTGGTCTCTTGAAGAATTAAATTTATTCTAGCAGGAAAAGCAAGAAAAACAGTAAATGTTGAGATTTTTTACTTCTAAAATAGATTTTTAAAGCTACTAACAGAAGCAATAGTTCTGAAAGCCAGAACTTCTGAATTGGAATAAATGGGCTTTGCTGAAAGAATAAAAGGCCCTTGGGGATAGAAGGGAAAGCCCACAAAGAGGCTATGCCTGAAAGTAGACTGGAAAATAGTGGAAAACACAAGCTGCCCAGACTATGAGGGTGACTAGGACTGGGAGAGACAAGCGTGAGCTTAATGAAGAGGAGCAGATTTCAGCCTGTTAACATGTATTAGTACCATGTAAATGTATTAGTTTGTCATATTTTCATAAAATATAGTCATCAAGAGGTTTGTAAGTGTTCAACTGTTATTTAATATACTTGACAATATATTGTATGTGGTATCAACTGAACTGTACAGAGCAGTTTTAGTAGAACATGCCAGAGTAATGATGTTGTAAATCATCATGGAGAGATCACAGGAGAGATAAGGCAGAAAGGTCTGCTCTGGATTCAGCTGAAAGAATCACCTGACCAACCAACTGGCCTGGTATGTGGCCATGTGAGCAGTGATTCACATCATCTCTCCAGCTTGCCCTCCCCACACTGACTTACATGGCACCCCTACTCATACTGATGACATTATAATGAGTTAGGGATGGTGAAGAGTAAAACCTTAAGAGATTAACAGATCACAAGAAAACATGAGTGTGTGTGCCAATATCATCTTGAACACATACTTGCCTGTCATTATGATGCCTGGTATGGTCACAACTAGAACAAATAAATGTGTACCTTTGAGTTCATGTTGCATACTCTGTCTGCCTGTAGGCCTACTGCATAGAAAAAATCCCAGAGCTAGTTACTGTTTAAGGAACAGTAAGGAGCAAAACTCAGTTAGTGGATGACATCATCAATGGACTTTACCTCCATCACTCACTTCCAACAATGAGATCCCAAGTGCTGAGTATTACAACTCCCGGCATGCCATGAACCTTTCTTCCTGAACAGAGAACTGCTGGGAAGTAGAAGTGGAGTTAAGCAGCCATGCTTGACTTGTAACTGAACATGTGAATGCCCTTACTCTCCCTTTTCAAGCTCTGACTTGCACTGTGAGCTCAGATGGCACTGCTGGTAGGAAGTATCAGCCAATAAATCTTCTCTTTCTTCTCATTACCCTTGTAAGTAAACCTTTTGTTAATTTCTCACTGTGTATCTGTCTCAAGTTCTTAAGTGCATGGGTGAGAACTCACAATGTGGGTCACTCTGTTTTCCCTATAACATTACCATCTATGATCACTAGAAGTTTGTTTTCAAAAGCACATTTAACAGGCACAAAGAACAAAAGGTAATCCCTTAAATAAAAATTAGCACTATGAAAAACTTAGTATCTATTTTATACTTATTTTTCACAGTTTGCCTCTCAGTAAGAATGTGTTGTTACATTTAATGGAGTGCTATCTTGGGGGATGTGCTCAGGAGACACCACCACAGCAAAGTGAGGAAAGAAAGTGTCAAAATGTGAAGTTTAACTACAATACTGTTACAACTGGATCTCATTCAGTCGCCATGGAGTTCTAAACCTGGAATGAACCTTCAAAGTTGTCCCAAATTGAGATTTGGGGTTGAGACATTATGTTGTGCCTCAGCCAATCATACAACTGGCCATCTCCTCAAGAGAATGTAACCCTGGGGTGGGGTAGTTCTCTGCACTTGAAGTATGTAGCTTTTTGAGCCATAGGAAGCCAGTATTCCCAGCACTGGATGATAAATTGTCGCACTGATGAGATGAGCCAGTGAAGAATCTCAGTATATTATTATAAGCTTTCACAGAAAGCACAATCAATCTAATTATTAACATTAGAAACTACTGTCTAGACAATTCAGTTCTTCCCTTGGCAAAGACTCCATAGTGCATGCAAGGTCTCCCATTATTGCTTCACCAGCCTACCAGCTTTTATTTATAGACAGCTGTCCTTCACTAAACAAGTAGAAGAATCATGGTCAGCCTGGACCATGTGGATGACCACATGGGGAGAAGATACCTACATCTGTTTGGGTAGCTAACAGAACTTGAAGCCAAGAAAGAGGATTAGAAGAATGGTTGATTTCTTCTTGATTTGCTTTTCCCTAATATTTTATATATAAACAAATATAAACCACCTCTGAAGTGTTATAAGGTCAGCTGTGACAAGTGCCAAACATGGTGGGAACACTGAGCTGCTGGTGTCCCTATGACTCACAGACACAGGAATATTGGAATCCAGTAGTGAAAGGGTGTGCTGGTGGGCACATCTTTCCTATCTTGCCTCCTTTTTATTGTCAAGATAAATCAATCTGTTGGCCTCCAGTGGTTAATATTGCAGTAGCTTTCTTCAATGCAACTCTAAACTCTAAAACTCCTGGTGGGATAGAGGAACATACAAAGGATAGAAAGGTCCCCTTAAGAAAAAAGTGTAATTTGGGGAAATTTTAAAATATCTTAAATATATATTAAAATATAAGTAAATGTGTGCACATGTATTCATGCAAGTATGTGTGTGTATGTATATGGATGTATGTTACATACATGACTTCTAATATTGTCAAGTTTTCCTTAATCTGGTTTTTCTTTAGTGTTATATTTTGGAACCAATTATGATGATGAAATGTTAATCTGAAGTTCAGAAATTATTTCCATTTCACTTTTTCCCTTTGATTTAATTAAAGTAAATTCAGGCGGAGATTTAATCCCAGGCCTTGTAGATTTGTTCTCTCCTTCTCTGCCCTTACAAATGAGAAAGCATTATTAGAATTCTAGAAAGTGGAGAAAAATATAGAGAGAAATAAAGATAATTCATAGTATATCTTCCAGAGGCAATTACCATTAACATTTTAATTTAAGTCCAAGGGTTTTTTCCCTAAACATTTTGGATGGCTCTTGGGATAAATGTGAATAAAGAATGTTTGTTATTTTCTCTATATAACACCATCTATTTAGAGTTTCTTATGAACATAACTTTCACATTTATTATGTAATTTTTGATCATTGTGGAGGAAATTAGGAAATAAAAACTAAGAATCATTCTGTCACCTAGATAGACATATTTCTTCAAAGACATACAGATAGACAACAGGCATGCAAAAAAATTTCTCATCATCATTTATCAGGGAAAGATTGTTTTTTTCACAACCCTTAACTGTGGATAACATCTACTCAATTTAGCTTCCTAGTCCAATAAGTAAAAAAAAAAAATCATTTTTCATTATCTTATCTGCCTTTGATACTATAAAATTTAAAGATTTTTTCTGACATTGGGAAAAATTGGAAGTGCTATTTTTGTTCTATTTCTAGATTTATCTTTTATTACCATACTTATTTTATTATTTATATTACTATTCATTACACTATTACTCCTTTCTCACATACATTTTATAGGTTTATCAATATTTATTTTTCTTGTAGGATTAAATTGACTAACATTACAGAGTGAAGTGAAATAAGAATTGATCACAGAACATTTGTTCTTATTCTGGTTAATGAAAGTAAACTGAATCTACCAAATATTAAGCATGGCAGTTCATTTAGATTATTTTTATTGTGTCAATTAATATTCATCTAATCCTATTTTACTAAACTTTTATCAAAGGCCTTCTTAGCATCTATCAAAATTTCTGACTTACTAATAATATAAATCACTTTTTTTCTAATATTGAACCTCTTTGCATCCTTAAAATTCACCCTCTCTGGTATTACATCTGTAATTGAACAGATTGAATATGTTCCATCTGTTCTGTTCTCATTTTCAAAAATATCAGTTGTGCTTATACCTTCTTTTTATTACCTTTTGTATCTGTTACTAGAATACTTTATTTTTTTACTTTGATTAGTTTTATAAAATTTTCCCAAACCATTTGCCCTATGCTTCTGGAGATGAAAAATATTTTCAATGACTTTAAAATGCAATGGATTGGAATAAACAAAAAATTCATACAGTCAATAGGAGAATCAATTAACAAAAATAGAAATGAGGAAATAACCCCAAGTTGTGTCACTGAGTGATAATGTCATGGAATTATGAGAAATGTTGGCTGCTACAGGGAACAGAGAGAGAGGATCCAACTATTAGAATTATCAGTAAATAAGGAAGAGGGAGAGCAATTTGCAAAAATTAGTGACTGTGGGACTCCCTGAATAAAATACATGAAATTTCCAGACTGAATAAGTGCCAGAAGCCCTGAGAAAATGAACAAAATATCTCCATGTACATGTACGTTCATCATAGAGAAGCAGCAGACTATCAGTGATATGGAAAATAAAAACTTAAGCATGCCAGAAGAGGAAAAGATCACCCAGCAAAGGAATAAACTAATATAAGGTTGTCAACAGCCAAACAGAAACTAGAAAAGAGATGGGGAATTTGAGGCACAGAGAGGTCAAATATGCCCTATCTGGACTGGTGATGAGCAAGTGTACTTAAGGATGGATGTCTGGCTCCAAACCCACACTGAAAAGGTTTTTTTTTTTAAAATGCAATATTTTTTTTTAAAGATTTATTTATTTATTTATACAAGCACTGGGTACAGCGCGGGAAGGTGAGAGAATTTACCAGAGACAGAGCAGGGAACAGAACAGGCAGACTGACGAAGTACACTGCTGAGGGGAGCAGTGGGCACGGTAGGAGGGGTCTGTGCGCCATGTGGGACCCTCACCCTGCGGCCGGGGATCGAACCGCGCTGCAGAGGCTGCGGGTGGCTTCGCAACCCAGCGCTCAACCACTGCGCCACAGGGGAGGCCCTCATTGTTCATTTCTAAACAATATTTGCTTCCCCCACCCCCTCAGGTGTAGTCCCCATAGAATTTCCTTCACCAATGCACCCCCCGTGCATCATCGCCTCAGTCCCCTGTGCTCCTCCCTCCCTCCCTCCCTCTGATCCCTCTCCCTCCTCCTCCCCTACAGTATGTCTCTGATTTATAATTGTCTGTTTTTGCTTTTTTGTGTTTTATACTGTTATTTTTTACACTGATGTCTTATTTGGTTTCCCTATACTCCTGCTATAACTGAAAAAAATATAAAAAATAAATAAAATAAAAATGCAGTAAAGGCAACTTATCATTTTTCTCAATAATTTAAGAATCAAACTTGTGAGCAAAACTATATGAGTGTGATTTACCAAGTATTAAACTGACCTAGATAATATTAATGATGTTTTAAAAAAAAAATCAAAGATAGGATTTGGAGCACTGCTCATAAGCAATAGTACAGACTGAGATTGCCATACTGGGTCCTTATCAACTATATTTAGACCTGTCTGAAGGTGAAACACTCTTGACAATGTCATCTAAAATAGAAGAAGGTGGGTGAGTTTTATGGATAAAAATATTCCCAATTTTTAATTAGGCATGCCATATGTAGTAAATGGAGAAATCTTAATCAACAGATCTCAATTTCCCACATCATCTCTAAAGCATATGATCTTGAATACAAATGAGCTGGGCAACAGATCTTTAATTTAGTGAGTGTTACACATGTATTTGAAATCTTAATAATAGAAATTATTTTTAAATGGGACAGACTTTCTTTTATAGCTTGTTATCTAAATTTGAAAATAATCCCCAAAGTGAAGGACCAGTAAGGATATAAGCTGAAATAAATATTTGACCTCCCAGGGTGAATACTCTGAAGAACAATAAATTCCATAGGTACATTATATCAAGCTTCAAAAAAGGGGAAAGGCAAAAAAGGGGAAATTTTTAAATATTTTTACATGACCTGTATATCAACTAGAGGAATGTTTCAGCATAACATGGTACAAAAGAGAAAAATGTTCTCCATTTACCAAGAGTGCCCAAAAAATTGCTGTTCTGAAATTTAATAATTTCCTTTGTTAACAAAAGCTATTAAATTTGTGACCAGAGAATGGACAAAGTTCAATAGTGTAGAAATAAAACTAAAATGACTTCTATATAATACTACAAGCTCTCTTTCTGATAAGTGAGAGGCCTGCTGAGAGGTGGATGGTATAGCAGGAGCTTAAAAGATTGAATTTAAACTCTGATTCTATCACTTTCGGAAAGTTACTTGACTGTGTTCTTTTATGTGGTTAAAAGAGATAATCAGGCTTTTGATGATGGTTTGACAAAATATACAACATAGTAGGAACACGCAACTGCAGTCTCCTTCATCTCCAATTAAATTGTGTCATCTAGTAAAGCTGATAAATGGAACTGTTGAGTTTTGGCCATGTTGTGAGAGGTGGGTACTCAGATGTCCTAGAGTGGCAACCACAGAAAGTAGTTTGTTTTGATCCATAATTCTCCACTCCCACCCTGCAGTCACTGACAGTCTACCCTCAAGAAGACCCAAGCTTTCATACAAGAAGAGATCTGTTTTGCCCTTCAGCCACAAGAAACATACAAGAAAATATCTAAGAGAGATGGAATGGATTGGAATGGAGTGCCCATTTGTCCTACTGCAGTCTATTAGTTCAGCTGAAAAGATAGGAGACTCCCAGACAAGGAGCTCAGACAGTAGCACAGCTCCAGTCTATGACATTCCTCATGCTGAGAAGAAGTTCCTCAACCTTTAGCAAATGCCCCATATAAGCTAGTGACCTGGTCTGTTAAGGTACACACGAAACAAACCCTGACAGCTGCTCCAACCACAGCCTCAACCCTTATCTATTAGGAAAACAGCAAGTGTGAAATGAGAGCAACTAGCATTTGTCTTGTTCTCGATACCAGTGATGGAGCCTCACTTTCTACAGCAGACCCGTAGTCTCTGAAAAGTCAGTCATTCAACTGAGCAGTTACCATGCTGTAAAGGTAGGTCCTATTTATTAAGTGCTCACTGTGAATTCAGGCACAGTGTTATCAATGCACTTTCTTTTTAAAGATTCCAACAACTGTATAACCTATTTCTTTTTCATTTTACATCTCAAAGAACTGAGGCAAAGAGGAGTTAAACAACTTGACCAAGTTTCAATTTGAAGCACTATTCTAAGCTTGGAAGGAAAAAAAAAATAAGCTACCAGGGCTTAGGGTCAATAGCGGAGACATGTATACATCATGAATACAACTCACAAAACTGGTGCCACAGAGAGTCTGTGTAAACTATTTTTCAAAACTATATGAGCATCTCACATCAATGTCAGCTTATGGCACTTAATAATACAGCAAAGTACATTCATATTCTACACGGAGAAGCATGAATGCTGTGAAGAGAGCTGAAGTAATTCAGCACGAGGATCCATGTGAGCCTTGACAGCATCTGGAACCTTAGACCTCTTGTCTCAACAGTATTTGCACCTGCATTACAGTGGGTTGCTTGGCGAAGCCTGAGTAAACAATGATCCAGGTAAAGATTGCCCTGCAGGACATAAGCAAACAAACAGAGCTTGCCTCCTTTTCAGATGAGAAAAGACTAGAAATGTTCCCTGGCAGGTCAGAAATCTACAGGCAGTCCACACAACAAGGTTAACAGAACCTTCTGTAGGCCCCCAGGCCCAAGCTCCCTGGGTTGGGGGATTTCACAGGATTGGGCTATAAAACCCTAACAGGCTCCTCACTGTGCTGGCTTTGATGGGTCACTGGGCAATGAAGGCTTCCTCTGAGATCTGATGATTATGGCCACAGCACCAAAGAATAGCCTAGGTCTCCATTCTAATTTGGCATGCAGTCTTAGTCACTAAGATAAATGCATGTTTCTTCCACCTCCGCCTCTAGACTGAAACAGAAGGATTACTCATTTATGGAACAATAAATAAAGGCAGCCAATAGCCACAGAGGGAGAAAGGGCAAGAATTAGGAAACTGACCATGAACAAACATGCACATAAAATTGGAGGGTCTCTTAAAGTTCAGGTCTCTTGCCATCCCCCGCCGCCATCAAACCCTGAGTTTTTAGTCTTCTGACCAGAGTTAGAATCAATCACCCCATCTGCTCTCTGAGGGCACTCTTTACCTCCATTAGGGCATTTCTTTCACTTTATCTTGTAGTATAGCCTTTCTCGAGGGATTAAGAGCTCCATGGGGGATGTGTATCTTAATCATCCCAGTTTGCCACACATTGGAGACACCAATTTGTGAGATTTGGGAAAGTTAGTGTACCCCTCTAAGACTCAATTTTCTTGTCTATAAAATGAAGAAAATGGCAGTAAGTACCTATGGATGACATGAAAACATTTGAGTGAGCTAATGTAGAAGAAAGTGTCCAGAACATTAGTCAAGGGTCTGCAATTATTAGATCAATGTAGCTTTTATCTCTGGAGCAGCAAGGTCAAAGCTGCCACACCTTCATCACAGACCTAGAATGAGAGAGAATCACAGCACTACATCATGAACAGAAATAGGTCAGTTCCAGGGAAGCTAACTTACCCCCACTGTTCCAGGTACTAGTATAAATTGAAAATAAATCTGTGCTGATACTGTGGAGACTTCTCTTTCCCCACAACCTTCCCCAAGGCCCAGGTGGTCCTAAGCAGGACTATCACAAAGGTACCTCAAAGAGCCAGGTATGGTTCACTGGTAGTTGAAAGATATCTCTAGAGGTCCTCGGCACTTGTGAATTCCAAAGTCAATGGGACCTTAAAAAGCAGGTGTAGAAGTCATCCTGGAAACAGGGCCGATTTTACAAAGTACTACATTTAACAAAGCTGGTAAGTATGCTTTGTGAATTAACTGATTAGAACTTTTGCCTCTGACCATAAAAAGTCAGATTTGAATCCTGACACTTTGTATCATGAAAACACAAGGGGAGGGCAGTGAGTACCCCAGCTGAGATCTCTAAATCCCCCTTACTCTGGATGTTTTTCCACCATCATAGCTTAGGCCTGGCAAAGGATGGAAAATGTGTATCAGTGAGGCCGACTTGCCTCCAAGTTGGCAGGTTCATCAGGGACAGTTTCCCAGTGAGGTCCTGCATGGCCTCAACAAAGTATCACTGGTAGGCACTATCAATAAATTTGGGTTGACCAAAAGCCCAAAAATAGATGACTGGATCAAGAAGATGTGGTACATGTACATGATGGAATATTACTCAGCAATCAAAAAAAATAAACTCATGCCATTCACAGCAACGTGCATGGAAATAGAAGGAATTATTCTCAAATCAGAGACATACTGCAGGGGAGGAGGGTAAGGGATCGGAGGGAGGGAGGAGCATAGGGGACTGAGGTGATGGTGCACAGGTGCATCGGTGAAGGAAACTCTATGGAGACTACACCTGAGGGGGTGGGGGGAAGCAAATATTGTTTAAAATGAACAATGATGTAAAATTAAAAAATAATATAAAAATAAGAATGTTGAAAACGGCAAAAATAAATAAATAAATAAAATTGGGTTGAAACTCAGAGCAAAATATCAATTCCCTATCCCTAATGAATGCTGAGAAGGAAGCATAAGTCTTCTCATGAGCCCCTCTTGCCATGCCAGTTTGTTCAACCCAAAACCTAAAGAAGGGAAATTACTCACTTTTTTTTTTTACTCCTCTCTGCTCCCCTCACGTCCACCCACTCTGGTATCCATCACCCCCTGGACCATTTGGAAATGCATTCAGTGTATTTAATGCCACCAGATGGGTAATTACATGTAAGTCTGTTTCTTTAGCATTTTCCTTAAGAGTAATAATGACAATGTTCTCTTTCATGTCCTTTCCTCTTCCTAAAGGTATACAGTATAACAATAATTTCCTTCCATTTCACAATTAAAGATGAGTATTCACAAGCAAACTATTATTTCATTTTGTAGATGAAGAGACAGGTTCAGAAGGGTTAAGTAACTTGCTGTGTCACACAGCCAGAGAAAGCCTAAAAGCCAAATCTTCTGAATTTAAATTCAGAACATCTTCAATTCCATTAATGAGTTTACCCAAACAACTAAGATGAATTCATCCCAAAACAAGTAATATCATTTTTGGCAGTTTATCTCAAAGTTGGACTCATTTATCTCAACAATTGGAGCTCCCTCCCCCTATTTTTTTTTTTGCAAAGGGCCATCATATTCTCAATAATAAAAGTATGTGGACACAGATTTCAAATGTGCTTCCTAGTGAGGTTTAAGGGGTATTATTTTGTTTTTGTGGGTTTTTTTTTTTTTTTTTGATGATGATGCTTCTGCAACCAGTTTACTGCTTTCTGTGAACCATGAAGAGTCCCAGGAAAAACAGAGAGGGGTGGATACATAGGAAAATGGGAACCACAAAGGCAGGTAAGGGAATGCCACAAAAATTACCAAGCACTTCTCTTTTTTGCATTGAAGATTTTCTTTTCCTACATGATGAACATGGTATCTAGGAAGCTGATACTCCTATAACCATAGGCAAGGCAGAATAGCAAGTTGTTAGGAACAGAAAACTAATCCCAAAAGTGGCTGGATTTTTGTCTCTATGCCTATCACAGCAGTTTATTTAACCTCCTTAATGGTCAACTTCCTCATCTGAAAAGAGCATTTGTACAACCTCAAAGGGTTTTATGATACACGTACAACATTTTATATAAAGTTCTAAGGGCAGCATCTAAAATATCTCAAGTAGTCAACTGTCACGACTATCACTTGTGCTAGAGTGAGTTCACATAACGAGAGCTCTTTTCCCCTGTTAGCTTCATCTCTAGCTGTCTGACCTTATGAAAATGAGGCAGCTTCACTAAGCTCCAGGTTGCTTTTCTGTAGACAAAGACAATAACCACAGCCCTACTTCACAAAGTCCTTGAGAGAATCAAATGGGATTAAAGAGTTCATTGTGTTTTGCAGACAGTCTTTGGTCCTTGTCTTTGCATATTCTCGAGAGGTATCACATTCAAGTGTGAGTTGAGCAACTAAAGATTTCAAGGAGTGAAATGCTGGGTTCTCCTTTAGTGCAGCTGATGAAATGTGTCTTTGAGTTTATGTAAGCATAGAGGGTGGATGTTGTAATGTCCATCATTTATTATTTCATTATTTCTTCACCTATAAAACCGAGTACCTGGCATGTGCTCAGTCATGCGGCTTACAATGGGGATCTAGCAAGGACAAAACAGGCTGACCTGGCTCTCACATGGCATGCCTATAGAAGCAGCTGGAAGGTGTCTGCAGGAAGCCAGGGTGTGCTGCTGGAGGGTTTAACCCCTTTGTAGGGATGGAAAAAGAGATCCATGGAAATACTATTTGCATGGAGATCTGAAAATGAGAAGCCAAAGTAAGGTGAGAGGGAAGGAGTCCAGTGGCAGGAAGATCAGTTTCTTCTAGTGCTGCAAAGGTCCCCCAGCAGGAAAACATATGAAATATTCAAGGAACCCAAGGAGAGCTGTGTGACTGCGATTGAGAAAGTGGGGGAGAGAGCTGGGCGTGATAGCTAGAGAAGAAGCAGGCAGGGCCCAGGTCTGACAGGCACAGTGAGAGGTGTTGCTCTTTAATCTGAAAATAAAAATTCATCCATACAATTTAAAAGCTCATTCATCTGACACTTTGGGAAGAATGGATGAAAGCAGGTGAGAGGAGGGGCTTCTCTCTGGTCCAGGAGGGTTCAGTGGTACTTTGGAGGAGATTGGTGACAAGGATAGGGAGTAATGGGAGCCTCCCTGGTGGCCCTGGGGTTGAGTCTCAGGGATAGTACCACTACAGCCTGAGTTCGATCCCCAGCCAGGGAGCTAACCCACACAGGGCACAGCAGACCTCTCCTGTCTCACCCACTACTCCCCTCAGCAGTGTATTTCAGTTAATCTACCTTTTTTGTTCCCCACTCTGTCTCTGGTGGATCCTCTCACCCACTGGCACCTCTGGCCTGCACCCCAGTTCTTCTATGCAAAATTAAATTTTAAAAAAAAGGATAGGGGGCATCCCCAATGGCACAGCGGGTTGAGTGCAGTTCTGTGAAACTGTCCACTGCAGTGCAGGTTCGATTCCTGGTGGACCAAGGAAAAACCCACATGGCACGGCAGACCTCTCTTGTCTTGCCCGCTGCTCCCCTCAGCAGTGTTTTCAGTCGTTCTGCCTGTTCTGTTCCCCACTCTGTCTCTGGTGAATCCTCTCACCCTCCCGCCCCTCTGGCCTGTACCCCAGTTCTTGTATAAATAAATCTTAAAAAAAAAAAAAAGGATATGGAGTAAATAGATCCAAGAAACACTTATGACGCAACAGCCCCAGAACTTGATTCTAGGTTAACGATGGGGAGACACCAGGTGGGTTCCTCTGTTTCTACAGAGCAAATGCAGAGAAAGCAGAGTTAGTCTCTGACACTGAAAATGTGCTAGAAGATAAATATGTTTATTTAGCTCTCGGGCATCCAAGTGGAGGAATCAAGCAAGCAGTGGAATATACAGCTCAGCATACGGAGAACCTGAGCCACAGAATGAGTTATATTTGATTCAGGCTGAAATGCACAGAACTAAGGGGAAATATTCCCTTCTGAGAAGGGAGGAAGATGAAATGACTAACAGGAAATGGGCTTTTCCCCTCCCTCCCACTCAGAAGGCAGATGAGGGAAGACAAGCTCAGTCCCCTTCTCCATTCACAAACCTTCACCGCTGAGATGCCTTCCTTCCTCAATTGTGTGTATAGCCACAACCATTTGTGGCATTGTTTCAAGAAAGTTCTGACTCTCTTTACTGGTAGAGCACATACTTCCTTATTGGGACAGCAAGGATTGACATTTGATAGACCACAAGAAAAAAACATCAAGAATTAAAGCAATAAGGTTTGCTAATTTGCTTTACACTGTTGGACTTGTCTTTTGAGCAAGACTGGCTGACCTTACAATTCCTTCGGATTTGCTGCACAGGGATAAGCTCCTGATCATGACATCTCCCAGATCTCTCCCTGCCTGAGCCAGGCTGTGTTAACATCTGTGTTTCTCTCTGCTTCTCAGTCAGGTCCGCTCATCAGTCCTCTTCAAGCCAAGAGCTAATGACTCTTGAAGGGGTCAGCTAGTACGCCAACAGGAAGTGTGGAAAAGCTTAGGAGAAAGGATTTGTGGCTGCAGCTTTCCGTGTCCTTATTACTTCAGCTAAACTCATGTGTCACGTTGGGCTTTGCTATTTACTAAGTTTGTGTTCTTGGAGAAGCTATTTAATCTCCTTTACCCAAGTCCCCTACTGTGAAATGAGAAAGTGTTGCTTTCCTCCTGGGACCATTGTGAAGCTCAAACAAAACATATTCATAAACAATGGATGTGCAGAAAGGAGGTGCACACCTCCTTCCAAGTCAAGTCCATGAACCATGTGAATTAGCATCACCAGACATACTTAAATATTAATAGAATCAATGGCCTCCCTACCCCTGCCTCCGTTGAAATGAGAAAGTCTAGGTTTATGTAGTGCAAAACAGAATCTTATTATTTCCCTCAGTTTGAAGAATAGTTTCTGCCTGTGTCCTGAAAACACTGAAAAATCTGAAGACCCTTTTGGCCCTAGATCAGTTTTTCTCAACTTTGGCTGCACATGTCTTAGCCCCGATGCTCAGGACTCCATCCAGACTAAATCAGAATCCCTGAGGCAGGGACTCAAACATCAGTGTTTAATTAAGTACCAGGTGACTCTATACTATAGCCAGAAATGACCACTGCTTTCTATTTTCTACCAAGGTATCAGGGGATTTTATCATTCCTCTAAAGTTACATTCCTAAGTAGCTACTCTCCTTCCCTTTCCCTAACAAAACTCAGTTTCCCATCTTAGAAGCTGTCTTTGGTATTAATACTTGCACAATCTGAAGCCATGTTCTACAGTTGACCCTTGAACAACACAGGGTTAGGAGCCCCCACCCTCTACACAGTTCACTCCACCAAAACTTAACTACCAATAGCCTGCTATTGGCTTTAGCATAACAAGTTGATTAATACTTGTAAGTTAAATGGATTATACACTGTACTCTTATAACAAAGGAAGCTAGAAAAAAAATAACTACTAAGATCACACAGAAGAGAGCACATCTTTACGTACAATTTTGTAGTGTATGTTTATACCATTGTTTAGAAGATGAATCATTTCCTGTCAGTACCTACTTCACTATTGCCTTATGTGATGCAAAACACTATAAATGTACTAACACAAGGCATAAAAAATGAATGGTAATGTGAAAATGTTCATTTTTTTACCTTTAATTTCGGATATAACAATTCATGCATTGATAAGCTCCAAAAATGTGTCTAATGCATTTATTGAAAAAAGCCCAGGTATAAGAGGATCCATGCAGTTCAAACCCATGTTGCTCAAGGGCCAACTGTAATTGTTTCTAGAAGCTAAAACCCTCCAATATTTACCTATAAACAGCACAATTCTGTTGACATTTTCCCACTTAGAAACAAGAGTGTTCTAAGGCACATGAGAGAGATTTGGGAGATGGCACTGACTCCACAACCCCAAAACATTCTGGGTCCCTTCCCTAATGCAGAGTAGGTAGACATGGTGGCACTGAAAGGGAGTTACTCGGCCTCCCTGGTGGCACAAGGGGTTAAGATGCAACCTATGAAGCTGTCCGCAGCCTCTGCAGCATGAGTTCGACCCCCGCCAGCCAGGGAGCTACCCACATGGCACAGCAGACCTCTCCTGACTTGCCCGTTGCTCCCCTCAGCAGTGTATTTCAGTCAGTCTGCCTGTTCTGTTCCCCACTGTCTCTGGTGAATCCTCTCACCCCCCACACCTCTGGCCTGTACCCCAGCTCTTGTATGCATAAATAAATAAATCTTAAAAAGAAAGAAAGGGAGTTACACATGTAATGGAGGCTCATTACCTTTGGGGTGACACTGTGTAGAAGAATTGGTTCTATGTATGAATAAGCTTCTTTTTTGACCTATGAAACTAACTTCATATAGTTAGTTTTAAGAAAATATTTCAGTTGCACAATGAAATAGATGAAAGGTAAACCAATGAAGTGAGTTAATTACTAGGGGGAAAAAAATAATACTTTAGACAGCAGATGTTATTGGCACATGACAAACAGGAAAAAGGCAGGTAGCCAAAGAGAACTTGAAGTATGGAAACTCTAATGTTCCTTGGTTTTCTGGCTAATAACTGCATCTCCATTACATGGTAACTGCGTGCAATGGGGGTGGTGAGTGAGACTTTCCACTTCAATAGTTTATAAGCGCCTTTCTTGGGAATAGGATTTGACAAGGAAGGGTAAAATCACAGACTTCCATGATCCTGGGGAGGAGGTGTGAAAGGAGAGGGATATGGAAAGTGACTAAGGAGGCATGAAGTGATTATTTTGGGAAGGAGAGCTTTTGAATTTTTTTTTTTTTTAAGATTTATTTATTTATTTATTTATTCAAGCACTGGGTACAGTCAGAAGCGCGGGAGGGTGAGAGAATTCACCAGAGCCAGAGCGGGGAGCAGAGCAGGCAGAAGGACCGAAGTACACTGCTGAGGGGAGCAGCGGGCGGCAGGAGAGGTCTGCGCGCCATGTGGGACCCTCCTCTGGTGGCCAGGGAGCAGCCGGGGACCGAACCGGCGCCGCAGGGGCCGCGGGCAGCTTCGCAACCCAGCGCTCAACCGCTGCGCCTCCGGGGAGGCCCAAGCTTTTGAATTTTTTATGTTCATTTATCATAATCATTCTGCAACTACCTTTGGCCCAGATCAAATCAGGAAAATTAACTCTTAACATTGGTGCTAACACTTAATCAGCAATCTGAGAAGAGGGAGACCCCATGTATCTTGAGACCCTTCCTCAGTCTTCCTCATCTGTAATCTTGCCTCCTGCTGCCTCTCATATCTCCTCCTCCCTGTGATGTCTTCATCAACTGGAGGTGTTTGCTTTTGACACCCACATGGCTCTGTTATATTTTCTCTGCTTGTAATACCAAAATCAACTGCAACTAAAATTTCTTTTCCATTTATGTCTAGCCAATTATGGGCCTGAAAAACTTTTCAGATCAAATAAACAGTGCCCCATAAATTCCTTAAGTGAGATTCAGATTGGGGACACTGATACATTCACTTTGACCAATGAGGACTTAACTTCCAAGCTTGCCTTAGACTGCCATCTAACAATAGGTGCCAGGTCACAATGGCAAGAAAAAGCCCCAAGGAAGACCACAGTGAACACCAGGTAAGTTAATATGTCACCTTGATTACAGTCTCTCTCTTTCTCTCCATCTCTCTCTCTCTCTCTCTCTCTCTATATATATATATATATATATACAAATAAATATTTTTATATATAGCTATATATATGCAAAAAGAGAATCTCTTTTTTTTGTTCATAAAAGGAAGAATGCCTAGTCCAGATGGTTTAAGAGGAAGAAATTAAATGAACATCACATCTGGATTTTTATTCCTAGAGAAGAAACCTACTACGTAACTCTCAAGCCCCTGAACCAGTCAACAAGCCAGACCACCATCTATTTCCTCATTTCCCCAAGGACTTAAGCAAAAACCAAAATGGAAAACAATGTGGAACAAGAGGATGGAGGAAAACTGTTGGAGAAAATTGAGCATGAGAGGCATGGAAACTGCCCTGGAGAGGACATGAGTCATGTCTCTTTGAATTTAATGTGTGATGTCCACAGGGACCTAAATTAAACACCAAGTTTCTAAAATAAATTGTTTGAAAAAGGCACTTCAGAAACATGGATGGAAGTTATGAGAAAGAAGAACATTTTGATTAAGCATCACCAGCCTAGATTCAGTGAGGGGGAAAAAAAAAAATAACACTGTTCTTAATACCTGCTGCAGTCTTTGAAGTTGTCTCTCTTTATTCGCATGACAATGAGGCAGTGAAGGCAATACACTCCTATTTTTCAAAAACCTTTTGACACACTTTCTAACTTCCTGAGGTAATAGCCAAAGCAAATGTCATAGAATAAAGGATGAAATAAAGTTTTATGCAGAAAAGTCCTAGGGTCAGGAGATTAAAGAAAGTCCAAGGCAACTCCAGCATTCACCTAACGTGGCTGGCTAAGCCAGCTTTTAATGAGGCCAGGAGAAAGATGACATTCAAGCCTCTGAGGGAAAGGGCCATTCTCTGGAACATGCTGCTAATCCCACCCCAACCGCCTTCAGATGTGTTTTTTGGGTCATAGAGGATAAGAAGGGTGTATGAGGATACACAGAGCAGTTTAAAGCCACATTCCCGACTAACCCAGTAAGTGAATTCTCAAAACCTGCTGTCAGATAATTAAGAATACTATATTCTATTCCTACAAATTTGCTAGTAGATAGTAGGTATTTTACATCCCAAAATGAGAGGGCAGAAGGAAACTTTTAGAGGTGAATGGACAGGTTTATGGCTATGTGGTGATGGTTTCACTCTAGGTTGTCTGGACAATAAGCTAATTCAGTTTCTGAAATTCCCTCAGAGCTGATCGGTTGGCTCCCAACTCCTTTAAACAGCTCACACTCAAATCCAGACCTTTCAGTGACAAAATCATCTACTAATATTTACTACTGACTGAGGAGGGTACTCACATTTTTGTCCCCAAAAAAGTGTTATGGATTAAACATTTGTGTGCTCTCAAAATTCATGCTAAAATCCTATCCCGCAATGCAAAATTAGGAGGTGGAGCCTTTGGGAGATATTTAGGGTTAGAGGTCACATGGGTGGGATCCTCATGAATGGGATCAGTGCCCTTTTAAGAGTCAGAGAGCACTTGCTTCCCTCTCTGGTCTTCAACCATGTGGGACTCCAATGAGAAGCCAGTGCTCTGCAACATGGAGAAGTGGGCTCTCACCAGAACCCAGCTATGCTGACTCCCAAATAGACTTCCAGTTCCCAGAAATAAAAGAAAGAAAATTTCAACTGTTTATAAGCCATTTAGTCTATGGTACTTGTAGGGGATGAAAATTTTTCCTCAACCCTCTGCATGGGTCTGAGAATTAAACTGAAGAAGTTAGAATACATAAAAATCATTTAATAGAAATTTTACATAAAATGGGAGTCTTCATAAGGGAAGGGAGCTGAATAAATGGTTAAGCTGGTTTTTTTCTTAAGTGTGCTGAAGAATAGTCAGTCGTGGAGAAATGTGATGGAACAAGGAGCATGAGGTAAGGGTAGTAGACTGGGAATACTTAGAAAGCTCTGTTTGTTCAGGTATTTCTCAGTATCCCTTTGTCTTCCCAGATAAGAATGTTCCTTTCCTCATGTCAGAGGAAAGCCAATCCTCATAAAAGCGTTTTATGACCAGCTTCCTGGTAAAAGAAGTGTGAGAGAAGGTTGGCGTGACCTTCCAGCATCTGCCATTCCTCAAACTCCATCAAATTAAAATATTCAATAAGCCAAGGTACCATATTTGGGGTAGTGTGTCCTGAAATACACCAGTCCTTTGTAACAGCATCCCAGACTAAGACAGAAAGTGTTACTGGGGAAAGTCTCCCCTCTCCCCAACTTTGACGTGTGCCCTTTACCTAGTGACACCACACGGCATATCTCAGCACTTCCCAGACGTGCCAATCACATGAAGAGACAGACAGGGCCCACTTGGCATCAGTTGGTGAGTGGACAGCCCCATAGAGGGGGAGAAAGTAAGTGACACAAATGTTTAATTTCAGTTTGAAACAAGTGCTAAGAAAATGATAGAACCTGTGATAGTGAAGAAAAGGACCAAACTAGGTGAGGTTTTCAGAGTAGGTCTGAGAAGGGAATGATAAACTGACACCTGATACATGAAAAGGCCCCACCTCAGGCATATGAAGGGTTGGATGTAGGACTGTCTGGACTGAGGCCATAGCACAGGGGATGTGGTCCTTGAGGAGGAAATGACCTGTGGGCTAAGGGAGTGCGAAGGAGGCCAGAATGGCTGAAGCAGAGGAATGAGGTAACAATGCGGCTTGAGATGAGACTGAAGAAGGGCCAACCCTAACCCAACCTCTGTCCAGGCCCTTGCGCCATTCTATAGCCCAGGGAGTGGAAATTATCAACCATGTGTGATAAGTCCAAGACTGTAGTCACAGACAGGGCTATCAGAATGCTCTAGCTTGCCAGTCAAAGGGGTACTTACACTGAGAAGTCTCCCAAGAAATGCTCTGTTCACTGCCATAGATTTTCATATTAGATTTGCATCCAGAATGATGATGGGTAATATGACACTGATGATTATAACCAGTAATAGCAAATAGTTGTTGATCTATTATGCACTAGGACCTAGGGGAATGAGGAGAGAGAGAAAGAGAGAGACAGAGAGAGAGAGAGAGAGAGAGAGAGACAGAGAGAGAGAGAGAGAGTGAGAGACAGAGTGAGACAGAGTGAGAGACAGAGTGAGAGACAGAGTGAGAGACAGAGTGAGAGACAGAGTGAGAGACAGAGTGAGAGACAGAGTGAGAGAGAGACTGTATCCTCATAGGTATACATAGTTGTCACAGAGCCAGAGTCAGAGGTATTGAGAGAATATTTGTGAGAAAAGGTCATGGAAGGTTATGTTTGCTTTCTGGCACATTTGTCATCATGCCATGATAAACTGGGTGCTGTTACATGTTTATGCCACAGAATCATTTCCGAAATAAAATACAGGAATAGTTAGGCATGTCCTTGGACCAGGCTTGGGAACACATGGTCCACCACATATAGAATGCTGCTTCTAGCATTGTCCAAACAAGAATTCTACAATCTAGCAGCTGATAAAAACTGGGATAAAATAACTAGGGCTTTTTAAAGGGAAGTTCTGAGGTCCTCAATTCTGGAAGGCAGAGAAAGGGTGGTTGCATTTTCTTCCATATAAGGAGCACTAGCCCATCTGTTTTCTATACACAACTGGGGCACTTTTTACAATTCCCTTTAAATTATCTTGTTCAACTTCTCTATGAAAATAAATTTCTCTCCCCCAGCCCCCTGTGCTTTCTTCATTCCCAGACACTGAATTAGACAGCACAGCACTGCACCACCGGGGACCACTCTTCTCAGAGCACACACCAGGCATTCTCCCGGACCTCTGCAGCCCCTCTGAGCTTCGCCAGCTGCCTCAGCCATTTGACTGGACTGATCTCGGGATGCTCCTTACTCTCCTCCATCCTCTTTAACCTTTGATTTCCCTTATGCCCATTTTTCCTGCAGAGCTCTGCACCTGTCTCATGCTGTGAACACCCCTGCCTGGGTTTAGTGTAGTCATAGTGCTGCCACATGAATAGTAACCAAACCCTGCCACCCATAAGTGCCAGCAGTGCATGATCCTGCAGAACTTTTCCTTTGATTTTAGTCAGACATGAGCTTTAAGGACATCTTCAATAATAATTTTTTAGTACAAAAGCACCATGAGGAGAGAGAAATATCTGATCTCTATAGATGTCACCCAATCAGTAATGAACAAAATCCCACAGTTGGCTTCTCGTCTCAGGCACTTTCTCTTGCCTGAAGCTGGGACAACCTTAACCTCTCTCCATGCTACCTTTATTGTCCTCCATGTCCTCGCACCTTTGAAGAAGAAAATGCCTTCCACTTCCACATAAATCATTTTCTAAGTGTGTTTAATGAACATGTCTCAAAGATAGGAGTGATGGCATGGATTCTCCAGGAGATAACCTTCATTCAGCACTGTATTTCATTCAGAAATAACTAATGTCCAAAGAATTTTGAAAAAAAAAATCAGGAAAAGGAAAGGAAGTTAGCATGTGTCGTGTGTTCTTTTGGACATAAGCATGGTGCATTAAATGGGTTACGTATTTTAGCACTTAAGTCCAAACTGAATGCATCTCGGTTATTCCCCAGGAGAACATAAACTCTCATGATTCCCACTGTAGAAACTGCCTTCAGGTCTTCTGCAGCAAGTCCCTTGGGGGCACTGCCTGTCTTGTTCACCATTTTATTTCCAGTGTTAGTCACATAGACAGGCACTAATTATTTCTTAAAATGAGTTTGTTTTTCTGATTGTAAGAAACATCCATAAATGTTGAAAATGTAAATACCACAAAATTATACAGTTTAAAAGGTGAAGTGACCATTTCCTCAAAATTACCCTTTACCTCCCACAGGATGGTTGGGTCTCTTAACTCTTAAGTTGCTCACTAGTCGCCTTCCACTTCTTGCTCTAACAGAAATCTTGATTTCGGGCCTCCCCTGGTGGCGCAGCGGTTGAGCGCTGGGCTGCGAAGCTGCCTGCATCCTCTGCAGTGCTGGTTCGATCCCCGGCCACCGGCAAGGGTCCCACAGGGCGTGCAGACCTCTCCTGCCGTGCCTGCTGCTCCCCTCAACAGTGTACTTCGTCAGTCTGCCTGCTCTGTTCCCCGCTCTGGCTCTGGTGAAATCTCTCACCCTCCCACCCTTCTAACTGTACCCAGTGCTTGTATAAATAAATAAATAAATCTTAAAAAAAAATCTTGATTTCACCTCCCTTTTATGGGCTCATGCTGTAATCACACTTTTCCCTACAGTGTCTGCCATTTGTATCTCTATAGCACCACTTTTTGAGAGAATGCCCACCCTCAGGTAATTCATGCATTCTTGATTGTGGCTGCCAGTAACAGACCCCACTCCCCTAAACACAGTGAGGGATCTAAACTAGTTGTGTGCATCTCTGAACACATCTCCATGGCCGTGAGAATGGAGGATGGGCCTGATTGGCCAGGCCTGTGCCATGGTGTAGACCATCCAAGAAAGTAGACAGCCCCAATCGCATAAAATAGAAAACAGTCTCTTTATCAGACCAGCCTGGTTCTCAGTAAAGGTCAAACTTAAACCTCCTCAAACCCACTGGAATATATTACTTAATAGCCTCCAGATAAACAGATTGACTAGCTCTCCTCCTCCACTCCTGTCCACACATCCCAGCCTGACAGGACTGTGGTCTGGATTTGCAGACCGATCTGCTCTCTGCAATGCTCTAACTTTGTTCCCTGTGTCAATAAAGTATTTATCAGCCACAGGCATCACATAACAGAATGTCATCTCTTTCTGGGTGTTCCAGGTAGATGGCCGTGGTCAGTTGCCTCCAAAAGATCATGTCTGTCACTTCAGTCACCAATTCCAAAGACTAAGACTGAGATTCTATTCAGAAGCACCTTATTCTCATATGAGATATGTCCTTGTTTAGGTCAAAAATTAAATATACAAATATCTAGTAATAGGGATGACCCAGAGCAACAGTATTTTACCTGTAGATTTTACCACTACTAGCTTCAAAAGTATTGTTTCCATCTAAGGAAAAATCTCCCCCTTTTCACTATTTCTCTAAATAATTTTTATTTATAAGCAAGTCTAGAATGTTATAAAATGAGAATTTACTGCTAAATGGAATTTTAGAGAGATAATCTAGCTCAGTGTATTTAAAGAGCCCACCAAGCATGGATCACAGAGTCTCAACTTCTGGGAAGCAGATTCACTCATAACTGCCCAAGTTGAAAGATACAGCCCATATAGCAAGGGAGAAGACTCTGCAGCTGATTCTGTGTTCCCAGATTTCTCAGCTACAAATATTCTGGTTTCTTGACAGAGGCAGAGAGAAAGAAAGCCACTTCACAGAAGAGGCAGTGCAGAACCCTTCAACTCACCAAGACTGGTCTAATCAAAATCAGGACAAAAAGAGAAAAGCAAAGGTGCTCAGAATATCAGCATTAGTTCCATTTTCTTGAAGAAACAGAGTCCAAATCAAACTTTTAGTGACCTTTTCCTTGAGAGAAACTGCCTCTCGAGGTAAGTGGATTTGTAATGAGCTCATTCTTACTAAGATTCTGGCTTTTGTGTTCTGAACATCAGAAGAAACCTCAAGTCAGATCAGGCTCCAAATCCATTTCTCCCTGTTCCTTTTTCACAACTGTCCCTCATGCTGTTTCTTGGGGAGGGGAGTGTCTTTTCTCAAAAAAAAAAATGGCTGCAGAAAAGGAAACCAACTCAATAGTTAAATCCTAACTTTTAGAGGAAAGACCCTCTAGGATATTTTTTAATGAAGACTTCCTCCATATAACTGTTATTTTCATTAAACATAATTTGCTGAAGATGCCAAAAGAAAAAATAATTGGAGTAAATGCTGAGCATTAAATTAATCCATGGAAAGTATTGTGTTAATAAGTAGGAAGTGCTATATAAGTGTCTGCAATTATTATTATATGCATCACTTAAATAAGGAGTACCCTACATCATATTTCCAGCAAATATGTCTATGCTTAGCTAAAATTAAAGAGATTATTCCTTTGAAACAGTTAATAATGAAGTTATAATTTTCACCTCTAAGGATGCGGAACTTGTTTTGAGCACAATTCCATTTTTGTAAACAAACATGACTCATGAAACATTAACCTGTCAACTCAAGACAGTCTGTCCATCCTTCAGTCATTCAACAAATGCTCATTGAGCCCCTTTTATTCCAGGCTATGGACTGGCTAATACAGTAGAATAAACAGACCTTCTAATCAGCTTGAACAAGGTCCAAAAACCGATTCTACCTCTTATTGACCATCTATATGTGTGTGTGTGTATATATATATATATAAATCTTACCCTGTTCCTTAACCTCTTTAAACACTGAAGATCATCCAAGGAATCCAAATAGGAAAAGAAGTCGTCAAACTATCACTATTTGCAGACGATATGATATTATACATAGAGAACCCCAAAAACTCCACAGAAAAGCTAATTCAACTCATCAATCAGTTCAGTAAAGTGGCAGGATACAAAATCAACACGCAAAAGTCAGTAGCCTTCCTATACACAAACAATAAATCTGAAGAAGAAGAAATCAAAAAAACCATCCCTTTTGTTATTGAAACAAAAAAAAATCAAATATTTGGGAATAAATCTAACAAAAGAGGTAAAGGACCTATACAAAGAAAACTATAAAACACTGTTAAAAGAAATAGAAGAAGACACAAAGAAATGGAGAGACATCCCCTGCTCGTGGATTGGAAGAATAAACATTATTAAAATGGCCATCCTTCCAAAAGCAATATACAGATTCAATGCTATTCCAATCAAAATTTCAATGTCATTCTTCAAAGAAATAGAACAATTATTGATGAAATTCATATGGAATCACAAAAAACCCCGAATAGCCAAAGCTCTCCTGAAAAAAAAAGAAGGGAATGGAGGCATTACACTCCCAGACTTCAAACTATACTACAAAGCCATAATCATCAAAACTGCATGGTATTGGAACAAGAACAGACATACAGACCAATGGAATCGAATAGAAAATCCAGAAATAAACCCACAGATTTATGGTCAACTAATCTTTGACAAAGGAGCAAAGACTATGCATTGGAGCAAAGAAAGTTTGTTCAATAAATGGTGCTGGGAAAACTGGGTCGCTACATGCAAAAGAATGAAGCTTGACCACTACCTCACACCATACACAAAAATCAACTCAAAATGGATTAAAGAACTAGACATAAGACCTGAAACCATAAACTATATAGAAGGAAATATAGGCGAAACACTACGTGATTTGCACATCAAAGACATCTTTACAAACACATCACCCAAAGCAGTGATAGTGAAGGCAAAGATAAACAGCTGGGACTACATCAAATTAAAGAGCTTCTGCCCAGCAAAAGAGACAATAACAAAAACAAAGAGAAACCCCACCAACTGGGAGAACATTTTTGCACCCAACACTAATGATAAAGGACTGATCACAAAAATCTGCAAAGAGCTGATGAGACTCAACAACAACAAAGAAAATAATCCAGTCAAAAAATGGGCAGAAGAGCTAAAAAGAAACTTCTCTGAAGAGGAAATGCAAATGGCCAACAGGCATATGAAAAAATGTTCAACATCACTTGTCATCAGGGAAATGCAAATCAAAACTACCATGAGATACCATCTTACACCAGTGAGAATGGCACATATTAAAAAAACTAGCAACAACAAATGCTGGCGAGGGTGTGGAGAAAAAGGAACTCTTCTACACTGTTGGTGGGAGTGCAAACTGGTCCAACCACTGTGGAAAGCTGTGTGGAGATTTCTGGACCTACTAAACATAGAGCTTCCATATGATCCAGCAATTCCACTCCTAGGTATTTACCCAAAGGACACAGAAACATCAATTCCAAAGAGCACCTGCACCCCTATGTTTATAGCAGCACTGTTTACAATAGCTAAGCTTTGGAAACAACCCAAATGCCCAAAAATAGATGACTGGATCAAGAAGATGTGGTCCATATATACCATGGAATATTACTCAGCATTCAAAAAAGATAAACACATGCAATTTGCAGCAACATGCATGGCGCTGGAAGGGATCATGCTCAGCGAAATAAGCCAAAAAGAAAAAGAAAAATACCGGATGGTCTCACTCATAGCAGGAATCTAGAAAACTTAAATAAGGGACCAGGAAAATGAATAACTATAAGAAAGTGAAAATCAAAATGAACAAAAAACTATGAACCAGAGACACTTTTAGGGGGGCGGGGGCGGGAGGGGAGGGATTGGGGTCAGAATGGGGGGGCTGCAATTGTATGGGGAATATAACAATAAAATTAAAAAAAAATAATAAAAAAAAATAAACACTGAAGATCAGAGAGGTCTGGTTGCATGGATTCAAACCTCAGTTTCTCCTACTGGTTCTTTATTCTTTAAAAATTGCTTGACCTCTTAGATTTAGACTTTTTTCATCTTTGAAATGGGAATAATAATAGTACTTACTTCACAGGGCTGCCTGAGGATGATGCAAGACACCATATAAGGCTTCTGTGAATTTCTACACATCTAGCACACAGGCAGTGCTTAGCAGATGGTTGTTGTGAAGACTCAACACCTGGCACACATGCCTGGTAGGAACAGAAGCCTTTCATTCATGTTAGCTCCCCACTTCCGCTGCTACTCCTCCAGTTTTGCTCCTGCCACTTCTTCCACCTGGAATTTTCACTTTCCTCTGAGTTCTGCTAATCAATTTGGATAGCTCTTCAAGGATCAACTTAGATAAGATGCTTCAAGAACAAACTACTTGTAATATTTCCTTCTTTCACTGTTCTAGCATTTTTTTGGTATATCTTTTATAGATCTTTGCTATCCCAACCGGATTAAAGCAAATTTACTCCTTGTCCAATATAGTACCTGAAATTATATCCATGCTACTAGATGGGGCAGCATATTTCCCAAAAATAACCTTGACTGGCAGAATGTATTGAGTGGGCACCAAGGCAGTCACTAGATTGTTTACATATATTGTCTCATATCAACTCAAAGGACATGAGGTAATCATGATCGCCGTTATATATATACACACACATATATATACACGCACACATACATACATACAGGCATGGAGGTTCACAGAATTAACTTTCTCGAGAGAGTTGACAGTTAACATGTGCTAGAGTCAGAAGTCAGACTGAGGTATGTCTAACTCTAGTTGACCATATAGCCCAGGTTCAACTCAAGAGGAGAAAAGCAGCCCATTTCTATATACTGCTCTCTGACCTGGGGCAGGTGGAAAAATAATTCTACTTCTCCTCGCTACCAGCTTCTTCATTTCTTTCTAAGATATCCAGAGAAAGCCACCCCACTGAATTTGAAATTCATGGCCAAGTAGTGCCTTGCCTAGTCTCTTTCTCATTTGTCTTGTTGACAGTTTAATGGCATGCTGTTAATAAGTCACAAAGCGGACAGGTGCCTGTGGTCTGCTATGGAATGACTATTTGCCAGAGGAATGAGGCTGAAGATATGTTAGCCACTGAGCATACTTTTTAGTATGCATGTCACAGCATTCCATGTAAAATGCACTGAGAAATGTGAGCAATAATGTCATTTTAATTTATGTGTTTTACAAAATAATCTGTCAACTTTTTTCCAGTGATGCAGAAAAAATGGCTCTCTGGTCATGAGTGAGTAAAATATTTAAATACATTCCTCTCTGCTGATAGAACAAGTTATATAATGTGCCCAGAAAAAAAAATTAATTCTTTGACAAGTAGAATGATAATATGCTAATCTAGGGAGATGCTGACTGTGCTATATTATGCACTAGTGAGACCTTATCTATATAATGTGTCATCCTGGGAAACACATTTTGAAATACAGAGTGAAACTGAGAAAAGTCCAGAGGGGGTCACTAAAGATGTCTAAACCACATAACTGCTCATGAATAATGAAGAAAAAGAGAAGAAAAAGAAAAGGCTCAGAATGAAGATGTCACTTGTCCTCAAATACAAGATGGAAAGTCAGAGAGAAGACCAGACATATTTTGTGTTACTCTAAAAACTAGGATTAGGATCAGAGAAAAGTCTCACTCAAGAGAAGCTCATCTTACTGAATTGTCATCTTAGAGTAACACATGAAGAATGCCAACCATCAGATCCAGCCAAAATGTAAGAGACTACCTACTAAATATTGAGCTGCCTATCACTGCCCACACTTTCTTTCTAGCATCTCACAGAAGAGATTCCTCTAAAGCTCCTGACAATCCACATTATCAGTGCCTGGTTCAACCCTGCCTCCAAATTACCTCTCTGCCCCACTCAGCCTCTTTAAGACCACCACAATGGAGCAACAAAGGCTGATACCTTGGTGAGACAGTCCCAGCTGAGGCTGAGCCTCCCCACACAGTTTAATGGGTCTTGACAAGACTTCCCCAGGCCTTTGCCTTCTCCAAATGCTGTTGCCAAGGCAACTGTTTGCTTATGACTGTGCGACAACCCCACATGAAATTATGGTCACTTTGTTCTAAAAACAAAATTATCTGAATGATCAGAGCTCAGAACTTGCTTTTCAACCATCAAAGTGGTTTCTTTTGAGAAAAGAGTAGGGGGAGGGGAGAGAGAGAGAGACTAAAACCCCCAGGCTCAAGTTTCATCATTAGGAATTTATTCTACTAGTACATGTAAATGCCTTTATTATAATGAGTAAACCACTGGCAAGTATATGAAATTAAGTCACAAACCACAAATGACCCTGATTTTCTCATATAAATTTTAATGCAAATGAAGTCAAAATAGGGTAATTGCTTAGGTGCATGGGCTTTGAAGTGAGACTGCCTGGTTTCATATTTGGACTCTGCCCCTAAATAGCTGTGTAACTTTGCCTTTGCAAGTTACTAAATCTTCCTACCATCAGGTCCATCATCTATTAAGCAAGATAAAAATAATACCTACCTTTTTGAATTGCTAGATAGGTGAGTTAATACACATAATGTGTATATATTGGCATATAACAAGCCATTTAAATGTTAGCTATTATCGTAATGGTGGAAATGATGACAGTGACAATGAAAGACTAGGAAGCAGTGGAGAGAAGATATTAAGGTCCTTAGGATTTTTGCCTGGGTACATATAGGCAGTTAAGTCAAAAAGGAATGGGATTTACTGGGTACCTATGTGCTCAATAATAAACCATTACTGAGCCATGATTACTAAGAGGATCAGAAATTTCTGGGGTCACAATCTGAGGAAATTTTCTGAACCTTAAGACTTCTAGCAAGACATGATGGAAGAGTGATCATGAGCATCCCTGGCTCCAAAAATTACTATCTTCAGGCTGCCAGAAAAGACATATAAGAGCTCCTTCCCTCATAACAAGTTTTCACTATTCACTCCCTCCTATTTTGTCCTCTTCCAATTTATAAGCCTGTAATCCCCTGATGGGAAGTGAATGGGGCTGCTGGGGAGCGAGATGTCAGCCTCCCCTGATACACGCCTCTCCACCCACACTTCCTTGTATGCACTTGCTCTGGTGTCTCAAAGGGATCTGGGCTTTCTCAGCATCTTGCTGCTGGTAGCATATCATATCAGAGATCTATAAGTGCAGTGATGTAGTTCCTACGTACATGTCAACATTTATCAGCTGATAGTGTCCACTTATCATCAGTGACTCTGATGGGAAAGAAAATGTGGATAGAGGCTGTCATACTATCTTAGCGCTGGCGCTGCTTGGGTTTCCAAACTCAGCTGCTGAACACAGCAGCCCTCAGATTTTCTGACTTTATTTTTGGGGTGCAATTGACTTCTTAGTTTCAGGTATTAACACACAAAGCTTCGACATCTGCATACACCACATGAGGATCATCACAATACATCCAGCTACCATCCATCATCCTACATAGCTACAAAAAAATAAGTCCTTGCACTGAGAATGTCTAATCTCTTGGCAAACTTCAAATATTCACTAAACAGGGTCTCCCCGGTGGCACAGCGGTTGAGTGCCGGGTTGCGAAGCTGCCCACAGCCTCTGCAGCGCCGGTTCGATCCCCGGCTGCCGGGCGAGGGTCCCACATGGCGCAGGAGACCTCTCCTGCCGCCCGCTGCTCCCCTCAGCAGTGTACTTTGGTCCTTCTGCCTCTTCTGCTATCAGCTCTGGCTCTGGTGAATCCTCTCACCCTCCCACGCTTCTGACTGTACCCAGTGCTTGTATAAATAAATAAATAAATCTTTAAAAAAAATTCATTAAACATCATTAACTGCAGCCACCTTGCTGTATATCACATGCCCATGACTTATCCATTTCACAATTAGAAGTTTCTAACTCCTGACCCCTTGCTCATTTTGCCCATCCCTCAAAATTTCTCCCCTCTGACAACCCCCCTTCTGTTCTCTGCACCTATGATTTTTCTTTCACCTACTTTTTGAATTCCCTATGTAAACTAAGTCAGAATATTTGCCCCGCTGTGTCTTATTTTACTTCACATAATCTCGCTGACTTCTTGTTATGTCAAAACCTCTGCTGTGGGCCTCCCCTGGTGGCACAATGGTTGAGCACTGAGCTGCGAAGCTTCCCACAGCCTCTGCAGCTACAGTTCGATCCCCGGCCATGGGGTGAGGGTCCCACATGGCGCGCAGACCTCTCCTGCCGCCTGCTACTCCCCTCAGCAGTGTACTTCGTCACTCTATTGTGCTTCCCGCTGTGGCTCTGGTGAATTCTCTCACCCTCCCACGCTTCTGACTATACCCAGTGCTTGTACAAATAAATAAATATTAAAAAAAAAAAAAAACCTCTGCTATTCTCTATCATCAAGTGCCCCATAAGCTGACAGCCACCAAATTGCCCCAGGTCAGTCATCCAGGCAGCTCTAAGCTGGAGGGCATGTGTGGTTTCTCAGCTACTGAGAAAATGGCAATATAAGTCCCAAGGGGGTGGTTTTATCTGTTCTTCAACTAGAATAGACATATCTAGCTCTGTAGTTTCAAATTCTCTGCCCAGTGGTAAGGCAACTTCCAAGATAGCTGCTCCCTTGAGTCATAGGGAATCTGAGGAAAACTGTGGATACTGAGGTTTTACCCTGAACACCAGAGTCTTTCTCAGGTCTCTCAAAGCAGAACACCTATCCCTCCCTTTCAGCCTGATTGTGAGCTATATATGCTTTTACTACCCACAGCGTTTTATACTTTTTATGAATATGATTTGGCTCCCTCTACATAAAACAGTGGACCTTTGAGAAAAGGGGACAGATAATCTGTATTATCCATCCAAAGTATTTACCTTAATGTTTGACACACAGGTCTTCAATCAAATTACTGAATATTTTTATATCAAGAGGTTCAATCTAGAAAAAAATGAGAGGGAAAAGTGTAATGCATGTCTCCCCCACTCTCAGAATGTACCTGTTTGGTATGATTTGGTACAAAGTTTTGGGGGTCTGTGAATGTTCAAAAAAATTCCATATTGATTAATGTTAGAATTCTCAGACCCTCCAAAATATCTTACAAATCATACCAAGTAGGAAGATTCACACAGTGGGGGAAACCCATAGTCACTAATTATCAAAGAAGACTAATACAAAAAAGATAAATTTTTGATTCTTCACCTGTAAGGAGAAGTATGTATACTACAATTCGAGAGAAAGAACCAGTAAGTTGTGTGTGTACATGTGTATATGCATATGAGACTTACATGGAATTGACTCAATTAGGAAGTCTGTCAAGTCCCAAGGTCTACTATCAGCAACCTGGAGACCAGTAGAACCATGGGTACAATTCCAAACCATTCATGCAATTCCAGTACAAATGCAGAAGGCTCAAGACCCAGGAATCATTAGTGTTTCAGTTTCAGTCATCAGGCATGAAAAAAACATATCCCAATTCAAAGGCAGTCTGGCAAGAATTCCCTTTTTGTTCAGAGAACAGTCAGCTTTATTCTATACAGGTCTTCAACTGATTGCTCTTCCTATATGGGTGACCCTCATCCAGTCCACCTTCTCATTCTATTAATTTAAATATTAAATTCACCCAAGAACACCTCACAGAAATAACAACACCCAGAATAACATCTAACCAAATATTTGGGCACCCTGTGGCTGGTCAGGTTCACATACAAAATTAACCATCAAAGAATATATAAATTACAAAATGAACAGAATATCCCCTCTCACATTAATTCAATAAACACATAATAGACACATACCATGTGCCAGACATTTGTGATTCTCTTGCTTCCATCTCCTTTCTCTCACACAAGGTCTAGCACTGCTCCCTGCCAAGGTGGTAGCACCTGGGTGGGACTAGTGAGCTGGATGCAAAGGAATTCTCTGGTGACAACTAGAATAAAAATGCCCAGCCCAGCCCCCCAAGCAGATTTTCATTTCTAGGCAATGCTGTTAAGGAGAAACTCTTTCCTCCCAGAGAAATCAAAGAAAGGTTACTTGGCATGATTCACACAAAGATTCTCAAACTTGCCTGTACTTTTAAAATCACCTTGGGAGCTTTAAAAAACTACTTATGCTGGAGTTCCAATTAAATTAGAACATCTGGGGGTGGAGCCAAGATATTCATAGTTTTTTAAAGCTCCCAAAATGATTCTGATGTGTAGCCAAGGTTGAGAATCACTGATTTACACAATCCTGTTATTCAGTATGCAGATTAGGCTCATGGTTATAATTAACCACTGCTTACCTGCCTGCACTAATATATACATTTCTATGCCTCCTTGCTGGGGCAGAAATACGGCAGGGATGAGAAACAGTTCCGTAATGACAACTGCTTGCTTCTATTAAGATATGCAATCAGTTGGTCAGTGAAAAAAAAAAAAAAAAATCAGGCCAGTGTCACTACTGACAACGGTCTTTGGTTTGAGGTCCAGTGACTCATGCATATGTGCTTAGTCTCTTGCTAGAAGTAATCCTGCTTGACCTGCCTGTCCTGTAGTCCTGGCACTGAGATTCCTTTTCAATGACAGCACAAAACACTAACTTCTTAGCCAACTGCCTGGTCCTGAGCTTGTCACTGATTTTTCAGTGTGATAACATTATGCATCTTGTTTACTAGACTGTAGTAATACTGCAGGCTCCTCCTTGCAGACTGCTGGCAGAAAGAGGCAATTATTTCACTTATGGTCAAGGCAACCAAGAATGAAATGGGGAAGCAGCCCAATTTATGCTAAATGAACTACCACAAAGGTGCAGGGAAGAAGTCCAAAAGCCCCCCTGCACCCCAGAGATACCAACACTAGTAGTACACAGGCGGCTCTGGGCCATGAAGAGGCACTTCGTGGTGGAGGGCAGCCAAATTCAAAGCTTTCCTCTTCCCTAGTTCCTGTCTCACATGACTAATGAGGTCAATTCTAGAATCACAGAGACTTGCAGAGGTAATATACCTGAGCAGTTTAAGAACATAGACCATCAAGGTAAAATCACCTGGGTTTGAATTCTAACACTGACACTTATTACCTATGGGGCTTTAGGCAAGTTATTTATCCTCCAGTTTTCCCCCACAAGTGGAAAGACACAGGGATAATACCTACCTGTTAAAGTTATTATAGGACAAAAGCCATGTCATGGGGCTAATAGGGGACTCAGCATATAGGAATTCTCAAATTAAAATATGTCATTCTTAGTGTAAATGTACCTCAGGAGCCCGTCTAAATACAGTCTAGCCACCTGACTCTTCAGAATCTCCTTTACCTTTGCTTCCAACACACTCCATTTTTGCTGATCAAACCTCCTCCTGCTCCAAACTCTCCTCCTTCCATCTTTCCTTTGATTCTTATCTAATTTAAAATCATTTAGAATAGGTACAAATATTGCATAGTACACATCCCACAGCAAGCAAAGATTTCAGCAAAACATCATCCAGTAAATTATTTTAAGTTTCTAAACCACAGAAAACAGACTAAATATTTCATAAATGTCTTTTGATCTTTACATAAGAACTGCACGCTTCTGCAAGCTTCAGTAATATAAGTAACCCAAGTTAACAATGAGATCTATTTTTTTTCTTTTCATTTAGTTCATATATCTATACATTTATTTCTTCAGATGACAGGTCCTGGCTTTTGAAATCCTGGGGGAGGCCAGCCATTGCCACCACTCAGAACAGTTTCCTGACTTGTTTGCCCTGCAAAAAGATGAAGTCCGCTATTTGCATTTCCCCAAAGAAACTGTCACAATCTTCATCACAAATTTCCTTCAAAATTAGTCTTCCTCTCCATCTGAGCATGTCTGCCTTTTCTGTGTGATTTTACCATATTTGGGCTTCAAAATTTTTCCAGTGGGACACAAAGTTATAGAACATTTGCTTTTGGAAAGGGCTGTTACAATAACCTAATTGAGAGATTCCCAAAGCATGGAATGCATTTCACTGGTAGATGACAAGATAATTGCAGGGAGTACATGGACTAAACATTGAATAATAGTGAGTGACATTAATAGAATAGTATTCTCTTTTAAATTCTTGTCTGGTCCTCTGTTACAGGAGAAAGTCTCAATTTGGGAACACTGTCTCTAGCACCTTTCTGGCCTGTTCTAACCTACCTTTTATATAGAAGTCTCTGTCTCAGAATCTTTAGACTACCTCTTCTATCTTTAATTGCATAAGGTTTTATTTTCATATATCAATTTTTGGTTTTGTACCATTTATAAACTGCAATTTTTAAAATAAGTTTGTAAAGTGAATCAATTTAAAAGTAAATTAGAATACAGATATATTCATGTTGCAAAATTTGTGAAGGTGCTATTCAAATTATTGAGGTTCAGCTTGATTTTATTGTTAAAGAAACTGAGGCCCACAGTCACATATTTGGTTGGTTTTTTGATGGTGAAGTTAGGGCAAGAAAACACATCTGTTAATCTGGCTCAGAGCTGTTCTATAATCTCATTAGATTTATGGCAGCATAAGAAAGGAACATAATGAGTCTTAGTGTGCTCAAACATCCTAGTAAGAACCACTACATTACCTCATTTATTGAAAGATTCCTGTAGTGCAACATTTTAGAAGTGTCTTCCTTCTTCTCTGTAAATCTCTCTAGGTTATATGTGAACTTTAATGCTAACGTTTCAGAAATAAGGAGATCAATGAGTGAATTATGGCTTCATCTTGATATTTCAAATATCAGCAAGTTTTAAAAATGCTTTTGAAATTAAGCAGTGAGTCCCAGTTAGCAAATAACAATTATATCAAACATTGTCACACAACTCTTTTAGCATCTACTACTTCCTAGTAATTTGATTCTAAGAACTCAGGCAAAATGCTATGTTTTGCCAGGAAATTAACACAATCATAAGAAAGAATTACCTCCCACACACTAACATTTCATGGGATGCTTTTTGTCACAAATAGAACAGAGCTGGATACACACTTCACTCCTAGGAAAATGCTGTGTTTTCAAAAGAGAGTAAGTGCTCCTAAGATACCAATTTTTCACCACGTTTATGATTTTTCTTTCCAGCTGGCTGATGGGCTACCAGGAATTTCTTATTACCAAATTGACCATGTTACTCCGTGACAGTATGTCAGATGTAACCTGAATGTGATTATACTGAACAAACATTGCTGTACTGTGCCCAAATCTAGAACATTTTCACCAACCAATCACAAATAATATTTCTTGAGTTAGCAACACTACGGAGTGGGCACTTTGCACACATTATTTCCTGTAATCTTGACAACACCCTGTGATCCCTATTTTACATATAAGAAACTCACAACTTAAAGATATGTTCATACCTAAGGACACAAATTAAGAAGCAAAGCCAGACTCCAACTCCCATGAGAAAGCAGTTAATCACAAACTGAGCAATCACCATGCCAATGTCACGATCTGTGCCAGACGTGAGGGAAGGGGGGTGGTGTGCCACATGACCAACTCATATCAAATCATAATTTATTCATTAAATCATCATTTACTCACAATTTACTTATTTACCCATGGCCCTTAGAGGCTGGTTATTTCTTTACAAACACTCGCCAGTCAAGGGAATGTGAAACTGAATAAAGGAAACCCAACACAAAATAGAGCGGAGAGGCTAAGAAGGGCCGAGTATCACTCACCTGGCCAGTCACTGCAGTCTCCAGAAGTCTCCTTGCCCAGCAGCAAGCGGCCCAACGCTTGCAGTCAACGAGAAAGCACAATAACCTCCCACTCTCAGTGAACTTTTATTCCAGACAGTCCATTATGCTTTTCTTTTAAAGCTTAATAAAAACCAGCTTCTTTGAACTTGCCTCTGGTTCCCCATAGGGTGTTCCAGATTGCCCCTTGGCTGTTCCCAAACAGTTAACTAACTAAAGGCCTTGTAATTTTAAAGCTGACAGTAACAAAAGCTGTTTGTTTGGTTTTTTTTAAATCTGTTTAGGTGAGGAAAATATTTTGACAGTGGTAACTATTTTAATAAAAAATTTCTATTAAATGAAATTACAGAGTAAATAACTAATAAAATGGCTATATAACTACAGTTATGTTGTTGCTACTTTTAAAAAAAATAGTGATTGAAAACCAAACAAACTCATCCTTTACAGTTCTGGAAGTCACAAGTATGAAATAAGTCTCACCTGGTTAAAGTCACGGTGTTGGCAGGACTGGATCCCTCTGGAAAAATCTCGGAGAATTTTTCCTTGACTTTTCAGTTGCTGAAGTTTCCTTCAGTTCGTGGCTCCTTCCTCGCGTCATCCCACCCTCTTCACCATCACTGCTAACCTGTGAGCCTGCCCGCTTTTAAGACTGTGATTGCACTGGGCACACCTGGACAGCTCAAGTTCGCCCCCCCCCTCAAAACACTTAATCACATCAGTAAAGTCCCTTTTGCCAAGTATGCTATCATATTCACTGTTTCTGGGAGTTTTGACATGGCTATCTTGGGGTGGGAAAAGGCATTATTCTGCAAATCAATTACCCATATTTACATTTTTTTAAGTTAATGCAAAATTTTAAAAAGAACTGGAAAGGATGCGAACCATACTGTTACCGCCTGTGTCCAATTTCCAATTAACTTGTTTTCCAGGACTTAACTGCATAGCTAAGTCTTTTTTTTTTTTTTCTTTTTTCTTCTGGCTGGGAATGTTCCAGAGCTCATGACTGCCATGACTAGTGTTGCTCTGGGTAGTGGAGCAGTTGGAAGTAGACTGGGCACAGGGATCCATGTGGCAGGGGGTATCTAAAAGCTGTGTTTTCCAAATATTTAGAAGAGGGCTAGGTCTCTTGTAAGAAGTGATCCTAACTCTGCTGCAGAAATATAGAGATTTTAAAATGCAGGGGAGATCCTCTTCAATTCATTTAATATTAGCAGTTCACTAATAACAAATGAGGAAGCAAACAGAATTAAAGGAAGAGGGTGAAAACCCACATCTTCTTGACTGATAATTGAACCAGTTCATCATGTTATGATTAAAAGAGTGTATATCGAGAAAAAAAGTGCACTATATTTCTGGGACCTTTCTGTTCTAAGATGATAATGAAGGGCTAAGTAGTCCTTGGGATGAGGGTAGATGCCAAAGTAAAACTTTAGCAAAATCTGGGTAGAGCAAGTCTATGCAGAAACATATTTACTATTTTATTTCTCTGGGATTGATAATTGGAGAACATTCAATTTCTTGAGGAGCATCATAGTCTTCTGGTATCTCCACCTGATACAAAAAGAACTGCACAACTGTTGCTACACAGATAGAGCTATGAGTTTTGAAGGTTGAACCTGCTGCTTCTAAAAGAATCAAGTGAAGTTGAAAGTACATTTGGAAAAACATTAACACATTTCTACTTAGGAGACTCATGTAAGTGTTTCTCTTTTTTTTTCAGATTTGCTTCTAATAACATTTCAGTGTGTATATTCATCTCTAGGAACATATTAAGTGATACATAATGTTACCTTATTAAAAAGCAATAATATAGCATGGTTTTTAAAAAATAAAATGTGAAAATATGTGTAAGATGCTTTGAAACAACTAGCCATACTTAATAAAATATTCCTATTACCCTAACTAGAACTCCTTTATATCAGTGGAGAGAGTGGTGGGGGGGGGGAGAACTTTTGGGCTAATTGTTTCTAAAACTTGCTGCAATAGTTCTCAAATTTTAATGCTCATACAAAGCATACAAGCAGGGTGTTAAAATACAGATTCTGATTCAGTAGGTTTGGGGTTGTGGGAGACTTACAGATTCTGGATTTCTTATGAAACCCTAAGAGTTTCACTGATGCTATTCTTCCCCCTTTGAGTAGTGACATTATAGAGAACATTACAAAATTACAGATTCCCACCATTCAAAGCTTCTCACAGATCTGTACTTTTAACAACCCTATCTGCTTATTTCTATACCACCAGCCTTGTACTGACTGATTTAATAAGCTGAGTTGACCCAATGGTTACAATTTAAAAGCCTGCTGGGGGAATGTGGTTACATAAATGCTTGAATTTCTTTTCTTTTTAAAATAGCTGACCATAGGGCCTCCCCAGTGGCGCAGCGGTTGAGCGCTGGTTGCGAAGCTGCCCGTGGCCTCTGCGGCGCCAGTTCAATCCCTGGCTGCTCCCTTCTCTGGTGAACTCTCTCACCCTCCCGCGCTTCTGACTGTACCCAGTGCATGTATAAACAGAACAAACAAACATACAAACAAACAAATAAAACATGCCTCTATAAAAAAAAAATAGCTGACCATAGATCTGAGGCATCCAAGAGATAGGGGGAGGGGTAGGGGAGGGAGCACAATAGACTATGGTGGAGGACTATGGGAGGTAGAACTACAGTGACCACACCTGATGGGAAAAATTCTATATGTCAAAAATTAGTAAGAATGTAGACAATAGTACTTCATTAATTTTTAAAAATGTGAAAAAATAAAATTGGTGATAAACTGGTTCACCTGGGACTTAGCTTTAATCACAAGCCTTTTAACTGCAACTGCGATGCAGCCACAAGACAATAGCAAACAAATGGCTTCTCTTTGAAGTACAAAAGCCACCCATGAATAACCTCTGAGCCCAGTTGCCAGTCTTAACATTTTAGAGGCCATGACCTCTGTGAGAATTTGGTGCAAATTATGAGACATCTACTCCCAGAAAAATCTGCAAACACATATGCACACATTTCATAAACAACTTCAGGAAATTACATATTTCCTAGTTTCTCTGTGGATTCCTGAAGAGTTCATGAACCTCCAGTTAAGAATCCATGGTTCGGCTACTATGCCTTGTAAATACCATCTGTTCCAGTGATGGAAAACTTACTAATTTTAAATCTCATCTTGGTATCATTTGACTCCTCTAGGCCAGTCCCAGAAACTGTCACCAATATCCTTAGTGCTTTCTGATTTCAGGCTATATTACCTGCCTCTATTTCCCATCCTGTCTTAGCTTGCTCCCTGACCTAGCTTCTAAAGCATCCCCCTCAGTCATAATTATCCCCCCAAGACCAAGCTGCTGTTTCTCAAGTCCTCTTTGCCAATCTCCTAACTTTGAGGTTACTTTCTTTAATCAGAAATTATTACTTATAAGACTTCTTACTCAATCACTTACTATTTTACATTTCTTCTCCAAGAATACTCTTTGACACCCTTGAAAAGGTCTTATGCCTCTTACCCTTGTAGTTTTGCCAGCCTTACAAACCTTCTGCTTAAAGGTACTCTTTTTTGAAAAAAAATCTTAATACAAATATGTTTTGAACAGAAGAGAATATTACTTTAGGGGATATACAAAGAAATAGAAGAATTTGAAAATTGAAATGGAGTTGGATTTGGATGCTAAGGTGCATGTGCACGTGTATATACACAAACACACTCACACGCACATACACACATACGCTAGAGATTTGACATTGTGTCTTGACTTGGTTTAATTATCAGATATCCCTGTAAATTTTCTTAGGAATTTATGTTACTCCTCATTTAATGGCATCATAAATCATCAGTTGATTATAAACTTATCTTTTAATAGGAAAAAATAAAAGGGGGTGATTATCTGAACACTTGCCCAAACACATACTTTTTGCCTTATCTACATGATCAGTTAGCACTTGGTAGATATCAAGTTTTTTTCCTTATGATGAAGAGATTTACAATTCAAGAAGTGATTTGAGTATAATCCTCTTTCATGATGCATGGAGCTGGTCTTTAGAGTCCAGAATAATGTTCTGTCATATCACTTGGTGACAGTGGAGATTGGTTTTGACATCAGAGAGTGAAAGCTTAAATGAACAAATAAAGTAAAATTATGCAAAATCAAATCTAGAAATATGGTGTTGGTCTCATAAAATCACCACTTACCTGAGACGCTTATGAATATAATAAACATCCAAAGTAAGATTGTGACAGTTTTGGATGGCTAGGTGGTATAGTATTGCTCACCCATACTTTATGAAGTTGAACCAAAGGGCTTTAATTCCCATTACTCAGTGGACCACTTGAGAGGCACATGACCTAGATCTTTAGAGTATATCCAACAGGACAGATGTCCTCTTGTTTACCAGGGCCACCAACTCAGAGCCATATTCCTTACTGACTTTTCCTCCTCTTCTATCTCATTTCCCCCACCTCTTCATTACTGCTCTTTACAATCACTTCCCAAATAAACTGTTTACACTTGCTCATGTATCAGCTCTTTTTAGGGGAAAACAAAACTAAGCTCAAGAAAGACAATAACCCCCACTACTCTGATCAAATCAAAGACAAATATCAGAACTCCAGTCAAAAAAGAGAACCCCATCCAAGTTACTTCAGATGGCATGAGTTTATCTTTTTGATTGCTGAGTAGTATTCCATTATATATATATATATATATATATGCAAAATCAAATCTAGAAATATGGTGTTGGTCTCATAAAATCACCACTTACCTGAGATGCTTATGAATATATATATATATATATATATATATATATGTATGTATACCACTTCTTTTTGATGCACTCATCCATTTTTGGACTATGGGATTGTTTCCATAGCTTGGCTACTGTGAATAGTGTTGCAATAAACATAAGGGTGTCAATTTCCTTTTGAATTAGTATTTTGTGTTCTTTGGATATTTACCTAAAAGTGCAATTGCTGGGTCATCTGGTAGATCCATTGTTAGTGTTCTGATGAACCTCCACACAGTTTTCCATAGCAGCTGGACCAGTCTACATTCCCACCAGCAGTGTAAGAGGGTTCCTTTTTCTCCACACCACCACATGCAATACATTTTTCAAGTGCTGAGTGACATATTGTCAATGTAGAATTCTATAATAGCAAAAAGGAATGAAGGTGAAATCGAGATACTCTCAGAAGAATGGTAACTATAATTTGTCATTAGAAGACTCACTATAAAAGAATGACTAAAGGAAGTTCTCCAAACAGAAAGAAAATAATGAAATAGGTATCTTGGAAAATCAGGATGGATCAAAGAATACAGAAAGATCAAACAAAATACGGGCAAAAACAGTAAAAATTCCTTCTCTTCCTAAGTTATGATTGAAGCAAATACTTTAACAATGCTTGCTGTGTTTCTCAATGTATACAGAGAAATATTTAAGCCAAGTATAGTTGGTGGGGGCCAGGAGTAAGTGGATGTAAAGGGAGATAAGGCTTCTATATTATTGCCCAAACTGGCAATGTTCAGACCAGCAGGCTGCAATAAGTTGTATATTAATGTAATACCTAGAGCAATCACTACTTATACAAAAAGAAACACTCAAAAGGTGATTTTAAGTAACCCACAGGAAGGCAAGAACAGAGAAAACAGAAACATGAAAAACAGAACAAACAGAAAACAAAAATCAAAAAGCACAGTTATGCTCTCTAAGCATTCACATGCCAACTGGTATTCCAGGGCCAGCTGCCCAGGTTAAAATCCAGGCACCATCCCATCAGGCAAATTCCCCAACGTCCTTCCCCAGGTGGTATGCCTGTAAACTGGATTTTGTTGAGGTATAATAAGTTAATATTTACTTAAAAACCACTTGCCTGGCAAATAATAAATATCACATACATGTTTTCAATTAAATAAAATAAGTTCATTTCCCAACTAGGAGCAGAGAGACGTTCAATTGTTCTTTTTCATCTTCATAATTTACACTATGTTAAACACACTTGCACTTTATTATTCCATATTAGCAACTATTTTGGGGATATAGGAGTCTTCTAAAATATATTCTGCTATTCATAGGCAGTCCTGTGCCTTCTTCCTGACAGGATAAACTCCACAGGTTTCTATAAAAGGTGGTTTTGACACAGAACTTGAATAACTAAAATAGCTTAAGTTTTTCCCAAATCTGTCTTGCCAGCACATAAAACAGAGTAGAGGTATTCATGGCAGATAATGAATCCTTTTTGTTTGACTTTATCCTGATGAACTCGCTGAAGTAGCTTGCTGTCTTGTTTAAGAGCATCAACTGGAAGTTAAATCACCTGAGTTCAGATTCTAGCTCTATTTTTTTATATTTATTTATTTAGTAGAAGAACTGGGTGTAGGCCAGAGGTGTGGGGGTGAGAGGATTCACCAGAGACTGAGTGGGGAGCAGAACTGGTGAATTTACTGAAATACACTACTAAGGGGAGCAGCAGGTGTGCCAGGGAGGTCTGCTGTGCCGTATGTGGGTTAGCTCCCTGACCGGGGATCAAACTCAGGTCATAGCAGTGATAGTGCTGAGACATAACCCCTAGGCCACCAGGGAAGCTCTATTATTTATTAGCTGTGCAACCTTGGACACTTGCTCAATCTCTTTATGCTTCTATATCTTCCTCTGTAAATAGGAGGAAATAATAGTATCTACCTCACAGGGATGTTATGAGGATTAAATGAGTTAATGTACTCAGCAGTGCCTGCCATTACACCAAATAGAAAAGCTAAGTGAAGGCCCTTTCATGATGGCCTAAATTCACCCTGAAAGTATGCATATAAGAAAATGATTATGAACTTCAATGTGAAATGGTGAAGAGGCAAAATACCTCCTCTCTCCTGCTGAGCAGTGATTCCTGCCAAGAATGTTGTAATGGAGTTACTGGTTTTGTGCCATGACTTTGTAGCCAACTGAACGCTGCCTTCCCAATAAGTCACCTCAAAAGCGCAGGTGTGAAACAAGTGATTTTGCTTAAGAACTGTTTTCATCTGAACTGATTCTAGCTACATGCACATGTGGGAGCTTAGCACATTTCTTTGATGACAGATTAGCCTGGCCCATAGGGGCATCTGAAAGGTTCATTGTGTGGTTAGAAATCATTGCAATTCTTAGTTAAAAGGAACTCCATGACTAAATGGGTTTATTCTTAGATGCCTTATGGCTGTAAATCAAAATATAAGGCCATGCTTTGGGAGACATTGTTTGTTGTGTTTTTAAATGGAGTTAAAAATAAACTGTTAAGATCTCTTTTAAACTGTAGGCTTAGAGTAGATTCTATTTGGGGACATTATTACTCAGTATATAAACAAACTGTACTAAGATAAATTGTACAAGACCCATAATTCCTTGCTACTGAAGAATAGCAGCTGGTTGCGGCAAAAATTTCAGCTTCCTCTCTGATTTGGTTTCTCTTCTCCTCATTTATTGTAATTGACATCTGAAATTCAGACATGAGACAAAGCACCAGGCCATCCATATTTTTTTTAACCTTCAGCAAGAAATTTAAGATCTGTAGAAATTACTCTGTAATGGTCAAGTTCACACATCAGAGAAAACAGATGTTTGGAACTGATACACATATCTTGAACTAACAATTAGTATGTTAAGGCCATGCCCTGATTTCCTCTCTCAGTTTCACTGTTAAATATTGACCTTTGCTTAGCATAAACTATCAAATTATCCTGAAAATTACAATAGCTAAGCATTCTTATTACACCTTTTCCATCATCCCTGAAAAGTTATGTATCCTATTTTAGGGTGTGAAAAATTTTAGGACCAGGAGTCTAAGCAGCTCCTCCTATTCACAACAGCTTAAAACAGCCTGTCATTTTTAAGGCATAAGGTTGGGATAGGGAAGGAAAGCTTGATCACTGTCCCAAAGAAAATTTTAGGAGGGAAATTTTCCCTCTTGTAGAGTTACCTAAGAATTCCTGCTCCAGTGTGCTTCAGATATCTCACAGATTTGAAGGAGAATTTAGTGTAAACAGCAGACTATGATCAAGGACTTCCATCTGGGGGCTATTTGCACATTGAACCCAGTGTGTCACAGAGGAGAAGCTCAGCAGAGCAAGGCAAAGGTTATTGGAGCAGCAATGGAGGAGGCACTTCAGCCTCTACAGCTGTTACAAAACAGACTCTAGAGTCAGAGCGTGGATTTGACTCAGCTTCACCACTTATTAACTGTGTGACCTTAGATAAGTTAAAAAACTCTTTTGTGTGATAATCATACTGTCATGCTGGTAGAATTGTAAGGATTAAATGAGCTTAACCACCAAGAATAGTGCCTCTCAAGTGGTATTTCCTATTTTAGTGTTCTTATTATTAACATTCTTGTGTATAGTAGAAAGGAATTTACAATGGATGCTCAAAACTCGAGAATCAATAAAATGCATTAAGTGCCCACCACTCACCCAGTCCTAGGTTAAGCACTCAGTGTTCAATGATATCAAAATATGGGTAAATGGTAGAGAACAGACAAATCTGCCATGAAGAATTCCAAATAATTTATGTAGCTACTCAAGCATTACTCCCCACTCACAGAGGGTAGATGATGCTTTGGACCCTCTTCCAAAGAGCATACTATGGATAGGGATGGGGTACCCCTGACTTCACAGTGAAGAAACATGGCCAACACTACCTCAGCTAGATGCTCAAACTGGCCACTAGTGGTGATACATCATGTTAATGGTATGTCCACATGGGAAGGAAAAAAACATCAGGAAAGGCCCAGCTGAAGGACGTTCAACAAAATACCTACCTAGTACTCCTTACAACTGCTAAGGTCATCAAAACAAGGAAAGTCTGATAAACAGCCATAGCTGAGTAGAGCCTAAGAAGACATGACAATTAAATGTAATGTGAATGTTAAAAGATCATTAGGTACAAACTAAAGAAATCTGAGTAAAATACAGATCTAATTAGTAATATATCATTTGGTTTCATTCACTATAACAAACAGACCATAGTAATGTAAGGTTAATATTGAAATTGACTACAAAAGCATTTGGGAATCCTACTGTCTTTGCAATTTGGACATTTACAACTTTTCTAAAAACTAGTTTATTAATTTTTAAAAAAATGATATGGGTTTGACTTAGAAGAAACTCCCAGAGTAATAAGGAAGATCAGTAATGAAATCATAAATTATCATGTGGCGAGTTGTGTGCAACAATACAAGCATATGAGGTGCACGCAGCCTGCCCAGAGCACAGAGGAAATAACTGTGATGCTGTGCCTGGTATGGCAAGTTTTTATGAAAGAGCCATTCAAGAGTAGAATTTGTCCAATCAACACTTTTGGTTGACTCAATTCACAGTTGTCTGAGCACAGTTTTCAAGAATGAATCAGAAGGATGCCTAAGCAGAAGGATTGCCTGGGTAAGGAGTTGGAAACTGTTGTTTCTAAACTTTTGGTGTTATGAGGGTGTCACATATAAAAGGAAAAAGCTGCAAAACATTGGACTGACAAGGGAAGAGCTGGAACTTTCAGAAATCACCTGGCAGGTAGACTAAGGACAAGACCTCACCAGCAGAAGGCCCAGCCATCAAAGGCCTTTCCAAAAGAAGATGACTTCAAGAGCAAAGCAGCAGGAAACATTTTATATGCCTTTAAAGTAAAATGCCTGTCATTCTTCCCCTGCTGGAAAAGACAGCTGAAAAGTACTGCACCTAACCTACTTTTAATTCCATTGTCTGCTAATGTCATCAGGTTCAATTTATTGATGGCTAACAGAGTCTTTCTAGAGAAAAATTCATAACAAGAGAAAAAAAAGATCACATCATTACTTAGAAGTCTTCTCCTAGAATGAATAGATAGCAGGACCCAATCCTTAAGGCATGGCCTGGATGACAAGTCTTGACCATCTCAATGTGTGTGTAATGCATGTGAACCCAAAAAGTCAGTGAGGGTGAGGGGGTATCTGGGAGTTGGGGTGAAATGCACTTTTACAATGGGTTAGAATTGAGGGAAACACCATAAGGATTGGGCTCCAAAGTAGACATAAGCCAGCAGCCCAGAAAGGCTATTAAAATAAGAATACAACTCGCCATCACTTTTTGCAGAGGTACGAGCAAACTAGCACATTGCACAGTTTTAAATTCTAATTTATGCATATTGTGCAACTTTAAAATCAAACTTACAAAATCCTTAAAGAATAGACTTTGTCCAAGCAACACTTTAGGGTGTGACAGTTATGGGAAGATGCAAGAATGCAAGATGTCCCACAATGTCTGGGACAGTCCACCCAACAAACAATTGTCCTGCATGCTGCGTGCTCGTTACCTGTTACTCCAGAGGACCTTGCAGAGTAAAACCTAGGTAGAATTATCAGAACATAGAGTTTTGTTAGATATAAATGCATAGTATCTATCTTTTACAAGATACTCATTTTACAGAAATCTGTTTTTCATTTTAGGTAGTAAAGAGGACATTACATAATGTTTGCTATGGTTAGATATTGGGTCTTGTGGGTTCCTATGAGCTGTAACCACTCATGGGCAACTGTTTTGCTATCTGCAAATCACAGCAGAGCATTCCTTGACTACCTATGGAGTATAGCTGGTATCACGAGGCAGACCTGGGGATGTCTAGGCCGCTGTTGACCTGATTACATGACTATCCCCATAGCAATGTCGGGATAACTCTGCCTGTGATAACATCATCAAATGTCTCTTGACATATGGTCACAATGTCCCCTTCCCTCTCCCTTGAAAAACTTTGTCCTCCATTCTTATCCCACCCCGCAGACCCTATTCCTTATACCACTGTCCCATGATCAGCTTTTACTAGCCTTAATGCTTTCGATAAATGGCACAAGAACTTCTGCTCAAGTAGCAAAGTCTTGCCTTGCAAACCTGCTCCAGTTGTGTCCCTCATCGAGTTCCTGCCACAAACAGGGTTGAGACCCACAGTATTATATACAGTCAGCATAGAAACTGGGAGGAAAGCCCCTCTCTGATGCCCACTTTTCATCATCTCTTGAGAAAAATAAATGGCCCTGGTGGGCTTTGTTATTCTAGAGAGTCTCTAGACTGAAACTACAAGGAACTCGCTTAAGGAAATTCCTGAGGGCAGAAACCAAATAAGCTCCAGGAGTGACTCAGAAATTTGAAGCTACTCTGAGGTCCAATTAAATGAAATTAAATTAAACTCCAAACATGCTTCAGAAATGTCAGGGGAAGTCTAATTTCCTTGGGGTTCTGATACCAGGCCAGGAACAGGCTCTGCTTTAAAAGAGCAATATCTCATACACAGACAGAAGGAAGCCTCATTAACTGTTTTCTCAGAGAGGGCGGGGCGGCTGCTTACGAGGTCTCCCTTCACAGGACTTCAGCACCTTCACTGGGATCATTAAGCAGATTTGTTTTGGTTCAATACATTGTTTTATCTTTTCCACCTTGACAAGGCTTTGGTGAAGACAATGATGTCAGTAAACACAGATATGTCTGCTGAGACACAAGCTGGTGCACAGAGAAAGAGCAAGGCCTGAGGTTGTTGTGACATGCAATCTGGTTCCTCCTATCCAAGTGACCTGCAGACAACCTTACCTGGGGCTTCCTGGTGTACATTGCCTATTTCAGAGGATTCTGAACATTAACTCTGTAAGAGGATGGGAGCGGCCAAATATAATTTCTCAGGGGAATCATACTTTTACTAACTTGTCAGCGATAATATTGCCCTTCCCAATCTCTTAAGAGTTTATTTGATTAAATCATGTCATTTCTCTCCCTTTCCCTTAGTGAAAATATTCAAAAACAAAAACAAGAAAACAGTGCTGATACTAGCTAAGGAAATCCATATCATAACAAGAGTGGCCTCCTAAGCCCCATCTGAAGGAGAACTTTCCACTGAAGTGTGTCCCACCGAAGCCACATGGCTCATACTTCAGCACTGAAAGTCATTTGCACAAAAGCTATTGGTCATGTGTTGATCTTGTGAAGAATCTTGAATTTTTATGGCAGTTTCAAAGGAATTTTCCTCTTAAGGGAACAGAAATAACAATAAAAATAACAAAAACACCACCACCGATGGAAAGCTCTTTGTGGCATCCTAACTATATTTTAGAAGAAGTGTTAAATGCATGTGGCCTGCACCATCTCATTGATTCCTCCCAACTGTTCTATGATGTAAGTATTGTTATCCCCAATTCCAGCAAGCAAATTGAAGTTCAAGTGTGTTATTAGTTTTTCCAAGCAGTTCAGAAGTAGAAGACCTGAATTCAGGACATGCTCCAACATTCTAGTATTTACCAGGAGAGGCAGCATGGACCATGGATAGAGTATGAAGCCCACGTTAAAACAGATCCTGAGACACTGGCTGCATGATCTGGAATGAGAATCTCAACATTGAGCTTCAATTTCTCCTAGAGTCTATCAGCTGTCTGAACCGATCAGTCCAAAGAGTGTAGCAATGGAGGCAAACTATTGGCCGAGGCTGTGCTGGTTTATTTATTCTCTGAACCAGCACAGGGAGTCAGTCCAAAGACCTCACAGAGGATAGTCCCAGGTGCGCACTGCCAGGGAGAGGCAGATGCATGCTTGAAGATTGATGGTGCAACCAGCTGATGAATTTGTGTTTGCAAGGTCAAAAGCTGTTATTTTCCTGTTCAGTTCCATTGGATAACATGAGGAGTGAAGACAATAGTCCCCTACAGTAATGTTTTTGCCATCATGAGTGTTTGTAACCACTGCTCTGTGAATACAGCTGAGATTACCTCTCCCTTCTGGACTGTGCTACTATCAGGTGCTGTAAACTATTTTTTTTTTTATTTTTTTTTTAATAAATTTTATTGTTATATTCCCCATACAATTGCAGCCCCCCATTCTGACCCCAATCCCTCCCCTCCCGCCCCCGCCCCCCTAAAAGTGTCTCTGATTCATAGTTTTTTGTTGATTTTGATTTTCACTTTCTTATAGTTATTCATTTTCCTGGTCCCTTATTTAAGTTTTCTAGATTCCTGCTATGAGTGAGACCATCCGGTATTTTTCTTTTTCTTTTTGGCTTATTTCGCTGAGCATGATCCCTTCCAGCGCCATCCATGTTGCAGCAAATTGCATGTGTTTATCTTTTTTGAATGCTGAGTAATATTCCATGGTATATATGTACCACATCTTCTTGATCCAGTCATCTATTTTTGGGCATTTGGGTTGTTTCCAAAGCTTAGCTATTGTAAACAGTGCTGCTATAAACATAGGGGTGCAGGTGTTCTTTGGAATTGATGTTTCTGTGTCCTTTGGGTAAATACCTAGGAGTGGAATTGCTGGGTCATATGGAAGCTCTATGTTTAGTAGGTCCAGAAATCTCCACACAGCTTTCCACAGTGGTTGGACCAGTTTGCACTCCCACCAACAGTGCAGAAGAGTTCCTTTTTCTCCACACCCTCGCCAACATTTGTTGTTGCTAGTTTTTTTAATATGTGCCATTCTCACTGGTGTAAGATGGTATCTCATGGTAGTTTTGATTTGCATTTCCCTGATGACAAGTGATGTTGAACATTTTTTCATATGCCTGTTGGCCATTTGCATTTCCTCTTCAGAGAAGTTTCTTTTAAGCTCTTCTGCCCATTTTTTGACTGGATTATTTTCTTTGTTGTTGTTGAGACTCATCAGCTCTTTGCAGATTTTTGTGATTAGTCCTTTATCATTAGTGTTGGGTGCAAAAATGTTCTCCCAGTTGGTGGGGTTTCTCTTTGTTTTTGTTATTGTCTCTTTTGCTGTGCAAAAGCTCTTTAATTTGATATAGTCCCAGCTGTTTATCTTTGCCTTCACTATCACTGCTTTGGGTGATGTGTCTGTAAAGATGTCTTTGATGTGCAAATCACGTAGTGTTTCGCCTATATTTCCTTCTATATATTTTATGGTTTCAGGTCTTATGTCTAGTTCTTTAATCCATTTTGAGTTGATTTTTGTGTATGGTGTGAGGTGGTGGTCAAGCTTCATTCTTTTGCATGTAGCGACCCAGTTTTCCCAGCACCATTTATTGAACAAACTTTCTTTGCTCCAATGCATAGTCTTTGCTCCTTTGTCAAAGATTAGTTGACCATATACCTGTGGGTTTATTTCTGGATTTTCTATTCGATTCCATTGGTCTGTATGTCTATTCTTGTTCCAATACCATGCGGTTTTGATGATTATGGCTTTGTAGTATAGTTTGAAGTCTGGGAGTCTGATGCCTCCATTCCCTTCTTTTTTTTTCAGGAGAGCTTTGGCTATTCGGGGTTTTTTGTGATTCCATATGAATTTCATCAATAATTGTTCTATTTCTTTGAAGAATGACATTGAAATTTTGATTGGAATAGCATTGAATCTGTATATTGCTTTTGGAAGGATGGCCATTTTAATAATGTTTATTCTTCCAATCCATGAGCAGGGGATGTCTCTCCATTTCTTTGTGTCTTCTTCTATTTCTTTTAACAGTGTTTTATAGTTTTCTTTGTATAGGTCCTTTACCTCTTTTGTTAGATTTATTCCCAAATATTTGATTTTTTTGTTTCAATAACAAAAGGGATGGTCTTTTTGATTTCTTCTTCTTCAGATTTATTGTTTGTGTATAGGAAGGCTACTGACTTTTGCGTGTTGATTTTGTATCCTGCCACTTTACTGAACTGATTGATGAGTTGAATTAGCTTTTCTGTGGAGTTTTTGGGGTTCTCTATGTATAATATCATATCGTCTGCAAATAGTGATAGTTTGACTTCTTCTTTTCCTATTTGGATTCCTTGGATGTCTTTCTCTTGTCTTATTGCCCTGGCTAGGACTTCCAGTATTATATTGAAAAGCAATGGTGAGAGTGGACATCCTTGTCTTGTTCCAGATCTTAATGGAATTGCTTTCAGCTTTTCACCATTGAGAATGATACTGGCTGTTGGCTTGTCATAGATGGCCTTTATGATGTTGAGGTATGTTCCTTGTATCCCAAGAATTTCAAGGGCTTTTATCATGAATGGGTGTTGCACTTTGTCAAAAGCTTTCTCAGCATCTATTGATATTATCATATGGTTTTTATATTTCTTTTTGTTGATGTGTTGGATAACGTTGATTGATTTTCGGATGTTAAACCATCCTTGTGCCCCTGGAATGAATCCAACTTGGTCGTGGTGAATTATCTTATGGATACATTGTTGGATTCTGATAGCTAAAATTTTATTGAGGATTTTTGCATCAGTGTTCATTAGGGAGATTGGCCTGTAGTTTTCCTTTTTTGTGTTGTCCTTGTTCGGTTTTGGTATTAGTGTAATGTTGGCTTCATAGAACGTGTTTGGTATTGTCCCTTCCTTCTCAATTTTTTGGAAGAGTTTGTGAAGGATAGGCACTAATTCGTCTCTGAATGTTTGGTAGAATTCATTTGTAAATCCATCAGGTCCTGGGCTTTTGTTTTTGGGGAGGTTTTTGATTACCATTTCAATTTCGCTAATTGTAATTGGTCTGTTTAGGTGTTCTATTTCTTCTTTATCTAGCTTTGGGTGATTGTAGAGTTGTAGGAATTTGTCCATCTCCTCTAGATTGTTAAACTTGTTTCCATATAACTGTTCATAGTAGTTACTGATTATTCTTTTGATTTCTGCTGTGTCCGTTGTGATTTCTCCTCTTTCATTGATGATCCTGTTTATTTGTGCTTTCTCCCTTTTTTCCTTTGTGAGCCTGGCTAGGGGTTTGTCTATTTTATTGATTTTTTCAAAGAACCAGCTCTTGGTTTCATTGATCTTTTGGATTGTTTTTTTAGTTTCAATTTCATTTATTTCTGCTTTGGTTTTTATTATTTCTTTTCTTCTACTGGTTTTGGGGTTTTCTTGTTGTTCTTTTTCTAGATCTTTGAGCTTCGAGATTAGGTTGTTTCTTTGCGTTCTTTCTTGTTTCTTGATGTGAGCTTCTATTGCTATATATTTGCCTCTTATTACTGCTTTTGCTGCATCCCATACATTTAGGATATTGGTGTCCTCCCTGTCGTTCAATTCAAAAAATTTTTTAATTTCTTCTTTGATCTCCTCATTAGTCCAATGGTCTTCCAGTAGTGTGGTTTTTAATCTCCATGAGGTAGGAAAGTTCCTTGCCTTCTTTTTATGGTTTATTTCTAGTTTGATGCCTTCATGGTCAGAAAAGATGGTTGATATGATTTCAATCTTGGTGTATCTGTTGATGTTTGTCTTGTGCCCCAGTATGTGATCGATCCTGGAGAATGATCCGTGTGCGCTTGAGAAAAATGTGTACTCCATTTTTTTGGGGTTTAGTGTTCTATAGATGTCTGTTAAGCCCAATTGCTCTAGGTCTTTATTTAGAGCTTTGGTTTCTTTACTTATTTTTTGTCTTGTTGATCTATCCATTGTTGATAGTGGTGTGTTGAAGTCTCCCACTACGTATGTGTTTTCTCTGATGTCTGTTTTCAGAGAGGACAACAGTTGTCCGATATATTTTGGTGCTCCTTCGTTTGGTGAGTATATGTTAATGAGTGTTATTTCTTCTTGAAGTATTGTCCCCTTGATCATAATGTAGTGACCATTGGGGTCTCTTTTTATCTTTTTGAGTTTGAAATCTGTTTTATCTGATATAAGTATAGCTGTTCCTGCTTTCTTTTTTGGTCCATTTGCTTGTAGGATTGTTTTCCATCCTTTAACTTTGAGCCTATTTTTATCTTTTGTAGCTAAATGTGTTTCCTGGAGACAGCAAAAGGTTGGGTTTTGTTTCTTAATCCAGGCTGCTACTCTGTGTCTTTTTATTGAAGAGTTTAGTCCATTTACATTTAGAGTTAATATTGATATGTTAACATCTGTATTTGCCATTGTGTTTGTCTTTCCTTTGATTTTATTTATTTATTCTTTTAATAACTTTTTTTTTTTTTGGCCTGCTTTCATTGTTATTCGTCGCTCTGAGGTTCTGGCTTTAGGACTCCTTGTAGTATTTTTTGGAGTGGGGGTTTAGTTGCAATGAAATTCCGGAGTTTCTGTTTGTCTGGGAAGGTCCATATTCTTTCTTCAAAGAGGAAGGAGAGCTTTGCGGGATAGAGTATTCTTGGTTGGCATCTGTTTTCTTGGAGTCTGTTGACTATGTCCCTCCACTCTCTCCTTGCCCGTAGTGTTTCTTCGGAGAAGTCTGATGTCAGCCTGATTGGTTTTCCTTTGAATGTTATCTGTTTCTTCCCTCTTGCCAGCTTCATTATTTTTTCCTTGTCCTGGATTCTTGGGAGCTTTACTATTATGTGTCTTGCTGTATTTTTCCTTTCGTCGTGGAAGTTTGGTGTTCTTCTTGCTTCTTGTATATCAATTTTCAGCTCCTTCTTCACATTTGGGAAGTTCTCTTCAATTATCTCTTTGAATATTTTCTCTGTTCCTACATCTCTCTCCTCTCCTTCTGGTATTCCTATAACTCTTATATTTCCTTTCCTCATGGAGTCAGATAGTTCCCGAAGTCTTTCTTCGTTCTTTTTCCTTCGTACTTCTCTTTCCTTTTCTGTTTTGGTTCTTTTTATTTCTGTGTCTTCAAGATTACTTATTCGTTCTTCCATTTCATCTATTCTGCTTTCATTGCTTTTCCCAGAATTCTTTAGTTCTTCCATTAATTCTTTGATCTCCTGCATTTCTTTTACTTCCCTCTTTAGGGACTCTATTTCTTTCTTCTGACCATTGTTTTCCCTCTCTAGGGACTCAATTGCATTCTTCTGATCGTTGATTATTTTTCCCTTATCATTGTTTTCCTTTATGACTTCTGTCAGTTTTTTAATCACGGCAATTTTAAATTCTCTTTCTGGAAGGCTCAGAAATTCTTCCAAGTTATTGTCATTGCAATCTGGGGGCTGGCTTTCTTTTTGTGGTGTGCTTTTTCTCTGGAGAGTTGCTAGGTTGCGTGTGGTTCTTCTCCTCCCTACTGTCTGTTTTCTAATTTGCCGTATGCATTGGGACACTGTGTTGTTGGGACTTGCCGGCATCTTGGGTGGGCTTCTCTGTTCCCCTCTGGTTCTTCCAGGAGTCATCTGTCAGTTTCAAGCAGCCTTTACTGGAGAAAGGTCCCTGTTCTAAAATGCCGATGTGGGGACACACTCCCCTGTGCGCCTGGTCTGCCCCGGCGGTGGGTTCCTGCTCCCCTCTGGGCTTGGACTGCAGGCCAGATGGGGTCTGGCGTGGGCGAACTTCCCCCGCTCACCTCTGGCTCCTGAGGAAGCCTTCTGCAGGTAGTCTTTACTGAAGAAATGTCCCTGTTCTAAAATGGTGATGTGGGACACACTCCCTGCGCTTCTGGTCTCAGGCACACTCTTCTGCGCGCCTGGTCTGCCCCGGCTGTGGGTGCTCGCTCTCCCTGTGGGCTCAGACTACTTGTTCAGAAGGGGCCCGGTGTGGGCTAACTCCCCAGCTGGCCACTAGCTCCTTCAGTAGCCTGTGCTGGGGTCAAGTCGCTAGGTGGCACCAGAGATCTCTCCTAGAGCCCTTGGGGAGCTGATTTTCCACCCCGTGGGACAGGGAGCAGAGCGGGGATGGTAGGGTACACCTCAACGGCTTTGGGGTGCTGTGTCTGCCTTGTGCCCCACCGTCGTGGGGAACCCACGCCCCTAATTTCGTGCCCCGGGTCTCAGTTCCAAAGCCCTCAGTTCCAGGACGCGGGCTGTAGCCCAGATCAGTGGCGCGGGAATGGCGCCTTTTGAATCCCGCTCCCCTGCCTGGGCGCCTTGTTCCTGCTCACTCAGGGAGGGCCTCGCCCGGGTCTCAGTTCCAAAGCCCTCAATTCCAGGACGCGGGCTGTAGCCCAGATCAGTGGCGCGGGAATGCAGGTGCTGTAAACTATTGACGCAGCAGTTTGGCTATCATTTCTGGATTCATGTAAACCAAATCCAAAGAAAAGTACATAGGTATATGCTTAATGACTCTATAATACCATACACATATATTATATAACAGATATAGATCAGAGTCTAATCACTAGCTGCATGTACATAGAGTACACAAAAGTTAAAACTATATATCAAATCAAATATGCTATACCAATTGAATAAAGTAATAGATAAAATGGACATAATATACCCAGAAAAAATAATTTTTAATATAAAGTTATCTAATCATAATTCTTGAGAAAAAAACATGCTAAAAAGAACTGGGTTCATTTTCATAGTAACTAGTACTGTGACCTCTTTAAGTCAGCAATGTCCATAAAAAGCCTATGGGTCAGATCTCCCCTGTCCCCACTCTTGACCATGGTATCCATGAAAAGGGTAGCTTATTGGAGCAGAATCATGGTGGAATGAGTGTACCCTGGGGGGAAAAGAGATTCATCTTTTAATGATGCTAGAGGTACTTAGCATATTTTACCTTATAAAGTAACAAAAAAACTTAGCAAATTTAAATCATCTTAATTATTTGAGGTCAAAATAACATGTAATCTTACATTTTTGGTATAAATTTTGGATATAGAAATATTTTAGCGTCTTTTTAACATAAGATAACATAAGTTTTGTTTTTTTTCTCCCAACATCCTGTGACTATTAGTTGTATTTTAGATTCTGGTGCAGTACCAAGATTATTATTTCATTTGTACTTTGCCATTACTCTAAAAATCCCAGTTCATATAGTTCATAGGAACAAAAATAGAAGCATACAGGTTTTATGTCTTGAGAAATTTGGATATTCTTACATTAGACTGACTAAAAATTATCAAGTTTCCATCATGGACAACTACTCTTTCCTTTTTAAAGAAACTAACAGTTTTGCCTATTCATCTTCAGTTTTGCAATAGGTCTTTGCAATAAAAACCACGGAAGTAAGTTGTGGTGAATGTTTGTTTGGTAGATGTTTCAGTGCTTCCTGACATAACATGCAATGTGTTAGTGTAAAAACAATAGGAACACATTAGCGTTCACCACTGATGATGACCCAGATCCCCACTAGAGAGTAAACTCTGAAAAGTCAGTGTGTCTTTCTGGATCCTCAATGCCACTGCTTCCCAAATCTTGTCTAGTTCCCGGAACAAAATAGGGATCAGTATTGGTGGAAACAAGAGAAGAAGGAGTTGGGACTGGAGATGGAGGAAGTCAGGAAGCGAGTAGTTGCCTCCCCTTTGGCTGATACATGTCTGATTAGTAACATTTCTATTTGAAGCAGGCCCACCATCCACCCTCTCTAACCCATCATTTTTCTTTTTCTCTTGGCCCCTTGGATTTCTTCCTTAACATAACAGATGTCATTACTTACTTGATTTCACATGCTTCTTATTCAACATTGTATCCCCAACTCTTGGTGCAGTGCTTGTATTGGGGCAAGAAATTGGGCCTCCCCAGTGGCGCAGTGGTTGAGCGCTGGGTTGCGAAGCTGCCCGCAGCTTCTGCAGTGCTGGTTCGAGGGTCCCACATGGCGCGCAGACCTCTCCTGCCGCCCGCTGCTCCCCTCAGCCGTGTCCTTCGGTCCTTCTGCCTGCTCTGCTCCCTGCTCTGGCTCTGGTGAATTCTCTCACCCTCCCGCGCTTCTGACTGTACCCAGTGCTTGTATAAATAAATAAATAGATAAATAAATAAATCTTAAAAAAAGAAATTAATAGTTATTTGTTGAATGAATAAATGAATGAATGGTGATTTACAATTACATGAACTATAAAACCTGCCCTGGATCAGGGGCACAGTGAAAATACACTCTAGTCCCTGAACAAATAGGCATCCCCAACCATGGCCTGTGCACATTAGTCAGTGTCACTTAACTTTTGGTCACACCAGACCACATTTCTTTTTAAAGATTTATTTATTTATGCATACATAGAAGAGCTGGGGTACAGGCCACAGGAGGGGGAGCGGCGGTGAGAGGATTCACCAGAGATAGAGTGAGGAACAGAACTGGCAGATGACTGAAATACACTGCTGAGGGGAGCAGCAGGTGAGTCAGGAGAGGTCTGCTGCACCATGTGGCATGCTCCCTGGCTGGCCGGGGATCAAACTTGTGCTGCAGTGGCTGCAGACAGCTTCATAGGTTGCACCTTAACCCCTTGCACCACCAGGGAGGCCCCCCAGACCACTTTTTTGAACGTCAGTTTCAATAAGCTATACCATACAGCACAGGCATATAGTAAGCTGTACCCTTTAGGTTTTTGTAATTAAACTCTATGATATTTGCATCATGATTAAAAGGCCTAACAAGGCATTTCTCAGGATGTGTCCCCATCAAGTCAGGTGTGGCTGTACTATCCCAATCTTTGAAACATGTAGTACCAAGAACAATAAGGATCCTTACTTAGCCTGAAAAAACTAAGCTCTTATGCCTTAAAGCATCCATTGTATGTCAGAAATTAAGCTCTCTTTTATGAATCTAGAATGTTCTGTGGCATCCTTAGGAAAACAGAAAAAAAGTCACCTAAAGCTTTTTCTGTGTTCAGTTGAGAAAGGCAGGGTTGGAGGTACCCATGGCTCAGTGGCAAGTCTTCTACACTGTATAAATGCAGTTAGACTGAGAAACTCTGGAAAATTACTTTTCACTCTTGGCTATTTCCCTCTATCCTGTTTAACCCTGATTAGCTTAATTGTGTATTGGTAGGGGGAATCTATACCTTGATTCTGCTATTTTAATGCCACACTACTGGGTAACACTTCCTCCCTCAAATCAAAAACCTCTGTCAACTTTTCTACTGCATCATTACGAGGCCTGAGGCAGGGGGAGTTCCCTGCTTCTAGTCCTCTTCTTAAAATAGCAGTTTTCTCCTGCAGTTTCTGACATTTCTTAGTTGACAATAGAGGACTGTCAGTGCTAAGAATTTCAGGAGTTTAGGGAAAGGATGAACCTGGAACCTCTCTCTCAAGCCTGCTGTAGAGTTGCACTAACAGGAGCTAATCCAGGGAGAGCCAGAACACCAGGTGGAGGAGGGAAGCAGCACTCAGTGTTCCCCGTGCAGTGGACGCCTGCTGGCCAGATGACTCACCATCTAATTTCCCTTCCATCATTCTCCTAAGAAAAACAGGACGCCCTCTCCCTCTGCTATGCTGCTCTGGGTAGGAGCCCAAACCTCAAAGCAGCTGGGACAAGAAGGTGAAAACAAAGATATCTGAACACTTTATATAAAGCCTTGATAAAAGGAGAAGAGTCTACCTCCTTCTGTTTCCATTAAACAAAATATTGCCCGGCGGTTTGTTTAATCAGAATACTTCTTGGCTAGTTCATGGCTATTTTACCACTTGAGTCCACCAGCCATTCTTTCAAGACAGATATGACAGTGACAGTGCCACCTTTGTGTCTCTCCAGGAACAATAAGTAGAGAATTATAGACACAGGAGAGGCATGCTTTTTGTGTTTCCCTATAGCTACTGCATTTGTGGTATGAAGATTCTAGTATAAAATCCCAAGCAGAACATATAACAGAGTGGAGCGGATTTGTAATGCCATTTCAAATACCTCTCAGGGCAAAAGAGAGTGATAAACCAAATCATTCATTGAGAACCTTTCTTTTGATGTGAGAGATGTTTGCTGTCACTAAAATAGGTTTGAAAATACACCATCAGCCCTCCACAGCAGCTCCCTTCCTCAACGGCCCACAGCTGTGTGGGTGTACAGGACCAAGGAGGTGGGTTACCCAATCAGCGTGGGTGGGTAACTGAGGAGACGAGGTAAGTATCCATCCAGACGTGTGATGATTTTTCCCTTCTGGTGACTTTTACAGTAATAATATATTTGGTTGTCTAAACAGTATTTATTAAATATATATAATAATATGAGTATATATCCTACAGTAGCAATAAAAGCAAATATTTCTCGACTACTTACTGTGAGCAAGAAGGTACTATTCTAAGCATTTCACCCATATCGATTCATTTAATTGTCACAAAAATCCCATGAATACATGCTAGTATTCATGTCATTTTACATATTAGGAAATAAAGAATTCAAAGATAATTAACTTACTGACAGTCACATAGTGAGTAAGTGCATTAAAACAATATAGAAATAAAGACTATTGTGTAAAGAATAGTACCTCTGTCCCTACATTTTGTTTCGGTCACCACTCAATTTAACCCTGGCTTAGGAAAATGTTTGTTTCCTTAGAAAAAGAGAAAAGTTCCTTGCCTAGGCCGGGCCCCCCGCCGGCTACTTGCAGTGTGTATATTATAGCACATGGTGCTGCTTCTTGCTGACAATCTTAAATTGGGGCTAATTCTTACTAAATATTCATGGCATGGGGAAAGCAAATTGTAACCTGTTCATGTGGATCGTATTGCCTGTGGTGTTTCCATGCTCTTCTGCAGCAGAAACAGAAAAACTGAGATGTCTGAAATGCCCAAGAGTTTCCCCCAAACGTTTATTCTAGTCATTATTATCTATCACCCCAAAAATTTATTAAGAAACCAAGTTGCTGGGGCCTCCCCTGGTGCCGCAGCAGTTGAGCGCTGGGCTGCGAGGCTGCCCGCAGCCTCTGCAGTGCCAGTTCAATCCCCGGCCACTAGCGAGGGTCCCACAAAAATAAAAAAAAGAAAGAAAGAAACCAAGTTGCTGGTGCATTCCAGCAGCCATCCTCTCCTTGTTCATTGCTACAACACTTGACCATCTCTGGCTAATCTGTGCGTAGCTAAGATGACACTTCACTGGGACCTTATCCCAGGAACATTTAACAGCACACTTTAGAAAGCGCAGTGGCTTTTAAATACAGTTACAAACTAATTCCCTCACTAAGTAAAAGTGTCTTGTGAATCTTCAGTGAGTCTTTTAACTAAACCAATCATACAGACCTCGGTCTCCAAAATAAAATTTGCTGCATTTTAAATCCTTGCCAAATTCAAAGTACCCAATGGCCTCAGCTACCTCTGGGTACAACAAGGAAAATTTATAGTTCCTTAGCTTGTGTTTTAGTTCCTAGTTCCCTCCCCAAATGATGAGGTGAATTTAATTAAGGATTCTCAACTCCCAAGCTTTTAAAGCAATGGTCCATTTAATGTGGAAATAGAAATCAACATACCATTTCTCTCCCTTTCCCCAGCCCTTTTTCCCCCTTGACCCTAGGGATGGAAGCATCTCACGGAAAATGTCTTGTGGGATTATGCTCTTTGGGGTCCTCAGGCTAACTTGAGGATCTGTGGTATTAAGGACACAGTACACAGAAAAGTCCGGATGATGAGAAGCTTCACAACACAATGAACCAGAAGAAGTGGCAGCTAACTCATGGTGTGCCAAGCACATTTCTAAATGCCTTACATGTGTTAACTCACTCATTATTTACAGGGAAACAATGAAATCAATATATTCTTACCATCCACATTTTACAGTTGAGATTATTAAAGCACAGAGAGGGTAAGTAATTTGCCAGTCACACAGTTAGATGCAAAACAAAACATTTGGACATAGGTATCCAAGCCACAGAATCTCTTAGTTTAACTACTATGTTCCTCAGAGAAGAATTTTTATGGTGACTATCCTCTTCCTGGCCTCAGAGATAAAAAAATAATAATAATAAATGGTCGACAACTTATCTATGGTTTCCTAGACACGCTAGTATTCAGAAATTCCTGGGGGGGGTTGTTTGTTGTTTGCAGAGGGCTATTATTTTTTTTTCCCAAAGACTTTATTTATTTGTTAAAGATTTATTTATTTTAAAGATTTATTTATTTATGCATATAAGAACTGGGATATAGGCCAGAGGTGGGGGGGGGAGGCGAGATGATTCACCAGAGACAGAGTGGGGAAAGGAACAGGCAGATTGACTGAAATACACTGCTGAGGGGAGCAGCAGGCGAGTCAGGAGAGGTCTGCTGCGCCATGTGGGCATCTTCCTGGCCAGGGATTGAACTCGTGATGCAGTGGCTGTGAACAGCTTCATAGGTTGCATCTTAACCCCTTGTGCCACCAGGGAGGCCCAGATTTTATTTATTTTTTGCATAGAACTGGGTGTATTATTTTTGATACAGAAAAAAAGACTCTGTATATCGATTATCACATTGGTCTAGCAGAAAACCTTTGCATGAGTTTATCTGACTTCCTAAGGCAAAAGTAAACAACAGTTAAGGGCCCCATTTATACTTATCTATGACACTTTAAGAATACAATGAATACCAAAAACACCACCACTGGTCACAAGTGATATAAGCAGAGCAGCGTAGCTGGAGGGCAGGTGATCACTGAACATGTTTCATTCCATTCCCAACATCCAACCAGTGAGAATTTGTTAATAGAAACTAGTCTTTTCAACCTTCACAGTGTTCCTGACATTTACTTAGAATCAAGAACAAAGAGGAAATGTCTTTGTAGTCCACAAACAATCAAGTCACTGGACCATCTCCACTGCAGAGTCTCAAACTAGCAAACAACTTAAACGCCTTTTCTTTTTGGAAACCCAGGAAGACTCTGGAGATTTCAGAGACTAGACTATTAACCAAAATACAAGAAGAGCCCAAGCTGTACTTACCTTGCTCGCTAATATGTAGCAGGTGCCTAGCAGTGTGTCTAGCAGATACACAGAATACATTGAGTGAAAGGTAGTGAGTGAATGAGCTGGGACATCAGTGCTCTCTCTCTGTTTCCATTCCTGCTTTGAGGGAACCAGGTAAGATGCTCATTTAAATTTATTTCATAGGTCCTTCTGCAGGATTTACAATCTGAAACACAGCAGGCAACAACTTTGTTTAAACTTGCACTTCTATATAACTTCAGTGGCCCAGGACTTGTAATACAAGTCTTTGACCATTGGTTAAAGATTAAGGGCTCTGCTCACCCAAAGGGTGTATCTCAAATTCACTTGCAAAATAGTCTAGAGTAACAGCATTGGCATGAGAGTCCTGATGGAGGATGAGTGACGTACATGCACATGCGGAGGTGTGAAAATGTACCCCCAAAGTTATATAGGTCTGTAAATGACTGACATGCTTATAAAATATGAAGAAATAAAAGACCTTGGTCTTGGGATCAGGCCTCAATTCAGATTTGAACTCTGCCATTTAGGAGTTGCATTTTGAACCTCTCTTAATTTATTTCCTCATCTTTAAAATCAAGGCAATACCATACACCAGAGTTTTAAAATTTAAATTAGATAGCATACTAAAAGGGCAAGCAAAGTGTTTGGGATATAGGAGTCTAATAAATGCTTGGGAAGAATGGAGTGGAACAGATAGAATACTTATTCTTTCCTCCCAAAGTTTGTTTTTCATGCAGTTCTTTAAAACCCTCACTTTTGTCACTAGGAACACATTGATTACACAAATACCAATTTTCCTTTCAAGGAGTCTGTTGGTGTCTCTATGGGTCTCTGAACTGCTCAGAGAATTGTGTTATCTTCTAGCAATGTGCTAAGGGAAGTTTGAGGCTCATCATCGGGGTGTTGGGAAGCCAGTAGCATCACATTCATCGTGAGACTGTTTCACTAAATGAAAGGATTTATGGGACTTCCAGAAACTCTTAGCTTGCATCAAGGCCAGGGTCCTCATGTACACTACACTCAGGCCAAATTAACAAGAAAAGCCCTTGACTATTCCATGCCCTGAAGAATCCATGTTATTCTAATATGAATCATGGTGGAGCCTTCTTGGCACTCTTGGTTGGCCACAAATTTTATTTCATGTATTGAGGGAATCTGACTCAGTCACAAAAAAAATTGGTGTTTTTTTTGGTTATGTGAGCCATAAAATAGGAAAGACATGTGTTGTCCACTAAAACATCTAATTAGCTTAAAATGATTGTAAGCCTAACAGAAGTTGAGTGTTAAATTTGAGAGGAAAGGAAGCAAAATGAAGGTATGATCTTTAAATGTATGTAATGTACCAGAAGCTAGGAATATTTACCTACCAGCACTTGCTGAGCTTACTGCATGCCACGCTCTGCTCAGCACCGCTATGCCCTTGCTCACACACTCAGTCATCACACTTAGTCTTTCACATCGATAAAGCTATTTTTCAACTGGGAAAACTACAGTATAAAAGGGATAACTTACCCAATGTTGCTTATCTAAGTAGCAAGTTTAGAACTTAAACCCTAAAATCTGGATCTGAAGTTTAAGATATTTCATGTTACTACTGTTCACTTAAGCAGATGGTTAGATCTTATCTCTCATAATCAAAGCATGTAAGAGTGTATGATCTAATTTTATGATTAATATAAACCAACAGATAGTATCCTACAGAAGGACAGCCTCATGTTCTGTATTTATTCCAAGATGAAGCTGCACAAATTCCAAAAGTAAATCTTGATTCCCTCAAGGATCAACTTGTTCTAATCGGACTCTGAAATTATGGAGTCTCCACTTGTAATGATTTTTGTTCTGTTTGTGCTATGGTCCAATTTCAGATCAACTAGTTACATAAAGTAAGTTATCTTTATTCATACACCAACTTATCCCAGCTCATGGCTTTTCCTCTAAAACTTTTTCTGGATATTTTCATAAATAGTTTTCATAATCAGAAATATAAAGAGAATCACACAATGCCAATTCCACCCTTGGGGCCAGCTCGTGAAGGCATGTTTCAGACCCTTCTCAGACAAGAGTGGAAATAACTGGGCTGCTCTTAGTCTATTTTTATAAAATTACTCTAAAGAACAATCATTATATTGGGGAGATTCTATTTTATCCATCTCCATGGGTTTGCTAAATGAGGACAGTGGTTTGTGAAAAGGCAATTGTAAGCTTTTAAAACTACCACATTTCGTACAGTGGTTGCTTTTGTGCATATTTCAGTGGGCATGACTTTGAGACCCAAATTTAAAAGAAAATTGTCCATTAGTATCTCTAATTTAATAACAATTCCTCTAGATGATAGATTTAGAAAAGATATCTTTATAAACATAAATTTGCATCATAAAAGCAATATCATGATTATGAAAGGATGGGTGGTCTCTCAGTCGGTGGAATGTTCATCTTTAAGACGGATCCTTAAGAATGTGTTCCAGGGCCTCTCCGGTGGCGCAGCAGTTGAGCGCTGTGTTGCGAAGCTGCCTGCAGTCTCTGCAGCGCCGGTTTGATTCCCGGCTGCTCCCCGGCCACTGGAGGAGGGTCCCACATGGTGCGCAGACCTCTCCTGCCGCCCACTGCTCCCCTCAGCAGTGTACTTCGGTCCTTCTGCCTGCTCTGCTCTGGTGAATTCTCTCACCCTCCCGCGCTTCTGACTGTACCCAGTGCATGTATAAACAAAACAAACGAACAAACAAATAAATAAATAAATAAAACATGCCTCTATAAAAAAAAAAAAAAGAAAGAAAATCAAAAAAAAAAAAAAAACCTTAAAAAAAAATTAAAAAAAAAAGAATGTGTTCCAGAGTGGGAGATGGACATGGGGATGGGGAGCACATGGCTTCCCATCAGGGGTTTTCTGTACCCTGAGATTCTCAGTTACCTTGGTGGCTTTCACATATGCAAGGCAGTTAGTACAACTGGAATCTTCCAGACCAAAAACCTTGGCTCTAATCCTGGCCCTGATGGTAGAATCCACTTCATTTTCTAGCTTCCATATGATCCAGCAATTCCACTCCTAGGTGTTTACCCAAAGGACACAGAAACATTAATTCCAAAGAGCACCTGCACCCCTATGTTTATAGCAGCACAATTTACAATAGCTAAGCTTTGGAAACAACCCAAATGCCCAAAAATAGATGACTGGATCAAGAAGATGTGGTACATATACACCATGGAATATTACTCAGCATTCAAAAAAGATAAACACATGCAATTTGCAGCAACATGGATGGCGCTGGAAGGGATCATGCTCAGCGAAATAAGCCAGAAAGAAAAAGAAAAATACCAGATAGCCTCAGTCATAGCAGGAATCTAGAAAACCTAAATAAGGGACCAGGAAAAAGAATAGCTATAAGAAAGAAAAAATCAAAATCAACAAACAACTATGAACCAGAGACACACTATGGGGGGTGGAGGCGGGGGGTAAAGGAGAGTTTGGGGTCAATATAAGGGGGTTGCAATTGTATGGGGAATGTTAAAACACACCGGTGCCAAGTCCAAGAATGACCAAGACCCAAGTTCGATGCAAAAGCAAAGGTGACCTTTATTAGCTAGCTCGAGCTAGGGTCCAAACCCCCGGAGTGGAACCGATACAGCGGCCGCGCCCAGACAGGGTTGGACCCCCAGCACCATAATTAAGCAGTTTATATAGGCATACAAAATGGGTCCCTCAGGGTAATCTGACAGCTCCAGATGTAGATTCTAGGAATACGACTGTTAGGATAATCTAACGGTTACAGACGCCGGTTCTTAGAATCTAGGATTCCAGGAATTGCAACCTCACTGTCAGTTAAGCTCTTAAATGGCTGCTGTACTTTAAAATGGCTGCTGTTATGCTCTATTCTTACAAGGAATATAAAAATAAAATTAAAAAAATCAATAAATAAATCAATAAATTTTCTCATCTCTAAAATTTGTAGATTGAACTAGATGATTTCTAAAATCCTCCAGAAACTTCAGGAAGAAACAAAGCTCTAAAGCCTTCCTCTTCCACTCCCCCCATTACATACACACTTTTTTATTTCTTCCCTTTCCCATTGTAAACACCACTGAAATAGGGGTAACTATTTAGAATGATCTGATTGTCAGACTCTAGGACACTGATGGGGCCACTTTTACCACTGGGTGGGATCATAGCGCCATGGAATGCACACTTGGGAGCAGAGTAACTTGAAAGCAGTTTTCCTTTCCTGCCCTTGGCTGGCCAGCTTGAGTAAGGAAGAACTTGGTCCAAGGCTGTTTTCTGCGCTGGTTTCCCCTCTTTTCTCTGTCAGCAGCCAAATCTATGTGCACAGCTCCGGTTGCAGCCTGGGCCATTTTAGGCAATGGACTGGAAACAACTGCATTCTTTCTTATAGTCTCTTTACCTCTCAGTGCTGTTCAATTCCCCTGCACCTAGCATATATGATAGATTAAGTAGAACTACCTGGGAGGAAATAAAAATTTATGTTCATACAGGCTAATCTGCTTTAGCAGAGTTCTATGGACTGAGAACTGAAGCCCAAACCCACTGTCAAACATGTAGCTTTGTCAATTTACTTGCTCCAGGTTCTATCTGGATGTACCGTCCCAGAAAAACCTTCCTTTTTAGTCAACTCTTTCACCTCAGAGTTGACTAAAGATAAAAAGTCAAGGAAGACAGAAACTGGGGCTTGCCTCGGGAGAGGGCAGGTATTCTGAATTCCTTAACTCTTAACATTTTGTTGTCACATGAGTTTGGGGGAATGTTCTCTGGTTTTAAAAAACAAAAATAAACAATTTCATCAGAAATTTGCTACATCCCTAATTAATGTAGAATTTGCATCAAATTTAAGGCCTCACCTGACAAATATATGGCAAAGATTCATTTGTCTAAGTAAGTCCGGATGAAACCGGAATCTCTGTTTCGCAAGAGTATTTCTGTTTGTTTCCCTGTTTCTCTCACTCTCTCTCTTTTCTCCTCTCTCTTACAAACACACACACACACACACATGTGCGTGTGCGTGTGTGTTCACAGTGTCTGGTTTACACACCCTAGCATTTCCCCCCCACAAGATGTTGTGCTGCAACTATGGAGACTGACTTCTCAAGGACATGTCCCTGGGCGGATTAAAGAAGCAGGCAAAGGCACCCCACACTCCATGCCCAGTGGAGCTCAGAGTGCCCTCTTCACCAGCAATGTAGGACTGAGTCCCCTTCCAGCTTTGCTTGAGGGCAGCGATTTATCAATAATGAAACCTTCCAGCTCCTCAGCCTCGCATTCTGTCATGAGAATCCTATCATTTCCACACCATTGAAGGGCGCCTAACTGCCGCTTTGGGTGTAGAAGAAAAAGAAATAAGACCAAAAGAATATTCAGCAGCCACCTCCTCAGGCAGTTATGAAAACTCAGCTGAAAGGATCATGTCAGACTTTCCTGAGAAGGAGAAAAAGGAAAGACAAAAACACTCAAGAGTTGTCAAATTCCAGAGTTCCTTCAGTCAGTGCTTGCTTGCTCGATGATGACAAATGTGGACACTGTCAAAGATTTGTAATGTCTCCTAACTCCTTAAGCAATTCTCAAGCTGTTGCCATTAAGTGACTCTAATGTTTTCTAATGCACAAGCACATTTATAGTAATTAGACGCGGGATGCTTCTTACCATTCCAGACTTAATGTTGAAGTCAGTAGAGGAAGCGTTAGGGGAGACTTCTTAGTAAGATAGACTGCTATCTTCTGCATCTTTTCTCAAGAGGAAGGTCTGTGCTACCACGACAGACTGGTACGCAATGCAGGGAAGAACTGGCTCCCCAATGAGGGCAGAACTGGCTCCGCATAGTGGACACCACAGAGAAGGAGAGCTGTGTCCAGTGTCCAGGTGTACTCAGCAGGGGAGAGCTAGGGGAAAGGGAAATGGGAGTGGAAATAAAGGAGGAAAGTTAGAAATTATGTTCTTTACACATTCCTCTTTCACCTCAGAGTTGACTAAAGATAAAAAGTCAAAAGACTTGCTCCCAGCAAACTCATGTTACCCTCCCTCCAAGGCAGAGGCAGGAAGTTAGTAGGAAGGTGCTTGATGACACTATAATTCTTAAGGTGGTTTGAGGTAAGAAATACTCCTTTCCAGAGGGACCACAGAAGATCCTTACCTCATCTGGCTTCCTTAACCTCCAGGTAAACACAAAGACCTTTAACACTTACTTACAATTTGCTGCCCTAGTTCTATGGGTCTCAAAATTAAATTTGTTACAAAGTGTGAGAATGTTACATATTCAGAGTAAAGTCTTCAATTTTGCAGATGGCATACAATGAAAGATAAAATAACTCTCCCTAATGCCTGGTTCACCCATAGGCCCTCACCACAGGTAAGCATATTTGACAGTTTATTTATACCTTTCAAGAAATGATTTGTAAATATGCAACCAATTCTATATTTAATACTTCTTAAAATATTCAAGTGAGAATCACACAACACATATTGTTCCATCACCTGCTTTTATAACTTAATGTATTTGGGCATTTTTCTGTGTCAAGACACTCAGATTTAATTCATTCTTTTTAAGTAATGAATATTGTTTGGGCAGAACATAATTTAATAAGTTCACATATAAGTGAACTATTAGATAACTTCCATTTATCTACTATTAAAAACTATGCTACAGTTAAATTATTTGTACATTAATCTTTGGTTACCTGTGCAAATGTATCTTAGAATTGAAATCCTTGGCTTTAAAAGTGAGCATTTTGTATATTTTGATAAATGAAGTGTGATTGTTCTCAACAATCATAATGGGAAATGAAGTGTTTTTTCCATGTACTTGCCAAAAACTAGTGTTAACCAATAGGTAAAATGGTATTTTATTTTTTTATTTCCATTTCTTTAATTATGAATAAAATTGGGAATATACACATTAAATCTTAAGGGTACATTTATAATGCTCTACTTGTACACACAGAGATACATACCCAGTAAAACATTTCTTCCATGAACCAATCATTCCTTTACTTATTTTCTATCAGATTGTTTATATATTCTTCTTAATTTGTAAGTATACATGTATACATGAAATTACCATATCTTTATCAAATATGTTCACATTTTTCGTACTTCATCCTTTGAACATTTACTTTTGTTTATAGTATAGGTATAATACTGAGGTATTTATGTTTTTAAACCCAATTTAACAGCTTGATATTTTATAACTTCTGGGTTTTATCTCAGACCCCAAGAAGTTCCTCACTCCAAAACTATTTTTTCAATTTTTGTTCTTTTATTCTAGTACTTTCATTTCTTATTTTTTTCAAGTATAAATGTTTTAATCATTTGGAATTTATTTTGGTATATAATGATCTAGCTATATATTGGACAATTCCCAGTTGATTTCAAACACTATACTAAATGTTAAATTCTAAAACGCATGCAGATCTATTTCTAAATTCTGTTCTCTGTTTCATTGATTTTCTTTTCCTACTTTGATTATAAATAGATTTAATTACTATAACTTTATTATGCATTTTGATATCTGGTAGGGCTACTCTATCCTCCTATTTCTTCTTTTATATGTTTTATTTTCAAGCTGAAAAGTTGCAAAAGACTCTGGGTTTGCTTTCAGATTAATTGTTCTCTGAAATGCCACTTGATTGGGTCCTTTGGTTATGCAATACCCACCCACATCTCTGGGGAAGACCTAAATGTAAACCCAGAGGCAATCTGTTAGTCCAAGTCAAGTGTTCTGTTTAGAAATGTAAATTGGGCATATCTTTTACCAGATCTCTGTTTCTGCAGATTGTTTATTCAATGTGTTAGGGAAATGCTTCTTTCCTAAGTGTGCATTTATAATATCTTATCATGTACATGAATGCATGTGGCAGAATACTGTAAGTATCATGCAGCCTTTATGTCTATGAGTTTCAGAGATGGGATGGGAGAGCCAGCATCAGAGAGGGACCCTTTGGAGTCCTGATGCTCTCTTTGTCCAATAGTGATAAAGAGAATATAAAAAGGAACAGACCAGGTCTGGTGCAATCTTTCCTGACCTGGACTTTTTACTCCAGAGTTGTTCATGAAAGATTGAACATTCTAAATTAGGAAAGTGTTTATTGCCAAACTTCAGAGTTCTGATTTATTCTAGAGCTTTCTGGAAACTTCTTATTCCTGTGGGCTTTTCCCTGAAGGGAATTAATATTTCCAGTCATCCTGGAAGAAGAGTAGGGACATGTGGATGTTTGGCAGCCTGTAGGTTTAGGAACCTCAATTCTGGGTAAGAAAGATGTGCTCTGTAGGGACCTGCACTGTTGATGGTTAAGAGCAGGCTGGGAGAGGTGGGAGGGAGTTGTCTGTGACCTCACAGAGGAGTTTTGAACACTGATATATCTGAAATCATTTTTGCGTTCTCTTTGCTATTGTGTCCTTCTGAAATCCCCAAGTCTTCCTAAAGCCTTAGATCATTTTACAAACAATTATGGGAGGATTAAGGGAAGTGAAAGCTGGGAAAGCTGCAGGCTAGGGTTGAGTCAGAGGAAATGGATGGCAGAGGACAGAGTAACAGCTCCATGTCTGAGATGGCAACAGCCATGACAATTTCTCTTCATGTGTGCATTTCCCAGGGGATCCCAAAAATATTCAGGGAAGGAAACCTGGGATACACTAGAATGTCAACAGGAAGTCAAAATGTAAGTGACTAAACTAGGTCTTCAGTTCTCCAAACTGACACACGAGAATATCTTTTCATAAAGGAGTTTATTTGAGTGGACCACCAAGGGAATTAATAGGATAGACACCCTAAAGGCAGACTCCAGATATGGCAGGAGTGCTGTGATTATATAAAGGGTGAAGAGAGAGTGTGAGGAAATGCAAAGAGTTGCCCTGGCTTCACATTTCTATGTCCATGGAGGTGCCAGGCAGCCTAGGTGTCCCGAGACTTCTTCCTTGGCCAGGAGTGTCTCCTTGGACCATCATGGGGCACCAATCAGAAGTTTGTTTTTGATGTTACTATCAACCTCACAGAACTTCTGTTAAAGATATCACATAACCAGTTGCCCTTTTTTCCAGAAATACAGTTGGAAGGAAATGCACTGGTTGCAAGTTGAAGGCTAATCACTAGGAAGGGAAGTGGCGGAATTGAGAACAAAGTTTGGTTAGTGTTTAATTCCTCTTACTCCTAATTTTTAGTCTAGGGGAGTCATTACACTTAAGTTTTTGAAACATGCCAGATTTTTTCTGTCTAGGCCTCACCGAGACAGACAAAGTTTTCAAAAAGTCAGGTAAATCCTATCAAGCCAGAAAAATTCTTTAATCTAAACAAACAGACAAAAATGAAAATCCAGCTTATCAGGGTAGTTACCTTCACTCTGCATCTTGGTTGCAATAGTTGCTGATGAGCAGGGAGAGGCTTCCAAAGATGGTCAGCTCTGGGATTTTCTTATGGATGTGACCGAGAGAGAAGACTTTGCTCTACCAGATATTGCTAAATAAAAGTAATTTAAAAATGGAGGCTCCTAGGAGCCCACACTCTGCTTCAGTAGCCTGTGACTCCTCTCCTTCATCTACTTAGGTGAGCAGAAGTAATGGCCCACTTTCGATGCTGCCCTTAGGCTGCTAGGAGTCCTGGTTTCAATACAAGCTTCCTTTGATAATCCTTTGAATTCAATTAAAACTAGACATAAATTTGGATTTGGGGAAACCCTGTATCCCCCTCCAGAAAACTTAGTCATATGATTCCCACTTAAGGTTACTATGTTTTTAAGTTGTCATCAAAGTCTTTTGACTCATATGCAATTAGTCCTGATGAGTTGACTCATCTATTCCATAAGCAGCTATTGAGCGTGTATCTGTTGTACCCACAAGTATATACTACAGATAACAGAGACATCAATGATGATAGAATCTTTCACTTTCATCGTTTTTATTTTTAAAGTAATTATAGTGACTGCAACTCAATGTATTATATAGTCATTTTTCTTTTACTAGACATACATAGTTTTCCAACTTTTCAATTATTTTGATCAAAATAATCTGTCTATATTGTTGTTTCCTTAAGGTAGTTACCTATAGGAAACCTATCCTAAGTAACCTATCTTTGTTTCAATTTGAACTTTCTTGCTGAAACTATGGGAAAGTCTTTCCAAAATTAAGATAATTAAAATCTTAGTAAAGATATTTTGCTGTAATATTCACTTATATAAAGATATATCCATTTTGGATTAAAGAACTAGACATAAAACCTGAAACCATAAAATACATAGAGGGAAATATAGGCGAAACACTACATGATATGCACATCAAAGACATCTTTACAGACACATCACCAAAAGCAGTGATAGTGAAGGCAAAGATCAACAGCTGGGACTACATCAAATTAAAGAGCTTCTGCACAGCAAAAGAGACAATAACAAAAACAAAGAGAAACCCCACCAACTGGGAGAACATTTTTGCACACAACACTAATGATAAAGGACTGATCACAAAAATCTGCAAAGAGCTGATGAGACTCAACAACAAAGAAAATAACCCTGTCAAAAAATGGGCAGAAGAGCTAAAAAGAAACTTCTCTGAAGAGGAAATGCAAATGGCCAACAGGCATATGAAAAAATGTTCAACATCACTTGTAATCAGGGAAATGCAAATCAAAACTACCATGAGATACCATCTTACACCAGTGAGAATGGCACATATTAAAAAAACTAGCAACAACAAATGTTGGCGAGGGTGTGAAGGAAAAGGAACTCTCCTGCACTGTTGGTGGGAGTGCAAACTGGTCCAACCACTATGGAGAGCTGTGTGGAGATTTCTGGACCTACTACACATAGAGCTTCCATATGATCCAGCAATTCCACCCCTAGGTATTTACCCACAGGACACAGAAACATCAATTCCAAAGAGCACCTGCACCCCTATGTTTATAGCAGCACTATTTACAATAGCTAAGCTTTGGAAACAACCCAAATGCCCAAAAATAGATGACTGGATCAAGAAGATGTGGTACATATACACCATGGAATATTACTCAGCATTCAAAAAAGATAAACACATGCAATTTGCAGCAACATGGATGGCGCTGGAAGGGATCATGCTCAGCGAAATAAGCCAGAAAGAAAAAAAAAACAAATACCGGATGGTCTCACTCATAGCAGGAATCTAGAAAACTTAAATAAGGGACCAGGAAAATGAATAACTACAAGAAAGTGAAAATCAAAATCAACAAACAACTGTGAACCAGAGACACTCTATGGGGTGGTGGGGGGTGGAGAGGGGAGGGATTGGGGTCAAAATAAGGGGGTTACAATTGTATGGGGAATATAAAAATAAAATTTATATAAAAAATAAAATTAAATTAAATTAAAAGATATATCCATTTTGTGTGGCATAGCAATTTCATTTGACTGTTTTTTTTCTTCTCAAGGTAACATATTTTCCACTATACTTTTTGTTATGCTGACATGTAATGATTAACAACAATAAGACACTGTAATTAAAATTAAAGCCATGATGTCTTTAGGAACTAAACATAACAAAAGCTATCAGCAGCAATACTCAGTGTTTTCCCTGGGTTGAATTAAATAATAAAACAATTTTGACTTGTGGAATCACTGCTGTGCATTGACAGATTTAGCAACACACTTTTCTGAGTAATACAGTGGATTTGCTTCTATTTCTATTTATTTTCTGCCTGTTTGCATAAAAAAAAGATATGTTCCTGATTTCCCACCCGCATAACACCATTCTGCCACTCCGTTAATTAATCAGTCCTCTTGAAATCACCTTTTATATTCCTCCCACATTGTTCTAATTCTATCCATAAATCTCTTTGTTGAATTGTTCACAGTACTTGCTAGCATCCTATTGGTGCTAGATTTTATAAGAGAAAGCAAATTAACAATTCTACATTTAAAGTTTCACATCCACAGATGCTTACTGTAAGGTCCTGCAGGAGTTACTGCAATAACTCCTAGATACTTTTTACTTGGAGGAAATTTCAGTACAGATCATTTTAAAGGTGGAAAAATATGCAATTATTGCAGAAACAAAAGCAACAGGACCAAATTCCTCCAAAGAAATGAAAGGTCCATGGGATATATGCATTTGAAAATGTCTCTATATAAATGTCATGGTATCAAATGTAATATAATGTTGGTAAGCTATTTAAGCTCTCTAAACAAAGGAGGCTGGAGAAACTGTGAACAAAAAAATGTTAAGGTCTTCTTATGTTTGATATTGCTACAAAAAATACATGTTCACTGTAAAAATTTAAAACTCAGAAAAGCAAAAAGAATAAAAATACACCTGTGATACTTTAATTCTTTATGTTAAGAGAGCCACATTGTGACTATCATAGGCTTTTTAATATAAAATTGGAATCATGCTCTATATCATCATCTACAGTAATGCAATTTCCAATTAACATTATATTATGGACACTCTCATGTGTTATTAGTGTCCTAAAACATGACTTTTGTGTTATCTTACATATAAATACACCACAGATCACTTACATCCTTTTTTTTTTTTTTTTTTTTTTTTTTTTTAATTAATAAATTTTATTTTTATATTCCCCATACAATTGCAATCCCCCTATTCTGACCCCAATCCCTCCCCTCCCGCCCCCCACCCCCCAAAAAGTGTCTCTGGTTCATAGTTTTTGTTGATTTTGATTTTCACTTTCTTACAGTTATTCATTTTCCTGGTCCCTTATTTAAGTTTTCTAGATCCCTGCTATGAGTGAGACCATCCGGTATTTTTCTTTTTCTTTTTGGCTTATTTCACTGAGCATGATCCCTTCCAGCGTCATCCATGTTGCTGCAAATTGCATGTGTTTATCTTTTTTGAATGCTGAGTAATATTCCATGGTATATATGTACCACATCTTCTTGATCCAGTCATCTATTTTTGGGCATTTGGGCTGTTTCCAAAGCTTAGCTATTGTAAACAGTGCTGCTATAAACATAGGGGTGCAGGTGTTCTTTGGAATTGATGTTTCTGTGTTCTTTGGGTAAATACCTAGGAGTGGAATTGCTGGATCCTGTGGAAGCTCTATGTTTAGTAGGTCCAGAAATCTCCACACAGCTCTCCATAGTGGTTGGACCAGTTTGCACTCCCACCAACAGTGCAGGAGAGTTCCTTTTTCTCCACAACCTCGCCAACATTTGTTGTTGCTAGTTTTTTTAATATGTGCCATTCTCACTGGTGTAAGATGGTATCTCATGGTAGTTTTGATTTGCATTTCCCTGATTGCAAGTGATGTTGAACATTTTTTCATATGCCTGTTGGCCATTCGCATTTCCTCTTCAGAGAAGTTTCTTTTTAGTTCCTCTGTCCATTTTTTGACTGGATTATTTTCTTTGTTGTTGTTGAGTCTCATCAGCTCTTTGCAGATTTTTGTGATCAGTCCTTTATCATTAGTGTTGTGTGCAAAAATGTTCTCCCAGTTGGTGGGGTTTCTCTTTGTTTTTGTTATTGTCTCTTTTGCTGTGCAGAAGCTCTTTAATTTGATGTAGTCCCAACTGTTGATCTTTGCCTTCACTATCACTGCTTTGGGTGATGTGTCTGTAAAGATATCTTTGATATGCAAATCACGTAGTGTTTCGCCTATATTTCCTTCTATGTATTTTATGGTTTCAGGTCTTATGTCTAGTTCTTTAATCCATTTTGAGTTGATTTTTGTATATGGTGTGAGGTAGTGGTCAAGCTTCATTCTTTTGCATGTAGCGACCCAGTTTTCCCAGCACCATTTATTGAACAAACTTTCTTTGCTCCAATGCATATTCTTTGCTCCTTTGTCAAAGATTAGTTGACCATAAATCTGTGGGTTTATTTCTGGATTTTCTATTCGATTCCATTGGTCTGTATGTCTGTTCTTGTTCCAATACCATGCAGTTTTGATGATTATGGCTTTGTAGTAGAGTTTGAAGTCTGGGAGTGTGATGCCTCCATTCCCTTCTTTTTTTTTCAGGAGAGCTTTGGCTATTCGGGGTTTTTTGTGATTCCATATGAATTTCATCAATAATTGTTCTATTTCTTTGAAGAATAACATTGAAATTTTGATTGGAATAGCATTGAATCTGTATATTGCTTTTGGTAGGATGGCCATTTTAATAATGTTTATTCTCCCAATCCATGAGCAGGGGATGTCTTTCCATTTCTTTGTGTCTTCTTCTATTTCTTTTAACAGTGTTTTATAGTTTTCTTTGTATAGGTCCTTTACCTCTTTTGTTAGATTTATTCCCAAATATTTGATTTTTTTTGTTTCAATAATAAAAGGGATGGTTTTTTTGATTTCTTCTTCTTCAGATTTATTGTTTGTATATAGGAAGGCTACTGACTTTTGCGTGTTGATTTTGTATCCTGCCACTTTACTGAACTGATTGATGAGTTGAATTAGTTTTTCTGTGGAGTTTTTGGGGTTCTCTATGTATATTATCATATCATCTGCAAAGAGTGATATTTTGACTTCTTCTTTTCCTATTTGTATTCCTTGGATGTCTTTCTCTTGTCTTATTGCTCTGGCGAGGACTTCCAGTATTATATTGAAAAGCAGTGGTGAAAGTGGACATCCTTGTCTTGTTCCAGATCTTAATGGAATTGCTTTCAGCTTTTCACCATTGAGAATGATACTGGCTGTTGGCTTGTCATATATGGCCTTTATGATGTTGAGGTACGTTCCTTGTATCCCAAGAATTTCAAGGGCTTTTATCATGAATGGGTGTTGCACTTTGTCGAAAGCTTTCTCAGCATCTATTGATATTATCATATGGTTTTTATATTTCTTTTTGTTGATGTGTTGGATAACGTTGATTGATTTTCGGATGTTAAACCATCCTTGTGTCCCTGGAATGAATCCTACTTGGTCGTGGTGAATTACCTTATGGATACACTGTTGGATTCTGATAGCTAAAATTTTATTGAGGATTTTTGCATCAGTGTTCATTAGGGAGATTGGCCTATAGTTTTCTTTTTTTGTGTTGTCCTTGTTCGGTTTTGGTATTAGTGTAATGTTGGCTTCATAGAACGTGTTAGGTATTATACCTTCCTTCTCAATTTTTTGGAAGAGTTTGTGAAGGATAGGTACCAATTCGTCTCTGAATGTTTGGTAGAATTCATTTGTAAATCCATCAGGTCCTGGGCTTTTGTTTTTGGGGAGGTTTTTGATTACCATTTCAATTTCGCTAATTGTAATTGGTCTGTTTAGGTGTTCTATTTCTTCTTTATCTAGCTTTGGGTGATTGTAGAGTTGTAAGAATTTGTCCATCTCCTCTAGATTGTTAAACTTGTTTCCATATAACTGTTCATAGTAGTTATTAATAATTCTTTTGATTTCTGCTGTGTCCGTTGTGATTTCTCCTCTTTCATTTATTATCCTATTTATTTGTGCTTTCTCCCTTTTTGCCCTTGTGAGCCTGGCAAGGGGTTTATCTATTTTATTTATTTTTTCGAAGAACCAGCTCTTGGTTTCATTGATCTTTTGGATTGTTTTTTTAGTTTCGATTTCATTTATTTCTGCTTTGGTTTTTATTATTTCTTTTCTTCTACTGGTTTTGGGGCTTTTTTGTTGTTCTTTTTCTAGATCTTTGAGTTTCGAGATTAGGTTGTTTCTTTGAGTTCTTTCTTGTTTCTTGATGTGAGCATCTATTGCTATATATTTTCCTCTTATTACTGCTTTTGCTGCATCCCATACATTTAGGAAATTTGTGTCCTCCTTGTCATTCAATTCAAAGAATTTTTTAATTTCTTCTTTTATCTCCTCGTTAGTCCAGTGGACTTCCAGTAGTGTGGGTTTCAATCTCCACGAGGTAGGAGAATACCTTGCCTTCTCTTTATGGTTTATTTCTAGTTTGATGCCTTCATGGTCAGAAAAGATGGTTGGTATGATTTCAATCTTGGTGTATCTGTTGATATTTGTCTTGTGCCCCAGTATATGATCGATCCTAGAGAATGATCCGTGTGCGCTTGAGAAAAATGTATACTCAGATTTTTTTGGGTTTAGTGTTCTATATATGTCTGTTAAGCCTAAGCACTCTAGATCCTTATTTAGAGCTTTAGTGTCTTTATTTATTTTTTGTCTTGTTGATCTATCCATTGTTGATAGTGGTGTGTTGAAGTCTCCCACTACGTATGTGTTTTCTCTGATGTCTGTTTTCAGAGATGCCAATAGTTGTCTGATATATTTTGGTGCTCCTTCGTTTGGTGAATATATGTTAATGAGTGTTATTTCTTCTTGAAGTATTATCCCCTTGATCATAATGTAATGACCACTGGGGTCTCTTTTTATCTTTTTAAGTTTGAAATCTGTTTTATCTGATATGAGTATAGCTGTTCCTGCCTTCTTTTTTGGTCCATTTGCTTGTAGAATTGTTTTCCATCCTTTAACTTTGAGTCTATTTTTATCTTTTGCAGCTAAATGTGTTTCCTGGAGACAGCAAAAGGTTGGGTTTTGTTTCTTAATCCAGCCTGCAACTCTGTGTCTTTTTATTGGAGAGTTTAGTCCATTTACATTTAGAGTTAGTATTGATATGTTAGCATCTGTATTTGCCATTGTGTTTGTCTTTCCTTTGATTTTATTTATTTATTCTTTTAATAACTTTCTTTGGCCTTCTTTTGTTGTTATTCTTCCCTCTGAGGTTCTGGCTTTAGGACTCCTTGTAGTATTTTTTGGAGTGGGGGTTTAGTCGCAATGAAATTCCGGAGTTTCTGTTTGTCTGGGAAGGTCCATATTCTTTCTTCAAAGAGGAAGGAGAGCTTTGCGGGATAGAGTATTCTTGGTTGGCATCTGTTTTCTTGGAGTCTGTTGACTATGTCCCTCCACTCTCTCCTTGCCCGTAGTGTTTCTTCAGAGAAGTCTGATGTCAGTCTGATCGGTTTCCCTTTGAATGTTATCTGTTTCTTCCCTCTTGTTAGTTTCATTATTTTTTCTTTGTCTTGGATTCTTGGGAGCTTTACTATTATGTGTCTTGCTGTATTTTTCCTTTTGTCATGGAAGTTTGGTGTTCTTCTTGCTTCTTGTATATCAATTTTCAGATCCTTCTTAGCGTTTGGGAAGTTCTCTTCAATTATATCCATGAATATTTTCTCTGTTCCTACATCTCTCTCCTCTCCTTCTGGGATTCCTATAACTCTTATATTTCCTTTCCTCATGGAGTCAGATAGTTCCCGAAGTCTTTCTTCGGTCTTTTTCCTTCGTACTTCTCCTTCTTTTTCTGTTTTTGTTCTTTTTATTTCTGTGTCTTCAAGAGTACTTATTCGTTCTTCCATTTCATCTATTCTGCTTTCACTGCTTTTCCCAGAGTTCTTTAGCGTCTCCATTAATTCTTTGATCTCCTGCATTTCTTTTACTTCCCTCTTTAGGGACTCAATTTCATTCTTCTGGTCATTAATTATTTTCCCCTTATCATTGTTTTCCTTTATGACTTCTGTCAGTTTTTTAATCACAGCAATTTTAAATTCTCTATCTGGAAGGCTCAGAAGTTCTTCCAAGTTACTGTCGTTGCAATCTGGTAGATGGTTTTCTTTTTGTGGTGTGCTATTTTGCTGAGGAGTTGCTGGGTTGCATGTTGTTTTTCTACTCCCTACTGCCTGTTTTCTAATTTGCCGTATTCCTTGTGACACTGTGGTGCTGGTACTGGCCGGCATCTTGGGCGACCTTCCCAGCTCACCACTGGCTCCTCTGGGGAACTTCTGCTGGGTTCACAAGTCTCCAGCAAAGACAGGTCCCTGCTCTGTCTCCTCGGTGAGCCTTCTGCTGGGTTCACACAGTCTCCAGCAAGAAGGGTCCCTGCTGCAAAATGCCAGTGCCGGGGACGCGCTCCCCTGCACGCCCGGTCTGCCCCAGCGGTGGGTGCTGCTCCCCTCTGGGCTGGAACTGCAGGCTAGAAGGTGCCCGGTGTGGGCAAGCCTCCCAGCTTAACCTCTGTCTCCTCGGTGAGCCTTCTGCTGGGTTCACACAGTCTCCAGCAAGAAGGGTCCCTGCTGCAAAATGCCGGTGCCGGCGACGCGCTCCCCTGCACGCCCGGTCTGCCCCAGCGGTGGGTGCTGCTCCCCTCTGGGCTGGAACTGCAGGCTAGAAGGTGCCCGGTGTGGGCAAGCCTCCCAGCTTAACCTCTGTCTCCTCGGTGAGCCTTCTGCTGGGTTCACTCAGTCTCCAGCAAGAAGGGTCCCTGCTGCAAAATGCCGGTGCCGGCGACGCGCTCCCCTGCACGCCCGGTCTGCCCCAGCGGTGGGTGCTGCTCCCCTCTGGGCTGGAACTGCAGGCTAGAAGGCGCCCAGCATGGGCAAGCCTCCCAGCTTACCTCTGTCTCCTCGGTGAGCCTTCTGCTGGTTCACACAGTCTCCAGCAAGAAAGGTCCTGCTGCAAAATGGCGATGCGGGAACGAGCTCCCCTGCACGCCCGGTCTGCCCCAGCGGTGGGTGCTGCTCCCCTCTGGGCTGGAACTGCAGGCTAGAAGGTGCCCGGTGTGGGCAAGCCTCCCAGCTTAACCTCTGTCTCCTCGGTGAGCCTTCTGTGGGTTCACTCAGTCTCCAGCAAGAAGGGTCCCTGCTGCCAAATGCCGGTGCCGGCGACGCGCTCCCCTGCACGCCCGGTCTGCCCCAGCGGTGGGTGCTGCTCCCCTCTGGGCTGGAACTGCAGGCTAGAAGGCGCCCAGCATGGGCAAGCCTCCCAGCTTACCTCTGTCTCCTCGGTGAGCCTTCTGCTGGTTCACACAGTCTCCAGCAAGAAAGGTCCTGCTGCAAAATGGCGATGCGGGAACGAGCTCCCCTGCACGCCCGGTCTGCCCCAGCGGTGGGTGCTGCTCCCCTCTGGGCTGGAACTGCAGGCTAGAAGGTGCCCGGTGTGGGCAAGCCTCCCAGCTTAACCTCTGTCTCCTCGGTGAGCCTTCTGCTGGGTTCACTCAGTCTCCAGCAAGAAGGGTCCCTGCTGCAAAATGCCGGTGCCGGCGACGCGCTCCCCTGCACGCCCGGTCTGCCCCAGCGGTGGGTGCTGCTCCCCTCTGGGCTGGAACTGCAGGCTTGAAGGCGCCCAGCATGGGCAAGCCTCCCAGCTTACCTCTGTCTCCTCGGTGAGCCTTCTGCTGGTTCACACAGTCTCCAGCAAGAAAGGTCCTGCTGCAAAATGGCGATGCGGGAACGAGCTCCCCTGCACGCCCGGTCTGCCCCAGCGGTGGGTGCTGCTCCCCTCTGGGCTGGAACTGCAGGCTAGAAGGCGCCCAGCATGGGCAAGCCTCCCAGCTTACCTCTGTCTCCTCGGTGAGCCTTCTGCTGGTTCACACAGTCTCCAGCAAGAAAGGTCCTGCTGCAAAATGGCGATGCGGGAACGAGCTCCCCTGCACGCCCGGTCTGCCCCAGCGGTGGGTGCTGCTCCCCTCTGGGCTGGAACTGCAGGCTAGAAGGCGCCCAGCATGGGCAAGCCTCCCAGCTTACCTCTGTCTCCTCGGTGAGCCTTCTGCTGGTTCACACAGTCTCCAGCAAGAAAGGTCCTGCTGCAAAATGGCGATGCGGGAACGAGCTGTCACTTACATCCTTTTTTTAATGTTTGTGGAGTATTTTTCTAATATAAGTAGGTATAAATTATGACTTTACTAGATTTTTTGCACATCACTTATTTTCTTAGGCAAGATTTCTGGGAAAAGTCCTGTCTTGCTGGTCAAAAAATATGAACAAATTTAGACATTTTTAGGAAATGTTGTTGAGTTTCCCATGAGCAATATTTTGTTCTTTCAATCCATGAAATATACTACATATACTCTTCCTACATTCAAGTTTTTGAAAATCATGTGATATTATTAACCAATTTATAAGATAATCTATGTATGTATCCACCACTCAGTCCCTTTAGACAATTTACTCTTTTGTTTCTATAAAAATTTTGTACCTGAGTAAGTCATGTACCTGGGAGAGGCTCATGATTAGATTAACCTTCACGTCTGATCCCTTCAACCACAGACTATGCTCTGTCAAGGAGCTCTTTCAGATAAAAATAGAAAACCACTCTGAATGAAAAAAAATCAAAAAGACACTTAGACTAAGGAGGGCACCAAATATCTTAGCAGCCCGGCCTTCCTCCCCTTCCTGGTTTACTTTCCGTTTTTGGTGGGGCTCACGGGTCACAATACCTGCCCCATCCTACCTGAATATAGCCCAGCTACCAATAGGTGTCCTGCTCCTGGCCATAGAGATGCACTCATCCCTTTAATGACTATGGTTGTACACCTACTTTGTGCTACTTTATTCTAGGATCTTGGGATTCAACAATAAACCAAAGAGGAAATCTAGTGCTCTCTCCAGCTTCCATCTTAGTTGGAGAAGTTGGTCAATTGGAGTTATTTTCTGGGATTTTATGTGCAGTGAGAAAAACACTCTTTTTCTTGATTGAGAGCCATGATAATAATCTTCTGTAACTCCCAACAGTTCTGTGTTCTGCCATGTGAGGGCACCAGCAGAATGAGACCAAGACATACCACCAAAGCTAAGGGGAAAAGTGGGGGGCACTGGAGAACCATCAGCTTTTGCTTATTTTTTAAGATTTTATTTATTTTTGTGTAGAAGAACTGGGGTGCAGGCTAGAGGTGTGGGATGTGAGGGGGTGGTTGTGAGAGGATTCACCAGTGACAGAGTGGGGAGTAGAATAGGCATATCTACTGAAATACACTGCTGAGGGGAGCAGCAGGCAAGACAGGAGAGGTCTGCTGTGTCATGTGGGTTACCGCCCTGGCTGGGGATCAAACACAGGCCACTGCGGTGGGGCATGACAGTGATAGCACTGAGACTTAACCTAGACTTGCCTAGACCCAGAGCCATCAGCTTTGGACATCCCAGACCCACCCCTGTGTTTCTCAGTCACAAGAGAAAATAGAATGCCCCCCTACCTACCTTTTTGTCCTTAAACAATCTGTCAAATGCAGACTGGGATCCAGGAGTGCTAGAAGCAAGAGACAGGAAAGGCAATGCTAAATCTACTTAAGTTAAAAAATCCTGTCCTTAGAGTTTAATTTCTTAAATTTTTAATATTTCCCCATCACCATCCCTTACCCTCTGACCGTTTCTCACTCCTCCCTCGCTCTCAGCCTCAGAAACTTTGCTTGTTTTATTCCTGCCCATTAGTCTTTATGTATATTTTGCTTTGTTGAATCATCCACTATGTAAATATCTACTATTTCTCTTTGTCATTCTGATTTGCTTTAACATAATTCCCTCAAATACCTTTCATTTTGTTGTAAATGACAATATTTCTTCTTTCCTTATGGCTGAATAGTATTCGTGTGAAAACACCACATCTTCTTGATCCAGTCTCCATCAGTGGGCACTTAGTTGTTTCCATGTCCCCGATATTATAAATAGTGCTGCAATAAACACTCTTCAGCATGTAATTTGCATAACTGCATATTATCCATATAATTTGTATAAAAACCGTACAATTGTAGAGTTTAATTTCTAGTGCAGCCAGCTAGACAATAACCAACTAACAAATAGAGTGGTGCTAAGAAAAAATAAGCACAAAAGGAGAATAGGAGGTGCTGAGAAAGGAGAGGTGAGGAACTGTGATTTCTAGAGAACACCTGGGAAGACCTTTTCTTTTAAGCAGAGGTTTCAGCAGAGACCTGAAGGAGGGGCAGGAGCAGACCCTCAGGCAGTGAGGGAGTGTGAGAGGGAAATAGCCAGGATCAGCTCAGGAAAGCTGCGGGACTGCCCTGCCAACCAAGTCAGGTCTTGGTGTCTAGCCCCTGAGAAGACTCATCGATGCTAAGACAAGAATTAGTTGTAAAGGGAAGAAAAACAAGGCCAAGGTGGGAAATGTGTTAAAGGGTATTATTTAGTTCACACTGAAAGCTGTTTTTAACCATTACCTTTAAAGTCATTGTTTATGAAAGGCTATTGAAAATCTGATTATTTTAATAAAGAGATAAATGCTATAATTAAGGATGGAATATCAAAATTATCCTTTTGCATGTTTAATAAGAGATACCCTTCAAAGTCCCCACTGGTGTCTAATTCACCTTCCTCCCATCATTGTTGTTGCCTAAAGAGTCAGAGGGTCAGAGAGTCCGTCTAGTTTCCACTGGATTGAAATCTACAATTGTAGATTTAACCTCTGCTTAAAAGAAAAGGTCTTCCCAGATGTTCTCTAGAAATCACAGTGCCTTGCCTCTCCTTTCTTAGCACTCCTTGTTCTCCTTTTGTGCTTATTTTTTCTTAGCACCATGCTATTTGTTAGTTGGTTGTTGTCTAGCTGGCTCCACTAGAAATTAAACTCTACACTTGTATTATTTGCCCATTGAGACAAAAGAGAGTAAAGTCAAGAAATCTGGCAACAGCCACAACTTCTGGGACAAACACTAGTACTTACATAGATGATATACATCATACACACACACACACACACACACACACACGTGTCTGACATTGAAATCCAGGATAAATTGATAAGAGGTTTCTTCCTCTCTCAAGGTCGACTGATTCCACTATTAACTGAAACCCCAACCTCCTCCCTTCAAGAGATGTGAGTTATAGGTATGCCCAGAATCGCTGCCCTGCTAAACCAAGGCCCCTCCCCTTTTATACATTGTGTGTTTATGAAAGATAGGAGATCAAATTAAATTATATGTTAAAATCAAAGTGCCCAGAAGGTCATGAAGAGATCAACCTGAATTTAAAACCTTGAAGAATCTCAGAATCAGTCCATTCAATGATCTGTCAATATCTCATGGGCCGGCAGCCCCTACGGAGGCAAGCCTGAGAACTTGTTCACTGGAAAATCACAAACACCTTTTGAAATTTAACCCCTCCTCTCTTCATCCTAGTCAGAGCCCCCTTAATTCTTATGAACCCCAAATATTCTTATTCTGTGCTTGACCTTCATTTTCTTACTTACAAAATGTAAAGATTGGGTCAGATTTTCATTAAGGCCTCCTTGAGCTTGGAGTGATAAGTTCAGTGTTATGAGCCAAATTATCCCCCATAAAGAAAACTATACTCCACAAATATTAAATCTGACTGTGCTGAGCACTGATACGGAAGGAACAAGATGTGTGATACAAAATCTCGCCCCAGGAGCCCCTCTACACATACACAAAACTTTTTAGAGTTTTCTACTAAATTTCAAAGTTTTATATATTTAGAAGAAAAGAATCCAGTTTTTTTTTTTAAATCTTCCAGTTAGAAGAAAGAGGAACCAAGCTTTAACAATCTCGGGAAACCCTAAAGGTTAGAGACTCTGTGGTGTGTGATAAGACACCACTCCCTTCTGTGATGCAATTGTGGAAAAAATACCAGGAAATTCAGGGGGGAGTTAAAAATAACCCAAACCACAGCAGCTGTGATCAACATCCATTCCCTAAGACCCATATGACTGGGACCAGCCCTGAGTGAAAGTTCCAGAGCAGACCCATGAGTGAGAGCAGTACCCTGAGATGTGCAGGGAACTGAGTGAGTCCTAAGCACACCACCTGTTGCACTTCATTTACTATGGCAGTTGCCAATTCTAAGAGGAAGGTAGAGCTCAAGAGCCTAATTTTATTCACCTTTGAAAATTAATAACATTTTATATAAAAATCTCAAGCAGTAGATTACATCCTCACACCTCTCAAATATTTCCATCTTAGCCTAACAGGTAAACCTAGGTTACCCAACAGGCACACAAAGTCCCCAAGAAGAGGACGGATGCTGAGGGGAAAGGTCCTCATTCTCTTGTAGTGTCTTTCATCTCTTGCTTGCATCAACATCGCAGAGGGAATGGCATACACTGGTGATCCCCAAATCCAGACCAACCTATTGGGTCAGAACTGCTGAGAGTGGGGCCAAAGAACTACCTGAAGGGAGCCAGCTAGGTTGTTGGCTTGTTTGTTTGTTTCCTTTCTTTTTTCTTTTTTTTTTTAAAGATTTATTTTATCTAGCAGGGGGGTGGTGAGAGGATTCACCAAAGCCAGAGTAGGGAGCAGAACAGGCAGATCTACTGAAATACACTGCTGAGGGGAGCAGCGGTCGAGACAGGAGAGGTTTGATGCACCATGTGGATTAGCTCCCTGCCCGGGGATCCAAGCAGTGCTGCAGTGGCTGCAGATAGCTTCATTGTGCTGAGACTTAGCCCCTTGTGCCACCAGGGAGACCCCAGCCAGGTTGTTTTTATACACAGAACCAGGATGACTGCAGTCACTGGCAATGCAATTGCATCACAGGGTGCATCAGAGCAGACAGCCAAGACCCCTGGCTTCTAACCTGGATGGTATTATCAGCTGGTGACCTTAGGGAATTCACCTTTTAAAATGAGCCTGTGGTTCAATTTTCTAATGACTAGATCTGAAGACTTTTATGGGCCCTTGTATTTTTGTTGTGTATGACACTTGACAAAATCTTAATGGGATAAGGGCTCTCCTGGGGAGATACTGGATTCATAGCACAGCTGTGGGTATCTAGAGCAGGCAGTGGGGAGAGGGAATCCACTGACCCCCGCATTCTATCCCATCCTGTTGCAGCCACTTTGCAGGAGCAGGAGGCGCTGTGCCAACCATCAGGTCTGCCTGCACTAGCACGCCTTTGACAATCTAATAGGTCAAGAATCAGTTCAGACCTGGCTGTGAAGTAGGGTTAACCCTGGCAATGGATGATTTACATAACATAGCTGGGATATTTTTGGGTCATTTTTTCCATTCATTCTCACAAGTTTTAAATGCCCATTGTGTGAAAGAACTTATGAGAGTTACTGGAGATACCAAGTCAAATAATACTGAACTGTACATTTCTGTCAAGACCCGTAGTTTAGTAGGAAAGACAGACAAGTTCACATGTGATTAGAGTACCATGTTACGTATGCTGTGGGGCAGGTGTGAATGGAAGGCAAAGGGAGACACATGGAAACCATCCTGGGGGATAGAAGAGGCAATATTGTGATTTACAAGAAATAGACATAGTGGTTATTCAGATAACCAAAATATATTTACCAGACGTATTTGGTGTTCATCCACTGTTCCTGGCTCACAGTTCTCCCCTAAGCTTTAGAATTTCCTAAGTATAAACAGTATCTCTTGCTATGTTCCCAAAGGTAACTTTTGGGAAACACAGGAGAATGGGGATTGGTTGCCAGGGAAACCATGAGACTTCCAGTCTCACCCACCAGGGGAGAGGGTCTTACCCCCAGGAGAGAGGGTGAGAAATGAGGCTGTAGAAGAAGTAAGAACCAACAAAGTAAGGCTTCCATGGAAAACAAATGAATGTTAAAAAAAAAAAAAAAAGAGTGTCTAAACAGGGAGTGGCATGATCAGGTCTGTACCTTAGAGCAAGCCCACTTGGCCAGCACTATGAAAGGGGAGTGGGAGTGGGGCCAAAACTGAGGCGGACAGCTCAGTTAGCCAGTTGATGAACTGCACAGGCTTGAGCTGGAATGATGAGATGGAATCACAGAGATAGGAATGAAGATGCATTTCTGAAAAACTGAGCCACATGGGGTTTAACAATGAATAGAAATAAACATGTTTCATATATTTAAAGAAATAAAAGAGGGTTCTTAAGTATAAGACAAGAATAAGTTATTGTCAGACTCAACCAGGCAGATATGGAATAGAATTAAGTAAAAGTTCCACTTTCTATAATTACAGACTAAGGAATACTGACAAGCCTTTCCACTGGGGATAATTAGAAGAGCAAGGTAAAATGTAAAACACATCTGCTTAAGGGCATTAGAGAGCTCACAGGATAGAGAGGATTAGGATGCAAAGATCCAGGGATAATTGGAGGTCTTAGGGTGTCTGAGGATGTTTTTCTACTATGGGTGTTTGCCAAATCCTGGAGATAATGGAGTAGTGGAGGCTAAATGTTCTTGAAGACCTAAATAGAAAGTGCAGGTCATGCCAAAGAAGACTGGAGAACACCTCTTTTCTTTATCTAGGACCTGAAGAGCTACATGGGAGCAGTGGGAGTTTCCTGGAAATCAGTGGGTATTCAGAAACTGCAGCTCAGCTTGGAATCATGGCAATCTCTGAAGTTTATCCTGGATTCTTTTTAAGTGCCCAGATACCTAGCAAAGCAAACTTAGATCTCCACTGCAGGAGGATTATATTATCTTAACATTAGATCCACAAATAATTACTTCCACATAGTAATCAACATCAAAAAGGAAAGAGCAAATCCTATGTGATGTACACTTTATACACAATGCAGATAGAATCTAGGTGACCTCAGGCTTCCTCTGCCCCATGGGAGCAGCTCCTGTGACTTGCTCTAATCATTGCAAAGGAAACAGAATGGCAGTGATTTACATGATTACATTGCATAAAATTGTAACCTATTTTACTGAAAGACTCTCTCTCTTGCTATCCTTGAAGAAAAAAGTTGCCATCTTGTGAGCCTCCAGGTGGTGAGGGGCAGGCAGGAAGGAGATGGAGGCAGCTTCTGGCCAAAACCAGAAAGAAAGAAACTAAGATTCCCCATCCCAAGACCTGCAGGGAACTGAATGCTCTCAACAGCCACACCAGTTTGGAGGCAGTTTCTTCCTTAGTCAAGTCTCATCTAACACAGTAGCCCCAACTCCTACCACGATTGCAGCTTCGGGAGACTGGGGCTTGCTCAAACTCCCGACCTCCAAAAACTGTGAGGTAATAAATATGGTGTTGTTTTAAGCCACTGCTTGTGGTATGTTGTTACACAACAATGGATCATTAATCCATGCACTTTTCTGAACTATTCTATATTACACATCAAAATGTTTTAAATAAATTAATAACTTATTTCCCAGAGTAGGTTTACAAAAAAAAACCTAAACAGTAAGTAGAGTTCCCATTTCCTTCCTCTCCTTCCTTCCTCCCCTGTATTCTGTCTAGCTCTCTCTCTCTCTCTCTCTCTTTCTCTCTCTCTCTCTCTCTCTCTCACACACACACACACACACACACACACACACACACACGAGTTCCCCCTATTAACATCTTGCATTGGTGTGGAAAATTTGTTACAAGTTACAAGTTAAGAAACAAAATTAACACTTTCTCTGTCTTCCAGTGTGATCACCTTTTTATATTGTTTCTAATACCTTTGTCTTCTCCATTTTGTTTTTGTGATGCTGCAGAATTGTCTGATATTTGTCTCTCTCTATTTTCAACACTTTTTTTCTCGTCCCATCTAAAATGTGTTCCACTCTGGAATGATTCCATTTTCTTGCAGTGCTTCCCTGATACACTATTTATTTCCTACTTGATATATTTATATTCTCTTTATATAACTCTTTGAACTCTTATTTAGAAAACAAATAGTTTCTTTGAAAACATACACTTATTTGCCCTAGCTCTTCTTATATTTGGGGGTAATTCTGTTGCAATGTACTTTAACCTACTTCCTTTAAAATGAAAACAGTGATTCTTTTTTAAGTGCAGCCAACTATTAGCTGAGGGATAAGATGTGATGGGGAGGGAGATCTAGAGCAGCCCAGCATGTCAGTTCAAGTTCATAGCAGGGGCATTGACTCATCAAGTCTGTCATGACCTTACATGTGGGCTAGAAGCTCAGGTGACTATGTTAACCTAACAGTTTCAATCAGAATAAAAGAAAACCTGTACCTGGACATCCTCATCCACTTTGAAAGGGTGCTCATCTCCAGCATTCCTTAAAAAGTCATATGAGGGCCTACCCGGTGGCTCAGCGGTTGAGGGCTGGGTTTCGAAGCTGCCCGCAGCCTCTGCAGTGCCGGCTCTATCCCTGGCCGCTCCCCGGCCACCGGAGGAGGGTCCCACATGGCGCGCAGACCTCTCCTGCCGCCCGCTGCTCCCCTCAGCAGTGTACTTCGGTCCTTCTGCCTGCTCTGCTCCCCGCTCTGGCTCTGGTGAATTCTCTCACCCTCCCGCTCTTCTGACTGTACCCAGTGCTTGCATAAATAATAAATAAATAAATATTTTAAAAAAATGTTATATGAATAGCAAAGGAGGTTGGACACACACAGCCCTTGCTGTGGCCCCATCACACCCCATCTCTTTACAATCTTCCATGGAAGACTGTTCGTGGAGCTCAGTGTGCTTCAGCATACTACGGACTGTTTCCTCCTCCCCAGTGAAACGCTGCAACGGTAATGGAGACAGTGGTGGATAATAAACCCAGTGATAAACAGGGGCAAAATTAGTTAGAACTAAAAGATATATAACCGAAAGGGGTACTCTAGAGAAGGAGAAAAGGGATGACTCATACTCAGAATTAGGCAGCAGGCCCATACAACAAATTCTAATATTGGGATTTAGAGTTTGAGTATTGCAGAATTTCGGAACTGATCTGTACCCCTCATCAATCCATGAAGCTCTGGTTACCCCCATTAATCCTCCTGACTCACGTTTCCAGTACCTGTGTGGGAAAGCCGAAGATGGAAATGATTCAGATCTCAGCCCTGACTAAATGCTCCTTCCTAAATGCTCCTTCCTAAAGGAATTGAGAAATTGCAGCAGATTAAGACGAGGGGCTGAGGAGTCATTGGGAGGGCAAAGTCTTGGTGAAGAAGTTGAACAGAGGCTGCCGAGCTCTGCCAGAGGGCGCTTCAGAGGTGAGAGACACAATGCTTTGCCCTGGGAGGCCTCTCCCCTTTGTCTCTGAGCCCCTTTCCATCTTGTGAAGAGGTAAATTCTGCTTCCCAGCTCTTCTTGACCTTGTTGAAAAAGGATGGATTTAGACAAGAAAAGTGAAGCATCAGTGAGATTTCTCTTCTAGAGATGCCATCCCCGCCACTGACAATTATTTACCTGGGTCTTCGCAGGTAAATAGAAAAATGTGCAGCGCCCTAGGTCATGCCACAGCCATAGATATCCTTGAATCAAAGAGCTCAAGGACAGGTTGTGACCGCTGAGAAAAGCACTGTCTGCCACACTCTTGGGTTCCCCCGCTTCAGTCCAGAAAGCAATTTGGGCAAAGTGGCCCAGAGATTGCCTGTTAGAGTTCTGGCCATTTTGTTTCATTGAATATGAATGATTTTCTTTTTCTTATTTTTAATTCTTTTTGTTGTTTTTGCTCTTACAACACATTTTTCACCAGAAATCGTACATTTGATTTAAATATTGGCACCTTTGATTATAATTCACAGCCTCTGTGCAGGGGAAGCTGATGGTTTGGAGCATGGGCTCTCAAGTGACTTTAAATCCTCTATCACTCACTGGAACAGTGATTTCATGTGTCTATGGAGAAATGAAAATAATGGAGATAAAATCTTAATGATAAACATATTTTCAGATTCAAACAAAATTACAGCTCATTTGAAACACTAAGCATAGGGAATGGGCAAAAAAAAATTCTACTTACTATTATTACAAAGTTTCCTTAAAAGCACCAATTTGAGTAATTCTCCTGCCTGCCAATGACTATGCAGGTGTATCTTTTCACAAACCTTTTCCCTGTGCAAAGCAGCAGCATCAGCTCTCCTGTCCACCTGCGCAGCTTTCTCTTTTTCCTCCTTTTCCTAATAAATCTCTCCTTTGAAAACATTTTTTTAAAAAAAGCAATTTGAGGGCCTCCCCTGGTGGCGCAGGCGGTTGAGTGCTGTGTTGTGAAGCTGTCTGCAGCCTCTGCAGCACCAGTTCAATCCCTGCTGGCCAGCGAGAATCCCACATGGCACGCCAGACCTCTCCTGTCTCGCCCGCTGCTCCCCTCGGCAGTGTATTTCAGTCCTTCTGCCTGTTCTGTTCCCTGCTCTGTCTCTGGTGAATCCTCTTACTCTCCCACGCATCTGGCCTGTACCCCAGTTCTTGTATAAATAAATAAATAAATCTAAAAAAAAAAAAGGCAGCAATTTGAGAAAGCAATGAGGTAGTGGTTGATCTGCCCTACCTAAATCTAGGCCTACCCTGTTAAATATCAAGTAATTATTATATTTATGTTCAAGTAAGAAAAGATAGCATTCTTTATTCTGTAGGAAAGATCTGCAATACTATCCCATAGTTCTAGCCCACAGAAGTATCAATGGGATACAGTATTCCAAAAAAAGTATGGCAGTTGGCAGGGCACATGTAGATTCATTATCACGTGTGATGTTTCAGTAACGCTGGAGGCGGTCGTGTTATAATTTCCAGTATTGGATAAGAAAAAGAAGGGACTTGTCCAAGATCTCATAATAAGGGTCTCAACTTAGAACTTCTCTCTTGCTAGTTCAGAATGACACATGGACCCTCATGCTGACGCGGTTACAAATGACTGGTCTCTCAGATAAGCATTGACAAGTTTGTCTTCCTCCTGTCTCTTGCAGTTCCCCCCTTGTTTAACATGTTTGTCTTCTTGCATTCCAAGGAAAAGGTTGTTAAACAGCAGTTATTGAAAAACTAAGCTGGCGCCCACCTATCTCCACACCGACCCCCTCCCCTTTGCAGACCCTGCCCATCACCCCCACCCCTTTTTCCCTTTGTATAAATAACCCTCACCCTGACAAAGAGGAGGACTGTGGTCTTTCAGACATGAGTCTGCTGCTCTCCTTATTTGTCAACAAATTATACCACTTTCCTTTTCCTCAAACTGTTTCCTTTTATTGGCTGAGGGAAACTGAGGCCGGCATTCGGTATCAGTCAGAGGGGGACAGAGGTGCTGAGAGGGCATGAGTCAACTTCTGTCTCAATAAAGCACTGGAGGGGGCCTTCCTGGTGGCGCAGTGGTTGAGCACTGGGTTGCGAAGCTGCCCGCAGCCTCTGCGGCATCGGTTCGATCCCCGGCTGCTCCCCGGCTGCTCCCTGGCTGCTCCCCGGCTGCTCCCCGGCCACTGGAGGAGGGTCCCACATGGCGCGCAGACCTCTCCTGCCGCCCACTGCTCCCCTCAGCAGTGTACTTCGGTCCTTCTGCCTGCTCTGCTCCCCGCTCTGGCTCTGGTGAAGTCTCTCACCCTCCGCACTTCTGACTGTACCCAGTGCTTGTATAAATAAATAAAAAATAAATCTTTTAAAAAATAAAAAATAAATAAATAAATAAATAAATAAAATAAAATAAATAAAACACTGGAGGGCCTCCCTTGGTGGCACAGCGGTTGAGCGCTGGGCTGCGTAGCTGCCCGCAGCCTCTGCAGTGCCGGTTCGATCCCCGGCCACCGGCAAGGGTCCCACATGGCGCAACAGACCCCTCCTGCCGCTCGCTGCTCCCCTCAGCAGTGTATTTCATCAGTCTGCCTGTTCTGTCCCCCGCTGTGCTCTGGTGAATTCTCTCACCCTCCCGTGCTTCTGACTGTACCCAGCACTTGTATAAGTAAGTAAGTAAGTAAGCAAGCAAGTAAGTAAATAAATAAATAAATCTTTAAAAAAATAAATAAAGCACTGGAGGAAATAAAACACCAAAAGAGATGGAGCTGGTGTGCTTCTCACTATAGCAAGTATCTTAGCAAGGCTTGGGGTGAGTGAAATGTTCTTATGGAATAAGCAAGGAATGGAAAGCAGGGAAAGAGGGAGGATAGAAGGGAAGAAAGGAGACAGGGTGGGGAAGGAGAGAGAGAGAAGGCAAGAGGGAGGGAGGGAGGGAGGGAGGGAAGCAAAGACTACCTCTTCCCTGAAAACCCTGATAGCGATGTTTATAATCTCACAGACCTGAGGAATAGGCGAATTTCATTTCCTGTCATCTCTGTAGACGCAACTGATAGTCAAGCCTGACATTGTCAATTAGCTTAAACTCTAACTTCCCCATTGGTATCTTAAAAAGGATGACGCTTGGAGAGCTGACAGCAAGAGGTATTAGAAAGGCAAGTCTACAGATGATTCAGTATTCAGCTCTCGGTGGGAAATGAGAACAATTTCATTAATAGGTAGCAGCTGAGACTGGCTGGGGCCATCCTGCTCATGAGTTAAAGGACCAACCTTATAACTGGCCTCTCTGAGTTTAATCTTGATGTCTACAGTACGTGGGTGGTTCTACCTGTGTGTCACAATGAATGGAGGCAATCTTTCACCCATGCCTTGATGAAGATGCCAACCGTGTTGATATTGACCCTAGCTTGTAATAAGATCCATGTCTAGTCCTGCAATACAGTTAACTTAAACATGTGGTCATGCAGAAATATTTAAATACAATTTTACCCAAAAAAGATGCTCTCTATCTAGCCCACCTAGATAGCTCTCTATCTAGCTCACCTACCAATGGTGAGCCCTTGTTCTGTTCCAATTCATTTTATAGCATAAAGGGAGGTTTCATTGTTTAGCCTTGGGCAAGAAGCAGAACTCCAGCCTGAGTTTGAGTTGAAGACAGTGTCTCACTCTCTCTGAGCATTTTAAATGTGTAACTATCCACTAATCGCATTCATCCATAGGAAGGCAAACTGTAGAACTTCTTTTGTCCTTAATTATATTGTTTTTTTTTAAATGAGATAACATTGTTTTTACAACACTGTATATAATTTATGGATATTGGCTCACATCTTTTCAGATCTAGTAAAGACACCACCCCCACCACTAAAGTAACAGTATCCTCCACTACAGTCCATTGGGTCCCCTCTCCTCTCTGCTCCCCACCTGCACCTCCCCCCACTGAGAGCCTCAATTTCACTGCAGAACTTTTTAAGAGCTACAATCTGAATAAGGGTTGCCAGGGAGGAGAGATTTGTTTCTGCAGGCCTCAAGCCATGTGCTGTCTGTCCCCGGCTGAGGAAGGAGGCCCTGAACACACAGGCCTCTACTCTCTCTCAGCCCAGACGTGTGCAGTGTGCCTGCTTCTCAGGGGTCTCTGTCACTCAGGAGCAGTGCACTGCCCCCTATGCATGGGCAGCGTCACTTCAGCCAGCCCTGTCAGAGCCCCCCAGTGCTTCAGCCTCCTGGATAATAGTTATAACATCACTAAAAAGGAGCAAGACCAAAGGTGCAGCTCCACCAGCAGTTGAGGTTTTGCTCACGGATCCTGCAGCATCACATACTGTAACTCTGAGGGGATGCAGCTACTTTGCTCTTGCTATATATTATTTCTACAATGAGAGGGCGATGTCCCTGGGGCATCATCTCCTGAGAGCAAGGCTGGTCCTTTGCTTTCCCTCACTGTCCCCTCATCTCGTGTGCAAGCTTCTCGACCATAAATAAAAACCAAATAAGAAGACATGTGCATATGACCAAATTTCACATTTCCCTGATAGCATGCATTTTGCAGCCTCCCTAGCTGAAAATAAGGATCAGAGGGCACCAGCACCAGGACAGAGACATTCCTGAAGATCCCTCCCACACTAACCACACTCCATAGCTTCACCTCACTGTCCCCTCCACGAGACAGTTTCTTTAGAAACAATAATGCCTCTGTCCCCTTTTCTTGCCATAAGGATATTAATACTCATCCTTTATGCTTTGTATTGGGGGCAGTGTCTTTTATTCAGACCAGACACTCCCCAAGATAATAAACCATTGTGCTTGGTAATAGAAATCATGGCACAGTGTCCCCACTTATCTATAGGGAAGATGGTCCAAGACCCCCAGTGTATGCCTGAAACCATGGCATACTCTGATTTATATATTATGTTTTTTTCCCTAACTATACATACCCATGATAAAGTTTAATTTATAAATTAGGCACTGTAAGAGATTAACAATAATAATAAAGTAGAACAATTAGAACAATTATAAGTTATTGAATGTAGTCTCTCTCTTTCAAAACATCTTATTGTTATATTTGGGGGCCACAGTTGACCACAGGTAACTGAAACCACAGAAAAGAGGGGGCCACTGTATTATGATACAGAATATGCTCTGAGCAGCTCTTTAGTGATGTGGCAAGAAAGATTTGATGAACTTGAAAGAAGTCCCCTGAATTGATCAGGAACTGATGCAATGGGACATGGCACCATGGGGTCCTGGGAGTTGGATGGAAGCTTAAGCCTTTGACCCTTTGACCCCCTCTACACTTCCTAGCTATATGGCCATGAGAATTTATGCAACCACTCATAGTCTCAACTTCTTCAGTAAAAGAAAAAATTCACTAGTGAGTAAAGTAGCCTGTGAGTAAAGTCTATATTAGTCAAAGACCCCTCTGTCAATGGGAATTACAAGTCTGAGACAAAATGAACCAATGAAAACACAGTTCATGTTTCCTTGTCTGAAATCCATTCAGAACACCTAATGGCACCTTGGCTGGTTGCTTTCTCTAAGAACAACTGAGAAATGAGTTAGAAACAGCTGGCCAATAACAGGCAACTGGTCAAATGTTTCTACTATGTGAATTCTCCTAATTTTATCTTTACCTTCATATCTCGTACGCTAAGTAAACAATGTCTCAGAAAATAATTAGGACAAATTTCTAAATTCATACCATTGTACATACCATACATTATGCATCTACAAAGCTCCTGCCTGGCAATTTGATACAATATCAAGACAATTTCAGTGTCTTAATTTCTTTCATATAGCAATCACTTATATAATTGAAATGAATTTTCTAAGTCATATCCTTCCCTATTTATTCATAATTATCCAATCAATTGAAGTACTTTCCTGTAACTCCAGCCATAATATAATAAGTGTTTTAATCAGATAAGTTTAAAGTTTAATCAACTCAAACTTCTATGTCTATGGAAATGTTTGAGCAATCTAAATTAAAATCACCAATAATTCACCCTCTCCTCTCAGTGTTTGGTAGTTCAAGGAGGGGCCATGTCAGGGGGTTAGTATTCAATGGCTTTGTATTGTACTAAGCAAAGTCATTTTCTTTAAGCACAGCATAAATTGCATTTTTATCTCTATAGATTTCCATATTGACACAAGGAAAGCATAGCAAACTTACTAAGTAAATTTGAACAGAATTGCCCAGCGTAATTAATCATTTCATCTCCATATTTTAAGAATATAAATTTTCTTGCTTAAAAGCCATCTGATGAAATTCAACTGCTTCTATTCTAAAGGACAGGTAAGCTTAATTTTATTAGAGTCCACATAGTCATGGTAAGCATATGTAAACTGTCTGTCCTTTGGGATTAATCCACTGTTGTAAAAATCCATTAGAAGAAACACACATTACTGAGGTTTACAGAGCTAGTGGAGGCAAAAGCCAACTAATTTAGGAAGCCATTTCTGGAGTTTCTCAGTACACAATGATATCAAATATACTGTGAATTGATTTTTTTTCAATTATATAATCTATTAAAATTTGGGAAATGCAGAAAATTATAAGAAAAAGGATAAGAATAACCTGTAAGCCCCACTTACTATTTAAAATATACTGACAGGCCTCCCTGGTGGCTCAGGCAGTTGAGTGCCACACTGTGAAGCTGTCTGCAGCCTCTGCAGGGCGGATTTGATCCCGGCCAGCTGGCGAGAATCTCACATGGTGCAGCAGACCTCTCCTGTCTTGCCCGCTACTCCCCTCAGCAGTGTATTTCCTCAGTCTGCCTGTTCTGTTCCCCACTCTGTCTCTGGTGAATCCTCTCACCCTCCCATGCATCTGGCCCCCGTTCTTGTATAAATAAATAAATCTTTAAAAAAGTAAAAAATAAAAATATTCTTATTGCTAACATTTTGAAAATACACAGAACTATGAAAAAGGAAATAAAAATCACCTATATGTCAACATCTAACATCAACTTTTAAGTTTGATCTGCGTACATACATATGTATGTGCAGATACAGCAGTATACAGGGACTTACATATATAAAGTAGTTTCATTGGGATTTTACTACTATGTATGCTGTTTCTTACTAGAGCTTTTCAATAAAAATTATGTCAGTTTCCATTTTAAATTATTGATTACAGTTCCAAAACATGCTCAAAATTATTATTATTAACTTTTATTAATGACTATAAAATATTCTCTTTAGACTATAAGCTCCATGAGTTTAGGGAAGAAATCTATCTTGTTCATCTAATCAGTACCAAGTCTGCCATAATATTTAACCTATGATTTTATATGTAGGTGGTTTCCAAATTTTTACTGCTATAAATGTTACAATATTATTAATATATTAATTTTCCCATACATTCCCCTTTGCTGAGAGCTATTTAGTTTCTCTCTCTCTCCCATCCTCTGAAAGGACTTCTTCTTTGCCTGAAGAGTCTGAGATTTTGTGATGTAGATTTGGTAAAAAAGAGAAGTGTGAAAAAGAAGAAATGGGTGCCTGGGCAAGTGCTAGATAAACAGTTTTCAGAGAATTTTAGAGAACAAGATATGGGAGCAGCTGTGAGGGAAGGAGAAAAAAAGAAAAAGTATTGCCGGGATCTGCATAATCCCCTGTGTTTTCTTTCCTTTTCTTTTTAAATATTTATTTATTTATGCATACAAGAACTGGGGTACAGGCCAGAGGTGTGGAGGTTGAGAGGATTCACCAGAGACAGAGAGAGGAACAGAACAGGCAGACTGAGTGAAATACACTGCTGAGGGGAGCAGCGGGCTAGTCAGGAGAGGTCTGCTGCACCTTGTGGGTAGCTTCCTGGCTGGGGATTGAACTGGTGGCTGCGGACAGCTTCATAGGTTGCGTCTTAACCCCTTGCACCACCAGGGAGGCCCCCTGGTGTTTTCTAAAGGCAAGTAAAGAAATTGAAGTGGATTCAATTTGGGGTGGAGGAAGACTGCCAAAATTCATCCTTGAGTAGTAGAGGAACCAAACTTTAAAAAAAATATCCCTCAAATTTCAGTGGTTTAGCATCATTAAAGTTAACTCCTTGCTCATGTTACTGTCCAGTGGGGATGCTCAGTGCATAGCCTTCACGCAATAATGTAGGCACTCACTCCTTCCCTGGGGTAGACTGGACATCCCCCATGGTGTCTGCATCCTGTGCTGGCCCTTCTACCTCCTGGGAGATGAGAAAGCAGAGAAAATCTTGGACTCTGCAGGAGTTTAATGGGCCAGGGCTGGAGACATCCATCTCTTTTGCTCTCTTCTACTGCAGAATTCAGTCAGCTCCCTGTGAACTGCAAGGGGAATTAAAAAGTAATTTATCATGTTCCTGAACTGGCCAGTCTCTGCTCTCCCTGTTCTATAGAGCCACAGTAAAACTTTTCTCTAGAAAATATCTGTGCTCCCATACCAAGCAGTGACACACAACCTAAGGCAGGCATTCAGAATCTCCTACCCAGATGGTTGAAGCTCCAGTAAAGTGACAATGGGTTGGAAAACGTTTGGGGCTGGTTCATCCTGATAATGGTAACCATTCATTCGTTCTCACAAGAGGAACTCCACCATGGCCTGGGACCCATTTTTTTGAAAACTAGATATTCAACTGTCTTTCACAGCCATTCCTTTGTTGCCTAAATGAATCACAGTTTTTTGTTACTTATAATCAAAGGACACTAACTAATACAGAACTTGAATTACTTGGGAATTATGTTCAGTTATTGTTATTAATCTGTGTTTCTTTGCTCATCTCACCAATTTTGGATGATGGCTTTATAAAGATTACAGAAATAATGTTGATTCATATATAAATCTTTATCTAATTTCTGATTATTTTCCTAAGCCAAATGTCTAGATTCAATATAGCTTTCAAAGCATTTTATTACTAATTATGTATTTCAGTCACATAAATATCACACAAAATCTTCTCAGATGGTAAATATTTCAACTTTAGAAAATCATTTTTGCATCATTATAAGTACAAGCAAACACCGCATAGTCCAGTGTTGCAGTTATATTGATAAAATTAACCAAGAGGGGAGAAAGTCTTCCAGAAACTCTAGCTCCAGTCTGAGCTTTCTGAGAGCTGTGCCCTCAGTTGCAATAGGAAGCGGGGGTGGGGTGTGTGTGATTATTTTATTAGCACAGCCTTGTGCAGTTTATTCGGTTTTGGTTGTAGTAAATTTTGACTTTCAATGGAAGACATTCCATGTCCCTCTCTCTATTATTTTGATCTCTTCCTCTGCACTATGAGGTCTCTTAGTGTCCATAAAGCACAGACCACTACAGGTTCTGCCCCCATAGGTCAGCCAAGTCTTTATGTAATTGGCCATGAAGTACTGCTATCGCTTAAAGACAAATTCTTTTGGAGAAATTGGTTTACCGTCTTGGTTTAGGGAAGGAAATGGAAAACATGGGCATGTAGATATTCATGTATTCCAAAAAGGGAAATGGAGAAAAAGTCTTTTGAGCCCTGCATACCGAGGGCAATTCTGATACAATGATATTCAACTATGAAACCGGAGAAGATGCCATCAGTTAAAATTTAGCTCAAGTGTGACTAACTCAGTTAAGTATTTGTTGTTGTTGTCCAACTTCTTGTGCTGTTTGAAAAAATACATCCTTGCACTTAGGCATGTTGGGTTTATCCCATGCAAACAGGAGGTAGACGTGTTATTATTAAACTTCTATATGGTGCTTTCTCCTTTCATTCTAGTGATGCTTGTTTGATAATTTGCCAGCCAAGAAGAACCCAGAATGGTACAGGATGATTTCCTTTGATCCCAAAAAGCAAAACAAAAAAAGGACATTTGTCATTGCACCACTAAACACAACTTTCCCAAGCATATTCAAAGATAGAGGTCAGTAAGTTCTCAGTAAACAGGAAGGAAATGGCTGTAGCACAGTGAATTGTATAAGTCACAGTCACCTGACCAGACCATCATCATGAAAAATGTTGAGCTCCTAGAAAATAACAGCACCTCTTGGGCTTCCATGTCATGTCTTTCAAGTTAACCATTAAGAATGAAAACCCCACAGTCATCATTAGGGTGTCAAAGAGAATGATGACTCCTAGGGCTTCGTGAAACCCAACCAAAGTGAAGCAACAGCCAAGAGATGTGCAGAAGGAACAGCACTGCCAGATGAACCACACACACCCCCCCCTTCTCCCTGCATTTTCTAAGTCCTTTGATCAATAAGTTTCTGCTCCACTATTCAAAAGAAAAAATAAAAGCATCCTTTATCGAAATACTAGTATAAAACATTCATTAATATTTAACCCAAAATAGAATACAAATTTTAAAAGTACAAGAACAAGTTTTGGTAATGTTTAGATTAGAAAAGTCTTTCTTAACATGAAACCAAAGCCAGACAAAAATGAAAAAACTTTTAAAAAGTTACCTCTTGGAAAAATTGCTAGGATTATTTTGTGAGCAAATATGTAAAATATCTGTGGAGAAAATTTTTCTACTGAGCCCTGGGGCAGTTTAAAGAAAAAGGTAATATAGCAAATAAATGGCATAAACAACATGACATTATTACAAAATCTTGCTAAACTCAAATAAAACTGCTAACCAATCTTATTAATATTAACCAAAAATTCCTCAACAAATACCCTCCCAAATATTAGGAAATAGAACTGAATTAGACAGTGAATGGATAGATTATTAATAAATGCAATTCATTCTAGACCTTACATCTGTTAGAATGGCTATTATTAAAATGACAAGAAATAACAAGTGTTGGCAAAGATGCAGAAAAAAGGGAACCATTGTGTACAGTGGGAATATAAATTAGTGAAGCTACTATGGAAAGCATTATGAAGGTTACTCAAAAAATTAAAAATATAATGGAACTACCATATGATCTTGCATTTCTACTTCTAGGTATTTAGCCAAAGAAAAGCAAAGCACTAACTCAAAAAGATATGTGCACCCATATTCACCGTATCACTGGTTAAAATAACCAAGAGATGGCTAAGTGTCCAGTGAAGGATGAATAAGAAATTGTATGCACATAATACACAATGGGATATTACTCAGCCATAAAAAATAATGAAATTTTACCATCTGTGACAACATGGATGGACCTCAAGGAAATAATGTAAAATGAAATCTGTCCTGAGGAGAAAGACAAATACCATCTGATCTCACTTACATAAGAACTCTAGAAACAAGCAGAAAAGAATAAGCTCAGAGGTATGAGTAAAGATTGGCAGCTGCCACTCCCACAAGGGAGCTTAATTATGAGGGTTGTCTTAGCAAGCTGCAAACCTTTATCTTAAAAATATACAGAGAGGCCTATACCTCTAACATCCACACAATGTTGTAAAACAATGTTACCTCAAAAAATAAATTTTAGAGGGCCTCCCTGGTGGAACAAAGGGTTAAGATGCAACCTATGAAGCTAACTGCAGCCACCACAGCAAGAGTTCGATCCCCAGCCAGGGGGCTACTCATATGGCGCAGCAGACCCCTCCTGACTCGCCCACTGCTCCCCTCAGCAGTATATTTCAGTCAATCTGCCCATTCTGTTCCCCACTCTGTCTCTGGTGGATCCTCTTACTGCCCGCACTTCTGGCTTGTACCCCCGTTCTTGTATGCATAAATAAATAAATCTTTTTTAAAAAATAAAAATAAATAAACCTTAGAAAAGCCTTAACTGGGTTGAGTCACATATAGCGGGCAGATGGCAAGACAGAGTCCTTGAAGGGCTTCTATGTGGGAATATGGCAGAACGCACAGTCCAAGGACAAGGAGGGCCAAGGTTCCTCTCAATTCACCCAGGTCCAGCTCGCTGGCCCCCAGGGGGTCACATCCTCTCGATGACCTCCTCCTCCAACTAGTATATGATAATTTAGCATTTCAGGCCACAGGAAGGATTTGTTATTCACTAAATAACTTAGGGGAGCTGGATAGTCAGTCTAGAAGAAAAATTAAGTTTCATAAATAATTCCAGTTAGACTGAAAATTTTATAATGCAAAAAGTGAAATAAAAGTATGAGTAAACATTTTTAATGATAATAGAGTAAACAAGTCTTTTTTGGCACCAAACCCAGGAATAAAATAAATTAACATAGAAATTAAATATTTCCTGGCAGCATAATCAAAAACAAAATACCACAACTATAGAGGTTTAAATGTCTTAGCACAATTATTTAGAAGCACACGTGATAGACAAAGAACTACTACTGCACTATATGAAGAGCTCTTGCAAATCAACTACAAAAAGAAAAATGCTCAAAGATGATGAATAGCTAATGCATGAGAAGAAATTAAAACAGACCAAAAAATATAAAGAAGTGTTCATGAAATGCAAATAAAAACAATGAGGAATCTTTTTAAACCATAAAATTGGCCTCAGATGAATGACAAACAAATAAAGGATGGGCAAAATTTTCCTTTTACCCTATTAAGCTTTTTCAGCTGACCCTGAGAATTATATTGACATAAGATAAGCAGGAGGAAAACATGCCTATTTGTGGCAAGTTTTGCATGGCACTGGGGTCCTCATAAGCAATGAAGATACAAAGAATTGGTGGCACCTACATCCTTCTATAGCACTGTAAGTTCAGGAAGGACACAGTGCAGGTTTTCTGATCCAGCAAACCAGGTAAAGGAGGAGTCAGAGTCCTCAGTGGCTTTGCAGGTTTTTATTGGGATTACCAGGTACACAGCAGGAAGGGGTGCTGGGGGGCCGGTAGGCTGGCAGACCTCCCAGCCCCCAGTAGGTCTTCACTCTGGGCTCTCCGGCCTTCTCTCGGCTTCTGCTTCTCTTGCTTCTTTCTCTGCTTCTGCTGGCATCCCCGTGACACCGCCCTTAAAAGCCCAGTCGAATCCCATCTACCCATGCCCACACCCTACCCAAGGGGCCCGCCATCAGGCATGCATTCAGGATCACAGGGTTCCCTCATCTATCCTGATGGCGGGAGGGCAGAAAAGCTTGATACCTTTTACCTTACCCTACAAGCATGTTGAACAAAGTAAGGCAACTGGAAAACTAGCTAAACAAGGTGGGGAGGTTAAAGGAAGATAGGAAATATTTTAACGAGAGCTCTTTGTACAGATTTCTTTCTGTCTCAATCCCCAGTTTCTGGTAATCAGAGTGTCTTCCTTCCTCCTTGTATAAGGCAGGCACCTGTCACATGGGAGTTTTATCTCCTGCTTTCAGGAGGAAAAAGGATGGTCAAAATGCCCTTCTCACACCTGCTATTTCTCAAGAGATTTTAATGCAAAATAATATGCCAAGGTGACAGCTCATTGCCATGGAGAAAGAAAACTGCCATTTTCAAGAACTGTTGACAGGAATATGAATGGATATAATCTTTCTGGGAGCTCTTTATCTCAATCCATATCATCACTATAATTGTGCATTCCATTCAATACAAGGATCTCATACCTAGAAATTCTTCAGAGATAGTTACACAATAGAGAAAACAAATATGCATAAATATGCCTGTAATGTAATTATAAAAGCAATATGGGAAAAATCCAAAATGTTTATCATTAAATAATTAGTCCTATAAATAAGATCCTATGCTACCATTAACAAATAAGGATATAGTTTTTTTTTCTATTGCAATAGAAGATAGAAACATGAAATCAGCAATTTTCAAGTGGAAAAAATCAGCTTGCAATGAAAGATGAACTTCTTTATAAATTATATCTATATATCAATATATGCTCATAAGCTTTCAGAAACTTGTATGTTTCTTTCTGGATGATGAGATTTGGATGATTTTATTGTGTTAAAAGGGTTGTTATTGGGATGTTTTTGGTCTTAGTAGTGTTTTTGTATTTGATTTTCTTTTGTAAATGAGTATATATTATCTTAATTACAAAATATTAAGCTTCTTAAAAATAAGTCATTTTACTAACCAGTTCCCTGATTTTTTTCAGTCTTTTTCTCTCCCTCTACATCATCACTATTAAAGGACATATTTTTGCTTACTAGGATGCTTCTTAAAATAGACATCTCACAGGGCCTCTCCTGGTGGCACAGCGGTTGATTGCTGGGCTGCAAATCTGCCCGCAGCCTTTGCAGCGCTGGTTCGATCCCCGGCCTCCAGCTAGGGTCCAACATGGCGCGACAGACCTCTACTCCTGTGCCCGCTGCTCCCCTCAGCAGTGTATTTCATCAGTCTGCCTGTTCTATTCCCCGCTCTGGCTCTGATGAATTCTCTCACCCTCCCGTGCTTCTGACTATACCCAGTGCTTGTATAAATAAATACATAAATCTTTTTAAAAAATACATTAAAAAAAATAGACATCTCACAATTGTTTTGACCAGCAGGCTGACATTACAGTCATTCTCTGTGCATGTGCAAACCTGGTCCCTCCTATTATCATCACTTCGATCACACACATACATTATTGGTGCTAAAACACACTGAATATAATTGACTGCTAAAATTCCTTTGCTTACCTTTGCTACATAAAGAATCATCTCAAAATTCAGTGACTTAAAACAATTATTTCATTATCACTCAAAGTTTCTGTGGGCTAGGGTTTCAGGAAAGGGTGTTGTTGGGTGGTACTTGTTAAGAAACTGCTATGAAGGGGCCTCCCTGGTGGGGCAGCAGTTGAGCACTGGGTTGCGAAGCTGCCCGCAGCCTCTGCAGCGCCGGTTCGATCCCCGGCTGCTCCCTGGCCACCGGAGGAGGGTCCCACATGGTGCACAGACCTCTCCTGCCACCCGCTGCTCCCCTCAGCAGTGTACCTCGGTTCTTCTGCCTGTTCTGCTCCCCGCTCTGGCTCTGGTGAATTCTCTCACCCTCCCATGCTTCTGACTGTACCCAGTGCTTGTATAAATAAAATAAGTAAATCTTTAAAAAAAAAGAAACTGCTATGAAACTGCAGGCTCAGCAGCTGGAACAAGAACAACAGAGGTGGAGGGTCAGGAGCATCTGGAAAATGGCAAAGCATCTTTCTCTCTCAATGTAGTCTCAGGGCTTCTCCATGTGCTCTCTCTGGAGTGGATCTAGTTTGGACTTGCTCACAACAAGGCAGCCACAGACCAGTCAGACTGGCGGCTCTGGGTCCAGAGCAAACGTTTCAGCAAGCAAGACAGAATTTGTCTTGTCTTTCTGGACAGAGCCTCAGAAGTCATGCAGCACCCTAAGTGATGCATTCTGTGGTTACAAACAAGTCACAGACTAGCCTAGATTCAAGTGGGAGGATTTAGGCTTCCCCTCTTGATGTGGAAGTAGCAAGGCTTTAGTAACCACATGTAGGATGGGGGCCATTATTGCAGCCACCTTTGGGGGAAAAGCACATGCCACAAAAGGCATTAAAAAAAAGATTTTACTATTCTTTAGCATTGAAATATAGTTCTTTTAAATCCAGAAAGACATTACATAATAGGAGTAAATATCACTCTTTATATGTCTAACAGAGCTCTTCCAATAAGTGTAAAATAAAAATTCTAAGTGATAAGGTAGCAGTTTCTCAAAGTTTAATTGTATAAAAAAATACATACCAATAATGCATGTATTTTTCCAGAAATGTCTTTCATTTGCCCATCCAAGGCCACTTTCCACAAATCTCTCTTTGAGGCTGATCTTCGTGCATATGCTTCTGAGCCTTCTGGCTTCAGGTGGGCAGGATAAACTAAAAGGCCTAGTAGGAGATGGGAAGGAGGGAGGCCGGAGGGCAGAACATCCACTCCCCTCTTCTCTCTGTGAGCTCACCTGACCAGGCAGTCTGCTCTACAATCCTCTCCCCTTTCATGTTTCTGCATCATTCTTTTATAGTAAAGTAGGCAATAGCATCTCAGATTTTAGCCCCAGTTGTACATTTCATTTGTGGGCCCTGTACCCCTTTGTAATTCATGTCTTTGACTAGTCAAGAAGTACACAGAATAATGCTGTGACCTACAACAAATGTCATCTTAGACTAGATTGACAGTTTTAGAATTCACTAATTTTCCTTAACAGTATGTTAGCAGGATAACAGAGACAGACCTGACCAAGGCCTCCCCACTGTGGGAGCTGGGCCAAGGGAAACAATATCAGGAAGATCTGTTCTTACACAGGGGCATGCTCGCTGGACTCTGGGGCAGTGATCCACTGCAGTATTTTCTATGTTATAAATTCCCTGTGCTACACACACATCTTCAGTTACATTTGTTCAGCATGATGACCTGATCTTATACATGAATAAGCAAAACTCAAACCCACCCTAAGCTGTATAACAGAAAGAGAAGAGCAGCAGGAAGGAGAAACTGGTCACCAGAACAAGAAATGTCCTACATAAAGTGAAGGGCGCTTATATAGAAACCAATGACAGAGACTGATAAGTAAAAGTCAAAATATGACACAAATCTAGATGATTTCTTTGTGGAACTGAATGACCTGGGCAAAGAAAATGAAGACAGGATCCCTTACTACCACATGTGACTTGGGTGTCAGAGGAGAGGGGCGATTCCTGAGGGCTAGGGACACCTGCGTTTCATACTGTTTTAGACCTACTTAGGTGACCCTGTTTTTCTAGAATAATCTTGTACATGAGCCCAACCTCAGCCACTTTTTTGCAAGCTGGGTGGGGGGGAAGCAATCCAGAACTTCCCAAATCATCTTGAAATCTGCTTAGCAATTTTAGCAATTTTAATTCTGCCAGACACACCAGAGATAAAGCTGCATTGAAAGCCAGGCCTATTCTTATCATGTGGGAATGGGTAAAGGGACATTTTCTTGCTTTCATTTGATAAATTACTGAGTTTTCTGAAAGTAACCAAAAATGAGTGTGCAGATTCCAACTGGTTGTGAAATTTTGCTTTATATAAGACTTTCGAATAAAATCATTATTTGAAATGACTGCTAATTAATTTCAATGACAATGAATTCTGTTTTCCCAATAATTCTGAATACTGAAATACATTTGATAGAAAAAAAAATGTGTTAAATTACCAAAATAATAGTCAAGAGGAACAGAAGGAAGCCAGCGCTCCAGCACACCATAGTGGGGGGCGCTATACAGGGGGCGCTCTTGCTAGCTCCTTCTCTATTCGCTTCCCTCCTCTGCCCCAGATTATAAAATTTTTCTACATGAAAAGATTTCTGACTCCACAATTGTAGTTGTTGCTTAATTTTCTCTCACCTGGGTATCTGAAGTGTATCCTAAAGACTGGCTGTGACATTGCACCACATATTCTTTAATGTTTCAAAGTTAAAGTGTAACGGAAACAAGGACTCTCTGAAAAATAATCCCATTCTGAGAGTTTTCTACTTTTATTTTTAAACTAAACATTGCTGTTGGAAAGAAAATGGATTGATCTTTACTTTATCTGACCCCCAACTAAAATCATTCATGTTTAGAAAATCCTATGTGCCTGCAGAAGCAATCCTGGGCAGAGTCCCAGAAATACCAATGTTCACACATGCAGTGTTTGATGCACACACTCTATACCACGACAAGTAGGGACAGTAGCGTAAGATGTTATGTGGTGCATTCAGTTGAGGCAAATGTTCACTTTTTAAAACCTGAACATTTAGATACTCAGGACAGAAAGACTGAAAGAGACTTTGCCATTTTCCTTCCCACACAGGATCTGTTAGGCAGGATTCTCTGGTTGCTGGTGCGAGAAAGCCAATTCAAAGGAACCAAAACAAAATTGAAATTTACTGGCTCCAAAAACCAAGGAAGGTCAGGGTAAAGTTCGCCTCCAGAACAAGGATACTCATTTCATTTCCTGAATCTGGACTCTTTACATGGACAGCTGACAATGTCAAAAGACAAAAGTCACCATGGAAGCATCCCCTTTTCTAGCATTGACCACTGATTCTGTAGAAATTCATTAACATCAGATAAGCAGTGATATTGCAGGACCTTAATTTTGAAGACAAATGAAAGCCTTTTGAAGGACACTCCACTCCCACATTGCTGCCAGGAGAATACACTGGTCTAACCTCTCAGTAAAACCATTTGGTGATAATAACTAAAGCTAAATATACATGCACCCTACACCGCAGCAATCCCACTCCTGGGTACACTCACATCAGAACGGAATGCTTATGTTTACACAAAGACATGTATAAGGATTGTCATAGCAGCATTATACATAATTATCCCCAAGTAGAAACAACCCAGTTCTGTCAACAATAGAATGGATAAATAAATTGTGAGCTATCCAAACAATGGAATAAAAAGTGTTGAAGAAGAAAAGCTAGTGCTACACACAGCCATGAAGGACTCTTGGAGAAAGACATTGAGCAAAAAGAAGTCAGGTGTAAGAAGGCACATGCTTTATCATTCCATTTATAAAAATAAAAATAAGAAACAGGCAAAACTTATACATAAATTAAGAGAGTCCATGGGAGAGTAACCCTTGGGGCTTATTAAATAATGGAGGTGTAAGTAATCCATTGTGGACTAGAAATGCTCAGTATTTGAAGCAATTGATAGTTATATAGATAAACACATATGGAAAACTTCATGAAGCTTTCCATAAGATGTAGGCACTTTGTTGAATATCAAATCTACCCAACACAAAGCTTTCAAAAGAAAAGAAGTTTCATGGAGCAGTAAAAGACTTGCAATAAGAGACTTACCAGTGAAAGTTGTCTTTTCTCAGTACAGACGGCTTTCATCTTTTAAGAAACTTCTGCCAATTCAATCATTAAAAAAAAAAATTCCCAAGAGCTTATACTTAGAAATATTTCACTTCATATGCCTAATAAATGGTTGAAATTTCTTATAGTTACTTTATTATATTTTATTTCTTTAAAACATATCTTAAAATTGGCAGGAGGGGCGGAGCAACATGGCGGCGAGGAGACGCTGCGAGTAAGATCTCCCATTAAAAAAAGTTAATAGGGAGGAAAAGCGGCAGGTCCCAGTGAGAACTGGGACACGGAAGATAAACGGACGACTCCAGCAAACTGCCCGAAGAAGAAAGTTGCCATAAAAGAGGACCAGAAGGGAGGGAAGCGCAGAACCCTGCTCCCCTCCCCCGCCCACAGAGGCGGCACTCTCCGACCGGCAGAGACGAGGGAAACAACAAACCAAAACGCCCAACAAGAAAAACGGATGCAGCAAGTGGGACTGTGAGTGGAAAGGAACTATTTCAGCCACCACACCCCGTGAACGGGAGCTGAGGCGAACCCTGCAGGATCCGCCCCGGAGGTGAGCTCCAGGCGCCATTAAAGAGAGCCCCGCCCCCCAGGAGGAGACCAGCACCAGCACACAGCCCCGGCCGCCCGGTAAGCTTGCGCGAAAGCGGCGCTCGGATTGCAGCTGCCCAGGGCCCTGCGCCTGCGACCTAGGCTTGCGGGGAGACGGCGAGGCCCTCCCTGAGTGAGCAGGAACAAGGTGCCCAGGCAGGGGAGCGGGATTCAAAAGGCGCCATTCCCGCGCCACTGATCTGGGCTACAGCCCGCGTCCTGGAACTGAGGGCTTTGGAACTGAGACCCGGGGCACGAAATTAGGGGAGTGGGTTCCCCACGACGGTGGGGCACAAGGCAGACACAGTACCCCAAAGCCGTTGAGGTTTACCCTACCATCCCCGCTCTGCTCCCTGTCCCACGGGGTGGAAAATCAGCTCCCCAAGGGCTCTAGGAGAGATCTCTGGTGCCACCTAGCGACTTGACCCCAGCACAGGCTACTGAAGGAGCTAGTGGCCAGCTGGGGAGTTAGCCCACACCGGGCCCCTTCTGAACAAGTAGTCTGAGCCCACAGGGAGAGCGAGCACCCACAGCCGGGGCAGACCAGGCGCGCAGAATAGTGTGCCTGAGACCAGAAGCGCAGGGAGTGTGTCCCACATCACCATTTTAGAACAGGGACATTTCTTCAGTAAAGACTACCTGCAGAAGGCTTCCTCAGGAGCCAGAGGTGAGGGGGGGAAGTTCGCCCACGCCAGACCCCCTCTGGCCTGCAGTCCAAGCCCAGAGGGGAGCAGGAACCCACCGCCGGGGCAGACCAGGCGCACAGGGGAGTGTGTCCCCACATCGGCATTTTAGAACAGGGACCTTTCTCCAGTAAAGGCTGCTTGAAACTGACAGATGACTCCTGGAAGAACCAGAGGGGAACAGAGAAGCCCACCCAAGATGCCGGCAAGTCCCAACAACACAGTGTCCCAACGCATACGGCAAATTAGAAAACAGACAGTAGGGAGGAGAAGAACCACACGCAACCTAGCAACTCTCCAGAGAAAAAGCACACCACAAAAAGAAAGCCAGCCCCCAGATTGCAACGACAATAACTTGGAAGAATTTCTGAGCCTTCCAGAAAGAGAATTTAAAATTGCCGTGATTAAAAAACTGACAGAAGTCATAAAGGAAAACAATGATAAGGGAAAAATAATCAACGATCAGAAGAATGCAATTGAGTCCCTAGAGAGGGAAAACAATGGTCAGAAGAAAGAAATTGAGTCCCTAAAGAGGGAAGTAAAAGAAATGCAGGAGATCAAAGAATTAATGGAAGAACTAAAGAACTCTGGGAAAAGCAATGAAAGCAGAATAGATGAAATGGAAGAACGAATAAGTAATCTTGAAGACACAGAAATAAAAAGAACCAAAACAGAAAAGGAAAGAGAAGTACGAAGGAAAAAGAACGAAGAAAGACTTCGGGAACTATCTGACTCCATGAGGAAAGGAAATATAAGAGTTATAGGAATACCAGAAGGAGAGGAGAGAGATGTAGGAACAGAGAAAATATTCAAAGAGATAATTGAAGAGAACTTCCCAAATGTGAAGAAGGAGCTGAAAATTGATATACAAGAAGCAAGAAGAACACCAAACTTCCACGACGAAAGGAAAAATACAGCAAGACACATAATAGTAAAGCTCCCAAGAATCCAGGACAAGGAAAAAATAATGAAGCTGGCAAGAGGGAAGAAACAGATAACATTCAAAGGAAAACCAATCAGGCTGACATCAGACTTCTCCGAAGAAACACTACGGGCAAGGAGAGAGTGGAGGGACATAGTCAACAGACTCCAAGAAAACAGATGCCAACCAAGAATACTCTATCCCGCAAAGCTCTCCTTCCTCTTTGAAGAAAGAATATGGACCTTCCCAGACAAACAGAAACTCCGGAATTTCATTGCAACTAAACCCCCACTCCAAAAAATACTACAAGGAGTCCTAAAGCCAGAACCTCAGAGCGACGAATAACAATGAAAGAAGGCCAAAAAAAAAAAAAGTTATTAAAAGAATAAATAAATAAAATCAAAGGAAAGACAAACACAATGGCAAATACAGATGTTAACATATCAATATTAACTCTAAATGTAAATGGACTAAACTCTTCAATAAAAAGACACAGAGTTGCAGCCTGGATTAAGAAACAAAACCCAACCTTTTGCTGTCTCCAGGAAACACATTTAGCTACAAAAGATAAAAATAGGCTCAAAGTTAAAGGATGGAAAACAATCCTACAAGCAAATGGACCAAAAAAGAAAGCAGGAACAGCTATACTTATATCAGATAAAACAGATTTCAAACTCAAAAAGATAAAAAGAGACCCCAATGGTCACTACATTATGATCAAGGGGACAATACTTCAAGAAGAAATAACACTCATTAACATATACTCACCAAATGAAGGAGCACCAAAATATATCAGACAACTGTTGTCCTCTCTGAAAACAGACATCAGAGAAAACACATACGTAGTGGGAGACTTCAACACACCACTATCAACAATGGATAGATCAACAAGACAAAAAATAAGTAAGGAAACCAAAGCTCTAAATAAAGACCTAGAGCAATTGGGCTTAACAGACATCTATAGAACACTAAACCCCAAAAAAACGGAGTACACATTTTTCTCAAGCGCACACGGATCATTCTCCAGGATCGATCACATACTGGGGCACAAGACAAACATCAACAGATACACCAAGATTGAAATCATATCAACCATCTTTTCTGACCATGAAGGCATCAAACTAGAAATAAACCATAAAAAGAAGGCAAGGAACTTTCCTACCTCATGGAGATTAAAAACCACACTACTGGAAGACCATTGGACTAATGAAGAGATCAAAGAAGAAATTAAAAAATTTTTTGAATTGAACGACAAGGAGGACACCAATATCCTAAATGTATGGGATGCAGCAAAAGCAGTAATAAGAGGAAAATGTATAGCAATAGAAGCTCACATCAAGAAACAAGAAAGAACGCAAAGAAACAACCTAATCTCGAAGCTCAAAGATCTAGAAAAAGAACAACAAAAAAACCCCAAAACCAGTAGAAGAAAAGAAATAATAAAAACCAAAGCAGAAATAAATGAAATTGAAACTAAAAAAACAATCCAAAAGATCAATGAAACCAAGAGCTGGTTCTTTGAAAAAATCAATAAAATAGACAAACCCCTAGCCAGGCTCACAAAGGAAAAAAGGGAGAAAGCACAAATAAACAGGATCATCAATGAAAGAGGAGAAATCACAACGGACACAGCAGAAATCAAAAGAATAATCAGTAACTACTATGAACAGTTATATGGAAACAAGTTTAACAATCTAGAGGAGATGGACAAATTCCTACAACTCTACAATCACCCAAAGCTAGATAAAGAAGAAATAGAACACCTAAACAGACCAATTACAATTAGCGAAATTGAAATGGTAATCAAAAACCTCCCGAAAAACAAAAGCCCAGGACCTGATGGATTTACAAATGAATTCTACCAAACATTCAGAGACGAATTAGTGCCTATCCTTCACAAACTCTTCCAAAAAATTGAGAAGGAAGGGACAATACCAAACACGTTCTATGAAGCCAACATTACACTAATACCAAAACCGAACAAGGACAACACAAAAAAGGAAAACTACAGGCCAATCTCCCTAATGAACACTGATGCAAAAATCCTCAATAAAATTTTAGCTATCAGAATCCAACAATGTATCCATAAGATAATTCACCACGACCAAGTTGGATTCATTCCAGGGGCACAAGGATGGTTTAACATCCGAAAATCAATCAACGTTATCCAACACATCAACAAAAAGAAATATAAAAACCATATGATAATATCAATAGATGCTGAGAAAGCTTTCGACAAAGTGCAACACCCATTCATGATAAAAGCCCTTGAAATTCTTGGGATACAAGGAACATACCTCAACATCATAAAGGCCATCTATGACAAGCCAACAGCCAGTATCATTCTCAATGGTGAAAAGCTGAAAGCAATTCCATTAAGATCTGGAACAAGACAAGGATGTCCACTCTCACCATTGCTTTTCAATATAATACTGGAAGTCCTAGCCAGGGCAATAAGACAAGAGAAAGACATCCAAGGAATCCAAATAGGAAAAGAAGAAGTCAAACTATCACTATTTGCAGACGATATGATATTATACATAGAGAACCCCAAAAACTCCACAGAAAAGCTAATTCAACTCATCAATCAGTTCAGTAAAGTGGCAGGATACAAAATCAACACGCAAAAGTCAGTAGCCTTCCTATACACAAACAATAAATCTGAAGAAGAAGAAATCAAAAAGACCATCCCTTTTGTTATTGAAACAAAAAAAATCAAATATTTGGGAATAAATCTAACAAAAGAGGTAAAGGACCTATACAAAGAAAACTATAAAACACTGTTAAAAGAAATAGAAGAAGACACAAAGAAATGGAGAGACATCCCCTGCTCATGGATTGGAAGAATAAACATTATTAAAATGGCCATCCTACCAAAAGCAATATACGGATTCAATGCTATTCCAATCAAAATTTCAATGTCATTCTTCAAAGAAATAGAACAATTATTGATGAAATTCATATGGAATCACAAAAAACCCCGAATAGCCAAAGCTCTCCTGAAAAAAAAAAAAGGGAATGGAGGCATCAGACTCCCAGACTTCAAACTATACTACAAAGCCATAATCATCAAAACTGCATGGTATTGGAACAAGAACAGACATACAGACCAATGGAATCGAATAGAAAATCCAGAAATAAACCCACAGATTTATGGTCAACTAATCTTTGACAAAGGAGCAAAGACTATGCATTGGAGCAAAGAAAGTTTGTTCAATAAATGGTGCTGGGAAAACTGGGTCGCTACATGCAAAAGAATGAAGCTTGACCACCACCTCACACCATACACAAAAATCAACTCAAAATGGATTAAAGAACTAGACATAAGACCTGAAACCATAAAATATATAGAAGGAAATATAGGCGAAACACTACGTGATTTGCACATCAAAGACATCTTTACAGACACATCACCCAAAGCAGTGATAGTGAAGGCAAAGATAAACAGCTGGGACTATATCAAATTAAAGAGCTTTTGCACAGCAAAAGAGACAATAACAAAAACAAAGAGAAACCCCACCAACTGGGAGAACATTTTTGCACCCAACACTAATGATAAAGGACTGATCACAAAAATCTGCAAAGAGCTGATGAGACTCAACAACAACAAAGAAAATAATCCAGTCAAAAAATGGGCAGAAGAGCTTAAAAGAAACTTCTCTGAAGAGGAAATGCAAATGGCCAACAGGCATATGAAAAAATGTTCAACATCACTTGTCATCAGGGAAATGCAAATCAAAACTACCATGAGATACCATCTTACACCAGTGAGAATGGCACATATTAAAAAAACTAGCAACAACAAATGTTGGTGAGGGTGTGGAGAAAAAGGAACTCTTCTGCACTGTTGGTGGGAGTGCAAACTGGTCCAACCACTGTGGAAAGCTGTGTGGAGATTTCTGGACCTACTAAACATAGAGCTTCCATATGACCCAGCAATTCCACTCCTAGGTATTTACCCAAAGGACACAGAAACATCAATTCCAAAGAACACCTGCACCCCTATGTTTATAGCAGCACTGTTTACAATAGCTAAGCTTTGGAAACAACCCAAATGCCCAAAAATAGATGACTGGATCAAGAAGATGTGGTACATATATACCATGGAATATTACTCAGCATTCAAAAAAGATAAACACATGCAATTTGCTGCAACATGGATGGCGCTGGAAGGGATCATGCTCAGCGAAATAAGCCAAAAAGAAAAAGAAAAATACCGGATGGTCTCACTCATAGCAGGAATCTAGAAAACTTAAATAAGGGACCAGGAAAATGAATAACTATAAGAAAGTGAAAATCAAAATCAACAAAAAACTATGAACCAGAGACACTTTTAGGGGGGCGGGGGCGGGAGGGGAGGGATTGGGGTCAGAATGGGGGGCTGCAATTGTATGGGGAATATAACAATAAAATTTATAAAAAAAAATAAATAAAAAAATAAAATAGGCGTGCATAAATATTTTTGTATTAGTATTTTCATATTATATGGGTAAATAAAAGTCTGCACCAAGTTAAAAAAAAAAAAAACATATCTTAAAATTATAGTTGAAATTCTAAGGATTTATTTTTCTACTGGTTTTCATTTTTTTCTTACCTATTGTTTGTTTACTGTATGCAGATCATCATCCTTGAAAAAGCATTAGTGGAATCCTTTGAATACCCTATTTAATATGCCTTCCTCCAGAGACAATTTCCTTTTGATTTTTCCAGGTACCTATAAGCACTATCAGTTCACTCTCAACCACCTCACAACAAATTAAGAAGCATGGAAGCCCACCTAGGTGATGAGAACCGACTATTGTACTAGAAAAGGTTATGGCCTCAACTTGATGGGAAGTTTCCTTCCTCTGCCAGAAACCAAAGAACACCAGCCTTAAGAGGTTGTGGAGTGGCCACTGGAGCAGGACTAGAGATAGTTAGACATTATCCAGAGAGCACAGAACTCAGTGTCCAAACAACCCAAACCATGACCCACAAAGCAACCAGCATCCAGATACCTGCCATACACCAGGACCACAAATGTCATCAGCTAAATAAAAAGACTTTTATCCCTTTTCCCCTGATCTTCCCTTTTCCAAACAAGGGAGAAAAGAGAACAGGTGAAATTGTGAAACCGGGGACCACACCCCTATCACCAGCGACCCATAGGAAGTCCCTGAGTTACAGACCTCTGGTTAAGACTGAGATGGAGGGGAGAAAAGATTTAAACTGATTTTGGGGATTAAAGTTTTCAATTGGATCATATTGACCTTTTAATACTTTAAAAAGTCTTAGGCGGTGGGCATTGTGGTAAGGTACCTCTGAAGAGGTGTGAATCTGTAGCCCCACAACATATACAGTATTGTAAACCAAAGTTATCCCAATAAACCAATCTTACCACAATAAAAAAATACAATTAAGAATATCATGATGATAGATAGACGGATGGATAGGTAGGTAGGGTGATACTTAAGAATGAGTGAATCCTATCACTGAAGGGAAGTTTTCAAAAACTGAAAGCGACTAGAAAGTTTGGGCTTTTTGTTGAGGGTCCTGGGAGAGTTGATCATCAGCACTGAAGAGTGGTGAGAGGAAATTTGAGGCCATTTTCTGTATCCCCAGGAGGTCCTGCCCATCCCATAAATTAGTTATATTTCAACGGCTTAATTGATGCCATTGAGTCATGAGTTAGGGACTGCATGTTTTTCCAATATAACCATTAACTTTCTCAGAAGGAAACGCTTTTGCTAGACAATTCCATGTTTAAAAGAATCAAACCTTATTAACCCAATCAACATGACTCCACATTTTTAATTAGGTGATGAGTTCTTTTTATGTTAAATTTTTTTTTAAGATTTATTTATTTATTTACACAAGAACCGGGGTTTAGGTCAGATGTGCGGGGAGGATAAAAGGATTCATCAGAGACAGAGTTGGGAGCAGAACAGGCAGATCTACTGAAATACACTGTGAGAGGAGAAGAGGGCGAGACAGGAGAGGTCTACCGCACCATGTGGGACCCTCTCTGGCCAGCCAGGACGGAACCCACGCTGCAGTGGCTGCAGACAGCCTCACAACCAGGTGCTCATCCGCCTGCGCCACCAGGGGAGGCCCTGTGTTAAATTTTTTTCACTTGTATCAAGTTACCTGTACATTTTAACCATGTGAAAATATGCAGTTTTTATCAGGTAGTCGGAACTATCCACATGGTTTGGTGGTTTATATTGGAAAGAAAATCAGCAGTTACTTTTCTAGGAAGAAACTCCTAGGACCAGATCAAAAACAAACAGATAAAGAATACTTTGTTAAAGGAAATTTTTTTGTCTAATTAATGGCTAGGTTCAGAAGAAGAAACGTCAAAGAACTTAAAGGTATTTCCCCCAAGCCCAAATAAACTACAAGTCAATGTACTGTAAAAGATGGTTCTCTACATTACAAATATGTACATTAATGACTAAAAAATGGGCAAAAATATGAGCAGGAAATCCACAGAAGACAAAATGCAAGTGGATAACAGCACATGAAAAGAAGTTCAGCCTCACTTGTAATCCAGGAATTGCAAACTTAAAACCAAGTCTTAGCATTTTACACCATTTAGACTGGGCAAACCTTAAACCTTAATACTAAGTGTCTAGAAAATATGAAAAATAATGGCTCCCATACACTGTCAATGGGAGTATAAAATGGAGCAATCATTTAGAATTTGACAAAACCTGTCAATCTCCTATACCTTCCTGCATAACACCCCCACTTTGGGCATCCTGGGGAGCTGCTGAAAATCTACATGTTTTTTGAACATGAACTTTATAAAGTGATATTGAAAAACTATGCAGTTGCTTGCAAAATTTTAGGTAGAATGTAAATTTTTTAATCATAAATGTAAAAAGTGGCAGAAAATGTAATTTTGCAATAGTTATAAAAACTGACATTAAAAAATAAATCTGTGGTCATTCTTTAAAATCTATTCGAAAGTGGTATCAAATAACCATTACCATTTATTTTTAAACATAAACAGCTCTTCCTAAACATTTCATTCCTTATTTTTTTAACTTTTATTTCCATTCTATTTTACATGAAGATGTTTCTCTTAAGGTAATATATTTTTATTCTTGAATGTCTTTGTTGATAATCCTATCATATTCATCACAAATGAATACACAATAATAAATCACCAAAAAAAAACATTTTCTTGTGACATCAAGACTCAGAGTTAAAACTTTTTTGTTTAAAATATTGTTAAATTTTTATCTTAAGTAAAACAACAATCACTAATTCGTGTTACATCTAATTAGTATCACATAAATTACTACTAGTTTACTATAGATCAAAAACTAAAAGTACTAGAAATTTTAATAAGCAATTATTTAAATGTAAAATTTTATCAGAGAAATGCATCTTTCATGAAATGAGTAGCACAAGTTTTGTTGTTTTGTTTTGTTTGTTTGTTTGTTTTTCATTTAGTTCATGACCCCAGTATGGTCATTGTTTATTGCTAAAATAAAACAGGATTCACTTTAAATAAACAATATAAAAGGAGTGAGGCCACTGGTAGCACAAAGCAACCCAACACTGTATTAATGGTTAAATACATTCTTTACAGTAAAATCTATTAAATATATCTAAGTTATATAAATCTAGTAAGTAAATGATGTGAATGAACAAATGAGCCAAGAACTGGTTGGTGGATAACAATGCACAGGAAATAAGTATTCAAATAAAAAGTATATATGGATTTGATAATATCCAATAATATTTTCACAAAGATACTGGACATGCCTCTTCTACTTACAAGCCTGAAAAGAAATGCTCAAGAAAACATAAAACACTAACTTATTTCCAACATGTTTATTTTACTCAAAGCATAATGTTTAGCTAGACCAAATAAACATAAAAGTCTTTACCTGCTTCCCCATAAGTCATGCAATAAAGCAGATGTGCCAAGACCAAGCCTTGGTGCAGAGATGTAGTCTCCAAACTTCCTCCTTTTTTGGAGTGAAACATGCAAGGTTTGTGTCTCAGTCTGGTGCTTCCCAGCACACTGTTTACAACTCCTGAATATTTGTAAGACCAGCACAGATGGATAAAGACCTTAGAGTTGCCACAAATTCAACATCCTAGTAAAATAAGGTACCACTGCCTCCAACCTCTCTTACCTGTTTTGTGCTCTTGAGACTTTCCCTTGGGTGCGAGGTATTCTTTGTTGAGCAGAAGGAATAGGAGAGGTGATTATACAAGAAGTACCCTGCAGCACACCCCCCCCCACCCATAGTATATCTGACTCCTACTCATCCCATCATGATCCATATGCCATTTCCAGCTCTAGGGCTGCCAAATTTAGCAAGCTCACCCTCATGTGCATGCATTTACACAAGCACACAGGGTATGTTCAGTAAAATAAGAATTTCAATGAAAAAAACAAATATCTTTAATATAAGTAGGTTCCCATGTCACATATGGAGACATGCTACTTCAGAAAATACATTCATTAAAATAATTGCTGTAGCTGTTTATCTGAAATTCAAATTTTGTTGGACATCCTATATTTTATGTGGTTTTTAAATTCTAACCAATATTTTGTCTTTAAAAGAAATATGTGCAAGGAAAGCCACATAGCTATGTATCAGCTAACCAAATACTACAGTGAATTAAGATGGATGAACTTGGTATCTCAATAGAAAGGGATCTCAAAATCCAGCATTAAGAAAAAAAGTAAGATGATACACAAATATGCATAACATGTAAAACTCAAACAATGAGGTAAACTTTAAAAAAACATAAATATCATGCATTAAAATTATACAAGCATTGATCAGAAAGGTGGATAGTAACATTAGACAAATGCCTGAGTCTGGGAGAAGGATGGGGTGGAAGCGTTTGGGTGATGACAGTCCATTCACTGGGCATCAGTAATCAGCACTGTCTGCAGTTCTCTACATTGTTATTCATTTAATCTTCTCAACACTCCATGAGTTATTCGATTGTATCATCTCCAATTTACAGATGAAGTAACTGAGACACAGGAACAGAGAGATCAGGAAACTGGCCCAAAGTAACAACTATAGTTTTTGACTATATTTTTAAACTTTTCCTTTATCAAAAAGACTAAGTAAATATGAGAAAATGACATCAGAGCTGAATGGGTGTTTATTACATTTCATCCTTTTCCACTTTTTGTAAATATCCTATTTAAAAGCTTTGTTTTATTCTTCCAAATGCCTGAATTTGTCTAATATCAATCTAAAACACTGGCTATGACTTCTTTGAAAGGGAACATGTTTTTTCCACGTGTTCTCATCAATAGTAGATAAATAGTGTCCTTTTTTTATATTTGCTGTGGTGAAATGCAAATGAAAACATTGTATCTCAGTCTATAATAGTATCACCATGAAACTCTTGCCCTGCTGAAATTCATGTTTAAATATTTAAGGGATAGTTTTCATCCAAAAACTCAGTGCTTTGAATGATCCAGAAGGATGAATGGGAATTAGGCCAAATTTCCCTTTAATTGATTTAATTAAATGAGTCTTTTGATTTTTACAAATAAGTGGAAAACCATTATTTAAAAGCTGTTTCTGCATTGAAATTTCTAAGAACCCAGAGAAAGAGGCATTGTGACCTTTGATGCAGCCACCCAGAAATAGTTTCAGGTGTTAATTTTATTCCCACTTTCAAAATATATTCTAACACTTCATATGCAAAGCCAATGATGAGGATGTTGATGGACGAGGGGGCGATGACTGTCAGCATTTTTCATTGGAATTGCTCTCTCAGGCTGGGAGAGCAGCCCAAGAACCTTTCCACAAAGACCAGAACAGGGCAACTGGCCAAATCTCTCAGACAAATCTCAGCTGATACCTAATTATCCTCATTCATGTTTGCTTTAGAAAGCTAGGGAATTCCTTCAGTTCTCAGCTCCAACGCTGGCAGGAGAGCAGCCTGGCAAAAGTGACGCAGACTCATTTGGTAACAGCAAGCTTTCAGCTGCAGGGCTCCTGGGGTCTGTAAGTAAGGAGACAGCTGTAGGGTTCACGGAATCCTAATCAGTGCAGGAAGCAAGCAAGGTATGATTTGAGGAGCTATCATTACCACCAACTTGTCACTCTGTCTGAAATCTCTATCAGCACTCTCTGGGGTTCAAACATTGATCCAGGGAGTTACTTGTCTCAATATAACTACATACACCTTGTAAGAAGAGACATTGCCCTGGAAAAAAAAAGGACTAGCGTGTATGATTAATTGACTGACAGTTAAGACAAAGCAGAAGATAAGCAAACGGGATACAGAAGAGCTAAGTTTTAATGAGGAGAATACAGAAAGGTATGCATTATAGGGCAATAGCAGGGCAGTGTATTATCTATCTATATACACATTAATATATACTCTCATGTATCATATAATCATATTCATACACGAGTACTTATATATGTATCATACTACATTGTATATAAGTACATGAGTATATGTATAAGTATATAACTATGATCCAGTAATCAGACTTGTAATTTATATATACGCATGTAATACATATGTATCTACATATATATTACATATATACTTATATATATCCCAATCTGTTGGGATGGATGGATGGATAGCTTTGTTGCTCACAAGATGGAGGCTGACAAGTTCCATCATTTGCCACCTGCAAGTAGGAAACCCAGAAAAGACAGTGGTGCTGTTCAGTATGAGTCTAAAGGCCTGAGAAGCAGGGGGCTCTTGGCCAATTAAAAGGCAGAAGACGGATGTCCCAGCTTAAACAATGAGGCAGAGAGAGAATTCTCCAGTCCTCTGCCTTCAGTATATGAAGCCCACCTACACCAAGGAAGGCGATCTGCCTGACTCTGTCCATAGAGTCAAGTGCTTATCTCATCTGGTCATACTCTTACAGATACTCTCACACCCTAAAATAACATTTAGTCAGATAACTGGATACCCTGGGATCCAGTCAAATTGGGATAGAAATTAATCATCACAGGCAGGCTGTGACATAAATGCATAACCAAGAGAAAGCAGTGAGATAGGAGATACCTGGACATGAAGGGATCCAAGGACAGAACTAAGAGGAACAGGTCTCTGGAATTTACCTGCATCTGTCACAGGTATCTGGAATTTAACCATAAACAATGTAAAAGGAGTTATTTGGAGACCTAAGAATAAGTAAGCACTGAGATGCATTTCTGGAGCTTGGCCAAGGTGAACATCTCATTCTCAGTGGCTAATAATCAACATGTATTTTACAAAGATCTAATCTCTGTTTTGTTGACAAGCATCTGATCAGCTCCTTGGCCATGGGGACAGAAATGTTATGCACCAATTCTCAGCTGACCCTGTGCTGATGCCAGCATTATTTAGTTAATGCTAGGAGTTACTCAATAATGCTGGAATTAGCCAACTCTGCACTTAAAACTTAAGCACTCATATGTCTTTTAAATATATTTGAGGGCCTCCCCGGTGGCGCAGCGGTTGAGCACTGGGTTGCGAAGCTGCCCGCAGACTCTGCAGCGCCGGTTCGATCCCCGGCTGCTCCCCGGCCACCGGAGGAGGGTCCCACATGGCACGCAGACCTCTCCTGCTGCCCGCTGCTCCCCTCAGCAGTGTACTTTGGTCCTTCTCCCTGCTCTGCTCCCCGCTCTGGCTCTGGTGAATTCTCTCACCCTCCCGCGCTTCTGACTGTACCCAGTGCATGTATAAATAAAATAAAAAAAAATAAATCTTAAAAAAATATATATATTTGAAAACTATCTAAGGTTATCTGTGGATTATTTACTTTCACAAGCTTACAGAAGTTTTAGTACCAATAGTAAGCAGTCAGTATTAAAGGGAATGTAAGAAAAAGTTTGTAGAAATGCTGTATATTTATTGACAAGATTCTAAAACCATACACAGTGAATTAGATCTAATTTCATATTAATCAAGTTTTTTCACCCTAACAGCTGACAAGATCAGCTCTATGGCTCAGTTTGTCAGCATGTTGGGAAACATCAGTTCTCAACATTTGCAATCCAGATAGGACCAGAATCACAGGGTAGGCTGATAAAAGCCCCTCACACTGTACCCCAGGTCATACTAAATCAATCTCTGGAAATGGGGCCAAGGAGTCTTCACTTTAAACAAGCTGCCTAGATAGACTGTGCTCAGAGCAAAACATTAAAAAAAAAAAAAAAAAAAAAACCACTGGGTTTAAGCTATAGAACCATGAGGTTAACTGATATTAAACTTTCTAATATGATACCTTTCTCGTTCAAATATGGCTGTTGATACTTTGTCATATACAGTCTCTTTGCCTTAAGAACAGTTTAGTCCCTATATTCAGTCTAAAAGTCAAATACCTTTTAGTGCCCTCAGAGCAGCAGTCCAGATTCAATTTCATTGTACATAATTAAAGAGCAGAAACTCAGAGGCAAAAGTCAGGTGTGTACAGGCTGATTGGGGACTGCAGGTAGCATCTCTGCACCATTACTCCTCCAGATGCCCTCAGAAGCACACAGTCCTCACATTCCTCCATCCCCTTCTCATCACCTCCTCCCTTTCCACACTCATCACAGCAGGGCCTTGCATGCTCAGCGTTCTGTACAGGAAGTGACTAAGCTACAGTCATTTCTCAGGTTAACTGCTAGGTTTTCCCTAGCTGTGGAGCTGTACAGCAGAAAACTGTTCCGTGGAAAATAGTGGGGTTCTGTGACTTTTTTCTTCGTATTATCTTTGTTATGACCATAGTTATTGAAATGGATTTAATGTCAATTGATACTCACAAGAAAAAAATTGGACTTATATTGTTTTTTCCACTTCACTTTTCTTCTAATTCGTTGTCAAATGCATAGCTCTGTGAAAGTCTTAAAAAGTTCTTCACTGAAGATAATTTGCAATGCACTGCTCTATATCACATTCCTTCAAACAAATTCAAACAAAACACGGCTCCGGTGTCGTACCCGCCTGCTAAACAGTAAGAAGCTGTTTGTCCAAGATCATCCATGAGATTCTCCAGGTCTGTAATTCCCTGTGGATTAGTTATAACTTGTTTTCTTGAAGGTAGATTTTTCACTAGTGAATTGTCCATAACACTTTTATATTTACAGCTAACTTTCCGCTGCCTCCCCTCAGAGCTCTGATCCATCACTCCCACTGTGAGACTGTGTGGGCTAGAAGAATAAAGAGCATTTTAATAATAGCCCAATCAAAATGTAATTAAAAAAGGTAATTTGTGACAAAAAATATTATCTAATACACATCAAAGATAAATTCTAGATATTTTGTACCATCTGCTTTTTTGGATTACTACTTCTCTACTGAGATTTAAAAAAAAATTTTTTTAAAAGATTTATTTTTATTCATACAAGCACTGGGGTACAGGCCAGAGGCAGGGTAGGGTAAGAGAATTCACCAGAGACAGAGCGGGGAACAGAACAGGCAGACGGACTGAAGACACTGCTGAGGGGAGCAGCATGTGAGGCAGGAGAGGTCTGCTGTGCCATGTGGGTATCTCCCTGGCCAGCCGAGAATAGAGCCTGCATTGCAGAGGCTGCAAACATCTTCACAGCACGGCGCTCCACCCACTGCACCATGAGGGAGGCCCTGAGATTTAAATATTTACATCAATATATTGAAGCATGCATGTCTTTCTGAACCTTCTTGTTTTATAACATTTTGTTCCCCTTCCTTGCTAGACTCTGAACTTCACAAAAATGGAGGTCACTTTTGTCTTACTCGCCTCTGTGTTGCAGTGTTTAGACAGCCTCTGACATACTAAAAGATATTTATTTGAATGAATGAGTGAATGAATGAATTTCTTAAAGGAAGAGTCATGAGCTTCGTTTCTTTATAGTTGCTTAAATATTTCTTGTCCACTACCATCCTCTTGTTCCACAATCTCTGGGCATAAATTTTATAATTTGAATTGAATCAAAGGTCTCCTGTGCTTCTCTTCACAGAGCCTGTTACAAGATGTTTTCATTCCTCCAACTCAGCTGTTTTTAAATGTCAAAGCTCAACAGAACTGTTACCAACAAGTCTATATCTGATAGTGATCAAACCTCTTTCTGCTTGGGATTAGCTGCAGCAAATTTTGTTTTTTCCTTTTTATTGATGATCATAGCACCTCTTGTTGACTGTAGTGCACAAGCAGGTTTGTTTGTTTTGTTTTTCATTTTTATTTAGCCAGCAGGAATTTAAAAAGGAAAGTGTTTTAAGAAATTACTTTCCTTCTCCAGAGAAGTGTAGACAGAGCAAGTATAAAGAAAGATCTAATTGAATAAACTTCTAAGACCTCCATTCCCCAATTGATTCTCCAGGTATATGTGTGTCACACATAATATCTAACAAGATCTTCCTTTTTTGATACACCCTGCCTAGAGCAAGGGAGAAATGACATTAGAATATGCATTTCTCCCAAAGCTTTCGCAATGCACTGACCCTCTCAAAGTTCCCAAATGGCTTCTTCATGTTTTGTTAGGAACCATCTGGCTGGCTATAGATAAACAAGTTTCAACATATGGGCCATAACACATACACGGTTCTGCTCCGCTAGTGCAGAAAATTAAGAAAAGGTCACTCTCCTGATATGAGAATCTCAATGCAAAAGCAGCAGGACCCTGTCTTGGAAGGCCTGCCCCAGGATGCACATGGGAAGCTCAATTGCAGCTTCTTCTCTTCCTTCTCCCAGACTCATTGCATGTGCCATGTGATCACACCAATTCTTCAGTTCCTCATCTGCAAATGTAAAAAGGTGCCAAGTCAACTCTAACCTGCTTCCTTCCCCTACTCTCCTCCCCTCCCATTAAGAAATATTTAGCATATGTCTAGTATGTAGGTCCCCAGCCTGGTGGTAGGTACTGGGGATACTGGTCCCCTGCCTTGAAGAATTACTGAACAATGATGAAGAATGCAGTAAACAAATAATCGGTAATGGGAAGAATATTCCAGATAAGAGGAAAACCTGTGAAGTCCTGACATGGGAAGGACCCCATGGACCATTTTCAAAAAGCAGGATTTATAAACACTTCTATTTACTGAATTGAGGACTCAGTTGACAATCAAAATGCTAAAAGAAAAATGCCCACCATCTGTAGATAGAAATATATTAGCAAAACCTATTTGAAAAATTGTCTGATCTTTCTACCCATATCCTTAATCTCATGCCTGCTGTAAATCTAATAAAATTGCATGACAATATGATTATCAAAAACAGATACAAGTATCTCAAGCATCTGACACCACAGTAAATGCTTTAAGAATTATGAACAGCTCCAGAAAACCTAGAAACCCAGTGGATGCCTCTTGTTTATATTTACAAAATAAAACTTAACCTCAAGGCGACAATCATTAAGTAATCTCTCACAAATACTTTATTTCCCAATCATTTCCCAACACTCAGCCTCGCCAAAAGATGACAGATCATGCCTTAGAGTGAGTGCAGAGACTAGTCATAATTATCATTTTTGCTGAAATACCTACAATATATGTAAAATGCTTATTTCAGTAATCCCCCCAATTCTCAGTTAAAGCAGAAGCTGTAGCATCAGCACAAATTATATCATATGTGAAACAGTATAAATTGATATTTTTTTCATGCTCATTTTCTACCCCTTCCTTTCTTTTGGCTGTATGTAAAACACATGCATGTGCTCAAGAGGTGTGAACCCATTCCCCTAAACACGCCCAGTGCGGTAAACCAATGTTACTTCAATTTTTTAAAAAGTTAAAAAAAAAGAAAACAACCAATTTGTAACCAAAAAGCACATACATATAAAGCACACTAGCCAGAGAGAAGCAGAGTTCAATAATCAGGGATTCAAGTCAGGCAGAATAAAGAGGCAATTGGAATAAGTAAGGTCCTGATAAAACCATTAAACAAGCACATTTGAAAACCCGAATCAATCCAATTAACCAAAATGCCTAGTTTTATACTAACAGGAAAGAAACACATCACTCCCTGCAAATTGCTATGGCACTTAGTATATTGTAGCCATCTGAGAAATGCCTGTCTTCTAGCTGATGACAAAGTCCTTAAAAGGACTGGGCTTCACTGATCTCTGCTGTCCTGATGCCCACGGTGCTGAACATAGCCAGAGTCCAATAAACAACCATTAATCAAATCAAGAAATGAAAGGTCATTCTTAAAAAAAAAAAAAAAAGTTACAAAATGGATGAATCCTCACCATGAAATGCAATGAATTGCAGAACGTCTTAATTAGCTCTTAGGACTTTAGCAAACATATAAACCTTGTCTGTCTGCCATTCTACAGATAGCAACATTTATGACATCAAACCTTCAATTAAAAATCATTGCTTAATTTGCTTTATTACAGCTACAAATAAACTTTATTTGATGTAATGTAATAAAACATTTTCAAATTTAACAACATTTATCTGACAATAATTAATCATTTGAATTATTACTATATGTATATACAGTCACGTTAGCAAATCTGCAGTTCAGGAATTTGTACACACTTTGATAGAACAGTGCCCGCCTCCCAGATCAGGAAGGCTGACTCGTCCCTGTGTCTGGTGAGAAGCAATGTCAGTGAAAAGTTGGAAGAAATCCGTAATCCATGTTGGAATTCCACATTATCCTGTGAAAGAACAGTCACATTCATTGTAGGAAAATAATATTCTCTTTCAGTTCTCATATCAAATGAAGCTTTGCATTCTTTTTTTTCCACTTAAAGGTACTCTCCTTTTCTGAGCTTTCTGTCTCCCTAGCTCAATCATATGATATAGTACCATTTTTTTTAAAATACTACTCATAAAGCAACATTTTCTGTTTCCTAACCTGCCTTTAACATCTACCACTTTGGGGAGGGAGAGGGAAGAAGAACCAAATTTGCCGGGCACATATTTAAGATCCAGAGAACACAAAAATAAATCTTCCAGACAGAACAGAATGCTATTCTGGACCACTTCCCAATAGTGGCGCAGGAGACCTCCGATATAAACGATCCCATTTAATACAATGCTGCTCAGTGAGAATTAACATGTTGATGTTCCCTCTCCAGAAGCACCACAAGCTTTCACGGAAATCCCATTATTCCCACACTTCCTCCCAAAAGACAGTTATGAAAAGGCCTGTGGGCCGCTGGCCCGTGTGTAAATGATGGTCAAAGATTCTGTGCTAATACCAATGTTAATATACAGTGTGGTTAGGTATCACTCCCTCTTCATCCAGGTAACGATCCTCACAAAAAGAATCCCCCTCACTTCTCAGGACCCCTCAAAAGACGTGTGAGCACAAGAAAGAGCTTTATTCGGGTTTGTCATTCTCCCCATCCTGAGATCTGTTCCTGAGTTATACCATAACAGTAAGTGAGTTAACAAAGAAAGTACAGTGGCGGGGTGTCACAGGGACCCTGCAGACAGTCACACTATTAGACAGAAGCTTCACACAGACGCTGCTCTGGGGAATCTTTGTATTAGCTGACGACGGGACTCTGTTTTCTAACGTGGACATGCAACATATTCAACACTATGCTTAACCGCAGTTTGCTTAGAAAAACACCCTTCTGTCCTACAACAAAATACATTCTGTCTCATGAATGATTCCTGAATATTCACCACAATGCCTAGACTCGGAAGCACGGGAAGTATGCACTGGAACTTTCTTCCATTTGCATGGACTTGGTCACACTCAAAGCACCAGAAACTGTTCCCTTTCTGGAACTTGGACCTATCCGTGTGACTGCTGCTGAGCTGATCTGGCTGTCTCAAACTAAGAACTACTTTCATTCGTACACAAATGTGCTGATTCACAGAGCAAAGGAGAGGTCAGCACCTCCCTCATCAAGTATTGTGCACAGCAGACCCCCCTGCTTGTCACGTATGGGCCATCCCAAGAAAGGACAGAAGCCGTGTTCCACTCTGCAGTCTCAGCAAATGATTTCCTTCTGTTTCCACCTCTGTCTTGCCTTGCTTATTTCGTCTCCATTATTCCGCTTTTGATCATGAATCATGACTTTTTTTTCTACAGTAGTCAGAGTTTTGTCTATAAAAAGAGAGAGAGGGGGAGACAAGAAAATGATTTAGCAGAACCGTAAATGTGAGTTTTCATTTTGTGGTGGGTGGATTTAATTTTTGCAGCATTCAGTAATTTGACTCTTTTGTGGCTTCTCAGGGGTTATGCGCATCTCTAAGAGGAAAAAGTGCTGGGGCTCTTTTCATAAATTCCATAACTTCCGCACATCACCAGGGCCTTAATATATTTGCAAATCAGCCCCAGGCAACCCATTTAGAAAATCACTTTTATATAAATTCGCAGCTATAGCCCAAAATGACTATACTCTCAATGATCCTTGCAAAATACTACTTCGGGTCACTGCAGGGGGAGGTGCAGCAGCTTACCCCACTTGAAAAGAATAAGGATGACTACTAATGAGAAGTGTTTACCCCTTCCAATCTAAGAGGATGAATTATAGTAAGCTATGTGTGCAGAGACCAGAGAACCCCACCTCCTCTGCCTTCCTCACAGATTCAGAGAAATCTTGGTCACTGGCTGAGGAAAAGTCTTTCTCCTTAGTTTAAAGCCACCTTTCCCCTCAATCCACATTGCCCTGACTCTGAACCTTCACAGGACTTACCAAAGCATATCCATGTGCATAAGAGACTCATGCAGTTCCAGAGCCTGGTACTGCTCCCCAGCCTCTTCCTCCCCATCCCATTGAGAGTACCCCTCTCGGGGCCTCCCCAATGGCGCAGCGGTTGAGCGCTGGGTTGTGAAGCTGCCCGCAGCCTCTGCAGCGCCAGTTCGATCCCTGGCCGCCGGGCGAGGGCCCCACATGGCACGCAGACCTCTCCTGCAGCCCGCTGCTCCCCTCAGCAGTGTACTTCGTCAGTCTGCCTGCTCTTCTCCCGCTCTGGCTCTGGTGAATTCTCTCACCCTCCCATGCTTCTGACTGTACCCAATTGTATAAATAAATAAATATTTTAAAAAAAAAAAAAAGAAAGAAAGAAAGTACTCCTATTGCTTGGGTATCAAGATTTGACAGATTGGTGTTCCTGGTGACAGGATCAGGTTCTCCATAAGACACCATCTCTCACTTTGTCCCTCAACTTACATGATGAAGACAAGTGCCAGGCTGCTCTCAGGCCCACAGCTCCAACCAAGCTCCTGGGTACATGGGAAAGGGTGCTGGAGCCAGGCCACATCCCCACTGGTGCTCCACGCCTGCTCCCAGGCCAGAGCCTCTGGCTCTCCTCAGCACAAAAGGGGGACTTCACTTCCCCAGCTCTGCTCGTGTCTGCTCATGAACTGCCTCCAGCCATAGCACCATCCTCACCATCTACCTGCTAGCTGCTTACAAACATCCAGACATCCTTGGCCTCTCATCACCCTTCCCTAGCATGACCCTCCTAACAGGGAGCTCACCTTCACACTGGCCGCCTAACCTATCTCTCTTGTCCCTTTGTGACCCTTATTTATACTGCAGTCCTGGTCTCATTCCTGCTCCAAAGCCTTCACCTCCCACACCCACCACACTGACCACCACTGACCCCAATCTACCCAGCCTCCAGGTACTGCTGAATACAAGCCCACGTCCCTTATCTCCCCCACCACATCTGTGCCCCTCTGTCTATAGTGTCCCCTCTGCCTCGAACTTCTCCCACCCCATCTCCACCACTGCCACTTCCCTTGTTGAACTTCTACTCTTCCTTCAAGACCCACACCAAATATCACCGACTTCGTGGTTTCCAGCATGCACAGTTTCTTCCTACGACATTCCACCACGGCTTATTTTTCTTATATACCTACTTGAACTGCCTAGTTTTACTTTGTGCTATGTGTTATTCCATATCTGCTAAGAAAACAGAAAGAAATTCCCGAAAAAGTGTGAAAGTAATTTTAAAATGTAGGCATTTGCAAAGTGACTATACTAGTTGATTTAATAAAAACTAAGTTCTGAATTCCAGCTAGCAAATGATGAAGAAAAAAATATGGTGGGGGGGAAAATTCATGAAATAGTGAATTTTTTATTTGTTTTTCTGTCTTTATGGCAACATCCCTTCACAGATACTTGGGACTTCAGGGGTTTTGGTGCTTCATCCTAGTTTCCACTGCAACCCATTCATTTTTTTTAATCGCTGGTTTCCAAAAAGAAAGTTTGACTTGCCCTAAGCCCCAAAGCTTTAGCACAAATTCTGAAGCAGCATATTGACAGACTCGTGGAAGAAATCTGGGTTCCGCCACCATGACATAACCAATGAAATCATCAGGTATTTATGGACCCTTTGAAGAGAAGGAAAAAGTGAGCACCAAGTAGAAAAAGAGAGGGGGGAAAGAAAAAGCTTCTTCAGAAGATTTTGTGAAGTTCTTTTTTATGGAAGCATTTTAGAAACTACTTTCAATATTGTTGACAATAAGGTTATCAAAGAACCAATGACATCAAAATGTGACACTTAAGAGCAACTTACAGCAATTTAAAGCAAATCCATAAATAAAGTCATTATTAAAGAAAAAATAAGAATTATAATTTTGAGTAGTGAATTAAATTTACCAGTGTAGAAGCGTTTACTAACTTTTCTTTCCAGTCATTTATTCCCTGCCTCCATGGAAGATTCCCTAGTGCCTGCTGGACTCCTAAGTCTCTTCTACTAATCAAGAAAATGGAAAGAAACAGGAAAATATGTGGAAGTACAATACACAGTCTAGTAGATTGTTTATACAGAAAAGGAAGAAAGTATTATGTAGGATTAAAAAAAAAAAAAAAAGGACCAAGAATGCAGAGCAAAGGCAAAGGTAAAACACTACAACTCAAGCAGCTAGAGGGCGAGAGAAGCACTAGAGACAGTAGAGGGAGGGGCCCTGAGTCTCTGGACTGGCCCAGAAGTTGGAGAGCTAGAAATGTATGCAAGCGAACAAAGCTCTGAGAGGGGTTGTGATCTATGATTGGATACCACTTCATTCCTCCAGACACTCCAATAGTTACGAGTTGTTTGGGGGATTATTCAACTGCCGTTTATTTGGATGCAAACGTACAGAGGATGGACTGTGTAGGGTATTCTGTGTAGGGTATTACTAGCCTCTTACTGTGCTCACCACATGAATTGTCATCCTGGCCTAGTGGACAATGAGCTTCCAAAGGCAATAATTGTCTTTTATTCATCTTTATAATCACCTGTCATGTCTGGTACCATATTTTGTGCATAGTAGGTCCTCAAATGTTTCTGGAGAAAACAAACCAGTGAAGACTCTTTACTTCTAGCCTCTACCTTCTGATTCATTCCACACTACACCACTGAATTAGTCTTTATTGTTTGTGCTTTGATGATTCCATTCTCCTCTTTGCAAAGATTTAGTCAATGGTTTACTATAGCTGCACTAGGGTAGGTCCTCCCTTCTCCCCAATCAAAATTATGTCCAGACATTGTCAAATGTACCCTGATGGCAAAATCATCCCTGGTTGAGAAGCACTTCTCTACACTGAAATCCCAAATTCCTGGGGCTAGAATGGAAGACTCTTCATAATTTAATCTCATTCTACCTTTCCATTATGATCTCACAAACTTCCCTCACACCAGTGCTTAGATTCAGTCAGACACTCCTTTGCATAAGATTCCATCCTGATGCCTCTACAGAAAATGTCCCATTCACCTGGAATGTCATTCCTGCTCTCCTTTAGTTATAAATGCTTTGACCACCTTCACAGACATCTCCAACCCATATCCTTCAGAAAGCCTTTCTTCTTCAAGGTTAAACTCTGAATTATTTCCTCTCCTTTGAATCTTATAACTGTTCCTGAAATTCCTTTATTCTCATAACAAAAAGGGTAAATGTGAAACATGTATGCTTGTAGACAGTCTACTCAACCAAAATATATATATACAAGAACAGGAAAGACATCACTTGCTTTCTGTATCCTCCTTAATTCACGACAGTCAAACAAGAATTTCAAGAAAAGTTTTCCAACATTGGAACTGACTAGAAAACCACCTGGCTGAGAATTAGAAAAGTAGGAGCTGTTCCAACTCATTATAAATGTCCTAAAGTTAATGGATATTTAGGCCAGTCATCCCAAGTTATTTTTATATTCTATAAGTATAAATAAAATCAATAATTACAAATACAAACAGAGTGATATAATGAGGGCATAGTCATTTTCTTAGACCAGGAGACAGCAAGTTATGGCCTATGAGAAAAATCCAGTTGGCTGCCTGTTTTGTAAATAAAGTTTTATTGACACACCACCATACTCATTTCATTACTTCTGTCTGTGATTGTTTTCTTATTATAATGTCAGAAATGAGTAGTTTTACTCTCTGGCCCTCTATAACTGAAGTTTGCTGACTCCTGTCTTGGACTAACACTAGGCAAAGACACAATGGCAAATATCTCTGAGTTTATGTTAATTGATAAAAGGCACAGAAGCATAGAAGTTAAAAGCACTTCTGACCACAGATTCCTGAGCTCAAATCCATTTCTACCGTCCTTTACAGGCATGACTTTGGGGAAGTTACTTGACTTCCTCAAGTCCTTGTTTTGTCATCTTTAGAATGGAATGAAGAAAATAACCTCATAAAGTTTTAAGAATTAAGTGATATAATTCACATACAGTGCTCACTACAGTACCCAAAAGTAAATCTTCAGTAAGTGCAGATCATTATTATTATTTTAAACTGGAAAACCTACTTCTGTGACATTTGAAAAATTAACATTTTGTGGCCTCAATGAATTATGTGTGAATTATTCACAAAAATAATCAAAATTATCCTCAAGTTCTTTGACCATGTAGGAAGCATATAAATACACTGGTAACTTCTAGTTCGGGGTCTCTTTTATTTCTCCCTGTTTCTACAATGGCTGCTTAATTGGACCTCCTGCCACCAGTCTTTTTATTTTATCTGCCCTTCTTACTGCTGTCAGAGAGACTTCCTCAAACACCTGTCTCAGCATGTTACTCCTGAGAACTCAAACCAACATGCTTTCTTGTTTCTGTGCTACCAATTCTGAGAGTAGGTAAAATAACCCAGTTACTTGATCCAGGAAATAGTTGCTTTCAAAAGATAAGGCCACAAGCACGCCAACTAAAATAGCTTATCAAAACTAATAATTTGCTCATTCTTGCTTCAAAAACCTCACTCTGCTGTACCCACATCCAAAGCTTATATATAACAAACTCTGTCCAGTCCTCACCAGTTCCCTACCTTAAATTCACCCAACTCAAATCCTGAAATTCTATCAACATCCTTTCCTTATTTCTTCCATCTGAGAAACTACCAAGATTCTGTCAAGGAAGTGTCCTCTCATAAGACAATAAATCCAATAAACTTAACTTACTTGTATTAACAGGTTTGTCTAATGGTTTCCTTAGAGAGGTATTGGCTATAATTCCCAGTGTAAAGCATCCCATAGCTCTTCCCTGCCTGCAGACTAAAATCACTTGACAGACAATGTTGCAAAATGGTTGAGTACATGCATTGATCTGAATGATTCCACATCCACACTTAGGAGCTACGTGATATTAAATGACTTACATTATGTCCTTGAGTCTCAGTCATGCTTCTGAAAATTGAAAAAGTTAGAAACACCCATAGTGCTCACAGAGAAACTGAGGTATATAGCATGTAGTAGGTATTCACCAACTGCTAGCAATTATTACTTATATTTACCATCTCTTATGTCAGGCACTGTATTGGAGTCTACAAAGAGAAATCTAAGACATAGCTCCTTCACTGAAGGAATTTAGACTCTGGTGGGCAAACACCAATAGTCAACTCAGTAAGCATCATGCAGGCTTGGAAAGATCTCTGCAGATACACATTGCTCCCAGTGCATTCTAGAACCTTCAATTATTTTATATTCACTTCAAATTCTTTTTAACTTTTTATTATAAACAATTTCTTATGTACAAAAGACATACATAATAGAAGTTAAAATGAATACCTGTGAGGTTACACGGTGGTCAAGAATTATCCTATCTGTCGTCTTACACCTTTGAGTTCCTAGGACAAGAAATGAAGATCTCCGTTTTATCTCATCCCTTCTAGATGTTTCTGCCTGCTCTTTTCTAGTGACAAGTCAGAGAACAGGTTGAGTTCCTAGAGGTATCCAGGTTCATTTGGGAGTATCCTAGCTTTGGGGCCTCTTATGTCTGTTGTAACCCATGAGGGCACTTGGATCCAGCTGACACCCATGAAGGACTTCTGCCCCATGTCTCCCTTAGACCTTCAGAACTCTCCTTGAACAGAGGTGTTCCCCCAAGCTATTTAGGAGCACTGAAGTCTCCTTAGCTACCTGTATGACATATAAAAGTAGTCTAGTTTATGAAAATCACATAGAAGTAAGATTCAAAGATGTGAGATCTAGAGCAAGCAGTGCTCCAAGCTAACTGTGAAATATCTCCCTTCCCAGGTCTTTGTTACTTCTCTGCCAAATGAAGAGACTGGACAAGAAGACTAGGGAGGCCCCTCTCAGCTACAGTGGCCCCTCTCTGGTCTATTCCCACTATCGGGTTCAGTGAAGACAAATGCCTCCTCTTCCCTCAAGTCCAATGGTGGGCAATGGTGGTATGCCCATTCTCTCTCCCAGCACTACCTGGGAAAGGTTCTTTCCCTCAGCTTTCAAATATAAAGACAGCTCCTCCATCTCAAATTTAAAACAAAATCTTTACTGACCAGCAGATGACTCTATCTATATATTTCTCCACAAAGCCAAATTCATCGCTGTGTGGGTTATATGTGAAACCTCGGCTTCCTTATCACTACTGGCCCTTTGCAATACTTTTTCAGATCCCAACACCTACTACAATTGCTTCCTGGAAAGTCACTCATGGCTCCTAGATAAACTCAGCAAAACTCAGATTAACTATCAGTTCTCAACTCCCAAGAAAGCAGGCAACACTTCCTGAAATGTCTGTAGCTTTCAAGGCTTTGCCCACCCAGGGGTACCACCATGCTAATCATTCCTCTTCATCCCAGGCTGCTTCCTTCTAGCTATGTGGGTGTAACTGCATACTGGAAAGATACTGGATTTTTGCTCCCTTCCTTAAAAGAAGAATTTACCAGTGAAGGATGAGGTTATTGAAAAAAATCTGATGAGATTTTAATAATAATTAAAATGATAATGTTACAAGAACTAGGGGTATAAAGACATAATTTGGATGCTTTATAGAAAAAGAATGGGTAACATCGCCTTCCCTTGACATCAATCGCATCAATTGCAATTCATCAGCAAATCAATCTCCTCTTCCAAACTTTTAAAATTCTATTGAATGCAGGACAGAAATCTATAGTATTCAGAGTGCAAATCAGATGCACTTAGAGGTTCAGCCCGCTACTGATTCAGGAAGCTTTCTGTAACACATGTCGAGCCTTTCATAAGGGTGTGGGGGCGGGGGGCAAAAGGAAAATAGTGATTGATAAATGACCTTACAGCACAAACTCGGGTCTCTCTGGCCTCTCTGCAAGCTTCAGAGCCTCATGCATGCCTGCAGCCGAGAGCTTCCGGTTGATATTCCGGTACTGGCACTGGAGCAGGCTGCGATAGGTGGTCCGCAGGTCCCGGTTGAAGAAGGCATATATAAAAGGGTTAATGAGAGAGTTTGCATATCCCAGCCACAGAAATGTCCTCTCCACCCACAGTGGGATGCAGCTGCAGGCGGTGCCGCAGATGAAGGGTCTGGCTGTCGAGAGGAGGAAGAACGGCAGCCAGCACACGGTGAAGGCCCCGACAATGATCCCCAAGGTGGTGGCTGCTTTCTGCTCCCTCTTAAAGATGGAGATGTTTTTCCTTTCGTGTTTGAGGAGTCTCGAAAGGTTGGCACACTCCTCCACCTCCTTCTGGAGCTTCACCATGCCGTTCAGGGAGATGACGCTGTCCGGTTCCTCCACGCGGGGGAAGCCGGGGAACTTGTGTTTGGCCGCACTCTTCCTGGCGGCCTTGTAAATCTGGTAGTACATGAAAAGCATGACAGACATGGGGATATAAAATGCCACGGCGGTGGAGTAGATCGTGTAGCCAAAATCCTGGCTGATCAAGCACACCTTGTCATCATTTACATTCTGCGCCCACCCGAAGAGCGGGGGTAGAGTGATGGAGGCAGAAAGAAGCCAGACGGAGAGGATCATCTTCGCCATGCATTTCCCGTTCTGCCTCACAGGGTATGTCAGTGGCCTCGTGATCCCCAGGTACCTGAGGGAGAGAAAGAAAGAAGGTGTGAATGCTGTGGTCACCACTGATGAGCTCGGAAGTCCCATCAGCCAGGCGCCAGGCTGTAGATCCAGGAGCTCCATTCTCAAAACTGCCCTTCTAGCAGTCTTTGTTATTCCCACTTTGCAGAAAGGTAAACTAAGGCTCTGAGATCTTAACTATTTATTCCATAATAAATCACATCATCAGTCACATAAGCAGCCAGCGGCACAGCCTAAGAGCCTTGTGCCTATAATACCAGTTTATGCTATTTTTATACCTTAAAGCTTCTTGTATTCCATGTAGTCAATGAAATGATGATTAAACATCTGTCCCTCCCACCCCACCATAGCACTGTCACAGAAATCAACCAGGAATGTTGTGACATGTCCTCACAAATTAACTGAGGTCTACCATACTCTGATATTATACGCCCACTGCTCTCCCTGCTTGTCTTAATTCAGGCCAGCTTTTAATTCACTTTAACTTCCCCTTTGAACTGCAGCAAAAGCATTTCTTTAAGATCACAGCAATCTGTGGATATTTAGGAAATCCTGGGGCTCTGGAATGGAATGTAGCAAAGGATCATTTTTCTACCCCCAGAAAATTATCACATGAGAGTAATGTCAGAGGAACAATCTACAAAATAAAAATCGCCTGCCTGGTCTCTCTCTCAAGAAGGATTTTAAGAAAGGGCCTAATTCTGAAAAATTATTAGGCAAACCCAGCATTTTCTGTTTTTAGTTCTAAAAAGATAATAAATCTTTATCTCTATTATCAAGGATTTATAGTGCAAAAGACACTTAGCCGAGAAAACATATACAGTAAGATATTTTTTTCACCAAATAGTTTTCAGCTTTCCAAATTTGTTTTTTCCTCTGTATTTACTCTGTATTTAATGGCCTTGGTTTCTGTTTGGGGGAAGATACAAAGAGCAATTAAGAAGACAAAAGAGATAAAAGCTGGTCATCTACTGTACTTCATTTATGGGTATAAAAGTGAAGAGTTACAGAAAGTCCCTAATGTACCAACAGGTTATTTTCTCAAAGTCTGTCAGTTGGTAGACTGACATTTAAAAAATAATTTCTGCTAAAAACAATCCCCAAGGTATGCTTAAATTACCCCCCAAAAAGTTGAAAATTATGTTCTCATCATGAAAATTAGTATCACTACAACACTTACTAGGTAAACTGAAATACAGTAAAAGGGAATAAGCCAGATTTGCTTATTCACGGAGAGTAATGATTCATTCCTTTAACAAATATTAAAATAGAGCTCCTTCTATTTTAATATGCCAGATGCTATTTTAAGTGCCAGGGACATGGCAGTGAGGTACAAGAGACAGGTCTTGAATGCATGACCAGGAGTTTAACCACAACACTGAGCCCCAGAGTAACGCTGAAGGAACCCTGCCCTGCCAAGGATGCCCCCACCAATTCTTCATTGCACTGCCACTGCCCAGCCCTGGTACCACATGCGCTTCCCTAGGGTTATGCTTTGGCTCCTACAGAGAATTAGGGACAAGAAAGTGGGAGGTTTTCCTTAGAATGCAAGAATAAAAGCTGAAAGAGAAGGAAACAGAAAAAAGGAGACAGGAAGAAGGCAGGAAGGAAGGGCGGAGGAAGGAAATAGAGAGGGGAAAAGGAAATAGAAAGCCAGAGAAGGGGAGAGTGAAGTAGGCCTGGGTTTATATAGAATGGTCTCAAATATGAGCTTTAAGCTATGGGGAGAAAATGTTCAGATAATTAAAAGATGAATAAATAAATTCTTCCTTTCTTTGCTCAGTTCAGGAGCTCTCTCCAAACGTTTCCGGTTGAAAGTCTGCAGAATTCTCACTGGACATAGGTGCTCTACCAGTTCTGCAAATGTAGTTTTTTGTCTCCTCCCTTGTTTCCCAGTATCTCCAGGTGGACTTTGCCAGGACTTGGAATCTTTATCTGTGTTCTTTGTAACTACAGGCATAAACTGTGTGTTCTCAAACTTGGATTTGGCCTCCAAGACACCAACCCAGGCTGGAGGTTAGTTTATGCAGTTCCGCTGGTGGCCACCAGATGGCTCAGTCAGGCCATCGTACACCTACTTATTGGTGTGTTGGGAAGATCAGTAGTTAGAGCAAAAGATGTATACTGGAGGGTGGTTGCGCAAAAGTTTTTATTTCCTTTCATTTTTCTTACTAAAATAGACCTTTCCAGGCCTAATTAAATCCAGTCTTTCTTCTGCCTGCATATATAATATAGAATTCACAAATGTTAATCATAAGATACTGAGTTCTAAAAGATATTTTAGAATATTTGATAATCTCAGAAGGACAGCATGCCTATTTATTCTAGTATATTTAGTCTGACTTACATTTCAATGAAAGACTGGCCCATACTCAGTCCTCCCTAGATGTACAAATCCATATTTTATTCTATATTATGAAATATAACAAACTCTGCCCTATTATAGGCATCATTATCTAATTATCTCAAATCATGTCCTTAAGAATTGTATTTAGGGCCTCCCTGGTGGCACAAGGTGTTAAGTCTCAGCATTATCAAGCTATCACCAGCCACTGCAGCATGAATTGGATCCCTGGTCAGGGAGGTGACCCACATGGCACAGTACACACCTCCTTTCTCACCCGCTTCTCCCCTTAGCAGTGTATTTCAGCAGACCTGCCTGTTCTGTTCCCCACTCTGTCTCTGCTGAATCCTCTCACCCACCACACCTCTGGCCTATACCCCAGCTCTTGTATACATAAATAAATCTTTGGGGGAAAAAAAGAACTATATTTACTTTTTTAAGTCTCCTGGGTACCACTTGGTGAGATTTTTGAAGGTTAAAATTAATTGAAATGTGATTAGAAAAAAATATGAGTGCTCTTAGATGTGTCCGGAAATAAAATAAATAAATAAGACACAATCACTTTTTAAAAAAAAAAAGACTAGGGCCTCCCGTGGTGGCGCAGCAGTTGAGCGCTGGGCTGTGAAGCTGCCCACAGCCTCTGCAGCGTCGGTTCAATCTCCGGCTGCAGGTGAGGGTCCCACATGGCGCGACAGACCTCTCCTGTCTCACCCACTGCTCCCCTCAGCAGTGGACTTGGTCGGTCTGCCTGTTCTGTTCCCCACTCTGGCTCTGGTGAATTCTCTCACCCTCTCACGCTTCTGACTATACCCAGTGCTTGTATAAATAAATAAATAAATCTTTAAAAAAAAAAAAAAAAAAGACTAGATATTACTATGGGAGGAAATATTTTTTTATAAATCTGACTTCAGAACTGAGGCTGCCAGCAGGTAAGCATGGAAGATGAGGGCTAAGGTTGGAGGGGGCCCAATGGACTATGTGTAGGTTTATTGGTGACCTGGTAGTGGGGGTGGTTAGGTAATACACATCTGAGAAGGTGTGAACCTATACCCTTAAATCATACACGGTATTGTAAATCAACCTTACCACAATACAAAATAATTTAATAACAAAACAAAGAAAAATCCAACACTGGGAATGTGAAAAAAGAGGCAGTCTATCATTTTGCTACTTGGTATTTCAACTGAGAACACTGGAGGACAGCTTGGTAATTAATATATGTCAACATCTGCCTTTTGGCTCAGCAATCAAACTTCTAAGAATCTGTCTTAAGAATATAAATTTTACAAATGCAAAATGATTAATGTATAAAGATGTTAACTGAACACAGAGGGGGAAAATATGCAATCTAAATATCTATCAATAGGAGATTAGATACAGTATAGTGTATATGGGTGCACTATATATTCTGTATATATACATATAAGTAACCATTAAAAATTATATATTGACATGAAAACAAAAGCAAATTAAAAAAAAAAGTCTAGAACCAAAAGACATACATTGTATTTATCTTTTTACGTCTACCTAGCCATTTGTGACCATTTGTATGTATACTGAAATGGCTGGAAAAATACCTATCAAAATATTAATAGCAAATTTATCTGAGTTGTAGAGATGAGTAGATTTTAAATTTTCCTTTGTACTTTTTTATGCTTAATTTATTTTTGACTGTTTTTAAAAAGTGTCATTTTAATTCTAAGAACAAAATAAAAGATTTAAGTAAGAGGTTTCTGTGATTCCTAAGTCACCTAAGTGGATTTGACAATAAAGATAATCAGGTTCATAAAATATTTTAAAAGCTAATAATTAAATCTTAGGTTGTTTTACTTGATTAACTTGTCAAAAATATTTTATTACATTCATAAATTTACACAAAGGAAAAAGAACTCAATTGCATTTAAAATCCATAATTACTATACAAAGTAATATTGTTATTCAGGGAAGTGTTTGTCTAAATTATATATTCTTCCAAATCTTGTATAATATAAAACTTGCCTGTGAGGGAGAAAGACAAAATAAAAAGTAACTTAGATTGATTCTAAATATTCCCTAACGTGCATAGTTAATATTTGTCACACTAACATTTATGCTCACAGTTAATTATAAAGCAGGGTGCTTATAAAGCTTTCAGATTTTAACTTTAAAATGCATACAAAGTGTTAAAATATAGCACATCTCAGAGACAAAGGCACCAAAGTATTATATTATTGAGAAATGTATATAACTCACACTAGAGGCTCCATTACAGTAGCTGTTTGGAGAAAAAGAGGATTAGGGAGTTATAATCTGCATAGAGAGGGATTTGAAAGAAAGCAAATTAACTCTGCCTCCTGTCTTCCATTCTAACTGTACAGAAATTATAGATAATAGTTATTTAATTAAATGGTTTCTCCTGAGTCTTGTTGCTATGGAATATCACTTAGGACGTAAAAGAAACTGGGTAGAATTACTCTGAAATACTGTGGCTTGGGGAGTGTTAAGATGTAAAATAACGTTTGCAGATTTAGAAAAATTCCTTCAGAAGATTTCCTACCTTAAGGTAGGTGAAGCCACCTGCTTCTCTAGCCTGTATCTATGGATCCCAAAATTACCAGATTATCAGCATCACCAAGAAGCTTTTGAAACAAAAAAAATTCTTGGCTTCCCACACACAGATTATCTTTTAACAAAGTCTGGAGATTCAGTTTCGCTTTGGGACTGATTATTATCGTTTTGGGGAGCATTAGGATTTATTTATTTATGCATGGAAGAACTGGCAGAGGTGTGGGGTGGGGGAGGTGAGAAGATTCACCAAAGACAGAGTGGGAAGCAAAATAGACATATCTACTGAAATACACTACTGAGGGGAGCAGCGGGCAAAACAGGAGAGGTCTGCTGCCTCATATGTGGGTCCCTGGCTGGGGATCGAACTCAAACTGTAGTGGTGATAGCACTGAAACTTAACTCCTAGGCCATCAGGGAGGCCCAGATTTTTGCTGTTCCTTATCCAATGTACCATGGTCGGAGTAACCTTCCCCCATTCAATTATAAGGACTTTACTCTTACTTCATATATTTCTTCTTAATGGTCTGGCCTAATAAAATCATCATGAACTATGTTTTCATTATATCAGCTATTAGTTCTATAGTTTTTCTTCTTGCACTGTTAAATGCAAATGAGGTAATAAGCATGCTTTTTATGTCTTAAGTGGTAGACTTTTTAAAGACATAACACAACGACATTTTGTAAACCATTCTGACAATCAGAAATAAAAATAACTATTTCTCACACTATCTTCCACAGTCACTCAAAATAACACATATATATGGAAATAGGAAATTGAGGCACACATATGTGTACATATATAATATGTACTCAAATAAATGCATATATTTACACATATGGAAAAAAAATCAAAAATTCCACAATACCATAATTACCATTACAATTTCCAATTCACTCTCTCCTATTCTGTGCTATTCTACTGCAGATTTTTTAAATGCTAGTCTTAATGTACTAGATTGATTTAATGGGCCCAAAACGGATCATGACCCCAAGTTTGAAAATTACTGGCCTTCAATACACATATGAAAAGGTGTTAAATACGAGCCATCAGGGGATAGCAAACTGAAAACACAATCAGATACCACTCCACACCTACCAGAATGCTTAAAATTAAGTCATGGTAATGCTAATAACTGTAACTATAAGGCCAAGTGTTTTGTGAGGATGGAGCAACTGTAATTCTCACACACTGCTGGTGGGAGTACAAATTGACACAGTAACTTAGGGAAATGATTTCTTAGTACCTATGAAAGTTGAGTATAGGGCCTCCCTGGTGGCGCAGCGGTTGAGTGCTGGGTTGCGAAGCTGCCCGCAGCCTCTGCAGCACCGGTTCGATCCCCGGCTGCTCCCCGGCCACCGGAGGAGGGTCCCACATGGCGCGCAGACCTCTCCTGCCGCCCGCTGCTCCCCTCAGCAGTGTACTTCGGTCCTTCTGCCTGCTCTGCTCCCCTCTCTGGCTCTGGTGAATTCTTTCACCCTCCCACGCTTCTGACTATACCCAGTGCTTGTATAAATAAATAAAAAAAAAAAACTTAAAGAAAAAAGAAAGTTGAGTATAACCCAGCAATTCTTCTATATATATAATGGTCACCAAAATACCAAAACATATGTACAAGAATGTTGACAGCAGCACTTAGGCTAATTGGCCCCCAAAAAACCAACTCATTCTACAAGAATAAAATATACGGGTCTATATAGACTGCCTGCATAAAACTATGGTGTACTTGTGTCATGGTTCATTCTCATGTTATAGAATGAGAATTATCATTCTATAACATGAGAATGAGCCAACTTCTGTGTAATGCATGACATCAGTGATTCTCACAAACATAATATTGAGCTAAAGAACAAAGAAGCCAAAAATAAAAAAGAACACAATGTTCAAAAACAGGCAAAATGAACCTCTGGTGACAGAAGCTGGAATAGTGGTTACTTTGGCAGAAAGAGGGTGTTAATGAGTAAGAAGAGGGCATGTGAGAAAAAAGAGGAGTTCTGGAAATGTATTTTTTTATCAAGGTGTGATACATACATTCTTTGACTTAGTAGAAATTAAGTGAGCTGTGCAGTTATGTTGTATTCTGAAAGGGTATAAAATTTTTATTTTAAAAAATTAAAAGTACACTGATAAAACACACAACAATTTGCCATTAACCTAGATGTTGATCTTTAAATACCACTGTTATAATGAGGTTCCACTGTGCTTTTGAACCATTTTCATCAGTGTTCCCAAGCTGCAATTAAAGTTAGGACCAGTACATAGTCTAAATTCCCCACACTGATGTCAGTAGTGACAATGAGAATACTGGGGGGAATGCCAATAAAATTCAAAAAATATATAAACAGAGTAAGAAATGCCTCCTCTTTGACAAAGGAAATTATAAAACAAGAAATAAGTTTCCTTTGAAGGAGAGACTCCGACTTAAAGTAAATCACTTATATCTTAAAAATTCATACACTGTATTAGCTTACTGTTGCTACATAATCACACCACTTCATTGGTTTAAACTGACTTGAATTCTATTGGTGTTCTTACAGTTCAGTAGGTCAAAAGTATGAACACAGTTTATCTGGGTTCTCTCCTCTGTGTGTTATCAGATTGAAAGAACAGGGGTGGCTCTGCCTGACATGTCACTTCCAAGCACACGTGGCTGTTGGCAGAAAGGCACACGTGGCTGTTGGCAGAAAGGCATGGAGGGCACAGCATCAAGGTCACCTCAAGGATATCTGCTGAGGCTTTCAATCTCTGCTCTTCACAACCTCTTTAAAAGGGGCTCAGAGTCTCCCCGGTGGCACAGCAGGTTGAGACCAGCACTGTGAAGCTATCCACAGCCTCTGCAGTACAAGTTTGATCCCCACCGGCCGCAGAACAACCCACATGGCGGGACAGACCTCTTGTCTCGCCCGCTGCTCCCCTCAGCAGTGTATTTCAGTCAGTCTGCCTGTTCTGTTCCCCACTCTGTCTCTGGTGAATCCTCTCACCCTCCCGCACATCTGACCTTGTATGAATAAATAAATTCTTGTATGAATAAATAAATCTTTAAAAAATAAATAAACAAAAAATAAAAAAATATAAAAGGGGCTCAAACTCAGTAGATCAGGCCCACAGACATCCAAGGGGAAGGAAGTACACAATGGACATACATGCCAGGGGCAGGCCTGGGAGCCATCCTAGAATTCTACCCACCACAGATACTTTGTGGCAACAGAATCTAAATATACAGACATTTTTCCACCCAGAAGCTAACAAAGATCAACTCACTACTCAAGTTGAGACGAGACAGCTAGTGAGACTACTCTGTACTCTGTCATAAGACAGCTGTTTTCTGCTTCATTTTTCTGTCATTCAATGCGAAAACTTAAGGTTTCTCTTTACTGTCAACTTGGTCTTTTATCCACCTAATATGTAAAGCTCTTTAGTGTCCATCATAAAATCAAAGGGTTTTTTAGATAATTGCAGTCATGAAACTGAATAATATAGATTAATAGTAACTCCTCAATTAAACTTGGTAGTAATCATTTTCATTGTATCTAAACTTTTAATAAACAATTTCCCACCAAAGAATTTCATTCCTCAGAGAAAGAGAGAAATAGAAAGCCAAAAATTTGCCGACAACAATGAAACAAAAGAATGGCATAAAACCTTAGCAGAAAATTTCAAAAGCTTATAGGCAGGAAAAAAGAGAAAATACTGTTTTATGACAGTACTAATGTTACTGATTCTGAAGAATCTTTGTCTGTCTTTAGCCACAAAAATTTTGATAGAGTCAGTAACTGGTTTCAAGAGAGGAACATTTGCTGTGGATCACACCAAAAAAGGAAGGGCAGCAACTGCCCTGAGGCAAACCCAGGTTTGAGTGCACTTGGAGGTCCTGGCTTTATGGGTCTAATCACCAGGATGGGTAATGGGGAGCAGGGGATGAGGGCAGGCTTTGTGAACAGTGCATTGGTTAGCTCAGGTTTTAGGACATCTATTCTAAGTGTCTACTAGTACTCTCTCCATTTGGAGAGAAGCAAATTGAAGTGGTGAGAAGCCAATCTAAGGACAAGAAGTTCCAAAATACTATTTCAGCAAAGGAAGGAAAGGCCACCAGCATTTGCTGTCTTTCAGGAAACTGATTTGAACTGGGGACTCCAAGAAGGTCCAGAAGGTAAGCAATCCTTAGCCAATGGGAATGTGTTCTGGTACAGCAATGAGAATTCAGAATAAAGAACTATCCTTCATTAAGGGCTTCTCTTAGCTACAATAGAATCTACGCCCTTCCCTTCCTGAACCCTATACCTTCTGGCTATAAAATATGGATAGAAAAAGCACTGGCCTAAAGGGAGAAAATTGATTTATATAAAATAAGGCAGAATATCAAGGATAGTTCAACCACACTATTTATCACAACAAATGTGAAGACTTAAATAAGCAACCCATAGTAAGAATAAGCAAGATGAATAATTGTTACGTCAACTATACAAAATGCTATAGTAATAACAATGAATGAATAAAACAATATGCATAAGACTGTCAAAGAACCAAATCAAGAAGAAAACACAACACTCTGAATAGAAGAGTATTTCTCAAAACACTTTTCATTGTAAAGGACCTTAACAAGTGATAAAGAAAATAAAGAAGGAAAAACAAACATGGAGCCATCTGGATTCTGGGTAACAACCAAAAGAAGCTAGAAGCTGTTGAGAGTCAGGTCCCAGGCACATCCAGGAGCCCTCCATCCCCATGGTGGGGCCTGTGCTGACAACGTCACAGCTAAGAAGAAAATGAAACCACACCAGCTGCCACAAGGACTGAAATTTGACCAATCACCCCTTGACCAACTTTCCACCAATAAGAGTGTTCCACTGATGAAAAACCTCATTTGTATACAGCAGACATACCGCTGCCCCTTTTGCCTATATAAGTACACTCCCTGTAAAGCTCCTAAGGCATGCAGCTCAAGTAATCCTTGAGTTCATACATCCCGCCCACCCCACCAGACCACAGCCCTGAGGCCAGGAATAAATGTTTACTCTAAACTTGAGCAGCAAAGCAAGAGCTGTAACCCTGTTGCTAACCAATTGTTACGTATTGACCAGAATTCTGTACCATGGTGAATACAAGAATATGCAATCAGGGCCTCCCTGGTGGTGCAAGGGGTTAAGTCTCAGCACATGAAGCTGTCACCAGCCACTGCAGCACAAGTTTGATCCCTGGCAGCAGACCTCTCCTGCCTGCCCTGTTTCTCCCCTCAGCAGTGTATTTCAGTCAGTCTGCCTGTTCTGTTCCCCACTCTGTCTCTGGTAAATCCTCTCACACCCCTGCATTTCTGGCCTACACCCCATTTCTAGTATACATATATCAATAAATCTTTAGGGGCCTCCCTGGTAGCACAAGGGGTTAAGACACAACCTATGAAGCTAGCCACAGCCACTGCAGCACGAGTTCAATCCCCAGCCAGGGAGCAACCCACATTGCGCAGAACTCTCCTGACTCACCCACTGCTCCCTCAGTCGATCTGCCTATTCTATTCCCCGCTCTGTCTCTGGTGAATCCTCTCACCCCCCAAAACTCTGGCCTATACCCCAGTTCTTGTATGCATAAATAAATAAATCTTAAAATATATAAATCTTTAAAAAAATATGCAATTAGTAAAACAATAGCTCATATATGAAATGTTAAAATAGAGACCATAAAGTTATAGAAAAAAATTGAGGCCAAAAGACCACCAGTGCAGCACTAAGAGATAAATTAGAAGCAGCTGGGAATATAATAGACCTAAAAAAGCCAATAATTGGCATGAAGTAAAGGTGTCAGTTAATAATAAACAATGGGGGGTAGTCATTCAAGCCAACAGAAAGAAGATGATAGATAAGGATGACACACAAAGATAATGCAACAAAAGGTTAATTGATGGCCCTAAAGAAAAGAATAACCCAACAAATGCGACAATAGAGATGCAATCTGTAAAAAGTATACAGAAATAGAGGGCATTTTTCTTAAATCAATGAGCAGAGATTATTTTAAGATTAAAAGTGTATATAACAGAGTTTGAAAAAACGACACCAAATTACCATTATAAACAAGACCTATCCAGATAAAGTTACTGGACTTCAAGATATAAAAGACATAGGCAGACATCTGGAATGAACACAGAAATATGCCAGCAGGGGCAAAAATCAGGCTGCTTCTCAGTAGCACCATTCCATTAACAGAGTATAATACAAAAATATCTAGAACATGTGAATCTGCAATGACATTTTACTCATTACATTTCAATGTTATGATGCCAAGACATTCTTGTTGTAGACATTCTCAAACATGAAAGAAATTTGAGGGATCTAGTACCTATAAACCTTTCGGGGGACTGGAAAAACAAAATGTATCCGACCCTAAGATGAGTCAAAATAAAGAATTTAGAACCAGAGAAATCATGACTGTCATTGAGCCTATTTAAGTGCAGATCTAACACTTGTGAGAATTAAATATTAGAAAAACAGGATATAAATATTACAAAGTAAAAATAATGTAAGTTCTAAGTGTAAGGAGCTGTCAAAAGTGGTGGTGGAGATAGTGTTAGGGTACTAATCACTTCAGCGTTCATCGTTGGGAACAATTGATACTGTCCACAATGTTAATATATGGTTGATATCAATCCATCCTCTTGATGGTTTTCATATTTTTCCATTAACCTTCAGAGAATCTTTTAGGACTAACAGTTTTACATTAATAGCTTACTTAAAGCTCTTTTACATTTTCTTCTTTTAAATTCACAGAAACTTAGTTTTGATAAAAATAGTATGTACAGAGTGATCTCATCCTTATAACTTTTTATCTGCCATTTTCTATCTATCTGTGGAGTCAGCCAAGCAGATAGTCAGTTATCCTTCTAAGTGGACATAAGCATAAGGAGATATCTAAAAGGGGACCCAACCAATAACACTTTTTAAAAAATTTATTTATATATATTTTACATCATTGTTCACTTTTGTACAATATTTGCTTTCTCCCCTCAGGTGTCATCCCTGTAAAATTCCTACCACCAGTTCTCCCATGTACCATCTCCATAGTCCCTTGTGCTCTGCCCTCGCCCTCCCCTGCCCCTGCAAAATGTCTCTGATTTATAGCTGCCTGTTAATTTTGGTTTTTCATTTATCATTTTTTTTCCTGATTCCTTATTTGGTTCCCCTAGAGTCCTCCTCCTATTAGTAACACTTTTTTGCTGCATAGGGAGAATTTAGATGACTTATTGCTTTCTTACATGTATTTTTATAATTGCTTGAAATGTTTATAATAAACACATAATTTTCACAACATTAAATTATTTCTCTAAAATACTGCAAGATCTTCTTTTAAATATAGTGACTGAGGGCAGTAATTCCTTTCGTCTGTCAGTTGATCCTTCTTTACAAATCCATGAACTTGGCAAGTTTGGAATTAACTTGTGATTTAACCATATTCTATTCTTAGAAAATTTTGCAAATTATCTTTGTACTCTAAATTCTCATTAACTTCCTGGATTGTGAAATAAATCTTGGAAGAAAGCCAGTTTTATGCACCCTAATGGTATAATCTAATCAGCTGTAATAGACTAAAGACGGTGTTCAATTGCTGAAGGCCCCGTGACCACAGAGCATAGAACTTATGTTCCTTCCCATTAGCCAAGGATGTTCCAATTAACTGGAGCCCCATGCCCACTGCACAAAAACCCTAAGGTTGCTGAGGCGGTATGTCCTTGAGTCATCCTTGCACAAAGACAATCTATCTCCCTGTATCTCACGTTGCTATTCTATTCGAAGAAGGACAGTGGTATTTTATTCCTGCTTTAAGAATAGCAAACACGGGGCCTCCCTGGTGGCGCAAGGGGTTAAGCACCACACTATGAAGCAATTCGAAGCCTCTGCAGCACGAGTTTGATCGCCTGCCAGCCAGGGAGCAACCCACATGGCACAGCAGACCTCTCCTGGCTTGCCCGCTGCTCCCCTCAGCAGTGTACTTCGGTCAATCTGCCTGTTCTGTTCCCCACTCTGTCTCTGGTGATTTCTCTCACCCCCCACACCTCTAGCCTGTACCCCAGCTCTTGTATGCATAAATAAATAAATTTAAAAAAAAAAAGAACAGCAAACATAGCAGTCCAAATTCTTGAATATTTTTAGTTTTTAAAAAGCATATCATATATGCAATATATATTTTTGGGTAAGATGTTAGTCTCTGTAATACTTTGATTACACCATTTTCCTTTTATAAGTGAGTTGTATGGAAAGTTATAGATTAAATTTACTCCATACTCTCTTTTCTATTCATTACTGTTGATAATAATTAATTTGCCCATTTCCATTAATCTCTCCCCAAAGCAGTCAACTAGCAAATATATTTAATCTTGAGATGCATATTGTGTATGCATATATATGCATAATTTCAGTATGTTTTCTTTCCAAACTAAATTGCTTTTCTGATTTAGGCCCATCACAAATGTTCACATATTCCCACTGAAATAGAGTAGAATATAAATCAGCATCTATCAAACATTTTCTGCTTTAAATTTTTAAATATAATAATTTTTAGCTCTTTTAAACTATACTGAAATATATAATTTAAAACACTATGAGAATGAATGAACGAAAAAAAATTAGCATTAAAAAAATCAATGATATATTTCAACATGGAAAATGAACTGTAAAAATTGGAAACTAAAAACAAAAACAAAAATGAAACAGTAACAACTAGTTGGCAAAATGGCAAACACCAGGAGTTAGTTCTCTGGAATAAAATTTGAAAATCCCCTTTGTTGAATGTAAAATGAGAAGAAAGATTAAAAGAAGAAAGAAATGGGGCCTCCCCGGTGGCGCAGCTGTTGAGCGCTGGGTTGCGAAACTGCGCGCGGCCTCTGCGGCGCCGGTTCGATCCCCGGCTGCTCCCCGGCCACCGGAGGAGGGTCCCACATGGCGTGCAGACCTCTCCTGCCGCCCGCTGCTCCCCTCAGCAGTGTACTTCGGTCCTTCTGCCTGCTCTGCTCCCTGCTCTGGCTCTGGTGAATTCTCTCACCCTCCCGCACTTCTGACTGTACCCAGTGCATGTATAAACAAAATAAACACATAAATAAATAAATAAAAACATGCCTCTATAAAAGAAGAAAGAAATGAAAAGAGAAAGAAAACAGCATGCAAAGGTAGCAATAACTTTCAAAGTAAATTAAAACAAAGACATTTCTTAAAACTTTCAGTAGGAACTATAGATCATTATCTGTATAAAACAATATTTTGGAAGGCATATCAATGGAAAATTGATCACCAATTTACCATACAATAATTAATAACCTAAATTCCCAGTATTAAAACAAATTTCTAAAGATAATAACCCACATCATAGAAGTATGTTTATACTCCATTACTTAATGCCTTAAAAAGCATTAATTTGTTTATTCTCTTTTTTCTGTCTAATCATTTTATTCTCAATTTCTTTTAGTATTTCCTTTAAAAGGGCATTATTCTACTAGTTTGAAATAATATTCAGAAGGAGCAGCCTATATGAGCCATTAGTTCTAGAGTCTACTAACTTCCTGTTATTCTAGGAAGCAAAATGTAATGGTAAGAGTTGGAAATGTTTCTCTTCTATCCCTTTTAGTGCACTAGTCATTAAAACACCACCACGGTTTTAGTCCAGAAGCTGTTTCTATTCTTCCCCTCATTCCATTTTGATATGACATAGCTTGACAATAAAACAAAAATCATCCAGAATTAAAAATCATAGCTGAAAAACTTACTTTTTACTTGTATGGGGGAAAAATATATTTCTTTGCTGTGTCTACCAAAAACCCAGCCTGCATTGTGCAAGCTTCGTGAGACATAATGTATCTACTCTCCTTTCATTCTCAGAATGACTATGCTAAAAGAGCAAAGGGGGTGAAAATAATTCTGTCCCCTGTTTTTATAGCATTTAAAAACACTAGTTAACATTTACTGAGTGTGCAACAAGCTAGGTGTTGTGATCCATGATTATATACAATATTGGATTCAATCCTTACAACCCTAAATGGTAGCCATTATCCCCAAATGAGGAAATTGAGATTCAGAGCAGTTAACTTCACCCTCCCTATGTTACACAGCAAATAAAGTTCAAAACTAGGTTTCAAACAAGGGTTTTCTTAACTCCAGAACCTGCATATACAGACATTTCTACTCCATCATTTACAAAGAATGTCCACATATGCACACTTGTATAGTCCATATTTTTCACTTTTGTCAGAGAATCATTGTAAGTCTAGTTGGAAAGAACTAAGAAGACCTGATTTGAACTTAGTAAAGAAATTTTGATTAACAGCATCCCTAAATTTTAGTTAAACTTGTATGTAGACAGATTAAGTAATGACTTTAAGCAATCAGCTATACTGTTGCTGGGTAGTCCCAAGTGTTTAAAGTTCTACATTAAGTCAAGGACAACATGTCTTTTAATGAACTCCTTTCCATAGGTGTCATTCTCTTAAAGCAACTAAGAGTAATTCTCAATCTTTTCCATCTGAAAATTATTCAAATGGCTGCAGACATTTTTGCTCTTTTCACATCATCTGTTCAATTATGGTCTTTCCATGCGAGATAACAGAACTGTGAGCTCAAACAAAAGGCAAAAGGAAAATGTAAACCAAAAAAATGTAAGCAAAAGACCTCTCAATGAAGTTGAGATTATGCTTCAGGCAAGTCTTGATCCAAAGGCTCAAATGATTTCACCAGATTATAGGTTCCCTCTAAATCTCATCTCTACACTTGTCCACATGGCTTCATTCTCAAGCTCAGTATGTGATAACACCACAGCCAACAGTTCCAGAGGTATATTTTTGTAAGGTTCACTCTAATTCAAAAGTGTTTGCCTCTCTCCCAGAAGACCCATAAAAAGTCTTTACTGAATTTTACTGGCTCTGATTAGTTCACATGCCCCTTCATGAACCAATCATGCAGGACAGGGAAACACAACACTATTCCTTACCCAACACTCCAGATGGGCGTGACTACTCCACCCGATATGCAAGGATTAAGACAGGTTAGGGGTAGTTTCCCAGATAAAAATAATAGTGTTACAGACATCTTCCTCGGTTTCAGTAGAACCTGTCTGGTTTCCCAAACAAAAATAATAGTTGGTGCAGACATCTTCCTTGGTTTCAGTAGAACCTGTCAGTCATCATCTTATAATGTCACTACAGAATTGAATTTAGGACTCCAAATGTGTCTGAAACAGCCAGATTACATTAAAAGGGGAAGTTTCTCCACAGTTCTGTTATAGTTATAATTCAAGTTTATGTCATTATATTGGTAATTCAAGGTATTTCTCCTTCTGAGAGTTGTTCTTCCCTTAAGTACTGAGCACTCACTGTTTTGCTAATTGTGTCCCTAGCCTTTTCCTAATGAGATACTTCTCTACAACTGTACCTCTTATTATGACTTCTGCACCTTGACAGCTTTATAATTTGCAGGCTGGTTCCCTTGAATTTTGTTATAACAAGCACAAGCCAGATGCATTTGGCCAGGAAAAATATTTCAGAAAACCCAAATCAGAATGGTGTAAACAATGAGAATGATTGATAATTTCCCAAACAAAAAGTCACAGCGTGAGACAGCTCCAAGGCAGTTCATTTGTCAGCCCAGCAACATCATCATGACCTGGTTCCTTCCATCTTTTTCCTCTCCCATCCTCAGTGTTGAGCCCAGCAGCTCCAGGGATATCATATGCCTCCTGCCATTCCAAAGACCACATACAACTCAGGTCAGCAAACCTCTGACAAACCAAGCCTTCACAAGCATCCCTTCTTAGGCCACAAAACCTTCCCCAGATGGCCTTCCCTTCACAGCAGCGCTCAATTCACAGCTCACCAGCTAAAATTCATCACAGTCATTCCTAAACCAATCTCAGTCAAAATGTTAGATAACCATGAGGAGTAGTGAAACAGGATGACATGAGGAAGAGGGAGGCTCCAACAAAATCTTTCAACAAAGATGGGCTGAGGTTGTGCTGTTGAGAAGGTAACAGGAAAGAAGTAAAATCATCCATACTCTCATCACTCAGAAATAGATCTTATTAACATTTTGGTGTTTTTCCTGCCAAAATTCTTTTTCGTTTTTTGGCTCGTTCACTTAAACATTATTTCATTCATTCATATGTTTAAGGGGCATTTACTGAAGACCAATGATATTCTACCATTGTTCTAGGCAACAGATATGGTGGTGGAAAGGCAAGGAAACAAGTAATTATACATGGTTTTTTTCAGGCCATGTTAGGTACAGAGTAGGTTAATTTAAAAGAGTGAGGAAAGCACAGCGGGGCAAGCAGAGACAGAAAGTTGAGAGAGTGAACCACATGAGGAAATTGAATCTTACACGCAGAGGGCTGAGAACAGCACAAGATCGCGTTCAAAATCAGCCGTGACTGGCAGTGACAGCGAGAGAAGAGGAGATGTAAGTGACAAATTTGCAATGTGGTCAGGAACCAAGCCTTATGGGGCCTGGCAGGCCATTCTGAAGATGTCAGTTTTATTCTGGGTGAGATGAGAAGCCGCTGGCGGGCTGACCAGGGAAGACAGGCTCTGGTTTATATTTTGTGATGCTCACAGGGGCTGCTTGAGATTCTGTGGAGACAAGACTTCAGGAAGCAAATTTTTCAAGAATCTCTGACAGCTTTTTAAGCTCCTTTTTTCCTCATTTACACAAATAATGGTCTCTATTCACTAACTCTCCTGTTATCTGTGAGTCTGTTCTATTACTTGTTTTAGACTACCATTGTCCCAGAGAAACAAAATGTGAGCCATATATGAAATTTAGTTTCTAGTTTAAAAAAAAAGTAAAATTGGGCCTCCCCAGTGGCGCAGCAGTTGAGCGCTGGGTTGCAAAGCTGCCTGCAGCCTCTGCAGCGCCGGTTCGATCCCCGGCTGCTCCCCGGCCACCAGAGGAGGGTCCCACATGGCGCACAGACCTCTCCTGCCGCCCGCTGCTCCCCTCAGCAGTGTACTTCGGTCCTTCTGCTTTCTCTGCTCCCCGCTCTGACTCTGGTGAATTCTCTCACCCTCCCACCCTTCTGACTGTACCCAGTGCTTGTATGTATAAATATATAAATAAATCTTTAAAAAAAAAGTAAAATTAAATTTAATATTTTTATTTAGTCCACATATCCTGAATATTATAATCTCCACATATAATCAACATAAAATTCTAATGAGATATTTTGCCATCCTTTCCTTGTGTTAAATCTTTGAAGTCTAATTTTACTTGTAGAACACTAACCACTTGTCAAGTACTCAGTGGCCATTACCATGTTGGTCCTGGAAGTTAAGACAATAGTTTCCACCTGACCTATATTCCTTCTAATATATTCCTCATGCTATTATATGCCTATAATATCTCAACTGTAGACTTAATTTCATAAATATTTTAATTATAAAAGATCTGGCTAACTTGATTATCCAGTAGATAATTGGTTGGCTCTATTGGTTGGTGATGGTCTTGTTCTATTGTCTCTTTAAATAAACCTTTTTATTTTCAAATATTTTAATTCAAGTCACATTGATACATATATATGCTACATAGCTATAGTTCAGTATCTTTATTTGAAACAGCGGAATGTTGACTGCTTATAGTCTTTATCTAGATAAATTCTATTAACCTTAGAAAAGATGGGAAACTTGACTATTTTTTCATTCTCTTGGATTTATGATCTGAATTTGATTTAGTCATAAATAATTTCATAAACGTCACCCTTCACAAAGGTAAAAAAATACGTTTTCTTTAAATTTTAAAATGAACATTTAACCAGCATAAAATTAAATGATCAAGTAGAAAAATGATTAATCAGACAACTTAGAGAATAAGATAGTTTTGTTAATTGAATTCCAAAGCTAATGCTTGTTCCTTGCTATAAAAAACTTTCTAAAATACATTAAGCAGATTACCTCTTGAATAACTATGGCCAACTGACTATAATAGAACTTTCTTTTATGATTCCTGAAGTTGTAAGTTTCTGCATTATATTTCTAAATAATTACCATCCATGTACAAAGATATAAAGGAAAAAATCCAATTATCCTAGTTAAGATCCTAGTTTAGCTGAGGTCTGGCCTGAATTCCCTATGGCATGACAAATAAGTACAATTACTATTTTATAGAGTAAACAAGGGTGGAGCCCTTAGGAATGCTTTGGGCTGAACAGAAGAACCTCACTAAAGCAGTTTGCCCAAATATGGGTTTGTTTGCCTCTGCAGGTCAGGATTTCTGAACTATCATGTTATGCTACTTGGCACAGGTATGGCGACCCCACAGTACCAGCAAAGACCCCTCCTTGGATATCACCACTAATAACCATTTTTAACAGACTTATCTTGTAGCCTTAAAATGACTCACAAAAAGAAACACGTCATCCATTTCCAGACAAAACAGGAGAAAGGCCAAAAGGCAAAAGATAAAATTAACCAAGCCTTTCCATTTTGAAGAGGTTTTCCAGGGGACATGCCCCAATAACTAGTCTTGGTGTTATTGGCAGGACTGTGTAACCTGACCCCCACAGCACCAAGAGAGGCTGGGAGGTAAGTATTTCGACTAAAAGAGTTACCATCCTAAACAAAACCAGAGTCTTATCAATAGAGAAGAGTGGAACAATGAGGCTAGAGAAGACAAAAAGCAGCTGTGCACAAGGGAGTTAGAGCACAAAACTGGAAGCTGACTCCTGAATCCCTGTCCCCTGACGGCTGAGCAGAGGGTGAGCAGCAGACAGATCAGTAGGAGAGAACACAACATGTGTCAACAGGTAACGAGGCCACCTCCCCACCCACCACCCCAAATCACACATGCCACTTCATCTCTTTCTCCTTGACATTGAAAATTCTCCCATGAACATTTACTTCCAAGGGAACAATTTCTGACTTGTTCTTTCCCTGTTTCCCCTGAAGTTGACTCTAGCCGAACCATGGATCCCAAGGGACAAAGATGATGCCATGACTCAATCCATGCCAGTCATATGTGTAGCAGAGTAGACCCCTGATTATCTTAAAATAGAGACTCTGTAATAAACTGAAAAAGTCTCACTACTTTGGCGGCTCAAACATAGCTCCCTTAAATGAACTGGAGTCTCCACAAAAACACCACACACTCACCCTCCACTTCTGCAGTTAATTCAGGTCACTTCCCACTTGCTGTACCCACTGCCTCTCACACCAGACTCTTCTGTTTCCTCCATCATCCAAACTTGGCCCCATACCTGGACAGCCCTGTGCACAGGAGCCTCCTCTACCTGCTTCTCCAAATCAGATCTGAACTTGACTTTTCAGCTCTGTCTCCAACATCCCCCCAGACTTCAAAATATTCTCCCCTCAAACCCCAGGCACCCTGACCTTTGCTTGTTCCTGGGTGACAACTCCCCCTCTGGTGTCATCCCACCTCTCAGAGAGGGAATTAGGGAACTGTGCACAGTGTGCTGACTGTGGGGACAGAGGGTCTATCTCCTGGAGCAAATCTCTCAGAAGAGAGTTGCTGCCCTGATTCTGGCTGGGAGCACTGGCAGGTGCCCATGGATAGGAGCATTTTAAACAAGCCATTGCTGAGCTCTGTGTACTTAACAGTCCCAAGTGCCTGAAGCCCTCTGTGTGCCTCTTGAAGATTTTTAAATAGAATTCCTGAGCAGGTAAGGGCTCTTCCCCCTTCTCCCCTTTGGAGGAGAGAATGCTAGAACAAAGGAGAATGTAGCACAGATAGAGGCAGAGGGACCAACATCAAAAATCTCCACATTTCTCAGTCTGCTAAGAAATGAGTTAAGATGTGACTGCAGGAAGTGGTCAGTGTTTGATCCAGGAAGGAAAGAGCAGAAGAGACAAGACCTTTCTTAATCTGACTCATGCCTTTTGCTCCATCCTCACCACAGACCACTCCCTATCTGTGCCTGCTTTTTGTTTCTCACAAACTAATGGTTCAAAAAAGCCAGGTTATGTGCTGATCAAAAATAACTGAAAAATCAGAAGACATATTTGTTTTTCTCATGTGGCTTCTTCTAGGAGTCTAGCAGTTCTTCTCCTGATCTAAGAAGCCCATCTCTGTGTAAAACATGCTTCCACAATCCCCACAGTAGTGAGGCATGCTCTGGAGACCCCACACCCACAGGGGAACACTCCCATCCAGCGGGAATACCTGTCGGTTCCACTGCCTGACTCACCAGGGCGCAGGGAGGCCCTGCACCTGTCCAGACTTGTTATCTTCCATCTCCATCTCAGCTCCAAAGAGTAGCCCTTCTTCTTCCGATACCCCAGCCCCTTCCTTTCCTTGGTTAGTGTCTATTTGGCCACTCTTCACATTATAGACCTGCACCCAGGCTAACTTAAAAATCCATCTATACCAGTACACTTGTCACATCATGTTATTATTTGTCTCACAAAACTATATGCTTCTAAAGGTGTACAACTTTTTTTTTTTACTTGAAAACAGTATCTTATTTTTTTATCATTGTTACTTTATTTTTTTTCTTACGCTGTCGTTCATTTTTGTACAATATTTTATTTCTCCCCTCAGGTGTACTCTCCATAAAACTCCCACCACATCATCTGTGAACCATCACCATAGTCCCTTATGCTCTTCCCACACCTGTTTTGGCCCTTCTCCCACTTCCTTCCCTGATGCATGTCTCAGATTTATAATTTATCTGCTAGTTTTTTCTCTTTTTTCTGACCCTAAAGGTGTATAACTTACCTTTTTCTTATTCAAGGTTGGAGTCCAGGTTGTGGCATACTGGTAAAGGACTCATAAATGTGTGATAAATGATTAAGTAAACACACAGCAGCACAGGGAGTCCCAGGAGCAGCCAGAGGCACGGAGCACCCGGCATCAGCCTCATCAGTGCAGCCAGATCAAACTCTCTATGCTGGTAAATCTGCTAAGAAGGAAAATGCAGGGAGCAGTCTAGGTTTTTTGTTTCATTTCATTTAGTTTTTCTTTGCTGCATTTTGACTCAGCAAGAGACAGACAGCCCAGTGCCTGGAACATTATAGGACTATATATATCTTAGTTTCTTACACTTTCAAAGAGACTGACTTACTAGTTTGAGAAAAAAAAAAACACAGACAAACAAAACTCTTTTGCACAAATAAATATTCACATCTATGACATCTGTGGTTTGAAATTTAAATTTTTTATTTACTTTTATATTAGAAACTAATATGACCCACAGCAAAATTGTGAATGAAATAAAATTTTGAATACACTATAGTACGAATTTAAAAATTGAAGTCCTCTACCTTGTCTCCACTCAAAGTCCCTAATTCTCTTAGAAGTAATGACTGCTGGGCTCCCCTGGTGGCGCAGCGGTTGAGCGCTGGCTGCAGCGCCGGTTCGATCCCAGCCGCCAGCGAGGGTCCCACATGGCGCACAGACCTCTCCTGCTGCCCGCTGCTCCCCTCAGCAGTGTACTTCGGTCCTTCTGCCTGTTCTGTTCCCTGCTCTGGCTCTGGTGAATTCTCTCACCCTCCCGCGCTTCTGACTGTACCCAGTCATGTATAAATAAATAAATAAATCTTAAAAAAAAAAAAAAAGCAGTAATGACTGCTAACAGTGTATTCTTCCAGAAACTCTTTAAGCATATTGTATGCATATACATTGATGTAAAATCTTTTCCTAGAAGTGAGATCATACGCCACATATTCTATAACCTGCTTTCTCTTCACCGTATAGCTTGAACATCTATTAGTATATACGGATCTCTCTCATTTTAAAGCTGAATAGTAAGAAAAAGAAATTTAAGTCAAACTCCTAACAAATGAGCCACAACTTGTAGGAGCTTGACTTTTAAATAAGTCTTTCAAAGAGGAAGAGAGTCCTTAAGATATCTCTTCAGGAAACAATGAGAAAACTGAGTTCATATTCCAGAGAAATCCAGAAGACATCAGAAGGGTAACATCCAGTCAACGCGATGCAATCATTCAACTTTTAACTGAAGATAAGACTCTGAGAAAGTAAATATTTTCCCTAGAAAATACTGCATATGATTCTATTAGGGGGAGGAAAATCTGATTTCAAAGGTCCTGAATTCAAATACTTTGTCATGTTATATAAAACGTGTATTCTTTTATTTACTCATAAATGGAGAATCTGAATTAAAGGTCCTCCCCCATCAACTTAGACATATCACATGTCAGGTTTTCTGCCTCAAAATCAGAGCTCACTGGGGAAAGACTTCTCTGCTATTCTTTGACAATCCTGGCCCGGGCCACAGTGAGCACAGGCCAGTCCAGCTGCAACCTGCGCCTCATTCAAGAATGACTCCCCTGCCACAGTCCTTGCTCTGGGCACTTTCCCTTCACTGCAGAGTTGGGGCTCTCTCTCCTCTTGTGAGTTGGATCAGGTTGGACTCCCAAACCATGCACTGACCTCCTCTGGTACCCTCTGGAGAATCTGATTCCTGTCCTTAATGGGGTATCACAAGTATAGGAAGGGATGAGCCAACCCACAACCCAGAGACACACCTCCTGGGAGGGAGCCCAGGTGCAGGGATCCCAGCTCCTAGATACACCCACTGTGGGTCCACAGCACCCCCAACTCCAGCTAGGGGCGAGAGTCAGTGCATCCAAGGCCATAGACTCCTCAGGATACCACCCAGCACTGAGCAGCTTCCAGAGGGAGCAAAGTGCAGAAGCAAAGTGCTCAGCAGTCAGGCTACCTGGGTTTACACTTGACTTTAACTCTGAGGCTAGAATATTTGACCTAAGACTTTGTCACCTCATTTGGAGCACAGGGTTAATAGCAACATTTACATGGTAAGGATACATAAATTAAAACCTTATTTAATAAGGTTAATTAATTTGCATTACGTGTTTAGCACCAGACATGAAACACAGTTCATACTGAAAAATTGTTAATGGGGATGAATAGTGATTATAAGAATAGGAATGACGAAGCTAGATCTTTCCAAAAAGCTTTTGGAATTCCCAACTTCCTTGAACAATTAATCCTCTCCCTCCATCACCTTCACTATGTATCAAAAAATGAGATGGCCTGGATCCTTCCAGAAGAAAAGCACTCTGGGAAAGCTATGGCAGTGCTGTTAAATGACAAACTAGACTCCGCCATGATCTTCCAAAGAAGGCAAAACCAAGCCCATGCCACCCTCCTAAGACTCCCAAGAGGTCATCTGATTGTATTGTTTTATAATACCTATCCAAGAGCCTCTTTTTTTTAATCTACAAATCTGTCTTGTCATTTTTGAGTATTTTTGTTCCTTGCTTGTATTTTTTATTTCATCTTTTATTTCTTTAAATTCAGTAAACATGGGTCTTTAAGTTCATGATACCTAGACCTAAAAAAAAAATGCAAGTCCAATTGTGCAGTATGTAGTTTTGCTACTAGTGCCTGGTTTCTTGGGAAGACTTGTACTTTGATGATTGTCCATGCTTACTGGGACCTCAATTGCTGGAACTGCCTGAGGTCTGCATCAAGGGTGCATTTCTCCAGAGACCATTTTCCTCCATTTCTGCTAGACCAGGCAGTCTCATCAATGCTGGATCCCTTTAAACCTACTTCCAGTTTGGCGTTTTTTTGGTCTGTTTTTCCGAATCTCAGGAGTGGTATTAATTTAACCCTAAACTCTTTGGGTCATGTTTTTAGTTACCAATTCTCGAGAGAGACTGTACTCTCCAGTGTCAGGATTAACAAAGGCACATTTCCCTTCAAATTCCCTTGCAAGTCATTACCCCATAGGTCACCCTTCCAAGGGTCCTGAAATTGGGTGGTGGTTTCAATCTCACTCCCTACTTCTAAAACACCTGGGTTTATTTTTTTATAAAGGCTCCAGAATGCAGTCTTATAGTCAAAGCTCCAGGTCACCAGAAATCAGCAGCCATCCCTGGAATACTCGCACTGGAATACTCTGACAGCTTGCCTTCTCTCCAGTTTAGTCCTCTGAGGCTGCCTCTTACCTTCTTGCTAGTTCAACCATGCAATGAAAATGGTATTTTTTAATTTTAATCCAGCATTTTTAGTGTTTTGAATTAGATGAGTTTTTTTAATTATCTAGTCCATCCATAATGCTATCAGAAATAGCCTGTATTTTAATTCAGTATTAAACTTTACTATTTCTTTCACCTCACTCTTTGAATGGCCAATGTTTGGCTCTCCTTGTCATCTCCTTCAATAATTGTGATGTTCCTCCTTCCTCCTATTCTTTGGAAACCCCTGCCCCCAACAGTCACCTCTGCCTGCGTTTCTCTTCCTTTCTCTTCTCATTTTCCACTAAGCTGTGACTCTTCATGATGAATTTTTCCAACTAGGTCTGTCCATGGGAGAAAGGTTATTATATAATTATTATTTTTATTGTATGACTTCAAGCAAGATTCTTAGAAAATGTAGTTCTTGACAAGTGCAATACAATTACATAAAATAGATGATGTATACAGTCTAGCATTTTATCATTATCTGTCATAAAATACACACAGAACTCTCTAATCATGTTGCCAGCCATTTCAGTAAATATAGTCATTTACTCCCTATAATCCTTTCATTTATATTAAAATTAGTCAAAAAGGACTTTCAAAAGATCCATTAATAACCCTGCATCACGTGCTAGATAACTCCATGTCGTTCTTTCTGTGAGAATCAAGCACTGGGGTTCTGGGGTTCTTTCTGTGAGAATCAAGCACTGGGGTTCTGGGCCTAGCCTCCAAAATAAACAGCCTGGGTCTGCATCCTGCTCTAATCCTTAAGAGGTGAGAGGCCCAGAGCAGTTCATTGCATTTCCAGAAGCCCGAGTCCTCATCTGTGTAGTAACAGCTCCGCCCTTATTGGGTGGTGTTAGGATTTAAATAAGAACATTTGGTAAAGCCTTTGGCACAGAGCCTGGCCATCTTCAGTAAATGATAGCTATTAGAACAAATTCTATTAATATCTGGTTTTATAAAAATATTCACCTAATATTATTGTAAATGGAGCAGTGACCTCGAATGAGCCAATGTTAACTAATATAAGGAGCTCAAGATGCACTAGTGTGAGGAATAGGGATTATTGTGTGCTAACCTGACTACCACTTCTACTTGGTGGAAATTCAGGATAAGGTTGATGGCTCCACCTGATTCCTAATGTGCACGAGCTGCCCTATGACTCACATTGTTAGCTGCAGTGCATATGGTTCTATTACTGCCCAGCTCATTCATCAGCACCAGCCTTTCCTGCTCTCAACCACTCTGGGAAAAATTCAAATTCCTGCCTTTGCACTGGCTACTCCTCTACCTAGAACGGTCCATGCCTTTCAGGCTAATCCTACTCCGTTTTCAGATATCAGCATGGATGCTACTTCCTCCTGTCTCACTGAGTTCCCTGCTCTGACTTCCTAGGGCTTCTCATCAGAGAATCAAATGTCCTGACTCTGGTTAATGGTTTCATGTTTCGATCCCTAGTGATGCAAACATGAGAGCTGAGCCATGATTTTCCTTGTTCAGTCTAGCTCCAAATACTACTACAATGGCTGATATGACGAGCATTAAATAAATATTGTTTGAGTAAATGAATGGGTAAAGTATGCAGACAACGGTGGCAAAAGACTTATTTGTCCAATAGACATCACCTGGAGACATCAGAAATAATTCAGGTGTTTGTTCACTCAGACAGACCTAAAAATCTAATTAGTGGGCCTCCCCGGTGGCGCAGCGGTTGAGCGCTGGGTTGCGAAGCTGCCCGCGGCCTCTGCGGCACCGGTTCAATCCCCAGCTGCTCCCCGGCCACCAGAGGAGGGTCCCACATGGCGCACAGACCTCTCCTGCCGCCCGCTGCTCCCCTCAGGAGTGTACTTCGGTCCTTCTGCCTGCTCTGCTCCCCGCTCTGGCTCTGGTGAATTCTGTCACCCTCCCGTACTTCTGACTGTACCCAGTGCATGTATAAACAAAACAAACAAGCAAACAAACAAATAAATAAATAAAAAATGCCTCTATAAAAAAAAATTTAAAAAAAATCTAATTGGTATAATCGAAGTGAAGAAGTGGCAGAGACACAACACTTTGAACACAATCTCCTCAGTGAAAGCCAAGTAGAGTCTAGGGGATTTTTAAATCCTAGATGCAAATTCTTCTGTTACCTATATAGTGCTTCCCCCAACTCCTGTCTGTCTGCTGGCCCCCACCTCAGAGACACAAACACACACACACACACTTCTCCATATAGCTCGTGACTCAGTACCCAATACTTAGGGACTAAATAAATGTTATCTGAATAACCGAGCCCTTATTTTGCACCCCTCCCCCTATCAATGCTAACACTTTGTGGCCACAGCCACTTCAGCCAAGAACTGGCACTGGACTTCCAGCAAGTGACTGCCAGCTTCCGTTCTGTGATACATTTTAAATAACATGATGGCCCATTCTTATTCCTTACTCCATCCTCAAAATTGTATTGCTTTTGTTCCCCAACATGTCTTAGTGCTGCCGCTGTGCCACCTGCTAACCAAGCGCCTGACCAGGAAGACATAGGCCCCAGAGTGTGCTTTCTCACCTAGGTTCACGTCGGACAGGGAGGCGGCCTTTCTGCAGGGTGCTGCCACACCCCCTGGCTTGCACCGTAAATTCTGCTCATTCCAGGCATTGGGGGGGACACAGCATGCCCAGGTTTATCTCTGACCTGAAACAATCTGGTTTGCATTAAAACACACAGTTGAGGAAAGCGGGCAGGATAGCACCTGGCCCTTGCTCAGTGTGTGCCCACATGGCCAACAAGCAGAGAACCAACAGGACATTAACACTGCAGATGCTGAGCAGCAAGGGCAGGTCTGGCTGAGGATGGGCCATCCCCTTCATCAGCAGGAAAACGCAGTGGTACTTGCCTGCTGCTAGGTATCTCTCTCTCTGTTTCTTATGCAGGTCAGTGCTCTGTTATATTTTTTTTACCACACATGTTCTCCTGGGAACTTTGAAGCCAGTAAAGGTGCCAGAGGTGGTGCCTGGGTTAACACTTCCTCAAATCGAGGCTAAGAAATGCTTCAGTGGATGGATGAGTGAGGAGACAGGAAAAAAATGAGAAAACCTGACAGAGCTTAACTTCCCTTATTCTCATTTATTACCTGAATTTTTATTTTTAAGTCACAAAACCTTGAAATTCATGAATAATACAGGAAATCTGTAAAATGCCACTTTTCTGGAATAAGCAGGACATTAAAATGCAAATTGCAGTTCCACACACAGCTGTACTCGATGTGACAAATTAAGCTCTCCTTCTTCCTAGTCTTGACATTTGCCTTCAAGATGTTTGTTCAATGTGGAGAGAAGGAGCAAGAGCAGCAAGAGGAGAGGCTACCACAACCCCAGGAGTCTCCATCCTGTTCAGCAGAACACATGGGGAAAATGTATCCTTATATTACTGCATTTTCTCAAGAAGCCTTTCTTCTAAAATGGCAGTCTGCAATGATAAAGATACCTCTTTCAAAGGAGCCAGACAGAAATCTAGAAGAAACTTTGTAAACTAGAAGTCCCTGTGGGACCCAAAGGTCCATTTTTGACTCACTCAGCTAGACTCTCAAAGTCCATCCTCTAACCCTCTCTTATTATCCCACATATTAATTCAGGAGGTGTGCCGACTACACACCCGTACCCTTAGAACAAATAAGGCAGGAGAAACCCACTGCCTTCTTTGGACTGATCTGCTGGCAGCTGTGGATGGGGGATGAGGAGCCAACACTTGTATCAGCTGCAATGCTAAGTACTTTACAAATTCAGCTCATGTATTAATAGCCCTATGAGGGACATCCTAGTATTCCTCACATTTTACAGGTTCATAGAAGCCAAGTCACTCAGCAAGCAAGCTAATAACGCCAATGAGCAGAGGAGAGCCCCTGCACTCAGGCTCCAGAATCAGCACACTTAACCTATTCATCAGACTGACTCTCAGTGGCTTCAGTCACTTCCTATCTTGCCATTTGGATGCAATAATGAGTGTACTCTCCCCCAGGCACAGGGTCTGCACCCTGGTTATGTTCGCTACCCATAAATACATCACGTAGAGAGTGTGCTTCATGGGTAGTCACCAAATATTTGCTGAATAAATGATTCAGCATTTATCATTTAAACTGCCTAGAAGTAGAGCTACAACAGCAAATATCAGCACCATCTAGTGGAGAGAGGCATGACACAGGAAAGAATGTGCTATGGAGTGACTGACAGCACAGAGGTAACAGTGACTATCTGGATAATTTGCTAAATGTCTTCATGTGGGCACTATGCCCATCAGTCTACAGACCTCTGCTACATAACCTGATAACCAAAAACTAGTCACCTCGAATGTAAAGTTAACAATAGTCCAAATCCAAAACATATCAATCCTTGGTATTCTTAAGGAATCAACAAAGCAAAACATTTTAAAAAAGAATTATCTGAGCAATCCATGACTATCATCACAACACAAGAGAAGCATTTCAGATTCTTACAGGAAAGGTCCACAGATACTATCTACAAATAACTTCATTAAACTTGTTAAAGCAGATAAAATAAATCATTTGGAAACTAAGAATTAGATTGGGTCAAAAAATAGTCTGAAAGGAAATGTTTGTTCCTGATCTCTATTTATAGAGGAACTCAACCGCTTTTGCACACTTTACTAAATATTAGATAATTGTGGTATCAGTGGATTGGTGTGAGAGAAGAATATGAAGACCCTGTCTATACTTTGTTTAAAGTGAAACAGAACAAATGAATTTATTTCTTTTTTTAAAGACCTCATAAAAAATAATAGGTAAAATCAGAGTATTTTATTTTAATTATTCATTTTCAGTTGCTTTCCCCCAACTATGTGGTACTGAATGGAGACTGGAAATATGAGGTACATCAGGTAGTAGATCCAGATGTTGGTTTAAAAGCCTGTACACCTGTAACCTAAATAAACCAAAACTATTTTAAGAAATATAAAATTAAAGACAGAAGGATGTGAAAAAATATAGGAAAACACATTAAACAAACGTGGAAGAATCAGGAAGTCTGTATTTCTTGTCCCCACTTCCTACACTGACAAATTCCTGTTCATTCCTCAAGACCTTGCTCAGGTGTCACCACCGCTGTGAGATTCTTCCTATGTGTGCCCTGCCACCAGCTACTTACTCTCATTATTGAAATCCAATAGCACTTTGACACATAACACCATGGTATGATATATTATAATTACACGATGAATGTCCTTCTCAGACACCATGAGGCCTTATGAAACTTCTCAGCACATCTGCCAACGAAATGACTGCTGAAACCAGACATAAATAATGATCACTTGAAATAAATATCATTTCCTTCTTCCTAAGCTGTACTTTGTATTGTTATACAACAAATAGCTCTGGGAAGTAGCATAAAGGCCCAGCAATGCTCTAGGCCTTTGCTTTGACTCTTGCTTTTGTGATTTTTTTTTCCCCCTATCTGGTCTTCAAAAGGAGTCCTCCCAAGCTACAGAATCAAAAATCACTGAAATGCAAAGTAGAAAAAGAACCCAGGGCTTTGTTTTCAGTGCTATCTTCCTCAGCGCTGCCTACACAGGGGAAGGTGTCAGAAGGATGCCCCCCACACATCAGTGCCTCCGCCTAATGTGCAAAGGCTCGCTGGGAGCATCAAGCCCACTTTATAAAGCTGAGTGCCCAGACATGTTCTGTGTGTTCAAATGTTGCTGGCAGATGCACTGCTGAAAGTTAACAATTAAGAATCACTGTAGTTCCATGAAAATGATAAATAAAACAGAAAGATCAGCTTTGCAAGGTTACATAAAATCAGACACAATAAAACAAAAATAAATCACAGGAAAGCACTGTGTTTGCTAAATGCATCTTGTTGATATAGTGTAAAGACTAAACATTTGGATTTAGGGAGATAACAGAGCCAGGATTTGAATCCATCCTTTGCAATATACAAACTGGACAACCTTGAACATGTTAATCTCTTTACGCCATAGTTTTCTTACCTGTAAAATGGGAATTATAACAGCACAGCCCTGGGTTTGTTGTAAGCATTTAGCAGAGTGTCTGGTATACAGTAAACATTCAGTAAATATTAACAGTTATCATTCCTTCCCCTTTCACACTTATTCGTGCCTTCAATAAATAGTTGGTGCCTATACGGGATTATGATGATGAAGATTTTCACACATATCATTACAGTTCCCATCTGGAAAAATCAAAGGACTAGACAATGAACCTGTCTGACACCAACATCCTTTCATTCCAGCTGTGTGAGTAGTTCAGCTGTTTTCAGGGTTCTGTGGATATGATTCAAATCTCTTTGTTAAAATAAATTAATCATTCTTAGACTGTAACATAAAGCATCACCCACACTCATGTGTTCTCTATCAAGTTTGAACACAAAAGATCCCCCCAAATGACTTACTTTGTGCAGCCTGGTTAACTCTGCTTTGTTTCTGGAGTCTTCACCCTAAAGCTCCTTTGTGGATCTATTTGAACTTCAAAGGAATGTGATAACTGATTAAGAAGACTGCAGGTCTTTTTTGTCTTGTTGTTTTTTTTATTTCAGACCTGCACAAATCCACTCTAAGAAAAACATACAAGTAAATACACTCCTGCAACATATGTGCACTCCACTCAATTAAATGACAAGATACATTCATATGGTATTTTCTGCCATGTGATAATAAATTAAAATGGCAGAGGAGCCCATTAATTGACTCTTTAAATTGAACACTTAGCAATAATTAACAGCATGCACTCGTTACTTGCTGCAGTGTTAATTTGAAAGAAGTATTTCTACTTTTTTTGAGCTATGGTGTATTTCAATTGGAGAGCAAGCCATTTAAAAATACTACCAATTGCAACTAGTCATCTGTGATTCCCAATACCATAGAGAAATGGAGGGGAGGTGGGGGCAGGGGTGGGCAGGGAGAATTAAATTGGATGCTTAGATTGATGTTACTGGAACTGTTTTCTATAAACACAGATTTCACTGGAAGTTTATTAAATCAGCCTTGTTGTTCTTTTAGAAAACTTCATAATAATCAAATATCACAAATTTGAACTAAAAAATTTATACTAATATAAAACAGCCCCCTAATCTCTTCAACATATTTGAATCCTACATGATATTTCATTTAAGAGGGGGAAGGGGACTGAGAAAACTATTCCAAGTTTTAGTTAGCAGTCAACATAGGCCAGTAACTATTATTGGTTCCTAGGTGGGACACAAAGAAAAATATCATCAAGTTCCTGACCACAAGAAGGTCTAAGTCTAAGGAAGACAGACATCAGACATACATATATTTAGAATAAGGAAATATATGGGAAGTGCCATCATAGGGGGGCAGAGAGATAGCATGAGGCAGAATGAATATGAAAGGAGAGAGGAGGTAGATTGGGAGATGATGAATTTCAACTATGAAGTTAAAAGAAGATTATATAAATACTAAAGTTGCACATTAAATACTGAGTAGCATTCAATAGGATGATTAAATGAAAAATACCATGCAAAGATTCAGAAGTAGAGGAGTCAGGAAATGTTCAAGAAAGGTGAGTGGAAGGTGAGCCAGGTGTACCATCAGCTAAGGCTAGCTGGAATGACAGTGGCATAGATCCTACATTGTACTGAGAATAAAGATGTATATTTTATATATTTATCTTATGTCTAATGAGCTCAAAAAGACCAATGCTTGAAGTGATTTATTGATATTCCCTTCCAGTTTTTTTCATTCAAGATACCATTTTAATTTCCATTAAGTGAAAGCTGGATAATCCTTCATTTTCTTGATCTTCATTATTACAGAATTTGACAGAGATTTTGATTTTTCAGATGTGAAATATCTGGTCACAGCCATTCCTTACAGTTCTTTGATATTTACCTGTGAAATTTCCAAATCTGTTTTCAGTATAAGTTATAAAAATGTCATGATGGAATTAAAGAACTCTAGCAAAAAAGAAATGGAGAAGTCACGTAACTCAAAATTCTCATTTTCAGAGATACTGATGACTTATAAAAATTAGGTGACTCTTTAAATGATGAAATGAAACAAAATATGAAACCATTTTTTAACTCAAAAGTCACTAAAAAACATTAAGTGTAAAAAAAGTTCACATAAGCTCTCAGTGGTAGGAAAATAACCATGACATCATGATTCAAATTTTCAAGTATCTTGAATTCTTACCTCATTGAGGGAACAGTGGGGGTTTAAAAATGAAACACCAAAGCCCTGGTCCCATAGCACACAACATGAAAAAAATTATATACAACAAAATGTACTAAAAAAAAAAAAATATATATATATATATATATAATGAATAGCATGAACTCACCATCCACCCCAAAGGCCAGAATACATGAAATCTTATCTACTCGTGGCTGTCCTCCTTAATGCTCTGCCTACCTTTCCTCACACGGAGAAAGTGTCTACTTCTGGCAACAACAATAATGAAAGACTCAATGAAGTTGTTCAGATTTTAGTCAAGGATGACTGGTAGCATTTGGCTAGATGGAAAATAATATCCAAAAGTGTATAAAAACTTGAAAAGAGATCAAACATGGCAAGTTTGGGAAGGTATAGGGGGAATACAAAGACCGAGCTGGGACAATAATTCATGCAAGGGCTTAATGAGAAACAACACTATGATGGGTCCTTAAAAAGCTAAAAACAGAATTAGCATATGATCCAGCAATGCCAGTTCTGGGTAAATGCAAAAGAACAGAAAGCAGGGTCTCAAGGAAATGTCTGCACACCTATGTTCATAGCAGCATATTCACAGAGCTGAAAGATAAAAGCAACCAGATGAATAGATAAAGAAATGATGGTAGACATGCAAAGTGGAATATTACTCAGCTGTGAAAAATATAATGCCAAACAAGGAAATTCTAACATATGCTGCAACATGGACAAATCTTGAGGACACTGTGCTAAGTGAAATAAGCCAGTCACAGAAAGATAAGTACTGTATGATGTCCATTTATGTGAGTCACCTGAAGTAGTCTAATTTATAGAGAAAGAAAATAGAACAGTGGTTGTCAGAGAGAGTGAGGAGAATTGGGAGTTAGTGTTTAATGGGTACAGAGTTCTAGTTTTGCAAGATGAAAGAGTTCTGCACTTTGGTTGTACAATAATATGAATGTTCTTGGTGCTAATGAACTATGTCTTTAATTATGGTTAAGTTCATGAATTTTACATTATATCTAATACATGTACATTATATGTATTTTGCCATGTATAGTATACAACCAGTTTTGAGAGTCTTTTACATAAAACAAAAAATATCACCTCCCTCTACCACCTCCAAGACCATTGTCTTTAAAGAGAGTGAGAGTGTGTACACAAGTTTAAAAGTTCTCTGAAAAATAATGAATCCATAAGTTTTGGAATAATTAAAAGGAAGAAGACAGGTGAAGCAAGATGGGAATCTACAAAGTCAAGAAAAAGATTCAAAGAGAAATCCAAAACTCCATTCCCAAAGAAAATTTACAATATGTTATAAATAGCTTACAAATACTTTTATGAAAGTGTATTTTTCTGGGGACAGAGAAGAGACTGAGTTATATAAGACATGTCTATGAAAAAAGACTGACGGCATATACCCTAAAATGTCCATGGTGGTTATTTCTGCATCATGGGACTTCTAAAGATTTTCCTTTTCCTTTTCATATGTATTCGCTTACATATTTTCTAAATTTTCTACAATTTAGGGGATTGATGTTTCAGTGATGGTCTTGGAGAGCAATGAAAAACAGGGTAGCAGTGATGGGGGTGGAATGAACGGCAAGAGGAACTGTCTTGTGAAAAACAAAGGACTTACCAATGGGACCACTGAAGAAGTTTATTCTCCTGAGGTTGTACATTCACTGATTCATTGATCCAACACATGTTTACCAAGACCCAAAGGATACCAAAATAAAGAAGACCCATTCTTTGCCCTTAAGAAGATGCTGTCCAACATCAAGGAAATGTCTGTACACCTATGTTCATAGCAGCATATTCACAGAGCTAAAAGATAAAAGCAACCAAGTATCCATCACCACATGAATGGATAAAGAAATGATAGTAGACATGCAGAGTGGAATATTACTCAACCCTGAAAAATATAATGCCAAACAAGGAAATTATGACATATGCTGCAACATGGACAAATCTTGAGGACATTGTGCTAGCCATGAAACCATGTGAGAAGCACTGAAAGTAGACTGCATACAAAGGATACACTATAAGAACTAAAAACCTTATCAAAGTACTAACTGGAATATAGGACGGAAAAATGCTTTGAATTACTATAAAGCAATATTTACTACAAGATACTGTCACAAGCATCTGAAGTATTTTCTCAAGGAATAAAACCCCTCCTAAAACAATGAAGAATGAATCATGGAAGATGTTCCCACCAAGTAAATTTTCCAAACAGCAGATATCTAAGTAGCAGAAAATTTAATAAGCATTTTTGAGTAAATTCTTTCCAAGGTAATTTGTATGCTTTTGGTCGCATTCTGAAATAAATCTACAGCAGAAAATCTAATGTTTTCCTGATGACTCAACATAATTATCAAAAGCATGGAACGCTGGACTATGACACAGTTATGCCCTCAGGAGTTGCCCAGTTCTCTAGGATTACTTCCCCCACGCTGGGTCCAGATTTCTAGGTTTTCCATTCTGGTGTGCTTTCTGCAGCTTTTTATAGCTTTTTTTCTTAAATAAATAGATGAACCATCCAACCCACTTATCTAACAGAAGAAGAAACTATTTTTCTCCTCCCACTGTGAGGCCCTTGCCTCCAAATTTTTGCTATTTAAATGCACCTACTGTGAGCCACTCTTCTTGCTTTTCTAATTTTCTGCTTCTAATCTGACAACTGGGAAACCAGACTAGCCACCCCATTTAACCAAAAATAACCATTATTTAAATGAGAAACTTCTAACAACACCAAGTATGAGTTTAAAATGTTGTTCTCCTATTTGGAGACCTCTTTGCCACTCTTCAGGTTTGGGGAATGTGTTTACAACATATTCTGAAGGCCTCCAGGACTGTCCCACAACGAATGCTGATCCTCTGAGAAGGACCTCATCTGTTTGGCACTACGTGACCTTCAGGAAACCATCATCATTCTGAGCCAGTGTGCTCACATGTGAAGAGGGAATGAAGTTTGCCTGGGTCAACAACTGAGGGATGAAATACTGACACATCCCATAATATAAGCTTCAAAAATCTTAGGCTAAGTAAAAGAAGTCAGATAGAAGACTACATATTGTATGGTCCTATTTACATGAAATTTCCCTAAAAGGCAAATCTATAGAGACAGAAAGCAGAAGAGTGGTTGCTTGGAGGACAGAGATGGATAGATTATTGGATATAGTCTAAAAGACTAAATGAACACAGCAAATCTGGGGGTATTAGAAATGTTCTGAAACTGGATTGTGATAATAAACTATAATTTCACTCAAAATCACTGGTCTATACACATTTATAATGGGTAGATTTGATGGTATATAAATTAATCCTCAGTAGAGATATTAAAAAACAACAAGATGAAATAAAAACTATTATAGAAATATAAATGTAAGTGTCAGTGTCCCTTTCTACCCCTTCACATAAATTCTCTTGCCCTCTCTTATCACTATTAACTGCCTCTTTATGCACTATATTAAGCAGCAATGCCAAGGGTTGGGAGCCCAAAGTCAAAGGAGTCTTCTGGTTTGGGGACCTTATGTTTGAAAAGGTACCTAAGAGTACCCCTTAACTTCTCCCAAATATCCATTACCTTGTGGGTAATCTAATTTTTGAAGATTTATTTATTTATGCATACAAGAATGGGAGTACAGGCCAGAGGTGAGGACGGTGAGAGTATTCACCAGGGATAGAGAGGGGAGCAGAACAGGCAGATTGACTGAAGTACACTGCTGAGGGGAGCAACGGGTGAGACAGGAGAGGTCAGCTGCACCATGTGGGTAGCACCCTGGCCAGGCAGGGATCGAACTCATGCTGCAGTGGCTGCGGATCACTTCATAGGTTGTCTTAACCCCTTGCGCCACCAGGGAGGCTCAACTTGTGAGTAATTTAGAGTTATAATCCCAAATGGTCCCGTGAAGGTATAACCTATAGCTGGTTTCTACTTATAGTGTCTACCCCTCTCAACACTCCCCTTGGTTCTCAAGCTCAATTTTGCCCCAGACACTGGCTTCAGTTCATCCTATTCCTCAGTGTATAAACCCAAACAAAACCCCTAGACACCATCCCAGACCCAGATGGGACCCAGCAAGCTTCCCACTAGTTCTGGGAATGGGTGGAGTTCAGACAGTATCACATAAGCTAAAAAGCTTATCCTGGGGGTTCCCATCATCCCTCAAAAAAAGAGAACCCTTTTAAATGTCAAAACATTTTTCAAAACCATTCTTAGTAGTAATTGTACTTTTAGTATCAGTTGATTGAAAAAAAAATACAGAATGACAAAAAACTACTATGATAGCTTAAATGCTCTTAAGTAAATTTGCATTTTATTAATCATAACCACAGACACATTCATCAGGAAGAGAAATCTGCTTTAAAAAAAAAAGAAGAAGAATACTTATTCCAGCTGCTTCTGTATTCTGGGGAAGTGCAGAATTCATCTCAGGAGGAAAAAGGTGTCACTTTTGCTTAGATGACACAGCCCTTAGCAGGGGTAGGGAAGACTTTAGACTAATCTGATGAGAAAGACAGAAGCTGAAAGGAAATAAATTATTCTGCATAATAAAGTAATAAGATCTTTTAAGTTGTTCCCTGATAGCTTAATGGAGGGATAACCTTCTGGTTTTGGTTTTGTTGGTGGTGGGGAGTAAAGAGGAGCTGAATGAATATATTGAATGTTACATTGAGGTGAATACTTTGAAGGGAAGAGTTGAATGTGATTCCTGAGCACCACCACTGCTTGGCGATCAGCCCTAGAGCTTTTCTGAACATCCCAGGCCACAAAATGAGGATGTCCACTACAGTGAAGTCGTTTCTAATCATTTTCCTTGAGAATTATTGTAGTTTCTTTTTAAAATCATCAGAACTACAAGTGAAATTGACAGTTACTGGGAGAAGATCTTAAGCATCTGAACTAGCACCAAACATGGGTCAAAAGGAGTGACCCAGAAAATGTGTGAACTGAAAGCACAGTTGTAACATCCTAACAAGTCAGTAAAGATAATCATCTCTGTAAGGTACAAAAAAGCACTCTTGCATGTTTATCTCTACTTTTTATGTCACCACAAAAAATATGCCCATGAAAATGTTACTATTATCAACCCAACTCCACGATGCAGAAAGTGAGACTGGAAGAGTGAAGTGATACCTAACAATAGCTAAATAGAAGTCACAGAATCAGAACCTAAAGCAGAGTGCTTTTTCTACTTCATCACAGGTATGAAAAATAGGGGGAAAAAAATCAGGACATCAACAAAACTTCTATTTTATTTTATCAGATTTAGTAGCCAGCAGAGAACACCTCGTAAGTCAAAGAATGAAGCACTGCTCCAGACAGATTACACGCTACAGCTAATTCTAAGCCACCCTTTCCCACTCATTAGTGATATGAATATTTATTCATTCAACAACTATTTATTGACTGCTTATCTTGTGCCAGTGTACCAGCAAAAGCCAAGTTTCAGTAATTCCAACTTGAACCCCATTCAATAACTGTTATCAATAAACAGTGTGATGAGATATTCTTCCCCTGACAGTAGAGACCTAATTCATAGCCATTGGGGTTTGTAGGTGTTATTAAGCTGATGAAAACCCTAAATTTCCTAAAGAACAAAAACTATTTACCCAGAGAGACATTCACTACACTGACACAAAAACCATCTGCCTACAACACTTTTAAATCTGTAACCAAATACACACAGGAGCCCACTCACAGTAGTTTTTTTATTGTGGAGCAACCAAGATAAGGCAAAACAGTCAGAGCTGAGAAGTTGCCTAAGTACAGTTGAGCAATGACCTGGGCCAAAGTCATTACAGGATTATTTGAGCCAGTAAAGTGACCTCACAAAAGAAGGAAGTAAAATAAACAACTGCCTCAACTAATGCTGGACCATTCCCTTCTTTCCTCACTGCGGTGTGTGGGAGAATCACTGGACACTAAATCAGTTCAGTGCACCTTGAAAGTTCTGGTCCTGCGACTTAGCAGTGAGCTGTTCAAGTAGGTTCTTAATGTCTCTGTGCTTAAGTTTTGTCCTTATAGTATATGAAAAGTACACTACATCATCTCTACAATTCTATACCCATCACGGTCCCAGCAAGAAACAGAGAGCATAGTTATATCAGGCTACTTCCCAGAGACTGTGTACAGATGTAAGGGCAGAAGGCGGGGAAACCACAGAGAAGAATGCAACAACAGGAGACAATCAGCACCCCAGGTCCAAAGGAAAGGGGAGTCATGTACCAAGGAAACTTTGAGAAGAGCAGTGACTTCCTGACGGAAGACGCAGCCAGTGCCTGGGGACCTTACAGGAAGGACAGGGTCTCCCTTCCATAGCCTGCCCTGGATTTACCATTGAATGAATCGGAAGTCATCAATTTCCTAGGGGAGAGGATGTAGAGAAGGGTAGAGAGGTAGACCTGGAAATGTGATCTAACATAGGTCCCTTCCAGTTTTAGCAATCTCTAATTCTGTTAGTCTGGTAGTTGTAGGGAACACTTGACCTCTCCTGACTTCTGGCATGCCGAGCCTGGATCTTACGGGCAACTGAGAACAGGTCTGGCACACCACACATAAAGGTCAGCCCCTACTCTATCACTGTATAGAATATTTCAAGGTGCTGATATCATGCCTGTAGTAAACTCCCAAGGTCTAGATATGTTATTTGATTTTCATTTTTCAAAAATAACATGATCTGCCCAGAACAGAACCTGTTTTCCATCCCCTTTTCTGTGACATGTAAGGGATAAGATATCAGCTCTGAAATCAGATACACTCAAGCTTGATTCCAGGTTCTGATCCTGGGTACTTAAATGCTAACTAAGCCTTCCTCATTTGGAAAATGGGGAAAGTAGAACCTACCAGTTCCCAACAACCTAGAGCCGCTGGGAAGATTCAATGAAACAGTTAGCATGTTGCACCAGTCTGCTGATATAGGGCAACATTTATCTAAAAATTTGTTGAGCAGTAAGACTTTGACCTGAGTTACCTTCCTTTTCCTTCATTCACACAACTTTCTAGGGTTCTGAAGGTACACATTAAATGAAGGTACATGTTAAATGAACTTGTTTTGGAGAGTTATCACCTTAAATGAGAGGAAATTAATAACTTTAATGGAAAATTACTCATTTAAAAATATGAATCTTACAAATTAAAAATAAAATCAAATCTAAGTTAAAAAAGCAATCATCACATAAGGCAGTTTGAAAGGTATAATTTAGAAAAAGGAAATTTGGACTCTTAGCAAAGGTTTTATTTTGGCTGGTGTCCTTTATGCCTACATAATAGCATTTGTAAAAACCATGGGGAAAAAAACTTGGGGAACTTTGCTATTATCTATAGATACACTAAGATATTACAATGATGGGTAAAAGACCACCGTAACTATTAAAGAGAATGTAAAAATACAAAATATCAACAGTAAAGCAAACAACAGCTTTTGTATACCACTGGGGAGTGTGCAGAAATAAGAGACCAGGGATGACACAGAAGCCAAGAATCAAAGCCACCGCAACTGAGCAGCACGATCATCTGCCCATGCACATTTCTGGGCTGCATTCTCTGTCCCTGGCACCAGGACTGGCTTAGGTAGGCAAACCATTAATCTTCCAGACATGATCCTGCCCGTGGAACATCCAACGTCTGCTGGAGAGGTAGACTCATAAACAACCATCCAGAGAACATGATGAATATTGTATTTTAACATGAACAAATCGAAATGAGAGTGCAGAATCAGGGGAAAGGAACACTGAGTCCAAAAAAACTTGCTATCAGTTAACTTTTACCATGTAACAAACTACTCCAAAACCCTAAGGTTAATACCAGTCATTGATTCAGCTTACCACTCTGTGGGTCATCTGGGAGCTGTGGTCCAGATTTAGTTCATCTCGAGTTTTCTTTTCTCTGTGGTCTATGAAGCCTGAATAATTTATGTTATTCACCTGACTGGCCACTGGCCACCAGGACATGAGGAGCACTAGGCCAGGAGTCCATCACCCTTTCACATCTGTGTGCATCATGTTTGCTGAGGCCCCACTAGCCAGCGCCAGTTGTAAGGTCAAGAGTGGAATGAACCTGGGAAGAGCTATAAAGGCACAATTAAAAGGGATGGGAAGAATATGTAAATGGGAAGAATTTGAGGTCATTATAATCTATCACTAGGCTACATACAAGCATTTGAAGGGAATGTAATAGTCTCCTAGGAATTTTCCAGGAAGGGAGCTACTCCCTAGAAGCAGAATCAAACAGAACCAGTGTGGAAATACAAAAATGCCTGACTCACCCCACACGCAGCAATGAGCAGTTCTGGAGACAAGGTTAGATTTCATCATGTGATTTCCCATTTTGTACAGGTATATGTTAAGTACTATAGCTGTAGCAGATCCTATCACCCTATTTCCAGTGTTAACTCTTCACCCCAGGGCTTCAAAGCTAACCCAGTTAAGTTTGCTGGGGATGTTCCTGTAATAGCTACAAATCTCTCACTATAGTGACCACCCTCATGAGGAGACCCTAATAACAGAACACAGTGGAAATGAAATCCATAGTGTCTTCATAAATCATGCAAAACAGAACTATGCTTTCAAAGTCACAGAAAAAATGTTCCTGGCAGCTATGACAAAGTCCCCACTCAAGAAGTGGCAGAAACAAGATCCCACCAAAGCAAACTACATCATGAACAGTGCAGCTTCTAGGTCTCTCTTTCATTTTCCCAGCCTTCCCATTCATACCCAAGATCCAATTAAGTCAATCATTGCTTGCTTGCTTGCTTCATTCATTCATTCATTCATTCATTCATTTCTCCAACAAATATTTATTCAGTACCTTCCAACTGCTAATAGAAGCTGAAAACAGAGATAAATAAAATACCCCCGTTCCTAAGAACCTCAGTATTTGGTGTGTGAGGAACCCAGAAATATAAACAACTATATTTCGGCATAATGAAAACAGAAGAACAAGCAGGGTCTAGCAGAGAGCTTGGGAGGGACACCTAACCAACTTGGAAACGTCAGAGATAGCTTCCCAGGGACTGACATGTTAGCTGATCTTGAAAAATGTTTACAAAATAGACAGAAAAGGGAAAGACATTCCAGTCAGAGGACAAAGCACATCCCGGGACACAGAAGCAAGAAAGGACATGCTTTAATTTTGGAAAATGGAAGCAGCCCTTATACTTCCTGTAATATACAGAAAGTATGAGCAGGGGTCATCTGGGACGATATTCTGTACCACAAATCTTCCCCTCCCTATTAGCTAGAACAATATATAAAATACCAATAACTGTGCTGCTTAACTGACCCACACATGAATTCAAGTCCCTAATTTGCCTCAAGCAGCATCTGAACTTAATCATGGAATAAATTGAGTTCCCATTTCTACCATTAATAGACAAGAAAGGCATGGTGGTTTGGGCGCAGGCTGGCAGTACCCCATATAGACTTTTCCTAAAGGTAAACTTGATTTACTTATTCCTTTCAGAGTGAAAAAAGGAAAGGAGACTCAGAGAGAGCACCTGTGATTCCTCCCATATATGTAACTCTCTAACCCCAGAGAGCTATCCTGACTGATTATTAAAACTCAAGTCTCTGGCACAGCTCAATATTGAACAATATTAATAAAAACAGTACTGTTTTCAATCACTAGGTGTTTTATGTGAGACTAAATTCCTATGGATATGCTCTCATTTATTGCTCACATTAACTATAAGGAGCTATTTCTCTCATTATGAGCAATGAGGTTTAGAGATAAGGAAGGAACCTGTGTCCTGTCCCCTGGCTTGTGCCTCAGAGCTCTCTGGCACCTGGACCCCAACGCCCAGTCCTACAAGGACATCAGTGTAAACAACCCCATCTCTAACCTTTCCTAACCTAAGCCTCCCTACTCTACTCCCAAGTTTACCAGACTCATATATTCATTCAGGAATATTTTTGCTTCCAACTAGCATATGTGAACCTGTTGAAGGTGAATCAGACATGATCTTGAGCCTAAAGTGATTCTACTGTAGTAGAATATTTACAAATTTATCTATCCACTCACTCAACTAATGTGACTAAGTACTTACTGCATGCAACTCTGTAATTTCTAGGAAGTAGAAGTGAAAAATGAAGTCATAGTTCTTGCCTACTTTAATAGGATTTAAGTAAGACATGTACATCCATAATTATCATTAGGCTGCAATGCCGCAGATACAGGGCTGGATCTAGGTTTCCTGACTCCCATATGAGTAGCTGTCAGTAAAACTTCTTGAAAGCATCATGGTCACTATACCTACCTTTCTCTCACTGTTTTTTCACCACTTTGTTTGGAATTTCTATTCTAGTGCTCACTGAAAGTGCTCATCTCAAGATCATCAATAATGTCAAGTTAATCAAGGTCATCTTCCTAGCCCTATCTTACAACCGCATCTAACACAGTTGACATTCCATCTCTGTCAAAACATTTTTCCATTAATTTCCATGATAGCACACCCTCCAGCTGTTCCTCACAGCTCACTGACCATCCCTTTTTAAACTTTACTAGCTCTTCTGCTTCTCTTGACCTCTTTCCAAGGTCTGGTATTCAGACCTCTTTTCCTGTCTATTCTTTCCCCAGTGCCCCTTAGTATTAAATACCATTTACAGGCCCTCCCCAGTAGCACAGAGGTGAGCGCTGGGTTGCAAAGCTGCCCGCAGCCTCTGCAGCACCTGTTCGATCCCCCGCCGCTGGGCGAGGGTCCCACATGGTGCGCAGACCTCTCCTGCCGCCCGCTGCTCCCCTCAGCAGTGTGTTTCATCAGTCTGCCTGCTCTGCTCCCCACTCTGGCTCTGGTGAATTCTCTCACCCTCCCGTGCTTCTGACTGTACCCAGTGCTTGTATAAATAAATAAATAAATCTTTTAAAAATAAATACCATTTACAATAACACTCAATGTTGTATCTCTACTCCTGACTTCTCTCTGGAATTCTAGACCCATATATCTAAGTGTCTACTGATATCACTTACAATTCAAAACAGAATTCTTGAATTTTACCACCAGTTCTACTGCCACCCATCCAGTGAACAGCCTCACCATATACTGAGCTGCTCGAGTCAAAGGAGTCACCTTTCATAACTCTCTGTCCCATACCCCCAACATCCAGTTGTTGGGGGTCCTACCAATGCACCTCCAAGACAAATCTGGAATCCCTCCACTTGTCCCCATCTTCATTACTTGTTACAGAGACATCTCCATAAAGGCGGAAGTTACCATGTTCCCTGCCCCTCATAGTGGTAGGTGGAACTGAGCACCCAGTTGAAGCTATATAACACAAAGGCAGGTGGGCTGAGGGAAAAGAAAAATAAAGGAAGAAGAAAGAAGAGCTCTGGTTCCTATAGTCCAGCTTATACCCTGGTGCTTCTGGGAAGGAGACATAGAAGAAGACCATACATGGAGGAGAGGCACTATGGAGACACTCGGAAGAAGCACGTGGGTGAGAGACAATGGGGAGCCTGACAATGGCAGCCATTATCTTGACTGGTACTTTGATTTTGCTCCTTTCATTCCAGACTTGCCTGGTCCCTTTGGCTCCCTTCTTATGGTTCCCCACCAGAAGGGGCCCAAGAATTAGAGAGTGCTAGAACAAATCAGATCATGTCACCCTCAACTTCAAACTCTTCCATGGGTGCTTGCCTACTAATCTGTTTCTTTTATGTTTCTTGACTATTTTTTACTAGAATATAAGATTCAAGAGAGGAAAGATTTTATTTGTTTAGAATATGAAAGAGTAACCAGTGAAAATTATGTTATCAATAAATGTTGAAGTAGTGAATAGATGAACCCCCTCTGATTCTGATTCCCATAATAAAGAAAAGGTGATTCTGATATGTGAAGGAGTTGCTAATAAAGGAACATCACTTTTTGGGAAACAGAAGCAGCCACAGTGGTAGGGGACTGCAGGACCCAAAAAATCAGCAAGTATAAAACTACAATATTTATCAGCACGGAAGACTGTTCAAAGGCTTTTACTGAAAATATCAGAGACTTTTTCACAACAAACATACAAAATATACATTTCCCAAAATAAAATTCGGGCAAGTGGACCAGATGGATTATGGACGGATTGGAGCACGCTGCTGCAGTCTCCCCACGTTTAGCTATAAATATTGATATCCCCCTTTAAGTAAACGGTTCTGCTTGATGTTCCAGGTGAAAGAACCCCTTGGAAGGAAGAAAGCTATCCAGCTGCCTCTCTTTGAAAGAGTGGAAATTAATGCCAGACTGCCCAGAAATACTGAATGCTTAGGAATTTGAATCAGAACAGAGGCCATGATAAAAGTGAGGACTCAAACCAGCTAAATGGGCAGTAACAAAGCTCTCCAAACAGATGCACCAGAAATGGTGCTCCCCCAAAGGCCCATGTCTTCTCAGCCCCCCAGAGTTTGGCATCCTTTCCTTCCACATGTGACATCAGAAGAATGAGCACTTAGGTCTGAACTAGGGGCCATCATCTTGCCGCAGTCCTTAATGGGAAATCTTTCTTCAGCATAAAAAGGCTGTCCAAAAGCAGACCACAGAGTACCTAGTTTTATTGATGAAATGCACAAACTCATTTGCAACCAGAGGCTAAATGACTCAGACTTCTTTAAGAAAGGTAATATCACATAGGGATTGAGTGCAAAGTGATATGTCTAGCCTAACTTTTTTTTTTTAAGATTTATTTACTTATACAAGAACTGGGGTACAGGCCAGATAAGCGGGAGGGTGAGAGGATTCACCAGAGACAGCGGGGAACAGAACAGGCAGACTGACTGAAATATATTGATGAGGAGAGCAGCAGGCGAGACAGGAGAGGTCTGCCGCGCCATGTGGGATTCTCACCGGCTGGCCAGGATCGAACCGGCGCTGCAGAGACTGCGGACAGCTTCACAGTGTGGCGCTCAACCCACTGCACCACCAGGGGAGGCCCTGTGTAGCCTAACTTTTTAAAGCTCCAAATTTTCTGATGGGTGAATAAGATAATCTGAATTTATACTCAGCGAGCTAACATCTTGAAGACAGGGTCGTGGCTTTAGTCACCTCTGTATCCCCACAGTGCTCAAATATCTAGTAGGCAAACGAAAAGGGTTTGCTATTAACTAAATCTCACCTCCACCATTTCTTTTAGCTTCTCCTGAATGCATCCTCTCCCTCTCTCCTCCACTCCCTCTTCCTCCCTCCTTTTCTCTCCCTCCCTCTCTTCCCTCTTTTCCTCTCTCTCTCTCTCTCTCTCTCTCTCTCTTCCTTAAGTAGCCTCACCTTAACCCTAACCCACAAGCACAGAGCTTCAGCATCAGTCAAGCATCCAAGCTTCAAATCCAGGCAACAACAATTGCTAAGAGCCAGTCTAAGACAAAAAGCAGGAACTGTGAGACAAAAACAGCCATAGCTTCAAGTGTCAAATAGTCACTTACTATTCTGTGATCTTAGAAATATTCTTCAACCCCTCTGAAACGCAACCTTTCTTTTTTTTTTTTAATAGAGGCATGTTTTATTTATTTGTTTGTTTGTTTGTTTGTTTGTTTGTTTGTTTGTTTATACAAGCACTGGGTACAGTCAGAAGCGCGGGAGGGTGAGAGAATTCACCAGAGCCAGAGCGGGGAGCAGAGCAGGCAGAAGGACCGAAGTGCACTGCTGAGGGGAGCAGCGGGCAGCAGGAGAGGTCTGCGCGCCATGCGGGACCCTCCTCCGGTGGCCGGGGAGCAGCCGGGGATCGAACCAGCGCTACAGAGGCTGCGGGCAGCTTTGCAACCCAGCGCTCAACTGCTGCGCCACTGGGGAGGCCCTGAACCTCAACCTTTCTTATCTGTAAAATGGGGATAATGATGGTAGCTTCTCATAGGGCTTTTATGAGGAATAAGTGAAATATATGTTGGTAAAATACTTAATACTGTGTCTAATGTGTGAAAAGACCTGATACAGGTCCTCAGCTCCTCATTCAGAAACCTGACATGGAGCTCTGGAATCAGACCTTTCTCTTAAACTGGTTGTTTTAGTTTGCTAAGGCTGCTGCAACAAATGATCACAAATGTGGTAGCTCAAAACAACCCAAATGTGGAATCCCAAGTTCTTAGGTCAGAGACTGAAAGTAGAGCTCCCAAGGTTAAAATAAAGGGCAAGGAGCCCGTGCTCCTTTCTGGAGACTCTAAGGAGAAGTCATTCTGTATCTTTTCCAGCCTTTAGAGGCGGCTGTATTCCTTAGCACGTGGCCCCCTCCATCTTTAAAGGCAGCAAGGGTGACTTGGGTCATTGTCACATCTGTCTTGGTCTCTCTTGCCTCCCTCAGTCACATTTGCAACCCCTGTGATTACACTGGGCTCACCTGGATAATCTCCCAATCATAAAATCACATGACTAGCTGCCACAATTCCACTTGTTACCATAACCCCCCCTTTGCCATATAAGGTAACATATTCACCAGTTCCAAGAACTAGAATGTAGCCTTTGGGGGGATGAGTGTGGGCGAAGGACATTGCTTTACCTATCACACTGGCAGCAAACCCTTACCTGGCAGTAAAACATGACTTGAACTATTGATATGATTAGCTATAGTCTTTAGTTCTCCATGTATGAAATGTGAATAATCACACATTAGATTAGAGGATGCAGCCCCAGACACCTTATGACTGCCCGTTACTATGCTCTGTGCTATGCAACATACCCTATACCTGAATTACACTCCTAAAATTCAAAAACTTGTGAATTCCAAAATACACCTGACCCCAGGGGTTTTAGAAAAAGACTATGAACTTATATTCATATTATGATAGCAATTATCATCATCATCATCATCCTCTCTGAAAGACAGAAGGAAACACTTACTACTTGACATGGTTCTTAGATATTCACAAAGCCAGCCTCAAAAAACCTGGACTCAGACCATTCCTCAGTCAATCCTGATCATATTTTCTTCCTGTGTACTCTTGGGCAAGAAGTAATTAATCTCTAACAGCCTCCCTTCCCTCACCACACAGGGTGGAGAGGATGAGAGTGCCCACTCTATGGGCACGGGGATTAAATTACATGAATCACATAAACCCCTTTGCACTGGATCTGGCACATAGTTCTCATTCAATAAATGGTCTTATGATTGCCAGTTACTATGCTCTTCTTGGGAATGTCTGCATGCCTGACATCTATGGATTTCCTTCAGAGATTTGGTAAAAAAATCTCCTTCAGAGATTTATTCACTGAAAGAAAGAGGCTCTGGGACTGTCACTTAATTTTGCCAGCATTTTCACCCACTCCATGGCATGGCAATGATGATAATAAAGAGCCAATTTCTGGCTCTAAGCTGCCAAGGCCTTCGCACCACTTGGGCTTTGTTAATGTCAATGTTCTGCTTCTGCCCAAGTTGCTGACAGTGACTCACCAGCCTCCCGTGCCCTGAAGGGACAGCCCCTTGAGGACTCTCCCATTGCTTCCATGGTGCTTCTGTTTCATTAATCTCCAGGCCCTAATTTGGTTTCCCAAGTAAACTTCTCTGCTGTCACCAAGAGGAATGTTTCATAGGAAGTTGGAGAGTAAGAAGTCAAGGCCAGACACTTGGGAATCAGAGGCACCCACCCCGTCCCTCTCTTCCTTCCTCAGTCAACTCAGAAAGATTAATTGAACAACCACCCATTGCCAAGTACTATGCTATGGATGCAATATGCAGGACAGGGCCCAGTCTTGCCATGCAGAATATACAAATGATACACAAATCATTAATTCATTATAGTTAATTTCACAAACCACTAATTACAAATTGAGGGGAGTGCTAGGAATAATGCAGGGAGCTATAAGACTATTTAAGATGATCTGGGGATTCCAGGAATGTATCCATGAGACAATAACATCTAATCAAGGAACTGCCTGAAGAGCGGTAAAAATTAACCAGCCAAAAAGAGCGAAAAAGTGTGCTGAGGGTGGGGGGGAGGAGCTAAAGCAGTGGGAGGGAAAGAAATGGAAAGACTTGTGAAGGTTCTGAACATCAGAGTTGCCAGAATATGGGGAGGGGAGAGAAGAGAAGACAAGGGGAAGGAGATGGATGAACGATATAACTACAGATGACAGATAGACAGACAGATCAGTGGGCAGATAGACAGACAGATAGGCAGATAAACACAGTATTGGGTTGAATCAAATTGAAGGCAGAAATGTGCCAACTCCAGCAAGGTCAAATCTGACCCCAGTCTATTTTTGTACAGCTCCCCAGCTAAGAATGGTTCTTATATTCTAAAATCATTGAAAAACAAAAATTGAGGATGTTTAGTGATGTTAAAAATATATGAAATTCAAATATCAGCATCCATAAATAACAATTTATTAAAACACAGTCTCACCTATACATACACATATTGTCTACAGCTTCTTCCAGGCTACAGTGTCAGAGCTGAGTAGCTGCAACAGAGATCAGAGGCCACACAAGCCTAAAAATCATTACTATCTACCTTTTACAGAAAAATTTTTGCCAACCTCAGATCTAGGGAGATAGGCAGAGGTCATGTTACACATATTTTAGGTCAATTAAAGATTTAAGATCTTATTCCAAGAGCAGAGGAACTCATTAACCCATTAAAGAGTTTGATACATGAGAACAACAGAATCCAGGACTAACCTAGGGAGCTTCCAAAATGTGAATACATGAGCCCTACCCACAGAGACTGTGAATTTGTTGGGTTTGCATATGGCTTGGGGATGAGAGACTTTCTGAATTAGCTTGGTTTGCATATGGTCTGGAGATGAGTGCTTGGCTTTTTTAATTAGTTGGGCTTACATATGGCCTGGGGGTGGGTATTTGACTTTGTGAAGGTTCCTAGGTGATTCTAACTTGCAGATAAGTTTGGAAACCATGGATACAGTCATATTTGCAATTTTAAATGATCACCCAAACTCAGGGATTCTCTCCCTGGGTATACATTAGAATCACCAGGGGGATATTTTCAAACATTGATGTCCAGGTCTACCCAAACCAGATAAATCAGAATTTCTAGAGGTGGGGCCCACACATTGGCATTGTTTTAATTGCCCAGGTGATTTTGATGTGGATCTAGGAGTACTCAGTATTAAGGAGAGATAGGAGTAGACATAAGGAATCATAGTAGGAAACTCTGAGTGGTCCAAATGAAAGATAATAGGGACTTTATGTTGAGTTGCTGGTGCTGGGAGGAAAAGTGGAGGAATAAGTAGCAGGACTTGGTGATCATCAGCTGGTGAGAGTAGGGCTGTGTGGGAAGTTTCCAAGATGCAAAGCAAATGGGTGCAGACTAACACTATTTATTGGGGTGGGAGACTGGGAAGAGGATCAAATAAGAGAGATAAGAGCATTAGTCTTGTTCTAACATAATGTTGAAAAGGAGGAGTCTTCAAGAAGGACTCCAATAGTGGAGCCAGTCACATTGAGGCTAGATTCTAATGATAAAGGGGCTTATTGTTATAATAACAGTATCTCCTTGGGTAACAGGCAATAGCTACAGGGATGTAGAGGAATACATATGGACTTTTGATTCAGATGTTGTTCCTGCCACATACAACTTGTGTTTCATCAGCTTCTTTATCTACAGGATAATTAAAAATTTACTGTCTTGCTCACTTTGGCCAGCTGAGACACTCAATGATAGATGTTCCATAACACCCTTCCAAGGACACTACAAAGATAAAGTGAGATAACATGTGTAAAGTCTCTAGAAATTTATGTAGCACAAAAGGCCCCCTCAAAATGGTAACTTAATCCTGAATGGTTTCCAAAGGATACTGACACCGTGATGTTTTAGGAAACATCTGAGACTATCCATGGGAAGAAAGAGTAAGGGAAGAGGAAGAAAACTATAGCAGGTTTAGCAGTTGGGATTGAGTTCAGTTGCACGAAATAGACAATTAGTGGCAACTGTCCATTAATCTGTAAGAATTTAAGCTCCAACAATGCTATGGACTCCCTCATCCAGGACCTTGGCTACCCTTCCAGGACACTGCTCCTCCTTCCTAAGTGTAGCTCTGGTTGTCCATCCTGTTCAAGACAATAGCCAGAACTCTGGCCACCATACTCACATCAGGAGAAGAAGACAGCAGAAACACCAGAGATCTGAGATATCGAACACAATACTTCCACTAAAATCTCTTACCTCAAATGTTAGCTACATGGCTACACCTAGCTGCAGAGACTAGGAAATGTAGTCTTTATTCTGGGTAGCCATATTCCCAGGTAAAACTACTCCCATAACTGAGGAAGGGCAGAATGCGGGATAAACCAGCAGCATCTGCCTCCAGGACAAAGTCTTTTGGACTCTGGCATTTCTACACTCTTGGCATCTGCTGCTCCCCTTCTCTGGAATCCTCGCCTACCTTTTTAGCACCAGTTTAATTCAAGATGCCTTTTAAGACCTAAATCAGGATTTACCTCCTTTATCTGTCCATATCTAAACTTTTTTTTATTTCCTTAAATATACATATACATTAACGCACAGCATTTGAATAGGCTTTGTGTGTGTGTGTATGTGTGTGTGTGTAGTCTGGTAACACTGATTTACAGTATTATGTGATTCAGAGGTAAAGGATCACATCTCCAGAGATGCATCCTCACATCACAGCCACTCAAGGCACCCCTAGTCTTCCACCACAGTCCATGTGTCCTCTCCTCATTGTGTTCTACCCACCCCCATCTTGTAGCCTCAATTCCACAGTCAGTTTCCTAGGGTTTGTTGTTGCTTTGGTTTTATCTGACCCTTTGTTCTGTTTCTCTATTCCACATAGAAGTGAAACCAGCCAGTATTTGTTTCTCCTTCTGACTTAGTTCACTCAGGCACAATCCCCTCCAGTTCCATCCACGTTGTCACAAATGACAAGAGTTCATCTTTTTTGTTTACAGCTGAGAACTATTCCATTGTGTATCCACCCATGCAGTGGTATGACCTTGGACAAATCACTTCCCTCCTCCAGTTCCTCCTACATTGGTGGAAATAAAGGATCACAGGTGACTCCTGGATGTGGAAAGTGACTGTGAACAACAAGCACTAAACACTATTAGCTGCCAGCATTTCTACCTTGAGGTTTTACATCCTATTACTCAACATAAGAAAGCAAAGCAGTTTGTAAGCGCTTTCACTTCCTCATAGCAAAGCTAGAAGAGGATCCTATCAATTCTGCCAGCTGAAAATTCCTGTTAGAGCAGAGCCAGGAAGACTTCCTTTGTAGAGGAAGGCAATCCAGAGAAGTCAGAACCTGCAGCCTGCACTGCTGATCACAGCAAAATCAAAGCCAAGAGCAGAACTCAGACCATGGAAGCCAGTGAGTCATAGTACCTGGCGAGGAGGCCAGGCTTCAGCCAGACACCGTCAGAGTGAGGATGTCAGCTCTGGCAAGAAAGCCAGATGAGTTCCTGTAACCGTGAGCGACCCGAAGATGACCCTGCTCACACCTGAAGTTGAAAGCGAATGGCTGCTGGACCCATCAAGACAATAGCTGCATCTGCTCAGATGAACCACACGTTTGATGTAAATCTGAAAATGCTTCAGCAGATGGCATCGAGGACTTTGTCCCTTTTATTGTAAAACATAATACATATGCAGGAATCTGCCTGCAATACATAAGGACACATTAACAGTAATCTAAAAAAATGAACACTCCTGTATCTGTCACTACAGTGGAGAAACAGACCACTACACCACTTCGGCGTATGCCTCTCTGATCACACCCCCACATACACACCTAGGAGTAATCACTATCCTCATTCTATGGTATTCACTTCCTTTCCTCTATTATATTTCTCTTGTGTATGTCCCTAAACATTAAGTGTTCAAAATACTTGAAGGAATGGAATGTATAAATGAATACTGTGTATGTGTTCTTTTGAATTCTGCTTCTTCCGTGTCCACCATTGTGTTAGTGACTCCAAAGTATTTGAGTGAAATGATATGACATCTGAAATTTTACTTAAAATATTAGGAGGGGGCATCCCTGGTGGTGCAAGGGATTAAGTCTCAGCACTATGAAGCTATCACCAGCCACTGCAGTACGAGTTTGACCCCCAGCTGGCCAGAGAGTTAACCCACATGGCGCAGCAGACCTCTCCCGTCTCACCAGCTGCTCCTCTCAGCAGTGTATTTCAGTCAATTCACCTGTTCTGTTCCCTACTTTGTCTCTGGTGAATTCTCTCACCCCCTCAACCCACATCTCTGGCCTACACTCCAGCTCCTGTATGCATAAATAAATAAATCTTTGAAAAAAATATTAGGAGGAAGGAAGATGTTGCAAAGCACATATTTAATAAACAGGCCACAACTGATTGCTGGTGAAGCTAAGTGATGGGTATACTATGTTCATCATACTATATTCTTGAATTTTAAATGTTTCAAATTTTGTTTAATAAAAATTTGTTTAAATTGCTTTGAAAGATTCATTTTTACTATGGCTTGTTCATTTTTATTGCTGTGCAGCTATAGTGCTCTAAGGTCCCAAAACCAGGAGCATCAGAGTCATCCAGGAATTGTTTGAAATGCAAAATATTGGGGGCCACTTACTGAATCAGAAACTCTTACAGTAGGGCAGAGCAATCTAGGTTTTAATAAGCTCTCCAGACAGTTCTTATGCACACTATTGTGTAAATGTACCATAGTTTATTTATTCATGCTTCTACTGATACACATATATATTATTTCAAGTTTGGGGGGGTTTCAAGTCTTGGCTATTATAAATATTCTTTTACAAGTCTTGGTGATAAGCATCTCCTTGATACATACCTAGCAGCCAAATGAATGATAGGGTCATAGTATATGTTGTTTCAATATATGATAACGGCAAGTCATTATCAAAGTGGTTGACCAACTCACAATCCTACTAATCAAGTATGAAAGCTCTCTTTGCTCTACATTCTTGCCAATATTTTTCAGATATTTTAAATGTTGTCATTCTAGAAGGTTAAACACTTTGAAACTTTCCAAATTCAGATCAAAAAATCACATGATAAGGAACAGAATTTCAGACATGAAATATTAGTTTCACAAATCTTTTCGTTGGTGGTTTGCAAGGAATGGGCCTGATGCAAGAAAGAATTTGTCATGATGGAGAAACTGGAAAAGGTAGATGTAACTACCAGATAGAATATGGTACAAAACGTCATAGGAGAGTAAGGGAGGCATACAGCAGAAAACTTACAGATGTGCTAGAGTTTGAATCTTGTTCAAAGGAAGATGAAAATGAAGGGTTTTCAGCAGTATATTTATATTATTCTATGTCTATATTTGTATATATTTAAAATATTTCAGACACACACCCATTTCTAGCTATGATAGGGTAGCTTGATACTTCAGACCAATGCTTATGCTGGAAACCATTAGAACAGCTGGACAGAGCACAAATACATACAAAGAAACACACACCCTTACTTGACGGCATCACGGAGTTGTTGCAACAACCAGGAGACCGTAAGTGAGAGGACAAACTCCTGGAGAAGAGAGAACCACAGAGAGATGAGCCATACCTGAAGCTACTCCCTCCCTTAGGACCATTGCCCAAACTGGATGAGAATTAAGGAGCTAAGGACCCAGGCAGAGTAGCAGTAACTATAGAGAAGCAAAAATACCAGAAGAACTTTTGACACTATCTTAAGGATAAAAAGACAAAGATTAGAGATTTGAGAGGGCAAGATACAAGTAAGATACTACAAGCATTAAAAACCAACACTCAGCTGGTATTTTCTAGAAGATACTTGCTGAATTCTGAAGCCCTATGGGGCAGGAAGCTAAGATGCCACAGGAAAGCCACAAAAAGTTTTCAGTAGGCGTTTTAACAACCTCATAGTAGTGAGGAGAAAAAAAGTTGGGTTTTGAACTAGCCAAGAGGAGAAGTCCTTGAGAGCATCTCATGCTCTGAGCTGAAATCCAAGAAAGTTACACCCTAAAAAGAGGCATCAGTCAGTACAGACAGAGCTTTGTCAAAACTGAAACACAGCCTGCAGTCAGCTCAACCCCTAAGTGGATTACAGTCCCCAATATGCCTGGTTAGAGGCTATTTTCTCTGGAGGAAAATAACATTATCCATAACATCTACAATTTTTCATATAAAATATTAAATATATAATCAACATTTACTAGTACCAAGACACAGAGCAAAAGCCCAGAGGAAAAAAAATCACACACACACACACACACACACACACACACACACACCAGTGACTCAGGTATTGGGGGTAGCAAAAAAAGAACCACAATACACTTTAAGTTTTAACTACAAAAAGTAGATAAAAAGGTGGAGAATTTTGTCAAAATTATAAGCAAATAAAAGGATCAAATGTGGAATTAAGAACTCAATAGATAAGGCTGAACAATGGATTAGACACAGCAAAAGAGATGATTAATAAATTGGAGTAATAATGTCAACTATTGGCTGATTTTTCAATAGAAATAATAGATACCTGAAGACAATGGAATAACGTTTTAAAATGCCTAAGTATAGAATTCCATACTCAGAAAAAATATCATTCAAAAATGATGATAAATTTAAGATATTTTCAGACCAGTAAAAAGTAAGAATTTGTCACCAGGAAACCCTCACTGAAAATAAAATAAAAGGCTAATAAAAGTCTTACTGGTCATAAGAAAATGATTTTCGATGAAAGCATGGCAATACTGAAAAAATAAAGAACAGTGGAAAAGGTAAACATGTAAGTAAAAAAGAACAGTGATTACTTAAAATAACAAAATAATATCTAATATATTCTTTAACTATCTGGATTAAAGTGCATGACAACAATTACACAAAAGGTTTAAGGAGGTAAATAGAACTAAAGCACAATAAGGCACCCAGTACTATACTACTACCCAGTACCGTATTCATCCAAAAGAAATCAAAACATGTCCATAGAATGACTTGTGCACAAATAAATAGAAACACCATTAAATACATAGAAGCATTATTAAATATATGTTAGTATACTCAATACAGGGATGCACTATTAATAATATCCTGAAATTAGAAACAATTCAAATATTGAGCTACAGGTGAACCAATTAATTATGACATTTATACAATGGAATACTACTCAGTGGGGAAAAAAGGCTAAAAAAATGGATGGATAATACAGACACTATCTTGAGCAAAAGAAGCCAGATTACATGATTCCATCTATATGAGATTCTAACCAAGCAAAATAATTTATGATAGTAAAAGTCAAGTATTAGGAACCGGGAAGCAGCAGCAACCTCCAGAGGTTGATGATGTTCCATTTCCTGATCTTGTTACATGGCAGGTTTTACATGGATGGTCCACAAACAGCCATGGAAATTTATCAAGCTCTACACTTATCTATATGTACTTCAAAAATAAGTCTAAAAGTATATTTCAGACATACAGAAAGTGATATAAACAAAATAAAACCATATCCACCATCAAGATTAAAAGACAAAACATTACTAATATAGTTGATACGTTTATTACTCCCTGATTATACCTCCACCACCCTGGCAGAAATAACCAATCTCAGGAATGGTGCTCCCCATTTTTCTGTACTCTTTAGACAAGCTTCCTTTAATAACATATAGAAGTATTTTCCATTTTTCAAACTATATATAAAAGGCAATTTGATTTATATTTTTATAAGATTGTTTTGAAAGATGAACAAGAGAACTTCCTGTGATGACAAAAATATTCCATATTCATAACCATATCCTGGAATGTTAGTTACATAGGTAATATATACAGTTGCTCAAACTCATCAAATTGCAGTTTTAGTATCTGTGCAGTTCATTATAGGTAAATGTTATCTCAAAATAACTTTTTAAAACAATTTGATCACTCTAGTTTCTTTCTGAGCAATGGGTGGGGGGTGGACAGAAATGAAACTAGGAAGATCTGCTGGAATACTGCAATAGACCTGGTTGGTATCAAACTCATCCATATGCAGGGCAAGGAAGTAGACAGGTTGTAGACCCAGTCCTTTGAGCAGCTGAACTGTGAAGACAAAGAATTGATGAGAGATCAAAAAGGAGTGGAAAGACCTCAAGAAAGTAAGAGGATGGGATAAGAAGGGCAGGTGGTTTGGTCTTTGCTGGGACACAATGTCCTGTTGCTTTTTAATTGGAAGGCAATCAAAATGGTACAGATGCTGGAAAGATTATTTGGTGGTGGAAAGATAGAGGAGTTCCCACTTAGTGACGGCTACTTGTTCAATGACCCTGAGTCATTATATGAAAAGGGTGGGCTTGGGAGTGCTGAAACTGAAAAAGAATGGCATGACATTGCCCTGGGGAGAGATAGAAAAGCATCCCAATATGTTGAAGAGTGGTTAAGAAAAATCAAAGGTTAGGGCCTCCCTGGTGGTGTAAGGGGTTAAGATGCAACATTTGAAGCTATCCACAGCTACTGCAGCACGAGTTCAATCCCCAGCCAGGGAGCTACCCACATGGTGCAGCAGACCTCTCCTGACTCACCCGCTGCTTCCCTCAGCAGTGTATTTCAGTCGATCCACCTGTTCTGTTCCCCACTCTGTCTCTGGTGAATCCTCTCACCCCCACACCTCCGGCCTGCACCCCTGTTCTTGTATGCATAAATAAATAAATCTTTAAAAAAAAAAAGAAAAGAAAAACCAAAGGTTCCATTCTGGACAGGTTGGATGCCCAACTGATATCCAAAGTCTCACAAAAGCAGGAAAATTGTTACTGGATTAAGCTGCACAAAGCAGAGTGGAATCTATAGTAAGTAGAGGAAATGAGTAAATGAATGAAGATTAAATTTTTTCATATTTTCTTAGCACATTTTTAATCACTGATCAGATTCTACAATGGAACTGAAAAAAAACTTCAGAAATAAGTCAAATTAGAAATCAAATGCATTTTCCTTTTTTATTCTTAGTTCTGTGTGTCCTTGGAATAAAAGCAATGTGTATCTTTCAGTGTTATCAATTTTTTGTTTTTTCTAAGATAAATTTATTTTAGAAGATAAAATAAATTTTAAGCAGAATTTGCCAATGGAAAAATTTTCGTGGGAAATGAAGAGATAGTAGCTCTATCTCTGTATTATCACAATTGGTGACATTCACAAAGATATGGTTAACAAAGAAATAAGACACTCTTGCCAAGAAGGATTAACCTCATGTTTACATTCAAAAGATTCCTGCTGCTGCTAAGTCACACAGGCTCAGAGAGAAGAAAATCTTTAGCTCATGTGCAGGATTCTCAGGGTGGTCCAGGCCAAACCTGAATATGCCCAGAAGAAGAACAGAAACACTGGCTGTCTTTGGAAACAAGTAAGCACACTGTGCTGTTTATCACTCACCAATCATGAAATGAAAAGACAGACTGTAAATGCATTACTTGCAGCACAAATTATTATGTGCTTTATTACACCCAGTTCCATTGAAAAGAAGTCCATTCATGCAAGAAGCACTATTATGGTTGGCTAAGCAGCCAGATTTCTGTGCTTATAATTCATGTATATACTTACTATGTATATCAAGTGTACTCTCTTAGTTCCTGTTGCCACAGCCATATTGTAAATGCATATGTTTCTGTCACTCTTAACTACAGAACTTCAGCTGTCAAGTTTGGAGCTGATATTCTCCAATATGCTGATCATGCTCTACTCTTAAAAATAATTCCTTATTTGCTATCAGAAGCTCCTTCCATAATATACAAAATGGCAGAATTCAGTATTTTAAAAACTAATCTGGATCTTCAACCAAGTGTCGCCATGTGATTTTTCCTTGAAAATATCCCCTTTCCTACCCTTCTCTTTATTCATTAATTATAAAGCCTGATCAAGCAGTAACATAGGAGAACATGTTAAGTACCAACAAACATCAAAACCAGTGTTTACAGGGAGGAAAAGAAGGAAAATCTCAGTTTCATGCTAGAACATCCTTTAAGGCACTGTCATTTTCAGCATGGAGACCTCAATTATTTCTCCTGTGCTGAAAGGTCTACACACTTAAAGGTTAGGCAGGTCCACTAAGAAAATAAGCAGGCATTTCTTTGTATCATTAAGCACAACAGGATACCAGTTCTCAGCCAGTTTTAAAACACCAACAGAATTCTGAGTGTGAATATCAAGATTCACTATTTTAGTTTCAAGAGAAGCAGTTAGTTGTCCTATGGCCAAAGAGCTTTGGGACCATACTTCAAGTTGTCAACTGCATAGTATTTCTAGAGCCAACGACCAGCTCCATTGCAAAATCATCCAGTAAACCTAGAGTCTGAAGAAACCCTGGGGGGTCCTTAGTCCAATCTGACACTTTAGCCAGGAATTTTTTTTCTCCAACATCCCTGACAGATGGTCAGCCTCTGCTTCAATTACTCCAGTGGGGGAGTTCTTAAGCGAAAATCCCCAAGGGATATGATGAAAGGCTAGAACCAACCATTCAAACGGGGAGTTAAGGTTCCAGTCAGCAAGTCTGCAGGATACAGACAGCATCGCCAAACAGTGAAACCAGACTTCCAAAAGAATGCCATTCAGAATCTGCAATCATCTTAAGATGCAATGTTAAGACATAGAGAGCCTCAATTCTGGGACATCTAGGTCCATTCACTAGCCTGGGTAGTAGCTCCCACAACTGGGGTAGCAAGTGGCTTTTATTTTATTGGTTTCTTAAGGTAAAATGACTTTTTAGGGCTCACAGCAAGGGCTGTTCTTCATCCTGTAAAACCAAGCCAAGGGTCCCACCCCCTGGTGGAACTGCTAATGCTTCAAACACTCTTACTTTGATCTTTAAACCATCACTCCAGGAAACCAGAACATTCCCAGCTCTTCTTTTTAAGGTGTATATGAGCTGTGCTGTAACTGAAGTTATCTGGCTGGTGTCAGGGGCTGATGTGTGGGGCTGATGATTTAAGAGAGGCCCTTTTTTTATCCACGGGGAAGTCTGGCTTAACCTCCCAGGAAAGGCGAGCGCTCAAGCGCTGAGCTACCAGCACATGCCCTGCCAGACCCAGGGAGGAGCGGCCGGACCCTTACCTGTCGATGCTGATCACGCACAGGGTCATGATCGAGGCTGTGCAGCACATGACGTCCATGGCGATGAAGACGTTGCAGAAAAAGTGGCCAAAGATCCACTTGCCGCCGATGAGGTCGGTGACGCTGACGAAGGGCATGACCGCCACGGCCACGGAGAGGTCGGCCAGCGCCAGGGACACGATCAGGTAGTTGGAGGGCTGGCGGAGCTTCTTGACGAAGCACACGGAGATCACCACCAGGCAGTTGCCAGCGATCGTCAGCAGCGTGATGAGCGTCAGGATGGAGCCGATCACAACTTTCTCCACTCTGCCGTAGTTGATCTGCTCCCCGCAGCCCGAGGCATTGTCCGGGGACGCGTCCCAGGTGGGGAGCGGGCTAGCGGTCACCTCGGGAGCCCCGCCCAGCAGGTGAGGCGTCCAGGAGCCCGCCACCGGGTCGGCGCCGTCGGGGCTCAGGTCGGGCAATGCGCGCCCCACCTCCGGCAAGAGAAAAGAGCGGAGGTGCCCGTAGAAGTCTGGGCGGCCGCTGCTGTTAACGTCCATCATCGTGCCTCGGTGCGCCGCTGCCCATGGAGCCGGCGACCCTGCCTCGCGCTGCGGCTGCCGGCCCGGGGGCTTCACTTGGCCGGTTCCGCTCCGCCCGGCCCAGCCATGGGGCGCGCGCCGGCCGCTGGGGGGCGCCCCGGCTCGGCCTCGCCGCCCCGCACGTCCCGGGTTCCCCGGCGCTGCGGACCGGGCGGGAGCGCGGGGGCGCGGGGACGCCCTGCGGGAGGCGCCTCCCGCACCGGCACCGGCCCCGGCTCCGACGCCGCCCGGGGCGCGCGGGCTCGCGAGCGGCGCCCGGCTCGCGGCTCAGCTGGCGGCCCCGCAGCCCGCAGCCCGCAGCCCGCAGCCCGCGGCAGTGCGCGGCGCGACCCGGAGCGCCGGGCGGCAGCGCAGAAGTTGCGGAGAGCGCCCCGCCCCTCGCGCCCGCCGCCGCCCCCCGCCGCTCCCCTGCGGCAGCCGCGTCCCCGCGCTGCGCCCCTCGGGCGCCCGGGACGGCTCTCGGGCGGGCCGGGCCCGCGCCGCGCCGCGCCTCCCCGCCGGGCTGGGGGCGGCCCCCCTCGCGCCCCCGCACCCCTGACCCGGTAGCCCCGAGGCGTCTCCGCGGCGGGGAGCTCAGGCCCCCCGAGACACCCCGGCCTCCTCACGGTAGCCGCCGAGCCCTGGTGGGGCGCACCCGGGAGCCGGCGGACGCTGCGACTCGCGGCAAAATGAAGAACCTGGAGAGGATTTTTTTTTTTTCCTTCATTAATTAATTTCGAGCACTACACCGCAACAAACAGATACTTCCGTTTCCTATTTTGACCACTTATGGGAGAAAGCGAGGATGGAGGAGATGCAGCCGATGGGGTGGGGGTGGGCGCGCGGGAGAAAGAACTAGGAGGGGGGAGAAATGTCTTCAGATCCAGGCACCCCAGGAGGAGCTGGGGCTCCGGGAGGGGGGCGCGGGAGGGGTTCTGTAAATCCTTTCTCACGCGCCCTCAAGGCCGCTGGAAACAGGCCTCCAGGCTCAGAAAATAGACCCTGGCTGCCTTTTGTATTCAGACTCCAAAGGCTAATAAATTGAAGTGAGGGTTCATTTTCTCGTTGCATCTGGACAGAAGCGGAGAAATGACCGGTTATAATGTTCTGCGGGAGAATCCTGAAAATCCCCTTCGTATTCACACCGTGTCAAAGTGGCTGATTTGTATTATTTGTGAGACTTACTTCACTCCATTTTATTTAAAGGTTTTATTGGAGGCCAGCAGTGGTTTCTTTAGTTTAAGACGCTAAAAATAATCAAATCTGTTTTCTTTTATAGTCAGGCCCCCAGTGGGTTATAAATACGAAGAAAAGGAACAGAAACCTTAAAATATATTGATCTGAGTGCTGAATAATACTCTCATTCTTCAAGGTGGATGTTAGTCCTATTTTTCTAGAGAAGGAAACAGTTATTGCAATCAGCTGGCAATAGGTTTCAAAGACAGGTTTATCTGGTTACTGTGTCCTGATTCTTCCTTCTCCAATTAAAAAAAAAAAAATGCTTTCTAACTAGGAAAAAAGATCCTATGTGGCAGGCCATTGTTTACAGGTCTCACTATAATGAATGTATCAGGGACTCTCTTCTAACTGAACACAAAACAAACCATCCATTCAGGAGATGAGTGGGAGATAATCTCTAGGCATAAAACAATACTATTTAATAGGTAAGCGGATGAATCAGGAAATTTCTACACCCTACAATATTCAACATCATTTCAGACAAAAGCTGGAAGCCTTTTTTTTTTTTTAACCCCTCAATACAGGGGAGGAAACAAAAACTGGTAGAAGTTTAATGACTTCTTCAAGATCATGCATGACGACATGATTCATTTTTTGGGTTTTCAGATTTAGAATTGCCTTAAGGCCTCTTAAAAATTCCCTAAATTTCACAAAATACTTTTGACTTTTCTCATTGAAACTTTTTAAACTAATTTTTTCATTTTTTCCCTTGAATACTCTAGTCAGTTCAGCTTACACATATTCTCTCTGCTCTTTTAAATAAAATTCCATATATTACACATAGAAAGTGAAAAAGCAATAATTCAAATTTTGTGTCTACAGAAATCAATATAATTTGTCACCTATTAAAGCCCTTACCCAGCTACTTATAGCAGATGTTTTTGCTCTAACTTTTTTTAATTGTGGGACATATAAACACACCAAATAATCATTAAAATGCTATTTTCAAAATTACTTCCGCTTCTATTTTCCATATCACATTAGGTCCAAATCCCCCTTGTGATAGAGCCGCCACCTCTATTATATTATCCCTAGTGATGGCTGAGTGTATTTGCTAAGAGTTGCTAGGTTTTTAATTTATAAGCTGTCACAATGCATAAACATAGTTACTAAAAATCAAATCTCAGCTTCTGCATCATTACCTAGCTCATGTTGACTTTTAATTTCATCTATCATTGTATTATTCCAAAATTCTGACAAAACAATCTGGAATTCTTTTACTTTCCCTCTCACCTTGACTAACTAATAATTCTATGTCCATATGTATACTTATGTAAATGCTTTTCCATAATTTGTTCACAAAGAAAAACCAAAAATACAGTTTGATAACATAACTGAACATCTAAATTAATTCATTTTGCCTGGGTTTCCTAGTGTCCTTAAAGTCCTTATCAAGCTGCTCCTTGCTTCAATCTTCTCTTGCCCATCCACTCTTTTGGAGTTATACCAAAAATAATAAGAGAAGTGTTGGCATCTAAATCATACGGCATGTTTAGTTTTTATCCCTTTTATTTCTTTCACTTAAAAAAATAGTTGGCTATATTCTCACTGCCTATAACAACATTCTCATAAAATTGTCAGTGAGGGCACCTGAGAATACAACTTTCTGATATTTCCAACTGGCAACCTCCCACTCTCAGAACTTCTCCTGGGGAGGATGTAGGAGCAGCCAAGTCTTACAACTGGAATTACCATCTTTTTATAAACTCTTCTTCCCTCTAGGTACTCATCTAGCCCATCAGAATGCATCTGCTTAATCATATCTATGCAGAACCACACATTCCCATCCATAGGACACAAGCTTAGAATAGTTTGTTTTCCCATAAACCAGCATCCTCTGGCAATCTGGTTTACTTTAAGAAACACAATTAAAATAAATCTGTGCCATAGGATGTCTTGGAAACTCACAGTTAAGCATACTAACTTCAAGTTGACTGGGATTCCAGTAACTTCTGATGTGTAATGCAACTGACTTCCTCTTTTTCACTTCTCTAAATTTTTTTCAGCTGCTCACTTTTATATCCCATTGCCTTGTTCAACAAAGCTAATTGTCTGAGTGTCCCTTGACCCCAGAAATGAATGAGAAAAGATTAAGAAAACCAGATTGCTTAGAGAGGTATAGTCCTAAAATTGCTGGGTACAAATATGTAAATGCTACCCTGTGGCTACCATGCAGTCATAGAGACAGAAAGCATCCTGGCAATGAGGATTGAATCTGTCAACACAGACATTGAGGAGGCTCAGCTGGGGTAAAAGCAGGTAGACTGGGGCTCATAGATATATCCCTTCTCCATCATCATCCTCTCACCGAAGCTAGTCAACGCTCTTGACTGTTAAAATGCTTTTCATATATTTATTTATTTATTTATTTATAGATTGGTTTATTTATGCATGCAAGATCTGGGTTACAGGCTAGAGGTGTGGGGGTGAGAGGATTCACCAGAGAGAGTTGGGAACAGAACAGGCAGACTGACCGAAGTACACTGCTGAGGGGAGAAGCAGGCGAGACAAGAGAGGTCTGCTGTGCCATGTGGGTAGCTCCCCGGCTGGCTGGGGGATTGAACTGGTGCTGCAGTGGCTGTGGATAGCTTCACAGTGCTGTGCTTAACCCCCTGCACCACCAGCAAGGCCCTTCATATCTTTATTATAGCACTTACCATTGCACGGTGCTCTTCCCGATTACACTGTGTACTCTGCAAAAGAAAGGATATTTTCTTATTTCTGTCACATACTAGGTGTGCAATAAACACTTATCAAATAAATTGAGTGTAGAATAATGCCTATAGCCAAAAGGCATTCATTATTTTAAATAATTCTTCGACTTCAAAATGAATTGTGAGTTTTGTTTTAATTTAGAGGTATGTGCCCTTTAATTATACTACTTTCATTGGCATTGTGTCTTAGTGCTGACTACAAAAATGTATTTTTTTCTTTGGCGCCTTTCATCTAGAAAATGTTCATTACCTTTATGCAATAAATTTAACCTTTAAAAAATTTCTCCCCAAAAAAATGAATGGAAAAATCAGATACCAGATAGATCCAAGAACACTTATTTAATTTTTTAATAACATTTTTTCTTCTACCAGAACCTTGATTGAAAGATAAGCGGTACTTGTACACCCCCTAGCGGGGAATCTGCTTCTCAGTACAAATTCTACAGGAGAGAACTTCAGGAGAAGCTTTATCCAGGAACAAATTACACATTTTCAGCTTCCATGGTCCAAACTCAAGTTTGGAAAAAATTTGGAGAAAAATTAAGTTCTTCAACTTAAAGACAGATTAAAAAACAACACTCACTCATTGATTGAGTCAACACTTACTGAGTAATAATAGATAACCAGGTATTGTTCTAGGAGTTCCTTTTAAAAGGGGTAAGTTACATGGGGCCTCCCCGGTGGCGCGAGGCAGTTGTGCGCTGGGCTGCGGGGCTGCCTGCAGCCTCTGCAGCTCTGGTTCAATACCCGGCCGCTGGGCAAGGGTCCCACATCGCAGACCTCTCCTGCCGCCCGCTGCTCCCCTCAGCAGTGTGCTTCGTTACTCTGCCTGTTCTGCTCTCCGCTCTGGCTCTGGTGACTTCTCTCACCCTCCCGTGCCTTTGACTCTACCCAGTGCTTGTATAAATAAATAAATAAATGTTTAAAAAAATAAATAAAAAAGCAGTCACTACTGTTTCTAATCTTCTAAAAAAATAAAAAAAGGGACAAGTTACATTTGCAATCCTATTGAATACCCATGTGGAGACATCAGCTGGGCAGATGCAAATTCAGGGGAAGAGCCCTCAAGAGGAATAGTACCTAGAGAAGAGGTCTGAAAAATTAACCGTGGAATGACCCAACATCTTGGGGTGAGAAAGAGGAAGAGAACCAAACTGAAAAACAAAGACAGAGAGACCAGTGAGTTGGGAGAGTTAAGAGAGATTGGATGCTTCAAGTCAAGGGAAGAAAATGTTTCAGGGAGAAAGGACTGATGAACTTATTCAGAGGCCAAGAATGATAAAAACTATCAATGGAATCATAGGGATACAAGTGACCTGTAATGGATTTAAGAGGTCAGGAGAAGAAAGAAAATGGCAACTTGGAAGGTAGACACCTTTTCAAAAGGCTAACAGGGAACTGAGACAGAAGCTTGAGGGACACGTGGTATTTAAAGATAATCAAACTAGAAAGAAGCCAGGTATTCACTGAGGAATTGATAGGATGCCATCTTATTCCATCTTTTCTAATGTTCTGTAGAATTTCTGTTGTACTTCTGTATTATTCAAAATAATATCTGTAATGAAAACTGTTCATGTCCTCATTTCCAGGTGTTACTGTGCCTGATCCACTCTTTAATCTCATTAATTTATCCCTTATCTCATTATTCCATCCACTAGTAATCACTGTCATTCAATAAATAAGTGCCAGCTACAAATTAATAGACACTAAGCTAAGTTCTGGTGATGGATAAATAAGGCAGGTCCCCTACTCTGTAGATGTTTACTTCCTGGCAAAGCAGTGCAAGTTACAGTGCAGTGTGAAAAGTCTCATAATGTGGATATGAATCAAAGATACAGGAGCCCAGAGGAAAGAGACATTGGCTTTGCCTGGGAAAACCAAAGAATTCACAGGGCTAACATTTCAGCTGAACTAGAAATTTCATCAGTAGACTAGAAGAATAGGAAGTGCAGTGCTAACAGGGTTCCATAAATATGTAAAACACTGGCCATATTTGTGTTATGGAAAATGATAGTTGTAGACTTGCTGGAGGCAGATTATAAAGAAACATGTGTCATACAAGATAGGTATCATTTTGCTGTATTAAAATATGTCACCTTATGTTCCTAAAATCGAGTTAAATATGACTGATCCCTCATCCTATTTATTTGATGGGAAATTCCACTGAGTCATTTTTGTGGCTTCTCTTGTCTTTCCCCCACCTCCAGGTTGCATGATGGACTAGAATCTTACACCTGAAGAACATTCCTAAAGGTTGCTCCATTTCTCACTGTTGTTCAAGTCCACCTAATTCCATGAAGCAGCACAGTAGCTCTTGTATCTTTCAGTACTATCGGAAGCTGGACTGAAGCAGAACATATAGCGCCTGAGGCCCAGAGGTGGGGCATCCATTAGGTTTACCCACTAGGTTTATCTACTTCCCTCAACATCACTAAGGAAAAACAAGCCAAATCTCCCCCCACCTTATGATCAGGAAATTTATTTCTTCCCCTTTCCCTCTGACTTTCTGGAACTTCCCTCCAAAAAAAAAAATCAGAATTACATGATTTTCTGAAATTATAGTAGCAAGCAAACAAAGTACAATCATCCTTTATTTGTTCAGTGGTTACATCCCTGGGAAATTCTGGGGTGTTGTCCTGTGCCTGTACTGAGTAGGCACCAGTAGCATAACCTCCAGTTATGACAACCAAAGTTGTCTCCAAACATTGCCAAATGGATCTTGTGAAGGGGGCCGAAAATCCCAAGCCAGTAATATTCATTCCAGGTAATTTTGTTTTGTTATAACATTGATGAGAAATGAAAAATCCCACCATTGTTGAATAAAGCAGTGATATTTGAGGACCTGCTGTATAATAAGTGAATATAAGTGAATATAAGTGAAGTCCTTGCTTCACTTATCCTGGAGTTATATCCCAGTAAGCCCTTCATTAAGTTGAAAATGTTGTAAGTCAAAAATGCATTTAATACACCTAACCTATGATGCCTTTTTGTAGACATAATGGGATGTAAAAACACAAAACACAATATCCCCCCCAATGCTGACAACAAAATTCACTGTAGAGTATGAAGTGTCATGATGGAGTGAAAGTATCATACTGCATATCACCAGCCCTGGAAAAGATCACAATTCAAAACCTGTAGACTAATGTCAGTGTTCTGTAGACTAATGTCAGTGTTCTGAGAATGCTTAAGGTAGACTAGGCTAAGCTATGATGCTCTCAAGGGAAACAAAAATCAAAACATTATACGCCCAAACTGGATGGCATGCAGTAAAAGCAATACTGAGAAAGAAGTTCATAGTGATAAACGCCTATATTAAAAAAAGGAGATTTCAAATGAACAATATAACTTTTTATCTCGAGGAACTAGGGAAAGAACTAATTAAGCCCAGAGCTGCCAGAAATGAGGCTATAACAAAGATTAGAGCAGGAATAAATTTAAAAGAAAATAGCAAAACAGTAAGAAAAAAAATCAATGCAACTTAAGAGTTGGTTATTTTTTGAAAGAAACAAAACTAGCAAACATTTAGCTAGGCTAAGAAAAAAGAATCTTCAAATAAATAAGTCAGAAATGAAAGAAAAGACATTATAATTGATGTTACAGAAATAAAAAACAATCATAAGAGGCTACCATTAACAATTATATGCCAATAAATTGGATCACTTAGTGTATGTTGCTATTATTTGTGATTCAAACAACATTGAATGCCTTTACTGAAGTACAGGTTTATTATGTATGCTTGGTTTTGACTTGTAATTTTAGGTTGAATTTACTAACTAACTATGAAGTTTGTAGCAAAATTTATTTCTAAAGTCAGTGATAATTAATTGATAATTGTGGTTGAGAGTGGTGCTTCTCATTTGGAGCAATTCCATCTTCATCCTGAGTTAAAAACTCACAAAGAAAATTTATCACTGGTAAGCCATTGAACTGCTGTGTAGTAGGGAAAATCCAGACTTTCAGCTTCTGTTTCTGACAAAAATTCCAGGAAGAATGAAGTTTATGACTGACACTATTTGTTCAATAACACATTTACATTTTTTCAAATATTTAAAAATGTACAAGTGATTCTTAGCTTGCGAGCCATACAAAAACAGGTGGCAGACTGGATTTGGGATCATGACCCATATTTTCTAATTCCTGATTTATAGTAACTATAACAGGGTGGTCCCCAGGAAAAGGGGAAGTTCCAGGTTCCCTGCCCCACCCAAAGGAGGATGGAGCTGAAGAGAAAAGAAGCGGCAGAGGAGACTGAGAAGGAAGGAAGCAGGATGGAGCCAGGAGACCTGGAGGAGGCGCATGGAGCCGAGAGACATGTGAAGAAACTGCGCTTGTCTTTTGGTCGTGGACTGGGTGACACAGATGTGGGTGACAGACCCATCGAGAGGTTAACAATGGCAACTTTCATCTTGATTTTGATTTTGCTCTTTTCTTCCCACACTTTTCTGGTTGTTTCTGATCCTTTTTTGTGGGTCCTCACTGAAAGGTGCTTTGGACTTGTGGCAGGCTTTGGGGCCTTGTTCTGGGCCATCCTGCTTGGGTGGACTTTCACCCACGAGGGGACGGGTAACTTTGGGTGCTTGATTTAGAAACTAGATTCTTTGCCTTTCCTGTATTGATTCCTAATTGTATTAAAGTTCCTTTTCATTAAAGTCTCATGTGTTTTGTGTTGATGCGGCGCATGGCAGAACCTATTTATTTATTTATTCATTCATTTTTCAAAACTGTTTTTTTTTTTAAAGATTTATTTATTTATTTATACAAGCACTGGGTACAGTCAGAAGTGCGGGAGGGTGAGAGAATTCATCAGAGCCAGAGGTGAGAGCAGAACAGGCAGAAGGACCGAAGCACACTGCTGAGGGAGCAGCGGGTGCGGCAGGAGAGGTCTGCGGCCGGGGATCGAACCGGCGCTGCAGAGGCTGCGGGCAGCTTCGCAACCCAGTGCTCAACCACTGCGCCCCTGGGGAGGCAGGGCAGAACCTATTTAGAGCAGGCAGGTTTGCGGGGTGTGTGGTGCCCCTCCCCCTGCCCTATAACATAACTACATACAAGATATTTGTAAAGCTTCAAAATTCTTATATTACCCTGTTTAGTTCTCAACATAAGGTACTACAGTTAAAACAATTTCCTTTTTTGTGTTTCATTCAGAATAATGTTAGTAACTGAAAAAGGCAACTTAAGCAATTCTTTACAATGTTTGAAGGTTCAGATCTGAGTACCTTTTTTGGACCATTGCCTTCAACTAGGCAATTTGGTGCTGCAACATGAGGTTATACCAAAATTTTCTTCTGTGGAAACCAGCATCTGTTCAGAAAATGAACTAGAGTATTTCCAGTCAGATGAGTTTTCCAAAGACACAATTTTACTACACAATAGACCCTTGAACAGTGTTGGAGGAAGGGTTGTGACCCCCCAGCATAGCTATAAATCTGAGTATAACTTTTGACTCCCTGAAAACAACTATTAACAGCCTGCTATTGATTGGAAGCCTCACATGAAGTCATTTAACACATCTTGTATGTAATATATATTACATATTGTATCCTTACAATAAATTAAGCTAGAAAAAGGTTATTTAGGAAAATACATTTATAACACTGTACAGTATTTCTCCAAACCATAAGTTTACATTGTCTGTTTATAAGAAAATTCATATATAAACGGACCCATGCAATTCCAACCCATATTGTCCAAGGGTCAACTATATATATATATATATATATATGAAGATGTTGACTGAGAAAAGCACAACAAGGGTAAAATAAAATGATGGTGTTTATTTGGAGAGTCTTACATTTGCAAATCTAGGTGCATAGGCAGGTATTGTAAACAACCAAACCATGTCTTTTGCTCACATAACAGAAAGCCCAACTCTGAACCACAAAAATGTCTTTGCACAAAGGAGTTGAATATAAGAGTTGGCCACCAAGGCAATCAGCCAGCAAGGTTAATACTCCAAAAGAAGCTGGCTCTCCCAATGGAGGGGAGGAATGGAATGTGAGGAGGTACAAGATGCTAGGGGAGTGAAAGGCTAGGCATCCTCAGGTCAGAGGAGGTGCTAACTAATTCAGTAGAGTGTTTCTTTGGGGGTAACAGCCCAGCAGAGGCTTTCCCTGGTCTTATCAAGCTGGAGGGGAACAGAGAATTTTGTTAGAGCTGTAACACAATTAGTTCTCAAGGTTCCAGGAAATGAAGTTGGAGAATAAATCAGGTGGGGGGAAGGGCTTGTAAGGGAGAAGGGTAAACAAAGGAAATCTACAAAAATTCAACCCTGGGGTGATGGTGGGGGTGGGGGAAATCTGACTACTGTATCAGCCCAAATTGTTCCCCACTGGGGTCTTTGTTTAAAGAGGGTTTTAAGGAAAAAAGATGGGGTAAGAAGAATAGAATAGCAAAAATTAAGATTGATTGTAGATTATATCTCTTACAGTTCATTGGCTTTTAGTCAGTTGGCCTTGGTTACTATGAAAAGAAGTAAGAGATAGAGATAGATAGATAGATAGATAGATAGATAGATAGATAGATAGATAGATAGATAGACACATACATACTTACACACATACATACATATATAGATGGATGGATAGATTAATATATATACACTCACACACACACACACACACAAACACAGAGTATTGTCAGAGAAGGACATATCTACCTGGAAACCAGTTCTTACTGTTAGGGGCAAAGGATGTCCTGAGCTAATTCCATGCAGGCTTTGTGGACTCCACCCCCACTCCAGACCAAAGCTATCAAGACATTGGGAAAGACAAATCCCGTCACCACCAAAGGGAAGATGGCTGGGACCTGAGGGTGGAGTTGAGCAGCCAGGTTTGGTATAAAAACCAGACACGTGGGCCTTGGGATCTCTCTCCTCTTGGCTTCATGGCTTGTGTCTCGTGGCCAGCTCTCAGAGTGCCATTGGGATTCCAGGGCAGTGGAAAGGGTAGGGCACATTTAAGACTTTATTTCCCTCTTTTCTCCCTGAGTTGTACATTTCCTCATTTCCCCTTCCCTTATAAATAAACCTTCTATTAACCTTTTGTGTGTGCCTGCAGGAGAGTATTGATAAGTCCTTTTCAAGCGTGTGGGTGAGGACCCACAGTCAGGCACCCCATTTTATATCGGGGCTGCCCTGTAACATTACCAGTCAGTGAATTTCTTTTTTAAAGTTAAAAAGTTCAGTAGGATGTAGTTTCAGCCACCACATGGAGTCAGTTTTGTCATGCCATCTTGAGCATCCCTTTTCACCCACAAAAAAAATCAGTTTATATCTTTCAAGAGAGGTGTATGTTGAGATGGGGTAGGAGTAGTCCAGAGAATTTAAAGGGATTGTATCACTGACTAAAAGAGCCAAATCTGGTCCAGTGTTCTATGGTGCACTAAGATAGTTTCTCCTTTATAACATGAATAAAATTTTTTTTCTTTCAGGACTTCAACATTTTCTCAGCATCCTCTTTAGCTACTGGGAGCATGAAGCATATGTGGGCCATGGTTAGTTAGCATGGCTGTTATTTATATTGTATTTAAATGGAGAGCTCAAAGTAGTTTCTATCAGTAGCACAATAAATGGACTAAAATTTTGTCTTGACAAAATCTTGTCACATTGTGCTTGTGTTTCATAAATCTGATGTTAACACTGACCCCTGCAGAAGTTCCATCTGTAGTCATAGTTACCAAGTCTGACAAATCTACTTAAAATTTTCAAAATTCTTCTCCATACACAAAAATAAGCTACTTCCTAACGGTGTGCCTTTTAGGGGACACCATTTCCAAAAGATATTTAGTCATATCAAAATTTCTCAACAACACAATAGCTTTCATATATCTACTTGCTTATCAACTGCAATAGAAAAATGCCAGAAATAGCCTAGTTTTTTTCCCACATAATTTATCCTGCAAATGCCAAGTTGTATTTCTAGCATACAGAACAGGAGAATGTATAGTTATTATGTTTGCAAATGCTAGTTCTGTTTAGGACCTTTTATTTTTTTTTTTTTGCCTTCAATAAACATTTTTTAAAACTTGCCTTCAGTAAATGTTGTCTGAGCAATTTTTCCCCCGCTTAATTTATAACAATTTCAAGGTAACAACACTGTGATGGTGAATTTTATCTGTCAATCAAACAGAGTCATGGGGCACCCAAATATTTGGTCAAACATTATTCTGCCTGTGGGTATGAGGCTTTCTTTGAATGAGAATAGTGTTAGAATAGTAGATGAAGTAAAGCAGATTAACATCTCTAATGTGGCTGGGCTTCATCCAATCAGTTGTACTATCATTCTACATAGTATAAAAAGTACAGACCCTACTTCCAATAAGGGTATTCCCCTGTCTGATTGCCTGTGAGCAGGGACAATGGCTTCTTCCTGTCATTGGACTCATGTGGGTCTGCTACTCCTATGCAGCCTGTTGGCCACCATTTTGTTAAGTCCTAAACAAGGTCAGAATGGCCCAGTCAGTTAGGTACAGGAGCCCAACCCTGCAAGGTGCCCTTCAAATCAAACAAGAGTACAAAGATGGATCACACTGGGAAGGCTATCCATCACCAGGTATGACCAGGAACACCCCGGGGGCTGACGACCGATGTATGACAAAGGACCCCAGAAGCTGATCAGTGGAACACCTTGTTGATAAGATTAAAACCATGGCTGGAACTATAGCATCAGCTCTTCTGGGGTAATAACTTCTGAAGCTGCAGATAGTGGGACTTGCTGGTCTCCATAATCACAAAAGCCAGTTGCATTCTCTCTCTCTCCCCCCCCCAGCCCCCCCCCATGCTCTCTGGGGCGCTCCACTTAATACAATATTTACTTTACTTTTACTTGCATTATAATACCAACCTTGTTGAAATTTTAGTCCTTCTCTTTCCCCTCATTAAGTTTATCATCAAGCATCTGTTTCATAGACCAATTATACTTCTTCCTTTGATTTCATACATAATGGCTTCTTAAATTGTATTATTCGTCACAGTCATATTTTGCATCTTAAAGAGGGAGGAATGTTCTTTATTTTCACAACCAAGTAGGCTCTCTCATGCTAACTTTATTTATTTTTTTAAAGATTTATTTTATTTATGCATACAAGAGCTGGGGTACAGGCCAGAGGTGTGGTAGGTGAGAGGATTCACCAGAGACAGAGCAGGGAACAGAACAGGCAGACTGACTGAAATACACTGCTGAGGGGAGCAGCGGGGCAGGTCAGGAGAGGTCAGCTGCACCATGTGGGAATCTCCCTGGCCGCCTGGGGATGGAACTCAAGCTGCAGAGGCTGCAGATAGCTTCATAGGTTGTGTCTTAACCCCTTGCACCACCAGGGAGGTCCTAAAATAAATAAATCTTAAAAAAAAATCATTTTAAAAAGTGCTAATTGCAGTGTGGTTGGTAGACCAGAGTACTGCTTATGATAAGTGAGTACAGAAATGGAAAATGTTTAAATATGTTTACAGAACTTTGCCCCTGTCTGGATAGCCAAGCCACTAATCAGTGAATCCTTATTCAGCCGAGTATAGATGTAGTCGAATTAATTAGATTTATGACTAACTACAGACAACCAGTACTGGACTTGGAAGAATTGAGGGGGGGGGAGATGGACTGGCTCTTTGTCACAGTTCGAGAAGCATAAAACGAACAATTTTATGTGTCAAATAATTGATTTAATCAATCACCAAGAGTTGATTTATAAGAAGCTCCAAAATGTGGAAACCTCCAACGTGTGGGACATACACCACCTTGTACATTTCTCAGATGAAAGGCGTAAAACATTTTAATTTTGTCGCTCTTCTAACAGAGCCCTCTTTGGCCGAACCAGTGGTGGCGCTGACTGCTCATCCTCGGGACAGCCCTGCCACCTTGTGGTAGAAGAAGTCATTCCCCGAGGACCGCAGGCTTCCACACTGCCAATTCTGATTGGGCAAAAAGACCTTTTTCCCTGGCAGTCCTTTTTCAGGATCTTCCGTTTCCCGTCGTCTTCCCAAGAAGTTCATATTAAACAACGGAAAGGACTTTAGGGGAAGACAACAAAAACAAGTTGTTTAGGTCTCGCCCCTCCAGTTCTTAGTAAAAGTGTCTAGTTCGTGCTGTACAATAAAATACTGTACAAGTGCTTCTCATCTACCCCGCTTTCTACATCGCTTTTGTTTTGTTTTGTTTTAGAATTTTTTATTTTTAAGATTTATTTATTTATACAAGAACTGGGGTACAGGTCAGAGGTGCGGGAGGGTGAGAGAATTCACCAGAGACAGAGAGGGGAGCAGAACAGGCAGACGGACCGAAGACACTGCTGAGGGGAGCAGCAGGCAGGACAGAAGAGGTCTGCCGCTTCATGTGGGTCTCTCCCTGGCCAGCCGGGAATCGAACCCGCGCTGCAGAAGCTGCGTACCGCTTCACAGCATGGTGCTCAACCCGCTGCGCCACCGGGGAGGCCCTCTACATTATTTTGTTGGCGGAATCGTGGAAGATTTGAATCCCTCCCACACAACTGAACACTTTTACTCAGAAGCAGACAAAGGGTCGAAGCAAGCCTCCTAATTTCAGCCGACTGATAATTGCAAATCCCTGTGCATCAACAGGAAGGAGGGAGGGACAGTGCAAGTAAACTACAATTCCCAGCATGCCTAGCGGGGCGGCTGCGCAGACGAGAGCGGACAGGTCATGTGACTTCAGCATGGCGGTGTTTGCGGATTTGGACTTGAGAGCGGGTCCCGACCTGAAGGCGCTTCGGGGGCTAGTGGAGAACGCTGCTCACCGTGAGTTACCCCGGTTTTGGGAGTCGCGGTAGCTGTCCAGCCTCTTTGTTCCCCCGATCTCCAGGCCACGCTCGGGAGGGGCTGGGCATAAAGGGGCTTGGTTCAGGACTCGGCATCTCTGGGATGTCCCCGGAAACTGACGCCCAAGGTACTGTTGCTCTCTTCTCGGGCTCAGGAAACGCTCCGACACAGGGGAGCTGTTACCCTCTCCAGCTCTTCTTTCCTGCACCTTGAGGAATCGGAGGCCCTTAGAGGGTGGAAATTTGCTTAGGACCCCATAGTTGATAAATGGCAGAAGCCAAGGCTTGCAAATGTACACTCTCCTATACCAGTGCTTTTAGCATCACCTTCTTCCGTCCTCTTATGCAAGTGCGGGACGCTGACGCACAAACTAGGAGGTCTGGGGGGATTCAGGAAGTCTGGGGAGAGGGGGAGTCATATGGGATGCTAGTGTTGGAATAATAATATTTAGATAGTAGCATTTAGTTATAGACAGGTAGAAAGATATATAGACAGGCATATAGGCACGTGGACGGGTGGAAAGGGAGCAGCATGGCTCAAATGCTAGAATGTTATTCGTATTTGAATCCAAGGGAAGAGAAAGCCCTGAGCGATAAGATCCCATTTTAATTAATGCACCTAATCATGACTGTTGTCTTCTTCCTTAGGCTGTAAAGTCTGGGGATAGAAAGATTTAAAAATAAAGAGGTTTTTGCAGGGAGATCCATTCCTCGGTTCTTAGTTCTCTAGAGCCAGTATTGATACTTTTCAGAAATGGTGCTAGATAAAAAGGAGTCCTTTTTAATCAAAGTAGATTGCTTATACCATTTTTTTGTCCCTTTTGTGACATTGTTAGTGTGCAGACTAAGGGGTATCCTGGGACCCCAGACTTCCTCACTCTGGAGGGGTTCTGCCATCTGCTGCATAAAGACAAAGCATACTTTTCATGCCAAAGAACTTAATAGGATTAGTATGCCTAGAGAGAAGAGAAAAAAAGATAGAGTTTCCCAATGAACTGACAAAAGTTTCCCATCCTCTTGTGGGTAAGTGTCCAGCCAAACAGGGTTGGCCCAAAGCGAGGCTTCTGGGACCTGAATATGTGCCACAGGTCTAAAGCACATTCTGACATTCTGGCAGGGAACCAAGGAGGGGGCATAAGGGGCCAGGCAGGTCTGGGAGGAAAGGAGCAAAAATCAAAGTACAAATCAAGGGAAGAGCTGGCATTGTTAGCTTCCCCATGTGTCTCTCACTCACCTCTCTTCCAAGTATCTCTAAATGTTTACAAGAATGTTCAATTTTTCTTTTCAGTTGGCTATTCAGTTGTTGCCATCAATCATGTTGTTGAATTTAAGGAAAAGAAACAGGTAAAATATAATTTCTGAAGTTAATAATGACCAGGATTTATAATATTTGTGTTTATGTTGCTAATATGGAAGTTACAGATGACTTAGTTCTTAACTGTACTACTTAGTTCTTAAATGTACTCTGTATTGTTCTTATTCTGTATGTTAACAGTTGAGCTGTTATGTATCTATGCAGTGAAAGGTTTTTTTTGAAGTACTATGGGATTGTATTAGGAGTCTTAAAATTAATTTGGTGTTACATCATTTTCAATAACAAGTTTGTTGTTGATAAAACTGTAATAAAAATATTGAGTTCTTATAATTTTATTGTCATGGACACACTAATTTATTTCCATTTTAAACTTGTTTGTAAATATAATTTTTTCTGTTTAGGTCAAGAACTAAACCTTACAGATTATTCACTCTAAAAACTGTTTTTCATCCCCTTTGGTCACTAATGTTCTCAGCTATTTTTGTGCTCCTTAGCTTTTTTTCTTTTTTTAAAAAAAAAGTTATTTAGTGTTTCCAAATACCAGAAATTAGATTTCTTTTTTTTAAAACTGTCTTTTTAAAATATCTTTTTTCTTTAAAAGATTTATTCACTTATACAAGAGCTGGGGTACAGTCCAGTGACGCAGGAGGGCGAGAGAATTTACTACAGACAGAGTGGGGAGCAGAACAGACAGACTGACCAAAAGCACTGCTGAGGGGAGCAGTGGGCGAGATAGGAGAGGTCTTCTTCGCCACGTGGGTTGCTCCCTGGCCGGCCAGGGATTGAACCTGCACTGCAGAGGCTGTGGACAGCTTCACAGTGCTGCACTCAATCTGCTGCGCCACCAGGGAGGCCCTTTTTAAAATAGCTTAAAAAAAAATCATTGTAGGTTTTCAATTATGCTTCATCTCATTAATGTACAATTTAGGGTGATTTTTTTTTAATTGTGTATTGTAGGAAATTGAGAAACCAGTAGCTATTTCTGAGCTCTTTACAACTTTGCCAATTGTACAGGTACGTGTTGTTTGAGAAGCAAAATAACCTGTTGACTCATTCAAATATGCCCAATTATTTGTGTGTTTCTCTAACCTGCGCTGCCTCTTCCTCTATCTACCAGTCTTTTCATTCCATCAAGACTCCGCTCTTCTTTGAAATATTCACTTCCTATAGATTCAGTACTTCTTTGATGATCTTCTTACTTGGAAGTCCTACAGCCTCTAAATTACCTCATTCTATAGTTTAATATACATACATCTTCTCTAGCTGTCTAATAAATACATTGAGAATCAAGATTAGGTTTTACTGATCTTTCCCATCCTTATTGCTGGTACTGTTTTAATGAATACTTTCCACTGGCAAAGAAGAAAATCAGTCATTTGTATCTTGTTTTTTTGATAGCATGTTTTTCATTGTAGGGGAAATCAAGACCTATAAAAATTTTGACTAGACTGACGATTATTGTTTCGGATCCATCTCACTGCAATGTTTTAGTAAGTTGATTATTTTTCTCTCTTTTTTGACCTTTCAGATTCTAGTCATTGATGTTAAATAGTGTTGTTTTCCACCGTGCTCCATTCTTACATGACCTCTTCCCCCACCTTACTTGACACCTGCTTGCTCTCCTAGTCCTCAGAGTTCACATAGTTTACAGATATCTCTTCTACTCTTGGAACTTGTATCATGCTCCTTTGCCAACCTTTTATTACTCATTGAACTCACACAAACCAGAAAGAAGGTGGGTGACAGTAAGTGTTAATAGGTGCGGAGCCGAGAAGAGTACTCTCATAGACAGGATGAATTATACAAAGATCCTGAAGCCAAAGAAAATACCATGTGCTCTGGGATGAAATAACACCAGTAGGAAGTACCAGGTGAACTGGCCAATCTGCAATGCGGTTAGGGGACCAGGCATGGGTGAGCAGTTAGAAGCCCATGAGAGTTTTAGCGAAGGGAGTAAAATTAGGTTTGCATTATAGAGAATGAATCAGAGGAGGCTAAGTAGGGAATTTGAGAGCTATTCCTGGGGGAGGATTGGTGGGATTTATTGATTGATTGAGCATAGGACTCTTGACTTCTGATGTGGCCTGAGCAACCAGGTAGGCGGTGCCTTTTCCTGAAATGGTACATGATTTTGGGGTGTAACGAGTTTATTGTGAGCAGTAGGAAATAAACATGTGGCCCTCAGAAGAGTGATCCCAATTAAAGATGCTGATTTGGAAGTGGTCACCCTCTGAAGGGTAATTAACATCATAGGGATGGAGGAGACTCCCTGGTCAGTTTGATGTGGAGAGAAAAGGTCTACAACAGATTCCCAAGGAACTTCAGCATTTATTGCTGGAGTTGAGGAGCGTGAGCTGGAAATGGAGACTGACAAGTGCTGAGAAGTAGAATGACAAGGAGAACAGTGAGGAAGGACAGGTAAAGACAGGTCAGGGTCAGCACTGGCATCAGTGTGTCTGAGTAGCCAAGGAGAAGAGCTAGAACATCGCTGTAGAATATTTTGGCAGGGGACTCACTGTTTTTCTTTGCATAACCAGTGTGGAAATAATAGGGATGTAAGGAAATGCAGATGGTATGTCCTCACTTTGCTTGAGAAATTTGACTCCATAGGGACAAAGAAGGCATAGGGAAATTATGAAAGAGAACCTGTTGTCTAGCTCTTGTTAGATAGGAGAGGTTTGTGTTTGCCTGTTGAGAGAACAGATTTAGTTGGGAAGACAGAGAGGACTCTGAGAAGGTGAACTCTTACCTTTAGCTGGAATGGACTCCTATCATAGAACAGGGGTAACAGAGGAAAGGCCAGACTCCTTTTACAGCTGTGTTCTGGTTCTCTGCCCACGTAGACAGGAAGCTGACTTTTAATAGGTCATAAATACCTTCCTTTACTGTTGTTATGAACATCCTGGCAGCCCTTCTCAAGTGGGAGAGGGCAAGCAGAGAGAGAAAATCCTGGGTCCTAGCTTTTTCTAAGACTGGGAGCCCACGCTCAATCAGCACAGGTCTACTCAGCAGGCCCTCTCACCTACTTAAATACAGCACATTTTTCTTCTCTTAAGCACAACTTTAACTTGTGATACCTTTTCCTTTTTGTAAAATAAGAAGCAAAAATTTAAAAGGTTCCGACAGGCGAAGATGAAATATCACATATTACCCTGTTACTCAGAGTTGTTACATTTAGAACATATATATTTTTTCCACTCTTTTCAAATGCACACACATACAGTATATGTTTCAGATTTTCTTTTTGTAAGTAATAACTTACAAAAGTTATTGTAAGTAATAAATTTTTTGTAAGTAATAAATTTTTTGTAAGTAAAAAACTTTTTGTAAGTAATAAATTTTTCTCCTGTCTTAGTACTTTCAGGTATTTTCTTGCACATCTAATTTGTATTTAACAATATTCTTAATGTCAACCTTGTCATGTCATGCTTTCTCATGTGTATTTCTTATCTAACAAAAAGAACAAAAAGAGATAGGGAGTTCCATTGAGGCAGACATATGCCATAAATGACTTTGTATCCTCAATGCCCCTCACACAGCAGGTGCTTAGTAAATATCTGGCAAGGTCCTTCACCTGCTTATAAGAGCAAGGGCTCTCTGATTTGATTTGTGTGTTACAGACACAGTGTTTGGTACACATTAAGCGTAGCCCTGGAGGGAGGGAGATGATTTGTGGCATGGGTGTTGGTATTCACATTCTCAAGCGCTTAGAAAGTCTCTTCTGCCAACGCAAAAGCAAAGTAGAAATGTCATTGGCATATTAGAAATGTAAGGTGCTTCAAATATAAGTGTGGCCAGGCTAGTGGGCCGAACTTCACCTATGTGTTTTTTGCTACTATAAGATAACCTTCTCTTTGTATTCATAGAGAGCAACGTCTTCAAGAGTTCGGCTGTACGATATTGTTGCAGTTTTCCCAAAGACAGAGAAACTTTTTCATGTAAGTAACAGGAAATAGAAGAAAATCGTTTTTACTACTTCTCAGAAGTCTGATTTATGCTTTTGTGGTGACCTGTTTTGCCCCATCTGGAAACTTTAAAAATATTTCATTAATACTGTGAGTTCTGAAATTCCACCAGTGTGTGTGTAGTTGGAGTATATTTTTCGTTTTGTTTTATTCATCCTGCTAGACAGTTAATTGACTCAACTTGTAAGAGTCCATCAGGTTTTCTTCTGTTTCTTGACCTCTGCTTCATTCATTCATTTGTAACTTGTCTTATGTAAATATTGTTCATCTCTTTCTGACTCTAAAGCCACATCAGTTTGTGCCCTTCCTACTATTCACTGCTGCTGGGGAAGGAAGGAAAGTACGGGGTTCTCCTGTGGTGCACACACTCCCATCCATGTTACAACTTCTTTGCATGCTCTGAGGTGTGGTCTATATGTCTGCCTGATCATGGAGCCTTTGGTCTTCCAGAAATTCTTTAAAATCAACCTTCTGCTAATATTACCCCCCTTTTTGTTCCAAGAGCCTTTGTAAATATAAATTTCATTTTGTGCTTTAAAAAATTGCCATTTCCCTGCCTTTTCAGGAGGGAAATCCATTTGACATATACACTCATTTTGTCAACTTGAGACAGAAGCCACTGGGCATTTTTATTATTATTATTATCATTTTCTTTATAGAGGGGATGAGAGGATTTACTAGAGACAGTGAGAGCAGAACAGGCAGATCTACTGAAATACACTGCTGAGAGGAGCAGCAGGCGAGACAGGAGAGGTCTGCTGCACCATGTGGGTTATCTCCTTGGCCGGGGATCAAACTCATGCTGCAGTGGCTGCCAATAGCTTGATGGTGCTGAGACTTTAACCCCTATGCCACCAGCGAGGCCCCACCACTGGGCATTTTTAATGATTATGAAAAAGGAAAAAAAAACAACTGTAATACAGTTTTTCAGGAAAATGTTTTACTGTGTAAAGTGAGGTATAAACACTTTAGAAAGTTCTGAATATTGTCTTTATGGAAAAAGTATCCATCTACTAAGTGTATCTCCATCAAAAGGATATTATAGGAAAAAAAATCCTGGTCATTGATGTTTTAATTTTACAGGCTAGTTTATTTTTAAGCAGAATCTTTTAAAATTGTAGGGAATTTTTCACTAAATTTATCCAGTAGATGGGGCTGTTGTCTAAGGAGGTGGATGTGTGGTAAAGTTAGATTTCTAGGCATGCTGTTAGTTCTTAACTGTTTATATTAATGCAGAGAAACAATACAAATCATCCATGAGTGCCTTTATTTTGGTGACACCCATTGTAAAATGCTCAACTATAGTAATCTCAATAATTTTATTTCAGAAGAACAGATGAGTAAGTTTCAAGTAGTATATAGAGCTAGGAACTTCTGGATTTTAGAATACACTTAATTTCAAATAGTGATGTTTAACTTATTTCTCTTCTAACTGGTTTTTCTCAGACAATTGAAAAGTTTGAATTCTAAAGCACGAACACATGCTTGCTGGTGGTGGGCAGAATAGTAAGTAATAGTCTGAAAGATAGAAGAAAGCTATAAATAACTCACAAAGTATTTATTTGGAATTGACACTGTGGATCTATTCAATGAGTTATGTGAAAACACAGTTTTTAAAATTGGAATGTCTTCCTTTTATCTGTCCAAATCTTACCAAGACTTCATTGAAATTAGTACGCTCTGTCTTGCATAAAAAATCATTTTAAATAAAACTTTTGCTAGTAAATCATGGTTTGGAATCAGGTCAAGTGCAAGCAGTTTTGTTGTTTAACAAACCTATTTTATAAGTGATTTTATTTATTTGACATGCAAGTTGATTATGGAATTTTAACTGATATCCATGTAAATATGATATTCTAAAGCTGTTAGATTTGCTCTCTGAGATGAATCATCAAAGTATATACATACACAGATGTTAACAATTAGAAGTATGAAATCTCACCACCTTAAATAGCATAGTTTCCATGGGCAATGGCATACTGTTTTCCACTGAGAGTATCTGTAAGGTGTCTCATAGATAAACCCTCTCCATAGCTACTCCAGGGGAGAAGGCAAAAATGAAAGTTTGTGAAGGTAGTTCATTGACTTCTTGGGTAAGAGGCAGTGGTGGAATGTGGCAGAGTGAGTGGCATAGTAGCTTCAGGAGCTGCTGAGTCAGCTTTTTCTATTTAGGACTTAATGTGACTGAAGAGGATGAGGGGAATTCAGGTTACCTAGTGGTCTCCAAACTGATTAAATTTCACACCCTACCAAAAAATAAAATCACCTTTGCATTCCCAATATATGTATGCTACTTATAGATTATTTGCATGTCCCATTATGACTAATATGTGCTATAAAATAATATACATACACAAAACAAAATAAATTTGAGAGCGAATTAAAAACTAATGGACATAGAAGTTCTATTTTCTTTCTACTTCCAAAATCCATGTCTTTGAAGAGCACTGCTGTAGAGGATGCTACCAGTACCTGAGGCACGAGGAAAGGGATATCTTTCAAGGCATTGTTTCTCAAGGTGTGATCAAGTTCTACCAGCTTCAGAACTGCCAATGATATTTGTTAAAATGCAGACAATTAGACCCCACTTACTGAATGTATCTCTGAAAGTGGGACGTAGTAGTCTCTATTTTTAATAAATTCTTCAGGGGGGGTTTAATTTACATATAAATAAGAGGCACTGTTTCTGAACTGCTTTTTCCCCCATGGGTAAGCCTGGTTCTCCATTGCATGTTTTTTATAAAATACCAAAATGTATTAACCTGATATCCATGAAGGTGGCTTGGGGGAGACTGTGATCCCTGCCTTCCTGTTCCCCCTGTTCCATAAAGCCAAAGATAAATATATGAGTATGTATATGCATTTTGGTGAAAATAAGCTTTCCTTAAATCCTCATAGGAGTCCTTGGTCAAAAAAAAGGTTAAGCACAACTGATAAGAATTCATACACAACTTACCAAAACTGTTTATAATAAGATTCTTGATTACTAGCTTTATTGGAACATAATTTAATCTTTTTAAAAGATTTAGAAAGCGTTTCATTATAATGTGATCATTAGCTCTTATTTTGTAGTTATCTAAATGTATCAACCAAGCATTTGCAATAATTGAACATTAAATAACAAAAGAAATCAGTTTGAGACATTTTAAGTTTGAGGTGCAAAGGAGAACCATATAGAGCTGTCCTTTGTAACTGAAAATTTATTATAATGCATGTACTTAAATCAACCTAAGGGATATTTTTTAATTAGCCCCTGTTGTATAGGAGAGGGGGAAAGGGAGTCATGCATAAGTAAAAAAGTAACCTAATTTAGCTTTGTTCTGGGGAAAAATATGTAACAGGCTTTTAAAAAATGAATCAGCTTTTCTTAATGAAAATCAACTTATGTTCATGATAATAAATTCAAACAGTACAAAGGAGTAGGCATTGAAAAGCACACCTTCCTCCCACCTAAACCTCCCTCTCCCTTCTCTTCAGAGGCTGCCACTCCTAACAGTTCTTTTCAGACATATCATGTACCTGATCCTTCATATCCCCCCCTTCCTTCCTTTTATTTTATTTTATTTATTTTTTAAAAGATGTATTTTTTTATTTATACAATAGCTGGGGTACAAGTCAGAGGTGTGGGAGGGTGAGAGGATTCACCAGAGACAAGAGTGGGGAGCAGAACAGGCAGACTGACTGAAATACACTGCTGAGGGGAGCAGCGGGCGAGACAGGGGAGGTCTGCCATTCCATGTGGGTCTCTCCACGGCCAGCCAGGAATCGAACCCATGCTGCAGCTTCATAGCGCTGTGCTCAACCGCCTGCGTCACCAGGGAGGTCCTCCCTTCTTCCTTCTTACCTAACCCTGCGTTGCTTTCACCTAATAATATATCTTGTGATGGTTCCATAATTAAGTAGTTGGTGTTTTCCATTGTATAAAGGAACCATGATTCCTTTAAGTAAAATTGAGAAATGTTTAATTGTGTCCTGTCTTTTGTGACTGTCTTTCCCCTGACATCCATGAACACTTGTAGGGTATATAGCTATATAGAACACATCTGTAGATAGATAGCTATATAGAACTCATCTATAGCCTATAGGATACATTCTGGTAGCTGAAAATGCTGGTGTGTGCCTTTGGAATTTTGATACCTATTGCTAAAGTGCTTTGTAAGACTGGCTTCTGATTTAAAGACCCCACAAATGCTTATTTATTCATTATTATGTCAGTGGTATATAACTGAACTCTTTGATCTGTGCCATTGTGATCTTTTTTAAAAAGGCAAACACAAGCTGAGCTTGTTTGATCTACTATTCCTACTTGTTCTTCATTCATTCTTATCAGAGTATCAATAACTCTTTTATGAGTTGGACATCCAGGGCCTTTGGGATGCGATAGATACTTCATGAACCAAATGTTTCTGCCAAAACAGAAAATTACTTCCCTGGCTTACTGTGTTACTATGAGTATGAGTGACTCAAAGCCAGGGAGCCTCTGATCACTACTTACTTTATAAAGCCCTGGGTGGAGCTAGGAGTGGCTGAAGTAGGGTTTCAGAAGAAAAAGGTGAAGATGTGAAATTCCCTTCACTACTAAAACTTGAGCTTACCCTCTTAGCTTTCTTATTCCCTCCTTACTGCTCCTCCTTACATGTAAGTAATTTCCCTTGGTCTGTGCCCCTGAGGCAATTTACTCTGGTGGTTTGAATTTGTTCATCAAGCCTGTATACACCAGCATTGTTAGTAAGGCTTACTTTTAATGCAGTATAAAACAGCTATTTTTTTTATGACTATAAATCAAATATTGGCAAAATCAGAGTCAGATAAGTATCTTCTAGAAGTGTCTTTTAGCTGTAGACTTAGGGTAGTAACTTTTCCCAGCTTGGTTTTATTTTCCTTCCCAGATTTTTCATTTTTCCGCATTTCCTTCTCCATTTATCTTATCTTTATGTAATATTTTTAAAAAGATTTTATCTATGCATACAAGTACTGGGGTGCAGGCCAGAGGTGCGGGGCTTGGGGGTAAGAGGACTCACCACAGACAGAGTGTGGAGCAGAACAGGCAGACTGACTGAAATACACTGCTGAGGGGAGCAGTGGGTGAGACAGGAGAGGTATCTGCTGTACCATGTGGGTCAGCTCCCTGGCTGGGGATTGAACTCACGTTGCAGTTGCTGGCAATAGCTTGATAGTGCTGAGACTAAACCTCTTGTGCCAGTAGGGAGGCCCTTTATGTAATATTCAATAAGACATACTCAAAAAATTGAGAAGGAAGGGACAATACCAAACACGTTTTATGAAGCCAACATTACACTAATACCAAAACCGAACAAGGACAACACAAAAAAGGAAAACTACAGGCCAATCTCCCTAATGAACACTGATGCAAAAATCCTCAATAAAATTTTAGCTATCAGAATCCAACAATGTATCCATAAGATAATTTACCACGACCAAGTTGGATTCATTCCAGGGGCACAAGGATGGTTTAACATCCGAAAATCAATCAACGTTATCCAACACATCAACAAAAAGAAATATAAAAACCATATGATAATATCAATAGATGCTGAGAAAGCTTTCGACAAAGTGCAACACCCATTCATGATAAAAGCCCTTGAAATTCTTGGGATACAAGGAACATACCTCAACATCATAAAGGCCATCTATGACAAGCCAACAGCCAGTATCATTCTCAATGGTGAAAAGCTGAAAGCAATTCCATTAAGATCTGGAACAAGACAAGGATGTCCACTCTCACCATTGCTTTTCAATATAATACTGGAAGTCCTAGCCAGGGCAATAAGACAAGAGAAAGACATCCAAGGAATCCAAATAGGAAAAGAAGAAGTCAAACTATCACTATTTGCAGACGATATGATATTATATATAGAGAACCCCAAAAACTCCACAGAAAAGCTAATTCAACTCATCAATCAGTTCAGTAAAGTGGCAGGATACAAAATCAACACGCAAAAGTCAGTAGCCTTCCTATACACAAACAATAAATCTGAAGAAGAAGAAATCAAAAAGACCATCCCTTTTGTTATTGAAACAAAAAAAATCAAATATTTGGGAATAAATCTAACAAAAGAGGTAAAGGACCTATACAAAGAAAACTATAAAACACTGTTAAAAGAAATAGAAGAAGACACAAAGAAATGGAGAGACATCCCCTGCTCATGGATTGGAAGAATAAACATTATTAAAATGGCCATCCTTCCAAAAGCAATATACAGATTCAATGCTATTCCAATCAAAATTTCAATGTCATTCTTCAAAGAAATAGAACAATTATTGATGAAATTCATATGGAATCACAAAAAACCCCGAATAGCCAAAGCTCTCCTGAAAAAAAAAGAAGGGAATGGAGGCATCAGACTCCCAGACTTCAAACTATACTACAAAGCCATAATCATCAAAACTGCATGGTATTGGAACAAGAACAGACATACAGACCAATGGAATCGAATAGAAAATCCAGAAATAAACCCACAGATTTATGGTCAACTAATCTTTGACAAAGGAGCAAAGAATATGCATTGGAGCAAAGAAAGTTTGTCCAATAAATGGTGCTGGGAAAACTGGGTCGCTACATGCAAAAGAATGAAGCTTGACCACCACCTCACACCATACACAAAAATCAACTCAAAATGGATTAAAGAACTAGACATAAGACCTGAAACCATAAAATATATAGAAGGAAATATAGGCGAAACACTACGTGATTTGCACATCAAAGACATCTTTACAGACACATCACCCAAAGCAGTGATAGTGAAGGCAAAGATAAACAGCTGGGACTACATCAAATTAAAGAGCTTTTGCACAGCAAAAGAGACAATAACAAAAACAAAGAGAAACCCCACCAACTGGGAGAACATTTTTGCACCCAACACTAATGATAAAGGACTGATCACAAAAATCTGCAAAGAGCTGATGAGACTCAACAACAACAAAGAAAATAATCCAGTCAAAAAATGGGCAGAAGAGCTTAAAAGAAACTTCTCTGAAGAGGAAATGCAAATGGCCAACAGGCATATGAAAAAATGTTCAACATCACTTGTCATCAGGGAAATGCAAATCAAAACCACCATGAGATACCATCTTACACCAGTGAGAATGGCACATATTAAAAAAACTAGCAACAACAAATGTTGGCGAGGGTGTGGAGAAAAAGGAACTCTTCTGCACTGTTGGTGGGAGTGCAAACTGGTCCAACCACTGTGGAAAGCTGTGTGGAGATTTCTGGACCTACTAAACATAGAGCTTCCATATGATCCAGCAATTCCACTCCTAGGTATTTACCCAAAGGACACAGAAACATCAATTCCAAAGAACACCTGCACCCCTATGTTTATAGCAGCACTGTTTACAATAGCTAAGCTTTGGAAACAACCCAAATGCCCAAAAATAGATGACTGGATCAAGAAGATGAGGTACATATATACCATGGAATATTACTCAGCATTCAAAAAAGATAAACACATGCAATTTGCAGCAACATGGATGGCGCTGGAAGGGATCATGCTCAGCGAAATAAGCCAAAAAGAAAAAGAAAAATACCGGATGGTCTCACTCATAGCAGGAATCTAGAAAACTTAAATAAGGGACCAGGAAAATGAATAACTATAAGATAGTGAAAATCAAAATCAACAAAAAACTATGAACCAGAGACACTTTTAGGGGGGCGGGAGGGGAGGGATTGGGGTCAGAATGGGGGGGCTGCAATTGTATGGGGAATATAACAATAAAATTTATTTAAAAAAAAAAAAAAAAAGACATACTCAAACCTCTCTTGAAAGTAAATTTAGAGTATTGCTCAACAAATAATAGCAAAAATTAGAACAAAAGATGGGGGAATTAAAAGTTGAAAAAAATGCGTTTGGTATCATTTGATTTGTAGCAGCTCTGCTTTGCCCATCTACGTAGACCATTTGTTTCTGTTAGTGTTTGAGCAAAATTCCACTGATAGCGCCTTGTTAACATTTCTACAGCGATTTAGTAGACTGATAAGAGCCATAGGCCTGGGACAATTCTTGGCACAAAAACAAATAATTTGTGGAATAAATGGACTGTGCCTACATTCCTTTTGACTTATTTTTTTCTTGGATTTCAGAACAGTCCGTTTCCTGTTTCTGGAACAATCTGAAATAACTTTCCAGAAACTGAGCCTTGCTTAGCAACCCATCCTTATTTAGCAGGCATGAGTTAGAGTCTCTAAGCCCTGTCTGTTGAGATGGTCTCTATTCCTCTGCTTCCACTAGATTGTAGTGAAATCATTTAGATGAAACTTGAAGGAATGACCGACCACTGACTTTGTAAAGGGTCAGATGGTCTTCAACACAGAACCACCATATGCCTACAGAAAAAAACGTATCTATTTTTATTTCTTTATAGAAGGTTTGACCCTAGCATCTCCTATTGTTAAGGAGCACCAATTTTCCTTTTGGCTTTACATCTGTTTTTCTTCTTGGCAGGTTGCTTGTACACACTTAGATGTGGATTTAGTGTGCATAACTGTAACAGAGAAACTACCATTTTACTTCAAAAGACCCCCTATTAATGTGGTAAGTATTGCACTTTCTATTTTATACTTAATCTGTAGAAACTTGGCAAAGACTGGAAAAGGAGCCGAAGAAATATCTTAGAAAAACAGGGTAGGTTTTCTTAGAAAAACAGGGTAGGTATTAAAGAGGCAGTTTAGAAAAGAGAGTTTTATTTTTATAGGCTGACTAAAAGAAGAAATGAAACTTAAAACATATCCAGTAAATTATCAACATGTTCTTGAAAGGCCTTAGAAACCAAAACTTATGAAGGTTATTTCTGAAAAAGATAGTAAATAACGATAGAAACTTGTAGCCTGAACTTTGAACATTAAGGGGACACAAGTCAAGAAAGAAGGAACCAAATAAGGAACCTTCTTTCCCCAGGAACCAGTAAGCTAGTGGGCAGGAGGGAACAGGAATGAAATGCACGTGGGCTGAGGGCCATGTAAAGTTAAAGACCTCATTGACAAGCTGGCCCACAGGAAAGCCCAGGGTTACTCTCATAATAACCCTAGAGTGTGGCCATGCATTCAGGGAACTGTTTATTCCTCCCTCTGCTGCAGAACTGTTCTCGTTATTCTTCTACATGATTTCTCTTGATGCCTCTACCCTTCGTCTTCCATCTGTCTCACCTTCTTCAAAGTCTTATTCCGTCATCCAGGTGTTATTATTTCATATCAGTAACTACAGGATCAGCCTATTTGCCTTCGCAGCCAGATCCTAGGAAGGGTTAGAGTGCTAGTTTAGAATAGTGGCTTCCACAGTTTGTTATGAAAAATTAGTGTTGAAGGAGAAAAAGGATTTAACACAGTACAGATTACATACCCAATCTTGTCAGAATTGAAAAATTATAAATATATGTATTCTTTCAAGATCCATAACTCCTTATTTTTTCTCTCTGTAGAATCACAACTTCTTCCATCTTTGTTTACCTGTCTCTGCTGTGCAGAAATGGGCTTGATGCCAAGAGTAAAGGGTGACTATAAGGGAAGAAAATTGATCTATATAGTGTGGAAAAATTGAATCCAGTGTGGAAAAATTTAAATTGACTTACATCCGATCCCCCAAAATAGGCTACTAAAACTGTATTTGAAAAGTGCCCAAGATTTAAAAGTCACATATTTAAAGGGAACAGGGCTCTTTTCTGAAAAAATATTGAAAGTACTAATGAGCTTATCACAATATTGGTTAAGCTCAAATCATTGAAACTCCCACATTCTTGCCAATACTTAACAATTAACAAGCAAATCCTTAATCTCCAAGTCATCACATTTTAGAGCTGGAGATGTCAGTTTAACAGCTTATTTATCAAGTACCGTGAAATGAAAGCTGGCATCCGAAACCTTTTAGCCCTCCAGTCACAGGAGTGGGACAGTTCTGATTGATTCCCTGTCACCTGAGACTCTGATGTGCTCCAGCCATCTCTGATAAAAGGTGCAGACTAAAACAGCATTGAAGGTTATGACAGTCCTATTGGCTTCACATATTTTTCCTCTCCATAGGTAGCTGTCTCTCTCTCTAGAAGTTTGCCAGACTTTTTACCAGCCTCAAACTGCCAACCCAGTTTTTATATAAATGGCCCTCCCTGGAATTAGGCATTGCAATGCCTTGTATGTTGCTTTTAGACTTACAACTTTTTTCCTCTCTCTTCACCTTAATGAACTCAGAAGGCATTTTCTAGATGGCTTTGCTCGAGTAAACCCATGTATGTTACTGTGTCCTTGGCCAAGGATAGCAGTGCACAGCATGTAATTCATGATGTCCCATGATAATGGCAGGCTTCCCCGTGGCTCTTGTGAGTGCTTTCAGTTGGTTTCTTACGAACACACCCTACTGGTCAGCCCAGGTAGTAAGCTTCTAGCGAGCACCAGCTATGCCCCAGTCCTTTTTATCTCCCAGTAGCTTACCTGTAAAGGGTCCTCCCTAAAATCTGTCAATCAAGTTGACATCAGGGCCAGCTTGGGAAACCTGGACAAACTCTGCTTATGGCTAGTCACTGGTGCTTGTGATTGGGTTAAGTGGGGCACCGGGGCGGCCTGAGGAGCAGGGTGTGGCCTTGAGACAGTAGCACCAGGACATCCGGGCCACCAGTTCCATCTGTAAGTTCAGGAAAGCTGCTGTTGTTTGATGGATATTTTTGGCTTCATTCCCACATTTTTCAATTTAAGAATTCTGAAAAGTAAAAATTTGACAAGCCAGAGGGATATGCAGTATTTAACACAGTGTCTGCTTTTTTTAAAATCTGGTGTGAACATTTTACATATGTTGTTTAATAAAAACTAGATGATGGAGTGGAGGGGAGGGCTGTGCGAGATTATTTTTAGTCTTCATCTAGCGTAGAAGTAGGTTGCAGTGTGAGTTGGTCAGAAAGCAGAAAAGTCCCTATTCATTTATTCACCTGTTTTTCATTTAAAAGAGAAAACTAGACACGTACACTAGAATATAGCATACAATACTTGAACTACAGCCCACGGTATAACATAACAGTTTGTTTATTGGGTTAAATAATAGTCCTTTGGATGTGAAGTATCGTTTGTATCTGTTCGGATCTATGGAGCAGAATATTTACACTGACGGATGGAAACAGTCACCATGAAAGCACAGCTCATGTGCTGGGTGTGGGTAACAATTGGATCTTGAGTCTCAGTCCTTGTGCTTCTTTGGCCAAGAGGATAAACTTGTTTTGGGCCATGAAAAGTTGAGGGGCTGTTTTTGTGAGGGGGTACTTCATCGGGCACTTGAGAAAACAAGATCTTAATTTGGATAGTGTTTGTGGCTGGTTTTTGGTGGTGAAAGAAGGAGCATTTAAAAAGGTAATTCATTAATCTTGTATTTAAGTGGCGACATGCCACGTGAGAGTAATTAGCTGAGGCTGGGATTGAAGAAGGCCTGGCTGTAGAGCACACCAGCATGCTCCACTTGTAAGACTTACAGCCCTTGTCCCTTTTGTTGTCTTCAACACATCTTAAGTAATGGTAATTTCAGCTACATAATTCCCTCTCCAATCTCCTATAATCTCTTCTGGAGTTTTGTAAGTAATTTGACAGGAATCATAACATTATCATGTGAAACTTGGTGTAAAGGGCAGGAATGGCCACTGAGCAAGTTTCCTGATCTAGCAGACTGGGTAACGGAGGAGTCAGAGTCCTCAGTGGCTTTGCAGGTCTTTTATTGGGGTTAACCAAGCTTATGGCAGGCTGGGGGGCCGGGAGGCTGGCAGGCCTCCCAGCCCCCAGCAGGTCTTCACTCTGTGGGCTCTCCGGCCTTCTCCCGGCTTCTGCTTCTCTTGCTTCTCTCTGGGCTTCTCTTTCAGCTTCTTCTCAGCTTCTACTAGCATCCCCATGACACTGCCCTTAAAAGCAGTCAGCCCAGGTGAATCCCATCTACCTATGCCCACACCCTACTCCAGGTACCTGCCATCAGGCATGCATTCAGGACCACAAGGATCCATCATCTATCCTGATGGTGGGAGTGCAGAAAAGGCTGACATTTTTTCCTTACCCTACACTTGGGTTTCTAAAAAATTGAATTCAACTCTTAGATAATCAAATAACTTCTGATTATTTAACATTTTATAGCTTATGCACTTGCATACTGGTTATGGCCCAGCAGCTTTAGGGTAGGGTAGAGTAGATGTTAATTACGTGCAAGATAGAAATTTTGCAGAAATGAGATTCAGATAATGGCACAACAAAGATAACACTTCTCTCTTAAAAGTTGGGGTTTGTTTGTTTTTTTGTAATTACATTTTTGTCGTGTTTCTCGAAATTTGTATCATTTCTTTGTCCTTTGGGTAAAATGTGAGTATGAGATAGAGTCAGAGTATGAGATAGAGATGAATTAAAAGATAAAATAACACATTGCAAGTGACTCCAGTTGTCTTTTTAGATATATGGGTAGGTACTCTTGATTAACAACATATATACGTAGTTGGTGTCTTTAGATAAACTCCTTTAAAAATGCTATTTGCTTCTTTTACATCTTTTATCAACCTGCTCACAAGCTTTGATTCTAAATCTGCTGTCATTCCCTACTGGGAAATGCTATTTAAAGTTACTTTAGAGCAGAGATCTTTGTTAAGCACTTCATAGTTTAGGTTCATAAGAATAACTTCATAGTTTAAGACGTGATCTCTATGAATTCAGTGTTTGAAAAGAATTTTTTTTAAGCATCACCTATCTTTACCTTCCCTTTGATTTTTTTTTTTTTCAATGTTAGTGCTATTCAGCAATGACTTCCAAGTTTATGGAGTTATTTCCAGTAATTATGTTTTATGTTCTCTGATGTTTTCTCCTCAACATTTCTTTTAACATTTATCCATTTTTATATTCATGATTTACCAGGTACACAGCAGGCAGGGGTACTGGGGGGCTGGGAGGCTAGCGTTCTCTGCTTCTTTTCTCGGCTTCTCTTCTGCTGGCATCCCCGTGACACCACCCTTAAAAACCCCAGTCTTAGCCCAGGTGAATCCCATCTACCTATGCCCACACCCTATTCCAGGTGCCCACCATCAGGCATGCATTTGGGACCACAGGGTTCTGTCATCTGTCCTGATGGCGGGAGGGCAGAAAAGCCTGATACTTTTAACTTACCCTACACAAAGTAAAAAGACTAATGCCATAAACACAGGGCTAATCTCCTCAATATATAGAGAGCTCCAAGATGTTGAGAAGTTAAAAATAAAAAGGTGAACAATCCAAATAAATGTGAAGAAGACATTTCACAGAAAAGGAAATACAAATGATCCATAAACATGTGAAACATATGTTGCTTAAATTCTTCATAATAAGAGAAAATCACATTAAAATCACCTATCTGATCGGCCCAAACCCAGAAAAGTGATTATACCCTGTGTTGTAAGACTGTGGGAAAGCGGGCATTCTCATACATTGCTTGTAACTGTGTAAATTGGAACAATCCCTATGGAGGAGTGGGTAATTTGGCAACAGCCATCAAAATGATAAATGCTTTACTCTCGGACCTGGTGTGTTCATTTCCTGGAGCTGCCATAACAAAGTCCTGTAAATTAGGTGCCTTAAAACAACAGAAATTTATTATCTCACAGTTTTGGAAGCTAGAAATCCAAAATCAAGGTGTGAGCATTTAGGCACCTTCTGGAACCTGTGGACAGTCCTTCTTTACCTCTTCCTAGCTTTTGGTGGTTTGCCAGCAATCTTTGGCGGTCATTTCTTACAGTTACATAACTTCAGTCTCTGCCTTTAGACAAAACCTTTTCTTTGTGTGTCTTTCTGTCTTCACATGGCCATCATCTTAAAAGATTCAGTCATATTGGATGGGAGCCCACCCTTTCCAGTTGGAGCTCATTTTAACTATTTAAATCTGCAATGACTCCAGTTCCAGATGAGATCACATTTTGAGGTAGTGGGGGTTAGCACTTCAATATACCTTTGGAAATACATTTCTACTCCTAAACCCTAGCAATCCCACTTTAGTGTTTATTCTCCATATATATTGAAATGACCCTAAGTCTGTCAGCAGTCTTGGTTAAATACCTGCCATACCTCTGCAATGAAATATTATGCAGCTTTAGAACAGATTGAGGAAGTTGGACATGGAAAACCCTTCAGGTCAGAACAAGATTGGAGCAGGTTACCTTTTGGGTAAGAAAGAGGAAACACAGTACATATTATTTGCTTATATTTGTATGAAGAAACTCTGGAAAAGGACACAAAAAATTAATGAAAGTGATTATGAGAGGTAGGACTAGGGTAGATGGAAGCAGAGATACAAGTAAAACTTTGTGTTACTTTGATTTCTGAATCATGTGAACAAATTATCTTCAAGAATGATACACCAAAAGAGTATCATACTTTTGAATTCAATAAAGAACTAATTTTTTATGAAATGAACAGAATCCATATATTCTCCCAGTAATCAACTCCCTATTCTTTCTCTCTTCTTTGTCTTAAGCTTTGCTTAGTTCTTTGATTTTCACCACCAATATCGCTTGATTCAAGTACCACACACCTGCCCCTGGTTTGTAGCATCATTAAGACTTATTTCTCATTAGTAAAGAAATCTGATCATCCACCTATTCCAGAACTTTTGGTCAGATATACGAACAAAAGCCAATCAGGCAGGCACTGTTACTCTTTATGAAAAGGCTTTTTATGAACAATCATTTGATGAGTTTAAGGCAATTTTCATTAAAATGGTCTTAGAAGCAGGAGCTCAGGTAATGAATGAGCCTGTATTTTATCTTTCTAAAAATTTCAAATAAGGTGTATGAGAGAAGTGTTCACAACCTTCAGGAGCACATTATCTTTAATTTCCCTGTCTCAGAGTTTTCTTAGCAGTTTTAAAGTGAACTTGATTAACATACCAAGATTAAACCAGAACTTTTTTCTTACAAAATAATGAAGGTGATAATTATGTCATTTTTCCTCCCCTCTTTACCCCATCAAAAAAAAAAAAAAAATGTGGGGGGTGGTGCTGTTATTTTGATCTGGTCAAGGGCACTAAAATTATAATTTCAACTAGTCATACTTTAGGACCTGGTCACCCAGTTCTGTGTATCATCCACATCTTTCATTTCTTCTCTCTTCCATCCTGCTGCCTTGAGTTTTAGTTCAGCAACTAGAAGGATAAGAAAGAGAAATATGTCAGCCTCTTCGGCTAGTTAGTAGTTTAGGTAATTGAAATAGCTGGGGGGGGGGGGTAGTTGAAAATTAGACTGCAGGAGCTATTTTGGTTTATCTTTGAATTTCTTTTTTTAAATTTAACTTAATTTTATATATATTTTACCTCATCCTTCCTTTTTGTACAGTGTGTGCTTTCTCCTTTCAGGTGTAGTCCCCACAAAATTCCCATCACCAATTCATCCTGGTTCCTTTTATGGTGGATAATCCATAGTGAAGTGCATGAACAAATGAGCTCTTCTATATAAGCTGTATATTCACTCAAAACATAAATATATTAAACAATAGTGTATAAAAGGCAGTTGTGTCTTAGATGTATCTTGAGACCAGCTCTCAAATATACCAGATAGGCGGGGAGAATGAGGTATACTTTCCTATGGCATTTAGAATATCATAACCGACATCATCCCCAGAAATAATCAACACAAGCCAAAGCATTCGAGGCGGGAAAAGTATATGAGAAAAAGGGAGAAGGGAAGGTTGCAGTGTGGAAAATAGCATGTTAATTCAGCTAAATTAATATCAGAACAATAGAGAAACCCAACATTAAAATTCTGGGAGCCTCAAGGCAGGAGGAAAAGTTAAGGTAAAGGAAGAGTGAGGCAGGGAGGAAATCTGTGTGCAGAAATGGAAGCCTGACAGGTACACCTGAGTTAAGTCAAGGTGGGTGGCCAGTTCTGGAAGAAAAGTTTTCTATTTCCTGTAAACACTCAGGAGTAGACCTCTAGCAGTCATAGCTGGACCAGTCCCAACTTGCAACTCTTTTGCCAGGCAGAGACTTGGACCAAAATGTCTGGTCTGTGCCTGCCTTCCTTCCTTCGCTGATTCAAAAGCAACAAAGTAGGGGCCTCCCTGGTGGCACAAGGGGTTAAAGCACAGCACTGTGACGCTAAAAGGCAGCATGAGTTCGATCCCCGGCCAGGGTGCTACCCACATGGTAAAACAGACCTCTCCTCTCTCACCCGCTGCTCCCCTCTGCAGTGTATTTCGGTCTGTCTGCCTGTTCTGTTCCCCACTCTGTCTCTGGTGAATCCTCTCACTTCCCACATCTCTGGCCTGTACCCCAGCTCTTATATGCATAAATAAATCTTAAAAAAAAAAAAAAAGCAACCAAATGACTGCCATTTTGAGTCTGATTATCATCTCCACCGCTGCTAAAGTCCTTCAAATGCTTCTCATTGAGGTTAAGATTAATCCTATCATTAGCTCTAAACCCTTCACAGTTGGTTCTTCTCATCCTCTTTCGCCTCCATCCACCAAAGTAACATGTTATGACTTTTATCTCCCCCTTCATCCACTCTTCCCAACCTTTACCTGCTCTGAGTGCAGCCTGCTCCCTCCAACCCAGAGCCTTTCGACATACCCCTCCTTCCTCCAAAAACGCTCCTCTCTCTGCTTTTTATTCCTTCCTCACTCACTCCTAGAATTCTCCTTGAGAGTGACTATCATTGTTAAAGTTTTGTCTTTTTATGTAATTATGTGATTATCTCTCCTAAACTCTAAGCTCTTAAAAGGGAAGAACTATGTTAACTCTTATCTACCATTCCAACACATAGTTGGCTTAAGACATAGCTGTCATGAATGGATGATGATACTGAGTCACTACACTCAGTGTACTGATGGGTTTCCTTCCCATTTCCAACCCATCCAGGCTGCTTTTACCTCTGGCTGCCTCCTATTAAGAATGCCTTAAATAGGGGCCTCTCTGGTTGTGCAAGAGTTTAAGACACAGCACTGTGAAGCTATCCACAGCCACTGCAGCATGAGTTCAATCCCTGGCCAGGGAGCTACCCACATGGCACAGCAGACCTCTCCTGTCTCACCTGCTTCCCCTCAGCATTGTATTTCAGTACATCTGTCTGTTCTGCTCCCCACTCTGTCTGGTAAATTCTCTTAACTCCCATGCCTCTCGCCTGCACCCCAGCTCTTATATGCATAAAATTTTTTTTTTTAAAAGAATGCCTTAAATAAGAAAGATTGTTTTTCTCATGTGAAAAAAAAAATGCCATGCTTTTCTGATAAGCTGGTCCAGACAAGACCTTCAAGGGCTGAGGTTTTTGCCATCTTTTTTTGCAGGGCATCCATGAGCTCAGCTAAAAATTAGGGACTCCATTGCTACAGAAAAAGAAGAGAACAGCTATTGGGGAGCAAAAAGTAGTCTCAGCCCATGCCTTGTAAAGGTATGGTAAGAGTGAAATATGCACAGAACCTCTTAGCATAGTGCCCATCTTAGAGTCAGCACTCGGCCCTCTTCTTGGATATGTTGTAATTATTCACTTCTGTCTTTTTATTCTTAGGTCAGATTGCTTGGTGTACTGTGTTTGAAGTTTGCCCTAAGTGTAGAGAACACATCTCTGTTTTCTTTTGGATAGTTCATGGCTTCTGTGCCTTCTGCCTCCCTCTCCTCAACCACTACAGGATTCCTGTTAATGTAAAACTAAACTCTGTTGATCAAATAGAGCCACAGATCTGATTTCTTCTCCTGTGGATGGTGCTATTCAGGCAAAATCGGTCTTTGTTTAAGACTACCTTACATGCAGGAGGTGGGTGTGGGAGAACTTCAGTAAAAATAAAGCAGGATAGTGTATGTTTATCCTTGACACTTTATTTTCTTTATTTCCTGTGAAGGCAATTGAACGAGGCGTAGGCTTTGAACTTGTCTATAGCCCTGCCATCAAAGACTCCACAATGAGAAGATACACGATTTCCAATGCCCTCAATTTAATGCAGATCTGCAAAGGAAAGGTATAGTTCCATAATTTAAGGATGTTTTTCAAACCTTGCAGTTTATTGTTATTATTACATTGGAATTGTCAAACTGACTCTTAAAGCCACAGTTCTGGGGCACAGAGAGATGAATCATGTAAGGGAGCAAACGATGTGTTGAAAGCCTTTATCTTTCAGAAAGGAATTTGCAATTTACCTACTGTGAAAAGAATAGTCTAAATAACAGTTGTCATCAGTGAGTTGAATTAAGGTTATATGACCTTTTCAACTAGTTTTTTTAACTAACCTTATCTTTAAAAGAAGTTGGTTTTATATAGAGCCTTCAATGTTAAAATGTGATTATAGGTATTTATATAAGTCTCTTCAGTTTTTTTTTACATTTATCTAAGATTAATATTGATTACTTTCTATTTTGTAGAATGTAATTATATCTAGCGCTGCAGAAAGGGTAAGTCTGGCATTAAGTACTTTGTTTTCAACTTTCAAGTTATAAAGCTTTAAAAAGTTTCTAGGGAAGAAATTAAAATGTTAAGTTTTCTGCATGTTTTTACTTTTAACTGCATTTGCTCATTGTTATTGCTTTGAAAATAAAATTTTATCCCATTCCTTTTCAGCTTCAAGTTTTCTTTATATAAATAGCTTTTCCTTTATACTGTTACAAAATGCTGTTCAAGGATCTTACAGTATTTTCAAAAACTTAAGCCCATTGAAATTAGAACTTAAATTTTATGCAATTGACTTCCTTATTTTTGGATCCTAAAGCATCCTATTAATTTACTGCAAGTGAAATCATGAACATGTTATGAATAACTTCTCTCATGTCTATTTTTTGTTCGTTTTATTTTAGCCTTTAGAAATTAGAGGCCCATATGACGTGGCAAACTTGTATCCTTTTCTGATGAAAACTTTCAGTTGAAATTTTCTATTAATAAATTTAGAATTTAATATGTTCCTATACTTTTAAAAAGATATTTTTCTTTACTTTACTGTTTACTGTGTTCAACACTGCATAGCTTCAAAAGCTCCGGGTTGTAGAGGGCTTTATTATTCTGTCTTCTGGATTAAGGAGGAGATAGAAAAAAAGGGGATCAGGAGATGCTGTTTTATAAAAGCTTAGAGTTAAATAAACCCTTCTCAACTACATGTTCCACTTGTACTAACAATTGTTATAGAATTAAAACCTCTCTTGCTGTAACGGGTAAGCTGGCATTTTTAGTGTTATTGATGGTTAGTCTTGTGTTCTTGGCTGCCTCTGGGTTGAGATCTTTAATGAGCCCACAGAGGGTTGCTCTTCGGGCTGTCTGAAGGTGATGCCAAAGCCGCCGTGTCCACCAACTGCCGAGCAGCAATTCTCCATGGAGGTGAGCAAGTTCTTCCAATGAAAACACCAAATGGTCATGGAAGAAGCCAATCATCTTTATCAAACAACTGAGCCATATCTGCTTTTATTATTCTCCACTGCAGAGTTCTTTTAGAGTCATGTTTCTTCAGCCAGTGTTGACCATGCCCATCAAAGCCTTCTCATTCTCTTCAAGCTTTATTTTCTGTTTTTGTAGAATGAATATAGTTTGTATTAAAGAAACACGTATTGAATGCATTCTTTTGAGCTCTGCCTGTGAGTGTCCGCCTGCATTTTGAGTCTTCTAATCTCCTTTTCTCCTCCCTCCTCTCCAGAGGGGGGTGCTTTCCTTACTGTATTAGAGAACTGAAATTTTAAAAACATATGGTAAGCCAAAGGACACAGATACAAAAATATATTTTTAAAACCCAACTAATAACTCAGATTGTGACTTCACCTTCATTGCAACTTGTGATTCTTCTCTGTTTGTTCACATGTTCAAGACTAGACATTTTTGGCTTACATTTCGTTTATATATAATTACTTCCTCACCTTAATTCTACTGGAAGCCACTGAATTTCTCTTTCATCAAATGTTAAAAATTAAAGTATTTGTTAAGACTTTGGAGAATGAAAGTAAGATTTTTTTAAAAGAAAAAATTACATTTTGGATTTGCCACTTTATTGTCATTCTTTTTCTAATTTTTAGCACTAGTGGGGTAGTATTCAAGAATCAGTTCACTTGATACCAGCCAGAAAAATTTTAAACTTCAGTATAGCTTGCTACATACAGACTAAGTTGCTGAACATAGAAATAGTTAGGTTGTTGAAGGTTGATTGTGTACTGTTTACATTTTAATAATGTGATTTCTCCTTGGGAGAACAGGTCACTGCATTGACTAACCATAAATTAAGATGATTTTGCTTTTGTTATTAACATGTTTGAGATCACTGTACTATGTAACTGAGACACAAGATTTCATCACATTAACTCTAGGAATGACAAAGTTGATTAGGCATTTATCAAGTTTTCCTAAAATTAAAGAACAGTTGATTTAGAACCACTTAGATGGTCCTGTCTATATTTTTTGTCCATTTTAAATGAATACAAGGAATCAGCATACAGATTGCAGACCATTAGAGATAACCTACCCTGCAGTCTTACCCTTGGGGCAATCCTCAGGAATAAATTATATTAATATGGATCACTATTTTTGTATGTTGGGAATAAAAAGGTATGGATAATAAATGGCATCACTACTAATAGCGAGCAATTCATTGGAGTTTTCTCATCACTGGTGATGCAAGTTAACATGCAAGTTAATGTTGATCCTTGTTGAGACACCTCTTTTGAAGTCATGTCTTAACTTCAAACACTATGGTTCCCTGCTTGTTTTACAGAAACTAGAAAAACTGCTTTTGGAATTATTTCTACTGTGAAGAAACCTCGGTCATCAGAAGGAGAGGATGATTCTCTTCCAGCTTGCAAGAAAGCCAAGTGTGAGGACTGAAGTGGACCCAGCCACCATCAGCACTTTCTCCTTCCCTGTTACTGACCATCAGCCTCAACAGAAATGGAATCTTTACATGATTTACTGTTTTTTCTTGGAGCTCAAAGTTAGGAGTCTGTGTTCAAACCATTATAATAAAATGTCAGTAAAATCTAGTGAAGCATTAAAAAAAAAAAAAAAAGACTGCCAGCTTAATGAATTTAGATACGTACTTTAAAAACCGAGAAAAGCTTATTTATCTTTCGTGTAAGTGATAAAATAGCAGGTAAAATTGAATAAAGAGATGTCTCAATATTTTATGAGACTTTCTTTAAAAATGTTTTGAGCTTTTCTGCTGTATTTGATGCACATGGCTTAGTTTTTCAATTATACTACTCAAAAAGTGGCTATTTGTGAGGACTATAAAAACATTTATGGGGTGACTCTTGTTCAATCTATTCTTTTTTTAAGCTACTTCCTTTGTGTTCATCAAGTCAAAGTTCTTTGTAAAAGAAATCACTGTAAAATGTGTGGAAGGAGGGAACGTATATGGAAGCCACATGCAGGAGGCTCTGCACTCGCCTCTCCACTGCTGACCTGTGATGTCCTTGAAATAGGATTCCCCCCCCCCCGTAGAATTGAAAACCTGATGTTGATTTTCCTAATAATTAAGTTAAAAATAACAAAGCATTGAGCTCAACCAACTTTGGAAGTAATATTTGAAATAGCAGGTTCATCATATTAAGTTGAGGTAGCCCTCTGCAAATAACTGCACCTGTGTTCTATTGCCATAAAGAAAATCATTTAAATGAGAAAATCATTTAAAATGATCATTTTAAAAAGAGAAAGCTTTACACCAGCCTCCTTTATGAGTGTACATGCTTTAACAAAATATTGGTAAAGTGAAACCATTAAAACAGTGTACCATGACTAGGTAAGAGAGACTGTGTATGGACCACACCTGGAGGGAGAAATCCTATACTGTCAAAATATTAAAAAAGGTGTAAAACAATGACATTTCATTTTTTAAAATTAAAAATGAAAAAAATGACTTGTAAAACACTAGCAAAGATGTAAGTAAATTGTAAAGTTTGGGTTGGAAAAGGCCTAAACATGGTCGTCAAATTCAAAACAAACTTGATTGGTTTATCTCTGTAGAAATTCTTGTTAGCAAAATACAGACAACTTAGAAAGTACATTTATAGTCATATTCCAGAGATTTAGCATCCTTGACTTTAAAGAATTGTTTTGAAAAATCAAATTTGCAACATGACAAATGCAGTTAGTGTTCACCCAGATCCCCTTTGCTGTCTAGTACCCCCACTCCCAGCTGCTTCCATGTTCAGCTCTATTTATCTTCACCCTTGCCCAGAGGATTGTCTTGGGGCAATGGGAGTCATCCAGAGATAACCTGGGAATTTTAACTGCCCGTCCCTCTACCCCCCCACCCCACCCTCAAGCTTGGTCCTTGAGTGGAGTCTGAGGCAGGATATTTGTAGGGACAGGAATGACATGGCAGTTTTTCTGATCCAGCAGATCAGGTAAAGGAGGAGTCAAGAGTCCTCAGTGGCTTTTGCAGGTCTTTTATTTAGATTTACTAGGCATATGGCAGGCAGGGGTACTGGGGGGCCGGGAGGCTGGCAGTCCTCCCGTCCCCCAGCAAATCCTCATTCTATCTGGGCTCTCTGGTGTTCTCTCTGCTTCTCTTCTCTTGGCTTTCGTTTGTTCTTGGCTTCTGCTGGCATCCCCATGACGCCGCCCTTATAAACTCAGTCTCTGAGCCCAGGTGTACCCACTTCAGGTGCCTGCCATCAGGCATGCATTCAGGACCACAGGGTTCCCTCATCTATTCTGATGGCAGGAGGGCAGAAAAGCCTGATACTTTTTCCTTACCCTACAATTTTACAGCCCAGCCTCTGGCCCAGTTGGTGCAATTTATGCCCCTCTGTCCCCCAGAGTGTTAGACTTCTCCTGAAACCACATCTTCAACTTCACTGCCTTGTCCTCTTCCCCTCGTTCCCTTCTAGGGCACTCAAGAAATCACTGACACGAGTCCTCATCTCAAGTGCTGCTTCCACAGAATCTGACTTAATAGAAAGTTGGGCAAATTTGGACGACTCACTCAGCAAACACAATACTGAACTTTCTGTTAATCATGGAAAAGTCAAAAATATATTTTTCTTCTGTTAATCAGGTTAAAAAGAGAAAAATTATACAAAGTGATTATTTTTAAGGTTGTGGGGAAAAGCAGTAACACTGGGGAGGTATAGTTTGATGCTAACATAGGTTCTTTTATAATGTTTTCAGAAATAACTGGTTAGGTATAAAGAGTACTGGGATGAAGATAGTCATTGCCACAATGTCCAAATTCATGAAAAAACAGAAACCACCTAAATGTTCAGTGCTAATAGAATTAATTACATAAGCCACTGTACATTGAAACAAGAATACCATTTATAAAAATATCTAGTATATCTCGTGCAGTTTTTTTTTTTAAGATTTATTTATTTATTTATTTCTACAAGCACTGGGTACAGTCAGAAGTGCAGGAAGGTGAGAGGGTTCACCAGAGACAGATTGGGGAACAGAACAGGCAGACTGAAATACAGTGCTCAGGGGAGCAACGGGTGCGGCAGGAGAGGTCTGTCGCACCATGTGGGACCCTCGCCGGCGGCCAGGGATCGAACCGGCGCTGCAGAGGCTGTGGGCAGTTTCGCAGCCCAGTGCTCAACCATTGCGCCACCAGGGGAGGCCCTCTCATGCAAAGTTTTAAAACTAAATGCACAGTGTCCATATCTGGTGTGAACAGAAATGAGAATGCTGTGAATTTGTATTACTAGAGATGTTTGCTTTCTTCATTCTTTACTTCCATAATTGGCCTAATAATGAGTATATACTACTTGTTCAGGGGAGTATTATTTGGTGGGTAAGGCAATACGATAGATGTTACAACAGGAATAAATTAGGTAGAATGGGAGCACACCATGGAGAAACTAGCAGAATCTAAAGGTCAAGAGTGGCTTCCTGGGGAAAATTCAGCTAACCTGAAGAGGTGGGATGAGAAATTTTACAGCAGGTGAGGTGGGAAGAACAGGCTTCAGAGATGACGCAGTGTGTCAAGACAGTAAAAGAAATGCCTAGGTTTTCTAAGAAACCAAAGTTAACATTTAGGGAAACAGGAAACCTTTGAAGAATTTTCAAGAAGAGAATAACTTGACAGATACGCATTTTAGAGAAATTGCTCTAGCTGAACAGACTAGAGGAAAGTAAGGAGGAGGCCACGAGGCCAGTGTGGGCCATTGGAGTAATCCAGGGACCTGCCACAGTGATCTGAACTGGACAAGTGTTCCCAAGGATGAGAAGAAGTAGATTGCAGAACTACTGAGCATTATGCTTGGTAAGAAGACTTGATTGTTGCGTGAAAGAGGAGGGAAAGACAATGTCAAGAAAAACTTCCAAGGGCCTCCCCTGGTGGCACAGCGGTTGAGCGCTGGGCTGCAAAGCTGCCTGCAGCCTCTGCAGCGCCGGTTTGATCCCTGGCCTCCAGCGAGGGTCCCACATGGCGCGCAGACCTCTCCTGCCATGCCCGCTGCTCCCCTCAGCAGTGTATTTCGTCCGTCTGCCTGTTTGTTCCCTGCTTTGGCTCTGGTGAATTCTCTCACCCTCCTGCGCTTCTGACTGTACCCAGTGCTTGTAGAAATAAATAAATAAATCTTGGGAAAAAAAGAAAAAAAAAAACTTCCAAGACTATTAGCCAATGGGATACTAAACACAAAAGACAGACTGTGCAAAGAGTTGACTCAGATCGGTAGATGAAAAACTTGTAAAAATCAAACACCTGTGACAAACATGAATTTTTGCCTGAAGTATTTCTCTTTTCCATTAGCAGAGATAACTAGGAGGTGAACTTGTTTTTTCGGGACTTTATTTTCTGTTGTCTCTCATGACCTCTATCTCAGTCCTAATGCAAACCTCTGTACGTGGCGACACAGGTGTTTTAACTCCTTACTCAGTTTTCTCCTTTAGCTTCCCAGCTCTTGTGAGGAGGGGAACTTGTGAAAGACATCACAAAGAGAGAGCCTGGTCACCTGCATAATAACACACCCAAATTATGCTGTTGAGACATCGGTAGCAAGAGAAATGCCTGTGTTGTAAGTGCTTTACTTGGAAGAAACAAAGGCTCCTGAGCCTTAAGGATCTGACGTGTTAGAGCCTGCATTTAAAGGGAGGATGGAGGGGTGGCAAAGGGGAATGGGAAAGGAGAGGAAAAACAGAATGAGATTCCTGGCACCCAAGACTCCTACAGATTGTTAGGAGGCTAGGTAGAAAAGTTTAAAAAATGTTTCAAACCGTCCTCCCTATGGGCCCACAGTCAGCTACCTGGAAGACCTAGTCAAGAACCGTGCCTACTGCCATCTCAAAACCCAAGCAGCACAGTCAAGAGGCCATGAGTGAACGTATCTGAGAAAGATGGCTTTGTTGTCTGGGGCACCAATGCCGATATTTCACATGGGTCTTCATTGGCCTTCCTACATTTCCTCATAACCTTTCCAGTTTCTATGTTCTCCCTGCTGTGCTTGAATAACTCCACTTTCTCCTTCAGAATCCCCTGCAGGGTCACCAGCTCAGAGAAGTCTTTGTAGATGTGCCTCACATCGTAGACACTCAGAGAACCCTGACTTTATTCCTTCATCGACCTCACCACAGGTGGTTACTTTATATTAAATTCTGTGATGATTTCTTTAATATTCATCTATTCCAGGAAGGCAGGCCGGGGACAATCTGGTTTTCTCATATTTGAAATCCAGTCTAAGCACCTGATCCAACACCTAGCAACAAAATAGTTCTCCTTGGAGGTCAAGAATCCTTGACCAGGTATGTCTTCTCACTTTGTCAGTCAGCCTCTGTCCACAGTAACTGTTAAACCTCTGAGAAGGTGAATGCTTCCCTGATGGGAACGTTTGAAGGACTGATTTAACATTCAGTAATCATTTTGCCCACCAGGGGTCTCTTTGCACACATCATTGGGGCCCAAAGATCTCTACCTAAGGTTTTCACAGCCTCCTGCTCCTGAGGGGGCGGTGGCCTACCACTGCTGCTGCATCACCTGGTAGCTTGTGGGAAATGCAGAAGTTCAGGCCCCACTGCAGACCAGCAGAATCAGAATCTGCATTTTAACAACCTGCTCAGGTGACCTGTACATACAGTCCACGCCGAGAAAAGCTGCTGTACTGGACATTTCTAAACTGAAAACCTTGCAAGACAAAGGGAAAAAACCTACTCAAATGGCCTTTCCACATGGTTCTTTCCTACTCTAGTCATAGAAGTACTCAGAGGCTTAGAATGTGTTTTGCTTTTATTATGAATATAAAATATACATACAACATCATATACATTTACACATTTACATTCCACAGTCACTTTCATCTTTTTGAGAGAATTCCATTCTGTGTGGCCTGGATGCCGCTCCTTGTACTGTGCTCCCCTTGCACTTAGCACGTTCTCTGGGCCTTGCTGAGGGTGTGACTTGGTAAATACCAAGCCCAGCTGTAAAACGGCTGACTTTACTGTCCTTCTTGAAACATCACTTTCATCCCATCTCCTTCTCTGCCACTACATGCCTTTCATTGCCTTAAACTTCAGCATTAAAAATTCAGGAGAAAAGAGGGTTGCGGTAATCACCTCTGTCTTTTACCAACACCTAGAAATAGCTTAAGTGAGCTGGGAGGCACTGAGAACATTGCTCATCAACATGGCTTAAGAACACTCTAGGGACGGCTCTCCTATGATATATACAACTGAAATTTTGCTCACCAAATGGATGGCATGAGAATCTGAATATCATTAGTTATTGAAGTAAATGAAATAAATAAATCATAATAAATAGAAATAAATAGAGCAAGTTTCATGAAGGCAATTTTCAAAACCTATATCACTGTGCTTTCTCCAAACTTCATTAAGTGCAGCTTTACAACAAGTTGATTAACAGCTGGATTGTATGATTAATTGCTATTCTTTGAGGCTGTGCCTTCAAAATACTGGCGAAGAGCAGCTGATGTGTCGTTTGCTCAGAACGTGGCTATGCGGGAGGCTTTGAAGGAGTTCTCCTTGAGGCTGTCGAATATTGCTTTGGTGCCATTCTGCCAGTGTAGAACCAGATCCATGGGAGTCTTCCCAGCCTAAGCAAAATACATGAGGAATGGTGAATTCCAGACAGGAGGCATCTATAGCTCCACATCCTCTGTGTGTGTGTGTGTGTGTGTGTGTGTGTGTAATGAGGTCATGGACAGGTGCATGTTATTAAAGTGTTTCCACTATGAATGATTTACAATTCATATTCAAAGCAGCCCTTCATTGTTTCTCACCAGAATGCTTTTGAATTTCAGATCAGCAATTTCTCTCCCTGTAGGATTATCCCAGATATTGTAACAATCCCTAGTCCCTAGACAGCAAGAGCACACTAAGTCATTTTGAAATTAAAGAAATGCCTCCATATACCTCAGCATCTTGCAGAATGGATGTGGGGAGGTAGTCTTGGCCTTTTGGTCAATGACCAGTTCTTATCCATTTGGAAAATGATTGATTAAAAACTGGTGATAAATGACCACCTTCAACACTGTGGCTTAAGTACTTTGTACTTAGCTCAGTACTACTACTGATCCAGGGGGGTAGATTTTTCACAACTTCTCATAATTTACATTGGACTCTCCCAGAAAATTTTTTTCTTGGAGGTAAAATCAGTGATATTTGTGAATAAATAATTTCCGAGACCAAAATTTCATTTCTCTTACATGATGTCTCTAGTTATTACAAAAATTAAAACCATGTACCTCTAAATTCTTTAGATATGAGAAGTCCTAAATTTTCCCATCTCCATTCAGAAGTATCTCTTTAACCCATAGATTTGAGATGTAAATCTGTCTAGAAACTTGTTTTGTTTTGACCCAAACAGAGCTTAGTTTTCTCTCTTTTTTTAATTTGGAATTAAGTTGGCAACAGTTGGAAATCAAGATTTCCCAATTGAATTTACAGTCTCTATGAAAAAATCAGAAACACTGGCAAGAAGAAACTGTGCTTCCACAGAGCAACAATGGACAGGGTTGGGGAAAGACTATTGGTGTGATCTACCTGCCCTGTCCATATTTGAGTTGGTGACCCTGTGACTTTCATTCTGGTACTTTAGGACAATAACAGAATAACGTATTGTCTGGTGGTTTCAGTCCTCTAAAGCAATAGAGGCATCCAGTACCTTATTGGTTTTTTGGGGGAACATCTACCCATTGAGTCAATGACATTAATAGTTCTAGAACCTTTGCACTAGGGTCTAACTGATTGTCACAAGCCCTGATCCCTATTTATATATTTGGGGCTATTCTTCAATAAATTTTTTGTTCTGTATTGAAATTTATCTACTGATTTTCCCAGTACTTAGTTTCCCTGTATCTATATGCTACTTATCTCTGTTGGTAGTCTCTCACCAACTAAAAAAAAAAAAAAAAAAAAACGTATTTTCTTCAGCATTTGAAATTTCATTGACTCTACTTTTTTTCTGATATTTTATTTAAATTTTAGATAAGACCAATCCCACTATTAAGGATGAGGAAGTGAGGAAGCCCTACTGTTAACACTTCCCCACCTCAAACAGTCTTGACTGCATTTATTTTTTGTTCCTGTCACCAAGCTAGGTTTTTAAAAAACACGTATTTCCCTCAGTCTCATAGTAACATAATAAGGGGAAGAAATTATTCACATTGTAAGATGACTGGGCTCTGTTTTTATTTTTTTGTAAAATGATTCTCCAAAAGCTTATTTCAAATTATTTCTTCAATAATTTACACCCATCCTCTGGGTGATATTTTTAAATCTTATATTGGATGATATTTTCCTGGGAATTGGGACTATGAGGAAAAGTTGGTTACATTCCCTGCTTACAGATGAAGCTAAATTAAAATGTACTTGTAGAAGGACTTATACAAGCATTTTTAGAGCCTAAATATAGGAAATTATTTTGAGGAATATGCAGAGAAACCAAAGTGGATGAATGAAAAGCCAAGGTGCAGGGAATGATCTCCAAACTACAGGCAAAAGCACAGTTACCCCTGGAAGACCGCGGCAGCATGTCTTGGTGGTGTAAGGAGGGGGGTTCTCCGCAGTTAGTCAAACTGGACACCGGCTCACTGCACTCACTGGCCCCTGGCTGCACTGACCTGCTGGAACTGAGGGCCATTTCCAGATGGGCAGGAGTCTGGATCCTAACTACCCTGGCCTTGCTCAGCCAAGGACGGCCAAGGCAGATGACGGAGCTTATGTTTACGAAGCTCAGCAACTCCACCATCTTTTATTTTCAAGACCAAATTTTATTTTTTTAAGAAGACCAAATTTTAAAAGACTCACTAGACACTGTATTAGACCCTGACATCATACCAGTCATGCTCCCCAGCCCTGACCGAGTGACCTGAGTCCTCGCCAAGGTTAAGCCTGTCCTAGTGGCCAGGGGCACGTAAACCATGAGACGATTCCACGAAATCCTACCACTGAAGGGTATTTTCAAGAGTGTAACCCAAGCCGCGTGCCTGGTTCGGGGCACAGGAACTTACACAGTTCTTGGCGTTGAGGTCAGCGCCATGGATAATCAGGAGCCTGATCATCTTGTAGCGATTCATTCTCACGGCGTCATGCAGAGGGGTATCTCCTTCCTAGAGAGGCAGAGCGAACTGGCTAAGGGTGGGCCTGGGGTTAGCAAGTGGTTCCCGCACGGTGCCTGCCCAGGGAGCATTCCGCAGGCAGCCAGGCTTTAGGAGGCCGGACTCTGGCTACTCACGCGGTCTTTGGCGCTGAGGTCTGCCTCGCAGGCTATGAGATGCTCTGCACACTCGTAGTGGCCGGTCCTCACCGCCACGTGCAGCGCTGTGCTGAGCAGCTGGGAATTTGAAAAACATGGCTGAGTCCATGGGCCTGAGAGCAGAAGTGGCCCCAGACCCCAAAGTCTGTGTGAGATGGGTCGTGGCCACTGCGGTGCTTCTGGGCAGCACGAGCTTCAGCTGACCACAGTGATGAGGGGGGGTTCGGGGTGGAGCAGAAGGAGGAGGCAGAGGTTGTAGAGGAGGGGAGAGGAGCAGGACAGAGGGGAGGAGGGGGGAGAAAGAGAGGGAGTAGGGTGAAGGGTTAAGTACCTTATCTCTTGCATTGATTTTTGCTCCTTTGTTCAGCAACAATTTTAAGACATCAAGGTTTCCTCCACGACTTGTCCAGTGAAGGGCTGTGGATTCAAGCTATATGCAGAAGGAAAAAGGAAATGACTTAATGAAGAGAACCTAGTCAGAGAGATTAGTCCTTGATTTTTAAGGTCCAGGAACACTAGGTTTGCTAGGGCATCAGAGGTGCCGCTGGGTTTCTCAACTAGGTTGCCAGTTCTAGCTATTGTAGTCGGAGGTTCTTGTCAAATGTTTTAGCTAAACTTTATGTGTGGCTGTAATTGTGTATCTGTGTGTACCATTCAGAGGCTCAATACATCTAGTAAATCTCTATTTTAAAAAACAAGAACTACAATTTATCGGGAATTCCCAGTACCAGCCTAGTGCACAAGCTTTAGATGTGTGGATCCTCCCAGCAACATTATGGAGTTGCTGTTACTGTGTTCATTTTGCAGATGGGGAAAACAAAGCTAAAACATATTCAAGTTTCTTGCCCAAGGAAACACAGCTAGTAAGTATCAGAACAGCTATTCAAACTCACATCTGCCTGGGACTTTTAGCCACTTACGCCAAATAAACCCAATAGTTCCAAACAAATGTATTTAAAAATTCTGGAGGAATAAAAGTCCCTTCCAAATGATTTTCATCTGGGTCTGACACCTCTTCCTGAGCCCCTGTTCCTTCCCATCTCTTAATGGTTGGTTCTCTGCTGTCATTTGTGCCAGCACAACCTCTGTCCATCACTTGTGGTCACTGCCTATTGCACCTACTCACAGTTCTATTTGGTATATCCCTGGCCTTTCAAATCCCAGGCACATGCATTTTATTGTCGTTTCACGCAAACTTTATTTTTGGTTTTCTTTGTTGTTTCCCAATGTGTTTATTTTTGGATTCAATTTTGGCCAACTCCTTTGGACTTTTTTGATAACCCTTTTCCACTTTCTATAAAATCAAATTGAGCTGCATTTAAATAAGTAAAGGCATTTTGCTAGTTCAATCTTCAGTTCATAAAATACCTTGTATACTGGTCTTTATAGAAGTCACATTGAATTATTGAGGCATAAATAGCTACTTTCCCTAGATGCAATTCATTTAGTATGCAGTCAAGTCCCAAATCTCAACGATGGCAATTGGTGTCTATCATCTAAAGTGTGCAGCTAGAGAATTCCACAACATTGCTGGCAGTCAGGCGGCCCCGAGACAACCACCTGGTATAATGGAAGGACAGGGATGTTGAGAAGCAACTGTCGACCGTATTACTTCTCAGTAATGCTGCTGACTTGATAATGACCAAACTCTCTGATGAGGATATTTGGTTCTCAGCAGCTTTTGCTTCCTTCTGTTCCCTGTAATACTCCTTTCCTTTTCAGTATGCATGGCAAATACTTTCCACATGACCTGGAGGCCTCTGCTAACTTTCCTTTCTATGGAGAAATAAGCTTTTGCCTAATTCTCTCAGATCAATTTTTTTTTTCAATCCAATCATCCCAGTTTTTCATTGTAGGTTTTCTCAAGCTTCCCATAACCTACTTATTGTGGCTCATTTCCAAGTGAAGAAATATATTTACCATATCACGGAATTCAATCTGGGCTCCAGCTTCTATTAACTTCTCCACAATTGCCAAATGTCCTTCCAAGCATGCTCTGTGAAGAGCTGTCCGCTTGTACTGTCGGAAGAGAGATGCTTAAGAAAGACATAGCAATGCATCTAAAAAATAAATATACAAATATAAAAAGTGAAATAAATCCTTTAACAGGTATGAAACTGGGGACTCTGATGACCTAGTTGGTAGAAACTTAGGTGCTCCTTTATGAATTTGAAATGTCAAATTTACTAATATTGCTGAACTACAACAGTGATAATGCAGCTGAGATTTGAACTTCCTGCATGTACTTTTCTATGAGTTCAGGGGTCTACATTGAGGCACGTGAACTTAAAGTTTGAAACTACCTAAATGCTGTCATTTCCCTTTCTCATATTTTGTGCCTTCATTGTGTGGTGTTTGCCATGCAGAGCAGACAGTTTTCTTCCATCTGGGACCGTTGCTAGGTTGAGTATAAAAAAGTATTCAATTCATTTTTAAGAAAATGGGAGACTCATTTTTAGTTCAATTTCAGAAAGGATTCCTCATTTCATCTCATGGGGGGAAGAATTTTAAAAAACACATTAGTGATGTCTGGTAAGTTGACCTCATATGAATGGATTGATAGACTATTAGAACTGGAACAACTTTAGGCATCCTTTCCCTCAGTGCCCTCTATCAACAGATAAGGAAGCTGAGCTCCAAAAAAAATGCAAATCAGGTGCTAGAAATCAAATTCTCAAGTAATGATAGAGCTGGAACTTAAACTCCAGTCTCCAATTTCCCTGTCTAACTCTAATGTCTTCGGGGCCAATCACAGGGGGTGCTAATAGTGTATTTCTTCCAAGGAGACTTCTTGGCCCTGCCTTGTTAAAAGTCCATCTCAAAGGATCCAAAAAGTTAAAGAAAAATTGTAAAAACAGCCAGAAATAAAAACAAAAACAAAAAACAATGCAATGCACAGCCCTAATTCTGCTCTCTCTCGCTCTCTCTCTCTCTCTCTCTCTCTCTGGACCACTGCACACTCCTATGCTACTGGCATATGTGGCAACAGCTGGGAAGATTGTTTCAGGTGGATTGATTTTTGGCATCGTATTAGCAAGGCTGCAGTAAAGCATAAGAAACACAAAATTAATGAGCTGGATTTTGCAGTGTTTTGTATAGGCTTTACCTCATCACAGACATCTGGATTGTTCTTGTCTGACAAGAATTTTTCTACAACTGGCAGTTTATTCTCCAGGGCAGCCTTCAGAAACCTAGGCACATCCACAGGTTCTGTCTAAAGTAAAAAAAAAAAAAAAAAAAGCGTGAGAGTTACCATGAGCTTTCCAACAGTCAATCAAACCCTCCACAAATGTTTATCTAAGGTAGCACAACACCAGGCATGTAATACTCCATAACCAAGCAGCCCTTACAATGATTTCCGGTTCAGCTTCCTTCACAACTGGAACTTTCGTTTTCTTGTATTTTTTCCTTTTCTTCAGTTGAACAATTATTTCAAGATCTTCTAAATTTTCAAGTTTTGATCTTTGTTCTAGTTTTTTCTTCTTGAGCTAGAAAAGAAAGCCATATCTCAAGTTATGATATAGTCTACTGACCAGCATTCTGGTGGGTCTAACCAAATTCTGTAGTTTCTAAAATAAGGATATGAACAGAGTAAAAAAAAAAAAAAATTTTTTTTTTGGAAATAAGTCTTTGTCTTTGAGTTAATGATTTCTTATTCAAGTATTTGGAAAGGTGTAATTTTTTTTGCTAAATGTCTTCATTTTCACTTCACTAGCTTAGTTTTTGAATCAGTTTTTGAAAAATTAGAGCTAGGATCTAGTCTCTAAATGATGATTTTGTAATTACTGCCATAAACAATCCTGAGATTTCTGTAAAAGGCTTTTATCATGCTTGAGAATTTTTTATGACCCAAATAATCCAATAATAAGTATTAAGCTCTGAAATATTAATACCAATCTCTTTCAGGTGGCTCACTAAGTAGGGCGATGAAACAGTCTGTCCTGGGGCTACAGCTAACTAATGCATGTTTTATCTGTGGTTACTAAGTAATGGAAATTTACCTGGCAACACAGATTTTGTCAACACAGATGGTGGCCAGAGTTAAACAATGACCTATGGACCACAAACCATGTTATTAAGAAAAAGAGGTCTCCATTGCTTAGATTAACTAGACAGTGCATGACAGCAGAAATTCCCTGGACATGTTTGTCTTTCCAAGTCTTTCAATCAGAATGGGTCACACAGCATTCAATCATTGTTTCAGAATTCCAAGGTCATTGTTCTACTGGAGAATTATTTCCAACAACTTGACCCATAGGAGTTGCCTCTTTTGGGGTTGGAACTTGGTAACGAAACAGGTTTGGAATGACTGTGTTTGTTTTGTTTCCCTCCATCCCCTACCCCATCCCAACTTCCCACTACAGGATCCCATGGAAGCCTCTTACCTCTGCTTCTCGTTGTTTCTCAGTTTTCCACTGTTGCTCCCCCAGGCTCACAGAGTGGGCTGGAAGGGTTTTCAGGTCTTCCTGTTTCTCTCTAGTAACAGCAGCTTCATACTCTCCATCTCTGAAATCTTCAGGAAGGAACTCCCCTGTCTCCCCGCTGCTATTTTTCTTCCCTGTAACCTACATGGGAAGAAGATGGCAGGATCAGAAAGAGAGGGGCCCATCCTCGGTCCTTCTTGGCAAAGTATGTGGCAGGTGGCCCTTAGCCCTCCACCCTTGTGGCCGCCACGTGTCTGCAGCACCTTCTCAGGCTGTCACATCACTGTGGTGTACCAGGAATATCTTCAGGTGCTTGTCTTGGTTAAATCAAGACTTAAGTTAGGTTGATATGTTTAAGTCTACTTTCAGTCTGCTTAAACACATTTCATTTAGGAAAATCATACCCTCCCTCTGATCATTCAAAATTATTTCATTTTGGGTATTTTTGATGACTGTTGACCTTCAGTTGTAAAGCTTCCAGGCAGATATTCTTGCAGTAGAACTTCCTCCTGAAGGCACTTTGATAACTACATGTGATTTTACACTTTAGTATTAAAACCAAAGGAAAGATAATAAATAGGAAATATGGAAAGAATTCATTACTGCCCAGGCTCCACTTTTCCAATTTCACTGATTAAATCACATAAGCCAATATTTCCCCATATATGACATTTTCAGAGTACCTATACATTATAACTGAAAGAAAAGAGAATTTCAATTTCCAAGTGAAAATCACAATGGAACCAGTTTTCACTGTGTAAAAATAATGTCTTACGTACCAGTTCTTCTACTTTCAGTACCATCATGTTGGCCTGAAGTCAGTCTGTATGTTTTTCTCCTGTGGAATGAGTCCCTCGAGTTGGCTCTGCTGAACCCCTCCACACCAGCCAGCTTATATAGCTAGGACTGGTGAGATAATCTTCCAACCTGGGAAGCCAAGTAACACCCCACCCCCCCACCAGTGGCCAACTCAGAGGCAGGTGAATTTTCATCCCAGACTCAGTGTCTGGGAAGCAGAAGAGGGAGGGGATGACAAGTTACCCTGCTCAATATGTGAATCAGGAGGAAATGTGAGAGGGCCATTCCTTTGGCAGTGACCACATCGCTCAGCAATGCAAGTCATCCTATCTATCGAGAAGCCAGGGGACAGCTGTCTGTTGATATTGCACCACAACACTGCTCTTTTTCCTTCTTTGTCAGCTTTCATATGACTAACCCTATCAAGAAAATATAAATGCCCTGCAAATCACACTCCCAATAATATCTTTCTGATAACCAGACTTATCAACACTTCACTTGGGGGAAGTGTTGCTTCAGGACATCCTATACCCAGAGGTAAACAGCTTGAGAGTGAAGGATCTGGGTCCTAATGGCCCTTGTCTATATCTGCTTGAAATTCTTTGGACTGATGTCTGGGACTAAAAAGGTTCAGTGACATGCCACCTTCCCATTACTATAAGAAACTGAAAGCATTCAGTAATGCACTTTTATTTTATGGTGTCATTGGCCATAATTAGCACATGACATACTCATGGTCTTCCAGAATGGCGTACTTACTGGAACACTTTTTATTCAAAAAGGATTCGAGTGACCCAGAGATAGATTATATGAGACCAGTTATTAGCAATTGTGTGACCTTGATTAGGTCATAGAGTCAAATTTTTCAGATGCTAGGGGTAAAAGCCTCAGCTATGGGAGCTTGTCAAAAAGGCAGGTCCCGGGGTCACCCTCCAAGAGATTTTGAGTCAATTTGGTGTGAGTCCTAAGTATCTATATTTTTCAAAGCACCCGGATAATTCTGATGCATCAAGATTTGAGAAGCATTGCCAGAGAGCAAAGTTCTCTGCTTTGGGGAGAAATGAAAATTTCCTCTGTTTCTGGTTTCCCATCTCTGAGGTATTAAATGATGTAGAATATATATTTAGGTTTCTTTACAGTTCAGGGAAAACTGGGGTTACTATCTTCAGATCCATTTAAAGCCTGATTTTTTTTTTCAGTAAAAGAAAGGATGAAAGAGTAAGAGGAAGGGAGTATATATTAGTGGAGGGAACTATGATCAGGATGTTACACTGACATCTGCCTTTCCCTCAAACTCACTCCCTCAACAACAAACATGACTGTTATTCTGTTCTTCTCCCTTTAAACAGATCTGCCTGTGCATATTTTTTTCTGGAATTTTTGAAATGAGTCACAAAGGGAACCTCCCAATAACTCCTGTACCTGTTTGGTCTTTTCGGTCTTTTCATGATCTATCCCAGAAAGGGTTTTACTTAAAGGAAATTGCCTGGTGTTTCCTTTGAGGGTGGAGTCAGCTATCACTATCATTCTTTACCTAGTGAAATTGGACATATAAGCCTGTTCCACCATTTCTTATGCCTTCTTTTGTTCCAGGCCTGATCCATATGGAAGAGGATGTTAGGAAATATCTATTAGGATTATGGATTATTAAAGTCCTTGAATATGGAATCCCAAAACTATTAATGCTTTTGAAGTATGAGCAAGATCAAGGTTTTCATTTTACAGAGAGGATGCTGAGAAACATTAAGTAACTTGCTGCAGATACACAACTAGTCAGAGGATGCTAAGTTGAAGAGTTTCAATTCCATCCAACAGAAGCAGAGAAGCACTAAGCCCAGAGAAGTTTATCTAGGCCTGTTGCTATGTAGATCCAACCAAAATCAATAATAATAAAAAAAAAACCTACTCTGTGTTCAAATCACCTGTAAGAATGCAAGTGAGGGGTGGGTAGGATGGCTCACCAAGCCCTCTTTTCCTCTAGTCATTTAAGATCCCCTCGCACCTGGCTGATTCTGTACAGGAGGCTCCAGGAAATCTTGAAGAAAGCTTTGCAGAGAATGATATGGATTGAAAGGTTGGGTTGAACTTAAGAAAGGGTAGAGCTAGGCAGATCCTCGGATACCTTCAGAAAAATCACAGCTGGGTCTTTCCACTGGCCCTTTCCTTGTGTCTAGTTTGTCATTATAAAGCATAAGAGAATTTGCTTTTTGAAAAGAGATTCTAGATACATTTAGCTCCCTAACAACACCTAAGACAGAATTGCATCTTCAAATCATTCTTACTCATCAAAATTGAGACTGAAATTTCTCAAAAGGAGGGGTGTCCTCTGTCACTTGTGTATATGAAGTGTCCATCTCACAAAAGTTTACCTAGTGGGGTTAAGTTATGAAAGCTGTATATTTGTCTTGATTACAGTCTCAAACTCAGCATAATGTTTTCTTCCAGAGATGAATTATAACGATAACATGCCAAGCTGCTCCTGCAATCATTTAGCAACCCAGTGTCAACAAGCTATGACCAGAATGAGGAGGGAAGAGTTCCTGAGCTTTGCCAGTGTTACCTCAGGAGCCTTTTCCTCCCTCCACTCAGGATTTATGCATTTCAGTGCCCTAGAATTATAACCCTGTTTACAATTGGAGAAAGTGAGAGGCAGAGGAGGAGGACTTGAAGCACTTATCGATGTCGCCAGGGTTTGAAAGGCGTGTCCAGGCACCACCTGGTTCTTGCACCATAGTTGGGCTTCAAGGACAATTTCTACTTTCCAAATTTTAGGATATTATATTTCTAGTTAGACTTTTAATTTTTTATTATAGTTTCTTAACTATATCAGGAATAGACCAATGCATTATTGCAAAAAGTTGAAATAACAGAGAAAGAATGTTGTTTAATTGCAAACTGAGTGTTGATTTAATTCTGGATTGTTTTTACTTCTAAAGCTCAAAAATATCGATCTCATTATTTTAAACAACAGCATGAATTTCCATGGGTGGATGTATGATGCTTGTTTAACCACTCTCCTATATATATTTAGGTTGTTTTTCAGAATTGTCACTTTTATTTATTACAATCAAAGCAATTTATAGCACATAAAATTTTATCATTATTAACACTCCTTGTCCTTAGAACACCCACCATGATACTAAAAGAAAGGAGTCCAAAGGACTATAGCCAGATTCTGACTTGGAAGACACCTTGTTCCACTGTTGCATTTAAAATCGCTCATTTTGCCATCCCTCTTAATAGCCTTTCCACTCCCAGCTGCTACTCACCTTCCTTGGCTCAGAGAAGTGGCTGACTTTGCCTGATGGGGAATCCAAGTATCCTCAGTGCTAGGCCATGGCTCAGTTACACACTTGAAAATGCCAAAGGGAGGTCATAAAAGTGATGCAAATGAGGTTTAAGGTTGTTATCCCTTCCCTGCCAACCAGGAATGCAATCACCTGTATTTGAAAAGGCAAATGTTCTGAGGACATTTTGAGCAGGATGGTGACATCTGCCTTCATTTCCTCCCAAAGGATGAAGACAAGACCAAAATCCTCTTCTACCCCAGGACTCTCCACAGAAAGTGCACACATTCTGCTGTTAAGTAACACAGGGCAATATAGGAGAACCAAATAAGTAACACAAGGTAAGTGCACATGTGCATGTGTGTGTGTATGTGTGTGTGTATATATCTATAGCCTCTGACATGAGAGTTGGGGGTGAAGGCACAAGGTTTTCACTGGACATCTTAGAGAAGGTACCTGATTACAGTATATAACGTATCTCCACCCAAATGCTGCCACACATATGAACCATTGTTGGCCAACAAGCATACAGAACCACTGCCTGTTCTGTGAACTTGGTATCCATCCAGGCCTATGAATTGTGTTTGGCATCAAAGGTTCACTTGGGGGCAAATAAAATGACATTCTGTAGCAGATTTCAGCTACTTTTACAGTCTAATCAGATGACAGGACCTTCCATATGTGGCCCAACACAAGAGCTAGCACTCAATATGGGCCTAGGTCTACAAAGGGCATAAAAAAATACCTGACGTGTAGTGGAGCTAAATATTTATCCGACAACTAGGTAGGAGCCTTACAGTTTTTTTTAGTCAAATACATATTTCTGAATCCTCCTGTTAGTGACAAATTGTAATATCTCTGATGCAAATAAACAAATAACCCTTTAGCACTAATTAGAGGTAAAGCTAATTATCACTAATTAAAGTGGAAACTTCCTCTCGATTAAGCAGTTCTTTCAAATACTTAAACAACCACAGCAAGCATTATCTCCCAGTTAGGGCACCTCAGATGTGAACTAACATTTCCTAAGGCAATGTTTCTCCAGGCTGGCTGAATCCTAGAATCTGCTATGAGGCATCTAAAAGTTGCTAATGCCCAGGTTTTATCCTGGTAAATGAAATCTGAATCTTTGCTCTGAGGTCTAATTATCGGCATTTAAAAAAATTTCCAGTTGATTCTAATTTTCACCCAACATTGAGAATACCCACTACAGGGTATGAATTTAAATAAATATGTATGTAAATATACATATATATTCATATATATATATATATATATTCTGGAATTTGCAGTAGGCAGTCAAGCCATCCTTATCCTGGTCTCAGAGTTTTGGTTGTTAAAGACCCTTCCTTTTTGAAGACTATGTGAAACACACACAAAATTTACTATTCAATATTTATTCAGCTCTACTATATGTCTGGCATCTTTATAGAGCTGAGATATGCCAATACTCACAAAAGACAAAATTTCCTGCCCTCATAGGGTTTTCACAGTTTTACTGAAGTGTTTAAAGAGAATGGCAACCTATATATCCCACTTCTGTTGGAAGCCAAGAAGGATCAGCAAAGCAATAGCTGTGCGTGTATGAAGTTGTGAGATATAAAGAACATGGGATAAGAAGTTAGGAAACAGGGGTTTTGATCCTGACTCTGCCTTGTGTCTCATTGAGCAAGTCCCTCCCCCTCTTAGAATCTCAAATCCTCAGTTATCAAAGAAGAGCTTTCAAGGAGAACTGAGACCCTAAAATTGTACTGAGGTCTCAAAACCACTGAAGCAAAAGACAGAAATAAACATCCATGACTGCAGCACCACATGTAGACAGCAGTGTTGAATCTCCAAAGCCTCTCATAGAAAATGGTCCATAAAACCCTCACTAGCCCAGTGTGTTTAAAGAATTTTAAAGACATGCCCCCATTTGATAAACATGAAAATCTCATACCTTCTGTTAACATGAATAGAGAAATGTCAAGATCAACTTGAAGCCAAAACCAAGCAAAAGCAATGGTAATTTTTAATATGTTTTTTCCAAACTGCCCAGACAGACATTTTGATAAGGCTTCTTCCCTCTTTCTTCACCCACTGAGAATCTCTGCCCAAATCCTTGGCCTTGCTGGAGTCCACTTTGAAAAGGTAAACAGTCAGGAAGCGCTGTCAATGAATTTATATTAAAATTTTTATTTCCTGCAAAGAATGGGTTCTTTTTAAGCCCCTGCATTAATTCCCATAGTCTTGGTAAAGCAGCGCTTTTAACAATCAAAGTACTGAATCCATGCTAAGGGTGTATATATCACATCTTTGAGAAGAAGGGTGTGTGGGAGAATCAGCTAATGTGAATGCATAATGCATAATATTCCCCCTCCTGCCCCTAAATTTTCTGAAAAGCTAACCTTACTTCATGAGATTAAATTTCATTAAATGGACAGTGGGATGATGGAGAGTTTGCATTGAAGTGAGTTTTTTTAAAAGAAGTCTGATTGTCATAGTAACGCTCTGAAAAGATTTTGATGCAACTTTGGAATTACTTCACATCCAATTACATAGGACATCCACTTGGGGTGAGAGATAAGTGCTTCTGTGACTGCAAACATAGGAAGAAAATCTATTTAACCTTTTTAGCCAATTTATTAAAGCAGGGGAGAATTATTTTTAAATTGCAATTTCTGATTTCAGTAAAGAGTATTGAGGAAAAAATTTTCTTGGTGTAGTTTGGAGCTTCCTAATAAAACAGAAAATATTGCAAGGCATCATAAGTATGGGTTCTTTGGGAAGGAGAGAACCTTAGGACCAGTAAAAATACCCAGTGGTCACTGAATCCATTGCCTGACCATCAGCAAGGACCATCAGAAAGGGTCAAGAAGGTAAGATCCTTTAACTTTAAACATTGCTATGCTTGCAGTCTCTCACAGTACAGCATTTTGATTATTAAAGACATTTTGATTACCTAAGCCTATGGGGGAAATACATGCATCATATATAGACAATGTATTCATTCAACAAATGTTTATTTTATCCATTCCTGTGGGACAACCTGACAGAATAATTAAAGAAATTTGAATGCAGGCTGTGTTTCAAGCACTGTATTTTTTACTTCATTGTAGCTTTCTTATGGATAATAATGGCTTGGAGGTGACTTTCTTAGGGATGAGGTGTCATGAAGTCTGCTTTCAAATGGTTCAGCCAAAAAATGTGTCTGTGTGGGGAGGAGGTATGAAGAAAGGAGAAGAAAGGTGAGGAGGGAAAAGAGCACACAAATGAAATATTAAAATGGAAACTAGGTGAAATGTACATAGTACAGCTCATTGTATTGTACAGTTCTTTCCACTTTTCTGTATGTTTCAGATTTTTTAAATAAATAAATAAAACCTTTTTGTAAAATAGAAACTGTAGAATAGAGAGACTTCATGAAGCAAGGGATGTTTTGGTCTGTCCTCTTACTAAGAAATGAGAGCTGCACAGCACATAGTAGACACTCAATAAAAGTGTGTGCATAAAAATGGGCCTCCCTGGTGGCACAAGGGGTTAAGCACCGCACCATGAAGCAATCCACAGCCTCTGCAGCACGAGTTCCATCCCCTGGAAGGCCAGGGAGCAACCCACACGGCGCAGCAGACCTCTCCTGACTCGCCCGCTGCTCCCCTCAGCAGTACTTCAGTCATTCTTCCTGTTCTGTTCCCCGATCTGTCTCTGGTGAATCCTCTCACTGCCCCTACCCCCTGTACCTCTGTCTTGTACCCCAGCTCTTGTATGCATAAATAAATAAATCTTAAAAAAAAAGTGTGTGCCTAAAAAAACAAAAAAGAACATGACCCCAACTTGGGGTCAGAGGAGGGGACGGAAGCCTGGGGGTGGATGTATCTGCCCAGCACAGAGCCCTGCCAGTCAGCATTTTAGGGTCTCCTGGAGCCACAGGAATGCCCCCAATATGGCCCATGTGGGCTGTGCTCTCAGCTGCATCAGCATTTGGTGCTGCCAGCTGAGCAGAAGGTTGAGGAGAGAAGAGTCACTCAACCAGAATGGTTTACTGGTGACCAGCTTCCTCACTACCCACCACCACAAACTGACCTTGACGGGGAGAGGTTTCTGATGAGCATATAAACTGTAGGCATCCATCAGCACACACTGGTTCACCAGCCCCACGAATTCAGGGGCCAACATAAATGTTCGTTAAACCTCTGGGGTCTTGAAATCCAGTAGACCCCAGTGATGTTGTGATAGAAAGTGGTGAAGTTAACAGTCCAATTGTAAGGCAAAGGCTGACTTCTTTCTCGGCCCGATGCCACCAAAACAACACACTGCTTTAAAAAGATGAGTCTTTTTAAGATTCTGCCAGTTAAGGAATTATTACTTCATTTCCACATTCTGGGGTTGAGGAAGTATATATATTAAGAAATGGCTAAATATGAATATGGCAAAAACGCCCGGGGAGGCTAATGGAGAAGGGTGGTGAGGAACTCAGGAATGTGCCACAGAGCCCAAGGCTGGTCAGCCACAAGTGTCTTTTTTGTCCTTTCTTTCCATCTTTCTCTTCTAGTCTTCATTTCTGCCTTCTTTCTTTTCTCCCTTCATTCATCATTTTCTCTTTTCCCCATTCATTCTTCTCCTCCTTCCTTCCCTTCCTTTTATTCTCTCTTTCTCTTTTTCAATTAAACCACCACAGTGATTTGAATGAAGCTCAGGCTGAGCCCAGCCTCCACCTTGGGACTGGGGCTCCCTGCCTCCTGGGGAGAGGAGCTGTGCCCCTCCTAGAGGTGACTGCTTGAGAAAGAGCTTCAGACCCTTTTAACTAGAAACCCCCCCAGGCATGTCATCTCTGTCCTGTGTGGACCTGCACGGGAGGTGATCTTACCTCTCCCACTTAGAAGCAGCCTGGCAGTACTTTCTGAACTGAATTCACATAAGAAAGGGAACTGCCTGTTTGGAAAAACATACTCTTTTGCTGCCAACACAAGCAGATCTTTTAGGGAGGAGGGAACTGTAACCCCTCCAAGATCTTTGCTCTCCTTCCGAGAGCCCAGGCTCTCAGGTTTCACAAAGGAATTTATAGAGCAGACTGACGCCTCTGCCTCTGGGGTTGGAATCAGCTCAGGACTAAGTGCAGAGCTTGAAGAGAGACCGGCACCCTCTCTGCTTTGTGCAGACTGGGGATTGTTTACCAGGGGATGAAATCGTCCTCTCACTGAAAAGGAATGTCTGGCAAGGAAATAACCTCTGGAGGCACAGCCAAGGCTCCCCGGGGAGTGGGTTTGGGTTAGGAACCATCAGAACCACCAACCTGGACCAGCTGCACTAGGCTGGGTGGGGCATGGGAAGGGGCTGAGATCACAGGAGCTTTGTGATGTTTAAAGCAACTCCCACTTTCAAAGGGCAATTGACCTCTTTCCTAGGTAAATTATGTATGGCAAAAGAAGAAAGAGGAAATAAAGTGAGAGGTTAGATATCCTTTGGAAAAATAAAAAGAAGGTCTGGTCTGTTCACCTAAGCATTTCCACTTGCACCACTGAGCTTGCAGCTTGTCCTAAGTCCTTTTAAAAATCATGTTTAGGGCCTCCCCAGTGGCACAGCAGTTGAGAGCTGGGTTGCGAAGCTGCCCGCGGCCTCTGCGGTGCCGGTTCGATCCCCGGCTGCTCCCAGGCCACCGGAGGAGGGTCCCACATGGCGCGCAGACCTCTCCTGCTGCCCCCTGCTCCCCTCAGCAGTGTACTTCAGTCCTTCTGCCTGCTCTGCTCCCCTCTCTGGCTCTGGTGAATTCTCTCACCCTCCCGTGCCTCTGACTGTACCCAGTGCATGTATAAACAAACAAACAAACAAAAAAAACCAAATAAATAAAACATGCCTCTATTAAAAAAAAAAAGATATATTTAAAAATCATGTTTAGGAGCTACTAAGACAGTGTGGGGTGAGTTGCTGACATTTACACTTGGACAGAGTAGAGAAAGTTGATGTCCTTCCTTATTTGGTGGCTCTGGAAGCCACCTACCCCCCCAACTCTCTTCTCAGGAGAAGTAGGGGCCGATCCATCCAGCAGCCCCACCCTCGGCACCTCCTTATCTCCAAGTTTTCGCTGTGGAATTCTGGGGCCCACCCTGCCTGATATTCCTTCCGGATGTGCTTCAGTCCGTGGCCTGCCACTTGGCTCCTCTCGTGATGACAAGCAGATAACATAGCTCACATGCCTTCCCCTTTTCCTGCATACCAACCAGACCCTGCTCCAAAAAGGAAACAAGCCTCAAACCAAGAGAGATGGGGTTTTATTTTTATATAGACATTGTTAATACTGCAAGAAACCTAGAATTATGGAAAGCACTTTCCCATGTTGCTCTAGTGAATCCCCTCCATTCCTCCAGGGGATTTTTACAGATGAGGAAATCACTGGGTGCAGAGGTTAATAAATATAATATAGTGTGTGTGTGTGTGTGTGTGTGTTACGAATTCAGATCCAAAGCTGATTTCAAGTCCAGAGCACCTTTATTGGAGTTAAGAGCCCATCACAACTAAGCATGACCCCGATGGCAGTCGATGGCAATTACTCTCAAGACAAGACCCAGCTTGGACATCATTAACTTCAAGACAAGTATTCTTTCTTCAAGGCATGGTATCAAAAGGTGCACTTGTATTATTCACCATCACCATGGTTACCACCACAACTCAAATACAATTTATACAGACTCTGTGAGAAACAACAAAATAGAGAAAAGATTTGCTGAACATATCAGTAAATGAATGGATACAAAGATGAAGTAAAGTGGCAAGGATATAAATATGAATGAGTTAAACACCTCTTTTAAAAGATAGATTTTCCTATATGGGGCAAAACAATACAAACCTGGCTATGTGCTGTTTATAAGAAGTAGACAAATGTCAGAATGATCCTGAAAGGTTGAATATGAAGGGATGGATGAAGGGACTATAAATGCTACCAAAATGTGCAGGAGGGACAATGTTAGTACTGGAAAGAATAAATTCAAAGCAGAAAGAACAATGTGGGGTAAAGCAGATGAAAAACATAATCCAAAGAGAAATTCTACCAATAATTAATTTTTACATAGTTATCAACCTAGCATCAAAACATCTAGTAAAAATCTGTGTGCAGGGGCCTCCCCGGTAGCGCAGTGGTTGAGCGCTGGGTTGTGAAGCTGCCCGCAGCCTCTGCAGCGCCGGTTCCAACCCCCCGCCACCGGGTGAGGTTCCCACATGGCGTGCAGACCTCTCCTGCCGCCTGCTACTCCCCTCAGCAGTGTATTTCGTCAGTCTGCCTGTTCTGTTCCCTGCTCTGGCTCTGGTGAAGTTTCTTACCCTCCCGTGCTTCTGACTGTACCCTGTGCTTGTATAAATAAATAAATAAATAAATCTTTAAAAAAAAAAAAAATCTGTGTGCAGAGGCCTGCTGAGAATGGGTCCAGATAGAAAAAAGTACGGTTTTAGCCTGATAGGAACTTGCTGTTTCTGCTCACTTATCTGCAGTGTATTTAAAGCTGGGAGCTTAAGCCAGACTTCCAGATTGGAACGATTTGAAGTATTCAGGGAGTGGTTATTTACACTGTATGAGAATTTTACGTCAGGGAAGCATTATAACAAATAGACCATGAAAATCGCACCACTTCCTAAGGAAAAACAAAAAAGCCACAGAAGATTCTTGGAGTGTCTCTTCAGGAAATTCTCAAGCCCTGCAGACTCTTGCCAGTTAGGGTAATGTGTTCATAAATTTCCCCTAACAAACTCATTCCAGCATCAGAAAATGACAAATCAATCAAACTTGAGAGGATTGATAGCTAAATTCTTCCAGGACTGTGGGCATGAATCCAGGAAAGGAATTTGTGTCAGAAAATTGAACCCATTCCTGCTAGAACTGGAAATAAAGATGGAATAAAGAGCAGTTACTTCATTTCAACTTCAAATCTATGCTATTTTAGGCAAGAGAGGGAGGATGCAATTGAGCACTTCTCACAGGTGGGATGGAATTCCTAGCAAAATTCAGGAACTTTGGTTCGTTAATAAACCTCATCTTCACCAGCGGGGCTGGGGGCAGTGGGGGAAAGGGTTGGGGAAAGTTGAGTAAGGGAAAGGTTTTCTCCATGGCCTGGGAAGCAAGCTCCCAGATGATATCTTTGCGGGGAACGAAATTAGAGATTAAAGGAAATCTGAAACCAGTAAGTGCTGACCTAGAGTTAATTCTGACAAGCTCAACAGTTGGTTAGAAATACTGGATAATTTTCCAAGAGGAAAGGGCTTCATCTTTCTGCTCCTCTATCAGGAACATTAAGGCAACATCCCTCTACTTGGGAGAGTCGATGTAGTTGATCTCACTGGTGTGTTATATCTATATCCAAACCAAAGAAATACTTCAAACTCTGTGGGAATGTAGCATGGAGACCCCACTAGGTCACTGGTCAGCAAGGATTCTGGGGGTGAATGTGTTAGTCCCACATAGGTAGAAATTTATTAACGTTGGGTCTCTTTCTCTTCTTCCTCTCCATTCCTTACATTCTCTTTTCTCTTTCTCCTCTGATCTAAGTCTGCCTGTTTCAGCTGTAGTATGTCTGCCAGTAGGCAGGTCCTGTATCTACCTGTCTCTTCACCGGGTTCAGTGTATTTCTTCAGGTCACTGACAGCCTTTCTCTTTTCCCCTCTGTCTCCCTGTCTTCTACACTGCTGCCTCTGCTCTGGCTGTGGCTGCTGCCCCTGCTGCTGTGATGCATTTTCTAAGTTGGAGTGAGCATTCAGAATGCCCAAATATGGTAACAGGTTTCAGCCAGCATTGAGATCACTTTAGCTGGCAATGCTTGCACCCTGCACAGTGCCCAGGAAACTCAGGGTCATCACTGCACAGAACCACCTTCTACCCAGATGCCTAAGGTCAGGAGGAGACCGAGATTTAGCCAAGCTCCTGTTTATAAAATGCCGCTCTCCTTAGCAAAGGCCACTTGTTACAATTCACTCAAATTTCCACCCCACAGCAATTTACATTCATGTCTCAGTCTTGAGCACATTGCTGTGCCCTCACTGGGGAGGAAACCATCATCTTTAAAATCACATAGATGATAGAGTAAATCCACTGGCTAGGAAGAGCTCAGGTACAACAATGAAACTATTGAAAGATCTTTTGTTTTTTTAAACCCACCCTCTTTTTAAAAGAATGTTTGCAGAAATTACCACATCAGAGTTCTGAAATGTTGAGAATTCCTCTCATTTCTTGCAGTGGTTAAACCCAGGAACCTTCTAGAGCACTGCAATTACTTGTTCCTTAGAGTAAAGGATAAAGAATAATTTTGTTTGCCTGAGATTTAACCCACCTGAGAGGTATTGTTCCAAAATTCTCCTTAAGCAAAAGGCTGAAAAACTTTGAACCAACCCATGGGAAGTGACTTTTTAAATTATTGTTATTATTACTAAAGAGCTTTGTTTTAGTATTTCTTCATGACTTTTTATGGAATTCATTTTTACTCAATTCTTCTATATCCTGCAGAAAATCTTCCACAGGGGCAGTACCAACTTCAGCTGCAGATGAGCTGTAGCAGAAGACAGTGGAGACGGAATTCAGTGCAGAATGTCAAGGGTATGGCTCTATTTTTCTGTTTCCTTTCTGTGATTTTGTTTAGGGGAGTCCAAGTCAGAAAAGAAGGGAAGCCTTTCCCTTAAATTCATGGCTCCTGAATTGAGTAGAAAGGTTTCAGCCTGTGAAAGGGGTACCTATATAGGGTGTGAAACTTCCCATCTGGGACAAATTCAAAACTGTTCACAGGATTTCCCCCTCAACTCAATTATTAATTACCATTTATTAAGCACTTGCCACATGCCAAGCCCTGGGATAATTTTTAATTAGCTCATTTAAATCTTACAGTGACCCTTTAATATAGACATTTTATTTTTCCTATATTACAGATGAAAAACTTAGCTCAATGCATTAAAGCAATTTGTTCAAAGTCAGAGTTAGGGAGGAAGGCACCTCAGATTTAAAACCAGGTCTGCTTACCTTGCAGTCCATTTTTTAAAATACCTGCTTCAAGATGCAACTTGCTGCCTAAGAGTCCAGCTATAGAGAAAGAATTGGCTCTGAGCCCTGTGGCAATAAATGCCCCAGATGGGAGCCTGCTCTCTCTCCCCGGCCCTGTTCAGTTAATCTCAAAATGCCATGGAGAACTTTCTGGGGCCTAACTCAGAATTCTGAGACTTCTCAGTACTTGAACTGAGTTGATTCCCACCAAACTAGAACTGAGTGATTGAACTGAGTGAATTGATTTTAATTGCACTGAATTAATTAAATGTACCTGACCAAAGTAAGTAATGTTAGGCCTGGTGACCAATATATTACACGGTAAAATACTGAAATGAAATAGAAATAAGAGACGGAAGACATAGAGGATCTTCCTGTCCAACGTTCCTAATATTCAGAAATCACCAATACATTAATAACAGTAAATATTGTTAATTTATACCTATAACAAGATACTGTGTGGTACTTTTCTTCTTGCCCTAGAAAGGAGAACTTTATCCATTAAATGATAACGGGGATAAAATACACTAGCATTTTCCAGGCTAAAAATGCTTTGGGATGTACACAGTGTGATCAAGGGAAAGAACACCGGTAGCTCTTACTGCTCAATGCCCTGTTCCCCATTGTTTAATGGGTGAATTATGCTTCGAATGAATGATATGCTGTATATTAATAGCACTGACAACTAACATTGAGAGCACCTGAGGCTCATAGAGATTATGCAATTAGACCACCTTGACCCAGGTAGCAAATGGCAAAGACAGAGTTTGAAGTCAGGTCTTCCAGTTCCTAAGACCACACTCCTCACAGAACCTAACTCTATAATGTTCTTCTTCTTCTTTTTTTTAATAAATATTTATTTATTTATTTATTTATTCAAGCACTGGGTACAGTCAGAAGTGCGGGAGGGTGAGAGAATTCACCAGAGCCAGAGCGGGGAGCAGAGCAGGCAGAAGGACCGACGTACACTGCTGAGGGGAGCAGCGGGCGGCAGGAGAGGTCTGCGCGCCATGTGGGACCCTTGCCGGAGGCTAGGGATCAAACCGGCGCTGCAGAGGCTGTGGGCAGCTTCGCAGCCCAGCGCTCAACCGCTGCACCACCAGGGGAGGCCCAATAATGTTCTTCTGAGGAATGAGAAAAGGCTGACTGTGCCATCTTCCCCCCAGCACTATGGAGGGAATACATTGGTGACAGTTCGCAGTTTTGAAAAGGCTACAACATGATAGCAGTGGCTAACAAGGTTTGAAAACTCCAGACAATAGCCAACATCAACTGCCACACCTAGAAGTGAGAGCTTTTAAACTAGGAGTTGGCAAACCATAGCCCATGGGCCAACTCTAGTCCAACTATTTTTGGATAGTATATGTTGTTTGGTTCTAACCATTTCAATGGTAGGAAATGATCAAAAAGGAGAATATTTTTGTGGTGTGAAAATTATATGAAATATAAATTTTAGAATCCACAAATAAAGCTTTATTGGAATGTGGCCACACTCATTTGTTGACAAGTTGTCTGTGGTTACTTTTGTGCTTTAGTGACAGACTTGAATATTTGTGACAGAGACATGTGGCCATTGGAGCCCGAAATATCAATATCTGGCCTTTTTCAAAAAATAATTTTCAATATGAAGCTAAAACACAACATGTCTGTTTTTGCAAAAACAAAATAAAGCCAAAAAAAAAAGGTCTGAATGTCAGTAATCTGAGCCAAACTTCCCAAATTTGCTATATGCACAATTGTAATTTTTCAGGGAATTATATTTACTTAACAACTTAGAGAGCAAATAATTAATAGCACAAAAAATCTTCACTAAACTATGTTAAGTGCCCTCAATTTATACTGGACTTCAACTAAAACCTGATTTTCAGGGTAATTTTCAGGATAGTAATTTCTTGCTATCTTATTAGTAGCCTATGATGCTGACAAGAGTGCCTGAAAACAAATGAGTGCCCATCATTGGTAATAAGACTGAACTGCTCCAAAGGGGATCTGGGAAGAAATGTGTTGCGTCAGTTTATTTTCTGAGAAATGCCAGGTTAACTGACTTCCGGTGCAGGACACAGTCATATAACCACAGAAACTTGCCTTTTCTAGCCTCTAACAATGAAAACTGGGCCCCATGGGATCTGAGACAACGTGGGTCTGAATATTCCCACTTAACTTGGAGTTCTAGCCTTGACCATAACAGCCAATTTCCCACAGGTGTCAGGGGGATCACAATTAAGAGTGAAAAGACTCATGTTGTCAACCCCTGCCACCGGAGGCATTTACTCCTCCACGTAAGTATAGTACTACCTAGCATGTTACCTTCCAATATTTAATCATATCTAAAATAATACTGAATAATACCTAATGTAGGGTACGGTAAAAATGTATCAGGCTTTTCTGCCCTCCCGCCATCAGGATAGATGATGGATCCTTGCGGTCCTGAATGCATGCCTGATGGCGGGCACCTGGAGTAGGATGTGGGCATAGGTAGATGGGATTCACCTGGGCTGAGACTGGGCTTATAAGGGTGGAGTCACAGGGATGCCAGCAGAGTGAAAGAGAGAGGGCAAAAGAAAAGAGAACACGGGAGAGCCCAGAGAAAGAAGACTTGCTGGGGGCTGGGAGGCCTGCCAGCCTCCCGGCCCACCAGCACCCTTGCCTGCCTTGTACCTGGTAAACTCAATAAAATCCTGAAAAAAGCCACCAAGGGCTCTAGGACTCCTCCTGACCCTGTCTGCTAGGATCATAACGATCCTGCTCTGTGCTCTTCCTGCCGCTACACTAATAATAACTAATATTCACACATCAAACCTAAAGAATGTGCCAGGTATTATTCTAGACACAGAGCAGTAAACAAGACCCAGTTCTCACTCCCATGGAGCTCCTCTTGGAAAAAATAAAATTCTACATCGGAAGGAAATAAATAATAAACATAAATAAGGGAAATGTAGACTGCACAGTGAGAACTGCCACAAAGGAAAATAAACAAGGTTAGGAAGTTGCAATGTTGTTCAGGGTGATGGGGAAACAGCTGCATGGAGATCTGAAGGAGGAGGGAGCCAGGGGGTTATCTGCAGGAAGTGTACTCCAGGCAGAGGGAAATGTATGTGTAAAGTCCCTGAGGCAAGAGCATGCTTGATGAGGTTAAGGAACAGCAACACGGTAATGTGGCTTAATGTGACTGCAACAGCGTGAGAAAGGTAGAGAGGTAATGAGGCCAGATCGCACAGGACTTGTAGATCACAGGCAGTCCTCAGAATTATTTTGAATGAGATGAGAAACCACTGGTGAACTGAGTTGAAGAGTAGAAACTTTTGACTTAATTTTTTTAAGATTCATTTATTTATGCCTATAAGAACTGGGGTGTAGGCTAGAGGTGTGGGGTGGAGGGTGAGCAGATTCACCAGAGAGAGTTGGGGGAAGAACCCTGCTGAGGGGAGCAGCAGGTGAGAAGGAGAGGTCTGCAGCACCTTGTCAGTTGCTCCCTGGCGGGCTGGGAATCATCTCGTGCTGCACTGGCTGGAGATAACTTGATAGTGCTGTGTCTTTAAGCCCTGTGCCACCGGGGAGGCCCCTGACTTAATTTTAAAAGGTGTTTCTAGGGAACTCCCCGGTGGCACAGCAGGTTGAGCACAGCTTTGCAGCTGTCCGCTGCGATGTCCACAGCCTCTGCAGCACAGATTCGATTCCTGGCCAGGCAGGGAGAGTCCACATGGTGCAGCAGACCTCTCCTGTCACGCCTGCTGCTCCCCTCAGCAGTGCTTTCTGTCTGTCTGCCTGTTCTGCTCCCCACACTGTCTCTGGTGAATCTTCTCACCCGCCCGAGCCACTGGCCTATACCCCAACTATTGTATAAATTAAAAAAATAGTAATAAAACTTTTTTAAAAATTTTTTTTAAAAAAAGGTTCTTCTGGCCACTATATATCATGAGGAGATATTGTAAGGGGCCAAGGGTGAAGCAGAGAGACCACTTTGAAGGCTGTTGCAATAGTACCGATTGTGACTTGGTAGAAGTAGATTGAGGAGAGGTGATGAGACAATGGATATGTATTGAAGTTAGAACCAACCAACGTTTTTCTGATGGAAAAGAGAAGACTCAAGGATAAAATCAAGGTTTTTCTCTGAGTAACTTGGGGAAAGGAGCTTCCTTGTAATGAAATGGAAAAACATGTTTTGGGGAGCAGGAATCAGGATTTTTTTGACATCTTGAGCTGGAAATTTCTATTAGCCATCCAGAACACTCTAGGAGTAGTAGTGTTAAGGAGGTAGTACAGATATAGGAGTCTGGCGTTTGGGGGGAGTAGTCTCAGCACTTAAAGTCATAAAACTGGCCACATTATCTGATTGGTTACCATTATAGTTAACTAGCCCCAAGCCCTGCTAGAGATACTCTGATGAGCCATGTAGAATAGGCCTTAGAATTGTCATAGAGGAATTGTCACTAGCTTTCAATCCCCAAAAGTGAAGAGTTGTTTTATGGGGTGTTAACTCCCTCACATTTCCAGATTCGTGCAGGCACCAGTATGTCTAAGTAGATTCCTGTAGGCATCCAGGTCACAATCTCGTGTTGGTGGTATCATGGTGAGCACAGCTGCCTTCAGTTCCCAATCTCTGAAGCCTGTTCATTTTACCTTATATGGCAAAATGGGACTTTGCAGATACAATGAAGTGAAGGATCTTGAGATGGGGTATCACCCATCTCTTATCTGAGGGAGCCTTAATGTAATCACAGTATCCTTATGACAGAGAGATTTGACTACACATTGAAAAAGAAAGCCCTGTGATGAAAGAAGAATCATAGGGAGAAGACTCTATACACTTGTTTTGAAGGTGGAGGAAGGGGACATGAGCCAAAGAATGGAAGGAATATGGCTCTGAAGCTGGAAAAGAAAAGGAAAAAGATTCTTCCCTGGAATCTCCAGAGGGAGTGTAGTCTTTCCAAGTTAGATGTTGTAGGGTAAAGAAAAAAATGTCAGGCTTTTCTGCTCTCCCGCCATCAGGATAGATGAGGGAACCCTGTGATCCTGAATGCATGCCTGATGGCAGGCACCTGAAGTGGGTGCACTTGCACTAAGACTGTGCTTTTAAGGACAGCATCACGTTGACGCCAGCAGAAGCTGAGAAGCAGCAGAAGCCGAAGAGAAGCCGAGAGAGAAGAAGAAGATGAGAGAAGGCCGGAGAACCCAGAGTAAAGACATGCTGGGGACTGGAAGGCCTGCCAGCCTCCCGGCCCCCCAGCACCCCTGCCTGCCATATGCCTGGTGAACCCCAATAAAAGACCTGCAAAAAACCACTGAGGACTCTGACTCCTCCTTTACCCAGTCTGCTGGATCAGAAAACCTGCTCAGTGACCATTCCTGCCCTTACAGATGTGTAAGGCTTAGTTGAAATTTCTCGTGTCTAGAACTGCAAGAGAAAAAAAATCTGTTGTTTTTAGCCACTGAGTTTGTAGTAATTTGCTATAGCAGCCACAGGAAACAAATACAGTGGCAGAGAATAGTGCTTTCACTTTCTACCTGCAGGTTGCTGCAGCAATGACTGAGTAAAAAGTAGGACAAGAAGATGAAGGCGAGGATCAAGTCTGGACCAGTACAGTCCACCTTTTATGCCATTTGTGGTCTGTGTTAAATCCAATCCATCAAAGACCCTGTCAGGTGGTGATCAGTCTCAGGGCCAATTAAATACTAGATTCGGGAGGATTAAATGGAGCAAGTAACAGTCTGCTGCTGCAACTGGTCCCAGGTGATGACTGATGGCTATTTCACACCTCTACTATCCTTTCTGTATGTCACTCACTCTTGAATGTACGTCAGCAGTACAGGCCACCTGCCTGGTGGGGTGACCCAGACCTTCGTCTGAGGAACCGGAACTCTTAGCTGAAATCATGAGTCTTATAATTGCCCGTTTATACTTATTACTGAGCATGGAAGCACCAAGAAATACCTCTGATCCAGATATAGTCCTTCCTGCCCTGACTTTACAATAGTAACCACAGGTCCTCATGATTATCAGAGAAATGAGTTAATATGGTAATTCCTGTCTCTGCCTTTTGGCTAATTAGCTTAAAGCCAAAATGATTGGATGCTAATGATAGTTTCAGGTTCAATGGGACATTTATTGAGTTCTCTTCTCCTTCCCTACCACCCATGGGAATAAAAAAAAAAGACTTTTAGTCCATCATGACGTAATTGTAGGCTTGCAGGAATAAGAAGCACAAATTTCACAAGTGGGTCCTTGGGAATTATGATGAGAGGGGTCAATCCTAATTTGACCTTAGTGGTTCCTAGAATCATGTATTCTAGTAATTGGGGTTTGGTGCATATATTGCATGCTAGAGGACTGTGCCCTATTTCTTCAGGTTTTGTTTCCTGAGATGATGCCATGGCTGAGTCTTTAATTAACCATTCCATCTTTCTTTCAAGTTGGCCTCTTCCAGGTGATTGGTTAGCGGGACAGGTGCGTTCCATAATTATATGCCAAGTACCACCTGCTCCTCACAGTAAAATAGGTCCATTGATCTGATGTCATTATGTAGGAAGTTCAGGTCATTAAGTCAGTCATTCTATTACACCTGGGAGGTGATACAGAAAGAGGTACTGCTCACAGAGAAGGCAAACCCATCTCCAGAGGAAGCAGGTCTTAGTTTTGGAAAAGATGAACTGTTGTTCCGTCCAGGGTAGAAAGACCCCAACCTAACCTCTTCAATTAGTCTAGTAATCATATAATAATTGGCATCTCGAATTAGTGTGTTTCCTCAAGATAACACGCCATATAAAGGTCCAATGTCAGCCTCAGGATGGGCAATTGGTGAGTGCAGTGGCTCGATAGGCGTCCCTGAGAGAAATTTCATGGTCTTGGGCCCTTTAAGAGCCCCTAACCCTGTGGTTACTTGTGGATCTCTTGCCCATGAATCATCTTGTCCAACTTTACTTGGTTAGAATGCTGATGAGGAAAAAAGGATTCCCAGAGAGGGCATGTTCTCCCCAAGTCTAGGTGGGTTTTCTCCAGGTATTCTGGTTTCCTCCCATAGCCCAAAGATGTGCAATTAGGGTTAGAGGTGTGATTAAGTTGTCCCAGACTCTGTGTGTTTGTGTGTGCGGGTGTGTGCACACCATGAAGAGTGTCTGTCCAGGGTTGGTTCCTGCTTGTGCCCTGAGAAACCCCAACCCTGAACTGGAATAAGCAGGTTGGAAGATGAATGAATACAAATTAATGTTTATATTAGAAATGTTTTGGAGCCTTATTTAGAAGTTTGGTGATGTTTTTGTGACCCATAAAACCATAAACAGTAAAACTAGTTTCCTTATACATCCTACAAAGAAACAGCTTTGTGGCCATTTACAAAACCTACTGACAATGCTAAGTGAGGGCTTACTGTACCGTGGTGGCTGAAAGGAGAAGCTGGCTAACATCTAAGGACAACACATCCTGCCCACCTGCTCAGGGCCTCCCCTGTAATGTCACTAGTATGTGGTCCCCATTTTCACGTGATACTTTCCCAGACTTCTTTTTTCTGGTTTTCTAATCATAGTTATTGCTATAGTAGTAAACTAACACAGACCTTACTGGCTAGTAACTGAAAAATAGACTTAACATTAGCATCTATGTCAAAGTGTATTGCAAAGATCAAATAAGATCTATACCAGGAGCCTACTAGAATGTTTAGCACAGAGCTTCTGATCACACGTTTGGTCCTCCTGACAACCAGCCCTGATCCTTATGTGTTTTCTAAAAGTCACCTTATTAATATAAACTCAGGTGTGGTTGCAAGGGGTTTGTTAAGAAATCAAGACACCTTTATTGCTCTTATTATTTAGGCAGTTCCAAGGATTTTAGGAGCTCTGTGCCAAGAAACAAGAATTGAAACAAAACCAAATATGTAAATCCGATTGTAAATCACATCACAGTTTGTTTTTTCCCCGTGAGATGAGAATGTGACTTGGCTATCTGCAAATTTAGTTCAAGAAACAGGACAATTCAATGTTTGTAAACATTTCCTTAAATATAAGCATATACATGTAAGTGCAAGTTTTTCTAGAATACTAATGTGATCCTACAGCTAGAAAGACAATGGAAGAGCAAGAAGTGAGCCTCACGGAACTGTTAACAATTTGCTTTATATGGATCCTGTCATCAGAAGTTCAGAAAGTTTGTCAGGGACTCTGGAGGTCAGGTGAAGTCTGAATAAACTGTTATCTGCTCCTGCCCTGTGAAGCTATCCGCTTCTCTAAGCTTCTGGATCCTTGGCTAAATAAATCAGGCACATCACAGCAGCCTACAGTGGGTATGAAGGCATTTTTTTTTTCTTTGCTCACCAATCTGTAGCCCACTATAACTGCTGCAGCATATAAAATACTTGGCACGAGCACTCAGCATAGGCATTCGGGAAAGGGCAGCTTTTCCCAACCCACTTTTTCAGTCAGGGAAGAACATCACAGTTTGATTCTGTACCTTCCCATCACTTATTGTTATTCAAAGAGCCTCACCAGGTCCTTGAAACTCATTCAATTTAAAAACACCCATCCTGTGTTCAGAGCCAAGCTTCTTCCTCCCAACCCTGCCTGCGGCTCAGGCTTCTCTGGGGACTCTGCCTTGCTGGAGTGGGGTCAGGAGTACAGTGGAAGAACCATCTGCCTTTTCCTATTTTCTCAGACTTAGACGATGGACTTGGGCTGTGGAGTAGGGAGAGGAAAGGCCCCATGAGACCACCTCTGAATGTGACTGTTCTGGCAAGTTCCTCTCCTGAATCTGGCACCTTCTCCTATGGTTGGACAAGTAGTAGAAATAAGGAGACCCAATGGGCAGGTATTCTGACTCAAGCATCTCCCCCGGGCATTAGTAGGTCTATGCAAAAATCCACTTTCTCCACCAGCTGGGACCCTATGTCCAGGCACCTCCATACCCTTTACCATAGTGGTGCCTGGCAACATGCAGCAGACTTTGATCTCTCTCCCCCACCCAATCTTACCCTCCTTTGGAAACTTTGGGTATAGGAGAGGTCCATTGTATATATGTGTCTTTAGGGAAAGGAAAACTTGAGGGTTATGTACTTTCTTCCTTGCCTCACCTTCATCCACTCTCTTCCCAGGGTTCAGATTCTACGAGAGTGGATCAGAACTGAGGCAGAGCAGACATTCAACAAGAGATTGGGATGGCAAGCTGCACACCATAGTTTACAAGAGTATTCTCTTGGGTCTCATTTCCAGAGCTCTAGGGAGGGACTAGTTGGTCCCTGACATAAGAGCAGCCTCTCTTTAAAAATGACATTTCCCCACAGGCAATGTCATTGCCTTTCCCGATTCCAGCCCCCTTTTAAGTTTCTCCTCCCTGTAGGGACCCAGGAGGCTTCTCCTGTACACTATGGGGTTGGTGGCAGGTGAGATGAACATTCTATTGATTGAATGGGGCTTCCTTTTGAATTCCTAGTCCTGCAAACTTATAATGTCTCAATAGTGCATTATCTCTGCTGCATAAAACAAAATCAGGAACAGGGAAAATCTCAATCAATACTTCACAATATCCCATTGTATATGGGATGAATTGTTGCAATGAAGGAGCCCTAGGCTGTCTCTAAGGACTTACACCAGAGATGGGGGATCCTTACTTAAGGTAATTAAGGAAATTCCTACCAACAGAGGTGGAAATATGTGTTTCCCACTGATGTCAGGACCAGCAATGGAGATTCTGGACTAAAATATCTTTTTCTGGGCCAAGTAGCCTAATGGGACATTTAACCTCACACTCAGTTTCCTGATTTGTAAAATTAGTTAAATTAGTCCATAAGGTTTTCCCAGCTCAGATTTTTAAGTGTTAAGGTAACAGAATATACTGATGTATAAATAACAAGTAAAATTTTTTAGCTATTCGTACTTCACTATTTGTAGCTAGAGATAGAATTCAGATTTATAAGTGAAGAAAGTCTTTTCTGAGCACAAATATCTGTAATTTACTCTTTGGCTTACTGTTACATTCTGTTGTGAGTTAAGCCAAATATAGTTTGTCATGATTAAATAGAAGCCAAATAAGGTAACTACTTCAAACAGGTGTGTAAACTCCTAAAGCTAGAGAAGCATGGCAAAGATGTCAGCTAACTCACATTATTTTCAAGGGGTCCAGCAACAAATGGAGAGGGGCCAGCAAGGGTGTCTTTGTTCAGGACCATTAAATTGATCCTGAAACTAAAAGGTGGGTTTGTTAGAAGGATACCCAGGGATCTCTGGGAACTTAAGTGCAGGGAAGGCAGCAGACCCCACTGGCACAAGCTCCAGGGATTTGGAGAGCCTCCAGGAATCAGGGCAGCCCTTCTGCCCCGCTCTGCTACCAGGCATGTGATCTTATATCTCAGCTTCTCTCTGGCTATCTGCTTCCCTCTCACTGAGGTGGAGGTGTGGGCAGGTTTGGCAAACTGATGAAAAGGTCTGCTATAAAGTGCAAATATCTCAGGGAGAATTTTTCCTAATGAAACTGAGTCTTGGGTCTTAGTTATTTATGGTTCTAATTTCCTTGCTGCTGTAAAATTGGGGTGTCAGAAGTATCGATAAGTGAAAATTGTGTTAAAACACTGGCTAACAAAAAAGGGAGAGTTGATTGAAGACTGTCAACTTCCTGAAGGATTGAAAGAAGCCTCCCATGACCCTCCTTCATGATTCTGAAGACAGTTGAACTGTTGACTTGCACAGATCATTAAAAAGGGCCGGCTGGAAAGAATGGACACCTGTTACCATGTTAAGGTTTGAGAAAGAGTTAGCGTGCAACAAGGAAAAGTAACCCCGGGCCTATTATTCAGACATCTTTGACCTTTTTTTTCTTTTTGGAAGTGGGGGCGAGGAAATAATTTCCAGACCTTACAATAATTTGAGCCCAAAGTTAGAGGCCCAGATTCTAGTTCAGGCTTTGACACTAATTTTTCAGAAACCTTTTTGCTGGAGCCTGGAGTTTGATGAATGGTACTGAACTCCTTCCCTGCTGCCTTCAGTTAGCTAAGTGCTTTTATGTTTAGACAGGGCTGGCCTGCAGGTCCCATCACTCTCCAGCTATGTGCCCTTGGGAATGTATTTAACCTCTAAGTTTTTCCCACTGTAAAGCCTAGAATTGTCAGCTTTCTTTTATGCCTATGTGATCATTCTCTTTTAGTCTAAAGTTTAACTCTTTAAAGGCAGTTTCTCACCTACTGTACTTTTTCCTGCTGTTAACATAATACGAAGCCCAAGAAATGCTTATCATTTTCTTGATTTTGGCAAAAATATTAATGACCATTTAATAACAATTTGCTCTGCACAAGACATTAAGTCTGGTTACTTTGTCACGGGGAAAGAAGAAGAATGTATAAAAATTAAACTTTCTTTAAGAAGATTCTAGCTCCAGGGAGGAGGCTAGATAGGTAGACAAACTGCTAACATGCTAAGTCTTTCTTCTCTGCCACTATGAGTGACTCTAGGGGGCCATTTGGGAGTAGAATCTGCTGGGAGCAGAGTTGCTATCTAGATAGACAATCCCAGATTTCTGGTGGTCCAAGGGACACAGCGCTGCAGAGGCTCATTCCATGTTCCACTTTCCTAACGTAAATACATGTGGGACATGGAAGCAGTTATGTATTTCTTTTCCAAAAAGTTCCATTCATTGCCGGAAGGATCTGGAGTTGAACATTGCAGGGTAGAGGTGAAGAGATTTATTACCTGGTTGTCTTCCTGCCTTTGTTCCCCTCCTAATTGCCTCTTGCCACAGAAAAGAGTGTTCCTCCCTTCTGCTCCAACTCTTTCTCCTCCAGTCATTTCTCTCTGATCTTCCAGGGTGGAAGGTAGAAGCTGAAGGAGCATGATGAATTCTGGCTCCATGGGTGCAGGGATGGGATCCCACAAAATGAACAGGGGGAGGTGGAGGGAAGAAAAGGTGAGCTTCCATTTCAGTTTGCCATTACTCTCCTCCTTAATATTCTAAAATAACACATTATTTGCCAGCAGGATAATTATATTTCTACTGATAATACCCACCCTAATGCAGCCTCCTCGGAGGATTATGTTGGTCCTATTTCTTGGGAAATAACAACTCTGGCTTCACTGAGCTGAAAAAAGTGCTTGTCCTCTCCACACTCCAGGTAATTGTGAAGCTTCCTGGTATAGAGTGATACCGATGGATGCCTATTATCCTGATTTCTACCCCTTTCAATTTTAGATGCGAGAACAGGAAACAGGTGAAAGCAAGAAAGAAAACATAAAATGGATGCCATTTGAATCTGGGTAAAACTAAAATAGAATCAAGAGGCTGTTGAGAGTCAACCTCAGCCACATCCAGGCACCCTTCCCCCACCCCCAAGTCAGGCAAAACAGTGGTGTCCTGTCCACCTTGGAGAAGAAATTGAAATAAAGCCTACCTGCCACAGACTGACAGGGTTAAAACTCTCCCAATCACTGTTCCATCCTTACCTGATTTGCATATTACTGCACTAGTTGCAATCTGACTTACTCAAACCTCATTTGCATATGGAACCTGAGTGAGAACCAGCCTACTTTTTCCTTTTAGTACACAAGCCCCACCCAAACCCTGTCAACCCAGAATACCACTCAGGGGCTGTCTCTGGAGCAATAGTCCTGAAGCCCCCAGATAACACCTTTTTTTCAAAAATTTTCCCCCTGGATCCAGCTTCTGACTTCTTGTAAAAGTGGAGGTTCAGGTCCTCACTGGTGGTGCAAGGGGTTAAGCACTGCACTATGAAGCAATCTGCAGCCTCTGCAGCACGAGTTCGATTCCTGGCTGGCCAGGGAGCAACCCACATGGCACAGCAGACCCGCTGCACCCCTCAGCAGTGTATTTCAGCCAGTCTGCCTGTTCTTTTCCCCACTCTGTCTCTGGTGAATTCTCTCACTCCCTGCATCTCTGGCCTGTACCCCAGCTCTTGTTTGCATAAATAAATAAATCTTTAAAAAAAATAAAAGTAGAGGTTCAGTTAACCTTAACATGGATTATTACAAATGTTAGTTTATTCAAGCTGCATGCTTCCTTAGGAATCCAAGGACATGTTGATCCCTGAGAAATTACAATGCCTTCTCCATGATTTCCTGAGAAGCTGCTTGAGTGACACTTTTATGCTGAGAGCACCGGAACAACCAGTGTAAGTGGTTTGTCTCTGCCACTCCCCACCTGAGGCTCTGAACCATTTCAGGGCAACTTCTGCCCCACCACCAACGAAAGGCATGCCTCCTGCTTCCCCTGCCACCACCATCCCTTGTGCACAGCATTTTGTGAAAAGAAGGGTCCTTTGGTTTTACTTGCAAATATTAAGTAGGTTCAGCATCCCCTTAAGATCTGAGAATTGCACCACTTTTACTGATTTTACAAAATCAGTTCATAAAAGATGAGATGAAAGGTACACAGAGAAAAGTGGATGACAGATCAGCTTCTAGATCTAAAATGGGAAGACAGGAATTCTGGCACCAGTCTTGTCTAAGGAGTGACTGTTATGACCATACCCAAGAAGGTTCAGGATGGGTAGACAACAGTAGCTGTGGAAAAGGACAGACCAGGAAGAAAGCACCTGCAATATGGCTCCAGTGCTGACCACAGTGGGACTTGCCTGTTCCTCATTGTGCAGACAGGAGATACAGCTTCAACATCTGGAGGCATAAAGTATTGGAATCATATACGAGATTTGATTCCCCTTGTTCTGATTTAATGCACCTTAAGCAACTGACAAATAATAATTTTATTCCCCATATATAAATATTCCATTTTGTTCTAAAAAGAATATAAGGGGCACATATTTCAATGAAAATATTTTGATATAAATTGGTACCATGGTTTTTTTGTTTCACTTGACACACATCCATTTTTCCAGTATTCTTCCCATTTTCTTTTGGGAGGACTAATTACCTCTCTGGTGGAACTGGCACCAATCTGTCAGAATTTGGGGTATATGATTCATATCTGGCCAATCTGGGAATTCCACCTGCTTGGTCTCAGTGGCTTGATCAAGTCACTAAAGGAAATGAAACCAGAGCCACGTGGCTGCAGCTACGGCGGAGCTAGGTGAGCGTGAGGGCCTGCGGAGCATGAAGTCTGCTGGCCAACCCCAGCTCAGGCAGTCAGCCTGGCTCAGGGCCACTAGGGTGAGAGTTTGGCCCTGCGCAGCGTCTCTGACAACCTGCCCTGACTTCAGCGCTGGTGGGGTCTGGATGCACAGACAGGGCCTCCCTTTTGATAATGGCACTAGAATTGATAAATGGACCAATCTGAGCAGAGCTTGACCATACTAATCAGCAGCTGGAATCGAAAATGGGCCAGTCAGATTTGAAGGCACGGCATATAAGCCGAAGCTCCAGAAGGCTAAGAGTCATTCAGACCTTCAGAGGGTGACTTGCTGGGAAGACTCATTCGGTCCTCCTCGGAAGAACTTCGGAAACTTTCGGAGACCTCCGAGACCTCTGCTGCCAGCTGCAGCCTAACCCTGCTGCTGCCTCGGGCCCTGCCGCGGGTGTCCCCTGCTGACTGGCACCATTAGCCTGTGCCCACCGGCCTGGGTTCTCAAAGGACTGGGGCGCTAGTTCCTGCCCCAGGGCGCTGCTGACCTGTTTCCGGCTCCCTCTGAGCCTGTATCCGGCTCCTGCTTCTGGTCCTCCAGCTCCGCCTCCTGGTGCTGTGGCCTCTGGTGCTCTCTGGTCCTGTGGCTGGCACTGGCCAGCCCGAATTCAAACAGGTGTTGGTGGCAGCTGTGGTGCAGCCACCTGCCGCGGTGAGCACCTCGGCTGCCACGTGAGTTGAATCTTCCTCCACCGTCATCCGGGGAGCCCCTGGCTCCAGGGCTCACAGAAGGGACGGTGCCATCTTGCACGAACAGCCTTTGTTTTGGATACTGCGGACACTGTCTGGGGTGAGCCAGCCGGCCTCTTGTGGCCTTAGGAACTTTCCTGTTCCCACGCTCCTGTTGGTTAATAAACCCTATTGCGCCATGAGTACAAGGGTGAGAACCCACTGACAGTGGGGAATGATTTATCATGACCTGATTAAAGCCTGCAATTTTCATTAAATTGCCACACTAGCACTTTGGCCACCACTTTCGCCAGTAGAGCTTCTCCCAGTTATTTCAGAGACTCCCCTATGGGGGCATCCAGTGTCTATCCAATAACAGTACTTCCCCGCCAAGCCACCCTGGCCCAGCCTCTAAGCTGCACATGACCGGGAGGGATGGCTGCTCTGCTGCTCTGTGGACCGTGGTGGTTTTTTGTTTAATGCTTTCCCCACGCTGCCTCAGGAGGGACTCTCTCTGCCCCTCCTTGTTAGGATCCAAACATGCCCCAGGCCTGGTCCTCTTTCCTAACAACCTTGCTTGTATTGAACTTGATTCAAGGTTTCCCGGCAGCGCAGGCAGAGAACTTATAGATAATACAGTTTCTCTAAATCTACAGGTTAGCATACTGCTTTATAGTGGCCCAAACATTGACCTATGCAGGCGCCTCTCTTTTTGTCTTTTTTTTTTAAAAGATTTAGTTATTTATGCATACAAGAACTGGGGTACAGGCAAGAGGTGTGGGGGGTGAGAGGATCCACCTGTAGAGACAGAGTGGGGAGCAGAACAGGCAGATTGACTGAAGTACACTGCTGAGGGGAGCAGCTGGGGGAGATAGAAGAGGTCTGCTGCGCCATGTGGGTAGCTCTGTGGCCAGGGATTGAACTCGAGCTGCAGAGGTTGCATCTTAAACCCTTGCGCCACCAGGGAGGCTCTCTTTTTTTGTCTTAATAAATTTGCCATACATTAGTTAAAATGGTGAAAATTATATAATTTCATTTATATTTATATGTACATATACATATATATTATTCAAAAAATACATATATACATGCCTGCCTAAATACATGTTTCAATAAACTGGATCTAATCTTGCTTTTTGTTTTGTTTTGAACAGTTAATATATTCATGTGGTTTTAAATTTAAAAGACACAAATGGCCCTTCTATAGTCTGTTCTCTAGTCAATCCTATCTATTCTCCAGAGGCGAACAAGAATACTAGCATTTTGACATTCTTCCAGGGATATTGTATATTACACAAGGAAATACATGAATTTTTTTTGACACAAATGGCATCATATTTGATATACTGTCCTGCAATTTACCTTTTAGCTTAATAAAATTTCTTGGGGAATGTTTCATATTCATGTATCAGTGTTCCATCTTTCCTAGCTGCCTGTTTTTCCAGTGCTTGGATGTTTCACAGTTGATTTACAGTAACAAACCCCAGTATTGCAAAGCTAGGTGCTTCTAATCTTTTGCTGTCCCAAACAGTGAATAGCCCCTAACATGTGTGACTTCTCATGTTATCTACTTATAGGATAAATTCCAAGGCATGGAATTATCTAATGATGGCTTTAAGATTTATGACATAAATAAACTTAACCCTAATGCTCTTTAGTAAACATTGGAACTGTCCAAGATCTACAGTCTGACCAGTTAGCAAGAAAGGTACCTTACTCATAAACCATTGCATCATACTTTCTATGTGTACTATAATGGGGAAATCATCACATGGCCCCCAAGAAAATTTTCAAAGAGTAACCCTTTCTGGTCACAGTTTGGTCAGCCCATGATTCACAACTATTTGACTATACATGAGTTTTCTTTAAATAATTCCTTATATTTTCCCCAATAATATGTCCCCATATTCCTACATATATGTTCTGTTCTGTGACAATGAAAGAACTCTGTCAGGTTAGCCAGAGAAAGCACTACTTCCTGCACAGTATATATAGGTGAGGATGTAGAGGAACAGAGCCCATTTGTTGGTGGAAGAGTCAAGATTGGTAACCTAATTTTATGCTTTCTCCACTAATCTCTATTGTTCTTTCTCTCCACTTCTCAAGAACAAATGAACTGATCTTAAACCTACTGAACCCTGGAGAGGACTCTGTGGACAGTCAGGGACTGCCTTGCTATTTGGAACTTGTCTGGATGCTCCATAGATGTGGAAGATGAACAGAAGGGATCTCTTGAGCATAAAAAATATCTTCAAACAAAGGAGATATTAGAAGACTCATGTCTTCTAGACTTGCCTACAGTCTGTGTGACTCACTCTCCAAAATGGGAAGAGGTAAGTCTGAGCTTTGAGAATGTTTGATAGTGCTTCCCAGGAAGGACCAGAGCAGAATGATTTTTTTACAATGGATAACAGTTGTTCAAATTGTGTGCATCAAAATTCTGTGAATTATTTGAAACTCCTCCCATGCAATGCAACTCAGGCAATAGAATAGAACAGTGAATGCTAGCATTGTATACAGTGAGATCATGCTAGGGACACCAGATAAAGGGAATTGTATTGATGAGAACAACTCTAGGGAAATATAGTTTATAAGAAATTCACTTAAAGTCTGAACTTTGGGCCATATTAGAGAAACTAAAAATTTTTCAAAGTATTTCTAACTTTGATGTAAGAAAGTCTGTTCTGAGTGCTCAGATCTCACTGGAGTAACACAGTCAAGGTTTATTTTTCACCTGTGTCATGATCAGGTAGGTGGTGGCTATTTGAGGGGGGGAGGTAAGGATGACTGAGTTCGATGCGGTCATGGAGGTGATGTCCATCACCCCTTCTTTGGCCAGGCTCTGTGAAAGGTTCCTATAGCTATGGAGGTTGGGAAATGAACTTTCCCATGCTCAGGAGAAATTGGGAGAACACATCACAGTTTCTCTTCTTCATCAATATAAACAGGCTCAGAATGTAAATGATAAGGGACTCAGGAGAAGGCAGCAAATATATGAGAACTGGGACCATGAAAGGAAAAAAGATCTGAGCAATACTGGGTAAAGACATTTGTAGATAAACAAGTCTTCAATCAAAAGGATGTGGAAACTGGTGCCAGAACTATGTTTCCTATGATCTGTGGCTTGTGGGACCTAGAAATGTGTTAAGGTTAACTCCGTAACAAAGTGTACCTAATTCTCATTTCATACTTGGAGTCATTCATTCTCAGTTGGCTTTTTTTTTGCCTTTATAAAGTCATGGCTTAAAGAACCCTGCAGGATATTTTTAGCATGAAGTATCTGGGCAGGACAGTCTTGCTGACAATTGAATCAAGATTCTTGGTACAGTAGCAAGAAAGAGCAGTTTAACGAGGGCCACCTGGACTGGCTTCTTCCTGTCTGGCATGCTATACATTTCACTTTTATCCTGGAAAAACTAGTGAGGAAAGCAAATCCACCTCAGTGCCCCTGGCAGGGCTATTTCGCAATCACACACCATAACAAATCTCAGGGAAATTTAAAAAACAATCAACTGTTTTTAAAATTTGTATTACTTCAAACCTGAATTCCTGTGAGCTTGGCTACTCCCATTTTCCAAAATGAATGCCCCTTTATGAGCCGTGATGTTTGAAAACACAGCTAAGCTCTATTCTTAGAGGTGTAAGCCCCTCTAACCTCAGAGACGTGAAGGTCTATGTGGAAAGGAGCGTGAGGATGGGTTTATGAGGCTGTGTCTGTGTTATGGTGTGTCCAGGTAATTCCCGGGGTTGGCAGTACACTCTGTGAGTGTCTGTGTGTGCATGTGTATGTGAAATTCAGAACAGGACAGCACAAGTGGGTCCATGTGTTACCTTTCATTTTGTGATACTCTAGTTATTTACTGAAGAAAAATGGGAAGCCACAAGCAACTGACATTCAGACCGTTAAGAACCTCCCCGAAGACCTAACACTTGCTGGCTCTGTAATCACAAGCACCTGCAAAGCTCTGCCTCATAGAGGAGAGAGCAGCACGTGCCTGCCAGCCCACCTCTGCCAGGAGGAAGGAAAGACAGGCCTTCACCCTGGGCCCCTCTTCTGCATTCATCTGTCATGCTCAGTTGCACAGTGAGTGGGGCTGCCAATCAGCCGCCCTGGACTCAGACCTAACACTGCACCATGTTCCCATAGACCTGTTGCCCCTACATATGTGTTCCCAGGAAGACTCTGACCCCACACCAGTTTCTTCTGGCTGTGTGTGAGGCCTGTCCATCCTGACTGAACCGAGCCTCCAGCTTGGCCGCTTCAGACCTTCCATGCTGGTTTCCATCCAAACAGAAGCATTGAGCATCACTATTTCCCAAGAGTAGGAAGAGGAAACTGGAAACTCAATAAATAAATCAGTAAAAGCAGAACTTTTGTAAGTCCTTCCAATCTTGGCCTGGTTTGCACTTCCTTCTCGCTGGCTTGTAGAGGTTCTTTTCAATTGGCTTTCTGCACTTCCTCAGTCATCTCTTCAAAGAGCAGTGCGAGTCAAGAGTTTGTAACGCGATGAAGCAGAAGCATGCTGCACTTACGGCAATAAATATCTCCGTGTGGGATTCGTGGGCTTTCATTGGTGGATTTTTTCTCAGATACAAGCTTGGGAGAAGAAAACAGGTGGACTTGCTGTGGACGGCCAGACTTCCACTTGGCCCCTTGGCACAAAGCTTTCCACCTGCTCTGTGGGCCTGCTGGGTTCTCGAAGGAAGATAGTTTGCACAGTAGGAATAGAAAAGTCTTAAGGATTGTGATTTTTGTACTGTGACAGAATTCACCTTTGCAGTCATCCTTGCAGCCAAAAGAGCCACATGACTGAGTGTGTTGTGAGAAGCTAACAGAACCGCCTATTCTGATGCAGAAGCAGGGGCTCCCGACTCTTTGGGTTGCAGGAACTATCATCCCCTGCAGCTGTAGAGCCCCTTGGGAGCATTAATCTTCTGGTTGGATTGTGGGTTACTTCCTTGTCTACCGATTGCAGTTGCTAAGAGCAGGTGACCTCACAAACCGTTTTAGCAACTTTTACTGCTGGGAATCATTCTCTTGGGAGCCTCAGAAGCTGGCAAAATAAATCTTTGTACTCACTCTGTTTATAGTCCAACAACACTGCCGGAAAACCTCTGCTTTGAAAAGGGAAGGGTTTTTCCAAGCAAACCGTAGCTGATAGAATAGATTCCTCATGTGTGGCTTTGAAGCTGTTAAAGTAATAGTAATAATTGCTTAAAATGTTGATACACTTTCCAGGTTCCAGAGTTGTCTCATGAATTTGGTTTCACTTGATATTCCCAGTTAGCATGTGAGGTAGGCAGGACTGACCTTCACCACCATCCCTATCAGCAACCCAGTGGGATTAAATGACTTGCCAGTGTCACAAGGTGAACGGCTGGCACACATTGCAATGTAAACATTCTGACAAATAAACAGCAGGCTTTTTGTCCTATCATATTGCTAAACTTCAAAAATAATCCTGTGAGTTAAAAAAAATGTAATGGCCACTCATATGCAAGCCCCTGGAAATTTACAGGCTGATGAAAGGGGTCTATTTTAGTGACACAAGTGAATATGGAGTGGCTGTTTTTGAGCAAAAGCAGCCAATGCAAATAAGCATGATATATTCATATATTCATCCATTTGAAAGAAATCTGATAGCAGGAATTTGCTTCAAACAAAGCAGATTCTAGGATGTGCTAGCATCTGTACAAATGCATGTCATTTTCTGCAACCTCCATGCCTGTAAGAGGACCACAGATTTCTTGAACATTAAAATGGGACAGAATTGTAGAGCTTATTTTATTCAACTCTGTCTATGGAAAGAAAGCAGGTTCAGAGAACAGTGCCTCACCCAAGGTCGAGAGGTATCAGAAGTAGGACAAGATCTCAGACCCTCATGCTCATAAGTTCAGAGTGATGCGCCCAGGCCCCTGCATGATTCTGTGTCTCCAAAACATCACTAAATTATGCTCAGAGCAGTACTTAAGCAGGCATGTGGGTGCAGCAAGCCCATTCAGTTGGATTTAGAGCAACAAAAGACCAGAATGAAAGGCCTGCAGTTTGTTTAAGATTGTTCTTCTGACAGTGGGTCTCTCAAAGGATGGGCTCCCTGAAAATCAGCTTCAATCCTACTTTGCCCTGGAGCCTCAGCATAAGAGTATGAAGCCAGAGTTGGCTGTGCCTGGTGTGGGGTGATGGTGGGGACAGGATTTGGCTCTGAGTTCCCTGTGCTTTCCACATCGCTTCATTTGTCAGCCAGGGTAGAGTGTGAATCCCAGAAAACCAGGCCAAAACAATCCTGACCAATGGCACAAGGGGCTATGATATTTTTTCAGGGGTTTTCTCAGAAGGCTTTCCAAACAGCCCATTGGGAGGTTTATTTTCAAACCTCAGTTCCAGACCAAACCAATTACAATTATGTCAGTATCTTTGCCCAAGATGCCCTGAGCTGCTGTCAGCAGACTTCTAAAAGAATACACAGAACTTGGACTGTGACTCTGAAGGAATGGCCTGAGGTTAGGGTCAGTAAGAAATGTCCCTTACATCTCAGTCTCAGGAACTTAATCAGATAAAATTGTGTTGGTGGCTCTCCCAGGGTCCAGCAGTTGCTAAGGTGCACTTCCCTGACCCCCATCTCACCACCAAGCACACACTCTCCCAGCTGCCAGGAGTGCTGCCTACTCATGGCCCATGGCTGGCGATCCCTCCCCAGGGATCACCTTTGATAAAGGTAGCTGCCTCTCTCAAGATTACAGTCCCATCCCCTGGGAATATCCCGCATCTGAAAGTAGCCAAAGTGGGCTACAAAAGGGTTAGCCTTCACTCAAATCAGAACATCTTTGAAGGTCCACTTCAACTTCAGGGCTCCCTGTGGGATGGGCTGGGGCCTCGGTGCATCAAGGTGCAACTTTGCACTCTGCCCAGGACTGTTCCCTTCACCCTGTACAATAAGTTAGCCACATGCAAGCAAATCTTGGTTCAGAATATCACTCCTTGCCCGCCCCTCCAATCCCATTCTTTTTGGGACCAGAATTTGACTCTTGTCATGTAGCGGATCTCAGCTTCTCTATATCAGAAGTCCTCTAGAAGTCTTCTTCTATCTAGACTTTTATCAAGACAGCCAAAGAAATCTGTCTTAGTTTCCTAGGGCTGCTGTAATAAATGGCAACAAACTGGGTGGTTAAACACAACACATATTTATATGCTTACAGCTCTGGGGGTCAGAAACCCAAAATCAGCTTCACTGGACCAAAATCAAGGTGTCAACAGGGGAGCGCTCCCTCTGAAGCTTTGCGAAGAGAATCTAGTTCCTTGCCTCTTCAGCTTCATGGGCTGCCTCACTGGCCTTCCTTGGCAAGTGACCCTTTCCTCCGTTTCAAAGTCAGCAGCATGGCCTCTTGCTTCAGTGGCTATTTCCATTGCCTTTTGTGTCACATCTCCTTCTGCCTTTAGAAGGACAATCGTGATTATATTGGAGAGAATTCACCCTTACTGTCATCCTTGTAACCAGAATAATTAGCTAAGTAAAATGTGTTGTGAAGTAGCTAATGGAACTAACCTCCTATTCCAATAGAAGCAGGGGCTCAGGGCATTGCAGGTTACACAAGGAATTGCCCACCTGAGTAATACATGCTAATCGCTTTACTCAATAGCCTTTACTTAATCACACACAAGTAAAGTCTCTTTTGCCTTGAAAGGCATCATTTGCAGATCCTGGTGATTAGTCCTAGCTATCTCTGCAGGCCATTCTTTAGCCTACCACAGAATACTATAACAAACTCTGGGATATGTACATTCTGGTTTCAATTTGTAATTTATATTTATCCAAAAGTCAGGCGGTCCCCATGTCTTCTTTTTTTGTGATCCATTTGCCATTATTGTTCCAAGTAGCCTGGTCTCAGTTGGGGAACCTAGGTTTTCATTCAGGCCTTCATTATGAAACACCAGTAATTCTTACATTTTACCTGTGACTCTTACTCGCCCACTCACCTTCACCCGCCTTCCTCTCCTACCCCAACCCAGCAATTTCTGGTCTTTAGTCACCCCTGGTACCTGTATTGTATATGCTGGAATCACATTTTCTGCTATGTTATGACTTGGGAGAAGGGAGGGGAGTGGAATAGTGATTTAAGACTAACGGGCAGATGGATTCCTGAGTCACTTCCATAAAGCATCCTCTGTCAATAGACACTTGGGATGATACAGATAGGAATTTGAATGGCAATCCTCACATTCTCATTGATCAGAAATAAGGTATTCTGAAACTCTGTTGGTTCAAGGAATTTTCTGTGATCTCATTTCTTCTCTTACCTCCAATTCTTATTTTTTTAAGATTTATTTATTTATGCATACAAAAGCTGGGGTGCAGGCTAGAGATGTGAGGGGTGAGAGGATTCACCAGAGATAGAGCGGGGAACAGAACAGGCAGGCTGACTGAAATACACTGCTGAGGGGAGAAGCGGGGGAGACAGGAAAGGTCTGCTGCGCCATGTGGGTTTCTCCCTGGCCGGCCAGGGATTGATCTTGTGCTGCAGAGGGTGTGGATTGCTTCATAGTGCAGTGCTTAACACTTTAAGCCACCAGGGAGCCCCCCCCCCAATTCTTTTAGCATATTGTTTCTAGCTCTCTAATTGACCATATACCTTGATCTATTTGTATCCCCCACTAGACTGTGAGATTCTTTTTACAAAGACTAGAGCAATTTTTGGTTCATAAGCAATATTGAGAAGAAAGTACAGATTTCCCATATACCCCCTACCTTTACACATGTGAAAATTCTCCCACTATCAATATCCCTCACATCTGTTACATCTAGCAAACCTATGATACATCACAATCATCCGAAGTCCTTAGTTTGCATTAGGATTCGCTCTTAGTGTTGTATGGGTTTGGGCAAATTTTATAATGATAGATATCCATCATTATGTATCATACAGACTAATTTCACTGCCCTAGAAATAGTCTGTGCTCCATTTATTCAATCCCCCTGCCCCCAAATCCCTGATAACCACAGATCTTACTCTCTCCATAGTGAGCTCCTTTAAAAGACTTTTCCTATCCCAATGAAGCGACTATCCAAGGTCATCCTGGGAGACCATGGCCTCTGCAGAACCCTGGTACTGCAGTCTGTGAAATGGCCTAGAGACGCAGGGCCCTGCCTGTCCCACATGTATAAAGACAGCACCAACCTCTAATGACATTTGGCAGTCAAAGGGAACTTGTGACTGCCATCTGTAAGCATGACAGCCAAGCATTTGGCCCTGGGGAAAGCCCTTCACATGGGTCTTTCCTTGTGGCATTTATATTTAGCTCAAATGAAAATCTGCAGCTGTTTTCCTCAGTGGCACCTACTAAACAATAACCAAAAAGAATAAGGAATGATTGGTACCTTTTCTCCCCTTTAGGACACATAGCCCTGGGATTTGGGACCACATCTCTGACAATTAGCTTCCTTATCCCTGGGATATGCACAAATGTTTATTGTGTTAAGCTGTATTGATTTTGAGACAAAAAATTTGAATTCTTGTTTTAAGCTTTTAAAGTTATTTCTGTATTATAACTTTTTTATTAAGAAATATTTTGATCATAAAAAACAGACAATTCTAACACCAGATTACAAAGCTGTTAACATTTTGTCTTATTTACTTTAGATCACTCATAACAAAAGAAAACAAAAAAGATATACCCTAAAACCACCTTCCCTTGCACTCATGTTCCGTCTCTGCAGAATTACCTCTGCCTGAAATCAGTGTATTATTTCCATGCATCATTTGGTTTCTTCACTAAATATTTGTATATCCAAAGCATCATTTACTATCATTTCATATGCATTCATAATTTATATAAAGGCACCATGTTGCATGTATTCTTTTACAACTTTCTTCTCTTACTCAACAGTATATTTTGTAGACCTGGTTCATTCATTTAAAATGTAGTTTGCCATCATTTCCCTATTGAGGGACAATTCGTGATTTGCTTTTGTTGTTGCAATGAGCATGCTTATCATAAATCTTTGTCTGCCTGTGTATGACTTCTTTAGTGTAGATATCTAGAAGTAGAATTGCTACTTCTTCACATTCCTCAGTATTGATAAATTGCTCTCCCAGGTAGTTGTACTAATTCACATTCCTATTTTCCTGCCTCCTAACCATCATTTGTGAGCCTTTAATTTTTTTCCAATCTGCTAAGTGTAAAAGGCATTTTGTTATTTTAGTTGTAAGCTTGAGCATTTGTATGTTTACTATCAGCTTTGTTTATGCATTTATATATATATTTGTGAGAGGGAAAATAGGGAGAGAAACCAGTTCTAATCCTTTGTTCCTTTCTAAAAACTGGTTTATCTTTTTCTTGTATATATTTGTAACTGTTCTGTATTTATTTTGATGTTATTATTTGAATTGCAAATATCTTCTCTCAAACTGTATATATATATAGCCTTTTTATTTTATGTTATTCTCTGTTATAAATAAATTTTTAAATTTAACATAGTCAAATTCATAAATCTTTTTGTGGTTTGTGGGTATTTGTTCTTTATTTAATAAATCTGTTCCTAACTCTTCATCTAAAATATTCTCCCATATTGTTTTCTAAAAATTCTAAATTTTTGCTCTTCACATTTAAATCTTTGTTCATCTGGAATTTACTTTTGCTTATATGGTGAAGAAGATATCTAATTTTATCTTTTTTCCAAGTAGAAAGTTAAATATTTCAGCACCTTGTTAGGATAGTCCAGGTTTCCCAGTGTTTGAAATGCCATTTCTGTTTACAAATTCCTACACATAAGCAGGTCAGTTCCTCAATTGTCTACACCACCCTGTTGGTCCATTTGTTTATTCCTACACCATGCTAGAATTTTAAGATGACTATAACTAATTGCAGGTTTCAGTATTTGCTGCAGTGATTGCCTTCATTCTTTGTTTTCCAACTTTGTTAAGAGAGAATTGACACCATCATGTATGTTTGAGATGTACAACATGAAACTTGATATATGTGTATATTGTGAAATGATTACTGTGATACAAGATGTGGAGGGGGGTTGGAGGGGGAGGGTGAGATCATTTAAGACTTACTCTGGTAGCAAATTTCAAGTATACAACAGAATATTGTTAACTATAGGCTTAATTTTGGTTTTGACTTTTATTAGTCCATATCCTTCCAATATTTTAGGATTAGCTAATCAATTCCTATGAAAAAACACATTGGAATTATTAGAGGAAGGACATCTAAATAAATTATTTGGGAAAATTTTGCCATTTGTACAATATTGAGTATTCCCACCAAGAAATACGGTATATGACTCTAATTAGGCCTTCTTGGGAGATGATATGTTTATATTATTTAGTGTAAATTTATATTTTCCCTGTAAAGTTTCTACACATTTCTGTTATAAGGTTTTTATAATGCTTGCTATAACTGTAAATAATGTCTTTCTAAAAATTGTTTTCTAACACTGTTGCAGATACTTAGGAACCAATTTTTAAAATCAGTTTTAAATTAGACAGCTTGGTGAATTTCCTTATTTCTTTTAATAATTGCCTATTACTTACTTTTTATTTTAAAAAATCACCATAAATAATGATACTTTTATTTAAAATTTTTGAATATTTATTTTATTTCTTCTTCTTGAAATAAAAAGAAGGTGTGTGTATGTAGATCTGTAATTTTCTCTCTGAATACCTGCTTTAGCTACCTCTCATAATTTTGATATGATTTCCCCCTTATCTTTCAGGTGTAGATATTTTAAAATTTCCATTATTGTTTCCATTTTGAACCATTAATTATTCAAAAGTGTTTTTAAATTTCCAAACCTATGATTCCTTTTTTGTAGTTACACTTTTGTAATTTATTTCCAATTTAATAGCATTTTGAAAGGGAATGTGGTGTGGTTAATATTTGGTACTTTTAGATGTTTGTTTTGTGGCTATGTACGTGTCATTCAAAAATAAGTTCAGTGTGTATTCTCTACTTGTTAGATACAGGAAATTCTGTGTTCAGGTTACTAACTGTATCATTTAAGTCTTTTATATTTTTACTAGTTAGTTTGTTTTCTTGAGTTATTTAATATTGAGCATTGTGTCACAATATTACTAAGATTGTGGTGTTCTTCATAATTTTGTATTCTGGTTTGTGGCTCATATATTTTAAGACTACATTCTTAAAAGTCAACAATTATAGAATTTTTAAGTCTTTCTGATGTACAGTTGCTGGCCTGATTGTGTGATAATTCCTCCTTTGTTTCTACTTGATCCTCTCAGAACTAAATCAAGTCCTGGGGGTTCTACCACCATTAACCATTCCACACTCTGATTGCTTTGTATTAAAGTTTATACCCTACCTTTGAGAAGCAGATTTTGTTAACTTTGCAGCTACAAGACCCTCAGTTTGCTTCCATTCAGGCATCTCCTTGCTCATTGTCCACCGTTTTGGGGGCACATGCCCACTTATTTTGGGATTCAACTTTTAGCCATCTTCAGTTTTGCTGGAATCGGAAGTTGAATTTTATTTTTCACTTTCTTGTTGTTTTTGGATGCTTTCCAAAATACCCTATCTTTTTCTTTTTTTTTAAGATTTATTTATTTATATAAGAACTGGGGTACAGGCCAGATGAGTGGGAGAGTGAGAGGATTCACCAGAGACAGTGGGGAACAGAATAGGCAGACTGACTGAAATACACTGTGAGGGGAGCACTGGGGAGATGGGAGAGGTCCGCCAAGCCATGTGGGTTGCTCCGTGGCCAGCGGGGATCAAACCGGCACTGCAGAGGCTGCGGACAGTTTCACAGCACTGTGTTCAACCACCTGCGCCACCAGGGAGGACCCCCATCTTTTTATTTTTTTTTTTGCTCCCACCTTCATACTGGAGTTTTTATAAAACCTAAGGTTACTCAGTATCTTCGCCTGCCTGCTGAACATTACCTTAGTACTTATTAACTCTGATCACGCTTTCATGCTCTGATTGTGTGGTATTTTAGTTACCTTGTTTTTATAACCCCCCAACTGAATCATCATTGCATTGTTTTGTGATCAATGCTGATTTAGATTTGCCCATATCTTTATTTTTCAGTCAACTCTCTCACCTTTGTTTCATGTCTTCACCCAGAGTTTTTGGAATTCTTTCAGCACAAGTTTGTGAATAGTAAATTATTTCGATCTTTGTTTGCCTGATGATGTCCTCAGTTTGCTTTTAATCTTCAATCTTCTTTTATTTTTTTTTATTGTGGTAACATTGGTTTACAGCACTGGTATGATTCAGAAATATAGGATGACACCTCTTCAGATTTATTTTAACTGAGAATTTGAAAGTATCCGTCATTTCTCATCAATACTTTGAAGTTATTGTTTCACTACCAGTTTCTATTATGCTATTAGAAATTAGCTAGTAGCTTATAGTTTCCCAAAAATTAGCTAGTAGCACATATTGATGTGCTACTATGTATATAAACAACATACAAAAAAAACATAAAATTTAGCATATAAAATGAAATAATTAAAATATTAATTTTTATAATATAAAAATATTTTGTTTTTGCTAAGTTGCTAACAGTTGCTAAGTAGCTAATACTTTAAAGAGCTATATATAGATAAATACACTTCATTAATTTTAAATATCTTGATTTAATACTTACATTAACATGCTTTAAAATAAAGCAATGGTTAGATCTGTTTTTATGTTTGGTTTATTTATACTTGGTCTCAGGTGCTATAATAATAGCTAATAGCAAGAACAAAAAAATCTGCACATCTTGTTTGTGAATATAAATTAGAACAGTAGGTGTACTTAATAAGTCATGATTTTTTTGACCCCATTTGTCCATTATACAACAGTTTTGTTAAATTAAAAATTGTGCAAATTCTTTGCTATATTCCTTTTTCTCCTGATGTCAATCAGCTATTCTTATAAAGTATTTGGAATTTGTTGCATTTTTACACATTTAACACATGTGCCCAATCTGCTAAAACTGCATTTGGAAGAACTATAAACATTAGCAAATCTTGCTTCCAAATTTTGTTTTCCCTTTAGAAGCGACACCTTTACATTGCTCTAGTGACAACAAATTCATATAATTATGGAAAATGTCTTGACATCTCTAACAGCTGGAACCACTTCTGTTAGCTTTCCTGTCACTTTATGCAAAGCGCTTCCATCATCTGTCCCACTCTTTTGTCCTGTCAGCCCTAAAATACTCTGATCCTTTGCTAGTGCATCCTAGCAGAGTCAAGCAGAAAATCTATGCCCTTCAGTAGATGTGGTTGCATGAATTACTGTACATCCATCCACAGGGTGGAATACCATGCAGCCATGAAGAAGTGAGGGACTCTTTGTGCCGATCTGAGTAAATTTGCAACATATTGTTCAAATATAATAACAAAGGGAAGAAAAGCACATAAAGTGCAACCCCCTGTGTGTAACTTTTTAGAAAATACATCATTGCTTTTATGATCGGAGAGATTAAGAGTTATGAAGAGAGGGACTAGAGAATAGAAGTTTCTCTCTCTCTCTCTCCCCCCCCCATCTCCTGTACTTTTTTGAAGTCTCTGAATTGGGTAACAGCACATATTATAAGCATATGTATATATGTATGTTGTATATATGCATATTTGCACACGTGTATATATCTATTTAAAATATGTGAAATGTAGACATTATATAAACTATATGTAATAGTGTATGGAAATGTCTGTATCGGCAGGCCTTTTCTGAAAAGGGAGATGGCACACCATTTTTTCTAGCTTACTTTTTTCCTTACACTTTTCTGTTTTAAAAAGACATTTGAAGAGAAAAAATTGAAAACAAAAGGCCCCATAGACTATGATAATACTTCCTAGGATTGCCATAACAACATCCCCAAACAGGTGGCTTAAAAAGCAACAGACATTTCTCGTCTCACAGTTCTGGAGACTGGAAAGTTGAAATGGAGCTGTCAGCAGCGATGATTCCTTCGGAAGTCTGTGAGGGAAGGACTTGTGTCTCTGCTTGGCTTGGGGATGGCTGTCTTCTTTTTGTATCTCTTCACATTGTCTTCCCTTCATGTGTGTCTCTGTACCCAACTTTTCTTTTTAATAAAAACACCAGACATACTGGATTAGGATCCACTCTAAAACCTCTTTTCAACTTGATAACCTCTGTAGAGACTCTGTCTCCAAAAAAGGTCATGTTCTGAGGTACTGGGGTTGAGACTCTAACATCTTTTCTCAGGGAGCACATAATTTAAACTTTAACAGTACTTAATATGAGAAAAATTCATAAAAGTAGAGAAAATAAATTAAATGGAGAAGCTTTCTGGAGAAGGTGAAATTGGACCACATTTTTTTTTTTTTGTGGGACCCTCACTGGCAGCCAGGGAATGAACCGGTGTTGCAGAGGCTGCAGGCAGCCTCACAGCCCAGCGCTCAACCGCTGCGCCACCAGGGGAGGCCCTGGACCTCATTCTTAAAGGATAAATTATCATTTATCCTTTGATGGGGGAAGAGGAATTAATTGTATAACTCCTCTCACCCATCTCCTCTTCTTCTCAGTAGTAACTTGGGGAAATGAATGGTCTGGCATGAGCAGAACACATGGGAGGGCTATCTACCTGCAAATGAGTGTTTCAGTCAATACAGTGATCAACTGGAATAGAACCAATGAGGACAGATTAAGGGAGTAGACTTAAGTTGAGCACGAGGAAGAGTTTGCAAATATCCAGGTTGTCAATAGTGGAAATTGGCCACTCTACAAGTGGGGGAAATTGAGGCAAAGCCATACCAGGATTCCTGCTGGGTAGGTAGTTGATCAGAGTGACTCCAGTCTTCTTATGAGGTCAGTCCAGCAGAGGTATATGGGCAGAAGCCTTGCGGGGAGGGGGCAGGAATAAGAGAATTATGAACTCTAGCACCCCCACTGAGGGAGAAGAGAAACCCCAATCACAAGAGGGGAAGTTCCTTTCTAAAACTTGAACCAGTGCAATGGAGGGAACAAAAAGGAGCAGAGGGAGAAGACTCTTAGTCTAACAAGGAGGGTCTAACTCCCCAGAGAAGAGCGTTGCAGCCATATTTCTTGGTACCACAAAGTCCAGGCCCAAAGTGTGGGGTCAAGCTGATGAGAAATTGGCCCAAGATGAATAAACCTGGTCTCAGCAGCTGCCACCACTCTGGAAATTTGTATGTTGAAAGAATGTGAGCACTTGAGATTATTTCTAGTTCCAGCTGCTCCACGGTATTAATAAAGGTCTAATTGCTAAAACCATGTGCAGTGAGCATGGTGTTGATTTTCCTGACACATGGAAAATGTGGCTTGGAGGCCGAGCTGTCAGACCCAAATCAGCTCCAGACCCTGCCTTTTACAAGCACATTTCATCACTGGGCAGGACTTGCTAAGCTTGGTCCATGGCCTCATTATGGCTATTTGTATCCTAATGCTGGAGCCAACACAACAGGTTAGAATTTCTGTCAAAGAAGCATGGATCCCAGCTTTCCCCCAGCCCTCCTTCCCAGGTGCTGTGGAGTGGAGAAAGCCAGTCACATCATCTCACCTGAAGACAGAGGAGCAATTTGTCCAGCATTTAGATCAGGTTTATAAGGCATTTCCCGCTTCTCACCAGGTAATTTAATAAAGAAGATACTACCTTATTTATAACTTGGAGTCTCTCTGAGACAATTAAGCTTCCTGTGTAAATAGAGGTGAGGGTAGTGGGGCTATAGCTGCACGTCTCAGCATTTCCATGGGGAGAGACAGAAGTAGGCTCCAAATCGCTAGAGCACAATTCCACTCTTTTTGCCTCATCTCACCCATCACACACACACACACACACACACACACACACACACACACACACACACACAATAGTGGTTGCTAGCTCTCCTCTGGCTATATTTTACCAAAAGCTATTCAAAGTCATCCCAAATTTTGCTAAAAATACTAAATTATTATTTTAATAATAATTCCAGTCATTTAATGTCATATCCCTTCCCTAAATATACTCATTTTTAGTTTATTTTTCTGACTTATAAAGGGAGTTCCTGAATGAGGACAAGGCTTCATTCTTTATTATACTTTCCATATACAGTACTTTAGTACCTATGTGGCCCTTGTGCGTGGTTCTGTGCTAATATGCCTCGCTGATGTGGGGTCCTGAGCTCTGCCTAACTATACTGAATAGAATAGTTGGGAAATTTAAATAAGTTATTGTGTATAAAATGTTTGGCAGTAGGATCAGGCACACTTGGCTCGTGCTCTTGGCCAGGTAGGTTTGGTCTTGGCAGGTCATTTGGGATTCCAGGTCGGTGGAAAGGGCAGGACACATTTAAGAATTTATCTCCCTCTTTTCTCCCTAAGCTGTGCATATCCTCATTCCCCTTCCCTTGTAAATAAACCTTTTGTTAACCTTTAAAAATATTTAAAAATAAAATAATTAAAAAATGAAAATGTTTGGCAGTAAATGCCAACCATTATTATTGTATCCACAGAAAGAATGGTGTTCGATCAGGTGGAAGTGAGGTCCTAGTAGCCTCCTTTGATTCTGCTCAACATCCTCTCCCACAAGAGACCTGATGTGTTGTTTCCAGTGTCACCAGTGAATAGTGAGCATGAGATGGCTCAACAGGAAAACCAAGTGTGCTTTGCACTCCTAGAGGAGTGCATGTTCGGCATTGCGGAACAGAAAGTCCAGCTGAAAGAGGCTATTTACCTTTGGAGAGTCAGTCCTGACCCCCTAGCCAGAGGCAACTCAAAGAGAGACAGATACTGATTTACAGTGAACCTGGCAAACAAAGACCCAGGGCAGATGGGAAACTGCCCTTTGATTAAATGAACTGCAGGAATTTTGTGGAACTTTTTGGGGGCCTCAGCAGTGCCCGAATCAGTGCAGTAGCCAGCAGGGACAGCTACAGCAGTTAGGGATGAAGAATGTGCTTTATGCTCAAGCTAGTGGAGTGGCTAGCACAGACAGCAGGCCTGCTTTATGGGTCAAGCTGTGATTGGTTTAAAGCCAGGATGGTGAAAGAGGAGTCAAATGTGATCTGTGCAGAGTTACCTGCTTAGAAGTGACTTCCATGCCAGTGTTGTGAGGTGAGTGGTCATGATTAAGGCCTCAGACCCCCACCAGGGATGCGAGCAAGAAGAATTTCTCAGCTGCCAGCATACAGTCCTCAGGTGTCCATCCTCACTGAAACTGCTGTCCCTGAGCTGCCACACTCAGGCTCAGTCCTTCCCAGTACAGCCTGATTCGATGGGTGACCTGCCCCGGGACCCTGCAGTTGTCTTCAGGACTCCCCACTAAGTCAACGAAGGTTCCTAAGGAGACCACACAGAGGCTGCCCAATTTCTGCTTCCTCCCCATCCTTGCATAGCTGTCAACCCCAAAGCATACCCTCAGAATTCTGAGGTTCTCTATCTCAGAATCTTCCCTAAAGACCCAGGACTCTCCCCTAAGAAGCCCTGGGCCCTGTTTCCTAGCTGGCAGGTTGGGATTCTGACGGGGGAGCTGGGCTGAGTGAGGTTGTCAGCTCCCTTGCAGGCAATCTGTAGTAGCAGGGACACGCACAGAGGAGACTTGCATAAGTGGAACATAAACCTCTGTTGTCTTATAGCTCTGAGATTTGGGGGTTTGTTTGTGAGTCTTGTTTGTAGGTTTTCTTAACAAACCCTAGTACCCTGTCTTACCTAATTCATCAGCCAGAGCCATACTCTTTAGAAACCTTTCTGACTCCAAAGGGAGAGGTAATCACAAGTTAATATCCAGATACTCTCTGAAGTATTTGTAGTTTGTTGTATGTCTGCTTAAGTTTACTGTGAGGGAAGCTAGCAGTGCTCATCCCACATTCTCAATTGTAATATTGCAAATGAGTCCTTTTGTTGTGTTTTTATAAAGTTCCAAGTTAAATAAACCATTTGGAATTCTAACAAATAAATCTGAATAGAGTAGCTCCAGCTGAGAATAATTGCAATAAAAAAGTAAAATTTTGCAGTCAGTATGCTGATGCCCTATTAGAAAAGATCAAGTATAAAAATAAATAAATATAAGCACACACACTGACTCTCTTAACCAACATGAATTAAGCCGCTGTTGTATCTTATGCCTGGAGTTGTGCTACTTGGTAAGGGCTTCCTGGCCTGAGAGGACTCATTGGTCAATGGGAGAAGCAGGCCTGGACCCAACTGCTTTGGGATTTGGTGTACTAAGGTCATCCCTGGGGGCACTGGTAGCTGAAGGTAGGGAGGGTGTACCTAGATTTGCCTGTGGAGGGCCAGGGAAGATGCCGCCCAAGTGACTCTTAGGCTGCAACTTGGAAGAGTTGGGGTTCACTGCACATGAAGGGAGTGAGGTATTCCGGGCAGATGCACTGGGAAAAGCACGGTGCGTTCAGGGTGAGAGCCGGCTGCAAAGGTGGCCTGGAGGACATGGCAGGTGGTGTGGTAGGAGGCATGTGGGTGGAGCAAGCATCAGGGATTCTGGGAGTTCTGTAGGAGATGCTGTGGGATTTGGTCTTCTCCATTTTCCTTTCATTTATTTATTGCCATGTTTGTTCTGGCCTGTTTAATTGTTGCTCTTCTGTGCTCTCGTGGAGACATAGTTTCATTCTGAGGGGTAGAGTTCATAGAATCAAAAATTTCAGGCATCATCAAAACTGACTTCCCACAGTTCATGCCAGTAAAAAAATAAAATAAAGACCACAGTGGTAAATGCAGACAAAGGAATATTATTTGGTACCCTAAAGAAATTAGGTACTGAGTCTTAAAGAGACGTGGAGTAAACTTAAATGCATTATACTAAGTGAAGGAAATCAATCCTAAAAAGGTTACCTACTGTATGATTCCAAGAATATGACATTCTGAAAAGGGCATAACTAGAAATAGTAAGAAGATCAGTGGTGGCAGGAGAGGGGGTAGGAGAGGGGATAACTAGGGGGAGCACAGAGGATTTTAGGGCAATGAAATTACTCTGTATGATACTTTAATCATAGATACATGCCCTTATTCTTTTGTTCAAATCCATAGAAAGAACAAGATTGAACCTTAATATAAACTATGGCTGTTGAGCAACTATGATGTGTCACTGTAGGTTTAGCAGCTCTAACAAATTTTCTATAATGGGAATGTTAATATTGCAGGAGGCTATATATGTGGGGGAGTAGTATGTAGGGGAGGCTATGTATGTGGGGGAGGGTATGTATGTATGGGAAATTTATGTACGTTCCTCTTAATTTTGCTGTGAACCTAAAATTGCTCTAAGAAATTATAAATATATATGAAACAACAACCAACCCCAGTGAGTGTGAGTCCACACCTGCCACATTGGTCTTGGCTCCAGGTGGCAAAGCCAGTTCACTGCTGCCACCAGAAAGTGCAAGCCACTGCCAAATGGCTTAGAGAAAGAGACTACTTCTCTGTCTTCCCAGGTTCACTTCCCAGAGAGCCGTACTGCTGCTGCCACCCAATATTCATTTTCTTGCCCCTTTAGTGATATCAATTCTGTGTATTTAGGATGGCAAAGTGTCCAGGTAAAAGACTATTTCTCAACCCCAGGGCTAGTTATGGAAGTTTGGAGACTTGAGAAAGGCTATTTAAAGGGAAAGTCAGTTGGGATGGCTCATCCTGAAACATATAAACTCACATACGATGTGTTTTTCTCTTCCTTAATTTTCCTTCTTTCCATGCTACAAAGTGGATATGATGGCTGGAGCACTGGCAGCCATCCTGTGACCTGAAAACAGAAGTCAGTCATTAAAACTAAGCAGAAAAATAGAAGGAAGCCTGCGTCTTTAGGGATCAAGAAGCTACCCTACCAGCTCTGAATGCCTACTTACATAGTTTTTAGAAAGAGAAACAAAGTTTTATGTGTTTAAACTACCTTTATTTGGTTTTAATCTAATTCTGATATAACTGGTTCTTTTTGGGGGGATTGGGAATCTTTCCTTAAGGGGCAATCCCGGCCCCTACCACTAGGGGGTGGCCTTGCCCTATATGCATCAACATGACAATTACATCACTCCATTTGAGTCCAATGTCATTACATTCTATAAAATTCAGTCTTAAATAACATTGTCATACAACAGCTATGGCCAGTCTAGCTGAGCTGTGCCAAACTCTGTCCAAATCATTGAACATGAGATTCAGATCTCTTTTTTTTTTTTTTTTGGTCTGTTTTCTCTACTCATACCCTCAGCTTTTGCAGGCACTCCCCCAAACCAAATAAATAAAAGTATGCAGAGAAGCATCTCTGACTCAGGCCAGCACAAAAGCCCAATAGTTTTGTATTTCCAAACAGAGCAATGAACTTCTAGTCTAAACAACACTCAGGTTAATGGTAACCACATTTTTCAATATGATGCAGTGGGTAGATATTTGCCTTATACTTGTATGAATAAAGGTACCCATCTGTTAGTGCTGCTACAGGGAATTCACCCTGAAAAGATTGTTGAAATAGCTTCTTCTTACAAGGTAGAAAATAACTTGCAGCATTTAGTGACTATTGTTCCAGTTTATATTCATGAAAATTTCAAAAATCTCCAGGCAGTTTCAGTCATTAGTAATCTGATGTGAAGGGAGTAATTTATCTAATTCTCACTCTGGCTGAGGGCAAGTTGCTTTCTCAAAATGAAAGTACAGTACTAGAACTTTAAAAACCCTCTCGCAAGTAACCAACCAAAAAAGGAATTTGTGGTGTAAAGGTGGTTGTAAAACAATCATCTTTTGACAGTTTCAAGTTGCATCACCTTGGTCATGTCTGTGCTCTCCCGGTCTACCTCCAGTTTATACTGTAGAAATAAGACTTGGAGGGGATCCCGTGAAGAACTAGTTTTCCTCCATTACTCTCTCATCCCCTTTGTACCATGCAGAAAGTTTTCATACATAATAAAGTCAGTGACCGCTGGGCAATCTCAAATGAGGAGAAAAGACCCAGACCAGCTGCTCACAGAATCAGAATCAGGTATCTGCTCCCATAGGGATCCCTTAGAGCTCAGCAAATGAAAATGCAGGATGCCCTGTTGAGTTGAAATTTGGGGTATTATTTAGGAGATTCCTATACTACAAATTGCTCATATTTATCTGAAATTCAAAGTTAATGGAGTGTCCTGGGCTTTTTCTGGAAACCCTATTTAATGATTAAGAAAAAAACAAAAACCTGCCCTTTGCAGGAAATGGGGAGAAAGCAGTAAAAAATGAGCAGATTCTGGCATCTATTGAGGAGACTGCTGCAAGGAAAGTCACTGATTAAAAACAAAACAGCCACAAACCACCAGGCCTGTGGGCATTTCCCAGAGCAGCTAACTTCTTGTTTATTATGCACCTTTATAGAATCTTGATTGCCTTCCACCCCTGGGTCTACCGAGAGCTGAGTTAGGGATGCTGACCAACTGGCCAGCCAGTGACCACTGAGGCGAGATACCTAGTGTTCACACAAGTCCCAAGTCTCCTGGATTGTGTGTTCCCTACTTTCCGGCTGTTGGTGTGGATGTCACGAGTCCTCTTTGAGATAAGGCAATCAGTGTTAGCAGCATGTTCAGCTTCCCCTGTTGCTTTTCAAAGGCAGTTTGTCTAAACCTTAGAAAAAGGTTTGGTTTTACACCTTCTTTGAGTTTTCCCCTGGAAAATGCTCCTTCTACCAACTCCCCTGGGCATCTATTTTCCAAACTTCAGGCCTAACCAGAACTCCCAGTCAGAATCCACTGAATAAAGACATGCAATGATACACCCCTTCTCCTCTGAATTCAGTGAGGATATAGGAGGGCAACACTCCATTTTCTCCACCCCAGACATTTCAGACACAAACACCTGAGCATGCTGAACAATGAGCCAATTTCAGAAGGCGATTACAGGTAAGGATGCCCTCCTTCTGCCATCGACCCCTATTTAGCAAAGTCAAAGGTCTTACCAACTAAGCTTCTTTTTTTCAAAGATTTATTTATTTATGCATACAAGAACTGGGGTACAGGCCAGAGGTACAGGGGGTGAGAAGATTCACCAGAGACAGAGTGGGGAGAAGAACAGGCAGACTGACTGAAATGCACTGCTAAGGGGAGCAGCAGGCGAGACAGGAGAAGTCTGCTGTGCCATTTGGGTTTCTCCCTGGCCAGCTGGGAATCGAACCCACACTGCAGAGGCTGCAGACAGCTTCCCAGAGCTGTCCTCAACCTGCAGCGCCACCAGGGAGGCCCACCAACTAAGCTTCTTGATTTGCACAGGGAAGTAACCGAAGACTCAAGCCTCTCTCTATGGTGGGGTTCTGCTGTTCCCTGGTTCTATCCCATTACTGAATTAGCTCACTTGCCCTCAGGTTTTACTTCCTTCCCCAAGTATCTTCTTCCTTAGGGTTTGTCTAAATCTTACTCACTTTTAGAAAATCCACATCCTCATTCACAGTGAGAAGTCTCATTTCCTGCATTCATCCTACCTCCCTATGCACGATTTGTTTTTCAGTCTGCAGAGGCACCACTGGATGACTAATGATGTCCACTGCCATACAAAACTTTAAAGAAAAGCCCATCATCATGGGTAGACTTGGATCCTTCTGGATGCAATTCTATTTCCCTTTCCAGTGTGAACTGCAAGCATATCAGCTCTTTTAATCATGAACCTGTTACATCAGCCACAAATACCATATCAGAGATAATTTGGTCTGAATCTTTCACGTGTTTCTCATTGGAAAGGATATACCTCTATTATTATGCAAAACAGGTCCTCCCCCTGGCCAAACAGCTTGGGGGAAGGAGCTAAGCCATCCATTAACAGATGCTTCCTGGAAGGATCAGGAAGAACTCTAGACGGAATTAAGTTATTTAGGTTCAACATATCTTCTTCTGGGGAAAGGGAATAGGAAATTTGGTTGGTAGTTCTCATTGCGCAGAAAACAACACATGTTCACCAGAACTTAATCTGATTCTCATATTCTTGCCTCGCTGATTTCATCCTTACCAAATTATGAAGTTGTTTTTACAGTCAGGCTATTGTAAATTAGTGTAAGATTAGTCACTCAAAGTTAATCTTATTATTTCTACCCTACCTTATTTTTTTTTTTTTTTTACCAGAGCTGATAGGGCCCAATTCTATCACATTCTCAGTTCTCTTTGTTCCTTCTATGTCTCCCTCTAACCACTCTCTTTCCTACATACATTGGTTTTGTTAGGGGGAAAGGATGTCCTGAGCTAATCCCATGCAGGCTTTGTGGACCCCACCCCCACTCCAGACCAAAGCCATCAAGACATTGGGAAAGACAAATCCTGTCACCACCGAAGGGAAGATGGCTGGGACCTGAGGGTGGAGTTAAGCAGCCAGGTTGGGTATAAAAACCAAACACGTGGGCCTTGGGGGCTCGCTCTCTCGCTCACCTCCTGGCTTCACGGCCCCTAGGAGGAAGCAATACCCCTTAAAGGAGGAGGCCTTGAGGGGAATTGAGCCAGTATTGAAAAGGTTCCTTCAATCTGGACTCATTCGGCCCTGCCGCTCACCGTATAACACTCTGATTCTGCCAGTGAAGAAACCCCATACAGGCGAGTACCGTTTTGTCCAAGATTTAAGGGCCATTAATGACATTGTTCGGGATTTACATCTCACCGTGCCTAATCCCTACACCTTATTAACTGCCATACCTGCTGATTTTGGGTGGTTTTCAGTATTAGACCTTAAGGATGCCTTTTTCTGTATCCCAATAGATGTTCAGGATCAACTGCTTTTTGCCTTTGAGTGGCAAGACCCTAAGTCCAAGAGCACTCTCCAGTACTGCTGGACTGTGCTTCCACAGGGGTTTAAGAACTCCCCAACTATTTGGGGGGAAATACTGGCCAGGGATCTCAGGAAGGTTCAATTAAACCAGGGCGTCTTGTTACAATACACAGATGATTTATTGATTGCAAGTCCAGACTACAAATCTTGTCTGGAAAATACCATAGTGGTACTGAACCACCTAGCAGAATGTGGCTATAAGGTGTCACCTCAAAAGGCACAGATATGTAAACAAACAGTGACGTATTTGGGTTTGAAATTAAGAAAGCCAGACGGAGCCTGATGACAGAAAGGAAACAGATAATTTCAGCCCTTAAAGTCCCCAGCAACTGGCGACAGTTGCGCAGATTTTTGGGTATGGCTGGGTTTTGCAGGATTTGGATTCCTAACTTTGGATAAATGGCAAAACCCTTATATGATGCTCTCAAAGGTCTGGACTCTGAACCTTTGTCTTGGAACCCCAGAATGTCAAAAGGCCTTTGATGAAATAAAAGTAAAGTTGATCCCAGCATCCATATATTCGATCTTCATCACCATGGAAATGGTGGCAAAAAGTGAAAGGGGAGAATTGTTAGGGGGAAAGGATGTCCTGAGCTAATTCCATGCAGGCTTTGTGGACTCCACCCCCACTCCAGACCAAAGCCATCAGGACACTGGGAAAGACAAATCCCGTCACCACCAAAGGGAAGGTGGCTGGGACCTGAGGGTGGAGTTAAGCAGCCAGGTTGGGTATAAAAACCAAACACGTGGGCCTTGGGGGCTCTCGCTCTCTCGCTGGCCTCCTGGCTTCATGGCTCCTGGCTCGCGACCAGCTCTCAGAGCGCCATTTGGGATTCCAGATCGGCGTATCAGTAGGACGCATTTAAAACTTTGTCTCCCACTTTTCTCCCTGAGCTGTACATTTCCTCATTTGCCCTTCCCTTGTAAATAAACCCTTTATTAACCTTTCGTATGTGCCTGCAGTAGAGTATTAATAAGTCCTTTTAAGCCCGTGGGTGAGGACCCACAGTCAGGCACCCCGTTTTGTATCGGGGCTGCCCTGTAACAGTTTTGTCCATAAATCTGGCTTCCTTGGATTTCTAGATGTTAGCACACACTGTATTTTCAGCATGGAATAACCCCTCTCTTGCATCTGACTTACTCATATTCATCTTTCCAGTCTCAGAGTAAATGTTCTTTCCTTATCTAGACTATGCAGACCTTCGTAGCAAAACTCCTTAAACTTCAGTGTGTATCAGAATCACCCGGAGAGTTTTTTGAAAACACAGATTTCTTCTTATCATTTCTGTCTTCTAATCCTGATTCTGTGTATTTGGGATGGGAGCAATTTAAATAAGTTCCCAGGTAATTCTGATAGTGTTGGTTTGCACACCACCCTTAGGTTCCTCTACCCCAGAAGAAATTAAGCCCCTAGCTCCCTATAAGAATTTTAGCAAAACACCAGCCTCAACAAAGGGACACAATATTTTTGGTGTGTTCAGGGACTAGCAAATAGTCTGATGTACCTAGGCTACAAGGCAAACAAATTGGTGGGAAATGAAGGCATAAGACCTAATATAAAGGACCTCATGAGTCTTGTTGACAATGACACATTTAGGGAAGAAGAAAGGACTGAAAGTTTTTAAAGAAGGGCGGGTTGATGAAATTTATACTTTAGAAAATTGTATTTGGAGAATAGAATTGAAAAGTAGAAAAAATTGCTACCAACTTTAAAAAATCACTAATATATTATCAATCCTTGCTAAACACTCCTATTACTTTGAAATGGCAAGGTCAAACTTTGACTTCAAATTACCAGTAATCCTATCACAACATTGGCTATTGAAGTCATTGTAGTTATTATTCCTTTACTATGTTATATTCAGTTTTAAATTATTGGTTTTTCTTTCCAATATGCTGATGAAAGTACATCCTAATCCACAAAGGTGGAAAAAAAATTAAACCCAGAAATATAATGCATCTGTATAAAAGTTCTGGATCCCTCTTATGTGGGAGTCAGATGGTGCATCTGCTCTTCTCAGAATGATTTCTCTCAGTGAAATAAAATGACAAGGAAGACTTTTGCATGACAACAGGCAGCCCCAAGTCTGTTGTATTAGAAGTGGACAGTTCTATGAACTTCATGTGCTGTGTAAGAGCACAGACTACCTTTTTCAAGCAGACATGGAAGCATAGAGGACTTAGAAATCCCTTTAGTTTTAGAATCTATGGCCAATGGATTTAATAAGAACTGGAAAAACACTTTGTTTCACAGCATTCTCAAGGCTGCACAAAATAAAAAATTCCTCAAAGAATTTAGATCAGTCAACAAGTCCCAAGATACTTCCAAGGCACCTACTAAGTGCTAGGTCCTACGTCTTTAAGCTACCATGGGTGGGTAATAATGATGGGCAAGCAGTTTATAATTTAATTTCATGCTGCTCAAAATGCTCTCTGAAGAGCACTAAGTTCTAAGAAATGTTAATATTGTTGCAAGATAAAGGATTTCTTGATGAAAAAGAATCAGAAAATATTTAAAGTTCCATTGGTTCAGGATTTTTCAGATCTTTTAAATATGCTAATGTGCAATGTGAATCTTCTAGATAGGAGCATGGTAGGTAGCCTCTCCCCAAATTATTTGCACACAATTAGCTTTTGATTTGAGCAACAGGAGGGACTATGGAAAGTATGTTTTAAAGAATAGGGTTCATGAAGTGAGAAACATAAGTAAACGTGTGAAGTTAGATAGCAGGATAAAACTTTCAAAAAGTGAGCTGGGCTTAACCGACCAAAGGTTTGGTGTAGGTATAAAACATCTGAAAAGGGAATGATAGTGGAGACCTAGACTTGGATAGGCTGGGTAGAACAGAAAGGGCTTGAGCTAAACCTCCAAGAAGGAAAGTATCAGTGAAAAAAGAGAAGCAGGTGAAAAGTGACAGCTCTTTGGAGGGTGAAGGAGACAGGCTTGGTCAGAGGAGAGGGTTCACTATATGAGCAGAAGAGGGAGTTAGGGCAGGATTGCCTTGGAAAGAGCCTTCACTGCCAGATTAAGTCATCCGAGCCTTGTTTTCCAGGCAATAGAGTCTGGGAAAACCTCTAAGCAGGACACTGAAATGTCCAAAGTGTTCTTCTAGGAAACTCCCCTGGTTTTTGTATGCAGAAGGGACTGGGGGTGGGGAACTGAGTGGAGAGAAGACAGAGGCTCTACATAACTGTGAAATAAAGGTCTGGAGTAGGGGCAAATGCACAGACTCTGAAAGGCACTTTGAAGAAAGAATTGACAGAACATGATGACTGCATATAAGAATTATGTAAACAGTTATCAGTGAATGATGGGGGAGGTTGGAGTCTGAATGATAAAAGAAAATAGCACCATTCACAAGAGTAGGGTAGTTTTAGAGATATCAATTTGCATTTTGCTCTTTGAGCTTTTTCCTAATTATCCTCCTCACCCCCACTAATTCTACAAAAGTTATTTGCTTGAAGGATTTTTTCCTGAAGAACAATTGCCTCTCCTTATCTTTTATAAAGCTGAAATTCACAAAAGAATGATGTTGAATATGCTAGAATAATGAGCAATAAGAGCAGAGAAAGAAGTTCCTTCAAGGTCAGAAAAAAATAGGACAGCAGAGGTGGCTTCCAAGAGACCAGGCAAAGGGTCTCGTGAGAAGGTTGCACCCAGTTTCGCTCATGGCCACCACCCTTTCCCCCAGGAAGATAGCTTCAGAGAGGACAGCTGCAGGAGTATCTGGAGAAGCCACAAGCTAGGACCATCCCGAAGAGTTAACTGTTCCCATGCCTCACATTTAAATGCATGGCAGAACCAGAGTGTGTCAGGATAAGGATCAATAGGATTGCTAAGGGCCTTGTGGGTATAAGCCACTATCTCTTAAAACCGAAGATTCCAGAAATCCCCCAAGTATGTACACCCTAGGAAAGCTCCCTCATACAGGCCCAAGGAAATAGGTATAGGAATGTAGAAGGGCTATATTGTCTGTGAGAGTAGAGAATTGGAAACAATGTAAGCTCTACAAGGAGAATGTGTCCCTACATGTGTATGCTCACAAGGGACCCCTAAAAGAGTGAAGTGAGCTAGATGGATGGCTTTTAAAAAATACAGTGTTGAATATGAAGAAGCTGTTTCAGGAGGAAATTATAATTTGTATACAGAGTTTCAATATGCAAATCATGCAAACATATATTATGTGTTATTTATGGTTTCTCAAAGCAAAAGGGGGAAACCAGGACCAATTCCATCATCATTAAAGTCAGGATGGTGATTATATTTAGTGGGACAGGGGTGGGGGTTGGGGAGTGGGGAGAATAGGGAAAGTTAGGGGGTAGGGCAACATGGGAGTGGGTACAAAGGAAAACCAATTAGGAAATGAGAAGGAGTCATAAGCACTTCAACTTTATCTGTAATGATTTCTTTCTTTAAAAATTTTTGAAGAAACTGAAGCAAATGTTAAGTAAGGACTGTCAAAACTTGGTGGGTACACAGATGTCTGTTATATTATCCTTCATGTTTGTCTAAATTTTTGAAATATTTCACACAGAAATATTTAAAAATTGTTTTACCAGCTTTATTGAAATATAATTAACTGTATGTTTAAAGGAACAACTTGATGTATTGAAATATGTATACATCCTTGAACTCATATTATAAAAGCAAATTAACATGGCTTTCAACCCCCAAATTTTCCTTGTCTTCCTTTGTGATACCGTTTTACCTTCTGTTCCCCTCCACCTCCATTTGAGGGAACCAGCAACCTGCTTATATCCCTGTTAACTGATATCCATTTTATAGAAGTGAAAATAGTGGAAGCATACAATATGAACTCATTTTTGACTGGCTTTTCTTCATTCAGTCTAATTATACTGAAATGGCTATTCATAGATTAAATCTGAATATAAAATCTAAACAACATTTATGTTGTTATATAGCTAGTTCTTTTGTTCTTATTGCTGAGTAGTCATCCATTGTATGGATATACCACAATGTGTTTACCCATTCACGTACAAATGAACTGCTGGACTGAGATGTGACAATTTTTTATAAATTCTGGATAGATTAGATATATAATTTGCAAACATTTTCCCCCAGTTTGTGGGTTCTCTTTTCATTTACTTAACAATGTCATTCAAACAACTTTTCTTAGTTTTGATCAAGTCCAATTTATCAGTGTGTTCTTTTGTGGATTGTGCTTTTGGTGTTGTAATTAAGAAATCTGAGCTTAAGCTGAGGTCACAAAGATTTTTCCCTTATGTTTTTTCCTGTAAGTTCTATGGCTTAAGATTTTATATTTGAGCCAATGATCCCTTTTTTTTAAGTTATTTTTTGTATATAGAATTGAAAGGGGTTTTCTGTATTTTGTTTGTATTTTTTACATATAAATATCCCATTGTTATAGCACCATGCATTGCACTTTTGTTGAGCATCAATTACCACCTATATGCAGATCTATTTGTGGATTTTCTATTGTGTTCCACTGACAAATTTGTCGATCTTTATGCCAGTACTATAAGTCCTCTAACTTTGTTCATTTTTTTCAAGGTAGTGTTGGCAGTTCTAGGGTTTTTGGCATTTCCCTAGGAAATTTGTCCATACCTTCAAAAATAAATCCAGCTGTGATTTCAATTGGGACTGCATTGATTCTATAGGTAAATTTGGAAAGAACTGACATCTTAACAATATTGAGTCTTTTGATCCATGGCCCTATTATTGAGGCCCTGTTTATTTTTTAATAATATGTTGTGTTTTCAGTAAATATTTTTTGCACATTTTTTGTCAGGTAATTCCTAAGTAATCATCTTTTTGATGCTCTTGAAAATGGTTTTGCTTTTAGAATGTCAATATCCAATTGTTTGTGCAACCTTACAAAACTCACATATTACATCTACTAGCTTTTTAACAGAAATTTCTTTGTAGACAATCATGTCATCTATGAATAGCCATTTCTACATTTCTTTATCTAGATGCCATTTATTTATTTTTCTTGCTTATCTTGTTACTGACTTCTTGAGTTCATGATTGCAAATTCATATTTGCTAGAAACAGAAATAGAGAAATCGAGTAGAAGAAAGAGTTAGGACATAACAGGGGGAGCATGGAATAGACAATTAAACATGGGGACTAGAACTGCAAAGGAAATCAGTACTAGATGTTGTAGATTTGGTGAGTCGTGCAAATAGTTAATGCCATGAAAGTTGATGAGATCTCCAAGAGAGAGAAGGTAGACAAAGAACAGAGAATGACATAAGTTCCAACCTTGGCAAGTGCAGTTGGGATGGGTGGAGAAAAGGAGACATTAAAGATATTGACATACTCAGATGGGGGGTAATCAGCATATCCTACTAGTAAAGAATCCAAAGGAGGAAAGAGTAAGGTTAGTACCACCATTTGCTCCGAGACAGAAAACAAATTGGGGCCATTAGATCCAATTAGATCCTCTAATTGTAAGAGAAGAGCCATTAGCTCTTCTAATTGATGACTAAGATATCTGAAGTCCTTGTAAATACAAGTTCAGTAAAATTGTGAAACAAAAGTCCACTTCAGACACTTCATGAGAAAGCAGATGAAGATGCCTCTAAGTATAGGTCATTCTAACAGTTTGGCTATGAAAAGTTGGGAAATCGAGCAGTGGTTTGAAGGTGGTATACACAGGAAACATAGAAGGATTTACTGATAGAAAAGAACTAGAATACATGTTGGATAACCATCTCCCATTCTCAAATATTACTACTGTGAAACAGTGAAAATTCTAAAACTTTAGTTTTAGATGATTTTCCCAATTTACTTACCTGGTGTAGAAAAAATTTTTAATCTGCATTTAAAATGTAAATATTATAGGCAATTAATGTTTCAAATCCTAATTGTAGAAAAATTATTTTTTTCTTCAAAATCAGAGCATCAAGTAGTTGACATTTGTTTAAAAATTGCTAATGCACAGGAGCAGGGGAACTGGGGTATTGGATGGAGAGTTGTGGAGACAGAATGTGTGAAATCAGTATGGCAAATGTCAGGGGTGCCTGTGGAACTGGATATCTTAGAGGCCAATCTTTGAGAACTTCTGCTGTCATACTGTCCAGTTGGAAGATGCATGCTTGTTATCAACTTTCTATAATTCACTCTTCTTTTCTATATAATGAAATCTGTCTGTACACAAAATGTTTTTAACAGTCTTGTGAGAACAACTCAAAAAAAAAAAAAATGGCAGAAATCAATGTAAGGGAATGCTAGTGCCCCTTTTCAGATATTTGCCATTTTGAAGTCAACTTTGAAAGATCAATATAACTAGAAACAGGAAAAGTAAATCTACATTAAGTGCAGAAAGATAATATTTCTTTGTTTAAAGGAGAATAATGAGATGATCAAAAACTGAAACAGATGGAGCAGGTCATAGAAGAGAGTTATGATCTATTTATCCTGTAAACCTTGCTACTCAGAGTGTAGTCCATCCACCAGGAGCACCAGCAGCACCAAAGAGCTTGTTAGAAAGCAGACTCTTAGGGCCCACCCACCCAGACCCACTAAATCAGAATGTGTATTCCCAGGTGACCTGCCTGCATGTTATAGTTTGAGGGAACATTCAGGAACTGTGTGAGAGTTGAAACATAGAGAAGTTCTTTGGGGATCAGAATGTTGAGAGACAGAACTAGTCTGTCTGGCAGGAATTGTCAGTAGGTTAGTGATATGTCAATCAGGGACTAATCAATAAGACTTTGCAATAGAATGTTAAAGAGAAGAGGAATCCAGCAGTTAGGGAAACTAGGAAGCTGAATGTAAGAACCAAGCTGTCTTATCAGCTGATTCATGCTGGCAGAATCTGTGGCCTCAAGAGAGATCAGGTTTATTTAGAACTGTAAGACTGGACCCAGAATAATAAAGAATGTTGCCTGACCCAAAACCCAGAAGTTTTTCTGGAGGTGAGGAGAGTTTGAACAAGGCATAGGGTTGGAGAATGAAAAAAAAAAAAAAGACCATTGTTTGGCTTGAGAACTGGGTGAAGTGGACTCATTTGGTCTTCCATTTTGTATTAAGAGCCCCATTATAGGGTCAGGGTTATTTGGATCTCCTTAAACCAACTACCTCTAAGCAAGAGAGATAAGCCAGAGGACAGCTAAAAGGGACATAGTGTTCACTGAAAATTCCTTATTTTCCCTTGAGATTGTAGTAGATATTACTCCCAATCAGGCAGGTATGGTGGGAACTTGGTTGGCAGGAAGTCCCATTGAGGACTGTGATGGAAAAAGCCTCCCTTTATGACAGAGGATTGCATTGCAGTCACTTCAAGTCAGTATCCACTCTAGAGGGCCTGGGCCACTTGTGCCCACAACCCCCCTCCACCCCCCGTCCTGCCTTTCTGAGCCAACCTCTGCACTGTTGTGTCAAAGTCACACCTACAGAATCTGCCTTAGCCGCCCCTCATGCAGATGCATTCCATCCTTCTGGTTTTCAAATATTTGATATCATCAGGATGATCTGGAAGCTCTAATACAGAATCCTGACTCTTGCTCCCTACTACCCAATTCCCAGAGCCCTGAGGGATTCTGACAGTAGAGGTCCAACATGAGAGCCAGAAAATATATTAGTAACACACACCATAAGGTGATTCGAATGTAGATATTCCCAGACCAGATTTTCAGAAGTATTGCTTAACACCTTTCTTTTTCACTCCTTCAGTGTTCAGGATTTTACCAATTGGGGGTGTGGGTGGTAAAGCTGCAGAGATGATTGAATCAGATATGTGCTGGGTCCTCTACAATATATGTTCCCTCTTCTAGCCTGTTCTCTGCAACCTCAATTTTCCAGGCTGTGTTCTTCTTCCCTACCCACCATCATCCCCCACCCACCCATGCCCCCATCACTTCCTCTGCCCTCACTGCCTTCCCAGCGACCTTCCGACAGGTGCAGGTCACCCATCCTCATCTCTTCAGTCCTCACCAACTCTCACCTACTTTAAATTCCCCCAAACATGTTCTCTCTCTTGCTATCTCCATTTCCACTTTTGGAATTCTTTCAATTCCAACCAGCTTTTATTCTTCCCCTCTACAGCTTCTCTAGGTCTCCAATGACTTCTTCAAGGGCATATACAAAAGCCTCTTAATACCCTCCCTTCCCCTTCTTGACCTCCCTGCTGCATCTGCTACTGCCTGTCATTCTCCCCTCTGAACCATCTGGCTCTGCTGAGGCGGTCATTTCCTGGCTGTACCCCTCTGCCATTCCATGGAATCCACGTGCCCAAAGCTCCTCCACTATGAACAAATCTCAGGATTTCACAAGCATTCATGTTTGTCACTGCTTCATGTGCATCCTTTAACCCCCTGCAAATGTTAGTGCCACCAGGAGAGACTTAAAGAGGCTCTCCATCCTCTGGTGTCTTGCTCTAGGGTGCTCAAAGATCTACTCTTCCAGTCAGGCTTGGTTACCTAATTGGCAGGGCCCAGTGCCAAGTAAAAACATGTATCTCTTGTTTTAAACTATCAAGAAATTATTTCAAGATGATGGCAGCAAAACATTACACCAGGCACAGGGCCTTTTAGAGCCTGGAGCCCCGGGTCTGCCCGGGTCACATGCTTGGCAGCCCGCCTGCTCACAGTTGACCAGCCTGTTAGCCTAGTGACTATCAAGACCAGGCAAGTCACTGAGAACATGTAAAAAATCTGATAAAATCACATTCCCAAGTTACCAGCTGGTTTCCCCAGGGAAGCACCCTTCCATGCTCAGACTTCACTTTCAAGGCTGTCAGCTCTTCCAGAGGTGACAAGCGCACAGGGGAGGGGCTGTGAAGGACATACCAAGTTCTGCATCAAAATAGGGATGAAGAGACAGCTAGACTGAGTGGGTCGGAAGCATCATCATCATCATCATCATTACTGTCATCTTCGCTCCTTTAAATTGGAGTGTGGAGTAAGATGCAATTTAATCCTGAATGCTGTGCTCTGTGTCTTTCCCGCTTTGTGTTCCTAAGCCCTGTAAGACCAGACTGGAGACAGAGACTAGAACCCTATAAGGAGCAAGTCTCCCTGCTTTCTTTGGGGCAGCGCCAAAAGGAGATAAAGAAAGTGTTGTATCAGGCAGTGGACAAGCAAGCCTTTAATAAAACAGACCTCTACTGGGGTAAAAATGGCCTTGAGTTGACCCCACCCTAAATCCTGGCAGTGTCCAATGACAGGAATTCAGAGGAACAAAAACGCTGGCGTTGCCTGCTGCACCCCGTGCATACATAACAGAAAGCATCACAGAAGCCCGCAAGCAAGGAATACATAAATACCATTATCCAGCATTTCAGCCACAACTTATTTTTCAGACCAGACGACTCTGCTATTCTGTCTTCTCTGCCTCAAATTTCTGTCCTGTGACTCATAGGGAGGGCCTTGGGGACAATGAAATATCCCAGGACCTAAAATAGGTCCTTCTCCCTCCCTCCAACATCAGGATGAATTTCCTACAGCATTTGTTTTTTCCTTTATTAACCAGGCATGAATGATAATATTGCCTGAGCTTAAGAACCCATCTCTGTCAGTGATAAATATAAATAATGAGCCCCGTTCATAGAAAAGCTTGCCAGAATTTCATTGATTAACATCCTGTGCCACAGCCTCTCTTTGAAATTAAAAACACTTTCAATGACACTGAACAGAAAAGGCATTGCACGAAAAATGTTTCTAAGACAAGGTTGTCATTAAAGCATGCCAAAAATAGAACTGTTTTTATTTAACCATCCTCTCTCCTCTCCCATTGCAGACTGTGAGGCTGCATGCAGTTAAATCACAAGAATTACAGAAAGTAATTCTATCCATTTGAGTTTTTGAAGCTTCAAAAGCAGACCTATGGATTATGCTTAGTTAATGTGTCTCTTCCCTCCACCGCAAGTGATAATTAAGGAAGTGATATGACCAAATTTAAAATCCAGCTGTTTAGTAATTTATAGGAGAATTTTTTAAATTCTTAGCTATACATCAGATCCTGCCCTGTTGCCAGTGTTGTAGTTCTGCCCTTTATCATCCTCCACACACAGCCTCCTAATTGGTCTCCTCGCCTCCAGCTTAGCTCTTCCTTTTCACTGGAAGCCATTGCCTAGCAGAATTCATGGACAGGCCATTGGTGGGCCTGATCGCTGCAGGCTTGTTTGGTTTTGCAAGTACAGTGAGTTATTTTGTTTGGTCTGGATTTTTAGAGTTTGAATGCCTTTAAATGAGGCTTCTGTGCTGGCTACATCACACTCTCGGCATCCTCTCTTCCCTTAAACTCTGCCCTTGGGAGGCCGGTCCCCCACAAACACCCACCCTTCCTCTTTTTTTTGAGGCTCCTTAAGAAATTTGTGTTGCTAATGCTGGTCTGTGGAGTAAAGTCCAAGCTCCTCAATCTCTTTCTCAAGATTTGCTGTCATGTGGCTCCTGTCAACTTTACCATCTTTATGTCTCATAATTCTATATCTCCCAGGCCCTGGTATCTGATTCTAGATTCTGCCAGCCTCATCACTCCTGAATTGAGTGGGACTGCTCTTCAGCACCCCACCACCCGCTCCTCTCCAATTCCCCACTCTGCCCGGAAACTTGATTCATCTCTGAAGGCCCATTGGGATGTCACTTTCTCTATGGGTATCTGCAGTTCTTTGCAGTCAGTCCAAGGACTCTGGCATCAGACAGACCTGAATCCAAATCTCTATCTTTCACATGTCAGAAATAGGAACTTAGCAATTTTCTTCATGTTTTTGAAACTTCACCCATTGACTTGTAAAATGAGAATGATTTATAGATACTGCCATTGTAGACTTGTTTCAAATAGCAAAAGGAGTCACGTATGTTAAAGAGCCTATGCAATTCCTGGTGCAGGTATCATTATCATCATCTGTTTTTCTGCTTTCACAGGATACATTATAGTATTTTCAACAAAATGTCTTCCCTTCCACTGAATGACAGAGCAGAAACCTCATCTATTATATCACTGCATTCTCCACATGCCCAGCAAGACCTCCTACCTTGACACCCAGTTGACATTTATTAAATGCATGCTCGCTTAAGTTCTCTTTTGCACTCTAATGAAACTGACAATGATTTCTTTAGTTAATACCAAATGGGAGAAATAGGGTGGAAAAACTTTATGTTGACTTATAAAATATTTAGAATTCTTTCCTCACGTTTTGATTTTTAGACATATGATTTAAATTTTAATCCCCCAAATTATAATTTATCAGTAATACACTATTACTTGTGAGTATATTTTTGATTTTGATTATTTTTATAGTGCTCCTTCATACAAGGAACAAATCTAAGTGCTTCCCCTACATTCCTTATATAATCCTCACAACAACAACCTGGGATGTAGATACCATTTTTTTTAAAGATTTATTTTTATTTATTTATACAAGCACTGGGTACAGTCAGAAGTGTGGGAGGGTGAGAGAATTCACCAGAGCCAGAAACGGGAGCAGAGCAGGCAGACTGAAGTACACTGCTGAGGGAAGCAGCGGGTGGCAGGAGAGGTCTGCACGCCATGTGGGACCCTCCTCCCGTGGCCGGGGAGCAGCCGGGGATCGAACCAGCGCAGCAGAGGCTGCGGGCAGCTTCGCCATCCAGCGCTCAACCACTGCGCCACTGGGGAGGCCCTGTAGATACCATTTTTAATCCCTGTTTTACAGATGAGGAAACTGAGGCTGAGAGAAGTTAAGTAGCTTGACTGAAGTCATACAGCTCCTGTGTGGTGAACCTGAATCCCAGCCCAGGAAGTCTGGATCCAGAGGACATGGTCTTTACAACTACAACACCTGGTACTGCCTCTAGCAACCTCCACCAGAGAACTCATGAAGCTGAGAGTCAGTGGAATTGATCATTAGTTACTGCTTCACAAACAATATAACATAATTCAACTGATGTTTTGATTGGCTAGACTGACTAGGTGCCCTGTGTGAGTTAAGCTGTTATTAACTTTATACTTTGTCCCCCACTTTCCCCAGCTGTTCCTGTAGCCCCTGGAGGGCCCTTTTAGCCTTTCCTGTAGATCCAGGTGTAAGCTGCGGAGAAAAGAGTAGTAGACCACAGAAGTGTGCAGCATCAGGGGGCCACTCTGATGGGGCAGCAGCTCTATCCCAGCAGTCTCTGCAGAAATAAGGCAGCTGGGAGCAGAGAGAGAGGATGGCTCCCCTCTGGGAGCCATCTTGGCTCAGTCAGTTTCAACTAAGAAGTCTTGACTGTGAAAATGACTCAAAGTTTAGAACTAAAATTGTCCAAAGGATTCATGGAGTTGATAATGGCTGTCTCAAGCCTATAGAACTCAGGACTAGTTTGTGGCCCAGGGAATCACCCATGCTTGCTCCTTCACTCCTGGTACTCCATATATATCCCCTACAGTATGTTGCTACTTTTGTTCCAGAATCTAGGACCACAGAATACCATTTTCCACACTGTAATCAGCAGCAGCATTTCTCAAATGTTAATGTGTATATAGTCACCAAAGAAATCTTGTTAAAAATAGTAGATTCTAACCTAGTAGGCCCAAGGTTACCTGAGAATCTGCATGTCTAATAAGCTCCTGGGTGAGGTTGATGCTGCTGAGCTGCAAGGGTCTATTAAACATTAGCTTGATGAAAGAAGTTCATAAGAGATATTGTAGTACTTTCCAGAGGACCTATTAGAGCCTGTAGTGTGCTAGGAGACTGGCAAATCTTTAAGAAGGATCTATAAAATACAGAATTTCCAGAATTTATTTGCCCAAGGAACCCTTTGTAGTAGAACAGCTACCAGCATATCTGTTGGTAAAACTTGTGTTCCATTTCTAGTAACAGAACATCCAAAATAACAATAATGTTATTGTTTGCTCTTTCTGCATATAAGGACTTAACAATAAAACAATAATGTTTGCTCTTTCCACATAAAAGGACTTAACATAGTCCAGGATTGGCTTGACTCCTGACAATGCCAGAGACCCACACTCCCGTCATATCATTCTATCCTCCTCAGGCTTCTGCATCAGTGTCCATCCAAGATGACTGCTCCAGTTTCAGTCATCACAAACATCAAAACCAGGAGGAAGAAGAGCAGCAGAAGGACGCCATCCCTCCTTTCCAATGACATGTTCAAGAAATCACACATACTACCTGTGCTTTCATCTCATTGGCCAAAACTTCATTACATGACAAAGATACAAGGAAAACCAGGAAATGTGGTGTCTAGGCAGTGCAGTCATAGTCACAGCTAATCAAGGCACTTCTACCAAGAAGGGAACAGTGGATACTGGGGTAAAGCAAACTGTTTCTAGCAGATCCTGGTTGTTTTTTTTTTTTGTTTGTTTGTTTGTTTGTTTGTTTGCTTTAAAGATTTATTTATTTATACAAGAGCTGGGATACAGGCCAGATGCACAGGAGGGTGAGAGGATTCACCAGAGACAGAGCAGGGAACAGAACAGGCAGACTGATGAAATACACTGCTGAGGGGAGCAGCGGGCGAGACAGGAGAGGTCTGCTGTGCCATGTAGGACCCTCGCTGGCCAGCCAGGACCAAACCTGCTCTGCAGAGGCTGCGGACAGCTTCACAGTGCTGCACTCAACCACCTGCGCCACCAGGGGAGGCCCTCTAGCAGACCCTGTTAAAGAACTAGTGGAAATAGTTTGAGAGATGATGCCATGACCTGACTTCATCATTTCTACAACTGGTTGGTGGGTGAGCAAAGGAAAAGCATTTATAGCTCTTGGCTCCTATCCTAGGTCTTACTTACTTCATGGTTCCTTTGCTAATGGCATCCTTCATGTGCCTTGTGACAGAGAGGAAACCCCAGGGGGTTTCTAGCTTGATAGCCCAGTAAGGGGCGCTTGGCTGATAGAGTGCTCTACCTAGCACCCCTGGGCTTAGGAAATGCCTAAGTATTAAAGAAAAGAGGTAAGGACACTGGAGAATGAAACTCTAGGTCATTATTTGGACAGATTTTCACCAACTGGCAGAAGACAGGATCAAGTTATAATGTTCATGCGATTTTATAGTAAGCCCCATCTTGTGGAGGCTTCTCTTTAAATTTCTCAGTGCTCTTGCTTTACAATCTTTAAATGTTGATGACCTGCTAAGCTCATTCTCTAACTCTGAATCAATGAACAAAGTCAGTTTTGTGTTAGTGCTATAATTCCTGTACTAAGTAATAAGGAATAGGATGGGTGCCAGGGACATGAGGATATAACCTTTATTGACTGCCTACTATGTGCCAGGCTTCAGTTGTGTTGTTTATATATTTCTTATTTGATGCTTATTGGAATATATGCCACAGACTGGCACTGACCAAACTGGGAGTTGAACCAGGTATCTCTGCCTCTAAAATCCATCTCTTTCTCCAGGACAGAAAATCAGAGCCTTCTGCACTGCTCATTTTCTTTGTCTCCCCTGCTCCAATCTTCCCCTACCACATTCTTTCACACATTGACTTTGTGTTCATCTTTCCCCAGTAATTAGTAAATTATAACCCCCACATCTCAAATTCTTGACATTCATTTGCTGTTTCCCAGGAATTCATTCCACTTGGTATTTGCTCTGAAAAAGACACAGAAGTACTCACTAATGCAGCACGCACTCCTTGCCTGGATGGGGCTCTTCACCTCATTTATCACAGTGCGCTGCCGGTCCTGAAGTCTGACAGGCAATTCAGGCTTTCTGAATGCAATTCAGGCATTGATTTTAATCTATAAAGCTTTGGCGTCTGGGTCTTGGCTGCCATGGAAATGAAATAGCTTCTTGGATACTTTTCTACATGCTGCTGTTAACTGTTCTGAAATGTGGGGTGCCAAAACAGTTCTGGGCTTCTTCCGATGTAAAAATGTCCACTATGAACAGCTCCTGAACTTTAATCATTATCATTAACATGGAGGAGAAATCCCAAAGGAAGACAAGTACAAGGAATGTGCTTATATTCATGGACCTCCACACTGATTTTATTGATTACATATGGTTAAAAATAAATTTTAGAATATAGACTAGGAGGTGGCCAAAGCGTTTGGTTTTCAGACAGGAAATCTCTAAGCCCAAACAGGACACTGGTGCCAGGAAGCCAATGGGGAAGCCTGATGTTTAGACTTGTGTGTGTAACTTGATTTTCTCCCACCCGCACTGGGGAAGTCAGTGGCGGGAAAACGCCTCTAAGATGCATGCTTTGTCAGTGTGGGGACAGGAAGAGTGAAAGCTTGGTGCTTGCACTCCAAGTGTGGTGGCAGGCAGTGTGCCCAGGAATGCGACACCACCTTTGTTCCAGTTGGCCGTGCAAGCTGGGAAAGGGTGGAGAAAGATCAGAACTATAAAGGGGATTTAAATGCTCCCCACCAGACTTCTGCTTTCATTCTCTTCACCAGAAGGTTCTGGCTCTCTGCCATTACTGCTCACGTGGCATTCACTTCAAAATGCAATTCCTTGCTTCGGTTTTTTACATTCTGATGACATTGGCATTAGCAAAGGATGTGACAAAACAGTTGACATATATCCTTAAAAGGGCAGAGCTTTAATTTTTCATTGTAAGAATGTGTTCAAAAGTCAGAAACTTGAGTAAAAATAGAAAATGATAAACCTGAGGCATTTTCAAGTAACAAATGGCACTTACATACGCTCATGTCTCTGTTTTTCCACAGAAGCAGCCTGTTAGACCGTGACTGGTTATAGACAGAGCTGAGGAAGCATGTAACTGGGTCCCTGTAGCGTCACGTCATATAAAAATGTTGAGTAGCACAGGTGACCTGGGGGAGGATGCTGTCTCAACTCTCATGAGCAGTGGAGGATAAACCCAACTGCAATTTTTAATACCTTCTACCTGTCCTCCAAGTATCCAGTTCTGTTTCGAAAATTCTATAAGCCCTAAGAACTACAGTCAAAACTTCTCTTTCAGGCTTGGTTTTAGCAGGCCAGGAGGCTGGGAGAAGTAGCTGATGGTAGATGGCATCGGATCACGTAAATGCATGCCAACTTTTCCCCAAACTACAAACTATGGCTCTGTTTGTAAGATATCACAGCGACAGTGTAAGCCTCTCCATCCAGAATCTCTCAGGTTAGCTGCTTGGATAATACATACAGATTGGCTAGTCCCTGCTTTTTGACTTTTCAGATGTGAACCTCTGTGGCCTTAGGCACATTAGGAATGGGAAGTAGGTAGGAAAGATAATTTACTTTTTATTTTTGCCAAGTAAATTGTGCAAACCAACTCATAAACCCAATCAGAGAGCTGCAGTGCAGCAAGGGTCACATGACACTTGGGATGAGAACCGACCACCTAAGCACCAACACTGTTGTGACGCCCATGCTCTTAAGGTGCCGAGTGCATGTCTTCCGCCCTCAGATGTCCATTCAATCTCTCCCATTTAAATGCCATTTGCCTAAACTCAAAGATGTGGTGTTTTCAAGTATTTCATTGGGTTATGTTTGTGACAAGGGCCCCTTTAATCTCCTCATCACGGCATACCCACAAGGGCACTGGGATATGCCCAGAGGTGTGGAAAGCATTGTTCTGCTCCTTGACGTGCTGACTGCAGGTATTATCTGCTTACTCATAGGAAAAGACTGTTTTCAAATTCTCATCCAGGTGTTTGGATGTAACAGACACAAGCTGGAGCTTGTAGTTAATTTCTCAGCTCTGAGAACAGCCCTGGATCACAGGGATGGGACCTCAGTCACTGTGATTATATAATATGGCCCCATATCTTGAATAATGGACAGATCCAGGGGAACAAAGAACCCAAGATGGTTGTGTCAGGACCCCATATTCCTAACCACAATCAGTAACCCAGGGACAGGTAAAAATGTTAGTGGGTGCTCACAACTTACAATTTCCCTTTAAAATTAGCAGAAACTTAAATTAGGATGCCTGACCTGGGTGGGCCAGGCTCACTAGAGTGTTTCTACAAAACCAGAACTGAAAGAAGAGGCTCAACTCTGCTCTGGATTTAGAAGCCAGAGGGCAGGACCTTAGTCTGTGAGCAAATCCATACCGCTGCAAGCTGATGGGACTGGCATGCTGTTAAAGGTGATGGGGCTCTCGCTTCAGGAGACGCAGAGATGAGAGATAGGCACAGAGTCCTGGGGACCTTTGATCCGTTAGGGCCCAACTGCTCCTTCCTCCTTGTTTGGCAGTTTATCCTTCCAAACAATTCTCTCTTGTCTGAGCTAATTAGTGCTGAGTTTCTATCACTTGCAGCCTAAGTGACCCTTGGCAAACCTTCTCATCCTGACAGGTGGCCTGTCCCACAACTAGATAATCCTTCCAGAGGCTTCTATGCCTTCAGTCATGCATTTGGGACCTTTATCCTCAAGGGTGCTCTAAATCACAACCAGTGCACCCAGGTGGTCAAGATTTCTTGAGGACACCATTCCCTGTGGCCCAAATTCACATCGGGCTGCCCTGCCTGTGGTCACATGCTCACCTTCTCTCTGTGGTTGGAAGTCTTGTTTCCTGGCTCATCCTTCCCATCCTTCTGTTATAAACCTCCTTTCTCTGGGGTCGCTTGGCATTTCTGGGAGATGATTATACAAAGCTGGCAACTAGGCCTCCTGTTTCAGCCAAGACTGTAACCTCCCCTGTTCCTCCCACATTTTAATCAATATCCTTTCTTCTTCCTTTCCCTTTTCTCTGTTAGCATTAGACCCAAACCTCTGGACAATTGAAAAGCACCTCCTCTTTTTAAAAACCTGGAGAAACCCTGTCTTAAGGCTTCATTTTTGATTTTGATAGTTTTAGGAATCTGTTAAAGTCTCCCCTTGTGACAGATGCTTTTTTGACTGCAGAGCGTCAGGATTTCCTTCCAATGTGAAGTTAGTGGGAGGCAGAACTCATCTCTTCCTATGGAAGTCGCAAAGGACTGATATTTACTCTTCCAAGCTTGCTCAAACCTATAGCCTTAGCACCTGTACGAGCTGTGGCTCACCAGATGCCCACAGGTGGAACTTAGAATCAGAAGCCAGTTAGGCACAGCAGACAGGCTCATGAATGGTCTCTTCTGGCGGTGGCAGCAAAGGCAGCTGTGACATTCAGCCTGCAGGACCAGCATGGTCTTGCTGCCTCCAGCAGCGCCAACACCCAGCAGAGGAGCCCTGGTTGGAGAACTCCTGTGACACTCGCTGCCTAAGGTCCAGCTGCCCTGTTCCACTTTGTGCAGCTCATTTTCTCAACCCTGTTCTCCAACCTAAGTAAGGATTCTGGAACATGCCCAGGGCCTTTTTTCATTTAGGTTGCTCACAGCTAGAAACCATGAATGATGCACCCTCAAAGCATTCCCAATAGCAGTCCTATTTTTTCTTGAAGCTTAAATATGAAATACATAATCTAGGAAGCTGATCTGTGAGATCTAGTTGTTTCTCTGGCAAGTGAGCCATGCTGACTCTCAGGATCCACCTCAATGCAACTTTTTATTCTTTCCTTGTGAAATGGTAATAGACAACTTGTTTGTTTGTTTTTGTGGAGGGGCGGGTAGAGGCAACAGCTGCTCAGTTGAAACTATGATGGAAGCACAGAGAAAGGATGAGAAGTTTCCACTCAAATGTTGGCTTTATAAGTGACCTAAGTCCTGAACCAAAAAATATATATATTCACAGACCCGATGGGATCATATCAGTGATACTTCTCTTATTGTCTAGGGGAAATTGTATTTTTCAATCATCATGTAACTATTTGGTTAGTATTGACAATGAAAGGAGGGGTTATTAATGGGGATGCTGAGACAACAGACACTGTGGTCACCCTAAGTAGTAGAGTGGAGGCTTGGAGATTCTACAAGGCCTTGGAGTCTATCAGACACTGAGGTAGCTGTGAGGGTGCCCGCTCTCCATGTTCCCCTTCATCTCCCTCTCCTGCTCTCCTAACCACACTCTAGTCCTTTTCCTTCAGGCCCAAAGCTGAAGACTGACAAGTGTCAACATGCCTGCCAACATTTGCACACACACCCTTGCTATGCACCTGGCCATACATTGTACATTTGCACACATTCTTCCAGGAGTGATTTCCATAGCAACAGCAGGACTATAAAAAAGGCACCTGAGTGATGCCTCAAAGATAAATCATCCTTGTTAAGGAGACCTTCATCTAGGGAATTAATGGCTATTGACACTTAAATTTCTCAGCTCCCTGTCACATCTATACATTTCTGACCCCAGCTCACTGTCTTTCGTTTAATGAACCATGAACATTTTAAAACTTTAGGTCAGAAGACAGAGAGATCCTTGTTGGACAGCTGTGGTTCACAAGTATTTTAATGAACTAAAAACAAAGGAGGTAAGACCTTGCATGTTTTCAGTGCCTAGTAGATACCTGACATTTTTACTTATGTCATCTCACTTTCATAGAAACCCAGCAGAACAAAGACACTTTGGCCATGTGAAATTGAACTTCTGAAAATTGGCAAATTTTACGTCCGACATCCCAATTCTGTGTCTTGTCACTGAGAAAGGCAGGGAAGAAAGAGCACGAAATGGTTAGAAAGAGAGGGTCAGCGTGGGGAGGGGGTGGGAGCAAGTGGGTGGGGGCCATGGATGTCAGTGGGAGAGCTGAAAACACAGAGCTTAGGCTGGTTGGTTTCCTAATTCTTTGTCTCGTGAGCAGATGGGACAGAGGGAAGGAAGAACGGTATTGATTCATTTTCTGATCTGAGAAGTGATGTCATGTAAGCAAAGGGCACTAACTAGTTGGGGCTTGCTTCCTTGAAACCTGCCTGTCAAGTGCAATGCATCCTCTTCTTCTTTTAAAGAAAAATTGTATGGAGTGCTCAATTTTTAAGTAAAACATTAGTAGTTTTCAGCCTCTTACATAATCTTTCCCTCGAGACTCTTGGCACATTTTTTTTTTTTTTGTATTTTTGCCTTCAGAACTAGATATGAAAAAGGTTTGCCTCACCTGTACTTGAAAATTTAACTCATTTAGTTGTCCACTCATTCATCCAAGCAGCAAATATGTATTGGTCTCCTTTTTTTTTTTTTTATGACAGTCATGATGATTTAGGCTGGAAAATACAAGTAGATGTGGACCTTACTCTGTTAGAGGTTATCATCTAATTGAAAGAACGAAATTATTCAGTTAATTATACCACTCTATAATTGTAAGTTGTGAGAAGGGAGATGAAAATAGTCCAAGAAAATGTTAGAAAATTAAGGAGTGGCCATTAAGATCTCCTCATTTGAAAAATGGATGAGTTTAAGACAGTCTGTCATCCATCCTATAACATGAATAAGTTCAATCAGATTGTTGTCCCCCAAATATCAACAGATGCATGGGATCAATGTTCTGAGTAAGGGGGAAGGTTTATGGAACTGATGGAGCATAAAGTAATAATTTGGGAACATGGGACATTGCTTGATGGGCAGACCTGTTCAGGGAGCTCCAGAAACCCATTTTTCAGCAAGAAGGCACTGGATGCCAGAGAGGAAGAGAGAAAGACAGCATGAGAGGCTAAGGGCACAGAAAACAGATTTGTCCGAAGGAGGGTTTATGCAACATTGCATATGCTGAGAAGCAGTACAAATGTAGGGCAAAGGGAGTGATCTTAAACTCACTTGTCAGTAATACCTGAGCCATTCAAAGTTAATTTTCAGTGAATTCATGATTAATAACGCACACAAGTATTTGACATTTTCTCTGAAACCAAGTAGCATCTTTTTTTACTAGAGATTTTCCAGATGGCTGCATTAAGTTCTGCCAACTATACTAGATGAGAGGGTTCCCTTACCTGGACAGAATCTGCACATCCATCCAGTTGTTACCTGTCAAACTGAGGCTCCTGAATGAGGGGTAACACAGGAGTTGAGTTAAATGAGCATTCTTTATTCCTGGTTGTAATTTAATCTCTGGTTATAATTCATTCCTGGTTATTTTCTCATTCCCTCATTGTGCTCTTATCTGGGTGACTTAGATCAAACAACATATAAGCCCAAAGGTGCTCTGCTTTCTCCTTTATTTTTGCTAGAGGCCTAAGCTAAAACTAGTTATAAAATCAGCTCCTTGGTGTGCTTTTCCTCTGGGCTTTCACTTACTCTACATATCCACCTGGATAAAAATACTCCCAAGAGGAAGGCTAAGCCATGACTGTTTCACCATTCTGAAGGCAGAAGTGGAAAGAGAGTTTTCTCAATTGAATTGTCACATATTCACTCTTTCCACCAGGGTCTCCTTTGCCAAGGGTTGAAAAGGTGTGAACCCTCCTGTAGTCACATGTAAAGCTCCCCCCTGAGTTTTGAGTTAAGCAAAGACTTTTCCAATTTAGGGTCAGTTGGGACAAGCTGTGCAAGGACTGTTATCTTTTCCTCCCTAAAAAAGCTAATGAGAAAAACAGTATATTTTTCCAAAAAATCAAGAACAGATCTACCATGTGATCCATCTGCCCCACTTCTGGTATTTATATGAATAATACAAAACACAAATTCAAAAAATATATGTGCCCCTATGTTCATTGCAGTACTCTTTACAACAGTCAAGATATGGAAGCAACCTAAATTTCCACTGATAGATGATTGGATAAAGAAGATGTGCCATATATACACAATGGAATACTAGTCAGCTATTAAAAATGATGAAATCTTGCCATATGCAACATGAATAGACCTTTAGGAAATTTTGCTAAGTGAAATAAGTCAAATGGAGAAAGTGGGTGGATGATAGACTGTCTTAAACTCATCCATCTTTCAAATGGGGAGATCATAATGGCCATTCCCTACCATTTCTAACATTTTCTTGAGCTATTTTCATCTCCCTTATCACAATTTGCAATTACAAAGTGGTATAATTAACTGATTAATTTATTTCTTTCAATTAGATGACAACCTCTAAGAGAGTACAGACAAAACAACAACAAAAAACTCAGATTCTAAAAACAGAATGGTTGTTACCAAAGGGGTTGTTACCCACTGACCATATTCTAAGGGCTACAGGGTGTGTAAACACGTGGAGAAGGGGATCAGTTGTTTGTTCCTGGTTAGATAGAACTCTAATCAGGAAATCTAGATGGAAACCAGATTTGTGTTGGCAATCATAACGCAGTATATACAGATGTCAAAGAATAAGGCTGCATCTGAAATTAACATAAGGTTATAAGCCAATGTTAACTCAAAAAAAGAGAAAAAAAAGAGCGAATACACCATACTTCTTCATTCAGTCTCTGTCCCTGGATACTTAGGATGTTTTCATAACTTGGCTATTGTTGATAGTGCTGCTATGAACATAGGAGTGCATATATCCCTTTGAATTAGTGTTTTTACATTCTTTGAGTATAAAGAGTAGAATTGCTGGGTTATAAGGTCCTTTCTCTTAGTTCAAACGAAATTCCAAACTTCTCTTGGAGTTTGAATCTAATAGGATTTCACCTTATGTAAATTAGAACCTTTTTTTCAACCTCATTTTAATCTAAGATGTGTCAAGGGCTCCTTCTATGTCTTAGGGCTGAATGTAGGACTATGTCTTAGAACATCTTATCTACCATATGGCTGGCCAATGCAAAATAAAAGTTGAATTAACCACTCAAGAATAAAGTAACTTTCCCATCTTTGGGAAATATATAATCTGGTGAAGAAGATAAAGATACACTCAAAAACATGATATATAAAGTCATGAGGTACAATAGAAAGGTATTCTAGGCTGGAAATCAAGACCCCATGTCAGAGCAGTGATTCTGCTATTTATAGATGGTGAATGAACATTACTTTACATCTCTGAACCCAAAATTTCTCCTCTGTAATGTGAAGGAATTAGGTTAGATAATATCAGATGACTGCCTAAGGACTCTACCCAATGACCATATTCTAAACCTATTCTCTTGTCTCTAACCCTACTATTACTCCTGTCTAAACAACCATCATCACATTCTTCTAAATCCTAAAAGCTTCTGGCCTTCTTGCTTCTAATTTTATCATCCTAGAATTCATTATTGCAACCAGAGCAATCTTTTGAAAAAATAAACCATATCTTTGGACATGCTTCTCCACCACTGTGTGAAATTCCCCAATGATTCCAAGCTGTACTTAGAATAAACTTAGGCCACATAGTAGGTCTTCCATGCCCTCCATAGATCAAACTCTGATTATCTCTCCGCCTTTACCTTGGTGCTCTTCTCCTCAGCCATTATGTGATTACCAAGTTCTTTGCCCAAATCGTGTCAGTATTAATTCTGTCCTATACTTCCATGTAGAAATTTCCCTTTACAATGGACTTTTATCTCCTGGGTTTTTTGTCCCAGGCACACACTCTCCATCTTACAAAGTAGGAGCAGGGGACCAATGAGATAAGCAGCAGAAAGGAAGTCCAGTCAAGAATTAAGTGAAGGATAACATTAAGGTTTCTAATTTAGAAGTCCAATGGTGGCAGGAGACTAGAAGAGGAAGATTAGGGACATGTTAGAGGGACTTCCAATGGATAGTTTATTAAGTCCTTCTTTAGATCCTTTTCCTATATGTAGGAATCACAATATTCTTTTTTCAAGCAGAAGATAGTGAGCAGAGTTAAGCTGGTGACTGTGTTCAGTGACTCTAAGATTGGTCAGTGCCTGCTGATCCAGGTGCTAACGGTTTTTGTACACCATGCCTGTAATGGGGTTTCAGCTTTCCCCATTCCCTTCTTTGAACCATCTACTGCTCTCTGTTTCAATACCACCCCCAGGCAGAGCTTCTCAACATTTTCCCCCCTGGGTCCTCTAAAGGCAGGATCTGAGGTTGTGGAGTCACCCAAGAAACAGGCCAAGTATGTTTGAAGATTCTTCTCCTTAAGCCTCAAAATTCATCAAAATTTGCATTCTTTGTCATAAGAACTCTGTATTTGCTTTACTATCAAAACAATGTTTTAAAGGACTATCAAGATTTTCAGTTTAGAGAATGGGATTTGACGTTAGTTTGGACCACTGCTGTGCTACTCAGTGCTGTATGACCTTGAGCAAGTTGCTTGACTTCTCTGAGCCGCCATATTCCTCAGATGGTGATGGGCACATGGTAAATAGTCTCTGGATTGTGAGCACTGGTGGCCATAGTCTGTGTTTAGTTTATCGTCTTCTTCACAGAGACTAGCAGAACATCCTGTCCATAGAAGTCACTTTATTCATGCTCATTCCTCTACATCAGACATATGTGCACCTGTGGTTATCCCATTCTTACCACTAGATGGAGAGCATGTATCCTAGGATTTTTAATTCACTGGTAAGGGAGAGAGCGAACACTTGTCTGTTGTCTTAACCAAGTCAGTGTATTTATTAATGGCAATATCACTCAAAAATTCAATTAGAACATAACCATCAGAAGTGTTTGTTCTCAAAAGAATTAAAAGGTAAAGGCAACAGAGAAACACTAAAGTCAGTGTACCAGTTACCTCTGGGGATTGGGATAAGTTGGAATAAGATAGTAAATGGAGAGCTTTAAAGGTATCTAACTGCCTATTTACTATTTGTAAACATTTATAAAAGCAACTATGTCCAAAAATATTAACCTTGGATGAATTCTGGGTGGTAGCAGTGAATGTCTCATTATTTCTTGTGTTTCTGTATTTAAAATTTTCACAAGTGCCAATTTTTGCAAGTGGAGGAAGACTCAAAGATTAAATCTGTGCTTATGGTTTCCATATCTATACAGCTATACATCTTACTTAACAAGTCTTTTCATGTTCTCCTCTTTTGCAATTTGCAAAAGAAAACTACAGCAGAGCAAAGCCAAGGTCTCTCTACTTGGCCTCTCCTATTGCCAACCTCCTACTGAACCTTACATTTTGCCCTGAAGTTGAGGTCTTTAAGAGTCATGCCTGGCTTAAACTCATTTGGTTAATTAGTTCTTATCGCTGACTTGAATTGTTTTCAACTAATCAGAAAGATGAAGAACTATTTCTGTTTGTTTCTGGTTGTTATTGCTTTGTAACAAACCATCCCAAATTTTAATCATTTTATTTAATGCTCATGGGTTCTGTGGGAGAGGAGTTTGGACAGGGACAGCGGGCATACCTTATCTCTGCTCTTTGCTATCTGGGGACTCAGGTTGAAGAATTAAGACCTGGGAGAGACTTGATGGTTGGGGACAGGTCATTGGGAGGTGCCCTCACTTGTATGTCTGCCTTTTGTCTGGGTTTTAGCTGTGACTGTTAAATTGAGACAATCCTGGTTATAAACAGGTCACTATGGTTGACCCAGATTCCATGGGAGGGGACAGAGACTTTCCATTCTCAGTGAGAGGGGTGCCAAGTAATTTTCAGGCATATTATAAAACCATCACAATATCCTTTTCACTTGCTATAAAGTGGAATTGATAAAACTGTACCTCACTTTCTCTTTGTCCGCTCAATTTATCCACATGGAAGAACATTTGAGGGTGTCCACTCATTTATCTAGAAACATACATGTGTGATCAAGTTTGGACAGTTTAAATATATACTGATATGGCCATTTATTTTATCACCCCTATTCCAGTTGAAAGCTGGCTAGATACTTTGATTGCCCATTAGGCTTTAACATAAACATCATAAATAATTCATATAATATAAAATTTCACTACAAATAAAACATTATCCCAAGAAGGACTTTATTAATTATCTATTGCAGCAAACAAATTACTCTAAAACTCAGTAGCTTAAAACAACACACTTTTAATATCTCACAGATTCTGAGTTAGATCCCTGGGAGCTGACCCTCATACGGCACAGCAGCAGACCTCTCCTTTCTCGACTGCTGCTCCCCTCAGCAGTGTCTTTCAACAAATCCACCTGTTCTCCTCCTCACTCTGTCTCTGGTGAATGCTCTCACCTGTACCTCTGGCCTACATCACAGTTCTTCTACATAAAAGAAAAAGAAAATTAGAAGTCAATTTCCATTTTGCCATCCAGATGGAAAATACACCTAGACGTCTCTCTTCTACTTGGGCCCTATCTTTATAGAATGGAAACTGTGATACTTGCCAGTAGAGGTTGAGGAATGTGTGAAAGCCTTGCATATTTTATCTTTACACACAATTGTGGTCACATTATGGAGGTGTGGGCATTCCAGCCTCTAATCCACCCCCTCCCTGACACGGGGGTTAATTTGGCCACCCAAGTTGCCTGGACAAATGTGTCCTTCCTTGTATTCCATTCTACCATATATCTTTCAAAACTCCAAACTTGAAAGGTCAGATGATAGATGCGACTAAGCTTCAAACCAAGGTAGAGCATAAGATGCAGAAAAATTGCCATCTTCAAAAAGCAAAACCCTGTGAACTGAAGTGCAATCCCGAGTAACTGTTTCTCATCCTTAATGAGATATAGAAGAAAAGAGGCAATTACTCGTTTATCTGAGAAAGGGAAACTTAAGTGGCTCCCAACTCAGATATCCATAAGGAAGCTCTTTTGTGATTCCTAACTTGGGGAATGCCGATCCTTAGGATGTGGTAGTCAGGTCTTACAGAGAGGTGGGGGGTAACTCCCTTCAAAGAAAAAGGGTCAAATTGTATCTAGTTCTGGATCTAATTCAACTTGACTACTTAGCAGTAAAGATAAATTGAACCCACGGAGAAAACTGAAAATAGCATTTTCCTGGCAAGTCCTTCAATGGACTTAGTGTGTTTAGATTTATGAGGGGGTGAATGACCTTCTCTGCCTTGGTTTTTTCACATTTTCGTTTTTCCACGACTGATTTTCCATCTGGCCTAACCCGAGCCTGAAGTTGCTGAATCAAACCGAGCCAGTAGTTTGGACTTAAGCTGGAACATGCATGAAACTGGGAAAGACAAATAGGCTTTTTTCTGAAAGACCTATCAAGCAAAAGCCTGCTCCTCCCTCCACCCTTCCTGCTTTAGATCACAGCCCTAAAGAGAACACATCCTGTTCTGACTCCACTGTCCATGGAGCAATAGCAGGCCTGGGTGTTTCCATCCAAGAAGCTGGCTGTGTGATGAGGCAGGATAGCACATTTAGGGCGAGGACATTGTGCTCCAGTTCCACCCCAGCATCCTGAGTGCCAAGTCCAGAGCTACAGCAGCCCCAAGAAAGCATGGAAGAATAATGTACATTTCTATTCTTACGAGGGTTTAGGAGCAGCAGAGATATCCTGGAAGTATTTGGCAGAAGTGACAAAGAGACAGTGCAGTGGGACTGGCATGGTTAGGGATTTTGGACTTTCTTGGGATGCCAGCAACTAGAGGTGGCCTACATCTCAGGAGAGGCAGGCTTTGCCACAATGCCATGTAGGTTGCCCTGCTAGGGGAGAAGAAGACACAAGAGAAAATCCAAAGTTAACTGAGATTTAAGATGAAATGATTGAGAAAACAGAGATCTTGTGGAAATGAGTAAGATTGAAGGCTCTGACATTAAGTGCATTATGTTTCATTAAAGAAAATAATAATATCTTTCTTGCACACCCAAGTGGCTTAAGTATTTTGAACCTCTTATAAATTTCCCTTCTCTGTGTTTTGCACCATGCAGAGGGAGGGAGCTCTTTGGGGTTAGTATGTCTCTAGGCAACTCAAGAGATGACCACAGCTGCACAATGGAAAGTGATGGCACTAAAAAGTCTTCTAGGCCAGAGGTCAAAAAATATTTTCTTTAAAGGACCGGAAAATTAATATTTCAGGCTTTGCAAGCTATGCAGTCTCTGTTGCAACTCTCTGCCATTATAGACAAAACCACCATAGACAACACATAAATGAATGGACATGATTCAGTGCCAATAAAATTTTATTTATGGACACTGAATCAGAATTTCATACAGTTTTCATGTGCCACAAAATTTTGTTCTCTTTTGATTTTTTTTAAGCCTTTAAAATTGTAAAAACTGTTCTCACAGCCATGCAGATACAGGCAGTGGGCTAAACTTGGCCCAGAAGCAGTAATTTGCACATCCTTCTTTTAGACTGGCCCTCACTTGCTTCCATAGCAGGGGTTAACTTATTCAGGTTCATGGCTCTGGGTAAAAAGGTCCAACTCCTTAGGAAAGTGTCCAGGAGATAAACTCTTCTTGGAAATCACAGAAAGTTTTCACGTGGAATTTCCCTGGGAATCACCCTTTTAACATGACTTCCTGGCAAGTTACAAACTTTACACCTGAATTTAAAAAACTACAACTCACATTTAAACTGCCACTGTGTCGGCAGAAGGTATCACATGGACTGTAAGTTTCAGGTAGATGTTTTCCTGGTATTATATTACCTGGGTCTAACACAGTGCCTGACACAGAGCAGTCATTAAGGAAAGACTTGATTGAATGAGTGACTTTTTTTTTTAGATTTATTTATTTATGCATACAAGAGCTGGGGTACAGGCCAGAGATGCGGGGGGTGAAAGGATCCACCAGAGACAGAGTGGGGAGCAGAACAGGCAGATTGACTGAAATACACTGCTGAGGGGAGCAGCGGGCGAGACAGGAGAGGTCTGCCTCACCATGTGGGTTTCTCCCTGGCCGGCCAGAGATTGTACTCGTGCTGCATAGGCTGTGGATTGCATCACAGTGTGGTGCTTAATGCCTTGCGCCACCAGAGAGGCCCTGAATGAGTGACTTTCAACACTTTTTAAAAACTGGCTTCCTTTTTTTTTTTTTTGTGGGACCCTCGCCGCTGGCCAGGGAACGAACTGGCGCTGCAGAGGCTGCGGGCAGCCTCACAGCCCAGCGCTCAACCGCTGCGCCACCAGGGGAGGCCCAGCTTCTTTTAATTCCATCTTAGATGAGTTTATCAACTCATGTTTTTAAAATGCCTATAACAGTAATTTAGAGTTCAGGAGAATCATAGTATCTAGGTATTCTTCTAAAATTAGACCAGAATTTCACCTCAATATGATAACTGCAAAATCATTGTTAGCTCTTTTTTAAGAGGGGATATAGAGTCACACCAAAAACCTAAAGATGTAAGGGAGAAAAAACTACATTTAAAAATTAAAAAAAAAAAACTCAATAAAAGAACTGCAAACAGCAGAGACTATTTTGGTGAGGAAGGTGGCACCCTGTGCCTCTCTCCTGACATGGGTTTTGACCTACGAAGGTGGCCTCCACCATTGTGCCAGTGAAAAAACTACCTGGGTAACTTACCAGGGACACAGCATGGGAAGAGCCAAGACTGAGAATCCCTCTGCTCGGTGCTCTGTTATACCACACCACGTCCAGGCAGGAGAGAGTAAACTCAGAGAGAACCACACAGCTTTTGGCAACTATAATCCAGAATTTAATATGAATAAGCTTCATAGCTCTTCCTTTAAAGTCTTTTCTTTTAAATCCCAAGTAAATTTGCAAAGGGAATCATGAGAATGTGGGGGCCTTTAGGATGATAACTAATGTGTTGTACCAAGAAGAGGCAAAAGAAAAAGATCAAAGATTAGTTTCTCTAAGCTGGGTGGCACCTTGGCATCAAATCCTGGGAACAGATGCTGGTTAATTTGAATTAAAAAAGAGCAGAAGTAGCCAAAGATAAGAAATAATTGACTAAAAGACACAAAGCCATACTTCTGGCTGGGGGCAATAAAGTTCTCCAGGCAGATATTAGAATAGCAGACTGAAAAAACAAACAAACAAACAAACAAAAAAACCTTAAGAAAAATTAGGAAGAGAGAGCACTGCTAAATATTTCCTTCCCAACATTTGAATTAAAACATGGTCAGAGGAGAGACCCTTTCCAAAGCCACAGCGGGATAAATCAATCTAGGGGAGGCCTTTGTGTTCCTTGAGAATGATGTCAGAACCCATCCCAGGGAGAAGAAAAAAATGCCTGCACTAAAAGGTCACTTGAAAACCATAAAGATAAATGCTATTTGTAATGACTTAAAAAGGCTTCCAGAAGGGAGTCAACTCACTGTTTCAGAATCAGTGGAAAAGGAAAAGCTCTCCTGACTGAAAAGTTTCAGAGAGTCATTTAGACATTTTGGAAAATCCATGCAGCTCTGAGGGTAAAGAACCTGAGCATGATCATAAAAAAAAAACTATCATTTTACTGTTAAAAGTATGGTGAAGTTTGCATTTGTGTTGATCATCAAAAAAAAAAAATAATAATTGAAAAGGTTTCTGATAGTAAGGAAAGCAGAAACTAACCCGCCCTCCACCCTGTTTACCGAGTGGTGCTGTAGATATCAGGCTAATCAGGCGGTGATTGGACATACCTGGGGTTTTCTAGAAGCAAGAGCATGAACCTGTGACCTGAAGGCTGGGGTTCATGTTTTTGCTCCATCACCTAACATAGAGAGCTGCTCTACATGATTTAACCTTTCAAAGCCTTTGTCTCCTTTGTTAAATGAGGAGAATGAGTTTTCCTTGAAAGGTCATCATCAAATGAACTCCCCACACTTAGTAACACACAGTAGGTGCTCAATGGAGGTGAATCTATGGCATTTGAGTCCACATAGTAGCCATCTTCATGGAGCACTCACTATGTAAAACTACTTTGTTCTGTCTTCGTCTTCCCAGCAGCCCAATGGCAAGGGGGTGTTTTAGCCCCTACATAGATGAGGGCATCAGGGTCTCAGCGAGTGTGAAGTCAAGCCAGGTGGCCTGGCGCCAAGCCCCACTCTTTCTTGACCTCATACTGGGAAAGTGGCTGGATTTATATCATCTTCTTCCTCTTTGTTTCTCTTAATGACACAGGGGACAAGATGAGAAGGTTTTCCTTTCTCGGTGGCCTAAATAGCTTCTGACCTCATTCCAATAATGAAAGTTAGAGAAGTGGCCTTAAATATAAAGGAAACAGTAATAACTAACACTTTATGGTCCAGGTAGCATTCTAGGTGCTTTTATTACATCGATTCATTAATTTTCAAACAACTTCAGAAAGTAGGTTCCACCAGCTTCTCCACTTTATGGAGGTGCTAAGTGAATATGTGGTAGAACTTGGCTGTGGACCAGCCATTGGAGTTCCAAGGCCACACTCAACCATTTACACAGTACAGGCTCTCAACTTGGGGTTTATAGCAATAAGCTAACAAGCAATTACGGACGCTGTCCTGGCTAGGTATTGGGGATGGGAGGAGCAACTGCTTCAGAGAGACCTGTAAATTAAAGTTGGAAGAAAAAATAATATTTATTGACAGCTTATAATTTAAGTGAGTAGGGACATTTTCAGTTAATAATGTCCTACCTAGGGTTCCAAGTCCTTGAATTTCACCAAAGATAATAAAGGGGGCTGTGAGCTATTTTTAATATTTCAAAATGCTTATTAGCATGTCACTAATCATATGAAATATAGTCTTTGTATATGGTAACAAATGCCTTCAAGAAAAAATACTAAAGAACAAAACCTTAAAGAAGAAAAGAGAAAAAAATTCATTTCTAGAAGTAAGCAAGTTTTCAAGGTTTCTAACTCTGGAAACAAGAGAATTTTTGTCCTGGAAGAATTGAAATAACCCTTATAGATGTCAGATTTGCCCTAATAGAGAAGATACCCCATTATCAAAGAGAATTCGACGAGACTTAAAAACTTCAAGAAAGAAGTTGCCGACAGACATAAAAGGCAATTTTAGCCACTTACTCAGAATTGCCAGTCACCATAGGAGCAGAAGAGGCATTTTTCTGCCAACTGGTTGAAGCTTGTGCCAGAATGATCCTGCTGTTTCTTAATTGTCCTAAAAGCTTGTAGCCAGCAATTTCCCTGCCAAGCCTGACCTCACTTTCATGTTTCTATAATATGCAGATCACGAAGTGTCCCATTCAGAGTGGGAAAATGAGAAATTGCTTCCCTGTACTTACTCTCTTTGGAACTCACCACCTACTCTGTACAATATCTCTGTGTAAGGTAACACATCCATGACCATCTCTAAACCTTGGGTACTTTTTAACATACAATTAATCCTCAGGGAAATCTGGAAAATAGTGTTTTCCCCATGTATGAATGATAGACATAAAAACCCACATGGCATGTATTAAGTTGTAAGTCACAGAATGCAATATGGAGGATATGCTCATTTTTGTGAAAAATGAAGTCAAATAACTTGGTGTGCACACGTATGCGCCCGTGGGGGGAGGGGTGGCTGTAAAAATGGCAAAGAATCTTGCAATACACACTCAATATCACTAATAGATTCCTCTTAAAGTGTAGGTGAAAATAAATGTTCATATATTTGTATAGTTTTAATATTTTACAATAAACATTCTTTTTATATATTCAAAAATAATTTTGAAAAAGAGCAAAAAGTTCAAAATAAATGGTAAATGTCCCACATTGGACAGTCATATCTAATTTATTCTTCTGGATTCATAGTTTCAAAGTGATTTCAAAGAGGCTTTGGAAAAACTTGTCCCATCTCAGCAAGAAGCTAGTTGCTTAATATATATGTCTGGTGAAAAAAACAATCTACTGCTCAGACCTTCTTGGACATCCTTGCTCCTGAATGTAATGGAAACTGACAACCAGAAGCTTCCATTCATGTCTCTTTGGCTCCATGGAAATCTCTGAGGGGCAAAATAAAGATTGCAAAAAGCAGAATATTGTCTTTATGATTTATTTAGATTTTTGTGAAAGCTATCCTTTAATAAAGAAAATTGGGAATGAATAGATCCTGTTGCAAAGGCCTCTCCAGTAGAAATATGACCAACAAAGTACAAAAATTTGTACTTTGACAGGCTTTCATTTAAATCCTCACTGCTGCTGAAGGGCCCTTTGGCCTGCAACAATCCACATAATCTCCCTGAAACTTTGTTTCCTCTATTATAAAATGGAATACTATAAGGGTGAGGGGCAAGATGTGAGGAACTGTGGTTCTGAAGTATCTTCCATCTCCCTTCCTACAAACAAGGTGACCACTAGCAGCATCACACTCAGGTAGCTGATTTAGAGAACTGACTTTATAACATAAGGAGTATCAGGAGTTAGCTCAAGGAAGCCTGCGTCGGAATATGGTAGTTTTAGTCTAATTCCTGCTAGCTCAGATCTTTTTTTGTCTGAAAATTTCAGACAATGTTCCCTGAGTCTGAAATTTTCTTCCCAAACCCACTGGGGACTACATCTCTCCAAAAGCTAAAGACTTTTCTCTTAGTTCTCCTGATCCTAAGGTACTTACTCTACTATCTGCCCTGCAGAAACCACTCCTAGATCCTGGAAAAGGCGATGTTGGGTACCCTGGGATCCACGAGGTGGGTGTTGACACACTTGGTCAGCACACCCCAGAAGTGGATCCTGAACCAGCTCCTACAGGTGTCATCTTCCATACTTTCTCTTGCTTTTCTAAACTCTTCTTTCCGCATAAAGGGGAAGGTGCTGCTAGCACGGGACACCAACTGTGTTTCATCTCCGTCAATGGCAGAGACATGGCCTTTACCCAGCTCACACAGCAGACACACATATACACATATTTTCAGAGTGAGCTATGAAGGTAGTTTGAATTCCATCCAATTCTATCATTTACTAGAATGGATAATCTTACTGTATTAGAAAAACCTGCAATGTGTTTCTCCTCTACTTGTACACAAAATGCTTCAGTTTGACACTTCTGGTCACCAGTGTGTGAGTTTTTCCCCCACACCAAATAATTCTCTGACACCAGCTGGGTGTCCTACAACTTAAGTCAGTTCTCACACTCTCTATTTGGGAATATCTTAAATCCCATAGGTCAGCTGATCAGTCTCGGGAGACTATCTCCCACTGCAGATGCCAATCACATAGAGTGGGTCCCCAGGTCATCCACAACTTCTGTTCAACTACAAGTTGAAGGTTCCTCTCACCTCCTCCCCCTTGGATTCGATTGTTTGCTGGAACAGTCCACAGAACTCAGAGAAACATTTACATATGCTTACCATTTTATTAAAGGATGTGATAAAGGATACAGAGGAATAATCAGAGGAAGAGATACCAAGGGCAAACCTGACAGGGCTCCAAGTGCAGGATTTTCTGTCCCCATGCATTTGGAGGTGTCTTCCTTCACATTTATGGATGTGTCCACCCATCTGGAAGTTCTCTGAACCCCATACTATTGGAACTTTATAAAGGTTTCCATGTAGGCATAATCAATTACTAACTCCAGCTCTTCCGACCTGTAGGGTAAGGAAAAATGTCAGGCTTTTCTGCTCTCCCGCCATCAGGATAGATGAAGGACCCTGCGGTCCTGAATGCATGCCTGATGGCAGGCACCTGGAGTAGGTGTGGGCATAGGTAGATGGGATTCACCTGGGCTGAGACTGTGCTTTTTAAGGGCGGCGTCAGGGGACACCAGTAGAAGCCGAGAAGAGCAGCAGAAGCCAAAAGAGAAACCGAGAGAGAAGCAAGAGAAGCAGAAGCAGAGAATGCCAGAGAGCCCAGAAAGAGTGTGGATTTGCTGGGGGCTGGGAGGACCGCCAGCCTCCCGGCCCCCCAGCACCCTTACCTGCTGTGTACCGGGTAAATCCCAATAAAAAGACCTACCTGCAAAAAGCCACAAAGGACTCTGACTGCTCCTTTACCCGGTCTGCATGGGATCAAAGAAAACCTGCTCTGTGTCCAGTCCTGACCTTACACCACCTTTCTAGAAGGGTGGTGGGTGGAGCTGGAAATTCTAAGCTTCAAATCATGGCCAGTTTTTTCTAGTGATCAGTCCTAAAACAGGAACCCAGCCAGAGTTGTCTTGGTAGAACAAAAGATGCTCCTGGTGCTCTTATCACTTAGGAATTTATAGGGGTGTTAGCAGCTCTATGTCAGGGACAGGGCCAAAAACCAAATATGTATTTCTTACTATAAATCACAGTGTTACACTTGGTAAGTTAGTTCTCTGAGTCTCAGTGGTCACATCTGTGAAGCGTAGAAAATACCACCTTCCTCGAGGGGGTTATAAAGAATGAATGAAATCTTTTAAACAAAGCACTTAGGATCAAGCCTGGCAGAGGAGGAACTTAGCAAGCAAGTGTCAGAGCTCACCATTGCTTTCTCTCATTTCCAGGATTTTGCAAGTGGGAATACAAGCCCTCCTAAGGCCCCCCGCTCCACGCCACTTCCCTTTCCTCCTTTCTTTCCCATTCTCTTAATGAATGATTCTTCAGTTTCCCTCTCATTTTCTCCATTTACTACAAAAGTGGTGAGGGCTGCAAAGACTTGTGTCCTTTAAATGTGCCAACTTGCTCTAATTGCAGAATTACAGCAGCTGTACCTAGACTGAGCTAACCTTGGGGGCCAAAAGAGACATGAACGAATTGTAGGACTGGACCTGATGTTAACTGAGACTGTCTAGCCATTTAAATCATGTCATGACAGATGTTTTATTGTGAGGAAAAGCCAATAGCAACATTAAATTATTACTTAAAAGTATTTTCTTAAACTTTTTTCTGTGAAAATTACACTATAGTAAAAAGTGTGGGGTAATATATTTTTAATATGCCTTTTAAAAATTTATTTTTATTGGGTTTTCTGGATATTTATTCTAGAGAATTAGAAATTACAGAAAAATACTTGGAGAAAATTAACATTAAAATTATCCATAATTATTCCATCCCTGAACAAATTATGTCGGTAGTTTATATTTTCCTTTTTGTACATGCTTTTATTTTTAAAGTGAAGGACATTTTTGCATCTGTAACTTTATGTCCTATGAGCAGTGTATGATAGCAATATTTTTTTTTATAAAAAAAGAAATTTGGGGCCTCCTTGGTGGCACAAGGGGTTAAGAACCACACTATGAAGCAATCCACAGCCTCTGCAGCACGAGTTCGATCCCCAGCCGACCAGAGAGCAAACCACATGGCGCAGCAGACCTCTCCTGTCTCGCCCACTGTTCCCCTCAGCAGTGTATTTCAGTTAGTCTGCCTGTTCTGCTCCCTGTCTCTGGTGAATCCTCTGGTGGAACCTCTTACCACCCCCATCTCTGGCCTGTACCCCAGCTCTTGTATGCATAAATAAATCAATCTTAAAAAATAAATAAATAAATAAGAAATTTGGATGATAATGGGTATTATGGATATTTTGGGGATTATTGGAATAGCTTAAATACACAGTACAAAAAAAAAACAAAACATTTTTCTTCTTCTCTTTGTGCCCCAAAAGTGTAGAATAAATCATGAGGGCTTAAAGTTCATTGTCTCTAGGGTGCATGTGAGATGGCCAAGCAGCCATTTTACATCAATACATTAAGGGAAAATGAGAATACTCAATAAAAGGAAGATTCCAGAGCAATGATTCTGAACCTGGCTGCACATTGGAAGTATCTGGGGCACTGGAACTCTGCTTCCTGCCCAGATATTATGATGTAAATTGCTATCAGGTATGGCCAGAGCACTGGGTGTTTCCACCACCCACCACAGTTTAGAAACATGCCCTGTTCTACAGAGAAATTGTAAGTCCTTTTCTCATTATTTCTTCAGATCTTTACAAGAATGGGGTTGGAAAGTCTGGAGAGGCTTGGTTTGAAATAAAAATTTCATGGAATTTTTCTTGTAGATGTGGTCTGCTTGATGTTTACAAAGAGTGTGTGATTATAGGATGTGTGTGTGTGTGTGTATGCACGTGTGATTGTGGAGTGTGTGTGTATGTGCACTTGTGACAAATTTCTTCTGAGCTCTTTGAAGTTGCATGTCCTCGGCAGGTTTCCCATGCTCAAATCCAAGGTAAAAGTGGCAGTGATTATTAGCAAAAATCAGCAAACAGAATATAACAACCAGAACTGAAACTGACCTCACAGCTCTCAATGACACTCCCACTTTCATATATCCACTAGGTTCCAGATAATTCATTAATTCTATAGCAGGTTGAGAGAATGAAGGTAGCTGGTAATCATTTATTCAATGGCCATCTGCGGAATATCTTCCATGGGCTGAGCCCTGGTTAGGATTGGGATCCAATGATGAATAAAAATTCCATCACCCCAGTGAGAGATAGAGATGAGCTAAGTGTGAATGTGTGGTGACAGGGGAGTGCAGATACTGGGACAGCGCATAATTGGGATACCCAGACCACTTGTGGATGTCAGGTTGGAGGTGATGATAGAGAAAGTCCCTGAAAAAATTACTTTGGGGAGAGTGGCAGCCATGCAGTAAACCACTTGGAGTTCCCTTTTAGAAAGAACTTTTGTTGCTCAGCTACTGGGAGTACAGGGTCCTGACAACATCAAGCAGTTAGTGCTGTCAGGATTTGCCTAGGTTTTCAAGATGAGGCCATGCCCTTCCAGGCAGGAGGAACAGCATTGTGCTCTCTATGTTTTTGTGCACAAACTGTCCACTTGAGGCAATAGTAGTAAATAGTAGTAGAAAGAGGAAGAGAAAGAGGAAAAGGAGGGACTGTAGACCAAATCCTGAGGGGTCTATCAGCCATTCTGGCATCTGCTCACTGGAGTGGGTGGAGGGTATTGAGTGGGCAATGGCATGAGCTGATTTATGTTTGATGGTAGCCTTAGAATCTGACTTTGCTCTTACCCATCTCCTCTCCTTTAGGCAATGACACCCAGCCCTCCAGGGACCTGGCAGCTAGCTAAGCAGTACACCTCGTGGGTGACTCCTAGTCTGACAGCTTTGGGCAGCCTTTGTGTAGTAAGAGTTCCAAGGTTGAAGATTTCATATCTGACTTCAAGAATGTTTACATTGTCATGGCTGAGGCTATGCCTATTTTGGTGCTCCCAAGTTGTGGAGGTCATCAAGATCAGGAAGTAGACTGTAGAAAAGCCCAGTTTTTCTAGGGTGACAGGTGAAATAACAGGTTTCCATCTTTGAAAATGGAACCAATTTGGACTCCAACTCTTATCACCTCCACTTGGATATTGAGGCAACGTATCGGGTGTGACTGTTGGGAATCTCTGCCCTGCTTCCCAGGGAATATCCTTTGTCTGTCATTCTGATTCTCCATCTTATCTGTCCCTTTCTCATTGCTCACTTTTACTTCTCATGCACATGCGTTACTCCCTGGTATCAGTGTCATGTCACACTGTATTGTGAGCTGCCCCAATATATATTGTGACTATAGATGCAGTTTCATATAGTCCACCTTCAAAGCTATGGACAAACTAGACACCTTTATTCAACACAGTCACTAAGTGTCAGCTGCATGCCACATGCTACAGAAACTCAGCAGCGTGCACAGTCACACATCCCTGGCCTCTGAGGCCAGCACTCTAGCAGGGAATTAGGTATAATGAAACAAGTAATAGTGTGTAGAGGGTGTTGGTTTTGGGGCTTGGGGGTTTTGTTGTTATTGATTCATAATTGGTTTCAGCAATAGTTGTATTGAGAAGTATTACTTTCAATATAGGGCAAGAATGGGGAAACCCTGCAGAGCTTGCCCAATCAGGAAAGTGACATTTAACCTGAGAACAAGAGAGAGGTGACAAGAAGGGTATTATAGTGAGGGGGAAGAGTATGTTGGAAACCTGACAAGAAGGTGAAGAAGACTCAAAAACTAAAGAAGTTCAGCATGACTAGAAAATGGTGCCTTAGGGGAGGGATGGTGAGAGATGATGACAGAAGTCAAGAGGGACCAGATCTGGATCTCATAAGTCATAATCTGAACTACATCCTAAGAACAAAAGAAACACTTGCAGCAGGTCATCCTTCCTTCCTTCCTTCTTGACTCCCTTCCTTCCATTTTGCTGCATCATAAGCTATACTACTAAATAATTCCATACAAAAGTAAACAATTCCAAAGAAACCCTAAGCCCCACACATAGATGATTAATGTTAATATTCCTTGTTCAGTTCCTCTTAAAATCTGATGGACCATCTGGTGGTAAATCATTAAGTCACAGCAGCTATAAACAAGTCCAGGCCCAGCATGAACCTGGTCTGACATCCAAGTAGTCTTGGGGCTGTTGCAGAAATGCCTCTATCCATCTCAAAAATGTGCTTACTACAGAAATATGATGCTCAGCTTGCCATATTTGTGAGATACTGAATTTCTAGGATACCTTCAATCAATAGAAAATAGACATTCTTAGCTGAAGGCAATAGTGGTATGACTGGATGAAAGTTTTGGAATAAAGGAAATAAGATGGTTCTCAGAGAATTATTTTAATACAGAGTGTGCTAATTCACTTTATGGAGAATGGCTTACAGACTAATTAAGCTTGATTTTAATAGAAATTATAGAAAAAATATAAGACATATATTGGTCAGAAGGGGGTCAATCAACAATGAAGGCATAGAAAGGGAGTAATGCTCCAGTATAGGAGGTCACAGACACCAGATCATGAAGAACTATGGTTACATGGGTGCGATCATTTCTTCCTGTGAGAGCGTTCATCGGGCTATCTGCATCTATAGAGATTCAGTGCCCATTTCATCTAGCTCCGTGTTTGGACTCTATGCTCACCAACCTACCTTTATGATTTAGTTTCTTCCTTGTCTGTCTTCTGGGAGACTGTATTGCTCAGTCTTACCCACCTCCCTTTTGGCCCAAAAGTTTTGTTTCTCTGTGGGATGTGCCTTGGACACGTCAGTCTTGGGAACTTAGTCAACATGATCCTCCACCTTTTTAGGTCTATGTGGAGAATGTGCCTCTGAGGCCAGCCCATTCCTTGACCACGAAGGCTGTGTGAAATCTTCCTGAGGAGTCATCTGCCTTCCCCCCAACCCCTGCCTTGGCAAAAATTCCCGTTTCTCCCCAAATATAAAACAGAGATGGGAAGAGGGAGGGAAATGTGTGCTCAGACTAGCTACACTCTCCTACAGATTTCAGTTATGAAGCATAAGATTCAAGTCTGTGTGGTGATGAAAATGAAGGCCTTTGGAAAGGCAATGAAAATTGGGTGGAGGGCAAGAAGGAGAGTGAAGGAAGGAGTTAGGGGTTCATATCTTCACTTTAGGAACAGGGGAAGCAAAGATACCCCGAGATGCATAGAAGAAGGATATAACTAAATTTCACAAATCAGCAACATAAGAACTGAAAATAATTATAGCAGCTACAACGTAATAGGTGAAGGAAGAATTAAAAGTAGCAACTACATTTTAATAAATGCATGAAAGGGCAAGTGAGTCTAATCCAGCTCTGTCATTAAAAAGTCACCTCCAAATGTGTGACTGGATAAGAAGGGCTGGGACAAAGAAATTTAAAAAAATAAGTCCATTATTGTTATTATATTTTTTTCATTTCTTTTTCATCACATACATTTTGACCCATTTCATTCATTCACAAATATTTGTTAAGTGTTGACTATGTGCTAGGCAGACTCTAGCCATCAGAGTTGTAACACTAAACATAACAGATAAAACCCCATCCTCAAAAATGTAGTAGAGGAGACAGGAGATAAACAAATAAGATAAATGGTCTGACACATGGTGTTAGCTGCAATCAAAAAATAAGCAAATATAAGAAATCATGTATCCTATGTGAAGTGTCTCCTCTATGCAGAAATCCGTATATTTATAAAAATTTAACAGAGGTAAAATACATATGAGAAGAGTGAAAAAAAAATACATTAACACTCCAAAAAAAAAAGCAAATAAAATTCTTTTTTATCAGGTGAGAGACTTGAACACAGACTTGAGGGTGATAAAGGGCGGTGCCATGTGGATTCCTCAGGGAAGAGTGTTGCAGGCTGAGGGAACAGGCAGCGCAAAGGCCCTGAGGTTGGAGGTTGGAGTGCCTAGTGAGTTTAAGAAACAGTAAGCAACTAATATGGCTGCAATGGAGTGAGTGAGGAGATGCAATTGGAAGAGTCAGTGGTGGTGGAATGGCGGCTTTGTAGCTATAGCCAGATTTTTGGCTTTTATTCTGAGTGAGGAAGAAAGTCCACTAAAGATATTAGAACTGAACAGAAGAATAAAATCTAACAAGATTAAAAAAATATATATTCTGCCTTGTTTGAGAATAGACTTTTCTGAGATAGTCAGGGGAAAGGACAAAAAGATTAATAAGGAGGGAGAACATTTGATAAGGATTTTTTTAATTCTATAGAAAAACAATAAAAAATACTCTCCTAATTTGTTATTAAATAAAAGAATGTGTTTTCTTGTTTTAACATGTAAACATCTGCATACTTAATATCTCTCATGACAGTAAAAGAACTTTCTAGTTTCCCTTGAGATTCTTTGAACATGTCAAGGTCAGCACATCTGCTAATGAGTGACTCGGGGATGGGGTTTCCGGCCTTTGGAGAATTGAGCAGCTCCTCATCCATGCAGCCTCCTCTCTCGGTTTTGAGTCATAAGTATTTGTCTCTGTTGTTCCCCTACCAGTGGTTCCCAAACCTGGCTGATCATTAGAATTGCATGGGACAGCTCTTTATAAATATAGACTTGGGGTCCCTCCCTGCAAGAGATCCTGAGTGTTTCAGTCTGAGGTGGGGTCTAAACAGTGCCATGTCAAGGGCAGTGGGAGCGATGCACCCAGGTGCAGGCATTCTGTGGGTGCATTGTCTTTAGAGAACTTAAAGAACAATAATAGAACTAAATGAAAGTCAGACTGCTTTGTTTCATCGCCATGTGCTGGCAGTTCTAAACAATGTCAGGGGAAAAATACTTCTCCACAATCTTTTTTGGTCCAAGTTCTAAAACTGCTATTTAGTTTGCTAGATATATTGGTTGCTGAGTTTATTTTTTATCACTTCCCTTGACCCGACATCATATTCTACATGGAAATTAATTTGGTGAACTCTCAGTCATACAGTCAGTCCCCAACCCAGAATCTTAGCTACACATGTTCATTCCCAGAGAAACTGTAATAATTGGAGTTCAAGTCTTGTTTAGGACTCAGTTTTTATCTTTAACACCTGTAGTTCCACATTTCTCTACATTCTAAAGAAACATGGGTAGCAATTGGTCTAGAAAGGTAAAGAAATAGAATTTCTTCAAATTTGCCATTCTTTGCCATCACCTGTGTTTCAAACTTAAAATGATGAAATAGAGTGTAGATTATGAAGTATGACATTATATTTTGGAATGAGCAGATTTTATCCCATACATGAATAATATTTTAAAATTGAAAGTTGTTCTTTTTCATTGTTAACTATTTATAAACTAAAAATTCATCAAGAGAATGATATTTTATGGATAAAATAGTTTGTTATTTATTAAATATGCATGATGTCTAATAATACATGATTTATATTTTCATATAATATGATGAGTTATTACTGATTATTGCATAATTATTTTTAAAATAATTGTATCACATAAAGGAAGGAGATGTTTATCTGCTGTGAGTGTCAAATGTGCTGGGTATTTCACAGAATCTAAAAGGCTTTATATTTTTGTTCAAGTTTCCCCAGTAATTCTCACATGCAGCCAGATGCAGTAATCTCTGCCTGTATTCCTCATCTTCCTTCCCTACACCCACTTTACTCCCAGTTTTCCCCACATGTGTCTACCAAGGTCTCTGGGGTAGATGAAGAGGCGATAATCAAGACTCTCTTTGCTTCTAGGCAGAGGTGTTCTGGTAAACCCTTAACAGCCAGCTCTCTGGGGGCATAGATAGCACTGATGGATTTCCACAGTGTAAGATACTCAGAACCACCAACATGTCAACCTGCTTGAGCAGTTTCTGCTAATTTAACAATCAATTTTCAGAAGCTTGAGCATCAGTGGTGGCACACCACTGCTCCCCAGAGGTCCCGAATACCTTCTGCTAGAAGGAAAATTCCCATCAAAGAGTATTGCTCATTTTTTAAGAAGCTAAAGCTTACTTGTCTTGACTACTTCTTAAAGTTGTCAGTTTATCTTTAAATTTTAGACCACTCTTAATGTACGCTTTCCTCATCAAGCATCAGGAATAGTAACCCTCCATGTTTCTTCCTTTACCCACTTCATGAAACATACACCAGCCCCATATTCAGAAGTATTTTGGGATGAAAAGTGGACTTTCTAACAATCTGTGTAAAAAACACACCTACGAACATTTCCTTCTCCCTTTCAGTTTGTTGGTGGAATGTACCAGAAAGAATTTATGCCTGCTTGGCCATATAACTTTATGAAGGTCTTTTTTCATTCTTCCCTTAGGTAAAAATGAGGGATGAGAAGTGAGGCAAGTTCCAATCCTGACGTTTAAGCATGAATCAAAACCAAACAAACCTAGGTTTAAGTTCCAGCTCTTACCACTTGCAGGATGTGAGACTTTTTACCTCTCTGAGTCTCAGCAACTGTTGCTATCTCATGAGGTTATGAGATTTAAATGAGATAATACTAGCCAAAGCATGTCGCCTGTGCCTGAAACATAGTCACAGTGTGTGCCATTGTTCTTCCAACCACCCTAAGCATTAATGTGATTACTCTCCACCACTGTCTTGTTACCATGGAAATAAGTAGCTGAAGTGCCGATGTTTACTAAGATACACACTCAACAGGACTGAAAACAGTTGAAGGATCTGTTCATATGTTCAGTCTCTGTGCTTATAACTACTTGTAAAGTATGGTTTAGAAACAACCTAATATTTATTTTCTTTGTATGACTCTATAGTAACAAAGTGTCAATACTTAATTCCTTCTTATTACTTGACTTTTCACTTATGGTACTTTGTTTTCTTTATTATTTTGTGAAACCAGGCAGTCATGTCTTATTCATTGGTGAGCATCCTCAACATACTAGCGGAGAACCTGATGTAAAGTGGATGGTCAGTAAATATTTGATTGCCTGCATTGTTTATAGAAAAGGTTTACATTGTTCTTTTGTTTGCTTACTTTTGTGCTGGAAATCTTTCCCATTTTCTTATTCTTGGTTCCCAGGAATTAAGGGTGTGGACAGAGAAAAGCACCTCCTTCCTATACCAACAGAATGTATATTCGTTATATCAATACAAAGTACATGGATATGTTCAGTTAATCAAAATGTTAAAGACTAGCTATAAGAAAGAAAAAATCAAAATCAACAAACAACTATGAACCGGAGACACACTATGGGGGGGCGGGCAGGGAAAGGAGGGATGGGGACAAAATAAGGGGGTTGCAATTGTATGGGGAATATAAAAATAAAATTTATAAATAAATAAATAAACATACAAACAAATTAAAAGAAAAAGACTATCATCAAAGTGACAATAATGCATCAAGGATCTTCATACATACTGATCTTCACTGAGCCTCTGTTGGACACTCAGTAGCCCTTAAGTGGGAACTATGTGAGCAGACCTAGTTTTGGAAACAACAGGTTTGAGATGCTTATAAGTCATCTAAGTGCTGATATCAATGAGAAAATTGGATGTTAGAGACTGAAGTCCTGAAGAGCAGCCTGGGCTGGATACATCAACCTTGGGGTCATGAACATGCTGAATGCTCTTGCAAACAGAAGTGGATAAAATCTCTTGGGAAGAGAAATGAGAAACTCCTATTTAGCAAATGCAAGAGAGCAGAGTGGAAGCTGCAAAGAAGCAGGAATGGATTGACAGGGAAATGGAAGCAAGACTCACAAAAAGTGGAGTCACAGAAGCCAAAGGAAGAGCATTCAAAGAAGAAGGGTCTCAGGTTGAATCCCTTAACAGCAAACATGAGAGAAAATACAGCATCTAAGGGTGTCCCTTTGCATTCTACCTCCTTGGAAAGGAAAGGAAGGAGACAGGAGCTGGTAGAAGTTGAGCTGCGATGCAGGCCCAAAGATATTGGCCAACCCAGAGGTGGCTGTGGTGCTAGAATGACTGCCCAGAGTCCTGTTGGGGTGGCCAAACCTTGGACAGGTGCCATCTAAGCAGGAGTGTGGTATTGGCTGATGGGCTGTCTGCAGCTGAGATCATCCTTGAACAGGCTGACAGCTAAAGACTCTGCCTTCCTCACTCTTAGCTGCTGGGCCAGCAAGTGTCACTGAGGAGGGTCTGGTTGGTGCACATCAGCATTCACCTAGTCACCAAGTAACCAGCTCACTTGAGTTGAGGATGTGAAAACATTGCATCTGACAATGTTTTAGTTTGGTGGTGGTATAGGTTAGAATCTGGCTTTCTAAGTGTTGGAGAATTACAGAGGATGAGGTCAAGCAGGAAGAAGTGCAGACAACTCTTGCATTTGCAGGGGAGCTCAGAAATGAAGTAGAGACTAGCACATGAAGTAGAGACTAGCACTAGCTAAAAGAAGGATTTTTTTGTGTTGTTGTTGGTTTAATATAGAAGATATTCTCATCGCTGTAGCCCAACTGTTTTCCCATCTTTGGGTTCCATGAGACACTCCCACATTCTTCAATTCAATTACCCATTGCATGTTTAGACTATGTGCAGATGATTTCCCAGAGAAGTACTCTATGAGTGTGTAGGATGAGGAATTTCATATGGGTTTAGAGCTTGTACAGTGATGGGCTGTGATCACAGTGCTGGCAGGGAGGGAAAGGAAGAAAGAAGCATGGAGGAAGGGTGGGGTAGAAGGAGGGGAGAGAAAAAGAAAGGAGAGAGAAAGCAAGAGGAAGGGAGGGCTTCAGTGGAAATGGGGAAGAGCAAGGACAAACTGGGACCCATGAAGACAAATAAGGCTCTTGAGGACAAACTGAAACACAGCAAACTACCTCAACCTTGATGACATGAGTGATCTGTGAGATAATCGGGCCTTCACCATGGTGTTGCACACACACCTGGCTCAGGTAGAGAGAATTTGAAGGAGAAAATCTAGTGAGAGATGGAGAAGCTGGGAGCCTGGGTGTTGCCCCTTGTGGCCAAGGGGAGCCTGCAGACCTGGACTAAGTGCAGGAGCTGCCACAGTGCCAGGTACAGAAATGGCAGCTGCTTCACTTACCTTCCAAATCTCATCCAAATTTCTCTTGTGGCCAACTCTAATCGCAAATCAAACAGAGAAGTAATTTATTACTTCTCTAAATGTACACAGTGAAAAGCTACCACAGACTCCCAGATAACACACAGACGATCATTTCCTTGCAGAGTTATTGTCAGGGGCTAGAGATAACATGTATAAATCTGATGGAGTGACAGGTGTATGACCGACCCACAGTAATGAGAGGGGAATGATAATGTTGTTGATGCCAAAAATGATCTGGTAAAGTATTGATTTGTGGGCCTCCCCTGGTGGCACAGCGGTTGAGCGCTGGGCTGCGAAGCTGCCCGCAGCCTCTGTAGCACTGGTTCAATCCCCGGCCACTGGTGAGGGTCCCACATGGTGCGCAGACCTCTCCTGTCTCACCCGCTGCTCCCCTAAGCAGTGTTCTTCGTCAGTCTGCCTGTTCTGTTCCCCGCTCTGTCTCTGGTGAATCCTGTCATACTCCCACGCTTCTGACTGTACCCAGTGCTTGTATAAATAAATAAATAAATCTTTAAAAAAAAAGTATTGATTTGTGTCTCCTTTTCCTTGTATTATCCTTCATATTTTAAGCATAGAGCCTCAATCATATTTGATACATATTCTCTTCTTCCTTTTCTTTGTACTAGAATTCCCTCTTACTTTTGGCCAGCCAGGTATGGTCTTAGGAATTAGTTTTATTCCTAACAGTTTGGAAGTGAAAGTAACATGAACACGTCTAGATCATTTCCTTGAAGAAGTGACAAGTGCTTGGCTTCCTCTCTCCCTTCTGACACACAGATGGGTCATAGACATGGAGGTGACGAGATTTGGCTGTGCACCAAGCAGTGCATAAAAACACCAAGCGGGCTGGTGCAAGGAGAAGGTGGAAGAAGTCTCCGTCCCTCCAAGACCACATGGAGGAGGTAAGCCCCAATCACACTGACTATTCACTGCAGCCTGCTCTTATGTCCTCACACATTTGGGTGTCTTGTCATGGTAACTGAACCCACATCTTAGCTAGGACACATGCTCTTTGCTAGCATCTAGGTTTTCCCCCTGGTTGCCTAAAGCACAAATTGCTTGAAGTCTCTCCTAGTTTTCAGTACCTGAGCCCATTGAATAGATGTTTGTGGAGGGGACGAGGGGATAAGGAATGACTTTTGGATGAGAAGAAAGAAAGTTCCCAGACAGAGAAGAAGACCGAAGTCTTCAGGACCCATGAACAATGAGGTTTCTGAGCTCAAAGACCCGCTCCCTTCCAAGGTAAAATAGTGAAATTTCTTAGTGGCCAGTGTCCTCTAGGTACCTTTGAGATGCTTTGTAAGTTTCAAAGAACTAACAAATTGTGGAGAGGTTCACCATAGGGATCTGAAACAGGTGTGACAAACAGCTGGAAAAGATGAGCAGAGTTGCCTCTTAGCAGTCAGGTGTGCTGTTCCCAGGATGTGGGGTGACCAGGCCAGCCTTGGATTCATCTGTCCTTGGATCAGTCTTTCTTTCCTTCCCTTCCTCACTCCATGCTGCCTTTCTTTTCTCCTTCATCCCTTCATCCCTTCCTCCTTTTTTTATTTCTCTTTCCCACCCTGTCTTTTATTGCTCATTAGCTAACCCAAAAATATGTATTTAAATGCCTTCAATATGCCAGGAACCCTGCTTGGATGCCACGGTTACAAAGACAAACTTACCTTCTGTCCTAGGAGACACTGCACCATTTTCTAGATATTTCATTTCTTCATTCATTCATTCAATACACATTTTTGAATTGCTAGGTTAAGACAAATATAGCTGCTGGGATTGGTGCTTACATTGACATGTGCCCTACACAATTAGCAACTGCCTTTGACCAAGCAGACAGAGCAAATATACAGTTCTTCTAAAGATGATCAAAGAATCTTTTTTCCCTTTCCTCATCCCTTTCTCAGCTCCTAAGCATACTCCTCTATGCCTGTGTCCACTAATTTTTCTTCCCAAAAAGGGAAAGAGTTTGTGCCTGAAATTCTAAGCTCCCTGATTTCAGACAAGGCCTGGGAGTGTATAAATAAGCATATGAATATTTAGCAAAAATGACTGCTATGTGAAGCTCGAAGTAGTGTTGTCATAATGCAGAGCCTGCTTTAATCGCAGCCACAGGGAAAGCATTTGTTGCTGTCTTATCACAGAGGAATGATTTTTCCCATTGGCAGTGGCAGCCTGCCAGCTGGCCGTGAAGCCAGCGCCTTCTTGGTCCTTCAGGTCACAGTATCAGTTGGCATGATCCACCACCGCCAGGCACTGACGTTTCTATTTTTACAGGAGGCGCCAGGTCAGGAAATAAAACTGCAGAATCACAGACTAATTCTTATTTACATTGAATGTGCATCTCATTTGGCTCAGAAACCTATGAATTTCTAACTCTTAGAGTTCAGTACATCAGAGATGACTTGGAGCTTTACTGATTGAAGTCAGCTGACAGTCTTTTTATCCTATCATTCTCTAAATTCCCAAGGTGGGTGGTAGAAAGTATCTCTGTAAGCCTGTGGTAATTTTCCATTTCTAAATAAAGCAGCCACTCAGCTGGGGCACCACTTTCATCCAGGCCCAGTTCAGAAGTATCACAACAGTGTAATGCCTTGTATGGGGAAACTGAGGCTTCAGGGAGACAGGTTTACAATCATCCTTAGTTCCCCTCACCCTCCTGCCAAAGACTACCAAAGGCTCTTTTTACCTGAGACAATTAATAGCCATGTAGACTCCATGATGGCTGTCTTGGGAACATTTTAACATTAGATTAGCTTTCTGATTCTAGCCAAGATGGAGTAAAAGGGACCAGATTCATTCTCCCACGTAAAATAAAAACTAGACAAAAGATATATTTTTACAAGACATTGAACACTAGGCAGAAAATCATCCCCAAGAGTTAGGAAACAAATAACATAAGAACAAACACGGTGATTGTCTGAGATTACTAACTGAGAGACTTCTCAGGTTGTAGTTCAGAGGTGAGGAAAACACAGGTAAGAGTTATGATTTTTCCCATTGGCAGTGGCCATTGGATTACCTGACTTGAGGGATTTTCCCAGGAGCTTGAGAGAACAAGGCAGCTAGAGTTTATAGGAGAGAATAATGCAGAAGAGAAAGCAACGTGTAGAGAGCACTCTGAAAATAACAAGAGAGTCCCCTCCAGGTATTCAGTTGAGTAACAAGCAGTGCCTGCTTGTGAAGAAACTACACGAGGGTGGGGAAAGAAATACCCAAAAGAAGTTAAGGTGATAGTGCCCACCAATGACAGTTAAGAGCATGACCTATTCCCTCAAGCCAGACGGGAAAACTTCATGACTCATGGGGATTTGGGTCAAGTACACAAAAGACTGAGTCTTGCTTCTGTCATCGGGAAAAATTAGTCCTTGACTGAGTTCTGCTTCAGTCCTGCCTAACACATTTTAAAAGCTAGACCAAAAAGGATCAGAGTATTTCTAAATAACTTATCTGAATCCCAGGAAAAAATGCTCAATAACATTTATAGTAATATAAAAATATCCAGCTCCCAAAAAAGTAAAATTCACAGTGTCTGGCATCCAATCAAAATTTACCAAGCAGAAAAATACAACTCATATAAAGGAGAAACTCCAATGAATTAAAATCAACCTAGAGCTCAAAGGGGTGTTACATTTATGAGACAAGCCCATCAAAACAGTTATCATAACTACATTCCAATGTTCTAAATGTTAAATGGAGACAGGAGATTTTTTTTTTTAAATATTCCAATTCAGTTTCTAGAGATAAAGACTACAATGTGTAAGGTGAAAGATGAAAAACAACTTTGGAGGGGATTAATGGCAAATCAGACTTTGGGAAGTGGTGATTAGTGAATTTGAGGAAGACAGAACTATTCCAAATGAAACAAGGAGTAAAAAGAATTTTGAAAATGAACAGAGCATCAGTAAACTGTGGGATACTTCAAATTGTTTAATTCAAGTGTAATTATGTACAAGTCTTCAAAGGAGGGGATGGACAAGACTTTGAGTGGTGATGTTAATGTGTACACATGTTGATTCTCAATGATGACCACCTGAAACTATTATAATGTTATAATGCAATGTTATATCAATACAGAAGAAGGAAACAAATAATGAGTGAAATTTTCCAAATTTGATTAAACTATAACCCACAAATCCAAGAAGGTTAACAAACCCTAAACAGAAGAAATTAAACACACACACAGAGAGGCAGGTCCTTCAATAGTGTTTCATACAAGCATTGTTTTATTATAACACTGATGAGAAGAAAAAAAATTCCAGCTGTTGTTGAACCTGTGTTATCTGCAGACCTTATTTCTACAACTTTAAGTAAGGACTTGTGTGTGTGTGTGTGTGTGTGTGTGTACACACCTCTACATACGCGCTATGCATATATGTGTGTATATACATGTACACATACACACACACACACATATATATATATATTAATTGGGAGGTTTAGTAAGTCATTAAACTGACCCTTCAGATTAGTAGAAAAAATAGTTGTTCCACAAATAATGTTCAAATGAGTGGCCAGTTGGTAAAAAAATAAAATTGAATGTACTTGCCAGAGCATACACTAAAATCAATTCTAGATAGGTCAAAGATTTGAATGAAAGAATCAAGCTATGAAAGGAATAGAAAAAAAGTCCTCTTTAAATTTGACACAAAATTAAGCCATATAAGAGTAGGTTGATTAAATTGACTCTTTAAAAACATGCATGTGTGCACATATATACACATTTACATGTTGAGACAGAACCAGAATATAACTGGCAAAGTGTGGGGTGTGCTATCATATGTCAGCAAAGACTAAATATAATAGTAGCCAGCACAAATAAAAAGGGGCCAACAGTAGAAAAACAGGCAAAAATTTTAGACATATTTTTTAAACTCCCAAAGAACAATGATTTTCCTCTACTTCCCAGTCATCTATCCCTCTAATTCCTCTAATATAATTGTTACACTTTATTGAAAATTAATTTTTTCTTTTATTAAGTTTTAAATTTTCTTACATTGTTCATTCTTGTACAGTATTTGATTTCCCTCCTCAGGTGTAGTCCCTGTAAATATCCCTCCAACCACATCACCTGTGACCTATCACCATGGTCCCTGTGCTCTTCCCACCCCTGTTTTGATACCTTTTCCTCCCCTTTCTCTGCTTTAAGCCCAGACTTGTCTTCCAGGTGATGTTGCTTCTGGATCTTCCTGTTTTTTATTTAGCCATCCTCAATACAAATTTTACTATTACCAGCTTCCCTGATAACCGTTGTTTCAGTCTGTTCTGGCTGCTATATCAAAATAGCACCAACTGGCCAGCTTATAGATAATAGAAATTAATTGCTCACAGTCCTGGAGGCTAGAAAGTCCAAGATCAAGACACCAGTGTGGTCACTTTCTGATGAGGACTCCTTCTTTGTCCATAGCTGGCACCTTCTTGCTGTGTCCTCACATGGTGGGAGGGATGAGCAAGACTTCTGTGCCCCTTTTATAAGGGCGTAACCCCATTCGAGGAGACTCTTCCCTCATGACCTCGTATTAGGGCCACTTCCTAATACCATCACATTGGGCATTAGGATATCAACAACTGAATTTAGGAGATCATACACATTCATGTCAGCACCCTTATAGGACAAGTCTAGCGTTGACCATATAAAAATAGAACTCAGGTCTATTTCACACCTCAGTCGGTTTCTGCTTATTACTCTACTCCTGTCTCATCCAGAGATAGTTGGATATCAAAATACCTTCCATCTGTCCTGATAGGACTCTTTTGGTAGACATCACTAATTGATCATATCACCCTTTCGTGTTGAGCCCATGCAGCTTCTTTCTTTTTCAAGACAGACTGCAGGCACTTGGACAAGGTGATAACAATCACAATCCCAGCCCTGGAGGATCTAGATCTGCTTCCCCCAGCGGTGGCATTTATCATGGAATTCAAGGCCCTCATTCCTCCTTCCCTGGGCTGCTCTAATTGTACTTCACCATGAAAGGTCTGTGCTCAGGCCCTTCTAAGTTCACTGCTCTTTCAGTGTTGATGGAAAACAGCAAGTACCATTGTTCTACTTCTAACCTAGAGGAGTCTCCAAACTCTCCTGCTTACAGGACCTCTACTAGGTTTCCAAGATTGTAAGTATTTGTCCCGAACCAAAGTCAGCCTATATTTATATTTTAAATTTCCTAAAGCGTAGAGAAAATGGAAAGGAAGGAAAAGGATGTTATTGTTGAATGCCTATCCACTGAGAACAGCCAAAGGTCCATTTTGGTTTTGCCAAAATTAGCATTGCTAGATAAATTGGGAGTCTTATATCCTCCTGGTTGCCCAGAGAGCACACCAGCTAATTTTAGCCCACTGTGTAAATATAACCAGCACTGGTATGTGCTGGCCTTTAACATTAACAAGGGTCAATGACATCCTGTAGCAGGAAAAAAAAAAAAAAGTGGCTACATTGTCCCGGTATTCACTGGACTTCCTGGGCCCTTAGATCCCTGGTCTTCCCAGATTTATTGATTTTCCAGTTGGAAATGAGCTTGAAGATCTCTTGACCTAAACTCCTTCCACTATGTGATCTCTTACTTCTCCAAGCCAGAAGTTACCTGAGTAAAGATAATTTTAAGAAAGCAGTTTCTTTAATGAGTTCATATTTAAATGAATTAATACATGTCTAGCATTTTGAAGAGTTCCTGGACGATGAAACATACTTGATAAATGTTAGCTTTCATTTTACTGCTGTATGGGTTGAAATCACGGTTCACCAATTTCTAGTTGATGACCTTAGGTAAGATAAGCTAAACCTAGTTTTCCTCAGTTGTGAAATGGGCACAAGAACCTGATTGGACCCTACCTGATAGGACCACCATTAGTGTCAGAAGACTAGCATTATATGAATGTTCTGACCCTGGCCAGGTATCTGTGTGTGTCCAAGATGTGGCTGCTGTTCTTGTCATATCCTCAGGCACCTGGGAGTCTTTGCATTCGACAGGGACACTGATGCACCACACAGTTGAAATTGTTCCAGAAGCAAATTCAAAGTAGAAACTTAGTAGGGGATGTCTGCACAGCTTTGGTGCAGAGACTTAGACCCAGGCCTTGCAGATTTGTCTTCCTCTCCTTCTAGGCCCAGAGCCTTTCCCACAACCATGCTCCACCAGATCCTCAGGCCAAGAAGCATCCGAGCTTGATCCCTTCTTTGTATTTATTGGAGCAGAGGTCCTGGAGCAGTGCTATAGGCCATGCACTGCCTTTGTTCTATCCAGATGTCAGTTGGGACAGAAAGAATAACCCAGAGCCCTGGAACAAACTAGGTCCTGGTGATCAGTACAAGTTCTGCTCAGTGATTGTAGCTCACAGCAAGGTGAAGAATGAAGCTCCAGACTTGTAAATGAAATATTTCACCATAAAGCTACTTAAAATGAAGGTCTTCCAGAAGCCATCTGTAAAATGTTCCACTTAACCCAGAAATACTTCCCGTCTTCATGCATGAAATCATGTTGGCATATTGTGTTGGAGTTTACATTGATTAGTAAATATCTGAAACTTTCAGGGGCAAGAATGGGGATGTTTGGGGGCAGAAACTTAGCAGGAGATATGTTCAATAGTGTTTTCCTTTTGGCTATTGAGATTAAGACGATTCAAGAAAGAAAGCAAACATTTCTCCATGGGTTTTATCTTGTTCCTAGGTGAGTTTGTTTTGTTTGTTTTTGCCTTGATATTAATTACAAGAATAAGAGTGTGATATTAATTACAAGAATAAGAGCATGATTAGCTAAAGTGGACTTGTCGTGCTACTATTCTCCTCCAAAGATCCTTGACAGACATTGATACTAATGGAGATGAGTAAAAGTGGCACATTACTCCTCGGTGGATTACGTGTACCTGAAGCCCTGACGTTGCTAATATAAACTGGCAGATAATCCCTCAAGATTTCCTTCTCTTTTTTTAAGTGTGTATCATGTCATTTCTTTTAAGCAACCAGTTAATCTTGCTAGCTCTTTGTTGTTAGGTTGATATTAGTTTGTATTTCCTGAGCCAGTCAAGTGATCAGAGTAAGATAGTGAAATGGGGCGGGAGGTGGCTCAGGGTTTTAGAACCGGTAACAGAACAACTCCAAACCAAGTCATTTAAAGGTGGAATATTGATAGATTATCTTCTTTTCAGTGCGAAGCATTTCTTTTAGATAAACTATTTCTAGTGTTAAAAAAAATTATACTTCCAGGAGTTTTCCCCTATTTGTGTTTCTTTTGGCAACAGAGATTTCATTCTCATGATAGAAATACTGTGTGTGGTCCTTGGCAAACACTTCACATGGTAGCTCTTGTCTCCCTCCTAGTGACCCTCAGAGGAGTTGTGGTGAAACTGCTCCTGTGTACAGGCCGTGACAGGGGGAGACAGCAGTCCTCTCACCTCCAACCCCATATGGAGAGACTTATCTTTATGGCTCTAGTGAAATGACACAGACCCAGAAATCAGGCGGAGTGAGTTTAAAATACCACTCTGTATGCCGGCCAGCTGTGTGCCTGAGGGCGAGTTTCTTAGTCTCTCAGAACCTCTGAATAGTAACAGTGGTCCTTGCTTTGCATGTTTACTTTAAGTTCAATAAATTTTGGTGCTTTGCATGAATACTTCTGTTTAAGCCTCACCACAGCTCTTTGAGGTGGGTGTTATTATTAAGCATATTTAATGAATGGAAAAAGCAAAACTGGTAAGTGATTTAAAAGTCATGACTTACTACTTACTGTAAGCTTCTATAACGCCTCATATTATCACTGCACATGACGTATGAATTGCCATCACTGCCATTATGGAAATTTGGTTCAGATACTCCAACTCCACTGCACCCACACCTTCCACTAGTGGGAGGGAGAAGGGAGAAAATGAGTGTTGAATTGTGCATCTGCCCTCCTCACAGCCTGTTTCCCTCCCTTTTACCCTCTCTATGCTGACAACAGTTTTTCTGAATTGTGTGTAGTTTCTTGACTAGAGTAGCTGTTCCTCTTAAAGTAGCAAGATATTCATCTCATTTCTTCATATCTTCATATCTTGCTGCTCGCTACTCCCCACACATATGCATGCCCACACACACAGGTGCATGCCCTTGCATAGGTGCAGACATACCCACACACACACGTACACACACACGCATGCACACAATACTTTTCACCACTCAGCTCCATCTCCCCACACTCACATTCAGTCATGGCCACTGGGGTGGGCTGGTGATTTTCTTTTTGGTGGTGCTAAACAGAGTTGACTGGCAATCTACCGACCAATAGTTTGCATTAGGAGGAGGTTAAAAGGTCAACCTGAAAAGCAGCAGAGACAACCAAAGTAAAAGATGTGCAGAAGACGGCTGAATCAGAAATGGCATCATCTAAGGAAAAGGCCATCAAGAACTTGTGTCTGAGATCTCGTGCATCTATGGGACCTGCCCTTCTCAAGCCTGGCTATCCATCTTCCTTCAATTCTGTGAGCTTCTCGGCATTCCTCCCTTCCAGCTACCCAAGTCAGTGCAGAGAAAGCAAATGTTGGGTCTCCGACATTTGCAGCCAAAGGAATTCTGTTTTCGTATATGCACATCTTAACATCAGAAAGTTGAGAAGAGAATCCTAAATATAAATATACTTTTCATTTTCTGAGGATGACTATACACTCATCCATTCAGCAAACTTTTATTGGATGCTGCCTATATGTAGGCATTGTGCTGACAGCTGGCAAGCCAATAATCCCTGCCCTAAAGGAGCTTAAAGTCTAGAAGAGGAAGACAGATACTGAGTAAAAGGACAATAAAATGTCAGTGTTTTGAGAAAGGTCATGGGAAACTGTAGGTGCAGGAAGAAAAAAAAGCCAGTTCTTCCTAGAAGGTTCAGGAAAGAATTCAAAGAGATGATACTCTTGCTGACATTTCTAGGTCTGTACTAGTCAAAGTGTGTTCTATGGGTCAGCAGCATCCATGTCACCTGTTAGAAAGTCAGTCTGGAGTCCCATGCCAGACCTGATGATCAGCATCGGAATTTTTACCAGATCCCCAGATGACTGACACCACATGCATGTTTGAGAAGGACTGATTTAAGCAATATTAAGTTTCAGGGGCCAGTTTGAGTAAAGACTGGCAGATAGGATAGAGTACGCTATGCCCATGAGTCTGTAAGCCACAGAGAGGGTGTGAAGGAGGTTGTGGCATAAATGAAGACAGATCCAGACCACATTGGGCCTTGGAATCCATGCAACAAGGGCTGGACTTCATTCTCTCAGCAATGGAATTGTAAAGGAAGCATGTAATAAATCATGTAAAGGAAGAGAGTGGCCTCATCAGATTGCACACTTAAAAGGAGAATAAAAAAACCTTTCTGGCAAGCAGAGTAATAGACGAAGTTTGGAAAAGATCCTGAAAGGAAGGGCGCCATTGAGAGATTTATGGAAAGTGAATAACATGATTTGATTGATTTGATTGGATGAGATTTATTTTAAAGTCATAAAGCTAAATGCCTGACAATCACGGGGAGATGGATAAGGGGGAGGTTAACACCAAAGGCAGAGAGGCCAACTGGCATACTCTCATTCTGGTAAGAGATAATGAAGAACTACACTACAAAAGAAGTAGTGCTGATGGAGAGAAAGACATGGCTTTCAGGGAGAAAATGAGGCGGAATTTGCAGCACTTACTTGATGGTTGGGAACTGCATTCTGGAGTTGGGTGAGACAAGGAATTCTGGCATATATGATAGAAGAGCTATGAAAGGGTCAGGCCTGGAAGAAGATACTAAGTTCTGCTGTGGGTGTGTTGAGTTTGGCCCTCTGTGGGATGTGTGCATGGAGATAAAAACATTAGCGACAGAGACGCACCATATTTAAAACAGGGAGCTCTGCTTCTGGACCTCACCAAAACTGTGTGGATCTGAGAAATGGCTGTCTGCACAGTCAGAGATGAGCTGAAAGCCCACACAAGCCAGGTCCCATGACTGGCTGCCAGTTGGAGCCCAGAGTGGGATCCAGCCACCACCTGGGCAGTCTGAGGGAGCAGGGAAGTGCCTCCCAGAGGAGCCATCCTTAAGACTGGGAACTTTGAGTCTGGACCTCACCAAAACTCTGTGGAACTGAGAAAGGGCTATCCCCACAGTCAGGTGAGCCGAAAAGTGTACACAAGCCAGGCCCCACATCTGGCCTTGAGTTAGAACTCAGAAGGGGATCCTGCGAATAGGTGCCCAGGGGTAATCCAGCAACCACCAGGGCAGTCTGAGGGGCCTCAAGACCCACCTCTGGTATTAAATAAATACAGAGGGAGTGGATTTCCAGGGACAGCACCCATCAACATATCCTTAGTACCACTGCCCTACTGGAATTCTGGCATACAGTATTGGACTTGATTGGGCCACCAGTTTCTGACATCCCAGAAGGAGCATACCAAAGAGATGCCAGCCAGTACCAATGACACAGTGCCCCAACAAATAGGACATTTAGAAAACAAGCAGCAGGGAGAAAAAAAAAACTACAAACAGGGCCTCCCCGGTGGCGCAGCGGTTGAGCGCTGGGTTGCGAAGCTGCCCACAGCCTCTGCAGTGCTGGTTCGATCCCCGGCTGCTCCCCGGCCACTGGAGGAGGGTCCCACATGGCGTGCAGACCTCTCCTGCTGCCCGCTGCTCCCCTCAGCAGTGTACTTCAATCCTTCTGCCTGCTCTGCTCCCCGCTCTGGCTCTGGTGAATTCTCTCACCTTCCCACACTTCTGGCTATACCCAGTGCTTGTATAAATAAATAAATAAATCTTAAAAAAAAAATTAAAAAAAAAAAAAACTACAAACAACCAAGCAAGTCCTAAGGGAAAAGACACACCACAAAAAGACAATCAACCACCATATTGCAACAACAGTGACTTGGAAGAACTTCTGAACCTCCAGATAGAGAATTTAAAATTGTCATGATTAAAAAACTGAAAGAAGTCATAAAGGAAAGCAATGATAAGGGGAAAATAATCAATGATCAGAAGAATGAAATTGAGTCCCTAAAGAGGGAAGTGAAAGAAATTCAGGAGATCAAAGGATTAATGGAGGAGTTAAAGAACTCTGGGAAAAGCAGTGAAAGCAGAATAGATGAAATGGAAGTATGAATAAGTACTCTCAAAGACACAGAAATAAAAAGAACCGAAACAGAAAAGGAAAGAGAAATACAAATGAAAAAGAATGAAGAAAGACTTCAGGAACTATCTGACTCCATGAGGAAAGGAAATATAAGAGTTATAGGAATCCCAGAAGGAGAGGAGAGAGACATAGGAAAAGAGAAAATATTCAAGGACATAATCGAAGAGAACTTCCCAAGAATGAAGAAGGAGCTGAAAATAGACAAACAAGAAGCAAGAAGAACACCAATCTTCCATGATGAAAGGAAAAATACAGGAAGACACATAATAGTAAAGCTTCCAAAAATCCAAGACAAGGCAAAAATAATGAAGCTGACAAGAGGGAAGAAACAGATAACATACAAAGGAAAACCAATCAGGCTGACATCAGACTTCTCTGAAGAAACACTATGGATAAGGAGAGAGTAGAGGGACATAGTCAACAAACTCCAAGACAACAAATGCCAACCAAGAATACTTTATCCTGCAAAGCTTTCCTTCCTCTGTGAAGAAAGAATAAGGACCTTCCCAGACAAACAAAAACTCCAGAATTTCATTACAACTATACCCCCTCAAAAAATACTACAAGGAATCCTAAAGCCGGAACCAACAAAGGGATGAATAAGAACCAAACAAGACAAAAAATAAAACCAGAGAAAAGACAAACAAAATGACAAATACAGACGCTAACGTATCAATATTAACTCTAAATGTAAATGGACTAAACTCTTCAATAAAAAGATGCAGAGATGCAGGCTGGATTAAAAAACAAAACCCAATCTTTTGCTACCTCCAGGAAACACATTTAACTACAAAAGATAAAAATAGACTGAAAGTAAAAGGATGGAAAACAATCCTAGAAGCAAATCGACCAAAAAAAGAAGGCAGGAACAGTGATACTTATATCAGATAAAACAGATTTCAAACTCAAAAAGATAAAAGAGACCCCAACAGTCACTACATTATGATCAAGGGGACAATACATCCAGAAGACATAACACTCATTAACATATATTCACCAAATGAAGGAGCACCAAAATATATCAGACTACTATTATCATCTCTGAAAACAGATATCAGAGAAAATATGTATGTAGTAAGAGACTTCAACACAATGGATAGATCAACAAGACAAAAAATAAGTAAGGACACTAAAGCTCTAAATAAGGATCTAGACCTCATAGGCTTAGCAGACATCTTTAGAACACTGCACCCAAAAAAAATCTGAGTACACATTTTTCTCAAGTGCACACAGATCATTCTTTAGGATCGATCACATACTAGGACACAAGATCAACATCAACAGAAACACTAAGATTGAAATCATGCTAACCATATTCTCTTACCATGAAGGCATCAAACTAGAAATAAGCCATAAAAAGAGGCAAGGAACCCTCCCACCTCATGGAAATTATAACCCACACTACTGGAAGACCACTGGATTAATGAGGAAATCAAAGAAGAAATTTAAAAATACTTTGAGTTGAACAACAAGGAGGACACCAATTTCCTAAATGTATGGGATGCAGCAAAAGCAGTAATAAAAGGAAAATATATACCAATACAGGCTCATATCAAGAAACAAGAAAGAACTCAAAGAAACAACCTTATCTCACATCTCAAAGAAATAGAAAAAGAACAACAAAAAACCCCTAAAACCAGTAGAAGAAAGGAAATAATAAAAATCAAAGCAGAAATAAATGAAATTGAAACTAAAAAAAATCCAAAAGATCAATGAAACCAAAAGCTGGTTCTTCAAAAAAATAAATAAAATAGACAAACCCCTAGCCAGGCTCACAAAGGAAAAATGGGAGAAAGCACAAATAAATAGAATCACAAACAAAAGAGGAAAAATCACAACAGACACAGCAGAAATCAAAAGAATAATTAGAAACTACTATGAACAGTTATATGAAAACAAGTTCAACAATCTAGAAGAGATGGAAAAATTCATACAATTTTACAATCACCCAAAGCTAGATAAAGAAGAAATAGAATACCTAAACAGCCCAATTACAAGTAGTAAAATTGAAATGGCAATCACAACCCTCCCCAAAAACAAAAGCCCAGGACCAGATAGATTTACAAATGAATTGTACCAAACATTCAGAAATGAACTAGTGCCTATCCTTCACAAACTCTTTCAAAAAATTGAGAAGGAAGGGATAATACCAAACACATTCTATGAAGCCAACATTACACTAATACCAAAAATGAACAAGGACAACACACAAAAAGAAAACTACAGGCCAATCTCTCTAATGAACACTGATGCAAAAATCCTCCATAAAATTTTAACTAACAGAATCCACAAATAAGATAATTCACCACAACCAAGTAGGATTTATTCCTGGGACACAAAGATAGTTCAACATCTGAAAATCAATCAATGTAATCCAACACATCAACAAAAAGAAATATAAAAACCATATGGTAATATCAATAGATGCTGAGAAAGCTTTTGACAAAGTACAACACCCATTTGTGATAAAGGCCTTTGAAACTCTTGGGATACAAGGAACATACCTCAACATCATAAAGGCCATATGTGACAAGCCCATAACCAAAATCATTCTGAATGGTGAAAAGCTGAAAGCATTTCCATTAAGATCTAGAACAAGACAAGAGGTCCACTCTCACCTCTGCTTTTCAATATAATACTGGAAGTCCTAGCCAGAGCAATAAGACAAGAGAAAGGCATACAAGGAATCCAAATAGGGAAGACAGCCATAAAACTATCACTATTTACAAATGATACGATAATATACATAGAGAACCCCAAAGACTCCACAGAAAAACTAATCAGTTTAGTAAAGTAGCAGGATACAAAATCAACACACAAAAATCAGTAGCCTTCCTATACACAAACAATAAATCTGAAGAAGAAGAAATCAAGAAAACCATCCCTTTTATTATTGAAACAAAAAAAATCAAATACTTGAGAATAAACCTAAAAAAAGAGATAAAGGACCTATACAAAGAAAACTATAAAACACTGTTAAAAGAAATAGAAGAGGGCCTCCCCGCTGGCGCAGCGGTTGAGCACTGGGTTGCGAAGCTGCCCACGGCCTCTGCGGCGCCGGTTCAATCCCCAGCTGCTCCCCGGCCACCGGAGGAGGGTCCCACATGGCGCGCAGACCTCTCCTGCCGCCCGCTGCTCCCCTCAGCAGTGTACTTCGGTCCTTCTGCCTGTTCTGTTCCCCGCTCTGGCTCTGGTGAATTCTCTCACCCTCTCGCGCTTCTGACTGTACCCGGTGCATGTATAAATAAATAAATAAATAAAAACATGCCTCTATTTAAAAAAAAAAAAAAAAAAAAAAAAGAAATAGAAGACAAAAAAAAGACTTTTTTCCCTGCTCATGGATTGCAAGAATTAACACTATTAAATGGCCATCCTACCAAAAGCAATTTACAGATTCAATGCTATTCCAATTAAAATTTCAATGTCATTCTTCAAAGAAATAAAACAAATATTGATGAAATTCATATGGAGCCACCAAAAACCCCGAATAGCCAAAACCCTCCTGAAAAAAAAAAAAAAGAAGGGAATGGAGGCATTACTCTCCCAGATTTCAAACTATACTACAAAGCCATAATAATCAAAACTGCATGGTATTGGAACAAGAACAGACACATGGACCAATGGAACCAAATAAAAAACCCAGAAATAAACCCATAGATTTATGGTCAACTAATCTTTGACAAAGGAGCAAAGAACATGCACTGGAGCAAAGAAAGTTTGTTCAATAAATGGTGCTGGGAAAACTGGGTCACTACATGCAAAAGAATGAAGCTTGACTACTACCTCACACCATGCACAAAAACCAACTCAAAATGGATTAAAGAACTAGACATGAGACCTGAAACCATAAAATATATAGAAGGAAATATAGGCAAAACACATGACATGCACCTCAAAGACATCTTTACAGCACAGCACCCAAAGCAGTGATAGTGAAGGCAAAGATAAACAGCTGGGACTACATCAAATTAAAGAGCTTCTGCACAGCAAAAGAGACAATAACCAAAACAAAGAGACACCCCATGGATTGGGAGAAAATTTTTGCACACAACACTAATGATAAAGGACTGATCACAAAAATCTACAAAGAGCTGACAAGACTCAACAAAAACAAAGAAAATAATCCAGTCAAAAAATGGGCAGAAGAGCTAGAAAGGAACTTCTCCAAAGAGGAAATGCAAATGGCCAACAGGCATATGAAAAACCATTCATCACTTATAATCAAAGGGATATCAAAAGGGAAATGCAAATCAAAACTATAATGAAATACCATCTTACACCAGTGAGAATGGCACATACTAAAAAAACTAGCAACAACAAATGTTGGCAAGGATGTGGAGAAAAAGGAACTCTTCTGCACTGCTGGTGGGAGTGCAAACTGGTCCAACCACTATGGAAAGTTGTATGGAGATTCCTCAATCTGCTAAAGATGGAGCTTCCATTTAATCCAGCAATTCCACTCCTAGGTATTTACCCATAGGACACAGAAACATTATTCAAAAGGGCACCTGCACCCCTATGTTTACAGCATCACTATTTACAATAGGTAAGCTGTGGAAACAACCCAAATGCCCCCAAATAGATGACTGGATCAAGAAGATGCGGTACATATACATAATGGAATGTTACTCAGCAATCACAAAAGATAAACTCATGTAATTTGCAGCAACATGGATGGAGCTGAAAGGGCTCATGCTCAGTGAAATAAGCTAGAAAGAAAAAGAAAAATACCAGATGGTCTCACTCATAGCAGGAATTTAGAAAAACTAAATAAGGGACCAGGAAAAAGACTAATTATAATAAAGTAAAAATCAAAATCAACAAGCAGCTATAAACCAGAGATACACTAGGGGACAGGCGGGGTAGGGAGTAGGATCAAAACAAGGGTGGTGGGAATTGTATGGGGACTATAACCAAAATGAAAATGCATACATTGTGCAAAAATGAAAAATGATGTAAAAAATATATAAAATAAAAAAATTATTAATAAAAAAATTTCAAAAAGCAAAAAAAAAAAAAAATTAGCAACATATACCAACCTTCATATACAAGTTATCTCTTGAAATTCCTCAATTAGAACCTTCTTTAGTTACTTTAAAAGCATTTAATTAATTCCATAATTAGTTTCCAAATTCCAATAATTAGTTCTGATGGGAAATTCAGTGGATACAAATGCATATCTTACAATTCATCTTCCACCGGTTACCTCTGCTTGCTCCACACACAGCCTAGAAAACCACCTAAGAGTCAGCCAAGTAGAGTGTGAGTCTGGGGGTAGAACAAGAGAACTTCCTTCTGTCCTCCCTAAATATCATTAGATCCCCGAAGCCTTAAATACCATCAGATTTATCTAGTAATAACTGAGCATCTACCATGAGCCAAGCACTGTGTTAGGCACTGGGGATACAACAATAAATAAGAGGGACCGTTTTCTCACCTACACTAGGTTCCATCTAGCAAGTGAGACAATAGTTAAACTGAAGGTAAAATTCCATTTTCCCTTCAAGAAAGGGCTTGTTGCCCAGCTCTCTGGAATGTGGTTAGCTGACAGCCTCCTTGAGGAAAGCAACAGGCTCCTTATTGGTGGCCCCTTCTTCCCTGGAAGCACCAGTGGTTCCTTTACACAGGAATAATATCTATTCCATGTGGGGGTTTGCTTCTCCTGCTCACACAGCCCCACCGGCACCCCTCTCCAGGGATGACTGCATGGAAGGGTATGATGGGGAACGGCCCAGCACTGGGAGAGTGGGAGAGTTGGGGAGCGGGAGAGCTTTCTGGAAGAAGTGACATCTCAAATGGTCTGAAGGATGGCTAGAAAGAGTGTTTTATACTCCAAGAATTAGAAATCACTCAGTGTGAGGGAAATGGCTAGTTCTGTGAGGTAAGGAGAGCAAGGTAAGCAAAGGCCACATAACTGGGCTTTGTAAGTGATCTTAGGTCTGTGTACTTAGTCCTCCAGGGATTTTGAACAGATGGCGCCATGATCAGCATTTCACTAATAAAAATTAATTCCTTTGGCTTAAAGGAATGGCCAGGATACAACTATTCCTGAGGAAAATTACCACAGTGAAGCTTCGCTCATGGGTGTTTGCCCCCATAGTTTGAAGAGATGTATCTAGTCCTACCCTGAGAATGTTTCACTGGGGAGATGGGGGCACTAGGAAGGTCTCAGGAAGCCCTCTCTGCAACGTTTGATAAGGACAACCCAAAACCTTTTCTCAATCTGCCTGTAAAGTGCTGTGCAAAGGCAGTTTCCAGTCCTACTTTCTCCCATTCAGAGGAGCAACGCTAAATTCCTTCTAAACAGGCATTCTGGAGCTGTCTTTGACCACAGCCTTCAGGACAAGACATGTTTTCAGCCCAAAGAGGAATAGAAAATGTTACAACCATCAACAGCCCTGGATTATTCCCCAGAGGCCCACTGGAGGGGAGGGGACAGCTGGGGTCCTTATCTCACAGAGCAGCTGTGAGATATGACCAGTGCCTGCAGGGAGAGATGTCAGCACCCACTCTAGGAAAAGCTCCGCCCACACAGGAAATTGTTATCTCACCTCCCTGGGGGAACAAAGAGGAAGCTGTGTTTGGTGCTGACGTTAAAAAAAAAAAAAAAGTAGCCTTAAGGCCACAATTGGTATATTTTCTTTGGTGTATCCAGAGCTGCTGCTGTTGTTTGTAATGGAACCAACATTCAAATATTAGAAGAGCTCAGGTAACAATCCAGAATCTCAGGTTCTGTTGTCCAACCTGGGGGCCTGACTTCAATTTGCTCTCCCTCCTGCAGGCACCACAGAGCAGCGGCCAGCCCTGACGCCGGGGACAAGCCTGCTGTGATCCACACTGTCCCCACCACAGGGGACTTTCTCCTCAACACAAAGCCAAGTGTTTTTCTAACACAGGTATAAGGATATTTATCAGTACCCATATGCCCACCAAAAGCGGGAAAAATGAGTGCTGAGAGGGTCAGGACATCCAGACAAACAGAAGGACTGTCCAGTGTTTGTGCCGACACCAGTCAGCTTCACTCATTTCATCTACACATCTGAGTTGTCACCCTGATTTTAGTGTCCCCAGGGCCTCTGTCCCCAGTTCATCTGTTTTGCCTGCGGTCGCCCCCCCACCCTCTTGACTGTCTCCAGGCCTTGCTTCTATCCTAGTGGCCAGAGAAACCTGAGGAGATGGTTCCTGGGAGCCTGCGGAACTCCAGAATTGTGGGGAGAAGTCTCAGACAGAAGTGTGGGGGACCTATGCCAGGAAGAGGGATCCTTGGCAGAGTGGTTCTGATCATGAAGAGGATTTAGTTTCAGATTCTCCTCCCTCCCCTTCCCTGACCGATGGACACACCTGCACACCCAGTCTAGACAATGCCTCACTGTTAAAGGTACCACCAAGAAATTGAAAAAGAACCTGCCTACAGATTACTCTTCCTTCTTGTTCAAAATCACGGGGTCTTTACAAAGAAGCCCTCTTACTGTGGCTGAGCAGTTAAATGGAAGATGAAGCAGAGGGTTTTGAACTTCTAAGACTACTGAATGTTCCACCAACGCAAGGCTGGTATACCAAAGTCAGGCCATGACACAGGGATTATTCAGAATCACTTTTCAAAACCAATGGTAATTGACGCAAGGAGCCTGGCGGTGAAGCTCCTGGGGGGAAAGTAGCAAAGCACACACCTCTCCAAAGAGAAGCAGGCAAGTGGGGGAGAGGTGAGAGCCCTGGGTGAGTTTCCTTTGCTGATTCTCCAGGCCAGAGTACAGCACAGGGGCCAGGACAGGGTGTGGAGGCGGCACATTCTCCCCAGTCAGGGGGAACCTTTTAGGACTGATGGGATTTGTAATTGGCAGCACAACTTAGTATGTGCAACTTTGGTATTGGCAACAGTGTTTTTTTGTTTATTTCATTTTGTCATTACTTTTTAATTCAGAAGGGACACCCTCTACTGCCTGCACCCAGGACAGCACATCCACAGTCTGCCCCACCCCTTGACATGCCTTTGCTCCTGCTCTGTCCCTCCTTTGCCTTTAAGCTCAAAGACAAGGGTAGAGCCACATAGCATGAGCCTATTACACCAGCCGCTCTAACCAGCATGTCTTATCTGATTGAAACCTCCCAAAACCCCTGTGAGGTTGTGTAATCACGCTCACTTTTCAGAGGACGAATCCAGGCTTAGGAAGGTCAGGTGACTTTCTCAAAAACACAACTAGGAAGTGGCAAAGGACAGATAAATCCAGGTCCTCCACACGCCGGTTCTTGGGAGGCACTGACCTGCACACCCACCTAGTTCTTTCTGGTCATGCTCCCAGTCTCACCCACTTCCAGCCTGACATCTATAGTTTCTGTTTCCGTCTTGGCTTGGCCATTGGACAGAATACTGAGGTATTTCTTCCTGGATTCCCAGTTTTCTTTTATTCTCAACCATGGTTGGGATTCTCTCTCTCTCCAGGTTGCCACTGGATTTCCCCTGGAAGATTCCCCCCATGCTAACCTAGCCAGGAGGAGGTCCTCATATTTTGGTGGATATGCCCCCTCTTCTATGAGTAGGATTTGAACATGAAAGACACGTGTGTGTGTGTGTGTGTGTGTGTGAATCTCTGTGTTCATGTTGTGAACATATTGTAAATGTCCTGGGAATTCCCCCATCCTTGCCCAAGCAGGCAGGAGAGCAAAGCTATCTGCTTAATTTTTGAACCTGGCTCAAGGAATCGTGCAGGAATCTACTGCCAGCAGGTGAGCTAGCCTTTCAACCCGCACTGATGACCAAAGAGCCAGATAAAGAAGATTTAAACAATGGGCACCCAGCCTTCACGGCTCCACAGTACATTCTTTAGAAATCAGGGAGGTGATTAAACCCCAGCCTTTGCCCTCCTCTACATATAGATAATATCAAGATAGGTCAAGATAACTTAGGAAATCTTCAATCTAAGTTTATAGAAAACCAGAAACCCCCACCCCCATCAAGAATAAATACAATTTTAAATCAATGATTCATTGTTCCTGTCTATTTAAACTAAACTCAAACTTGGGATTGTTGAAACAGCACAGAATAAAATGTGAGATTGCTTCCTGGGTTCAAATCCTCACTTTGATTAGCTAACAAACTTTCAGTTTCTGAGATTTTTATTTCAGTCAGCAATATGGGGGTCTGGAGGTGTGGAGCAGCCTGGAGGTATGGGGGAAGTCCTGCTGGGACAGAGTAAGCAGGTAGAGATACAGGAGAAACCTAGGAGTGGCAGGCCCTGTTGACTGCCCTGCTCACTTCATAATCATTTCTTTCATATAGATTTTCTGCCTACATGCCCATTCCTGGAGCTTAGCTTCACCTTCCCTGCCTGATAGTCTTCAAAAACAATTCCTTGGTTTTGCTTCTTCAGCATTCCATTAATATCAATCCAGCAATTCCCTTCATTAGCATGATGATAAAGCGACACTTTTCTCTGGGCCTCTAGTAGGTCCTCTTTCCCTTGTCTCTCAGGACCAGGAGCTTGTGACCCACATCTGGCCACCACACTGGGAGAACAGCTTCTAGAGCACCAGGGGGTGCCACTGGTTTAATGTAAAAGAAGGAACTGAGACAAAGGTATATTTAAATGAACAATGTCATTGAAGGGTAAGTGCTGTAGAATGGTGTTAGACAGATTTTCTTTTAATAAGTAATGCATATTTGTTGAAGAAAATTTAGAAAATCTACTTGTGCGAAAAAATTTCACTGCAAAAACAGGGAACTACTGATAATCTCTTATTGAATATTTTTGAAGCTGTTTCTCATTAGTATGAATACGTATGTGTGTTTTTATAACAAGCATGGGAAATACATGCAGCTTTAGAACCCATTTTGCTAAGGAATTGATTATTATGGCTTTGGTACAGTTCAATAATTTTCTAGAAATACAAGTTTCTGTATATTATGCTAACTTTCTGTAATTTAATGCATCACTTACCAAACAAATGACTACTTGTGGGCCAGAAGCAAGAAGAATTAATTTTTTAAATGACTTTTCTGCCATAAGGTTGACCTATTATGTACTGGATGTTATGAGTACATGGTCTCATTGAATCCTTTTGTAAGTTGATTTCATCAGTCTCATTGTTATAGATTAGGAAACATGAGCTAAGAAAGGTTAACTAATCCTCCTAAGGTCACACTGCAAGAAATCAACAGAGCCGCTCAGGTCTCTGACATCAACATCAAACTTCCAAATCACCGATCTGTCAATGAAATAGAACTTGGCTTGCTACACGCAGGAGAAGTGTGGGGCAATACTAATTGTGATGCAGCCACCACTCCCATGGGGTCTACCACCAGCATCCAGTGTCACTGTCTCCAGTGGAGGCCCACACGGAATTTTTTTTTTATTAAATAATAAATTTTATTTTTATATTCCCCCATACAACTGCACATGCCCCATTCTGACCCCAATCCCTCCCCTCCCGGCCCCCACCCCCCAAAAAGTGTCTCTGGTTCATAGTTTTTGTTGATTTTGATTTTCACTTTCTTGTAGTTATTCTTTTTCCTGATCCCTTATTTAAGTTTTCTAGATTCCTGCTATGAGTGAGACCATCCGGTATTTTTCTTTTTCTTTTTGGCTTATTTCGCTGAGCATGATCCCTTCCAGCGCCATCCATGTTGCTGCAAGTTGCATGTGTTTATCTTTTTTGAATGCTGAGTAATATTCCATGGTATATATGGACCACATCTTCTTGATCCAGTCATCTATTTTTGGGCATTTGGGCTGTTTCCAAAGCTTAGCTATTGTAAATAGTGCTGCTATAAACATAGGGGTGCAGGTGTTCTTTGGAATTGATGTTTCTGTGTCCTTTGGGTAAATACCTAGGAGTGGAATTGCTGGATCATATGGAAGCTCTATGTTTAGTAGGTCCAGAAATCTCCACACAGCTCTCCATAGTGATTGGACCAGTTTGCATTCCCACCAACAGTGCAGGAGAGTTCCTTTTTCTCCACAACCTCGCCAACATTTGTTGTTGCTAGTTTTTTTAATATGCCACGCGGAATCTTGGTCGCTAACGTTGAGCCTTCCTTTAAGCATCCCGGGGAAACTGAGGTAGTTGATCAGGCTCAGTCAGAGGCAAACCCATCTTTGTCCTCTAGGTACAGAGCAAAGTAGGCAGATGTTATCATCAACTTGGGCTCTGCTGCCTGGAACTGACTAGCACCTACACGAGCCCTAGAGTGGGCTCCAGGGAACCCTGGGGAGGCACACTCAGTGTCTATTAAATTCAACTGTTCCTTCTGTTTCTTGTAAACCTTCAGGATAAAACAGGCAAATTTCCCTGTGGTCACCTACGGGCATTGGATGACTGCATTCTGAGAGAGCAGATCAAACAATTGCTCCATATTATGAATCTTCTCTGCAGGGAGTGAGACACAAGAATGTGTGCGCCTACTTGCAGATGATGGTATTGCTGGAAGGGCTGGAGCATTAGGATCTCTGTGACTCTGCCTTTTGCCTGCAGTGCTCTGAGTTATTTGCTAGAACATCAGTTATTCACTTCTGTCAGTGCTCCAGTCATAACTCTAAACTATTTTAACATCTTTGAAAAGAATTAATTAACTCTTCTGTTGATACTTCTAAAGCACTTTAATGCAGGTCTGGTTTTTACTCAGCCTTTAAAAGAACTTCCATGGCAGTCACTTAACAGATAACAGACTTTTCAGCAAAGGCCCAGTGCTTTACAGCATTTGAAAGAAATCATGTTTGATGGACACTTGTGCAATTAAGAAATATAATTACTCAATGATAAAAGTGTACAGTTGATAAAAAAATCCTTTAAAAATGAAAGGTGTGTCTTATAATTGATTTTTTTCCTTAGAAAAGAATGTCATGGCCAGTTTCTTTGATTGTAAGGGAAGTTTGAAGTATAGGTCAGTGCTCAGGGCCAAGAAAATCACAAATTATTTTAAAATCTCCAGAGTGAAATTCATAATTTCCCCTGGTGGCACATGTCCTATGTCTGACAGACAATTTCATTTTAAAAGTTATTCTTGGGTTAACCTTAAATCAGATGTATCAAGAGTCACTGAGCCCCTGTTGAGTGCCAGGATAATTTGGCAAGTATTATTTTAAAAGACTCCTCCAAACCAATTCCATGCAGCAGGTGGTAATAAAGTAGTAAAATGGCCCTATTTTCCAGATGATAAAATTTGGGAAAATCAGTTGGCAGGGCTAGGGTCCCACAACTGCGAACAGTGGTCAGAAACTGAATTTGAATCCACAGGCTTTGCTCATGGGCTGTTGTGAAAGGTACGTGCACACCTGTGCTTCCCTCATCCTTGTTTCTAGGACATGTTCTAGACCTGTTTAGAACCCTTGATTTGGAACATGGACACTTGTATTTTTTTCTGCTTTCCAGATCACCTTCAGGTAGGAAGGGTTGAGAAGCCTGCTTAAATCTATAAATTCATTTCCTTTGGCCTCTGCACACAAATCTCATTTCCTGCCAACCATCTTCATTTTGCCTTTGCTCCTCTGGGACTCATCCCTCATAATTAACGTGGAGCCCTGTAAGAAACTGCCAGCTCCAGGAGACAGAATGATAGAACTTGTGGCCTGTTTCCTTGCTATTAAACCTCCTCGATATTTTTTCACTCATTGAAGGTTTAGATAAAACATTCAAAAGTGAAGAGAGGTCTGTAGGTGTAGGTGTGAAGGCAAAACACATCAGGGGTGTAACTGAAACTGCTTCAAATCCTTGGGATGGGCTTTTGCTAAGTTGTTTACTTTCTTAGGCCCTCTAGATAGACAGAGTAGAATAGAATAGCTCCAATAGTGATCTCTTGTTGCTTCTGGGAGATTGTGTGTGGCTTTCCCATTAAGCTGCTCCTTCTTCCTCCCACCCTGTTCAACCAGGGTGCCACACTCAAAGGAAACAGAAATCAGTTGTAACATAGGTTGGAAAGCAATGTGTCCGTATGGAGGGATCTTCAAAGGTGACAGCTGGGGCTTACAAACAGCAGTGCACACATGACTGAGCCACGGACTGCGGAGAGACCGCCTGAATTCAAGTCCTGCCTCTCTCCCTTCTAGGTGTCCTTGGGGATGTTATTGAGATCATCTCTATGCCTCATTGTCTTCACCTGTAAAAGGAAGGCACGTATGGGACCTATCTCGCAGAATTAGAAACTACTAGAGGTAGAACAGTCTAGATAGGATGAATCTGTTTTGAGGTTGGCTGCTCTATTTCTTAGAAATCTATTTTGACCCTGAGTAGGCGAAAGCTTGCAGAATTTAGATGCAGGGTCTGTGTCTGTGCCCTTTCTCCTTCCTACCATCCTGATCTCCCCTCCTGCCTCTGCCCTAACATCCTGTTCCAATGGTCTTGAACTTCTGGAGGTTCTGCTTCTCCCACAACTAAGGCTAGAGGCTGAGGATTAATGCATCACTACAATGTAAAGAACAATACTGGGACATATTCTAGAAAGTGTTTGCCCTGGTAGTTAGTATTCCAGCACATAAAACAGAGTAAAACATTCTTAAAACCCTTATGGCAGAGAAATCCCCAAAGCCCCACACCTGGTATCGTCTGCTCCTGTCTCTCATCTCTTTCTCCCAAACACTGCCCTCATCAGTGCCCTCTGCCTGCCCCTCAGGCATCTTCATAGACATGAGGTCTTTCATAGGCAATGTGGTGACCTCCTTCTTTTCTTATTTCTTCAAGTCAGCATTCCCAACCTTTATTCCTGTCAGTCTAGCTGATGCTATCAAGGACCTGGGAAAATGAAAGGCTACAAGATATCTCTCTCTCCTCTCCCTATGTCTCTCTGTCTCTGTCTCTCTGTCTCTCTCTTTCTCTTTCTCTCTCATACACACACACACATAGTACATATGTGATGCTTGGCACCTAGTGGGTACTCAATAACTAAGGGTTTCCTGCTTACTTTAGAATCAATTACAGAACCATAAAGGCAAAGTGACCCATTCTGGATGTTTATGGAAAGTCTGATGCTACCAATTCCTTCTCATTCACCGTGTCTATTTCCCTAGTATAGTGGTTCTCATTCTCCCGACCATGTTAATATACCTGCTTGATGACTTGGGTTCTGCAAACTAACAGCATAATCTGATCCACAGACTTGGGGCAGATCAGAGGATCTAGAGCCGTGTTGTTCAACGTGAGCTGATTTCAACTTTAATTAATTAAAATTGAAAATCCAATTCCTCAGTTACACTAGCTGTATTTCAAGATTAGTGGCTATAGATTGGGCGGCATAGCTGCGGAGCATTTCCAACACAGCAAGGAGCTGTACCAGACAGCACCTGTCTCTAGACTAGAGATAAGCAGAGCAGAACCTGGGTACCCACTGAACCTCCTTTCAGTCCTTCCTGAGCCTCTAGGCCTCGCTTATAGGAGAAGCCGAGTCCCTGGGGGCTCAAAATCATTGGAACAGGATGTTAGGGCAGAGGCAGGGGTGGAGGTCAGGATGGGAGTAAGGAGAAAGGGACATACACAGGCCCTGCCTCTAAGTTCTGCATGCTCTCATCTGCTTCAGCGCACAGGAGCACCCAAGAAACAAGCAGCAGCCTCCACAAGGATTCATTCTATCTGGACTTGTCCACTGGTCGACCAGTCCTCAATTAGTAACTAAACCACTTGGAAAGGAACTTTGAGCTTAGTTCTTGCTTTTACAACTGACATGGAAATTGGGAACAATGATGAGGACATCTCAAAGAGAAAAATCTCTGAAATAAGCTATCAACGTTAGTGCAAAATAAGTTTTCTGCCCTGAATTCTCTGCTTGGTGCTTGGATTCTTGTGTAGACAGTCTGAGAATGTGTTCCCCAGACTTGCTTGTGATCTCTTCACACTACGAAGTGAGAGCCCCGGAGGTGGGAAAGGCGGTGACAGCACAGAAGATGGGCTGACACCATAAGCTGTAAGCCGGGCAGGTGCTGAGGCTGCTGAAGGGGCTCCTGGTTGTCTGCTGGTTCATTAGAGGGTTGTGAGGTGGCGGAAACTCTGCTTCTCAAAGACATTCTTTCTTTGCCAGGGCCCCCTGCCTGTGGGCCTTCCTATGCTATTGCCTCTCAAAGTTTCGCATGCAGAGATGCTGAGAGGGGATTTCCAGCTTTTTTTTTTACAAGGTGTTTTTAATTAGATTTCTTTTCAGGGAGGCTCTGAGCTCTCGCTCAGTGGGTATAGGTGATATATCGGGGTACTTCTAAGTCAGGGTAGCAGGCTGAGGAAGGGTGAAGGGGTCATAGTGCCAGGACCTCCAAGCAGGACTGTGAGGTTGTCCGTACAAGGCAGGCAGCAGCCTCGTGGGTACCTGAGCAGCTGAGGAGACTTGTGAAGACCCCTGCTCAGTCTGTCTCCTCTTTACTGCTTTTTTCTTTTTTCTTTTTTCTTTTTTCCCTTTTCTTCTACTGCTCCCCAAGACTACACACAGAGACACATCCTCTTGCTTAAATAGTAAAGCACCTAAAGAAGGTGAGCCTTTCTTTAGGAAAAAGGATTTGAAAAATGTGAACACAAATTGGGTTCAAAATCAAATATTTGTTTAGACTTCAAATTCCTGCTGTCATCGAAGTTCAGGCCTTTCCTCTGAGATTTTGTGAGGCAACTTAGCAGAAATGTTTATATGGAAATGCCTCCTGAAGCATCCTGGGTTTTCCTCCCTACCTCGAACATTCTATAGCTCCCTGCAACAGCCAGCACTCAGAATAGTCATGGAAGCAAGGGTCTCTGCAGCTCAAACTGTAATAGCTTCATAGGAAATCCACCTTTGGCCAAAGATTATAGAATTAGGAGTGGGATTGCAGAGTGACTGCTGTATTTTAGCTTTCCATTTTTTTTTTCTTTTACAAGTAAGAAAATGACCCTGAAAAGTCATTTCCCCAGGATCCCATAGTTTTTAACATTAGCAGTGAGAAGCAAGTCTCTGGCTTCCCAGCCTATGTCTTGGTCTCTCAAGCTCTTTCCCTGGTAAAAGGTGACTTCATGAAGTAATTAGAGCCCAAAGTTAAAGTTAGAAGATTTGAGTTAAAAATCCTTGACCTGCATCTTACTGGCAGTGAGATCTTGGACAAATCACACAGCTTCTTTGAACCTTAGTTTCTTTGTCAAATATGAGCCTCTTGGGTTTATTGTGTGCATTAAGTGAAATAATGTATGGGCAATCTATAAAGCATTGAAGGTGCTTAATAAACATTGATGACCTCTTTGTCTTGAATGCTACCCCTGGGACTAAGCCTTTCTGGTTTGGAAGAGGAGATATATGAAATTAAATGATAAAGCTAAAAATTTTTAATTGTTTTTTGCAAATCTAAATGAAAAGAAACCACACTCCTTATATCATTTTTGTAATTAAAACAATCCAGGTGTCAGGTTCCCACAGTTAAAAAAAAAAAAAAAAAGGCTATAAAATTAGCTGTACTCATCAAGGAAAACAAAGTACAGAAGTGATTTATAATTAATATGTTTTCCATTTTACTTGTGATAGCGTCATAGCTAGTTTAATGCATTTAAAATATGAATTCAAACCAATATTTAAAATACAGGGTATTGATTCTATTTCCTCTTGCCTCATGACAAAAGGGATTTCATGCTGTCATATACACATTCAAGCAGAAAGCCATTTTGCTTTTTCCATTTGTTTTCATTACTTTTTTTCTATATTTGTTCTTTGACACTGTTTGTATTGAAGCCAGGGTTTGCCTTCTTTTCACTTTATCTCTCCATGGCAACAGATAGATTGCAATGCCACACACAAAAATGCAGAATTACAACCTCCCTGCCAGATCAAGCAGAAAGAACTGTATACAGTGTAACCAGTAATGGAAACTTGGGATAGTTAATGAATAAGCCAAATCTTTCTTTCTTTTTCAGATAGAATATAAGTCACAATCCTTTATTATCTTCTTTTTTCTCCCTCAGAAAGATCCCAAGTAGGCACTCAATAAATATTTGTAGAATGAATGACTGCTTGACTATTCCAAGTGCTTGCCATTCATCTGATTCATATATTTGAGAAATTATAATGATATTTATTGTAGTTTATTCTATCTACCACCTCCTGTACCAAATGCTTTACATGCATGAGTTCATTCCATTTTCACCCAGCCCTGTGAGGTGGTCATTATCACCTCCTGTTTGTAGATGAAAATCCCTAGACTCAGAGAGGTTAAATGACCTGCTCCTAGCTAAAAAGTAGAGATATTAAGATTTTCTCCTTTAAAATCTGTCTGATTCTTGGATTTTCAACTTCTCTGCTGGCATGCTAACCCATAATTTTGCTGAGAGATCAATATCAATTCTATAGATCTATTATTTCCATGAGCTACTGCCCCCAGATCTATTTTAAAAGGGGGCACCTTTGTTCATCTCTAATGTGTTCCTCATGCTTTCTCAGTTTTCTGATAGTAGCTCTCCATTAAACCCCAGTCTCCTTCTGTGTCTAGGATTTGTTCAAATTAGAAGGCAGAACTCATCTGAAAATAGCCACATGCCCTCTTTCCAGGATCAACTGAGAGTTCTTTGTGGAAGATGATTCTACAACATGATGACTAGTCATTTTCCTTAAGAGTACTTACACGGTATTGACATAAGCACATGCTTTAGGCTCATTGGGTTGAATCTTTCGTATCTTTAATCAGTCTCAGTTTTCCTTTTCTGTATAATGGGTATTAGTACTATGTACAAACCTCCTAATATTCTTAAATGCTCAACAAATGATACCTCTCTCGCTTGTTTCCTCTTAAGACAGAAAATAAGAAATTAGATTCATCCTTCAGTTTTAACACGTGTCACCTAAACCAAAGGCTTCACTTCATCACACGTTCTAAGTAGACACTCTTTCTAGAAATCTCAGTCACTTCACACTATTTGTTCCTTTGATAGAAGTTACCTGAAACTTGGTTTTTTGGTTTGTTTGTTTTTTGTTTGTTTGTTTGCATTATATCTCTCTTTTCCTGGACCAATCTCCATGAGAAGAAAAAACAAAATCTGCTTTAGTCATCATATAGTACAGTGCATAGTGTTTGCCCAATAAATACTTGTCAAATGAATTTTTAAAATGAATGAATGAGTAAATATTCTTGCCTCTCTATCAGTTTCTTTTCAGAATCAGCATAGTACAACCTGGTGCCATATTTGATTTTCCTTCACTACTTATTCCAAAGCCCTATTGATTTTTTTCTGTGCAATCTCATTCAGACCTGCTCTCTGTTTTCCAGTTAGGTAGGCTCTAGCTAGTCAAGACTCATTATGTCACCCCTAAATTATTGAAGCAGCCTCTTGAACACTGTCCTTTAAGGTCTCTATCGAAAATGGAAGTAAAGAGGCCAAAGCAATTAGTGGAGAGGGGCATTTTCTCATCATCAGTATAACTGGGTAAGATGTCAATTAAAAATGTAGTGGTATGCTTGATGTGGTATATAATGATGCACACCTGAAATTTATATAATATTGTTGCTTCATAAAAAAATAAGAAAAAGTTAAAATTATAATTTGGAGCAATAGTAAATATAATATTATAAAATTAAAAATATCATACAAAAATTAAACAAGAAAAAAACTATCATACTCAATTCTCCCACAAAAGCATTTGGGACTCTTGTTTAAAATTTAATGCAACTTTGTACTTTTTCAAGAAAAGGTTCCAAATACCTCACTGTCCCTGAACTAACCCATTTTCACATTCATCCCAAGATCAGAACTAAGTTACCAAATTTATACATCTTTAACATAGGGCATACTCTTCTCCCTGTAAAATTCCTTAGTACAGCCTTTCCAAATGAAATTTCTTCTCTACTCTTTAAAACTTACCCTTTCCTTATAAGTCCCTAGTTTGAAATTTACTTCCACTATTAGAGACCTAGTTTCTGTCTCAATTCTATTATTAACTAGTTTTGGATCATGGATAAATTACCCAAATTTCGATCACTTTAGGCAATTACTTATATAGAAATATGCCCCCAAAGGGTTGGCTATCTGGAGCTTTATGGGCTATCTGGGACTTCATTAAATGCAGGTATCCTTTTTGCTTGGTATTCAGGTGGTTTTATACCAAAGGCACCAAAGTAAGTAGGTGAATGAGGACCATGTCTTTTATAAAATGGAGAAGTGAGCCACTTCTTAGACAGTTCAAATTTAATTTCGAAATCATGTTTAATAATAATGTTGAAAGCTTAATAATAGTACAAACAATGAAGAGCTGATAGATTCCCTTCAAATACACATACTTAAATACCCCTTAAAAAATCTTCCACTAGAAATACAAATGCTCCAGGATGAAGGTTTCATGTCATTTGCATTTAAATTTCCATTTGGGCATCCTGTGAAATACAGATGCTTGAGCAAGTTGATGAACATTCGGATTCAAGTATGTTCAATCATTTACTACCTGTGTGATCTTGAACATGTTACTCACCTATGTTTGACTAAATGGAAACTATAATGGTACCTCGCTCATAAAAATAGTGTGAAGAGTAAATGAGCAAAGCTTGGAACAGTGTCTGGGACACATACATTAAGTATTTTGTAAATACTAGCTACTACTACTATAACTAGAAGGGTAGCTTAGAAAGAGTTTGAGAAGCCAGTCATATCTGTATGGTGGAGGAGGAACCTGCATACAGGTGGAAATATAACCTGTGGGCAATGATGCATCTAAGGAAATCCTTTCATTCGACAAATATCCATTAATCACCTTCTAGTTCTGTGTTAGCTATTAAAGAACAGGTAAGTCAATGTTCTTGCCCTCCAGGAGCTAAAAGCTTGGAAGAGGAAGTTAAGTCAATGCAAGCTATTATGTAACAAAGGGAAAACTGACTGGTGGATAATATTTGCTGCAGGGAGTCAGAAAAGTGGAGGTCAATAGGACTGAGGCCTAAATTTTGACTATCCTCTCAAGCAGGATTTAATTTGCTTAGCTTCCCTGAGTGAAGGGGAGCTTTCATAATTTTTCCATGGCCAGATCATCAGGGAAAGAAGAAAATCAAATAGAAAACACTAGGTTGGTGGGAAAGAGGAAACAAGCTCAATTATCCAACACTTAATCTTCATGAGAAAGGGATAGTGGTCCGAACTAATAAGATGACAGTTGATAGCAATAAATGCAAAATCCTGTGTCCATGTCCAATACGTCAACTGTACAAGCTCAGATGTAGATGAAAATCCAAGAGGGAACTGAGGGACCAGCTGATTGATTATGAGCTCAATATGAGTAAGCATTTTCCGGCTTGGGCTGAAATTCCTAACCCAACCTAGGAACCAATAATAATCTCCGTTCAATGTGAGATATTTTTGGTTGTCCTCAAAGTGACCTTTGAAAAGACTACTAGGGCATTGATTTTGTTTTAAATTTTAATATACAATTCTTGAAGACAAAAAATGTTAAATCTAGTTCTTAAGCTAAGTTAAAACTACAAAAGCTATCATTTAATTCTAGCAAATCATTTCATTGATTAAACAGGCTTTGAACAATGATTGACCCTAATTATAAACTTAAAAACCTAAAGCAGTGAAATTGTGTTTATAAGTTTAACATATTTTGTAATATTTTAAGTCCCTTTAATATTTGATTCCATGGAAGACAAAACTTCTCAAGACTTCAGTAATTATAATAAAAATTATAAATTACATTTATAAATATAATGACTCAAATTCTCTTAGATGTTCCAATACTGTATATACTCAAATATAGTATGAGATTTTCACTTAAAATCTTGTCTGAGTCATGTCCAAAATGGCACATTTTAATTTGGAAAAATAAGATCCCCTCAAAAAATCTTTCGCAAATATAACAAAATAGTAAATATGTGCCAATAACTTGATATCACAATTAGTATCTTGGTTTTGATCTTTCCAAGGGATGGGCATAATCCTTAAGTTAACTCTTTTTTTTAATAATTAATTTTATTTTTTTTACATCTTGTTCATTTTTAAACAATATTTGTTTCCCCTCCATCCCTTCAGGTGGAGTCCCCATAGAGTTTCCTTAACCAATGCACCCGTGCACCATCACCTCAGTCCCCTGTGCTCCTCCCTCGCTCCCTCTGATCCCGCTTCCTCCTCCTCCCCTGCAGTATGTCTCTGATTTATAATTGTCCATTTTTGCTTTGTTGTGTTTTATACTGTTATTATTTTTTTACACTGATGTCTTATTTGGTTCCCCTATATTCCTGCTATAAGTGAAACCATCCAATATTTTTCTTTTTCTTTCTGGCTTATTTCACTAAGTGTAATTCCTTCTAGCTCCATCCAAGTTGCTGCAAATGGCATGGTTTTATCTTTTTTGATTGCTGAATAATATTCCATTGTGTATGTATATATATTCACCATCTTCTTGATCCAGTCATCTATTTGGGGGCATTTGAGTTAACTCTTTTATTACACTGCACAATTTGGGGGATTACCTTCTTGTGTAATGTGAGGAATGAGGAATGGCCTTCTCAGCATGAGATTACAAAATGTTTAGAGATTTCAGTGAGGGCAATTGGTCATCTGCATTTTCTTCCTTGGAAAGCCTTTTGGAATGATTTCAACCCAACTAGTTTTTATGGAAATAACATTGTAGCTTCAAAATGTTTATGAAGTAGGTGAAGGGGGACAAAGAAAGACAAGTAACCTATTTCCCTGGACTCAAGCTTTATATGTTATCTAGTTTTTATTCTTCTCAAAGAGTCTGCCATTCCTGCCCAAATTAACCATTTAACTTTGGTTCATAGGAAGAATGTGTTATCTTCATCTAACTCTAAAAGTCATTGTTCTTAATGGAACATTCCATTCTTTTTAAAGTATTTGTGATTGCTTTAGAATCACACAACTAGTGATAAGATATATAATTCGAGTCAGGCTCTCTCTGGGTTTTGCCTTACCGTTCATTTCAACTTGCAAGGCTATTCTGCAAATAGTTCAAATTCACCATATTCAGTGCCGAGTAGACAATGTTAGGTGTCTTCTGTCCACAGCTGCCCCAAGAGAGTTAAAAGATCCTGACAGTGCAGTGAACACTTTCCAAGGATAGCTGTCTGGACAGCAATATCGACTGGGAGCCAACATTTATGTGGAGGGATAGGAGGATTTAGGAAGACATGATGACTAATTTCAAATGTGTGAATGACTAGCCCATAAAGGAGTAAACTTTTAAAATTTTACTTCCAGCACCCTGGATAGATGTAACAGAGTAGCAAACTCAGTTCAGCCATAAGAAAGAACTAACAACTGGGTTTCTCACAAGGGATAGATTCCCTTAAGAGATAGCCTCTAGTCACTGAATATATCCAAGTGATCCTAGGTACCCATCTGTCAAGGATGTACTAGAAGAGACTTTAACAATAGCCACAAAGTTGACTTAAATGATTTATAAGTGCTCTTCCCCCTTTAAGAGTCTCTGATTACAGAAGACAGAATTCTCAAAGATAGGCAGCTCATAGAAGACACCGAAATGTCAAAAACTTAATGGTATATTATACTGCCCACTTACTGGCGCCTGGCCATGTCAAACCTTCTTTTTTTCCTGGAACAGAAAGCCCTTTGAATTTTATGGAGAGATTAGTGTTAGAGATATATCAGGAAAGCGGTGGAGGAGACGGAAGAGAAGCAGTTGCAGCAACAACAAATTAGAACTAAAACAGAAATCAAAAGAAAGAGAAATCCTGAGCAGAGAAACCAAACAGCAATAAGAATTTAACCTAGGGATAAGTTAATGATTTATAGTTTATCAAGTCTGAATTAAAGTCATTGAAACACTTCAGTATTAATCATTTTATTGTATTTTCTTAATAATACTTAATATTTTTCAAACAGTTGCTCAGTGACAGGAGATACACATTTCTTGTGTTCTTTGCTGCTCCACACCAACGATAGGCTCAGCATGACACAGGAATGATAGGAGATCCCAAGGAACATTGCAGAAAACTGTCTGCCTACCACTCTCCAGCTCATGCAGCTAACCTTTCAGAGTCTCTGCTCAGATCCTTTGCTTTGACATTCCCCTTTTCCATCTTACCAGCTATGGACAGCTTAACTTCTTAAACCTCAGTATTCCTGGAGTTGAATGTGAATAAATGCTATATCCACTATTTCATAGGAAGAGTTGTGAAGATGGAATGAGTAAATACCTGTAAAAGTATTTCCACAGTACCTCACACACAGTCCGTGCTCAAGAAATGGAAGCCTTTCCTCTCTCACAGGGAGAAGCCCTTCTGAAAAGGGCCAGATAGTAAATATTTTAGGCTTTGTGGTCCAAAGGGTTGTGTAACTACTTAACGCCCAATGACTTTGTCTTCTTAAATTTGAATTCATAAAATTTTCACAGATCACACAATATTCTTATATATTTTTCAACTATGTAAAAATACCAAAACCATTCTATGCTGTACATATATCTTAATTTTGAAAACATGGGTAAAAAATGGGTATCTATGAATTATTCAGAAACTAAGTTATATATGAACATTTACTCAAAGCCTGCTTCTGAAGAAATTCTTTTTTTAAAAGATTTTATTTGTTTATTTTTGCATAGAAGAACTGGGGTGCAGGTCAGAGGTGTGGGGGGCAGAGAGGGGCGAGAGGATTCACCAGAGACAGAATGGAGAGCAGAACAGACAGATTGACTGAAATACACTGCTGAGGGGAGCAGCAGGTGAGACAAGAGAAGTCTGCTGCACCAAGTGGGTTAGCTTCCTGGCTGGGGATAGAACTCAGGCCATCTCAGTGGGCCTTTGCAATGGTAGCACTGAGACTTAATGCCTGGGCCACCAGGGAGGCCCTGAAGGAATTCTTAAAGTTACTTCTCTATACATAGAAAAGTTTGGTCTGTGCCCCTCATGCCATCTGGGCCCATCATTTCTAGAGTCTAATTAATTCAAGTATATCAGCATTGGCATCTAAAATGACAATCAGACTTTACTCCTTCATTTCTTTTAAGTTTCTCTGAAACTCCCCTTTTCTGCCTTAAATCATATCCTCTAAAAGGAACTCAATTGTCATAGAACTGCTCCCCAAGAGTTTCATCAACCAATGAAGAAGAATCATAGGACAAGAAATGGACATCACACCCAGACCTTATCACAAACTATCATGCTGCCCAGTCATTCTCCTAAGGGCCTCTTCGTTTTCCTAAAAATGATTTACTTTTCCCTAAGAGGTCTACATCACCCCCCTACTTTTTCCCCATTAAAATGGTGTTCAACCCTGAATTCTAAACCACCATGGGGAGTTAATCACTTTTCTCCAAATGACTCACATGTAACCATGATGTATACGTGTTAATAAATGCCTGCTTATTTTCCTCTTGTTAATTTGTTTTGTATTACAAGGGTCTCAGTTTACAACTCAGAATGGTAGGAGAACTGTTTATGCTCCCCTTACAGTATTCTTTCACATACAAGAGTAAGTAATGACCACACCAGGCACCGCTCTGGAGGCATGTCCTCCCACCCCTACCCTGTCTGTTCCGTGTGGGAAATGGAAGCTCCCTGTTGGAGGAAGACACACGGTCACACTGATCAGCCTAGAAATGTCCTCTGTGCTTATCCCTTCCATTTGCTTCTCCAGCTGGACTTGTAGTTTCTGTCTTTGTCCCTTCACCCTGGTAGTGATAAAGGCTCCCCACTATTACTGCTCTGGGTTTTTGCACTATATTTCGTCACATTCCCTAAAGGGTTGAAATCAACCTTATTAAATTCCCCTCACTACCCGCCTTCAGTGTGCCATTTCCTGCTGAGTCACTGGCTGATAATTACATTGCTCCTCACATCCTGGCTCCACTGTACCCTCACCTGCTTACATGCCCCTTCTCGCCCCCCAGGCCTCTCTCACAAGAGGGTCCTCATTCATAGCTGCATCCTGGACTTCTCATGTCCCCTTCAGATCTTTTCCCTTGGGATCAGGAATTCCAGCGGAAGAGACCTCTAACAGCTTCATGGAAACAATCTCTTGTCACTGCCCCAATGCACCCCCTGTCCAGACTGCCGTGACACCCCAGATATTCCACAGGCATCTTCTCCTTTCCTTTTCAGGATATTTTGTCTATTTTCATTTTTAAGACCAAAATCCATCATTTTCCAACTGTCAAGTCCTGAAGTTGAGGAAAAATCCCCCAGTCTCCACTACTATGTCCAACTCCAGGCAGTTCAGTCTTGCCGTCTGTACTCCTGGTTCCTCCTTTTAACCTCCAGGTTATTAGATCTCTTCTTATCAATGTCTCTACCGAGGTCTGGCCCAGATCCTAGGGGGTGGGAGTAGGAAGAAGAAGAGGGTGACAGGATAATACCAACCAAACATGCTGGAGTGTGATAACCAAATGCCCCTGACTCACATACAAGGAATGTCACATGTGCTGACTTTTTCCAAATTAAATGAGACCTGGCCTTAAGTCTACATATACTGAGGTCAGAGGTGTCTGCTCTAAGTGATTGGTGATCACTTCCATTTACTGGGATCACATAAGAACCCTTGTGAGCCTCTGGCCCCTGGACAATGGCGGCGATGCCTGGATCTCTTTCCATGTAGGTGCTGTTATTATCATTAGTCCTTCTAAAATGTGCTGCCTCTGTCCAGTGCTGATTCTCTTTTTTTTGTTTGGCACTGGACATTTCTCTGATGGGCTGCTTTCATGTCCCATACAGGGAAATTCTCTACCAATCACAAGTTCTACCATAGAAACTATTGCCTATTGCTGTTTAATGAACCACTCCAAAACTTTATAGTTTAAATCAACCATGATTTATCATATCTCATCATTTTGAGAGTGATTGAATGACTCTACTGTGTCTTACCTAGACTAATTTAAGTGTCTGAATTAAGTAGGTGCTTTGACTGGGCACTAGCTTAATGCAGAGAACTGGGAAGACTGGAAATCTCTTTGCCACATGGTCTTCTTTTCATGTCTTCATGACAGGTTGGTCTCAGAAATCTCATGTCACTTCTGCCACATTCCGTTAGTCAAAGCAACTCAGAATCAAGCCAGATTCCAGAGGAGAAGAAATAGCTCTGCCTCCATTGGGAGGCATGGCCAAGTCACGTTGCAAGAAAATGTACAAGATAGAAGGGGCTGTACCATTGTTGAAAGCAATCTGCCAGAAAGAAGGGGAAAGAAAGTAAATGTCTCTCTAGTTTTCACAAGAAACCTTTAGCTGGGGCCTCCCAAGTGGCGCAAGGCATTAAGACACAGCACTATGAAGCTATCCACAGCCACTGCAGCACAAGTTCGATCCCTGGCCAGGGAGGTGACCCATATGGTATAGCAGACCTCTCCTGCCTTACCTGCTGCTCCCCTTAGCAGTGTATTTCAGTCCATTTGCCTATTCTGTACCCCACTGTCTCTGGTGAATCCTCTCATTCCCCGTGCCTCTGGCCTGCACCCCAGCTCTTGTATTCATAAATAAATCTTAAAAAAAAAAGAAACCTTTAGCTAATGAAAAAAGATACTATTAATTTCTCAATCAGATTACTCTCCCAAATTATAATTTTATCATAACTTATGCATGCAAGGGTATATAGTATATAATAATAAAATAATCATAATAAAAATTAAACCCAGTCAGTTTAAGAACTATAAAATTTCCAATACTTTGGAAGTTCCCTAAATGCTTTCTCACATTAAGTTTCCTGCTCTTGAAAAAAGGAACCCTCTTACTCTCTTGGTAGGAATGTGGACTAGTCAAGTTGCTATAAAAAACAATACAAAAATTTCTCAAAATATTGAAAATAGATCTATCATATGATGCAGCAATTCCACTCCTATGTATCTGCAAAAGACTGCAAAAACACTAATTTGAAGGGCTATATGGACTCCTGTGCTCATTCCGTAGTCAAATGTGGAAACAACCTAAATTCCCAAAGATAGATGAGTGGATTAGACCCATGAGTTCTATTTGTGCTGAGTTCTCTTTCTTGGGAAATATCCCTTTCCCCAAACTAGAGACTGTCATGTAAATAGATTCCTGGTAGCTCATCCATTTCCAAACATGCCCTGAAAAATCTGAATCCTAGTTTTTTGAAAAGACCCTTGATTTTTCAAGCTATGCTTCAAACAAGCCACTAAAGGAGTTAGTGACTCAAATCAGCCAATAAATGGGAAGGCTTTGCAGCTCCACAGTGGTGACAATAAAGGCGCACAGTCTGCACAGTGCTGGGAAGATAGAGTGAAAGATTGGATTCGGTTTCACTTTTGCAGACACGCTAGAAGACCACCTCTCTCACCCTTCAGTCTCAGTTATTTTTTCTACTCTCTCATTCCCCCCCCCACACCCTCATGCTCTCTCATCTCTTCCCATTAATACGGTCCTGTTTACAGGAAGTGCTTCCTCCCACCTGCTTTGGCTTCTTCCTTCGGTAGCTGTCTTAGTCTAATTCACTATATTACATAAGTTATACATGCTTTAAATTTTAAAAAATTTAAAGTGTGAGGTAAACGAATGGATTTGAACATAACAGAACATGCAGAGGTGAATAATGTGGATTCAGAGCTTACCTGTAAAATACTACCCCTTGTGAGTTTTAGTATAGTATCAAAGAAGAATATTCACCATTACCAAAAAAAGGTTAAGAAAAAACATTGCTTTTCCAGTTATATGTCCATGTGAGACCAGATTGTCTTCATCTGCTTCAATCAACACAACATGGTAACAGTTTGAATGCAAAGCAAATATAATCATCCCTATACTTACACATTAAAGAGGTTTGTGAAAATATGAAAACAATTCCATTTATCTCAGATTTTTTTAATTTAGAAAATATAGTCAATTAAAATTATTTTACTTATGTTAACACGAATGGGTTCATTGTATTTCTAAAAATGAACTAATAAATACCTTTTTGGAGCCCTTACTAAATCTTAGGTTTTTGGTGCCAAGATCAAAAGATTGAGAACGACTGATCTAGGATAACTCAACTACTTGTGAGTCTTTTTTCTTTGATCACAACTTACTGGCAGAAAGTTAACATCTTTAAAGTCTAAATCCAATGTCTTTAAAATATAAAATAGTGATTTTTTTTTTAATCTGTGTGTCTGTCTCACCCTTGCCCACACCGAGGCTCCTGGGTAGTGTTAGTGGTGGCTCTTGTGACATGATTGAAGAACTGTATATTTCACTTCTCAGCGAGACTTAGAGTTACTTGAAAATGTGGAGGTTTTGCCTTTTCAGGTCTTTCATTGGATGTTAAGTAGGATTGTCCCCTGTGCTTATTATCCTAGAAGGCAACTGTTTAGCTTTTTATGCTTTCTGACTTAAAAGCAAGTATCTATCCTTGGCAGAATGTTGCCCTTGGAATCATGGAGTCGAAACATTGAAATGGTCTCTAGTGTGCAATCTGGTGAAAAGTTGATAATAGTCAAAACTGACTTTGGTATTTTTTCCTTCTCTACAGACATATGTAACACCCTGAGGAATCCCAGGGGATTTTGATTTCTCCTTACAGAACAATTTCCCACATAAGTTATGCTTCCTTCAGTGTGCCTTGATGCCGCAGGATAAGTGACGTATTCCATTGAGTCCTCGTCACTCAGCGATAGTCTGTATCAAAATGGCATTCCCTGTTCTATGTGACACTTGAATGTCTGCCTGATTTCTGATGTGAACTTGATCTTTGCTGCAGTTTGTGGAATGTCTCCCTTATCCTATGAAACCCCTTTGACCTCCAGTGACTTCATTTACTGCTCTAGTGAACAATACAGGATTTTCCCTCCAGCACCTAATTTGTAAAATGGTGACATTTATTTTTCCTGAAGGTATTTTTAAAGTCTTTGCATTTTTTTAATGAACTGCAGGTATTTATTTCAACATAGTGATTTCCTTTTATTTCTTTTTTTAATTAAGCATCTTAATAGAATTTTTTCCTTACTTTTCCTCTCCCTCTAGATTCTGAATTCAATCATGTTGTCACTATTATATAACAGTTCACCCACAGCTACTTTCTGTAGCTATTCTTGATCACCACTCAGGACAAAATACAATATAGTTCTTTTCTTGTGGATTTAAAAGCTAAATTTTTAAATAAATAATTTCTGCAATCTCAAATTCCTTATTTTCTGTATCTAATCCTGATTCAAGAACTGCTACCATTTGTACAAATCCTCCTTTAGGTCTAAGTCACTGGCTATCAACATTTGTTCTAATTTTAATGGATTTCCTCCTTATTGTAAATTGTTGGCTCATACTCATCATTCGTTTCAATACATATGTTGACCACACACCAGCGAAAGTAATATGGGGAGGCAATCATGAAAGACAATATAAAAGACTAGATACACCGTGGTCTCTGACCTTCCAGGAGTCAACCTGATAAGGGAGACAGGCTGACATGAGCAACACTGATTGGCACTAACAACATGTTGTAGGAACACAAGGGAGGGCAGTGGGAGCTCCTGTTGCCATAGCTGCATTATTGACTGTGCCTTAAGATTCCCTGAGCTATACCAGTCTTGGCATCTAAGAGCTTAGGTAAAAAGTTCAAGGGCTTTTGTGTATATGTACCACATCTTCTTTATCCAGTCATCTGTCAGTGGGCACTTAGGCACTTAGGTAGTTTCCATAGTTTAGCTATTGTAAACAGTGCTGCAATGAACAAAGGGGTGCATGTGTCTTTTTGAATTACTGTTGTTATGTTCTTCAGATACCTAGCAGTATTGGGTTGTGTCTTTTTGAATTACTGTCGTTATGTTCTTCAGATACCTAGCAGTATTGGGTTGTCGGAAGTCATGACGTATTTTTCTGTTTTTCAAGCAAAAATGCATCATGACTTTTCTGGAAACCTAATAGAATTGTTGCATTGTATGGTAGATCCATTTTTAATTTTTTGAGGCATCTCCATGCAATTTCCCATAAAGGATGCACCAATTTATATTTTCACCAACGATGTTTAAGGGTTCCTTTTCTCCATAATCCTGCCAACACTTGTTATTTCTGGTCTTTTTTATATGGACCATTCTCATGGGTATGAGATGATATCTCATTATGGTTTTGATTTTCATTTCCCTAGTAAAAAGTGATGATGAGCGTTTTTTTTTTTTTTCAGTATATCTGTTGGCTATCTCAGCAGTGATTTCAAATAGAATTTGTAGCAAGTAACAATAGAAGGAATCTCTAACCTAATAATTGTTATCTTCCAAAAATGACATCAAATATCATAGTTAATGATAAACTAAACAAGTTTCTCCTCAACATGAGGAACAAGATTAGAATGCTCACTGTGACTCTGGTATTCAATAATATTCTGGAAGTCCTAGAGATTGCAACAAGATAATAAGATATCAAGGAATTAGCAGAAAAAATAATGTCATCCATAGATAATATAATTGCATAATATAGAAAATGCAAGAACATCTAAAAGCTGTTTGCTCAAGTCTATACCATGTTGGAAGGATGAAAACTAATATATAGAAATCAATAGGATCTTCCTGCATAACAGCAGTAACCAAGTAGAAAATGAAAACTTTTAAAATAATAATCACCACCATCAAAGCTCAATCTGCCTCTGGTCTGCTTATTCATCTTGTTTGTATTTCCATGTGATAGGAATTAGTTGCAGATTTCTAAGTTTTATAAGGGTTAGTTAGGATAGTGTATATTTTGCTCATTGCTGTAACTCTAATTCCTGGCTCAATTAATATTTTTGACCAACAAGCCTACTAGCGTGTCCTAGTAGGTCCTAGCCTACTAACTGTCTTCATTTTTCCAAGACTAAGAAACTTTCTAGGACATGGAACTTTCAGTACTAGAACCGGGACAGTCCTGAGCAAAACCAGGACAGTTGGTCACCCTCCCCAACAATAAAGCTAAATGGAAGACAGTGTTCGAGTACCTGGGGGTAACCAAGGAATAAGCTGTTGCTTTCAGGGTTAAAGAAGAAAGAGAATGTGTTTTCACTGAGTATGTTTCACTAAGTTATTAACCAAATCAGGCTAAGCAAATGGAACAGTGCCTTTCCATAATAAAAATTATACAACAATATTTTAGAATCTATGACAACATTAAAACCACCAAGATTTTGCAGAACTTAAAAATATCAAATTCTTCCCTCACCTTGCCAACACAATCTAACAGCATCCCAAAGTGAAAAGCCATAAAAGATATGTCTTCATTAGATTGTAAGTAACAGCTATGTCTTTTCTCCCAAAGTAATCTGAAAAAAATCAAAAGGCCCTGTTGCTCTGAAAAGGAAATAAGAGTGAAAGAATACTCATCTGATAGCACAACGACTTCTTGTGAAAAATAAAAGTAATGAATTTGCATTATATTCAGCACTTGACAATTATTTTTCTAAAATGCCCTGCATAGCCACACTGATTTTCTACTTCAAATTAATATTCATTACATTAAAAAGGTAGGGAAAGGAAACAGTACGATAGATTTTTCAGTAAGTAAATAATATAATTTTCAACAAAAGTCTTGTCATTTGCCATGATTTACCTATACAAAAATAAACACAATCCCTTCAGCATTCCACCATAACTCATCACTGCCAACTGAACTCTTAGTCTCATGGGTGGTCACTGGCAACAGAAGGAAAATGGTGGAAACAGAAAGAAGGGTGGGGTTTGCTGTCTTATTGGTGGGTGGAATTGGAGAGTGGGCTCGAAACATCAAAGAGCCAATATAGCTTCTAGGTTTGAGGAGTGAGCTATGAATGACAGTATTTTCTGAAATGGATAGTAAAGGAGGAGCAGGATACTTCCTTGCTGCAAGGAGGGTGTGTGTATGTGTGTGTGAATTGCCCCCTAATTGCCCCCTAAGTGATTTTCCAACTGAGGCAAACAGACTCTGGGTTAGTCCTCATGATCCCAACTTCCTTGCACTCACACCTGTGTGATCACCTCCCCTGGAGTGTTGATGGGCCTTGTGACTTGTCTCTAACCAATGAAAAATGGCAAATGTGACAGATGTGCATAAATGTATGTACATAATCATATTGTATAGTCCTGGACCCCATTTTGCTAGGGGGCTCTCTACCTTACTGGCTTTGGAAAAGCAAACTGTCATGCTGGGCAAATTGGCAAACCACTAAAGGCAGCTCAGCGCTCAGTGAAATGACCTGATACAAGTTAAATACTGCCAACAACTCTGTGAACTTGAAAATAGACCCTTCCCCACTAGAGCCTAAGATAAGGCAGAAGCCCCTGCCCAGACCCAGATTATGACCTTTTGACACTGACATAGCTAAGCTCTACTAAGAGACGCATGATCCCCTGAAGCTATGCGATGACAACACTGTGTTGTTTTATGTCATACATTTGTGGTAGTATTATTAAGCAGAAATAATGAATATGCCAATTCTCTTAAAACTTTTCTTTTTTTTTATAATTTTTTTTTTATATAGAGGCATGTTTTTTTTCTTTCTTTTTTTTATTTGTTTGTTTTTGTTTATACATGCACTGGGTACAGTCAGAAGCGCGGGAGGGTGAGAGAATTCACCAGAGCCAGAGCGGGGAGCAGAGCAGGCAGAAGGACCGAAGTACACTGCTGAGGGGAGCAGCGGGCGGCAGGAGAGGTCTGCGCGCCATGTGGGACCCTCCTCCGGTGGCCGGGGAGCAGCCGGGGATCGAACCGGCGCCGCAGAGGCCGCGGGCAGCTTCGCAACCCAGCGCTCAACCGCTGCGCCACCGGGGAGGCCCTTAAAACTTTTCTTAAGTAAAAGTATTATCATAAAAAAAAAAAGAAGAAAAGGGCCTCCCCTTGTGGCGCCGGCAGTTGAGCGCAGCGCTGTGAAGCTGTCAGCAGCCTCTGCAACGCCAGTTTGATCCCAGCTGGCAGGCGAGGGTCCCACATGGCGCAGCAGACCTCTCCTGTCTCACCCACTGCTTCCTTCAGCACTGTATTTCCATCCAGCTGCCTATTCTGTTCCCCACTGTCTCTGGTGAATCCTCGCACCCTCTTGCGCATCTGGCCTGTACCCCGGTTCTTGTATAGACAAATAAATCTTTAAAAAAAGTATTATAACAAGATTCAAATTTCTCACATATATAAATCCTTATTTCTGTTTTGAAAGGTTGCTTCTTATAAATGTACATTTATAAATGTGCAAGTCCATGTACTCTGTCCAATAACATACATATGGAAGTCTCCAATAACATACATACCTGCCAGTGTAATACTTTTAGAAGTATAAGTTACAAGGAAGTATGGATAGGTGAAGCTATTTCCCCACAGATCCCACAGCTAACTGGTGACAAGTCCAGGAGCAAACTGTACCACACTGAAATGTGATTTCAGCATTCATCTAACATATGCCCCTAAGGAAAGTCTTGACAATCTTCCATTTTTAAAGTGTATACTATCAAAACCTCTCGAGAACTCCCAAAAGGCAAATTTTTTCTCCATCTAGAAAGTATACTGCCATGTGTAAACTTCAGCATTATAAAACTTACCGGAGCTGAATAAAATGACTTTTCTTTGTATTTGAGTCCTTATTTCACCCTAAACAATTTAATGATAAAGGAGAAAATGTTTCCAGCTTTTAGATTTCTTTCAGGTTTTTATTAAATATGTATCATGCTATCAGAGCAGATGCTGAAAAAGAAGGAAAACATGGTGTCTGGTCTCACCAAACTGCTAGTGTGAAGTAGCATAGACGGATTCACCTTGGCTGGACAAAAGGCTGTCTTATAATTTCTCATTTAGTTCTGATAAGCAAGCACTGAGGATAATGCAAACACAGCACCTGGCACAGAGTAAATGCACCCATTGCTGTTATTAGACAGGAAAAGGAAGGGACTCAGGGATAGAGTATATCAAACTTTAAGGAATGAAGTAAAACATACAGTAACCCTATCATTGCAATTCCCTGTAATTTTAGCTGCATCAGTTTGTCATCCTATTTGATAAAGATCCTAATGAAAAGAAAAGAAACTGTTCAACATCACCCTGAGGGTAACTGGAAATGCTGTATCAAAATGAACAATTGTTTGACCAGAGAAAGGCATAGAAAGTTACACCAATGTAAACATATATTTTTGGACTTAGGCAAAATGTTAATAGGTGAACTTCAGTGCTGAGCAAGCAAAACTTATTACCCTTTAATTCTTTTTGGCAGACATTCATTGAGCGCTTACTGTAGAGCAGGCACAGTGCTAGCCACCGGGAAGGTAAAACTGAGTAAGATAGCACCTCAGACTTCAATATAAATAAATTGTAATAGAGTCCCACAACGGGAAAATGTGCAAGACCACACAGAGGAATAAATGATTAACTCTACCGTAGGCATTAGAGAAAGCTTCTTAGAGTAAAGGTATGAGGTTTCTTTATGAGGAAAATGTTCTAAAAGTGATTGCAGAGATGGTTGCAAAACCCTGTGAATAAAGCAAAACCGTTGGATTGTGCACTTTAAATGGGTGAACTATTTGGTGTGTGAATTATATGTCCATAAAACTGTTAGGGATAAAAATGGCAGGAATAGGTATGGGATTATTGAGTACAAATGGCCCTAATTCTTCATACCTCTCCATATCTTGGTCCTTTATCATGTGATTCTCCCCTTCTCACTAGAGAGATAGGGCTGTTTCACCACCCATCAAATCTGGGTTGACCTTATGACATGAACTGTCTAATAAAACGCAGAGAAATGAGTTGGTGCCAATTCTGAGCATGGACTCAAGAAGCCCTGCATGTTTTCATTTGATCCTCTGCCATTGCCGTGAGAACATGCCTGGATTAGTTTGACAGAGGATGAAAGACATGTGGTGCAGAGCAGATTCTCCCCAGTCAGCCCATCTGAGGTCATCCTAGATTAGCCAAAAGCCAGCCATCCCACAAAGGAGCCAAGTCATGACTGGGAAAACCACCCCATCTAAACCAGTGCTGTCAACTTTTAAACTTACAAGATTTTTTAAGTCGCTATGTTTGGGGATGATATACAGGATTTGTGTGTGTGTGTGGAAATAGGTAACCCACATAGTGGGATAACACAGCATTCCAGGTCATCTCATGAAGGAAGAGGATAGGGAGCCTAGTGAGTGAAATTTAGAGTTTTCTGGTTACCTCTTAGAAGGAGTGGAAAGAGTAGAATGTTCACATGTGTGTAAAAATATTAAAATGCTGGTAAAAATAGTACAAGATGGTTAGAAATTCCACAGTGACATTTTAAATATAGCCACTGTACATTTGCTGTCTTAGTGATTGCCTTGAAAATTTTACCTTAAGTTTTGTAAAACTTTTGTGAATGTTTGTTAGCAAATATCATCACATCTGTGGTATTCTTTCTAAATATGTATAGCCTCAATCTATTCTTGAGAAACTCACAGAGTAATCCAAATTGTGGAACATTCTAGTAAAAAGTTGGCCAGTACCCTGAAAAATGTCAAAGTCTTGAAAGACAAGATGTCAAGGAACTTCCCAGGTTGGAGAAAATACGAGACATAGCAATTACATGAAAAGAGGAATCCTTGGATTCTAGAACCAAAAAAAGGACATTTGTCGGCATGATTGGCAAATTTTGAATAAAATCTATAGATTAGTTAATAGTAAAAAATACTCTATCAGTTTTAATTTTCAGGTTTCAATCACTATACTTTGTAAATACTCAACATTTGGGGAAGCTGAGTGAAGGATTATTTGGGAACTCTGTACAATTTTGCAACTTTTTTGTAAGTCTAAAAATGTTTCAAGATAAAAAGTCTTTTAAATAAAAAAGGCCCAGGAGAATATGATCACATTGACAATTTTGTAAGAAAGAGGATAGAGCATATAGAAACCTGTTAACAGTTATTTTCCACAATTAATCTGACATGCCAGACACCTTTGTAGTACTGGAAGTATGGTCAAGTAAATCAAGAATACAGAAAAATCCCTAGTCTCTTTTTTATAAATTGACAAAAATATATAGAAGGATTTCAACTGGTGCTAAATACTATGTGGAAAATAAAACAGGGTAGGGGGTAGAAATGGGGGTAGAAAAGGGTAGGGTAGATTAGTGGCATGGAAACCCTCTTCGAGAACTGACTGACCCAAGATGGCAACTTTGTGAAGATATGGAATGGATATTTGGGGTAGGGAAAAGCAAAACAAAGATTCTGGGGCAGAAAAAATATGAAGTGTGTTAAGCGAAAGGTTAGACTAACACAGATGAAGTGTAACCAAATCAGACTGGAGAAGTAGGCTTCATCCAGAACAGGGAGGACTGGGCAGCAAGTTTGTTTTATCTCATGTATAAGAAGCCATTGGGTGTTTTAGGAGGCATTGGGCATGATATAATGGCCATTCTTAAATGTGTCTTTAATTTTCTGTGGAGAAAAACCTGCAGAAGGACAGGAGTGGAGGTGGAAAAGGGAGAAGCAATAGTAGAAGCTCAGAGAATGGATGGTGGCTTGACTAGGAGGCCAGTGAAGGAGCAAAGCAGTGAGTGATTCTGGATGTGCTTTGTTGGAGGTGGAGCTCACTAAATTTTGCAGATGGGTTGGGTCTGGGAGGTGAAAGGAAGCAAGGAATCCAGGGAATTCCAAGTTTTCTTATGAAACATGGGTGGCTTTTGTGCCAATTATCAGGGGAAAGTGATGGAGGAACAGTTTTCTGGGGGGAAATAATCAAGAATTTTGTTCTGAAGAACAGACATACAGACCAATGGAATCGAATAGAAAATCCAGAAATAAACCCACAGATTTATGGTCAACTAATCTTTGACAAAGGAGCAAAGACTATGCATTGGAGCAAAGAAAGTTTGTTCAATAAATGGCGCTGGGAAAACTGGGTCGCTACATGCAAAAGAATGAAGCTTGACCACTACCTCACACCATACACAAAAATCAACTCAAAATGGATTAAAGAACTAGACATAAGACCTGAAACCATAAAATACATAGAAGGAAATATAGGCGAAACACTACATGATATTCACATCAAAGATATCTTTACAGACACATCACCCAAAGCAGTGATAGTGAAGGCAAAGATAAACAGAAGGGCTACATAAAATTAAAGAGCTTCTGCACAGCAAAAGAGACAATAACAATAACAAAGAGAAACCCCACCAACTGGGAGAACATTTTTGCACACAACACTCATGATAAAGGACTGATCACAAAAATCTGCAAAGAGCTGATGAGACTCAACAACAACAAAGAAAATAATCCAGTCAAAAAATGGGCAGAAGAGCTAAAAAGAAACTTCTCTGAAGAGGAAATGCAAATGGCCAACAGGCATATGAAAAAATGTTCAACATCACTTGTCATCAGGGAAATGCAAATCAAAACTACCATGAGATACCATCTTACACCAGTGAGAATGGCACATATTAAAAAAACTAGCAACAACAAATGTTGGCGAGGGTGTGGAGAAAAAGGAACTCTTCTGCACTGTTGGTGGGAGTGCAAACTGGTCCAACCACTATGGAGAGCTGTGTGGAGATTTCTGGACCTACTAAACATAGAGCTTCCATATGATCCAGCAATTCCACTCCTAGGTATTTACCCAAAGGACACAGAAACATCAATTCCAAAGAGCACCTGCACCCCTATGTGTATAGCAGCACTGTTTACAATAGCTAAGCTTTGGAAACAACCCAAATGCCCAAAAATAGATGACTGGATCAAGAAGATGTGGTACATATACACCATGGAATATTACTCAGCTTTCAAAAAAGATAAACACATGCAATTTGCAGCAACATGGATGGCGCTGGAAGGGATCATGCTCAGTGAAATAAGCCAGAAAGAAAAAGAAAAATACCGGATGGTCTCACTCATAGCAGGAATCTAGAAAACTTAAATAAGGGACCAGGAAAATGAATAACTATAAGAAAGTGAAAATCAAAATCAACAAAAAACTATGAACCAGAGACACTCTCTGGGGGGTAGGGGGTGGGAGGGGAGGGATTGGTGTCAAAATAAGGGGGTTGCAATTGTATGGGGAATATAAAAATAAAATTTATTATAAAAAAAGAATTTTGTTCTGTACATAGTAAGTGAGACATTTATAAGAACTTTGTTATTTGAGGATTTTGCCATAGTTGTTTTGTGGGTGTATACATGTGTCTCTCTCTATATATAATATGTTAGGAACTTTATTTTGAAAAATAAAATAAAGTGTGCTTAGGGACATTCAAAATCTGTTAGGCCAACCTGAATTTTCAATTATTCAAATAAAGACAAGGGTCCTATCTCACCTGAAGAAGTTACTGAGGTGAGACTAATATATAACACCCATGGCTCCTTCCTAAAAATAAGAATTTAGAGTGTTCGTAAAGAAATAATGTATTAAATTTGGTACTGGGTGTGAACAACTATGGGCATCCACAGGTGAACCTTTCACAATTGCCATCACCCGTATAAATACATTTCTCAAGAGAAAAACCAATGAAACCGTGCAAACTTCCTTCAGGTTTGAAAAAGGGAACTCTGGCCAAATATGCATGTAGGGAGGGGTAGTAGGGTAATTTCTTTCCTTTTTTTTTTTTTTTAAAGGAACATTGCATAGGAAACTGGAAGGTAACAACTGGAGCGGCCAGCGTGTAGTGGTCAAGGGCACAGAGGGTGGAACCCTAGTACCCGTGTTCCCATCTCACCTCCATTACCACGTACTGGCTGTGTGACTTGGTTCAAGTTCCTAACCTCTGGGCCTCAATTGTGCCATCTGCAAAACAGGGCTAACTGTATGTGGTAAGTCTTGTAATATGTGCTCCCTCCTCTCCCCCAGATTCCCCTTCTCAGCTTATGGAGATGTTACAGGCCCTCAGCAGTCAACCCTGGATGGGAGTTGCCTTGCTGAGGAAATTGTCTCTCCCGAGGTCACGCCTCTTTCTAGGGGCTGCTCACATTCAGTGACTGGTCAGTAGAGGGTATAAGGGCCTGAACCCCTGAGCCCAAAGCAGAGCTGCTAGAAGGACCTTTTCAATTCCAGAGCTGAACACCAGGTTAACTGAGCCACCACTTAATTTCAAACTCAACATCTCACTTTGGCCAACCCTTTTTCTTCTCGTCCTTTCCTCAGGCACTGATCCCAAGACTGTCCCTAAGAAACACCCAACCTGAAACATACAAGACTTTCCTCTTAGGGTGACCCTAAGAATAAAGAAGCCACGTACAAGAGTGTGTGCACACAGTAAGTGGGATATAAATATTGGCTGCTATTACGGAAGGATTCTCTTATATGAAGTTAACTCTTACAGTAGTCTTTGCCCCTTAGTCATGAAAGGCCTGTAGTAGTGGTGTGGGTTAATTTTCCATATATTATGTTACATACAAATAAAGGTAACTGGCTTGTTTTAGGTGATAAGTGAAAGAAATATATTTCTGAACGTACTTGTTGCTGTTGGTATGCCCTCATTCTAGATTGCCAGGGTGTTTTCTCTGTGTTTGCAAACTGACTAGACACCTTCTCTATTTGTATATTGGTTTTTTTTTTAAACTGAGAAAAGAAGGTGAATCATATTTTATTTGGCTGGGGTTACATCCATGTGTTGATGAAGTCTTATTCTTGACAGCATCTGGGCTCTTCTAAGATTAGAGGAAACAAATGCCAGAGTTTAGTTTACTGATCAGACAGGAACAGTTCTGGTAACCAGAGGAATAGGATATTAAACTCCTTTTCTTGCTGCATTTTTTTCTGGTTCTAGAGTAATTGATCCTTATGTGGATTCACATAAGGATCATAAGGATCACATGGACTAAAATATTGAACTTTTCCCCAAAAAACTGAAGGTTTTAAAACCAAGAATAACAAAGACACTTCCATACTTGAAAACAATGAAGATAAAACCATATCAGATGAAACTTGTAAAACAAATGACAAAAAGAAATTCAGGTTATGTATTAAAACAGAATCTAACAGATCTAGAGGAAGAATTGGCAAGCAAGCTAAAAATGTAGAAGCCAAAGTTTGTTTTACCTACAATTCTTCAAGGAGCATTCACTGTATAATTTAGTTAAAGCCATGCATACAACATACACAATAGGTAACTATGTTCTTCTTCTTACAATTGGAAGGCAAGAAAGTTGTGATTTTTATTCCCCCCATGTTTGTCTGATATTACTCCCTTATACAGAACCTTCACACTAAGAACAAAGGAGGTTGCCCTCCCTGCCCTGTCTGGTAGGACTTCTGTACTATTTGCTTTTTATCTACCCTGGTTCATTTGAAGGTCTTTGGCCATAAGACCCTAATCTACTATCCATGGCAGTTGGGGTACACATCTTCACTCCAGTGGGCACCTCGTTTTTCAGCCACAAGTTGAATAGATTGGGAGTGGCTGGCATGAAGCTTGAGTTTATCATCAGTGTCCACATACCTCACTTTCTTGGCATCATCACCGGCTTCCAGAGAAGACAAGCCATGATCTCGCCTATTTTATCCTGGTAGTTCACAGCCTGTCTCTATCCACACATTATCTGTCTTCTGGGGATCATCAAAATGGCCTTTATAGACCACAGAATGCCACTGACTGAATAGTTTGTGCAGTTATTTCTCCAACTCTCGCATTTCTGCCCTGGATTTCTGCAAGGAGTTCAGGGTTTCCTCACCAAACTCCCTCTTCAGGGTAGTGCTAATCTTCTCTTCTCTTCTGGAGCCACTCTCCCTCCTGGGATGGCCCATTCTCCACAGTCCTTCCTTTTGATGACTACAAACCGCAGGATGTTTTTCCCGACACAGCATGGGTAACTTTATTTCCCTTGCTATCCTCTTCCATCTGGTTATGGTGGGATCTGCAGCATGATACAGTTGCATTTTTATTTTAAGTCAAGTGATTTTGATATCAAAATGCGAAATGCTGGGCTTGAGAACATCTAGCCAACAAACACCAACAAAATTAACACAACAACTAGAGGACTTTCTTTCTTAGGAGCCTATTTGCCTTTCTAGGAGGAGTTCATTTACTAGGTCCAGGACTGCTGTTCAGGAGAGGCAGAATGAATGTGTTGGGGGCCCAGAAGATAAACTTCCTTACTTGGAATGCTCAGAAGCAGAGCAAGAGTGACCTCAAAGGCAAAAAGAGCTCACTTTGTGCACTGAACATGGTCCTGATGAGAGGTTTATGAGATGTGATGTGTGTGGTGTGAGCAATGCTGTCAATCTTGGCTTCCTCATTGACTCACTGAATGGCTTGAGCAAGTTGCTTAATCTTCCCTTCAAAGGAGTATTACTGGCTACAGCATGCCAGGGGCTATGTCAGGCACAGATGATTGTGCTGGGAGCTGGGCCTCAAGGGTTCTGCTCTTAGAGGATGAGGGTTGGGGAGGAAGCACATAGATTAAAAAAAAAATAGAACTAACACTGGAAGAGCATGAGAATTGGACAAAATCAGTTTTGAATCCCAGCTTCTCCTCCTTCTTCTGGGCCTTCTCAGGTAAAGTTACTTAAACTCATTTCAGTTTCCTTATGTGTGAAATGGAAACAGTAATAGCTACCTGCAGGGTTGTGTGACAGTTAAGTGTGATGTTACATATAGAGCTGTTTACAAAATGTCTGGTTCCACTGTACACACTCAAAAGTATTCATTAGAATACTTATCACAACCTTTTTGACCCTGCACCTTGAAAAACTCCATGGATAGAACACGATGGTTGAAATGGTTATGGGAATTGAAGACCTCACCTATGGGGTCAAAGTTAAACAATATACAATTTCTCCATCTGGGAAAATTCAGTCTCAGAAGTAATAGCATCTAGTTCTAAAATGATAAATAATGAGGTAAGAGGCACAAGCTAAGTCATTATATCAAATAAAACAAACCCTATGGACAGATATCAACACTTGAAACAGATAGTTTTAGAACAAATGGAATCCTCTATAATCTTATCAAGACTCAAAGGATATTTAACATTTCCCAGTTTGTTCGATGCTATACCAGTCCCATGAGACAGATATGTAAAGAATAAATGATTTGATGGCCAAATATGTTTGGATAATTCTACATATTCCATCACCCCCTTAGAAATTCACATTTTTAAAAGACTCGGTGAATTCCAGTAAAATGAAATAAATCACCCCTAAATGTTTTAATTCTGTGTCACCCAGTAATTTCTAACTACCTGACCAGAGAATGCTTCTTTTATGCAAAACCTGGCATTATTTTAGGAACACATTCCTCAGGTTTAGAAAGGTTTCAAAATGCCTGTATGTGTTTAGGGGTAGATCTCTAACCATTTGAAGTTATCACCATCACCATTTCTATGGAAGGCAGGTATGAAATACCCACCCATCACCCCATAAGCACTCTAAACTCAATGAGCCAAGCTTCAGGCTTAAAGAAATACCTCTGGCTACAAGGAACAGAATAAGTAGGAAAGGACTAAGAGTGGAGAAACTTGAGACCTGGTCATCATTAGCCATCATCATTATCATTGTTTGGGATTCACTGTGCGCAGGGCACACACATAAAGACCATCAATAAGGGGCACGTTTCCCATTCTGTAACTCTTGTCTTCTTAAGCCTGCATATTTTTAGTCATCAAATTTCTGTTCCTCTGAGCTCCTGGAAATGGGAAAAATATGAAAATGTAAACATTTGGGAAAGAAGATGCATGTTATTCCCTCATTATTATTTTAATTATCATAATCTAACTCACAAGAAACAAATGAATCAGAAGTCTCAAGACTGGATCTAGCTTCCCCCTTCCAGTAGCTTTGCATCTAATACTTGGTTTCTCTGGCTCTTGGTTCCAAACTATAAAAGGCATCAGTTGCCTCTGTTAGCTTCAAAAGTCCTTCTGGCTTTGTCATTTTATGATTCAAAATCTATGAAAATCTCATTATTCGAAGGCCAATGTCAATGCTTGCTATGAATCAAAAAGACCAGATGTTCAAATATAAACAACCAGATGCTCAAAGGACAACACACACTTGAGGACAGCAAGGGAATAGGGGGGCTGCTGTGTCAAGTACAATGAAGATATACAGTGCGCGGAAGAATTCAAGGAACACCTGGAAAAGGACTTCAAAACCACTAATAAGCGGTTGTTTAGTTTTTAGCATCATCAAAGGGAAGAAGACAGTTAAGTCAGACCATTTGATGATCCTGGTATAAAAGGTGGCCTAAGGGAAGGAAATAAAATACCATTGTCGAGACCAAAAGAACTATTTGCTGGAAAGCCATTGGGGACATTCTTTCCTAAATTGTCTTCTGAGGCAGAAAAACAAGCAGAGCTAGACATTGAGAATGTTCTGATCCCCATCCATGAGAAAGACCTAAAGGACCTGTAAGTACAGGGAACAAATCCTTGGCCTGGCAGGGATTGCCTCTGTGATTCCCATTTTATCAAGAATATTATGGAAGGCAGAGCGATGAACACAGGGCCAAAGCTGTGCAAGAACCCCAAACTATGCTACAGCCTTTGTCAGGGAAGCAGAAATTAGTGGTGTTCAGCAAATTGAAAAATCATGAATTTATCCATTTTTTCCTAAAGTGATGTTCAGACTCAAAGTTCTGAAAAAAAAAAAAAAACTGAAAGGAAAGAGGAGAAAAGGTTTGCTCCTTTCCTTAGATGTTAATACTGGTGATAAATAAAATAACTACCATTTACTACGTGTTTTCTATGTACAGTCTATGGTATACTAGGTGGGACTGTTTAATTTTGAACCTTGGTTCAAAACTTCTTAGCTGGTTGATATGGCAAAGTTTTTTAACCTCAGGTTTTTTTTTTGCCAAGGAATAATAATGGGGTCAGTATGAGATAATTAGTTAGAATAATACCTGGTCATAGTAAGAGCTCAACAAATATTGGCTATACAAAAATTAATATCAAGAAGTTTATATTTAGGGCCTCCCTTGGTGGCGCAGTGGTTGAGTTCTGGGCTGCGAAGATGCCTGCAGCCTCTGCAGCACCGGTTCGATCCCCGGCCTCCGGCGAAGGTCCCACATGGCGCACCGACCTCTGCTGCTGCCCACTGCTCCCCTCAGCAGTGTACTTCATCAGTCTGCCTGTTCTGTTCCCCACTCTGGCTCTGGTGAATTCTCTCACCCTCCTGCACTTCTGACTTTACCCAGTTCTTGTATAAATAAATAAATAAATCTTTTAAAAAGGGGGGGGCAAAGTAATCTCACCAAAATATCTTTTAAAAAAAAAGAAGTTTATATTTATTACTCTAACTAATTCTCAGTCAATACTATGAGTTAAGCACATAAACTAATAGTATTGCCAATTAACAGACTGGAGACATTGCAGTTCATAAAAGTGAAATAACTTACCCTGGTCACACAGCTAGTTACTAATATGTATTTCAGAATTGAAAAGGCTTGACAATAATAAACTTGTATTTTATTAATACTCTAAATGCATGTTGGATTTGATTTTATAAGGCAAAATGACACCACTGTGTTATAACTATAAAAAGTTTGAGTTTATTATGATGGATCTATTATGTTCACTCTGCATAAGAGGAAGAGGTAAGAGAGATACATTGAAACACTAGCAATATAGTATGTAGAACACAGTGTAAAAAATGCCTTGAATAATGGGCCAGTTCTGACTAGAAAGATAACCCAGAAATACATCCTGCATTAAAAGAGGGGGTGTGGGGCCTGCCCATGGCACAGCGGGTTGAGCTTCAGCACTGTGAAGCTGTCCATAGCCTCTGCAGCGCCAATTCAATTCCCGGCCGGCCAGGGAGAAACCCACATGGCACGGCAGACCTCTCCTGTCTCACTCGCTGCTCCCCTCAGCGGTGTATTTTGGTTGTCTGCCTGTTCTGCTCCCCACTCTGTCTCTGGTGAATCCTCTCACCCTCCTGCGCCTCTGGCCTGTACCCCAGCTCTTGTATAAAAATAAATCTTTAAAAAATGAGGGGGTCTGAAGAGAAGGGAGAGTCAAAAATCACCCATTTTAATACTAAAAAGTCCAACAGGTGGTTAACAGGCAGAAATAGGAAAGTCAACAAGGGAGTTGACAATGGGGAGTTCATTTTAGGGGTGTTTTTAAAATGTGCCCTTCCACAGGTGGACAGAACCTGGGATTAGTACTTTGGTAACTGGAGATTCGGCAAGGACTATCCTTGTGCCTCCATTTTCTCTTCTATAAAATGATTAGCTGATCTATAATTAATCCTTTGGATTCCTTGCAGCTTTCTAGAAGAAGCATATATATGAAATAGAGGAAACGGAAGATTTCAGGGATTAAAAAGTCAATGAATGATCAAGATACTTGGTCATTTGTCTGGTTTGGAAGTTAAAGAGAAAAAAAATGGGACAATGATTGTTTTTTTTTTTTTTTAGGATTACAGAAAACTGTGCCTTTTAAGAAATTACTTAGGCAAAATAATTATGTAGAATGGAGGCCACCTACAAATTAACCTAAGAAATCTAAAGTACAATGTGTAACAATGCAAGTCAAATAGCCTTTATTTATAGGACAGACACACTTCAGTTTTGTGGTATGATATGAAGGTGTTAGGGAAGTCCAGCTGCCCAAAATGTGGCTTCCTGACCCTCTTAAAATACTGCTTGGATTTACACTATTAAAATAAACCCCTTTGAATATACTTTGTATTGTAAAATGCGCATTTATTTCATATTCAGCTGTTGTCATGCTTTCTGGTAAATTAGTGCAGCAGGCTAACAACTAGCTAAGGATAGTCAACTGACGAGACAAAGATTGGAAGGGAGAGAAGGAGGGATCTCTCTGGTATGCATGGCATTGCTCAAGCCAGTACAGCAGCATATGGGTGCCTGGTAGGCTCCAGATACTCAGCTGGGTTCTAGAGACAAAAAAGGTAAGCAAATTGTGGTCCATTGCCTCCAGATGCTTATAGTCCAGAGAACACACTGCATGAAGAGCATGGGGCTGGGGGTGTTTTAAATATTACCGCAATTAAAAATAAAATTTTTTTTAAAAAAAGTAAAACCAGGGACACAGAAAGGGAAGATGGAGGGAGAGAGAAGATTCTCTTCCATCTCAATCGAAGGATTGGACATTAAAGAAAGGCTTTTTCATTTAGCCAGTGAATTCTCCTAAGGAAGTACTAAAATTTGAGTTGGTACGTTTGACACTCTGTAGGCTGTGGAATGACAGATAATTCAAACCTCCTTTAATTCAATGATTTTTTTTGATCTTTTGAAATTTAAATTAGTAAGATTTGACTGTATGAGAAATTGCAAATAACATCGCTGACTATGAAATACAAGTCCATTGCCCATTTTTCTTATACCCCCACCTTTCCCAGAACTTGATGGTATTTCAGGATTGCTGAAGCTGGTGGCAGAACAGGCAGCAGGAATTGGAGAAAAAGAGGAACTAGAAGGATAACTGACAAATTCTTCAAACAGCAGGCCAGAGGGGTATCATGTTTTCACAGGTGGCATTCAACACATACTCCAACTTCCAGTAATGGAGAGAATACTCCATTGGGACTTAAAAGACTTGGGGGAATCAGTTCTGACCCTGGTATTTATTAGCTAACTAGCCATGGGAAATCATAATAATATTCACCTATATTATGGAAAACTTACTATATGTTAGCCACTGCTACAGGTTTTACTTGCAGAAATATTTCTCACAACACCCACTAATGTAGATTCTATATCATTTTCCTATTTTACAGGTAAGGAATCTCAAACACTCAAGTTCAAGTTCATATAATCTGTCACTTGTCAAAGCAGAGATTTGAATACCGGCAATATTCATGTTTAACTAACAGTTAACTGATACTCCAGTTACCAAAGTTGGCTAGGCCCCACTCGTCTCACTTAAAAATGCAAATGTGAGACCAGACACTGTGCAGATATTTTTACAGCTTTAAAATATTATTTTTATGACATTAGTTATATGAATTGCTATACTTAATATACTTAGAGTTAATCTGTGCCTCTGAGTAGTCTGGCTTAGAGAAATGAGCGCTAATGAGAACTTTCTGAAATATGGTCTCATATTCTAACTTCAGTCAAGTTAGACCGTATTATTCACTGGTCTATCAAGAATGTTTCTCCTCAATCTCCGTCTATTGAAATTCTACCCATCCTTTAAAGGCCAGCTGGAATGCCATCTCCTCCAAGTAACCATTCTCCATCTTGGGAGATTTAGAATGGAAATGTATTAAACTGTTGAGGGTTGGGATTTGGGAGAAAAATCTGTGCTGTGAAAGGAAAAGATGTTTAAGAAGAAATAGAAAGTGGGAGAGATGCCCTTCCTGATGAGGAATGGTAACAGAACCTCAGTAATGGTGCTGATCTGCACCAGCAAAGTCTTCCCTGTGAGGGGCCATAGTGAAGCCACCTGAGTTTTATCCAGTGGTTCCTGGTGAGTAGATGTGAGATGAAGATGAATGGAGATATGTGAAATGTCTAGCAGTGTCTAAAAAAGCAATGACCATAGTATTTTCCAATCTCTGGGAACCTGTTGTAGGAACCTGATCATCTCCTGCGTGGTGAGGAAGGCTGCCATCCTGCCCAGGAAGGGGTAGGACAAATAGGCAAGAGACTCAGTAGGGAAAAGAGAACTCAGGAGCAGAAATATGGCAACACAAAGAAAAACATGAGCCAGAGATAGAAAAGATAAGAGAGAAAAAAGCAGAGAAGAAGAAATGAAAGCAAAAGGACACAGAAGGAAAAGAAAGAGGTTTAGAACTTGGAAATTTTTTTTCCCCCATTTCTTTTGCAAGATATGACCCAGAGGAGGAGTCCCAGAAGTAACCAGGTATAGCACTCAAACCTGGAGTGCCAGGCACTTGCCACTGTGCTTCATAGGGGTGCTGACCCCTGTCCCCAGTAACCCTGTCCATTGGCTTATCATGCTTTCTACCACTAGGTAGCCCAGAGGGTTGGAGGAAAGGAGAAGCCAGGAGATTGCTCCCGTTCTCTGCTTCGCAGGCATCTCCAGAAGTAGTCAGGCGCTCACTGAGGAGCCCTTCACAGTTCTGGCAGCCTCCTTTCTATCCCTCCAGCCCTAAGGGATAAGATGCATCCAGGAGTCGCTACTCTCAGGATGGCCTTGCCTTCCCTTGGTCCTACTTCCAGTTCTTTCAATACCTTTGTAAAGTATTCACTGCATGAAACTATCACAATTGAATTATCTTGGCAAGAAAACTTTACTTTCACTTGGAGTCATCCTCGGAGGTTCAAAAACAACTTTGCCAGTAGAACTGAAAGAAAGAAATCCCAGTCGTCCCAAGAGTCAGGACAGGTCTGGGCTCACTTCTCCAGTGCTTGATTGGGGAGCGACAAATTCACAGTACCTCACAGAGCTGAGAGAGACTCAGCCTAGGAACTATCCGTAAAATGACTAGGTTCCTGTCTATTTATGTCTATTCCTTCATGATTAACTATATTCACTTTGATCATCCTGAGCCTTTAAGCAATATCTCAGTTATATTCCTCCAAGGTTATTAAATGTTCACTAAAATGTTCACTATGAGTATAGAGGGCACAGAGTTAGGCGTGGTGGCCATGGAGTAAGCCACAAACATACAGGAGAAATGGAGGGCATTCTCAGTTTTCAGAAGTGTTTGCTTTTTGCAAGATGAAATATGTGTATGGTCTTTCAGGAGATCCCCTTGATGGGGATTCCCTTGAGTTTTCCCAGTCCTAGGAGAACTGTGGACACTGAGAAACTATTTTATTACAACTTCCATCTCTCCTAACCCCAGAGCTTTGTTAAAACCAGGCTCCTGTTCCTAGGGAATCCATAGACCAATTGGGGCACAAAGTAAGCACAGAATTGACCCTCAAGTCAGACTGATGCCCACAGAAGAGAATTCTGCAGGAGTTTCAGAGAGACTGTGCAGAGATCATAGGAGATGATAATTAAGCCGTCTATGAGGTTGTGACAGGTGGAAGGAACAAAGGGACTTTCTCGTTTTCTGGCAACGATTACAGCAGAATCAAAATGACTTGTGAATGGACAGAGGCTGCTGAGGTGTCCTCTGCTAACAGGGGTGGGAGGGCTGATGGGTGAAGACTGGAGAGGTGGAAAGGTGGTGGCCCAGCTTTGGGGTACTCTAAGACATTGGGACTGGAGGCCATGGGGTGTCGTCTAAGGATCTTGATCATCCTGTGGCAAGGTCACTTCTAAAGGTGGCAACTTTGAGTGCCCTGCAGTGGGTGGATTAGAGGGGGAGCAGCAGGAGGCAGGGGGAGGAACTGCGAGTTGGGGAGTGGCGGTAGGGTGAGGGCTGGTTTACACAGGAAGCCTTATTGACCATCTCTGACCGGGGCGTATTAAATGAACAGATGAGCTGCTTTTCTATCCATTCAGGGGCAAGTTTTCTCCGTCGGGGGAGAGGAGGGGATGTGGGGGCGGGGCGGGGGCTCGAAGAAGTGCCCCCTCTGCAGCTGGGCGGTAGGAAGGAAGTCTCCAACCTCAGAAGTTTCCAATCTCCCCTTGCCAAGGTCGGACAACTACAGGTGGACAACAGCGAGCCCCGAGGCGTCGTGGGGTTCCACGGCAGCCCGGGGCAGCCGCCGCGGCTCGTCCCCCCTCCAGGCCTGGGCGCCGCCGCGGGCCGTGCCGGGCCGGGCGCTCCCGAAGCTGCGCGGCGGAGGCTCGAGGAGGCCTGGCGGGCGGCGGCGAGAGGCTGTGCCCCAGTTTGTGTCCAATCAGGGAGTGCGGGCTGTGCCCGGAGCCGGGCAGCAACGCGTAAACAAACCCACGGCAACTCCTCCGCCCCCTCGGCGCGCTCGCCCCGAGCCCGCCGCCGCCGCCGGCTCGGCTCTCGCGCCCGCCCGCCCGCCCGGCCCAGCCCCCAGCCCCGCGCCGCCCGCACCCCCCGCTGCCCTGCCCCGCCCCGCCCCCGCCCGCGCGGGCTCCCTCACCTACCGCCCCACGCGCGCGCGCTCGCGCACCACGCGCCCCGCGCGGCCCGCCCGGATCGTGGCCTCCCGAGAGCAAGGTAAGGGCGACGCGCCGGGACCGGCGGCTCCCCCGCCCGGCGCGGCCCGAGGAAGTTTCTGGCGTCTCCGTTTTCCGCCGGGCCGGGCGCGGGCGCGCGGGCGGCGGGGAGCTCCGGGCGCCGGGCGAGCGCGCGGGCGGGGGCGCGGGGGGGCCGGCGCCCCGGGGCCCCAAGTTGCCCCAGCTGACATGGTGCGGGGGGCGGGCGGCGCGCGGAGGGGGCGGGCGGCGCGGCGGGGCCGGCGCGGGGCGGCGCGGGGAGGGCCCCGAGGAACTTTCTCCTTCCCAGAGGGGCTCCCGCCAGCCCCGGCCGCGGCCCCGCCGCGGGAGCGGCCGGCCCCGGGGCCGCAGGGAGCCCGTGAAATGTGTTTGAAGAAGCTGACGCAGTTGGTGACGCTCGCGGCTTCCTGACGGGCACCGGCCGCGGCAGCGCCTTCTCCGCGGCGGAGCCCGCCGGGTCGGCGCGCGGGCCCTGCCCCCGCCCGGGAGCCGCGCGCGGGCGCCTGTGGGGGCCGCGGGCTCGGGGCGCGAGCCTCTGGTCCCGGCCGGGAGACCGGCCCCGGCCGCGCGCGCCGCCCGCGTCTGGAGGAGCGCGGGCTATTATATAAGATGTCACGGCGAGCGGGGAGCGGCGGCCGCGAGGCGCGGCGGCGGGGGCGCGGGCGAGGGCGCGGCGGCCTTCCGCGCGGGCGGGAGGGGCGGGAGGGGCGGGCGCCGGGCCGCGCGGACCCACCTGTGCGCCCTCCGCGCCCCCTGTGGGCGCCGCCCGCGCGCGCGCCGGGGGCCGGGGGTGCCGGAGGCGGGCGGTGGTGCTCGCCGCCCCGCTCCCCACCCCGGGGGTCCCCGGGCCTCGGCCGGAACGTGCCATTTGCTCCCCGCCGCCTCGCCTGGGTCTCCACGCCCCTGACTCCGGGCGTTTGTACTTTGAAACATTTGTTTGATATGAAGGAAACTGCGTGTGCGGCCGTCAGAGTACGTCCGGCCGTGTGGCGGGGAGCTCCGGGGCGGGGAGTGAATCATCGCCCCGCGGATCCGGCGCCGATGATTCATGCGGGGTCCACGCGCGCCGCGTGCTCCGGGGCCGCCGGCCCGGGCCGGGCCTTCTGCGGCGAGGACGCCTGGAGGAGGAGGAGGGAGTGCAAAGGGGCGAGGGTTTGTTCCTCTCCCCTCCACAATTTTGGGGGTGTCGGGGTGTCGAGTTCTCCAGATTTCCCGAGACTTGTGTCGCGTCGTTGAGAGGGTGAGGAGCGTCCACCTGGCTGCATGCGGGAGGCGATGGGGAAACGCTGATTCTGATTCGCTGCTGGGCTCGGGCCTGTCTCATTCACAATTTGGATGGTGTGAAGTGAACTATCCGGCTCTGAAGGGATCCTTCTAGTAATTGCCTCTACTTAAGTACAGCTAAAGTAATTAGTAAAAACTTTGACAGTAAGTGGGTTTTTTTTTTTTTAATAAGTGAGTCCTAAGTAGGGAGTCCTGCTTATTAAAGACTTAGGTTTGGTTTTTTTAAAAAAAAGCCTAAAAGGAACCTGGTTTGCCATTAAGACAGAACTTTTCCCCACTGTCGCCACCCTTCGAGGCTTGCTTGACTCATTCCCACCCCCACACCACACTGGTGGGACCAGGAATGAAGCTTTATCATCACTTAGGAGTCACCTCAGGTGGCATCTACCCAGCAAGGCCTTCTTGATGGCATTAAGAAGCTTTCCACCCCTCCCTCCAGGAACTACTCCTTAGTCATGTTTTATTTTCTTAGTACTTAATGACTATCTTGAAATGATTTTGTTTCAGGAGTCTGAAAGTTGTGTCTCTTAAAGCTATTCTTTGGCAGGTGGTTTTCCCTGTTTTGTTTACCGCTATAACTCTAGCACTGGAGCAGTGTCTGGCATATATTGGCACTCAGTGTCTATTGACTAGTGAATCAATTCCTTTTCTCTGATTTCTCGGTAGGACTGTCTTCGAAAGTGGTAATGCCCTGCCTTTTGTAAGCAAGGCTCTAAAATGGTACAGTTCTAATTCTCTTTCTCTTTTTTTCTTCGAATTTTCTTTTGATTGATTTATTTCCACTTCCGTGCTGTTAACTTACAGCACAAGATGGATTTAAAGATCATATCGGGAGACAATGAGCATGTAGAAATATAAGGGATGTGGACCCTTCTCGATGGAAAGTATGTTGCTATGTAAGTCAGTGAATCATTAAAAAAATCTTAAAAATAAAAAAATTGAAAAAAGTATATTGAAGTAGAATCAGCAAAGTCAAAATTTCATGACACTGTATGTTTCCACATATCTTAGGTATGATATTTCTATATTTCTTCCTCCCCACTGCCTGTATACCAACCTCAAATTTAATTGCAGTTTGTAAAGGTCCATAGTATGTAGCACTTAATATGAAGTATGGATTTAACTAAATGAATTCAAGATTTACTTCTCTACAGAGGCCTTAACTTTGATTTGTTGTTAATTGTCATAACTCCACAGAAGAGTAGATAGGAGTTATTTAAAATTATATTTTCATCTTCTTAAATGAATGGCAAAGAATTAAAACTATAGTAAATCAATGATATAATGAAATATATATTTGAATGCAGTATTTTAATACTATCTCCTAGAGGAAAAGTTTTAATAAACTTTTTTATTGTTGTAAATAGTAAACTTTGGAGGCACATTAGCTGGGTTTAGTCTTGTAGCAATGTTTATAGAATTTACGCATCCAGAGTCACTGTTCATGAAGAATGGGCATCCAGCAGATCTCTTTCCATAACAGTAGTGTGACCCCTTTCAGAAACATAATCTCAAGAGTGAGCTCAGAGTTGTTAGAATTTTAAAGCTAAAAGGGGCCTTCAAATTCCTTGGTACAGTTCACTGCTTATTATTAATTCCTTTACTGAGGAAACTAAGGCACAGAGAGATGATTTGCCCAAGATACAGGGCAGGGATTAGAACCAGGAGTCCTGGCTTTTTTGAGGAACGTCCACAAATTAGCCATAGCTCCTGTGGTAGGGAGAGAAGTGGTTCCATTATAGTCAATTGTCTGTCTCTTGCTTTTTGAACTCTCAGAAAGTAAAATGATGTCATTCGACTTTGTACCCTTCCACATACCTTGGATATCTAAGGCCTCAACAAATAGTTGTTGAATGTGGCTGGAGAAATGTATTTTAAGTTGAAAATATATTTAAGAATTGAAAAAGCAGGAAAACATCTCTTTTCCAGATTGAAGAAGTTTTTTTGACAAGAGTTAGAATGTTGTCAGTAGTTAACGTTAGAAATTTCCTGATAAACTACTGTTTGATTTTCATGCCTCGAAATTTTCACTCCTGCCTTCAAAATGTCAGGTAAAATGGCTCATAACTTATTAGTGTGTGCTTGTTTAGTATGCATAATTATTCACTGGAGAAACAGTAGGAGACAGGAGTTAGGACATCTGGTAGGTCTTGCCTTTGCCACAGTGTCCAATTAGAAAAGCCTAGAGTTTACAGCCAGACAGAATTTTGATTGAAGTTCAGCTCTGCCTCTAACAAGCAGGTTTTTCTGTAGCAAGTTACTTAGCATTTTTTTTTTTTTTTGAGCATTCTTTCAGCTCTGGGATGGGGGTAAGATCACCTGCCCCTCAGGGCTGTTCTGAGACGGGGCTGATGTATGTAACATTCTTGTTGAACTTTAGGCACTTGAGACAGGTGCACTGTGACTTCTGATGGCACTACATTCCAATGAATCCATCATAAATTGAAAGTATCTTAAGTCAAGAATGCACTTAACACCTACCGAACATCATAGCTTAGCTTTAACTGACCTTAAATGTGCTCAGAACTTGAGTTTCATTTCAAAAGAAATTGCTCAGCACAAGCAGGACATGTGGTCATTTTATCGAGATGATAGGATATAAAAACACAAAGCACAATATCCGAAAGTGCTGGCAACACACTTCCTTGAGAGCATCCTTCTTACCCTGATGATTGCCTGGCTGGCTGGGGAACTGTAGCTCAGCCGCTGTCCAGCATCCTACGAGGGAGTCTGACCATGTATCATTAGTCCAGGAAGAAATCAAAATTCAGACTTCCAAGGAACTTTCCATGGATGCCTGTGGCACTTGTACCATCGTGTAGTTGAAAAATCTTAAACCATCTTCAGTTTCCTTGAAGGACTGTAAATGGTAATGGCTATAATATGACGTGATTTAGTGACCGTGGAAGCTGCTTAATTTCTCAAAGCTTCAGTTTTCTCAATTGGAGAAATGATGGGTAGGGAGGGAGGAAGGGAATTAATTGATCTCTAAGATCTCGATCAACTGTATAGTTCAAGAAACTCATCAAGAACACACAATTCTGCAACTTTAGGTTTTTTTTTTTAATTCAGTTTTAGTTTAAATAAAATGATCCATATAAACTTTGTCTAACAAGAGCATTTGTAAAAATGTCCATATCTAGGCCTTCCTCAGAATTTGGCATAATTAACTTTGATAATCATAAGTGTATTTACATTATTTCATATATTATGTGATGGATACAAAGTTATCTTGAACATTTGACCCTCTTATTCAGCTTACTAAATATCAGGTAGTAAAAGGAGCATATTTTTCTTTGAGATACTTAAGAATCATGCAGGGCACATAGGAGAGAAAACCAAAGGTAATATTACATGGAAGAACTGTTACAGACACAAAGAAAGTACTTTGTGATTTCAGAGAAGGAAATACTTTTTCTAGACAGAAAAATTTAGGAAATCTTAATTAAGGAGCAAGACCTCCAAGAATTGGTAGAACTTCAGCTGGTAGAGATGTGGGGACCAGCCTGTACTTATTCTTGAAGGAAGGGATATCTGAACATATCTGGGAATGGAGCGGAATGTGGTTAAGCTGGGGGTGAGGAACCTGGAGGTAGGATAGTGGGACAGAAGGCTGCATGGCAGAATTGGGACCATTTTAAACATTGGGCTAAAGAGCCTGTCTCATAGGCAGCAGCTCACCATCAGAGGCATTTCTAAATGAGGAAATGGTGTGATTATGGCTTTTCTCTAAGAACGTTAATCACAGTAGAGGAGCCACAGGTAGCCCCAGTTAGGAAGCTCCTAAAATAAAGTGTCTGTGACTTTCAGTGGTTTACTAATAATTTTTTGACTTGATGATGCTGCAAAAGAAATATGTGTTCAGCAGAAACCAGCACAGTGTTTTCCTGTGATGCTGGGCAGTAGCAGTGAACTGCTCTCGCAGTCAGCCATGCAATCATGAGGGTAAACAATTGATACGCCACAGTATGCTATGTGGTCAGCATTTTCAGCTTAGATACTTTCTGCTTACAGTGTGTTTATCAGAAGGAAACCCCATTGTAAGTAGAGGAAGATGTGTATTAGTCTCCAGAAAAGAAGCCATGAGAACCTAAATTAAGGTGGGGGCAGGCCTGTTGTGTGCAACAATGGAGAAGTAAAAGCAACAGTTCTTGCTCTTGTTGGCTAATCAGATGTGGGAAGTGAGGGTGAAGATGGAAGCTAAGTGACTGGGTGGTGATAGCAGAAATTGAAATAGGAAGGGCACCTAAAAAGGCACCTGCAAGTAAGGAGTGTGCAATCATAAATATTTTTCTAATTAATGAAAGTTATTTTAAGTGTGGGATTGGGATTTTGTGTGTGTGTGCCTCATCTAAATGAGTGAATGGGAGCTATTAGAAATAGAGAAAGATTCGGAAGCATTCTTGTAAAGGGGATAATGGAGCTGTGAGAAGTACTCATAGTGTGAGTAAAGAGTAAAAGGCTAGGGCAGAGCCTTGGAAAATCCAATATTTATGGGCTTGGAGGGAGGCAGAAAGGCTTGGTGAAATGTTGAGAAGAAGCAGAAGGAGAATGAAGGAAATAGAGGGCAAAGAAAGGTGAAGAAGAATTTGGAGGTGACTGAAAGGGTAGAGAGACTGAGTTTAAAGACTGGGAAAGATCATTAGATTTGTCAATGAGACCATTGTCAGTCGCCTTGGAGGGTCAGGGTCATTTGGACACTGGGGACAAAAGTCAACCACACCCTGAGGGTTCCTGAATGAGAAGGGCATGTAGAGAGGAAGTGTAAGTTCTGGTTGGACTGTGAAAACCCAGAGAACAATAGCTTGTGGCAGTGAGAGCCTGTGCAACTGTCGTAAACACAAAACCATGTGTTGTGAGTAGTGTCTGTCAGTGGGGAGAAGGGACTGAAGCTCAGGCATGGGGGGTAGAGGGTAATGACTGTGCCAGACTCTCCTCGGGTAGGAAGGATGGGAGAAAGTTAGGGTGCCAGTACATAAGATTGCCCAGGACAGCCTCAGTTCACACCTGTACCCCACATTAACTATGGGATACCATTTAGACAAAGATCATAAATATTTGTACATAGAATGCCTGTTCTTAAGTCTAAAAGAAAGTCCCTTCTTAAATAGTAAATGATTTGCTCATAACACAAGTAGTTTATTCATGGAAAAACAGAGGTGACATGGAGGAGAAAAGAGGTTCAATGAAGGCAAAAAGAAACAGACTTCGGGAGGAAAGTTGGAAGCTGGGCAGGAGGGTGGCTGCGTTTGAAGTGGAATATTTCTCTTCTATTGGGAGAAGAAAACAGGGACAGCAGGTTGATTTGCTCAAAGTAAGTTGGGAGTGAGAGGTACAGTAGGGAGGTGGTGGAGTGTGGGAATGGCTGAAACTGACAGTAGATCTCAGCATGGTAGGGAGCCAAAGGTGATGAGGCCTGGCGAGTTGTTGAAAAGCCTTTCTTGGCTTTTCTCTTTGTGGTAGAATTAATGTATTCATGACTTTCTCCAGCAATGCTCAGAAAACTGGAAGTAAAGATGGTATGAGCGTCACTGAATCTGCCTACTCTATATGAGTCCTCCGTTGAGTAGAAAGGCAAGTGAAACCAGAAGGTTGATGAGCTGGGAGAATGATCCCGAGATCTGAGATTGTGTCGTGCAATGGCTGATTGAGTAAGATTGAAGGAAAAGGAGAAATGGAGATATTGAGGGGTGGTTCTGGGGCGGCGGGGAGGGGGATGAGGAGCTTTCAGCGTATCTTATCTTTATGGAGGGATTAATTATGGGCGATGATGTAAATTCCAAGTAGGACTGAGTTTGAAGATGGTAAAGTGACACAAGCATGGATAGAAGGTCTATAGGATCTATGAAGCCAAGGTGTTAAAATGATTATATGTCAATATCTTTTAAAATTCTGGAATACATTTAATAAAGCCTTTCTGAGATTTTAGTTCATGGAGTTGGAACTTACCTTAAGGATAGGTAATTTATTTTTTCATTTAAAAGAAGAAAAAGCTTAAGTCTTTCAAAAACTTTCTCGAAAGAGCTTGACTTGCCCCCTATCACTGATATGTGTGGTAGAACTGCCTTTGGGAAGATCCACAATCCCCAAATCACTGTTCAGTGTTGCTTCATAGGGCAGAAGTGCCCACTGAGTAAAATGTTACAAAACCTTAGAAAGCTTCCTTACCATATAGCTTGCTCACAGCTTTTAGGAGACCAGTGTTTGTGGGCCCAGAAATCCACTCAGGAGAGCTTTGGAATCTAATCCATGTGCTCTGCCTTCTACCTGAAAAGCAGATGACAAAAGCACCTCTTCTTCCCCACTACAGGAAACTGTCAGGTGATAGTGTGATTTTCCTCAGTTTTTCCTAGGGAGCAAGACTAGATGAAGCCAGAAATGGCTTTGTCCACTCCCTACACCCTAGTCTAGACTTTGCAACAACCTACTGGATATAATGTTGAAGCTGAAGAGCAGAATTACTCAGGCTTTTGCCTTTCACTGTCTCGAAAGAGGCTAAATCTCTCATACTTAATAACTTTGAAAGAAAAGCACCATTCATTTGACAGCTGATTACCCAGGGCTGACTCATTACCAAAAAAAAAAAAAAAAAAACAACAAAGTTCCGCCTCTGATGGGAAGAATATGGTATAAGGGGAGAAGCTAGTAGTGAATATAGAATTTCCTTCCTTTGGAGACCCTTATGAGTGGAAAAGAGGTGTTCAGTCCCCTTGAACATAAGGCTGTTGGCCACTTATAACTTTCTTGCTTGCATTTGAGTAAAACTAAATTCTGAAGCAGCAGATTCATTATTATGTTAATTGAAATGAATGAAATGACTAAGGATGCTTGCCAACAGGTCCTTCCTTCACCCGTTTCACAGTCATAGTTAGAGTATCCTTTCTGCGTAGGGAACAGAGGAAAATCACAGATGTCATAGCAAAGACTGCCAACTTTGATAACCTGCTTTTGTGTTCAGAACTTTAGAAAAGTAGAAAGTTCTTTCTCCTCATAAAATGTTGATTAAATATATGGCACTTGGAATTAATCCTGATTTCATCACTATTAGTGATCTTACTCATTATTAAGTGCCCTACTTTTCTGTAGCGTGGGAAAAAATAATACCTATTCTATTTCCCAGGTATACTTGTAAAAAGCTCTTTACAAATAATGCTATCAAATAAATATAAGGCATCATTATTGTCATAGGAGATGCCAAAGTACTGAAGTATAAGAACTTTTAAAAAAAAGTGTTTTGAATAAACCAACAAAGATGACTATTGAAATTTGGTGGGACTGCGGGACTCTGTTTTAAATACTCAAAATACTAAAACATGATAACATTCTCCCTTTATCCATGTCAGCAAGTAGAATAGTTCTGGCCAAATGAGATTAAGCAATGTGTTTTATGACAAATGAAATTCCTGCCTTTTCATCTGTTTCTCTTCTAATTATTACAAGGTATTTTACTGTAGAATATATCATGTAAAGGACTTTTGAAACAAATGTACAGTTTAATGAATTATTAAAAAGTGAAATATGTCTACCTCCCAGTTCAAGAAATATAACAATTTAATTTTTCCCCCATAGAAATTTTATTGTCTTCTATTAGATGCTTGGGGTTTTTGTATTTGGGGGAAGCGGGGGGTGAGGGAGAGAAATTCTGAGTAACAGGTCCAAAATAATGCTCCTCTTGAATAGAATTAGATCAAAAAAATAATATCAGTGTTTTTACTCTGTAGCTATTTCTATAACTATGAATTCAGTGTTTTAGGACAAGTCCTGGATTTACAGCCTTGAAGATCAAACTCTTCAGGCTAAGCATCTTCAGATTTGAGTCCTGTAGATGGGAGTGGATTTCCACCAACTCTGAATGTCAGGAAAGTCTTCATGCTTAATTATTTTTTAAATATTCTGATCATCCCTCCTTTGCCTTCTTTAGAAGCAAAAACAGCTAAGACTTTAAAGTTGAAAATGACTTTGTGCAGTAGTCAAGTACATGGCGGAAGATTATCAAGGCAAATACAGTTCAACTCAGGCTGCAGTGGGCTAGATTTTAAGTGGCAAGGAGGAGTCAGTGAAACAGAAAACCTTAAGTTTTTCTTAGTTATACTTTAATGTATTAAGCTGTAACATCTGTTAAAACTAAATAAGTCAGTAAATCAAAAGTCTTATAGTATACAGAAAGGGATTCTCTTGAATACTTTTTTATGATTAAAGGATAAAATGATGACAAACATTAAGATAATTGAGGAAATAATGTTAGCTCACCAGGTATGTGTAAAAACAAAGCAGCAATGAGTAGGAAAAATTGACAAAGTAAGACTCATCTTTTGGGGAAGTTTCTATGGCTGTAAGATTTAGTTATTTGGAGGACTGAACGTGTGCCTATTCTCAGTCCCTCCTGCAGCGCCACTTTTGTAATGGCGAACATGAGAAGAGGCTGCAGCAGATGGAAGACACCACACATTTTTGGAGGATGAAAAGGAGACAGACCTGTGATAACTGACAGTACAGTGAAGAAAGTCGATATTTAAGTGCTCTTAGAGGAGGTCGGGAATGGATACTGGGAAGAAACAGCCAATTCCCCCTCATTATCCCAAATAGACTCTTTGGGATTAGAGGCTTTGGAGTGGGGCAAGGGATAAAATTAAAGGATTGAGTGAAAGTCTGTAAAAGGAAATAGACCCTTACTTCACTTCCTCCACCCTATGTAGCAATACGAAATCTTTGCCAGAGATTGGACATTTTTCCTTTGGAGAAACTAGTGAGTCTGCATTTAAGACTATCAGGCAAAAAAGAGGGTGAAAGTGACATGCTCAGCTGAAAACAAAAGGATTTAATGAAAGTGTGCATACCAAACCTAGGAGTCCTTACGCTCTTATGATTCCTGCACCTACATCCTAGGCTAGCCAGGTACTTACCAACATGACAGGATGTTGAAGGACTCTTCTCTGCATAAAGTGAGCAGCCTTAGAGAAGACAATTGGTACTTGAGGTCCCACAGTGAAAAAGCTGACGTACTACCCATTCTTCCTACAGTGAACTCACTAGTCAACTTACTCTCTAAATTCTATGAACATGGAATTTAAATCAGCATTGTAGTGCCTCATTCTTAAATACAAATAGACAAAGGAATATGATACATTCAAAGAAGCCTTCACAAAAAACCAGCACAGACTAAAAAAAAAAAAAAAAAAAAAAAACAGAAAACAGACATGCTAGGAGAAGAAAATGAAAATAATCAAAACTAAACTATCTGAAATTAATATGTAAAGAGATGAGAAGATACCATAAAAAAAGAATAGGGCCTATAAAAAAGTGATAAGCAGATAAGATGGCAAGATCAAACTCACTGGAATAATTGGAAGATAAAGTAAAAATAAAAGCAAAGGGGTGGGAAAATGGAGGACGGAAATGCCAGTTCAGCAGGCATTCTATCATATGAAGGAGAATTCCAGAAAGAAACTACCCACAGAGAAAAGTAAGGAGGGGAAATTAGCAAAGAAATAAATAAGACATAGTCCCAGAACTGGAGAACATACATTTGTAGATTAAAGGGTTCACCAAACTGTCAGGGAATTAATTAAAAAAAAAACCCACACAGTCAATGTATAAGAAACATCAAAATGCTAAGGAAAATGGAAATATCCTCAATTCTGCAGGGTCAAATGCAAAAAAAAGATTGGGAATTGGAATGGCACCAGAGTTTTTAACAGCAGTACTGAAAACAAAATGGACAATGGATTAATCCCTTCAGAATTCTGAGAGAAATTATTTTCAGTCTAAATTTTAAATACGGACTGTCAAGTGGGGTGTAGAATAGATATTTGCTGGATATTAAGGTCTCAAACTATTTTCTACGCATTATTTTACAGGAAACTGCTGGGTGGCATGTTTTACCAAAAGGTTGACATAAAGTAAGAGTATTTATGGGATTCTGGAAACAGAGAGTCAAACCCAGGAGAAATGCAGATTCTATGAGAGCAGTTTCAAGATGGCAGCGTGCCGCAGCCTGGAGAGATGTGATCCAGATTGGAGTCAGAGGAGGAGCTGCTCCAGGAGGGAGTTTCCAAATGAAAACAAAAACAAAACTGGTAGATAATTTGTCACGTTGGGCCAAGTGTAAAATATTCTCCAGCAGGACTTTCCAATTCCTATAGAGCATTTGGGATGAATTAAGAAAATCCTAGTAAATGACAAAAAGGGCATCTGTAAACTCCAGAAAAATAAATAGTTGTACAAAAAGGATACCTGGGAATGAAACCAGCTCAGCAGTAATAATATTTGCCTAGGTCAAAATAATGTAAATCACTAACATATGAGAGTATTCACATAAGCTGTTATAGTAGAGATTCTGCAGGACTGACTTAAAGAACAAAGAAATTTATCTTTACCATGAGTGACGGTTTAAGGATGAGCACTTGAGTGGCTTCATATCTCTGCCCCATGCAGCTAGCTATTCGGGAACACAGATTTCTTCTGTCTTGTTACTCTACCGTTCTCTAAAGCATGGACATGATCTGTGTGTTTAAATCGTGGTGGTAACACATCTCTGCTCCCAGAATGGGTAAGGGCAATGAGAGGCAAAGGTTTAAAGCCCAGCCTGTAAGTGATACACATTACTTTCTCTCATAGCCCAGTGGCAAAATTTTAATCATATGGCTTTATCTGCGGACAGTATTCAAAAATACTTAACAACTGGCAGCCCAACCACTGGTCACTCAGAACATGGATCTACAGAGTGGGGATGCTGTGGAAGGCGAGTCCCTGCTGGATCACATCTTAACTGTTGGTCTGGACTATGGAGACTGGGGGAAGGGGAGTGTCCCAAGAAGGGATTGAGAGAAGCTCACGTAGCCACCATTTACTAGTCTGTGAGGAAGTATTTTAATAACAATTAGCATTAAAACATATAGCCTTAGGGTCTCCCTGGTTGCGAAGCTGCCCACAGCCTCTGCAGTGCAGGTTCGATCCCCGGCTGCTCCCCGGCCACCAGAGGAGGGTCCCACATGGTGCGCAGACCTCTCCTGCCGCCCGCTGCTCCCCGCAGCAGTGTACTTCAGTCCTTCTGCCTGCTCTGCTCCCTGCTCTGGCTCTGGTGAATTCTCTCACCCTCCCGCGCTTCTGACTGTACCCACTGCTTGTATAAATAAATAAATAAATGTTTAAAAAAACAAACAAACATATAGCCTTAGTGTTAAACCCTGACTGATGTATAACTGTAAGAGAGGGTGGAAAAAATGGTGACATAACTGTATTAGAAAGCTGGAAAAGAATAAGCTGGCGCCTGATAGGATATTCATCCTATTAATTAAGAGATAAAACCTGAAAAGTAGTAATTCAAGAACTATCAGAAATATGTATTACAGCAAGATGGATAGAGCAGGAAGGGATTATGCTAAGGGAAATTAGAGGGAAAAAGAAAAATATTGAATGGTTTCACTTACAGGTGAAATATAGGGAAACCGAATGAAGGGTCAGGAAAAAGACAAAACTTAAAGGGAAACCATAAATCTAGGCATATGGGGGTTGGGGGAGAAGATGGGTCAAAAGAGGGGAGGGAGAAGCACAAGGGACTATGATGATGGTGCACGGGTGTTGTGGTAGTGGGAATATTATGGGGACTAAGCCTGAGGGGGAGGAGTCAAATATTGCACAAAAATGAACACCAATGTAAGAAAATAAAATAAAACAATCCAAAACTTCTAACTGTCCAAGACAGTCATTACTAAATAACATTGAAAAAGTGGTTAAAAAAAAAATAGCGCTGGAAGGGATCATGCTCAGCGAAATAAGCCAAAAAGAAAAAGAAAAATACCGGATGGTCTCACTCATAGCAGGAATCTAGAAAACTTAAATAAGGGACCATGAAAATGAATAACTATAAGAAAGTGAAAATCAAAATCAACAAAAACTATGAACCAGAGACACACTATGGGAGGTGGGGGACAGGGAGGGGAGGGGTTGGGGTCAAAATAAGGGGGTTGCAATTGTATGGGGAATATAAAAATAAAATTTATTATTTTAAAAAAAAAATTCTACTTGCCCTTGTTGGGCCCTCTATACTGCTGAGTAGACAGTCCCCCTGTGTGTGACATGAATCATTTTATTGCTTTAATATTTAATCTGATCTACTGCACCAAATTTACAAGATTTTTCCAAATGTATACACATATGTACATGTCTATGTGTGTGTACATATGTACATACATATTTACCTGAATGAATATGGAGGAAAGTTAAAGAGACCAAAGAATATAGATAAATGTTAAATATCTGGGATAACAAATTTGGAAGCATGCACAAAGCACATGGTTTATCTGTATTGTGGGTCTCTAGCTAGTAGGAAACAGATTGAATGCATAAGAAACATATAAGCCAGTATTGAACACATCTGTATTTTTAAGTAGTATTGGTGTTAGGAATATATACATGGAGTTTTGAAAAGGTTTTCCTCAACCCTGTAGAAATATATGGATATTTTTAACTGCCAAAACAATTTCATGTAGTTTACAAATGAATAACACCCACAGAGAATTGAAGAGTGCTCTTTTTTCCTGAGGTAATGATTTCATGTTTTTCCTTATAAGTGAGGGGACTTAAGTTCTGCTGTGATGTGTCAGACAACCTCTCCCACCTCTTCTACACTTTAGTTTCCCCATGGATAAAATACAGTTGGTCTAAATGATTACCAAGGTCATTTTGAATCGTCTATGATTCTGGAAAGTTATGAAACACAGGCTGTAACCATGGTGAGGAAAGTTGATTGGTGACTCCAAAAATAGACTTATTTTCTCCTTCTGCATAACATTGATGCTCTCCCATTGAGTAAATCACTCTGTGTCTATTGCCTTAATAAACCAATTTTTTTTCTTAATGCCAAATGCTCAAAAGTGAATGAAAGATTGTCTCAAGAAATTTCAAAAGAACAAGCTCTTGCCTCTTGTTTTAAATATAGATCTGAATTATTGTGCTCTTTTGCATTCGTGTTGTAGGTATTCAGAAAGCAGAAGGTGGTGATTTGGTAAATTTAGAAACTATTTCACATCGGTTCCTGCTGTCTTTTGTGTATGTGTGAGAACCCCATTCAAAATATGTCTTATTTATTCTTTCCTTAAAATATGCTTCCCTTCATTTTTGCCTTTCTACTGGCAACAAGTCTATATCTATAAATACTTAAGAGATTTTGTCAGGATCCTTAGGTAACAGTTATTTTTCTCTGCTATCATAGAGGTAATCTAGTCAGTCATCATATTTTACCCCTTCATTCCTGTAGTTTCTTGGTATGTTGCATCATGAGCTTGTCCTCAGTACAGTGATGTCCTCAGGGTCACTGTAAACCTCTCTGAGGTTGCAGGGTGCATGGCCATTCCATGGCCTTGGGAACTGATCCCTGTCTGGACCCTGTCTTCAGCACTATGCCTGAACTGTGACATCTCGCCCTTGTGTGGCCAAGCATAGTGCTGGGGAGGTAGAAGCTCCCTGCCTATTATATGTACACAATGGAATACTACTTAGCGATCAAAAAAGACAACTCATGCCATTTGCAGCAACATGGCTGGAGGGAGGCGGGATTATGCTAAGAGAAATAACTCAGAAGGAAAAAGAAAAATACCACTTACAGATGGAACTGAGGAAAACCCAACAAAGGGTCAGGAAAAAGACAAAACTTGCAAGTTGACCATAGACTTGAGGCAAACAGCTGGGTAGAGGGTTGGAAAAGTCAAAAGAGTGGCCGGAAGAGCACAGGGGACTCTGGTGATGGCTCACAGGTGCTATGGTGGTGGGAGAACTTACGGGGACTACACCTGAATGGAGAACAATGATGTAAGAAAATAAATAAAAAAGAAATTAAAAAAGAAAAAGAACCACCCTGTCTGTGAGCATCCATACTTGATCCTGCCCTTTGATGCAGCAAATCAGTTCATTACATACATATTTTAAAGACCTAGAGAAATACCAGAAATTAAGTTTTCAAACTCCTTATTATATAAGAATATATACCCAAAGTATTACAGCTCTGAGTTGCTGTGTGAGATTAGACAAATCATTTTATCTGAGCCTCAGTTTTCTCTGTAAAGTTTGAATTTGATTTCTGAAATGCCTTTGGTTCCAAAATTCTTTTACCTTTTTCTGTAGAGCTTTGTCATCCTCTCTCCAGCTCTCAATGACTGATGGCATCAGTAGTTGTAAACTTCAGCAAGTCTCAGTCATTTCTCATGGCATTTCCTCAGCCCAGGATTGTTCATTTTCCCACCCCGTAGGCATTTCTAGAAATGTTTAAAATGCACTTATTATGATTTTAGACCATTTATTTTTCTGTATATCTTGAGACCAAATTAGCTGAACAACTCAATTTGTTTTGCTTGTGTCCCTGGACAATAGCATAAAATAAATAAATCATTCTCTTTTTTTGTAGAAATAACAAACTTTTTTTTTTTTCGGCAACCATTTGCTGTGAGTCTTTATTAATGAGAACTAAGCAAGTTAGACATTATTTACCTCAGTTTTTGGGCAATAGTAAGAGGGCAGGGTAGACACATACCCATGTTCTTCATCGCCAACCATGATGCTACTTTTAATAGTCTATCCAAACTGTTGAAACTAAAAACAATCTTTGGAAATGGAATTAGAGAGTGTTCTAAGACAGGATAAGTTTATTCATTCGAGAATAAATTGAGTGCCTACCAGGTTGTCTTTGGGTTATCACTGAGCAAAACAAAGACCCCCTCGATGTAATGGAGTTTTTCTAGTAGAGGAAGACAGATAACAATAAGCATGATAAATATTTGTGGTATGGTTTGCTAGACAGTGATAAAAGTTATGGAAAAGTGCAAAAGACAAGCAGGAAAGGGGAATAGAAGCTGGTAGGGAGTGGGGAGCTAATTTGCAATATAAATAAATGGTCAGGCAAGGTGGTGAGGTGGATGGAATGTGCCTGCAGATTCTGTGCCCACTCTAGTCCCTTCTTCCTTCTAGTATCAGTATATTTTAATTTTGTTCAATTATTTTCCAATGATCTCTTATACCCTACTTCCCCTCACCACCTGCCAAAAACATGTAAATCATTTTAGTAGTTATGTATTAAAGTCTATGGATTGATATGGAAACATAAGTAATTTGAAAAGACACCCAAGCTTATTTTTAAAAAGCTTTCTGGATCATAAACTAATGGTATGTTGGAAACTTTTATATCTCTCTAAAAGGACAAATTCCCTTATACTGGTGAATCTCAAACATGTTTGCATCCAGAAGGCACTCCTGAGAATCATCTAAGTCTGTGGCTTTCAAAGGAGATTCTCCATCCTGACGTGGAGAGACTGGTGTGTTGTAAATGTTGCCTTACTCCCCTCCTGTCCCGAGAAGGACCAGCCTCTCACATCCAGAAAGGCAATAGCTCTGAAATCCTATTCATGTAAAACTTCATTGAGTGTCTGGTAGTGCTCAGTATGCATGAGTAAATGAATCCCACAAATATAAAGCCTCCCAAACTGCTGATGCTTCTGGGGTTTTCCTCTGCATCTAGGCATCCAGTTCTTAAAAATTAGAGGCATATTTGGTTTTAGGTATTTTGGTGCCTAAAAGAGATAAGTAAATTGTTTTTTTACCCTCATAGCACCAACTTTAAACAGACTTTCTGGGGAAGTAGAAACTTTATTCTCTTTACCTGGGTACATACTGCCATTTAGAAAAGAATTTTTCAGTTTCTTCTGAAGATGACCCATCCATCTATTCATTCAGTAAATGTTGCTTATCTGCTAAGCTCCACACACTGAGGGGATCTATAGCAGTAAACAGAGCAGTCAGAACTCCCACATGGACCAAATATCCTAAAAGGTTGGGACAGTCACAAACTATATAACCTGTACAATTTGGCAGTGGTGAAGAGTGCTGTGGAGAAAAATTAGTCCATAGAAGACTAGACATCATTTCCAGCTGGAAGCCAGAGTCCGTACAATGTATGAGGGGTCCCTCCAACTCCCAGATCCCAGTGCCCTCTCAGATCTCAGCCACAGTGACCTCCTTGCTTTTCCCTGGTGTCAGCATCATTCCTGTTCATGGCACTTTGTTCTCTCTCTCTATCCTCTCTTCCTTTAGTTAAGACTTACTCCTCATCCCAGTGGTCTTGGCCTAGATATCACCTCATTGGTGATGCCTTTCTGACCAGGTACCCTCCTTGTCCACCCCTGGCATCCTTACCCTGCAGGGACTCACAGCCCAGCAAAGGTGACCATATGCCACCTGCTAGGAACATTCAGTGGCAGAGCAGCATCACTGACTTTCTCACCAGGACCAGGCTGCCTGCAGGTTGAGCCTTCTCTACCTCTTGCTATTGCTGGGACAGTTCTCAGTAGAGGCTCTGTCTAGAGGCAGCACCATGAGAAGTTGTCTGGCCTCTTCAGTAGTATGATCCAACCCTGAGCTTAATTAATGGGAGCTCCCAGTATGGCATTTGTGCATGTCATGCCATGAGATAGCACCTCCTATGGATTGCACGAGGTCCTTTGAAATAGAGGGTCCTCTTTCAGATGGGTTATTTCTGCCCTGTGACTTTTGACTGGGTGTGTTTGGTGTGTTTAGTCTGCTTCTCCTCCTTGGCAAGGTCTTCTCTGAGATATTTCTCCCTTTCATCGCCCTCTGCTCCTGCCTCATCTGAGTTCTGAGCTTTCAGTTTCACTGACTATGCTGACCTTTTATATACTTACTGCTTTTGTTCAGAAACTGAAACTGCATCTCATACATCACTGGTATCTGTCTCATTCCCATTTTATTAAAAACTTCACTCCCCACCCCCTCGTCTCTACCACTTCCTGGTCTTAGAGCATTTAACTGAACATCCTTGCTTCTGTAGGCAAAGTTCCAGAGTCTGTGATTTTCGTGACATAATAAACATTTTAAATGTGATTGTTACAGGTTGGTTTCCCTGGAAGCAGACTCTGGGGTCAGGTGTCCAGGATGTTTATTAGAGAGTACCCTTTGAAGAGGGGGAAGGAAGCAAGGGGACAGAAGATAGTGGAGCTGTGGTGCAGAAACAGTGACGACCTCGGTCAGCCCCACGGGAGCTGTTCTGACATTGCCTGCTCAGAGCTGCCTTGACTTGGCCCAACATGGCCAGGCCTTTGCACTCCAGCAGCCCCTAGTCATTGTGTGCTGGCCACCCCATTGGGGAAGTGCATGGCCTTGGCAGAGAGAACCTCTGAGCTGAGGCCATCCCTGCAGAGTCCAGCGCTTCCCAGCAAGACTGCAAGGGGTTTCAGTGAGGCTGGGGGGGGGGGCGAGGCGGCGGGGTCTGGGCTATGCCTCCCTGTCCCTTCCACATCATTGATGCACGTGAAATTAAGTTATGGTTTCATGATGCGACACTGTGTTGTGGTTAAGATGCAACCTCCAGGGCCTCCCTGGTGGCACAGCGGGTTGAGTGCCGCACTGTGAAGTTGTCCACAGCCTCTGCAGCATGGGTTCAATCCCAGCCAGCCGGCGAGAATCCCACATGGCAAAGCAGACCTCTCCTGTCTTGCCCGCTGCTCCCCTCAGCAGTGCCTTTCAGTACATCTGCCTGTTCTGCTCCCCACTCTGTCTCTGGTGAATCCTCTCACCCTCCTGCGCCTCTGACTGTACCCCAGTTCTTGTATAAATAAATTTAAAAAAAAAGATGCAACCTCCACTGTCAGTTTCAGTTTGATATTGAAAGTTCTCATTTCATGGGAAGCATAGGCTGTTAGAGCCCAAAGAGGCCATAGAAAAATGGGATAGTAAAGGAGAAGTCTTAGTTTGGCCTGCTCAGGCACAGACTCCAAGACCAGGATTTGTGGTAAAGGGTTGTATTCGAGAGTTCTCCCTTGCAAGTGAGACAGGGCACAACAGGGAGCTGACAAAGGGCCATTTTCAAGAGACTGGCTGCTGTGGACACAGGTGCTCACTCCCTTGAGGGAATTCAGGGGAAAAAGCCACGTGCTTTAGAGGTACCCTACCCAAAAGCTGATTTGCCCATCAGCTTACTCCTTGACAGGAGCTGTTTCCTTAAAGGCATTTCCCTCTCGTTTTGTAAGTGGGTCCCACCTGCTCTCAGGGTTGGGGGCAAAGCCACAGGCATTCACTGAAAGCAGCTGCAGCTTGTACAGGGTGAGCCTTGGGGGAGCGGAAGGAGGGCAAGGCAGTGCATTCTTCTACAGGCATGGCCCTGAATTAGAACTCTGGAATCCTGACCAAAGGCCAGGGCTCTTTATACTGATGACTGAACATCTTCCTACTCTGTACCCAAACCTGTTCTAAGGAACCTACTGTGGAGAGTGAGGGTGCAGGAGGAGCAGGGGATAGTCACGGTTTGGGGAACCGGTCGAGTCGGAGGGTCAAGCATATGCGTCTGCAAGATGAAAAGACTTAGTCATTCACATCAACACATGGAGAAGATACTTAAGTAAGAGCATGTCACATCAGTGCTATAAAGGGCTTCTCCAGAAGGAAATGTGATGCTTTGTTTTATCTTTTAGGAGATTGAGTCGACAGCAGCCTCAGTGAAAGTTTTGACTGTGGATTGATGTGGACTGAGAGGCAGAATAGCACACTGGTTAAGAATTGCTGGGGGGGGGGGGGGGGCCCTCCCCTGGTGGTGACTCTCCTGGTGGCGCAGGCAGTTGAGTGCAGCACTGTGAAGCTGTCTGCAGCCTCTGCAGCGCCGGTTCAATCCTGCTGGCCCGGTGAGAATCCCACATGGCGCAGCAGACCTCTCCTGTCTCGCCCGCTGCTCCCTCAGCAGTGTATTTTGTCAGTCTGCCTGTTCTGTTCCCTGCTATGGCTCTGGTGAATCCTCTCACCCTCCCACACATCTGGCCCATACTACCCAGTTCTTGTATAAATAAATAAATAAATCTTTAAAAAAAAATGGGAGGGGGGCATTTTGTGTGGGCCAGCTTTCATTCTCCTTCCTTCTCTCAGTGGTCATTGGACAGTGGGCAAATAAACCTTGGTTTTCTCCTTATAAAATAGGGCCAGTAAGAACCGAATTCACTGGGGATGTTGAAAGTATTTATGAAGTAATTGATGTAAAAATATTCAACTGGGAGCCTGCCATGTAGAAAGAACTTGATAAACATTAGCAGTGGTTGTGATTATTGTTGGCAGAGGAGAATGATGAGGTTAGATCAAGTGGGAGGATGATTAGGGTACGAGATTGGGGGAGCAAGGGGAGAAATGCTGTGAAGTACAACTTCTGGGATACTGGAGAAGTGGTGGGGAAGGCCACACTAAGTCAACAGGAGCTCCCCACTCGGAACAAGTTCTCATGGGAACCTCGGTCCCATCAAAGTGAAAGTTTATGGGGAAACCCAATATGTAAAAAAATATAAACAGAGTTACTTCTTTGAAGGTGGAGTGGGGAACTGGGGTCTTTCTCTCCTCCTTCCTCAACCACCCACGGGCCCTGAGGGAATTTTGAGAAACCCCAAAGCTACAGCACAACAATTTCTACGGAAGGATTTTCAAAAGTCACTGTAATACCTCATTTGTTCTGTAATGAGTTAGTTTTCCAGAAAAACATTTTTTTTTTTTATAAACTCACCTGTGGTGAAACTTTTCCTTATGTGTGTTACCATTTGCCTTCTTAACAAAACTGAATGGATACCATTTAATCTGTCCTTGATGACTTTTGATTATAGTAATGAACATTTATATATTGATCTATGTTTTAATGTGGTGATTTCCAGCCTCACGGGTTCTGAAGAGTTAGGAATGTTTACTCGTACTATGCTTTTTTAAAGATTGATTGATTGATTGATTGATAGATACAAGAAGTGGGGTGTAAGCCAGAGGTGTCAGGGATGAGAGGATTCATCAGAGACAGAGTGGGGAGCAGAACAGGCAGATCTACTGAAACACACTGCTGAGGGGAGCAGGGGGCGAGATAGGAGAGGTCTGCTGTGCCGTGTGGGTAGCTCCCTGTCCAGGATCGAACTCATATTGCCTGTGGTTAGCTTGATAATGCTGAGACTTAATAACCCCTGTGCCACCAGGGAGGCCCAATACCATGCTCTTTTTTTTATTATTTTTTTTTTTTGGTACTGTGCTTTTTAAATGGTTACAAGCAGTGGCCTGGCATCAGGGGGAATGTCCTGTGCTTTGGAGGCAGACTGTCCAGGTCTGTATCCCATACTTGCATCTTATTAGCACTGTGACCTGGGCAAGTACTTAACCTCTCTTTGCCTCAGTTTCTTTTTCTATAAATTGGGAATAATAATCATCCTTACCCCATTGGGTTTTGGTGAGAAATAATTTATTAACATTATTGCTTAGAATAATGCCTGCATATAAGAAGTGTCATACAAATACTGTTGTTTTTTTACTACTACTACTACTACTATTGCTACTGCTAATATATCTGTTTTTATAAATCCTGTCTTCTTAGATAAAGCTAAGTGTTAAATGTGAACTCTGAAGCTAAAAAATCTGGATTTGAATCCCACTACCATTATGATCTTGGGACACTTAATTTTCTATGATTCAGTTTATTTGTCAAAAAAATGGGACTAATAATACAAATGTTCGCAGGATGGTTGTGAGTATTAAATAGGATAAAATCTGGAAAACCTTTAGCTCAAGAGTTGGCACATTGTATCTAGCCATCATTATTATTATGAGACTCCAAATGAGGGATACTGTAACTATAACGTACTATAGAGACAGAAGTTGTTAATATATTGACCTCTCAGAAACCTTTAGAAAGTTTCTCTTGTTAATGAATTGTTTTTCTCTCAGGATTCCTTTGGCTATTTAGTCTTTTGTGGTTCCATTCATATTTTAGAATCATTTGTTCTATTTCTTTGATGAATGTCATTGGAATTTTGATAGGTATTGTATTGAATCTGTTACTTGCTTTCAGTATGGCTATTTGAACAATGTTTATTCCAATCCATGAACGTAGTGTATAGTTTTCATTTTATTTTATTTCTTTAGGACAGTGTATTATAGTTTTCTTTGTGTAGGTCCCTTACCTCCCTTGTTGTTTACTTCCAGGTAATTCATTCTTTTTGGTCCAATTATAAATAGAATTATTTTCTCAATTTCTCTTTCCTCTGATTGATTGCTTGCATGTAGAAATACAAAATATTTTTGCATATTGGTTTTATATCCTGCCATTTTAATGTATTCATTTGTTATTTGCACCTAAATCATTTCTAGTATATTTAGTGTTAATAGAAATGAAAGCCATGTCAGCAACCCCCATCAGCCTAACAATAATTAGCTTTTGAATATTTAATCTATAAAATATTTCCACAAACATTTATTGAACTATATGCCAGACCCTGTGTTGGTCACTAGTAGTAAAAAGAAACATGATGATCCTGCCTTCAGGAAGTTTAACAGCAGAACTTGAAAAAAATGGGTTTGATTAAAGGACAGTGAAAGGTAGGTACAGACATTTTCTGAAGAACCTTCTGGGCATTTTCAAAGATTTTAAATGCTAATTGCTCTAATGCATTTTTCTACTTCAATCCCCATGAAAAGTTAATATCCAGGAAGAGATGATAACTTCTGTGAAAACCAATACTGGATGTTATAAATATAACTCTTAAGCGTGTCAACTATGTTAGGGGTTATATATATGACTTGCATATATATTTGGACTTTAAGTCAAAGAGAATATTTTTGAGACCTTTGAAGGAGGATTAAAAAGGGAGAAAAGGGTTAAGCAAGTTTCCTACTCTCAGGAAGAAACAAGCTGAGAAGGAAGCAGCAGGAAGGGCAAGCCTGCACAGAACCTCACACGCTGTACTCTCTCCGCCTTCTCTAGCCTGAGCAGCATTCTGCCTCTGTGCCTTTGCATATGCTCTGCCCTCTGCTGGGTATATTCTTCCCCAGTTATCTGCAGTTTAGTGTTTCACCTCATTTAGGTTTCTACCCAGTGTCATCTGACAAGTTGTCTCCTTTGACCACCTAGTACGTAAGCTCCCTAAGAAGGGGGTCTTGACTTGACGGCTCTATTTCCTGAGCTGATAGCATGCAGTGGCTCACTGTAGAACATATTAATAGGAACATTTTCTTTTTTTTAAAGATTTATTTATTTATGCATACAAGAGCTGGGGTACAGGCCAGAGGTGTGGGGGGCGAGAGGATTCACCAGAGACAGAGTGGGGAGCAGAACAGACAGATCCACTGAAATACACTGCTGAGCATCAGGTGAGACAGGAGAGGTCTGCTGCGCCATGTGGGTTGCTCCCTGGCCGGCTGGGGATTGAACTTGTGCTGCAGAGGCTGTAGATTGCTCAATAGTGTGGTGCTTAATCCCATGTGCCACCAGGGAGGCCCCAGTAGGAACATTTTCAAGGAACAAGCTTTTATCCCAGAAAGTGTTAATGCCTAAAATTCTTTTAAAGAGGAAAATTTTCAGCCTGTAATCTACTGATATTCAATTTCAAAACTTCTTAGGGTAGAGAGAGGGTGCAGTTAGCGATAGTATTCTGTATTCTTCTACTAGAAGATTATGGGGAGTGGACAATCTATTATTGCATTATTTTTTGATCTTTTACTTTTTTTCTATTTGCAACATTTATTTTGTCAAATTAAAAATCTACAGAAAAGTTGCCAGAGTAGACTCACCATTTATTTCCATTTTGCCCCATTTGCTTCATATCTCTATATCACCTTATTATTACAAATCCCTGAGTAAGTTGCACATATGCCCCTCCACCACTAAATAGTTTGTATCACTTAAGAACAAGATACATTTACTATATTCAGGCAGTACAACATTGAGACAAGTGTTATCAAATGTGCAGACCTTTATTGATGATGTACTTCAGCATTGATATTCATGTAACAACAGAAAGGAAACCTCAACCCAGGAAACAGCCCAGAATCACACATTCTGTTTAATTATTAAATCTATTACTTCTCAATTTTTCTTTGTCTTTCATGACATTAATATTTTTAAAGAAGACATTTGTTTTACAAAATGTTCCTCAATGTGGACCTCTTTTATGTTTTCTCATGATTGTAATCAGGTTATGCTTTTTAGCAGAAATTTTACATAGGTGCTGTTGTATCCTAAGTGCATCACCTCAGAAGGTACTAGATGTCAGGTGGTCTCATCACTAGTGATGTTAAATTTGAGCACTGGGGGCGGTTTTTTTTTTTGGCCACTCTAAAGGTATCTTTTCCCCTTTGTAATGAATAATCTGTCCAAAGAAACTTCAAAACTCTGTAAATATCCTACTTGTCAATAAAGTTTCATCTAATGGTTTTAGGATCCCTAGAGATTCTTACTTGAGTCCATTATAATGATGGTGGTTACAAATGGTGATTTTCTAATTCTTTCATTCCTTATGTATTTATGATTTGTCATTCTATTATAAAGAAAAGCTTATGACCTCCTAATTTGTTTGCTCTTTATAAATATGGACTCATGAATATTTTTCTTTACATTCAGTGTATTATAATCCATTGATGTGATTCATCTTATGCCCAAGTTGTCCTGAACTTGCCCTATCTAACTGTACCGAACCCTAGTGTCTAGGGAGAGAAACAGCTAATCCCAGGAGTAAGAAATATCTTTAGAATGTTCACAGTGCTTCTGAAATTTTAATTGCATACAAATCACCTGGGACACCCCCACCACCACCACCAGATTCTGCATTCCTAACAAGCTCCCTTGTGATGTTGATGCTGGTAGTCTGTGGGCTGTAGTTAAAGTAGCAAAGTTATAGAGCAGTCTATAGGCTGATCTGGAAGACTTAAACCAAGTCTTGCTCTCTCTGCATTATAGGAAAAATTTACCTCATTGACATGGCAGAAACTGATCTTTGGAAGAGCATGTGGACTCCATTAGTTATGGTAGAGAGGGGAACCACACCTTAGCCACTGAATCCCAGAAATCAAGATAATGAAGAATTCTGTATTCCATTCACTCTTTCTTGCTTTGGCATTTCCCTAGAAATCCTGATCATTCAGCTCCCAGCCCCTAGGATCAGGGGAAATAGTGATGCCAGTAGAAGATGTGTCTCTACCAGCGTTCTCCATTAGTCAGACCAAACTTTATTGATACCAGGGAAGTTAGGCAATTTGAACTTTCCTCATCAAAAAATAAATGTCCTTTTTTTTTCCCTCTGGCATTATGAGCTTCAGAAACTTTGGGTAAGATAATTTGTATTTCCCTTTAAAGGTCATTTCCAGACTGATTTTTGTTGGCACTCTGGCCATCTGCAGTTTGTTTGCAACCCACTCCATAAAAATTCCAAATATACATGGTATTTTGTATTGCTTAAGTAATCCTGTTTAATCTGTTTACATTTTTACCAGTAATCCTTTTTTCCCCTGACATAATTTCATTTACCCATCTGTCATCTGACTTATATTTCCTCTAAATTCATTCTATGAAGAGTTGATGGGATCATCCCCATAGAAGAAGAGAATTGAACAAGTAAGGTAACCCTCCATGGAGGTCTTAGAAGATGCATTAGAAATAAGAGGACTGGATGTTTGTGTGTCCCTTCTCCCTTCCCTAAATCTATATGTTGAAATCCTACTCCCCAGTGTGATATTAGAAGATAGGACTCTGGGAGGAGATTAGGATTAGAATAGGTCAGGTCGTAAGGGTAGAACCCTTTTGAATGGGATTAGTGCCCTTCTATCAAGGATGAAAGCTTCCTTTCCATGCTCTGCTCTTTCCTTTTGTAGACTACAACAGTAGATTACATCTGCAGACCATAAAAGGGCTCTCACTAGAACCAAACTCTGCTGGAACCCTGATTACAGACTACCAACCTCCAGAATTATGAGAATAAATTTAGTTGTTTTTAAGCCATACAATTTATGGTATTTTGTTATAGCAGCCTGAACTAAGACACTTGCTGACATAAAATATGTCATCCTAGTTTAGCAGCTACTAATCAGCATTGGGAAATGAGTGAGTTTGGAACCAGTGTGCACATGCCAGCTCATTTAGCAGGACTGGAGTATTTCCAAAATTAGTGTTTTGTTTTTGCTTGTTGTTTGTTTTAATCTCAACCATTTGTATCTGTTTTGGCATGTAGAGAGATAGCTGATAATCATATTAGACTTCAATAAAACTTAGGCAGTTTCTGATTTATAAATGATTTATAACTTCATAGGTACCAGTAGGCTCTCCTAGCTCACCCTTTCTGGGAGGCTGACCCCCACCTTCCTCCTTAGGGATGCTGGATATACTTACCCTTACTTTAAAGAATCTACCTGCTGCTAGACCCCTCTTCTCTGCCCCGAAATGCTATAGCTCTTGTGATCTCTGTGAGTCACAGCACATACTTACATGCTTGTTGAACTAAGTGGCATTAGGGGATTTTATTCTTCCTTTCTGAGTAACATGTGTTACAGAAGGATGTTTAATATTGTGAAAACATTACCTCTAAAAGATAACCTGGAAATCGCCTAGTGAGATACATAAATAACTAGTTACCTTTTAAGTCTTCTTTGTTAGAAGATCCCTCCTGAAGGTTCCTAATATCAGATTGTATAATTGGCTTAGCCTGGTAAGAGATGCACAGCGGTTCAGTGGTTGCCATAGAAGCACAGGGCCCACAGAACTAGTGGTCTGTGCAGGCTACTATCAGGGTGTTCAGGGGCTTGGTCCTGGCTGGGTGCCAGGGCCCTGTGGCAAGCAGAAAGGCTGCTCTACTGTACCAAGTGCTAGACACCTGCTAACAATTAGACCACACCTGCGCTCTGCTGTTTGGTCTCTCCTTTCCTCCTGTGAACTACTCCTTGAAAAATCACTGAAAATCTGAAATGTTTAAGATTCTGACCCAGATCTCTCTGTATCTTTATACCTTCTGAAAACTATGTATGAATTGTAGGAGAGCAAGTTTCAGCTATTCTTCCATTCAAACAAATATCTCATTTGTAGACAAATATCTCATTGTGAAGCAGGTGAGCTGCTTCACAAAAACAAAAACAACCAGGAGGATTGTGGTAGCATCCTCCACAAATCGTGCTTTAACATGTAGGCACTAACAAGTGTTTGCTAAATAAATGCAAAATGCAAAAAAAGCAACAACAAAAAAAGCAAAGCGAAAAGGAATGATGACTGAGTACATTTTGTTTTCATTCCCCATCTTATCAGCTTTTTCAAGGCATCATTTTAATTTCAACAAACTTGGATCCTTATTATATTTCCCAAACTGTATTTGAATGTTGCTCAAATGTCAGGCCCTGGCTGTTTTACACACACACACACACACACACACACACACACACACACACACACACACATATCCATGGACTGACTGGCTGTGTCCAAATACGGAAACACATACTTAGTTGATGTGATTAGATGTGGGAATTGGTTGTTTGTTGAAGAAATTATGTGAGTCCTTAATCTGGAAATTATGTGTGCCCTTAATCTTACCCAAAAAAGTCTTGAGATTATGTCTTAATACACATGACAATGTACTGCATTAATTTTCTTACTATATTGCTATAGGGATTATTATAAATCTAGCCAACAATTATTGAGCATCAGACAGATCTGTGCTGGACCCTACCTGTCCCTGTCTTCAGGTGGCTTACCATATGACATGATAGACTGCATAAATATGAAACATCAATACTAAAACTAAACTAGTTCAATATCAGGTGTTTGGGTCTCCAGGAGCTCTCAAAGTAAAAGAGACTTAAATGAGGTGTAAAGGCAGAAGAAGGGACAGTTTGCCAAGATTTGGACTTGCACTTGGGCTTAATGGATGAAGAAGAGAAGATAGGAGAAAGGGAAAGGTCTTTCTATTTAGTGGGGAGCAGTATAAGAAAATGCTAGTGGTCTGCATTCAGGTTGTGTTTGAATGGGATTAGTGCCCACACTGTATTCAGTGTGAAGCCTGGCACAGCTGTAGAGGTTCTTCATTGGAAAGGGTGGCTATAAGGTGGTGAAGCTTGTCTGGTACCAGGCCCAGGGGTGCTACACTGCTGCAGAGCGAAGTGATCTGGGAAGTGCTTGACCAGGACAGTTCTTGAGCTGCTCTGCTGGGTTCCACTTCTGCCTCCATCCATTATGAGCTGTGTCATCCTGTTTGTAACACATGCCCTTTGTGCCATGGTTTCCTCATTTATCAATATGAGGACAGTGGTTGTATTTATCTCTTAAGTAAGTTTGCAAAAAGGAATAAAAGAAATAATAATCACAAAAAGTGCTCATCACAGTGCCGGGTACTTGCTGGAGCTCATTACATTATTAGTTATTAGGCAAGAGAGAGCAGTAGCGGTAGCTGTGCTTTAGAAAGCTACTTGGATAGGCAGAACAAGTTGATTGAAGCTTGAGACTTTGTGGATGCCTTTTACCTGAATGGAACTGAAGACAATTTTATAGGTGTTCCCACAATTTCCATCTTTTCCAGGAAGGCTCAGGAAAGTATAAGGATCACACATTGAGCACAACCATCCTGTTTGTACCAGATCTCCATTTCACAGATTTTAGGAATGATCATGCTTGACAGTCATTCAGAAATAATTTGGTCAGAGTAACTAGCAGTGTCACTTATAGCTATAGTTAGAGGAAGTGAATTATTGAACCAGAAGTAACTGGAAGTTTGTTTGCTTGCTTTTTTTTTTTATCTTGGTTAATATTTTATATTGTGTACCTGGAGGCTGGTATACTGAGGGATGAGATAGAGAATTGAATCTGAATACATCAAAATGGAAAATAACTATGAGTATCCCTACAGAATTGTAGTGCCTGACTTTGATAACTCACACGTGCCAATTTCTGTGTGCTGTACTTACAGTTTGGGTAGAAAAGAAAATGGAGGGTGGCTCTCTATAAAAAACAAAATTCTAGGGCCTCCCTGGTGGTGCAGGCGGTTGAGCGCCACACTGTGAAGCTGTCTGCAGCCTCTGCCACGCAGGTTCAATCCCAGCCGACTTGGGAGAAACCCACAGGCACAGCAGACTTCTCCTGTCTTACCCACTGCTCCCCTCAGCAGTGTATTTCATCAGTCTGCCTGTTCTGTTCCCCACTTTGTCTCTGGTGAATCCTCTCACCCTCCCACACATCTGGCCTGTACCCCGGTTCTTGTATAAATAATCTTTAAAAAAAATTGTATTTGATCCTTCAGTGATAAACCATTTTTTAATTAAGATATATACATTTTTTGACATAATGTTATTACACACTTTAATAGACTACTACATAGTGTAAACATAACTTCTGTATGTGCTGGAAAGCCAAAGAATTTGTATGACTTGCTTTATTACAATATTTGCTTGATTGCAATGGTCTGGAACCAAACCTGCAGTATTTCCAAAGAATACCTGTACGGAAGTGTGACGTATTCACATTGTTGTTGAGGGTGGATATTATAAATGTCAACTTTTAGAAGTTCAATTCTATTTATCCAGTTTTATTAATAATAGTTTATTGTTGGATTACATTCTATGACAAAGATTTCCTACAAATATTTTTGCCTGTGCTTGTAAATTCAGGTTTTAATTACAGAAATTCTTTCCTTTTCCAGTAGAAATGAACACTCCACTTAAAACTTCAGACTTCACTAGTGAAAAGGATTATAGAATAAATTGTTCAGGAAATACTGCAAAGGAATGGTAATCTACCTATTTATAATCATCAAGTTTCAATTAACTTCCTTGTCAGTATTTGTGATGAGCATCAGCCTTCTAAAATATTTAGGAAGTGAAGTATCATTGTAAGTTGTTCAAATCAAGAACAATTATTGACAAAACTTAACATTTTTAAAGCATGTGAATACATGTAATCATTCACTTCTGTGGTTTTTTTCTTACAGTTTTCTTAGTTTTGTAAACTAAAATGCCCGTATTTAAATGACCTAATATCAAAGCCCCCTCTTTTGTAATTCGACAATATAGGTACTGAACAGACCTCAGTCTTGATGACTTGTGTGAAAAATACTTTGAAACTCTTTTACCCTGCTCACAGATTCTTCCTGATCAGCAATAGAACCATTATCCAAAAAGCTAGAAAGGTAGAATATCATCCATACCTGACAGCTACATAGATTTTTCTGTTTAGTATCTTAGAAATAGATGCATCCCTCCTTTCCCGTAGGCCATCAGGCCAGATCTGGTTCCCACAGCGGCAGTATCCTTTTCAAATGTGCCCTCTCTCTTTGTAACTGCTGTCCTTCAGAAGACATGGACTGGTGAATTGTCACCACCCAGTCCTTCAAGGCCTCTTCTCAGATCAGAATCCAGGCAACTGAAGTTGGCCACAGTGCAGCTGGTTGGCATATACACACACTCCACTTCTCTGAGTCAGGTCCTTGCAGTACCACCTGTATATGTAAGCAGGTAGCTTACTGGGCCTCCCCTGGTGGCGCAGCGGTTGAGCACTGGGCTGCAAGGCTGCCGGCAGCCTCTGCAGCACCTGTTCGTTCCCCAGCCACCAGCGAGGGTCCCACAAAAAAAAAAAAAAAAAAAAAAAGCAGGTAGCTTACCAATCAAAGCCCTGTGCTTTCTCTGAGATCAGCACTCTAGACTCCCAAGTAGAATGGGAACATTCATTTCATTTTCTGTCTCTCGCTCTCCCCTCTCTCCATCTCTACACCTCTTCTGCCACTACCATTGTTTGGTGTCTTGACTCACAGGTGAGAGACTAACCCTGCTTTTTGGCAAACAGAATAGAATGTTTTTGTTTAGTATTCCTTTTCTCTTTGTTGGCAGACTTTCTCCACCTTCACTAAGAAGAATAAAAGATAGTCCCTAACTCTGAGCTGTTTGATGATGATGATGATGATGATACCACCATCTTTTGGTAGTTAAGCTGCAATATTCTTCTGCTCATCGCCTGGAAAAAGAAATCATAAAGTAAAAATGTTACACTAAGAGTGTTCTGGTTTGAACATGTCATCAAGAGCTTATTGGGATTGTAGAAGTTACCAACCCTGTAAGTACAGGAAAGTTTTTCATTGTGATTGTATACATATACATGTTCATAAAGCTATTCTTTATGCCAGGGATTGGCAAACTGTAGCCCAAGGGCCTAATCTGGTTTGCCCTCTATTTCTTAAAGTTTTATGGGAATACATCTATATCCATTTGTTTACATATTGTTTGGGCCAGCTTTACCCTATATGGTCAGTGTTCAGTGATTGGGAGAGAAACCAGAAGGCCCACAAAGACTAAAATGCTTACCATCAAGCCTGTTACAGTTAAAATTTGCTTACCCCTGCTCTAGGAAGGCTTCCAAATTGTGCCACCATATAACTGAGGATCTGCAAGGACCATTAGAGATTATGTCCTCCAAGTCTGAAGTGATTTCATAAATCAAAGCTCAATGAAGTAATTTTCCAAGTATCTTTATTATTTGATGATTTCTTTTAAGGAGGAAATTCTTTTCCCAAAAGCTTTTCTTATTGTGGAACACAAATTTTGCCGTCTTGTCTTAACCATTTTTAAGTATATAGTTCAGTGGCATTAAATACATTAATATTTTTATACAACAATTACTATCATCCAACTCTAGAATTTTTTCATTTTCCCAAACTGAAAATCTCTACCCATTAAACAATAACTGCCCCCTCATCCTCTGATCCCTGGCAACCACTTTTATACTTTATGTCTCTATGAATTTGACTACTCCAGGTACCTCATATAAATGGAATCATGCGATAGTTATCTATAACTTTATTCAATTGAAGAAAATATGCTTTACAGTAACAGAAAAAAATCTAACCTTTTCCCTGACTGACTGACCACTTGACTTTGCCCAGGGTAGGCTGATAATTTTTCTTAATGTCCTCAGCTCAATATGGCACATTTTAGTGTCTTTCTCTGAAGAATATAACAGTGTCATGATATTAGTCAAGTAAAGTAAAAAAGGGAAAATTTAAAATAATACAGTGGAGTGGAGCCACAAAATATTAATTTTACAGTTCAGGCATTTGTTTCTAGTATTTAGAAACAGGAGAACACAAATTAATACTCACAAAGTAAATTAGTAGGCCCTGGAGTCAGAGCCAAAGACGAAGGGTGATAATTCAGATCAAGTGAATCACTGCTGGAAAGGCTCAGAGCACACTACTCCTGTGACTGGCACAGTTTGCCATGTCCAGTGTCTCCCTTTCTTAGTGGATGTCACCTCTACACTGCCTGTGTCTTGTCCTTTATACTTCCTTTCTTGCTCATCATTCTTTTTTTATTTACATAAACTTATTCCAGACAGGATAGAATAAATTGGTTGTATTTTAGTATACTAAATAGGTTGCATTTCAAACCTACCTCCCTACTATTATACCTAGATCATCTAATTAGGGTTTTGAATATGTATAAAACTCCTTTGGCTTCTATGTATACTCTATTTCTTGATTTCATCCTGCGATGAGTAATCCAAGCCATGATTTTTATATTTTACTTATTTACAATTTAGAGAGTAACCTGATTTAAAAATTCTTGTAGGGGAAAGGATACCTGGCAGGAAAGTTAGGTGACTATTGCCTCCATGTACATTCTAAAATCAAATGAATTGTCCCAAGGCATTTTTTCTAAATGTTTGTCTTTAGGCCTTAAGTTATGTTCTATGTTTCATTATTATTTTGTCCAAATAGCAGTCTGGATATAGATATAACATTCTTAAGATTAATTCAGCAATCATTTGTTTGCTAACTATGTACTAAATGCATTAATTGTATTACTTCCTATAACCCTCTTCAAATCTCCTATATGTACTTTCATTATATCTATTCTAGTGATGAGAAAACGGAGGAACTAAATAGTTCTTTTTCCTAGGATACACAGTAAGAGGTTGTGTCAGAATTGAACTTGGGCAGTTTTGATTGCAGTCATTTTCATTTATTTTATTATTTCTGTATTACATACTGTCCTTTTTTAAAATTAATGGGTCAGTCATTGACAAGTGTCTATAACTTTGAGGTTACATTTTCACTCCCCCATATGTGCACATGCTTCACCAGACCTCCTGTGCCAATACCCTACCCCCTTTTTTCCTCTTTGCTTTCCTCCCTTCTGTTCTCTGGTAACCAGTATATTCTTCACACAGTTTGTGCCATGCTTTTCTAGTATATGTTTTTTTTTTGCTATTTATATTCCATTATAAGTGAAACTATCCTATGTCTGTCTTATATTTTCTGACATATTTCACTTACATAATCACTTCAAGGTCCATACATTGTGTCCCAAATGGCACTATTTCATCCTTTTTAATAACTAGTAGTATCCCATTGGTATATATTCCACAATTTCTTTATCTAGTCATCTGCTATTGGGCACTTAAGTTGATTCCATGACTTAGCTATTGTGGACAGTGCTGCTCTGAACATACAGGAGTACATAAGTCTTTTCATAATAGTGTTTTCATGTTATTTTGGTAAATATCTAGCAGAGGTATTGCTGGATCATATAGGGTTTTCATTTTCATTTTTTTTAAGGTATATCTATACCATTTGCTATAGAGGCGGCACTAGCTTGTATTCCCACCAACAGAGGATGAGTGTTCCTTTTTCTCCTCATCCTCCTCATCCTCACATATGTTGTTCCCATTCTTTTTTATATTATCCAATGTCACAGGGGAGACATGATATCTCATTGTGATTTGCATTTGCATTATGAATTAATTTTTTGTATGGGGTTAAGTGTGGATCTAGTTTCACTTTTTTTTTTAAAGATTTATTTATTTTTATACAAGAACTGTGATACAGGCCAAAGGCATGGGAGGGTGAGAGGAGTCACCAGAGATAGAGTGGGGAGCAGAACAGTCAGGCGGACTGAAGTACACTGCTGAGGAGCAGTGGGCACGACAGGAGAGGTCTTCCACACCATGTGGGTATCTCCCCGGCCAGCAGGGAATCGAACCCATGCTGCAGAGGCTGTGGACAGCTTCACCACGCTGCACTCAACCTGCTGTGCCACTGGGGAGACCCTAGTTTCACTTTTTTTGTTTGACCCAACCCATATTTCCCAACACCATTTATTTAAAAGGCTTCCTTTTCTCCATTGTACGATCATGCTCCTTTGCCAAATATTAATTGTCCTCATTTGTTGTGTGTGTTTATTTCTGGGCTCTCTGTTATATTCTATTGGTCTGCTTTTATTACAGTGCCTTACTGTTTTGATTATTGTTGTTCTGTAGTATAGTTTGAGTCAGTGAGTGTGAAACCTCCATTTTTCTGCTTTTCTCTCAGGATTGCTTTGGCTATTCAGAGCCTCTTGTAGTTCCATACAGATTTTATTTATCTGCTTATTTGTTCGTTCATTAATTCTTGCAACAAAATTTTTATTGAAGGAATATTGTGTTATAACATATATGCATTTCATATAGTCATCATTAAGAATCAACATGTATATATTATATTAAGTTCACTGCTTAAAGTCCAAATCTATCCCTCACCATATCAGTGTTCCCTTTTTCCCAATTTACCCACTGTCCTTCCCCACAAATACTGAATGAGAATCTCTTTTGTTTTAGATTTAAGTGATGCAGCAGTAATGATAAAAGCCTTGCCCTCATGAACTTATGTTCCGTTGACCACTTTTCTATGCAGCCGTCTTAATCTTCTCACTTGTTATCTAGTCTAAGGTGCTTTGATGCTGGTGCTTTTTTCAGTTTTTAACAAGAAGATATTAAAGGAAGTTTTGATAATTGGAAATAACTAGGAGAACATCATTCAATAGACCGAAATGGAAAAACCATTGAATACAAATACTGTTTATTTCTTCTTGAATTATTAGGAACAAGTGATCACAGCTCCTAAAACTACTATAGGATTTATTACCCTGAAGGAAGGTCAAAAATTAAGCATGTCTATCTTATATTATCAATAATGCCCTATCCCCACCTTAATTTAGATTGTTTTTTTTAGTTTCTCTGCAAACATGAGCAAAATTTTAATCAGTTCTTAGTCTTTTGAATAGTTGAAGATAGTATAAACACAATAATTTTCCTTTTTAAAAGAAGTTCTTTATTTGTTTTTGCTTTGGGTCAAAGATGGAATTGTAAAGTATGAGAGAAGACGGTCTTCTATGTTTTTTCATCTCCTCTTTCAGATATCCTTTCCTTCCTTCTGCTAGCTTACCACCCTCCCAGCTAACAAAGAGTTATTACAGTTAATACCCTGCTAAAGCATTAACTCACAACTAAAGTCTTATGTCCTGCCTTGGCCTTTCTCCCTTCCTAGGAACTAAGAAGTCTACTAGTCCTGGTGAGCTGGGAACAGATAGCTCAAGTGATGGCTCATAAGGGCTTAATTAAGACCCAGCCTGGATAATTTGCATTTTAATGAAAAACATTTCTGCTACCCACTCATTTGAAGGAAGCAAATAGAAATTTCACACACCACATATACAATGTTGATCTAACCCAAATTGTTCAGCATTTCTGGAAAAATAGTTTTCTTTGTATGTCTTTGAATTGCTTTGTGAAATATTTAGGTTTCCCCATCTTGTTTTTAAAAGTTAGGTATGGTGAATATTGCTGAGTTGAGAGAAAGAAGTACTTTCTGACCATTGCATATCTGTACATTATGTCCCAGATCCATTTTCCACATCTTGGGTGTCTCTTTCATTCTACAAACATTCTTTGTATATATCTTGGTATCAGTATATTTGCAGGTTAAAAAAATAAATAAATAAATAAAAAGTGGACACAGAAAAAAAAAAGAGATTACTAAGTACTATTCAACTGCTGATGGTCCACAAAATTACTACTTATACTTTATATTTTTACAGTCCTCCACAGTTTACATTTTAAAAATGTATTTCTCACTTATTTATTCTTGCATATGTTCACTATAACAACACCCAAGTATATAAAGAGAATCTTCCTTGTATATCAATGATTAAGATAATTTTAATCTGTTTTCATAGAAAATTAATTTGAAAGAATTGACTTTGCCCTATCTAAAATCTACATTCTTTTGATTTCTGAGTCCACTGTCCTTTTCTCTAAATCACAGTTCCCAGTAAGATCAGAACTTCTTAAATTTATGTTCCCAGTCTCCTCTGATATCTGAATGTTTATGTCACTAAGTTTCAGTATTTCATTTGTCCCAGTTGAATTTCCTATCTTTTTCTGAAGGATTTTTTCTGTAATTATTCGTAACTTAGAATCATCTACATTAAGATTTGCTGGAGTAGTCTGAGTTTTTACATTTAAGTAATTTTTTCATTTATGATGTTTAAGGGATCTAATCTGATCTCTCAAAATAACAGTTGTGGTTCTGTAATGAGATCTTTAAAATATCATGGTCCTGATGCCTGGAGTAAGTAAGTCCGTTTTTTGTTGTTTTTTTTTTTGTGTGTGTGTGTGTGGGTTTTTTTTTTTTTTTTGTATAGCCTGTACCTATTTTAGTTATTTTCTTCTTCCAGTACAGCTGGAATTTTATCCATCCAACTGTTGACATAACAATAAATAAAATACTGCTAGTTTTTTTTTCCTCCCTCTCAAATTTGTTATTCTCTTTAGCATAATGTATTTAAAGGACTTCAGATATTTATTTAGCTGCTTGCACAGGCTTTTGCAGACTAATCTTGTCCCTATACCAATGCTTTTTTCTGTACTCACTGTTAGTGTATATTGACTTAAGTTCTCTTTCTTTCTGACTTTTCCATTTCACATCGAGAGCATCTGGTATTTTTCCTTGCTGTTCTTAATTTCTTCACTATCTATAGTATTCCTTCTTTCTACTGAGTTTTTGTTATTTGCTCATGTTCCACTTAACAGTTCACTAATAAGTTTGTTCTGTTGCTCCATAATTGTGTCTTATGGATAAGTTTTTGTTCCCTGGTATGAATATAGGATTATTCCTTAACACATCTTTTATAAAGATCTCTCCAAGAAGATGACCAAGCAAGAATATACAGAATATCTAGAGTATGTGCATTTACTCAGTTTTCCACTCAACAGTTACTTGAATGCTTACCATTGATTACACTCCAGTAGGAGGCTGAGACAAGTAAACCGATCATCTAAGACATTGTGATATGTGAGTTGGAAGAATAAGTGTGTGTGTGTGTGTGTATGTGTGTGTGTGTGTGTGTGAAGATTTCTCAGTGCTTGCTTTAAAGTATCAGAAATGGTATCAGAAAAGGACCTACTACTAGGTCTGTTGTCTGATACCAATGAACAAATAGGGTTGGCTAGACTTAGCAAGGCAAGGAGAATTGGGGCAGGGTACTCATTTACACAAAGCTCTCAGGTTGGAAGGTTAAATAGTTCATTGTGACTGCATCATGGAGTTCAGAGAGAAGCTGTAGAAGGGATACGGATGGACTGATAACATGTTAGGGTGTTCCCTAAGTACAAGGATTTTTAAGGCCATGGAGCATCATGATCAAATGGTTAGAAAGAATCATCAAACTGTACTGTGAAGAATGATTTGGCAGAAAAGAGCTGTAAGGAGACCACTTAAGTGTTCATTGAAGTGATGGAGGGTAAAGATAATAGTGATCTGTACCAGGGTAGGGTAAGTAGAAGGATTTAAGAGACATTTAGCAGGGAGTCCTTCAGAATTATTGACTACAGGGGAGGTGTACATTAAGAGAGAAAGAGATATGGTCAAGGGTGATTGGAAGTCCTTCAGTTCCCTCTTCCCCTCCCAGTCCTCTGTCATTGATTTTAGACACTGATAGATTTTAAGCTATCATACCCATGGTCATAAAATAAATACATTTGGGCCTAGTAGGAAACTTACATTAAATTTTAGTATTTTCTGAATTCTCTATAGAAAGACTTTTAGGTTATGGAGCATAGTTTTACATTAACAATATTCTGTTAAAAGATTAAACAGCATGTACTTAGGTATATAAAATAATTTTACAATAATGAAAAAAATAAATTTAGTTAATATGTCAAGGAAATGTAAAGTTACAGCCCCATTTTTAAAACAAGTTATACCATCGAAAATCCATTCATTAATGATAGATTTATTAAGCAAAGAAAGAATATAAACTTTTCCATTTATTATAGATTTACCCATCCATTGCCCAACCTTCATTAAAATAAAAATCTAGATATAATATGTAAAGTAATCAAAATATATGTTAAGGGTGTATACACACACACATATTTAACACCAAGTAGTTCCAAGGGTTCCTAGGAGCCATTTCTGATTCCCTGGAAGAGTCTCAATCAGTGATCAAGTTATGCCTGTGCACCCATACCACTGTACTAGCAAGTCGTCAGTCGCCAGTTTACTCCTCACTGTCATCTAAGCAGTCATTTCTCTCCCTCCGTTTCCTTCCTTTGCTTTCGTTTAAGTTACTCTGTTTTGTTTTGTTTTTACCAGACCTCCCTTAAATTCCTGGATTTGAGAAGTTATCTTAAGACCTGTGAAAGAAAATGGAACTGGCACCTTTGTTTTGGTCTTAGCGCTACCACAATCATCTCTGTGATGATGAATTCTCTGCTTCTTTAGGATCTTGGTTCCTACATCTGTAAAATGAGAAAGCTGAAGCTGATTATTGATAAGGGGCCTCCCAGCTATGATTCTTTCTTCTGCCTTTTCTTTCTCTGGTCCTGTATATCCAGTTGCTTCCAGGTCTTTGTTTACTTGAGGGCCCCACCGGTGCTTGAGATTTGTTATCAGATCCACCTCTTAAATGAAGGCTTCTGTAGTTTGTTCAGCCCCACTACCAGCATCAAGGAATTTTAAAGAGTGGGTTACTAGAAAGCAGTCCCAGGAGAAGGCAAGGCAGCACAGCAGGTGAAAGTCCTATGTTTAAATGCCAGGAATGCAGCTAGTTGGGAAACTTGTCCCTTTGTAACATTCCCTTGCCATTTCTTTTGTAATTATTCTTTAACCAGACAAATGTTTGACGTTTTTATTTGCTTGTTTTGTGTTGCCTTTTGTGTGTATGTATGGTGCATGTGCAGGCACTTTTTCTTGGGATGTGAAAAGTGGGAAGGTTGAAAAGGAGGGAGAAACCACAGAACATTTTTTACCAGGAACCATGCTGTCTCTAGAAAATTCTAAGATTTTCTTAGGAAGGTTGTAACTCTCTCCCCTGCCCACAAGTGTACTATTTGCAATTTTGTTAGGGCAATCCCAGCTCCACTTCTCTCTTCAGGTTCTGCTCTACAGCATATTCCTGAGCCCTCCCTTCCATTGCTAATGTAAGTCCTCCTAGTGTTGATCACCAATTACATTTAAGCTCCTTAGACTTCATTAAATGTTATTCTTTAAAATACATATTTAGGGCCTCCCTGGTGGCGCAGGCAATTGAGCACCGCACTGTGAAGCTGTCTGCAGCCTCTGCTGCGTGGGTTCAATCCCAGCCAAGCGGGGAGATACCCACATGGCACAGCAGACCTCTCCTGACTTGCCTGCTGCTCCCCTCAGCAGTGTATTTCAGTCAGTCTGCCTGTTCTGTTCCCCACTCTGTCTCTGATAAATCCTTTCACCCTCCTGCCCATCTCGCCTGTACCCCAGTTCTTGTATAAATAAATAAATCTTTAAAAAATAATAAAATATATATTTAAATTAGGCTCATGTGCAAAATAGGAAAATACCAAGTCAGTTTCCTGGTGTTGTAGAATATACAGTAATGTCTTCTATTACACATTTTAAGTACACTAAAAATAAGGTGGCTTTTCACGTACAGGTCTGTTTAGTTGCTGAGATAAAAAATCTAAAATATAATCCTTTATAAAGGATTATAAAGTCATTGGGCCTAACTTACTTTCTGTGCTCATTGTGATTGCTATGACTTGTTGAAGTTGATCCCAACTTGCAAAATTGTCATGCATACTTTGGCAAAGTGGTTTTTGCAAGGATTGAAAACATGTGGTCATTAAAAGCTGTTTCACAAAATATATTGTTACTACTATGAAAAATAGTAATGTTTAAATGTTATATCCACTCTAGATAAGCTTAATTAGAAGCAGGATATTTTTAAGCTATCTTGGTCTATGTCTAAGTGTATTTTAAATTGAAATGGATCTTTGAACAGCTGTACGTTTGTGGAACCAGTTGTCCTTGGGTTTGTTAGTTTGCTACTAGAGCCATTTCCAAAACCTATCACTGTGGTAAGGAAGGTGACACCTGTTAACCAAAGATAAGCAGATACTTCCATTAAGCCCCCCGTTTTACTTCAACTTCCTAGTTGCTACTGTTCTCACATCTTCCAAAAAGCAAAGATGATGAAATTGCAATATCTCTTCATTTTTCTAATACGCAAGATTAAAAGTTGCCCTTTGCTGATTCCCTTGTTTTACGGGTGGAGAACACATTGATTTTCCTGCTGTCCTAGGACTGTTCAGATGTCTGGATGGCAAGTCATCTGAGAAGCAAAGGACTATCTGTAATTTATGTTTAGCAAAATAGCGGTTGTAGTAGAAATGTGTGTTTGTGGAATGCAGCAGAAAGGGAATTGAATCACTTGGAGGAATCCTTTAAGGCACACCTTAGGGGGGGAAAATATATATATATATATATATATATATATATATATATATATATATATATATATATATATAGTGTAATGAAGTCTTTCGTACATTTCAAAGTCCACTGGAAAGTACTGGCTTTTCCCCATCTTAAACCTTGTAAAGCTTAGTGATCAAGGTCTCTGGACCCACCTACAGTAATATAATAAGTTGGTGCTGTTTAAGTAAGATGTAAATCACGGACTGCGTTGTCCAGCGGCATCCCAGGTGGGCCTGGCAGGGAGGACTCTGCAGAGCAGACTTTCACCAGGTGGCTCCGCCTCAACTGGGACCAGGGACCGTTGCTTTGAAACCCACCAGAAAAAAATACACCATACATTGTTATGATGAAACTGACCGGGAGGGCTTGGCGGTGAGGTGGAAAAACCAAGATAAATTGCAGCCAGCGCTGCAGGTAGAACCGGGTGCTGGCGCGGCGGCCGCGGCACCTGCGAGGAGCGCGGTGGGCGGGCGTGGCCGGCGGGCGGGGCGCGGGCGGGGCGCGGGCGGGGCGCGGGCGGGCGGGGGCGGGGCCGGCCGGCGGCGCCGGCGGTTGAAAGGGGGTGGAGTTGCCCTTGGAGGCGGCACCGGCCCAGGGCCCCGAGGCCCGACGCGCCCTATCGGGCCCGAGCCCAGTGGCCCCGCGGAGCCGGCGCGCTCCCGCCTGCAGGGGGAGGGCGGACAGGGCGCGGGGACCGGCCAGGCCGCGGCGGGCGCTGTTTCTCTTTCACTTTCCTTCGCTGGGAGGCCGGCGCGCTGGCGGGCGAGGAGCGGCGGCGGCCGCAGCCGCGGGGTAGGTACCGGGAGGTCCTTCGCGCCCCCGGGGGCCGGGCCCGGCCGCGCCCCGCTCCGAGCCCAAGTTCGCGCCGGGAGCGGGAGCGGCACCCCCGGGCACCTGCCGCGGCCGGGGGCCGAGCGCCCGGGGCCGCCGGCGGGGCTGGGACTGGGGCGCGGAGCCCTCGGCGGGGCGGCGGGCGCGGGCCCCGGGGAGGCGGCGCGCTCCGGCGCTCCCCGGCGCCCCCCGGCGCTGCCCGGCCTGAGCGGCGAGTGCCGGCCGGGCCCGCGCACCTGCGGGCGGGCGGGGCGCTCTGGCGCAGGGACCGCCCAGGGCCGGGCCGCCGGGTCCCGCGGGCGGACGCGGAAAAGTTCCCTCCCGCCGCCGCCCGCCCCCCCCACCCCCGCCCGCGCGCGCCTCCCGGGCCCCCCGGCGCCGGGCTCCGGGGCCGGCTCCCTCCACCCCGCCAGGTCCGCCCGGGTGTGCGCTCTCCGAGGACTTTGTCTTCTCTGGAGTTGCTGGGCAAACCTGCGGGGAAGGCAGGGCTCCTAACTCCGGCGGATGCAGGATTAAGCCGAGGCCCCTGCACGGGTATTCCATGCCTTGCGGTCACGCCGGCTGAGGCCCCGAACCCCCACCCGCTGTTTGTGTTTGCGACCGCCTTCTGCTGCTCGCCCTGCGCGAATTCCGAGCCATGCCTAGGAGGGTTGCACCCGGCACTGACTCTGTGCGCCTTCTCAGTGACAGTGTCGTACTGCTTGGTGCTTGCCTGTGAGTTAACAGCTATGATAGGAGAAAAGTTCCTGTTCATGGGGTGCACTTAGGATTCAGCACCTTCTCTCATGCTGTATTTTCTAAGAGGACGTATTTGTTGATAAGAACCCTTTAAAAAAATTTTTTTAAGGGTTATCTACAAGCTAACCTTTTCTAAATATTTTTGGGGAAAACGTAATGACGTTCAGTTTCTGCAGTGTGCCACCATTGTGTGTATGCTCTCATTTAATTCTCACCATACTGTGAGGCTGGTACTTTTATTTTCATTTTAGGGCTAAGAAACAGTGGGGAGAGGATAACTAGCATTGCCCATTTCACCCATCTACTAAAAGTTACCTGTTGCTGTCAAAGATTTTGAGGTCTAATAGAAGAGTTAGTGAGTAACTATAAATCAGAGGAAAAGGAAACTGTATCAGGGGACAAGAAAGGGTTAAAAACCAGTGTAAAGATTACACTGAGGATAGCCCTGGAGAAGGATGTAGAAGTATAGGTAGGATCTAGACTGAGAAGCTGAGAAGCGGGAGGGCTTGTTGGATAGAGGACTAGAGAAGACTGCAGGAGAGAGCTACTTTCCCTTGGCAGGAAGGGAAGAGTTAAAGATGTCAAGGCCAGCCTGTGGAGGGTCTCATGTGACACGCTGAGAAAATCAAACATTTTTCTGTTTTTAAGGAGGAGACACTGACATTCTTTTAGAAGAGAACCCCAAAGTCATAGAATAAAGTAAATCTTTTAGCAGAACGTAAGATGGATTGCAGGTGGGAAGGCAATATACAAGTAGTGTGGCAGTGGGTGAAATGGAAAAAGACATCAAACTTGATCTGACTAGATGTGGGGTACAAAGTAGAGAAAAGGAGTGCGTTGATAGGACGGATAATGACTCCACTTTTTGAATCTCTCAACTTGTATTTGGCAGGAACTCCTAATAGCAGTCAAGCAGATAGTTAAAATGCATTCCTGAAGATGATGTCAAAACAGGTAGATAGCCTTCTGTGCCATTTGTATAAAGGTGATAGTTGAAGCACCAGATTTGGATGAACTTGTTGTTACTCTGAATTAAATTCTAGGTTTACAAAGTTAATATTACAGTGAGGGAAATGTTCTGTTCATCTCTTCACCCAATTTGGAATGTAACATACTAATATAATGATATTTATACAGTATGAGGAATTTAACACTTTTATCTATTTTAAATGATCATGGAAACAGATATGGGAAAACAGATCAACCAAAAGGAGTGATGACCATCAACCTCGTGATAAATCCGGATGATAGTTCCCATGCCTCAGGACGTCCAGTTGGGTACTTCACACCAACTCCTGGGATCAGACTTTCATCCACTTAATACCCCTCTTTGCCTGTACTGCTAAAGCCTTCCTAGCTCATCACGAATGGCCACTCAAAGGAAACACTTGGTGAAAGATTTCAATCCTTACATCACCTGCTATATCTGCAAAGGGTATCTTATCAAGCCAACCACAGTGACAGAATGCCTCCACACCTGTAAGTATTCTTTTATGTCATCTATCAGAAATTATCGATAATACTTGTTCTTTTTAAACCACCACATTTTGGTTTTTACTAGATTTTAACTTTTAAAAACAATGCATATTCTAGAAATTATCTTGACTTTGAATTTATTGTCATTGGGCTATTAGTGGCATGGAAATTTTCTTCTGTTAAATCATAATCGTTGACTTATCTGTTCTAAAATGTTCTGAAAATCATAAGCATGTTTGTTGGTCGTGTTTTTTAAAAATATCTATTTTAGTTTTTATTTTTAAAAATTACACTGAAGGAATTAATCTGCTCAGAGGTTTTGTTAGATGAGGATATGCATAATTGTTTTTTATCAAGAAATCACTTTATTAAGGTATGATTGACATAGAAAAAGCTGTACTTATTAAATGTATTCAGTTTTTTGAGTTTGGAAGTATACACCTGTAAATCCATGGCCACAACTCTGCCGTAAGTGTCATTCATCCCCAAAAAATTTCCTCCCACCTTCTCATTTGTTCTTTGTGTGATGAGAATACTTAATGTAAATATCTACCTTCTATGTGGTAGAGTAGAGCTGTAGGACCCATTCATTTTATGCAACTGAAACTTTGTACTCTTTGTACAGCATTGGCATCACCTGAAACTTGTTACAAATGCAAATCATCAGGCCCTACCCCAGAACTGCTGAATTAGAAACTAGGGGTGGGCCCAGCAATCTGTGTTTAACAAGCTCTCCAGGTAGTTCTAAAGCATGCTCAAGTTTGAGAATCACTGTTGTAATATTGTGTCTATGGAAATCCCAAAATGTTTCTTATCTGTCCCATCAGAAGAAAAAACATTTTCTAGCATTTATACCAGGATTTCACATGCTTTTGTGTTTTAGCCTGTATGAATTTATTTTCCTATTTCAGTGAAAGTGATTCTAGTAATTAATGCCTGTTACATGCACCAAAGTGGTTATTTTATATAATTTATTTCCCAGCTTTACAGTAGTCTTAAAGTAGTTTGGACTGGTTGTGGGGAGAGAGAGGATTTAAGATTGTTTTCATTTTGTGGGAACTAATAGTTAAGTAACTTCCCCAGTCTCACAGCTAATGAGTTAGTTACCTGTATTCAGTTCTAAAGCTCATGCCCTTTCTAATATAATATGGTGTCTTTTTTTTAATGCTGCCTTCCAGTTCTTCTCCTTTTGTTGAACTGACATAATTTTATTCCAGTAGTTTTAAACAGGGTACACAATAGAATCACCTGGAAATGGGTAAAATGGCAAATTTTTTGTTATGTGTATTTCACCACAAAAAATAGAATCACCTAGAAAGCTATTTAAACATACCCAATGTTAAGAACTCCAGCTTGAGAGATTTGGTGGATCCTTTGATGGGCTTCTGTATTTTCAAAAATCTCTTCAAGTGATGTTGGATATTAACTGACTTGTGCTATTTAGTTAGCAAAACTGTGAACTTCCTTGTAGTATTAACTTACTATTGCCTGGTGTGGTTATTTAACTTGGACAATTATCAGTTAAATGTCATTGAACAGATATGTATTGAATACTGACTATGTCCGGCACCATTCTAGGCACAAAGGATACTGCAGTGACCAAGGGAGTAAAAAAATCTCAACTCTCAATAAGTTTATATTCTAGTAGTGGAAATTAATAATACTAACTATGTTGGGTAATGATAAATGCCACTATGAAGAGGAGTAAAGAATGGTAGATGAGAGAGGTGGGGTCTGAGTCAGCCTCAATGTGCTGATATTTGAACAAAAACTTGAGGAGATTAAACTCTGTGGATATATGAGAAAAGCATGCTGGCCAGAGATATAAGCCAGCACAAGGCCTTGAGGAGGAGATGTGCTTGTCAGATTTTGGGAATAACAAATCATTTAGAAGCCTATTCCTGCAGGTCAACGGAAAGATTATGGGCCCACAGCAGGGTAATGGGATGTGAGACAAGGCTAGGAGGAGTGTGACTAATTGTGGATGTTGATTGGAGGTAGAACCAATAGGATGTGGCTACTCTAGAGTGGGGACCTTATCTTCTATTTCCATCTTTCCCACTATTCTAAACATAGTACCTGGACATAGTTCACACTGTTTTTATTTTGCATTGTTTATATATTTGGGTTTCTCCAGCAAAATACTGCCATATCTGGAAGATGTGATGAAAGCACAGATTCTCCAATTTCTATTTGTATACTGTAGGTTTTATACCTTCTGAAACAACAGTTTCTTTGAGGTATAATCCCAAATTAGATGTTACTTTTTGGAGGAAAACTGAAAGATTCTAGAACTATAAAAATTTCTGTTTATAGGTCTGAGACAACAGGCATGTAGGCAATGTCCGTTAGGAATTATGAATTTTTAAAAACATTTTTAGACTATAGGAAAGAGACTTGTAGGTCTTAGATTGGGAGAGAGAGAGGAAGGCATGCTCTGCTGGGATTATAAATTAAGGGATGTTCTGACTCTTACATCAGAGTCCTGGAAAATTTTTTGAAGTTGCTTACAGTATATTTGCTGGTGTTTGTATAGGTTTTTCACTTGAAATGAAAGATTTTTCACTAATTTAAGAACAAAGGACTGTTGTTCCAGCAGCTAAAATGTAAAGAATACAGTACATTTGTTCTTTACTCTTTTGTGGTTAGAAGCCACTTAAAGAATCTAATGATTCTTTCCTCAGAAAAAAGCCGAGTTTATAGACATATAAGACAGGAAAGCTTTCTTCTCCCTCCCCATTTGGAGATAAGTCAGTAATCGCTTAACTAAGAATGAATTCTTTGGAAGAGCACATTCTTGTACTTAACATTTAACTATACAGAGAAAGGGCTAGCTGATAGTTTAATGTTTTCGATGCGATGGTTAAGGGACTAGGTGATTTTATGTAGTAATCTGTCAGAGTGAAGGAAAAACTTGTTCAAAAACAAATTTTACCATGTTATAACTAAGTATAAATATGAATTAAGATACAGAGAACACTTGATGTATTGATGCTCAATATTTTAAAAGTCATTGTGACATACACTTGTTATTCAAGTGTTATTCAAAATGCAGTCTGTAGACTAGCAGCATCTACAACAATACCGTCTAGGAACTTGTTAGAAGTTCAGGTTATTTGACTTTGCCATAGACCTATGGAATCAGAATCTCTGTGGAGGAGGCCTGAAGTCTCTGTACTAACAAGCTCTTTAGGTGATTCTTTGGTGCATTAAAATTTGAGAAGCACTGCTGTGGACTAGATATTTTAATACTAACATCTTTTGGATAATTTGTACTTTCAACCATACAGTCATTAAAATAACTGCTAATATAAGTTTAAAATAATAGTTGTTATTCATTGAATGTCATATTTGGGGCCCTGATCTTAACACTTGTTGTCTTCCAAAGAATCCTTCTAGTTTTGTAATATTTTTTAATCATTCAACAAATGTTTATTAGTACTTCCATTGTGCCAGTCATTGGTAGGAATAGTCTGTGCATTCCTAGAATTTATGTTCTAATAGGAAAGACAGACAGTAAGCAACTGATATAATTTCAGATTCTGTATATAATAAATGCTATAAGGAAAAATAAAATAGAATAGTCTTTTAAGAAGTTACCATTTGAGCAGAGACCAAAATAACAGGAAGGGGTATGTTATGAGAGAACGTTTGAAGCATGAGAACTTGAGATCCTTATTCATGTTTTCTCAGAAATAAGACTCAGAAGAGGTCAAGTAACATAGCTAACATGCTAGAGGTAGGTTCTGATTCCTGAATATCTGACCCAGGCACAGGAGGTCCTGAATAATCTTATGGAACTGTTTCAGCGGAGTGAGTGATAAGGAGTAAAAGTCTGGACAGGTGTGACAGGATAGAAATCTCTTTATTTCCTGGTGATCATTGCACTTTATGTAATTATTTCACTTTACAAAGGGTAAAAGATGAAAAGAAAGAAATTAAAGAGAGTATGTGTAGAGAAGTCTAAAATGGAGAAATAGCTGACAGTAGGGCAACAGGAGCAACAGCAGTTTGGGTATTTTTGTCACGGGGTAACATGTTGGAATATTAGTGAGACTGGTAAATAGCAAAAAATGAGTGTAGTCCTGGAGCAAGGGGATCTAGTGCACAGAATAGAGATTGACTTCAGGTACTCAGAAGTTCTGAAAACATGCAAGAGTACAAAATATGGGTGCTAGCTAGGGGGTAAGTGTGGCAGTATAAATTCACTGAAGAATGAATGTTTGGGTGAGGGTGTGTTTGTGGGGTTTTGAGGAGAGAGGAGAAGGATGAAGTATTGGTGAGACGCATAATGAACTTGGGGCTTTGAGTATGACTCCCTGTCAGATGGAAGACCCACTTGCCATGGATTTAAGTTAAGAGATCTATCAGCATGGTGCACATTTTCCTCCCACAATGTTCAGCTGAGGAAGCAGAACATATATCGAGTTGGATTTAGCCAGAATTAATAGTTTAACTGAGCAAGTTATGAAGCAAGAAGACAGAGAGAGAGCAAAGTAACTCGTGGACCCAGTGAGGTGATGCTGAAATTGTAGTAAATGTACACAATAAAGAAGGGAACTTGTAATACAAAAATGTTACTCAATCTTGGACCCTCCACCCCAGAAAAAGAACTATCAAATGTGAAAAGATAGGCAGTTCCCATTTAGATGAAGTAGTGTATGTAAATATACTTGAATTGCAAGGCTATCTGTAAGGTAGACATGGTTACAGAGAATTAATACCAATAATGGACATTTCAAGTTCCATTAGCAAGGTGATCTGTTTTTTAAAAATGGTTGTATCAAACTAATCATAGTCTGATGTCATTCAATACTTGATTACTGTGATTTTCCTTGTGATTTAATACTTATCCAGTGATCTGATTTATAGTGATAGCTCACATTTATTGAATATTTACAATTATCAGACACTTATACATTTTGCATGTTATCTCATTTAATCCTCATAAGAACCATGTGAGATAAGTACTCTTATCTTCCTTGAACCATAAAATCATTTTGCCTAATGGAATACCTAGGATTCAGATTTAGGCAATCTGCCTCAAGGTTATCTTTTGTCTTGAACAACTATGTTGTTTTATCTTGGCTTTTCATGTATATCTGCATTATAGGAAAAGTATGCTAACCTCAAACTATTTTGATTATGTTTTATCCTATGACAATGATGTCCTAATGGTGAATAATAAAGTGACTTCTTATAATTTGGCAGAGGGCCAAACCTAGATTGGGGCAACCTAACAGAAGTACTGACCAGTAAGGATTTTGTGGCCAGCTCCTGGCCTCTGTTGCCTGATTTCCTAGTAATCTTTTGACTGCATCAGTGAGAGAGCTTTGCAAAGTTAATAGTCTTGGTGCTAATCTCCTACAGATTCAGCAGTTCCTCTCCTAAATATCTAGAATACAGAGAATACAAAAACACAAATTTAAAGAAATATGTGCATGGCTATGTTTGTTGCAACACTATTTACAATAGCTAAGTTATGGAAACAACCCAAGTGCCCACACAGGTGAATGGGTAAAGATGATGTGGTATAGCCACATGATGTACTAGCCTGCTATAAAATAAAGATGAAATCTTGCCATTTATGACATGGATGGATGATATTGAGGGGATTATGCTAAATGAAATAAGTTAGATGGAGAAAGACAAAAAAACTAGATGATTTCACTTATATGGAATATAAAGAAACAAAGCAAGGGGACAGCAAAACCAAACCAAACAAACTCTTGCAGTCTAACTGTAGAACTGGAGCTACCAAAAGGGGAGGATGGAGGGTGAGCAGCAAAGGGGGTAGGAGGCCCAATGGATTATGGTGGAGGTAATTTTGGTGCTTTGGTGGTAGATGTGGTATAATTAAATATATTTAAGTAATTTTGAACTTGCAACCCTAAAACATATACGGTGTTTTAAACCGAAATAAAAATATTTTACTGCAATAAAAATAATTTAAAGAGAGAATAGAGCCCCTGAATCTTTTTAAAAAATCTCATTGGTGATTGTGTTCCCTATCTAAATTTGAGAATCCCTGCTTTAGATAGCACAATAACTATTTTCTTATAATAACCTAGCTCAAGTCTAGGAAATGGTAAATGAATTTTACTTGGTAAGCTTTAAGGCAGAAGTTTGTGTTTGTGATTAAATATAAAGATCAGTTATAAATATGAAATCTTGAGGGCTTCCCCGGTGGTGCAGTGGTTGAGAGCTGGGTTGCGAGGCTGCTTGCAGCCTCTGCAGCGCCGGTTCGATCCCCAGCTACTGGGCGAGGGTCCCACATGGCGCGCAGACCTCTCCTGCTGCCCGCTGCTCCCCTCAGCAGTGTACTTCGGTCCTTCTGCCTGTTCTGCTCCCTGCTCTGGCTCTGGTGAATTCGCTCACCCACCCGCGCTTCTGACTGTGCCCAGTGCTTATATAAATAAATAAATAAATCTTTAAAAAAAAAAAAAAAACTCACTAAATGTGAAATCTTGATGTGAGAGACCATATGTCACTGAGTTTTAAGATGCTTTGTGTAGTGGTTTGGATTTTTAGTCCTGGAGCTTCACAGAGATGGAAGCCCTCTTTGCTGCACAGTTAAGGGCTGCCTACCCCTGCACTACCTCTACCTTTATTTTTGCCAGGGGGTAGTAACAGTCCATGTTATAATCCTGACAGAGCCCTCATATTTGGTTAATGCTCCCTAAATGTTAGTACTTGTTGCTATTTAAGTTTTTTTCCAACTGGAATATATGTAGTGTTCCTAACATCCTCTTTGATCCAAGTGTTTTGCATCTGTCTGTAGAGTGGTTGGTGAGAATAGACTACTTCCATCCCCAGGCCTAACTGCACACCGGGATCTTTTTAACGTTCTTGAATGAGTTAACCAGCATAGCGTTTAAACAGTTAGAGAGCTTGGCATTAAATGTTTAAGATACTTTAAAAAGTGTGTTTTATAGTAAATATAAACCAAATCATAACTTTTGTAGTGACAAGAAGCTTTCTGAGCATCTACGAGTAAAAAAATCATTTCACTTTTTTCAGTTTTACTGACCTTCTAACCTGAACTTATTCAAGTTCAAATTTATATATGGTTGTGCCTCATTAAATAGCTTTTTTTAATCATGTGGGAGATGTATTTTCTAGAGGTTTTTTTTTTTTTAGAAATAAATAAGTTACTTAAAAGGACTATTTTGTACAAAATATCAGTTTAAAAGGAGATTCTATAAAATACTGATATTTATATGATTCTATAAATACTGATATATTTAAGCCTCCCAAATCAAGGGGAATGTCATTCTTCTTCTTTGTGTGTGTGTGTGTGTGTGTGTGTGTATGTGTGTGGGGCAGGGAACATGGACCCTCCCCTTTTTAATGGAAGTCACACTAACAATATTAAAAAAAAAAACAATGGAATTAATATATTAACCCAGAATAAAAAAAATACTATAATTTCCATGTGTAATATAAAACAGTATTAATGAGATGACTTTTTCATGCTGTCTTTGAAATCTGGTGTATATTTTATATTTACAACACCTCAGCTTAAATTGGGGACATTTTGATTGCTCAGGAGTCATATTTTACTAATAGTTACCATGTTGAACTCATTGTGTGTAGAACATAGATTGTAACTTCTCATCAGGACCTTGGGCACCAGTGCTGTCTTGAAACTACATCTTTGATGGATGAGCTTTGTATTTCTTTCTTCACCAAGACTTATATCTTTGCCCTTGTTTAGGGTCCTACCTACCCTTAGTATTTTCCTGAGCCAGGTGAGGATGTGCTCCAAGCATATCATGTGCCTCTCTGTTTGGCCAAGGTTGGCAGACAAGTAGGAATGCCTGAGCCCCTTTTGAACTGCAAGGATCAGGGCTCCAGGGCAAGGTCAGAGTCTTAGGACAGGATCAGCATTTGGAATACCCCTTCATTCTTGCTCTTCTCTACTCCTTTGCCTTCCCCACATTTCAGAGGCTTATTTAGTATCCCTGAGGGAAGAGCAAATACCAGCAGTCTTCTAATGGAATTCGGTTTCTTTGTTCTCCACTTCAGTTTGGTTTAACAAGGCATCACTCTCTTTCCAAACATTATTTTGGACTATCCCTCTGGATCTGGTCCAAACATTATTTTGATCTTTAAAAAGACATTTGGAGCCTTTTTGGGGCCAAGAAATTGTATGTATATGTATCTTTTTAAGTTTTCTGATACTATCTTTCATCCAAATTTTGGAAAAATTACAGTAACTAGTTACCCTAATAGCTGTGTAATGGTAAGAAAGAGGTAGAAAGTGTGGCACTCATTCAAAAACACCTGATCACTCTGTCTAAAAGAGCTGGCAGCTCCCAGCACACAACTCTCCACTTTTTTGTGTTTTTTAATTATCTCTACTCTCTAAAATTGTTTGTTTGCCTTTCCAAATAGAGTATACATTCCATATGGGTGTGGACTTTGTTCACCCCTGTATCCCCACCTCCTAGTTGCTTTATGTAAATACATCAGCTTATATGAATAAACTGTGGTTTGTGAATATATCTAAGAAAAAACAATAAACAAAATAGTATACACTTTTCATTTTGTGGCAGTAGGTTTAGGTTTTTTTTGACTTACAATTTTAAGATTTTATAAAGTGTGATTAAAAACAGTACTCTACCTGTAGTAATTTTATTTCTAATTGCATTTTGTTTAAATGATAGTTCAATTAACCCTACATCTTCTTTCTTCTTAGTCTGTAAGACTTGTATTGTACAGCACTTTGAAGATAGCAATGACTGTCCAAGGTGTGGCAACCAAGTGCATGAGACAAATCCATTAGAAATGCTGAGGTAAGCGAAAATATTTAATAGTTCAACTAATTCAAGTAAATTGTATAAGCTATTAATAATTTTTATTACACATCATAATACTTGTTGGCACCTTGACTCAGTTAACACAGGTTTAATGAATTTTATGATTTTCATTTTAAGGCAATCTGAGAGGAATTAAATAGGAAATACATTTCCAAAGTAAAGGTGGTAGCTTTAGCTCAGACTCACAGAATTACTTGTAGTTATTTTCAGTGTTAATATTCTACTGTACTTTTTACTGAGCTACTGTGCGTTTTATTGAGCTACATGGTAGTGGGAAGAGGGCAGACCTAGTAAAAAGACTAATCTTTTTTAATTTATCATATATTTGAAAAAGTTTGTACATTCGGGGCCTCCCCGGTGGCGCAGTGGTTGAGAGCTGGGTTGCGAGGCTGCCCCGCAGCCTCTGCAGCGCTGGTTCGATCCCCGGCCACCAGGCGAGGGTCCCACATGGCGCGCAGATCTCTCCTGCCACCCGCTGCTCCCTTCAGCAGTGTATCATCAGTCTGCCTGTACTGTTCTCTGCTCTGGCTCTGGTGATTTCTCTCACCCTCCCGTGCTTCTGACTGTTCCTAGTGCTTGTATAAATAAATAAATCTTAAAAAAAAAAAAAAAGTTTGTATATTCAGTAAAACTTCAGGACTGGTTTTAAATAACTGGCATTTACTTAAGAAGTATCATTTATTTTTAAAACTGGAGATGGCCTATCAGATCCTAATCCAAACCCATATTTCCAAATTAGAAAATTGAAATTTATAGAAATGACATGATTTGCCTAAAGTCTCAGTAAACTCTTTTTTTGTTGTTGTTTTTAAAGATTTATTTTTATTTATTTATACAAGCACTAGGTACAGTCAGAAGCGCAGGAGGGTGAGAGAATTCACCAAAGCCAGAGCGGGGAGCAGAGCAGGCAGAAGGACTGAAGTACACTGCTGAGGGGAGCAGCGGGCGGCAGGAGAGGTCTGCACACCATGCGGGACCCTCCTCCAGTGGCTGGGGAACAGCCGGGGATCGAGCTGGCGCTGCAAAGGCTGCGGGCAGCTTTGGAACCCAGCGCTCAACCGCTGCGCCACCGGGGAGGCCCCTCAGTAAACTCTTGATGTCACTTCCTAGCTATAAGCCAGGCATTATATTCCCTGCCTAAGCCTCTAAACCTCTTTTCTTCTCACCGTTCCTACCATTGCTTTACTATAGATCAACTGTGTGATTTTTAGGGAAGAGTACATCTAAAAACAGCAGCAGATACTTTCTCAATAACAGTTTTATAATACTCATGTGCATGTGATATTTGCCATCATTTTATAAATTTTGGTTTGCAAGTCTTAGATTTCAGACATCCTTCATCAATTTTAATGCCTGGAGTTGAAGTAATTTGTCTGCAGGTAAATGTCTAGCCCAGTGATTTTCAATGTGTAGTCCTCAAAACATTAGTATCTTGTTAGAAATGACAGTTCTCAGGCTCCACTTCAGAATCAGAAACTGAGAGTGAAGCTGCCCTTACTTAGCCAGTTCCCCAGGTGATTCTGACATATGCTAACCTTTGAGAACCATTGGTCTACTGTAGTTGGCAGTCTTGAGCATGACTACTTCTAAGTGGATTTACATTGGTGTTTCTTAACCAGGAGTGCTTTTGCCCCCACGTGTACCTAAATGTTGCCAGAGAGCTGGTTTTCAGGACTGGATGGGTGCTGCTGAGCATCCTACAACTCATAAGACAGCCTTCCCCAGCCTCATCCCCAAATCACCTAGCCCATAATGGAAACCCTGATTTGAATAATTCAAAGAAGAACAAACTTTCCTTCTCAAGTTTTCTCCTAATACTTTTATCAGAAATTAATAACAGTTAATAATTGTCATCTCCTTTTTAAAGTGCTGTTCGTACAGACAAACTATCTTAAATTTTGGTTTTGACTGTCTGATAACCTGAAGGAATCCAGTCACTATTTAATCAAATCTGATCCCTTGACTAAAAGTATGATATATATTTTTTAGCTTTTTATTTGGAAATAGTTTAAAACTTACCAAGTCACAAAAATAAAAGTAGTACAAGGAGCACTTGTATTCTCTTTACCCAGATGCAGCAATTAACATCAACATTTATCATGTATATATGTACTTGCTCACCCTTTTTTTAACCATTTGAGGGTAAGTTATTTATATCATTGGTCTCTTACTCTTAAAATATTGATAATCATATATCAATAAGGATATATGATATCAAATAAAGATGTATATAAAGATGATATCAAATAAAAATATTCATATTTCCTAAGAATAGAGATATTCTATGAGTATTGCATGATTAGATTACATCGGTATATAATACTTTATTCTCTATATTCCTATTATATCATTTTTCCTAAAGAACACTAGGAGTGACAGGCAAATCTTTACCACAGGATCCCTCCAGCTGGCTTTCTCTTACTGGCCCAACTATTAGGTAAAGTAGTAGTGTGGAGTTTTGAAATGCCTTAGAAAATCATAATTTATCCCCCAGACTGGACACATTGCTCCTGAACATAAAATGGATTAAGGCTTTTTTCAGCAGATAACTGTCTGTTACACAAATATCAACGGGTTTACTCCTGTGTACCCTTTCTCAGGCTATTGGAGGGTGTACTGAAGCGTAAATCAAGAAAGAGGAAGGGAATGTAACATGGGAGAGAGGTGAAGGAGTAGGAAGATTGTGCAGCAGGCTCCAGAACAGAGTCTGTGCAGGCGCTGTCTGTCACAGCAGCCATCAGCCGCATAGCTGCTGCACACGTGGGGTGTTGCTTGTGCTCCTGAGGAATGGAGTTTCAGATTTTATTTAAATTGAAACTTGAAAGCGTATTAATATTTTCCCAGTAAATAGCAATTTCTTATCAAATAAAAATTACTATATGTGTTGCTCTATACGTTTTAATACATAAACAAGACAATTTTAAAATTAATTATACACAAAACAAAATTTTTTGTTACCTTGCCACGGGTATATTTTGAATTATATATTTGACATTACATCCATATTGTACATCACTGATAGAATGGTAGGAGGAGGATGGAGAACTCTGAGGGGGAACCTCTCATTCAACAAATATGTACTGAGTGCCTGCGATGTTCAGGCACCATTCCAAGTGCTTGATGTCAGTTAGGGGACAAAGTTGGTAAAGATTTTTGCCCTCATAAGGTTAATATTTTTGTAGGGAGAGACATACAATAAACCATATAACAACTAACGTGGTATGTTACAAAGGGGGAGAGGAAGTGCTACAGATGAGGAGTGATCAGAAGTGGGAGGGGAGGGATAGATTGCAGTTTTAAATGGAGTGATGAGTATAGACCTCACTGAGAAGGGAGATTTGATCAAAGAATTTTAGGGAGCTAACCATGGATAAAATTGGGGAAAGCATGCTTATACCAGGTAGCAACCAGTAGAAAGGGCCTAGGCCAGGAGTATACACACAGCTTGGAGGAACAGCAGAGAGAGAGAGGTGGAAGATGAAGTTGGAGAAATTAATGGGAATCCAGGGACATTGTAAGCCACTTGGGGGGTGGGGGAACTGTCATTTATTCTGTCTGAGTGAAATGGGGAGCTACTGCAAGGTTCTGATTAGAGGAGACACAATCTGACTTAGCTTTTAAATAAAAGTCATTTTGATGTCTGTGTTGAGAATATGCAGTGCATGAGCAATGCAAGGGTAGAAGCAGGAAGAGCAATTAGAAGGTAGTCACAGTGGTCCAAGTAAGAGTAAAAGGGGCAAAAAATGGTCATATCTTGCATATATTTTGTAGAAGGATAGCCAGTTACATTTGATGATTCTTTTTTGAGAATGTGGTAAATGAAGAAAGCAATCACTAACTCCAAGGAAAGAAAACAAAGTCGAATGAGGGGATATCTATGCTCTGATTAGACTGTTTATATATTACATAATAATAACAATAAGTGCTGGTTATTAATGAGACTATGTGGAGAAGATGAGATTAGGGGGACGGTGTATGTTGGGAGGAAAGGGCATAGCAGGATGGTATCAGAAATCTGTATTTTACATAAAGAAGTCAGAAATATCCAGACAGCAGAAAAAACATGGTTCTGTTGTGTTTTATAGAAATATGAAAGAAAATACTACTAGAATAAATAGGTTGAATTTGAAAGTGATTGTCTTCGGTTGTAGGAATAGGGAAGGTAGACCATGAGACTTGTATTTTTATGAGTTTAATTTCTATAAATCAAAATTTTTATATACATGTATTTTGATAAAAACAAATATTAAGAAGAGAAATACTATTTTTTAAAGTACTATTATTAGTTTGTGAAAACTGTGAATGACTTAGTATTTAAGTCTTGAACATTGATTTAGTTGGAGAGTAGAAAAAGAATATTTGAGCCAGAATGAAGAGCATGAGGAAGAAAAGCAGACTGGAGAAAATAAGGCGTTCTTAGTGATAAAGTGAATAAACCAGTAGATGAAAGAAGAGAGGATCTAACAGAACAACACCAGATGTGGCTAGTAGGTTAGACTCAAGTTATATAAACTTGTAGCCAGGTGGTGGGGAGAAACTAGTTCTTAAGCAAGCAAGAAATGATCAAATAAGGCTTAAGGAAGATTCATTATGATCATGTTAAATTAAAGGAAAATAGCTGTATGCTGTCCTTCAAATAGCGGTAATTGAAGGAATGGAAGGATGGAGGTGTGGAAAAACTAGGGAAGAAAAATTGAGAATGAAACGTCAGTGGGACTTGGTAAGAAAATAGACTATTAGAGAGTTGCAAAATTAAGATACTTCATGCATTTTGAGGTTATTTGGGAGAGATGTATCATTTCTAAATTTAATTGTATATAAAATAATGAGAGGTATTATTTTGTTGACGCTTATAGATGAGCCAGTCTTAAACAAAGGGAGATCCTTAAGATGTTGGAACTTGAGCTCAGCAGAGAAATATAGAGTGTGTTGGATAAATTATTTACTTATATGTTAATTTTAAAGTCACAAAAAAGAAAATCCATGAATATTAGAAAAATTTTAAGAAGGAAGTTTTAGACTACTCTTAAACTGCTGCAGAGCAATATAGGAGAAAAATGACTTTAAAAATACTTCTAAAAATTTCAAATCTAGTCACTTGGAAGTTATGAATGATTTCGGCAGTAGTTCCATAGGCAAAATCCACACTATATGACAGAAATAATGTAGATTATACTTTCAAAGTTCTTCTAGTTGGAAGACAGTAAATTTCTTAAAATAATTGAGTGAAAGCCATGAAGAGTTTCACTCTTACATAATAGAAAAACTGTCAAGATATCTACATTTTAAAATATTTTTCAGTTCTTTTTTTTAATCAAATTTTATTGATTCACCATTCATTTACAAAATTATTTCAGGAGCTCTGCTTCACACCTCGATATGTGTATGTTTCACCCATCACGTTGACCACTACTGTATCCTTTTCTCCCACCCCGTTCCCTTCCTTCAGTATCTGCCATATTTTTCACAGAAACTGAGTTATTTTTGTTCTAGAAAGGTAAAATGACTGAATGTTCTATGTTTCTCAGAAGAGAGGAATGGAGATTATTTCCTATATAGGAAAGAGTGTGGTAGAAATTTTGAGAGTAGGTATATCAGCTATTGCTGCATAGCAAACCACCCCAAATGTTCATGCTTAAAATGATAGATAAGCATCTATCTTTCATTATTTTGGATGGTTCATAAATCTGGATGGCTTTGGTCTTAGATAGGGTCATTAGACTCCAGCTGGTCAGGTAGGCTATCCTGCTGATCTTGGTTGGGTCTTGTCAGATGCTGAGGGATGGACTGTCAATGGACTAGTGTAAGATGATCTCAGCAAGACAGCTTGACTTTCCTCTTCGTGGGGTCTCATCCTCCAGACTTGTTCTCATGGTGGCAGGATTCTGAGAGAGAAAGAGCAAGAGCACAGAAGCTTGTAATGCCTCTAAAAACTTAGGCTGTGAACTAAGCACAGTGTCACTTGTGCCACATCCTATTGGTCTAAGCATACTTCAGGGCCAACCCATATTATCAGGGAGGGAATAGTCGGAATCTTATTCAGTGGAGGAATTTCAAAGTTATGTTCGTAGGATATACATATGGAGAGGACTGGACACTGGACCATTTTGTAATCTGCAGTTGGAAAGGCTTAAAATAGGTAAGCACCATGTGCAGCAAAATTTGGTACAGTAGATGTGTTTGTATGTTCTGTGCTTTATCACATTCATAAAAATGATGCAGATCTCAAATGTTATATTGGATTTTTGATGTCTTCATTGTTAGTATATTCTCTTTTTTTACCCCTTTTCAAAGGTTGGACAATACATTAGAAGAAATTATATTTAAGCTGGTCCCTGGACTGCGAGAACGTAAGTTGCTCTGTGGTCTCTTAGAGATTTCTATTAAAGATTTCATGATTGCTTCACTATTTTATACTTTTTTTTTCTTTCAAATTAGAAGAACTTGAGCGTGAATCTGAATTTTGGAAGAAAAATAAGCCTCAGGAAAATGGACAAGGTAACTTTTCATCTGTATCTGATAATCTCTCTCAAATTGGTCAGTTTTTGGTAAATCAATCTCAAGTTCAGATTTCTCTTGCACAAAATTCATGTTCTCCTTTTTTTATATTATGAACCAAGCTTTCCTTATTTATGAAACTTCTATGTGAACTATGATACTTTATATAAGTGTATGTAAATCTCGAGTCACTCCAGTTGAGAGTAATTGAAAATACAAGAAATCTGACTTTGGGAAGAGAAAAAGGAGATAAAACATGACTGCCAATCATAGCAGTATTTACTGGAAAGCTAAAGGAAACTGAAGAAAGAAATAGCTATTTTAGTTAAATAGCTTTTAACTAAATAGTGAGAGGTTCTTCTGTCTTATTTTATATATTTATCTAAATAAAAAAGAAAATGAGACTTGACTGAGAGCCAGGAGAAGGGGACCTTGTTTTGCATTGATAATCTGGGATGAGGTTTTTGTAGATGGAGCTCAGATGATACATATCCTGAATTTTGAAACCAATTTCTAGGTGCTCATGGGGATTTTCCCTTTACCCAGCTTTCTCTTCTGGGTCACAGAACACTCAGCAATCAATAATTTTTAATAATTTCAGCAAAGTGGCGGTAAGCATTACTGGGCAGAGAAAAGGCTTTTATTTATGTAAGTCACATATAGGGGAAAAAAGTACAACACGCCTGAAGTTATAAGAAAGTAGTATCCTTTTATTATTTAATATGATTTATTTCAAGACGGGCTAAATACCAATGACATCTTTCAAGGATGTATTTGTTTTTATAGGCTCACTTGTTAGCTCGATCTTCCACCTCTGATTTTCCTCTAAGATCATTGGATTATCAATTATACATCATTAAGATGGTTGAAAATTCTTTTTAAATCTGTAAAATGGGGTTCATACTTTTATTAGTTCAATTTAACTATAAGGGCTGACTTTCTCTAGCAGGGTGGTTTGAGAATAGTTTTGAACTACTGAAATAGAGTACCAAGGATTTTTTTTTTTAATCTGAAAAATAAAATGGACAAAGACGCTAGCCTGCCAAAAAAAAAAAAAAAAAAAAAAAAAAACTGAAAAGGCTTGTTTTACCAAAGTATAAATTTCAGTTTAGACAGTAGTGCTATAATATACAGATAAGTTGCTAAGCATCCCTACTTTTGGCTGCTGTTCAAGAAGACAGGAGCCCAGGGATCACCATAACGTAGATTTAGTCCATGACTCTCTGTAGCTTACAGATTGTGAAGAACTGCAGCCTACTTTGTGTTTATCTCTTTTTTCCATTATTCCTCCCTTTTTATTTTATAATATTTGATCTTTAGTTTGGGTGGAGAATTTGAATTTTCCTTGGTGTTTGGTTCATAGGCCACCTCTGCTAATATATCCATTCCATACAAATATGTAAAAGAATGCAGGAGAGAGAACCCACCTACCCTTTGTGATACAACTGTAAGGCTTTTAGTACAGTCACTGATGAGGAGCTAACATTACATTTTTTTCCTGGGCTTTTCTACACTAATGTTTTGTTGGCTCACTGTTTCAAGTGTCACTTTAGACATATTTTATCTGGAAGTCTTCCCTGAATCTCTGCTTCACCCCAAAGTTTGGATTTATTGCCTCTCTTATATGTCCCCCACACAATTCATTTTACCTCTTCTGTCAGTTTCTTACCACACCTCTCCATCTGTCTTCTTGTCTACCTCCTCCTGTATCCTCACCACTATGAGAATGGTCACTGTAGTTTCTAGTTTCAATATTCCCTCAGGCCTAGTACAAAGAATATCTAGCATAGAGACATAAAGACTTAATAAAAAGTATGCAATTCAGATTGCTTTAGTGGAATTTTTTTTTCTAGGTCATACTTTCTTTTAATTATGCATACAAATTCTGGTGTTTCTTTATCTCAGAGAAATTGTATATACCCAGAAACAATCTTGGATTATTTGTCTTAATTTTCTTTTAAGCTTTTTTTTTTTATTTTATACATTTTTTACATCATTTTTAAAAATACCGGATGATCTTACTCATAACAGGAATTTAGAAAACCTAAATAAGGGACCAGGAAAAAACCTAATTATAATAAAGTAAAAATCAAAATCAACAAGCAACTATAAACCAGACACACACTACAGTAGGGAGGAGGGAATAGGATCAAAACAAAGCAGGTGGGAATTATATGGGGTCTTTAGTGGAATTTAACTTGTAACAAAGCTACATATGTGTCAAAAGCTAACACATTCTACTCATTTAAATCACTAGCTGATTATATAAGTGTCTAGTAATTTTAAATTTTGAGAACTTAGAATATTTGAGGACTTGGTTTTTATTGGAATATATATAAATTTATATCTTGTCTGTAGTTAGTGTAGTAGTTTTTTTTTCAGATTTTTATTTTAACATTTATCATTTTTCACATTTTTTTAGACAATATTTGCTTCCCCCACCTCCTCAGATTGAGTCCCCATAGTTTCCTTCCCCAAGGCACCCGTGCACCATCACCTCAGTCACCTGTGCTCCTCCCGCCATCCCTCTCACCCCCTCCCGTCTCCTCCCCTTCAGTATGTCTCTGGTTTATAATTTGTATGTATGTCTCTGTTTTTGCTTTCTTGTGTTTTGTACTGTTATTTTTTTTACACTGATGTCTTATTTGGTTCTCCTATATTCCTGTTATAAGTGAAACCATCCGATATTTTTCTTTTTCCTTCTGGCTTATTTCACTGAGCATAATTCCTTTAGAAGGTAATTCTTTTGTGTTAATAAGTCACTGACTTTTTTTTTTAATCTTTGCATTGTTGAACTAGTTGGAACATTTTGAAGGTATTGAGTTGTTTTATCTGTTAAATACTTGTTGATTTTTGTTTCGATGATTACTGTATTGTCACTTAACTTTAAAATCAACTTAGTTACAGCTTAGTTTTCTTTAAATTATACAGATGATACTTCAAAAGTTGACAAGCCTAAAGTAGATGAAGAAGGTGATGAAAATCAAGATGATAAAGATTATCACAGAAGTGACCCACAAATTGCTATATGTCTAGATTGTTTACGAAATAACGGACAGTCAGGGGACAATGTAGTAAAGGTAAGTGGAAAAATACAGTTGTATTTTTTATTTTACAGTAAAGTAAGCCTTTGATATTTTTTGATGATTTTCCTTATGTTTCAAAATATTTGCTTTCAAAGTTTTTATTAAGATTATCAAGTACAATAAATGCCTTTGTCTTGACAGTTCCAAAGGCCAAGCATTGTTTACCCCAGGCACCTAGTTTTCGACCCCTGCAACTGAACTGTTCTGGGCCAATGCCACCACCTAGTGGCTTATGCGGAGAATCACACCTCTGTTCTCTTTCTTGCCTCCTTTTATACCTTTGTTGGGAGTTCATAAACATTGCTTCTCCAACTTGTGTGTGGCACCCAGCTCCAGTACCTTCATGTCAGGCAGCGGCTATGACCCTTTTATTCATGCTCTTTACCTTTCTCCTTTATTTCACTCACAATTCAGAAAGGTATCCATGTCATAGGTTAATACATTTTATGAATAATGTAAATAATTAGTTTTGTGGTAAAATTGGATGTTGTAAGTACCTTGGAACTTTTAAAGGCCTTGAAGGCTTCTTAATATTTCTTTTAGGATCTCCATTTTCTAATCCTGCTTCCCTCTGTATCTGTCTGCTAATTAGACCTTTATGTAAAGGATCGCTGTACTACTTACAACCATTGATTTTCTTTGGTTTTTAAATGGTGTTATTTAAATGTTTTCTACTTTTTAATTGACAGCAACTTTAATTTTCATTATAAATGTTCAGTACCTAAGCTCTTACATTTTTGTCATTTTGTCCTGGCAAATGTTAGCCATTGAGATTATTTCCTTGTATTCCATGTTTTATTCAAAAAGCTTATATTCAGAATCTTTTTTTTCACTTCATCTGTGTAATCTGTAAACCAGTGATTTAAAAATTTTTTATCAATATATTTAATGACCTTATATAACTGTTCAACTCAGATTACATTTTTCCTAACATTTCTTGCTTGCTGGAATATGAGCATATTGATTCAATGAATACCTTTCTACTATGTAGATATTAGGCAAGATATTAAGAAAATATTGATATTCAAAAAGTTTTGGTTATATCTGGCTTATATAATCAATTATAATAGGGTAATTGATTTAAAAGGGATTGGTTGGACAAAGCATGTAATAACATATAACAGTCTTTAGAGGTAGCCTCTGTACACATTAATCCTTCCAAACTTCTCTAGTTTTTTCTGCTAAACATAAACAGAAACCTATCCTTTTTAAGTCTTCATCAGACTTTTTAATAACCCTACATTTCTCTATCATTGCTAGCCCTCTTTTAGAAGGGGTTCTTCAGAGATTGTGATCATACTTGAGCTCTGAAATATATGAATTGTTATCTTGTAATGAAAGTTAAGTCAATGGAAGGGCTTAATAGCTTTTATAAACAAAGGTTATGTCTACTCTGTAGGATTTCTAGTAAGTTAGTCATTGAATTTTAGAAAATCACCTAAAAATTACTTTGTCCTTGGTACTCTTTTTTGACATCTTTGCCATTTTGCTGTTCCAGTTGATCTTTTATCCATTCACTCTTTTCTTTATAGACTTCCTTCATCCTTGCGCCATCATTCTTAAAACAACTTTCATAGCTTATATGACTCCTACTATGCTACCCTGATTCTCACCTTTCTCTCTGGCCATTTCTCCACTGTCTCTACTTCTTCCTGTCTTCTACTTGATATATGTGAGTATATCCTAATACCTATTCTCTACTCAATTACTCTTTCTCTGTATTCATCCTAGGAACTCGCTTCCACTTTTTGTGGATTCAGCTATGCAAAGAACATTTCGATTCCCTTTTCAACTCTGCCATCTCACCCAAGTTGAAGTAGTATATTTACCTTTAAATGTTCCAGATGAGAGTTGCACTAACAACTGAAACTTAACATATTTAAAGAAAACTTCATTATACTTCACTCAACTATTATTTTCCTCAGTCTAGTGCTACTCACTTTATATATACATTTTTGAAAGAGGTATCTTGAATGTTTTCTGTGCCCTTAATTTTTCTTTAATTACCCAGGGCTGAGACCCATAACCTGAAATGTGTACTAGGGTAAGGACCAAATTCATGGCTGTTATCAGGGACAAATAGTAAAGATTTTAGACTTTGTGGTCCATAGGGGCTCTGTTGCAACTACTTAGTCTTGTAAAAATTTGTGCATTGTGGCACTAAAGCAGTCATAGAAAATAGAAAACAACAGATATTGTTGTATTCCAATAAAAGTTTACTTATAAGAATAGATGGCCAGCCAGACTTGGCTTGAGAGTCCTAGCCATAGTTTGCCAACTTCTGACCCAGAGAATGTCAAATCTTAACTCCACTCCTTATGTTAGTATATGAGGCTTCTCACTAACTTCCCTGTCTTAGTAAGTTTATTTCTTATTTACTCAGTGAATCCTCCTCTCAAGACAAATGATTATTGCTTTATATATGAGCTGGCATATGTGTTAGCACTCATATATAACAAAGGATTTGGATCCAGAACATATAAAGGCTTGTATTAGTATTTAAGTATTTAAAACCCTCTAAAACATAAGTTGTTATTTTGCCATATCCGTCCCTCTTTCACCACTATCCTATACTGCTATCAAGATTCAACATGAGAACTCTATTCCTTGTGATTTTTTTTTTTTTTTTTTTTTTTTTGCCACCCTAGTGAATTCCTTCTCTGAACTTTGGTAGGACTTGCATTAGTCACTTAATTAGGGTTTAGTTTACTATCTTCTAAATCAACATTTATGGTGTGTGTATTATCATTAAAGCTAGATTATAGCCCGTTTAAAGGTAGAGAATCAATGTCTATGCTGCTTTGTAGTTCTTCCAATCATTTCCCTGCAGTAGGAGGGGATTCTCAAATGTGTTGTATGTATAGTTTATACAGTGAAACTACTACTGTTGTAATTCAAAAGTCAATGTCAAGAACAGTAAGCCAGTGGAAATAGTACAGTAAGGTCCTCTAAAAATTCACCATAAGAGCAGTGAAAACATTTTCAGAATCAAGTTTTACAGAAATCTGATAATTAACCAAAGGCTTTTAGCAACCAGTGGAACATTTAATTAAGAAAAATAGCTTACTCTTGGTGAGAAAAGTGAGCTTTGTGGCATTTTAACTTGCCTTAGTCCTTTGGAGTAGCCTTGAAAAACAACAGCATCCCACTGAAGCTTCTCGAGCACCAGAAGGATAGAACAGAGACAGAGTTCTTTCAAAACCTAACTGCCAGATAATTGTCATTATTTGACCTCTCTGGTAGTTCCTGCAATATCCTACTTATAAGAAGGCTGTTTATCTTTGACATTACTTGGAGCTTGCCCATTGGGGAAAAACCTTCTCTGTAGGGCAGAGGGAGGGTGGAGGGTGGGGAAATAGTTGTCAAAACCAATTACAGATGAATAGTTTGACTTCATGACTGCTGAAGTATAAATTATGTTTGGTACAAACAATAAACTTAACCAAAAAGCTTAAAAGGAAAATACGTAGAATGAGATGTCTATCAACAAAAAATCTTTTGGGACTTTGAAAAGCTCTGACTTATTCCTGGGATCTTAGAATATCAAGCACATAATAGGATTGTATATGTGCTCAGGAAATTTATGAGGAGGCCTTAAGCTCTCACCTTTCACTGACCTTGAGGGTCAGTACAGCAGGAATTGAGGATAAGACAGAGTCAACAGCCTGGTGATTGGAATGTTGGAGGCATGTCCCCAAACACATACAGGTTCCCTCCTGAAGATAAAGTTAATAGTTCTCTGTTTAATTATTGACCTATAATGTTTATACAGCATTATTCATAGCAAGCAAAAAGTAAAAGCAACATGTCCATCAAGTGGGAAATGGATAAACAAGATGTGATATATCTACCTGTTGGAATATTATTCAGCAGTAAACTGGAATGAAATACTGATAAATGCTATGACATATATGTAGTGTATAAGAATTAGAATTTGTTGAATTGTTTCCCATCTAACTTGTATATGGGATACTCTTTGATTTCACATCTAGCCTTGTCACTCTTCTAAAACAATGTGATAAAGGGTTAAAAGTCCTATAGGTTAACCACTTTAGAAGCAGAAAGGAACCTTTTTGGACTGTTTCTGACTCTGGGTTGCTTTGGAAGGAACAGGTTAGAAAGCAAGCAGCTTGTTCTGTGAAAGAGAAATATAACATTCTTTAAACACAAAACATACCTTTTTATATACCTTTTTATTACTTCAAATGTGTGAGTATACCTGAAATGTTAATCCCAGGGCCTGGACTACATCTGTATAGCACTTCTCAAGAAACTCTAAGATTAATTTGATATAAAGTGTTTCTACGGAGAAGAAGAAAATCAATTATAGAAAATATAAGTATTTACAAATCAATTATTAAATAATCCATACTGGAATTTTAATAGAAACATCAAATTTTAAGAAATTATAAATTCCAGAAACAGGCTTCTGCCTAATTTTTAAAATCTCTTAATTCTTCTGACATCTCAATAATTATTAATTTCTGAGGGCCTCCCTGGTGGCACAAGGAGTTAAGCAACACTATGAAACTATCCGCAGCCTTGGCTGGCTGGCCTTGGAGCGGCCCACATGGCGCAGCAGACCTCTCCTGTCTCACCTGCTGCTTCTCTCAGCAGTGTATTTCAGTCAGTCTGCCTGTTCTGTTCCCCACTCTGTCTCTGGTGAATCCTCTCTCACATACACCCCACACTTTGTACCCCGGTTCTTATATGGATAAAGATTATGGCTAGTGATACCATAGTCATTTTTGCAGATTCCTCCAACCTGAAAACTTTCTGTAGATGAGAATAGACTTAAGAGGGTCTTCCAGTATCACATATTCTCTAACTTAACTGGAACCTATAAAAAGGGCTAACAATTCTATATAAGTAGTTTGAAGCAAGAAAATGGATAGGAAACTTTGGTATAGTTGAGATAACATGAACAGAAAACATAAAACCTATAGGTATAGCCTTTTGTTTTCATGTTGTAAAAATCAAAAGCATTGTCTAGAATGTCAGTCTTCCCATTTGAATTGGGTAGAATACTGTTTGCTTTAGATGTAACTTTTAAATACTGTTTTCTTTTGATGGATACTTTAGCATCTGAACTGTGGCCAGCTATCATATATAGATTATTTATGTTGGTATTTGCTAGGAAATATATTTTGCTGGGAATGCATTTTTTAGGGAATACATGATGACTAGATTGTTCTACTTTTGACTTAGTGATTTTAAGAATATTTCCAAATTGTTGGCCTAATTCCTTACAGATATAATTAGAAGTAATGCTTTATTTTTTTAATGGGATTTTTTTTTTAAAGATTTATTTATTTGTACAAGCCAGAGGCACGGGAGGGTGAGAGAATTCACCAGAGACAGAGCAGGGAACAGAACAGGCAGAAGGACCAAAATACACCGTCGAGGGGAGCAGTGGGCGAGACAGGAATGGTCTGCCACGCCATGTGGGGTTCTTTCTGGCCTGCCGGGAATCAAACTGGCACTGCAGAGACTACAGACAGCTTCATAGTGCTGCACTCAACCCGCTGCGCCACCGGGGAGGCCCTAGAACTAATGCTTTAGAGCTTTAAAAAAATTCAACTGCTGTTTTATGGTTTTGTTTTAGTATTGCTAGCTTTTCAGTGTTTGGGATATGATTTTGTTTTACAGATTGGTTCATGGTTATCATGTCTGCAATCTTATTTTGCCTTATCTTCAGTTTGGGTGTCCATTCTGGATTGGCTCTTATTTTAGCGATGTTCAAGTGTGAATTAGTATTGCTAATTAAATGGGTAAAAATCAAGGCACATAGTACATTGTTTTTTCTATTCAGCACTGCCACAACCATTCAGACACTGGCTTAGGTGTGTTTTTCCCTAACAAAAGTCCCTGCTATGTGACTTACTTGCTTGGGCCTACCTGGCCTCTCGTTACTGAAACCGTTGCCCTTTTAAAAAGTGTTTTGAAGTTATAAAACTTCTTTAAATGTTCCTGATGCTTTCAGAAGTCTTATAATAAATATTTTATGGTTTTTAGGACCTTTATTTTCAATAAAACTCAATGTATTCTTTACCAAAAGTCTAGAAAAATGTATGTTGTTTGTTTGCAAGAATTTTCCTAGTACACATGGTAGTATATTCATGAAGAAATGTCATGTAAATATCCAAGAGTTAGGTTCATTTTTACTCACAAGTACTAGCGAGCTTATCAATTGAAACATTTTCAGACTGTGTTTTGAAAATATGCAAAACAATAGTAGAAATTACATCTGTGGTTTCATTTTAAAAGAGCAATATGAACAATATAATTAGCAATTTTTATTTCCTTTAGGGTTTAATGAAGAAATTCATTCGATGTTCTACACGTGTAACTGTGGGAACTATTAAAAAATTTCTAAGTTTAAAATTAAAACTACCAAGTTCTTATGAGGTAAGTTTATAATATATCTTCATCATTCTGATAATTCTGATCTGAAGTAAAATCCTAACAAGCGAATAACTCAGAATACATTTAAATTAATTTTTATGGACTCATTCGTTATTTTCATCTTGTTTTTAATTTTTAAAATGTAATACTCTATAATTACCGTAGTAATTATATAGTATATTGATGTAATAATCTGTATTTTCTGATTTAAACACTCACTAAAACATGATTTAAACACGCTGGTGAAAACATTAATGTTTTATAAATACAGCATGTGTTAAGAACATTCAGTATTTTCAAAATAATGTCACAATGCTTTATGATTTGCTGTTTTTATCTGAAACCTTTGAAATCTACTTTTACCAATCCTTTATAGATTTATTTGTCATAATGTAAAATAATTGTCTTTCACCAGAGGGTATTTAGCAAGTAATCTTCCTTTAGTTGTATCACATGTAAAACTGACATTGCAGCTATATAAATTCAGTCTACCTGTTTCTTTACAGGAGCTATAAATTACGCTATTTGATCACAGCACAGCTTGTAATGTGTTCAGTGTTTACAGATGTTTATGATCCTAGGAGTGGGGCATAACATAGTGAGGAACATGGCTACTGTTCTCACCTGCCCAGATCTCAATCTTATAACTTGGGTTCTGAAAGTTGTGTTGAAAAAACTAGAGACCAAGACTAGTTTCCTATATAAACAGAGGTTTAAAAGGCAACATAGTTTTTCAGGCTTATTTTAATTTGATCAGTCATAGCAGTAATAAAATAGGATTTGAACATAGGCCTTAACAGGTGTTAAATCTGCATTTTGAAGAAACCTCTGATCCTGAGCTCAGTTTCTCAGATAACTAATCTATGGATTAAAAATTCTTATTATGCTTTGGTCCTACACGTATTAAAAGAAATCTTAGAGACATTGCCTTTAATTGTGAAAGTTAAATCCTATATACTTGGTAAAAGTAAAAGATAATAAATTAATAGAAACAGCAGTGCAAACAAAATGAAATTGTTTTTATGATTTGGCCTTGCACTTTATTCTTCCACTGCAAAATTCCACATGCAGTTTTATTTCCTTACTTCTAAGTGTGACTCAGTGTTACATTTTCAAGTTTTTAGGAAGTTGTTATAGCTGAGAGAACCATTACTCACATAAGGTCTGTACTGCTGTCATATACTTCTCTATAGAAAAAAAATACAGAATGGGAAGAGGCTCAGCCCACTCACAGTTCCTTATCTATCCAGTGCAAAGGACTTTTCATATGATTTTTAGGTGTATGTACTGTTTCCCCTTAGTTTGCTACCCAATTTAAAAGGGAATGATTTCATGAAATACCTGACAGCTAAAGATTTTGTAACAACTTTACCAGTCTTCCCCCTTCTACACATTTCAGTAAGTTCACTTTTAATAGCTAGAAAACCAAAATGTTTTATTTATAGGGATCTATGATAAACATTTATTTAAGTATGCCTTGTTAAATTAGTAAGTCATATCCACAGTTCTTGTGGTCTTATGGATTTGAGCAAGGAGCAGGGGAGTTGTTGGTTACTAAAACTTTAGAGCAAAAACAAGCATTGGTAAGTACAATCCTTGAAGTTTCATGCAAGATGAAAAAATGGTTCTATGAATACAGTATTTGTAGTAAACATAGGCCTATGGCATGGTCCTAACTGTTCTGTAAACTTGGCTATTGGTAGTTACTGGAAATTGTCAAAAAAATACCCTGTAAGTCCTGTATCCACATTCATTAATTTACCCTATCAAATATAAACTAATGAGAGGAAAATAATTCCTTTAAATCTTGGTCAGGTACAGAAAAAAAGTCTAAGACCAGATGGCTTCACTGGTGAATTCTACTAAACATTCAAATAAGATCTAATACCTGTCTTTCTCATCCTCTTTTAAAAAAATGAAAAATGGGGAGAATATGCCTAAATCTTAGAGAGGTAAAAGGATTTTTAAGGTGCTTTGATGGGCTTATCAGCTTTCTATAGTTTATTCCCAGTTAGCAGGAGGCCGTGTCCGAAGTATACTAAAACCTCAAAAGTTACACAGAAAGATTTTGTGTATGAACTTGAGATACAGGTGTGTGGGACAAGATGAACAGTGCTTCCTTCTGATTATTGATACCCATGAGATGGACCAGTGTTTTTAATAAAAAGATGTCAGCATTTTTTCTAAATAATGAATAATACTTCTACTTTTTAATTACTTGAATCTTTTTTTGACGTTTGAAAAAAAAAATGTGTAAACACTTATGTTAATGGATCTATAACTATTCTTTTTAAAGTTGGATGTGCTGTGCAATGGTGAAATTATGGGAAAGGATCATACTATGGAATTCATCTACATGACAAGATGGCGGCTAAGAGGCGAAAATGTAAATTGTTTTTATATTTACTTATGTGTATATTTAGTTATATAACATTGCTATTCAAACTTAACAATATTACTTAGAAACACAACAACAAAAGAAACTAGCTTGGGGAAGACAAGAAACTGGTTCGTCATACTGTTTCTCTCAACTACTCCATGACAGCTGGTCCCAATATAACACAAAGGTCTGTGTTAAATGTGGTTTTGTTATATTTAAGGTGAGTTTGAGACCTGATCTAACATGTCAAAACTCTACTAATCTCAAGACAGAGAAGACAGCACTTACATGGTTTTATAAAGCCCAATAAAATTATTGAAACTTTGAAGTATATGGAGTAGGGGTGGGGAAGACTAAGTTCTGCTTTCACTAATACACCTAGTGGTTAAAAGATATTTTTGATGTGGTAGTGGTGATAGAATAGAATCTAGATCTTTTTTTCAGGTACTGTCTTTAAATTGAGAGTATAAAGTTGCATAGAAGGGTAAGTGAGTTTGCAGTGGTTTCTGATGCCATAATAATTATGCCTTAACCCATAGGAAATATGGGAAAAATGATTAAATGGGAAAAAACTAACAAAGTTCAAAAACACAAAAGGAGAATTTTATATTTTAAACTACATCTTCAAGTAGGATCAAAGAGAAATAGAATCTAAGTTATAAGTAACATGATATTAGGGAAATTGGAAGGGCTAGGGCATTACAAGGCTGATAAATAGCAATAAGGGTATAGTAGCAATGTTACCAGAAATTATAGACTGATTACATGACTAAATGAACATTAAGGCTGACTAGAAGGTTGCAATAAATGACCTCCAACATCCTTTTCAGACATTAATAGTCTGTCATGTTTATGGTACAGTGTTATACATTTAAACTCAAGTTATTTTATTACATTTTCTTATAAAAAATAACACAATTAAGAGATACAACCACATAAGGATAAGTAATACAGAATGTATACTCAGGGTTGCCATGTTACAGTGATTCACAAGCATACTGAATGTAAAATCTGTGGAATTATGAAACAAACCTAAAAAAAACATTTTTGTGCTACTCCTTGGGTAGGTTATTTGGCTTTTTTAGAAGAAATGTCTTCATATGATAATAATTGAAGTACCTAACTTAAGTCACACTTATTTTTTTCTATTTGAGTTCCTCTTAGGTAAAGCCTTCCTTGTAAGGAAGAAAAAAGATGTTTTTGTAATAGTCACGAATCAGTTGCATGCCCTTGAAGAACTCATTAAACCTCTCTGGGCTCATTTTAAAATACATAAACTATGTATCTAATATATATATAAATCTAATTGTCTTTGTATTTGGTAAATTACTACTTGGATTTCTATGACATTTTATAGGGTTGGTTTGGTTTTCTGGGGTTTTTTGATGGTTGTACATAGCCTCATTTAATATGCAGAACCAAAATGTTTCAGATACAGGTTAGAGATTGTCAATTCTCTTACCCAGTGCTGGTATTACACCTAATGTTAATATTGTATTGACTGTAACGTTAGCTTTCTTGAACCTTTTATTGGGTATTTCAGTATGCATTAGTGCTTGCAATCGTCATTATTAATAGATTTGCCTGCAGGTAGGAGTGCTAAGTGTTCATCCACTACAGGGCCTCAGCTAGCATTCTTGTCCTTCACAAGAGTTTACGCACACTGCCAGTTATTTTAATCTCAAAGCATGAAAGAACTATGCCCTAGAAAGGTTTAATAAAATATCCATTAAATCCATCTTCAATACGATTTTGTTCGAGTACACATTTCTGAGCAGTTTCATGTTCCTTGGCTGTTTAAGGCATACTTTAATAGAAATGGTTCAGGACATTATGATATTTCATTCAAGTAAAAACTAACAAGTAATTTGGTGTAGTAGTTCTTTTTTTAGGCATGGCAACCTGGGTTTTGTTCTCTGGGGAACGTATTAACTCCCTCAGCCTTTACAACCACAATAATTATGAAATTAGTAGTTTTCATTTCTCAATTGCTCAAAAATTCATGAAGTCAGTCCTGGTTAGTATTTCCTTCATCCATTGTTAGCAAACTCTGTGACCTTTACCCTCCATATCCGAATCCATTTATGTCTTAACCACCTCCATTCCTACTACTCTGGTCCAAGTCACTATAACCATCATGTGGAATTTCTATAAAAGTCTCCTACCAGATTCCATACTTCTACTCTGTCATCACCACCGACCCTCCTTCCATCTTCACCAGCACAGCAGCCAGACTGACTCTAAACAATTTAGAACATATCACTCCTCTGATATGAAATCTCCACAACCATCTGACATCATTTAGTAAAATCCAGAGTCCTTCCAGGGACCGATAGGAACAGCCCCCACATCATTTTCTCCAGACACCACTCTGATCTGTATATTCTCTTCCTCTGGCTCTCTGGCCTCTGTGCTTCCTCAGATACAGCAGGCTTGCTCTGCTTCCTAGAGCACTGACCACTTTCACTCCAAGAATTTTGTGTTACCTCAGTGAGGCCTCTGACTTCAATATTACAACCCCTTTTCTAATCTGACATCCCTTTTCATGCCTCGCTGTTTTCATAGTACTTTTTATATCATCTGGCATACTAAGCCTCTTACTTAAATGTTTGTTGGTTCCCCAACTAAAATGTAACCTCATGGCAGGAATTTTATTTACAGCCAAATTTCTAGCACCTCAAGCGGTGCCTAGTACAGAACTATTTGTTTAAAGAGTAAACTGAATGAAAAAAATCATTTTCATTTATTTGAATCCCAGTTTCTATTTTTCTGTTAAACACATTTTAAATTTTTGCTCATCTTCCAATTAATTATGAATTATAATAGTAACTGACAAGTTTTGACAGTTGGAGTAAATGAATACGTTAGCAGCAAAGCAATCATTTCTTGATTAAGCCCCTACTAGCATATTTGTTATAGTCACATCCCTTCCTCTTTCTGCCTTCCATTGCCAATAAGATGCTAGAATGTCTGAAAACCTCTCTACCTACAGGCATTTTAACTACCTCTGCCTTGGACAGAGGTCAGCTTATTTCCTGAACAGATGACCACCTTATAGTTTCCACTTGTTTCTAGTACTTCTGTATATTAAATATTTTAATCTACCTGGGATTTATCTACACACACACCTACAATAAGGCTAAAACCATAACTTCTTATAAAGATTTTTTTTTGGTCAGGGACACAATTTATTGAATAATTCATACTTCAGTCTTTTGATATGTCACTATTATCTATGCATATGTATGTATACCAGTATATACACACAGATATGTATATGTAGGTTACTAAACATTTTTTTCTTCTGAGTTTTATTCTTGTACCAGCATCACGTATTATATAGCTTTTATAAACACTGACCACCTTACAGCCCTAACTAAAATCCCTCAGTTGTCTATTTTGTTTGGGATACATCTGAATAAAATCCAAGCTAACATGTCTTATAAGACAAATACAATAATTAGGTCACTTTATAGTGTTAGGTCAAAACCTTTTTTTACATTGTATTTGCTAGTTTCATTTTTTCAGATGGAATTGTGATTAGCAACAGGTTAAATTTCTAGGTTGATTTGGCACCTTTGCAATTTTTCATCGTGGTGGTGTGGGCTGTCTTCTATGTTCGACTCTCCCCTTCATGTCTGGGTAGTCTGTGGCTTTCTTCTTTTTAGAGGATGCCACCTCTGCCCCTCTAGGTCTTTTGCTTCAGATTGGGCTTCTCTATGTTCAGGTCAGCTCTTGACTTTGTACTATTTCTAGACTTTTAGGAAGAATCTCAGGGAAATAGATTTGCCTCCATTTCTCAAGGCCATCTGTCCCTCACCACACAGCATCTGTGCCCCTCTCCCTTTATCCTGGGGCAGTTCTGCTTCAGGCTCACCCTGTCTTCCGTGGTCTGCACTTTCTGGATCCTTGTCTTCAGTGTGATGCATTTTTGGAAATTTCTATCTTTAGAATTAAATTTCTGGTGAAACTTAGTTTAACTCAAGAATTTTTAAGTTCATGACAATTTTGCTGCCTCCAGATTATTAAACTGATAGGATTATTATTTCAAGGTTGGTATTTACTTTTCAGTTATTAGTGGGAGAAAGTGTACTTCTAAAAAAAACCAGCCTTCTTAAACTTGAATGTAAATACAAATTGTGTTTTGTCTGAAGTGGGGCCCAGGATCCTATATTTCTAACTGGCTACCAGGAGGTGCCAGTACATCTAATCTTTGGATATTCCTTTGAGTAATAGGATTTTGGGTGATATGTTCTGTAGTCACTCACTTGCCTTGTGGTTTTCACATCTATCAATTGAGGGTATGGAAATTATAAAATTAGATCTCAGTTTGGAAGGGACTTAGTAATCAAGACTGATCACCAGCCTAATACATGGATCTATCCATGCATTTATTTTTTAGAAACATAAATGGAATTATAAGGTTTTGTACAAGTTTTTTCTTTTGGTAATATAATTGTGAAGAATCAGTAAACTTTGATGAAATAATTCTTTTTAACAAGTTGACAGTCAATTTGTGTGGCTGTAGCATAATTTAATGTACTCCTTTATTGGACGTACAGATTTTTTCAAAATTTTTGACATTACAAGTAATATATAAGTTATATTTCAGTACATGTTTTTTACTGCAAATGTAAAGTATCTCCTTTGGTTAGATTCCTAGGAATGAATTTACAGCAAAATATGCACATTTTTCATTTTGGTAAATACTGACATACTGCCCTCTAAAAAGGTTTTAGCCACTTATGATGATGTAATGTAATGTACAATGGTGCCTATTTTCTGACATCCTCACTGCATTTGTCAATTTTGTATTTCTTCTACAAAACTTATTTTCCTTGTGTGTTTTTTCCATTGCAACACTTTTTTTTAATTGACTTCTAGGAGCTCTTTTATGTATTTTGGCTATTAATCTTCTGTTACACGTGTTGTAGCTATTACTTCCCAATTGTGTCCTGCTCCCTAGTTTTGCTGAGAGATTTTTTATTAAAATTTGATTAGTGATACCTATCTTGAAAACTTTTAATACAAATTAATATTATATAACAAAGTACTTAATAGAATACCTGACAATGTTTTTTTATTAATAGCTTATGTATGTTAGCTTTTCTTATAATTCTTTCCTCCTACACTTAGTCTCATCCCAGAGAGCTTACTGTTAATATCTCTTTCTATCCAGCCTCTGCTTTCATCATGGACTCATGTTCTTCCTGCTCACCTTTTCTTGGGTAGGTTGAATACCCACTCTCAGTACAGCCCCCTCTTTCTCAGATGATCCTGGTTGGATTCATCTCTGCCAATATATACCTAAAGTTAATGCACCATGTTTGTCTTGAATTGCCTTATTTACAGTACCAAATAGTTTTAGGAAAAGCAAACACCTATTTTGTCTGATACCAACTAGATTAATAGGGGGAAAAGAAACACCTAGTGAAATACCTCTTTACTCTAGTTGAGTGCTATTTGGGATTCACTTCATTAGGCAAAGTCTGATAGGCCAAGCTTAGGGTCTCTTCACAGAGAAAGGGAGGCCTTGTCAAGGATAGCAGTTCTGGCCATATCTTACAGCATGTCTACGAACGCTGTGCAGAAAAGCAAGGACTAACTTGCAGGGAAAAAATTGAAGTTTTGGGGGAAGTGGAAAATTAAAAATTTTTTTTTCCAATAATTGCTTATTCTTCTTTCAAAGTATATCTTTTAAAAAGCTACTTTGGAACGTTAGGTTTTTCCTGGTGAATTTACACCTCACATATTTTTATCTTTTCCATTTTGAAGTCATGCAATGTTAAATTCATACTTGCATAATTTTAAAGTATACATTTTGTTTTATAATCCCATTATAATTAAAATTATGTATAATAAGCACTTATCATAATATTGAAAAACGAAGATTTGGGAACAATTTTCAATGAGTGGTTAAACTGTTCAGAGTGAGTGAGTTTGTAAGTGAATCTACTCAATAGTCTTAAAATATGTTCACCCATTGATTTACTCATAAAACATTTATTGAGAGGTTGCTGTGTGCCAGTTCTGGGCCTAAGCTATTAAAGACTACAAATAATGAATAAAATATAGCTTCACGGAGCTCACAGTATAGTAGTGTTGAACTGGATATGGAGATAAAGAATCTGATATAAAATAGAAAGTTAATCTTACAGGTTGAACCATGTTCTGTGCCCCTCTCAGAGCTGATATCCCTAAATGCTTTTACTTTCAGGAGTAGTTGAAAAGGATTTGTAGGAAACTGATCACAGGAAGAGATGAAAGAAAGGGGGTGACCCTCATGAACTGAAGGTTTGAAGGTTTCCTCAGGAATTAACATTAAAAAGGAAATGGAAAATATAGGCCACCATTTTGGTAAATGTCTGCAGAATATTAACAAAACTCATTTAGATACTAAAATTCTTAAAAGCTAAAGTTTACCAGTCACCAAGTTATTAAAATCTATTTTTTTTCAAAAATTACCATATTTTGCAAAGTGTTTACTTAAAATTAATCATGTTGAATCATGTTTGATGTTAAAATATTTTAAATAATCAGTTTTAAATATGTATCCAGTTGTGGATGCCTCTTATCTGATGAGTTCATCTCCTCCGCAGTTTCGGTGTCTGAACTGCTCAGCTTCGCAAGTCTGCTCTCAGGATGGCCCTTTGTATCAGGTAAGAGGCACTCACGACTGTACATATGACCCTACTGATGCCCAGACTTATCTTCCTAAAACATGTACCTTGGCAAAACTAGTATTTATTTGAGCAACAAAACTTTATTCAACTTATGTCCCCAATGTTCCCTATCATTTTCATTCTCGTGAATTATCTATGTTTTATCAACTAAAAAAAAATAAATATTAAGGTCATATTTTACAAATCAGAAATTTTTAATAATTGCCAATTTCAGCCCTTGAAAATTCCTCTGCCTATATTGGATCTCCCCTCCATACTGTGTGTGTGTATGTGTGAATCATTCACCCAAAAATGAAAGATAAAATGTATGATTAGATGAAGCTAAATAATAGCAGCAGCTAAATTGTGAACTTGCTTACTAGGCACTACCCTCAAATACTTTCCTTATCTCTTTTAATAAGGGAATGATAGTGAACTAAATTAATTATGCACTAAAAAGTCTTGAACCATGGATCTGAGGAAAGCTTATCTAATAAAAATAAAAGCACATTTAAAAATTTTTAAAACAGAAGACACTTAGTATAAGCATTACTATTGAGTACAGATATGGTCCATGTTCAGCCTTAGACTTTGGAATATAGTCATAACATTTCTTAAAAATCTTCATTGTTCATTTCCCCCAGAAATTAATCTTTATCCTTATTTCCTTGTAGTCAAGAAAGGAAAAATTACATAACAAACGTGTCTCTTATCTTGCAGTTTTAGGGTTGGGGCAAATGTTTAGTACTAAAAGAACATCTAAATCACTAAGCAAAAATGCTAACTAGCAGTTTTCTAGAATTTCCCCCAGTCTTATTGTCAGTACTGTAATAGAAAATCTCCCTGCGGTCATTATGCATTTAAAGGTAAGAGGTAAATAATTTAACTAATATGGTAAGATTTGTTAAATTCTTACACATATACACCACACAGACAAACTATATAGATGTTTCAGCTGCTTTTAGCTTCACAGATGATTTGGGGATGATAAATTATAGTGATACTTTGCCTACAGCAGTTAACTAATACCTATATGTCATCTTGCTTTCATTCTTGGCACTGATGTCTAGTTCCTTAGAAATAAACATGTTCTTAAAGTCTGATAATAAAGTATCAAAAAACTGGAATAAGACCAAATTTTTAAAACTCCAACCAAGTTTTTTCTTCAACATGTTAGAAAATTAAACTTGTAACTAATAGGATATGAACCTTTAGCCAAAAGTCAGGCTAGAGAACTTCAAAGAAAATATCATGTGTTTAGTTTTATACTATTAAATTTTATAAAAATTTCCTGAAATGGAAAATATTCTAGGAAAATACCAGTGGACTGAAATTTATCCAAGAAGAAAACAAATCACAAATCACTAATTCATGAAAGACCTAAAAAAAAAATTAAAGATACCTAAATAGTTTTTATGGTCATATTCTCACAAATATTCAAGGAATAGACCATTCCCATTCTAAATTGTTTAAATATGAAGAAAGATGAAATTCTTCAAACTCACTTTATAAAGGTAACAATCATGACAACAAAAACTGACAACCTCCAATCAGAAAACTAGTATCAAATATAATTTTGAATATAAATATAAAAATTATAATGTACTAAATATGCTAGAATAATATGCTACAAGAGTAAACCAAAATTAGTTTAATCATAGATGCTAGATTGGCTTTACACTGGTGAAGGGAAATATATATAACAAATATTTGTTGTACACACAATCAGAAATCAATAGATGTTGAAAAGGTATTTGATGAAATTCACTGCTAATCTTTCCTACCAATTTATTTTGAAATTTTTCAAAACAACCAAGAAATTGAAATAACAAGGAGTATTTATTAGATTTTTCTATACCCCCCTCTTTCCCTGTCTTTTTCTTCCCTTTCTGTCTCTTATTAATGTCTTTATAAATATAGCTATTGTTTCTTTGTGGAAACTTTTAAAAGTAAATTGCAAGTACCAGTACAGTTGACCACTAACTGCTTCAGCAAATATTTCCTAAGATCAAAGACATTCTCATATATAACAAATTCTTCATGAACAAGAAATAGTAAATGAGAGTATTTGCCTGAACATAGACATATGAATCAAAATAACTCAGGAACAGACCCTAATATATATGTCTATCCAAAAAATAGTATTTTAATTTAGTGGATGGAAAAAATTTTAACATTTATTGAGCACTCAACCATGTACTGGGCACATTTTTAGGCCCAGGAACACAGAAGTGAAAATGAACACTATTCTCCCCTTAATTATGGTAACAGATGAAAAATAAATGAGTAAACATTATAATGGTAGAAGAAAAGTTAAAGTGGATACTTTCTTTAGATTGGAAAAGGACTTTTTTTGAGGTTAAAATTTTTTATAAAAAGATAGGTGAGAAAAATAGCCATGTGAATATATAGTTGGGCACACCAGGCTAAGGACACACAGTGCACAAGCCCCAAGGAGCAGTCCTGTCAGGTGGTTTGAGGGTGGCAAGTAGGCCAGTGATGCTGGAGCAAAGAAAGTGGTTGGTAGAGGTAATGGTGATAATTGAACTTGGAGATGTAGATGTCAGAGGTGGGATGTGATATAGTAGGGCTTGTTTTCAATGAATTACACTGACACTGTTAGCAGCAGTGATGGGGGAATTTAATCCATACCTCATATTACATGAGTTACTCATGGTTTAAAGTGGTAAATATTAAAAATGATGACCATCAAGGATCAAGAGGAAAATATACTTAATTAATCTCAGTGGAGTTGGCCTTTTTCATTGTACTTAAAAAAGGAACATAATAAACTAAGTTGACAATATTGAAAAATATATAGCAAAAATACCATAACTAAGAAAATATTGCAATATGTGACAGGTTTAATGTCCTTAATACATTAGGAACTCAAATCTGTAAGACAAAGTTCAACTGTCCAAATGTTCCATGAATAAATATGACTAAGCAAGTCAAAAAAGGAGGAAACAAAACTAATAAGACAAAAATTAATTTAGACATCAAGAAATAAAATACCATTTTATGATTATTAAATCGTCAAATTAAGAAGCAAGGCAAGAAAGGGTAGTACTCAGTATTGATGAGGCTATGGAAGAATAAGCATTCAATTTCTTTTGAAAATGTAAAAATAGAACAACTTTCTTAAAGTCTTAATGTGACAATACTTATCAGAGAGCTTTTTAAACTGAATGCTGGTTGAGTCAGTTTTTCCATTTCTAGGACTCAATATTGGAAGTAGCATGGAATTGGGTGATAGCATGGAGAGTGGAGAATAGACTAATGGGTCAAGATTAATTTATAGTAGTGAAAATGTGAAATAAACTAAAATGTACAGCAAAAGATTTTTTGATTTCTTACAGTTCATTTTTATAAAGCATTATATGCAGCCTTGAAAAACCAACATAGGACCATATTGAATTATGCAGAAATAAGTTTGTGGAATTTCTTGACACAAGGTAGTTCAACATCAGGAAATCAATCATCATATTTCACCACATCAACAAAAAGAGAAAAACCAGATGATCATATTAATAGATGCCAAGAATACATTTGGTAAGATCCAACATACATTTATGATAAGAACCCTCAGAAAACTGAAGAGAAATGGTATATAATAAAACCCATATATGAGACACTCACTGCTAACATCATTCTCAATGTTTGTAAAAACCTTATAGGCCAGAATTCTTAGATGAACAAGACTAAAAAGGATATACACTAAAATTAGTATCTTTGGATAGTGGAATTTAAATGGTTTTCCTTTTTTTCCTTGGTGCTTTTTTGTATTTCCAAATCTACATTAAAACCAAGTTACTTTTACAATTAAGAATTTATTTTTTTTAAGAAAACAAGATACAAAATCTTTTTTTATCATTTTCTAAAATTTATCACATTTGAAATATATACTTTGGCAGTATCTATTCTGTTTTAATGTAATGAGATGGAAGACTAGAAACTCTACAAAATACACTCAGTGCTTTCACTTACTACATGAGGCAGTGATAGGCCATATTTTATTTCTGTAAATGTGATGCCATTTTACTTCAGAAGGCAAACACAAAGAGAAGTTAATCTTAACAGGGCCTCCCCGGTGGCACAGCGGTTGAGCGCTGGGTTGCGAAGCTGCCGGCAGCCTCCGCAGCGCCAGTTCAATCCCCAGCTGCTCCTCGGCCACCGGAGGAGGGTCCCACATGGCGCGCAGACCTCTCCTGCCTCCCGCTGCTCCCCTCAGCAGTGTGCTTTGGTCTTTCTGCCTGTGTACCCAGTGCTTGTATAAATAAATAAATAAATCTTTAAAAAAAAAAAGTTTATCTTAACAATTTCCAGTATTGTAACATATTTGAATAAAATTATTCACCTTCATATGTTGTCATAGAACAAATCATTACTTGAAAGGTAAAACAATACCATTTTTAGCTAAAAATGGAGAAAATTCCAGCCAGTGACAACCAAACCATTTTATTTCCCCTCTCTATCTTCATCCTAGTGGAATTAGTAATGCAGTCTTCTGTATATTAAGAATGGATTCTAGAACAAGTGACTCAATTATTTGCAGAAAATATACTTATTCAAGAGTCAAGAATGGAAAGTAAAACTGGAAAGATGATTATAATGAAGGGTACACCGTGGGCTGGGTGATAGAATGGGTTTAAGTAAAGTTAGGATAGGATGTCTTGGTAACAGTCTCAAAATCCGAGCTTCAGAAAATCCGCAGAGTATAAAATGCACATTTCTGTGCCTCACTCCTAGCTACTGTGATATAGCAGAACAGAGTAAAGTTTAAAATAAAAGCAAGTTGGGGCCTCCCCGGTGGCGCAGCGGTTGAGCGCTGGGTTGTGAAGCTGCGCGCGGCCTCTGCGGCGCCGGTTCGATCCCTGGCTGCTCCCCGGCCACCAGAGGAGGGTCCCACATGGCGTGCAGACCTCTCCTGCCGCCCGCTGCTCCCCTCAGCAGTGTACTTCGGACCTTCTGCCTGCTCTGCTCCCCGCTCTGGCTCTGGTGAATTCTCTCACCCTCCCGCGCTTCTGACTGTACCCAGTGCATGTAAAAACAAACAAACAAACAAACAAGCAAACAAATAAATAAAGCATGCCTCTATTAAAAAAAAAAATAATAAAATAAAATAAAAGCAAGTTAACAAAATTTAAACCAAAATAGATTTAGGCCATGGAAACCCTAAGAAACACTATACTCCAGCACTGAGCACTAGCAATGACCTCAGCATACCTCCTCAGCCTGGAAGAGCAAGACCAAGGTATTTGCATTCCTGCCCTCCAGTCCCATCCCCAGACTCCAACACTGAGTAGCTCTAATAAGTGCTGAAACAGTCATTTTTCAGGATTCTAGAATCTCAGGTACATTCCCTTTCACCTATATGTAAGAAAACAAGTTCTCTTCGCTGGATCTTAGCATTCTCCTACTCTAAGATGAAAGGGAAACAGGCAGTGGCCAACTCAGCCTTTGTTTGGTTTCATAGAAGCATCCTCTCAAATTTTCATTTTAAAAAAGGAGAAATCTGCAGCTTTAAGAAAGGAAAACACATCTGCGGATCCCTTCTGAATTTGTGATGTTTGGGCTTATATATACAATATGATAAACTAGAAGGTAAAATAGACATAGAAATAGTGTGGCGTATGCCTATTTTACGCAGGAAAATCCCTCTCTAGTATTGTATATTGATATATAACAACTTTCTACGTGATCAGAGTAACATCAAGGACAATGTGAACCTCTCATTTATGTCATATTCAAATTCAAATATTTAATAGTAACTATTGAAAGGAGGCAATAACTTAAATGTTCATGTAGCAATTAGCCTTGTTTTTCAACATTTTTACAGGATCTTTAAAATAAACTTTAAATGCTAAAACGTGTCAACCTTAAAAATGTGATTTGTAAAAACTGCCCTAGTGTCATAGTTAATGACTGAATGGCTTTAAGCAGGTGCTATAGCTTCCAGTCCTCCACAGACCCTGCCTCTCCCTAAGTGTTACATTAACACAAGTCATACAACATTTGTGGGGCTCTAAATTTCACCTTTGTTGCCTACTGTGGGAAACTTGACTGATAATAGAAAAGGGCCAATTTTAAAAAATAGAGTTTTAACGGTGATGGCATCTTAACTGTCATAATCACTACTGCCATAATATACTGTAAACTACAATGCTGCATTTCTTAAAATGATTTTTAAAAATGTCTATATAAACAGTCTTATTCATCATCTCTTTTTATTTTTAGTCCTACCCCATGGTATTGCAGTATCGACCAAGAATTGATTTCGGTTAGACCAAAGGGCCTAGATCCCACCGAGATGAATCCTGCCCTATTTGTTTACTCATCGACAGATTGCACAGTGAACGAATGGTGTGTGGACTAGAGGGACACAATCAGATTTTCAGCATGCAAATAAGGCCACTATCTGTCTCTCAATTGTCAGTTGCATTTATGTTGTTTTTATTAAGAGCAAACCAAGTGCCATTCTCCTACTGAACCATCTGCATAAGGTATTTGTGCTGTCTCACAGTGTACAGTATGTCATGGTTACAATCAGTTAGGTATGCAGCCATGATGCAGCCATCTGAATATTTTGCTTGCTTGTTCTAAGATTCTTCTAATGTTTGACTACACTAGTAAAATGGCTCAATCTTTGTGGTGTTGTAGTTTTCACATACTGTTTTATTCTTGTTTAAATAGAGTACTGTACAAGAAACTAATAATTATATCTTGAAATTATTTTGTATGGAAAATATACTTAGACAACTGGTTTTTGAGCCACTGTCCTGTTCTCGGTAAGCTTTTTGTGTACAAAAATAGTTTACTCGAGTGTGCAAATCCTTTTGGCAAGAATTCATTATTCTTTAACATTAATGCATGTTTTAATTGTAGACATTTTCAGTCATTTGTCTGTGTAGTCTACCATTTGCACAAGGAAGGCATAGTAGCCCTCTAGATTGAAAATGTATGACTTCTTAGAGAACTGAAATTAGATTAACAAGCATTTGAAATGTTGGCAGCTGATCACATTTACTTCTAACAAAATTAATGTGTGTAAGGTTAATTTTTCATAATGCCTTATGACAAGCAGGTGCTGCTTCATGAAACATTGTATAGTCCATTTTACGTGCATCGTTTATATTGTTGCTCTTGTTTAATTGAGTACATTCTCTTTTTAAGTTGGCCTTAGGTGTGTGTCATTGTGGCATGCAGAGGATTTTGATGATTTTAAATATTAGGATTTTTAGAACAGATAGCATTAGCTATTTTATGGATTTCAGAAGTCTCAAAGCAACTGTAGATTAAGAACTTATCACATTTCCAAACCATATTCATAAAATAGAATAAATGCATTGTAGTAGATAAATATGCTAACCAAGAGTAATGGTTTAAGGATATTTTAGCTGCTGTCGTAATCAGGACACAATGGGATTACTGTTTTATACACAAGTTCAATAAGATCAGAGCTGTGATAATATCCTTGATTTTAAATTTTGTTAAGTCTTCCATTCATTTTGAGATTAGTCTGCAAGTCCAAGAAAGCCTTGTTATCGTAAATGAAGAACTTGATTTTAAACTTTTTACATTTTACAGTTGGTTTCAAAAAACTTCTTTGGAAATTAAGTTTTACTAATTGCTTCAAAACAAGTTAACCTCTCAGATTTAGGGAAAAAATCTCAAAAGTTAGGAAAAATACTTATTTTAGAAATCAGATGTGAGCACAAACTGTGTGTTACACAGTTTTTGTACTGTATAAGGTAGATGTGCTACATTTTCCAGTAAAATGTATCACAAATTAATGCCTTCTGAAGCCCAAGATGCTTAGAAATAAAGCATAGTACAACTCTAAAAAACACAAAATACAACTAAACCTTGATGCATTTCACAAAAGGCTGAAACTTCATAATTATCTTTTCCATATATCTTTGTTTCAAGTCAAAAGTCTGTATTAAAATCTTTTGTTGTTTTTTGTTCTGGCTTTTGTGAAAAAGGTTATGGCAATACTTTATTAATTTTATTTTGTTAAATTGTGTTTATTTTTAGAAAGGCTCACATGCAGAACTTAAAAGGCAGACTTTTTAACTCTTTAAATGGTTGGAACAGACGTTTGTACTCAACCAAAAACTAATTTATTCTCTAGCTACAGAAGTTTTGCTCTGCTGTGAAATCTAGTGCCCTGAAAATTTTCCTAACATTTAAATTCATTATAAATTTTTCACATCTAAGTCAATGATTTTCATATATGAGAGTTAGTTTTATTATAGTTAATTTAACTCAAAATGAAGTGAGAATGCATTTTAAAAACCACAACTGAGACCTGTTTGGGCCCGTGGCCAAAACTTACAGCCTTCCACAAGTTTTATATACAACATCTCTGCAAAATTCATGTTACCTTCATCATATGTAATTTCACTACCTTCAAGGAAGTATATAGAAAGCAGTTATAGAATTGAAAATAGTTATATATAAAACTCCTTTATTTAATGTTAATGCATTAATGTTTTGTTGAAAAATAATGGAATATGTGCCAAAATATGTGAAAACCTTAAAGAAGGGCATTGACTGTCATTTATGAAAAGGTACACATTATGTAATGGTAGTAAGGCAGGTATTATTGTTAGAACCATAGACCTCTTAAACTGACCTCCTTGGGTATCTTCAACATAACTTTCTAAGTATGGGAGTTGGGACTTATATCCATGTCTAGTAACACACTAAATCCATAGTTATCTTCTAAGTCAGGTTGCAGATTTAGCAGGAAACCAGGTATAGAAGAAATTCAGGAACTGTTGTGGTTAGCTTTATAAATTTAGGGTGCTAATGAAACAGACTTTATATAAGCTTATAGGAATAGTCATCTGAATCTGCAAATCAGAGAATAAAACTAAATTAAGTTCTCTTTAATCTGTTGTTTCTTAAGCAATAAATGGAAAGAACTTTACTTCCATAAAAGATTCTGTAATGTTTTCTCTGCCTTAGATATCATAGATGTAAAAAGGTCAAGAAACTGTGGCTATAAAGAAGGCATGTGGTTACAGCCACTACTTTAATTGACGTAATCAATCATCATCAGCTAATAGGAAAATCAGAATATGGCCTTTTCTCTAGATTAACAAAACGTGTGTAAGAAGTGTGAAAAAATAAACTGAAACACTTGTTAATGAGGTAATATTAGATCATGCAGTCTGCGGTGCAGTTACCTTGGGTAATGTCTTTCCCTTTAAAAAAGTATATTTCTTTATTCATTGAAAATCTGTCCTATACTAATATGCCACACTTTATAAAAGTAATGCATTTGCTAAACTATATTATATACTCAAATGTAATCTAAATGATTCTTTAAGGGAAGAAAAAGTGAGTTAAATCTTGCGAACTTTTTAGCTTTATTAAAATATTTCAGAGAAAGTGCCTCATTGCTAAAGTGCATTTCTGTTTTAGATTTACTGCATGAATTTTGACTTCTCTGTTCCTTTCTCTTTTGAATGGCTGCATATCTAAGTACTCACTAGTCAATTATAGTGATCACTAAGAAAGTAGATACCACCAAAGACATTTTACTATTAATAATCATGTTGGAGAGACAGTTTTAATAGTTTGGAGGTTGGAAACTTTCAGATTAAAATTTAATTTTATAGTTTGGCAATAACCTTGATTAACTGCTAAGATATCACCAAAGAAAGGCTTTCAACTAAATTTTCATAGTGAGATCAATCAAATGCAGGTTTTTCTTGCTATACTCAAAGTATACTTCCTTTTAAAGGCAACTCGTTGTTTTTAAGCACCCTCTGACAGATCTTAGGAAGTCTTCAAAGGTGAAAAAAAGAAACACAACAAACAGACTGGATGAAAATGGGAGAAATACATACTTTGAAGGTGAAATTGACATTTTAAATTTTAATATGAAAAATATTTTATTCCATGGAGGCAGTAAAATCTAAAATTACATTTAGTTTCTGGGTTCTTAGTACTATGAGAAGTTGTATTGAAGACAGACTTTGATAAAAGTGATGTGCTTACTTGTACAGAAAATAGTACATTCTGTTGGACTTATATAAGTGCTATTTCTATATTCCAAAGCAAAATTTTCTAGAGCCTATTATTTTTTTTCTTAAAAGGTAACTCTTCTCTTACTTCTCAGCAATTACTTTATCATTAGAATTTAGCCATACAGCCAAACTTGGCAAAATGGTTGCAGATCAAGAGCACATACACAGAGTTAAACACTCTCCTTAGCCCATTCTCCTTGGGAGCTCATGCTGTGGACCACCGTTAAGGCAATAAAGTCAGTTAGGCCACCAGGTAAACCTCCTCAAATAGAATAAAAATGACTCACACTCTGCTACATATTCTGGTTTATCATGAGAAGTTTTGTTGGTTGTAGCATTTGCCAAAATGAGTGAGACTGCCATAACTTTAATTTCCTGGATGAGAAATACAGAAATGTGAAAGGCTGTTATAGATGTACATCCCCACAGTACAGACCACAGCATAGCTGTTAGTGCTGGTTTGCAAAAGAATCGAAACATGTACATTGTACTAGAGACTTCGAAACCTTTCAAAGCACAAAGTAATTCTTTCTTGATTTACTTGATGTACCTAGTTCAGTAGTATTTTGATGGAAAAGCAGACTGAAAATTCCTTAAATACTTAAATAGACATCACAGGGTTTTCATAGTTTTCTTTTTCTTAAAATGGTGGCATCTTCCCCAATGATTTAAAAGTTACTCTCTTCCTAGTGTGAGGTATGTAGTCTTCAGAAATAGTGTGTTCACTTGCTGTCCCTGCATTTCCAAATAGAATGTAAACACTGGAGCACTCCCTTCTCAGACAGTTATGAAGTTAAACTTAGATATACTTTACTTATTTGAAATGCTCATTAAAATGTATCTGTATACTTGTTATGCCCCTTTTCCTAGGGCTCAAAGGAGACATTTTTCAGAAATGCCTTTAATTTTAACTATCTTTAAATCTCGAATCAAGTGAAAACAGATGTATGTTAAATCCTGGGTTGCATTTTCTTCCATTTTTCAGAGCTGCATGGAGTAAGAAAACTAATCTAGTACAATGAAGATTAAATATTTCTGGGCAATGTAGAGATCGTAAACAGATAATTTATCCATAGACGTCACATCAGTTCACTGGAGCAGGAGTTCTACACAATAAAAATGTCCTGAGTTCAGCTTAATGTTATTTGGGGTCGGTTTTCTTTCACTGTATATTTTAGAATGGGATGGGGGCCCAAGTGTCCTTATGAAGCTGTGGTCCATGACATGAGCTTGTGGGAGCACCGGTCATGCTGCGTTCCTGCATCTGGCACCACAACAGCAAGCGTCAGCTTTTAATAGAGTAGCCCTCATGTGAAGTAACACCATCATAGAATCTATTGTACAGTTATGTTGCTAATTTTCCTTTGAAATATAAAATATTTTAAGCTTTTTTTGTCAAAAGTGGTAACATCTTAATACGAATAAAAACCTTTTTGTGGTTGTAAGATTTAGCTTATAAATCATTCAAATTGAAGTGAAAGAATTACCAGGTCATTGTTAATGACTTAGTCTATTAAGAATATATGTATTTTTGTAAAGGAAAAGCACTTGTAGATATTTAATCAGTACAAGATATATGTCTGTTTTGCAGAAATAAAATGCTGCTTAGAGTCTCTTTAAATATTTTTTATTTTTGTGCTCAAATGTATTTTCTGTCAATCTATGGAATGTTCTGTACAAAGCTGTTATCGTTGTACTGTTGGGCTAGATACTTTTGTTTTTTAAAATCTGGACTTAGCCAAGTACATTTGACCATGTTAAAAATAGTATCTTTGTTATTAAAATTTTGATTGCATAACTGACTGTTGCCTGTCATCCTTAAACATTGGTAATTGTATATTGCAACCCCCATTATAAAGTCCATGAAGTACTACCTTAGCAAATCTTAGTAAAATTTGCCGAGTATTTAAGAGTAAAATATTTTCTAAAGATTCTTGAGCTGTTTAGTTTTAAGATGCCAGATGTCCCTCAAAGGGATATTTAAGGTGTGCCTAAGCATGTACACTTTTTTTTTTTAAGATTGATTGATTTATACAAGAACTGGGGTATAGGTCAGAGGTGCTGGAGGGTGAGAGAATTCACCAGAGAGCATAGGGAGCAGAACAGGCAGACGGACCGAAGACACTGCTGAGGGGAGCAGCAGGTGAGACAGTTAAGGTCTGCTGCACCATATGGCTATCCCCTCGGCCTGCCAGGAATCAAACCTGCACTGCAAGGCTGCAGACAGCATCACAGTGCAGCATTTAACCCGCTGCGCCACCTGGGAGGCCCAGCATGTACACTTTAGAACAATTCATTTTGTTAATCAAGTTCAAATAACCTTTTGAAATTAATTGGGAATCAAAGAAAAGCCCGAGTGAATTGAAAGACTGCTTCCTTCAACCAGTTAATAGCAGCTTTGTTTTATTAATACCTTCCTGTATTTTTGCCTCAGGAATTCTAGTTAGGCCAAAGACAGACATCCAAGTCTGGAAGACTGCAGAGATTCTTATCTCTGCCCCACTGTTATTTTGATTCTCCACCTGTGTTTCTTACCATTGTGATGCCAGGGAAGGAACCCAGGCCTTCAGTGGGGTATGGAAAGCAGCACCCTCACCCGCCGTAGATTGCTGCAGAATGGAAAAGAACAGGAAGGACTGTGCGGGAAGTGCTCAGAAATGTAGTGCACATACTTTTATCATGTCTTTGGTCAGAATTCACATGGCCACACCTAACCGAGGCCTCAGGGAAGGTGGGAGGACATAGTCAAACGGACTATGTCCCAAGCGGAAAAGTTTTGTGACCTGCTGCTCAGTCCCTGCCACACCTCCACTTGAGAAAAGGAGTCAGTTTACCCCATTCTTAAAAGAATTTGTCAGCACAGGCTCAGCTCTGATCTGTTCACTGGTTTATTAGGAAGGAGTGTTGTACTCCAGCTAGACCTAAGTAACTGAGGCTCCAGCCTGTGCTTTTTAGGTAGCAGAGGAATTTGTAGGGAATATTTTGCAGGTAGCCAGTTGGACCCTGCTTGACACCCAAGCCCCTGCCATGGATTTTGGAGTGCCAAGATTCCTACTGTCACAGTCTACTGGAGAATCATTCACAGAAAGGAGAAACTAGGCAACAAATTATCACCACCAGCTTCCAGCAACCAAAGTCCTTTTCTTCCTACTAAGCCCAGTTCAGAGGGCCTAGGTAGATGACTTCTTCCACAACAGCACTTGTGTCACAACCAGAAACTGGTGTTTGTCCTCCCATGATTGTGTCCCCACCCTCATACATGCACATTTTCCCATAGTAACTGGCACCCAGTAGACAAAATGTGGATACTCATCTGGCGGTGGTCCTCTTACAAGGACATCACTCATTTTGGATTAGCACGCCATCCTTACCACCTAATTTAATCTTTATTACCTCTTTAAAAGCCCTGTCTCAAAGACAGTCACATTCTAAACTATTGGTGGTTAGGATTTCCACATACAAATTTGAGAGGCCTCTACAGACAGTTGTCAACTACATTCTGAATAATGTCCTTCCATTCATCTTTGAAGGAAGCCCAACCCAGTTATTTGAGGAACTGCTTTTGCTTAAAGACCAAGAACAGACATTAAGTAGAGTTCCTGCACTCTGCTCATGACAGAGCCACATGATGCCCCATACACCTGGGATCAAATGCAGGATCCTTCTGTTGTGCAACTTTGCTCAACTGACTGAGGCTCAGTTTCTTGGTTGGCCAAGTGAAACAATAAGATCCCATTGGTCTGTGGAGGAATGAGATGCCATAAAAGCGCTTGGAGCAATGCTGGCGGACACTAAGGACAACTCGGCATTTTCCGTCTTGAGCAGGTCATCGCGGATTCGCAATGTACTGTTGATCAGTGTTCTTTGATTTGCTGTGCGCTAAAATGTTGTCAACTAAATCTTGCTGACCCAGAGCTAGCCCAATCTCACAGTAGCTTGCAAAAATCTCTGAAGATGCTAGTGCACGCAGGACCAGCACAGACCGGAGCACATATACAAATGTCTTTCCTGTCACATCCATTTAATCATCAGACAGGCCTGTGAGGTAGCCATTCTTGGCATAAATTTAATGATGTAAACTCACAATCACCAGAGATGTATTCCAGGCCTCCAACACAGGCCTTTGACTTTCCAAGGGTGAGTCTGTTCTCAGGGGCACTGGCTCTGAGCTGAGAGAACAAGAGATCATGCTCAGGCCCTCCTGGCCACTCCATGATGAGTCATCTGGAGGATACACACTAAGATGACTCAGCTTACATGTCACCCCTGCAGTCAACACATCACTCTGAGCACCCCTCTATACCAGGCTCTGTGGTAGGCTCTTGGGATATGGTGCTGAGCCAGATTCCACCCTCATGCTAATAGTTTCCAGGATGGGGGAGAAAAAGCCATTAAGCAAAATGACAAGAAAGAGTGACAAATGTTCTTAAGAAAATTCTATGAGAAAGAACAGGAGGTCCGGACCTTTCTAAGAAAATGACATGTCTATGGAGGCCTGAAAGATAAGCTATAGTGGATCAGGCAAAGAACAGGGGAACGAGTATACCTGATAAAAGTAATAGTAAGAGCTCCATGAGGTGTAGCTACCTGCAGAAGGCCAGGTGTGCAGGCAGGGTGGGTGACAAGAGCAAGGGGAGAGGATTCTGGAGAAGACAGAGGCCAGGTAATGTAGATGCTTTCAGGTTCCGCTTAAAAGCTTGCATTTTGTTCTGAGCATATAGGATTTTAAACAGATGACTGATACCCTCTTATTTCTGTTTATAAACTGTCACTCTAGGAGCTTTGTGCACTGTTAAGGGGTAGGGACTAAAATAGAAATAGGAACAGGTTAAAAATTGAGAGCAATAATCCAGATAAGAAACAAAAGGACCCCAGACTAGTGCCAGTGGTACTCAAGATGAAAAAGTGACCACGGAGAAAGTGGGTGTCTTTGTACATATCCACCCCCCATCCCAACCGCAGTACGTTTAAATTCAACGTAACCTATCTTTTGCCATCACACATGAAGTTCTAGATGGACCTGGGAAACTCAGACCAAGAGGGTGGGAGGAAGCCTTGAAACAGCCACACCCAAACTCCTACTACTTCTTTAGGGAATCTGGAGCAGGGAGGGTGCTGGTACAGGGCCAGGGAGATGGGTTCTTTTTGGAGTGGGTTGAGACCTCCCAAAAGGGTGGTCCACCAGCCATATCCAGGTCTGCTATCAGGGCTCCCACAGAGCCAGCTGTGAGCAGGCTGTCCTGCCAAGCCAACCCTGCCCCTAACAAGGCCTCTGGTCATCCCTGGAGGCCCAGCCCCCAGCACCTGCTCTCCTCCCTCCCTGCCTTGGTCCTGACCTGCTCTCCCCAAAGCCCTCACCCACCCCTGTCCTGTCACAGGCACTGGAGCCAGAGAGCCCTGGGTGCCACCAATGAGTATCTGAGGGCTGGGTAAATTACATAATCTGTGCTCAATAGCGAATGAGACACTCATGTAAATGTGACATTAAATGAAAACTCATGAAATATAATTAAAACACCTACTTATTAAATTTGTGTCTCTCACAGTCCCCTTCCCCTGGATGGAATCGTCAGCAGTCCCAGGGACTTTCCAGCATATTTTAAATCACAAAACAGTCTCAATTCAGAAATGAGAATGTCCAATTCAACATTTTAATTAACACTTCACTATTCATTGCAGAGTTACACTTCCTCCCTGCTCCTAATTGGGGCTTGGAAAAGCTTCACCTTCCTTCCCAAAAGAGGGGGTCCATTTCCTTCTTCCTCCTTCCCTTCCCGGTTAGCGGTTAGCGGGTAGTAAGTTGCCTCCAAGCAATCGGGATCTCAGGGATCACTTAAAGCTCCCCTCTCTCAGCAATCTTTCTGGGCCCTTGGGGCAGTAACACCTGCCAAGCCCTCCTGGGTGCTGTTGAAGCCCCACCCCCACTAGGTGAGGCAGGCCTCTCTGCCTCTCTGGCTTGAGGAATGGTTTTCACTCACTCCACAGAAAGCCTCTGCATAAATCCTCGCCCCTTAATTCCTGCAGGATTTCTTTGAAAATGTGAAGGGGAGTCCACCAGGAAGCCGGACACCCATTTATGATCACTGGGTAGGAGTGGGTTCCTCCCTCTGCCCTTCCCTCTATATCACGTCCCATTGAGTAAAGTCCCCCAGCAAACATGCCTCCCACTCCAAGGTTGCCCGCCCAGTGGCCAGAGGACACAGTCCTTCAGCCACCCTACAGCAGGTGAAGAGAGACACGCCCACGCCCTGCCTTGTAGCGTCCAGTCCAGACTGACGGACCGAGGGCCTGGCGCCAGCCCAACCAGACTCTTTCAAAACACCTGCCTCCCTGGAAGCCAGGCTAGATGGAAGGGAGGGAAGTGCAGTCCTTTTAAACCAGCAGGGGCCAAAGCCACTGCTGTGTCTCAGCACACTGAGCTAGAGCAGAGTGGACTAGACAGGAAGCAAAACCAGGCTTCGAAGACCCCGACAATGCAGAGGGCTCCGACCCCCGACTATGGAGTTGGCGCCACCTGTTCTGGGCTGGTCAGTGCAACCTACTAGCATAAAACTGTTTTTATTTCTCAAGCTTCCTATGTGGAAGCAGTTGGGTGAACAGCTGCTAGAGGGGTGGAGGTGTGGGGGGTGTTCTGGGAAGTTTTCCCATTTGGGCTGACCAACAAGTAAGATGGAAATGGCCCAAGAACAGTCTCGTACTGTTCTTAAACATGTGCTCCCAGAAGAGTGCCTTGAAGGAAGCTGTTTCCATCCCAGGCAACCTCGGAGATCTGACTGAGTGGTGTGGTGATGGGAGAAGTTGAACCGAGAAGGGCATCAGTGTAGTTCAGCCGGGCACAGCTGTGTGACCTTGGGTAAGTCACTTCCCTCTCTGCTACCTGCTCTGCTACTTCACCCTGGACCTCCTTTCTTGTGTGACTCATCCTAATTGCAATGACTTGTGTGGCATGTCCTCCCAGCAGGCCGCGAGCAACCTGGCCACAGGCGAGGCTAAGAGGTCCAGGCCTGCGACCCCACCCCTCACATGCGGCCTGGCCCCTGGCAGCGCACAAGAGACAAAGGTCAGAATGGATATATGGGCAGTCAGACCCCTGCAGGCGACTCACAGAGGCTGCTCTTAATTGAGAAGCAGTTGCACTATCACTGTGACCCTAGACTGGAGCGAGAGGGGCCACTGGCCTGGGCTGGATTCTTAGAAGGCCCCGCAGAGCGCAAGCTTCATAACGAGGACATTTTTTTTTTCTTTTTCATCTTTCAAGAAACTTTTTTGAAAGCTCAATGACCAGTTTAGTGGAAGAAGAATACATCATCTAGTGGGCTCCTCAGGATGTTGAGGGGAAAGGAAGTAGAAGGTCATGGTCTCTGCCCTGGGAAGCCAGAGAAGGGGATGCTGCTTGGCTGAAGTGACATACCCCAGGTCACCCCAAGTGAGTGTCCGGAAGGCAGAGTTGTACCCCTTCCTTATCTCTGCTCGAGTGGGTTAGTTTTGAAAGGTTCTGGCTCTCTGGGGATCTTGACAAGTCAGTCTCCATCCTGAGGTCAGGTGAAGGCACTAGGGTTCAAGTGAAGTACTGCCCGAACCATCAGAGTCCAAGGCAGCTACTGACTCCCGGGCCCTGAGCAAGGGACGATAGCTGATGACTAATGAAGTCTGAGTGTTGAACAACCATGCAGACACACCCCTAAATTTGCAGGGCTTGAAGCAAGAATATAGATGAAGGCCACACAGAGTGTGCCTAAATATTTAGAGCTATTTATAAAGCTCCACACACAGTCACCCTCTGTTCTCACCCAGGGCGGTATAGCCTGATCTCCAGAGAACAGAAAAGTGGCTTTCTTCCCCTGGACAACCCTGCTACCTGTGAGCTTCAGTGATTTCATAGGCATGCTGGGGGGTGGGGGGCGTGCTTGGGAGAGGGGGCAGAGCTGGGCACTGGCCCAAGTTCCCATATTATTTGAACTCATGGGTCCCACAGGACTGTAACCAATGGAAAAATAGTTCTCAACCAGCTGTCACCCCCAAGGCACAGCAACAGGCAACAGACTGAGGCCCTCAGTCTTTCTGTGAAAGAGGCCTAATAGCTTGTCTTCATTTCTGTGCCTCTGTATCTGAGGCCTGTTTCTAGCTAAACACACACTAAGGGTTCTTTCCCTTCTCTCCCCTCCCCCCTCCTCCCTCTCTCTCAGAAATACTCTTTTCACACACCTACCAACCCCTACCCTCTTGCACTGCTCCCCCCACCAGAGTGGAGCTCTTACACATGGCTGGTGCTCCAGTTTTTTTAGAATTTACCCCGGTATTTGTGACACCCCTTGATTGCTTGACTCAGGTAGCCTACAGAGCTTCATTTCTAGGTCAAAAATCAATAAACATAATACATCACATCAACAAAAGGATGGACAAATTTATGTGACCATCTCAACAGATGCAGAAAAAGCATTTGACAAGATTCAACATTCTCTTATGCTAGAACCCTCCATAAAATGGGAATAGATGAAACATAGCCCAACATATAAAAGCCATAGATAAACCTACAGCCAACATCATGTTCAGTAGTGAAAAACTGAAAGCATTCATCTAATATCAGGAGCAAGACAAACTTGTACTCTATTCAGTACAATTTTGGATATCTTAGGGAAAGCAATAAAACAAGAAAAGGATATCCAAAATGAAAAGGGAGAAGTAATTCTATCTCAATTTGCAGATGACATAGTATACATAGACTATCCCAAAGTTTCCAGCAAAAAGAAAAAATAACAAATAACATATTTGAAATTAACATATAAGTGGTAAACTATTAGAAATAACTATTAGACTATTAGAAATAACAAAGTGGCAGACTGCAAAATTAATAGTCAAAAGTCTGTTGCATTTCTATACTCAAATAACTAGCAGAAAAGGAAGTCAGGAAAGCAAATCCCATTTACATGACATCAAGAATTACTTACATTAGATTAATTTAACCAAAGAAGTGAAAGACCAGTATACTGATAATTATAAAACATTACTGAAAAAGTAGAAGACCCCAGGATACAGAAAGGGAGTCTATGAATTGGAAGAATGAACATCTCTAAAATGGCTGTATTACCTAAAGCAATAAATAGATTCACTGCAACTCCTATCTAAATCCCAATGGCATTCTTCACAGAAATTTAACCAAGAATTCATGAAACTTATTTCAAACTATAAAAGACCCAGTATAGCAAAAACTATCCTGGAAAGCAAAAAGAATAAAAATAGAGTAATCACACTCCCCAACTTCAAAGAACTATATTTAAAATAGCATGGTATTGGAATAAAAACACAAATCAATGGAACAGAAATGAGAGCCCAGAAATAGAATCACACATATATAGAAAACTAGTTCATGACAAAGGAGCCAAAGCAAACAATGGAGCAGGAAATTCTCTTCAATAAGTCGTGTTAGGAACACTAGACAGCCACATGGAAAGGCTGAAACGCTACTACCTAACACATAGACAAAGATTAATTCAAAATGGATTAAAAAGTTGGATATAAGACCTGAAACCATAAAATACATAGAAGAAAACACGAGCAATAAGTTCTTGACATTAGCCTTAGAGAGGTCTTTGGAGACAACTCCAGCAGCAAGGGTAACAAAAGCAAAAATAAACAAATGGGACTATATCAACCTAAAAAGCTTCTGCACAGAGTAAGAAACTGGCCTCAAGAGGAAACGACATCCTACGATTGGAAGAAGATATTTGTTAAGCCTATGTTCAGGGAGGGGTTAATACCCACAATATATTAAGAACTCAGAAAACTCAACAACAACAAAACAATTAAGAAATTGGCAGAGAATTTGAACTCCTCCAAAGTAGACATACATATGGTCAACAGTCACATGAAGATATTTATCATCTCTCACTATCAAGGAAATACACATCAAAACAATTAGAGGTCACCTTACTCCTGTGAGAATTCCTATTATCCAAAAGACAAGAAACAACAATGTTGGAGAGGATGTGAGAGAAGGGAATACTTACATATTCTTGGTGGGATTGTAAAAGGAGCAGCCATATGGAAAGCAGTATGGAGATTTCTCGAGAAATTCAAAACAGGTGCAGGGGTTAAAGACAGAGCTATCAAGCTATCCTCAGCCACTGCAGCACCTACATGGTGCAGCAGACCTCTCCTGTCTCGCCTGTTGCTCCCCTCAGCAGTGTATTTCAGTAGATCAGACTGTTCTGCTCCCCACTCTCTCTGGTGAATCCTTTCACCCCTCGAACCTCAGTTCTTGTATGGATAAATAAATAAAACCTTTTAAAAAATCCAAAACAGATGTTTCAAATGATCCAATTATCCCACTTTGGGTATTTACTTTAAAAATAACAAAATGCTATTTCAAAACGATATATGCATCTCCATGTTTACTGCAGCATTATATTAAATAGCCAGGAACTAGAAACAACCTTAATGCCCACTGACAAATGATGAGAGAAGAGGTGGCATATACAGCTCCTCTCCCTCTTCTATAGAAAAAGATGAAATCTTGCCATTTGCAACAACATGAAGAGACCTAGAGGGTATTATTCTTAGTGAAATAAGCCAGACAAAGAAGGACAAATACCACATAATTTCACTCATATGTGATATATAAAGAAAACAAACTAAATAAAACAAACTTTTATACTGTAAGATGAATTAATGTTACCAGAAGGGAATGGAAAAAGGAGGTGGGTAAATCTGGTGAAAAGGATCAATTGTATGGTAAAGGAGAGAACGAACTTTTAGTCGTGAACTTTATCTAGTATATACAAATTTTGATTTATTATGATGAACACCTGAAACTTACATTATAACGCAATGTTACTTCAATTAAAAAAAAATAAAACTCAGCAAAGACTTTACCATGGGAATGTTCACCCCTCAATGTTTGTAGTAACCATAGCTTGTGAACACTCTCTACTGGGAGATGAAGTAGTCATTGTTGCAGCCATGAGAAACCATGTAGGATAAAATATTTTAGCGGTAGATCAAAATATTCATTATATTGTTGAACAAAAAACAAATTACAATACAAAATCTATAACAGTAAAATCCCTTTGCCATGGGGAAAAAAAGACCCAATGAAACAAGAATATCAAAAGGACGAAAAGTATTAGAAGGATGTGGAGCAAAGGGAGCCCTCAAGCACTGTTGGTACAACCAATATGGAAAACAGGTTCAGGTTCCTCAAAAAAATAAACTCTAGAACTACCGCACAGTTCAGCAATTCTAGTTTCGGGTATTGTAAAAAGTTATCACTGGAGCCATTCTGGAATAGGGTCAGAGTAATTTATGGCAGAGAAACCACTAGCTGATCCCTTTATACTGAATCAAACTCTGGGGCAGGGCCAGATGCCAACACTCCAAGAAGCCAGCAAGAATGAGAATATCCAGTTCGATAATTGATAAAATGACTTTACCTACTCTTACCTTTTGATGCCTCTTCTTGACCATTTTACCTTGTGACCCTCTTACCTGACTAGTAACTCAACCATTACCATCTTGTTCTTGCTATCAGAGCCCCCTGATCTGGGTCCCTTCTCGGGACATTTTGGTTCCTAATCTGAATCCATCATGCTCCCTGATTCTCAGGTCTGAATGTTCCCAAATAAACACACTTTGGCTTATCACTAACTTTGCTGTTCTCAGTTACTAGGATCTGTCAAACTAATTCAACAATAGGAGGTATTTGTGACAAATTAAATGAAGTGACTCAGAAAAGGAAAGATAAAAGGAGCGAGGTATAGGGCTGGCAGGAGATTACTTCAGAAGGAGGGATGCAGGCCAGCGGGACTGCTGTCTCAAACAGTGAAGAAAGAAAAGGGAAAGTATATTCAATAATGAAAGGCCAAGATAAGGCGATCCCCAACACAGCCATCTCTCCATCCTGCACAGGACATAGGCCAAGACACAGACCCAAACATGTTTTCAAGTGCCCAACTAACCTGTCCCCTTAATAGAATCAACAATGGTGACCATTGCTTCCCTCTTGAAAAAATTCTCTTGGCTTTCATGATGTAAATTTCTGATTCTTATTATTCCTCACTGATCAGCAGGGAAGAGATGAGGGTGAGGCAAGGGAAGAGTCTAGGGCACAAAAGTTAGGAAATATTTCATTTTTGAAGGAATGCAAATGTCTCTCTTCTATTGGGTCTTTCAACGTGGCTAGTCCTCTGGACTCGGCCCTGGCTCTTTTCCTTTCACCTGTATATTCTCATCTTGGATAATTTCACCCAGGCCCACAGCTTCGCAGACATCTAGTCAGAGACCTGCAGATTGCAAACTGCAGACCTCCAAACCCCATAAATGCTCTGAGTGCCTGAGTCAAATATCCAAGAGCCAGTTTGGGAAGCCCCTCTTGGTTGTATTAAAGACAGCTCAAGCCAAACATTCTCAAAGTGAAAAATAAGATCCTCCCTCCTCAAACGGTCTCTTTCCATACTCCCAGCCCAAGTTCCCATACCTGAAACCTTGGGGTTATCCTTGACACAATCCTATTCCTAACTCTCCATCCAATCCGCCAAGTACTTCCTTAATATCTCTTCATGTAACCTACATCTAGTCTAACACCACCCATTTCTAATCTATGTTCTCTTAACTAGATGGTTGTAAAAGCCTCAAATGGGCTCCCCTCCCCCTTACATCCTTAAATGCTTTTAGAACAACATTTTCAAGTTGCAAATCTGATGTCACCCCATCCTCCACCCTCCTTGCTCAGCCTTTTATTGTCTTCCCATTGCTCTCAGGATAAATCAAAATCATTAACACGGCCTATAAGAACCTTCATATTCTGTGTTCTGCCTACCTCTCCAACCTCATCTGCTCTCATTCATGTTTCTATACTCAGTGCCAATGAATGGGGATACTTCCTCACCCAACAAATTCTCTATGATACCAGTAGCATAGGTTATAATTAAACTCAATTCTCACACTATCTACCTAGATAGAGCAGATTCCACAAGTTTAGGGTTTAATCATAGGAGACTTAATCCCCCAAGTTCAGTCACCAGTCACAAGTCCAGGTCCCTGCCTGTGCTTCTTACAGAGGTGCTAGTGGCCACCCCTCCCCCTCCTTGGGTTCAATTAATTTGCTACAGCTGCTCACAGAATGCAGTGGAACATTTTACTTAATTATAAAATTAACAGTTTTTTTATAAAAAGATATCATTCGGAATAACCAGATGGAAGAGCTGCATCGGACAGCGTATGTGGGGAGGGTGTGGAGTTTCCATGACCTCTCTGAGTCTGATACACCCCCAGAACCTCTGCATATTCACCAACACAGAAGTTCTCCAAACCCCATCTTTATGGGGGTTTATGATGGTATCATTATATAGGCATAATTGATTAAGCCATTGGCCACTGGAGATCAATTCAACCTCTGGCTACTCTCCTCTCCCTGGAGGTGAAAGGGTGGACTGAACGTTGCAACCCTCCAGTCACATGGTTGGTTCACTGCCAACTAGTGCCCATTCTTAGTGCTTTTCATAAACACCAATAGTCACCTTATTAACATAAACTCAGGTGTGGTTGAAAGAGGTCCAATATGAATATGGACACCTACCTCGTTCTGATCACTAAGGAAATTCCAAGGACTTTAGGGGCTTTGTGTCAGAAATGGCATCAAGACCAAACATATATTTTTTTAATTATATATCACTATACCAGTCATGATCTTTAAGTTCCATCCAGACCCACTTGAATTCCTTCTACCCCTTATCCTTGTAGTTTCTCCCCATTACTGAGGCTTTGCTCAGAGTTTACTCAGTTAGAACTGAGTAAATTCTCCCCAGCTCAACTGAGGTGACCCTTTCCATTAGAAGCTCTGAAAGGTATTAGATACCCCCTTAGGTCACATTATCTTATCATGTGGCAAGATGATGTTGTAGGATTGGGTTGATATCTCCCACTCTAGCCTGTTGAATTTGATTGTGTCTGATGGACTCACTGCTGAATCTCAGGGGCTAGGACAGTGGCTGACACATCGCAGGCACACCAGGAATACTGATTGAATGATTGAATGAAATAAAATTGAAGAAATGTATGAAAGAATTCAGTGCATGTTTGATCATTTGAACTTGACAATCCTTATTGGATTTCCATCAACCATGCAGTCTAAAAGAGGGCAAATAGCACCAAATGAGAACCATCTGGTAGTAATTTCATTGTGCTCCTCTTCAAGTATCTTGGTCCAACTATGGAATGTTTGGGTCACTCACAAGGGGCTAACAAAGAAACTGGACAATTATGTTCTAAGATCATATACTGTCCTGTCTGTCCTCATCACTAACAGCTGTTTTTCCTGATGTTTTACTTTCATGACCCTTTCCCATCCTTCCTTTTTTTCTCTTCTATGTGACTTTCAAATGACCTCACTATCAGAAAAATCAATCCAATATGCATGCCCCTTGACTCACACATCCTGGCTTAAGGATTTTAGCTTATAGACATGCTACTATCACTATAAACGACACAACGATACAAAACTTTATATACAAATATTTCATACAGCAACACTGTTTATAGTGGCGAGAAAATTGAAACAATATAAAGTCTACCAATAGAGAAATGGATTAATCAATCAATAAATCTATTCATGGCAATTTAAAGAAAGCAGAAGTTTTATATGTTCTGATAAGGAGAGTTAACGTATGATGGCTTAACAATGAAAAAAGCTGAGGCACAATATGGGATCATGATCCCTCCCCCACAATATACGATTAGGTATTTGTATAAGCATAATAACAATCGGGAAGGATACACATTACATTGTAATAGTAATAGTACTCACCTGTGAGGCAGGAGTTGGAAGGAGGTTGAAGAGATGACTTCATTTCCTGCTTTAGATCCTTCTGTTTTATCTGAAATTGTAACAAAAGTATATTTCTAGCTTTAAAACTCCCACAAAAATAGGTAATATATTTATTTGTTTATTATCTGTCTCTCTTCATTCGAATAAGTTTCATGTGGTTGGGGACCCTGTCTCTTCTCATCACTATACCCCATGCTTGGAATGGTGCCTCCATACAGGAAGCATTCAATGTATTTTTTTCATGGACAATGAATCGATCTTTAAAAAGCAAAATTCCATTTTAACAAAATCTGTCTTCCACATCTCCTCCCACTGCATTTCCTTATCTGTGAAGGATTGGGTGCCGCGGCATTTAAATGTTCTGTGTCCCAGAAAGTCAAGGAAAAGATAAACACCTGGGATTCCATCAAACTGAAAAGCTTCTGCACAGCAAAAGAGACATTAAACAAAACAGAGAGACACCCCACTGATTGGGAAAAAATCTTTGCACCCCAGTCAACTGATAAGGGACTGATCACAAAGATATACAAAGAACTCACACAACTCGACAAAAATAAAATAAACAATCCAGTCAAGAAATGGGCAGAAGAGGGCCTCCCTGGTGGCGCAAGGGGTTAAGCACCACACTACAAAGGAATCCGCAGCCTCTGCAGCACCAGTTCGATCCCCGGCTGGCCAGGGAGCTACACACATGGCGCAACAGACCTCTTCTGACTCACCCGCTGCTCCCCTCAGTAGTGTATTTCAGTCAGCCTGCCTGTTCTGTTCCCCACTCTGTCTCTGGTGAATCCTCTCACCCCCCACATCTCTGGCCTATACCCCAGTTCCTGTATGAATAAATAAATCTTTTTTAAAAAAAAAGAAATGGGCAGAAAACTTAAGACATTTCTCCAAAGAGGAAATGTAAATGGCCAACAGGCATATGAAAAAATGTTCAGTATCCCTGATAATCAGGAAAATGCAAATTAAAACCACAGAGATACCACTTTACACCAGTGAGAATGGCACATATCAAAAAAACAAGCAACAACAAATGTTGGGAGGATGTGGTGGAAAAGGAACTCTCCTGCATTGCTGGTGGGAGTGCAAACTGGTCCAACCACTGTGGAAAGCTGTGTGGAGGTTCCTCAACCTGCTAAAAATGGAGCTACCATATGGCCCAGCAATTCCACTGCTAGGGATCTACACAAAGGACACAAAAACATCGATTCAAAAGAACACCTGTACACCTATGTTTATTGCAGCACTATTTACGATAGGTAAAACCTGGAAACAACCCAAGTGCCCCAAAATAGATGACTGGATCAAGAAGATGTGGAATTTTATTCAGCAATCAAAAAAAGATGAACTCATGCCATTCGCAGCAACGTGGATGGAGCTAGAAGGAATTATGCTCAGTGAAATAAGCCAGAAGGAAAAAGAAAAATATCGGATGGTTTCACTTATAGCAGGAATATAGGGGAACTAAATAAGACATCAGTGTAAAAAAATAACAGTACAATACACAACAAAGCAAAAACGGGACAATTATAAATCAGAGACATCCTGCAGGGGAGGAGGAGGGAGAGGGATCAGAGGGAGGGAGGGAGGAGCACAGGGGACTGAGGTGATGGTGCATGGGTGCATTGGTGAAGGAAACTCTATGGGGACTCCACCTGAGGGGGTGGGGGGAAGCAAATATTTTTAAAAATGAACAATGATGTAAAAAAATTAAAAAACTATATTTAAAAAAAAGTTCTGTTTCCATATGCAGGCCCCAAATCAAAGCTAGACTCTGCCCCACATCACTGGTTCTCATGGAAAATAAGTTGGAAACCCACAAGGTCCCCCACAACCAAGTGTGGAAAAGACTGACAGGCTCAGCATTCTCAAGTGATAAAGCCTCAGATAACAAAGGTGAGCGTTTTTAGGAATAACCTTGATACTGACAAAGTTCATCCATTCAAACAATGAGTTCCAGAGAACACATCAAATAACACAAAAGAATGTGCTGTTACATCACATGTTCAGTAATTGAAAGGTTACAGCTATTAAACCACCAAATAGTTTAAGCTTTTTAAAAGAATTCAACAAATCTACAGAAGTTCAGTAAGTTATAATTTAGGAAAAATTCTGCAAAAATAGGCTCTGAACTCACTGGTTACTGTTCCCTTTGCTTTACAGCACAACCAGCACAGCAGTGCAAGGAAATGTCCCGAGGGCATGTGGTTGTCTCCCCTTACCTTCATGGGGGTGCTCTGTGCTTAAGGACCGTGGTGCAGAGTCTGGTGAAAACTGACACATTTCTAGCTCTTGGGCAAGCAATGAAGGGAGGGAGCACACTTGTCCTTATCACCTGGCCTTAGTGCTTCTAGTGCTTATCACCTCATTTCTAGCCCATGGCAATTACATAATATCTTCTGTGCTCTTCTGGTTTTCTCCTAACTGCATCAACAGGCTGCTGATGTCAGCGCATAGTCTGGCAAAGGTCAGAAAGTTACTTATGAATATCTAATGGAAGAATACAGGCACACTTGATCCCTAATGAATGCCATGGGAAAATGTAATTTGCTAATTTACCAGCTAGAAGCTAATGGAAATAAAATGCTAACCGCTGAAAGAATTTCCAACTCAGCTGTGATTTTCTACCTATGGTCTTTATTTATAATAATGAAATCCATTGTCTCTACCTTACGTTGTGATGGCAGCTTACCTTGATCTTATCCAATTTGGGTAAAAGTTAAATATTCTTTTGAAAACAAGTTTATAAGAGTATGTCTTAGAATTGGAAATGGATGTGATTGAATTATTTTTTTCATTGAAGTACCACTGGCTTGCGACCTTGTGTATTGGAATTATAGGACGTCCCCCCTCAGATGAAGTCCCCGGAGCCCTCCCACCACCAAAGCACCCCTCGTCCACTGTACTCTCTCCCCAGCCTGTTCTCACCCTTTCTATTTTAAGGGGAATATTTATAGAAAAATAAAAAGAGGCATGTGATTTGAGATGGGGAGGGAGGGGGGAGAGAAACTTTTAGCTTAGTTCTATCCTGTATTGTTTGAATTTGTTTCAAATGGAAGCATAAATATGTAAACATAAAGGGATAAAAATGGAATTCAGAAAGATATAATCTATAGTTTTCTCCAAGTGCTGTAGCCACCCTTGCCCCCTGAGGCCCTCGGGGGCTTTCACCGGGAAGCCATTTCCCTGCCTTATCAGGCTGGTCAGCACTTTGCAGTTTCTTTCCAAAATTTCCATAAAAAGCCGGCTCAAGGTATGACTGCAGCTCAAGTCTGATCTCTCCTGGCAGACTGGGAATGTTACAGGGGACATTTGTACTTTCTCAGAGAACAAAATTCTGAGCCACCAGAAAGAAACTGGAGGGCGAAGAATTGCAGACTATGAAAAAAAGATTGGGGGGGGGGGGCTTACAACATTGCAAGCAGTGTGTGGGCTTGACAGGAGATCATGCACTCCAGGACCCGTGGCTTATTCTTGAACTCAAACATTAAGAACATAGGATTTGTGGTCTGAGACCCAGGTACAAACATTTTTCTGCCTTTTGGGCAAGTTATCTGCCTCTCCAATACTCTATTTCCCTGTCTACCAACCAGGTATCATAAAAACAGTGTTGTTCTGAGGAGCGTTTGTGAAGTGTTCAATAAGAGGCAGCCATTACTTTTTAGTTTCTGGGAGATGCATAAGCTATTACATTTAATTATAGGGAAGGACAAAACACACATAAATGAAAATTATGGTTTTTATAGCAAAAATTCTAGATAATTTTATATTATTTAAGAAATGCTACTATGCACAATTCAAAAGTAGAATCAATATTAGACCAGCATAAATCTAACTCAGTGAACTGTACACACCTTGATAAGTGTCTCATGAGTAGGGGTGTCTCCCAAATAACCTGTCTCAGCACTCTGCCACTTCTCTGATTGCTCGGTGGAGAAACCTGCCATGAGGACTAAAGTCCCCACTGCAATCGAGTCCTGGGACTAGGGTGACCAATTAGCCTGGCTATCCCAGAATTAGCCTGATTGTCCCAGTTTTAGCTCTCAAGAGTCCCCAGGCCAAGAAGTCCCTCAGTTCTATGCACCAAGATGATTGTCCACTCTGCCAGGTAACTCTTGTTGCCTGGGAGCCTGGTACCAAGATCAGGCCCTGCGGGATTATGTTTTCTGCAGTCTATTCCACTTCAAAGTCAGTGCCATTTCCTCCCATTAGCTGAGTTATTTCACTAACAGTCCTATGGGTGTTGGCAGATGTGATTAGAGTAAAAGAACACAAATGGAATTATAGAAGATGAAATGATTTTGTCCTTGAGATAACTGGGTAAAAGTTGGGATGATTGAAGACAGTAAAGAAGGGTATGTATACCTTTGGTGCTTTATTTATGTGCACACATAAGTGTGTGTGTAATATATTCTAGAGGAGACAGAACAGACAGACTGAATCCTACCTGAGCACCGGCCTCTGGAAGGTGGGGGAAAGGCAGATGTGGTTGCCAAGATTGAGTCAGAGTTCCCCACACTGGCCTCCAGGGGGTGCCATCAGCCTGCGATAGTTAGGTTGTCTTTGGGGGGCAGATGAACCTTGAGAGTGACCTTGGAGAGGATGCAACCCTTCTCCTTTAGGGGTGGAACATTCAAGGATGAGGTCTTTACAACTCTGAGAAGTGTGTGCATCTCCTCCTAAAACCCAGCTGAGATAAGCTCCTCTGCTTTATAGGACGAAAGCGCTTTCATTTCTGCTTTGGCTTCCTTTACTTTGGAGAGCATGAGAAACCTCAACCCAGAAATCTGTTAGGGATCTGTACCCTCAAGAGAAAACTCTGAAAGACTGATTATAGGAGGTAATGGTGAGGCCGGGCCTCCCACACGGTGTCCCTGTTACAGGGTGCCTTTCAGAGGGTTTTGGGGACCTCTGGGTCACCAGCTTATATGAATAGGGACCTGATTGCTGATTGCCACTCCATGCTGATTGATGTGTATTTATTCCATTTGAAATGTTCTGAGAAAAGAACTGTTACTTAAAAGGAGAGCTCTGTGTGAGCACAGAGAACATTGGGGCAAGATTCCAAAACCACCAGGGGGTCAGCCTTCTTTCTATGCAAGAATGTACCACAGAAAGCAGGAGTTTCCAGCTTCCTCTGGTAATCTAGGAACACCAATGAGAAAGGATTGACATTGTCTCCTTCTCTCAAACCCCGTACTTATCTCACCGATGAGTAGGAATTGTTAAAAGCAAGACAATGAGCCCAAAATGGAGTCTCTTATACTAAACCCCACGCCGCTAAATGGAGACTTAATTACAGTTTGATTTCTCTCGGCAATGGAATCAGTCAGTCAGGAATTATCTGATCAGTACTAGTTAGGTGATCAGCCTGCTAGACCCCTGTCATCCACTAAAGGAAAGGAACCTTTCCATAACCAACCCACTTGTTTATCTAGTTTAGTAACTTTCTTGTTCCTACTCCCTTCTGCCTATAAAGGTTTTATTTTGCAAAGTTTCTCAAAACCTCTCCCAATCTGCTAGGTAGGGTGTTACCTCATTTGAATCCATTTTGCTCAAATAAATAACATTTTAATATGCCTCCATTATCTTTTAACAAAATTGCTCATATAGAAGCCGCCCCGGGGCTAGTTCTGATGTTGCCCCTTGCATTACATGCATTCGGGACCTCAGTTTTCTCATCTGCAAAATGATGGCGCCTGGCTTTCAAGTGTCCCTTCCAAGTCTGGCACTTCCTGAAGGTGATTATTCACCACAGAGGGAGTGCTGTTTCAGACTTCTTGCTCGTGGAATCCACTTGCAATTCTCAAAAATATCAAGAACTCCAAGGAACTCTTGTTTATGTGGGTTATATCAATATTTATCATATGAGAAAATGAGAAAATTTTAAAACATAAGACTATACAAGCGTATAAAGTGATGATCTCATCGTTTATCATATATTCTCTGGAAAATTTCTCTGTGATAATGAGTAAAGACGCAATAACAATTTACCGAGAAATAGTTTTGATCTTGAACCACTCCCCCCAAACAGCCCTACAACCCCAGGGGTCCCTGGCCCGCACCACTGTGAGCACTAGTACAGAGAAAAGGCTCTGGAGCCAGAACCTGCATTTTAATCTTGGTTTTGCTACTTGCTAACCATGTAGCCTTGCGTATGATACTTAACCACTTTGTGCTTCAATTTCCTATAAAACTAGAATAATAACAGTCCTTAACTCACAAGCTTTTAGAAGGGTTAAATAAAATAATGCACGAAAAGTACCTCTACAAAAGTAAGTGCTCCATAAATCTGGACTATTATTAGTTAACTAGAGATACATTTTCATAAAAGAAGTTAGTTTGGAAACTTAACAGAAAAAAGAAAACAAAAAACTTACCAAATAACAAAACTGCTGTTTTCAGACAGCACCTGGAAAACCAGACTTCTGCAGGGAATTTCATGGGACTTTAAGGCAGTATTTTGGGTCTCTGTGCTCGAGCTGTCCCTGCCTTGGCAGCGACCAGAATGAGGGCACAGGGCTGGGCCAGAGCTCCGTCTTCCTTGATGTTCGCAGAAAATACAGCCCGCTCCTGAGCTTCCCAATTAAGCAGAAGGATCTTCACCCGGTGCTTCCTCCACAGCTGCAGGTGCCTAGCACTTACTTGGAAACTACCTAATTGAACAATTTTCTTGTTTTCATCACCTGCATACCCCCCCCCCGCCCCCAATGGATGGTCGTGAGGGCCCTCTTTTGCTATTTGACAGTCCATGCTGATCACGACTGACCACAGACATATAGGAATTTCTGTTTATACACCTTAAGTCCAAGTTCTTTCCAAGCCACTTATCTCTCCCTTTAATTTTTCAATTTGTCTTCATTGACATATGCAAGGTTTGTGTGGTTATGAACTCTGGACAAACACTGGAATCATCTGGATTTCTGAAATACAGCCTGGCACCCACTTCCCAGAGGTTCTGATTTAACTCTTTCTGCTACCCCGCCCCACTCCAGTTGATTCTAATGTGGAGCCAGACTGGAGAAGCACTATTCCCACATCCCCGTGGGCCTCAAAGGGTGGTCCTGGGCTAGGAACATCAGCATCACCTGAAAACTTGTTAGAAATGCAAACTCTCGGGCCTGCCCGGTGGTGCAGTGGTTGAGCGCCGGGCTGCGAAGCTGCCTGCAGCCTCTGCAGCGCCGGTTCGATCCTCACCAAAGGTGAGGGTCCCACATGGCGCGCAGACCTCTCCTGCCGCCCTCTGCTCCCCTCAGCAGTGTACTTTGTCAGTCTGCCTGATCTGCTCTGACTGTGGTGAATTCTCTCACCCTCCTGTGCTTCTGACTATACCCAGTGCTTGTATAAATAAATAAATAAATCTTTAAAAAAAAAAAAAAAGAAATGCAAATTCTCTAAGGTGAGCCCAGAAATCTGTGTTTTACCATCCTTAATGCACGCTAACAGGTGTTCTTGATTGCCACAATTCTACTTCCAGCATCAACATTACTGCTATCACCTAGGTCAGCCCAAGAAAAGAGAGCTTTGGGCTCTTGCCTTCCAAGGTGCAGTAACCTGAGGTGTGGCTTGAGGTGAAAACAACTGAAGGGCTCTGACACCACTGGCCTTCAAGGTCCTTGTGCAGAGTGGCTGGGTTCCTGAGTGGGAAAATGAACCAAAGGTCACAAAGTCTCTCCTCCCCTCCCCAGCGCGCTCTCTCTCTCTCTCTCTCTCTCTCTCTCTCTCTCTCTCTCTCACACACACACACACACACACACACACATACACAATCAACTCAACATTTATTGCACAAACACTTACAGAAGCATCAGACTTGCTGAGGGCATTAGAAAGAGGTTAGTCTCGGTCCCTACCCTAAGGATCAATTAGTCTAGGCAGAAGGCATGCATGTAAATGAGCAGAGCAGATACCCACATCTTCAGAGAAACATAGAGTTTTAGAGGGCAGACATCACATGACTGCTAATGGTGACAGAGCACTTCCTATGTGCCAGGCTGAGTGCAGGATGCTACACGTCTCGGTTCTCACAACAACTTCTCTTAATCCTCACAATACCCTGTGATGGAAACTCTAGTATTATTCCTATTTGACAGATGAGGCAGCAGGTCCTCAAAGAGGGAACACACTGCCAGGTGACGCAGTTAGCAAGTGAGCAGCCAGAAGTTAAAGTCAGGTCTGTCTGACCACCCCCCCCCATTCTCTTAATCAAGTCCCTACAGATGCTACTTTAACATGTAACTTTTAGCATGCAACATTTTCTAACCCTTTCTGAGTAAAGAAACTTTTCTGAAATATATAGTTTGTGCAAGTGTGTTGAGATTATAGCAGAATTCCAAGAGTTTCTGGTTAGACTAAAGGCATAGCTGAGAAAAAACTGGGTCTTGAATTTTCACCCCCTTCTTACAGCATGCTTGGTATGTAGAAGTTGCTTCAGAAACGCGCACTGGATGGCTCATGAAGACACTGTTTGCAGTCATTTTTCATGCTGCTTAGGAGATATGCCTCACACCTGCTCTGTCCCCACCTCTAACATGTAGAAAGGCTCCAACACTTAGGGATCCTGCAGAACAAGGTCCCCTATGTACAAGCTCTAAAAAGAAAATCACAACCCCATCTAGCCTGTACTATCCTCCCCAAGGACATTGCTGAAAAGAATGAAAAATTTTTGCAAATGTGAAATATTATTTGACTGTTTAATAACTAATTCTATACTCAGTTATTATATTTTATCTTCAGTGAAAACAATAGGCTGATGGGTTTGGTGATGATCTCTAGGTTTGTCTGCCCAACATTCACCATATTTGTTTTTCTAGAAACTGCCATCCACCCACACATGTTTTTCTTTTTCTTTTTTTTTTTTAAATAGAGGCATGTTTTATTTATTTGTTTGTTTGTTTTGTTTATATATGCACTGGGTACAGTCAGAAGCGCGGGAGGGTGAGAGAATTCACCAGAGCCAGAGCGGGGAGCAGAGCAGGCAGAAGGACCGAAGTACACTGCTGAGGGGAGCAGCGGGCGGCAGGAGAGGTCTGCGCGCCATGTGGGACCCTCCTCCGGTGGCCGGGGAGCAGCCGGGGATCGAACCGGCGCCGCAGAGGCCGCGGGCAGCTTCGCAACCCAGCGCTCAACCGCTGCGCCACCGGGGAGGCCCCACCCACACATGTTTTTCATGAGAGCTGCCATATAATTTTATTATTATCATTTTTTTCATGATCCATCAACCTAATCACAGTTAGTTTGTCCAAAAGTTGACACCTATTCCAAGATGGGTTATTAATCCTTGGCTTGGAATTTCTTAAACTCCACATTGAAAGTCTCCCTCTGGAACCAAGGCTGAAAGGCAGACAAGCACAAAATTGGTGGCCAGGTTTCTGTGATGAAACACACAGGCAGCACATAGAAGAGTAGCAGAGAGAAGGGAGAAGGTCCCCGTGCTCTTTGAAAGCCTGGTTGACTTGCTCTGGACACCCATCTGCACCCCCACTCTTTCCCAGGCTCGCCTTTTCTTTCCTTAGATTTTGTGACCCAACCAATTCCCTTTGACATGAAACTAATTGCAATTCTGGTTGTGTGGCTTGTCACCACACTTCTGACCAAAGCAGGTACTTGAACAGCTTTAAAGTGATTAAAAAGAATCCAAATGAGAAATCAAGCAAGAGCTCTAACTTCTCATTTTCTGTAGTCTCATATCTTTCTTAAACATATAAATATTCTCTAAGGGTCGGTTTCGTAATATTTTTAACAAAAGTTTTATTGAATCATAACATACCAAAAAAAAAAAAAAACACCCTATTGCATACTCATGACTTTTTAGAAAATCTAGTATTTACAGCAACCTGGAAGACTCCCTTGGGTCCTTTGCCAGCAGCGTATCCCTACCCGAAGCAAGCCACCCTGAGGTCCCTTGACATCAGACATGAGTTTTGCCTATCTGTGTGCTTTAAGGAAACACACAGGGTATTTTCCGGGTATTTGGCTTCTTTCTCATTTGTGAATCCATCTATGTTGTTGTAATTGGTTATAGCTTGTCCTCACTGTTGAATATTTTAAACCATATTTTACTTATATAAAGTAGGAAGTCAGTCCTGAGGACCTAGCAGAGGTGGCTATTTGTTCTCCTGATGACATATTGATGACGCTATAAAAGATGTAATTTGGACAAGCTGCCTGGAACTTTGCAGCAGAGAGAAATTGCTCTCATGGAGTTGGAAGTTTTATTGAAATTATAACAATGCTCAGCTCAGGGCTGCTGTCTTCTTATGAAGGAGGAGAAACAACAACAAATAACCTGCCTCTTATCCTTACTGAGAATAGAGCTTCTGAGGGAAAAGCCTGGCACAGCTGTCCTTAAAAGTAACCCTTCCAAAAACCTAATCAGATTGCATATTGTTTATTTCAGGAAATAGCATTCAGTGATTCTAAAGACAAATAACTCTTTGGTACAATTTGTATCATAATTTCTGGAAGACAACATCATTCTTCTAATTTTTACCAAGCAAGCAAACAGTAATTTATCCAGAGGGCTATTCTGTCAGACCTTTCATACCAGCCCTGAAATACAGATTCTGAATATCATTTCCATCAGTACCTGTAGTTTTCCTTCTGCATGCTCCATGGGAAATAGAATGCAAATAATCACAAAGTCCAACAACTCAATTGGCTTAAACAATAAGGAAAAGTTACTGTTTTCCAGCACAAGTATGGAGCTAGGTCAGCTTAGTTCAATGACATCACCAAGGACCTGGGTTCTTTTTGTATGAGACAATCAAAGGAGAGCGCCCCATAGAGCCAAGAACACTGTGGCCATTCCAGAAGAGTCATCTACCATAAATAACAACTCGCACAGCAACAGAAGCTATGTTCTCTCTCTCTCTCTCTCTCTCTCTCTCTCTCTCTCTCTCTCTCTCTCTCTCCATCCCCCCTCAAAAACCTACCACTTCTCATCAGTCAGGATAATAGGCAGTTCCGTTGGAAAAGCCAACCAATGGCAGACAAAATGGAAAAACCACGTTCCACACATAACAACAATGTTTATCTCCAAAATTAGGGACAGAATCCCCTTGCCTAAGTCACTTTCAAACAAACAACGGCTTTTCTGGCAAGGAGGAAACAGAGAATAATCCCTGTTTTGACAGCTATCCATTCTTGTCTTCCCCCGTCTTTGACTATAACATCTACACACACCACATGTTTTATGCATTGTTCAAAACATGATCATACTTCATAAATTCTCATCAAGAAAGAAGATAAACTCAATAAAAACTCCCATTCAGAGGAATGACCATTGTTACTGGTTGACAGCACTTTTTATTTTCTGCAGGACAGGAATAGCCAGAAATATTCCCATGACCCAGCTAATCTGGCAATACTTGGTTGGTTCTACTCTCCTCGAGGACCTCCCTGGCCTCCTGGCCTCTTGGCCTCTCTGACCACCTCTCAGGTGAACATTGAAGAAGATATCCTTCTGGAGCTGCTCCACTTCCTGCAGGCACAAATTCTGTGACCTCAGGACCACCTTAGGGCTTGAATGTCAAGTTTGGAATGTACTTCTGCTTGATCCCAGGGACAAGATTAGCCAATAATCTTGTCTGGATGAGATCTATGGGTTCCACAATCTGTATCCTCACTTGCTTCTCTACCCTCTGTCTACCCCCAAGCCCAAAGTTTAAGGGCCTCCACCTTGAGGCAGCTGGTAGCAATAGCCAACTGGAAGAGGGAGCAGAGCAAAGGAGGGGGGCACCACCTGGAACCCCAGCTTTCCCAGTCATGTCTAAGCTAGATTGTGCCTCTTCTGAAGAATATTTGAAGAGATTTTTGAAGGGCTATAGTTGGAGAATCGGATTTGCCTATTTTATCCCAACCCTATCAGTCTTACCTCCTGCTAAGTTTCTTTTCTTCCTATCTTTTTTTTTGCATCAATTTTGACAGAATTAGTATTTCTAATCTTGAAAATTTCCAAACTATGAGACTTTAAATCAACTTAGATTATAGGTAATAGGAAAAAGAGTTTTCATTAGCAAAACTCTACTTCCTCTTCTGCCTTCAACTTATGCTACTTTTAATCTAAACCTACCCCTTGGACTATCCCTTTGTTAAAGGCTATAAGAAATAATCATCACCTATCAATATCGCCAACTTTTCTCCCATCACCTTGAATCTATAGTCTCTGCAGGCACACAATCAGGGACGTGAGGTCCATCAGGTGACAATTTGACCTAAGGTCACAGATCAGAAACTTTGAAAATGGCCTTCACTTGCACAGAATACATCAGCACTGCAGGCAGGAAGAAATGAAGGACTTGGCCTGTAGCAGAAGCCAGGAACTACACCTCCATTCTTAAAACATTTGCCTTATCTTTATCTTTATAATTAAATAAATACCATTCCCCCCCACCACCACCACTCCATCTTTCCAGAAATTGGGTTAGAAGCTAGAGAAGGGAAGCTCTTTCTCTCACAAATAAAGACAGTTTTGGAAAGGAATTTGAATACACATTTTGAAAAGACGGTGAGTCACAGTAAACAATGTAAAATATACTGCTGAAAATAGACTAATAAGATTCACTTCCCGCAAAATGCGGGGAATCATCTTATTCTGATCAGAAGAACAAAGGGGAACATAACTCTAAGAATTTTTTTGTCCACTGAGGTTCTTCATTTTTAGAAAACATGACATGAAATTGTGTTCACCACAGATAGCCCCAGTAAATTTCTTTAAGGATTCTTGTCTTCATCATTGTTCTACTAATGGCCAATGTACTTTCCTCCAGGGTCCCGAGAAGAAAGACCGGTGCTGACTCACCACTGAGCCTTCATTCTGATTCAACATTCCAGCCTGGCACCAGGCTGCCCAAAAGGTGGTCTACACAGAATCCCATGAGCCTGGGGAGTCCTCGTGGTCCTTGCAGTAACATCAGCTTCCTCAGACTCACCATGTGGTCCTGGTGGCATGTGTGTGACGTTTTTTGATGTCATAATAAGCCAAGTAAAATTTCCTTCCAGAATGAATTTTCCTATTGATTTCAACGAGCTATTTAGAATTTAAATGTTAATCAATTACCCTTATACAACCTCAGCACATTTGACAAAAATAGAATTACATTCCAAAGAAACAAGGTTGGTAGGGCATATTATGTTCACCACTCATCCCTTCTGGATAGCATGTTCCTGGCCCACGGAAGGTGCTCCATAAATACCACAGAATGAATAACTAAAAAGACATGTGTCCACTCAGTAGCTTGGACAGCCTGGGCTTTGAATATTTCATTGGTCACACTTGTTGCTGGCAGTTTGCTAACAATGCAAAGAACCAGACATGAACAAGCCAGATTTCTGTATATGTGAAAGAGTATGATTGCATTAGTTTTTGAGTTTTGTTTTTCTTGTCAAATGGTATCTATTGATAGCCACTTCCTGGGCAACTCTAGGCAGAGCAAAAAAAAAAAAAAAAAAACAAGGTTAAAAATTCCAGACTAAATCTTTTCCTACATTTCCCCCTCTCCACCCTGAATACCTGATTCTGGGCTAGATGGCTGTGAAATTGCTGCAATGATTGGCCCCAGAAGACTCCTTAAACTCTGTTTCTCTCCTTCCTTCTTCCTCCAATCTCAGAAATAACTACCACCTTCCAATTTCCACAACACTGTTCTTACCACTGGTATAGTCATTACTGTTACAAGTTGCACATTAGCGGCATCTACAAAGTGTTGTTTCTTAGTTACTGAACAAAGACTTGGTTACTAGAAAGACTCAGAAATTATTCTCCTCTGAGAGGAAATGAGGGGGAATAAACCAAAATACATGACTCTCTTTCCCACTTTTCCACACCACGCGTTCCTGGAGGGCGGGCACCCATTGGCTGTTCTTGCTTCTAGCACAGTGCCAACCATGTCATACACATGTCAAATAACACAATAAATGAATAAACAGCATGGGTACTTTCTTGCCCTGTGTGAACTGAGAACTTAAAGGTAAAACAGGAGAACTGGATAAAATTTCTTTCCTTAGTAAAGAACAAAGAAGGGAAAAGAAAGGGACAAGCCAGTAATTGGGAAACTTGGTGAATGGCAGAAGTAGTCTAATTGTTTTTCAGCTGTCATTCTGCAGAATGTGTGTGGTATGATAACCAACAGATGCCGTGGGAGAAGGTGGCACAGTTCCTGAGGCTGAGTCAGAAGAGACGACACCGCTTAGTGCTCTTAAGGTGCTCACTTTGGGGGAGTCTGCCCCCGCCACCATGAAAGAAGTCTACCTGGGGACGACCTTGCTAAGAAGCGACACGTAGGCCTCTGGGCAGCCCTAGCAGCATTTCCAGTCAGCGGCCAGCATTACTGGCACCCGTGTGGGGGCCACCATGGCCATCCAGCTCAGTCTAGTTTTCACAAAATTGCATTGCCCACAGCCAACTGATAGTGACTGCAGCACTATTCACGTCAACAAATGGAAACCAAATAAGTGTCCAACGACTAGTGACTGGATAAAGAAGATGCAGTATATATGCACAACAGAATACTACTCAACCACAAAAAAGAAAGAAAGATGAAAATTTGCCACTAGTGACAACTTGGATGGACCTTAATGGGATTATGTAGAGTGAAATAAGTCAGAAAAACAAAGGCAAACACCATATGTTTTCACACATTTGTGGAAACAAAGAAAATGAACAAACAAATAAAACCAAAACCAAACAATCCTTTGATTATGACAACAAAATGGTGGTTGCCAAAAAGTAAGGGGGCATTGCTGGAGCAGATTGAGGGGCTCCAGTGGTTGGTGGTGGATGGTGACTAGACATTTGGAAGTGGGTGTGGTATGATGCATACAGTTACAAATGAGAACGTGTACTTCTGAAACCTATAGAGTGCTGTCGACCACTATTCCTTGAACAACATTTTATAAACACAATTTTTTAAACGAAAAGCACATTTAAAAAAGTATTGCTAAATGTTTCTAAATCTGACTCACAAAGGCATGAACAAAAGGAAATGGTTATTTTAAACCACTACATTTTAGGGCATTTTATTACGCATTAATAATAACGGAACCAATGGCCTCTGGGGATTTCTACTGTCGAAAGCCCTTGAATTTTTCTCCCGGTTCCTCAAGTGGGTAGGTGAGCCTTCTGCCGATTTACAGAGCAATTATATACAAGAACATACATGCATACCATTCACCAAGGAGTGCCTTAGTCCATAAATAAAAACAACATCCAAAGCTTGCACGTGTAGAATCCATCAAAATATAAAAGCACAAAGGACTTCTGGGATGGAAATAGTCTCTGCTTAATTAAGGTAAGAAATGTAAAACCTGTCTAAGATCAGAGTCATAAAAAATAATTATTCAAGGCATCTACAAAGTGTTGTTTCTTAGTTACTAAAGACTTGGTTACTAGAAAGACTCAAATTATTCTCCTCAAAAAGGAAACGAGGGGAATAAACATTCACAGAAACATCTTGTGACTGAAGCCGGCTCTGCCCCCACATAGGGATGCAATGCTGACTTCATCCCCTACAGCATCCCCATGACTAATCACTGACAATTAGTCCAAACTTGCTAATATCCTCTCCAGCCAAGGCAACAGTAGGAAACCTTTCCATATGGCCAAATCTTTCCATAGTCAGTAGGGTTTGCAGGAATCATAAATTAGACCTTTCACTTGTATAAAAGGAAAGAATTGCACATGTGACCTTTTGTTCTTCCTTGCTTTGTTCTCTCCCCATCAGAAATGTGCCCCAACCACATGCAGTTAGGAGGTGGCTTCTAGAGGCTGAGCCCTTCCTTGTCTGCCCTTTTCTGTTCAACCCTTCATCACTCTGCATGTTTTAGAAGGATTGGCCCAGCCTGGCCTGAGGGGCAGTTAAAAGAAAGCTAAGCTGTCATCACCTATTTGTCCTTCCAGGCCAGCGGGCCAGGACCGGAGCAGCCTGAGGCAAAGATCACAAGAGGCACTTTTGCTTCCTGGGAATGACTCCTGCTCAGTGAGCAACTCCCTGTGGCTGTCCGTGGGACTGAGGACTGAAGACTGTAGCCCCCTGATTGGGCAAACCTCTTACAAAGAGGCCTTAGTGATCCAGAGAGTCAGCAGCTTACAAACTGTGCTTTGCAAAGCCTTGTGGACACACCAAAGAGTCACCACAGATGATGGCAGGAAAGGTAATGAGATAAATGGAGCTAAAAACCACATAAGTGTCTCATCTTTTTTTTTCATACGGCAGAACCCATTTAGAATAGGCAGGTTTGCGGGGCTTGGGCTACCCCTCTCCCTGTCCTATAACACATTCACATATTTAATGTGAAACATTTCGCTTTTAGGAAAAAGTGCTGCCCCTAAAAATTGTGTGGAAACCACTGCAGGGTATAAAGAGGATGAGCTGTGGAATCAGAGCCTATAAACTTAAATCTCTGTTCTATCCCTTACTTGCACTCACTGAATCTCTTTGACTTCAATTCTCTAAAATGGGGATGATGATGCCAAACTCATAGGCACAATGTGGACTGGGTAAGATTATATGATCAGACAGTCAGGCATACAGTAGTTGCTCAAAAAATGATAGCTGGGACCTTTTAAAGGGTCAGTGAATATGACCCTCTTTTTCTCTGCCTAAAAACACTCAAGAATCAGACAGATAAAAAACAAAAGCAGCAAGTTGTTTGGAGAGTGAGCTTTAACTCTGTGGGAACAGAGGATTTTTTAATACTATTCCCTAGAATTAAATTACCCTCTCAATCACAGATGGAGCAGGGAGTTCATCCGTCTCCATGGAAGGAAGGATGCCCTAGTATAATTTACAACATAGAGACTCTACAGAAAGCCAGGTTCTAAAAAATAAGTAGGAGAGGGGCTAGAGTTACATAGCCTCAGTTATTACTCTTAAACTCACAAACAGTAACTCAGGGGCACCATACAGTTATATGTGTTGTTCATTGCGCAACTGTGGATTTATATGTATTCTGATTTGCCTTCTAACAATAAATTCATAAGTTTTCATAGGTCGCAACCCACAACTCCACTGATTTCCAAAAATTGTATATGAGAGCAAATGAAGAAAAAAATATCCACTGGAAAAGTATCAAAAGAGAAATTTCATCACATCTCAGCTCGGTCAACCTTGAGAAGCAGTGTTTTGTGAAATGACAAATGGATTAATTTTTGTCAAAATGGACAATGCTGCTCACTGTCTGAGAAACATACATGAATTACAAGTTACCATTGCTTTCTTCATCTGGGATGATTTCCCCAGGACTTCACACACCTGCTGGGTCATATGACTTATTTGTTTTCCAAGTTATTTTTGGAGTAGTTCTATGGGCTACTTATTACATGGTTTTAGTGATATTAGTTGATGCATTTACTTCTGTAGTCATATAAAGACTCTCGGTCCCCTGACTCAGAGTATCTCTATCCAGTCCCAGGGTGTAACTGAGCTGGCATTATGCAGATAAAAAAGGCTTTCTAAAAACCCCTCCATTCTTCTAATATGAAGGCTAATCTTGGGAGAGTACAAACAGCTCACCCTAATGTCACAGTGTGTGATGTGTACATACCCTACTGAGATGAAAATTTCAACTCATTGTGAAGATAAGCATTACCCCATATCTCTCCGAATACATTCAATTTAACTAGTATTAACACAAGTCTTTACTTTCCAGAAATACTTGGAAAGGGGAGAAAAGGGTGTTTTTTTTGTTTGTTTTGTTTTGTTCCCTTTCAAACCTTCCTAGCTTTTTGCTGGAAAGCTTTTTGCCATATTTAGCTACATGAAATGGATAAGAGAATGGTCTTACTTGTGGGATACCAGTAAGAAAAAATAACTACGAATTGTTTTGTAAAACAGTAAGCCCTTAGAGGAAACAGGAATACTTCTGAGGGCAGAGGTTTAAAGGATTGGAAGTAGTTCTCTATAACTACAGAATTTCTCTGAATTTTTTTTACCTTCCTAAACTCCATGGATTTGAACAAGAAAAAAATACAGTCACTAGTTAGCATTTGGGGGAGATTTTACTGGGTTGAGTGCCTTCAGTATAAGTACTTTACTTTCAGTATTTCTTATAATCCTTACCATATCTTTAAGAAATCAGACTATTATAATTTCCATTTATAGATGAGAAAACAAAAGAGATTAACTAACTTGCCAATCGACATAGAGCTAGTAATTTTCATAGTGGTACTTGGATGCAGGCATCCCCACTCCTGAGATTGAGAATATGTAGCAAGGATTGCTGCTCTTAAAAACATTCAGACACACATACCTTGGGTTATATTTGCACAGATTTTTCTATAGAAAGGTCACTCTGGTTTCAACTGGAGTTGAACAGAAATGTGTTGGAAATTCTCTTCCTTAGTATTAGGAGCAATTGTTTCCCAAATTCATGGAACAAGTCAGATTACAAAAGTACGTCCAGGCAAGGAGCTCTGTGAAAGAAGATTGCTTCTGTCTCCGGGACAAGTCATGGATTATGAGCGATGGCACAATAGCCTTTGCATTAGATGGATTAATTTCTATTAAAAATGGAAATTCCACATAATCAAGTTATCTCACTTATGGGCATTTACCCAAAGGATACAAAAACACTAACTGGAAGGGATATACGTGCCTCCATGTTTATTGCAGCATTATATGTAAGAGCCAAGAGCCGGATTAAACCCTTAGTGTCCATCAACAAATAACTGGATAAAGAAAGCATGGTACACACACACAAGGGAATACTACTCAGAAAAAAAAAATGAAATCTTGACATTCACAACAACATGGGTCAACCGAGAGGGTACTATACTTAGTGAAATAAGTCAGATGGAGAAAGACAAACACATAAGATTTCACTCATTTGTAGCACACAGAGAAACAAAACAAATGAAAGAATCAAATAAAAATGAAAATAAACTTTTAGCCTGTAAGACCAAATTAGTGGTTTCCAGAAGAGAAGGGGGACAGGGATGAGGGAATTAAATAACAAGGGTCAATTATAGGGTGCAGGATGGAAGTGAATTTTTAGTGGTGAATGTAACATAGTATATACAGATGTTGGTTTATAATGATGGATACTGAGACTTATGTAATGTTAAAATACAATGTTACTTCAATTAAAAAATATTTTTAAAATAGTCTCTATATTGTACTGAAAATGTTCCATTTCTGAATTCCTTCCCCAATTGTAAGCTGGGAAGCTAGTTTATACAGTCAGGGTTGGGGTAAACCCCTGAATTCAATTTAAAATGCAAAATACACAAGGAGCATAGAAATAATTCCTAATAGTATTGATACTAACAGGTATGGGGCATCTGAGAATAAAATAATATAACATTGGGTAAATTGGTATGAAAATTAAAAGATGAGGAATACTCTTGAAATTTCTTAATTTTTATTAAAGCTGTTTATTCCTCAAAGAAGCTAGTGTGTTCTGCTAAGAAAGCCTATTGGAATAATTTTATATTGCATTGGATTGGTCTTCTGGTTAAGTTTTCAGGGCAACAATAAATATTTTAACATCAAACAACAAGATTTAGAAACATCTTATCCAAGGGTTCTACTGGCCAGCATCTTTCAATTCCCAGAATACAGTCTTCCTAAATAAGCCTCAACTGTAGATTATCCATTACTTCATCAGAAACAATATCTCTACTCAGGGCTAGGGAAGAGAGGAAACTGACACTGGAAACAATGTAGGAAGCATTTTGTGGGCAGCCCAAAGCCATAGCTCTGTCTCAAATCCCATTAAAATACAAAACATTCCCAGGGCTACCGGGAACTCGGAAAGAATTCTTTGTTTGTCTCAACTAAGAATCAAGGTTGGATGATCCAAGGGCTACCTATGGAGCTGATTCTATATATTTGTATCAATGCCAGTCATCACCATTATCATTCAAAACTCAATGAACTATTGAGCACAATGGTAGGGGCTGGGGTATAACACAAGAAAACTGAAGAGACAAGGGCACATTCATATCATAACTCAAAGCATCATTTGACAATTGATATATAATTGTCCAGAAAAAAACATATCAGTGGTTCAGGGCCTCCCCGGTGGCGCAGCGGTTGAGAGCTGGGTTGCGAAGCTGCCCGCAGCCTCTGCAGTGCCGGTTCGATTCCCGGCTGCTCCCCGGCCACCAGAGGAGGGTCCCACATGGCGCACAGACCTCTCCTGCCGCCCGCTGCTCCCCTCAGCAGTGTACTTCGGTCCTTCTGCCTGCTCTGCTCCCCGCTCTGGCTCTGGTGAATTCTCTCACCCTCCCGCGCTTCTGACTGTACCCAGTGCATGTATAAACAAAACAAACGAACAAACAAATAAATAAATAAATAAAACATGCCTCTATTAAAATAAATAAATAAATAAATAAATAAATAAATAAATAAATAAATAAACATATCAGTGGTTCAAATGAGGGAAATCCTAGGGGCTGGGAGGCAAATAAGTCTAATAGGAAGTAAGGACTTTGGGGAAAGTAGAAAAAAGAAATGACTTTCAAAGTCTAGATGTTCTATCTTGAATATGGCTAAAACACTGACAAAGTTTTAATTAACATAAACTCAATGACACATTAGTGAGAATTTATTGCACACTATAGTAATTATTTGTGTACTTTACTGATTTTAATGTTATGCTTTATGTTTTTTAACTTTAATTTAAAAATTGTAAAGTAATAGATGCAGTTGAAAATCCATGTATATAACTTTTGACTGCCTAAAAACTTCACTACTAATAGCCTCCCCTTATCTGGAAGACTTACTGACAGAATAAACAACTGATCAGCACATATTTTGTATGTTATATGCATTATATACTATATGATTATGATAAAGTAAGGGAGAGGAAAGAAAATGTTATTAAATTATAAAGAAGATAATATATATTTACAGTTATATACTATAAATTTATAAATATCCCAAGTTCATCTTATCTCTTTGCAAGAAAATCCCATATATAAGTGGATCCATACACTGAACTTGTGTTCAAGGGTCAACTGATCAACTGTATTGAACATACCATTTCAAATTACATGTGCCCTTTTACACTCTTGCCAAAATACTTTTCACCTCCTGTATTGGTCTGGTTCTTCTTTCATAGGCAAGGGACAGAAAAAAATTCAAACTGTCTTTAGCAAAAGAGAAAATCTAATAACTTCTATAACTGGAAAAGGCCAAATGGGTGTGATCTCAAGTAGGACTGACTCTAAAACTTCAGTCAATGTCACTTGGACTTTCTCTTTACTTATCATGAAGCATGTTTTTCTCTGTGGTTCACTACTATTTCCCAAAATCTAGAACAGTAACTGACACTTAGAAAGGATGCAATAAAATATAAACATACAATGAGATAAATGAATGTCCAAGCACTCAGGCTTCCTCCATACAGTTACTCACAGTCAAGTCTTGTATTCTAAAGCCAAGCAACTGACCTGGAAGCATCTGTCTTCAGTATCTCTCTGTGTCTTGCATACCCATACCTGTATCTATATCTAACCTCCCAAGAAAGGGTTTTTATTGCCCACGTTTTTATTGCCCTTTGACTAGTAAACCCTAGAAGGTGATAGGACACTGTGACTGAGCAGTGTTGGTTCACATGACCCTTATACTAAAGCAATGTAGTTGGTAGCATTACACACATGAATAGATAGCCATGAAGAAAAAAGTTCCCAAGGGAGCAGGATGCTATTTGCAGAAAAAGGCAGGTTAAAATACTCGGCGGGTAAAATCACTGAGATGCAATGAATTGAGATTCACTGTCCCAAGGCCTGTGCACTGTTGAAAATTACTGCAATATAAATTGAATCCTATAATTGAGGGTTTATGCAAAGAATTGATCCCACAGATTCCCCTGTGACACCTACAAAGTTCTAGTACTTCTCCAAATGCTACAACATTTTTAGCAGCTGTGTGGAGGTATAATTGACAAATAACAAACAATATATGTTTAAAATGTACAGTTGGATAAACTTCTAGGTATGAATGCTTTGAGACCATCACCACAGTTAGGATAATAAATATATCTATCACGCCACAAATGTTCCCTCATGCCCTTGAGTCATTCCTTCACACTTGCCTACCACCCATGGGCAGCTCATCAATTTGTACCCAAATTTGCAAGAAAATTTTGATTTTGATTGCATTGAATCTGTGGATCAATTTGAGGAGAACTGAAACCTTATCAATATCTAGTCTTCCAATCCATGAACACAGTATATCTCTAGATATTTCATTGCTTTCAAGAACTTTTATGGGTTTTAGTGTCTAAGTCTTGAACTACTTTTGCCATACTTATTTTTACATTTTGTTATTATTTTAAATTGTATTGGTTTCTCATTTCAATTTCCAATTGTTATTGCAAATATATAGAAATAGAGTTAATTTTTTGATGTTGGTCTTGCTGAACTCACATTAATTCTAGTAGCATTTTTATATACTCCACTAGATTTTATACAGAGGTAATAATCTCTGTGAAAAAAAGTTTTATTTCATTCTTTCCAAATAGATGCCTTTTATTTATTGCTATTGTCTTAATGTACTGACTCGAACCTATTCATTTTTCTTCATGGATTTTGAAGTTCTGTTACCAAGTTCATAAACATTAGGATTATGTCCTCTTGATAAACTGACCCCTTTATCATTATGTAACAAGCCTCTTTATCCATGGTAATATTTTTTGCTCTAAAATCTACTCTGTCTGATATAAATATAGCTATTCCAGTTTTCTTTTGATTAATGTTAGCATTCATCACTTTTTTTAGGCCATAGGAAAATGTCTAAGCCAAAGCAGCTACATCAAAACTATTTCATCAAAATGTCATATACATAAGTCATATTAATAGTCCTGCCTTACAGATGAGTAAACTGAAACTCTAAGAATGCAATTTACTTCTCCAAGCTCATGTAACTGGTATGTGATTGAGCTGGGCCTTCAACCCACATCTTCTGAATTCAAAATACCATTCTCTTGCACTGACACATTGCAGCCTGTAGAGTTTCCTTCGTGATTTAATGCTTCCTTTTAGCTTAAGGAAAAAATTGAAGGTTATTGCAAACTATATACATGTCATATTTCTTCTTAAGTGTCACCATTGAGTACAACTGGGAGTTCAATTCCTCTTTGTAATGGAAGTTTCCAGAGTGTAAAACAAGGAAAGAACACATGTAATTCTTCAAGCAGAGCTTTATTTTTTTCCTTATAAATCAGCATGCAAAATCCCATAGGAATGCTATGACTTTAATACATATGGAAATCAGATTGGCCTCTGCCATTGTAAATAAAGTGGGTATCTTGATAGCCTGTATTGTTTCCTGCACATGTGGTTCCAGCTATGTTGTCAGCCAATAGCACCACCTCAGTAGGTCCAAAGAGTGTCTTTCTAAAAGCATTGTCCTAAGAGCTGCTGCTGCTAGACCCAGCACCCTCAAAATCACCAGCTTTGTAATGTGCCCTGTGGACCTTAGGCAAAGGGATAAAGAAACATTGTCTTTCACACTTCAGTTCAGCTGGGAATCAGGAATCATATGGAGCCTTTGAGTAGAGTACTTTGTACTTTCATCCAAAAAATATTTGTGCACCTATTACATGCCAGCATTGTGCTAGGTACTAGGGATATGCTAATAAGAAAAACAATTCCTATACTCATGCAGGTATAGGGTGATTAGGTAGGAAAACAGGCATTAAACAAATATTACCATTACATAAGTAACTCAAATGCCACTGTTCCCACAAGCATCCTCTCTTTTGGTCTCTTGTTAACCTTGATGCAGGAGACAACATCTCTCTTCTGTCCATAATAACCAACCTACTCTGCATCAAAAGCATTCATGAATATAAAGATGTTGACCAAGATTCTTTATAAGTGATGGAGGAAGGAGTTTGGTTTCCAGTGTTACACACTTCAGCAAAACACTCAAAATCCTTTTAGGAAGAGTGTGATCCCCAAGTAGGGTTCTTCTCTTCTCTTTTCTCTGTTTCAGCTGTACTTGTATCTCTTTTTTCCCATTTTTATCCCTTTGGTTTTCCTGCCCCCAACCCCCACCCCCATGGTGGTGAGCAATTCAATTCTGCCTCTGAATCTGCCTCCAGTCCTCCTGCAACATCTCAGGGCTCAGCAAAGAAAATGCTCTCCAGCGGCTGGAACCCACCTCCTCAGGAGAGAGACTTGTGTGTTGAGGTGGATACAACATCACAAGCTGACTGCTACACTTAAATAGGCAGTAATTATAATTGTGATAATTTGCTAAAGGGAGAAATACAGGTGTTAGGAGACTGAATAAGAGGCCAGCCTGTGCCATGGCCAAGAGCAGCTGCCAGCCACACCGTCTCCTGGCCTCCTGAGTCAGTCTGCATGTAATTAGGTACAGCCACGATTGCCATGTGAATAATTCTCTGGGATAGTTTCTTCCTGAATGACTCGATTCACATGGGATAAGAAACTGTCTCTCTACTAGGAAATGGAATAAAACAACTGACTCACATTTCACACTGCTGTTTTTGCCAAGGGTGGATGATAATGTCTGTTACTCACATCACATGTGGGTTACAGCTGAAGCTGCTTTGGATTACTGATTGATCTGACTAGAAGTTAAATCCAGGTACCAGGCAGTTGAGGGAGGTGGCCTGCATAATTTCCTGGGCCCTCAATTCCAGTCAAGTTCTAGTGTATGACCATCCTCAGCCTGGCGACCTGGGCCCATCCACGAAGGACCGAGGAGATCCTGTTGATTCAGAAGTTCTCTCCCACTGAGCTCCATCCTCTCAGGTTGTCTGGTGGAGGAGGCACACATCCCAGACATTCTTTGAACATAAATGATGTCCTAGACCTGGAACATGGAGCATGAGGCTTCTGGGGCCAACAGTGAATGCCACTTATAGACACTCCGGAAGTCAGTGCTGAGAATGCATGGCAGAGATCAAGCCCAGGGAGTAAGCTGGAGGCAAATCTCACCACCACGGCTGAAAGCAAGAACAGTTCCCAGATGGAGAGTACTGGAGGCGAACCAGGTCTACAGTCCCCGTGCCCAAAGGTTATTAGGAGGTAGGGGCTCCGATCTGAAATTTTGTGGTTTCTAATTACTGATAGTGATGAAGGAGTCAACCAGTAGGACCAAATTTTTTCTTTTAACATTATTTCCTAAACATTTCCCCACGGTATCATATATTGGAGGCAAGGTGGTTCTATTAACTATTACAAAATATCCTATGATTTATCTGTACACAATTAAGCAGCAGTGGGCCCCCATAACAATATACCATAGGCTGAAATTTCTCACATTCTGAAGGCTGGAAAGCCAAGATCAAGATGCTTGTGGGGTTGGTTTCCTCTGGGGTCACTTTCCTGGCTTTGCTTGGTTGTGTTCCTGTGATCGTGAGCCCCGATATCTCCTGTGTTCCAAATCTCTACTTCTTATAAGGACACCAGTCAGATTGGATTAGGGCCCACCCTACTGACCGGATTTTTAACTTAATCATTTCTTCCAAGGACCTGTCTCCAAATACAGTCACACTCTGAGGTCCTGAGGGTTAGACATATTAATTTGGGGGTGGGGGGCAGGCACAATTCAGCCAATAGTAATCACATAAATAAGAGACACTTGTCTTGCTTATTTTCCCTCCTTCTCACCCCAACAAAAGAAGAGGGGACACAAAGAAATGAAAAAGTTACACTTATCCTTTTGTACTCCAACCCCCCAATGAAGCCAGTCCTCACTGACAAGTTTGAGGAAGAAAATGAACATTAAGTTGGGTGTGAGATTTAACAGTTTTAAACTGTTCTAGAGATGAAAGGACATTTTGCTAATAAAAAGTGACTAGAAAGATGTGAGATCTGCTCAAGATATCAAGGGCCATAAAAGGAGATTCCATGGAATATGGTTGAAAGAAATGATTAAAGAGAAAATTCAAAGTTTCATATTTGTGTTTGACTTAATATAGATTATTTAATAAACTGAACATATGTTGATGTGGAAAGAAGTCCATGATATATAACTCACTGATTAAAACAAAGTGGTGAACAATATGCATGTCATAATCTCCTTGAATTTTTTTTTTAAAGATTTTTATTTATTTATTTATACAAGCACTGGGTACAGTCAGAAGCATGGGAGGGTGAGAGAATTCACCAGAGCCAGAGCAGGGAGCAGAATGGGCAGACGGATGAGGTACACTGCTGAGGGGAGCAGCGGGCGGCAGAAGAGGTCTGCACGCCATGTGGGGTCCTCGCCTGGTGGCCGGGGATCGAACCGGTGCTGCAGAGGCTGAGGGCAGCTTTGCAACCCAGAGCTCAACAGCTGCGCCACCAGGGAGGCCCCTCTCCTTGAATTTTTAAATGTGAAAGATGCCTATTGCTTTTGGCTGTCCAGCTTTCTTTTCTCTATGTTTGCTGGTAACAGACACTTTTTCCAGCAGTGGTTGAACATGTGACTCCACTTGAGCTTTTCATAACACCTCACACCTATTGTCAGAGTGATTAATCTGACAGAGTAATTAAGGAATTTAAGACAAGCAGAAACACTTCTGATTTTTCAAATCAGAAGAATGATGCCTCCCTCCCCTGGTGGTCATGACATTGTAAGGCTCAGAGACAGGAGCTGTTGGTGACCATATTTCCCGACTTATGGAGAATAATGTGGAAGAATGAAGCCAACACACAGAGAGAGGTAAAGAGGGAGACAAAAAAGTGATTCCTTAAAGTACTCTACTTCTGATTTCAATCATCTCTAAGGTTAATTCTAGTCTTGTTCTTCCAAAATGTTGAATACTTGAGCCAATTGAATTTTTGTTTTTTCTTTTTTTTTTTTTTTTTTTTTTTTTTTTTTTTTTTTTTTTTTTTTTTAAAAGGCATGCACTTTATTCCATAGGCAATGTGGCATCCTGGAATGGCTAAAGCATGAAAACAACTGCTAAGTTGCAAGAAAAAAGGATCAGGAGTTCTGTGTAGATTTCAGACTTCACCATTCCCACAGTTGCTTAAATTAGCATTCATCCTTAATGGTACATGTTTGAACCATTCCTTTTAAAGTCAGTAATAAGACAGGATTACTCATTATTCCTATTTTTACTCAACATTGTATTGGAAATTTCAGCCAGCATAGAATGACAAGAAAAAGAAATTGAAAACTTAGGGATTACTGTACCCATCTAGAATTATTCATTGCTGAGTCAAGGAGTATACTTTTATAGTTACTTCCTTTTGTCTTTATGTTTTTTCCTGGAGTTTTTTTTTTTTTTTTTTTTTTTTTTTTTTTTTTTTAATAAATTTTATTGTTATATTCCCCATACAATTGCAGCCCCCCATTCTGACCCCAATCCCTCCCCTCCCGCCCCCGCCCCCCTAAAAGTGTCTCTGGTTCATAGTTTTTTGTTGATTTTGATTTTCACTTTCTTATAGTTATTCATTTTCCTGGTCCATTATTTAAGTTTTCTAGATTCCTGCTATGAGTGAGACCATCCGGTATTTTTCTTTTTCTTTTTGGCTTATTTCGCTGAGCATGATCCCTTCCAGCGCCATCCATGTTGCAGCAAATTGCATGTGTTTATCTTTTTTGAATGCTGAGTAATATTCCATGGTATATATGTACCACATCTTCTTGATCCAGTCATCTATTTTTGGGCATTTGGGTTGTTTCCAAAGCTTAGCTATTGTAAACAGTGCTGCTATAAACATAGGGGTGCAGGTGTTCTTTGGAATTGATGTTTCTGTGTCCTTTGGGTACATACCTAGGAGTGGAATTGCTGGGTCATATGGAAGCTCTATGTTTAGTAGGTCCAGAAATCTCCACACAGCTTTCCACAGTGGTTGGACCAGTTTGCACTCCCACCAACAGTGCAGAAGAGTTCCTTTTTCTCCACACCCTCGCCAACATTTGTTGTTGCTAGTTTTTTTAATATGTGCCATTCTCACTGGTGTAAGATGGTATCTCATGGTAGTTTTGATTTGCATTTCCCTGATGACAAGTGATGTTGAACATTTTTTCATATGCCTGTTGGCCATTTGCATTTCCTCTTCAGAGAAGTTTCTTTTAAGCTCTTCTGCCCATTTTTTGACTGGATTATTTTCTTTGTTGTTGTTGAGTCTCATCAGCTCTTTGCAGATTTTTGTGATCAGTCCTTTATCATTAGTGTTGGGTGCAAAAATGTTCTCCCAGTTGGTGGGGTTTCTCTTTGTTTTTGTTATTGTCTCTTTTGCTGTGCAAAAGCTCTTTAATTTGATATAGTCCCAGCTGTTTATCTTTGCCTTCACTATCACTGCTTTGGGTGATGTGTCTGTAAAGATGTCTTTGATGTGCAAATCACGTAGTGTTTTGCCTATATTTCCTTCTATATATTTTATGGTTTCAGGTCTTATGTCTAGTTCTTTAATCCATTTTGAGTTGATTTTTGTGTATGGTGTGAGGTGGTGGTCAAGCTTCATTCTTTTGCATGTAGCGACCCAGTTTTCCCAGCACCATTTATTGAACAAACTTTCTTTGCTCCAATGCATAGTCTTTGCTCCTTTGTCAAAGATTAGTTGACCATAAATCTGTGGGTTTATTTCTGGATTTTCTATTCGATTCCATTGGTCTGTATGTCTGTTCTTGTTCCAATACCATGCAGTTTTGATGATTATGGCTTTGTAGTATAGTTTGAAGTCTGGGAGTCTGATGCCTCCATTCCCTTCTTTTTTTTTCAGGAGAGCTTTGGCTATTCGGGGTTTTTTGTGATTCCATATGAATTTCATCAATAATTGTTCTATTTCTTTGAAGAATGACATTGAAATTTTGATTGGAATAGCATTGAATCTGTATATTGCTTTTGGAAGGATGGCCATTTTAATAATGTTTATTCTTCCAATCCATGAGCAGGGGATGTCTCTCCATTTCTTTGTGTCTTCTTCTATTTCTTTTAACAGTGTTTTATAGTTTTCTTTGTATAGGTCCTTTACCTCTTTTGTTAGATTTATTCCCAAATATTTGATTTTTTTTGTTTCAATAACAAAAGGGATGGTCTTTTTGATTTCTTCTTCTTCAGATTTATTGTTTGTGTATAGGAAGGCTACTGACTTTTGCGTGTTGATTTTGTATCCTGCCACTTTACTGAACTGATTGATGAGTTGAATTAGCTTTTCTGTGGAGTTTTTGGGGTTCTCTATGTATAATATCATATCGTCTGCAAATAGTGATAGTTTGACTTCTTCTTTTCCTATTTGGATTCCTTGGATGTCTTTCTCTTGTCTTATTGCCCTGGCTAGGACTTCCAGTATTATATTGAAAAGCAATGGTGAGAGTGGACATCCTTGTCTTGTTCCAGATCTTAATGGAATTGCTTTCAGCTTTTCACCATTGAGAATGATACTGGCTGTTGGCTTGTCATAGATGGCCTTTATGATGTTGAGGTATGTTCCTTGTATCCCAAGAACTTCAAGGGCTTTTATCATGAATGGGTGTTGTACTTTGTCGAAAGCTTTCTCAGCATCTATTGATATTATCATATAGTTTTTATATTTCTTTTTATTGATGTGTTGGATAACGTTGATTGATTTTCGGATGTTAAACCATCCTTGTGCCCCTGGAATGAATCCAACTTGGTCGTGGTGAATTATCTTATGGATACATTGTTGGATTCTGATAGCTAAAATTTTATTGAGGATTTTTGCATCAGTGTTCATTAGGGAGATTGGCCTGTAGTTTTCCTTTTTTGTGTTGTCCTTGTTCGGTTTTGGTATTAGTGTAATGTTGGCTTCATAGAACGTGTTTGGTATTGTCCCTTCCTTCTCAATTTTTTGGAAGAGTTTGTGAAGGATAGGCACTAATTCGTCTCTGAATGTTTGGTAGAATTCATTTATAAATCCATCAGGTCCTGGGCTTTTGTTTTTGGGGAGGTTTTTGATTACCATTTCAATTTCGCTAATTGTAATTGGTCTGTTTAGGTGTTCTATTTCTTCTTTATCTAGCTTTGGGTGATTGTAGAGTTGTAGGAATTTGTCCATCTCCTCTAGATTGTTAAACTTGTTTCCATATAACTGTTCATAGTAGTTACTGATTATTCTTTTGATTTCTGCTGTGTCCGTTGTGATTTCTCCTCTTTCATTGATGATCCTGTTTATTTGTGCTTTCTCCCTTTTTTCCTTTGTGAGCCTGGCTAGGGGTTTGTCTATTTTATTGATTTTTTCAAAGAACCAGCTCTTGGTTTCATTGATCTTTTGGATTGTTTTTTTAGTTTCAATTTCATTTATTTCTGCTTTGGTTTTTATTATTTCTTTTCTTCTACTGGTTTTGGGGTTTTCTTGTTGTTCTTTTTCTAGATCTTTGAGCTTCGAGATTAGGTTGTTTCTTTGCGTTCTTTCTTGTTTCTTGATGTGAGCTTCTATTGCTATATATTTTCCTCTTATTACTGCTTTTGCTGCATCCCATACATTTAGGATATTGGTGTCCTCCTTGTCGTTCAATTCAAAAAATTTTTTAATTTCTTCTTTGATCTCCTCATTAGTCCAATGGTCTTCCAGTAGTGTGGTTTTTAATCTCCATGAGGTAGGAAAGTTCCTTGCCTTCTTTTTATGGTTTATTTCTAGTTTGATGCCTTCATGGTCAGAAAAGATGGTTGATATGATTTCAATCTTGGTGTATCTGTTGATGTTTGTCTTGTGCCCCAGTATGTGATCGATCCTGGAGAATGATCCGTGTGCGCTTGAGAAAAATGTGTACTCCGTTTTTTTGGGGTTTAGTGTTCTATAGATGTCTGTTAAGCCCAATTGCTCTAGGTCTTTATTTAGAGCTTTGGTTTCTTTACTTATTTTTTGTCTTGTTGATCTATCCATTGTTGATAGTGGTGTGTTGAAGTCTCCCACTACGTATGTGTTTTCTCTGATGTCTGTTTTCAGAGAGGACAACAGTTGTCTGATATATTTTGGTGCTCCTTCGTTTGGTGAGTATATGTTAATTAGTGTTATTTCTTCTTGAAGTATTGTCCCCTTGATCATAATGTAGTGACCATTGGGGTCTCTTTTTATCTTTTTGAGTTTGAAATCTGTTTTATCTGATATAAGTATAGCTGTTCCTGCTTTCTTTTTTGGCCCATTTGCTTGTAGGATTGTTTTCCATCCTTTGACTTTGAGCCTATTTTTATCTTTTGTAGCTAAATGTGTTTCCTGGAGACAGCAAAAGGTTGGGTTTTGTTTCTTAATCCAGGCTGCAACTCTGTGTCTTTTTATTGAAGAGTTTAGTCCATTTACATTTAGAGTTAATATTGATATGTTAACATCTGTATTTGCCATTGTGTTTGTCTTTCCTTTGATTTTATTTATTTATTCTTTTAATAACTTTTTTTTTTTTTTGGCCTTCTTTCATTGTTATTCGTCGCTCTGAGGTTCTGGCTTTAGGACTCCTTGTAGTATTTTTTGGAGTGGGGGTTTAGTTGCAATGAAATTCCGGAGTTTCTGTTTGTCTGGGAAGGTCCATATTCTTTCTTCAAAGAGGAAGGAGAGCTTTGCGGGATAGAGTATTCTTGGTTGGCATCTGTTTTCTTGGAGTCTGTTGACTATGTCCCTCCACTCTCTCCTTGCCCGTAGTGTTTCTTCGGAGAAGTCTGATGTCAGCCTGATTGGTTTTCCTTTGAATGTTATCTGTTTCTTCCCTCTTGCCAGCTTCATTATTTTTTCCTTGTCCTGGATTCTTGGGAGCTTTACTATTATGTGTCTTGCTGTATTTTTCCTTTCGTCGTGGAAGTTTGGTGTTCTTCTTGCTTCTTGTATATCAATTTTCAGCTCCTTCTTCACATTTGGGAAGTTCTCTTCAATTATCTCTTTGAATATTTTCTCTGTTCCTACATCTCTCTCCTCTCCTTCTGGTATTCCTATAACTCTTATATTTCCTTTCCTCATGGAGTCAGATAGTTCCCGAAGTCTTTCTTCGTTCTTTTTCCTTCGTACTTCTCTTTCCTTCTCTGTTTTGGTTCTTTTTATTTCTGTGTCTTCAAGATTACTTATTCGTTCTTCCATTTCATCTATTCTGCTTTCATTGCTTTTTCCAGAATTCTTTAGTTCTTCCATTAATTCTTTGATCTCCTGCATTTCTTTTACTTCCCTCTTTAGGGACTCAATTTCTTTCTTCTGACCATTGTTTTCCCTCTCTAGGGACTCAATTGCATTCTTCTGATCGTTGATTATTTTTCCCTTATCATTGTTTTCCTTTATGACTTCTGTCAGTTTTTTAATCACGGCAATTTTAAATTCTCTTTCTGGAAGGCTCAGAAATTCTTCCAAGTTATTGTCGTTGCAATCTGGGGGCTGGCTTTCTTTTTGTGGTGTGCTTTTTCTCTGGAGAGTTGCTAGGTTGCGTGTGGTTCTTCTCCTCCCTACTGTCTGTTTTCTAATTTGCCGTATGCGTTGGGACACTGTGTTGTTGGGACTTGCCGGCATCTTGGGTGGGCTTCTCTGTTCCCCTCTGGTTCTTCCAGGAGTCATCTGTCAGTTTCAAGCAGCCTTTACTGGAGAAAGGTCCCTGTTCTAAAATGCCGATGTGGGGACACACTCCCCTGTGCGCCTGGTCTGCCCCGGCGGTGGGTTCCTGCTCCCCTCTGGGCTTGGACTGCAGGCCAGAGGGGGTCTGGCGTGGGCGAACTTCCCCCGCTCACCTCTGGCTCCTGGGGAAGCCTTCTGCAGGTAGTCTTTACTGAAGAAATGTCCCTGTTCTAAAATGGTGATGTGGGACACACTCCCTGCGCTTCTGGTCTCAGGCACTCTATTCTGCGCGCCTGGTCTGCCCCGGCTGTGGGTGCTCGCTCTCCCTGTGGGCTCAGACTACTTGTTCAGAAGGGGCCCGGTGTGGGCTAACTCCCCAGCTGGCCACTAGCTCCTTCAGTAGCCTGTGCTGGGGTCAAGTCGCTAGGTGGCACCAGAGATCTCTCCTAGAGCCCTTGGGGAGCTGATTTTCCACCCCGTGGGACAGGGAGCAGAGCGGGGATGGTAGGGTACACCTCAACGGCTTTAGGGTGCTGTGTCTGTCTTGTGCCCCACCGTCGTGGGGAACCCACGCCCCTAATTTCGTGCCCCGGGTCTCAGTTCCAAAGCCCTCAGTTCCAGGGCGCGGGCTGTAGCCCAGATCAGTGGCGCGGGAATGGCGCCTTTTGAATCCCGCTCCCCTGCCTGGGCGCCTTGTTCCTGCTCACTCAGGGAGGGCCTCCGCCCGGGTCTCAGTTCCACAGCCCTCAGTTCCAGGACGCGGGCTGTAGCCCAGATCAGTGGCGCGGGAATGGCGCCTTTTGAATCCCGCTCCCCTGCCTGGGCGCCTTGTTCCTGCTCACTCGGGGAGGGCCTCCGCCCGGGTCTCAGTTCCAAAGCCCTCAGTTCCAGGACGCGGGCTGTAGCCCAGATCAGTGGCGCGGGAATGGCGCCTTTTGAATCCCGCTCCCCTGCCTGGGCGCCTTGTTCCTGCTCACTCAGGGAGGGCCTCCGCCGTCTCCCCGCAAGCCTAGGTCGCAGGCGCGGGGACCTGGGCAGCTGCAATCCGAGCACCGCTTTCGCGCAAGCTTACCGGGCTGGGCGGCCGGGGCTGTGTGCTGGTGCTGGTCTCCTCCTGGGGGGCGGGGCTCTCTTTTTAATGGCGCGTGGAGCTCACCTCCGCGGCGGATCCTGCAGGGTTCGCCTCAGCTCCCGTTCACGGGGTGTGGTGGCTGCAATAGTTCCTTTCCACTCACAGTCCCACTTGCTGTGTCCGTTTTTCTTGTTGGGCGTTTTGGTTTGTTGTTTTCCTCCTCTCTGCCGGTCGGAGAGTGCCGCCTCTGTGGGCGGGGGAGGGGAGCAGGGTTCTGCGCTTCCCTCCCTTCTCGTCCTCTTTTATGGCAACTTTCTTCTTCGGGCAGTTTGCTGGAGTCGTCCGTTTATCTTCCGTGTCCCAGTTCTCACTGGGACCTGCCGCTTTTCCTCCCTATTAACTTTTTTTAATGGGAGATCTTACTCGCAGCGTCTCCTTGCCGCCATGTTGCTCCGCCCCTCTCCGAATTTTTGTTTTTTCTTAAGCCAGTTTGCTTTTGTTTCTACTTAGGAAATCGAAATATATATAAAATTTATATATAATTATATTTCATGGAAAAATCTGAAAATATACATACAAAATTATTAACAATGGCTAATTCTGATAAATGGCATATTTTTTCTTTATGCCTTCCTGAAGTGTCTCAGTTTCTTTTAATCATTTGTCTCTTTCACAAGACACATTTAAGAAAAGGAGAACATAAAATAGTATAGCTTTGATGACAGCCAAGAAAAATGTACGGATATACATTGAACAAGATAAGGAAATCAACTTGGAGTAATGTGCAAATTATCTTAATATTCTCTTTTTTTCCCCTAAAGATTTATTTATTTATGCATACAAGAACTGGGGTACAAGCCAGAAGTGTGGAGGGTGGAGGATTCACCAGAGACAGAGCGGGGAACAGAACAGGCAAACTGACTGAAATACACTGCTGAGGGGAGCAGTGGGCAAGACAGGAGAGGTCTGCTCTGCCATGTGGGTTGCTCCCTGGCCAGGATTGAACTCGTGCTGCAGTGGCTTGGGACAGCTTCATAGGTTGTATTTTAACCCCTTGCACCACCAAGGAGGCCCAATCTTAATATTCTCGATGGCCCTCTCCATGCAAAGTTGCTTAAATTCTTATATGTTTGAATAAGTTAAATATAGTGAGAGCACTAAATGTATCCGGGACAACCAAGCAATCCCTGTGGGATGGACCTAATGCAATGGACATGAATTTGAGAATAAAAAGGAAAACAAAACCAAGCAAAAGCCATAAAAACCTTAGGATCTTTCCCTGTAGGGGTTGACTCCATTTCACTCATCTACCTCCCCACATAGCACCAGATATACACTTGATGCATTGCTGGTCCTTGTCCTAGTTACCTACATAACAAATTATCACAAAATTTAGAAGCTTAAATGGACAACCTTTAGAATCTCAGTTTCTGTGCTGCAGGAATCTGGGCATGACTTACTGGGTGCCTCTGACCCAGGGTCCCTCACAAGTGCAATCAAGGTGTCACTGAGGGCTATAGTCATTTCAGAGCTCCTCAATGAGGGACATCTTCTTCCAAGTTCACTCACTTGCCTGCAGACTGGCCTCAGGTTTGCCTCAAGTTCTCCCTGGCTATTTGCTTAAAATGTGAAATGTTGCCATCTGACTATTTCTAATATGGCAGTTTGCTTTCTCAAAATGGAGAGGAGCTATTGAGAGAGACAGAGAAAGGAGAGCAAGATGAAAGTCAGAACCAACCAAAGGGTGGGGCACTATTGGCATCTAGTTTGTAGAGACCCAGGATGCTGCTATTACATCCTACAATGCATGGAAACTCCCCTCCCCTTACTCTGAAGACACCACACCACACAAAGAATTATTTGGCCAAAAATGGAGAAGTAGAGAAACCCTGATTAAAGTGGTGAATGTTTGCAAAGAATTTTATGTACATACTGTCCCAAACCTCATGCAACCTTATCAGGCAACAGTTACAGTGTCTATATTTTATTGCTGAGAACAGGGAGGCTTAAACAGTTAAATTATTTGCTCCAAGGCATATAGCAAACAAGCAGAGGGGTCGGATTTGAATGCAGGTGGTCCTATTTCATTGCTAGGCTCTTAAGCTGTGAACCAGAAGAAGAGAGAGGTAAAAAAGAGAGAAAAAGACCCAGGAAAGGGGAAGGGAACAATGCCCTCTCCACCAGAAAATGATCCAGACACCACTCTTGTCACTCATTTAAAATTTGCAATGAGGCAAGCACATGAAACTGAGCAGACTGTTTTCCCGGAAAGGACAGCCTGGCAAGGTCCTGGTTTGCGTCAGAATTGAGTTGGAGCTGTGGATCTCTGTAGTCCTGGGAACCCACAGTTCCCCACTGATGGTGCCCTCTCCCTACTTCTTGTGGGCCCAGCTGTGCCTCCAGATGAATCACTGGTGACTGCTGAGAGAGCCACAGCAGGCTCTCTGCCACTGTTTTCAGCATGGGGGTGGGGGCTGGCTTCTTTCACATCCAGGCACACACTACCACTAAGATCGCATTGTGAAACCATCTGATAAATACATTTTTACATTCCCTACCATTTCTATCTGATTTTATATTCCCCAACCACTCCCTTTTTAAGACTTCAGGTCTTATTTCCTCCTGATCATCTCAGTCAGGATGTGAACATTCCACTTTCACAAATGATCATTAAATTAAATTAAAATTTACCAGGTTTGTCATCATGTGAAAGCCCATAGTTCTTAGTGAAAGTTTTATATAAAACAAAAATGTCTTGGGGGGAAATTGTTTTCTCCATGTTGGAGCTGCAAGAATAGGTGAAGCTTTCATTAGCTGAGAATTTATAGGTGTGTGCCTACTGGGGTTTCAAAGGGCACACATTCTTTAGCCAAATATGTCCTTGGCATCCAGCCAATCTTGTAGGAGCATTGGTTCACAGTTCAGTCTGTGGTTGAGTGACTAAAGTCATCCTCTTGTTCTTACCCTGACCTACACTGGGTGGTGTGTGTGTGGGTGGGGGGGTAGGTAGGAGACAGGGGGAAGAAGAAGGAAGAGGGCAAAATTAGCCACTGGGGCCCTTTGTAGACCAAATGCAAGGTGCACATCCTACTGACAGATTTCGGAAATGACAGCCACCATTTAACAAAAGTGCACAGGGTCTTTAAGAATCAACAGAAAGGGCCTCCCTCGTGGTGCAGGGGTTAAAGTCTCAGAGCTATCAAGCTATCACCAGCCACTGCTGCCTGAGTTCTATCTCTAGCCCAGGAGCTAACCCACATGGCACAGCAGACCTCTCCTGTCTTGCCCACTGCTCCCCTCAGTAGTATATCTCAGTCAATCTGCCTGTTCTGCTCCCCACTCTGTCTCCTCTGGTGAATCCTTTCACCCCTGCACCTCTGGCCTATACCCCAGTTCTTTTGTGCATAAATAGATAAAATAAATATTTTTTTTAAAAAATCAACAGAAAAGCACAGGGAAGCAAACCCCTATAAAAGGAACAACAAATCAGATTATACCTGGTAACCTGTCCTTCTACCAAGTTATTTCTGATTTCTAACTTATTAATTAGCTTTAGTTCTCAGATTCAGGTGACCACTAACAAGCTTCTGCTTGGCAAGAATTTTTCATTCGAAATTATCTTGTTTTTTCCTTCAAATCTATTTGTTGCTTTAGTGTGATATATACAAATCATTATCTAGAGATTTTAAAACATTTTTTAGCAATGACCACTCTAAGAAATTGTTTTTGCATTGTGATTGTGACAGCTGTATCACAAACATTACACATAACACACACATAACAAACTCTACAAAACTAACTTCTATAAAAACATATTCACTCATACTATTTATGATTCATTTTTATACCTTCATTGTATTCCATTTTATTCTGACCTAACCTAGTTATTTAAAAATTCTTTTTGTTGCCCATTAAATTAATTTTGCAACCTGCTAAAGGAACATGACCCCCGGTTTGAAAAATATCACATTACTTAAACTGTGGTTTAAAAAATAGCAATTTAGCACTCTGATGAAATTCAAAGTGTAACTAGAGAATGGATTTAGTTAGAATTTTTCCAAGACTTTTTCTCCTGTATGATCAGTAATATTACTCATCCAGTTCTTTGGTGGAACTGCAATGTACCCATAATTTCACACTTTCCTCTTCCAATTCTAGTGATCGTTGTGAAAACTGGATAATTTTGTCAGACCTTTTTCTACATCCTTAAACAGAATGGGTCTTTTGAAGTGTTAAGTGACAAGACTGGGGGCATGGTGCTGCCTAGCTGAGGGGTGGCAGGTGTTAGACATAAGGAATCCATGGAGACAGCATACCAAAGAAGACCAGGGCTTCACCAGATCCCCCACCAGGAAAAGACAAACCCAGTGAAAGTCAGGTAAAATGGAAACTGTAAAAGTCAGAAGTAAGGAGAGGAGAACATAAGGCAGTTCCAGAACTAATGGGTAAAAGTTCTAGGGCTCTTGGTCCTGTAACAGGGTGGTCCCCAGGAAAGGGGGAGGTTCCCTCCCTTGGGTGGGGCAGGGAACCTCCCCTTTTCCTGGGGACCACCCTGTTACAGTCCTATTCTTATGGCCTTGGTTAGTAACAAGCTTTAAATACTCGAAGAGGAATCTCCAAAATCTGTTAGCCAGAGTGTCACACTAAAGGAAACCCTGAGAATCACCCATAATTAATTCCATGAGCTATTTTCCTTTAAGAATCTAATATTTACATTGAGTCAAATTCTGCATTTCTCTTCACCTATGTTACATAATGGCAAATGCCAGACCTTTTACTCATTCATTCATAAATATGTCTGCATGTATGTAAAACAATTTTTAAAAAACAGAAATGAAAGTTCCATCACTATACCTAACATTTTTTAATAATGATTTTAAATAGCAGTCAATATCAATTAATATGTCCTAAAATTTTTGTGTGCTTGTTTCTATATTTTGTCTATTCTAATCAGGGTCCAATAACTGGGGCTACACATTGAAGTTGGTTGATTTAGCTCATAAAACACTTTTTACTTGTAAGTTTCCCCAGGTTTTTTTGAGTGGTAACAAGGTAAACTCCAAACCTACTTAAATAATTTATACTTATTAAGTAATCATAATTATTAAATAAGTTTTAATTATTTATAATTTCCAAGAAAATAAAAATTGTTTACTTCACCTTGTCTGTTAGCTGAGGACTATAACTGCAGGTCAGCTCTGCATAGAGAGGTGGGGGAAATTTGTTTCTAGTGATATGGTCTCAAGGGTGATGAAGACTGTCTGCCTGCCTGGCCTCCATCACTTCTGATATTTCCTACATGAGAATCACTTTTTTTTTAGATTTATTTTTATTTATTTATACAAGCACTGGGGTACAGTCAGAAGTGCGGGAGGGTGAGAGAATTCACCAGAGCCAGAGCAGAGAGCAGAACAGGCAGACTGACGAAGTACACTGCTGAGGGGAGCAGCAGGCGGCAGGAGAGGTCTGCGCGCCATGTGGGCCCCTTGCCTGGCGGCCAGGGATCAAACCGGCGCTGCAGAGGCTGCGGGCAGCGCATCCCAGTGCTCAACTGCTGCGCCACTGGGGAGGCCCGGAGACTCACTTTTTTATACTCTTAACAGGTCTCGTTTAAAACAATGCTGCACTAAATCTCCTTGTAGCTCACATTCCATGAACAGCAAATCTGTTCAGCGCTGATATTAATGTCTTCAATTCTTTGCCAGCACAATGTTTGTAAATGAATAGGCCTGCCCGGGGAATAGCAGGCCTGGTGAGTCATAAAAGATTCAGCTCCATTCAGCAGATTTTCAGTGTTAAGTACATTTAGTTGTCTTCCAAGTCTTAGGAAATTGATAATGCGTGTGTTAATTGTTTTTTGTGTGTACTGCTACATGCCAGGATAGGATGTCAGTTTTTCTATTTCTAGAATGAATTTTCCTACATTCAGTGGGATAAACTAACTTTCCTGTCACTATTCAGTGATTAGTTCCTACCCTTCAAATATTATACACTCAGTGGACTACTACTCTATTATTTTAAAAAAAAATAGATAAATAGTGTCTTTTGGAACAGAATGGATGCATCTTGGGTGACTGTGCTAAGTGAAATAAGTCATAAAATAAAAGACAGGTACAGGATGGTTTCACTAATTTGTGGACTATAAATAACCAAAGAAACACAAACTGGCAAAGCACAACAAAAATAATTCTTAGACTCTGTGAAAAACATATTAGTTACCAGAGGGAAATTGGGGAGGGGAAAAAGGGTAGGGGAAGGAAAAAGATAGGACCTTAGCAGGCAGTTCTGGTGGAGGATAAGTGAAACTCACTCACATATGGAGGTGTGAAAATGTACCCTCCAAGCTATATAGATATGTAAACAACTGACAAATTAATGAAATTTGTGGGGAAAAAATTATAAAATATATCACATTTTTAAGCTAATAGCATTTTTAAATCATGAATTTTAGTTCTTCTTTTAATTATTTCTTTTTCCTTTGTCATTTTACTATCCCTTTATCTTTGCCTGGATTTCTGGATGACATAAGATCTAGAGCATATATCTAAGATAGACATGCTGTATGACAGCAACCCATAATAATGTGACCATACCGATTTTTTTGAGATATAATTTACATAACTGCATTTTGAGGGTACAACTCAATAAGGTAGATCTGACAAATGTATATACTGTTTAACTTTCACCCCAGTCAAGACAAATACTGAGCATTTTCATTACTCCAAAAAGTTCCCTAGTGTCTCTTTGCAGTCATCGATTTTTAGCCCCACGCAACCACTGATGTGTTTTCTATCAATGAAGATTAATTGTGCTTGTTCTAAAATTTCTTGCAAATAAAATCATATAGGATAGATGCTCTTGTGCCAAGCTTCTTTAGTTCAGCTTAAGTTTTTAATTCCATCCTTGTTATTGTGTGTATGAATACTTGTATGCTTTTTTAATTACTGAAATACACTCTCTTATATGGGTACTCCATAATCTGTTTACACTTTCACCTTTTGATGAACATTGTTTCCAGCTTTTTGCTATTTTGAATAAAGTTACTAAAACAAATGTACACAGGTTTGTGTGAGCATATGCTTTCAGTTCTCTTGAGTAAATAATCAGGAGATGAATTGCTGGTAAGTGAATCAATAATTTTAAAACAAATTACTGAAGTGTTTGCTAGAAAGGTTGTGTCATTTTACACTTCCATCAGTCACGTATAAGAATTCCAGATGTTCTCAATTCCAAAGAGCACCTGCACCCCTATGTTTATAGCAGCACTATTTACAATAGCTAAGCTTTGGAAACAACCCAAATGCCCAAAAATAGATGACTGGATCAAGAAGATGTGGTACATTTACACCATGGAATATTACTCAGCATTCAAAAAAGATAAACACATGCAATTTGCGGCAACATGGATGGAGCTGGAAGGGATCATGCTCAGCAAAATAAGCCAGAAAGAAAAAGAAAAATGCTGGATGATCTCACTCATAGCAGGAATCTAGAAAACTTAAATAAGGGACCAGGAAAAAGAATAACTATAGGAAAGAAAATATCAAAATCAACAAAAAACTATGAACCAAAGACACTCTATGGGGGGTGGGAGGAGGGGAAAGAAGGGATTGGGGTCAAAATAAGGGGGTTATAATTGTATGGGGACTATAAAAATAAAATTTAAATTAAAAAAATGCTGACATAAAGTTAGGTATAATTAGAAAGTATCCTATGGAATCTATATAAAAATCTTATCAAAGTAAAAATATGGATTGCCGTAATGATTAAAGATCTTTATAGCTCTGATGAACTTATAAAATAAAAAGTATTTGTATATATGTTTAGGGAACTTTTGGATCTGTGCCCCAGAAAGTATTATTTCTAGGAATTTTAAAGTATAATAGCTATGTGCATGCTACTATCAAAAGCAGAAAAAATTGAGCCATTTATTTAGTCAATATCACACACATGAATGGAACAACCATATGCACATAGAAACATACAAATGCACACATTTACATGTATATGTATGTACACACACACACATATCTATGGAGCTTATGAAACACTGAGTGGACTATCATTCAGATTATACCTGCACAGAGATACAACACTTATCTTTAGTAAGTTAAACTTCATATGCAAGTTAAACAAAATTACTCATCAGACACCTGGAAAATGAAGAAAATTACCTTAGATTTTCTCTCAACCTAGACATTTTCTTCACGATTCCATTATATTAGACCACTAAAATTCTTGACACAGGTCCAAGAATGCCTAGAGCCTATTTCATATTGCCAATAGATCATTAGAATAAGAATATGGAGATTTCTCAAACTACTAAAAATGGAGCTTCCACATGGCCCAGCAATTCCACCCCTAGGAATCTACCCAAAGAACACAAGAAACATTAATTCAAGTGGATACCTGCACCCCTTTATTTATTGCAGCACGATTTACAATAGATGAGATATGCAGGCAACCCAAATGCCCAAAAAAATATGACTGGATCAAGAAGACTTGGAATATATACACAATGGAATACTATTATTCAGCAATCAAAAACAGATAAATTCATGCCATTCACAGCAACATGGATGGAACTGGAAGGGATTATGCTCAGTGAAATAAGCCAGAAAGGAAAAGAAAAATATAAAAAAAAAAAAAGAGTTCCAGATGTTCTAGATCATCACCAACATTTGCTGTTATCAATTTTCTTAATTATAATCATTCTAGTGTGTTTGTAAAAGAATCTCACTGTAGTTATAATTTGCATTTCCCTGATAATGGAAGATACTTATTGAGCATGTTTACATGTGTTGTTGGCTTATTTGTGTATCTTCTTTTATAAATTATCCAAATCTCTTGCTAATTTTTAATGGGTTATTTGACTTTCTATTATTGAGCTGAAAAAGTTCTTTATAAATTCTGGTTTCTTTATATATCTATATATTGGTTTCTTTATATATTTATATATATAATATATATATAGCCCTTTGTCAGATATATATATTATCAATTTTTTCTCCCAGTCTAGCTTGCCTTATTATTTTCATAACAAAATCTTTCAAAGTTCAAAATTTTTAATTTTTTATGAAATGCAATGTATCATTTAAAATTATTTTACACTTTGTTCTTGTCACGTGCAAGCCAAAAAATTTTATCTACACGAAGATCAGAGAGATAGTTTCTTATGTTTTCTGTTACATAATATAGTTTGCATGTTATATAATTTATTATATAATATATTTTTTTAAATTTTAGTTTAGATATATGATCCATTTAAAATAAATTGCTTTATGCAATGGTAGAAATTCATTTTGTCCACATGAATATTCTAATTGTTCCTGCACCATTTATTGAAAAACTATTCTTTTTTCACCTTTATTGAGAATCCATATATATGTGTGAATCTGTTTACAGAATCTTGATTATTCCATTCATGAAAATGTTTATCTTCATTCCAGATACCATGTTCTCTTGATTACTGTTGCTTTGTAATTAAGTACTGAGTTGGAGTAATTTAAGTTCTCCAATTTTGCTTTGTCTGAAAGAATTAGACAATTCTAGTCCAATTTGCATTTCCACAAAGTTTAGAATCAAGAGTGGACAATGAAATATTTCTAGTAATAGAAAGGAATGAAATATTGATAAATGTAAAAACAAATGATTACACTGAGAGAAAAAAAGAGAGTATAAACTTTTTGAGTGTATTTATATAAAATTCTAGAAAATGCAAAGTAATCTATACCTTGAGAATTTTTGAACCCCAAGATGGCGACAGAAAATGATATCATTCTACAACTATGTAATGATTTCCTAATTTCATTCTACAAATATGTAATGATTCCCTAACTATGTTCTCAGTACAGGAATATATCTATAAACAAAATAAAAATTTCTGTTTTCATAGACTTTACAGTCTAGTAGAATCTACTAGATACAGAATAATTATATTGAAAGTAAAAGTACGATAAAAAGCAAATTTGAAGATGGATTCAGCTAGTTTTCAAACCTACTTTTTCTTCAGTAACTCATTTATTTCCCACATGCTTCTTCCAAGAAACAACCTACTGATATGTGAAATGTAGAATGAGATTTCAGAATACAATGTCAAACTTGCTGTTGCTAATATCTACCACAGATTATCAAAGGAAAATTTCCCCCAAATAATAAGATGGCATCAGGGGGAGCTGTGTAGCTCCAGTTTTTACAGTATGTTAGAGTACATAAAATCTTTGAGAAAGTTGCCCTGAAACAACAGAAGTTCACAGCGTAGCAATAAAATCTTCTAAAATTCTTTTTAAAAGTCTTCTTTTAGGTTATCAGAGGCTCTTACTGTTAAAAAGCAAAAAGCTGCAGCAAGAATAGGTGGAGAACATTGAGGGGTAGGAGGGCCAAGAACTCTCTCCAGCGTTGTGCAAACCACCTTCACCATCATCACTTAACAGAAGTATAGATTCTCCAGTTCTTTACTTGTATTTGCTTTAACAAACTCATCAGAACTGACAAGGGACAAATTCTTAGTTCAGGGCAGAAAAACCTCACTTTAATTCTTTAGCCCGAGTTGCTAGGCAGCAGCAATTCCCACGCTGAGGGAGCCAGCATTTGCTTTCATCAGCAGTTGTCAATCATGCCCAGTCGGCAAGAGCCTCCATGAAAAGCTTTTTTCCTCCACTCTCTTGTTGGCCCTATCCACACCAATTTTTCCTATCTTTCCAGGCCGACGCTTGACTTTCAGGGGCTAAGGAAGTGTTCCCCTTTGCTCAAACATTGCCTCTTCTCAAGCAAGACAGACTGAAAAACCAGAAGATTTCACTCTTGGGCCCAAAGACTCTACATTGAAATCCAAGTCTATTCCTTTCATTAGCAGGTTTGGGTGAATGACTTTATCAAATTGTCTTCCACTGGAAAGCTGGGTGTGATAGAGGAGGGGGCACATGAGCAGAAGACTATTGGCAAAGAAGGGAGGAAATTGGGGAAAGATATTGTCAAGGGAAAAGCTAGGTCCACTGATGACAAATGCCAGCTCCTTGGCTTCCCCAAGGGGTGGTTTTATACTTGGCAACTAAGCCACGGGCTCTCCACAGAAGAGAGCCTGAGCATCCTGCTGCCCAACCACACAAATCAGGAATGGGAACTGGAGGTCAAGATAGAGGTGAATGTGGTGGACACTGGAATGTGCTACCAAGATCCCTCTTCAGGAATGATGGACTAATTGTTTCCAGCTGCTGGGACAGCTACTATCTCTGCACCCTTTGCTGTGAGAACTCTGTGGGGATTGCCTCAGATGGAGGAAACTGCCTGACCAAGATTACCTCTCTTTCCCAAAGGGGTCTCACACCTAACTGTGACAACTCTGAAGTTTCATTCTATTTTTATAACTCTCTGTATGGTTGACTGAGGTATCTTTGAAGATTGTATCACAGCTCAGCTTCTCCCCCCACCCAATTATGCTTTCTTTCCTTCCCTTCCACGAGAGTTGATTTCAAAAGCGTGCCCTAGAAAGTCTGCAGACTAATCTCCAACTCAATCTGCCCCCTGGTACACCAAACTGAAATAACTGGCCAGGGCAGCTTCCTTTTCCCAGATGAAGCTAACCACGTCCTACACTGTTAAGCAGATGAGAAGATTAGCATGTCTTGGCTGTTATACATGACTACATACACCGCTGTTTGTGTTGAAAATAGGAAAACTGGTTCAATGACAAAAGTAGTCCATTAGGTCCAGCAAAGTTTTCTGTGTCCCCAAAATTTATCTTCTCAGATATTATACAACCACAAAAAAGTTTGTTTTATTTAAGAAGCATGCACTGAGTATGAGCTTTATATCTGTTGCCATCTTCATCACTGTCTTCCTCCTCCTCATTGTCATTGCCCTTATTATTACTACTCGGTAGTATTTCAAGTGGCATTTCCAGATCTGGTATTCCAGGAATTACAAAACAAATCACTATTCATTCTTGTTCTGTTATGGGTTTACAGACAAAGATGATATCCCTGTTAGTCTTTATATTTCCTGATTGAAGTATACTTAGTTCGAACTGTCTAGCTGTAGACATTCCCCATCTGCTTGAGCATTCCAATTGAATGCCTTTCTCTGGAACTGCTTCACTTTTGCTGGCTTTTTTTTTTTTTTTTGAGTAGCTATAATTCTATGTGTTTTCTTTTTACTAGATATGGGTGAATCATGATTTTGAATCCAGGGAAGACTCTATGCTTTTGGATGGCTTCCAGTGGTCTCACTGAAGATATCCAGCCAGCAAGTCACTAGATCAGAGTGACTTTAGGGCTTCTGTGAGCATATCTGGTAGTTAGTTCAAAGTCCATCCCTAAGCAAATTTGAATCATTTTATTTTCTCACAGGCTAGTTTACATTCACCATCACTGACACTCAGTTGCTACTTTTCTTGTGAGTTCTCTATGATTATCTTTGCTGGTTGACATTTTATTCCCTCAAATGATTTAATATCTCCTTGTAAACTTAGAGGCTTGATTACAAATGTTTCTTGCCAGTAAGTTTCTAATCATAAGAGAGAGTTGTGTTCTGATCTTTCAGATCTCCATCATTCACACCTTCATTTAATGCCCATAATCCTACTTTTTGTTTCTTGCCTTTTATTTATACTCTTTTTCCTTTGCAAAATAATACCTAAAGTTCCACAGTGATGTGTGAGGAAGACTGAGATACTGTGGTGGCAACCAAAGGGCTACCCTAAGTTATACACTGATCCAGACATTCCATGGTATGTTGATTGGTCCTCAGCCAAAAGAAGCTTGGGTACTACATGGCTAAAGTGGAACTTAAGTCTTTTCAAAGTCCAGGCTTAGCTTCAGTCCGTGTTTCTCTTTAGTTAGTCTGTGGTGGGTTCATTGGCCCTAAACTCTTTCATTGGCCCTAAACCTGTTCTACTTTCTGATTGTGACCTAATTTAAGTATCCTGGGTATGACCTCTCTAGCCTTGCTCAGGTCCAATTCCTCCTGGAAATTCCAGTTAAACTCAGAATAAAAACACATCACAGTGGTCATTTTTGCTATGTGGCCAAATTACCTTAGAAACAATAATCAAAGACTTCCAATGTAGACAGAAATGACACTGTGTAAAACATCACATTTGTCAAGATGTGATAAGTTAGCAAATCCAGGGTTACATTTCAAGCATACTTTGGACAAAAATCTTGACATTATACTACTTATTAAAGTCGGGAGGAGTAATGTGTACATAATTTACAACCTCACAGGGAGCCAAAGCACCTTTTCTCTCATATTGATCAATGATGAACTGGAAAAGAGTGTATTTTATAAGGTGCGAATATAAAATCTTCTTCCTGACTGTGAATCATATCTCTAAATATAGATTTGCGTGTGTGTGCATGCACACAATTGTGGCATCTTTCCTCTTAACTCAAAGGATTTTATTTCAACTTTTCATTTCTAAGAAGTCACTGTTCTCTCCTATTCCTGTATGCTTGAGTCACATACCCTTCCAACCCTACCCCCACCCACTTTGCGCCCTGTAAGACAACAGAGACAGATTTACACAAATAAAGTACAGGGTATTTTTTAGGAACAAGCTGTTAAAGTTAGCTTTCTTGATAGGAATAAAAACTATCGTACTTCAGTACAAAGCTTCTCATCTAATGTTTACCGATAAGCCAGCACGCCTTTCCCACATCTTGAGTTGAATACTTTAACTGAGATTCATTACTTTATTCTTGTAAATATCTAGCTATAGTATAAATCTATTTAAGCCATTGGTAACAACACATAGATTAGATAGGTAGGTGGGTAGGTAGTTAGGAGGGTGGGTAGGTAGCTGGGTGGATAGGTAGATAGATAGACAGGAAGATAGACAAGACAGGTAGGTAGGCAGATAGATAGATAGATAGATAGATAGATAGATAGATAGATAGATAGATAGATAGATAGATAGATAGATAGACAGACAGACAGACAGACAGACAGACAGACAGATAGATAGATAGATAGATAGATAGATAGATAGATAGATAGATAGATAGATAGATAGATAGATAGATAGATGAGAGAAATAACTTTATTTGCCTGGATGTCTTTTCTTCACTCTAAACATTTGACTTGGTAATCTATGTGTGCTTAAAATAGACTGTCATCTATTTTTATGTCCTTGTTAGCATTACTCCATAAGACACTCAGTGTTCCATCAGTCATGTAACTGAATGGTGGAAAGCTGGCAGTCCAACTACTTGGCAGCTAGCAATGATATATGATAGTAATATAACAGGGAAAGCAGACTGATTAAAATTACTGCTCCATAAAATGTTAAATTTAAGCAGGTCTACAAGCAGGAAGTTTTCAAACCTATGAGACAAGGCTGTCCGATGGTCTATGAGATTAACTTCACTACTAAGCCTAACTCACAAATGTATGACAATTACATCACTTTATGATGGTGGCAATAGACGACTCCCCCAAACCCCCCCCCCATCATAATGGAATAATGAGAAACGTGGACTCACGAGGTTATATAGGTGAATGGTAAGGTAAAGAACAAAACTTAGGTCTAGGAATTCTTACTTCCTTTTTTTGTTTGTTTTAACCACAGGTTTGGGTGTGGTTTTGTTGTTGTTATTGTTGTTTTAATTATTTATTTATATATATTTTACATCATTGTTCATTTTTTAACATTTGCTTTCTTTTCTCAGGTGTAGTCCCATAGAATTTCCACCACCAATTCACCCGTGCACCATCACCATAGTCCCTTGTGCTCTTTCCTACCTTATTTTGATACTTCTCCCTTCCCCTCCCCTGCAGAATGTCTCTGATTTATAGTTGTCTGTTTATTTCTATTTTGTTTTGGTCTTTATTGTTATTATTTTGTGTGTGATTTGTGAAAGTCAAATATTATATTAATATAGTAATATATTAATATTAATATAACAATACAGTAATATATGTATAGTAATATAGTAATAGTATTGCTATATTAATATTAATATAGTAATGCAAATATTAATATAGTAATACAATATTATTTTATTTTATTACTTGATTGATAAATTGTATTCATGCACACTGTACTAATATAGTAATGCATGAAAATATCAAAATGAAAAACAGAAACATTTCAAAGATGAGATTAAAATAAAATGCTATTTTATAATATGTTATATAACATTTATTTTTACATAAATGTAATGTTTATTTATTGATTTTAGAAAAATACACATTACGCTCTTTCCTCAATAATAGCTGGCCTTTTCAAAAGAGATTTTTAAATGGAAAAAATGTCTTTTGTATTAGCCCACATATTTACCATTTTAGCTACTATTTATTTTTTTCTATAGATTCGGATTTCTATCTGGTTTCTTTTCCCTTCTACTTTAAAAACTACTTTTGAGATTTCTCATAGTGCTGGCTTGGATTTTTGAAGCTTTAATATGCCTGATAAGTTAATTATATTGTTTTCATTTTTTCAGTATATTTTTGCTAGGTGAATCCAAGTTGACAGGTTTATTTGTTTATTTTAGCACTTTGAAGCTATTTTTCCATTATCTTTTTTTTTAACTTATATTGTTTCCAACAACAAATCTGCTGTCATTCTTATCTTTGTTCCTCTGAGGTTTTATTCTGGTTCTTTTTTAAAGATTTTTTTCCTTTATCACATACTTTAATCAGTTTGATTAGAATGTGCCTTTGTGTAATATTTTTCACCTTTCATCTTATAGGCATTGAAATTCTTAAATCTGTAGATACATAGTTTTCATCAAATTTGGAATTTTTTCAGTCATTATTTCTTCAAAACTTTTTGTTCTCAATCCTTGCTCTCCTTTTGAATCTCTATGTACATAGTCACTTAAAGTTGTCATTTAAAGTTGTTCTAAAACTCTTTGATACTCTTTAGTGTCTTAAAGGAGTAATTTCCATTCTGCTGTTAATCTCATTCAGTGTATTTTTCATCTTAAACATTGTATTTTTCATCTCTAGAAACTTAAATAGGTCTTTTTAATATCATCTACACTCTCCTAGAACTGTTATTTCCCTGTACACACTTGAACATATACAGTGCATAATAACTGCTATTTTAGGGCCTCCCCTGGTGGCGCAGCAGTTGAGCGCTGGGCTGCAAAGCTGCCCGCAGCAGCACCGGTTCGATCCCCGGCCACCAGCGAGGGTCCCACATGGCGCACTGACCTCTCCTACTGCACCCGCTGCTCCCCTCAGCAGTGTCCTCCATCTGTCTGCCTGTTCTGTTCCCCGCTCTGGCTCTGGTGAATTCTCTCACCCTCGCGTGCTTCTGACTGTACCCAGTGCTAGTATAAATAAATCTTAAAAAAAAAATAATAATTGCTATTTTAACATCCTTCTCTCATAATTTTATTTGATTGACCTTCTTCATTATGGGTTTTCAACTCTGTTTATTTGCATCTATGAACATTTTGGGTTAGATGTTAGACATAACAGTGAATTTTATTTTGGCATATTGGATTATTTTTGGTTTTTGAAATATTCCTAAACTTGTTCAAGAATTTAGTGGAGCGCCTTCAAAATACCTTGATTATTTTGTAGCTTGCTTTTATTTTTTTTTTCTATATAGAACCTAGCAGCAAATCTTGTCAGTTCTACTTTATTTTACTTTATTACTTTTTAGAGATTTATTTATTTATATATACAGGAGCTGGGGTACCAGCCAGAGAGGTGTGGGGGGTGAGAGGATTCACCAGAAACAGAGTGGGGAATAGAGCAGGCAGATTAACCAAAGTACACTGCTGAGGGGAGCAGTGGGCGAGACAGGAAAGGTCTGCTGCACTATGTGGGTTCCTCCCTGGCCGGCCAGGGATCAAAGTCGTGCTGCAGAGGCTGCAGACAGCTTCATAGGTTGCATCTTAACCCCTTGCGCCACCAGGGAAACCCTGTAGCTTGCTTTTAAACCCATTAGACAAGACGAGGGCAGCCTTTAGTCTCAGCAATTAATCTCAATCAGGAATGATTTTGATACTAAAGAAAGGGAACAGGTGGCAATGTATGGAGACAGTTATCATGATTAGGGCAGGGGGAACGCCACTGGCATCTAGCAGGTAGAGGCTAGGGATGCTCCTGAACACCCAATAATGCACAGAAAGGCCTCACAACTAAGAATTGTTTGATCCAACATGTCAGTAGTGCCACGATTGAGAGCAGTGTGGGCCAGAGCAATGTGGGGTTCACCACTGAAGTTTCTGAGATACTCACGTGGCATGGCAGACCTATCCTGTCACGCTGGCTGCTCCCCTCAGCGGTATATTTCGGTCTGTCTGCCTGTTCTGCTCCCCACTCTGTCTCTAGTGAATCCTCTCACTCTCCCATGCCTCTGGCCTATACCCCAGTTCTTGCATAAAAATAAATAAATCTTAAAAAAAAATTATTGGGCATCACACAGGACTTGTAATAGTTTCTCTTCCCAATAGCAAGGGCAGAAAAATCTGATACACAAAATATGATATAATCTTTAAGTCTATTTAACCAAACAATATAAATTTAAACATGTGCTTTGTGCTGAAAGGGCACAAAACTTGAAGGTATCAATGTTAGTCTCTGAATTACAGAGCTCCATTCCTACTCTTCCCTCAAAATACATCATGCTCCATACAGGACACATTGAACAGGTGGACCAAGTGAGGAGCCCAGGTCAATCTGTATATTATAGTTTAGAAACATTTCATTTATTTCTTCTTAGATTAAAAAATAATCTTATTACCTCAATGAAGTTAATTCAAAAAAATAAATATAATTATAGATTTTATTTTCACCCCCCAGTTAATCATCTTGTATGTCCCCAGTGAAGGGCAGACAGCACCCACTTTGGAGATCAGAGGATAAAATTCAAACTTCTGAACTTGGTATAACAGAAGATCTATCAGAAGGCAGCACCTGTTCATATTTCAGTCTTATTGTAAACCTCATGTCCCTTTGCTGTAGCTGTAATCAAGGCCCTGTGGTTTCCTTAAAAAGCCCTTCTGTTTCAATTTCCTTCTCCCTACTGGCCAGCACACTCCTACTGCTATGCAACCTGCACAATCATTCCAGGCAAGAATGCTTCTACTGCACTGAGAAGAGATAGCTCCTCTGTGAAGTCCTCTTTGGCTTTCTCAGGCTGACCTAGGGCATGTCTTCCTCTAGGTTCAACATGATCTCTATGGCAAAAGCACTCATAGCTTTTTAGAGGATCTACCAAATAGGCCTCTCCCCTGACTCAAGAATCATTCTGCAGTTCTCCTCTGTTGAGAAGGCAGCTTCAGAAGGAGACATAAGAAGTGACTGAGAATAAGCTCCATCCAGCCTGTGCCCAATTCCGCCATACTAGTGACCTGCCTGGGGGTCTCTCTGGTAGACAAGGGGTTAAGACGCAGCACTATGAATCTATCTCCAGCCACTGCAGCACGAGTTCGATCCCCAGCCAGGGAGCAACCCACATGGTGCAGCAGATCTCTCCTGTCTCGTCTGCTGCTCCCCTCAGCAGTGTATTTCAGTAAATGTGCCTGCTCTGCTCCCCACTCTGTCTCTGGTGAATCCTCTCTCCCCCACCCACACACACACCCTCTGGCCTGTCCCCCAGTTCTTGTATTCACAAATAAATAAATCTTTTAAAAAAAACAAAAACCAAAAAACTGGCGACCTGCCTAGAGAACTGGCTGAGGGATCAGAGTGCGGGTATGGCAGGCAGAAGCCTCACTTCATAGAGAAGTCAGGTAGAAGCCAGTGTAGAGCAGCTCAGGGAAGCAGAATATCATTGTGATTCTAGAGGGCAACTCGTATGCACTGACCCTCTTGGGGACAGCAGGAAAGGAGGAGACGAAAGCCATCTACCAGGGTGGCCAAATCCAGGTGGCTCAGCCTCTTCACTCTCAATTGTACCTTATCCTACTCCCACTATCCTGCTGAACCCCACCCCCCATGTCAGGGCCTCCCTGCTCTTCTCCTGCTTCAAGTCTGCAAAAGCCCCCAAATCTGATTTGTAACAGAGAACTGGGAGACCCCAGATCATTTGAAACTCTGGGTCTGACCAGAAAGTGCAAACCAAAAACAACATTTAGCTCTCCAGTGCTTCTTCTATTGAATGTTCAATAGATTAGAATCCAGAGAAGAGGAGGGATGAACTATTAGCGTTCCAAATATTATCTCATCAATTAATCAACTAAATGTACTCCTTCCCAAGAGAGAGTAAAAAGAAATAGTCAGCCTAAAACTGCATCCAGGCTTCCTAAATCCCATGAAGAATGTATTTAAAATGTAAGTTCCAGGACCTTACAGATTATGATTCTGGAAAGTTTGGGATGACACCTGGGAATCTAATACTTAAGTTTCCCCAGTGAATTTAGAGGTAGGTAATTTTCAAACCAGAATCTGAGAACCAGTGGCCTAGATGATTAAAAAGGGGAAATTTAAAACATTTAAAGTTTGGGGGCCACCTGAGGGGATGGCCAGTCTGTTTTGTAAATGATGTAGCAAACCGCCCTTGTTCTGATTGTGGGGTCATTTACAACGTCCGGGTCATAATTCGAGACTTCCCTCGTCATTTGCCTGCAAGAAGAGAATCTCCAGATGCACTGACTTGCACACTCTGCTCCGGGGACCACCGTCTTTCTAATCCTAAGTGAATAGGTGAGCTCTTGGCCGATATTTCCATCACCGTGGCTTTGCTTACTATGGGGTGACTTCTGAAAGGCAGAGCTTCTCTCATGACGCAGATGAGACTGTTTTCTGCCACTACAGAAACGGAGCCTTTCTGGGAGCTGATCATTCTCACACAATGACACGTCCAGAAGAATGTTCAGAACAGTAACTTCCTGCTCAAACCATCTGCTCTAATCCCAACTGCGTTCACTCCGCAGAGCTCCGCCCCCGCCCGGCCTTTTTTCTCCCAAGGCCACCCACACCGTCACCCCTCTCCAAAGGCCCTGGGAGGCCCTTCTTTTACTGAGCGCTTCTTGTCCCCCACCACCTTGTCTTTCAAGCCCTCAGCTCCTCTGATCTCATCTCTTCCAGTCTCGACTTTTGGTCTGTGTTGTCAATCATTCCAATCCATATGCTTTGCTTTGCTTTTCACACCCCCCACTCCCACCCCAGGATGGAATAACAGAGAGTTTCCAGTCCCTCCTGGTGGAAGAAGTCCTGGCAAAACAAAAGATTCCTTTCTGTTACCCATGCTTAGTGCTTGCCTGACCCTGGAGGGGAGTTGGGTGTGTGCCATGTGGGGGGGGGTGGGCAGGGGAAACTCCTCTGCCAACGGGGTTAAAGGCAGACCCTTAATTGTGTTCAATTCACTAGAGTAAATGTCACCCTGTGCTGTGTCTTGGCAGCCAGCTGGCTTTCCTGGGCAATACCCCTGTGAATTCTGAACCACGTGCATTAGCATTCACGCTGCATTACCACGCAAGGAAAAGAACAGAAGAAAAGCTGAACTAGATTAGACCAATCTTCCTTCCCAGGCAGTCCCAGGCTCTTAACAGTGGCCATGACTGACAGGTTGACCTTCAAGCTATTTACCTCAATAGATGAGGAACAGCCCCAAACAGCTTCTTTAGTAACCTGGTATTTAAGCCTCTCCTTTAGTCCCTCTATCAAATTTGCTATCATGTCCTGCCAATTTCTGATGCCACCATCATCATTCTAACAGTTCCAATCCTCAATATCTTACATCCTGGCAACTGAGAGGATCTGATTTCTGTGTTGTCTGTCCTCACCCCCACAAGAGTGATCTTCATGACTTTTGTTATCTTACTTGATGGCTCAGAATCCCGTAAGGCATCAGATCCCAAGCCCCCTTCCCAGGCCTCAACAGCCCTGCTCCACCTCATGATCTCACTTCCCAGCACAGACTCCTCTCTGCATTCAAGCCCATCTTGGTCCAGTGTCCCAAGGCTTCACACTCATACTTGCCTCCAGGACCCTCACGTCTACTCTCTTCAAAATTCTACCTCTTGTTAAAATGCCAACCACAAACCTTGCTCTGTTTCCAATGGACAGGTAGAATACAGTGAGAAGGCACTGGGCATCATGTCCCAAGTCCTCAAATCTCTACTTTTCAACCACATGACCTTGGGCCAGTAACTTAACTTCTCTGAACTTCAGCATTATTAGGAAACAATCATATTTCACCAGGTTTTTGTGCTTTTAATCAGCTGACAACTTGAACTTGATGAGGGATAAACAGGAGGTGGTTTTATTTTCCTCCAGTTTCTGCCTTCTACCATGTTATATCAAATCTCCCTTCCGGGTCTTTGAACAAACAGGTTTCTGGAAAATTTTAGCTTATAAGAGCAAGTCTCACTGCCAAATGTTAAAACATTCAGTCCAATTCAAACAAAAACCTAAAAGCTCTTCCACCCTTACTCTTTCCCCTCATCACCAACACAGGCTGCCTCATATTCAGGGATCTGCTGCTGTCTGCCTGCCATTGTGTCCTGCTCTTCTACTTTATTGCCTGCTCCTGGGTGGTCCAGAGATAGAGCTGGAGGAGGAAGAGAAACAGAGGAAAAGTGGCAAGTCTTTTTACTGAGCTGGTATTCTCAGCCACTGGCACCCGCTGTCATGATAGAAGACAAACGTTTGGCCCTTTCATGGGGTGGAGATGTGTGTATGTGGTCTGTTTGGAGGTACTTGAAGAAACTCTGCAGCACATAGTTCCCCAGGGAAGACAGTGCACTTTCGGGGGTCCTCAACTCTGTTAGCAGCCCACACCATTTGGCTTCTTTATATCAAGCCCCTTCTGGGCAAAATGGTCTTTTCAGAGGGTTCCCATTAAGATAGATGGAGTCCAGTTATTTTCCCCAACATCTAATTGGCCCAGAAAAGTCTTGTGTATTTTTCCCCATACCAGTGCCAGGCATGCAGGCTATCATCTCCACACTCTCTCCTCCCGCTGCCACTGTGGGCAGGTCCAGCCCAGCTCCAGCCTAGAGGATCCCCAAGCAAAAGCCTTCTCAGTTTCTGTAGCTCAACCAGGAGCCAGCAGAGCAGGTGCCAGTTTCCTCTTTCTGCAGCACTAATCATTCTTGTGACCCTCCCCCCTCACCTAGCTTAAGGGAAGGTGGAGCTCAGCGCTTACTACTAGTCCATATCTCTTCTTCCTCAATATTTTCAATCACCCCTCTCTTCCAGTCTTCTCTTGGCAAAGGTTACATGGGCAGTGGCAATGAAGGATGAAAGACAGGTTTGGCAGCCTCTCAGTCTGGAAGGGATGTGTCTAACAACTCCAAATAAAGATGTGGAGTTACTTATATGTTGACTAACGACATTATTTAAATTCCCTACACAAATCCTGGCATATGGTTTATACTCAATAAATGGTAATTGATTTACACGTTCTCTGAGAATGATTTTTAAAAGTATGAAAAAGTAGTGTGAATATATGAGGTAATCGAATGCAAGTCCTCTCTCTACACGTGTTGCGCTTGTGTAGTTTTTTTGCTATCTAGACACCCAGTCCATATGATCTGATTTTATCCTTCTTTCACATGTAAATACATTTAACTTAAATGAGTGTAAACCTTCTGAGAGTAAATGCTTTTACATCTATAACATCAAAAATGGGGCTGAGAGCATAATAATCGCTTCAGTAAATGTTTGGTTAATTTACGTCCTCATTTTCCTTTATTTGGTCAAAGGAAGGGCACTGATGTCTCAAGATTAATAGGGGGCCATCATGGAGAGCTCAAGCAGACTGACCCAGAACAGGCCTTCTCAGCTGGGCAGGGCCAGCGAATATTACTTCTCAGGGGACATTTGGCACTACTCGGAAGCATTTTTGATTCTCATGACAGGGAAACTACCGGCATGTAATGGGTGGACCAGAGATGCTGCTAAAGAGCCTACAATGAACAGCTGTAGTTGCTGTGGCTTGGTACAAAGTTCATGGCCTTCCTGATGTGGGAACTTGGCATATGTTTTAGACACACACACACACACACACACACAGGGACATGTGCTTTCTTTTGGCAATGATTATGCTATGGGATTATGGGCAATTTTTATTTTACTATATATGTCAGGAATGAAGGCTAAAAGAAAGAAGAAAATAAAGAGAGAGAGATGGAGTCTCAAGTTTTAAAAAATAATCTACACTCTCTTGTCTTTTGGAAAGAAAAATTCCCCTGGGTTAAACTGGTATACATCAGTAGATTGACTTGCCTCATATAAATGCACAGAACTATTCAGTTGAGCTTTTATATTGTTTCGGACTTTACAAAATACACAGAATAGAGCAGTCACTTCAAGTCTACTATTACCTGCTACCCAGGACAATGGCAGCCCACCTGGAAAGATATTATACATAGAAAAATACATCTTGAATTTCTTTCTTGAAACTTAGAAGGTAGGAGGAGAAATTAAAGGGACTAAGAAATGCAAGCAAATATGAGTAATTATATGTGCAAATGTGTACTTACTTATTCTCTTGGGGTGTTTCATTTTGTCGTTATAAATATATATTCTGAAACCCCCTAGATCTTGACCTTAATTGCATCATTGATTTTCGTATTCCATGAAAGAAAGTCTCAGGAAAGAGAGAGAGGTGATGCATTGGGGAAGGGGTTTGTATTTGCAACAGTAATTCTGCTATAAGACTTTATTTTTTATTTTTTAAAAGATTTATTTATTTTTATACAAGAGCTGGGGTACAGGCCAGATGCATGAGAGGGTGAGAGGATTTACCAGAGACAGAGTGGGGAGCAGAACAGGTAGACGACCGAAATACACTGCTGAAGGAGCAGCAGGCGCGATAGGAGAGGTGTGAAATACACTGCTAAGGGGAGTAGCGGGTGCGACAGGAGAGATTTGCCACACCATGTGGGAATTGCCCAGGCTGGCCGGGAATCGAACCTGCGCTGCAGAAGCTGCAGACAGCTTCACAGTGCTGCACTCAACCCCCTGTGCCACGAGGGAGGCCCTCTGCTATACGACTTTTTTTTTTTAAGATTTATTTATTTATTTACACAAGAACCGGGGTATAGCCCAGATGCACGGGAGGGTGAGAAGATTCACCAGAGACAGAGTGGGGAACAGAACAGGCAGACTGACAAAATACACTGCTGAGGGGAGCAGGGGCGAGACAGGAGAGTTCGGCTGTGCCATGTGGGACCCTCTCCTAAATGGCTGGGATCGAACCGGCGCTGCAGAGACTGGACAGCTTCACAGCGCTGCGCTCATGCGCCTGTGCCACCAGGGGAGGCCCTGCTATAAGACTTTTTAATCCCAAACTAAGGGTTAGAAATATTTGCCTCTAGTGCCAAAGTAAAATTATTTCTCAGTGTTTCAAAGAAACACCCAAGTAACATAATCTCAATATGTTAAATCAATTTCAATTTCCGGGAAGTGTGAAGGAGTGTGTGTACATGTGTGTGGCTGTGTGTGTGACTGTGTTTGTGTGTATATAAATTCTTTTCTAAGTCTCTTGGATTGTACTGACACCATTGTTATTTCTTGAGAATAGATCCTTCCTAAGTCACCCACTCCTATTTTGAAACTTGCCAGGATTTTAAATAATTTGATGCATTTTTAATGCTAAAATTATCCTTGGAGGAAAAGTTCTACGCACCAAACGTTTACCAAAAAAAGGACTCTAAAAATGCAAATGTTTGGTTGTTAGTGCCAGGAATTAAGGCTGAAGAAGTGAAATCGTCCCTCCAAGTCAGGGAGGGAAAATTCTGCTGTGAGTCTTGCAGCACAGCTCATCCCCATGGGCCCTGGGAGCACATTCCCCAGGCTCTGTGTGCTCACTGTTGACACTCTCAGGCCTGGCAGCGCCCTTTTCAGTTAAGCAAAAGGAGGGGAGACTCCTAGATGTCCACTTCTACTGAATAGATGGATTACTCAGAGGGAAAGGGCAAAGACAGGGTGAATAAGTGATCATATTGTTAGACAAGAAACTCCCCATTTTGAAAGGTACTTTTTGTAATCTAGAAAAGGTATGGATTTAAGGAAATGCACATCCAAGATTATCTGTGTCTATGAAAAAGTACTGGCATCACGACTTCATGAATGATTATTGCTACACTGATACGGATGATAGGCAGTCACTAAACTGGCTGCTTTGTTTTGGTTTTAACTGGAACATGGCTATTATTTGAGATCAAAACAACCATTTTTCTAAGAAGCTTCAGTTTCCTGGGCCACAAAGTCTATTTATTTTATAACACTCTGTTCACCCTTTACATAAGTGACCAAAATATGATGTCCTAGAGGATTCGTTTAATTGCAAATGTGGCTTTGTCTCCTAACATCAATAATTTGCATTTCCTCTTTCTGGAAAAGCTCCTTTCCCTGTCCTCACCACCTCCCCTCTCCTTATTCCCATCCCAACTTCCTTGCATACTTTCATTTCCCACAAGGAAAACAATGACTTATCCTTCCTGACTTAGTTTACCTGCCCACTTTACCCCAAGGGTCAACCTGAATTGGCCCAACTTCCTCTATGGAGGGTTCCTAGCACCCTCCACTTACAACTTAGCATTTAAGTTGAATTACAGTTGATTTTTATCTGTCTCCTCTCTCCTGACTGGGTGGAGGGGCGGGGGTTCTTCTGGAGGCCAGCAATTAAGATTTTTAATGCCAGCATTTTATTTAGAGTATACACTAGCTCACTAAATAATGTGTAAGACATGTTAAAATGTCCTTGCTGCCAGTGTTGGGTGAGGAGCCAGTGTGATAACATATTTGAGTCTGAACTCCAAATCATAAGTTTCTTTCCAGATGTTAGATAGTTTTAGAAAAATAGAATAAACATAAAAGTTGTTCTTGGACTCATACTTAAGTGGAAGTTGATTTAGCATATGCTGTTATAACGTATGAAGAAATCTGGGGATGGAATGAACTTTTACTGATGACTTTCTCTGCACCAGGTACTTTTCATATATTCTTATTAATCCCTCCAGCAATCCTGGAGGTAGATGCTAATATCTCCATTTTACAGATGAGGAAACTGGACCATCAAGACATTTGCCAACATCACACCGGTAGTAAGTGACAGAGTGAAGGTTTGATCCCAGCTCTGTCTGCCTCCATGTTTCAAACATATAGGATGCTGCTCTTGCAAAGAGAAGAATCTTGCATCATAGACAATTACCCTGCTGACACCTCCCCTTCTGACACCTCCACTTCTGTCCCATTCCACAGACTTGAAAAAAAAATACACCAGTAGATACTGCCTAAGGCATGCATCCCAATGGTGGCTACTCTGGAGGTAGCCCAGGACACTGTACAAATGCTGACTTTATACCCAGAAATGATTAAGGTGCTACATTTCCTGCACAGCAAAAGAAAAATATATTCACCCACAAAGTAAGTCAGCAAATCCCAAAACTATTAGAGTTTGATAGTTAAGTGGGTGTATTTTTCAAGCTGATTTCCCCCCACAAATTAAGGAACAATAGGAATCTCTTAAGGGCTGGTATAAGCAAGTCAGTATTATACATCCAGGAAGGTGAGAATGAGAACTGTAGTGTGTGTTATGTAACAATATTAATCTGGGTTATCATTGAGAACACAAATCATTTATATATTGCTATGAAATTATTATATAATGTTATATATTATTATAATAATCACAATAGAGCAAAAACTTGACTATGATGTAAATGATTATCTGACTAGTTTGTCTCAATATTTCTAATATACAATCTGCAGTAAGTGTATGGAGTGTCATGGGGACACACAGGGAAAAAGGATTACAAAATCAGGTTGGAGCACATTGTGAATATCACATAAAAGGCACCTAACTGTCGTCTAAACACAGTAGGCATTTTAACAGCTAATAAAAGATTAGCTTCCATTACTCTGATACTTCCATCTTGAAGCAACACACACACACACACACACACACACACACACACACCCCTATATACACTATATACACTTGGAAAACTCCTATGCATTTTTCAAGATACTGCTCATTGAAACATGTTTGGAAAGCCCTGCCAGTCTTACTTGGGGAGAATTAATTACTTTCTCCTCTGTCTACTCATAGACCTTTCAACATACTACTGCTGTAGTTCCTTTTCACACCATTCTATGGTTGAATGCAAAATCAACAAGAGTAGGAACTATTTCTTATTAACCTCATATTCGTGGAACCTACCTCAGTACTAAGGATACAATTTCACTGTAGATATTTGATACAATACATACAATAGGTGCTCAATGAATGTGGAATAATACCTAAAAGGAAATATTTATTGAACTGTATACCCTCAGAGTACCACTAGAGGGCAATGTAATCAAGTTTACAATAGTAATCTCATAAACAGCACCACCTTTGGGTTACCAGATGTATACTAGTAGATTTTAAAAACAAATTGAGGGCTAGAATGTCATGGATTCTAGGGATTATTAATTTCCTCGCTTGCAAAGAAGAAACTGCCAACTACGAATGAGGCAGGAGATGTTCTTTATTCTTCTCACACATCAACCAACTATCTATATTAGTGCCATTTCACATTTTAAAATGCTTATCTTCCACATTAATCTCACGGTGAAATTACACATTGTTGCATTTAAGATAAAACTGAGGAATAAGGGAATTTATGGAGTACGTACTGAGAGAATACAAATTGAGTGCAAATTTCAGTCTAAAAAGTTTTTGCATAACTATTTCTGAGGCATAGCAATTCTAAGGCTGGTTTTCCTTTTGTTTAGACTTCAGATCTCTGATGGGACAAGAATCCAAGGAGCATATTTCTAATAAGTCACCTCTTCTGTAAAATGTAAGTAAATGCTGGGGGAAATGCCACTTGATAACTGCCACTCTGCTGTCTGACGCCTTTTGGTGTAAGAAAGCTCTTCCTGGATTTTTGTTCTCACGGTTCTTGGTACCCCAGATAAAGCACCCCTCAAATCCTACCTCTTATTGTATTTATGTGGGCGGCTGCCTTTGCGCCCTCCTAGACTGGAAATCCTAGGGTGAAGACATGTTTGTTTACCCTCATAATCCAAAGAGTGTCTATGAATATATGAATATCTTACATATAGCAGTAAATTTTGTTTTATTAAACTGTGTGGAATTGAGTTCATATTCCAATAACTGTGAATTTGAAGTCTTCTTTTTTTAGTCTGTTTCCACTTTCTCTTCACACAGCTGATTTAGCAGTAGCACTTACCACTTATCAGTTTTAAACTTGGATAGATTTTTGCTTGATAAAAACTTCCTATCATAACATTTTGAATAGCACCACAATTTATTTACCAGCTACATACTTATTTAATCTGTCTAATTCCCTCATTTGTATTTTTAGGGTGAGGTGTAGACAAAAATATTATTTTTAAACATATTAATAAATAATCCCTTTTTATTACTTTCTCCTGCCCATGAAGCCTATGCTTTAGATGATTTGGCAAATCTAACTACACTTATACATAAAACAAGTGTGTTATTATTTCCCTAATGAATTCAAGACATAAATAAATGGCAACAGTTGAATAATTGTTGTTATACTGATTTGGTACAATTCTAGCCCAAATCATTTGTTTAGTCAATAAATGCTTATTAACTACCTGTTGGGTATCAGGTTCTGTTCTTGGTATTGGGAATAATTGTGAACAAAAAAGCAACATTCCTGCCCACATGATACATATATTCTAGTGGGACTGAAATCAGAGAGACTTGATAGTTATCAAGATCAAGTTGACAATGTAGCAGTATTTGATAATGTATGACTTCATGTTGGTTTTTTAAAGTTTGAAACAGCTGCGGTTTCATACTGTTTCCTGTGTCTAGAGACCTCCTTTGTCTAGGGAACCAGCAGACTAGAAACATTCCTAGGTCCTTTCTAGAATATTCTGGTCACTTTTCTTCTGACTATGTTAGTTTTGTATTGCAGTGTTAAAAATTATCACAACTGGGCCTCCCCTGGTGGTGCAGGCGGTTGAGCGCCACGCTGTGGAGCTGTTTGCAGCCTCTGCAGTGCCGGTTGGATCCCAGCCGGCCTGTAGGATCCCACATGGCACAGCTGACCTCTCCTGTTGCACCTGCTGCTCCCCTCAGCAGTGTATTTTGTCAGTCTGCTTGTTCTGTTCCCTGCTCTGTCTCTGGTGAATCCTCTCACCATCCCACACATCTGGCCTATATCCCAGTTCTTGTATAAAAATAAATAAATAAATCTTAAAAAAAATTTATCACAAACTTATCTGCCTCAGATAACACCCATTTCTGATCTCACAGTTCTGTAGGTTAGAAGTCTGGGTCATCTTAATGGTTCTCTGTTCAAGATTTCAGGAGGCTGAGGCCAAGGTGTGAGCTCTGGTCTCTTGTGTGGAGGCTCTGGGAGGAATTCCCTACAAGCTCATTTAAGTTGTTGGAAGAATACAGTTCTTTGCAATTGTAGATCTGAAGTTTCTGTTTCCTGGCTGGCAGTCACTAGGGCCTCTCTCTTAGCTCCTTAGGGCCATTTACACTCCTTTTCTTGTACTCCCTTAATTGTTAAAGGCAGCAATGGCACATGGAGCCCTGCCCACTCTATAATCTCTTTGACTTTTGTCACCAACCAGAGAATGCTCTCCACTTTTCAGGGGCCCTGTAACTAGATGAGGCCCATGTGGTTAATATCCAGTCTTCAGGTCAACTGTGTGACATTACACAGTCACAGGAGTGAGATCTCATCCACTAGGATGAACATCTTTGAGACATTCTAAAAATTCCGATTAACAGGATTTTGGCCTCATTTGGAGAGCTGTTGTTGCCAGGCAGAAAAATTTCTAATTCATGTCACAGGTTAGGTTTTTAGAATCATACAAGGTTATTTATTTAATGGATATAGAGGTCTTTTAAAAGTCATGAGGGATTTTTATAGCAGCCTCTTAAAAATTGCTTTGGTCCTTCTTCCTTCATGTCCTTTCCTTAGAAAACTATTTTTTAGGAAAGTAAAAGGCTAGTCACAGGTATGGTGAGCACCTTCAAGTAAAAAGAATATTAACACCAATGAATTGTCATTTGTTGAAGTCTTACCAGATTTAATCTAGGATTAGTTAACTGTAATCCTCTAAAATATTGGTCAACAAGCAATGTAATTTTCATTTGCCCATTTTTATCTGCCATTTGTTAAACTTTAGTATTTCACCATTTCATCACTAGAATACAGATATGATGAGCTGAAAGGGCAAGATGACAATAATGGTATGAACCAATTTTATACAGCATTTTTTATTTGTATGGAGTTGAAGAGTAAAGGAGCTATTAGTTTTGTTTGAAATTTCTGATCTAAATGTTGACTATTTGAGGCGACAGTTCAATTTTCACTAAGTAATGATTACTAAAACCCATTTTCTCCACTTCACCACAGAAGAGGCATAAAATTGTTGTCATGGTGACTACAATGAAATCACTTATGACAGCAAAGAAGAAAACATGTGATTTAAAATTTCAAGAAAAAAATAAAATTTCAAGAGTGTTTATCTTTGGCCCATGTATTATGAACAAATGACTCAAACCTTCAAAATATAATTCATTAAATGATTTAAACTTTTTTTTATTAATCCCCATAGTTTCTTTAGGAGTTTTCAAAACCAGGGCAAACACTTCTACTATGAAAACAGTATCTATCCATGCATATTAGACTAGTTCCGGGCCTCCCTGGTGGTGCAAGGGGTTAAGACGCAACCAAATATTGTTTAAAAATGAACAATGATGTAAAAAATTAAAAAAAAAAAAAAAGACGCAACCTATGATGAAGTTCACTACAGCCACTGCAGCACAAGTTCGATCCCTGGCCAGGGACCTATTCACATGGTGCAGCAGACCTCTCCTGACTCGCCCACTGTTCCCCTCAGCAGTGTATTTCAGTAGATCTGCCTTTTCTGTTCCCCACTCTGTCTCTGGTGAATCCTCTTACCCCCCACAACCCTGGCCTCTACCCCAGTTCTTGTATGTATAAATAAATAAATCTTAAAAAAAATATTAGACTAGTTCCATCACCATTTATTTGAGAATCATCTGGAATAGCTTATTCAAAATGAGGATTCCTCCAAATTACCATCTGCAAGTCACCACAATAGGTAGAATGTATATAACTGCAAGTAACTCACAAACACACACCACATTTTCTCGAATGAGTTGAAGGGATTCATTGACTCATTAATGTCATTACAGATCTGCTTACTTTTATCCTTCTTCTCAATGCCATGGTGTCAGCTTCACTTTAAAGAGAGGTACCTCTAGTTCCCTGAGAATTTGCTTCCTCTGCTTCATCTTAAAAGAGAAGTTGTGGGCCTCCCCAGTGGCGCAGCAGTTGAGCACTGGGTTGCAAAGCTGCCCGCAGCCTCTTCAGCACTGGTTTGATCCCCCAGCCACCAGGCGAGGGTCCCACATGGTGTGCAGACTTCTCCTGCCGCCCGCTGCTCCCCTCAGCAGTGTACTTCGGTCCTTCTGCCTGCTCTGCTCCCCGCTCTAGCTCTGGTGAATTCTCTCACCCTCCTGCGCTTCTGACTGTACCGGTGCTTGTATAAATAAATAAATATATCTTTAAAAAAAAAAAAAAAGTTGTTCTTCTAAGTTCTCTATGTAAGGAAGTATCCTCCCCTAAAAGTTCCCTGAAAACACTGCTTCACCTCTGTTAACCTGAATTGGGTCATGTGCCCATTCCTGAGCCAAAGCCTGTGCTTGAGAGATGGGGTCCACTGATTACCTCTGAGCCAAACCCAACACGGAGACCCTGTCTCCAAAAGCACTTTGGGTAGAGATGACGGGAGGTACAATATTTAACAAAAGAAGGGGAATTAGATGTTGGGAAGACACCACAGACTCTACAATTACACAGGTGGTCTAGTCACATTTTGGAAAGCACCTTTTTTTTTTTCCCAAACAAGTACGGTATATATTATTGTTTCAAACATCACAGTGCTTACTTAAATGATCAAATGTACAGAATGTACTGTACATACACACGTTCTTAAATATTCTCATTCCCTTGAGATCATAAATAAATCCTCCATAAGTATTTCATTATGGTTTAATGAATTTCAACTTACTAATTTGTGATTGTGTGAAATTTGGGACATCTAAGAACTGGGGTAGAGTAATTCTAGATATTCTGCTCTTAAACACCACTGTGTTGTAAAATATTATTTTCCTTATCATTACAAAGGGGAGTACGTTAAGGGTCTACCAAGTGAAGTAAAACTTTAATTAATTCATTAATTAATTTGTGAGATTGTGTTACTTTTCATTGAGGTAATATTGGTATTCAACACTGTATATGATTCAGAGGTATAGAGTCACACCTCTTCATATAGCCTTTACCACACCAACCCACCACCGAGACACGCATAATCCTCTACCATAATCCATTGGGGCCCCTTCCCACTTTGCTCCCCACACTAGCCCTCCCCAACTGGTAGCTGCAATTTTATAGTCACATTTCTAGGGTTTGTTGGTTTGGTTTTATTTGTTCCTTTGAAACTCTTACAGCATACAACATGAAGGCCCACCCTCCACTCACCCCCACCTGATGATTTTGCACTTGACAACACTAATCTCTAGGTGAAGTCTGGAAGTCTGCTTTTTAATAAGATACCAAGACAATGTACTGCACACACAAGTTTAAGGATCATTGCACTACATCACAAATGTCTTGGGGTACCTTCATAATTCTTGTGTCCTAAACACCCAGTCCAATGTGTTGCCTACTGTACAGTAAGTGATCGATAATGTTGGCTAGTTAGTGATTGAATTTATTTTACTAACCAAATGAAGGTAACCAGGGAGGCCTCCTCTATCAAAACTTTCAGTGACACAATATCTACAGTGGGTGATAGCTGAGGACACTGTGTACAGACTGACTTTTCTGTTTTTATAGACCAGTGCAGTGGATAAGAGAACCTACAGATATCACTGGGCCATCATTAAGAATCTAGATTTGTCCTTAGACATGAGCATCCTAAAGAGGTTTGTAATTAGCATAATTATGAAACAATCTGAGATGCAAGGTAGTCATGGAACTACTTAACTTGCACCAGCAGCTTCCATATCAATTACATTGATAGCACTTTTTTCCCAAAAGATTTTATGGCTATTTAGTATTCTCACCAAGAAAACTCTTGCACAATGAAAAGAGGGGTCACGGATAAGAAACAATGGTCCACATTCATCAGAATGCATAGGCCCTGCAGCCAGGAACTCCTTGACATTCAGGAAGGCATCCTCATGTTGGCAATACCCATATCACAAGGTGCTTTTCCTGTGGTTGATGATGTGACTCAGCACTTCAGACCTTCTTTGAAGAAAACAGTCACCCCAAGAAGCCTTAATGAACTCCTTTGTTTTTTGAGATTTACCATGCGTGTGCATCTTATGAATGCTAAAATCTCCACCTACATACTAGTACTGGGAATCCCAATTTCACATTTGCCTGCCCTTTGAAAATAAACTCTAATATCTGGTGTGTTTAATAACAATGAATTTACGAAAATCTTTCCAGAACGTCCTCTGTTGCTCTCCCCATCAAAACATGATTGTAACATACTAATATTTGTAGAGACACAAAAAGCAGAATCTCTATGTAGCATTTTAGATTTATTAAAAAGCATCACATTCAGAGCACTTTTCAATATTTTCTCATTTTGCTCCACAACACCAATGCAAGGGCAATTCAAAGACAGAGTGCTCTGGCCAATACCATATAGTTAAATATTGGAAAAACCAGAACTTAAAGTCAATTTTCACTCTTAGTTTTACTCATTCCAGTATCTTGAGTTGAATATAGAGGCAACTTTTCTAACTCTGAAGAACAAAGTTCAAATTTTTTCGAAGGTTATTGCAATTTCTGAACTATTGTGGCCTCTCTATACACCTGTGTGAATAGAGTTTGGAAGAAGCATTCCTGCATGACTGCCCTAAGACAATGACCCACATCACTAGGCAAGCCTGGGGATGCATAGATAGCCATTGACTGAATGTGTGGCCATGGTCTGAGGTGGTCTGGGAATAGCTCAAAAATTACATCAAGCACCTACACAGGAACTCTTCCCTGTATATACTCCCTCCTGTCCCCCATAAAAATTGATTACCCTTTGTCTCCCATGGACCCTATTACTCCTGCTTTTGTTGCATAACCAATCACACTTGCTTGATATTGCTAATAAATAGCAAGAGGGCTGCTTACTGAGCAGTAGGATCTTGCCTTGCAAACATGCTCCACGATTCATCTCTCCGTGTGTCCACAATACAAGAATTAATAGTTGGCCTCCCTGGTGGTGCAAGGGGTTAAAACACAACCTATGAAGCGATCCATAGCTGCTGCAACACTAGTTTGATCCCTGGCCAGGGAGATACCTACATGGCGAAGCAGACCTCTCCTGACTTGCCCACTGCTCCCCTCAGCAGTGTACATCAGTCAATCTGCCTGTTCTGTTCCCCACTCTGTCTCTGGTGAATCCTCTTACCCTCCATACCTCTGGCCTGTATCCCAGTTCTTGTATGCATAAATAAATAAATCTTTTTTAAAAAAGAATTATTAATATGAGACATTTTACTTGATTAGGAAGTCTTCATAATTGAAACAATAGATTAAACTGGTAAAAATGCAACCAACTTACTAGTTTTGGGATCAATTAAGACAAAAAAATGTGTGTGCACACACACGCTGAGTATAACAGGCACAGGTTTAGCTGAAAATATACCAAAAAAGCAATCATCAATTTAAACAAAATAGGGATTTGTCTCATAAAACAAGAAATTCAGACATGGGCAACTCAAAATGGTGTATCAGTGCCATAATTTCTGGAATGCTCCAGATTCCTTCTGTTCTCCCACTATACTGAACTTGGCATTGACATTCATCCTCATACTTGCAGCTTCATGAGCACAAGATTGTAGAACCATATCCACACATCACATTCTCATCTTAGGCAGGACAATGGTAGCAAAAACTTGCTCTAAAATGCTCAGCTTACACCTCATTGGCCAGATTTTGTCATGTGGCCACTTCTAGGAACAAATATGTTCAGAAAAGAAACCATTTTTAATTGTATATGCTGTCATCCCAAATTAAACCAAGGTTCTGTTAGCAAGACCTAAGGAAAGAATGAATAGCAGTTTCTATCATTCTGACATGTTTCAGAGTCTTCAGCAACCTTCAAACATTTATAAGAAGATTCTTTAAGACTCAGATTCAGAGAAATTTGAAATAAGTACATCATGCATGAGATGCTTTGGTTGAGCTATTTGTTATATTGTTGCTTTTGTTTCTCATGAGTAGAAAACAAATGTTAAGGTTAAGATTTAGACCATCTATCAGTATATCTGGGTAAGTCTATTGGGAAAATCTCATAATTCTAAAAAAACTAGTCTATTAAGCAAACCACACACACACACACACACACACACACACACACATATCAATGCATGCAGCCATCTTAATTTTTTTTAATTTTTTTTTTTTAAGATTTATTTGTTTATACAAGCACTAGGTACAGTCAGAAGCATGGCAGGGTGAGAGAATTCACCAGAGTCAGAGCGGAAAGCAGAGCAGGCAGACTGATGAAGTACACTGCTGAGGGGAGCAGCGGGCGCGGCAGGAGAGGTCTATGCGCCATGTGGGCTGCTTGCCTGTTGGCCGGGGATTGAACCGGCACTGAAGATGCTGCGGGCAGCTTTGTAACCCAGCGCTCAACTGCTGCGCCACCAGGGAGGCCCAGCCATCTTAATTTTTAATGCTATTAACATTTTCTTCTAACTAGGTTCATAGTACTCAGTTAAGATGTAGCCAAATGCAGTTTATTTCACCAACAGACACAAAGTTCTGTGAAAACAACACACACACACATATAAAGGAGAAAGCTATCTAGTTTTCTAATCTTGTTGTCAGAGCTCTTCTAGACCTATCTTCATTACTTTGGCGAAACTTTGCTTGCATATGTTCAGAAGAATAAGGTTAAATATAGTAAAGCAAAACAAATTCACTATGTCAGAGCAATACCTTCTATAATTACTAATTATCAACCATTCAAAGGACTTGTAAAATTTACTTTATTGTTCTCTGGATTAGTATTACAGTATATGATGATAATAGAAAGTTATCTATAATTTAGACTTTACATTATCTTGCAATTTGCTTTTTCCTTTTCTGGACACAACCAGTTCTCTACCCTCCCCACACCCCAAACTTCTGTTCCCCATAGATATAATAAAGAATCTCAGGTTTTTCATCTGTACTTAGGAAGATGAATTGTTTTCTTGCCTCAGTTTTTTTTCCCCCAAGGACAGTGAGTTTATACTTGGATGCCATCACTGTTGCATTTCTCACCGACACTTGGTATCACTAAAAAGCATCTTTTCCATCCCTTTGTACAGTTGTCCAGTATGTCTGTATGTTCTGTTCCACAACCCTCTCCCTCCCATCTGGGCTGAAACATGTGGTTGGCAGGTGGGAATGTCTCTCTCAATTCCACCCACGAGTTTCCCTGGAGCCATTACTCTGCAGCTTGCCAATGGTCCCCTTCCCAATCCAACCCCCATTCTAGAGTGCATATACATAAAGGTGGGATAGGATGTGCATTGAGAGCAATATATTTAATGGGAAGAGAAAACATCCATGAGTTACTTATCAGGTATGCTGTGTAACTCACAGGTGAATTAATCAGTGGACTGGTTTATAAATGGATTATCTCTTCTGGTGCAGTAGCAGAAATTAAATTTTGACTTGCCTTGTTTTGCCAATATTTAAGCATTTTGTTCTACTGAATGTGACTACACGTACAGACACACTTTTATTTAGTCTAGCACATGAAAAGAGAAAGCATACGGCATGCAATTCAAGTGGTTTCTCATCCAAGCATTTTTATAGCAAATTACTAAATCTAGTTGAAAACAATAGCAAAGAGGATACTTTCCTCCTCCTAGTATTTGTTCTATCGAGCTAGATTAGAAGCACAGAATATCTTGAAGCTAAAGGCTTCAGTTTACAAAATAACATTTCAGTTGTTTCTGTATCGGGTCAGGAAGTTGATGTACTAAAAGTAGGAAATGACTGTGTGCTTCTTTCTTTTTTTTTTCTTTTTTTTTTTTTCCAAATAGAGGCATGTTTTATTTATTTATTTGTTTGTTTGTTTATACATGCACTGGGTACAGTCAGAAGCGCAGGAGGGTGAGAGAATTCACCAGAGCCAGAGCGGGGAGCAGAGCAGGCAGAAGGACCGAAGTACACTGCTGAGGGGAGCAGCGGGCGGCAGGAGAGGTCTGCGCGCCATGTGGGACCCTCCTCCGGTGGCCGGGGAGCAGCCGGGGATCGAACCGGCGCGGCAGAGGCCGCGGGCAGCTTCGCAACCCAGCGCTCAACCGCTGCGCCACGGGGGAAGCCCTGTGTGCTTCTTTCTATAAGATATTTCAAAGATTGAAATGAATTCAGGAAAAATAGGAAGAAGCAGGAGAATGCTTCAAACTGTCTGTCTACATCATTTCCCTCCAAGGCTAATTAGCACTGAAATACTTTCTGCTCACTGGATGGCACTTAATCCATACCTTTTACTAATTTACATTTAAATATGGGATGACAACCATATTAAAACTAGAGAGTTGCTATAAATGAAAATCAGAATTTATAATTAAAAGGTAATTCTGAATATTAATTACTACCTTCATTACTTTGCTTGCTGCAGACCTGCTGGTTACTAATTCTGGGTTTGAAGAACATGTAACCTCATCTCACGATGCACTGTAACTAGTACCGGTATAATGCTAGTAACTCTGAATTGTGTAAAACAACGGCTAACCCCAAAATCACCTGTAATTTTGTTTTGGAGATATCTTTGGTTCTTGCATTTTGATCTGGGTACCACTGATCAGAAAATTCAAACTCAAGTCCTGTAATAAAGCTACAACCGAAAAATCTAGAGTTGAATGTGGAGAAACCCCCCCCCTTTTTTTTAATAGACGGCACAGCGCATTTTCTCTCCCTTTTCTTAGATCAGCAGGTGTCTTCGCTGCTCCAATAGACTGAGAATAAGCAAAAGGAGGGGGCGATAGGAAAGGAAGTGTCTAAGTGGCTTGGTGGTGGGGTGGGCATGGGGGTGGTGTTCTAAGACCATGATTAAAACTGAAGAGATTCCTCTTCAGCTCTTGCCCATATTTTATAATGATTTGACATTAAGGATTATGCAGCAGAGTTTGGGTCTGTCCATCTGTAACTTACAAAAGGAAAGGAACAAAGGGATAGAGGCAGCAAAGGGAACCAAGAAGAGAACCAAATGCAGGCGCGTGGGGTCGTGAAGCAAGAGGCGGACTTGGCGATCAAAGCGGGGACCCGCGGGCCAGGAGCGGAAAGCGCGGCCCGGTGGCCCGGCCCGGGGGTGGGGAAGGGGCAGCCCACGACCACTCACCCCCCACCCCGTCGCCATGCCCCGCTTTTCCTTTGTAGGTGGGGGCTACCGGGGTGTCTAGAACGGGTCGGTTGACTAAGCAAGGCTGTCCCCGAGGACGCGCCGGCGCAGGCGGACGGTCGGGCAGCGATGGCGGGGCCGCAGCCGCCCAGGGGCCGACGACCTTGTGGGAGCAAAAGGCCCCCAGCCCTGCTCCCGGGGGTCTCGGCGCCCCAGCCAGGGCCGAACGCGCAGGGGCGGCTGCCGCCCCCCGCCCCGGGCCCCACAGGCGCCTTTCGGACCCTCCGCATCCCCGCCCCGCCCCCCGAGGGCCGCCCCGCCAGCCCGGGCCCCGCGCGGGCCCCCACCTCGCCCTCCCCGGCGACCAGCTGCCAAGAACATGGCGGCCCCGCGTCACTCGCGGCGCCCCCTCCGGGCCCCCGGGGTGGGCGCGGGGGGCAGCGGCCGGCGCCCCCGGCCCGCGCCCGCGAGCCCCGCACCCGGCGGGGGCGCCAGGCGGCGGCGGGCGCGAGCGGCGGCGGCGGCCGGGCGCGCGGGGGCGGCCGCCGCGGGGCGGGGCCTCCGGGCCGGTGCGCGGGCCGCGGCGCGGGCGCGGGCGCGGGCGGCGGCGGGGAGCGGCGGCCCAGAGCCCTCTCGCGGTCGCGCCGGCAGCAGCGCCAGCCCCAGCCGCAGCCCGGCCGCCGCCGCCTCGCGCCCGCGTTGCCCGGCCCGACATGAGTGAGGCGGGTCGGGTGCCCTCGCCCGCCGCGCCGCCGGCTGTGGTGGCGCCCGCGCCCGCGCCCGCGCCGGAGGAGAGGAGAGGCCAGGAGCCGGAGCGCGACAAGCTGCCGCCCATCGTGGCGCCCGGCGCCGGCGCCGCTGCGGTAGGTGCCGGGCGGGGGCCGCGGGGCGCCCCGAAGGCGAGAGTCGGGAGGGTGAGCGAGGGCGCCCCGGGACCCGCGGTCCCCCGGGGTGGCGCGGGGCGCTGCACCCAGACGGCCAGTCCTCCGCGGGCATCTGAGTTGCGCCTCGTGGACAGCCGCGATCACTTCTGGAGCTGTACCTTCCCCCCGCGGGAAGTGTTGGGGTGGCCGCCTCCCGGGCTGTTGGCCGTTATTGTCTAGGTTTTTTTTTGGGGGGTGGGGGCGTCTAGGAGCCGGCATTATCTGTTGGATGACGGATAAGGTGGCAGGCAGGCAGGAGTGGGTTTTCCACTGAGGTGCTTCCCTCCAGCCTTTGAGGCGCGGAGGTCCCCCCCCCCAACCTTATTCGCTTTTCTTTCCCTCCCCCCATTCGACTCGAACAGCTTCAGCAGCGAGTTTCTGCTTAACTGTGACCTTTCGGTTGCTGTCAGGGTAGCAGAAGGTACCAGCATCGGGGCTGGTTTTATTTTTCATATGGTACCAACATGTGACGTAAGGTGGGAAGGCTTTTTTAACCTTTCATTTCCACTCAATTTATCTATGCTTGACAGGGATGATTTCCCAGCTGGATTTTTCTAAAGATTATTTAGAGAGCGCTCTCAGGCTTCAAACTACGTATTGCCAGATGATGTAATGGGGCAGTCTCCCTTTCCCTGTTTTTACTGGTAGTTGTGGATTCTGGTTACTTTGGAGCGCACACACACAGACAAAATTTAACCTCTGATCTTGACATTTTTATTGGCATCATATTTAAATACTTCTGGAAAGTTTGCTAAAGTACATTTAAAACCCATGACTTGTCATGCCGCTGTGCGTGACAAAATAGTAAAAGTTTAGAGAACATGATACATTTTGATTCCCACTTGCAGTTCATTTCTTAAACCTCCCTCTTAAATGACTAAGAATTTACTAAAATAGCTCTCTCTTCTTTAAAAGTATTAGTACCAGGGATAATATTTGATTTGGTAGGTTTTTAAAAAATGCCCAAGGTCTGTGTTCACTGGAAATTGTTAGAACAAGCTCTTTATATTAAATCGGTGCAGCAAAGTGCGGAATAAAGTAATACAACAAAAAAGGACAAAAGAAAATGACACACATTTTAAAATACAGCTACAATTGGTTGGTAAGTTGGAGTTAGGAAGGACTGGCAAATGCTTTGAAGGAACTTGTCACCCAAACTGCTTGCAAACCCAGTTCCTGCTTTTAGTAACCTAGACTCTCGAGGCAGACTAGGAAATTTTAAATAGGCAGGTAGTGTTTCCACAGTTCATTTCTAAGCTGATTGTTTAAAACAATTAATGCTGAAACTTACAGAGTTATCTGAGTAAGTTTAGGTCCTCAAGTGAGCACCCTCACTAAAACATTTATCTCAGTGTAATTGGAAAATCAAAGGTTTGGGAAAACTTGTACAAATGGAAAGAAATAGTGTAGACACAGAGCAGCCTGTTATCCGTAACCCTGGGGGCTTTGAAATTCACAGTTTTTCAGATTTTAGAAAGATAATCTGATATATATATATATTACTCACAGTGGAATCCTGACTAGTTGCTCATAGTCAAGCCGTTTAATAACACTGATATATATATGTGTCCACAATAAATGAGGTTAAAAAAACTATAAGTGGTGTGATATCAGTTCAGATCTAGTTGGATGGTTAAAGAATTCAGGTCAGGTACATGTCAAGAGTCAAAAAATATCTTTTGGTTTTAAGAGTTTACATATCTTGGGAATTGTGAATAAGGGGTTTTGGACTTTACTACTCATGAGACAGAAGAATAGAGTTCAAGAAGTTAAAATCTTCTAAAGCCTTGAAAAGATGTAGTCAAATTAGAAGTAGATGAGTAGAAAATCGAGAAAAAAACTGAAGGCAATTTCTAGTGCTTTACAAGGTGTTTCAAAATTGGTTGCATCATTTTGTTTGTTTTGTTTTAATAACATTCAAAATTTATGGCTCTTCTTTTAATTTGACAGAGGTTTATCGTTAACATCAGTGTCTTTGATTCATGACAGGAGGGAAAGGGACTTTTTCTGAGGTTTTGCTGTTAGAAGAACAAGAGAAAGATAAGGAACTTATTGCTCTGTATGGACATGTGGACGAGTGTGTGTGCATGCGTGTGTGTGTGTGTGTGTGTGTGTGTGTGTGTGTGTTTCATCAAAGAGACACCATCAGAGCTGGAATTCTGAGCAGTAGCAATGAAAATCCTAAGCCAGGAAAGAGGATGGAGATTGAGTTATTGAGTTCACCATTAAGTGGAGAAAGCTTTGGTGTTGGGGGCCAGGGAAAGACCACTTGTGGCCTGATTATTATTGGGCCTTCCCAATAGAACTTATGAATTTTGGCTTAGGACCATAATTATCATCCATAACTTTTTTCTTTGAGTCATTTTTGTGATTCTTCCATTTTGCTCCACAGGTTAACAATTCTGTCTTTGTAGAAGGACTTCCGAACTCAATCAGTGTAGCACTACAGTGCTAACTTAAAAAAAAAATCATTGCGTCATAACTTTATTAATATGGAAATAATTTAGAGTGGCAGGCAGCCTACTAAAACATGTAGAAAGCCACATTATGATGACTAGCTTGATGAGATGGGTCTATATCCTAGAAGTTTATTTATTTATTTATTTATTTATTTTAATAGAGGCATGCTTTATTTATTTGTTTGCTGGTTTGTTTGTTTGTTTTGTTTATACATGCACTGGGTACTGTCAGAAGCGCGGGAGGGTGAGAGAATTCACCAGAGCCAGAGCGGGGAGCACAGCAGGCAGAAGGACCGAAGTACACTGCTGAGGGGAGCAGCGGGCGGCAGGAGAGGTCTGCGCGCCATGTGGGACCCTCCTCCGGTGGCCGGGGAGCAGCCGGGGATCGAACCGGCGCCGCAGAGGCCGCGGGCAGCTTCGCAACCCAGCGCTCAACCGCTGCGCCACCGGGTAGGCCCTATATCCTAGAAGTTTAAAGTGCAGGTGTGGGACATAGGGTTCTAGAAAGAACAGTACTAAAGTGATCAATCCTAAGATCACCTAAGTGTGAAGGAAGTCCTTTCTAGTCAGAAAGTACCTAACACAGTGGTGTCAAACCTGACTGACTACAGAGTTATCTTGGTAACATGTTAAAGTCCTGAGTCCTAGGTCCTTAACCCTAGAACACTGGTTTTCAACTTTTGATGCATAAAGCCATCATAGGCCAGGCCCAAATAAAGGTCAGTTAGATCACTTTCTGAAGTAGAGACAAAATAATTTGAAATAGTGTATGGTATGAAGCCTAATGATGAAGCTATTGGATTTACTGAGGTCGATGGATTGGGGTAGAGGAGAATGTGTCAACTGTGAAGAAAGGCCTTGAAGTTAAACGTAAACATTTAAGCTGGCTGCCCATAAAAGGAAGATGGGATTTGGGTGGGCAAAAGGAAGTGGAAAAAGTAATCCAGCAGGGAAAACAATATGAACAAGGCGTTCAGGGAAGAATTAGGGAGTAATAAAGTGAGCCAAATGGGAACATGCTGGGAGCTTGAAGGTAAGTAAGAATTACATGGGGGCTGGAGCCAGATCACTAGGTAGAAAAGTTTGAACGTTTATTTCTATAGTTAGTGGGAAGCCATTAGAATTTCTTAAATAGAAGTAGTCAGATTGGCGGAAAGACAAGGAAGAGGGTGAAAAAAGGAGCTCTGTGATTAGTGCCTGAGCTAATGGATATTGAATAGGTTAGTGACCTCGGGATAATGTGTGAGGGATGGAAGAATACATACAGTGTGGAACCTAAACAGATAGCAGGAAGCAAAGAGAAGATTAATCAGGAAAAAGAATCTAAAATTTCCAGAAAAGGTCTTTCAGAGAAAAATATTTACATAAAAAGACAGTCTAACCAACAGCATCCTAATAAACATTTCCTATGTGTGAACTCACATAAACCCGTCTAGATGTTTGGAACAATCTTAACTGGAAAATCCTGTACCCCTGTGCATTATGTTCTATACAAGAGTGCAATGGGGGGTGGGGGGGGGGAATGCAGACTGTGGTGGTAAAGGTGTCTAAACCAATTTAATAAACCACAGATATTACAAAAATATGTCTCATATAAATGATAGCTGCTGTTTATTTGCAGACCAACTCTGTGCTAAGCCTTTTCCACATCTCTTCCCTCTAGTCAGTTGATGCAACCTGAAACAATCATATACCACCACCTGCAGTTGTGAAGACACCATCATTCCCATTTCACAGAAAAGGAGTCTGCAAGTCAGAGACACTGCCCATGTCTGGCCAAAGGTTAAAATATCTCAAGGATGGGCAGAGATGTTTCTGACTCAAAAACTTGTGCTCTTTCCATGTCCCAGATATTGTGTATCTGTGGTCAGGGGCTTTGTAACCTGTACCTGTAGCAATATTTCTATTTTAGAAAAAGAGGATGTGATCCACAGATAAATTTGTCCTGGAGATAGAACTATTTGTTATCAGAGAGAGAACTATTTTGGGAGAGAAAGATGTGTCCTATAATGTCTAATCATTTGTTTTAATTATGGTATGAATATATTATTAAATTCTATGTACAATAAAGCAATCTCATTAAAGAAAAATAATCTAAGAGTCTTAAGACATAAAAAGGAAGGGCTTTAGCTCTATAAATACATCTCCAGGGTTTCTCTAGTTTTGAGTGGGTTGTAAAGCCTGTTTGTCGGCTTTTTTAAAACTGCAAAAACCATAATGTAGTTGTTTGCTTTTTCTCCCTTTCATAATTAATTGAAGATGTTAGGACACAATTGGAGAAAAGTGATCATGATAGGTTGTGAACCAGGGAATCTCCAAAAGTCAGATGCCATTTATGTAACTGTAACTCCCTTTCTATAAAATGGGAAAAATAGTAACAGAACCCCATTAATAGAGTCATGAAGAACACTGAATTAATATGCACAAAGCACTTAGAGAAGAGCCTTGACAAAGTAAGCAACTCAGTAAATGTTAGATGAATATTATTGCTATTATTACTCTTGCAAACTAACATCTATATCTGAAAAGTTGTTTATAAGCCAATCAGCCCTTTCTGCTACTATTCTGAGATTTTTAATTTCCTTCACAACTTGTATATCACACCTCAGATCCTGTAGATACAGCCTTTAAATCAAACTCATCTCCCTTATCCACCCACTCTGCTCCCCCACCACTGAATTCATGAATTAAGCCTCTGGACTCTTCAGGGCTGGTGTATGCCTGGGTTCATAAGAATTTCTTTTGAAGAGGAAAAGAAATAAGCTTTAGAAAGGGGTACAGTGAATGTTGCCAGAGTAGCAGCTTATTTTGGTATAGTGGTTGGAAATTAATTTGGTTATTTTTAGTTGGAGTTGAGGAAAAGAGTTGAGGAAAAGAGAAAAAGATCAACAGAAGACGAATGAGGAAGTAGGTAGATCTGAGGAAGCTCTGGGAAGCTCTGGTGTCCCTGTTTTTCCCCCTTAATATTATAGTTTATGAATGAAGGATCCTTCTTGCATTAGACTGCTAAGCCTTATGTAAACAACTAGTTGTTCCTAAGTTGCTATTTGTAACTTGGTGAAATTTTAGCAAGCAGTCAAAAAATATTTTGGGGGAATGAATGTAATAAACAAGACTTTCAGAAATTATAGAAATTTTACTAATTCAACTGAATTGAAAAGTCAGACTGAAGTTTGAGCCTTATCATTAAAGAAGCTATATTTTAAATTAACTTGATTATGATAGGATTTTTTAATTAAAGAAAAACAAATTGGTTGAGGAATCGTGACTACATTAAGGCACACATTTTTCTGTATATGTGTTTTACTGCATAAAGATAGCCTATCTGCACTTTCTTCTTTTCCAATATTGTAAAATAAGTGAATAAAATCTTCCAGGTTACCTTGCTTCCCTAATAAATGAACATTGAGTTTTCTCAGCTTCAGGATTAACATTTTAAATATTAAGTAGTGCTGATTTTTATCTATAAGATCAATTGCATTGTGACTGTTTTGGTGTCAAAATTTTGCTTCAAAATCCACATCCTTAGTTCCTAGTTTCCTTTGTAAGATGGGGTTTATATCCCTTAAGGCAATTCCACTTGGGCTACTTAATATGGGAGGGAAGTTCACACCTTGAAAATAGCTAACTTCTCACAAAGGATATAAAGCAGAATTAGCACTTGTTTTATAACCTAGCATCCTAATAGGGAACTGTGAAAAATATATATAAAAAAGAAAAACAAAATATCATTACCAAGTAACAGGACCCAAAATAGTCTTTGTAGAGTCTAAATACAATTTAGACTTCTCATCTCTTATGGCCCTAGCTGTATTTTAGGTCAATTTATTTTAAAAGTTGGTAAGGCAGAATATATTAAATGTTTTTCATTTAACTCAAAACATTTATTCACCAACTTTTGACACAATAACCTTTGCTTAGTATCTCAGAAAGCCACTTACTCTTTTGTAAAAGTTTTCCTATGCAGCATAGGTAGTCCCTGGACTCAGTGAGACTGAGGATATATGCTTTTTATCAGGCTCTCTTAGTATGTTGCCAAAATATTCATCTTTGGATTTGAAAACTAAATTTCATTGAGGTATGTGACCAAAAGTATATATAGATGGCCAGTGTCCCTGTATGCATATCAGAAGTTATCAAAGTAAAAAACTCATTTTATTCATTCAAACATCTTTTATGCTTTGTTGTTAGAGTATTTTATGCCATGTTTATAACTGCTACCTTTCCAGGAAATCCCTACATCCCTTTTTCCTAAGATTTGGGAAAGCATATTTTCATTTTACCTCATTTTTTATACCAAATCTTGAAAATTGTAGTTTACACTTACTAGCTATCTCAGTTTGAACTAGCTCACTTTACGTGCTCAACAACCACATGTTGCCAGGGGGCTATATAAGTGCAAGTTTAGGTGTTATTTTCTTATTCTCCCAGTGATTTTTTTAATTCATTCTTAGTTAATTACTGTTTATCTCTTCAAAATGTGATCTTCCATATCCCTTTAAAGGTCCCTGAGGTCAGAACTGCTTTCATTATTATACTAATAGGTTATTTGCTTTATTCAAGCTCATTTTCTCATCAATGTACAGTGCTGTGTTTTAGAGACTACATGACACATTGATATTGCAGCAAACAGAATGCAAATACAAAAACAGAAGCAAATCTAAGAATACAAATCTCTTCTATTAAATTTGATATTAAAAAAGTAGATTTGCAAAATGTAGAATAACGCCATTCCCACTGAAATTTTTTTTGTTTGGGCAAATATAATTTTCCGTAGAATGTTTATTTAGTAAGAAATGGGTTTGTTATTATTTTAAAAGGAATTAGTACATGCATACAATAATTTTTAAGTGTAAAGGGGGTCCTGAGACCAGAAAGTTTGAGAACTACTACCCTAATGTGTGGTTATCATTAAATATGTTTTATTTAGCATTACAGATGACAAGTATTCTACATAGGTGAATTTTCCAATAGCAAGTGTTATTGGCCATTTTGGAATACCCAAGCATTATTATATGGAGGATTTTCTAAAATATATTATGTACATCTCTTTTCAAATGACTGAACATAAATTTTATAACTTTTCCTGTTATTGAATCCCCTGTGACAGCTACAGCCACAGCTGACAAACTGAAGATCTCTATTACCTTCAAAATATGAATTTGTAATATGCTGTCTCTTAAGTAAATAAAATTTCTGCCATTGTGACCTACTGAAATAGATAACTAGAATACATTACTTTTTACTTGATATAGTTTAAAATGCAAGCATTTCCAGCTTGTTTACTAAGCTCTGGCAGTTTCAGATATGTTATAAATCTTGAGTTTCATAGATATATAAGTTCAACTTAAAATATTTTAATTAAGAAACTAATGTAGTGAGATATGGCTATAAAAAAAGTCGTGATGGGGCCTCCCCGGTGGCACAATGGTTGACCGCTGGGTTGCGAAGCTGCCTGCAGCCTCTGCAGCGCTGGTTTGATCCCCGGCTGCTCCCCGGCCACCAGAGTAGGGTCCCACATGGCGAGCAGACCTCTCCTGCCGCCCGCTGCTCCCCTCAGCAGTGTACTTCGGTCCTTCTGCCTGCTCTGCTCCCCGCTCTGGCTCTGGGGAATTCTCTCACCCTCCCGCACTTCTGATTGTACCCAGTGCTTATATAAATAAAAATAAATAAATCTTAAAAAAAAAAATATTCTTTAAAAAAAAAAAAAAGTCGTGATGGAATATAATCAACAATTATTCTTTTACCAAAAGTTGGTTTAGCAACCCAAATGCCCAAAAATAGATGACTGGATCAAGAAGATGTGGTATATATACACAGAGGAATGCTATTCAACAGTCAAAAAAGATAAAACTCATGCCATTCACAGCAACAAGGATGGAGCTAGAAGGAATTATGCTCAGGAAATAAGTCAGAAGGAAAAAGAAAAAAATCAGATGGTTTCACTTACAGGAGGAATATAGGGGAACCAAATGACAAGTCAGGGGAAAATAGAACAATACAAAACACAACAAAACAAAACAAAACAAAAACAAGCAGACACTTATAAACCAGAGACATCCTGCGGGGGTGGGGGGAGGGAGAAGTACAGGGGACTGTGGTGATGGTGCACAGGTGAAGTGGTGGTGGAAATTCTATGGGGACTACACCTGAGAAAAGAAAGCAAAGATTGTTTAAAAATGAACAATGATGTAAAAGATACATTTTTTTTAAGTTGATTTAGGATCTGAAATAATTCATATTCTAGGGCAAATTTTTTATATTTTTTTAATTTAAAAATAATTTTAAATTTATTTTTTAAATTTTCTTACATCATTGTTCATTTTCATTCAGTATTTGATTTCTCCCTTCATATGTAGTCCCATAACTCTCCCATCACCAGGGGCACCTGTGGCCATCACCATAGTCCCTTAGGCTCTTCCCTTGCCTGTTTTGACACACCCCCAACCCCCACCTCTGCTGTATGCCTCACGTCTGTGGTTTGCCTGCAAGTTTTGCTTTTTCCTGATCCTTTGTTTGGTTTCCCTATATTCCATATCTGGGGCGACTTTTGAGGATAGAGGATGACCAAGAAAATTTTGCCAACATTTTACATGTAATAGAACTTGGTATTCATTACAAAAGCTATCACAGAAAGCCATAAATATCCTTTTTCATAGCATCTGATATAAAAAAAATGTGATAAAGAAATCAGAAATCAAACTAGATGTAGTCTGATTATCAATATATATTGAAATTAGGAACTCATTATTGAAACAAAATTTAATATAAGGGTGACTCTGTTAACAGGTACAGAACAGGAACTCTTACGTATTTTTCTATTTATAATTGTTTGACATTATAGTGCTCGCTTCGGCAGCACATATACTAAAATATAATTGTTTGACATTATAATCTTACATATAATCTGTGTGATTATATAGTCAAAAGACCACTAATATCCTTGATAGGTACCTGCGATATATGATTTTGATTAGTTATGTAATTACTTCATAAGATTTTTCTGCTTATTAAACTTGTGATGCCTCTGCTTAGAAAGTGAATTCTGCTATTTATTATTATGCCGGGTTGAAGTATTTTGAGGTTTTTTCCTTCAGTGAGTTCTTAAAAGTTTTTCTGTCCCTGGGTTCCCTGTTTGTACTTCCCTTCAATCTATAACAGCTGGTTGGGTGTCCTGCTACTATCTATTCTTCAACACATCCAGCCCACTGTTTTCAGGCTGGCCACATTCCAGGACTTCATCTTTAGTGTTCTTCTGCAAGATTCATAGATAACATTTCCAAAACTCCTCAGGAAGCCAGATGTAGGAACTGTGGTAGATCCTATTCTCAGAGGCTTGTAATGTTCCCTGACATTTAATTTAGTCTGAAGTTTGCTGTCATATTAATACCCAATAGCATATTGATTTCATTTTATAATTTTTACTCATTTTGCATTTGTAAAATATGCTGCCCTGTTTTTCTCATGAAAATCTTGTTATTTTTAAGATTTCTTTTGTGAAAGTGAGTATAACTGCTGTTTTTATTAATCTGTAGTGCACTATCAACATAAGAAATTGCCCACATTTAATTTCATGGTATCTCAAGTAAAAAGGATCAAGAGCACGTTTTTTGATTACAAGGAAAAGGGGATTTATTGGAATGATACACATAGATTAGAAACAGGAAGCCAACAGGAACAGAGATTTGACTGCTCTCTCTGTCTGCTGTTCTCTCACTCTCTGCAGTCATTCATTTCCATATTCCCTCACCTAAAAGCCTCCTCTGATTAACAAATGGGAAGCCTCAATGCCCTTTATGGCAGGCACCCTAATGTGTGGTCACCCAGCCTACAGGTGTCTACCTTTCTGTTGAGGGCCTTTCTCTGCGCCAATCCTTTGCTATCCAGCATAAAGAACAGCAGTGCTTATGGGGACCAGAACTGATGCAGTTTAAAAAGGAGTGAACATTGGATTTGGCAACTGTGATAACATGCTCAATGAATCTTCCCTCTAACCTTTATACCCTGACAACCACTGACTTTCCTTAAAGCTCTGGACAGAGCAGTCCCTCCTCACTGCCTTCATTTCCTAACTACACATGCATTTGCCATTCCATTTCATATACTTTCTGCCACTACCATTCCCCTGAATCTGCTGTCCCTGTAGTCCCCAAGTTTTACCCCTAACCATTCTTCATCATTTAATGTTTTGGACCACTTTTTCTCTGGAAACTATCCTGTCTTAGTTTTTAATATATCACCTTCTCTTGGATTTCTTATCTCTATAGCCATTTGTTCTTAATCTTCTGTATCACCTAATATCATACCTGCCATTATTTCCCAATTCTATCCTTATATTCATTTTGCATGATTGATATGTAACAGTAACATAACTACTTTTATCAATTATAAAAATTCCATTATTCTGGCATAGAAGCAAACTTTTACCTATTGAGCATTAGTTCCTTTTCTGGTTACTCACAAATTATATGTTTCTTCAAGTTTTTTTTTTTTACATATTCTTAAATCATATGCATTCCTCTTACAATGAGATATCAAACTATGTCTGTTCTCTTAAAATCTGAAATAAAGCATTTTCCCTTGTACATTTCATGTATTATGTAATTTATAGAAATTTTCTCTGATTGTCATTATATTTCAGACTTGAACCTGAAATAAGTATTAACATTTGCCATTACTTTTACCTAGGCTGCCACTCTTCATCGTTCCCCATTACTGCTGTTTTAGGTCAGACTCCCATTTTTTCCAGTAGGCCTGGTTTAGCTTCTGGTATTACTCCTCATCCATCTATTCCCTACATTGCTGCCAGAGTGATTTTTCTAAACTACTGGTATGATCATGTCACCCATTGATTTTTCCCTAGCCCCTTTAAGACAGAATCTGTACTGCATAGTCTAAAAGCTTCATGATATAGTCTCTACCTACATTTCTAGTTTCATCTTTCTGAGCCATTCTCCCTTTCTGACTGTATACTGTATTCCAACCTCACTGCTCCCTAAGTCCAGTTGTTGCTCAACCTAAAGAGAGCACTGTGACAGTTACCAGGGAAAGAAACACCCTGAGGGGAGAAAAGGGAACCCTTTTACACTGTTGGTGGGAATGTAGACTGGTCCACCCCTATGGAAAACAGTATTGAGGTTTATCAAGTCTTTAAAAATAGATCTACCTTGCGATCATGCAATCCTACTCCTAGGTATCTACATAACAGATGCCGAAACACAGATATAAAGGGATATATGTACTCCTATGTTTACTGCAGCACTATTTACAATAGCCAAGCTATGGAAACAAGCTAAGTGCCCAATGGTGGTAGACTAAGAAACATTGTATATATACACAATGGAATACTACTCAGCTATTAATAAAAATGAAATCTTGCCATTTGCAACAACATGCATAGAACTTGGAGATTGGGTCATGCTAAGCAAAGGCAAGAGAAGAACAATAAATACTGATAATTTTACTCACGTGGAATATAGACAAACAAAACAAAGGAACAGGAAAAACTAGACCAAAATAAATCCTAGAAATCTGACTGTAGAACTGAACCTAGGAGACAGGGTGGGTAGGAAAAGGGGAACAAAGTGCGGGTAGAGGGTCCAGTGGAATATAGTGGAGGTTTATGGGTGCTTTGGTTGTGGACATGGTGTTATCACATACATCTGAAGAATTGTGAACCCATACTGTTGTATCAGGGATGTGCTAATAACATGCTGAGAGAAATGACTTATGTAACAGGTTTGCAAGGCAAGACTCTGCTGCTCAGTGAGCAGCCCTCTTGCTATTTATTAGCAGTATCAAGCAAGCATGATTGATTATGTGACAAGAGCAGGAAATACAGGGTCCAGGGGAGACAAAGGGTAAGGGGAACTGAAGGAGAACATGTCCACATATAAGGAACTGGAGGCTCTGTGCTGACTATACATACAAAAAGGGCTTCCTGTATAAATGGCAGTATGTACTTGATATAATCTCTGAGCTACTCCCAGACCACCTCAGACCATGACCACACAATCACATTAATGGCTACCTATGCGTCCCCAGGCTTGCCTCGTGTTGCGGACCATTGTCTTAGGGCAGTCATGCAGGAATGCTTCTTCCAAAACCTACACATACAGGTGCAAAGAGAGGCCACATTATACCCCAAATTACATACAGGGTTTTTACCACAATAAAAAGAATACAGTAAAAAAATTAAGTTGTTTTTTTTTTTTTTTTTTTTGGTGGGACCCTCACTGGTGGCCGGGGATTGAACTGGCGCTGCAGAGGCTGCGGGCAGCCTCGCAACCCAGCGCTCAACCGCTGCGCCACCAGGGGAGGCCCAAATTAAGTATTTTTAAAAAAAAAACACCCCAAGGGGCCATTAACTAAGCTCATTTTACAAATTTGTTGTTTTTATTAATTACCATGTATAATTTAAATATATAATGTATCAAATTTGGCATTGTTCCCACTATTAAAGATATTCTGATAGAACAAAACATACTAATGAACAAACTTGGCCTCTGAAGTTAATAAAATTCTTATGTAGGTATCCTAATAGAGCAAGGAATGATTTACATTTTCAGTGAATAATTCGTTTAGATTTTATTTTACTAATCAGTACACTAGTTGTGTAAACCTACTGCTTTAATTTACAAAGATTATGTAAATTATGTAATTTACTAAGACTATTATATGGAAAAGTATGTCACTGTCTTTTTAACGCTCTAATTTTCTCTCTTCTTTTTGGAAATCTGCATTATAAATCTACTAGAGATTAGAACTAACAGTTGTTAAATGGCATTATTGATTGAATCACTTATTTGTTATTTGGAAATTCCACAGTGATCTAAACAATATTCTTTGAGACCTCTTTCATTATGAAGGGGTAAGCGAAGGGGGTGGAAAATAAAAATACTGAGTCTTTCCTAGATTGCTCGAACATCAAAGGTTTCTCTAAAATAAACTTACCTTTCTTGCTAATGTTAATTCCCTCTGGTTAGGTAAACTGCTCATAAAGCTATTAAATTTCATTCAGGATACATTTATAAAATTAGAGGTCATATCAGTCACAAAGAGCTATGAAAATAGGTTGATATGTGTAACATATATAATAAAGCCTTAATGAGTGATAACAATATACTATAGCAGGAGACTCTGAGATGTAGTGATTTAAGAATACACACTTAAGGGTCAATTAGATCACAGTTGAATTTCCACTTGCCAGCTCTATGTACTGGGTATGATACTTCAGTTTCCCCATATGTAAAATGGGGTACAAATACATTCATAGAACTAATATAGTACTTGGCATATAGCAAATACTCAACTTGTTTTAGTAAGTTACTATAGGAATGATAATTTATTGAGCACCTGTTGTTTTGTAGGTTCTATATAAGACTCGAGATGATGTTGTCTATGATTCTGAAACTAAAGATTAGAATACCACTTTTTTCTACTTCAACAGTATGTTTAACTTTGATGTACTGAATGATTATGTAGGATGATCTTAACACAGAATTATTAACTCAGACTTCACTGAGCCTAAATCTAAAAAGAAGCAAACAAAAACACATAACGAATTCTATGAGCAGCCAAAGATGTCACACATACAAGCTGCATCTATATATACTTAACTCATTAAAGTATTCCTGAAGTTCTCATGTAGTGTCCAACACATCTCTGTTACTTGTTAACTGAATGACTTCAGGTGAGTCTCTAAAAAGTTCAGTCTCTCATCTGTGATATAAAGCAGTTAAATAACTAATTACTAAAAATCTATTAATTCTAGAAACCTTTTAATTCTGGTGTATATTATCTGACATTTATTGTTTGTGGATTCTTTTCTATACTAACCCCTTTTATGAAAGAAGAAATGGAATAAATTTTCTCTAAAGTACAAAATCTATGCCCAAGATTCACTATTTGTTAAGCTCTATGATAAATAGAAAGTTTCTAGTCCAGTATGAGGAGCCAATATGAGAATAGTTATAATTTCAGTGGAATAATTTAAGTAAATTGCAAGCAAAAAGTGATTGAGTTTGTGAAAATGGTGACCACCAGATAAAGCTTTACAGAGAAGTTATGCTAGAATTGGTTATGCTGCATTTACAAAGTAGCTCCACATTATAATGTTCAACAACTCTCAAGTTTTATTATTGCTGATGGTATATAGTCTAATGGTGGTCACTAGTGGCTCTGCTCCACCTAAGTTATTCAGGGACCCAAGCCAATGACTGCTGTATCATCTCAACTTTTAGCTCCATGGTTGTCACAGAGAAGGAAGGAGAGCAGAGGTGGAGATTTGCCTTAAAAGCATCAGTACTTCCTGGTTCACAAATGACAGGCATTATTTCTACTTGTGTTCTATTAGAATTAATTAGATGATCCTCCTAACTGTAAGAGGAATGGAAGTGTAAGGAAGTGAATGTGGTGAATGTAAATGTTTTTGCTACATGGCATATGAACTGTTTCTGAAAAGATAATTGGAAATTAGTCTGGTGAATGAGTAAAGAGGAAATGTACAGAAACTGTTCTGTAAAAGTAAAGAAATTACCTTAGAGTGAAGAAGTAGATGCAAGGAGGAAATTACTATATTCTATTAAGCATCTGGCAGCTGGAACATAGTGTAAGCCAGAAAAAGCTGAGAATTGAGAATAAACCCTGAGGTAGTTCTATTAACTGAACATTATACTGATGATGATTTTATAATTATACAGATTATATATTATGAACTTAGAGTTGACTTTATTTTTAGATAATAAATTTTATTGTTATATTCCCCATACAATTGCAGCCCCCCCATTCTGACCCCAATCCCTCCCCTCCCGCCCCCGCCCCCCTAAAAGTGTCTCTGGTTCATAGTTTTTTGTTGATTTTGATTTTCACTTTCTTATAGTTATTCATTTTCCTGGTCCCTTATTTAAGTTTTCTAGATTCCTGTAGAGTTGACATTTTGTGGAAGGGTGTTGATTCTGTGCTACAGGAAGATTGCTCTATATGTGCATTTAACAATCCCGAAGTACTTAGCACTCTTCTTTTTTTTTTTTTAATCCTGTTGTACACAAAATACAATCACAGTGCCTAAAAAGAAATGAAGTCTAAAGGGTTTATCTTTTTACCTGAACTTTTAAAGCTGCATCAAAAACCAAGAAAACCTTCAGTGAATCAACCAGTGGGGTATCACATGCATGTTAACTATTGAAAATAATCTTTGTGGAGGTCACAAAACTCATGTTATAGAAATACAAAATCAAAATAGTTAACAGTAATGGAACAGGTGCAGTGTACAAGAACTGTGCTATTATACATATTATCTCAGTTTAACCTCACAATAACCCTGTGAGGTAGGAGCTATTATTATTCCCAGTTAGATGATATGACTTTTATTTTATGCCTAAACAGTTTATCCCTAAAAAAGGTAAGTCAATTTTATATACATGTTTAACCTATCAATTATCAAATTAAAAGCTATTATAAATGTTTATGATTTCTGCACTAAAATAATTTTAATAGTTTTAATATAGCTAGCTGGAATTATGCTGCAATATGAATTTTTCTGCTTTTAGGGTTTGGACAGAGGAGCCAAAGGCCAGATTTCCACTTTCAGCAGTTTTATTTCAACTGTTAACCAGAAGAAAGAAGCCGCTGAAAACAGAAGTTCACCCACACATCTTGTTTTCCCTAACATCAAGAACGGTAAAAAAAAAAAAAAAAAAGGTTTTTTATAAATCTAATTCTTAAAAATGCATGTAGCCTCTCTATATAGTAACTGAAATTATACTATCAAATTATTTTTAAAAGTAGATTTTCATTATTCAGCATTACTCTGATAGGTCCAGTTAATTAATGCAATAAGAGGAAGTAATAAACAGTATAATTATTTACAAAAAGAAAGAAAATCATTCTTTTTTGGTGATTGTTACCAAGAGTAAGAGAATGGAATGAAAAGTTTGTGAATATTAAGAAAGTTTGGCTAGGGAGCGCGACACAATATGAATATACAAAAATTCAATGGATTGCCTTTATTTAAGCAGTAGTCAGAGGTACATGAAATGCCTAGAAATAAACCTAAAAGAAAATGAGGAAAGCCAATGTCACAAAATTTATTAAACTTTATCACAGGCCTAAAAGGTAGTTTGAAATAAAAAAAGCTCACATAAACAGTACAGATATGTCAGATACAGCCAATTTACTCTCTACATTTAATATTAATACATTCAATTATAATCTACATTTATTGATTTTTTAAGAAGGTTTTTTAGGGAAGCTTAAGAAAATTATACTCCATTTGATTTGTAAGAAGAAATGTTTGAGAAGATGCAAGAAAAAAATGAGGGAGCCCATTCATTCCCAGTACCCTATATTATGAAGCTATTGTTGATAACCCTGCAACCTAGATGCAAAATAGATGGAGATAAATCAGTAAAAAACGTTATATATAACTAGTGTTAAGTTATTCCAAGAAATGGAATTGGACCAACTGACTAACCTGTTGAAAATAATAAATTAGATTTTTAAAAACTACAAAAATACTTAAAAAAAAAACCAACCAGGTTGTTTTATAATAATCCTTCTTGAAATGCCACCAGTGCTACCTTTTACTTTCATTCAAGTAAAATGAAAAAATGCAGCTTACACAATAAAAGGTAGAATCTGACACCATTTTTTCATATTTATATACATATTTTCTAATTTTTTTTTTGAGGCATTGCTGGCTTACAACATCATATATGTTTTAGGGATACAGATTCACACCTTTTCAAACAGACTTCAGTTTTGTTGTTGTTTTTGTTTATTTGTTGTTTTTTTAGTGTAGGGAAACTAATTGCTTCTTTGAGCTGTGAAAGGATGCCCACCAATTTGCTGATAGCTACCTCAGTAAGATAGGATTGGGTGTATATTATTAATATACTTTATTTCTTTATACAACTCTATGTTTTTTTTAGAACACATATATGATTTGCATAATATTAAGTGCCTTTCTCACTGTGACAAAACAAAATAAACCTACAAAGATTTAAATGTCCCTCACCCCAACAATGCAAACCTGGAAGTGTTTAAGGACATAGTAAATTGCCTGTGACCACAAGATGGAAGAGACATAAATTACTGCACAGATTTTCTGTTGCCACGCCTCGTTAGTACTAGACCTAATGTACCATTTTGCAGGTTAGTATTTACCTCATTTGTGAAAGTTTGCCTTTGATAAGTTCTTTCTGCCTTTATTTACACACACACACTACATCACCTTAATCTCTGACCCACTACAAAACAAAACAAACCTATAATTCTGATACTATTGTAGGAATAAAGAAAATGAGCCTATTTGATGGGGAAGAGCAGTTGGGAGATGACTTCTAAACTTTTTAATTAGATAATAATTATAACTTATTTGGACAATATAAAAATTTAGAGAAAACGTTGATATACACCATTTTATTTGAGCCTCACAACATTCACATAAAATAGAACAGATATTAGAATCCTGGTCTGTTAGTTTCCTGTTGCTAAGTAAAAATTACCACAAACTTGATGACTAAAAACCAACACCCACTTATTAGCTCACAGCTCTTTAGGTCAAAAGTCTGGCTGTGTGTGGATGGGTTTTCTATTCAGGGTCTCACAAGACTGACATCAAGGTGTCGACTGGGCTGTGCTTTGGGGGAAAAGTTCTTCAAATTTCTTCAGGTTGTTGGCAGAATTTATTCCTTGTGATTGTGAGATTGTGGTCTTGTCTCCCTGCTGGCTGTCATCAGGGCCTCCCTTAGCGCCTAGAGACCACACTCATGGTTCCTTGCCACAGGCCCTCTTGCATATCACAGCTCACTGTTTCAAGGCCAGCAGCAGGATCCCCCTCATGCTTCTAATCTCTCTGACTTTGATTGCTGCAGCCAGTGGCAGAAAACTTGGATTCCTTTTTTTTTTTTACATCATTGTTCATTTTTTTAAAAGATTTATTTATTGATTTTTATATTCCCCATACAATTGCACCCCCCTTATTTTGACCCCAAGCCCTCCCCTCCTTCCCCCCCCCATAGTGTGTCTCTGGTTTATAGTTGTTTGTTGATTTTGATTTTTTCTTTATTATTATTATTCTTTTTCCTGGATCCTTATTTAGGTTTTCTAGATTCCTGCTATGAGTGAGACCATCCGGTATTTTTCTTTCTGGCTTATTTCGCTGAGCATGATCCCTTCTAGCTCCATCCATGTTGCTGCAAATTGCATGAGTTTACCTTTTTTGATTGCTGAGTAATATTCCATTGTGTATATGTACCACATCTTCTTGAGCCAGTCATCTATTTTCGGGCATTTGGGTTGTTTCCAAAGCTTAGCTATTGTAAATAGTGCTGCTATACACATAGGGGTGCAGGTGCCCTTTTGAATTAATGTTTCTATGTCATTTGGGTAAATACCTACTAAAGATAGAGATTCCATATGATCCAGAAATTCCACTTCTAGGTATTTACCCATCATTGTTCATTTTTAGACAATATTTGCTTCCCCCCACCCCCTCAGGTGTAGTCCCCATAGAGTTTCCTTCACCACTGCACCCGTGCATCATCACCTCAGTCCCCTGTGCTCCCTCCCTCCCTCTGATCCCTCAACCTCCTCCCCTGCAGGATGTCTCTGATTTATAATTATCCATTTTTGTTTTGTTGTGTTTTGTACTGTTATTATTTTTTTACACTGATGTCTTATTGGGTTCCCCTATATTCCTGCTATAAGTGAAACCACCCAATATTTTCCTTAGAAAACTTGGATTCTAAAGCATTTATGTGATTAGGTTTTGTCCATCCCCCTATTTTATTTATTTATTTATTTTTAAACTTTTTTTTTAATTTTTTATTTATTTATTTATACAAGCACTGGGTACGGTCAGAAGCGCGGGAGGGTGAGAGAATTCACCAGAGCCAGAGCGGGGAGCAGAGCAGGCAGAAGGACCGAAGTACACTGCTGAGGGGAGCAGCGGGCGGCAGGAGAGGTCTGCGCGCCATGTGGGACCCTCCTCTGGTGGCCGGGGAGCAGCCGGGGATCGAACCGGCACTGCAGAGGCTGCGGGCAGCTTCGCAACCCAGCGCTCAACCGCTGCGCCACTGGGGAGGCCCCCATCTCCCTATTTTAAAGCCAACCAATTAGTAACCTCTGTTATATCTGCAAAATAGTTTTTGCCATGTGATGTAATAGAATTATGATGAAAACCTAGGAGGCTGAGATTATGGGAGCCCTCTTAAATTCTGTTTATCACACCCATTTTATAAGTAGGGAAACTAGTGCTCAGAGAGGGTAAATGACCTGGCCACGGTCACAATGCTAAATGACAGACCAAAATTCAGTCCACATTTTCTGACAACAGAACTCTTGTTCTGATATGTGGAGGAAACTTCTGATAGACTGGTTTCTGTTGGTTGATAAATCATATGTAAATCACACAACTCTAAATACATCTCCATCACTCCCTAAGGCTTCCAAATTCCAAAATTAAATAAAAAATTTGACCTTCACACTCATGGATTTTTCATAATATGACAATATCTTTTCAACTTTATCTCCTACTTTTCTCCTGCATGTGCCTTGCATTTTATACATTCTCCTTGATATCTCCATACTTCTTAATTCTGAGTTTTCCCCAGTCTGTTCCCACTGCCTAGAAGACACTCTTCCTTTTTTTGCTATCAGATCCTACCTTAATATTCAAAGCTACCTCTTTTCTAAACACTTGCTAATTCTCTCCAACCAGATAGAATTCTTCCCTTCTTTGTCTTGCCATTTAGTTGGGGTTTTGCTGTTACCTCTTGTAATCGCCTACTCTAGTGTGGTGTGATTTGTATACTGTCCTCTCCTAGACTGTGGGTTCTATGAAAGAATAAATACTTCTGTAATCCTTGCAGAGCCTAGGGCAGTTCCCTTTTTCATCACAGATTTTTTTCTTCTATTTTTTTATTATTTTTTTAATGTTATATATATATATATTACATTACAGATTTTTAGCAAGTATTTACTGCATAGAATAAAACAAGAGGGAACTTGGGGCTGTGAGAGTGGATTTACTAGAGCAGTAGTAGCAGCCATGCCAGTACTTTCTTATAGAGCTTACTATGTTCCAGACCTGATTCTGAGCACCTAGCACTTTAATATATTCATGTGGTCCTTACAGCAGCCTGAGGGAAATAGGCATTATTTTCCCATTTTAAAGATAAGGAAACTTAAGCCACAGAGAATTTTATGTGACTTGCACTGCATGGATTTACATAGCTAATGAATGGAAGAGGCATGGAAAGGAAAAGAGAGCCAAAGGTAGTTTGGATAATACCTCTATTAAAAGAAGGTACATTAGTGAAAGAATTGGAAGTAGCTATAAAAGAGAAAAGAGGATTTGGTCAACAGTATGGTTAGAAAAGGACAAATGTGAGTAAGCACTGAGACAAGTCCAAAGCTTTGTTGTTTAGCGTGTTCATCAGTGACTTCTAAGAAAACAGTTTCAGTGGCATGGCATTAGGAGAATTCAAATCGCAAAAAGTGAAAGGGTAGATTAGTGATGAAAATACAGGAGTGAATGCAGACTGAAAGAAGGAAGAGAGTGACGGTCAAAGGAAAGAATCTAATGTATATCCTAAGGTGGCAGGAGGGACACAGAATAATAAAATGAACAGAATGGAGAAGTGTTATGAGGATGGGATCAAGGAGGAAGACAAGTGCAGGAACTGAGATGTTGACTCCAGCTGAAGAGGTCACTTCTTACTCCGAGGCTGTGGAGAAGAAGGAAGATAAATGTGGAAAGTAGAAGGAAATAGAAATCGGGAACTCACTTTTAGCTTAAACTCAGGGTATAAGGAGGGTATATTAGTTTCCTAGGGCTGCTCTAACAGAGTACCCAAACTTGGTAGCTTAAAACAATAGAAATGATTCCTCTGGCAGTTTTTGGAGGCTAGAAGTCTGAAATCCAGGTATGGGTAGGGTTGGCTCCTTCTGAAGCTTTGGCGGGAAAATCTGTTTCATGCCTCTCTCCTAGGTTCTGGTGGTTGCCAGCAGTCCTTTGTGTCCTTTGGCTTGTAGATGCCTCCCTCCAGTCTCTGTCTTTATCCTCATATGGCTTTTTCCCGTTTTGTGTCTCTGTCCAGATTTTCCTCTTTCGATAAGGACAGCAGACATTGGATTAGGGTCCACCATAATCCAGTATAACTTCATCTGAAGTAGATCACATCTATAAAGATCCTGTTCCTAAATAAGATCATAGTCATAAGTGCTGAGTTTAAGAATTCAACATATCTTTTTGGTTCATCCCACAATAGAGGGTTAGGAATCTTTAGAAATATCTGTTATGGAGAATGATAGGAAGTAAAAGAGAAACGATGGCTAGCCATAACTTTGCTTGAATTGTTTAAATTCCATAGCCCTTGCTGAGTCAGGAAAAAAGAAATGATAATAATAATTTTTTAAAAATCCTTATCCTTTGATTCCATACTCTCACTCCTATCTACTAATTCTATCTGTACTACCATCTTGATTTCTGAATCCATCTTTCCAGCTTGTATTCTCACAACCTGCCTTTTTCCTTAAGTGGATGTACTCTGGACCCCCTCATGAACATGGTCCCCCTACTTGAGCTCCCACCATTGTCTGTTTCCCTCTTAGCTATGCCAGTCTTGTGGAATCTATGCTAAGCCCTGTCCTAAACTTAGCGTTCTACCACTCAAGGGAAGTGATAAACCTTTCAGTAGACTTCCTTACCAGTACTCATCTCTCTTAGCTGTTCTACCTAGACAGCACCAGAATTCAGATATGACATGGCACTCATGTCAGGGTTGCTGCTGAAAGAATTATTTTATTGAATGGGAAGTTAGACTAAGTCTTCCAAATGTAAGCACAGTTATAATCCCTTGATCTTTTGGGAAGCCTCTCTTGTGTTACCAATAATATTGTTTCCTCAATGATGCATCATTCTTGGCAGTTACTACAGTTTTCCTCCTTCTTTTCTGGTGGCAGGACCTATGCTGGGTATTCTCTAACAGCTTGTCTCTCCGTCTGATCTTCATGTGGTATTAAGAGAAGCTGCAAAAGCCCAGCGTGGGTTTACCTAACAGCTGAGGGATGCCTTTCCTCCCTGTAGATCACATGACTAGGTATGCCTGTTGAGTTGGCTGTCCTTTTAAAGATCAGAGGAGTGTAGGAGTTTTACCTACTATAACAGATGCTAGGGATGATGCATCTTCAGAGAAATAATATAAATGATAAGTAAATTGGGAGGGGATTAGTACTCCATTCTCTCTTACTTTTTTGCATCTTCCTTTCTAAAGTGATAGGCCCCTCTCACACATAACTTAAAACATCTATTAAACATCTTTAAAAGAAATGAAGCATTTGCAGTAACATGGATGGAGCTGGAGGGCATTATGCTAGCCGAAGTAAGTCAGAAGGAAAAAGATAAATATCGGATGGTTTCACTCTATGGGGAACATAGAGAAACCAAACAAAAGGTCAAGAAAAAATAACACTAGCAGCTGACCATAGACCTGAGACCAACATCAAGGGAAGCGGGTCAGAACAAGGGCGGGAAGAACATAAGGGAATATGGTGATGGCTCATGGTGTGTGGTGGCGGGAGAACTACAGGGACTATACCTGAGGGAAGAAACCAATTACTGTACAAAAATGAGCAATGATGTAAGAAAATAAAATAAAACTTAAAAACTGAATAAGAAAAGCAATTCCTCATGAATTTTAAAATGTCTCTACACTCTCAGTCATTCAGAAGAGAGTAGACATGAGCTCTAATATTTACCACAGTGACACTCTTCCACTCCCCGCTTAGTTCATTTCGTGAGTTTACTCTAGAAGGACCCCTGGTGTGACATAATGAAATGCAGTCTTTAAACACTCTGGAGAAATGTGTCTTGTGGTCTCTGTCACTCTGAAATAGCCAAGGAAGTACTAGTTTTCCGCTCAAATAGTGATTTAGTCTGTGTGCAGTGGAATCCTGTAGTCTGTTTGCAGGTGAAGTACTCCAGGTTTTCAGTTTCTCCAAGAACAACTTGAGAGACAGAAAGGGAACCCAGCACAGGTCTTGCACTCTGGAGAGAAAAGGACCTGCAATAGCTGCATTAGGATTCCTGCCTTACAAGAAGTATCTCTTAAGGCCTCAGATGAACCCTTTTCCACACTTCCTTGGACAATGGACTGCTTTTGAACTGAATCTCCAAGATCTTTCTCTAGGTCATAATGAGTACCTTGGGCTGACTTCTCTGAACTCTGCCTATGGGAGAGGTGAACTCTTCTCAAGAACTCTGAGGACCTATTGCACTTTCTCTTCTGTAAGCTCATTAGGCTTTTTTCTTTATCCTTTCCCCTTTTTTGATATTAATTTTTTAATAGCTTTCAAAATTCAAAACCTAAAAATAAGTGTTTCACATTCTTTCCTGCTGTCTTTTATATTCCTTCCTATATTTCTTTATGCAAATAGAACCAAGTATAAATATACATTGTGTAAGGTATTGTTCCATTAAAGATAACTTGCCTTAAAAGGACCTTTGAATATTCTTATAACTAAGTCTATAAAAGAATATTTTGTCTATGCTTTTATTAAAGTTTTATAAACATATCATTGAACTTTATGAAAAGTACATCTCTAAAAAACAATTAATATATTACTGTATTTGGCTTTGAAAGCTAACGTCCTATGAGTCAGAGGGTTTTTTCCCTCTTTCATCCTTTCTTTCTCCCACCTTCAATTTTATTTTTTGCCAAATGTTCAGAAAAGTTACCTTATAGACAGTGATTAAACACCACCTGTTATGACTAATGCACTGTCTTCTCTCTCTTTCAGCTGCCTGCCACTAAGGAAGTAGTCAGAACCAGTGCCAAAACTGCACTGACAGAGGGACCTTCAAATTGTAGCTCATACATTACCTTAGTACATTATAAATACATTATAAATTATGATATTAAATAAGAACCCAGTCTTTGAATCCATTACTATGTTCAACTGTCATTGTAACCTTAGACATTAGACTTAGCCCTCAGGAGCTTTCATTACTTTGCTTACAAAATGAGCATAATGGGGCATTAAGAGTTGTAAAATATCTTCTACACCTAAGTTTTATGATTTAAAGAGTTAATTATGCAGTACCGATGATGTTTGATCCTTGTTGAGTTTTTTTGTTGTTGTTTGACATTTCCTAATTTACTAGTTTCTACTTCCATTTAGAGTAAGGGTTCATTTTTACTACTTGCTTTTATACCAGTAGAAAATCTGTTGTTATTTAATAATGGAAATAATATGGGTTTATAACTTGATAGGCTGGGTTTGAATCCTTATGAACTATATGAGAATGCAAAAGTTATTTAGCTCTTCTGCATTTGTTTTCCCACCTGTAAAATAGGATAATAAAGAAGCTACCTCATAAAGTTGTAAGGATAACATAAATGCAGAGTATAAATGTAAAGAAAGCTCTTGAAAGTATTCCACTCAATGCCTTCTGAAATGCAGTAAATGGGAATAATACTGCATAGAAGTGCCTAAGTTACAGGGAAAGGGATTGTGATGGAGTGGGAGTTTCAATTACTTTTTACCTCATCGGTAACTCTTCACAAATTTTGAAAAATTTGAAATGTGACAAATATAGAAGAATGTAATCAACATTTGTATATAGTTTTAATAATAATAATAATCAAATGAAAATGCATGAACTTAGCACTCAAATTCATTTAAAAAAGAAACAAAACAGCCCCTTAAAAGCCCCACTGAGCCTGCCTCAATCATATTGCCCCTCCTTTTTGTCCAGAGATAACTTCTATTCCCTTGATTTAAAAAAAAAGAAGTTCCTGGGGGCCTCCCTGGTGGCGCAGCGATTGAGCGCTGGGTTGCGAAGCTGCCCGCAGCCTCTGCGGCGCCGGTTTGATCCCCGGCTGCTCCCCGGCCACCGGAGGAGGGTCCCACATGGCGCGCAGACCTCTCCTGCCGCCCGCTGCTCCCCTCAGCAGTGTACTTCGGTCCTTCTGCCTGCTCTGCTCCCCGCTCTGACTCTGGTGAATTCTCTCACCCTCCCGTGCTTCTGACTGTACCCAGTGCATGTATAAACAAAAACAAACAAACAAATAAATGAATAAATAAATAAAACATGCCTCTATTAAAAAAAATTAAAAAAAAAAGTTCCTTTATTTCCGTTGTACATCCATAAACAATACTGTTTAGTTTTGAGAAACTGAGTAGCAAGCACAAACCTTGGAACCTTGTTAACAACTGACTTTGGCCATCTCTTTCAGTTCATATGTCAAAACTAAGACCTAAGGCATTTCAATGACTTACCTAAATGGAAGAAAGTAACCCAGCCAGCCAGAGGAACTAGTCTCTTTACTAGTTCCTTACTTACTTCCAAGGCTGGTGCTTTTTCCATCAATTATTTAATGGAAGATTATTAGAGATGAAATTTAGAGTATAACATTTACAATAGTGTATCACCAGCAGCAAACCTTTTATATCAGTGTTTCTTCTCTAGTATAGAGGCATAGGGAATGGAGGACCGGGTTCCTCCTACTGAGCACTCAACCTACATAGAAACTCTTGTTCACCTCTGATACTGCTGTTGCCATCTGTACTAGCTGACTTGGAACAATCTTTAGCCTACTAGTCATGTGCCAAATGTGAGTTTTGTGGAAAGCTACATATTACTAGTTTCCAGCCAAAATTAGTCTCTGATAGCTTCTTGAAAACAGCTGGCAAAATTTGGCTCATCTCATACCCTTATACATAGTTGTATTATGATCTTCAGATTTTTTTCAATATACTGCCAGCTCCCACCACAATCCTTATTCTTCTTACACTGGCTTTGCGTATTTTACTTAATGTTTCTAAGCAACCAACTAAAATTGGCAACACTATATTTAAAGAAAGGGAAAATGATTACTGCTTATCAATTAATACAGAGAGTTCCCAAGTACTTGCTGAGTGAAACCTAAATGACAGGTTTTCACTGGTAAATATATTTTGTCCTTTTTCTAGGTAATATGATGTCCTATATTACAGAAAAAGCTGCATATGATAGGACAAAAATTTGTCTGTTCTATTTATAATATCAGTTTGAGATTTAATTAATCTCTCATCACCAGTTATTGATTTTCTCTTTTGAATTAGATTTAATAACCATCTGTGAGAACAGGCTGAAAGCCCGGTCTCTGGAAACAATGCCTTAATAGTCAGGGACATGAGAGCAGCTGTGAGCTGTTATTCTTCCTTTCTTAATAGCTGAATGTCACATCCTGTAGTTTGGCTTTCATTCACTAATATGAGGGGAGAGACTGCCTTTCTTTCTGACTCAAATTCCATTAACATAGTACGTTAACACTATGAGTTACTCTTCAGTCCAAGTTACCTTCTGAACTAAAAATATCTCATCTCGGTCTCTGGTTGTAACCTCACCCTACAGTCCTCTTGGCCTTGGCTTTACTATTCTCTTACATAAGGATCTCCCCACTTTTAGGCTTTGCCAAAATCTAGTTCTGTTACTAACTAAAATTCCATTTCCACCTCAGCATGATATTAATAAAAATGAGTGGGTATAAAAATGTGTATATATGCTCTGTGGGCGAATAAGTTAATTTTATTTGAATGAGTCTGTTTGTATCTAATAGTGGGTGTTTATAGCCAGGTTGAGAAAGGTGTGGGAAGGGATAGGAAAGGGTAAGCCTGGTGAAGAGGAAGAGAAACTGTAGAGGAGCCTCAAAAGATAATGTAGTAACACTGGTATTGGGAAAAGGAGACTTTTTATCATCTATTTCTTTTCTGCTGAGAAGCCATTTCATTCCTGTTAGTAAAGATTTCTAAACATAATCCATAAGGAATTATTTGCAGAGATATATACTTTCATTTGCTGAACATTTGTCTACTTTATACCTAAAGTACATATGACTGGAAGTTGGATAGTTCTGTATTTGCTGAAGGACCTAAAAATTATAGGCTGAATTAAAGCACTTTTTTTAAAATCTTGTCACCACCAATGTTCTCTCTTCTAAAACCAATGAAGAGGGGCCTCCCTGGTAGCACAAGGGGTTAAGCGCCGCACTATGAAGCAATCTGCAGCCTCTGCAGCATGAGTTCAATCCCCAGCCCGCCAGAGAGAACCACATGGTGAATCAGACTTGTTCCCCATTCTGTCTCTGGTGAATCCTCTTACCCACCTCCCCATATCTCTGGCCTGTACCCCAGTTCTTGTATAAATAAATAAATAAATAAATAAATAAATAAATGGTAGGTAAACAACAGATTCTGTGAAGGTAGTAGCAGAAGCATTGTTTTTTTTTAATCTTCCCGAATTCCCAAGAAAACAGACCAACTATATAGCAAATTAAAAATCAGGGGCATCATTTACAACAGAATTAAGTGATAAAATGTTCTCATAAACCCCAAAAGATAAACAGGACAAATCACCAAAACTGTAAGTTTACTATGGAGTTAGCTTCTGAACAGGAGGAAACAGCAGGAAGGAAGCATTGGGGCTGTTTGACAGACCTGAGAACAGAAAAACTTCAAAAATACTGTGTGGGAAAAACAGGAGGCAAATCTTAGCAAAAAGGCTGACTAAGAGGGGTGTAGCCTAGAACGGGGGGCTCAGAATGAGCCTAGAATGCAGAGGGCTTATGTGAAGATCTTAACAGATAACCCCTAGGAATTCTTTTTTTTTTTTAAATATTTTATTTTATATAAATCTTATATCATTTCTCATCTTTGTACAATGTATGCATTTTCATTTTGGTTATATTCCCCATACAACTGCACCCCCCCCCACCATTTTGACTCTAGTTCTTCCTCTCCCTGCCCCTCCCTCCTCCCACCCACCCCATAGTGTGTCTCTGGTTTATAGTTGCTTGTTGATTTTGATTATTACTTTGTATGGATTAGTCTTTTTCCTGGTCTCTTATTTAGGTTTTCTAAATTCCTGCTATGAGTGAGACCATCTGGTATTTTTCTTTTTCTTTCTGACTTATTTCGCTGAGCATGATCCCTTCTACTGCAAACTGCAAATTCTTTATTTATTTGTTTGTTTGTTTATTTTTATTATTTATTTATTTATACATACATACATACATACATACAAGCACTGGGTACAGTCAGAAGCGTGGGAGGGTGAGAGAATTCACCAGAGCCAGAGCGGGGAGCAGAGCAGGCAGAAGGACCGAAGTACACTGCTGAGGGGAGCAGCGGGCGGCAGGAGAGGTCTGCGCACCCTGCGGGACCCTCCTCTGGTGGCCGGGGAGCAGCCAGAGATCGAACCGGCGCTGCAGAGGCTGCGGGCAGCTTCGCAACCCAGCGCTCAACCACTGAGCCACTGGGGAGGCCCAAATTGCGAATTCTTAAAACTAACTGACTAGTGCTTCCTTCCATACCAGGGTCCCCAGGGTCCCCATACTGATTAGAATCAAATTTTGAGCAGTGCTGGGAAAGAGGACACCTGAACAAAAGTGAAGGAGGGAAAACTGACAGTGAAAGCCAACATAAATCAGGGTTGTAAAAGCTCAAAAACGAGAGGCAAAGGAAAGAATTAAGAGAATGAGAGAAATTAACTAAACTTGAAATGGGCAGTCTATCCAACACAAGTGTGTGAAGGGGTAGGGGGTGTGGTGTCAAAGGGCACTGATAACAGTCTATACCTTGAATGGTTAATGCTTTCAGAAGTATTTGTGTTGTAATAATTCATTAACCCACATATTTAATTTTGTATTTGTTTTATTTCATAATTAAAGGTTATGAAAGGCGCCATTTTTGTCTAACATCAAGGTAAATTGGTGGTAGGTCTCTCACTGTAAAGCATAAAATACATTCAAGGTTTTTCTGTTATATGATCCCAAGGTAAATGCAGTACAAAATCGTCTTCTGTTCATGTTGAAATAACCAGGCATTTTATAATATGAAAAAGTCTATGACTAATTACACTGAATGTGTTTTATACTTAACAGAAAATGAACTGGTAAATACTTGAAAAAATAAAGAAAAAATACTTTTAAAATTGCACACAAATTGATAAGAAAATCCTAAAAAGCCAATTAAGAACTGCTGAGGACATAAATTATTTGTATATTGCTCAGAAAGCTAATAAACATCAAAAAATTAAAATTCACTAAAATATTCCTTGAAAGACAGCTTTTGGGAAGGGGAGGGAGAAAAGAAGTTCTACATTAGCTCTACAGATAACTTTTAGTGTAAGATAGATCCTAATGTCTGCTTTGGGAAAAATTAGGGAGGGGAGATTGCAATAGACCCTAAAATAAATGCCCCTCACTCTGGTAGGTTTTTCTGTTATATGATCCCAGGTAAATGCAGTACAAAATTGTCTTCTGTTCATATTGAAATAACCAGGAATTTTATAATACATAAAAGTCTATGACTAATTACATTGAATGTATTTTATTCTTCACAGTGAGAGACCTACCACCAATTTGCCTTGATGTTAGACAAAAACAGCGCCTCTCTCTTGATGCATCATCAGAAATGAAGGCCCCAGTTCTTCCAGAACCTGTCCTTCCTACCCAGTCCAAAACTATGAAAGACTTTCAGTAAGTTTCAGTCATTATTATATGTATACATATGTTCGTGTGTATGTCAGCATTTTGTATAATTTAGGATCTTTGTATGAGAAACTGATTGAACTTGTGGAACATTATAAGACATTAGCTAAGCACGAAGACACAAAAGAGTAGATGTCTCTAGTTGAAGGTGAAAACAAATTTATAAATAACAGGTAAAGGGTAATTAATGTTGCGGCAAAAGAAACACTAAATAAGAGAAACTGAGTCAAAACAGGCAAAAGGAGAAAAAGGTAGTGATAATAGAATTTTTTCTCTTTAAAATATAAGATGTCATCTACTCTGATACATAAACTGCATAAGTTATGTCACTACTAAAAAAAAATAAAACTAAATGGTTACCTGAAGGATTAGTAAAAGTTGAGAAAGTAGAAACAGAATGTAAACAAAATCTCTCAAGAAGTTTGGTTACGAGAAGACTTAATTGTAAGGAACGTGTCAAGAATAAACTTTCTGAAAAAGCAGAACTGTAAATTCATAAACTATTTAAGTGCAACTATTTAAATGGATACTTATGTATTTAGCTTCAGTATTCCAAATTGCATGTTTGGTGACATTTATTTATAAAAACAGTAAAGCTATTTTAGCTGAATAATATTTCTATATGGTATGGTTAATGTATGTTTTTATTTTAGGGAAGATGTAGAAAAAGTTAAGTCATCAGGAGATTGGAAAGCAGTACATGATTTTTATCTAACAACATTTGATTCTTTCCCAGAACTAAATGCAGCATTTAAGGTAATAATACATATAACACATTTTTCACTTTTGATTTTAAATTTTATTTAATTACTATAAATTTACCTTTTTTCTAATATCGACTTAAATTGCTGTTTAAATATAAATATGTATTAATATCTGAAATTATATATATATCAAGTAAATATTACTTAGTTAATTAACAATTGGTTTTATTTGTACTAATGTGGATCTGTCTTCATTCTTTCAGTTTTAAAAAGATATTAAAATAATCCTTCATTTTTATTTTCATTTTAAGCAATTTTTGCACTAAAAGTTCTTTGTTTCATCACACTAAAAGGTATTAGAAATCATGAAGGAATAGTTATGTTTCAAATCTTACTAAGAATACAGTCAGCCCTGTATGAGGGGATGTAGTGAGGAGATGACTTTAGACCTTAAAATGTTATATACACTTAATTCTTTAATTTGCAGAAAGATGCCACCGCTTCATTTAATACCATAGAAGACTCTGGGATTAATGCTAAATTTGTGAATGCTGTATATGATGCATTACTTAATACTGTAAGTATTCTTCATGAACACACAAAAAAAATAGTTCAGTTCTTTGTCTCTTCTGTATTTCAAAAGCAACCACACTAATATTGTAAAAATCACAAGCAACATAATTATATTAGAAACTGATACAACTTTTTTTGAAATTGATATAACTTTATAGTAAATTTAGTTGGAATTTTCAGTTATATTTTTATTTTTCTAATTAAATGAGAATTAACCATGAAATACTTTTGTGTCCATTCTTTGTTTAGAAGGTCTTGCTAAAATAAAATCATACTTCCTTACTCAGCAAAAGTTATTTGATTGTATTGGCATGCACTGAATCTGTAAATGAGTGGTTTTCAAACTTTGTGCGTATATCAGAATCACAGAAGGACTTGTAAAAATAAAAAGAGTTTCTGGTTCCCAAGAGTTAACATTTGTGACAAGTACCCAGAATATTATGATACTCTGACCCAAGACCCAGATTTTTGAGAATCCCACTGCTGTAGATCAGTTTGTGAAAAATATTTAATACATGAGTGTGGTCTGTGCCTCCAATTACCTAGATCCTCTTTAGTTTCTCTTGACAGTTCTTTATAGTTTTCTGATTAAAGGTCTTACACATATAAGTTTCCCCCACTATTCAAAAGCAGAATAGTCCTAGTTGGTATGATTTGGTAGATTATTTTGGGTGACTGGGAATGCTATTACCACTAATTTAAGTGGAAAAAAATTTAAACAGGTAGTGGAGGTGACCTGTTTTATTACATTTATTTCTAGGTAGGTGATTTTTTAATGTTATTTTATTTTCTGATTGTTACTAGTATATGGAAATACTTATTTACCTTTAGTTACTTTGCTAAATTCACTCAATTCTAATAGTACATCTACTGATTTATTTATTTGGAATTTCTATAAAGACAGTCTTGTCATTTGTGAAAAATGAGTTTTATCTCTTTTCCATCCTTATATCTTGTATTATGGATGGGTGCATATAAGAATTTTCCCTATTGTACTGGCCTAAGACCTCTTGTATATTTTTTAACAAAAGAAGTAATGGCATACATATTTGTCATAATCTCAGTACCTCACTGTTAAATATATGAAAGGGTACTTAGTAATAGTTGTCATTAGAAAAGTGAAAATAACATTATATATCATTTAACAATTAGTACAAAAAAGTTTTGAATATCTTACCAAGAACTGGTAATATTGTGAGATAACTATAACTTTCATACATTGATGAGAGAAGTATACACAAGTACAACCACCTTGGAAAACTAATTGGCTTTATTTACTAATACTAAGAATATGCATACATTTGACCCAAAAGTTCTACTCCTCAGGACATATCTCCCAACTTCTTTTGACTTAGAAGGAAGTTAATGTTTTATAGACACTATAAAATTAATTCCTTAATTTGAGGGAAGATGGTAATGAAACAGAAAAAAACCTGTTCTAAATAAATACCACAATTATACTGTTAAAAAAACTAAGCCAAGTAATTTTCATCCATGGTATGTTATATGTCTTAAACCTAAAGATATTTTCAGATAAATAAATCTTCAACTTAGCTTTTTATTTTTCTCTCAGGGGTATGGGTTAACAAATCTGAAACTACTTGTTGAAATAAACAAATAAGTAAACATATTGGTGATCTTTGGAGTCAGGTTCCTCACTTTTAGAGAAGGGAAGATAAAAATACATGAGGAGAAAGACTGAAAATAAACCAGGATGTAAAGGCATCATCATGAACTCAGGGATCTTAATAAGTAGATACAAGAGATGTGTGTGTGTCTCTGTGCGTGTGTATGTGCGTGCGCACTTGCATATCTACCCAAAATCCTTATTCATAATTCCCCCAAATTGTAATCAACCCAGATGTCCTTTAATAGGTGTATGAAGACACAAACTGGTATGTCAATACAACTGTGTATTATTTAGCAAAAAGAAGAAATGAAAAGACATGGGGAATCTTAAGTACAAATTGTTCAGTGCACAAAGCCAGTCTGAAAAGACTATATATTCTATGATTTCTACTAATGTAACATTTTGAAAAAGACAAATTTGATGGAGATAGTAAAAATATGAAGGGATAGGACCAAGAGAAAGAGAGGAATGAAAAGGTGGAGTAGAAAGGATTTTCAGGACAGTGAAACTTTTCTGTATGATACTATAATGTTGCATACATTTGTCAAAACCCAATTATAGGATTATAATAAAGAGTAAAACCTAACATAAACTATGAACTTAGGTAATAATGTTATCAGTATTGGTTCAATAGTAACATGTACTGCATTAATGCAAGATATTAATAAGAGAAACTATGAGGGTAACTGTACTTTCTCCCTTCTCTTAGTTTTTCTGTAAAACTAAGACTGCTCTAAAAAATAAAGTCTTTACTAATAGAGAAAATGGGGACATGACAAAGGAGGCAGCTTTAAAGCATAATCACAAAATAGAAGGATTTCGGTTAATGGGATTATCAACAATGAGCCTATCTAGAATAATTGGTCAGGTTTAACACCAAATAGATGTTTTAGAAGTGGATAATGGTGTTTCTATATGCAAACAATGAATTGGGAGAGAAAGAAACCAAGAAAAAATACCATTTATAATTTCATCAAAATAATACCTAAGAATAAACTTAACAAAGGAGGTGGACCTATCCGACAAAACTAAGACATTATTAAAAGAAAGAGAAGACCTAAAGAAATGGAAAAGATATGCCCTGCTCATGGATTGGAAGGATTAGCATTGTTAAAATGACTATCTGAAAAGCAATTGTGCAGCTCCTATCAAAGTTTCAATGGCACTTTTCAAAGAAATACAGGGAACATTACTAAAATTTACATGGAACCACAAATGACCCCAAATAGCCAAAATAATCTTGACCCCCCCAAAAAAAATTACATGCCCACATTTCAAACTATACTACAAAACTATCATGATCAAACAGCATGGTAATGAATAAAAATACAAACACATATAATGCAGTAGAATTGAGAGCCCAAAAATAAATCCAGTTACTGATATAGCTAGTTAATCTATAATAAGGCAAAGGAGCCCAAAGTATACAATGGAGAAAGGAGAGTCTCTTCAATAAATGGTGTTGGGAAAACTGAACAACCATATGCAAAAGAATGAAACTAGACTACTGTCTCACACCATGTCAAAATTTAACTCAAAATAGATTAAAGTCTTGGATGTAAGGCCTGAAAACACGGGCAAAACACTCCATAACACTGTCTTCAAGGATGTCTTTGGAGACTCTACTGCAATGGCAAGGGAGACAAAAACTAAACAAATTGAACTGTCAAACTAAAAACCTTCTTCAAAGTGACAGAAACTATCATTAAAACAAAAAGACACCCTACCAAATGGGAGAAAATATTTGTACATCACATATCTTATAAGGGCTCCTGCTTAATATCTGCAAAGAACTCATACAACCCCAAAAAAAACCCCGTCAAAAAATGGGCAGAGAATTTGAATGGGTACTCTCCAAAGACAACATACAGATGGCCAAGAGGCACATGAGAAAATGCCCATCATTATTTATCATCAGGGAAATGCAAATCAAAACCACAATGAGATACCACCTCACACCTGAAAGACTGGCCCATATCAGACCAGAAACATGATGGAGAGGGTGTGAAGAAAAACCAGTTCTGGCACCTTGTTAGTGAGACTGAAGACTTATCCAGGCACTATGAAAATAGTATTGGTGGGGGGGTTCTCAAAATATTACAAATAGGTCTACCATGTAATCCAGCAATTTCACTTCTAGGTAGCGACCCAAAGAATACAAAAAACCACTAATTTGAAAGGGCATATGTATGCCTATGTTCATGACAGCACCATTTACAGTGGCTAAGTTATGGAGACTGTGAAGCTGTCTGCAGGCTTTGCAGTACTGGTTCGATTCCTGGCCGGCCAGGAAGATTCCCACATGGTGTGACAGACATCTCCTGTCGCACCTGCTGCTCCCCTCAGCAGTGTATTTCGGTCATCTGCCTATTCTGCTCCCTGCTCTATCTCTGGTGAATTGTCTCACCCTCCTGCGTCTCTGGCAGGTACCCAGCTCTTGTATAAAAATGGATAAATCTTTAAAAAAAAAAAAAAAAAACCCTAGAAATCTAACCATAGAATTAAGATTACCAGAGGGGAAGGTGGGGATTAGAAGACAAAGAGAGGAAGTAACCCAGTGGACTATGTTGGAGGGTTATTGGTGCTCTGATGGTTAGTGTGGTATGGTAACATGTTTCCTAATTATCTAGTAACTTTCTTTTTGCTTACAGCCTCAAGACATTCAGAAGACAGTATTAAAGGGAATCATTAATAGCCTGTTACGAGAATGGAAAGGGTAATTATAACTAATATTTAGCTAATCAGTACTGATGGTTAATTTACACATCCCGTAAACCTTGAATGTATCTATATATTTTACTTTCAGGAAAGATTTAATTGAATTATAATGAGAAACTTAGATCAGAAACAAATTATAAACCATTTATAAAGTTTTGTTAGAATTTTCAGAAGGATCCTTAGGTAGGCTTCAGAGGATCTGTGAGTGCTTTAAAATTTTGTATAAAATTTGTGTGCCAGATATATGTACTTTACAAAAATGGAATTGGTACATGAAATACCATGGAGATAGAATTTAACCTTGGACTTCCTAGTACCCAGGGCAAAATTTTTCATATTTCTAATATAAGGAAATGTAAGCTTAGCTGCTGAAATACTTTTCCTTGAAATTAAATATTGAAATGGTTTTTATATAAGGAATGATGGATAATATAATTGATAATATTTTGAAGTATAATTATGTAGAATACATAAAAATGTTCAAGTGTTTTGTAATATTAATTGTACCCTATGTATTTTAATAGCATTTTCTGATTTTCAAAGAAATTCATGATTTTTATAGAAAATTTAGAAAAGGCAGAATAGTATAAAATGTTAACATTTTGTAGTTTTTTTCTAGTCACCCTTTTGGAACAGTTAAAATACTATATACTTTCATTTAATATTCAACAGTATTCCCATTTCATTATTCTAGTAATAAATTTGCATTTTCCTTCAGCCATATTTTTAATGTGTGCCTAGTATTCTAGCATATGCATGTACCTAATCATTCACCAAGGGCTGGTCAATAAGGTTGTTTGTGTGAGTAATATCAGTGAACATTTTTGTACAAAAAAATCTTATTTCTGAATGTTCATTTAGAAATGTCCTAGAAGTAGAATTACTGCATCAGGGTGTAAATACTTTAACATGCTTAACTATATCCTGCCAGATTACTTTCCAAAACAGTTATGCCAGCGCACACTCCTAACAGCAGGATGTAAGTGCCTGATTGACTGAGCCCTCAATAGTATCGCATAACAAAACTTGACCTAAATAGATATGTGAAAAATGAATCCATTTCCTTAATACTAGTGAGGTTAACACTTGCCACTTATTAGCCATTTATATTTCTGCTTTAATAAATAAATTATGTAACTTTTTTCCATTAGAGATTTGCCCTTTTTTTTTTCCTGGAACTCTTGCTTTGTTATATTAGGAAATTGACCATTTTGTATTACGTGCATTTTCCTGTATTTTTGTTTGAGAAAGTCATTTACTGTCCTCTGAGAGAAAACAATCCTGTTATTTCTCAAGTTTATTGTCTGAAGACAGAAGGGTGAAGGCCAAATAGGACCTTAGTCAAAATATCATCAAAATAGAATCAAAAACATTCTGAAAAGTCAACCCATGCCCACATCCAATAACTATAAGTGATAGTGAAGTTTTAAAACAGGAAAGGGCAGGGAGGCAAAGGTGATAGTTAAGTGTTGGGGCATGAAGATAGAGCAGCATGAATGGCATGGAGAGCTGATCATGTAAATGGTGTCAAATAACAGAACATCTTTTGATATCATGACTATAGATTTTAAAATGGTGGGTATATTCCTTCATTTTACTTTGATAAAATATAAGCTCATTATTGAAATGATGCATATCAGATCTATTTTCTGCAAACCAAATGATTTAGATACATATATTATGCAGTCACTGATTTTGAAAACATAAGATTTATTTCTAATAGCAAAACTGCTAAATATTGCATTTAACATCAGATGAAAGGATTATTTAGCAAATGATGTTGAGAAGACTATTTGGGGGGGAGTCAGATTTTGTCATGTTCACTGAGAGTCCTTTTATGAACTGGTGTCAGCTCTCTTAACATTTACTATACAGGTTCTGTCCTGTTCTTCCTCCCCTTTAGTGTTTTGTTATTGACTCAGTATTCCTGTTCATGCTTCTGATTTTGTTCCTGTTGTAACTTTGCTTAGGGTTTTGTGTTTTACTTTTTCTTTTCTTGTAAAAGAACTCCTTTCAGTATCTCTTACAGATAGGGCAGGTATGGTGCTAATAAACTCCATTAGCTGCTCTTTGTCTGGGAAAGCCTTTATTTACCCTTTATACCTGAATGGTAATTTTGCAAGATGGAGTGTTCTTGGCTGGCAGCTCTTGTCTTTTAGGATTGTGAACATTTCATACCAGTTTCTTCTTGCCTGGAGGGTGACTGGAGTAAAATCAAAGGAAAGCCTAATTTGAATGCCTTTGAAAATTATCTTCATTTTGGTGGCTCCCTGTAAATTTTTTTATAATCTTTGATTTTTATAACAATGATGTGTTTGGTGTAGGTTATATTGCATTAAGAAGTTTGGGTGTTCTCTGTTTCCTGGATATTCATACTTATTCCTTAGGTTTGGGAATGTTCAGCTATTATTTATTTGAATAGGATCTCTGCTCCCTTCTCGCTTCACCTTTTGGAATACCTATTATCATTATGTTTTCCTCTTCTAATTGAGTGTGGTATCTTTCACAGTGGTCCCTCAATTTTCCTAAGTCTTATTTCTCTCTGGTTTTCTACTTGGGTGATTAGTATGTATGAATCTATTCCTGAAATTCTCTCCTCTGAAAGTTTAATCTATTTAAAGTGCTTTCCGTATTGTCTTCATTTCAGTCAACATCTCTCTTTGTTGTCTTTTAATATTTTCATTCACTTTGGTGAGGAACTCTTTTTGTTCCTGGATCTGCTTTCTAAGATCTTGGACCTTGCCTGTCGTTGACTGATTTTCTAATAACTCATTTAGCACTTTTAATATTATTGTTTTTGTATGATAAGTCCTCTACTTCTGTATCCTTTATATATTCCCAGGACTTCTGCTTTTGCTTTTTCATCTTTTGTTCAGACTTTCCTTGCTTCTTAGGCATGTGTGTTGCCTTGTTTACTTTTTCACAATTGGGATTTAGTTTTGTTTCTCTTCTTTGTTTATCCTGACATGAGATGGGGCATGCAGGGAAACTGGGGCTTAAATCCTCAGTCTTGTTTCAAGAATGGGGTAGGGACCTCCCTAGTGGTGGAAGGGGTTAAGATGCAGCACTATGAAGCTATCTGCAGCCATTGCAGAATGGGTTTGATTTGATCCCCGGCCAGGGAGGTGACCCACATGGCGCAGCCGACCTCTTCTGACTTGCCTGCTGCTCCCCTCAGCAGTGTATTTCCGTAGATCTGCCTGTTCTGTTCCCCACTCTGTCTCTGGTGAATCCTCTCAGCCCTCCGCACGTCTGGCCTGTACCCCAGTTCTTGTATATGTAAATAAATAAATCTTAAAAAAAAAAAAAAAGAATGGGGCAGCTTCTCTTCTCTCTTCACAGCATGCTTCATTCAGTGCTTCAGTTGTTTTAACTTCCAGCCCTCCCTCTCTGCTGCTCTGTGATACCATGGGTCTTGTCCCACCAAGCTTGCATCTCCTAGCAAGTGGTCCACAGGGCTCAAGCTCCAGGACCCAGTGGGCCCTGCAGGGCAGGCAGGCAGGGAGGCACCCGAGCTGGCTGTATGCTCTGTTGCTAAGTAATGGCTATAGGCAATGGCCACCACCACAGCTCCCACTGCAGCTGCCTCATGCATAAGGGACCCAGGCTGCAAGTGCTGTGTGTGCCCACTAGATTCTTTACAAGATCACTCTCTTAGTAGTTCCTCCCTCTTCTGTTGGGTTTGTGACTGAGCCCGGGAGGGTTCCACCTGAACCCTCCCCAATTATATTATTATAATTGATAATATTTTGAAGTATGATTATGTAGAATACATAAAAATGTTCAAGTGTTTTGTAATATTAATTGTACCCTATGTATTTTAATAGCATTTTCTGATTTTCAAAGAAATTCATGATTTTTATAGAAAATTTAAAATTGTTCACTTACATCCAGGTGGGGACTGGGGAAAGCTTTCCTTGCCCATACCAGCCACAGAATTCCCAGTGATCTAGACCAGACCTGCACCCATGCATGACTGCATTCTTTTTCTGAAAAATCCCTCCAAGGAAATTCAGCGTTCCCTGGTGCACCCCTTCGAGCCATGGATGGCCAGCGCCACTTGTTCTGCAGCTGAGTTACCTATTAATACTTTCCTGGCCATGCTGCTCTTTGCCATCTCCCTCTCCTTCCCTCCAGGAGTGCAAGTCCTGCATGGAAAAGTCCTAGGTTTCTCCGAGGGCACTTCAAAATCTTCCTGATGATGTCAGAAACATTTCTTGGATGAATAATTCCTAACTCAGTTTTTAGGCATTTTTCAGAACCAGCTTGGAGCAGGCACAGAGGGACCTATATTCCCAGCACTTTATGGACCTGGTACTGTCTCAATAATAATAATAATATTTTAGTCTAGGTTCAGACTTCATCATTTTTATTAAGTACTGTAAAATTAAGCATTCATCTATAACCAATTGTTTCTTTTTCAGTCCACGAACAAAAGATGATCTTAGAGCATATTTTATACTTTTACAGGTAAGATAGCAAGAATTTATTTGAAGTTGTCTAATTCAGATCTCAATCTATTGCATGTATAATTGAAACGAAATCAAGTACTAAGAATTATTTTAAGCAACATCATTGATATTTTTTAGAGTATAATTAATTGTGACCAGAGAATTAAAGTTTTAACAAATACATACTGGAAAGGTGAATATCTACAGGATCATATTTTAATTTGGTTCTTGCCTTTCTGCTGTGTTATTCTAGAACAAATAAAATAGAATTTCTTCCTCCTCTATTCAGTCTTTTATATATATATATAATTAGTTTTAATTGTATCTAAAACTTTACTTCCCGAATTAGTAGGTTTCTAACTTCTCCACATATTTTCAAAAATATTTAAATTATAATTCTAATGAAAAAATAAAATCGGTAGTTTATATTTGCTAAAGCAAAGATGATGAACTTTTCCTCTTTAGAGACACAGATTCATAGATACAGAAAATAAGGTAAGGTTCAGACAAATAAAAAGTAAGTTTTAGCTTTAATTATTTTTTAAGAAAGAAATGTTATTACCATAGCTAACATGCTATATTTGTATTATTTGTTACAATTTACTAAGTGTTCATGTATATTATCTCATTTAAAGGTAAGAAAAAGTTACATTAAGATATAGTGTTTAGTTCATTATTATGTCCAATTAAAGAAAAACATGCAGGGTAGGGATAGATGAAGGGGGAGAAAAGAAAAAAAGGAAAAGGGGGAAGGGGAAAATACACAAGAGATAGTAAAGAGATGTAAGGAAGGAAAATAGAGAGGTGAGGGGGATCAAGCAAAACTAGGAAAACAGGAAATATATGTATAGAAAGTAAAAGCTAGAAAATAACAACTGAAGCTCAAAGCTTTTCAGTATACTAGCCAGCAGTAAGCTTTGATCAGATCTCGTTCTCATGAGCCATCACTAGATAAAGTTAACAATTGGGGTCACCCCATAATTTTGAATTATCTGACTGATAAGTCAGTTTTGAAAAGTGCATGGTGCTCTCTTATTATTTATAATTGCAATTTATTTCTCGCTATTCATTTTTTCGTGACATTCTGAAATGTCCATTATGATGGAGTTTAAGATTTTGGAAATACAACTAGAGATTCTGCTTAGTGTACACAAGCGCTCCTTAAGTGTACCTTTAACATTTAAAAGTTGTCAGAGCTATTATGTGGTATTATTTTATTCCTTGTGAAATATGCAAGTTACTCATTTCACAGTAACAAAAATTTCACAGCTAACTTTTATGTCATTTTTATTGCTTTTTTTTAATCAAGGCGGAGCTATTTTTTGTTTAATTGGATGACAGCGGTTGCTCCCATTTTTAAGAGCCCTGAGCTAGGTATTTTACATACATTTTCTTTTTTAATGCTCAAAACAACCTTCTAAGTTAGATGTTATCATTCCCACTTTACAGATGAGGAAACTGATTTAATTAATGAAACAAATAAGATTATGCGTTAATGGATTTCATAATCACAAATTTAGTCTCCTGATTTTGCTACTTAACTCACTAAGCTTAGTGTTTTTCCTTTTATGTGTTAAAGTTTTAACAAAATTATCCTGACTGTCTTTTTCAGAATCCTCAATTTAATAACACATCTACGTATGTCATCTATGCTCACTTGCTACGACAAATAACTACCTTAGCGGAAGCTGATCATCATTTCCTAGTTCACTGGTTTAAAAAGTAAATCATTCTATATTTAGAACTTTTATAATCTTACAACTTTAAGTTTGATACTAATAATTTTATAATACAATTTGTTAAATGTTTTAGGTCTATAAAGAAGATAATTTTAATATCTGTTTTTCATATAAGTAACCATTTGGCTTGTGCAAGCTGTTGTTGAGATCTCAATCTACAGCTTTTGCTTTTTATGTAGTACATTCCTATCATTGGTTTTTTATATCTCTAAAATGGCAACTGGAGTTACTCAGACATTACTGTTTTAATTTGTATCTTATTTCCTATATGTACTTCAAAATCTCGCCATTATTTATGTGGTGCCTTTTCTATATCCAAAAAGTCTTTGTAAAATATAGGATAGTCATCAATATCAATTTATAAAATATAATACTTTTTCACAGAATTACACTTCTGTTAACAATTACTGTATGATTAATAAAAATTAAAGAGGCAAGATATCTCCAAAATTAATTTTAAATACAGTGGTTCTCATTACTCACAATAGCTGTGTTCTATAAAGTTGCTGTGAACACTGAACTGGCAGATACTGAGCCTTTGCTCCTATGGGAATTACAGGGTTAGTTCCCTGTAAGCCTGTGATCACATTTTCATCAACTGATAAGTGTGTAAACTTGCTTTTTCTGTATTTCTATTTAGATACATGTTATTTAATATAAATATTTGTTCATTAGCATGACCTCACAACCAACAGTACTATAATTCATTTCTGAATGAATTTTACCAAACACATATATTCTGCACAAGGCACATCACATCTTCTTGTACTTAGCCACTAACAGAACTTTAGCACTATATTTAGGAGGCATTTTTAAACAGTAATCACTAGCAAAAAGCACAAAATATTGAAAAACATCACACTCAATAGACAACATAAAGGACACTTCTTTACAGTATGAAACTTAAACAGGAAGACAATATCACCTAGTTCTGCCTTGGCTGGGAATATGCACATAGGGCAACTCAATTTTTTTGCCACTCTTTGCATATTTGCAAATGACCTTGAAAGTGCTACAGTGATTTGGGGGTTACAGTTAAATTTTGCAAATAGATGAATTTGCAGATATGGAGTCCATGAATAATGAGAATTGACTTGAATACTTAAAGTCTTAAAAATGTTTAATGCTAACTTTACAGTAATTTTGATGTTTATCTCTTATTTAAGAAAGTAACATTTTGCATTTTTCAGGTATTTAACAATTTAAGAAGTAGAATTTGAGGATATATTCTAAAACTCTATGCATATAAGATGAATTTTGATAGCTAACAAATATATTGCCAAAATAAAATGGGAATTTTGACTGGCATTATTTCAAAATTCTTACCAGATTATCCCAGAAGAGGTTCAAACAATTGGTAGAAAGATTGCTGCAATTTATTTCTTTACGTCTGTTTCCTGCAAAACCTGAAGAATTTCCACCTATAACGAAATGTTCCTGGTGGATCCCATCAGCATCAAAAGTGCTGGCTTTACTTAGTAGGTTTTGTTAAGTTACCATCTTTTCTCTTTTGTTAAATATAAGGGACATATTTGTAAAGATCTTAAAGTACTATATAGGCATTCTTCCATTTTTAACCATTCCTTAAAAATGAAGAGTTGTAGTTTTGTTTTGATAACAAATTTCACAACTTCTAAGCATTAAAATATTTTATTGTTCAGTATTCTATATTGTTGCTGTCAACTGCATATGACCTTCTAAGTACTGATTCCTAAGACAATAAAAACTCCCATTCATTCCTGAGCAGCACTAGGAGAAAAAACACTGATGGGGAAACAACATCAGTAGATAGCCTCTTCCCACTTCCTTTACTAGGGTATTATAATCCCCACCAAATTCTTTTATTTCTTAAGCAAGTAATTATTAGTTACAATATAACCACAATTTCAAACTTAACTTTTTTATTGGAGCTATAATTGCTTACTATAGAAATGCCTATATAGAAACTATATATGATGGGGATTCTCTGGTGGCTCATGGGGTTAAGCACTGCACTATGAAGCAATCCGCAGCCTCTGCAGCACGAGTTCAATCCCTGGGTGGCCAGGGAGCAACCCACGTGGTGCAGCAGACCTCTCCTGGCTCGCCCGCTGTTCCCCTCAGCAGTGTACTTCAGTCAATCTGCCTGTTCTGTTCCCCACTCTCTCTCTGGTGAATCCTCTCACCCCCTGCATCTCTGGCCTGTACCCCAGCTCTTGTATGCATAAATAAATAAATCTTTTTTTAAAAAAAAAGAAACTATATATAATGAACATTAAAAGTTCTTCATATCAGAGTGAATCATGTATGTGTTGGAAAAGATCATCATGTTAGAATTTATCTTTACAGATACTGCAAACAATTTTGTTCATCCTTCCCTTATTCCTTATACTGATTTCTATAATTCTACATTGGATCACATTGATCTCATGGAGGAATACCATACCTGGCAGAGCTTTGGAAATTCTCACAGGTACAGTCAAAAATTCATTTGATTACTCATCTGAATGAAATAATATTTAAAATAATGACTGGATTTAAAGTCTATATTAATAAAGTTAAAGGTATACATACCTTTATGTAAAACTTACAGTTTAGATATCTAGCCTTGAAATAATTCTGTTTCTTAAAGCATTTTCTTTTTGTTACATTTTGAATTCATTTATGTGTTAATTTTGGGTGTGTGTGTGTGTAAAAGCATCTTTTTAGGAAGGAAAAGGTTCTATCTTAATAGGTTCTATCTTAATAGCAGTCTCTTATATCTTCTTATTTTGTATGCTATCCCACACAGAGGTCTGCCAACTTTTTCTGTAAAGTAATAGATGGTAAAAGTTTTTGGCTCTTTGGGCTACACAAGCTATAGTCTACCATTACAAAAACAGCCTTAGATTCTTTTTGTAAATGAATGTACTATAAATGAGTGTGTCTGTGTCATCAAAAACCTTTATCTGCAAATGCAGGTGGTAGGCCATATTTGTCCCATGAGCCACTATCTTATTTCATATCTGAGCACTCAGAACTGATTAAGAATGCAGTTTCTGGAGACCCTGGTCAGTCTAGCAGGTATTTTCTTGGTAAAGTTTATTTTACAAGAACATTTTTTCTCCCACTTTAATTAATATGTAGCCAAAACACAAAACAACTCCAAGAGAAACTGTGTATATTTCATTGACAATTTTTTTTTTCTTTTATAGAGGCATGTTTTATTTATTTATTTGTTTGTTCGTCTGTTTCGTTTATACATGCAGTGGGTACAGTCAGAAGCGCGGGAGGGTGAGAGAATTCACCAGAGCCAGAGCAGGGAGCAGAGCAGGCAGAAGGACCGAAGTACACTGCTGAGGGGAGCAGCGGGCGGCAGGAGAGGTCTGCGCACCATGTGGGACCCTCCTCTGGTGGCCGGGGAGCAGCCGGGAATTGAACCGGAGCTGCAGAGGCTGCGGGCAGCTTCGCAACCCAGCGCTCAACCGCTGCGCCACCGGGGAGGCCCTTCATTGACAATTTTTAATACAGAACTTCTCTAATAACTACAGCATAGCATTGGTATACTAAGAATGAGTTACAAAGGAATTCTGATCCTGTGGGAAGCCAGCCAGGACTTAGCATAGGACCTGGAACCCTAGGGCAAATCATTTTTGTGTACCATTTGTGTAGCATTTTTGTGTACCATGCCAAGGGAGAGTTGAAATGCACTGTTACAAAGTACAGAAAAAGATACACACACACACCCTACTAAATTAATTGCACTTCTTTTCATTTCCAATTTTTCAGTTAGCACTTAGTGAGTGAAAAATATTATACATTAGTACTGAACATCTCACTGATTTTTAGCAATTTCATTCCAAGGGTAAAGTCATTTCACTTTCAGTTCACACCAAGGCTATCTTTTTATCTCCTCTCATAATACCTTCATTGCATCCAATCAAGTCACAAATGTGCTGCTTGACTATACTTGAATTCCAACTATAACTGATGGATTCCTTGCTGTCACTTCTGAAGGGAGTCTAAATCCTGACCTGTCATCGCTGCCATGCTAGTTCTCTCTAAATGAATTCTCTCTGTGTAGTTTCTGATTTTTTAAAAGTAGCATAGAATGAGCTCTGACCCAGGAAATAAATTATTTTCATGACTTTTAATCATAATGTCCTTAACAAATACATACTTTTTCATGTTACTATACCATTAAATACAGTTTTAACAGCAATATACTTTTTTCCCTTTTATTGATCTTAAATTTATTACTTTGCCTTTTTTTCACTGCTGTAATTATTGCTAGATTCCCTTATTTCTAAAGTTCGCACATCAAAAATACTCATATAATAATGAGTTCTTACTTTAATTTCTGCACATGAATTTTTTGTCCTAATTCTTCATCAACAATTCCGCCTCCTGGTTCTGGTCTCAGCCATATTTTTTCACAGGTAATGATATACAAGTGACTATATACAAACTGAAATTATTTGTCTAAACAACATAAGTAATTAGCACGTATCTTAGAACATTATATGTAGTTTCCTCTAGAGATTAAAGGCACTGAACAACTAGTCATGATACTTATTTCATAGGGCTATGGGGATTAAAGGAAATAAGGTACATAACATCATTTTGTAAATGGTAAAACACAATATGAAAGTAATGTTTTATGTCAACAAAAGGATACCTTAGGTTGCCTTAGTTTAACTTTGCTAAAAATACATCTTTTTGCTTTTTCTGTTTTCACTTATTAAGCAGGTTTTCCTTCTGTCAGTACCCATTCGTTATCTCCATAGCTGCAAAAAAAATCATTATTCAAAGAGACTCAGAACAACAGATGATAAGCATCGCAAGGGTAAGCCAGCTATGAAAACATATTTATGTTTACTATAATCAATATAGTTAATAATTTAATAACTAAGTCAAATGTCTTATAAATTTTTCTAATATAATCATGAAATGTTAAAAGAAAATTCATATTATACTTCCCTATAATTCATGGACATGCTTAACCCTATGATATGGGGAAATATAACCCTCATCATCTTTTCATTATATTATAAATATTGCAGGAAGGTTAAATGCCTCTCATAGCTCAAGTACTGAGAATTTGTTGGACATCCTTTTGTAAATCTCATATTCCAGCAAAACTTTGGCAAAAACTACAATGAGAACAAGTGTCTTTATGAGTAATACACTTAAGCCACTTTAACATTATTCTAAGTTTTATGAAAATCAAAGAGAAACAACCAAAATTTAGAAGATATAACAAAAGTTATAATCCTGGGAAAATGAAAAATAGTCTAAAGAAGGTAAAAGATGATTATTGATTCTTAGGAAACCAAAATACCTGGAGGCTATAGAAACTGGGGTAACAGGCAGGCAGGCCTAAGGCAAATCAGGAAGCAGGAAGTTTATCTCTGGGCTTCAGCACAGCACAATAAAATTACATATTACAGAGCTCTAAACTATTTAATGCTGATATGTTTTGCATATTTGCTTTTGTGACATTACTCAGAACTTAAAAAAATGAGGGAAGACTGTAGTCTCCTTAAAAGAGACACAAAATAGAGAAAAAGAAATTTTTTCCACGCCTTATCCAAGAATACAAAAGGAATCCTAAAACATAAATCATAATACTTCGAAACATTATAAAAATAAAATTGTTCATTCTTTAGTAATTCAGTTCCCAGAGAGTATTTTCTTCTATAACAGAGGAAGACAAAAGATTAGAGTGGTAGGAAACATCCCAAAGCCAGCTTACACCGAATATGGGAATATCAAAAGGTACTTTATTGCTTGCATGTGCCAAGGACATTCCATAGCCACACTAACCCCCAGAAGAACTAAATTTTAAATTGTATATTTAGCAGAAGTATTGCTTTATTTTGGATAGATACTGGCTTAAAAATTAGTCTACACACTGTGGGCCTCCCCTGGTGGCGCAGTGGTTGAGCGCTGGGCTGCAAAGCTGCCCGCAGCCTCTGCAGCATCGGTTTGTTCCCCGGCCGCCGGCGAGGATACCACAAAAAAAAAAAAAAAATTAGTCTACACAGTCATTTTGACATTTTCTGTTATTTGCATTTATAAAGTATAACCTGCCTTCTTAGTACTTTTCCACCTTGGACTACGATATTTCTATTTGCAACAAAAAATCTGAGGAGCGAGTAGTTTATCTAAATTTCTCTCTTCCTCAGAGAAACTTGGATAAATTTCCTGTGTCACTCACACTTAAGATACCAAATATCTTTATTTATGGAACTTTTTTCTTCCAGTATAGACTGTCAAAAGCTAAGTGTTCCACAGAACATTGACACAAATGTGTAGAGATTGAAGAGTCAGTGGCATTATCAGTCTTGTGGGTATTTCCCAACATTTTAACTTGTTAAATACTATACCACTTGGAATTAATGTCTGGTTACTATTTTGACACAAGGACAGCCATGTAGTTACTATAATCAAGAATTTATATGGTATAATCTAAATTACACCATCTATATTGCAAAAGAGATTCCTTAACCTAAAAATAATTTTCTCATCAGACTGAATCTGAAATTTTACAATTGTGGGGTTCTTTTATTTGAAGATTTTTCTATCAGAGGTGAATTCCTAATAGAAGTAGCCTGTAAGGCTTTGTGGGGCCTTAAAATTTTATCCACTAAAGCAAATTGCTGCATGTATTTAAAATGCCAGAAATAGTCATCTTTTATCTAAACAATAATTTGTTTTCTTTGCTACCAAAGAAGATAAGGTAGACTATGAGGACTATTTAGATAAATGAAATATACAAGAATGTAGAGTTTATGATTGATACATAGCATTCATATTTTAATGTGTTGTTTTTTACACTTATTTTTTATATTTTGAAGAGATGTAAAATACATTTTTTAATCATCCATATTTCCATTACTCATAACTATTATTAATATTGTACTAAATATTCTTTTGATATTTTTCTGTTACCTTTTTTAAAAGGCTACAGAGCTGAAACAGTTATTGCAAACATAATTTTGTTCCCTGCTATTTATAGTTGTACCTTCCTCAAATATTTTTCATGTTCTTTATATAATTTTTTGACCATTTTTGATAGCTGTAGTATATTCCATTTCTAAATTTTCACTTTTATAGCTAATGCTGTGATGAATACCTTACCTGTATAAAATATTTAGTGTTTAGAATTGCTAGAAGTGGAATTACTAGGACAGAGGGTATGAATATTGTTAAGGTTTCTGATAAGTGTTAACAAAGTACTTTTTAAAAGTAAGCAAACTGCTTTGAGAGTAAATTCAGTATCTAAGGAAGCTTAAGCCAAGTTTAACATCAGAAATACATACCTTATTTCAAATGTTTCCATTTTGTGTTTGTATTTATTAGACGGAAATAAACCAAAAATTGCTATTTAAGAAATGAGACAGGGAAAATATGATGCAACTTTCTTTACTATAGAAGGTGAATTATTTTTGGTTTTTGATTTCTGAACCCATTTAGTTTCACTGTTCCAAAATGAAATAAAAAAGCATTTTCATAAATCAAAATGTGTCTAATTGATTTTATAAGTTGTTCATATAAAATGTTTTAAATGAAATTGTAGTCTAAAAAAAGTTAATATTTGCCTTCTTTTTTAATTAGCAAAGTCTGGTGGATAAAGTATCTCGAAGACAGAGACCTGATATGAATATGTTATTTCTAAATATGAAAGTAAGACGGACACATCTTGTTAGCGATTCACTTGATGAGGTATAGATCATTTATTCCAAAATCGTATTAAAACTTTTATAAATCTACAATATGGTTTATTACTAAAATCTTATTTTGTATTTCTGTATGCCAGTAAGTGTGCTTCCTTATATTTTGATACCATAATCAGTTCCTTATCTGAAATTAAGCCTTATATTCATTTTTTATATGCTTATTAATAGTTTGTGGTTAAGTCTACAGAAAAGGTTTTTATATAGAACTTTTAAATGAGTATTTCATGTTCCTGAACATGTAACCTGGATTCCAGACCTAACCTTTGTTAATGGCTAGGTATGAAATGAGTCGTTTTATCTTCCCCAGGCCTCCTATTATTCATCTAAAGAGGTCTGACCTAAAAGATATATTGTTTTGGGTCTGTCCAGGTTCAAACATACTCTGATTGTATGTATACATATTGCAGAGCTTCATGTGTGTACAGTCCTTCAACCAGTTCTTCAAATAGCTATTAGAAAATGATGGTTGACTTAGTGGGGATTTCTTAAAGTTCAGTATTGAAGAAAAGTTAAAGTAAATTATTTTATATTGCAATCTGCTAAACTGAAAACTTGGAGGAAATACACCAGGAAGCAGTACCTGATCTTTCAACAAAACAAAAACAGTAATACCTAGTTTATACAGTACCCAGTAAATGGGATAGATGCATGCATGGATGCATGGATGGAGTTTTGTGACACTGTAAATAAGGTAAAGATGCATAACACATTTCCCAGAATTGAGAAAGTTAATTTCCTTGTTATTCCATTTTGTTCTCCTCTACTATATAATTTCTTCAATTAGTTAACCCGGAAAAGAGCAGACTTGAAAAAGAAATTAAAAGTTACATTCGTAGGGGAAGCTGGTCTGGATATGGGTGGTTTGACTAAGGAATGGTTCCTGCTGCTAATTCGTCAAATTTTTCATCCAGATTATGGTGAGAATCTAATTCTTATGATTAGTGTTTCTTCATAATTGTTAAATAGTCACTTTTATGTTTAACCTACCCTGTGATTTTTGTCAACTATAAATGTTCAGTAATTTTTAAACACTATTATTTACATTTTAAAAACCAATTTTTGATGATCAAAATGTTTATTATCCTACTAGAATCCTATACAAAATGCATATGACAAATATATGAAAGTATATATTTGCAAGGAAACATCCACATCTTTTCTGAGTAAGCCAAACGCATGAAAATTTAATTTGTCTTTGAAATAAAGAACATTCAAAAGATGGTTTGTAATAGAACTGTTGCTGAAATGTTTTCTTCTAATTAATGCACTGATTGTTTTAATCACTTATGTTTATGAAATTATGTTTCTTTTTAGGCATGTTTACATATCACAAGGATTCCCACTGTCATTGGTTTAGCAGCTTTAAATGTGATAACTATTCTGAATTCCGATTGGTTGGAATTGTATCCTTTAAACTTTCCACTAGGAGGTGCTAACAGATTAGAGATTTTATTTAATGTTATCAGAATTTTGGAAACTTCTCATTAAGCATTCCATTCAAATTGAAATTCCTGTCAAATTTAGTATTAGATTTTCAATAGCCTGTATTATTTGCTACATCACTGCTATATAACATCAACAATTAACTGAAAGAATGACTTAGTTTATGTTTTGAGATAAGGACTGAAAACATCTCAAAATAGAAATGGTTATTTCCTATTTCATATATAACTCAAATTGGGTGAAATGTAAGACACCCTTTTAAAGATTTTTTTTTTACACAAGAGCCAGCGTACAGGCCAGACGCGCGGGAGGGTGAGAGGATTCACCAGAGACAGAGCGGGGAACAGAACAGGCAGACTGACTGAAATACACTGCTGAGGGGAGCAGCGGGCGAGACAGGAGAAGTCTGCTCGCCATATGGGTTGCTCCGAGGCCGGCAGGGATCAAACTGGCACTGCAGAGGCTGTGAATAGCTTCACACTGCTGCACTCAACCGCCTGTGCCACCAGGGAGGTCCTAAGACACCCTTTTAAATGTCGAAATATCTTTCCCATTCATAATGAAGTATTTTTCTGTGAGTTCTTTTACTTTGTGTTTATTTCACTTAGTTTCTAAATCAAAATTGTAGAAATTAAAGCTAGCTTTTTAATATGCCCCCAAATCCCAAGATTTCCATAAAAATTAAAAATTGAATGTAATGGGAGTATCTAATATGGTATTATTTTGTAGTTTTTAAAAACTACTTAAATCCCTTTACTATCCTCTGATCCCTACCAGGCATATTGGAGAGGGCATTCCCCCATTGGGTAAGAGACTGGATAAGACTCCTACATTAGCTTTATAGATTCTAAGAAATATTTTTTTGTGGAAGAAATGGGGAAAGAATAAATAAATGAGCAGGCACTGAAGATGCATAGGTTTAAAAGAACAGGAAAAACCTTTGCCTTTAAGAAGTTTACCACCTAGATGTATTACAGGGCAGGGAGGGGGCACCCCTGAACCCTCAAACCTGACCATTTTAAATACTGCGGTACGTAAAACATTCAGTGGAAAGGAACTTTAATGCAATTAATGTGCAATACAGAAAAGGGGAAGAATATACTTTCCAAAGCAAGCACCCAGAGTTACCCATCCTCTTGTGGGTAAATGCCCAGCCTAACAAGATTGGCCTAAAGCAGGGCCTCTGAGGCATTTAAAGCATGCCACAAGTCTAAAGCACCTTCTGGTAGGTACCCATAGAAAAGAGTCAGAAACAGCCAGACAAGTCTGGAAGGAAAAGAACAAAATCAAAATCAAGATCAACACTGCCCCTGTTAACCTCCCCACAGGTCTCTCACCCACATCTGTTTCAGCTGGTCCAGTACCAGAAAGCAAGTGCAGCTTCTTCACATGTCTCTCTACTCCATGTGCCTCCTGCAGGTCTCCTTGCTCTCCATCCTTCCTCCCCTCCCCCCTTCCTGCTTCAGTCAGAGCAGGCTAAAATAAAATAACATACTTTTGCATATAATAGTGTCCGGTAGCAAATCCTTTGAGCCTCATCTATTAAAAACCTCCCTTCAGGATTACAACTTTAAAAACTTGTTTAGAGAAAAACACTTAGATAATGTTATATTAATAGATCGTCATCAGGGGTAACTAGAGTAGAATTGTGGTTATTATCACTATTGCTATTACAATTACAGTAGCATATTGAAGCTTATTTTCAACATCTGCCTCTTGAATACACTGCTCAGTGTGTTGATATAGTTACCTATACAATAGCATATCTATTTATTATTACTAGCCTTCATTCTGCCTTACCAGTTTTTTAAAATTGTTTTTCAATAATTTATCCAGCCCACATATTTAGTACCATGTAACTGATAGATGAATAACATATAATTGGGCAAAATTTACAAATATCCGTAGCTTTTTTTTTTAACACTGTAAGTGCCACATTATTAAAGCCTTTCAGGCATTACTGTAGGAAATTAATTGCCCTGTTAGCTTATCAACTGTGTGTAACCATACATTTAATCAGTTCAGTTCTCCCTTTAGATTCTGTATTTAATCTTAACAAAGCTAAAGTGGATTGCCAAAATCAGTAGTGTATTTCGTAGTGAATTCTGTTGAATAAATTGCCACTGCTACTTATAAAATGCCCAACATCTTTAAGTTTAGAAAATATGGTTTTACGTTAATTTATAGAAAAGTATGAAATAGCTATCAATCATGATCTTAGATAAACTTTTATAGGAAAATCATTAAATACTGCCAGGTGAACACCTCCTTTAACAAGATGCTTGGTAATCAAGGAATTTGTTATGTAAAATAAAGGAAAAAATAAAGGAAGTATGTGGGATTGATTAGAAAGGCAGTGTTTGATCTAAAAGAAGTATGCAAGAAATAGACTGATGCATAATTCAACACTCATTTGTTGTCATGGATTTTATGTTAATGCTTAACATTCAGTATGCATAGCTTATGGGACTAGCTGTTTATAACAGCATCACCTTGGATATTCGTTTCCCGCCCTGCTGTTACAAGAAATTATTGAGCCCTCCTACCGTTCCTAGTGATCAAAATATACCAGTAGGCATCTGCAGTGTTACCACTGACGATTTATGTCAAATTATGCCGGTAAGTATAAAATTATTAGCATCTTATCCTTTCATGTTAAATCAGCTTTCTTCTACCTGCACAGCCTCTGCTTCTAATGCTAGTCTTATTTTTTTAAACATGGTTTCCTTCCACCTTTGTAATCCATGTCCTTTTTCATCTAGCTTTCTCCTTCCTAATAGAGACACATAACCCACTTTGCAACACTCCTGAATGTTTGCAGCATGATAGAACTGGCATAGAGTTTTGAATCTGGGCTTTGCCACTTACTAGCTCTTTGAACATGGATAAGTCGTTGAACCTTTCTGAGATCTGATCTCCTTATGTAAACAATTGGGATGGCAAAACTTATTTATTGGGGGGTTTACATGAGATAGTAGAAACACATAATACTTGACTGCCTCTGTGGCTGTTTATTAAAATGATACATACGCAATAATATCATTACAGTATTTGCCACACATCTTTTACAATACCATAAATGAATTTTACTTATCTGTCTCATAACATTCCACAGTTCAGAAATTTATTTCTGATCAAGTTAAATCCAAGTTAGAATTTGATAGACAAATGGATAATATACACCTCCCTCTGACACTCCCCTATTATATTTTTTACAGCTGAGTTTTGACACCTGTTGGTCAAGAGGGAATTCCTGGTAATATGCTTAGCACTCACCTGGATGCAGACATTCTTTGTTGCTCATTATGGGCCTATCTAAATATCTCTTTTAATGGTCAGATGAGTTTAGTATAGGGTTGGTGCCTTCTGTGAAAGTTGAGAAACCTCTCCAGAACATGTGTTCAATTAGAAAGCTACTCTTCATTCTACCCAAGAGATGGCAGAGAGGGGGAGGATTAATAGTAGACACATTTTTTGGAGGATGGTTTGGTTTCTTTCAGATTTAGAACCTAAATCCACTTTTATGAAACTCAATAGAAATATGACAAGATAGCATGCTCTGATTTAAAAGCTGAAAGGCTCCTTTCTGTAGTCTTGGATCTGTAATGTATAATACGCTAGCTATGATCCTAGATGATTCACCTAATTTCTTACTTATAAAATGATGGGGGTAGACTAATCTCTGAGTCTAAAGCCTACAGTTCAGAATAAAACAGATCTGAGTATATAACTTCATGACCTAATGATTTTATATTTTGTCACTAAAAACTTAATCTTTGAAAGAAGATGGTAAGTCCTGTTCCCTGGATTCACCTACTAGTCCCTGAAATTCTTAATAAAAATCACACTTCTCCCAATTATGATTTTCACCATCCATAATTTTTATTAGTAATTGCAACAAATGATATCTAATATAGCTTAGATTCGCTTAAAATTTTCTAGGCTTAATGGAATGAAGAATTTGTTATGTAAAGTACATAAGATCATTGTAATTATGCAATTCTTTATCGTCTAGTTTAATATAAAAGCCATAATTTTTTATAAAACCTGAATTTTTTTTCAATATTGGGTTAATTTTTCTCATTTTAAATCTTTGTTCCTGGATAACATCAGTTGTAATGTAGGAAAATTTCTCCCAGTGTTCTTAGGAGAAAAGGCCATTCTAACTGAAATGTGACTAATATTTTTAGGATTCATCTTTTAAGCATAAAAACTGTGGGGGGTTTTTTGTTTAAAAAATTAATTCTAAAATACTATCAGATTTTTAAGAATATAAACTGAAAGTGAGAAGTACTGCAAGTTCATAAATAGTAATGTTGCAGAAAGCAGTGAATTATAATGGAAATTATACGCTTAGCTCGCTGCACCAGAAAAGACCTCAGACCACAATGGTTTGAACTGGATATTTTCCCCTTAAATGACCTTTTCCAATGAATTTCTTCAAGCTTTTCACATGGTAGAAATAATTAATGAGCATTTTGTGCCCTGGAAAATATATCTCAAATATTAAATTTATTTTAAAATCTGAGTTTCTCTACTGTGTCTCACATGTAAGTGAACTATAGTAGTTCCGCTTAATTATTTTAGACAATACTATTTGATTTAAAAACATAGATAACATATTCCTTTTTACAGGAATTGGCCCATGGATTAAGTGAACTCCTATCATATGAAGGCAATGTTGAAGAAGATTTCTTTTCAACATTCCAGGTACTATTCAGGGCAAATAGCTTAACGTTAACTGCATTTTGTATACAAAAAATGCCATTTGTTATTAAACATCCATCATTCAAAGGGTGGGTAAGGACTAAACAACAGCTACCATACCTTATCTTAAAGGATTTTAACCTGATAAAGTAGACCATGAAGTAAACATGTGTACATGAACAATAAAGTGCTTAAATTCACCAAGGGGAAGGATTCTGCTAGGCAACTAGCAGATTTCCTTGACTCAGTTACCTTCTTGGAACTTTCACCGTCTAAATATAAGCCTTTCCTGTAGCTTCAGTACAATACAAGAAGTAAGGAGCAAAAACTAATGGATCAGACCAAAACACTCTCATGATTAGGAGAAGGAAAGTATAGTAATTCATATAGCCCCAATACTTGAATATTATCTAAATGGCCACACTAGTTTTATGAGCATCAGTGAAATATTTAACTGTAAATAGGGGTGAATTAGGACCCTACTCTTTTTTTACCCTGAAATGCTAATACAGATATCACAAAAGCTTAGTCTTCTATAGTTTGTAAGGGGAAAAAAACCTTTTTTCAAGCCTTACTAACCTATTCATTGATGCCTGTTATTGTAGCAACCATACCAATAAATTATATTGTGTTGGACTCTCCCATCAGGTTTTTCAAGAAGAATTTGGAATAATTAAGTCCTACAATTTAAAGCCAGGTGGTGATAAAATTCCAGTTACCAATCAAAATAGGAAAGGTAAGTAAAACCAATTTCTTAACTAAAATGCATTAGTTTTAACTATTTACTTATAATACTTAACAGCTCAAAAATTACTTTCCAGAATATGTACAACTTTATATTGACTTCCTTCTCAACAAATCCATCTATAAGCAGTTTGCTGCATTTTATTATGGATTTCATAGTGTATGTGCTTCAAATGCTCTCATGGTGAGTTTAAAACTTTAAATTATGCTTTCAGTTACTTTGTAATACTATAATATTGACAAGTAATTTCTTCTCTATTTTAGTGGATAAGCTTTTTCTATTTTGAAATAGAAAATGTTCTCTACTTTCTAAAGCTAAAGCTGGAAATAAAAATAGTTCTCCTATTTCAGCCTTAATTTTCTAAAGGGAAATATACAGTCAGATCCATTCTTTACTCTCTGTGCTATATCTTATATTGATTAGGACTTCAAAAAAATTTTCCCAAGCAGAGTGGATAAAGAGATTCCATGGACTCTGGCTTAATACAAAGAGGCAAAGCACAGAAAATGGTTAACAAGCTCCAGAGCAAAAGCTATCACTTATTAAAATATGTATTTATTTGTTTTACCTATAGGAAGTAGTTTGTCTCTAGGATCCTGAAGGAGTCTGTTGGTTTGACTTGACTTAGCCTTGTGAATATGGGTCATCTGCTCTGTAAAACACCTTGTTGGAAATATAAGATAAAAACACCATTTTCTAAAGCACCTGTGTTCTTCACCCCCAGCTAACTACAGCATACCTCATCATGCCACTTATCTCTCCACTCAGTTTTATTCTGAGGGTTTGGAGGTCTTTCATTAGAATAATTTTTCATGGGAGAGTGCTTTATCACACATTCAGCACCTTTGAAAATGGAGTGGTTTATTGAGCGCTAATTGAGTTTTGTCTGTTGTGGGGGTGGAGGGAGGGAAAGTAAGAATTAAATGGCATAGTATGGTCTCTATTTTTAAATTTTAATCTCTGTAGGTGGGAGAAAACCTATATAGGTGAAAAAACAAGTGAACTACAGTAGACAGACTATAACCAAGTACCCAAACTCGGAGTGCACACAGAAGGCAGCAGGCAGACCAGTAGATGCTGTAGTACCTAAGAGAGTTTCAAACTGGATTTTGTAGAAAGTAATTTGGATTCATGCTTAGTCATCTGCTTATTTTTCTGTCTGCTAATTATTATGCAAAAGAGGGAACCTGATAGTTTGATAAAATTTATAAACTTTCAGAGGCAAAAATATGTCACCTTAGAAGGAATGTATAAATGGGAATTTTTCTTTCTTTACACATGCAAGGCTTGATTTAGTAGAAGTCATGATTTTTGCATTTGATTCAGTGAAAATAGCTTCAATTTCACTATTTAAAGTCATTACTTTTTTATAATCTATTTTGGTAAATTATTATTGGTAGCTGCTTCGTCCAGAAGAGGTTGAAATTCTGGTCTGTGGAAGTCCTGAGCTAGATATGCACGCTCTACAGAGAAGTACTCAGTATGATGGCTATGCGAAAACTGACTTAACCATAAGGTAAGCTCTTTCTGCTTCTGGGAGTGAAGTGGTTGAAGAGAGAATGAAAGATAATGTTATTTATTTGTATAACTTACAATCTTGAAATAATTGGAGGCTATTCAATATGACATCACTTAGCAGTCCCCTTGGGACAAAGTAGTATGTTTCTACAAATATAGAGACTTCACGTTATTAAAAAAAATAGCTTTAAAATTTCAGGAATACTATGCTTAAAAATATTTTATAGCACTTAGACTAATGATTTTATAAAAATGTTATCTTTATAATAATGTTAGTCAAAAATCTAATTTACATAGAGAAACCTGTCATTCCTTAATTTCACTTTAAGGATATTTTACATACAATTGTGTGAGGAAGTTTTTCCCTAGAGCTTATTTTACATTACTTTATTCTAAGCTACAGGATTTTTGTCAAGACAGTTTATGTAAATTTCCTTTGGTATTCTCTAGGTATTTTTGGGATGTTGTGCTTGGATTTCCTCTTGATCTTCAAAAGAAGTTGCTACATTTTACTACAGGAAGTGACAGAGTGCCAGTAGGAGGAATGGCTGATTTGAATTTTAAAATCTCAAAGAATGAAACATCTACAAACTGGTAAATTTCCAGATAATAATTTTATTTTTGCTCTATAGGCTTTGCTAATAATAATTGGAGTTAGAGGATTCTTTCACTTTGAAGTGATTTTCATAGAAAAATCTTGGGAGTAAACATTACCTTGAAATGAGATAAACTATAGCATAAAGTTCTTTATTAACTATAGCTTAAGACATTCCTACACTAACTGATAATTCCTTTCCATAAATTTTTTAAGTTAACTGCTTTGTTCTTTTAGACTAGCTCACTTTTAGTTGTATATTGTCTAACCTTTATTTTTATTTAAAGGTGTTTTTATTAAAAATATTAGGAGTGGGCCTCCCCGTTGGCACAGCGGGTTCAGCTCTGCGCTGTGAAGCTGTCCGCAGCCTCGACGGTGGGAATTCGATCCTGGCTGGCCAGGGAGAATCCCACATGGTGCTGCAGACCTCTCCTGTTGTGCCCACTGCTCCCCCCAGCAGTGTATTTCAGTATCATCTGCCTGTTCTGCTCCCTGCTTTGTCTCTGGTGAATCCTCTCACCCTGCCGCGCCTCTGGCCTGTACCCCAGCTCTTGTATAAAAATAAATAAATCTTAAAAAAAAAAAAAAATATTAGGGGAACTTTGGGGGGGGGCTTTTTGTTATTAGTACTACAAGTAGTACAATTCATACTTCAAGTCCTCCAGCACAGTCCTAGTACTAGTCCTGCACTTTTTAAATATGGTGCTCTGCATATGAAAGGGATGATGATGGTGGCTTTAAATTATTTAAATTTGTGCTGATCTACTTCTGTCAAATACCTTGTAATTTCTAATGCTGATTTGAATAGACACAACATATTTTTTTCTTTTTACCCCATATATTTCTGATTTCTTTTTTTTTTTAAAGGAAGGTCTACGGTGGAAGAAGCACAGGTTTTATTTATTTATTTTTTAAAGATTTATCTATTTATTTATATATACAAGCACTGGGTACAGTCAGAAGCGTGGGAGGGTGAGCGAATTCACCAGAGCCAGAGCAGGGAACAGAACAGGCAGACTGATAAAGTACACTGCTGAGGGGAGCAGCGGGCGGCAGGAGAGGTCTGCCCGCCATGTGGGACCCTCACCCAGTGGCAGGAGATCAAACCAGTGCTGCAGAGGCTGCGGGCAGTTTCGCAACCCAGCGCTCAATCCCTGCTCCACCAGGGAGGCCCCCATATATTTCTGATTTCTCTCAGATCTTCCTTTCATTTTTAGAACTGGAATCTGTCCTTTGCTTTTTCACAGCTACTTGGTGTAGTTACTTTTTGCCTTGAAATTCCTAGCTTATCTAGTCTCCTTCCTCTTCTGCCTACTCAGTCTCCCCTTTCTATTTCATCCTATTAAATTCTGTTTTTTAAAACACTGATTTGCTCATCAGTTTAAGTACAGAGCTCTAAAGACTGTCAAATAAAGCTATGTAGCCTTCTCTCAAATTTACCATGCTTAGTCATCAGGTTGTTTTGCTATTCCTTAGACACACCTTTCTTCCTCCCTCCATACTTTTAAGCAGTTCTCTTTACATGTCATTATCTCTCTACTCATGAAAATTCTACCTCTCTTTAAAAACCCAATTTAACTTTGACTGTCTCTGTAAGGTCAAAAGTCATAATTTCTTCAATGAACTCCTCAATAATTTATAGAAGTTATGTAACTAATCATTTTGTACTTTTTCTTAGTCATTTAATCCTTCAAGGCAAAGGTCTTCCTTGATAAACCTTTGTATTCTTCATGTAGCCACACATATTCAATGCCCACTAAAATGTTTCTTGAATTAATATGTAAGTGAACATTATATTTAAAACATAAAACAAATATATATATATAAAGTTAAGAAATTTAAAGCCCTATACTGAAAAAAATTCAAGAGATGCCTTTTAAGATTACAATTTAACAGAAATTAATATTTCAGAATATATTTACAAAAATATTGTCAATTGAAAGATAATATTAGTAATGCATTTTCATAAAAAAGGTGACATCACATCTAGACTTTTCCTATTATTATTTCAAGGGTTAGTTTATAAGCTCACATGGCTTAGGCACTAACCTTGAACAACTCTAGGGTTTCCAGTATGAAGTGCATATATGTTAAATATAGTCGACTATCAGACAAATAACATCACCTTTAGACCCACTAGATTTTTTTGTTTAATAAGAATGTTAGATATTTATATACTTAAAGTAATGGTTTTGAAGTCAGACTGATCTAGGTTTGAGTACCAGACCTACAGCTCTACCAGCTATATAGCCTAGACTAGATTACTTAGACTATATATTCCCATGTTTATTCTGCCTCATAACAATCACTTTTTACATTGCTTTAAGGTTTAAATTAAATGAAATACATAAAAGAACTTAGCATGATGCTTATAGATGAAGCACTAATTTAATGGTGATTCTAATCAGAAAGTCTTACAATACAGGAGACTTCTCAAAGTTTAAGTTGTAATCAGTTGATCTTTTAAATAAATATTCTCCTTTTCTCAGGGGTATTCCCCATTTTTATTCATTGACTTCCCTTACAACTATTCTGATGCAATAAGCTTCATAAAGGGTCCAAGATATTTATAGAATTCTATATTCTTGACTGAAGATAAAAATACACCAAGTAAAGGAGTAGGGAATCTCATCCAAAAGATTGAAAGGATGCATGCTGCCAATGCGTTGAGGGCAACAATGATAAAAATGTGGCTATCAAGTACCCAGACATGTTTTATTATTTTTTTGACAGTCAAGGCTGAAATAATAATAACGGATATATTATTTACTTACTATTCTGCTAGGTGTTTTATGTTGGTAGCTCTTTTAAGCAACCCAGTTGCATACTTTATGCCCTATGGTGGCTATGAGGAAACAGGTTTGGAGACATGAAGCAATCTGAACAAGATTCCATAGCAAGTAAAGCGGGGGAAACAATATTCAAATTTTGACACCCAAAATAATACCTCTAGAATGAATGTTTCATGAGAGCAGGGACATTCACTGTCTTATCTGGAAACCAGGCCCCACTATGTAGAATGGTGCCAACTATTTGTTCACTGAAAGAATTAAAATGAGACATCTCTTCGCATAGTAAAATAGATTTCAATGTGTGTATACCAGTGTTTTGAAAGTTGCTTAGCAATAAGTCATTCTCTATGAATCTTAAGATTTAGTATCTTTTTAAAAAATTTTCCCCAGGTTGCCTGTGGCTCACACCTGCTTCAATCAACTTTGCCTTCCCCCCTATAAGAGCAAAAAGGATCTGAAACAGAAATTGATCATTGGAATTTCAAATTCAGAAGGTTTTGGACTTGAGTAATCTAAAAGACTTGAAATACATTTTATATGTAGCATTCACTTCCCTCTTATTGTGCCTTTAACCTTTTCATGTTTGTCTCAAACACCTTGACTAAGCTCACCAACTTTAGAATAATGATTTTTTTAAATCTATTATGAAGTATGTTCAGTGGAAGTAGAGAAGGCATAATTTTCTAAAAACAGAAATAGCTTGAATAAGGAAAAGACCAGATTGCATACGTAGGTGTGGGTCCAGTTCCTCTTTTATATAGCACTTTATCATTTTCCATAAGTAGTTTGTCACAGGTATTCCACTGGGAAAACAAAGTACAGTAAAGAATATATTAGTGATAGAGTGGAACCCAGTGGCAACACAGCTACATTATCATTAATGTAAGGCATGTAGCCATATTTTCATATAGAGGTAAACAACAGTATAATTGCAAATGCAATTCACAGGGTTTTTTGATATACTGGCTTTGGTCCTATAAGATTCTTTTCAACTGTTGCTGAAAAGCATGTAAATAACTACATAATAGCCTGAGAATAATGGGATTTTGATAGTGCCATTTATTGCTAAAGATTTATTTTTACAAAGTAAATTCTGGATTTTAGATGTGTATACAGCTTTTACAAATCAATAAAGATGATTGTACAAGAGTGTAACTATTTTCAGACTAATTGGATTTAAGGTTATATTCTTTTAAGTATTATTGTTAGTCTGCATGCACATTGGCAGTAAACTAGTTACTTTTAGTACTCTATAATATTTGTATAATGATCACTACTTCTTAAGGGTCAGAATATTAGAAAGGAAATCAGATCTAACTAATCATTGATAAATTAAATCAACTACAAGCACAAAAGAAAACTATTTTATATATGTACTTTGATTGATGTACAAGGCTTAATTTCTAACATTTTTTGACCACCAGTTATACTGAAACACTAATTTTTGGAGAAGATAGAATAAGATATGAATACAGTGATAACATTTGTATAATAAAATGATGTAGCGTGGTGTAAAAATAAAGCTGAACATTCTGGCCACAATGTTTGTTTTTCACTGGATTCTGAACCTAGTAAATGCAAAAGTACCCTTTTTGGAGTTTCTAATAAAGTAGCATGTAAAAAGAAATTGCATTTTAAGTCGGACAATAAATGGGTTTTCTTTTTATTTCTCAGTAAATGAAGCAGTTTTATTCGCATGTTACAAATATTTCCAAATCAATTGTCTTATTATACTTTGAATAGCTTTCCTTCAGAAAATTCTGAAGATATATTTGCAATAATAATGAGCCAGCCTTTAAAGTGCCAGCATATGGTTCACATGCAAATAATAGTTTCCTAACATTTTTTCTGAGTTACACTATTTTCTTATTGCTCTGTTTCCTGCACCCAACCAGCAGAATTCTTTTAGGGTGGAGGAATTAGTCAACTTGTTCTCTCCTGCACTTCTGAGGCCAATTTACCTTTGAGGAAAAGGAGTTACTTAGTCTACTATTCTCCTTGAAACAGAAGTTACTCTACTTTTCCATTTGAATATATTATTTATAGGATTTTTTCTCCTTAAAAAGCTTGGGAAGCCTAAGAGTTAAAGGAATGTTGTTTTGTTTTGTTTTGTTTTTTGCTCTATTTTTAATCCATATGCAAATAAAACTGCTTCTCTCTTACACTGCTTGAACTAGAAAGTAGGATGTCTATTGTAGGTTACTAGTAACTAATAAGCACAAAAGAATTATGTATAAGAAACAAGATTTAAGTGTTTTAAATAAAATAAACAGTTTTTATTTGATAGAGATGGAAAATTGTGTTGGCTTGGTCTGCATGTTTAATGATGTGCTTGTATATCGATAACTTTGTCACTTTTAAATAAGTACACAAGCAAGCCAAATTTTTCAATGACAGAGTCCATAAATAACTGGAAATTTTTGTCTGTTGTTATTAAGTTGAAATTTATAAACATTTATCACTAAATTGCACATTGCCTTTATTTGTGCTGTTTTTGGTTTACAGTGTAATAATACCTCATTTTTTAAAAAACCACTACTGTTATATTTTGTTAATTTAAACAGCTAGAAAATTCATGTAGTTGCTTTTTTTATATGTAATCTGTTAATGAATTCTTGATTTTTGTATCTGCCACAGTAAATGAAAGCATTACATAGTATTTATCAGTACTTGCAAACTGTTCTGTCCTTTTTTAATCTTTGTTTAATCATATTTTTGTCTGTATGATCAGAAGTTTTTAATAGTCCCTCATTTTTGTACAAATCTGTATTGTATTAAGTTGTTAATTTCCAGATAAAATTTTTCAAATATTAAAGTTATACAATCAGTCAGACTTCAGTTCATTATTTGAATATTAGGCAATTAAAATCATAAGTTAAAAATATCTTGTAAATGTAGACTGTTCTCTTCATTATACTATCTCTTAAACTAGTGCTTAGGGAAATTGCTAATACACATATATTTCAAAAAATGTGTGTTGATGCCAAATATGAGCAACTTCTTTAGCATCCTTTTTGGTATGAAACACTGTACATTCAATGTTTGGATGATCACACAAGTATTCTGCGAAATAAATGTTATAACACCATGGAGGCTGCCTACAAATGAACTAAGTATGACATTTCATTGACCAAAAATAAACAACTTCAGATAGTGAATATTCCTCCTCAAAATCATGAGTTTAGTCTTTTTTCCCCTTGCCCACATTTCCTATGTGTAAGGGAAGGAGATTATGAGAATGTAGGAGAAAGTGTGATTTAATGTGTGTAAGAAAGATGTAGGGTAAGTTTTCACAGGATGAAGGTATAAGATCAATTCATCCAAATGGCCACAAATTCTTTAATCCAGAGTAATAATTAAGAACCAAGTTGTGGAGTCAAACTGCCTGTGTTTAGGCTTACTTCACTAGCTGTGTTTCCTTGGGCAAATTAACCCTCTCCCCATGCCTCAACTGTAAAATGAAAATAGTTGATAAAATGGGCTTAATCAAATAATACAAATAAAATGGATACAAAATAAACCTAGTATTGCATAGACAAGATAGTTGGGAGGATTAAATGAATGAAAATGTATAAAGCTCTTATACAAAGCCTGGCATATAGTAAGCAATATAATATGATACACAAGAATTAGTGCAAATGGGGTAACATCTTACAAAACCTGCTTTGGGAGCCTTCTGGATTAACTACCTGACAATGATATGATGACAGATTAAAGAACACAAAGTGGTTTTCAGGTATTAAAATTGTGTTTGAACATAATTATATAAAGCCAATATCGCTCTGAAACCAAAATCTGACGAAAAGGGCCTCCCTGGTGGCGCAGGTGGTTGAGCTCCACACTGTGAAGCTGTCTGCAGCCTCTGCAGTGTGGGTTGGATCCCGGCTGGCCAGGGAGATTCCCACATAGTGAGGCAGACCTCTCCTGTCTCGCCCACTGCTCCCCTCAGGAGTGTATTTCAGTCAGTCTGCCTGTTCTGTTCCCTGCTCTGTCTCTAGTGAATCCTCTCACCCTCCCACACATCTGGCCTGTACCCCGGTTCTTGTATAAATAAATAAACCTTTAAAAAAAATGCTGTCGGGGTACAAAGGAGAAATATTAAAAAAAAAAAAAAAACTGACAAAGACATCACACAATCACACACACACAAAAATTATAGACCAGGGGTGCAAGGGTTAAGTTGCAGCCCTATGAAGCTATCCACAGCCACTGGAGCACGAGTTTGATCCCCAGTCAGGGAGGTGACCCACATGGCGCAGCAGACCTCTCCTGTCTCGCCCACTGCTCCCCTCAGCAGTGTGTTTCAGTAGATCTGCCTGGTCTCTCCCACTCTGTCTCTGGTGAATCATCTCACCCCTCCCCCATACCTCTGTCCTATACCCAAATTCTTGTATCCATAAATAAATAAACCTTTAAAAAATCATTTCCTTTGGAGAAATTTCAAAAAAACATTATTGAAAAATAATTACAGACCAATATCCCCGATGAACACATGCAAAAATCCTCATCAAAATCCTGGCAAACCAAGTCAACAATACATCAAGAGGATCATACATCATGATCAGGTAGGGTTTATTCCAGGGACCATGGTTGGTTCAACATTTAAAAATAAATCAGTGTTACTCACCACATCAAAAGGAAAGATAAAAATCACGATACCAATCGATGCAGTGAAATCTTGATAAAATTCAATATCCATTTATGATAAAAACACTCAAAAAATTAGAGATGGGTGGAACATACCTCAACATAATGGCTATATGTGACAAGCTCAGAGCTGACATACTCAATGGTAAAAAATTGAGTTTTTCCTCTAAGATGTAGTACATGACAAGGATGTCCACTTTCATGAACACTACTATTCAACAGAGTATAAGAAGTCCTAGCCAGAACAATGAGGTAAGAGAAAGATATAAAAGGAATCCAAATTGGAAAAGAAGTGAGACTATTGGGCCTCCCCGGTGGTGCAGCGGGTTGAGCGCGGAGCTGTGAAGCTGTCCACAGCCTCTGCAGTGCGGATTCGATTCCCAGCCAACCAGGGAGAATCCCACATAGCATGGCAGACCTCTCCTGTCTCGCCCGCTTCTCCCCTCCGCAGTGTATTTTGTCAGTCTACCTGTTCTGCTCCCCACTCTGTCTCTGGGAATTGTCTCACTCTCCCGTGCCTCTGTCCTGTACCCCAGCCTATTGTATAAATAAAAAAATAAATCTTAAAAAAAAAAGAAGACTATCACTATTTGCAGATGGCATGATAATATGCACAGAAATCCCTAAAGACTTCACTAAAAAAAAAATTGAAATAATAGTATAAATCAAATACAGTAATGTGGTAGGTTAAAAAATCAATTTACAAAAATAAGTTGTATTTCTATTCGCAAACAAGCCAGAAGAGGAAGAAATCAAGAAAACAACCCCATTCACAGTTGCATTAAAAAGAACTAAATATGAGTAAACTTAGCATTGAAAACTACAAGATATTGTTGAAAGGAAGACTGCACACACAAGAAATGCAAAGATAATCCCTGCTTATGAGTTAGAAGAATGATAAATTGGCTATCTTACCCAAAGCAATAGACACACAAGAGGATTCCATCAGCATTCTCCAAAGAAATAGAACATAACTAAAATTCATATAGAACCACGAAATATCCCAAATAACGAATGCAATCCTAACAAAAAAAGAGGAAGTGGTGACATCACACTCCCAGACTTCAAACTTTACCACAAAGTTATATTAATCAAAACAGTAAGTACTGGAACAAAAACAGACAAACAGAACAATGGAATAGATTGAGAGCCCAAAAATAAATCTGCACATCTCTGGACAGTTAATCTATAACAAAAGTGCCAAGAGTATAAACTGGAGAAAGGAGAGTCTGCTCAACAAATGATGTTGGGAAAATTGGGCTGTCACATGCAAAAGAAAGTACATCACCATGTCACATCTTATACAAAAATTAACTCAGAATGGATTAAAGACATGGCTGTTAGACCTGAAACCATAACTACACAGAAGAAAACATAGGTAAAACACTATACAATATTGGCTTCAGTGATGTCTTTGTAGATTTGTCTCCAGCAACAAAGAAAACAAAAGTAAATATAAATAAATGGGACTACATCAAACTAAAAAGTTTCAGCACAGTGAAAGAAACAATCCCTAAAACAAAAAGACAGCCTACTGAGTGGGAGAAAATATTTGTACATCATACATCTAACAAAGTGCTGATATCCAAGATTGTATATGAAGTTCACCCATCTGTAAAAGCCGATGGGTGGACCTGGAAGGGGTAATGCTAAGCAAAAGAAGTCAAAAGAAAGACAAGTGCTGGATGGTTTCACTTATATGTGAGGTATAGAGAAATAAAACAGTCAGACAAAGCCATAAACAATCCCTAGAAATACGATTGTAGGTTTGAGGCTACAAGGTAGGGGGGCAGCGAAGAAAAAAAGAGGGGACACAATGGACTATGGTGGAAGACTATGGGTGCTTTGGTGGTGGGTGTAGTGTGGTCACGTGCATCTGAGGAGGTATGACCCTCTGAATCATACAGTGTTGTAAACTAATGTTGCCTCAATTTAAAATAAATAAATTGACAAAAGATAGAAGGTTAATTTGCAAAATATTCAATACAGTTAGTAAAATAAGCATGTCTCATAATAAAATGTCAATCAAAGCCAGGAAAACAAATTATGTTTGGAGAATCTTACTCTAGAATCTGTGCTTTAGAATTTTTCCTTATAGAAGACTCACTATAGGCAAGGGTTTTTAATGTTATTTTAAAGATGTGTAGCAAGGTATAGTTTTAAATTCAAAAATAGATGGGCATTTATTTTTAATGAAACATTTCAAATGTAAAGAAAATAGATTAATATAATAAAAATACCATATCCCCACAACTCAGGTCAGGCAAATGTTAACATTTTGCCACATTTTTTTTTTAAATATAAAAAATTACAGATGGAGTTGAAGTCCCTTTTTGTGCCCTTCTCCAACTCCAATACACCATCCTTTCCCCCATTACGTTGCAGCTGGTATGAATGTCTTAGGTTTGTATCATCCATTTGTCTATCTGTAAACCTTATGTAGTTTTGTTATAGTTTCATATCTAATAGCACATACTACCCTCTGACTTTTTGCACTCAATGTTGTCTTTTGTAGATTTATCCCTTATACGTTTAGATAAATTCATCTATTTTAATGGCAAAATAAGAATCTTAAGTGAACATACCACAATTTGTTGATCCATCCTCCCACAGACTAATGCTTAGATATTTTCTCCAATATGAACCAGGCTATGGGGAGCACCCTTGCCCTTGTTCAGCATATAAAAGTCTCCCTAGCTCACAACCCAGATCTGGAATAGCTGAATCATGGAGCATATCTTGCCTCAGCCTCACCAGATACTAGCCAATCTCTCTCCAGAGTAGTGGTTTCAGCATTAATTTCTACCATGTTATAAGAGCTGTCATTTCTCCACCCATCTCCTTATGTTGGGTTTTGGCTGACCTTGTCTTGCCAATCTGAGCAGTGTGTTTTAGTTTACCTTTCCATTATTTGCTGCTGGTGTTGAACATCTTTTGCATGTAGGCCATTCAGATTTTTTCTGTAAATGGTTAGTTTAATCTTCTTTGCTTAATTTTTTTCTATTTTTTTTTCCTGATTAGTTTTTTGGGGTTATTTCTTTATTCTGGATATTGATCCTGTCTTAACAGTTTGGAGATATATTGCCTAGTTTGAGTCCCAGATCTGCCAACGACTATATAACTTTCAACAAATTGTTTAAAATCTCTTTACCTCAATAAAAGTCTAATTGGTCATCTGTAAAATAGTCATGTATAGCTTACAATTATTAAATAAACTGATATATAAGTGTACATTGGTATATATTTGTGGGTATACCTATTTGTATATAGGTATGTACCTTATATATGTAACAGTCAAGTTAAATAAGTTTATAAGTACACGTGTGTACACATATTAGATATATAGTTACATATAAACTTAATTAATATGTACATATGTATATAAATAGTTATATTTATGCCTGACCCATAAGCATGTTTGGTATATTACTATAATTATTATCATCATTACGCTTACTCATGCATTATTCATGCATTGTAAACATCCTAATATGTGGCCTGCATTTATCTTTTATAAAACATTATTTTATTTGATATTTGTTTTGATTTAACCACATATTTATTATTTCCTTGCGCACAAGCTCCTCTTCTATTGTTTTACAATTTTGTTCCTCCTAAATTATTAGAAGCTCTTATAATGAGGGTTGTTGGTAGTAAATCCTTTTTTTCATTTGTCTGTAAATGACTTTTTTTCCACCTTTATTTATGAAAGATTGATTTGTTTCCTTGTGTGATCTGCAATTTTGTAATTTTGCACTTTTAATTTAATTCTGCATCCTGAATAGTGCAAGAGCAGACTAGTTTCATGGTGTTCTCAACCAAGGCACTACAGTTTCCCACACCAATTTTTATATTAACTTTCTAGATGAGGGCTCCTTTTCCATTTGTGTAAATATGGACCCCATACCTATAGAGACACAGGTTGGTGTTTGACAGTAGTTTTTCTATGCCCTTTTCATACACTTAGTACCCTTTTTAACTCTAGACTTTATAAAATGGGGTCAATTTTGACTCTTCACCTTGAATAGCTTGAGTGATGTCTGTTGAACTGAGATGGGCATTAAATTCACTAGCAGGTTCATCACCCTTACTAACTCACATCATCCTGCTTACTACTTTTGACTTCATTTCATCCTCACTTCCTATAGTTAATGAATTCCCTTCCTTTCAATCATCTATATTGATTTATAATTTATATTTTCAGAATTTTATAGATACACCTTTATAGTAGTAAATGACCTCTTCCATTTCAACTCAGCCTATACAAGCATTCCCACTGGTTCTTTTTATTCCATCCAATACAATAAACTTTTAAATACTTTGTTCTTTGTAATTGCACCAATATTTATTCATTGGTTCATTTAACACTTGTTTATTAAATGCCTATTATACTTCAACTGGAGGTTGATCTTCTCCCCATACATCACTTGCTTATTCTTTACAGATATAAGATGCTGATATGATTCTGAATACTTACAGTGCATTGAAATGTGTATCATAGCAAGAAAATTTCTCCAGGATTTTCATGGCAATCATGCAACTCAATGTTTTCATGTCATTTAAATATTTCTTCTGAATCCATGGGTATATATACAATAGGACCATTAGGCACTACTGAGTTAAGCTATTAGGCTTTTCTGTAAGTCAACTTGATTTTTCTGTGCACACACACACAAATTATAACAAAAAATATATAATTATTTCAGGTGGATTTTTCAGGGAGCAAAATCTGTACTGTTCTATTCACATATATGCTGCTTCTACTTATTACACTTTGAATATGCCTTTCTTACTTGTCTATTTCTGTTACTGGCAATCTTACTCTGATTTGCTTGGCTTGTAAACATTGGTCTCATTTTGACTTTTCCTTCTCATCAATCTCATGTCAGAAATCTTCATTTTTATAGTGTTTCTCCAACCATACCCTTCTTTCTACTCCATTTCTATAGCCTCCTGTTTGGTTTAGACACTCTCCCCTTCATAGCTAACTGTCTTCCTTACTATAGACATAAACTTCCACCACTTATCCTAAAATCCCTACAGTTAATTTTTATAAAACTCTGATTTTTCTTATGTCCTCACTATTAGGTATCTAAGTTATACCTGGTACTGATCTGATCACCTTCCAATTTCAAAGCTTACTTAGCATCTCTTTCACTTTCATCTTGCATATTCCTATTATTAGCTTACAAAAGGACAGCTCCTTTGTTATGCCTTAAACATAATTTACTCAGTCCTATCTTGAACAGATGAGAGTTTGAGGTACTCTTTCTGGTTCCTCTACAACCAACCAACTTCCCCTTCCCCTCATCCCCCATTCTATGCAATCCAGCTCAGGTCTTCTGCTCTCCACAACCTCCCCAAACCAAAGTGTTCTCTCTTCTGCCAAACCTTGCCTTGAACCAACACCACCTCCCAGACAAAAAAAAAACTAGCTAGAAGGCAAATGTCCCTCTTTTTCACACCCATCCACTTGTCTTCACTTCTCAGGTAACACAGTATTTTCAAACTTGTATGTGGCTTCAACATGAACATAACAGCTGCTTGAGAACAGAGGTATTTCCTGGGTTTCCATCTAACATGCAACACAGAGCTGGGTCCAGAAACTCATATAAAATCCCACCTGACTTAAAAGTGGAATTGCTGGATCATAGGATAGTTATATTTAATTTCTTGAGTAGCCTCCATACTGTTTCTAAGCAGCTGTACCAAATTATCTTCCTACCAACAGTGCATAAGTGTGCCTTTTTCTCCACACCCTCACTAACACTTATTTCTTGTCTTTTTGGTACAAGCACTTGTTACTACCTCTAGGTATCTATCCAAAAAATATGAAAACAATAATTCAAAGGTATACATGCACTCCTGTGTTCATTGCAGAACTAGTCACAATAACTGAGTTATGGAAACCCAGATGCCCATCAATATGATATGATTTCATTCGTATGTGGAAGATAAGAAAAAAGGCAAACAAAAAATAAGCCCTTAGATTCTGACAACAGAACAGTGGTTACCAGAGAGGAAAGATTAGTGGGGGAGGAAGAGTAGGAGAGGTCTTTTGGGTGGCTCTGGAGGGTTAGTGGTGCAGGGTGCAGTATCATACTTTTGAAGACATATGAAGCTGCACTCATACTTCTGCCTATAACTTTTTTTTTATAAATTTTATTTTTATATTCCCCATACAATTGCAATCCCCCCATTCTGAACCCAATCCCTCCCCTCCCGCCCCCCACCCCCCAAAAAGTGTCTCTGGTTCATAGTTTTTGTTGATTTTGATTTTCACTTTCTTATAGTTATTCATTTTCCTGGTCCCTTATTTAAGTTTTCTAGATCCCTGCTATGAGTGAGACCATCCGGTATTTTTCTTTTTCTTTTTGGCTTATTTCACTGAGCATGATCCCTTCCAGCGTCATCCATGTTGCTGCAAATTGCATGTGTTTATCTTTTTTGAATGCTGAGTAATATTCCATGGTATATATGTACCACATCTTCTTGATCCAGTCATCTATTTTTGGGCATTTGGGCTGTTTCCAAAGCTTAGCTATTGTAAACAATGCTGCTATAAACATAGGGGTGCAGGTGTTCTTTGGAATTGATGTTTCTGTGTTCTTTGGGTAAATACCTAGGAGTGGAATTGCTGGATCCTGTGGAAGCTCTATGTTTAGTAGGTCCAGAAATCTCCACACAGCTCTCCATAGTGGTTGGACCAGTTTGCACTCCCACCAACAGTGCAGGAGAGTTCCTTTTTCTCCACAACCTCGCCAACATTTGTTGTTGCTATTTTTTTTTAATATGTGCCATTCTCACTGGTGTAAGATGGTATCTCATGGTAGTTTTGCTTTGCATTTCCCTGATTGCAAGTGATGTTGAACATTTTTTCATATGCCTGTTGGCCATTCGCATTTCCTCTTCAGAGAAGTTTCTTTTTAGTTCCTCTGTCCATTTTTTGACTGGATTATTTTCTTTGTTGTTGTTGAGTCTCATCAGCTCTTTGCAGATTTTTGTGATCAGTCCTTTATCATTAGTGTTGGGTGCAAAAATGTTCTCCCAGTTGGTGGGGTTTCTCTTTGTTTTTGTTATTGTCTCTTTTGCTGTGCAGAAGCTCTTTAATTTGATGTAGTCCCAGCTGTTGATCTTTGCCTTCACTCTCACTGCTTTGGGTGATGTGTCTGTAAAGATGTCTTTGATATGCAAATCACGTAGTGTTTCGCCTATATTTCCTTCTATGTATTTTATGGTTTCAGGTCTTATGTCTAGTTCTTTAATCCATTTTGAGTTGATTTTTGTATATGGTGTGAGGTAGTGGTCAAGCTTCATTCTTTTGCAAGTAGCGACCCAGTTTTCCCAGCACCATTTATTGAACAAACTTTCTTTGCTCCAATGCATAGTCTTTGCTCCTTTGTCAAAGATTAGTTGACCATAAATCTGTGGGTTTATTTCTGGATTTTCTATTTGATTCCATTGGTCTGTATGTCTGTTCTTGTTCCAATACCATGCAGTTTTGATGATTATGGCTTTGTAGTAGAGTTTGAAGTCTGGGAGTGTGATGCCTCCATTCCCTTCTTTTTTTTTTTCAGGAGAGCTTTGGCTATTCGGGGTTTTTTGTGATTCCATATGAATTTCATCAATAATTGTTCTATTTCTTTGAAGAATGACATTGAAATTTTGATTGGAATAGAACAATCCAAAAGATCAATGAAACCAAGAGCTGGTTCTTCGAAAAAATAAATAAAATAGATAAACCCCTTGCCAGGCTCACAAGGGCAAAAAGGGAGAAAGCACAAATAAATAGGATAATAAATGAAAGAGGAGAAATCACAACGGACACAGCAGAAATCAAAAGAATTATTAATAACTACTATGAACAGTTATATGGAAACAAGTTTAACAATCTAGAGGAGATGGACAAATTCCTACAACTCTACAATCACCCAAAGCTAGATAAAGAAGAAATAGAACACCTAAACAGACCAATTACAATTAGCGAAATTGAAATGGTAATCAAAAACCTCCCCAAAAACAAAAGCCCAGGACCTGATGGATTTACAAATGAATTCTACCAAACATTCAGAGACGAATTGGTACCTATCCTTCACAAACTCTTCCAAAAAATTGAGAAGGTATAATACCTAACACGTTCTATGAAGCCAACATTACACTAATACCAAAACCGAACAAGGACAACACAAAAAAAGAAAACTATAGGCCAATCTCCCTAATGAACACTGCTGCCTATAACTTAAACAATGTTGTGTACCAATCTTACCTCAAAAAAAAAGATTAAATCTTACCTGACTAGTAGACTTGGCATATGAAGCATTCATCAGATCAGTGCAGTGAACCAGAGACCTGTGTGGATAAGAGTTTAATCTTTAATTCATAGCCTGACTCACACAGACTGGCTCACACCTGTTTGAAGACTGAAGACAGTAAAGACTTCAGTGTGTCAGCATCAGGGCCTTCCAAACCCCCACTTACCTCCATCTTCTCATCATCATAGACCTACCTTTCCTTTCCGAACTACAAAATGTCTTAGCCTGCCCACCTCCAATAACCAAGTGGTTCATTCACTAAGTAAGACCAGTGAGCATTAGTGGCTATCATACATAAACTGTGAGGGGTGTACTGGGGTGGGGAGGTTGCAGAGTAGCTATGCTATAACCCCAGTTTTGAGTAGATATATGTGTGTGTGGGTATGTATGTGACTATGTGTGTATGCATGTTCTGAAAAGTCACATTGCACTTATCACAGTGCAATGTGATTTAAATAATCTTTTCTGCTTGTGCTATTTAAACTTTTCTGCAATGAACACTTCATTTTTTAACCAGTTATCTAGTACCCTAAGATCCTACAGAATATTAACTGAAGGAGTAGAGATGAATATTTATTGATCACCTGTGACTCATGAGGCAATTTCTGTACATTGTTTCATGTTTCACTTACTCTCTACAACAACTATGTAAAACTGATGTGATCTTCCCCCACATTACAGATAAGAAAATTGAAGCTCAGATACGCCTAGAGCTTATCTAAGGTTACTCAGCTGTCAAGGAGCCAAGGCAAAATTTGAACTCACATCTGACTCCAAAAATCACAACTTTCCATTTTATATGCACCCCCCAATTAGTGAGGCGTTTCAGAAACTTCCACATTTAAACTATTCGACTGGAAGTGAATAAAATATTTTCTTACTGATTGGAACAGAAGTCAATCCAGCTGGGTTCTAGTCCTAAATATGACATGAATGGTTATAACCTTAGGTGATTTCTTTGTTTGCCTTTCTTCTGTTTTCAAAAGAAAATGAATATTTTCAGAGTTTTTAAAATTTAGTTCAGAATAACAATTTCCTCTCTGCCAAGGAAGAAATTAAATCTATAATAGTGACTAGTCAGAAAACCCTGACAGAGAAAATACTTTATATCTGACCACCTAGGATAAGGGCAAAGCAGTAATTTGGAGGGAAACATAGAACTCTAAACATATTTAATACCCAAAGATAAAAGTAAGGGCTTCATCAAAAAATAAATAAAATCTCAGAGGGGGCATAGGTAACAAAGAAAAAATAAAGATAGATGCATCCGCTAACATAAGTTAGAAAACATGAAAAATAGTATATAATTGTGAGATGAACCCAAAAGCAGATTCCTTGAAAGGGCTGATAAAATTAATAAAACTTGTAAATATTCATCAGGAACAAAGAAAAAACACACTAGATTAGAAATCAGAAGCAGGTGCAAATAGCAAAGGATGCTACAGAGTCCAAGTTTATCTTGTTCAGCAGAGGCTACAGCTCTTTTACTGGAAGAAAACAGGTTTCATTAGGAAAATGTCAGAGGCTATCCTCACAACACCTGCCAGAAACATAGCTAAGGATTTACCCTGCAAAGAAACCGTCTATTGGATATTCATCACACTTGGGGTTCTTCCAGTTCTGTTCTGCCCCTTAATCTAACCTCTTCTCTGAACTCCACTTCCAAATTTCAGCAGCTACACCTGCCTCCAAGATGTGGTCACTTGCATCTCAGATCCCCTTTCTTCTGTTCTTCCTCTGCGTCCTTCTTCCTCCTCTACCTTCCTTCTCTGGTTCTAGAAATTGTACCATCCACTTGGCCACCCCAGCTTAGCCTGAGGCACTGTTTTCTATCTCTCTGTCCTTTGTCCTGGTCCTTTTTAATTCCAAGAAGTTGTCTAGCTGCATCAATTCAATTCACAAGTTATCTTTTTAGAAGTCCAGGCCTTGACCATTGTAAAGGCAGGAATGGACACGGTGAAGGTTTTCTAGGATCCCATGCAGACCGGGTAAAGGAGCAGTCAGAGTCCTCAGTGGGTTTTTGCAGGTCTTTTATTGGGGTTCACCAGGCATATGGCAGGCAGGAGTGCTGGGGGGCCGGGAGGCTGGCAGTCCTCCCAGCCCCCAGCAAATCCTCACTCTATCTGGGCTCTCTGGCGTTCTCTGCTTCTGCTGCTGCTTCTTCTCTGCTTCTCTGTCAGCTTCTCTTTCAGCTTCTGCTGCTGCTGCTGGCGTCCCCATGACGCCGCCCTTAAAAGCCCAGTCTTAGCCCAGGTGAATCCCATCTACCTATGTCCACACCCTACTCCAGGTGCCCGCCATCAGGCATGCATTCAGGACCGCAGGGTCTATCATCTATCCTGATGGCGGGAGGGCAGAAAAGCCTGACATTTTCTTTACCCTACAACCACCTAATAATTTTATTATCAGAGCTCCAATTTGGTCTTTCTGAGGCCAGTCTCTCTTCCTTCTCAAATCCATCTACACACAACCTACCACCACTCTCACTGACTATTGTTGACAACACAACGTGAAAACACTGTTTACCCTTAGTGTCTATGCTTCTCCTTCAAGTGCATCTAATCCTTCCAAACAGAAGAAAACTTGTAAATGCATGAGAAGAGTTCTAAAAGAATATTACCAAGAAATTGTGTGTCCATCAAGTTGTCCTTCAAAGAAACAATACACATTTTTGAGCGAGCAAGAATTTAGGGAATACAGTCCTTACAAGTCCACCTTAAAAAAAAAAAAAACCACTAAGTAACAAAATCCATGTTATAAGTTGCTGAGTTTTAAATATAATAAAATGAAAGCAAACAAAATATTCTATGGGGTAAAAGAAACCGTATATAGGACAAACAAAACAGGTTCTTTACCATCCTCAACCTAGGATAAGGATATGGAGCTGCATTTTAAAACTCACTTCTGAGTCAAAATTAAAATTGAATCCTGGGGCCTCCCTGGTGGCGCAATGTTTAAGACCCAACCTATGAAGCTGATCCGCAGCCACTGCAGCTGGAATTCGATTCCCAGCCAGCCAGGGAGCAGCCCACATGGCACAGCAGACCTCTCCTGACGCCCGCTGTTCCCCTCAGCAGTGCATTTCAGTCAGTCTGCCTGTTCTGTTCCCCACTCTGTCTCTGGTGAATCCTCTCACACACCCCATCCCCGCACCTCCAGCCTGAGCCCCAGCTCATGAATGCATAAATAAATCTTAAAAAAAAAAAAAAGAATTTGCTTTCTGTCCCTTCTCTGACTAATGCCCCCAAGGCAGGCCAGCCGCTTTTTGATAGATAAGAGTCTGAGTGCATTGAACCACGTGTTGCTGGATGATGGATGTATGCACGCCCCCAAAAAGCCACACAAGCGCTGCTCTTAGTCCCCTGGGAACCTCCGCCCCGCCTGGACCTGGGCAGTGCGGGCTCTGGTCCCCCCGCAGGGAGCCGCCCCCCGCTAGGGTCTGGGGAGGCAGTGAGGGGGGGAAATAAGTCAAGGTAAACGATATGCTCCTATAACTGATAGATGTCCCAAATTCAGTGACTTTGTATAACAGAAATTCATTTCTGACTCACTTAACAGTCCTGGAAACTGGCTGGTAGTTTCACGGCAAACAACTTTGCCGAAAAGCTTCACTGTTTGGGGGCTTTTTTGCGACATAACCAGTTGGCCGTAGAGCAACGTTGCCGTAAAAGAAAAGCGCACCTGTACCTGGCTGACGGCTTGGTGTCATTTCTCCATTAACAAATCAATCAATTTAATCTGTTTAAGCTTGCTGTCAGTTTGGTTTCATTTCCCCATCGATGACATAAGAAGCCAGTTCTGCAAATTGATGTTATCATTTTCTAGTACATGATATACGATCTGGCTTTACACTTCCTGACTTTCCATTGGCAGTAAATCTGATCACAGAAAAATACAAAATGTGTATAACACTATGAATGAATAAAGGACTTGGAAGACAGATACAACTTAGGTACAGCCAGCAAAAGAATTTCAGTTCTTTGAGCAATATTGCCGTAAATACACAGACGTTTGTTAACAGATGGGACCATTTTGTTTTTTTGCTATGTATTCATATTTGAATATTCTGGGGGTTTTTTAAATAAGATTTATTTATTTATGCATGCAAGAACTGTGCTATAGGCCAGAAGTGTAGGGGGTGAGAGGATTCACCAGAGACAGAGTGGGGAACAGAACAGGCAGATCCAGGAGCACTGGGCAAGTGAGGAGAGGTCTGCTGCACCATGTGGGTAACTCCCTGGCCAGGAATTGAACTTGTGCTGCAGTGGCTGCGGATTGCTTCATAGGTTGTGTCTTAACCCCTTGACCACCAGGGAGGCCCTCATATTTGAATATTTTGTCTCCCATCTTTTTAGTTTTGTTGTTCACTTTCTGTGTTTAATCCTGACCTTCTGAAAGACCCTCTTGTATTTTTTGTTCTTGTAGTGCCAGGAAGGCACAGAGCAGGTTCTCTATGGATCCGAACAGCAGCGTAAAGGAGGAATCCTGGATCCCTTAATGGCTTTTTCAGGCTTCTAATGATCTTTCTACACCATTTGTAGTGAGGCAACCAGGTGCAAGGCTGTTAAGGAGTCCCCAGGGCAAGGAGGCTGGGACCGTCTCAGCCCCTCGGGGGGATCTTCACTCTTTCTGGGCTCTCTGGCATTCTGTCGTGGTTTCTCCCCTGGTCTCTTCTACACTCTGCCATGTGGTCTTCTGCTGCCACGTGTCCTCTGCTGCTGCTGCTGGGCTGCCCTTATATGCTCAGTCTCTCGACTCAGTTATGCCCAGTAACACACAACCACACCACTCTCCAGGTGCTGATATCAGGCATGCATGTGAGACCACAGGTATTGATCATTGATGATAATGGCAGGAGGGTGGAAAAAACCCGATCACTTCCATTTACCCTACAGATCTTTTCTCTCTTATATCAAGGTTGTCTCATGGTCAACTAGTTATGTGACGAATTGCTTGCAGCAAAACTGCTTGAGGTAAAGATGTTTACAGAGAAATTATCTGGAAGCATGTTCAGGTCAGTAGGACAGTTCCCCTTCTCTTGATCCTCAAGCTAATTCCATCATGGCTTCCCCAAGGGTCACTGACATCTGTATCCAGGGGACTGATGGAGAAAACATAATGGATCCACCAAAAAGATTTTTATGGGCCAGGCCTGAAAAATAGCACACACTGCTGCTGCTCACACTGCATCAGAGAGAATCCAGGGACATGGAATTTTAGGATGAATTCTTGGGAAACTCATGCTGACATGCGGCTTGAGGATGCATGAAGTTTATTAAGGATCATTACCTGTAATTCAGATGGTCTACAGGCACATGAAAAAATACTGATCATCACTTACCATCAGGGAAATGCAAATCAAAACCAAAGAGAGGTACTCCCTCACACCAGTGAGAATGGCCCATATCAAAGAACAGAAAGTAGTGTTAGTGCAGATGTAGAGAAAAAGGAACCCTTCTACTCTGTTGTTGGGAATGGAGACTTGTCCAGTCTCTATGGAAAATAGTGTGGAGATTTCTCAAAATATTAAAAATATTTCTACCATTATGACCAGCAATTCCATTCCTAGGTATCTACCCCCAAAATGTAAAAACACTAATTCAAAAGGATATGTGCACGCTTATGTTCATTGCAGTACTAGCCAAGTTGTGGAAACAGCCTAAACGTCCAAGGACAGATAAGTAGATTAAGAAAATGTGGTGTGTTATCAAAAACAGAATAATACTCAACTATGAAAAAAAATGATGAACTCTTGCCATTTGCAACTATATAGATGGAACTGAAGAGGATTATGCTAAGAGAAATGAGTTAGAAGAAGAAAGACAAATATCAGATGGTCTCACTTACATATTGAATATAGAGAAACAAAGCAAAGGGTCAGATAAAACCTGAATAAAAAATATCTCAAGTCCCACATTCTCTTCTACAATGCAACTTGCCGCGCCCCTATCAGAAGGCAGAGTTGATTTCCATTACCCTTGAATCTCAGTAGTAACACTGTGTGACTTCTGGAATTGAGTCATTAAAAGTGATACAGCCTCTACCTTGCTCACTAGACTACTCAGTAGACTACTCACTAGACTACTCAGCCTCTACCTTGCTCACTACACTACTCACACAGTCTTTGAAGAAGTCCCACTATGCTGAGGCTGCCGTGCTGTGAGGAAGTCCAAGCCACATGGAGAAGGTAGTACTCTGGCTAGTGGTCCTAGTCTTCAGGCCATGTAGCTCAGGCACCTGGCAGGAGAGTGATGGAAACTCCAGATGTTCATGGCCCCTAGCCTTTGAGTTACCCCCAAGCTTTGACTCTTCCTGCAGAGGTCCTAGTTGTCATGAAGCAGAGATAAGCCATCCTTTTGTGCCCTGTCTAAATTCCTGACCATAGAATCTGTAAGCATAATAAATTTGGTGGTTGTGGGCCTCCCCTGGTGGTGCAGCGGTTGAGCGCTGGGCTGAGAAGCTGCCCGCAGCCTCTGCAGTGCTAGTTCGATCCCCGGCTGCTGGCTAGGGTCCCACATGGCGCGCAGACCTCTCCTGCCGCGCCTGCTGCTCCCCTCAGCAGTGTATTGGTGCTCTTGCCTGTTCTGTTCCCCACTCTGGCTCTGGTGAATCCTCTCACCCTTCGGCGCTTCTGACTGTATCCAGTGCTTGTATACATAAATAAAAAAAATTAATATAAATAAATAAAAAATAAATTTGGTGGTTGTTTTGAGTCACAAACTTTTAGGGTCTTTTTTTATGCAGTAATAGTAAGTGGACCAAGGAACATGTGTATATGGGCATGAGAAAACATGAGAGTTTTGGTTGGTATCAATATCTCTTTTATATCAACAGGTGACTCTCTTTATGCTTCTATTGACTGACATTAAGGCTTTTGATTGAGGACTCATTTATTCAACAATATAGTTTAGGGTCCAGTTGCTTATAGGATCAAAAAGGCAAAGCACAGATGTGGTACCATTTCCAAGGAGCATATATTCCATGTGGACACTTAGTCAAATGCTAGTATCACACAACTGAAAATATTCAATAGGAAAGAGGGACTGGGGGGAGGAAAAAGACAGAGAAACTCCCTGGTAACCAGGAGATAAATAAAGCTCTGGGGGCGTGAAGCCACGAAGACAGTAAATCAAATGGCTTGAAGCCGGAAATGGTTTTCCAACCAGCTGTGAATTTGAAAATCCCATATGTGGTACAACATTAAGCTGCTATTTTGGAAATTCTTTCATCTTTTTCAGAGGCATCTCAGGAGCCCTTCCTTCCTCTTGGAAAGCAGCCAGTTCTCCGAATAAATCACTTCATCAGCAGGAGCTGAGGCATTTCACATGCAACTGTATAATTCTGGAATTGTGGCTTAAAAAATATTCCCTCCTGGGCAAAGAAAGAAACATAGCAGAGCAGTGTTTCTATAAGCACCAGATGGGCAGCTTTGAATGCACTTCCCCACCCCTATCCCTAACCCCTCTTTGAAATGGCAGCGTCTTGGCACCTGGATCTGAATGTAATGTAGCATTGTTGATTTCCTTAAAAGAATGATGATTCCACTTCTGAATTATTGAGATTTTTCCTCTATCAGTGTCTGTGGCACCAGTAGCTTCTTCTTAAATGTTCAGTTCAATTTGTAATTTTTCATTGAGTATTCTTGCTAAACACTGTGTCAGGAGTTGGAGATGGAGTAATGAACAAGATAGCTATGGTCCCTGACTTTACATAACTCGCACCCTAGCAAAAACAATAGCAAATATCACACAAATGATTATAAGTGTTCTAGGTACAGCAAAAGGAGAAGGTGCAGACTCAAGGGGAGGTCAAGGAAGCCCTCTAAGCAGGTACTCAAAGGAGAAGTAGGAAGTACCCAGGTGATAGGAGGAAGAAAGCTGGTGGAGGAAAAAAATAATCACAACCAAGTTCTAGCCCCTAGAGAAAACTGTGGGTATTTGAACAACTGAAGGGAAGCAGGTGAGGCCTGAGAAAACACAGGAAGAGCAACATGAGATGAGGGCGAGGGTGGGCCAGGCTGGACTCACGCAGAGTCTTTGAGTATGATGAGAATTTGGATGTCGTATAAGTATATGGGATATCACTGATGTATTTTAAGCAGGGAGGCAGTGTAATCCCATTAGTATCCTAGACAGATTGCTCTGGCTTTAGTAAAGTATGAATTGGAAAAAGCCAAGAATGATGTCAGAGAGACCAGGTGAAGGACCGCTGGGTTCATCTAGAGGGGTCACTGTGTGGGCCTGGGAAGACATTGCCAGAGGCAGAGAGGGTGTGGGAGAGGGAGTTGGGAGCTGAAAACTCTGTTTTTTGTTTAATAAAATACCCTGATGTGTCTTTTCCTTGTGGTAAGAGGTAATGGGACATGGTCTAGAGCAGAGGAGTTGGACCAAGGGAAGCAGGTTCCTGATTGAATGATATAAGAAGATGAGCTGTCCGTGGCCATTTCAAAGGAAGGGGTGAAAGAAAGGGGAATGGGGAAAGATTACTGTAGTGGGAGTAGAGGCGGTCTCAGCAAGATGGCACAAGGCCAGGATCCTGGAGAGAAGCAAGCCAGTGAGACATCTCAGACAGAGTAGAGGGACATTTAAGAAGCAGGATGCAATTTTGTGTTGTGTGTCCTCCACTCATACCTCCCATTTCCAGTCCCCCTGAGTCCCCTGAGTGTTCTGTGCAAATAGTGTCTTGAGGAAATGAAGGAAACAGGTCACAGTGCATGTCTGGCTGGGCACTTAAAGGAGAACAGCAAACAGCCTTGAGAAGCGGATGTTGAGACTCACGAAAGCAGGAAATTGGAACAGAGGTGACAGTGAGCACTGCCCTGAGAAAGGCACAGGAAACCAGGGGTTATTTCCACAGTATGTGAGGAGGGGATTTGTACCAGGTCAGGAAAAATATTAAATCAATACTATTTGAAGGCTTTATTTGGATTCTGGTTTGAGAACCAATCTTGAAAAGTAATTGAGCTTTCCAGCAATGATGACCTCCCTGCAAGAGCATGCTTCTTGCAAGGGATTCCTTCATCCCTACATTCCTTTCCAAAGGAGGAAACACAAGAAGCACCACTTGTTTCAGGGCCCCGACTCCTAAATCATGGATGGGGAGTGGCCAGAGGCTGTAAAATCACTGCGGCCTAGAGCATGGCACACATGGTAGCTTACAATGGCAGCAGCCCCATAGTCTTCAGCTAAAATGGGAGGAAAGCAGCACAAAAAGCACCCTGCATTCGGATCGGTGGAAAACCATCCTCATAAATACATTTTGGGTTAAAAAAAAAGCAGAAAATAATTGAGGCAGCCACAGAAATCTGACTGTGACTTTGACAGCAGCGATATTTAGCAATTATTATTTCTTTTATGTGATAATACATTGTGGATGGGTGGGTTGATTGTTGTTTTTGATTTTATTCCTTTTGGTTACAAATATGTAATGAGGTAGTTATGGGTGAAATTATATACTGTCTGGAGTTTGCCTTTAAAAGTTCTAGGAAAAAACACCGCAGAGACATGCAAATATAGGAGAGAGTCAGAGAGAGACAGAGAGACAGAGGAAGGGCCCAGACCCAGATGGCTTCCCAAGGGTATTCTGTCAACTGTTTAGGAACTGATCATGGCAATGGCATGGAAACTCTTCAGTGCACTGAAGATGCAATCATTCATTTAATCCGCACAACAACACCTCCCAGGCAGGTAGTAGCCTCACTTCATTTCTGAGGTCACTGAGTCAAAAAATGTAAAGAATCCAACCCAAAGTCACCCAGATAGAGGTAGCAGAGGCAGATTTGAAGCCAAGTGATGCTCTGCCAATGAAAGTACCCCTAAGCTAGGGCTGCCACATAAGGTCCTTGTGAATAGCACTCCCTGGAGCTGTTTAGGACACAGTACAACCTTCAAGAACCTCCCTTTGGGCTTACTTTAACCACTATATTATTCTGCCTTTCATAAACGAATAAATATATGATAAGCAAATGAATACTCTTTGTTTATTCTTAATAGTTTCAGCCTCAGCAGATGGGTTCCCTAAATCCTGCCTTGTTCTCAAGAAGGCTGAATGTAGAGATATCCATGCCAAGACTACAATGATTGAGTCCCAGCAACTTCCTTGCTCACGCTGCTTTAGACAGCTTGGGAATAAATCAGTTGTCAAAACTACCTGTTGGGAAATGAAGTAATGTTGGCATAGTTCCTCCTGGCTATTCTGGCTTCCCCCAACTGAGAGGGTCAGCAGACAGTTCTGTCAAACACCTGGCCTAAGATGAAGAGAAAAGCCACCAATACAGTGGGGCATTGAAGCCAGACACCCATCTGCACAAAATTACTTACCTGCTTCTCTGCTTGAAACACCTCTCATTGATTTTTCCCCTGAATAAAGGCCCAGTTAAAATGTTAATCTGTAAGCTAAGGATAAGAGCTTATAGATAACCCTAGTTAACATGTTCACATGAACACAGATCCTTAATCTACAAACTATGAAAGAGTAGAACCAAAATGAATGACATCCAGATGTGCATGATGAGAGGAAAGAGGAATCGCCAGAAGTCCCAAGTGTGGAATTACTTGTGAGAGTTATCTGTCTCTGTCTGGTACCATTTTGGAGAGAGAGATGGCCTGGGAAGATGGGGCCATGTCACAGGTGGACACTGGGAGACCCGTAAAGAGGGCCTGGGAGACCGGAAACTGTGAGAAGAGAGAAGACAAAGTTGTGATAGATCACTTGAGTTTCATTTTTTGTGTGCTCAGCTCAGTCTACCTTTCTGCTTTTTCCTTTTAATTCTTTGGGGAATTCCTCCCCATTTCCAAAGGCTGTCGACCACAGTACCTGACTCTCATCTCATGAAATAAGCATGATTCAGGCTAACCAATTAGGCTCTTCCATGAGATTGATGTATGGGTATTGCAAGCTAAAAGTTTGCCATCAACATCCCCTTAGCCTCCCCTTCTTTTTCTCCTCTAACTTTCCAGCTTCGGAAGGAAAAGCAGTCACAGTTCCCTTCCACTGTGTCCTTATTTCTTGAAGGATAGACCTACCTCTCTCTGGGCCCAGAAAATATCAGGAAGATACCCCAACACCTCTGCTTGCTCCTCCCACCAGCCTGGCCCCTATCACATCCTCCCCAGAAACCAGGCAGCAGGGGAGGGTCAGACAGGGAGTCCTTCTTCCACCAAGCTGCTGCCAAGTAGTCTGTGGGGAGAAGGGACAGAGTGGCATTTAGAGCAGGCAGAACATCAGCCCATTAAAACAGCTGGCTTCTTCTGCAAAGGGGTCACCCGTATGTATTCAGATGCCTATGACCAGATGCAGTCAGCACCACCCTCTGCCAGACGTGCCTGGTCTCCTCAAGGGGGCAGACTGCCCCTGTGTGTGTATGTGTGCATGGGGGAATAGGTGCATCCACACACACAGAAGCTCACCCAACAATGGGGGAAAAGTCACTCCGTTGGTAGGGAATGGACTCTTGCAGCTCCAGAGGAGAATGTGAAAGCCCGGGGCAGCACGGAAACCAGCCTCCACCACTTTACTGAGCTAGTCGACTCCATTAATAAATTCTGGTGCCTGAGAAATCCTGTTGGATCTCCAGCTGGGGAAGTTTTGCCTGTGGAAGGCATCTGACCCACATAGGCTGAGATTTCTAAGCCCTCTCCTTTGGGCAGTTGTCAGGAGAAAACCATTTCCTACTGCACACAACCCTCTGCACACTGGAGGCACCCCACAAACACTATGCACCAGGATGTGGATTTTCCTGAGAAACCGCTAAACCACCAGTGGTCTTGGCTGCAAGGAAGCAACCTCTCCTGTTTGTAATTTATCTAAGGCCATTCAGTTGTAAGGACCGCCATAACAACCCATATCAGCAAAGCAGATGATATTTATACAAAAAGTGTCAAGTGAGGTCAAACCAATGAGGGGTGAATGATGTTACCGGTATCTGGAATGTGCACCAAAAGTACTGCTTCCCCCTGAAACATCCTCCCCCATACACCCAGGTGCGCACACACTCCATAGAAACACTCAAGACAATTATGTACATATATTACCATATTCATATGCACACAAAACTGCACACTTTCTATTCTTTTCCAGGTTTTGTTGTTGTTGTTGTTTTTAATTACAAAGGTCTCTATGCCCCATATTGCAAAGATAATACCTTAGAGTTATAATCTCAATCACTAGGTGTAATCACCATTAGCAGTTTTGGAGGGTATTCTCTGTATCTTTCTCCGAACTGATGCAAACATACACAAACATTCATCAAGGAATTTTAGACCTAAAATAGGATCATAAAAAATTTTAATTAAAATAGGATCATTACAAAATTTGCTTTTCAGCAACTTGTGTCTTAAACGCTGTATTTTGGGCATTCCTTCAACTCAGTAAGTATGGATTTAACACACACATACTTAACCCATGTCTACTTGTGCTAGTGATATATGTGAGTATATTTACACACACATACATACACACAAACACACATACACACCCGTTCCCATGCCTAGTCTGCCAAATATGAGGTAACTATTGTGTGGTTTCCCCTCAACCAGATTCTGGCTTGATTCTCATACATAGTTGAAGGGTGTCACCCGGCTTGGGCTGTGCATCTGAACTGGCTGCTCTTGAATCTCACCACCCCCCACCCAGACTTGTAGGGGTAAACACTTTAGCCAGGGTATGCAGACCATGTTCAGGGCCAGAAAAAGATATTGGAAAGCTGCTATGATGGTGAGAGGGGAGAGAGGAAATTGATTCTGATTACAAATGTGGTATACTCATATTGTTCAAAAGCCCCATAGATGTTTAAACTTAGTAAGTACAGAGTTTTCCAAAATTATATTCCAACCTCCTTCCCACAAATAGCCATTATTAACAGTGTGGTGACATTGTTTTATACTAGGCTTTCTCAGTTTTACACTACTGACATTTTGGGCCAAATAATTATTTCCTGTAGGGTGATTAGCAGCATATCTGACCTCTCCCCAGAAGATGCTGAGAGTATCTCCTCATTTACAATGTCCAAAAATATTCTTAGACGTTGCCAGATATCCCCAGGGAGAAATCAGCACTGACTGGGAATTACTGTTCTGTACATAGAGAGAGAGAAGAAATCAAGAAGTCAGGGTTAGTGACGGGCACACCTACAGAGAAACAACTGTATAGAAGTAGCTGACTGTAAACTACAATTCCTGTTCTTGGATTCCCGGTCTTCCATGGTCCTGGGTCAATGATTTTTTTTTTTAATTCACCAAATACCTATTAGTGCTGACTATATGTTAGGAAATGTGCTCATAAATATATTTAAAATTTTAAACTACAACTGAATTTTCTATCATCACCTGCTCAGTCACAGGTGTTTTCAACCCCCACAATGAAGGGGGGAGCAAGTCATCCTCAATGCCAGTCCCCCTGTAAGAACTCTCTAGGCATTTTACGTGTATCCATATCCCAGGCATATTTAATCTCAGTCTTGCTCAACTGATGTCAGTATTAAGTTTGGTTGGGTTGTCTCTGAGCAGAATCTGCAGCCACCCTCCCGCCAGGTTACTGGCACAGCTTCTGAGTATTGACTGATTCAAAGATTACAGTTAAGCAAACAGGAGCATGTTAATTTTTAATTTTACTTGGTTGGTGATCAGTCTTTTTTATCCTATAACCCATAATTACCTGGTCAGAAGAAACAGTCAATCCTTGCCCTGCAATGAAAGTCCACTCGTCTGGCCTGCCTGGCCCTAGCTGGGCTTTCTAAAGCAGCTCCTGTATTGATTCAACTTCTCAGAGATGTAAGGAACTAATGGGCTAGGCAGCCCTGCTGAGACCCCTGCGGAGCAGCATGGTCCTCCAAGGGTTAAAGAAGAATTCCCTGTGGGGGTCTTTGAGGCTTGGACTCTGGGATAGGGGTAGGGCCTTTCTTATAACATAGCATTTCTTTCCTTGGTCCTAGTTCATGAAGAGTCACCACCTACCACAGACACCTTTGCATCCTGGCACCCAGGTTTTTCCCAGCAGGCACACCCCCACAGCCATGGCAGTGATGTTGACCTGATACTCACAGGAACCCTGCTGTATGTGGCATAGCTTTGTTCTTGCTGATAGGGGGTGAGAAGGGGAAGGGTTTAAGGGAGGGTGGGGTGGGGGGAGGGCGGGGTGTCATGGTCAGCACTCCATGGTGTGGAGGAAGAAATTGAGGGTAGTTGTCCTGCCTGGGCTGGCATGGTTCACAGCTCAAGGAGGTACAGTCCCTTAATTCAGAGACCTGCCACGCACTTTTTCTTTTCTTTTTTCCTTTGACATTTTAGGGCCAAAGTGGTTTCAGTTGGAAAGCCATGATGAATTTAACAGAGGATCAAGAAAGCACAGAGGCAATTTTTCCCAGCTGGGATGAAGTAGATTCTTCTATTTTATGTCATTTGTCTACCCTGTCACTACCCTGTCAGTAACAGCAGAGAAAACATCCTATAACTTCCCTCTGTGGCCTCAAGCCATTTCCCTGAGGTGACTGGACTAAAAAAAAAAGGCAGATTAATGAAAAATGTGGTCAGTGCCTGAGTGATACTTGAATGTTAGTCAGAGACCCACTGAGCAGGGATTCATTTCTTTGGTTATTTTAAATAATTCACTCCAGAAAAAGACTGGTTGAGTGCATGTGCATATATATATCTTACCCACTTCAACTTCATTCACAGATGTTGGTGAGTGACTAAAAAAAGAAGGGAAACTTTGTTCAATGTCAAGAGATGAATGCGCTAAATCATACAAACTCCACAAAATTTGAGGACTGAAAGGAGACTAAGAAATCAGTTAGCGGAGTAAGTCAGGATATGTAACCTTTTCAAGGGGCCTACTTCTAAGTTTCCATAAATTTTCTGACTTGTGATGCTGGGTGTGGCTGGAGAAAGAAAGGGTGGGGTCTTCACTGAGCTCGAAATGCTCTCATCAGCCTACTTTGTGGCCTCACAAGTCTTCCCCTGACCTGTAGTAGCATTTCTGTGAACCATCAGTCTCAGAGGTTCCTCTTTTCAAAGTGTTCCATGGGCACACATGTGGGGAAATGCTTTATGGACACTTGCAATGCACATTCACATTTTTTTAAAATGCTATTACACTGAGAAGGTGTGGAATAAATTATACCTCATTAGTTTTGTTGACGATCAGCTCTGATCTTATTTCATGATTGTATTAGGTATAGATGAAAGTGACAGAAAGTCGGACTCTCAAAACTAGGATAAACCAGAAGAACACTGATATTTCACAAAATAGACTTTCATCACTGAAGAACAGACTTTGGACATTTTTCCTCATGGTTTTTCTATTCTGGCATCTTCAATATCAGCTTCCTCTTCAGGCCAGTGCCAGTTAGCCATGGTCAGGTCTGACACATGGCAAAGGAAAAAGAGAACATTTCTTCCTTGAGAAGAAGCTGTATGTTGGCTTCCCACTCTAAGTTATTTTTTTTTTCATACCATTCCATACTTACGAATTACTTAGCCACCATATCTTATTCTTTAAGGCCTTGAGAAAGTCTAAAATAATGTCTCTCTTCTAAAATTCCTATAGTGTTTATATATAGTCTATATCTTGACATATTCCTTTATTGAACAAATATTTATTGGGCACCAATTATATACCAGATCCAAGCACTGGAGATGCAAAATTAAATGGACCACAGCCTCTGTCTCCAGCCTACCCAGTCAGTGGACTCGATTTAGGGCTGTGTTGGTCAGTGGACAGTTGCCAAAGCCCTGTGCCCACAGCCAGAAGGCCAGGCAGCACAGGACCCTGCCATGCCCCACTTGCTCTGTTACAGTTAATCTGGTTGTTGATAAGGTTGCAGCTTTACCCAAATTACAACCCATCTTCTGTCTTGTCCTAATCATTATTGTTACTTCCTTCTACCATCCCACCCACTCCATCCCATCAGCACCTGCTCCATTTGAAAGAATTGTGAAAAAAGATCTCTTGCTATCCCACAGAAGTACATGAAAGGGCTAGGCTGAAGACATCTTAGCTGAGACATGGACACTAAGGATTGGTTGGGTTGGATGTCTGAAAAGTGTGTATAACTTGATGTATTCATCAAAAAATTAATTCAGATCCACAAATGTTTACATAGCAACTGCCATATGTCCTGATGAGTAGTCAGTTTCCATCAACATTTTGAACCTTCCCTGTTTTTGTTGAAGCTGACAATAATCCTAATCTATACAGAGTTGTTTTGTAAATATAAATTCTTCCTTGGTGAAGGGGGAGTAAAAAAAAAAGTGTGTGTATGCTTACAAAAAAAGATAGCTGTTTGAAATTAAGTGAAAGTCTGGACATTGATGAAATGTTCCCCAGTCTCAGGGACCCAGGTGTTGGAGACATCACAGGTTTCCCAGTGAGTTCAGAATCCAGGAGAAGGAACCAATAACACTTAGTGGCAACAGAAGACTTGGACTCATGGCCAACCAGAAAGAATCAGGTTTCACCATGAGCGGGGGTTGAGCAAACTCACTGACCAGACAGAGAAATGAGCAGAAAACATACACAGTTGGGCCAAGCTGGACTCAGTCTTTAGAGCCTACCTGTAAATTGCCCTCCTGCATATCACATATGCACTGGAATTCCTCTGTGGGGAGTCAAATTTAGCTCTGGAAGGTGCACATGCTTCAGATGACTCGCTACAAAACAAGTTTAAGGAAGAAGGAGGAACTAGCTGTCAAGTCTTAAGTTGTAGGTCAAAGACAAAAAGAAGAAAAAGTTCTCAGTTCCTTGAGGGTCTGGATGTGACCGGCTGTGAGAGGGGTAGCCTGCCCTTTAAGTTTGTCCCAGGTAATGTTATTCAGGAGCTGATCAAGGCCTAAGATAAGAATCATTTTTTCTATGGCAGGACCAAGAGGTCTCCCAAAGGAGCCAGGTGGCAGCGGAGACTATCAGACTTGGGTAGAATCTAGCTGCTGGGGGTGGTGTAGCTGCAGCCTGGCTGTCCTCACTTAGAGGACAGCCCTCTTCACCCCTAGTTGGCAGGCATTAGTGGGTGAAAGTGAAAGCTTCATTGCTTCAAGGCAATGCACAGTTTCTGAAATCTTTCCTTATTGTCAAGGTCATCCTCACAAAAACATCTCCTCTAAGGATTGACCAGAACATGTCGATCTGGGCTATATCTCAAACTTGCATGGAGCCCAGTCAGCAGGAAGAAGTCACTCTTGTCCATAAACATCATCTGCTGCATAAAATAAGCCAGCTTTCCAGGCTACTGAAAGAATTAAAAGAAAACTTGCCTGCAGAGAGGTGGTTAGTAGATGATCTAAAGACATCAAATCAGAGTATTATTAGGAGGAGGGGAAGGGTTTCAAAGTAACAATTGTGGGAAATCTACTCTGCACTAGCAGTTTTTTATGCATTATCTCTCTTAACCATGAGAAAAAAATCTGTAACGGAAATGTGATGTCTGCATCTGCCAAACGAGGGGAAAGGGTGAAATGCCGCAGTTGGGAGGGGAGAGATCACCCAGACACTGAGTGGATCAGGATGTAAAGCCAGCTCTTGTTTTTGGCAGAGCCTAAGTTTTTCCCAATTAGATGGAAAATCTAATTCAATAACAACATCATGCCTTTTTAATAAGGCAGATTTATTAAATGCCTATTATTTAATAAGACATAGAGTTAGGCCCTGTGGGCATACAAATAGGAACAAGACACACAGCCCCTGCCTTGCAGAAGACACCATTATAATGACTGGAGACTAATAAACAGTTAAACAGTCCACGCTAACAGCTCTTCATTCTCTTCCTGCACTGCCTCCACTGGTCACCCGGCCTGCTGCTCCACATAAAACTGCTTCATGTTTACCTCAGTCTCTATTCTTGCCTTTCCCTCTGCAGATCCAGAACTCACAGGCTCAGTTGCTTTCTCCGATTCCTTCTCATCTTCCGTCCCCCCCCCCCCCCAGCATTATTTTCTCCCTAACACCTAACTATAGACTTTAAAGCCTTGTTGTCTGGGTTCCGGTTCTGGCTGCACCTCTTTCTAGCTGTATGATTTGGAGCAAATTGGTAACTCCTGAAGATTCCATTTTCTGTCTATCAGCAAATAATAATTGTACGCATCTCAGTTTTTAAAAGAGAATAATTAGTGAAAATACTTAGAATAATGACTGATACATGGAAGCTACTTAACACATAATGGCTATTGCTGTTACTATTTATTTGTTTATTGTGGTGCTTCTCCACTAAAATGTAAGCTCTCTGCAGAGAGGGACTTGGTCTGTTCACCCGGACATACACAGGGCCTGGCACAGTGCAGGTCCCCAATATTTACTGTATGAACAGTTAACTTTCTGTGTTTCTGGCATAGTTTATTCATTTCCCCATGCTTCACAATAGCTCCATGAGGCAAAAACCATCCTCATTTTATGGATCAGATCAGACCAGTTACATTTGCTAAGACCTTATAGCCAGAACCAGAAAGCCAGGATTCAGAGCCAGCAGCTCCACTGCACTTCATCACCTGGCTCGCAAGCCAGGAAGGCCATGAGGTGCATGAAAGGATGAGCAAAGGGCAGTGAATGCACCAAGAAGGCAGAGAATTGGTTATTCATGATCTATTGAGGTGCCAGAAAAGAGCATGGGAAAGAGGGGGGTTTCTGAGTGAGTCTCTAAAGCTCGGGGAGTGTAGATAAGCAAACACTGAGGAAATCTCTGGAAGAAAAAGAATGAATGGGGTAGAGCCCTGAGCAGAAAACAGGGAAGCTCTGAGCACATTTCAGAAAGAGCAAGCTGCCTGACTGGGACATGAATGCCCCCAGGGTGTGACATATTGAGTCATTGCTGGCCACAGTAGTTGCTGGAATCAATGTGAATTTGTCAGGGGGTGTTTGTGAGATGAAATTATGCAATAGCAGCCTCTTCTGTGTCCAAAGGTGGAGACAGCAAGTCACCTTGGAGCTGACTTGTATATTCAGGGAGAAAACACTTAAGTAACCCCTCTACCCCCCCAGACCCCCCCCCCCCCCCGTGCAGGTAAAGGGAAGAACAGGGTGTTTTTCCTGTGGTCTAGCCAGGGCTCTTCCCCCACTGCTTGTATGTAGGAGCCCTGTGGCAATGGGATGAGCAATAATTTGCAAAGAGTTACTTCTGGAAAAGAGAGGCCCACAACTACACTCCTCTTCCCAGAGCAGAAGGGTAGAAGCAGATAGCCCCCACTGTGATCTAGCTGGAAAAGATACTAATGGCCCCAGAAGGAATTCACTACAAGGTAAAGGAGACCCTGGGTTCATGTCCTGAAGTCAATATAAAGTTAAGGCAGGTATGGCAAGGGGTGAGGGGACTTGACCCAGGGTCCCTCGCGCCTCAGGCCCTGTTGCTTTGGAAGCAACTGCTGAAGTCATAAGCAAACTCAGAGCAACAGCCCTGGACCTAAAACAGCTGCCCATGGCTCACTCTTTGCATCGTGGGGCCAATATCCATGGCCATTAGGGATGGAATACTATAACCCACACTGTCGGCATGAGAGAGCCAGTTCTCCACCTCAATTTGGAAGTGGTATTAATAGCCACTTGTGATTTTTGGCTAATTTTGAGAGAAATAGGTTTTTAAAAAGATGTTATCAAACACTCTGCTACTAAGAGCAGAGAACCTAAATTACTGGGGGAAAAAAGAGAGAGGGATATAACCATATTCATACTTCAACCTAATGATATAATTATTCCAGAAATTAGCAAAAACATCTCTCAGCAACATTCTGATGCAAGAAGGCAGGTGACTAGTGAGATGCAATATGGGGAAGAGGGAGGAGCCTGGGGGTCTTGTTCACAAATGGTGCATCAAGTAGGACCACAGAATAAGGAACAGGGGGCCTCCCTCCCTGGTGGCCCAAGGGTTGGGTTCTCAGCACTATGAAGCTGTCCTTAGCCACTGCGGCCCGAGCTCAAGCTCCAACCAGGATGCTAACCCACATGGTCCGGTAGACCTCTCCTGACTCACCTGCTGTTCCCCACAGCAGTGTATTTCAGTCAGTCTGCCTGTTCTGCTCCCTACTCTGTCTCTGGTGAGTCCTCTCACCCCCACACCTCTGGCCTGCACCCCAACTCTAATGCATAAATAAAATAAATTTTTTTTAAAAATAAAATAAAAAATAAAATAATTTTTTTTAAAAAATAAATAAAATTTTAAAAAATCTTTTTTTTGGTCAGTGTCAAGACAGCAAGAAGGGGTGTGAAAGCAGGCTGATGCCATGGAAAAAAAGACTGTCTACATGCAGGGCTGGCCCCCACATCAACTAGTCCCATCTTCCACTTCAAAGATTATGGGGATACTTAAAACCGAATTAAATGGTCACATGAAGAATTTAATTTTTACATAAAGCAAACTCACTGTCCTATCACAGCTTAATCTTGAAAGGTTGTAAATTGCATTTCATGAAGATAAAATGATAATATCTATAAAAATAATAGTGACTGATACCCACTGGTCATCAGGAAGTTTTGGGCAGGGTCAATAATAGCCAAGCATGTTTAGTCACAGATTTTACTACAATAAAATCTTACAAAGATTCTCAATATTTAAACTAGAGGAATATCTAAGTCCCCTTTTCTCATCAATCTTTGCTATTAACACAGGTTCCTGAACCACAGCTTCTCCTGAAACAGAGGAGAGGATCCCTATCCTAGGCGGAGATCCCTGGCCCAACAGACTAATGGATCAAAGCCTCCTGTGTGTCCCTCTCAGCCCACTTGCTCGTGCCCATCTGAGCATTCCCATGAGGGTTAGCTGATGCCCAGTGTTCCAAGGTTCAGCCATTTCTTGGCACTGGTTCCCAGCCTGTGTGACACCCTTCAGTGATGGGCAAGCTGGAGTGGCACCACTCCTACACATTAACACCTCTGCAGCCAAGCTGGTCTGAGCCACCCCCAAGCCTCCCCAGAGAAGAAAGTGTCTTCAGAGTCTCACTGTGCCAAGTGCCAAAGATGCCATCCCAAGGATGACTGTAGAGGGCCAGACTGTAACTACAGAAGGATCAGAGATAAAGTTGACAGACCCCAGGTGGGATCCCAGTACAGAATTTTATTTCATTTTATGACTATCCCACAATTTTTAGTCTATTCTGTGGGCAGACACTTGGGTAGTTTCCAGTTTGGGGGTACTATAAATAGTACATAGCACGTATCTTTTGGTGACATATGTATACATTTCTTTTGTGTATTTACTTAGAAACGGGGCTTTTGGGTGTACTTATGTCCAGCCTTAGTAGATACTGTGAAACAATTGTCTATACCAGTATATGCTCCTATCAGAATTGTATGTGGGTTCCAGTTTTCCTTGATCTTCACCCACACCTGATATTATTACTTTTACAATAGTCATTCTGATAAGTGTGTGAGGGTGTGACCTTATTTTAACTGTCCCTAAAGATTTTAATGGACAAAAAAAATGTCAGAATCTCTGCTTTATCTCTATCCCTCATGACTACTGAGGCATATGAATATAATGCTTTTGCTTTTGTTTTCTAAATCAATGCTTCTATAATAATGTACAAGCCAACACAAAGTGTCAGGACACTATAACAAAATTTTTAAATTTTCCCTTATTTATACAAAAAATAAATTGGTAGATGAAATTTTACTTAAGTTCTCCAGTACATTTTTCTTATATTTCTGGCAACCTCTGCTGTTTTGCACTAGTGAATACTAACCATCAACAAAATAAACAAGTAGCAAATAGACAATGACCTCTTTCAGTCCCTCCCATAGAATCCCAGAATATGTATTTGCTTCTCCATTTGTGTGTGTATGTGTGTGTGTGCAACCACAAGCTTTTCCTACTAAATATAAAGTTTCTCTGTGCTAAAGAATTCCTTTAATGTCTTTCATTGTCCTTGTTGTATTCTATCTTTCTCACAGCTAGGAAAAGGAAGCCCTAGATGTCACATCACCCTCTCAAACCACAATTGAGTAGATCAAGAGTAAATGCCTGACTCAAGTTGAAACGATTAGATTTTTCCCTTTTGGGAATTAGGAAATAAGACTTAGAGACTGAGTCAATCATTTGGAGTCATACAGTTGTGTGAAATTGTAACCAAAATTGGACCAATTTACTGCAAATCCACATAAAAGGTGGTATGGCATTAGCAAAGCATAGGAATATATACTGCAAGATAGCTTGAGAGGAAAATTAAATATGGATAACACAAAATAATTGTAATCTCAAAAATTATTTTAAGTTCTCTGGTACCACGGAACGACTGGAGACATGTCAATCACTTCTTGTGATTAAATGTGAAAGGCATGGGGTCTGAACTAGAGGACCAGATGCAAAAGAAAATGTCTTAGCATGTTAAGAAGAGTGATCCTCTGCAGGTCCTCTTGAATAAGTCTTGATAAATTGAAAATAATGGTTCAGACCTCACTCGTTTAACATGAATTAAAATCATTGATTTTGGTATTTGACAGCATTAAATATTACATAACATATTTGTATCCTTATTTGTTGTGCTGTCTTTATGGTCTATTTTAATGAACATATGATGATTCACTGGCTTTTAGTAACTTACCTAGTCATTACCTACTTGGCATAATTTTCACCATATATCTCTAAATTCTTCAAAGACGTGGCTATTTGGTACAAGTCCTTCAAAGTTGGAAATAAATGGATGGAATTAACAGAAAAGTTATGAGGAAATCAGCAGTGTTCCAATTCACAACTTACTACTTCATTTTTCATGTATCTATATCAGTTAGGACAGGCTAGAGTTTGCTACAGCAACAAAACCCCAAAATATTTGTGGCTTCAGCAAAGACTATTTATTGTTCACACAATGTTGACATAGCCCTCTACCTTTTGCAGCAACCCCACAACTCTGGAAAACAGGGGCTCCATCTCAGCATGGACTTCCACAAAGACAAGACTGTCCCACAGAGAAGGAAATGAGAAGAATCAATCACACAGTTTTTTTTTTTTTTTAATAGAGACATGTTTATTTATTTATTTATTTGTTTGTTTGTTTATACATGCACTGGGTACAGTCAAAAGCGCGGGAGGGTGAGAGAATTCACCAGAGCCAGAGCGGGGAGCAGAGCAGGCAGAAGGACCAAAGTACACTGCTGAGGGGAGCAGCGGGTGGCAGGAGAGGTCCGTGCGCCATGTGGGACCCTCCTCTGGTGGCCGGGGAGTAGCCGGGGATCGAACCAAGCTCGCAGAGGCCGCGGGCAGCTTCGCAACCCAGCGCTCAACTGCTGCGCCACCGGGGAGGCCCCACACACTGGTTTTAAGAGCTTCCACTCACATTTCTTTAGCCAAGCATGCTACATGACGATGTTCGTGAGAGGAAGTGGAGAAGTGCAAGATTACCCAGTGCTTGGAGGACAACCACACAATGTGTGACAGTTCTCAACAACTAACACAGTGTGTGTGATTACAGTGTTAAACTTCCTGCTTATAATACAGCTAGCTTTACTGTTGATAAAGTTGCTTCTCATCTATCTGATAAATGATGTCAAAAATATAAGGTGTTTCACAGGTGCACTGGCACCTGAGCTCATGTGAAACCTGCTGGCCTAAACTGTGGTGGAAATTCCAGTTAGATGAAAAATGGGGGAGGGGTGTCTAGATGAGGTCCACAAGTGTCACACCATAGAGGCAAACTTATCCTCTGCACCCTAGGCCAGTCCTCATCTGAGTCCTCTTTCCTCACAAATGGGATATTGTAAATCTGGGCATTACTTTTGAGTTTTGGTGGCATTGGAATTAGAGGAAATAGAGCAAAATAAATGGGCCACACTCAGAGGAAAGAATCCAGATTGGTGTTTCTAGTCCTGTTTGACCTACAGTCTGACAGCACTAGCACACCTACAGGAAGGTTCTAAGTATCAGTGTTGTATCATGAGCTATCGTCTGTAAGTCTCTACAGAGTCACCTTCCATTTTTGAGCTATCAAGTGAAGAGGTTGAAAAATAACAGTTAATTCATAAGTACAAAATCCTTTCCAGAAATAAATCATATTCAGAAACCTGATGTATAAAGTAGATACAAATTGCTGCTAAAATGAATGTGAAGGACCAGGCCCATATCCCCTCTTACCTTACTAAACAGCAGTCCCTGAAATACCTTCACTTAGAAATTTTAGACCTCCAGAGAGCATGGTTTTATAATTTCTGGATTATGTAACTGCCAAGATTCTTTCCTCTGATTCTGTTCTTCTAGCTTTACTGCCAACACATCCTGGTTCCAAATCTAAAGAAACAGTGAGCACTCCCAACCCTCCCCTGTCCCCACGCTTGGCCCTGCCTGGCTCCAGTCTCTTCACTCCTCCACATACCAAATTTCCCCCTTTACCTACTCTCACCCCCTCCCCAACCCCATGCTCACAACTCTCTCTGTTGCAACCCCAAACCTCCATGCCCAGAACTGCTAACAACACGGACATCTTTTGCCCCCCCTCTGAGAAGGCAAGCCTTGCCTGTGATTGAGAAATCTCACAAGCCAAAGCCCTTCTGTTTCTGTGCCCAAGCTTCATTTCCTCTTCTCTCTTCATCAAATGCCATTTTTTGTTCTTTGGTTGGGTTTTCTTTTTTTTTTTGGTCATCCAAGTATCATAAGGGTTGGTGAATTGCAGTGGAAGGAGGCTCTTATCCCATCCAAGCACCACTTGGTAATTCTCCAGGTAATTAATGAGGACTCGGGGATACACTGGGAACGCCTTTGGAATGTTAAACAAAGTGGTTTTTACATGGACTGCCTTGCTGCCCCTTCTTCCTCACAATGAAGGGGAGGATTGTGCTGCTGGAGGGTGTGTCTAAACATCTCTTGGCCACCATAACTTCACGTCGTCCCTTGGCCTGCTGAGTTGATCTCATGTCAGGGTGTTTCTGGCAGAAGACGGACAAGTCCCTTACTTTAAGACTCTCTTAACAACCAAGAACACCCTTTCCAGTTGTTGGCATTTAAGGGGCAGTACTATTTGCCAATAAACCCTGCCTTTATCTAGGTCATTTGTTTTGTCTTTATCTGAGCCATTTTAACTACTTGCTACTCAAAGAGTAGTCTGGTTCATACACATCACCTTGGGACTTAGAAATGTAGACCACTGCCCCAGACTTAACTGGATCCAAATCTGATTTTTAACAAGACTTAACAAGGTTATTACTGTAGCAAGATAACTATAGATGTTTGAGAAACATGGTCAATGGTGAGAGCCCAGCTGTCATGGAGAGGTGCATTGTGACAGACAGCACTGGGCCAGGAGTCAGAGAGAACTAACAGTGACAGGAAGCTTGCTTTGTCCTACCTATTGTAATAGTTGTGGTGACAGGGTAGTGGTGGGTAGCAGTAGTAGTGAATTATGATAATGGAGATAGAAGTGGTTGTGATGGGCCTCTCTGGTGGCACAAGGGGTTAAGCACCACACTGTGAAGCAATCTGCAGCCTCTGCAGCACGAGTTCGAGCCCCAGCCAGCCAGGGAGCCACCCACATGGCACAGCAGACCTCTCCTGTCTTGCCCACTGCTTCCCATCAGCAGCGTATTTCAGTCAATCTGCCTCTTCTGTTCCCTGCTCTGTCTCTGGTGGGTCCTCTCACCCCTCCCCCCACATCTCTGGCCTGTACCTCAGCTTTTGTATGTATAAATAAATAAATCTTTAAAAAAAAAGAAGTAGTGGTGGTGGTGGTAGTGGTAGAGGTGGTGGTCATAGCAGTAATATGTCAGGTACTTTGCACATATGATTTTAGTTAAACTTTTATAACAATATCATGAAGTTTGACAGTATCATGAAGGAGGAAATCAAAGCCCGTGAAAATAATTGTTTCAAAGTCAGGCAGTAAGAGCTGAAAATTGGGTTCACCTGCGTTTGTAAATTCCAAAAATCTTTCCTTCTACTATAATACATTACAAAATTAAGATGCTGCCAGTGCCAGTTATATTTCTTTTTAAGATTTATTTATTTATACAAGCACTGGGTACAGTCAGAAGCGCGGGAGGGTGAGAGAATTCACCAGAGCCAGAACAGGGAGCAGAACAGGAAGAAGGACCGAAGTACTCTACTGAGGGGAGCAGCGGGCGGCAGGAGAGGTCTGCGCACCATGTGGGACCCTAGCCCAGTGGCTGGGGATCGAACCGGCGCTGCAGAGGCTGCCGGCAGCTTCGCAACCCAGCGCTTAACCGCTGCGCCACCAGGGAGGCCCAGTGCCAGTTATATTTATCAAAAGCCTGATATCTTAGTTTAATTCAGCCCTTGTTTCACAGCCATACATGGTCTGAAGTTGATTCTAGAATTGTCTACAAGAGTCCAATTACATTCAACAAACTCTGGATGCTTATTTTTTCCAATTCAGTCTCTTCTTACATAAATAGTTTATGTGACACTTAAAATATTTTTTCTCCACTTCACTAAAGAACCACTTGACGTTCCAAGAGATATTATTCTTCCGCCTGGATAATGTACCAGCCAACATTCCCTATTTGGCTATCACCAAGTGGGAGGTTTTCCCTGGCCTCCCCCCTAATGCAACACTATTTGCTGATGGGCAGAATTTGATATAAATATAGTTCTCTCTGACCTGACCCAAAAGAGTTGAGTTAGAAAAGGATGAAAAGAAACTTCATTTCTCAACTTTTACAGAGTGATTTGAAGTCTTGTTTCTCCTAGTGATGAAATTGTGAGTTGAAAGACATTTTACAGCAGAGGCATCTCTCCAGTGGTTAGGAAACTCCATGTCCTGGGAACTCCCCTCTCTGCTGAGCCAGAAATGTGAGGATTGTCTGGGGTCCAGAGAGAGGAATCTCCCACAGACTAAAGCTCTCAGTGTTTCAGAAAATACACATTATTTAAGTTCAGTGATTCATCAGGTGATTTCTGTGTTCCAGATATGTTCTCAGCTCTGGCGATACAATGCAAAGCATTTTAGACAAAGTTCCTGAATTTACATAATTCAGAGAGGAACTGTATTAGGAATGCTCGCAGATACAAGCAACAGAAAATTCAGCAAGCAAGGACCCTTTCAAAAGTGATTTTTCTCGGGCCTCCCCAGTGGCGCAGCGGTTGAGCACTGGGTTGCGAGGCTGCCCGCGGCCTCTGCAGCGCTGGTTCGATCCCCGGCTGCTCCCCAGCCACCGGAGGAGGGTCCCACATGGCGCGCAGACCTCTCCTGCCGCCCACTGCTCCCCTCAGCAGTGTACTTCGTCCTTCTGCCTGCTCTGCTCCCCGCTCTGGCTCTGGTGAATTCTCTCACCCTCCCGCGCTTCTGACTGTACCCAGTGCATGTATAAATAAATAAATAAATAAATTTTTTTTAAAAAGTGATTTTTCTCCATACACAGTCTGTGGGTAGGCAGCCGGTAGCTGTTGCAGCAGCTCCGCAATGCCATCAAAGTCCTGTGTGCCTTTCCCTCTTTCTACCCCAAAACTTCAGCATAGATTCTTTTCAATTTTATTTGCCATGTGTCTCAAGATGGTGCTGATAGCTCTAGCTATTGTTGAAGGCAATTTTGTTTACGGCAAAAATACACCCAAGTAATGTTTATGTCACTCAATTTTTAACTAAGCTGGCTAACAGATGTATGCTATTCAAAGAGATGAAGTGTTAGGGAAAGAATGGACTTATCTGACCAAATACAAAGCACAACCATGGAGTCGCTTAGGAGTGAATCAGATGTCAACTTCTGTGGATCTGGAAGCACTTCTAGTCCCCTCTCTCCTCCAGCCCAGGTCTTCCTCCTGTTCCACAGCCCATGAAGCATGTGTAAAGTGTGCCTCTCTGACCCAAATAATTTTCTCATGCCAGGAGTCCTGCCACCGCCTCCGTGGCCATCCACATGCTTGTCAGACAGTGGCACGTCATGTCCTATCTGGAGACCACAAGTAGGACAGTTGGCCGGGACACAGGGAATCTATTCTCAGTCTGAGCCAGATCCTGGTTCAGGAATAGACTCTGGGGCTTCTCCCCCTGTGACCTGGAGGAGTCACATGGCCAGTGAACTACCTGACACTGTCCTTGTCACTGTGTGGAGGATATATTTAGTGCCTGGCCTATAACAGAGCTGTCACTGGAAGCTGACCACCTTGGTAATTCCAGAGCACTGGTTATAACCTAATGCTGTCTATTTTTACAAACTCAGTTTGTGGAGTGGTGATTAGCATTATATTTCTGATGCAAGACAGGATCAGAGGGGCCTGCCCCAGTGGCCTGTTACAGTCTAGGCACCAGGTGATGGGTGGCCTTGAATTTCTGATATGTGAGATGTCACACCACTACCCACTTCCCTCCCAGATGACTGCAGCGTGAGCACAGGTCACCTAGCTTGTAGGAACAGAGCTGTCACATTTGAGTGCCAGACACTTTGTAAATAAACCCGTGAAGGAAGCTTTTTCTAAACCCCTAATGGAAAAAAAACCAGGGCTCTAGTGACAAAGCCTTGCCCCAGGGGTCTCCAATTCTTGAGCAACAACAACTAATAAATGTTAGTAATTTTCCCCACTGAACTCTCAAATTATCCATGCAAGACCATCTCTGGAAGCCTCTACAAGTGAATTCTAGGGGCGCCCACAAATGAATGCTACCAGTCATTGGGTTGGATAAACTAAGGGATATATTAGTGGAGACTTGAGTAAGGGAGAGGGTGATATGTTACCAGATTCAGGGGTGTTAGAAAGGTGAGAATAAGTGGGCCCATCATAGTGGCAGGGAGGAATCAATGAGGACTGTTGGGATTTGGACATTAATAAGAGTTGGTATAAGAGAATCAAAAGGACTGGCTCTTGAAGTGAGGTTACCAGAAGAGGGTTTGGAGTGGGGAGTAACAGGAGCCCTCCAAGGCCCCCAAACATTAAACACTTTAAATAGGTCTGCCATCTGCTGCATAAAGACGAAGCATACTCCAGAGCATAAGGCCTTTAATAAAAAAGGCCTTTAATAGAATGTGTGTAATAAAGAGAAGAGAAGAAAGGATAATAGTTTCCCAATGAAACACCCAAAGTTACCCATCCCCTGGGTAATGTAGTGGCAAGCCAAACTGGATTGTCCCAAAGTGAGGCCAATGAGACCCAAAAATTTGTCACAAGTCTAAGGCATCTTCTGGTGGGGAAGCACAGGAAAGAGGCAGAAGGAGCCCTATCCAAACCAGGCATGGTAAAGAGGGGAGAACTATTATGACTGGCTCAAATTAATCAAGATTCATTCTCTGGAGACAGGAGGGATAGGTAAGTTCTTCCTGAATCCATGGCTACACAATATCAAACAAAATTGGCATTCTGCTAGCAAGGAACAAGGAGCAGGAAATGGCATTGAATAGGCAATAGACAGTTCACCTAATCATAAACCTTGGGTCATCCATATTCCCTCCCAGGACCTCAATTGTAAAATGGTAATACTGGACTAGAAGATCTCTAGGGATTCAAATTATCATCCCAATTGATTATGAGTCTCCGGTGTTCATGGCAGAAGATGTTTCCACTGACTAACATTTAAGGATCATAGCAATATCAATAACAGCCCAAGAAGGACTCACGGAAGGGGTGATGTAGTACTGTTCTTGGTGACCCTAGCCTCAATCTCTAGGGAGCACCTTATAATATAAAAGCTCCCCTTACCCACTTTCAAGCCACTGGTCTTTCCAGAGGGATGCTGATCCCATCACTGACAAGACTTCAACCATCCATCCAGACCGTCATCCCCTTATTTGTCACTGGGGACCTATGATCTATTCTAACTCTGAATCAGGTCTTCACTCTGCTCTACCAGGGATAAAAGTGAGAAAGGATTTAGAAGTGGGGGTGGGTGGGTGAGGGATGGATGGATGAAAGAAGAGCTATAAAATCCAGGTCCCAGATTTCCCTCTGTCAATCAGTTAAATTCTAGTTTATAACTCACTTCTCCCAGGAAACTTCCTCCACAACCTAGAACAACCTCTAGAGACACGCTCTGGCCATCAGGAGAACAAGAAGTCACAAAACAAATAGGATGCCTCTCTGAAGCAGCGGATAATGTGAAGATTGAGTTCGTTGATAAAATTGGTCAAAGGTTTGAAACATTAATTTAGAACCAGGGGCATTTTATTATTTTTTTAAACATTTATTTACTTATGTATACAAGAGCTGGGGTACAGGTCAGAGGTGTGGAGGGTGAGAGGATTCACCAGAGACAGAGTGGGGAACAGAACAGGCAGATCGACTGAAATACACTGCTAAGGGGAGCAGTGTGTGAGTCAGGAGAGGTCTGCTGTGCCATGTGGGTTGCTCCCTGGCTGGGGATTGAACTTGTGCTGCAGTGGCTGCGGAGAGCTTCGTAGGTTCAGTCTTAACCCCTTGCACCACCAGGGAGGCCCCAGAACCAGAGGCATTTTAGGAAGCAAAGAGAGTATGGATTTTTTTTATAAATAAGAGTTCCAAGAAATATTAAATTTCAAGCTTTGGCCAGACATCCATCTTCCTTGGCTCTATGGGAACTAGAGGCAGGGATTCTGAGAACCCATTTGTTCAAATCCCTGACTCTGCCACTTACCAGCTTGACAGCTGTGTCATTGGGGTAAGTATGTAACCTCTGTTTTCTCTATTGTTAAAAAAAGTCTCATTATTAATTGGGTTTAATTATACTACCTCATTAGTGATAATGCCTAGGCAAAAGTGATAGTGCCTAAAAATGCTTAGCATGGAGCTTCAGTAAATATTCCCTTTTATTATATAAGTGCTTACTAGTAAATATATATATATATATATATATACACACACACACAAATACAGTGTTTAACAATGAATATGTATTCAACACTGTGATAGACATTAAGGAAATAAAGATACAGAAGGGAGTAGAGTGCAATTAAGTACCTATTTTGTGGCAGGCACTGGGCAAAATCTAAGGTGGGTGTTTGCACATCACTTCTTCATTTAATTAAAGACAAATAAATGCTATTCCTGCCTAGTAGATACAAGGCAGTATGCAGAGAGCACCACAGACCCAGCGCTTAGAACTGCCATCACAGGGTCATCGGGGCTGTGATAATAATTTGTGTTGCTGCACATGTCTCTCTTAAGTCCTACTTCCTTTCATTTACAACGATGTTCTCTGAATTCCAGTAGATAAGCAAGGGGCTAGGGACATTGCAGACAACTGACAGTCACCAAAACTCCACAGCCTCTCATTTCCTCTAACCATTACTTCCAACCATCAACCACACTTTATCGCTTAGCAGACCATGCACCATAGCTGGGATTCTGTTCGTATTCCTTCCCAACTGAGTAACCTTGGCCAAGCCACTTGACCTTTTCATATTTTCTTTCTTCATTTGTAAAATCAGAATAAAAAGTTCCTTCCTCATAGTATTGAATGGCTACTTCTTTACGTGTTAATCAAGACAAAAGTAATTTCAGCCTTATACAACTGAATGAGGTAATACACCCAGGCCCTTAGCACATTGCCTGAGACATAGAGTGAATAAAATATAAGTTGTTAGAATAATAATTATTATTAGCTCCTTACTGCTCTAGGTAACCTTTTACCAGAGCTAGCATGCTGGTTCATTTTGCTATTTGGTGTGAATCATCTCCTTTCAGCTCCCATGGAATAAATATGACAAAAGCAGTGGGAGTCAGTGAAAAAAGGACACAAGTTAGTCGTCAGAATAATCCATCTCTAGGGATTTAGGGATAACAAAACTGCGCCTCATTAAATAGGTATTGTACTGAACCCCTGCATGCATCTTCAGAGTTAATCCTCAAATTACTCTCTGACAAAAATATCCAACCGACTGCCCCCATCGACTCTTCAATGAGCCTCTTATTCTTTCTGTAGAGTCTGGAAGGAAATTTTCTCCTCAAACATCAATACATAGGACCTAGTTATGGTGTTTCCCTAGCTAATTGACATCCAGTTGTGTGACGTCATTTTATATGATCATTTCTTATCCATGTGTCAGCCCATTTTAATTTCTTTTCAGGGTGTTTATATGTGCACGTGTGTATTTTTCATTTTTAGCTCAAGTGAGCAAACTGTCCTTCAGCTTATTGGGGTATACATCAGATATTTTTGGTGCTATAATTCTTCAGAGACAGGAAATAGTCCTTCTTTCTAAAAGAGAAAGGCAGACCTAAATTACCATATGTTGGTTCCAAAGACCCAAAGGAAGAAGTTACTGGGGAAAAAGCTCTTACCAGGGGTGCCTGGCACAAGTGAAGTGACACTGGGCACTTAACCCTGCTGAGCCTCAGTTTTCTCTTCTGCAAAATGGAACACTGGACTTCATGATCGTTAGCTTGCTTCATTTACCCACAAAATATATAAACACTGCACTCCTGCTGTGTACCTGGTGCTGGGGATGCCACAATGACTAAGAAACACTGGATCCTGCTTTTAAGAAGTTTCCATTCTAGTCTTGACGACACTAAGCAAAGAAAGCACTTCAGACAGTGAGAAGTACAATGAAAACGATAAAGAATGATGATAAGATAGTGCATTGCAGGCAGCAGGGGAGTCACTCTGAATGGGATGGCCAGACAAGACCCCAAGGAAGCCACAAAATTGCAAAAAGCAAATGAGTCAGCCACTCTGTAAGGGAAGAAGGTGCCAGACAGAGGAAATAAATGTAAAAGCTGCAACACTTTTACTGGGGAAACAAGTTGATCTCTAACAAAGGAGACTCTGAGCTGCCCAGTGTAGTAAATGCTGCTTTCATATTTGCTGTGATGACACAGACTTCCAGCCGCTGGCAGTGAGCATGACCTGACAGCTCCTCTGCAAACATTCCCCAGGCCTACTGTGTGCAAGGCTCAGCTCCTTTAGTCAGGATCTCTGCTCAGAGTCAAGTGGCTGGAGGCCACTGAAAGGAATGTGAGCTGACCTTTCTGAGCAGCAATGACAATGATAAATGAGGGAGAGATTTGGATGCTTGCCTTTGACTATAAGAGGAAACAGGCGGACTCTGAACTGGGGTTCATATTCTGAAGCTTAGGTTTCACCAGCTATGCAGTTTCTAGTCATTTGCATCCACAGAGCACAGCAGACATTGCACGTAAGGACCGACCTATTAGAGACTCAGCCCAGATCTGAGCCCAGAATGTACCGGCAACCTCACGAAGCTGGCCTGGTGGCCCCACGAGGGACTGAGGCAGAATAAAGGACCAAGATGGGAGTCAGATCATATGGGCTGCAGCCCAGCTGTGCCCATAGGAGTCAGGTAACCTCTCCAGCCATGATAATAACAACCAGTGAGCATCTGCTAGGGGCCAGGCACCATGTGGGCACCTCGCATAGACGATCTCATCTATCCTTCCACACACTTCCTTGGAGGAAGTATCGCTGCCATCCCTAACAGACAGCTCAGGCTACAGGAGATTTTTCAACTTGTCTGTCACTCAGTGGCAGAGGTGGAATTCTAACTTGACTCAGGCTAATTTCAAGTGGTCTGTGCCATTCTCTTAGTAATTTATCAGTTACATGGGAATAGTATTGTGTGCCCTACCCTCCTTACACAGTTGTTTGGAAACTGAAATGAGACAAGAAGGTGCTTTGTAAACACTGATGAGCTTTCCCAGGTCTGCAGGTCCTGGCACAGCACCTCAGTGCCTCTGACTGCACAGTTCCCTGTCCCCCCCAGTAATACCCACCTCTTCTGCATGGAACACCCACCTGCACCAGCTATGCTGCAATGGCTGCCCAGGCTGCCCCCGGGGTGGGATCCATCCCTGCCTTTCTTCCAAGCAGCAGGCGTAGTCCTACCCTAGCCTGGCTGGGAAGTCTTGGCTGTGGACCAACAGGATGGGGAGGATATGTGGAAAATCTGAGATGTTTTCCTTCTTGGGAAGAAAGCCAAACCGCAGTTTGCTGCAGTTCTATAAATTATACTTCCAGAGAAGATTTAGTTTAGAAAGAAAAACGGGGCAATTCCCCTACTATTTGCTTAGTGATCTGGGATGGCTGAGCCAGGCCAAACCCCACATATTTGGTCTAACTTGCTTGTGTTTGCAAAACATGCCCATGTTCCAGAAGATGGCTGGGAAGACCACAGAACAGCCAGGATTTCTCTGCAGACCTCTTGCCAGCCTTTTTTCTGTCCCCTGCTATAGGTTGGGCCTGCAGCTTAGTTTCTTGAGCTGAAGCAGTGGGGTGTCAGGGGAAACATGGGCCACCATGATCTCTCCCTCTGTACACCTCATCTCACTCCATATCCCTTTAAGCCCATAAAGCCCAACAACTCTCAGGGGTGCTGACTAGGGAACACCACCTCCAGGAAGCCTTCCCAGTGCCCTAAGGCTGGGCCAGGGTTCTTTCATAGGGGCTCCCACAGCACCAAGTATTTATGACACTGTATTATTAACCTGATCACCAGCAAGTCTTTCACAGGCTCCTTGAGGGGAGGTACCTTGTCCCACAACAACACTGTGGTCTCTCCAGTGAATAAATGAATACCACTTCTGATCTCCTTTAGCCCACTCTGGGGTTTTCCCCCAATTCAGCTCAAGAATTCCTTCCAGTAGAAGACAGGTGTCCTGGGTGTTCTGTTGTCTGTTGTGCACTGTGGTGTGCTACCCATCCCTTCACCCTCACTCCCAGTCAGCCTTGGAGTCAACCTCCTTTCATGCAGGAGTCCCCCCCAACCCTCCCTACCTCCCCCAGGCCTGCCTCCTGCCTTTGGCTGGGGACCTTATCTTGGATCCCATAAAAACCATGCCATGCTTATCACACACCTCCAGTGATTTGTTTATGTAGACATCCCTCCTCAGACTATGGGTTACTTGGGAGCAGAGAACCTGCCCTAATCCTTCTATGTCCCTCGACTTAGCAATGCCTGACACGCAGCAGCTGTTCAGTACATGTTTGTTGAATTAATTATTTAAATAACATATGCAGAAGATAATAATAGCATGTCATGTCATGTCATGGGGCAGAGTGCGATAAAGATTCTAGCAAATGCTGTGAGCTCAGGAGAAAGAGCAATTGCTGTGGGCTGGAGGGGGACGGGATACCACAGAAAGAAACTGACAAGAGAGAAAACACAAAGGACAGGATGCAAAAGATGGGAGGCAGGTAGTGAGAAAAGGTCTGAGCTTCAAAAAACATAAATCAGACTATGGCCCACTCCTGCTTCAAACACTAGTGGTTTCACCCTGTACTTAGGGAAAAATCTGAAGGTCTTCTGGATCAAATCCAGCTGTCAAGCTTTGGATAAAGAGAAACTGAGTCCCAGAATGACATTTACAAGGATGCTATCATCACAATGTTTTTATTCACAAAACCTTAAAAAAAAATTTTTAGTAAATCATCTGCATTTTTTTTTTTACTACAAACTTATTTACCTCAGCTTGAAATCCCTGGTTTTCCAAAGCTGCTTCTTCATCTGATCCAAGCCCTCTAAGCCTGCCTTTATGTAACACAGCTGAGATTTTTGTTTTTTCCATTAAGACCCATTTGAAAGTTGTCCTATTTAGTGCTGTAAAAGCTATTCTGGGCTTGTTTATCTTCTAAATTGCTATGGGACCTTAATGTTAATAGTCGTCAAACCAGATCTCCTGAGAATGTGGGAATTGTTTGTTTTTTTCCATCATTAGCTGCTGAACCCCCTCTTCATGCCAGCCTTAGACCCGCAGTGATCCAGACACGTGTCTGTCCATAGACCTTGTGAACTGAGAGAAAAGAGCCTGTGTACTCTGTATCAGGGACAAGACCGAGCCAGGTACCAAGTTGATCATTTTCCATATGTCACTTTTTACTCTTCTAATAATCCTAAGGGGTAGATATTTTTGCCCTCGTTTTATCAATGAAAAACCGATAGCTGAGGGATACCAAAAACTCACCAAGCCTCAAACCAAGTATGAACCCAATCCCAGGTGTGTCTCCATCTGTGGGCTCTACCTCAATCTAAAGTCAAACAAAATTTGCTGTATAACAAAAGAAATTTCATTTTTAGGTTTACAGAAAAAGTGAACACAAGTAAGTATTCCTATCCTCTTCCCTCCTCTGCCACATACACAGTTTCCTCTATTATTAAGAACTTGGTGTGGTACATTTGTTACTAGTGGTCATAGAATATTGATGCAAGGTTACCAGGTCCGCAGCTTATATGATAGAGTTCACTTAGAGTTCTGAGTTTTGACAGATGTATAATGTCATGTATCCACTGAATTAACATCAGAAAGAATAGTTTCTCAATTCCCCATGCTCAGCCTTTTACTCTCTCCTTCATCCTCCCTAACACTGGGTGGCCACTGATTTTTTCACTGTGTAGAATTTTGCTCTTTCCAGAAAATCATGTACTTGAAATTATATAGTGGGTAGCCTTTTCAGACTGGCTTCTTTCACTTAGTAACATACATTCAAGTTTCCTTCATGTCCTTCTGTGGTCTGATAGCTCATTTCTTTTTAATTCTGAATAATACTGAATGGCTATTCCAAAGTTTGTTCATCCATTCATCTAACGAAGGACATCTTACCTGCTTCCAATTTTTGGCAATAGTGAATAAAGAGGCTATAAATATTTGAGTGCAGATTCTTACGTAGACACAATATCTGAGAACATGATTCTAGACCATAGCAAAGACTATTTAGCTGTTAAGCCTGTTTTAAAAAGATATTTTAGCACATGTTATCTTATAAAAAAGGGAGAAATGTGGTAAGTTATGAATTACTTTACACAATACAGAACAATAGAACAGACTCTTTGATTTGTGTTAAATGAAATGTTTAGCTTCCTTGCATACTTGTATGTGAACAACACTACATAATTGCTCCCATGATTTCATTTTGGGTTTTTTGACTAATCTAAGAAGATCCTTCTCCACTGGAATTATGCATTCTAATAGGGGAGATCATGAGTTAATATACAACTGAAACCTGTTTGGGCTGAAGCACTAAATAGGAAAAAAAACACTAAGAAGTAGGCAAGAAGTCAGTTGTCCCATTAATTTATGTAGTGAAACTGCATGTACAACTAGATCAGGATTTGTGGGTGTCAGGTTTGGGGGAGGGGTAACTCAAAGACAATTTCACCACAAAGATTTAACACTAGGCGCTCTCTTGAAAATTTTTCCAAAATGTTCAAGTGCCCTAAATCAAGGGGAGGCAGATTGTCGCTAAAGGGAAAGGTTCATGTCTAGAGGAAGAAACTTTGAAACATGAAAATAGAAAACAAGATGTCTTATCTCCCCAATGTCATCGGCCTTTCTCTCTACTTTTGCATCACAACCTCTTCACCCAGTACATCCTTCACCAACTAGAGCAAAGGGTCTACCCTTTTTCTCACTCGCCCTCACATTGTTTCTTTGCCCATAGTAGGTGCTCAAGAAACGTTCTCTAGGTTGAAAAGGAAAGCTTTCCCCAATACACACATGAAAAAACAAACTCCAATTTTACCCTCCAAGTTAAACTGTCATGAAACAAAACCAGAAATAACCCCCTCTAGGTAATTAAGTGTTTTTAAGTAGTATTGGAATGAAACCAGCATATACATTTTCAGAGCTTTGTAATCATTAACTATTCTCCACCATCCTGGGAAATGTGAACTTGGATAAGCGCCAAGCACCTTAGCAACTAGTCAGCAGCTCCCAACCAGAGCCCCCAGTCCTATGATGGGGCCAAAATCCCGGAGACAAAGCATTATTTATGGACTAAAACTGTCTTGCTTCCGAAGCTGGAATCACAAGATCCAAGCTAATGAGAAGCCTCAGTGCCAGGATGTCATATTGAGTTAGGAAGAGCCGACCATTAGCAGTCTGCTTCTCTGTCCTCAGACCAGACCAGAGGAGACACAGAGCAAACATATACAGTGGCTTCTGAAAGGCCCCAATGCTTGACACTGGAACACCAGGACAATCACTCTTTTGCTGGGAGTGTGGGAAAGTATTTTCTGAACAGATGACACAGTGCCCTGCATGGAGTGGCAGAGCCTGCCAGCTGCAGGCATGGGCAGAGTGATGCCCCCAAACTCCTGAGCATGATATTCAGGGCTTGATGAGACTGATTGTGAAACCCACCTTCTCCTCTCCTTCTAATCCCACCTCTACCAAAAGCCTCATCTAGGGATGACTACCCCCAGGTAGAAGGTACAATCTTGGCTTTGCAAGATGGCCCTCAGTTCCAGAAGGATAGTTTAGAGACATTTCTCTGCACCCTATCCGGAATTGCCTTTGAGTGTGTCCTAACACAGATGTCTCAGGGTGACATAGCAAGCCAAGCAGAGAAGAAGGTCTCAATTCATGTTAATAACAGTGAGTGATCACTTAAGTTGACTGAGTTCTCTGCATAGCTCAAATGTGCCAAGCACTTTATATCTATCACCTAACTTAATCCTCACAGGAACTCTATATGTTAGGAACATCACAAACCCCATTTCACTGGTGGGAAAGCAGAGTTTTGGAGAAACTAGGTTCTCATATGTGTTCCCTGAACCAGCAGCATCTATATTATCTGGAAATTTGTTAGAAATTAACATTCTCAGGCCCTATGCCAGACCTATGAATTAGAAACTCTGGAGGTGGGGCCAGCAGTGAATTTCAACAGGCCCTGGAGGTGATTCTGATGCACGTTCAATGTAAGGACCAGGCAACCTACCAAAACCATACAGCCAGTAAGGCCCAAGCATCAGCAGTTTGTCTCCAGAGCCCTGCGCCTCATCGCTGTGCTATGAATTTATCTAGACACAGACATAAAGGGCCCCTCTCCTACCTACAATCACAAATTCCAAATTTAGGGGATCGGCACTCTCTAATGGATGTCTGACCACTGACAACATCTGATCAGATTCATAAAGGGAATAAAGGGGAGAAGCAGTCTGCCTTTTCTACACTAGGCTTCCCTCTGACTTCATGGGGGCACTGCCACATTCCTCACAGGAGTGAAGCTCGCCTGCTAGCTACACACCCAGCCACACCCCAGCCCCAGGGGCACTCCCAGAGGCACCCTCCAGCCTTAGGGAACCCTCATTTCACACCTGGGAGAGCAACACAGAGGAATGAAGCAGAGTAACTGATATTTAAAAGTAAAAATTAAAAGCACCTTTATGAATTTTCTAGAGCTGCCATAATAAAGTATCACTATGGGACTTAGAACAATGCCAACCTATTGTTACATAGTTTAGAAGGCTAGAAATCTGAAATCAAGGGGTTGGCAGGGCCAGCTTGTAGAGGAAGTGTCTTTCCCTGCCTCTTCTGACATCTGGTAGCCCCAGACAGGCTTGAATTGTACAAGTATCACTCACACAGTATTCTCCTCATCATCATCCCTCTATCTCCGTCCAAATTTCCCCTTCTTAATAAGGACCCCAGTCATATTGGATTGCAGATCAACCTTCTCCAGTATGACCTCAACTTAATTCACACCTACAACAATCTTATTGCCAAGTAAGTTCACATTCTGAAGCATCAGGGGTTAGGACTTCAACCATAACAGTATCTATTGATGGGGAACAGGGGGTTTAGACTAGAGGTTTTCATGCAGGGTGTTTGCTGCAGGACCATTTCAGAGATCCTTTGACATCAACAAGGTCATCCACCCACAGGTTGTTTCCCTCACAGCTGATGATCAGAACCATTTGGTACTTAATAAAATTTGAGCTTCTCCAGCTCTATTCCAGACATACTCAATCAGAAAGATTCAAGGATTTTTAAGTTGACAAACACCCCTGTGATTCTGATGTAGCCAGCCCTTCCATGCCCTCCAATTTGGGAAGCATAGTTCTGGTCTTGCATGGGATACTGAATCTTCTGGCCCATGTGCCAGCCAAGTGCTTCTGCAGTGGAGCCCAGACTCTCAGTACTCCAGCCCCTATGATGCCCATCCTGAGCTCTTAAGTTCAAATCAGTCACCTCAGGAATACTTAAGGGAGATACCCCAGGATTTCCCAATTTTTCTTTTCACTCAGGTCCCAAATTACCTGTGTTGGTCATAGCCAGTACCAAAAAAAAAAACAGAGAAAACTGACTTCCAAGCCAGATGATTTCATTGGGCGGGAGCCAAGCTGAACTAGAGGCACTGGGATCTACCTTCGTTAACCCAATAACTTCTTCCTATCAGAAAACTGTAGACAAGATGCCAATGAGAGACAGAACCCAACGCAAAGAGGAAAACACCAGAGGGACTTTCATTGCTCTGAGCTGAGCTGGCAGAGCAGCTGCACAGACTCTGGAAGGGAAATGGGAGTCATTGAGGACAGTGTTGGGGCAGGGTTTGTGTGATGTCTTCCCTGAATAGTCACATCTCCTTCCCCAATCCACCTCAAAACACTTCCAGTGAGCTGCTAAGACAAGAGAATCACCATTATCACGGCTGTGCTTGCCAGAATAGAAATACCGCAAGGCAGCAAAGAGCAGTAGAATGAGCCCTGGCCTGGGCATTTAGACTCACCAGCCCATTGTTCTTCTCAGGATGCCCTTTTCTTCATCTGCTTCATTCTCATCGTTGATCTTCTTATTACAAGGAATAGATACCCACTCAAGTCATCCAGTGGGTGGGAGGCTCATTATAAAGATTTACAAGTAATTCATTATAAAGATATGGACTCCATGGAAGCCAAGGGGAGAAAAGAATGCACCTGGCTTCCTGGGAAACAGGGAGATACTAAGAACTGTCTCTATCTTTCAGGGGTGGGATGACCCATCTCTTCTCCCTGTGCCTCTGCGCACTTTCTCCTTTCTCTCCTCAAAGGGCTTCCTCTGCCACTGGTTCAGCATGTACAATAGTCACCCTACTTGCCCTAGTCCCCAAGACTACAAGGTCTTTCAACTCACTTCCTCTCAGCTCAATGAACCAGGTCCTTGTAGAATAAGTGAATTGGTCAGACTTTTTATGCCACTAGCTGTGTAACTATCACCTGCGGCCTTGATCATGTTGATGCAAAAGGCGCTTGGAGTGAGGACACGGGGCACGTGTGCCTGATTATGGACACCTGGAGCATGGGTTGGGGAGTGCATAAGTGTTCACACCTGAGCCTAGAGTTCAAGGCTCTAAGGACAGCTATGAGAGGACACCAGAGAGAGCCCAGAGAAAGAATAAATATTCATGGGGGGCTGGGAGGCTTGGTTGCCTGTCTTGCTCATGCCTGCCTCCTTGCATGCCAGCCTCCCTGCACACCAGCCTCCCTGATTCCCTGAGAGCATATTAAAGCCTGGAAAATGCACTGAGAGCTGCAGGACTTGGTTTATCCATCTGCTGGAATCGATAGTGAACCTTCCCTGTGCTTGCTGGCACAAAGGTCCTCAATATTTTAATTCCATATCCCAGAAGAAGCTGATTCCATCCTAGGTCAGGCAAGCTTCCTTCACCCAATTAGCTGTAGGTGGAGGGTGGGTCAATAGTACAAATCCACGCACCCTACAAAATGCTGTGGGTAGAAGCAGTGCCAGAGAAAGGTATGTGGAGAGCACCCCAAGTCATGCTTATTCCAATAATGCCCAAAAGTCACGGCCATTTGTTAAGATCTACAAGGTGACAGGACCTAAGCTACGTTAGTACAAATAATCCTCAGTTCAAGCACTCGGCATTTATTACATATATGGAAAGCAAGTTTCAAAGAGCTGCAGTAATTTATCTAAGGTCACTCAGTTCTTAAGGGACAGAGCATAAATTTCAACTCAGGTTCTCCAGATTTCATGGTGGTGCACTCTCCTTTTGGTCATCCAACCTAACTTCACCTCAGGGGAAAAACGAAGTTAACAATCGTAGTGCTGGCAGGCAGTAGGGCAGAGCGGGCAAAGTGGAGTCCTGGAGAGTCATGGCTTTTTCAGCCTTTTAATGATCTTTCTATACCATTTATAGCAGCACAGGAAGGGAGGCGAGGGATCTGGGGGTCAGGAGGCTTACTCTTTTTGGGCTCTGGTGTTCTCTCACGGTTTCTTAATTTGTCTCTACTGCACTCTGCCCCATGGTCCTCTGCTGCACCCCTTCCTCTGTGATGCCACCCTTATATGCTCAGCCCCCAGGCTCAGCTGTGCCCATTTACACATGCCCACACCATAACCCAGGTGTCCACCATCAGGCATGCGTGCCCTGAATCCACGCTCCTAAGTGCCTCCTGCATTCAAAGCTGCAAGTGATGGCCACAGAGGCCAACAGCACAAAACCTTGAGCAATCTTCATTCATCCTACAACAATCTTTACCCATCTGCCAGATTATATAGAAAATGAAATGCAATCACGGACTGAGAAGTACATTGGGATAGTTGTACAAAAGTAAACATGAAGTCTTGACTGTCCACTACCATCATGCACAGCATGGTGTTTATTCACTGGGCATGTCCCTGAGGACTACAGAGCACTGTTCACCCCTGCTCCGTGGCTAGAATTGATGACGGCCACAGCGGGGGTCCTAGTAGCTGTCCAAGACCCCCTGGGAGGAACTGCCTGCTGTTTACAATACGGTGGTACAGCCCCACGTAAACAGGATCTGAATTCTCAACCAGCTTGGCACTCTATGGTGAACACTGTTTGAATTGGAGTAATTTGCTTGTTTTTCACTAAGAAATTTAGTCTTGAAGGCCAAAAAAGTCATCAGTTGGACTCAAGTTGGGTATAACAGCACAAACCACAGTCACAGGGAACTCTCAACTGCTAATGCCACTATTCAAACCTCAAGAAGGGGGTCAGGTCTATGGGATTTTTGCCCAACAAGGGAGGTGGGATTCAGGGACTCTTTCATACATTGACATGGTGGGGAGATCTGCAGCCATGGAACAAGACATACTCTTTGGCCCTTGTGATGGTTCAACTTGACTAGGCTATGGTGTCCTGTGTGTTCCAACACTGTTCTTCAGTGTAGCTGTGATGGCATTTTGCAGATGTGATTAACATTTGCAATTAGTTGCCTTTAAGTTAAGCAGATTACCCTCTACAATATAGGTAAGCTTCATCTAATCAAGCAAAGGTCCTCAAAGCCAAAGGTACATTTTCTTGGAAAAGATATCCTGCCTGAGTTTCCAGTCTGCTAGTCAGGTGAAACTTCACTCTTACCTGAATTTCCAGCCTCTTTGAATGAAGAACTGGATCACTGATGCTGGTCTGATGACATTCACCTCACAATGACTGAGTAACTACTATAGGCAGTTACTACTCAAAGTGTGGCCCATAGACCAGAGGTCTGGGCATTACCACAGAGCTTATTAAACACACAAGATCAGACCCCACCTCGGACAAATGAATCAGAATCTGCATTTTAATGGGATTTTTCACTTATTTCTCACTTTTTGACAGGCACTCTGATAAAGTAGCCTAAAATTCCAGCATTAATACTAGATGAGGTATTAAGAGATACAAGTGGAGTTTCTGATTAGATTCCACCAACTCTGAGTACTTGGGCAAAATTAATAAGGAAATAGAGACACTCAGAACTAACTAACTGAAATAGGTGACACTGGTGAGGTTTCACTGTGTACCAGGCACTATACTAGACTCTGTATGTGTAACTCTTCCAACTCTCCCATCAAATCTATGAAAATGGTATTATTAATATCTCCATTTTACTAATGGCAAAAACGACAAACAGAAATGTTAAGCAACTTGTCCAAAATCATAGAGAAAATAATTAGTTGTATCAGGATCTGAAGTCAGAAAGCCTGGCTCCATAGCTATATAATACTACTCTGATTCAAAGCATAGAGTCTTCACAGTGCTCTATCACATGTATAGGAGAATCTCAAACATCAATATAATTCTACTGACTGTAGGGTTTGAAGAAAGCTTCATAAAGGAGGCAACTTTTTTTTTTTTAAAGGGAGTAAGCATTTTTTTTTTTTAGATTTATTTTATTTATTTATAAAAGCACTGGGTACAGTCAGAAGCGCGGGAGGGTGAGAGAATTCACCAGAGCCAGAGCGGGGAGCAGAGCAGGCAGAAGGACCGAGGTACACTGCTGAGGGGGCGCGCCATGTGGGACCCTCCTCCGGTGGCCGGGGAGCAGCCGGGAATCGAACCGGCACTGCATAGGCTGCAGGCAGCTTCGCAACCCAGTGCTCAACCGCTGCGCCACCGGGGAGGCCCATAAAGGAGGCAACTTTTGAAATGATCTTTGAATACAACAAGAGTTTTTTGTTGTTTTTTTTTTTTTTTTATAGAGGCATGCTTTATTTATTTGTTTGTTTTGTTTATACATGCACTGGGTACAGTCAGAAGCGTGGGAGGGTGAGAGAATTCACCAGAGCCAGAGCGGGGAGCAGAGCAGGCAGAAGGACCGAAGTACACTGCTGAGGGGAGCAGCGGGTGGCAGGAGAGGTCTGCGCGCCATGTGGGACCCTCCTCTGGTGGCCGGGGAGCAGCCGGGGATCGAACCGGCGCCGCAGAGGCCGCGGGCAGCTTCGCAACCCAGCGCTCAACCGCTGAGCCACCGGGGAGGCCCTGAATACAACAAGAGTTTTAAGCTGAGTTCCTCCCATGAATAATAAAGTTGTTCCCATTATTAATGTAGAGTGAGTGCTCCTGTTTTCATGCTACTCCTTCTGCCTGAAATATCCCCACTCCCTTTCCCCTTTCACTTGGTGAGTGTCAATTTTCCATGACCCACAGACTAGGTCAGGTTTCCCTTCATAACTCTCCAAACATCTATTGCTTTTCCTTCATAACACTTAACATCAGCTTATAATTGAATAGTTTTATAATGAGAATGTCCTAGTACTATGTGAATCGCCCACTAGATTATGAGTTTCTTGAGGACAAGGACTGTACCTAGTTTTTCATTAAGGTATACATCATGATAATTTGACATATGTGTACACACTGTGAAATGATTACCACAATCAGATTAATCGACATATTAAACACCTCACATAATGACCATATTTTTACATGTGCTAAGAATACTTACTTTTAGTGATGATGGTCATGATTCACAGGTGTCTTGGTGGTGGTAATTTTATGGGGATTACACCTGAGAGGAGAAATCAAACAATGTACAAAAATGAACAATGTAAAAGTACATATAAATAGAAATTTTTTAAAAAAGAATGCTTACTTTTAGAGAAGTCCTACTCTTAGCAAATTTTAAGTATACATACAAATATTTATAGTCATGTTGTTGAAAATATTTCCCAGAAGTGAGAATGCCGGATTATATAGTAACTCTATTTTTACACGTTTTAAATTTTTTAGGTAACTTGATTTCTCCTTTCAATGAATTGTTTTCTATAATGACTTACAAATTTGCATTCCCACCAGCTGTTTACAAGTATTCCCTTTTCTCCACACCATCACCAACACTTGCTGTCTCATATTTTTGATAACAGCTTCTGAGAAGTGTGAGATGATCATGCATGTATGTTTTCATTTGCACATCCCTGATGATTCATGATGTTGAACACCTTTTTGTATACCTGTTGGCCATATGTAAGTCTTCTTTGGAAAAATGTTTATTCAGGCCCTTTGCCTATTTTTAAATCTGATTATCTGGTTTGTTGGTTTTTGTTTGTTGTTTTTTTTTTTTTTGCTATTGAGTTGTATAAATTCCTTTATGTTTGGATATTAACCCCTTATCAGATAAATTGTTTGCAAATATTTTCTCCCATTCTATAAGTTGCTTTTTCATGGTGTTGATTGCTTCTTTTGCTGTACAGAAGCTTTCTGTTTGATGTAGTCTTATTTATCTGTGCTTTTGTTGCCTGCCTTTTTGACGTCATATCCAAAAAATCATTGCCAAGACCTTATATTTTCATCCAGGAATTTTATGGTTTCATGTCTTAAACATAAGCTTTCATTTTGTGCTAATCTATGTGTGTGGTATAAGATAAGGGTGCAATTTCCTTCTTTGGCTTGTGGAATAGTTCTCCCAACATCAATTGTTAAAGAGACTCTCTTTCCCTCATTGTGCATTCTCAGCACTCCTGTCAAAGATTAGTCTACCATAGATGCATGGATTTATTTCTGGACTCTTTATTAGACTGAGCCTGGAATCTCTGGGATCTATCCTTGTACCTGATGCAGTCTTCAACACTCAGTAACTGTTAGGTAAGTACTAGGTGATCACCTACAGCTCTCAGTCATCACCACACACAGAAGCTGGAGAACCAGCTGTGATTCCAAGCAGAAAACCAGTCTCCCCTTGATTAATAAATGACAAACAAGAAGACTGCCAAACCTGCATACTTTGTGTTTATCCATTTCACCTCATTCCCACTTTAGAGCCACAATGAGCACAAACAGCTGTTTATAATCCTAATGAATGTCAGTTGTACAAGGTTGTACTGTTACCTGCAAGGTATAGAAGATAAATCACATATTTAAATTAGAAATGTGGGACAAGTTCCAACACTGTGGCTTCTAAAAAAAAACCCATATCAAAAAGGAATAAAACTAAATTGATTCCTTCTATGTTTAACGAATGTGTGATTAGTTGTAACGCCAATAATGTTCATCTAAAGGAGCAAATTCTTCAGAATTATGTAATGGATTTAACAAGTTCTTGCAAGTAAATTCTCGTTTCAATATGAAAACCTTCTTTCAGAAGCTGGCATTGTTTTGATAAGGGATTAAATTTAGTGGGAAATGAAAGAATCCATTGCAATTCAGAGCACTGCTTTGGTGGTCTGCTTAGGAACTTACTGCAAAACCTTCATCCCAGGCCACTTGGCTATGAGGGTGTTTAAATAAAGTCATCTCTTTTCCAAATCGTGTTGCCCTTTATCAAAGCTGCAATTCTTCTCCTGAGGGTTCAATTCCATGTTCACTTTCTTGTTTACCAAGTCTCAGTTGTTTTTTTTTTTTTAACCCCAAATAAAAATATGCCCCCAACTTTGATTTAGGGCCAAAGATTTCTAAAAGCAAGTCCGACTTCAGAATGTTGTTTCTTTCCACAGGAAGGCCTTATCGAATCCCATCACATGCATTGATTTTGTGAAAATAAACTCACTTGAAAACCAATAAGTTCAGCTTTTGGGGCTGGTAACAGTTAAAAAAAATCATAAACGTAGCTGTGAGCTCCACTAGCAAAGATTTCTTTTGTTCTCCAACTACAGCAAATAATCTACTAAGAGACATCAATTCCCCTGTAATTCTGGATTGCCTAAGGCAAATACAACTTGAAGCAGAGTTATCCAGTAGCCCGGTGCTATCACATGGGTTGAAATAATCGATTTCAGAAAGAAAGCTTTCTCTGGAAAAAGGAATAATGATGTTTACTCTTACCCTTTGAGACATCTGCATTTTGCTTATTAGTTGATCCATAGGACAAAAGTTTTAGGAATTTAGAGAAAGAGTTTCTTCAATGTTGATTGTCAATTTCCCTGAGTGTCATGACTCATTTATGCCTCAATTCAGTCTTCTGACTTCTAACCTCATATAGTAAGAGAAACAAAAATGCTGGCTTTTCTCTGCTAGACAGGATCTGACCACATACTGATTATTGAGGGCCAAGTCCTGACATAAGCACTTTATATGCAATATACCATTAATTTTTCACAACAACCTGATAGCACAGGTACACATTATCACCTCCATTTGATAGATGAGGAAAATGAGCTCAGAAGGGTCAACAGCATATCCATGACCATGACATAAAGACAGGGCACGCATTGAAATACACGTCTACCTGATTCCTTGCCCTCAGCTGGCTTGCCTCCCCAACATAGGACTGCTTTCTGTAAGCTTCTTGCATGGGCCCCATGAATTTTTTCTTCCCCAGGAAGAGTGCTTCTCTTCCTGCCTTCAGGTAGAGAGAGCTTGCTAGAGACTTGTCTTCTAGTTCCCATCTTCTCAGGACTGCCCATGACTGACACCTGAACAGATAACAAGCCCTGGAGAGGACAGTCTGGGTCTCTTGTTTCCCATTCATCCCCAAGGCCTACAGCACACACCAGGGCTCTCAAAACACCAGTGGTACATGGCTGACAATTATTTTTGGGGTTTTGAGCCCCTCTTCTTAAGAGTCACTCAACTCATCCAGCAAATACCTTCAACTGGAGACTCCTTTTATACCATCATCTTCACCACAGATAAAAATATTGAACTGAATTCACAGTCCCTTTTCCTCATCCACCAAGAGAGACCAGCTGTGCAGCAGAAAAGACCAAGAAAAGAGAAAGCGAAGGGAGTGAAAGGAGATAACAGGGGTATGGTTTGTGGGGGCTTAGATCTGCTCATAGCTGTAACAAACCCCTTTGCCACTACTATTAAATGTATAAAGGGGGCCTCCCTGGTGGCGCAGGGGGTTGGGACGCTGCCTGTGAAGCTGTCCACAGCCACTGCAGCACGAGTTTGATCCCAGGCCAGGGAACTACACACATGGCGCGGCAGACCTCTCCTGACTCACCCGCTGCTTCCCTGTGCCCCAGTTCTTGTATGCATAAATAAATAAATCTTAAAAAAAATAAATAAATGTGTAAAGGCCAAGGGCCTCCCTGGTGGCGCAAGGGGTTAAGCACAGCACTATGAAGTTATCTGCAGGCCAAGGAGCTGCCCACATGGCGCAGCAGACCTCTGCTGTCTTGCCCGCTGCTCCCCTCAGCAGTATATTTCAGTCAGTCTGCCTGTTCTGTTCCCCACTCTGTCTCTGGCGCATCCTCTCACCCCCCCACACACCTCTGGCCTGTACCCCAGTTCTTGTATGCATAAATAAATAAATCTTTAAAAATAAATAAATAAATAAATAAATGTATAAAGGCCGAGAAAAATTTAAAGAAACTAAAATTCAGAATAAAAAAGCCAGGAGGGATGAAACAAAACTGCAATTAGTAACAACTTCTTAGTTGTTTCTTCATTGCTTTTAATTGTTCTCACAGAGGGCGCCTGCAGGCTATTTAAGCTGGGTATGTGATTTAACTGGCACTGACAATATTCTTTTACTGAGGTAGAATTGAAATATGACATGATTCCTATTAGGTGTACACTGTAATCATGTGATATATGCACATATTGCAAAATGATCACAGTGAGTCACCCTCCATCACCAAACACAGTGATAAATTCTATTTCTGTGTGACTACCACCTCTAACACCACCACAATACCAACAAGTTCAATGAACACAATTGAGCTTCCAAATGAAGAAGACCTAAGAAGGGCTGGGTTTCTCTCTGGGAAAACTGCATAGTGATACACGGACCTTCAGTGTTTCCTGGAGAAAGCGGGGATGGGCTCAGTTCCAAGAAAACTAACAAAGAGAGGGCAAGCCAGCCTTTTCCCTCCACCCCCCATCCCTTGCCAGACAGCATTTAAAATGCACTTCAGTGTGTTGGTCTTTCTACTTGGAAAGGAAACAAGTCTTGACATTCTGTTTCTCCCATTTCATTCAGCACAGAGAACATCCCAGGGAGGGGAGGATAGTTTTCAAGAGAGGACTTGATGAGGGAGTAGAGGTGCGGGGGGGGGGGGGGGGGTGAGGTGGGTAGAAAGGTCTCTCTTCTCTTTAGCCTGCTGCACTCACACTTTGAAGAGAACAACCCCACTTTCATAGTGAATTATTTTCAGTGTGGTGTCTGCCAGGACTCAGTTCTCCCTGATAGAGGCAATATGTGATAGATCAAGGTCAGACAAGGTGTCCAGACAGAAGAGGTGGCACTAAGACGGCAGGGAGATAAAGGAGAGAAGAGGATAAAAGAGAAAACTAGTGTGTGTCTTACATGGAAACCCAGGAAAGAATTGAAATTTCTCTCTCTCTCTCTCTCTCTCTCTCTCTCTCTCTCTCTCTCTCTCTCTCTCTCTCATACACACACACACACACACACACACACACACACACACACACACACAATCTCCTGGGTATAAAGACTCTTCGCTTCCCTGAGCTTGCCATAGGCCCATAATTAATTCTTGCAATGGTTTGGTTGTAAGTATACAAATCCTCACTGTTCCTCACTTTGTGGTTTGCAAAGCCCTTCTCTTTTCCTATTTCACATACCTTGAGGGCCCCATAAAATTCTCCTCACAGTCTCACACACCCAGCCACATGCACCCTCCACACACCACACACTCCAAGTTTCTAACCTTAACATTACCAGCTTCAATTCATGCCACTCAAAAAATTTGCCTATGACTCAGGTCATGTAAACCTTAAAATATTGTTTGCACACCCTAATAATCAGAGCTGCTATCTACTAAGTATTTGCCCTATTCCAGACAGCATGCTGAATGCTTTACATGGATAATCTCATTTCAGTTCCACAACAATTCTGAGTGGGCCACCTGGCTGTTTGCTGCTGAGGGAAGGGAAGCTCTGATGTTGTTATTTGACTAGGATCCTAATTGGAGAGTGTCAGTGCTGAGGTTTGAACCCAGGTCTGCAAGGCTATGACACACATATGTCCCAGGACAGAACTTTGCTGTTCCCATGGGTTAACTCGATAAATGAAGGATTAAGCAAATCTGATGACTCCAGACCTGGACACTTGCTGCCATAAATGTCCTTGGCCCATTGTTTTTCTTACTAATTTTGCCCCAACCTATGTATTTCTGAGCTGTCTTTACAGCTTATCGAGCCCCCTGACTGTCACAGAAGAAGGGAATTACAGGCCCTGAGATCAGACTCATTCACACTGGAGCAGTGGGCAGACGCACACACAGAGGCCCCACGCACGACCACCAAAGAGCAGCTAATTGATGCTCATGATTAGCAATAATAAACAGAGCATTCTGAATGGAAAAATGGACTTTGGCCAACCCCATCTTCCTTGCTTCAGCAGCCAATGAAGTTTGTTCTTTTGTTCTCAAACCTCAACCCTAAGACCCATATAGATCCCAAGTTCTGACAACTCAGGGAGTCTCTCATGCACAGAATGGCCTCCCCAGAGCTTTCTTTTCTTGCTCTTTCCAGTTAGCCATAGAATGACCATCTGTGGATACCACACAGTCACCTCTAAGTCAATATGTATACAAAAATACAATCATTCTCACAAACGTCCCCATTTCAGCCAGTGATACCGTCATCTTACCATGTTCCAAGCTAAGACAATGGAATCACCTTCCTCTCTGCCTCCCATACCCTCCCAAACACCCAGCTTATCTCTCTGTCTGAGTTCCTTTAGCTACAATCTAAATGTGTGTGTGTATGTGTGTGTGTGTGTGTGTGTGTGTAAAATTAAAACTGTGATGGAAGGTTAGACTTGAGAAATTGGAAAAACAAAAAGTAGTCTCCACTTCTGAGAAATAAGAGAATCAAGGGCCTCCCTGGTGGCCTAGGGGTTAAGTCTCAGCCTTATCACCACTAAAGCCCAAGTTTGATTCCTGGCCAGGGAGTTAACCCACATATGGTGCAGCAGTCCTCTCCTGACTGACCCAACTGCTCCCCTCAGCAGTGCATTTCAATGCATCTGCCTGTTCTGCTCTCCACTCTGTCTCTGGTGAATCTTCTCACACACACACACACACACACACACACACACACACATCTAACCTACACCTCAGTTCTTGTATGCATAAATAAATGAATAAATGTTTTTTAAAAAGAGAGAGAGAGAGACTTCACTCACCAATCATCTTAACTCAAAGGCATCCAGTGGCAGTAGACACCCAGCAGACTCACATACACGACAATTCAGATGGCATTTCATGTATGCACTTCCAACAAAATGCTGTAAGATCCACTAACAATTTTGTGAACATCCACAAGATAATAGTTTAAATGTGCACATGGAGTATTTTTTATTTGCTACCAAGGCGGTTGCTTTGGTTTTTTTTCCAGTCTTTAAAGTTGTAAGCCAGGACTTCAGTAGCAATAAAATCCAGATTCTGACTAGATGCTAGGTCTGATTCCACATGACCTAAATGTTCACAGCCAGGGTGTCAGCTTCCACAAGGAAGGGAATGTATCCTATATCTGAAGGTAGACAAATGAACGAGTAGTTTATAGACTATTAACTAGGATATATAAGATTAATTTTGAAGACTGCATCATCCAACAGTGTATATAGCAGTTGGGCATTTGAGCCTTTATGTGTCTCTGGTTATTGTCATTTTTAGTTACTTTGAATTTGGTCAGCATTCTAAAAGGCTGGCACGAAAGATCTGCTGGAGAAGTAGCTATAGGCATGTGATTCACCAGGTCCTCTGGGGCAAATAGTACACAGCAAATAGTCAGGATCCCCTTGGGCTATGTTTTATAACTGGTTCCTTCTGTGATATGTAGAATCTATATATTTTGTTGTTATAATGGCAAGTTTTTAGCATAATTAGGGCATGACCATTGTTTTAAAGTAGTTGAGACCTACCCCAAGACAGGGGCAATCTCTCTCTCCCCTGATTTGACAGATTCTTAGCGTAGATATTTTGAATCTTATGTAAATGAATTATACTGTATGTATTCCTTATAACTGGCTTTTTTGCTGACATTTTTCTTTTTTTGCTTTTTTTTGTTTCCTTCTTATGCCACTTCCTCTGGGATCCCTTTCCTTAAACTCTCAGGTGAAGGAAATACTTCTACATTCCCATATTTTGCCCCTATTCCCATAACTAACACTTACCTCAGAAGTATAACAATTTGTTTCCATGACTCTCTTCCCCAGTAAATTCTTGATTCCTTTGAGGATAGGAATTTATTCTATTTACCTTTGTTTCCAACACAAAACTTGGTACCTACATATATTTAATGAGGGGTTGCTAAAGGAGAGAAAAGAGGAACAAACTAGATTCTATTCAGTTGTCTATTTTAAATGAGGAACAAATTTGCATAATCTGCTGGCTTCTGAAGCCAGAGACTCCTCCCTGTTCCTCATTCTATCCCACTTCTCCAGCAGCATTCCTTCATGCCCTCCCACCTCCTCCTTGCAAGGAGCAGCTAAATCACATCTTCTTTTATGTAGATAATTATTACTTTTTGCAGAAAAATTTTGTGGTACAATTTCTTATAATCTAAATTCCCAGCTTCTACAAGGTTAGACAACCTCAAAACAATTACTGTTTATGAAGAAGAATGAGAAAATTAAGCTTGCTTAATTTTATAGTTATGAGATACAGTCATGTTGATGAGTAGTTGTCACTCATTTCCACTTATGGGTTGTAATCTATGGCAATGTAATAGAATTTAATTATCAAGTCTACCTTCAATGGCCATTTGTGTCAGTTTCAATTTTTACTTTTATAGATATTGTTATAAACATACTTAAATATCTCCCAATATATATGTACTCGAGAGACTGTAAAGACACTCTGAAGAGTAGAATTTTTATGCATCTTAGACTTTACAGCATTAAACTGTTTCCCACGTGGTCACACATTTACACTCTCACTACATGGTTCTAAGCCCCACTGTGGACAAGCTCACCAACACTTGCTATTTGCAGATGTTTCAATTTTGCTATTTCAGTGGATATGAAATAGTATCTCCTTGTAGTTTGATTTGCATTTCCTCAGCTATTAATGAACTTGAGAATCTTTTCATATGCTTATAAGCCATTCATATTTCCTCTTCTGTGAAATGCCTATTCAAGTCTTTTTCCAGTTTTTCTATAGGTTTTTTTTCTCTTTATAAGGTATCAGAAATCTTTACGTATCCTGGATGCCAGTCCTCTGTCAAATATAGTTTCTCCTTGTTTGTAACGAATTTTTTTACTGTCTTTTAATTTTTTAAAGTATCTAAAATTTAATGTGGTTCATTGTATCAGTTGTTTCCTATTAGTTTGTGTTTTTACCTTTAGCTTAGAAATCCTGTCCAACTCCAAGGTCTTAAAGATCTTCTGTATTTTCTTCAAAAAGTTTTAAGAGATTTTCCCTTCAATTATTTAGCCCTCTGGAACTGCTTTTTGTGCAAGTTCATGTGGAGGGGAATTGGTTTTTTTTGTTTTTTTGGGTTTTTTTTGCCTGTGGATAACCATTTATTCCAGCTTCAGTTATTACGAAGTCCATTCTCTTCCCACTTAGTGTCATTCCCAGCTCTGTAATAAACCAAGTCTCCAGAGATGTGTGGGCTGGCTTCTAGGTTCTCTATTTTGTTCTACTGGAAATTTATCCATCCCTGAGGTTATATACCATTGTATCAGTTACTATAATTTTATTAGAAATCTTGGTACTGGCTCTAGCAAGTTTTCCATGATGTACTTTTTCTTGAAATTATTGATTCTTCTTGGGACTCTTTCCATTTCCACACAAATTTTAGAAGCAATTTGTTGAGTTACTTTAAAAAAAAAAAACCTATTGCTATCTTGGTTTTGATTAGTATTGCACAAAATAGTAGGTAAATATTTTCATGATATTAAGTTTTCCTAACCATAAATATGGAAGTTTTTCATAGACCTCTCTATTATATTTTTAGTTCAATATATTTTTGTCATTTTCTCCATGAACATCTTATAAAACTTTTGCCATATCTATTCCAAAGAATTTTTATATTATTGCTATTCTAAAATATTCCATTTTTAAGAAATTACTTATTCTGCTTATTGCTTATATAAAAATACTAAGTTCACATTTGGATGGAGACCTTACTAGTGGCCTCTATTGCTGATTAACAAATTACCCTAAACCTAGTGGCCTAAACTCATAAACATCACCTTACAGCTTATTTAAATAAAAAATTCAGAAGAAACATAGCTGGGAAATTGTAGCTCAGGGTCTGTCATAGGGTTGTAATCAAAATGTCTGCTGGGAGTATAGTCATGTGAAAGCTTGACCAGGGCTAGAAGATTCTCACTTGAGAGGGGATCTTTTCATCATAATGGTAGCTTCTTTCTCTATGGAGAAGCTTTTCAGTTTCATATAATCCCATTTGCTTGGTTTTGCTTTTGTAAAATTTTAGGAATGAGAGGTGAGAAATTAGTCTTTGGTAGAGGAACAGACTTCTAATGAAAGGGCTATTCACCCATAAAAATGTGGTACAAGGAAATGGACTTCTTCTACTAGATAATGTTGTGTCTATATGGGATGCCTCACAACTGTGGCAGCCATCTTGTAATCAGGAAGCAGGTTAACACAGAGACAAAGTAATAAGGATGAGAGAACAAGAAATGGCAATAACCTGAGTTTAAAACTAATGAATTAATCAACTTTGAAAATGTCCTATGTTGGGACTTCTATTGTAAGATCATGGCTTTTCTTTACTGTCCAGTCTAGTTGAGTAAGGGAATCAGGTCACTTGCACCCAAAGGTATTCTTATTAGTATACACCTATATACAAAAAATAAAAGCAGAGAGAGGTTAGATTGGTAAAACTGAGAAGTCCTCTTTCAGGTATGTTTAGCTGGAGATGATTTTGGTAGAGGTGGGGTGTTGCGAGTAGAGATCAGAAGACCAGGTTATACTATTTTTGTATCTTAAAAGGGTTTGAACCACTCTGGTTCTTCATTTTATCATTTGTAAAAAGAAGTGGCTGGAGGAATCCTCTGAACCTTGTATGATTCTGTTCTCTGAAATGAAGCAGTTGAAAACACTTTACACAGCTTAAAGCAGAGGTCCTCAACCTTGGTGCATATTGGAAATACCGAGGGAGCTCTCAAAATGTTCCAATACCCAGGCAGGCCACAATTCAGACCAATTAAATCAGAAAATGGAGAGGGTGAGGAAGTTTAGGCATCAGTAGTTTTTAAGGCTCTCCTGGTGAATCCAACATGCAGCCAAGAATCAGGACCATGGGCTTTCAGGGACCCAGTAAACCCAGGAGGGGGCAAACATCACCAGCACAAAGAGGGACAGGTCAGGAGGGGAGGCGTCAGCAACCTACGCCAGAGGATCTGCTCTCTGCATTCGAATCAAGAGTGTTTCTTCAGGCTGAAGCTCCCAGTAGCTAACAAGAGTGTTTCTTTAGGCCAAAGCTCCCACCAGTTGCTAGAAAGAAAAAGAAAAACCTCTATGCTGAAGCAGGGTTGAAAACTGAGTTGAGACTTGAGACGTTCTTTGCAAATGAACGTCCTGAACATGTGCAGGACGTGCAGATTCACATTGATGAAGATGCACCACCTGCCCCTAAACACACGAGGGATTGCCAACTTTTCACTTTGGGAATAAACTAAAAGGGGCCATAAATTTAGGGGAAAAGCAGAGTCCTTTCTTTAATAACTAAATCTTTTTTTGAATAGAACATCAGGCCGTTTGCCCATGTGAAAATTTAAAAGCAGTGATGCTTCTGCTCTTGGGTGACATATCAGGATGTGATGTGGATGATTCCATTTGCAAAGACAGGCATCCTTCAAAAGGGCTCTCCTTCCGACCTTCCCATGCAGCCCAAGGACGAGCCGACATTGGGTCAAGCTGGCACAGGAGACCAACAAGAGCTGGCCAGAGTCAGACTTGCTGCAAACTGCTCTTCTTTAAGAAAGAAGAAAACTAGACAAAAAGGATCTCATGGGAAACTTCAGGAGGAAGAGTGAAGCAGAGGGAGAACACTAGGCAAAAATTCACTCTCTAGCCTGGAACCAACTCAATCTGGCACAAGACCTGAGCTAGCCAATTCGCCTCTCTGGATCTTAGTTTCTTTCATAAAGTTAGGCATTTGAGTCCCATGTTCTTCAAGGTCCTGTTTAACCTAAATTTGATGTTTCAACCCATGGGAAGAGGGCACCCTGGGAATAATGAACTTCAACAGCTAGAGAGGTTAGGCAGCTTGCGGATGAAGCAGTGGGTGGGGACTGACTACCTAAGGCTGTATACCCTATACACCCTCATACATCCTTCCTCAACCTCTCCTCGCGAAATGTCAAAGCTAATGAATGGGGAGGGAAGGAGCAAGGGCACTGAAAAAGTATTATTTTTATAAAAACAGGGTTCCAGGCTGTGACTTGATCCTCCAAAATGAATATAAAGTAGGCAGCTGCTATTCAACTCCAAGTACATGTTGCCATAAGAACAATCTTGCAATTTTTGGAGGGAAAAAAAAGAAATATAGATTTTTATGTAGTCTGTTGATTGTTGGATGTTGTCAGTAAATTCTCTTATAAAAAACTAACAAAACCCTGCATAAACCAAAATATATCTGCAGACAGATACTGCAAGCCAGAAGTTGAAAACTTCTTCTGATAAATGATGTTATAAGTTGACGCTTCATAATTGGGTCTTGCCAAGATGCTGGTCATTATTTCCCTTTAAGTTCAAGATACAAATGCAGAAGACCTTTCTGGATTTTTAGGCAAAAACTGGAACTGCAACTTGTGTTGTGACTCTCACCCCAAGAAGCTGAGCCTCCCCCACCATTGTGGCACTGATGCCCATAGCCCTCTCCCTATGTGCAACTAGGAACTTGGATCCTTTGGGGATAGGGAGGGCTGCAGGAGATTAAGGGAGCCATTGCATCCTTCCCACACTACCCCCTCCCCATTTTAAAGCTAAGAAGTGGTCCCCAAGGTAACCTTGACCCAGCAGGCCATGTGTATGATGACCAGTAAGCACAGACAGGAGTACTGAGGAAACAATTGCAGCAGCTCCAAGCCACATCCCTTGGGACCCAGTTCCATTGGCCAAAAGTTTGGAAGTGTGTTCACTAATGGCTGGTACCTTCCACTCAGGTGGATCCAATTCCTGGTCCCAACTATGCTCACTTGTTCTTAACCAAAACAGGGGACTCTTGGTTGATGGTTTCTTATTTGACTGTGACTCTGAGAAAGGAAACATACTCTTATATATCAAACACATTTATTCTTAAAGTGAGAAGTTCACAAAGGATAGCTAAAGGAGAGTGAAATACTTAGAGCAGAAAAATGGTGGGTGCTAGCCAAACCTCAAATACAGTCACAGCAGTGTTATTCCAATAGTATTTTTCCAGCATAGCAGATCACACGTGTTAAAATTAACTGCATTCTCTGAACACCTCTTGGTAACGTGCACAATGATAGAAGCAAACATTCGGGGACTCCTGTCCTTAAGATCTTACAGAATGGATTTACACACACCTCTGAACAAGTATACTACCACACGTCCAAAACAAGTCACATCCACGTTTCTAACAAAAAATATTTTTACTGCAAAGTAAATTAGGTAGAAAAACTGAAAACAGCAAGAGAAATATATGCAAGAAATAGACTGCTTCTTTTATGTGCAAGGTACTGGATTCTTGAATCGAGAATCAGTGTCAGTCCTCACTTTCAACATCACATAGAAAAAAGTGTGGTGGAAAAATGAGTCGCCTTCAATATGAAGGATGTGAGTTGTATACACCAACAACACTCTCGAGATACAATGGTATTGCAGAAGGAATGCCAGTATACAGAGTGGACCTTCTTATCGGGCCAAACACTCATGAGTTATCAGATGGCCGTTCAGATATTTGGGTTAAGAGACTACAGTGTTCTGGTTGAATCAAGGCACTTGCAAAGAGCCATCCTTGACATCACATGGAGTCCCCAGAAGTGGTTAGCCACCAATAATGGCATGGATTTTTGGTCAGGCAGCATTCCAAACTGAGAACCTGGCATGCTGCCTTGATGACCAACAAGGTCACTTATAACATTAGAACTGCCAAGTCAGATTTGCTTAAATGTTCCCCCAAATCATAGTTTTTGACAAATCACATCTGAACAGAAAGGCTTCACTTCACATCTTGATTCTGCAGAGTTATGATGCACCTTTCCCCAATCCCACCCAACAGCCCTAAAGTGTTTGTTTATTCTTCACAAGAATACACAGAATGGATCTTGTTCTCCTCTCTAAAAATTATTTCCCCAGGAGAGCACTGTAAAACCAACTTTAAAACACAAAGTAACCTTCCATTTTCTCACCACCAGTTAAATATCAGACCTCCCACTCCTGCTGACTCGAGCTGCTAAGGCCCTGTGTACACTTTTCAGACTTCCCTCATACCATTAGCACAGCTTTCCGTCACCATCAATCATCCTTCCTCAACCTTTCCTTGCCCAATGTGAAAGCTAGTGAACTGGGAGGGGTGGAGACCGGGCACTGCAAAAGCATGACTTATAAAAACAGGGTTCCAGGCTGTGACTTGATCCTCCAAAGCAAAACTGGGCAGCATCATCCATACAGATCCCAGAACTAAATTGTCAAGTGACTATCTTTTTGTAGCCAGGTCTCAAAAGCTCAAACCTACACCTACTGGAGGCACGTAGCACAGGCTTCCTAATACTGAGCAATACAGACCTAGAACTACATGGAGAATATGACAGGTGAAGAGCAGTCACCAGGTGGCTTCATTCATCGATAAGAGGCCAAGTTGTCCATCCTCCCCCAGCTCTGCCATTCTGGGAAGAGCCCACTGGCCAGCCTGGGACTGCCAAAGATAGTTGGCTCTAACTCGGTCTTAGGGGGCACCTGATAGAATGCATAATCCTGGGACACCCTCTGTGTCTGCACCCCATCTGGTTTCCATTGCACGTGGACAATTCTGTAATTCTGACCCTCGTTGTTGTCCCAGAAGACCTGCCCATTAGCATGGTAAGCAATGCAGAATTCAATTTTCTCCTCAGTTGGAATGACAGCAGGTAAATCAACGGCAAAGGAGAAGGTGTCGCTCTCCGAGCCACCGTACACATTTTTCATGTAGACACAGTCCACATCGGTGTAGCTTTTCCAACTATCGAATGTGATGCGGATCTGAACCTTCTTCTCATAGCTCACATTTTTCACTTTCACGGTCCCTGTAACTGTTCGCTCCTGCAAAGAGCAGTTCTCCAGGCAAACAAAGTTCTTCTGAAAATGGTTCCGAAAACTTAGGTAATCAGCAGAAGGTTGAGGGAAATCTAAAATCAAGTTTTTCTCTTCGTGGAGTTTTAGGCCAGAGGACATATCATTAATGTCCAAGAGATCAAACTGGAGGTCCCAGACTGGTTCTTCTGGGAGGTCAGAGAAGACATGGATGGCGGTAAGAGACAGGCCCTTGGAGTCAGCAAACACTACGCGCTTCTTGGCCTGACTGTGGGAGCGCTTCCAGTCACTCTGTGATTTGGCTTCCTGTTTTATATTGAGACATGGTTTCAGAGGTTTTAATTTGTTCACAAAATTTCTTCGATGCAAGTCGTTGTAAGGGCCCAGGAAACTCTTCAGGGGTGGTGAATGAGCCAAGCAGAGCCTCATGGCCACATCCACTGGCATGACTGAACTTGTCAAAGGCCGTGGGTCTAAAACCTGGATCATTCTGGAACACAAAAAAGAAAAGAAGGGTTATCACCTGGATCTGCAATACTCTTCTCCTGGCTCCAAATACTTGTATATGAGTATGCATATTTATATGTGTGTATATATGTGTGTGTGTGTGTGTGTACACTATTTTTATGTATATACACTATTGTATGTATATATACTCTGTGTGTATGTGTGCGTATATAAATATATACACTATTTTTGTATTAACTAAGTTATAGTCAGTACAGTAAGTATCAGGGAGCTACAATCCTATGTAGTAAAAGAAAAGAGGGTTAAATGACCAAATCTGCATTCTATGTTTGGCTCCACCCTTGACTGGCTACAAGGCCATGGGTTAACTGCTTGCAACACTTGAGGGTCTCAGTTTCCCCATCTGATTAATAAAAGGGTTGGATGTGTTTTGAGCCAGTGGTTCTCAAACTTATCTGATCACTGTGGCCTCAGGTTTTTTTTCCTTTAAGGCAGACTCCTGGGACTTAGAGCCATTGAGGCAGAATCTCTCAAGGTGGAGACAAGAAGGGAGAAGGTCTTAAGCTTCCAGGGTGATTCTAAAGATCAGACAGGTTCTGGAACCATCTAACCAGGTTCTGGTTCCAGACTCTGTGCTCCCTCTGGCTGTTCTGCTGATTCTGCTGTTGAATTGATTACACTTCTCTGGAAATGTAATCCACTTGAAAAGGGGGGGAAAAAAGCAATAAAAATTCTGATGGAATAGCTTTGAGAGTAAGATGGCTGGAAGGAGTGAAGTCAGAGGATTATCTTCTGCACTTTAATAATCATGCTCTTCCTCATCTTTCACAAATAACCCCCTGAAGTCAAGTCAGCAATTCACACCCTTAAAGAAGTTTCACTTAATCTCTATTTCATATAGAAAGATGTCCATGACAAGTCTAAAAGAGTTGGTTATCTGAAATTTGAACTGTATTCAAGATATGTATATATAAACCTATAAATACTGAAAAACTCAGCAGGAAATACATCAAGAAATCAGCGATTTTTGAGGGTTAGGATAATAGGTGATGTATTTTCATCATTCCACTTTTTTTTGTATTTTCTAATGTTTTGGCAATGAATTTTTACAATTAAAAATTAAAGCTATTTAAACATCTTCTGACATAACTATGCTTGGCAATACTAAATCAAGAAGTGTCCAGCAAAAGGTATTTTTCTGGCCTTTAGCCTTCAATATCTATTTTGCCAAGACTATGGTGGTATTTTTGCCCTCTCCTAGGCTTATAGTTAAGAAGTGTGCGTATATACTACTGTACATAACATTTCTTAATCTGCTTTTAGCAACTCTTCACACACGGCTCCAAGCACACACGCAAGTGGTCATTACCATAAAAAGAATAATAAAAGAACAGTCACAGAATTGAGCATTGAGATTTTTCTGGGAGTTGTACAAACTTAGAACAAACAAATGAAAGCTAAAGCTATATTTGTGAGTCTAATAATAGTTAACAGAATTTCTAAGGAACTCTTTTGCTAAGTTATGTCTGGAGAAGTTATTTAAAGTAGTTTGTGGGAGGATTTTTTTGTTTTGGGGTTTGTTTTGTCTTGTTTTTACTTTTTCACTTATAGAAAGACCATTTTAGGGTTTGGTGGTGTCCCTGGAATCTTAAATCCTAGCAGCCAACAGCCAAAAAATAATCCTTTGTTCAAACTCTGAGACTTAGTTTTACAATGGCAAACCTTGGTAAGCTTGAAGGAGAACGAATAAATGCAAACCTTGTCCTGTACTACCCATCCCCCAAGCTAAACTACCAAACCAGCAATGCCCAAGTACTGTGTCCATAACGTAAGCCGCCCAAGTCCTTGGGACAGTTTTGCAGGAAAAGGAGATAGTCGGAATCCATGAAGGAATCAGAACTAAAGCCCACTCACATTAAAACTGTTCTGGTTCAGGATGCTGTTTCCCAAAATAAGCTCTGCCTAACTAGCACCCAGCAAATCTCCACACCTCCGAGGCATCCCGGGTCAGCTTCAACTCATCAGTGAACTTGCCTTTCTGCTTGCAGTGATAACATAGGAAAATTGCAGCCCAACCTCCCCACAGCTGCGCTCTCCTCTCTGCCCCAGGTAGAGAGTCTGCAGTCAACCTACCTGGTGCAGCTCATTTGGCAGAGATGTGGCGGCGGACCGTGACAGCCGGCACTCCGCTACCTGCACAAGTTAGCACCCCGCTCGCAGCCTTCAAGGCTCGGTGGTAAACGGGACCCATAGCGGGTGCGGCGCCCGAGATGCCACTTATCTGCTCCCGACCACGTGAACCAACCCTTCGGACCAATCGCCAGACCATGGGCCCCACGGCTTGGCCAACCAGCGCCCAGCTGGGGCGCGAGCCCTCGCCCGGGAACGTGACCGCGGTGATACTGGACTTGCGGAGCTCAGGGACTCCAAGGCCAGCTGGACCCAGCAGCGCCACGCCAGCCCTCAGCGAGGGGGCGGGGGTGGGGCGTGGAGGCTGCCCCGTAACGCACGTAGCGGGTGCTGGACTGCAGAGCAAAGCTACAAACCTCAGCCAGGCGGGGCGCCAGCTTGGGCTGCCCGGGAGAAGATGCCTTTTACGTCTCAAGAAGGCTGTGCACAATTAAATCTGAGCATAGAAAGCTGTGATTTGTCCCAAATGTAATTATTCTTGTTTGAAATGTTTGTTTTGCTCACTGGTGCAGGGGCGCATCTTCTGCCTTAGCTTAGTGTGAGCAATCAGAATGTGGCTGCAGGTTTTTTGGTTAAGGTGAATCCGCAAACGCACCACAGAGTAGAGGATGACTGCCAGGAATTACCAACTGCGATAAAACAACGAGGTAATTGGATTAAAAGGCATTTTGTATCTCCTTTCACTTTGCTCCCTGGAGAAGAAAACTAAAGTCAGAAATGATGTGGCCTTTTTTTGTTCTCGTGACGGCTCAGCCAAAGAGCACATGGTCGACCCAAATCCCTTGAATGGGTTCTGACGTCCTTCAGCACCAATGTGGTCATCAGACTATTAAAATATCACACTAGGGCCTCCCTGGTGGCTCAAGGGGTTAAGATGCAATCTATGAAGCTATCCGCAGCCACTGCAGCAGGAGTTCAATCCCCGGCCAGGGAGCTACCCACATGGCACAGCAGACCTCTCCTGACTTGTCCGCTGCTCCCCTCAGCAGTGTATTTCAGTAGATCTGCCTGTTCTGTTCCCCAATCTGTCTCTGGTGAATCCTCTCACCCTCTCCCCACCTCTGGCCTGTACCCCAGTTCTTGTATGCATAAATAAATCTTAAAAAAAAAATCACACTAGGTTTCATGTTTCTCTCAAGCCAGTTACTTTTGCTGAGGTTTCATTGTTTTGTTTGGTTTGGGGAATTTTTAGGCATCGGTTACAACTATAAAAGTAAATATTTTAAGTCGAGTATAAATTACTTTTATTAACCCACGTCCAAGTTCTGCTCAATTGAGATGTACAAAAAAAAAAAAAAAACCAACCCCTATTGTTTTTTTTTAATTGCTCTCAAACAGTAGAATTGCTGTAGTGGAATTATTAGAGAAAAAAGAAACTCATGCTAAGTATCACGGAGAAGATAATTAATGCTATGCTTGATTTTTGAAATGAAACATCCAACTATAGCTCTTCCAAGATTCTGAAGGTTGTAGCCTTTGGAATTGACACTAGCTATGTGACTCTAGGAAAGTTCTAGCCTCAATTTCTTCACATGTAACATGGGGATAATGTTTCTCATAATGATTAAATGAGAAAGATCAACACAGAGCCCAGCACATTTGTTTAACCCAGTAGTTCCCAAGTCAGTGCCCTATCCCTCAGTATATTTTTTCACTTTAATATCAGCCAAGGCAGTTGCCTAAGCTAAGATATAGATAACAGCTAGTGCTATTGAAATTTTGCTACATGTCAAACACTGTTTTAAGGTTTTTATATGTTTCATCCACTCATTCCCACAACAACCCTAGGTGGTGTGTACTATTACTAACCCCATCTTAGAAATAAGGAAACCAAGGCACTGAGAGGTGCAGATGTATGTGGGATCACAGGTAGAACTGGGCTTAGAACATAGCTGGTACCAGACAGAGCAACAATTATTGTACCTTACTGTCTTCCTTTAACAACCCATCCACAATTAGAGTGATAGTGGTGGAAGTTACCTTAGGTATCATTGGCTTCTAAGCTTTCATTTCACAGATGAGGAATCTAGAGCTCAGAGAAGCTGAGCTGCTTGCCAGGGACTAGTGAGGTTAGAGTCAAAATTAGACTACCGGGTCATTTTTAACTCCGTGCATGATCATATGTTGAGCTAAAAAGTGGGTATTACCAATTAAAGTTTTGAAAACAAAATAATAACAATGTATTGTGATCCCATTTAGAAGAAAATATGATTGTACATGGAAAATAGAATTTTTTATTTAAATTTTATTTTTTATATTCCCCATATAATTACAACCCCCTTATTTTGACCCCAAGCCCTCCTTTCCCCGCCCCCACCCCCATAGAGTGTCTCTGGTTCATAGTTGTTTGTTGATTTTGATATTTTCTTTCTTATAGTTATTCTTTTTCCTGGTCCCTTATTTAAGTTTTCTAGATTCCTGCTATGAGTGAGACCATTGGGTATTTTTCTTTTTCTTTCTGACTTATTTCGCTGAGCAGGATCCCTTCCAGCGCCATCCATGTTGCTGCAAATTGCATGTGTTTATCTTTTTTGAATGGTGTATATGTACCACATCTTCTTGATCCAGTCATCTATTTTTGGGCATTTGGGTTGTTTCCAAAGCTTAGCTATTGTAAATTGTGCTGTTATAAATATAGGGGTGCAGGTGCTCATTGGAATTGATGTTTCTGTGTCCTTTGGGTAAATACCTAGGAGTGGAATTGCTGGATCATATGGAAGCTCTATGTTTAGTAGGTCCAGAAATCTCCACACAGCTCTCCATAGTGGTTGGACCAGTTTGCACTCCCACCAACAGTGCAGGAGAGTTCCTTTTTCTCCACACCCTCGCCAACATTTGCTGTTGCTAGTTTTTTTAATATGTGCCATTCAGACTGGTGTAAGATGGTATCTCATGGTAGTTTTGATTTGCATTTCCCTGATTGCAAGTGATGTTGAACATTTTTTCATATGCCTGTTGGCCATTTGCAGGAAAACAGAATATTTTTAGGGAGGGAAAAGTTGGAAGAAAAGGGACAATGGTGAGGGTAGATGTGGACATTTAGAAGTGAACTTAATGTAGTATATGTACATGCTGATTCTCAACAATGAACACCTGAAGCCTAGATAATGTTTACTGCAGTGTTAATTAAAAAAAAATACGCTATGTCAAAATGTGAACAGAGCTTCTTTTGAAATGGTGAGATTATGAGTAATTTAAAAATTTGTCATTTTGCTTTTCTGTATTTTTTAATTTTTCCACAATGAACATTGTAGAACAATGTAATTGAGAAATCATTTTTAAAGGCTTTTAAAGCTTTCAGATACAATGAAACATGTTTAGCCTACCTTCTAGGTAGACCAAGAACTGTGTTGGAGGCTTTCACACACTTCTAATTTACTCACAAAGTTCTTTTGTGTTTGCGCTAGTTTCTATTCATGCTGCTTTCTCTCCTGCCCCCTGGTGCTGACTGATGCCATAAAAGCCACTCTCCCAACAACTAGATTCAGGAAAAGAGAGTTGTCTCATTATAGTTAATACTCAATAAATCTCTACATTGAATGATCGAGGCTCTTGACTTCTCTTTTTTTTTTTTCAGTTTTATTGAGAGATAAGTGACATATAACACAATGTAAGTTTAAGGTATGCAACTGTATTGATACACTTCTCTGTTGCAAAATGATTACCACTGTACCATTAGCTAACTCTCACATCAGGGCATATATTTACTCTTTCTTTTTTGTGGTAAGGAAATTTAAGAATTACTCTCTTAGCAATTTTCAAGTACAGCTGACCCCTGAACAACAATTTGGATTTGAAATGCATGGGCCCTTACACATGAATATTTTTCAGTCAATACAATTGGCCCCCATACCTTCAAGTTCCACATTCACAGACTCAACCAACCATAGATGTTAATTAGTTGGTTGAATCTTCGAATATGGAACCCATGGATGGGAGGGAGGCTGACTATAAGGAACTTGAATACTGGTAGATTTTGATATTCAAGATGGATCCTGAAACCAGTCCCTATGGATACCAAGAGTTAAGTAGTTAAGTTTTGAGGAAGTTGAACATTATACCCAGATTTTCATGAGGGTCAGCACTTCTAATTCTCTCGTTGTTCGAGAGTTAACTGTATTACTGCATAACTACAGTATTACTCACCAAATTGTATTATAGATCCCTAGGAGTTTATACTCTTTGACCAGTATTTGCCCACCTCCACTCCCACCCATCCCCTGTTTTCCACCATTCTACTCTCTGTTTCTATGAATTCAGCTCTTATGGATTCCACATTTAAGTGATATCATGCAATATTTGTCTTTTGCTGTCTGACTTCTTCCACTTGGCATAATCACTTTCACTGGCTCTTTCCTGGCTTTTACTACCCTTCATTATGGGGTGAGAGGAACTGGGATGGGATCAGTGTTCTTGGATAAGATTTGCACCAGTGAAGATGTGAATTAGGAATTAGAGGTAGTTTTATTATTATTGGTAGATTTCCTCCAAGTGTACTTTGGCAGCTTTCCAACAGCATTTTGTCTTATCCACCTTAACAATAAATCTATCAACAAGGGCGTCTTCAACTGGGCAGCATCTCCAGCCATGCCAGGAACCACAAGGACTTGGAAGAAACAGCCCTTTGCCTTCAGGATGCTGCAATCTTTAGTACAAAAAATCAAATTTAAACTCCTGAAATCTCCAGGGAAAAATCTAAGATGCCATGAAGAAAGGGATTGATGGTTGTGGCTTATGCAAGTGGGTCTCTTATAGCATTTACCCAATACCTTGTTGGAGATATGCCCTTGTGGAAAAAACACACTGGGGAGTTCCCTCCCAGGTTACCAATTTCTTTTCTGTGACCTCACCTTTTTTTTCAGTGCCCAGCCATGAAAGTGCCTAAATAGTGAGTGCCGCTACTAAAGTTTCCATACGTTAACCAGGGTTATGGTGTATCTCATAGCTGATTTTAACCGACCCCCACCCCCCGCCCCAGTATAGTCAGTGAGGTGGAGCTGCTCACTTTGATTCAAAGGACTGAGATTTCTGCTTTGAGCAGAAAATATTCAGTTCACAAAATAAATGAACAAAAAAATGAAATAATAATCTGACTATATTGGGGCCTCCCTGGTGGTGCAAGGGGTTAAGCACAGCACTGTGAAGCTATCCGCAGCCTCTGAAGCATGTGTTTGATCCCCAGAGAGCTACCCACATGGCACAGCAGACCTCTCCTGCCTCTCCTGCTGCTCCCCTCAGCAATTTATTTCAATCACCCTGCCTGTTCTGTTCCCCACTCTGTCTCTGGTGAATCCTCTCACACACACACCACCTCTGACCTGTACCCCAGTTCTTGTATAAATAAATAAATCTTTAAAAAAATAATCTGACTATAGAGGAGAAATCATTTTCTGATGTTGATAGTTACATCTCCAAGTTGCTGCAGTTTTCTCCATATTCACTGAAAGATCAGGGTGAAGAAAAGTTAGAAAGGACCTATGAAGAAAACCTTAAACTACTATAAGTGGGCTTTTAAAAAAGGCATTAGTATGAATATTCTGGAAGATAGCTTATAGAGCTTTTTTTTAATGGTACTGAGTGCATGAATAAGAATCAGATCAGTGATATTCAGACCTACTTGCATATAAGAAGTTAATATATGATATACATGGCCCTGTTTAATAAGGGGGGAGAGGAAAATGAATTTTAAATAATTGGGTAGCCAGTTACCCATTCATTTGGGGGCAGAAAAATCGAAGGATGTAGATAAGACATTATTTTCAGTTCATGCCTCCATGGAGGGACACTTTGACAACACAGCCACATCTGCTTATAAGTCACCTCAGGAGGCAATTCTGCAAGGGGATCTGGTTCAACTTGCTCACTGGAAACTTAGTGACTTGATGAGTTGTCTTTTTAACTCCAGGTTTATGGGAAAGACCAAAAGCAGCGCTGGAAAGACCAAACGTAGCGCAGCAAAGACTAAATCCACTCAAGAGAGAAGTGATACAATGCATCTCCTAAATTCTGTTCTTCCTATCTGGAGAAAATGTGTGTGTGTGTGTGTGTGTGTGTGTGATTGAGTTTGTCTGTACCAGCTGAATGATATTCTCATCCTCTGTCTGGGCCAAGTACACACCTCTGGGCCAAGGACACACCTCTGGTCTCAGTCCCATGTTTGACTAACTCTTAGCATTCTGAATCATTAGGACTTTGTGTTCTGATTCTTTGTTTGCAAACTCAGAGGCATATGAGATACAGTGACTCCCTCTCTAAGCACCTTTTACTCACCAGGTTCATTCTGTCCAGAGGCAGGTATTTTTCTGTTCTGTAACCTGGTTTCTTGAGCTGTGGTTATTGGAGGAGTTTTAAAGCACCTTTGTCAGAAGGAAACCAAACTGAAAACAGGCCCCCTTTTATAAGTCACCACACATTTTCTTTCTTTTTTTTTTTAAATCCTTTTTTTTTTTTTTTTGGTGGGACCTTCGCAGGTGGCCGGGGATGGAACTGGCGCTGCAGAGGCTGCGGGCAGCCTCGCAACCCAGTGCTCAACCACTGCGCCACCAGGGGAGGCCCACATTTCTTTCTTGTTTGACAAAATTAAATTTCTCCTCTACTAGTCCTCTCTCCCACAAAATCACACAAACACATCACATCACCCTACCCCCAACTCTGAATATGACCGTTAATAACTACTTGTTCCAGTAAGTATTCAACACCGTTCATGCTCTTCATTTAAACTAGAATGCTGTATTCTCTCCCTTAACCATGGAAAGTAAAAGCAGATCTGGTATGAGTCAGAGCTTTGTTTCTGTCAGAGAACTATTTTGTGTTTAGTTGCTACATGCTCAAGAAGTGGTGAAATTTCCAAACTGGAGAAACTGGGGAGGGGGAAACAATTTCCCAGAACTTACTATGTCAACTATTTTCACTAGGACTATAATATTTTGTCTAAAGTGTAGTAAAATCTCTAGAATGTCAGCCACAACTTTAAAAACCACATTCCAAAGCCAACTTTCTCCAAGCTTTGTTTATTCTCTTTAAGTAAGTTTTAATTTTTTTAATGAACAACTATTAAACTTTTAAATAACTGAGTAAAGCTTGCAGTCATTTGAGATCACCAATAGGAAGGCAAAATGCTTCAAAATTCTCTCAATTCTCCTGTTAAAAAAAAAAACTTCTGTACTAAAAAATAATACTACAGTGCAAAAAAGCACTAGACCTTGTATACCTTATTGAGCTTTCATTGTTACAGAGTTTTTGAACTAAAACAATTAGTGGTTAAAGGAGTTAATCTTTCTGAAGAAAGGATGGAAGAAAGAAAATTAATATTAAGAAAAAACATATATCAACTCTATTAGTCTTTTCACATATTTAATAACACAATCACTGGCTACAATATTACTTCAATATAATGCTTTTTTAAAATTAAATGTTATTAAATTAAAAGAACAGAAAACTGTTGCTTAAAACAGGACAGATGGTTAAGTGTCACCTTCTCTTGTCTTGCTTCTACCCTGGTCCACCCCCAACTCCTAAGTTTATTTTTTTTAAAGATTTATTTATTTATGCATACAAGAACTGGGGTACAGGCCAGAGGTGTGAGAGGTGAGAGGACTCACCAGAGACAGAGTGGGGAACAGAACAGGCAGATTGAAACACATTGCTGAGAGGAGCAGTGGGTGAGTCAGGAGAGGTCTGCTGCGCCATGTGGGTTGCAACCTGGCCCGGGATCGAACTCATGCTGCAGTGGCTGCAAATCCCTTCATAGGTTATGTATTAACCCCTTGTACCACCAGGGAGGCCCCCCAACTCCAAAGTTTTTATGCTATTTATGGAATTTGTCTGCTTGGTGCTTAGTATTGGAAGAGGTTCTTATTTTGCAAACTGTAAACAGAAATGCAGTATTTGATTGTCAAAGATTATAGAGACAGCATTTGAAAAAAACCATTTTGCATGTGATTATTCCTTCCCATTTAACAAATGCCTTCACATTCTGTATTTTTTTTCAGTCTTCACTAAAACCTTGTGAAGCCACTCTTACTATTCTATCTTGCAGCTGGAGAAACTAAGACTCAATAAGGCTGAATGATGATAGTGTATGTTTTGAAAATAGAAAGTGATGGAGTCAGGGAGCCCAGGCCTAACCTCAGGTGTGACACCTTACTCTGGGTACCTAGCAGCTTCATTCACAGGTATTAAACTAGGGTCTGAACTCTAACACCTTGTTGGACACTTTTCTCTTCCTCATTCCCATATTTAATCTGTCACCAAATTCTGCCTTCTCAGTATTTCTCAAAATCCATGTGCTCTTCTCCACTCCTTTGCCACTCAGCCTCTCATTTGGATTGTCGTAATAGCCTTCTAAGCAGCATTTCCCACCCATATATTGTGTCATTCAAATGCATCTTTCTCAAAACCAACAAGACATCCATACATAGCTCTGATCACAAAATCTTACAATGACTGCCCATAATTGAAATCTGCCCCCCAAAATAAACTACTGACATTCACTGCCCTCCATGATCCCTGCTCAACTCACCAACTTCATCCACATTTGTCACTCCCAAGCCCTGTCTGTACTCATACACTGCCCCTCTGCTGGGGTGCCTGCCCTCTATTCACCTTGTTAGATGAATGTCCATTCCACTTTTGAGGTTCAGCACAGGTATCATCTCCCCAAGATACTCTCCATGCACTCCTCTCCAGCCTGCCTCAGGAAATTTCATCTATTGCTTCCATATTTTTTAATGATTATTATTCTTAGGATAGTAACAATTGCTTATTGTTTAAGAATCAAAAAAAGAAAGTATCTCATTCTGTAAAAATATATATAGTGAAATGATGAAATAGCTCAATTTCTATTTATTCATCTTAGCTATAAATGCTGCTTATCACAGATAAGTCTATATAAGACCAAGAAAGCATGAGATAATGGGTACACTGATGGCTATTTTGAAATGAAAAAAGCACCAGATCTCACAATTTTTTTTAAAAGAGGAATATTTACTTAGAGGAAAAACGTTTTGGGAGATTTTAAAAACATAAGAAACTTTGTGTCCAAGTGCAAAATATCTAAAAAGGTTGACATTGTCTTTATTCTTTTTTTAATGTAATTAATTTTCTTTTTAATTTATTAGTGTTGAGATAAAATTGGCACATGACAATGTATATGTTTAAGGTATACAGCATGCTAAAATATTTATCATTGCAATATGATTAGCACTTACCTTAGCTAAAATCTCATGTCATATAATTATCATTTCTTTTTTGTGGTGAGGAAATTAAGATCTAGTCTCTTAGTAACATAAAACTCTGTTTGGTATCTATCTCCTCAGCTAGACCATAAGCTCCTCAAGAGCAAAAACAGTATCATTCATCTGTATATTTCCAGCACTTGACACAATACCTGGCACAAATTTGAAATATTAATTAAGAAAAAACATTATGGGGCTTCTCTGGTGGCACAGGGGTAAAAGTCTCAGTGCTATCAAGCTCTCACCAGCCACTGCAGCATGAGTTCGATCCCCAGCCAGGGAGCTGACCCACAGGATGCAGCAGACCTCACCTATCTTGCTTGCTGCTCCCCTCAGCAGCGTATTTCAGTAGATACGCCTGTTCTGTTCCCCACTCTGTCTCTGGTGAATCTTCTCACCCCCCACACCTCTGGCCTACACCCCAGCTCTTGTATGCTTAAATAAATAAAATAAATATTTTAAAAAAGAAGAAAGGAAAGGGTTATTGACATCAGACCTGCACAAATAGAGAAAATTAAAAGATGACATTGAAACAATATTGGTGAATCTGTCAGTGACAAAAAAGCAAGTTGTCAAAAGTTGCTTTAAGAAACAGTCTGGAGAAGAGCAATTACAAAAATTCTAAATGAAGATAGTGTACTATTAAGTTGGCAGTCAGGAGTAAAAAGTTATTTCAAAAGTACCATTGAGCAGTGCCAACCAACCACCCAATGCCCCAGACTTAGGAGACTCGGCAAAAGCACAGGTTGTCCTAGGACATGGCAGATTTGTTTTCAGATCACAAGTCAGACACTAGGACAAAAATGGATGTAGACGAGTTTTTAAAAGCAATAATTCATCAAGAATTGCTTTGACATCTATAAAACCATTCATCATCCTTTGGTTCTCCCTTATTAATCATGGTTGTTGTCCAGCTTCCCCTTCTCTTCATAGGCTTCCAAATATTTCCTTCTTCTTCAGCCTTCCAAGGTCTCCTTGATTTTGTCCCTCACTATGTTGTTTGCATAAGATTACCACTAACTTCAAAACCTCCTGGAAACTTCTGTGAACTATTGTATATCTCTACTTGTGGAAAGCACATGGTTCACATAAGTCCCTGCCTTAATGTGTCACATTGCCTGTTTGTTCCCACTGTTCCTGTTGCCTGGAAGCCTTTCCCCCATCACACCTTATCCATCCTTCAAGTTTCAGCTCAAGTATCCAATGTTAAACTTCCCCCATCCCTAGAGACAAAAACAGAATGCCCTGTTCTCTGTTCTGTGCTCCTGAGACAAACTTGCTTAGACAGCTAGAATAACGTCTATAAACAGTTTGATATTTATTTGTTTAATTTACTGTCTCCTCTATTAGACAATGAACTCCTGAGAACTCTGTTTCCCTGCACTTATTGATGCCTAAAATATTGTAGATGGGGCCTCTCTGGTGGCGCAAGGGGTTGAGATGCAACCTATGAAGCAATCTACAGCCACTGTAGCACAAGTTTGATCCCAGGCCAGGGAGCAACCCACATGGCGCAGCAGACCTCTCCTGACTTGCCCACAGCTGCCCTCAGCAGTGTATCTCAATCAATCTGCCTGTTCTGTTCCCAACTCTGTCTCTGATGAATCCTCTCACCCCCACCCCCACACACACACCTCTGGCCTGTACCCAGTTCTTGTATGCATAAATAAATAAATCTTTTTAAAAAAATAAAACATTGTAGATGCTCAAGAGATGATTGCGGAAACACCCTTGCAGTTTTATTGATCCACCCAGCAATTCCACTCCTAGGAGTCTACCCAAAGGACACAAAAACAGTAATTCCAAAGGAAACCTGCACTCCTATGTTAATTGCAGCAATATTTACAACAGCTAAGATATGGAAACAACCTAAATGCCCAAAAATAGATGACTGGATCCAGAAGATGTGGTGTATACACACAATGGAATATCACTCAACAGTCAAAAAAGATAAACTCATTTGCAGCAACATGGATGGAGCTGGAAGGGATTATCCTCAGTGAAATAAGTCAGAAGGAAAAAGAAAAATAACAGATGATATCGCTTACAGGAGGAATATAGGGAAACCAAACAAAGGGTCAAAAAAGAAAAAAGAAAAACTTGTGAGCAACTATAGATTTGAGGCTTAAAGCAGGGTTGGGGGAGGAAAAAGGATCAAAACAGGAGTGGGAAGAGCAGAAGGGACCATGGTGATGGTTCACAGATGATGTGGTGGTGGGATATTTACGGGGATTACACCTGAGGGAAGAAATCAAATACTGTACAAAAATGAGCAATATAAAAAAATTAAAAGAAAAGAAAAAAATAAGGTTAAAAAAAACTGTCAAGTTCACACCTAAAATTAGTAATACCTATTCTAATCAAATACAAAGATAAATTTTATAAATTGGGTATTAAGTATTTAATTGGTGAATTAATATTTATTAGACTCTACTATGGAGTCCACTGTATTCAGGGTCAGAAATACTGTGAAAATAGAGCCTTTGTTCTCAATCTAATAGAGTGTTAATAGGAAAATATTTGTACAATTTGGTGTGCGCTTTATGGAAAACTGTATGGAAAATCCTCAAAAAATAAAAATAGAAATACTGTATGATCCGAAATGCCACTTCTAGGCATTTACCCAAAACATATGAAAACACAAATACAAAAAGAATTATGCATGCCTATGTTTGTTGCAGCATTTTTCACAATAGCCAAGACATGTAACCAACTTAAATACCCATCAACAAATAACTAGATAAAAAATTATAAAATATAAGCTTTTTAAAATGATAAAGTAGTGTCTTTGGGGACAAGATGGATACATATTGAGGTAATTATATAACAAATAAAATAACTCAGAAAGTGAGTTATTTGGAGAACATAAATAATCAGGGCCTCCCTGGTGGCCTAGGGATTAAGCCTCAGTGCCATCACCCTAAAAGCCTAAGTTTGATCTTCCACCAGGGAGCTGACCCACATGGTGCAGCAGACCTCTCCTATCTCTCCTGTTTTTCCCCTCAGCAGTGTATTTCAGCAGAATCCACCTCTTCTGCTCCCTACTCTGTCTCTGGTGACTCCTATCACCCCACCCCTACACCTCTGGCCTAAACCTCAGTTCTTCAAAGCCAAAAAAAAAAAAAAAAAAAAAAGACTATAAATAAGCAAAGAAAACAAGCAAGAATAATTCTTACACTTTATAAAAAATATACTGGTTACCAGAGGGGACCCATACATTTGTAAATGATTCTTCCTTTTTCTGAAATTTGAGAATGTGATGCTTCCGCAATAGTGTCACCACCCTCTGCTTCATGTTACTGCTGCTTAACATGCTTCATCTTTTTTATAATAGACTATAAGTGCAACCAGAGTCTGATTCACTGTCAACGTACCTGCCCATTTTTCCCCCACAGTCATTCCCTAACAGTTCTTGCTCCAAGTAAGCACTTGCAATATACTTAACAAATGAGCACCAGAATACCCACAGCATACCATCAAGGAACTCTGCAAGTGATGGAGAGTGAAATGGGTCATTAGCATTTGCTCAGACTACATACACTACTGGACCCTCCAGGCAGAGTAGAGCAAGTTGTCTCCCAGCTATCAGACTTTCTGAATCACATTAAACACAAGGACTATGCACATTGACAAACAGAAAAAAGGGAAATAGATTTCTGTTTGTTGTAACTAGATTGTTAAGTGATAAAAACAATCACAGTGGTAGAGGCTTGTAAGTTTTGGAAGCCATTAGGCTCAGCTCTACTCTTTACTGTTCTATAAACTTGAGTCCATTAATGACAACTCATTTAAGCTACAGAGTCCTAATCTATAAAATAAAGTCATAAGAACATTCTGCAAGGGACTGTTATGAGGATTAAATGAGATGATTCAAAGAAAGCATCTATAGCAAGGTGGACTAGTAAAATGATGTTATAATGAAGTGTGGTACTAGTATATTCTGCTCACTACATTTTAGGAGGGTTATTGCTAAACCAGAAATCTAAGAAGACAAGATTGTTCCATGTGCTATCTATCAACATTGCTAAGAAAGTTTGCCTTGGGAAGACTCAGAAAATGCATAATATTCATCTGTTAAAATCTGTGACATTCGCAGTGATTCTATCATAGTGATAAAGTTATAAATTTTGTTTCACTGTAAGAGAAAACTTTATAACAACTGGGCTATCCAACAATGGACTGGAAAATTGGTATAAGTTTGCTCATTAGACAGGCTCAGGCAATCTGGAAGCTATGTAGGAGATGCTAAAGGAAGCATGCTTTGTGGGGGTGGACAGGCTTAATGGCAAGGAAGTCTCATTTCAAGACAAAGATTCAGAATTCTATTGTCCAGAAATTCATATACCCATTAGAAATTTGAGTAAAAACTTGTATTAGATCATTAATTCTAGAGTGGCACTAATTAATTTATCAGCTGTAATGATTTAGTTCCACCCATAGTCATGCAGGCACAAAGGACCTTGAGGGACAGTAGGAGGATAAACAATTAAATGTAAATTTTCCATTATATCAATCAGGCAAAAATGAAGATGAATGCTATGAAAAAATGTAAAGTAGAATAAACAGATATAAAAGAGTTTGGAAGAAAGTTTCTCTTTGTTGGTGTTATGAATGAAGATCTCCAAATATATGAGGTTGAAGAGAGATGAATGAAGTGAGAAGGAAGATGCTGGATTCTCCCCTTCACTGGATTTTATCTTTTCATTTAAGACTTTGGTAATTTGGGTAATGAAAAGTTTTGTTTTTTTTTTATTCCTAGTGAGGTTGCACTTTTTCATATTAATTGGTTCTTTGTCTATTTTTTCTTTTTTTCTATTGCAGGGCTGTTTTTGATTTATAAAAGTTCTTTACATATTGTGGTTATTAACATTTTTATCATGTTACAAGTACATAGGCAAAATACATATTTGTTCCAAGTTTTTTATTTTGTTAATGTAATTTTTTCTTCACAACATTTGATATATAGTTTTTGATTTTTTTTTTGTTGTTGTTGTGTGTGTGTGTATGTGTGACTTTGAAAAAGAAAAGAGATTATGAGAGGGAAAAATGACTTTGGTGGAAAGGACTGAAGAAAGGAAGGAAGAAAAAGTATTAAGGTAAGTGTTTTGGAGAATAGATAGACCTGATTTTAATTCTATCTCAATCATTAACTAATTACTAACTGGGCAAGTGACTAAATCTCTCAGAGCCAGTTTTCTCTTTTATAGACTGAGGTTAATAATCCTTTCTCAGGGGCCTCCCCGGTGGCGCAGCAGTTGAGCGCTGGGTTGCGAAGCTACCTGCAGCCTCTGCAGCGCTGGTTCAATCCCCGGCTGCTCCCCGGCCACCAGAGGAGGGTCCCACATGGTGCACAGACCTCTCCTGCCGCCCGCTGCTCCCCTCAGCAGTGTACTTCGGTCCTTCTGCCTGCTCTGCTCCCCGCTCTGGCTCTGGTGAATTCTCTCACCCTCCTGCGCTTCTGACTGTACCCAGTGCTTGTATAAATAAATAAAAATAAATCTTAAAAAATAATAATAATAATCCTTTCTCAGTAGGGTTGTTGTGAAGACCATAAGTATGGTAACTTTATCACTATGATAGAATCACTATGAATGTCACAGATTTTAACAGATGAATATTGGCATTCTCTGAGTCTTCCCAAGCCAAACTTTCTTAGCAACTTTGGTAGATAAGTGAGAGATAATGAGTATCCGATAGTTGTAACTATTGCTGAAAGGTCTCCTAAACCCATGTTTCTCAAATGTTTATGTACATATGAATCACCAGAATATCTTTTTGAAAGCACATTTCCATTCAGTACACTTGAGCCAGAGTCTGAGCTTCTGCATTTCTAACAAGCTCCCAGATAACACAGATACTAGTTGAAGATTCTAAAGTTGTCCAACAATGGGGATTCTTTACAGAGACTATTTAAAAATTAATTTATAACTGATGTCTATTTTCAGAAGAATTGTGATTCTTCGAATTACACAGAATATGCAAGATGGGAGAGAAGACTATCCCTTTGAAACTCAAATCTAAAATTATCTTAACTAGGTCAATGTTTCACCAGATGAAATTTATTTACACCTACTGTTGCTATCCAAGGAAGCTGAATCTCAGATAGGTAGAAAATGGTGCATAAAGAAAATATCTAGGGCCTCCCTAGGGCCTTCCTGATGGCACAAGGGATTAAGCCCAGCACTATCAAGTTATTTCCAGTCAATACAGCACGAGCTAACCCACATGGCATAGCAGACCTCTCCTGTCTTGCCTGCTGCTCCCCTCAGCAGTGTATTTCAGTTGATGTGTCTGTTCTGCTCCCCACTCTGTCTCTGGTGAATCCTCTCACCCCTCTCCCCTGCACTTTTGGCCTGTACCCCAGTTCTTCTATGCATAAATAAATAAACCTTTAAATAAAAAAAAATTCTTCCTCCTTCTCTCATAAACTATTCAGAATTAGAATTGACGTGAGTTTTTGGATGACAGTCTTGATGGTCCCATTGGGTCAAACAATTAGCAGTGATTAATTCAGTAACATGCCCTTCTATTGGCTCTACCCCTCTTCCTGCCTCATTTTCTTTGTCTCTCAACCCTCCTCTCTAGGCTCACAATTCCTAAGAAATAGCACTGAAGTCTTGTATTACAGGTTACTTTTTTCTGGAGAACCCAGATTAAGAGAATATAAACAATCTAAAAATATTCTCTAGATAAATATTACCCACTGGACCATCATATTTTGATTGCTAAATTAAAAGCAACGGTGGATGCCATCTGCCAGAATCACATAATCCATCACTTTTGTTACCAATGGTAGTTATTTGTATAAGCCCTGGGATTGTGATCCCAAGGCAGCTCAGCCCCATCCTAACCTTGCAATCATCTTTTTTTTTTTAAGATTTATTTATTTATACATACAAGAACTGGTGCGTAAGCCAGAGGCTTGAGGTGTGGGGGAGGTGGGGGTGGCGGTGAGAGGATTCACCAGAGAGAATAAAGAGAAGAGGCAGATATACAGAAATACACTGCTGAGGGCAGCAAGGCAGGAGGCTCTGCTGCACCATGGGGGTTGCTCCCTGGCTCCAGCACTGGCTATAGCTTGATAATGCTATCTTTAACCCCTGCACCACCAGAGACTCCCTCACCCTGCAATCATCTTATTGCTTCGGAAGAAGCACAGCCTTCTGAGGACAGAAGAATGTGATATCTTTGTGTCAGGGTTCATCTCAGAATGCTTAAAATAAATGTTTACAATAAATATTGGCACAGGCATACCTGCAGCTAATGTCTGAAAAATTAAACAAACCTTTGGAAATTTATCAATTCTGTTACAGGGCAGGGAGTGGGGCACCCCGGACCCCACAAACTTGCCTACACTAAATGGGTTCTGCCATCCGCAGCATCAACACAAAACATATGAGACTTTAATGGGAAGGAAGTTTAATACAATTAGGAAACAATACAGGAAAGGCAAAGAATCTAGTTTCTAAATCAAGCACCCAAAGTGACCCGTCCCCTCATGGGTAAAACTCCATCCAAATGGGATTGGCCCAGAGCAAAGCCCCAAAGCCTGTCACAAATCTAAAGCATCTTAGAGTGGGGACCCACAGAAAAGGATCAGAAACAACCAGACAAGTCTGGACGGAAAAGAGTAAAATCAAAATCAAGACAAAAACCGCCATTGTCACCTCCCCACGAGTCTCACCCACATCTGTGTCACCCAGTCCAAGACCAAAAGGCAAGCGCAGTTTCTTCCTGTGTCTCTCGGCTCCAGGTGCCTCCTCCAGGTCTCCTTCTAGCTCTCCATCCTGCTTCCTTCCTTCCTCAGTCTCTTCAGCTTCTTCTCTCTCAGCAACACCCTTCTTTTGGTTGGGGCAGGAAATTGGAACCTCCCCCTTTCCTGGGACCACCCTGTTACAATTCTACTAAAAACAGCAACCCAAAGAGGAACTAGTGAAGCAAATGAGTCACAGTAATAGTAAAATTATAGATACTAATTTTTCCTAACATTTACTGAGTATTGACTATGTGCCACATCAGGGTTTAGTCATCACTTTAGACCTTCACAAAAGTCCTGTGATAACATTATTTTTAGTTCACAGATATTGGAAGGGATTAGAAGTTATTAACATACCCAGGTTCTCAGCATTATGAAGTACAAGGTGTCAGGTAACCTCCAGAGTTCTTTTACCTCAGAGAGAAATAAATCTTGTTTAAGCCAGCCTTGTGTTGAAGGTTTCTGTTATACATAACTGAAACTAATTATACCTGCTACACTTACCTAATTACAAGGTATTTCTGATACTACGTTTGGGTTAAGCCCCAATCAAAAAACTAGGGAAATGTGCTCTAGTATATATTCTCAACAGCTATAATGACAGGCTATTCTTCCCAGTGTGCATCAGAGAAAGGAAAATCAATAATCATTTGATAAATGAAGATGTAAGTGTAATATAAAATGTTCTGAAAACAAAAAGCCTCCCTGCTCTTGGAGACAAGAGAGCAAAGTCATCTGCATAGAATTGAAATCTGAAACATTTATGCAAAATCTGCTGCCTGCAGGTAAAGTCAGTCTTTCAATCCCCACTAACACCAAGAAACCAAAAAAAAGATTTAACAATGGGTACCCAGCCATTGTATCTCTACAGGACCTTTTTTCCGAAAGGAGAGAGTAAATGCCTTCTTCTGTGCATAGATAGCATCTGCTTATCTTAACTCTTTTACGTCAAAACAATTTAGAACGAGAAACCCCAGCTCCCAAGCTGCAAGGGATCTTGCTCAGCGAAATAAGCCAGAAAGAAAAAAAAAAATACCGAATGGCCTCATTCATGGCAGGAATTTAGAAAACCTAAATAAGGGACCAGGAAAAAGACTAATCACAGTAAAGTAAAAATCAAAATCAACAAGCAACTATAGACCAGAGACACACTACAGTGGGGGGAGGGGGGGAGGGGAAGAGGGATTAGGGTCAGAATAAGGGGGTAGGAATTGTATGGGGAATATAACCAAAAGGAAAATGCATACATTATGCAAAAATGATGTAAGAATTATATAAAATAAAATAATTTATATAAAAAAGAAAAAAAAAAAAAGAAACCCCAGCCCCCAAGAACAATCACATTTTTTATCAACAACTCACTGTTCCTATCTATATAAACTAAATTCAAATTTGTGTTTGTTGGAACAATTCTCCAAGAGTAAAATCTGTCAGACTGCCTCCCCAGTTCAAATCTTCACTTTTATGATCTAGAAAATTCTTTGTCTAACATCATTTAGACTCAAGGGTATGCCACAGGAAAAAAATTCCCACAAGACACATTCTCCGTATACAAGACTTTGATAGGTATAATGGCTGTATTTCCCCCCTGATTTCCATTTGCTTGTTTATCACCTTATTAATTTCATCTTCCCCACTTCAGAATATAAGATCCATGATATAAATCAAGGGGTTGGCAACATGTAGCAGGGAAGCATCTCATATGAATGATAAATGATTCAACAAGTTATAAATCTTTTGAAAAGTACTGGCCGATATCAAGTCAAATGAGAAAAGGAAACCTAATATCCTATCCTCCCTTTGGTGGTGATGACATTATGGGATTTTTAGTCCTTGGTAGCCTGGATCTCTTCAGTCTTGGGGGCGGGGGGCGGGTGGAGTCCATAAAACCTATGTTTGTGGAGTTCCTTTCAGGATATCCCTTCCCCCCAGCATATACTGGGTGGAGCATCAGATCCCAGAAGGGGAAAATGATCATCTGATTTAAAAAGCATACTTGTATGCATAAATAAATAAATCTTTAAAAAAAAAAGAAAAGAAAAAGAAAAAGAAATGGAAGTCACTCTGTTGTAGAGCAACCCCGATATAAAATGGGGTATCTGACTGTGGGTCCTTACCCACGCGCTTAAAAGGACTTATTAATGTTCTACTGTAGGCACATGTGAAAGGTTAATGAAAGGTTTATTTATAAGGGAAGGGGAAATGAGGAAATGTACAGCTCAGGGAGAAAAGTGGGAGACAAAGTTTTAAATGAGTTTTACCCGATTCGCCAACCTGAAATCTCAAATGGCGCTTTGAGAGCTGGCTGCAAGCCAGGAGCCATGAAACCAGGAGGCGAGCGAAAGCGAGCCCCCCCAAGGCCCACGTGTTTGGTTTTTATATCCAACCTGGCTGTCCAACTCCACCCTCAGGTCCCAGCCACCCTCCCTTTGGTGGTGACGGGATTTGTCTTTCCCAATGTCTTGATGGCTTTAGTCTGGAGTGGGGGTGGGGGCCACAAAGCCTGTATGGGATTAGATCAGGACATCATTTCCCCCTAACAACTCAAACATGCTACTGGTGGGTGATTTTCCCTGGCAGGAAGAGAAAGGAGGGAAACACTTGCCCTAGAAATAACTCAACTGATAGGTATCCTACACCCAAACCCTGTCAGGTGCCCAAACCTACTAGTTACAAGGTACTGGCATGCTTGCTAGCAGCTAATGGTGCACAGCAGTGCCCCAAAAGGTTTTGGTAAAAAGTCCACTCACAGTCATCAGAATGATTCGGAATGTTTAGCTGAAAATAAACTTCCTCTCATTTGCACTTCATGCCTTTAAGCTCCCAAGGTGCCACTTCCCCTACTGCTGGGTGGAGGGTGGCAAGTATTTGCAGCAGAGCTCCCCGGCAGCACAAGCTCGGAAGCACACAGCAGCCACCCCCACACCTCTGCGTTGTGACTGCCACCTCAGTGCTGCCAGGCGAGAGATAATTGGTGGAGCTGGAGCAGAGCCCAGATTTGGCAGAGCAGGCATCCAAGCCCAGGGCATCGGTACCAACATTTGAGCTCTGACTCAGGATGGGGGGAGGTGCCAAGGTCGACACCCAGGTCAACAGGATCTCAGAGGTCTGGATGCCTGCCTGTGCCCTGCTTCCATGCTACTTGAATGTCACGCTACTTTTCCTGCCTGTATACCAACCTTGTGCTAGGGCAGCAACAGGGAGTTGTTAGGTAACATTCAAATCCTGTAAGGTATGCAGGTGGTGGCTGCACATCACCCATAAGTTGGATGGTGAAAGTTGCCACTATATTTAGGAAAGGAGATTAGCACAGCCCCTCTGTGGGTACTGCAAGTACTGGCACAGGGGCTCTTTGCATTGTGCCAGGGAGCCTATTAGCAATGTAGAACTTGTTCCATGCCAACTGGAAACATAATCACTTTTAACTTTAGCCAGAGAGAGAACTGCGCTTGATATTTAAAGGGAAAGGAAGAGCCACATGCTGGTGGTCAGTCAAAAATTGATTGAATGCAATAATCGGTATCTTTGCATCTTTTGGGGTGGTCACTCTCATCTTCCCACCTTTGGTCATTAAATTGGCATCATGGAAGCCCAGTCCCAACTCTAGACCTAAGGTTCAGTGTACCACTGGTGTTGGGTAGGCACGTGGCCTTGGCAGGAAGGCTTTACATGGAGTCCCTGACATTCTCAGAAGAAGGGGCCAGTATCCTATTTCAAAGGGGGTGCCAAGAGACCATCTGACCCAGGCCTCAGTTCACAAAGAACTCAAATTTAGAATCTTGAAATTATCTGCAAAAGGAATTATATTTACAGTCACTGAGATACTCTGACAAGAATGAAAGAATGTGATATTCAAGACACAACCTTAAATTAGCACCCTCTTATCAGATGATACTACTTGGAGTGTATTAAAATAATAACAGCAGTAATAACTGACATTCTAAGAGTTGAGGCACTTTTCTAAGATTTGCATTAAGAAACTCTATTATGCCTGTTTTTTACATTAGAAACTAAGGTATAGAAAGCATTAATAACATGTCCCAGGATCAAACAGCTCCTAGTTTCTGGGCCAAGATTTCATCTCAGGCTGCCTGAGCTAGAGTCCCCATACTTAACCACTCTACCCTAAAGTGATCATTTTTTAAAACAAATCCTTGGTAATAGCGCAATCACCTTGCAACTTCATAGGTTACAAGCATTTACCTTTTAGCATGGAAACACTTGGAGTTCCACCACTTTTCAGTAGCCCAGGAGCCTAAAAACGAATGGGAAGAAACTCAGATCTCTAAATGGCCTCGGATCTTGTTAAGAACAGCCTGTGTGCTTCCCAAGGATCTGCCCTTCACTAAAACGGAGGTCTGTTCTGGGCAAGGGTTTCAGAGGCCCCCTATGTGGGTGCCTTCTATGCTGCAGGTTTGCCCTTCACTTAGTCATGTCGGCTCCTCAGTGCCAAGCTTCCACATTGAGGAGCAAGAGCACTCCTCTGTACCGAAGACCTGGCCTTGTCCAGGTCCCCAAGGGCTCTGGCTGTCCCAGGACGAGGGACAGTGCCCAGCACTCAGCCAAGGTGCAAGGTAGGTGTTGCCTAATGTGAGCTCTGACTTACCTTCAAAATGAGAAGGCCACTCTTAAAAGCTGGCAGCTAATTTGGGAAATTTGTTTGAAATAGAGCCTGGAGAATCCTAGAGGGAACACTGTGTACAATTAGAGTTTGATAGATGGGCAGTAGGTTTTTTCCCTCAAAGCTGGTCCACTGGCCCTCCTTGGAAAGGCACTGTGCTAACCCCAGAGATGAAAGTATCATGAGAGCCCAGAACAGGCGCAACAGGTGCACACACATCACTCCGGTACAGTATGGCTGGTAAAGTGAATGGTGACGTCACGAGTGCTGTGAGGCAAGTTTCATTTTGCAGAGGGATTTTGTGGAGAGGAGCACGTATTTGCCAGCAGACTCTAGGCACCAGCAGGGCGTGACTAACCAAGCAGAGAGCACTGAGCAAAGGAAAGAGGGAGGCAGCAGGCACACAGCATCAAGTCAATCCCCCTAGAGTCATCTGACCTTTATCATCTTCCACCTTGGAGCAAACTTCCTATTATTTGGTTTAATGAATTGATAGGTGTTAAGGAGCTACTGTGTGACTCATAATGCTTGAAAATTTGGAGGGACTACCTGGAATGCTTAATAAATGCCCTTAAAAAATAAAGAACTGTTTGTTTTTCAACTCTGTTGTTTTTTGGTTTTTGGTTTTTTGGTTTTTTTTTTTTACATTTTAAAAGGACAGGTTTAGTAGGGAAAGGAAAAAGAAAAAGAGAGGCACCTGCATAGTCATAGGCGGGCCCAAGAACTGCCCTAACTCCTTCTGATACGGTCTTGCCTTCAGAACCAAGTCAGCAAGGGCCAAAGGACAAATGTGGACTTGTACATCCACACCCTTGTGCAGGGTATTTAGAGCATTTCCAGCTATTTAGAGCATTTCCAGGGTATTTAGAACATGCCCTTCCTTACTCTGACTCCTACTGGCTTGGCATCCTTCTTGGGGACTGTAAGCAACAGATTACATTCCCATCAGGGCCATCGTGTGTTCATCCCCAACAGGGGGCCATGATCAGAGACATGCCAGCATGTGCAAGCATGGTAGGGCCACCATCCCATTGTGAGGGATGCTGCCCATCTGATTCTTTGTTCTCTATCCTTTTAATTATCCTCAAATACTTCAGAAAAAAAATCTGCTTCTAAGAAGCCAACCACCCCTTACCCACAAAGGCTTCCAGGTCTGGTAGAGGCTGGAACTGCCAGAAAGAACTTTAAATGGTGTTCAGAGTTTTGACTATGACTAGGTAACTTTTATTACTGAAATGACATCATCTTTGCAAGAACAAGTAACTAAAAAACCTTTCATTATTTTTGGATAACCAGAAAAGTCAGGGAACACTTCCCCAGACATATCCAGAAGCAGAAGGGAACTAACTCCAAAACAAGTTCCAGCAGGTGGTGGGGAAAAGAAATAAGTTGTTTTCTCCTTGTACACTCTGCAGTCTGCTCTTACAAATGAAATGTTTGTCTAGTTTCCCCAGGAGTTCTCTATATTCTTCTAGCCCAGCAGGTTGAAAGATGTCACCAGCACTGCGGCTGTCTTAGCTCAGATTTGTGTGAAATTAAGCAGGATGTTTATTCTTGCCGAACTTTGATTCACTTATCGTGAAAATGTGGGTAATCATAGGACATACCTTGAGGTAAATAGCTTAGAACAAAATCTGACACACAGTTATGGTTCAATTAACCACAGCTATTATCATCATCCTAATCATCAGAGTCCTTGATTAATCACACTTTTGCTCATTAACCTCTAAAGAGAAAGAGCTTTTGGAATCTTGCAAGAGATTGAGACTCATTCAGAATGAGACTGAAGCCACTAGGTGTATTTCACAGGGCAGCAATATCCTCTTCTCCAGATTTCTGTCCCAGAGCAGTGCCTGCTCTTAGCCATTGCCCAGAAAGACTGGTTGAGCAAATGAATGACATGAATGAATGAATGAATGAATGCCTGCCTGCCTGCCTGCCTATGCGCTGACCGCCTGCTGCGTGACGGCCTTGATCTATTGTTCTGGAGTCAGTTGAATGATAAGAATCTCTTCCCTTACCCTTGAAGTAGGAGCCTCCTGAATCTACTGGGGTGCTTCCAAAACTCTTCCCTGCATGAATTCCTCATTTCAATCTCTGACACTAAAAGGGGATTGTGCTAAATGATGAATCTCAAACTTTACCATGCACCAGAATCACCTGGAGTGCTCGGTAAAACAGATTGCTGGCTCCTCCCCCCAGAGTTTACAGTCTGGAATTTGCATTTTCAACAATTTCTCAATGCTGCTGCTCCTGCTGATCCTGAGAACACATCCTTCAGATCACAATTCTAAAGTATGGATTTTATTGCATTACCCATTGCTTAAAAATCTCAGCATTCCCCACAAAAGTCCACAAGCTGAAGCTACTAAATAAAGTTCACACTATCCTTTATTAGTGTGAACTTATAAGGCCAACTCTTTGGCCTTATGGTCCCCACTCCCTTCTCCCTAGTCACACTGAGCTACTATCTATTTCATGAATACAATGGAGGCCCTGCCTTTGCTCTGTTCCCTTTGGAATGCCTTTTTCTCCTTTGCTGAAAAAACTCCTACTTGATGTGATCCAAATATCAGCCTCTGTGTCAGCAATTGCCCCATTTGATATCTGTAGACTATTCTTTACCATATTTGCTAGTATTTACTATATTAATTATGTATATTATATGATATGCAATAGCATACTATATTAATTACTAATTATTGCTGTAACAACACTGCCTAACACACACACACTCCAAGAATAACTATTTTTCTCACTCAGGGTATCTGCTCAGGCCAGCAGTTTGACTAGCATGACTGCAGGTTGCAGGCTGTGGGTTTCAGGTTTGCTCTACACATTTTCTTGGGACCAGAAGCTACACGGTACATGCTGTTCTCATGGTGGAGCACAAGAGGTCAAGCCAAATTATGCAAGCAAGTTTATAGAGATAAGATGTTATATGGGCATATCACAAATGCTAATATCCCATTGGCCAAAGAAAGTCATATGGCCAAGACCACAGTCCACAGAGTGGGGAATATACCTTCCACAGTGTCAACAGAGTCATGTAGCAAAGTGCATGGAGGTTTAATGCCATAACAGGGAGCCATTTAGAATTGTAAAGGAGGAATTGGGAATAATTAGGAACCTCTATCTTGGGAGCTTCAATCATCTTTGTTTATTCTGTTCAGATAACACCATAGAATCCCAGACACCTCACCTTGCAAGTCTGTTGCTAACCCTAGACATTGACTGGGGTATCTCTGAATCTCCACTGCTGCATTCACAAAATGAACCAGAGCAAAAAAGGGCCGAGAAAACCAGTGGTATTCAGCCTTTTGATAAGAAGAGCAAAGCTGCATTCCAGATATTTCCAGTACCTATCTTGAGAAAATGATTGCCACTGGTTATATTGTTTTATTTGGGGGTGTGGGGGAGATTGTGGTTTTCCTGTTTGTTTGTTTGTTTTCTTAGTTTGTGTTAATATTGCATCATGTTTAAAATGCATTTTGAAATTTGCATTTTGAAATTGCATTTTGAAATTTCACTTGAACTTCAGCCATGCCTGCAGTTGTTCAAGTACTTAAAAAGTCATCTATAATAATAGATTATCCCAAATAATGTGCTGTGTTATGGTGTAAGGGTAATTCTAGGTGGTCTGATGCTTATGAACCGTACTGTAATGAGGCCCAGCTGGAAGTGTCCATTAGACGGACAGAAAGAACTAAGAAATCAAAAGCCTCAGACAAACTGATGTCCCTTCTCCCCAGAGCCAGGTGGGGAAACTCCCCTATCACGGTACTATGTTTAATGATCATGTTTTTGTTCTTTGGGTTTTTTTTACAAAGTGCTGGGGATTCTATCTAGGGAAGAGAGCACTGTAACCCAGTCTCTGATTGCTAAATCAGAACAGTTCAACTGACTTTTCAGAGTGATAATAGGAATCAGTGAAACTATTCTTGCCTCCCTGTCTTGTCCTTGAACTTATGTCTACCTGGGACCAGAAATCCCAGAAGGGTTGGACTTAGTCACTAAACTTTTTATTTATTTATTTATTTATTTATTTTTCAATATTTATTTTCTTTTTATGCATACAAGAGCTGGGGTATAGGCCAGAGGTGTGGTGGTGAGAGGATTCTCCACCTCTCAGAGTGGTGAATGGAGACAGAGTGGGGAATGCAACAGGAAGATTGAGTGAAATACACTGCTGAGGGGAGCAGCGGGCAAGTCGGGAGAGGTCTGCTGAGCCATGTGGGTTGCTCCCTGGCCGGGGGATTGAACTCGTGCTGCAGTGGCTGCGGTTAGCTTCATAGGTTGCGTCTTAACCCCTTGCGCCACCAGGGAGGCCCCAATTACTGAATTTTTTAAATTATCATTTGCAAAGTCTTAATATTCATTAATGGAAACCCCGCGGTAAGAAAAATACCTGTCTAGCCTTCTATATTAAAAGCACAATTTCCATTCTTCCACAAACTATTACAGCAGTGAAATTTTACATTTAGTAGTCCAATCCTTCTATTCATAACAGTACTTTCCTTGAACTAGAAGCCACATTCACTGTGATTTTACCTGATACTCCATCTGAAAGCTGACAAGCAGCGATGCCTATATAAGCAGAAAGGAAACAGCAGAAGTTGATTTCAAGATAGTTTTCATGGAAGTGGGAGAAAAGACCACAAACCCCCACACCCTACCTTCTGTACACCCACCCTCATATTGTTTTGCTAAGAATTACATCAGACTATAGGTCTTCTCCAGGACAAGCCAATGACCTCCAAAAGTTTGTGTCTCTTCTCTGTGAGTTTTCAAAACATGTAGCAGCACGTAGCAAGCCTCCAGTGATGAACCTTCCCTCCCCCCACTACTCATCCTTAGCTTGGAAACCTGCCAGGTATTCATACAGCTTGCCAAAGACCTGAAGGCAGATTCTATGTCAAAACAGACAACACATAACATTGTCAAAAAGCCCCAAATTTAGGAGAATGGGTTCTCGCTGATGATTGGTGAGGCAGGGCAAACCCCTTCACCTTTCTGCACCTCAAGACCCTGATCTCCTCATCAAAGTAAGTTCCCCCCATTCATCTCTGTATCAATCCTTTATTTGGCTCATCCACACTTTACTATGATTTGTATTATTATCTTTTTACCAGCTCTTGGTCTGTGCTCTCCAGTAGGAGGTAACCTCTTTTTAGTCATCTGAACCCCCATTTTATAAGCAGGACCTGGCACATTGTCAACACTCAATAAACATTCTCTTAGTTAATGAATGAATGAATGATATCAAATCACCTAATTTTCATATTTATGACTTTTCATTTAGTCAAATAAAGACAAAAACAAACAATTATATGAATGAAAGATTAACCTCCTTCTCTAGTTCCCAGAAGTGGGAAAGTGGATAATTAAGTGAAAAATTCTATTCATCAGCCACTCCTTTTATAGTATTTTCTTTAGCATCATAGAGGACAATTTAATGTTTTATATATTTGTATTTTTAAAATATCTTGGGTGACAAATGCCCAAAAATAGATAACTAGATCAAGAAGATGTGGCATATATACACAATGGAATATTATTCAGCTATCAAAAAAGATAAACTCATGCCATTCGCAGCAATGTGGATGGAGCTAGAAGGAATTATGCTCAGTGAAACAAGCCAGAAGGAAAAAAAAAATCGGATAGTTTCACTTATAACAGGAATATAGGGGAACCAAATAAGACATCAGTGTAAAAAAAAAAAACAGTACAAAATACAACAAAGCAAAAACAGACAATTATAAATCAGAGACATACTGCAGGGGAGGAGGAGAGAGAGGAGTGAGAGGGAGGGAGGGAGGAGAACAGGAGACTGTGGTGATGGTACACGGGTGCGTTGGGGAAGGAAATTCTACAGGAACTCAACCTGAGGGGGTAGGGAGATGCAAATATTGTTTAAAAATAATAATAAGGGCCTCCCCGGTGGCACAGCAGTTGAGCGCTGGGTTGCAAAGCTGCCCGCAGCCTCTGCAGTGCCGGTTCGATTCCCGGCTGCTCCCCGGCTGCTCCCCGGCCACCAGAGGAGGGTCCCATGTGGGCGCGCAGACCTCTCCTGCTGCCCGCTGCTCCCCTCAGCAGTGTGCTTCGGTCCTTCTGCCTGCTCTGCTCCCCGCTCTGGCTCTGGTGAATTCTCTCACCCTCCTGCACTTCTGACTGTACCCAATGCTTGTATAAATAAATAAACAAACAAACAAACAAACAAATCTTTAAAAAATAATAATAATAAAATAAAAAATTTTAAAAAATATCCTGGGTGATACAGTGAGCACAGAAATTGGAATGTCTTTCTCATCTTTCTGGCACTGTGTGTTTCTAGCATTTCTTACCTGGTCTGATAAATCATTTAAATTAACATTTAGGTTAATGATCTAATTAATAAACCAAGTCTAGGCTAGTTTCTCCATTTTTATGATACTTTTGATTATCAGAGTTTGTTTGTTTGTATTTTTTGTATTATTAAACATCAGTAAAAGATGTTTGTGGTAAATCCTGATGTTTTTGTTTAAAGTTTTGCCCTATGTGGTCAAACTGCCATTTCCAGGTTTACCTCCCATCTTCCTTCACTCTAATCAGATCAAATTTTGCCTTTTTACTCAAGCAAATCTTTCTGCTTTCCTGAATCTTTGCTTCCTGCATTTTTTTCCCTTAAGGCTCAGCTCACCTGTCACCTCCTCCATGACACTATCCTAGATCACCCAAGTTTGAAGTAATCCGAATTCCTATAGGACTCTTACTTTCTTATAGGACTTTTGTCTTTCTGCCTTATTTAAGTTATTTACAGAATTTTTTGTCTCTTAGAACAATTATTTCTTTGCAGAACCATCTCTTCATCTTACAGGGTAGTCAGTATTTATGGCTTAGTGAAATAAATAAATGTTTCTACTTATGACATCAGATACCTATTATACACATGGAACTCAATACATGTTATAAATCATAGATAGCATTCTGTCATCTCTTTTGAATTCTAATGTCAGTAGGGATCTGGAAAGATAGTTAATGGACTAAAACATAATATAGGGAGCTTTTTGACTCAGTGTCCATCCAGATGCCTTGGGTTTCATCTATACACATGACAGGAAAATTAATTTCACACTGAGCTAAGAGATGAAGGCTACAGGTAGAAAGCATCAGCACCTCCTAGCCAGAGATGCTAGAAAATGCAGGTGTTGGTAGAGAAGCCTACTCTTAAAAGGCAAGGACAAAGATAAGATAACTCTGGTGTTCCGGGGAGAGATTCTCTTCATGTACTACCCATAAGTTCAGGATGCAATGAATGAGCATCCACAGGGAAGTATACATATTGGATGGGTCCAAGGACCTGGTTAAACCAGAGAAACCTGTGAATGCATAGCCAGATGTGAGAGCTAAAAATGGACAAGAGAGTATTCTGCATTGGGATTAGCAATGCTGGTAATATTCAATAGAACTAAGGTCTAAGACAAAGATATAACAGTGACATGAACAGCAAAGTCAGTGAGTTTGGAAATCATAAGCAGAAAAAGGACTAAGGTATGGATTGGTCAGGTAATTTTGAAAAATAGGAGCTCAGAGAATAAAATGAGATACAACTCAAGACCCAAGACTGTGCTCACCAAGAAGCTCATTATAGTAAATGAAACTTGTTTCCACACTCCATTTATTGCTTTCTTTTACCAAGACTGGGCTGCCACCAACCTTATATTCAAAGTGATTTACTTGGACCCCTCAAGTCCCTCAGACTGCGGCTTATGGAGGCCCAGAGTCATCGAGTTTTCCTGCTGCAGGAATACAGGTAAATAAACTGGGTCCCAGGCCTTGGCTGAAAGCTTGTTATGGGTGAATGTTTATGTACCCCCAAAATTCCCTTGTGAAAATCCTAACCCTCCTATATGATGGTATTAGGAGTTGGGGTATTTGAGCTAAGCTTTGGAAACAACCCAAATGCCCAAAAATAGATGACTGGATCAAGAAGATGTGGTACATATATACCATGGAATATTACTCAGCATTCAAAAAAGATAAACACATGCAATTTGCAGCAACATGGATGGCGCTGGAAGGGATCATGCTCAGTGAAATAAGCCAAAAAGAAAAAGAAAAATACCAGATGGTCTCACTCATAGCAGGAATCTAGAAAACTTAAATAAGGGACCAGGAAAATGAATAACTATAAGTGAAAATCAAAATCAACAAAAACTATGAACCAGAGACACTTTTAGGGGGGTGGGGGCGGGAGGGGAGGGATTGGGGTCAGAATGGGGGGGCTGCAATTGTATGGGGACTATAACAATAAAATTTATTATCTAAAAAAAAAAAAAGGAGTTGGGGTATTTGGAAACTAATTAGGTTGGAGTTTACAGCCCTCAAGAATGGGATTAGTGCCCTTATAATGAAGAGACAGGTGAGTTTGTTCTTCCTTCTGTTCTTCCTTCGGTGTCCTGTGAGGACACAGGAAGTAGCCATCTGTAACTAGAAAGTGAGCCCTCAAATGCAGATCTGCTAGCATCTTGATCTTAGACGTCCCTGTCTCCGGAACTGTAAGAAATAAATGTTTGTTCTTTAAGCCACCCAGTTGGTAGTATTTAGTGACAGTAGCTTAAACTGACTATAAGAGATGGCTGATTAGGGCTTCAGTTGGGGCAGCGTTGGTGTGAGAACAGATGAGTAAATGCAAACAGTGTCCTACTTCCTTTCCCACCAGAAACTCTGGGTCCAAGCCAGCTCATCCCAGAATCTCTGAGAGGCTTCACGAAACTTAGCAAGGTCTAGCTTTGCTTCAGGCCAAGTGCTAGGCCATGGGCCAGGCCTAGCTACCTTGAGGCTTTCAGATCATGAAGTAACCCTGCCCAAGTTTGTGCCCCCTCCTACACTCTGCCACAGTCAGGCTGTTGTGGGATAATGTTGGCCAGGAGCCCAGTCTAGCTTTCACATGTGGGAGTCCCTATAAGAACCAACACTAGGAAGCTCTGCTCTCAGTCTCCCAGGACAATGGTGGCCCAAAGGCCCATAACAATTTTCAGTTCTTACAGGGATCCAGACAAATTGGGCTGGTGACTGAGTGGCAGGAGAAGGTTGTACGCGGCTGTAGCTATACTTCAGGAACAACATAACTTGAAGCAGAATAGGGGTCCATCCCCTAGAAGCCCCTTACTGCCTCATTAAGTACTATTTGCCCCTAGAACAGCTCCTTCTTCAGGCAAAAAAAAGTACTGAGTTTATTTCTCTGCTCACTAATGCAGGTGTCAGTGGGACCATGGATCTTTGGAATAATGTCCAATTCTAACCCCTTACTTCTCAACACCAAAAAAAAAAAAAAGATAGCACCCCAAGATCTGGGCTTGAAGCTGCAAATACTAGGATTTCCCAAAGGAGAAATTTGCAAATGGCCAGTCTGAGATATCAGATAACTAAGAAAGGAACCAAAGGAGATAGGCCATCAACTTAGAGATTTACCCAAGTTTGCAAGCAGTAAACAGAGACTTGATAATCACAAACAGGGCAGAAGAAAACAGAAACAGTAGGACAGAAAACAGAAACTGTAGGACAATGAAAGTTAGATGTGGAACAGTCAGAGGCAGGCCCACCTGAGTGTGTGGATTGTTCAAGATAAACCATATAGGGTCCAGATTCCAAGCCTGTCATCTCTGTGTGAAATTCTAAAATGATTCCATTGTCTCAGGCCAAGGTCCTACAGGGGCAGTTCCTCCGGACAAGGATCCCATCAATCCCTCTTGGGAAATTGCACTCAGTTTACAATACTGATTATCACCAATGTATGTTGGGCACTCTGCAATGCAGCTGTAAGTCTGACTATTCTGTCCTCACAGAGCTTTCCACGCAGAGGAAATGAATTACACTAGGAGTTACAGGTGAACTGAGTGCCGCAAAGACAAGTTAGCAAAAAAAAAAAAAAAAGCATCTCCATTATCTCCATTATGTCTCCACTCAATTCTTCAACAAAGAAAATTTGAAAATATTTTATATGTAAAGTATGCCTCAATAAAGTTGTTTTTAAAAAAAAGAAAGAAAGAAAATTTGGGCCCTCTCTGGTGATGCAAGGAGTTAAGCACAGCACTATGAAGCTATCCGCAGCCATTACAGCATGAGTTCAATCCCCAGCCAGGGAGCTACCCATATGGCACAGCAGACCTCTCCTGATTCACCTGCTGCTCCCCTCAGCAGTGTATTTCAGTCAGTCTGTCTGTTCTGTTCCCCACTCTCTCTCTGGTGAATCCTCTCACCCCCTGCATGTCTGGCTTCCTGTACCCCAGTTTTTGTATGCATAAATAAATCTTTTTTTAAATTTTTTTTAAATTAAAAAAAAGAAAATTTGAAAATAGTTATCAGATTTAATAAATGGTCTCATGAGAGGTTCAAAAAAAAGGGTTATTTTAAGGGAAGTCCTTCATGGTAGTGACTGACTTCATGGTGGTGATTTATCAAAAACATCCCAAAGCTGCTCAATAATTTATTTCCATTGTATCATCCATAAATATCTAAGTTCTTCTTGAACTTAACCTATTTACTACTTGATTCTCTTGCTAGGTTATAAATTTGTTGTGAATTTGCCCATAATCTCTCAGTTTTTACCTTTCTGTTGCAGGGAATCCTTATATCGAATCTTCTCCCAGAAGTGACTCCTTTCCCTTCACCACTTAGTTCTTCTCCCCTGAATTTTTTCCAACCACATTAGGTCATTCTTGAGAGGGGTGGTCAAAAATGGTAGGAAACTCAATCTTGTTGCCAATTCACTTTGCCAGAATCTGCCCACATGCCACTCCTTGGCAAGACCAGCCCTTTTCCTGCCTGCCCCTGCAGGCCCAGTAAGGCCACAGCCGGGTGCTTGCCCCAGCAGGATGGACCCATCATTAATAATGCCTTCCTTCTGCTTGGGTTTCCTAGTTCGCAAGGCTTCTTCACAGACATTTTCTTAGGTGATAACAACAGTCTTCCAGGAGCCTCCATTCATGAGACCCACACCTGGGAGGCTGACCTCCAAATACCTCTTCTGCCCCTGGACATATTTCCCAAGGAGAGGAAATGGGTCACCCCATTTCTAAATGGCTGCTGATTTCTGAATAGTGGCATCTCAGTACATGCTCCAGTTTCGAGCTAGTGCTAAACTGCGCCCATGACAATGCTCAACAAATGTCAGACAAATCGATAGGACTCTGCTTTTGGCTTGTTTTCTAGCCCATAGTCTATTTTGCCCTCTGATTCCTTTGCTCTTTTAGACGATTTTACATGTCTTGCATGTCACATTTTCACTCAACAACATATTCTGGATCTCTTTAGGAGTGACAGTTTTAACTATTTCACTCTACTTAGGAGAAATTATTTCTTCAGTCCACCTTTGATCCTTTTTAAAGACCAACCATATGTAGGTTCCTGCTGCCCTGAAATTGGGTTGACATGTTCCAGAGCAGGTGCTTCCCCCACACCCACTCTATGTCCCTCCAGGTTTGCTAAAGGGCCTGCAGTGGCCAGGTTCCAGGCTGTGGTCAGCTTTTTCCACCTCTCCCACTATCTGTACCTAAACAGCCAGATACTTTCCACTTTCACAACAAAGTGGGATCTGTTTTCTAGAAATGGGTTGGCCTCCCACTTGCCAGGCTAACTGATCTGCTTGGTTTTGAACACACACCTACCTTAGAGAATACTCTGTGAGCCCAACACAGCCATGGAGGGCCTGAGGTCCCTCACCAGATCCACTTGCCAGTTGACCTTGGAGCAGCCACAAGAAACTCTGCTTATGATTTCTGAGAGCTTGAGACATGTCCCAGGTCTGCCTGGGCTTTCCTGGGATATCCTGGCATGTACTGTGGTGATGGTTTTGATGGTATCCTGATGTCACACTTTAAGAAATATGAAGATGGGCTTCCCTGGTGGCACAAGGGGTTAAGACACAGCATTATGAAGCTATCGGCCGCCACTGAAGCACAAGTTAGAACCCCTGTCAGGGAGGTGACTCACATGGTGCAGCAGACCTCTCCTGTCTCACCCGCTGCTCCCCTCAGCAGTGTACTTCAGTACATCTGCCTGTTCTGCTCCCAACTCTGTCTCTGGTGGGTCCTCTCACCCCCACACCTCTGGCCTGTACCCCAGTTCTTGCATGCATAAAGAAATCATTTTTTTAAAAAAAGTGAACATGACTAGCCAAGAAGGCAGAGAGGAGAAGATGTTCCAGGCAGAGAATGTGGGTGTTAAAGGATAAATGCATGGGAGAAAGGCCTATGCGACAGAGGGGAGAAATGAGCAGCCTCCCTCTTGTATGGCAAAGTGCCTTGGGTCACAAAACCCACATTATGAACTGAGTCTCAGGTCCATGTTGATGCTCAGTCCCCATGCTATTGCCCAGACACCCTTCAGTGGATCTCCCTTTATTCATACAACCCCATGCAATCAGTGGAAACAGAAATGAGAATATCTTCCATGTCACTGAGGAATGTCAGTGAATTATCTCGTCATCCTAGCACTGAACCCTGAGAAAGAATCCCAACACCAAATTAATACTCTGCAACTGTCTCCATGGTGGAATACTACACAGTCCTTATATTTGATGAGCTCAATAACAATAGGGACTTGCTCACAATATAATATAAAGAGAAGAGATACAATACAAAGTTGCATTATAACTTTCATGCTCTTAAAAGGGGCAAAGGGCCAGAATATATTTCAAGAAGATGCTGATCACAATGGTTTGTGAGTAATGGAACTGACATATCTAGTTTTTCAAGTTTTCTATAAAATTATGTGGAAGATACACTTAATGAGATTTTAAACTTCTATCCACAGTAGGATAATTTTTTAATGTACCTTTCGCTTCCCAGTAGAGTAAAATAAAATAATACGGGTGTTTTAAGTCTCTAATGAAGTGCATTACCAAGATAAAATGTGTCTTTTATTCCATAATTAACAGTTCCAAAAAAAATCAGCTGCTGGCTTTGGAAAAACATAACCCAAAGCAAGCATTGTAATATTTGTGTTCACCTATGTTCTAAAATACTTAATCTAGATAATTTGAAGCAAGCACACAGAAAAAAAGAAAATTATCTAATCTCATTTTATTAACACTTTGGTGCCTTTCTATGTATGCCTGTTTAATGAGATCAAACTACTTTATAATTTGGAAATCACAGGCATTTTCCCACATATCTATTGTTCTTACAGATCATTTTTATGACTACTTATTGTAACTATTGTATAGATGTATCTTAATTTACTTAACCAAGTCCCATTTGATGAAAATGTTTTTTCCTTTCAGTTACAAATTAGACTGCAATAAACCATAATGAAAAATCAAAGCATATGTCCCTGACTATTTCCATAGAGTAAATTCCTAGCAGTGAACGGCTGAGACAGGAACAGAATGTTACCTAAATTACCTTCCAGAAATATTGTACTGATCTAGCCTATCAAAGGGCCTATTTTTCTCTCCAGTATCAGACATCATAATTTTTAAAAATGTTTTCCAATTTGAAAAGGGGGAAATAATATCTCATTGCTTTATGGCAAAGATTTTTTGAATGTCTAAATAAATTTTATTCACTGGTTCATATATGATCATTCACATATTACCCCTTCAAAATACATATGACTAACACTTTATACTTGTTTGCTTAATGTGCAAAGCCCTGTACTAAATACCTTTGCACAGGGCCTCCCCTGGTGGCACAGTGGTTGAGCGCTGGGCTGCGAAGCTGCCCGCAAGCTCTGCAGCTCCAGTTCAATCCCCGGCCACTGGGTGAGGGTCCCACATGTCGTGCAGACCTCTCCTGCCGCCCACTGCTCCCCTCAGCAGTATACTTTGTCAGTCTGCCTGTTCTGCTCTCTGCTCTGGCTCTGGTGAATTCTCTCGCCCTCCCGCGCTTCTGACTGTACCCAGTGCTTGTATAAATAAATAAATAAGTCTTTTTTAAAAAATAATAAATAATAAATAAATACCTTTGCACAATGGACTATATTTTATGCTTATGCTTACTAACCCTATACTTTAATCCTTGATTCTACCATATTACCAAGAATTACAATGTGGTTAACTGAGCACCTGCAATTCACATGGTCATCTCAGGAACTTCCAAATAGATATGAGTTGCTAATCTAACATAACTGGTAACCTTTACTATCTGATAACTTTTACTAATTTTAGGGTTCATATTTTAACCAATAGTTCTATAGGTTTTCCTCCTAAAACAGCTGGGTGGATGCCACATGCTCAAATGGTTTCTTTACCTCTAAACTGTCACTTTTCCAGAACATTTTGTGCATATTTCATTATTTGACATACTCCATATGGCTAAACTTCTACCGAAAGTAATTTAAGGGTCAAGTATATTGTCAGAGGCACCATTTGCGAGGGCCTTAAAGACATTAGACAACAATTGCATGTGAAATAAACATGACTGAAAGAAAGGAAAGTCCAATTTAAGTTTAAAAACACTAATAATAGGGCCTCCCTGGTGGCCTAGGGGTTAAATCTCAGCCCTATCACCACTATGGCCTCACTTCAATGCCCAGCCAGGGTGCTAACCCACATATGGTGCAGCAGATTTCGCCTGTCTCACCTCTTGCTCCCCTCAGCAGTGTGTTTCAGTAAATCTGCCTGTTCTGCTTCCCACTCTGTTTCTGGTGAATCCTCTTACCCCCACGTACCTCTGGCCTACCCCTCAGTTCTTCTATGCCAAAAAAATTAATAATATGAAGTCTTCCTAAAATCCAGCGCTATCATTATTTATTTAGTCAGGAGTCAATGAATTCATTCAGTAGGAAAGTGGCTTCAGCGTTAACAGCTTATATTATTCACAACAATAGAGCCCATGCAAGGTAATTCATGGAGATAAGTTAATACCAAGAAGCAAGTATGAAAGCACTGGAAAATAAAGAAACTACACAAAGGACAATGAGATAAACCACAGATCTGCAACAGCAGGAAGTCACCATACCATATTATGAAAACCCAGAATCCAGAATAACAGGGCAGAGATTGGAATCTCAAGACACTCCCTGAAGCAGAGAGAGAAGAGATGACTTTGCCTTTCCTTTCTTTTCTCCAATCCTCCTCCCAGTGCTCTGTTATTCTGGATTCTGGGTTTTGATAATATGGTATGGTAACTTCCTGCTGCTGCAGATCTGTGGTTTATCTCATTGTCCTTTGTGTGGTTTCTTTATTTTCCAAGATGTAGACAGAAACTAGTTGGCAAGGAAGCTTAAGAAATGCAGTGTGCAGGAACAGGCCTCCTGAGACTCAGAGCAGAGCAGAGGAAGTAAATATGGGCTTTCAGGTCAAATAAGCTAATGAGAAGCACAGTGCACCAGCAAAGAATGAGAATTTTGCCCCAAAAGCAGTATTTCTGTGTTCATAGAAGAGAGCCCAATGCCTCTATCTCTCCACATGCTCAAATTTCTTGCCCTTAAATTCTAGTGTCCCCTTAAGTAAGTCCTTCGCACAGACTCCAAACCCACTCGGACTTCCCACTCTTAATCTCTGTTTGCACTTTGACCAATGGTTCTTACATTTCATCATCTTTGTCCTTGGGGGCTGATCTAGACTCTGACCGGTTTTAAACTCCCTGTGCCTCTTTAAAGAATCTGAACTTTGTGTCCATATCAGAATTCTGACCTTTGCCCAACCTCATGGATCTGTCTGCACTTCCTTATTCCAGCTCTTCTTTCCCAAAATCAGTGGAACTGTAAATAGAGGTTTAAGTATATTAAACTTGTAGCAGTTATTAATGTCATGACTAAAAAATCATGTATCTCTATCATATATTGGGAGGAACAAAAAAGAGAACATGGGATAGTGTGAGCTAAATCCTCATCTAATGCAGGAAGTTGGTAACACTTAAAGTTGATCAGTCAGGATGGAATTACATGAGTATACAAGTTAGAAACCTGAAGTAACTAACAGAATTAAAAACAGAAAATTAAAAGGATATAAGATGATTGTCCTTGGACAATAGGGCTGTAAGAGGAAAGGGTAAGAGAAGGATCCATTACTTTTCATTACAATCATGTCTATAGTCTTTGATTTTTTAAAAACCATTGTAGGTTCTGTATTCAGTTTCTACCCTTGTTCCCTCCACTTGGAATCTGCTCCCTCACTTTCTTCTGGTCTTTGCCAGACCAGTGAGGCATTTCCTGAGCACCCTATATAAAAGAGTGATTTCTCCCCATTCAGTGCTGTTGCTTTGCTCCATACCACTTGTTACATTTTAACATTCTATACACTTTCCTACTCCTGCATCTTTTCTGTCTGTCCCAATTACATTGTGATCTCTCTAAGGGCAGAGTCTTTGGCTCACTGATAGATAAATGCCCGGCATCTGGACAGCAAGTGGCAGTACTGACAGTGTGAATAGATTGTGTATATGTGTGTGTGTGTGTATTATTAAGTGAAAAAAAATTATGACCAATAATTGTTTCAGGAAAACTCTCACTTCTTTTTTACTTGTTTGTTTTTGTTTGCTATGTTTCACATTGAGATAGTTCTTGGAGGATTAACTATGCCTGAAGTTGTCCAAATGGGTTACTTTTGTACCCTGGTCCTTCAGAGATTCTTTTGAGTTCAGTCTAATGAATCAGGCTGATCCAATTCAGAGAATTGACATCACTGGGAAAAAAGAAAAGTTCTCTGGCAGAACACTTCTGTATCCATGAGGATACACTTTCCCTAGCCTGTCACTCAAGGAAAGAAACTTTAAAATGAGGGCAAATCTCATTGAGGAATGACAGAACCAAAAAAAAAAAACACAGTATTTTTTTTACTGAGGTAACATTGATTTACAACTTTGTTTAAAAACATAATTTTTAATGAGTAGAGGATTTGTTTATTTTCTTCTTAAAGTTACATGTTCAATTATCTAACTCTAAAAAGCTAAAGAATTAAAGACCACACTGCTTTGTTAATATAAGTCTCTTCAGATAAGAATCTAAAAATTGCACCTTTCAGGGCCCTTAAATTCATTGTATTCAATGTATTTGTGCCAATTTCTTAGATATATAATTGTTCACAAAGGAATCCACAGATCAAAACAAACTGGGGTGGGCCTGAGGAGACAATATGTACTTGAAGAAGTGTGAATCCATAACATTAAAACAGATGTAGTGGTGTAAACTAATATTACCTCAATAAAAATAATTTAATTTTAAAATAAACTGCCACTTACCAAAAAAAGGAATTTGCTGTTGAGTTCTCCCACTAACATGGCTGAACCAGAAAACAGAAGAAGGCACACTAATCTGGGTGATTAAGACCAACTCACCACATACTACGGATCAGTTGTAAGCCTGGAAAGAGCTCTCTGTTCTGAGAACTGGCCCAGTTGAGTCTTAATTTCTTCATCTCTGTAGTAGGAATACTGGAAACTAATTCAGAGGGTTATAAGGACGAGATGAAATCATGTACATAAAATGCCACAGTGCCTACAATGTAGTAAATATTCAACAAGACCTGGGTATTTTTATTATTATCATTATTCAGTAGTTAGGATATTTTGCAAAGTGAAAAAATATCTCTCAAAAATAAATAAATAATAGATTCTGAAGGTGAAGTAATATCCATCACCTCACCCATACTAATCTTGCAAATTACCCATCCTTAGAACCCAGGAAAAAATATTTTTATAAGTTATCCTATAAAATGAAAAACATAAATTACCTTGGCAAAATTCTTATCAGAAAATGGTGCTTCCATTTCCCTAATCACTTTGGTTCATTTCCCCCAGTTGAGATTCCTTCGTTAAAAGTAAGCAGTAGATCCCAAATTGGGCTCATATTGTATATAAAATTTTATAAACTGCCTTTTTGGTAAATGACTTTTGTCTTGAAACACTACATAATTGATATTTTCTGTGTAGTTAAAAAATGATTGAAAAATAATTTTAAAACATGCATAAAAATTCATTGCACTATCAACATTTATTTTAAATTACTCTATATTGAACATGGACATTTCCCCCATTGTTTTATGTAAATAGTACAATGATGATTAGCATCATGTTTAAATATTTGTCCACATTTTTTTATTGTCTTAAGATATATTAATAGACATATTTTTACTGGGGAGTTGCATTAACTCATTTAAGCTGATGTACTACATAGGAAGTGATTGTTTAAATTGTGTCACTGCCAAGAATCTAACTGGCTAAGGCACTAACAAGAAGAGAAAGATTAGCACTATTACCCTTCACTAAACTACAATTTCATAAGATTATTGTTTGTTTTAATAAAAGTCATCCCTTGATTACAAGTCGTTAGGAGCCAATGATAACAATAACTCTATGAGTTTTACAAGTATGCTTAAAGTTCACAAACTTTCATATCCCACTAGGAAACCAAATTCAATTTGGTGCTTTCATACAACCTCCCTATGCTGCTTTTCAAAGTCTACCTTTCATTTTCTTTTCTATATTTCCAAATATCATCAATCCCAAAAGACCCAAATCAAATGCTGTTTCTTTCAAGATCCCATGAAACCATGCCAGATCTCACCCTCCTCTTCTTCTCCACAGCACGTACTGTACTCTTACAACATCCACCACTTCCCACGCTCTTACAGTAGTTGTGCCCATAGCCAGTGGCTGATCTCCATATTCAAATACGTGCTGGGAGAACAGAATCACTGATTCATCGCCACCTCCCCCAAAATACCTTGAACAGTAATTCTAAGATACAGAAAGTACTCAGTAAATAGTTCTTGGAGGCTTTAATGCACAAATGGTTTCACAATCAACAATATAATTTTCTACTGGTAAAGAGTGAAAAATTAACATTTACTCAACTATATTGAGGAAGTTTGTCTGTTAAAAAGTAAATAATTCCTGATAAAAAATAGCAAGAGCTAGATTTGAGGCATCAAAACCTAAATAAGTATGATTCAAGCAGAAATAGAGTAAAAAATTAAATTTTTAATTAATCTGATATCTGCATATAAATTGTATCTGCATCATGGCTGAAAATAAGCTTAATTATAATGCCAACTAGCAAAGCTTCGTGTTTCTCTTTTTCCTTTTTGAATTACTTTTTTCCTTTGGAACTCATAGTAATTGTCTTTAATTATTAAGGAAGTGAATCTGGCCACCAATGACTACTTGCAATTTTTCCTGTTAATAAGAAGTTTATAATGGAATCATAAATGGATAGTTATGTGATAAGCCAAATATAGCACCATGTTAACAGCTACATCATTTAAATCAGAAGTTGGCAAACTTATTCTCTAAGGAGTCAGATAGTAAGTACTTTAGACTTTGCAATCTTCATTACAACTACACAATTCTGCTGTTACAGTGCAAAAGCAATCAGAATCAATACATGAATTGATGGACATAGCTGTATTCCAATAAAACTTTATTAACAAAAAGAAGCAAGCAACTGGGTTTAGCCCATGGACTGTAGTTTACTAAATCCCTGATTTAAAACATCCATATACCCACTATATGTGGGTATATGTTCACTATATGATTCTTTCAACTTTTCTGTATGTTTTAAAGTTTTCATAATAAAATATTGGGGAAGAGAATATATCTATAAGTAATATCAAAGGCTTTAACTATTATATAAAGGTTTAAATATTAAAAGTTTATAAATTGCCCCCAAGTTTTTCTTTTTTATGTTTTTTGACATAACCTTCAAATGGTAAAAATTCGGTATCAAATTTTGTGAAATGTCCTTAGGTTTGTGCATTAAAATCACCCTGAACAGGGATGATTTATATATAACAATTCATACTGGGCAATAGCAAGAAGAAAAATTTCCTCCCTGCTTTTCTCCCCTGGAAAGTCTGTGTAGCTACACAGTGAATTTCCATTTAATTGTGACTTTTCCATTCCTGTGAGGGAAGAAGTGGTGGATGTTTTCTGTGGCACTATTATTTTATATACAATGTATGTGCCTTTTTCCAGGCTTTTTTTAAACATTCCACTATTTAAAGTTGGCATCTAAGTTGACAGCAGTGACTTTTCAAGTTATGTTCTTTCCCTTCAAATATTTCTGTCTACATGGTGCTTAATATAATGTGACATATTTTCATTTTCTTCACAGTGTGGGTTTTTTTAACTACTTCTCCTGGCAGCTGTGACTGTGGTTACTTTAAGACATTAAAAGCAACCTAAATTTGTAGGTTTTATAAAACCAGCTCTGCTGGACAAAGCAAGATGGCAACCATAAGATACCCTTTAGATTCTGTGTAACCTGAATTGCAGCCAAAAAAAAAAAAATTCTGTTTCATGGACACTGACTTAATTCATAATCCAAACCAGATATCAGGGGACAATAATAGTCTTTGTCACAGAATTTTTGTTCAGGTCTATGAAGCCCTCCAACCTCAGGGTCAACTGTTACTCTCCATAGGAAAGAAAAAATGTGAGCAGAAAGAAAAATAGTCAAAGTTGTAGAATCATTCTAGCTACCACAATCACAAGTGCTTCTCTAGATTCTCAACTTGCCTGCCTGCTTGCCTGCCTGCCAAAATGGAGAGTCCTGCCCAGACTTTATGCCACTCTCCTCTTTAATGGTATTTGACCAATGGATCTCCCCCAGAAGACCTGGACCTTTTTCTGTGCTGCAGTCACCTGCACTAAATATCCATATCACCCACCTTATTTTGAGAATCAAGATTTTAAATGAAGAGACTAAGGCTGAGATCATTGTTACACTGCCCTCCTTCCTGCTGGTGTGAATCTCCACCTCTGAACTCTTCTGTCTCTGCCTCACTACCAACATTTCCCAACAAGACAGCTATCTTGCAAGTGCCTCCTTTGTGAAATAGTGCACAGTACAACTCTGAAGTCAAATAGGGCAGAGTTCAACTCAAAACTACCACTTACTAATTAGGGGTTTTTGTCTGATTACTTAATCCTGCTATGGTGGTAGGTTGATAATGGCTCTTATAATATGCTCATCTCCCAATACATGGAACCTATGAAGCTCACCTTTCACGGTAAAGTTTTTGCAGGTGTGATTAATTAAGCATCTTTAACTAAGGAAATTATCCTGGTTATATGAGAAAGAGAAAGAGCGAGATAGGATACCCCACAAATTGAGGAGAAAACAATATGAAGATGGAGACAGAGAGTGAAGCAATGCCAAAGCTAAAGAATGCAACAGCCACCAAAATGAGGAAGAGGCCAGGAACAGTGCTCACCTACAGCCTCCCAAAGGAACCAGCTCTGCTGACATCTTTATTGTTGACTTCTGGCTTTTAGAACCGGAAGAGAATAAATCTCCATTGTTAAAGTCACAACTTTGTAGTAATTTGTTACACTAGTTAAAATGAACTAATACACTGGTCATTCCTCCATGTCCTCATCTGTTAAAACAGAAATAACAACATATGCCTTACTATTTTGATAATAAAAATTAACAAATGCAAAATACCAGCTCCATTTCTGGTACACAGTAGGCACACTGTATGTAGGAGCTATTGTTTCTATTGCAGTCATCTTCATTATTATTTAATATTGTAAAAGTATATGGACTGCTTATCCTAAACCCATTACCACTGTTTTAAATATCAGCCAAACCAAATACTCAGTAGTATCATCTTTGTGTAGAAAGAACTTCATATTTATTTATAGTTTGTATCAGAAGATTGCTTTTCATCAAAAAGCTATCATCTATACTGTTGCTATATTATTACAAAGTGACAGATCTATTCATGCCAATAATTAAATAAGCCATGTTGCATTTTTCCAAGTATTTAATTGTGCATTTTACCATAAATTACATGTTTAAGATGGAAAATAAACATTTCCAGCTGTTCTGAGGATAGCATATCTAAATTTAAACTGCTGACTTCTGGAAAAGTTGTAGATCTTTTAAGCATGCTACAATACTTTTTAAATCAATGTCAACTCTTGCTTAATCAAAACTTGAACATTCACTGAAGGATAATTAGGAGAGAGTGGGAGTTTATGTGATGAATGATTCCCTCCCCAAACACAGACGTGTAGTATGTAGGGGAGTAATCATTCATTTAACCAATGATTGTTAAGGCACTGTGGCAGGCTTTGGAGGATGTAAAGATGAATAAGATATCCTCTACCTTGGAGGGACTCACAGGATGGTGAAGAACATAGAAATACAAGAACAAAGAAGAAAATTGAAGTGCAACAGACATCTGCTAACTCACTAGCTGCTTCTCCTAGCAGTTTACTTCAATAAATCCACCTTTTCTGTTCTCCAAAAATAAGGAAAATTCAGAATAAGAGTGAGGTAAAGATTTACCAGGGGTATGGTGGCGTAGGCAGTTGAGCGTCGCGCTGTGAAGCTGTCTGCAGCCTCTGCAGCACCGGTTCAATCCTGGCCTGCCAGCGAGGGTCCCACATGGTGCGGCAGACTTATGTCGCGCCCGCTGCTCCCCTCAGCAGTGTATTTCGTCAGTCTGCCTGTTCTGTTCCCTGCTCTGTCTCTGGTGAATCCTCTCACCCTCCAGCGCATCTGGCCTGTACCCCGGTTCTTGTATAAATAAATAAATAAATAAATAAATAAATCTTAAAAAAAAAGATTTACCAGGGGTCTACTACATACTGGACACTGTATAAGCCTTTACATGCATTATCTTATTTAGTCCCACAACACCCTATAAAGTGGGGTTTCATCAAGGGTAATTCACAAAAGCTAGTTTAAGAAGAGTCTAATTCCTGAGCCCTCCATCTTAACCACTACTGCAGAGGCATGAGAATAGAAAAGGAAGAAACTTTCTGTGCCTGAAGGAAGTGGGGAGGTTGCTTGTCAGGATATATCTGAGAATCAAATGGATGGAAAATGAGTAGTAGTTAGGAAAGCTTTGTTCTTTGAGATGAAAAAAAGACCAAAAGGCATTCCAGAGGGGAAAAGAGTCAGTGCAAAGGTGAGGCATCAAGAAAGGACTGTGCATTCAGAGTAGCTGGAGTACCTCTGAGGCTTAGTGCTCATGAGTGGTGCAATCTCTGGGAGAGACAGGATCATTTTAAAAAGATGCCTGAGGATCCATCTGGAAGATTGATTACACACAAAAAAAAGTCAAGCCTGGAGGCAGAGGTTTCTGGTCTGCCAAGATGGATTCAGAGCATTTGCCATTTGCCAATCCTCACTCAATATTCAAGCAAGTAGAAAAGGAAGCATTTCTATCACTGTTGAAAATCAAAGGAGGGTGCCAGCCACACAGCAGGAGGCACTGCGGCAGGAGAAATTACCTGACATCACAGGTTGGCCAAACTCATTTAAAACTGTCTGAAACAAATTTGAGACTCAACTGCGACTCCCCACTACACTAATATTAGACAAAATAGAATTCAATGGAATCTCTTCAATTTCAACACGTTTAAAATATTTCAAAACAAAATGCGAAAAAAAGAAAACAGGGAGGTAAGACACACACCTACGTAGAAACCAGTCATTCCACTCATAAGTGTCCACCCAACAGAAATGAAAACATATGTCCACACAAAGCTTGCACACAAATGCTCAAAGTAGCTTTAGTTGTAATAACAAAAGATTGTAAACAGCCCAGAAGTCCAGCAAGAATGAATGATAAGGATAAACAAAAAGTGGCGTATCCATATAATGAAATACTATTCAGCAACTTTAAAAAAAGAGTGAATTATCAATACCTACAATATAGATGAGCTCAAAATAATTATGCCCTATGAAAAAAGACCAAAAAAAATCAGACTGGGTCTCCCTGGTGGCGCAAGTGGTTAAACACAGCACCATGAAGCTATCTGCAGCCTCTGCAGCATGAGTTTGATCCCTGGCTGGCCAAGGAGCTACCCAAATGGTACGGCAGACCTCTCCTGGCTCACCCACTCCTCCCCTCAGCAGTGTTTTCGGCTTGTCTGACTGTTCTGCTCCCCACTCTGTCTCTGGTGATTCCTCTCACCGCCCCCTCCCCCGCACCTCTGGCCTGTACGCCAGTTCTTGCCTGCATAAATAAATAAATCTTTAAAAACAAAACAAAACAAAATTCAGACAGTATGATTCCATTTATATAAATTCTAGTAAATAAAAACTAATTCACTGTGACAGAAGTGGAACAGTAGTTGCCTGGAAATGAGTTGTGAGGAATTATGTACAAATACTCAGGGGGGAGGGACAGAAGGATGACAAACAGGAATGAGGAAACATTTGGGCCTGATTGTGGCCAAAACAGGTGCAGTTTAGTGTATATCAGCTGTACCTTATATATGATCCTTTAAAAATCCTAAAAAATATAATTAATCCAGCAATATATTTTGAAATTTTTTAAATATTTATTTATTTATATTTTTATATATATTTTTTTACATCATTGTTTATTTTTGTACAATGTTTGATTTCTCCTCTCAGGTGTAGTCCCCATATATTTTGAAATATTTTAATCATGTAAGCTGAGTGAAATGAATGCAAAGTTTCTATAATATTGGAAAATTATTAATATGAAAATTAAAATTTTTGAAATTTAAATTTTTTCCATTTTAATTCTGATTTTAAAATTCTGATTTTTTTAACTTGAAAGGAATTTCATAAAATTTTAAAAATAGAAACTCAAATTGATCTCCAAAGGCACATTAATGGCAAAATACTAGATTTTTCTCGTTAACGAGAAGAATACCCACCATGACAAACTTGACTGTTTTTTTAATTAATCTGACATGTCGAGCAAATAGAATTAAATAAATAAATTAAAAAGAGATGTAAATACTGAAATGAGGTAACACAAATGTCATTTGTAAATGCACTGGTTTTCAACTATAACATTTAAAAATAAAGCAAATGAAAGTCTAGTGGAAGAAATTTCACTAAGTAGGTAGTTCGTTACAAAAGATGAAAATGTTTTTCACAAATACCAGTGTTTTATAAAAATATTTAAGAATACATTTTAAATAAATACGTAGATCTAAAATGGAGAAAATGGTAAGTCTTTTCTGAGAGGAATAAATGAGACTTGGAAAATGGAAAGATGTTTCACATTTCCAGAATGGGAAGGGTTGGTGGTTAAATGTCAATTGTTCAAAAATTAAACCAAAACAACACAATGACTATAAAAATGCAAATAGGGGCCTCCCCGGTGGCGCAGCGGTTGAGCACTGGGTTACGAAGCTGCCGGCGGCCTCTGCGGCGCCAGTTCGATCCCCGGCTGCTCCCCGGCCACCGGAGGAGGGTCCCACATGGTGAGCAGACCTCTCCTGCCACCCGCTGCTCCCCTCAGCAGTGTACTTCGGTCCTTCTGCCTGCTCTGCTCCCCGCTCTGGCTCTGGTGAATTCTCTCACCCTCCCGCGCTTCTGACTGTACCCAGTGCATGTATAAACCAAACAAACAAACAAATAATAAATAAATAAATAAATAAATAAATAAGACATGCCTCTAGAAAAATAAAAATAAAAAAAAAAAAACTAAAAATGCAAATAGGACTTCTCTTCAATTTGACTGAGCTGAAATTTAACTGCAAGTATAAACATACAAGAAAAAAAAAAAGAACAATACTGAAAGGAAATATTAATGCATAGAAACTTGTCCAGTAAGCTAATAAAATATACCAAGACACAATCACATAAATATGAGGCCTTTAAGGACAGTGTCAGTACTACATGTGTTAACAAAATTTCAGAATAAAAAAATGCAACGGTTACATAAAACAGGAGTATCTAATTTTCTGCATAGTTGGCTGACTTTTACAGAACAGCCTTGAAAGTATCCAGAAATCAATCAATTGGGTAATGCATGCTCTGCAACTCCAAAGCTGAAATAGGGCTTAAAACACCAAGTAGGAACCAGAAGGCCTCAACAGGCAATGTAATCAAAGCTCAATAACTGTATTTGTTGAGTTAATAAACTTCTCATAGACTTCTGCCCAGACTTGTGTGACACTATATTACCAGTTTTTACCATTTCTTCCATTAATACTTTTCCTAAGTTAATAGCTATGATAGACATGGTTCATTGTCCACCCATCATTTAAGCTTCATATCCCACACACATGATAATCAAAGCCCAATTTGTTCCAGTAAGCACAGAGCCATTGATCTATCCCTGTTCCAAGTGATGAATCATGGTTGGCTTAAACCGGTCATGGTGATCCCTCTCTACTTTGCCAGATTGCTAAACAATAGACATGGATCTGATTTTGTCAAAGGGAAAACGAGCTAAAAGTTTTCCTTTCTCAAATTAATGGCAGATTCTTAGAAGTAGCTAATGTTCTGCACCTATCACGTCCTTCCTTCTTAAAAGGAAGGTGTGGAAGTATAATGTTCAGTGATGTGGCAATTATCTTGCAACCATGAGATGATATGACCTAGATGAAGGCTAAAAGTCAGCTCAGTGAGGATAGCAGAATGGAAAGACAGAAAAACCCTATGTCCTTGATGACATCATTAAGCCAGTGAATAAACCTGGAACTGCCTACTTCCATCATTCCTATTAAGTAAACAACGAGTGTTTGTATGGTTTAAGCTGTGCTAATTTTTCCTTTATTAACAATCAAATCCTGATTCAGTTATTTTTTTTGTGAATATGTTTGTGAGCACAGTTGTATTTTTCCTTTATGTGGACATTAGATCAGAAAAGAGTAGAAGATAGGTATGTGTATATATATTTTGTGTTGGAAGCTGCTCTAGATGAACTATAGTTATTCTCTCTCATTAGGCTCAAAATTTTCTACTCATAAGTAAATTGTATTTATTTTTTTAATATCCCACAATGCAACTAACAGAGTGATAACGCAATGAATACTTGATGAAGAGTACAGACTACAGACTAGCAAGTTTACATGACCAATGTGCACATGAGTATTTGAATATAAATGCTTTATATTTCAAGAGTTATCAGCAATCCTGGCCTCCTTGGTGATGCAGGAGTTAAAGACAGTGCTATCAAGCTACTGCTAGCCACTGCAACACTAGTTTGACCCCGGCCAGCCAGGAAGCTACCCACATGGCACAGCAGGCCTCTCCTGTCTCTCCCACTGCTCCCTTCAGCAGTGTATTTCAGTAGATTTGCCTGTTCTGCTTCCTACTCAGTCTCTGGTGAATCCTCTCACACCTGCATATCTAGCCTACACCCCAGTTCTTGTATGCATAAATAAAAAAAAAATTAAAAAAAGAGTTATCAGTAATCTATCAGACTAAGGATAAATCCTGGATTAAGTTGTAAAATAGGATACTATACCTAGCATCAATAAATGAAGAGACAAATCCTCCTTTGGGACTTTGTGCAGCAACCCACAAATTTTAACCAATTGTTCCTCACAAAGTCTTTCCTAACAGAAAAGGGTAGAACACACAAGAAATCATTTTATCAAACATTAACATTAACCATCCCTACCCACACCACCATCCCCCTTCACCCAGCACTGCTACTACTCCTATCACTAAATCAAAAATACATGTTTTAAATCAGAATATATATTGGCAACCAAAAATATTTATGCCATTCTGAAATTGATCTCCATTATGCCCGCCTCTTTGTTGCCTATGACAATCTGCTACGTACCTTAGTGACAAAGATGGCAGCCAGCCTGCTTCTTCCTCCACTTCAAAATTAGTGGGTTATCCCGCCCCCTCCCTGTTTGGAAATCAAGGTCAAAGAAGCGCTCCATGAACCACTTCTACCACACCAAAGGAAGGGGAAGAGGAAACTTTTCACCCTAATTTTAAAAGGGTGTCAGTCCATGATGTAAAAGGAAGACCATATTCTTTTCCAAATGCTGACACTGCCGAGTTCCTTTATTGCATCATTAGCTGATGTCTTTAGCAGAGAACATAAGGAGTAAACTTTTCCAGGATGGACTTGCAGTCTTGAAAATGTCATCCAAATAAAGAGCCAAGCTTTTAAGTATTTCTCAGTTTGCAACCATACACTCATCAAGACACTTCATTTTTAAAAGGCTTTTTTTTTTTAACAAAGCAAGAATCAAAAGCTTACTCCCTTCTGTCCCCTTACCAATTGAAAAATTCATATTTTTGCTTTTCTAGTTTGCCTATTTTTTTCCCTTCTTCTCAATTAGAAGAATTTTTTTGGCCATCAGTAACTACAGCATTCTCCACTATCCCTTTTCCATCCCCTGGATTGATTGTTTTTCCTGCCTTCTAGCTAAACAACAGAAATTATTAAAACTAAGCTGAGGGCCTCCCTGGTACCACCAGGGGTTAAGACGCAACCTATGAAGCTACCCACAGCCACTGCAGCACAAGTTTGAGTCCCAGCCAGGGAGAAACCCACATGTCGCTGCAGACCTCTCCTGTCATGCCCGCTGCTCCCCTCAGCAGTGTATTTCAGTTGGTCTACCTGTTCTGTTCCCCACTCTGTCTCTGGTGAATCCTCTCACCCCCCGCATCTCTGGCCTGTACCCCAATTCTTGTATGCATAAATAAATCTTTAAGAAGAAAAACTAAGCTGAATTTTTGCTAATCTAAAACTGAGATATTAATTTCTGTATATTATGACTGGATATGAATAGTGTTCATTATAAAGTGTCTTTAAGGAGAAATGAAGAGTTTTTCCTCAGAAAACTTTTAATTTGGAAGGCAGTATGCTCACACTATACCAATATCACATTGTGATAAGATTATAGACTTGAACTACTATAAATTCTTTTCTACTGCATTCAGTGACGTGAGTTTAATGGGTAATCCAGAGCTCCAGCTTCAACTTTTATCAGTCCCAATGTCAAATCTCTGATTATTATGCACTCCACTTAATGAGTAACTAGCTGGAAAGTAAGCTCTCAGTATGATTGCAGCATGATATGTACAAACTAGACCACTGGCTTTTCTATTTTTAACATAGTTAAAGAGTAACAAATATGTTTGTAAAGGTCGTGGAAAAATACCACATAGCTGGGGAATTTGAAAAAATAAATGCTTCTAATTACAGGTTAAGTTATTCTCATATTCTGGGCTTGATTTCTTCCTTGATTCTGGGCTTGATTCTCCAAAGGATATAATATGATACATTGAGCTACAGAAATAATAACTTCCACTCTATATTATTTAAGCATTGCTTGTCTAGCATGAGGACTAGGCCGAACAGATTCAAGTTTATTATTATTAATTTTATTAATGATTTTATTAGTTTTTCCTAAAATTAACCAAGATTTGATTCCCAGATCTACCACTCAAGAATTATGTGACATTAGAAAAATGATAAACATTTCTGATTTCAGTTTGCTTATTTGTAAAGTTTAAGTCACCTTACAAGGCTGTTGTCAGAATAAGTGAAAGAATATATATGAAATGTCTAAGGGGCCTAGACTCTAGTGAATTTCCTTAAATGTCCCCATCTCTGAATTTGCACTCCTACTATTAATAAGGTTGCATGCAAGCATCTCTTCGATTGCCCTAAAAAAAATGAGTTAAACATCAGTCTTTATAGGTATTTTTGCATAATATATTGTTTTGTATACATGTAATTTTAATTTATATGATGAATTATATAATATACCTCATTCTATTTCTTAATCCATTTGGGACTTTCTTATTATTGTGGTTTTGAAAAAATAGAAAATCTCTTATAAATCAGTCCTTCACAGTTCTTTTTCAAAGGCAAACACAAAAGCAAGATTTTTTAAGTCAGGTATGCCCAAACTTGCTTGGAACAACTTTATCTAAAGAGATTAGATATACATGCAAAGCAAATACATGATGAAAGACTGCAGGAGTTTATTTTAAGTTAGGTCTTTATTTATTTATTTTTTTGTTTTTTTTTGTGGAGGTGGGGAGGGTTGGGTGAATGCCCCAGGTGTGCTCGGAGTTGATTTAATCCTATTCTTCACTTCATGGCCCATTATCATCACTGGTCTGTGCAAAGCCGCTCCCTTATTGTATATATTTATTTCTTTAATTCCTATGCCTCTTGGCTTTCTACTTCATGTCCCCAGGAGGGGAATGCAAATGAGTTGAGTGGGTATTTTTGTGTGTAAACATACTAGTAAATATATTATTTTGCATAAAGCTAATTTTAATTTATTTAAATCACCTTTCCTATATTTTTTCATTTCTTTTATTCTTTTCATTCTTTTATTTACACATTGCTATGTGTAAGTCTAGTTAACTATTTTTAATTCTTGTCATGTTCCCATACTGTGCAATCACTACAAGACACTTTAAAGAGAAACTCCAACCACCCACCATCACAAATAATGCTGCGTTTACACATGGACCTGCGTGAAATTTCTTAGCAGTAGAACTACTATATCCTAGGGTATATAAAATTTTCATTTTAAGTACTCTACGATTACACAGCACTGAGAGTTCCCATAAGTTCAACTTGACAAATTACAGCTTCCTAATTAATGGAAACTGATATCTCATTATTTTAATTTACATATTTCTGATCATTGAGTCAACTGAGCTTCTTTTCATTTGCTTTTGGAGTTTCCTATATGTAAACTAGGTATTTTATGTTCATATCTTTTGCACACTTTCGTGTACTTCCTATATGTCCTTTTCTTGATTTGTAGGAGTTCCTTGAATATACTGGATATTATTTCCTTGTCAGCTTTATTATTTTTTTTTATTTTTTTTAATATTATTTATTTGTTTGTTTGTTTGTCTGTTAGTGCGGGAGGGTGAGAGAATTCACCAGAGCCAGAGCGGGGAGCAGAGCAGGCAGAAGGACCGAAGTACACTGCTGAGGGGAGCAGCGGGCGGCAGGAGAGGTCTGCACGCCATGTGGGACCCTCCTCCCATGGCCAGGGAGCAGCCGGGGATTGAACCGGCGCTGCAGAGGCTGCGGGCAGCTTCGCAACCCAGCGCTCAACCGCTGCGCCACAGGGGAGGCCCCCTTGTCAGCTTTAAATATTGAAAATATGTTCTTGGGGCCTCCCTGGTGGAACAAGGGGTTAAGCCTCACCACTATGAAGCAATCTGTAGCCATTGCAGCATGAATTCAGTCCCCCGCTAGGGAGGTGACTCACATGGCATCCTGACATGCACACTGCTCCCCTCAGCAGTGTATTTCAGTCAGTCAGCCTGTTCTGCTCCCCACTCTGTCTCTGGTGAATCCTCTCACTCTCCATTCCTCCGGCCTACACCCCATCTCTTGTATGCATAAATAAATAAATCTTTAAAATATATATATATATATATATACACATATATTCTTATTATGTCCTCTATTAATTTTGTCTATAGTACCCTTTGTAGAAATTCTTAATTTTGATATAATGTTTTTATCTTATAGTTTTGGAGTTTTAACAAGTCTTTCCTTGGATCTGGGTCATGAAAGATATTCTCTTAAATTTTCTTAAATTAGCATTATAGTTTATAATTTCAACCTTTCAACCCTCTGGAATACAACTTGAATGTGAGGTTAAGTAAGGATACAGTTTTATTTTTCTTCCCATATGGAACCATTTTCCCCAATAAAATTCATCCATTTTCCATTGATTCATGGTGTCACCATCATTGTGTATTAAATTCTCAGTATACATGGGTCTCTCTCTAAGCTCTCTTATGGTCTTTGACTGTATTCTTGTATCAGTACTACACTGTTTTTATTATGATGATTTGTATGTGTCTAACTAGCTCAAAGAATAGTATTTTGTTTACTCTCCTTTTTATTACTGTCATAGCCTGTTTTTTAAAAGCTATATAACAAAGCTTTGTTATTTAAACCATCAACTTAAAGGAATACTTATCCTGGAACTCTGTGTTGATGACCCTCAACTCTGTTTTGATGACCAATAAATTAACTTCTTACACGGCACTGATTGTTCACCTTTCACTGCAAAACTTCCTGCTATGCTACAAAACTGTCTTCTTCCTGCCACTGTGAAAAAGCAAGAATCCTGACCAAAGTAATACATATTTGCATACAGAGCTCTATTTGAAAGGCGTGCTAATCTTTCAACTACGAAAAAGCACCCATTTTTCTCCCTACTCTACAAACTTCCCACCAAGCCCCCAACTGCCAGACCTGGACATAAGGTAAGGAAACATCTGAAAACTGTCTAATATTTATATTCTTCTTTTTAAGCCTTAAACCAACATTGCAGTTTGTAATTAGGCTGAGGTTTCTATTCATTCCAATTGCCAATCTTTAAAAATCATTAGAACTCTTTCCACTAGATGGCTGTCTTTACCAAGAACTGTAAGAGCTATGCCAGCTTAGGACAAATTGTAACTATTACAGCTTACCTTTTACTGAGATAAGCCTATATGCTAGTACTTTAAAAATGACTCCATTTGTTTAGCCCTCACAATGGGAAAGAGTCAATGAATGTTAACATTTAATCTGCTTTGAAAAAATAGGACAGAGGGGCCACCCTGGTTGCCTAGGAGTTACATCGTAACACTATCACCTCTATAGCCTGAGTTAGCTAATCCACACAGGGTGCAGCAGACCTCTCCTGTCTCATCCACTGCTCCCCTTAGACATGCATTTAAGTAGATTTGCCTGTTCTGCTCCCCACTCTGTCTCTGGTAACTCCTTTCACCCCCACCCCCATCACACACACACACCTCTGGCCTACACACCAGTTCTTCTATGCATAAATAAGTAGATAAAAAGCTTTTTTTTTTAATAGAATTTTTTTGTTTGTTTCAGGTTTCAACTTATTTATTTCTTAAAAGAAATAATAAGTTTCATTCAGAAGACTAATAGACATATTAAAACCTGTCTCTGTAATTTTGTCTATATTGTCAAGTTTAAATGTACTTGATTATGAAAAGTGTGTTCATATTTGGGAGAAAAAATTGCTATTGCTATTTATAGTTAGCATGTGGTTTGCATATTTTCTCCAGATGATGAAGCTATTTTTAAGTTAAAATGTAATGTAGTTAGTAAAATTTGTCATATGCTACAATTTCTACTCTAGTCATCAATTAGATCGTTTCTTCCCCTCACTTGCTTTTTTATTTTTTCATATTTGATGCTTTGTTATTTGATCAGTAGGGATAATTGAGCACCGTATTTGAGGAGAATTGGTTGATAGTTTTTTCTGTAAACTTTTTATTGAACTAAAAAGGTGCACGCATCATGAGCAGATGCTCAATAAACGTTCTTAACATAAAATGAATATTAACATTTTGTGTAATTATAGATTTTCTCTTTTTAAATTTTCTTTGCCACTTGGTCACACCCAAGTAACCAGCACCTAGATCAGGAAGCCCATTCAGACACCCTCTTCTAACCTCCCCACAGTGATGACCATTATCTTGACTTCTAATACCATAGATGACTTTTGCCTGTTTTTGAAGCTAATATGAATCATCTCACTTTTTTTTTTTTTTTGCTTTTCATCGTGATTGTGCGACTCATGCAGGTTGTTTTCACTGCTGTATATCACAATTCTTTATTCATCCTATTATTAATGGACATTTGTGTAGTTTCCTGTTTGGAGCTATTATGAATATGGCTTTTTTAAAAAATTTTTTCCCATAACACAAGTTGGACTTTATTTTCTGCAGTAACACGGCACAGTCCAGCCCCCTCTCCTCCAGCAACCGGACAGCAAACAAAGCAGTCCGTGTAGCCCGTCAGGCCCCGCCCACGACTGGGCCGCCAGAACACCGGTGAATATTGTTTTATGATCCTTATATATACCTTTAATTAAAATGTGTATGCATTTCTTGGGGTTGGTATAGACCTAGAAGCGGTAGGTACCACCAATTTCCTGAAATAGTTTTACCAAACGACATTCCCACCTGAAGGATATAACAGTTCCATTGGGCCTCCCTGGTGGGGCAGGGGTTAAAGACAGCGCTATCAGGCTACTGTACCAGCCACTACAGCACTAGTTCGATCCCTGGCAGGCCAGGGAGCAACCCACATGGAACAACAGACCTCTCCTGTCTCGCCCACTGCTCCCCTCAGCAGTGTACTTCAGTCCATCTGTCTGTTCTGCTCCCTGCTCTGTCTCTGGTGAATCCTCTCACCTCCCTCACCTCTGGCTTACACCCCAGTTCTTGTATGTGTAAATTAATAAATCTTAAAAAAAAAAAAAGAGTTCCATTGTTCTATCCTCCCACCACCAGTTTGTTATTGTTAGTCTTTTTTTTTTTTTTAATATGGCCGTTTTGATGAGTATATGCAGCTATCTCATTGTGGGTTTATTGAACTTCCTTGAAGACAAATGAAATTATTTGTATGCTTACTGGTTAAGAATTTACCAGACTTGGTAATTTGGTGATAAGTGTAGGGTGAAAATATACAGTGGTTGAAGTGAGAAACTATACATTTGAAATCTATGTAGTGTTGTAAACTAATGTTATTACCTGAATAAAAAGAAAAAGAAAAATGTCACTGAACTGCAAGACAAAAGATGAATTTCCCAGTCTTGTTAATTTTCTGTAGTCTTCTGTATCACTTTTTATATCAACTTGTAGGAGTTCTTGATACATCTGAGAGGGTCAGAAATATATTGTAACTATCTATACCGCCACTTTGGGCTTCACTTTTTAGTCTCTTAATGATATCTGATGAACAAAATCCAATTTATCTTTTTTTTTCTTTATGATTAGCACATTCTTTGGGTTCTATTTTTAAAAAGATTATTTGTTCATTCCAAATTTTGGACAATATTGAAGATCCATCCCCAATCCAGAACCAACCGTTAGGTTGGTTGATTAGGGCTGCATCTCAGTTCAAATTCTCCCTCTACGTAATCCTGCCTCCTTCCCCTTCCTTCCACAAGTGTTGATCCCAATCTCACTTCCTAATAAATGTCCTGCATATTAGTCTCCTGCTCATCATCAGCTTTCCAGAGAACCAAGCTGTGACATGAACACTAACTTATGTGTATTAACATATCTTCACTTTCACCGACCTTTTTTTTTCAAACTTTCTTTTTTTTTTTTAAGATTTATTTATTTATGCATACAAGAGCTGGGGCAGAGGCCAGAGATGGGGGGGGGCAGGAGGGGGCCAGGGAGAACGGTGAGAGGATTCGCCAGAGACAGAGTGAGGAACAGAACAGGCAGACTAACAGAAATACACTGCTGAGGGGAGCAGTGGGTGAGACAGGAGAGGTCTGTTGCGCGATGTGGGTTGCTCCCTGGCTGGCTGGGGATCAAACTTTTGCAGCAGAGGCTGCAAATTACTTCATAGTGCAGTGCTTAACGCCTTGAGCCACCAGGAAGGCCCCTATTTTTTCAAACTTTCAAGGAGAAACTTTTTATGGAATAAAAAATATGAAAGGGGGCCTCCCTGTTGGCGCAAGAGGCTGAGTCACAGCACTGTGAGGCTGTAGGCAATCACTGCAGCGTGAATTAGGTCACCGACCAGGGAGCTGACCTCTCCTGGCTTGGCTGCTGCTCCCCTCACCAGTGTATTTCAGTAGATCTGCCTGTTCTGCTCCCCACTCTGTAGCTGGTGAGTCCTCTCACCCACCCTGCACCTCTGGCCTGTGCCTCAGTTCCTGTATGCATAAATAAATAAATCTTTTTTAAAAAATAAAGTATTTTAAAAATAAGATGAGAATGTATTTTCATCAGCTTTAGCAAATGTACTGATTTTTGTCATGAGTTGAATTACCCTAGAAATTGAAAAGGCAAAATATACTAGCCATAGTTATCTAGAGAAATTTAAATACATTTTAAAGATTTGTTTTGTTTATTTGTGCATACAAGAACTGGGGTTTAGATCAGTGGTGCAGGAAGTGGGGGAGAGAGGATTACCAGAGATAGAGTGGGGAGCAGAATAGGCAGATCTACTGAAATACAATAAGCCACACATTAAAAAACAGGTAAGAATGAAACTAGGATGTGTAAGAATTATATGAAGGAAACTACAAAACTTCATCAATATATGATTTAAAAAGTCCTGGATATATATATATATTATGTTCAATTTCATTAATGTAGCAAATCTCCCCAAAGTGATCTATAAATTCATTGCAAGTTTCATCAAAATTCCAATGAGGTTTCAAGGAAATGGAGACTCTGATTCCAAAATGTATGTGGAATGGGCCTCCCCAGTGGCGCAGCGGTTGAGCGCTGGGTTGTGAAGCTGCCCGCGGCCTCTGTGGCGCCGGTTCGATCCCCGGCTGCTCCCTGGCCATGGGAGGAGGGTCCCACATGGCGTGCAGACCTCTCCTGCCGCCCGCTGCTCCCCTCAGCAGTGTACTTCGGTCCTTCTGCCTGCTCTGCTCCCCGCTCTGGCTCTGGTGAATTCTCTCACCCTCCCGCGCTTCTGACTGTACCCAGTGCATGTATAAACAAACAAACAAATAAACAAATAAATAAATAAATAAAAACATGCCTCTATTAAAAAAAAAAATGTATGTGGAAGAAACAACCGTTGAGATAAGCAAGAAAAATTAAGGTGTGAGATTTGCCCTACCAGGTAATACAAAGTTGTACAAAGATAGTATTTGAGAGTGTATTAAAATGTATTGGAGAAATGCAAATCAATGCAATGAAATAGAGTCCAGAATCAGACTCATGAACATAGACAAGCTTGATGTGCTACTGCAGTTCTCTGCTGAAAGGAAAGAGTTCTTAAAAAAAAAAGAAAAGAAAAAGAAACCAGTACTAAGATAATTTATTGCTCACATGGAAAAAAAAGAAATAGAACTTCTATCTCATACCATACTTCAAAATGAAGTAAAGAACTAAAATTTAAAAGGCAAAAGTTTTAACTTTTAGAAAAAAATAAAGAAAATCTTTACCACTTAGTTCCTCAAACACAAAAACACAACTCTAGATCAAAATGGGCTAAAGGGGCCTCCCTGATGGTGCAAGGGGTTAAGACACAGCCTATGAAGCTATCCGCAGCCACCGCAGCATGAGTTCGATCCCCAGCCAGGGAGCTACCCACATGGCGCAGCAGACCTCTCCTGACTCACCTGCTATTCCCCTCAGCAGTGTTTTTCAGTCAATCTGCCTGTTGTTCCCCACTCTGTCTCTGGTGAATCCTCTCACCCCCCACACCTCTGGCCTGTACCCCAGTTCTTTATGTAGATAAATAAATAAATCTTTTAAAAAATGGGTAAAAGGCATTAACGGGCATTTTACTAAGGAGGAAAAGCATATAGATGATAAATATGAAAAAATGCTTATCTTTATTTGCTTTTTTTTAAACCACATTAGCCATTTTTAAATGTATAGTTCAGTAGTGAAGTATATTCACATAGTAGCGCCAAAGAACTCCAGAACATTTTCATCTTGCAAAACTGAAACTCTATACCAAATTAACAACTGTCCACTTCCTCTTCTCCTCAGCCCCTGGTAACCACCATTCTACCTTCTGTTTCTATATAGCTACATTAAACAGACCATGTTATCAGCCAAATTGTGCCCCTCCCCCATTTGTATTTTGCAGCCTTAATTTCTAACATCTCTAGTATGAACTATTTGAATATAGAACCTTTAGAGAGGAAATTCAGGTTAAAAGAGTCGATATGGATGGGCCCTACATCAATCTGATTTGTGTTCTTTAATAAGAAGTAATTTGGACATAGGCACCAGGGATGCACATGAACAGAGGAAAGGCAGCAAGAAGACAACCATTTGCAAGTCAAAGAGAGGTGCCTCAGGAAAAATTAAATTTGCCAACACCTTATCTTGGACTTCTAGCCTCCAAAACCTAAGAAAATAAATTTCTGTTGCTTGAGGACTTCTCCCCCTCCTCCATTGTGTGGTATTTTATGATGGTAGCCCTAACACTAGTGCACAACATGTAAGTTGAATTATATAGCATCCTTTTGTTGGAAAGATATATTTATTTATACATATAAGAACTGAGGTACAGGCCAGGGTTGTGAGGGGTGAGAGGATTCGCCAGAAAAAGAATGGGGAACGGAACAGGCAGATTGATTGAGATACACTGTTGAGAGGAGCAATGGGTGAGACAGGAGAGATTGGCTGTGCCATGTGGGTAGTTCCCTGGCCAGGGATCGAACTCGTGCTGCAATAGCTACAGATAGCTTCATAGGTTGCATCTTAACCCCTTGCACCACCAGGGAGGCCCCAGTATTTGTCTTTTTGTGACTAGCTTATTGCACTTAGTTAATGTCCTCAAGATTCTTCCTTATTGTGGCATGACAGAATTTCCTTCTTTTTTTTAAACCAAATAATAATTCTATTGTGTATATATACACATCAGATTTTGTTTACCCTTTCATCTATTCATGGACATTAGTTTGCTTACACCTGTTGGCTAATGTAAATAATGCTGCTGTAAGCATGGGTGTGCAAATAAGTATTCAAGACCCTGCTTTCAATTCTTTTGTCTATATACCCAGAACTGGAATTATTGGATCAAATGGTAGTTCTATTTTAAATTTTTTGAGGAATGCTGATTTCCATGGTAGTTGTACCATCATACAATTCCACCAGCAATGCAGAAGTATTCCAGTTTCCCCAAATCTTCATCAACACTTATTTTGGGTTTTGGTTGTTTTTTTTTTTTTTTTTAATCGATAACAGTCATCTTAATAGATACCCAGAAATCTCATTGTGGAGAAGTTGCATTTCTCCAATGATGATTTGCTGATTTTAAAAATGAAGGTTAAAAACTGAAATACCACTTATACCCTCTATATTGGAAAATATTTTTGATAGTAGCAAGAGTTGATAGGGTCAGAAATGAAAAATAAGGGCCTCCCCAGTGGCGCAGTGGTTGAGTGCTGGGTTGCGAAACTGCCCGCAGCCTCTGCAGCGCTGGTTGGATCCCCGGCTGCTCCCCGGCCACCGGAGGAGGGTCCCACATGGCTCGCAGACCTCTCCTGCCGCCCGCTGCTCCCCTCAGCAGTGTACTTCGGTCCTTCTGCCTGCTCTGCTCCCCGCTCTGGCTCTGGTGAATTCTCTCACCCTCCCGTGCTTCTGACTGTACCCAGTTCTTGTATGAATAAATAAATAAATCTTTTAAAAAAAAAAGAAAGAAATGAAAAATAAAACTCCTACATGCTGCTGATGGGCATTATATTAATGTAACAATTTCTTTGAAAAACAATTTGGCACTAAGTTGTAAAGTGAACATTCCCATTCCTTAGGCGTAATTCAGCAACTCCATTCCTAGGTAGTCCATTCCCACAGTTTTTCAAACCTTGGGTCACCACTTATGTGTTCATGACATAATTAGAATTTTTTTTGAACATCAGAGAGGTGAATATTGCCTTATTACTTTGTGAAACTTTTGTTTTATGTATGTGAGTATTAACTGGTTCACAACACTAATTGCATTTCTCATACCGTGAGTAGTGGTCAAAAAGTTTACTCGCACATGTGCAACAGGAAAATATATAGGCATGTTCATAGCACTGTTTTCCATAATAACAAAGAAATTGGGGGAAAAAATCAAATGTCCAGAATTGTAAATTTGTGGTATATTCCCACAAGACAACTCTTTAAAGCAATAAAAATGAATGCATGAGTTTCATAAACATTTCCATAACAATGATCATAAAGACTGGTATTTTTATAAAGGTCAAAACCAAGTAAAACTGAAAAATATGTTGTTAAGGGATAACACACATGAGAAGGGATTAATAAGAAATTAGCAAATAAGAAATAATAAAATTTACGAGTGCCTTTCACGAGTGGATGTAATAAGGAAGAAATATGATAGACACAATAGTATTATTGGTCATGTTCTAGTTCTTAGGTGGGTTCAAGATATTCATTATATTAATAAAAATGCAATATAAATTTATACAATAGATATTATTGTAGCTATAGCTGCACGATTTACATACTTATAAAAATACTTCTCAAAGTGTACAAACATCCTCTTATCTTTTAACACAGTAGTGACTCAACATTCCCAAACAAAAACTGAATTTCCTGAAAAACAGGTTAAAAGTTAAGAGAACAGGGGGAACACTTGTCAACATGCCAAAGGTCAGTATTCATCCTTTTGTGACCCTTTAAAAGGGTTTGAGGCTAGGGGACAAAGTAGGGAATGTTCACAAACAGCTACATCAATGTGCACACAACCTTAAGCTTGAGGATTTTGTCCTTTTCTTGCTTCATTGGTGACAGAAAAAACACAGCTCACAAACTTTGTTGGTGATGTGTATACAGTGTTTATACACCTTAACCAAGTTAGTATCTTACTGATTGACAGATGGGCCCTTTTAGTTAGTTCTGAGCTAAAGACCCAGTTATGGAAAGAGTTATCAAAACCATCCCTCGCAATGACTGTTAATTTTGAATTGAGATAAACTTTCTTTGCTTTCCTTTAAATCATCTTCTGGAAACTCATCCAAATTTCCCATCAAGTAGAAAGCAATCTATTCATTTCCGAGAAGTAACTTAGAGGAAAACAAAATAGCAGTTTTGAGGAAGGGAAGCGAGAGAGTGAGAGAGAAAAGAAAAAAAAAACAAAAAAAAACACCACACAGAAAAGAAATCCCCCAGGAGCTAGATCATGGAAAGTGAAAAAATGTAAAATTTCCACACTAAGAATTCCAAAACAATATGCAAGATTGCGAGGGGATTGGGGGGAGGGTGAAAAACTTTCAAAGTGTCTTTTGCAGTGTAACAACAGCAAGGAAATACAGTTTAGAAAAGCCCTGCCTTAAAAAATAACAACACGTTAAGTCCTTGCACTCCAGCAAACCCCACCGCAAAGATGGCGGCGAGACGAGGCAACCCCTCCGCCTTCTCCTCCCACCGCCAAAGCCTCCCGTCTCACATTTCCCACAAACCCCTGCGCGAGGCGCCGCTCGCCGAGACCAGCCCAGCCAGCCCGCGACCAGTGCGCACGCGCGACGCGACGTCACGTGCGCACCCGGGCTCCGCGGAGCTGGCAGGAGGGGCCTTGCCAGCTTCCGCCGCCGCGTCGCTTCGGGGCTCGGCCGGCGCGTTCGCGTTGCCTCCGCCGCCACCGCGGGGCAGCCGGGGGCCGCGGGGCCGTGCGGGGAGCTCGCAGCGGCGCGGCCATGGGACTGCGCCGAGCCCGGTGACAGCAGGGAGCCGAACGGCCCGGGCCCTGAGCACGTCTGCCTCGGGGGGCCTCGCCCTCCTGCTCGCGGGGCCGGGGCTCCTGCTGCCGCTGCTGGCGCTGCTCCTGGCGGCGGCGGCGGCCAGGATCATGTCGGGCCGCCGCTGCGCCGGTGGGGGCGCGGCCTGCGCGGGCGCGGCGGCCGACGCCGTGGAGCCTGCCGCCCGCGAACTGTTCGAGGCGTGCCGCAACGGGGACGTGGAGCGAGTCAAGAGGCTGGTGACGCCGGAGAAGGTGAACAGCCGCGACACCGCGGGCAGGAAATCCACCCCACTCCACTTCGCCGCAGGTAACCGAGGCCGGAGCGAGTCGCCGGCCACCCCACCTGCCCACCCGGGGCTCGCGGGCCGGAAACCGGGCGCTGCTCCTCCGCCCACTGCCTTACCCCCTCGGGCTCCCGTCGCAGTCTCCTGTCTGGCGTTGAGTGGGAACGGAGGGGGTTGGGCCGGGGGGAGAGCGTTCCGCACTCGCTGGCTCGCTGGAGGGAGGTGGTTGTTGTTTGCTTTGTTTTGCACCAACTGTGCTTGTAGCCCCTTCCGGCCTTGCTACCTGAAAGGCCTCTTCGTGCCAGGAAGAGTAGGAGATTCGGTAGACTTGGGATTTGAAAGGGCAGCTATCTCCAGACTCTATCCTTTTGCAGAAGTCCTCTTTCAATCCTCTTATCAGTTCTTTGGACTAAGGTCTTAAAGGCCTTTGTAAAATGCAGGGATGTGGTTTGAGAGTAACTTAATTGGCCACCTACGCATCCGTGTTGATTTGGTTTATCAGGGTCGGCAGTCATTATTAGCAGGTTTCTGGGAGAACTGAAATCTGGCTTAGGCTGGGTGCAGGCGGTAGTCTCCACCATGCACAGAAGTTGGGATGGGAAGTGGTAAGATAAGAGGAAAACTGGTGCAGCTTGGATCTAACATTTAAATTGCAACTAACTTGGTTTCATTCTGAGATTTAGAATGAATGAGTTTAAATATATACGAGGTTCATGATTAAAACATGTTAAATTGAAGGTTTTTTAGAAACTAGAGACTTCCTTTATACTTTTAATTTTGAGGAAAGATCGTGACTGCCTCTAACCTCAAGTGAGCCATTTTTTCCTGAAAATGGGAATAGGTTTTCATGCTTAAGATAGTCCTGGTTTTTAATTTCGTGTATGACATGATTTTTCAAGTAATTTTTTTTGAAAAAGCAAGAAAAGGAGAACACATTTTAAAGTATTTAAAAAACTCTCCTGGTTTTTTTTTAAAGTGGGAATGGTGAGCAGAAAGAATGCACGAGAAGATTTTCTTGTTTGCAGGCATTGCTTTTACACTTTCTACCAATTGGAGATTTGTTTGCTTTAACCAGTTGCATTAACCAGTATTTACGTTTCAAAATGTAAATACTAATAGTTGGTATGCTGTCTTGATCAGTTGTAACTTCTTTGGTTTCCAATTTGGAGAGTCTTTAAGGGAGAAAGTTTGGGGAGTCCCTTGGTAGAACTAGAAATATATACCTGTGGGCAGAGGAAAGGAAAGGTAGAAGAATACTAAAGTCAGATCTCACCATTTTGCCTAAAAATTTGGTGATCACTGCTGCCTTTCATTAGTTGATTTAGATTTCCCTGTTTGACCATGTAGTCAACATTAAACAAGTGATTTGGCAAACCCTCTTAACCAACTGATACATAATCCAAAGGGTAGTGTTACCTAGATTCTATTCACTTGATCTGTGGGATAAAAATAACCAAGGAAGATCTTAGTTGCTACCTTTCAAGAATTTGTTGTATTAGTGAGTCCACATCTGAAAATAGTAATATTTAGAGGTTTAAGGTTATGGGATTAGCTTATTTACCTTGTTCCTCCCCCACCATCACATAATCAGTTTTGTCCCTCCATTTCAAACTACCTTTTGCATAGATTTCCTAGTGGAAAACTTTTGGAACCAGTTTACCCAGTTATCCGGCACAGATTATAAAATTAATCTTATGAGTTTATACCTTAAAGACTTAAGGTATAAAAGGGGTAATAAAGTAAAAATTAGTAATGTCTTCATTAAACCAGAGTTTTTAAAGCCCCGAATTTAAATCCAGGTATATAAGAAACTTCTTTATTAGCTATGTAAATTTAGTCTGTATTATTAGATTAATGAAAAAGGACCTGTTTTCCTTACTTAGAAATAAATGCATCCAATTGCATTTACATTTAATATATGGAGAATAGATTTCATAATCTCTTTTGTACATAGTGAATTACCAGATATGTTAATGTGCATGTATGCTTGCCTTTGGAAGCTCGTTATAGGTATTGGTCCTATGTAACTGCCAGACCAAGCAAAAGTTCTTGTGTTTGTATCACAGAGTAAGCTACAATATAAAGTATGTAAAAAGCCAATAAAAGTTTGGAGTTTTATGGGGCGGGCATGTTTTTGTCTTTCAGTTTTGATTTTTTTAATTTATCTTTAATTGAGATAGTATTTGGATTTCCCCATCTGGTATTGCCACCATAGTGGACCCACCACCAAGTCACCATAGCCCATTAGTTTAATTTTCAAGGAACAAAAATGAAAGATATGTGCAGATCAATGAAAATAAATCATGGTAGAACAACAGTTCAGAAAAAAAATTGGTCTTTTTTTCATATAAAAATCTTAATTCAGTTAAAAGAATTATCTTTCGCTAGTCCCAAAGGAGTTAACTTCTGTTAATGAAAAATGTAATTAGCATAAACAGCAACTTTATTAAGTGTTTTTTCTTATTGCACTAGATTATATTTCTTCTCAGTAAGTATGGTTAAGTCATTTCTTAGGAGAAAAATTGTTTCCTCTTTAATCCACCCACCTCCCCCCCTCCCTCCCCCACCCAACCCCCTCACACACAGTGCAAAACTGTGATTTTTTTTTTTTTGTGACACATCACAGAACTTGTAGAGGCAAGTTGGTGGTAGGGAGGCTGCAACTCTTAATTTTTCTAAAGCAGTAGCATCTGAAATTCTTGACAGTGTAACCCCTAGGAAAACAACAAATTTCAGTAGAGGAGATTGTTTCTCTGAATTTATTTCTGAACAGTAAGTGACAGAAAATTTGGGAGAAAATCATCTTGATGTCTATCATAGCCAATAAAAGAAATACATAGCATTCTCTAGAATCAGAGAACGAAGAACCTAGGAGAGAATAGAATTCCATGCCTGGGGAATCTTAAGTTTGAGGTGCACAGAGAGTTACCATTTACTAGAGAAAAAAAATAATAAAATCATTTATTAGGTTCAAGAAATTTGGGTGAAAAAGAGTGGAAAGAGATTTACATACACACACACCCTCAAATTGGAGAGTTCCGACTACATAAGGTAACACTTGTTTCATATTTGTAATGTGTTGTGTGTTATAGCCATGTATTTGTGGTGTGTTACTCAGCCAGGTACACTGAACCAAACAGACTAAAGGTCATTTAAAATTATCAGTTGGGTAAACTGCATTTTTTTTTTTAATTATAGGTGGGGGGAGTGGAATTAGAGCATCTGAAATTTACCATACAAACATAGGAAAACCAGAGTTTCTTATTCTAGAGGTGAGAGAAGACTAAAGTTGAGTAATGTTACCGTCTTCACAGTCAGTCATATAGAAAACTAAGTGAATGTTACTTGTGTATTTCCGAAGTCAAAACTAGGGCTAGTAGGTAGAAGGTTGCTCAGCATTACACTACCTTTAGCATTCTGTGCAACCACGGAATTGACTACAGATGTCCAAAGAGTGTCTGGATTGGCATCTTTCATAGAGGTTGTAGAAAGAAATTCTGCATAGAGTGGGCAATTGGACCAACAGGTCCAAATCTGACTGGTTTAAGAAAGTGGAATGATTCCTCCAGTTGAAGATTTTAACAGCTCAGCTACAAAAGATAATACTTTTGTGGTTACTTTCATATCCAGATGGTGCTGTTGAAGACCTCCTTGAACCTTTCAATGGCATTCCCTTCTTTTGGGTGTAGACCAATTCATAATTATGCGGGTGAACAAAATGCATCCATATTCCTTACCTAGGACTAGAATTGTAGATTATTGTTTCCAGGATTAGTTTTGCTGTGGGAGATGATTAAATTCTACATCAGCAGAAAACCTTGATACCAGGTAAAGACAAGTCTTTAAAAATACAGAATCTTGATTCATCAGATCTCACAGTTTATCATTAAGACTAGAGCTACACGTACTTTTCCCTCTTCTCTTGCTGACTTAGGAGTCGGCAATTTAAATCAGTAACAGTGGGCCTCCCCGGTGGCGCAGTGGTTGAGCGCTGGGATCCCCGGCTGTTCCCTGGCCACTGGAGGAGGGTCCCGCATGGCGCGCAGACCTCTCCTGCCACCCGCTGCTACCCTCAGCAGTGTACTTCGGTCCTTCTGCCTGCTCTGCTCCCCGCTCTGGCTCTGGTGAATTCTCTCACCCTCCCACGCTTCTGACTGTACCCAGTGCTTGTATGTACAAACAAACAAACAAATAAATAAATAAATCTTTAAAAAAAAAATCAGTAACAACTAGTTTGGAGTGCTTGTTTCAGTACTTCCCCATTCAGAGTGTTAGAATTTCATGACCTCAGAGGCCATGACATTCTTTTTCATGTTTCTCCTGGTCATCAAATAGTCTGACCTGGGCAAAACATTCTCCTGTGGGCAAAACATTCTCCTGGGTATTCTTCATTCTAAAGAAATATGTGTGAGAAGTACCTTGTCTGGATCTTAGTAGACTGAAGTTAATAAATGAGAAATTTAAAATGACATACCTCAGAAAAAATGTAACAAGAGTCCTGCCGTGTAAGTGAAAGCTATAGGCTGTTTGGTTATATATTGCCATCTTCCAGAACAGAGGAGTTCTCTGTTTCATGGCATTTTCTCTTTATGAACTTCTTCTGACAAACCACTTGTTGTACCAGGTTGGCAGGACATCACCATCATTTCACATTGGACCAATAGTTCATCCCACTTTGGGATTATTATAAAAAGGAGGGCTACATGAGTAAAAAAAGTAACTCAGTGAAACTTCTAAGAACCTAATTTGTTTTATCCCCTGGCTGATTCTTGGAAGCCATTCATTTCAGATGAAAGCATGTTTCCAATATAACACAAAATATGATACGTTAACAATAGTCATGTTTGGAAAGATAGTTCCTGAACTGCTAAAACTCATGGTATGTAGGTAGTACAGTTTGACAAGAGAGAAATTAAATAGACTGCTTTTGTTAGTGCCCACAAATCAACTCCATATTCTCTATGAGAGTCATTTATTTACTATGCCAGCAGAGAATTAGACGTGCATTAAACAAATTCTTATCAAGTGCCGTGATATGCTAGATACTGCCTTGGCTGATGAAGAGAAATGGACAGGATGCAGTACCTACCATTCAGTGATGTACACTTTATTGAGCAGCACACTTTTCCCAAATAAACTTGCTTTGTTTCACTGTCAGAGCTTTATAATGGATTCACTCAGTGTATGGTTTCATTAAAGTTTTCACACATACATTGTTTACAGAGGAGGGCTGTTCCATAATTACAAAGTAAACCACTGTGTATCCTGAGGCCATCCTTAAGGCCTCTTGTTCCTTTGTAAAGAAATCCTTAAGATATGAAGATTGGCATTAAAACTAAGGATATGCCTATTCTCCTTTTACCTGGCCAGTGAGAACATGATCAGAATATGCCCACAAAACTATTTTTTCTTCGAGAAATGAGTACTTAACAAAAGTGCTTTGAACTAATCTTGAGAGCATAAGAATGGCGATTTCATCAGGGATTAACTCTCAGAGTTTGGGAAGCATCTTAAATCTGAAGGTTTCACCAAATCCCAAAGGTGGAAGATTTTAAAAATTAGACATAATCCCCCTCTAAAGAATTTCCTTTCGTGCCAAAAAATGGCTTCAGACATTTAAATCTCAGACTTTTCATGACCTCGGCTTACAATGTGACTTTGAAAACTGCTGATCTCTGACTTCAGTATCCACATAGGTTTCAGACATCTGACTAACCGTGTTGATACAAAGTTGTTGAAGTAGAAGTCATCTGTGTCTTGAACTGCTGGTAGCTATATAGATATAATCACTTGACCTTGCTACCCACATCTCCTCAGATACTTCAATTTCAGTATTTAGTCATACATGTTAGTACTGAATCTAGCTCTCCCTAACTCTGGTTTAAAGCAACCTTCTTCTTTACCTAATGATATTTTGACAAAAGGCGACTAGTCTTTTGTGCTGCTAGATCACCAACTTTGGAGATACCTTACTAGTTGACACTGGCTCTTATTAACAACTGAAAGCTCTACTCTAACAATCTCTATGCCCACCCTTTTTTGGGACATTAACCTGTTTTGATTACTTCACATACGTTGATCACCACTGAAAAAATAGTGATCCTTCTAGAAATGCTTGGATATGTCAAATAACTTGACATAGTGGGTGGTACCTTTACTAACTTTTCTTTATTCTGATTCCTTTTCTCTTTCCAATTTAAGAAGTCTTGTATAAAAATACTTCCTCCAGGTGGGTGAACAGCTGGGATAGCAGAATCTGTTTTTGGGGCAACTGTAGATGGTGCACTTGGGAAGGATAGTGTGATTAATGGTGCCCAGGAAGACTGCAGTCAGAGTGTAGTGGCAACAGATTGTCTTTTTTTCTCTCTGAAATTTTCCAACCTGACTTCTTCAGTGTCATGCTTTCTTAGTTTTACTTCTCAGTCTCTTTTTCTCATACCATGATGATTAATTCAGCTGGTAGCTGTTACCAATAAATTGGTGTATACCATGCACTGTAAAGGGTGCTGGGAGAGGTAATAATGAACTAAGATAGACATAGCTCATCCGTTACGGAAAGTAAGACTCCGGGGAATAAGCAAATAGTAATTGCCAATTTTATTAAGTGCCAGGGGATACTGCTGTGAACAAAGACAAATCCCTATTTTTCTGGAACTTTACATTCCACTGTAGTAAGAGAGGGAGGACCAAACATACAGAGTAGGGTTAAGGTAGGAAATAATTGGATGGGCAGAGTGAGCTGCCTTTGATAGGGTGGTCAGGATAACTTCCTAAGGTGGAGACTTTCAAACAGCTTAGGCAGTGAGTAAAAGTGAGGAATGCAAAAAGCAAGGGAGGACAGTTCAGGTAGAGAGGTAGCATGTACCCAGTCACTGGAAAACATTGCCAGAGTTGATGAACTCAAAAGAAAGTGGATCATAGCTTGAAAAAGGGGAATAGTATGAAGTGAAGTTAGAGAAGTAGAGAAAGGCCCACTCAAACAGCAGACCTTTCCGGCCATAGCAGAATGATTGGCCAGTAAAACCAACTCCCTTTCTTTGAAGCCTCTGATCAGCTGTCACCATCTCAGCAAGACCTGTGTTCACTTCCCTACTCACCTTTATAACTCCCCTCCATCACTGCCCCCCCATACACACACCCTGATCAGTGCTTATTCTGCTTTTCCTAATTGCCTTCTAATACACTTATTTTTTGCATTGCTCATCTTCCCTCTCTCCATAAAATAGAACCTTCACAAAGGCAGAGATCTGTTCTATTTTGTTCACTGGTATGTCTCACTCAGAAATATGTTTGTCACATAGTAAATATTCCCTGATCATTTATTTGTTAAATTGCTGGATGAGGAAGAAAGAAAACCAGGAGAGTGTGATGTTATAGAAACTTTAAAGAGTGTTTCAGGAATCAGTTGTTGCTGAGAGGTCTATTCAAATGGGAGCAGTCATGTGTCCTTTGGATTTGACAACATGGAAATTTTATGTACCTTGATGAAAGCAGTTGGAAGCAAGAAACTAGATTGAATTTGGAAGAGTGGATAGAAGGTGAAAGAGTTGACCACAACAACTCATAGAATTTTGGTTATGCATGGAAGCAAAGAAATGGGAATGTGGGTTCTGGGAGAATATTTTTTATAAAATGGAACATACTGGAACATGTTTACATGCTGATAGGAATGATCTGGTACAGAGGGAGATATAAGGGGAGTGGCAAACACTACCTTGAAAAGGTGAGGAAGATTTCTAGTCCTTTCTTTTCTCTTACAGAGAGACATGATGAGATGGGACTGCTTTTTGGTAAGAAGTACACTTTGATCAAAATAGGTAGAAAACTGGTTCTCATTAAACAACTTCATTTTTGTGCATGACTTCAAATAACATCTTTATGGTTATGACTTCAAAATGTCAGTCTCCAGCTCAAGCTGTTGTCCTGAGTCAAGATCCACAGAACCATCTCCTTACTATTTGTCCCACAAGTACCTCAAACTAAGCAGTTCCGAAAACAGATATTCTCCCACAAAACCTCCTATGTTATTTTGTATCTCAGAGATCTGATAGTTATCCCCTTTTCTCTCCTTTCCCCAAATTAAAGAAGTTGCAAGATACTATTAGTTTTCTCTTCTCTCTGTCTCTCTGTATTTACTCTGGGTAACTAAAGATTCAGAAAAACCTAACCGTAAGGTTTGTTTGACTTTTTTTTCCCCCCTTCTTTTTTTTTCTTAAGATTCATTTATTCACACATACAAGAACTGGGGCACAGGCCAGATGTGCAGGAGGGTGAGAGGACTCACCAGAGACAGCAGGAAACAGAACAGGCAGACTGACTAAAATACACTGCTGAGGGGAGCAGCGGGCGAGACAGTAGAGGTCTCCTGCACCATGTGGGCATCTCCCTGGCTAGCCGGGATTGAACCCGCGCTGCAGAGGCTGCGGACAACTTCACAGCACTGCGCCAAATCATCTGCACCACCAGGGAGGCCCTTATTGGACCTTTTTAGAAGAAGATGCAGAGCAGTGTTTGTTTTTTTTCAGTGGCAGTTTTAGTAGGTATTTGACTGTCCTTCATTAACTGTTGATAACTCCCCCCTCCCCCCAAAGTGCCAATTCTTGCACTGGCTGGCAATAGCCTGATAGCACTGTCTTTAATTAACCCCTGTGCCACCAGGAAGGCCCCCCAACTATTGATAACTTTTAGCAGTATTTTTCATACTGTTTCTAAAAGGTGTCTTGGGGATAAAGAGGACTTTTGAGGGTGAGAAGAATTCATCATGAATAGTTTTATTTCATTAAATCAGATTCAGTTAATTTGCAACTATGAGTGTCATCTACAAACCAGGCATTGGGTATTTAGCAGTGAATATGGCAAATTGGAATTTTATATAAAACTTCTTTAAAATCAGCTGTTTGAAAATAGTTTGTAAAACACTGGTCTATAGGATAAAGTCCTGATGCCACCTTAGCAGGATATATAGGGTTCTCCCTGATCTGGCAAGTGCCTACTTACGCATTCTGGGTCCTGACTTATAAATGATAGACTGTTTCATGCTGGGGGTGTCAGTACTGTTCCTTGCTCAGGTCTTTCCCCACCCGCTTTCCTCATTCTCCTAATGATCCCTTTTTTAATAAACTTTCAGTTCAGGTGTCATCACTAGAATCTCTGGGGTAATCCTTCCTCCTTTCTGCTTTCACCCAGTTTAGGTCTTCTCTTCTTTGACCTCTTCTAGCATTTCACACATTTCTTTATTACAACAATTATATTGTGTCAGTTGGTTCTTATTTGTTTCTTCACATCTTAAATTGTGAGCTCTTTAGTAGAGAGAATCAAGATGTTTGTCTTTGTGACACAAGCCTAGCAATATTAAAATAAACTAATAAAGAGTTCAGTTAATATTTTCAGCCATCTATTTTTTTAAAAGATTTGTTTATTTATGCACACAAGAACTAGGGTACAGGCCAGAAGTGCTGGTCGGGGGGGGGGGGCAAGTGGACCCACTATAGACAGAGTGGGGAGCAGAACAGGTGGACTGACTGCAATACACTGCTGAGGGGAGCAGCAGGCGAGTCAGAAAAGGTCTGCTGCACCATGTGGGCAGCTCCCTGGCCTGGGATCAAACTCGTGCTTGCAGTGGCTGTGGACAGCTTCATAGGTTGCATTTCAACCCCTTGCACCACCAGGGAGGCCCTATCACTATTTCTTAAGATAGTGATTTAAATACATTTTCATATATTATGTTTTTTAAACAAATGAAAATGTATGTACACTATCTGGAATTTTCTATTTGCAATTTAAAATGCTATTGTAGAGCATCAAACATTTGAACTTTCAACTTTCAGGCACTTATTTCATAACTTTCTTTAAGGTTAGTAATACCCCCAAATGCATTTGAGAAACCCATTGATTTTTTCATTAATATTAGTATTATAATTAAGACCACCGTTCCATCAATGAATTGTTGGTTTTTTTCCCCATCCCAAAACTTTGTAGTATGACTTCTATAATTTGAGAGAATTTAAATGCGGATAATTTGTTTTCTTCCAGGTTTTGGGCGGAAAGATGTAGTTGAATATTTGCTTCAGAATGGTGCAAATGTCCAAGCACGTGATGATGGAGGGCTTATTCCTCTTCATAATGCGTGTTCTTTTGGTCATGCTGAAGTAGTCAATCTCCTTTTGCGACATGGTGCAGACCCAAATGCTCGTGATAATTGGAATTATACTCCTCTCCATGAAGCTGCAATTAAAGGAAAGATTGATGTTTGCATTGGTAAGACTGCTTGCTTTCCAAGTCTCTTTTCCTTTGTGTTATCTTACATTGCTACTGCCCTTTGTTGATAACCCTGCCCTCATTGATACCTGAGTGTCAGACATAAAAATAATTAGCTTTAATAATGTGGGGTTTTCCAGATATAAAGATCTGCACTGCCTGTTATGGTAACTAAGGAATTGTAACTAGTCCAAATTGAGATGCTATACGGGGAAAATATGAACCAGATTTCAAAGACAGTATGAGAAAAGGCATGCAAATTATCTTATTAACTTTGTATTAATTATGATATAAATCTAAATGTTGAATGACAATATTTTGTGTATATTGTATTAAATAAAAGCTATTAAAGTTAATTTAACCTATTTTTTTAATGTGGCTACTAGAAAATTTTAAATTACCTATGTGACTCACATTTTATTTCTAGTCAACAGAACTGTTACAAATAGGAATAGAGTGGGATGAACATGAACACTATCAAAGAACTGGAACTGGACTTGCTTTCTGTCTTCCCATAGCTTCTTCCCATAGCTCCTTATTTATAGAGTATGCTAAACTGTCTTTATGCAGAGCATAGCACAAGTTGTCTCTTTTTGTGAGCTTTGGGTTTGTAACGTGGCAGCTTTTATTTGTGGCTAATTAACCCCATAGAGAATATTCTCTTTTATTTCTTTCAAGAATTTACCTTTGTGACTTGTGTGTGTGTATGTGAATAGGTCCCTATTCCAGGGCAATCCAAATCTTTATAAATTTTATGGATCAATCTAATATATTCAATAATGGCATGTTTTATATATATGATTATCTTAAAAATGCATTTGCTATGCTAGTAGGATATGAAAGGTCTTGAAATAACTGAAACTTCTGAACCAGAACTTTTGAAAAAATGATTTGCAAAAATCAAATTGTCATGATTACCATTTGGAAAGGTAGTGTTGCTATTTTGCAGTGCTCTTGCAACATGGAGCTGAGCCGACCATCCGAAATACAGATGGAAGGACAGCATTGGATTTAGCAGACCCATCTGCCAAAGCAGTGCTGACTGGTAAGTCTGCGTACTCTCTTTGGGTATTCGATGAAGAATATAAAGTACAAGTTTGCTAGGTAGACAGATCCCATCCTGCAGTTAATGACCTCAGCCAGCTTTTTATAAGTATCAGTTCAGTTGTTTTCCTTTCCTACATCTGGACAATTGGTATTTAATTCTTAACTAGGAAAGGTAAAGGTAAAGCTTTTTTCCTCTCCCCCTCCCCTTTTAAATTGTGCAAATTTGTGATTACCTTCTTAGTGGGGACAAGGTGGTAGATAATTTTGTGTTACTCTCATGTATTCAGGACTTTCTTTTGATATTTGAATTTTTCAGATAACTTGTGTTTATCCATTTGTTTATTATCCTCGTTTTAAAATGTATTTTAACTTTTTTTTTTTAAATGAAATCCTTTCAAAAATCTTTAGCCATTCTATTATTTTTCTAAACAGAGAATTCTGAGCACACCAGTTTTGGTACCATGAAATGTGCCAATTATTGTACTCTACTATAACACTTTCATTTCCTTGAAACCTATTAAGAATTATAAGGTTGTGGTTGCTAGGTTCATTTTAGACTGTCAAACTTTTTGAGTTGTAATATTTACTTGCCATATTTTCTCCTTTAAGTGTTTCCTCTTAAGCATCAACTCTCCGCCATATTATTTTCTGGATTTTTATCTGGTATGTGATCACTATTAGAATTATGTCTAATCTAATAGTCAAGATCCTGAAGGGTTCTGCCGTGAGCTTTTTTGCTTGGACTTTTTGCTAGTGTCGTAGATTCCAGAAAAGTGAACTATTACTATAACCATGATTCTATGTTCATTTCTTCCTTCATTTTTCCATGCCATTTTTTGCTTTCACCATTCTAAAAATATCTTCGAGCTCAAAAGAAATTTTGCACTACTAATCAGTACATGATTTGTATTGTGGGAAGTAGGTTTGGGTATCCTTTCAGCAAATCAATGAGCCATATGTTAAATTATGTTAATTTAAGTTGCATTTAAGTTATAGTTTGCATTAATTTGTAAATATAAGAGCTATAAACATAAAAATTTTTATTTTAATCCTATTTTTATTTGTATGTATTTGAAGTAGCATAAATTAGGTTTGAAAATTTTCCACATTTATAAAAATGTTTAATAATGATTTTGTTAAGTTGATATGTTATAGAATGTCATTTCTGCAGTATGGATGTAATGGGTGTTGTTTTCATTTTGAATGAAGTTGGGGATACATTTTGTCTATTATAAATATAATATACTGATTTTAGAAAATTTGAGAAGAAAAGAAAAGGAAAAGCTCACCTATAACCATCACCCAAGATAAACTTTGTTATAATGTTGGTATATTTCTTTCTTGGCTTTACTTTTTTGTGCACATTGTGTTCTAATAGTTGGAGTAACACTTCATTATATGAAGTGTTCCATGTTCTTCACAAAATTATTTTTTAACTGTACTGGAATCTGTTGATTAAACATTTTCCTTTTATTGGAGATTTCTTCCACATTTGCATACTTTAAATGTAGTTTAGTGAGCAACTTTATGCATAAAATTGTCAATGTATAAAGAAATTTTTTTAATTTCTACTTTTTTTTTCCTAATTCCCAGGTGAATATAAGAAAGATGAACTCTTGGAAAGTGCCAGGTGTGTACTAGTATTAACAATTATTAAGTATTACCATGAATATGTCACCATTTATTTATTACAGTAATTAAACTTGAAGAGTGAAATTTTTTATTGCAATTTATTTATGTATATTTTACATCATTGTTCATTTTTGTACAATGTTTGCTTTCTCCTTTCATATGTAGTCCCCATAGAATTCCCACCACCAATTCACCCACGCACCATCTCCATAGTCCCCTGTGCTCTTTCCTCCCCTGTTCTGATCCTTCTCCCTCCCTCTCCCCCACAAAATGTCTCTGATTTATAGTTGCCTGCCAAATTTATTTTTTGTTACTATTTTTTTCCCTGATCCCTTATTTGGTTCCCCTATATTCCTCCTATAAGTGAAACAATTCGATATTTTTCTTTTTTCTTCTGACATTTCAAGAGTGAAATTTTTTTTTTTTCCCAAGATTTATTTTTATTTATTTATACAAGCACTGGGTACAGTCAGAAGCATGGAGGGTGAGAGAATTCACCAGAGCCAGAGCAGGGAGCAGAGCAGGCAGAAGGACCAAAGTACACTGCTGAGGGGAACAGTGGATGGCAGGAGAGGTCTGGGCAGCAGGCGAGGTCTGCACGCCATGTGGGACCCTCCTCTGGTGGCCAGGTAGCAGCCGGGGATCGAACCGGCGTTGCAGAGGCTGCGGGCAGCTTCGCTACCCAACGCTCAACTGCTGTACCACCAGGGGAGGCCCAAGAGTGAAATTTTTTTAATGGTCATTACATGTCTTCAAATAAGATCCAGTAAAGAATGCAAATTTATAATACAATTTTTTTGTGCACTAGGAGTGGCAATGAGGAAAAAATGATGGCTCTACTTACACCTTTAAATGTCAATTGTCACGCAAGTGATGGCAGAAAGGTATTAACTTTGCAATTAAGTTTGTGTTCATTTCCTGGTGACATGAAAATGTGTTTATCTTACAAGTTAAAACATTTGATGAGAATACTGATATTTTCTGTAAGCAGTAATTTGGATTAATTCTAAACTTTAGTGTAACTTCATTGATAGTAATATTTAAGTATTTACTTCCTATTTATGATATTGAACCACTAAACTTTCATGCCATACCTCCATTATATATATTGAATTTTGTAAAACCAAACTTGTAACTATTTAGACAATGAAATTACAAAGTTTTTTTCCAGGTGGTGTGTTTTTTTATGTTTGGATTTTTACCTTTTTTTGCGCACCTTTTTTTAAAGTCATTTAAATTTCATTAATTTGTCTGGTTAATATTTCAGTCAACTCCATTGCATTTGGCAGCAGGATATAACAGAGTAAAAATTGTGCAACTGCTTTTGCAACATGGAGCTGATGTCCATGCTAAAGATAAAGGGTAAGTAAGCATTTAATCAACACTGAGCATTTCTTAAATGTTACTGTTCTTATAATAATCTCTGTAATCTTAAAAAAATGATGTTTCTTTACAATATACATACTACTTTTACAATATACATATTACTCTGAGGTCACAGGGAACTAAGTACACTATTCATAAGGCTTACTCTGCCTTTTAGGGGTCATGAGGAGACAACTATCAAGTTCTCCAGTAAGTGTGAGGTGATAAATAGAGAGGGATAGTACTAGAGGAGTTCCTAGGAGGGAACTAATGCTAAGTAATGATTGGAGTGGTTGGGGAATGCTTCAAGAACAGGTGATACTTGACCTGGACTCAATGTAGGAAAGCAGAGAACACATTTTAGAACTAAAGGATATACACAGCATGTAAAGAAACTAACGTACGTTTTACAGCTTTTTAAAGAAACAATGACTAGACCAGCTTGACTGATGTAGATGTTTTACATAAGGGAGAATGAAGGCTAGGGTTGGTAAGGCTAGGATTGGTATATTAGAAAGGAATTTCGACTTCATTGTGTGAGTCGTGATAGCCACTGAAAAATTTTAAGGGGAGTGAGTCTTTTAAAAAGGGTGTGTTAGGAGGCACCTTCTGGCAATATTGTGTAGAATAGATTGAAGAGTAACACTAGAGGCAAAAAAAAATGAAAAAGCAGTTAGGAGAGTAAATGTTCCAGGGGTTCAGGCTTAATGAAGATCATTAGTAGTGCAAGGGAATGGGAAATGATAAGACTTAAGTGTGAGAAATAGTAAAAATGTAGCAATGGGTAATATTTATTGACTATTGGAAGTGATGAGAGTGACAGGAATAAAAAGATGAGTACATTTCAAATTCTAAAGCCAAATGAGTGAGAGACATAGTGATACACTAATCCAGGAGGGAAAATTATTTTGAAGTAAAACATTGATTTCACTTTTAGTAAGTAACCCCAAGAAGGAACAACCCAAAGATATCGTAAAGATAAAAGAATCTTAAAGATAAAAAGATTTTAAGATTCCACTGTAACTTCAGAAGAAAGTTTTTCTTCTGTTGCCATCATGAAGGAATTGAGTTTTAGTTTTTTAAGAAATATAGCAGTTTTACCTTACAGGATCTCAAAAAAAAAAAATTTCCCCCCCCCCCCAAAAGAGGGATAGTGATTGAACTCTGACTTCAGGAAGATGTATAGAAGTGAGCAAGGCTGCAAGAGGGAGGGAAAACTATACCTCAAGCACGGGATTTTATGTGTGGAAGCATATGGAGAATTGCAGTTGTTTTAGTATAGTGTCACTGAAGGGTAAGGGTAGAAAGGCACTTAGGGTATTTCAGGCAAAGCAGTTGGAACTGTCTTTTGAAATCAAGGAAGAACCAGTGAAGGGGATTTAAAAAAGGAATAATAGCATCGTATTTACCATTTAGAATAATCTAATGACATGTAGAGGATAAATTGAAGTGGGGGTCCTATTTCAGTAGTACAGGGAGTAATAACACAGGCCCAAACTAAGGGGGGGGATGATTGATTGAAAAGACTTTTGGGGGCCTCCCTGGTGGCACAAGGGGTTAAGTCTCCGCACTGTCAGGCTATTGCCAGCCACTACAGCATGAGTTCAATCCCCAGCCAGGGATAAACCCACATGGTGCAGCAAACCTCTCCTGTCTTGCCAGCTGCTCCCTTCAGCGGTGTATTTTAATAGATCTGCCTGTTCTGGTTCCCACTCTGTCTCTGGTGAATCCTCTCACCACCCCCGCCCCCCACCTCTGGCCTGTACCCCAATTTTTTTTTTTTTAATTTTTTTTTTCCTTTAATATTTATTTATTTATTTATGCAAGCACTGGGTATAGTCAGAAGCGCAGGAGGGTGAGAGAATTCACCAGAGTCAGAGCAGGATGCAGAACAGGCAGAAGGACTGAAGTACACTGCCTAGGGGAGCAGCGGGCGGCAGGAGAGGTCTAGCGCGCCATGTGGGACCCTCCTCTGGTGGCCGGGGAGCAGCCGGGGATCGAACCGGCACTGCAGAGGCTGCGGGCAGCTTCGCAACCCAGCACTCAACCACTGCGCCACCGGGGAGGCCCTGTACCCCAATTCTTGTATGCATACATAAATAAAAATAAATTTTTTTTTTTAAAAAACGACTTTTGGGAGTTATAAGTGTTGGGAATTGGGATTCAAGGGGGTATTATTTAATTTTATATTTTTATTAGGTTACATAAGCCATTTACTGTTTAAATTTAAGTATAAAGTTACCTAAAATTAATAGGCCTAAGGAATCTAATAACATACTTTTCCTCGCTGCTCATATCGTAGTGATCTGGTGCCATTACACAATGCCTGTTCTTATGGTCATTATGAAGTAACTGAACTTCTGGTCAAGGTTAGTTCTTTTCTACTTTTCTTACAACAGTGTAAAACTACTTGAAATACATAGCATATATATTTGAAATACATAGCCTAATAACTTTAATGTTTCTATATATTTTTAGTTCTCAGTGGCTATTGAAGGCGTATTTATAATCATTATAAAATGTAGGTAATTGATCAATTAGCACCTGCTTGTTTTGCATCTGAGAAACCATAAGTTTTTAGAGCTAAAAATAGAAAATTTGGAATGTTATTGTGGATGAGATTGAACCATCAGACAGATTTCTTTGGGACTTAATACTGACTGGTTTTTTCCTAAGGCCTAGTGTTCGCTAAGAGTGGGAGGCTGCCTAGAGTTTATGCATAGAGAGGAACTTAGCAGAGGTGAGGGTGCAGTTATCAGAGTAATCAAGTTTTGGAGAGTCAGGATAAAGCAAGTAGATAGGGACTGAGAATACAGGCAGGATGCTGAGGCAGCACCAAGCCAGGTGACAGCACTTGAACACTTGCTAAAGGGTCTGATGGCAGAGTGTGACATTTGACAGCAAACTATGGTAACCGTTTTCCATGATCAGAACTCTGTACAAATTGTGAGGGTAAAAAACTAACATGATTTTATTCCAGTAATAGTACAGAGACAAGAGCAACTGTGATTTTGTTCAAACTGCCTTGGGAATATGTTGTTATTCTAGGCTGTCAGTATTTTTTTAATTACTCTTTTAAACCAAAATAGTTAGGGACAGTGGGATGACAAGTAGTCTAGAAATCATCTGATACGAAGGATGAGTGAAGGATCTGAAGGTAGTTAGACTCAAAAAGAAAAACATGTTGCCTTCAAATACACAAAGAATACTGATCACTTTTGCTCCAAAGACCAATAGATCGACGTTAAAAGTACACATTTAATTTAAATAGAAGAGAACGTCCTAAAAACAAGAATTACCTGATAATTATAAAAAGCCATGTTTGTTGATAGTTTCCCATTGTTGAATGTTCTACAAAACTAGTTCTATTTACAGGAATGCTGTGAGAGGAATTTCTGTTGATGGAAAGTTGAACTAATTCAGCTTGTGTGATTAACTGTAATATTTATTAGTAGCTACAGTTGAAAAGATTGACAATACTAAGTTTTAGCCAAGGATATGGAGCTTCAGAACTCAGACATTGATGATGACAATGCAAAGATAATACAGACATTTAAGAAAACTAAAATGTCAGATAGTAGGATGATGACATTTCTGTATAATCTATGCAATATAATGCCACTTAACAAAAAATATTAATAAAACATCATGAATGAATCTCACAGAACATTGTGAAAGGAGCTAGACACAGAAGTATATACTGTTATTCCATTTTCCTGAAATTCATGAACAGGCACAGCCTAACAATATATGGCGCTAATGGCCAGAAAGGGGCAGAAATTGTTTGTAAAGGAAGCATGAGGGAACATTCTGGCTTTTTGAAAGTGTTCTATATCTTGATTTAGATAATGGTATATGAATAAAAACATTTGTCAAAACTCATCAAACTAAGGGGCCTCCCTGGTGACCTAGTGGTAAAGTCTCAGCGCTACCACTGCAAAGGCCCACCACTGTGGCCTGAGTTCTTTCCCCAGCTAGGGAGCTAACCTGCATGGTGCAGCAGACCTCTTTTGTGTTGCCCGCTGCTCCCCACAGCAGTGTATTTCATTCAAATCTGCCTGTTCTGTGCCCCACTCTGTCTTTGGTAAATCCTCTACACCCTCTCCCCTGTACCTCTGGCCTACACCCCAGTTCTTCTCAAAAAAAAAAAAAAAATCTTAAAAAAAAAAAAAACCTCATCTAACTTAGCTGCATTTTACCATATATAAGTTATACCTCAAAACGGAAAAATTTTTGGAAAAATTTGTAGGCTAAATCTAAAGCTTTGTTCATACCTGCTTTTTAGCAGTAAAAGAATTAAGTAGGCCCTTGACATAGCAACCAGTTAATGTTTTTCCATGTAGAGGGAAAAAAAAAACCTCTCTGAAATAATGGGTTTAAAAAGTGAACTTTGGGGATATTGCCTGTTTAAGCTTGCATGATGTTAAATTACACAGTACTAATAATTCTAAATTCTCTTGAAAATTGAACACTAAATATGTGTGTTTCCTCCCTTCCCCCACCAGCATGGTGCCTGCGTAAATGCAATGGACTTGTGGCAATTTACTCCTCTTCATGAGGCAGCTTCTAAGAACAGGGTTGAAGTGTGTTCTCTTCTCCTAAGTTATGGTGCAGATCCAACATTACTGAATTGTCACAACAAAAGTGCTATAGACTTGGCACCCACACCACAGTTAAAAGAAAGATTAGCATGTGAGTACAAAATTATTGTTTAGCTACCATCTATACCCATAAATAAAATAAAATTTTTGTTTCATAATTGTTTAAATAATAGAATTTTTTTCCTTAGCCATGGGTGTCTGTGGTTATTATTCAGGTTAGCATATGTAATCATTTGGAGGTTGCTACTTATTCTCTATGCTATGAAAAGAACATGTATTTATACTCTTTTTTTCCCAAGTCAAGTTATATGCTTTAATGTTTATGTATGCATATGTGTGTGTCTGTGTACATGTATGTCTTAGAAATGATAGGTTTTTTTAAAAAAGTATTTGGGGTTTGTTCTTATCTTTGATTTGACATTTTAATTAATCTGTGAAATTAAAGTTTTATTGTAGCATTGTCTTATAAACATAGTCTCCCCACATTTTACCATCCTAACATACGATGGTACCTAGGTAGGTTTGTGGTTTTATGTCCATGACTGAAATAAATGTGAAAAATAGCCACCTAACTCAGGTATGGTATTACTATCCACAAATAGGAAATTTGTACTATTTTGGAATAATAAAGGATAGCGGTTGGTTTCACAAGTTTAATGAAAAAAAGAAAGGACTCTTGAGAGAATATTCTCATACATTCATTAGTGGGTGGCTCTTGGAAGTATCCAACTTGTGTAGTCGTCTCCAATTCTCTGATATGTTTGAGCAAACCAACTGCTACTACCATAATGCTAGTGCAAGGGCTATGACCACCCTTTGTTTTATTTCTTTACTGAGAAAAGTTCTGTGGAAACTTTCTTCTATGGAAATTTTCCTAGAAAATTCTCAGAACTCTGATCTGGAATATATTACAGTAGTAGATACTTCCAGACCAACATAAGCCTTAAATTAGCCATGAGTTACACTTGCTGTATGTGCACTTGGGGATAAGCTGAGTCCTAACTGTGGGGAACTGGAATACCACTGTCTCCCTTTTCAGAGGTTATATTTGGAGTCCTTCTTTAACACATTAATCAGTTAGATAATTTTGAAAATAAGTTAAAAAAAATACACGTAGTCTTTTACTAGGAAAGTCCTGTTGATTTGATAATTCTCATGCAGATTCAAATGCTTTGTCTTTACCTAGATGAATTTAAAGGCCACTCACTGCTGCAGGCTGCACGGGAAGCTGATGTTACACGAATTAAAAAACATCTCTCTCTAGAAATGGTGAATTTCAAGCATCCTCAGACTCATGAGACAGCATTGGTAATGTTTCAGATTTCCATTCCTTAAATACGGTAAAAAAACATGCTAAATTAATCACACTATTGTATTTATTTTGCTGATACAGAATAATACCCTACTTTTAGTAATAGCATTGCACATATATAAGGAAAAAATGTTAAACAATACTGAAAAATAGACAACCTCAACCTCTCTTTAAGACATTACTCATTTGAATACACTTCCAAAAATAATTTTATTCATACATTGGCATATATTTATGTCACTTTTTATCATAAATGATATTTGTAATTTACCTTTTTTTAATTATAAAAATTATAAATGATGATTGAAAATTTGGAACCCAGTGGAATAATGAAAAAGAAAACCTTGACATCATGATAAAAACCACTTGGTATTCGAATTTTTTTCACAGTTCGATCTAAGGTCTATATATATTCCTTCTATAATATGTGAATAAAGTATCTGGTGGGTAGTGGCTGCTTCCCTAATAGAGGTACTAACAGCTCTGTGGGGCTATAAGAAAGTACATGAGAATCTGGCAGCCTGCAGGAAAGCATTCAGACCAGAATGGAAACTAGCAGCGGTAAGTGATGAAAGTTAGGAGAGGGGAATGATATGCTAAGAGGCTATCTTTTAAGTAGAAGTTTAAAAGGAAAAATGTTAAGTCCTGCTGTATGAATGCAGAACGTGCTTTTTGGGTAAGGAAAGTTGACACTAAGTAAATGAATGTGTTTAGGGGCAGGTTTACTCGCCCAATATTTTTTGCAGTTTTTTCACTCCCTTGTGCCATGATATAAACTTTGTGAACTTTAAGTAGAAATCTACCTTTCAAACATTTTAGATCTTTTTGCTACTTGTAAAAAATATTCAATTAAAAAAATAGAAAAGCTTCAGACTAGTCAGTAATGCTATTGTGCAATTAAAATCCTAAGTGCATCAAAATAGTATAGAGAAACTTGGCGAGATTGACATGGAGAAGTTTCTGGTCTGAAAAACTAGTATTACATATTGTTTTCCCCTAAATATTCTACTATTCACTTATTTTCTTCAATAACCTTAAAACATACTTGAGTATTGGTGGATAGTTGTGGTGCAGGGACAGTGTCTCCCAAGTGTCCAGAGATTCCTAGAGCGGAGGAATAGGGGTAGGTGCAGTTTGAAATGAATGTGATCAAGAATTCTTAGAAATGACTATTTCTATTCTCTCTGCTATCCTACTAGATGTTCTGCAATAAAAGCCATATATATATATATATATATATATATATATATATCTCAAAGGAACTATGTTCAATTAGAAATGGTTTTACTAAGAGTAAAGGAGTGATTTTGGTGACAGTACAGCAATAGCACCAAAGAATGAATGAATCTGAATCAAAGTCAGATAGACTTTATAATTAATAATAGGTTAAAATCAGGACTGATTTATGTGTGCTGTATATTTAGATATATAGAGCAACTTAACAGTTAGCCAAAATTTTTATTCCAAGAATTCTCAGGGTTCAGTTTTAACTTACCATAATATGAATTGAGTTCGTCATTCACTCATTCTGACATTTATGAACACCTGTTGTGTATGAGTATCACCCTGGGATGTTGGGGATAAAAGGATTTGAGACATCACCATAAGATACTAAGTTTATAACTCTCAAATTGCTACTTCCTGTCTCCTTTCCTCCCTGATACTTCAGAGACATAGATGCTGCAGTATCCAACTCAGAGTGTATCATTGTCTACCACTGATTTTGCCAAAATCAGTCCATCCTCTATTCTTTGGAGCAAATAGTTCAGAGGGAAATGAATACTACTCAGCTGGTCAGCTATTCCAGCAGTACTATTACTAAGCAGAGTCCAGAGCTCATGGGTGCTCTGTTATCTCCATGTAAGGAAACCCAACCTTTGGGGTATTTCATTAACCTTTAAAAAACAACATAAATACCATGCTATATCTGGCAGCAGTTTTGAAAAAGAGTGTTCGTTACTAAATTTTTGGTCATAAAGTTTTCCATCACATCAGCATTCACTTTTTCAAAGATAAATGGCAACTATAGCTTGATAGGAATTTTTTTTTTTTTTAAATTTATGCAAGCACTGGGTACAGTCAGAAGCGCGGGAGGGTGAAAGAATTCACCAGAGTCAGAGCGGGGAGCACAACAGACAGACTGACGAAATACACTGCTGAGGGGAGCAGCCGGAGGCAGGAGGTGTCTGCGCACCTTGTGGGACCCTTGCCAGTGGCCGGGGATCGAACCGGCGCTGCAGAGGCTGTGGGCAGCTTCGCAACCCAGCACTCAACCGCTGTGCCACCGGGGAGGCCCTTGATAGGAATTTTTAATTGCAGTTCTCTCTTAGAAGATAGGAGTTTCAGGCCCTGTATGAATTTGGTAATCGTTGCACATTCTGTCCTATAGAAGGTCTTTGAAGAGCAAAGTTGGGTCCAAAATGACACAAGATAAAGTTAACATCTTGACTGTTCTTGATTGAAAACACAAATGTTCTTAAAAATCAGTTATGGCTTCTACTGGCCTGGGAGTCCCACTTTATCTTTGTTCCTTTTCTCCTTAATAAACTTTTTCTTTTAAAAAAAATCAATTATGTATAGTCCTTGATTAATGCTACAATTTAAATTATCTAGCATTGTGCCGCGGCATCTCCATATCCCAAAAGAAAGCAAATATGTGAACTGTTGCTAAGAAAAGGAGCAAACATCAATGAAAAGACTAAAGAGTAAGTATAATCTCAATAATTAAAAATTATTGACATATTATTTTTTGAAAAATACATTCATTGTCTGGCTTTTCTTTAAGATTCTTGACTCCTCTGCACGTGGCATCTGAGAAAGCGCATAATGATGTTGTCGAAGTAGTGGTGAAACATGAAGCAAAGGTATACTTCCTTTTTGGTAATCTTTGGTAGTAAAATGAGTTACTTTCTATTTAGTACAAGAAATGCCCGACTTCCTGAACTGTTTACTCTCTTATAAGTTATACTTTTTTCCTTCATAATCTGTATTCAATATTAATCCTGCCAGATACACTTTTTATATCTAAGTTTTTGCTAGAAAGCCTATGATTTTACTCAAAAATACAGTATTCCTATATATCTTTACTTTTCCATTCCTTTTAACCACAGCCCATTGGTCGGGTTATCCTTAAGATCTTTTTCTAATATTACACTCGTCAACATATCCTCAACTAGAGACATACTCTTTCTGACTTGTTACCTTTTTCTCAGTTGTACCTTCTGTTCCTTAGTTACCATGATAGCGCTTATTAATTTTGTTGGCCAAAGTGCTTCCCCTTTGTTATTTCAGTGACTTAAGTCTATAAACTTGTCACAGAAGGAACTGCATTACTTAAATAATTGGACCGAAATCTTTATAAGCTCCCTACATTGAGAAGTTACTTTTCTTTACTTGGTGCTTCTATATAAAGCATTTTATTCATAGATAATCATGCTTTTATCGAGGCTTGAAATCATTATTTCTTACCCAGGGACTTTTAAAAATACTCAGTAACCGTTACACATAGCATCTCAGATTGAAATAGATGACCATCACTTAATTCAACAGATTCTTGCCTTCTGCAAACATCATTAGTATAAATTCATTATAAAGCAGAAAGACTGAAGCTGCTCTGAATGAAGTGAGAAGACAGGAATAGAGGTCTCAGACCCCTGGGGTGGCCCTTGAGGCCCTTCCCTAAATGTGCCTTGCAGAATAGTTTTCTGATCTATTCTTCCCAGGGTTTCAACTCAAGGAACTACATAGAATTCTATTTCTTTTGTGTTGCCTCTCAGTGTCTTAACTTCTCTCTGATATGGGGGAATTCTTGATCATGTATAATATCAATATTTCCTGATGTAATTTATTGAATAAAATAAAGTTTATTTCTGCTGGACTGCTTGGCATATCTCATTTGTCTCTCTGTTCTGTAACTTTTAATTGATTGCTTTTTTCGTACATGTAGTGCATTACTTACTAAATTTGAGTTGTGAAACAATCTTGACTAGGGTGACCAACCACCCAGGTTTATCCATCACTGAAGGGATTTCCAAGAGCACAGGAGCTAAAAATCTGGGAAATCCAGATAAACCAGGACAAGTTGATCACCCTAATCTAAACACAGAGTTGGGTATACTCAAAGTTTTCAAATGGATGTATTTCACATTTGGGTGAGTTTTGGTTTGTGAATAAATAGATTAAGTGCCCATAGCATTTTAAGTCCGTTTTTGGATTCTGTTAAGTATGGAAACTTGCTTTTTATAGTCCAGTTTTTGGAGTCATTAGGAAAATCTTAATTCTATTCCTTTTCAGATAGTCCCCAGTTCCATGAATGCACTGGGCACTGTCTCAATACACTAGTGGCCATGGTATTGATTACTGAGGAGCTTAATTTCTCAATTAGGAGTGGCTGAGGATGAACTGGGAGTCTTACAAGTGATTGTTTTTATTATGAAAATTTTCAAAAATACAACAAAGTTGAAAGAATTTTATAAAGAATAACTATATACCCACTACCTAGATTCTGTCACTAACAATTTAATATTTTTTATTACATGTCAGTTTCTCTATCCATCAACATTAACATTTCTTTTGATAAATTTCAAAGTAATTTGCAAATTAATTCTCTTTATTTTTACATTAAATTACTTCTTTTTAAATGTTTCCACACAGGCGTTAACTGGAAGCCAATATTTGTTTACCCCTTTTTTTGCATATAAAATTTACATGCAATGAAATGCACATTTTTAAATGTATATTTACTAAATTTTGAGTAATGCGTATATACACCAGTGTAATTAGAATTCTTCAAGATGGAACACTTTTATCTCATGACAGAGACAACGCCCATCCAAGACAATCTCCACCCCCTAAAAGTAGCAATCTTTTTCCAACGTAAATTAGATTAGCCAGTTCCTAGGCCGCCTAGGTGCCTGTGGAGTCATACAACATATACTCTAGTGTAAGGTTTTTTCCTTATTTTTTGGAAATTCGGCGATATCAACAGTTTGTTCCTTTTTTTTTTCAAGTTCACTTCTATCACAGGGATGGTGGCATGGCATGCTGCCCCCGTCTGAGAAAATAGGTTGTTCCATTTTATCTCTGAGAACTATTTCCTTGGCTGAATATACCATAGTGTTTATACATACAGATTATATTTTACATGATAAATGAGATAGATTACGCTAATAGAAATGTGTTTTAATGCCAATTTAACTCTGGCTTTGTTACAATTTATCTTGGGTTTCCACTTTTCTGGACCTCAGAAAACCATAAAAGTACATGGATTAGACATTCTCAGGCAGTGTCTAGTTCTAAATGAGGTGGATCTATGAATACCATATGCTAAACACAACTGTTAATCAGCATCTCATACTTCTGCATAATTGGATCTTATGTTGGTGAATTTATGCTCAATCTGAGCAAAAATACTTGGTTTGATGCTGGATAATAGGCTTCCTAAGAGAATAACTTAGACTTTTTTAATTAGTAGCAAGTGTTAAGTACATGATTGAATGGTTTTAAATGTTGCAATACAGGCTAATAACAGCTTTTTCTGCATTGTTAAGGTTAATGCTCTGGATAATCTCGGTCAGACTTCTCTGCACAGAGCTGCACATTGTGGTCATCTACAAACCTGCCGCCTACTCCTCAGCTATGGGTGTGATCCTAACATCATATCCCTTCAGGGTTTTACTGCTTTACAAATGGGAAATGAAAATGTGCAGCAACTTCTCCAAGGTACTAAATGCATCCAAGAAATTACTTTAACCTTTAAAGTTTTTCACACATCACGTGGAAATTCATACTACAAAAAAAACTGAATTTTTTCACTTCTTTCATCAGCTTATGATAATTAGTGCCCAGATGTTGTTAGGTCTTAATTATGATTTTGTTCCAGAGGCATTTCCTGCACAATTTCTCTAAGTAAATAGCTCTTAAGTTTTTCTCTAGAAAGCTTTAAATGTAGTAAGGTACAATTGTTGCTGCTTGTTTTTATTTTATTTTTTTTAAATAATAAATTTTATTTTTATATTCCCCCATACAATTGCAAACGCCCCATTCTGACCCCAATCCTTCCCCTCCCGCCCCCCACCCCCCAAAAAGTGTCTCTGGTTCATAGTTGATTTTGATTTTCACTTTCTTATATTCATTTTCCTGGTCCCTTATTTAAGTTTTCTAGATACCTGCTATGAGTGAGACCATCCGGTATTTTTCTTTTTCTTTTTGGCTTATTTCGCTGAGCATGATCCCTTCCAGCGCCATCCATGTTGCTGCAAATTGCATGTGTTTATCTTTTTTGAATGCTGAGTAATATTCCATGGTATATATGTACCACATCTTCTTGATCCAGTCATCTATTTTTGGGCATTTGGGTTGTTTCCAAAGCTTAGCTATTGTAAATAGTGCTGCTATAAACATAGGGGTGCAGGTGCTCTTTGGAATTGATGTTTCTGTGTCCTCTGGGTAAATACCTAGGAGTGGAATTGCTGGATCATATGGAAGCTCTATGTTTAGTAGGTCCAGAAATCTCCACACAGCTCTCCATAGTGGTTGGACCAGTTTGCACTCCCACCAACAGTGCAGAAGAGTTCCTTTTTCTCCACACCCTCGCCAACATTTGTTGTTGCTAGTTTTTTTAATATGTGCCATTCTCACTGGTGTAAGATGGTATCTCATGGTAGTTTTGATTTGCATTTCCCTGATTACAAGTGATGTTGAACATTTTTTCATATGTCTGTTGGCCATTTGCATTTCCTCTTCAGAGAAGTTTCTTTTTAGCTCTTCTGCCCATTTTTTGACTGGATTATTTTCTTTGTTGTTGCTGAGTCTCATCAGCTCTTTGCAGATTTTTGTGATCAGTCCTTTATCATTAGTGTTGGGTGCAAAAATGTTCTCCCAGTTGGTGGGGTTTCTCTTTGTTTTTGTTATTGTCTCTTTTGCTGTGCAGAAGCTCTTTAATTTGATGTAGTCCCAGCTGTTTATCTTTGTCTTCACTATCACTGCTTTGGGTGATGTGTCTGTAAAGATGTCTTTGATGTGCAAATCATGTAGTGTTTCGCCTATATTTCCTTCTATGTATTTTATGGTTTCAGGTCTTATGTCTAGTTCTTTAATCCATTTTGAGTTGATTTTTGTGTATGGTGTGAGGTAGTGGTCAAGCTTCATTCTTTTGCATGTAGCGACCCAGTTTTCCCAGCACCATTTATTGAACAAACTTTCTTTGCTCCAATGCATAGTCTTTGCTCCTTTGTCAAAGATTAGTTGACCATAAATCTGTGGGTTTATTTCTGGATTTTCTGTTCGATTCCATTGGTCTGTATGTCTGTTCTTGTTCCAATACCATGCAGTTTTGATGATTATGGCTTTGTAGTATAGTTTGAAGTCTGGGAGTGTGATGCCTCCATTTCCTTCTTTTTTTTTCAGTAGAGCTTTGGCTATTCAGGGTTTTTGGTGATTCCATATGAATTTCATCAATAATTGTTCTATTTCTTTGAAGAATGCCATTGAGATTTTGATTGGAATAGCATTGAATCTGTATATTGCTTTTGGTAGGATGGCCATTTTAATAATGTTTATTCTTCCAATCCATGAACAGGGGATGTCTTTCCATTTCTTTGTGTCTTCTTCTATTTCTTTTAACAGTGTTTTATAGTTTTCTTTGTATAGGTCCTTTACCTCTTTTGTTAGATTTATTCCCAAATATTTGATTTTTTTTGTTTCGATAATAAAAGGGATGGTTTTTTTGATTTTTTCTTCTTCATATTTATTGTTTGTGTATAGGAAGGCTACTGACTTTTGCGTGTTGATTTTGTATCCTGCCACTTTACTGAATTGATTGATGAGTTGAATTAGTTTTTCTGTGGAGATTTTGGGGTTCTCTATGTATATTATCATATCATCTGCAAATAGTGATAGTTTGACTTCTTCTTTTCCTATTTGGATTCCTTGGATGTCTTTCTCTTGTCTTATTGCTCTGGCTAGGACTTCCAGTATTATATTGAAAAGCAGTGGTGAGAGTGGACATCCTTGTCTTGTTCCAGATCTTAATGGAATTGCTTTCAGCTTTTCACCATTGAGAATGATACTGGCTGTTGGCTTGTCATAGATGGCCTTTATGATGTTGAGGTATGTTCCTTGTATCCCAAGAATTTCAAGGGCTTTTATCATGAATGGTTGTTGCACTTTGTCGAAAGCTTTCTCAGCATCTATTGATATTATCATATGGTTTTTATATTTCTTTTTGTTGATGTGTTGGATAACGTTGATTGATTTTCGGATGTTAAACCATCCTTGTGCCCCTGGAATGAATCCAACTTGGTCGTGGTGAATTATCTTATGGATACATTGTTGGATTCTGATAGCTAAAATTTTATTGAGGATTTTTGCATCAGTGTTCATTAGGGAGATTGGCCTATAGCTTTCCTTTTTTTGTTGTCCTTATTCGGTTTTGGTATTAGTGTAATATTGGCTTCATAGAACGTTTTTGGTATTGTCCCTTCTCAATTTTTTGGAAGAGTTTGTGAAGGATAGGCACTAATTCGTCTCTGAATGTTTGGTAGAATTCATTTGTAAATCCATCAGGTCCTGGGCTTTTGTTTTTGGGGAGGTTTTTGATTACCATTTCAATTTCGCTGCTTGTAATTGGTCTGTTTAGGTGTTCTATTTCTTCTTTATCTAGCTTTGGGTGATTGTAGAGTTGTAGGATTTTGTCCATCTCCTCTAAATTGTTGAACTTGTTTCCATATAACTGTTCATAGTAGTTACTGATTATTCTTTTGATTTCTGCTGTGTCCGTTGTGATTTCTCCTCTTTCATTTATGATGCTGTGTATTTGTGCTTTCTCCCTTTTTTCCTTTGTGAGCCTGGCTAGGGGTTTGTCTATTTTATTTATTTTTTCAAAGAACCAGCTCTTGGTTTCATTGATCTTTTGGATTGTTTTTTTAGTTTCAATTTCATTTATTTCTGCTTTGGTTTTTATTATTTCTTTTCTTCTACTGGTTTTGGGGTTTTTTTGTTGTTCTTTTTCTAGATCTTTGAGCTTCGATATTAGGTTGTTTCTTTGAGTTCTTTCTTGTTTTTTGATGTGAGCTTCTATTGCTATATATTTTCCTCTTATTACTGCTTTTGCTGCATCCCATACATTTAGGATTTTGGTGTCCTCCTTGTCATTCAATTCAAAGAATTTTTTAATTTCTTCTTTGATCTCCTTGTTAGTCCAGTGGTCTTCCAGTAGTGTGGCTTTTAATCTCCATGAGGTAGGATAGTTCCTTGCCTTCTTTTTATGATTTATTTCTAGTTTGATGCCTTCGTGGTCAGAAAAGATGGTTGGTATGATTTCAATCTTGGTGTATCTGTTGATGTTTGTCTTGTGCCCCAGTATGTGATCGATCCTGGAGAATGATCCGTGTGCGCTTGAGAAAAATGTGTACTCCGTTTTTTTTTTGGGTTTAGTGTTCTATAGATGTCTGTTAAGCCCAAATGCTCTAGGTCCTTATTTAGAGCTTTAGTTTCTTTACTTATTTTTTGTCTTGTTGATCTATCCATTGTTGATAGTGGTGTGTTGAAGTCTCCCACTACGTATGTGTTTTCTCTGATGTCTGTTTTCAGAGATGCCAATAGTTGTCTGATATATTTTGGTGCTCTTTCGTTTGGTGAGTATATGTTAATGAGTGTTATTTCTTCTTGAAGTATTGTCCCCTTAATCATAATGTAGTGACCATTGGGGTCTCTTTTTATTTTTTTGAGTTTGAAGTCTGTTTTATCTGATATAAGTATAGCTGTTCCTGCTTTCTTTTTTGGCCCATTTGTTTGTAGGATTGTTTTCCATCCTTTGACTTTGAGCCTATTTTTATCTTTTGTAGCTAAATGTGTTTCCTGGAGACAGCAAAAGGTTGGGTTTTGTTTCTTAATCCAGGCTGCAACTCTGTGTCTTTTTATTGAAGAGTTTAGTCCATTTACATTTAGAGTTAATATTGTTATGTTAGCATCTGTATTTGCCATTATGTTTGTCTTTCCTTTGATTTTATTTATTTATTCTTTTAATAACTTTTTTTTTTTTTTTTTTTTTTTTTTTTTTTTTTTTTTTGGTCTTCTTTCGTTGTTATTCGTCCCTCTGAGGTTCTGGCTTTAGGATTCCTTGTAGTATTTTTTGGAGTGGGGGTTTAGTCGTAATGAAATTCCGGAGTTTCTCTTTGTCTGGGAAGGTCCATATTCTTTCTTCATGGAGGAAAGAGAGCTTTGCGGGATAGAGTATTCTTGGTTGGCATCTGTTTTCTTGGAGTCTGTTGACTATGTCCCTCCACTCTCTCCTTGCCCATAGTGTTTCTTCAGAGAAGTCTGATGTCAGCCTGATTGGTTTTCCTTTGAATGTTATCTGTTTCTTCCCTCTTGTCAGCTTCATTATTTTTTCCTTGTCCTGGATTCTTGGGAGCTTTACTATTATGTGTCTTGCTGTGTTTTTCCTTTCGTCGTGGAAGTTTGGTGTTCTTCTTGCTTCTTGTATATCAATTTTCAGCTCCTTCGCATTTGGGAAGTTCTCTTCAATTATATCCATGAATATTTTCTCTGTTCCTACATCTCTCTCCTCTCCTTCTGGAATTCCTATAACTCTTATATTTCCTTTCCTCATGGAGTCAGATAGTTCCCGAAGTCTTTCTTCATTCTTTTTCCTTCGTACTTATCTTTCCTTTTCTGTTTTGGTTCTTTTTATTTCTGTGTCTTCAAGAGTACTTATTCGCTCTTCCATTTCACCTATTCTGCTTTCATTGCTTTTCCCAGAGTTCTTTAGTTCCTCCATTAATTCTTTGATCTCCTGCATTTCTTTTACTTCCCTCTTTAGGGACTCAATTTCCTTCTTCTGATCTATCACTTTTTTAATCGTGGCAATTTTAAATTCTCTTTCTGGAAGGCTCAGAAGTTCTTCCAAGTTGCTGTCGTTGCAATCTGGGGAGTGGTTTTCTTTTTGTGGTGTGCTTCTTTCCTGAGGAGTTGTTAGGTTGCGTGTGGTTCTTCTACTCCCTACTGTCTGTTTTCTAATTTGTCGTATGCGTTGGGACACTGTGTTGCTCGGACTGACTGGCATCTTGGGTGAACTTCTCCGCTCCCCTCTGGCTCTTCCAGGAGCCATCTCTGTCTTCTGGGGGAGCTTTTTGCTGGTTTTAGGCAGTTTATACTGAAGAAATGTCCCTGTTCTAAAATGGCGAAGCGGGATGCAGTCCCTGCGCCTCCGGTTTCAGGCACACTCTTCTGCGCACCCGGTCTGCCCCGGACGTGGGTGCCTGCTCCCTCTGTGGGCTCAGACTGCTGGTCGGAAGGGGCCTGGCGTGGGCTAACTTCCCGGCTGGCCACTGGGTCCTCCAGAAGCCTTCTGCCCTTTTCAAGCAGTCTTAAGAAATTTCCTGTTCTATGGGGTGTTAGTGACTTTTTCTGGTCGCTAGGTGGCGCCAGAGATCTCTCCTATTGTCCTTGGGGGGCTGTTTTTCGCCTCCCCCCACCCCGTGGGACAGGGAACAGAGCGGGAATGGTAGGGTACACCTCAACAGCTTTGGGGTGCTGTGTCTGCCTTGTGCCCCACCGTCGTGGAGAACCCACACCCTGAATTTTCGTGCCCCGGGTCTCAGTTCAAAGCCCTCAGTTCCAGGACGCGGGCTGTAGCCCAGTTCAGTGGCGCGGGAAGGGCGCCTTTTGCACCGCTCCCGTGCCTGGGCACCTGGTTCCTGCTTACTCAGGGAGGGACCTTCACCTCAGTGAGGACCTCCGCGTCTCCCCGCAAGCCTAGGTCGCAGGCGCGGGGACCTGGGCAGCCGCGATCCCGGTCTGCACTTGCTTTTCAAGCGCGCCCAGCGCGCCGCTTTTCCACGCAAGCTTACCAGCAGCCCGGGCTGTGTGCGTGTCTCCCGGGGTCTTTGTTCTTCTCTAATGGTGCCTGGAGCAGTTCGCTCACCGCCGTGGCGAATCCTGCAGGGTTCGCCTCAGCTCCCGTTCACGGGGTGTGGTGGCTGCAATAGTTCCTTTCCACTCACAGTCCTGCTTGCTGCGTCGTTTGTTCTTGTTGGCCGTTTTGGTTTGTTGTTTTCCTCCTCTCTGCCGGTCGGAGAGTGCCGCCTCTGTGGGCGGGGGAGGGGAGCAGGGTTCTGCGCTTCCCTCCCTTCTAGTCCTCTTTTATGGCCACTTTCTTCTTTGGGTAGTTTGCTGGAGTCACCCGTTTATCTTCCGTGTCCCAGTTCTCACTGGGACCTGCCGCTTTTCCTCCCTATTAACTTTTTTTTAATGGGAGATCTTACTCGCAGTGTCTCCTCGCCGCCATGTTGCTCCGCCCCCTCTCCTGCTGCTTGTTTTTAAAGAAAGGAAATCTTAAAAAGGTATAGCTGACTCTTTGGTAGAGTAATCATGGTAATTAATATATTCAAGACTGGCCCTGCCTCTTTACCTTTTTTTAGATCCAAAATAAGGGCTGTAGAATTTTAACAAGGAAACCAGTTATTTAACTTACAAAAACGTAACTATTGTGCACTCATTCATTACATTTCAAAATATTTTGATCAAAGATCTACACACTTGGCATAGATTAAACATTTCGGCTTAAAAATAAGGCCCAATAAATTTTAAAAAGCCTGTGCCTGTATTTTTACATTTTACAAAATTTAATGGAGTGCCTTTGATATCTCAAAGCTCAAATGAAAAGAAATGTAACAGATTGAACCTTTTGTATCTTAAAACAGTGACTCTTGGTGATCCTATATGATCTGGAACCCCATTTTGAATAATATTGTTTGAATTGATGGGGCAGATTGATAAAACCTAGGAGCTGCTCCAGCTGAATGAACTCTTAAGACTGCATTCAAGATGCCCTATACTTCCCCATATACTATGCATTCCTTTCAGTGTCATTTTGGGGGGCAATAACACTAATGCTATTAAGTTGCCTAGTGATGGGCATTTTACAGTCTGGCCAGTTTTGTGCTAAGTGCTCTTTCTTTTCCAAGCAGTGTCTTAGAATAAATTATCACAGTGGAACTTCCAGGTCAAAGAATAATATGTAACCATTAAAAAATTTTCTACAAAGATTATGTACCATTTCACATTCCTACTTAGTCAGCATTAGGTATTATGATTCTTTATATTTTCCTTGGATGAATGTGTGTGTACAGAAATAGTAGATGAATGACAGAAGTAGATGAATGACAGAAGTAGTAGATGCTTTTTTAAATTCAGCTTTTAGACATACTTCCATTTCTTCTTTGCCCACCAATAAATGAAAAAAAGAATCTCATTTGAATTTGCATTTTAAGATGTATGTTGCAATGTTTGAATTTTATTCTTTGCCTTTTTACTTTGTTTAGTGCTCTGTTACTACCTGACATTTTCTAATCATTTTTGGTTCTACCTTTGATATACTACTCTAAGATACTTTCCTACTACAAGATAAAAAATATTCACCTATGGGGCCTCCCTGTGGCGCAAGGGGTTAAGATGCAGCACTGTGAAGCTATCCTTAGCCACTGCAGCACGAGTTCGATCCCCTGCCAGGGAGCTACCCACATGGCACTGCAGACTTCTCCTGACTCTCCCGCTGCTCCCCTCAGCAGTGTATTTCAGTCGATCTGCCTATTCTGTTCCCCACTCTGTCTCTGGAGACTCTTCTCACCCCCTGCACCTCTGGTCTGTACTCCAGTTCTCAAATGCATAAATAAATAAATCTTTTAAATAAATAAATAAATCTGATTCTGTCGACCGTAGCTCTTAAAACAAAAAAAAATTTCACCTATACTTTCTTATAATACATTTGAAGTTTTTTATACTTGTTTATTTGGAGTTTCTTTTGTTCTAAGATATAAGGTTGATTTTTCTCTTTCCTATTAGTTTTTTTGTTTGTTTGTTTGTTTTTGTTTGTTTGTTTGTTTTTTTTGAGATTTATTTGCCTTTGTGTAAAAGTACTAGGGTGTCAGCCAGAGATGTGGTGGGTACGGGATGGGGGCGGTGGGTTGAGAGGTTCACCAGAGACAGACTGGGAAGCAGAGCAAGCAGATCTACTGAAATATACTGCTACAGGGAACATTGGGTGAGTCAGGAGAGGTCTGCTCTGCCTTGTGTGGCTTAGCTCCCTGGCTGGTGCTCTAACCCAGGCCATCGTAGTGGGCCTTCGCAGAGGTAGTGCTGAGACTTAACCCCTAGGCCACCGGGGAAGCCCCCTATGAGATTTTAAATGAGCTATAAGCATAGAATTTCAGAATTTAGGTGTCTTTACAGATGTTCTAGTCCGGTTTCTCTCTTTTTAGAACTAAAACTGTCTTGAGTTCAAGTGACTTAATCAGTTCAGATTAACTAGTTAATGGGAAAACATAGATCTCTGCCACTGTTACCCTTTTTCACTACTCGGCATGACTTAGTATGAAGTAGGCCATCCATCATATATCTTGTGTTCCTTTATATTGCTTCATCGCTTTATACTTATTCATGTTAACATACATTTTACATGTTTATGTAATTTGTTCAAAACTGATTAAAGGAAACCTTAATTGTTTTTCCCACTATTACTATGGAGATTTCCTACAAATCTACCAAACTATAAAAAACGTTCAGTTAAGATTTCTTCCTTAAAGCTTACTCCCACCTGATAAATAGAAATTAATCACTCTTTACTTCTTTTAGAGGGAATCCCATTAGGTAATTCAGAGGCAGACAGACAGTTGCTGGAAGCTGCAAAGGCTGGAGATGTAGAAACCGTAAAGGTAAGATAAAATACGTTTTTCTTAATTTAAGGCTTTTATTGAGACTGTTTAATGAATTTGTATTGTTATACTGAAGAGGCTTTTTATATGTGCCTTGTTTTTGAAGGTAAATGATTTTTTTCTACAAACAAGAATCATTAAGTAATGAGAGACTTTAGCTTCACATATGTCTCAGTAAATATATACGAATCACAATTTAAATAAATTGCATGTCTATAGAAAGCAATTTTTGTTCAAAGAACCTATTCATCTTCCTTTAAAAGAATAAGGTATATCAAATTATTGTTTACATGACACAAAACAAAGGGAAAAAAACAAGTGTCACTGCACATTTCTTGTAGTTTCTTCATTTGCTGCCATCTCTACTTTTGTGAGGACAGTGTTTGAATACAGTAATATGGTGTTGCCTCTTCTTAGGACCACTGACCCCCAATAATCTTAAATATCTGAAATATATTTCCTCAGAGCAGCGAACTTCAGCTCCTAAATTCCCCATCTTCTACAAGTGTTCCCTAGATTACCCTTTCCTTGGTTGTATATTTCTTTTTCTGTAGAGTTGTATGTAATATTTTAATGCCTATACCAGATATTTTTCTTACCTACGTGAAAGGGCAAGTTTACCTCAGTTCAACTAGTAGGAATTAAATCAGCATGTTTAATGAATTAAATAATTTTTCAGTATATAGTAATGTTATTTTAATTCTTAAAATTAATAGGGAAGGAAAGTCTTGTTCCTCTCCCATGCCCCCAAAACTTTTTCACAATAGTGCTACTTTTCTTTGAGGGGGCAACTGACAGTTACAGTTCTATAAAAAGCTAAGTTTATTGATTTGGATCATGGCAGGAGTAGCCACTTGAAGCAATGTTGCTGTATCTACATATTCTCAATCCTAAGAAGGACCCACCTCACACAGTCAATTTTAGATTTTTTTAGAGCAAAATATGAGTGAGCCTATATTGGCTATGAATTTCCCTCCTACCACTGCTTTTAGAGCATCCTGTGGTATCTGGTAGCATCTCTCTCCATTTTTATGAATCTCCAGATACTTTTTAATTTTGTTGATTTTTTTTTTTCATTGACCCCAGAATTATTCAGAAGCATTTCGTTTAATTTTCACATGTTTTGGTTTATTCTGAGATTCTTCTTGTGGTTAATGTCTAGTTTTATACTGTTATGATCTGGAAAGATGCCTGGTATTTTGGTTCTCATGAATTTTCTTAGACATATTTTGTGGCCAGTTCTTGAGAATGTTCCATGTACACTTGAGAAGAAAGTATTCAATTCTTTTGGGATGGAAAGCTCTGTAAATGTCTGCTAAGTCTATCTCATCCAACACTTCATTTATTTCCTTGTTAATTTTCTGTTTAGTGGTGTGACAACTTCTCTCGCAATAACTGTATTTTTGTCAGTAGGTTGTTTTAGGTCTATTAATTAATAGTTGCTTTATATAAATAGGTTCTCCTGTTTTAGGTGCATTATAATATAGTAATGACATTTTAATAAATTTTTCCTTGATCATTATGTAGTGTCCGTTGTTGTCCCTGTTTACCTTTTTTGGCTGAACGTCTACTTTATTAGATTTGAGAATAATAGTTTCTGCATTTCTGTGTGCATTATTGTTCCTCTCTGCTGACTGAACAGCCATGCTTATTTCATTCTCAGCTATTATTTCTTTGAATTGGGTCTCTGCTCCCGTCTCTCTCTCTTCATCTGGAATGCCCATTATCCTTTTTTTTTTTTTTTTTTAAATGCATATAAGAACTGAGGTACAGGCTGCGGATTGCTTCAGAGATTGCATCTTAACCCCTTGCGCCACCAGAGAGGCCCTACCCATTATCCTTATGTTTCCTCTTCTCATTCAGCATGATGTTTCTCATAGAGTTTCCTCATTTTTCCTAAGTCTCTTCCTACCTGGGTGATTTTCTACTTGGATATCTGTGTCTTCCATTTCTGAAATTCTCTCTTTTGTTAGTTTAATTCTACTTAAAGTGTTTTCCATATTTGTCTACATTTCATTCAGTCTCTTTTAGTGTTGTTTTATAATATTTTTTTAAGAGTTATTTCTTTATACAAAAAACTGGGGTACAGGCCAGATGCGTGGGAGGGTGAGAGAATTCACCAGAGACAGAGCATGGAACAGAACAGACAGACGGACCGAAAACACTGCTGAAGAGAGCAGTGGGTGAGACAGGAAGGGTCTGCTGCGCCATGTGGATATCTCCCTGGCTGGCTGGGAATTGAACCCATGCTGCAGAGGCTGCGGACAGCTTCACAGTACTGCGCTCAACCTGTTGCACCACCAGGGAGGCCCTCTTTTAGTGTTCTTTTAATATTTTCAATCACTTTGGTAATTTGTTCCTGGATTTCCTTTTTAAGATCTTGCATTTGCCTAGCTGTCTTTGACCTTCCAGTAGCTTATTTAGCATTTTTAATAATGTTGCTTTAAAGTTTTTATTTTCTACTTGCTCTATTTTTTTTTTATCATTTCTACATATAGATATATCCCAGAACTTTCATTCTTCTCTTTTTTCTTGTGTTCTGATGTTCCTTGCTGCCTAGGCATGTATGTTTCCTTATTCACCTTTTTGGATTTGGGGCACTGAAGGTTTTGTTCTGTTTCCCTTTATCTTGGAGTAGGTAGGGGCAGGAAGGGAGGCTAAGGTTTAAATACTTGGTCTCAGTCTTATCCAGTGAGTGTGGTCACCTCTGCTATCTGTTCTTGCTCCATAGTAAGCTCTGTTCAGAGGTTCAGTTGTTCTAACTTTCCACCCACTTCCTTGCTGATCTGTTCTGCAGGTCACTGTCCCACCAAACTTGCATCTCCTGTTGAGGGGGGCTAGGCATAGTCTGTAGAGCTCAATATTCAGGACTCAGTTGACCCTGATAGGCATGGAGCATCTGAACAGGCTGTGTGCCCTGTCACCCAGCAATGGCAGTAGACAGTGACTGCCACCACCATTGCCTGCCCACACATGAGAGACCCAATCTGCAAGCACTGAGTACACAACCTTTTTGACCCTTTTCAAGGTAATAGTGAGATCTCTCTCTCACCAGTTCTTCCCTCAGCTGTTGGGCTCAAGACTGAGCCCAGGAGGACCCCAACTGCAGTTACTTTGTTCTCTAAGTCCCAAGAGGGGTATGTAGGGAGCGTTCTGTGCCCATGTGTGACTGCACGCTCCTTTCCCCAATGGTCCAGTGTACCTCCATATGTATTTTCCACAAAATGGAAATTACTATTAATGATAATTGGTACGTAGGTTACTATTGTGGAAATGGTAGTAGTGTTTATGATAAAATTTACTGACTGGCTTTGCAAAAGATGATACATAGATGAGAGGACCAGAGGACTTCCTAAAAATGATGACATGAAATAAAAATAAATAGCAAATTGTTTCTGACAATACTTATTTGAAGTATATAAGTCAGATATTTGAAAGTTGTACTAAATGAATATAAACAAGTCCCACTGTATGTGTTCTGTGTTCCATCCTACAGAAATTGTGTACTATTCAGAGCGTCAACTGCAGAGACATTGAAGGACGCCAGTCTACACCACTCCATTTTGCAGCAGGCTATAATCGGGTGTCTGTGGTGGAATATTTGTTGCAACATGGAGCTGATGTGCATGCCAAAGATAAAGGGCAAGTACAGTTGCATACTTCCTTTTTCCATTATCTGACTTTTTTAGGAAAATCTGAAAATATTTTTATGATAATAGCTCTTTCATTTTTCAGAGAATTCTATTCCCTACCATTGGCTTAATTTCAGTTCATTAAATAAATGTTAGCATTTATTTAAAGACTTACTTGCATAATGCCTTATAATTTTATTTTATTTTATTTATTTTTTTAAAGATTTATTTATTTATTTATACAAGCACTGGGTACAGTCAGAAGTGCAGGAGGGTGAGAGAATTCACCAGAGCCAGAGCGGGGAGCAGAGCAGGCAGAAGGACCGAAGTACACTGCTGAGGGGAGCAGCGGGCGGCAGGAGAGGTCTGCGCGCCATGTGGGACCCTCACCCGGGTGCCGGGGATCGAACTGGCGCTGCAGTGGCTGAGGGCAGTTTTGCAACCCAGCACTCAACCACTGCACCACTGGGGAGGCCCAATGCCTTATAATTTTAAAATGACCAAGGAGGGGCCTCCCCAGTGGCACAGCAGGTTGAGCGCATCACTGCAAAGCTGTCCACAGCCTCTGCAGCACCAGTTCAATTCCCGGCCAGCTAGGGAGAAACCCACATGGCATGGCAGACCTCTCCTATCTCACCTGCTGCTCCCCTCAGCAGTGTGCTTCGCTCAGTCTGCCTATTCTGTTCCCCGCTCTGTCTCTGGTGAATCCTCTTACCCTCCCGCACCTCTGGCCTATACCCCAGTTCCCTTATAAAAATAAATACATCTTTGGGCCTCCCCGGTGGCTCAGCGGTTGAGCGCTGGGTTGCGAAGCTGCCCACAGCCTCTGCAGCACCGGTACGATCCCCAGCTGCTCCCCGGCCACCGGAGGAGGGTCCCACATGGCGTGCAGACCTCTCCTGCCGCCCACTGCTCCCCTCAGCAGTGTGCTTGTCCTTCTGCCTGCTCTGCTCCCTGTTCTGGCTCTGGTGAATTCTCTCACCCTCCCGCGCTTCTGACTGTACCCAGTGCTTGTATAAATGAATAAATCTTAAAAAAAAAAAAAGCAGAATTGTCTCTTGGGTTTTTTTTTTTTTTTTTAAATAAATAAATAAATAAATAAATAAATGCATCTTTAAAAAAAAAAAAGACCAAGGAGATTATATTATATTAATGTGATATTTTTGATGTCATAAATTTTTTAGATTACATTGAGGATATTTGAATGCCTCCTTTTTATCTTAAAATTATTTTTTTTAATATGTCATTTTCGGCCTCCCCTGGTGGCACAAGCAGTTGAGCGCAGCGCTGTGAAGCTGTCCACAGCCTCTGCTGCGTGGGTTCGATCCGGGCCGGCCAGCGAGAATCCCACAGGGCACGGCAGACCTCTCCTGTCTCACCCACTGCTCCCTTCAGCAGTGTATTTTAGTCAGTCTGCCTGTTCTGTTTCCTGCTGTCTCTGGTGAATCCTCTCACCCTCCCGCATATCTGGCCTGTACCTCCATTCTTATATGCATGAATAAATAAACCTAGAAAAAATAAAATGTCATTCTTGATTCTAGATATTAAATAATATAGATGTTCATTATATTTTGTGCAATTTAAAAATATATTACCTCCCTGCCCTCCCAAATAATTCCGTTTATGTTTTCTATAAATGTAAGTTCTCTGAAATACAATGAAGTCCTTTATGCAACTCAAAAAATGTATCATCTGTATATAACTGTTTATTTCAGAGGCCTTGTACCTTTGCACAATGCATGCTCTTATGGACATTATGAAGTTGCAGAACTTCTTGTTAAACATGGAGCAGTTGTTAATGTAGCTGATTTATGGAAATTTACACCTTTACATGAAGCTGCAGCAAAAGGAAAATATGAAATTTGCAAACTTCTTCTCCAGGTATATTTAAGTACTATCGTTGACAGTATATTATGTAGACTATGTTTGTAATATTTCTAATAATTATTGAGAACACAAGCTAGTAAGGGGTTGGCAAGCAAAAGTATCTTACTCTCTACCTGTATTTCAGAATAAATGTCATAAACACTTTTTTTTTTTTTGTGGGACCCTGACCAGTGGCCGGGGAACGAACCGGCGCTGCAGAGACTGCGGGCAGCCTCGCAGCCCAGTGCTCAACTGCTGCGCCACCAGGGGAGGCCCCACTATTTCATATTTTTTTCTGCACTTATGTTTACTGTTGTAGGTTTATTGTTGTAATAATGTCGGTTTTTGTGATACTGATTATTTTTCCTGTTTTAATTCTTTACCTCAAAATAGTTGACGGAGTATGTAATTTATAAGCCATATTCAATTATCACAAATAAAATTGATAGTTCTAGTTTAATATAGATACTAGTGGAGATATTTTAGCCAGAACATGAATATAGTTAAATATATTCTGCATTTCAATGTTTATGAAAACTACAAATAATATGAAAATTCATTTTTAATGAAATACCTTATGTTGAAAATTTTGACTCATTACAATAATACATTAACATTTAATTGCCTCTGTTACATTCTGTGAATTAAAATATTTTTCTTTGGTGTAGTTCCATGTTTTCTCATTCTCAAGGGCAAACTTAAACCAATTCTACCCTTTCCATTTTCACATACCCAGCATGGTGCAGACCCTACAAAGAAAAACAGGGATGGAAATACTCCTTTGGATCTTGTTAAAGATGGAGATACAGATATCCAAGATTTACTTAGGGGAGATGCAGCTTTATTAGATGCTGCCAAGAAGGGTTGTTTAGCCAGAGTAAAGAAGTTGTCTTCACCTGATAATGTAAATTGCCGTGATACTCAGGGCCGACATTCAACACCCTTACATTTAGCAGGTAAGCAATTGAACTTTCACAGGTTTAGACTGGTGACATCTAAGATTCATTTTACCTGAGTAAGAAATCTAAAAATTTAAAATATCTTCACCATGAATTATACACTGGTGTATTTGTTAGAACAACCATGCTTAATCTTTGTGTTCATTTTAGTATTAGTATGTTACATTATGTAAAGAACAATTGGAAGACACTCTGCCACTCACCCTGTACTTTGGAACCTTTATTCCAGGTCACTGTATTGTTTGAATCATTTTTGGCAAGTGAGTTTTGGCTACAGAAACTTGAAAATATACCTCCTTGAACCAGCCTTTCCTCATAGGAAACTAAAAGCTTCCCATTCTTGGGATGATAGCTGTTTAAGCACAAGCAGAAAAAAAGTAATCTTAAAAGAATTTAAGAAGTTACATAAATTTCTTGCCCAAGTTATTTGTTGTATTGCTTTGCTAGGCCTGCTTTAACAAAATAGCACAGACCAGGTGTCTTAAGTAATAGAAATATTTTTTTCAGAGTTTTGGAGATGAAGATATTGGTCAGATTGTTTTTCCCTGAGGCATCTCTCCTTGGCTCATAATGAACACCCATTGTGTCCTAACATGGCCTCATCATTGTTGTGTGCACATCCCCAGTTTCCCTCTCTGTCCTAATCTCCTTTTCTCCTAAGGACACCAATGAGCTTGGATCAGGGCCTACTCTAATGGGCTACACTTAATTACTTCCTTAAAGACCTTATCTTCAAATACAGTCATATTCTAAGTTGCTGGAGCTTAGGGCTTCAACATAGGATTTGGTTCTAAATGTATACATTACTTTGGTTCTAAGTCTTTCCTCAGAATTGTTAGTGTACCTTTGTTTTTAGTGCAGATATACAACATTGGGGTTTCAGAACAGGTTTGTGGTTGGTTTGTTCAGTTAACTTTTAATTTGAAATGGGACCTTGAAAACAAGAAACTTCCCATTTCAAAATAAAAGCAAAATACCAGATCATATTTATGTTTACATTGATTACATTTATTCTAAGCAATATACATGTTTAATCATAAGATGTTAACTAAATTTGTAATAACTATACTTTTTATTTATAACAAGAACATTAAAGAGTTAATGCAGAATCCTAAGAATAATCTAGTAGTCCCTGAGTTTTTCTTAAGTCTTTATCACGCTACAATTGAAGATGTTAAATTGAAGATGAGCCATTAAAATAACTGAGCTGGGCCTCCCTGGTGGCACAAGGGGTTAAGTGTTAGCACTGTGAAACTGTTGGCAGCCACTGCAGCATGAGTTCAATCCCCGGCCAGGGAGGTGACCCACATGGCGCAGCAGACCTCTGTTGTCTTTACCTGCTGCTCCCCTCAGCAGTGTATTTCAGTGGATCTGCCTCTTCTGCTCCCTACTCTGTCTCTGGTGAATCCTCACACTCCTGCACCTCTGGCCTACATCCCAGCTCTTGTATACATAAGTATATAAAATAAATCTTTAAAAATAAGTAAAATAACCCCCCCCCAAAAAAAAAAATAACTGAACTACAGTTACTATTTCAGTGGCTCTGCATTCTAGGCACATTTGACTTTAGTTTATCTACATACACGATTTAAAAGAGAAAAAAAATGCAGTTTTCTTTCTGTAATATGGAAAGTGAAAGTCTATTCTCTCAGTTCTTTTTAGTCTCAAAGTGTTAGTAACTGAGTGTGTTTCCAGGGATCAAGAAATCATTTTAGTGATTTTTATCTTTAAATTCCCAGCTGCTGTATGTTTGACTCCCCCCACTGTCCAAAGAATGGCACTACTCCATTTGTGTTTTTTAAAACATTTTGGAAGTGATAAGCCACAAATGCTAATTTGATGAAAAAAGGCTTTTCTACTTCTACTGATAATCATGTGTTCAAGTCCTTGTAAGATAGGGTGTGACCTGATGTCTGATTTGACTTGTACCATGGATAGTTATTTATATTGACTCTTTAAATCTTTGTGGTAGCTTTGGAACCTAGAACATTAACAATACTGTTTAAGTCTCTGTTGTCTTTGTAAGTGGCACATATGTTGTATTCTCAAAGTATTTCTGTCCACTCATGTCATATTATACCTTGAGATTGGGAAAGACTTTTTTTTAAGTGTAATACTTTGCTACGGTAGTTTTGATTTTCTTAATAAAAAAATTTTTTTTGCTTTAGGTCCTTCAGTAAAAACAAAAAGTACAATGAAAATAAATGTAAATAAATATTTTGAGCTATTATAAAGTTTCAAGTGATAACTGGTTTTATGTTGGCCAAGTTAAGTTGCAGATTTGCTTTCAGTCTGTGAGTTTATGTCAAAATATACTTTACTGTAAGTGTATGTACTGAGATAGCTGACAGTTTCCAGGACAACAGCTGAGAGGTTTTGGCACATTATTTTTTAAAAAAACTAAGTTTTACTTCATGGCTTTAGCAACACATAGATTCTGCTGCCAGTCTTTTTTTTTTTTTTTTTTTAAGATTGATTTATTTATTTGTGCATACAAGAACTGGCGTACAGGCAGAGGTGTGGGGGTTGAGAGGATTCACCAGAGACAGAGTGGGGAACAGAACAGGCTCTGCTGCCAGTCTTACAGAGATGTTTACCTCTAAGTTCTCTCTGGCAAAAAAAGTATGTTTTAGTGGCTTTCTGGGGAGGCCAACACTGGTATGTCATGTCCTGCTATGCCAGCCATTTGTGTTCCAAAATTGGCTTCTATACCCTTGAAACCCGGCACATGAGATCAGGAAGTTTTATATAACACCATCAAAGCTAGGACTCTAGCAGGAATGTTTTAAAAGGAAATATACAAGCAAATTTAATATAGCTTTGAGAGTCTATAAAATGAATGTCATCACTGCAAGCTTCATACTTGAGGCCAGTGGGCAACTTTTTTCATAAGATAAATTTTTAATAGATTCCAGGGGAGAATTTCAATTTTTGATTTATATAAAATCTCCTTTTTTAAAAAATGTCTATAGTTCATAGATAGATACATATATGTAACTTTTTATGTTAACAAGTAAAAGTGATTTCACTTCTTTCCTAAATTAGCTGGCTATAATAATTTAGAAGTTGCAGAGTATTTGTTACAACATGGAGCTGATGTGAATGCCCAAGACAAAGGAGGACTTATTCCTTTACATAATGCAGCATCTTATGGGGTAAGTTCTTTCATGTACCTTCAGAAAAACTATGAAATTGACAAAGTGGAAATCAGTATTGCAATTCAAAGGAAATTTAGTTTGACTTTCTCATTTCAAGAAAAGTAAATGAGAGTTAAAGAGATTAAATAAATAACTTCAAGGTTTCAATTCTGAATCTGTTATAATTTGTGTGTGATGTGCTGCACATTCATTTTATTATCTTCCGTATCACCTCTCTCTTACTCTCTGAGATGTAAGTGATTTATTTGTTGGTACCCAGAAAATCGCTTAGGATTCATAGGAATGTGTGGATGCATTGTTTTTCACTTATAATGGCCCTAAATGTTACAACTAGTATTGACCATCTTTAGTATCATTGCTTGAATAATTGAGAAGGTTGCTTGCTTGATGTTCAGCAGTTACATTACTTGAACAAATGAAAAATTGTCAAAATCAATTTAGTTCCCCTCCTGCACAGAATTCTTAACTATTTTCTAGTTTCTCAAGTTACTGAAATGCCTGCCATAATTTTCTAATCAACAGTCCTTTTATGATGTTGGGGAAAAGCACAGTTTTTCATTTTCAGAGTAAGTTTGAAAATGGAAAAAGTAGGTATATAGCTAGGTGCTTCTTAAGAACTAAAAGTGTGATAAAGAAATATTTCAGACTGTAACAGGAGTATTTTCTTTTACAGCATGTAGATGTAGCAGCTTTACTAATAAAGTATAATGCATGTGTCAATGCCACGGACAAATGGGCTTTCACACCTTTGCACGAAGCAGCTCAAAAGGGACGAACACAGCTTTGTGCTTTATTATTGGCCCATGGAGCTGATCCTACTCTTAAAAATCAGGAAGGACAAACACCTTTAGATTTAGTTTCAGTAAGTGATGGGCTCTTTGAAAACTCTCAATGCTTGGTGTATATAAAATGTCTTCATGGTGAATGTGGCAAAATTTGTTCTTTAGCCTAATTTAAATTTAGGACATCTTTGTGTTTAGAACATAATAAGTAAATGTAGATTAAGGAACAGTTATCAATGCCAAGTACTTACAGAAATAAGAAAAAGAAGTATGCAATGTAATTGCTTTACATTAATTGGGAAACAAAACAGTAGGCCTTCAGTGAGTGCTGTTATAGTATTTAAGGTGCAAAATAATATACCATGAGTTTTGGTGAATTTCGCCAACTGGGAATGTTGCCTTTAGGCTGCAGTCACAAAGCCTACTACAAGTACAGACTGCCCTTCCTCCTGTGCTTACCCCATTAAAACTGTTTATGAAACAAATTTGTTCCTCCAGTTCTCTATAGAAGTTCGTATTTTGCTCTCTATAGAAGTTCGTATTTTGCTTCCTCTTCCACTAAGGACATTGATCAAAGCAGTAAAGAGAAAAGGAGAATTCCTTTTGAAGTGGGAAATGGCGGGGGCCTTTTATATAGACTGCTTTCCACTGAGAGAGAGACCATTGTTCTGGTTACATTGAGAAGCTGATAGAATTCAGTTATATTGAGGTTAAGTAGATTTCTCAGCAGGCTGACAACCCAGCTATGTTAGCAACATTATTTCTTCAGGGAAATGTCTTTTCAGTTCCAGACTACCTTAGAAGTGAAATTTTGAACTATATGTTTGATCACAAGATACTGTTAAGTCTCAGTGAAGCAACATGCTCTTGAGAACCTTTAGAGTCAAAACCGGCCTGCCTTGGGATTCTGTCTCTACCTCTTGTAGTATGGTCTTGCAAGTTACCTAACCCCTAAGCCTCAGTTACCTCATTTATAAATGGGGATAAAATATATTCGGTTAAAATGAGAAATAAACAAGGTAATGTACTTAATCCTTAGCATGGTATAAGCTACATTAAAAAGTACCCAGTAAGTCGTATTAATATTATAAACAAATGTTATGTGCAAACTATGAATGTCATAAGAGTTCTCAGACAGGGAAGAAAAGGGTGAGGACTGGAACAGTCAGTGTAAATGATTAAAAATGAAAGCAAGTATGATTTAGGAAAGGTATATGTTGCTAATTAAACAGATTGATTACCAATAAATTTTGGTTTTTTTTCCATTCTAGTAGATTTGATTTAAATAATTATCTTTGTTACCCCTAGCCCCCTCAAAAAAATGTTCAGCTTTGAGGAACAAATATATCAGAGTATTTCCTGAGAAATATAAGTCATTCTGTGTGCTGAAGTTCCATGTGGGTTGAATTACTTCTTTCAATGCAATTGCAACAGTGTTAAAAGCGCTTAGCTTTTTAAATATTTCTGTAATTCATTTTCAGTATTTTCAGTCATGGTATCAATTTTTTTTTCATACTTTGCCACATTTAATAGTTTTGTTTTGATTCTTTGTGTCTTAGAAGAGATGTTCTAACTTCTTTTACATTTAATAACTTTAGCTGAATACTGCCTAATCATTTCTAGTGCATATATGCTGGGGTTTTATCATAATTTCAAATGCATTTTATTGAGTGGGGTAAATTTGAAAACTCTGGTTTTTGGCAGATTTCAACTCTCTCTAACATCTATCCTAGGCAGATGACGTCAGTGCTCTCCTGACAGCAGCCATGCCCCCTTCTGCATTGCCTTCATGTTATAAACCACAAGTGCTCAATGGTGTGAGAAGCCCAGGACCCACCACAGATGCCCTGTCTTCAGGTCCATCCAGCCCATCAAGTCTTTCCGCTGCCAGCAGTCTCGACAATTTATCTGGAAGTTTTTCTGAGCTATCTTCCATGGTTAGCTCAGGTGGAACAGAAGGTGCTTCCAGTTTGGAGAAAAAAGAGGGTGAGACATTATGCATAAATAACTTTTTAATTGGTAGTGTAACTACATATTTGTCATTTGGAATGCTAAAAAGGCATTTTTAACCTTTGATACAGCTATTAGTAACAGATTAATTAGTATAGCCTAAAGTCTTAGCCTTTTATTGTAGTCTCAGCGTTACTAATAGAACTCCCAAACACTCTCGTTCCAAGTTTAGACTTGAGTCTTATGCTGTTAACCAACTCATTATGCTTTTTGAAAGCTTTAGATATAATTATGCTTTTTTTAAAATTTAGAAGTCTCTTTTGTTGAGTAATTAATTATGCCTTTCTTTACCACTTTCAATGTATTTTTAGTTGTGAAATGCTTTTTTTAACCGCGTGTAAATGTTTTACCCCAAAATATCCAACTTCTTTAAAAAGGAAGGCAATATGCCTGCAATCTTCATAAAGCTGTTCTCTACCTTTTATCAATCAGAATTCAATATATCCTGTACAACATTGTGGAACTTACTTTCATAAACTTTTTTGTGAAGTAACTTACAGCCTCAAAGATAAACGCTTTTTTTTTCCAACTGATATGTAATTGATATACAATAAAATGTTAGTTTCTGTATATGAAAAAAAAATTTTTTTAAGATTTTTAAATTTATTTTTATGTATGTATACAAGAACTGGGGTGTAGGCCAGAAGTGTGCGGGGTTGAGGGGGGAGCAAAACAGGTGGATCAACTGAAATACACTGCTTAGGGGAGCAGCAAGTGAGGCAGGAGGGGTCTGTTGCACCATGTGGGTTATCTCCCTGACCAGGAATTGAACTCGTGTTGCAATGACTGGTGATAGCTTGATAGCATGGAGACCTTAACCCCTGTGCCACCAGGGAGGTCCCTTAGAAATTTTACTTTAAGGATACAGCTAAAAAAAATTTTAGTGAAGATTTATTCTTTTTTAATCTGAGAGTACCCCATTAACTCTTCTAATGTTGTTGGAATTTTATACCTTTTTTCAGTTTTTATTCAGTACTATTTCCCATGCAGCTATTTATATTTTGCTTCATCTTTACAGCCTCCCTATATATAGTAATATCACAAAACTTTGTTATAATGTTAATATACATTATACTGATGTGAATTTTTTTTTTGGCAATTTTCCAGTTCCAGGAGTAGATTTTAGCATAACTCAATTTGTAAGGAATCTTGGGCTTGAGCACCTGATGGATATATTTGAGAGAGAACAGGTGAGTAAATTGTTTTGCTTGGTTTGGTGTTTTATGGAGCTTCAAGGAAAAGTTGAATGTGCTCTGCTGAAATAGATTTACTGATTTTTTTTTTTTTGAGTTGGGGGCGGGGAGCTTCAGAAAATAAGTTACTTCAGTCTTGTACCCCTAAGGAATTATCAGTGTAATTGTAATCTTCAATAAGAACATAACAAGAGTTAAGTTTTTGACATAGGTTTTATAAATTCAGAGAAAGAAAAGATTACTGTAAACTAAATGGTCCAGGGAAAACTTGATGTAAGATGTGTAAATAAAACAGGGTTAAAAAGATGTCTTTAGTTTCGCAAAATGGGAATAATATATTTGAGGTAAAAGAGTTAGTTTATACAGTGGTCAGAAGAATCAGCATGGGGTTAGAGTCCAAAGAAGCTGTAAGTAGTTTAGATAAAGAGATAATGAAAAAGGAAAAATAATATGCCCCGAATATGGTGCATTTGGTATGCAATTTTGATTCTTATTGTGCTAAATGAAAATAATGTACGCTTGGTAGTTCATATGAGTCAGCATTCTGTTTAATTAGCTGCAACTTGTCATTTTCAGTTTATTTTCCTTTAATAACTGGTTTGCTTATATTTCTAAACTGTTCAAAATAATTTGAAGTAAATGTAGGACTCTTGTAAACTCTTGTACATTGTGAGGACACCAATATGTGAATGTCTACCAAATAAGTGAGTCTTCTAAATAGCTTTATTCTCTTTTGTAAGATCACTTTGGATGTATTAGTTGAGATGGGGCACAAGGAGCTGAAAGAGATTGGAATCAATGCTTATGGACATAGACACAAACTAATTAAAGGAGTTGAAAGACTTATCTCTGGACAACAAGGTATTTAATTTTTGAATCATTGCTATTGCCAGTTTAGCGGTTTGCATAAAGGTACCCCTCAACTTGCAAATTGATAAGTTAAAAATCTGTAAGAGTCTGCTTACTAGGAAGAACACCTAGAATTAAGTCTTAATTGTGCTACTGTTAAACTTCCTGAACTGCAGTTGTTAGCTGTGCACCTAAGTAAAATAGCTGGACTGTTCAAAAATTTGGAATTGCTTCAGTTGTTATTTCTGTTCAACTATTTTTTAAATTATTGCAGCTCTAAAATTGTACGATTCCAAAAGATCTGAACCATAGATTGTTTAAATATTAAAAGACTATATTTCAGGCCAGCACATAAATAATGTAAATCTCTCTTGGTGTAATAGCTAAATTCTAAATATTTGAGGTGAAAATACTTGGGAAACAATGTTGCAACTGAAGAAATTTAAAAAACAAAAATGACCTTTTTTTCTCCTAAATGTTCATATTTAAGGAAGATGCAAATTGCATTCAGCCAGCAGATGTTTATAATTCATATGTACCGGGTCCTAGGTTAAAATTTTTTTTTGTTTTTACATTCATCATTAAACTGAAGGAGTGATTTACCCTGTGATGAGAAGCTTGTTTAATTGAAATCCTGGCTTTACAACTGGGTTTGAAAAGAAACCTCCACTAACAAAAATCAAGAGAATTTCAGGGAAGAATGTATACTAGCCAGAGTAGGGCCCATTTGTTGGCAACGAATACACAGTACCTCTAAAAGTTAGATTGTTCAAGCTAAAGGATGCTTAAACTGGAATTTTGAGATTGGACCAATTAAAGGTAGATGTGCTTTAATTGCCTGGTAAGGATTAGAGCCAAATACTTAAAATGTAAAATAATCTTGGGTGTGTCTAGTATAGATAATGAGGTTTTTTTATAAGATACAGAGGAGGGAAAATCCGTGACTCCAAGGAACGTTAGTATACAGTATAAATAGCATCAAAAATAAAAAGGAACTAGAACCCTCAGTTGTGGACCAGTCTAGTAGATAGAATAGCAGTTACAATAGAGTAGTGAATAACAAGGGTTATTTACGAAAGAGGCAGTGTTATTCAATAAACATACCATAGAATCTGACATGCAGTTAGTAAGATGTGCTCAAAAGCTTAGAATACAAATGCACTGCCTCCAAGTGACAGAGATACCTCCATGCCACAACTGCTTCTGTACTCATTCTGATACATCTAGCTACAGTTGGGTAGGAACATTCATTCCTTTATGGAAGAGAAACATCATCACAGAGTCTGTGTCTGATGAGAACAGAAGGGTCACTTTCTTGCATAAAGTTAACACCTTCTTCATTGGAAAGATTATTGCTCCCTTGCAGTCTTAACCCTTTGCATTCCACTGTCCCCTCTCAGGGGACATTGGTAGCCTATGTCGAGTGGTTCGGAGTGCAAAGGGTTAACCTTTATTCAGTGAAGTCAACAGGTGATTTGTCCTAATCTTTCAGCACTGATAAACCTCTTCATGGGGTGGTCTGAAAATGCCTTGGTCCTTATTTTTTTTTTAAGTCCTTTTTCTGTAAAATATTCTCCTCTATCTGGGCTCTTTAATTCCCATAGACTTTGTAATGCAGACTTTCTTTTAAAAGTTACCAGAGTTTGGCATGTTAGCAGGAGTTACTCATCAGAAATCAAAACTAGAGTAGTGCTCATAATCTCCAGAGGCAAACTACTATGCATTGACTCCCTACCTAGAAAACAGCAAGTTTTGAAAATTGCGTTACAAATATATGAAGAAATTCTGTTTAAAAAGCTTTGTGAGAGTGAACATACAAAAATATGACTCTTGACCATTAACATTTAGAAAATACAGCAAATTCATTGCTGAATTAAATAATTTATTATGGGTTAGAATAAGCATTTAGTAGTTAATAAACTTTACTGACAGTCTAGGATTGATTTAAATTGCCTGAGGCTGTATAAGTACCTGCCATTATTCTTCCATATACTTAGAAAAAATAAAGGGAGGGCCTCCCCTGGTGGCGCAGCGGTTGAGCGCTGCAGTTGAGCGCTGGGTTGCAAGGCTGCCTGCAGCCTCTGCAGCTCCAGTTCGATCCCCGGCCACCAGCGAGGGTCCCACAAAAAAAAAGAAAAGAAAAAAGAAAGGGACCAGATGCTAAGAGGCATGTGTAGTGAGGAAATAATTTGAAGAAGAAAATATGTGATAAATTCAATTACAGGAGATAAAGAATAGAAAAATTTTCTGAATTTTCCCCACACAACCCTTAAGACTTGTTGGGTCAAAAATTAGTAGTCTAAATGCAGTGTTATGATTTGCATCCTGAACTGAAAAAGGATATTAATTAGTGGGAAAAACTGGTGAAATCCAAATAACATCTTTGATTTAATTAATAAGTTATGGCAGATGTACTGTGGGAAGTTGAGGGAAAATACACTGAAGCTCTTTGTACTATATCTCAACTTTCCTATAAATCTAAATCATTCCAAAGTAAAGTTTTTACAAATTGGTACCAAGCATCAGATAAATGAGGTGAATATTTTCAGTTGATAATGTTTTATTGGCAATGTGTTTTTACCTTCAAATTTCATTTGATAGGTCTTAACCCATACTTAACTCTGAACACCTCTGGTAGTGGAACAATTCTCATAGATCTGTCTCCTGATGATAAAGAATTTCAATCTGTGGAGGAAGAGGTATGTTCTTATACCTAAGAATAATGTTGGTTCAATAACTAAATTTCCAGATCCACTTGAACATAACTTTTAATTGTCCATAACTCTTTCCTGATTGAAAATGTTCTAAATCAACATTCTAAAAATCAATACTTTTAAGGTATCTTCCCTCGGTAAATATTAATTTTAGTGACCTGATTCAATACTACAATTAATACTAACAGATTTCTAACAAAATGCCTGATGTTCCCTTCTGTCATGAAGGCAGTTGCAAAACCCATTAACCTCAGACAAGACAGAGAATATGTTACTAGGAAATTTTTCTTACAGCTTGCCTTGCATACTTGGATCCACTGAAATCTTTGAATAGTGCTGGCACTTTAAAGACCATCTACCCTATGTGTGTGAGTTCAGCACAGAAATACAAAGTTGAGTGAGACTTCTAGAGCTTAGGAAACCAACTGTCAATGAAATACAAATTGTGTTTTATTGGACAAAAACAATGGGAACAAGTAAATTATTGTTTGTTTTTTTTATTGTGCCAAGTGGTTAGCTTGGTATGTTTCGGTCACCTGTGCATTCATTTGATTCTTTTTCTTAAGTTTGCATTATATAGTTCACCTATAAATGTTTTTGGGTTGACTGTACTCTAGAAAACAGTACTCATAAACTTACAGAACTCATTCTCTTTTATTTATTTATTTATTTATTTAATTTTAACATTTATCTTTTTTTTTTACATTTTTTTAGATATTTGCTCCCCCCACCCCATCAGATTGAGTCCCCCTAGAATTTCCTTCCCCAAGGCACCCGTGCACCATCACCACAGTCCCCTGTGCTCCTCCCTCCCTCCCTCTCACCCCTCTCCCTCCTCTTCCCCTGCAGGATGTCTCTGGTTTATAATTGTCTGTTTTTGCTTTATTGTGTTTTGTACTGTTAATTATTATTTTTTTTACACTGATGTCTTATTTGGTTCCCCTATATTCTTTTTCCTTCTGGCTTATTTCACTGAGCATAATTCCTGCTAGCTCCATCCGTGTTGCTGCAAATGGCATGAGTTTATCTTTTTTGATTGCTGAATAATATTCCATTGTGTACCACATCTTCTTGATCCAGTCATTTATTTTTGGGCATTTGGGTTGTTTCCAGGTTTTATCTATTGTAAATAGTGCTGCAATAAACATACGTGTACAAGTGCTCTTTTGAATCACTGTTTTTGTGTCCTTTGGGTAGATCCCTAGTAGTGGAATTGCCAGATCGTAAGGTAGCTCCATTTTTAGTAGACTGAGGACCCTCCAGACAGCTTTCCACCGTGGCTGGACTACTTTGCACTCCCACCAGCAATGTAGGAGAGTTTCTTTTTCACTGAATCCTCGCCAACATATGTTGTTGCTTGTTTTTTTTGATATGTGCCATTCTTACTGGTGTAAGGTAGTATCTCAGTGTGGTTTTGATTTGCATTTCCCTGATGATAAGGGATGTTGAACATTTTTTCATATGCCTGTTAGCCATTTTCATTTCCTCTTTGGAGAAATGTCTTTTGAGTTCTTCTGCCCATTTCTTGACTGGATTGTTTATTTTGTTTTTGTTGAGCCCTGTGAGTTCTTTGTATACCTTTGTGATCAGTCCCTTATCAGTTGAATGGAGTGCAAAGACTTTTTCCTAATCAGTGGGGTGTCTCTCTGTTTTGGTTAATGTCTCTTTGGCTATACAGAAGCTTTTCAGTTTGATGTAATCCCAAGTGTTTATCTTTGCCTTCACTATCACTGCTTTGGGTGATGAGTCTTTAAAGATGTTTTTGAGATGTATGTCTTGTAGTGTTTTACCTATATTTTCATAGAACTCATTCTTTAAACAGCATAAATAGTAAAAATTCATTTTGTATTCTCAAGAGTAGAATCTTAGGATCAGGAGTCAGAAACGACATAAAAGTTTACGTTCACATATTTTAAATTGTTTTCCCATCAGATGCAAAGTACAGTCCGAGAACACAGGGATGGCGGTCATGCAGGTGGAATCTTCAACAGATATAACATCCTCAAGGTAATAAGTTAGTGCTGAGACATAACCCCTTGCGCCACCAGGGAGGCCCCTGTTTTAAGTCATTCTAGTCAGTCCTAACACTTTATTGGTATTAGATACTGTTCTCGGGAGCTTTTCCTGTTTTGCTATGTTTTTCTTGAGCTTTAGCAAGAAAATTTGCATATACTGCTTGAGATGTATAATGATTTTGCATTAACTATAATAATTATAAAAGTATGACCTAGAGTTAAAATGTGGCAAATGTCTAATACCTAAATTTTTTTTTATTATTTAATACATACAAAACTGGGGTCTAGGCCAGAGGGACAGGGGGTGAGACTATTCACCAGAGACCGAGTGGGGAGCAAAACAGGCAAATCTACTGAAATACACTGCTGAGGGGAGCAGCAGGTGAGACAGGAGAGGTCTGCTGTGCCATGTGGGTTGGCTCTCTGGCCGGGGGGTCGAACTCATGCCGCAGTGGCTGGCGATAGCTGGATAATGCTAAGACCTTAACACCTGTGCCACCAGGGAGTCCCCTAATACCTAAATTTTAAACTCCAAAGTCAACAGTATCAAATCTTTCAGCTGTTCTGTATCACTATTTCACAATAATATGCTATCATGAATGTAATATTAGATGTCATAATTGAGAGTTAATGAATACTAAAACTTTATTGAGATTGCTATGCTTATACTATTAGAAATTACATGATTTAAAACAAGTACATGTTCAGGAAAGTTTCAAGCTCTGGGAGCCTCATTTTTATTACTTTATATCATAGTATGTCATAAGAATGACATCTTGAGGTTTCCACTCATGGAAATATATATAATAATTTTTAATAATGAAAAATATTTCAATGTTTAAAGTTTCTCTTTTTGTTGTTTTTTTTTGTTTGTTTGTTTTTAACATAAATGAGATCTATTTATGCCAGTTGTGCTTCTTGATTACTTCTGTGGCAATATTTTGAGCAAAGATTGACACCACTAGTTTCCAGATGTGCTGTTGGACCAGCAGGGGGCAATAACACCTTCAAACACCACATTTTAGTTCTAACTCTAGGTCATATTTCTGTAATTACTATAGTTAATGGGAGGAGGAGAATACACTCCTCTTTCAAATACAGTACGTAGCATGTCTGACTTAGAGGTATTTTAGTAATAATTCTAAATAAATGAAAATAGAAGTATTTTAAAATCTTTCTTGACCTTCACATGTGGCCTTACATAGTTGTTTGTGGGGTTTTTTTTTTTTTTTTTGGTGTTTTTTTTTTTTTTTGTTTTTGTTTTTTTGTTTTTGTTTTTGGTTTTTTAGATTTATTTATTTATTTATGCAAGCACTGGGTACAGTCAGAAGTGCGGGAGGGTGAGAGAATTCACTAGAGCCAGAGCGGGGAGCAGAGCAGGCAGAAGGACCCAAGTACACTGCTGAGGGGAGCAGTGGGCGGCAGGAGAGGTCTGCATGCCATGTGGGACCCTCCTCCGGTGGCCGGGGAGCAGCCAGGAATCGAACCAGCGCTGCAGAGGCTGCGGGCAGCTTCGCAACCCAGCACTCAACCGCTACGCCACCTGGGAGGCCCCTTACATAGTTTTATTTATCCTTTGAAATTTTTGATTTCCAAAATGTTACTTACATTTCTCTATGGTTAGACAAAGTATTTTTAGTTGATTAAAATAACACAGTTTACATCTCAAGGAAAAGTTTTGCCTTTTTATTACTAAGTATGTGGTCCATTTTTGGTTTAAGTGAACAAGTAAATATTATGACCTGAAGATTTGACTTTTTGGTTGTTTTGTTTCTTGGGTGCTATTGTTTATAGATTCAGAAAGTTTGTAACAAGAAACTGTGGGAAAGATATACTCACAGAAGAAAAGAAGTTTCAGAAGAAAACCACAACCATGCAAATGAAAGAATGCTATTTCATGGTAAGATTCCATACCCCACCACCACCTCCTCCACATTAGGATAGTTTTTGATTAGGTATGAAACATTAATGTATTTATGCATTCTTCAAGGCATTTTTTTTTATAAACCTGATTCTTGCAAATTTTACATTCATAATCATATTTTTAGCTTCCTGGATGTGTATGTTTTACAATGGATGATTTATAAATAGGTTTACCATAAAGTTTATAGCAAAGATAAACAGCTCCAGTCTATACCTTCATTTGTCCTTGATAGCAGAAAATTATCACAATCCTGTGAAACAGTGGCTATAGTAGACTGAAATGGTGTGTAATATCTGAATAAACTTCTCATTCCAAAACCCTGGATATTAGTAATAATTTGGCACAAAGCATAATATATATTTATGTATTAACTTGATGGTTATAATGAGTGATTTTTCTGTTTTACAATAAAGAAGGCTTGGATTTTTCAAAATTAATGCAAATAAATAAGTCTGTTCTTCACTATTTCTGTAAAGTGGAATTCATTGTATTTTCCTGATTGTGAAAAAGTAAATAGACATCATTATGAAACTCTTGGTTCTGGGTTTGTATAGATTTGAAGTATAGAATTTCAAACTGCAGCATTGGTCAAGTTATCTTCTTGTTTCTCTAGTTGAATCTGTGTCCTTATTTTGGCATCTAAACTACCATCCAATAGAAACATTAATTGATATTAACAATTCTTCTAAAATTGTTCTTTATTTTAAAGTAGTGAGCTGACTGTTAGCATGTTAATCTTGTTTTTTTACTTTATTGTGATGGTTTTTAAGTTTAAGAATTTAGTTTTTGAAAGTTCTTAGTTTTTATTTTTTTTCTTCTTTGCTAATTTTGAATTGTTGTTACCCACCTATATGTATTTTAGGGTCTCCCTTTGTGAATGCAATTATCCATAAAGGCTTCGATGAAAGGCATGCCTACATAGGTGGCATGTTTGGGGCTGGAATTTATTTTGCTGAAAACTCTTCCAAAAGCAATCAGTATGTATATGGAATTGGAGGAGGTACTGGGTGTCCGGTTCACAAAGACAGATCTTGTTACATTTGCCACAGGTAAGAGATTACTTGGTCTCATTTATTTTGGTAAGACTAAGTAAAACTGGTTTTTTGAGAAATTTGGGGAGCAAGGCATTGCCTTGTACAACTTAAAAATCCAGGCTAGACATGTTTCAGGTTGCTTTTGGCCCTCTCACCAGTTGTACTAATAGCTAATATTTATTAATTGATTTGTGTAGGCCAACCACAGTTCTAAGCACTTGACCTATTTAACTCAGTCATTAGAACAGTTGGTGCTTTAAAACTTAATGAGTAGAAAATACCATTGCACAGGAAACAGACTTTCTTATAACCCTTGAATATTACAGTATCTTGGCATTACTGGCCAAGAAAATTAATCATTTCATGGCACTGCATGAGGGAGTCTTTCTTCCTCTGTGATATGATTCTATTCTTCAGTTTGTGATACTACTACTCCAGGAGTTAGAATAAACCACATCAATCCCTTTAGAAATCACATTATTATCGGGCCTCCCCGGTGGCGCAGCGGTTGAGCACTAGGTTGCGAGGCTGCCCGCAGCCTCTGCAGTGCCGGTTTGATCCCCAGCTGCTCCCGACCACCGGAGGAGGGTCCCACATGGCGCGCAGACCTCTCCTGCCGCCTGCTGCTCCCCTCAGCAGTGTACTTCGGTCCTTCTGCCTGCTCTGCTCCCTGCTCCGGCTCTGGTGAATTCTCTCACCCTCCCGCGCTTCTGACTGCACCCAGTGCTTGTATAAATAAATAAATAATTCTTTAAGGGAAAAAAAAGAAAGGATACCGCAATTTGTAAAATCTGCATTTCTTTAAAAAAAAAAAAGAAATCACATTATTATCAAGTAACTACTTTCCACTCTTACTTACTGTGGTTATAAATTAGTTGTTAAAAATCATTCAAATAACTTGGCCCTAATTGATAAAATCCTTAGGTGAATTATATTTCCCCACTTGAAAAATCAAGTAAGATTAATTAAATTTATTCTATAGTTGGGCACTTCATTACTTATCAAACATTACCAAGCTTCAGAATCACCTAGAGAGCTTATTAAAATGCACATTCCTAAGCTCCACCTCATTGTATTGATAAGTACAGGGAACATCCTCTAAAAGATTTTAAGCAAAAAAGTGACAGAGTCCAATTGGTGGCGGGGGTTGTTTTTTGTTTTCTTCCTAAATCACTGGTTGCTTGGATAATAAATAATTTGGGCAGGAATTAGAAGAAAGACAAGACGACTAGTTCAGAGGCCATTCTTTTAAGTCAGGTATAATTTTTGGTGATTTGGACTTAATGGTGGCAGTAGAATTAGAAGTGAATGGATTTCAAATATATAAGATTTTTTTCAGAATTTAGAAAATATCATTGAAGTGGTAAATTTTTTCATTAATAAGATTAGAAAACATTCTTACTAAGTTCTGTTAAGGGTGAAGTGATAAAAACAATTTTAAGTGTTTATGTTTAAGTGCATTTAAAAACTTACACAGTATTCACAAATAGCCATAAACTGCCCGTCTTCAGAGAGATCTTTTCCTTTTCATGTAATAGGCAGCTGCTCTTTTGCCGAGTAACCCTGGGAAAGTCTTTCCTGCAGTTCAGTGCAATGAAAATGGCACATTCTCCTCCAGGACATCATTCAGTCACTGGGCGACCCAGCGTAAATGGCCTAGCATTAGCTGAATATGTTATTTACAGAGGAGAACAGGTATTTCAGTTTTATTTGTTCATCTTCAAAAATGCTGAAGAGCGGTATTTTAATCTTTTTTTAATGAATCGGTTAAATTGGCAGAGTATATTGGCTTAAGAACTAGATTTTCTTTCCTTTTAACTTTAAATAATTTCAGACTTAGAGGAGTTGCAAAAATAGTAAAAAGAATTTGCAAGTTTTCCTGGGAAACGTTTATCCGTGTTTTCCAAATGTTAACATTTTATCAGTCTCTTATCATTCTCTTCCTCTCATTCCTCCCCATCCCCACAGCACATTTTTTTCTGAACTGGTTGAGAGCAACTTACAGGCATGTTCCTTTAACCCTAAACACTTCAATATGTATTTTCTGAAAAAGACATTTTCTTAAAATTATCAAAATCAAAAAATAAATAATAAAAACTTTAGGAGAAAAAAAATTACCAAAAGGAAAATATTAATATTATATAAAACCTACAGGCCTTTTTCAAATTTTGCTAATTATACTAAATCTTTTTTTTTAACTGAAAAATATAATTCATTAGAATCCTATATTTAGGGTCTTCCTGATGGCGCAAGGAGTTAAGTGTCAGTATTATCAAGCTTTTGGCAGCCACTGCAACATGAGTTCGCTCCCCAGCCAGGAAACTAACCCACATGGCACAGCAACCTTCTCCTGTCTCACCCAGTGCTCCCTCAGCAGTGTATTTCAGTGGATCTGCCTATTCTGCTCCCCACTCTGTCTCTGGTGAATCCTCTCTCCCCCAACATCTCTGGCCTACACCCCGGTTCTTGTATGCATAAATAAATTAAAAAATAAAAGAATCCTATATTTAATAGTTAATCTAGCTGTAGCAAAAAAAATAAAAGTATACCGCCTCTAATGACAAAGACCCAGTCAAAAGCATCTCTAGAGTAGGATTCTTAACTAAGGATATGTATCAGAATCCCTCTGTTATTAAAAAAGACAAACAGAACTCATGGTAGACCTGTTGATTCAGAATCTAAGGGGCTGGTATCAAGGTAAGGATGTTTGGATGCCCCTAGATGATTCTGATCCATAACACTTAAATTAGAACCTCTCCCTAAAGATTAGGAATCTTTATGGAAAACCTTTCAAAAAAATTATTAACATTTGACTTAATCTTTCTCTTCCAGGCTTATCCTGAATATTTAATTACTTACCAGATTGTGAGGCCTGAAGGTATGGTCGATGGATAAATGTTTTAGGAAACTAACTCCACTGAACATAAAATCATCTAAGCAGCTGATGACCTCTTAAGTTTTACTTCTTTTCTGGGAAAAATCACCTTGTCTACAAGCCTGTGACAAAAGGATAAAAAAATGTGAAAGAAGCTTAACATTCTGACTTGATAAAGCTTTAATAATGTACAGTGTTTTCTAAATATTACCTGTTTTTCAGCACTTTAACAGATGCCATTCCAGGTTAAACTGGGTTTGTCTGTACTAAATTATAAACAGAGTTAACTTGAACCTTTTATACATTATGCGTTGAGTCTAACAGAAACTGTAATCCCTCCACAGAACTCATTTTACTAATACAGTACTGTGTTTCTTTAAAACACAGCATTTACACTGAATACAGTTTCATTTGTAAAACTGTAAATAAGAGCTTTTGTACTAGCCCAATATTTATTTACATTGCTTTGTAATATAAATCTACTGTTGTAGAACAGCAGCGGTTTACAAATTTTTTTCATAGTATTGCTCATCTGTACTTCATCTTACATTATCATGATTGGGTGATCTTTACATTTGATTCCAGAGGCTATGTTGAGTTGTTATCAGAGACTTGGTCATTTGGGAAAGATTGATTTATCAGATTTAATTTTCTGATAAAAGTGTGTATCTCATTTATCCTTTCCCATTTAGGAACTTGCTTTATGAATACTCTGGGGATTTAATTTGTGATACCTTTGAATGTACAAAACACATTCCAAAGAGCTCTAACTGTAGGTTTAAGAAGCCTCTTTACTGGCCTCAGACTCTGGGTTTTGCTTTGGAAATTTTTCTCATATCATAAAAATCAGAGCAAGTGCTCCTATTTTTTAGAGAGGCTAAATCCTGCCACTGAACAATTAATGGTGTGTGTGTGTTTTTTTAATGGAATGTAAATAGGAAGTTAAATTGCAGAAATGAGAAGGGTAATCCTGAATAATTTTCAATCTATTCTAATTACCTTAAATCTAAAGGGGGAAAAAATAGCAAATAGGAGTGTCTAGTTTTTTGTCATGCTTTTTTTTCCCTATTCTTTTTTCTTTCCTACTGTTAGCCAGTCTATCCATTGCAGGTAAGCTCAACACAGAACCATGAGATGTGGGCGTCTCTGTTCTCTCCTGCCCTCCTGAGTGGGCAGGTGCAGAGATAGGGGTGCTTCCTGCTGCTGGGTTGCCTCCTGATACCTTATGCCCAATGGGAATTGTACTTTCACTTTGTACACCATGTGATGACCAGGCTTGTATTCAGTTTGGCAGCTGTGGAGAGGAATGCTGTCCCACAAAATGCTATCCTGTACTATTTTCTAATGTAAAACTGTCTTTTCAATGACGTATGTTAAGGCATCTTGGTACAAAGACATGCATTACCACTTGGTAGTCTATTTGTTAAAGGAAGATTTTTACCCCCTTAAAGTGTTTTTAATGAGAATGTTCCCCTTCATTCTCTGTACCACTTTACCTTTGTTTTACATTTTATTCAGTCTTTAGATTAACTGGCCTTTTGCAGTAAGTTGTACATAAAGTGCTAGAAAATCATGTTTCTTGTCTTGAGTAAATCAGAGTAAATGCATATCTGGAGTTGTTTCTTTGATGTAAATTGTGATCTTTATTTAGGAAGTCAGTTCCTGATCTTGAAGTGCTTTTATACAACTAATTATTGCAAATGTGATGCTAAAGTCATTTTTGGGAACACAAATGGAATATGCCAAATTTTGTATGATTTTTCAGGTTCTGGAAGTTTCCAGGTTTTATAATTAGATGATAATGAGATGAATTAATGAAGTTTATATTTACATATTGTCTCTCAACATTTAGCCCATATTACGCTCCCTATAAGTGAATCTGGAATTGCTTATCATGTAAAACCATCATGGTCTATGAGTTTACAATTTTGCAGCCTGTGTTGTTTCATCTAATCCATTGCTTAATTAGTGTGTTGTTTTTCTATGAATAATTATATTGTGGTTAATATGTTAGCATGGCAATATTTTCAGGTAGATTGTTGGGAGCTCAAAGGGTTGGGGGGATTGGGATTTTTTTTGGAATTTTTGCATGAAATATCTTACTTTATAATGATGGGATTGCTTTTTCTTTTGTGATTTTTGTTTTTTTTTTTTTTTTTGAGTGAGATTTAACTTTTTGTGTGAGTAGTATTGTTATATCTGTCTTGAGTGTTTTATTTGTACTGTATCACATTCCATACCCTCATTTAATTCTTAATAAACTGTTCACTTGCTTTTCTGGGTAGCATGGTAATTACTGAAATAGTATAAATGTGTTGAATGGTCTTTGAGAAAATAGATTGATTACAATAAACCGCAATTGCAGGAAAACATTGTAGTTCTGAGTCTATAATGATAAAAAGAGTGCAGAGTTTAAAATAATGTTGTGACCATACCTTCTCAGATACTTTAAGATGAATGTAGCTGTAAGGTGCTTTTAGGCATGTAGTCCATCCATCTCAACTTTTAGCAAACTTTAAAGCTCATTTCTGGGAAATCTATATTCTTGACTTATAAAAAGGAGTATTTTTGTGTTCTGTGTCATAAAAAAAATCCTTTATAAGCTTTTAAGTCTTAGTGGTATTTATTATTCTTCAGAAAGAGTAATGTATTTTAGATTTCAGTGTGCCAGGTGTCCTTGTATATGTGATCAGTTTTCTGCTTTCCATAAGATGATAAATAACCCATAAGTCATTTGAGTTTGGAATATATATCAGCAGCTCTATCTTACTGCTTTAGTGAAAATTGTTTGCTTGCAGTTTCTTAAGCATGCATGTCAGTGTGTAATGTGATCCATTTGTTTGCAGGTGATGGGGAAAGAAAACATGCAAATAAATTTCCCAAACTTTTGTGATGATTATTTCTGACTAACCCTTTACCTATCATGCTGTCCTGCCAGAAGACTAGAGTAATGGAGGCAATAGGTAGTAGTCCCCATTCTTCACCAGAACTGTCAGGTTTTTATAGTTAGACTGTAATGAGGGAATTTTTATTATCTACTGAATCTCCACTACCACTACCCTTTCCATGCTTACTAGCTTAGGCATGCCATGAGCTAAAATATCTAATTACATCTTCTTATAAAGTTTTTGTTCTCCCCATGCAAGCCAGCAGTATCAGAAGTTTCTTCTCTATTTTTCACAGATGTACATAAAATGGTTTGCCAGTGGGCCATAGAGTATTGCTACACAGGAGTGGCCTGCAGGTGGGGTTGGTCTGCAGACTATTTGTTACCAGCCCAGAGAAAGCTAAAAATAAAAATTGAGGGGAAATTGACATTGCTGCAATGTTTCTAATTTCTTCAACAAAAATAATTGGTCTGCAATGAATTGGAAATTAATGGAGAAAACAGAAATTATCTGTTTTCACAGATAATTTGAATGGTATAAGGAAAATAATCTGCTTACATAGGACATCCTGACATGTAGTAGTTCCTCAGAAAATTTTTCTTGAGTGAATAAATAATGATTAAGTGACTGGGCTCTAAGGTCAGATGAATCTCGATTGAGTTTTACCCTACCCCTTGCCAACTGTGTAAAGTTGAACAGTTACATAACCTTCATAAGCTTTGCAGTAGCTACCTCACAAGGTTGTTGATAACGAAATTATTTTCTTTGGGTCCACTAGTATTATATTTGGAATTACAGGTTATTATAATTAATATTATTTTTCTGAATGTTCCAGGACTAGTGGTTGAATATAGTCCTGGAGAGACATGAGACTATAATTTTAGAGCAACAAGATGTATTAGCCACTGATCACTTTGTTTAAATGAAATCTTAAACTTGAAATGTAAGGCATATAAATCCCTAGGTGCCTGAGGATCTCAGTCTGAAAAGTACTGATTTGGAAAGCACACAGTATAAATTCCGGGCGGGGTAGCAGGGAGGGACATACCCACAACCCAGGCTGTGTCATATTACTACAGTGTAGAAAGAACAAACCACTCAAATGTACCCATTTTCAAAAATCCAAAACGTTCCTTTGCAAGCACAAGTCAGTAGACACAATCTTGGAGGCTTAGTCCCTCAAACTTATGCAATAAGAATGTTTAAAATAACAGGGAAAGGGTTAAAAGAAAGCATAAAAACCATTAGAAAAGATGATACTGAAAAAAGACAAATCTACTTGATTTGAAAAGCTATGTTTTTTGGAACTAAAAATATGCATAATTAATGAAATTTAAAGCTGTAGTTGAAAGATGAAACTACAGATACAGGGCCTCCCTGGTGGCGCAGGTGGTTGAACACAGCGCTGTGAAGCTGTCCGCAGCCTCTGCAGTGCCGGTTTGAACCCCGCCGGCCGCAGAGCAACCCACATGGCATGGCAGACCTCTCCTGTCTCGCCTGCTGCTCCCCTCAGCAGTCTATTTCAGTGATCTGCCTGTTCTGTTACCCACTCTGTCTCTGGGGAATCCTCTCACCCTCCCGCACATGTGGCCTGTACCCCGGTTCTTGTATAAATAAAATAAATCTTTAAAAAAAAAAAAAAACGAAATCAAATGAGGTTATATAACTTTTGGGAGACAGCTTGAGAACAAAAGAGTTAAATTTTATTGATTGAAAAGCAGGTTAGGGGCAAAGAAATGTGGGCCTCCCTGAAATTCATTGACCAGTTACAGGCTTTCATATATGAAGAGGTTTTACTTAAGGTAACAAGTTTTGAAATTCTGGGTAGCCCATTTCTGTATTTTCAGTCTCTTGGCTCTTGCTGGCCTTGGAGCTCAATTCGAGGTTTGTCAATAATCCTCCGGTTTCAGCTGTGTCTATAAAAGCAAGTTTTAGAGGAAAGTTTAGATTTGTTGTTTTTAGTGGTGGTGATGTTTTTTCCCCTCTCTTTAGTGCTCTTAGGGCCTGGGACCCATTTAACCATTCAGCCACCATTACCATAACTGGGTAAGGACTCTCCTAAGGTCAGCATTGCTCCCCACCCCAGTCATCTTGCAGGTTCAGGCAAGGAGCTTTATGTTCCTAAAGGCAGAAAACTGCTACTTGCTTTCAAAAAAGCTTGGATTGAAGAGGAAGTTAATGAAAATCCTAGCTGTGCCTGCCTCATTACCTCCCCCTCTTGAAGCACACGCTGGCAAGGATGTTTTTACTTAGAATCCCTAATCAGCTGAATTTTAAACTGACCCATTTGAGGAACAAATGGATTCTGGATGAAGCTGTAATCCAGAGTTTAAAACTGATTTCTGTTGGCGGTTGCAACCTCACATACACTATTTGTCAAGGGGGGAATAACAGCCTTCTAGAGGAGTGTTCTGTCTCAGAAAGGGTAGTGTTTCTGTTCTGACCGCTGAATAAAGAGAATGAATCTAGGCAAAAATGACCTGGCTGAAGTTTAGTAGATTTTAATATAAAAAGGTTAGCAGATTCCAGTCCAAGTGAATATAGTCAATTTGTATTTATAGACGGGGATTAAATAAACTAATCTGACGGGAGTCTGTGCAGGCAGTTGTTTGGGAGCAAGATAGATCCATCTGCATGCAAAGAACAATGAGTGAATGAGGATCCATGGCTCACTGGGCAGGGGGCATAGGGGAGACCACCAGTCCAGATAATCAGACATTCACATTTCCCACTGTTTTGTTCTATTGTATCCAAATGTGAGAAGCTGCTTTCCAATCCTTCACATACAAAGCTCTTTATTGGACTTTACTGAGGCATGATCCCAGCTGTTTTACACAAACTGCCAGCTTCTGAGGGAGTTTTGCTTGATGGTGTCTGGCAGCTCGACTTTGCCCCTGAGTAGATTTATGAGCTGTGAAAGATGGTCAAATTAACACCCTAAGCATTCCTGATAGGATTAGAGGGTCAGAGACATGCCAGCATTTGCATACCTCCCCGATGTAGCACACCATCTTTGTGTCTTCCCAGCCCTTCAGGGAGGAGTTTGGAGAGGGTGAGTAGGAGGTGATGCCATACACCCCTCTCCCAGATAGCAATACAAAGAATCACCCTGCGATTCCAGATGATGTGATTCGGTATTTAACATTCTCTAAGGGCAGTGTCTCCCAATCAAAAGGACTAAACTGAAGGGGTAAATGCAATCCCTTTTCAGGACTGGATACGTCCATGGCTCCCCAAGGAGAGAACAAGTAGTCGTGGTTTCTTTGGTGGGACTGAAACCTCCAGCCATCCTACATAGGATTGGATGTGGACCTTAAAACAACCTCTTAATCAACATTAACTACTGATTGTTCTGATTGTAGTGGTAAAGTATAGCCACTGTAGAAAAGACTGATAAATACAACAAAGTAAAACTTACTCATCATCCTATCACTTGAAAGAGTTTACTGTTAACACTGTGATATATTTATTTACTATCTGTTTCAATGCATGTAGATTGGTAATTTGTTGTTTTGCTTCTATAAAACCAGAGCATATTGCTTAATCTTTTGCAATTATATTTGATTATATAATAAAGTGATTATATTTGAATATTATATTCCAATATAAATATACATATTTACTATGTATTCAAAAGTATTTCCCCCATGTTACTATACATATAGAGATATATAGATAATATATATCTATATATAGATCATCTTTTTTGGAAAAGACTATTTAATGATTGCATAGTATTCCATCATATAGAATAACATGTCTTAACATAGGATACATTAGCAAAAGTAATCTATTTTACTTAAAGGGAAATGGTGCAAGAACAAGCCTGTGCCACAGAAACAAGATTCAGTATTAAGATGCTCCTGAAATTGCATAACCAGCTACTGATACATTATAAAGTTAAAGTAAGTAATTAAGGGCCTCCCTGGTGGCGCAAGGGGTAAAGCACAGCACTATGTATCACAGCCTCTGCAGCACTAGTTGGATCCCCCAGCCGGCCAGGGAGCTACCCACATAGCGCAGCAGACCTCTCCTGTCTCACCGGCTGCTCCCCTCAGCAGTGTATTTCAGTCTGCCTGTTCTGCCCCACTCTGGTGAATCTCTCATGCCCCACGCCTCTGGCCTCTACCCCAGTTCTTGTATGTATGAATAAATAAATCTTAAAAAAAAACAAACTGCTCAATACCAATTTTATCTATCAAATTTGCAAAAAAAATTTTTTAATATTTATGGATTGATGCAGCCTTTTATTTTTTTAATTTTTTTTAAGGATTTATTTATTTATTTATTTATTTATTTATACAAGCACTGGGTACAGTCAGAAGCGCAGGAGGGTGAGAGAATTCACCAGAGCCAGAGCAGGGAGCAGAACAGGCAGACTGACGAAATACACTGCTGAGGGGAGCAGCAGGAGCCACAGGAGAGGTCTGTGCGCCATTTGAGGTCCTTGCCTGGCTGCGGGGGATCAAACCGGTGCTGCAGAGGCTGTGGGCAGCTTCACAGCCCAGCGCTCAACCGCTGTGCCACCAGGGGAAGCCCTGTTTCAGTCTCTCTATCTAAAAGATTATGATTGATTTTCATAGCAAACCTGTTGTTATATCTAAATGATGCCTATCTTACAGATGAGGAAATTGATGCTTAAAAATTTGTAAGGGCCTCCCTGGTGGCAAAAAGTGTTAAGTCTCAGCACTATGAAGCTATGGGCAGCCACTGAAGCACCAGTTCGATCGCCAGCCAGGGAGATACCCACATGGCATATGTGGGGATTTTGGAGAAGGATTGGGCAGGCTCAGCTGGTTTTGAGTGAGAAGACTGATTCAGGATAAACAACGATTGTTTATCCTTCAAGGACCCTGGGATGTCAATTGTATAAGGAAAGTGAGATGTGGGGCCAGTTAAAGGTTTGCAATAGAGACAGGAGTTGGCCAAGCCCAGAGAACTATTGAGGCAACCCATGTTCAGGGTTGAGTTTCTGCTTTCTTATAATTCAAAGCACAAAGTTGTGCCATAATTCAAGACTCTGATGGCTACAGCAGTATTCAGAGGAGACCAAGAAGAGATTGATGGGAATGGGCGGCGGAGGGTGGGGGGTAGTTAAAAAGGGAAAAAGGGGGCATAGAATAGTTGCAAAGACTCCGAAGCCAGAGGGAAGACATGTTGCTGAATTGGATTTTCTGCAAATCACTGTTCAAAAGGAAGTCCAAGTACTGACTTCTTTACAGAAGTGTTTTTTGTGTTTGTCTTTTTGTTTTTCTGATCCTAAAGCAAAATCATAATGGCGGTGCTTGGTGTAAAGGAGAGGCAAACCAAAGTGTCATTTGTATGTACTTGTTTGTTTTTAAATATTAATTAATGTTGATATGTATATTATTTATATGATTCAAAGATTTTTTTTTTAAGATTGATTTATTTATGCATACAAGAGCTGGGGTATAGAACAGAGGTGTGGGGGGTTTCACCAGAGACAGTGGGAAACAGAACAGAGGGAAGCAAAGGGCAAGACAGGAAAGGTCTGCTGTGCCATGTGGGTTCGCTCCTGGCCGGGGATCAAACTCATGTTGCAGTGGCTGTGGAGAGCTTCATAATGTTGTACTTAACCCCTTGAGCCACCAGGGAGGCCCTGATTGAAAAATATTAAAGTACAGAGCCTCCCTAGTGGTGCAAGGGGTTAAGCACAGCACTATGAAGCTCCTCGCAGCCTCTGTAGGAGGAGTTTGATCCCCGGGCTAGCAGGGAGTTACCCACATAGCATAGCAAACCTCTCCTGTCTCGCCTTCTGCTCTCCTCCCACTGCTGCTGCAGTGTTTTTCAGTCAGTCTGCCTGTTCTATTCCCAACTCTGGCTCTGGTGAATTCTCTCACCTGCGCTTCTGACTGTACCCAGTGCTTGTATAAATATAATAAATCTTTTAAAAAAATAAAAAATATATTAAAGTACAAAAAGATATCAATAAGGTGTCTCTCCTATCCCCTATTCCTCTGTCATCCAATTCTCCTGTATGAGATGAATGCTGTTACTTGTTTCTGGTTTACCTTACCGGAGATTTTAATGCATATTTAAGCAAATATGAATGTATATATTTTAATCTCATTTAAAAATCCATTATACACACAGTTCTGCATCTTTCTATTTCCACTCAGTGACATCCATGTCAGTACATCCTTAGCTTCTTCACAAACACTTGGCATTCCATTTTGTGGATGTGCCACAATCTACCAGTCTACTAATGAATATTGTTTCATGCATGTGTGAATGTTTCAACAAATAAATAAGTCACACATTCATCATTACAAAAAAAAAAAAAGAAAAAAAAAACAGTAAAGGACTCTGTGGCCGAGTGTTTTTAAAGTGATAATGTATCTATAGGTTCAATTCTCATAAGTAGAGTCGCTGGTTAAAGGGTCAAAAGGAATTGGGGGCAGGAGGAAACCAAAGTAGTTTAAAAAGAGGAAGAGGCACATAGTAGAAATCAATTTCCCCCCTTACCACCTGCCATTCACTTCCCTGCAAAGAAACAACAAGCATTATCAGTTTCCTGGGTATTTTCCTAGAGACTCTGTACATAATCAAATATAAATGTCTCTTCTTTCTCTTTTTTAAACACAAATAGTAGGACACAGACACTGTGGCATTTTCCCCTCTTTATATCTACCAAGACACTCCCGTGTTGGGATAATGTTGACTCAGTTTAAAGGGGAATTTTTTAGCCTTCAGTGTGATATGGTTATAATCATTCTTTTTAATTTCTCATCCAACAGGAAGCAATTTAGCTCAAGTCTGGGATTCTCAGAGTTTTTAAACTCTTGTTTATGTCTATTTTTAATCTGCATGTGATTTGGAGGTTTGTATTGTTTGCATTTCATCTCTGTGAACCGTGACAAGAAACATGTTCATGGAGGGAAAACCTGAAATGAAACTTCACCTGGGCTCTGCACTCTGACTTGCTAAGTCCTGGGGGATTCCTGTGAGCTGTCAGGGCTCCCACAAGTCTCCTGTCCTGTCCCGCCTTTGTCTGTTTTACACATTGGTGTTCAGCATAAGAATTTGTTAGAAAAAGACAAAGTATGTGCTTCTAATAGATTCCCTTGGATTTCAGAAGAGGTTAGTGAAGCCAAGAGAAGTTGCAAATCATATTCAAGCCCACACTTAGAGCAGGACCAGAATGAGATCTCCCTAGCAATGCCCACCTCCTTCTCTCCTCGCCAGGATCCTCGTCCACCTTCTTAGGACAGTGTAATGGCCTATGTTGACTGCGGAGCATTTAATCAGCTCTTCCAGGTGATATTTATGCCTGTTATGGCCACAACAGCAGAACCCAGAGGACAGCTTAAATAGTGAACATTACAGGGCCTTTGGTGGCACAAGGGGTTAAGTCTCAGCACTATCAAGTTGTCACCAGCCACTGCAGCATGAGTTCGATCTCCGGCCAGGGAGGTGACCCGCATGGGCCAGCAGACCTCTCCTGTCTCGCCTGCTGCTCCCCTCTGCAGTGTGATTCAGTGGATCCGCCTGTTCTGCTCCCCTCTCTGGTGAATCCTCTTACCCCCCGCATCTGTGGCCTGCACCCCAGCTCTTATATGCATAAATAAAAAAAGGTGAACATTACAAAAAAAAAAGGTGAACATTAAAAAGGTGAACATTTAAAAAAAAAAAAAAGGTGAACATTTCAAACGTCAGGTAATGTTAGTAGAAGGAAGACTCAGACATCTGTTCTCTAGATGACACAGGGTGTAGGATTAATGAGTTAATTGGCTTTTTACCCCACTAGCCTCTGTGGCTATCACCTGTGGCCTTCATTGTGTTAACACAGAAGGCACGTGGGTGTGGGCAGTGGGCATGCGTGTCTGATTGTGGACACCTGGAATATGGGTGCATGTGTATGTGCAAGTGTGCACACCTGTGCCTAGGAGGAAGGGGATTAAAAAAGGTGGCATCACCCTGGGGGAGGTGGGCTCAAGTTGCTGTCTCCCTGCTAGCTTGTTTCCCCTTAGTACTATTAAAACCTGTGAAGATGACACCAAGGGCTCTAAAGTTCTCTTTTAAACTTAGAACCGATGGTAAACCTACCCACCTGGAATGGTTGCAAAACACAAGGTAAAGGAAATTCTAGATCCAAGTGCTGACAAGAAGAACAATGAATCAAGATGAAACACTTCCGGGGGCCTCCCTGGTGGCGCAGTGATTGAGCAACACACTGCAAAGCTGTCCACAGCATCTGCAGCCCTGGTTCGATTCCCCACTGGCCAGAGAGATTCCCACATGGCAGGGCAGACCTCTCCTGCCTCGCCCGCTGCTCCCCCCAGTAGTGTCTTAGGTCCATCTGACCTGTCCTGCTCCCCGCTCTGTCTCTGGTGAATCCTTTCACCCTCCCACGCCTCTGACCTATACCCCAGTTCTTGTATAAATTAATAAATAAATCTTTTAAAAAAAAAAGAAACACTTCGGGTTTTGTCTAGGTGAGTTGCCTTCCCACTTTCCTGCAGAGACATTCCAAGGCTCCTAGACATTAATAAACTAGAAACTGTTACAGGGTTCGCTCCCTTTACTCTCTGCAAGTGGGTCCTTAAGAATGTCAGACTCGGGCCTCCCTGGTGGTGCAAGGGGTTAAGACACAACCTATGAAGCTTCCGCAGCCACTGCAGCATGAGTTTGATCCCTGGCCAGGGAGCTACCCACATGACACAGCAGACCTCTCCTGATTTGCCCACTGCTCCCCTCAGCAGTGTATTTCAGTCAATCTGCCTGTTATGCTCCCCACTCTTTCTGGTGAATCCTCTCACCTCCCAGACCTCTGGCCTATACCCCAGTTCCTGCATGCATGCATAAATAAATAAATAAATAAAAAGTCAGACTTGCACACTCTCCTTCCCCAACAGGAGTTTATACTCAGTGGTCTCTGATCTAATGAAAATGCAGGCTGCTTCTGCCCACATTAAAAGAAGTTTTCTTTCTCTTCCTCTTCAAGTGCCTGTAGACTTGAAACTACCATTTAAAACAAACAAATTGCAAGAGACCATTTCATGCTCTGGTAGAGTAGAATCTCAAATTATGCTTAGCTAGGAGAAAGTGGTGGACAAAAATCCCCTGACTAGAGCAGCAAGGCTTAGAAAGTGGACTCTAGGTGGAGAACTCCCTGTCTTCCAGGGGCCACCACTTGCCTCCACTGACTTGACTGGTACTCTTTCTTGTGGCTTCCTCATCAGGCTGTTCTTGGCCTTTCCTGTTTTATGGCGTCCTAAGTTTGGCAGGCCTTAATGCTTTTTTTTTTTTTTTTAAGATTTATTTATGCATATAAGAGCTGGGGTGTAGGCCAGAGGTGTGGGAGCAGAACAGGCGCAACAACTGCAATACACTGCTGAGGGGAGCAGCAGGCGTGACAGGAGAGGTGTGCTGCGCCATGTGGGTCATCTCCCTGGCTGGGGATTGAACTCTTGCTGCAGTGGCTAGTGATAGTTTAATAGTACTGAGACTTTAAAGCCTGTGCCACCAGGGAGGCCCCTGGGCAAATGTTTTCCTTCAGAAAACAAAAACATTGGTTTCCCTCTTTTTACCTTAGGAATTCCCCAAATGCTACTATGCATCACAATTACCTGGGATCGTAAAAAAATATATACTGATGCCAGGCTCTCATCGCCCAGTCATTCTCATTTAATAGAAGGTGTGACCTGGGTCCTGTGGACTTTTTATAGTTCACTAAGTGATTCTAATGTCCAGCAAGTTAAGAAACTATTACAGCACAGGAAGAGGGGCAGCCCAAACCCAGCTCCACTCTCCATTTGGGTGGGGCAGGGAACCTGGAACCCCCCCTTTCCTGGGGACCACCCTGTTGCAGAACCACTGACCAAACTTCTAGTCTTCTGTTCAGTATTTCCTCCTTCAGGGAGTCTTCCCTGATTTCCCATTGTCCCATGAACTCCACATATACCAAATACAGCCACACCCACAGGGTTTTCCTATAGCATCTTACCCTTCCACTGACCACTATATGCTTCACAGGAATACTGACAGATTTTTTAATTTTTTTAAAGATTTATTTATTTATGCATACAAAATCTGGGGTACAAGCCAGAGGTGTGTGGGGTGAGAGGACCCACCAGAGACAGAGTGGGAAGCAGAACAGGCAGATTGACTGAAATACACTACTGAGGGGAGCAGCAGGCGAGACAGGAGAGGTCTGCTGCACCACGTGGGTAGCTCCCTGGCGGGGGATAGAACTCATGCTCCAGCAGCTGCTGATAGCTTTATAGGTTGCATCTTAATCCCTTGCATCACCAGGGAGGCCCCAATGCTGACAGATTCTTGAGCACAGTACCCTTGTCCCTTTGCCCTTGAATCCCCAGAGCCTGGTGCGTCTGGGCTCTCTATTTTTTTAAAGATTTATTTATTTATGCATACAAGAACTGGGGTACAGGCCAGACGTGTGGGGGTGCAAGGATTCACCAGAGAGAGTGGGGAACAGAACAGGCAGACTGACTGAAATAACACTGCAGAGGGGAACAGCGGGGGTGACAGGAGAGGTCTGCTGCACCATGTGGGTAGCGCCCTGGCTGGGGATCAAACTCGTGCTGCCATGGCTGCAGATAGCTTCACAGGTTGCGTCTTAACCCATTGCGCCACCAGGGAGGCCCCCATCTGAGCTCTCTAAAGCAGTAAAATAATATTCAGTTCTGCCATTTCATTTTACTCATTATGTATATGCCAATTTACTTACTCAGGTGATATCATTTGGTGTTGCCCACTTAATCACACTTTCTATAATTGTATGGTTATTGGATAACATAATTAAAATGAGGCATTTACACTTCCATGTCCCATAGATTTTAGAAAATACTGCTAGCTGATGGTATCATCAAATGATCCAAAAATATAACTTGTCGCACTCAAAGTTTCGATGATTTACTTGGTCCAGGAGCATTACTTGTGAAAATATGTACTTTAAGTTTCTGTAGACCCCAAACCTGATTTTTCTATTCCTATTAATAAAAAAGAAAAAGAAAAAACTGGCAGGCAGGGGGGTGGAGGAGCAGGGACTTTCTATTTCATGAAATATGCTTATAAAATTAGATAAACACAAATCATACAAACCCCATGTCTCCCTTTTGTTGGGTTCGTACAGATCGGTACACATACACAATTTCTGAAGTTGTACCGCGTTTGATTTCCAAAATTCAGACAAAGAAACAGATCTGCAAACACAGCGCCCCAGGAACATCAGGGAAGGGGTCAGATTACAAGGCGGGGAGCCGGGAGGGGGTGCTTTCAGAACCATGGCAATTGTCTGCACCTCCCTGGCCTCCGCACATCTAGCCTCCGCGACACCCGCAGACTTCCTAATGTCCCGCTTTGTCAGCCTCGGGGCCGCGTGTGTGGCAGCGAAGGTAACGTGACTGGGGGGCGCGGGGTCCGCCTGGGAGGGGCCGGGCCTGGCCAGTGGCAAGGTCGGACGCGCATCGGCGACATCACCCCACCGGCATCAGGCCATCGCCTCCATTCAGCCCCGGAATGTGGGCGGGCAGAGGGTGCCGGTTAACCCGCCTGGCGTTAACCCTGTGCTCCCCTCGGCGAAGCAGCACCTGCCGCGCCGGGCAGCACCCCCCTCGCTAGGGGCGCCCCCCTGTCAGCCCCGCCTGCGGGTCTCCCCGGCTCTTTCGACCCCGCGCTGCGGCGCCTCGGGTGCCAGGACTCTGGGTGCTTCAGTTTATCCAAATTTCCTCTACGTGCACGCGTGACTTTTGTTGTTCTAGTTTTTTCAGGTCACCATTTAATCACTATGATTATATTCCGCAGGGCTACGCATTCTCACAGTTCAAATAACTTAGAAAACCTTGCAAAGTAATCGCGGGGCCGGGGAAGCAGAGGCAAAGTAGGTGGGTGGCTTCCTCGGCTGGAAGTCACCGCACAAAGCCCGAAGAGGGAGGCCACGCCCAGGCGAACTCCCAGGGCTGGGCCTGGCCTGCAGCTTGCAGGAGGGAGCGCTGGCCCGGCCTCTCCCCTCTCTCTCTCTGTGTTGTAGTCCTAAGTAGAGGCATCATCGGTTTCCAATTAGTTTTTCTTTAAAACTTTTTATTCAGAATATATTCAAATCTATAGAAAAAATTGAAAATGTTGTACAATAATGCAATTGAAAATTCCTTTATCACTCATCTAACTTCATTTTGCCATAGTAACTGTATCGTCTACCTGTATAGAGTCTTTCTCCTGAAATATTTGAAAGCAAATTGCGGGTCCAATTGCCCTGAAATGGTTCACATGCAGCAAGTAGGACCAGGAATAAGGACGTTTTCCATTATAACCACAATGCTGTTACTGTTAAGGGGAAAAGGATGTCCACAGCCAGGAACCCGTTTAATATCGGGGCTGCTCTATAACATTACCACACCTAGGAAAAATTAACCCTCGTTAAATAATACCCCTTAAAAAATGACCATAATAAAATTTTCTCAGTTGCTCTAAAAATGATTTTTAATTTTTTAATTTTAATTTTTGAGGTTACATTTTTGCTCTTCCATTTGTGCACATGTGCCACTCTCTCTCCACCAAACCACCCTACGAATGAATATTCCAACTGCCGCCCTCCCCATCTCCCCCTTTTCCTCTGGAGACCAGAAATGCTTTTTAACCAATTTTTTAAAAATCAAAATCCAGGGCCTCCCTGGTGGCGCAAGGGGGTAAGACGCAACCTATGAAGCTATCCACAGCCTCTGCAACATAAGCTCTATCCCCTGGTGGGCCAGGGAGCTACCCACATGGCACAGCAGCCCTCTCCTGACTCGCCTGCTGCTCCTCTCAGCAGTGTACTTCAGTCCCCCTGCCTGTTCTGTTCCCCACTCTGTCTCTGGTGAATCCTCTCATGCCCCACACGTCTGGCCTCTACCCCAGCTCTTTTATGCATAAATAAATAAACCTTTAAAAAAAATCAAAATCCAATCGAGTTTCAGAAATTGTACTTAGTTGTATTATTTACTTTTTATGGTAATTTTGCTATATATTTTTTTAGTCTGCATAGTACATTTCTAGACATTAAAAACTTGGGAGGGGGGCTGTGGTTATTCTAGCTCTCTCGTGTCCCTTAGGCTAGTAAGCACATTTCAAAATCAGGATTTTGAGAGAATCTTTTGCTGCTGAGCTTCTGGTACAAATCCTGGGTTTCATATACAGAATAAGGTGTGTTCCTGCTGGGCAGCTTGACTCAACCTTGAGGCAGCAAACTCTCCCTCCCTAGAGTTAAGTATCCCACAGAGTCTTTCCATTTTTCCTACCTCCCCTTGGAATCACAGTGATTTCCTTGATGTTTCACAACAACTTGTTTAAACCTAAATAAAATCATTCTGTTTGCTTTTTAGGTGACTTTTAAGAACATTTAAAAGCTTCCCAAATCCTATCACTCTTGTCCATACGTGTCCATATGTGGAAAGGCAGTATCCATGGAGGGCGCTATTGGAGAGCCTCTTTTCCTACAATCTTGATTGCCTTTTTCTCCTGGCTTATCTATAATAAAAGTGTAGTAGGGCCCCATTTTGCAACAACAACCAAACAACAACAACAACAACAACAAAAACTTCCCCTATCTTAATTGACAAACAGGAATGTTATGACCCAGTGGTCTAAAATACCTAAAATAAATCTTCAAAAGACAAGGAAAGAGGGGGCCTCCCGTGGTGGCGCAGCGGTTGAGCACTGGGTTTCGAGGCTACCCGCAGCCTCTGCAGCACCAATTCAATCCCTGGCCACCGGTGAGGGTCCCACCAAAAAAAAAAAAAAAAAAAAAGACAAGGAAAGAGGGCTGCTGGCTATGGCCCAAGTGACAGATGTTCAGAAAAGAAGCGAGAGGCAATGCAGACCCTAAACTGGATTGCCACACCAATTCTTCTCTCTTCTTTAAATTTCTACTTACTCATTCCCCCTCCTCCGCCAATAGATCCCTTGGGAAATTCTACCAGGAGACTCCATGTAACAGTTTATCGACTTACTGCTGCCCAAGAGAAGGAATGCTAACCATAGCGGACAGGTAATGTCCAACATAAGAAAACTTCAAGAATGAGCCACCAGACTTAGAGAACAGTCTCTTCTGTGGGGGCGGGTGGGTGGCTCTCCATTAGGGCCCTCCATGGATACTGCCTTTCCAGGCTCCTTAGCCACTCGACTCTTTGGATTTTGCATACTCAATTTCACTGTTAAATTTGTTTCTTCTCACTTAGAAACCATTAAACTAAACTCCAAGTACTGCAGGAGAGACAACAGTCTGCCCAAACACTCCATTCCTTTGACTCTGCCTATACCTCTTTCCAGAACCAGCAGAAAGGATCAATCCCCTGCAAGTTTAGGGGCCAGCATTAGGGAGACCATATTCCCGGCACCTTAGGGAAATCTCTGTCCCGCTGCAGCCTGAAGAAGTTATGGAAGACCAACCTCCCCCCTTCCCCAAATGTTTTTGGGTGGGATATGGTGTGTGCCCGAGTATATTTGGGGGAGGAAGGAAAGGGGTGTTTGATGGAAGCTTAGAGTAGAAAAATTAGGGAGGAAATTTCACAGAGGAGGGGGATTAACAAATTGTTAAATCAGCTATGGAGGTTTTGAGAGGCCAGGAATTAGAAGTGGGGCCACAGAGGATTATCAGTCCTTACAGAAAACCAGCCCAATCCCAAAGTGATAAATTCCACAAAGTAATAAAATTTCACCAAAGAACAATATATAAGGCCATCCCTTGCTCTGGTAAAATGCACTTCTTGCCTGCCTTTTAAGACTGCTGCCTGCCCGTGTCTGTGTGGTGCAGACTGCTAAATTCTTTCTCAGATGAAACCAAGAATCCCACTCACTGAATCCCAACAAGAGTGTATTAAGCAGGGCCTCCCTGGTGGCAAAGGGGGTTGAGCACAGCACTGTGAAGTTGTCTTCAGCCTCTGCAGCATGAGTTCAATCCCCAGCCCAGCCAGGGAGCTATCCACATGGTGCAGTAGACCCCTCCAATTTAGCCTGCTGCAGTGTATTTCAGTCAGTCTGCCTGTTCTGTTCCCCACTCTGTCTCTGGGTGAATGCTCTCACCCAGAATTTCATCTGGCCTATACCCTAGTTCTTGTATACATAAACAAATAAATCTTTAAAAAAAAAAAAGGGGGGGGGGCCTCCCTGGTGGCACAAGGGTTTAAGACACAACCTATGAAACAATCCGCAGGCACTGCAGCACAAGTTCAATCCCCGGCCATGGAGCTACCCACATGGCGTAACAGACCTCTCCTGACTCACCTGCTGCTCCCCTCAGCAGTGTACTTTGGTGAATCTGCCTGTTTTGTTCCCCGCTCTGTCTCTGGTGAATCCTCTCACCCCCTGCCCCTCTAGCCTACACCTCCATTCTTGTATGCATAAATAAATATATCTTTAAAAAAACAAAACAAAACAAAAGATGGGCCCCCCTGGTGGTACAGACGGTTGAGGGCGCACTGTGAAGCTGTCCACAGCCTCTGCAGCCTGGGTTCGATCCCGGCCAGCCAGCAAGAATCCCACATGGCGCAGCAGACCTCTCCTGTCTCGCCTGCTGCTCCCCTCAGCAGTGTATTTCAGTCAATCCGCTTGTTCTGCTCCCCACTCTGTCTCTGGTGAATCCTCTCACCCCCCACACCTCTGGCCTGTACCCCAGTTCTTGTATGCATAATAGATAAATCTTAAAAAAAAAGAGAGAGATAAATTGACTTGTCAGGTCTTTACTCTCAGCAGGAATGCAGTAAGTTCTTGCATGATGACTATAGTATATATTTCCAAATCATGCTAAGAGATGATCTTATTTTCTTCTCTTCTGTGTTCCAATTCATGATTCTAGAAGTAGTCTTGAATAAGTAGGGTGTTTATAATACATATGCCAGAGAAAAACTTTTTCAATAGTGAAAAAATCATACTGCTCTTCAGTTTGTGTATATGTAGGTCTGGAAAGTCATAAGGCTTTATCACAGTAGTTTACTTTGGCCACTAGGAATGGATAATAAGTGCCAGACATGAAAATAATTTTATATACTCAATAATATTAATTTTTAAAAAGATTTATTTCTTACTTATTTGTGCATACAAGAACTGGGGTATCGGCCATAGGTGCTGGGCATGAGAGGATTCATCAGAGACAGTGGGGAGCATAATAGGCAGATCTACTGAAATACACTGCTGAGGGGAGCAGCAGGCAAGACAGGACAGGTTGGCTGTGCCATGTGGGTCAGCTCATTGGCTGGGATCAAACTCACGCCACAGTGGTTGGGGATGGCATGATTGCACTGAGACTTTAACCCCTGCATCACTGTGGAGGCACCAATAGTAATTTTTTAAATTAAATAAGTTTTTGGCTGTATTTTAATACCTATGACATAAAGTTTTAAAATTTATTAGTTATAATTTGTATTTCCTTCCAAATTAATAGATTTTTAAAATATATTAGTAAAATAACCTTTTAAAATTAAAAAAATTACATGATTATAACTCAAAACAAAATAAATCAGGTAAATTAATTTTAATTATTTTATTCAACCTTATATATCTAAAATATCACACATGCAAGCAATATTTTAACCATGAGCTATTTTACATTCCTTTTTTGTACTAAATTATTTCTTTTTTTTAAGATTTATTTATGTATTATGTGGAAGAACTGCATTGTAGGCCAGAGTTGCAGAGGGTGAGGATTTACCAGAGACAGAGAAAGGAGCAGAATAGGCAAATTTACTGAAATATACTGCTAAGGGGTTCAGTGGGCGAGACAGGAAGGGCCTGTTGTGCCATAGGTGGGTTAACTCTTTGGCCAGGGATTGAACTCAGGCCACCTTAGTGGTGATAATGCTGAGACCAAACCCCTAGGCCACCAGGAAGGTCCCTAGTAAGTGTTTGAAACCTAGTGTTTTATAGTTGCAGTACATACTTGATTCAGACCAGCCACAATTCAAAATCCTCAAATTGGGGGTCTCTCTGGTGGCTCAAGGGGTTAAGTCACAGCACTAGCTGACCTACATGGCCCAGCAGACCTCTCTTGTCTCATCCACTGCTCCCCTCAGGTGTATTTCAGTAGATCTGCCTGTTACGCTCCCTACTCTGTCTTTGGTGAATCCTCTCACCCCTGCAAATCTGGCCTGTACCCCAGTTCTTGTTTGCATAAATAAATAAATCTTTAAAAAAATGCTCAAACTGCAATTTGTCTAGTGTTTGCCATACTGGGCAGTACAGTGAATCTGTTATAGGACAGGAAGAGGGGTAGCCCAAACCCCGCAAACCTGTCTATTCTACATGGGTTCTGCCATCCGCCGCATCAACACAAAACATAGGAGACTTTAATGGGAAGGAACTTTAATAAAACTAGGAAACAATACAGGTAAGGCAAAGAGTCTAGTTTCTAAATGAAGCACCCAAAGTTACCCGTCCCCTCGTGGGTAAAAGTCCATCCAAATGGGATTGGCCCAGAACAAGGCCCCAAAGCCTGCTACAAGTCTAAAGCATCTTCCAGTGGGGACCCACAGAAAAGGGTCACAAACAACTGGACAAGCCCGGAAGGAAAAGAGCAACATCAACATCAAGATAAAAGCTGCCATTGTCACCTCCCCACGGGTCTCACCCACATCTGTGTCACCCAGTCCACGACCAAAAGACAAGCGCAGTTTCTTCACATGTCTCTAGGCTCCATGCGCCTCCTTTAGGTCTCCTGGCTCCATCCTGCTTCCTTCCTCAGTCTCTTCTGCAGCTTCTCCTCTTCCTGCTCAGCTCCACTCTCCCTTGGGTGGGGCAGGGAACCTCCCCCTTTCCTGGGGACCACCCTGTTACAATAGCAATGCCATTCTTTGGAACAACTCAAAAATTATGTGCAGTATTTTCTGGATCTGCCCAGAGATGTCACATCTTAATGAAACACTTATCAAAATTGACCTTTCAAACACACAATGTAAGTGCTTATTAAATACTCCTAAAGCAATTAGACTTAACCTAGACAAGACAGAACACATGTGAGGTGAGTTAAGTCAATAGATTTTATTTATTTGTTTGTTTGTTTGTTTGTTTGTTTTAAAATATTTATTTATTTATGCATACAAGAACTGGGGTACAGGCCAGAGGTGTGGGGGGAGAGAGGATTCACCAGAGACAGTGTGAGGAACAGAACAGGCAGATTGGAGTTAAGTCAATAGATTTTAAAATGAAGAATAAATTGTAGTTGGTGGTGGAAAAGGAAATTAATTTCAGATTTCTTAATCCACAGTTACTTGGTATAGGTATCACTTGCAACCAATAGTGTTATCAAAAATTTGCCAGAGTAAAAAGTATGTTCAAGATTGTCTATTTAACTAATAAAAGACATTTAATTTTAAAGAAAATTGCTTATTTAAATTGAATGAAACCACATGTGACATGTGAACAAAAGTTACATTCTAATAAAACAGAAGAAAATCAAGGCAAGGAAAAGAAAATGTATACATGACTTTGAAGGAAAACAATTCATTCATAAATAATCCTAAAATAATCTCTATAGAGCCTATTTTCTGGCAATTATACAACAAGGTGTAATCTCTTCAATTGAAGAGAGATTTGAACAACTGAAAACTTTGAAAGATGAATTTAGGAAACATTGTATGGTTTTAGATATTGTTTTAAGAAATGAAACATTGCAATGTAAGTAATTGTGATTTATACGATGAAACTAAAATATTTTATATTTTATGCAATAATGTTAAGCTATCAGATGCAATTCCATTAGAATACTTGAATGTGATTTGTAAAATTGAGGGTTCATTTCTGAATCTAAAATATGTATTGGGCCTCCCTGGTGGCGAAAGGGGTTAAGACCCAGCACTATGAAATTATCCACAGGCACTGCAGCATGAGTTCAATCCCTGGTCAGGAAGCTACCCACATGGTGCAGCGACCCTCCCCTGACTTGCCTGCTGCTCCCCTCAGCAGTGTATTTCAGTCAATCGACCTATTCTGTTCCCCACTCTGTCTCTGGTGAATCCTCTTACCCCCCATACCTCTGGTCTGTACCCCAGTTCTTGTATGCATAAATAAGCAAATATTTAAATATATATGTATATAGACAAATCCAGTTGCTACTGACTTAGCAGAATGAAGTATCTTAAAATTGCAGCTAATAAAAAAAACACCTAAAATTATGACTTAAAAATTATGATGTAATTTTCCATTTCTGGGAAATAGCACGTAAATCATATTGTCATCCAAACAGCATAATTAGCAACCCTCAGGGAAAATCTGGAGGGTGAAACCGCTTTGACTATTGTGAATGGCTGGCACCTGCAGTGTTATAAAAGCTTTCACTGAGTCACCCAGAATGAGGGACAAAATACAAATGTATAATACAAAATATACAATATAAGCATATAATACATACATACACAATTTAATACTCATCCAATATTCAATATTCACCAACATATCAACACAACAGACATGTACCATGATCATTAAAAGTCATTGTTTTATATTTTTACCAACTTTCAGTCACACCAAAATTAGCATTCATATATACACTTAAAATTGTGTTATTTGAAGATATAGTTAAGATAGAATATATTAGCTTGAGTTATGGTTACTTAACATTTAGACACATAAATGTGCAAGTATCAATATGTAGCAAGTATGAGGAAGTTTGTGGGTTTCAATTTGAATTTAATGGCAAACTTTGAGGTATACATTAAAATGATAAATGAAGAAACTTTTATGTTATTCATATTGAATCTGTAAAACTGCAATACCAAAAATAACACATCAGGCAAATGGAACTGCATGGCTATTAAAAGAAATGGCCTCCTCTGCTATTTTGAACAAATTTACCAGAAAGCAGTAGTCAAATACTGAGGCTGCTAGAACCTCAAGGCTGCAGCCAAAGGCTTCTGCTGGTCTTGTCTTGCCTCCCCCTTCCTTCATCCCACGAGTATCATTATCCCTCCAAGTAACTCCAACTTTCAAGCCTTAAATTTGCCCTTAGACTTCCTAAGGCAGCCTACTTGCCTTTAGGCACATATGAAGTCATCTTTCACTGAGAGCCTCCTCCCTTCTGGGTGACTCACTGAAAGCTTTTATAACACCACAGGTGCCAACCATTCACAGTTACTCAAAGTGGTTTCACCCTCCAGATTTTCCTGAGGGTTTATGTTGCAGGCACATCCAAACCCATCTAAGAAAATGGTTGCATACCCACAAAGTTGAGATAATTGGTGTGAACTAAGAATAAATAAGGGGGCCTCCTTGGTGGCATAGGGGTTAAAGTCAAGCTATTGCTAGCCACTGCGGCCAGAATCAGATCCCCAGCCAGAGAGCTAACCCATGTGCAGCAGGCCTCTCCTGTCTCACCTGCTGCTGCCCTCAGCAGTGTATTTCAGCCTGCCTGTTGTGCTCCCCACTCTGTCTCTGGTGAATCCTCTCACCCCCACCCCCCACACACCTCTGGCCTGTACTCCAGCTCTTATATGTGTAAATAAATAAAAATAAATCTTTAAAAAAAGAAATTAAAGGTAGGACAGTCCTAAACCTCTTTCCTTTAGGCACACTACTGCTGGCAAGTTTTCAAAAGCTCCAATCATCTGTGTGTTGTGTGTGTTTATGTGATCTATCATGTTGTTTGTTATTATTGCTTTGCTTTGCCTTTTCCCCCCTCAATTTACTTGAGAGCATTTCTGAGTTTTGGGGCAGTAATAAGAAGGGGTAAGAAGTGAGAAGAGTAAATAACCACTTCTAAATAAAGCATCCTGCGGCACTGAAGAGTACTTACACCTGGTAAACACAAGCCAAGAGATCTCGCCCTCCTGGGGTTTTCGCACTGACCACCTTCCTTCACCTCTCTACCCACATCTTAAAATTAGAGCAGAGAGGCCTTGTCCCCATCTTGATTTGAAAAAGAATCATTCTCATTGTGTGTGGGAACAAAAGAGCATATGGATCAAAGGTCTAGGGTCTTCAGCCCCACCACAATCACATGAGTACACAGCTCAAAGGCAGGGACTGCCAAGTGAAGTGCTTGTCAGAAGCTTCTGGCCTCTCAAGGGGAGACTGTGGTTACCTAGAAACAGTCTCCCATGTCAGTTACATGGTTTTGTACTGTGCTGCCCACAGTCCTCCAGGAGAAATCTGTATTTAGTCATTTCAAGTTGTACCCGGTATGAAAGCATCCTTTTGAAAATTTTCTCTGTGATAAAAATCCTTGCATGCACTCCAACTCCCAGATTCATTTTGGTTTTCCTTTGGAACTTTAGAATCTGTGTGCCTAGCTCTCATATCACAAAATCCTGTTGGTAGCTATATTGTAATCCTGTTGGTAGTTATATTGTAATCATTTTTAATGTATAGGTTATTTAAAGATTGTACTTTTTTTTTTTTACTTGGTAAGGCTTCCCATCTAACAATAACAATGAATCCATATATGTTTTTATTTGTTCAAGTCTTTCTTTTCTGCCTTTAATATTTTTATGCTCTTATTATGACTCATATACTTATTGTTGAGTTTAGCTTTAGTTTGTCTTGTGTTAATATTAATGACATCTTCCATTGTCTTTTCTGACTGCCTATTGTCTGCATATGATGACCATTTAATAATTTTAAATTTACTGAAACAGATTTATTGTTTTAAAATGGGAGGGCTTTGCCCTGTTTTATGCCTGCTTTTAAAAACTGAAATGGGAAGAAGTTTGAATGTGTTGAGTCAGAGGTCACAGGAGGGACAGACTTGGGGTAAGTTTATCAAAGCCCTACAGCTGTAAGCATTGGTCAGAAAGTAAGAAGAGTTGCTCTTTGAAGTTGTAAGAAAGCCGTGGAGCTGGGAGGTCAGCCTCTGTCCTCAAGCCTCCAAGATCAGAAATTCTCATCTTTCAAGTCATCCTCACTGAAGAAGATTTTTCTACTGGGCAAAACCAAAGGATTTTGTTAAGAGAAAAGTCCCATATTGCCTGTTCTAAGGGTTCATGCCTACCTATACACATAAAAGCAAGTAATCAAGCTCTAATGTCCCCAAAGATTTTTTAATCAATGAAAGATCCAGGGCCTCCCTGGTGGTGCAGCAGTTTGAGAGCCTGTGAGGCCGTCCTCAGCCTCTGCAGCACTGGTTTGATTCCTGAAGGCCAGGGAGATTCCTGTCTCACCCACTGCTCCCTCAGAGGTGTCTTCTGTGCATCTGACTGTTCTGCTCCTGCTCTGTCTCTGGTAAATCCTCTCACCCTCCCTCACCTCTGGCCTGTACCCCAGTGCTTGTACAAATAAATAAATCTTTAAAAAATAAATAAAACTACCAGGATAACTCAGAATATCATTACTTCCATTAAAAAAAAAAAAGAGAGAGGCCCAAAGGGATTAGGGGGAGGAGAGTAAGGGAGAGAGAGATTTCAAAATATAGACACCTGCGGGGTAAACAATTGTCAGGCTTTTCTGGCCTCCTGCCATTAGGATTGATGTTGGATCCCTGCGGTCCTGAATGCATGCCTGATGGTGGGCACCTGGAGTAGGGTGTGGGAATGCATAGGTGGGTTCACCTGGGCTGAGACTGGCTTTTAAGGGTGGCGTCACAAGAACACCAGAAGAACAGAACCGGAAAGAGAACCAGCAGAGAGAACGAGACCACAAGAGAACACGAGAGAGCCCAGTAAAGAGTAAGATTTGCCAGGGGGTAGGAGACTCACCGGCTTCCTCGGCACCTCTCCCCCCGCACACCTGCCTGCCCTGTACCTGGTAACCTCAATAAAAGTATGAAAAAAGTGGGGCCTACCTGGTGGCGCAAGGGGTTAAGATGCAACCTATGAAGCTATCCGCAGCCACTGCAGCACGAGTATGATCCCTCTGGCCTGTACCCTGGTTCTTGTATGCATAAATAAATAAATCTTTAGAAAAAAAAGTCTGAAAAAACCACCAAGGGTTCCAGGTCTCTCCTTTACCCATCTGCTCGGATCATAGAGAACCAGCTCTGTGCCTTCCGGGCACTACAACACCCCATCACACCCCATCAAACCACCCTTCAGTACCAAATGTCCCAGTTCAAGAAGTCAGGAAGTGAAGGAAGTGAAGCAGTGGGACTCAGCATTCATGGAAATTTAAGTTGCACACACCATTTGGCCACAATTTAGTAATGTGATCACACTGTAGGGGAGCAAAAATCTGTGACCCCAAAGTATGTCTTTTTTTAAATATTTATTTATTGGGGATTCCCTGGTGGCGCAAGGGGCTAAGATATAACCTATGAAGGTACTCGCAGCCACTGCAGCACAAGTTCGATCCCTGGCCAGGGAGCAACCCACATGGTGCAGCAGACCTCTCCTGCCTCGCCCACTGTTCCCCTCAGCAGTGTACTTCAGTCAGTCTGTCTGTTCTGCTCCCCACTGTCTCTGGTGCGGGGGGGGGGGGGGTGTTAGAGGATTCACCAGAGACAGAGTCTTTTGAGCAACAGGGTATTTCATAGAAAGAACCCTGAAGGTTGGGTGGAGATGTAACTGTGATAGCCATAGAAAAGGGAGGTTTCAGATTCCCTGCCCCACCCAAGGAAGGGTGGGGCTGAGCAGCCAGGAGAAGGGAGAAAGTACTGAGAGAGATGGTGAAAGACTGGAGGAGGCACTTGGAGCAGACATATGTGAAGAAACTGCACCTGCTTGAACTTGTACCAGGGACTTGGGGAACATGGAAAAAGACACTTGAAAGAGACATGGGTGAGAGACCCACGGGAAGGCTGACAATGGCAGGTGTTACCTTGACTAGTATTTTGATTTTGCCTTTTTCCTTCCAGACTTGCCTGGCCCATCCTGCCCTTTTCTATGGCACCAGAAGGTGCCTTGGACTTGTGGCAAGCTTTTGGGTCTCATTAGCCCCACTTTGGGCCAACCCATTACCCATGAGGGGATGGATAATTTGAGTGTTTAATTGGAACGTATTTTAACTATATTGTTTCTCTTTGTTGCACACGAATTGTGTTATTTTCTATTGGAAGTCTTATGCATGAAGAGTATTTTTGTCTTTATGTGGCAGATGGCAGAATCCATTTAAAGCAGGCAAGTTTGGGGGGCCCTGGGTACCTCTCATTCTGCCTGATAACAGAGGTTGCTTTTGAAAAAAGGTATTTACTTCTGTCTATAAAGGTATATACCAAAAAACCCTAATCTCCTTAGCTCCTTTCTATGGAGAAAGCAGAGGTATATGTGTTATTAAACTCTTAAGATTTTTCTTCTTATCAATCCGTGATGCCTATTTGATTACTTGCCAACTCAAAGAGGTATGGAATGATCTTCTTTGTGCTTTGACAACTCCTATTTGCAAGGGACAATAGAACATATGATATGTACTCCCAGAAAAAAGGAAAATTAAATTTTAGGTAAATAAATGGCAATTTACCACAAAGAATGATTAAGAAACCAGAGATATATTTCTAATCCTGAAAATTTCATCATAGAATATGTTAAAAAATATATATTGAGGGTCTCCTTGGTGGCGCAATGGTTGAGCTCTGGGCTGCAAAGCTGCCTGCAGCCTCTGCAGCTCCTGGCTGCCAGCAAGGGTCCCACATGGCATAGCAGACCTCTCCTGCCACACCCCCTGCTCCCCTCAGCAGTGTATTTCGTCAGTCTGTCTACTCTGCTCCCCGCTCTGGTTCTGGTGAATTGTCTCACACTCCCATGCTTCTGACTGTACCCAGTGCTTGTATAAATAAATAAATAAATCTTTAAAAATATATATATATATTATCAGAATACTTTTTTTAAAAGATTTATTTATTTATGTCTACAAGAATGGGGTTACAGGCCAGAGGTGTGTGTGTGTGTGGGGATTCACCAGAAACAGAGTGGAGAACAGACTAGGGAGATTGACTGAAATACACTGCTGAGGGGAGCAGTGGGGGAATCAGGAGAGGTTGCTGCGCCATGTGGATAGCTTCCTGGCCGAGGATCGAACTCCTGCTACAGTGGCTGCCGACAGCTTCATAGGTTGTGTTTTTTTTTTTTTTTTTTAAGATTTATTTATTTAATTATACAAGCACTGGGCAGAGTCAGAAGCGCGGGAGGGTGAGAGAATTCACCATAGCCAGAGCGGGGAACAGAACAGGCAGACTAACGAAGTACACTGCTGAGGGGAGCAGTGGGCGTGGCAGGAGAGGTCTGTCGCGCCATATGGGACCCTCCCGGTGGCTGGGGATGGAACAAGTGCTGCAGAGGCTGTGGGCAGCTTCGCAGCCCAGCGCTCAACCACTGCGCCACCAGGGGAGGCCCCATAGGTTGTGTCTTAACCCCTTGCAACACCAGGGAGGCCCTCATCAGAACACATTTAGAGATCAAAATAACTTTAGCAAATAATTTGTGAATTGGGCAGCACCCTGCCTAGCAAATAGAAACATACTGCAAGGGGTGTGCACAAAGTGGAAGGTGTTTATAGTCAAAAAGAAGGTGGTACAACATTTTTAACAAAAGAAGCTTATTTATACATATGTTGATTTTTAATAATGCACACCTGAAACTTATATAATGCAATGTTACTTCAATTTAAAAGAAAAAAAGATTATTTCAGGCAAAGCCACCTTTCCTCACAGGAAGGCAGGAGGTTTTAGCATACAGATTATCTCACTAATATTGATCAGGAAACTCCAGATTGATTGGCTTAAAATAAACTTTTGTGAGAGCTTGAAATGGCAATTAGGTTAAGTATTACATCTGGGTGGGACCTGGCATGAATGACTTCCACTTTGGGACAGCATTTATTTATTTTTTACAAAAATATGGGGAGATCAAAGATTATTTTTTCTGTTTCTGCCACTAACAGGCCACATCTTTTATCCAGTATAGGTTTTTCATGCTATAAACCTCTAAGAACTGCTTTAGCTGCAACACACAAAGTTTAAATGTGTTCTATGTTCATTTTCATTCAGTTAAAATATTTTCTAATGTCTCTTGAGACTTCCTCTCTGACCCATGGTTATCTAAAAGTGTTGTTACATGGCAACCCCAGAGGAAACAGGGTCACTTGGATTGTGAGTCCTTACCCATGGACTTAACTTGGGACAGGGGTTGGGGTGGCAACACACATCTCAGCAGGTATGAACCTAGTCCCTAAATCAAGTACAGTGTTGCTTGTATAAACCATCGTTGCCTCAATAAATAAAATAAAATAGAAAGAACTCAGGACAAGACACAAAACAGACACACAGAGAGAAATTTTGAAAAATAGGTTTATTTACAAGGGGAGTGAGAAGAAGGGGAGAATTGTGAGGCGGAAGTAGAAGAAGAAGATCATAATTGGCTAGCAACTGGCTGGATATCATCTGTCCTGCCAGCAGCACTGTCTGAGCTGACGGTGGGCATGGTGTGATATTCTTAGTTGCTGACATGAGAAATTGTATACCTGAAACTTACATAGTGTTGTAAACTAATATTACCCCTATAAAAGTGCAGAAAGCTATGATTCTAGCTAGGGTGCTGGATAGTGTTGTTTCATTTCAAGTTCCCTTTTCTGGGCCTCCCTGGAGGCGCAGCGGTTGAATGTTGGGCTGCGAAGCTGCCCGCAGCCTCTGCAGCACCGGTTTGATCTCCAGCCACTGGTAAGCGTCCCACATGGTGCGGCTGACCTCTCCTGCCGCGCCCGCTGCTCTCCTCAGCAGTGTACTTCGTCAGTCTGCCGGTTCTGCTCCCAGCTCTGTCTCTGGTGAATTCTCTCACCCTCCCGTGCATCTGACTGTACCCAGTGCTTGTATAATTAAATAAATAAATCTTAAAAAAAAAAAAAACCAAAAAACAGTTCAAGTTCCTTTTTCTGATGACATCCAATTTTTGCCAACCTTTTTGGGAAAAGTATACATGGGTCCTTATCTCTACCTCCTCTGAGCTCCCTTGCTAGGCCAAAAATGAATTTTACATAATGGGCAGTGTTATTCAGAATGTGACTTGAATGGCATGAAATTGTGTGTCATCTAAATGTTTTGCCAATTTTGTGAATACAAGAATTTACTGATAAATAGGTAAATAGGTAAAAGATACTTTACATTTCTTAGAGGCTGGTTAAAAAGTAAAAAGATCAGAAGATGTTCACTCTCTGTAAGATTGTAGCATTTCCTACTAGTTTGGGGGGTGAGTAGAACAGAAGTTCACTGAAAAGGTAAAAACTATATACCTTTGGGTGACTTAAATGTTTAGTGGGTTCCAGATTGTAAAATAAGTGAAATTGATCAGATGTATAGCAATAGTGGAGAACTCTAGAAGATATGCCTGCTGTGACAATAGTCAGTGTCATTTGTTGTCATGTGGGATGGTGGGTCCAATTGTTGCCAGATCTGATTTTCAAAGGAGTTCAAACATCTGGATTTTTTATATGAAATTATCTAATTTTTTTTTTAAGATTTATTTATTTATGCATACAAGAACTGGGATACAAGCCAGAGGTGTGGGGGGTGAGAGGATTCACCAGAGACAGGGTGGGGAGCAGAACAGGCAGATTGATTGAAATACACTGCTGAGGGGAGCAGTGGGCGAGTCAGGAGAGATCTGCTGCATCATGTGTGTAACTCCCTGGCCAGGGATTGAACTCATGCGGCAGTGGCTGTGGACAGCTTCATAGGTTGCACCTTAAGCTCTGCACCACCAGGGAGGCCCAAATTATCTTATTTTTAAATGCTGGCAATAAATCCAAAGTGGAAAGGAGGGAGGAAGGAAAAGAGAAAAAAATAAAAGAGAACCAGGTGCAGGATAAACAGAATAGTGATAGGTCCCAATGTTTGCCAGTTTGTGACATTTGCCTTATGCAGACTTCTTAATTCCTATCTTTTCCCAACAAATCAAGATTATATTTATGTCAAGATATACTCAGAATGACATCAAATGCAGTTATAATTCCCAGTATCTTGCCAGTTGTTTAACTCTCTCCACACATTTTTTTTTTTTTTTTTTGTGGGACCCTCGCTGGGGGCTGGGGAACCAACCGGTGCTGCAGAGGCTGCAGGCAGCCTTGTAGCCCAGTGCTCAACCGCTGGGCCACCAGGGGAGGCCCCACACATTTTTACTGCTAAATGCTCAATAAAAATATCTATCATTATTTCTTATTTTATTTTACATTTTATTTTAAATGGACTGTGTTTACAATTACATGCAAAAGAGATACAACTTCCATAATGCTCAAGATGACTCTGATGCACACTTAGACCTTAAATATTTTTTTTTAAAAGATGAGCAAGTATAAAGAGAATTTTGGGGGGTAAAATCTACTGGAGCCCTGACTTCTACAATTCACTTCTAAATTTAGAAAGTTAATGGGAAAGTGTCAGAAATATTAGGCACCACTCTGTTCAAAAGCAGCACTTCTAAAAGAATTTTAAAACAATCGTCTTTTGACTTCTGAAAATCCATTATTGGAGTTATTTCGACCTCTGAACAACTTCTATTCCTATAGAGGTTATCTATGATATCAAGCAGCACCACGTATATAGTAATCCCCAAAGTAAAAGCAATCGTTACTCTTCTCAACGGATTGAGAAAACCCTGACAAGTTAACGTTATTGTATCCCGATTCCCTCATGAGATTCACATCGCTTTAGTCACCTTTTCCTTATTTCTTTCAGAATATTCTGTGCCCATCTCGCTCCCAGGACTACAGCTTTTGCCCATTTAAGATATGCCTACTTTCTTCTATTTCCTCTGCTTTTAATTAGGCTGGAGACTTCAACATTTTCAACTTCTCTGCCTTTTCAACAAATTTTACACTCCTCCACTCTCATCCCTAATCATCCCTAATCTTCCCTACCCCAACCCCGCCCATTCTAGAACCTGAACACCCCACTCTCTATTCCCAGATCTCTTGTCCTAAAATGCCCTTAGCTTCCCGTGCCCCGCGACACACCTTCCCCACGCTCCCCCAGCTCAGCCATTCCAGAAATTGACAAAGAAGTTGCAGAGGGAGTGCCACTTTTCTGCGCAGTAGGTCTCGGTAAGTTTCGCGTTCTCCTCCAGGCCATCAGGGTCGGGCCGGGTCCCCGGGGTCAGCTCCTTTTCGTGGTCCGAGGCCGCCTTCCTCTTGCCCGCCTTGGCCTTCTCAGAAGGCTTTCCTTGGGGGGGCGCGCTGGGGGGTGGTGGGACCCACGCGGAGGGGCCGGGCGAGCGCCCCCGGGGGCGCGATCGGCCCCTGGCCCAGGGCTTGGATTCCCGGCGGATGCCCAAGGCGGAGGAGCCGGCGGGTGGGGAGCCGTGGGGCACCAGGCGGAGCTCGGCGCGGTGGCCTTTCTTGCCCGCGCACAGGCGGGACCTGAGCGGCGCGGGGTCGTGGCAGGGCAGCCGCTTCTTGCGCAGCCCGCTCAGCACCTGCTTCCAGTAGTGCGCGCGGCGCGCGGGGTAGTCGGCGCAGCGCCCCGGCTCCCCGCGGTAGGCGCAGTGGTGGCGCGCCCCGTCCGGGCCCAGGCAACGCAGTGCCAGTTCGCTGCCCGCCGCGTGTCCAGGGGCCGGGGGCAGGAGCTGCCAGGTGCACGCGTGCCTCTCAGGGCTGACGAAGCGACCCGAAGAGCCGCCCGCGGGACCCCGGACCGGCTCCGTGGCTCTGCCGGCCGCGCCCTTGTCCCCCCCGGCGGAAGCGAGAAGGCAGGTGCCCAGCAGCAGCGGCCAAAGCGACGCTCGCAGCCTCAAAAGACTCATGGCCCCGCGGTGTCTGCACTCTGCGCTGCTTCTCTGGGGTCCCCTGGATGTCACTGGTGACAGGGCCAGGAGCACAGCGTCCCCCAGACCTGCGAACAGAGGCAAAGATATTATTGAGTTGGGCTAAACTTTTCGCCCAAGCCGTGCACCTGCGAAATCTCCCTCCCCAGACTTTCTAGGCGCTGGTTCACCGTGGGCAGCAGCAGTCTGCGAGGGGCACCTCTGGAAAGTTTTCCTGGCAGGAAACCAATTACTGTCTATTGGTTTTGAAACCAATTGAGCGTTGAGATTTTCTTCTTGGTGCAAATGAGGATAGCAAAATGACACCTGATAATTTTCTCTACTCCTTTTCTCCTTCACCCCCTGCCTTCTCGACCTCTAATAAAATCACTTGAGCCTGTTCCTCAGAATCATGCACTTTGAACTTACCGAGTTCTGGGAAAGATGACAGAGCCTTAATTGGGTAGAAGGAAGGAATGGCTGCAAGAAGGATTAGTCTGTTTTAGCAGGCTCCCACTGAATGAACGTGTTATCAATGGGACAGAAGGGGCCTCCCCCACGATGCCCCTCCCAGACTACTCCAGCACTGGGAGATTTCCCACCCACCGCCCCCCTCCCCACACCACCCTAAGAGTATGACAGAAGCGGCACTGTAACATGAAATACAAATCTTGTATTTTGCTCCCAACGTTTAAAATAATCACACAGATTTTACACATTTAATTATCTGAAAATAAAAGTTACATAGAAAGATCTGATATTCAAGAGTTAAATAAAACAAAACAAAACAAACTCTTAATATTCTAAACCAGACACTAATTACACTCTATTTTTCAAATAATTCTGAGTTCTGTATTTTCACCCATTTTTCTGATAGCCTTTTTCATCCTAATAATTTGACATTAATTCTAGTAACTGTAACTACTAATAAATAATTAATTGTCCTAGTTTATTAGCATACTATACTGTCTAGCAGTTCACCCAGGGGTGGACATTTGCACTTTTGATTATTTTTAGGTTCTACAAATAAATGATAAGCTTGTTACAAAAATTGTAAGTCAAAAAATATTTGGATGATAGTTACAAGATAATCTTTAAGAATTAATGTGTTCTTGAATTTTCAAACTTTTACATTTAAACAAAACCATTTTTTTAAATGGGCAGAAGAGCTAAAAAGAAACTTCTCTGAAGAGGAAATGCAAATGGCCAACAGGCATATGAAAAAATGTTCAACATCACTTGTAATCAGGGAAATGCAAATCAAAACTACCATGAGATACCATCTTACATGGCACATATTAAAAAAACTAGCTACAAAAAATGTTGGCGAGGGTGCGGAGAAAAAGGAACTCTCCTGCACTGCTGGTGGGAGTGCAAACTGGTCCAGCCACTATGGAGAGCTGTGTGGAGATTTCTGGACCTACTAAACATAGAGCTTCCATATGATCCAGCAATTCCACTCCTAGGTATTTACCCAAAGGACACAGAAACATCAATTCCAAAGAACACCTGCACCCCTATGTTTTTAGCAGCACTGTTTACAATAGCTAAGCTTTGGAAACAGCCCAAATGCCCAAAAATAGATGACTGGATCAAGAAGATGTGGTACATATATAACATGGAATATTACTCAGCATTCAAAAAAGATAAACACATGCAATTTGCAGCAACATGGATGGCGCTGGAAGGGATCATGCTCAGCGAAATAAGCCAGAAAGAAAAAGAAAAATACCGGATGGTCTCACTCATAGCAGGAATCTAGAAAACTTAAATAAGGGGCCAGGAAAATGAATAACTATAAGAAAGTGAAAATCAAAATCAACAAAAATCTATGAACCAGAGACACTTTTGGGGGGGTGGATGGAGGGAGGGGAGGGATTGGGATCAAAATGGGGGGGTTGAAATTGTATGGGGAATATAAAAATAAAATTTATTATAAAAAAAATAAAACAAAAAAATATATAAATAAATAAATAAAACAGGGGGGGGGGTGGGAATTGTACCAGGACTGTAACCAAGATGAAAATGCATACATTGTGCAAAAATGAAGAATTATGTAAAAAAAAAAATTTAAAAAATTGTAAAAAAAAAACACCATTTTTTTACATTTCATGACATTCCACTGACTTTTTTAAATGTTCTCAGCAATAAAGGTGATCCTTTTTTATTTCCAGAGTTTATACTTCTGACTATAATTTTTTTGTATACAAGGGAGTATTTTCCTAAAGTACCTACTCAAGAAGTCTCATTATATGCCCTAATGTTTTCTATGACAGTATTTTCTAACACTGAACTCCCTTAATGTTGTATTTTAAGTTATAATTTGATAATTACTATAAAAACCCAAAATGTTTTAGAATTAGAAGAATATTTAAATGTTTTAGCCCCTATTCAATATATAGTAGTGTATGCTGGACTAAGAAAGGAAGTTTTACCACTCTGGTGGAATCGGAGAGTTTACCCAAAATCACAGATTTTTTAATGATAAAGCCACATCATCTGACTTTAAGTGATCAATAATATTTACATTTCAGCTTTGTGTTTCACTATCACTTTCAAAGTATGATATGTTTTAATTATACCAATTCAATTTATACTGAAAAACAATCAGTACTTATGAAGTTAAGAAATATTAATGTTTTATAAAGTAATTTATTAATACATTTCACAGATGGACACCCTCTCTTTCCCATAAAACCTTATCTGTATATGTAAAGACCTGGTAAGTAATTACAGGCTTTTTTTTCTATTGACTTGGCATTACTTATTGTTATCATCGGAACTAAATCAGAATAGTTTTTCAGCTAAAGAGTGACATCTTGTGACATTCTGCCTAATTACAATTGAAATTTATTATCTGAAAAGGCATAATAAGTTTTTTTGGGAGACCATGTTTTCTATCAGAAACACATAGCTGTGCTACTCCATGTTGGGAAGGCGTAACTTCTTATTAGAAGGTACCTTTTAGATAATGTGGCAAAATATCCATAACAAAAAAAATTACCTTTTTAATCATTTTTAAATGAACACTTCAGTGGCATTTAGTACTTTCACACTGTGTTGCAACCATTTCCAGCATCCATCTCCAGAACTTTTTCATCCTCCAAAACTGAAACTCTGTCCCCATTAAATACTAACTGCTTAATATTCTCCTCTAACTGGCAACCATTATTCTACTTTTTGTCACCATGAATTTGACTACTTTAGTTACCACAAATAAATGGAATCATAAAATATTTGTTCTCCTGTTTCATTGAGTATAATGTTGTAACTGAGGCTGAATGGTCAAACTGGTCTCAGACACTAAGGGCACAAAAAAGAAAAAAATGTATATCTAAATGTTTTCGCTGATACTTGCTTTTGCAGACATAGCAGAGCCTGGAGCCTTATTAGCTAAACTTGAGCTGACTCCAAAGTTGGTTGGAGCTTGAAACACAAACACAGAAAATGGGGACTGCCTAGAGCTGAGGCAACAGAACAGAACAGAAACACCAAAGTCCAGTTATCTGAAGAAAAAAAATCTCTTCATATTTCATGTATGAACTGCCTTGTGACTAGATAATGAACTTCAACCAAGTATATCTTTGTTCATAACCTGTTCTTTAGTCAATAAAATTTAACTCTTTAAATTTATACAAAGCTAATTAGTGGTGGAAAAGTTTCAGAGCAGGGCTACCTCTGAGAGAGATTTGGGGGGTGGGGGGCTGGGGCTTGTATTGCTCAGGTCTCATCATTAACCAAAAGAATTATCAATGTAGTTAATATTTTTGAGTGCTTATTGTGGCAGTCACTAAGTGCGTTGCATTCACTATCTCATTTAATCCCCACCACACAACCCTATGAGGTACTAAAATTTTCCCTATTTCCCAAAGGAAGGAGCTGATGTTTGGAAAGTTATATACTCCCTTGACACCTGTGTGGTCTCATCACTCTGGTGGTGAGAAAAGACTTAAAAACAAGCTAATCTGACACCAATATATTTGGTTATTACACTATCTCTCACAAATGTATAACACCAAACTTTTCCTTGTCTCCTAAATATCATTCAGAACTATATAATTACCTCTTAGTAAAGAGTAACATTTCAAAACGGTATGTAAGATTTTACTAGATGCTTACTGAAAACCCGCCTATGACTTTCTGTTTGATCTAGTGTAAAACCCAAATCCTGTACAATGGCTCTTTCTACTTAGCCTATTTCATCCACTACACAGCAGACACCTGTTAGGTTTTACACTAGGTGTATCATCTCTACCTGAAGGCTCCCCAGGTCTTCACACAGCTGTCTTCCTTTTGTCATTCAGTTCTCAGCTTAAATTCCTGTTTAGCTTTCTTCTCCCCAATGTAGTCCCTAATCACCCTTTATCCCATAATTCTGGCTTATGTAGCATATAAACATGTGTTTTCTCTTTTTCCTTCCACTGGCATATAGGTTCAACCAGGGTTGGCATCTTATCTGCTGTTTTTTGTTAAGTCCCAAAACAATGTTCAACATGTGGGAGGTGTTTGATTTTAGTGAATAAATGAACATAGTACATAGACAGTAATACCTGCTCATTAGTTTCAGGGATAAATTGAGAAGTCAGGTGGGATGAGACTGTAAAATGTGAAGATACTTGAACATCACAGTTTACCCAGATTTTTCTAGTAGCATATACATTAGCGTCTTACAAAGTGACACAGAACAGGTGCCAATATTTATTAAATGAATGAACTACAGACAAGTATTGATAAAAAAAGAATATCTGGAAGGTGAAGGCCCCAAGTGAGCTCATCAAAAATGTGGAAGGCAACAAGAGCTCCTTGACAAGTATTGATTAAAAAAAAAGAACTACAGTAAATATTATTAGCTTGGATTTTGGGTAAATTACTTAACCTTTCTCAGCTTAGTTTCCTCAGCTATAAAATGAAGATTAAAACTTAGAGGGCTGGCCTGTAAATTATATGAGATAATGCATCCCTAATGCCTAGCACATAGCAGGTACTTGTTAGTTTCTTTACCCTTGCATTAAATACTACTTTATGGGTTGTAAAGCTCTTGTAACCTCTTCTAGATACATGACCTCATTTTATTTCCATACCCATTTATAGTAATTCTCATTTTAAAGACGAAAAACAGACTCAAGGGTTGACACATATTCTTTTCAGGTAATAAGAAGCCAATGGACAAGTTTTATAAGCAGAGGAATGCCATGACAAAAGCAGTGTTTGGGAAGACAAATCTGATGGTGGCCTATAAGGTGGGCTGGACTGAAGAAGTTGGAGAAATTATTACTTTTACTACCACAAAAGTCAAGTTTAAGGTGCTAAGGGCCTGCACTAGGTGACAGAAGAATGTTAAAAAACCTATTAAGCGATAGCCAGATAAGCAAAAAACAAAAAAGGGGGGATGGATATAGACTTTGGGGGGGGGGGATTTTCAATCCCTCTAACTGCAGAACTTCTGGCAAACACGGCAAACCATTTGAGCTGCGTGTTAAATGCCTTTTCCGTTTTACTGATTTCACCCCTCCCAATGGTCCTGCCACCCACCCTGGAGCATTTTATGCTTCTCTGGATCCTAATTTTCCCAGCAGCAGTCTGGAGGGATAAAGGTGGGACGCCAAGGAATTAGAAAGGATTTGAATTTCCAGAACTTCGGCTAAATCGCCTTTCATCCTTTTCCAGGAAACAGGGGGGTCCTTATTTCTCTTCCCCTCCTCGTTTTAATATTAACGACGCTTCCCAGAGGAGCACAAAGACTTTTTCTCAGCACGCGCCGCCAAAAGCTGAAGCAGCCCTCGGCTCCGGCTCCGCGGCGGAGCCCAGCTCCTCGCGGTGGGCTGACGTCATTTCCGGCGCGCTGACGCTCAGTCCGGCGTGCCGACGCCTGCGTCAGCAAAGAGCGGGGCTGGGGGCACCGGGTTTGAAGTCGTGCGGGTCGGAGCACTGTAGCCCTCGGCGCGGTCTCAGACCCCTGCTTCCCGGCCGCGGCGGGGACGAGCTCGGGGAGGCGGCGGGACAGATGCCCGAGGGCCCGCGCCGGGACGCCGCGCGCCGCACGGGCCGCTCCCCTCTGCTCCGCGGCCTGGGCCTGCGCCGCTCGGCTCTCTGGAAACTAGCGTCCCAGCGGCGCGCCGCGTAGCTCGCGGGGAGCCCCGAACCGCCGGCGCCCGGCCATGGCGGTCTCCAGGTGGGTCTCACTTCTGACGAGCGGCCGGGAAGGCGGCCCGGGCGAGGCACGGTCTCCCCTTCGTGCCTCCGCTGCCGGAGAGGAGCGGTTCCATTGTCACCGGGGCCGGGTGCCGTCTTCCCCCAGACTTGGGAGTTCGCCTCCCCGCCGGCCGGGCTGTGGGCTCGGGTTACTCTTCGTCAGTCGATTCAGAACTGTCTTTCCTTTTGAATAGACCCCTTGGCACTTGAGAGCTAGTTTTTCTGTTCCCTCCTCAGGTTTCTTATCTTTGGTTTCTCTTCCCTCTTTCATTTCTAGGAGAGGCTCTTAGTGTTCTCAGGCAGCGTCCTCACCTCCATTTCACCGGAAAACTTGTTAGAACTGTCGAAGTCGGAGAGATTTGAATTACTATTATCTAAGTTACCCTCTAGTTCTGTTAATTTTTTTCTTCTTGACGGCTCTAGGGATATTTTCTTTTCTGACGACCTTTTTCTTTCATAATAGCTTACTTCTTTTGTTTAGCAGTAAACATTGAATCATCGGCGTTGTAATCTTGAGGAAATTATTGTTTTAGTGAGGTGTGCCTTGAGGAAGGCATGGAAGCTGTGTCACAGATCTTACTATTTAAACATTTTGCCAATTAATTGGAAAGTCTCGGAAAGCCAACAAGACATTTGTATGTATAGCTCTAGGAGGGAAGTTCTGCTTTCCTCCAATATCATGGAATGGTGTGAGAACTTTTTTTTTTTTTTTAATTTTAGTGGGCATGTGTACAGGGAAAGGCCCTCTGACGGCAATCAAAAGGATTTACCAAGTTCATTAAGAGTTGATGAGGCAAATTCTCATGGTAATTAGGTGTCTCTACCATAGAGACTGAAGAATAAAATGGTAGTTAAGAAAAAAAGTAGTTTTTCATTCATTTTTCATAATTAGTTGAGCGCCTTCCTTGAGCACGTTGTGTGCTCAAGCTTTATCTGTTTTGCAGGTGAAAGGATAACCCATCCCTCACAGACTCCCCAGACAACTGATGAAATAGTGTGTGGGAGAAGCCCATGGGAGTTGGGTGAAGGGGGTTGCTAGGTATCTGTATTATGAGGCATGTAATTTTTATTTCATAGATTAATTAAATCCAGTGTGAGGACATTCTTATTTTGTGATATATAAAACTGTCTTGAGAGAATACAAGTCCTATTTTCAACTTTTGCAAGTATAGAAAGGTGTGTCCTCTAACTTGTTACCTGCCATGTTAATATAAATATATACATTAGAAATAGATTGATACATGAATGTAACATGTAGATAGGTTATACAATGTTTAAAGGAATAAGTAGCTCTTGAAATTCCTTAGAGCAGGCCTATATTTTCACCCTATTGCATATAACCTAATGGAGACAAAAATGAAAGGTAAAAATGAGCCTAATCTGCTTGGCCAGTGCTAATTAACTATTTACAGAAGTTGAGAGCACCTAAATTTTTGAATGGCTGTGTTAGTTTTGAAAGCTACTTCCGTTCTTGACTTTGGATTTACAAGGGTAGTGTTCTCTTTTCTGTAGATTCTTACTTTGCAAAACGCTATTGAATTTTACTTTAGGGGGAAAAAGCCTGTCATAAATTTATGAATGAGCTACTTTTGTGTGTATTTTAGTATAATAGGTTTGAGGAAAACACCTTTCAAACACCTGTGTTTTGGGGGTCAGTTCTTGCATCAGTACTCTCAATGCTTGCGTTCATCTGTGAATTCATTTTTTTAAATATTTGTTTATTTTATTTTATTTTTGTTGAATACTTGTTTATACAAGCACTGGGTACAGTCAGAAGAGAGGGAGGGTGAGAGAATTCACCAGAGCCAGAGTGGGAAGCAACAGGCAGACTGACGGATACACTGCTGAGGGGAGCAGTGGGTGGCAGGAGAGGTCTGTCGGGCCATGTGGGACCCTCACCGGTGGCCGGGGATCGAACCTGCGCTGCAGAGGCTGCGGGCAGCTTGGCAACCCAGTGCTCAACCGCTGCGCCACCGGGGAGGCCCTGTGAATTCATTTTGAATAGCAAACTTTTGTTGCAAGCTCACCTCCACACACTTAGCACCTTTCTTTACTAGCTGAATTTACTTTTGCTCCTGTTTGTGTATGCTTGTGGAATTCAGACTCATTTTAATATTATGCAGAATAGATGAAAGATGGTTCAAGATAATAAACTTATTTGCCAGAATCAAATGTAGGATATTTTTGCACTATTTTATATCAGTGTGCATAACTGAAAAGAAACTGATATTTTTTAGGACCTTTTAAATCTTTCCAACAGAAGGGAATTAGTAAGTTGGTACCACCATTCCTTCAGTTACCAGTGTCAGAAATCTGGGAATAGTATTTGACTTCTCCCAAAGCTGTCATCAGATTCAATCCTGTCTTATTTCTACCTTTCTTATCTTTCTCTAGCCAATCTTTTTTTCTTCCCATTCCATTTAACACAATCCTATTCTATACCAAGGTCGTTGCTAATATAAGGCACTTGGAACAGCAGCCATTCTGCTCTTCATGCCTCCATGGCATCTCTTTCTAATTTATTCTTCACTTCAGTCATAATATTTGTTTATATGCAAATTTTGATGTTCTTTCTCTTGCCTTAGGATAAATGCTTTCTCTTGCCTTAGGATAAAACCCAAAATTACTTAACAAATATATCTTACTAGATCCTTTTTAATCTGGTTCACCTTTTTAGCTCTATTTTGTGCCAAGTTCTCTCCTCTCCCCCCTTCTTCCTTTTATTTTGAGTCTGGATTTTTATCTTCCACTCTTTACCCCTGGAACTTTTCTGCTTTTCCTCCTTCCAAGCCTTCCTAATTCTGACCTTAGTTTTTGGGTTCATTGCTTTGTTCAAAAAGCCTTCTCTGCTTTTACTTCATCTGGGCTGTTTACACTAATGCGTACTCCTGTCAGTCATAATATTTGTCATACTTTGATTATTTAACTGTTCTCTCCCCATGCCCTTGGTTAACGTAAACTCTGTGAGAAAAGAAAATATGTCTGTGATATTTATCCCTAGCAGAGTGTCTGGCTCTTAGTAGGTGCTTATTATAGTCTTTTAAAATGAGTAAGTTTTAAAATGAATAAGCTTGTGTTTCCTGTTTTAATACCTGTTATGACTTTACCATCATTTATGTATAATAGAACATTCCCAGGGTTTTTTTAGTGAATTTTACTGCAGCTTTCCTCAGGAAGAAAAACTTCTACAATGGCTTAAAATTGGCCAGGATAAGAATTTTATTTTATTTATTTATTCAAAGATTTTATTTATTTATGCATACAAGAGCTGGGGTACAGGCCAGAGATGTGGGGGGTGAGAGGATCCACCTGAGACAGAGTGAGGAACAGAACAGGCAGACTGACTGAAATACGCTGCTGAGGGGAGCAGCCAGCGAGACAGGAGAGGTCTGCTGCACCATGTGGGTTTCTCTGTGGCCGGCCGGGGATTGAACTCGTGCTGCAGAGGCTGTGGATTGCTTCATAGTGCAGTGCTTAACCCCTTGCGCCACCAGTGAGGCCCAGGATTATAATTTTAATTTTCAAAGCCTAATAATAGGTATTTTCAGAACTATTTTTATTTTTTAATTTTATTATTATTATTTAAAGATTTATTTATTTATACAAGAACTGGGGTACAGGCCGGATGCGCAGGAGGGTGAGAAGATTCACCAGAGACAGAGCGGGGAACAGAACAGAACAGGCAGACTGACTGAAACACATTACTGAGGGGAGCAGCAGGTGAGAGAGGAGAGGTCTGCGGGGCCATGTGGGTTAGCTCCCTGGCTGGGTGGGGATTGAACTCGTGCTGCAGAGGCTATGGATAGCTTCATACTGCTGCAGCTTAATCCCTTGTGCCACCAGGGAGGTCCCAAAAAAATTCAATTTAAAAACTATAATTTAGTTTTTTCTCCAGTGGTCTTTGCTATAAAGGTCATGTCTAAAATGTCTAGACAGTAATCATGATTTGACTTTTATTTACAAGCTATACCTTAAGTCTGTGACACAACTTTGCTTTTTTAAATGATACAGTGTTTATAAAGAATTCAGGAAAAAAGGAACACATGCTCTTATGGAAGAAACAAATTGCTACACATAAGCAGAACTTACTCAGTTTTGTTAGTTCTTTGCACTGCTGATACTTCAGAAACATTGTTTCAACTAGCTTATTTTTCAAATAAAAGAAACTTTTACTATAAAATTTTTTGATCTGGCCAAAGTTCTTCTAGTGGGTTCTTCTTTAAGGACAGGGATAAAGATAAAATGATCTTTGGGCCTCCCCTGGTGGCGCAGCGGTTGAGCGCTGGGCTGCGAGGCTGCCTGCAGCCTCTGCAGCCCCGGTTCGTTCCTCGGTTCGTTCCCCGGCCAACGGCGAGGGTCCCACACACACAAAAAAAAGATAAAATGATCTTAATTACCTGTGGGATACCATGGTTTCCTTTTGTTTGCTAGTTCTTTTCCTCTGTTACTTCTAGTTTCCTTATGATACTGAAAGAGGAGACTACTATGGTAAAGATAAATATCAAATAATTCATACTGAAAAAATTTTAGAACAAACTGGGAAAGTAAGAGGAAGCAGTAAAGCATTTCTCATTTCAATTCCTGTAGTAAATTCCTCAGTTTCCTTAGTTTATTCCTCAAAGTAGTTGTATGAAGGGTTCTTTTTGTAAACTTAGGATAAAATACATGCAACATAATACTCAGCCATTTTTTTTTTAAAGATTTATTTATGCATACAAGAACTGGGGTACAGGCCAGAGATGTGTGTGTGTGGGGGTGAGAGGATTCATCAGAGACAGAGTGGGGAACAGAACAGGCAGATTGACTGAAATACACTGCTGAGGGGAGCAGTGGGCGAATCAGGAGAGGTCTGCTGCGCCATGTGGGTAGCTCCCTGGCTGGGGATTGAACTCGTGCTGCAGTGGCTGCGGATAGCTTCATAGTCTGTCTTAAGCCCTTGCGCCACCAGGGAGCCCCAATATGCAACCATTTTTTGCTATAGAGTCTAGATTTTATTTATATAAAAGACAAAATCTTAAGAGGCTATACTTTGTTAGATCAGGCATAGAGGTTGGGAAAAAATGTCCTCAAGTAAATAACACTACTTGATTGTACTTTTTTAGCATTCCTTCAGCAGGTATCTCAGAATACTTTCTGTGTTCAAGGTGCTAGAGATTTAGCAGACAACAAAAATGGAATCCCCATTCTAACTTTATATTCTAAGGTGGGAGTAGGGGAATGTAATTTATCTAGCATGCACCTGACCTTGCCTTTGGTGTAGTTTCACATCCTCATATTGATTCTGTGTGGTATCTTAAGTTAATTTCTTTCTTTTTTTTTTAAAGATTCATTATTTATGCATACAAGAACTGGGGTACAGGCCAGAGATGCTGCGGGTGAGAGGATTCACCAGAGAAAGAGTAGGGAACAGAGCAGGCGGATTGACTGAAATATACTGCTGAAGGGAGCAGCGGGTGAGTCAGGAGAGATCTGCTGTGCCATGTGGGTCACCTTCCTGGCCGGGGATCCAACTGGTATTGCAGTGGCTGCAGATAAATTCATAGTGCAGCGTCCTAACCCCTTGCACCACCAGGGAGGTCCTTGAAGTTGTTTCTTTTGACCGTAACTTTTTGCTTAATATGTCAGACTTAGTACAGTTTTTAAAGATTTATGTTTGCATACAAGAGCCAAGGTGCAGGCCAGAGGTGCCAGGGGTGAGAGAATTCACCAGAGACAGAGTGGGGAGAACAGGCGTAATAACTGAAATACGCTGCTGAGGGGAGCAACTGGTGAGACAGGAGAGGTCTGCTACACCATGTGGGTCACCTCCCTGGCCAGGGATCAAACTTGTGCTGTTCTGTAGTGGCTGCAGATACTTCTTTAGTGCTGCGACTTAACCCCTTGCACCACCAGAGACGCCCCCTTAGTACAGTTTTTATAACAGATATTTATTTTTATTCCCTGTGTAACAAAGTAAAAATTCAAATAGTTGGTATTTTAAATTTTACTATACTTCTGCTAAATGTAAAAAAGAATACAGGGCCTCCCTGGTGGCGCAGCGGTTGACCGCTGGGTTGTGAGGCTGCCCGCAGCCTCTGCAGCTCCGGTTCAATCCCCGGCTGCTCCCCGGCTACCGGAGGAGGGTCCCGCATGGCGCAGACCTCTCCTGCCGCCCGCTGCTCCCCTCAGCAGTGTACTTTGGTCCTTCTGCCTGCTCTGCTCCCCGCTCTGGCTCTGGTGAATTCTCTCACCCTCCTGCGCTTCTGACTGTACCCAGTAATTGTATAAAGAAATAAAGAAATTTAAAAATAAAAATACATCTTTGAAAAAAAAAATAAAAAAGAATACATTACACAGTGCATAAACTTGATCATTCTCATTTATTTATTTATTTTAAAGAGGCATGTTTTATTTATTTAGTTAGTTTATTTATTTATTTATTTTTATGCATGCACTGGGTACAGTCAGAAGCACGGGAGGGTGAGAGAATTCACCAGAACCAGAGCAGGGAGCAGAGCAGGCAGAAGGACCAAAGTACACTGCTGAGGGGAGCAGCGGGCGGCAGGAGAGGTCTGCGCGCCATGTGGGACCCTCCTCCGGTGGCCGGGGAGCAGCCAGGAATCGAACCGGCACCGCAGAGGCCGCGGGCAGCTTCCCAACCCAGCGCTCAACTGCTGCGCCACCGGGGAGGCCCTTGATCATTCTCTTTTAAAGTTACATACCCATCCATGTGAAGTACTATGTCAGTTGACCTTCCACAATTTTTTTTTAAAGATTTATTTATTTATTTATACAAGCACTGTGTACAGTCAGAAGCGCGGGAGGGTGAGAGAATTCACCAGAGCCAGAGCGGGGTACAGAACAGGCAGACTGACTAAATACACTGCTGAGGGGAGCAGCGGGTGGCAGGAGAGGTCTGCGCACCATGTGGGACCCTCACCGGCGCCCGGGGATCGAACTGGTGCTTCAGAGGCTGTGGGCAGCTTTGCAGCCCAAGCTCAACTTCTGCGCCACCAGGAGAGGCCCACGCAATTTTTTTTTTAAAGATTTATTTATTTATGCATACAAGAGCTGGGGTACAGGCCAGAGATGCAGGGGGTGAGAGGATTCACCAGAGACAGAGTGGGGAACAGAACAGGCAGACTGACCGAAATATGCTGCTGAGGGGAGCAGCAGGCGAGACAGGAGAGATCTGCTGTGCCATGTGGGTTGCTCCCTGGCTGGCCAGGGATTGAACTCATGCTGCAGAAGCTGCAGATTGCTTCATAGTGTGGTGCTTAACCCCTTGCGCCACCAGGGAGTCCTGACCTTTCACAATTTTTCAGAGAGATTAAATTCTGAAAATGGAAATAGGTTGAGGAAATACATGTCTCACACCCTTTTCCCCCATTTTTTATTTGTTTTATTTATTTTTTAAAAAAGCATTCCCTTTTTTTTTTTTTTTAAAGATTTATTTATTTATTTATACAAGCACTGGGTGGTACAGTCAGAAGTGCGGGAGGGTGAGAGGGTGAGAGAATTCACCAGAGCCAGAGCGGGGAGCAGAACAGGTAGAAGGACCTAAGTACACTGCTGAGGGGAGCAGCAGGCAGCAGGAGAGGTCTGCGCACCATGTGGGACCCTCCTCTGGTGGCCGGGGAGCAGCCGGGGATCAAACCAGCGCTGTAGAGGCTGTGGGCAGCTTTGCAACCCAGCGCGCAACTGCTGTGCCACCGGGGAGGCCCTTTTCCCCATTTTTAAAAAATTTATTTATGCATGCAAGAGCTGGGGTACAGGTCCGAGGTTTGGGGGGTGAGAAGATTCACCTGAGACAAAAGTGGGGAACATAACAGGCAGACTGACCTAAGTACACTGCTGAGGGGAGCAGCGGGCGAGTCAGGAGAGGTCTGCTGCGCCATGTGGGTTGCTCCCTGGCCTGCTGGAGGATGGAACTAGTGCTGCAGAGGCTGTGGACAGCTTCATAGTTTGTGTCTTAACCCCTTGCACCACCAGGGAGGCCATTTTTCCCCATTCTTGAATGACGTTGGAGGGAAATGCAACATATATGAACAATGAAGTGATAACCTAGTACGTGTTTTTATTTTTTTTTTAAGATTTTTATTGTTTTATTTATGCATACAAGAACTGGGGTGTAGGCCAGGGGTGGGGGCGGTGAGAGGTTCACCATAGTGGGGAGCAGACCAGGGAGATGTACTGAGATACACTGCTGAAGGGAGCAGTGGGCAAGACAGGAGAGGTCTGCTGTGCTTTGTGTGTTAGCTCCCTAGCTGGGGATCAAACTCATGCCATGGTGGCTGGCAATAGTTTGACAGTGCTGAGGCTTTAATCCCTGCGCCACCAGGGAGGCACTAGTACATGTTTTATTGTCAAATTGCATGTTTTTTTCAGTTTCTTTTTGTATCTTTATGAGTTATAGTGCAAACAGATAAAGAGAAGAGGGGTTAGGTTGCAGCTGCCAGCATAACTGCTATAACTTCCATGTACTCTTTCTGTTTTCAAGTTTTAAGGGCAGTTACCTGAAATCATATATTGGTAAACTAAACATAAATAATGTCTTGTGCAATTGTCTCTCTGAATTAAAGTTCAAATTGAAAGTGGGCCAGATTTTCTTATCAATAGATTCATAACCAGTAGATGTTATCAAATATAATTCCTGTGCGTTTTATTCACTTTGTTTTTCCACAGTCTTTGGTTCAGCTTCCATTCAGCTGGACATCTGTTACCTCTTTCTCCATCTGTCTGTCCCTCAGAGAATGAAGAATAACATTTTTTTCCTACTAGCTATTCTGCAAGGGAGGGCTTAGCCAAAAGAAATATTGTGGTAAGTATTGTGTTCCCTAAGCCAGTCCTTTTAAATTCCTTTATCTTCTGACCACCTACCTTCCTTCAGACCTCTCCCTCACTAAAGTCCCTGTCTGCCCTCCAACATAATACTGACTCTGTCTCATACCCTTTATGCCTCCCCCACCAGTTCATTATACCAGCCTTTTCCTTTGTGGCCTGCCCCTGATGCTTATTCTGCTTGCCTCATAGCTGGCTGCCCTGGGATAACAGGTAAGACAGCCTTCTTGGCAGATCCTGGTCTGTCCAACTTTTTGTTCTTGCTTTTGTGTGGTGTCTGATATGCTGTCCTGGAGAAAGGAATGAGAACTGCAAAGGAGGCTTTGAGTCAACAGGACTGAAGAAGCATTCTTGTGTCCCTTGTGTCGCCATTTCTCTATTCAGGGAGTCAAGTTTGGCTATCACCAAAGTGGAAATTGTGAGAATAATTGGCCCTGGAATTGGATGAGAGCGTGAGCTGATCTGTTACCCTCAGAGAAGTTGGCTGGTGGGGAAACAGAAGTGATATGATATGGCAATCAGATAAAAACTTTGCAGAAAGGAGAGGCAAGGGGAAATATGTGGCTGTGAGATAGAATCAGCATTAGGTTACAGAGGAGTGTGCTTCTGATGAAGCTTGGTAGCTGGGGATTAAAGGAAAGTTTAGGAAGGTTGGGATTATTGAAGGAATATACTACCTACTACATGAACTCCTGCTGGTTGTTTGGAGCATATGTGACTGCCTTGATGTGCAGAATGTTGAAATAATACTATGCTGATCTTGTCCCTTATTGAAATGTCACCTTAGCATCAATTCCATTATTTTATAATGTATTTTTATGTAATATAGGTATTATAGGTTAAGATGTTTCTCAAAGAAAGTAAAAAAAAAAAAAAGAAAATTGTATTATAGCACACACATTCTTTTTTTTTTTTTGCAGAAGATATTTTTATTGTTCAATCCTTCCTTGACTAGATTTTTTTTTTATAAATTTTATTTTTACATTCCACATACAATTGCGACCCCCTTATTTTGATCCCAATCCCTCCCTTCCCCGCCCCCCACCCCCCCATAGAATGTCTCTGGTTCATAGTTGTTTGTTGATTTTGATTTTTACTTTCTTATAGTTATTCTTTTTCTTGGTCCTTTATTTAAGTTTTCTAGATTCCTGCTATGAGTGAGACCATCCGGTATTTTTCTTTTTCTTTCTGGCTTATTTCTCTGAGCATGATCCCTTCAGCTCCATCCATGTTGCTGCAAATTGCATGTATTTATCTTTTTTGAATGCTGAGTAATATTCCATGGTGTATATGTACCATATCTTCTTGATCCAGTCATCTATTTTTGGGCATTTGGGTTGTTTCCAAAGCTTAGCTATTGTAAATAGTGCTGCTATAAACATAGGGGTGCAGGTGCTCTTTGGAATGGATGTTTCTGTGTCCTTTGGGTTTAAATACCTAGGAGTGGAATTGCTGGATCATATGGAAGCTCTATGTTTAGTAGGTCAAGAAATCTCCACACAGCTCTCCATAGTGGTTGGACCAGTTTGCACTCCCACCAACAGTATAATAGCACACACATTCTTTGGTTAAAAGTGGTTCTTAAACTTGTACTCAAGAAACTTGAACTTTCTTTCTTTTTTTTTTTTTTTTAAAGATTTATTTATTTATACAAGCACTGGGTACAGTCAGAAGCGCGGGAGGGTGAGAGAATTCACCAGAGCCAGAGCTGGGAGCAGAGCAGGCAGAAGGACCGAAGTACACTGCTGAGGGGAGCAGCGAGCGGCAGGAGAGGTCTGCGCGCCATGTGGGACCCTCCTCCGGTGGCCGTGGAGCAGCCGGGGATCGAACCGGCACTGTAGAGGCTGCGGGCAGTTTCACAACCCAGTGCTCAACTGCTGCGCCACCGGGGAGGCCCAAGAAACTTGAACTTTATTTCTAATTTTAGATACAATAAATACCAGCTGTTCATAAATACTTGAATACTGTGCAGAGTATTGTAGGGATAAAAATAATTATTGAAGGAAATAAAGGCTAATGAGTATGACATTACATGATAAATAAGATAACACAAAACAGAGCACAGCAAATAGGAAAATGGCTATTCAAGATGAGAATTCATGTGGATTTTTCAGCAGAGGACGTAATCTGTTTTGTATAGTAGTCTGGGATGGTTACAAGAGGGTAAAGGACTGTAACTGAATCTTAATGTAGTTGAATCAAGAAAAAATATTCCAAGTAGAATAAACAGTATAGGCAAAATCGTGGAAATCTCAAAGTCCTGTGTTTTCGAGATACTTTTTTGTTTTTGGTTACTATATGGTAGGTAAGGCTGAACCATTGTAAGATAGTAATTTGATTAAATGAGCTTTAGGAAGTAAAAGTGGCAAGCAGATCACATTATTACGGGATTATGCTCACCAGGTAGTGGGAAGTGTGGCAGTGCTTCCAGGTGACTTGATTTTGGGATTATGTGTACTGTGCTACAGTTTAAACAAGTAACAATACAGTTTCCTAAGGGAGAAACTGTTGAGTTGACAGGACAGGATTGAATCTGAGAGAATGTTCATTTAAAAGTGGTAGAAGTAGGGAAACCAAGGAAAGAATTACGAGATTAGAGAAGGATAGGATGATATAATGTGAAAATTTCAGAAGCAAAGTAATAAGGATGGGATACTTGACATCAGATGTCATAAAAAAGTTAAGATTGGATTTACAAAAAAAAACAGATTTGGGGCCATCCCAGTGGCGCAGCAGGGCGAGCACTGCACTGTGAAGCTGTCTGCAGCCTCTGCAGCGCGGGTTCAATTCCCCGCTGGCAAGAGAGATACCCACATGGCAGATAACTACATGGCACGGGAAACCTCTCCTGCTGCTCCCCTCAGCACTGTATTTTGGTCAAATCTGCCTCTTCTGCTCCCCACTCTGTCTCTGGTGAATCCTCTCACCCTCCCATGTCTCTGGCCTGTACCCCAGTTCTTGTATAAATAATAAATATATCTTTAAAAAAAATGGATTTGGAGTTTACAAGTTTACTGGTGACCATCAGGTGTGCTGTTTCGGTACTGTAGAAGGATAGAAACTTGATTTATAAGGATTAAATTGAATATGATAAGGGAATCAAAAGAAGTGGTTTTAAACATTTGTTTAAGGTGTAGCAGTTTAAAAATGTTCTAGATGATGGAGATCAGGCAGTTCATTTTGTGATTACAGGATTATAGGTAGACCTGTGCATTTTTGAAGATAGAAGGAAATGCAATAAATTAATAAGGCATGACTTAAGGTATTGGATTAAGGATGATTATATGAGGATAGGACAAGATAGTAACAAGAAAACGATGAGGCAATATCTAAGCTTAAGAGACTCACTCTAAGAAGAGAACTCTCTTCATTTGAAATAGAGGATAAGTGCAGAGATCACTTTTGAGGTAGTGAGGAGAGAACTTCAGATAACTTGTAGTCCATAGCCTAGAGATCTATTCATTGAAGTAGTCCATTATTATTATTTTTTTTAAGATTTATTTATGCATGCAAGAGCTGGGTTGTAGGCCAGAGGTGCAGGAGGGTGAGAAGATTCACCAGAGACAGTGGGGAGCAGAACAGGTGGATCCACTGAAATACACTGCTGAGGGGAGCATTGGCAAGTCAGGAGAGGTCTGCTGTGCTATGTGGGTTAGCTCCCTGGCAGGGGATTGCTTCATAGTGCTGAGACTTAACCCGTTGTGCCGCAAGGGTTTCCTTTTTATCCAACAGTTAAGCATTTCATTCCTTTTTAAGGAATAGGGATTGATAATTGGGACTTGAGGGAAGTAAAAATGATTGTGGAAAGCTTCAAAAACTGTCAGTTTTCTATAATTCTTTACATATGGATTTATAAACAGGTTAATGTTTTCATTTCCTTTGAGTCTTCATTTTGCAGTCAACTTTGCTTTTGGTCACAATAAGCAGAAACTACATCATGGAAAAAGAATAGTGAAGTAGTTGATATTTTTCTGCAGGGAAGTCTGAAGAACTTGGTATTTAAAAAGTGAAAGATAGGAAAAACATGTTACATGAGGAAAAAACACACACACACACACAAAAAACACACAGTGATATAAAGCTCTAAAATATGGTTAAATTAACTGATTTATTCTCCAAAATAAAAGATTAAGGGAAATTAAGTGAGGTTCCCCAAATCATTTAACAAGTGATAGAACTAGGACGTTTAAAGGTCTCCTAATTTAGAATTTAGTTTCATTTTACCATTCCTTCCTATATATAGGAAAGTACTAGATCTTTGTGAACACTATGCATTATGCAGTAGAGTCCAACACAGTTATAAAGAACATATGCAACATGTACAGATGAGTCCATTGTAGCATAAATATGATCTTACAGTAACGAAACACTTTTGATACTTTTGCCTGTCATAGAATATATATTTGAAATGAATATTTGTCTTGAAACTTACAGAAAGTTATATGTTTAGGTTTAGATATCTTGAGTAGAGACATTCAAAATCATCATCATGTCACTATGCAGATATTTGTTGAGAAGGTTTCAAAAGGGTTTCTCATGAACTTTTTTTTTTTTTTTAAAGATTATTTATACAGGAACCAGGGTACAGGCCAGATGTGCGGGAGGGTGAGAGGATTCACCAGAGACAGAGTGGAGAACCATACAGGGAGACTGACTACGCTGCTGAGGGGAGCAGCAGGCACAACAGGGGAGGTCTGCCACACTGTGTGGGACCCTCGCTGGCCGACAGGGATCGAACTGGCGCTGCAAAGGCTGCGGACAGCTCTATAGTGCTGCATTCAACTGCCTGCGCCACCAGGGGAGGCCCATGAACTTTTTTTAAAAAAAGATTTATTTATTTATGCATACAAGAACTGGGGCACAGGCCAGAGTTGTGGGTTGTGGGGGGTGAGAGGATTCACCAGAAACAGAGTGGGGAACAAAACAGGCAGATTAACTGAAATCACCACTGAGGGGAGCAATGGGTGAGATAGGAGAGGTCAGCTGCGCCATGTGGGTAGCTCCCTGGCCGGGGATTGAACTTGTGCTGCAGTGGCTGCAGACAGCTTCATAGGTTGCGTCTTAACCCCTTGCGCCACCATCCAGGAGGCCCTCTCATGAACTGTTAACATCACAACCGATTTTGTTTTATTTATTTCTTAAAAAAGATTTTTATTCATTCATTCATTCATTTATACAAGCACTGGGTACAGTCAGAACCACGGGAGAGTGAGAGAATTCACCAGAGCCAGAGTGGGGAGCAGAGCAGGCAGAAGGACCGAAGTACACTGCTGAGGGGAGCAGTAGGCGGCAGGAGAGGTCTGCGCGCCATGCGGGACCCTCCTCTGGTGGCCGGGGAGCAGCCAGGGATTGAACCGGAGCTGCAGAGGCTGCGGGCAGCTTCGCAACCCAGTGCTCAACCGCTGCGCCACCGGGGAGTCCCAACATCACAACCGATTTTAAAGGCAAAAATAAGTTAAAGGACATTCTGGGAGTTATGTTTGAGTTGGGTGAGGGAAATAATTTTATGGGGAAAGTATTTGGAATTTGCTTAATCTTTTTTATGAATAACTGTCAAAACATTTTTTTTCTTTGTCCCACTCGCTCTGAGTCACTGTCCCCCACATCCTGTAGCAATAACTGATGAATGAGTGAGTAAAAGCAAATATTTAGATAGTCCTGAATGAATAAAGAGAAGAAAATACAGTGTCGAATGGTGGAATGTACCTATGCAGAGTGTATGTATAAAGAACATTAATTTTGGCATGTCTTACAAAATTAATTTTTTTTATAAACAATCTGCTGTTGCAAAACAGTAAAAACTGGAAGCAAAAATTGGGTTGTATGGCTGTTTTTATGTCACGGGTTTTCTTTGCCTCAAATATTTTTTGTGAAATACATTCTTCATACACACCCTTAATTATAAAATTCGAACCTTGCCTCTTTGTGTTTTGTTCTGAAGCATGAGAATTTTTCATAGTACTTTGAAAAATAGCTATTTTAGTTAGGTTTCTTAACAGTTACAATGATTTTGTGCTTATTAGTGACTGGCTAGTTTGATAACTACTATCAAAAAAAAAAAAAGAAAAAGTAAAAAAACCCGCCCATTTCATTTGCCCTCTTACAGATTTACCTTTTCTTATAAAAGACTTTCAGAACTTTGCTGTGTAATTTTGTAGCTCTTTGTGAAAGAAAGAGAATCCCAGAAGTAAAACCTGAACCTCCTTGTTGTTTATAATGTTCATGCTTAGCTTTGGGGGCTTGCTTGCTTTCTCTTTCTCACTAGATAAAATTTGAAGCTATATTCACTAAATTGCTCTTCATATAGGATTGGTCACAGTCAGTATATCCTTAACCCTTATAACCCTGTCTTGTTTTTTTCTTTTTTTTTTTTTAAGAGGCATGCTTTATTTATTTATTTGTCAGTTTGTTTGTTTGTTTGTTTATACATGCAATGGGTACAGTCAGAAGCGCCGGAGGGTGAGAGAATTCACCAGAGCCAGAGCAGGGAGCAGAGCAGGCAGAAGGACTGAAGCACACTGCTGAGGGGAGCAGCGGGCGGCAGGAGAGGTCTGCGCGCCATGTGGGACCCTCCTCCGGTGGCCGGGGAGCAGCCGGGGATCGAACCGGCACTGCAGAGGCTGCAGGCAGCTTCGCAACCCAGTGCTCAACCGCTGCGCCACCAGGGAGGCCCAACCCTGTCTTGTTTAAAGCACTCTTTATTCCATACATGAAGACACCTTCCTTTTTGCTTGTGACATCCTCTTTGTCTCATTGAGCCTGATGGGGGTGGGGAATAGATCTTTATGTTATGTGGATGATTGGTGGTAGTGATTTTGCCTTTCTAAAACCAAAGGGCAGAAGCTCTCCTATACGGGTGCTTCTCTTCACTGACCTCTCCCTTTGCAAAAGCAGCAATGGCTGCCCTCCTCCCGCAGCTGCCCACCTGTGTCTGTGCAGGCCTCTTTTTCAGCAAACCTGTCTCTTACCCAGCAGCTCTTTTCTGCCCGCTTTTGTCTGTGCAAGAGTCCTTTACTCTCCTTTTCCTTTTTATAATAAACCTGCCATTTTGTATAGATATAAAAAAAAACCACAAAGAATTTTCTTGTATCCCAGAAACTGATTCGGTTTTGCATTTCCACTTTTTCCAGGTATAAGGCATCGTGATTTTATTCCAAACTTTATTCATTGGATAGGTAGCAGAACTAGGATTTGAACTGTGGTTATATGGGATTTGTACAATATGCAATATGCCTTTATAAACTTTCCTCAGAGATCATATTTATTGCTGTTTCTATCATTTCTATACAAATGACTCATATACCTATATATCTTTAGCTTCAACTTTTTATTATTATTTATTTATTTTAAAATATTATTTATACAAGCACTGGGTACAGTCAGAAGCACAAGAGGGTGAGAGAATTCACGAGAGCCAGAGAGGGGAGCAGAGCAGGCAGAAGGACCAAAGTACACTGCTGAGGGGAGCAGCGGGCGGCAGGAGAGGTCTGCACACCATGTGGGACCCTCCTCCGGTGGCCGGGGGGCAGCCGGGGATCGAACCGGCGCTGCAGAGGCTGCGGGCAGCTTTGCAACCCAGCGCTCAACCGCTGCGCCACCGGGGAGGCCCCTTAAATAAGAGAAATGATAGATTTAATCAACTGAGGAATAACTTCCAACTTTCTCTTGAACTTCAAGGTCTCTATTCCAGCCATCCTTTTTGGTCTTGCATAGCTATAGTAAATTTGTTATCTTTTCCCATAACTTTTTCTCTTCTAGTTCTTCCTATTTCTTTATTATTATTATTTTTAAATCTTTAACTATATTTAATTTTAAATTAATTTAAATTTAATTTTTTAAAAGATTTATTTTTAAATCTTTAGATAATATTTTTAAGTTTTTAGAAACTGGGGTCTAGGCCAGAGGTACTGGAGGTGAGGAGTCACCAGAGACAGAGTGGGGAGCAGAATAGGCAGATCTACTGAAATACACTGCTGTTTCCTGTTTCTTTTCATTATCTCTTCACTTCCTTTTTTTTTTTTTAAAAAATAGAGTTATTTATGCATACAAGAACTGGGGTAAGGCCAGAGATGTGGGGGGTGTGAGGATTCTTTAGAGATATAATGGGGAACAGAATGGGCAGATTGACTGAAATACACTGCTGAGGGGAGCAGCAGGTGAGTCAGGACAGGTCTGCTGCGCCATTGTGGGTAGCTCCCTGGCTGGGGATTGAACTTGTGCCACAGTGGCTGCAGATAGCTTCATAGGTTGCATCTTAACCCTTTGCGCCATCATAATTACCTCTTTACTTTCTAAGATTCAATCAGAATCCTTTTCATTTCATTGATGCTTCAGTTTACTTACTATATCATGTGTATTTTACTTCTGCAGCATTTCTCCCAACTTCTTTTTGCCATGATTATGCAGCTCTGCACTTTTAGCCTAAAATTTTCTAAATGTTTCATTTTACTTTGTTTCACGCTGCTGCCAGATTAACCTTCCTAAAGCATAACTCTTTCCTGACCTTCATAGACCATCATGGTTGAACTATATTTTCAAATGTTTGTATAGTAGGACTCTAGCTACTTCTATAACTGTTATCTTCTTTTGTTCACTTAAGTGTACCCTGGATTACAACTAAGCTGTGTTATTCAGTTCTCTGAATATAGTTTCCATTCTTACAGCTGTACTTTTGTTAGACCTTATACCAAGTATATACCTTCTCCTTTTCACCAACTAATTCTCTACCACTGTTGAAATCGTACTCTTATCATTAAGGTCCATCTCACACCATTTCTTTTATGAAGCCTTTTCAGTATCACTCCATTGGGGATATAGAATTTACTTCTTTTATTCCCATTCCTGAAAACACTTTCTATTTCTTATCTAACACTGTACATTTATTCTAATTATTTGTGTACTTGCCTTACTCGCCCCATCTCCCCATACCAAATTCCTTGAGAGTAGAGATAGTTATCTCCACCAACCCTAGCATTTGTTCATAGATGCCCAAACATTTATGACCCAGACTTATACCTATGAGGAAACATGTTTCAGAGTAACCATTATATTTTCACTTTAGGCTTGACCGTCTTTTTATTTTACTGGATACTGGCACTACTCCAGTTACGAGAAAAGCTGCTGCACAACAACTTGGAGAAGTTGTGAAGCTTCATCCCCATGAACTAAATAATCTCTTATCTAAAGTAAGAATTCCTTTTTTCCTTTTAGTACAATACTGTTGTGGAACTTTGTCCGTGGAATAGGTACATGAAAGTAAAGATAGTAATTATTTTATGGTAGTGACACTGTGTGGTCTTCAAATTCTATTAATATTTCTTAGATAGTTAAAAAGTTTTGCTATTTGTTTTTGTTACAAGATTAAAAATACTTTGTTTTTTGCCTCAAGCTTGATTGTTTAAGGTATTTAATAATATTGAACCTTTTGCCTATGACAAATTGGAATCTGACCTAATTTGGTAATGAACTAAGTTGTTAATCTAGTTTGTTAGTGGTTTATCTTGTTCTTAACAACTAATAATTATATTGTAGTTGGCAGTCTTCAAATGGGTAAGTACTCATGGGAAATGACTGAAATATATGAGAAACTAGTTGCTATATTACATTCTTAGTTATCAACTGCTTGAAAGTGAAGGCTCTCTCTGCTTTGGTGGATTTGTGATTTCATAATCCTCTCCCATGTTCCTTCCCTAAGCAATAGTTATATTTTTACTGAACTCTGGACTTGAGGAAGTGTGCCTATGTTCTTTTATTCCCATTCCTCAAAGCACTTTGTATTTCTTATCCATGTGTTTAAATCTTTGACATACAGAATAAAAAAGAGGTTGTTGTGTGTTTATGTTGGGCAGGGATAGAAGATAGGATATGGGAGTAGTATGATAGCTTAAACACTGGAAGCCCCAAGAAACCTCTTTCAATTGTTCTTACCTTCTCCTTTCTTTCTTTTTTTTTTAAATGAATTCCCATTGTTACTTTTTTTTTTTTTAAAGATTTATTTATTTATTCGTACAAACACTGGGTACAGTCAGAAGTGCGGGAGGGTGAGAGAATTCACCAGAGCCAGAGTGGGGAGCAGAGCAGGCAGAAGGACCGAAGTACACTGCTGAGGGGAGCAGCGGGTGGCAGGAGAGGTCTGTGCGCCATGTGGGACCCTCCTCCAGTGGCCGGGGAGCAGCCGGGGATCGAACCAGCACTGTAGAGGCTGTGGGCAGCTTCGCAACCCTGCGCTCAACCACTGCGCCACCAGGGAGGCCCTCCTTTCATTTTTTTTAAAGATTTATTTATGCATACAGGAACGGGGGTACAGGCCAGAGATGCAGAGGGCTGAGAGGATTCACCAGAGACAGAGCAGGGAACAGAACAGGCAGACTGACTGAAATACACTGCTGAGGGGAGCAGGAGGCTAGACAGGAGCGGTCTACTGCGCCATGTGGGTTGCTCCCTGGCCGGCCGGGGATCAAACTCTTGCTGTAGAGGCTGTGGATTGCTTCATAGTGCGGTGCTTAACCCCTTGCACCACCAGGGAGGCCCCTTCTCCTTTCATTTTATTTTTGTCTTGGATTCATATGAGTAGGAGTTCTAATATACAAATATACAAATTTGCACCATGCAGGCAAGCAATAGCTCTCTTCACAACATATTTTCCACTTAGTATCAGAACTACCACAATATAGTTGGAGAGAATGATTTGAAACCTATAGGCTTGGAGTTTTCACGTGAAGGATACATATTAGGCAGTAGTATACTCATGTGTAAGGTGAGGGGCTAGAGAGGTATCTCCTTTTCTTCTGTGCCAGGGGAGGAGATGGAGGACTGAATGAATTAAAATTGGAAAAAGTGAACCAGACTAATCTGTGCTGAACTGAGAAAAAATTTCCATTCTTCCCTGTGAGTTCTGAACAACTTAACTCAGACTTCAGTGTAATTCCATACCCTCAGATAATTCCAAAAAAAGGCAGTTTGTTTGTCGTATCGTCTCCTTTCTCTGTTGTCACTGTTTTCTTGTTGCCTTTTGGTTTAGTTTTTGAACAACTTTATTGAAATATAATTTACATACCCTACAGGTCACCCATATAAAGTGTATAATTCAATGATTTTCATATCGTCTCTTTTCTCTGTTGTCACTGTTTTCTTGTTGCCTTTTGGTTTAGTTTTTCAACAACTTTATTGAAATATAATTTACATATCATACAGGTCACCCATATGAAGTGTATAATTCAATGATTTTTAATATACTCACAGATTTGTAGCCATTTTGCAGCCATTACAACACTGTTTTTAAAACATTTTTATCTCTCTAAAAAGAAGTCTCATGCCCAGTCACTCATCTCTCCTTTTCTCGTTCCCAGTCCTAAGCAACCATTAATTTACTTTCTGTCTATAGATTTGCCTGTTCTAAATATTTCACATATGTATGTGTCCTTTCACTTACTTATGTATGGTTTCTTTCACTTAAAATAGTATTTTTTCAAGGTTCTTTCATATTTTATCATGTCTCGTTACTTCATTACTTTTTCATCAACAAATATCCCAATTTTAAGGATGGACAATGGCATTTCTCCTTTTGGCATATTACCAGTAATGTTGCTATGAAAATTCACATGTTAATTTTTGTGTGGATGCATGTTTCATTTTTCTTGGAGGTTTATTTCTACCTGGGACTATAACTGTGGATTACATGGTAACTATGTTTAACTTCATGAGAAACTGCTAGACTGTTTTCCAAATAGGTTCTACCATTTCAAGTTCAACCAGCAGTATATGAGGATTCCAGTTTTTCCATCTCCTTGTCAACACTTATTATTAACTGATTTTGATATATCCATACTTGCAAATGTGAAGTTATATCTTTTTTAAAAAAGTTTTATTTATTAAGCATATAAGAACTGGGGTACAGGCCAGAGGTGCAAGGGTGAAAGGATTCACAGAGTAGGGAACAAAACAGGCAGACTGACTGAAATATACTGCTGAGGGGAGCGACGGGTGAGTCAGGAGAGGTCTGCTGTGCCATGTGGGCAGCTCCCTGGCAGGGATTGAACTCAGGCTGGGGCAGTAATAGCGCTTAGACTAACCCCTAGGCCACCAGGGAGACCCCTTATTACTTTGTTAAATTTTTGTATGGTTCATACTTTTTGGTGCTATTATAAATGGAATGTTTCACTTAATTTCATTTTCACATTGTTTATTGAAAGTGTATAAAAATAGGGGCCTCCCCGGTGGCGCAGCAGTTGAGTGCTGGGTTGCGAGCTGCCCGCAGCCTCTGCAGCGCCGGTTCTATCCCCGGCTGCTCCCTGGCCACTGGAGGAGGGTCCCACATGGCACGCAGACCTCTCCTGCCGCCCGCTGCTCTCCTCAGCAGTGTACTTCGGTCCTTCTGCCTGCTCTGCTCCCAGCTCTGGCTCTGGTGAATTTTCTCACCCTCCCGCACTTCTGACTGTACCCAGTGCTTGTATAAATAAATAAATAAATCTTTAAAAAAAAGTGTATAGAAATATAAATTGATTGCTATATAGTGATCTGATAGCTTGCTAAAATTCATTCTTTCCTTTGGTTCTTACTAACTCTTTGCATTAGTAGTGGGGCTTAATGAATAATATGCACTTTGCTTTTTGTATGTTAAGGTATATTTTTTTAAATGCGCTTAAGCATTTTTTAATTAAAAGTTTTCTTTTCCTTTTTTAAGGTTTTGTGATTTCCTCTGAATGATAGTATCTTCTAGATGATTTCAATAATTTGAAGGCATTTTAGAACTGTTAAATAATAAGTTAATAAATAGCAAGTAAATTTATATTTCTCTGTTCTAATAACATTGGAAAAACAGTGTATTTTCTTGGTATATGACTCATTTTATCATTTTAAGGTGCTGATATATTTAAGGAGTACAAACTGGGATACCCGGATTGCAGCAGGACAAGCTGTTGAAGCGATAGTGAAAAATGTACCTGAGTGGAATCCTGTGCCAAGAACCAAACAAGGTGCTTTTAAGTTGAACAAGAGTTTGCAGTAAAAACTTCACTGTAGAATTAATTATACTGTAATAACATTTTATATTTTAATGGTTTCATTGTTCATTTAAAAGCTTTTAATTTTCATGCTTTTTAGTGCAACCTTGTGAGGAAATGACATTGAGTATGAGCATGCTTTTAGAAAACCACTAGTTAAACAGAGTTTTTAATATATATTAAATTATTCTGCAGTATGCTTGGATCATAGAGACCGTTATTTTTTTCAAGGTGCTTAAATCCTAAAAATAGAAATTAAGTCAGTGCTGTGTAAATGTTTGAAATTGTCTGAGAGAATTTTCTTCTAAATTTAAGCACAATTTCATATGAATATTTGGAAGGGTAAGTCTTTATTTTTTTTGTGTGTCCATTAACTGTCGTGTGGAAATTATTTTTTTTCTGATTGCCTGTAATGACATATAAAAAAGAATGTATGTTTTTAAAATTTTATAAAGGTGTACATTTTGGTTAAGTGAAAATTTAATGAGGGTAATTGGAGTTTCATTTTCTAGTCACTGATAATAACACTTTTTTTTAAAGATTTATTTATGCATACAAGAGCTGGGGTATAGGCCAGAGGTGTGGGGGTGGTGAGAAGATTCACCAGAGACATAGTGGGGAACAGAACAGGCAGATAGACCGAAGCACACTGCTGAGGGGAGCAGCAGGCGAGTCAGGAGAAGTCTGCTGCGCCAAGTGTGTTGCTTCCTGGCCGGCCGGGGGATCGAACTCGTGCTGCAGAGTCTGCGGACAGTTTCATAGGTTGCGTCTTAACCCCTTGCGCCACCAGGGAGGCCCAATAACACTTGTTTTAAATATATATATTTTTTAATGCATATAACAGCTGGGGTGTGGGGTTGGGAGTGGTGAGAGAATTTACCAGAGACAGAGTGGGGAGCAGAACATGCAGATCTGCTGAAATCCACTGCTGAGGGGAGCAGCAGGCAAGTCAGGAGAGGTCTGCTGCACCATGTGGGTCAGTTCCCTGACTTCATAGCTTCATAGTGCTGAAACTTAACCCCTTGTCCCACCAGGGAGGCCCTGATAATAACACTTTTATATCTAAAATTTTTCTTTAACTTGCTGGTATGGGTGATTTGTTAATAGACAAATTAACATAAATGATATATATAGCCAGAAGTTATAAATTACTTTAGAAAAGTGCATTTTTCTTTTTCAGGTTATTATCCCTACTTATCTTGGGGGGTGTGTGTGTGTGTGTGTGTGTGTATACACACACACACCTAAACTCAGTTTCTTTTTTAAAAAATGTATTAAATTAGTTATACTAGCATTAACGTTTATAGTAAGATTGCTTGTCATCACTAAAAAATTTAAAATATTTGTAGCAGTTCACTTTATTTTTTAGTTTACAGAGGTGTTATATGCAAATACCAGCTAAACTATTAAAGTCACTGAACAATTACTGTACATTTAAAAAATTTTAATGACATAGCCTTTCATAAATATTTTAAGTCTAAGATGTATATATAATTTTAGTAGGAGATTATAATTTGCTTATAGTATGAGAAATGAGTCCTACTGAATAGTAGACGCTTTGTGTCCTAAATGTCACTCAGGTGCAGGAGAAGGGGGATAATGCTTACTGGTCTAATTTATGAGTACATACTGTGAGTGTTTGTATGACAGGTTAGCTCATAATAAATTCATGCTGCTAACTATGGTATTTTTAAACTGTTTAATAGCCATAGTCAGTGGAGCCAGATATTAAACATACATATTTCAATGTCGAGGTGCATTTCTTTATATAACATTGCGCCTTTGTGGTAAAAAACACATATACCTGTTATTATTCTTATGGTTTATAGAAAGGGTACCACCAAATATTCATAAATAACTAAGAGTTGAGCATAATTAAGCCACAGTAGCTTTTCTATTTCTTCTACCATTTACTTTTCTTAAAATATTACTGGTCCACCCCAACAAATACTATTTTCTTTCATTCTACACTTTGGCCATATGATCAAGTTAATTATTTTTATTTTACTTATTTATTTTTAAAAAAGATTTATTTTTATTTATTTATGCATACAAGAACTGGGGTGCAGACCTGAGGTGGGGGGAGTGAGAGGGTTCATCAGAGACAGAGTGGGGAGCAGAACAGGCAGATTGACTGAAGTACACTGCTGAGGGGACCAGTGGGTGAGACAGGAAATGTCTGCTGTGCTATGTGGGTTAGCTCCCTGGCCAGGGATCAAACTCATGCTGGTTGAAGACAGCTTGACAGCGTTGAGACTTTAACCCCTGAGCCACCAGGGAGACCCCTTTATTTTATTTTAGATATATTTTATTTATATATATAAGAGCTGGGGTATAGGCCAGAGGTGTAGGGGCTGACAGGATTAACCAAAGACAGAGTGGAGAGCAGAACAGGTTGATTGACTGAAATACACTGCTGAGGGGAGCAGCAGGTGAGACAGGAGAGGTCTGCTGTGCCATGTTGGTTAGCTTTCTGGCTGGGGATCGAACTCTGCTACAGTGGCTGCCCATAGCTTGATAGTGCTGAGACTTACCCCTTGCAGCACCAGGGAGGCCCAAGTAAATTGTTTTTAAACTTCGTCTAGAACCTGCTTCAGAAAGTGCTATAGAAGATTCATCTACTACAGATCGGTTGAATTTTGACAGATTTGATATATGTAGATTGTTACAACACGGAGCATCACTTTTGGGATCCGCTGGTGCAGAGTTTGAAGTACAAGATGAAAAATCAGGTATGTAGTAGTCCTTTAACAGAATGTCTGAAATGTGTGTGTTCAAACTAGTTTGTCACTAGATGGGCTATGTATTAGGCATTTAAAATCTAACATCAGAAAGTGAAAATTAATTGACGTCTGCTGTTGGGAGTTGGGGCACAATGGATGGGGAAAGTAACCAGATGCATTTGTTCTGAAGCCCCTATATGAATACTTTTCTCCCCCTTAACTGAATATGTACCATATATTGCACCATTAATAGGTACATATTAATATTTCTGCAATCATTTCATTATGTAATACAGAAATTTTAAAGTGTTAGCTAAAAGCTTCAACTCAGTAGATTTTAAAATTCAGAATTAGTGATTGTGGTAATGTTTTTACAATTCTGGAAATTTGAGAGACTATGTGATAGTTTTCTTTTTATCATGTGTTTCAAATATTTAAAAAATTGGATCTATTCATGCTGGTGACCAAAGCAGAAACTAAAAATGAAAAATAAATTTGAATAGGTAATTGTCCCATTATCTTTAAACTTACAGAATCCATCTGGATAAAAAATAAATGTTTTGGCCATTCAAGATTGATGCCTTGAGTGGAAAAAACCTTGATGTTTTTAATGGATTTCTGTAAGTAAATAGTTGCTTTTTTGACTAAAACCAAAACAGAACACCATTTTGTTTTGCTGCTTATTAAATTAATCATTAGTCAGGTCATATCTTGCCAGATATGCTATGTATAGGCATTTAAAATCTAAGTTAATCTTGAAATGATCTTCAATTTGTTCATCTTTTAAAAAATGTCAAATATTCATTCTCTCACTTCATATGAGACTTCTGTTGAAAGATCTATTTTAATTATTTTGGAGAGAAGAGAATACTAAGTTCTAGAGAAGTACAATTTTTCAATAAAGGAGATAGAAGTCTTTAAAAAAATTTCCAATTTGAAAAAATTATTTCTAAAAATTTACTGATCTTTCTAGTCTACCAAAGGACATCATCAGAGGTCATAGCCCTTTCCAGGAGTAAATCAGTGTCACCTTTGCCATTAAAAAAAAAAAAATGTGTGTGTTTGGGTCTTATACTTGAGATTCTGATTTTTTTTTTTTAAAGATTTATTTATTTATACATACAAGAACTGGAGTGTAGGCCAGAGATGCAGGGGGTGAGAGGATTCACCAGAGACAGAGTGGGGAACAGAACAGGCAGATTGACTGAAGTACACTGCTGAGGGGCACAGCAGGCAAGTCAGGAGAGGTCTGCTGCGCCACATGGGTTAGCTCCCTGGCTGGGGATTGAACTTGTGCTGCAGTGGCTGCTGATAGTTCATAGTGCTGAGAATTAACCCCTTGTGCCTCCAGAGAGGTCCCAAGATTCTGATTTAATAGAGCTGTGAAGAGGTCTAGGAAGTTTTATTTAAAAGAAAAAATACTCCACAAGTGACTAATATATAACCAGAATTAGGAACTCCAATTTTTTGATAACTCACTGCTAAATCTCATTATGCTGTGCTCATTTGAAACCCTATAATTAGGTTTTCTTTAAATGTCTGTGCCTTTGTGTTAGCCTTTGTGTTAGCCTGTGTTAGTATGAATGACACATACTTTGTAGGTGCTGGTCAGTGTCTTTTTTAAGTTGTGTAGGTTATTTTCCCCAACAGAACTTTTTCTGAATCTATATAAGTATACTAAGTTTGAGATTTAGTAGTCTTTACTTTTTTGGGTGTCTAGTGTTTTTCTCTCTGGTTACAGCAGCCTTTAAATTAAAAAAAAAAAAAAAGCCTTATTGAGATAATTCACAGACCATTTGAAGTGTAGAATTCAGTAGATGGACTCAAACCTCAATTTTTAGCTTTAGTTGGACTGTTTAGAGTCTACCTTGTGCATGCATATTTCAGGTCAGTCAGAGATTTGAGTTTATATAGAATTTGTGTGTTCTCTCTGACTCACTTCTGGTTTTTTCCTCTCCACATTCTAGTGGCTCTAGTGACCTCTGATTCTGTTTTCTCTAGTTCCTCAAGCCAGAAAGATTGTGGATTTTTAAATCCAAATTTTAGGTGTCTCACATAGCTTGGGCTGGTTTTACACTCAGATGAAAAGTTGCAAAAATGGGAAAGTCACCCAGTGACTTGTTCTTCTTCCAGGTAGTGAGAACTCCCCTAAGTATATGCCTATTTTCATTCTCTTTCCAGTACCTTCAGGTAGTGAAATCTGATCTTTTGTAGACTTTGATTTTTGTAGAGGGTTAGAGCAATGAAAATTTAGTTATCATTAAAAATATTGTCTCTTGCTATTGAGCTTTTTTAAGTCAAAAATCTTATTTTAAAAATAATATCTTTGATTTGTTTGCCACTGAAGTATTGAGGATTTTACTTGGGAAATGAAAAATCTGTCCACTTACATGCCTTTATTTTTGTTATTTGGGCTAGGAAAGTTCTGTAATCTCAGAATACATAAAGACCATCCTTGGAATAAGTATGAATTTTTTGAGATTTTTTTCTGTCAAATGAAATCTAGGTTTTTAAAAAATCCTGGGCAGATATTTCAAAGAATGTGTTAAGGTGTTGCTATATAAAATCATTGGTTTATTTCAGTAGGAAGGGATCTTGTATATACTTGATAATTGACAATAGAATAAAGTGGGAATCACAATGAAATTTCCTAGTGTGTTAGCTAGGACACGGTTTTCCAGTAATGATTAGATATTAAGAGTTTTATGACATGTTCAGATTATGAATGTGGTTTGTTTTGTTGTTAGGAGAGGTATTTTTATCAATTGTTATTAAAAATTTTGTTTTAGTCTTAATCGATTAGAAGAGTTCTTAACTGATTTGAAGGAACTGTTTTTCTTTTCTGTTTAAAGGAGAAGTGGATCCTAAAGAGAGGATAGCACGCCAACGAAAATTATTACAGAAGAAGCTTGGCCTTAATATGGGAGAAGCCATTGGAATGAGTACTGAAGAACTCTTTAATGATGAAGATCTGGATTATACCCCTACTTCTGCAGCCCTTGTAAACAAACAACCTGTAGGTAAAACCTTTGTTCCATTATTAGTAATAATACAAGGGAGTTTGCTTCATTTTTGCTTTGCAGTTGCATTTATTAAAAATCCCATATTTAATTCGCTCATTAGTGCTTAGTACCACCATAATTTAGTGTCTTTAGAAATTGGATTTCTGGTGACAGATTCTAAACAGATAGGTGTTCAGCAGCCTCATAGAAGGAAGGCTTCTTAGGAGCCACTGGTTTTGAGAGTCGTAATTGCACTGATGCTGCAATTAGAGAGTGGGAGATAGTAAAGGCTGTCACAGATATGTTAATACTAAAAATCGTTAGAGCTGCAACTCATTCTTTTATTTGAGAAAATAACAAGCATACTAAATAGAAAACTTTCAAACAATGCAAAGTATATGCAGTATGAAGTAAAAGAAGTTGAAGTTTCTTTCCAATAATTGATGAACACCCATGTTCTTTTGCCCCACAGGTAACCCTTTTTAAATTACTTGTTCATCCTTTATGAAATTTTTATATATATACAAGTGTTTCGTGTTTTTTTTTTTTAAAGATTATTTATGCATACAAGAACTGGGGTATAGGCCAGATGTGCGGGGAGTGAGAGGATTCACCACAGATGGAGCAGGGACCAGAACAGGCAGACTGACTGAAATACACTGCTGAGGGGAGCAGCGGGCGAGACAAGAGAGGTCTGCTGTGCCATGTGTGTCCTCCCTGGCTGGCCAGGGATTGAACTCATGCTGCAGAGGCTGCAGATAGTTTCATAGCGCTGTGTTTTACCCCTTGCACCACCAGGGAGGCCCACAAGTGTGTTCTTTATCTTTTATCACTTCATATAGCATATCAGATTATACAGATCATTCTTTCTGAACGACTTCCTGCTATTCTATTATATGGCTGAATCATAATTTCGTTCTATATTCCTCCCTTTTCTCTTACTCTTCCAGTTCTTTATGGATGCCTGTGTGCTGCTTTTTTTTTTTTTTTCCTCTTTGTGCCCCAGACTTTTTTAAGCTCTAGAAACAGCTGTGGATCTTACAGAAAATACACATATAAGTGAAATACTAAATACTGTCTTTTCAGGGGTTTAGCACTCTTCCATCTTATCCTTGTAAGACCCTTTAGGGTTCCATGGGCTCCATTAAAAGTTCCTGTGTTGCAGTCATTAAACCCTTGTCTTATTCCCTTAACCTTTCCCTTTGCTTAAGTGGAAAATGGTTCCATTTGCCTTCATAGTAGTTACCCTCTAAATCTTTAGAATTTGTTAAACTGTTTTTATGACTACAGAGAGTATGATGATGAATAACTTTTGCAGACAACAAAAGAAATAGCAGATACCAGAAGGGAAAAGGAGAATAGGATAAAGAGATATAAAATATTATTAAAACCAAGAAGAAATGGAAAGAAAGGGATATAAAGAGAAGCAGAGATGTAGATTGGAAGAAATCACAATAAAATAACATCAAAAAATATAGTAATATGATCACAGTGTGATAACTGGGCATGGGTAAGAAAATGGATAGGGGCCACAAGAGGTTAAGTACTGCACTGTGAAGCAATCCACAGCCTCTGCAGCATGAGTTTGATTCCCGGCTGGCCGGCCACATGGCGCAGCAGACCTTTCCTGTCTTGCCCGCTGCTCCCCTCAGCAGTGTATTTCATTCAGTCTGCCTGTTCTGTTCCCCATTCTGTCTCTGGTGGATCCTCTCAGCGCCTGCATCTCTGGCCTGTACCCCAGCTCTTGTATTCATAAATCTTTAAAAAAAAAAAGAGAGAGAGAGAGAAAATGGATAGGCAGTTGTATTAGAGAAAACAAGCTATAGACAGAATAGTTGGCTATGTAGTGGACAGATGCCAGTTTGAGGTTTGCAAGATCCATGTTTGTTTGACCTTAAATGTCATGAACCTTTGGGAGAAGTTGCCATTCGCTCACCACTGCTTCATTGCATTGTATATGCACAAATGGTTCTTGGACCAAGACTATAGGACAACATCCCTATCAGTTACCCCGTAGAAGTAATTAGCTGTAGAAATGTACATTTCAGTTGAATCTTGATCATTTAAAGGCAGAAAGGGATTTTGGGCTTGGACGACTCAAAGCATTTCTATCTCACAGCCTTTATGTCTCCTATAAATGGAGAAGAAAACAGAAACAGTTAGGCAATGGGTTGTGAAGATGATAGGAGTAAATGGGCTAAATTGACTGTAGAATGCTGGACACTGACCATTTATGGTTATAGTTATTTTTATTTTTTTCACCTAATGTTCATCAGTTTCTTAAATTGATATTGTTTATTATAACTTTTGGCTGTTATTAGGGTTATTTTGAAGTCTTACCTCTTTAGAGTCCTCTTTGTTGGTTAGGAGCATACATTTTACTACCTCTGTGACTTAAAGAGGTTAAACACATAGCATTTGTTGGGAATGGGAAGAGTAGGAAAGAAGGAAGAAGCCAGTGAAATGATGGTGCAGCCATATAACAGTGTCATGAAGTTGTCAAAAAAGAATGTGCTCAATCTGTGTCTATCTGTATACTCAGCCATACTCGTGTGAGGCCGAGTATGGGTATTTATTTTAACTTCAAAGTTCAAACTCTGTGTTCTTTTATTCTTTTAGACTCTCCAAGCTGCTGAATTGATTGATTCAGAATTTCGAGCTGGGATGAGCAATAGACAGAAAAACAAAGCTAAAAGAATGGCCAAGTTATTTGCAAAACAGAGATCCAGGGATGCAGTGGAAACTAATGAAAAGAGGTAGTAGTCTTTTTCTGCTTATTTATTTAAAACCTTAATGTTAATGCATAAATCTGTGTTGGCTTGAGTTCTAAAACTATTTTGCGGACATTGTGTTTCACTGTGGTGTACCATTTGGATTGGCTTGTTCAATTGTCAGATGATATTTACTATTGCTAGGGACTAGGGCAGCTTCCCCAGAAAATCCACATATGTCAGGTTTATTGTTCTGACTAATTATTATGGGCCGTGAATGCGGGCTGAAAATCTTCAAAGGGGGTAACATGTTCCAGGCAGAGGAATAGGTGTAAATGCTTTAATCAGGGAATTTTCAAGAAACAAAAAGAGCAGTATATCTAGGATAAATAGAAGTGAAAGTAGTAGAGAATGAAGGCAGAGATGTGTTCTAAACCACAAGTTAAGAATGTTGCCTTAGTACAATGAAAAGTGTCGCAGTATCACATCATCGGTTCCCTAGGCTGGAGGCTATGCCAAATAGGGGGGTGATAATCCAGTCTTGGTTACCAAATTCTGTTATAAGAAAGAATTTGTGGGTAAAATCACTGTCCTCACTTTCTCAGTATGTTGATGAAAATAGTATTTTTGTATGACTTGGAGTAGCATTTCTGAGAATTATTCAAACACCCCTTCTGGAAACATTTTGAGGGACTTACTAAAATTCAGATTCTTGGGCCCCATTCAACTCTGTTAAATTGTAATCTTTAATGATGTTCAAGAAACGTTTGAGGGCCTCCCCGGTGGCGCAGCGGTTGAGCGCTGGGTTGCGAAGCTGCCTGCAGCCTCTGCAGCACTGGTTCGATCCCCGGCTGCTTTCCGGCCACCAGAGGAGGGTCCCACAAGGCGCACCCGCCCGCTGCTCCCCTCAGCAGTGTGCTTGGGTCCTTCTGCCTGCCCTGCTCCCCGCTCTGGCTCTATTAGGTTCTCTCACCCTCCCACGCTTCTGACTGTACCCAGTGCTTGTATAAATCAATCAATCAATCAATAAATCTTTAAAAAAGAGGAAAAAAAAGAAATATTTGAGTAAAAGATCAATTAATAAATGCATAAGAGCCTATGAAAATAAGATTTTATTACAAAAGATAATTTTTTGTTCTTTCCATTCATGTAAAGCTAAAATGTGTTCATTTAAAAGTTAGGCACAAAAGGATATGAATAATAAACATCTGTGTGGCATACATTTTAATGTGTGGTTAAATTGTTGGGCCTTTTTAAGCATGAAATCTTTGTTGAACATGTTAACTACAGAGTTTGTTTGCTAGTAGCTTGTTAGGCTCATAGAGTAACCTAATATTAGTATTTCTACTGACTTTAGTCTTATAAGGACTTTTCTCCAAAGATTTGAGTTTGGAAATACTAGACCTTAATTTTTAGAGTTCATGATTCATTCCACAAATGTTTGTTGAATACCATTTATGTGCCAGATACTATCCTAGGTCCTCAGGATAAAATAGTGAATAAAATAGGTAAGAACTTCTGTCTTTGTAGAACTTATAGAAAGATAGATAAGGAGCAAGATAAATCAGTAAATGTATAAAATTCATATATCATTTACATATGATAAAGGGATAAGGAAAAAAAAGAAATACTGCAAGAAAGGAACATATAAAATGTTTTGTGAAGAGTTTGACATTTTAGAAAGGATTAGCAAGGGATTCAACAGAGATGAATCTTTTGATTAAATATCTGAAAGAAGCAAGGATGCTAGCCTTCAGAATATCTAGAAAAGACAGTCCAAATAGAGGGAATAGCAAAAATAAATGCCTAGAAGTAGAAACATGCCTAATAAGTTGAAGGGCAGTAAGGTGACCAAATACAGTGAGTGTGTTGGAGAGTAGAGAGGCTCAGATTTCTTTCATCACCTTATAGAAAAAACTGGTTGGCCAAATGAATTACATTTTAAGATGGAGGTTATGGAAAATAATGCTGTATTTTAACAGTGCTAGTTATTTCTTTCTTTTAATACTAATTACACTTATCTTCTTCTTTGTAATAAATTGCTAGACTAGGTTTGATACTTCTGACTTTTTAGTCATAAGATATTTCCTCAAATTTTCTAGACACATTTTTTATTGGTCACTTGTTTTGTTTCTGTATTTTTAAAGCAGTGATAAAATTATATTGTATTACTCAGTATATTGGTTTTCTCCAGGGTACAACAACCTAAAAATGTTAGACCGGGCCAGATTTAGGTTGTTATACCAAGAGAATTTAAAGTAAGAAAAGGAGCTTCTTTTAGAAGAGAGGAAGGTAAAAAGCCTTGTTAAATTTGAGATTCAATTTGAAAGCAAGAATTCATTGACTTATATCTATCAATTAGGGGAGTAAGGCATATTTTTGCTCAAAAAAAATTATAAGCAGGGGCCTCCCTGGTGGCGAAAGGAGTTAAGCAACGCACTGTGAAGCAATCCACAGCCTTTGCAGCACAGGTTCGACCCCCCGGCCAGCCAGGGAACAACCCACATGGCGAAGTTGACCTCTCTGGTCTCGCCCACTGCTCCCCTCAGCACTGTGTTTCAGTCTGCCTGTTCTGTTCCCTACTCTGTCTCTGGTGAATCCTCTCACTCCCCACATCTCTGGCCTATACCCCAGCTCTTGTATGCATAAATAAATAAATCTTTAAAAAAATTTTTTTAAGTGGTTAAATTTTAAGTAAAGCATAGCAAAATATGGCAAAACATTTGTTCTAATTATGGTTTCTCTTACATTCATTACTTAACCTTTACTCTTCTAATTGATTTTTATTTTTTTAGCAATGATAGCACTGATGGGGAACCAGAAGAAAAGAGGCGAAAAATAGCAAATGTTGTTATTAACCAGTCTGCAAATGATTCCAAAGTCTTGATTGATAATATTCCAGACAGTTCTTCCTTAATTGAAGAGGTATTATTGAAATGTCCTAAAGTGTTCTTTGAAATTGTTATTTTTTCTTAATGTCAGCATAATAATCTGCAACTGAGAGAAATTTTATTAAAAATCTTATAAATATCTTGATTTCATTAGTAAAATTTTTAATTAAAAATTTTAAAGCCTGTCTAATATTACTAGACCTGGAAAATGAGTATTTTTTAATTAAATTATTAGCGTAAAATATGCCTTTTGAATTAGAAGTAATTCTCTTTCTTTTTTTTTTTTTTGTTCAGACAAATGAATGGCCTTTGGAAAGCTTTTGTGAAGAGCTTTGCAATGACCTTTTTAATCCCTCCTGGGAGGTAAGATTTCTTCATTACAATTTCTCTCAGCTCGATTTTCTTTGTTAATGAGAGAACCATGTCATATATAATTTATTTTATCAGGGTTCCTATTCTTCCCCTATATTCCTCTTAGGAGCACTTACAGTACTTAATATCATTTACTGTCTAAGTAGAAAACTTGTATACTGATTATTACTGTTCATACCCTTTCTGTCCTATTTCTTTAGTGAATTGTTCATTTCTTTTCATTTTGTCACCTAAAATATAAAGACTTAAATATCTTTCCCAGACAGTGAAACTTTCCTGTGGAAGTTTATAATTTTCACTGAGAGCTTCTTAACCTCAGAAATACTTCTTCACAGAATATCTTGAACAAGTGCCAATAATATGTGAATGAGATGAAAGTGAAACCCTTTTGGTTGTGAAGTTCAGGGTTGGTGGTCTCAAAGCATTTTGTCCCACCTACTTGCCTTTGGGTATTTTTTTTAAAAAATACCGTATTGGAATATCTTTTAGCATCCTTTCTGCTCCTGAATGCACTTCTGTTTAAAACTATTCAAGCCTCAAATCAAATGCGGTCTTGAAGAAGTGTGCAATGTCAGTTGCCCTCAGATGACAGTGCAGAAAACTGCGAGACTACAGTGAAGCATTAATCATGAGATATTTTGAGTTGACTTCATTTTACACTGAACACTGGTAACTTTGGAACTTAGTTTTGATGCACTTTTTCTTTTTATCTATTTTTATTGAGATAATATTGGTTTATAACACTGTTTTAGATATGCGGATTCACACTTTTTCAAATGCACATTACCACATCACACCCAATAGTACCAGTAACCCCCACCACTGTCCATTGAACACTCTTTGTTTCTACCCACATCCCCCCTTCTGATAACTTCAATTCTGCAATACTTGGATTCTTCCAAGAATTTGTTCTGGCTTTACCTGTTACTTTGTTTCTTTATATTCCACACATGAGTGAAATCATCCATTGTTTTTCTCCTTCTGACTTATTCCTCCCTTTCCTTGATGTTGTTGCAAATGGCAAGCTTACAACCCCTTCATCCCTCCTTTTTTAAGCTGAGTAATATTCTATTTTGTATGTATTTTATACCACATCATCTTTATCCAGTTATCAGTTGATGGGCACTTGGGTTTTTACCATAGCTTGGCTGTTGTAAATAGTGCTGCAGTGAACACAGGGATGTATATATCTCCTTTCAACTCACTGTTTTTATATTGTTTGGGTAGATCTCTAGAAGTGGAATTGCTGGATCATATAGATTTATTTTTTAATGTCTTAAGGCACCTCCCTACTGTTTTCCATAGAGGCTGCACCAGTTTACATTTCTGCCAACATTGTACATGGGATCCTTTTTCTCCACACCCTCGTCAACATTTACTGTTTTTGAAATTTTTGTTTTGGGACATTCTGACGGGTGATGTGATATCTCATTGTGGTTTGCATTTCCCTATTAATAACTGATAATGGAACATTTTTTTTCATGTGTCTATTGTCTGTGCTTGTCTATGTACTTGTCTGTACATCTTTGGAGAAGTATCCAGATTGCCTGTTTTTTTGATTGGGTTATTTGCTTTTTTGTTGAGTTGTATAGATTCTTTATATATCTTGGATATTAACCTCTTCTGTGTGTATGATATACAAATATTTTCTCCCTTTCAGTAAGATGTCTGTTCATTTACATGATAGTTTCTTTAACTGTGCAGAAGCTTTTTAGTTTAATATAGTTCCATTTGTTTATTTTTGTTTTTGTTTCCCTTGCTGTTGGAGTCAAGTCCACAAAACTTCTCTAAGGCAAACATCATGGTATATAATGCCTATGTTTTCTTTTATGTATTTTATGGTTAAAAATCTTATTGCCAAGTCTTTATTTTTTTAAAGATTTACTTATGCAGGGGCCTCCCTTGTGGTGCAAGGGGTTAAGCACAGCACTATGAAGCTATCTGCAGCCTCTGCAGCACATGTTTGATCCCCAGACGGCCAGGGAGCTACCCACATGGCACAGCAGACCTCTCCTGTCTCGCCTACTGCTCCCTCAGCAGTGTATTTCAGTCAGTCTGCCTGTTCTACTCCCCATTCTGTTTCTGTTGAATCCTCTCACCCCCTGCACCTCTGCCCTGCACGCTAGCTCTTGTATGCATGAATAAATTTTTTTTTAAGATCTTAATTTATGCATACAAGAACTGGGGTACAGGCCATAGACAGAGTGGGGAGCAGAATAGGCAGATTGACTGAAATACACTGCTGAGGGGAGCAGTAGGAGAGACAGGAGAGGTTTGCTGCACCATATGGGCTAGCTCCCTGGTGGGGATCGAATTCATGCTGCAGTGGCTGCTGATAGCTTCATAGTGCTGAGACTTAAACCCTTGTGCCACCAGGGAGGACCTTGCCAAGTCTTTAATCCATTTTGAATTAATTGTTGTGGTTGTCATGATAGTGGTCTAATTTTACTCTTTTGAAGGTGACTACCTGGTTTTCCCAACATGATTTGTTAAAGAGATTTTCATTTTGCATAGTATGCTCTTGGTTCCTTGGTCATAAATTAACTGTTTGTGTGTGGGTTTATTTCTGGACTCAATTCTATTTCACTGGTCCTTGTCTCTGTTTTTTGTTCCTGCACCATGCTGTTTTGACCTACTTTATAGATACTAGGGGTGGGGCTGTACAGAACAATAAATGATACTTCCTTCCCTCCACTTCGCTGCTGATAATGCTGAATATGGGCAAAGGGTAAAGGAGTGACAAATAAGTGATGGGCATCTCAAAAGAGTTTAAAATAGCTGTTTTCTTAAATTGATGTTAACAAAAATTTCACATGACCAAAACTGTGAAACTAATTATGTAAGGCTTCTTGGATAGTAGAAGAAAGACACTTCTTATAAGTACCACTTAAATTTTAATTTCTTTAATATCACTTTTTCATACTGAAGCAAAGTTAAATTTAGTTTCTTGAGCATTTAACCTCTTAACATGTGCATCTTGCATCTTTTTAGGTTCGACATGGTGCAGGCACTGGACTTAGGGAAATCCTGAAAGCTCATGGGAAAAGTGGTGGTAAAATGGGAGACAGCACATTAGAAGAGGTAAGTGTATAAAGCAGCAATTATCAAGTTTCAGTAGTTGGCCTCTTTTGCTAAGTAGTAGCATAAGCAGGGAAGTAATAGCATAAGCATGAGTATGAGAAGGAAATAATAGATTGGAAAGTAGAGTGAGATGAATAAGGATAGTTTAGAAGTTGGTGACCAATATGATTGGTGAAGCATGGAGACACTAGTAATAGGATAGATAATAGATACATGATTGTTATAATTGATATTAGCAACTATAAATATTCATTTCTCTTGGAGAATGTAGAATTTATGAATTTTAGAGATTTTGGTGTATTTGAATCTAATCAACAAAGAGGATGTGGTTGATTTAAAGGTAATAATTGGGCTCTTCTGCATTTTGGTTATTGTTTTTATAACAAAAATAGTATGTCCTTATATTTTTATTTTTGAATTGGGCCTTTGTTTTCCCAACCCCAGCTACAGAGTGTGATCTATGTTATTTTAAAAATGTCTGTTTTAACAGATGATTCAGCAGCATCAAGAGTGGTTGGAAGACTTGGTTATTAGACTCCTTTGTGTTTTTGCATTAGATAGATTTGGAGACTTTGTTTCTGATGAAGTAAGTATCACCTAAGAGTCATAATCCTATTATATTTCAAATTGTACAAAGTGAATTTTTTGTAAATAGGAATTTTTTTCTTTTCTCATTTCTAGGTTGTGGCACCAGTTCGTGAAACATGTGCTCAAACATTAGGTGTGGTGTTAAAGCACATGAATGAAACAGGAGTTCATAAGACTGTGGATGTTTTGCTTAAATTACTTACACAAGAACAATGGGAAGTTAGACATGGTGGTCTGCTGGGAATAAAATACGCTTTGGCAGTTCGTCAGGTAAACACTTCAGTTTTTGAAGGATGTAGGAAAGTCTTTTTCCTTTTAGTTTATCTTCACTAATTATATGGAATGACCCTAGATTATTCTTGTTTAAGATTAGCCAGTACTTCCAAGGTTTGTCATCTTGAGATAGTATGATAGAGATAGGTGATGCTAGTAAGAATTTAAGTACAAATCAAAAGATGTTAAGCTAGATTTGGAAAATTATTCCTATTTCATGGAAGACCAATTCTCAGTAAGATTCCTAGTGTAAGATCACAGGAGCAGCTTCTGGAAGCTGATTTTATTGGGAAAAGTGAAGTGTTGATTGGAATAATCTATCATATCCACTTCTTGTGTGTGTGTGTGTGTGTGTGTAAAAGAACTGGGATGTAGGCCATTGGTGTGTGGGATGGGTGGGATGAGAGACAGAGGGGGGCAGAACAGGTGAATTATTGAAATACACTGCTAAGGGCAGCAGCAGGCAACACAGGAGAGGTCTGCTGTGCCATATGTGGGTTAGTTCCCTGGCTGGGGATAGAACTTAGGCTGTAGTGGTAATAAGGCTGAGACTTAACCTGTAGGCCACCAAGGAGGCCCCTTGTCATACCCCCCTTGCTTGTCAGTTGTATTGCATGAGAAGTAGAAGTTAAGGTTCTAGCACAGGGTATGTTTGTGTATGTGGTAACACAGGGAATTGGTAGTCTTACCTCATGTTCTGATGTTTTAAATTGCAAGAATAATGAAGTACTTGATACTATTGTAATCTTTTTCAAATGGGATTAGCTACATAGACATCTGTGGATATTTTTCCTTTCTGCTTGTGATTCTTTTTTAATACTGGATTTTATGCTTTCACATGGCAAATTAATTTTAAAAGTCTAAGCACAATAATTGTACTATAGAAAATTAATATATTTTGATATTTTTACAGGATGTAATCAATACTTTATTGCCTAAAGTCTTAACTAGAATAATTGAAGGACTCCAAGACCTTGATGATGATGTCAGAGCTGTTGCTGCAGCATCTTTAGTACCTGTGGTAGAAAGCCTTGTGTATCTTCAGACACACAAGGTAAATTAAATATTTTTTTTAAGATTTATTTATGCATACAAGAGCTGGGGTACAGGCCAGAGATGTGGGGGGGTGGGGGGTGAGAGAATTCACCAAAGACAGAGTGGGGAACAGAACAGGCAGACTGACTGAAACACACTGCTAAGGGGAGCAGCGGGTGAGACAGGAGAGGTCTGCTTCTCTATGTTGGTTTCTCTCTGGCTGGCCAGGGATTGAACTCATGCTGCAGAGGCTGTGGATTTCTTCATAGTGTGTTGCTTAACAACCCTTGCATCACCAGGGAGGCCCTAAATTAAATATTTTTGAATTTTCTTCCCACAGAGCTTGTTTACATTTTGGGTGTAGAGATTTGGGAAAAACATTGAGTACATTTTTCTCTTCATCCTTCATTTTCCTTCTCACTCCCTTGTGAGTCATGTGATCTCGATTACACATTATCCTTGAGAAGAATGAATATTAATGTACAACCCTTCACATACAGAGTGTATAGGGAACATCTTTAAGAAAAAAGCAGCCATTTCTTCTTTATTTTACTCCTGGTTTTTAAACATGTGAATGATTTTGGCATTTGACTTTTGGATTTTAATTTGGTCTCATTTTTTGAAGTTCCTCTTAAGTTCTATCTGATTTTCCTTTGCATTGTTAAAACTAGAACACACATTTGGAAGTGCAGCAAGCAGTATTTTTAAAATTAAAAACTAAGTTTGTTCTTTTGGTGATGATTATTGCCATGTTAAAATACATTAAAATTACAGAGGGTCACGACTTGTGTGCCCATACCATATTGTTTTCAGTTTTGTCTTTTTACATAAAATAGTAGATTGACGCATTTCCTGAATTCTCCTACCCATTATGAGCCTGGTTAGGAAGGGAAGTGCTGAAGTAGACTTGAATAGCATTAAAAAGACTTGGTTAAAGACAAGTTATGTCTTTCTTATTTTGCTCAAAACCAGCACTATCCAAGTTCACTGGAATTGGATATGTTGTTGAATCACTAGGCACTCCTTGAATGTAATTGAACATGGCTTATGGATATTTTGCATAAAATTAACAACTTTTCTTGATAACTGATGTTATAGGTACCCTTCATTATAAATACATTATGGGATGCTCTTCTGGAACTGGATGATCTGACAGCTTCAACAAATAGTATTATGACTCTTCTTTCATCTTTGTTAACTTATCCTCAGGTCCAACAATGCAGGTAATTATTTCTATTTAATGTAATAAGTAAAAGATGTTTATGTATATTTCCAGGTAATTAAACCTAATAATATAATGATCTGTCACCTTTGAGAACTATAAGTTGGGAGTACTGTAAGTCTGGTGGTACATTTGGGGAAGGAATTAAAAAAGACATTCTCTACCCTTGTGTTAATTCATTTATATAATTCTTTGTCTTGTAACTTTAGAAATGTAACCCTTATATTTTAGCTTTGCATATAGAATTTTAACTTTCTTTAGTTGACATTTAATTAATGGTATTATCACTGAACATACATTTTCCAAACTTTGCTCTTCTGTTAACTTTTTCCTTGTAATGTTCGTTTTATTATTTTTTTTAAAGATTTGTTTATTTATGCATACAGAACTGGGGTGTACAGGTGAGAGGTGCAGGGGGGCAGGGGTGGATTAGAGGATTCACTAGAGACAGAATGGAGAGCAGAACAGGCAGACTGACTGAAATACACTGCTGAGGGGAGCAGTGAGTGAGGCAGGAGAGGTCTGCTGCGCCATGTGGGTAGCTCCCTGGCTAGCCGGGGATCAAACTTGTGCTGCAGTGGCTGCCGATAGCTTCATAGTGTTGTGCTTAACCCCTTGCGCTACAAGGGAAGCCCTGTAATGTTCATTTTAACTCTTGCTCTTGATTTCAACAATTACACATCAGGAAGTGAATATACAATAATGAAATATGTGGAAAGGCGAAGGTTGGGTGAAGCAAAAAACATGCACCAAAAAAAGTGTCACCTTTTTTTCTATCCTGATATTTGAAATGAAGCTAATTAACATGTTCCTTACCATGCAGACTGATTCCTGAATATTACTGTTTCTATTAATAGTATCCTTGGAGATACGGAGGGAAAAATTTGTATGCAATTTGAAAAATATCACAGATGAGAAAATTACTGTCCTTAGCCTAGTGAAGTTGTTCAGTGAGTGTTCATATGATTATAAATGTCTGGCTCTGTGAGTGACTCTGTTTCTAATGAAAATCATACTTGTATGAAAAACATGTAGGGAATGTTTCAAATAATACCAGTCTACTGGGAGTACTTCAAAGTTAAATTTACAGTTCACAAGTTGGAATAGCAATTTGTGCCTTTGAAGTAAATGCCTATAAAAGCAAATTAAGATTAACATTGAAGTGATAATAAATATATGGAGTTTCCTAATTTTCAGATACTTTCATGAGCAATAAACTATTTAATAGTGATTAGTTAATTTATGTGATGAAAGTCCTTGTAAAGCTACAAAATGCAAGAGTTTTTAATTACCCCAAATCAGGGTTTGGATCTTTTATCTGTGAAGGCTCAGATAGTGATATTTCAGGCTCTGTGGGCCATAAGATCTCTATTGAAACTCCTTAACTCTGCCATTGTAGTGCAAAAGCAACCATCAAAACAGTAAAGGAATGAATGTGCCTGTGTTCTTACTTTCTTGTAAAAAATGGATGGATCATATTTGACCTGTGGGTCTTAGTTTATTGACACTGTCCTAAAGAACTTAGTACCTTTTGAAAAAATCAAATGCGTAGAATCAGAAAAGCTAGATAATGTAAGAAAATGAAAGAATATAACAGAAATTCTGTTAATTCAATATGAATAATGTAGTGTTTGATCTTTTTTCCTTCAAAAATTGCCTTATTAGAAAATTTGCTTCATATGTTGTGATATTTGGCAGATACTGTCCAGCTTATGTAAGAAGAAATGCAGCATGTCATTTGGAGCATGAACAATTACACTATTAACAAGACCTTTTTATAATGCTTTTACATATTTTGTGTTTTATGTCTGTGTGTGCATGTGTTTAATGTAAGTAAATTTACTAAATGTATAAATAAATGTAAGAAGTTGTTTTTATACAAATCTGAACATAATGAAAACAAAAATGATAAAAGGTAGACCTCCTGAAAGGAACCATGAAAGAACAGGTAGTTACACTGGTGTTACTGTTTTTTTGCTCATGTGGTTTTTTTTTTTAATAAGAGGTTTGTATTTCAGAAGCTACTTTTAAATCATTTCCTAATATCAGGTAACTTTTATGCCTCATGGATGTGACAGGAATCCTGTAGTCTAGGTTTTTAGCCTAAATAAGGCTTTGCTTTCTTCCCCATTTAAGAATATAATCTGTGAGAATGAAGATAATTGAGTTTTCCAAGCTTAAAAGCTACATCAGGATAACAAATTTTAAAAGCTACCACCACACCACCTCTTGCTCATTAGATATGTGGCAGAGATGGCCCTAAAAGGGGATGTATAATTTTGTATATCTATTGATTACCCCATGGAGTTAGCCATGGCAAAAGAGGTAAGGATTTAGCAACCCTGATTTTCTGTATTTAGCCACCAGCTAAGATACATGTCCATTTTCTTGAATAAGAGAAGATTGAGAATTAGGTCAGGTATATTGGAAACTTCTAATATGATAAAGGTAATTCATGGCATTGGTGCTACAGAAGAAACTAATTTTAATATTTCTGCTCTTTATGTCCATTTGCTCTGGCTATTCTGATGCTAATGTAATAGTTTTGAGTGAGACTTAAATATCTACATGAAAATTATATTACCTTTTTAGAATCTTTCCAAAAAGGTACTCAGTTCACCTGGAAAAAGCAGATAATATATCAATGAGGCTTCAACTGAGAATGAATGAGATTAACTTGTATCTTTTTTATTAGTATTCAACAGTCGCTCACAGTTTTAGTTCCTCGTGTCTGGCCTTTTTTGCATCATACTATATCATCAGTTCGAAGAGCAGCTTTGGAAACTTTGTTTACATTGTTATCAACACAGGATGAGGTAAGAACTAATAATTATAGTAATCTTGAAATTTATATAAATCAATTTTATAAAACAGATCTGACCACTTGGTTACTCTTGCTACATATCCAAAGATCTGGAGAATGTGCGGGGCCTACGAATAGTAGTATAGTTATCTTGTAGACACATAAGCGCGTTACTGTGGCACCAGAAATATTTTAATATTTTGTTCTAGGTTGTAATCCCAATACTTGGAATAGCTTAATACATATGGAACCCTCAGTAAATATTCTGAATGAAAGATTGAATAAGTTCTTCCTGTCAGAGACCTATTGTTCAGTCTTTGCTTGCTGTTTGATTGACAGTTGGATGGTTGGCAGACCCTACCCCAGATTAGAAATCTGTATTTGAAACTCTGCAGTATGACTCCTAAAGATGGACAGTAGGGTTGTTACACACTTGCCTCCTCTCAAGGATTAGTAAATCTTAAGAGGATGGTATTTTCCAAGTATAATATCCTTTAGGAGTCACACATTAAAATGCTGAGATCATTCAGATTATCAGAGTGCAGATGGCAACTGTAATGCCCTGTTAAAGGCATCCCTATTTTTAAGATAACGCTAGAGATCAAACAAAAAAATAGTAGAATTTAGGGGATGTATCAATAAGCAATCCATTATCCTATCATGCTGTTTTTTATAAGTACTGCATTACTGGTGATTATACTTCAACTCTGATCATCTAACACATCAGCAGTAATCTGATTATTTTTTCTTTTTCCTTAAGAAAGTGGTGACATTAAATGCTGGTTGGTTTGCTCCCATATGGAGGGTGATTTCAACTTACCTGAAGCAGAATTTAGAGTTTTTAATCATAATCATACTTTTTGTTTTTTAAAGATTTATTGATTTATTTATTCAAGCACTGGGTACAGTCAGAAGCACGGGAGGGTGAGAGAATTCACCAGAGCCAGAGCAGGGAACAGAACAGGCAGTCCGACGAAACACACTGCTGAGGGGAGCAGCGGGCGCTGCAGGAGAGGTCTTTCGTGCCATGTGGGACCCTCGCTGGTGGCCAGGGATGGAACTGGTGCTGCAGAGGCTGCAGGCAGCTTTGCAGCTCAGCGCTCAACTGCTGCACCACCAGGGGAGGCCCCATAATCATACTTTTTACAACTTTCCAGTGATTATATGCCATTTAGTTTCTCCAGACCATTGGGGGGGAAAAATGGTAGTATTGCTTCAAAGTCTTGTCAAAATTATCCTTGATGAAGGATATGTTGATAAAGGCCATGTTGTCATGGTAGCATATTTATTATTTGACTTAAAACTCATGACATAAGCTGACACCCCAAAATTATATGATACAGCTTTGATTCTGTTTTTGTTTTCAGAACTCTTCATCTTGGCTTATACCTATCCTGTCTGATATGCTGCGACACATTTTTCAGTTTTGTGTTTTAGAAAGCAGTCAGGAAATTCTGGACCTCATTCACAAGGTACACAATGAATCTGTTTATACTCCTTTTCCCAGTAACTTGCTACCAAAAAATTTTAAAACTTTTGTAATTCTAGTCTGTTGTTCATGGTTTTAAGAAATTAGAAATCGCCTAAGAGATTTGAAAAGTCTGGAGATCTGCAAGATGAGACAAAGAAATGGGTTTCTTACAGAATGTAATCATTAAATCCCAGTTGGCCATGCTGCTTTTCTCTTACTATGTCACTTAACTAGTAAGTGTTTTAAGTACTTTTGATAGCTTTGATACATAAAATGAAGGTAAGACTACTTTCCACCAAAATCATTTTGTTATTTATCAGCTTGTATATTGATCCTGAAAAATATCTTTTGGAACTTATTGGTAATATATTGTCACAGTTTAGACATGTACTTTCCCCCCTTACTTAGCAAGATCAGTTAAATGTGATGCACATGTGCTCGCAAAGCGCGCGCGCTCTCTCTCGCGCTCTCTCTCTCTGTCCATTTTAAAAGGGCAGGTTTATTTAGGTTTCTTCTTCTTTGGAAGAAAAAGAGAGGCACTTGCATAGTCATAGGGTGGGCAGGAGAGCTTGTGTTGGAATCTTTAAGGAAGAGCCTTTTGACATATTTAATAAGGTTTATGAGGAAAATGGTAGTATTGGAACATACTATCCAGGAACATGGATATATCCATGTTCCTGGATATGTTCCTTTGGAACATATTCAGTTTAGACCAGTATTATTCTCGTAGGTGACTCATTTTTAACAATGTTGGATAACAGCTGTGTTATTTCTCTATACTTGTCTTAGTCTCTTTAGTGATAGGCATCAAGAAAGAAACTTTACTGATAAGATCATGAATCAAGACATATTGTTCTTAATTTATACTAGTGTATTACCCCCTTTAAATTTAGCAGAGGATGTGTATCAGGAGGGTTTTTTTTTTTAATTTATTTTTATTTATGTATGCATACAAGAAGAGGGATCTGGGCCAAAAGTGAAGGGAGGGGTGGTGGTGAGAGGCTTCACCAGAGACAGAATGGGGAGCAGAACAGGCATATCTACTGAAATATAATGCTGAGGGGAGCAACAGGTAAGACAGGAGAGGTCTGCTGAGCCGTGTGGGTTAGCTCCCTGGCAGGGGATTGAACTCAGGCTGAAGTGACTTGATAGCTTGGAGATTTTTGTTTTTATTATTGTTTTATTTTATGTATTTTTTACATAATTTTTCATTTTTGTACAATGTGTGCATTTTCATTTTGGTTATAGTCCCTGTAAAATTCCCACCACCCTTGTTTTGATCCTTCTTCCTTCTCTCCCCCGTCCCATAGTGTGTCTCTGGTTTATAGTTGCCTGTTGATTTTGATTTTTATTATAATTAGTGTTTTTCCTGATCCCTTATTTGGGTTTTCTAAATTCTTGCTATGAGTGAGACCATCCGGTATTTTTCTTTTTCTTTCTGGCTTATTTCACTGAGCATGATTCCTTCCAGCTCTATCCATGTTCCTGCCAATGGCATGAGTTTATTTTTGTTGATTGCTGAGCAATATTCCATTGTGTATATGTACCACATCTTGATACAGTCATCTATTTTTGGGCATTTGGGTTGTTTCCATAGCTTACCTATTGTAAATAGTGCTGTAATAAAAATAGGGGTGCAGGTGCCCTTTTGAATTAATGTTTTTGTGTCCTTTGGTTAGATACCTAGGAGTTAGCTTGGAGATTTTAACCCCTGTGCCACCAGAGAGGCCCCCCTGGTGCAATTATATCTTCAAGTATATATTGAATATAGGACTTCTTTCGCATCAAGCTGATATATATAAGGGATTTCAGTGACTTATAACTATTTTTTGATGGGTATTTTTTATTTTGATGACTATTTTTTATGGCTGTCTTTTATTTTAAATGATTTTCATAAAATACTGCAGAAAATTCTTTGTATATCTTTTTTTAAACTATGTTTTGTATTCTTTAGTATAGAAATCTACCTCAAAAAGTAGTATTTAAAAATAAGCCTCTATATTGACTTGTAAAATTATCTCTGTACTATTTCCTACTTAATTTTTTTCAATTCAGTATTCCAAAAATAAGTATTAGGTCTTACTAGGAAAATTTCATTTTCATGTTACCCTTTCACTCTGTAGGTTTGGATGGAATTATTAAGCAAGGCTTCAGTTCAGTATGTGGTAGCAGCTGCTTGTCCATGGATGGGTGCTTGGCTTTGTTTAATGATGCAGCCTTCTCATTTACCTATTGATTTAAATATGTTGCTGGAAGTAAAAACTAGAGCAAAGGTAAGTATAGAGAAAGACAGTGTATTTGTTCAGTCATAATTATTAATGCAGGAGGGAGGTACATGGGATATGGGCACAGCGTGGTTTGGTGGAAGATGAAAAATATATATAAAATAAAAATGAATTCTTTCCTTTCCAATAGCAAAAGAAATGATTTACTATTAGAGGCTTTGGCTAGAGTAATCAGAAAAGAAAATGATTAAATTAATGCTTTTTTTAATTGTTGAAAATTTCCAAGAGTAAATAGCAAATACATGCTAAACCTTCACTTTGATTCTTCCTCTAAGAAAATTAATGTTTTTTTGTCAAAAGTATTAAAGGAGAGATTATAGTCTATTATACCATATATAGTATTTTCCGTAATGATTTCTGTCATACTACATTATGTTTACAGTTTTGAGATCAAATGTAAAGTGTCATTGGGTTCTTAAAAAGAATAATACAGTAACCATGTAAGAAGTCTATTGCTTTATTACAAATGTGATTTCATTAATTTAACATGAGAAGTTTTTTTTTTAATTAGGACCTTGACAAAATGCATGGTTATTTTTATCTGTTAAAATTTTATGAAAGGACAGTGGACTGTGGTGGAAGACTATGGGTGCTTTGGTGGTGGGAGAGGTATGGTGACCATACTGAGAGGAGAAATCCTACAGTGTCAAAAAATTAACAAAGGGGTAAGAAAATGATACCTACTGAAAAGAGGCTGAATGCCCCCCAAATTTTTTAGTGTGAAAAGAACAGTATTTTAGTAGAATATAACAATGAGAATATTTTCAGTGTTGCACTTTAACTTTTAATGATTAATCTTTAATTACTGGTTTTTTTCATCTTTCCCTCTAGGAAAAAACAGGTGGTAAGGTGCGCCAAGGCCAAAGCCAGAGTAAAGAAGTACTTCAGGAATATATTGCAGGTGCAGACACCATCATGGAAGACCCTGCTACCAGAGATTTTGTGGTTATGAGGGCCAGAATTATGGCTGCCAAGTGAGTAGACATAATTTCAGAAGTCATTTAACCATAAGAGTCTGTATTATATCTGTCAATATATCCTATATATCAATATATAGTTATAGAATAAGAAAAATTAAAGCATAAGAAAACATTCAAAATTTGGGGGGAAGCTTTGAAACGGGGGGTGGGGAGGTGGTGTGTGTGTGTGTGTGTTTGGTGTGTGTGTACACACACACATAAGTGTACAATCCCCTCCCCTGAGGGTTTCTACGTTTTTTAACAAAAATATGTTAACGTCTTCCTTGGGAAAAATTATTGCTTCAATAGGGGAAACTTACTTCAAGTGATTTCTGTAGTTACTTCTTTTTTTCTCCCTCTTAGGTTGTTAGGAGCACTTTGTTGCTGTATTTGTGATCCAGGTGTAAATGTGGTAACCCAAGAAATTAAACCAGCTGAATCCCTTGGCCAATTACTGCTCTTCCATTTGAACTCCAAATCTGCCTTACAGAGAATTAGTGTTACTTTGGTAATCTGTGAATGGGCTGCTTTACAAAAGGTAAGATTTTGCCCCCAAAATAATGAAGACAAATTAATTAAACTAATTTCCATTAGCTGTCAGGATTATTTTCATTATAGTTGACAAACAGAAAGGTGAAACTTTTTTCTGTATGAAACTCTAACAGTTATAGAAAGGTATTCCAAAATGCATTGAAAGATTGTTTCTCTCCTATTGGTCTTTAACCTTAGACTTTCTTAGCACCTCCAGTCTTGAACCTGAGATTACTAGCTATTTCTGTACTTAGTATTTGCTCTTGATCCTGCAATTACTAACAAATGTCCCCATTAAAAAACATTTAAATGGAAGCAGTCCAGAAACTTTTGGTCATTCATTCCTCTGTATCTCTCTTTCACTAGAAAGTATAGAAATTAAGAGGCTTTGAGTATTAGCGATCCATTTGTATGAGTGGTAGCAAGGGCAGAATTTTTGGTCACAGGAAGAATAAAATTTCCATATTTAAACCAAATCTTCATGTTTCCAAATAAGCCTTGCAGCATTTTTAATCTTTAATTTCTAGTAAGATATATGATTTTGTATAAGACTTGCTTCTGTAAATCAAAAAAACTTCCTGCTGGCTTTGTTTATTCCATTGACTGGAATTCTGGAAATTTAACTGTCTGCACTTGCTGTGAGAGTTGTTACTGCCTCTTAGCAGTTTGTCAAAACTGTGTCTAAAAGTAATTGAGCCATGCTCTGTTGCAACTGAAACCGCCCCACCTTTGCCTCTGGAAAGAAGCAAGGCTCATCTGTTTTTAGGCAGGACTCGGTGTACTGGAGAGGCAGTGATGATGTGTTTTTGTGCCTCTCAGACTCAGCAGCAAGTGTTGACAGTTCGGTTTCTGGACCCTCACAGAGCTTCTCTGGATTTACTCTGTGAAGCCCAGGCTGATCACCCAGATCCCACAGAACCCCTCATGGCTCACCACTGAGGCCATTCCCCCTCTGGTTGGGGCAGGCAACAACCAGAGAGAGTGGGAAGGGTTAGTTAAATTTGGGGGCAGGTAAGTAGCTTTTAAATTATATATCCATTTCTACAGTATGGCATGTGAAAGCTGTGGGCTCAACTGTTAAGAAATCTAATGAGTTTTTAAATAACATTTTTAGTGCATGCTAAGTGTTCTTTTCTGACTGATTTCTTTTTACAGTTACATATTTTAAAATCTGCTATATATATAAACATGGAATAAGTTCAGAGTAAAGTAAAAATAATTAGGTGGAAAATTTAATGGAATGTAATAGTTCCATGTGCATGTTCTGTAGTCATTCATATTAAAATTTTAGAGTAGTTTGAGTGTGATATCTTTTCTCTGTGCAACTAACTATGTTGTTTGGATATAACAACATAGATTCAAAATCAGTAGGAATTTAACTTGGCAGTTTGCAAGTGAAGATTTATGCATCTTTCAAATTATGTTTTTATATTTGCTCTGAATATTTGTTGTCTTATGTTTTAGGAGTGTAGAACTGTTACCCTAGCTGTGCAGCCACGTTTACTTGATATCCTTTCAGAACATTTATATTATGATGAAATTGCCGTTCCATTCACACGAATGCAGAATGAATGTAAACAGCTTATTTCATCATTAACTGATGCACATGTTGAAGTTGGTAACAGAGTAAACAACAACGTTTTTACAATAGATCAAGCTAATGACCTGGTAAGTAAAGAATTTTAAATAGAGCATGAAATAAAGACTAGAAATTTGTCATGTTTTGTTTACCATACAAACAGTAATTTTTTGAAACTGTGGCTTAGTAGCCTATCATCCCTACCCTTTAGAAAGAGTATTTTACTGTATTGGCTTTTCTTGAAGTAGGAGAATGAGGAAGGGTTGTTTTGTTTTTTGTTTGTAAATCTTAGTGTCTGACAAACCAATGCACCTTTGTTAGAAAATGTTTTCCTTTTTTTTTTTTTTTTTTGGTTATTTGTCTTAATGATTGGCAGTGTATAGGAAAAATTAGTTCTGTAAGTTCCTGAGTATTTTTCTCTCCCCTCCCCACTTATGATAATATTCAAACATAGAGAAAACGTACAAGGATTAAACATTGAGCACTCAGTATATCCCCCAGCTAGAACCTTCAGTGAACATTTTACTAAATTTGTTTTATCACATCTATCTACACTTCTATTAGCCATCAGCCCTTCATATTTTTTTGGTGCATTTCAAAGCTGCAAATATCAGTATATTTCAGTATGTATATGTCATTAACTCAAATTCAATATTTGTTTTGCATTTTTAAAATAAAATTTATATATGACATCTCATGTCATAACAGCTATATAATTTTTATGTATAATTATATATGATATTAATATAGTTATATAATTTTGAGACACATCTTCACATCTCTTTGTGTACTTCATGCTTCACTCACCTTCTACCAAAGCTTCAGGAAGTGCACAGATCTTCAGTGGACCATTTGATAAATTTTAACAGATGCACATATCTATGAAACCCAAATCCTTATCAAAATACAGGCAATGGCATTACCACTTGCCTGTCAGTCCCTGCCTTTCCACACCCTCTTTTAATGTTTCCTCTATATAGATTACTTTTGCCTGTTCTAGAGCTTTGTATAAGTGAAATGATATATTCTGTGATGTTTGGTATAAGAATTTTTCATCATGTTTCTGAAAGTAATCCATGCTGTCATAGCTATCAATAATTCATTCTTTTTTATTGTTGAATTTTAGACCTTTAATAAGTATACCACAATTAGTTTAAGCCTCTTTTCTATTGATGAACACTTGGGCTGTTCCTAGTTATTGGCTGCTATAAACAAAAGTGCACTAAACATTTATTTTTTATTTTTTATTTTTAAAGATTTATTTATTTATACAAGCACTGGGTACAGTCAGAAGCATGGGAGGGTGAGAGAATTCACCAGAGCCAGAACAGGGAACACAGTAGGCAGACTGATGAAATACACTGCTGAGGGGTGCAGCGGGTGCAGCAGGAGAGGTCTGCGTGCCATGTGGGACCCTCGCCGGGGATCGAACCGGCACTGCAGAGGCTGCAGGCAGCTTCGCAGCCCAGTGCTCAACCGCTGTGCCCAGGGGAGGCCCAGCATTTTTTTTTAAAGATTTATTTATTTATGCATACAAGAGCTTGGGTACAGGCCAGAGATGCGGGGGTAGGAGGGTGAGAGGATCCACCAGAGACAGAATGGGGAACAGAACAGACAGACTGAAAAACACTGCAGAGGGGAGCAGCAGGTGAGACAGGAGAGGTCTGCTTTGCCGTGTGGATTGCTCCCTGGCCGGCCGGGGATCGAACTCGTGCTGCAGAGGCTGTGGATTGCTTCATAATGCAGAGCTTAACCCCTTGCACCACCAGGGAGGCCCCCACTAAACATTTTTATACAAGATCTTAAAGGCATATATTTTCATTTCTTTTGGGTGAATACAACAGAGTGAAATTGTTGGTTTGTAGGGTAGGTGTTTATTTGTTTTATAAAAAATTGTGGACCTTTCCCCAAAGTTACTGTATCAGTTGCCCAACTCTGAATATAATAAAAACTATTAAATTGTATACCTTAAATGAAAACAGTTATAGTATATTGATTATATCCCAGTAAAATTGTTTTTAAAAATAAATTAAGCAGTCTTTTAAAGTAATATGATACAACAGTCTTAAAGCTTTAGGTAGCTCTTGGCAATTAAAGATTGAATTAGTTACTTGCACCATTTTTTTCACATTTGCTTTCTGCCATCCCCAAATTACCTGGACATTTTATCACTAGATGGGAAGTCAGAGAAAGAATAAAAGTAATCCAATTAGCAACACTGAGCCACTTTGCAACAGGTACCCTATACATTTTTGAGTTAAGAATATTATTACCTAAAGGAAGTTCATGAATTTTGGTATTATAAGAGTTTATATTTGCTGGTAGCTTCTCATTTCACAAAAGTACATGTGGGTGTTGAGGTTGGCTTTCTCTCAAACATATTAGACATATTTAAAGAATACATAATTTTGTTCTCAAGAACAAAAGAAAGAATATAATGCTAATGTTAAATAACGTCAGATTAAAATAAAGTTTAGGTGGGAGGTTTAAGACATTTTGTTTTCTAAATACTAAACATTACTAGATATTGTGAAACTTAAAACTAAGAGCTAGCTGTCCTTTAGGAGTTCATAGACTATTTGGGGTTGATGTGATTAATGATTTTTAATTTCTCTTTTTTAATAGGTCACTACTGTTTTTCATGAAGTCACATCATCTTTTGATTTAAATCCACAAGTGTTGCAGCAGTTAGATGGTAAACGGCAACAGGTCCAAATGACAGTTACAGAGACCAACCAGGAGTGGCAAGTGTTGCAGTTGAGAGTGCATACTTTTGCTGCATGTGCAGTTGTGAGCTTACAACAACTTCCAGAGAAATTAAACCCTATCATAAAACCATTAATGGAGACAATTAAAAAAGAAGAGAATACACTAGTGCAAAACTATGCAGCTCAGTGCATAGCAAAACTCCTGCAACAGTGTACAACAAGGACACCTTGTCCCAATTCAAAAATTATTAAGAATCTCTGTAGCTCACTTTGTGTGGACCCCTATCTAACTCCTTGTGTCACATGTCCAGTACCAACACAAAGTGGCCAGGAAAACTCTAAAGGTATATATCTATATCTAAACCTTTGTTTGGAGTAGAGAAAAACCTCTTAAATTTGTTTAAAATTTATGAGTCAGGTATTAACCCTTACCTTCCCTTTCAAGACCATTATAGAGTCTAGAAAATTTAATTGTATCAAATGTTATTGAATGGAAATTCTGCCTATAAAACTAGTTTCTTAAATTTATTGCATGTCATTAGATAAGTGAACTCTATTATCTTTACCAAATAATGTGTAATTAGCATTTTTATTTTCATCTGGGGAATTTATATGGAAAATAAGAATTGCTCTTTGTCTCAAGGATCAGCGTTTCTTCATGTGCCATAGTCTTCTATGATTTTTTTGTTAATGAGATTTTGGAAAAACAAATTATTCAAAATGTAATAAATGTTCAACTTTGGCACAATATATATTAAGAAAAATGTGAATGAAGAAGAGGACAGACATTTTGCATATCAGCATCTTAAAAATGTAATAGGGTGATTCCCCACCCCGACTACCATAATGCTATGTGAACCTGCAGTATTTTGTAGTGGTCATTGTTTCTTAATTCATGGTAACTATGGACATTTATTTTTTTAAGAGAGAATTTATATTCTACAATGTTTCTTTTTATATCTAGACATTTATTAAAAATATTAATATACTTAAGTCATAGTCATTCTTGCATATAATTTTTCTTGTTAATATAATGCTACATTTTTGATTATATAAGGATAATCATAACTAACAAATTTAATGTTATAAATTATCAAATATTTTGTTGACATTTCATCGTCTAAAGAAAATGTCATTGTCCTATAAAAATTGAGGCTTAAAGGACAGTTTTAAAATATGTTGTATCTCTTTTAAAACAGGAAGATTTGGTCATCTATATTATGCTTCAAAGTTATTTAACTTTTTTCCTTATTAGGATCTAACTCTGAAAAAGATGGAATGCACCATACTGTCACCAAACACAGAGGTATAATTACACTCTATAGGCATCAGAAAGCTGCTTTTGCTATAACAAGTAGGCGAGGTCCTACTCCTAAAGCAGTGAAAGCTCAAATAGCAGATCTTCCTGCTGGAAGTAGTGGAAGTATCCTTATTGAACTTGATGAGGTAAATGGTTTTTTTGTTTGTATACTTTGATTTTTAAACACGTATCTTACAGATGGAATTAAGATGTCTTATCAGTTCTCAAATTGTATTTTTATCTATGTATTTTTTAAAGATTTATTTATTTATGCGTACAAGAGCTGGGGTACAGGCCAGAGATGCTGGGGGTGAAAGGATTCACCAGAGACAGAACAGAGAATAATAGAACAGGAAGACTGACTGAAATACACTGCTGAGGGGAGCAGCAGACAAGTCAGGAGAGGTCTGCTGTGCCATGTGGGTTGCTCCCTGGCTGGCTGGGTATTGAATTTGTGCTGCAGAGGCTGCGGATTGCTTCATAGTGCAGTGCTTAACCCCTTGCGCCACCATGGAGCCCGTTGTGTATGTGTATATATATATATATTTTTTTTTTTTTTCCCCAAAAGACTTATCTATTTATGCATACAAGAGCTGGGGTTCTGCTGTGCCATGTGGGTTGCTCCCTGGCCAGCCGGGAATCGAACTTATGCTGGAGTGGCTGCGGAGAGCTTCATAGGTTGCATCTTAACGCTTGCGCCACCAGGGAGGCCCCCCCCCTTTATATTTTTTAAATGAAAGAACTGGAATTTGATAATAGCCTTTTGGATTACTCTAGATACACGATCCAGAAAAATTGCAGACGTCTTCAAATTTCTCATGCCTGTTAAAACTTTTACCCACTTACTTTTGATTATCTCCGTAGGCAAGAAATACTCTTGATAGTGGGAACCTAAGTTATTCATAAATATAAACTAATCCATTCCGGTAGCAGTATCTTCAGAGATGTTAAGTAACAGTGAAAGCTAACATTTTCAAATACTGTCAATGTCAGAAATTCCTCTTGCTCTTCAGAGGATAAGTTTATAAGTGTCAAATAATTGTTGTTCACAGGCTTTTAGTCAACCTTTTATAAGTATGTAATATGGGCCTCCCTGGTGGCGCAAGAGGTTAAGCACAGCACTATGAAGCTATCCGCAGCCTCTGCAGCACGAGTTCGATACCCAGCTGACCAGGAAGGAACCCACATGGCGCAGCAGACCTCCTGTTTCGCCTACTGCATTTCAATCAGTCTGCCTGTTCTGCTCCCCGCTCTGGCTCTGATGAATCCTCTCACCCTCCCGCACATCTGGCCCATACCTTGATTCTTGTATGCATAAATAAAATACATAAATCTTTTAAAGAAAAAACCAAAGATCAAAGGCAGGAAGTGGCCATGATTACATGGTGGGAGAGCAAAGAAAGAAATGTACTTGGTCAGAGGGTTGGGAGCCAAATAAGGTGAGGCTCAAAAGAACTATGAGGATTGAAGAAAGTTGTCTTTTTTTCCCCTCTAGTTAACAGGGAGGTGACCCACATGGTGCAGGAGACCTCTCCTGTCTCGCCAGCAGCTCCCCTCGGCAGTGTACTTCAGTTATTATGCCTGTTCCGCTCCCCATTCTGTTTCTGGTGAATCCACTCACCCCCTGCACCTCTGACCTGTACCCCAGTTCTTGTATAAATCTTTAAAAAAATAGAAAAATAAAAGTGTGTGATATGAAGTGGGGATCTAAATTTATTTCCTCATATTATATGGCCACCTCTCCCACTATTAATTCCTTTCCTTCCTTATAATGGTATGTATCTCTTTAATATATCATGCTTCATATATGTGAGAATCTATTTGGGCTTTTTTTCTGTTGTTTTAATTTGTTCCACAGTACAATCTTCATTAAAAACGATAAGAAAAAGTGGTTTTTAAAAATCTTACAACTACATTATTACAATGGAATGAATGCTTTAGGTAGCTTTTTGGTTGCAAGACATAGGAACTTACCAGAGATCAGCAGGTAAATTATGAATCCTAAAAGACATGTTTAATGTATTTCTGTAACAAAGAGGCCTATTTTAAGGTTCTTTTATTTAAATTTAGGTATATTTTTTCAAGAATACTTTGAATGAAGACTTTTTCACTAAAGATATTCTTATTTTTTTTTTTTTTGAAGATTTATTTTTATTTATGTGTACAAGAACTGGGGCGCAGGCCAGAGATGTGGGGTGGGGGTGAGAGGATTTACAGAGACAGAGTGGGGAGCAGAACAGGCAGATCTACTGAAATACACTGCTGAAGGGAGCAGCATATAAGACAGGAGAGGTCTGCTGCACCATGTGGGTTAGCTCCCTAGCCAGGGATCAAACTCATGCCACAGTTGCTGGCGATAGCTTGATAGTGCTGAGACTTTAACCCCTGTGCCACCAGGGAGGCCCGCATTCTCATTATTTTAATAAGAGGTCTGTGATTTTGATATTTATATCTCTGGTTTGCATAGAGTTTCCTTTACTTATATAATCTTATATATTTTTATATGTTATTTTATGTAAAAATATAAGTTGAGGTTTAAATGCCCATGTAAACTTCATTTTGAACAATATCTATACTGTGATAAATATGTCCAGTACTTAATTGGCTAATGGTAATACTGTAAATTCTTAGATGGTGACTTTTAAATTCTCTTATAATTTCAAATGCATTACACTTTTTCATGAAATTCTATTTTCAACTAACATTTAATTTTAGGCCCAGAAACCTTACCTGGTACAACGGAGAGGAGCTGAATTTGCCTTGACTACTATAGTGAAACATTTCGGTGGTGAAATGGCAGTGCAGTTGCCACATCTCTGGGATGCTATGGTTGGTCCACTGAGGAATACAATTGACATAAATAATTTTGGTGTGTACATATTTTTCTGAGGTTTTTTTTACCCCCTTGCTCTCTTCTGATTTGGATTTTTAACAATTTCAATGTATGTCCATCACAAATGTCCTTATAAAGCTGATAAATTTTAAAAACTGTTGGTAAAAACAATTTCATATCATTTTGTATATTTCTCACTTTTTTCCCCCTAAGAGTTTATTTGTATATACAAAAATTGGGGTACAGGCCAGAGGTGTGGGGGTGAGAAGATTTACCAGAGACATAGTGGGGAACAGAACAGGCAGATTGACTGAAATACACTGAGGGAGCAGCAGGCATGTCAGAAGAGGTCTGCTGCACCATATTGGTCACCTCCCTGGCTGGGGATCGAACTCATGCTCAGTGGCTATGGATAGCTTCATAGTGCTACGTCTTAACCCCTTGCACCACCAGGGAGGCCCTTCACTTTTTTTCTATTACATATTTAGAAAGAGACACTTGAACTGGATTATTATGTTAAACATCTTTAGTTGCTTTAACTACATTACACTGGCACTTAAATTAAGGGCATAGGCATTTAATATTATATTAAAAAGTAAAATAAATTCTCTCTTGATGGCTGGGGAGGTATACTAAAACTTTTTGTGGACTTCAGATCTTGAAAAACTATTTGTAAGGTAATATGAACTTAAAACAATGTATTTTAATAGATGGAAAGTCCCTCCTTGAAAAGGGAGATGGGCCTGCCCAAGAATTGGTGAATTCTCTGCAAGTTTTTGAAATAGCAGCAGCTTCAATGGATTCTGTGCTTCATCCCTCGGTAACTAATGCAAATGTAGTTTTTATCAAGTGGTCTTATTAAAAGTTTTAAGGCTAGGAAAATGTAACTATAATGTAATCTCTAATAATTCCATTTTCTTTTGCATAGTGTAAATAGATTTTTTCCTTACTAACAGTGCTATTGTGGGCTTTGAGGCAGAATTGGTGCATGAAGGAGAGCAGTCACTTCTGGGAGCTTACAATACGGGGTAGTGGGAATGGGTCTCTAACATAGAAACTGGGTATAAATAGGAAAGAAAGCTGCAGCACTATTCATCTGTGCCATCTTAATATAGATCCAAGAAAGGTCATATAGCCTCTTTCTAAGATAAGTCTAAAGATAGAAGGAAGTTACCTGTCTAAGATGAAGCTAGTCACTGGCAAAGATAGAATGTTTGTACTTTTTGACTGTTGAAATATTTCTTACAAAAATTTGGAACAGAGGAAGAAAGAAGATAGACTAGATAATTCTCTAGCTTTTCCGTAAAAGAATGTATTATTCTTTCCATTTAACTGCAATGGGGAGTTCTCTGATTTATAGCTTTGTGAAGTAATACAGCTCTGATTATTCATAACTAACATAAAAGGGAGACTCTACAGAAGAATAGGAAAGAATGAACTTTTCCTGTTTATATAGTAATAAAGTGTGTCCTTTTGTTAAAATATTGCTGATTCATCATTAGGAAAGAAAAAAAATCCATCCATAAGCTCTTATCCTCTATGATCCACAAATGCACACAGTTGAAGCTGTAAGGGTAGATTGTTGAGTAGGTAGCTGGCTCTCATCAACATTAATCCTGGCATTCCATCCAGCAGACCTTTAATAATGGCATATGTGCTGTTTGTGATCATAATGACTGTGGTAAATTTACCAAAGTATGGTATTTGAAACAAAATCAGGAGCACTCAACTTAGTGAATAAAAAGTATGTACCTAAAGTGCTACCGAACTTGAAGGGGGCTGGTGATGTTTGGTGTCATTTTCCTAACTCCTGTAGAAGAATCTTGTAAGCATCTTTTGATGTGTTCCCTATTAATTTTGGAAAGAATTGAGTTCCTAATGCCTGAGAGAGAGTATTAAACAGGGTTCTGCACCTCTATTTTCTTTCTGAAGGAATGATAATGCCTTAGTTTGGGTTTAGATTGATTTTATTGAGAATGTTTTAATAATGTCTTAAGGTAATTGTAGTGTTCTTTAATTTAGAGTTACTTTGAAAATTGAAAGCCTCTAAGTATAGGCTATTGTAGTTATATTTTCAACAGTTGATTTCCCTAATGAATATTCTAATTGTCTTAAATGTTTTATTTGTAGTTGGTACAACATTTGCCTCATCTTTATATGTGCCTTCAGTACCCCAGCACCGCAGTGAGGCACATGGCTGCTCGTTGTGTAGGCGTTATGAGCAAAATAGCTACCATGGAAACAATGAATATTTTTTTGGAGAAGGTTCTTCCATGGCTGGGAGCAATTGATGATAATATCAAACAAGAGGGTGCAATTGAAGCACTTGCCTGTATCCTTTTTTTATTTTGGCTATTCAGAAATTATATTCATTTTTATTTAAAGATGTCTAAAATAAAATCCATTTATTCAAATAGGCACATAAATAACCTGTCTTGTCCCTGAAAGAAAACTTTGTACATTTTATTTTGAAGTGTTTTTATATTACATTAGAAGTACATTATGTACGTGTTTATATTTTATTAAAATTCTCACACTGGAAGTTTAAAAATTTTATATTACATTAGAAACAATTATGTATGTTTATATTTCATTAAGATTTTCACACAAAAAGTTTAAAGAATTGCTATTTTAAGAGATTTTTTCATAAGGTAAAAGTAATTCTGTAAATTTAGTAACTGATCCATTTGGTTTATAATCATTTTATGAACCAGATAATATGTATGTAATCCTTACAACCATATTTCAAAGTTCATTGGTGAAAGATAAATGCACTAAACAAGTAAAAATATTCAGGCAAGCTCTTTGCTAAGTAATAGTATGGCACCCACTGATGTTCTTTTCATTTGAAAATTATTCCACAGATCAAGAAAGATGGAGATTAAATCAGTAGAAACTGTGGTTCAGAAATACTGAATATTTTAGGAGGACTGATCTCTGGGTCTGCTGTGTCCAATTTCTGACAGTCAAGATCCTGGTGGGAAATTTGGAATTAATCTTTGAGTAACACTGAGTTGTATTCCATTGCTTGGAATGTAACTCACTTTATCTTGGTATTGCAGTTCTAGAAATTTATAGGAATTTATCAAAGAATATTATTAGTTGGGCTGTCTTTGGGCCAGAGGGGTGGTAGAACTTTTTTTTTTTTTAAAGATTTATTTATTTATGCATACAAGCTGGGGTACAAGCTAGAGATGCGGGGGGTGAGAGGATCCTCCAGAGACAGAGCGGGGAACAGAACAGGCAGACTGACTGAAATACACTGCTGAGGGAGCAAGGCAGGAGAGGTCTGCCTTGCCATGTGGGTTTCTCCTTGGCCGGCTGAGGATTGAACTCATGCTGCAGAGGCTGTGGATTGCTTCATAGTGCAGTGCTTAACCCCTTGTGCCACCAGGGAGGCCCGGGTGGTAGAACTTTTAATAACTGAAAACCAGACTCTTCATCAGACTACTCCTCATGGAACTGGAAGAGTGTTGCATTTTCTGTATGCAAAGGAACTTAGATTGTGATATGAAAAATATCTTATTGATGTCTACCTTTCTAAATTGGACATTTTTGTTTAGATTAAAAAATATGTAATTTGAAAAAAAAAGTCATTAGTCAGATTCCTGAAGTTTTCCTGAGATGAAAACATCATTTAATGTTCTTAATCAAGAGAAAATTACAGGGCCTCCCGGGTGGCTTAGTGATTGAGTGCTGGATTGTGAAGCTGCCCGCAGCCTCTACAGCACCGGTTTGATCCCTGGCCGCCCCGCGAGGGTCCCACATGGCGAGCAGACCTCTCCTGCCATCCACTGCTCCCCTCAGCATTGTACTTCGTCAGTCTGCTCTGCTCTCCCCCCTGGCTCTGCTGAATTCTCTCACCCTCCCGTGCTTCTGACTGTACCTAGTGCTTGTATAAATAAAGAAATAAATATTAAAAAAAAAACTTTAAAAAAAAAAAGAGAAAATTACATAATGTTATAAAGGATCAATAGTGTGCACATGCTTTTTTTTTTTTTTTTTTAAAAAGATTTATTTATTTACACAAGCACTGGGTACAGTCAGAAGTGCGGGAAAGTGAGAGAATTCACCAGAGCAGGGAGCAGAGCAGGCAGAAGGACCAAAGTACACTGCTGAGGGGAGCAGCGGGCGGCAGGAAAGGTCTCCACGCCATGTGGGACCCTCCTCCGGTGGCCGGGGAGCAGCCTGGGATCGAACCGGTGCTGCAGAGGCTGCGGACAGCTTGGCAACCCAGCGCTCAACCGCTGTGCCACCGGGGAGGCCCAATGTTACAAAGGAGCAACAGTGTGCACATGCTGTTTTAACTGAATTGTCATAGACTTTGAGGAACTTTACCCTCTTAGAGTAGAGATGAGAGGATGAGGAACAATTTTAACAATATTGGTGTATCTCTTTGCAAAAATGTCTACCTTAGAACCATTTAGAAATTTCCTTAATAATTGACTCAGGTGTAATGGAACAACTGGATGTTGGTATTGTCCCATATATTGTCCTTTTAGTTGTGCCTGTGTTGGGAAGAATGAGTGATCAAACGGACAGTGTCAGATTCATGGCAACACAGTGCTTTGCAACACTAATTAGACTCATGCCACTTGAGGTAAGTTGAAGATACTTGGTTTATATACTTGGTTTTCTGTAACCATGTCTACAATAATTGTGACCCTTTTTAAAGAACATGTCAGATTGGGAAAAAAAGGACAATGTTGTTTTGAATATATTTACCTTATAAGCACTAAGAATTGTATACTTAATGGATATTTCATTGACACTATCCAGAAAGAGAATTGTTCCTAAGTAACCCTGATGATCTAGGTAATCCCAGAATCCAGGTAAAGATTGCATGAAAGGTAAACTGTGCTAAAGTTTTCATGAAAGGTAAATTTGAGAGTGGTAAAGTAATTGAAAGTGTAAAAAACAAATGAATTCTCCGTGAGACTATTAAGAAAGCAGACTACCAGGCCAAACTTGGAAGATTTTGGAGTAAATTTATGGGGGAGAAATAATATGTGAATCCAATGAAGAAAACAGAAGTAGCTTGAAGCAAGGGAAGAACCAGAATCCCACTACCAAGCTGCTTAAAATATATATATATAATTTTTAAAAAATTTATTTTTATACAAGAGCTGGGGTACAGGCCAGAGGCACAGGAGGGTGAGAGGATTCACAAGAGGCAGAGCAGGGAGTAGTACAGGCAGACAACAGAAATACACTGCTGAGGGGAGTAGCGGGTGAGATGGGAGAAGTCTGCTGTGCCTTGTGGGATTCGCGCCAGCTGGCCAGCTGGGATCAAACCCGCACCGCAGAGGCTGCGGATAGCTTCACAGCACGGTGCTCAACCCATTGCACCACTGGGGAGACCTGTTTTATACATTTTTTACATCATTTTTCACTCATAGAAGGAATTTAGAAAACCTAAATAAGGGACCAGGAAAAAAACTAATTATAATAAAGTAGATTAGTTCTTTTTTTTTTTAAAGATTTATTTAGTTATTTATACAAGCACTGGGTATAGTCAGAAGCGCAGGAGGGTGAGAGAACTCACCAGAGCCAGAGCAGGGAGCAGAGCAGGCAGACTGACGAAGTACACTGCTGAGGGGAGCAGCGGGCGGCAGGAGAGGTCTGCGCGCCATGTGGGACCCTTGCCCGGAGGCCGGGGATTGAACCGGCGCTGCAGAGGCTGCGGGCAGCCTCGCAACCCAGTGCTCAACCGCTGCGCCTCTGGGAGGCCTATTTTACACATTTTTTACATCATTTTCACTCATAGAAGGAATTTAGAAAACCTAAATAAGAGACCAGGAAAAAAACTAATTATAATAAAGTAGATTAGTTCTTAAACAACCTCACTGCTACTTTTCTGAAACAAACTACTTTAACATGCATCATGAATGATTTATGTGTACTTCACATTAAAGATGTCCATTCAAGAGTTGAGATTTGATAGTCTTTTTTTTTCATTCCTTCCAGGACATTCTTAGATGAAACCAGCTTGTAAGAATACTAGGAATACTGTGAGGAATACAGTGACTACTGGTACATTTGTTGCTGAGTCATGAGCAGTTTTGCCCACCATTACTGTTACATTAGTGCAAATGTCAACACAGTGAAAAGCAAACAATATCTTTTATTATGTAATAGCTTTCACTTCAAGGACTCTTTGAAAAGTTTTGGGAATCCTGAGGAATCTGCAGACCACATTATACCTTAAAGAATCATAATACAAAAATTGAGAAATTCTTGTAATAGCATATTATTATCCAACTGTATTTGCCTCTTTATCAAGTAATGCATGGTGTGGGGAAACGTAAGTTATAGCTGTGGTCTTTAAACCTCAAATCGCATTATTTTTAATACTAGTCACATTCTTTAAACTGTTTGCCTCCCAATATTTAAACTACAATATTTAAATGTTTTTCTGCATTTATATTTTGGTAAGACTTGAAATTGTTTCATAATCTGCAAGTTATGAGTAGTTTTAAACACTTTAAAAAATCATTTTAGGCAGGCATTCCAGATCCTCCAAATATGTCAGAAGAATTAATTCAGTTGAAAGCCAAGGAACGACACTTCTTGGAGCAATTGTTAGATGGGAAAAAATTAGAGAATTACAAAATTCCAGTACCAATCAATGCTGAGCTCAGAAAATATCAGCAGGTAAAGTTTTATATTTACCTTGTAAATATAGTGACCATTCCTTTCAGATATACCTTATTTCAAATTTTTTTGTTTTGTGTCTTATACCCATTTAACTCTTTTGCCTGTAAAAATACAGCTTTTTGTTCTGTCCATATATGTTTTTTAGAAGAAAAGCTTTTTTTTTTTTTTTTTTAAAGATTTATTTATGCATACAAGAGCCGGGGTACAGACCAGAGGTGGAGGAGGTTGCGGGGAGGTGAGAGGGTTCACCAGAGACAGAGTGGGGAACAGAACAGGCAGATTGAAGTACACTGCTGAGGGGAGCAGCGGGCGAGTCAGGAGAAGTCTGCTGTGCCATGGGGGCTGCTCCCTGGCCGCCTGGGCATCGAACTCATGCTGCAGAGGCTGTGGATTGCTTCATAGTGTGGTGCTTAACCCCTTGCGCCACCAGGGAGGCCCTAGAGGAAAAACTTTTTAATCTGTTCACATTTATAATTTTTCTTTCTCCCAACCTTTCAGGATGGTGTGAACTGGTTAGCATTTCTTAATAAGTATAAACTTCATGGAATTCTGTGTGATGACATGGGTTTAGGAAAAACTTTACAGTCCATCTGCATTCTAGCAGGAGATCATTGTCACAGGTAATTTTAGATGTTATCTTAAAAGAAGGAAGGCATCCAGATGTTGAGAAAGCAAGCAGGATAATTTATTGTTTTTTTGCTATTGCAAAGGGCCCAGGAATATGCAAGATCGAAATTGGCAGAATGTATGCCACTTCCTTCATTGGTGGTTTGTCCACCAACATTAACTGGTCATTGGGTGGATGAAGTAGGTAAATTTTGTTCCAGAGAATATCTCAATCCATTACATTATACTGGACCTCCTACTGAAAGAATAAGGTAAGAACTATACAACAAAAAACTTTTAACCTTTCATTTTAAGTAGTGCGAAAAGAGTAAAATGTATTAAAAACAAATTCTAGGTAGCATTTTTGGTTATAAGACATAGAAACTTATTCAACTTATTTAAGACAGGTGAGTACATTTACATAATCAGTGAGACTCATCAAAATTCATATTCTTTTACCAATTAATTGGGCTTTCTAAGTATGGAATCTAGAAGGTTATCAGGAACCAAAGCCACTTTCTTGGGGAGCCTTGTGATCATCACGTCTCCTAGGTGCTTCTGTTATATTTTCATTGTTTATCTAAAACCTCTCCCACCTTCCTCTTCCCTAAGAGTGCTTTTGATCCACAGTGACTGCTGTGGCTACTCTGAGACCATCAAACACTGCTCTTGTAGCTTTACCCTCTGCACCATGGGATTGCTTCCTGGCCGGCTGGGTATCGAACTCGTGCTGCACAGCCTGCAGATAGCGTCACAGTGCTGTGCTTTACCCCTTGCGCCACCAGGGAGGCCCCTCTATTGTATATTTTCACTTGCCTTTCATGGTATGATTACTATATTGTCTCCTGTTTGCAGATAAGAAGCCAAAAACATGGGGCCTGGGTCCAAGGCCATTCATTAATTAAATGGGATTAGTGAGGAACTGGACACAGACGATGCACAAGCTTGCACTCTTAAATAATTTACTGTAGTTTTTGTTAGAATTCATTCATTTACAGGTATAGAAAATTCAAACTAGCTTAAGCAAACAGTTTATTAATTCACTAAATTGATAATTTCACCAATGAGTTCTTGCTTCAGGAATGATAGTTTGCGCTTCCTTCTCATATGCAACTTGTTCTGTTGGTATCTACCACATTTCAATTGGTGGACAAGATGACCATGATCCCCAGAAGGGAATGTTGAGTTAGTAGGACAGATTAAAAGCACCCTTACAAGGTGGTAGCTATAGTTAAACTTTGCTGATTCCCCTTTTCCTAATCTTATTTATTTTAAAACACAGGTTACAGCATCAAGTAAAAAGACACAATCTGATAGTGGCTTCATATGATGTTGTAAGGAACGACATAGAATTCTTTAGGTGAGAATTAAAATTTTTTTCTTTAGAAAAAGTATTAAATTTGAATAGATTTTTGTGTTTTACTGATTCAAGATTTTTCATATAGCTCCTGACATTCTGTAGAAGAAGCTAAAATTTTCCATTTCTTCTCCCCTAGAAATATTAAATTTAATTACTGTATTCTTGATGAAGGCCACGTCATCAAAAATGGGAAAACAAAATTGTCAAAAGCAGTAAAACAGTTGACTGCTAATTACAGGATTATTCTGTCTGGAACACCAATCCAGGTAATTATTTACTGTTTTTCTTTTTTTTTAAAAAAAACTTTCACCATGTGGAAAGGCTTGAAGTCTTTGCATTTGGCAGTGAATTAAAGAAGGGATTTTGTTTTTTCATTTCTAGGGGTGATAATTTCTCAGTAATTATCTTACTTTTAGAATTATAAATTTAGTATGCAACAGTATCTGAGCAAAGCAAGTTTTTTTTTTAATCTTTTTTTCTTTTTTTATAGAGGCATGTTTTATTTATTTATTTGTTTGTTTGTTCGTTTATACATGCACTGGGTACAGTCAGAAGCGCGGGAGGGTGAGAGAATTCACCAGAGCCAGAGCGGGGAGCAGAGCAGGCAGAAGGACTGAAGTACACTGCTGAGGGGAGCAGTGGGCGGCAGGAGAAGTCTGCGCGCCATGTGGGATCCTCCTCCGGTGGCCGGGGAGCAGCCGGGGATCGAACCGGTGCCGCAGAGGCTGCGGGCAGCTTCGCAACCCAGCGCTCAACCGCTGCGCCACCGGGGAGGCCCTGAGCAAAGCAAGTTTTAAGTCATATTTCAAATATATTTTAGGCTACAGATATAGAAATCTATCCAACATCTGGGGGACATTAGTCAGACTATTCCACACTGGCTGTTCTCCCTCCAGAGTATTACAGCCCAGTCTGACTTAGCACTGAAAGAAATCGACAGCTGATTCAAAGGCAAATCATATAGTAGAGGTGTGGATATCTAGGGTGAGGAAGCAATTGTAAGGAAGAGTTTCCAGAAACTTATCTTGGAAAAGGAGCTGGGTGAGTATGTAGATGTCTTCAGATATTCTCCAGAGATTCTGTTATTTTCCAGAGGAATTGTTTTGCAAATGTTAACACCCAGCTTAGATATCCAACCTTTATAGGTAGAAAGCCTCTATCTCCAGTTAGTGGGAGGGTAAATAGCAAGTGACCTCTAAGATTCATTGTGAAAAAGAAAATTGGTGGTTCTTTATGAATATATGAATATATTTTTCATTTAAATGTAGTTTTGCTATAGACTATTGTTTTAATAACCACAATAGATAATTACAAGTATTTCCAACTATAATAGAAGCATTTAAAAGGAAAGAATACTCTTTAGTCTTACCAAGATTTTTTTGCCTTCTATTTAAACTTATATGGAAATTTCACAGTATTTTAAATAAGTCATTGCTTTCACAGCAAAAGTTATGGGAGGGGGTTGTTCTTGTTTTGTTTTTTTTCTGAAAGGCCCTATTTCTTTCCTCCTTCCCCACATCATCAATTTACTCTGAAGTTGGAAGGTGGGTTTTTGCATTGAAGAACAAGGAGACAGAGCTTAAGTGGGATTAGAAGGGTGTCCATACTGGGAGAACAGCCCAGCATGGTAACCAGAGCCCTCCTCAGGCTTCTGAGAAGGCTGAGATAAAGACCAGGGGTGCTACCTTAGGATCCATACATTGGCAAAGTGTCCAAAATGAAAAAAGTGCTGATTTTTTTTTCTCATGAAACTTCAACAGTAAAATTGGAAAGAAGCTATACCTACGCCTTGTGACCCATGAATTCTTGGTGGACTTGAACTATCACCAAATTCTTACAGGTTTTCCTTTATTGAATAAATGGTGCTATGGGCCAAATTCCTTAAAACATGCTGTTTGTCATATTCATCTTTCTGCTCTTCTGTTTATTATTGGATAGATGCTACCAGTAGGGCACAAATTCTATGGATCAGGCTTATTCTGGTGGAGGAGACTTGGAAATTTCCCCCCATAAGAGTATTTTCTCCAAGGAAAGCTGAAGTAAAATACAGACTTATACCGTAAACCTAAAAATGTGGTGATAATATGTCACCTATGTCATCATAATGGGCTTTTGTTAATTTTTAATTTTTTAAGAATAAGGAAATCATTCCAGTATATGAAAGATAACTGGTATTCTCTTCTTAAATTCAGAACAACGTTTTGGAACTGTGGTCATTGTTTGATTTCCTCATGCCAGGATTTTTGGGGACTGAACGCCAGTTTGCTGCTCGATATGGTAAACCAATATTAGCAAGTAGGGATGCTCGGAGCTCCAGTCGAGAACAGGAAGCAGGTATGAAAGAGGTGTAATTCTATACCCTGTGCAAGTGAATATATTTTACTCCGAACTTTTTGAAAGCCATTTTCTTTATTAACAGGTGTTCTTGCAATGGATGCATTGCACCGCCAAGTCCTGCCATTTCTTTTAAGAAGAATGAAAGAAGATGTTTTGCAGGATCTTCCTCCTAAAATTATTCAAGACTATTATTGTAATCTTAGTCCTCTCCAGGTTAGGAATCTCATGATAATGATCGTGTTTGTTGGTGGTATGATAAAGTAGAATGCTTTATATAAGCCACAGAAATACCGAATACAGGGGATTAGCCTTTGGCTTTATCACTCCAGTCTACTTTCTGCTTCCCTTAGATTTTAGAAATACTCTTTTTCATACACATGTAGATAAGGCCTAAATGAATCTCTTTGGACATGTGCATTTTTAACATAGCATTAAAACAGAATCTATTATCATACTTGCTTTCTTACATGTCTGCATAATTGAGAAAGTCAGAAGGTTAAATTGGTGGGGTATATAAGCCAGTGTTTATAAAGACCAAAAATATGGCTATTAATGTTGTATCCTCACAACAGCATTATAGGTATTATTAATCCCCATTTTTGCCAAAAAGGAAAGTTTAGAAGAAAAGTTAATTTGCTCAAGGTTATATAGCTACTATCTATGAGGGCTGAATTTCAAACTTTGGGAAATAGGACCTTATCCCTCTTGGATTAGCTATAAATGTTTGAAGTAATTTTTGGCTTCTGCAGTTCTTATTTTACACATAGATAATATCAAAGGGATTTATTTTGTGCCTTTTGTTGAGTAGTACTTTTTTGTATGGGGAAACTGTCCCTTAGTAGGACAGGGCCTATGATCAAAATTTTCTGTTTGAATATTTATTTTATGCTCTAATTAGTATGCATCAATCTTTTTCATTATCAAGAGTTGATTCACTATCACCAAATGAATAAAAGATAGATACATCCAAAAACTTGGCTTTTCCCACTAGTGTGTAGATAAGATATTAGTATTTACCTTCACAACATGAGTTTAGTGGCGGGACACTAATTTAGATGCTGAGAGCTCTATGATCATTTATTTACCTTATCTCTCTGGGCTTCTATTCCTCATTTGTAAAAGTGGAATTAATATTTCTTGAAAGGATGATTTTAGGAGTAATGCAATAATGACTTTCACAAGTAAGTGGAATAAAGAAAAGGCGTCATATGGAAAAAACCTTAGGTCCCTATAACTGTTACACTGTCAGCCAGCATAAGGCTCACTGCTGGAGGGGGAGTGGAGAGGAAAATAACATCCTACTTGGGTTAGCATTCTTCCTTTCACATTGTTTTGGAACCTAGAAGGCAGAACCCAGACCCAAGGTAATGCTTGCTAGGAGTCGTCTTTTAGTTCACAGTGGTGTTCTTTTAAATCTTTTTTTCTTTTTAAATAAATCAATAGAGTATTGTCCACATTGCTTCACTTAAGATTTTTCTCATTTATTTGTAAGGGTTTATTTAGGTTCTCTTTCATCAGTAATATTTATCTTCTAGTACAGAGAAGAAAAATTAATAAGACTGTTTGGTTGCTTAGTATTTTAACAGCCCTACTTTCTGTTTTCTAAATGTAATTTTACTGAAATACAGTACATAATCTAATCAATAGTGAGGTACAAGTATCAATTTATTTTCTTTAAAGAGACTGATTTAAATTACTGCTCTTTTTGTGCTTTACTGGTTTTGTTTTAATATACACTTAACTGCTTTGGTGGGGGCAATTTTATAGGTTCAGCTCTATGAAGATTTTGCTAAGTCTCGTGCCAAGTGTGATGTTGATGAAACAGTTTCTTCTGCTGCACTTTCTGAAGAAACTGAAAAACCAAAGCTTAAAGCAACAGGCCATGTCTTCCAGGTATAGATTATAGTCCACTTTTTTAAATGTTTTTGAAGAATGTTCTTCAGTGTAACAATTTTTATATGGACCATGGAAATATGGGTTTATTTAAATTTTTTTCAATAGTATCTATACATTTGTGAAAATAGGTAAAGTACCAGTGTGTTTTTATATTCATAATAAGTATTAATGAATAATTTAATATTAGATACACAGAATGCAGTATGTATATATTAAAAAATGGTTGTAGGATTGAGAATTTTTTGCTTTCCATTCAAAAACTATTGAAACACCTACCATAAGATAGTAATTTTTCAGAGTGGGGTTAAAGTAGTAAACAAAGCAGACCACTTTTCTTGTAGAGATGTAAAATATTTAAAAAGAAATAAGATAGGAGTGATATAATATAGGAGTCAGAAGTAGAGGGCCATGTGGGACCCTCGCTGGTGGCCAGGGATCAAACTAGTGCTGCAGAGGCTGTGGGCAGCTTCGCAGCCCAGTGCTCAACCGCTACGCCGCCAGGGGAGGCCCTATAGTGTGACTATAACCACGCTTAAATAGCGTGATCAGGGGTGACCTCACAAGAAGGTGATATTCGAGAAGTGCTCTGAAGGAGGATTGTGCTGTGCAAGTATGGGGTCTAGGGGAGGGGAATCAATCCATAAAAAAAGTACAGAACTTTTGGGACTGATGATGATGCCTGTGCTTGAGGGACTAACAAATGAAAAAGATGGGAGGTGTCGATTTTTTCTTTCCTTTCGGAAAATAATTTCACCATAGAAAACCTAACTTCCTTGCCACCAATTAAATACTTTTTCTTTTCCTTTTTTTTTTTACCCTGCGGGCATGGCACATAAACAGGCTGGGCTGCACCCCACGAGCCCCTCCTGCCCTGCTTGTGCCCTCAGAAGCACGCTTTGCATTTACAGAAGGTCCAGCTTATTATGGTCAAGGTGACAGGACGATCGAGAGCTTTAGATCTTGGTTAAAGATTTTAACTAAAAAGATTTTAAACGTAGACGTTTAATCAATGTTTTGCGTGCTTGCAAAGAGAGCAGTCTTAAGACGCACCTAGCGGCTCACTTTAGAGAAGTCTCAAGGAATTAGCTGAGGAAAACAGCTAGACAAATTGACAACCATTCAGGAAAAGCTTAACCTGTTCGAGGCTGTAGATCTGAAAGGAATGTGGCCGGTCGTAAGCTTCTTACCTACAACTATCCTGTGTCAGTCGGGTCAAAGACATTTTCATCACAATGGTTAAACAATATTGGACTTGAGAGAAAAATAGCAAATGTGGGATGGGGGCAACAGTTGGTAAATACTCCGGATTTATGTGCCTTGGAAGATGGGTTTTATTTTTTTTTAATTTTTTTTAATATAAATTTTATTTTTATATTCCCCCATACAACTGCACATGCCCCATTCTGACCAAAGAAGATTTATGCATACAAAAACTGGAGTGTAGGCCAGAGGTGCAGGGTTGGGGGGGGTGAGAGGATTCACCAGAGACAGGTTGGGGAGCAGAATAGGCAGGTCTACTGAAATACATTGCTGAGGGGAGCAGCAGGAAAGACAGGAGAGGTTTGCTGAGCCATGTGGGTCAGCTCCCTGGCTGGGGATCGAACTTGTGCTTCAGTGGCTGCTGGCTGATAGCTTCATAGTGCTGACGCTTAACCCCTTGCACCACTAGGGAGGCCCCATCAATTACTTTTTCATTTTTATTTTTTATTTTTTTAAAGATTTATTATTTATACAAGCACTGGGTACAGTCAGAAGCGTGGGAGGGTGAGAGAATTCACCAGAGCCAGAGTGGGGAACAGAACAGGCAGACTGACGAAAAAATACACTGCTGAGGGGGCAGCAGGAGAGGTCTGTCATGCCATGTGGGACCCTCGCCAGCGGCCAGGGATCAAACAGCACTGCAGAGGCTGCAGGCAGCTTTGCAGCCCAGTGCTCAACCACTGCGCCATCAAGGGAGGCCCTACTTTTTCATTTTTAAAGAAAGAGGGAGAGGGCCTAACTTAGTGGTACAGCCGTTGAGCACTAGGTTGCGAAGCTGCCCGCAGCCTCTGCAGCACCGGTTCGATCCCCGGCTGCTCCCCGGCCACTGGAGGAGGGTCCCGCATGGCGTGCAGACCTCTCCTGCCTCCCGCTGATCCCCTCAGCAGTGTACTTCGGTCCTTCTGCCTGCTCTGCTCCCCGCTCTGGCTCTGGTGAATTCTCTCACCCTCCCGTGCTACTGACTGTACCCAGTGCTTGTATAAATAAACATATAAATCTTTAAAAAAAATAAGAAAGAGGGAGAGGGGCCTCCCTGGTGGCGCAAGGGGTTAAGCACCACACTATGAAGCAAACCACAGCCTCTGCAGCACGAGTTTGATCCCCGGCCGACCAGGGAGCAATCCACATGGCAAAACAGACCTCTCCTGTCTCACCCGCTGCTCCCCTCAGCACTGTTTTTCAGTCAGTCTGTCTGTTCTGCTCCCCGCTGTCTCTGGTGATTCCTCTCACCTCCCATGTCTCTGACCTGTATATACCCCAGCTCTTGTATGCATAAATAAATCTTTAAAAAAAAAAAAAATACGGGAGGGCCTCCCTGGTGGGGCGGGGGTTAAGGCGCAACCTATGATGTTATCCGCAGCCACTGCAGCACGAGTTCAATCCCTGGCCAGGGAGATACCCACATGGCGCAGCAGACCTCTCCTGACTCACCAGCTGTTCCCCTCAGTGTATTTCAGTCTGCCTGTTATGTTCCCCACTCTGTCTCTGGTGAATCCTCGCAACACCATCCCCCAACACCTCTGGCATGTACTCCAGTTCTTGTATGAATAAATAAATCTCTTTTCTTTTTAAAGGGAAACAATGGTTGTACCTCTCCCACAGTTTCTTTCATAGTGCTCAGCAGTCTTTTGGCCTTTTCTAGTGGAACTTACTAATACAAATCTATGTTCAATGTAAGACCCAAATCATATGCCAAGTGGAAAGAAAAAGACCCTGTAAAATTCTGATTCTCAAACACAACCACTTGAAATAATCATTTAGCTCTACCACTGCATCAGATTATATAAATTGGAGAGAGAGGCAGATTCATAAGGTCCTCTAGACATTTTTATACCCCTGAAGTTTGACAAACCCCTCTGTAGGAAATGCCTGATTCTAGAAGCATCAGTAAATATTGTCTGGCACTTTGTGTGGAAAGAGTTATAGGAGCTAAAGGATAGGGCACTTTTTTGCCAGGAGAAGTTCATTATCTAGTGGGGCAGACAGACATAAACAGAACAATTTATACAAGTTACAAATACTCCCATAAAAATATATACAAACTGCACCAGGAAGGAAGAAATCACAAATGATATATTTCAACTGGTTCTTGAAGAAGTAAGTATGAGTAGTAAGAAAAGTAAGAATTGCATTCTGGACAAATGGAGTAGAATAGGAAAAGAGATCAAGATACAAAACAATTGTGGCATATGAAGTAGACTCATGTATACTTTCTTTTCCTCCTTAAAGGCATTACAGTACTTACGTAAGCTGTGCAACCATCCAGCATTAGTCTTAACACCTCAACATCCAGAGTTCAAGAGTACTACTGAAAAACTGGCAGTTCAGAATTCTTCTCTTCGTGATATTCAACATGCCCCCAAACTCTCAGCTTTGAAACAAGTAAGTTGGTCTTTTAGGCGTTACATGTATGTTACCCATTGCCAATGTGTACATTAGGTAAATATACTTTTCAAAAAGGTTACTGATAGGGCCTCCCTGGTGTCGCAGCGGTTGAGCGCTGGGTTGCGAAGCTGCCCGCAGCCTCTGCAGCACTGGTTCGATCCCAGCTGCTGGTGAGTGTCCCACATGGCGCACAGACCTCTCCTGCCGCCCGCCTGCTCCCCTCAGCAGTGTACTTCGTCACTCTGCCTGTTCTGGTCCCTGATCTGGCTCTGGTGAATTCTCTCACCCTCCACGCTTCTGACTGTAACCAGTGCTTGTATAAATAAGTAAATAAGTCTATCTTAAAAAAAAAAAAAGTTACTGATAATTGTAATTTTTTTAGTTTTTAAATAACTTTTTAAAAAATTGTGGTTAAAATATATATAGCATAAAATATTCCATTTTAACAATTTTTAAGTGTACAATTTTGTGGGATCAGTAACACTACCAGTGTTATATAATCACTACTATTTACAAAAATTTTCTTCATTCAAACAGAGCTCTGTATTCACTAAGCAGTAACTTCCCATTCTCCTTTCCTCCAATCCCTGGAATTCAGGAGATCTAGGAAGATGCTTTTGGCTCTCTTTTTTGTAATTTTGATTTTGCCAAATTCGGCTTTTTCATTTTCTTCACTATAGATGACAGGTACATTTAACCTTTTCTCACCATGAAGAGAAATATTTGTCACAGTGAAATTGGTTACCCACTTTTACTGAGCACCTTTTAACTATTTTTTTCCCCCAAGTTGCTCTTGGACTGCGGTTTGGGAAATGGCAGCACTTCAGAGAGCGGCACAGAGTCTGTGGTGGCCCAGCACCGGATACTAATCTTCTGTCAGCTTAAAAGCATGCTTGATATAGTAGAACATGACCTTCTCAAACCTCACTTGCCCTCTGTCACTTATTTGAGATTAGATGGCAGCATACCTCCTGGTCAGAGGCATTCCATTGTTTCACGGTAAGTGGGTTGCAGAACTCTCATAAATCAAATGATAGTCCATGTATTATTACTGACATAGACGTTTGCCTCATGAGATATTTAGCTATCTGCAGATTTTTATTATATGATTAATCTAACAAATCCCTTTTAAAATACAGATCTACAGAAACATAATTGAAGAGTTTGCTGACTTCAGGAGTGAGCATTAATAAGTAGCCCTAAGAGATTGTTAGGCAAAATAAATTAGAACCCATGAAAGGACTTCTGAGGCAGACATACCTAGGTTTGACTCTTGACTACTAATTAGGCTTTGTTCTGTTTATCCATCCATGCAGCCTGAGTCTCTCAGATAATAGCCTTGTAGCATTATTGTAATAATTAAGTAACAATGCATTCATAGTGAGAAAATATTAAATAGTAGCTTGGTAGCTGCTGTTATTACTGTTGGCTACAATGTTAGTTTTTCTTTACTTTAGAAGCTACTAGATGTCCTTTGTCAGTATCTTTTAGGACTAGTACAACAGTGGCAACCCTCAACCTCTGCCTTCCTTGAAAGATCTAACCTGTTCTGCACTCTCCTGTCTCCACACTTTAAAGGTTTTGTCTCAATTACAATTAGTGTTTACATTTTTTGCAGCTAGTCTTTATAATAATCTAAAATATAACTCAGTTGGACTTATTTTTATGAAATTCCGACATGTCCTAGAATACGTATTATTTTTCTACTATTGAAGATGTGATATGTATTAGTTTCCTCTCATGTGGTCACAGAAATGTCCGTATCATGGGTGTTTAAAGAAATATTCTCACTTGGATTGTTCAAGACTAGTTTGTTTTAGATGCCATAGAAATGTACTAATTTTATTCTAATCTTATGTTTTTAGGTTTAACAATGATCCATCTATAGATGTTCTTTTACTTACAACTCACGTTGGTGGCCTGGGGCTTAATTTAACAGGCGCTGACACAGTAGTGTTTGTGGAACATGACTGGAATCCCATGCGTGATCTACAAGCCATGGATCGGGCCCATCGCATTGGGCAGGTAAAAAAATAAATAAATAAATCACGTGTTAATCTGTGCACTGGGAAAAATACCTCTCCCAAAAGATAAGCCTTGGTTCAAGTTCTTAGTCTGATGTTAAAAAGTGTCATGACCTTATGCAAGTCACTTAATTCTCTGGCACCACTTCCTCATGCATTAAATAAGGTGCTCAGGGAAATAAAATCTGGGCATAATAGAGTTAGAAACCCACAAAAGGACATCAAAGGCAGGCAGACCCAGGTTTGACTACTGACTAAACTATTTAGGCAGCATTCTCTTGGACCTGTTTATTCCTAAGATGCTGTGATTCCTTGCAAATTTTAGCTCTTGCTACCAGATAAAGAAAAGCCCAATCCTAACTAGATAGTAGTTCAGTACCTATTATAAGTATATGTAAGTCCCTTGACTTGGTAAACCTCAAAACTCCTTTTTCTCATTTAGAAACGTGTAGTTAATGTATACCGATTGATAACCAGAGGAACACTGGAAGAGAAAATAATGGGCTTGCAGAAATTCAAGATGAACATAGCAAATACTGTTATTAGCCAAGAGAATTCTAGTTTACAAAGTATGGGGACAGATCAACTTCTGGATCTTTTTACTCTTGATAAGGTAAGAACTTACACAGTGTGCTCTATCTTTAAGCAGTTCATAGACTTTCTGGTGAAGACATTCACTTTGGTGTCAACTAAACCCTTTGAGGGAATTTTGGATGTCCAGGTAAAATTTTAAAATGCTGGGAAATGTGTGATGGCTGTCTCTAGTATCCTGCCTCAAGATTTCATTTCTTAGTCGAGTCAGCTAAATGTGGATCTTTGTTTCTGGCTCTACCTATTATCTGGTTACCTTATACAAAATAATTTGTCTGAGCATCGACAACCATAGGCTAACAATGCCTACATGGTTGTGAAGATAAAAATATATGTAAGTTCTTAGAGTACTGACTCTCAGTAAATTGTGGATAATAACAATCCATAATCAAAAGGATGTGCCAGCTTAATATTGCTTAATCTTGTAATAGATTTAAAGGCATGCATTGGTTCAGAAAATGAATTGCATGCACAGTAGCTATCAATCATGGTGAGAATGACCTTATAATTATCTAACTAACAGAAAGGCAATGTTTAAATCTGACAGAATGTAGTTCCAAGGAGTACTATGTGTTAAGCCATATTTTCTAAGTCCCCAAGAGATTGCCAGAATAGAAGGTTCTTCAGTCATGCCATGTGAGGTTGAAAGAACAACATAAACATGAATTGCTATCAAACAGCTTTTATTATTATGGGTGACTTACAGTTAATACATCCCCCTGAGCCCACTTGTGAAGAGCTATTACCATGAAAGAGCTCATTGAGGCAACTGGCAAATTTGAATAAAAAGTATAGTCTACTTAGCTTCTAATAAAGGGACTCTCCAACTTATAAAATCTGATTTTAACCATTGTTTATACAAAGCCAATGAAACAATTAAAAATGAGTTCTTTGTAAGGTTCCTATGATTTTGAAATTCTTCCCAAATAAAAAGCTTAAACTGACAAAGCTACTAGAGCTGTGGGAAAACAGAACAGACTATTGAATGAGATCATGAACTTCCCCGTCACTGAAGGTGTTCATTCTGTTGAGTAAGTGCAGTTTTAGAAACCTAAGTGTGATATTTAAAAGGGAAAATATAATTTCTAAAGTTATTTTTCTGCAAATTTTCTTAAGGATGGTAAAGCTGAAAAAGCTGACACCTCTACTTCTGGAAAAGCAAGTATGAAATCAATTCTTGAAAACCTGAGTGATCTGTGGGATCAAGAGCAATATGATTCAGAATACAGCCTGGAAAATTTTATGCATTCTCTCAAGTAACTATCAAATATTGTAAATGTAATTGCTGCTAGTTCATTTACATTTCTGCTGATATTCAGCAAATTTCAAAGTTTATGGTGAACTTTTAGCTCAATGTGTAAATAGATCTGAAGAATATTCAGCATAACGCTGGTTCTTGTTTCACTGGGGGAACAAGTTATTCTCAAATATTTGCACTGTATTAAATTTAAATATTAATGTGAAATGATTTAAATTTTACTTGCTGAATAGCTGCAGAGCAGAGGAACCAAACCAGGTCTACATGTGCTACCACGAGGTGTTCTCACTGGGAACGAGCCTCCTGTCTCTATATGGTCGCTTTGTACAGCATAATATCCATGAGTGCTTTAGTGTTCATGTACATTTTTTTCCTTTTAAATAGAACTTGTTTTTATAAATGATTTAAAAATAGGGCTTTTTTTTCTATAAAAGCCTTAATGAGCCATAATTTGAATAATGACTACAATATTGGTCAATCTTAGACAATGAACTGAACTAGGCCGTTGGTGGAAATCTTTATATATTAATGCAGATGCATAGTGTTTTCCAAATCTTTAACATCATTTTGTCAACTTTTAATATATCAAATTCAGGTAATGGTCTATTTAAGGCTATGTAACATCCTATTAAGAGGGTGTTTTTTTAATTTATCTAATGGCTAAGATATAGCCAGATTCAGAGAACATATGTACTCAATAGGTTTCAATCATATATAATATATTTTTTGTAACTATGAACCTATACAGTTTTCCTGACGTAGATTTTACACTGTTTAGAATTCTAAAACCTATGGTGAAAAGACTGTTTATTGTAGTGATGCATGAACGAGGCATAAAAGGGAAGCAAACATCCATAAATACACATATCTATATGCACAGATGTTACCTATCCTGCATCCGAAAAGGTGCTTGGTACTAAAATCATGTAGTTATACTGAGCAGCAATAATAACTGGCATGAAAGTGATTAACTAGTGTTAGAAAGTGAGCTCAATGGTGAGGGTGGGTCTATGTATATAGGTATGCAAGTACCTGTATGTATATAATTTTATAAATTTCACATAAATTAATACATGCCTGTGTGCATATATGTATGAGATACATTTGTATATACATGTACAGGTAATAAACATCCCCAAGTTTTGTGACTGGCCATACACATAGGCATCGGTTTAAAAAACCATCAGACCTCAGCTGTAAAATAATTTTTTGTTTAAAATCACTTATACTGTTCTGCAGCGTTTAGACATGGACATGTCATGTTTCAGTAGCTTTGACAACCAAACTGTAACATTAAACCTAGCATTCCACAGAGAATAAATAAGACTGAAACTGTAACATATGCAACTGCGTGTTATTTGTAAGAAATTATCACTAGAAAATGTTAAAATTATTATTTCTAGTACAAAGGTTCTAAAAATGTTTGATACTCTATGCTCAAATTGTAGAAGATCAAAAGGAAACTCAGCTATATATAATCAGCTGTATATAACACTGGGTAGCTGAGCCAGTATTCCTGAGTTGAATTATTTTAATTATTTATTTGCTATTTCTGTAAGCGAGCTACTTAACACCAGCTCAGAGTAATTAATACATTGCTTAATCCCTGCTATTATTAAAGCAATGGGAGGGGGACGAAGCATTCACCCCGTAAAAGTTTACTCAAACTGTGTATGTGTTAGTAAAATTTTTCTGGAAGCATAGACAGGGAAATGCTAACAGTGCTTTGTCCCTCTTTACCCAATCAGAAGCAGTGGAAGATAGTGTGACTACATCTAAAAAGTAGTCTTTGAGTTACGAAAATTAAATCACACATTCCAGCTTCCCAAATAAAGTTCTTAGGTAAGAACTAAGTATTCTCAATTAAGTGACCCATTTCGAGTCATGTAATATAGTTTAGGAATAATGGAGACATAGGGAAAATTGAACAGAGTAGGGAATGATATTAAAGATATAGTAAATGGTGATATTAATTATATATTAAAGATGTTAATTTTGTGAGATGTGGTAGTTGTTTTAAAATGTGTGCATGTGGGAAATAAAGCATGTGAGAATGTTGGTAATATTTTAAACTGTGGGTAATGGGCTCATGGATATCCATTGTACTGTTTACCCTCTTGTGTGTATTTATTATAGAAAATTTCAAATGGCTAAATTCATTTAGAGATTATCAGAATCATCAAGTGTTTTCTGTAGGAAAAATCTTTAGTGCTTAAGCCTTAATACTAAAATTTGAGGTTCTGGGTATCATTTTTGTTATGTATCTGGCCACAAACATATCTCCAACAAATGTTTTATTCTTTCAAAGTGCTGCTTATTATAATGGTAACAAGAGTAAAAGTCTCTGATTAAGCCAGTATAGCTTTACTCCTTGAGATGAGGGATATATAAACATATGCAAAAGCAAATACTCCAGTAAAGCTACTTAGAGACAAAGGTGAGGAGAACCACAAAAGCAAAATAGAAATCATAGAAAAGTAACAAGCATTTTGTCACACATCTGTTCCAAATATTTAATCTCAATATAATCTACCTCCTGGTTAAAGACAGATCTCCATTTCCTAGAATACACAGTGGTAGCAGTGAAATCTAAAGTGAAACTGATTTCAAGAACATCTGTTTCACCCAGGTCCAGAGTACTCACTGTGAAACCCTAAAGTAAAACTTGATTTGTGCCAGCTAATAGAACATGTTTGCTGGTCACACTGGCCATCATCTCTAAGAAGATTTTTAAGTTTCCTCAAGAAAGGGTTCCTGCCAGTCTCTGACAAATTCCCTTAAACCAGTAAAGTTCTATTCAAGAATATATAGGCTAAGAACCTGATGTCTTGTAGGATCAAGAGACTTGGTTTTAGGCCCACAGAAGAATATGGAGCTGTAACTTAATTCCTGCCAGAGTTCATATGCTCACAGGACCAATACGTACTGGCTATAAAGTCAGCAGAGAAATCGGAATCCCAGGACTGGACCTACAGGTAGGTTTAAGGTCTGGGTTTATGCTGAAAGCACAAATCAAGAAAATAAGCAAACCACTCTGGGACATCATAGAAACAAACACAAAACTGCCCTCTGGGGACAGTTTCAGATAGAATCCCTCCTCTAGGACCCTAAGATTAAAGGTAAGATTAATACAGGTGTTCACACAAAATCTACAGGGGACAATCAGCTCCCAAAAGGGAAAAATCAGCGTGTTCAAATAGAGAAATAGGTTCTCTAAAAACTACAATCTAGAAATAATATGATTAAGTTAATTAGGATAAGGAAGATTAGGCATATTTGAAAAAGCCAATAAATGAAAATGTGACTGGAATTGAAAACTTGATGGTAATCAATGCAGATCAGACACAGTTGAAGAGAACTTGTAAACCTGTATCCTACAGTAGGATACAGAACTGGATAGAAAATATGAAAGAAAAGGCAAAAATCATAGATGGAATGAGAGTGTCTCATATACACTTAAAGGAAAAGGGAGATCATGCGAGAGACAACCAAGTCTCTAAGGAAGCCAAATGTGCTTACCTTGCTATTGATTCTTGCACAACTGTATGAATGGTGTCAGGAGATACGGAACACTGAACAGGAAGGGGAGGATAGGAAATCAAGAATTATCTTTTGGGAATATGCACTGGAGCAAAGAAAGTTTGTTCAATAAATGGTGCTGGGAAAACTGGGTCGTTACATGCAAAAGAATGAAGCTTGACCACCACCTCACACCATACACAAAAACCAACTCAAAATGCATTAAAGAACTAGACATAAGACCTGAAACCATAATATATATATAAGGAAATATAGGTAAAACACATGACATACACCTCAGTAACATCTTCAAAGACACATCACCCAAAGCAGGGATAGTGAAGGCAAAGATAAACAGCTGGGACTATATCAAATTAAAGAGCTTCTGCACAGCAAAAGCGACAGTAACCAAAACAAAGAGACACCCCACTGACTGGGAGAACATTTTTGCACACAACACTAATGATAAAGGACTGATCACAAAAATCTACAAAGAGCTGATGAGACTCAACAAAAACAAAGAAAATAATCCAGTCAAAAAATGGGCAGAAGAGCTAAAAAGAAACTTCTCTGAAGAGGAAATGCAAATGGCCAACAGGCATATGAAAAAATGTTCAACATCACTTGTAATCAGGGAAATGCAAATCAAAACTACCATGAGATACCATCTTACACCAGTGAGAATGGCACATATTAAAAAAACTAGCAACAAATGTTGGCGAGGATGTAGAGAAAAAGGATCTCTCCTGCACTGCTGGTGGGAGTGCAAACTGGTCCAACCACTATGGAGAGCTGTGTGGAGATTTCTGGACCTACTAAAGATAGAGCTTCCATATGATCCAGCAATTCCACTCCTAGGTATTTACCCAAAGGACACAGAAACATCAATTCCAAAGAGCACCTGCACCCTATGTTTACAGCAGCACAATTTACAATAGCTAAGCTTTGGAAACAACCCAAATGCCCCAAAATAGATGACTGGCTCAAGAAGATGTGGTACATATACACGATGGAATATTACTCAGCAATCAAAAAAGACAAACATATGCAATTTGCAGCAACATGGATGGAGCTGGAAGGGATCATGGTCAGCGAAATTAGCCAGAAAGAAAAAGAAAAATACCGGATGGTCTCACTCATAGCAGGAATCTAGAAAACCTAAATAAGGGACCAGAAAAAAGACTAATTATAGTAAAGTAAAAATCAGAATCAACAAACAACTATAAACCAAAGACACAGGGGGTAGGAGGAGAAGGGAGTATAATCAAAATAAGAGGGTGGGAATTTTACGGGGACTATAACCAAGATGAAAATGCACACATTGTACAAAAATGAAAAGTGTAAAAATACATAAAAATAGATTCAAACTAGCCCCAATATAAAGAAAAAAAATTATCCTTTGGTTATTACACTTGAGATGCCCTGCTACATATCAAAATAGAGGTGTTGAGTAGATAGGAAGACATAGGAGTCTAGAGCTTAAAAGACTAAAGAGAAATTTGTTAGTATTTTAGGATCAAGAACTGAATGAGAGCTCTTAAAGGAGTGTCTATCACAAAATACAGCAATGAAAATCAAATGCATGATAAAACATGGATAAATCTCAAAAACAAAATACGTATAGTTTGAGTTCATTTATATAAAGACTAAAAACAGTACTTTACATGGGCTCACCTCCCTCCGTATACTTTTAAGATAACAAAGACAACAGCCTCCCTAGTGGCCTAGGGGTTAAGTCTCTGCTAGTATCCAGATGGCCTGAGTTCGATTCCCCAGCCAGGGAGCCGACCCACATGGTGCAGCAGACCTCTCCTGTCTCGCCCACTGCTCCCCTCAGCAGTGTTTTCTGTCCATCTGCCTGTTCTGTTCCCCACTCTGTCTCTGGTGAATCCTTTCACTGCCCCCTGCCCCCCACCCTCTGGCCTGCACCTGAGTTCTATGCATAAAAATAACAAGATGATTCCTGAAAGAAAAATAAAAAAAAAAAATGTCTCGAGATCAGTGTTTTCATGGGGAAAAATGACGACAGAGAATAGGAAAAATTGTTAAGTTTCACTTTGAACACACGGGGGCCTGGTGACCTAAGAGCAGGCGAGCTGGCTGCAACATGGACGCTTTTTTTCTTGGTGACAGAGGCTGACAGTCATCTGGGCCACTAGTACCTGGGGACTACATTGGAGAGGGGAGCACACACCATCTATGGAAAAAAGGGGTCTTCCTCCAGGGAACGGCAGGATTCTGAGGAGCAGAGAGTAGCAGCCTTTGGTAAGGGCCTATGCCATATGGCTAAAAACCAAGGAGCCAGGGCTGGAGGGCAAAATGCCTGGCATCCCTGCCACTAAGGGCACCTGAGGCCATCAGACAGTCCTTATGGCTACTGACGCAGCCTGTGTCCGAGGCAGTGCCTGCCAGCTCATGCCTGCAGCCCCCAGTGTAGGCAGCTGGAGGTCGAGCCTTTGGCGAAAGCCCAATTAGTGGCACTTGTTGGAGCAAAATGAGATCCCCCTGTGGCCCTCTCATACGAAAGTCTGTCTACAGCTGGCTTCTATGTTCTATGAAACAGCTGCCTCACGCCCGCCTGAGGCCGTCACTGAGAGGACATTTTCCTGGATTGCTTGCTGCCTCTAGTCTGAGTTTCAGGCCTGGCTGTAGGAGCTTTTTACCTCTGGTGGAAGTTCTGTTTATAGAAGTTACTGGGAACATACCTGGCCTGCAGCCTCTCCCACAAGAGCTCCCTCCTCAGACTACAGCCCCCCATAGAAGACTGAGAAAGTTCTGTAAGGCAACCCTTTATAGATGGCACCACCCGCATCCTCCTGTGACCACTCTTGTGGCTGCAGAGTGTCTGCAGTCCCAGGTCCACTGCTCTCAGATTGCTCTTGCCCATACTCCTGGGAATAATGGTGGGTGCAGAACCTGCAGACAAGAGCTGGACTCAGCCGTGGGGGTCACTGTTAGCCGGGGGCTCTGGGAAAGTTCTGACTGAACTAGAGAAAAGGGTTGTTACAGATCTCCCCTCCACTGAGGCACCCATCATGCTTAGTGGGGCTTGAATTTGTGGGGCTCCGACAGTAACCACTTCTGCTGCCCTGGCTCATACCCTGTGCCAGCACTTGAGTCGCAGTCATCCATACTGGGGCAGAGGCATCCGCTTTTACGTACCTGGAGCAAATAATCTAGTATTTTATCCTGCACCATGTAATTTTAATACAAGATCAAGATCTCAAGTGAAAGCAAGCTATTTAGCTCAACCAATAGAAATGAAAAACTAAAAACAAACGCTTAGGGACATACAAACAGCATGATAGATATGGACATTATACTTTTGAGAAGCAAAACTGAGTCGTGTACATTAGTGATCATTTCACACTGTTTCAGACACAAGGGAAGCTCAAAGACCAATGAGAGGGAGGATACGAAGCCAACACTTTGTAGAGTTACATCTACAAAAAAAAAAAAATGCCTGTCTAATGTCATGGTGGGAGATTTTAACAGCCTCGTTAAGAATAAGCAGATTAAGGGGAAAAATGCAATAAGATGCAGATTATTTTAATAATAGTTAACAAATATGACTTAATATACTCAACAGTTGCACAATACATTCTTTGGCAGCTTTAGCCAACACTGACCATATGCTGAGCCATAATGCAAATCCTAGCCAACTTCGACATATTAAAATCATGCCTAGATTCCACTTTCTCTGGTTCTAATCAACAATATACTTGAGGTTCTTCCCAAGCAATGAAACAATAAAAGGAAAGCATACAGATGAGAAAATAATAAAAACTTTGTGCTTACAATGATTGTAGAAAATGCCAAGAAATCTGCATAAAAGATACTAGAATTAAGTTTGGCTAGCTTGCAGAATACAAAACCGGTGTACAGTCAGTTTTTTTTTCATTTTCTTTTTCTTCAGTTTTTGTTTATGCTTATACATAGTATATATACTTATGAGTACTAGCATAAAGAAATTGGAAATTCAAATTTTTACAGACTTAACAGCACAAGAATCCAGGAAATGGATAAAAGTCTTCCAAAATAGAAGATCTGTATATAAGGTATTATGTTGAAAATGTCACAATGCTAATGAAAAAAGACCTTGAAAGTGGAGACACCATATTGTGGACTGAAAATATTGATGTCTTTCCCAAAATGAATTGTACACATAAGGAAAATCAAATAAAATTTCTAGTAGGATATTAACTAGAAATAAACTGATTCTGAAAAGCAGTAGAGCTAGAATCAAAGAACAACTACGAAAAAGGAACAGCTGGAAAACTAACATCGCTGGATTTTAATGCCTATTATAAACATACAGTAATCAAGTGGGTGTATTAGCATGAATATCCAGGCCGATGAAAGAGAATGCCTACTGTATACAAATGCACTGACACGGTCAATTTAGTTGATTCTGCAAAAGTGCTAAGGCAATGGTGTAAGGATGACTGAGTGTCTGGAGGCTAAAGAGCAAGCAAAAATCCCAAACATAGTTCATTCTTTATGTAAAATTTAATTCAAATTTAATCGTGGACCTATATAATAAAACATAACTTCTAGAAGCAAGCAGAAAAGTTTTGTGATTTTTGGATTTGGCAAAGATTTCTTAGATTTGCTATGAAAAGCATGAACCACAGAAGAAGAAAATTATAAATTGTTCTTATCTTAAAATTACCACCTACTCTGAATAAAGACACTTTAAAAAGTGAAAATCCACAAAGTGGGACAAAATATTTCCAAATCACAGATAGATGGCTTATATGTTGACTGTATCAAGTATATTTAAATTTCCAAAGCTCAATAAGTTAACAACCCAATCTGAAAACAAGCAAAATATTTGAACAGACACATCACAGAAAGTAAATGCACATCAAATGAAGTTCAACATCTTTCCTAGTAGGTGTGCAACAGACTCTCCCTACCTCTACCGATGAGAATAGCTCAAAAAATGTGAAAACTAACAATCCAAAGTGCTGATAAATATGCAGCTCAAGGGGAGTCCTGTACACCCCTGTTTGGAATGCAAAATGACAAAGCCACTTGGAAAACAGCTTAGCGGTTTCTTAAAAACTGGAACATACACTTGCAGGTGACCCACCAAACCGCTCCACCAAGGTATTACCTAAATGTTATAGAAACGTAGACATAAACGGTTGTAGCAGCATTATCCATAATAGGCCAACAAGTGCGAACATCCCAAATGGCCCTTAATCTATGGAGTAAAAAAGTATATCTATGAAATGGAAGATTGGCTGGCAAAATGAGTAAGGTACTGATACATGGTACAACGTGGATGAACCTTGAAAACACGGCTCAATAAAAGCAGTTGGGGGCCTCCCTGGCAGCGGAGGGGGTTAAGCACCGCACTATGAAGCAATCTGCAGCCTCTGTAGCACGAGTTCGATCCCCAGCCGGCCAGGGAGCTACCCACGTGCCACAGCAGACCTCTCCTGTCTCGCCCACTGCTCCCCTCAGCAGTGTATTTCAGTCAATCTGCCTGTTCTGTTACCCACTCTGTCTCTGGTGAATCCTCTCACACACACCCTCCCACCCCCACACTTCTGGCCTGCACCCCAGCTCCTGTATGCATAAATAAATCAATCTTTAAAAAAAATAATAAAGCAGTCCTTAGTTGCACAAGGGGTTTATTCTTAGCACTATGAAGCTATCCCAGCCACTACAGCCCAAGTTCAATCCCCGGCCAGTCAGGAGATGACCCACATGGTACAGCAGACCTCTCCTGTCTCGCCTGCTACTCCCCTCAGCAGTGTATTTCAGTAGATCTGCCTGTTCTGCTCCCCACGCTCTCTGGTGAATCCTCTCCTCACCCACCTCTGGCCTGTACCCCCACTCTTGTATGCGTAAACAAATAAATCTTTAAAAATACATTGTGCAAAAATGAAAAATAATGTAAACATATATAAAATAAAATTTAAAAATATACTCCACTCCAATTAAAAGGCAGAGACAGTAAATTAAAAAAAACAAGTATACATTATATATAAGAAACCACCTTTAACTATAAAGTCATTGAATAAAAGTAAAGGGATAGAATCATCTCCTATGCATTAGCAAGGATGTGGAGAAACTGAAGCCCTGTGCAATGCTGGTGGGAGTGTAAAGCAGCGCAGCTACTATGGAAACAGTATGGCGGTCCCTAAAAAAGTGAAAACTACCATATCATCCAGCAACTCCACTTGTGAGTATCAAGTAGATTTGATAGCAGGATTTCAAAGGTAATTGTACACCCAGTTTTACAGCACCATTATTCAAAATAGCTAAGAGGTAGAAGCAACCCACCTGTACACTGATGGATGAATGGATAGACAGAAGGTGATACAGACAGACAATGGAATACTGCTCAGCTTTAAAAAGGAAGGAAATCCTGACATGTCCTACAGCACAGGTGAACCTTAAGGATATTATGCTAAGCGAAATAGAACAGTCACAATAAAATAAATACTATGTAATTCTACTTAAGTGAAGTATCTAGCTAAATTCATAGAAACAAAGTAGAACAGTGGCTGCTGGGGCTGTGGCGGGAGAAAGTAGGGAGCTGCTTAATGATTACAGTGTTTCTACTTCACAATATGAAAATTCCTGGAAATCTATTGCACAACAATGAATAAACTAAACATTACTCCACTGAACACTTAGAAATGGTTAGGATGGTAAATTTTGGGTGTTTTTTTCACACAGTACAAAACTTAAAAAGAGGTAGTGAAAGGTGAGGCTAACACAAATCAAAAGAAAGCTGAAGTAGTTTTATCAATTTCAGACAAAGCAGCCTTCAAAACAAGGAACTTATCACGAGTAAGACAGGGGATTACAGAATGACAATAGGATCAGTTCTCCAACAAGACATAACAAATATTTTTAGGTGTATTTGCCTAATAATAAAGCATTCAAATGAGGCAAAACTGATAGAATTATAAGGAAAGACAGACAAATCCACTGGTGCGGCTCTAGTCATCAACACATCTCTACCATAACTGACAGATCCAGCATCAAAGATATATACATGATCTTTTTTATATATTATATCTCTCTCTGTGTGTGTGTGAGAGAGAGAGAGAGAGAGAGAAAGAGAGAGCGAGAGAGAGAGAGAGAGAGAGAGATCTTTTCCCCCCTCAAGCTGACATGGAATATTGACCAAGATGGGTCACGTTCTGGGCCAGAACACCTACCTCAACAAATTCAGAGCACAAAGTAATTAAACTAGAAATCAATTTCCAGAAAGAGGACTGGAAAATAACAGAATATTAGGGGATCAAGCAAAACATTTGTAAATAACATATGGGTCAAAGAAGAAATTGAAAGAGAAATTATAAATATTTTGAACCCAATAAAAATACAAATTATATTAGTCTGTGCATGTAATGAAAGTAGTGCATAGGGAGCCTTCCTGGTGGCGTGAGGGGTTAAGAAGCAGCCCTATGAAGCTATCCACAGCCTCTGCAGCACGAGTTCCATCCCTGGTCAGGGAGATACCCACATAGCACAGACAACCTCTCCTGTCTCTCCTGCTGCTCCCCTCAGCAGTGTATTTCAGTCAGTCTGCCTTTTCTGTTTCCCACTCCATCTGTGGTGAATCCTCCCACCCCCCACACCTCTGGCTTACACCCTAGTTCTTGTATGCATAAATAAATCTTTTAAAAAATCTGATGAAAGAAAAGACAAATAGATGAAGAAATATTCTCTGTTCATAGATAAGACTCAATATTGTGAAGATATCAGTTCTTCCAGTCTGCTCTGTAGTCATTACACTGCATACCCAAATCCCAGGAAGTTATTTTGTGGATATCGAAAAACTGATTCTAAAATTTGTATATAAAAGAAAAAAAGAACCACTACAGTCACCAACATAATGCTAAAGCAGCGTCACCACCCTGGGATGTGTCATTACCATATAGTCAAAGATAAGGGATTGACACTACCTGACTTGAAGACAATACAAAGCTACAGTAATCAAGATGGTGTGGCACTAGCAAAAGAACAAATAGTTCAATGGAACAAAATACAGACCCTCATAAATACAGTCAACTGATCTTTGAAAAAGGAGCAAAGGCAATACAATGGAGAGTTGTCTTTTCACCAAATAGTGCTGTAAAGACTGGACACCCATATGCAAAAATAAAAAGTTACTCTAGAGCCTCCCTGGTGTCACTAGCCACTGCATCATGAGTTTGATCGCCTGCCAGGGGGTGATCTTCATAGCACAGCAGACCGCTCCTGTCTCACCCACTGCTCCCCTCAGCAGTGTATTTCAGTAGTTCTGCCTGTTCTGCTTCCCACTCTGTCTCTGGTGAATTCTCTCACCCCCCACACCTCTGGCCTGCACCCCAGCTCTTGTATCCATAAATAAATCATTTAAAAAGAAAGCAAATCTAGACCCATACTTTGTACCTTTCACAAAATAGATCACAGACCGAAATGTGAAACACACAACTATTAAACCTCTAGAAGATGAACAGAAAAAAACCAAGCTGACCTTGAAGAAAAAATAAAAATGAGTTTTTAGATGCAACATAGAAGGCATGTCCCATAAGTGGGAAAAAATTGATTAGTTGAACTTCATTAAAATGAAAAAACTTCTGCTCTGCAAAAGACACAATAAGCTATAGACAGGGAGAAAATATCACGAAGACATAAAGGACTCACCCCAAATTTACAAAAAACTGTTAAAACTTACCAATAAGAAAACAATCAACCCAATGTAAGAAATGGACACAGTCTGAAATGGTGATATCTTGTATGATACCAACTCTATTACATTTTGGAAAAGGCTCAAACTATAGTGATAGTGAAGGAAAAAACAGTGGTTATCAGGGGATGGGGTGAGGGATGAATAGCTGGAGCACATGGGATTTTTTTTTTTAATTTTATAGAGGCATGTTTATTTATTTGTTTGTTTGTTTTTTGTTTATACATGCACTGGGTACAGTCAGAAGTGCGGGAGGGTAAGAGAATTCACCAGAGCCAGAGCGGGGAGCAGAGCAGGCAGAAGGACCGAAGTACACTGCTGAGGGGAGCAGCGGGCGGCAGGAGAGGTCTGCGCGCCATGTGGGACCCTCCTCCGGTGGCCGGGGAGCAGCCGGAGATCGAACCAGCGCCGCGGAGGCCTCGGGCAGGTTCGCAACCCAGCGCTCAACTGCTGCGCCACCGGGGAGGCCCGCACATGGGATTTTTAGGGCAATTAAACGATTATGTCTGATACTAGAATGGGAGAGATGACAGTGTTCATTTGTCAAAACCCATAGAAATACACAACACAGGGCCTCCCCGGTGGCGCAGCGGTTGAGCGCTGGGTTGCGAAGCTGCCTGTAGCCTCTGCAGCGCCGGTTCGATCCCCAGCTGCTCCCCGGCCACCTGAGGGGGTCCCACGTGGCATGCAGACCTCTCCTGTTGCCCGCTGCTCCCCTCAGCAGTATACTTTGGTCCTTCTGCCTGCTCTGCTCCCCTCTCTGGCTCTCGTGAATTCTCTCACCCTCCCGTGCTTCTGACTGTACCCAGTGCTTATATAAACAAATAAAAATAAAATCTTAAAAAAAAAAGAGAACCCTAAAGTAAACTATGGATTAGAGTTAATAATAATAATGTGTCTTTATTGGTTGCCAGTTGCAACAAATATATCCACTAATGCAAGATATAATAGGGGAAATCTGGCAGGGGATGTTGAGGGGGTTCATGACAACTATTATTTGATTCATTATCTATGAATTTCAAATTGTGCTATAAAATAAAGTGATCATAAAATACAGGATTATGCATTTATTTCATAGACTTGGAGCAGGTTCCCACTACAGAGTCAAGAATAATGTATCCTTGTGCTTTGTCTGATTGAGGCCGCCAAGATTACAGGGGCAGACAAGGGACTTTTGCAACTCGAATAACCTTGTAAACAGTAAACAGCCTATTTTTCTCCAAAGAGGAATCTAATATTTAAGTTTATAACACGTGTTTGAAAAGTATTCCTCTCCACCTTTGCTTATGGTTGATCACATGGAGAAAGGGATAGAGAAACTAGAGCACTCATACATCCTAGTCAACATATAAAATAGTAACCCACTGGAGAGGAGATTGGTAATTTCTTTTTTTAGTGTAGAGGAACTGGGGTGTAGGGAGGGTGGGTAAGAGGATTCACCAGAGACCAAGTGGGGCGCAGGACAGGTGGATGCACCATATATGGGTTAGCTCCCTGACCGGGGCTCGAACTCAGGCCAATTCAGGCCATAGTGGTGATAGCACTGAGACTTAACCACTAGGCCACCAGGGAGGCTCCCCAAGATTGGTGATTTCTTTAAAAACTAAGCATGGAACTAGCATGCACTCCTGAGCATTTATCCTAGAGGAAAACATGTTCGCACAAAAAAATCTGTGCAGGAATGTTTATAGCAACTTTATTTATAATCGCCCCAAACCAGAAATAATCCAGATGTCTTTCAATAAGTAAAAGTTACACTCTGGAGTGCCCATGCTGTAGAATACTTGGCAGTCCAAAGAAACAGACTATTGATGGATATGGTGGCCAAGATGACTCTCCAGAGAATTATGCTGTTTGAAAAACGCCAGCCCTAAAAAAGCCATATGCATTGTATATTTCGATTTTTCTACCTTTTTTTTTCAAATCTACCATTCTTGAAGCGAGAAAGTTATAGAACTGGAGAACAGATTAGTTGTTGTCAGGGGCTACAGGGGTGGGGATGGGAGGAAACGTGACTGTACTTTGTGGGGATAGAATGTTCTCTGTCCATACCAATGCCAATATTCTGGTGGTGATATTTAATAGAGTTTTGCAAGAGGTTAGGGGGAAACTAGGTAAAGAATATGGGGGATCTCAATTCTAACAGTATATGAATCTAAAATTATATCAAAACTAAAACATGAAATGTTAAAAAATCAGATTATAAAGTGGAAGTGCAGCCAACAGACCTTGGATGTTAAAGAAGACTTTATAAGCAACTCAGTAGATGCACTGGGAGCTAATCAACCTGCCTGGATGGATGCCCAGCCTTCAATCAACTGCAGAGATTAACAGATGGAGTCTGTTCTTTGTTTCTCTATTCTGCCTCTTCCCCAAATTGACTAAAAATCCCCTAGAATGTTGGTAGCTTAAGGGAGAGCAGAAATTGGAAGGACAGTTGGGAGCAAGGAAATGAAGATATGGGTGATCACCTGCCAGGAGGGATGGGGAAGTGGTGGCAATGGCAGCCAGAAAGGAAACCTGGTCACTCAGGAGAATGAGATGTGCATTTCGATGGAGGTAGTGGGGCAATAATTCCATTTGACCCAAGCATCAGCTTTGGTCTTTCCCAGAATCCATTTTTTCTGGGCTTTACCTGGGTGAGAAGCTGAGTTACAGGATATGCATTCAGCTTTGCAAAGCGGTTTTCTAAAATTGTACCACTTTAGGGCCTCCCTGGTGGCGCAGCAGTTGAGCGCTGGGTTGCGAAGCTGCCCGCAGCCTCTTGCAGCGCCGGTTCGATCCCCGGCTGCTCCCCGCCACCGGAGGAGGGTCCCACATGGCGCGCAGACCTCTCCTGCTGCCCGCTGCTCCCCTCAGCAGTGTACTTCGGTCCTTCTGCCTGCTCTGCACCCCGCTCTGGCTCTGGTGAATTCTCTCATCCTCCCGCGCTTCTGACTGTACCCAGTGCTTGTATAAACAAAACAAAAAACAAACAAATAAAATAAATAAATAAAACATGCCTCTATAAAAAAAAAAATTGTACTACTTTATATTTCTACCAGCTATTTGTCTAGAACTTCTTTCACACTTGGCATTTTCAGTCTGTTAAATTTTTCATCATTCTTGTGGGCATATATGGGAACTGAGATTCGGTTTGAGTGATGAGTAATGAAAATGAATAAAAGGGTCCTGTCTTTTGAAAGGGGAAGTCAGGCACACACGACAAAGCTTCACCTTAGAGAGCAACCCTTGTCCAGGGAGTTATTCTTCCATTTACAAGAGATCATTCTGTGTTACCCTGCGCTGAATGAGGCAAGTCAGGATGTTTCCCTTTCACTCAACAGTTCAGCCAAACTATCTTAACCAAAGGTTTAGGGCCAGAAAGAGCAAAGAAGAAAATGACGTGACTTGGGCTGACCCTTGTGGGACCAGAATGAAGAGGTGAGTACGTTCATCATGACAGCCAGGTCTTCTTTAGCTAAATTCAAACAATACCCAAACCTAGAATTTTATTCCCTCCATAATCCTTTCTAATGGGATAGAACGAAGAATAACTTTCATTTCTGTTCCAGTGACAGCTGTACTCTAAATCTATCTTCGGGAATCGTTTGGGCCCCCAGAGTTGAAATGAAAATGATTCAAACCTGAAGACAGCTGAGATTCAATAAATGTGAAACCAGCTTTTTCAGAGCTTCTCTGATAGAAGGGCAGAAACTTCAAGAAGGCAGCTATAAGGAAAGCCCTCCCCGGGCAGTTTTCCTAGTCAGAAAGACTGGGGACACCTGCATGAACAAACAACACCCCAGCCTTTCTAACCTCCCTCCCACCTCCCCCCAACCCACTTACTTTCCTAAAGAAACCCCTGCTCTTCCCCTAGAAGTCCTTTATTCCCCTGCATTGACCCCCCACCCAGCTAGGTGTGTAACCCCTATCTCTATTTCCAATTATTGAGGGAGCCCCTTCTTTGCACTTCACAGGCAGGTAAGTTTTGTTAATCTCTCTCTTTTTTAAAAAAGATTTATTTATACAAGCACTGGGTACAGTCATAGGCGCGGGAGGGTGAGAGAATTCACCAGAGCGGGGAGCAGAACAGGCAGAAGGACCAAAGTACACTGCTGAGGGGAGGAGCTGGCAAGGCAGGAGAGGTCTGCGCGCCATGTGGGATTTTTTTTTTTAAGATTTATTTATTTATTTATACAAGCACTGGGTACAGCCAGAAGCACGGAAGTACACTGCTGAGGGGAGCAGCGGGCGGCAGGAGAGGTCTGTGCGCCATGTGGGACCCTCCGCCGGTGGCCGGGGAGCAGCCGGGGATCGAACCGGCGCCGCGGAGGCTTCGGGCAGCTTCGCAACCCAGCGCTCAACCGCTGCACCACCAGGGGAGGCCCAGAACTACTCTTACACGTGTGGCTTGTTCACGGAGACAAAGACAGGAAGGTTGGGAAGCAGAGGGGAGGGAGGGAGGAGGCTCACACCTGAGCACTGAGACAGACAGGTCTCAGTGCTCAGGTGTGAGAAATGACTAGCGCTTTCTCCTTGGAGTTCCTTGGAGTGAGCGCTACGCAGGACCCTCCTCCGGTGGCCTGGGAGCCAGCTGGGGATCGCAACCCAGCGCTCAACCGCTGTGCCACCGGGGAGGCCCTTGTTAATCTCTCTTGTCAGTTAACAAGACTCATCTCTTAGGAGGCTCCTCATCACAGTCTAAATTGGTAGAGGACAGTTTCTCCTTCCCAACAATCCTCTGCACAGGAGCAGGACCATTACTTCTGACTCCTTCACTGTCACAATCACTAACCTAGTTAGAACCATGCAGTTAAAATACAGGACGTTTAAGGGCTTGCAAAGTGAACCCTGTGCCAAGGGTCTGGTGAAAAACCATGTCTCCATTTTAAAGCTGAGCATGCGTCAGTGTTCACAGGTGTGGCCCTTTCTGTGCTGTAACGCAAGTGCTGGATACAACAGGCCTGTGCTCCGCAGCGCGGGGTTAGGCTCCTGGAAGGGGGCTGCTGCGGCTCCTCTGTGCTAGAACGCCCCATTTTTACCCCTAAAAAAAACAGGCTGCTGCGCGCAGGGGCACCATACACCCCCGACCCCCCATCACGTCATACACACCACCCCACATAACGCCAAGAGTTGGGGCATCGTCGCTGCTCCCCTCAGCAGTGTATTTCAATCACCCCGCCTGTTCTGCTCCCCGCTCTGTCTCTGGAGAATCCTCTCACACACACCCCCGCTCCGCACCTCTGGCCTGTACCCCAGTTCTTGTATGCATAGGTAAATAAATCTAAAAAAAAAGTTGGGGCCTCAAACCTTGCCCCAGGGGACGAATCCCAAGTCAGAAGTGTTTTGAAGCCAGGATTCTATTTGCAGCTGGGTGCAGGATGCCCTTGCAGAAAGCTAACTTAAAGGGGACCTGGAAGCGGCTACTGCTCTCCCCGTGCTGGAAGGCACAGCCACTGTGGCTAGAAAGCGGCAAACGTCAAGCGCTGTTCTCGGCGGCCCAGCGGCTGAGCTTGGGCGCAGGTCTGGGCGTTAGCATCGGGCCGCTGGGGCCCAGCCGCTCCGGGGCGCAGCGCCCCAGCCCCCGCCGCGGCGCCCCGCAGCAGCCCGAGCTGCCCCCGCGGCCCAGAGCGCGCGGCGCCCCCCGGCCGGGCTGGCTTACCTGCAGGGCCGCGGCGGCGAGGGCGGGCGCGACTCGTCAGGGCCACCGCGGGAAGGGGTGGACGTGGGATCCAGAACTGGGTGCCGGTTGCAGGGTGGGGTGCAATGCAGATGGAGGTGGGGAGGCGGCCTGTCGGGGAGTCCGCGGCCGAAGAGCGTCCGTCGCCTCGGCTGGACACGGGCGCGGGGCACGACCCCAGCCGGGCCCTCATCCCTTCCCGGGACCGTGCCAGCCCCGCGGGGCCCGCCTGCTGCCCCGTCCGCGGGGAGGGCGCAAGGCCGGGGCTCCCACCTCTGCGGCCGCCGCCTGCTGGCGGCTGAGCCCCCCCCGTGCGCCCCGACGCTGCGCGGGCGCGAGGCCCGGCCTCCTCCGGGAGCCCCCGGTGACCCCCGCGCGGCCGAGGCCGCCCCTGGAAGGCCCCGCGGGGCCCCGCCGCGCCGACGCCCGCCCCGCCTGATGAGAGCCCGGGGAGGTGGAGATTGCGAACACCTGCGCCGGCCCGCCCGGCCGGGAAGCCAGCCTCGGCCGGGGCGCGCGCGGCTCCAGGTGCCAAAAGCCCCCGAGGGCTTCTGTCCTGCGGCCCCTTGGGGGCCTCTTTCTCAAAGGATTCAAGTCAGCATTTCCAAAACCTCCGTGGGATTTAAAAAGACCCCCTGCCCGAGCTGCCTTGTGGAGAACCTCGTGTAAAAAATGAAGCGAAGCGAACATACTTACCTTTTCATTGCTGGTCTCGATTTTAATTTTGAAAATTGGTTTCACGTGGCAAGTGCTGGCGTGAAAAACCAAGGTGGGCGCCTCTGCCCACCTCGCATTGAACACACGCTCACCATGTGCCAACGATCAAACACCGCCCGGGGGATCGTGTTGTGTTTGTTTGTTTGTTTCTTTTTTAATGAGAGTTGTGTCAGCGAAAAGGTGAGGTTTGGGGTACTTCATCTGCTCGATGGGGCGTTCCCCACCCCTCCCCACAAAAGCTAACCCAGCGAATTGGCATGTGCGAATGTTCCCAGGTGCGGATGCTTCTACTCCAAGCTACTCCTTAGCAAATGCAAAGGATGACAAGTGTCCGTACTTCATACAACTAGATTTAATAAGTTGTTATTACAGAAAAAAAAGAAGTCCAAACTACAAAGTTGAAGCAGTTGTAAGCAATAGCTGCATTGAGCTCCATGGTGAGTCACAGCACTGCAGTTCCATACAAGCACTATTAGTCCAAGCCCCAACAGCGAAAGCTGAATAAAGGTTACTAGCAAAAACAATCTAAGAGAACAGTAATAAAAGGTACAATACATTTAAAATTAGTTGTTAGTTGAAAAACAAATACAGAGATCTTAGCTGTGAACACTCTAAAAGTTATGTCCATTATTTTGACAGCAAAAATACAAATACCTAACACTTTATACCCCAACAGAACTACATCCAGAAAAGATAAAGAGCAGAAGTTATCCTGTATTAGCACCCGAGTTTTCTACTTGTTACGATTCACTCCGTCAGACAAATTTAAACCTCCCCGAATCACATATCCACTTCTTGACCCATTTTGGGGTATAAAGTCAACAGCATTAATTATAAAATACTCTGTGGTAAAATGGAACACTATTGCAGCTGAGATAGAGAAATTTGGTTATTAAAAAAAAAGAACAGAAAAAGTTAGCTGACATACCATACAAACTGGTGAAAAAAGCAACAATCCATACAAATAAGCCAGTTTTAACAAAAAGGTACTTTTTTTCACTAATCTGTGACTACTAATCTTTCACTCAAACCTTGCAAGTAGAGATGTCACAATACTCAAATATTTAGGTAGGAGCTTTACCCAGTTAAATGCCTTTTTGTTGCTAATATAATAGATAAATGAAAACTAGCAGTTATTTGCTAATTGCATAAATGCAGTACATTCTGCATTAGCCCATGCCTCACTAACAAGCTATAAAACACAAGATATAGGCAGATATCTAAGCATAATCTTTATACCACTAAGCAAGAATTTTCCAATTTCTTTTCTTCTGTTCCTAATCACTTATTTGTAGTTAATGTAAAATTCCAACCAGTAGTACCCAATTTGAGTTAAAATTTTACATCACAACTTGATCTAATCTATATATTATTTACAAAACTGAATACATAGAGCATACCCAAAAGCCAACTCTGGACACATGTTTCGCTGAGTTATTGACAACCTCACCTCCGTGGCAACGGAACTGGGAGAGGCCACCAAAAACTAGCAGAAACACACCATCTATCTAGAGCAAGTCATTGGATGTTCTGTTTACGCAACACCAGTTTTGCAATTGTATGATTTAAAAAAAATTTTAGGTGCCATTACAATGACACGCTGCCTTAACAGCACAGCTTTGGGTGAGGTGGGTGTCGGAAAAGAACCAGGAGGGAGACAGATCATGCTCGGAGTGGCCAGATGTGCTGCCACAATAAGGGGCGAACGAGGGGCACCGTAACAGGGAGCAGGTGGGGGTGGAGGAAGACAAAGTCCGAGATCGTCCATATACCGTGGTGACGTCTGAGTGTGCTTCCTCAGCACACCTCACGAGCCGTGCAGGGAGGGGACACAGGTGAGACACTGCGACCCAAGTCTAATCACACAGAAAGTCGTGTCCTCTTAGCAACCTTCCTGGACTCTCAGACGTCACCACCGTAAGTGCATGGAAAAGACTTGGCTTAGGTGACAGGCACCGTCTCACACATGGACAGCAGTTGGTGGCAGATTCACACACACACACTCACACACACATGCACGCACACGACATAATGAAGAGTTAGAGGGGAAAAGCAATGTATCATTCTGTTGACCTGGCCAGGTTTTAAACCTGGAGGTGTTTCCGTGAGGGTGACTTCATTATCAGGGCCACAGATTTGGCTGCGCCTGGTGTTGTATAAATCCACTGTGACATCCCTAGAGAACTGTACTGTGACATCCCTAGTCTTACACTAAACCACTGTAATAAAGGAAAAGGCTTGTCAAAATCTCACATGTTCTGCTCATTCTGTCATTTTATTACCCAATTATTCATTACATTTTCCAATCACGTTACATAACCAACCATTTTCATCATTGTCACACTATTGTAAACCACATCAGCAAGTTAATACATAAAGCTTTGCATTTCAAAAAACTAGACACTTTAGTAACAATATTACAAAGGTTTTAGCTTCAAAAATAACTGAAAATGAAAAAAATAAACTTTTAAAGAATTAGCATCATAAAATTAATTTATTCCAAGTAAAAATACAAAATAATATTATGACATTGACCAGATATGAAAGTCCCTCCCAGAAACAACTCTATTAATGATTGAGAAAGCACTCCTTAAAGAAAATACGAAATAAAATGAAAAATATGTAAATATGTTTAATTTTTTTCTTAGCAAAAAATCTTTCTAAAAATAACAATGAAAATTTGTCTCAGTACAAAGGCTACATTACTATTGAAAAAATACCAGCATGAAGAAAAGGTACATATTTGACAGTAGAAAAATGATTTCAGTGAATCACAATGTCTAAAGTTTGCAATGAAAATAAATCTGCAATAAAGATTTATGCCTTTTTTCTTTTCTTTTTTTTTCTATTTTTTATACAAACAGTACAAACAGTATTGCACATAACAACAAAGAGTCGAGGTTAGGTTATAGCCTTCAAAAAATCGACTAGTTCAAGTGTCACGTCAAGGAAAGGCCACAACAGGACCTGTGATACCCAGGGGCTTCCCAGTCAAGTTGCAGGTCAGAACACCTCTGTGTTTTAAAAAATAATTTTTTTTTGAAGGACCCTCTCTTTTAATATAACATTAACAACTTGGGGGCACATTTATTTACAAAACAAAAGGGAACATGTTATAATTTAATAAACTAAAAAAGTTCTCTTTAAAAAAATACAAACAGAAGAACTCTTTCACAATCCTGGTCAGTCGTGCACAATCAACGCTTGATTATAAATATACAAATTAAGGGAAAGTAGTTTCCACCATCTATTCACAACTTTCAGCACCAAATGGAGTTTATTATTTGTAACCTATTCTTCATGACAATGTTATTTCGCCTTTACTTTTAGCTTTATGCTGTACAATCTTCCAGCTTTTTTTTTTTCTTCAAATCTCGGTTATTTTAGTACATGAAAGAGGGGTGCTTCTTCAAAAAGTTTTGCTTCTTTCACATAATTAGGTAGATTTCTGTAGGTTAGATATGATCTTTAATATTATAGTTATAAAGCTCTAACTTCTTCATTTTCAAAAAACACAAATAAGCATGAAAAAAATAAAGTTACCCATCTGTTAAATCATTTTTCTTGCAGAATTAAATTAATATATATTTTTCTGAATAAACTTACTTAGAAAATATCATTTTCTTTCCTATATTTCAAAATTGAGGTATTGCAAAAGATCATGTCAGTCAGAAAGCATGCCTTTTTCCTTAAAAACAAACAAACAAATCTTCGGCCAACTTTTGAAAACTTTCTAGAATACAAAAAGTAGTAGTGCATAACAAAATTTCTTGTACAGATGAAAAAAACCACAAACATAGAAAAAAAAAAAAAACAACAAACAGAAAACCACAGCTGGGCTGGGAAAAAAGCAATTATTACCAGAAAGCCCAGACATAACTGCAAAAGGGAGAGTTCTAACAAGCATTTTTAATCCAGTAAAAAACTATTTTGTTTTTTTTTTTTGAAAACCAACTCTAGTTTGAGAGTTGGTAATTGCAACTAAACACTCGAGAAACAAAACAAAACCAAACCAAACCCAAACAAGCAATATTAACTTAAGACAGTACAAGGACATCACAGCACATAAAACACAGCGACTTAAATCTATTCTGCAGTGTCATATCCAGTCAGATTGTCCCCAGAATTCCAAAACATAGGAAGATTAAAAAAAAAAAAAAGATTTACATAGTCTCACAATCATTGTGTGTGTTTTATATATTACTATCTGCAGCCCACGAGTGAATGCTAAAAAAATGTCCATGGTAGTTCTAGCAGGTCTTAATTCTATTCAAGCTTTACAGGAAAAATCCAGGGAATTAAGTAGTTAATTTCTCACCCAGACAACCAACCCTACCCAGGTCCTCTCATTTTGTACAGACATTTCTTTAGCATCACCATCACACAACTTTCTTAAAGTGTGCCTAGTTTGTCAATCTGACAACTTATCTCTATATACTGTATATATTCCTAGTGTTTGTAAGCTAAGATGAGCTCTTTGGTTTTCTGGACAAGGTCTGAAGCTATGTAAAATGGTGCAAGCACTAGGAGATTGTAACTAAGAGCTCATGTGTTAGTTAATAATATACCAGTTATGAACTGTCAAGTTCGTTAATGTCTGACACAAAGGCTTTAAACAGTTAAGTTTGATCACAGTTAGACATAATCACTTTACTATATAAAATAAATTGCACAATATATAACAGAGCACCGCAAAGTACTTCATCTACCATCCACAAATTTGCTTTAAGAATATCCTACACCTAGGGTTTATATTGGTTGTAATATAGGTCATTCTGTTATGGGCTCTTCCTAATTTCAGAAGCATTCCATTTATTGAGGCATGCCTTCCTCCAGTCAATTACCAATTCTCTGAATGAAAAAAATCTTAAAAAAATCAGTATTTTATAGCTTATATAGATTCTTAATTTGTGCATTGTGGGAAGGTTTTATACTAGACATTGGATATAAAATTTATTGCATGCAGCAACCTGATTAAGTAAACATGCAGTCAGAAATAGTGACCTTCCATTGAAGCTTTCTGAAGTCTAATCTGATCTCCGTTCGGCAGCTGATTCTATCCCTAAATCATAAAAGTGTGTTGTTGGGTTTTTTTTTTTTAATTGATACCTTAGCCTGAATAGAGTACTATGGTATTAATCATACCATTGTAATAGCAGCAAAAGCTATTGCAGCATAAATTTACATAACACTAAAAGATCTAACCAAAATCCTCAGCAAAACAAAAATCAAACGTGAAGGAAAAATAAAGATTCAGCTTATGAGGTATCCTTACATGTCAAAATAGAGAGCAACTAAAGGCTTATTTCATTAAGGGTTATCCTTACTCTAAATGACCCCAACTAATGAGTGATTGCTGAATTGTTGTGAAGTGTTTGCTACATCTGCCACCTACTCTCGAGTATTACACCTTTGGTAAGTCTTCTCCTAGGGGCAACTTTCTAAGTTTCTGAAAATAAGTGCATGCTCCAGTTCAAAAACAATCAGAACAACAGCACAACAAACAAAAAAATCACAGACATCCACCTGATGGCCGCTGATGAGAATGGCAGTCTACGCACTGTCACGAGTGACAAATCAGGTGTTAAGAAATTAAGGTACCAAGCAGACAAAGGTGTGAATCAAAGTGCAAATCAGTACCGTTATACACTCTGCAATTTTGCATTATACTGGACACTGAGTTCAGTAATATGACTGTAAATAATAATAATAAAAAGACCCATTTCTTCTTTAAAAATTGAGAACAAATGCACAAATTTCCAGAACACTGTAAGCCCTGAGGCAGTGCCCTCTCTTTTCCCTCCTTGTTATCTACTCCAGTACTTGTGGCTGGGTCTGCCCTGGGCTCAGCTCCAGCGGAAAGGGACATGACGAGGGCGGTCACCTCCCTCCTTCACCAGCGGTTTGTGGAACTCCCGCCCGGCGCGGGAATGTATGCTCGCCCAGCAGTATTCGCAGTAATACTGCAGACAGGTGACGTTGGCACAGAAGAACGGGGCAAACTTCCCACCACAGCGTGTGCCCTGGCACTCATCACACATCTGATCATCCAGCACATATGGCTTCACTTCCACCTGGACCCAAGAGGAAAGACAGGAAAAAAAGTTTAGCAAAGCTTCCTCACGTTTCTTCCTTTTGAGAGTAGACAGAATAGCTTAATGGTGTCTCAGTGAGATGTCGCTTTGGAGCCGTTCAGAGTCCAGGCTTTGGCAGTTCAGAGTCCAGGCTTTGGCAGTCGCTCTTTGATTTACTGTTTGTATGATCACAGGCAAATTCTTAACCTCCCTCTGCTCTGTATGTTCTATTTGTCTATCCGAAAAGTGGGTGTAACGGTCACACACATTTGCATGTCTGAGAAATGGGTATAGCGTTTAGACATACACACGTGTGTATCTGTAAAATGGGAATCAGACTGTTTACCGAAAAGGGTGCTAGTGAGGATGAAGAAGGTAGCGCGTGTAAACAGCACATGGGCTGAATCTGAAAGCCCAGCGGCACATGACAATGGAGGACAAGGAAGGGTGTTTTAGGGAAAGGAACCAGCTAAGACAAAGGCCCAGAAGCGCATAAAGCAGGGCATAAACCCCAGGAATGGCTTGGCAGGAGCCAAGATGGAGCTGAGGAGTTCCACTGAGGCTGGCGAGACAGGCTTAAGGGAGGTACTGGCATAAGCTACCTAGACCATTCAGGCTGAAACTGGATGCAGCCAAGAGGTTCCAGCAAAGCAGGATGCAGGGTGCAATGTGGGCGCAGAAAGAGCCCCTGCCTAGGACTAAACAGCTACTCTCCCAGATGTCCTTCCCCTCTGAAGATCTGTTGCCAGCCTCCTCTAGAGTTTTGTCTGTAGCCATGAGCTCCGGTTCACAGGTATATCAGCAGTTGCCATCTCTACTGGGAAGACCCACCTGTACCAACTCTTCGTTGCACAGGGGGACAATGTCCCTCCTCTGGTTTCCGTCCTCCCTCTTCCCTCTCCTCAACCTGACAAGTTAGTCAAGGGCTTTGAAGAAATCGCACATTCACCTCTGCTCATAATGAAAACTATACTGGTTCTGGGATCCCAGCTGGGTTCAAATGTAAGCTGTGCGAACAGGCAAGTTTTTCAGCCACTCTGAGCCTGTGATAACGTTTGTACACTGTTCCCATTTTACAGAATTCCTGGAGGATTAAGTAAATTAAACCACACAGAATTAAATAAAGCGCACAGAACAGTGCCTGGCATGTCATAAGTATTATGCATAGCTGTTACTCCTACTGCCTCTGTCTAGTCTAGGCCATCACAAGTGACTCCTGGATGTGCTCAATATTGATGGTGTCTGCACTGGTCACCAAGTCCCCGGCTTCCCTAGTTCAATTCTCCATGTACATGTTGACATTTCAATTATCTACTTTCATAATGTTCCTCTCCTGGTCAAAAGTCACTCAGATTCTCTACAGCCGAATGGATTAATAGGCAGCTGCCTCTGTGTAATAGCAACAACTCAAATACAAACCAGGCCCTTCATGATTTGCCCCAACTCCTCTCTCAGCTACTCCCCAACTCAAATTTTGCTTTACTTGCACTTACTTTTTATCTTAAATGCTCTCCTAAATGCTCAGGCAACTCAACAATTTCAGGTACCCAGTAAGGCCCAGTCTTTTTCTTTTTTATCTTAAAACTAACCATTTCAGAGTGAATAACTCAGTGGTATTTAATGTTCATAATGTTGTGCAACCACCATCTCCATCCAATTCCAGAACATTTGGATTACCCTAAAAGGAAACCCTGCCCCACTTACTTCCTCTGTAGTCCCCACAGCAACCAATCTCCTTTTGTTCTTTTTGGATTTAACTACTCTGGATATTTCATATAAATGGAATCACATGAAGTGTGACCCTTTATGCATGGCTTCCTTCACTTAACACAATTTAAGAAAAAAATCATGTTTTAAAGTTCATCCATGTTGTAACATGCAGCAGTATTTCCTTCCTTTTTATGACTGAATAATATTCCCCTGTATATGTCACATTTTATTTACCCCTTCATCTGTTGATGGACTTGTGGAGAGTCCACCTTTTTAGTTATAGTGAATGTTGCTGCTATGAATAAGTATGTATGCTTATTTATTTGTTTTCAGTACTTTTGAATATATATCTAGAAGTATAATTGCTAGGATATATAATAATTCTATGTTTAATTTTTTGAGGAACTGCCAAATTGTTTTCCACAGTAGCTGTACTGTTTTACATTCCCGTCAGCCATACATCGGGTCCCAATTTCCTTGCATACACACCAACACTGGCAGTTTTCCACTTTTGTGAAAAAATGCAGGTGTGAAGTGATATCTCACTGTGGTTTTGATTCCCATTTCCTTAACGACTAATGACACTGAGAATCTTTTCAAGTGCTTGTTAGTCTTCCTGTATCTTCTTTGGAGAAGACTCGAGACCTTTGCCCATTAAAAATTTTCTTTTGTCAGATAAACACATGCAATTTGCAGCAACATGGATGGAGCTAGATGGGATCATGCTCAGCAAAATAAGTCAGAAAGAAAAAGAAAAATACCAGATGGTCTCACTCATAGCAGGAATCTAGAAAACTTAAATAAAGGACCAGAAAAATGAATAACTATAAGAAAGTGAAAATCAAAAACAACAAAAAACTATGAACCAGAGACACTCTATAGGGGAAGGGGAAGGGCAGGGAGAAGAAGGACTAGGGTCAAAATAAGGGGGGGGGTTGCAATTATATGGGGAATATAACCAAAATGAAAATGCATACATTGTGCAAAAATGAAAAAGGATGTAAGAATTACATAAAATAAAATAATATTTTTTTTCTTGTCTTTTGAAGCAGAATTACAAGAGTGCTTTTTATGTGCTAGGTATTAGACTTTTTAAAAAAGATTTATTTTATTAACTCATGCCATTCGCAGCAACATGATGGAACTAGAAGGGATTATGTTCGGTGAAATAAGTCAGAAGGAAAGAAAAATATCAGATGGTTTTACTTATAGAAGAAATATAGGGGAACCAAACAAGGGATCAATGAAAAAAAGAATAACAATAAAAAACACAACAAAACAAAAATAAACAACTATAAATCAGAGACATTCTGCAGGGGAGGGGGCAGGAGAGGGATCAAAACGAGGGTGGGGAGAGCACAAGGGACTATCGGGATGGTGCACGGGTGAACTGGTGGTGGAGATTCTATGGGGACTACACCTGAAAAAAGAAAGCAAACATCGGGAAAAATAAATAAATAAATAAAAATATTTTATTTATTTATGCATATGAGAGCTGGGGTGTAGGCCAGAGGTGTGGGGGATGAGAGGATTCACCAGAGAGACTGAAGACCAGAACAGGTGGAATGTCTGAAATACACTGCTGAGGGGAGCAGACGGCAAGACAGGAGAGGTCTGCTGCGCCATGTGGGTCACCTCCCTGGTCAGAGATTGAACTCATGCTGCAGTGGCTGGTGACAGCTTGATGGTGAGACTTAACCCCTTGTGCCACCAGGGAGGCCCTAGGTATTAGATTTTTTTTTTTAAAGATGGAAAAATTATTTGATGAATTCTTAAGAAGCACTGAGAATAAACTGTAGCCTAGAGTTAGACAAATTTAATAATAGCTCAATTCCAAAATAAAAATTATTGAAGGTGAGATCATGAAATTTCCTAACATCGGGATATCTATTTATCTAAATAATCTGATCTGTCTACCTATCTGTCGATCAATCTATCTATCCATACCCCAAGATCATTTGAACTAGAAAACATGTTGTATATCTCAACAGCAGTACTAGAGCAAAGAGTTTGAGACTGGGATTTATAAATGCTTTTTCAAAGCATGGTGTTTGGAAAATAGTAGACTTTGAAAATATTTTCTCCTTTTTGTACATTGTCTTTTAGCTTTCTTGATAATGTCCCTTAATATACAGAAGTGCTTAATTTTGATGACATGCAATTTATCTCTTCTTTCTTTTGTTGTTCCTCCTTTTGATAACATTATCTAAGAATCCACTGCCATTGCCAAGATCATGAGGATTCCTAGGGGTTCGCCAAAGAATTTTAAGATTTTAGCCCCTATATTTAAACTGCCTGATTTGGAATTAATTTTTGTATATAGGGTAAAATAGGGTTCCAACTTCATTCTTTTGCATGTGGATATCCTGTAGCTCTAGGACCATTTGACGAAGATACTATTCTTCACCCAGCCTTTTGTAAATCAGAGGCCCAGGCTTCTTAAACTAGCTCAGTTCCACAGAGATCTAATCCTTCCTCTGTGGAACTTAATACTCTATACTGCTCATCCAGCATTTCCTATCTAGGGTCCTGCCTTGGTCAACAGCTCTTCCTAGTGTCAAGCAACCTGAAGGTCAAGACAGTGGTGGATCTGACAAAGAATGTGGTCAGCAGAGATTGGTAGACTCCTGGGGGAAGGAACTAGCAGCTTCTAGCCTACTCTTCCTATACCTGAAAGTCCAAGAAGCCAAAATAGTAGAATGAACCCTCTCTGCTCCAAAGCTGAAGGACTACAGGTAGATGTAAGGTATGCAGGAAACTGGTAGTCACCTGCTTCTCTATGTCCATGAGGAAGACTGCTTTGATTCTACAGTTCTGTAGATGCCTATAATCAGGGTACTCCATCATCTATATCTGAGCCCAAATAAGCCTAGAAAGGGGGTCCAGCAGTGAGAGAGAAGATTGGTCTGAACAAACAGAATTCACACTCAGCAAAAGAAAACTGTTGGAGGAGAAGACAATAGCCATTTATAAAACCTACAAACATGAAAAGAGCACTTAGGAGATACAAGCATAGCACAAATATATGTGTATATATACAAATATATATATTTAAAGAATTATTCCTTTATTGTAAGACTGATTTTTTAAAAATTTATTTTGCATAGAAGAACAGCGGTATAGGCCAGAGGTGCAGGGGGTGAGTGGATTCACCAGAGACAGATACGGAAACAGAATAGGCAGATTGACTGAAATACACTGCTGAGGGGAGCAGTGGGCAAGACAGGAGAGGTCTGCTGCACCATGTGGGTTGCTTCTGGGCTGGGGATTGAACTCAGGCCACTGAGGAGGGCCGTCGCAGTGGTAGCATTGAGACTTAACCCCTAAGCCACCAGGGAGGCACTGGTAGTATATATATTTTTAAAGGTTACTTTTGTTTAGGTGTAAAAATGGCATTGTGATTTTTTTTTTCCCTCCAGGTGATTTTTTTAAGAGCTTAATTTTTTTTAAATTGAGTTTAAGGTAATTAAAAGTTAACAATTTTAAAGTGAACAATCTAGGGACATTCAATACATTTATAATGTTGGGTAACTGCAATCTCTATCCAGTTCCAAAATATTTACATTATTCCCCAAAAGAAAGCTCATACTCCTCATATTCCACAAGCAATTCTAGTTCTATATTTTGAATAACTCTTTTTTAGAGATATATGCTGAGTTATTTCAATTATTGCAGGATAAAATTATATGATGTCTTGGATCTGTTTCAAAATCATATGGCGTTAGGGTGGGAGTGGGCAAAGTATAGATAAAACAAGTTGAATTTATTGAAATTAGACGGTAGGAACATTGCTGATAATTGTAATTGGATTATTATACTATTAGGTAAAACTCATCACACTGTTCTCTGTACTTTTATATGTATTCAAATTTTATTATCATTAAAAATCTAAATCACAACATTTTAACTAAATAATGAGATGATAAACTGAAGAGAGGATAATCACTATTAAGTTTATTGGCATATAAGATCAATTAGTAGAACTATATCAAAGCTCTGGAAAAAGTTTAAAAAATAACAAGTAGGAGGAAAGAAGAAATTTTATAATAGATCCAGGAAAATCTAGTGTATGAATAACAAAATTCCAGAGGAACAAAAAGGATTGAGGAAAAGCAATAAGCTGACAAGAGTCCTGAACTGCGTATCAAAAATCCCACCATGGCCAACCTGGACTGATGAGAAAAAAACATACCACCAGGCGTAGTCTGGTAAAATCATTAGCTAAAATTTCTGAACAAGAAAGGTAAAGAGAAACAGCTACATGCTTCCAAGTGAAAAGAGCGCCTTACAATCTCCTACAAAGGAAAGAAAGTAACGACTTCTTATCTGAAATTTCAGAAGCCAGAACATTAAAAGAAAAAGAGTTAATCCAAAATCCAAACACCTAGTTAGTGTATCATTTTGCTGTCAGGAAGACTTGTAAGAAAGCTAGTAGCTTCATGCTATTTTAGTAATAAAAATGAACAAAATTTTCTATTCACAATTTTAACCAAAAAATTATAAATTACTCAGAATTAAATGACCAATATAGACAAGGGAAATACATGAAAAAAGATTAAAATCCAAAAAAAAAAGAGGGAAAAAAATCATAAAAACCAAACAAGTAGACTTATCTGTACAAATTAAGGACTGTGGCCTCTATGCATGTAAGGTTTGGAAGAAACACTCCTGTATGACTGCCCTAAGACAATGACCCACATCACAAGGCAAGCAAGGGATACCTAGGTAGCTATTGATTGATTGTGTGGCCATAGTCTGAGGTGGTCTGAGAGTACCTCACAGATTACATCAAGCACATTCCACTACTTATAAAGGATGCCCTTTCTATATATGTGGCCAACAAAGGACAAGGTAGATCATCTTAATAAGGACTAGGAACCTAGAAGTTTCAGAAGAAAATGAAATATATTAGACTATGTAAAAATAAAAGACATTTCAATGGCAAATGATGCCATGAGAAAAGTCAATAGGCAAATGATGGATTTGGAAAAGTAAATACAAAGAACTCTTGATAACTAACAACAACAACAAAAAAAGACATAAAACACAGTGAAAAAAATGGGTGGAAGAGAATTCACATGAGAATTCACAGGTAATCCATATTAAGAAATGTTCACATATGTTAGTCAGGAAACAGAATATTAATAGCACTTTACTTTTAGCAGCATGGCAAACATTTAAGAATGATGACTCTTGGGGCCTCCCTGGTGGCGCAGTGGTTAAGCACTGGGTTGCGAAGCTGCCCGCAGCCTCTGCAGCACCGGTTCGATTCCTGGCCACTGGGTGTGGGTCCCACATGGCACGCAGACCTCCCCTGCCTCCCGCTGCTCCCCTCAGCAGTGTACTTTGTCAGTCTGCCTGTTCTGCTCTCCGCTCTGGCTCTGGTGAATTCTCTCACCCTCCTGTGCTTCTGACTGTACCCAGTGCTTGTATAAATAAATAAATAAATCTAAAAAAAAATGATGACTCTTATTATTTGCTGGCAGAAAATGTGTATTGTTACATTACATTAGCAAATTCTTAAAATTAAAAATACATAATACATATACTCTTCGACCCAGTAATCCCACTGTTGGTTATTATTAATGCTGTAATTCCACTGCATGAAAATATAACCACCAGCCTTGAGGACATGCAAAGTATATTTATTACAGAATTATCTAGAGTGGTAAAAAAATAAAAACAATGTAAATGTGATCTATAGGGAAAGGGCTGAATAAAATGTGGTACATTCACCCCCCATGGAGTATCATACAGTCATGAAAAAGATTCAATTAATGCTCTACCAGTGACTGAAATGGATGTTCACAACATGGGGACATTAGCATCAGTAGAATGATGTATACAAAATACCTACAGCAAACTGTAAAAATGGAACAAACAAAAAGGTTAAACAATACATTCATACTGATATTTGAAAATACCACATGAATAAAACTGCATCTTCTGTCTTTTCAGGCTTCCAGCTGAGCTTGGTAACTGCTTCTTCCTAGCTAAGGATTTTTTTTTTACACTAAGTACCAAAGATCTTTATTATCAGATCTAACACTGAATCTGTGATTGCAGTTAATATGTCACTATTTTGAGAATAAGAGGTCCCACTATCTCCATTCTTTGTAAGTCTTCAGTCACAAGGTTACCTCTTACTCTCATCACAGCAGGAACAAAGGAGTTTTGAGGGATCTAGTCAACATGGTATCTCAGCAGATATATCATGAAATTCCTCAGGTCAAGGTACACAGTGATGCCTTATTTAATCAGCTTCCTTGGGAGTAATGTTTTCTCCTAAGTTACTTTTCCAAAGAGCAGACATTTTTTCTTTCCATTGTTAAAACATCTTGACTTTGGTATTTTTTTGGTGGAAATCTTCCTACAACGTGTTATTTACTCACAAGCAAGAAGTTATGAACATCCTTTTAGTAATATCAAATAATACGTCTTCTGTCACCCTCAAAAATCTGTCTTCTATAATTTTTTTTAAAGATTTATTTATTTATTTGTTTGTTTGTTTGTTCATTTATTTATTTATACAAGCACTGGGTACCGTCAGAAGCGCAGGAGGGTGAAAGAATTCACCAGAGCCAGAGCGTGGAATGGAACAGGCAGACTGATGAAATACACTGCTGAGGGGAGCAGCAGGTGTGGCAGCAGAGGTCTGTCGTGCCATGTGGGACCCTCGCTGGTGGCCAGGGATCGAACCGGTGCTGCAGAGGCTGTAGGGAGCTTTGCAGCCCAGTGTTCAACCGCTGTGCCACCAGGAGAGGCCCTTCTATAATTTCTTCTTTGTCTCTTTTTTTCCTTCTATCATTTCTACGGACAACTTTCAATGTCCTTTTTTTAAACTTGCAATTTCTAATCATTTTCATTTGGACTGAAAGGCTAGATAATCAAGTTTTCTAAGCCTTGCACATTAAATGCTAGCCAGACTCTGAATGAACCCAGAAAGGAAAAAAAAAAAAGATTGGTTTTGGATTGCTACTGTGCTCTCAGAGGCCATTCCAGACAAATACCAGAGGGGCTACCTTCCAGGTGAGTGAGTAGTGTTATTACTGCAAAACAGCTTCCAGCACATGCATGCACAGTGTTGATTCAAAAAGCAGAGGTTGGCTCAAAAGATAAGACATACAGCATGTCTCAAAATGGTCCACAAACACAGATATGCAAGTTATCTACCACAACTTCTCAAAGGCAATGGTAAGGCAGTATCACTGACAGTGTATTTAGTCATCAAAGAAAAGAAGCTGCATGATGGCATTGGTATTTAGGTGTCCCTAAGCGAAAGAAGGGTGATGACTGTGTCTCAAATGGATTCATTCATTTGACTAATATTTATGGAGTGGCTATTCCTTGCCAGCCACCCATGTTTTCAAACATTAAAAACTTAAATATAATAGAGAAAATAAGATATAGTTTCTTCCTTAAAATAATTGATGGTATATCTGAGAATTTCCTACCATTTGTAGTTTTTCTAGGTTTGTAGACATCATTTATAGTTTTACCATATCCTCATGCCATCTGTACTGTCACTGGGTGTTTTAATTGACTATCCAAATGAATTCTATTTTTCCTAATACACAGATACATAACTACTGAAATAAAAAAGATTCCTGTTATCCACCTAAATCACCTGGGAGTGTCAGTAAGCTGTAAGACTTTGGAGACACCAACCCAGTGAGATCACATTACTGATATGTACTACTATGGGAGTCCAAATATTAGAGCCCTGTGCAGAGCTGATCACACTGCCCAGCTAACCCTCTACTTCAAAGGGATTTACGGAGGCAGGAGAGAACACTTCCTGCTTCTTATGAAGAGACACTTGAATTCTTACTGTATGCCTAATGGGGATGACTATGCCCAAGTATACGGTAGAGTAAGTATAATATATTGCTGAGATGGTAATCATTAAGGATAAGGAGCACTGATATGGAAGCCTGGATAAGTGGCTATACGAAGCTGATAATTAGAATGATACAGACAAAAAGAAAGCCATATTTTTACATGCTGATCTCTAAGCTGACATGGTTTTGTTTCTAACAAGCTAGAGAAAATATTTGGATCTGTAGTCATTTTCATATAAATCAACAGAAATGACCTTCTGAAGTAAATAAAGCAATGACTAAATAGCTCTTAGTAGAAAAGAGATACCTATAGGGAGACAAAAAGCTATTCATAGGACCAGAATTTCCTTTGCGTGGATTTAAAAGATCATAGAAAGGGAGGCATTAGTCAAGGTCAAACTCTGTTTGAATTATGTGCTAAAGGTCATATTAGGGATAGCTAAAAACTGGTGACAGGAATAATACGTTAAGTCTGCAGGCACCAAGCGATCCCAAGGCAGAGATGCCATGCTTACAGGTGCTGGAGGTTGGGTAGAAGCAAGAATTTTAGTTAATGGAGTCAGAGAGGACAAGCTGGAGAAAGAGGTCAAGCAAAAGGGTATAATTTTTTTTTTATTTACTTATACTTTTTTTTAATGCTCACATTATTTTTTTATTTTAACATTTATCATTTTTAAATTTTTTTTAGAAAATATTTGCTTCCCCCACCCCCTCAATTGAGTTCCCACAGAATTTCTTTCCCCAATGCACCGGTGCACCATCACCTCAGTCCCCTGTGCTCCTCCCTCCCTCCCTCTGATCCCTCTCCCTCTTCCTCCCCTGCAGGATGTCTCTGATTTATAATTGTTTGTTTTTGCTTTGTTATGTTTTGTACTGTTGTTTTTTTTTTTTTACACTGATGTCTTATTGGGTTCCCCTATATTCCCGTTATAAGTGAAACCATCCGATATTTTTCTTTTTCCTTCTGGCTTATTTCACTGAGCATAATTCAAAAGGGTATAATTTAATAGAGATAAATGGAAAGGCTTGCCAACAAGTCAGGTAGGACATCTCCTATCCGAAGCAACACGCTTCCTGGAAAAAAAAACATTTTACTTGGTGTTTTTTTAAACACTGATTTAAAAACCCATTTACTTAAAACATTTATTTGGTGTTTTAAAAGTGTTTATCAAAAACTTTTAAACATAATGTGCTCCTAATCTTGGCTGGTGTGACAGAGTACATTTATTCAGGCCTCCAAACCACAGTAACCTCATTAACATCCCTATTAATTACTGTATTTACAGCTGTTAACATAGGGTCCCCACTGGTAGGCAATACTAAGAAAGTTTAAACACAAATTTTCAGTTTTCAACTAGCTATGAGCTGGAACCCTGCTGTTTAGAAAGCATATGACAGATGCCAGGAAATTAAGGCAGAGACATAAAAATAGCTTTTCTTTAGCAACAAAATTATCCACAACTTTCAGATCAGATATAACAAATTCACAGTTAATAATTTTTAGAAGCAATCTGGAGTAGATTATAAAAAAGACAAGGAGAAATGGTTTGGAATTTATTTTCTTTTTACCTTTCAAAAAATGGGACTTACTATTTTCCATGTTTTCAAGTGCTAGGGGAAAAAAGGTTTTAAAATCACCCATATACCTTTCCCACAGTTCAGAGTGTGCTTATTATATTCACACCTTTTGCAGTACCCTACATACTCCACAGATTCACCCTTTAGTCTGGTTTCCTCCCATGCTACTTGGGAATGGAGCTTGAGATGTGGATATAATTCAGTCCCAAACTAAGATCTAGTAGCAGAAGACTATATCATGTGGTAAATAAAAGATAAGAAAATCATTAAAATATGTGAAAAAGTAACTGCTATTGCACCTCCACCGCCACCCCAGCATGAAGACGAGAAAATTGGACCAGCTCTTTCAAGTCAGAACAAACACTCACAAAAAACTGAAAATTGACTGATACCAACTGACTTCTGGAGTTAAAGAACTTGAATATTCTATTGATATAACTATTTGGAATGGAAATGGTCTTTTCCCCATTATTAATTTCATAAACAATCTCTATATTCCCATATGAACAGAAAAGGAACATTTTAACCACTCTAAGGAGTTTTGATATAAAAAATTATCACAATTCTGTGGCCTCCCTGGTGGCGTAGGGATTAAAGACAGCGCTATGAAGCTGTTCGCAGCCTCTGCAGTATGAGTTCCATTCCCCGGCCAGCCAAGGAGCTACCCACATGGCACAGCAGACCTCCCCTGCCTCGCCCGCTGCTCCCCTCAGCAGAGTATTTCAGTAGATCTGCCTGTTCTGCTCACCACTCTCTCTGGTGAATTCTCTCACCCCCTGTACCTCTGGCTTACACCCCAGTTCTTGTATGCATAAATAAATAAATCTTTTTTAAAAAGTTAATCTTAAAGTCTCTAAAAAAAAATTATCACAATTCCAAGGGAGAAGACAAAGTACAGGACTGGAGAAAGATCAGGGATCAAGACTAGGATGGAGAGGCAAGACAAAAAGGTTCCACGCTGTTCAGAGAAGAATATCTTTCTCTTTCCTTTAGAAGACCCAAACTCCATTTAAAAATCTATTTCTGCCAAAGCGCTCAGATTCCCAGTACTTTAAAATAAGCGTAAGTAGGATTAGTTCAGATAATATTTGAACTCACTTCTGGGTGCTGCTTCTTTCAAAGGGTCAAATAAGACATAGCTATAGTTATAGTTGGGAAGCTTTCAAGTCACATCAGGAGAGGCTAGTAACAGCAGCAGAATAAAGGCTGGATTGTGAGAGTCCCAGACTAAAGCTGAGAGCAGAGATAGTCTGGGAACAGGTCATCAGTAGCCTAACATTTTATGCTACTGAATCATCTTATATATTCTAGCTCTTGTCAGGGACAAAGTATAGTATTATCAGCATTTTTGTTAGTATGGTTACTGGGTCCTATTAATCTTTATGCAAGCTAAAAATATAACACCTTTGGCAGTCTTTAGCTGAAATTCAGACTCAACATGCTTTCAATGAAAAGAGAAAAATAGATTAAATATATGAAGCACATAAAGTGCTTGCAAGGAAAGGTGCAATGGAGAACATCTCATTAAATTTTTAAAAATGGGTTATTCTAAGTATGCTATTCAAAGCAAATATTGTGTTATGGTTTAGATGATCACAGTGTTTCTTAAATAGAAGTACCAAAGAGCCCCAAACTGGCTAACTGAAAGTCAGTCTCCCTGGTCCTCTGCATTAAGCAAAAACAGAGTCAAGGGAATATTATTTGTCAATAGCATATTGATTTCAAAACTATCTTCCCATCTTTATAGAGGTGGATATGCTAGAAAGATACAATACATAAGCTCAAGTTATCAAAACACTAGAACTATAAATACTAAAGAGAATAGCAACCTTCAATGCCTTAACCAATGCCTTAACCAATGTCTCCCCGCCCCACTCAACCCTCTGCAGATAGAAGATACATCCCAGCAACCTGACTTTTGGGTGTTTTTTCAAAAGAATTGAAATCAGGATCTTGAAGAGATATTTGCACTGTAACATTCCTTGTAGGATTATTCACAATAGCCAAAGTGGGGAAGAAACCTAAACACCTATCCACAGATGGATAAAGAGCATGTGGAATACACAGACAGTGGAATATTATTTACTTTTTTAAAAGAGGGAAATTTTGTCTTATGTAACAACCTTATGGACATTATGCTAATTGGAACCAGCTGGTTAGAGAAGGCCAAAATTGCATCATTGCCTGTATATGAGGTGCCTAAAGTAGTCAAACTCATACAGAGAATGGTGTTCACCAGGGGTTGGGGCTGGGGTGAGCTCAGAGAGTATAAAATTTCAGTTATGCAAAAATGAAGAAGTTCTTAAAGATCTGCCATACAATATTGTACTTATAGTTAACTTTATTGTACTGTACACTTAGAAAGTGTTAAGAAGGCAGATTTCATGTTTTTTCATCACAAGAACCACACACACAAAAGAAACAATGTAGTGGTGCAGGAACACTTAGAGAAAATGAACTGAGGAAGGGAACAAGCAATCAACTGCTTATTAAGTTTCTGAATTTGAGCATGAGAGGAGAAAAGAAGCCGAGAAAACATATATATTCCCAACTGGGTTTCCTTGAGCATTACTTCCAAGAGATGGCACAGTTTAGAAGAATTTCATGATCAAAAAATTTGAAAAATTATGTACTGTCCCCTTCTTGGACTTTCACAATGAAGGCTGGTATAGAAAAGATTCTAAGAAGTGCTAGAATGAGCCAGCCTATTTAATGTCCTCAAGAAAATATTTCTGAACTCATTTGACTCAGAAAAGGTTTTTTTTTTGTAAGATAGATATTAAAATCCTAAAGGTCTCACAGAGAACAATTCGAGAAATGATCTTTTAGGAGGACTAATTTTAGAGATAGTCTTGGTCAGGGAAGGCTTGCCTACTGAGGGTTCCTACTCATTTAGCCAATCAATTTTATCCTTATCTTGCCTGAAATATTTAACTCCTTTTATCATGTGAAATTCCAACTAGACTGCCTAATAGCCATCTTCCAGTAAAGCTCAAATATTAGTCATTCGTGCTTTCATGTAAATCAATGTGTTGATAGTGCTAATGTACATTAACTAAGTGCCTTACAGTTTTCAAAAGCACTTTACTTACACCCACACTCAAGCTATATAATGAGTAGTACAGTCAAGACTAAGCCCCAGGTTGTATGAATCTAGTCTAGTATCCTTTCTACTACTAAACATGTCTTTATGGGCTGAGTTGGGAAACTATAACCAATCTCTAAATTGATGCATTTTGAGTTATAAACACCTTACAACAAATTTCTAGGAGACAACATAACCAAGTTGTGCTGAAAAATAGTTGTGGGGAATTCCTCTCAGATTTTCATAAAGAAATCATTCATATCAATCAAATCACATGTTTTTGTTGGACAAAAAGGTTCAACTGATTCTAACCTTGCAAATTTTTTTTAGGAACACATAGAGTAGACAAAAGGGTAGAAAATGGCCATGAGAAAAATTACCCATTTTCTAATGATCTCATTTTTCACACTACAAAAATCTTTCATACGTAAGTGACCTAGACTTGAGTTATAAAGAAAGCTGAATTTAGCAGAGCTTTCACATCTTAAGTGTTCATTTGGCATCACTTCTAAAAATACCATTAAAACAGACAGAATGAGTACAGGTGCCCTCTTTTGCCCTTATTGTACTTAAATACTTTAAGCTGTTCCAGTTTTTCACAGAAATACTGTTCAAAGGAACATAAGCAATTTCATCCTAAGCTAGTGAATTTCAGGATCAAGATTTTTTTCATTACTAGAAAAAACTATTGGTAAAAACACCTTTCTAGATTAAAGAAAAAAAAAACTTTTCCATTTTGTAAATGGAAAGTGCATCCAGTTGTTTACATCTATAAAAGGAATTTAAGATTCTCTCTTTATGTGTCTTGATTAATATCCAACCAGCATGTTGGCAGATTGGCACTTTATGTTAATTTTTTTTTTAGTATCAACTTGAAATAGTTCATTATCTTTATATTAGAGCTTCTTAGTGATACTCAGTAGGCACTTTCAATGAGAAGAACAAAAAGAGTCAACAAATACCCTTGAACACATAGTTAGGTAAGAGTACAGTTTAAATAGGTTAGGTTCAGCAATATTACAATTCAACATTTGTATAGTCTAATAATTTTCCAAAGCAATTCTTCATCTGTCATTATTTATCTGTGCAATAAACTGTGAGAGAGTTAAGCTGGTATTCTTACTACAATGGGAAAATAAAATCAAGCCTTGTCCAATATTACATCATGACTGCGAGAAGTGCTAGGGTGTAGATTCAGATCTACCAATTTCTAAGTCAGGCCACTTTTTTTTTTTTAACTTTATAGCAAAGTTTTACATTATAGTAGAGACTATAGTGAAGTCACCCAGGGTTCCCTGTGTGGTGAGGATAGGAGTAGGCATGTCCATTTCACTCCTTAGATACTGATGGTGAAGTCCCATAAAAGCACCACCCTATTAGTGTTCCAGGAAGTCTCTGTTACCTATGAGAGTGGATCACATGTCTCATGAATGTCAAGGCAGAAGAAATAGTGTGTTGGGTATCATACAACCTCAATATTGCCAACACAGGGACAAATTACCAGTTGCTTATAGCTGGTGAACATTAGTCATAAGATATAAAATAAAGCTTACATAAAATGTAATCTTTAAAAATATTTATTTCCGGATGTTAATAATTTTTCCTTTAAAGTAAAAAAATGAGGCATGAGTTGCATTTGTGTCATTCATAATAATAATGTTTGGTAATAAGCATCATTATGACACTGAAAACGCTAAACATTTCACTAAATATGATAACCCAGTGGAACTGCATTGACTAACACTGACTTAAAAAGGTTTTATATGAAAACAACATAAAAGTGAAAATCAAAAGCAAAACAACTGCAAAAAGAGCAAAGGAAAATTTCAGCTCATTTGGTTAATGTTCAAAATGAACTACAAACATATTAGAAAATCCTGATAACAAACTCCAGATGTTCCCTGCTCTTTACAGTACATGTTCATCTGGAAAGTTATGTGAAATACTGAAGTATATATAAAACACACTAAGGGACCTATAATCTAAATCAGAGGTTTCTAACCTAGGTCTATGGAAGAAGGATTTCATTGTCTTGAGGGTTCTGAACCTCTCCTAGATTGTCCTCTATTGCAGAATAAAGGAGAAAATATCAGGTCACATCTTAAGGGTTAAGTCCAGCTTTAATGTACTGTAAGTGTCAAAGAACACATTCTGATACTGTAAACAGCAAAACTCAATCCTATTACTCAAGTGAGTATTTTTAACTAGGTGGAAAAGGAAAGCTATGCAAAGTACCCTCTGGTGGACACTGGATATGTCAGTGGTTGGGACATAAGGGTTTTCTACCTGGGCCACCTCTTAATGAGTATTCACTCCACAACTCTCTCATTCATTCATTCAAAAATAAGTCCTTAATGTGCATCCACTCTGTGTCAAGTATGTCAAGTATTGAGACTACATTAGCTAATATGAAAAGACAAAGAGTCACTGCCCTCATGGATTGTACAGTTTAACTGGGTAGATGGACATTAAAACAAAGCATTACTTCATTATAGAGATATTTATTACCACAAAGGAATGATAACTGGTATTATGACAATGATCTGTGGCAGATATGAAAGCATCACTGAAGCTAAGACTTGAAGGAAAAGAGGGTGATAGGCAGGCAGAGGAAACAGTATGTATGATGACCCTGAAAAAATAGAGAAAAATGCCAGTTATGACTGACTTAAGATAAAGAAGGGAGAATTAAGGCAGAAGCATAAAGTACATGAAGGGCCATGTAGGCTATGTTATTTATTTATTTATGCAAGCACTGGGTACAGTCAGAAGCACGGGAGGGTGAGAGAATTCACCAGAGCCAGAGCGGGGAGCAGAGCAGGCAGAAGGACCGAAGTACACTGCTGAGGGGAGCAGCGGGCGGCAGGAGAGGTCTGCGCGCCATGTGGGACCCTCCTCCGGTGGCCAGGGAGCAGCCCGGGATCGAACCGGCGCTGCAGAGGCTGCCGGCAGCTTCACAACCCAGCACTCAACTGCTGTGCCACCGAGGAGGCCCCATGTAGGCTATGTTAATTAAATATTTTGGCCTGCATCCTAATGGTAGTAGAACATCATCAAAAGTTTTAAAGGAGAGGAAGACATGATTCAAGACCATGATTTCAAAGAATCATTTAAGAATGGAGATGGGCTAAAGTTGAATTGGGGAGACTAATGGAGAGGCAACTCGAAATGTCCAGGTCAGAGATGACAGTGAGTCTCCACTATCCTTGACAACCTCTCATGGCTGCTTCTAGTTCCTGCTTCCCATATAGCCTCCTAATTTATTTTAAACATTTACTGAGTACCATCCCATGCCACCACTCCCATTTAGACTTCTGGGCACAGGTAGAGGAGTCAAGATCATGGCAGCTCTCTAAGGAGTTACCATTGGAAGTCCCGTCTACCTCTGTTAGTCCTGCCATTGCTAGATATGCCACATCTAAAAATTTGTGGGGCCTCCCTGGTGGCGCAAGGGGTTAAGATGCAACTTATGAAGCTATCCACCGCCACTGCAACATGAGTTTGATTCCCGGCCATGGAGCTATCCACATAGCCCAGTAGACCTCTCCTGTCTTGCCTGCTGCTCCCCTCAGCAGTGTATTTCAGTAGATTTGCCTGTTCTGCTCCCCACTCTGTCTCTGGTGAATCCTCTCACCACCTGCATCTCTGTCCTGTACCCCAGTTCCTGTATGCATAAATAAATAAATCTTTAAAAATTTGTGAATCATTTATTCTTGGGGGATCTTAATTACAGCTATAGCAATGGTCAGAACTATATCCTGGAACTATCTTGTTCCTGTGACTTTGAAGAGTACGGTCTAGAGGATTCCCTGTATAATGTGCCTCTATAATGAGTGAAAGTATCTGGGACATATGCTGTATTGTCTTCCTCTAACAGGGTATTACCCAATGGATCATCTTGAACAATGCACATTGAAATATCTCTTAAAATATACTGTGGTGATGGTTGCATGATTCTGTAAGCATAATAAAAACAAGTGAATTGTCCACTTCAAATTCACTGTTTGTATGATATGTGAATTACAGTCTCAATAAAGCTGTTACTAATTATAATTAGTCTTTTTCCTGGTCCCTTATTTAGGTTTTCTAAATTCCTGCTATGAGTGAGACCGTCTAGTATTTTTCTTTTTCTTTCTGGCTTATTTCACTGAGCATGATCCCTTCCAGCTCCATCCATGTTGCTGCAAATTGCATCAATTTATCTTTTTTGATTGCTGAGTAATATTCCATAAAACAAAAAGAAACAAACAAAAAAACTATCTCTTACTTAAATATGGTGACATATGACTGAGTGAAAAAAAGGCAGAGCTCTAAGTGCCAAAGTTATAGGTTTCACTGTCCCTATAAATGTTGCATATTGTCATATCTTATTTTATATTTATAGGCAAACCAAAAGATCTCTAAGATGGCAAGAAGATCTCAAGACAATAGAGGTTTATTTTCTCCATAAATCGTTTCATTTAAAATGGAGAAGGTGAAAGAGAGGGGGTGAATAAGGAAGAAGAGGAAGAATAATATCAATAATATATATAGATTCTCGTAAGAGTTATCTTTTTGAAGAAAGTTGGTTGAATATAAAAAAGGTAAAGGAAATATTCTGGTCAAATTCTTCCTCATGTACCTCCAATACTTTATTTAGGGCGGGTACAACCTGAGAACCCACACTTTAAACAGCTCTAGAACTTTCCTAGTTCCAGCCACTGTTGTGCTGCAGGTGGCCCTCTCCCATGTGTCACATGAGCCAAAAGCTAACGGAGTGGGGCTGCAAACAGGAAGCAAGTGCTCCTTAAAATGCCACCTATCCTGATTCTGTTGAATCTGCATTTATAACAATGCATACTGCAAAGGAGGCTCATTTGATCAGAAAGATAATACAGACCAATGCATTCAAAATAATCAAGGTCTTGGTTTAAAGGCAAGTTTAGGCTAACCAGAAGGAAAGTGAAAGCTTGTTGCATCTCAGAGTTGATAGCAAGGAAAAGGGACTGTGAGCATATGTGGGCATCTGCCCCTAATTTTAGGACAGCAAGTTTAAAAATCTTAGCTGGGAGATCCTTGCTAAAATCTTGGAGAGGTAATTCAGGAAAGAAGAGTTCCCAGCAGATTTTCTGCAGACATTCTTTTCTTTCTGAGAAAGAAAAAGGGCATTACCAAAGGAAATACAAATGGGCTTATACATGGGGGGAGCTCTCTGGAGAAGCTCAATTTAAGCTTTGGAAGAAAGATGAATAAATAGACAATTACGAACCTAAAAAAACACCTGTGAAGCGTGTAGTTAACAGAGGCTCAAGATGCCACAGAAAAAATAAGGTGAGGTTGGTGATGTTCAATCAAAAAAGAAACAAGAAGAATAACAGTTTGGGGGAAGGAGCATAATGTTCACAGAAAAAAAAAAAAAAAGTTAAAAAGGAGCCCAAATCAACATGGAAGCTGGCTTCTCTCTCTCATAATAAAGACAATGGCCTTCATATAGGTCAGAGTAAACAAAGCATGAAGATGTTGCTGGGAGGCAGGGGAGAGTGGGGACTCCACCACTTTCACTGATTTCTAATTCTCTCACTTAGATAACTCTCATCCCAGAGCACCAAAGGAAGTGACATGTCCCTTTTTGAAACCACATGGATGGAGGTGGCATTCTTGTGACTATAACATTCCCACTACAATATACAGTGTCACATTATATATATTGCGCATGTGTGTTTGTGTGTGTGTGTTTTCTGTAGCTCTTTTGGTATTCTCAGTCTTGTGGGATACACAGGCAATTACCACTGCTCTCATTACACAATGAAGCTCAGAATTTAAGTGACTTGCTCAAAGTTGTCGAGCCCATGGGGAACAGGACCAGATCTAGTCCCGGACATCTGACTTGGTTGGGGCCACAGCTCTTTTCACTAACCAGTGTACCTTTTTACTACATCGTGAACAAAGAACTGATAAAATTCAAGTTATGTAATATTAACATCGGCATTAAGTGCATCTGTAGTGAGATGAATATTGTTAACCAGCAAGTGCAACTCATATATCTATCCACTGTGGTAAGGTTCTGGCTGTTCAATCTTCAAATCCCATTTCATTCTCACACCATCCCCAGGAGGGAGCTATAGATGAGGGCCCAGGGCATTAATTTTCCTGGCACCAGTGACTGAGATAGCAGAGATTTTAATATATCGAAATTTGTTCTAGCTCTGAACTCCACACTCATCCTACTGCAACTGGTGAAACCTTCACATCTTAAGAAACTTTAATCTGCTATACAAAATTAATCAGAGATAACTGTAGAGCATAGGTGAAATGTCATAATAGAACATATTTACTACTTTACTTTAGTGTGGCATGTATCCAAAGAACATTCATCCTTTGCTGCAAGCCTTAATAGTAACTGTGCAATTGCGCAGAGAAATGAACAAGACTAGATGCTATTTTCCTACATGCTCTTTTAATCTATTGATGTAGGTGCCAGATTAGTTCCTACTATTCCCCGTGCTTCCAAACAGTGGGAAGAGTCGGGTTTTAAGAGATTTAAACTCATTTCTGTAAAACCAAATAAACATATCAATTCCCTGCAACTCTCTCCTGTGCCCCTCTTTTGATCAGATGTAGCAAATTTTAATTCCTCTAGAGATCAGGCAGGTATCTCAGTGAGCAAAGAGGTAGGTAATGCATATGCATATATGGTATGAGCAGTTAAACAGTGGAGAGGTGAAGAGAGGACAGCAGAAACAGGAACTATTTGGCGCCAATGATTGGAACCATGTGTGATCTTGCAATTTTGAGAGAAAACAGAAGTTCAGAATACTAGTATACTCCTGACCATTAACAGTAAAATGTTAGTCCAAGTTTGTTTATTTTAAGAGCACTATGTGGTCACCTGTTCTTAACCTTAGTTAATGCACTGTCATCCTTTGAATGTTGGTTTGGTATGCTAAATTCTGCAGAGTTATTTTCATAAGGGTAATGTCACCCTGAGGATGAGTGAGTCAGAAGGTCCATTAACGCCTTAAATACCACAGGTGCTCTTTTTTAGCTAGCCTAGATGGATTCCTGGATTAAAGCCTTGCAAGGTAGAGCTCCTCATTCATGAAGGGTTCACAAAAAAAATTTCATTTCTTTCCCATAGCGATTAGACCCCAAGCAGTTGCTTACCCGTTTGTCAATGTCATTGTGTTGGAGCTGCACAAAGCGAGCGCTGATGGCTGCAATGTAACTCTGCTGATTGGAGAACGCTACACGGCCAGCACCTTTGGGGTACTTCAGCTCTGGGTCCGTATCAATGCCAGCGTAGCAGACACCACCATATAAACGGTCCATGATCATTGCCAACTCAACTGTAAGAAAATAAAAATGATTCTGTATAAACGTTTAGAAGGTACTTCTGCCCAGGAAAAGCAAGAACTACTTAAGGATCATGCAGTATGATTTAAAAAAGGAAAACCCATGTTAAGTACCATGAAGAGTGTCCATACCAGTCTTAAAACTCAAGTGGGGAAGCTTCTCATAGGATATTAAAAAATAAAATGAAAAAAAAAATAAGAATTTACAAACACAACTGAATGTACACAATCAGAAATTCAGCTACAGTATAGAAGGAATGATTCATCAGTAATCTTCCTGTTTTAATTTCTAACTGCTTAGTCCACTGGAGTGGGTCCCAGGCAGGCAAAGCATTTCACAGTGCCCTAACAAGTTAATAAGAAACAGCCCTACTTACTGACCTCTTAAACTGAAAGCAATTACCAAAGTCACACTGCTATATTAATTTTAGGCACAGAGAGGATTAACTCTGTTTTAAATAGAGGCAATATCTTTACAGCCTTATAGTAAGTATCTATAAACTTTTTTAAAATAAATATTTTTAGAGTATATTCTATCCCAACTGAAAAATCTCCACTCTAACCTCTCACACTAAATTCTAAATAATAATATTAGTAATAATTCCGACAATGAACATTTACTGAGCACTTACAATGTGCTGGGAAATACTAAAATGCTACAAAAGCAGGAAAAATACAAACAATCTGCATTATGCTATAAATCCAAAGGTCTGGCCTGCATTCCTTGTCATATTTCTTCTAATCCTCACCAGAAAGGTACAATGGAGAGACATGTAGCAGTTACTTACCTGGGTCCAAACTGCCTGAAGGTAATTGTTTACTTGATACTGGGTGGCACCTTCTCCAGGCATGACCATTCCTTTCAGGCCACTCACATGGTTTAAGTCCAAAAGACTTAACCCTACCCCTGGGGAATAACCCAAGAACCCATTCCCTCAAACACCTACATATGGTATTTGGAAAGCAGAAGATAAGGAAAATAGATGATAATCTAGGCCACAGCCAGTGTCCAGAGACCATCACACACTAGAGCTCCACAGGAATCAGTATCTGGGGAGAAGGAAAGCAGCACAACGTGGTGAGATGAAGGAAGAACTTTGCAGCAGATACAAGGGTGAAAGGGCTAAATGGTATATGAACTCCACTGGATTTCTACAAGCAGAAGGAAATCAAAGACTACCGTAATTGAAGCTGTAGTTAAAGCTGCTGAGGTAGTAAGAAAAGCTATTTTGCCATAACAGAAAGGCTGTCTTTCTACTTAGTATCTTCAAATTTTCTTCCTAAACCTGGATGCCTAATATTAGTGATTGTTTTCTAAGTACCTATATTCAATAGGGAAGAATGACCTGCAACCAACAGGTAAGTTTCAGAAGGTGAGAAAATAATTCAGCAATAACTAAACCCAAGAATAAGTGCTTCTATTAGAACAGCAGGAAGCCATCCCAACTATTCCATTATGGTCAGAATTCCTGAGTCACACCAGGAATTATACTGCTGATTAGAGCCCAAACAGACCCTAACTGTAGTCTTGGGGTAGGATCCAGGAATCACAGTTATTCAAATACTGGAGTAAGGATCATGCACATACCCTGAATCTCAGAGTTCAGTGATTCCTTACACTTCATCCCAACCACCTTAGGAAGCTTGAGTACCTCCTCATAAGGCCAATGTTATTTCACTAACAGAGATCAAGAACTGAAGTTAAGAGTTAATTAACTGCAGACACTAATGAATTTCTCTTATTGGTCAAATAGTCTTAGTAAAATAAGTAACATTAGAGCCTGTAAATTAAAGTAACTTCCAAAGACCTAGCTTCCTCTGGAACAGAATAAGAGAGTGAACACTCCTTCAGGTTGGTGAATGACCAGGAAAAGAATGCTGGCAAGTGACTGGATGGCGCTTCTCCTTTATCGTAGGAAGGATTCAGGAAGTGCCTGAATTAGAAAAAAGGTATTCCAGTTGCAAGCTTGAAGCTCCAGTTGAGGAGAGTTGCTAAATCACAGGTTCTTCTGTAGTAGTCTCCAAAGGAATTTTAGGGATCCTTGGATGCCAAAGAAGGCACTTTCACAAGCACGAACATTCCATTACTTTGTGAATCTAGCTGCTGGAAAACCATCTTTGCATGCCAAAAATTAGGTCATGGCTGATGCTGTTGGCAGTTAGGTAGTTTTGATAGGAAACAGAAACCGTTACGTACTTATGCTTTTAGGAAAACTAATTATAAATAAATCATTTCCACTTAAAGCATATATACAGTCATTTTCTTGGCCACCAAAAGGTCTGCACACATTTGAGCCAATAAAGTATCACTCGAGTGAAGTGTAATTTGTTGAGAAGCTGAAAGAAACCAAGATGTAAAAAGGAAGAGATGAACATCTCTCTACCATAAGCTAATTTTAAATACAGAAGGTCTAATACTGTGATCACCCTTGAAGAAAGATAATGATCAAACAGCTACTGTTTGTATTTGGTCTTTTTTTCAACCAGCAAGTCTACATTCAAAGCATACCTCCTGCAGGCTAATCTCTTGGTGGGATTAAACACCAGAGGATATAACTTAAGTACTTACTAAACAGTTTCTAATTATTCAGAAAAGTAACCACTTGGTAAAAACAGCATTAAAAAGAGAAAAGACTAAATATTTCATCTACTATATAGGTAACAGAAACACAGAGTAATAAGCCTTCCTCAAATCTTATGTCTCAGAATTTTTTTAGATATAGAAGATATAAATTCACCTACAGATGTCAGAATGTACAACTACTTTCAGAGAAGAGATTTTAAAGGATTATTTAAAGTATCATCAGCTAATATAGGAAAATCCCACATAAATCCCTTTCTTTTGTGGGGAGGGAAGCCGAGCAGAGAAGAGGGCTCCCATTTTTTACTATTTGAGAGGAGAGGAGAAAAGTAGAAGAAAATCAGCAAGGATCTGGCAGACTAGAACCTTCCGTATCTTATGACCTATATACTGAGATCTCAACTCTGCTCATGAAGTCATAGCCTTTGGATCAAGAATGTGTCTTATACAATAAACATAGTCAAACCACATTCTATGATATCAAATTCTTATTCTGAGACTATGACAGTGATCCTCATTCTAAACTGTCCTGTGTAGAGGACTGAGGGGTAGCTCCCAGGGGCATGTTTCTAACATGTAACCTCAGGAAGATGTGTCTACCGGAGTAAGACACACAGATGAAGGAGGCTATCAGTCAGATGGATGACAGGTATAATAGAGTCCATGAGGAAGTCAGGAGTCTCCAAACCACTTTTTATTTTTTCCCTCCTATTCAGTGTTCACATGGTCTGTCTGGTCACCACAGGGGTGGGAAATTGCAGGTCTGGCAGTTATAACCAAGGGCAGTCTGTATTCTGGATAAGACACTGTTTTTAAGACAATTCAAGTTGTCTCATGAACAATTGTTCTATGGAAACAGCAACACTACTTTGAGGCAACCTACACATTGGCTCCTGTGATGAGTTCTACTGTGTCACAGACTGCAGAGGGAAAGGATATTGCAGTTGTGTGTAGCATATAGCATTCCCGTGAGTTCCTCTGGGTTATGATTTTGTGTATGAAGTTGAATCTGAACTGCAGTTACTGTTCCCTATATTTGTTTCTGATTCTTCACAGAGACCTGAAGGGACTTTAGCTCACCAGAGAGGAAATCATGTTGAATCCCCCACCCCCAGAGTGCTGATTCTATCAAAGTCATTCATAACACAATGTCTAAGTCTGAGGTAGCCCCAGAATCAAATGGGGTGGAGCAGGAAAGACAGAAATATTAATACATTTATCTTTCCAATTCTAAATTGTGAATCCAGAAGCCATATTTCTTCTCTTTGGAAATAACAAAACAGACAGCAAAGAGGCATAAGGGCACCTAAGGATGAAGAAGAAGTTTGAACTTTTGAAAGAAAAGAAGATGAAATGTGAACTGGACATTCTAGATTACCACAAATGAGGAGCTGATTTACAAGGGTAGTTCATTTACCTAAAAAAAAAAAAAAAAAAAAAAAGTGGAAAAAATGTGCTCATAAGCTTACACTGGGCATCCAAATCTTGGGAAATTAAGAATATTTTCAAATAAATGGTATGAACAACCAACTAAACCAGAGAGAAAGCAGTGCTTAATTTGATGAAATCAGATTGGTAGCTAGTTGGCTATTACTAACAGTTAACAGTCTGAGTTAACAGATCTAAGACAAAATCTCAGATCTCAGCTTGATAAAGCAGTTTCCTTCTATAGAAAGAGATCCAAATTTGAAGTCTGGAGACAGAGTTTGAATCTTAGCTTTTTTTTTTTTTTTTAGACTTACTATGGCCTTAAACTAATCAATCCCTTTGAATTCTGTTTCCTTATTTCTAAAATGAAAAGTCTATCAGCTATAACCTCACACTTTATTATGAGAATTAAACATATATAAGAGCTCTGAGCACCCTGCTGAGCACAGAGTGGTGCTCACATGTTTAGCTTTGTGCAAGGGTTGTTTTTTCCTCTATTCATACATCTTTACCTAACATTAACTTGGCCTGGTTTCTGCTCCATAAGCACCTGTTTATTCCAGTCTTACTTTGGCTTTATGCTAATGTTACTCAACCTGTCACTGATATGGCAAAGTTTAATATCAGTTGAGGGCGAGGGAAAACAACCACATGCTTACATTAGAAAATTCTTATCCACAAGGACAACACAGTTAATCAAGTCAGTGTGTCAAATCTAGAGTTTATCTGGGACAACTCATATTGAACTTGAGACTTGATGAAAGAAAAAATTTCCACTCTTGAGAAACTTAATATAAGAGATCTCTGCCTGTCACCACTTCACAGAACAAAAAAAGGATATGGTTATAATATTCCTATTTCCAAAGCCACAAATCAGGATGTGATTCCTAAAGCCCATCCTTCATAACAATCGGGGAAAGGACAGAGAAGGAAACTTCAGAATCCATCAGAGAATAGCAGCAGGGGAGCAAAAGACAGAAAAGAATTTACAAGGGGCAACCCAAAGATGATGGGCAAATGGTAGGTTCCATGGACTCAGATGAGCAATGTCTCAGATCTGCTTTTCATGACCTGGCTAGATAAACTGTTGGAAGGAAGTTGTGAAATGGAACAGCTCACATGCCTCTAATCAGAGGGGAAGACCATGGGTTTTTCAAAACCAGCCAAAGTTGGGAGGGGCTGGCTTCTGAAGCTTGATCGCTGAGGCATACCTCAAAGCAGCTATCTAAGCTGTGAGGAAGAGTCAGAGAAATATTCATATTTATAAATGGGGAGAGAATACAGGGACCAGAAGCTTTCTCTACTGTTTCCCGGTGGTCTCCTCATAACCCCCAAGCCAAACATTTATTTCCTTTCAGAGTAAAGAGATGCATTATGGACAGGTCCTAATGCCATAGGAATACACAACAGGGCTATTTCTATATTGAGAATCAGGAAGACATGTTGCTTACAATACTTGAATGAAGTTCAGTGGCAACAAGCACCTGCACTACCAGGTGACGGTAGGGTGAAGAACCAGAGAGACTGCTCATTTCATTGTACTAGCTCTGAAGAATATGTAAACTTTAGCCACTTGGTGGCATGGTTAGTCTGCCTAGAGCCTTTCCTAGCATGGGATAGGATTAGGTGGGAGCGTAGAGGGAAAATAAGACCTGAGAAACACCAGAAGATTTCAGGCACACAGTCCTTGATTTGCCCCTGTCACTGATGGTGACGGAAGGAAGGGAGAAGAGACAATAGGAATAGCATATTATCTGACTTAAAGAAACCATCAGGTAACCTAACATCTGGATTTTTCATTGATATTTTTCCATTTCTAGGTTAATAGTTCTAGACCTATGATTATCCCCCCAGCCAGAATTTAGAAAAGGAAGGCTTGTCAAACAACCAGAAGGAGCAACTTAAACTCAGTCAGACAGGAATGCTTAAAACAGGTTGCACTGTTCCTTTAGAAGTGTTTGTACATTTTTGTTTGGTAACATAGGGACTACATATAGAATAACTTATTCATGGTAATGATCGTAAAACAGGGAAATAATAAAGGTAGAAAGTCTCACAAGATCCAAAGGAATAACTATTAAGTGATAACATTTTAGTCACTGTGACATGTTAAAGGCCAATTTTTTGCTCAGGATGAAGAAAAAATCCATTTGGACACCTAAAATGTTACTTGCTGAATATAGTCGTCCATATTTGGTCTAGGATCATCATGAATACAGTGCCTGAAATTTTCAGAATTCCATGAACAGAACATCCCTGTGGAAATAATTAAAAATGTCCTGGAATATTTCAAAACCAAATTTGAGAATAGAGTATAATTTAGCATCCAATTAATTCAGAGTTAGCATCCTCTGAATAGATTTCTCATTTTCTTCTGTTCTGAAATCTCTGACTTTCTACAGAGGATGAACTATCATAAAATAGTGGATGGTTTATTCAGTCTGACATGATGCACACTTGCTCAGTGCCAATAATAGAGTGGATGCTCAATAAATGTTAACTATTCAGTTGAACTGGTCTGTAGTCAATTTAAAATTGTCTAGCAAAGTCAAGATGGATTACTTTGACAATGATCTATTCCTAGGCAAACGCCAATTCACAAAGATCAGCATGTTCCAGAGAAACGTAATTCTATGCACATGCATATAAGCTGCAGATGTTGACTTTTTGTCTAGATGGCCTCCAATCTGGAAGTTTGGGGATAAGGAGTAAAATTCTGAAATGCAAATACAGGATGTTTAGCCATCTAAAAACTAGCTACACTTTTAGGAGATGTTGGCAATGGGGGAACATTTCCATCAGACCAAGACTGTATAGTTCTATCCATAAAACTGCAGAAACAAGACAATTTAAAAACAAAAAAATTTAACCTAGCTTTAAAAAAATAAACATCTAAAAGAATTTCAAAAGTTATAAAAGGAATAGTATCTAACAGAGAATACAAAATCCCATTTCTGACTAGATAACTAAACATAATTCTTGTTTAATTCTAGAACTTGCAACATTCTGCAGATATAGAATGTTAAAGAAAGAACATAATTTGGCATCTTGGATTTCCTGTCCTTAGGTGACAGTATGATTCTATAGTGTGAAAAACAGATCTTCATCTTCATTAACAAGGAAAATGATTCAAATAATTTAAAAAGGCAGAATAAATGGTGAATAATAAAAAAGTGAATTTAGTCTATAAACTATTATTTATAATTTAAAAATAGACATAAGATGTTAAGGCCAGTTCTGCTATTTTTATATGGTGGGGATTTTTCTTACAGAATTTTTTTTCCCTCAGATTCCCAACTAGCAAAAAAAGAGTGGGACTGAAATATTAAAATATTTATTACAGTTAGTTGCAGTAAAGGATGATAGAATACTAGCGATAGGTATATACATTTTTTTAGAATATATATGCAATTAAAAGGATATGAAAGGAGATTTTTTCCCTTCCTACTTCTAAACATAACACTAGTTAGAAAAATTCAGAAATATTCTACAATGCACCCAACCACAATTAAAAAAAAATTTCTTACAAAATTAAAAAAAATTATCTATTAAAAATTACAAGTGTATTTAATTGAGGTTAGATTGGTTTACAACACTGTATACAATTTAGAGGGATAACATCACATTCGTCAAATGTAGGTTACCACACCACACCCACCACAATTTTTTTAAAAGCACAAGCAGTTTAGAAACAAAGGGCTCCATTTGCCCTCATCTCATAATGCTGTTCCTGTTTGAGTTTGCCCCTCCTAGACTTTATTCTTTGGCAGTAGATAATGGGGAGGCATCCCTGTTGCATTGCTCTTTTTCTTTGTTTCAGCACATTTTTCCATTAGAATGAAAATAAGATCCAAAGATATCTGAATTTCTGAAATAGTGTAAAATTACAAGTGCCACACTCATAATTCATATGTTTAAAAATTGAGACTTGAGAATCTATTGTTACATAGTCAAAAGTTATTTTTAGGAATAGACTGGAGATTAATAAATAAGTTAAAAATATTGAGGAACTTTCAGAATTAAGAAGCCAAAGTCATAGAGCTAGGGAGCCATAGGATATATGTTGTAATTCTATTTTCACAACTTGATTTTAATGATCTCTGCTTTTTGTTTTACTTTTTAGGTTACTTACAAGCAAGACAGACAACGTTGCATCTGCAACTACAGTGGCATCAGTAACCTTGTTTTTTTCCTCTTGTTTTTTAAAAACTCAATTATTTTAAGCACTTAAAGATGTAATTCTTACAAATAATTTTATTATATTCTACTGGCAATAACATTATCCACAGCAGATTAGATTTGTCTTTAGCTTTCAATATCAGTTTAGCATCACTTTAAATGCCTCAGTCAGTGATGATTCTGCCATACCCTGGCAGGAGTAATTACTTCATCACTGGAAAGGGACTTAAAATAAAAACAGGGAGGCTTTATAAAATCATAGTAAAGATTCTGAAATATTTCATTTTTCAAAGTGCACAAGAACAAATAGGAACCAGTTTCCCTTGGGAGTAGTTCAGCTTGATTTCCAGTGACAGAAATGCCACCAGTGGTTTGGTGCATTACTGAGTGGGCCTGCAGCTGTGCTGGACAGATCTGTCATAGGGGCACTTCTGTTCTGTCATATGTAACAATGCTAACTGGCATTGTGCACTCTGCCAAATATGTTGTTGTTATTATATTAAAAAATACGTGGTTGAATAGGAAAGCACTAAATAGAATTCATCCATCTGAAATCAACAGTTTAGTGAAATTCACTCTTGCACCATTAAGAAATAAAAGCATTTTGAGGAGAAAGCATTTAATCCTGAAAAAAGCTCAGCAAAACGGACATGAGAGCCTTCTTTTTAATAACTGTGTATAGCTGATCAGAAACCCAGAAAATATTGAAGACTAAATGCATTGGGGACTTTGTTGTTCGTTTTGTTTTGTGGTGTTACTATTTCCACTCACCAGCTCGAAGGGGTCGTGGAACTCCCCCAACAAAGATAGTTTTTCTGGGGTCCAAAGGCTGAGAACCATCCATTACAAAGTCACTGTCACTTAGGTTCCATGGTCGAATTTGCACCTGAAAAAAAGTCGTTTACTTGGTCCTTACTTCATTTCCATCAACCCCAAATGAGTATAAGGTGACTAAAGACAAACCCACTGATTTGTGCATTTTCCAACATACACAACCCAAACAATATTCAGTTATTAGTTAATGTAATCTGTGTTAAGTGCCTTTCAATGGAACTCTTGGGGAATGTACTTATAGGCTCTATACTCAACACTCTAGACATATACCATGAAACCTTCAGAAACCACCTGTGGTTTCAAAAGAAAAGGCAGTCTTTTAGAGGTAGAGTCTGGGTTTTGAATCAGATCCATTTTAATACATGACAGACTATCTTTAACCTGTCACAGTTACAGCACTTAGCTTTCTAACAGCCCACCTATAGAGAGGGAACAGGAACATTAGAAATGTTTTCTAAAAATTATCTGTATGTCTGGCTTTTAAATTCTTTTCATCCCCTAAAGTTAAAACATTTCTCTTTCAGCAATATCATTTAACATAGATTAACACTCATTAAGTTAGCATGGAATTACCAGTGATAGATATCAAACACTTTGAAGCCCACAGCATTATCTACTTTTGATTTATTTCATTTTCCTATGAGTCTGGTTAAATAAAAGCAAGTCTAGAGATTGAAGCAAATTTTCACTGAGTAGAAAAAGAAATCTTTGTGGCATCTCCGTCTCTATTTGGAAATTTGTCTTCACGAGGACTCTGAATTCCTACCCGTAGTTTGCCATTTTATATAATAAAAAATAAGGTATTCCATCAGAATCGTAACCTTAAACCATACCCCTTTAAGTCCATAAGTGAATTATCAAAGAATAGCCTAAAGAAAAATAAAACAAAAACACCCAAAATACCCTCCCATACTGAAAGGATAAGTTTCACCCTGAAAACCAGTCACACAGCCTGTCACATGCTCTGGGAAGTAGACTAGGTGCAGAAGCAAAGAAACCAGTGTCTATCCTTAAGGATCATCCCTCTGCCTTTTCCCTTCAATGATTAGGGTAAGAAACAAAGCAGTTAAATGTTCATTTCCTTAGGACCAGCAAAATTCTTCATTTTCTCCAATCCTCAACCATTAACACTTAATGTAAGGAAACACGAGATCATTTTTCACGTGGCTTAGCTTATAACAGGAGCACTCCTATTTGAAAGGTTATATCTCTAATTATACTTTCAAAACACCTTGAATCAATTCTAAAACTGGCACTGCTCAGTTAGAAGGTCTACAAATTCCTTATGATTGCTACAAAATTTACCATCACCTAACTTTTTGCCTTTTATGACACTGTTGCCTTCCCGTTAGCCAGAAACCATAAAATCTCCATTTAGACCTGAAAACTTGGACCTGTTTACAATTCTGTTATAATACTCAGTCATTTGTGCTTCCTTTTTTGCATGAAAAAAGAAAAAAAACCCAGAACTCCTAATTCTTCCCTTATAAAATTTGGTCTATTTGACTAAATTTTCAATTAATTCCTTTGACATTTACCACAAAGGTAAATTAATATCATAAAGCACCACTTAAAAATTTCTTCATAAAGTTTAATTTTTAATTAAAAATAGGATAATTTTCTGATTCTGTGAGGATAAAGATTCTAACATCACCAATATTTTTATTTTTATTTTTATTGTATTTATTTATTTTTTTGTGGGACTCTTGCAGGCGGCCGGGGAACGAACCGGTACTGCAGAAGCTGCGGGCAGCTTCGCAACCCAGCGCTCAACCAATGCGCCACCAGGGGAGGCCCCACCAATATTTTTAAAAGAGGAATTTATCTACAATGAGCCCTTTCTTCTTCTAGTCTCATCCCTTATACAGTAGTTAAGGAGTTTCAGGACCTGGTAAGGTAAGTCTGATAGAGGATCATCACTTTGTTTCATAAATGAAAACAATCCCTGAGTGGTCTGGTTTCATTTAATCAGATGCATGGAACATGAAGCCTTCGATGACGGCTATAGATTATTGCTGTCCAAAAGAACTCTGCAGAAGGGTGCGAACCCTCGTGCTAAAAGTCTCATTACATTCTCCTCTCTCCTTCTCTACCACCACCCACCCTCAATTCATCACATCACCCAACCCACCCCCTTACCCTAGTATTGGCATTATAGACTAGGTAAAAATACAGGAAGAAGACTCTAGAGAAAAGTAATGATTAACCCTATTCACAAAACCCACACTTCCCAGCTGCCACCAGAAAACAGCTGCTTAGAGCTCCGTACCACTGCAGAATCAGAAAAATGTCAACACAGGCAACATTAGCACACTCTACACTAAGCAAAAAGGAACGCTGAGGCACTGTTTGTACTAATAAGTTCCTCTCACAGTCTGTGTTTCTCTCTGAAATATAAACTCACTCTCACATAGACATGTTCTCCATCTTCTAAGGTTTATTCTCAGACCTCATGGCCTGATATTCATGTTCTATCTTTTTGACTTCCTCTTTGAATATATTTTCTAGTCCTGATTTGTGTATGTGTTTTTATTTTATAATATTATACTTTTCAAGCTGACTCAAATATTTTGTAGAAAGATAGAATATAACCCACATGGCACAGCAGACTTCTGTCTCGCCGGCTGTTGCCCTCAGCAGTATATTTCAGTCAGTCCGCCTGTTCTGCTCCCCACTCTGTCTCTGGTGAATTCTCCCACCCCAGCACCTCTGGCCAACATACATCCCAGTCTTGTATGCATAAGTAAATAAATCTTAAAAAAAAATCTGTTTCTTTAATAATTATTTTTGAGAATGAAAGAAATTAGAACTCTGTCCTAATTCAATATAATTTTCCCCTGGCAAAACAACTCTTACAAATACAGGGATCATTGTGTGTTTGTGAAACAACTCTTCTAGTATGTTGCCAAACAGGCCATACTCTGGGCAACACCCTGAGGACAAGTATAGAGATGCCACCAGAAATGGCGAAGATTCCTTTAAATGAGTATGACAAGATTCCCAGAGCAACCTGACAACATTCACTTGTAAAGGTGACTCTAGGAAGTGGCTGTGCCAGTTGGGCACCTTTGCTCACCAGTCCTTTGGACGTGTTATGTCCTAACAGAAGGACAAAACCAAATGCCTGTAGGGCCAACACAGTTGGCATAAATGTGTCAAGTCTCCAGAACAAAATCTTTTTTTTTTTTTTTTTTTTTTTTTAAAGGAAATCTTGCTTTTTTTTTTTTTTTTTTTTTTTTTTTTAATAGAGGCATGCTTTATTTATTTGTTTGCTGGTTTGTTTGTTTTGTTTATACATGCACTGGGTACAGTCAGAAGCGCGGGAGGGTGAGAGAATTCACCAGAGCCAGAGCGGGGAGCAGAGCAGGCAGAAGGACCGTAGCACACTGCCGAGGGGAGCAGCGGGCGGCAGGAGAGGTCTGCACGCCATGTGGGACCCTCCTCCGGTGGCCGGGGAGCAGCCGGGGATCGAACCGGCGCCGCAGAGGCCGTGCGCAGTTTCGCAACCCAGCGCTCAACCGCTGCGCCACCGGGGAGGCCCTGAACAAAATCTTTTTTTAAGGATAAAGGCAAAAGCCTTTATTTATAACAGTTAGTAGGCAGTCAGTGACAACACCAGAGTAAACCACTCCTTTTAAAGGAAGACATTTCTCAGCTCTAGCAAGTTATCATTTGTGAATGTGTTGTCAGACTTCCCATTTTTCAAGAGTAGTTAGAAATTCAGATTTTTACACGAAGCTTCAAAATTTTAAAATGTTGAGAACAAATTAAAATCACTGTATAGGCTAAACAAAACTATCTGCAGGCCAGATCTACCCTGCGGGCCCCCGTCTGTAATCTCCGGCTTACATGGTTAAGCTACCACACAGTTCACAATGGAATGTTGTGTTCCATAAGCCCTCATGATCGAAAATACAAAAATCACTTCTCTTCGGTTTCCTTTTAACCAAGCATTCCTCTGGAAGCTCTGGTCAGGACCATAAAACCTACTTTTGGCTGAATCACTTGTCTTCTAAATTCTTATGTTGTGAATTAATAGGCTACATCGTATAATTGCTTATCTCCAAAAGCAAACTCTTTTAAGGATAAGGGCGAAAACCAAACAGAAAACTTGATAGTATAAATATACCAATTTGTAATATCAGCCTTCAAGAAATCTAAACCAATATAACATTAATGATATTCTTAGTACTGAATGTACTAGTTTTCCTTTTCAAGGTTTCCTGAAGTATATGTGATAAAGTTCAGGTACCTGTGGTTGTTCTGCCAGTCAGTTTGGAAAAAGTTACAGACTTTCTCTCCTTTCTTGGAGCTTCATGGCACCCACTGTTGCATATTAATTAAAAACTTTAAGAAAGTTCTACAGTAAAGAAATCTATTCAAATGTTGTTTAACCCAATATTTCCAAAATTACTTCCACGAAACTGATTTTTTTTTTTGCATAACATCTATTAATATTCACACTTTGGATAACACTGCACCACTGTGCTTTACTCTTGATAGGTATATAACTATAGCACAACAAAGTTAAACTGAAGAAAGTGTTGTAGAAACGTCATTCCAATTTTGGCCTTCTCACTTATTTCTTGGTATTGCTTGAAAAGGTTGCTTCTTAAGACATTATCTCTAAATGGTGAAAATTATAGTAAAATCAAATAAATAAATGTTAAAAGAATTGAAGGTTTTCTGACTGAACTGCACAAAGGAGATGTTACTGAACCAGTCTGACTACATTGTTACCTGTGAAGAATATCTAATTATAGTTCTATATAAAAAAGTTTCCACCTAAACCAAAAGTCACTAACACGGATAAGATTAAGTCAAGTATAATTATAATAAAGAAAAAATCAAAATCAACAAGCAACTATAAACCAGAGACATTATGGGGGTTGAGGGGGTAGGGAGAGGAGGGATTGGGGTCAAAATAAGGGGAGTGCAATTGTATGGGGAATATAACCAAGATGAAAATGCATACATTGTGCAAAAATTAAAAATGATGCAAGAAATCTATTAAATAAATAAATAAAAAGATTAAGTTAAGTGCTAGGGGAAAAAATTAAGAAATGCAATATGGGTCACTTGTTTTGATAGGAAACTACAAGATAACATCATTTCCTAAAAAAGAAAATTTCACTGAAAATTTGCAAAAGCCTCTAAGTTAAAATTAAATATAAAATGTACTTTATTGCATAGTGTAAATAATCCTTTAATAATAGGATAAGAGAAAACAGTGTTGGTAAGAACAGTTTTTAACACAGACCTCAGGGCTTCAAGTTTCAGAACATGATCAAGCCTCCCTGTAGCTCTAGGTTAGGCCACAATTTAGTATTTAGACCTTCATCTACTAATAAATGTCATCCTGAGTTCCCTATACTTCATTCATCCTTGTCTGGTTACTTCCCTAGGTTACAAACATCCAACTACACATGGCTTTCTTTCCACCTGTTCATCTCAAGGCTGCCACATAAAGCCAGCTAACTGTTAAGAGTCAATAGTACAATCTGAGTAGTGAGCTGAGGAAACTACCTGGCCCCCAACCCCACCCTATTGCTTGTTCTCTTTCCCATACAGCACACAGCTCAGAGTTCAGACTTACTCCTCTTCCATTTCCTTTTTCCTCTTTCAAGCTCCTACTCAAGCTCTTCAGGAAAAGTCTCCATTTTTCGCTAATTGTGCAATCTTTTCAATCTACGTGTATCAAAAAACAATACTGCAAAACCACCGGGTCTGTTCTCCCCAACAAGAGCAGCATCCCAGTTCTGACAGCCAGGATGAGTCAGCTAAACCTAGGTCCGCTGACATACCATTGCAACAGCTCAGCTACAGTGGTAATGAACTCAGGTCTACCTCAGCTGTCAGCAGTTCTATTTTAAGCATCACAGACCTCACAGAATGATGGGAGTGGCCCACAGTATCACAAACAAACTGGTGTGTGGTTTGTGAGGCACCTTTATCTCTTCGATGGTATCAGGGGTTGTTTTATTATTATTAACCACGAAAACTAGCAGCCACAACAGCAAAAATTGTGGTTTGGACTCTTCAAAGTACACTCATATTTGGTATCTCATTTCAACCTAACTTTTACCACAAAGCTTCCTATGAAACTAGTTAGCCAATTTCCAGGCGCTTATAAGACACCGACTGGTTCTCAGGTGCTGCTCTCCACCAATGGTAAGGAGGGGATGCCCTTTCTTTAATTTTTGGGGGTCATGGCCAGAAAGGAACCTAGTTGTTCACCACAGTTTTCGTCTTGATAAGACTTTGGACTCTAGTCAGAGCTCTATTGGGGTCCAAAGTAGAAAATTAATTCTCATACCATTCCTCCCACTCCTTAGATACAAGTAGGTTACAGTTTCCAAAAAGTCTACTCAAAATAGCCAGGATTCTTCCTGAACAGTGAGCCAAAAGTAATGCCGGCAAATTTTCTCCTGCCCTCCAGGATGTCCAGATCCACCACCAGGTTCAGGTAATAGTCTAGGTACAAAAAGGAAACCCCCCTATCTGTATCAAGCTGCATAGTCTTCCTGGTACATGGAAACCACAGGCTTCAGCTCCATTTGGGATCTTCATTTACACTTGAACAATTCAAACAGTACTCTCTATACTGTTTCTCAAAGGCACCCAATGCACTTGTGAGCATGCATAAACTGTGCCCTGAAAATGGCTGTCTACATTCAATATGCTTGACTCAATAAAACCATTATGGATCAAATGCTATAATTAACAATCATATTTATAAAAGGAAGGACAAGAGCACACCTTCCCTCTACAGACTTTCCTAACTACCTCAGGAACATCTGACCACTTTGCCTTCTGAGCGCCCACCACAATTACTCCCTTTAATACTTCTATCATGCCACCTGCAACTCATTAGTTCCCTTACTAGTCACTTGTCTATTTCAAATCGCCATTTGACTCTAGAATCCTTCTACGGCTTAACCTGTATGTCTTTGTGGAGCCCAATCGCCTGGCACAGTGCCCAACCCTTAGTGCATGCTCCGGATTCATCAATGTCTGGTTAACGAAGGTTTTCCTGGGGAGCAGACACTGGTGTTGCAAGAAGATATTCAGCAGTTGCCTTACTAGATTAGTCTCTTCACTGACCTGAGAGCCACCTTTCAGAAGCAGGGAAATAGAGGATGTCCAGTCACCACTGTATGCCCCAGGGCTTGGGCACATATTTGATACTACCAGATGACCCATCCAATCAGTGATCCGAATAACCTAGTGCTCATCATCACTGCTGATGCTTCCATATCACTTAGGAAGCGTGAGCATGATAGATAACTCCCTTTTAATAAAAAAGAAGTAATTAGCACTTTTGGGCACCTACACTACACCACTGTGCTAGGTACCTGACACACTGTCACACTCACACTTAAACCTCATCACGACTGTTAATGCTTCAAAATTATCTCCACTTTAGAGAAAAAGAAACTAAGGCTCAGAAGAGTGAAATCAACTTAAAAGAGAAACTCAGATTTATCTGACCCAAACTCTACATATACTCTTTCCAGTGCAATGATGTTATGTGCAGATAAGATTCCCTGTCTTCCAAGGTTTGCTTCCCAGTACTCTCACGGACATGTCAAAATGCATTTATTTTTATTAGTGAGTGATTAATCTCTTTCTTCTTTCCAAACGGATTGATTCTCAACCATTAAAAAATGACCAATAGACTCTTCTTATGCTAACTAAGAAAACTAACAGAGAAGTTCAGGAAAATGATTTTGCAATGAAATGGCAAAATATTCAGTTATTTTAACTTCCAGGTTCATAGATTTAGGCAATCGTGCTTTGCAGCCAGACAACTTTGTCCAATGTCTACATAAATGTGTATTTTCAGCTCCATGGTACTAAGGCAAGGATGTTGTTACTGGCAGGCTGACCACTAAAACTCTTGAGAGGAATGTACACATAAAAGTTCAAGTTACCTAAGTTTTTCCTGGGATGAAGCCTATTCTTTGAGTGAGTTTCATGGAATACTAATTCCACCAGAATCTTCACAAGTATAATCCCCAAAACAGGTATTTGATTTGCTGGATTAAACAATATCAGGCAAGTTTATTTATTGTACCTTCAGTATACCAACGTTTCCCAATGTGGTTATGGAAACTTTCATTGAAGTAGAAAATGCCTATAAAATGCACAACTTAAGTGCTTAATAAGTGATACCTATTATTATTAGCAAATCCTTCGTCAATCATCCTCTCAACAGACTAGTACTTGACAGAACAAGTGCTCTTCAGAACACACCCTGGAAAACATGACTGTGATCCCTTAAGGGGCACTGGCTATTTCGTACACTAGACACCACTGAGTACCTGGAACAGCAACATCTTTTATACCTCCCTAGAAAAGGAATGACATCTTCCAAAGATTCAAGCACTAAGAAACTCTGGACCCATTTGCAAATTCAGTAACTGGGGGGCTGGGAGGTAAGATTTATTATGCATAGGAGATTTCTCTAATTTTAGATAAAGAATTCCTTCTTTGGGGAATTCCTATAATGGAAGGTACCCAAACCATAAATTTAGTCCAAGGATTCAGGGGACAAGTAAATAAATTAAGGAGTCAAGAGGATCAGAGTGCTGGAGATTTCCAAGGTGGTATAGAGGACACATATAGTATGGCTTGGTCATGAATTAGAAGATGAACACACAAAATCATATTTGATTGAGCTGAGTAAAATTACAGTTGTTGTCTTAGAAGGTAGTAACTTGTGGAAAGTGAAAGAGTCTGAGTAAATATACCAAAAACCCAAACACTGAGTCAGTCAATCAAGGTGTCCTATAGCTCAGCCCCTGCCTATTTTTCCCAATTTAATTACCTCTACTCGTTCATACATTTGTATTCCAGCTATCAGCCTAAATGTCCTCCATTCATACTGCACAATTTCTCATTTCTGTGTTTACACTGTTGCCTTTCCTTCAAAACTCTATTTCCCCACATCTCTACTCTCCTTTAATCCAAACTTTCTTCATACTTCACGCCTAGTTCAAATGACACTTCATTCGAGATTTCTTTCATCATTATAAGGATATATGAACTCTTCACTAACTCATTGCTTATATTCACTGTGTTATTTCTCTTATTTATGTGAGAATCTTTTATGTGGCATGCTCCATAGACTTGTGTATTTATATAGTTGTTTTATATACACATAATACTATTAATATTTTGAACACAGGATTTTATGTCTTTTCATAGTAAGCTTGATCTGTAGTAACTTGTAGTATGGCTTGCCCATGGCAGGCACTCACACACAGTTTGAAGGGCGACTCAGCATTTAAAAAAGATGACTGCATGAGGGCTGGAGAGTTATTAGGTATGATTCATTATGGATGGTACAGTAAACAGAGAAAACTTCAGGGAAGAGATGGCATTTGAGAGGGGTCTTAAAATAAGGTTGGGTATTAGAAATTGAGATGGGAGCAGAAATATTTCAGCTGGGTTCAAAAGAAAAACACAAAAAAGTAAGTTTGGAAAAATGTTAAGTCAGGCTGGGACGATCTTACATCCCAGGCAAAAGGATCTGGATTGTTTTTGTAGTTAAAGAGGAGTAATTAAAAATACTAGTGGTCCCACAGATACATAAATAAGGGTAGGAGATAACAGAATGACAGACTGGGTAGAATTAAAACTTTAGGAATTAAACCAGCCTCTATTACCAGCTTATTTACTTGCAACATTTTTTCAATTTTTTAACTGAATGACCATATTATCTGAGCAATAATCTAAGGAACTAATCCCTACATAAGCACACTTCAGTGTGGTAAAACAGTTTTAAATATATAGCAAAATCAATCTGTCATATTTCAGGATATATAGACATGTCATTGTGCTATAAACTGCAAGGAAGAGGAAGAAGGAATGTTCTCTGATCCTCTTTTCAAGGTGTTTGTTATCCCACATCTCTGGCCAAACTGTTCTAGAATGTGTGTGTCTCTTTCCTCACCTTCTTTGCAAGGTTACTCCTTTTTTCAGCCTCTTTCTGCTACATCCTCTCAGGTTTCTTGCTATATCATTTTGCTCTCTTGAACCTTCAGATTCAGCCCACTTATACATTCAAAAAGTAGAGCCACCTTCTTGAGAGGGACCACTCTCACAATGTCTGCCTGCTTCACAGGAAGCCTGAACAAGGACATAGTTATCCTCTGGATGCCCGGGACATCTCAGCTATGGAACTCCTCTTGCTGGAGGAGGAAAAAAAAAAATCATAGATCTAGACACTTTGCAGTAACTCCTGCTCTTCCCATTCTCTGGGACTGAAGAGTCAATCAGGTGACAAATACTGCTCCTTTTACCATCTTTCAGGGCCAGATCTACACATAGAACAGTCTGAGTGGAGTCATTTTTTTTTTTTAAGATTTATTTATTTACACAAGCACTGGGTACAGTCAGAAGTGCGGGAGGGTGAGAGAATTCACCAGAGCCAGAGCAGGGAGCAGAACAGGTAGACTGACAAAATACACTGCTGAGGGGAGCAGCAGGCGTGGCAGGAGAGGTCTGCGCACCATGTGGGACTCTCACCAGTGGCCGGGGATCGAACCGGCGCTGCAGAGGCTGAGGGTAGCTTTGCAGCCCAGTGCTCAACCTATGCACCATGAGGGAGGCCTAGAGTGGAGTCATTTAATTAAAGTACTCACCGACCAAAAATATCTCCCTAATACTACCTAAAACCCACTAATGAGGAGTTCATTTGAGTTAAAAAAACAAACACGATTTTAGAAAGGGTGAAAGGGGAACTTGATAGCTGGCTCTGTATTAAAAACAGCAACAATCTGATTAACTAAATCCACACAAAGGGAGTTAGGGTTTGATTTGGGCAGGGAAGGATATGGAGGAAGGACAAAGGACAGAAGATCTGTGAGGTCATTTCAGAACATGTTATATTTCAAAAGAGAATTAGCGAGAACTAAACAGAATGAGAGCACAGCGTTCTGAAAGGTAGCCACGCTAAGAAGTAAGGCTCAAAGGCTGACTTTACCTTGAGTTATTGCCAAGGTCCTCATTTACTACCAAATGTTCAACTCAGCTCTCACTTTCTGTGGGAGCATATAAAGTGAGGTGGACTGTATAGAAAAGTGGGTATGGAAGGGTGGTCAAATGAGGCTGGGAGTGGTGTACAGGGAGCTAAAATCAAGAAAGGGACAGTTTCAAAAATGGATTCAAAAGAGCTGGAATCCAAAAGAGAATCTAGAAATATATCAGAATTATAGATATTTGGGGATGCTTCCCATCCTAGGTTTTATTCAAGATGTTTATGCTGGAAATTCTGAGTATGCCTGAGTCAAAGAAATATATGATTGGTAGTCACCATTCAGAATTTACCAAGCTTCAACAAAACTGCCTCAGTTGAGCTCAGAAAATGAAAACTTATTCCTGCAAAATGGCAGAAATTTATAGAAACACAAACAATGAAAGTTACTTTCCTCTTAAACATTTCCAAAACAGATAATTACACTAATTATTTTCAAAAGTCTTTCATGCCAAGGGTAACATACAATTTTGGAGAGAAAACACACAATAGTTATGGTGTTGCCTCCAACCCACTTTCACCTATAAACCAGCACTGTTCATTCCACTCTCGAAAGATGTTCAGTACTGGTGTGGGCTTGCCCTGACCCAGTGCGTTATACTCCTGCTCCTACAGAATCACTGCCATGACTTTTCCAAGGTACACAAGTCCCATCTGCTCAATTCCAGTTTCCTCCTCTCAGTTCGACATCTTTATCTACCATGGGCAGAACAACCTCAGTGTGCACCTTTATCCCTCTGCCTTTTTAGATATAAAAAGATATTGCTAATCCTCTCTAATCCCACTTTAACCCTTCATGGCTCACTCTCATCCCCCCTTTATGGGATATACCAGTGGCAGAATGTCTCTGGAGGTTGACCATTTACGTAGACATCTGACCCTGCCTTAATGAGTACAGTCTTTTTGATCTCATCATTCCAGTGACTAAAAGAATTTATTTTCTTTTCTTATTATTTACTCAGATGAAACACTGAACATTCCCATCTTAGTCATTGCCCATCTCTCTCTCATAAAACACAGCCTCTCCACTCTGCTTAAATTAAGACCAAAGGTAATAGTCGTTCCCTACTCTTTTCTCCTACCTACAATTCCCCCCACCTGCAGAGCTACTTTATCCAACGCTGTCACAGTTGTTACAAAAATTTGGCAATGGTCCCAGAATTAGAAAATTACAGAGGCACTTTCATACTTGCTAAAATCCTAGCTTATTCTGCATCAGTTATTCTACTATGACTCAATATCCCCATTCTTTAGTAACTCTCTCTTTGGCTTTATATGCTGCAGTTGCCAGCATCATTCTTTGGCAAACAATTATAAACCCTGTTACAGATGTCACCATTCTTTTCAGTAGATGTTACCATGTAGCTGAACTCTACTCCTGCTCTCCTGAATCCTACAGCACTATGTAGGACAGATAACACCATCTAGTTACATCTGCACAAGTACCTGACCTCGTAAAATGCTTTCACGTTCATTTTCTTTTTATATGAGCTTCTGGACATCCCAGAGAGGAACAATTTTACAGATGAAGAAACCAAGCTATTGCAAGCCACTGCAGCATGAGTTCAATTCTCAGCCAGGGAGCTAACCCACATGGCACAGCAGACTCCTCCTGCCATGCCCACTGCTTCCCTCAGCAGTGTATTTCAGTAGATCCCCCGTTCTGCTCCCCATTCTGTCTCTGGTGAATCCTCCCACCCCTGCACCTCTGGCCTACACCCCAATTCTAGTACGCATAAATAAATAAAAATAAATCTTAAAAATATAACAAATCACAAACTCTGCGTAAGTATACATTTTACTTATAATTTTGGCTCCATGTTCTCCGCCTTCCCTCTCTTGCCCTGTACAAAGTTATCCAATTTGGAGTATGTGCTCCTGATCCAGAAGGCTCTATTTAGCTAGCTGTGAGTACCCCTAGCACAATGCTTTGCATTCAAAGGCACATAAACACTGATGATTATGATCTTTAAAAAGGAAAGAAATTATTCCTGCCCTTGATCTGAAATAATGACAGAAATTAATTTCTAAAACCACTAAGCTCATTATTTACTTCAATTCAGAGTTTCTAAATAAGAATTAGTTTAAAAGAGCTGTGAAGTGAAGACAAGGGCGTATTTGTTTACACGCGGTCCTAAAGGTATACAATGAAATACTGCATAATTGGTTATTAGCTTCCCATCAACAACAGCCCAACTCTACTGCACAGCAAGGTCACCCCGGGTAAGCAGATCCTAGTTACCAGCATTCTCATTACAAAAAAGAGACAGTCAGTTATTCAACTGCACATGAGTTCTGGAAAAGTAACAGCTGGCTGCATATTACTTACCGGTTTATCCTTGATGGTGGGGCTTGACACGCACAGGTAGAGTTTCCCATCTTCTTCTAGGCAAGCATCTATCAAAGCTTGTACTGAGCTCTCCTCCTGGAACAGCAGAAAGGCATAGCCTTGGGGAGAAGAAAAACAAAAGGGTAGGGGGAGGAATCAGTAAATGTATCTCAAAGTACCAATTTAAAATTTATCTACTGCTTGATTTGGACAAATTCTTATTAAAATCTAAAACCCTGAAGTGGTACATATGAAGTTACTGAGACCCTCATGAGACTCCAGGCATCATGTTAGGTGCTCACAGACATTACCTTAATTCTCATAATTACTCAGGGAAGCAAGTTCAGAACACCGGTACAGAATTTCCATTCACCAGGTCTGGCTATCTTTTTACTTTTATGTTTATTGAGATAAAGTTGGTTTACATTATTGTAATGTTTTAGGAGTTGTAGGTTCAAACCTCTATAAATGTACGTTTTCATACGATACCCACCACCAATGTCCCAATAAGGGACATTGATTATTTTTAATCAGAGTAGGCAAGGCAAACTCACATTAACCTGAGCCACAACTTCTAGCCAGGAAACAAGCACCACTTGCTCACCAGCTTCCACTAAGTTTTAGACTTGACATATGCTACAACATAGATACACCTTGAAAACATCATGCTAAGTGAAAAAAGCCAGATACAAAAGACCACATATTGTAGAGTCCATTAATATACAATGTCCAGAATAGGCAAATCCATTGAGATTAAAAATATAGTTTAGTGGTTTCCTAGGGCTGTGGGGACTGGAGGCTATCAGTACAGAGTTTCTTTTGGAAATGATATAAGTTTTCTAAAATCAGTTGTGGTGGTTTTATAACTGTAAAAATACTGAAAACCATGGAATTATTTATTTCAAATAGGTAAACTGTATTATATGTAAACTGTACCTCAACAAAAGCTCTATGAAAACTAAAAAGTCCAACAATTAGGCTAGTTGTTAGATGTTACTTGCTACATGTTACTTCTAATGATAAAGCTGTTTCTCCAAGGATACTATGCTGTTTTATGGCAGTGTACACAATCTATAAACATAGATACTAGAGGCAGGATTTCCATGGACACAGTCAGTTGTGTTCACTTTAATTCAGTAAGATTTATTGAGTAACTGTTACAAAGGGGGACCATAAGCCAACCAACTATGGGTTATGAGAAAACTGAGATGAGTAAGACCTCTGCCGTCATGAGATTAATGTGGTAGAAGAAACAGACATTTAGGGCCTCCCTGGTGGCACAAGGAGTTAAGTCTCAACACTATGAAGCTATCTGAAGCCACTGCAGCACGGGTTCGATTCCCAGCCAGGGAGCTACCCACATGGTGCAGCAGACCTCTCCTGTCTTGCCCAGTGCTCCCCTCAGCAATGTATTTCAGTCAATCAGTCTGTTCTGCACCCCACTCTGTCTTTGGTGAATCCTCTCATTCCCCCACACCTCTGGCCTGTCCCCCCAGTTCTTGTATGCATAAATAAATAAATCTTAAAAGAAAAAAAAGAAACAGACATTTAGACAGTTAACTACTTGCTACAAACCTGAAGGAGATAAGTGGGGGCAAAAATGCCATGGGAGCCTAGATGATCAAGGATTCTGATATGGAAGAATCACCAAAGACTTCACAGAGGACAAATATTCAAGGAGCCAACTCTGCCACTTGCTGCCACACTGGCATTCATGAATGGCAGCTGAGTAAAGGCTATCATGAGCTAGTCTAAGGCTGAGTATTCAATTATTCAACCTCTCTAAAACCACTCTAGCTTTGCTGAATCTCTCAGCTGTCACCTCTACTCCTAGTCCTCTTACTGACTAGTCAAAGGAAAGTATCACCAATACCACTCTCTTCTGGAGCTCTGCATGGCACAGATTTCCCAAAAGGTCATTAAGAGGCACACTGGAGCTCCTGCTCTTGGAGAGGACTCCATCTATGTACTGGGACATCAAAAAGGCCTGGGAATGGGGCATGCTCAGTAAGCTGGGTTTCCTCCATCTCCTTGCCTCTGGAAGTCCTAAAAGCTGACTGTACCTTCCCTTCACATTGCTGTCCCCCCTGCTCCTCCCACCACATACAATTTTCTACATCAACTTCTCCTCTGGGTTGAACTTGAGCAAAAGGAGGGTATCTCCCCATAAAGGTTTTGAGTAGCTACCATAAAGCTTGTAGATTTTTATTACAACCTGCCTCATAGCTATAAATACCAATATTGGCAGTAAAGACAAGAAAGAATCACAAGTAAAAGGCTGTTACAAATAACACTACCAAGGAAAATAGCTAGAAACAACTTATTTCCCTTTCCAAAGGGAATGGCCCATAATATTTTAATGATTTCTTCAGGATGGCTCTTTTATAGCAAATAATCTTTAACAACAAATTGTCTCTCCTTTCTGATAAGCAAGCTGCCACTTTCTGTAATGACAATCATCTCTTAACAGTACAGATAAGAGGTATAACTGAAGTTCAAAAACTTTCAATCCTACTTTCTACCTCAGACCTTCCAAACAAAATAAAATTCACCAGAAATACCCACAATCATTTATGAAAATAACACTACAGTATCTTTCATTACTAAAACACCTTCTGATACCTCAAACTCAGATGAAAATAGAAATCATAGGATTAAAAAAATACTCAGGAAGAATCCATCGAACACATTTCCCTTTTGATCTTTAAAAACTTAAGGTCAGGGCCTCCCCTGGTGGCACAGCGGTTGAACGCTGGGCTGCGAAGCTGCCCACGGCCTTTGCAGCGCCGGTTTGATCCTCGGCCACCAGCGAGGGTCCCACGTGGCACGCAGACCTATCCTGCCGCGCCCGCTGCTCCCCTCAGCAGTGTTTTTCGTCAATCTGCCTGTTCTGTTCCCCACTCTGGTCCCACATGGCACGCAGACCTATCCTGCCGCACCTGCTGCTCCCCTCAGCAGTGTATTTCATCAATCTGCCTGTTCTGTTCCCCGCTCTGGCTCTGGTGAATTCTCTCACCCTCCTGCGCTTCTGACTGTACCCAGTGCTTGTATAAATAAATAATCTTAAAAAAAAAAAAGCAAAACTTAAGGTCAAAGCAAACAAAGTAGAAATAGATTCATTCAAGAGTAAGATCAGGACCTCCCCGGAGGCGCAGCGGTTGAGCACTGGGTTGTGAAGCTGCCCGCAGCCTCTGCAGCGCCCGTTCGATCCCCAGCTGCTCCCCAGCCACTGGAGGAGGGTCCCACATGGCGCACAGACCTCTCCTGCAGCCCACTGCTCCCCTCAGCAGTGTACTTTGGTCCTTCTGCCTGCTCTGCTCCCTGCTCTGGCTCTGGTGAATTCTCTCACCCTCCCGTGCTTCTGACTGTACCCAGTGCTTGTATAAATAAATAAACAAATCTTAAAAAAAGAGTAAGATCAATGTGAGATAGAAATTAAATGAATAATTTACTAAAAGGCAAATTCCACAAGGTAGTATGAAGAGAGTTCTAGACTAGGAGTCAGAAGGTCTGGATTTGGATCCAGGTCTAAACATTTACTATCTGTGTGGTAATAACAGCTGTTGGCTAACATTTATTGAACATCTATCTACCATGCACCAGACACTATTCTAACTGTCTGAGGTATATTCATTCACTCAATTAATCTTCATACATATTTTGTGAGGTAAGCACTATTTAAAAGATAGGTAAGCACTATTCTGTTTTATGGCATAAGAAATTATACAGAGTGATAAAGTGACTTGTTTGAAGTCACCCAGTAAGGGGTAGAGCCATTCACTTTATGTTTATGAGTCTCGACTCTTTCCTCTATATAATGAAGAAAGTAAATATTTGCCCTGATTATCTTGTAAGATATAGCTGTGAGGTAATACATGTGAAGGTGCTTTGTAAACTAAGATGTCATGCAAGTGTCAATTTTTCTTTTTAATTGTATACTTTTTATTGAGGTAATGTTGATATATACCACAGTATGAATCAGAAGTATAGGTTCACACCTCTGCAGATAATTGCCACTTTTTCTTTTACTACATTTACAACTATTCATGTGATATATAAAATTAGTTTCCCTTTTTGCCTCATAAAAATTAGAATTCAAGTTAATGATATGCACTTTCTACTTTGTTTTTTTTTAAAGATTTATTTATTTATGCATACAAGAACTGGGGGTATAGGCCAGAGGGGTGGCGGGGTGAGAGGATTCACCAAAGACAGAGTGGGGAACAAAACAGGCAGATTGACCAAAGTACACTACTGAGGGGAGCAGCAGGCAAGTCAGGATCCAGGTGTGCTGTGCCATGTAGGTTATTCCCTGGCCAGCCGGGGATCAAACTCTTGCTGCAGTGGCTGTGGATAGCTTCATGGGTTGCGTCTTAACCCCTTGTGCCACCAGGGAGGCCCGCACTTTCTACTTTGCATTTACAAGTTCTTAGTACTCTAGATAGACATACGTAATCTAGATACTGAAGAAAAACCTTAATTATTGAATATTACTGTAAACAAACAATGAAATGACTATTTGGCAAATATTTTCATACATCACTAGCCATTTCCATAGAGAAAGAATTGCCAGATGTGGTATTATTTGCTGATTTTAATATTTTTTAAATAAAATGCTATTTTACCTACAAATCAAACTCCTCAAATTGTTGCTCTAAGGCAGGTTCTTTTGTTAGTTAAAAAGTATAAAAAAAATTGGCCAAAAAAATTATAAACTCCTTTTATTCTCCCTTGCCCTCTGAGGCAGTAAGAGATAACAGAATTATAAAATGCCTCAACTTTCAGAAGTGGTGACCTTGTTTCTCAAGTATGTGAGAGGGTACAGAGGCTTCCGGATGTGGTGAGTAATGGGAGACCCTCAATGCACAGCCAGTCTATAGGGGAAGATATGGCATTCTTGGCACTATTACTATGACAACCCTGGATTACCAGCAGAATGAATGACAAGAAATTGCTTGCATTTCCACTGGTGCCAAATATGTTGGGGGAGAAAGAGTAGAAAGAATAGTTGAGGGATTTTTGGACAAGCCTGGACTGACCAATTCACTTTTCTAGAGGAAAGAACAGGAAGAGGGAGGCAGCACTTAATTAAGATTATTCCATTTTATTTGGCCAGGTTTTTAAAGGGTAAATTTAATTAAATGTTTTTCCCCCCTCTTAATACCTAAGAACACAGTAAGTATAACAACTTCCACAATTTTCTTGGCTACCTTTCAAAAATAGTTTCCTGAGCTCTTAAATACATAATTTTTCATGTTATAACTTTTTACACTTAATCCCTGGTACAAATACCAATCACTACCAACTTTACCACCAGAACTACCAGTTAGTAAGATGTGCCAGCTACTTTGCCAATAAACACTTTACATGTTAGCAGTTGTCATCCTCACAGTAATTCTACAAGGTAAGCACAATTGTTATTATTTGCATTTTACAAATGAGGAATCTGAAGCTCCAAGATATGGGATACCTCAAATTAAATCCCAGAGATTAAATTTGAGATTAAAACTTAGGTCAGCTTCTAGAGATCTCATTGTTTCTTCATTAATGTATACTATCTCACCTAAAAATGGTGAGGTAAAAATTTCAGAATCACTAGTACCTAATGACTTGCTTATTTATTGTCACCTTTGTGATAATGATCATCTGACAGTGTTGTAGGAAGGAGGAAGTGCTCACCTGTGCTTCAGTCCTAAAATTTAAGGCCTATATAGAGCTATCTGCTCTAAAGCCCACAAACACTATATTAAAAGAAGTGGAAATAAGGATCTTAAAACAACCAGGAGAAGTTTAGATTTGGCTTTTTTTTGGCATCAAATTTTCATATTTAGTAACTTTTTGTTAAGTTACTTTTTGTTTTTCAACATATTTTAAAGTTATATATTTAAAGTGAGGGCTAACTATTTTAAATAAGATTTAAATAAAATGACTATTACTATCAGTAATAATAGATTTAAGCAAGAATCTTCAAATGGACCATAGGGTTCCTCTGGGAAAGGAATATGGATATTCACACAGTCTTAAAAGTTTCACTTCATAAATTAATCAGTCAATGCTGCACGCCATTATATAGTCTTCCTGAGTCTTGTCATGAGGAACCAGTTAGATAATTCCGAATTAAGTGACATTCTATACAACATCTGGCATGGACTCTTCAAATAAAGCAAAAGACAAAAAGCCTAGGGAACTGACTAAATTAAAGGAGAAAAAAGAGATATGACAGTTAAATGTAAAGCTAGTTTTCACTGAATCTTGGAATTTTAAAAAATACTCTAGAAAACATTACTAGAACAATCTAGATATTATTTGTTCTCAGGAGATACATGCTAAAGCATTTTAGGAATGGAGGGTCTTGATGTATACAACTTACTCTCAAATGATTCATAAAAAATTTATATATACACATTACACATACAGACAGAAAGAGAAAGCAAATGTGCCAAATGCTAACAACTGGTGATTCTAGAGGAAGGCTATATAGATGTTCATTGTACTATTATTACAAATACTTTTGTAAGCTTGAAATTTTTCAAAATAAAAATTTTAAATCACAAAGGTCTTTCTGGAAAAGAGGGTAACATGCTCTAATACCGTCTAAGAGGGGTGTAGTCTCTTAAAAGATCCATTAGTTCTTAAAATCAACTAATCCTCTTAGTGATTTATATGTTTCAAGTATCAACTGCAAATGGAAAAACAAGTCCATCCTGTGCCCTGACTGTGCCTCAACTGCCACATTCATAAAATTGTGGCTGACCAAGGGGTGGCTGGTTTCTGACTGAGATCAGCCTCACAAGAAAGGATGTTACGCTCTGGATAGAGATCTCTCTTCCCACAGAATCCAGGCACCCTGATTTCCTGTGACGTCCCTAGAGACAAGAAAGGCACCTCTCCAAAGCCCACAGTGTTGTCAGACTTTTTTTGACAAAGGAAGTCTGTTCCAAACATTCTATTTGACCTTGGTTTTTAGGTCAGAGGACTTACCTAGTTTGCCTGGAGTTTTGTCTCTAGATTCAATTTAATAGAATCAAAAATGTTTAGGAGGTACAAGATGGGATGCCAGGCACTGGAGCTACAAAGATGAACTAAATAAGAATACTGCCCTGGAAAAACTCAGCTTATAAATAAATGATTAATAAACAACATGAAAATGCTATGTTATGGGGTGTGTCCTGCAGAACACTTGAGAGACAATGGAGTAGAGGTGACCAAACATCAGGGAAAGCCATAGAGTAAAGGTCATTTTTGAGCTGGAGGACAATTACTTTCCTAGGAAGTAAGAACTTGGAATTCCAGAACTTGGAATACCCTTAGAGCACAGGCCAAGGCATGAAAGGGTCAAAGTGTCAGTTCATTGAAGGCTAGTGAACTCTTGAGTACAGGATTGGGGGCAGTGGGTAGGAACAGATGAAGTATTTCATCAGTCCTCTTGCCTGTTGTCTATAGAATACTATATGTCTCTGAACTGGATTCCTTATTCATTTTCCTCTTGGTTAAGAACACTTATCTCCAGGCCTCCCTGGTGGCACAAGGAGTTAAGAAGCTATTCACAGCCACTGCAGCACGAGTTCGATCCCCAGCCAGGGAGCTACCCGCATGGCACAGCAGACCTCTCCTGTCTCGCCCGCTGCTCCCCTCAGCAGTGTATTTCAGTAGATCTGCCTGTTCTGTTCCCGACTCTGTTTCTGGTGTATCCTCCACCCCCCACGCCTCTGGTCTGTACCCCAGTTCTTCTATGCATAAATAAATAAATCTTTAAAAAAAGGAACATTTATCTCCAAAATTTACTATACACATACCATATGCCTTTAGGCACTGCTAGGAAATAGTGACACAAAACAAGTCTTTGTTCCCAAGGAATTTATAAGCCAGTATAAGAAGGTCATGAAGAATATACATATAGAGAACTCTATCTAGCAAGTATTTTTTTAATGAAATTTTAAGTTAGACTTCACAGAAAGAAGATCTTTCAATAAATACATGGATTGAGAGATCAGGGAAGACATTTTGTAGTTGGAGACACAGGAGCCGGACTTTAATGGCATGTCATTGGTGAAAAAATGGAGAACATTCCAAGGGAAGGAATTAACTTAAGATAAAGAGATGACTCTGATGATACTGCCAAGTCTGAATTAGTAAACACTTCCCTTGGATTCAGAACCAAACATATTTCTTTGATTATATTTATTATATAGTGTTGAGGCTAAAAAAATATTTTTTTTTAAGATTTCTTTATTTATTTTATACAAGTACTAGATACAGTCAGAAGCGCGGGAGGGTGAGAGAATTCACCAGAGCCAGAGCAGAACAGGCAGAAGGACTGAAGTACACTGCTGAGGGGAGCAGCGGGCGGCAGGAGAGGTCTGTGCGCTATGTGGGACCCTCCTCCAGTGGCCGGGGAGCAGCCGGGGATTGAACCGGCGCTGCAGAGGCTGCAGGCAGCTTCGCAACCCAGCACTTAACCGCTGCCCGAGGCTAAAATATTTTGATTAAGCCTGTTTTGTGTTTTCTATTACACTAGTAACTGTTTGTGAGCCTGAGGCTTGGCAGGCAGGCATAGGGGAAGGGGAGAATGGAAGAAAAAAAACAAGTCTGATAGGTAGAACATTCTCAGAGTTGAAATTTGGCAATCTAAATCCTGTGTTCTTAGTAAAGTCCTACAGTCCAGGGCAGTGACCTGGGGCATTTGGGTTTAAAGTCTACCCTGTTTACATAACCACACAATCTCTATATAAAGAGGTCCTTGTGAAGTCTGCCAATCTGTCAGTTCTAGTCACAGTCAGTTCTAACAAGCACCTGACCAAGAAAATGGAGACTAGACTGGGGGTGTGGGAGGAAACTGGTCAAACTAGTTGGACAGTTTTATTATTTCATTATTACTGAGCATTACATTTTCATCAGTAGGAAGGTCACTAATATTATTCAACACCTATTAAGCCTAAGCACTATAGTGGTGCTTAGGTGCACTGTCTTACATGATCCCTTTAATATCCCAGTGAGTGGCATTAACTCAAGATGAATAAACTGAAATGCCGAGATTAAGTAACTTGTTTATACAGCTAGTAACTACTAATGCCCACCCCTGAATCTACAAGTACCTAGCACAAATCTCACTGCTTGTCACTTTCCCTAATTCAGCATCAGACAACTGAGAAAATCTGCATTTTAACCCAGCAGACACTTCCCTGGAGATGAAGCTTTAAGCTTGCCCTGCATGTATATTATCTGAACTTTGACAATCTAATTTCCTCTCTTCTTTGTATTTTAAAACTCCTCTGATGAATTCTAATGGAGCTGCCAATAGGTTTTCTTTGTGCCAATGGTTTCCCTTTACAAGACTAAACCTATCCATTCTATTTTGAAAGACAACCCAAATCTATGCTCTTGGCTTTCAAAATTTTTCACTAGATTCCCCACAGTCTGTTTCCCATTCTAAACTCGTCAACTGGTATATTCTTTCTGGGTCTCACTTGTTCATAGTCTTAGCCCTATCCAATTCTTGTCAGTAAGTCTTGTCTTCTGAAACAGTTTTTCTAACTCAACCTGCCAAATTCACACCTTCCATTTCAGTTCCTGAAATCTGCTCTTCCAAAGAGAGTTCTCATTGAGGTGGTTCTGGCTTCTCTGAACTAAACAAGCACCTCCTCCTTCCCAGCACCTCTGCCTGGTTCTGGTGTGACACAGTACAAGATGTCTCTGTTATTTACGTGTCTGCTTAGACTTTGTCCTCTAGCTTGTACATTCCTACTGCCTATTTCTTTCTCTACAGTACCTCAAACTATAAAATGCTTTGAAATCAAAGATTAACTTATAGTTCATCTTCAATACAATATTGAAGAGTGAGGTGTTTAATAAAACAGCTTAAGCTGAGGGTGTGCTATGCTTAAAAGCAACAAAAAAGGATGCTGATTTATCTGTCAAAGCGGGGAAAAAATAACAAAAAAGCCTACTTGCTGCTATGCAGTACAGTTTTTATAAGCAAATCCTTCCTCAGAATGAAAACTTCAACTGACAAAATATTAAAACATAGCATTCATAATTCACCAAAGTGTATGAATACTATAAGCCAGGATGTGTGCTTACTTTTTTTTTAAAGGACAAGTATTACTCAAAAGTTAACAAATTGCAAAAGGTTAAGTACAGGTTAAAAGTCCCTCACTTCTTAAGTTGATCAGTTTATATAACTCAGAAGGTGAAAAAACTTGGAATCTGGGCCTAAGACAACACTGACTTATTTCCACTCAAGTTATGCTACAAGGGGAAAAAAAATGTGAAGTTTGAAAACTTTCCTTTCCAAAGCCAGATTTAGACAACTTGAAGGAGAAAGAAAGAGATGACATGAATCCAGCCTGCTTCAGCTTCAGAATGACCTATTTTGCCCACCTCAAGTAGAACCCCCCCTTCTTGTTTTTTAAACAGTATCTCCTCAGCTGGGTCAAAGTCAGTCTGAAACCCATGGGACCTGGCTTATGCCAGGTTCACAAATCATGCTGGTATTGCATAAACTTCCATAACTGCATGGCCTTGATCATAAGTATAATCAACAGTAAAGTCTGCATGGACAGTAAGTAGCTCTGCGCCTGAAATCTGTACCTCTGATTGCTGGAGTGGACGTTGCTGTCCAAGCAGGCTGAAGATGACCACCTCCTCCATTCCACTGCCAGCATGACCAACTTCTGAACATAATTTCACAGCTACGTGGCCAGTCTCCTGTCCAACATCTGCAGGTGGCTGCTGGCCTTGCCTTTGCCCTGGATGCCTCTGCCAACAGCAGCTGTGTTCACTGCCCAGCAGGTGCCAGCTCCCCTCTATAGTCCAAGTACTACCATAAGAGGCGAGACTACTGGCAGAATCAGGAGCGGCTGCTCAGTACAAAGCCTGGGGTAGAAGGCTCAGGGTGAGCAGACATTTGTTTGAAGTTCCAGTGACCACCACTTTGGACATGGGCTATTCTCCCAGGAGGCAATACTAAACTAATCTATCATCATTAAAGCTTGTCATGGCCAACTTATCTTCCCTGCTGTCACAGTCACAGCTCCATGCTCAAGGAAGCAGAACTAAACTTTTTTTGATTAAACAGTCAAGGATTCTAAGACTGCTATGGGAAGGATGATTAAGTCATAGCTAGGTGTCAAAAGATCAAACTGGGATGATCAGATTCCTCTTCTCTATAATTGAGCTAAAAATGTGAGAACAATTTGTACACTAAAAACACAGCAAGGTTCACACAGAGAGGTTCACACATGCAGAGAGGAGCTGAGTCATGATAATGGTGGAACATTATAATGAAGAATTAATAGCCCTTGCTGATAAATCCTTATCATCTGCCATCCTCTTGCACCATCTCCATGAAATCTGGCTTTATCATACCTCCTATTATGGGTTTTTTTTTGTCACTCATAACTGCACCCCAATTTGAGGTAGCACAAGATACAGTGCTACACAGTCAAAGAAGTCAATTACAGGACAGTCCACCCAAGTCTAGAAAAGGTGTGGCATTAACAAAGAGGCAGAATCCCATGATTATGCTACAGCTCAGACCTGCATGCTCAGTCTAAATCCACCCTTTGGAAGTATCTCAGTCACATGATTGTGACTAACAGAATAGGAGAATTCAGGAAAAAAGCCAGGGACCACTTTCATCTTCTAATAACTGTGAAAGAGTACGATGAATCACATAGCTTAGGTTGCTAATTTTTATATAAAATCCATCCTTGTAATAACATAATTTGTCAGAAGATAGCTTAAACCTGTCTTCCTTTCCCCAAAATGATGCACACTAGCAAAACAAATAAAAACTATTTACTGGGTATAGAGCAGTGAACAAAACAAAAAATACTCTACTCTCCTAAAATGTACATTTCAATCTGGACAACAGACAAATACATAATTTTTTCAAGTTATGATAAAATTAGAAGAAAATAAAATTAGGGTAAAAAAAGAAATAAAATGAGGGCAAAAAGGATAGAAAAAAAGAGGGTAGAGACACTGCTATTTTAGATAAGGTAGTCAGGACAGATCTCTCTATTAAGGTGACATCTGAACAAAGGTCTGTTGAAGGGAAGATATGAGACTTCCATTCTGAAATCTGGTTTCTGACATAATGAAGTACTAGCACCCTGAAAAGCCTTAACTGACCTCAAGGAAAAGCAAAGAAGTCAGTGTGGCTAGACTGGGTAAAGGAGAGAATGATAGGAGAGGATAGCAGAAAATACCAAAGACTCAACAGATGTGCCCCAAGAGGAAAAGGCTTAAATGATTCAAGTACAAAATTCATACCAAAGTGGTTCCTAGCTTCTATCGGGGTCCATTATGTTCCAAACACAGATGCAAAAAGATAAATCTACAACTCCAATGTACCATTTATGTGACTTGGATCTAAGGGGGGGAAATGTGCAGCAGATGTGCAAATTAGCATACATTTCATAAAGAAAATAGCATTGGGAAATCATGTGATATAAAATCTGGAGTCACTGAGATTGTTTTAAAACTCTGGTTAAGCTTCTGCAAATTTATCCTAAAGAAAATAATAGGGCAGAAAAAGCCATATACAAGGATATAACAGAAACATTATAAGTTAAAATGACCAGATAGCAAGTAAATTATGATGCAATAATAGGTGAGACAGCGTTTTTAGTGTAGAAACAAGGCAGGGAGAAGGAGAATAGAAAATTACATCTCTGCTATTATCCCACCCCTTCAAAAAAGATATATGAGTAAGGATTGGAAGAAAACATAAAAATGGCAGTTGGTTTTACTGGGGAAGCAGGATCACTCAGCACGAATAATAAAAATAGTAGTGGCGAGTAATGGAACAGAAAGGCAATCCCATGCAGCTTACTCTTGACCACTGGCTATTTACCCTAAGTCCTAAACCTGACAGTCGGGCTACAAGCTCGCCTTAATAAAAGCCTGCCTTGAACATGCCTATCTCTGGACCATTCTAGTTCTGAATGAGAATATTAGAGGACAATATTTAAAACCTGGGGATCTGAGGTCAGCCTGCTTAGGTTCAATTCCTAGTGCTACCATTTATCACAAGACTGTAGATAAACTGTCCTCTTCTAAATCTGTTTCTACCTCTGTAAAATAGGAATAATGCTGCCAACTTTGTAGAACTGGTAAGATTAAATGAGATTAAGTATAGAAAACAGTAACCCATTGCCTGGCTCACAACAAGCCTTCAGTAAATGTAAGCCATCTTAATTATCATTATTCCAGTCCCCTGCAATGTTTGCCTATTCTGTTCCTATCTTACTTTTAAGACCAAGATTTTCCACAGCCCCTGTAAACTGTTCCTCTCCTAGATGTTTAAACTATTTTTTGGCTCAAATGTCATTAACCTTTAATTGATGTGTATTTGAATAAAAATAACATCATTCATAATATTGACAATAAGTAGGGATTGTTCTAAATACTCAACATTGATTTATTCATCTTAAGACTCATCACAACCTTTTGAAGTACGTATTATTTGTATTCCTCTTTTTCAGGTGATAGACAGCATGCCTAGGGTCATACATCTACTAGACGAGGAAACCCAGCAATTTTAGCCCCTGAATTCATGCTCTTTACCATCACTTTAAGTTCCACATATCTGTGCTTTCATGTCTCGTAATGGACACTGCAGTATTCTAAAAAAACAAGAATAGTGCCTTGTCTAGACCCCCCACAGACCAGATAAACCCTTCCACAGATGGATGTACAATAAATATTTGCTGGACTGGTATAGCCAATGGTGTGTGATCGTTTGTATTGAGCCTTAAAGCTGTCTGTTGGCATTTAATATGCTTTCTTGTCATCCCCTTTCAATAAGTACCTTCAAATTACCTTCACCCAGCAAATATAAGAAAAACGATGATGATCAGCATTCTGTATGAATGTGGAATTTGGTTCATGGGAAAACCTCTTTTCCAGAGCTCACAGTATCAATTCTATTCCAGAACTAAAGAGCATACAAACACAATCTCAGTGCTTTCCTCAATATTTTGACTACAGCTGAACTTCTTTTCATCAAGATGTAAAAAACATCAAGATTTTGCTTCATTTTCATCAATAGTTATTTGAAGTTATTTAAAACCGATATTTCTACTGGCCCTAGTTCAATTTTCCCTCCCCTCCAAAGACAAACACCACACAAATGCCATTGTGTTCACTTTCGCTAGAGAAGGAAAAAACCCTTCTTCAAGGTTTTTTTCTTTTTTTAGATTTATTTATTTATGCATATAAGAACTGGGGTGTAGTCCAGAAGTGTGGGGGGTGAGAGGATTCACCAGAGACAGAGTGGAGAACAGGAGGATCTACTGAAATACACTGCTAAGGGGAGAAGCTGGCAAGATGGGAGAGGTCTGCTGCGCCATGTGGGTCAGCTCCCTGGCCTGGGATCAAACTCATGGCAAACACTTGACAGCACTGTATCTTTAACCCCTGCACCACCAGGGAGGCCCAAGGTTCTTTTGTATCATTTTCTCCTCTCTCACAACATTGCAAGCACACTTTCTTCATTTCTTCAAAGGTACAAAGGTACTTTTCATACAAAGTTCTCCCCATATGGCACTCCTCTGCTTCTAGCTAATTCTTCAGTTTTTAGGTCTGAACCTTCAAACTGTAGTTGAGAACAAAACACAACAGGATCCAATAGCATAATAATTATTTTTCTTCCCTGACCCCAATTGCCAAATCTGCTCTGCATGGATGCAACCAGAGGGTCAGCACCACGAGATCCAGATTGTCTTCTTGGCCAGGGTCTCACTGGACCATCTCAGTATTTAACCTTAGTTGCCAGCTTAATTGTCAGAGAAGCTCTCTCTTTCCAGATTCCCAGTCTAAATTGATGCCCTCTGTTTAGAGTCTCTCACTGCACTATTTTTCCTTTAGAGAACTATCACAGTTTGTAATTGTGTTTATTTTGTTACTATCTGACTAATTTATTTCCTTCATAGGATTATAAATTCATGAGGTCTGAGACCCAGTCAGGAAAACTCACACGCTGACCTGCATGCCTTTATATGTCTCCCATATTCTCAGTGGTGCGCTGGAAAACATCAAGCAATTAGCTGTATGCGGGCCACAAACAAACTGTTCTAGCGGGCTTGGCATATCTTCAAATGGCTGATCAAATATATTGGTGGCCCTTGTGCTGGGGAGAGCCCAAGTCACTTTCTCCTGCTTCTCTGCTGGCCCAACACCACTTAATGGTACACCTGACCACTATTTCTCTCTACATAGATTTTAAACTCTCCATAAATCATAGAAATGTACATGGGTTATGAACCATATTCCATAGCTATCCAGGTAAGCCTGCCGGATGAGTGAATGATTCTGTTTATTTCAATAGGTGGATGCTTTATGAGAAAAAGGTCAAAGGGTTCAATAGTAGATGGTTTCATAATTTCCTCTCACATCTAAGTCTAAAACGTGCAAGCAAAACAAACTGCATCTAATGACCAACCTTAGGTGACCTAAAGAAAAGTATAATAGGGCCTCCCAGGTGGTGCAGCGGTTGAGCGCTGGGTTGTGAAGCTGCCCGCAGCCTCTGCAGCGCTGGTTCCATCCCCGGCTGCTCCCCGGCCACCGGAGGAGGGTCCCACATGGCGCGCAGACCTCTCCTGCCACCCGCTGCTCCCCTCAGCAGTGTCCTTCATCGGTCTGCCTGTTCTGCTCCCCGCTCTGGCTCTGGTGAATTCTCTCACCCTCCCACGCTTCTGACTGTACCCAGTGCTTGTATAAATAAATAAATAAATAAATAAATAAATAAATAAATCTTTAAAAAAAAAAGAAAGAAAAGTATAATAGACAAGAATGACACACCACAAAAAGGCACAGACCTGAATTAAGACCTAAGGAATTTGAGGAAAGATGCAACATGAGGGGACATTATGAAGAAGCCACAGAACATTTTGGAGTGAACTACTTAGATTTAGCAATGGGCATGGAATATCAAAGTTACTTCAGTCTTGGAACAATACCAAATTTCTTAAGGCCCTCCCCAAATAGGTCAACCTTCAAACTGTAGTTGAGAACAAAACACAACAGGAGCCAATAGCATAATAATTATTTTTCTTCCCTGACCCCAATTGCCAAATCTGCTCTGCATGGATGCAACCAGAGGGTCAGCACCATGAGATCCAGATTGTCTTCTTGGCCAGGGTCTCATTGGACCATTTCAGTATTTAACCTCAGCAATAAAATGAAGGTACCAACTCTAATCTTCTATACTTTTATGTTGTTATGTAGGAGTGGTGCCAAAAACCATGGAGTTCACAGAGCTGCTAAACTCTCTTACTCAGACCAACTCAAACGTTCTGTCTTCAGTTCTCAGAAATAAATTTTAATAGGATACTATAAAAGTGATATATCAGATATGACAAAAAAGCAGACCAAAAAAAAAAAAAAAAAGAAGACAATGCTGAAACCATTATATAGAAGGTATGACTGAGAGAAATGAAAATATTTAGCTTGGAAAAGCAAAGACTTAAAGAGAAACTGAATAGTCTTCTAAGTACCAAAAGATAAAGGTTACAATAGTGTCTTATTCTGTTTTACTTTGTAAGACACAATTCACCAATGCATAAAGCAGGAAAACATTTGACTCAAAAGAAGGAGAAAATTTAATAATCTAGCTAGGTCTGCAAATATATACACTTTCTTTGAATAAAATTCTTACTTTGACGCTGGATTTCTCAGAAGGAAAATGAATAATTCTCTGGGTTATTCAGTGCAGTAGTCAACAAAGTTTTTTCTTTTTTTCTTTTTTAAAGATTTACTCATTTATGCACACAAGAACTGGGGTGCAGGCCAGAGGTGTGGGGGGGTGAGAGGATTCACCAGAGACTGAGTGGGGAACAGAATAGGCAAAATGACTGAAATACACTGCTGGGGGGAGCAGCAGGCAAAACTGCACCATGTGGGCAGCTCCCTGGCCGGGGACTGAACTTGTGCTGCAGTGGCTGCGTAGAGCCTCTTAGGTTGTGTCTTAACCCCTTGTGCCACCAGGGAGGCCCAGTCAACAAAGTTTCTATAAAGAGATTTGAGAGTCACATATAGTCTCTGCTACATATTCACCTTTGTTTGTTTTCACAACCCTTAAAAATAGTAATAAAAAAAATCCTTAACTTGCAGGCCACACAAATATAGGTAGTTTCTAACCCCTATTCTAGAGGAGTATTGTCCAATAGAAATGCAAGTTGTATATGTAATGTAAAATTTTCCTAGATTTGGGCCTCCCTGGTGGCGCAAGGGGTTAAGACACAACCTATGAAGCTATAGGCAGCCTCTGCAGCACAAGTTTGATCCCCAGCCAGGAAGCAACCCACATGGCGCAGCAGACCTCTCCTGACTCACCCGTTGCTCCCCTCAGCAGTGTACTTCAGTCAGTCTGCCTGTTCTGTTCCCCACTCTGCCTCTGGTGAATCCTCTCACCACCCCACACCTCTGGCCTGTACCCCAGTTCTTGTATGCATGAATAAATAAATCTTTTAAAAAATAAATAAAATTTTCCTAGATTTAATTAAAAAAAGAAAAAAGGTGAAGTCACTTTTTTGCATCTTATCCTGATATAAATTCCAAACAGAAATGAGGTGTCATTTTGAAAAAGTTAAATTTAAATGACAAGTAAAATGAGAAGAAAATCCCTCCCATCGAATATCTCCCAGGCCCTCTAAAAAACTGAGTTTTGTAAATCAGGTTCTACAGGTAGGAATACAAACGTATTTGACCTTCCTTAAGGGTAGCTTTGCAATTTGTATAAACATATACCTTGCTTTTAGAAATCTTCCCTAAGAAAACTCTAAAAGGATAAAAAAGATGAAGGCACAAGGATATTCACTGAAGTGTGATCCATGAGAGAAAAACAACTGGTAGTCACTTAAATGTCTATCAATAGACCTAATAAAATAAGTCCTTATGAGGTTTCTCATAGCAAGATGTTAGCATTGGGCCTCCCCAGTAGCGCAGCAGTTGAGTGCTGGGTTACGAAGCTGCCCGCAGCCTCTGCAGCGCCGATTCGATCCCCAGCTGCTCCCCGGCCACCAGAGGAGGGTCCCACATGGCGCACAGACCTCTCCTGCCGCCCGCTGCTCCCCTCAGCCGTGTACTTCAGTCTGCCTGCTCTGCTCCCCGCTCTGGCTCTGGTGAATTCTCTCACCCTCCCACATTTCTGACTGTACCCAGTGCTTATCTAAATAAATAAATAAATGAATCTTCAAATAAAAAAAAAAAGATTAGTTATAAAAAAAAAAGATGTTAGCATTGCTGGGGAGTTTGAGGGGACACAGGCAATTCAACAACATGCATACTGGTCCCATTTATGCAAAATTTTAAATTTCATATAAGTATATATTCATAAAGAGATATTAGAAGGTTATTTAATAAAATATATACAGTGGCTATCTCTGATAATAGGTAGATTTGGGATAATTCACTTTAGACATGACCATATACCTATTTATTTTTATCTTTTTACAATGACAAACCCAGTTATTTTTATGGCTTTCTCAGCATGATGACATTTTTTCAACTAGCATCCTTAGAAGTATCTTTTACACGGCATCTGAAAAAGTGTTCCATGCAATATTTATAATAAGTAAGACTTGGAAACAACACAAATGCCCCAAAATAGATGACTGGATCAAGTGGAGATGGTATATACACACAATGGGATACAATTCAGCAATCAAAAAAGATAAATTCATGCCATTTGCATGGCATGGATGGAGCTAGAAGGGATTATGCTCAGTGAAATAAGTCTGAAGGAAAAAGAAAAATATCGGATAGAGGAATATAGGGGAACCAAATAAGGGATCAGGGAAAAAATAATAACAATAAAAAACACAACAAAACAAAAAACAGGCAAGAATAAATCAGAGACATTCTTCACTGGAAGGGGAGGGAAAGGAATCAATATAAGGGTTGGAAGAGCATAAGGCACTATGGTGATGGTGCAAGGGTAAATTGGTGGTGGAAAGTCTATGTGGACTACACCTGAGAGGAGAAAGCAAACACTGTACAAAAATGAACAATGATGTCAAATACATATAAATTTTTTAAAAAGTGCTACATACACCACAGTGCGGTGAGCAGATTCTTCCATTGCAATAAAATTGTATGGTTTTGCATATGCAATGAATACTATTGGGAAAATCTTTTTATACGTGTGACATTAGAGTGTGTTATGCAAAGCACAGTGTGACAAACTCATTCATTCATTGAAATAATGCTACTCAATTAAATATGCCTTTACATAGTGTCATACATGCATCACAAAGTAGTGACCATATTCCTCATTGAAATAATCAACTTATTTTTATTATAAAACTTAATCTTTTAAGTTTAGAAATTCTTGAAAAGAATAGAAGAACATTAAAAGCAAACAGTCCTCTACTTAGTGAGTAGCTTATTATCATAAGTGTCTAAAGAGACTGGGGAGAAGTACAGGTGACAATGAAACCTAAAAACCAGACATAAAAGGAAGCCACTTTTGATATAAGACACATGCATTTTGACTCTATCTTCTTGTGGTGAATAATGTTACACAATAAAACATAAAAAAAAAAAACCAAGATACAGAAAAGACATCCTTGAAAGTTATCTTTAGGATGTAACACAAGAAGAAAATGTCCAATCTAGGAACATACCCAGAGCTAGTGTCCCCAGAAAAATTGCCTAGATTTTGCAGATATGAAAAACTAGAAACAAAGTAAAATTTTTCATACCTTCATAAATTATCAAAAAGCTACCAAATATAAGAGAAGTAAAGTCACATGAAGGGTCCTCTGTCAGTTTGCCTACAACACTAAGGAAGCTAAGATGCTGAATATACAGACATGGAAAAAGGTAATTCCATACAGTATCACTCTTCAGCCACCAGTTTTTCAAAGTATAGGGTTTATAAAATCTAAAAATCCCACATAAGGGCTATAGGATGCAAATAAAAATTGACTCTAAATAATCTTTCCTCTCCCATCACTGGTATCCTCAAAACCCTAGATTTTTTCTCTCAAAGGAGAAGTTCACGTGGGGCTCACTTAAAATAGACTCAGAAGATCTCCCTATTAATAAAACAGATGCCATGAAATAATCAGTGTCCTCCTGGGGAATGGTCTCAAAATGCAAAGGGTAAGACACAGAAAAAGATGACCAATGTTAAAATGTTTTCTTAATTGGGGGGAAAAGTCAACAGCTATTTCAAAAGTTAGAAGGCTGTGTTTATTGAACTGAACATGGAGACATTTTAAGTGCATTACCTTTAGGAGGAAAATATGACTTGCTTTCAGCTTTGTGAGGCCAGTCTACGACAAGAGGTCCAAACCTGCGAAAGCTGGCAGTGATCTCATCTACAAAACAAAACAAACAACAAAAAAAAATTGCACACAAGATAGCTCAAAACATGTATTTTTATTTGAAAAATGTTTTCAGGACTATTTTCTAAAGTGCTTTTACATAAATCAAATCTACTAAAGGAAATACCATAGGGTGCGGGGGGAAGGGTGGTACATTTGGTTATTCACTTTTAACTATGAGAATGTGTTTCTAGCTATATTTCATTTCCCTACACTGCCAATAAATTTGATACAAAGAATTTGGATAAAAAAAACATGACAATAGCTAAGGTGACGTCTCTGTCAAGTAAAAAGGAGATTCTAAAAATTGGGGTGTGCTGTTTTAGAAAAAAGCAAAACCAAATAGGCAAAATATGCTTTTACTTATGTGAAATAATCTCTACAATCTCTAAGGTTATTAATCCTAGATGATGATTTTTATTTATCAATCTAAGATTATTAATTTAAGATTATTTTAGAAATAATGATTCTTTTGGTGAGCAGTAGGTAATTCTATTGCATTTTAAAAGTGAGTAGTCTCTTTCTTTCAGACTATATACCCTCAGAAGAAAATGTTTCAAAAATTATAGTCGATAAATCTATCTTTTCCTTCTGACTTTTGACTCAAAGCAGAAGGTTGTAATTTAGCTCCCACTCGCGTTTAAGCTGTCACTCTCTCAGCCATGACCAAAACTTTGTCTTAAAGAAAAATCTAGTTGATAGGCAAGATTAACACTAGCATAACAATAGTTTGGAGAGAAAAGAGTTCAGCAATAAAACAATTGTTAGAGATTCTTCTTCTCTCTCATGAAAAGAGAAAATTATGATATATTAGACAAATGTTATAGCTAGACTATTGGTAAAAATTTCTGTTTTAACAATATTTTTATAGCAGATCTAAAGTGTGTTAGAACCAGAGCTGGTTTTTTTCCCCTTAAGTTAATTTATTTCATTTGTCCATTCAATAAATATTTTTGACAACCTACTATATGCTGTTTGGCTTTGGGCATAAGTGAAAACTCACTTTTAGATTGGTGGCATCTGAAAAATACTTTTAAGGAAAAGTCTAGTTAGACTTCATTCTTTGATAATAAGCAAAAGATGGATTACGCTTTTCATTAATAGATATCTATATTAAAATATGAGATGGCATAATGTGATTGGTAAGCAAAAGATCTGGAATCAGACTGATTTTTTGAGTTCCAACTGTACCATTAGCTACATAATGTTGGATAAACTGTTTCTCTATGATCCTCAGTTTCCTCATGTATAAATGAAGTTGATAAGATGTGCCATATAGGATAGTTATGGGGATTAAATGAGACAATGTAATGAGAAGCACTTAGCACAATATTGGACTTACGGCAACAACTTTATAAATATTAACTCATTATTATTTTAAAATGCATTCCCAAATGAATATCCAGGAAATGGGAAGCTATTGGCAGACTACCTTGTATGAACACAAATGAACAGCACAATCTATTACTTTCCCATCTATCAAATATTCGTCTCATTTCCTGCACACTAAGATAGGGTTAACCTAAAACTGCCATGGGGAGGAGAGGTAAGGCAGGGTCAGATGACACAAAGAACAAACCTAGTCTTTATAAAGTAATTAATGAACACACAGTACCTTCATCAATATCAGGAGGAAGGCCTCCAACAAACACCTTTCTAGAGTAGCGCTCTACTCTTTCTCCATTTTGACAGCGAGTGGGAGAACTTAAGCCAGATGACAAGGACTGATCACCGTGACTGTCGTCCAGGAAGGCATCTTCAAAGGGAAAGAGAGAAGACCGACCTGAAACAAATGTGGGAGTTTCTATAGTTAAAATTATTTTCCTGGACAACAAATGTTTTATTAGGAACCAAAGTGCAGAGGGTAGCATACACACACACAAAAAGGATCCTGAGCTGTGACTTTTTCAATAGCAAAAGCAACTACAGACTACAGGTTTAGAAAAGCTTATGCTATCATTTTTGTGTTAAGGTCTGTATAACACAGAGGTGACTGGAAAGATACTAAGGAAGTAACATCAAAAACTGCAACTGTTTTACCATGAAAAAAATGACTACACTTTACTCATATAGTCCCTATCACTGCTGCTAAGAATATTCGGGAGCTATTTTCCTTTCCCCAGTTACTTTTTAAAATAAATGGGAAAGTTATCTTTATTCACAGATTTTTCTCTGTTTTTTTTTATGGTGACCTCAGAGGTTTAGTTCTAAAGATGAGCCCTGATAGCCAAGGGATTATTACAGAAACTGATAACTTCTCTTCTGTTAGTAGGACTAAAGATAATCAAGTTTTCTCTGTCATTCTAAAGCACTTCAATTTGAAAATAAACATTTGCAATAATAAAAGGTGAGAGAAGTAAATGAAAAGAAATTAAAATGTGGAAGTACAGATGTAAATGTGCTTATGACATGTTTACCCTGCTGATTCAGGTGATATTTTAGATCACTCACAAAGTGATTTTCATTAACTCCACAGTCAAATGGTTTGTAGGGCAAAGGTACCTAGCCACTCCACATGAGTATAAAATATCATTCAGTCAGTCTGTTAATAAATATAACACAACAGTGCTACCTGACATTACATAATAAATCCAAGTTCAAAAACAAATATACTTCCTGTTTGAGTCAGTGAGTTCCGGGTAAAACTTTCCTCTACATTCTACTCTAAAAATGAACTGCTTTGAGCATTCTAACTTTTGAAAGGAAAAAAAAAAAGTAAATGCACACTCTTTTTAAAAAGTGTCTTCCCCAATTATTCTGTCTGTATTTTTCCCTGAAACTACTTACTAGTTCATTATAGCCAGCTCTCTAAAACAGAATATAAATAGCCTTGGAAAAATACTGACCATTTCCTTCCTTTACAAAAAAATTTACTAACGTAACTGTTTATTTTTTTTAACAATGCAGATGGTGTAAGAATGGCACTGTTTTGATGTTAGGAATTAATACATAAAAGAATCAAAGTATTTTTTTCCCATCCTTCAAAGTTTAGTTACAAAAAACAGAACAGAAATCGTCAGCTACATTTTTCAATTTGACAGGAACAAACAACTGACAGTAAGTTTTCATCCCTTCATGTTATTTTGATTGTTGGAGGAAAAGAAATAAACCTGTAACAACTACAGACAAAATGAGTTTCCCAAAGAAATCCACGGATGTTCTCCCATGACTGTCAGTTTTGCTTTTCATGTAATCCACACTCAGCAAATAATGTGCCTACACTGTGACAGGCACACACCCAAATCAGCATTTTCCACAGAATGTTCCTATCCCCACCTTTTATCTGTAACACTAGCAACATGAGATGCTCAGAAAACAAAAGTTAGTGGAAAAAGGGAGAACTAATAGTATTTTAAAATAATGAATACTTTATGCCCTTTCCAGAGACACAATTCACACTAGAATACAAAAGATTTGGAAAAGCTCTGCAGCAAAGAAATTTAATCCAGCATTACCTGGACTTAATATTAAGGACCTTCAACATAAATACCTCAGTGGAAAACACTTGAAGAAAACATGATTCCACATTCCAGGAACACCAAACAAAAAATATACATCTCTAAGTTTGGTGAGAGAGGTAGGCAAGACCTTAATTACTAAATAGATAAGTGACAGGGTCTCCCCTGGTGGCGCAGCAGTTGAGCGCTGGGCTGTGAGGCTGCCAGCAGCCTCTGAAGCACCAGTTCGTACCCCAGCCACCGGCGAAGGTCCCACAAATAAATAAATAAATAAATAAATAAATACATAAGTGGCACAAGAGCACAATGTACTGCCTTACTAGAGCTATGGGGTGTGTGTAGTGGGGGTGGGAGGACGAATGGTGGGGGTGATGAGACATTTAGAGTGATTTCACAGGTGAGAAATCTTGAGCAGAATTTTGTGGATGTGGGAGTTAAGATAAAGAACAAGAATCCATAGAGAAACTTTCAATATACCTCTTACCTTTCCCTTTAAACCTGCCCTTCATTCCCTACAACCTCAATAAAAATGACTATTATTCACACCCAGTTCAACCAGAAATCTAAGAGTCATTCTTAGCATCGCTCTTTCTTTCATGCTCTATGTCTAATCCAAATGTAACAAGTCCCACCAATTCAAACTCCAAAATAATTCTTCAATCCATTCCCTCACTCCATCTTCAGTCCTAACTCTGGCCCAGATCACTATCACCTCTCCCCTGAACAGTCTAATGAGTCGTTACAATAGTCTGTTTATCTACTAATTTCTACCTTGTACTCCACAATAGTCTAAACCCTCTCAAAAATTTCCCATGGCTTTTGGATAAAGTACAGCCATCACTGTAAACAGTACGGTCTCTGCCTACTTCTCCTACATCATAGTTGTTGTCTCTCCCTCTAATTTACTAACCTCCAAAAAGGCACACCTATGTTGAACTTCCTGACTATTCTTCCTTGTCTCTGATCCTAAACACAAGGTGTTACCTTCCCCCTCCAACATAAACACACCTTTTTCAGCTCCTCATTTTTCTATTTAATTCCTACTAATTCTTCAGGTCTGTGCTGGAAAAGTTATTTCCCCAGGAGGAACTTTTCTGACCTTTTATATTAAATTAGAACCCCTTCCCTGTCTGCTCACAGCACTTGCCCCAACTCCCATTATATTATTATATGGGTTTTTATTTGGTATCTCATTCCTGGACCCCATTAAATGTAAGCTCCCTTAGGAAAGGGACACATTTAATCTTGTTCACCACTGTATCTTCCTAACCTAATAAAGGTAGGTTATAAGGGTACATAACAGGCACCGAAGAAATGTGAAATGTGAAGAAGTATGCATGGAAGGAAAACAGTATAAGCAAAGACACTACAAGTATATTCTGGAACACAATACACAGGTGTGAGAATGCCAAAAGATGGGACCATTTCCTATAAAACTGAGACCTTTTCTTGCTTCCATTTGTTTAAGCATGATATCCTATACTCTATTTTTCAAAAGTGACAGGAAATATGCCCAAATTTCAAAGCTAATATATTTCATTCTAATACTTGTTGTTGTTTCACTTGCTCTCTCTCTTTTTTTTAATTACAATTACTCCCGAGAAGACTCTGATACCATCTAATCCATCCTGCAACTTGTCAGAATGACCTCTATGTTTCTGGCAATGTTTTTCTCTCTACTTCAAATCCCACACTAGCTATCATCACCCTCACCAACAATTTGCACCCAGGAATGGGGGGAATAGAGTTTGAAGAAATCTGAGAGATGAAAAAGTCTTGAACTAGAACAATGAAGGGGAAGAAGATGTTTAAGACACACTGGAACAAGACAATTCTTCTTTCTACATGGCCAACATAACCATAGTTTCTCCAGAGTATTTTGGCAAAGAAAATAAAAGAAATAACTGTAAAAATCTGGAAAGTTTTAAAAACTGGTTATGGGTAGTTTAGAAACTTTCCAGGGTTTTAAAAACACACCTCTGTGTCTTATTACTATTTAGAGTACTACAGAGTTTAGTAATAAGGTTACCACTTGGAAATGAAACTGCTAAGAATTCACATGTACATAATTTTTCTTTAAAGATGGGTAAGAAATAAGAATGAATTCTCAGAACCCAACCCCCAGATCTATTCAATATGAATTCATAATCTGCACTGTTAGTAAATTTCCCCAGTGATTCTTTTGCTGGAGTTTAAGAACCAATGAAACAGAGATTATCTGTCTGTAGCAGGCAGCCACTGAAAGAGATATTGTATGAATTTGGAACATATCCAAGCTTAATCAAGTTAAGGAAATAGAAGTAAAATCTATAATCTAGTCAACCTTACTGTAATATGACAAACTGAAGTGCTGATGGAACAAAAGTTACACTGCAGGAAGCATTTAAAAAGCAGAAGAGTAGGGGAGTTTGGCAGATGGTGGCAAAGACCTGGTTTTATTTACCACCTCCATATATTGACAACTAATAAGCAGCAGAGCAAATTCAATAACCCCTGAAAATAAATGAATGACTACAAGTATCCATCAGGAGCAGAAAGGAGTAGGAAACTGTCACTGAATTGTGTTTGTGGCAATACAGGGCAGCATAAATACAAGATGGAGAGGCAGCTGCTGTATGGAGGCCCCATACAGTTGACTACGGGACACATACTCATAAAGGGGACTTTGAAGACCTGGCATGGCACTGAACAAGTGGGTACACAGAGTTGGCATCAGGATAAAGGAGAACTACAGGAGTAGGGGTACAGTAAGGCTTCCAATATACAACATTTGGAATGTGTAACAGCTTGGAGAGCCGGGACAGATCACCTAGGTCTCTGCATAGAAGAGGCTATTATTTGAGCGTGAAACTATCATACTCAAAACATCTAACTTACCACCACCCAGGGCCAAAATGAGACAACAAATGAATACTTTCACTAACCAGAATTTAAGCACCAAGATCTTAACAACAGGAGCAAGTACCCCAGGAAGTCTCCATACTCAGGTAGCAAATATAACAATTTCCAACTTGTGACCCTGTCTCAACTACAACTTGCACTGCAGCCAGTGCTGTATCTAGTGCTCAAACACAGTCCAAAGGTTGAGGGTGGCTTGAGACTAGATGAGACATCTGGGCCAGGGAGTTGGCCTAGGGAAGGGGATCACCGTGGATCCCAAGCACACAACTGTGATACTTTCAGCATAGTAGGAAACTTGAATCCTTGCCACTCACTGCGGGTGACCTTTCAAGGCTCTATTGTCTTGGTTCCTTTCTACCTATTACCCCTTGCCAGGATTAGTTCTCCACCCACATAAACAGGTGCAAAGGCAGTAGTCGGAAAGTTTATTCCTGTTACAACCATAAATACTAAAAATGAAGAGACAGAAGAAGATATCACAAATGTTAGAGTAAAAAAAGCCCTGAATGAAGTCTCAGTCCAACAGAACTGCAGAATATGCCTGAATAGGAATTTAAAACAACAATTATAACAATTAGAACTGGATGATGAAAAACATTAACAGAATATAGACGGAGCAAATATAGACTGGTATCATTAGAACTACTGGATCTAAAAAATATAACCAAATGAAAAAATAAAATAGAGGGCCTCAAGAGCAGATAAATGCAAGTAATGGAGAGAATTAATGAGCTTAAAGGTACAAATAGAAGAGAGAAAAAGAATTTTTTAAAATGCTACACTTATATCAGATAAAACAAACTTCCAATTTAAAAAGGTAATAAGATGTTTTCCCAGAAAATTATTTTAAGAGTGTATGAAACCAGATTAATTGTCCATGTTCAGTTTGGTCTAATTTTTAAAAATATTTGAACTCCAGTTTTTGTGTATTTGGTGTACATCAACACATGCAAATCAAGAATCAGAAAGAAGCTGGGATTGGCCACCTCTGTATTTCCCTTTGCACCTTGGGTATAAGTAGGCACTAACTATAGAAACAAAGTTCCTTATATGGGTAAGCAGTGCTCATCTATTACAATTTTTTTTTAAAGTGAAGCTGCTCTTCTGTAGTTTATTTTGCAGTGTAAAGCTGTCCTATCTTTTCCAGCAGGACTTATTCCTTCATTCTTAATTCTTTGCTGAAAAAATCTTAAATCATTTAACATTCCTTTATATTCTAACAGTATCAAATATGGAGTAGAAGGGTTCCCTACCCCCCCAAAAGGACATCATCTATTTTGTCTTTTGATTAGTCTTAGAAATACAACTGTATTTCTAAGCTGTATTTTAACAGTTCATGGCTTCCTTTATCAGCACTAGAGTGACTAGTTGTGAATATGAAAACTTACTACTCCCCCCCCATAACATATAATTGCTGTATGTTAATGATAAGGTATGGGTAGAAAAAAATGTGAAAGATCACTTAAACCAAAGTGAACAGTTATAAGGGGTATTCTCTCCTGTTGGTTTACCTTCACTTTAGAACCACAGAATATTACATAGTGAATCACTGTCTAGAGCATTTCTAACAGTTGTTTCAGTAGCATATTTGTTTTGGTAATTTTTGGTACTATGATTCTCTGTTCTTGGCGATGTCTTCCTGTTTGTGCAGTTTTTCGTTTATTTGTATAATAACTGAGACAATAAATGCAGATGTGTATCTTACCAAAGAGTTCTTTTCTCAAATCTCTAAATTTCTATTTTCTATACAGACCTTTTATACTCCTTTTTTGGGGTCTTGCTGAATAACAAAGAACTTTCATTTTCTACTTTCCTATATACTAAAATGTATAAACACTGCATTTCAATTGACTGTATTGCATATAGTTTTTTGCCGAAAACTTTCTATAAACACAATTGCCTTGTTCAGTTTTGTTGTAAACTGACTTATCATAATATGTACTATTGATATGCTTTCTGATGTGTTTGATAAGGGCTATAAAATAAAGCTTTAGAAAAGGTAATAAGAGAGACAGACATTACATTATGATTTAGAGCCTAATAAAACAAGAAGAAAAAAAATACACACATACATATATACATGCACACACACATATATACATACACACACACACACACACCCCAAATGAGGAGAAGCAAGATACATAAAACAATCACTAACATAACTAAAGAGAGAAGCTGACAACAACCCAAGACACAGAGACTATAAAACTCCACTTAAAACTATGGACAGATCAACAGACAGAGAATAAATAAGAATAGCCTTAAATCAGGAGCTAGACCAAACAAGCTTAACAGATATCTACAGATCACTCCAACTAAAAAACGTTGCATACAAATATTTCTCAAGTACACAAAGACTTTATGTTGGGTCTATGTGCTGTAGATAAAAGTCAGCTGTCAATAAGTGACAGCATAAGAAAATTAGACCAATATCCCTAATGAACACTTTCGCAAAAATCTTCAACAAAACATTATAAATTGAGTTCAACAATACATCACGAGGATCACACAGCACAGTCAAGTGGGATTTATCCCAGGGGTGCAAGGATGGTTTAATATATGTAAGTCACTCAATCACAACATTTCAACAAAGGATAAAAATATGATAATATCAATAGACACAGAGAAAGCCCTTGACAGAATTCTGCACCCAATTAAGATAAAAACTCTAAACAAGTAGGAACAAAAAGAATCAACCTCAACATAATAAAAGCTATATATCACAAACCAACAGCCAATGTAATAATGGTGAAAAACTGAAAGCTTTCCCTTTAATATCAGGAACAGGATAAGAAAACCCACTGTCACCACTTCTGCTTAATTTAGTACTAGAGGTTTTATCTATAGCAAACAGACAACAACAGGATATAAAAGGAACTTAAGTCAGAAGAGAAATGAAACTATCATTATTTGAAAAACACTATTATATCTAGAAAACCCTAAAATTCCACCAAAAAGCTATTAGAAAGATGCAGCTCTACTGATCACCTGTGACTATGCAGGTGCCTCTCTTTTTCTTTCTCCTTTTCCTAATAAACCTGTCCTTTTAAAATGCAAAAAACAACAACAACACAAACAAACAAACAAAAACCTATGAGAAACAACTAATGAATACAAGAAAGTGGTAGGTTACAAAACCAACATGCAAAAATCCACAGCATTTTTATGTACAACCAACAAATGAGAAGAAAAAGAAACTAAGAAAATAATTCCATTCACAACTTCTTCAAGGAGAATAAAATATCTCTGAATTAACCTAACCAAGGAGATGAATGTCCTATATAACAAGATATTATTAAACCATTTGGATTGTGACATAGAGATAGAAAGACAAAGTGAGCTATAACTTTAATATAATTCTCACCAAAAATACCAGCAATATTCTTTAAAGAAATTGAACATAAGATATTGAAATTTATATGTAACCATAAAAGTCTCAAATAGCAAAAGCAGTCAGGGGGAAAAAGGAAAAAAGAAACAGAGACATAAAGTACCAGACTTTAAACTATACTATGAAGCAACAGTACTTAAACAACATGGCATTGGGGCCTCCCTATCTCCAGCCACTGCAGCATGAATTCAATCCCTAGCCAGGTTGCCAACCACATGGTACAGCAGACCTCTACCATCCTGCAGCTCCTACAGTTGAAGGGCATTTCTGGCCTGGTACTTCATTCCACACCTGACCCTTTCATTTTAGCCTTACAAATAGCTCAGAAATCTGGAGGTTTAAAAAAATGGACTATGAGGCCTGACTCTTTCCAGGGAGGGCAGGGGGAGGGAAGCCAGAAGTTCAAGAGAGTTAGATTTTAACATAGGCTTATTCTGACCTTGAATCAGACATTTTACTTATCTAAGTCTCATTTACAAAATGAGAGATTTGAACCAGATGAATGGTTTTCAAATAACTGGGGGCAAAAGAATCCTCTTTAATACATAAAAATCTTACATAAAACCCTAGGATACAAAATAGATAAACATACAGGTCATATTTGGCATTGCTCAGGCATCATAATATGTTTATAAATGAACTCTTGACTTCTACCTTAAACTTATGCTCTCCCATTTCCAGGGCCATTTCAACATGCATTGCAATGTACCCACAACCACTCAAGCTAGAACTTGAACATCATTTTTGAGTCTTCATTCTCATTCACTCTTTACATCTAATTTTGCAATTTGATGCCATTAAGGTGGGTTGATTCTACTGTACAGAATACATCTTTCCCTATCCTAAAATATCATCACCTCTTGCCCAGTCTACTACCATAATCTTCTAACTTAAATGACTCACTTCCCCTCTCACTCTATACCAAATAGTAGCCAGTTTAAAAAATATATATACAATCACTTGATCCTGCTTAAAAACATTCATAGATTTCCTTTTGTCCTTAGACCAAGTTCAAAATCCTTACTAGGGGTTAAAGCCCAGAAAGATCCAATTTCCTTCCTTCATCTAACTTCATCTTCAGATACTCTCCCCTCTTTCCCACCAAGCTCAGTCATTCTAGGAGAGACTTACTTCCTCTTCTTTCCTTAAGGTGCCCTTCTTAATAACAGCCATTGACATATAATTTGCATATTCTACAATTTACCAGCTTTACTTATTTAGTAATCACTCCCCATATCCCTGAACCCTCTTAGTCTTAAGCAACCACTAATCGTCCTTCTGGGCATTTCAAAAAAGTATAATCATACAATATTCAATCTTTTGTGATTGCCTTTCATTTAGCATAATGTTTTCAAGGTTATCAATGTTGTAACATTTATCAGTACTTTGTTTACCTGAAATCTTTTATTTTTTTTAATTTTATTTTTATATTCCCCAAACAATTGCAGCCCCTTTAAGGCTTTTAAAATAGTTTTTCTTATAACATCTGAAATTTCCTTTAAAATATCCTTAGGTAGGGCCTCCCCAGTGGCTCAAGGGGTTAAGTCTCAGCACTATGAAGCTATCTGAAGTCACTGCAGCACAAGTTCTATTCCAGGCCAGGGAGCTAACCCACATGGTGCAGCAGACCTCTCCTGTCTCACCTGCTGCTCCCTTGAGCAATGTATTTCAGTGAATCTCATCAGAGAAAAGCATTCTACCTTACAGAGAATCTCTCATTTTCCCTGCCTAGTAGTTATCATAACCTTTGAGTATAAAAATGTTTGTTTCACTTACTTATTGTCTCTCCTACTAGAGTGAACACTCAGTAAGGAGACAAAGAATCTAGCACAGCATCTGACCCACAATAAGCACACAAACACTTAATAAATGAAAATTAAAGACATCCAAGAACCTCTCTGTTATTATTCCTGTAGGCCCCTCCTAGACCAACTTTTTGCAAATGTGAAAAGCTAGTGATCTTCCCTCCCCATTTCCTGTGCCCAAATCTTCCTATTACTATAAGCAATAACACTTCATATATTAATATAACTATGAACACTCAGAATTTTATTCAGCTTAGGGCCTCCCTGGTGGCACAACCAGTTAAGACACAACCTATGAAGCTGTCCGCAGCCTCTATAGCACGAGTTTAATCCCCAGCCGGCCAGGCAACAACCCACATGGCGCAACAGACCTCTCCTGACTCGCCTCCTGCTCCCCTCAGCAGTGTACTTCTGTCAATCTGCCTGTTCGGCTCTCCACTCTGTCTCTGGTGAATCCTCTCACCCCCCACACCTCTGGCCTGTACCCTAGCTCTTGTATGCATAAATAAATAAATCTTTTTTAAAAAAAAGAAATGTATTCAGCTCATATCCATGTTTTATTCTGGAACTATCCATTCCTTTGGATAAGAAAGCTCATATAGCCAAGTTTGAATAAACAGGATAGTAAGTTTATACCACTGTCTCACTGATAAAGCTGATCTCTCTTCCCTTAGGCAGGTTTTGGGCAAAAAGACCTAACTCCAACTTGCCACACAAGTTTGTTTTATTGGGTTCTTAGAGCTTTTGCTATCAACTAAGGCATCTATTAATGTGGATTAAATATACAGAAGCACTTTTTCAATAGTAACATACTCTAATCATTCCTCGTATTTGTTTATTGACATTGCTTTAAAGAATCTTTCCTGGGCCTCCCTGGTGGAACAAGGGATTAAGACACAACCTATGAGGCCATCTGCAGCCACTGAGCACGATTTTGATCCCCGGCCAGGGAGCAACCCACATGGCATAGCAAACCTCTCCTGACTCGCCCGCTGCTCCCCTCAGCAGTGTATTTGAGTCAATCTGCATGTTCTGTTTCCCACTCTGTCTCTAGTGAATCCTCTCACCTCCCCGCACTGCTGGCCTGTACCCCAGTTCTTTTATACATAAATAAATAAATCTTTAAAAAGAAAAGAATCTTTCCTATTTTTCTTGTTGCTTTTTTAAGAAATTATGTTAAACATCAAAAGCACTTACATGGTCAACATGTTTACTTATGAAGTCTCCAGGAGACCATAAAAACTCTCATGAAATGAATAAAACAACATACATTTTAATCAGGTATGCTTCTAAATGTGTAGGCAGAGACACCTGTCTGACACTACCCATTAGACTAGTTCCTAACAGTGGCTGCAATTATATAGGAAAATACAATTAAAAAGTTGTAGAAATTAAAAGTTGTAGAAAAAAATACTCCTGACAGAAAATGTTAAGGTTCTTTAGTGTGAGTTTGATTCCATAAGGGAAATCAGCACTTGTCTAAAACAAAAGAATATCAATGGGAAATATGATTGGACAATTAAATACTTTATATACAATCTATGTTCAACTTCTATTATTTCACATCTAATTCTTTTATTTCCCAACTACTACTGTTTCAACTACACTACCAGAAGCACACTTGGTTTGCCAAAGAACCTATCCTCCAATATCTGTTAGCAAAGCCTTCATCGAATGCCCAAGTTCCTTTTTTTTTTAATTTATTTATTTACACAAGTACTGGGGTACAGGCCAGATGTGCAGGAGGATGAGAGGACTCACCAGAGACAGAGTGGGGAACAGAACAGGCAGATCTACTAAAATACACTGCTGAGGGGAGCAGTGGACGAGACAGGAGAGGTCTGCTTCGCCATGTGGGCATCTCCCTGGCCAGCTGGAATCGAACCCACACTGCAGAGGCTGTGGACAGCCTCATTGCCCAGTGCTCAACTGCCTGTGCCACCCGGGAGGCCCCCAAGTTCTTTCTTATTTTCATTACTTATATCATGAAATTCACTTTCTAAGGTTTGAGATTTCTATGTCCAGGAATCTTACCCTCTGTTTCAAAAACCATTAATCAGGGAAGCATAGCCCATCTCATTCAACATCTCTTCAGCTGGCCCCACTGCATATACTCAGGAATATCTCTAAGCATCTGGTCATGTAAATTTTACCTCAGTGCTCTCAGATTAAATCATATAGCAGAAGTGCCTTGCTTCCCATTCCTCTGCCATCATCTAAATAGTACCTGAAATTGTAACTATTCTAGAAAACTTTTCTAAGTTCATCAGAAGAGTTGAAAGATTCCACTGACCTTATTCTTGCTAACAGATCTCAAAACTGTCATAGATAATCCCCTTTGCTTTCTATTCCTAAAATATTTACTAATGTTGTGTGTAATGCATAGAATATAGTTATAGTTAAAGCTTCAAGTAAAATAACATACATCAGCAAGTTTGCTTTTTAAACTTTTTTGAGAAAGTCTAAATTTGGTTTATAGGAAAGGAATCATGCATTAACATAATCCTGACCACAAAAATACATGAGCATGAGGTTACCTGCCAGTTAACATTGGCTAGATGACTAGATCTCATGGAATAAGAATGGATGTGAGGTGCACCTGCCTCAACCCACATGGTTATGTCACCTGCACTTAAAGAGGATAACTTTTATTCTTTTGCAGTTTTGGGAATAGAAGAGTAAATGATGGAATGAAACAAAAATTTTCTGTCTATTCTTTTTTCATTATTGAAATTCTACAATTCAGTCTTTCAGCAATACCCCCTGCATACACACACACGCACACACTTCTGTCATTATCTTCTTTATTCATAACTATCAAACTGTAGATTTACAGACAACAGGGTACAAGTCATTGTAGGCAATGTTTAGCTTAGCACTTGATGCAAAGATGATGATGGTTTCTGAAAACAATTGAGTCAAGCCTTACAAATAGATGTGAGGAAGGTAACATGGAAAAAGGAAAAGTATTCCCCCCCACCGGAGATTAGAAACTATAGGTGATTTTATATTCTTGTGTATTTATTAATAAGCTATGGTCAATAAAAAATAAAATAATTTGAAAAATATGATGCCAAACTCTGGCTTGTATAGATGTGGTGTGTTACTTCAAAACAATCCTTATTAATGGAGATTGAGACGACGCACTAACTAAATGTAGGACACAGTGCTAGGCACAAGAGACAACTTTCCTCAAAGAACTTATCATCATTTGAAGAATCAGGGCATCACAGGAAAAATGTAAGGCAGTAGACGCAGAAGAAAACACTGCCTGATTTCTGGAAGGGGTAAGGCTTGAGTTAGGCTTAAATGTGTGAAATAAGGGTAGGCTTTAGATAAGCAGATGAGAAGAAGAGTGAACTGTACATACAAAGGCGAGACAGTAGGAAAGCACATGGGTTAGATAGAGGAAGGTGAAGCAGTAAAAATGGAGAGGCCAAATGATATGAATCTTGAGTTGACAAAGTGGCTATTCAGAAACATGTAAACATGGAACAACAGAAATGGAAACAGAGGGATAGGCCTGAGAAACCAGAGGGGGGAAAAATTTATATGATCTGATGACTGATCAGCATGTAAGAAGAGGCAAGGCTAATGTCTGCTGTCTACCCGCCAGATGGTGTCTATTTTCCATATAAATTGGTCCATTCCATGTCCCTTTCCTGAAAATGGTCATTTTTCTAGTAACATGAAAAAAGCATGATACAAAATTATTTCTATTAATATTTTCTATACTTTGAAATTTAAAATTTAAAAATAATGAAAAAGTTTAAAAAATGTTAAATAATATGTACTTCCATGGTCAAAAAGCAATCCACTACACAAATACTTTTCTTCATCATGCTATGAAAACAAAATTGACCATATAATTCCACCATGAAAGAAGATTTAAACAGTAACTCGAATACAAATTAGGTTCTGCTAATATCCATTCAACAAATAAGATACTATGAATTTAATATAATTACCTTCTCTTTAAGACTCAGCTATAAAGTCAGAGACAGTAAACAATAAACATGAACTGTAAACATCACCCAATAAGCAGCCCAAAGGGAATGGTTCTGGTCTTTAAGATTACACAGCAAGTAAATTGCTTATACTCTCCCAGCTTCTGCAAATGAACACCAAAGCAACAAATAATTGCACCATGCTTTTCAGTCTGCATGGATAGTTGTTCCTTTTCCATTTTCATACTGTAATTTCACCAACACTCTGAAGTTAGACAAAGTTGTCCAACTCAATGTATAGATGAAGATATCAGACATAAGTGATGAGCAATGACTACAACCTGAGTCTTTGACCCCACATCTTATAATTTCTTCACTACATTAAGATTACTGTACTTAAGTTTCAGAGACCCTTACTTTTAGTTAGCTTCAAGGTAAATCTGCCACCATATGTAATAAAAAAAAAAATTCACTATTCAGTCTACTGAGATGAGGAATTGCCCTCCAAGACCTAACTTCTGCTTTCTAAGTATGATGAAAAGAACACAGTGGATAAAGGGCCAACATGTACACACACACACACACACACACACACACACACATACAGACACACACAGACACAAATGAACTCTATTCGTTCAAGATTATTCACAATATTATACAACAAAAAGAAATAGTCTCTGCCATGTCTTTATTAGGATTAAAAGAATAAATTACCAATTAATAGAAAAGTAATTATAGTAAAAGTGATAAAAGTATTTCACTAAAATAACTAATCTAGAACATCATTCTATACAATAATCATTATTTCACACATAGGTATAAACACACACACCCATATTTAGTCACAATTTCGCAAGCAAAAGATCTCATTAAAAAAAATTTTACCTCGTCTCCGCCCATAGCTCCTGGCTGCATGTAAACATAGAAGAAAACCATGGGAATTTGTATCAAAATGGTGAATTTAGAAATAAAAAAAATATTCACACAAACCTTTTCTAATTATTCTCAGAATTAATCTGGAGCTACTGTTCAACTTAACTGTAGACATATTATACATGTACGTGTGTGTATATAAATAATAGAAAATCCTTTATGAAGCACAAGTTAAATTACTATCTTAAATAGAAATTCAACTGGATGTGGCTAGACACTAGAAAAAAATAGAATGGGTGCTTAAGTTTTACAAATCTTGTAAGGATTTATATTATGGCCCATTATTTATATCAGATATAGAAAAAAGAGTTCTTTAAATTTTTTTCTGATTTATTAATCTTCATTCGTATTATATAATGCCATCAGATACCATTTTAAAGGAAAAATGCATTCATTCCAAATAATTAAAAGCCATAGCATGTTATGGTTATTCTGAATTTCTCTCTCTCTCCATAAACAAAGTTTCCTGAAAACTTATAGAAATTTTACGCACAATTAACTCTTGCTTTACAGAATGTGTGTCTGTAAAATTTACAGTAAAGCTTAGCTTCCCCATTTACTTTCCATATAATATAACTGATGGGGGAAAACAAATATTTTTAATATGTTAAAAATTAATTTAAATGTAGGAAGGGATTTAAGTGCTAGGTACATTCAGGGCATGCTGCAGAATAAAGTGCTTTGAGGATTTTCTTCACTTTCAAAATTCAAGGTTCATGGAAGGCACTGTTACAATGTTTAGTAAAGCTACACAGTGGCATCATATATACATATATAAAACTAGGAGATTCATCTAAAATGATTTTTAAAGTGGAAAGTTTCTCAAAATTGAAACCTTGGGTTCTATAAAAATAAATGAGAACTTCTATTTAATCCATTTTTTAAAAGCCTGAGCTGGGTTATATCTGAATAAGGTAGTGCTAAAGAAAACCATGTGCCTCCTGGGGAAAGAATTCACTTTTCGGCTAGAAGACTGAAATATCAGTTGGCCAAGTTCATCTTTTTTTTTTTTTTTTTTGAATTATTTTTTTTTAAGATTTATTTATTTATTCATACAAGCACTGGGTACAGTCAGAAGCGCGGGAGGGTGAGAGAATTCACCAGAGCCAGAGCGGGGAGCAGAGCAGGCAGAAGGACTGAAGTACACTGCTGAGGGGAGCAGCGGGCGGCAGGAGAGGTCTGCGCACCATGTGGGACCCTCCTCCGGTGGCCGGGGAGCAGCCGGGGATCGAACCGGCGCCGCAGACTCTGCTGGCAGCTTCGCAACCAAGCACTCAACCACTGCGCCACCAGGGAGGCCCTGGCCAAGTTCATCTTTAACTGTTTCTACTTTCTACTTTCTCCTAATTCTACTTTCTCCTAAACTCCTTCCATCACAATAACTCTCAATGAAAAATCTCTCTCCTTAATTCACAAAGTAATTAATGCTTACATAACTTACAAAGGATATGCATTCTGAAAAAAATTTAAAGAACTTTTCTACTTTTTAGTATTTGGATCATGGAATTCACCTTCCCACAGAATGTATAAAATATGGTAGTTTCCTAGCTTAGCCACTTTATAATAATTTGAGTGAATGAAAAGTAATAGGCAATACTGAAAAAGAAATTAAATAGGTTATGACACCCTATGCCCCTTCCTCCATTCCCAATAATGTCATGCTGCCCAACACCCCTAATGCAAAACCTCTATTTGGAGAGGAAATAAAATATTCTGTATTTTGAAATTATTCATTTCTCTCCCGAGAAACACATTCCCATTCTTTCATTATTATCTGATTTTTGGTCAAATATGCAATGAAAAAGAATCTGATTACAATACCAAAGATACAAAACACTCATCAGACCTTAATAAGATAAATAAAAATGCTGTTCACTCAACTTTCTAACTCATAAATATTCAGGTAGTGGAAAACATAAAGCAAATTCAGACAGTCTTGCAGGTGGAAGAGCTTGAATCCAGGAGGGGAGAAGAGTTGCCAAAGATCTACTTGGTAGTTTTCATCAAAGCTTCCTTATAAAGTTCATGATAGGTTTTTTTTTCCTTTTTCCATTTCTACTCAAAGACAGTAAACTGATTCATGTCAGCTGGGAACTTTAATATTATGGAATATGTACTATTCCATAAATACATGGTAATTTAATATTAAGGATGGCTTATGGAATAGGCAGCCTGCTTGAAGCAGTGACATGAGACGCTTAAACTTGCTCTTATCACTCATTGAGGAATTTAATTGTGTTACCTTGGTCTTTATTTCAGTATTGTATGTATGATCTCTAAGATAACAATTATTATTATTGTACTTACTGTATCCCAAGAACATCTGAAATGCTTTACATGTATTAAAGTCATTTAGTACACCCCACAAATTATCTCCTCCCCTACAACTTTATAAGTATTCTTATTAGCCTCTTTTCACATAGGAAGAAAATGGGACAGAGAAAAGTTAAGTTTCTTGCCCCAAATCACATAGCTATAAAGTGGTGAATTTGGAATATGAATCTAAGCAGTCCGGTTCGGGAACCCACACTTTCAACCACCTCATGATACTCACGATACTGTTAATTTCCTAGAGGGCAAGGTCGGTATGTTGTGTCCCTTTTAATATCCTAATGCACCTGACAGAATGCTCTATACCAACCTAGTATTCAACAAATATGCCTTGTTAGCTGAGGATACAATAAAGGGAGGGAGAAATACTTGCTCTGATGGCCTTTAGAATGTAGGCCAACTCTGCTGGTGATTAAAATTTTGATCAAGTGTTCATATGAATGCCATTTGCAAACAGACTAATTAGAGGCAAACTCTTCCCTTAGGGAGAGGTAATGAAATGAACACCAAGGAGAGAAATTTGGGTACACAAAACTTGTCCTTTTCCCTGAGAACAAATGTGACTTTTAAGCAAGAAAGAAAATTGAATACATAAAACTTCAGTCAGTATAGAATAATTTCACATAGAAAAAAAGGAAAGCAGTCATGTTGCAAATTCCACCTATATATTCTATGCTAACGTAGGTTTATACCATATATAAAAAGATGTAGTAGACTCTCAAAGTCCTATCTACTTCTCCCATGAACTTAATTCTTGGATCAATTATTGTCAACATTAAAGTAAAATTCTCTTATCACTTCATATGTATTCAATAATTTTATATCTCATTTAAAAAACTGTACCTAATTCTTAGAAGTCTAGATGGTGGTTACCCGTGGCTAAAAGTATTAACTGGAATGGAGTCGGGTGGGGGGGGTGCTTTGGGGGTATTAGTAATGTTTTAATCTTGATCTAGGTACTGATTACATGACAACACTATAAAATGGACCATCTGTTACTTTTTTTTTTTTTAAGATTTATTTGTTTATTTATTTATACAAGCACTGGGTACAGAGCAGGCAGAAGGACCGAAATACACTGCTGAGGGGAGCAGCGGACCGCTGCGCCACCGGGGAGGCCCCCATCTGTTACTTCTTATAATTGGGCCTGTGCTTGATTTTAAATGGCTGGACTCTTATACCTGTGATTCCCAACATCAATTTATGAACTGTTTTTAAATCTAAATTATGCCAACTACAAAGATCCATCTGAAGTTGCTGAAGTTTCTCTAAGCCAAGTAACATCACATACTGATTCCACTAAGGTGGTTCAAAAAAACAAGAATCAGAGGGAGAGTGGGAGAAATGGGGGGTGGGGGGGTGGGGAGAAGGCCAAGGGAGGAATGAGGGAAAGGCAGAGGGAGGGAAGTGGGGAGGAGGTAGATAGATCCACAATCCATTCTATTGTGGATCAAAAGCCATTTCAGGAACTTAAAGAAGAATCCCTGGGATGCTATACTGATAAAAAACAAATGAACAATATACAAAGACCTTCCTTAGCACAATACTTTACTGACTGGAAAGTAACTGTCAAGACTGTTAAAAGTAAACTGGGGGGAACGGCTTCCTTGCAATAAAATCCGTTTCTTAAAAACATCCCCCAAAAGTATTTTTTTTTCTTTTTTTTTAATTTTTTTTTTTTATTTATAGAGGCATGTTTTATTTATTTATTTATTTATTTGTTTGTTTGTTTTGTTTATACATGCACTGGGTACAGTCAGAAGCGCGGGAGGGTGAGAGAATTCACCAGAGCCAGAGCGGGGAGCAGAGCAGGCAGAAGGACCGAAGCACACTGCTGAGGGGAGCAGCGGGCGGCAGGAGAGGTCTGCGCGCCATGTGGGACCCTCCTCCGGTGGCCGGGGAGCAGCTGGGGATCGAACCGGCGCCGCAGAGGTCGCCGGCAGCTTCGCAACCCAGCGCTCAACCGCTGCGCCACCGGGGAGGCCCAACCCCAAAAGTATTTTTTAAAGCCACTTCAGCATGCAAAATTAAATTCTATTTGAACATCTAATGTTCCTTTTCAGCTTCCCTCTAAGTATTAATCATGCAAAAAATTCAAGCTCAAATGGGTTAAGATTGCACAGTTAATATAAAAATGTGCCCTTTTCCCTAATTAGACTGCAAATCTCTGAAGAGCAGGGGTGATGGTGTTTGTCCCTTAAGCGTTCCTCTTTTATCTCTAGAACAGTAAGATAGTTTCAGCCCACTGGTTCCCAATTCTGGCCAATTATAGTTGAGAAGGTCAATTTCTCTACAAACAAAATGAACTTAGGTAAAAATGATGCTTTCATTTTCATTCTGCACTCAAAGTGTGTGGACATTTTAAAATTCCTTCTTCCTACCCCTCCTCTTTTATTCTTACCCATTTTTTCTCAGAAAAATCTTTCCATTCCATTTGTAAGCCTAAAAACTAATACTATTAACTAGCATAATATTAGTGTTACTGACACACTTTATAAGGAAGGAATCCTGAGAAGTTAACAGGCACTATAGCTAAATGCTTAACATGTCTATTCTAATTCTTAAAGTAACTATCACAGTATACATCTCCAGATGGGCAAAGGGAGGTCCAGAGGGGATGACTGGCTCAAGGTTATTCATCTATTAAACAGAAGCGCTGGGACTGAATCCAGGTTCAGATTGGTTCTAATGCATTTACTCCTTTTTTTTTTAAGTTGAAATAATACTTACCTTCAATAAAATTCATCCACTATAAGTGTGTGGTTTGATTACTTTTGGTAAATGACTATATATGTCACCATTACCATCATTATCAAGCAATAAAACAGTCCATTCTCCCTAAAAAATTTCCTTCTGCCTTTCAGCTTTTGATCTCATTCCCCAATCCATGGCCCCTGGTTTTGTTTGCCTTGTCTACAATTTCATATTAATGGAATCAATTAGTTTAACCTTATTTAGCATAATGTTTTCAAAATTATCTATGCTGATATGTGTTAGTATTTTGTTTCTCTTTATAGTTGAGTACTATCCCACCACATGGGTATACCAATTATATACCCATATATATGTACATACACACACACACATCACCATATGTATATATCAATTATCCATTAACGAGCTGTTAGACTGAAATAAGTGCCCACCCCCTCAAATTCATAGATTGAAACCCTATGTGACATGAGATCATAAAGGTAGGGCTCTAATTCAAAAGGACAGGCATCCTATGAGAGAAGATACCAGCAGTGTGCATGCACAGCAAAAAGATCATGTACGGGCGGTCACTTCAACCAAAGAAAGAAGCCACAGATGAAACCAACCCTATCAGCACTTCTGTCTTGGACTTGTAGCCTCAGAAATGTGAAAAAATAAGTTTCTGTTGCTTAAACATCCAGTCTGTGATTTTTTTTATGGAAGCCCTAGTAAAGTAATATACAAGCTGATAGACATTTGAAAAGCCCTTACTCTTAACCACCAAAATTGAAAAGCCAGTATTTATAGCAGCTGCCTATAAAGTCCTTGATTGTACCCAGTTTTTCCCTTTAGAACTTTGATAAACTCCATTATCTTCTAAACATTAACTTTTATGTAATACCATGCAAGATTAATAAAAAGCAACTACTCACCCAAATTTTCTATTTGTTTTATTTTATTACTACTACAACAGCATTACTAATTTTTATTCACCATTACACTTAAAGTTGCTATTTTACTAATTAAAATCTGTATTTTAGTAGATATTTTTAATGGGTTGTTCAAAAAAAATCTAATTGTCATTAATAACATATAAAACCATATCCTACATTCTAACAACTGAACTATTATAACATCCTGCTTTACTGCTTACAAAATCTTATAGAAAACCTATAGCTCTTTAATCAGTCTCCCAAACAAAACAGGAATGACTTCTGTAACCAACACGAAGATGTTCTATAACTGGTTCTTCTAGAATACTTGATCAAGAGTTTGACGTAAAAGAATAACGTAACTCACTTTCATATCTTCCAGTTAGTTTTTTTCAAACTTTCTTCTACGTAACAGCATTTCTTTCTACTCTAACAAAATGAACTAAAACAAAGATAAGACATTTATTCCCTGAACAAGACTTTTCAGGTTGAAACTGCACAAAAATCCTAAAAAATTAAACAGAATCATTCAGAGAGAAGCATTTTATATAGATAAGAATGTAGAGAGAGAAGTGAGGATGGGCAAAATGGATGCTGATATGCTCAGGAACCAAAGTGCAATCAAAGGTCTGGCCTCTTGTTCAGCGCTCCTGTTCTCCTCCTTATAAACATGACTCCTCACATTTGGGAACAGAAGTTCCTTCATAGAAGAAAGTTAGAGAAAGGACTCTGCAATAAGAAGCAGCTGCTTATATCTGAGGGATACCCTCACCCTTGTCCTGACCCCTCGAAAACAGCTTCCTCTTATGATCTGGACTTGGGAAAACTGCTGGTAGCAATTAAAGCAGATTAAGCCTTAGGGAGAAAGAAAGAGTAAGAGGGAATGTCTGGCATAGTCTTTATACTATTTGATTACTTCATGCTCAGATAAAAACAGACATTGGGTAGGTGTAGTGAGAGGATGGGCAGCACTGCATCTGTCAAGAGGTAAGTACTTTTGGGCCTCCCCTGGTGGTGCAGGTGGTTGAGTGCTGTGCTATGAAGCTGTCCACAGCCTCTGCAGTGCCGGTTTGATCCCGGCCGGCCAGCAAGGGTCCCACATAGCGCAGCAGACCTCTCCTGTCGCACCCGCTGCTCCCCTCAGCAGTGTATTTCATCAGTCTGCCTGCTCTGTTCCCTGCTCTGTCTCTGGTGAATCCTCTCACCCTCCCATGAATCTGGCCTGTACACTGGTTCTTGTATAAAATAAATAAATAAATCTTTAAAAAAATTAAAAAAAAAAGAGGTAAGTACTTTTAATTGTGGTGTCTTCCATACACTCTTCACTCACCCTCCCACAGCCAATTAAATTAGTCTCTGGCATAGGGCCATAAGTATTATTTACTTTGGCCCCCATTTTGACTCTGGTCAGAATTGAAAATTACTGCTAACTCAAAAGGAAAAGGGGCCAGGGAAGCAAAGGACAGTAGAGACTAGCACTTGCTAGTGTATATTTCTTGCCAGGTATGATGATAGGAGCAGGACACACTTAATCTTGCCATCTGTAAAGAGGTTAATGTGTCCATCTAAAATAAAAAGCACATGGCCTCCCCGGTGGCGCAGGGGGCTGAGCACAGTGCTGTGAAGCTGTCCACAGCCTCTGCTGCACCAGTTCGATTCCCGGCCGGCCAGGGAGATACCCACATGGCGCAGCAGACCTCTTATGTCTCACCCGCTGCTCCCGTCAGCAGTGTATTTTGGTCCTTCTGCCTGTTCTGCTCCCTGCTCTGTCTCTGGTGAATTCTCTCACCCTCCCGCACCTCTGGCCTGTACCCCAGTGCTTGTATAAATAAATAAAATCTTTAAAAAATAAAAAGCACAGGTAACTTGCCCAAGGTTACATAGCAAACAAGTAACAGATCTAGGATTTAAATCCACATTTGTCTGATACACCCCCAATGCATTATTTACACTATATTAAGTTGAAAAAAGCTTTGTTAGTCAAATAACAAAGCTATATGTGTATGAGGAGGTAACAAAAAAGAGAAAGTTTTACCCTCTTAACTTCATTTAGAGACATCTGCATACCAAGCCTTACTTTAAGTTTCAGAGTCCCAGTCTGCATATATATACTAAAGGCCTGAGTAGATGTATGGTTAAAATTCAGCCACTACAAGGGAGATTATATTCTGAAAATAAAACTGATCGCTCTTGGAAGTGTACTAATTCTCTATTATAAATAAAGTATTACTTCGCTAAAGAAGCTAAATGAAATTTGATCTTGTTGGGAAAACCCAAAATTAGACACCCCATTGAATTAAGGGACTAACTAGTTGGCAGAATAATCTGTGACCAAGCCACAGACGGTTATTTGCTGGTTGTATAATATCAGCAAGTTCCTTTAACTTTTCTGGAAAATTAAGAAACTGCCATGTGTTAAATAAGACTGCCCTTAAGATGAAATGAAGGACCATTATTCTCAAGTTTTCTTTCAAAGTGGCCCATTAGCATGGGGAAATGAATCATGGAGTAGTCTTAAAACTTGCTGAAACTAGAAAACCCTTTGAAGTCCCCACATTTATCCTAAAAACTACATTTAAGTTTCATATACCATGTTATCATTTAGCCATGATTTATTTGGATAAGAGAATAATCCTGGGACAAAATTGGTGTTCGTGGTTTTGACCATGACCTGGAAAACAACTGCAAACATTACAAAAGCAGAGAGGTCTGCAAAAGCATTTTGTAAACTATTAAATGCTAGCTGCATACATATATCATCATGTTATTACCATTTTCCAAAAGAAAGAATTAAAGCAAATCTTTAGGAAGAAACTAAAGTGGTCTGGATACTCTCTGAGGCTGTTACACTGTGCTTTTCACAATCCTGAAATCTTCCTTTTCCCAGTTTATTATACTGAGCATACATACAATGTGCCAGGCATCACATTTGAAACCACCAAACAGCTATTAATTAAAAAGTAGTCTCTGGTTTCTTGCAGTATGCACATTAAAGTGAAACACTGATATTAAGTAGGTAATTATAAGTAGGTGTGGTGAGTACTCTAAATGGAAAGTACAAGTTCTAAAGTGGAGAAAATAAATAGGGAAGTCCACAAAGAAAACTAGGTAACATTTCAATTTCTGACAACATTCAAGTGCATCCAATTCCTGGCACACTAGACACAATTAGGAATTTCTTCCAAAATCCAATAAAATCAGTCAAGAGTACTTGAGACTTCACTTATCTACAATGTTCAATATCAGGTTCAAATCCGGGCCATGTAGACCAAGTTTATTGCTCTATTTTTAAGGAAAAGAGGTTTTATTAAGCATTCCGAGTATAAACAAGGTGACTAATAGAAAAATGATTTTCCTGAAGAGACTAAATTTGTGCTTGTGTGAAAGTCGGATAAAAATAATACATCCACTCTTAACAATTAAGCATTGAAAGCAAAGTTTATTACCCTCAACCTGGAGCAAAGGTTCTGCTCTTGGCTTCATCATGTCACCCAAGACAATTCACACAATCTCTTGAACCTCACCTTACCCATCTATAAAATGCAGTCAAAACGAAACAGCAATGCTCTTTGCTCCCCCCCACCACATTCATGTACAGCATCCATTCAAAATAGTTTAAGATTTGAGTACTTAAAAGTCAAAGACTATAACATTCCCTCTACATTACTATTAGTCATTTTTATTTTTAATTAGCTATCATTTATAATTTATACCAAAATTGTATACTTAAATCTGATCAGATAGAAACAGCAGCACTGGATCGTGTCTGCTCAAAGTTAGAAATACGCAAAGAAAATGACTTTAATCTAAGAATTCCCAAATAATTAATTATCTTTATTTACTCTGCTAAGACATCATTTACACCAACTCATACTGAGCAGAAATACAACGTACTCTTCAAATTTCGGAAAATTCCATTTGGAATTCTAGCAAAAACTGGTTCTATTCCCATTTCAGATAAAAGCATCATGTGTTAAGCTCCCTCTCTACCACTTCCTCTCAGCTGAGTCTCTCCCCAAGGAGTTCACTCACAGCAGAGAACAAAAGGGAGGGGGAAGATCAGGCTCTGCGTCCACATTGGAGGCTCTGCAAAATATGAAAGTTCACACCAAAACCCTTTCACATTTCCCTTTTTTTTTTTTTAGATTTATTTATTTATACAAGAACTGGGGTACAGGCCAGAGGTGCGGAAGGGTGAGAGAATTCACCAGAGACAGATGGGGAGCAGAACAGGCAAAAGGACCAAAATCACTGCTGAGGGGAGCAGTGGGTGAGGCAGGAGAGGTCTGCTGCACCATGTGGGTATCTCCCTGGCCAGCCAGGAATCAAACCGGTGCTGCAGAGGCTGAGGACAGCGCTGTGCTCAACCCGCTGCACCACCAGGGAGGCCCCACATTTTCTTTTTTGATTCAACAAATGCTCTAGCACTCCTGAGATCTTCCAACATATTTTCAAGAATTAATAAGAGGAAAACAGTGGAAGACAACATAATCTAACACTCCTCCAAGGTTCTTGGTGCATCAACTATGTCTAAACTGTTCAACAATGACTAAGAATTTGTCAAGCAGGTGAATGTCTTTTTTTATATATATGTAAACTTGTTTTAATTTAAGAGATCAAAAAATTTAAGTCCTCATACCACCTATATATTTTATTCCAGGAATCCTCAGTTTAGAAACTTGGATAAGGAAGAGCAAGGGCAATCACCTCTCCCTGTCAGAGAAAAAAATGACACTTCAAATTTTTTATTTACCTCTTACAACTTGGAATAGATGCTAGTTGCCAGTTGAAAGATAAAAGAAAACAAATGACATAAAGATTTTTAATTTAAATAAAATTAAGCTTTTGTTACTTTACAAAATTTCTGTTTTAAAAAATAAAGAATTCTTTGGCCTATCTTCTCTGAATAAAAACTGTCTCCTTTCCTGCTTTCAAAAGTGCATCAATAATACCTTATTTATGTATGTGCCTCTTCTAGTCTAAACCTCACAAAAACAATGAGGTAGAGTATTACACATGGCCCTTTTGTAGGTTTTTATTTTTTATTTTTTTATTTTTTTTAGATTTATTTATTTATTTATACATGCACTGGGTACAGTCAGAAGCGCGGGAGGGTGACAGAATTCACCAGAGCCAGAGCGGGGAGCAGAGCAGGCAGAAGGACCGAAGTACACTGCTGAGGGGAGCAGCGGGCGGCAGGAGAGGTCTGCACGCCATGTGGGACCCTCTTCCGGTGGCCAGGGAGCAGCCGGGGATTGAACCTGCACTGCACAGGCTGCAGGCAGCCTCGCAACCCAGCGCTCAACCGCTGCGCCACCAGGGAGGCCCCTTTTGTAGGTTTTTAAACTAAGGCTTAAGAAGATTCAGAGACTTGATCAACTAGATGCCATCCTTACCAAATGATTCCTCCAAAATCTAAGCTCTTTTGCCCTCTGAAAAATGGAGGACAATGGGCCTCCCTGGTAGCGCAGCGGTTGAGCGCAGCAGTTGAGCGCTGGGTTGAGAAGGTGCCCAAAGCCTCTGCAGCACTGGCTCGATCCCCAGCCACGGGCGAGGGTCCCACATGGCACGACAGACCTCTCTTGCTGCGCCCACTGCTCCCCTCAGCAGTGTATTTCATCAGTCTGCATGTTCTGTTCCCCACTCTGGCTCTGGTGAATTCTCTCACCCTCCTGCGCCTCTGACTGTACCCAGTGCTTGTATGTATAAATAAATAAATAAATAAATCTTAAAAAAACAAAAAACATGGAGGACAATGTACTTCTTGAAGTTGTTATATTTTCTGCCACTGTAGATTATTTACATTTTCTAGAATTTATATAAACAGAATCATCTAATCTGTTAGATTTTGTTTTGTCTAATCATCTAATCTGTTAGACTTTTTTTTGTCTAGCTTTTGGTTTTTTATTTTAACATTTATCATTTTTAGACAATATTTCCTTCCCCCCACCCCCTCAGATTGAGTCCCCATAGAATCTCCTTCCCCAAGGCACCCATGCACCATCACCACAGTCCCCTGTGCTCCTCCCTCCCTCCCTCTCACCCCTCTGCCTCCTCCTCCCTGCAGTATATCTCTGATTTGTAATTGTCTGTTTTTGCTTTGTTGTGGTTTGTACTGTTAATTATTATTTTTTTTACACTGATGTCTTATTTGGTTCCCCTATATTCCTGTTATAAGTGACACCATCTGATATTTTTCTTTTTCCTTCTGGCTTATTTCACTGAGCATAATTCCTTCTAGCTCCATCCATGTTGCAGTGAATGGCATGAGTTTATCTTTTTTGATTGCTGAATAATATTCCACTGTGTATATATACCACATCTTCTTGATCCAGTCATCTGTTTTTGGGCATTTGGGTTGTTTCCAGGTTTTACCTATTGTAAATAGAGCTGCAATAAACATAGGGGTACAGGTGTTCTTTTGAATCACTGTTTTTGTGTCCTTTGGGTACATCCCTAGTAGTGGAAGTACTGGAATTGCTGGATCGTATGGTAGAAATGCAAATCAAAACCACACTGAGATACCACCTTACACCAGTAAGAATGGCACATATCAAAAAAACAAGCAACAACAAATGTTGGCGGGGATGTGGTGAAAAAGGAACTCTCCTACATTGCTGGTGGGAGTGCAAACTGGTCCAAGCATTGTGGAAAGCTGTCTGGAGATTCCTCAGACTTGTCTAGCTTTTGAACTCAGCATAATTATTTTGAGGCATTCATGTTGTTCTATGTGTCACTAGTTCATTTCTTTTTACTATTGAGTAGTATTTCACTGCCTGAAGGTACCAAGACCTTTTTATCCAGTGAAGGGACACTGGGATTAATTTATAATTTTTGACTATCATGAATAACGCTGCTTTGAACGATCACATATAAGCCTTTGTGTGGATATATGTTTTCATTTTTACTCTTAGGTAAATTCCAAGGAGTGGAACTGCTCCATCATATGGTGGGTACATGTTTAACTGCCAAACTTCTGTCCAAAATGGCTTTTTTACATTCCAAATATCATTATATAGCACCTTTAAAAGTACTAAACATCACAAGAGATTAGCAATTCTAAGTCCTATAAGAGCTGTGTATTCTAAAGTCAGGAAGCATTTAATGTAGAAGATTCGTATATTAAAAAAAAAAAAAAGATGGTGATGCATCTCAATGCAGCCACTCTTGCCTGTGAGTAACTTGTGGGTATAAGATCTTAAATTCCATCTGGAAGTATCTATTGAAATATATCTAATATAAGATAAACGCATGTTTTGGAAGCCTAACACATAAAGAAAAGGAAATCTTTAATAGGTAGCAATAAAATTGATACAAGCAATCACAGTAACAGCTCACTTGAACATTATCTACCAGTCAGGCACTATACTAAGATTTACAATACAGCCACTTTAGATATTATTCATCTTATTGGTGAACAAACCAGAAGCAAAGAGGAATTAAGAACGTGGCCCCAAGCCATATAGCTTATAAAAGTGGAACTAACTCCAGACATCACTTTTCATAACTACACTAATTCATTTCATTACTGCATCTTTAAGTTTCACATATCTTCCAGTCTATTTATCTCTAAAGCTGAATGATACCTTCCCTCAAACACATGTTTCTAATTTTGTACTCATCAAACAACTTTCTGGTATTTATCTGTTTTTCCAAGCTCATTCTCTAGTTGACAAAGATGGGTTGATCAGTCAAAAGGACTAAAAAGAAAACCTTGGCAGTGATAGGATACATTATGAAACCATGTATTCTGGTTTTGAACATTAATTTAGTCCCTTTGATTAATCATAGAGGCATCAATATCCTCTTCTGAGAGTTACCATAATAGAGGAAAAACTGCCAACTCAGTCAATAGTCCTGCACAAGTCTACAACTGCTAAAATCAACTCTATACCTAGAGAGCTAACCAAAAAAAACCAAGCAAACAAAAAGCAAAAGTTAATGCTAGGGCCTCCCTGGTGGCGCAGCGGTTGAGCGCTGGGTTGCGAAGCTGCCCGCGGCCTCCGCGGCACCCCAGCTGCTCCCCGGCCACTGGAGGGGCCTCTGCGGCGCCGGTTTGATCCCCGGCTGCTCCCCGGCCACCAGAGGAGGGTCCCACATGGCGCGCAGACCTCTCCTGCCGCCCGCTGCTCCCCTCAGCAGTGTACTTCGGTCCTTCTGCCTGCTCTGCTCCCCGCTCTGGCTCTGGTGAATTCTCTCACCCTTCCGCGCTTCTGACTGTACCCAGTGCATGTATAAACAAAACAAACAAACAAATAAAAAAATAAATAAAACATGCCTCTATTAAAAAAATTTTTTTTAAAATAAATAAATAAAAGCTAATGCTAGTGTTAGAAAATATCTGGCTGATAGAAATACTATATATGCGCTGAAAGCACTCTCACAGTAGCCATTTTCCTTCTCCAGCAGAAAAAAAAAATATTGCAAACTTCTAGTGTTTTTGGAGTAAGGGTAAAGAAGACAAAAAGGCAGAATTATATTTTAAAAAGTTAAGAAAAAATATCTCACCTAAGTAGAAGTTGCATATTGTTCAGAACTGTCTTGCTATTTTGGAAGCAACAGACAAGTGGCAGGTCTTACTGATGGGTGAGAATTTCCTCCCCTATCTCCCATTCTATACCCTGCAATCCTGCAAGACCTACTAATCTGGGAGAAGTCAAACTGGTTTTCCATTTCCTCCCCAAAGGTTGGCATGCAAATTCTTCCTAGATTCATGGTCTCAGATAAAACAAACCAGCAGATTCTTTGGCTTGATACCAGTCTTGCCAGTCCTTCCACTTCTTAAATGTCTACAGGTTTACTGTTTTCCATGGTTCACAGCCTAGCCTCCTCTCCCAAGTTCAATTTTTTGTCTTTACATGGTATCAGCAGTGGTGATTCTCAGAGGAAGACATAACTAGAAGTCATGCACTAAGAACACCAAAAAATGGAAAACCGGCCCATTCAAAACTGGGAAGTGATAGTGAGAAAGGAGAATGGTCACTGTGATGCTCCTTTCCCATCAGGAGAGCTGAAAACATGGTATCTTCAGGGGAGACTTGGGTTTTGGTGTGGTGAAGGAAGAAGGATGGAAGATTTTTTGAAGCACAAGTTAAGTACACCTTTAAGTAGCATGGATTTTGTATAGCAAACATGAGTAAGAAAGAAGGAGCTATAACTAACTTACATTTTTTAAATCATTGATTCAATTTTCTTCAATTTTCATAGTCCTTTTCTGAAAATACACCTCAACCTCCATTTAGTCTCATTCAATAGTCAAAAATACAAATTATTAAAGTTTCAGTGATTTGTGACTTCATCTCAATTTTTCCTATATGTGAAGGTCAAGGGAAAGAAGAAGGGCACACCAGTCACAGGATAATAACTGTTTGGCTGACAAACGGCAGACATAAAAGGGAAGACAAAAAAATACATGTACGTGTCTATGCATGTGTTACATATGTAAGTCACCAGATGGACTGGCCCCAACTATACAAAAGGGAAAGAAGCTTTGTTAAAATGTATGGGCCTCATAAGTATTCTACCAAGGAAGATATTTTGTTTATTCTGACCATTTTGAGCTGCAGTCAACTTTGAAAGAGTAATACAAATGACAAACTCTAGTTGTTTTTATGGTTTACTTCAAGAAGTCTACAGGGCTTCTTGAACAGGGCAACATCCCTAGTCATTTGAAAATAGATAAGCTCTGATATCTGCCATAATGCTTCAAATATGTGTAATTCATCAACATTTAATACAGATAGAAGCAAATTGACCCTTTCAGGACTTTAAAAAAATGTATAGCATCACAGCATCTTCATGCTGAAAGCAATCATTAAGATTATACACACTCATTCCCACAGGCAGACCCACTACCATACTGTTCTTTCCTTATACATTCAACTCTAAATCCCACACGCAGCTGAAGTTTGTTCACAAAGTTTCACAAATGTGCTGAAGTTCTGTAAGTTAATAAGCATGCTTATTAAGTCCCATCATAAAATAACTTACTTCTAGAGAAAAAAACCTTAGAGGTAGCATATTCTAAATGAAAGTGCCCTTTCCTTTAGAAATTAGAAATTATTAGAACAATTATTAGAATTATGAGAACAATTATTAGAATAATTTCCATTTAGAAATTATTATCTCCAAGTGTCCAAAAGAAGAAATACTACCTATTTAGAACAAAATTACATATGGAGTAGCTTAGGACCTGAATCATTAAGCACTAGTGGTTTTTAGCAGTGCTCAGAGGGACATAAGCTACATGTCACAAACAAGGAAATGAGGAATATATCTCTTCAAGATAACCTAAAATCTGCCATACGGAAGTCCAATTGCATTTCAGTATTGAAACTGGAAGGAGCAAAGGGTAATACTGTACACAAATTGAGATTTACCCATTATGTCTCCATGTGCACTGAATGTCAGCTTGAAAGTCTAGGAGAATGAGAGAGAGCAACCTGATAGCACTCATTCAATAGAGAAGAAAACTTACATTCTAAGAGGTTCAGTGGCTTCTAAGAACTAATAATTTCCATTCAAAGACAGTTCCACAAAGCTATTTGGTCCATACATATTAGGAAGGAGAATTGATGCCAGCCAGATACTTCTTCCAGTGTTAACCAATACAATCACTTTTTGGTTAAATCATTAATAATTCTGATAGTCCAAAATTCAATCCAACAATCACACTGACAAAACCATTTCTAACTTGCAAAGCTGTTGACACCTGTACTATGCAAACTCATGAAAAGGAGAGCCCTGGTACACAATTCGAAATACCTGTTGGGTATCTACCAATATGAGCAATTTCTGAGTTATGTATCATTAAATTTAATAATAAATGAGTAAATTCATTCACATTCTCTACCCCACTTCTTTTCCTGCTTCTCCTATCTTCTTCCCCATCTTCCTTCTCCCACCCCAATAGTATGTGGCAGGGGTCTGCAAACTTTCCCTGTAAAGGACTAGACAATAAATAGTTTAGGCTTTTTGGGGGGCTCTGCCATGGTAGCACAAAAGTAGCTATAGACAATCTGTTAATGAATAGGTGAGGCTGCATTTCAATAAAACTCTTCACAAAAACAAGAACTGGGTCAAATTTAGCTCACAGTGCCATAGTCTGCCAATTCCTGGTTAAAAAGCAGCAGTTCTCCAACTTTAGTCTGTATATCCATAATACCTATAGAACTTAATAATACACAGATTACTGGGCCCCTATCCTGTAAGTTTCTGATTCAGCAGGTATGAGTGGGGCTTGAATTTTTAGTAAGTTCCCAAATTATGTTGATGTTGCTGGTCCACAGAGCACACTTTGAGAACAAGTGGTATAGAATAATGAGTGCACTCAGTGGAAGGCTGGAAATGTGATGAACAATTAAATCACATGCTATAAATTTTACTGTTAATTTTATAGAATATTTCATATGCAGACTTACTGTTAAGTGCCATAATATTATCTGTTCCTGGATGATGGAAATTTATTCCCATGCGTCCTAAAAAATGAAGTAATTTTATTTTGAGTACAAAGAATACTTAATATAATCATTTCAATACATAGTAAAATATGAACATTACAAAAAGCTAAAATAATCTATAACAACGTTATCAACAACCACAATCATTATAACAGTTTTAAAACAAGTCATAAGACATACACATGAAAAGCCTTAAAACAAAGCCAAATCTCAATAACAAATAAATAAAACAAAATAAAACAAAAAGAAGCTTCTATTAAAGGAAAATTTGTCACCAGAACAAGACTATGTTTCAGAAAGAAGAATTCATGTTCTGGTTTTAGTTAGCTGTGTCACTGCTCATTATTTTCAGATAATCAAGACCTCATTTGAATTCGTTTATCATCAAATACTAGCATCCAAGAGAACTAGATGTGATTTGCTCTAAAATAATTTTCAATTCTGAGATATTCAAATTGCACATTAGATAGCCAGTCATTGAAAACTCATCAGGAGCTCAAAATCACTGCCCACCAGAAGTTAAAGAAATAGCAGATAGATAAGAGTCTCTTCATTCTGACCAAGGAATGTTTCAGATGTGGAAGTGATACCTAAAGGCTAAGGATGTTCCCTAAACATTCCTAGAATAGTAAAGGGTTATCAAGAAAACCAAGCAAATTTAGTTGATCCTCATCCAACTTTTTATTTCCTATGCTACAATCATTTATTGTAAAGAATTATGTAGTTTATAACCACTACAGCAAATAAGAGTTTTGGTATGTTTCTGGAACTACTTATGTTCCCAAATTTAAAAAGGTACCCCTTTCTGCCCCTTTTCCAGAAGTTGGATCCTTTTTTGGATGCTTCCCATTAGGTCAGCCTGGAAAGATGAAATTGAAAGCAAACTCAGTAGTTTTCTAATTATCATCCTCTATCCCACACTTCTGATGAATTTTCATTAAAGATTCAGTAAAATAAGAGCCTTAAGTAGAGTGTTTTGCAGATGAAGGCATCATGACTTGCTGAAAAGCAGAAAACTTTTTGCCTTTCCCTAATTCTATTGGTCTCTTCTATTTCGACAGATCTCTGGATCAAAGTCAACAAAAGATTTTATAAGAAACTCGAAGTCATTGCAAGACCCATCAAAACCAATTATTTTAATATGATCTAATCATTTTCCCAACAAAACGCAAATTCTTTTCAATAAAACCACTTATGGCTTCTTTAAACTAGTTTCTTTACTTATTCAAAAATTAATGTTTAGGTAATAAAATGGATTATCTTTTTACTGGAGAAAACATAGACAATATAGAAAAATGAAGAAACGGTCACAAGCCAAAGAAAAGCAGTTTCATCATTTTGATAGATAGTCTTCCAGTTAGGGAACGTGCATGTAAAGGATTCTAAGGTTGGAATTATATCATAATTTTATTTTTCACTTAATATATGTGTTAAGTTTTATAGTTATTATAGGATTTTAGGGGAGAAAGAAAAAATATAACAGCAAAAGAAAAACTGATCCTAAATTCAGATAGGGCATTCCTTTTTTCCTTCCTTTTGTCCAACCAATACTGCTGTTTAATCAGCTGTGAAAATAGAATCAAGTGTGTGACATCTGGTGATTTGTGTTAATGCAGTCTGGTGCTGCCAGCGTGACATTTTGTCACCTGTCCATGGTCTGCTATTTTAAAATTGTTCTTGTCAGCTAGCTATCTTTTAAGTATAGTGTAAAATATAAGGTTTCGAAAACTGGAAGGCACACTTGGTTTTACTGAGTCAAATAATGCTGGAGAAATCTGAGACTGTGTCCCACTTTCACCACTGCATAGGGCTGATAAATGGGGGTGAAGAAGATGAAGGGAGAGGTTAGAGAATAGGTGACGTATGGTTACTCAGACTAAAAATCATGGTCTCGAAAGCTCAATTCACATTCATATTTTTAAAAGTTAGTTATAAGAAATTACCTCTACTTTTATTCAAAGTGCCAGAGTCCAATTAAACCCATACTTTCATATGTCCAAAATAAAAATTCAAATTTTAAAAATTCATAATTACAAAAGTCACCTCTTTACTTCTGCAATATGTTATGAGATAGGGAACAACTGCTGTATCTTCTTCTAATCATCCTCCTTGCTCTTAAAAGTGAAGTCCTCAGAGAGCTCCACACAAGAGAATGTGAGTGTTGCATTCCAGAAAAGGTCCATATTCTACGGGATTCTAATTTTCTACCAATTTTCTCTATAAAGTTGAAGATACATTCCTTCAGAAAAGTATCCACAAGATATAATTATATGATATATAAGAATATAATAAAATTGTGTTTAGATCCTTTTTAAGGAAAAATCATAAAAGTTCAATGCAATAATATTCCAAATATGTTACCAATAACCAAGAAGTAAAAGTTGTGAGGTCCTCAGACCTGAGTGAGGTCAAATCCTAGTTTCTTCACATATTAGTAGTGGATAATTTTTGGCAAGTTATCAATACACGTGTGCTTACATTTTCTCATTTTAGATTATAATCTAGAACAATTAAATTGGAGTTTCTGGAGGTACCTAGTATTAAAATACCCATAATAATTTTCTTTTAAAAATCTTAGGAAATTACACTACTATATTTGAAGGATTATTGGGCAAATTAATAGGGGGTACATGTTCACAAAAAAAAAAAAAATCACACAACTTCTACCTTCTATACCCCTCTTCCAGGAATGTATAGAACTCAGACTCCATGCCCCAACCATTTGTGGAGTCTGCTTTTATACAAGACAAACTGGTGCAGGTTGAAAGAAAGTAGCACAAAAATAGAAGTGGAGCAATGATAAAAACTATAGGATTAAGAGCAGTGTATTTTTCTGGAACAAACAAAACTTAAATGAAAGTGCACTTTTTCTAAAACTAGGGGAACTCTACATTCCACAAAAGGTGCCAATTTGTGCAAAGTTTTAAAATATTAAAGTTGCAATGAATTAAGAAAAAATGCCTTTATCACAACAATGAAGTGGCATTTATCTCTTCCAAGTTTCTGTCAATTTAAATATTTTAACTCACTAAAGATAGTTATTTTTTCCCAGATTCAGTACAGATTTGAAAAGCAAACCCTTCAATATCAGTTCTCAACTGACACCTGTTCTTTTCATTTTTCAAATTTCAGTTCCATGAAAGAGAACTGAGAAAGAGAAAATTCAAATATTTAAACACATTTCTTCAGGCACTACTCCCAAGTAGTTAGCCAGCCTCATCATCTGTCGTAAGAAGACTACTCTGGAAGAGAGAGAAAGGTGACTCCTTTCTGTTTCTTACAAAGATGTCTGCTTGCTGTGCTTCCCCAGTCAGGGGAGAGTCACTTACAATGCCAAAACACCGAGGCTGGTATTTCCCTATTATTCTTTGCTCTCATTACTTTCTTCTCTTTGAACATTAATCCTAAGGGAGGGTATGATTAATCAAACCTAATAAACCCAGGTTTTCACAGGGATTCCCCAGTGGTGAGGTGAACCCTCACCATTAGCAAGCAGGTCATGGGGCAGCTGTCAGGAGGGTAGAAGGATGAGCATTTTTCCCTGTCTCTTATCCTACTTCTTCCATTAGAGTTAGAGAGTCCTTCAGTCTATTAGATATGAGAGCAAAGAACAATTCTTCCTACTTAAGCTTCATTCCTGTCTCAACCAATCCAAAGATTTCTATGTTTAGAAGAGTTTCTTTTTTTTTTTAATTTTTTTAAATAGTATTTTATTTTTAAAGATTTATTTATTCATACAAGCACTGGATACAGTCAGAAGCGGGGGAGGGTGAGAGGATTCACCAGAGCCAGAGCGGGGAGCAGAGCAGGCAGAGGGACCGAAGTACACTGCTGAGGGGAGCAGCGGGCGGCAGAGGGGAGCAGCGGGCGGCAGGAGAGGTCTGCGCGCCATGTGGGACCCTCCTCCGGTGGCCGGGGAGCAGCCGGGGATCGAACCGGCGTCGCAGAGGCCGCGGGCAGCTTCGCAACCCAGCGCTCAACCGCTGCGCCACCGGGGAGGCCCTGTTTAGAAGAGTTTCCATTAGTTCATCACCTTTCCCAAAACCCTCCTTTTCTCTTGGAAGCATTCTCTTACATGAACAATAGAAAAATTCTCACATAAAATATGGTAAGAGATAAGTAATTATCAAAATGCTTTTCTGTTATAGTTAAGAACTATAGTTTGACATCTTTAAGAAGCAAAAAATAAAATGCCTAATTTTTATTTAAATAAGGGTCTTGTGATCAGATCAAGATGCAAAGACATTCTTCTGTATACATTTAAAAAAAAAAACTCAATTTTTTCCTCTATTACTTAACTTTTCCTCTATACACTTAACATTAATTTTTATCATGGGAGAGGAGATAAGGGGAGATTTTAACACTTATTACAAGTATCTTCAGTGTTGACCTAGACTAACTACAATATGATTAGAAAACCGCTTAAGCTCTTTACTACAGTAAACAAGTTTTATTAGTTCCTGAACTTATTATTCTGTCATTTTCCACACTCATTCTCCCTTCACCCACAACCATCAAGATAATAGTTAAAGTGATTTCTTATTAAATGCATTTCTAAGATAAAACATCTTAGAATTTAACTGTGAACATATTTTCACCACATTCACTTAAGTGATTCATTTTTCATGAATATGATAAACTATTTTATTATATGCTCTGTATTATTCAGATATACAGTTTTGGGAATCAACGTAATCTAGGAGGATTTTTTTTTCTTTCTTTTTAAAGGGGTTTTACAGAATGACAATTTATCCTCAATAACCACTATTTATCCATGGCAAATGCAAAATTCCAATAATTTACATTTGAAAGTTTTCAACATTAGTTACAGACTATCTAGTTCCAAGGAAGTAAATATTGTAGGGATATAAGGGTCACTCAGACCAGCCAGCAGGCATACCAACACCATCTCCAAAAAAAATTAAAAAATAAAAAAAAATCATAGGTATCATTTGAGCAGTTTTTGGTGTCAGGGATTTTTTTTTTTTTTGATCTTCACTCTGACTCTATAAAGTATGTACTCTATTTTATTGATGGACTCTGAAACTGTGAACAATTTTACTATTTCTATAGATCAATAGACAACTAAGGCAGAGTCAGAATTCAGACCCAGGTTTGAATGACTGCAAAGTCAGAAAGACAGCTATAATTTCATCTCATATACAGAGAACATAAAATATCTAAAGGGATGTTAACAAAAATAAAAATCTTTGCTATTTCGATAGTGTCTCAGGTGAGCTTTTCACTTTTCTTTTTGTCTTTTAATGTACTCTCTGAATTTCTTTAGTGAGCAAGAATTTTTTTTCTTAAAGAAAATTGAGCTCCAGAGAAAAATTCCAAAACAAGCATACAAAAAAACCCCAGTAACTCTGTAACTTGAGTTTGAGACTCTCAAAATAAGTGTTCCCATATTTATGTGGGAGAAGCAAAAACTGAACGTAAGAGGAAAAATCAGGAGGAAGAGCAGGAAGTATTTTTTGACAGACTCATACAGAAGCCATATGGTAGGTTCCCTAATCTCCCACCTTTCTCTTAAAGCTCACCTAGATGTTTACATCTTTTGACCCTGAGACTCTCTCTAAGAATACTATAAAGAAAACTATGTGCAACAACTCATCCCCAGCAGTATTAACTATAACAGGAGAAAAAGCTGGACCAACTTTAACACCCAAAGGTAAGGCCTATCAATAAATTACAAAGATCAGATAAAACATGGATGTTTATTATGTAAGGTATAGAAATGAAGAATGCTTCTTGTGTTTTTAGTTATCTTTTGGTTTTTGTAATTTTCTCGATTAAAGAAAAAAATACTATCTTTTCTTCAAAATGCTAGCATCATAACTATTATTAGCAGTAATAAGAATCAAACACATGGTGTCATAAGCCAGACCTGAAAGTCTCCCAGCTGGTAAAGGAAGGCAGGGAGCTCAAACACCCTAACCGGAAGATAATGACAAAGTAATATAATTGACCACAGGAAGTGGTCCATTCATAGGAAATCACTTTGGTGTTATAAACTAAGATGATGTAATGCAACCATACTAACCCATAAAAAAGTATGTATTAGGTGTCTTCCAACTTCCTAGTATATATTATAACTATAACATAGTGCAGAAGTTGAAAGCCCACATTTGCAAGAATAATGGAGAAACTTATACAGAGGTAGTTGAACATGCAATTAAAAAAGAGGGTTTCACAAATACAATAAGGTATTTACATTATCCTATAGTGAGGTACCCTCCTTACACTTTGCCAGTGCAAGTCTCACAAAGAACAGTTGCTTCTGCTTAAACAATATTCACAAAATTCTGGAAGTTTTTTTTGTAGACTGTAATCTAAATCCTTTCATAATTTTTTATTGTTAGAACACAGATTAAGATGAACAGTTATGCATAAAGTAGGGTTGAAGAGTTTAGAATAATGAGAAAATTTAGAATAATGGTTGAGAAGGAAGACAAGTGCAACCTTAGAAGATACTAAAAACACAAAACAGTGTGTGAATAGCACCAGCTTCTTTTTTTTTAACACCATTCTCACTTCTAAGTGAAATATACTTCAAATTACCATGTGCCTAATCTTTTAACTGAAGAAAGACATGGTAACAGTGACTAAATATAACAATGAATACAGGAGATTTTTTTCCTACTTCTTTTTTTTTTTATAGAGGCATGTTTTTATTTATTTATTTGTTTGTTTGTTTTGTTTATACATGCACTGGGTACAGTCAGAAGCGCAGGAGGGTTAGAGAATTCACCAGAGCCAGAGCGGGGAGCAGAGCAGGCAGAAGGACCGAAGTACACTGCTGAGGGGAGCAGCGGGCGGCAGGAGGGGTCTGCACACCATGTGAGACCCTCCTCCAGTGGCCGGGGAGCAGCCGGGGATCGAACCGGCACCGCAGAGGCCGCGGGCAGCTTCGCAACCCAGCGCTCAACCGCTGCGCCACCGGGGAGGCCCTTTTTTCCTACTTCTGAGGGCCTTGAAATATAGCTTTTCTCAAAATTCTTTATTTTCTTTATTGTCTGTTAACTACCTTCTTTTCACGGAAATTGAGAGAAATAGAAGAAAATCTTGAGCGTGACAAGAAAATGAACAAGTGGTTTTCTAGTCTGGCTTGAGGAAATATACATCAGGTGTTTGTGGTCAGTCACACTCTATGTAAGGACCTGGTGAGAACCAGAAGAGACCAAATTCCTCACAACTCCAGATGACACAAGGGTTCATACAAGATGGGTAGCCCTGTGGTTAACTCTTCACAGTTTACAGACATTTGGCTCCAAACCAAGTATAGTGGATATTTCCACCGATAATTTCTATTATAGTAGTTCTAAATATCATAGGGCCCCTAATGCATCCTATAACCCAAAAGACAAACTAACTGTAATAATGACTATAGGTTTATTTTATTTATTTATTTATGCACACAAGAACTGGGGTGTAGGCCAGAGGTGTGGGAGGTGGGTGAGAGGATTCGCCAGAGTAGGGAGCAGAACAGACGGACTGACTGAAATACACTGCTAAGGGGAGCAGCAGGTGAGACAGAAGAGTTCTGCGTTATGTGGGTCATCTCCCTGGCCAGGGATGGAACTCATGCTGCAGTGGCTGGTGACAGAGTGATAGTGCTGAGACTTAAACCCTTGAGCCACTTAAACCCTTGAGCCACTTAAACCCTTGAGCCACCTGTGATAATGATTTACATCAGTTTTCATTCTGAATTTACATGGATCTAAAAACAGGAAGTCCGAATATTGCAGACTTTGGGACTTTTTGTCTTCTATTTAACCCAAAACATTTTTATATACTTTAATAGATTTTCCTTGTGTTTAGTATTAGAAAATTCAATGAGATACTGATTGCTCCTATGTCTGTGCAGTGATACTTGCTATAGTAGGAAAGTGATTACATCTTAACAGAATGGCACCCTCTTCTATGAAGTCTTTGGAGATTAGTTTACTAAATCTTTGTTCTAGTGTACTTGGAATTAAATGAATTATCCAGAGTCAGGTGAGGATTCCAAGTGTACAAAGCTCAAAAACTTGACTTCTGATCTCATGCTATAATCACAACCTCATCTATCCAAGACATACTTCTGCCAAACATTATTGATTAAAGCAATCAACCTTGATTATCATATGATTATTGTAGCTGAACCCAGATTTTAAAAAAATGCAATTTTAAATACAATCCACAATGCTTTTACAGAAGCAAAATAAAAACAAACAAACAAAAAACAAACAAACCCCCCCAAAAAAAATCACAATTATTAAAAAGCTGATTTTTTGTTTAAAACACCAAGCAAGGAATGGACATATGAATATTCCTAACCTGCAAAATGATTCCTCCACATTATATCAGCGAAACTCATTGGTGGGCCACTGGGAGGGTAGTGTTTACCTTTCAGAGGCTCATGATCAGTCCTTATCATATCCATTAAGGAGTTCTCCAACGAGTGCAAGTTAAAAGTGTCATAGGGCCTACTCCGGTCCTAAAAATAAAAAAAACAGAACAACAAAACAATACATGAAATTACTTCATAAATTGATACCATATCTTTGCTTCTTGCCATGGGATTGATGACGAATCAAAGTTCCATACAGTTCTAATAACACAGTCTTTCTGTTCTTTAAGAATAATGACTAGGCAGCATTAAGTTTAATTCAAGTTTCCAAATTAATTTGAGTGCACCTTTTTCTATAATCTTTTTCACGTATATGTCCCACAACTTCCAACAGACTTTCTCTCAAATGAAGTAGAAAATAAATTCAAATGGAAGACTCAAGTGAATTAGCTTTGCCCTCTGCCCTTCACCTACTGCCTCCACTATCAAATGAATATTCTATTCAATGGATAGAGATATTTTTTACTGAAGGAAGACCATAATTGAAAAATCTTAGTCTAAAAACTGAACCACTTTCTTGAAAAATCAAAGATACTATAGTTTCTATGTAATTGTACTAGACATCTTTAATATTTATTAATAAGTTTAATATTATCAGTAAGTTGTATTAATTAGATAGTTTATTAAAACTAAAATGTGTCTGCAGTACTAAAATTACCTTTTGTATAGCACTCACATGAAAAACTTTAACCAAAGTAGTATTTTTGTGTTAAATTCAAAAACATTTTGAAAATAGGGAATTAATGCAAGTTCAGTGAAAAAAAAATTTCACCCAAGTTTGTGGGAGACAAATTACTTTTAGTAGCCTGAGTCTAAAAGAAAGAGAAGTTCATGATCTAACTTATTATTATAAAACAGAATTAGTTTGCTTTTGTTAAAGAAAAGCAAGATAAACATACACCTCAGCAGTCACACCAAATCAAACTACAGGAATGACAGTATATTCAGGTTTATCCAGCCTTGAAAATGATTACTTAGCCTCTCTAAGAACAACAGAATAACAAAATGTCAAGATGAGCAAAATGAGATGCAATTGATTAAAAAAAACCTTCAGATACGGTGATTGTTTTCTACATTAAGTCAGTCCTGAGCTACAGACTCTATTGCCTTGAATATAACAACACAATTTGTCATTTACTCTGTATCAGGCTAAAATGAGTAAAATCTACTTGAAGATATTTGTTTGTAAACGTGTCAGATTCTAATTTTTTTTCCTTTTGTGTTACAATTCAGCTATGGATGTATATGAAACAAAACAAATGGAGATAATTTTTCTTCCCTCTTCCTTCCCTCCCCCACAAAAAGGATTGGGAAGCTATTTTCTTCTGGTTTCTGGAAACATGCTATTTATCTATGCAAAGAGACACAAAGGAAGGTGGCATTTCCTCAGCATTAAGAATATAGGAACAACTCAAAAGGTTCCTAAATGCAGTATGTATGCATACGGGTCCTAAGGAAGAGCCCTGAACTAAGAACCAGGCAGCAAGAGTGCTAGAAAAATTAAATCAATTGAGGACTTACAGGTACATCATGATGTACCTTTCCAGCCTGTGACTGACATCCCTCCCTTTATACAAATGAAAAAACTGAACTAGATTAACTCGAAAATCTCTTTCAGCCCTGTACTTTTTTTTTTTAACTCAGAGATGAGGAATTGGGTGCAGGACCCAAGTGTTTTTATTTTTTTTTAAGATTTATTTATTTGTTCATACAAGAACTGGGTACAGGTCAGAGGTGTGGGGGATGAGAGGATTCACCAGAGACAGAGTGGGGAGCAGAACAGGCAGACTGAGTGAAATACACTAATGAGGGGAGTAGCAGGCAAGTCAGGAGAGGTCTGATGCGCCATGTGGGTTGCTCCCTAGCCGGGGATCGAGCTGGTGCTGCAGTAGCTGCAGATAGCTTCATAGGTTGCATCTTTTTTATTTTTTTTTTGAAAAAGAAAAGTTTTTTTATTATACCTCCACTTCCTTTTTTCCAATGTTATTCCTTTTTTTTAAATTTTAATTTTATTTTTATATTCCCCATACAATTGCAACCCCCTTATTTTGACCCCATTCCCTCCTTTCCCTGCCCCCCCACCCCCCATTCAGTGTCTCTGGTTCATAGTTGTTTGTTGATTTTGATTTTTACTTTCTTATAGTTATTCTTTTTCCTGGTCTCTTATTGCATCTTAACCCCTTGTGCCACCACGGAGGCCCAGGACACAAGTGTTTTTAAATGCACAGATGGAAATCTTATTCGTCCACTCTCCTACCAGTTCTGGGGAATTTGAATGTTGTAACCTAGTCCCTGAATGCTAGAACTAATAGAGAGAAACATAACCAATTAAAATAAGTTTGTGACAGGTTTTTTGACAAACGAATGTATACAGTATAAAGGAAACTAAGTTACATCTACTTGCAAAAAATATACTTGTATAATGCGTATTATAATTTTAAAAATCAGATTCTATAAGGTCCTAAGTGTTTTGATACTGGACCTGCCATCTGACCAGGTATGAAGCTTGTCTTTAATTATTCCCTAAGTCCTCTGTTTTCTCACTGATAAGATGGGATTTTTACCTTTGAGGATTAGGTTGAAGTTATTTAACTATTTATTCACTCTGTTTGCCAAAGAGCAAATTTCTCAGTTTACTGCTACCCTTCCTTTTTTTTTTTTTTTGATATTCCAAAATCTTATCCTGGTTATTTTTTTTAATATTTTATTTTATATAATACTTACATCATTTTTCATTTTTGCACAATGTATGCATTTTCATTTTGGTTATATTCCCCATACAATTGCACCCTACCCTTCCTTTTTACCTCCACCCTATTTTTTTTTCTTTTTAACATGCATCACTTATCTGTAAATAGTAGTATAAAATTTCTATGTATCACCACCAGATGGGAAAAAGACGTGGAATATTTTCTTTGATTCTCCATTTTGGTCTCCATAAAATCCATGAATATCTATCTGTCTTTTACTTAAGGTCTCTCTGCAGATCATTTGTTTTGCTTTGGGTTATCACTGGAAACTCCATTTACATAAGACATGAATTTCCAGAAATACAGGCTTATTTGTCCCCATAAGAGGTATTGTGTTCTTTGTCCAAAGGAAAAGCCAGAGGTAATAAAAGTGCTGATGAGGAGTCAAAATGACAACCTGTTTTGGCACTGACAATGCCAGAATGAACACCTACCTAGGAGACTCCTATCATACATGCACAACATGTGGAAAATTGGAAGGGGTATTTGGAGGGGTATTAATTTATCTAAACTAAAGTGTTTCCCAAACAGTTAAAATGTAGGTTCCTAGTCTCTGGCTAAAACACACTTAATCATAATTTTAAAATAAATAAATGTCCTGGGTAATTCTTATGACTGGATAGGTTTGAGAGCCACCCAGATTAGATGATTTTTCAGGTTAAGCTTTTACACCCATTAATCTGAATAGTAAAATAGAATGAAAAAGTAAGGGAAGGTACTAGAAGGAAAGTAGTAGGAAATACTAAACAAGTCTACCCTTGTTGTGGGTCAGTTTCCCAGTTTTCCAATTGATAGAGGTTAATGGCTTAGTTTATAAAAACACAAACTTCAAAATCAGACTGATTTCTGATGATTTTCAAATTCTGGTTTTGTCACTTGCTGGCATGTCACTTTGAACAAACTCTAAGCCTTGTTTATCTACAAAATGGGGACGATAATAATTCTCTCTTTATGGGTGTTTTCAGTACCAAATGACAGAATGTGCAAAGCATCTGCAGAGTGGTAGCTACTGGAATATTAGAGAGAACACAGAAATTTTTGTGGTACCACCTCAGAGTACTAGGACACAGACTTAAATACCTAGAGAAGGTTCACAGATGCTAATCTAACAGACTTCACAAGAGCTCAACAGATGAAAACAAATGACATGTGAAATGCATGACAGAATTTGCACAGGTTTCTCAATTAAACAAACCCGTGCTGAGAGATTTATTTTTCATTAAAATTACTTCTATCTATGCCTCAGCAATTTATGTTTTATACTATTCATCCTTTCTGTTTTACAAGTAGCAAATGCTAAAATAATGGATGAATCAGGGAGCCTGCAAGAAACAGAAAAGGAAAAAAACTTTAAAAAATGCAGTGAAATTCAACAGATATTATTCATAGAGAAAACTGGACCACACTTGATCATTCAGCAACAAAAATAACAAGTGACAACTAAGCTTTCAAGCCTTTTTTCATAAATTTTGTTTACCGATATAGGGAAAATATCTTTTAAATTTGTTTTTTATCAGGAAGTATTAAAATATTTATAAATAATGCATGTCATTATTGACTCTTTGTCTGAAGATAACCAATAACAGATGCTATCAGTTAGCTGTACAAAGAGGCAGTCCATTCACAGTTCATTAACCCTGCTTTCTTTTTTCCCCCACTTTAACATAATGTTAAGAAATTTATCAACTATAGGGCCTCCCTGGTGGTGCAAGAGTTAGGATACAACCTATGAAGCAATCCACAGCCACTGCAGCATGAGTTCAATTCCCAGGCAGCCAGGGAGCAACCCACATGGCACAGGAGACCTCTCCTGTCTCACCCGCTGCTCCCCTCAGCAGTGTACTTTGGTCAGTCTACCTGTTCTGTTCCCTACTCTGTCTCTGGTGAATCCTCTCACCTGCACCACCACCACCATCCCCCCCCCCACACACACACACACCTCTGGCCTGGACCCTAGCTCTTGTATGCATAAATAAATAAATCTTTAAAAGAAAAAAAAATTATCAAGTATACGTGCCTGGCACTGTTCTAAGCATTCTAAATGCACTATCTCACTACTAAATGAGGTAGGTAAATTTTACCTGCATTTTATAAGTTAAGCGATTAAATCTTGGAGAGATAAAGTAACAGCCCAAGGTTACAAGGCTAGTAAGTGACAGAGTCAGACTCAAACCCAGTCAAATTCAGATTGTGTTCTTAAGGACTCCCATTGTAGTACCTCTGGCACTGCCTCCTATTCTCTCTCTCAGGTCTGTTTCATAAACTCCCCCTTCAAACTAATCCTCACACAACCAGAGAGAGGCCTCTTTGACTCCACCTGCCAAATAGGCAAGCTAACCTTCACTTGCCCTTGGTCAATTACCCTTGCCCAACTGACAAATAGACACAGGAAGTAGCTGATCTACCTACCAGCAGAGCCCCAGGCCTGTCTCTCCCAGTTCTAGCCCATTCACTTGACTTTCTCATGGAGAGAAATCCAAGATGTTTTTCTCTACTTACTGACTTATACCCAGACATTTCATCTCCCAGGGATACAAGGTAAAAGGCTGCAAGTGGCCATGAGTATATGAGGGAAAACAACTCTGGAGCCAAAAGACAAAATAAGTCATGGTGACTCCCACGTGCTAGGCACTGAGCTAACTGCTTTACAGACATGATCTTATTCCTCACCAAAACTCTGCAGGGTAAGCATTATCTCCACTTAACAGAAAACTGAGACTTACAAAGATTATGTAAGTGTTCAGTCACAAAACTGGTCAGAGAACAGGACATGAACACAAGTCTGGGACTTTTAAGTCCATGCCAGTAACGTTCCAATGCTTCTACACTGATCACTTGCCATTTGCCCCATGAACAATGGAGGTGTGTCTGGGAAGGAAGGGGTATAGACAGTATCAAAAATCAAAAGGTGGGTAAATGTTTGAAAGTGGTAGGAAAGGATAAAGGGCATCATAAAATAACATAGGAAAACAAGAGAAGGAAATCCTAAAGTGTGATTTATCACACTTCTTCAATATAACATTTCAAACATTTTAACACACAAGAAAGTATTAACTTACAAAACTAGTCATTTCTGAATTTCCATCCAACTGCTCTTATTGTCTAATTAGTTTATATTACTTTATCTCCACTCCCTACGTATACTATAAACACTATTTGAAGATACTGAATAGATATAACCCATTTTAAAAAGGATATTTAGTTACACAATTAATATATAAACCTATTATTTTCAAACATGCAAAAAAGAATATTACAGAAAAAGCAAAAGCTTCCAATCCTGCCTTCTTGTACTCTTTTCAGACCACTTTATAAATTTGACATGTATTCTTTTACATTTAAAAATATATCAATATCAGGCCTCCCTGCCGGCGCAAGGGGTTAAAGCACCACACTATGAAGCAATCCACAGCCTTGGCAGCATGAGTTCTATCCTCAACCGGCCAGGGAGAAACCCACATGGCGAGGCAGACCTCTCCTGTCTGGTCTGCTGCTACCCTCAGCAGTGTATTTCAGTCAGTCTGCCTGTTCTCTTTCCACTCTGTCTCCGGTGAATCCTCTCACCCCCCGAATCTATGTGCCCATAGAAAATATGTTCTTTGGGCCTCCCCTGGTGGTACAGGCAGTTGAGCACAGTGCTGTGAAGTTGTCTGCAGCCTCTGCAGCGCAGGTTCGATCCTGGCTAGCTGGTGAGGGTCCCACATGGCGAGCAGACCTCTCCTGTCTCCCCCACTGCTCCCCTCAGCAGTGATTTCGTCAGTCTGCCTGTTCTGTTACCCGCTCTGTCTCTGGTGAATCCTCTCACCCTCCCGCGGATCTGGCCTGTACCCCCAGTTCTTGTATAAATAAATCTTTAAAAAAAAAAAAGTAAATAAGTTCTTTAATGCTATTTTCCCCCTAAATATAAAAGTATGCATATTGTTCTATAACATGCTTTCTTTGACTAATAATATGCTTCTGAGATAGATCTCTCCGAAGGAATATGTTCTTGCCTATCCCCTACCCCACCATACACATATTCTGCTTACCAAGTAAATGTATAGTAACTATGATAAGAGAATCAAGTAATCACCCCAGTGTACGTTCTATAAAATAATTTCTAGTTTTGAAGATTTCCCTTCCCCCAATTTTCTCAAAATCTCTCTTCTGGCCCTTTCACTGCATCTTTTTCATGCTTGATCTACTTTGGCATGATGGTTTCCCAGAACCCTGGTTTCTACAAAGGACACCACTAATAAAACATAATGACCTATGGAACTTGCCACTCCTGAGTAAAAATCAAAGAGGCAGTATACCCAAAAGCACAACATGTAGAGATTTCAAGCACAAAATTTGCTTTAGAGTACCATAAAGAATAGACAGGATACTTAATGAGTAAATATTAAATGGGAACAGTAAACAGTAAACAGATGAACAGTAATATAAAATTTCTATGTATCACAAAGTAGAAGTCTAGGAATTTGTAGTTCTAAGTCAATTACTTGCTTTTATTTGTTAGACCTTACCAAAGTATGCAGCTCCTATAACAAATTGAACCTTACTGTAGTACAGAGTGGCCTGACATACATTTACCATAATATTAAAACCTTTCTCAAATAAAGGAAAATCTGTCATTAATCTGAAGAGAAAGGGGAAAAAATAACCTTTCAAATGTAATTTTTCACCTTATCTTCAGTAAGTATCAAACCCTTCAGTAAATGGTAAATTTTAAGCATCTCACATGAGACTATAATATTTGCAGCTCTCTGGAAAAGGTAATTCTAGACTCACCTTCAGTCAATGACAAGCAAATGCCCATTGTATGTAATATGTAACCTAGAGCTACAAAAATGAATCTCTTTTCTGTCCTAATAAAATATAATTGATCTACACTTGCTATGAATTTTAATATTCTTTAAAATTGTTGTTGAGCCCACTTACTTTTCTATGCAACAAATTCTCAAGAGCCCTTAAAATAAGCCTGAAATAAGATTAGAATATACAAGGGAAGGAAACACAAAGGACTACGGTGGTGGCGGTTACCCTATGGTGACAATACCTGATGGGGAGAATCCTAATGATACTAAAAGAATAAATTATTATTTTAAAAAGATTAGAATATACAAACAAATTATGACTTCATCTTTTTCTTCTTGAAAACAACTAATTCCAACTACTTTAACCTTTATATCAGATTGCATTTTCCTTTGCTGTATAGCAGCAAACTTAGTTAACTAAGGTTCTAGAGAAATTCAAAAAAAGCAAGAGGACAGTTTTACCTGCTCTGAGAGATGCTCAAAAATTAGATAAACATGACTTGAGTGGAAGCACAACCCAGCAAATTTAACCTAGTTTCTTCCTGCTACCTGCCATCCCTAGTATTTCTTCATAGCTCTTTTTATTAGTTTGTCATGCAGGTCAGTTTATCAAAAATTGGGAAACATGGCTCTTGGAACCACCTTATTCACCTGAAATGACCCTGGATATTGAAATCAACTCTATTGGGTGAATGCCGAAGGGCACAACTAAAAGCACAAATTCCTACTGCTACCATTTCTGACTGTGGTAAACAGAGTGAAGTACATATACACTTTTAAAAAGGAGTGATTATTCAGTTTAGCTGTGCATTAGGTAAAAGGCAGAAATAAGTCAGACTTCAGGAGGATACAGAAAGTGAAAGAAGTTCTCAAGGTCAAAGGCGCAGACCTCAAGGAACTACAAAAATTAAGTTGTCCCTTTCCCTGAAACTGTACACACGTGACTAGTTGATACAGCCCCACATCACTAGGTTATTAGTCAGCAGAATATTCTCGAAAGCATGTTATCAGGCATTGATTTATTAAGCATAATGCAGAGTGAGTATGACCTTTGCAACCAAAACTTATCTTAGAACATTATGCAAAGGGATATGTAGCTTCTCATGTTTTCTTTTTACTGATCACATGTCAAAATCTTTCCACAATACCAACTACTTCTAGGTATAGTTTTTTTGTTTGTTTGTTTTCGTTTTTTAAAATATATTCAGCTGCTTAATTTCTTTTTTTTTCCTTTTTTTTTTTTTTTTTTAAGATTTTGGGTACAGTCAGAAGCACAGGAGAGAATTCTCTGGTGAGAGAATTCACCAGCGCCAGAGCAGGGAACAGATCAGGAAGATGAAGTACACTGCTGAGGGGAGCAATGGGCGGCAGGAGAGGTCTGTGCGCCACTTCTAGGTATAGTTGACTCTCCTGTGCTTCAGGTAATTAGATATAATTCAGTATGTTCTAATTACTTCTTTACATGTCTTTCATCCTCAATAAACTGAAAATTCCATGGAAGCAGAGATATGTTTTATTTCTCTGTATTCCTATCACCTAGCAGGGGGGTTGGCACATAATAAACATTCAGTAAATGCTTGCTTTGCATTTAAATCACCCTCTGACAATTTCATATTGCAAATTTTTCATTTAAAACTAATAAAGGGCTTCTAAAATACAGAGGGCAATAAAATGAAAGGAATTGGGTAATACCTGAATAAATTATACACTTATATAGTTCTCAGGCTATGGTAATGGTTACACTAATAAAAAAATTAAAGAACTACATACTTACTAGAAAGGCTAAGAAACAAGGAAAAATCCCTGAAATTCTAGATGCTGACTAGGACCTGTAACAACCAGAATTCTCATAAATTGGTGGAGGGAATACAAAGTGGCAGAGTCGCTTTGCAAAAGTTTGGGAGTTACTTATGAAGTCAAACATAGTTAGCCATACAGTCTCTTCACCCCACTCATAAGTATTTACCCAAGAAAAGTAAACACACATGTGCACGCAAAAACCTGTATGTAAATGTTTATAACAACTTTATAGAATGAGTTTATTCCATAATTTCAAAAATCTGAAAACCATTTGAATGCCAATTATGTACTTTAAAGGGGTGAATGAACTTGGTGATATGTGAATTATATCTTTTTTTTTTTAAAGATTTATGTATGTATGTTTACAAGAACTGGGGTACAGACCAGAGTTGTGGGGGGTGAGAGGAGTCACCAGAGACAGAGTAGGGAACAGAACAGGCAGATTAACTGAAATAAACTACTGAGGAGAGCAGCAGGCAAGTCAGGAGAGGTCTGCTGGGCCATGTGGGTAGCTCCCTGGCCAGGAATCGAACTCGTGCTGCCGTGGCTACGGCTAGCTTCATAGGTTGCATCTTAACCCCTTGCACCACCAGTGAGGCCCATGAGTTATATTTCAATAAAGCTACAGGGTTTAAGTTTTTCTGAGGTTTTAACAGAAATGATGTCATTACTTGCAAATCATCTACTGCAGGTATAGGACATAAAGCCTAATAACTTTCTTGATCTGTCAATATGACTGAAGAATTCAAAGACTTGACTCTAATGGTTTTGTTCTGGAGCCATTAAAGAACACAGTAACTAAAACTGAACCAGACAGTAGTAAAGTTAAAAAGGCACCCTACTACTTCTAGTCAAATAACTAATGCCAGCCATTGTCGTAGTGTTTCATTTACATTTCTAATAATGACATTAACACTTTTCCAGAGAATTACAAGCAGTTATTAGCCATACTACACAAAAAGAGCATCTTCTCCTGCCTCTCATTGTTTCTAGTGGGTTCTTTTATACCAGAAATTTCTGTCTTATAATGAGGTACAGTGTCCTTAGAGACCCACCTCAGCCCATTTACAACCAGGGCACATTTTAAGAATGATGTGCTCCAGCATCTAACTGGAAGCATTACTGGCCCATGAAAGAGACCTATATCCACAAACACCAAGTCTGCCCTACTGCTGTTTATCTCAATTATTAATTGATTTGAACTGTTAGGTAAGGAGATACACAGCAGAATTCGCAGATTCACCAGAATCTGACAGGGGCCGCGACGTGAACGCTTCTGCTGTGGCCCCCTGTTGTCCTCTATGATCCTTTTATTTAAGAGCTGAGTAGCAAAATACAGCTGCTTTTATACAAACAGTCCTATAGCAGTGAAAGCAATAAAACAACTGAGCCAATTAAGACTAGCAGCTGTCCAGGGTTCTTCCCCCTTTCGAAACCAACAGATGATGCGATCTATGCCCAGTAAACACACAGACTAAGAGCTATATGCTACAGCTCTTCATTGTCACTCCCTAGCCACCACCAGAGATGTCACCAGGGAGGCTGTGTGTTTATTTGTAAGCAGGGCATCTGGTAAGGGTGAGAAAAAAAATTACTCCAAGTTGATGGACTAGGAGCAGAGGAAAAACAGCACATACTTTTTTCTCAGTTTTAAAATACTTCTAGTAAAAATAGAAGGGAAAACAAATAAAAAACAAACAAAACCTCTGTTCTCAACATTACTATACAATACTTATTCCAAATGAGACCAATAATAAAAATAGATTAAGTAACCTAAATAAATATAGTCATGAACTGCTTAACAACATTTGGTCAACAATGGGCCATATATATGACAGTACCCCAATAATACGCTGTGTAATGTAGCCTAGGTGTGTAGTAGGCTGTACCATCTAGGTCTGATTAATTACATTCCATGACATTTGTACAGTGATGAAATAACCTAAAGATGCATTTCTCAGAACATATCCCCATCATTAAGTGGTGCATGACTGTATAATAAGATAGTAGCCTCAAAAGCCAAAGTTGTCTCAACCATTTATTTTAAAGATTTATTTATTTATGCATACAAGAGCTGGGGTACAGGCCAGAGGTGTTGGGGGTGAGAGGATTCACCAGAGACAGAGTGGGGAACAGAACAGGCAGATCAACGGAAATACACTGCTGATAGGAGCAGCAGGCGAGTCAGGAGAGGTCTGCTGTGCCATGTGGGTTGCTCCCTGGTCAGCCGGGGATTGTACTAGTGCTGCAGCAGCTGCGGATAGCTTCACAATGCCTCTTAACCCCTTGCGCCACCAGGGAGGTCCTGTCTCAACCATTTTTAACTTGATTTTTGAACTTGAACAGGCTTATCCCCTTACCCCCATATGTCTAACCCATCTCTGACAAAAAGAAAATGCTGGTTATAAATAACTGCCAACCTTCAGTGGAAGGAGGGAAATGGATGAGTATATTGTTTCCCATAACAAGTCTTGTAGGATTTAGTAAGTTGTAGCTACCATATAATGGGTGATTAATATATGTCAGAGCCTATGCTAGGTACTTGGATTATTTTATTTAATTTTTTTAAAGATTTATTTATTATTTATGCATACCAGAACAGGGGTACAAGGCCAGAGGTGTGGGGGGGGTGAGAGGATTCACCAGAAACAAGCGGGGAACAGAACAGACAGATCTACTGAAATACACTGCTGAGGGGAGCAGTGGCCAAGTCAGAAGTCTGCTGCGCCATGTGGGTTGCTCCCTGGCCAGAGTTGGAACTTGTGCTGCAGTGGCTACGGATAGCTTCATAGGTTGCATTTTAACCCCTTGCACCACCAAGGAGGCCCAATACATATTTTAGATTCAGAAATGAACCTTCAATTTTACAGATCACATTCAAATATTTTAATGTAATTGCATATAATAACTTAACATTATTGCATAAAATATAAAATATTTTATTTAATCTTTACAACTGTCCTATGATGTAGATATCAGAATGTCTAATTTGCAGATAAGAAACTATTAAATTCAAATATTAAAAAAATCAGGTGTCCTTGAAGAAGGCTACCAAACACAAAATTGTTATGTAAGCATCCCCAAAAGAACACTTATTCTAAGTCCTTATGCTAATCTTCCCTTTAAATGTTGCCACATTTAAGTTCAACATGTTAAAGTGCCTAAAATGCAAAACATCTACATTTATTAAAATATTTAGCATTTGGAAAGTTAAAAAACTTTACTTTAAAATAAAGCTTATATCACTCTTTAAGTTGCTTTAGAGATCATAAGGTAAAATATAATAATTTAGATATGGGAAGTTCAGTCAGAATTTCCAAAATGTCTCCATCACAGAATATTTTTTAAATGAACAGCTTTCTTTGTTACTTTCATTGCTAATAAAATTTTGCCAAGTATGCTAAAGTCTATTTTACTTTTTATTTATTCTACATTTGTTTATTGGGAACTTTTAAATATGCCAAGCATTAAACATAAAAAGTGATGCTTAGTTTCTAGCCACACATAGTCTCTGTCCATAAGAAGCCAGCTGTTTAGTTTAGAGATAATTACTGTATTTTGAGGTGAAGGCAATGACAGAGCTAGGTGCTTAGAATTATGGAAGCAAAATGATGGAGTGAGCAAAAAGGCTTCCAAAAAAAGGCCAAGGGCACAGAAACTTGCACAGAAACTTGGGTAAAGTTCTTCAATAATCCTAGAAGAATTCAAGAAGAGATTCATCAAAAGAAATACTATAGAGGCCCTCCCTGGGCCAGGACAGCGCTATCAAGCTATCAGCGGCCACTGCAGCATAAGCTGAATCTCCAGCGCCTGCCTTGTAAAAAAAAAAAAAAAAAGATACACTATAGATTATAGGCTATAAATAGATATGACTTGTTTGTAAATACTATTAACATTAAGAATATAGCTTAGCAAACCCTTTCTCCAGGTCAGACTTAGGTTAATCTGTGAATGCACATCATTTCAGAATAATATTCTATCATTGAAGACCTTTTTTGTGTGGCTTAAATCTTATCCTTAATTTTTAAGCTTGGGGATAGGAACAAGAACATTATCATTATCTGTTTAGCTGGAGCTGTAAAATATTCACTCTTCAGCATACTAAGGCTACAAATAATCTAATTTCCTCCCATTACCTTTTGTTTATAGAGTACTCTACATCTCAAAAAGCATTTTCACACACATCAGTGCTCATCTGAACACAATTATGCTGTTCTTTAGAGCCTTACTTAGCTTGCCATACCCTACTTCAACATATCCCACAATCTTTCTCCTCTTATTAAACCAACAAAGCTATCAAAATTCTTGGAATTAAATAATTAAACTGATCAATTTTGGCTATGTGCCCAGTACTGTTTTAACCCCTTTACATGTTTTATCTCATTTCTTCTTCCCAAACACCTATCAAAGTAAATACTACTATTAACCCATTTTACAAAAAAATAATACTGAAGGGGCCTCCCTGGTGGTGCAAGGGGTTAAGTACCAGCACTATGATGCAATTCGCAGCTACTGCAGCACAAGTTCAATTCCCAGCCAGGGAGGTGCCCCACATGGCACAGCAGACCGCTCCCAACTCGGCCTGCTGCTCCCCTCAGCAGTGTATTTCAGCAGATTCGCCTGTTCTGCTCCCCACTCTGTCTCTAGCCTCTACCCCAGTTTTTGTATGCATAAATAAATAAATCTTTTTTAAAAAGTGAGACGTTCAAAGATAATGCCTAGGAATGCCCTTAGTAACAAGAAGTAAGAACAAACGTAAAATGTTTTTTGTTGCTTCTATACAGCAAAAGAGACATTAAACAATACAAAAAAACACCCTACCGATTAGGAGAAAATTTTTGCACTCCATACAACTGTTAAGGATTACAAAGATTACAAGGAGCTCACATGACTCAACAAAAACATAGTAAACAATCCAGTCCAAAAAAAAGGGTAAAAGAGCCTAAAAGACACTTCTCCAAAGAGAAAATGCAAATGGTCAATAGGTACATGAAAAAATGTTTAATATTATTTATAACCAGGCAACTGCAAATCAAAAAAACAATGAGTCACCCCACCTTACACCGTGAGAATGGCACATATTAAAAAAAAAATAGCAAAAACAAATGTTGGCGAGGATGCAGAGAAAAAGGAAATCTCCTGCACCACTGGTGGGAATGCAAACTGGTCCAACCACTATGGAAAGCTGTGTGGAGGTTCCTGAAACTACTAAAAATGGAGCTTCCATATGACCCAGCAATTCCACTCCTAGGAATCTACCCAAAGGACACAAAACCATTAATTCAAAACGTTACCTGCACCACTATGTTTACTGAAGCAGTATTTACAATAGGTAAGATATGGAAGCAACCCAAATGCTCAAAAGTAGATGAGCATGGAATACTATTCAGCAATCAAAAAAGATAAACTCATGCCATTAGCAGCAACATGAATGGAGCTGGAAGGGATTATGTTCAGTGAACTAAGTCAGAAGGAAAAAGAAATATATTGGATGGTTCACTTATAGGAAGAATATAGGGGAATCAAATAAAGGATCAGGAAAAATAAAATAATAAATTAAAAAACAAAACTAACAGGCAACTATAAATCAAAGACATTCTGCAGGGGAAGAGGAGGGAGTGGAATCAAAATGGGGTGCGAAGAACCCAAGGGACTATGGTGATGTTGCACGAATTAGCTGTGGGAATTTTAGGGGAACTACACCTGAGAGGAGAAATCAAACATTGTACAAAAATGAATGATGTTTTATATATATATATATATATATATATATAAATTTTGTCAACTGTAAAGATCTACCATATAAAATTAACAGAAAGAGTGGCAGTACAATATATGTACTTAGCCATTTCTGGACAATACTTGTTCAAAATACAGCTTTAGAAAATTTTATATAACATTCTAACTATTGGAAGGGAAAGTTTAGTCTAATAGACATTCCATCAAGCATACAAGAAAACTCCTACATTCTCATAAATTACATAATAAAGCACTTTACTAACAATGGCATGCTAAGGTAGGGCAACAGATGTATTCATAAAAGTGAGAAATGAAACAGAAACTGCCAGTTGCAGAACTACCCTATGACTTAGAGCACAGAGAAACTGCCGAATTGTGACATGGGACACAAACTAAGACCAAATTCCTCTAAACATCCAATCATTCAGACCCATTTGTTTTAAGACTATAACTTTTTTTTAATTAAAGATTTATTTATTTATACATACAAGAGCTGGGGTGTAGGCCAAAGGTGCAGGGAAGGAGAGTAGGTCTGTTAAGAGGATTCACCAGAGACAGAGTGGGGAACAGATCTACTAAAATACACTGCTGAGGGGAGCAGTGGGCAAGAAAGGAGAGGTCTGCTGTGCCCCGTGATCAAAGTGCTGCAGTGACTGCTGATAGCTTGATAGTGTTGAGACTTAACCCCCTGTGCCACCAGGGAGGCCCAAGACTATAACTTTTATCCAATATAGTAGCCACTACCTACATATGGTTATAGAGTAATTGAAATGTTGCTATGTTATATAGGTGTAAAATATATACTGAAAATACAGTCCAAATAAACAATGTAAAGGGCCTCCCCGGTGGCGCAGCGGTTGAGCACTGGGTTGTGAAGCTGCCCGCGACCTCTGCGGCGCTGGTTCGATCCCTGGCTGCTCCCCGGCCATTGGAGGAGGGTCCCACATGGCGCGCAGACCTCTCCTGCCGCCCGCTGCTCCCCTCAGCAGTGTGCTTCGGTCCTTCTGCCTGCTCTGCTCCCCGCTCTGGCTCTGGTGAATTCTCTCACCCTCCCGCGCTTCTGACTCTACCCAGCACATGTATAAACAAAACAAACAAACAAACAAACAAATAAAACATGCCTCTAAAAAAATAAAAAAATAAATAAAAAATAAACAATGTAAAATAGCTCAAAATTTTTATATTGATCACCTGTTGAAAAAAAATTTTGGACACAGCAGGTTAAATATGTTATTAAAATTAATTTCACATGCTTCTAGAGAATATTAAATAAATATTCCTATGTGCCTAGCTACCTATTTCTAGTCAGCAGCACTTCAACAGACAAATGCATTTAATGGTAGCTCTACTTGAATTCCTGTGTTGCAAAGGTTAGACCTCAGACTATTTCAGTAGCTAAACTGTTCACCAATTTAACCAATTCCTGCCCAAATGTTGCTTACTAATTTGTTCTAAAATTGCCCTATGACTAATCTCAACATCCAAAACCTTATGTAAATACTGTAGCTTCCCCCTTCTAAGATACTTCTGAGATTCTGTCAAGGTGGTTGCTCAGCAAGTTTAGGAAATTCAGTTGTCTAATCAATAAGTTTCTCTTATCAGCATTTGTATAGGATTTTGACAATGAAGGAGTTCATTGACTTCAGTAAGTTGTATTGAGGAATAACAACAACAACAAAATAAAAAAAAAAAAAAACAGAAAAAAGTAATATGCAAATTGTTCTGTCTAGTGACATAAATTACCAAGGTCAAAATCCCCACTTGTAGCAATCTACCTTTTTTCAGAAGGGTGAAAGAATAAAACATGTGAACACTAAGTTCCATACTATGACAGAAAACAAAACATTAAGTTAGAAAAAAGAGGTTTAATTATATCAGCTGACTGAGGTTTCTGAGTGATATAAGCAGGCTAGAAACATGATTGAAACTTTGAGATTTTGTAGAACCTTATTTTCATGATTTGGCACTCAACTCCTAAATGTGTCTTTAGAGCAGAAGTGGGTAAGGTTTTAGGGGAGAGACAAAACAAACAGGGTCATCTCCAATACTTTAAATTCAGTCTCACAATTCAGAGAAATGCCATTTGAAAGCCTAATAGTCAGTGTAAACCCCCAGTCTAGAATTGATTATACTGTGGCAAATCAGCTTTTTTTTTTCAAATCAGCTTTTCTAAGTACACCAAGTCTCCCAAGTTCACAGTGAATTGCACCCTGCCATTCTGACTCCAATCAATGGGCTCATTTAAATTTCAGAATTACTACTACTTAATTACACCATATTTATGAAAAGCTAAATTTATCTCCAAATCACTAAAAAGAAAACCATACATTTTCAATTTTCAACTTTTTGCCACTGACACACATTACTCTCAAGTAGAACATAAACATTTCACTTACCCCAAAACTGTCACCCATTCCACCCAAATTTATTTCAAGCATTTCCCTCCAACTTTTTCAGTGTTCTCCACATCAGTAAGTTAAAAGACTTAAAAAAAAAAAACAAACAAACAAATTCATGAGATACCCTCTAAATTGTATGGAAACTTAATTATCCCAACTTGGGAACCATGCATGTATGACAAAAACCATGCAGCAGCACCTATCAACACATTTACTTGCTTTATTAATATAAGGATCCATAATCAATTTTGCGATTTTTACTTTAATCAATTTTGTGATTTTTACTTTGATTTTTCAGCATGTTTATCATTCTCTTTAATCTTGCCACTCTGAGCTATGTTGCTTACAACAAACCAAGGCAGGATGCTAGTTACTGTAGAGCCAGGTCAAATCAATCATCCCCCAAGATGGTGCTGGGGTGGTGTTTGCAAGAAGAGACTTAAGCAAAGGTGCCAACTGTAAAAAGAAGTCATCTGAGCATGGCCACTGGAACCCATGAACAGTCGGTTCATGACATGCAACCCTATAAATGTGTCCTATATTCCCCTTCCTCAAGTAAAAGGTGTATTTTGAGCATGAGTTGACCCTTCACCATTGCTCAATCAACAAATAAAGCTTCCCTTGCTGTAAGGAGATATTTCATTTTATTGGCTGGAACATTTCTTGAGAAGGAAAAGGATTAGCTTGGAGTTTAGCCCCACGGGCCAGTGACACGCAATCAATGAATAGTGAATAAAAATTAAGTTCGGGCCTCCATGGTGGTGCAAGGGGGTTAATTCCAGCACTATGAAGCTATCAGCCACTGCAGCACAAGTTTCATCCTTGGCCAGGGAGCTGACCCACATGATGCAGCAGACCTCTCCTGTCTCCCCTCAGCAGTGTATTTCAGTCAATCTGCCTGTTCTGCTTCCTACTCTGTCTCTGGCGAATCCTCTCACCCCCCACACTGCTGGCCTGCACCCCAGTTCTTATATGCATAAATAAATCTTTAAATAAATAAATAAAAAGGATATAAAACAGTGATAATTAAAAATAAGTAAATAAGATACTTTTACTTTTTTTAGATCATTAGTATTACTTCATAATTACATGATCTACTCAAGAAATCTCCTACTCAGTCTCTCCAAGAGTGCATATTTATAAGTATATACATATACAAAAGAGAAAAACTGGTTGTGTTATTTAATGCAAAAAATTGCAAGCACATAGTATTGGAACAAGAACAGACAATGGAATCGAGACCAATGGAATCGAATAGAAAATCCAGAAATAAACCCACAGATTTATGGTCAACTAATCTTTGACAAAGGAGCAAAGAATATGCATTGGAGCAAAGAAAGTTTGTTCAGTAAATGGTGCTGGGAAAACTGGGTCGCTACATGCAAAAGAATGAAGCCTGACCTAACACCATGCACAAAAACCAACTCAAGGGCCTCCCCAGTGGCACAGCAGTTGAGCGCTGGGTTGCGAAGCTGCCCACAGCCTCTGCAGCGCCGGTTCGATCCCCCACCACCGGGTGAGGGTCCCACATGGTGCGCAGACCTCTCCTGCCACCCTCTGCTCCCCTCAGCAGTGTACTTGGGTCCTTCTGCCTGTCCTGCTCCCTGCTCTGGCTCTGGTGAATCCTCTCACCCTCCCACGTTTCTGACTGTACCCAGTGCTTGTATAAATTAAAAAAAAAAAAGTATTAATAAATTAAAAAAACCCAACTCAAAATGAATTAAAGAATTAGATATAAGACCTGAAAATATAAAATACATAGAAGGAAATATAGGCGAAACACTACATGATATGCACATCAAAGACATCTTTACAGACACATCACCCAAAGCAGTGATAGTGAAGGCAAAGATAAATAGCTGGGACTACATCAAATTAAAGAGCTTCTGCACAGCAAAAGAGACAATAACAAAAACAAAGAGAAACCCCACCTACTGGGAGAACATTTTTGCACACAACACTAATGATAAAGGACTGATCACAAAATCTATAAAGAGCTGATGAGACTCAACAACAACAAAGAAAATGATCCAGTCAAAAAATGGGCAGAAGAGCTAAAAAGAAACTTCTCTGAAGAGGAAATGCAAATGGCCAACAGGCATATGAAAAAATGTTCAACATCACTTGCAACCAGGGAAATGCAAATCAAAACTACCATGAGATACCATCTTATACCAGTGAGAATGGCACATACTAAAAAAACTAGCAACAACAAATGTTGGCGAGGGTGTGGAGAAAAAGGAACTCTCCTGCACTGCTGGTGGGAGTACAAACTGGTCCAATCACTATGGAGAGCTGTGTGGAGATTTCTGGACCTACTAAACATAGAGCTTCCATATGATCCAGCAATTCCACTCCTAGGTATTTACCCAAAGGACACAGAAACATCAATTCCAAAGAGCACCTGCACCCCTATGTTTACAGCAGCACTATTTACAATAGCTAAGCTTTGGAAGCAACCCAAATGTCCAAAAATAGATGACTGGATCAAGAAGATGTGGTACATATACACCATGGAATATTACTCAGCTTTCAAAAAAGATAAACACATGCAATTTGCAGCAACATGGATGGCGCTGGAAGGGATCATGCTCAGTACAATAAGCCAGAAAGAAAAAGAAAAAGAAAAATACCAGATGGTCTCACTCATAGCAGGAATCTAGAAAACTTAAATAAGGGACCAGGAAAAAGAATAACTATAAGAAAGAAAATATGAAAATCAACAGACAACTATGAACCAGAGACACTCTATGGGGGGTGGGAGGTGGGGAAAGGAGGGATTGGGGTCAAAATAAGGGGGTTGTAATTGTATGGGGAATATAAAAATAAAATTTAAAAAAAATTGCAAGCACAGACCCTGTTCTCTAGACTTTCTACAAGTGCACTTCCTATAGTGGGCCAACATAAATTGTTGAATAAATAAAAGGACCCTTCTATGAAGTCTATGGAATACAGCAATAGAGGTTTTTACAGGAAAACTTATAACATAGATATGTTCTCATACAATCCCAAGGCCTGAACTTATTTTGGTTGTACTTAGCCCACTCAGTACCATCACTCTTAACCCTTTGCTTGACAAGGATTCAAGAAATGGAAATATCCTTATTAGTAGTTTAAGAATGAGAATCGGCAACAGTTGTTCTGACTTCTTAAGCTTCCCATGACAAAATTCAGAGAGACAGAAGCAGTCAGATGTGCTGTGTTTAAGAGATAAAGGGCAAAGACCATCCTCTCTCTTTCTCCTCAATCCTTTTAATGGAGAGGAACCTACATGAAGAATAGTGTGGAAAACACAATGTCACCAAGTTTTAGCAAAGCCATTTAGAGAGGAAAAAAAGAGTAGATACTATTTTAAGTATAACAGAGCTCAGAATCATCTTACACTTCTACATATCCTTTACTCCTTCAGTTAGCATTCCTGATATTATTTTCCTTTGTAAGGTTTCTCAAAATTATACCTTCCTAGATTTGTTGTAAGCCCAAGATAACTACAGTCCTTTCATCAGTCTCCCTGGCCCAGGTTGCACTGTGGCAGGCACACACACTACTCCATTCCATATGCTAAGTCTTTCTAAACATATTATTTTTATTGTGCCACCTCTCTGTTCTTAAATCCTTCAGGCTAACCACTGTCTGCAAGAGAAATCATATTTTTAAGTTAGTCATTCAAGAACTGATAAGCATCATCAATATTAATTCTGGACTCCATGTTGCATCCTCTCTTATCTTACCATTTTTTTTAATGTTTATTTATTTTTGTGTAGAAGAACTGGGGTGTAAGCCAGAGGTATGGAATGGGGAGGGGATAAGGTACAGTGGGGATGAGAGGATTCACCAGAGACAGAGTGGGGAGCAGAACAGGCAAATTTACTGAAATACACTGCTAAGGGGAGCTGCGGGCAACAAAGGAGAGCTCTGCTGTGCCATGTGGGTCAGCTCCCTGGCTGGGGATTGAACATATGCTGCAGTAGCAGTAATAGCACTGACTTAACCCCTAGACCACCAACTTTCTCACCTATTTTTAACCTACATTTTCTTGCAGTGTAGTATGTACGAAAGTATCTTAAATGTTATCTTTTTTTTTTAAGAGGCATGTATTATTTATTTGTTTGTTTGTTTGTTTGTTTATACATGCACTGGGTACAGTCAGAAGCGCGGGAGGGTGAGAGAATTCACCAGAGCCAGAGCGGGGAGCAGAACAGGCAGAAGGACCGAAGTACACTGCTGAGGGGAGCAGCAGGCGGCAGGAGAGGTCTGCGCGCCATGTGGGACCCTCCTCTGGTGGCCGGGGAGCAGCTGGGGATCGAACTGGCGCCACAGAGGCCGCGGGCATCTTCGCAACCCAGCGCTCAACCGCTGCGCCACCGGGGAGGCCCTTAAATGTTATCTTAAAACCAAATAGGATAAAAAATTATTTTTTTTACTCCTAAAAATCATGCAATCCATCCTTATCTCCCAGTAAGACCCAAAAATCCACTGCTCTATGCCCCCAGGAGAAACAGGCTTGCGCACTGTGCCGTCATCAAGATTCCCCTGATCACCAAATCAGCCATGAAGAAAAGACAACAACATACTTGTGTTAATTGTCGATATCAAGGTCAATGAGCACCAGATCAAACAGGCTGCGAAGCTCTAAGACATGACCAAGGTCAACATCTTGATCAGACCCAACAGAGAGAAGGCATAGGATATTTGACTGGCTCCTGACTATGATGCTTCGGATGTTGCCAACAAAATTAGGATCATCCAAACCGAGCTAGCTAATTTTAACATAAATTTTTCACTATGAAAAAAAGGTCCTCTGCTCTAAGGAGGAAGGTCTACTCAATAAACCCACTTTTTGTTCATTTTTCTTTCCTTATTTTGAATTCCCATTCTATGTAGCCAAACCCTATCTGCCCTTTATAATCAAATTATAGGGATATTATAACTTTTTTTTAAATTAAAACCATTTTAGGCCAAATTCTTTTTACCCCTCCTTGGTCATTCATGACAACTAACACATCACACAGTCTCATACTTGCTTTCATACAATGCTCTGTTTCATGTATAATTAGTTCCTAAGCACAGGATTTGGATAATTTGTGTCATCTACACAACACCAGTCCAAGAGGATAGTATATGCACCTTGTAAATACTTATTGAATTCAAACTCCAGCCAACAACATTGTCACATGTAACACATGTGTGAATTTCCATAGACATAACATTTAAAAGAGTATATAAGAACTTTGCACAGTGGGCCTCAGTGCAGCGGTTGAGCGCTGGGTTGCGAAGCTGCCCGCAGCCTCTGCAGTGCCGGTTCGATCCCCGGCTGCTCCCCGGTCACCAGAGGAGGGTCCCACAAGGCGCGCAGACCTCTCCTGCCGCCTGCTGCTCCCCTCAGCAGTGTGCTTCGGTCCTTCTGCCTGCTCTGCTCCCCGCTCTGGCTCTGGTGAATTCTCTCACCCTCCCGCGTCTGACTGTACCCAGTGCTTGTATGAATGAATGAATAAATAAATAAATAATAAATAAAATAAATCTTTAAAAAAAAAGAACTTTGCATAGCATGGATGGTCTCTACAACTGTTTCTATAGAACATGGAACTATAGACATATCTTTTCTATATAGGTTATCTTTTCACAATGCTAACAACTGTGTGAAGTTGTCAGACCAGATCCTTAATAATATACACAATGCAAATTATGCTGAACACACAATCTATCTTTCTTTGATGGTTAAGAACAAACTGAAATGACTTAGAGGCATCATGAATATCATGACCGTGCCACAGGAGATTTAAAGATTGGATTCTGAAATTGCTTTAAGAAGCAACTTCTTAGTATAAAACCCCTGATGTCAGCATGCTTGCCTATGGCTTGCATGCATAAAACTGGATTATAAAATGGGCAATTGTTTAACTTCCTGGACAGTATAAAATGGCTGCCTTTTTGAATATTTAATTATTGTAACAAAAGCTGAAGCATCCTTTTACCTAGCTTTGTCCTCTTCATTGAAATCTTCTTCACTGTCTTTCAATGTCCTTCAATACATTCTCTATTATTTATGTTCCTCTAATAGAATGTGTCACTCCAACTCCCTTGTCTGCTTCAACCCTCCATTTTATCCCTCGGTGTGAGGAATATATTCAATAGCAAGAGATTTTTTATTCCTTTCCTCCTCACTCCAGGACTTGCATTTTTTACATCAGGCTATAATTTGCGGTAAGGCTTTTTTCTGTTTCACATTTAAGAGAATCTAGGTCTAAATTAGAATATCAAATATCCTATTACATTTCAAAATGAAAATCTTTTATTATACCTGCATGATTCACCAATTTTAAAATAGTTACTCTGGAATAACATTTCATATGCAGGATCATACCAAAGTTGTTAGGTCAAATGGAATCATCTACACTGGCAAGTAGGAAGTAGGAAGTAAGCAGTAAGTTCTAAATTGTTAATTTCTCTATCTTCAGATGAGCTCACATCTTTGGAATGTTGAGGTCTTCAAGGTCAAAATAGGATAAAATCAATTGCCACTCCCAAGCACAAAGCTTATAAAACACTAAAGATATAATGCCTTGGAAAGGAGTGTTTAAAATTTCCCATTCACCGGTTTTACTTTGCAACAGCCTAAAGCATTAACACAACTAGTATTTTATTCTACTTAAAATCAACACAAAGTCTAATTTGACAAAATAATATCCTTTTCATCAGCATTGTAAAATGATTCGTGTCAAAGTATTCAGATTCTGTATTTGCAACTTTAGTGACAACTATTTTTTAAACTAGATTTAACTATTTTGATAGCATCATTATATAGGTTTAAATAATAAAGGGTTTTTTTCCTCCAGATAATTTTTTTCCCTTTTGAATGAGCATGATGGTAATGAGGTACTTGGTAAAGCTTCAACTAAAACTGTGATATCAAAACAAAAACATCGGGGCCTCCCTGGTGGCGCAGCGGTTGAGCGCTGGGTTGCGAGGCTGCCCGCAGCCTCTGCGGCGCCGGTTCGATCCCCGGCTGCTCCCCGGCCATCAGAGGAGGGTCCCACATGGCGCGCAGACCTCTCCTGCTGCCCGCTGCTCCCCTCAGCAGTGTACTTCGGTCCTTCTGCCTGCTCTGCTCCCCACTCTGGCTCTGGTGAATTCTCTCACCCTCCCACGCTTCTGACTGTACCCAGTGCATGTATAAACAAAAAACAAACAAACAAATAAATAAATAAAGCATGCCTCTATTAAAAAAAATAAATAAACAAAAAAATTAAAAAAAAATCAAAACAAAAACATCAACTCCCTATCCAAACAAAACAGAATCTTTGTTTTAACTTAAGTATAGTACAAAACATGGTTAAGAGTTTAGAACTGGAAAGAGCCTGTTTGTTCTTACCAATACTTTACGTCAAACATCTTAAACAAAATGCTCGTTAAAATGTCTCTTTACCAGGGGCCTCCCCAGTGGCACAGGGGTTAAAGTCTCAGCACTATCAAGCTATCATCAACAACTGTGGCATGAATTTGATCCCCTGCCAGGGAGCTACCACATGGTGCAGTAGACCTCTCCTGCTGCTCCCCTCAGCAGTATATTTCAGTAGATCCACCTGCTCTGCTCCCCACTCTGTCTCTGGTGACTCCTCTCAACCCCCTGCAACTCTGGCCTATACCCCATTTCTTGTATGCATAAATAAAAATAAATCCTTTAAAAAAAAGTCTCTTTACCAACAGAAACTTAATAGACTATGGTTAGGCTTCCACACTGGCCTCTATTACCTACATCATCTAGCAAACATGGCTTCTGTGTGAAAAACCTCAAGGTCTGGTGCACATCTTTTGGTGAGTTGCAGGTCCATCTTTGAGACTGAGGATCTAGATTCCTGATAATTACTTCTCTAACTCATAAACTCCCAACTTCTACCCTCTCCCCCTGTTCTACTCGCTACTGTAGGTTATAACAGTAGGTTTTCAAAACCAACAACAAAAAAGTGGATGGGAAAGTAGAAATATTCCTCCAAGAAAAGGAGGTGATTTGAAAATAACAATTTCTGAAAGTAAATATTCTTCAGTTGTATCTCCTGTACCAGGAATCAAATATTCCTCTCTTGAATCAAAATGTTCTAGTCCATTTATAAAAGCATCTTCTACAGTTTAAGCTTTGTTTAACTGACATTCCAAATTAAACTATAAGTTCCTTTTCCCTATAAAAAATGACTGGGCCTCCCTGGTGGCCTAGGATTTAAGTCTCAGTGTTACCACAGAGATTGCCCTCCCACCACAAAGCCCTGAGTTCTATCCCCAGCCAGGGAGCTAACCCACATGGCACAGCAGACCTCTCCTGTCTTGCCCGCTGCTCCCATCAGCAGTGGATCCGCCTGTTCTGCTCCCCACCCTGTCTCTGGTGAATTCTCTCACCTCTAGCACCTCTCTCTGGCCTACACCTCAGTTCTTCTACGCAAAAATAAATAATATAAAAATCTTACAATAAAGGAATAATTCTTTCAAAAAATAATTCCCATAGAGCACTCAAAAAGCCCATAAATTTCTGCTCTAGCTGATGAACTGCAGGCTCATCAAAGATGATGGGTTTGGGCGTCCTGGTGGCGCAAGGGGTTAAGATGCAATCCATGAAGTTATTGGCAGCCTCTGCAGCTCAAGCTAGATCCCCAGCAGGCCAGGGAGCAACCCATATGGCACAACAGATCTCTCCTGGCTCCCCTGCTGCTCCCCTCAGCAGTGTACTTCGGTGGATCTGCCTGTTCTGTTCCCCACTCTGTCTCTGGTGAATCCTCTCACTCCGCACACCTCCGGCCTGTACCCCAGCTCTTGTACGCATAAAATAAATAAATCTTAAAAAAAAAAAAGACGATGGGTTTATCCCCAAACCTCTTCAATACTAGTATTATAATTGTGTGACTTAATTTAAAATATGTAAACTAATTAAATGATACCAAAAAAATCATTTGCTTGTTGAAAAAGTAATTTAAATGTTCTAGAAAGAGTTAGTTAAAAAAAGAATTGGATTTCTTTTACTTAGAAAGTTCTCAAAGTTTCATATCTATGAAGAGGGAGAAAGAACTTTATGAGATATCGAAGCTTTAAAAATCTTTTAAAAGGGGCCTCCCCGGTGGAGCAGTGGTTGAGCGCTGGGTTGCAAGGCTGCCCGCAGCCTCTGCAGCGCCGGTTCGATACCTGGCTGCTCCCCGGCCACCAGAGGAGGGTCCCACATGGCGCGCAGACCTCTCCTGCCACCCGCTGCTCCCCTCAGCAGTGTACTTCGGTCCTTCTGCCTGCTCTGCTCCCTGCTCTGCTCCCCGCTCTGGCTCTGGTGAATTCTCTCACCCTCCCGCGCTTCTGACTGTATCCAGTGCTTGTATAAATAAATAAATAAATATTTTTTAAAAAAATCTTTTAAAAGTTTATTAGGTGCCATGTAGCAGTACTTTATAGCTGTAATTTTTCACCATTGCTTGAATTATGGACCTCTTTGGAAATGTAACGAATTTTACAGCCAACCTCTCACCCTGACAATACAAATGAATAAAACAACATACAGTCTGGTGATTCTTATATCCTGTCCCAGCTCTTCTACCCTGCACCCTTCAGCAAAGCTTATCTCTATACAGCTCTATGGATTTTAAGCTTCAAAACATTACATCATGTTTACAACCATTAAAAAACTAAATCTTGAATTAGTGCAGCTGAACCAAATTCCATGGTACCTTATTCTCAACTTCACTAAGACTTTACTAATGATATTTTGCACCAGCTAATAACACCCACTGACCTCTCCTTGAGTTTATTCAACTTAAATAATAAAGGATACCAGGTTTCAGTTTTTTGTTTCTTGTTATTCTCCCATATGGTTGACTGACTAGCAATTCCATATGGTTGTTTTTCTGCCAGGCTGTGGCCCAGAAAAAGGTGACTAATCAGCTAACTCGTACACTAATTCTCAGAGTATGAAAAAAAAAAAAAAATCAGAGTAGAATCAGAAGAAGCTCTTGACTGAGAATGGTAGTTATTTCTTCTCTCAGATTTAGTGTTCTAATAAGTAGTCCACAAAGTAATCTATCTCAATAAGGTTTTCCTTCCCACGTATTAAGAATCACACAAAAGCATGGGTGGATAAGAGATGTCAAATCACTTGCTAAAATATTCCCAACATCCAGCTTTCTCTTCTGAAGCTCCTCCACTCTAAACCCACCTGGTTTATGAGTCATGAAAATTCTAATCTGCCACTATTAAGCATTTTCATCTCTACATCATTTTCTCCAGCTGCCTAAACCAAGCCCTGAACATCATTCTAAATTCTTCCTCTTTTATTCCTCACATCCAAGCACTCACTAGTCCTTCCAGTCACCCCATTACTTATTTCTCAAGTCTATGCCTTTCCCTCCACTTTAAGTCCTATCAGGTTAACTGTTTTCCCTATCTGTGTTTGGTTCCTGACAATTTATATCCCAAAATAATCTTTCTAAAACAGATATGGTAATTTCGCTCACCAACTTAAAAGCCTTACAATGGTTCTGTTTTGCAGCATAAAAATCCTTCAACATCTTAGTGAAGGCACAGAATCCTGGAATGCTCTTTGAGATATGGCTATTACCTATTCTCCTAACGCCATCTCTTACTTGCCTCACCCCTATCTGAATCTTCTATCCTCTTAGCATACCATGTTTTTTCTTACTTGTGCAGTGGTTGATCACTCTGCTTAAAACAAATCTTTGCTGCAACTTCCTACAGTACCCTCCATCCCCTGATCTGCCTATAGGACCCTGTCCATTCAGTTCTAAATACAACTTCAAGGGCCTCCCTGCTGGTGCAAGGGGTTAAGACACAACCTATGAAGCTGTCTGCGACTACTGCAACACGAATTCAATCCCCAGCCAGGGAGCTACCCACATGGCGCAGCAGACCTCTCTTGTCTTGCCCGCTGCGCCCCTCAGCAGTGTATTTCAGTCAGTCTGCCTGTGCTGTTCCTCACTCTGTCTCTGGTGAATCCTCTCACCCCCCCCCACACACTTCTGGCCTGTACCATGGTTCTTGTATTTATAAATAAATAGATCTTAAATAAAACTTCAATATGCCCAAGGATGTTCATTATGTTTAATAGTTAAAAACCACAAACAACCTAAACTCTTCGAATAGAAGTAATTTGTTAAATTTTAATGGATTCCTGTTATGGAACATTATGCAATAATAAAATGTATTTAAGTTTAATGGAATGAAAGCTACAAAAATATGACCATAAAGGGCCTCCCTGGCGGTGCAGGGGTTAAAGTCTCAGCACTATCAAGCTATCACCAGCCCTTGGGCATGAGCTCGATCCTCAGACAGGGAGCTAACCTACATGGTGCAGCAGACCTCTCCTGTCTCACCTGCTACTCCCCTCAGCAGTGTATTTCAGTAGATCTGCCTGTTCTGTTCCCCACTCTCTCTGGTGAATCCTTTCACCACCTCTGGCCTACACCCCAGCTCTTGTATGCATAAATAAATAAAATAAATCTTTACAAATAAATAAATGGCAGAAAATACACCAAAACATTAGCAATATTCATCTCTGGATAATAGAATTATAGGCCATTTTTCCCCTTCAAGTTTTAAATAGCAAGCATGTATTTTTTTCAAAATCAGAAGAATTTTGAAAATATTTTAAACTGTGAAGACTTTCTTGGCACCTTTCCAATCCTACCCCCATCACCCCTCCACATGCACACAATCACACCTTCCTTTGATTCAAGTACACATACTCTTTCTTGTGCTTATCACAATCTGTTATAAAACTCATTATACTTTTTTAAATTCAAGTTTGTCATTGAACTGTATGAGGACAGGATATGGTTAAGCTTTAACACCAGACCTCAGAGGCCAGTAAATGTTTATAAAATGAAATTACTTCTACATTGCTAGCTACGTGTAAATGACTAAAAGAATGCCTAATCAATCATTTGTAATTGTAAATCATTAACACATTCAACAAATATTTACCATGTGCCTAAAATATCCCAGGTACTGTCAAAGCCTCTGGCAACACTGCAGTGAAAAGATCCTTGCCCTTGTTGAGCCCACATTCTAGTGTGGGGAAACAAAACAAAACAAACCAGCTCATTTCAGAGAGTGACACAGTCTATAGCGACAACATGGGATGAGGGGACACAGAGGAAATGGGGAAGAGTGTAACATCAAAGGTATATTGGAAGATGGCAAATGACAAGATAGGAGGCAAACAGGTGTGGAAGAAAGAAAAATTGGACATTGAGTCCAAAGACCTGAGAATTCCTGCTATGTCACATTACCAGTAAACTAATACTTTCTGAGTCTCAATTAGGAAAATAATCCCTAATTCATAAAAATGTATAAGGATTAAATAAGATCATATATGTGAAAAGGTGAGGCCAATGCTCTGTATTTGTTAGCTGTATGTGTTTGGAGGAGGACATCAAAAATAATATCAGAGGCCTCCCTGGTGGCACAAGGGGTTAAGAGTCAGCACTATGAAGCTACCTGCAACTACTGCAGCATGAGTTCGATCCCTGGCCAAGGAGGTGACCCACATGGCAGACCTCTCCTGTCTCATCCGCTGCTCCCCTCAGCAGTGTATTTCAGTAGATCTGCCTGTTCTGCTGAATCCTCTTACCCCTCCCCCTCACACACACACACCTCTGGCCTATACCCCAGTTCTTGTATGCATAAATAAGTGAATCTTTAAAAAAAAATAATATCAGTACAAACCCAACAGCTGGAGTACATGGATTATGACTGCAAGTGAAGATGCCAAAATAATTTAAATACCATCTCTTTGTTCAGGGACTTCTGTAACAGACATGCAGTTAACAAAAATAGTACATATACTATCCTTTACTGTTACTCTGAACTCAGAATTCTACTATTGATTAAAACTTCTTTAAATAAATAAAATGTGGCAAAGAATTCAATAGCCTGCCTGTAAAATCAAACGCAAACACACAAAAACAGATTCATGATCCAAAGTTGTCTCTCAACTTTTCCGTACAATCTCATAAATTTTATTGGCCTTCATTATTTTTAATCCCCTCCATAACTAGGTTAAATTTCTCTAGTCCAAAAGAGGAAAGAAAATTTTCCACAGCAGATTGTATAAAAGAGGTGCTTCTGGGCACATTTATTTCTTGTCCTTTTTAATTGCTGCTTTCTCTGAAAACTAAAAACTAGGTCTCTTGAGTTTGAGTAGAGATTTAGATTTTCGCATCGCTAAAAAGTTTCCTCTTTAGTATTCCAATCCCTAATCAGTACCCAAACCCTTAAGATAGATAATCTTTTGTACTTACATATCAATTTTCCAATCTCACATTGCTCAAATAAATGACTGACTGAAAGAGTCTACCGTAACATGCCTTTTGTCAGCCTCTTAAACCAAAGAATTCTCTCCTTTGTATTTCTAAGTTTTACTGTCAAAATTATCCTGACCCTCATTCTAGCCAGTTCTAATATTAATAACTTGATTTAGGAAGTCAGGAACAAAATATAACCAAGACAGGGTAAATTAACTCCAAAAGAATAAGTTGGCTAAAAGTAAATAAAGAAAAATTTTAATCGTAGGATGTAAGATGTTGTTTCCATCTAATAATTACCAAAACCTTTCATATCAAAGTAAGAACCCAGCTACTTCTTAGCATATCAAATACACAAATACAAGTCACTATATAGAAACTATGAGATATCCACAGGCTAGGAATGCAGATAATATTTTCTACTTTTACAAACTGAAGATGTCTTTTATGACATCATGCACATTCACCTATGTTTCCACATTCTATGGACATCTTGTAGAGAAATCTATAATGGAGAATCTGTCTCAGAAATGTTAAATATACAGTGTTGTAGAGAAACAGGACAAAAGTACAGCAACTTGTATTCAAATGTATATTCATTTACTTAATGAAAACCTACTAACTTACAGATGCTCAAGAACTTCTAGATGCTGGTTCACTTGGTAGCACTGACCATTTAATTACTTATGTCCAGTTCCTAAAGAGTTACTTTTTTCTCTTATATTTGCCCTTGACCTTGAAATAAATTTGAATGCTTCAGGAGTAAAGATATTTGGCTGTACAACCATGTTACCCATACAAAATCAGTACACAGTGTTTCCTTCCCTTTGTGTACATTAATTGTATGAGCACTTCAAATGATATAAAGGCTCTTCAGTGCCCATTTCTGTTTTTCTCCTTTGAAGTCTGCCCATAGGATTATATCAGGTATTTATTACTGCTGAGAATTATGTAATGGTACATTCAGGGTGAGAAAAGTAGGTTTGCTTCCAAGATGCTATTTTTTTTTGTCTTAATTCACTAGTACTTCTCTATTTCAATTTAAATCAAAATGCAAATATTAGGCTGGTTTCACATTAAGAAGTTTACATGCCCAGCACCTGTAAAGAACAATAAAGCATATGAAAACGTAATGTAGTAGAACCAAAGCATAACAGAACCCCGATAGAACAAGTCATTTACAAGGATGGGATAGGGAACATTCCTTGTGAAGCTATAACTACTATTGCAAATGCAGCAATCTCCCCAGGAAAGCTTATTTGAAGGTGTGGCTATTCTTCAACTCTCAAGATCTAAATTTGAGGCTCTATCCTGAATTCTAGCTTAGACAATCACACTGGCCCATATAGACAGACAGGCATGACCTTCAGGGAAGTGATTGTAAGGAACTTGAAATTATAGCCTTTGTAGCTCCTGTGCTACCAAATCAACACCTGTAGCAGTCAGGAAATTAAGCATTTCTCCCATCACCAATTAAAATGATCACAGAGTAAGGAAAAGTCTTACACTTGCATTGGTGAGTCAGTCACAAGCACCAGCAGGTAGTTACAAATATACCCTCAGAGCACCATGTCTGGATTTTTCTAATAGACTCTCACTATAATATACAGAGAGTCTTTTATTGCTCTTCCATCCCTGCTGGACACATCTTTCTACCTCCAGATGCCATCAACTAGTATTTAACTATGTACTACTATCAACAATATTTCCTCTAATAAACTCTAACTCTGACTGTAATTATCAGTTAGGGAGGCAGGCATCTAAGAACCATAATAGTATCTAATTTTCTGAACACTTTGCACACATTCTCTCAGAAAACAAAACCAAAAGATAGGCTCTCTCCACTTTTTGAAGACTGGGAAAAAGAACCACCAAATAAATAACTTGACCCCTATCATCAGTGACAGAGCCGGGGTTCTAACCTCATTCCAAGATTCTTGGGTTGCCCAATACTGCATGTTGCCCTTTTTTCAGTAAAATCCAGTTTAGCCTAATAATTCATATTGTAGCAAATAAAGCCATAATCTTGACACTTGCAGATTAAAAAAAAAAAACTATAAAAATCACCTGAGCAATGACAATGAATTCCAAATGCACAAGCATTATGTCTATATAATCCTTGAAAGACAGCAAAATAGGCTAACCAATGGAAAGAACTATTTAATTAGAAATTTGTGTCCTAGAGAAAGAATGTCTAAAAACATTGCATTTCTGAAAGCATGCCTTTGTATCACCTCACTGCAAGGTTATGAAGAGTTTATATAAAGCTAACTTACTTTTCAATATACAATTTTGAAGCGTATCATTTATGTAATTAGATTAATGTTTTCAATAACACAGAAACCTCGTATTTCCCAACTAAACCCCCGTTTTAAATAGATCATAGATAATGTGGCTTTGCTGGCATTTACATTAACCATGCATAATAGGTTCTAAAACACTTTGTGGGGTTGGGTGGACCTAAAGTGGTTTTTCATGAGAGCAGTAGTTAAGAACCAACTAAGGAAGAACCTACAGTTTTAAATCTATGATATACTATCCTTATTCCAAAGCAAGCAGAAGCTAGGCAATTTATATTTACTTCCTGAAGAGGTGGTCTTAAAAAAAAAAAAAAGGAGCATTGATTGGTTGCAAAATATTCATATTTCCTCAAAATGGTTGAAAAATACTCATATTTCCTCAAAATTTATTATGAATAGGCAAATTTAAAGTTACTTTAAAAAATTCATTTATAATCCCATGAATTCATGTAAGGAATTTCCTCCTCTGTTACAGGTAACCCAGCAGCCAAATTAAACACTAAATTGCACTTAACTAGACTTATATAGGAAAACAGAAAATTTATATCACTTTCAATTTAGTTAGGGGGGAAGAGAGTTTATAAAGACAGAGATGTACAGAAATCATAACATAATTTGAAGTTTTAAAAAATAACAATATTCAAAAATATATAAATTAAGTAAATAAATATGTAGGGAAAAATACTGATGTGTTGACTCTAAGTAGTGATGTGTGTGTAAGCATGTGTGTATGCATTATATTTTTCCACCTCCATTTCTATCTATTCAAAAATTTTTAAAACCACAATTTCCAGAGTACATTATAAGGTAAAGAATAGATTCAGCCCAGTCTTCTGCTTCTACCCTGTTTTGTTAACTAATATCCTAGAGGTATTATAGCCAAGATATTATACTCTTCCACCGGCTTTAAAGGCAGATTGCTCCTAGGTTCAAAACTTAGCTCTACCAGTTTCTGGTTGTATGAAATTCAGCAAAGTAAATGTACTAACCCTTGATTTCTTTGTTAGTATAATGAGGATAATAATAGTCCTCTAACTCTCAAGGAGTTTCACTGAGAAACTATATGTAAAGGGCTTACCCCAGGGCCTGGCCCATAGGTATATGTTAGAATATCACATTGCTATGGTGACCAGATGCTATCCTCAGACAGAAAAGAAAAAATCTAAATGATGTTACATAGGATTCTGGGGTTATTCAAATTTCACTATTAGTAACCCATACTATGACAACAGCATGCAGTTTCTCTGGTTACTATTGTAATACTAATAACTATAATCAAACATTTTGGATACTTTACCATGAGCTAGGCACTATGCTAAGTACTTCATATGCAGTTTCTCATTAGAACTCCTATGAAGCAAGGAGTGATTATTATTCCCGTTTGAAGTAAGAAAAAGTGAGGCATAAAGTACATGTAATTCTTCCTGAGGCATAAAGTACATGTAATTCAAACATTTTGGATACTTTACCATGAGCTAGGCACTATGCTAAGTACTTCATATGCAGTTTCTCATTAGAACTCCTATGAAGCAAGGAGTGATTATTATTCCCGTTTGAAGTAAGAAAAAGTGAGGCATAAAGTACATGTAATTCTTCCTGAGGTCAAAGACATAAAGCTCCATTTTCAATCATATCTCTCCTTCTATAAATCTTTTGGCCATTTTTGCCTACTCAATAGCACCACCAGGAAGGAGAAGAGACCAAACTCAATATAGCCTGTGTGGCTTTCACTAGCATTACTGGTAAACAGTTTGTTGAGAAACAACTGACAATCTCTATACTACTTGTCAATTTCAGGTCTGGGGATATTTTATGGATTTATTTTCTACCCAGTCCAAATTTCTGGAGATAATTAATCAAAAGCTAGTCATATTCAGATTCAACTCCAAGGAAAAGATAAGTGATGTCTATGCTATACGCGCCTAATCCCTAAACCTCCCTATCAAATTTTAGGTTATCCTCTAAGACTGGACTTAGGTAGGGAACATCAGAATGAAGAAAGGGAGTGTTAGAAAAATAAGGGCTCTCTTACCAAAGGCCTTTCCCTTCCAAAAATAAGCACATAATTCCAGAAAGCAGATTCTTCCTTTTCTGTATCTACCAGATGTCTCTTCATTTAAAAAAAACAAAAAACAAAACTTTAAAATAATGGGGAAAATACACTTTAAATATATCTTCCATTCCGGAAGAACCCCTTTGAAAATTTGAAAACATGCTCTCTCATTAAAAACACACAATTCAATGTGTGCACTGTCAGGGCTAAAAATCATTGTTCCAGCCTAGAAAATCATATGCTTCTTCATAACCTATCTCCTCCCTCACAGATAGGAGCTACCCCAAACATCACATCTGAAATGTAGAGAGCAAGAAAATGAAAGCTCCAAATGCACCTGATGCTTTAAACTACTTCTAACAAATGTCAGTTCTGCCATTTTCAGCACTGCTCAAAGGATTTGTTTCATTTCCTTGCCCACCCAAATTGGGTCTTATCCAAACCTTCCTCTCTACTTTTTTTCTTTCCTTTTTTTTTAATGTTTATTATTTTTATTTATTTATGCATGGAAGATCTGGGGTGTAGGCCAGAGGTGCAGGGGGTGAGAGGATTCACTAGAGATAGAGTGGGGACCAGAACAGGCAGATCTACTGAAATATACTGCTAAGGGGAGCAGCAGGTGAAACAGTAGAGGTCTGCTGCGCCATGTGGGTTAGCTCCCTGGCCAGGGATTGAACTCAGGTCACAAAGGTGACAGAGCTTCAGACTTAACCCCTAGGCCACCAGGGAGGCCCTTCTTTCCCTTTTTAACTGAGCCTAGAAGCTTATAGTCAAATCATTTTGGAAGTGAAAGATAAACATCTGCCTGAGAACAAAAGCCCCCAGTGAACACTCACCCTCACCACCCCTTTCCAACCCATGTTCAGGACTCTCTGCCAACAGATGTGCCAGTGGGCTGGATCAGAAAGCAAGAACAGAGTAAGGACACTCCATTCAACCTTTTTGTCTGGGGTACTTCCTGGGTTTTTCATTGGCATTTAACACCAAGACACAAGGCTCACTTTTCATTAAAGATGCAAGACTTTGACTTTGCCCAGTTTCAAATGGTGTAATTGATCTGCATTGTCTTCTTAAATAACCCAACTGGTGAAGGACACTGCAGCTTTAAATATTTCAGTGCTAGCTAGCAAATAGACTCCATTGCAATATGGCTCTGAAGGTCGCGTCCTATTGTCTCTTTCCTCTGGAAAAAAAAAACAATTTCTAAGTGTTTCTTCTAGTTAACATAGGAAGGGTTACCCCTAGAATTTCCATTTTCCACCTTGGTCCCTTATAGAGTTCCGTTGTTTACTGGAATCTCACACTAATAATTTTCCCAGCAGGAGCAATATGCTGATTGCTATTAATGACGCCAGCACCTTAGCGAGACATAAACACATGTGTTCACATTAGTTTAATTGAGCATATGCAACTGTCTGAAATAGCACCACTCAAAGGAGGTTAACCTCTTTAAGAGCAGAGTCGAGGGTGGTCGGGAATGGACGGCTTTCAGGGGGCACCCTGAGCCCAGGATTGCATAACCTGAAATGTGTAGCTACTTAAAACATGAACCTCAGCCTACTCATCCCGAGACTATGCCGGCAATTTGCCATACACTTGCAGCGTTGTCACAGAAGGTCAAAATAAGAGGCACAAGCGGGGTAAAGGAAAAAACGGAAAACAAAAAACCCTGAAAGAAAAAGGTCCTTTCCTATCCTTTCAGGGTGCGCAAATACGATTCCTCCAGCAGCCACAGTGTACTCGCCAGCGGGACAGACGGAGTGCAGAACTGGAGGGGGGCGGGGAAGCTGGACCTCACTCCAGTTTTGAAAGAACAAAAATCAGCGAACAATCACAAGGCCGGGAAGGGCAAGGAAGGGCAGGGAAGGGAAGGGCAGGGAGGGGAGGGGGCATGGGAGCAGGTAGCAGGAGGGCGCGTGCAGGTGCGCCGGAGCATTACCTGAAATGGCAACAGATTGTTACCATTATCGGTCCGGAAAGCGTTATCCTCCATCCAGGACTTGGAGGTGAGCGGAGCGGCTCGGGGGAACTTGGGGGGCGCGATCACATTGCTGGAGAAGGGCTTTTTGAGCGGCGAGATGGGGTTGAGCGGCGAGGGCACCCCGACGCCCACGCCCACGCCCACGCCGACCGCGCGCCGAGGGTCCCGGCCCGCCTGCAGGCCGCCCCAGGGGTTGGACGGCGCGCTCCAGGCGGCGTTCACGCTCTGGTGGGTGTTCCAGCTGGACGGGGCGGACGAGGCGGCGGCCGAGGACGAGGACGGCTTGCTGGTCATGATGGGCTGGTGGCCGTAGGCGGCCGCGGCGCTGCGCTGCGCGTAGGGCGCCTGGCTGGGGCTGGCGGGGGAGCGGCGCTGCTGCGGGGGCTGCGCCTGCGGGGGCTGCGCGGGCTGGGCCGGCTGCGGCGCCGGCGGCGGCTGCTGGTGGTGCTGGGTCTGCGCCAGGCCGAGCTGCGGGGAGAAGGTGCCCCCGAAGACCGGGTTGACGTGGTGCGGGAAGTTCTGGAAAAGCATGGTCCCGTTGACGGGGGTGATCCCCTGGAAGAAGCTGTCCTCCACCGCGTTGGTGGTGCCCGTGGACCAGGTGCTGCCAAAGGACGGCGACAGCGACGCGCCCGGCGCCGCGGGCTCCTGGGGCGGCGGCGGCTGCTGCGGGGGCTGATGGAAACTCAAGCCCGGCAGGAGCGGCGATTCCATCTGCATCTTGTCCGGGCCGTTCGGGGCCGGCGCGGCCGCGGCGGGGCTGAGGGCCGGCACTGCGCTGCTGTCCTCGGGCTTGGGGGTCTCGGAGCAGAGGGGCGTGGACGGGGCTTCGGCTGCGCTGGGCTCGGGCTGGGGCTGCTGCTGCTGCTGCTGCTGCTGCTGCTGCTGCTGCTGCCGCTGCTGCTGGGGCTGGGGCTGGGTTTTGCTTTTGTCCATCAGTAAATCATCCTGCATGGTTTGCGCAGCTGAAACAGGGGAGAAAAAAAAAGAGAGAGAGAGAAAGAGAGACGCGTTATTGTCAATGCAATCGTTAATGCCCCTCTCGAAGAAGCGGGTGGGTGTTTTACTTGCGAAAATCCTGTGCCACCGCTACTAGCCAATTGCAATGCAAATCCATAATCTCCCATTTAGCTGAACAGGTCGGGCTGAGGTGGGGGGTGGGGGTGGGGGAGCTCGCGCACGGTCCCTGAAAATACTGGGAGAGCGTCTTCACCCTTTTCTGATGTCTTGGTTCCTTTTCTGTATGAGTGAGAGATGTGCTTATAAGACAGAAAGACAGCAATTTCGCCACGTCTCTTTTCCCTTCACCGGAACTCAGAGCGTTCACCCTGCAATGAGAAACTGATTCTGGTTCCTGTTTTTTCCCAAGCACCACCCTCCCCCAGTTATTTGCATACGTCAATAAATACTGCTGCGTCCTTCAGCAAGGTTAAAAGACACCGCACACGACCCTTTCTTCCCCCTTCCCAGCTCGAGCATTTTCAAGGCACTGCCCGTTGTACCCCCTCTTGATTAGCAAACTGCCTTCTTGCGTTGATAATTGTTTCATTTAGCAGCAGCGAACCACGAGGGAGGAAATCCTTGGCATTTGTTAGGAGGAGGACTCAGCTGCACAATCATTCTCTGGCTCCCAGTAGCTGCAGCTACTCCATTTTGTTAGGAGACAAAAAAAAAAAAAAAAAAAAAAAAAAAAACACCCAACCACCAAACCCCACTGCTTTTTAAAGAGGTAAAAATCTACTGAAACCTTTGGACGTGTTTGCTTCTTGTTATTGTAAGATTTAGGATTTTCTGCTTATTCTCCAATTTTCTTGTCTCCAATTCTGCCGCAAAAGAAATTTCTTGGCATCTAAGTGCTTCAGGTCTTAACAGGAGCCTGAGAATTTCTCTGCAGAGTGGAGAAATGTTCTGGTTGGATTTGAGGTCAGAGAGTGGGGCGGGGTGGGGGGGGCGGGAGGCGGAGCGAGAGAGGGAGGGACAAGACAGTGAGATGGAGTGGGGGTGGGTTTTTTTTTTTTTAATTCCCTCTGAGATTTAAGTAGACAATCAAGATAATTCTGGGGTTGCCAGATTTTCATTTTTGAACCATCCTGCTGCTGCCTTGGTCACAAGACTTTGGCAAATTTAGAATCCATTCACTTATCACTTGCATTAGCAGTGAAAGATTATGGTTTGAAGACCCTGAATTACCATATGCTAGCAAAAGTGATAAAAATAGCGTAGTACAAAGTTCCAAATTCTCATACATTGTAATTATAGTGCATTGCCATTACTGCTTCATTTAACCATATAAGGAGTGTATGGTATTTTCCGTTTCGCATAGAAGGGCTACAGTCACCTCTGACACACACCCTGCTTTCTTATGCAAGAATGAAAACAGTAATCACTCAAAACCAGGAGACCTCCATACATATAGTTATTCAGTTAGCTTGTCCCTTAGAACATGTTAATTGTTTTTAAATATGTTACTAGTACAGTGCTGAAACCCTGAAAACAAATATTTTGAAATGTTGAAGTAGAATATGACCAAACATATAATTACTTTCAGATGATGATCCAGAATAATTGCAACAGAGTTATGAATGTATGTAATGCATTTAATTAACTTAGGTACTTGGAGAAGCATCTTCCTCAGGACACTTGTGAAAGGACATTCAGATACATACATAAACTCTGCCTTTGGATACCCTCATGATATTAACAATGGTAAAAGAAAATATATGTATTGGAAAGTGATATTTCTGCTCTTAAATATTAAGCAAAATGTCAGACTGAGAGCTGGGATCAAAAGTAATTCTATTTTATTAAAAACTATCTTCATAATGGTTAATTGTTATCTTTTAACTTAAAGTTTCATACCTAGCCAGACTAGTGAACTCAAGGAAATGCTTCACAGCCACCTTACACTCCTTTTTTATTCCTCACTCCTCCGCCATCCCCTCCTCAAAAAACCCAGCACAATAAGTTATATAGCACAAACTGCCAGCTACTACCAATAAAACCTACCTAAGATGGATTTTGTGTTCCTCAGTTCTCTGGGTTTAAAACAATGGCTTTGATCAGAATTGTAAAATATAACACAAAGAGGCAAGCAAAGCTTGGATTCACAACAGTACTAAGTTCTATTGCTGCCAAAGGAAATGGTCATAGAAAGACATTTTCATACTGGGTTTAAGCAGGGCTGCAGTAAACCATTATAATATGGGATTTGAATAGCTTTTAGTCACTAGAGTCATCTTTACAATAGCCGTATCATCATGGCTGAAGTATCCATTTGGTTATAATTTTAATATCACTGAGCTTTTCTGAGCTTGTATCAATACTCTTTGTTAATATCTTCAATTTAAACTACATGCTCTTGGTGGAAAAATTTAATGCTGTACTATATAGCAAAGAAGGGAAAGAGTAAGGTGTAGTTAGAATGATTTATAAAGGCTATAGTTAATATTTTTATTAAATAAAAAAAATCATACCACAAACACGGTTTCTCTTTTCAACACTCATTAAAGCTATGAATTTCACTATCTGCATAAATTCATTCTGTCAAGGTCAAGACCCATCTTTAATAAATAAGACCCTATTGAACAAAAGATAAGCAATGGATTAAGATACCATTTACAGAGGTTAATCTACCCTGTTTCTCAGTAACTGCTCGCATAGTTAGTTTGTTTGGGTAGGATTTTGTTGTTGTTGTTGTTGTTGTTTTTTCTTATTTACAGCAAAGTCGGAGAGATACCTCCTTCCCCTCCCCCTACCACACACACAATAGATCTTCCTTTACATGCAATAACCCAATCACAAATAATAAATTCTAGTAGCAGTTACCTTCGAGTGTCCAGTTTTTAAGGATCGATAAAAATTTTAAATGTACAGTATTTATTTTCTTCTTTCAGGTTGATTATGTGACCGCTCTGGCAAAAGCACTTTGACAACTGTAAGATGAGAGGGCATGCGCACACAGGGAACTGTGGGGGCTGAAGTCCTTCACAAGGTACTCTGCCTGACTTAAGCACGTTCAGCCAGAAAAGGAGGAGGTCTGGAAAATACTGATTCCAAGAGGAAGAGGTTGTGCCCGGATTACATTACATCTTCCTAACCAATCTAAATCACAAGTGGTTGAAATGAAAAGGGGAGAAAATAAACTGGTTTGTCAACTTGATTTAGGAATCCAGGTTAAAAGAGAAACTAGATTGCAGGACTCAAAATAAAAGAACTCAGCAGTGCTACCTTAAGTAGTGTTAGAATGGCAATGACTAGGTGGCCAGCTTAGGTATCCTTTCAGAGGGAAAAGGTTGGGGTTGGAAGGGTTAAACAAAGGTGGGGAGAGGGGGAGGGAGGGATACAAGGGAAAGATAAAACACTTAAATCTGACCATACTTAAAAGAAATATCTTTCAATTATAGAATGAAAAATACCTTTAGTATTCCATGTGATATTGACTTTAGAGGTGAGGTAAAAATAGTGACTTTTCTACCAGGATTTCTTTAAGTTTTCAAATAGAGGGCAAATTACTTAAGAGTCTACTTGATATGTGAATCAACTGACCTCCTTATTTTGTTAAAAGGAAAGTCTACCTTCCATTCATTTAATGATCAATCAAAATCCATCTCTTTAAAAAAAATATTGTGTACATTTTTTCCTTTTTGTTAAAGTGAAAGTGTAGTTGATATAACATATTAGTTTCAGGTTACAACATAATGATTTTGTATTTGTATATATTGCAAATGATCACAATAAGTTTAGATAATATATTTTTCTGTGCTAACCTCCATGACTCTAAGGCTGTAATTTCATACCATATTAACATTAACTGTTATTATATATATCTTCTGAGGGCAATAGTTCAACTACTAGTTTGCTCAAGTGGGAAAAACATACTGTTTTTCAGGCTGTGCTCACCCATAGTTTTATTTTTATTTTTAATTTATTTTTTATTTTTATATATTTTACATCACATTCTTCATTTCTGTACAATGTATGCTTTCTCCTCTCAGGTGCAGTTCCCGTAAAATTCCCACCACCAATTCACCCGTGCACCATCACCCTAGTCCCTTGTGCTCTTCCCTCCCCTGTTTTGATCCCTCTTCCTACCCCTTTCCTGCAGAATGTCTCTGATTTATAGTTGCCTTTTAATTTTGTTTTTTTATTATATTTTTTCCTAATCCTTTATTTGGTTCCCCTATATTCCTCCTATAAGTGAAACCATCTGATATTTTTCAACTCTACTTACAATAGGTAAGATATGGAAACATAGATGACTAGACCAAGAAGATATGGTATATGTACACAATGGAATATTACTCAGCAATCAAAAAAGATAAACTCATGCCATTTGCAGCAACATGGATGGAGCTGGAAGGGATTATGTTCAGTGAAATAAGCCAGCAGGAAAAAGAAAACATATTATTTTTTGTGGGATTGGGCTCAGTGCCATTGACCCAAGGGGTTTGGAGTACATGTCAGCTGATGAGTAAAAAATTTTACAATGAAGAAAAACAACTTTTGGCCCTAATTCTTAATAAATGATAATAATTAACACTATTCACACTTAATGGAATTTAATTTTATTTGATAATGAACTAATCTCTGCTATCCCTTTCCAAAAATGAGCATGGAAATTTAAGAATGAAGAGAAAATGATTCAATCAAAAACAGCAAGGTGAAAATAAATACCAAGCAAACAAATTATAGGAGGAACTCCAACAAGGACAAAGATCTTCTTTATTGACAACTTGTTTTTTATTTAACCTGAAAGGAAACATTTTCTGAAATTTTGTCTTGGTCACAGAGCTCAGAAAAGTTGTTGAAGGCTATAAAAATCATTTGTAGGGCCTCTCTGGTGGCACAAGGGGTTAAGCCCAGCACTGTGAAGCTATCCTCAGCCACTCCCTGGCCAGCTAGGGAGTTACCCACATGGCACATCAGACCTGTCCTGTCTCGCCCACTGGTCTCCTCAGCAGTATATTTCAGTCAGTCTGCCTGTTCTGTTCCTCACTCTGTCTCTGGTGAATCCTCTCATCCCCCACACCTCTGGCCTGTACCCCAGTTCTTATATGTATAAATAAATAAATCTTTAGAAAAAAAAGGACTTATACTACCAGATATCAGGACCTATTATAAATTTGTAGTAGACTGTATGGTTATTGGCACAAGAATAAACAAATAGACAAATGGAACAAATAAAAGGACCAGAGACAGATCCACATCAGCAGATTTATGAAAATGGTTAACACTTCAGTGCTGAAAAGATAATCTTTTCAATAAAGGATACCCGGGCCAGGAAGCTAACCCACATATGACACAGCAGACCTCTCCTGTGTTTCCCACTGCTCCCTTTAGCAGTGTATTTCAGTAAATCTATCTGTTCTGTTCCCCACTCTGTCTCTATCCACCACCATCCCTCAGGCCTACACCCCAGTTCTATGTAAAAATAATAATTAAAAACAAAAACAAAAACAAAAAAAACTAGGGGCCTCCCTGGTAGCACAGGGGTTAAAGACAGCACTCTCAAGCTATTGCCAGCCACTGAAGCAGGAGTTCAATCTCTGGCTGGCCAGGGAGCAACCCACATGGCACAGCAGACCTCTTCTGTCTTGTCTGCTGCTCCCCTTAGCAGTGTATTTCAGTAGATCTGCCTGTTCTGCTCCCCACTCTCTCTGGTGAATCCTCTCACCACCACCCCCCTGGCACCTCTGGCTTAAACTCCACTTCTGGTATGCATAAATAAATAAATCTTCAAAAACAAAAACAAAAACAATACCAGATGGATTGTAGGTCTAAATGTAAAAGTTAAACAATAAAATCTTTAAATGAACACAGGAGAATCTTTTCATGATCTTAAGAGTGGGCAGCAATTCCTTAAGCAGGTCACAAAAGCAATATCCACAAAGAAAAAATACAATACTAAACTAGTTAAAATTTAAAATGTCTGTTTACCAAAATAAAGAATTAGAATAGAAACTTGTAGAATGGGAGAAATATATGTCATAAAATATATGTATATACACACGTAACAAAAGACTTAGAATATCTAAAGGAATCTTATAAATCAATAATAGTAGATATCCTAGAGGAAAATGGGCAAAAGATATTCAAATAGTAAAAAATTCATACTAAAAGGTGCTCTGCCTCATTAATCATAAAAATAAAATCAGAATGACTAAAATTGGAAAAAGCACACAAATATTACATAATAGCAAGGATATGGCAAAATTCATTTTCAAACTCTATTAGTAGAAATGTAATTTACTAGAACCAATTAACCACATAGCAAAAGTATTTATCAGTATCTATTAAAGCAAACATTCACACATCTTGTGACTTAGTGATTCTGAATCTAGCTATATACCTAATAGAAATGCAAATATGTGTTTATCAAAACACATGTTCAAAAGAGCATTATTCATAATGGCCCAAACCTGGAACATCTCAAATACCCATCTACAATAGAATTGATACACACATTTGTGATAGATTTATACAAGGAATATCATAAGGCAAAGAAATTCATAGACTTTAACTCCATAGTACAACATAAATGAATTGCATAAATACAATGCTGAGTAAAGAAGCCTAACAAAAGAGGCCTCCCTGGTGAAGCAAGGGGTTAAGCACAGCACTATGAAGCAATCCGCAGCCTCTGCAGCCCGAGTTGGATCCCCAGCCAGGCAGGAAGCAACCCACATGGCACAGCAGACCTCTTCTGCCTCACGGGCTGTTGCCCTCAACAGTGTATTTCAGTCAGTCTGCCTGTTCTGTTTCCCACTCTGTCTCTGGTAAATCCTCTCATCCCCTGCACCTCTTGCCTGTACCCCAGCTCTTGTATGCATAAATAAATAAATAAATCTTTGAAAAAAAAAAAAAGCAGCAGCCTAACAAAAGTACATTTTTATTCCATTTCTATAAAGTTCTAATAAAACTAATTTGTGGGGTTGGAAGTCAGCATGGATACCTGTGCAGAAAATATGACTGGTAGGGGACATAAAAGAGGATTTCTAGAATGCTGGTGATATATTCTGTTACTTCAATTGGATGTTATTACATGTGTGTTTACTTTGAAAATTCAAACCCATGATTGTGCATTTTTCTCCATTTAATACTTCCATTAAATTTATAAAACAGATATATGCATCTATAAAGTTTAACTATACTCTGTAGGGTAAAGAGGAAAAAAAGTAACACAATATGACTGAATAGGAAAGCGAACCTTAAGTATGGGTCATCTAGAGAAATAAATGGGGGTGAAGGGAAGGGATCCCTGTGTGCCTGGCCTATACTACAGGCACTAAATGCAAAGATGAAGAGTCAAAATACCTTGACTTCAAAGACCTCACAATCTATGGAGGGGGTGAGGGAAGGAGAGGAATAATTTGGTCAACCATGATAAATTAGATATTCCCTAGGTAACCTAGAAAGCTTTAAAGATTGTTAAAGCTAGAGGCAATTTACAAGCAGGAAGTCCACATCATCTAAGTGAGGACCTGCTAAGCAGTTCCAGATCAGACCAAATTTGAGAACAGAATAAGAAAAAGGGAGCCAAACGAAGCAGATATAGTTTGATAAGCAATCGGAGAGCACCTGAGGTTGGTAATGTTTCTTGCCTCTGTCATTAGTCTTGAATTCATTCATTCAACAATTTTATGAAAGGGCTCCTAGTCACAAAATAGCAATTCCCAAACTTCCCAGTTTATTTACTGACCTTGTCTCTAACTTCAAAGTGAACACTAAGGCTATTAGGCAGCAATGTCCTCAAATCTCAGCTGCCTACCACCAATGTCCTCTAACACCTCCCCCCACCCCCCTCCACCACCACCCTGGTATATCTCTGTCCCCACCCATACTTCCTTTCTGCTTATCTCAAAGGAACCTGAATTCCCTTACAGGTCCACAATTAAGCCCTCTATCTTTGGCCTAGAACCCAACCTTTACGTTTTCTTAAGACCTCATTCATTATTTTCAACTTTCTTCTTCCCATTCCAAACAGAAACATATAAATCCTAGCTCTATTTTTTTTTAAGATTTATTTTTTATTTATTTATGCATATAGGAACTGGGGTATAGGCCAGAGATGGGGGGGAGCGGGGAGGAGTAAGAAGATTCACCAGAGACAGACTGGGGAGCAGAACGGCAGATCTACTGAAATACACTGTTGAGGGGAGCAGTGGGTGAGACAGGAGAGGTCTGCTGCACCATGTGGGTCAGTTCCCTGACTGGGGATTGAGCTCATGCTGCACTGGCTGGCAATAACTTGATAACACTGAGATTTTAACCCCTGCACCACCATGGATGCCCAGCTCTTAATGTTTCTTCTCAGCCTCTTGGCTTCCAAATATAGCTTCCCCCAGGTTTCCCCTAATTCTCTACACTCTCCCTGGGCAATGTTATGTTATGTTCAAGATCTGGGAAACTGAGTTCACCTCTACCTAGGTTTCCAGATCAAATCTTTTTGTTAAACTACAAACCATTATTTAACAACTTCTTTATCTAGGATCCTAGAGCACTTCTCCCACAAGTGTGTTTGTGACTTTATTCCTGATTTACTTATTATTTATCGTTATTTTGTCTAATGACACCACCAAGTTAGAAATCCAGACATGATTTTGTCTTTTCCCTTCTTCGTCACTTAGTGATTACATTGATGGCTAAAATCTGTCAATTCTGCCTCATAAATTTGTTTAACATTGCCTCCTCTTCATTCACAGGTAATATAGTACTTCACCTACACTATGGCAGTAATAACCTGTTATCTCCCATCCAGTACCCTTAAATGTGGCCTCCATTCCAAAGTCTGAGTAATCATTCAAACACAGTTTTAGCATGTTTTCCCTCCTCCTCCTAAAACACTTTAATTACTTTTCTCTTGCTAAGAGGATAAAATATAAATTTAACTCTTCTACTCCTATTCTCCCCTTCCATACCAAACTACCACAGGTCCCTGGGTGGGCCATAGGCTATTGTAATGGCTCTGCACATATTCCTTCTGCCTAAAATACCTTTCTACATCTTGAAACTTACTACAATTCACCCATTAAGATCTACTTTAAATGTCACCTCTTTGAAGCTTTCCCTGGCCATGTGAATAGACTTGCCAGTTTCCTTCTTTATATAATTCTGTAAAACAGAATCTATTACAGGAACTTCCCTGGTGGCCTAGGGGTTAGTCTCAGTGCTATCACCACCCACGGCCTGACCCACATATGGTGCAGCAGACCTCTCCTGTCTCACCTGCTGCTCCCCTAAACAGTGTATTTCAGTAGATCCGCCTGTTCTGCTCCTCCCTTTGTCTCTGGTGAATCGTGTTACCCCCCTCTACACCCAGCCCCGCACCTCTCGCCTATACCTCAGTTCTTCTATGCATAAATAAATCTTTAAAAAAAAAAAAGAATGTTTAGAAAAACAGAATCTATTACAATATTTCTCATTCTTTAGTGTAACTATTTGTTTATACATCTATATTTCCTAGAATAACTCAGAATTGTGACTATATTCATCTTTGTAACCCAGGCACTGATACAGAGAGATGAAGCATAAAAGGATATTGCCCAAATCAAGGAACATGGTATCTTTTTCCCCAATTTATAGAGGCTGAGAGCATCTAATTAACTTTAGACAAAGAGAAATTCTCTTGCCATTAAAGGTATTTCAAAAATACTCTGTTTAATAACACTATAAAGTTTAATAAAGATATTCCATACTAAAATTCATTATAATTAATTTACCCTTTCTCCTGTTGCAGGAAATTTCATTTGTTTCCAAGTTTTCACTATTTTCCAAACTGATTGTTTCTTTAAGCCATATTTCTAAAAAAAAAAAAAAAAGTACTTGGTTGAAAGGCATAACACAAAGGCTTTTGATAGATTAACAAATTATTTAAGAAAGGCTGCAGCAGTTAATATTTCCTCCAAAAACGAACTTCTAATATGATAACAAGGTATGAAGAGTATCTACAACAAAGAATAATGTAGTCTCTTCTCTGATAATAGTCTAATGTAGAAAAATGTCAGTATTGTTTAAAAATGAACAATGATGTAAAAAATTTTAAAATAAAAAACTAAAAAAAAAAAGTCTCCAATTTTTATATGTCAAATAAGATTAAGTCCCCTTTGGCATCCTAATATAGTCAATGTTTTACTATTTCCTCATCATACCTTCATCTAATAATAAAATAGTGAAGATAAGTTTATAAACTTAGAGTTTATGTTTATTATCTGGAGGTTCCATTTCAAATTATGACATATAAACATGTATATGTGTGTATTCCATTAGACAGAAAAGATGAACAGCTTTCATCGATATTCTCTATGTTTCTTGACTTTAATTATAATTAATATTATTTTAAAACCTAATATTTATAATAGTTAATATAGCTATGTTCATCTTGAGTTTGAATAATGATTAGTAGAGCAATTATTTTTATATAAAAAGTCTTATTCATCAAAAATTTGTGAACTTACAGAGGAACAAAATTTGTACTCTTAAAAAAAGATCCCTACATTATATTTAGATTTAATCAAATGGCAAGTTGAGTTCCTACACCATAATGTCACCTCCTTTACAAACTGTTTCTAATATAGCTTATCTCCTTAGTCAATTATAGTTTGTTCATTTTACTACTGTCATCATGGTAACTCAGTTATAAGAACCCTCCATATACTGAAAAATTGCAGAATGGTTTTAGAAAATATAGTTAAAACTTTATATGGATCATTTCTTCCCCTCCTATAATAATTGCCATTTCATATTTTAGATTTTTTTTTTTAATAGAGGCATGTTTTATTTATTTATTTATTTGTTTTGTTTTGTTTTTTTTGTTTATACATGCACTGGGTACAGTCAGAAGCGCGGGAGGGTGAGAGAATTCACCAGAGCCAGAGCGGGGAGCAGAGCAGGCAGAAGGACCGAAGTACACTGCTGAGGGGAGCAGCGGGCGGCAGGAGAGGTCTGCGCGCCATGCGGGACCCTCCTCTGGTGGCCGGGGAGCAGCCGGGGATCGAACCGACGCCGCAGAGGCCGCGAGCAGCTTTGCAACCCAGCGCTCAACCGCTGCGCCACCGGGGAGGCCCTCATTTCATATTTTAAATTGTCACTAGAAATTTACTCAATTTACTCTGAAACACCATGTGTTCTTTTAGGTTTCAGAGAAGCAAACGCTACCCACCACTTCAGGGTGTTCTAAAAATCAGCATGATTATCTACAAGATGCTAAATCATCAAATGAACAGATTTTAGTCCTCAGGGATCCAGAGAACAAGGTTGATCCAGGGGTGAAAATGATGGAGCAAACTTTTCTTTGTCACAATCCTTGCCAGCTAGAAATTAACAGGTACTGTACAAGCTGATGAATCACAGGGTTTACCAGAACAAAGGGAAGGGCAATGGTCTTTGTATCTACCCAGGTAGCCTTTGGATCCCAGTATTTGAAATCAAGTAATGATTTCACCCCTGGTAGCTCAGCGGTTGAGTGCTGGGCTGCGAAGCTGCCCACAGCCTCTGCAGGGCCAGTTTGATCCCCGGCTGCCAGCGAGGGTCCCACATGGCAGGCAGACCTCTCCTGTGGCGCCCACTGCTCCCCTCAGCAGTGTACTTTGGTCCTTCTGCCTGTTCTGCTCCCCACTCTGGCTCTGGTAAATTCTCTCACCCTCCAGCACTTCTGACTGTATCCAGTATTTGTACATATTAATAAATTTTTAAAAAGAAAAATGAAATCAAGTAGTGTTTACGTATCATCAGTGTCTTACATTCACAGGGAGTATTAGACTTTACCAAACCCCTTCACCTTTATTACTCACTCGATGTTAACAGCTCCGTGCAGTGGATAGACAGCATAGAAAATGCCCTCATATTTGTTTTTGTAGACTGTACAATATACTGAAAGATTCACCAAGGATACTCAAACCTAGCACATGCTCTGCTCACCAAGTTCATGAATCTTAGTGTAGCACTGTATCTGCCTAAGGGAAGAAAAACCTTTTCCTAATTTGTGTAAGGGACTCTATGAACAGGGAACAGCACTGAGGATGACCGTTGGGATCCCTACTTTAAAGATGTGGGCATCAATTATGCCTCAGTAAAGTTGGAAAAATAAACAAAAAAAATAAACATGTGGAAACCCAGGTTCTGAGATGTTACAAGATAATAGAAAGTGGTGGATACATGATTAGAATTCAAGTCTTCGAAAGCACTGGCTAGCCTACTTTTCAACTATGATGCGAGTCTCCCATTGTTTCAGTTTAATGTAGGCTATCTCTATTTTCTCATGTGGCAGACTGCTATCTTTAGCACTTTATTCCAACCAGCAGAAACAAAATCCAGAGCTTTTTGTCAAAGCTCTGTCCTAAAGTCATAGCTGTTTTCTGATTGATAAAGCTGAGAAACAAATGTGTGTGCCAACCGTACAAAGAGTGATACTTTAGATAGATATCCTAGCACTTTTGAAAAAAACAAATTAGACCACATGCCCTAATATTAATGGACCAAGGAGTCAACATCACTAATATTATAGTAGATGATGTGTGGAAAGGCCATGGGATGTGAAATCTATCTAAATTGAAACACTAGTAGACCATTTACCAGCTATCTGATTGTCGCTGGGTGATAATAAATATTTTTATTGCGTGCATACCATTTGCCAAGTCAAGTGCTTTATTTACATGATGAATAATTTTACACATTTCTAAGAGTTAAATTCCTTCATTTTCCCATTTCATAGATGAAGACACAGACTCTGAGAAATTCATGTAATTCATATAGTTCAGAAATGGGAGCTAAGATTCCAACTCTGACAAACAGGTCCTCAATTTCTCAGTCTTTTTTTCCTTCTAGATTAAAACAGAGCTGCCCTAACTATAATGATCAGAATTACATTAGTGTATATGAGGATATTTTTAATAAATTATAAAGGAGTAAAGGTCAACGCATGAAATCCAAAGCTAACCCTGATACAGACGTTTTTTTCTGGATTTTTTTGGAAGACATACATTTAAAGACAGATTTTCTTATCTCCTTTCCACTCATGGGGAATGAAATTAGTTGTGTTAAGCCCCTTATTCTTCTAGAAACAGTGATCTTGTTCTCCAGATATTTCTTATTTTATCTTTTTCTATATCCTGTGTTCCCTATTTATAGAATCAGGGTAGAGAGAGAGACATATACTTAACCTGTCACAGGATACAGATTTTTTTATTAGTTTCACAATCTGTGGCATGACGTTTATACTAACTGATCATTTAGTCTATATTCCAACTAGGTAAGTATTTCACATACCTTATCAGCTAATCCTCATAATAATTCTAACTCATAAAAGCTATCATTCTTCAAATTTTCTGAAAAGGAAACCAGGGCTTGGAAACACTAAATACTTTGCCCAAGGCGGCATAATTAATGGGTAAATAAGCTCTGGTTATTTCAATTGCAAAACTCCAAAGCTCTAAAGCTTAACTCTTACCCCTTACCTCTTGCTACACCTAGGCACAAACCAGAGGAATAATATCAGTGTCTATATTTTCTTTACAATCAGGTTTTTGACTCCCTGTACTTCTTTTAGTGATCACATTTTTTATTATTTTATTATTATTATTATTTTTAATAGAGGCATGTTTTATTTATTTGTTTGTTTGTTTGTTTTTGTTTATACATGGCACTGGGTACAGTCAGAAGCGCGGGGGGGGGGGGGGTGTGAGAGAATTCACCAGAGCCAGAGCGGGGAGCAGAGCAGGCAGAAGGACCGAAGTACACTGCTGAGGGGAGCAGCGGGCGGCAGGAGAGGTCTGCGCGCCATGTGGGACCCTCCTCTGGTGGCTGGGGAGCAGCCGGGGATCGAACAGGTGCCGCAGAGGCCGCGGGCAGCTTCGCAACCCAGCGCTCAACCGCTGCGCCACCTGGGAGACCCTAGTGATCACATTTTTTAAAACCAAAAATCAAAAGATGTTATCTGACAATCCAAATAATTCCAGAAATATCCAAGATCTGTGGTTCTTGTCCTTTTATTGTTTTCTCCTGTATTTTATCACCTAGAACAAGCTCAATTCAGATTGTTTTAAGTTTCCTTTTTGACCCACCCCTGGATCCTCTTGGTGTTAAATCCTTATCTCAAATAGAAACCTTACCTAAACTCTTCACCCAAAAGTCTCAGAACCTCTTAAAAATCCTACTCTTCCAGCAATGGTCTTTCCCAGGAAGAATGAGGAGGAAAAAGAGAACTTTACCTTTTCTTTTGAGAGAGAGGCATTGTTTTGCCTCTAATTCCTAAAGTGGCTCTTCTTTGCAGTTTGTGCAGTTGGTCCTTCCGGAGAGGCCAAAAAAGAAAGCACAAGCCCTAAACTTCAAATGCAGAAATTATCTTCAAACTCACTCACTCAACACATTTATTAAACACCTATTATGCAGTGGGCTCCTAACAGTCTCTTCCATCTAAAATGCAAAACCAAGAATACCCAAAAGTAGCAAATAAAAAGAAAGGCAAATTCTTTCCACATTGGGGACTGATGAGGAGGGATGAGTTGGCTGTCGAAAAACTAAAAACAAGTAAGAAAATATCAGACAAAAAGGAACTCTTCTGCACTGCTGGTGGGAGTGCAAACTGGTCCAACCACTATGGAGAGCTGTGTGGAGATTTCTGGACCTACTAAACATAGAGCTTCCATATGATCCAGCAATTCCACTCCTAGGTCTTTACCCAAAGGACACAGAAACATCCATTCCAAAGAACACCTGCACCCCTATGTTTATAGCAGCACTATTTACAATAGCTAAGCTTTGGAAACAGCCCAAATGCCCAAAAATAGATGACTGGATCAAGAAGATGTGGTATATATATATCATGGAATATTACTCAGCATTCAAAAAAGATAAACACATGCAATTTGCAGCAACACGGATGGCGCTGGAAGGGATCATGCTCAGCGAAATAAGCCAAAAAGAAAAAGAAAAATACCGGATGGTCTCACTCATAGCAGGAATCTAGAAAACTTAAATAAGGGACCAGGAAAATGAATAACTATAAGAAAGTGAAAATCAAAATCAACAAAAAACTATGAACCAGAGACACTTTTTGGGGGGTGAGGGGCAGGAGCGGAGGGATTGGGGTCAGAATGGGGGGGCTGCAATTGTATGGGGGAATATAAAAATAAAATTTATTATTTAAAAAAAAAGAAAATATCAGACAAGTGCTATAAAGAACGAAAGGGTGATGTGATTGAGACAATTTAGTAGAATATTTAGATTAGATGATCATTAAAGGCCTTAATGATGAAATGACACCTGAGTAAATAAATAGGAAGACAAAATTGATTTAACTCACATATTAACGGAAAGGACCCATCCATGTGAAGAGTGGTGGTGCAAGATGCAGAAGAAACAACTAATATGAAGATCCTAATGCAGGAATTGGCCTTTAGAGCAAAAGTTGGCACGTTTCAGGTGAAAGAGTCAGAGTAAATATTCTAGGCTTTATGTCACATAAGTCTCTTGTTGCATATTCTTGTTTTTATTCTTATTGCTGTAGGTGTTCATAGTCATTTTAAAATGTCAAAAACCATTCTATAAAAATAGGCCTCTAGCAAAATTTGGCCTCTGCCTTAGTTTTCTGACCCTTGATTTAGAGGAACATCTAATCTATTGTAGTTAAAGAGCAAGTAAACAAAGAGGAGAGTGGCACAAGATGAGGTCTGAAAAGTAAGCAGGAGTCAGATTAGACAGTCTTTTAGGCTATGTTAAGATTTTGGATTTTTTTTTGCCTAAGAGTGACGGGAACCCCCTAGGGAGTTTGAAGCAAGGGAAAAGATATAACTCTGACTTGTGCTTTAAAAAGACCACCAGGGTTCTGTATGAAGAACAGATTGCCATGGAGGTAGGAATGGAAACAGAGACAGTGTTTAGGTGGCCAGCTACTGCAATCATTCAGGCAGCAGAAGATGAAGGTGGTAGTGATAGAGACAGAAATAATTGAACAGCCTCATTGAAAGCTATCTTTATTGGAGATGAACAAAATCATGGGAATATTGTTGAAATAATAGTTTAAAATGAAGAGTAGTAAGAAGAGTTCAGGTTAAGCTACAAACAGTATTAAGTTAGATTGATAGGAAAATCTTGTTTAATCAAATTCTTAGAAATATTTTGATTTATAAATATTTGACTTGGGAAAATTACCTTTTCCTCTTTTTTCAGTAAAATGATTCAGTTTTTCATTTGGCTCCTAATTATCATTATTTCCCCTCCTTTAACCAAATGCATGATAAAGTGTACTTAGCAAGTCCTTTCACTTTATGCTGCAGTCAACCAAAAGATCTAAGAAACTTCCAACTTCCCTTGACAATATCCCGCCTTCAAAGTTTTTACTATAAGGAAGTTGTAAATGTAGGTTCTCACACTATCCAAATTCATTTTCCTGTTCTTTCTTGGAAAAAATACCGTTGAGAGTTTTTGAAAATTCTTGGGGCCTCCGTGGTGGCACAATCCACAGCCACTGCAGCACTAGTTCGATCCCTGGCCAGGGAGCTATCCACATGGCGCAGCAGACCTCTCCTGACTTGCCCACAGCTCCCCTCAGCAGTGTATTTCAGTAATCCACTTGTTCTGCTCCCCACTCTGTCTTTGGTGAATCCTCTCAGCCCCCGCACCTCTGGCCTGTACCTCCGTTCTTGTATGCATAAATAAATAAATCTTTTTTTAAAAAAAAAGATACAAATCCCTCCATCTCTTATAAACATTAATTTTTAGTGAATGAAAGAGACTTTCATCAATTCCATGATAATATAATTCATGATAGTTATGATAAAATGCTATAGAAAAGCACCAGCTGTAATGAAACCATATGATGTTGAGACCTGGGTTAGGAGGTTAGGGAGTAAATAAAGTTGTCTCTTACCTTAGAGTAAAGAAACTGTCTGTTGTTTATTTACAACAGACAATTGTCTAGAGTAAATAAACTGAATCTTAAGGAATGAAAGGATAAAGTTCAAAGGAAGTATGTTCCATACAAAGAGACCATCAAGCTTCTTCCTACCTTCAGATTCTGACGTGGGGGAGGCACAGTGTATTCAAGGAACTAAAGAAAAAAGCCAGTAGTCACACTCACTACACCTCCAGGGTTCAGTTGGGAAGCCAGAGAAGGTTATGGGGAAACAGGTAAATTAAGCAAGAGCAAGACGCAGTCATCAGAAGGGTGGTTTTATTATACTTTTTTAACTTTTCATTTTGAAATAATTTCAGAATTACAACGTTACAAAAAGAATTTCCCTATACCCTTCACCCATGTTCTCCAAATATTAACATCTTAAATGACCACAGTATAATTATTAAAACCAGAAAATATTGAATCAATACTATTCTCTAATTTACAGACCTTATTTTACCAGTTGTATCACTAACATCTCTTCTAAGATTCCAATCCAGGATCACAGGGTGCAGATCCTTAGTCTGCTTTAACATAGGACAGTCTTTGTCTTCTGAAGAACACTGGCTAGTTTTTTTTTTTTGTAGAAAGTCCCTTAATTTTGGTTTATCTGATGTTTCCTCATGATCAAACTCAGGTCATACTTTTTGGCAATGATCTTACAGATAAAATTTTGTCCTTCTCAGTGGATCATTTTAGAAAGAACATTTGGACTTGTCCCATTGTGGTGATGTTAACTTTGATCACTTGGTTAAGGTAGTGTCTGTCATATTTTGCCACCATAAAGCTATTTTTACCTTTTTATTTAAATATCTTTGGGAAGATATTTTCTGATTATGTGAATGTCCTGTTTTTCAACCTACTTTCATCCACTAATTTTAGCAATCATTAATGATTTTTGTCTCCATTAATTATTCTGGTGGTTGCAAATGGTGATTTGCTCTTTTCATCAACCCTTCTATATTAGCTGGAATGTTACTACAAGGAAAAGTTTTCCCTTTTTTCCTGATTTATTCATTTATTTTTATCAGTACAGACTCATGCATTCAAATTTTATTCTGTGAGTTGTAATTAATTATTGTTATTATTTATTTAACTATTCAACATATCTTTGAGTTGACCATTTGGGTTCCTTCAAGTTAACTCCTCAGTTCTTTTGACATCACCCCATCATTTTATTTGGTATAGCCCTACTTTATGGCTCAGCAAATGGTCTAGAATCATTTACTTTTCCTGCCCCAGTCTGAAATTATTAATTCCTCCAAAAAGACTGGTTCCCTTTATTGGTGAAAGCACTATATATACTCATTGGTTCTGGGATGCCATTGTCTTAGGGCTGCTCAGCAGACAGAGCTAGAAAGATGAACACATCTCTGCGTGTCTATATATTTTTATCTACAAAAACATGAATTTGTATTCATACCTGTAATTCCAGTCAAATATCATCATAGGGTTCATTCTAGCCTTGGAAGTATCTTTCTTTTGTTACTATTCACTAGACGTTTACTGGACATCTGATTCTGTGCTTCCCACTTGGGTTATATAAGTAAAACAGATATGGTCCCCTCTCTGCCCTCATGCAAATGAAGAGTCTGGAGGGCATAACACATAGATTATTTCTTTTTTCTCAAAATATTGCTAAATTTATGGGTTCTAGTGACTCATTCTCACCAGAAAGAATTAAGCAGGTACCTAATTGCTTCTACATTTCTTAAAAGGCCATTCTACTGGGGAGTCAAAAGAAGAAGGCACAGACTGAGTGGTCAATTGTCAAATCAGCTGAAGGAAGGTGAAAGTGAATATGAGGAAACTAATTATGAAACTGGTAAGTAGTCTAAGGTAAGAGACAACAGTAAACTGGACTGGAGTGAAAGTAGGGGGAATGGAATCAAATAAGTGGATTTAAGAGATATTTAGGAGATAATTGGACTATACCTCATGATTGACTGAGGGTAGAAGTATGATGTAAGGGAGAAGGAAGACCCAAGGAGGATTCCTAAGAGTGTACATATATACTGGTTCAGACTTCAATATACTATAAATATGTGATTACATGTCACTTCCTTTCATTTGTAAAAATCGATGACAAGAACAGTGCGTGTTCAGTGTATTATTCACATCTTTGTATCCCCAATATCTTCTACAGTCTCTGGTACATAGTTGGAGTTCAAGAAATGATGTTAAATAAATGACTGAATGGGTGAAAAGGCTTTAAACTCTCTAAGTAAAGGGAAAATACTTATACTGATTATCTAGTCTCCCTAAAGGGTGTGTGTATCCTTGTCTATTTGTGTATTATGTACACTTTGTGTATTATGTACACTTTTTTTATTATGTACACTTCTATCATTAATTCCTCCTATCCAAGACTAGAACCTGGACAACTACTAAAAAGAGGTAAATATCTAACCATACCGATGTAATTTCACTTTACATCTATCAGATCACCAAAAACCAATGCCCATAATTGCTATCACTGGTAGTAGCTGGGAGTTAGGGGAGATGTCTGTTTCCTCATCTCTCAAATACAACTACAGAGATTAGGTGAGATGTTTCTAGCATCAAGCAGGCAATCAGTAAAAGTTGATAACTGCCATTCTCTCTCTCTCTCTCTCTCTCTCTTTCTCTCATACATATAGATACAGAATGGCCTGTTTTACATCTATCTATCTATATATATATAATATATATATCTCCAAATCTCTATCTCTCTCTATATATATCCAAATACTACTCCTTCTAGACCCAACTCAAGCCACACCTCTACTAACAAGCCTGCCTATATGGCAATATGCAACAACTTCTTTTCTCATCTCAGAGCTCCTGAAGTACCTATCTGTAAAATTATTCAAAACTTTATCATGGGTAGTCCTGTGACTGCTCTTATAACAATTTTTTTTTTTTACTTGTTCTCTGGTGAAGTCAGACATACTAGAATTCAAATGTCATTTATGCTATTTATTTGCTAGGACTTCATCTTTCCAACTTTCCATATTCTCATCTGTGAAATGGGAGATATAGTCACCGATCTGATAGTGGTGTTGTTAGGACCTGAAATTATAGGTGTATGGGTCCAGTTCATGCCAGATAGCAGGCATTCAATGACTAGATCAATAGGTGGCCCCTGAGAGCAGTTGTCAGACTGTTTTCAAACTTCAATCACCTCTCAAATACAGCATCCACAGACAGCCTCACACGTGGTGCTGCTTGATATTTATTTATACTCAACCTTTCCAAAATGATCTAGGGCAGCTAGGTGTTCAACAAATATTTATTGAACGATTACAGGCCACACTTTCCAGTCAGATGTTCATTCTTTCTGCTTTTCCATAATAAGCAAAACACCACAACATTGTGACTTCTTAAAAGCTTTTAATCTTCCTTCAGTTGCACCAAGGATTTTCTTTTTTAATTAAAAATTTTAACTATAAAATACATGCTCATAGCAGAAAATTAAAACACCATAAGGGAATAAAAAGTACATTCCTCTTCCTGTATTAACTCTCACAATATGGAAGTAATTTTTTTTTTAAATTCTTTGTATTCTCTTCTAGAGATCTTTCATATTCACGATAGCTTAAAAAAAGGTAATGGCAAAAAGTATATGGGATAATATAGATTTTATCTGCTCCCTGTTTTTGTCACTTAACATGTAGGTAGCATTTATTGGTTTTTGGTGTTTGGCAACTATACTACTTTAAGACGTTATTTAAAGATTTACCTTGATTTAACATCAAAATAATATAACCTCCACAAAAGGATTTTTGTTTCTTTTGCTCTACTCTATCACTATCATTTGAATAGTACCTGGAACATAAGTATATGATCAATAAGTATTTGCTAATGAATGTATTTCCTTTTGAGGAACTGCCTTCATTCAAGATATACTACCCAGCCTTAGCCAAGGGGCAATGAAGATTGATTAGATGCTCCCTTCTTAGATTTTGAAGTGAGCAAAATAAAAACAGCTGGAGTTTATTTACTGCAGTGCTAAAACCATATGAAATGGTTTGAAGCATGAAATGTTCCTGCTACCGAGATTCTCTGGAGTGACTGCTGCTTGACTGTTCATAGACTGTTTCTCCTGCCTTATTTTCAATCCTGTGAGCTCACATTTATCTTTCCAGTGAGTTTCCTTTTGTTTAAGTTAGCTCAGGGTTTCTCAAACTCAGACTATTCACACTTTGGGTTATAGAATTCTTTGTTGTGAGGGATGATTCTGCACTACAGTGTGTTAGTATGTTTAGCTGTATCCGTGGTCTCTATTGATCAGGTACCAGTAGCATCCCCTATTGGAACAACCAAAATACATTGCTAGACATACCAACCAGTTAGCCCCTAAAAGGACTGATTTAGCTAAAACTGATTTTTGTGTAACAAAAATCTCCTAACTAATAGTTACTACTTCTTCAACAACTTTTCATTCTGGCCTATCTAGAAATACCTAATTTGTTTCAATAGTTCAGCTATATATTATGTTAAGTGGATATGACAGTCATTGCATAAGTCTAATACAGGCTTTTAAACTTTTATCTGGTGTTATTTGAAGTAACAGCTTTATGGAGATATAATGAAAACACTACATAATTCACCTATTTAAAGTGTACAATTTAGGGGCCTTTAATATATTCACAAAATTGTACAATCATCACTACAATCAATTTTAGAATTCTTTAATCACCTCAAAAAGAATGCACTGCACATTTTAGTTGTCATTCCTCAAAACCCCATCTCTCCCAGCCAAGGCAACACCTAAATTACTTTCTATTTCTGCAGACTTACCTATTCTGAATATTTCACATAAGTGGAATCATAAATTATGTGTTCTTTTAGACTGACTGACTTCTCTCAGAACAATGACTTCAAAGATGATCCATTGTTGTAGCTTGTATCAGTACTTCATTCCCTTTTATTGTCAAAAAATCACATTGTTTAGATAAACTGCTTTTTATCGATCCATTCATCAGTTGATGGGCATTTGGGCTGCTCCAATTTTCAGCTATTATGTTTAATGGTACTAAAACATTCACATACAAGTTTCTGTGTAGACATGTTTTCATTTCTCTTGGGTCTATATATCCAGGGGTAGATTGCGGGTGCTAAAGAAATTTTATGAGGAACTGCTATTTTTCAAAGTGGTTGAACCATTTTACCTTCCCAAAAGTAGGGAAACTTCATTTTATTAATTTTTAAAAGCTTTAATTTATGCATACAAGAACTGGGGTACAGGCCAGAGTTGTGGGGGGTAAGAGGATTCACCAGAAACAGCGGGTGAGATAGGAGAGGTCTGCTGGGCCACATGGGTAGCTCCCTCGCCAGTGGGCATCGAACTCATGCTGCAGTGGCTGCGGATAGCTTCACAGTCCTGAAACTTAACCCCTTGCACCACCAGGGAGGCCCTAGAGCTTCAATTTATTCACATCTTCACCAACATTTGCTGTTATCCATCTTTCTGATTATTGCCATCCTAGTGAGACTAAAGAGGTATCTCTATACAGTTTTCATTTACATTTCTCTGATGGCTAATGTTGATGAGCATCTCTTCATGTGAGTACTTGGCCATTTCTATACCTTTGGAGAAATGTCTATTCAGCTCCTTTGTCCATTTTTAAATTGGGTTATTTGTCTATTATTGAGTTGTAATATATCTTTATATATTCTAGGTACAAGTTCCTTTTCAGACATATGATTTCCAAGCTTTTTTCCAATTCTGTAGGACATATTTTCCCTTTCTTAATAGTATCCTTTATTGCTCAAAAATTTAAAATTTGTCAGTCTTTCGGTAAAAGTAGTGTGCCATGAGCTGCCAGTTTAGATTGCATCTCAGTCATGGAAGTGTTTTTCTCTGAGACAACGATCATGCCGCCGAAGCGTATATATTTCCCATCTCATCACAAAGAATATTAAAAATATGTGTATCCTAGGATCAAGATTTCTTAAAAGAATTTTTTTTTTACTGCTTAATCAAGGGCATTCTTTTTTTTTTCCTTAAAGATTTATTTTTTTATGCATACAAGAGCTGGGATACAGACCAGAGTTGCGGAGGGTGAAAGTATTCACCAGAGTCAGAGTGGGGAACAGAACAGATGGATTGACTGAAATACACTGCTAAGGAGAGCAGAGGGCAAGTCAGGAGAGGTCTGCTGCACTATGTGGGTAGCTGCCTGACCCGGGATCAAACTCGTGCTGCAGTGGCTATGGCCAGCTTTATAGGTTTTGTCTTAACCCTTTGCACCACCAGGGAGGCCCTCAAGGGCATTCTTTTTTTTTTTTTCTTTTAAGGATTTATTTATTTTTTATACAAGAACCTGGATACAGGCCAGATGTGCAGGAGGGTGAGAAGATTCACCAGAGACAGAGCGGGAAACAGAACAGGCAGACTGATGAAATACACTGCTGAGGGGAGCAGTGGGTGGTCTGCCTCACCATGTGGGAGGCCCTCAAGGGCATTCTTAAGTGAACTTTCGTTTGTTGTTTTTTTTAACTGCATGCGCATGGTAGTGAAGAACATAAAGTCTCTAGTAGTTTGATGTAAATGTCTTTAATAGTCTAGATGCAGTTTTAGCCACCATTGCTTGCACCATCAGTGTAACTGTCAATGCAGTGAAAAAGGCAAAAAATATTTTATTATTATGAAAATAATCTTGACCTCATATAACCCCTGGAAAGGTTCTCAAGGAGTCCTAAGGGTCAACTAGATGATACTTTGACATCCATGATACAACTCTATGATACGACTCTATGATATCCATGTTTGTTTAAAAAGGAAAGTAAGTCTTTATATATACAAGTAAGACTTCATGTATACATTTCCTCATAGAACTGATATTCCAGAAACAAGATACAGGAAGATGTGGTGTGTCAGCCTGTGATTTTTGCCTATGCTTGCCATACTACTACATATCAGGGCACATAACCCAAAGTTCTTGCGGCAGGTGTGGTGTGACAAAATACATTTGAAAAGGTGTGAAACTTAACTCCCAAAACATATATGGTGGTATATCAAAATCAACTATGAACAACTATGAACAAGACACACTCTATGGGGTTGGGGGGCGGGGAAAGGAGGGATTGGGGTCAAAATAAGGGGGTTGTAATTGTATGGGGAATATAAAAATAAAATTTAAATAAATAAATAAATAAAACATATATGGTGGTGTAAACCAAAGTTACCTCATTTAAAAAAAAATGGTATTTAGGCAAGAATAATGAAAAGCAATGGTCCTCCACAATATTTTACAAAGAAAAGTCAAACTGGTGGATGATTGTAAAATTTATTTAGTTATTGTAAAATTATTTATCCTTTGTAAACAATTACTCCATTAGAGTAGATATATGCTGTTAGGATTCTATTTTCTGAGTAGCAAATAAAGATAAATAGATTTTAGACTGTTCTCTGTAAGTGGCCAGTGAAGTAGAAGTCAATTCAAAGTAATCCTGTAAATGCTAAACTAATAAAACATATTCTGGGGACCAAAGTCTTCCAGAAAAGTCCTTTAGAGAGGCCCAGGGACATTATTTACTTGAGAACTACTTAATCTATCTAAGGACCTTCAAGAACATTAGCCATGTTAAAGCAAACTTCTGAAAATAGTTATAGACCATGGCCAAGTAATCGAGATCTAGCCTAGTCCTAACTTGTTTTTGTTTCTAATCTACTCTGCATACCACTGCAAGATTAAACCCCTTAAATCACTCTCCTTTACTCAAGAACTTTCAGTAACAAATTAAGAGTTAACACAAATGGAATTCTTAACCAAGTGCCGAACATTGAACTGAGCAATTTAAATCATTTTCTCATTTAATCCTCCCAGTAAGCCAATAGTCGGTTCTATAATTCTCCCCCTAGAGATAGGGAAACTTCAGCTTAAAAAGATTCAGTAACCTGCCCAAAGTTGCTGGGCTTTGAGTGGCAACGCTAAGACTCAAATATGAGGTTCTCAACCACTGCAGTATTGTTGCAGACACACAACTGAGCTAATAATCACTTAGAGAACTTGTTTAAAGAAGTTAACTGGGAACAGCTACAAAGCACATGGACATTTCTCTTGATTCACAGGTTTAGGAACCACTACCAGTTAACTTCCTATTTGCCACAGAGAGGAGTCAGTTTCTTGTGTGTAACTTCTCCCTCCTCCCCGCAGCAGCTTCCTCTTACAGGATAAGGGCAAGATTCCTTAAATTGGCCTACAAAGCTCTTTCTAGTCACTTGATAGACCTTTTGGTTTTATTTTGCCCCAAGTTTCTCTTTGTTTTGGTTTCTCCTATTTAGCACAGGGTTTTCCTTCACCAGGTATTCACATGCTACTCCTTGGCCTGGCATGCTTTATTTCAGTCATCTAGTTAACTCCAGTTCATAGGCCTCAATGCCTAAATAAGAGCTGTATTTAACTGGGTACACTTCCTGAGAAAAAGTGTCTTGACCTACCTAAGTTAAAACCCTAGTTTTAACCTCTCATAACACAATGTACCACAATTGCAATTAAAAAAAAATTTCTGTGACTATCTCTTCTATCAATACTATAAACTGTAAACTACACCAAGATAGGGAGTGTGCTTGTTTTCGCTCATAATTATATACCCCGTGCCTACCATAGTGTCTGTCACATGCATTCAATAAAAAATTTGTTTAAAGAATTAACAGATTCAAGACCTTTTAACTATTGCCCACTTAACCAGCCAATCTTATTTCCTACTTTTACCCAATAGAGACCTGCAGTTCCAATTAGAGAGGTTAATACCTATCTCCATATCTTTTCATCCTTATTTAGATACAAGACCTTTCCTTCTCTACTTCTTCACTTACATAATTCCTCCTTTTTCTACATGGTATAGCTTACCAAATTTCCATTTCACAAAACTCTCCTTAATATTCCAGCCCAGAACAGTCTCTTCCAAACTTCTATATCACTTTGTATTTCTATGCCACTCTACATCATTTTGTATTTCTATGATGAATATAATTCATCATATTCTGCTCTGTATCATTGTATTTCATAGATAAGTATTTATTTTTCTAAATATAAGCATTGTTAAGTTGTATGTTCTTAAAGGGTAGTATATAGTATAATTAGCTACTGGAGTACCCAGGCACTCTGGAAACATTTGCTAAATTAATTAATGAAGATTTTTCTGTGGACTGCAATGAGACCTCAGCCTGCAATTTATTACCAAATCCCCAAATGACAATTCTCCTTAAAGAGTATCTGGATATTTTATGCTATTTCTCTAGGAATACTTCCTCCAGGGTCACTTTTGATCAGTGGTTCAAAACAAGTGTGATGGAAGAAAAGTAATTTACTATTTTAAATTTTCTGACATAATAAGAGAAGTTCCATACTTAGGTCTTTCTAAATACATTACAAATTAATGTACTCCATTATTCTTTAGGATAATTCTACATTATTAATCCTTGTTTATATCCCATGAAGGTAGGAGTATTTTAAAATATTGTCCGTGGATTAATTTCTATTTCAATTTCACTGAGGAAACTTTCTTTCTTTCTTTTTTGGGCTGTCATCATGCTGTTATTCTACACTGAATATCATTTACCATAAGCCATTTAACCCTATGTATAGTGCAGGAATGTATTTCAACTTTTTTTGTCAGACTAAGATCTAATTAAGAATTTTTTTCTCTCAAAATCAGAGAGAAATTTATTCAAATTAATCTAAGTCTTATATGAAAATGAAAGAGCCAAGGAAAACAAACTTGATAGACAAGACTAAAATTCAGACTATATGTATCACCCATTTCAAATGCAAGAATTTATTTCATGAATTATCAATTATAATTTTTGCCCATAAATGCCTATATATAAACATATAAAACACATATATGATTAACACATATGTTTTCAGATCCAAGAACTTTCAACTCTTCACCTACATAATTCCTCCTCTACAAGGTAGAGTCTAAATTTCTTCACATGCAACTCTTTTTCCATTCACCTATCTATGCACTCATAGGTTGTTACCATATCTTGTGCTAGTGTAAATAATACTGCAATGAACATAAGCATGTACATATCTTTTGAATTAGTGTTTTTATTTCCTTTAAATAAACACCCAGAAGTAGAACTGCTAGATCACATGATAGTTCTTCTTTTAATTTTTTGAGGAATGTCCATACTGTTTTCCATCGTGGCTGCATCACCTTAGCTTCTCATCAATAGTACATGAGGGTTTCCTTTTTACCACATCTTATTTTTCTGGTGATAGCCATTTTGACAGGTGTAAGGTATGACCTCATTGTGTTCTGATTCATTTCCTTGATAATTAGTGATACTTAGCATTCTTTGTGTCTGTTAGCCATCTGTAGGTCTTCTTTGGAAAAATTTCTATTTCATTCCTTTGCCCATTTTAAAAATCAGATCATTTGTTTTTCTGTTGCTGAATTATATGAGTTCTTTATAGAGTATGGATATTAACTCCTTGTGAGATGAGTTGCAAATATCTTCTCCCATTCATCAGGTTACCTTTTTGTTTTGTTGATGGTTTCCTAAAAATAGCAAGGCTTTTTTAGTTTGATATAGTCCCATTTGTTCATTTTTGCTTTTGTTTCCCTTGCCTTTGGTATCTGATCCAAAAACACAGTGCTAAGATCATGTCAAGGAGGTTATTCTGTTTTCTTCTAGAAGTCTCTGTGTTTTCTTACAGAGGTCTTTAATTCATTTTTGTTTATGGTGTAAGACAATAAGGTCTTATTTCCTTCTTCTGCATGTAATTGTCCAGTTTAGCTAAGATCATTCATTTTTAGAGAATAGCCTTTCTTTCTTGTATATTCTTGTCTCATTTGTTGTAAATTAATTGACCATATATGTGTGAGTTTATTTCTGAGATTTCTGTTCTGTTCCATTGATTAATGATTGTTTTTATACTAATATCATACTGTTTTGATTGCTATAGCTTTGTACTATAGTTCAAAACCAGAGAGTATGATGCCTCTAATTATTTATTTTTACAGCTTTACTGAGATTAATTTACATATCACAAAATTCACCTATATTAAATGTGCAATTCAATTGTTCTAATTTATTAACAGAACTGTGCCATCATCACCATAATCTATTTTATCTTGTTTTTCAAATTGAGGTGTAATTTACAAAGTTGTATAATCATCATCACTCTAATTCTGGATCATTTTTATCACTCCTCCCTCCCACACCCCCCAAGAAAACACACCTCATACCCACTTAAGAGCCTTTTCCAATTTTTCTCCAACACCTCCAGTCCTAGGCAATTGTTAATCTATTTTTTATCTCTATGACTTTGTTTATTCTTAATACTTCATATGATTGGAATCATAATATGTGATATTTTTAACAGTTCTTTCAATTAACATAACATTTTCAAGATTTATCCATGTTGTAGCATGTGTCAGAACTTCATTCCTTGTTATTACCTAATAATATTCTATTGTATGGCTATACCACATTGGTTTATCCATTCATCAGTTGATAGATATCTGTATTGTTTCCATTTGGGGAATATTAGCAATAATACTGCTTTGAACATTTGCATAAAAGTCTTTATGTAGACAATTTTATTTCTCTTTTGTAGATACCAGGGAGAATTACTATATCAGGACCTAATCACTCATGAGTAATAAATTTTTTTCTATTTCAAAGGGTTTTTGACACAGTCAGGAAATAGACTAATGTAAAATTCTTTTTTAAAAAATAAGTTTGTTAATCTGCTGTTAACTTGGCTATCGACAGATTAGAAATTCTAAGATGAGGTAAGAAATTTTAGTGTAAATCATAAAACTAAATGGAGTCTGCACTAGCCTAGGCTAGCATCAAATTTCTATATTTTGAGCAGGATGTATATATCAGTCTCCTTATGGTTGACAATTGCTTATCCACAGAAAGGGAAGGCTTATGCAGTAGGAGAGGTAATAAATGCAATTTTTAAATATCAGCTTATTTTTCATCTCTAGCCCGAATCTGCTTCTCACTTCATGAGAAAACGGTGAAAAATTAATTATAATTAGTCCTGTAAATTACCAAAATTTTTCATAAAAGCTACCCTTTCAGAAATTGGAGATCAAATAAACTTCTGGTCACATGTTATTTCTGGTTTATTTCCTGGCAATGCACACACTAGTTCAAATATATTCAGGAAGCAAACTTCGAACAGAGAAGAGCTTAATTTAAAATTCTACGTAAAAAAAAGCTTAAAACATATCTTAAGTTTAAGAAAATCAAACATCTTGCAGCAGAAATTAGGAATACTGCAAGAAAACCATCACATGTCCTGCCAATCACTGAGCACTAGAGAACGCCACAGGTCGTGCAAAATGCACATTCGTTTAAACCAACAGCACTTTTCCTCCCGCCAAAGCCGTCCCAACAGCCGCAGAGAATAACCTAACCAGCGGCTGATGATTTTCCCCTTTTGATTTCCCACCCTCACCTCCCCCCGCCCCAAACACACACATCCACCTGCTTGGAGGTGTCAAGGCGACTAGAAATGGTTAACAGGCAGCAGCAGCAGCAGCAGAGAGAAACAAACACCCTGACAACCCACAGCTGAGTAAGCAAGAGCTGTTTATTCACGAACATATTCCATTTGGAGCCTGTCGGGGAGCCTGTGAAAGCCCGGGCACAAGGTTCCTAGAGGGAGAAAATAATCTTTTCTCCCTTCCCCGCCCAAACACTCGTGAGAGGCTCGGGTGGGAACCATCTGATCCAGACAGTCCCTGCCCACCCGCCCCTCAGGAATAACCACCTCAGGCTCTCGAGCATCCGACCCCCAGCCGGGGTTGTGTAACTCCCCAAAATGGGCTCAGGCACGGCAGGGGCTGGCCCCAGCGCCGAGCAGCTCCAGCTACCCCACCCCGCCACGCCAGCCCGACGCCGCGGAGGGCAGGGGACCCCGACGAGTAATGGCCATCCAGCCCCCTCCCCTCACCTGGCTCGATCCCACCTGCGGGCAAGAGCACAGGAGAAAAGAAACAGGCAGGGAGAGCTGACCTTGTTGCTACTGACAGTGGAGCGGCACATTCTGCTGCTTCCTGGAAAGCGGCCCGAAGGACATTTTTCCCCCTGGAGGAAGGAAACGGGAGGGCGCCGGCCGGGCGGCCACGGGCTGGGCGGCGGTGGTCGGGGCGGGCTGTGCAGCCTCCGGCGGGGACAGTCCGAGGACTACATCTCCCAGGCTGCTCTGGGCCGCCTTGCGTCGTGACCCCGGCGCGCACGGAGGCGGCGACTCTTACCTCACAGAGGTAGCTCCTCCGCCTGCAGCGACTCGGCGCCCGCGGTCCATGGACCGGAACCCCGGGCCGACGGGCAGGAACCCGGGCCGCGATCGCCGCCTCCCCGCCCCAAGCTCCTCCTCCTCGCTTCCCACCGCCTCCTCCGGACGCCCGCAGGCCGCGCGCCGCTGCCGCCGGGCTCGCGGAGCCACCCCAGGAGGCTGGGTGGCGGGTTCGCGGCTGCCGCCGGGCTGAGGCCTACTCCGCCGCTTCTCAGTGCTATTGTCCCTGGGCCCGGCGCCGACCGGGTTCACTGGGGAGGGTCGTGCGCGCCGGCTCCGCGGAAGATGCCGGACCAAGCCCTACAGCAGATGCTGGACAGGTAATGGGCAGCTTTGGGGGCGAAGATGAGCCGCGTTCGCTCTAGCCCTCCCCGCACTGCGCCTCGAGCTGTCGGGGAGCGGAGCCCGGCGTGCCGGGAGGAGTTCCACGACCTGGGGGCCGGGTGGGGGGCAGAAAGTTTGGCGTCTGTACGTGGGGAGGACAAGAGTAGGCGGCCTAGGTTCTCAGACTTAAAGCGAAACTTAGTTAAGGTGTGGCGTCTAGTTTTGTTGGAAAGCCAATTTGAAGTGAGAGGGCTTCCTCGTAACCCACAGAATTAGTTTCTTTTTCTTACCCTCGTCTTCCATCCTCCTCCCCCCCCCACCCCCCCCCAACTGTATTGTAACGTGTTCTTTGCCAGGGATGTCACTGGCAAAAAGAACCAGTCTGCTTTTCCGGGAACTGATCCCTCTACAACTTAAAGATTTTTCAAAAACCAAGGGTAAGCATTCATTTGGAAAGCTTGATAGGCTTCCCCTCCCCCCCCCATCTTATCTTCACCCCTCCACCCCACCCCCCAAACTGTAAGGTCAGAGTATCCGCAAGGGAGCTTTAACGATTAGACCAGATTAGAGGTTATGGACAAACACCTCGTGAGTCTAACACTGAACATCACATTTTACGATTCTGTGAGTTCACTGAAAAAGTTTCATCTTATATTGGAGTCACTTGCCCACTGCTGGGGGGCTCTAGGCAGTGAAATTTACGGTGAAATCGGCTCCACCGCCCTCTGCTGTTCAAATTCTAGCCCACGGGATCTAACATGATTTTTTGGCGCAGATTAATCCATATTTCCTCTTAACCTAGTCTTAACTTGCTGGCATAGCCAATACTAGAAGGCAAACACATAATATTTGTGGTTGCTGACAGCTCCCAGTAGAACCCTGTTCAGTTAATACAGCTCTTTTTTACTGAGTAAATGTCCAACTGTAAGGTGGTAAAGACCTTCCTTGAGACTGTACCCGGTTAAGCGATCTGTCATATCCAAAACACAAATCATCCAAGAGTACAACTGCAGAATGACAGACATTTTTCTTTGGAGCATAGAATTTTCACATATCTAAGTTAATAAAAATTGTGTACTGACTTTCAGTTGAGGTGACCTAATGATTAATCCCTCCCATATTTTTTTTAAAGATTTATTTACTTATGCATACAAGAGCTGGGGTACAGGCCAGAGATGATGGGGGTGAGAGGATCCATCAGAGACAGAGTGGGGAACAGAACAAGCAGACTGAGTGAAATACACTGCTGAGGGGAGCAGCAGGCCAGACAAGAGAGGTTTGCCCGCCATGTGGGTCTCTCCCTGGCGGGCCAGGGATGGAACTCCTTCCGCAGAGGCTGCAGATTGCTTCACAGTGCGGTGCTTAACCCCTTACCCCCCCTCCCATATTTGATAATAAGCATTCAGGTCAGATTATAGTGACTACTCCCTTTTTGTGTGAGTAGTTTTATAAGCTTCCGGAAGGCAAAAATTTACTCATCATTATTTATCTTGATTCCTAGGACAGCTTGTTATTCAGCAGGTCATCAGTAAATATTTGTTTTGTAAACAAATGCGTGACCTTGTCATTTACCCCAGTTGTCTAGGGTTCTGATAACTTATCCATTTTTTCTTTCATTATAATTTAGCATACTGACAAACTGCAGAGGACTACTAAAATATGCCCAGAGACCACCTCCCACCACTGCCAATTGCAATCACATGGCCCCTATTTGGTGCAGGTTATTTTGTAATTAATTTTTTTCCTTCTGAGGGCCTGCTGATTTCACTTTCACTGCTGGGTGGCTTTTAGAAAAGTTCAAGTACTAGAAAGCTAACTAGGCTTTCAAATGGTCTTTGGAGATCTCCATAGAAATAAAATGAAACCGAGGTGTGCTAGTACGGCATTTAAAACTTCTCTGCAGAAATTTGGAAATTCTGGCTGCATTTATTGAAGCAGGTGACTACAACATTGACTTAACCCTTATCTTCTGTACCTTTTGGACATAACTCAGGGTAGATTTTTAACATGCTATTCAAAAACCTTCATTAGCTGTTAGTAGTTTGCAACCTAGCTCCATGTTAGACTCACCTGAAGATCTTTTAAAAATATGAATGGATGCCTGGCCCTACCCAACTCCAATTAGCTTGTTTTGCATCTGGTAAGCAGGCATGACCAGTATCCATAGAGTCCCTACAACAGTCAAATGGAAGGAAGAGCAGGGAAAATAATCTGCTCCACACCCCTCTCCTGCTTGACAAAGTAAATTAGACCCCTCACTCTGAATGAGTTATTGTTCGCACACATACATTCCTTTAGAGGATGTAGAATATTCTGATAGGAACATGCTATATTCTCATTTTCTCTTAATTCCCATTAAAGCAAATTCTAATTCACTGTCATTCGGCATCTTTGTCTTCAGTCATTTCACTGTCCCATTTTGACAGTCACAGACAATAACTTGGAATTAAAAAGCATTTGCAATTAATTCCGTTTACTTCAATCTGTATGTAAAAAGTGGAAACACTGCAGATGAAGTCCCTTTTGACCGTCATCCCCCATGTCCCATCTCTTCCCTTCTTCACTCTACTCTCATGAATGGGTTTATAGTCTTCCAGTCTTCTTTGTTTAATGTTTTTACATACCATATATAAGTCATAGTATTCTTTGTTTCTAAAATATAAATATATCAGTCTACAATTTGCTTCTTAAAACAGTGTTGTGCTTTCTGTGATGTACAGCAAAGAAAATATATATTATCCATTTTATTAACATACCACTTTTTTTTCTTAATCCATTTCCATACTTATGACATTTAGGTTCTTATTTTCTCTTTCTTTTCTCTGCTTATATTTGGCTTTCATTGTCCCTATTAGCTTTATTAAGTACACAAAGGACACCAACAATTTCTTACTCAGTAAGCCTAATGACTTTTTACTTGGTCCTCACATACTGGACTTACATGGAATGAAGATGAAACTACTGAACACCACCCCCTAACTGCTGGAAGTTATGTTCAATTACACCTTAGTATTTATCTTTGGCTTCTTCCTCCCTTATATGTCACCTTTACTCCTTAAATATGGTTCCGTTCTCAGCATTTATCATTCTTTGTAAAGTATACCCACTCACTTCATTACTATTTGAGTGACTTACCAATGAGTCTCTTTTTTTCTAACTTCTCTTTTAAGATTTATTTTTACTATTTATGTATACAAGAGCTGGGGTACAGGCCAGTGGTGTGGGAGGTGAGAGGATTCACCAGAGACAGATTGGGGAACAGAACAGGCAGACTGACTGAAGTACACTGCTGAGGGGAGCAGGGGGCGAGTCTGGAGAGGTCTGCTGCGCCATGTGGGGTTGCTCCCTGGCCAGCCGGGGATCAAACTCATGCTGCAGAGGCTGCGTATAGCTTCACAGGTTGCGTCTCAACCCCTTGCGCCACCAGGGAGGCCCTATTTCTAACTTCTTTTATACATTTTAGTGTCTGGTAGAGATTTCCCTTTGTGTATACACAGTACTATTAGTACCTTAACCTACTAAAACTAAACAAGCAGCATATTCCTGCCTTTTACTTAACCTTGATTTCTCAAATTTTGATCTTTGATATGATCATTCTTCTAGTCAGCCTGCCATAAAACCTGAGTTTTGTTTTTCTTTTTAGCTTCTTTCCTTCCAGATCTCCTTGCTTATCAGATTCTTATTTCGCTTGACTCATTTATCTTTTCCAGTTTGACTTATAGCCAGAATTGGCTAAGGTGCGATTATAATTATGTCATGTCTATGCTTTAAAATCTACCTCTTTATCACCTATTGGATAAAATCTAAAGTTTAAAGACCTTATGAAGAAGTTTAAATCAATTAATAAAATCCATCCCCAACATACCTTAATCATACTCTTTTGTATTGTACTTCATTGTACCTGAATATATCCTGCTTTTTCATCTTGTTTTTACTTTAGGTTACTTCTTCCCTTTAACATATCCTGACTCTGTCTCGTCTTTAGAATTCCACTCATAATGTAAGTTCAAATTTTTAGCCTGACCTTCAAGATACATCTCATCATTGTTTACATACATTTATTGTGCTTCCAATTATGTGCAAGACACTGAGTACATGACTGGCACCAGCTACCTTTTTAAAGTGCCTTTTTTTGCTTCTGTTTAAAAATGAGTGTATGGCCTCACTGGTGGCCTAGGGGTTAAGTCTCAGTGCTATCACCACTATGGCCTGAGTTCCATCCCCAGCCAGGGCGCTAATCCACATATGGCGCAGCAGACCTCTCCTGTGTTGCAGGCTGCTCCCCTCAGCAGTGTATTTCAGTACATCCACCTGTTCTGCTCCCCCACTCTGTCTCTGGTGAATCCTCTCAAACCCTCATACATCTGGTCTACACCCCAGTTCTTCTATGCAAAAATAAAATAAATCTTTAAAAAAAAGAATGAGTGCATAACTCCATATCTTTTGCCAAACCAGTTTGGTCAAAGTTATACCCATTTTTCAAGACCCAGTGTAGATTCTGCCTCATTAATAAGCTTTTTCTGACTGTTTCATCCAGAATTATTTTTGTTCTGCAATCATGTTTGGCAATTCATCTCCAGTACCCTGCTACTCTTTACATGCTATAGTTCATAAGATGATGAAAGATAATATTTTTGTGACACATTGGTATAGACAGGCAAGGGTTAGATTCATGGTTAATTTCCTGGTGTCTGCTTAAAAACAAACACAATTTCTTATACTGGTTATAATTTCCTAAGAAAATGAGAAATGGATCATTTTTCAGGATACAGTACATATGGCAGGATGGTACAGTAAATAAAGCTATTTTTGAGTCAAGGCCTAGGCTCCATCCATGCCTCTCTACTTAACTAAAAAGTTGTGGGTAGATCACTTAACCTTTCTGGGCTTTTCTTTCCATATTTAAGATGGAAATACTTATGCTTGAGGGTTTATGAAGATCAGGAACAAAGGGCATAGCATGAATGTAAGCACAATAAATGATAGTATTCACTGTGATATATTTTCTTTCTGCTTTGCCCTTAAGTAATGTGTCATGATTGTGGTTATCTCTCTGATGAATTCAGATATTTTAATTTACATTTCACTTGGAACACATATAAAGGGATTTTTTTAAGCTCCCGATGGTATAGTTCCTGTTCCAGAATACATGGGATGACAGTTTTAATCCTGAGACCAAGCAAATAGTGCCATTTTCTTCCATGAGGGACCTTCTTGCATTATACAGCATATGGACCTTTAAGCATGTTCTGATTAAAGGAGTGCTTGTCTTTAAACATTCATGCAAATAATTTGTTAAGGCACTATATATAATACTATAGCAGGGATTTAAAATTTGTTTCATTGCTCTCACTCCATCTCGAAATACTTCTATTCTGCTATCCTCCAGTTTTCTTCAAAGTGATCTCTAGGGCAGTAGCCTATGATTTCCCAGATCTATTTTTAATAATTGAAGATAAACACCTGCTATTTGAGTCTGCAAAGACAGACTTAACTGCCAGCTGTTTATTAGATAACCATACCTATCTTGCTTGGTTAATTAAATGTGCCAGTGAAAAACAATGTTGATAAAAAGTTTCCTCCTTTTTCCACATACTTTTATTTTTATTTATTTATTTTTTAAGATTTATTTATTTATATAAGCACTGGGTACAGTCAGAAGTGCGGGAGGGTGAGAGAAGAGCAGAGCAGGCAGACTGATGAAGTACACTGCTGAGGGGAGCAGTGGCTGGGGCAGGAGAGGTCTGCGCACCATGTGGGACCCTTACCCAGTGGCCGCAGAACGAACTAGCGTTGCAGAGGCTGCGGGCAGCTTCGCAACCCAGCGCTCAACCTCTGTGCCACCGGGGAGGCCCTTTTTCCACATACTTTTAAAATAATTAACTCAATTAATTATCTAAACAGTGGATAAGTCACGAATGAACACTATGAAGTGAGGTTATCTTTGTCATCCATCCTTTTCCAAAAGGTTTGTAATGTTTAACTTTGTTGTAAGGAACTTTCTGCTCCAGTCAGTGGTCTCCTCCTTGTCTGACCATGTGTTTGTTTCTGTCTCTAAGCTTATGCCATTACCTTATTCTTCTCATTCCCCAAACTTGAATCCTTATCTGTAGGCCTCTCTTTTCCATGAAACCTCAGCTATTTCATGCTGTGTTTCTTACAGTTGTAATCATATTTCGGTATTACTTAAGGTCTCTGACATTTTTTCTTGGCACCTAATATTTTGAGTGGTGATTTGTATGCAGTACTGCTGTATATGTATTTGTTCTTTAACTGGTCTGTAAGTTTCATAAATGTAGTTCTTTGTGGCATCAAATATTGAATGTACTTAGTAGATACTTGAGTTGATTTAGGAGGAGAGCTTGAATAATCTTAGCTTTAAGACAACCCAGCTATATATATTCCTTGAAATGTTTATGAATTTTACTATTAAGGACATGTAATTGGAAAAAAGTTATAAAGTCATGTAGAATTAAATGACTGATCTTTTCTAAAGAGTGGCGTGTTACACAGATTAGTACCAGTAAGACTGTGCCGTTGTTCTAAGGAAGAAGTAATAGTTTCTAAATAGGTCTGGTTTAGCTCTTTTACTAGGCTTCATGTAATCATAGTGATTTGTTCTTTGATCTCTGAGACATTCATATGACTTGCCAAATTTCCTTTCACTTTGTAAATGAATGTGCCCTGGAGCAGAAGGTGTGGGAATAAATACTGGAGGTGTGTATCAGCAAGCAGAAACGTGTAGGAAAACTAGTGGAAGGTAAAGATGGGTGGAAGAAAACAGATGGAGAGGAGTAGAATGAACCTCTTGAACAGTGGCGGTGACCTTGTGAAAACGGGAGGTACTTAGGAATCCAGAACTTTCCCTAGTGAATGCCAGGTGCCAAGCAGATCGCTTTATATGCTGATGTAGGTCAGATGGCACATCCATGAAAATTAGACATAAAGTTGATACCAACAGTTGTCATCTTTGTCAGCGTCATTGTTAGTGTCCACTTGGCTATTACGTGGCAGGCAGTCTTGAGCTGCTTATGGTCACTGTGTAATTTTTTACAATAGGGGGCTTTTTTAACAGTTGAGACAAAGTCGGCTTACAACAGTATATATTTTCTAGGAGTACAAGTTCACACCTTTTTACTGTAGGGGATCTTAACAAAACCTTTTTAATGCTGAGAACTCTGGCAGTGTGGATAAGCCTGTGGTTTCTTTCTCACAAAGTTTTAGAAGAATAAACAAAATATATAGGATCAGAAGTGAAATTGGTTATGTTGAAATACAGCTATCAAAATATTAAAAATCTGACAAAGTAATAGGAATATGCATACACTAAAATGCAAGAACTATATTGGTGGATCAGAAAATAACTTCAAACTAGTGGTGAGCAAAATCCTAATTTGGGATTTTTATAGCTCTAAGATAATATGAAATTTTCTGGTTACTATACCAATTTCTAATTGCTGTACTATTACTATTACTATAGTTTGTTTACATTGATCATTGAAAGAAAATTAAATTTTAGAGGATAGCACAAAAAGATGTCGTTTTTACCCCCATCCAAATTTACCAACTCCATAAATAAGTTTTTCATAGATCACAGATTAAGAACCCCTGCCTTAAAACAGCTCTGAAAGAGGCTCTGTCATTAAACCAAATAACTGGTGAGCAGGGATTTGAACTTGGGCAGTCTGGCTCCAAAACTCAGGATCTTTTTCCAGGTAAGGATATCCTACTTGTATTATCTTTTCCTCACATTTAGCTAATTTTTTTCCATAGAAAAAAATCTTAAGCATTATACTTACATGAAAACCAAATAATTTTAAAATGTTTGCTTTGACTATAAAATTGAAAAAAAAATTTTTAAGATTTGTTTATTTCTGCATACAAGAGCTGGGGTACAGGCCAGAGATGCGGGGTGGGGGCAGGGGGGTGAGAGGATTTACCAGAGACAGAGTGGGGAACAGAACAGGCAGACTGACTGAAATACACTGCTGAGGGGAAAAGCAGGCGAGACAAGAGAGCTCTGCTGCGACATGTGGGTTGCTCCCTGGCTGGCCAGGGATTGAACTCATGCTGCAGAGGCTGCAGATTGCTTCATAGTGTGGTGCTTAACCCCTTGCACCACCAGGGAGGCCCTGAAATTTTATTTCTGTGTGAGTGAAGGAGATTTACAAAGGAAAGAAATAAGGAAAAAGGAAAGAATTGTTAAAGCAGAGGTTCTCAAACTTCAGCTATCATGATCACTTAAAGGATTTGTGAAAATACAGTGTCAGTGGTTCCTCAAAAAATGAAATTAGAATCACAATGTGATCTAGCAATATGACTTCTGGGAATATACCCAAAATAATTGAAAGCAGTCTGGAAGAGATGTTTGTACACCCATTTTCATAGCAGTAGTATTCACAATAGCTAAAATGTGGAAATGGGTAAGCAAATCGTGGTCTATACAGACAATAGTTCACTGCTCAGCCTTCGAAAGGAAGTTCTGTGCTATGCTACAATGTGAATAAACTTTGAGGATACTATGTTAAGCGAAATAACCCAATCACAAAAAAGACAAAATGCCGTATAATTCCATGCGTATGAGGTGCTTAAGAGTAGTATGAATCATAAAGACAAAGTGTAATGTAGTTGCCAGGAACACTAGAAAGGGGACAGTGGAAAGTTGTTTAATGGACATAGGGTTTCCATTCATAAGAAGAATTGTTATGGGATGGATGTTGGTGATGACTGCACAACAGTGTGAATGTATTTCACACCACTGAACTATTTAAAGATGGTTAAGATATAAGTTTTATGTTATGTGTGTATTTTACCACAATAAAAAAAGAAAAATTATTTTAAAATTAAAAAAAATACAGAATTGGGTCCCAACCCTAGGGTTTCTGATTCTTTTGGTTTGGGGTCTGAGGATTTACATTTCTATCAAGTTCTCAAGATGATCTTGTACAATCACACTAAGTACCTTTCTGAGAGATTGTAGGATTGAAGAGATCAAGGGAGGAAATGATTTAAAGAGACACAGAACTTCAGCAGAAATTTCAGCCTCTTGAGTGTGGACTTTGGTTTTGTTTTGTTTTTTGGACTTTGGTTTTGTTTTGTTTTTTACAAATATAAAGGAAATCCAAGGTTTATTTTACATGGAACAGCTTTCTTCTTGAAAAGACTTTGCAGGCCTCCCTGGTGGCGCAGCAGTTGAGCGCTGGGTTGCGAAGCTGCCTGCAGCCTCTGCAGCGCTGGTTCGATTCCTGGCTGCTCCCTGGCCAAGGGTGAGGGTCCCACAAGGCGCGCAGACCTCTCCTGCCGCCCGCTGCTCCCCTCAGCAGTGTACTTCGGTCCTTCTGCCTGCTCTGCTCCCCGCTCTGGCTCTGGTGAATTCTCTCACCCTCCTGCACTTCTGACTGTACCCAGTGCTTGTATAAATAAATTAATTAATTTTTTAAAAAAAAAGAAAGAAAGAAAAGACTTTGCAGTCCGTACTGAATACTTGGTATATTACAGTTGAGGCATACACAACCCGCATTCTATCTGGCAACAGATAACCTCAAAACCTCAAACATCCTATATAAAATATAATTTCTATTTTATTTTTCTCCAGAGGACAGTTTCTCTCCAGCCCTTAATGACTTAGCTCCTGTACATTAATAGATAGGGCAGCACCTGTAGGTCTAAATCAGGGTGGGGTGTTTGGGCCTTACAGGCCTCACAAGAATAATTACTGACTGCTTTGCTGTGAATGGCACGACTCACATAATGTAATTTCACATACAGGTTGGGAAGCACATAGGCATCCAAGACACTTGCTTCTGAATATACTTTAGGCCTCCACTTTGTTTCAAATGACAAACTTCTTAAGCCTTGCCCTGAGGCATCAGTCCTTACAGTAGGAGCAGCAAACAGGCTATACATGGCCTTGGCCCTTTTTGACACATTGTTCCCTTTTTTCTTGGTACTTTGTCCACTCCACTCTGTCCTGGCTCTCAAAACCCCCCAGTGTGTGGACTTGAAAGGTTTTTGGCTGTGTCCTTTGAAATGGAAAATAGGCAGCTCCCCTGCCTGCCTATGGCTATGCAGGCATTTCTTTTCCCTTTTCCCTTTGCGAAGCAGCAACACCAGCCGCTCTCTAGCCATCTGCGTCTATGCAGGTATCTCATTTTTCTTTCTGCTTTTCCTAACAAACCCGTCCTTTTAAAATGTTTTTTTTTTTTAAAAAAAAAAGGAAATTGGAAAATGGCTAATCGCTCTTACTTTTGAAAGGTGGTCAAGTTGCCATCAATAAGTTGTAGCATTAAAATATGAATTTGTGTTAAAGTAGAATTCATGTTTTGGCTTTAAATACAAATTTATGGTATTAGTAAAAATTTTGGATTTTAAAATGTTTGGTTTTTATATTTATTGGCTATTTTTATCTAAGAAATGACCTGAATCAATAGCAAAATCAAGAGCACATTTCGTCCAGTGTGAAAAATAGAAAAGCTTGTAAGACTCAAAGTCTTGTATAGGGAATCAGGTTTATTTACCTTTCTATGCGAAGTCCCAGTCACTAGGAAACAAAGCTGTTGATAAAAAAAAAACAAAAAAAAAACTGAGTTTACTTATAAAAACTGTTCAGAGTGATTGTGATTGTTCTGCCATCTCTTAAGTCAATTTCTTACACTGTGATCAATATTGTTTGGGTTTATATAAGTGAAACATGCAAGTGTATATTTTGCCTTAGGCATAGTTTGATCCATGTCTCAAGCAAAACACTTTCCATCTTTCAGCTTTCTCTGGGTTATTTAGGCTCCACATGGTGAAACTCCTGGCAGTAATAACCTCACACTCTCCTTAAGCGTCTCACTTTTCTGCCTCTAGGTCCAATAGAAAACAGAAAGTCTGTGTACCAATTTTCCTGGCAAAAATTCTGAGTTTCACTCTGATAAAACCAATTGTATGAGCTCGGCCTTCCAATCACTGTAATCTAGCAAATAGGAGTGTCCCTTAATCCAATCTCAGGACAACACTTCTTGGAACTGGTAATGGGGAGAACTGAGTTCCTAAATCACATACATAGCTGATGTTGCGGATGAGAGTGGTTTTCCGTAGAAAGTGTGGAGTACTGTTTGTTCCTTAAAAAGGGAAGAAATCATGCTGTGTGTTAAATCACAGATTTGTACTGTCCCATTCAATCTATTATGATCTTGAGTAAACCCACCATTTTCAGACATCTCTTTTTCCTTCTTAAAAGGAGGAATAAAAGGACTAAAAGACTGAAACAGTTTGCATCAAGGAAGGATTATGGAATGGGAAAATAGGGAAAACAAGACCTCAGGTGATGTTTCTGGTCAGTTTATCAAAAGTTTAAAAAAAATTTTTTAATTAAAGTTAAAAAACAAAAGCCAAGGTAGGATTCATGTAAATATTTTGTTCCCTTTCCCTTTTACACTGCCTTGTAGGCTATTTGTCTAAAAACGTGACCATTTTTATATACTTTAATAGCACAAATGCCTCACCCTATTTTATAAATATTCTTTTCAAATTAGATAAATACTCATATGCCTAGTAAGGGAATACATTGGTTAATAAATTATTTAGAACCTAATATTTTCTGAACTATTATTTATATTAAAAATATTTAATCATCAGAAGCAATTATTTCTAGTTTAAGCAAATCCAGTAATTGTCTCTTTTATACAGTTTGCTTTCTCCAGCCTCTCTATTTTCTTGCTTGTCATTTTTTTTTTAAAGATTTATTTATTTATGCATACAAGAGCTGGGGTACAGGCCAGAGATGCCGGGGACGGGGGTGAGAGGATTCACCAGAGACATAGTGGGGAACAGAACAGGCAGACTGATTGAAATACACTGATGAAGGGAGCAGCGGGCGAGATAGGAGAGGTCTGCTGCGCCATGTGGGTTGCTCCCTGGCCGGCTGGGGATTGAACTCATGCTGCAGAAGCTGCGGATTGCTTCCATCACCAGGGAGGCCCTGCCTGTCATTTTTTTACTGACAAACTTTATTGTATATCAGGGTCTTCAGGACTTATTAAAACATTTCTTCTTAACATGCATGTATCTGTGGTAATTTCAATGGAACCTTAAAAGAAATTTCTTCTATGTACTGGGATTAATCCCAATTAAATTATTGAGTTTTCCAGAGCAATACAATCTTTCTTTTGTTTGTTCAATCACTTGGAACTAATAGATTGCTCAGTAAATGTTGCTGGTAATTTAATTTTCAGTTGCTTGGTTGTTTTGTACTATAAGTTTAAAAAATCTCCCATTTCATATTTATTTGTATTCTAAATTATAAATGTATTTTGGAGTGAAGTATATAGAATCCCGTGAATTTGAAATGTATCAAAAAGTAAGATGGGTTAATGGTAGAGTATACATATATAGCAAAATGATAAGAATTGTAGAATCTAGATGCTGGGAATATGGGTATTCACTTAACAGTTTTTCAACTTTAAAAAAAAATCTGAAATGTTTCATAATTTATTAGGAGAAAATTAACTTATACTTATCCAGAAATTATGATGTATATGGCTATACAAGTATTCCCATTAGATTGAAGTATGAAATTGCCACCAATATAGTTCAAAAACAGATAAATATAGGGGCCTCCCCTGGTGGCGCAGTGGTTGAGTGCTGGGCTGCGAGGCTGCCTGCAGCCTCTGCAGCGCCTTTTCGTTCCCTGTCCACTGGGGAGGGTCCCACAAAACAAAAACAAAAAAACAAACAAAAAAACCCAGATAAGTATAGGCAGTTTCACTTGATTCAAGTGATGACTAAAATTGGCTTAATATAAAATATGATTCACTTTAATACTGATTGTACTTACTGGTCTGGCTATACTTAGCAATATATATTTTTGATTGCTGAAATTAGAAGTTTATAAGAACCTAGAAAGTTTGTAGATATTTTGCCTGTATTTTGTTACCAAAATATACACCTCATTTCCCTCAATGTCTACAAAATTACATTGGTTTTGGTAATGGTTTTGGAAAAATGTATAAACACCTCAATTAACAAGTCTGTTTGCACTAGCATCTCAAATAAATTTTAATGAAAAAATTGTAAAACAGTCAAACCACAGATAATGGTGATAGTCACTGACAATGTGAATATACTTAATGTTACTGAATTATACTTTTAAAAATTGCTAAAGTAGTAAATTTTGTGTTACGCATATCTTACCAAAAATTTTTTTAAAGGTAGCATTTTTGGTTTTCATCAGTAGGGCTTTGGCTATTCGTGTTTTTTTGTAGTTCCATATGAATTTCATCAGTATTTGTTTTATTTCTTTGAAGAATGTCATTGGGATTTTTATTGGAATAGCATTGAATCTGTATATTGCGTTTGGAAGGATGGCCATTTTAATAATGTTGATTCTTCCAATCCATGAGCAGGGGATGTCTTTCCATTTCTTTGTGTCTTCTTCAATTACTTTGAACAGTGTTCTCTAATTTTCTTTGTATAGGTCTTTCACCCCTTTCGTTAGGTTTATTCCCAAGTATTTGATTTTTTTGGTTTCAATTGTAAAAGGGATGGTTTTCTTGATTTTTGTCTTCTTCCGATTGATTGTGTATAGGAAAGCTACTGATTTTTGTGTGTTGATTTTGTATCCTGCTTAAAGGTAGCATTTTTGGAAGGCAGGTGTGCTCACCACTATACTGGCACCATTGTAAGGCAGCATTTTTGGATAAACATAAAATAGTTTGAGGACCTAGACATCTTGACTGAGGTGGGTCAGAATGACTAAAAAAAGCTGCATACCTTCTATTTTTAGCCAGGCTTTAATGAACTATGGCTGAATTAGGAAGCTAAGTAAAATCACAATTTTGGATATTATTGCTGGGGATTCAGTTTTTTCCCTGTTCTAATTAAGAAGTTTAAATTGGAGGACACAACTGAAATTCATGTTCTACTAGAACTGAAGACCTCAATGAGCTGTACTACCTGACTAGTCTTTTACACTAAGCATAGATAAGCTAGTTAGTTATTCTATTCCAAATAGAGTAGTCACTTGTCTATTAAAGTGAAAGTGCATAGCAGGTAACAAGTTTTAATTAGCAGTTTCCAGTTTACTGTCAAACTTTGGCAGGGAGGGTCTCATTGAGTTAAATTGTATCCGCCCTAATGGAAATTGTAGTCAAAACTTGTGTTAATTTGGAGAAGAAATAGGGAATAGCTATAAATTAGACTTGAGAGCTATAGTGGAGAGGAGGCCAGAGTCTTAAAGATAATGTCATTATTTTCTCTTTTAATTCACAGAAGTTGCTGGGTGTGTTTTGCCACGGATGAAGATGATAGAACAGCTGAATGGGTGAGACCGTGCAGGTGCAGAGGATCTACAAAATGGGTTCACCAGGCTTGTCTACAGCGCTGGGTGGATGAAAAACAAAGAGGAAACAGTACAGCCAGAGTGGCATGTCCTCAGTGCAATGCTGAATACTTAATAGTTTTTCCAAAGTTGGGTAAGAAGATCCTTAAAAACAGCACAGCTATATGTGATGTTATTATATATAACTCTCTGGTCTCAAGTTTTTATGAAATTTCTATATTCTTTCTTTCATTTCCTAAAAGTCAGACATTTGTTTTGCTGATAGTCTATACTATTCTTAATATACTCTCAGATTCACCATTTTATCTCTGTGTTAAATATTTTCATTTGGTTGAGTGGATAAAGAATTTGGACATCTAGGCTTGACCTGCCTGAGGACAGGAGTGGGAGGGAGGGAGAAAAAAAAAAGAAAGAATGTGGACATCTTAACTGTGTGGATAAAATCAAATAACAAAACTGTAATAAATAGCTGACTAAAGAGCCTCATTCTCTGGAGACCACTGGTGTAGAGAAAGAAAACAACAGTGTATTTAATGCTTATCCCTAATTCTTCTGTTAATGAAGAAAGTAGAGAAATGTAAAGATTGGATGAAAGCATTAAACTCATATTTGGAATCCTATTTATGTGGTTGTCTTTCTTGAAAACTGCTTTCATTTTTCTGCTAATTGGCAGGCAAGAAATAACCAAAGGTCTTTGAGAATGAGGCTAGCATTGAAAAAATTATAGCAGACTGTTTAAAGGAAGCTGTAACCGAGTTTGAGAATCAGTTAGCGTGTTACATTGCAGCCATATGATATGATTTGGTGTTCTTTTTGGTGTTTATGCCATGCCAGTTGTTAAACATTTTTAATGTCACTCTTGGTTGTAATCAAGAGGTTTATGAAGGCAATTTGGGTTCTGGGAAGGTCAGGAGGAAAGAAATAACTATCAGGGAAGTAGAATTCAAGGAAAAATTCTCACATTTCTAATGTGAAAAGATTTATAATAGGGGCAAATAAAATGTTTGTTGGTAATTTCTAGCATAGTCCATAAGAATCATGGCTTCTTAAAAAGCAGTATAGTAGAGAAATATACTATTTTAATATTTGGAATTTGTGGCTCACATGATGTATCACACACCAAATTTTTTCATTATAGTTTGAAAGCAGTATTTTAAAATAATTTAAGCATCAGGAAAAGCAATTACTACTGTACTCTTTCTCCACATTGATGTCTGGCTCACTAAAGTTAAGATTTTATATTTAACTTAATTTTCCTACTCTTTAATTTTACTAAATTTGGTAATCCTACTTTTCAACTACAGGTTGTTAGGCATACCAGCAAGTATAAATTGATTCTATTAGATGTTTTAAATATTCAGATAGTTACAAAAATTATTGCACTTCTCACTGAAAATTACATATAATGTTCCATAAGGCATTGAGTTCACAAATGTCTGGCACTTAACAGTAAAGTTGAATATTTCAGTTTGAGAGATGGCAGTTGGGGTAGATAAGTACTTTGAGCTATATTCAATTCTAGAAAAAAGTTATTAGGTCTAGTGTGGTAACTGAATTTAAGGCAACCTAAAAATAATATATTGATTTCTTTTTACAAGAAAGAAAAAAAATGGCTAGATGTTAGGGAAAAGTCAAACTCTCTTTGGTTAAGTATTTTTGTCATGATTTAGTCTTTATATTTTGTCCTTTGGAATTATTTCAGTTTCAAATGATAGCTTAAAGGTATACAATGTGCTGCATTCATGTAGATCAGAATTTTTTTTTTTACTTTATTTTTTTTCTGACTTTATCAGTGTTTTGAAAAGTTTTATGTTCATTTGAATAGTTTTTATTAGTAGCTTTCTTTCTGACAAGATAGGAAAGCATAGTCTTGTATTTCTACTTTCTTGAAACAACATGCTGAGGATACCTGCTCAAATACTGAGGTTGGAATCATAGTCCCAATTTTTCCATGCAATTTTTAACACTGACTCAATAATAGGAGACTTATTGTCCAAATGACAGCTGTTGTTTTTAAGTGAAGCCATGTAAATTGACTTTCTGGTGCCTTGTTCCTCCTTGCTATACACATGGCTAGTGCTGTAGGTTATACTTAATCCCTATAGAGGTTTTTCAAGTCAGGATTCAAAAATAACTGTTGGTTAAAAAAAAAAAACCCTTCTCTGTATAGCATGTTTTCACTAATTATCAGTATTAAAAGTTGCCTGTCTATTTTTTTGCATATTATGTATAGGCCAAGAATTTGTTCATTTTCTGAACTTAGTGGTTTCTTGCAACCATAAAACAAAATATTTAAGGGCATACATTTGTGATAGTAATTGTTCTTCTATACTATAAACCATACATTTATATAATGTCCAGTAGTATCACCTAATTATAATATTTTATCAATAGATTTTCTCTCTAAGCCTATTTGCATTAATTTCGTAGCTGATACCCTTTCGTAGCTGATACCCTTTCGTAGTAGTTACCCTTGTTTTTGTTAAAATGAGTTAAAGTTCCTTTGATTGTAGTTTAATCTGCTTTCAGTGACAAAATTCATTATACAGACTTTAGTTTACTGGAGTAGTTGAATTATATGACTGCCTTAGTGACTTCTTGTCCCAGTTTTTATAATATTTGAATTCCTACGTGGTAATGTACAGTGGGAACAAGGTCTGCTAGTCCAAACTAATCACTCCTAATTCACTGATCACAGTCAATTTGAAGATAATACTAACATCATACTATTTATCATTTGAATTAAATGTTTTTTTATCACTCTCAGTCTTTTATGAACCCATTTGAACCATTGATTCATTTCCCTATATTTGGGTTTTAACACAATATGATAGTAGCAGCAAAATATGTATTTAACTCACGTGTAAGAGTTTGTTATCTAAAACAAATAATTCCTCCTGCCTATCCTTGCTGAGTATGTGAAACCTTAGAATGTCACAACTAAAAACCTAAAACAATTTCTTTGAAAGTCATACTTTTTAAGTATATTTGAAATGTTTGTGATCAAAACTTTCCACCCTTTTTCCTCACATTGCCTGTGGATCAGTTAAAAATTTGCTAGGGACCACCAATGGTCCCCAGACAACCCTTGAGAAACATTGGCTAAAAGAAAGACTAAAGGACGAGAGGAAAAATTGTATAGAGAAAGAGATGATAATTAATGTTCTATGGGATCACTCTTTGTAGCAGTTACTTTTTAAGAAAAAAAATTTTCATAGGGATTTAGCCTCAGTCTGGCTAACTGCTAAGCCTGTATCTGTATCTTTTCTGGTATTTAGTGGTGGCAGGAATAAAGGGGTGGTGCCAAGTACTTGTCCCTAATTGTTGATAGGGATGTATTACGTTCAGTAATAAAAACCATGAAGGACTCATCAGGCCTTCATTCCTTTCACTATTTACCACCCATCTTATGATTTGCTTTCTTGACGTGAGTTGGGTCTGCTGTGTATTTGTAGGTACTTAAAAACTACTGAAAATGTGGTCTGGAGACCAGCAACATTGGAATCATCTAAGAGATGAAGACCCTTAGTACCTTCCCCACTCACTTCCAGTTTTAATGCCTCAAAATTTGCATTTTTATTAAATCATCCAAAAATTTATATGCATTAAATTTAAGAAGCAGCTTTAAAACATGAAGGGGATGCCAACTGTTTGTCTACTATTAAAAATAAACATTTCCATGAAATTTGAGATCAATAGTAACCTTGTTTACCTACGCAGAATTCACAGGAGAGTATTTCAAAAGAGATCTTGATTCCCAAAGGTAAAAGGGACTGATTCACATTAGATTGCTTATCTTTCAACAGTGTTTTGTAGTTCTCAGTATACAGGTCTTCCTAACCATCTCATTATTGTCATGCTATTTTAAATGGAAGTATTTTCTTAATTGTATTTTTGGATTGTTTGTCGCAAGTATGTAGAATACAATTAATTTATGTATTTTGATCTTGTATTCTGTAACCATGCTGAACTTGGTGATAGTTCTGATAGTATCTTAGGTGGATTGCTTAGGATTTTCTATATACAAGATTGTGTCCTCTCTAAATACAGTTTTACGTATCATCCAGTCTGGATAGTTTTGTTTCATTCTGTTGCTTAATCTCCCTGGCCGCTACAATCATATTAGATTGACTGATTTTCATGTTAAACCAACTTTGTTTTCTAGGATAATTCCACTTGGTTGTGATATACTATCCATTTTAGATGTTGCTAGATTTGGTTTGCTAGTATTGTGGGTTTTTGTGTCTGTTGTCATAATGGATATTGGTGTGGGTTTTTTGTGATACTTTATACTGATTTTTTTATGGGATAATGTTGACCTCATAGAATGATTTGGGAAGTAATCTTTCCTCATAAATTTTTTGGTAAGAATTTGTGAAAAATAGGTATTATTTTTTATTTTTAGAGAGCTAATTGATTTTATTGATTTATTAATTGGGCAGCATCCCATCTAACCACTGCTGTTAATTCTACTTCAAACGTTTGTTGGTATGAAAGTTGTCTGGCTCTGGGCTTTTCTTTATGGGAAGTTTTTATTTTTTAATTACTAGTTTACATTTTTTAATCCTTAGAGGTCTATTCAGGTGTTCCTATTCTTGAGTAAAGTTTTCATAGTTTGTGTCTTTCTAGAAATTTGTCTGTTTCATCTAGATTATCTAATTTGTCAGCGTACAGTTCATAGTATAGTTTGCTTTTCTTTTTCTAGTTTGTAAAGGTGAAAGGGTAGATTATTATTTTGAGTTTTTTTTTTAATAAACTTTAATTTTCAGAGCAGCTTTAGGTTCACAGCAAAATTGAGAGGAAGGTATAGAGATACGCTGTATGATTCCCTGTTGCCACACATGCCTAGTCTCCATTGTCATCATACTTCACCAGAGCAATCAATACATGGATTACAATTAGTCACTAGTTCACATGATTTTGCTTTGAGTGTTACGTATTTTATGGACATGGACAAAGGTAATGGCATGTATCTTCCATATTTTAAATGAAATAGTTTCATTGCACTAAAAATCTTCTGTACTGAACCTATCAATTCCTTCCTTCTACCTATCCCCTAGCAATCACTGATCTGTTTTCGTACTTTTGCCTTTTCCAGAATGTCACGTAGTTAGAATTCCATAATATTTAGCTTTTCAGATTGGCTTCTTTCATTTACTAATATATTTAGCATCTCTGTGTCTTTCAATGACCTGATAGTTTATTTCTTTGAAGCCCTGAATAACATTCCATTGTCTGAATGTGCCACAATTTATCGTTCTCCTATATAATGACATCTTGATTGCTTCCAGTTTTTTGGCAATTACAAATAAAGTGGCCATAAACAACTATGTGTGGGGTTTTGTGTAGACATACGTTTTCAGCTCACTTAAGTAACAAGTGTGAGTGCTGGATTATGTGGCAAGATTGTGTTTAACTTTGTAAGAAACTGTCAAGCTGTCTTTCAAAATAGCTGTACATTTTGCCTTTCCACCAATAATGAGTTCCTCTTCTACATATTTGCCACCATTTGGTGTGGTATTTTGAATTTTGGCTATTTTAATAGATGTTTAGTGGTATCTCATTGTCTTAATTTACAATTCTGGTAGTAATACATTATGTTGAGCATCTTTCCATATACTTATTTGCAGTCATATGTTTGGTGAGGTGTCTTCAGGTCTTTTGGTCATTTAAAAATGAGATTGTTTTCATGTTAAGTTTTAAGAGTTCTTTGTATATTTTGGGTAACAGTCCTTGATCAGGCATCTTTTGCAAATATTTTCTTATTGTCTGTAGCTTGTCTTCTCATTCTCTTGGTCTTTTCTTTTAATATAGTCACTTCTAGCTATAAATTTCTTTCTTAAGCATTGCTTTGATTTTTTTCTTTGACCCATTGATTATTTAGAAATGGGTTCTTTCATTTTCATATATTGTAAATTTCCTACATGTCCTTCTGTTACTGATTTCAGTTTCATTCTATTGTGATCAAAGAACATACTTTGACTTTCGTCCTTTTAAATGTATAAGATCATTTTATGGCCTAATATGTTTATCCTGGAGGATATTGCATGTGCACTTGAAAAGAATGTATATTCTGCTGCTGTTGGGGTTCAGTGTTCTATAAATATCTAGTTGGTTTGCAATATTTTCAAGTCTATTTCCTTGTTGGTTTTAATTGGTATTAGCGTAGCCATTTCACTCATGTGTCTTAATAGATTAGTAATAAATTCTTAATTTTCATTTTAAATTTTCACTTCTGTTTTTCCCTGCCTACACACAAATACACACTCACAGAATTGATTAACATTAGGATTGAATTAAAGAAATAAGGAATGGGGAATACTAATGGGTTGGCAACGATGGGAAACTGTAGTTGTTTATTTTTTTAATTGCTCTCAACAAAACATTCAAACTTGTGTATAGAATTTGTTAAGGTATTTAAGTATAGTAGAATATAAAGCTTAGAAAAGATATTCACTAGGGATAACTCCTACGAGAAGCCTTTCATTAGTAACAGTGATACCAATAAGTGTCATTTGCTAATAGGTGTCTACTACTTGCCAGATACTATTGATCAGTTTGCCAATATTATTTTATTTAAGGTTCTCAAAGGCTGTATGTAGTAGAGACTGGCCTTCTTTTACAGATAAGAATCCAGGGGAATCCAGCAAATAAGGAGGCAAGATTTTAAAATGCTGAATTTTTTAACTGTCATTCAGCTACCAGTCCACATATGAGTAGTTTCAAGTATAATGTAATAAGCAAAATGCAAATTTGAATTTATTTATTATGTATAAATAAAGATTTTCTACAATTTGATGACACTGGGGTCAAAGGAGAAACATCATCATGCCCAAAATGAAGGCTGGGTATACTGTTGTACTAACAAGTGATCTATTCTCTTTTTTCTTTGTTTTGATATTTCCTGTTCTGGAAATGGAAAGGAATACCAACTACATGAAAGAGAAGATTAGCAACTGCAATATCTCATAGGTGGCAGTATTTCCTTTTAACTCTTTTAACTGTTTACATTTACTTTTTGTATTTTCCCTCCAGATAATATATTCATGTGTTCCAAAATTCAAAACTATTGGGGATAGTAGGATATTCACTTTCTACCATGTCCCCTCCCATGATGCCAAGTAAGTTTCTTTACTTGGAGGTATCCACTGGTGTTTCATTACTTGTCAGCAACCACTGTAACAAGTTTCTGGTGTTTCAGTCATACATTCTAGGGTGTTTCTCTTTTTCTTCTCTCTTTTCCCCTCTTTTCCCCTCTCTCTACACACAAACTCACACTCACAATATGTATAAACATTAGGATTGAGTTAAAGTAACAAACAAGGAACAGGGAGATACCCAGGTATTGTCAGCTATGGGAAACCATTTCCATGTATAGACCTAAAAGTAGAAAGGAAGTGAACTGTTAACACAACTTTTGAGAAAAGTTGTAGAGGATGGAGAGGCTGTTTATAGCACCTGTGATCTTAGAAAAAGAAATGCAAAATGCCTTCAGTGAGAGAGCCAGAGAAATAATTCCCTTAATAGTTTAACCACACTGATTATCTGGTCATTCTGCACATTGTTTGAATACATCAGAAGCTAGAGGGAAAGACTGCCTGGAGGATAGAATTTGTTTGGTCAGCCTCCCAGGCACAAAGAAAGGTGAAGATAAAGAGCAAACCTGGAGAGGCAAACAAAAATATTGAATGCATAGGTTAATAAATTGATATATTCCAGCTTAGTATATTATACATCCTATTTGTTCCACGTGTGTTTTTTCCTTAGCAATATATATGGTAAATACCATTTTATATTAGTGTGTAAACAGCTTCCCCTCCCCTTTACAGTTATATAATATTCCATTACGGTGATGTGTTGTTATTTATAGAATCAGTTTTACTTTTGATGGACATACAGGCTTTTTCTAATCTTTTACTAGATGCTATCTATCATAAACAATTTTGTGTAAAATAATTTTATGCACATGTGCTACTATATCTAAGATAAATGACTAAAGTAGAAATGCTGGGTAAAAGGGTATGTGCATTTATAACATTAATAGATATCATCAAATTGGCTTTTGTAGAGATTATACCTATTTAATCTTCCCAACAGTGTATTGGAGTGCCTGCTTTTCCATTGCCTTTGCCAACATGCTGCTATCAATATACAGAACTAATTATATTTGCTGCCTTAGCATTGATCAAAGCTCAGCAGAATGTTCACTCAGGTATTTTTTTCTCTTTTATTATGAAATATTTCATTTGTTCTAAAAGAATATATCATAACTACATACGAGGAATAAATATTAATAAACCATCTCCTGTTTACCTATCCCTCAGTGTTAGAAGTAAAATATCTTGGTGAGTTCACCTTTTTATTAAGTAGTGACTTTCATCTATAATAATGGCCTTTTTTCTTAAACATCTATATAATATAGAAAAGAAATAGTAATATAGCTCCTCCAGTTTTTTTAATCACCTTTTTATTTTAGGACAATTTTTGATTTACAGAAAAATTACAAAGATGGTGCAGAGACTTCTTGTATGTCCTACATCCAGTTTTTTCTATTATTAATGTTTTATATTAGTATGGTATATTTGTTATAATTAATGAACCAATATTAATAAATTATTATTAACTAAGTCCATGTTTTATTTGGATTTATTTAATTTTTACCTAATATTTTGTTCTGTTCCCAGATTCTATCCAGGATATCATGTTATTTAGTCATGTCTCCACAGGCACCTCTTGGCTGTAACAGTTTCTCAGACTTTTGTTTATGATGACCTTTACAGTTTTGAGGAGTGCAGGTCAGGTGTTTTGTAGATTATACCTCAACCGGGATTTGATGTTTTTCCCATAACCAAAGGTTATGAGTTTTGGGGAGCAGGATCACAAAGCTAACGTGACATTTCATCACAGGACAGATACATTCTATCAACATTAACTGTCAGTCATGATCCTGAACTTGATCATTTGGCTAAGGTGGCATTTGAGAGCTTTCTTCATTTTAAAGTTACTCTTTTTTTCTCCCCACCCTTTATTCCAGCTTTCTGAAATGTCTCCCTTTTCTCAACTTTTTTTTTCAGTTCTTGTGAATTTTTTGTTACATTTATTGTGATAACTCACATAGTTGGGGTTTTACTGTCAAAATGTGTGTGTTCTATTGCTACTTTTTTCTCCCCCACCATCTGTTTGATCACCTTCTGCACTGAAGTGTTTTTTCCTTTGATACTGTGTTCCCCCCAGTAAAGTTTTGTACTTTATTTTCCTATTTAAATGGTTATTCCTTAAGATGTATTACTTCTTCAGATATTTGCTTTTCACCCATTCTCACCTTCTAGAACTCTGTTTAGAGTTTTATTTTAAATGTTTTCATTTTATTTTTCATGTTTCTCTTCGAAAGTGTTGTCCATATTTTGGTCCCTCTGTTGTGTAGCATTGTAATTCTTAACTGTTACTCAGTTCTCAAATTCTTTTCTTAAGCAGTCTCTAACCTGCTGATTTTTCTATATGTTCTAGTTGTTTTATAAATGTGTCTGGTCATTTTTTTATAGTCACTTGTTCATTTGTAAATTCAGTATTTTATGATCAGATTGATAATTATATTATCTAAAATCTTTAGCCTAAATCTGTTGCTCATGATGCTTTATTTGAGTGTGGGAACTATGTTCATATATATGTAAAAGTTTATGTGAAGGAACTCCAGAAAGATAAGTATTTGCTGTGATAGATGCCAAGGATGGGATTGGATTAATCTCTGACCTAGGGATTTCTCCCATAGCACAAACAGATTTCTAAACTGAAATCAGCATGTCAATTACCTAGATACATATTCCTATAGGAAACTATCTTCCCCATCATACTTTTCTTCTTGAAGATAAGACTGGCTTTTTTGTTGGCTCACTTTGTTGTTATATGGACTTTTTTCCTCGCTAACTCTTTCTCTTAGGGACCGCTCCTCAGCTTTGTATGGACCCAAGACCCAGTGTGACTTGTAAAACCCAGTGTTTGAGCTTTCCCCATTGTAATTTTTTCACTGAAGAGAAATATTTGTCATGGTAGGAATTTCTATTTTCTGAATTTTGTTATCATTCATATCCTAATAATGCTTGGTGATATACTCAATCCCTTTCATTTCTAATAAACTAGTTAGATCTCATTAATGAGGTTATTAACATGACTTTTTACAAGACTATTTCATAGATATCTTTGTATACTTACTGTATCACAATTTGAGGCACATAATACATAGTTGTCTTCCAGAAAGACATGACAACTGACACCTCAGAAATACAAAAAATCCTAAGAGACTATGAGCCAATTATATGCCAACACATTGGGTAACCCAGAGATAATGGATAAGTTCCTAGAAACACATACCATAGCAAGACTGAATTGTGAAGAAGTAGAAAATTTGAACAGACCAGTATCAAAGAGATCATAAACCTCCCAGCAAAGGAAAACCCAGAACTAGAGTGTTACTCCGGTGAATTCTACCAAACATTTACAGAAGAATTAATGCTAGTCCTTCTTAAACTCTTGCCAAAAAATTGAAGAGGAGGGAATACTCCCAAACTCATTTTTACAAGGCTAGCATTACCCATGTGAAAACTATCAACCAATATCCCTGGTGAATATAAAAGCAGAAATTCTTAACAAAATACTAGCAAACCAAGTTTAATAGCACATTAAAAGGATCATTCACCATGATCAAGTAGGATTATATCTGGGTTTAGATAATGGTTCAACATCTGCAAATCAATAAATGTGATATGCCATATTAAGGAATGGAAGATAAAAATCATCTCAGATACAGAAAATACCTGACAGAAGTCAGTATCCTTTCATGATTAAAAGCTCAAGAAATTAACTGTAGAAGGAACATACATCAACAAAATAAAGGCCATATCAGATAAATATGCATACAAAATGGCAAAAGGCTGAAAGCTTTCCCATAAAGAACAAGACAAATATGTTCCATTCTTAACATTCCTACTCAGTGAACATAGCACTGAAAGTCTAAGGCAGAGCAATTAAGCAGGAAAAAGAAAGAAAATACATCCAAATCATAAAGAAATAAAATTATATTTGTTTGCATATCTCATAGAAATGCTATATATTTTAAAAAATACTAAAGACTCCACCAAAATCTGCCAGAACTAATAAATGTTATTCAGTAAAGTTGCAGGAACCAAAATCAACTTACAAAATAAGTTTCCTTACTATACACTAACAACAAACTATCTAAAAAAAGAAAATTTAAAAGACAATCCCATATATAATGCCAAAAGGAATAAAACACCGAATAAAAATTAAAAAACATTAATGTAAAAAATTGAAGTGACAAAAATAAATGGAAAGAGATATCTTGTGTTTGCAGGTTGCAATAATTAATATTGTTAAAATTCTCATACTACACAAAGCCATCAAAATTCCAGTGGTGTTTATCCACAGAGGTAGAGGAAAAGTTATAAAATTTGTGTGAAAACACAGAAGATTCCAAGTCATCAAAACAGTGCTGAGAAAGAAGAGCAAAACTGGAGGTATCACTTCTCCTGATTGAAAACTATCATAATACTTTGGTAATCAAAACAATATGGTACTGAAAAAAACCTGCACATGACTAATGCAGAATTAAAAGCCCAGAAATAAACTCATGCATATACATCAACTAATATTTGACAACACAAAGACTCTCGAAAAGGGTGGTGTCTTCAATAAATGGTGTGGGGGAAACTGGATATTCACGTGTAATAGAATGAAACTGGATTCCTATCTTTTTTTTTTTTTTTTTTTTTTTTTTGTGGGACCCCTCACTGGTGGCCGGGGAACGAACCAGCGCTGCAGAGGCCACAGGCAGCCTCGCAGCCCAGAGCTCAACCACTGCGCCACCAGGGGAGGCCTGGATTCCTATCTTTTTTTTAAGATTATTTATCCATGCATATAACAGCTGGGGTACAGGCCATAGGTGTGGGGGGTGAGAGGATCACCTAGACAGTGGGGAACAGAACAGGCAGATCCACTGAAATACACGGCTAAGGGGAGCAGTGGTGAGTCAGGAGAGGTCTACTGCACCATGTGGGTCACCTCCCTGGCCCTGGATCGCACTCATGCTGCAGAGGCTGTGGATAGCATCATAGGTTGCATCTCAACCCCTTGCGCCACCAGGGAGGCCCTGGATTCCTATCTTTTACCACTCACAAAATTAACTTATAATGGATTAGCTTTATTTATTTATTTTTTAAAAAGATTATTTATTTATACAAGCACTGGGTACAGTCAGAAGCGTGGGAGGGTAAGAGAATTCACCAGAGCGGAGAAGAGAACAGGCAGACTGATGAGGTACACTGCTGAGGGGAGCAGCAGGCGGCGGGAGAGTTCTGCGTGCCATGCGGGACCCTCTCCCGGCTGCCGGGGATCGAACTGGCGCTACAGCGGCTGCGGGAGATTTGCAACCCAGCGCTCAACCGCTGCACCACCGGGGAGGCCCATAATGGATTAGATTTAAATGTAAAACTTGAAACTATAGTTTATGGGGAAAAAATGGGTAATCTTGACATTTGCCTTAGTAATGATTTTTTTTATATATACCAAAAAGCACAAACAACAAAAGCAAAAATCAACAGGTCAAACTGAAAAGTTTCTTCATAGCAAAATAATGAGCAAAATGAAAGGGCAAACTACCGAATAGAAGGAAATATTTACAAACTATCTGATAAGGAGTTAATATCCAAAATCTATAAGGAAGTCAAACTACTGAATAGCAAAAATCAACCTGGCTTTTAAATGGTCAGAGGACTTGAATAGGTATTTTTCTGAAGAAGACATACAAATGGCCAACATCTCTATCAGGGAAATGCAAATCAAAAACCACAATGATATAGTTACCTCACATCTGGCTATTATCAAAAAGATGAGAGATAAGACTGGAGAACAGTGAACTGTTGTGCATTGTTGGCAGGAATGTAAATTAGCCACTTTGGAAAACATATGGAGAGTCCCCAAAAAATCAAAAATAGAATTATTATATGACCCAATTCTACTTCTTGGTAGATACCCAAAGGAAATGAAATCACTATCTTGAAGATATATATATATTCCCATGTTCACTGAAGCATTATTCACAATTGTCAAGACAAGGAAATAAGTTTCCATCAATGGATGAGTGGATTAAAAAAAGTGATCCATCCATGCATACACACATACATATATACAGTAGAACATATGATCATAAGAAGAGAGGGATCCTGCCATTTGAAATAATGTGTGGATCTCAAGGGCATTACGCTAAGTGAAGTCATAGAGAAAGACAAAATACTATATTTTCCCACTTACATGTGAAATCTAAAATAGTCAAACTCATAGAAAGAATGCTGACTACCAGGGGCTGGAGATTCTGGGAGTTATTGGTCACCAGGTACAAACCTCCATCTGTGAGATGAATAAGTTCATGAATAAGTAGTGTACATTCTTCTATCTTTAATGATACTGTATTAAATACATGATTAATACTGTATTAAGAGTAGATATTAAATGTTAACTAACCTTATTGTGGTAATCATTTCATAATATATATGCATCTCAAACCACTACATTGCACTACTTAGACATATATATATATATATCTCAAAAGCTGAAAAATGTATAGCTATCTTTGTGTGATAAGAATGATCAGTTGATGAAAGTATTATCTGCCTGATATAGCCAATAGTTCCCTATCAATTGCTACCTGCTGGTTTTAGCAGAGATGGGTAATTTATCTTTCATTGCCTCTAGCTCATAATTATCTATTGCATCAGTAAGTGGTGCAGAATGACCTTGTAATTCTTTTCATTTCTGCATTTACTAGCTTAGAATATTTATTTAAAGATGAACCAAGAAGGAATTTCTGAGTCAAAGTGTGAATTATACATAGCTTTTGTTAGATAATTGCCAAATTCCAGAAGTACTATATCATACATTTTGTATATCTGCTTGCAATAGATAGATGTGCCTGTTGTTCACAACTCTGTCAGTAGAAAGTGTTAAAATATAATTTGTTAGGTGAAGAAAGACCATTGTAAAGCAAGTGAGAGTGCTATAGATTGAAAAAGGGTACTAGAAACTATTAAATGTATTTCTCCCAAAATGAAAAAAAAACTTTTAAAGGGCTTCAATTTTATGCAAATTTTACATTTTTAATATTTTTATGCTATCTGTTACTATTTAAGAATTGTCTACCTCTAGCCACATGATCTTTTATTTCTTTTTTTTTTTTTTAGATTTCTTTATGTATTTATACAAGCACAGGGTACAGTCAGAAGTGCAGGAGGGTGAGAGAATTCACCAGAGCCAGAGTGGGGAACAGAACAGGCACACTGATGAAGTACATTGCTGAGGGGAGCAGCGGGCGGCAGGAGAGGTCTGTGCGCCCTGTGGGACCCTTGCCTGGCAGCCGGGGATCGAACCGGTGCTGCAGAGGTTGCGGGCAGCTTTGCAACCCTGCACTAAACCACTGCGCCACCAGGGAGGCCCCGGTCTTTTATTTCTTACATGAAGTCAACCTGTTAATTTTTTGCTCTTTCTCATGAAATGTCTTTTATACATTTCATGAAAATCAGTATAGACTTAAGAATTCAAAATTTTTTATAAGATTTTATTTTTATTTATTTTATGCATACAAAAACTGGGGTATAAGCCAGAGGTGGGGTGGGGCTGAGAGGATTCACCAGGGACAGAGAGGGGAGCAGAACAGGCAGATATACTGAAATACACTGCTGAGGGGAGCAGTGGGCCAGTCAGGGGGTGCTGCTGCATAATATGTGGGTTAGCTACCTGGCCTGGGATCGAACTCACTTCACAACAGCTAGCATGATAGCTCTGAGACAACCCCAACAATACAAGAGAGGCCCAAGAATTCAAATTTCTTTATATTAAGAGTTTCTAATAGTTTATACTTAGTTATCAGAGAAATATTTATTTTTGCTTTGCATTGTACCTAAGTTCCTTTGGGTTCTTAAAGAAAAAAAATTTAAAAACCAAAATCCTATTCCATAATGACTCAGTGTTCGGATACTCTGTTGTCAACATTTATTGTTAGACAACTCATTAGGTCCTTTGTAACCTTCATTTATATACTATCTTTTGAGGAAAATGACTATATCTTCAAAATAAGGATTTCTTGTGCTTATTGTTGGATCACTTTTGGTGTTGCTCTCTAATACTTAAAAGTAGATTTCTTTCTAAGCTGTGCCTTTTAACAGTGTAATGCTTTCTATGTGCACACTATAGATAAGTACAGATAGCTGAATTATAGGTTATAGAACCTTTTTTTAAAAAATTACTCATTATAGATGTAAATCCTTTTAAATCTGAAGTCTTCCTTCTCTTGATTCCTAGATTTTCCTTCCTCTCTGAGTTTTCCTCCTCTCCCTTACATGAGTAAGGAAAAAGGTCTTACCCTTTACTTTAAGGAAAAGGACCTGTATTTTACTTCTTACCTGAGAAATTCCTAAAACAGTCTTTTTTTTTTTTTTTAAATTTATTTATACAAGCACTGGGTACAGTCAGAAGCGTGGGAGGGTGAGAGAATTCACCAGAGCCAGAACGGGGAGCAAAACAGGCAGACTGACAAAATACACTGCTGAGGGGAGCAGCGGGCGTGGCAGGAGAGGTCTGCATGCCATGTAGGACCCTCGCCAGCAGCCAAGGTTCGAACCTGTGCTGCAGAGGCTGTGGGCAGCTTCGCAGCCCAGCGCTCAACCACTGCACCACCTGGGAGGCCCAAAACGGTCTTGTTTTTATTTTAACCTTATTCCATAAGTATTTCCTCAGACATTTCCTGACTTGGATTATACCTTCTATCCCAGAGTTCTGTCATGCTTAACTTGGTCTGCCATTTTTTAAAGAAGTAGCAGCTGAGCAACTAGATAACACTGAGTGTACTTGTATCAATAATTTTATATGCATATTAATTTTTACAAAAATTCTGAGATGGCAGGTATCTTCATTGAACAGGTACAGAAATTGAGACCCAGAGATAACAGTTTGTCCAAACTCATACAGCAGACTTTACCTAAACCTTACGCATGTCCTTGTTTGTCTCACCTCCTAAGGAAATACGAGCTCATATAAAGGAGGAAAGAAAATGAAATTATAATTTCAGTTTCCTTCTTCAAGGTTATATGTACCTGAGTTTTGTGGTAACTCTTTATACTGTTCCCTAAAAATTTGTTTTTCTTTTTTTTCTTTTTTTTTTTTTTAAGATTTATTTATTTATGCATACAAGAACTGGGGTACAGGCCAGAGGTGTGGGAGGTGGGAGGGTGAGAGGATTCACCAAAGACAGAGTGGAGAACAGAACAGGTGAATTAACTGAAATACACTGCTCAGGGGAGCAGTGGGAGAGTCAGAAGAGGTCTGCTGCACCATGTTGGTTGCTCCCTGCCTGGGGATCGAACTTGTGCTGTAGTGGCTGCAGATAGTTTCATAGGTTGCGTCTTAACCCATTGCGCCACCAGGGAGGCCCTAAAATTTTGTTTTTCATAATAAAGGTAATTCTCATGGGAAATTTGAAAAATATATGTATGTTTAGAGCAGAAAAAGGAATGTGTAGTACATTTCCTTGGCATATGTGTAGTATGTGCTTAATAGCACCATCTGTTTTTATGTATTGCTATTTCATTATATCTTAAAGAACTTTTCAATTTATTTTGTAATTCAAAGAATACCTTAAGCATGGTTTTCTACAATAAGATGACAAATAAAAAATTTCCTGGCCTACCATAGAGGGAGGGAGAAGTTAAGGGTAAAGAGGAGACCCAGTGGACTCTAGTGAAGCATTATGGGTCCTGTGGTGGTGTGTCCCTGAATTATGTGTAGTGTTGTAAACCATTGTTATCTTAATAAAAAAAAAAATGATACAATTGAAAAGAAAAATTAAGTCTATTTGGAGAGACTTATAGAAGGGGAAAATTCTTCTTTCCCTTTATCCAATAAGCTTTAATATTTCCTGATCTTTTTCCTAACTGAACTCTCTTTTATATTAAACTTTTAGATTGAAACAACTTTCTCTTCCTTTGACTCTTTGGAAACAAAACCTTAGATTCTATTCTGGTTTATTCTGATTTTAAATAATCTGTTATAAGATTAGTTTTCCTAAAATATCTTTTCATTTTAGCATGTCTCTCACCAAGAACTTCCTTCCTACCTATAATATCATGTTCTTCAAAGATCTGCTCAAGGTTCTCTATCAATTAACCCTCACCTTACTGGTATACCAGCTTTCTAAATATATATTTTTTATTTTATTGTTATTATTTTTAAAATAAAGTTTTTTGCCGCTAGTTAGGTCAACTAGCATGCTCCCTTTTAAAATTATATACTTCAATTCTAGGTCAGGATTTACTTCTGTTAGTAAACATGTCAGCAATTAAACAGCTCTCTTTGTATACTTATCCCTCTATAATCTTAAAATTTTATTACCATCTGTAGAGTTTGTTCCATACCATCACATATTTGTAATTTTGCCTTAAAGTTTTCCAGTTGTTAATGTGTATTTATTATTTGTCCCTAAGTAAAGTGTGGGCTCCTTGGAGGCAGAGGCTAGTGTGTTTAATTTTATTTACATTTATTTTAAACATAGTAAAATGCTATCTGTGCAATAGGTGCTTAATAAGTACTTAGTTGACCTTATAGCCTACTAATAATCTATGGATTATTCTTAGGAAGATAAGTTTTCACTTAGCACAACTATGTAATCATAAACCACTATAGTAGTTTTTAGTAACATATTTTATGTACATACACACACACACACACACACACACACACGGTGGAATGGTACTTGTTTGTTTTGACTCTGGATCTTTTATACTTCAAGATTGGTTGGTTTTTGTTTTACGTTGAGGGGGTTTTGGTCAGTTACTAGTTTAGTTATGTAAAAAATTGTCCAAGAACATATCCTTTCTTTCCCATTTACAATGTAATGACTAACTTCTTGTTATTGAGCAAAGTAACTTGTGACTTGAGTGTGCAGGGTATTCTTGCATAAAGATGTTAAAATATCAATCTAGTAGAATGATGAAAAATGAAACTTAGATAAGCTTGACTCTTAGATCTTACATGTAGCACCAAAGTCTAGTGCTTAAAACAGTGAGGCATGCCAGAGAGTTAAAGCTGTATTTCATCAGGATTCTTACATACTTTTAACTCTCTATTGAGTTGGTGGTTCTGGTATTATTTCATGTCTTCGAAAAAATTCACATTTGTTGATTTGGGACCATATAATTAGTACCTGTTTTTAAGTCCTTTAAAACAACATATTGAATCAAATACTTGCCACATAGTGCTGCACTAGTTCCTGTGCCTATCTTCTAATGCCCTATAGAACAGGCCAAAGTGTCCAAACTACTGCCAAGTACCATGTGCTAAGATAACTGTGGCCTAGAGGGTCCCTGAGAGTGATGCCAATCATCATCAAAAAGCATTTTTTAAGCACCTATCTGTACATGGTTCTATCCTAGGCACTGTACAAAACGAGTTAAACAGAAATGGCCCTTGCCCCCTGGGAGTTTTCAATCTAAGATGATGCTGACATGGACAGACATAAAGGATACTGAGACAACTGAACAAACATTGAACAAGAGCATAAAGTACTAACATTATGCACAAGCAAAGGGGTAAGTGCATTTTGTGGGATAGTATGTGAAGGAAGCCTCATGGGACATGGACAGGGTGGGGTAGAATAAATTAGTCAGCCTCTATCAGGTTAGGTTAGTTTGCATTGCAAAGTTGGGTTTTCATACAGACTTAAAAGTAAGGCTAGGACATGCCAGATAATGTATGCAACAAAAAGACTTGAAACAAGGAGAGAAGTTTAAAACTGTATCGTTGGACTTTTGATGGCCTCCAAATTGCTATTCTGAATGATTCTAAATCTCAAGGTATTGTTGTTGTTTAGGCTTATCATGTTGGCATTTGACTTTGGTCTAGGTCAAAGCTAGTTCAATACAAAGCAAAAAAGCAAGCCCCCAAAAAAGAGCCTGGAAATTTGAGCAGCTTCTGCAGGCAGTCTATTTGCTTGTTAAATATTTTTTATAAATCACTGACCACCTAACAGAAACCTTGGAGTTCATGGGAGCTGTAATCTTCTCAGTAACTTATACAGGATTACATTGTGAAGCACCTATATATGCTCATTGAATTTTGTTCTATGGTAGGAAATACGCACTCTGGCAGCATAAATTATTTTTCAAGAATTGGCCAAAGATGTTTTTGATACCTTTCTATGCCAGCAAAAAAGATCTTGAGAGTTCTAGGTATTATTGTAAGTAGTGATGGCAGTTGTTGAACACTTCAGTATTATTCATTCATTTATTGTATCTGACAGATAAGACTGATTACTTCTTTTTCATTAGACATAACTTAGGAATTTCCCTAGTTCTTAGCTCACTGTTTGATGTTACTCAAATCTGAAATATGAAAATTTGATTTTACCCAAAACATTAGGAGGTAGTTATCTTCTTCACAAAAACTTCTTTATGGTACTAAAGATTTCCTTTTGATTGTAAGTTTCCAAAATTTATATAAGTTTTCTTCAATTGCTATCCATTGCCATCCATAAATATAGTATTGTTCAAAACATAAGTGGTTATGTCCACTGAGGCATTAAAATTCAACAGTATGGCCTCCCTGGTGGCATAAGGGTTAAGTCTCAGTGCTATCACACTATTACTGCTGTGGCCTGAGTTCGATCTCCAGCCAGGGAGATAACCCACTTATTGCATAGCAGACCTCTCCTGTCTTGCCTTCTGCTTCCCACTCTGTCTGGTGAATCCTCTCACCTCCCACACCTCTGGCCTGCACCCCAGTTCTTGTATGTATAAATAAATAAAAATAAATCTTTTTAAAAATAAATAAAATTCAGTAGTAACTGTTAAAAATATTTTAATTTTTTATGCCCTTATATATTTAGCTTGTGAGGTGCATTTAATCATACTTTTTCTCTCCCCATAGAATTGAGGTTTTCAAGGACTAGAGTCTTGCTTTTCTTCACTTTCCATAACTCTCTATACTGTAGTTTGACAAAAAAAGAATATAGTGACTGTTGTTGTTTTCCTTCTATTAACTTAAGCCATGGGATATAATAAACTTTCTAGGAAGTCACTCAGAGATAGTGCTGTCATCCATAGAATTTCACTGACTGTTCTTATTCACAAAATAGCTTGTCTAGATAATCTTTAGCTCTCAGAAATATCTACCTTGTGTGGCAGTTTATTATTCTAATAATATGTACTATTCTTGGAGTCATCTAACTAGAAAAGCCTTGAGAAATTTAGATGGAATAAAAGAAAGTCTAGACATAATTTTGCCAGAAAAACTGGAATTGGGGGCTATAAAATGTAACCATTGTCTTCATTTTATCTAGCACATCTTTTGCATGTGACTCAAGGGATAAGTAGGAAATTTCCAAAAGGAAGTGAGGATTTTTTTTTCCCCATTCATTTGTTTTTGCTTATACAAAAAGAATTCCAATGATTCAGGAAGAAATTGAGCTCATTATATTTGAACCGTCTGAGATCTTTCAAGGAAGTACAAATCAAACATCTAAAGATTGTGTTCATGATAGATAAAAGTAGTAGTGATGGACTATTTTTAAGAATTATATTTTTAGGGCCTCCCTGGTGGCGCAGCGGTTGAGCACTGGGTTGCGAAGCTGCCCGCGGCCTCTGCGGCCCCGGTTCGATCCCCGGCTGCTCCCCGGCCACCGGAGGAGGGTCCCACATGGCGTGCAGACCTCTCCTGCCGCCCGCTGCTCCCCTCAGCAGTGTACTTCGGTCCTTCTGCCTGCTCTGGCTCTGGTGAATTCTCTCACCCTCCCGTACTTCTGACTGTACCCAGTGCATGTATAAACAAAAACAAACAAACAAATAAATGAATAAATAAATAAAACATGCCTCTATTAAAAAAAAATTAAAAAAAAAAAAAGAATTATATTTTTATCCTACCAATTATTTTTTTTTCTAAATTACACTGCTTACACTAACAGTAGATAGTTGAAAAGAGGAGGGAAGAAGGTATATTGGAAGCACATATCTTACAAATTCTGATTGTAACTGGTAGAAAAATAGTATTTTAACTTGGGTTGATTTTGATGTAAAAGGAAGATCTAGATCATAGTTTTTAAAGAAATACCTAGAGAATGCAGCAAATTCTGAAGAGTAATAGGAACATTGATTCCTCTAGCAAAAAGGTTATTTTCCATTTGTAGTTTATATTCTAATTCAGGAGTCAGCAAACTTTTTCTGTTAAAAAAAAAAACTAAACATTTTAGGCATTGCATATGGCCATGTTCCAGTAAACCTTTATTTACAATAAAAAGGCAGCAAACTGAATTTGGCACATGCATGGGTGATAGTTTTCCAACCCCTATTCTAGTAAGTGGAAACAGAATTACTATGTAAATCAGTGTATGTTAAGTGGCAACAATTGGGAGGGTGGGGCGGGAATAGAGTAGAGTAATCCAGTAGGGAGTGTGATGAGGTCAACCTCACTGAGGTGAGAAAGAAAAGGAGTCAGCTAAAGAAACTGAAAAGTGAGTAACTAGTGAGATGGAAGAAAACCAAGAGTTGGTGACATCCTGGAAATGTAATGAAAAATCATATGTTGGGAAGATGAAGTACAAATAAAAGGAACACCAGTGGGTTACACCATTGTACTTCGTATGTGGACGCTGTTTGTGATCTTGATGAGCAGTTTTTTGTGGAGTTGGTTCAAGACAAAACTGTGGGAGAAAGTGAATACAGACAATTCTTTTGAGGAATTTTATTGTAAAAAGGAAATGTAGTAGTGGGACAAGAAGGATTTAGAGAAGACTTTGTTGTTGTTTTAAATAGAAGAAATAATGGTGTATGGGAATAGTCCAATAAAGAGTAGGAGAGAATTGCTGGAGCTGTGGATTTGAATTGGTGAGGGGATGGCATCTGTATGAATGAAGGGATTGACTTCAGATAGGTGTGATGTTGGTAAGTGGGGACATGTGCTGGATGTTCTCTTCTGCCTTCAAGAATTATCGATAAACTATAGGAAAGAATTGAGGTTTTATATAAACCTGTGTTTTTGGGTTTTTTTTTTTTTTAAGATTTATTTATTTATACCAGTACTGGGTACAGTCAGAAGTGCGGGAGGGTGAGTGAATTCACCAGAGCGGGGAGCAGAGCAGGCAGAAGGACCGAAGTACACTGCTGAGGGGAGCAGCGGGCGGCAGGAGAGGTCTGCGTGCCATATGGGACCCTCCTCCGGTGGCCGGGGAGCAGCCGGGGATCGAACCGGCACTGCAGAGGCTGCGGGCAGCTTCGCAACCCAGCGCTCAACCGCTGCGCCACTGGGGAGGCCCATAAACCTGTGGTTTTTAACTTACAAACCTATACTACGAGTACTTGAGGGACCTTTGGTGACAAACTAAGGTGACAAACTAAGATGTATATTTTAAGGAACAAACTTACATTATGAGATTACATGATTCATGTAATGTTTGCGGCATAGTAGACACACCTGGTATTCATGTAGACACTCAAGAAATGCTATTACTAGAGGATTTAGAATCAGAATGCACTGAACTAAGTTTACTTTATATCTTTTGCCCTAAAAGATACATTACAATTTTAAATATTAAGTTTGACAGTAATATGAAATATGATCAATTTAATTCACAGGTCCTTTGATGTCTCTCCTAATGTTCTTTCTACTTCACAATGGGCTATCTCTTTGATCAGGGACTCCATAGATGAGTGGTTATTCTTTACGTTTAATTATTTTATCATTATATTGCTACATGAATTTCTTTGTGCAGTGAAAATAGTTTTGTATACAACATCTTCCTGTAGATTTTATATCCCCAGAAGGTAGGTAATAAGTTTTATACATGTCTAAAGAAATGTGACAAGTAATAGTTTGTGTGTAGGTAGTATTTAACAAGTAATGATGGTTACTAAATCAAGGTTTCATATGCTTTTGGTTAAACTTACATGTTCAATTCTTTAGGTCTTGCAACAAATTTAGGCCTGGAATCCTTCCATTCTGGAAAATTTTGGAGTTAAATTATATTGGGTTTTGTAGCAGTTGGTAGAATACCTCCAAATATAGCTATTCCAAATAACTTCCAGAGGGAGTAATACCAAATTTCACAGACAGTATATAGTAGTAGAAGCTTAACTGGCACAAATAACGTTACAATGCCATAAAAACTGGCATCATGATCAATTAAAGAACTCTGTTAGGAAATAATACCCAACTAAATAACATATATTAAAAATCTAAGATAGATTCGCTTTGTATAACTAAAAGAAAGTAACTGTGGCTACCTTCACATACACTGTACCAAGGATGTAATGAGTGAAGTCATAGAAATGATACTTTTATCAAGTACTAGCAAATCTAACTATGGCCGGAACTTTTTGGGAAGAGTAGGCTGACTTGGCCATCTCATTTTGCAGTAGCCAGTGTTATTAAGAGATAGAAGTGAGAGAATTATGTCCTTTATAAGAAGCAGTTGTGTTTGAGACTTTAATGCTAGATTTACCAATAAATTTGAAAAGGCTATTTCCTAGAATTTAGAAGTAAGACTATTCAAATCTAGGTACCCATCGTATTTACAGAAGTTATTTCTCAAGCATAAGAACATCTGACTTCATAAAGGTATTTTAAATCTATGGAAAATATTAAACAAGTATTTTTTTTTTAAATCTGTCTTCTGCTGAAACTTTACTTGTTCTCTTTGTATTATAGGTCCAGTTGTTTACGTCTTGGATCTTGCAGATAGACTGATCTCAAAAGCCTGCCCATTTGCAGCAGCAGGAATAATGGTTGGCTCTATCTATTGGACAGCTGTGACTTACGGAGCAGTGACAGTGATGCAGGTTCATTATTTTTACTGCATTCAATGATACTACTTTTGATTTGGAGATCTACTAAATAGATTTTTACTAGAAGTTTTAAAGTTACTATTTTGAACAAGTGTGAACATTCTGATAACTTAAAAATAAGATATATAGAAAACTATCTAGTTAAAAGTCATCTTACTTCCATCCTTCATTTGTTCCAGTTCCCTCTCCCCACCCATGCCCACCCACATAGCCACTATTAGTAGTTTCATACATATTTTTCCAGATATCTGTTGCACATATACAAGAAAAAATGAATATATTCTCACACTTTTTTGTTACCCAAAAGCAAGCAAGTTAGAGATAGAGAAAAAAAACTAAAAATAAACAAAAAGACCCCAGAAAAGCATATTAGAGCTCTATCTCTCTTGCACCAACAGTGAATCTTGGAGAGCTTTTCATATAGCATTCTATGTATAGAGCTAAAACAATTTACTAACCAGTCTCTTGTTGATTAGACAATTAGTTGCTTCCAGTTTTTTGCTATTACAAAACAATGGTACAATCAGTAACCTTTGAGAAAGATTAGGGAGACTTAAATTTCAAGATAAAGTTCTTCTCTCTTTAAACCTCTTCCTTAAAGATTTCTAGCTATCATCCTTGTGCTTTTTTGTCTTCAAATCTAAGTATTTTGTGCTAATCTTTCCAAATTCACTCCTGCAAAAGCAGCTTGACCTTTCTGAATGACCTCTTGTGACTTCACACTCAGTATCGCTGAAATGAAACTTCTCTTTTCCTCAATTTGAAACCTGAATTTTCCCCCCATTTTAATTTTGCTGTATTTTTGATTCCTACTATTCTCCCATCTCTTAATTTGTACTTGACATTCTTAAGATCACCTTTAACTCTGCTTCTTAGTTTTATGTCTACCCCACTAAGCCCAAGCAATTTCAATGTTTTATAGCTACAGCTTCTTTTCCACAGTGTTTACCACCTGACTTCTTGTTACTCCCCCATCATACCTGAATAGCAAAAGCAATTTCTTGATTGTTTTCTATCACGCCACTCTTCCAAATGAATCTTCCTAAAATAATGCCATCAGTATCTTACTCCAAATTTACCATCTATTTTGCCTAACTAGTTGCTTTCAAAAGCAGCACCTAGATTGGTTAAGTGTTCATAAGTAATTCTAATACTTGACACACTTAGGTTTGTAGGTGACATAATTTTTCTTCAATGTAAAAGAGTACATGGAAGAAAAAAGGATTTATAGGTAGTATTCTAGAAATTGCACATTACCTCTCTATGCCAAGCTCCATACCAAGCAGTCTTTCTAGTTGCTTAATAGTATGGTGAAACAGTATTCCAAGACTTTTTATTTTAATGTTGATGACACCCCAGAAATCTGGATATAATCACTGCAATGAATCACACATATAATAATCCCTCAATTGTCGTAAGTGTAGTAAAGACTAAGAACTACTAGAAAAACATTTTTTTTTTAAACCTGATTTGTTAAGCAGATTACTTCATTCTACTTTGAGCCTTTGGCACTGTCTCTCCAGTGCATCCTTATGTTGTTTAGTTTTTTACCTCTGTCATTTGGCTTATGTCATGCTCCCTGCCTGAAAAACCTGTCTTTCTAGTCCAAGTTACCTAATCTAAACCCTCTTTCTGTACTCAGTTCAACCATATTTTATTCCATGAAACTTAACTTCTGCCCACTGTGATTTTTTTCTTCCTCTGTATTCATGACATTTTATTCCTTAATGGTAGCTAATGTGCTGACCAGATTATATTATATAGTTTACCTGAATTATTTAATTTCTTATATTTAGACCGTACTTTTGCTGTTGGAAGGTAATTTTCTAGAAAGTAGAGAATATCTTATATTGATGTTTTTCCTGTATGACATATACACAGACTAACACTTAAAAAACTTTAATGACTATTAATTTTTTTAATATGATGGTTCTTAGTAACAGGTTTGTTTGATTATATTCTCTGCAATAATTTGTTAAACTTCAGTAATGTAATGAATATCAGTATATCACTAGGTCAAGGCAGTTCAGAATGATTCACTGGGACTGACAGACATGAATGGATAGAATAGATAACACATACATTGTTTAATGTACAAATGTGGTTATATAGACGTATATTTTTTGCAGATGAGAAAACTAAGCTCCTAAGAGATTGAATGATTTCTCTTAAGATCTAATTAATTGTAAGAGGTGAGGAAAAGTTTCTAGGCTAGCTCAATTCTAAAAGAAAAGAATTCTAGTAATTAACAGGATACTTCAACAGGACCCTATTGAGAAATATAGTTTGTATCTTCTAAACAGTTTCCAGCTATATTTTGGCATTTTCAACGATATTGGTATGATTTTTTTCAAAAAATTCAGATTGAGCTGAGGTCTATATAAAGTACAAAACAAATTGAAAGCCCTGATCATTGAACTTCAAATAAAGCCTTAAGACAAGGTGTATATAGATGAACAACTAGAAGAGTTGTGAGGTTATATAGATAGACTACTAAGAACTACAGACGCAGCATGTTTTAATATCGTAGAAATGAAATACCATTTGAAATCATGAAAAAAGTCTTGAGCTGACCTTAAAGGAAATAATTTGGATTGGTAATGGGAAGGAACTGCTGCCAGCAAGGAGACAAGAATGAACATGCGGGTTAATCATGACAATAAAGAAGATAGCCTCAAATTATAAAACACATATATTACATGTCACCGTTTAGACTAAATTTTGCATGTACATTGAAAGTGTTTTTCTTAACCTAGAAAATGAGATCAGCTGTGCAGTGAGTAGGTTTTGCTGTGTGATTTAAGAGTAGTGGTAAGCCTTTTACTGCCTGAGCAGGATAGGGTATATGCCCCATAACACCATCAACAGAATTTAGGGTTTGCTTTTTTTAACACTTCACAGTTTCTTCCCTTTTGGTCTCTGACTAATCGGAAGCAAATTAGATTAAGGAATTAGACCACTATTCTTTTTCTATTCCCTTTCCTTCTCTGTTAACCAGTCTGAAGGTTCAATCCCTGTTAATTGTGGGGAACTTGAGTGGGACATTCCACTTACATTTTTATTAAAAAGACAGCGTAATAGATAACTTTTTTGTCCTGGCACTGGGTTGAGCACCTTTCTAGTACTGATGCAGTTATTTCTTGCAACAATCTTTTGACATAGACATTATTATTTCTAGTTTTCAATTTTGGAGAGTTTTTATGCCCCGTGCCACAGAGCAGAAAAGAAGCATTAGGATTCCTGTACCTATTCTAGGACTCCTTAAATGAAAGCAGTCCCAAAGGCAGCTGAACATTTTATCCTGGAACAGCAGAAATTTAATATCCAACCTAATTTCACTTCTACCTCTTATTGTGAAGATAACCACCATCAGCATTGTCCATTCTTAATTACTCTATACTTAATTATCCTTACTTCTGACTAAGAGTATCTATTAGTTCATCACTGTTCCTTCCATTTAAAAGTAGGGTTTAGTAGGCAGTGCTTTAAAAGATAACATCTAAATTAAAATCTGTAGCCTTTCAGCATTGTTGAAATGCTTATCTTAACTGGATATGAAGAGCTAGTTTTTAACTCTTAGAAAAACAAACTTTTCTCTAAATCCACAATTGAGTAGTCTTTATTGTATATATAGATAAAGTCTTAAAGAAGACGTTCTATAGTTCTTAATCTCCAAAAGTGAAGTCTTAAAAATAATCTTTCAATTTTGTTATAAAACCAGAATGTACATTGAACCAATGAACTAGTACACAGGAATATTTTGTGTCAACAGTTAAATCAGCACCATTGCTTAATTCAGCTTTCATTTTTTGCCCTTGAGTCTGACTGTGGTAACAGGTAGTGTTATACAAATGTATTAACATCCCCTTTGCTTTATAGCATTTGTATTTGCACACTTGATTGATTTGATTATACCTCACCAGACATCTGTTTAGCTCATCACTTTATCCCCAGCAACTAGGCCTGTATCTGGCCTGAAATACATGCATGATGAGCCTCAGCTTGAGCATAAGGCATCTCTCCACTTTAGCTTCAATAAGGGAGACAGTGAACCTTTGCTTTCTCTTTGCCCTCTTCTCTCTTTTTTTTTCCTCATTCTTGGAAATCTGGTATTAAAGTTTTTTTTCTGCTACCCCTGAGAGGGTATAAACTTTATTTTACTGTAGTCCACATCTGAATATTCACTGTTTTATATTTCTAAACTCATAAAAAAGAATACATTATGCAACAAAGGAAATTTTCAAGTTTCTATGTTTATTTGCTAACACTTTGAGAGAATTTACATCACGTTTAGTTATAGCTTTAAGGTGATCACTATATAAAAACAATAAAAGTTACATAAAAGGAATGGTATGGAAAGGCACTATATATAGTTAAAGATAATCTCTAGGCTAATACACTTTTGTGTGAGATTGGAGTTTATAAAATATTGTTAACCAGAGTATTTCACCATGAGGCAACTTAAAACGACCACCTTTCTTTATGCAAAATGTGAAGTTAAGTTTCTACCTGGAGATACAGAAGAACATCAATACTGATACCATGGTTTTTGACCATTAGGAGAGGCTAGCCTCCTGACCTTTAATGTTATTTTGGCTAGATAAATTAACCAAGTTCAAGTCTGAACTATATCCCTAGCTGAAATTTAAAGAACACCTATTTTAGGGGCCTCCCTGTGGCGCAAGGGGTTAAGCACCGCACCATGAAGTAATCCACAGCCTCTGCGGCACAAGTGTGATCCCCAGCTGGCCAGAGAGCAACCCACATAGCGAAGCCGACCTCTCCTGTCTCACCCGCTGCTCCCCTTAGCAGTGTATTTCAGTCAATCTGCCTGTTCTGTTCCCCACTCTGTCTCTGGTGAATCCTCTCACACACCCGCCCCCCAATCACTGGCCTGTACCCCAACTCTTGTATGCATAAATAAATCTTTTTTTTTAAAGAACACTTACCTTAGTTCTCTCCACTTACATTCATAAAATATTTTTACCTAGATCAAGCCTGCTTTGCCTATTTTGCTCTGACATTCTTGACCTTATTTCACATCTGTAGTCCATCTGAAAAAAATCTGCTCTAATAACTGACAGAAAGGGCATCTCATTTTGTTTTTAAATCCCATTTATCTTGTCATCAGTTTGCTCTCCTGAGTATATATGGTCCCCAGCAGCTGTTAGTCTTCTACCTTCTTTCCTCTTCCCTCATTGCTTCCTCTGCCTTCTTTTTCCCTCCTGCCTATCATAAACATTGAGAAGGTCCTCTTCAACCCTTTCTTCCTAGCTTATTTCTCAAGTGTGATCAGAAAAACTACAGAGTTCTTTACAGTAGTATCCTCCTATCAAACTGTCACTTCATTATGTGATTGAGTGGTCTAAAAGCCCAAGATTCTGAAGTAATCTCTCCCTGACATAACTGCCAGGAATAATCCCAGAGAAATGTTTAATTTTCAAGTAATTGAGACTTTATGCTAAAGAAAAATCATTTGAGACCTTTGGAAGAGAATTTTGAGGGAGATTCTCTAAAACTAAGTTGTTGACCAACAAAATGAAAATATTGAGAGAAGTTTAAGATTAATCAGTAAGTGAAAAGAATTTTGCCGGGAGGGGAAGCATAGAGATTCACAATTACGGATCATGTCCTTCTTGCCCTCTGGGATCTAAACCAATTGGAAAATAGCCTCAAAATCCAGATGGGGGGAAAGGTTTTTATCTTTACAGCCATAAGAATGGTTACCCTAGGGTTCCTGAATTGGAAAATTGACTGCTGTAATCAAATGTGAACCTCCTACTGCAGTCCCCTAAATTTAGATCTTGGAATTGCATTTTAGGTGAGTTAAGTCTATAAAGCAGGTATTTAATAAGCCAGAGAGATCTTATTCTAATCCAAACACCACTGAGTCAGGAGGCAGAGCCAAAGAGAAGTTTTCAGGCTAGCTCTTGAAGGCCAATTCTGCTCTTGGCTGGCTGTGTTTACCACCTAGAAAGAGCAGGAAAACAGCTGCTGTGCTGGAAAGACAAATAGGACCTACCATTTATAGCCGACTCTACCAAATTAAGGGAATAGAAGCAATAACCTAAAGTCCTCTCCCCTCTATTGAAATGTAATCAATGTGGATAAGCCATTTTAAAAACTCATTCCACTATAATATGACATTGCTTGGAAGCCTTTTTTCCTCCTTAATGACAGACATTTCTTATAAATAAAATCAGGTCTGATTGCTTTCTAGCTTATTTTTAAAACTTCCTATTTCTCTGTCGTTTTGAAATGTAACATTTCCCCTGAAATGAAATGAACTCAAGCATGCAACTGTTCATTTGATATGGAAGTCAATTTTATCAAATGCTATCTGTTTGCAGGTTGTAGGCCATAAAGAAGGTCTGGATGTTATGGAAAGAGCTGATCCTTTATTCCTTTTAATTGGACTTCCTACTATTCCTGTCATGCTAATTTTAGGCAAGATGATTCGCTGGGAGGACTATGTACTTAGACTATGGCGCAAATACTCAAATAAACTACAGATTTTGAATAGTATATTTCCAGGTAAGGCCCTGAATTATAATTGTAATGTGCATGCCCAATTAGTCTTGTAGAAGAATCCTAGCATGGGTTTTTAACTTAAAGATATTTTAGGGCCTCCCTAGTGGTGCAGAGGTTAAGTCTCAGCACTATGAAGCTATCAGCAGCCACTGTAGCACAAGTTTGATCACCCCACTGGGTAGCTAACCCACATGGTACAGAAGACCTCTCCTCTCTTGCCTGCTGCTCCCCTCAGCAGTGTATTTCAGTCAGTCTGCCTGTTCTCCCCACTCTGTCTCTGGTGAATCTTCTCACCCCCCCCCCCACCTCTGGCCTATACCCCAGCTCTTGTATGCATAAATATATATATATTTTAGCTATTCTGACTTATTAGCATTGATACTCTACGCTTTTTTTTCCCTCTAGGTATTGGTTGTCCTGTTCCTCGAATTCCAGCTGAGGCTAATCCTTTAGCAGATCATGTCTCTGCTACCCGAATTTTGTGTGGAGCCCTTGTCTTTCCTACTATTGCGACTATAGTTGGTAAACTGATGTTCAGTAGTGTTAACTCTAATTTACAAAGGACAATCTTGGTAAGATGGCTTTAATATTACTTTTTTTCAAGTGACTACACAAAAGATAATGAACTGCACATTTGTTTAATAAAGAAAAAATAATGGGACTACATAAATATTCATTCTGTGACTCCTGGGCCTTCAGCCTCTATTTGATCCCCACATCCAATAACAGTGAAGAGGCGTATACCCTGCAGTAGTTTTGTACTTCCTGAATATTGCTGTAGGTGATAGCTCTCCTGGAATATGTATGAATCATCACACCCATCCATTTTGCCAGCAAAATTATGGTGAAGAGCGTCTACGCTAGAGTCAGGATGTCTGCTTCAAATCCTATCACAAATAATGCCTTGCTGAGAATCTTAATTTCTTGACTTCTCTGTGTCTGTAGAATGGAGATAGTGATGGTAGCTACCACAGGATAATTGTGAGGATTACATGAGACATTTCATGGAAAGTACTAGCACATAGTAAGCACTATGTTGTTTGATATCATCATCATCATCATCATTATCCCTGTTTCTCCCCTCTGATGGCAGCCTGCACATACTACAGGAGCATTCTCCCTGCTATGTCAGAATGGCTGTAGAGCTGGAAGATTGCTTGAGGGGATAACAGGGAAGGTGCCTCAGTGAACCTCTGTTCCCAGTGGGTTCTCTCTCTTCCCCTAGTAAAGAAAACTTCAGTTGTAGTAATCGGAATTAGTTTAGCATGAAAGTCAATGGCTTTTGTTATCTTAAGTAAAATTGTATTTTTTATTGTTTCTCTAAATCTGTTAATTTCCCTTTTTATTTTAGGGTGGAATTGCTTTTGTTGCCATAAAAGGAGCATTCAAGGTTTACTTCAAACAGCAGCAATATTTACGTCAGGCACACCGCAAAATTCTAAATTATCCAGAGCAAGAAGAAGCATAAAACTGTGACTCTGGTTGTTCTGCAGTCCTCTCATCCTTATAAGTCTGTTGTGTTGTTTTGATTCCATCATTAATGCACAGTAGTGGAGATTTGTGATAAACTGCTGCTCTCATATTTTTAAGAAATATAATAAAGCACTTAGGGCAGGGGAAATCCTCTCAGTAATCACGGAACCTGAGGATGTGATTTGTTTTCATTGTTTTGTCTGTATTTCTTTTATGACAGTCATCTCCATTATCTTAGCATGGTAAACCTGGGTTTTGTTCATATTTTCTCCAGGCAGAAATGTAAAGATCAAACTGTGCAAGTATTTAAAAATGCACATACTGTTTTATTCAAATGCCTCTTTTGTACATGTTCATGTTAAGTGTTTTCTTAGAATCAGCAACTCAACTCAATGAAGGTACTATGAGGATTTTTCTCACTGGCATAATTTGATTAAATAGGAGTATATGTTCATATGAGGAAATGTAAATTAAATTAGTTATAATTAAATAACAAACCAAAAATGTATGTAAGCATTCAAATAATTATCTGAACAAATGCAATTTTGTTGTGTTTTTTTTTAACCCATGTGATGTCCTCCAAAATGTATAGGGTAAAATTCACAGGGCTTCCAGATCACTTTTTCACTATTAAATTTTATTTATATAATGTTGACATCTCATAGTTCATAATGCAATTTTGACTTATGTAGTCTTAATTACTGTTGGGGGGGGGGAAGAGTCATCATCCTTCCATCACGGGGGTTTTTAAATCCATATTTCTAGAAATTAGAGCTGCCAGTTTATAGTAGTTTGAACACAGAGAATGATTTGCAAAAAATCAATAAAGTTATTTTACTCTCCTCTTTCATTGATTCAGTTATTCAGGTATTTGTTGATCACCTCCTGTTTTGCCAGGCACTCTGCAGAGTGCTATGAAATACAATGGTGAGCAAAACAAATTTAGGTTCCTACTTTTACAGAGTTCATGGTCTAGTTTCAAAAGAGATAAAACCAGCAGTGAGTAAACCAAGGTGAGGCCTTGAGATCTTTGTTTTTTTTAACAGTAAGTGAGGAGTTAATTATGAAGACAAGAATTCTTGAATAAACATTGAGGTCATTGTTTTTGGTTTAAGTCTATTATTTTAAAAGAAAACCAATACTAACGTGTTTAGGCTTTAATTGTCTCGATGAGGCTAGCACCTTAATAATCACTATTTAACTAGTTTTATATTCATTTTTCAAAAGCATTTATTTATTTTAAGCTACTTTGAATAGTGGTCCTTTTAATGTTTAGCAGTCTGAAAGATCTTACAGCTGTTTCATTAATTAAAGTTAAATTTTTAAAAGATAGTTCCAAAAGCCCTAGTTTCTTGTTCACAGTATCTAATGCATGACAATGATGTTTCCCTTTACTGATAATAGGTCACTTCTGTTTAGGAGTATAGCAAATACAGATTGAGCTACGGTAGATTACAATTTAGTAATTTAAGAAAGGTACCTTTCTATAATACAAATGTCTTAATCTTGAGTTATAACATGAAGTTTATGTGTATGATTACTGAACATTCAAAGTTGTAATTATTTGAGGAGAAAGGGGTGATTTGACAGCAGGCCCTATTAAGAACACTGCTATAGTTCTGAAGGGGAAATACAAAATCTATGACTATATATTAAAACTTAGATGATATAGCTATAATTATAAAATACATTGGCTTTTCTTTAATTTTCAACATTAAAAGATGTTACATATTTCCTACATAATTTTGTTGTATAGAACAGCTTTTAGGCTGCCTTTACTAAAGTTATATAAGCACACAGCTCCCCATTACTACTTTAATGCCCAGGGTGAGAAGTAGTTGCCTGGGATTATTGACATGAGGGCTAGTGAAAGTCTAGGAAACTATTTCTTCAGGGGCAGGTGGGAGGGGTTTCTAGAGTTGCAGGGAGGGAACTGCAAGTGCCTGGGGACCAGAGTGGCCTCTAGCCCTGGAACTGAACACTTTTAAATCTAAAGAACCTCAGCTCAAGAAATAGCACGTGCCAGTCTCTTCACAATGGTGACCCAGGCTACCATGAAATAATAAAAAAAAGTACGGGCTGACTAAAGTTGGATGGACCTGGGTTCAACTCCTAATTCTGCTTTGAATTATTGTATGTGTAATCTTGGCTAAATTTCCATTCTTTCAGCTACAGTTTTCGTCATCTCTGAAATGTAATTAATAACTTTTCTCAGAAAACTCTAAGATTTAACTTAGAAAGGAACAGAGGCACTTTAGGCTCAAAATAGCCCCCCTAGTGCAGCGGTTGTTTCTCAATTGCTAGAGTCTGCTTGTGCTCCAGGAAAAGGAAATAAAGAGGCAAAAGAAAGGCATTGGGGGACAGAATAAAGGGATGCTGTAAACTGCTGGGACGGGTGGGCATATTTTGTGTTTTCCAGTTTATGTTCACATTGCTTTACTCTGTTATTTCGATAAACTTTAATGTTTTAAACCTCTTTTATAAAATTCAATGATGACTAATAGAATTCTTTGCAGAAGTTCATTTATCTCCAAAGTGGCTGAAAATATTGTTCATCATTACATGATTATCAAATGACTGTGAAGAATATAAAATTAAACTTAGTGACTTAATTAGTCACTGCCTTGCTAACTGTGCTGTAATTTTTTTAAAAGTCTTGTTTTTAATATAGCAAACTATCTCAATACTGGCTGAATTAGGCTAAATAAAGAATTTTTATGTTCTCTAGGTGTACTTTGTCTGTTGAACAACTCCCAAAACATAATTGACTAAATCTCTACCTACATAATTATTTCAAAATCATAGTTATCGGGCCTCCCTAGTAGAGCAGGGGTTAAAGTCTCAGCGCTATCAAGCTATTGCCAGCCACTGCAGCACGAATTTGATCCCCAGCCAGGGAGATCATGGCGCAGCAGACCTTTCCTGTCTCACCTGCTGCTCCCCTCAGTAGTGTATTTCAGTAGATCTGCCTGTTCTGCTCCCCACTCTGGTGAATCCTCTCACACCCTGCACCTCTGGCTTGTACCCCAGTTCTTTTTTTTTAAGATTTATTTTTGCATACAGGAGCTGGGGTACAGGCCAGAGGCACGGGGGTGGGTGGGGATTCACCAGAGACAGTGGGGACAGAAGATTCACCAGAGACAGTGGGGAACAGAACAGGCAGATTGACCAAAGTACACTGCTAAGGGGAGCAGTGGGCGAGACAGGAGAGGTCTGCTGTGCCATGTGGGTTGTTCCCTGGCTGGCCAGGAATCGAACTCGGGCTGGAGGGGCTGCAGATAGCTTCATAGGTTGCGTCTTAACCCTTGCGCCACCAGGGAGGCCCCTATACCCCAGTTCTTGTATGCATGAATTTTTAAATCATCGTTATCAAGATACTAGTGAGATTTTTCTTCTAGTAAAAAGTAATCTGCATTAAAAAAAAAACAAAAAACTTTGAAGCCTGGCAAGGTTAGGCTATCATTCTGGCCAACCCCATGTGGTTTAAGCATTTTATGGATAGCAGCCTACCAGGTTACTGTATGTCAACAACATATACTACTTTACCAGATTAGATGTTTGTTGAACAAGGCACTGTGCTAAATCTGGGGTATGGACCTTAGTCTTTTTTTTTCTTTATTGAGGTAACATTGGTTTATAATACTGTGTATGATTTAGGGAAAGAGGTTCACACCTTCTCAGATGTAACCACAGCACCCCAACAGACCTTAGTCTTAATGTCTTACCAACAAAAGAATGTAAGATCCATAAGGGGATAGATTTTTTTGTTTATTTTACCACTGTTTACTACTCTATTCTACAAATTAAGAGCATTTGGGTCACTGTGGAATACTTTGAACCCTTAGAAGAAGATAGGCCCTGCTTAACTATGGATTGTCCCTGTCAAAATGCGCCAGAAGCAATCTATAACAGGCACAGAGATAATAAACATTTATCTTTCAATGGTACATATTTTTCAATGTATTGATTTTGTACACCAAATATAAGCCATGCAAAAGTATAAATTTCAATGAATTTTTACAAAATGATTGTATGTGTCATATCAGTCAGGAGATAGAAATTGCACCAGTTATTTGAACAATGGAAATGTAAATGTGATACAAGGAATTGTTAACTAGTAGGAAGCAAATATTGAAAGGAGAAAAAGAATAAAAGAAAGTAGCAGGGGGCCTCCCTGATGGTGCAGTGGTTAAGAGGCAGCACTATGAAGCTATCTGCAGCCACTTCAGCACAGCACTGAGTTTGATCCCTGGCCAGGGAGCTACCCACATGGCACAGCAGACCTTTCCTGTTTTGCCTGTTGCTCCCCTCAGCAGTGTATTTCAGTCAATCTGCCTGTACCCCACCCTGTCTCTGGTGAATCTCACGCCCCCCATACCTCTGGCCTGTACCCTAGTTCTTATATACATAAATAAATACTAAAAAAAAAAAAAAGGGCCTCCCCGGTGGCGCAGCGGTTGAGCGCTGGGTTGCAAAGCTGCCTGTGGCCTCTGTGGCACCGGTTCGATCCCTGGCTGTTCCCCGGTCACCGGAGGAGGGTCCCACATGGCACGCAGACCTCTCCTGCTGCCCGCTGCTCCCCTCAGCAGTGTACTTCGGTCCTTCTGCTTGCTCTGTTCCCCGCTCTGGCTCTGGTGAATTCTCTCACCCTCCCACGCTTCTGACTGTACCCAGTGCTTGTATAAACAAACCAAAAAAACAACCAAACAAGTAAATAAATGAATAAAATACATGCCTCTTAAAAAAAAAAAAAAAAAGCAATAGCAAGCTACTGGAAACACTACAGCACCAGTTCGATTCCCAGCTGGCCAAGGAGCAACCTTCATGGCGCAACAGACCTTTCTTGTCTTGCCCACTGCTCCCCTCAGCAGTGTGTTTCAGTAGATATGCCTGTTCTGCTCCCTCCTCTTGTCTGTGGGGAATCTTCCCACCTATCCGCACCTCTGGTCTATACCCCAGTTCTTGTATGCATAAATAAATTAAAAAAAAATAGGGCCTCTCTGGTGACACAGTGGGTTAAGCGCAGCACTGTGAAGCTATCCACAGCCTCTGTAGCATGAGTTCAATCCCTGGATGGCCAGGGAGCAACCCACATGGCACAACAGACTTCTGTCTTGCCTGCTGCTCCCCTCAGCAGTGTATTTCAGTAGATCTGTCTGTTCTGCTGAATCCTCTTACTCCCCGCATCTCTGGCTTATACCCCAGTTTGTTTACACATAAATAAAATCATAAAAATAAACTTTAAAAAGAAAAAGTAAACACTGGAATGGCAAAGGGCATCTTCATATTCCTTCCACTAGTGTTGCCTTGACAAAGGGCTTTTACAAATTCTCCTCCTTGGAGAATTTCTCCCCTTCCTGGAACTCTGCCCAATTCCCTCTCAGGCCTCTCCTGCCAGAGCACACCAGGCCCACCATGACCTATGATGAGCGATACTTGGACTGCTATCCTTGGTCCTGAACCATCTTCATGAGTTAAGGCATAATTCACAATTTGACTGCAAATCAGAATGAGAAGGGAAGCTTGAAAAATGTACTTATTGCAAAGTCACACCCCCAGATAATGACTCAGTAGGTCTCCGCATTTTTTAAAAAGTAAGGTCTCAGATGAATCTGATGGTCAATTTGGAAATCACTCTACTAGGGCATATTTATTGCTAAGCCTATGCAGTAGACATTCTTGCTTTTTACCTCCCTGTTGGCATCCATTCCCTAATATTCTGGAAAACCCTGGTTCTTAGGAGCATCACTCTTCTCCACTGCCAGGTTTGGACAAGGCTAGCCCAGCTCCATTCAACCTATCCCAACTTTCTGATCATAAATATTGGATATGAGTTAACTCAATACGAGCCAACAATAGAGTTGGGAGGGATGAGATGAGGCCCTCATTATAATGGCACCAACCAAGAGAGATGGAGAGAGACCAGATCCAATAACCTTTTTGAGCCTCTGAATCGAGTGATCCTCAAGTCAGAAATTCTCCTGGACATTTCAGATAGGAGAGCTTAAGCCAGAGTGTATCTGTATTATTATCAAGAACATTAATGGTGAGTTGGATTTCTGCCAGTTGTGACCAACATTGACTACCATTTCTTAGGATGCTGCTTATTCTTAACCATCTCTCCTAAGATTGTGAACCAAGAAAGAGAAGAAGCAGTGTGAGGAGAGGGCTGGACCAGGGAGAGAACATCAGAAATTTCTCTCCCTGTGAGGGAAAAATAAGAATAACTCTAATTTGGACATTTTTAAAATTTTTTTTTTAAAGATTTAGTTATGTACACGAGAGTTGGGGTGCAGGCCAGAGGTCAAGGGGTGGGGTGAGAGGATTCACCAGAGACAAGAATGGGGAGCAGAACAGGCAGATCTATTGAAATACACTGCTAAGGGGAGCAGCAGGCGAGATAGGAGAGGTCTGTTGCGCCATGTGGGTCATCTCCCTGGCTGGGGATCGAACTCGTGCTGCAGAGGCTGCGGACAGCTTCATAGTGCTGAGACTTAACACTCTTGGCCACCAGGCAGGCCCTGTGCTGCGGACCAGCACAGCAATTGACGATGAGGCCGTCTCAGGGTTAAGAGACTGCACAGGGTGGTCAGGGATTCGGTTAAAGAAATGACAGACACACTTCAAGAAAGTGTAAATCTGAGTGCTCTTTATTTTAGTCAGTGGTCAGTATATATATGTTTTTTCTAAAGGCATAGGATCAGTGAACATCAAAGAAATTAGCTTGCTCATAGGTTTAGCTTATCATTGACAGGGCAGTGATTTATGTCCAAAATACATCTGGACCTAGCTGCATTCCTAAGTAGACGGGCTATTAACTCTTTATATTTTTGTTGTACTAACTACTACTACTATTACCTACTTATGTTTATTCCTAATTAATTGTCATGGGTGAATTTATGTTATAATGCAGTTAATATCAAAGGTACTAAAGTCAAGCACATAATAGAAAGATTATTAAACTAACAATTCTATTACAACACAGTGTTTAGTAATGTTTCATTTGCATTAGCCTAATTATTAAATTACGTATGTTTTTTAATTAGCAATCAATGACCAGAAAAAGGAAAGATTTTAGAGAGACAGTTGTAGCAGAATAAAGTTTGTGGGCCTTGAGAAAGCGAGATAAGGTTCCAGGTGGTCAGCATTTCTCTTAATCATCTTTGTGGCAGCTTCTGGTGGTCGTTATCTCTTGGCAGGCATTCGGCTTCTCTGCATCTTAGGGAGTTTGCTGCTCTCCCCCTGCGCGCATGGTTCCTTGCCCACGCCGGACCTCAGGGACCATGGCAACAGCCATTAGCCCTGAGGGTCACTGCAGGGGGAGGTGCAGCAGCCCTGGGCATTTTTAAATCATCAGGATAATTTGAAATCATACCAAGGATGAAACCATAAACAACCAGGGCCAAAGTTGATGTGACTGAAGGAGAGGAACATGGGTGAGCCCAGTGGGCCAGACAGGACCAATGTGAACACACCACCAGTACAATTGTCCTAGGCTGAGGGCCACCAACATGTTCACAGACTTACTTTTTTCTAATTTTCTATTTTGATTGATGAAAACAATGTCGCTTTCCTCTGTTCCTGAAATCTTCTGTTTATGCTACACCGTTTCCATGATTGGTCCTACTGCAGCTTTGTGTTTGACATTTCCAGTGTTTGTTCTCTATGAGGAGCTGGGGTGGTGGGAACCCCTCCATCAGCACACTGAGTTCAATGTTGGCTCCTTCCTATTGTATCAGGAGGATTCGACCCATAGCAAAAACACTGGGAGAGGGCTCGGGGTTGGAGGGAATAATCCATTGTGGTATAATTTCAGAAGATCATTTCTCCAAATAGGAGCTACACGTGGAATTGGGGAAGAATGACAGAAATGCCTGTAACCCTTACATGTGGTTTTGAGAGTATCACTGTCTGGCTAAGGTAGGAAGAAAGTTCTAATTAGTGGACACTGAAGTGGGTTAGTATTTACATTATGGGAGAAGGGAGAATTGCCTGGCAGAGGTTCTGGGACAGAGGTAATTAGACAGGAGGCAAGAGCCCAGATGAGAGACCTCTGGGGAGATCTGAAAGGCCAGGGTAAAACAGAAGTGGAAGCTATTTTTAGGGATGTGAGATCAGATTGCAGAGCAAGCAGATCTAGGCATCTAGAATGATCAGAAACAGTTTGAAAGCCGGTGAGTCCAAGCAAAAGGGTGTTAGGGTAAAGTAATGGCATTGGAATGACTGTCAAAGATGTGCAATTTTTAACAAATTCTAGGGGGTTATATGCCTCTGCACTATATTCAAAACCCAGGAGGAGGACCTATGTTTTTCCGACAAAGGTTGTGCTTCTACTGTGGTACAGTCATCAGATCATGAACATCATATTACACTGACCTTTAAAAATGTCGTAGCTGAAAGTCAGAAGGAAGGAGGGAGCACATGGTGGGTTCTGGGGACTGGTTTTGATTTGGCTCTTAGCCTGGAAAGTTGTTATAATGGAGCTCACCTTTGGTTATTTGCTAAATTGCACATTCGTGTGATTTGAACTTCTCTGCATATTATATTTCATAATTAAACAGCTTAAAAAAGCTCATCCAAGAGCTAACAGAGAAATGTTCCAAGTCACTGAGAGAGGATGGGAATCAGAGAGGAACGAGCAGCTCCTAGGAGGATGTTATTACATAGTCATTGGAAATAGTGTCTATGGAAAGTTTTTTTTTTAAGGATTTATTTATTTATGCATACAAGAACTGGGGTACAGGCCAGAGGTGTGGGAGGTGAGAGGATTCACCAGAGACAGAGTGGGGAACAGAACAGGCAGATTGACCGAAGTACACTGCTGAGGGGAGCAGCAGGCGAGGCAGGAGAGGTCTGCTGCGCCATGTGGGTAGCAACCTGGCTGGTCGGGGATTGAACTCATGCTGCAGAGGTTGCGGACAGCTTCATTGTGCTGTGCTTTAACCCCTTGCACTACCAGAGAGGCCCCCTATGGAAAGTTTTTTATTATGGGAGAATATAAATGAGAGATTAAGTAAGTAGTCTACATATATGTGTGGATATAAAATGACAAAAGTATATGTAGGGAGGGCCTCCCTGGTGGCGCAGTGGTTGAGCGCTGGGTTGCGAAGCTGCCCACGGCCTCTGCAGCACCAGTTCAGTCCCCAGCTGCTCCCCGGCAACCAGAGGAGGGTCCCGCATGGCACGCAGACCTCTCCTGCCGCCCGCTGCTCCCCTCAGCAGTGTACTTCACTCCTTCTGCCTGCTCTGCTCCCCGCTCTGACTCTGGTGAATTCTCTCACCCTCCAGTACTCCTGACTATACCCAGTACTTGTATAAATAAATAATAAATAAATAAATAAATAAATAAATAAATAAATAAATCTTTAAAAAAAAAAAAAAGTATATGTAGGGAAAGGAAAGCTCTCTCACCACACCCTCTTACCTTTACTCCCCAAAATGAATGGAAGTTGGGAGGGCTGTGCGTAGTTCCAGCACAATCCAGTGTCATGGTTAAAGGCACGCTTAAGACTTTGGTCCAGTCCCAGCTCTGCTGCTTACTAGTTAAGTCACTTGGGCAAACAGCTTAACCTCTTTGGAGATATTGTAATGCTGCTGGGAAATAGATTCTGGGCAAAACGTACAGTTTATTTAAAATTTTTCTAGCCTGACTGCATAGTTTATGGAGGTCCAATTTACCAGGCCAACTCCACCCCAAGATTAAGCAGATTTTCACAATCTATACATTTTCCTTAGTATGAAAAAGGCTGGAAGTGATTGTGAAGGGTTTGGAAACTCCTTGATACCCTGTTTCACTGCTGTCACCTCTTTGTTGTTTGTTTTATCTTCTAATGGTATTGCTTGATCCATGGGAGAAGTTGGGAAGGGTGAATTGAGGTGCATGCCATACCCTGGGACATTAAGATGTACCTTGCTGCAGCCTGCCTACCCAGCAACTTGTCCCACAAGCACCAGGGCAGAAGGACAGGGAACAAATCCCAGTGATCTGGATCCTACTTAGGGAGAAAAGCTTTGGAAATACTAGAAATCAAAACATTTTTTCTGGGGATGGGTTGGGTAAATCAGATTGAAGTGGTCAATTGTCTGGTGAAGGATGTAGACTAGTCCTTTGGTAGCAAACATAATATAGTACATACAGATGTTGATTTATAGCGCTGTATACCTGAAATCTAAATACTGCTATAAACTAATGTTACCACAATAAAACTTTTTGAAAAAAACATTCTTTTCTGGATAGGCCATCAGCATAGAAATACTGTGGACTTATATCTTTTTTTAAAAATTTCTTTATACAGGGGCCTCCCCGGTGGCGCAGCGGTTGAGTACTGGGTTGCGAAGCTGCCCGCAGCCTCTGCGGTGCTGGTTCGATCCCCGGCTGCTCCCCGGCCACCGGAGGAGGGTCCCGCATGGCGCGCAGACCTCTCCTGCCGCCCGCTGCTCCCCTCAGCAGTGTACCTCGGTCCTTCTGCCTGCTCTGCTCCCCGCTCTGGCTCTGGTGAATTCTCTCACCCTCCCATGCTTCTGACTGTGCCCAGTGCATGTATAAACAAAACAAACAAACAAACAAACAAATAAATAAAGCATGCCTCTATTAAAAAAAATAAAAATAAAAAAATAAAAATTTCTTTATACATACAAGAACAGGGGTATAGGGGCCTCGCTGGTGGGTGGGGCCTCACCTATACCCATCCCCTGCACCTCTGGCCTGTACCCCAGCTTTTAAGTAAATAAATCTTTGGGGGAAATAAAGGGGGTCTCCCTGGTGGCACAGGGGTTGAGGACAGTGCTATTAAGCTATTGCAAGCCACTGTAGCATGAGTTCCATCCCCAGCCCTCCAGGAAGCAACATAACCTGGCACAGCAGACCTCTCCTGCCTTGCCCCATGCTCCCCTCAGCAGTGTATATCAGTGGATCTGCCTGTTCTGCTCCCCATTCTGTCTCTGGTGAACCCTCTCACCCCCCACACCTCTGGCTTACACCCCAGTTCTTATATGCATAAATAAATAAATCTTAAAAAAAAGAACTGGGGTGTAGGTCAGAGGTGTGGGGGGTGAGAGGATTCACCAGAGACAGAGTGGGGAGCAGAACAAGCGGGTCTACTGAAATACATTGCTGAGGGGAGCAGTAAGTGAGACAGGAGGGTTCTGCTGCACCATGTGGTCTTAGCTCCCTGGCTGGGGATCAAACTTGTGCTGCAGTAGCTGGTGATGGCTTGATAGTGCTGAGACTTTAACCCCTGGGCCACCAGGGAGGCCCAGTGGACTTAAATCTTTAAAATTAAAAAGTTCCTCTCTCGACCTTGATAATTAACATGATCTGTGACAGCATTTTGTAAGAGAAAAACAATCCTGATGAGATTTAGCTGAGAAAAGTTCCCAGTATATCAGCCAATACCCGTTTCCTCACTCCATCCTAGGATGGAGAAACTCCATCAGAACATTAAAAGTATCCTCTAATGTAGGTCCCCTGCAAGTTGTTTTGGTCAGAACAGAGCAACTTCCCTGGAACTCAGGTTCTACAGCCAATCAGCTACAGAAATTGGGAGAAAACACTTCCCATTTTTAAGCCTGACTCTACTGTCAAATGAGTGGCTCATACCAGTTCAGGGTTTTCTGGTGACAAGAAATCAAAGTTCACTTAAACCTACCCGGCTTAAATGTATCTGATGAGAAGATGGAGCGTGATCACACAGAAGCCAAGCACAGGAAGTCAGGCATAGGAGGTTCTGGGCATAACAAAGGCATAACAGTTCCTCTGTCTCTCCTGGGAGCAGTGTGAGTGTATATTTTGGGTGGTTCCTGCATCTCATCGTGTTCCCTATTGCCCTTCACCTTCCACTTTGAGTGCCCAACAAAACTATGCCCCTCTCAATCTCTTAAATCAACTCCAGAAGAAGACCTTTGCTCGCTCATTTCATGCTTGTGAGGGCAAGGATACAGTAAGTTATAAAATCCTGGCTGGCCTAGGAATGGGGTGCTTGAGTGCAGCATCTACCCCTGCTCTGGTGGGTTGTGACTGCAGGTAGGTGGGGGCAGATGTGTCAAAAATGAGTCTGTTGGGGCAGACAATGAATTCCACCTTGTGCAGAAATAATTCTTTTCTGACAATGACCATATGACATAATTGTGAAACTGCTTTAGCAATCATCAGATGTAAATTTATTTTTTTAATTTTTTAAATATTTATTTATTTATGCATACAAGAATCGGCGTACAGGCCAGAGGTGTGGGGGTGTGTGTGTTTGAGAGGATTCACCAGAGACAGAGTGGGGAACAGAACAGGCAGATTGACTGAAATACACTGATGAGAGGAGCAGCAGGCGAGACAGCAGAGGTCTGCTGCGACATGTGGGTAACTCCCTGGCCGCTGGGGATGGAACTTGTGCTGCAGTAGTTGCACATAATTTCACAGTGCTGAGGCTTAACCCCGTGCGCCACCAGGGAGACCCAGATATAAATTTAAAGCTTTCTAATAATTAAGGAACTTAGAACAAAGAGTGGGGGTCAGGAAAAAACTTGAATGAGCTCCCAATGGCACAAAATAATACAGTGTAAGCAACAAAATTGATTATGATGGTGATATATTTTGCCCACATAAAATAAATATAAGTCCTCAGTAATATAAACAGTTAAATACATTTTAAAATGTGGAAAAGGGAAAACCTCTTCCTTATAGTAAAATTCTATACAATTAAATAAATATATAAAGAATGACTGAAACAGAAAAATCATCTCTTGACAACTACGACAGTAAAAATTATGGCATTAAAGAATCATTAATGGATGCAACAATTTGTGGGGAAATGTATAACAGAAACAGGCTGTGTACATAGCCTCAACATATATCTCAACAATATACTTATTAATTGCAAAGGGGAAAAGTGACTTCACAGTGGAGTTATCTGGAAGATGCCACCTTAATGAACAGTTCAACGTTAACGTCACCAGTAATGTGACGTGTCAGCATCACATGCCTCCTGATACCACGTAATGAGGACACAGCATCACTTATGTGATGTTCTTTCTAAAAATGCATAACCTGGGGCCTCCCTGGTGGTGCAGCGGTTGAGTGTTGGGCTGCGAAGCGGCCCGCAGCCTCTGCAGTGCCAGTTTGATCCCTGGCTGCCGGCGAGGGTCCCACATGGCGCGCAGACCTCTCCTGCCGCGCACACTGCTCCCCTCAGCAGTGTATTTTGTCAGTCTGCCTGTTCTGCTCCCCACTCTGGCTCCGGTGAATTCTCTAACCCTCCCGCGCTTTTGACTATACCCAGTGCTTGTTTGATTAAATAAATCTTTAAAAAAATAATAAAAATAAAAATGCATTACCTAAATTTAACTATGATGAAACACATAAATCAAACTTGAAAGCCATTATAATTCTACAAATTATTGGACACTGCTCTTCAAAAATCAGGTCAGTAGATCACTAATAGTACTGGATCAATACTAATTTTCTGGTTTTCATAATTGTCCTGTGGTTACAGATAATGTTAACATTTGGGGAAGCTGTATAAAGGGTATACAGGAATTCTTTATACTACTTGTACAATTTTATTTTTAAGCCTGATTTATGTCAAACTTCAAAATGACCAAGTTTAAAAAAGTAACGAGATTGGGCCTCCCTGGTGGCACAATACGTTAAGGTGCAACCTGTGAAGCTGTCCGCAGCCACTGCAGCGTGAGTTTGATCCCCGGCCAGGGAGCTACCCACATGGCACAGCGGACCTCTCCTGACTCATCCTCTGCTCCCCTCAGCAGAGTACTTCAGTCAATCTGCCTGTTCTATTCCCCACTCTGTCTCTGGTGAATCCTCTCACCTCCCGCCCCTGCACACCTCTGGCCTGTACCCCAGCTCTTGTATGCATAAATAAATAAATCTTAAAAAAAAAAAAGTAATGAGATTGCTCATTAGTACTGTCTCTCTCTCTCTCTCTCTCTCTCTCTCTCTCTCTCTCTCTCACACACACACACACACACACACACACATGAATCTACATAAAACATCTCAAAGAAAGCACAATTTTGTAATAGTGGTCATGACTAAGGTGAGAACACACACACAGGGTTAGAAGAAAGATTTTTTATGATATACATTTTTTGGTATTTTTTGAGGTTTTTAAAATATCATGCATGCATATCTTTAAAATATCACTGAACTACCAAAAACTTTTCATCTTGTAAATCTGAATTCCTTTCAACAACACTTACTGAGGCCAGATACATCCTTTTCAAGACACTCAGTCTTCTACTGTATCTGTCCTTATTTCTCTAAGTTAAGAACATAATAAACCACTGTGATTACATTTTCTCCCAAACCCATATTTGCATGGAAATTTAAAAGCAATAGACCAAGAAAGAGAAACAAATTTAAAAAAAAACAATTATGATTATTTGAAACTCTCTAGGTCACTTTCTGATTTCCACTCTGTTCCATGAATGCTTTAAAAGTGCCAAATGTGTAATTCAACTCTGCCATTAAAAAGCATGAGTTATTACTAAAATCATGTAAGATAGGGCCTCCCCTGGTGGCGCAGCGGTTGAGCGCTGGGCTGCGAAGCTGCCCGCAGCCTCTACAGAGCCGGTTCGATTCCTGCCCACTGGCGAGGGTCCCACATGGCGCGGAGACCTCTCCTGCCGTGCCTACTGCTCCCCTCAGCAGTGTACTTCGGTCCTTATGCCTGTTCTGCTTCCCGCTCTGGCTCTGGTGAATTCTCTCACCCTCCCGCGCTTCTGACTGTACCCAGTGCTGTATAAATAAATAAAATCTTTAAAAATAAAAAAATAAAATAAAAATAAAATCATGTAAGATATATTCAATCCCATGTTCCTTGCACCATTATTTACAATCATTAAGAGTTGACCACAATTTAAGTGTCCCTAGCAGGTGACTGGATAAACTTGGTATATAAACACACGGGACACCACTCAACTATACAAAATATGAAATCCTCTCCCTACAACCACATGGATGGACCTAGAGAGTACTATGTTTAGTGAAATAAGTCAGAAGGAGAAAGACATACACCATATGATTTCACTCATGTGTGGCACATAAAGAAACAAAATAAGCTAAAAATAAACTTTTAAACTACAAAAAGAAGACAAGAAGAGAATTAGCCTGCAGGCTGTGGTTTGCTGACATTTCCTATAGCTACATATGCCATATTAAGATATTCAAGTGTGGGGGCCTCCCTGGTGGTGCAAGGGGTTAACCACAGCACTGTGAAGCTATCCATAGGCACTGCAGCATGAGTTCAATCCCCGGCCAGCCAGGGAGCTACCCTATGGCTCAGCAGACCTGTCCTGTCTGACCTGCTGCTCACCTCAGCAGTGTATTTCAGTCAATCGACCTGTTCTGCTCCCCACTTTGTCTCTGATGAATCCTCTCACCCCCCACACCTCTGGCCCGTACCCCAGTTCTTCTGTGCATAAACAAATAAATCTTTTTTAAAAAGGATACTCAAGTGCTTTCTACTTCCTACTCATTAGATAATATTAAAATAATGCAACTGATAACGAGCAGTGTGTGCCTATTTCTACAATGTGAAAAGGTAGGTGTATTTGTAAACAAAATGATGGCAAAGAGCACAACCGATCTTGCCCTTTAGCAAAGTTGTGAAGGTATACTGTTGATGCTACTGCTCTTCTGTTTCCCTAAGTAAGGGAAAGTTGATTCTAATAATCCTTGCAAATTGATACAGGGAAAACAGTATTTGTCAGATAAATAGCTGCGTGCCAGAAATAAAGTTTCCTTAGTGTTCAGCAATGTCGGATAACTAGAATAAACAGATAATGTGAAAGTCTATCTCTTTTTGCTTTTAAACTCTTGCTGGAGGAAGTGAAGCCTTTTTGAGAGATGTTTTACCACAGTGTTAAAAATCTTAAAGTAGGGGCCTCCCCGGTGGCGCAGCGGTTGAGCGCTGGGTTGGGAAGCTTCCCGCAGCTTCTGCAGCGCCTGTTCGATCCCCGGCTGCTCCCCGGCCACCAGAGGAGGGTCCCACATGGCGCGAAGACCTCTCCTGCCGCCCGCTGCTCCCCTCAGCACTGTCCTTTGGTCCTTCTGCCTGCTCTGCTCCCTGCTCTGGTGAATTCTCTCACCCTCCCGCGCTTCTTACTGTACCCAATGCTTGTATAAATAAATAAATAAATAAATCTTAAATAAAAAAAAATCTTATAATGTGTAGAAATAAGACTCCAGCTATGACAGAACGAAGAAGTGGGCAAATCTTCTCCCCCCCCAAACAAATCTCTTGTTAAAAAATATCTAAACAAACCACTTAGTGCTCTGGAGGTCAAATGCAAACAACAAATTGAGTGGTTTATTCTTAAAAAACTGCTGCAACTTTGGGTAAGAACAAGAGGAATTTGCAACCTTCTAGGGCTGCTTCCATCCCACTACCAAGTTTGGTTGGTGCAATAGTTTTACAGGAGTTGGACACCTACTGGGTGGCAAGTAGGGCAAACATGATCTGAAATGGAGAATGAAAAAATCATGGTTGATAGCACTGTCAGTGAAAGTAGCAGCTTAGCAGAAATTAAATACTGAAAACCTGAAGCTCTGCTGACCTTAGGCTGTGGTCCCAGCTGAGCTGAGTAGTGGATAAGCCAGAGATTTACTAGCACGACTCTGGAAATGACAGAGCAACAATAAAAGGCCCAGGGCCTTCCTGGTGGCACAAGGGGTTAAGACGCAACCTATGAAGCTGTCTGCAGACACTGAAGCATGAGTTCGATTCCTGGCCAGGGAGTTACCCACGTGGCACAGCAGACCTTTCCTGGCTCACCTGCTGCTCCCCTCAGCAGTGTATTTCAGTCAATCTGCCTGTACTGTTTCCCACTCTGTCTCTGGTGAATCCTCTCACCCCCCCACACCTCTGGCCTGTACCACAGTTCTTGTATACATAAATAAATAAATCTATAAAAAAAGGAATAAAAAACTTTAATAGAGACATCAGCTGCTATACACACTGAGGAAGATGGATCCTGCAGATGAAGTGCAGGCAAGTTATTTAAACTAAACTAAAATAAAACAAACTAAAATAAGCCCTTGGGAGGAGAAATCAGCATCTCTAGGTGTTACAGATATTAAACATTCTTCAGCTTTCCAAAAAGAGAGAGAGAGAGAGAGATAGCAAAAAACAGGAAAGTATAGTTCACACAAAGGGAAAAAAGTTCTTAATAAAAACTAACTCTGAATGATCCTCAATGTTGATTTTAGCAGATAAAAATTTCAAAGCAGAGCCTCCCTCATGGCACAAGGGGTTAAGCACAGCATTATGAAGCAATCTGCAGCCACTGGCAGCACGAGTTTGATCCCCGGCCAGCCAGGAAGCAACCCACATGGCGAAGCAGACCACTCCTACCTCACCTGCTGCTCCCCTCAGCAGTGTATTTCAGTCAATCTGCCTGTTCTGTTCCCCACTCTGTCTCTGGTGAATCCTCTCACCCCCTGCATCTCTGGCCTGTACCCCAGCTCTTGTATGCATAAAGAAATATATCTTTAAAAAAATTTCAAAGCAACTATTTTGAATATGTTCAAAGAATCAAAGGAAACAGGTTAAAAAATTAAAAGAAAAACCTGACAACAATAACTCAGTAAATAGAGAATCTCAACAGAAAATATCAACTAGACTAAAACCAAACAAAGGGAAATTCTAGGGCTATGAAATAAAATAACCAAAATGAAAAATTCATTGGATAGGCTCAATAACAGATCTGAGAGCAGAGAAGGAAGGCTCAGCAAACATGACACTAGATCAATAGAAACTATCCAATCTGATGAACGCAGAGAAAAGAGTAAAGAAAAATGAATGGAGCCCCGAAGCCATAAGGGGCAACACCTAGCAAAGCAACTTATGTGCAATGAGGGTCCTGGAAAGAGAGAAGTACAAGAGACAGAACAAATACTTGAAGAAATAATAGCTCAAAATAGTTCAAATTTCAAGAAATACTCAAAAAAGTCCCAAGTAAGATAAACAGACACAAAAAATCCATACCTAGACAGATCATAGTCAGTTTGCTAAAAGACAAAATGAAGAGACAATACTGAAAGCAACAAAGGAAAATGACTCAGCATGCACAGAGAAGGCACAATACCATTAGTGATCAACATCTTGAGAAAGTGCTCGCTTCGGCAGCACATATACTAAAATTGCAACGATACAGAGAAGATTAGCATGGCCCCTGCGCAAGTGACATGCAAATTCGTGAAGCGTTCCATATTTTTGCTGGAAGGGATCATGCTCAGCGAAATAAGCCAAAAAGAAAAAGAAAAATACCGGATGGTCTCACTCATAGCAGGAATCTAGAAAACTTAAATAAGGGATCAGGAAAATGAATAACTATAAGAAAGTGAAAATCAAAATCAACAAAAAACTATGAACCAGAGACACTTTTAGGGGGGCGGGGACGGGAGGGGAGGGATTGGGGTCAGAATGGGGGGTCTGCAATTGTATGGGGGAATATAAAAATAAAATTTATTATTAAAAAAAAAAAACATCTTGAGAAACAAGGAGGCCAAAAGGCAGGAATGGCATAAAGAACTAAAAAAATTCAACAAAACAGGGGAGGGATGAAGACAAGGAACATAGTGATGGCTCACGGCAGGAGAACTATGGAGACTACAACAATGTAAAAAGAAATTCAATTAACGATAAATAAATAAATCAACAGATAGCTATAACAGAGTCAACAGGATCATACTTTATTTTTTTTAAATAATAAATTTTAGTTTTATATTCCCCCATACAATTGCAAACCCCCCATTCTGACCCCAATCCCTCCCCTCCCGCCCCCCAAAAAGTGTCTCTGGTTCATAGTTTTTTGTTGATTTTGATTTTCACTTTCTTATAGTTATTCATTTTCCTGGTCCCTTATTTAAGTTTTCTAGATTCCTGCTATGAGTGAGACCATCCGGTATTTTTCTTTTTCTTTTTGGCTTATTTCGCTGAGCATGATCCCTTCCAGCGCCATCCATGTTGCTGCAAATTGCATGTGTTTATCTTTTTTGAATACTGAGTAATATTCCATGGTATTTATGTACCACATCTTCTTGATCCAGTCATCTATTTTTGGGCATTTGAGCTGTTTCCAAAGCTTAGCTATTGTAAATAGTGCTGCTATAAACATAGGGGTGCAGGTGCTCTTTGGAATTGATGTTTCTGTGTCCTTTGGGTAAATACCTAGGAGTGGAACTGCTGGATCATATGGAAGCTCTATGTTTAGTAGGTCCAGAAATCTCCACACAGCTCTCCATAGTGGTTGGACCAGTTTGCTCTCCCACCAACAGTGCAGAAGAGTTCCTTTTTCTCCACAACCTCGCCAACATTTGCTGTTGCTAGTTTTTTTAATATGTGCCATTCTCACTGGTGTAAGATGGTATCTCATGGTAGTTTTGATTTGCATTTCCCTGATTACAAGTGATGTTGAACATTTTTTCATATGCCTGTTGGCCATTTGCATTTCCTCTTCAGAGAAGTTTCTTTTTAGCTCTTCTGCCCATTTTTTGACTGGATTATTTTCTTTGTTGTTGCTGAGTCTCATCAGCTCTTTGCAGATTTTTGTGATCAGTCCTTTATCATTAGTGTTGTGTGCAAAAATGTTCTCCCAGTTGGTGGGGTTTCTCTTTGTTTTTGTTATTGTCTCTTTTGCTGTGCAGAAGTTCTTTAATTTGATGTAGTCCCAGCTGTTTATCTTTGCCTTCACTATCACTGCTTTGGGTGATGTGTCTGTAAAGATGTCTTTGATATGCAAATCACATAGTGTTTCGCCTATATTTCCTTTATGTATTTTATGGTTTCAGGTCTTATGTCTAGTTCTTTAATCCATTTTGAGTTGATTTTTGTGTATGGTGTGAGGTAGTGGTCAAGCTTCATTCTTTTGCATGTAGCAACCCAGTTTTCCCAGCACCATTTATTGAACAAATTTTCTTTGCTCCATTGCATAGTCTTTGCTCCTTTGTCAAAGATTAGTTGACCATAAATCTGTGGGTTTATTTCTGGATTTTCTATTCGATTCCATTGGTCTGTATGTCTGTTCTTGTTCCAATACCATGCAGTTTTGATGATTATGGCTTTGTAGTAGAGTTTGAAGTCTGGGAGTGTGATGCCTCCATTTCCTTCTTTTTTTTTCAGTAGAGCTTTGGCTATTCGGGGTTTTTTGTGATTCCATATGAATTTCATCAATAATTGTTCTATTTCTTTGAAGAATGACATTGAAATTTTGATTGGAATAGCATTGAAACTGTATATTGCTTTTGGTAGGATGGCCATTTTAATAATGTTTATTCTTCCAATCCATGAGCAGGGGATGTCTTTCCATTTCTTTATGTCTTCTTCTATTTCTTTTAACAGTGTTTTGTAGTTTTCTTTGTATAGGTCCTTTACCTCTTTTGTTAGATTTATTCCCAAATATTTGATTTTTTTTCTTTCGATAATAAAAGGGATTTTTTTTTAATTTCTTCTTCAGATTTATTGTTTGTGTATAGGAAGGCTACTGACTTTTGCATGTTGATTTTGTATCCTGCCACTTTACTGAATTGATTGATGAGTTGAATTAGTTTTTCTGTGGAGTTTTTTGGGGTTCTCTATGTATATTATCATATCGTCTGCAAATAGTGATAGTTTGACTTCTTCTTTTCCTATTTGGATTCCTTGTATGTCTTTCTCTTGTCTTATTGCTCTGGCTAGGACTTCCAGTATTATATTGAAAAGCAGTGGTGAGAGTGGACATCCTTGTCTTGTTCCAGATCTTAATGGAATTGCTTTCAGCTTTTCACCATTGAGAATGATACTGGCTGTTGGCTTGTCATAGATGGCCTTTATGATGTTGAGGTATGTTCCTTGTATCCCAAGAATTTCAAGGGCTTTTATCATGAATGGGTGTTGCACTTTGTCGAAAGCTTTCTCAGCATCTATTGATATTATCATGTGGTTTTTATATTTCTTTTTGTTGATGTGTTGGATAACGTTGATTGATTTTCGGATGTTAAACCATCCTTGTGTCCCTGGAATGAATCCTACTTGGTCGTGGTGAATTATCTTATGGATACATTGTTGGATTCTGATAGCTAAAATTTTATTGAGGATTTTTGCATCAGTGTCCATTAGGGAGATTGGCCTGTAGTTTTCCTTTTTTGTGTTGTCCTTATTTGGTTTTGGTATTAGTGTAATGTTGGCTTCATAGAACGTGTTTGGTATTGACCCTTCCTTCTCAAATTTTTGGAAGAGTTTGTGAAGGATAGGCACTAATTCGTCTCTGAATGTTTGGTAGAATTCATTTGTAAATCCATCAGGTCCTGGGCTTTTGTTTTTGGGGAGGTTTTTGATTACCATTTCAATTTCGCTAATTGTAATTGGTCTGTTTAGGTGTTCTATTTCTTCTTTATCTAGCTTTGGGTGATTGTAGAGTTGTAGGAATTTGTCCATCTCCTCTAGATTGTTGAACTTGTTTCCATATAACTGTTCATAGTAGTTACTGATTATTCTTTTGATTTCTGCTGTGTCCATTGTGATTTCTCCTCTCTCATTTATGATCCTATTTATTTGCGCTTTCTCCCTTTTTTCCTTTGTGAGCCTGGCTAGGGGTTTGTCTATTTTATTGATTTTTTCAAAGAACCAGCTCTTGGTTTCATTGATCTTTTGGATTGTTTTTTTAGTTTCAATTTCATTTATTTCTGCTTTGGTTTTTATTATTTCTTTTCTTCTATTGGTTTTGGGGTTTTTTTGTTGTTCTTTTTCTAGATCTCTGAGCTTCGAGATTAGGTTGTTTCTTTGAGTTCTTTCTTGTTTTTTGATGTGAGCTTCTATTGCTATATATTTTCCTCTTATTACTGCTTTTGCTGCATCCCACACATTTAGGATATTGGTGTCATCCTTGTCATTCAATTCAAAGAATTTTTTAATTTCTTTGATCTCCTCGTTAGTCCAGTGGTCTTCCAGTAGTGCGGTTTTTAATCTCCATGAGGTAGGATAGTACCTTGCCTTCTTTTTATGGTTTATTTCTAGTTTGATGCCTTCATGGTCAGAAAAGATGGTTGGTATGATTTCAATCTTGGTGTATCTGTTGATGTTTGTCTTGTGCCCCAGTATGTGATCGATCCTGGAGAATGATCCGTGTGCGCTTGAGAAAAATGTGTACTCCGTTTTTTTCGGGTTTAGTGTTCTATAGATGTCTGTTAAGCCCAAATGCTCTAGGTCTTTATTTAGAGCTTTAGTTTCTTTACTTATTTTTTTGTCTTGTTGATCTATCCATTGTTGATAGTGGTGTGTTGAAGTCTCCCACTACGTATGTGTTTTCTCTGATGTCTGTTTTCAGAGAGGACAATAGTTGTCTGATATATTTTGGTGCTCCTTCGTTTGGTGAGTATATGTTAATGAGTGTTATTTCTTCTTGAAGTATTGTCCCCTTGATCATAATGTAGTGACCATTGGGGTCTCTTTTTATTTTTTTGAGTTTGAAGTCTGCTTTATCTGATATAAGTATAGCTGTTCCTGCTTTCTTTTTTGGTCCATTCACTTGTAGGATTGCTTTCCATCCTTTAACTTTGAGCCTATTTTTATCTTTTGTAGCTAAATGTGTTTCCTGGAGACAGCAAAAGGTTGGGATTTGTTTCTTAATCCAGGATGCAACTCTGTGTCTTTTTATTGAAGAGTTTAGTCCATTTACATTTAGAGTTAATATTGATATGTTAGCATCTGTATTTGCCATTGTGTTTGTCTTTCCTTTGATTTTATTTATTTATTCTTTTAATAACTTTTTTTTTTGGTCTTCTTTCGTTGTTATTCATCCCTCTGAGGTTCTGGCTTTAGGATTCCTTGTAGTATTTTTTGGAGTGGGGGTTTAGTCGTAATGAAATTCCGTAGTTTCTGTTTGTCTGGGAAGGTCCTTATTCTTTCTTCATAGAGGAAGGAGAGCTTTGCGGGATAGAGTATTCTTGGTTGGCATCTGTTTTCTTGGAGTCTGTTGACTATGTCCCTCCACTCTCTCCTTGCCCGTAGTGTTTCTTCAGAGAAGTCTAATGTCAGCCTGATTGGTTTTACTTTGAATGTTATCTGTTTTTTCCCTCTTGTCAGCTTCATTATTTTTTCCTTGTCCTGGATTCTTGGGAGCTTTGCTATTATGTGTCTTGCTGTATTTTTCCTTTCGTCTTGGAAGTTTGGTGTTCTTCTTGCTTCTTGTATATCAATTTTCAGCTCCTTCTTCGCATTTGGGAAGTTCTCTTCTATTATCTCCTGGAATATTTTATCTGTTCCTACATCTCTCTCCTCTCCTTCTGGAATTCCTATTAACTCTTATATTTCCTTTCCTCATGGAGTCAGATAGTTCCCGAAGTCTTTCTTCGTTCTTTTTCCTTCGTATTTCTCTTTCCTTTTCTGTTTTGGTTCTTTTTATTTCTGTGTCTTCAAGATTACTTATTCGTTCTTCCATTTCATCTATTCTGCTTTCATTGCTTTTCCCAGAGTTCTTTAGTTCCTCCATTAATTCTTTGATCTCCTGCATTTCTTTTACTTCCCTCTTTAGGGACTCAATTTCATTCTTCTGACCATTGTTTTCCCTCTTTAGGGACTCAATTTCCTTCTTCTGATCATTGTTTTCCTTTATGACTTCTGTCACTTTTTTAATCATGGCAATTTTAAATTCTTTTTCTGGAAGGCTCAGAAGTTCTTCCAAGTTACTGTCGTTGCAATCTGGGGGGTGGTTTTCTTTTTGTGGTGTGCTTCTTTCCTGAGGAGTTGTTAGGTTGCGTGTGGTTCTTCTACTCCCTACTGTCTGTTTTCTAATTTGTCGTATGCATTGGGACACTGTGTTGCTCGGACTGGCCGGCATCTTGGGTGAACTTCTCCGCTCCCCTCTGGCTCCTCCAGGAGCCATCTCTGGCTTCTGGGGGAGCTTTCTGCTGGTTTTAGGCAGTCTTTACTGAAGAAATGTCCCTGATCTAAAATGGTGAAGCAGGACGCAGTCCCTGAGCATCCGGTCTCAGGCACACTCTTCTGCGTGCCCGCGGGTGCCTTCTCCCTCTGTGGGCTCAGACTGCTGGTTGGAAGGGGCCTGGCGTGGGCTAACTTCCCAGCTGGCCACTGTCTCCTCCGGGAGCCTTCTGCCCTTTTCAAGCAGTCTTAAGAAATTTCCCTGTTCTATGGGGTGTTAGTGACTTTTTTTTCCCCTGGTCGCTAGGTGGGCACCAGAGATCTCTCCTATTGTCCTTGGGGGGGGGGGCTGTTTTTCGCCCCCCCCCCCGAACCCGTGGGACAGGGAACAGAGCGGGAATGGTAGAGTAAACCTCAACGGCTTTGGAGTGCTGTGTCTGCCTTGTGCCCCACCGTCGTGGAGAACCCACGCCCCGAATTTCGTGCCCCGGGTCTCAGTTCCAAAGCCCTCAGGTCCAGGACGCGGGCTGTAGCCCAGTTCAGTGGCGCGGGAAGGGCACCTTTTGCACCCGCTCCCGTGCCTGGGCGCCTGTTTCCTGCTTACTCAGGGAGGGACTTTCACCCCAGTGAGGGCCTCCGCGCGTCTCCCCGCAAGCCTAGGTCACAGGCGCGGGACCTGGGCAGCCGCGATCCTGATCCGCGTTTGCTTTTCAAGCGCGCCAAGCGCGCCGCTTTTCCACGCAAGCTTACCGGCAGCCCAGGGCTGAGTGCAGGTCTCCTCCAGAGTCTCTTTGTTCTCCAGTGGCGCCTGAAGCCGTTCGCTCACTGCCGCGGCGAATCCTGCAGGGTTCTCCACAGCTCCCGTTCACGGGGTGTGGTGGCTGCAATAGTTCCTTTCCACTCACAGTCCCGCTTGCTGCGTCGTTTGTTCTTGTTGGTCGTTTTAGTTTGTTGTTTTCCTCCTCTCTGCCGGTCGGAGAGTGCCGCCTCTGTGGGCGGGGGAGGGGAGCAGGGTTCTGTGCTTCCCTCCCTTCTAGTCCTCTTTTATGGCCACTTTCTTCTTCAGGCAGTTTGCTGGAGTCACCCGTTTATCTTCCGTGTCCCAGTTCTCACTGGGACCTGCCGCTTTCCCTCCCTATTAACTTTTTTTAATGGGAGATCTTACTCGCAGCGTCTCCTCGCCGCCATGTTGCTCCGCCCCCTCCAGGATCATACATGAAACAAAAGAAAAATATATCCAAATAGAAAAAATCTGAGCTAATTTGTTGCTAGTACATCTGCCTTTCAAGAAATTCTAAAATAAATACACCAGGCTGACAGAAAATAACATACACAGTAACTTGAATCCACAAGAAGAAATCAAGAGCTCTCAAAATGTTAATATATAGGCAAATTTAAAGAGAATTACTTCTTTATTTGTCTCTTAATTTCTTATAAAAATAAAATTGGGGCCTCCCTGGTGGTGTAGGGGTTAAAGTCTCAGAACTATCAAGCTATCACCAGCCACTGTGGCATGAGTTCGATTCCCGGCCAGGGAGCTAGCTTATCCACATGGTGCAGCAGACCTCTCCTGTCTGGCCTGCTGCTTCCCTCAGGAGTGTATTTCAGTAGATCCACCTGTTCTGCTCCCCATTCTATCTCTGGTGAATCCTTTCATGACCCTCCCCCAACATCTCTGGCCTGCACCCCAGTTTTTGTATGCATAAATAAATCTTAAAAAAAAAAAGAGGGGGCCTCCCTGGTGGCCCAAGGGTTTAGCATTTAGCACAGCACTGTGAAGCTATCTGCAGCCTCTGCAGCACAATTTAGAACCCTGGCCAGCCAGGGAACTGCCCACATGGTGCAGCAGACCTCTCCTGTCTCACCCGCTGCTCCCCTCAGCAGTGTATTTCAGCATATCTGCCTGTTCTGCTCTTCACTCTCTCTGGTGGATACTCTCACCCCCTGCACCTCTGGCCTGTTCCCCAGTTCTTGTGTGCATAAATAAATGGGCCTTTAGAGGGAAAAAAAGGGTAGAAATAAAAATGTATAATATAAACCACTGAATTGTACAATTTAAACATGCAAACTTTATGGGACACAAACTATATTTGAATGAAACTTCAAATACAAGTACCTGAATCACTTATTTTCCTCTAATCTGTATGTACTGGTTCTGCAGATAGAAAGCATTTTACAGCAACACCATATAATAGAAAATTCCTCCATTAGTCATCACCAGCAGAAGAATAGTACTTTTATTTAATGGGGAAAAACCTCAACACATACCCAGTTAATAAAATTAGAAATGTAAAAGGAAAAGATCCAAAAGCACAAAAATCCTTTGACATATTGTATTCTCTCTCTACAGAAATATCATGTAAAACTAAGCATCCTGCTTATGCATAGCTCTAATTTGGTGCTCTGTTTTTTATTTTAAGTAAGTGCCTGTTCTGTGCTTTGGAAGCTGTAGGTAGTAGAGGGGTATTACAGATTTATTCCATTTACTAATATTTTCAAATGAAATAACTTTTTTATTTTCTTCTTAGAGCTTTTAGCTCTTTAAAAGAATTTCATAGGGCCTCCCCGGTGGTGCAGCGGTTGAGCGCTGGGTTGCGAAGCTGCCCGCAGCCTCCACGCCACCAATTCGAGCCACCAATTCGATCCCCGGCTGCTCCCCGGCCACCTGAGGAGTGTCCCGCATGGCGCGCAGACCTCTCCTGCCGCCCGCTGCTCCCCTCAGCAGTGTGCTTCGGTCCTTCTGCCTGCTCTGCTCCCCGCTCTGGCTCTGGTGAATTCTCTCACCCTCCCGCGCTTCTGACTGTACCCAGTGTTTATATGAATAAATAAATAAATAAATCTTTAAAAAATAATAATAAAAAATAAAAGAATTTCATAGGCCAAATTTTCTCTGTTATTAATGGGCCATAGCTAAACTATTGTCTATCTAAGTTCATATACACCTCCTATTCCTTTGATTTGGAAGGGGTGTTTTGGGGTTTTTTGAGGGGGTATTTTTTAAATCACAGATAATTTACCACCTCTTCATTTCTTATAACCCTGGTGATTAACACCTTTTGTAGGTGAATATGAAATAAAAGTAGATAGTCATGTAGTTGTAACTGATATTATATTATTCCTAAAGCATTCTCCACAGCCTTTTCTTTTGAATATATAGAACACAATAAAACTAATCTTAAGAAGAAAAAATTCAAGAAATATAAAAATTCATAAATGAAAAATTTTAACACTATTACGGAGTTCATAACACATATAGATGTAATATATATGACAATAACAGCACAATGGAGGGGAAGGAAACTGAGCTTGTCAGAAAGTTTCTATATTTTACCAGAATCAAGTCAGTATTCATTTGAAGTAGGTTGTGGTATATTAAGATATGCACTATAGTCCTTGGCACCAATCACATTTGGGCAAGAGAATTCTTTATGGATGTTTGGCCGCATCCCTGACTCTTCTTACTAAAAGCACACCCCTACACTCCTTTGTGGCAAGTAAACATGTCTCCAGACATTTTCAAATACCTCAGTATGTGTAGGGGGAGTGGAGAAGGAGCAGCAAAAATCATCCCTAGTGGAAAACCACTGCCCTAAGGCAACCACTGAGCAAAGAAAGCTCAAATTAACAGAGAAGAAAACCAAGAAAAAGATTAGAATGCTACCCTAAAAATATTTTTTACACAAAAGAAAGCTGAAGTGAACAGAGGAACAAAAAAAAAGACATGATATATACAGAAAACAAGTTATAAAGCAGCTAATGATAAATGCAGCCATATTAATAAATATATTAAATATGACTAGACTACGGCCTCCCCAGTGGCGCAGTGGTTGAGCGCTGGTTTGCGAAGCTGCCCAAAGCCTCTGCGGCACCAGTTCGATCCCCGGCTGCTTCCCAGCCACTGGAGGAGGGTACCACATGGCGCGAAGACCTCTCCTGCCGCCTGCTGCTCCCCTCAGCAGTGTATTTCAGTCCTTCTGCCTGCTCTGCTCCCAGCTCTGGCTCTGGTGAATTCTCTCACCCTCCCGCGCTTCTGACTGTACCCAGTGCTTGTATAAATAAATAAATAAATCTTTAATAAATAAATATGAATAGACTAAATACTCCAATTAAAGGATAGAAATGGTCATATTGGACTAAAAAGTATGATCCAACTATCCACTGTATACAAGAGACACATCAGATTCAGACACAAATGATCTGGAAGTAAAAGGATGGAAAAAGATGTTCTATGCACACAATATCCAAAAGACGGCCAAGTGACTATCAGTATCAGACAAAAGAGATTTCAAGAGAAGAAATATGAGAAACACAAAGGGATATTTCATAATAATAAAAGGGTACAGTATATCAAGACAATATAACAATTATAACTGTATATGTATGAATAATAGAGATTCAAAATATATAAAGAAAAAGCTGACAGAACTGAAATGAGAAACAGAACAGACATCAACAAGGATATATGCCCCTTACTTTGACCTGACAATTACAGAATACTCCATCCAAAAACAGCAGGATATATAAATATATAGACAGCACACTTGGAATATTCTTCAGCAGAAAAACAACAAGATGAAAAAATAAAATCTCAATAGATATCAAATATCAAAGGGTTGAAATCATACTAAGTATGTTTTCTTATTACAATGGAATTAAATTAGAAATCAAAAATAGTAGGAAATGTATGAATTTTGCAAATTTATTGAAATTAAACAACAAAAGCTTCAATAACTCATGGGCCAAAGAAGACATCGCAAGAGAAGAGTTTTCCAAAGGGTCCCTGTATCTATAACTGTCTTGGCATCTCAGCAGAATGAAGTCTGACTTGCCGCCTGACCAGTGAACAGCTGATCCAGGCTTCCCTGGATCACTGGGGTCGGCCTCAGCGCAAAGATCAGCTCCTTGAACCTTCACATCATTCTTCCTTTGCAGATGAGAGGAAATGAGTTCTGAGAGCCCTCTCTACTAACAGTCAAGTTTTAATAGGTTAAGTGAAAATACTGGAACGAGATTGTTTCTCCTCCTATTCCTATCCCCTGATGATGGACTTATTAATGATATACAAAAATCCATGTCAGGAGCTTGGAAACCTCTGCTCTCCATAAAAGGTCAGGGGTGTTTTTACCCCAAGGAGAAAGTTAGAGATGACAAAAAAGAATATATCATATTTAATGAAATATTTCAATTTGCAAGTGATAATATTATTCCATTAGAGTCTATCACTCAAAATGTCTCACATCAGAGAATGAATTATTATTTAACTAGTTGTTTGAACTCTCCTTCAGAAACTCTCCTTCAGAAGGACCTATTCATAATACATCACACTATTCTCAAACTGAGAATGTGGGTCATCTGGCATTTTCTTTGCCCTGCTTTTCACTGCAACTATTTCTCAAAGTCAGTACATGAAGAATCGGCACATTTTCGTCTTGGTTATAGTCCCCATACAATTCCCACCCCCCCTGGTTTTTTTTTTTTTTTTTTACTGTACATATTTTTTTTTATAAATTTTATTGTTATATTCCCCATACAATTGCAGCCCCCCCATTCTGACCCCAATCCCTCCCCTCCCGCCCCCACCCCCCTAAAAGTGTCTCTTGTTCATAGTTTTTTGTTGATTTTGATTTTCACTTTCTTATAGTTATTCATTTTCCTGGTCCCTTATTTAAGTTTTCTAGATTCCTGCTATGAGTGAGACCATCCGGTATTTTTCTTTTTCTTTTTGGCTTATTTCGCTGAGCATGATCCCTTCCAGCGCCATCCATGTTGCAGCAAATTGCATGTGTTTATCTTTTTTGAATGCTGAGTAATATTCCATGGTATATATGTACCACATCTTCTTGATCCAGTCATCTATTTTTGGGCATTTGGGTTGTTTCCAAAGCTTAGCTATTGTAAACAGTGCTGCTATAAACATAGAGGTGCAGGTGTTCTTTGGAATTGATGTTTCTGTGTCCTTTGGGTAAATACCTAGGAGTGGAATTGCTGGATCATATGGAAGCTCTATGTTTAGTAGGTCCAGAAATCTCCACACAGCTTTCCACAGTGGTTGGACCAGTTTGCACTCCCACCAACAGTGCAGAAGAGTTCCTTTTTCTCCACAACCTCGCCAACATTTGTTGTTGCTAGTTTTTTTAATATGTGCCATTCTCACTGGTGTAAGATGGTATCTCATGGTAGTTTTGATTTGCATTTCCCTGATGACAAGTGATGTTGAACATTTTTTCATATGCCTGTTGGCCATTTGCATTTCCTCTTCAGAGAAGTTTCTTTTAAGCTCTTCTGCCCATTTTTTGACTGGATTATTTTCTTTGTTGTTGTTGAGTCTCATCAGCTCTTTGCAGATTTTTGTGATCAGTCCTTTATCATTAGTGTTGGGTGCAAAAATGTTCTCCCAGTTGGTGGGGTTTCTCTTTGTTTTTGTTATTGTCTCTTTTGCTGTGCAAAAGCTCTTTAATTTGATGTAGTCCCAGCTGTTTATCTTTGCCTTCACTATCACTGCTTTGGGTGATGTGTCTGTAAAGATGTCTTTGATGTGCAAATCACGTAGTGTTTCGCCTATATTTCCTTCTATATATTTTATGGTTTCAGGTCTTAGGTCTAGTTCTTTAATCCATTTTGAGTTGATTTTTGTGTATGGTGTGAGGTGGCGGTCAAGCTTCATTCTTTTGCATGTAGCGACCCAGTTTTCCCAGCACCATTTATTGAACAAACTTTCTTTGCTCCAATGCATATTCTTTGCTCCTTTGTCAAAGATTAGTTGACCATAAATCTGTGGGTTTATTTCTGGATTTTCTATTCGATTCCATTGGTCTGTATGTCTGTTCTTGTTCCAATACCATGCAGTTTTGATGATTATGGCTTTGTAGTATAGTTTGAAGTCTGGGAGTGTGATGCCTCCATTCCCTTCTTTTTTTTTCAGGAGAGCTTTGGCTATTCGGGGTTTTTTGTGATTCCATATGAATTTCATCAATAATTGTTCTATTTCTTTGAAGAATGACATTGAAATTTTGATTGGAATAGCATTGAATCTGTATATTGCTTTTGGAAGGATGGCCATTTTAATAATGTTTATTCTTCCAATCCATGAGCAGGGGATGTCTCTCCATTTCTTTGTGTCTTCTTCTATTTCTTTTAACAGTGTTTTATAGTTTTCTTTGTATAGGTCCTTTACCTCTTTTGTTAGATTTATTCCCAAATATTTGATTTTTTTTGTTTCAATAACAAAAGGGATGGTCTTTTTGATTTCTTCTTCTTCAGATTTATTGTTTGTGTATAGGAAGGCTACTGACTTTTGCGTGTTGATTTTGTATCCTGCCACTTTACTGAACTGATTGATGAGTTGAATTAGCTTTTCTGTGGAGTTTTTGGGGTTCTCTATGTATAATATCATATCGTCTGCAAATAGTGATAGTTTGACTTCTTCTTTTCCTATTTGGATTCCTTGGATGTTTTTTTCTTGTCTTATTGCCCTGGCTAGGACTTCCAGTATTATATTGAAAAGCAATGGTGAGAGTGGACATCCTTGTCTTGTTCCAGATCTTAATGGAATTGCTTTCAGCTTTTCACCATTGAGAATGATACTGGCTGTTGGCTTGTCATAGATGGCCTTTATGATGTTGAGGTATGTTCCTTGTATCCCAAGAATTTCAAGGGCTTTTATCATGAATGGGTGTTGCACTTTGTCGAAAGCTTTCTCAGCATCTATTGATATTATCATGTGGTTTTTATATTTCTTTTTGTTGATGTGTTGGATAACGTTGATTGATTTTCGGATGTTAAACCATCCTTGTGTCCCTGGAATGAATCCTACTTGGTCGTGGTGAATTATCTTATGGATACATTGTTGGATTCTGATAGCTAAAATTTTATTGAGGATTTTTGCATCAGTGTTCATTAGGGAGATTGGCCTGTAGTTTTCCTTTTTTGTGTTGTCCTTGTTCGGTTTTGGTATTAGTGTAATGTTGGCTTCATAAAACGTGTTTGGTATTGTCCCTTCCTTCTCAATTTTATGGAAGAGTTGGTGAAGGATAGGCACTAATTCGTCTCTGAATGTTTGGTAGAATTCATTTGTAAATCCATCAGGTCCTGGGCTTTTGTTTTTGGGGAGGTTTTTGATTACCATTTCAATTTCGCTAATTGTAATTGGTCTGTTTAGGTGTTCTATTTCTTCTTTATCTAGCTTTGGGTGATTGTAGAGTTGTAGGAATTTGTCCATCTCCTCTAGATTGTTAAACTTGTTTCCATATAACTGTTCATAGTAGTTACTGATTATTCTTTTGATTTCTGCTGTGTCCGTTGTGATTTCTCCTCTTTCATTGATGATCCTGTTTATTTGTGCTTTCTCCCTTTTTTCCTTTGTGAGCCTGGCTAGGGGTTTGTCTATTTTATTGATTTTTTCAAAGAACCAGCTCTTGGTTTCATTGATCTTTTGGATTGTTTTTTTAGTTTCAATTTCATTTATTTCTCCTTTGGTTTTTATTATTTCTTTTCTTCTACTGGTTTTGGGGTTTTTTTGTTGTTCTTTTTCTAGATCTTTGAGCTTCGAGATTAGGTTGTTTCTTTGCGTTCTTTCTTGTTTCTTGATGTGAGCTTCTATTGCTATATATTTTCCTCTTATTACTGCTTTTGCTGCATCCCATACATTTAGGATATTGGTGTCCTCCTTGTCGTTCAATTCAAAAAATTTTTTAATTTCTTCTTTGATCTCCTCATTAGTCCAATGGTCTTCCAGTAGTGTGGTTTTTAATCTCCATGAGGTAGAAAGTTCCTTGCCTTCTTTTTATGGTTTATTTCTAGTTTGATGCCTTCATGGTCAGAAAAGATGGTTGATATGATTTCAATCTTGGTGTATCTGTTGATGTTTGTCTTGTGCCCCAGTATGTGATCGATCCTGGAGAATGATCCGTGTGCGCTTGAGAAAAATGTGTACTCCTTTTTTTTGGGGTTTAGTGTTCTATAGATGTCTGTTAAGCCCAAATGCTCTAGGTCTTTATTTAGAGCTTTGGTTTCTTTACTTATTTTTTGTCTTGTTGATCTATCCATTGTTGATAGTGGTGTGTTGAAGTCTCCCACTACGTATGTGTTTTCTCTGATGTCTGTTTTCAGAGAGGACAACAGTTGTCTGATATATTTTGGTGCTCCTTCGTTTGGTGAGTATATGTTAATGAGTGTTATTTCTTCTTGAAGTATTGTCCCCTTGATCATAATGTAGTGACCATTGGGGTCTCTTTTTATCTTTTTGAGTTTGAAATCTGTTTTATCTGATATAAGTATAGCTGTTCCTGCTTTCTTTTTTGGTCCATTTGCTTGTAGGATTGTTTTCCATCCTTTAACTTTGAGCCTATTTTTATCTTTTGTAGCTAAATGTATTTCCTGGATGCAGCAAAAGGTTGGGTTTTGTTTCTTAATCCAGGCTGCAACTCTGTGTCTTTTTATTGAAGAGTTTAGTCCATTTACATTTAGAGTTAATATTGATATGTTAACATCTGTATTTGCCATTGTGTTTGTCTTTCCTTTGATTTTATTTATTTATTCTTTTAATAACTTTTTTTTTTTTTTGGCCTTCTTTCATTGTTATTTGTCCCTCTGAGGTTCTGGCTTTAGGACTCCTTGTAGTATTTTTTGGAGTGGGGGTTTAGTTGCAATGAAATTCCGGAGTTTCTGTTTGTCTGGGAAGGTCCATATTCTTTCTTCAAAGAGGAAGGAGAGCTTTGCGGGATAGAGTATTCTTGGTTGGCATCTGTTTTCTTGGAGTCTGTTGACTATGTCCCTCCACTCTCTCCTTGCCCGTAGTGTTTCTTCGGAGAAGTCTGATGTCAGCCTGATTGGTTTTCCTTTGAAAGTTATCTGTTTCTTCCCTCTTGCCAGCTTCATTATTTTTTCCTTGTCCTGGATTCTTGGGAGCTTTACTATTATGTGTCTTGCTGTATTTTTCCTTTCGTCGTGGAAGTTTGGTGTTCTTCTTGCTTCTTGTATATCAATTTTCAGCTCCTTCTTCACATTTGGGAAGTTCTCTTCAATTATCTCTTTGAATATTTTCTCTGTTCCTACATCTCTCTCCTCTCCTTCTGGGATTCCTATAACTCTTATATTTCCTTTCCTCATGGAGTCAGATAGTTCCCGAAGTCTTTCTTCGTTCTTTTTCCTTCGTACTTCTCTTTCCTTTTCTGTTTTGGTTCTTTTTATTTCTGTGTCTTCAAGATTACTTATTCGTTCTTCCATTTCATCTATTCTGCTTTCATTGCTTTTCCCAGAATTCTTTAGTTCTTCCATTAATTCTTTGATCTCCTGCATTTCTTTTACTTCCCTCTTTAGGGACTCAATTTCTTTCTTCTGACCATTGTTTTCCCTCTCTAGGGACTCAATTGCATTCTTCTGATCGTTGATTATTTTTCCCTTATCATTGTTTTCCTTTATGACTTCTGTCAGTTTTTTAATCACGGCAATTTTAAATTCTCTTTCTGGAAGGCTCAGAAATTCTTCCAAGTTATTGTCGTTGCAATCTGGGGGCTGGCTTTCTTTTTGTGGTGTGCTTTTTCTCTGGAGAGTTGCTAGGTTGCGTGTGGTTCTTCTCCTCCCTACTGTCTGTTTTCTAATTTGCCGTATGCGTTGGGACACTGTGTTGTTGGGACTGGCCGGCATCTTGGGTGGGCTTCTCTGTTCCCCTCTGGTTCTTCCAGGAGTCATCTGTCAGTTTCAAGCAGCCTTTACTGGAGAAAGGTCCCTGTTCTAAGATGCCGATGTGGGGACACACTCCCCTGTTCGCCTGGTCTGCCCCGGCGGTGGGTTCCTGCTCCCCTCTGGGCTTGGACTGCAGTCCAGAGGGGGTCTGGCGTGGGCGAACTTCCCCCGCTCACCTCTGGCTCCTGAGGAAGCCTTCTGCAGGTAGTCTTTACTGAAGAAATGTCCCTGTTCTAAAATGGTGATGTGGGACACACTCCCTGCGCGTCTGGTCTCAGGCACACTCTTCTGCGCGCCTGGTCTGCCCCGGCTGTGGGTGCTCGCTCTCCCTGTGGGCTCAGACTACTTGTTCGGAAGGGGCCCGGTGTGGGCTAACTCCCTAGCTGGCCACTAGCTCCTTCAGTAGCCTGTGCTGGGGTCAAGACGCTAGGTGGCGCCAGAGATCTCTCCTAGAGCCCTTGGGGAGCTGATTTTCCACCCCGTGGGACAGGGAGCAGAGCGGGGATGGTAGGGTACACCTCAACGGCTTTGGGGTGCTGTGTCTGCCTTGTGCCCCATCGTCGTGGGGAACCCACGCCCCTAATTTCGTGCCCCGGGTCTCAGTTCCAAAGCCCTCAGTTCCAGGACGCGGGCTGTAGCCCAGATCAGTGGTGCGGGAATGGCGCCTTTTGAATCCCGCTCCCCTGCCTGGGCACCTTGTTCCTGCTCACTCAGGGAGGGCCTCCGCAGTCTCCCCGCAAGCCTAGGTCGCAGTCGCGGGGATCTGGGCAGCTGCAATCCGAGCGCCGCTTTCGCGCAAGCTTACCGGGCGGCCGGGGCTGTGTGCTGGTGCTGGTCTCCTCCTGGGGGGCGGGGCTCTCTTTAATGGCGCCTGGAGCTCACCTCCGCGGCGGATCCTGCAGGGTTCGCCTCAGCTCCCGTTCACGGGGTGTGGTGGCTGAAATAGTTCCTTTCCACTCACAGTCCCACTTGCTGCGTCCGTTTTTCTTGTTGGCCGTTTTGGTTTGTTGTTTTCCTCCTCTCTGCCGGTTGGAGAGTGCCGCCTCTGTGGGCGGGGGAGGGGAGCAGGGTTCTGCGCTTCCCTCCCTTCTCGTCCTCTTTTATGGCAACTTTCTTCTTTGGGCAGTTTGCTGGAGTCGTCCGTTTATCTTCCGTGTCCCAGTTCTCACTGGGACCTGGCGCTTTTCCTCCCTATTAACTTTTTTTAATGGGAGATCTTACTCGCAGCGTCTCCTCGCCGCCATGTTGCTCCCCCACCCCCCCTGTTTTGATCCTACTCCCTCCTGCCTACCCCCCCAGTGTGTCTCTGGTTTATAGATGCTTGTTGATTTTGATTTTTACTTTATTATAATTAAGTTTTTTCCTGGTCCCTTCTTTAGGTTTTCTAAATTCCTGCTATGCATACATTGTGCAAAAATGAAAAAAATGATGTAAAAAATGTATAAAAGAAAAAAATCATATTCAAACAGGAAAAAAAAATACCCTCACAGTGACAGAAAAAAAAAAAATCGGCACAAAGTGTCCTCAGAGAGAGAGCAGAGGCTCACAGGAGGCATATTTACAGAGCCAGGGTGTTGCAATACTTGCCCCTAATCCCTTGTTTTTAGATGAAGAAATAAAGCCCAGAAGAACAAGTGCTGGGCTCTGGGGTGAGACACACTGGGTTTGAGCCCTGGTTCTTCTGCTGGGGGCCCTTGGACTGCCAACCACTTAACTCTGAGGCTGTTTCCTCTCATCTGCAAAATAAAGATGATGAAATCTACCTTACAGGGTTACGGGAGGAAAATGAGATGACCTGTGCCAAGTGATGAGAAGGGGGCCTTGCACATGCAAACGACAAGTGCAGGCCATGGAGAGCTGTGGCAGAACTGGCATCAGGGCTTGGATATCTGGGTTCCCAATCCAGCAGAGCTCTCCTCTCCTCCACTCCTCCCAACCAGCAGCTCCTATTCACCTCACCACTGTTAACCGCTGCCCTTCCTGTCCCTCAGCCCCCAAATCTTGGAGCCTTTTCATTTACTTCACATGTGTCATTCACTAGCAGATGCTGCAGGCTCCACCCTTAAAATCAGCCAGAACTTAACCAGTCTCACCACACCTGACTCCAGTGCACCTCATCTCTCACCTCCTGATGGGTCCCCCTACTTTCCCCTGTTCTCCCCAGCAGACCAGCCACCAGAGGGATCCTACTAAAATGCGAGATTAGGGCCTCCCCCGGTGGCACAGCGGTTGAGAGCTGGGCTGGGAAGCTGCCCGCAGCCTCTGCAGCGCCGGTTCGATCCCCGGCGAGGGTCCCACATGGCGCGCAGACCTCTCCTGCCGCCCACTGCTCCCCTCAGCAGTGTACTTCGGTCCTTCTGCCTGCTCTGCTCCCCGCTCTGGCTCTGGTGAATTCTCTCACCCTCCTGCGCTTCTGACTGTACCCAGTGCTTGTATAAATAAAATAACTAAATCTTTAAAATGTGAGATTATTTTCTGCTTCTGCTCAAAGCCCTCTGAAGAAGCGTTCGACAGGCCCTGAACCCAAGGCAATGGTGGTTCCAGGACCCGAAATGCATGGAAGAGAGACTGAAAGTACAGGAAAGAAGCTGGATTTGGGGCTCCAGAGGTGGGAGGTTAGGCCTCGGCCGCCTCCTGGGGCCTTGGGGCAGCCCAGAATCCAGCTGGCCTGGGGCGGCTGCGTTAGAACCACACGAGGCAGCGAAGACCACGAATTAACGCGGAGCTTACCTTTCTTCCTCCGGGTCTGCTCCCCAAAAGCCAGTGTTCGCTCAGCAGCGGTCCTTGGGCCCGGGTCCACGAAGATGGAGTAAAGGGACCGACGCCAGCAGTTTCCTACAAACCATCAGGCCAATTTAATCAACGCGCACTGAATACAGTTGTGCTGCAAGGGTGGGCGCCTCCTGGGCCACAGGCTACGGCTGCTGCTTCATTTATTTTCCCCCCTTTATTGGGCATGAGCGGGAGGAGTAGGTGACCCCAGTGCCAGGCCGGCCGTGCTTGACGGGCTTGCAGGTGACGGAGAACTCCCCCAGGTAGTGGCATCATCTCAGGCTGCCTTTCCGACCGAAAGTCTTGCCATTTTAAACGCCCACCCTGCGGCCCAGGTTGATGGCGCCAGGTGCCAGGTGCGTCTTCACCAAATGGGCGTCTCCACGGGGGGCGTCTCCTGCGCGTTGGCAGGCGCCTGGCAGTGAGCGCTGCTCCCGCCGGAGGCCCTGGTTCAGCCTCCGCAGCCCTGCACAGCCGCAGCAGCTGCGGGAAGGTAAGACCTGCAGCTGGTGGTGAATCTGCAGAAGCTTCGCTGCGGCTTCTGCTCCACTCCTGCCATGTTGTTGGTTCTTCAGAACCGGCGGTCTTGCCTGTGCCTGCGCAATTACCCAGCTTTTAAAAAAAATCTTTTTAGTGTTTTTTTTTTGTGTGTGTGAAGATTTATTTATTTATGCATACAAGAGCTGGGGTACAGGCCAGAGATGTGGGGGGTGAGAGGATTCACCAGAGACAGAGTGGGGAGCAGAACAGGCAGAACTACTGAAATACACTGCTGAGGGGAGCAGCAGGCCAGCCAGGAGAGGTCTGCTGTGCCATGTGGGTTGCTCCCTGGCCCGCTGGGGATCAAACTCGTGCTGCAGAGGCTGGGGATTGCTTCAGAGTGCAGTGCTTAATCCCTTACATCACCAGGGAGGCCCCCCCCAGCTTCATTTTAAACAATTCTATTCTTTTATTCTGGTAACATTGTTTTACACGACTATATATGATTTAGGGGTATTGCTTCACACCTCCTCAGAAGTATGTTACCACCCCATACCCACCACCAAAATACCAATAAACCTTCACATAGTTTTAATCAGCTTTATTTTTTTTTTGAAGATTTATTTATGCATATAAGAAAGTGGGGTATAAACAATGGGTGGGGGGTGTTGGTGAGAGGATTCACCAGAGACAGAGCAGGGAGCAGAGCAAGTAGATCTACTGAAATACACTGTTGAGGGGAGCAGCAGCTGAGACAGGAGAGGTCTGCATTGCCATGTGCTGGATTAAACTCGTGCAGCAGTGGCTGGCGATAACTTGATAGCGCTGTCTTTAACCCCTGAGCCACCAGGGAGGCCCAAAAGGCAAAGGCTTTAAGCAGTAAGACTTCATTATTGCCCATAAGTCTACAGGTCATTCCGGACATTCTTTTGGTCTTGACTGGGTTCACTAATTCAACAATTATTACTAGTTTCTGCTGACAACGTGCTGGGCTAACTCTCATGTTTGGATGGGTCTGCTGGCTGGTCTAGACTGAGACTGTGGGCTACCTCCATTATACCTCTTGTAGGTAGTGATAGAGGCCCCCAAAAGTATGCAAGGTTTCTGAAGGCATAGTCTTGATATGACAGATCTGTCCTTTTGCCACATTCTGCTGTCCAAAGCAAGTCGCGAGGCCAAATTCAAAGTCAGCATGAGAGGCCACTACCAAAGGTGTGAGTACTGGGGGTGTACAAGATTGGGGCCATAATCTACCATGCCAGTCCCAGATTCACCTCTGCTACTCCACTGTCAGAGATGACTAGAGAAAAACAAAATGATTAAGACTTTGAGAACCACGAGACTTGGATCTTACTTACTTCCTTGTCTGAGTGTGTTTGAGGAAGTTTGTTAACCACTCTGGCATCAGGTTTCTCATCTGTAAAATGAGGATAATAATCTCTCTCCCTCAGAACCAGGGGGATGAAATGACATGAATTGTGGAAAGGTTTCCAAGGACGGATAGCAGGTATTTTACTACGTGGGGCTTGTGGTAAGTGCCCCTTTCCTCCAGGCTATAAGTGGGATCAGCTCTATAAAGACCTTTACCATGGACCAAAGGAGGAGGCATTGGAGAACAGGGAATTGACATAAGCAGACTTATATTTTAATAGGATGCCTGAGTTTAAAAAAGTGGTTAGGGGGTAAGGACCGAAGTAGGTAAAACCAGGAAGTATTGCCATCATCTAGGTAAGTGACGATGGTAGGTTTGACCCAGGTCACTGAAGCAAAGGTGAGAAAAGGAATATGTCCCTGTAGCTGGCAGCTTCTGCTTGCTCAGTGGCAAGCAGATGGCCTGATTTCAGCAGAGTTCCCTCTGCCACCCAGGCACTTCTCCTGAACTCTTTTTCTGAAACTTTCCCCCCTCCCTTTCAGCTGATATCAGAAGATTCAAGTGGCAGAGACCAAAAGGACTAACTTATGATGTAAATTAGTAAGTGTAGAACTGAAAAAGAGATGACAGAGGAAAAGAAGGCTGTTAGTCCATAGGTTTTAGTTGCAAAAGCAATCTGCTCATGTTGATTTGGACAAGAAAAGAATTTGTAATAATGATATTGGGTAATCACACATTTCACTATGGGTAGACAGCCAGGTTCTAGGAGACACAGGTTCAATGCCCACGGCGGCCACGTCACACAGCTCATTAAGTGTGGAAATCCCTACCACAGCCAGAGAGGAGAGGCTCTGCAGCTGCACCACCCACCCCTCCCCTAACCCCTCCAGCATCACACCCCAGCCCTGCAGCCTCTGCTGCCTCAGGAATCAATCTGAGTGGAGGCTCCCAGCCCCTACCTCTGGTTCCTGCCTCTAAGTCAATATAAGGAGCCATGTCCAAGCTGCAAGAAAAGAGTTTGACATTTTCATTTCTCTCTGGGTGAGCAAATCTGTGCATCCCACTGTGGTTAATAATGTTGAGGAAACACCAGACATATGAAGGATCATAGATGCTAAATGGACTAAAAAAAAAAAAAAACCAAAAAAACCCCACACACATGTATACATGTGTCTGTAAGAAAAAGTGTATTGAAAGGACCAGTCACTGTCCTGTGATTATAAAACTACCACACTGATATCCTTCTGTGGCTCTAATGCACACTACCAGAAGGAAAATCCAAAGGCAAAAATTACACTCTGAGGGAACCACCTTAAGTGAAAACACTTGTCTGGATATTTGTTTAAGTATTATTGTCAAGAGCATGATTTAAAATTTTTTTATAAAACAATGTGATAAGTTGATAGGATGGATGGATGGATGGTGGATGGGCAGATGGATGGGTGGCTAGTTCACTCAATTCCTATATCATTTGACATACTGTTACAGGGAGGTAGAGGGGCATCCCAGAAACCCCAAACCCGTCTGCTCTAAATAGCTTCTGCCATCCACTGCATCAAGACAAAACATAGGACCTTTAATGGAAAGGAAATTTAATACAATTAGTGAACAATACAGAAAAGACAAAAATATAGTTTCTAAATTAATTACCAAAGGTTACCCATCCCCTCGTGGGTAAAAGTCCACCCAAACAGGATTGCCCCAGAGCAAGGCCCGAAAGACTGCCACAGATCAAAACTGCCACAGTGGGGACTCATAGAAAGGGGTCAAAAACCACCAGCCAAGTCTGGAAGGAAAAGAGCAAAATCAAAATCAAGATAAAAGCTGCCATTGTTATCCTCCCCATGGTCTCTCACCCACATCTGTGTCACCCAGTCTGTGACCAAAAGGCAAGTGCAGTTTCTTCACGTGTCTCTCTGTTCCATGTGCCTCCTCCAGGTTTCCTTGCTCATCATCCTGCTTCCTTCCTTCTTGTCTCCTCCCCAGCTTCTTCTCCTTCAAGCTCAGCTCTACCCTCTTTTGGGTGGGGCAGGGAACCTGGGACCTCCCTTTTTTCTGGGGAACACCCTGTTACAATACCCCAAGATCTATCTGTAACTAGAGCTGAACAGAACCTTGGAATCCCTTGTATTCAAACAAAGAAATTACCTTTTCAATGTCAGTTAGTTTAAGGGCCTCCCTAGTGGTGGTAGCGCAGCACTGTGAAGCTGTTCACAGCCTCTGGAGCATGGGTTTGATTCCTGGCCAGCTAGGGAGATACCCACATGGCGCCACAGACCTCTTCTGCCTTGCCTGCTGCTCCCCTTAGCAATGTCCTTGGTCCGCCTGCCTGTTCTGCTCTCCACTCTGTCTCTGGTGAATCCTCTTACCCTCCTGCACTTCTGGCCTGTACCCTAGTTCTTGTATAAATAAATAAATATTAAAAACAAAACAATTTCAGCTAGTTTGAGATGAATTTCTGCCACTTGCATCTGAAAGAATCTGGAATATAAAACAATTCTTTGAATAAAATTGATACTTAACATTTGTTGATTCTATGTGTTTGGACTACAGAGATAAATGAACTTACGTGAGAGTATATTTATCAGAAAGAAATGGGGAATAAAAAATGGAAATGTTTGTAGACTTTTATAATCCTCCATCTGTGAAGGTTCGATATATTTTATTTTTTCTTTACAATTTTTTCTTAGTTTAAAAAAAAAGATTTTATTTATTTTTGCCTGGAAGAACTGGGTGTAGGCCAGAAGTTCAGGGGTGGGGTAGAGGTGAGAGGATTCCCCAGAGACAGAGCGGGGAGCAGAACAGGCAGATCTATTGAAATACACTGAGGAAGTGATAGTGAAGGCAAAGATAAACAGCTGGGACTACATCAAATTAAAGAGCTTCTGCACAGCAAAAGAGACAATAACCAAAGCAAAGAGAAACCCCACCGATTGGTAGAACATTTTTGCACACAACACTAATGATAAAGGACTGATCACAAAAATCTGCAAAGAGCTGATGAGATTCAACAAAAACAAAGAAAATGATCCAGTCAAAAAATGGGCAGAAGAGCTAAAAAGAAACTTCTCTGAAGAGGAAATGCAAATGGCCAACAGGCATATGAAAAAATGTTCAACATCACTTGCAATCAGGGAAATGGAAATCAAAACTACCATGAGATACCATCTTACACCAGTGAGAATGGCACATATTAAAAAAACTAGCCACAACAAATGTTGGCGAGGTTGTGGAGAAAAAGGAACTCTCCTGCACTGTTGGTGGGAGTGCAAACTGGTCCAACCACTATGGAGAGCTGTGTGGAGATTTCTGGACCTAGTAAACATAGAGCTTCCATATGATCCAGCAATTCCACTCCTAGGTATTTACCCAAAGGACACAGAAACATCAATTCCAAAGAGCACCTGCACCCCTATATTTATAGCAGCACTATTTACAATAGCTAAGCTTTGGAAACAGCCCAAATGCCCAAAAATAGATGACTGGATCAAGATGTGGTACATATACACCATGGAATGTTACTCAGCATTCAAAAAAGATAAACACATGCAATTTGCAGCAACATGGATGGCGCTGGATGGGATCATGCTCAGCGAAATTAGCCAGAAAGAAAAAGAAAAATACCGGATGGTCTCACTCATAGCAGGAATCTAGAAAACTAAAATAAGGGACCAGGAAAAAGAGTAACTATAAGAAAGAAAATATCAAAATCAACAAACAAATATGAACCAGAGACACTCTATGGGGGATGGGGGGCGGGGAAAGGAGGGATTGGGTCAAAATAAGGGGGTTGTAATTGTAAGGGGAATATAAAAATAAAATTTAAATTAAAAAAAAAAAGAAATACACTGCTGAGGGGAGCAGTGGGTGAGACAGGAGAGGTCTGCTGTGCCATGTGGGTCACCTCCCTGGCCAGGGATCCAACTAAGGCCATCTCAATGCTAGCACTGAGAGTTAACCCTAGGCCACCCTGAAGGCCCAATTTTTTCTTAGTTGTTAAGATTTACTTTTTGTGTAAGTGGGACAAGATACATTTGACAAAAAAGGAGAGCTCTTTCTGTATTTTGAAATTTTTGTCAAGTTTCAGCAAGGCAGCAAGGCAAGAACTTAAAATATGTTCCCAGAAAGAAATGAACTTTGACATAGATTTAATGTTAATGTGAGAAACAACAGATTTTAAAACTTAAGCTATTTATAAAATAGGAAGGAAAAGGAGTAAGGGGGATTAAGTCTGTGATTGGGTGAAAGCATAAAATTAAAACACAACTAAAAAAAAAAAATTAAAACACAACTAAGTCTCTGAGTCTGGCACTGAAGCCCTCCATCCTCAATACACCTCTCCACTCCCCCACCCCCACACCAGTTATTTTGCTTTAAGAGTTCTGGGGCATTAAACTTAGTGCGCAAAAATGTGTGTAAGAATTATGACATAGGGCCTCCCCGGTGGCGCAGCGGTTGAGCGCTGGGTTGCGAAGCTGCCCGCGGCCTCTGCGGCGCCGGTTCACTCCCCGGCTGCTCCCCGGCCACCGGAGGAGGGTCCCACATGGCGCGCAGACCTCTCCTGCCGCCCGCTGCTCCCCTCAGCAGTGTACTTTGGTCCTTCTGCCTGCTCTGCTCCCCGCTCTGGCTCTGGTGAATTCTCTCACCCTCCCGCGCTTCTGACTGTACCCAGTGCATGTATAAACAAAACAAACAAACAAACAAACAAATAAATAAATAAAACATGCCTCTATTAAAAAAATTTTTTTTAAATAAAAATTAAATTAAATAAAAAAAAAGAATTTTGACATACTTCCCATTAATCATCAAGAAAAATGAACAAAGATATTTATCTCTATTCTCTTCTATAACTTACTAAAATGAGAGTCAAGGGAATAATTTACAAGGCAAACTACAAGGATAAATACAAGTGGCAAGGAAACAATAGCAAAAATTTGCAAACAAATATACAGATAAATTCTTAGCAAACACTTCTAAACATGACAAAGCCAAAACCTAAACAAGCAGTGGCAGAAGCACAAGCAAGTAAGCTCATTCCTGCTGCCCACCCCTCAGAATTCTGCCCTGGGGGCACCAGGTACCTTGTGGAACAGGTGGGGTGAAAATTCAGGGAATCACTGGAAGTGAACACAATGGTGAAACCCATTTCCCCTCCCCACTGGCAGAAGATTGGAGTTTTATTGACTGGACATGTAGATTCAGCAGTGCTCTGGACTTTGGGGCTCCAGTCTCCCCTATACATAGTAAGACTAGACTGGAAACAAGGGCCTAATCGAGTCTACACAGCAGTGAGGCCTCTGTTCCCCTTGTCCCTTAGAATCCCAGAGAAATGGTGGTCAATTTAGGGTGCAGTTTTGGACTACCTTTTCTTTCCTCTTTCTTCTATTCATATGTTTTTAATTCTTTACAGTGACGTATTATTTATGTAGTCAAACAAAGTGGAAGAGGTAAATACTTCTCGCCAGGCACAAAGAATGTGTTGATTTATTCCAACAATTAAAGGACATCTGGAACAGCAGCTAAACTGGAGTGCCATGTGATTCTGTTGATAACAATCCAATTACTCAGCAAGATCCATCTGCCCTTTGTATAGCTATAATTGAGCAATCTTTCATAGAGGAAGAAATTGGGGTTAAGATCACACAACTTAATAAATGCCGGACCAAAATCCAAACCTGCCTGACTCGAAAGTCTAAGTGTACAACCCCATACCCTAAGATCTCAGTGGCTCTGGAGTCTTGTCAAATTGCCGCCCACAAACCTGCATCTGCAGGGTACTAGGAATCAGCCTCATTTTTTGGCAAAAAATACATTAAAGGAATTTTTATCTTTACAGAAATGTGCAATAGGTTGGTAAGAAGATACCTGAAGCAGGATGCATCCCTTCTCCTGCAATATTTCTTTTTTTAAAAATTTTTTTTGTAATGATTTATTTATTTATGCATACAAGAGCTGGGGTGTAGGCCAGAGGTGGAGGGGTGGTGGTGGTAGTGTTGAGAGGATTTACCAGAGACAGAGTGGGGAGCAGAACAGGCAGGTGTACTGCAATACACTGCTGAGGGGAGCAGTGGGCGAGACAGGAGCTCTCATCTGCTGCGCCATGTGGGTCAGCTCCCTGGCTGGGGATCAAACTCACACTGCAGTGTCTGTCATTAGCTTGATAGTGCTGAGACTTAACTCCTTGTGCCACCAGGGAGGCCCTAGATTTATTTTTAAAATTGAATCAATAACCTCTCCAAGGGCCTCCCCTGGTGGCGCAGCAGTTGAGCGCTGGGCTGCGAAGCTGCCCACAGCCTCTGCAGCGCCGGTTTGATCCCCGGCCACCGGCGAGGGTCCCACATGGTGCAACAGACCTTTCCTGCCGCGCCTGCTGCTCCCCTCAGCAGTGTAATTCAACAGTCTGCCTGTTCTGTTCCCCGCTCTGGTGAATTCTCTCACCCTCCCACGCTTCTGACTGTACCCAGTGCTTGTATAAATAAATAAATAAATCTTTTAAAAAAAAAAAAAAAAACCTCTCCAAAAAGAAAACACCTACCTTTGACAGCCTCTATGCCTTTATAACCCTTCATGAGAAATATAAGTTGAGAACTGCAAGTCAAGTACTTAAGACATAGAAAAGTGCAAGCTAGATCATCACATATGAATATTTCCTAAAATCCCGTGACCATACCTTAAACTAATTCATTGCTGCTGATGTTGACTTTATTTTCATAATTTTTGGAATGATCTTATTTCAAAAATTTCCACTTCATAATATAGGAATCATGTTACTGTCCTTTTTAAACTTTGTCTTTTTTTTTTTTTTAAAGATTTATTTATTTATACAAGCACTGGGGTACAGGCCAGAGGCACGGGATGGGGAGAGAATTCACCAGAGAGAGCCGGGAGCAGAACAGGCAGACAGACCGAAGACATTGCTGAGGGGAGCAATGGGTGAGGCAGGAGACGTCTGCTGCACCATGTGGGTTTTGCCCTGGGTAGTCGGGAATCGAACACATGCTGCAGAGGCTGCAGACAGCTTCACAGGACAGCGCTCCACCCCTTGCGCCACCGAGGAAGCCCTAAACTTTCAATCTTGATGTCGATTTATATTGCCTGTTTTATTGTAGTGAGCTAGAAAAAGAATGGAAATATTTCTAGGTGCTAGTTCAGGTAATTGGGTAAGATCCATATTTTTTAGCCACCTGTTATTTCTTAAATTAGTTCCTGGTGGGCTTCCCTTGTGGAGGAAGGGGTTAAGATGCAACCTATGAAGCTATCCGCAGCGTGAGTTCGATCCCCGGCCCAGGGAGCAACCCACATGGCGCAGCAGACCTCTTCTGACTTGCCTGCTGCTCCCCTCAGCAGTGTGTTTCAGTCAATTTGTCTATTCTGTTCCCCACTCTGTCTCTGGTGAATCCTCTCACCCCTCACCCCTCTGGCCTGTACCCCCCGTTCTTGTATGCATAAATACATAAATCTTTAAAAAAAAAATTAGTTCCTGGTATTTTACCCAGAGGTGAGGAATTTCTTTCTTTCTTTCTTTCTTTTTTTAAGATTTATTTATGCATACAAGAACTTGGGTACAGGCCAGACGTATGGGGGAGAGGGTAAGAGGATTCACCAGAGACAGTGGGGAACAGAACAGGCAGACTGACCAAAACACACTACTGAGGGGAGCAGCGGGTGAGACATGAGACGGGGAGAGGTCTGCTGAGCCATGTGGGTCACCTCCCTGGCCAGGATCAAACATGCTGCAGCTGTTGCGGATAGCTTCATGGTGCTGACGCTTAGCCCCTTGCCTCACCAGGGAGGCCCAAGGTGAGGAACTTCCAACAATACCAAAGATGATTTTGCCTATCTTCTGACGTCTTTGCCTTGCGAGGCTGGTATAGCTTTGTGAAGTCAAGAGAATGGGCAGTGGGGAGCCTATTTCATGGAGAAGTGCTTTATCTCCACCTGGTGGACAACCTTATCTTTGCGCAGCTCATGGTAGTTCTTAAGCCAGGCTGCATTTAGGATCACCTAACTGTTCGCAATTCCCAGGTCCTTTCCCAAACTAATTCAATCAGATCTAGGGTAGGACCCAGGCATCAGTATTTTTTGAAAAAGATTTGTAGCTGGTGGTGGGTGAGTACATTTTAGAAAATGTACTCCTGGAACTACACAATGTTGGAAACTGTTACCTCAGTAAAAAGAACAAACAACAACAAAACCTCCAAAAAGATCTGCAGCTAATTTTAAGAATCACTGAGTTAGAAGAAGCTCTAACTGATGAGTACTAGACAGTCATTCCACCTATACAATTGCATAAAGGAGAGAGCAATGTAGGCAAATTCTATAATCTTCCAAAAGACTTATCCCACCTTGCAGTGGAGAAATCATCAAGGAATTGCTAAAAATATAAGCAATCTAAATTACTTCCTTTGTGATGGATGCAGCAGAAAGTGCTGAACACACACACTTACCACACAATCAGATTAGTCCCTGGGCTAAACTGTCAAGTGGTTTCAATCTGATCTTGATATCTTTAATTCTCAGGAAAAAAACCCAACAACAACATTGTAAAATGAAAATTCTGAAGGCCCTATAGACACCGGGACTTCAAGTATCTTAAATGCCAGGTTTTTCCCATCATCTTTTTGTTCATTAAATCTTTTATTGTTAAAATCAGCTTCTTTCTCACCTTGTTATCTATGAAAAAACTTCTCAAACTAATTCCTCATTAATAACTGCTCAGTCTTCATCATGACACATGCATTACTGATATAAATGTAGTTAATAAAAGGAAGACCAAGTTTTGCTTTGGCAGTTGTGGACTAGGTGATTCTAAACACTCTCACTGAAAGATAGAAAACTTGCATAAGATACATATTATTAAAAGAGTGAAAAGGGGCCTCCCTTGTGGCGCAAGGGGTTAAGCACCACACTATGAAGCTGTCCACAGCCTCTGCAAAATGAGTTTGATCCCCGTCCAGCTGGGGAGCAACCCACAGGGCGCAGCAGACCTCTCCTTACTCACTCTGCTGCTCCCCTCAGCAGTGTACTTCAGGCAATCTGCCTGTTCTGCTCCCCACTCTGTCTCTGGTGACTCCTCTCAACCCCCGCACCTCTGGCCTGGCCCCCAGTTCTTGTGTAGATAAATAAATCTTTTTTAAAAATCCATGATATAGAATTTAAAGCAGGCAAAACTAACCTATGCCATCAGAGTGAAGACAGTGGTGACTTTTAGGTATTAGGAAGAGGTTGCGACATCAGCGGGGAAAGAAGGGATTGTGTATTTGTTGCCCTGAGTTATTATTACATAGGTGTATTTGTTATAGAACAGAGTGAGGGGCATCCCCCCAGAACCCCCAAACCTGTTCGCACCAAGTAGGTTCTGCCATCCGCAGCATTAAGACAAAACATACTCTAGTGCGTAAGACCTTTAATGGAAAAGAATTTTAATACAATTAGTCTGCAATAAAGAAAAGGGAAAGCATATAGTTTCCAAATCAAGCACCCGAAGTTACCTGTCCTCTCGTGGGTAAACGCCCAGCCAGACAGGGTTGGCCCAAATCAGGGCCTCTGAGGCTTGAAAGCCTGCCATAAGTCTAAAGCACCTTCTAGTGGGACAGCCAGCCAGACAACTCTGGAAGGAAAAGAGCAAAATCAAAGCTGCCATTGTTAACCTCCCACGGGTCTCTCACCCACATCTGTTTCAACCAGTCCAGGACCAAATAGCAGGTGCAGCTTCTTCACACGTCTCTCTGCTCCATGTGCCTCCTCTAGGTCTCCTTCTTGCTCTCCATTCTGCTTCCTTCCTTCCTTCCCCCCTCCAGCTTCTTCCCCTCCCTGCTCAGCTCCACCCTTGGGTGGGGCAGGGAACTTGGACCTCCCCCTTTCCCTGGAGACCTCCCTGGTACATAGTTACTTTGTGATAAATCATTGAGCTGTTTACCATTTTGTCCTCTTGAATTAAAAATAAAAAGGTTAAAAAACAAAACAGGATATTCAAAAATAGTTTTGTACAAAACCAAGTCTTTGACTTCTTTGTGTTTTTCACCTAAATGGGATAATTTTAATGATGTGCACCTGGCAGTGCTCCACAAACTTTATTGTATATTTGACTCACCTGGGGATCTTGTTAAAAAGATTTCATCCAGCATTCTGAGGTGGGGCCTAAAGCTCATACATTTCTATCAATACCAAGCTCCCAGGTGATGCTCGTACTTGAGCAGCAAGGACCTAAGCCGGTGCTTCTCAAATATTGTTCCACAAATAGTAATTTTTGTGATTAATAGATGTCATCATTATTACCAATAAGATCACAATAGGATTCTTTGGCTAATAATCTCTCCAAAGACATTTAGAATTAATGAACTTACACTTGTCCTATAAACTGTTGTAGTACCATTTATAGAATTTCAAACTGTCCCCCAAATCTCCTACCACCAACTTTATCAGGTGAAACTATTAATACTTGCATTCTCAGGTGTACTTTTATGAAATACTTTCATTATTTTTTAAAAAGATTTATTTATTTATGCATACAGGAACTGGGGTGCTGGCCAGAGGTGAGGCGGGTAAGAGGATTCCCCAGAGGCAGAGTGAGGAACAGAACAGGGGGACTTACTGAAATACACTGCTGAGGGGAGCAGCAGGCAAAACGGGAAAGGTCTGTTGTGCCATGTGGGTAGCTCCCTGGCTGGCCTGGGATACAACTTAAGCTGCAGTGGCTGGCGATAGCTTGATAGCGTTGTTTTCAATCCCTGTGCCACCAGGGAGGCCCCATGATTTATTTTATAACGGAAAATTTCTACCTTTGACTCTCTAGCCTCATTTTCCCCACCTCCCTCACTCCCCAGCTCCCTGGCAACCACCAATCAATTCTCTGAATCATTGAGTTTGGGTTTGTTTGTTTTTGATTGCACATATAAATGAGATAATAAGGTATGTCTTTCTCTTATTTCACTTAGCATAATGCCCTCAAGGTCCATCACTGTTGGTGCAAATGTCAAGCTATTTCCTCCCAGTCAGCAGTCTGCCTCTTAATGGTATCTTTTGAAGAGAAGACCTTTTTTTTTAAAGATTTATTTATGCATACAAGAACTGGGGTACAGGCCAGAGGTATGGGGGTGTGTGTGAGAGGATTCACCAGAGACAGAGTGGGGAACAGAACAGGCAGATTGACTGAAATACACTGTTGAGGGGAGCAGTGAGTGAGTCAGGAGAGGTCTGCTGTTATGCAGGAAGCTCTGGGGCTGGGAATCAAACTAGTGCTGCAGTGGCTGGGGAGAGCTTCATAGGTTGCGTTTTAACCCCTTGTGCCACCAGGGAGGCCCTCAAATAGTTTCAATAGCAGTGACAGCATCCTTATCTTGGTGTAGATCTTAGGGCAAAGTATTCAATATATTATCATTAAACATCATATTTTCCTGAGTTACTCACGTGAAAAATATTAAGTATAGACTATTGAAGGAAAAAGTTACAATATCGAATGTATGATCCCATTCTACATGTATAAGAAAAAGACTGTGGTTGTTTTTGAATGGTGAGGTCTGATGAAATTGACTCTTCTTCATGCTCCTTTTCTGAATTTCCAAATGGTTCCAGATAGTCTCATCACTCCAGGGTTGTAAAGGAGAATTTGCATTGATTTAAGGGATTTAGCAGGTCAGGGAGTATGGATGTGAACTAATCCCAACAAGGAGGAAGATCCTGCAGGCAGGGTGGTAACTGGCCACAGAAGTACAGGAGATGCACAGAGACTGGGAGGTATCCTCTCACTCCCTCCAAAATGAGCAAAGATTGGGGGATTAAATAAGATAGTGCATGTGAAAAAGGTAAAGTTCCATGCGAATATTTACAAAAGCAATTGCCTTTCTACTTTTTCCCTAGGTATTAATAATAAACTTGGTAGTTGTTATTATAAGTATCCACATGGCACAATTAAATCTGGAGTTTAAAGACTGGAGTGGAAGTCTGAATTTGTGTTTCCTGCCAAATCCCAGGCAATTATCTTTCTGGGCACTACCATCTTTGAAAACCTGGGAGGATGATGATGCTAATTTTAACCACCATCTTCCCATGTTAAAAGATTATCGTGGGAGGGCCTCCCCTGATGGCGCAGCGGTTGAGCGCTGGGCTGGGCTGCGAGGCTGCGCGCAGCCTCTACAGCGCCGGTTCGTTCTCCCGCCGCAGGCGAAGGTCCCACAAAAAAAACAAAACAAAAAAATATTATTGTGGGAGCTCTGTAGTCTGTGAGAGTAGTCTATAATCTATAAAGTGCTTTATGATGAGTGCTTTATGATGAGTGCTTTAGTTGAGTTGCCCACATATTCTAAACTCTTTGAAAAGTTGGACTTGGGTGAGAAAAATAGCAATTCTGTATTACCAAAAAGTATTGCCACAAGAAACCACAGTATTAAAGCTGACAGAGAATGAACTTCATTAGCTAGGCAGCACAGAACACTAGGGATTCAGGAGCCAATTGGTGAGAGACCCCACCAGGAAAGATTAGAAGGACAGGAACCACACTTACAAAAAGAAGATAAGTATGTGAAAATCCTTGATTTTCACCATAAACTTTCAGGGAAGTTATATTAGAGAATATGATCAGGGAGCCAGATGACCCCAATTCCTCATAAAAAGGAGGAGAAAACTGCCCCAAGTCATAAAACCTGCATAGGGTCTCTGGAACGCATCTCCGCGTCATCCCTGAACACGAGGGTAGACTGCACGCACTATGCACTGCCCTGGGCTGGACACTGAGGACGAGGCATATTTCCTCTTGAAGTGCCTATTCAAGCCAGCTGGCAACACCAGGACTAGAAAGATTACCTTGATGGGGAGTGAGCAGCCAGTGACTGGACAAAATATCCACCTAATCTGCTGCTGGAAATGTGACAAGAAGATGCAAAGAGTAGCTATAGAGAAGAGAAATACTTAGTTTTTCTACCCTTTTTATTTTCCTCCTTGTAATACCTGAGACAAATCTTTCTGGGTATGGAGTCAGTGATGTTTCTGTTTTACGAAACTGGTGTACTCTTAAACTGTCAGGCTGACCTATTTATTGAATTAAATCACCATTACCCAGATATATTTAAACAAAACAAAAACCAGAATTCACTACTTTCTGCATGGAGAACAATGAAAACAAGAAACATTGTCAAATCGGGACACTAAGAGTTTGAGGACTGATCAGTCAAACTGTAAAAATAAAACAAATGCAAACTCCAGAGGTTAAATTCAGGCAATTTATTGTAAACAGGATTACCCTAGCACTCCACCATAATGGCTGTGTCACATGCTCTTTCTTCCACATCAACTAAAAGACTTCTTTTAAAAAGCCACAGGTAACTAATAACTTAATTTGCTTTACAGATCTCATTTACTAAGCTTTGAGTAAATAGCAGTATCCGGGGTAGTCTGTTATTGCTCATGGACTGCAGCTTGGATCCACTTAATGAATCCATTAGTATGCCTGAGTGATCCAACAGTACTCAATCCAATTTGGAAACCAGATGACGCTGAAGCATACTGAACAACAATCATAGGTTCCTGGAAGACTACATGAGATTCCTTTCAGATTTCTTCATATGACTTTCTCATAAAAATGACACTGTTAAATTTCACCCATTTTTTAAAAAGAGCTCAGTTACTCAATAGCACATAATTTTTCACAGAAAAGGTAGGTGGATTATTTACTCTTACAGCAGTAGATTTAAACACTCAGGACTAATTTTAGATCCCTCATGTATATATTTGCAGTTTGATGAAACGCTGAATAAATAGCCTGCAAATGCATAAAATCAGAAGGAAGTAATGACTCACACACCTTCTGATGGACAAAGACAGGCTTCAAACAAGGAACTCTTGAAGGTAGGGATAAAAAGACAGTTACAGCACCACATTTATCTGATAGTAGAAATGGAGCCCTGCTTTTGAAAACAGCCTCCATAGTAGAGATTATATCATTCTTGCCCCAAATTTAGATTATTTGGAAAATGGCAAATGTGAAAACTTAAGATGTAAAAAGACATGACTCCACAGGAAGAAGTCCTGGCAAATTACTCCTACGGTGGCAAAATGTCATCTGAAAATGCCATTCTTGACTTTGCCTGAGATAGTGAGCAACAGGGCCACGTAGTGTTACTAGTGCCTGTATGTGGAAGTATATTCACAATTTCTCTTGAAGTAAGCCTAACTAACAGTAAATATTTCAAAACAGTTGCTAAATATACAGTAACAGTTTCATCGAAAATAGTATCTCATGAAAAAAAATATTTTTTAAAAGTCCACTCCAGTCATCATCTGTGGGTTTGTATGTTTATATTTATAGATTCAAAAATAACTTACTTAAGGCAAGATTAGACTGGTAGCAAAAGTGATTTTAGAGCTTATAGAACTCATACTATTTAAGAATCCAGGGCTTTATTTATACCCCCAAAAAGGTGACCTTGTACTTGTTGTCTTCTGACTTCATAAAGGGGCAAATATTTTGGTTGGTATTCAGAATGCAATTTCATGGCAGTAAAGAGCACAGGTATTTATAATATCTGATGTTAGAAAAGCATGTCACACACACAGTGGGCTCTGAAGTTGACCAAGGTTGTACTTGTTATACACAGCAACATGTTGATGGGGGAAAAGTAAAATTGATGGAACACTGCAAACCAACTATGAACAAGAATGTCAATATAATTCAATCAGAAAGAAACAAATCACAGTAATCCTGAGAAATTCAGTTTGGGACAAAATTGATGTAAGGTAAGTCTGTATTTCTAGCACTGTAAATAAGTGGGGTGTTCTAAGGTTTTCCAGCATATTGCTAGTTTGAATATAAAACATGTTCATGTTTTATAAAAAGATTAAAACCATGCCTTATATAATCAGCAATTTCACTAATGAAAGAAAATTGCATTGTTTATAATCTGCCAAATGTAATGTTCTCCACTGATTTACATGAAACCATCAAGTAGAAAGCCAATTTGAGGATCAATTGTTAACAAAGTTATCTGTTACCTTTCTAAATGTTTTGAGGCCTTTTCTGTCAACCTAGAAGGCTTTTAGGAGAAAGCTAACATTTTTTTTTTTTTTGACAAGTGACTGTTTTGCAGAATAGGAAAGGAAAATTCTAAAGGAGTATCATTCATCATTTTAAGTACTGTTATATAAGGGGAATTTCCCTTAGTAATGAAAAGAAAACTTTTTAAATATTTAAGAGGCATGTATTTTAAAAATATTCTACATTTATAAGATTTTGTAATTTAATTACTTTGGATTTAATATTTCTACATAATGACATTTGACAACTTCTTTTTTTTTCTGTTTGTCTTCGTAACAATGAGCCTGAAAATATTAAAGTGGCTAAGATTGTTTCCCTAGCTCTGGGAAGACTCAGGAATGCATCCACTTGCACTTTCCCACCCACAGGAAATCCTCAGAGTTTTGCAGCCATGAAGTTAATATGTGGTTTCACTAGGGGAAACAGTGGCAGACCACGCTTGAACTCAGTCATGTTCTGAATCACCTCAGGCTGCAAAAAAAAACAAAAACAAAAGGTTTTCTCTTAGTATGTTTAGCTGAAAAAGCACACTGAACAGGAATCAACATCTTGCTTTCATAAACACTAGTTTCTACCCGATATATTATACTCTGCTGAGCTGTCTGGCGGGATCAGTAGGGATGGAGCATCTATGTAAACCTATGGTGAGTGACCCCAGTGATGACTCTGGGCCAGAAGGAAACTCTTCGTTCTTCTCTGGACATACAAGGGCCAGTACACAAGGGTTTAGTACCAATGCTTTAGCAGAGAGGCAGAGGCTGGTGTGCCATCCAGCAAAGGACAATTTCGTCCTCTTGCAAGTAGATGCCAACCTTTTCAGGTGATTACAATACATCTGTAAGTATATTTAGGAGAGGTGTATTAAGGCATTGTGGAGAGGGCTGGAGACAGATGTGGCTAGAGATAATTCATCACAGGGTAATACAACTGTTCAGATTAGGGGCAAAGGCAGATAAGGGCAGAGGCCGAATCTCTGCAGATGAAAAGGGAAAGATGACCACTGGGAGCTGTCTGAGAGAATGGTGACCTGGTTTTTAGGGGGGCTCTAAGGGAGAAGCTTGAACACCTGAGCTGACCTGAAACCTTTAGGTATTAAAGCGTCCTGATTGAATAAGCTCCATCTAAGTACAAAGTCCTCTAAATGTGCAATCTAACATAACATTTATATTTCTTACTTGTGGCAAGGCTGGTGCTTGTGACAAATTTACATCATTTTGACATGGGAACTCTCCAACCACAGGACCTGCAAGAAATTGAAATGTTTAATGTTTTGCACTTATTAATACTAGTATACAAGAGCAACTTGCAAAAAAGAACCTACAAAACAAGACCCAGTTCATGTACTTCTCAGATCCTTTCAGACTGTCTATTCCTAAGACCTTGACTGCGTGTCCTGCCTCCTCTCCAGAGAACCATCGGTGATAGTTCAGGATGTTACTGTGGTTACAAAGCCTTGGCTGCAGCAGCATTAGTGCTCAGGTCTGACTTCACTAGGCCCCAAGGCTTTGGCCACGCAGGAGAATAGGGAGGTTAATGGCTGTGGGGCAAACCTTAGCCGGAGACAAGAGATGGAAAGGACTGAGCACATAAATTGCCTGCTTTTTCTCCCCGCAAGCAGGGGGTCCACGTAGCTGAAGTTGGAGATGTCCTACCAACAGCCAGCTGTGTTTTCTTGTAAAGTTTTGGCTAGCTTAGCACTGTGCTAGCCAGTTACTAGCTTTCTCCTTAACGGTCACATTTCTCTCTTCCTTTTCTTTCTTTTATATATATATATTTAAAGAACAGGTTTATTAGGGAAAGAAAAGGGGACAGGTTTGCTGAGAGAGGCCTGCATGCAGGCGGGTGGCCTTGAGGAGAGCTGCCTCCACTGAGAGAGGTCAGTGAAGAGAAGCCCCAGCATGGAACAGATCATGGGCAGGCAGGGAGGCTGCTGCCCTGCAGAGGAGAGTTGGGAAGAAGAGGCACTGCATAGTCACAGGTAGGCAGTAGGAGTACTGCCCTCTCTCTTCCCTTTCTTTTGTGCTTTGATAGAGCAGACTATCTTTCTAGTTCCTCTTCTGATGTTATTACTTTCTGGTGCTCTATAAAGATACAGCTATGGCAAGGGACAGCTATCTTGTGTCTAAAAATATACTTAAAAAATCAGTAATTAATACTTACAAGAATCCATCTCTCTGGCAAGAACATGGACAGACACCTTATGTCTCCTTGGGGCATCTACTGCCAACATTTCCTAGGCAGAAAGAACAAGAAGGTCATCCTTTTACCTGGCTAAGGAACTTAAAGTGAGATGTTCTCTTACAGGTATGAAAGAGCAGCCATCACATAGCCTGAAAAAGAAAAGATGTTTGTGCTGCTTTCCCCTATTACAATATTTCATTTAAATTCTACAAAGATTTGGTAAGGTAGGTGAGAGTTGTTCTAAACACCATTTTACAGATGAAAAAAAACAAGTCCAATGAGATTAAGTGGTGGGCTCAAACTCCTTTAGCTAATAAGCACCGGAGCTGGCATTAAAACCTAGCCTGGTACTCACTGGGGTACAACACAAGGTTGTACCTAGTGATCTTTAATGTCTGAGAGACAATGGCCTGAGCTAAGTCAAGAGACAACTACAAAGTCTGCTTCTGCAAGAAATTTTCCAGATTCTGCACTAGAGCACTGCTGTGGTTCCTCAACTACCAAGAGAGAAATGAAGCGAACATTTTGGAGTACTGCCTTGTATCAGCACTCTACTGTGTTAGCTCACTCAGTTCTCTATAAGCTAGACATAATAATGATACCCATTTTAGAGACACAGAGAGATATGATGACTTTCTGGAGTGACAGAACTGGTAGGGATGGTGTCAGAAGTGGGTCTGCTTGTTCTCTCAATTCCACCACACTGCCTTATGGGATTCCCCATAGTCATTACCATGAATACTGGTAAGCAGTAGGCTGGCAGATGGATCCTATGAGAAAGTACACCTCACCTTTTCTTTTCTTTTTTAAAAAAAATATTTATTTATTTATGCACACAAGAGCTGGGGTATAGGTCTGAGATGTGGGGGGTGAGAGGATTCACCAGAGACAGAGTGGGGAACAGAACAGGCAGACTGACTGAAATACACTGCTGAGGGGAGCAGTGGGCGAGACAGGAGAAGTCTGCCGCGCCATGTGGGTTGCTCCCTGGTTGGCTGGGAATCGAACTCGTGCTGCAGAGGCTGTGGATTGCTTCATAGTGCAGTGCTTAACAAGCTTGCGCCACTAGGGAGGCCCACCTTTTCTTTTAATGCTGGGCCTTCATTCTGATCTTTCCCTAAAGGAAAATACAGTTCTGATGCAGCTACCCCCGATGACTCAGCCTGAAGTTATATTTTATATCCTCAGAGGGAGAGATCATCAGCGAAGCCAAATCAACTCAACAGTTATTTATGGGAGTGATTATGTCTTGGTGCTGTGCACTATAACGGAAGACCTGCTGATGTGGCATAGCAAACTTGACCATGGCTCCCTCAGCTGGAAGAACAGCCCAGATTCTCCCACGGACTTGCTCTGGCCACCCCAGCCTCTTTCAGGAGCACAGCCCAGGCTTGCCTCTAATAACCTCATCTAAGAACTTCTTACTTTTTAAAGTCGTTGCTGCCAACGATCTATTCTTGATCCTTTTTCACCCAAACTTTTATGAATCAGTACCAGTAGACAGAACAAGCTCATCAGTTTCAGACTGTTCTCAATACCCTGACCAACTCTGCACAATCTCCAGTTTCCTAAAAAACAAGTAACCAACAAATCACATTTTCTTACAAACTGCATTCACTAGAGTACCAGGTATTCTGTACATTAAAAAAAAAAGGTGGGGCTCCCTAGTGGTGCAAGGGGTTAAGCACTGCACTATGAAGCAATCCGCACCCTCTGCAGCACGAGTTATTCCCGGCTGGCCAGGGAGCAACCCACATGGCGCAGACTTCTGCTGTCTCGCCCGCTGCTCCCTTCAGCAGTGTATTTCAGTCAATCTGCCTGTTCTGTTCCCCAGTCTGTCTCTGATGAGTCCTCTCACCCCCCTGCATCTCTGGCCTGTACCCCAGTTCTTGTATGCATAAATAAATACATCTTTAAAAAATAAATAATAAAGGGCCTCCCTGGTGGCGCAGCGGTTGAGCGCTGGGTTGCGATGCTGCCCGCAGCCTCTGCAGTGCCGGTTCGATCCCCGGCTGCTCCCCGGCCACCAGAGGAGGGTCCCACATGGCACGCTAGACCTCTCCTGCCGCCCGCTGCTCCCCTCAGCAGTGTACTTCTGTCCTTCTGCCTGTTCTGCATCCTGCTCTGACTCTGGTGAATTCTCTCACCCTCCCGCGCTTCTGACTATACCCAGTGCTTGTATAAATAAATAAATAAATAAATCTTTAAAAAAATAAATAATAAAAATAAAAAAGGTCCATGGTGAAATTAGTCTAGGAAATGTTTTGTTAATCAAAAGCTGGATTGAAGAAATCTTTATTGCGGGGTTTCTTAGAACTTTTAAAGTGCTAACACACTGTGATAAAGAGTACAGTCATTCCCAAACTTACATAATTCCCAAACTTACGAAACACTTTTTTTAGGTGCTCCTATTAATATCATAGGGAACATTACTGTACCAAGGAACACAACTAGGGAAATGTTATTCTAGATTTAGGTTAAACCTGTAATAAATACTCTCATTTTTAAAGATAAGATCCAGTTGCATAACTACTATTTTCACTACTTGTAATCTCAAATGAATTTATGCAAGGAAAGGAAAATCTTCATTTCTTCTGGAAACATTATAGTAAGTTATATTAGGACAGCATTCTTTTTGAACGCCCATAACCAGTAATGCCTTAAAATGAATATCTTAGAAACCAAAAAGAGCTTAATGTAATTGCCCTCTTGTAGGCAAAAGAAAGAACTACCGAGGATACCTAAACTTACAAAATGAAACAATTTTAAATGGTAAATAAATACAACTAAAACTTATTTTATGACTTCAAGGCAAAAAATATATTACCAATAAAGAGATAATAGTATTTATTAAATGATACTAAGTGCCAATTCCTTGATATACCTCACGTTTCAATTAATACTCCAATTAATTTCTATTTTGGGAGTAAGGAAACTGAGGCTTAAAAGCTTATGTTACTTGGCTACAAAGCTAGCTAGTCTTGCTTTGCCTTGAGTCTGTTTTCATTGGCCACACATGCTTCTTTGCTGCCTACAAGTAAAAGAACCTTCAGAGAAACTGGGATCACTGAGTGAGGCTGACAGCTCTAGCCAAGACACTTGAGACAACTGAACAGCCTGGCAGCGGACTTGCATCCTGGAGCACTACTCCCATACCTAACTCTGCTCCTCACAGTCCTATTGTAGCTCTCTTTTCATATACACAAAGACCATCTAAGAATGTATTTCAGAATAGAATTATTTTTATAGTTTTAATTATAATTAACATTTAGAAATCAATTATATTATTTTTAATTAAAATAATATATGTGAAAATATTTTAATTTGTACGTTTTTGTTCGTCTTCATATGTATATTTTAAAAATAAATTCTATTATTTAAAGCAGTTTTAGGTTCACAGCAAAACTGAGTGGAAGGTACAGACTTCCCATGGTGCCAACCTCTTAAAGACGTTCTGGGAAGACTTTAATGATGATGCCTCCCTTTCATCTTGATAGACTTTCTCAGGCACAGGCATTCAAAACTCATAAGATCTCTGAACACAGTTCAAAGATGAGTAATCACTTATTTTAAAAAAGCAGCACCAGTGGCATCTAAATGGGTGAAGACAATTTACAGTTGTCAGAGCCTAGAACATAATTGAATTCTCAAGTTCCATTTGTTTTCTTCGCTCTTCCTTCTCACCAAACAAACTGAACAATGTTCTCTGTGGGCTGGGGTGCAGAACAGAGAGAAACAAAGGATGGCCAATAAAGGATGGCCTAAAGAAGTGGACTTGGAAGGGCTGCCAACTCTTTGTTCCACAGGGAGAGGAAAAGAGTACTAGAAGCAATATGAATTGTCCCTGTAATATGTGTCAAAATACTTAAATGCATTAAAATGCTTCTTACACAAATCCTGCCCGAATGGGTTCTAAGTGGTAACATATAACACAGTATATGCAATAATTCCTCATCAGTCAAAATCTAAATGTACAAATTCAACTTACCTTGTAGAATCTGATGATATCTTCCTTGGTGAGTGTCTTTAAATATGCAACTTCTATATTATCTGAAAAAGTAATCAATAATATATTGCTAATATTTCCATTTTGAGTAGTCCAGGACAAATGCACTAATGACAATATATTTCACTACAACATTCTGAAGACTGTACTTTTATGTGATCATTTGCTTCTGCAAGTCATAAGGGAATAAATTTCAAGTAAAAAGTAAGAGGATATCCTGACTTTCTACCTATAAACTATTGGGTCTTGGGCTCATTTCAACTTTTCTGAGCCTCAGTTTTCATTCCTGGAAATTGGGGATAATAATGACTTAACAAGGGCTGGAATGAAAACTAAGGAAAATGATAAAAGATAATTACGTGATGCCAGGCACATGACAAATGGTCAATAAATGGCAGGTTACTATTATCATTAATAGTGACTATAACTGCTAGATAAGTTACAGATAAGGAAACAGAGACTTAGAGAAGGTGAAAATCTTGGCCAAGATTTTCAGCCTGCTAGTGTCAGAATGAGAAGACAATTCAACTCCTCTGACTTGCAGTGTAGTTTATCACACTCCACCTTTATTTTCTGTATTAGAAAAATGGCAATAGAAGTTGGTAAGCTGGAAACTTCTATGAGCACAGTGCTCCCAAATCTAAAAAGCATGAACCAATTTTTGACTACCCCTAAAGGTAAATCTGAACCCCTCTGCCTCAGGGCAGCAACTGACTCGAGAGTTCTAATCAGCAATTTTGTTTTTTTTTTTTAGTGTTATGGGAAATAGACACCAACATTTAAGTGCACAGAACACGATGATTGAATACAAAGTAAGGTTAGATTTATTAATGCTGTATTATGAGATACAAGTATATCCAGCTCTAGTTTTAGAGAAGAAATAAAACAAAGTTTCTGACTGAAAATTTTAGGTAAATACAGATCTTTAAAAGTACTACATCCCCACTCTCAACACAGTACTAAAACAACACCTACAAAACGAATATCCTTTTGCAGAATGATCTTAAATGTTACACTTACACATCAATAAATGTTGGGTCCTAGTTCTGCCTTACCTCTGTCAAAATTGTACTGCTGGGAGATGATTTCCTCCCAATATTTAGTACATTCTGCAGATAGCTTCTTTGGTTTGTCTAGTCGACGAATTGCTAATGCTTGAATGTGTTTCTGGAAGGCCTCTTCTGTCATATCCTCTATGGACTTTTCCATGGTAATTAGGAAAGCTTCCACTCTGCTTTCTAGGTAGTGTGGTGGCTTTTCTGACTGGATGATGAATCGTAAGCCCTGTATGCCATTGGCTCGACGTGGCCCACTGAAGACGATATAGCCTGAAACACAAACATCAGTCAGTCAGGACCTGGCATTTTGAGACTCGAGACTTTTAACCTTTCAAAAATTATTTTTTCAGAGCAAATAAGATCTACTTTGGAGTTTCATATTGCTTGTCTTCTGAAGAAATATGAGCAATTAATTACTCTCAGTTCCTAGGGAGAGAACAAAAGAATTCTCTGAAGAATATAGAAGAATAAACCCCGAACAACAGGGTTTTAAACTGCATATTGTACACATGGATTTTCTTGTGAACAGATGACATAAATTTACAGCATCCACAAGTACAGTACAGTACATGCATTTTCTCATTCTAGAATTTTCTTACCACATTTCCTTTTTTCTATCTTACTTTATTGTAAGAACACAATATATAATGCATAGAACATAGAAAACAGGTGCTAACTGTTTATGTTATCAGTGTGGCTTCCAGTCAACAGCAGGCTATCAGTAAAGTTTTTGGAGAGTCAGAAGTTATCAGTGTATTTTTGGGGTGAAGGTCAGCACCTCTGATCCCAGGGTTGTTCAAAGGTCAAGTATAGTTAGAAATTTGGATAACACTTTCTTCTTCTTAAACAGAACCAAAACATATTCATCGTTCGAACTCAGATCCCTTAACTAATCCTCAGTCCTTCAATCTATGTTAAAGCTATTTCATCTCTATAAAAATGTTGGACTCACTTTCATGTTCTGACCATTGCCATAAATTTATTTCCTTTCCTATTCAAGTTCCATATGTGAATTTGGCTCCGCTATTGCCTTTCTTATTAGATAATTCAATCCTGAACCAACTCTACTAAGACTGAAAATACCTAAAAACTAAGTAATTGAAGGTCACACATTTATTGTCACCTTGTGAGCTCATGTACTAACTCCCTTAAACATTTTTTAATAAGCAGATCTCATGGCTTGCTTTCTTCAGCTTTTCTGTCCTGAACCACACCTCTGATAGCTTGGGGTTCCACTCCTGAGAAAGAACTATTATCAGCATAGACTTCAGAGTTTAAACACTGTTAGTAGTACTTGAGCTGAAACACACTGAACTATCCCTTACAGTTCTACCTTCCTGATTAAACTGTGAGTTCCTTGAAAGGACGGACCACTCTTAACATCCATTTTAAATATTTATCATCTAGCACAGTAGTTTTTTCAAAAGATGATTGGTACTTGGAGATTCACACAAAATTTTTTCATGGTTTCTCCTAGTCATTATTGGGACTACTTTCTTTTCTCACTGATCAAACCTGCCAAATCTCCAAGACTTTTAATTTAACAGTACCTGAAATATTTCTTCACACATACTCACTGAGTACCTTCCAGGTGCCTTAGACTTGGGGCTACAAAGATGAAGAAGAGATAATAGCTACCCTCAGGGTTCCCAAAGTTTAGTGACTCTGAGCATCTCTGGATGATGCAAGTCCCACCTTTTTATGCATAACCAGCTTGTACTTAGCAGAGCAGCCTCTCCCCACTATCCGGAATCTCCTCCTATTGATGTATATGTAATTACAGTGTTATCTCCTTAAGAACTACTTTAATGTCCGTGATATATTAAATGTTTATCTTTTAGATGTGAGTTCTAAAAGATATTCAAAAACAAGGTTTTCATGATCTTCTGAATAAAGTATTCCTGAAGCACCATGCTAGGTGACTTATACATGTGGAGAATGTTTTCTGGGGACAGTGGTTGCTTCTCCAGGTCTATGGTAGCCTTCTATTTCACATTCCTCTTACCCAGCTGCTCCTTGGTACGCAGGGTATTGAAGCAAGGCTCAGAGATGATTTGACAGAAGAGTTCCAGAAACATATTCTCTGAGGTGCTCTGCATGTCTGTTTGGTAATATATCTCGATGCCACAGTTATTATGAACTTCATTCCTCTGCTGATAAACAAACCATCCTCCTAGGAAGTTTTAAAAAGAGAGCAACAGGTTCAAAAATGTAATTTGGGTTTAATAAAATCAATGCTTGTCTGGTTTGTTAAAGTTGTTCAATTTACTTGGTATTTTTTTTGCAATTCCAAATTCCAATTAATTTATGAAGAATGTGAAACTCAATTAACTTACCTAGGGATTTGTATTAGGCTTTCAGTAAATATACCTTGAATTCATTTATTTATTTATTTATTTATTTATTTATTTATTTATTTATTTATTTATTTATTTCCTAAAGATTTATTTATTTATTTATACATGCACTGGGTACAGTCAGAAGCACGGGAGGGTGAGAGAATTCACCAGAGCCAGAGCGGGGAGCAGAGCAGGCAGAATGACCGAAGTACACTGTTGAGGGGAGCAGCGGGCTGCAGGAGAGGTCTGCATGCCATGTGGGACCCTCCTCCAGTGGCCGGGGAGCAGCTGGGGATAGAACCAGCGCTGCAGAAGCTGCAGGCAGCTTCACAACCCAGTGCTCAACTGGTGCGCCACCGGCGAGGCCCTATACCTTGAATTTAAAGGGCAAAAACCTTATAAAATGTATTTTATGATTAAGTATGAATGGAAAATGTGATCCACAGTTAAAACAAGTACAGTGTAGTGTATGTAATAGATTATAACTAGCTAATACAAATAAAATTCTCAACAGAAATACCCATTGTTTTAATAATTATACAATTAAACTTTTTTCATACAAGTTTTAAAAAGTATTAGTTGTATCTTTATTACCTTGTTTTTCCATTTATCCCTCTATTCTAAATATTGTTTATAAACACTTAAAAACAAAAGTAACATACATTCTAAAGATTTATTTTATTTACTTATGTATACAAGAACTGGGATGTAGGCCAGAGGTACAGGGGGTGAGAGGATTCACCAGAGAGAGTAGGAACAGGCAGATCTAGTGAAACACACTGCTGAGGGGATCAGAGCTAGACCGGAGAGGTCTGCTGCGCCATGTGAGTTAGTTCCCTGGCTGGGGATTGAAATCATGCTGCAGTGGCTGGTGAGAGCCTGATAACTCTGAGATTTTAACCCTTGCGCCACCAGAGAGGCCCCAAGAAATGTACATTCTAACAAGAGAAATGGAGATATATTTCAATCCCAAAGCAAGAGAAGTGCGAAGAGGTTTAAATAAGGAAAGCTACCAAAAAACTATGCTGGGAGGTCAAAAGAAAAAGTGATTACTTCCAGCTAGGAGCTTTTAGTAGGTGGCTTGTAAGATGGGCCTGACAGGATGAATAAGGTATAGATACGGAAGGGGATAGGAGAACTATTTCAGGAGGATAAAATAGATAGGGGAGGTGACCAGTGCCAGCACCCAAAATATACTTTGGCTGAACAACAACAAAAAAATCAACTTTCTTATTCCCGGTTTAATATACTTCTTGCTATACAAATTTGAACAACATTAAAAATAATGCTTAATGACTTTTTACATTGAAAGAAAGTAAAGTTAATGCAAAACTCCAATACCAATTCTTTTTTTTTTAAACAGAGACGTTTTTATTTATTTATTTATTTGTTTGTTTGTTTGTTTTGTTTACACATGCACTGGGTACAGTCAGAAGCGCGGGAGGGTGAGAGAGTTCACCAGAGCCAGAGCGGGGAGCAGAGCAGGCAGAAGGACCGAAGTACACTGCTGAGGGGAGCAGCGGGCGGCAGGAGAGGTCTGCGCGCCATGTGGAACCCTCCTCTGGTGGCCGGGGAGCAGCCGGGGATCGAACCGGCGCCGCAGAGGCCGCAGGCAGCTTTGCAACCCAGAGCTCAACTGCTGCGCCACCGGGGAGACCCCTCCAATACCAATTCTTATGTTAGCTCCTTATAAAATTTATGCATGAAATGAATATATGCTGTTGGCTGCATCTGTGGCTTTCCTAAAACTATATGTGGTAAAGACTTCTATGGACTTCAATTAGATATTTTTATTCTACTTCCTATTTTTAAAAAATAAATATTATTTCGCGCTCACAGTCAACGTTTCTTTAGCTTTGTGACATTTCCCCTTCCTAACTCCTTTACACTCAATTCCAGTCAATTCCAGTATCATTGTCTTCAAAATAATTGCCTACCTCCAACTTTACTTCTTTGGCCCTCCTACAGAGAATTTTCTGACAGAATTAACTATCTTTAAGCATACTTCTATAAATAGTAGAACCCAGTAGATCTTTACCATAAAATTACACATTGTCATCCAAGTGAATTCACCACCTATAATCACCCACAGTACTATGTCAAAGTAAACTATTACCAAAGCTTTAACATTTCAACTTACTGTCAGGGAGCTGAACTTCTCTATACCGAACCAGCTGACTTGGAAGGAGAGGTTTTGTATGAGCATGTTCAATAAGAGTGTCTTCAACCATCTGCATGATTCCTAATGCAGCCTATGGAAAAAGATAAGTCAGGGCACATTATGCAAACATAAATGTATCTTGTCTGTGAGATTAAAATAGTACATTGGATGCTAGCCCATATAACATGAAAACAACATACATGTTGGATTTTAAAATCTTGGTTAAATACACTTGATCCTAGTCAAATGGATAAAAATCAGTTTGTAATACAGTCACTGTGGTAGAAGTGAAGATAAAAAGAGACCCAGAAAAATATCAACACTTATCCTGATGCTGGGGAAAAAAGAAATGACAAAGCTGGAGCGGTATTGGTGATGGGAAGTTGGTTTCAAGAGAAAAACCCTGATTAAAGACACCTGAGGTTATAGCAAAGCAAAGGAGATGAGCATAAGGCTTTGTTCTGAATAAAATGCTCGATAAGAATCCTATATCTGATAAATTATAAGCACTCGATCCTGGGTATATTGTTGTGGAGGCAGAATAGCAGAGTTGTAGATAGTGTTGGCTCTTGAGACAGATTGCCATGGGAATTCCAGAGCGATTTCCATGTGCTAAACCCTTGGCATGTAGTATTTGATTTAATCCTTATGACTCTAGTTTTACTGAGAAGGAAATTGAGCACGAGAGGTTAGGACACCTTCTGAAAATTACATAACCACTATGTGGCAGTCAGGGATTGAAATCACATTATCTGATTCCATACTATGTATCTTATCAACTACACAGTCCTTCTGTCCTAAACAGGGTAGAGATAATTGTTTCCATTTCCTTTCATGACTGTACAAGGTGGGCAACAGCAGAGGAGGTAGCCATGAAAGCAATTCCACAGTTCATTTCTAACCCATCAGAACCTACTTTCCTCCACAGAGCAGAGAAGGTGGAATGAACATTAATATGCTTATCACGCAGTGGTGGTTAACAGTCTTAGACAGACTAAGGAAAGAAAAAATGCCTCTTGCACTGATCCATAAATGACTGCTGACACTTCAACCACCCACCTGCTTTGTTATGTTTCCATGGAGAAGAGCTTCAATGTGCAGCCGTGACAGGAGCTGAGGTATGAAGGCCTTAAGGCGAGGAAGGGTGACATCTGCAAAGGTGTGAGAAATAGTAAGCTCTATCTATAAGGTTCTATAAAAAAACTCTAGAGATAATTTGAGACAGAGAAACTGCAAAAACAGTACAGAGTTCCTGTGTACAATTCATCCAGTTTTTCCTGACACTAACATCTCTCATAATCAAAATTAAGAAACACTGTACAATATTATAAACTAAAATACACTTTATTTGGATATCACAATTTCTACTAATATTCCTTTTCTGTCCCAGGATCATATCCACAGTCCCACCTTACATTTAGTTGTCAAGTGCCCCATCCCCAACATTCTCTGCAGGCCTCTATCACAACACTCTCTTTGCCACTAGTGAAATGATCTATTTACACTCTTGTTTGGTCATTAGACTGGAGCTTTATGACCTAAGAAATCCCATCTAATTTTTTTTTTTTTAACCTCAAGCATGAGCACTCTTTCTGGATGGTAAGACTTTCAAGCTCAGTTTTTTATTCCTCTCTCTCATCTCATCTGAAGACAATATTAACCAGGTAAGTACTTGGACCAAACACTTAGTCATTTACAGAAATCTATGAAGAGTAGTAACTAGCTGGTATGGATCCTGATAAAAAACAATGTCGCTAACCTGCCTGAATACAAAAACCACTTCAAGGTCACTCTTGTTTTTATAAGAAGTATGTGCAGTTGACTTTAACAGAATTACAAATTAGAAAGCATAAGCACTATGTAACAGGGTAAACCAAAAATGACTTTAGAAAGAAGTGAAGAATGCTTTAGGCTGTAAGTAGAAAAAGAGTCTCACCATCCAGCGCTTCTTTTAGTTCATCTTTAGTCCAGGCCACTTCAGTCATCAGCAAGCGGAGGTAGTACATGGCATGCTGGTGAGGCTGTTCAGCTCGGAAATTGTTAAGAGACCGCATATACTAGTGAAGGGAGACAGGGGTTCATCAACTTTTTGTATCCTTTGAAAATCAGTTTTAAAGATCAACTATAATAAAAACTTCAGGTTGTATTTATCATGTGTTACTAGGATGCATAAATATTTGCTTCTCCTTTTTGAAGTTATTATATAATTAAGAATGGGGTTTATTCTTCTCTGATCCTTAATAAAAGGCAAGTTTTTTCCATGTCCAAGCTGCTGCTTTACTCCCAGCATTTGACATGTACTGCAAATGCCTTTGATGCCTCAGAAAGTTATCCCTAGTTTTCAGATCCTCTATCTCTTGGCATCCTTTGAGTCTATAAGATAAGGCCATCCCAAAAGTCGCTACTAAGCAAACAACATGAGTATGTGTGTGCATATATAATATCGAATCTTTATTTAAAAACTGATATATTTTTGGTGCACAATAAAGGTCATAGCTTTTTTTTTTTTTTTAAGATTTATTTATACAAGCACTGGGTACAGTCAGAAGCGTGGGAGGGTGACAGAATTCACCAGAGCCAGAGTGGGGAATAGAACAGGCAGACCGATGAAGTACACTGCTGAGGGGAGCAGCGGGCGGCAGGAGAGGTCTGTGTGCCATGTGGGACCCTTGCTCAGTGGCCGGGGATCGAACCGGTGCTGCAGAGGCTGTGGGCAGCTTTGCAACCCAGCGCTCAACTGCTGCACCACTGGGGAGGCCCCATAGCTTGGTTTTTAAATAAACTTCTATTTTTGGGTCAACCATGAGTTGAATTTAAGTGGAACATAGTTCAAGATTAAAATAGTTTGCCCTAATGTGACAAAGTTCTTGTGGTAGGTAGACATCGGCATGCAGAGTCATGCGTTCTGAAATGGAAGCTGGATGAAAGCATGAAGGAATCTTTGAGAGCCATTAGGTCTACTGTAGCCTCCTCCCTGAAAGTCAATATAAATGCCCTAGCTCTTGGGTTCTACAGAGAAAGGGCCTCTGTAGAGAAAGCGTATAGTCTCCTAGGCTTTCCTTCTGGGTAAGAGATTTAGCAGAAACAGGATGAGATGACTGTTACAGGGTTATAAAAGTTTCTTCCTCTCCCCTTTTTCAAAAATGTTCATAAGATGGCAATATTACCTTATAAACAAAAACATTATATATTTGAACTGAGATAACTTACCGCCTCTTTGATAATTTCAAATCTTTTTTCATCAATTTCAAAGGTAGCCATTTTCTCAATAATCTTCTTTAGCAAAATTGGTTGCTTGTCATTGTAACCTCTCACTGAGAGCTACAGAAAAAGTTCAGGGTATTTAAAGTCTAAGAATATCATGAAACAATTCTAAATAAACACCTCAAATTTGATTTTTAAACATTAAGAAAATCCCCAAACCAGGTATATTAAAATAAAAATGAAAGAAATTCAATTTAATGTTCTATTATATAACTTTTAATACTCAATAGGATAACATTAATCATCTTTACTAATACCCCAAAGGATAATTTTGCTTGTCCTATACAAAATCAACAGCAGGAAAACTCACCTGGTGCCAAACTATGGTAGCACACAATACAGCATCAAAATTCAAGTTTTCATTATACGAAAATGAATTCTTGAATTCATTTTAAGTTTAATCTTCAAAAAGTGTTTCTGAGGACTAGCAGGCTAAAACTATTTTTAAGATTTTTATTTATACATATAAGAGTTGGGGTGTAGTCCAGAGGTTGTGGGTGGTGGTGAGAGAATTAACCAGAGACAGTGTGGGGAGAAGAACAGGTGGATCGACTGCAGTACACTGCTGAGGGGAGCAGCGGGCAAGAAAGGAAAGGTCTGCTGAGCCATGTGGATTAGCTACCTGGTTGGGATTGAACTCGTGCTACAGTGGTTGCTGATAGCTTCATAGTGCTTAGACACCACCAGAAAGGTCCCAGCAGGCTAAAACTTTTTATAGGCATGATCCGAAGATGAAAATCACAGAGTGGGGGGGTTGGGGGGGGTATTATCTAGCAAACTGCTGGTTATGGTCCCAATTTAATTGTAATATTTAAAAAATCATCTGTAAAAATCAGTCAGCCCAGTTTTGTATTATTTGCCACTCTTCTCATTCAATGCTGCTCAATAAGCATCTACACATCTCACAAATTGTTATTTGATAAATCTGCTGATGTCCTAAAAGTCAATGATGGCAAGATAAATGTGTAGTGAGGATCCATTGTAAGTTACATCAGGATTCTGCTTTAGGACAATTCACTTTAATGATATCTGAAAGCATAATAGTTTGAAAATTGGGGACGCCTATTATTCATTTCCACATGGCGGCACCCCCAGGTGCACAAGATACACTGCAACTAGAATGCTTATGAAAGGCTCCATCCGTGAAAAGTGATCCCAAGAACCTCAGCAGAAGTGAAAGTCATTGGCCATGGGAGGAACATAACATACAATGGAAATCTGACTGACAATTAGCAGAAAGCCCATTTTGTCACAAATAAAAAATTATTTTAATGGCAACATGCTATAACAATAGCAAAAAATAAAGAATAGATTATAATTTTTCAACTTAGAGTTTATTTTGATGTCTGAGCTTCAAAGTTCCCTAGACTCTGAGAATGGTTAGGTTTTATAAACTCTTCTACCTTAAACAAAAGCTACCAGAAAATTTGTGTGAAGTAAAAACATGACTGCAAATAAAATTGAAAAACCCTAAAACCATTTGTATAAGAATTTTTAAAAAGGAGAATGCAGCGCATGCTCTCATTTTCATTTATAGTAAAACAAACAAAATATCCTTAAGAAAAGTGATGAATGTATTCCATAAAAGGGTTGTTAATTTGGAAATGAGATAAAGTTTAAAAACAGAAACTGTTTTAAGAAAAAAGTATCTAATCATTTCTTGAAATGCATTTAATAATGCTTATTTTAAAACACACTTAAAAGTAATTAATGATGCATGTTACAAAATAAATTAAATAAAAATGCCAGATGTATTTGAACACAGGAGCTTTCTACTACTGTCAGCAGAAATAAAAGAAGCTTACATTTAAGTAAGATTTAAGCATCACAACATTAGCTATGAATATCTTTCACTCACAGACAATGTACTCAAATGAACAACATGCTATCAGGATTAATATGTTAAATATTTTAAGCGGAGGAACATGCAAATAAATATATGTAGCATATTCACAAGATATACTAAGCTCTATTAAATCATTCATTAGTGGAACTAATACTAATTTGAGTTCTTCAGTCTTTAAAAAAGTGCAAGGAAAAAACCATCAGTCTTCTTGTTTAAGAATGCAGAAGTTAATAGTTTTCTCAAGCTCAACATAATGCTTTTTAAATGATGTGGTGCCTTTTCTTTGGTTTTCATTTTACTTACAAGTATTGCATTCATTCCTGATGCAATGCCATAGCTCAAACCTGAGAGGCGTGCTGCATATGTATACTCTTTTAAATCATCCTTCAATAACCTGATAAACAGGTAAGTCATGTTGCAATGGAGAGGATCAGCATAAATGTAGCGACTAACAAAAAGAAAAACAAAAGAAATGCTTTGATACCTCAAGCAATGGCATGGTAATGAAGAAACATGACCGAAGAGTATGGATATGCAGCCTCATGATCTGAATTTCCAGGTAAATAGTATAGGCCAACCTTATGTTTTACAATGGCAGCAAGACTTCATTCTCTGTTGTCAAAGACCAAGACTTCAGACATAGAATGAATGAGACCTAAACCTAATTCACGGTCCAATTTCATTTGAGGAGAAAAATGACAATCTAATGAAAGATGTTAAAAAAAAAAAAAGAAATCAAGGAAAATTTGCATTATATGAATGGTATATTGCTGAATACTTAGTAAGAATTAACTGAAAAATTAAATGATGAGAAAATGATTAGCTACAAAGATTAAAAAAAGAAATTAAACTTATACCCTCAATCAAAAATGCTTCCATCAAATCAATACAAAAAATGTTGATGAATGGAAGGCTCTAAGATGTGGGTACTTACATACATCCCATAGATGGTATTTTGGAGGTCATAGCTCAAGCCTGCTAGCTCTGCTGCATATGCATACTCGTTGAGTGAGTCTTTGAGGAGCTCAAGGTACAAATAGGCCAAGTTATAGTGCAAGGGGTCCACATAAGCAAATGGGCTGGAAGAAAATGTTGACAGTAAAATAGCTGATTTATTACTTCCCAGTGTGATGCGTGGCCTTTCGAGATGGATCAAGACACTGAACACAGGTTAATATAATTTCCTGAAAATATGGTTTAAATTCTTGAGTCTCTTCTTAGGGGAAAAAAGATGTCTGAAAAAGAAGCCTAACATATGCCATCTGTGCTGGGAGTGGTGAAGAGTGAGAAGGCATTGCTTACACCAGATGAGGTAGCAGACAAAAAGAGAGTGGAACGGGCCAAAGTGCAAGTCTACCTTTAGGCTATAAAGGCAACACAGAGTTGACACATTTGTATATCCTCATTCTCCCTCTAAGCAAGCCTCACCCTTGGTGGACAGTAAGGGATTGAGAAGGCTTGTGTGCTATCACTATATGAATTTAAAAAAGAAAAACTGAGAACTGTGAAAATGTTAGGTTTTGCCCAAAACCAATAAAGCTAGAACATTGTCGGTAAAATAACTGATAATTTCCACCATGGAACTGTAGTCAGAACTAGGAAACACTATTAATATAGGAAAATTTTTAAGTAAGAAAGAGAAACAAAAGAGTGGAAACAATTATAAAGTACAAGAGCCAAATAGGCCCACAGAGATCACTTCAATCTTCATTCCCCAAATAAGGAACATAATTTTTATCATCTCACATGGTTGGTAGGAGCAGTCAGGATTCAAATACAAGTCAAATGACCTACTCATCTGACTACATGACATTATTTACTTTCATGAGCAGTAAAAGATTCATTCAAACAAGTATGTATTACATGCTTATGACAGAGCTAGTCTCTTCTCTAAGTAGAGGGAATACAGAAGGAACAAATCAGGCAAAGTTCCTGACCACAGGGTTCATAGTCTAGTTAGAGAAAACAAGTAATAAATTTAATTATGATATATTAGGTGGTGATAGTATTATGGAGAAAAATTAAGTAAAGTAAGGGGAATGTGAATGATGGGTAGTGATGGCAGAGAAGGAAGATTGCTAATTTACATAAGATAGTCAATCAAGGCCTCTCTGATGAGGTAGGAAGCACTTAACTAAGTAAGGGAGTAAACCCCAAGGATATCTGCTGGAGGTGGGGATATCCAGGTAGAGGAAACAATCAGTGTAAAGGACCTGGGACAGGTGCCTACTAGATTTATTTGGCAACAAAGTTTCACTCTATCCGTAGCACAATAAATATAAATATACTGACAGCCAAGCCAACAATTTTATTAAGGTTGATAAAGCAAAAGAGGCAAAATGTTTAGCCCCTTAGAAAATTAAAATCAAAGAGAAATTTCTACAGTCATACAAACATTTCCACCTGGAAACTCTAAATGAATGTAGTCATTAATTTTTTTTTTTAAGAGATTTTTATTTATTTATTTATTTATTTGTACAAGCAGTGGGTATAGTCAGAAGCGTGGGAGGGTGAGAGAATTCACCAGAGCCAGAGCGGTGAGCAGAGCAGGCAGAAGGACCGAAGTACACTGCTGAGGGGAGCAGTGGGCAGCAGGAGAGGACTGCGCGCCATGTGGGATCCTCCTCTGGCAGCCGGGGAGCAGCCAGGGATAGAACCGGCACTGCAGAGGCTGCGGGCAGCTTCGCAACCCAGCGCTCAACCACTGCGCCACTGGGGAGGCCCATGTCATTAATTTTTTTAAAAAGTATTTTAAGTATAGGAAGTACATGACTTTCTTCTTTAGGCAAAGAGCACCTCAGAAACTTATAATACAACAACAGCAGTATTAACAAAATAATAGTCTATGAAAGAGCGCAGGCTCTTAGAGCTTAGGCCTGAGCTTCATTATGTGGAAGTGAAAAGTGATATAAAACCAAATCTGGGAGGTACGCAAAGTAACAGGGCTCAAGATGAGAAAGCAATTCCAAGAGGTATTCTAAAATGATATATCCACATCAGCTGTGCTGGTGAAATGGAGAGGTCCTAATTTTTTTTTTTTTTTTTAAGAATTTATCCATTCATGCACACAAGAACTGGGGTACAGGCCACAGGCCAGAGGAGGGGGTGAGAGGATCCACCAGAGATAGAGTGGAGAACAGAACAGGTAGATTGACTGAAACACACTGCTGAGGGGAGCAGCGGGTGAGTGAGGAGAGGGCTGCTGTGTCATGTGGGCAGCTCCCTGACTGGGGATTGAACTCCTGCTGCATTGGCTGCGCAGATAGCTTCATAGGTTGTGTCTTAACCCCTTGAGCCACCAGGGAGGGCCCTTAAATTAACTTTTAAAAGAGAATATAATACAACGGAAATGCTTAAATTCTGATTCATATGTTAATTTAAAAACTACTCTGTAGGGCCTCCCCTGGTGGCACAGCGGTTGAGCGCTGGGCTGCGAGGCTGCCTGCAGCCTCTGTAGTGCCTGTTCTTTACCTAGCGCTGGCGAGGGTCCCAAACTATTCCTTAATCAGATTTAAATGGTTAAATATGGATCAGGGGTTTAAAAGCTGTAAGAAAAGGGCCTCCCCGGTGGCGCAGTGGTTGAGCGCTGGGTTGCAAAGCTGCCCGCAGCCTCTGCGGTGCCGGTTCGATCCCCGGCTGCTCCCCGGCCACCGGAGGAGGGTCCCACATGGCGCGCAGACCTCTCCTGCCGCCCGCTGCTCCCCTCAGCAGTGTACTTCTGTCCTTCTGCCTGCTCTGGCTCTGGTGAATTCTCTCACCCTCCCGCGCTTCTGACTGTACCCAGTGCATGTATAAACAAAACAAACAAACAAATAAATAAATAAAACATGCCTCTATAAAAAAAAAATTTAAAAAAAAAGTACTTTAAAAGCTGTAAGAAAAGGGCCTCCCCGGTGGCGCAGTGGTTGAGCGCTGGCTTGCGAAGCTGCCCGAAGCCTCTGCAGCGCCAGTTCAATCCCCGGCTGCTCCCCGGCCACTGGAGGAGGGTCCCGCATGGCACGCAGACCTCTCCATCCTGCATGGCACGCAGAGCTCTCCTGCCGCACGCTGCTCCCCTCAGCAGTGTACTTCGGTCCTTCTGCCTGCTCTGGCTCTGGTGAATTCTCTCACCCTCCCGTGCTTCTGACTGTACCCAGTGCTTGTATGTATGTATAAACAAATAAATAAATAAATAAATAAATCTTAAAAAAAAAAAGCTGTAAGAATGTATATAACATAATACTATATGAGATAAAGAGAATTTAGACACAGAAAATTTCTGTAAGAATGTACAAGAAATCTAACAGCGTTTACCTCTAGGAAGATCAGAACCCAGAGAGTAGGGATGGTGGAAAGCAGACATTTTTAAATCTAAGAACTATGCTGGGCAGTGTAGAGGGGGAATAGGAGTGATGGATGGTGGTAGTGAGGAAAAAAGACAGATGGATAATTTGGTCAAAAAAGAAATGGTCTCTCAAAAAGTATTCTGAAAAAGTTGATAATCATAGAAACAAAATGACGAAGTAACAAGTTGCTTAGATTGTTAAAAATATCACTTTGAACTATCAAGAAATAAAACCAGCTTTGCATTGTTCTCTATCAACAATAAACCATGTTTGCTATAAAAAAAAAATCTCACTCAGCAAAGCTCCAGATAATGTATAAATTTCATGCTATAAAACACATGGTTATAGTTCTATAATCTCAATGGATTTGTTGGTGAAATGCTAATTTTCTACCTAGATTCATGTCCCCTTTTCTAAAACCATTTTAAGCATATTCGGCTTTAATTACATGTCAAGTCAATTAAATAAAATTTAATGAAAAGGCTTATCATTTTGAATAGTATTATAGAGTAAGTTTATATTTCACAAACACAGAGCATTGAATTTTAGAAATACACAATCACAAATTGTAACCTCACAGATCTAAATTTGAACTGGGTGATATACTTTACCACACAAATGAATAAAAGGAGACAGAGAAGAACTGAAAATCTATATTGAGAAATCACTACAACCATAACATTGCTCATGAATTTTAGTAAATACTTCTTAATTTTTATTAAAATCACTTTTAAATAAACAAGCCAAGATTAGAGAAAACACTATCTAAGCGCTCCAGGTAATTAAAGGGCTTGAAGGGACTCAAACTAATTTAGTAACTACTACGTCTGTGCTAGACAAGCTTCAGGAATGCCAAACCAAAGTCACAACAACAACAAATTCTGATTATTTCATCTTTCTTCAATGAAATGTCTGGGTGTGTGCATAGCACGTCCCCAGATTCGAAAATCCTGAAGACTAGGGAGGCCATCATAACGAATATAAATCCATTCAGGTAAAGGGTGCGTTCACCAATGGAAAGAAAGAATTAACAATATTAGTTAAGGACGGCAGTCTTCCTGATTTTAAGCTAAAATCTAATTCCTTTCATTTCTAGATATGCGTCCTCAAGGAAGCAAAGAAAACTTTTAGAAATGTAACTGTTGAATTTTTATAAGAAGCTCTGTAGATAGATTCATTTTACATACCTGAAAAATTCAAAGTTGAGACAAGCCTTTGGCAAGAAAAACTTATCATCTTGTTTGAACCAGAGTTTGCTCATAGCTGTATCCTGTGATGGAGAAACAATTTGATTATGGAAACATGACCACATTAGGCAAAAATGTTCAATCAAATCATTCTTCAAGAGGACAGAGGCAACTGTTGAGTTTTATTCTGGATAGGCTACTGTCTCATGGCCATAAAGCATACTGAGAGGCTTAGCCGATAGGACACTGGAGAGAGGTTTGATGCTTTCAGTAGCAGAGAGCAATCACCCTCCATTCTCCCTGGGTAAGGAAATGGGGATAGAGTGAAGAAAGAAAGAATGGAGATGCCAATACCAACTGGCATTGTCTTTCTGGACAGTGGGAGGCAGACGCAGAAGTCCTTCTGGAAGTATGGCAGCCAGTCTCTAAGGCAGACTGCAGCGATCCCTGTCTGCTGGAATTCATGCTCATATATAGTTTTCTCTCCCAAATTGGACCAAGTTTGGTCTGTCTGACCAAGAGAATTTAACAGAAATGAAGATGTAGTCCTTTGAGATTAAATTATAAAGGATATTATGGCTTCTATCTTTAACATCCACTTTACCTCTGGGGTTACTCATTTTTGAGGATGCCAACTGTCATGTCAGGCAACTCAGTGGAGATGCCCATGTGGTGACGAATGAGGTCTGCCAACAGCCATACAACTAAACTTGGAAGAGAACCTCAGTCCTAGCTGAGACTTCAGCTGACTGAAGACCCAGTCAATTGCTTAACTATAACCTTAGGAGAGACCCTGAGACAGAGTTACCCACCTAGGGCACTTCCAGGTCCCTCACCCTCAGAAACTGTGAGATAAAATGTTTATAGTTTAAAGATGCTAAATCTGGAGTAGTTGTTATGCAACTGTGGGTAACTAACATAGAGATGGATAAATAAATGCATCACTCATACTACACTAAAACCAGCCTTAGGTGTTCACTTGGAACTACCTTGAAATTCTGACAAGGGACATAAATGGTTTAACATTCTCCTTTATTTGCTGAGAAGGCCTGTTTAAAACAAACAACAAATAAAAAGAATAGGTTTTCTCTTTGAATAACTTAATTCAAAACTCATTAAAATGTCTTAATAATCTTACTTGCTGAAAATAAATTATATTTCATGTTCCTAAATATTAATTTTTATCTCACTGAGTTAATCTGAATGCTAAATCATGAAGAAAATATATTCTTGATAATTTTTTAAGAAAATAATTTGATCTATTTTTCTATATAATATATCTAAGGTGTGAAATAATACCAGGAAAAAAATTCTGAAGAAGGAAAAATTCCACTTCTCAATCAACTGGCTTATAACTTCATTAACTTCATATAGGAATAGTTTTTAAGGGCAGGAAATCCAAGAGTTTCCTTTGGATATGTTCTCTTCCAGGCTTTAGAAATTCATTATCTCTAACTTACATGATGCATGTAAGTATAAATTTACTTCCTTACTGGATCTTCAGTGAATACAGAAAAGAGGCTACTATCTGTCAGCAGATTTGTGATTATAGTCAGAATGGCAATTTTTTTCCTGCAAAAACCATAATTCTCTAGAATTTATGCTGTTTACTAGTTTTGTCTGCTTTACATATCTAGCCTTTTAATTTCTTCTAGCTATTCTCTGCAACTTTTCTGTGACCTTTTAGAATGAGCTTCCCCCAAATCAACATAGTACCAAATGCAAGAAATCATCTTTATTCTCTTTTATGTAATAGCTTGGTCCCCTAATTTTAATATGTTACCTTAATAAGAGAAGGGTATGGTGTTGCTTCTTTTTCCAGTGATAAAATCTCAAAATTTGTAGGAATAAATTCATTTTTCATTGGAAGTTTAAATTTCCCATTCAGGTCAGCATTTTGCCATTTCTGGATGAATAATGAAAAACATATACATAAACAATTAGTTTATTTAAGAGTTTGATTTCAGAGTTTAAAATTGTCCCTTTGCTTAATATCCAGGCAAAGATTAAGGGAATAAATGTCACACAGCACTCTTCACCATCATCTCCAAAGAAGTTACTTCCAAGGTTTGCTGATGGCTTTTTTATGAAACTTGAGGTGGCCTCTCTGGTATTAATGAAGAGTTTGTATTTATCTTTCCTCTTTACACATCTTCAAAATGACCAGCTGAGGTTAAGAAACATAAACTAGAACACTGAGAGGCTGACTGGTCCATATGAAGATCCTGTTTGCTTTAGTTCTTCAAAGAATGGATAATTAAAGAATAATCTGTATAATACGGGTATAGTCCCACAACTGCTGGGCTATAGGTCATTTGTATAGGAGTAAAACTTTGAGCCACACTAAGTAACTTCTTGTATGACTGGAAAGCTTGGCTAACAGGGGGTTCTTTATTTCAACATTTCGTAAGGCCTGGCTCACACTTCTCCCAGATGATCATGCGAACTTTCAAGTGAACCAGTAATTCAAACACAAAGTTAAGGACAAAGTTGAGCCTTAAGTGTTGACTGTGGTACAAGGCTGACACAACCGACAGGTTGTATCTGTTTCATGGATTAGCTTTTTTTTCCCCTGGACAAAGAATGAGACTTTTCAAATACACTAACTCTGTATTATACATTACAAGCATAAATACAGTATTTACACTACAAGTTTTTTTTACTAAATATGTATGCTATTTTGAAAGAATACTGTTGAGATCATGACTTAAAATGCCTGTTAGAACTCATGGAGTCTGGGCTCCAGAAATTTACTATATAATGACATAAAATAAAATATGGCTGAACATCAGGGGTTTGCCCATACATAAAAAACATTAATTCTCTCTCGTAGTGATCAACAATTGATGGCCTGTAGGCCTGATACAGCTGGTGGTCTGTTTTTATACAGCTGGAAGCTAAACATGGTTCTGATATTTTAAAGGGATTGTTTAAAAACAAAAAACTAAACAAGAAAGAATAGCAACAGAAAGACATGTGGCCTAGAAATATTTATTATGGCTCTTTATAGAAAACATTTGCTAACCACTGAACATTATATGAAACTGAGGTAGAGTATACTCATGATTTATTTCTTTTCAAAGTTTTATTTTTATTTTTCTTATTTTTGCATAGAAGAACTGGGGTGTAAGCCAGAGGTGCAGCGGGTAAGAGGATTCACCAGAGAGAGCGGGGAGTAGAACAGGTGGATCCACTGAAATGCACTAAGGGGAGCAGCGGACGAAAACAGGAGTGGTCTGCTGTGCCATGGGGTTACCTCCCTGGTAGGGGACTGAACTCAGGTCGTACGGATGATAGCACTGAGACTTAACACCTAGGCCACCAGGGAGCCTACTCATGTATTAAAGAAGACACCTCTGAAATGTGCCAGTACCCTCAGCACCACTCACTTATAAAATGAGGCACTTCTGTTTGAACACATACAGTTCCAAAACATCATGAGCTAGTTTTAAAAGCTAAATGGGTTCGATCACAGGGCACTGATTACTGAACTCTAATTTATAAGACTTTTCATTATCTAAAGAAAATAAAGAGCAACCAACTACCAGTAACTCTGAGTTTAGTATTTGGGAATCCAGCTGATATGGCAGTCTTACAGCTTTTGCAGTTCTATTTTGGTCCCTGTATTTATTTCTTTGGCACCGGGATCCACATTATGCATAAGTGACAACTTAACTCTCCAGAATGACAGAATAGAATAGGGACTGGGAAACACTTAGCAAGTAATTTCATTGCTGAGCAATCAGATGCATTTTTTTTTTTAAAATCCCACTCAGGACAGGTTTGTTTTTTAGAGTTTGGTGAATAAAACTTCCCTCTTATTTTAGGATTAGTTCAAGCCAAGCTCTAATTCAAGGGAGAGCAGCTTTCCTCCCAGTTTAGTAAGATAGAGATCTTCATACACAAAAGGGCTTTTAGTCACTACCTTTGTACTATGGATATATCACAGATCTCCTGTGTATCAGTGATGTCTTTCTTTCTTAAACTTATATCTTCTTTTCTGTATAGTCATTACACAGGTACATTTAAGAAATGTCCATTACTTCAACCATAAATCAGAGACATTCTGCAGGGGAGGAGGAAGGATCAAAACAAAGGTGGGAAGAGCACAAGGGACTATGGTGATGGGACACGGGTGAATTGGTGGTGGGAATCTCACGGGGACTACACCTGAGAGGAGAAAGTATACAGTGTATAAAAATGAAGAATGATATAAAAGATATATAAAATAAAAAATAAATAACAAAAACAATTAGAAAAGTAAAAAAAAAAAAGAGAGAGAGAGAGAGATTTCCATTACTTGAGTTTAACTAGGAGCTAGTCACAGCAAATTTTTTGGTGTCTTCCCATAAATGAAAAACACAATCTCAAAGTTACACAGCCAATGAGAACTGAAAAAAGTTCAAGAGAAGGAGATATGACTTAGTTTGGAATTCAATATTTTGAATGGGGTAAATACTATCTAAGCTTACCTGTTTTGAAAAAAATCCTAATTCCCCTGCGTGGACACAAAGAGCAATGATACAAAACAGCATGAAATACAGTACCTCCTAAAGTGAAGACAGTATGATTCTCCAGAGACTGCTCCCTGCCTGTGATCACAGCAAGACTGGAACCTTTGCATTTGTTTTCTGTTCACTTACTGCCATCTCTTCCTGCCTGGCTCAGTGCCTTTGCTTCCCTTATACTTTGTAGTTCAATGATCTTTGATGGCATGAAGCTGCAAGTTAGCTTTACAGACCTGCTGTATGACAGACCTGTGGGGGGGTGGCTGGGGTGCCATTTCTTCATGCTAAAACCTAAGCTACAGCTCTCTTGCTCCTTGCTTTCTGCCCTCAGGACAGTACAGACAGCACTTGGACATCACTTTCCACACTCTGGCCTGTGAGCTGGTATATCCAGGAAATTCATGTTCTTGTGTGTCCCCCACATATCAGGTTTATTCATGGGTGTGTTAACACTACCTTAATGACTTCATCTGGTATAGCTTCTTGTCTGTACTGGGTTCCATACCACTCTTCTGTGCGATCTGTTTTTCCTTCAAAAGATTTAGAAACTACTGCAACCCTAGAAATAGATGGAAAAAACAAACAGAAAAAAACCTATAAGCTTACATTATGTAATAAATTTATATAAAACCTAACTCACGAAAACATAAATAATATCCAAGAATGTGGAGCCTCCGTGGTGGCACAAGGGGTTAAAATGCAACCTATGAGGGCCTCCCCGGTGGCGCAGCGGTTGAGCGCTGGGTTGCGAAGCTGCCCGCGGCCTCTGTGGTGCAGGTTCGATCCCCGGCTGCTCCCAGGCCACTGGAGGAGGGTCCCACATGGCGCGCAGACCTCTCCTGCCGCCCGCTGCTCCCCTCAGCAGTGTCCTTCGGTCCTTCTGTCTGCTCTGCTCCCCGCTCTGGCTCTGGTGAATTCTCTCACCCTCCCGCGCTTCTGACTGTACCCAGTGCATGTATAAACAAAACAAACAAACAAACCAGCAAACAAATAAAGCATGCCTCTATAAAAAAAAAAAAAAAAAAAAATGCAACCTATGAGGCAATCTGCAACCTCTGCAGCATGAGTTCAATCCCTGGCCAGCCAGGGAACAATCCACATGGCGCGGCAGACCTCTCCTGACTCGCCTGCTGCTCCCCTCAGCAGTGTGCTTCTGTCAGTCTGCCTGTTCTATTCCCCGCTCCGTCTCGAGTGAATTCTCTTAACCCCCCCGCATCTCTGGCCTGTATCCCAGCTCTTGTATGCATAAATAAATAAACCTTTAAAAAAAAAAAAAGAATGTGTTGGGTCTCTAAAAGCCAGCAATCCTGTAAGATTAGCCAAATAGGTAATGTATGTATGGAGGTTTCTGACCATAATTTCTTTACTCTGTGATTATGGCCATCGCTTTTAGTATGAAAGTGTTTGCAGGAAAGATTTTTGTAGGTATGCTATTGGTTAAAATTAAAAAAGAGTGGCTACAGGAAAAAGTGAAAAAACACCAGCTAAAAATAGTCCTTAAAAAAATCAAAAACAAAGTACATCTTCCTGGGAACATCTTGGAGGCACAGAGTTAACAAGAAATTCCATTGGATCATCTAGAGATCCAAAAGACGACCAGGAAGTCCTGTCTACTGACTTTTTTTTTTTTTTTCAAGATTTATTTATTTATTTATACAAGCACTGGGTACAGTCAGAAGCGTGGGAGGGTGAGAGAATTCACCAGAGCCAGAGCAGGGAGCAGAGCAGGCAGAAGGACCGAAGTACACTGCTGAGGGGAGCAGCAGGCGGCAGGAGAGGTCTGCGCGCCATGTGGGACCCTCCTCCGGTGGCCGGGGAGCAGCCGGGGATCGAACCGGCGCCGCAGAGGCCGCGGGCAGCTTCGCAACCCAGCGCTCAACCGCTGCGCCACCGGGGAGGCCCCCTGTCTACTGACTTATTAAAAGTGTTCTTTCAGGGCCTCCCCGGTGGCGCAGCGGTTGAGCACTGGGTTGCGAAGCTGCCCGCGGCCTCTGCAGCGCCGGTTCGATTGCCGGCTGCTCCCCGGCCACCAGAGGAGGGTCCCACATGGCGCGCAGACCTCTCCTGCCGCCCGCTGCTCCCCTCAGCAGTGTACTTCGGTCTTTCTGCCTGCTCTGCTCCCCACTCTGGCTCTGGTGAATTCTCTCACTCTCCCGCGCTTCTGACTGTACCCAGTGTATGTATAAACAAAACAAACAAACAAATAAATAAAACATGCCTCTATTAAAAAAACAAACAAATAAATAAATAAATCATATATAAGAAAAATATGTCTTTAAAAAAAAAAAAAAAAGTGTTCTTTCATGGGATAATAGAAATAGTCCAGAAGAGAAATGAGAGGGAAAAAGAGTTCAGGAAGAGAAGGTAGAGGTAAGATGATACCAAAAGATTATGAGCAGAGTATTAAAAAAAACCCTGGTACCAGTAGAGGGTCATGAGGGACATTTCTGTCTCTGTTGCTTTTCAATTATCGAAGTTAGAATCATTACACTCCACCAGCAGACTCAATCCCAGGCTAAGACCAAACCTATTTTGAATTTTGTGGATAGAGGAGTCCTCAGCCAGTAGCTTGAAGGTTTGGCATGAACTCAGACCTGTCACAGGTTCTACTTCTCTCTCATGTCCAAATTCAAATACCTAAGTCTGTGCCTGATGCTGCTTGTTCTTACCTGTCCTCCCAGAGATTTGATTCTAGCTTCTGAATGTCAGCGTCACAGCTTAAAGTCCAGTGCTTGCAGTCAAAACTAGTGTATGCTGAAACCCCAATCTCTGTATTCTTAGCATCTGTCCATTGAGCTTCACTGCCTGGTTGTCTGAATCATCTATTTCTTATTCATTCATTCCATGTCTATAGATTCCAAACACATCTATAACAGATAAAATCCTCTATGTAGCTAACTGGATGTGACCTTAACATTTGTTTTAGGGTAGATACCATAAGCAATCTGACCCACCTACTGTGAATATGACTGACTAATCTTCTAGCTCAAGGGTTTCTGATCTGACTTACCTGCCACTGATCACTAACATTTCTAGAAAACAAGGTAAGTAAGAATTTGTTACACAGAAACATAGAGAGGAATTACGGGGTTTAGAGTATGAAAGAGTGGTGCATGTTGGAAGTTCAAGAATTCCTTTTGTATATATAGAGTATGTAAAGAACAACACAGGCACATGAATATTATGTCATGCTTCTTAAGGGCATTCAATACATGACAGAGTTTGCTAAGACTTAGTCCTAGAAATTGCTTCTACTCCTACTGGTTTCTCAAAGAATTTATGGATTGATTTTCAAGATATCAGAAAACTAGGTTAGGAGGTAGAATAGCAATGGAGAGAGGTGGTATTATCATATTTTCTCCATAAGAAATTTGATTTTGGAAGAGTTCACTACACAGATAGCTTTAGTTTCCCTGAATGACAGTCCAGACGTCATAATAATGGGCAAAGGACTGATTACAAATTGTGAAGACTGAAATATTCATTTGGCAGTAGACATGCCCTCTGAAATAAGAACTCTTAAAATTCAGTTGTGAGAAAGTAGAAAAGCTCAGGGAAGGTGCTAAGCTAAATGCTCTGGAGGACAACTATATAAATACTGGGTGAGTAAACAGTTATGGGTAAAGATAAAAAGAGACTGGTCATTTACTGATTGTTTAAGCTTCATATTTGTTTATTATAGTATTTCCTGAACTGTTGCAATCATGCTTGACAAAAAATTTTAAAACATTTTATTCAGTTTCAAATTCTCAGATTCAAATCATTATTGAAAAATTTAGCAGCCTCCCTGGTGGCGCAAGGGGTTAAGATGTAACCTATGAAGCTTCCGCAGCCTCTGCAGCACGAGTTCGGTGCCCCAGCTGGCCAGGGAGCAACCCATATGGCGCAGCAGACCTCTCCTGACACGCCCACTGCTCCCCTCAGCAGAGTACTTTGGTCAATCTGCCTGTTCTGTTCCCTACTCTGTTTCTGGTGAATTCTCTCACCACCCACACCTCTGGTCTGTACCCCAGCTCTTGTATGCATAAATAAATAAATCTTTAAAAAAAAAAAAAAAGAAAGAAAATTTAGCAGTAAGAATAAAATCTGTAAATGACTCACCGGACATTTTCTGGTCTAAGTTTATTGAGAACCATCTCTATTAAATCAGGTCTAAATTCTTCCAGTAAATATTCAGCTGTAAGCACTTCTTCTAGGGGATAATACTTTTAAAAAGGAAAATAAATAAATAAATCAAATGTACATGCTACTATAAAGTTTAACTTATTAATGCAAACACATCTATAACACATTAAATTCATCTTTTTACATCTGCTTCCCCTCCCTCCCCAATTTCTTTCAACTATATTTTACTGCACTAGAAGTTTTTCCTCAACCTTTGTTCTTCCCTAATACATTTGAAGCAGTTTTATATTGTGGGATGATTTTGCACTTGAAATCCAAATACACCTGCTTTACAGAGAGCAAAATCACATATTTTCCAGGGAAAAATATGACCATTTACCTCTGGCTAAAAACTATGTATTGCTAATGAAGAGAATATGATGGTGAAGTGCTGACACCTATAGGATCCTTGATATAAAATAATACATAATCATGAACGAATTTCCTCTCCAATTTCTAGGAATGAAATTAGACAAGCATTTATAAAGTTGGGGGAGGGGAAATGACGTGTTTTTGGTTAATGAAGAAAAATAACGTAGAAGACAATTTTTTAGCAACTTCTAATATACTGGACAGAAATTAATTTATTCAACAAATAGCTAATGAATTCTATTCTAGGAACAATTTCAGGTGCTGCTGTGGACACAAATGAAGATGCTATCCCTGCTCCATAAGAAGCTTACATTCTGACTGGGAGGGAAGCAGACAACACATAAGTAAATACTGTCATTACGGTGATAGGCACTGGCAGGAAAATTAAAAGGGGACAGGAGCATGACTAGGAGTGAGGAAGGTTTCTTGGAGGAAGAGACATCTGAATAAAGATTCAAATAAGAGCCTAGCTGTACAAACACTAGAGAGAAGGTAGGGAAAACAACAACTGTAAAGACCCTAAGAGAGAAGAATAAACTTAATACTTAATTAGGCAGCCAGCAGGCATAGCTAGAGTGAAATGGGAATGGTATTAAATATGGTTAGAGAAATAGGCTGGGGCCAGGTCACCTTGTAGGTCAAGTTAAACTTTGGGATTCTATTACAACTTCGATGGGAAAGCACTGCAGGACTTGACACAGAGAAGAAAAGCAACCTGATTTTGGTTTACAAAAGATCTGAGCCTGGAAAAATCAACTGTGGGTGGGACAAGATGGAAAACAGAACTCAAGTAAGAGCCTACAATGGTAGTCCAGGCAAGAAATGATGGCAGCAAAGAAACTGGCAAAAGTGATGATCTATAGCTTTGATCTATAGCTTTTATATAAGTAGCACCTGCAGAATTGAAAAACATTTAAAGTCAGCAAGAAAAATGTCTAGTAATGAAAAATGTTCCAGATGATAAAGCTTCAATTTTTATCATTTGTGTATATTGTGTATATTGAAAGTAACATATCTAGAATCAATGAAATACTCTATATACCAATGTATACAGTAAAATAACAACAAACTTACATGCAATACTCCTGCAATCTTAGAGGTATAGCTCCGTGGTCTTTCTTTATCTTTAAATCGAAAAGCAACAGCATTCAGGTCCTAAAATGGAAAGTTAATTCAATTAAACATGACAACAATTATTTGGAAATATTTTCAGTATTTGTTTTGCACTTTAGACTTTCTACTCCATATTGAGTTATTATACTTTCTGAAAAAATAGCTATGCTTGATTTAGAAATGCAAATACCATGAGTAAAAGCAAATACAGAATATGATTCTGGGCCTCCCTGGTGGCGCAGGGATTAAAGTCTCAGCGATACCTAGCTATGGCCAGCCACTGCAGCATGAGTTCTACCCCAGCCAGGGAATTAACCCACATGTAGCACAGCAGACCTCTACTGTCTTACCCGCTGCTCTCTTCAGCAGTGTATTTTGGTAGATCTGTCTGCTCTGCTCCCTGCTCTGTCTCTGGTGAATAATTTCACCCCCTGCACCTCTGGTCTATACTCCAGTTCTTGTATGCATAAGTAAATAAAAATGAAAAAAAAATCTTAAAAATAAAACACCTTAGAATAGGGTTTATAGCCTCTATTGTTGAAACCAGTCAAACTAGTTATGGAGTCAGAAAATTGTGTAGAAGAACCTCATAAGTCGACAGATACACAGATAATGATTTTACTGACCCATTTTATTGACCCAGAGAAGAGTACCCAGATTAGAAATTAATGTCATAAATTTCACAAGCAGAGATTATATCACTAAACTTTTATCTAGGTTAAAAAGAGTATCTCTCATCTCAAAATAATTTCAGAATTTTTATAGGCCTTAAAGTATGTACCTTTTCTAAACCCTTGAGAAGTAATCTTTAAAAATTTGGAAGACAGATACCTTTTATGCAAAAATAAATAAGAGAGCCAGACTTTCCCATAGATACAATAATGAAATCACTTTTAAGAATACAACACAATCATTATCAGTGTTTGAGAGTGTGCTACACATTTTTATCACCAGATCTGAAAATGAGAGAGCTCATGTAGCTTTGAGCAGAGAGTGAAGTAAGTTAGGATACAAGTTGGATACAAGTTCAAGAAACTGCTTTCTATGTTCTGAAATAGTAAAGCAATCAATTTATTATTGTTTCCTTAAAAAAAAAAAGTAAATGAGGGTTTAACCCTTAATTGTGCTCCAGGTAGCCAATCTGACTAGTACAACTAAGACTTAACTAAAGCTACTATAAATTGCAAAATTTTAAGAGTTTAGATTAGGTGGGAAAGAAACTTCACAAATTTCACTGGGACTTAAGTTTAAATTACATAATGTTTTTAAAAATAATTTAATTATAAAAATAGTTTAGTGTAACAAAGTACCTTGCACTCTTGGAAAACCCATTCTTGAGGTCCTTCTGCACGTAACTTCTGAATGTATTGAAACATGTGCAAAATTATATCTTCAACATGTACTGAAAAAAAGAGGCACACTTAAAAACCATTCAGTTCTCAAATCCTTCAGTGAACTCACTCCTCAGACAAAATCACCTAAGTATGAAATGGTGCCATTTGAAAATGGAGTCCTCAACCTCCAAGGACTGATTAAGTTAGAGTTCCACACACGTGGCCATATGTGACTAAAAGGGATTTGGGGCAGTAAGTGAGCAATTGGAAAGTCAAGTACACATTTTAAAAGTGCAATATAATGATCAATTGTTAAGGAGGAAAAAATTACCCATGAAAACTGGAGGCCAAGGTACACATGAAAAATAACATGGATAAAATGCAGGAATTAAAGTGTTTATAGCATTACAACATAAAACAGATCCATAGCAGGAAAAAATTTTTTTAAATAAATAAATCATTAAAAAGTCAATTTTCGGGGCCTCCCTGGTGGCGCAAGGGGTTAAGATGCAACCTCTGAAGCTGTCCACAGCCCCTGCAGCATGAGTTTGATCCCCGGCCAGGGAGATACCCACATGGCGCAGCAGACCTCTCCTGACTCTCCCGCTGCTCCCCTCAGCAGTGTATTTCAGTTAGTCTGCCTGTTCTGTTCCCTGCTCTGTCTCTGGTGAATCCTCTCACTCCCCACTCTGGCCTATACCCCAGTTCTTGTATGCACAAATAAATACATCTTTAAAAAAAAAAGTCAATTTTCATTCAAAACAAAAAGACCAGTACTTACATAACCCTTCCTCAGTCAGGTCCACATTAATGATAAAAAACATAAAACCTCGAGCTCCTTCCTTCTGTCCTCCAACAAGAGTATTTACCCAACCTGTAAAATCCAAAGAAAATCAACATGATTGCATAAATGGCTTCTTTTAGGATGAAATTCTTTAAAAACTCTTATGTTCCCAAAAAGTTAAAAAAGGCCTCTTGTAGAAAAGATTGAAAGAAAAAAAATCAGTTCAGGAAAGCAGCTTCAGACACTGCAGAAGACTCAAAGGATTTTTTTTTTTTGGTTGGAAACTTTCTTTGGGACTCCTCAAATCAAGACTAGACTATTGTGCTTAAGTGTGATGTAACAGCAGTGCCTGAGCTGAAATGGGTCTTGGAATTCATTTATTGACTAGACTCCAGTACACGCTCTGGTTTGATGGATGAGAACAGCTTTTTGAAATATTTAACCATAGTTGCTCAGTAATGAAAGGCAAAACAAATTAAGAAAGGAAAAAAAAAACCCCAAAGCAAAAACAGGCATAACAATTACCACCTCACTCTCTCAAAACCTTAAGTTGCCTCTTCCAAAAATGTTCCCTCATAGAGAGTTAGTGGTATAGTGGTGAGTATAGCTGCCTTCCAAAAATGTTCCCTTATAGAAAAATATTTAGGAGAAAATGAGAAAGTAAAAAAGATACAGTGGAGTACTAATCTCAGAAACTGGTGCCGAGAGACTTACCCTTTGATTTAAGTTCTGATAACAGACTTCCAGGACCTTCATGCCCTATGAGATGACCAAGGTAATGACCAGGATTTGATTTGTAGTACTTCTGAAGGTCAGGTATGGGAAATGTCACATAAAGATTCCTAATATCTTTAATGGGTACTATTTTGTACAGTTGCTGAGGAAAAAACCAGAAACAAATCACAAAAGAATGATTATATACAATTCCAACTGAATTAAATATTTACTGAAGAATACTTGTTTTCATAGAAGAATCCCAAGTTCAGGAAAGAATTAACTGCCAGAAATAAAAAACAACTGACTAAAAAGAAATTAATGATCTGACTTCTTTCTAAGTGGAATTTCATTACAATTAGTACGCAGATTAAGTTTGGTTCCCTGGACCATACAGCTAAATACCTCTGGATCCTGGCCTTCTGGCATTAGAGTATAGCTTCTACAGTCTGCCAAGGCTATAGCTACCAAAACTACAAACATGCAAAGAGCAGAACATACTGATTATTTTTGGTGATACCTGTCCATAATAAATATGAAATTGGTTTGGTTTGATGATCAAATATTAAAGACTGTATAAATAATAAAACAGCCAAAGTTTTTCACTTACACTGATAAAGTAGGCAAATATTATGTTTATAAATTTAAAAAGAAAAAATGCTAGGAATACATGCACATACTTTCAGATGTTCTTCTTGGAAAGGGTGTTCAGGAAATTCTGGCAAGGGGACACTTTTGTTCTCTACTTCAGAAAATAACTTTACCACCAGATTAGTTAAGTCATCTAAAGATTCTGCAAGAAAACAATGAAAACAAACTCAAACTAATTACAACATAAGAGGTATACTTAAGATTTTAAGATTGTGAGTGTGTGTGTGTAAAACCACTATATTGTACATCTTAAACTTATACAATAAAGTTAGGAGAAAAAAAAACCTACCTTAGGATCTCCTGAAAAATCTCAGGACTAGAAGCAGGAAAACCTAGGATTTTTTTAGAAATGCATCTGACAAAGTTAAAGTATGCAGTTAAATACTACCAGTGCCTATATAACTTCAAAAGTTGCTAAGCAATAATATCACATATGTCTAGCTCTTTAGATTTATTTATTTATTTGCTTGTTTACTTATTTATTTATTTATTTTATACCTGTGGTACAGGTCAGAGATGCAGGAGAGTGAGAGAATTCACCAGAGACAGAGCGGGCAGCAGAACAGGCAGATGGACGAAATACACTGCTGAGGGAAGTAGTGGGCGAGGCAGGAGAGGTCTGCCGTGCCATGTAGGTTTCTCCTTGGCAGGCTGGGAATCAAACCTGTGCTACAGAGGCTGCGGACAGCTTCACAGTGCAGCACTCAACCCACTGTGCCACCAGGGAGGCCCCTAGCTCTTTATGTTTTATGTTTCATAAAAAATATCTTGCAATACATTGAAGACAAATATTAGAAACAATGATTAGTTGCATTTGAAAAACTTATTTTTTAGAATTTTAAGATTTATTTATTTATAAATAGAAGAACTGGGCCTCCCCGGTGGCGCAGTGGTTGAGTGCTGGGTTGCAAGGCTGCCTGCAGCCACTGCAGCATCAGTTCGATCCTACCGGGCGAGGGTCCCACATGGCGCGCAGACTTCTCCTGCCGCCTGCTGCTCTCTTCAGCAGTGTACTTCAGTCCTTCTGCCTGTTCTGCTCCCTGCTGTGGCTCTGGTGAATTCTCTCACCCCCCCCCCCACGCTTCTGACTGTACCCAGTGCTTGTATAAATAAATAAATAAAACTTAATAAATAAATAAATAAATAAATAAATAAATAAATAAATAAATAAATGGAAGAGCTGAGGCGTGGGTTAGCTCCCTGACTAGGGATCGAACTTGTGCTGCAGTGGCTGCTGATAGCTTCATAGCTTTATATATGTAAATACAGTAACAAAATTCTACTTTTGGATGAATATCAAGAAATGACCTGAGGAGAGGGTTCAGTGGTGATAGGAAGAGATGAGGAAGAAGAACCTGATGATTTCCGTTTTATATTTTCCTGTATGGGATAAATATTTCCTATGCACACATATTACTATTATTCTAAAAAGAAAAATGTTGAAAAAATATTTTCTTTTTAATAAACAAGGTAACCACTCAATTTAAGTCTGTATTCCCAGAAAAAGGCTCTTTATAAAGCTATAGACATTCATCACTTGTTACTATCATGAAGCATTTGGATCAAATAAGAAATTTCCCTTGATAGTCTATGACCCATTTTTTTTTTTGTAATTTTTTTTTTTAAGATTTATTTATTTATTTATATACGCACTGGGTACAGTCAGAAGTGCGGGAGGGTGAGAGAATTCACCAGAGCCAGAGCGGTGAGCAGAGCAGGCAGAAGGACCGAAGTATACTGCTGAGGGGAGCAGCGGGCGGCAGGAGAGTTCTGCGCGCCATGTGGGACCCTCCTCTGGTGGCCGGGGAGCAGCCGGGGATTGAACCGGTGCTGCAGAGGCTGTGGGCAGCTTCGCAACCCAGCGCTCAACCACTGCGCCACCGAGGAGGCCCTAATTTTTTTTTTTTAAAGATTTATTTATCTATTTATTTATACAAGCACTGGGTACAGTCAGAAGCACGGGAGGGTGAGAGAATTCACCAGAGCCACAGCAGGGAGCAGAACAGGCAGAAGGACCGAAGTACGCTGCTGAGGGGAGCAGTGGGCGGCAGGAGAAGTCTGCGTGCCATGTGGGACCCTCCTCCAGTGGCGGGGAGCAGCCGGGGATCAAACCGGCACTGCAGAGGCTGCGGCAGCTTCACAATCCAGCACTCAACCGCTGTACCACCGGGGAGGCCCAGTCTATGACCCATTTTGAACCTTCCCATGAACTCTCTAGAAAGTACTTAAACACTATTTGAGAATAGTCTTTTTTAGCATGAAATTTTCTTTAGGTCTATGAAAGTGGGCATTTTCACTTTATTTATAAAATGTACCTATTTTTACTTCAATTTTTTGGACATGTATGCAGGGCCCCAAAATGTCCAGACTCAAAAAAGAGACAAACCAGTGGTGGCTTGTTACATGATAAGTGAACTGAGAACAGTACAGGTATATTTGGAGCCTGACACAACTTTATGTGACTTAAAACAAGGTTGGCAGTCAACAAAAGTTTGTCAATCTGAAGGGCTGTGAGGCGCTTTAGAGCAAGACTCTACCAGATCTACCTCTCCTTTTGAGTATTTCTGTCTCAGAAGTACGTATGTTCACAATGTGACTTTTTAAAGGTAAGACAGCTATACAATACTGCGGTGTGTCTTTCCCACAAAGCTGTGAGCTACCAGGGATTTGGAAACTGAGTCTCACTCATTTTTACATCATCAGGACTTGGCAACCCCAGTGTCTATCCTGTAGACAGTTATCTATTTGCCAAGTATCCAGGTAATTAGTGCTGCCCTAATTAGAGGGATGGCCCTGTGGCAGAACAGAGAAAAACTTCTTGTTCCTTTGTCACAGAGATTCCTCCACTTCTTTCTTTCCTCTTCTTAAAGGATCAGATTATCCATTAAACTTCTAAGAGAACTTGATTCCTCCTCACATCTCTGTAAAGACACCTCTCCCAAGCTCCTCATCAAGTTCACTGAGCACAGCACAGGAAGTCAGTCATGCTGGGAGAGTGCTGTGTGTGATCTAAGAGTTGAAACCTCTCTTGTTTCTTTAGACACTTGTTCTGTCATTTTCACTAAACCAAGAACACTGAAGACAGTATGTATGATTCATCAGTTGACCTTACTTGTCCAATACATAATTACTGAAATCATGTGTTTTATCTCAAAATGAAATAGGCAATAATATAGATTAGGTGTCTATTCCTAGAACCAGGCTCTGCCTACCAAGTAATATTTAACATTCTAGACCTACCTACCTTTAGCAAACATGTAAGATTATTGGGCCTCCCTGGTGGGGCAGGGGTTAAAGTCTCAGTCTATCAAGCTATCGCCAGCCACTACAGCATGAGTTTGATCCCCTGGCCAGGGAGCTAATCCACATGGTGCAGCAGACCTCTCCTGTCTTCGCCCGCTGTTCCCCTCAACAGTATATTTGAGTGGATCTGCCTGTTCTGCTCCCCACTCTATCTCTGGTGAATCCTCTCATCTCCTGTACTTATACACCAGTTTTTGTATGCATTAAAAAAAAAGGTTATCAACTGTGTTTTTTTATTAGCCTTACTTCCTGGGTGCATTTTATATCCTGGTTCCTATTACCAACTTAGAATATGGATATAGTTGTTTATTTTCTAACTGCAAAGTAACACTTGCCAATAGCAGAAAACTTAAAAAGAAATATAAAAAGAAAAAATAGAAATGACCCATAATCTCATGAAAAGAGTAGTCACCATTTATGGAGGCTTTGCTATATGTCAGGGAATATGCTTTTATTGCATTATCTTGAATAAACCTCACAACAGGTATGATATATCACCTCCATTTTACAAATGCAAAATCTGATGTCCAGAGAACTTAAGTAGCTTTGTTAACTCACAATCACAGAGTAAATGACATATTGAGAATTCAAACCCACGTTGTCTGACTCCAGAGCATGAATGCATAATTAATATACCATAGTATTAAATTTCCAGTATATGTCTTTCTATTATTTTGTCTTATATCTACACAATATATGCCAAAACGGGATCACATAGCACACAGCATTTTTTACAGTGTGCTTTTATTTTCTATTTAATATATTAAGAATAATTTCCCACATTAAAATCATGTCATAAAAATTATTTATTCACTAATCCAGACACTGATATAAAGCTGTTAACAAAATTTCTATTGTCAAGAGACTAACATTTCTGGTAAGTGGAAAACAATAAATATTTACTATTTCATGGATTACAAATGTTATAAAAGAAAAATAATGCAGGTGGGGTAAAGAATGTCAGAGAAAAATGCTGTTTTCTATAAGATGCTCTGTTATATGGCTTTAACATCATTATTTAATCAACCTTTTATTAATGAACAATTAGACCATTTATCATTTTTCACTAATACTGTGCTGATGAAAACATTACTGTATATTACCTGTTCAAACAACTCTGATTATTTTCTTTGACTACATTTCTAGAAGATGCACTTTTTTTTTTAAAGATGTACTTTTTAACATTAATGTATTTTGTTAACCTGCCCTCTAGAAAGTCTAGAGCAACTATATAAATTGTACATACCACAGTCAGTACAAAAAACACCCCTCTCCTATGGTAGGTATTGCTTAAAAACAAAGCCAAAATTAGAAGAGGGGAAAACAAGATATTATCGTTAGCTAATTTGGTTTTAAAAATCAAACGTCTGCTATTTACATTCTAAATAGTTTTCCCAGTTTATCAGCAACTGCCTGTTAATTATGTTTCTAGCTTTTTAAAATAATGTCAAATATGTCATTCTTTTCCTTTATACTTTCTATCTTGCTTTGATCTGCATAGAGCACCTACTAGTAATTTACATTTTCTTCAGTTCACCATATAAAATCATCTAAACTTCTTTTTAGAACACAGTAAAAAACAAAATTCCCTTCTACATATTCTCTACGAGATCATTTTCAAAAACCCTGAATAGATCAAAGGTTTTATCTCATATTCTTTTTGAATATTTTACAAAAGTGAAAATGGAACACTTTAATTATTCAAGTATATGAAAAATTTTAAGGATTCTTACCTCGTCCTAAAACACAAATAGCCATTAAATTGGATGAATAATAAGTAGAATGAAACTTTAGTAGCTCTTGTCTTACATCAATGCCTTCTTGGTTTGGTCTAGTCTCTAGAGTATATTTGTTACCTGGAAGGGAAAAAAGAAAAAGCCAAATATGACTTTAAAGTTTTAAAAATAATGACATTGCTTTTAGTCATAAAGTTTTAAAAATAATGACACACATAATGACTAATCAAATATGTTTGAATGTAAGCCAGGTAAACAGGACAGAACACTATATACTAGTGACATTTTAAACTATAAAGTTTTCCCTTAGGAACTTTAAGTGCTTTATAGAAAATATATACTCTAAAAATCCCTATGAGATCCAGGATATTATGAGCACTTACTGGAAAAATGAGATCCAAATGGCCTCCATTCACACTTAACTTTAATTTTCAATTCCCTATGTGCTCCATAATTAATTGAAGAAAATCACTGAGGGATCTTTTTGGAACTTGCTAAGTTACTTGTGGAAAGAAATGTACTATTCTTGGCTGGAGAATTAAATTTGTGATGTAAATTCTCATGGATAGATCAAGACTGGTAAAAATAGGATGCAATGCTATTTTCATACATCTCAAGCAGTATATATATAGTGTACCACTGTATCTCTTATGAAACTTAATAACAAATTTAATTAGGGTAAAACATGCATGTCAAAAGCAAATAGTTGACTCTTTAAGTATTTACCTGTCTAATAAAAAACTTGTAATTTAGAGTCTGGGGATGGAATTCCAACTATCAATGTCTCTATAAAAAGTGGGATTTTGAGGCCTCCCTGGTAGTGCAAGGGGTTAAGTTTCTGCACTATGAAGCTATTTGCAGCCAGTGCAGCATGAGTTCTAACCTCAGCTAGGGAGGTGACCCACATGACACAGCAGACCTCTTCTGTCTCACTTGCTGCTCTCCTCAGCAGTGTATTTCAGTAAATCTGCCTGTTCTGCTCCCCACTCTGTCTCTGGTGAATCCTCTTACCCCCACTCCCCCAACACACACACACCTCAGGCCTGCACTCCAGCTCTTGTATGCATAAATAAATCTTTTTTAAAAAGTGGCATTTTGAGGAGAAATATCTTAAGATCCTAATATAACAATGTTTATTATTGATCCTGTTTGCACCATTAAGTGGGTGCATGTCTTTCATCTGTAGAGGATAAAACTATGGCAGAACATATTCCTGAAGTATTATTTTGGCCCCTTGGGTTTTTATAGTGACCCATGAAGTGGCACTGAGAGAGTCCTTCTTTTTCTGTTAGACACTTACAGAGAGCCACTAGATGGCGTTCTCAGACACCCAGTCCTTTGCCCCTAGAATTGCATTACACTCTGAGTTCAAGCCCCAAAATGCTTGAATCAATAATCAAAGTGAAGAAAAGAAAGTGTGCAAGAAACAGCCTAGTAAGTATTCATTAACCCTTTTCTAGTGACAAAACAATCGAATGTTGTATGGAATCATATTCATTAGTAGTAGGCTGGTTCTTAACTATTCCTCTCAGTTTCTCACTAAAGATCTAGATCAATTTCAGATCTGCTTTCATTTTGGGTGCTGAGGGATTCTACCTGGACTCCCAGCTCCTCTAGGAAACAAAAAAAAGCTGTTTGCTGGGCAATGGTTTGAAGCGCTCTCATATTAAGATAAAACTTAGCATTGATGGTACCTTTCTTTTCTAACAAATGAAGATTCTAGAAGCCTCAGTTCCAGAGGGACTATTCCTTAAAGCATCCTTTATAGTATACAAAGCTCAGATTATTACAATATGCATACTAAAGTCAACCCACCGGATACCCAAGTTTAGTGAAATTAAGTTTTATTTCAACACACTATAAATGTGATACTGTTAGACTGAAATCAGAATTTTAGTCTAAACGTGATGTCATTTGCCTATTTACAATCTGGTCAGTTTTTGGTTGTTGTTTGTTTTTAAATCTCAAAGTTTACAAATACCAAGATCATGGCCTATCATGAAGAACTTAAAATTATTTCAAGGTCAGTTCTTCTGCCCAACTGTGAATATGTAGGCATTGCTCTTCATCAACCTCCTCTTCTTTTGCAAAGCAGTAGAGGCAGCTCTGCTCCCAAGACTGCCAGCTGTGTCTATGCAGGCCTTTCTTCTAACAAACCTGTCCTTCTCAGGGGCATCTCTTTTTGCCTGTTTGTGTCTGTGCAAATATTCTTTACTTCCCTTCCCTTTTTATAATAAACCTGCTCTTTCGGATATCAAAAAAAATTATTTCAGGTTAACTAAAATGGATAATAAGTACGGCTCAAATAGTCTCAGACTTGCTATTAAGTATATAAACCCTTTTACAAACGATCTCTTATAAGAAGTTTACTAAAAACAGAAAGGTTAGCTGGTGGAAGTTAAGAGCAGGAAATGAAAGGAAAAGCAAGTCATAATGTACAGAGTTCAATAATTAGTCCTTAAATTACAGAATGGACTCTGTCAGTGCACAATCCCAAGTTAGGGAGGTGGGTGGAACAGGCACTGGCTTTGGTGTTGGCAGCACTATAATCTAAGCCAGGGTCAACCATCTTCTGGCTACATGACCTGAGCAAGTTGATATCATTCCTCCCAGGCTCAATTTCCTACCCTGACATTGGTAAGGTGTTTTTTTTTTTTAAATCAAACTAGAAAAAAAATACTTGTAAAATATTCTAAGACTAGTATTTAATATCCAATAAGTAGAGTGAAAAAATATGAAAGTCTGATAACATCAAGTACTGTTTAGGAATGTGGAAAAATAAGAATTCAGATACTGCATGAGGGAAGGCAAACTGAATCAGCTACAGCAGGAAACAATTTGGCAATATCAAATGAATCAGAAGATATACATAGCCTACACTACACAGTAATTCCACTCAATCCTGGATAAATATACCCTAGACAACCCTGTGTACAGGAAACATACAAGAATGCTCGTAGCAACACTATTCCACTAATAGGAAAACAGATAAATAGTGCTACATTCCTTCAAAGAATCATTCAAATAGCAGTAAAAGCCAAAAAAACCTATCAGAGGCATACTCAATAATATGGCTAACTTTTATAAAATTAAATGAAAAACATGTAAGTGGTAGCAATTACACTAACATGCCATTTTATAAAACGTAAAAAACTATACAATGTACTTGCTTAGAGGTAAATACATGACTAGCAGGTTTTTGTTTTGTTTGTTTTTTTTATAACTTTTTTTTCAAAGATTTATTTATTTATGCATACAAGAGCTGGGGTATAGGTCAGAGGCGTGGGAGTGAGAGTATTCACCTGAGACTGAGTGGAGAGCAGAACAGGCAGATTGACTGAAATACACTGCTGTCCCCTAAGCAATTTTCAACAATTTATACTCTGTGGGAAGCAGTGAGTTTGAAATGTTTTAGAAACTAGAGATGTCTCCAACTGTATATCTGTCTGGCAAAGATTCTCAGGGAAAGGACAATTTGGTAGTTATAAACATGAGAATATTAAATGTTTTAAAAAAGTCAAGATTTGAAGATTAGGCTAATAAATCTACAGTTATCTGGAATTATAAACTTTTAAAACATTTTTTCTTCTTGCTACAGCAAGCAATTTCTAGAAAAGAACTGAAGTTTTTTGAGATTATGAATTTTCCTATAAAATTAAAAAGGTCCTTTCTCCTCTTAGGGTGAGTACATACAAGTACAAGAAGTAAGTTAGAGAGGATTTGAGTGAAAACCTCTTCAATGTCATAATAAAGCACCTACAGACTTCATTAATCCAGTTCTAGTTTTTAGTACATTTCTAGTTTTCCATAGACACATATGCTAACAAGGGAAAAAAATGACTAACAAAATCCATGGAAAAACTTAGGGAGTAATAACAAATGACTAAATGAGCTGGAACACACCAAATATTTTTGTATCCATGAGATTATGATACTAAAAAACAAATTAGTCATTCAAGGATAAGGAACCAACTCATTTTGAAAACTGGTAAATGAAGGGAATGAATCAAGCATTTGTCCTGCCTTTCCTATAATAACTGTATCACTGGGTAGTCAAAGAGCAGAAGCGATTTCTTTTTGTAGCAGTAGTCAATTGATGTGAGAAAGATTAACAGAATTAGAAAATTAGAATGATGGAGGTGACTTACTGAGTATCAATAGTTATATCATAGAGAAACAGACATTAAAAGTCTGTCTATCTATCTAGCTATCTATGATGAAAGAATACATTACCACCTAAGAAATTTTGTCAAAAAAAGGTCAAACATAAATCTGATCAAGTCTCTATATCCACCTGCCAATCTGTGGAAAACTAGAGGACAGAGGGATGCAATCAGTAAAATCTATGCTGTGAAGAGTTCTATACAACAAACAACCTGATTCTTCAATAAATATATCTAGTGGGCCTCCCCTGGTGGCGCAGCAGTTGAGCACTGGGATGCGAGGCTGCCCACAGCCTCTGCAGCACCGGTTCGTTCCCCAGCCACCAGCGAGGGTCCCACCAAAACAAAACATATATATATATATATATATATATATATATATATAGTGAATTGGAAAGGAGAAAAACCTACAGATTAAAAATTTAAAAGACACATGAATCACTAACATTTGGATCTTATGTGGCTCCTAATTGAAATAAACTTTTAAAGTTTTTATTTTAATGAGACAACTAGAAATTTGAACACTAATTGGATATTTGATGGTATTAACAATAATGACATTTTTATTATGATTTTTTAAGAGTCAGATTTCTTAAAGATATATTTGAAATATTTATGAGTATAACGATGATGACTGGGATATCTTCAAAAATAGGATGAGAGGGTGAATGGGAAGGCAGATCGCACAGGGCTAACAAGGGGCACAATGATGCCTACAATGGGTTCATTACAGTATTTTGCCCATTTTTGTATGTTTTAAATTCTTTACCTAAAAAGGTGGAGGGAGGGAAAGAAGAAACAGGAGGGAAAAAGTAAAAGATTAACTTTTATCAGTTCTAATTTTGTGTCATTATCATCATCCCAGGATCAAAAGTCATTCCTCTGCTTCAAATTGCACAATATCTTTTTTGTTCAAATCCATTTCCTCACTCCATTCCTTCATGCTCTCCTATACAAAAGCATTCTTTGCTATAGCTAAACTATTCCAATTCATGTTCTCCAAAAGACACTGGGCTTATTCCTTGGTCTTTTCTTCTTGTCACAGTTTTGAGGGTCAACCTAATATCACAAAGAATACAGGCTCTGCATTCAGACTGGCTTGATACTCAGTCCCAAAACCTACACAGACATTTACACTATCATCTTACCTCTAGTGAGTGTGTGGCATTTACCACTCACAATTTACATTAAATGGTTCTTTACGTTAAATGGTTCTTCTTTCTGCCTAAGAAAATCCTATCCACCATTGAAGAGAATTCAATCTTAGGCAACCCTAAACAAGGCAGAATAGAACAGTGGCAAAAAGCACCAGATCTGGGTTCGGATCCTGGCTCCAGCACTTCAAAGGTGAGTGACCCCAAATAATTTAATTATCATTTCTTAAGTCTTAACTTCCTTACCTTTATGACAGAAATAAGAACATATATCTACTGGTGATTTTGTAAGAATTAAGTGATATAATCCAGGTTAAATGCTTAGCACAACACTCAATTAAAAAATAGCAAAGAGGAGGAAGTAAAGAAGAGACAATGACCTTGGAAAATCAAAACTGAGTTTATACTCCAGTAAAACCTAGGGTGTGCCTTGTCTCTCCAACTAACCTGTAAGCACTTTCAGTATAAAGACATTGATTACACGTCTCTGCATTTTCTAGTGCACTTTATATGTGGGGGAACTTAAAAAAAAAAAAACTACTTGTCAATCGAGAGAATGTGGGTTCACTTATAATACCCTCCTCAGAATCTTATAATCCCCTGACACATGGTACAAAGCATATTAGAAGAAATAACAAGAAAAATGTCACTCATAAGTCACTCAAATGCTGAAATACAGCACCCTTCTCTACTTCCATGTGCCATCCAACTTTGCCCTTCATTCCATTTATACACGAAAGAGTACCTGCTTTTCTCTCCTCATCCACTCCTTGACTTCTCCTTTTATTTCCTTTCTAGCTGACTAAACCCAGATGCTCCCACAGAGTCTATGGGGTTATATACAGAGTAACAGATCACTAAAAACCTAACCAGAACTAAATTTTTACTGTCATGCTTTAAAGTATTTTTTAAAATGCAACTGCTTCTGCTTCCAGGAAGAACCAATGCATGAAAGCCACTGTTGACAAACCTGTCCCAAATTTGCTGAAGGGATGTTTGGGATTCCCTGTAGCTTTTTCCAACTGGAAGAGTCTCCAGGCATCGTTCATCACATTCTTCTCATGTTCTGAATCAACTGCATTCACTTCTCTGTCTTTGCAACTCTCATCAAACAAGGGACACAGGAAAAACTGTGCAAACCTATGGGTGTGAAACATAATTCAACAGCTGTTATTGTTTTTAAGAGTGGTCTTTCTTTTTTTAAAGATTTATTTATTTATTTATTTATTTATGTTTGTTTGTTTGTTTGTTTATTTATATAAGCACTAGGTACAGTCAGAAGCACGGGAGGGTGAGAGAATTCACCAGAGCCAGAGCGGGGAGCAAAGCAAGCAGAAGGACGGAAAGTACACTGCTGAGGGGAGTAGCGGGCAGCAGGAGAGGTCTCGTGTCATGTAGGACCCTGCTCCGGTGGCCGGGGAGCAGCCGGGGATTGAACCAACGCTGCAGAGGCTGCAGGCAGTTTTGCAACCCAGCGCTCAACCGCTGCGCCATGGGGAGGCCCTAGAGATTTATTTTTATTTATTTATGCATATAAGAACTGGGGTATAGCCAGAGGGGTGGGGGTGGGGGAGGTGAGAGGATTCACCAGAGACAGAGTGGGGAGCAAAACAGGTGGATTGACTGAAATACACTGCTGACGGGAACAGCAGGCAAGACAGGAGAGGTCTGCTGCACCATGTGGGTCAGCTCCCTGGCTGGGGATTGAACTCATGCAACTGTGGCTGTCAGTATCTTGATGGTACTAAAACTTTGAGTGGTCTTTTAAAAGATATGTTTGAGGGCCTCCCTGGTGGCGCAAGAGGTTAAGCACAGCACTTTGAAGCAATCCGCAACCTCTGCAGCACGAGTTTGATCCCCAGCTGGCCAGGGAGCAATCCACATGGCACAGCAGACCTCTCCTGACTCGCCCGCTGCTTCCCTCAGCAGTGTATTTCAGTCAGTCTGCCTGTTCTATTCCCCGCTCTATCTCTGGTGAATCTTCTCATTCCCCACATCTCTGGCCTGTATCCCAGCTCTTGTATAAATAAATAAATCTTTAAAAATAAACAAATAAATAAATAAATAAAAGATATGTTTGAAACTTAACAGGTAGGAAATATAAATTTTGCAGATCAGAAAAAACTACCATTACTACAAAGAAAAAAGGAATATAAAATAAGCACTAAGACAACAGAAAAATATAATTAATACTGGACATACAAAACTTCAGAACAAAATCTACACAAAGATGTTAAATAATCAGTGAAAATATAAAAAGACTAACATCTCTGGTTCTAGCATCAATCTCCATGTTTATTTCACACTACCAAGCAATTCTCCAATATCAGGTGGGTGGCCAATAATCTGCCTCAATTTATCTGGAGACAGCATCAGATCCCACAGTGTAGATCTCAGTTCTACAAGATTGCCACTCTACCTCCCCCACTTGCCAATCTCAAGTCTAGGTTGCCACCTAGCTTCTGACCAACCAATCAGGGATTGGGGGTTCCCACAATCTCCTGCTCAGGTTAAATTAATTTGCTAGAGTAGCTCTCAAGACAGAAAAATATTGTATTCACTCTCTATTTATTACAAAAGGATACAAATTAGGAACAGCCAGATGGAACAAATGCTTAGGGCAAGATATATGGGAGGGACACTAAGCTTCCATGCCATCTGAGCATGACCCTTCCCCCAAATCTCCACATGTTCATCAATTTGGAAGTTCCTGGAATGCAGTCCTTCTGGGTTTTTCGGGAAGCTTCATTCCATAGGCAAGATTGATTAAATCATTGACCATAGGTAAAAGAACTCATCTCTAGACCCTTTCCCCTCCTTGAATGATCTGGGAGTGGGACTCCAAGCTCCAGCCTTCCCATCACAAGGCTGGTTCCCCTGGCAACAGGCCCACTCCAAAGACTGGGGTGGTTCCTGGGCCACCTCATTAACATTACTAATGGCAACTTTATTCTCCTCATTTAGGAAATTTCCAAGGGTTTTAGGAGTTACAGGCTAGGACTGGGACAAAGACGAAATATTTCTTTTTATAAATCACAATATCACAACACAAAAAATTCATGGCAAACTTATAGACATGGCAGCAATCTAAGACTTGCCACTTGGCATATCTATGAAAATCCTTGTTATATATAAAGCTAATTTGCCCCCAAAAGAGGGGGGGAAAAGCAGGTGATAATTCTAGGCAAATCGATTTAAATTTAGTCTCAGGCATTTTAGGACAAATTAAGTGATCTAATTTTAGTTTTATCTGAATATGTTTTCTGTTTATGGAGAGAAACTTTTAATTAGTGAAAAAATGGAGTGAAAAATCTGACATAGTAGACTGACTAAAGACTTAACTGTGGCCTTACTAACAGATTTTAAAAATCTTAATAAGCGGCAATCCAACAAATAACATGGGATGTAACAACAAAATTACCCAACATGTTTTTCTTGAGGTTATCCTTAGTAGTACCCAAATTTAACAAGGAAACCCTAAGTAATAAATTAACTCTCTTATCCCCAGTTACAATTTAAATCATAACTTCATTTAGTAATTCCTAAGAAACATTTGATTCCATCTTTTAAAAACAAGATCCAGGGGAGAAGTAAGTAAAGAATAGAGGTTCTGTCTGAATGGGACTATTATTCAATAAACCTAAGAGATTCCCAGGTATGTGAATATATTAGCAACTGCATCTCACAGTCTAGTTGTCAAAGAGGCTATTTTCATTACTTGCTATTTATTTTAAGCACACAATGAATACAATACTGTAATATGTACTTTACACATATCAATCCAAAGATAAACTATCTGGAGTTCATAATAAAGATATATGGAAACATAATAAAGATATATGGAAACAATAAAGATACATGGTATTTCTATCCCAATATATTCAGGCTGAAAGAGTGCCTAATAGCTACATGCCATAGTTGCATAGGCCTCCATGAAGGGTCAGGATTATGATACAGTACAAGAGCATCTTTGATTATACACATGCTTTAAAAAAAAAAAAACAAAAAAAACTATGAGCCAAGTAACAGACATCTTTTATCACACAAAAATCTACTATATGAACAGCTGTTGTAGTATTTGTAAAGCAGGAAATTAAATTCAGTGTATGGTCGCTGGGAATTCATTAAGTGAAGTCTTCTGGAAATACATATGAAAGATGATTAAACCTCCAATTTGCAGCTTCAAAGATTGAAACAGGGGCTCCCTGGTGGCGCAAGGGTTTACACACCCCACTAGGAATCAATCGGCAGCCTCTGCAGCATGCGCATTCAATCCCTGGCCAGCCAGGGAACAACCCACATGGCCAGTCAGTTGTCTCCTGTCTCGCTTCTGCTCCCCTCAGCAGTGTACTTCAGTCAATCTGCCTGTTCTGTTCCCCACTGTCTCTGGTGAATCCTCTCACCCCTACATCTCTGGCCTGTACCCCAGCTTTTGTATGCATAAATAAATAAATCTTAAAAAAAAAAAAGATTGAGACATAAGCTAGAATAAGAAACAGGCTACTCTGATCTAGCCATGAATCCTGAACTCAGGCCTTTGCCCCATCAATGCCCTTCATTAATGAATAAACTCAAACTATTAGGCTTTTAAAAAATATGACTATTATTAATACAAATAAGCAAATAAAACTGAAAATCACTAAAACTGTCTTTCAGACTTCCTTATAGACCCATCAGAAAGCTTCAAAATTACACCTTCTTGGTAACACAGAAAACTATAAATATTTACCAAGGAAAATTCACACTTTGAATAATTAATTAAATCATTAATAAAACAAAAAAAATCAGAAATTTTTAGCTGTATAGAAAATTGACCAAGAAATTAAATTGGACTGATGGCACTTGTTCCAGAAAAAACTTCCACAAAATGTCCCCAGAACTGAAACAGCAGTTCAACAAACACTCTGTATCCATTGAGCATACCTGAGAATCAGATGAAGAACAGAATATTTAAGTTCTAACACTCTCAAGAGTACATTTGAAAGGCGATCCATGACACTGTTACAGTTATTCTGTCACATGCTTTATATGTAATAACAGTTAGAATGGGATGGACTGGTGAGAATTTTATAAGCCAATAAAATAATTCATAGGTCTGAAGGCTTGTTTAAAATCATGCCACTATTTTTCCTCAACCACATGGTAAATAGATTACATCACTCATTTTTTTTTTTTTGTAAAAAATGGGGAGGGAAAGTCACTTGTTAAAATACCTTTTGTTAAACTATAACGTTATGAACATATCTTTTAAAATAATAAGTGATAAGTGCACCAAGTTGGACAATTCATAGGGTATTTAGCATTACCTGTCTAGGGCACCTTCTAGGTGTTCATGGGAAACATCAAAATAGTAATTGGTATGCTCTCCACTAGTAAAGGCATTTGAACTTCCAGCATGCTCACTGAGAAACTGGCTATATTCGTTTTCTTTAGGGTATTTCTTTGTTCCCAAAAATAGCATATGTTCACAAAAATGACTTAAGCCAGCGATATTCGGGGGATCTGACAATGAACCTGAAAGAAGAGAAAAATGTATGTAATAAATCATTTTTTTAATGTTAAAAGTTTTCAAGTACAGGTAAATTATACATGATTTGGAACTTCTATTAGCAAGGCAACTCCAACAATACAAGCAGGGTAAGTTAAGCATCGGCTGACCTAAAATGGTATTATTTGGATTCTGGCTGCAGCTTTTCACATTAATTACTTGGTGACCTTCAGCAGATTACGTAATCTCTCTGGACATTTGCTTCCACACACATCACACTGAAGAGAAAGAAAGAGTTGAATTCACTGTTTTATAACGGCTATCTAGTACATTAGGAAACTAATGGCCACCAACTAAAAACTAGTTCTAATTAAAATACTAGTTCTTATGAAAGAACAATCTAGTTCTTGTATTTGCAGGAGATAATATAGCATAGTGTTAAGAGCATAGATATAGGGGTTAGTAGCTCTATTAGCTGTGAAACTTTGAGCAAATACTAACTTGTCTTAGTCACTTTTCCTACAACCTAACTTAGAGTTTTGTGTAACCACAAATTAGATCTTTGCAAAGCAAACAGCACTGTGCTTAGCAATAATTATTGGTTCAACATATGATGGCTATTACCTGATTTTTTCAATTCTAAAATACCACTGAGTAAACTAAAAGCTCTTCTGATTGGAAAAACATAAACACACCTCACTAAATGTACTTACTAATAAGAAGCAGCCTGATTAAAACAGCATTAAAAGTGGAAAAAATGTGTACCCAACATTGCAGGAAATATGATATTTCCTAGTATACCAACAATGAAAACATTAAAACTGTTACTGTTACTGTAAAGGATGGAAATTAATTTCCTTGCTGCTAGGTCACCTTTGCTGGGAGCTTAACAAGATGCCCTTGGTAAATGTAAGACTATTTGACACAGACAACTATAATTGTACAAGGTTACTATACAAAGTAAGGTACAACAAACCTGTAACTACAAGGTCTTAATTTGCACAAATAAGGAGAGTACCAATAACGTCAACATTGGTCAATGAAAATGAACAGTTTAGTTCATGATTTTAAACTGTACCTATGTGTACATCAAGTGCTGCTGAAGACTTGTCTGTGGTGGGATCACTGATGAGAAGTACTTTGATTCCATTGGCCAGCTCTAGACCACGATATTCTCGTTTGTCTTCAGGAGATTTCACTATGTGATTTTCCAGTCTCTTGATAGCTTGATTATTCATTTTGCTGTAAGTATTCTTCTGGAAACTAGAAAGAAAAAAAAAATTAACAGTTGAATTGCAACTGCTTTTCTTCTTTTAAACAAAGAGTAACATCAAATAAACCCATCAAATAAATACATTATCAGATTTAAAGTATGTGGAAGAAACTTTTTATAGACTATTTACTACCTATAGGGTATAATAATTAAATAATTTCTCTTATACCTCATTCTTTTAGAGGAATGCTAACAATATTGCTATCATGGAGCCATATTTGTATCTAGAACATATAGATGGGGATTTGAAATAGGATGGGTTGGCTCATGAGTTGGTGAATGTACTGACTTAGAATAGAATTTTCAATTACCAATAATTGCTTCCCTATATATTTCTGAGGTATCTGCTAGAGTAAGTGAAGTGAGATGTTTTCTGCAAACTATTACTGAGGCAGCTAGAACAATGTTCAACCCAATGTTATTCAAACTTGGAAGCCCTGGGTCTGATATACACATGCCCAGAACACAGGGAATTCCAATAAGGAACAATCCTGTCAAAATAATAGACTTGGGCTGTCCTATTCAGGCAGCAAAAGAATAACAAACAAGGCAGCAATAAAAACAAATGGTTGGAAGAGCCCCAATAAGTTTTATAATTATGGTAAGTAGTTAATGCCAGAGCAGAAAGAGTCCAGCATGGTGGTTCCTCAAAAAATTAAAAATAGAACTACCATATCACCTAGTAATACCACTTCTGGATATTTATCCAAAAACTAACTGGAAAAGATATATGTCCCCCACATTCACTGGAGCATTATTTACAATGACCAAGATAGAGAAACCACCCATATGTCTAACTGTAGGTGAATAGATTAAGAATGTGTGTGTGTGTGTGTGTGTGTGTGTACACAGGGAATATAATTTAGCCATAAAAAAGAATGAAATCTTGCCATCTGTGACTTATGGATTGCACTGAGGATATTACATATAGTAAGTGCAATAAATCAGAAGGAGAAAGACAATTATATAATTTCACCTATTTGTGGAATATAAAGAAAAAAGAGCAACAGAACAAACAAAAACAAAGTTTTAGTCTCTGTCCGGAGCCGTCCGGAGTATGTGCCGTGTTGCATATGCGTGCCATGAGTTTGCTTTACCATTTCGCCTTCGGAGAACCACAGGTTTTTCCTGTAAAGCACATGAGACTGGGAGGTACGGGGGGAGGAGCTATGGAGGAGGGTATAAGAGGAGAACGCGGGAGAGAGAGGGGAAGAAGAAAAGAGATTTAAGAGGAGAACCACGAGAGAGGAGAGTGCTGCCAGAGGAGCAGAAAGAAGGCCAGGGAAATAAGAAAGACAGGGAAAAGTAAAAGAGAAGGAAAAGGAAAAATAAAGAAGCAAACGCTAGTGTCAAGTTGTCAAGCCCCTCATTTCAATCCTCAGCCCTTCTCTTTTCGTGCCTCCAAATCCCGCGGGTCGGGACAAGTCTCTAGTAACAGAATGTGGCTACCAGCAAAGAAAAGGAGAGGCAGGAGTAGGTAGAGAGAACTGATTGGTTGCTGGTGGGTAATGACTGGACATTTGGCCGTGGGGATGGTGTGATATAGACAGTATTGAGGTGAAAAACTGTATACCTGAAATCTATACAGTGTTATAAACTAAATGTTATCTCAATAAAAACAGAAAAAAACCCTGGAAATTAAGGGAAGGAAAAAAATCCACTTTGTTCTTAAAATACTTTCTTCTCTAAAATATTCTGTAACTATCCTTCTGAGTAACATCTGATAAACCAAAGAGGTTTGCTGCTCTTAAGACTGTCTCCTAGGGCCTCCCTGGTAGCGCAAGGGTTAAAGACACAGTGCAATCAAGCTGTAGCCAGCCACAGCACAGGATGCAGTCATCCTGAGGTTGATCCTGATGTTGATCCCTAGCCAACCTAGCTCACTAGGGAGCTAACCCACATGGTGCAGCAGACCTCTCCTGCCGCCCGCTGCTCCCCTCAGCAGTGTACTTCGGTCCTTCTGCCTGCTCTGCTCCCCGTGCTGGCTCTGGTGAATTCTCTCACCCTTCCACGCTTCTGACTGTACCCAGAGCTTGTATAAATAAATAAATAAATAGATAGATAGATAAATAAATAAATAAATCTTAAAAAAAAAATGTAATACTACATTTTGGGGATTTAAGGCCACCACTGGAAAATTCAAAAGCGATTTGGAAGTAAGAAGTCATTATTAACAAATTCTTTCTACTTCATTAGTCATTAGCCACTTAAATTCAATGTTAAAGAGAGAAAATATATCTGAGCACAAAGTTTGAAAATATGGTGTTTTGTGATTAAAAGAAAATTCTCATAGTAACAGAAAATGTCTAAGACTCCAAAGAGGGGCATAGGGATAATAATCCTGGTAAAAGGTATTTCTTAAAGGACAATGTGGCCTGCAGCAAATGCCTTCAATATACAATTGGTTTTAAAAACCTTGGTTTGGGTTCCATATAAATTACTCTTTTTAAAAAAATTAGTTCCAATACAGAGGCAACATTAAAATAAAATAAATCACAATACAACCTGCATTGAGACCTTAGCAAGAAGGGCCGAGTTCAAAGGCAACAACAAGGTGTGCACCACAGGGAATGTCTAAGCTCCTCCCTGCAAGGCTGTACTGAAGAAAGGAAGGAAAAAGGCTGGGATTCTAGTGAAAAAGTTCACTAAGTAAGAGCAAAATCCAAAAGTTGTCTTGGTTCCAGTACCATTGTTTATGTCCAACCCCTGCTACTAGTCTTGTCTCAGCAGGTTTGATTTAGAGGAAACAAGAATTACAAAGGATTAAAATATAATAGTGTTGATGATAGAGCCCTAAAATTCTTCTGTCGTCTACAACTGTAACAAGGAGATGAAATGAGCTCACTTTAGAAGGACAAATTGTCTTATTCTGTGGGAAGTGAAAAATTCATTATAATTAAGATGTTCAACTATATTCTGTAATTTATTTTCAGAATTCAATTTCTCTTGTACAGATTCTCATTTTTTTTAGAGGAAAAATACGATCAGAATTCATCACAGGCATGGATATAATTTGCTTAGACATCAAAGTTATATCTGATTAATATCCCTGGTGTGGCTGAGTAAAGAGATGAAATTACTCTAGATGTCAAACATAAAAATTAGAACTACTTTTAGACAATTTGTACATGAGATCAAGGACTGCTATAAATTTCCAAATTGGCAATGCTCCCAAATCATATATGACTTCCTGAGCAAGTAAAAACCAAAAAACACACAAAATCAAAATAAAAACAAAACACAAGCAGCATTTTCAAACAAGATCCATCTCCAGCAACCCATTTTCAATAAGCATAGTCTCATTTTACCTATCTATCATGTATCTATCATGTTCCACAACAATTTGATTCTCACCTGCCAAACTGCAGGAAATGATCCCAGCTCTTCCTCCTCTGATGAATTCATCAACAGATTGCCTGTCTCTGTATTTATACTCGAGATCACATGTCTATTCATCTCCGCTCCCTCATTAGCATAAAGCCTTCAAGGATAATTTTATTTATTGCAAATGTTCGCTAATAAGAACCAGAGTTAGCAGACAAGAATACTGACTTTTAGATGACAAGTTAATGCTAACTCAAATGCTTTCCCAGACATCTATTTGATATTTTTAACCTGTCAAAATCAAAATCTCAGGAGCAATTAAGTACTTTTCAATTTTAGACACATTCTCCTTCATTGGAAACTTTATAACAAGGCACTGAATTGTCTCTGTTCAGCATTCTGATACACTGGATAGATGCTTAATAATTACAGCATATTTTGTAATTTTGTTCAGAATTTAAAATGACTAAAATCACTGAAATAAAAGCTAGAAGAGTCACTGGATGTTATTTAATCCTTTGTTCTTGGACTAGCAGAACTGGCTCTTCCTTGGAGGTAGTTAAAAAACGCATAATATCAGAAATCACTAGAGTCCTAAGGAGACAGAATCTGCATTTTAACTAGGTCCTCAGAAGGGCTTGCCCCTCATCTTACTTATAAGGAAATTACAGCGCAGGAAACTTAAATCACTTATCCAAGATAACATAGCAGAAAATCAGTATTAGAACTCACCTCTTAATTCTCAGTCCTGTGTCTACCCTAGCACCCTATATCCAAATATTTAAGGAGACCTACTATGGTTCAGATGCTATGTCATAACAAGTTCATTACATAAGATCAATTGACCAGAGCCCTTATTCTGAAAGAACCAGACTTACCTTTTTAAGTTTGATGACAAAGCTGTCCCTAGTATGCTATGGGAGTATTGAAAAAGGGAAACCTAACTCTTCCAGGAGGAGAGGGCAAACAAGGTGAGTGGAAGCACACCAAATAAAAGGACTGGAATACCTGAGGCAAAGAACTGGTGGTGAGAAAAAAATGAGGCATACAGTGGAAAAACAAGAGTGTGGTGTTACTGGAACTACAACCAGAACTTCCAATGTAAGATCATGGATTTTTATCTAGACAATGTAAAGGCCTAAATTGCAGGTTTGCAAAAATAAAGTCCCAAATCAGTCATTTCCAAATTTCCCTGCCAAGAAATTTTTATGCAAATTATCTTTTATTCAGATGACTATTACAGCCTTTTTATCTCTAAGTGTTTTGCAGCCTACTTAATAGGAGGCTGGGAATTTTTACTGCGCCTTTTGTTCCTACCCCACCACCATGGCCCCAGATATATTTAAAGTTAAACCTGGGCCTCCCCGGTGGCCCAGCGGTTGAGCGCTGGGTTGTGAAGCTGCCCGCAGCCTCTGCGGCGCCGGTTCGATCCCCGGCTGCTCCCCGGCCACCGGAGGAGGGTCCCACATGGCCCGCAGACCTCTCCTGCCGCCCACTGCTCCCCTCAGCAGTGTACTTCGGTCCTTCTGCCTGCTCTGGCTCTGGTGAATTCTCTCACCCTCCCGCGCTTCTGACTGTACCCAGTGCATGTATAAACAAAAACCAAACAAACAAATAAATAAACATGCCTCTATAAAAAAACAAAAAATAAAAAAAATAAATAAAATAAAGTTAAACCTGATCCATTTCTAATTTCTAAACGGATGACCTATAAACCTGCACAGATGAATAATCATGCTAATAGTCAAATTAAAAACCCAAACCTCCCTTCTGTGGAATCCATCCACCCACTCCTAAAACTATAGGTGGAAGTAGAGGCTTACCTATGGCACTCTTGAATGTGGAGGAGGCACCCAGAAAAAAAATGTCTGGAATTAGAACCACGCCATAAACATCCTTTCATCCCAACAGAAGGCAGAGGTAAGTAAGTAGAGTAAGCAATCTCATGAAACCTAGGGAGCCTCACTATGTTAACATAGTTTAAGACCACATATACCCAGACATTTTTCATGTTATCTGACCTAAAAAATAACGACATGTCTCGAAACCATGAGACAGGTTCTTCATCAGTTGAGGCATAAAGGTGGGTATAAACTAAAATACCATCAATTAAACCTTATTTTCCCCATGATGAGATGTTTTACCTTTGTTCCAGGCAGAAAGTCAGCTGTTCTAATTCTGGCCCTCTGGAAAGGAGTTTGCTATGAAAAAACAAACCCTAAATAAGAGTGGTTGCAATGTAAAGGAATACTACAGAAGTATTCCTAATACTACTAATATTCGTATTAGAAGTATTCCTAATACTTCTATCATCTTGGAGATAAGTGCATTCCCAAATTTTGTTTTAATTTTACTACATAGGTAACAATAGCCGTTCATTCCAAAAGCTTAACAGAACACTTCATAGAGATTTTAGGAAGGTTTAAGCAAATGAACAAAACCTCCATTTCTTCTCTTGACACACAGTTCGCTATAGACGGTCTCTTAGAGTTGTGGTTTTGGGGACCAAGGGAGTTTTAAAGTATGCTTCTTGCACAGGTTGCCTTCTGACTATTAGGGAAATGTGAGATAAAAGTCCCTGTACAAAGATAATCCTACCAAACACTCCCATTTTTAAAATGTCATATGCTTTATACACTACTCATTTAATCTTACTTTTCTCCCTAAATGCTGGGACACAGCAGCTGCTGATGAACATTCTCCTTAACCCAAAATGAAGAAACAAAAGCTCAGTGACTAAGTGGCTTGCCCAAGGGCATTCACACAACCAAGGCAAAGCCATGGCAAAGCTTTGAACCACAGAGAAGGAGGAAGCGTGGGAAGGGGTGGGACAGAAGGTGGTGCTAAGACAATCATATATTGTTTTCTTCCAGGCTCCTAGTTACCACCCCACAGTCCTTCCCTGACCTCATTCTCTTTGCTTATAATCCAAAATAACAAGAAAACAAGGAAACAAAAATTAAAATATGTCAAAATAAATGCTTTAGTTTTTTACTCCTTCCTTTCCATAAGGAAAAAACAGGCAGAGGAAGAAGTGGGAAGAATGTTTCTAATCTGTCAAAAGAGTCCCTGGACTGAAAACCATATTATCTCATTATACTTTGCTGATAAAAAAGCAAAAGGCAAATGGATGGTAGGATTAAAGAAACAGCAAGTTTAAAGAAAGAAGAGAGTATAGAACTGTCTCATGCACTGAAGGAAACATGAAAATAATTACTACCACAAACATAAATAGGTGAATTATTTTTCATTAAGTTAGGGAACAAGAGAAAAATCATATAATTATCTTGGCAGAGGCAGAAAAAGTAGTTAACTAAATTCAAGTCATTCTTACCTTAAAAAAAAGTCAGCAAACTAGAATAGGAGGGAGAAAATTCCTTCATCTGAAAACGAATCTACAATCTACAAACACTACAGCAGTTATCATACTCAATGGTAAAATATTGCAAACACCCTAACTCCCCATGAACAGGATGCCATTATCACCTCTTCTAGTCATTATTTTACTGGTAACTCTAATCAATCCAGCAATACAAGAAAAAGAAAACACATAAAGATAAGAAAACAAGGGGGAGTGGGGGAAGCTATCATTATTCTCAGGCAACATGATTATGTATATAGAAAATCCCAAGAATTTACCAACAACTCCCATTTCTAGGTAGGATATAAGAGATCACAACAACCTGTCTCTACTTCAATAACTAGACAAAAATATGATAAGTTAAAGAATTACGTTTTCACAGATGTTGGAGAGTTGTGAAAGCAATGAGGATTGGAGGCACTGGAATTCCAGAGAGAGGAGAAACCTCTGAAATGAGTGGAAGGGCATCACCTCTTTTCTCTGGTGTTATTTGCCAATTCTGGGTACAGACTGAAGATCATGTTTGGCCCAAGCAGAAGGGCTTTCCTCAATGAAAAGAAACTTGAGGGTTGGTGGGTACATGAGCTTGATGTGACAGATTAAAGTCCCAAGATACACAAGCTCATAGCTGATTTTTGCCACAGCAGATTTTCTGAGATACTACCAGAATGGCTTACTAGAATGGCTAAAGGAAAAAAGATGGAAAAATATCAAGTGAATGATAAGATATAGGGCAATCCAAACTCTCATACACTACTGGTAGAAATGCAAATTGGTACAACCATTTTCAAAATCTGCCAGGATACACTGAAACTGACAACATACCTTAACAAATCATTAATTAGATATACTCAGAAAGCATTTATATGTTTATAGTAATACTATACTATTTTTTTAAAAGATTTATTTATTTATTTATACAAGCACTGGGTACACTCAGAAGCATGGGAAGGTGAGAGAATTCACCAGAGCCAGAGCAGGAAGCAGAACAGGCAGATGGACGAAATACACTACTGAGGGGAGCAGCGGGCGCAGCAGGAGAGGTCTGCACGCCATGTGGGACCCTTGCCAGAGGCCGGGGATCGAACCGGCGCTGCAGAGGCTGCAGGCAGCTCCACAGCCCAGTGCTCAACCACTGTGCCGCCAGGGGAGGCCCTATAGTAATACTATTTATAACAGCCAACACTAGATCAAATGTCTCTTAACAGGGATAAGATAACTTTGATATAGTCATATAATGGAATAGTATACAGTAATAAAAATGAATAATCTAGAACAAAGTACAACTATGAGTATATATCTCACTGACATAAGGTTGAGTGAAAGAAACTAGATGCAAAAAAGTAAATACATTTATTTTAAGTGCAAGAACTAGTAAAATCAAGCTATGTCTTTACATCAGGATCGTGATTATCCATGGTGTAAGAAACAGCAATTAAAAAGAAGCATAAGGGGTCCTTCTGGGGTACTACAAATGAGCTTTATATACAGGTATGTTTAGTTTGTGAAAATTCATCAATATGAACTCTTATAAGTGAAATGTCTTTTAGTTTTTGAAAATACCATAAAACATAAAAAAGCGGGGGGGGGGGGATGTTGTGAATTACTCAAGGTCCATGAATTACTCAAGGATATAAGTTACCTTCTACCAAAAGCCATCCTGGAAATAGTACCACTTGGATAGTGAGAAGTAATTATCCTTATCAAACAGATACTAAACTAAGAACGGTCACTAAGAAATAATAATCCAATTAATGTGATGATTATCAAAGCCTTCTCTGGTATATCCTAAGACAATTATTTCTGTTGATGTCATCTTGGCCACAACAAATAGAAGGCCTGTTTGAATATAGCCTGTGCCAACTCAGTAAATAATAAAGCATGTTAGAATTTTTAACTCAAGTGTTTACTGATTATGTACGATTTGAAAGCTAGTTTTTAGTAATTACTTTAGACCCCAGTTAAGATTTAAAAATAAAACTTGAGGACCTCCTTGATGGTGCAGGAGTTAAAGACACAGCACTATCAAGCTATCACCAGCCACTTCGGCATGAGTTTGATCCCCTGGCCAGAGAGCTGACCCAAATGGTGTAGCAGACCATTCTTGTCTCACCCACTGCTCCCCTCAGCAGTGCATTCCAGTAGATCTGCCTATTCTGCTCCCCACTGTCTTTGGTGAATCCTTTCACCCCCACACCCCTGGCCTACACCTCAGTTCTTGTATGCATAAATAAAAATAAATCTTAAAAATAAAATAAAACTTGACATATCCAGGGCCAATTACAAATAACAAGCATTAATGTAATCCAAATAAAAGAAAAATGATTAAAAGTTTAAATAATAGGGCCTTCCCCGTGGCGCAGCGGTTGAGCGCTGGGTTGTGAAGCTGCCCGCAGCCTCTGCGGTGCTGGTTCGATCCCGGCTGCTCCGCGGCCACCGGAGGAGGGTCCCACGTGGCGCGCAGACCTCTCCTGCCGCCCGCTGCTCCCCTCAGCAGTGTACTTCGGTTCTTCTGCCTGCTCTGCTCCCCGCTCTGGCTCTGGTGAATTCTCTCACCCTCCCGCGCTTCTGACTGTGCCCAGTGCTTGTATAAATAAAATAAATAAAACTTAAAAAAAAAAAAGACAACATTCTTTAAAAAAAAAAAAAAAGTTTAAATAATAGATTCCCCCTCAGCAATTTTCTTTTTTTTAAAAAAAGATTTATTTATTTATGCATACAAGAACTGGGGTACAGGCCAGAGGTGTGGGAGGTGAAAGGATTCACCAGGGACAGAGTGGGGAACAGAACAGGCAGATTGACTGAAATACACTGCTGCCCCCTCAGCAATTTTCAACAATTTATATCAAACAATTTTCACTCCAGAATTTGAATTAGAAAAATTCAATTTTATTTTAAAATTTTATTTTAAAATAAAACCATATAAAGCTAACATTGCTTCAAATTCTGAATTAATTTTAAATATAGGTCATCTTCCTGATAGATGCACCATGATCCCAGACACTACAGACAGCTCAAAGATTTCTGCCATGGTTTCTAAAGATTAAATCATAGGCTAGGAAGTGTTACCAACCTATAACTAATTCTCTAAAGTCAGCCCCTCAAGGAAAGCCAACAATAAACATTCATACTCTGTACAGAGAGGTGCATCTCCCACTCAAGGTCTCAGTTGTACCTATATGTATACCCTGGTTCTGAAAGAAAGAGAATGCTGCCCTCTTCAGATAATGCTGGTTCAGAGAGCTTGACCAGCACTCTGCCTTAATCTGATCCTCCATGCCAGCTCTGATGCGCTGACCACTTCCAGCCAACTGGATCAGTAATTATATATCCTCAGGTTTATCAAATGACCCCTTTGCTGTTCAGATCTTGCATACCACTCAACTCTTCTGGTCAAACTGGTATTTTTACTTATTTTTCTTAAAGATTTATTTTTATTTATTTATGCATACAAGAAGAACTGGGGTGTAGGCCAGAAGCGCAGGGGGTAAGAGGATTCACCAGTGAGGAGTAGGACAGGCAGAGTGATTGAAATACACTGCTGAGGGGAGCAACGGGCAAGACAGGAGAGATCTGCTGTGCCATATGTGGTTAGCTCCCTGGCCCCAGGGATAGAACTCATGCCACAGTGGCCAGCAATAGCTTGATGGCGCTGAGACTTTAACCCCTATGCCACCAGGGAGCCCCCAAACTGGAATTTTTAACCACATATAGTTTTGCCAGTCAAGAGTGACATGAAGTTTTCATATGGGTCCATTAAATCAACAGAGGTAACTAAAGTTGCATCAAATTAGGGTAACCTTTACAGACTTTCTCCTGTAAAATCAACTTGACCAAAGCACAGTATATAATACATAGAAGGCTCACAAAAGGAACTTTATATTATAATCATCATTATTATAAAGCTGATCAAAGTTAACAAAAACAAAAAAGTCACAATTACTTTCTAAAAAGTTATAAAATTACTATGGTACTACTAGGGGAAGTAGGATGCAAACAGACCACCTCAATCATCACCATGTGACTATTAGCATTCTCAATATATACTCATACAAATTCCAGTTGCATACTATCATCTCCAGAGGTCAGTAACATTACCTGGGCAGGCTGGTAATAGAAAGATAATTGATAAGACTACCAGAAAAACAGGTAAATAATTATCCATCTCCAATTGCTAGAGTCACTATTTATCAGCAGTTCTCAATAAGTGACAATTTTGGTGCTCATGCTGACTTCTGGCAATGGTGCTACTTGCAAATAGTGAATAGAGCACAGGAATGCTGCTAAGCATCCTACAATGCACAGAGAATTATTTGGCCCAAAATGTCAATAGTGCCAAAGATGAAAGATCCTAGAGTTTATAGCTCTGACTTTAGCATCTAAAAATAATGGTTAAGAATCACTGCAATCAAATACTACCCACTTAAATAAACCAGAGAAAACTTCACCAAAACACAGACAGTTAGGGCCTTCCTGGTGGCGCAGCGGTTGAGCGCTGGGTTGCGAAGCTGCCCGCTGCATCTGCGGTGCCGGTTCGATCCCCGGCTGCTCCCCGGCCACCGGAGGAGGGTCCCACATGGCGCGCAGACCCCTCCTGCCGCCCGCTGCTCCCCTCAGCAGTGTACTTCGGTCCTTCTGCCTGCTCTGCTCCCCTCTCTGGCTCTGGTGAATTCTCTCACCCTCCCGCGCTTCTGACTGTACCCAGTGCTTGTATAAATAAATAAATAAAATAATAAATAAATGAATAAATCTTTAAAAAAAAAAACACAGTTATCTACATTAAATTATTATCTATTTACTTATTTAAAAAAAAAATCTAGGGCCTCCCCGGTGGCGCAGCGGTTGAGCGCTGGGTTGCGAAACTGCGCGCGGCCTCTGCGGCGCCGGTTCGATCCCCGGCTGCTCCCCGGCCACCAGAGGAGGGTCCCACATGGCGCGCAGACCTCTCCTGCCGCCCGCTGCTCCCCTCAGCAGTGTACCTCGGTCCTTCTGCCTGCTCTGCTCCCCGCTCTGGCTCTGGTGAATTCTCTCACCCTCCCGCGCTTCTGACTGTACCCAGTGCATGTATAAACAAAACAAACAAACAAACCAGCAAACAAATAAATAAAGCATGCCTCTATAAAAAAAAAAAAAAAAAAAAAAAGAAACAGCAAAAAAAAAAAAAAATAAAAAAAAAAAAATAAAAAAAAAATCTAAACCAGAAAAGGTAACATGAAGAGAGGGTTAAACTTATAGTGAAGGAGAAAATAAGAGGTTTACAGAACCCTTGTCCTTAAATAAATAAGTGATCTAGTGCACAAGGGAGTCTGCTTTAGAAACACAGCCAGATCCTTACTGAATGCTCAGTATCTTGCACCGAATAAACTCTTTATAAACATTGTATTGTATCTTCAATAAATCTACATAGATTGTATTATTCCCTTTTTTACTGGATGCAGAAATTAAACCCCTAAAAGTTATTTGGTTAGGGTCACAGAGGTATTAAATAGAAGCAGGATTCAAACCCAAGTTTTCAGACATCAAACCACCATGCTCTTAACCACTCCAAGAAGTAAGAAAGTTTTTCTTATGTATAGTGACTAAATCTCTGGAAGGATACTGAGAGCTGTTGAGTATGGTTATATGTGGATAGAAAATTACTAGATGATCTTTGTACTTTACAGAATAGTCCAGAAAGAATCTTCAAAAGGATAAAACTTAAAGAATTTGAATGTATCAGGATATTCTTACTAAGTTTATATGCCCAAACTAAACTTCTCTGTTGTTAACTTGGATCAGCTACACCACGTTATAAAAGAGCTAATTAATAAAGAAAAAATCTAGACTCCATTTCCATTCACTGATGCTGACAAGTTGGTTCACTTAAACTAGTTTATTGGCTCACAACTGGGGCAATTTCCAAAAGAATTTTATTAAGTGGTTTGTCACGTGAGATGAAAGTTTTAAGCAGACATTGGAACAGAAATCACTGTCCAATTCCAGAACCTAGTTTCTCACTCAATTGCTGACCTAAAGTGGTTTGGCCCAATATTGCTTCACTTTTAGGCTTTTGTTTCTTTCTACATAGTCCTCACCTAATGTAGTTAGTAGAGTCTTAAACTGCAACTCTAAGTGGAAACAAATTATAAGGAAACTAAGTATTCAAATAACATTTTGTTAATGTCAGCTAGGATTCTTTTTCCCCCCTCAACATTATAAAGAAATGAAACATTATTAAATTTAAATTCAAGTAATATTGGTTCACAATACTGTGTATGATTCAGCGAATCACACCTTTTCAGACATATGTTACTACACCACACCTACCACCAAACCACCATCATCCGCCATAGTCCAATGAGCCCCCTCCATACCCAGCTCTCTATCCTCCCCTTCTTGCAGCCTCAATTATGCAGTCAGACTTTCAGGGTTTGTTACTGGTTTGGTTTGAGAAACAACATTATTTAAGGACCTGCTGTACAGTGGGATTTCATACTATAGGATAGAGTAGTTTAGAAACTAACAATCTAGACTCTCCCTTTCACACAAGATGCTACTTTGTTGGGCTTTCCTGGTGATACAAGGGGTTAAGTCTCAGCACTATCAAGCTATAGGCAGCCACTACAGCCTGAGTTCCATCCCAGGCAAGGGAGCTAACCCACATGGTGCAGCAGACCTCTCCTGCTCCCCTCACTGTATTTCAGTCAATCTACCTTTTCTGCTCCCCACTGTGTCTCTGGTAAATCCTCTCACCAACAACACCCCCACCCCCACACCTCTGGCCTACACCCCAGATCTTGTATGCATAAATAAATAAAATAAATCTTAAAAAAAAGAGGCTACTTTGTTTCTTTACTTAGATACAGACTTTAAGAAAAGCTACCTTTCAAGCTCCATCTAGCTGACTGGCATACAACTTTGAAATTACAGCCAGCTGTTCCATCCATAACTGGATATGATATATACATAATACTTTCTTGTCTTCATAGTTATGGTGGCATTGCTGTTACTGTCCACATTCACTGAACACAACATATGATTAAACATATACATTACATGCATTTCTTGTTTAATTCTCACTACAAACCTGTGAGGTAGATACTACTAATATACCCATGTTACTGATGAGAAAACAGGCTTGAAGAGGGAAGCAAAGGGCACCAGGTCACACAAAAAGCAAGTAGCTGTCCACTCACTGTGGTTCCAAAATCCCAGCAGCATCACAAAAATACTAATGACTTGTTGTTGGTAATTACATTATCACTATGGATAGAAGTGCATTACTACAACTTTTCTGTAAGTATAAAATTAGTCAAAAATTAAGGTTTTTAACTAAAAATACACAGGTAGTCAGACTCACCATCCTCCATCAAAAAAGAAAAATGCTAACATAAAAGGATGTCTATACATTAAAGATGATATTTTAAAAATTTTATGTTACTAGAAGACCAAAAGTAACAAAAGGTAGGGGGGAAAAGTACATCAAAAGCTTTCCTAAGAATAAAGACACAAATTATTTTATGGTTCCCTCTCCCACCACCCTCATCCCAGATCATTAAACAAGAAAGTTCTCAAATTTGGGAGTTGAAGCACTTTTTATTTCTTTTTTTTAATAATCACCCATATAACGAAAAAAAGTTATTCTGGTTGTATACAAAGGGTTATTTTCAAAGTATAAAGGAAATACAAATTACCTAGATTGCACCCTCCAAAGATAAATACATTTTCAAGGTTATCTCCTTTTAGAAACGGTATTATATACATACATATATTTTCCCATATAAATAATTACAAATTTAAGTGCAACAACCACTCTGTTTTTAAGACTCCCTATTCATCACAGCTTATATTGGCTAACCCCTGAGGTTCTTAGACGGGCCCTCTCCAGAATTCTTATCTGGCTAAGACACTTATTAGCTGTATATCCTTTAGCAAGCTAACCTCTTTGAGCCTCAATTTCTTTACCTTAAAAAAAAGAAGATAATCTAATACCACTCTCTCAGAATTAATGTGGTCATAAAACAAGACAACATATGGAAAGCTATGAAATACAATTTATAACATAATAAACATTCACATAAAACTAAACTTTTTATGGCTAACTTCAGCAGCATCAGTGGTTGCTGCTTAGCCTTGTTGGAGGCTCTGGACCCATTTCCTATGTTTTTTGTTTTGTTTTGTTTTGTTTTAAATGTCTGGGTCCTTTTAAACCTGCAGGTTTTGGTTTTTTTTAAGATTTATTTATTTATGCAAAAGCTGGGGTGTAGGCCAGAAGAGAGAGAGAGAGAGAGTGTGTGTGTGTATTCACCAGAGACAGAGTGGGGAGCAGAATAGGCAGATCTACTGAAATACACTGCTGAGCGGAGCAGCAGGCGAGAGGTCTGCTGTGCCATGTGGGTCACCTCCCTGACCAGCAGGGGAATCAAACTGGGGAATCAAACTCATGCTGCAGTGTCTGACAATAGCTTGATAGGGCTGTCTTTAACCCCTGTGCCACCAGGAAGGTCCCCCCCCCCCCACTTCCTATATTTGAGCAGAGGAAATTTAATTAACTCCAGTGGTAGTACAAGACTCCAACCTGGTTCTGATCTTTCAAGTGAACACTTCCCTAGAGCTACAGACTTCATTATCATTTTGGTTCCCTTTCTGGGCATTTAAGGGTTGCTCAGTCTTTTCATTTGCCCTGAGAGATCCCTCCAAGTCATCCAATTTCCTGAGCCAGCTCTGAAGTGCCCAAAAGACTGTGTCACTGTCCTACCACTGTACCTGACCAACAGTTCTCTTGGCATTCCTTTAGAACACCAGCCACCCACCAGGCAGGAACAACTACTTCCCTAGCTGTACTTCCTCCCGCCTGAAGGTGAACCTCCCCACAAGAGATTTCCCTACACTGTGGCCCCTCCTTGTCTAGGCTCATCTCCACACTAAATCTCAAAGTCAGTGAGGCCCAAGACTTTAGATCTCTTTGACTCCTCCATCTCCCACTATACCAATCACAGTTCTGACTCCTCTTTCATACTTTATCTTCTACAGACACTCTTTTCCTTATTATTTGCCCTACTTCTTTATCCTTCAATCTCTACCTGTGCTTTCAACTACCAAAGTAATCCTCTATAAACACAGCTTTCATATGTCGTTCTACTGGTCAAAAGATATGAGGTTCTGTGCTTTTATATGATAAAATCTCCCCTCTTGATTATATTACAAGATTCCCGACTTCTGAGTCTTCACTAGTACCACTTCTTTTACCTAAAATACTTATCTCTCTTCTTCTCTGTTCATCCAATTTTTTTCTCACGGTCCCAGGAAGTGGTTTCCATTGCCTGCTTTGCTTTGTCGTTTATGCTTGTTCTGTCCAATGCTCCTGCCCCAGAAAAGAAGGGCTGCCAGCATCCACTTGGCTAGAGGGAAATTTCCAGCCCAATGGAGTCTCAGGGCCTCCCTACCACAAGCAACAGCTCGGGCAGAACGATGGGCCCCTTGTCACAAGTAGCAGCTTGAGAAGGGATTGGGAGAGTGCCAGGCTTGCTGTGGTAGCAATATAATTCCAAGCAGCAAGTCAATGGAGTGCAAATGTCCTTGGTTTGGCATTGCACCAGCACTGCCATCATGCCCCTAAGATCTGGGGCAAGGTGATAGCCTGTTCATTCAAATTTTATATTTCTTTCAAAGACATTTACTCTAATCCTATGTTCTCTGTGAAGCACTCCTGATCTCACTAGTAAAAGAGCATTTGAAGGAGAGGGAAAAACTGAAAATAATCTGATAAAGCACAAGTCAAGCAAGGAGACTAGTATGACTACAAAGAAGTGAGAGTGATTATTTTGAACCTGATCAAAAATGTGGTGAGAGGCTAGATCCCAAAGGACCTTTCTTCTTGCTATTATACGAACTTTGTCTTTAACTTTAAACCGGGGCCTCCCTGTGGCACAGAGGGAGGTTATCACGTCACTGAAGCTATCACGTCACTGAAGCACATGTTTGATCTCAGAGCTATCATGTCACTGAAGCACGTGTTTGATCCCTGGCCAGCCAGGGAGGTAACCCACATGGCACAGCAGACCTTTCCTGTCTTGCCTGCTGCTCTCCTCAGCAGTGTATTTCAGTAGATCTGCCTGTTCTGCTCCCCATTCTGTCTCTGGTGAATCCTCTCTCACCCCCTGCACCTCTACTCTGCACCCCAGTTCTTATATGCATAAATAAATAAATCTTTAAAAAAAAGAAATGAAAAGGGCATTCTAAAATTGGAAATGAACAAAGCATGAACAAGAGACAATAAATTGGTGAGTCTGGTCAGTGAAAATTAAAGTTATGTTGAGAAGTTAAGGTAGAGTCAACCTACGATACACTTAAATGCCAGGTCAGCAAGTCTGAATTTGATCTTAAAATAGTGCACAAACGTAGGTGATGTCTAAGCAAGACAAAGGCAGGGGGAAAGTAGTGTAATAATAGGATTAATCTGATAACGGTCAATTAGTAGGATGATAAGACGCTAAAAAAATTCAGCTATGAAACTTGTAGATGTGCGATGTTGGGGATAATGATTATGCTCTGAACTACAAAGGTGAGGAAGATCAAGTTTACGCCAACAAACTTTGGGATGGGAGACACAAAATAGTTTGATCTTGGGACCTGGCAGTTAGGGAAAAGAGGGAGATTCAAAGATTAATCCAATTTCCAGGCAAAATGAAAAAAATGATACTGACATACACCAAACTAGGAAAATCAACAGAGAAAACTGGGTTTGAAGGGAAACCATTCATTCATTCATATGATAAACATGACAGGCAGAATGTGATACCTCCTACTTAGTGAGCAGTAAAGTCCTACCTTTTTTTTTTTTTAAGTTACCCACTTTTAGTAGGCAAGGGGAAACTATAGTTCTTTGGAGGGAATAAAAGACTTTCTAGCTTTAACTCTGCACGAACTTACAAGTTCCACTTTTCAAAGAAGAAAGTATGGTTATAAAACATTATTTTTTTTTTAATAATTTAAAAGACACAACAGAACACAAAAGTGGAGATGCTTAGTAAATGGTCAGAGGTTGTAAAAGAGTGAAACTACCCACTATTTGATTGAAAGTTCCTTGAGGACAGAAATGACCACTGACTCTTTTGTATTCCTCACAATGCTGAGCACAGTAAGTGATCACTACACAGCAGACATTCAAATAATGGCTGAATGAACAGACAGAGACCATAAAACAATTCAACTGGAAACACCCTACCAGGGGCTCCAGAAGCCAACATACCTAGAGAATCTATCACTATGGAACAAGAGTACTTTAGCCCTGTCACCTTAGCTGACAGGCAGGCTGATCGGGTTCATGTTTAGGAGATCTAAAATACCAACAGGGGAACAATTCTTATGAGAACATATACCAAAGACAGGGTGAGGAACTCTCTGGTGGTGCAAGGGGTTAAGATACAACCTATGAAGCTATCTGCAGCCACAGCAGCATGAGTTTGAGCCCCAGCCAGGGAGCTACCCACATGGTGCAGCAGACCTCTCCTGACTCACCTACTGCTCCTCTCAGCAGTGTATTTCAGTCAATCTGCCTGTTCTGCTCCCCACTCTGTCTCTGGTGAGTTCTCTCACCCCCCCATGTCTGGCCTGTACCCCAGTTCTTGTATACATAAATAAATCTTTTTTAAAAAAAACAACAATAACAAAAAGGCAGGGTGGGTAAAAGTGGTGAACTGTTTGGTAAAGGATAAAACTGGACTTTTAGCAGTGAACTTGATATTGTCCCCAAGCCAAAATTCCAAGGCATACAGGCAGAATAACTTTGTACTATGTGTGGACTGGGTCAATGCTAATTAAAAACACTCAAGGGTATCCTGTCCTTGTAGACATTAAAAAGCACTTTTTCTGGTTAAAAGTAGTTTAAAAGATTGATTCTTAATAGTCCCACCTGGTATACCACTGTTTCCTAAGCCTAGAGAACAGAGAAATGCAAAGTAGAGCTGCCTGCAAAGTGAGATGACTGATGCTTGGGGGTTTTGGTTGCCAGGAACTGATCTATTACCTCTAAGTTCCCCCTATAGCTCAGAAAGTTACATATAGGTCCAATTTATCCAATATGGTCTGAAAAGGGGACAGTGAGGCTGCTTTTTAAAATGAACTGATCTTATACAAATGCTTTATGACCATTACTTTCTCAAGAGCAAAGAAATGCCCAAACACTGTTGAGTTCAGAGCTCAAGCTCTCGCATGAGACAGTAATGGGTTAAATTTCAACTCTTCTATCAAATATGACCATACATGTTAAAAACATTCTTCCTACTATGTACGATAGGGTTGATCACTTTCCTCAAGATTTGAGTATGTGTGGTAGTTTCAGACGTTAGTACTCTCCTTCCTAAAACTATGCCCTGGTCCCTTAGATTAGATCTACATTTTCCCTAATAGCTGCAGTCAATAATTTTTAGGGTAGAGTTTTCTAAATGTTGATCTCATTCATCATGCTTTGAATTTCCTGAATTTCCCTCTCTGAGAGCAACTTTATCCTAAAGCTCTGTTCAACCTGCCATTGCTTCATCAATGAACAGTGGGAGAAACCACAGAGCAAGTAGAATTGTACATAGGACATGCAAATCTTTTAGTTGTATGAAACTGCTAAATTGATGCTTTCTCTAAAAATCACAAATGCCACACACTGAAAACAATCAATCTGGTAGCAATAAATCTTGCCTATCAACATGAATTAAGAAAAAAGTGCGTTGATCTTTTGACATTTTATAGAGGATTCTGTGGTGTAGTGGGAAAGAAAGAAGGGAAACAAGTTCCAAAGATTCTTCATTTGTTTTTGGCCTTCTTAGTACTATAACCCACCATCCTAGTTCATATAGTAAAGACTAAGTCCCAACCTGTTTCTCTGCCTCAGGTCTCTCTCCAGCTGCTCTTTAACATTCAGTACAGTCACCAAACTAATATCCAAATCTACCAATTTCATCAGCTCATTCCCCAGCCCCCAAATTCTTAATGATTCCCTACTATTCACAGAGGAAAAGTCCAACTAAAATTCAGGGCCCAGGAAATTATTATTCTACTTTTATAATACTGCAGGACTTGTTTTTGCCTAATTCCTCCCAATGGAAATTCACCAGTGACCCAACTAGACTAATGTGCTCCCTGTCCCCCCAGTACAGATTACCTGCACACCTAGACTTGACTACCTCTATCCCAGACACCCTCCTCTATCTCTGCCCCACAATGTGTTTCTACCCCCCTTTTTTTTTTGTGGGACCCTCGCCCATGTCCGGGGATGGAACTGGCGCTGCAGGTGCTGCGGGCTGCCTCGCAACCCAGCTCTCAACCGCTGTGCCACCAGGGGAGGCCCCACAATGTGTTTCTAAAGAAAACACTGCCCACTGGTCATCTCTGGCCCTGGTCAAACATCTTTTTAGCCGGCTATACTCTCGTGGTATCTTAATCCCCTCCAACAAAGTCAAAGTTCCCTGGAAAGAAGAACACATATTTCCGGGGGCGGGGTTTGGGGGGGGGAGGGTCCTATCACAGTCTCCTGTACTTGGCAGATCTTAGATTTAATCAAAACCAGAGGAAGGGAGCCTCCCTGTTGGTGCAAGGGGTTAAGCACCGCACTATGAAGCAATCCACAGCCGCTGCAGCACGAGTTCAATCCCCCGCCAGCCAGCTAAACACATGGCGCAGCAGACCTCTCCTGACTCACCCCCTGCTCCCCTCAGCAGTGTATTTCAGTCGATCTGCCTATTCTGTTCCCCACTCTGTCCCTGGGTAATCCTCTCACTCCCCCCATCTCTGGCCTGTACCCCAGCTTTTGCATGCATAAATAAATCTTAAAAAAAAAAACTCAGAGAAAGGGTTCGAATACAGTAAGTAGAGCGAAACAATACTGCCCACCTTTGCCAATTCCTTCCTACTCAAAGTAAAGAAAGAGTACTCAGCTTTTGCAACAAGGTTGAAAATTTTCAGTACACACAGAGCGGCAACACGGAGCGAGAACGCCACCGGATGGCAATAAATTATAAATAAAAGCCCTGCTTCCCGCTCCTGGTTTTTGCCACAATCTCTGCAATTGTGGGGAAATTACACAATCTCTCTGGGCCTCCGTTTTCTCGGGTGTACATGGAGGCACCGTGACGGACACCAAGTGTCTTTCGGCTCCCAAATTCTCCCGGGCAGGAAACCCAACAGCCGTCTAGTCACTCAGGCGGAGGCAGGAAAACTTTACGTTTCCAAAGCAGACATTTCCAGACAGTACTGGGAACTCAGTCCCCGCAGGAAAAAGCCGGGGAGGCGGGAGAGGAGGGCGAGAAGCGGTCTCCCCGGACTGGGATTCCCTCATTCACCCCATGGCCGGAGACAGCCGGCCCGGGGCTCGCGGTCCGCTCCCCGCAGGCTCCTCGGGGTGACCCCGCTCCCGCGCCGCCCGCACTTGTGACACACGCCCCGTGACCCGAGGTCACAGCCCCGACCGCCCTCGCCTCCCGGCCAGGCCCTCCAGCCGCCCTTCCAGGCCCCGCGCGGCCTCGGGGCGCCGTCCCCGACGGGCGGCGCGAGGAGCGGCTTCAAGTGCTGAATCACCACTTTGCAGCCCGAGCGCGGCCGCCGTGACCCGCGGGCCGCGAGGCGCCGGGCGCGCTTACCCGCGGAGGCGCTGCGGCGGGCAGGAGCCGCGGAGGGAGCGGAAGGTGCTGGGCAGCGCCGGGTGCAGCAGCCACGCGAGCCGGTACCGCATACCCCAGCGCAGCCGCCGGGAGCGCCGCGGACGCTTCCTCCTGACGCGGGGAGGCGGCCCGGGCGCCGCGCATGCTCAGTCCCTCGCGCCGCGCCGCCCGGGAGAGCGCCCCGGCGGCCGGAGGGGGCGGGATGGCGGGGGCCGCGGCCCGGGCTCAGCGCGGGGTCTGACGGGCTTTGGCCGGGAGCTGCGGCAGCCCGGCCGCCCGGCTTTCCAAGGCGGGGAGGGTCCGGTCCGGGTCACTCGGGCGCACGTGGGAGGCGGAGGTGTGCACCTGGGGGTGGGGTGTGTGAGTGTGTGTGTGTGTGTGTGTGCGCGCGCGCGCAGGACCTCACGCGCGCTCGGAGGACGCAGGGGCCATGTTTGCGGCCGCGTCCCCGCTGGCTGGGGGCCCGGCCCTCGCAGGTGTTGGAACAAGGTCAGCCGGCGCTGCGGCCTCAACTGAAAACGGATCCGCGGCCCGCGGGCTCCCTCTACAGTGCGGTGGGGTCGTCAGCCACAGGGGGTGAAGTTAGAATCGGGGTCCACCAGAGGGAGGCCTGGACCTTGGAAAAGCCAGCAGCCCTGCGAAAACCGAGGTGAAGGTGGGACAGGCCAAAGCAAAACAAGGCTTTCGTGGACTTTCAAATCCACAATAGAAACCAGAACTTTTTACTACAACGTAACATACAGGGGTACGTTGCAGTTTATGTAACAGTAGTAGTACTACTACTACTGTAGTTATATAACTACTATGTAACCGTTTGTGACTGTAATACTATTGTCAGTTTACTTTCCCTGATGACTATGGTACTTTGCATCCGAGAACAACCGCATAGTTGCTGTGGATCTTACTTTCCATTACATTATTTTATGGGATTCTTGAAGGAAGTGTGCAATTAGGAATAGTGACTCCTTAGCTTAAGTGCTTTTAGGTTTCTGTGTGGCAGACCAAAGACTGCAGCCAAGAACAGTGTTCTGACTCGTGTTATCACTTCAGCTGGGAATTCAGAAGGAGGATCTTTTAATCAAGTGGATGTTGGATGGATGAACAATGAGGTGAAAATTACTACATGCCTTCAGTGGTGTCTGCAAATATGTGATCATAAGAATGTTTAAATTACGGGCCATCCCTGGTGGCGCAGCAGTTGAGCGCTGGGCTCGGTTCGATACCCGGCCCCTGGCGAGGGTCCCACATGGCGCGCAGCCCTCTCCTGCCGCCCGCTGCTCCCCTCAGCAGTGTACTTCGGCCCTTCTGTCTGCTCTGCTCCCGGCTCTGGCTCTGGTGAATTCTCTCACCCTCCCGCACTTCTGACTATACCCAGTGCTTGTATAAATAAATAAGTAAATAAATCTTAAAAAAAAAATGTTTAAATTACAACCAGTGTGGGCTAGTCAAATATCTTGGAGCAGTTCATCTGAGTGTTTATACAGACTTTTGAATATATGCTCACTTAGGAATCTATGCATGAATTGGGGTTACTGTGGATTCAGGCTTTGAAGGACCTGAAACATACTTTGGAGAACCACTTATAGAATACAAATTAAGAATACAAAAGAAAAAAAAAAGAATACAAAAGTAGGAAAGTAGGAATCAAAGTAATTAATATTTAGGGAAAAATTACAATATATTAATCAAGACTTGAAGATTCAGGGACCCTCCCCGGTGGCAAAAGGGGTTAAGTCTCAGCACTATGAACCTATCTGCAGCCACTGCAGCACAAGTTCAATCTCCCACCAGAGAGCTGAACCATATGGCACAGCAGACTTCTCCTGGCTCCCCTGCTGCTCTCCTCAGCAGTGTATTTCAGTAGATCTGCCTGTTCTGCTCCCCACTCTGTCTCTGGTGAATCCTCTCACACACACACACACATTCTACCTCTGGCCTACAACCCAGCTCTTGTATGTATAAAAAAAAAAAAAAGACTTGAAGATTCAGGACCCTTTTCTTATGAGATCACCTAAGCTATTAGAAATACATAAAAATGCTTCCCTTCTAACAACCCCTTGTCTGGGACCTGTCTAAGTGAACATCACTGAAGTTGAAATTTCATTACCTTCTTGATAAATGTCCCTCTGATTGGAGTGTGTGTACTAGCATAAGAAAGGATATTATAGTTTCAGTAGAGGAAATAAGTGGAAAGAAACTAACAATTTTGAGAATTTACTATGTGTTTGACATTGTACACAGATCTTATTTAATTTTCACAACCACCCACCCCGCCCCTGTAATAGATATTCTCTACTTACTACAGCTAAACAAGCCAAAACAGTGGAATAGAGAGATTAAGCAATTTACCCATGAATGCACAAAAAAGTAAAGCTGTATTTTGAACCCAGCACTGACAGAGTCCAGAGCCTGTGAAACTTTCTTATTCTTTTGTTGACTTGACAAATATTTATTGATTACATTTAATGTGCCAAATGTTATTAAAGGTGCTAGGGAGATAGCAGTATACAAAAATAATGTTCTGTCTTCACGGAACTTACTTTCTAGCTGTGTGGGGAAAACAGGCAATAATCAAGTAAATAAATGATGAAAAGTGCTATAGAGAAAAATGAAGAGCAGGCTAAATGGATAGGAACTAATGGAGGAGGAGACTATTGATATTTTAAATAGGATTGTCAGGAAAAGGCCTCTGTGATGAGGTAACATTTGAGCAGAGCCCAGATGAGAAAAAGTGGGCAAGATGAAGATCCCGGATATAATCTTTCCCACAAGTATAAAATGTGAACCACCTAGACACCTACTTTAGAAGCAGAAAACAGTAATACGACAAGTCACTCCCTTGTCACCGAAGAAAGTGTTAGATACATATTCAAATGTGAGTATTCTAAAACACACCTGAAGCCAAATGTTGGTTCATCTGTGCTATAGTTTCCTTTCATTAGCCCAGATTGAGTACCATGGAGCTCACTCAGGTGTTCCTAATGAATTGAGGGGAGAAACCCAGTGGCAGATTTGGCAAATTGCTAACATTTAGAAAAGCAATGTTTTGAACTAATCTATTTTCTTGTTAAATAATCAAAAGATAATAGAATCTCCTGAATTCTCAGTCTACCAGCTCAAAATTTTGTGCTAATAACTAAAGAGAAAGGACATCTAAAAAATTAATAACAAAATAAAATTTAAAGTTATGTTCAACATGTGTTTACTGAGCATAGGTATATAACCCTATATGGTCACAAACATGAATTAAAAAGGTCCTGGCCTCAACTAGTTTTTGCTGGAGTGGGAGGAAGACAGCAAAGAAAAGGGATAGTACCAATGTCCATCCAATTTCTGCTCTCCCTACAGTCTTACAAGTTCCAAACATGCTCCTAATGTAAGATAAAATTTCACCATATTAGTCTAGTCCCAACTGACCTGCATAACAAGTTGACATAACAAGTTACCACAAGCTAAGTGGTTTAACAAAACAAATTCATTCTTGTAGTATGAAGGCCAGAGTCCAAAATCAAGATATCAAAGTCACACTCTTACTCAAGCGTCTTAGGAAACCAGGCCCAATAGAGCATACTATGTAAGAATCTATTCATATAAAGTTAAAAACCAGGCAAAAATACGTAGTGTTACTACGTGATTTGCACATCAAAGACATCTTTACAGACACATCACCCAAAGCAGTGATAGTGAAGGCAAAGATAAACAGCTGGGACTACATCAAATTAAAGAGCTTTTGCACAGCAAAAGAGACAATAACAAAAACAAAGAGAAACCCCACCGACTGGGAGAACATTTTTGCACCCAACACTAATGATAAAGGACTGATCACAAAAATCTGCAAAGAGCTGATGAGACTCAACAACAACAAAGAAAATAATCCAGTCAAAAAATGGGCAGAAGAGCTAAAAAGAAACTTCTCTGAAGAGGAAATGCAAATGGCCAACAGGCATATGAAAAAATGTTCAACATCACTTGCCATCAGGGAAATGCAAATCAAAACTACCATGAGATACCATCTTACACCAGTGAGAATGGCACATATTAAAAAAACTAGCAACAACAAATGTTGGCGAGGGTGTGGAGAAAAAGGAACTCTTCTGCACTGTTGGTGGGAGTGCAAACTGGTCCAACCACTGTGGAGAGCTGTGTGGAGATTTCTGGACCTACTAAACATAGAGCTTCCATATGATCCAGCAATTCCACTCCTAGGTATTTACCCAAAGGACACAGAAACATCAATTCCAAAGAACACCTGCACCCCTATGTTTATAGCAGCACTGTTTACAATAGCTAAGCTTTGGAAACAACCCAAATGCCCAAAAATAGATGACTGGATCAAGAAGATGTGGTACATATATACCATGGAATATTACTCAGCATTGAAAAAAGATAAACACATGCAATTTGCAGCAACATGGATGGCGCTGGAAGGGATCATGCTCAGCGAAATAAGCCAAAAAGAAAAAGAAAAATACCGGATGGTCTCACTCATAGCAGGAATCTAGAAAACTTAAATAAGGGACCAGGAAAATGAATATAAGAAAGTGAAAATCAAAATCAACAAAAAACTATGAACCAGAGACACTTTTAGGGGGGCGGGGGCGGGAGGGGAGGGATTGGGGTCAGAATAGGGGGGCTGCAATTGTATGGGGAATATAACAAAATTTATAAAAAAAAAAAAGATGCTATAAAACAGGAACAGAATAAAGACTGAGAAAACATGAGGCTCTTACAATTAGAACTACTGGATCTAAAAATACTATAGCTAAATTAAATAAATACATTAAATGGGCTCAGTAGCAGATTAACACAAGTAAAGGAGAGAATTAATGAGCTCAAAAGCACATTGTTAGAAAAAACACACAACTAGGATAACAGAGGAAAAAAAAATACGTAGTGTTAGAAATCAGGTTAGTGGTTGCTCTTGGAGTGGCAGTGATTGAAAGGGAAAATAAGGGAGGCTTCTGGGGTGTGTTTTATGTGGCTGTGTTCAGTTTTTGAAAATAGACTGGGCTGTACACTTATGATTTTTTTATATTTCTGTTTGCTGTACTCCAATCTTTAAAAATCTCCAAAATCTTTAAAATCTTTAAAATCTCCAAAATCTTTAACTCTCCAATCTCCAAAATCTTTAAAAAAGTAAAACACAAAAAGATAGAAATATATTACCAAATATGTTTGGTTCTTGTTTGAATCCTAATTTGAACAAAACTATTGTGTGTAAAAAAGAAACATTTATGAGACAATCAGAAAAGTGAAAACATTGATTGTATATAATTGTGTTAATTTCTTGGTGTGTTAATTGCTTTTTAAATATATATATGTGCTGAAATAATAATTCATGGGGAGGGGGAGTAAGCTAAATAAAACAAAACTGGTCAAGAAATGACAATTATTGAAGCTGGTAGTGGATGTCTGGCAGATTTATTATACTATTCTCTTTGCTTTTGTATCTGTTTGAAATTCTCCATGATAAAAGTTTTATAACTCAAGTTTTAAGTACAGTACTATAGTAATAAAATACACTTTATAGTATAAATACTTTATAGTAATAAAAAAGCAACATGAATTTTTAAAAATGTCTATAGATAATTGATTTATTAACTATAGATCTATTTGTTAAAAGTTTTCCTAAGTGAATACTTGTTTTCCTTAAAGTTTGAGTTTCTTTATGGTTAGTACCTGAAATATTAATATAAAAATCTATAATTCATTTTCCACAGTAAAATTACTCTAGATTTATCAATAAAGATGGACCCAGATCTTGCTTTAGATGTTGAGGATACACCAGAAAAAAGAACAATCAGGTTTCTAGTTTTGTGGGGTTTACATTGTAGTGAGAGAGATAAACAAGTAAATTAATACTTGTATAAAGTGACATAGTGTGATTAAAATAATAGTAGGGCATCCACGGTAAGTTTTCCTGCTGTCCAGTTTCAACCAACTAACAACTCTGGGACTTTCCTTCAGTCATTGCTACTGTCCCTGTGGGTGAACTGCGGTGGTAAAGATCTCACCATCTGTATTAAGGGAGATGATGCATGTCCTGGGCTGCTGACAACAGAAGCATGCGTATGAGACATTTTAGGTAGGAGCTCAGCAAAAGGTCAGAGCCTATGATTCAGTGTTTGGGTTTCATAGGCAGCTGTCAATGGAGATTTAGCTTCCTTGGCCCTTCTCAGGAACTCTCTTCCCAATTCCCTCTTGGGATTCCCCTCCTACATCCTTTTTGCTCCAATGTCCTGTTAATAATTTTCTCAATTAGCACTTGAAAGTTGGGGATGGGCAATCATCTGCTTTTCCTTCCTTACTGTTTTGCTTAGGGCTTTTCTCATGATCTTCCCTTAATAGCCTAGCTTAAAAGTTATACATTGTGAACATTGTTTTTTCTTTTTGAATTCTTGTTGTGTGAACACTAATTCTCCTAGATGCCTTTGGTGTCTAGAAAGAGTCCTGTGTAGGGCAAAGAAAAAAACAGCAGAGAGAATGAAACTTCTGCATCTTCTTTTGCTATGTGGAGAAAGTAATACATGGGGTTGAAAATCTACTTTAGATAGAGTTCTTGGGGAATGTCTCTCTGAGAAAGTGACATTTAGGTTGTGACTTAAAAGGTAACAGGGAGTCAGTTATAAGAACAGGTGAGGGGAAGACTCCAGACAGCAAGAGTCAATAACAAAGGTTTCGGACAGGAGAGTCTGGCATGTTTCCTCTTCCTTTCTCTCCCAATTAATCTTTGTTATTGAAGTTTTACTATTAGAATATTAATAACTGTAACCAAAACTTGGACTTGGGGCACTTATTACACAAGGATTTGGGAACTATTTTTTATAGGTTTATGAACAGTTCATGAACTGTGTTTTTTCCTCAATTTATAAAGTACACACAGATATACTGCTTTTTCTCCTTGGTATTCATACCCACAAGCATACAATAATAGAACCTAACATGATTCTGGTAGCTATGGAAATAGAAAACTAAAGTCAATGGATGAAGAAGATGTGGTACACATAGACAATGGAATATTACTCAGCAATCAATCTCAGCAACATGGATGGAGCTGGAAGGGATCATGCTCAGTGAAATAAGCCAGAAAGAAAAAGAAAAATACCAGATGGTCTCACTTATAGCAGGAATTTAGAAAACCTAAATAGGGATCAGGAAAAAAGACTATAATAAAGTAAAAAGCAAAATCAACAAGCAACTATAAACCAGAGACACACCACAGGCAGAAGAAGGATCAAAACGAGGGGGGTGGGAATTTTACAGGGACTATAACCAAGATGCAAGTACATACATTGTACAAAAATGAAAAATGTAAAAAATGTATAAAATAAAAAAATTTTTCTTGTTATTGTTAAAATAAAACTAAAGTCAAGCACTCCTCAGCTATTCACTAAAGAATTTCATAGATGTTGCTCAAGAGTGTTAAAAGGTTATACAATTAAAGTGCTTATGAATATATGGGAGAGTGGATGACGGAGTTTGGCACAGGGGGTTGGATGAAGGGTGAGTGGAACGTGTACACAATGTAATCCCAAAGTTAATATTTAAGAAATTAAGAAATTAAAAAATGCTTATGAATAATTTTTAAGGACTTAGAATAATGGTTCAGTTATATTAAATAAAAATTCAGAATGCAAAACCACATGTCATTCCAATTGCTTAAAATATAGGCAATTAGAAAGGACATCAACATATTGATAGTGGTAATCACTAAATGATGGAAATCCACTATCCACAAATGAGTTCCAGAAAGAGCAAAAATATGAGTAAAAATGTCCAATGAATAATTCTAAAATATTTCTTAGCACTGAAGGAAATAGGTTTCCAGATAAGGGATTCACTAAATGCTCACGCCAAAGGTTAAAAATAGATGCACACTAAGGATATCATGACAGAATTTCAGCCCCCTAAAGGGAAAAATACTGTTTAAGAAAGAACAGAGAGAGGGGCCTCCCTAGTGGCCTAGAGGTTAGATCTCAGTGCTATCACCTCTAAGGCCTGAATTTCATCTCCAGCCAGGGAGTTAATCCAGGTATGGCACAGCAGACCCCTCCTGTCTTGCCTGCTGCTTCCCTTACCAGTGTATTTCAGTAAAAATCCACCTGTTCTGCTCCCCACTCTGTCTCTGATGAATTCTCTCTCACACCCCCACCTCTGCCCTATACCCAGTTCTTCTATGCAAAAATAAATAAAATCTTTAAATAAATAAATAAATTTGAAAGCTCTTAAAGAAAAGAGGGCACAGTTAGGTGGATTGTAAAACCATCACAACTATCTGATTCCAGAACATTTTAATCATCCCCCAAATAAACCCCATCGCCATCACCTCAAGACCCTGGTAGCCATGATTCTACTTTCTGTATTTGTAGCTTTTTCTATTCTCAGCATTTATACAAATGATTTTTCACCTAATTCTTTTGAATGTTACCTAATGAAGCAAAAAACCTTGAAGAAATGAGTAAGGATTTTGAGCTGGCGGGATTATTCTGGATTACCCAGGTGGGTCCTAAATATATGTATTCTTATAAGGAGAGGCAAAAGGAAATTTGACACAGAAAAAGAGGAGGCAGAGAATGGAGGGATGAACCACAAGTCAAGGAATGCCAGCAGCGAGGTACATAAAATGGCTTCTCCCCTAAAAACACTAGAGAGCCTGATCCTGCCAGCACCTTGATTTTGACCCAGTGAAAATGATTTAAGACTTTTGCTCTCCAGAACTATAAAAGAACACATTTTTGTTGTTTCAAACTACTATGACTTTGTGGTGACTGTTAGAGTAATAAGTAATAGAAAACTAAGATACACCTCCAAAAAATGAAGTAAAAATACTTAGAATCTGGAATGCAATATACAACCTATATAGAAATGCAGTGTCGGGGTAGAATAAAATTTTTAGATAAGCAAATTCTCATGAAATGTATTCCCTCCTCTGTACTCTTTCTCAGGAAGCTACAGGATGTACATCAATCCTTGCAGAAAGTAGTCCTAAAATGCCTATCTGATCTTGCTTGTTGTCATTTTGCAATGAAGAGTTCTTATCAGTTAAAGTATAAATCCAGAGTCCTAAAAATGAAATTCAATGTCTTTTTCATCAAGACTTGGTATCATAGTAGCCTCACTTTATTTTTTTTTTAAGATTTATTTATTTACGCATACAAGAGCTGGAGGACCGGCAAGACGTGGGTGTGTGTGTGTGTGAGAGAGAGAGGATTCATCAGAGACAGAGTGGGGAACAGAACAGGCAGACTGACCTAAGTACACTGCAGAGGGGAGCAGCAGGCGAGCCAGGAGAGGTCTGCCGCGCCATGTGGGTAGCTCCCTGGCGAGGGGCGGGGCGGGGATCGAACTCCTGCTGCAGAGACTGTGGATTGCTTCATAGATTGCGTCTTAACCCCCTGCGCCATCAGGGCGGCCCTATAGTAGCCTCCTTCCAAGGCTTCCTAATTATTCTTCAAGACTATTCTGGATGCTGCTTTCAGAGAGTGGCTGCTTTGGCCCTCTGGCCTGTGTGCTCCCGCGGCACTTTCTTACAAATATCTCCTAATAACTGTAATCACGACCACCTTTCCTGCGTGCTGACGCGTGCCAGTCTAAGCTACTTAGCCGCACTACCTCATTAATTCTCACTGTAACTCTCGGAAACGTTGCTGTCGTTTCCATTTTGCAGATGAGGTAACACAGCTCAGAGTCTGCACGTAATTGGAGCAAGGCCGCTTTAAGCGCCGCAGCGCCGCAGCGCCGAGCGCCGAGCGCCTCTCGTCGCTACGCCGCGGGCCACGCCCCGAGGGTCGGGCTCTGCTGACGACACCCGTCCCATGGTGCTTTGCGCGTCCGCGCTGCCATTGGCCGGGCGTCCGGGCTCCTTTTTCAAATTGAGGCGCCGAATCGTTGTTCGGTTTCCGGGCCTTCCAGGAGAGACGACGTCGGTGCCTCGGGGGCTGCGGCGGGTGCGGGGCTGACGCCGGGGCTAGCCAGTGCCCCCAGTGGAGAGCGGGACGCCGACCTGCTCGCGCCGCTTCCTTCGGCCACGCCTGCAGCCCGCAGGGGCGGTGGACCTCGCCGGCCGCCCAGCCCTCGCGCCCGCTGCGCCCGAGCCCGCGGCCAGGCCTGAGTGGTCGGCGGCCGCCGTCATGGCGTCCCAGCCGAATTCCTCCGCGAAGAAGAAAGAGGAGAAGGGGAAGAATATCCAGGTGGTGGTGAGATGCAGGTAGGCAGAGCCTGACGGGGGCCGGGGCGTCCGGGCTTCGCTGCTGGTTGGTTTCCCTGCGCGGTCCCGGAATAGGAATTTTGCAATTTCGGGGAGACGCAAACCTTGGTGTTTCATAGCTCCCCGCGTTCTGTTCGAGAAAACCATGTCAGGTTACCGTGCGGAGTAAATGAGCGTGTTTTTCAGAAGAAAGGACTTTTTTGGGGAAGTTTATAGTTCAAACGGCTACTCAGAATTGATCACAATTTCTTTAGTGAAAAGTGTGTTCTTTTAAAAAAAAATCTGATGACGAAGATTTAGTTGTCATTTCTATAGATCACTCCTTGCAGCTTGTTAATTTGGAAATAAGACTGTATACCTGCTTTGTGGATGTTTTATTATTTGTGTTGGGATTACCTTCCTCTCCATCACCTCTAAAAACGTAGTTTTTTGTTCTCTTGATCCCAGATGCAAAGTTTTCTTACACTCTGCTAACCATCACCGTATTTAAATTTTGAAAGTTAGGTCAGAATGAGTTTATGTTTTTAAAAGGTCAAGGAGATAATTTAGGGCAGTATAGATAGCTGTCTGATTGTGCTGTGCCTTGGTCTTTTCTGTACCAAGGGAGACAGCTTTTTCGGGATGGGTTGGTGTTGTTATTCAACTCTCCTCGACTGACTTGAATAACTACCCAGTTTTAAAATGATCTAGAGAAGAAAGAACATACCTGTACAAACTAATGCTCAGAGGTTGATTTATTCAGCTTTTTAGAGGCCTTTCACAGTTTAATGTGTGTTTTGTGTGTCAGTTTTTGTTGCTGTTGTTTTGACAGCTATTAGCAACTCTTAGGTAAATCCAAACTTACTGTGAAGTTAAAAGTCTTCTTAAATAATGTATCAACAGGTTTGGTTATTGCATCCCCAATTTTGGTGATTTGAATCGTAGATATCAGAGGTAGTAGCTTTCTCAACTAGTTGTGAGAGAGGAAGTTTGGTGATATCTTAAATCTAGCCAATTACCAGTTGCATTCTAGAGCGTCTGTTGTCAGTTACTTGTTTTGAAGATGAAATAAACAGCCTATATAATAGATGCAAATATTTGTTAGGTTATTTTGATCATTTAAAGGCAGATTGCCTTTTTTATTATTTTATTTTTGTAGTTTTCTTTATTGTTACAAAATGATCAGACCTATAAACATTTTATAAGGAACAATATAATAAACATCTGTATAGTCATCATCCACATAAGAAAGGAGACAGCCATTATAGCTGTAACTCCAGTCAGTGAATCTCTCCCCATCCCTCTGCCCAGTTAAACATTATCCTGAACTTCATGTTTATTATCCCCATACAGTTCAAGTCTTTTTTTTTTTTTTTAAAAGATTTATTTGTGCATTCAAGAGTTGGGGTGTAGGCCAGAGGTGTGGGGGATAAGAGGATTCATCAGAGACAGAGTGGGGAGCAGAACAGGTGGATTGACTGAAATACACTGCTGAGGGGAGCAGCAGGCAAGACAGGAGAGGTCTGCTGCCCCATGTGGGTAGCTCCCTGACTGGGGATCGAACTTGTGCTGCAGTGGCTATGGACCACCCCATAGGCTGTGTCCCAACCCCTTGCGCCACCAGGGAGACCCTCAAATTTGTTCTTTTGACCAGTCAAAAATACGCTAGGGAGTGGGCCGTTACCAGAAGATGTTGAGGTATGATTTGTCTAGTAGTGAAAGGAAAGATAATTTTGTATTTGACATTTTCTTCTATAATATATATTACTCAATGGGAAAAGTGAGCTCAGATCAAGGCACAGGCGGTTGAGCACAGCCACGTGAAACTGTCTGCAGCCTCCACAGCGCTGGTTTGATTCCTGGCTGGGCTGGCCAGGGAGATGCTCACGTGGCGCAGCAGATCTCTGCTGTCTTGCCCGCTGCTACCCTCAGCAGTGTATTTCAGTCAGTCTGCCTGTTCTGTTCCCCACTCTGTCTCTGGTCTTGTGAGTCCTCTCACCCTCCCGCACATCTGGCCTGTAACCTGGTTCTTGTATAAATAAATAAATCTTAAAAAAAGAAAGAAAGAAAGAAAAGAGGTCTGTTTATGTTTAAAAAAAAATACTCCTCTCTTGATTGAACATTTGATGGTGTGGTGTGAAATGTACAGTAGCTTAGGTGAGAAACTGTACATACCTCAATAAATTGTTACCTCAATTTAAAAAAAAAAAAAGAAGAAAAATATCTCTTTTGGCCCAGATTTGTGTTGATTATATAAATATCTTTTGGATGCTATTCTGAGGACTGTTTTTCTTTTTAGCTTTCTCATCATTCCCCATAGAATATAGCATTTATTAAGTAGTATAGTTGAACAGATGAGTGCTTGTGTGCTAAGTATAGTAGTAGGCACTGGGGAAATAGTAAATTAAACAGATTTCTTTATCTACATTGTGATATTGGTACTACTGTTAGCCCCATTTTTTAAATGAGGAAACGGGACCAAAGGACATTAATTACCCAAACAGACTTGATCAAGAGACCTCACTGCAGAAATGACTAAGGAAGAGTTTAGCTTAAAAGGTTTCTTCCCCAGAATCTTTCCTTCACTCTTGCTTCCTGCCACCCCGATCGAGACATAAAACATTAAATGTTTACTGTTTGTTTCTATAGCACCCTGTCTAACATAACTCTTTCTAAATTTCACTTCTCTATACTCATTTGTTTTATGTCTCTGTTCCCCACTGGACTTCAGTGTGAGGACAAATAAGTTAATGCATGTAAAGCATTTGGAACAGTGAGTACAGGTACACATTGCCTGCAACAGATCAGTCATTATGTTTACCTGCTTTTTAAATTTGTTTCCAGTTATTCCCTAGCAAGTTAGTATTTTGAACAAAAATTTGGCATGTTTTTTCTATATCATACTCTTAACTTGATCAGCTGCCAAGAAGAGTGGACATAGAATTCTGAAAAATAAGTTTTGTATTTTTATAAGTTTTTAATTCTGCTAGCATCTGCTCCAAGAAACTGTCAGAATTGGAATGTTTTTATACATTTAAAAATAAAAAAAGCCCTAACTTTATTAGGGAATTGACACTCTTAAAGTTCTGTTTGGCTTAGTTGTATTTATTTATTGCCCTTTTATGCCCTATCACCAACAATGTAGTCAAAACCTCACATTGTTCTTGTCTAAAGTAAAATAGTTAATGAAAAAGTCATCAGTAACCTAATAATTAAGACTCCTTGAATAACTTTGTGTATTTCTTTTTGGAGACCTTTTAATTTGGCAGAGCGGAAGGCCAGCGCCCTCTCTGTGGTAGAATGTGATCACGCACGAAAAGAAGTTAGTGTCCGAACTGGAGGACTGAATGACAAGAGCTCACGGAAAACATACACTTTTGATATGGTATTTACTTCTTAAGTTTTTATTATCCACTTATGTAAAGTCATCCTAGTATAGATATTTTTTCTTGGTTCTAATATACAATTTTAACTTGATTGGACTCTGAGTTGTCAGATGGTTTCTATTGCTTGAGTCAGTGAACGTATTAAAAACAAAAATATTAAAGTTATATACATTATATAAGATTTTAGGGATTTTTTTTCTAAAGACTTTTATTTTTTTATTTTTTTATTTTTTAGGTTTTTGGAGCATCTACTAAACAAATTGATGTTTACCGAAGTGTTGTTTGTCCTATTCTGGATGAAGTTATTATGGGTTATAATTGCACTATTTTTGCGTGAGTGAAACACTGTTTTTCACATTGGTGAACAGGTTTAGTTGCGTAAATTTGTTTTTTCTTTAATGTCTTTGTTAATCTTGACAGATATGGCCAAACTGGCACTGGAAAAACCTTTACAATGGAAGGTGAAAGGTCACCTAATGAAGAGTATACTTGGGAAGAGGTACTTATTATTTATATAGCATTTATATCACTAAAGTGACTGAAATAAAGCTTGGCTAAGTGCTTCTGTCTTGAAGTAAAGAAGACCAGACTATCCATATAAAACATGAATTTAGGATAAACTACTTTTATAGTAAAATTGAAGTATATGGTATGGTCCCTATTTAAAAAACATTGGAAAATAGAGGACCAATACACATGGTACAGTTAAGTTATAAAGAGGAATCTATTTGGGACTGAATATTTAGAGCAGAATATTGTGCACATGTGCAGTATGAGTAAGGTTTGAAGAAAAGACTTTGCATTGAGTGAATGAATCTCGTAAGTTTAGCCTAGCCAGGGGTGGTATAGTACTTTATTAATGATGACCTTGAGTGTTCAAGAAATTAAGGTAACTGTTGTTGAATATTATAGAAAGCACATTTCACAAAGATTTCCACTAAATGTGTTTAAATGATTTTAAGACTAAGTTTTCCAAATTATTAACATAAAGAGAATGTAGATTGTTTTTTCTAGTGGATATGTAGTTGAGGCATTTGCTTACTTTACAAGCATGGATAGTAAGGTTACAAAATTGTGAGGCCTCCCTGGTGGCTCAGGGGGTTAAGCACCGCACTATGAAGCAATCTTTAGCCTCTGTAGCATAAGTTTGATCCCCGGCTAGCCAGGGAGCAACCCACATGGCGCAGCAGACCTCTCCTGTCTTGCCCATTGCTCCCCTCAGTAGTGTACTTGGTCAGTCTGCCTGTTCTCTTCCCCACTCTGTCTCTGGTGAATCCTTTTACCCCCATGCCTCTAGCCTGTACTCCAGCTCTTGTATGTATAAATAAATAAATCTTTAAAAAAAAATAAGTTTACAAAATTGTAATGTTAGGAGGTATGGAATACGCTTATTAGCGTAGTTTCAAAATTTGGAGAGTCATAGCAGTTTTATTAAGAATACTTAAATATATTAAAAACAGCCCTGTTTTATGTCAGAATTAAGGAATATACTATGAGAAGGGCTACTGTTCTGATTTAAATGGTGGTATTCTCATGAAGAAAATTGGAAAGGATTATTGAAATTGGCTTTATAAATAACTTGGTTCAATTGGTTTCTTTTATTTTTTAATTTTTATTTATGTATTTAGCATGGAACTGGGGTGTAGGCCAGAGGTGCATGGGGTGAGAGGATTCATCAGAGACAGAGTGGGGAGCAGAACAGGTGGATTCACTGAAATACACTGCTAAGAGGAACAACGGGTGAGACAGAAGTCTTCTGCACCATATGTAGGTTAGCTCCCTGGCTGGGGATCAAACTCAGGCCATAATGATGTAGTGCTGAGACTTAACCCTTACACCACCAGGGAGGCCCCCCTCATTTGATTTCTGTGTAATATTAGACATGAAGTGCCTGGCATGAAGTACCTGGTAGATTGTGGAAGGTATGAAAAAGAATAATTGTTGTTGAATAGGCTGTTGTAAATGACTTGACTTCTCTAACATTAAATTACTTTCTTTTTAAATTTTTATTCGTTTTTTTTTTTTTTTTAAGATTTACTTATTTATGCATACAAGAGCTGGGGTAAAGGCCAGAGGTGTGTGTGTGTCAGGGGAGGGTGATTCACCAGAGACAGAGTGGGGAACAGAACAGGCATATTGACCGAAATACACTGCTGAGGGGAGCAGTGGGCAAGACAGGAGAGGTCTGCTGCACCATGTGGGTAGCTCCCTGGCCAGCCGGGGATTGAACCCATGCTGCAGAGCCTGTGGATAGCTTTACAGTGCTGTGCTTAACTCCTTGCACCACCAGGGAGGCGCTAGTTTCTTTTTTAAAACTAGTTTTGTCATACTTATGTTTGAATGTATTATAATGTTTAAATTACGGTAAAGGAGGCCCTTGTTATGTGTATTTTAGCTGCCACAGTAAATGGCATTCTTCTTTGCTTTAGTCCTTACTAATATAATTTCAGGATCCCTTGGCTGGTATAATTCCACGTACACTTCATCAAATTTTTGAGAAACTTACTGATAATGGTACTGAATTCTCAGTCAAAGTGTCTCTGTTGGAAATCTATAATGAAGAACTTTTTGATCTCCTTAATCCATCTTCTGATGTTTCTGAGAGACTACAGATGTTTGATGATCCTCGTAACAAGGTAATTCAGATTTGAGAATGAAATGTTTCCGAATGATGATGTGTGATGATTTGAGGTGTCAGTATACTTTTTTTAAACCAATCTAATGGATGCTCTTTTGATATTTGGTCAGAGGGGAGTAATAATCAAAGGTTTAGAAGAAATTACAGTACACAACAAGGATGAAGTCTATCAAATTTTAGAGAAGGGGGCAGCAAAGAGGACAACTGCAGCAACTTTGATGAATGCATACTCTAGGTAAGAAAGCCACAATCTCTACCACAACCCCATTTTCTTTGTAAGAATTATGAACTTGGGGGAAGTCAAATTGGAGTGGGTCAAGATATGGGTCATATCTACTTAGATGGTAAGCAAGATTGCATGACTTAGTCATTGTGGTTTATTTTAATTTTTTTTTTTTGTAAAGATTTGTTTATGCATACAAGAGCTGGTGTACAGGCCAGAGGTGCGGTGGGGGTGGGGTGAGTGGGAGGATTCACCAGAGACAGAGTGGGAAACAGAACAGGCAGACTGACTGAAATACACTGCTGAGGGGAGCAGTGGTCGAGACAGGAGAGTTCTGCTGTGCCATGTGGGTTGTTCCCTGCCCGGCGGGGGATTGAACTCGTGCTGCCAATTGCTTCACAGTGCTGTGCTTAACCCCTTGCACCACCACAGAGGCCCCCATTTCGGTTTATATGGAGAGCACCGATATTAGAAGAATGTTAAAAAACAAATAAAAACAAGTTCAATTAGCACAGAAATACTAAGCTTTTTTTAAGCAGAAGATTTTTTTTCCCCAAGAGAAATACATGGGAGCCCAGGTTGAAATGTGACTGCTATAGTTGGTTTAGGGATAGGATGCTTAGAGGCTTATTTCCTTCCACTTCCTTCTTTCCTTGAATACTTTTCTGGCGCCCCTGTGGGCACTTAGAATAGTTTTTCAAATCCCTGGTTGAATTAGGTTTAGAAGTCAAGTGACTTCATTCTCTTTCCTCCCTCTCCCCCCCCCCAATTTTAATGAGGTATGATTGATAAAAGTTATATATATTTAGGTTGTACAACATGATTTTTTTTTAAGAATGGCTTAATATTAATGAATTTAGGGAAATAGTCACTAACGTTGACTTTCAAGGGGAGAAATGGGCATATTTGATGGTACCCCTTTCAGATGAATCCAGGATCTTAGAAATGCAGTTTACCAGTCAGAGGTCACTTTTTTCTGCTGGTCTTTGAAGGAAACATAAAGCATATTAGAAAGAGTTATGGGTTGGAAGTTAGATATTTGTGTTTAGTTCTAGTTCTGCAGTTAGCTAGATCCTGTGATGTTAGATAAAGTAGTAAATTTATCTAAATGTCAGTTTCCCCGTCTACAAAATGATCATTAGGGGTACATTTCTTATTTCTTTGTTCCTTTATAGTTGGAAGTTGCTATAATATGCTATAACAATTGTAATTGCAACTGTATAAAATATGCATATATTTAAAGAAAAAAAGAAAAATAATATGGAAGTAAATAAGATTGTGTAATTATGGATGATTTCAAAATTATAGTGAAGTTTTTGCTATAATAGTTTTCCATTTTTAAAAATTGATGTAAGCCAATCAGAAATAAGATGGAAATATTTATTCATTTGTAACTTAATTTTATATGGAATTGAGAAGGATGAATTTAAGATTAGTAAAATTTCTTTAAATATCTTTCTCTGAAATATAAAATCATTCTAGTCTCTATTTCTATGAGTTTGATTCCCTCCCGCCCCCAGATTCTATATATAAATGAGATTATACAGTACTTATCTTTCTCTGTCTGATTTAACTTTCTTACAATAACGTCCTATAGGTTCATTCAAGTTGTTGCAAATGACAGTAGATTGGAGTAAAGATCTCTTTTTATAGTTTTATGTAATAAAAAGAAAGAAAATATAATTCAGTTTTTCAATATCCGAGTTGACTTCTATATTATTGCATTTATTCCAGAATCCTAGATTGGAAATGGTAAATGATGGTAGAAAAACATGCGATGAATATTATAATTTAGAACTATAGTTTATAGTTTTCCTTCTGCTCTTCCCCTTTTATGTAATTTAAAATAGCTTATTTTTTTTAAGATTTATTTTATGCAAGAACTGGGGTGTAAGCCAAAAGTACAAGGGGTGAGAGGATTCACCAGAGACAGAGTGGGGAGCAGAACAGGCAGATGAACTGAAATACATTGCTGAGGGGAGCAGCGGGAGGGGCAGGAGAGGTCTGCTGTGCCATGTGGGTTGCTCCCTGGCAGGTCAGGGATTGAACTCGTGTTGTAGAGGGTGGCAGTAGCTTGATAACGCTGTCTTTAACCCCTGCCCCACCAGGGAGGCCCTAAAGTAGTTTAAATAATCTTTATAAAGATGATACTTGAAAAATTTTCAAACAACTTGGAAAATACAAATAAGAAAATTAATAATTACTCTAGTCACCATCCATGGCACTAACAAACATAATGATGTTTATCAGATGTCATTTGTCCAGAAAAGGGAGATGTCTTTGGTTATCCATATAATTTTTTTTTTTTTTAAGATTTATTTATTTATTTATATAAGCACTGGGTACAGTCAGAGACACGGGAGGGTGAGAGAATTCACCAGAGCCAGAGCAGAGAGTAGAACAGGCAGAGTGACGAAGTACACTGCTGAGGGGAGCAGCGGGTGGCAGGAGAGGTCTGCGCACCAGGTGGGACCCTCACCAGGCGGCCGGGGATCGAACTGGTGCTGCAGAGGCTGCGGGCAGCTTCGCAACCCAGCGCTCAACCACTGTGCCACTGGAGAGGCCCCTGGTTATCCGTATAATTTTTGTTTCCCTCAGAAAAAAGCTGAATGTCAGTATATAGCATAGGATAGACTTTAGTACACTGTAGTGTAGCCAAGATTATCTTGTAGTGTTTTAGTTGTCACTGTTATTTACTATTTCTGCTGTTGGAGGGGGAGTAATAACCTATTTCTGATGATATTGTCAAAGCAGGGCAATATAGTTTTATACCAGGTGACATTGAGGGAAAGTAACTGATGACTTGCTTTTTGCTGTTTGAATTTAGGGCAATGACATATTTCAAGTGGTTCTTATGAATAGGAAGATTGGTCAAAAGCCTTCCTCTCTAACATACCACTCAACTGTCCCAACCTCATCCCACCCCACATTTAGGTTTTAGAGGTGCCTGAGGATTCTGGTTCCTAACCCTGTAAACATATTTCAGATAGCTTCTATTCAGGGCCACCTCTGCTGGAAGCAGGTACAAAAAGTCAAAAACCTAAACATCACTCTACCCACTGCCTATCTTCTAAAATCTTACTGATAGCTCCCTTTTGATACTATCTCTGTCCTTTTGGATTTAGATCTTTGCTGTTTTTAATATTTTGTTACAGAAAGCTTATATAATGTTTTACATTTTAATGACTAGGCAAACTTGATCTTGTTTTCTAGTCGTTCCCACTCAGTTTTCTCTGTTACAATACATATGAAAGAAACTACAATCGACGGAGAGGAGCTTGTTAAAATTGGAAAGTTGAACTTGGTAAGCATTTACCTTAGTATCAGTTTCATTTTTTTCTCCTTCTAGCTTTATGGAGATATAATCGATAAATAAAATTACATATTTAAAGTGCACACCATGCTGATTTGATATACGTACAGTTTGTGAAATGATCACCCCAGTCAGATTAATTAACACATCCATCACCTCACATAGTACCTGCTTTTGAATGAGAACATTTAAAATCTAGTCTTCCCAAATTTCACTATAGTATTATTAGCTATAGTGTTCATACTATACATTAGATCCTCAGAACTTATTCATCTCATAACTGAAGACTTGTACCCTTTGACCAGCATCCTGACATCGCCTTCACCTCAGCCCCTCTCCAACCATCATTCTATATTTGTTTCTGTGAATCCCCCCACTCCTCTCAGATTTTATATATATAAGTGAGATTGTACAGTATTTGTCTTTCTCTGGTTTATTTCACTTTCTTCATTCTTTCTTGTTGCAAATCATAAAACTTTCCTATTTCTCATGGCTGAAAATATTTTGTGTGTGTGTATAACATTTTCTTTATCCATTTATCCATCAACAGACATTTAGTTTCTGTATCTTGGCTATTGTGAATAATGCAATGAACTTGGGAGTATAGATAATCTCTTTGAGATACTGATTTCATTTTCTTCAGATACATATACATAGTAGTAGAATTGCTATATCATAGGAGTTGTGTTCCAGTTTGTTATTCTTGATCATCTCATAGTATAGTTTGAAATTTTGTGCTTTTAGATAATATTTTATAGTCACTATTAGCTTTGTAGTGTGTTGTTAATTATGTAAAACTATTTTACTGATCATTTAATAAGTGTAATATGAGAATGAAAGTCTTCAAGTATAAATCTGGTAGACTGACAACTTATTTTTATTTTTAAAATTCAAGGTTGATCTTGCAGGAAGTGAAAACATTGGTCGTTCTGGAGCAGTTGACAAGAGAGCTCGGGAAGCTGGAAATATCAATCAATCCCTGTTGACTTTGGGGAGGGTTATTACTGCACTTGTAGAAAGAACACCTCATGTTCCTTATCGAGAATCTAAACTAACTAGAATTCTCCAGGATTCTCTTGGAGGACGTACCAGAACATCTATAATTGCAACAATTTCTCCTGCATCTCTCAATCTTGAGGTAAACCTTTCAAAAGGTATCTGCAAGTATAGTAATTATAGTTGTTATTTAGCTGTCATTTATTTAAAAAGTTTATTAATTCTTTGTAATTCTATACTATAGTAAAAAGAATTCAGACATTGTATATGGACATAGGGTACCACTGTAAAGAGGTTGGATGAAGTAGTCTCGTGGTAGATGAAATTATAGTACATTTTAAATAATGTAAGTTGTACGGTGAAAACTATAAGACATTGACAAAAGAAAAGAAGAAATAGAGAAATGGACAGGTATTCTTTGTTCATGGATTAGAAGAATTAACTGTTAAAATGATCTTCTTAGCTGAGAAATATACAGATTCAAATAATCCCTATCAAAATTGCAATGACTTTCAAGAAAATAGGCAGCACTCTGCCTGCCCATCTGTGCCTGAGCAGGTGCTTTTCACCAACCCTCTCCCTCTGTAGGGCAGCAGCCTCCCTGCCTGCCTGTGACCTGTACCTGCTAGGGCTTCTCCTCACTGACCTCCCTCAGCGGAGTCTGCTTTCCTGCAGCCATGCAGACCTCTCTTAGCAAACCTGTCCCTTCTGGGGCAGCTCTTCCTGCCTGCTTGTGTCTCCTTTACTTTCCTGTCCCCTTTCCTTAATAAAACTGCCCTTTAGATAATAAAAAAAAAGAAAGAAAGAAAATAGAAAAACATTACTAAAATTTGTGTGGAACTACAAAAGATCCTGAATAGCCAAAGCAATCTTGAGTTTAAAAAAAAGAGAGAGAAATTTACTCCTCAAATTCAAACTATACTACAAAATGATAGTAATCAAAATAATATGATATTGAAATAAAAACATGCATAGATCAATGGAAAAGAATTGAGAGCCCAGAAATAAACTCATACATATGGACAGTTAAGACAAAGAAACCAAAACAAACATTGGAGAAAAGGAAGTTTCTTCAGTAGTGTTGGGAAATTGGACAGCCACATGCAACGAAATGAAGCCTAGACCATTATCTCAAACCATACACTAAAACTAAGTCAAAGTGTATTAAAGACTTGGATGTAAGACCTGAAACCATAAAATGCATACAAGAACACTTAGACTTTACATACCTTGGAGATACTTTTGGGTACTCCAACAACAAGGGGGCGGGGGGGGGAAGAAAAATAAATGATAATACATCAAACTAAAAAGTGTCAGCACAGCAAAAGAAACTCCAGTAAAACCCCAAATAACCAAATCAAAAAATGGTCTAAAGATATGAACAGAACATTTTCCAAAAAGGATATACAAATAAACTATAGATACAGGAAAAAAATCTCATCTTCACTTAATGTTAAAGAAACACAAATCAGAAGCACAGTGAGATAGCACCTCACTCTTCTGAGAATGGCCTATAGCAATAAGACCAGAAACAAGTGTTGGTGAGGTTGTGGAGAAAAAGGAACCTTCATATACTGTTGGTAGGAATGTAAATTGGTACAGTCCCTATGGAAATGGTATGGAAGTTCCTCGGAAACTAAAAATACATCAACCATATGATATTTGGCTTCTAGTGGGGGACTATTGGTACTTAAGTATCAGTACCATATGGTACTTCCGTTTCTAGACGGAATTGTTGAATATGAAAACATAATTTGAAGAATATGAAAACATTACTTTGAAAAGATCTATGCATCCCTTTCTTTATTGCTGCACTACTTACAATAGCCAAGATATAGAAACAGCCTATGTGCCCATCTACAGATGTTTAAAGGAGATGTGAGATATATAGATACATAGACTATATAGGTATGCCTATATATGTGTATGTATATATATATATATAGAGAGAGAGAGAGAGAGAGAGAGGGCGAATACTATTCAGCTATGAAAAAAGATGAAATATTGCCATTTGTGACAACATGGAGGGAGTTATTCTACATGAAATAAATCAGAAGACACATATTGAATGATTTTACTCACGCGGATTATAAAGAAACAAAGCAATGTTCACAACTGTCATTACTCTTAATGCCAGGGTGTCTCTAGGTACCTAAATTTCAACTGAAGGAGAAGCAGGTTAAGTAGGGAGGGCTCTAAACCATGGCTCTTACAAAAAGCCACATGTAAGAGTGCATGGGGTGAAGAGGGGGTGAAGAAACCACATCATTACAGCCACGATACTGTGTCACTCCATGAAATTAGATCTTAACAGAAGTCTGCTGAACTTATTCCAAATTTGGTGCTTCACAAGAACCAAATGAAGCCTATCTGGTTCACCTTTTTGTTGATGCCAAACTATGGTATCCATGCCAAACATGTCACAGTTATGCCCAAAGATACCCGGCTTGCATGCTGCATGTGTGGAGAATATTAATAAGAATCCACAATGAAGGGAAACATTTTGTTTTCAAAACAAGAAATTTCTCTCTGTTATTGGTAGTTCTGAATGTTTGATTTTTTTTTTTTTTAAGATTTATTTTATTTATGCATCTAAGAACTGTGGTATAGGCCAGAGGTGGGGGGAAGGGAGGCAAGAGGATTCACTAGAGACAGAGTGGGAAGCAGAACAGGCAGATTGGCTGAAATACACTGCTGAGGGGAGCAGAAGGCACCATGTGGGTTATCTCCCTGGCTGGGGCTTGAACTTTTGCTACAGTGGCTTCAGATAGCTTCCTAGTGCTGAGACTTAACCCCTTGCGCCACCAAAGAGGCCATGTTAGATATTTTTTATCCATGGGATCAAAAGGACCTGAGTATATTATTGTAAGTGGAAAAATAAGGGGCAGAAATCCGGTATTGGCAGTTTTTCCATCTTCATCTTTGTGTGGATTTTTAGTATAAATGTCCATGTTTTAGTGAACAAGTGTCAGTGGTTCAACTTTATAACAATTTTAAATAAACCTGTTAAATATTTCTGGACAATACCAACATTTGGATATTTTTAAAACAAATAGATTTCTTATTGATGGCAAGTAAAAGGTATTTGTGGCATTTGTACCATACAGTAAATTCCAGCCATTCACCGTATTTTCCTGAGTTGTGTTAAATGTAGGTACATGTTTATATTGTCCATCTTCTGTGCTATTTCTGTAAGTTTGCTGTTATACTATTTTAAAAAAAAAAAGACAAAGCAAAGAAGCAGACAAAACAAACCTTAGATTTGGACTACAGAACTGAGGTTACTGGAGTGTGGGGAGCGGAGGGTACAGGGAACCCAGTGGCTTGTGGTGGGGGACTATTGGTACTTCAGTGATGGGCATGGTGTGATACCATATATTTTGGGAAGTGTTAACCTATATTACTAAGACAGTGATGTAAACCAGTATTACTTCAATAATAATGATGATGATGATGAAAGAATATAACTATTATCAAAATTTCTTCACAGGAAACTCTGAGCACATTGGAGTATGCTCATAGAGCAAAGAACATAATGAATAAGCCTGAAGTTAACCAGAAGCTCACCAAAAAAGCTCTTATTAAGGTAGTTGTGAGTTTTTTATTGAGTAATACAATCTTGTTTGACAAATGTGAAAATAAGGAAGTAAAGTAGAAAACTGTTAAATACTTTTTAAATTGCCAGTGGTAAGGCTTTTTTTCTTAATGATTTAAATTACATCATATGTTAAAAGTTTTTTTTGTCTTATATGTTGACTTTACCAGTTCTAGAGAGTCAGCAAAATTTGTACTTATTTACAAAATTTATTTAGAGCTTTAGGATATAATTTACATACTATGACATTCATCCACTATAAGTCTTATAATTCAGTGATTTTTAGAACATTTCTGGGGTTGTGCAACGTCGCAATCAATTTCTAGGAAATTTATATCATTCTATAAAGTTTCCTTTTGTCCTTTGCAATCAGACAATCCCCATTTGCTTTCTGTCTATAGATTTGCCTTTTCTGTACATTTCCTATAAATGGAATTATACAATAGTTTATTGCATCTTGCTTCTTTTCCTTGGCAAACAGAGACCATTTATGTTGTAACATTTATTAATAAATTGTTTCTTGTTTTTCTTTTTGCCAAATAATCTATTAACTGATAATAAAACTTTTTGTGTATCCATTCACAGATGGACATTTGAATTTTTGCCAGTAATGTGGCTGTGAACATTAGAGTACAAGTTTTTGTGTCCATGCATTTTCATTTTTCTTGGGTAGATACCTAGCAGTGTAATTCCTGGGTTGCAAAGTAAATTTAAAAACTTTTCCAAAGTGGCTGTAATTTTAATTTAGCTTCTTTCTTGTTTTATGTGACAAAATGTTTCAGGTTCATGTTGAATGTTTCTTGCTCCCCAGTCTGAGATCAGGCATTTCTCTAAGGAATCTTGTTTCCTTTTAGTGTAAAATGCTATTTGGAGACCAACATGGATACTTTCTTCAGCAGCCTATGTTTTTATGTTCATTTATTTTTTTTTTTAATTTTTTTTTAAAAGGGGCAAGTTTTTTTTATTATTATTAATTAATTTATTTATACAAGCACTGGGTACAGTCAGAAGCATGGGAGGGTGAGAGAATTCACCAGAGCCAGAGCAGGGAACAGAACAGGCAGACTGACGAAATACACTGCTGAGGGGAGCAGTGGGCACATCAGGAGAGGTCCGCGCGCCATGTGGGACCCTTGCCTGGTGGCCGGGGATCGAATCTGCGCTGCAGAGGCTGTGGGCAGCCTCACAGCCCAGTGCTCAACCACTGAGCCACCAGGGGAGGCTCTTTATGAGTACATTTAAAGGCATTTTCAAAGCCATAGAAAGACTTTATCCTAAACAGGTTAATAGTGAATAAAAAGTATAGTTATGACATTTTTTGTTTGTTTACTGAGGTAGCATTGATGACAACATATTATGTTTTAGAGGTACAGGGTCACACATCTTGGTTATGATTTTTTATCATGTTTATACATTACAAAGTGTAAAAAGTTTAACTTTGTTTTATTTGTGACACATCCTCCCCAAACTAAATAAATAAAAAGTTAATTTCTAAATTGGTATCTAAATCTTCTTGTCTAGGAATATACAGAAGAGATAGAACGTCTGAAGCGAGATCTTGCTGCAACCCGTGAAAAAAATGGGGTATACATTTCAGAAGAAAATTTTAGGTAAGCCCTTGGCAATGGAAATTAAATTCCTAGACTAAATATTTTCTGCTAATAGTCTGTAAGAAGTACAATTTACTTATGTGACAGTAGGTAAAATCTTTATATCTGCTGTATCCTATGAATATTTTTGTTTTGATGTTAGATTTTTTTTGATGTTATTAAACAGTTTATTTTTTTTTTCAAACTTTTTTTTTTTTAAAGATTTATTTATTTATTTATTTTTTTTTGTTTATTTATACAAGCACTGGGTACAGTCAGAAGCGCGGGAGGGTGAGAGAATTCACCAGAGCCAGAGTGGGGAGCAGAGCAGGCAGAAGGACCGAAGTACACTGCTGAGGGGAGCAGCGGGCGGCAGGAGAGGTCTGCGCGCCATGTGGGACCCTCCTCCGGTGGCCAGGGAGCAGCCGGGAATCGAACTGGCATTGCAAAGGCCGCGGGCAGCTTTGCAACCCAGCGCTCAACCGCTGCGCCACCAGGGAGGCCCATTAAACAGTTTATTTTTAGATTTTTTATTTATGCTTACAAGAACTGGGGGGGTAGGTCAGAGGTATGGGGAGGTTAGAGGATTCACCAGAGACAGAGTGGGGAGCAGAACAGGCAGATTGACTGAAATACATTGCTGAGGGGAGCAGCAAGCGAGACAGGCGAGGTCTGCTGCACCATGTGTTATCTCCCTGGCTGGGCATTGAACTTGACCTAATGCTGCAGTGGCTGCCGATAGGTTCATAGTGCTGAGACTTAACCCATTGTGCCACCAGGGAGGCCCCAGTTCTACAGTTCTTAATCCCTTTCTCACTTATGACATCTGATACCTTCAAGTCCCAAGCTTTTCCTAGATTATATGGGCCGTTGGTATACCATGTACCTGATTACACTTAGATTCTATCCCTTCACTTCTAGTTCGTTTTTTGTTTTTTTTTTGTTTTTTTTTTTTAAGATTGATTTATTTATGCATACAAGAGCTGGGGCACAGGCCAGCGATGTGGGGGATGAGAGGATCCACCAGAAACAAAGTGGGGAACAGAACAGGCAGACTGACTGAAATACACGCTGAGGGGAGCAGGGGTCAAGACAGGAAGAGATCTGCCTCACCATGTGGGTTTCTCCCTGGCCGGCCGGGGATCGAACTAGTGCTGCAGAAGTTCAGAGGTTGCAGATTGCTTGATAGTGCGGTGCTTAACCCCTTGCGCCACCAGGGAGACCCTACACCTCTATTTCATGTGCGTTACAGTTCTCTGTCACCATTGTAGCTTCTCAGATTATACACACATAGATGCTTTTTCCCCTCTCATAGCCAGGGATTCTCAATTTTAAAATAGAAGTCACAAGAAAAATATTCCATTTATGAAATAAGGACAAGGGATACATTTGTATTTTACAATATGTATTTATTGGTTATTGACACTTAGGCATCAATATTATGACAAATGGTAAAGATGATGTGTAACTGCCACAATTGTGTTAGAATAAACTTTAATAGAATTGAGAAAAAATATTAACTGAAACTCATATTAATCTGTATTTTAGAGCCATGAGTGGAAAACTAACTGTTCAAGAAGAACAGATTGTAGAATTGATTGAAAAAATTGGTGCCGTTGAAGAGGAGCTAAATAGAGTAAGCATTCAAAACAATATTGAATGTCATATGAAAAGCAATTACTGACATTTCAGAATGTGAGAAACCTGATATATTTTCTTGCTGACCCATATACTAAAGTTAAGTGTATGTTATTGATAATTTTACCATCATCAGTGATGAAGAAACTGTTGTGATATGTATATTAATGCTACCTTATAAGAAATTAACTGAATTGTATTTATTGTAAGTCTAAATGGTGAAATGCTGAAAAATTTTCATTAATGTGTTTATCAGATGAGGAAATGCAGGTATTGGGTTAAACCAGACGTTAAACAACAAAGGTGGAAAGACCTGACCCTTTTCTGTCATGCTTAGATTGGCAGTGTTGGAAGGAACCTGAATACTTAACCCCATTGTACTAGACCAGTTATTTGTTTTTAATGAATTTACAGAAAGAAACCAGACACCATAGAAAATGTGTTAATCTACCTGAGAGCTTGTTACAACTTTTTCTTGAAAATAATTCATTTGGTTTATAAGATGATGATATGAACTGGCCAGGTGTTTTACCAACCAGTTTAACTTTTTTTAAATAAAAAAAAAAGTTTAATGTTTTATATTTAGGTTACAGAATTATTTATGGATAATAAAAGTGAACTTGACCAGTGTAAATCTGACCTGCAAAGTAAAACACAGGAACTTGAAACTACTCAGAAGCATTTACAGGAAACCAAATTAGAACTTGTTAAGGAAGAATATATCACCTCAGCTTTGGAAAGCACTGAGGAGAAACTTCATGATGCTGCCAGCAGGGTTTGTCCTTTATTTTAATTTGTACTTGCATTAAGGAAATTAGAGAATGAGTAGAAGTAACTTTCTTTGCTTAAGCATTAATTTTGAAATTCTGTTTATTCATCCCAAATGATATTTCTGTCAATTTGAAAATGTTATTTTACTAGTTCATTTAAATTCTCCTCACTGGAGAAGCTGACTTATGACAACACTATTCCACTTATATTCAAAGCTTATGACAAGAACTTTTGAAAATAGAACATGATTTTAATATACTTCATAGACATTTAGAGTAATGATGTTGTAACCGCTTTTTCCCCCCATGGTGATTGTAATTAATCAGTCATCAAGAATTTTGCAACATCTAATGATGGAAGATATTGCGAGTGTTTAATGTTTTATTCAGTTTACTTTTGAGGAAATATTGGCACATAATGGGAAAAAATTATGGGGGAGAATAATTATAGTAACATGTTTCAAAAAATCAGTTTTTCTTGCCTAGATGAGTAGGGATGCGGTGGTTATTCCTTGCCCAGATGGCTATGGGATTAAAACATTCCTGGGTAACCGAATAAATTAACATGAGTTGAAAAATTTCTTCAGATTACAATGACTAAAACCTCTATTCAGAAGAAAACATTATGTAGCACAGATTTTTTTTAGAATGCTCTTGTCATATCCATTTATCAACCTTTTTTTTAGTTGCTTAACACAGTTGAAGAAACTACAAAAGATGTATCTGGTCTCCATTCCAAACTGGATCGTAAGAAGGCAGTTGAACAGCACAATGCAGAAGTGCAGGATGTTTTTGGCAAAAACCTGAATAGTCTATTCAGTAGTATGGAAGAATTAATTAAGGATGGCACTTCAAAGCAAAAGGCAATGCTAGATGTTCACAAGACCTTGTATGGTAAGTTCAAGCATTACTAATTATTATAGGCATTGTATGTTTAATGTGAAACTAATTTCAAAACGGATGATTTAATATGTTGTTTTTTTTGTTTTTTGTTTGTTTTTTGTGGGACCCTCGTCGGTGGCCTAGGAACAAACCGGCACTGCAGAGGCTGTGCCTCACAGCCCAGCGCTCAACCGCTGCGCCACCAGGGGAGGCCCTGATTTTAATATCGGTTTTTTTTTTTATAAATTTTATTTTTATATTCCCCATACAATTGCAACCCCCTTATTTTAACCCCAATCCCTCCCCTCCCCGCCCCCCACCCCTCATAGAGTGTCTCTGGTTCGTAGTTTTTTGTTGGTTTTGATTTTCACTTTCTTATAGTTATTCATTTTCCTGGTCCCTTATTTAAGTTTTCTAGATTCCTGCTATGAGTGAGACCATCCGGTATTTTTCTTTTTCTTTCTGGCTTACTTCACTGAGCATGATCCCTTCCAGCGCCATCCATGTTGCTGCAAATTGCATGTGTTTATCTTTTTTGAATGCTGAGTAGTATTCCATGGTGTATATGTACCACATCTTGATCCAGTCATCTATTTTTGGGCATTTGGGTTGTTTCCAAAGCTTAGCTATTGTAAACAGTGCTGCTATAAACATAGGGGTGCAAGTGCTCTTTGGAACTGATGTTTCTGTGTCCTTTGGGTAAATACCTAGGAGTGGAATTGCTGGATCATATGGAAGCTCTATCTTTAGTAGGTTGAGGAATCTCCACACAGCTCTCCATAGTGGTTGGACCAATTTGCACTCCCACCAGCAGTGCAGGAGAGTTCCTTTTTCTCCACAACCTCGCCAACATTTGTTGTTGCTAGTTTTTTTAAAATGTGCCATTCTCACTGGTGTAAGATGGTATCTCATGGTAGTTTTGATTTGCATTTCCCTGATTGTAAGTGACGTTGAACATTTTTTCATATGCCTGGTGGCCATTTGTAGTAGTTCTTTGGAGAAGTTTCTTTTTAGCTCTTCTGCCCATTTTTTGACTGGATTATTTTCTTTGTTTTTGTTGAGTCTAATCAGCTCTTTGTAGATTTTTGTGATCAGTCCTTTATCATTAGTGTTGGGTGCAAAAATTTTCTCCCAGTCGGTGGGGTTTCTCTTTGTTTTTGTTATTGTCTCTTTTGCTGTGCAGAAGCTCTTTAATTTGATGTAGTCCCAGCTGTTGCTCTTTGCCTTCACTATCACTGCTTTGGGTGATGTGTCTATAAAGATGTCTTTGATGTGCATATCATGTAGTGTTTCGCCTATATTTCCTTCTATGTATTTTATGGTTTCAGGTCTTATGTCTAGTTCTTTAATCCATTTTGAGTTGGTTTTTGTGTATGGTGTGAGGTGGTAGTCAAGCTTCATTCTTTTGCATGTAGCGACCCAGTTTTCCCAGCACCATTTATTGAACAAACTTTCTGTGCTCCAATGCATATTCTTTGCTCCTTTGTCAAAGATTAGTTGACCATAAATCTGTGGGTTTATTTCTGGATTTTCTATTCGATTCCATTGGTCTGTGTGTCTGTTCTTTTCCAATGCCATGCAGTTTTGATGATTATGGCTCTGTAGTATAGTTTGAAGTCTGGGAGTGTGATGCCTATCTTAACGAACTTAGGTGACATTGTCACTAGTTACCCTCCCATGCCCATACTGTCTGTTCCAACTAGAACTGCCTTTGAATTAAAAGAAGTAAAGGAGCTTATATTCAATAAGCAATAAGTGTGTAGGCTTTAGAAGTAAAAATCTGCTACACCCCTGACTCTGCCTCATTTTTAATAGATACTACTACTATTAAATTTTTAGATTTTTTTCTCTAGAAATTTTTTGTGCATCTCTTTCTGCAATTTTTTTTGAGAATATGTATTTTGAATGGTTTCCATATTCTCTGAATAAATGTATCATTTTTAACTATAGCCATTTTTTTCATTTAGAAAAAAGATACTATGATATTTTATTAGATTATTAGATATTCCATTATGAAAGTTTTACCCTTATGGAATTTAGAAATGTAGAAATGTAAAAATAATTTATAAATCACCCAGATTCTAGTCACTCTAAGTCAACTATAAATTTTATCAATTTTGTGACCTCTTTTACCCACTGTAATACTTTGTATTCCTTTTACTTATTAAAGATTAACGTTAGAATATTCTAAATTTTTGTTTACTAGGGATTATAGTTGTCGGTTATAAATACCCACAAATGTCAAGTATTTACAGAATATTATAGAACATGTATGTGTATGTGTGTGTGTGTGTGTATATATATATAAAAAATGTAGGGAGCCAATTTATTTTAATCTTGCTTATTACTAAAATTTCTACAAAGATATTATTTTGCCAGCCTCTTGGTTTTTCTAGGTGCATTTAAATATATTTATGTTCAACATCACTTGTAATCAGGGAAATGCAAATCAAAACTACCATGAGATACCATCTTACACCAGTGAGAATGGCACATATTAAAAAAACTAGCAACAACAAATGTTGGCGAGGTTGTGGAGAAAAAGGAACTCTCCTGCACTGTTGGTGGGAGTGCAAACTGGTCCAACCACTATGGAGAGCTGTGTGGAGATTTCTTGACCTACTAAAGATAGAGCTTCCATATGATCCAGCAATTCCACTCCTAGGTATTTACCCAAAGGACACAGAAACATCAATTCCAAAGAGCACCTGCACACCTATGTTTATAGCAGCACTGTTTACAATAGCTAAGCTTTGGAAACAGCCCAAATGCCCAAAAATAGATGACTGGATCAAGAAGATGTGGTACATATATACCATGGAATATTACTCAGCATTCAAAAAAGATAAACACATGCAATTTGCAGCAACATGGATGGTGCTGGAAGGGATCATGCTCAGTGAAATAAGCCAAAAAGAAAAAGAAAAATACCGGATGGTCTCACTCATAGCAGAAATCTAGAAAACTTAAATAAGGGACCAGGAAAATGAATAACTATAAGAAAGTGAAAATCAAAATCAACAAAAAACTATGAACCAGAGACACTTTTCGGGGTGTGGGGTGCGGGAGGGGAGGGATTGGGGTCAGAATGGGGGGGTTGCAATTGTATGGGGAATATAAAAATAAAATTTATTATTAAAAATATATATATTTATGTTAAAATTTACCTTTTTGTGTGTGTAGGTAACCTTCTATCATCCAGTGTCTCTGCATTAGACACCATTACTAGGACTGCACTTGGATCTTTCACATCTATTCCAGAAAATGTGTCTACACATGTTTCTCAGCTTTCTAATACGATATTGAAAGAACAATCGTTGGCAGCAGAGAGTAAAACTATACTTCAGACATTAATTGTTAGTAAATCTTTTAAAGTATTTTTGAAGGGGAACGTTTGATAAATCTTCAAAAACAACTAACTGCTTTTCTTTCATCTTGAGCTTTATTAGACACAGTGATAAACAGCACTTTAAGAGAGTACATTTCTATTTTTAAAGGGAAATCTCTGCACTATTTTATTTATCGAGGAGATTAATTTCCAAATGCGTGTTACCTTTGAGACTTTTTCCATTTATATTTATGACATTTAAAGTAGCAGCTATTAAATCTTAAGATAACTGGAAAGTTAGGTTTAACTCAAGGTGAATTCAAGGGACCCATGACGTGGAGGGTCGTGAAATCACCCAAGGGTCCTGACCCAACTAGAAGAGGATATTAGGTGGTTATATTTGGTGGTTAATTTTAAAACTACAGTAATACATAAAGTGGTGTGCACGAAAAATTATGTAATTAAGTAGTTACAGAATTCTAGGACTACATAATAATTTGTGGGATCAGATTTGTGTGGCCAAGCCCTTCTGGAACTTAAGTGGAATAACCAGTGCCTCAGTGCAAGGCGCATAGGTCAGATCCTCCCCCCCTCACCCCCAGCTTCTATAATAGTTCCTAACCTATACTGCATTCTTAACAACTTTTTAAAAAGATTTATTTTTATTTACTTATGCATATAAGAGCTGGGGTATAGGCCAGAGGTACAGGATTGGGGGATTGTGTGTGAGAGGATTCACCAGAGACAGAGTGGAGAGCAGAACAGGCATATCTACTGAGATACACTGCTGAGGGGAGCAGCGGGCAAGATGGAAGAGGTCTGCTACACCATATGAGTTAACTCCTTGGCCGGGGATCAAACTCATGCTGCAGTAGCTGGAAATAGCTTGATAGCACTGAGACTTTAGCCCCTACACCACCAGGGAGGCCCACATTCTCAACTTTAAATGTACGTTGGCAAGAACAAGAATCTGACAAGTCTTCAAGGTATACAATAGATTATATGTTGTCAAGTCCTCAAAGTGAAAACCTTTAGGCCAAAGCCTGTCTTTGTAGGCTGTTTGGTCTCCTCAGCCTTCTTGACTAGTAACCTAAACTTGAAATTTGTTTTATTAAAATGTAGGGTTGTAATGCTGAAGCCTTATCAATTGTATATTATTTTCCCCTCTTCTGAATTTTTCTGACTTTTGTTTCATTGGACTGTTATGAATCTATTATACACTAACTGACCATTTTCTTAGTTATTAATGGTGGGATAAATGAGTTATGCTGAATATAAACCCTATTATCAAATTGACTCTATAAACTAAAGAAAATGTGCACTTAAAGAAAATGTGCACTTAACTTTAATATGTGTTTGGTTATTTAGGATATTTAACCAACCATGTTTATGGAAGTGAAAATATTCTTTAAGACTTTCTTTTTTTAAACCAGAATGAACTCAAGACAGAACTTCTAAGTTCACTGGAAACAATTTTATCTCCCGCGGTGGTGTCTATACTGAAAATCAATAATCAACTAAAGCATATCTTTAAGACTTCATTGACAGTGACTGATAAGGTAACAAATGTTCTTAATATCTGAAAATCAAATTTTTTAAGAAAGAAGGTCTATCAGTGGCCACACCTGGAGATACATCTATATGCACAACCCAAGGGTTATGAAAAAAAAAAAACTAGAAGAGGGAGGGGTTATGGTGCTCTCTATAATTGATGTGGTCAGTAGAGTCATGACCAAGAAAAATGAGAGATGAACATCAAGATAAATATTAAATACACATGGTAGCTTACACTGACTGTCATGCTGTCAGATGGTGGAGAAAGATATGTATGTAGATGTCTACATGCTTGCATGCATGCTTGCTTAAATTGCATAAAATATCTTTGGAAGTATTAAAAATGGTAGCAGTCTTCTCTAGGAATGGGGTTGGTGCTTGGGTTCTTGGAATTGGAGCAGGAAAGGGACTTTACTCTGCATACTATTTTCTATCTTTTCTGTTTTGTATATTAAAATTTTTTTTAATTTCATTAAGATGAAACCAATCTTTTTTCTTCAAAGATAGAAGATCAGAAAAAGGAAATGGATGGCTTTCTCAGTACATTGTGTAATAATCTACATGAACTACAAGAAAATACAATTTCTTCCTTGACTAAATCACAGGAGCAGTGTGAAAACTTAACTGAACACCTGAAGTCAATAAAGAAAATCCATTCACAGGTATTTTATTTAGCTGATTTGGATATTGTAAAAAGAAACTTTTATAATCTTTAACTTGATTATCCTTGTTATACAATCTCAATGCTATATAACTGAGAATCCTCAAAGTACCATAACCACTATTGGTTATAGCTGTAAATATGTAAAAAAATTGAGAATGCTTTTCTAGATTAGTTAACATTTGAAACATTGCTACATATAGATCCCTATACTAAAGTACAGTAAGATAATACGATTGTTTCCTCAAACCAACATGAAAGATGAAGTTGGATAACCATACCTTTAGGACTACAATGAGAATAAAATGATCCTCACTTGGGAAAATGTCAATTTAGAAAAAAGTTCAAATACCATAATTTTAATCTCTTCTCCCATACCTTCCTTCCAGGAACTTTGCCAGTTAATTAATCTTTGGACAGAGAGATTCTGTGCTTTGGAGGAAAAGTGTGAAAATATCCAGAAACCACTTATTACTATCCAAGGCAATACAGAGCTGTAAGCTGTTTTTAAATTCTCTTTTAACTTTTCTGTGTGAAACTTTCAGAAGAGAAAGCTTCAAAGAGTATTTGATTTCTCATATTAATCTAATTTCTTAGTTAACATTTTACTATGTTTGCTTTATCTTTCTCACTCACTCTCCCCTTCTGTAATATTTTTCATAATTTTATTTTCTGAACTGTGAATAACTTAGTCATAATGCCCACTTTTCCCTAAATATTTCAGTGTATATTTTCTAAAATCAAAGATGCTTTCTTATATAACCATCATACAGTTATTTCAAATGAGAAAATTAAAACTGATAACCACTATCTGATATATAGACCTAATTAAAATTTTGCCGATTGTCTCACTAATGTTCTTTTTTTCCTTTTTAAAAATCTATTTATTTATGCACACAAGTCATTAAGAACTGGGATGTAGGCCAGAGGTGTGGGGGTGAGAGGATTCACCAGAGGCAGAGGGAGGAGCAGAACAGGCAGATTTATTGAAATACACTGCTGAGGGGAACAGCAGGTGAGGGAAGGGAGGTTTGCTGCGCCATGTGGGTCAGCTCCCTGGCCGATCGAATTTACGCTCTAGTGGCTGCGGACAGCCTCATTAAGTGTTGAGACTTAACCCCTTCCACCACCAGGGAGGCCCAATAATAAACTGTTTATTTTTAACTTAATTCACCTTCAAGTAATTTGCTGTTTCATGTGTAATGAAAGGATCTTACAGTGGTATGCTTTTTAGTTCTCCTTCCCATCTCATACGTATTTTCATAAACTTTACTTTTCTATATACTGTATACATCCTAAGTACATTGGTTACTTTATGCTACTTTGATTGCTTTATGTATTTTTCTTTTTTAATACAACTAGAAACTTTTAAATTACAAATATGGCTCCATTATATTTCTGTTGAACTTGGCTGCTTTAGAATTCTAGCTATCACCTGGTTTACTGCCTAATTGCTACATCTGTTTTTCGATCCTGTTGATCCTATTCATTATATCATTTTCCTTTCCAAATTCTTTCTAGATTTTGAATTCAGAGAGTTTTTGGACTTTTTATTCCTACATCTAGAATTAAGGTTTCCTGGCTGCTTCCATATTTTGAACTTTTTTTTAAATAGAGGCATGTTTATTTATTTATTTATTATATTTGTTTGTTTGTTTTGTTTATACAAGCACTGGGTACAGTCAGAAGCGCGGGAGGGTGAGAGAATTCACCAGAGCCAGAGCGGGGAGCAGAGCAGGCAGAAGGACTGAAGTACACTGCTGAGGGGAGCAGCGGGTGGCAGGAGAGGTCTGCGCACCATGTGGGATCCTCCTCCGGTGGCCGGGGAGCAGCCGGGGATCGAACCGGCGCCGCAGAGGCCGCGGGCAGCTTCGCAACCCAGCGCTCAACCGCTGCGCCACCGGGAAGGCCCTGCTTCCATATTTTGAAGGGAATATTCGAGTTAGGTAGAAATAAGAAGGGAATTATACTATACTTTCTTAAAGCCTATATAAACTATTTTTCTTGTCTTCCTAACATTTATTGTCCATATCAATGTTTATCAAAGTATGATCCAGGGACTCTGTATCAGTCACCCAGGAATTGATGCCAGTTGTATACTTGGTGAAGTTCGAGATTCACTGTCTTTAGTATTTATTGTTTTGTTTTATAGTCATTAACAAATCTCATCATCTTACTAGGTTGTAAGTTTCTAGAAAGGATAGATTTGTGTTGATATTCACCATGCTTACTCCTTAAATTTCTTATCCCTTTTCAGTCTTTGCTACTTAATTTGTAGGTGTACTTCATTTTTAACACAATTACTTGGTTTATTCACACGTGTGCCATCTAATGGTGACACAGAGTAACTCTCATTCCTCAAGTTTTAACTCTGGCCCTCTGAGATGACTTTGAATATTATCATAAGGAACCTTTCTGAGAGAGAAGGAAGTCATTAATGAATTTAAAATATATATTCTAACTGACAGTTTTATATCGTGTTTATGTTACAGTGTACTTTGTGTGCTATATGTATAGTTTTTCACAGCTCAGTATAACTTTATAATTATTACAAGGCTTTCTGATTTATGTCATAGACAATGAAAAACTGCTTAAGAATAGAATGGCTTGACAATTTAGAGAACAGGCTAGAGGATGTAAGAGATGCCTTTGAGTAACATAATAATTTAGGGTCTCCCTGGTGAAGTAGGAGTTAAGGTCAGCATTATCAACCTATTGGCAGCTACTGCCACAAGAGTTCGATCCCCGGGCAGGGAGCTGACCCATATGGCACAGCAGACCTCTCCTGTCTCGCTGGTGAAAACAAATCTTTTTTTTTTTAAGATTTATTTATTTATATAAGCAATGGGTACATTCAGAAGCGCGGGAGGGTGAGAGAATTCACCAGAGCCAGAGCGGGGAGCAGAGCAGGCAGAAGGACCGAAGCACACCGCTGAGGGGAGCAGCGGGCAGCAGGAGAGGTCTGTGCGCCATGTGAGACCCTCCTTCGGTGGCCGAGGAGCAGCCGGGGATCAAATCAGCGTTGCAGAGGCTGCAGGCAACTTCGCAACCCAGCGCTCAACTGCTGCGCCACTGGGGAGGCCCAAACAAATCTTTTTTTAAAAGTAACATAATTTAGTAGGAGGAATAAAACATCTAAGTAGATTTAATTTTAATAATCATACAGTTATCGCTCTAAGAAGTACAAGAAAAAGCATTATATCTGGAAGAGGACTATGAAAAAGTTTTACGAAAAAGAAACATTTAAGAGGTCATTTGAGGGCCTCCCCTGGTGGCACAGCGGTTGAGCGCTGGGCTGCAAAGCTTCCCGCAGCCTCTACAGCGCCGGTTCAATCCCTGCCACCGGCAAGGGCTCACATGGCACTACAGACCTCTCCTGCCACACCTGCTGCTCCCCTCAGCAGTGTATTTCGTCGGTCTGCCTGCTCTGTTCCCCCGCTCTGGCTCTGGTGAATTCTCTTACCCTCCTGTGCTTCTGACTGTACCCAGTGCTTTTTTATATATATATATAAATAAACAAACAAACAAACAAACAGAATAGGTCATTTGACAGCAGATGTGATGTCAGTTTGCTGTGAAAATACACTGACACAGCATTCATTCTCAGTGTAGAAGATTAACACCATATACTCTGGAGCCAGGCTGCCTGGGTTCAAACATGCCACTTTATAAGTTGTGTGATCTTGGACAAGTTACCTATACTTTGAATCTTGGTTTTCCATTTTAACAATGTAATTTTCCTTTTTAGGAAATGTAAGAATATAATCAGCAAAACAGCTTCTTACAATACAAAATTTTGTGCTGATTGTGATGATGTGTCACGTGAACTCAAACATTTTAACCAAGAAGGTACAAAATTGGTTGAAGAGTCTGTGAATCACTGTGATAAACTCAACAGCAACCTTGAAATAATAACTCAAGAGACTGAACAGCGATGTGAGACTCTGAACATGAATACACTTTGTTTTTCTGAGCAGTGGGTATCTTGTTTAAATAAAAGGGAAGAGGAACTTCAGAACTTACTGCAGGTAATGACTTTTGTAATAACTTTCTTATAATTGGAACCAATTCTGCAGGAGAATAGTGATAATAAGATGCCTAAAATATTCCTGGCTAAGAACTGATTTCAAAACAAATGATTTTTTTTTTAAAGGTTTATTTATTTATGCATACAAGAACTGGGGTGCAGGCCAGAGATGTGGGGGGTGAGAGGATTCACCAGAGACAGAGTGGGGAACAGAACAGGCAGAATGACCGAAATACACTGCTGGAGGGAGCAGCAGGCGAGACAGGAGAGGTCTGCTTTGCCATGTGGTTTCTCCCTGGCTGGCTGGGGATCGAACTCGTGCTGCAGAAGTGCAGAGGCTGCGGATCGCTTCATAGTGCGGTGCTTAAACCCTTGCGCCACCAGGGAGACCAAAACAAATGATATTTTAAAATATAATGAGTGATTAAATCTTAAAGAATTAAGAGTTAGTTTGTTTATGTATGATGTTATTTCACTATATGTGTCTTAGATCTCAAAGTTAACATTTGTCTAATCTAGCCTCTATCTATTGGATTTTGGACTATCTATCATGGACATTGATGTGTTGATATCGTCAGTGAAGAGCACCCTGTCTTATGATATATGATATCTTCTATTTATATGTTTTTTACTTTAGTTACATTCAAAGTTGCTATTGCAGGTTAAGTATTTAAGATATTGTTCTGGTTGCTCAAAAGATATTGATTGGTCTGTGGCTTGCTTGTACATAACACTTGCATGAATGCTTTGTGGCTTGGTTTTTCTTTATTGTGCAATAAGAGGATTTTACTAACATTCTCAGGAACCAGGTAAAAGAGTTTAAGTAGATAAGTTACTTTCAATAAAAGGCACCAGCTCATGGAGAAATAGCTGATTTCAGGTTTGAAGCAGGAAATGAATAGGATAAGCTAGAGATCATGTCATTAGCAAGTATAGAAGTTTTTACAGATAAATGGGGTTGTATCAAAAAGACATAATAGCCAACTTGATGATATTTCCCCTGTTTTAAGGTGGTAAAATTTTAGCATCAAAAAGCGTAATTGCTATAATAGATTAAAATACAGCAAATATATGCAAACACACCCATAAAAATTTTCATGGGCCTTTGGATTATCTAGAGAAGCAGTTAATTATTCTGAAAATTGGTAAATAAAGGGAAACAATTGAACATCCCATTTGTCTTTCCCACAGGTATTCCTTCTTGGTTTAGTAGGGTAGTGAATGAAAAGTTTCATAGAAGAATCTTAGCTAATAAAATAAAGAAGAATTGATAAAACAACACCATTTTGTTTTATATTCCCTAATGAAGGTTTTGTGTCCCCTAGAATGCCCTGTTGATAGTAACGACTATATACACCATTTGATCAAAAGCTGATAGGGAACATTAAAATTAATAACATGATCATACCTAACCCATTGATAAATCTTTTTTTTTTTTTAATAGAAAGGAACTTTATTTTTTATTTATTTATTTATTTATTTTTAATAGAGGCATGCTTTATTTATTTGTTTGCTGGTTTGTTTATACATGCACTGGGTACAGTCAGAAGCGCGGGAGGGTGAGAGAATTCACCAGAGCCAGAACGGGGAGCAGAGCAGGCAGAAGGACCAAAGTACACTGCTGAGGGGAGCAGCGGGCAGCAGGAGAGGTCTGCGTGCCATGTGGGACCCTCCTCCGGTGGCCGGGGAGCAGCCGGGGATCGAACCGGCGCCGCAGGGGCCGCGGGCAGCTTCGCAACCCAGCGCTCAACCGCTGCGCCACCGGGGAGGCCCACCCATTGATAAATCTTAACACAAGAATCACAACATATATTTTCAGCACCACATATGAAATATTCTTGCCCAGAAAACACTGACTTAGATCAAGCCTCTGGATTTAACTGATTTGCAGATAATATAGAGGACAGATGAACATATAAGCCTATAGATCAAAAGAGGTAAAACTAGATGACCTTAAGTTCTAATTTCCTCAGAGCAGTCCTTATTTATATCTGTTGTGCTGGGGTAATTATTAAGAATGGCTCCTTTCTTTCATAAAAATGTTCCAGTTTGGATAAATAAATATAGTCACCTATTTAAAGACATCTCAACCAAATCAAACAAACCAATTGTGAAAAACATTTGAGAAAATTGGTAAAATTTGAACACTGACTAGTATTTCATATAAAAAAATCAACATTAAATTTTATGTGAGAGTGGTATTTAAAAATCTCTTAACTTTTAGAGATGTATGCTGAAATAAATGAATGAAATAATACAGAATTTGCTTTAAAATAATCCTGAATGGGGAGGAAGAGTAAGTGACCAGTCTGTTTGAGCTATATTCTATGTGTCAGTAAATGGATACAGAGGGGCTTTATAATATACTATTCTCTCAACTTTTGCAGGTATTTTTCAAACATGGAAAATTTCAGGGTAAAGTGGAATATGCTATATTGAATAAAACACCAACAAGTTTAACTTTAATGATGAAAACCCACTTGTATCATTCACAGATTGTAAACCAAGATTGTGAGACTTCATGTTCAAAGATTAATGAAAAATTAAGTGAACATAAAGCAGCTCATGAGAATCAACATAGTGTTTTTCTTGGTCGGATAACTATTGATGAAAAAAATACAATGGCACAAAGTCTAGAACTTGATGAGAACATAAAAATTGGTTTGACTACGCTTAATTGCTTTCTGCAGCAAGAATTGAAACTAGATACCCCAACAGGTACATTACAAGGGAAATTAAGAATTGGGGTGTAGGCCAGAGGTGTGGGGGGTGAGAGGGTCCACCAGCAACAGAGTAGGGAGCAGAACAGGTGAATCTACTGAAATACACTGCTGAGGGGAAATACACGGGCAAGACAGAAGAGGTCTGCTGCGCCATGTGGGTTAGCTACCTGGCTGGGATCAAACTCAGACCGCAGTGACTGGTGATAGCTTGATAGTGCTGAGACTTAATCCCTGCACCACCAAGGAGACCCCTAAAATTTTTTTTTTTTAAAGATTACCCAAAAAATCATGGAGTGAATTTTATGTTTAGTAAATTACACTTCAAAGCTGTTTTATTTATTTATTTTTTAAAGATTTTTTTTTTTTATTGATGCATACAAGAACTGGGGTACAGGCCAGAGGTGCAGAGGATGAGAGTATTCACCAGAGACAGAATAGAGAACAGAACAGGCAGATTGACTGAAATACACTGCCGAGGGGAGCAGTGGGCAAGTCAGGAGAGGTCTGCTGTGCTAAGTGGGTAGCTCCCTGGTTGGGGATTGAACTCGTGCTGCAGTGGCTTCTGATTGCTTTATAGGTTGCGTCTTAACCCCTTGTGCCACCAGGGAGGCCCAAAGCTGTTAATTTTTAAAGCACTTATTTATAAAAGGATTTGGTGCTAAAGAATGTTGGTTTATTTATTTATTGTCTACTTTCCAGTGAAGTTAGGTTGTTTTACCTCAGAGATGGAAATTTTGTGTTTTGGGGGTGGGTTTGGAAAAAATTGACTCTATTTAAGATCAATTCTTAAGCTGAGAAATATTAATTCATACAGGTAATATATACCTGATTGATAAGACTGATTCCCATGGGTGGCAATGGTTATATGACAAGGACTCAGTGCGAAGTATAAGTTCTAGCATTAAGAACAGAAAGTCTTGTTCATATCCACCCATTAATTTTTCCTTCTATGTAATGTCCACTAAAGGTACAACACCACAAAGGAAAAATTATTTATACCCATCAACATTAGTGAGAACCCAACCACGTGAACAGCTCCTTGAACAGTTGAAAAGGAAACAGCCTGAGCTTTTAAAGATGTTAAACTGTTCAGAAAACAATAAAGAAGAGACCTGTCAGGTAAGAGTTAAAGCATAATTTTAGAACTCTCCCATAAATTCTTTTTTTAAAGATTTATTTATTCATGCATACAAGATCTGGGGTATAGGCCAGAGATGCGGGGGGTGAGAGGATTCACCAGAGACATAGTAGGGAACAGAAAAGGGGGACTGACTGAAATACACTGCTGAGGGGAGCAGCGGGCGAGATAGGAGAGGTCTGCTTCACCATGTGTGGTGCTCTCTGGCTGGCCAGGGATCGAACTCATGCTACAGAGGCTGTGGATTGCTTCACAGTGCAGTGCGTAACCCCTTGTGCCACCAGGGAGGACCCTCTCCCATAAATTCTTGATGTCATTAACTTTATGTGAAGAACTTTATTCTTTGCCTTTGAATCCTGTCCTGTGTTTCATTAGTAATAATTGCCTGATCCTTAAAATGGTTTCTTTGAATCATTTTTTATTATTAATCTAATAGGTAATAGCTAGTGTTTATGTTGTGTATGTTATGTGCAAGACACTATTTTTAAACACTTTGCATACATACTTAGTAAATTCTGAGGTGGGTCATAATACTATCCCCATTTTACATATTAAAACTAAGAATTATCTTGTCACAAGGATGGAGTTGGAATTAGAACCTAGACAATCAAGCTCTGTAGTCTATTCTCTTAATTATAGTAATTATAGAAGAGATGGGAAATCAAAATATTGCAAAGAAGAAAATAAAAAATAATCTAATCCCATTCTGAGATAATGACTTTTAACATTCTAGTATAGGTACTTCTGTTCTACATTAAAACATTATGGATTGTTCTCACTATTTTGTAGACTTGCTACAAATTTTGTTGAGGCTTAACTTTTCTAGAATGGGCATTGTTATTTTCAAAGAAGAAAACTGCTTTTTGTGAGGATTTTTAAATCCTTGGGCTTAATCACTAATCCAGCTTCTTATTTTAGGTTTTGGATGAAGAAAAGACAGATCTGGGGAATACCGCTGAAGAACACCCAAGTCAAGAGACATCTGTAGATACCAGTATGGATTGTCCATCAAGTGGTGGAGTTCCATTTTTCCAGGTATCTGATTATTTCCTATCAGATAATCATTCCACATCAGATGTAAGTCCATGGATTGCTGTTCATTATAAAGGCATTACTCTGGAAATAGAACAGCAAACAATTTTCTGTCATTTCTTTGTAATGACTTGTTAACTTTACCAGTTTAAATTATTTACACAAATGTTGATCATTGGGTTTTCTGTAAGGTAAATAGAGGCAAAATTTGACTTAATCACCATCCTCAGCTGGTAATCTTCAACTCCTATCAATATCCCCTTTCTATATCCTGCATACCAGAATGGACACTAAGAGGTGCATTTTACTCTTTGCAGTTCTGACATGGAAGTCTTGGGATCTTCTCCCTGCCCATAGGCAGACTCTGTAGGCTAGGCAGTTTAAAAAAGATTGCAAAACCAAAGACCTCTCGGATTCTATTAGTGATTTCACTTTGCCAGGAGCTCTTCTTTTGTTGACTTATTCCCCCATGTTTCCTGAATTTATTTTTTGCCTGCCTTGATCCTGTTATTAAATCCTGTGACCTCTCCCACTCCCCCCCCCCTTTTTTTTTAAAGATTTATTTATTTATTTATACAAGCACTGGGTACAGTCAGAAGAGCAGGAGGGTGAGAGAATTCACCAGAGCCAGAGCGGGGAGCAGAGCAGGCAGAAGGACCGAAGTACACTGCTGAGGGGAGCAGCGGGTGGCAGGAGAGGTCTGCGCGCCATGTGGGACCCTCCTCTGGTGGCCGGGGAGCAGCCGGGGATCGAACTGGTGCTGCAGAAGCTGCATGCAGCTTCGCAGCCCAGCGCTCAACCGCTGCGCCACTGGGGAGGCCCCCACTTCCCTTTTGTACACTGTTGGGAATATGGTACTATAAATACTATAAACTGCCTAGCATTTTTCCCTCTTTTGAAGACATGAGCCTATATAGTCTGTGCAGTGAAGATTTCCTTACGCAGGCCATTGATAGCTACATTTTATAGTCAAGGTGCTTCTTATGATAGGCAAATGCATGTATGTGTCTTTAACAGATTGGCAGGTCTTTCCACTCAGGTCTAAAGATTCACTGTCTCTGATTTATATATTTATTTTTTAAAAGATTTATTTATGCATACAAGAACTGGGGTGTAGGCCAGAGGTGCGGTGTGTGAGAGGATTCACCAGAGACAGAGTAGGGAACAGAACAGACAGATTTACTGAAATACACTGCTGAGGGAAGCAGCGGGAGAGGCTGCTGCACCATGTGGGTCACCTTCCTGGCCGGGGGTTGAACTCGTGCTGCAGTGGTTGCAGATAGCTTCATAGTGCTGCATCTTTTTTTTTTTTTTTTTTAAAGATTTATTTATTCATTCATTTTTTTTATTCATTTATTTAATTATACAAGCACTGGGTACAGTCAGAAGCGCGGGAGGGTGAGAGAATTCACCAGAGCCAGAGCGGGGAGCAGAGCAGGCAGAAGGACCGAAGTACACTGCTGAGGGGAGCAGCGGGCGGCAGGAGAGGTCTGCGCACCATGTGGGACCCTCCTCCGGTGGCCAGGGAGCAGCTGGGGATCGAACCGGCGCTGCAGAGGCTGCGGGCAACTTCGCAACCCAGCGCTCAACCGCTGCGCCACCGGGGAGGCCCCATAGTGCTGCATCTTAATCCCTTGCACCACTAGGAAGGTCCACTGTCTCTGATTTAAATAGTCATACTTTTTCTCAGATTCTATTAAATTTTACCCCCTGATTTTTCCTAGCTTTTGCTTTATTGTGTACTGTTAGAGACTTCTATATTTGTTTTCATTTTTCATCCATCTCCTGTCCTCTTTTAAGGTAAGAAAAGGTAGAAAGATAAGAAAACAAAATCTTAGTAACTTTGTAATCCATGATTGGAAATTTTTTATTATTTATTTATGCATACAAGAACTGAGATGTAGGCCAGAGGTGCAGAGGATGGGGTGGGGGGAGCAGAGGATTCACCAGAGACAGAGTGAGGAGCAGAACAGGTGGATCTACTGAAATATACTGCTGAAGGGAGCAACAGGCAAAACAGGAGAGGTGTGTCAGCTCCCTGGCCAGGGATCGAACTGAGCTCTTGTTGCACTGGCTGGTGATAGCTTGATAGTGCTGAGACTTGAACCCCTGCGCCACCAACGAAGCCCTTTTAGGCATCTTAGAGGCTAAACTTAGTGACTCAGTTGTAGCTAAGAAGTCCCTGTAATACCAGAAAGCATTTGGGATTGGTTTTTAGATTATCAACTGAAATCCAGATATTATTTTTTCCTTCATAACAGTCTGATAAAATTTTTCTGAATTTAAAACTCCAAAGTTGATTTATGATTTATGATTAAAACTCCAAAGTCTCAGCATTAATGACTGAATCTGTGATGAAGTTTTTAAAATAAAAGAAAATTAAAGCAGCTACGTGTGAGAGGTAGCCCATATATCAAATTATCTGCTTAAATAAGTAATGCCCTTTTTGCATGATAGCAAATCTTTGTTTCCCTAGAACAGGGTTTCTTGATATTTGGGCTTGATACTCCTTTGCTGTGGTGGCCTATTCTGTGTATTACATGATGTGTAGCAGCATCCCTGGCTTCTACCCACTAGAAGTACCCTCTAGTTTCATTAGTACCCTCTAGTTATAACAACCAAAAATTTTTCCATATGTTACCGAATGTTTCTTGGGGGCCCAAAATTTCTTCCTGTTGAGAACCAGTAAAATCTGTAATCATACCTTGGAAAATCATACAGAAAATTAGTATTTCTTTTATCCCACTTCTTCTATTAGTGATTAAATGAAGGCATTCATCTGTACTTGCCAAACCAGTTGTTGGCTCTTATGCCTTGTTGAGCCTATTCTGAAGTTTTTTACACTCAATTTTTTTACTATAACCCAGAGAACTTTGAAAATAGAATATAGCTAATATGTATCTAATGTTACTTTATATTGATTTAATTTCTTCTCTTAAATCTACAGCGTAAAAAATCACATGGAAAAGACAAAGAAAACAGAGGTGTCAATCCAGTGGAGAGGTCTAAAGTAGAAGAAACTACAGAACAATCTGTCACAAGGAGCAGATTACCTCTGCGAGCCCAGCTCAATCTTTAGTTAATTTGAGGATCGGTACTTTCATTTTTTTAAGAAAAATAAAAACTGTAACCTCAGAATTTGAGCCTGTGTATAGATTTTAAATGAATAGAATATATCGAGGCAATTCTATCAATTTAGTTGTGTTTAATATGTCTACCCATTTTTCTGTCAAACCTTTAGTTCACTGTATTAAGTTTAATTTGGCATTTACATTGAGTAAATATGCATTTCTAGCTTTTGTAAAATAGCCTTTCATAACAAATGAAAACTATTTTTCTTGTATATTATTAAGTAGCAGATAATATAGAAGCTGCAGTGTTCTTCCAGACTTGACCTTATGTGGGTAAATATTACCAATACTTGTCCTCAGGAAGGATCATCTCCTGTCTTTTCTTGCTGTGATTGAATTATGCCTATACTTGCTGCTGCCTTTTCTAGACTTTCCCATTCTGCCTTTTCAGCTCATTTTCTCCTTTTTGACACCAAACCATTTGTAGAGCTATAAAATAGTATCCATTCTTATTATTAGAATTTACCTAGAAATCTGTAACATTTCTGTGATTATCTTTAAAGTTCACTGTCAACAATAACAGAACCCCAATAGTTACCCTTCATTCAATATTTTAAATTTGTTTCCCCCATATGTAAAAACATTGTATTCCTTTTAGAGGCCTAACACATTATTCACTCCTCCCCCACAAAGAGTTGATAAAAAGCCAAGTTACCTAGAATATGAATGGCTATTATGGGAGAACTACCTAAAGCTCTGCTTAACAACTATTGGCTCCATTTTAAGGCCTGTGTCTTGAGTAGAAAGTTAGTAATTTTTAGACTTTTGAAGATATTATGACTATAACTTATATACTTTGTCTGATGAAACTTTTTTCTTTGTATATAATAAAGTGAGTTTATTTTTCTCCATTGAAATCTTAAACCTTAAAATGGTGCTTACAGTTTAATCCAAAAGCCAAATTTCTGAAAGTTGAGATGTTTCAGCATGAAGAACTAGAACACTTAGAAGGAATATATATATATACAAAGAATAAATTTTATGTCCACATCAAGTTTGGTGTATAAATTTAGAAATATTAAACTTTTATAGCTATGTAAAAACTAAACCCTATTGAAATATTACAAAATGTGCTACTTCGAGGACCTCTATTTACCTTGCAGAAATATTATCTTAATAAAACATAATTTCTTGGCAAAATCAGATGTCAACATAAGCTGTGTATAATATCAGAAAATAAATCACCCTTGGTAAAATCTGTGATTAATAAATTTGGTTTCTGCATTAATTTGCTTGCCCCATTATCTGGCAGTGGTTATGGCTATAGGATTAAGCAACTTGTATTACAATTCCTAAAATAAACTTCTATACAGGTACTTCAAACTAAACATCCCTGGCTTTCATTTGGATTCCATAGAGCTGCACATTTTAGTTTAAGATTAGTGGGAAACGACTATCCTTTACAGGACCTGAAGTCCACCTTTAAGTCATCATTCACTGTGATAAGATTTATCTAGGAACGCTAATACAACTAGTTTAACTGCATGACAGGTGCAAACACAAGTATTTGGAGAATTTTCACATCCATAGCCTTTAAATTAGCCCTATAAGTTTTCATATACAATGTCAAGCACTCTGAAAATAGCTATCAGCAAAAATGGCAGAGTAGATAACTTCAATGACCCATTCCTCCACAGACACAAAAAACATTCAGAAACAATTTGAACTCTGGAGAAAACATATTTTCAGCAGTTAGCAAATGTTAAATCAAGGAAAAAACCTTAAAAACTAGGAAAGTTTTGTGGTATTTCACTTGCCCTTGCTCTATTCCCCTCCCTAGTTCCGTGGTGGTCTTGAAGACAGATGGCAACTTGTGTACTCAGCATGGACCGCCCCCTCCCCAGTCTCCCATCCCCGTTCCCTGGTTCTGAGGGAGCAGAGGTCTTTTTTTGTTTGTTTGTTTGTTTTTGTTTATACATGCACTGGGTACAGTCAGAAGCGCAGGAGGGTGAGAGAATTCACCAGAGCCAGAGCGGGGAGCAGAGCAGGCAGAGAGACCAAAATACACTGCTGAGGGGAGCAGCGGGCGCCATGTGGGACCCTCCTCCGGTGGCTGGGGAGTAGCTGGGGATTGAACCGGCGCTGCAGAGGCCACGGGCAGCTTCGCAACCCAGCGCTCAACCACTGCGCCACCTGGGAGGCCCGATTTAATAGGTTTTTTTGTTTGTTTGTTTGTTTGTTTTGATGATTTGAAAGATTTAATGCATTTTTTTTTTTAATAGAAGCATGCTTTATTTATTTGTTTGCTGGTTTGCTTGTTTGTTTTGTTTATACATGCACTGGGTACAGTCAGAAGCGCGGGAGGGTGAGAGAATTCACCAGAGCCAGAGCGGGGAGCAGAGCAGGCAGAAGGACCGAAGTACACTGCTGAGGGGAGCAGCGGGCGGCAGGAGAGGTCTGCGCGCCATGTGGGACCCTCCTCCGGTGGCCGGGGAGCAGCCGGGGATCGAACCGGCGCCGCAGAGGCCGCGGAGCAGCTTCGCAACCCAGCGCTCAACCGCTGCGCCACCGGGGAGGCCCTATAATGCATTTTTTTAAGTAATAAATTTTATTTTTATATTCCCCATACAATTGCAACCCCCCCATTCTGACCCCAATCCTTCCCCTCCTGCCTTCCACCCCCCAAAAAGTGTCTCTGGTTCATAGTTTGTTGTTGATTTTGATTTTCACTTATTCATTTTCCTGGTCCCTTATTTAAGTTTTCTAGATTCCTGCTATGAGTGAGACCATCCGGTATTTTTCTTTTTCTTTCTGGCTTATTTCGCTGAGCATGATCCCTTCCAGTGCCATCCATGTTGCTGCAAATTGAGGGAGCAGAGGTCTTAATCTTAACCTTTCGTTCATCTAAATTGGAATTCAACCAGGGTGGAAAAATGGCAGACGTTTCTCGAAAATACTATAAGGCAAATGAATAAATCACACTCACTGGGAGGCAAAAGGTAATAGTTGAGGCCTAAAGCCCAGAGAAAAAGTAGAGGAGACAATATCTTAAGGAAATTAAATCAAAATTATCAGTGAGAAAGTCATGTCCATGGCAAGTTGCATGCTCAGAAAAGACCACTGAAGAGCCAACTCTTTCACTGCTGACTACTTTGTGTTCCCTGCTCACTGATCTCTGCCTAGTGCAAGCAGTAAATGAAGTCTAAGATATATTTAAAATGACCTACCTGCGCATTGAAGATGTGTTGCAATAGCCAGTGTGTAATATGGGGAATTTTTTTACTCCTTTATTTTTGGCCATTGGTACACAAGGAAATCTACCAACACTAGCTGAACAAAAGCAAAAGGAAAACTTCAGAGACTGGTACGCCAAAGAAGAGAGACTTTACAAAACATTAGTTTAGACGTCAGTCACTAAACAATTAACTACAGCCCACAGTAAGGAACAAAACACTGAGGAGTGAAGAATCTGATTTCAAAGTTATCACATTATTACATTCCAAAAATTATCACAATGATCAAAATGTTTTAAACAAAATAAGCATACAAAGGAAGTGGCCCATTCACAGAAGAAATTAATGTCATCCCCAAGGAAGCACAAATGTTGGACTTACAAAGACTTAAATCAATTGTCTCAAATTTGCTCATAGAACCAAGATTAAGAACAATGTGAACAAATAAAGAATACTGATAAACTAAAAAAGAGCCGTACAAATTTGAAGCTGAAAGTGTATTTGAAATAAAAAAGTGTTTCAATAGCAGATGTGAGCAGATAGTAGAAAGGTTTGGTGTACTTGAAGGTAAATAGAAATTTTCCAATCTGAGGAGCAGAAAGAAAGAATGAAAGAAATATAAATAGAGCTTAAAAGACCTATGTAACTTAATGACGCATACAGCATTTGCATAGAAGGAATACCAGAAGGGGAGGAAAGGAAAGGGAAGAAAGAATGTTTGAAGAAATGGTCAAAACCTCAAATTTGTCAAAAATAATTGAATCTGCACATCCCAGAAGTTCAAATCCAAATAGAATAAACCCAGAGAAATCCAAAAGATACACTATAATCAAACTGTTGAAGCTGAAGGCACTTTTTTTTTAAAGGCTACTGGCTTTATTTTTTTGAATTTTTATTTTTTTAAAGATTTTATTTATTTATTTATACAAGCACTGGGTACAGTCAGAAGCAGGGGAGGGTGAGAGAATTCACCAGAGCCAGAGCGGGGAGCAGAGCAGGCAGAAGGACCGAAGTACACTGCTGAGGGGAGCAGCGGGCGGCAGGAGAGGTGAGAGGTCTGCGCGCCATGTGGGACCCTCTTGAAAGCAGTAAGAGTGTAACCTTCTGTGGAATTCCTAGCCCCCCTTATTCTCGGGCATATTGTCTTGGTACCCAGAGTTCCTGCTTGTCAGCTAGGTATAGGGTTGTGCAGGGAGCCTCTCACCAAGGGCAAAAGTCCTGGTATGAGGAACATACTTGGAAACCAGTATCTGCCACGCATGCACACTCCCTATGTACTTACCCCACCTTTGTACTCAACGCAAATAAATACAAGGCTGCCTTTGGATGGGGGCTGCACATACTTCTGGTGCAGCCCCCCTAGGCTTCTCATTGCTCCACATGGACTTTGAGTCATCTTTCCCTCTTCCAGCGCAGATTCAACACTGCCACCCCACAGGCAATAACCTTCAAGGACATGCAAATCAAAATCACAACGAGGTAACCATGGCCTATCCACAAAGATACTAAACAGAAAAATAAGTGTTGGTGAAGATGTTTCAACGGAAACCCTCAAACACTGCTGGTGGGAATATAAAATGGTTCCATCCACTGCAGAGTTTGGTGGTTCCTGAAAAAAGTTAAACATAAAGTTATATGACCCAGCAATTCTACTTCCAGGTATCCTAAAAGAAAACACTCAAAACATGCACAAATGTTCAGAGCAGCACATTGCACAAAATAGTATAACAAAATAGTATAAACAACCTAAATACACATCAACATATAAATGAACAAAAAGGTTTATACATTAAATAGATTATTTCTGGGCCTCCCCGGTGGCGCAGTGGTTGAGCGCTGGGTTGCGAAGCTGCCCGCAGCCTCTGCAGCGCCGGTTCAATCCCCGGCTGCTCCCCGGCCATCAGAGGAGGGTCCCACATGGCGCGCAGACCTCTCCTGCCGCCCGCTGCTCCCCTCAGCAGTGTGCTTCGGTCCTTCTGCCTGCTCTGCTCCCTGCTCTGGCTCTGGTGAATTCTCTCACCCTCCCGCGCTTCTGACTGTACCGTGTTTGTATGAATAAATAAATAAATAAATCTTTAAAAAAAATAGATTATTTCTCAGCCATAAAAATAAAGTACTTTCATATGCTAATTTGTGGATGAACCTTGAAGATATGCTAAGTGGGAAATGCCAGATGCAAATGTTCATGTATGATTTCATTTAGATGAAATACCCAGAATAGGTAAATTTATAGAAATAGATTAATGGTTGTCAAGGCTGGGTTGAAGGGGGAGAAAGGAATGACTTTGATGATTATGGTGTTTTCTTTGGGAATGTTGGAAATGTGTTGGAGTTAGATGTGGCTATACACCTTTATTAATATACTAAATGCAATTAAATTATAATTTAAAATTTAAGTCATGTGAACTTGACTTAAAAATAAAAGCCATTCAGGGGCCTCCCCGGTGGCGCAGCGGTTGAGCGCTGGGTTGCGAAGCTGCCCGCAGCCTCTGCGGCGCCGGTTCGATCCCCGGCTGCTCCCCGGCCACCGGGGGAGGGTCCCACATGGCGCGCAGACCTCTCCTGCTGCGCCTGCTGCTCCCCTCAGCAGTGTACTTCGGTCCTTCTGCCTGCTCTGCTCCCCGCTCTGGCTCTGGTGGATTCTCTCACCCTCCGGCGCTTCTGACTGTACCCAGTGCATGTATAAATAATAAAATAAATAAATCTTAAAAAAAAAATTAAAAAAAATAAAAGCCATTCAAAATATAAAAGGAGGGCCTCCCTGGCGGTGCAAGGAGTTAAGCACAGCACTATGAAGCAATCTGCAGCCTCTGCAGAACAAGTTTGATCCCCGGGCAGCCAGGGAGCAACCCACATGGCACGGCAGACCTCTCCTGTCTCCCCCGCTGCTCCCCTCAGCAGTGTACTTTGGTCCTTCTGCCTGTTCTGCTCCCGCTCTGGCTCTGGTGAATTCTCTCACCCTCCCGCACTTCTGACTGTACCCAGCGCTTGTATAAATAAATAAAGAAAGAAAGAAAAAAATGAATGGTGAGCTTTGTGGTGTTTTAACCTACCCTTTTCTCATCACTCTCACTAGCTTTTCTAGAATGAATCCACAATTATAGTGAAGATCAGTCTAGTAGTCACTGACAAGTGTAGAATAGGTTTGGAACTCCCTGAAAATAATTATCACTCAGAGAAATAGAAAAACCCCTGTGCTTTCAGTCTATCTACTCCTCTTTTCCCTAGCAGTGCAGGGGTCATTCTTATGTCTTATATTTAGTGATGCCAACTTGGTGCAAGGCATAGGGTTGGGGGGTAGGGTGGGGATGGGCAAGAATGACTAAGGCAATAAGAACTCTTGCTCTTCAGGAATCATTAGACCAATAGACCTTATTGAGGAAGACTTGAGGAATCATCTTACTTTTTTTTTTTTAAGAAATATTCTTTTTTTTTTTAAAGATTTATTTATTCATGCATACAAGAACCGGGGTACAGGCCAGAGATGCGGGAGGGTGAGAGGATTCACCAGAGACAGAGTGGAGAACCATACAGGGAGACTGACTAAATACACTGCTGAGGGGAGCAGCGGGTGAGACAGGAGAGGTCTGCTGCGCCATGTGTGTATCTCCCTGGCCGGTGGGATTGAACCCGTGCTGCAGAGGCTGCAGACAGCTTCACAGTGCTGCACTCAACCACCTGCGCCACCAGGGAGGCCCAGAATCATCTTATTTTTGTACATTTGTTTTCTGAAATGAATCTGGGCACTGAGCTTCTCTTTTCCTCTTTTACATCATTACCACTTCAACTCTTCAGGCCCTCTTCCCTTTGCTTGGCCTTTTCCTAGATCAAACATGGCTCTTCTCTTTTTAGCTTCAGTGACAGAGGTTGGAGGTGCCAATAATCAAAATTATGAATCCAGAGAAAGAATAAATTAGAAAGATCTTTTCTAAGATTTAGGACATAAAAAAAATAAGATTTAGGACATAAATAGCCTTTCTGCTGTTAAAATTTTTTGGTTTTTTTGCCATATGCAATGGAATTTTATACAGTTTACAAAGTTAAAAAAACAACAACAACCAAAAAATCATTTTCTCTTCAGCTTGGGAGAAGAAAAGCTGGACTACACCAAGTTACTTCTTCACAGTTTATTGTTTGCTGCCAGACAAACTTTATTCTGTTCTCTCAAATAGAAGGATGTGGAGAACACATACTGGATCAAGCATCATGACAAAAAATGTAAAGGCAGGGCCTCCCTGGTGGCGCAAAGGGTTAAGATGCAACCTATGAAGCTACCCGCAGCCTCTGCAGCACAATTTTGATCCCCGGCCAGGGAGCTACCCACATGGTGCAGCAGACCTCTCCTGTCTCACCTATCGCTCCAACTCAGCAGTGTTTTTCAGTCCATCTGCCTGTTCTGCTCCCCACTCTGTCTCTGGTGAATCCTCTCACTCCCCCACACCTCTGGCCTGTACCCCAGTTCTTGTATAGACAAATAAATCTCTTTTAAAAATGTAAAGGCAGTGACACATTTAATCCTCATATCTGTATAAAAAATGAAATCAAAATAAAACAACACAGGCTAAGAGTAAATGCTTTGTCAGGACACAGAATCAGAAAGCATCAGGAAAAGGTCCATGCTTTTATCTAGTGGGTAACACTACTACTGCCTCATGAGTATATATAGTCACAGTATAAAAAACAACCACCAGATGCTAAACAAAGAAAAGGCAAGATTAGAATGTTGTCTATGTGATATTTGGTTTATTGCTACACTAAGAATTGTAACAACTGTAGAATCTTTTTTTTTTTTTTAAAGATTTATTTATTTATTTATACATGCACTGGGTACAGTCAGAAGCGCGGGAGGGTGAGAGAATTCACCAGAGCCAGAGCGGGGAGGAGAACAGCCAGACAGACATAGGACACTGCTGAGGGGAGCAGCGGGCGGCAGGAGAGGTCTGCGGGCCATGTGGGACCCTCCCCGGCAGCCGGGGATCGAACCGGAGCTGCAGAGGCTGCAGGCAGCTTCTCAGCCCAGCGCTCAACCACTGTGCCACCGGGGAGCGCCACAACTGTAGAATCTTGAGTATTACCTTCTTTGAACATTCCAGCTCTTTAATCTTCACACTGTGTGTTTATTTAAACCAGGATAAATTCATGACAATAACATAAATCAGAGGGTCTGAGGGTTGTTTTCAGGACATTCATTCAATCATACAGTTATAACAAAGCTCCTTGAGAGCTCCTTGAGCTCCTGTTAATCTTTCTATCCCTTACAGTTTAATAAACCTCAGGTAAATTTCAAAATGAAGATTCTCTCTGTGATCAAACATTCTCCAAATCCAGGTGATGCACATTTATTCCAAGCAACATTTACTATAGCAATGCTCTATAATCATAAAAGAATCAGGAGAGCCCCATGGTCTGTTCTCTATGTTGTTGTAATTGTCATCATCACGGCAACTACATTTATTGAGTATTTACTATATGCCCACGATTTATTTATTTATTTGTTTGTTTGTTTTTAAAGGTTTATTTATTTATTTATACCAGCACTGGATTCAGTCAAAAGCGCGGGAGGATGAGAAAATTCACCAGAGCCAGAGTGAAGAGCAGAACAGGCAGACTGACGAAGTACACTGCTGAGGGGAGCAGCAGGGAGACAGGAGAGATCTGTCGCGCCATGTGGGCCCCTCGCTGGGGGTCGGGGATCGAACCAGCGCTGCAAAGGCTGTGGGCAGCTCCGCAACCCAGCGCTCAACCGCTGCGCCACCAGGGAGGCCGGCGGCAACTACATTTACTGAGTATTTACTATATGCCCACAATTTACATGCAATGACTAGTTTAATTCTCACAACAATAGCAGGAGAGAAATATTTTAACCCCTATGCTACTTTTGAGGAAACAAGTGACAAGTGCTAAGAAACCAGTCAGAGCTTACAGTGGAGCTAGAATTCAAAGTGATATTTAAGTCTATCCACTCACTATTCAAAAATATCTTTGGTCACCTACTACATGCCAGAAACTGGTTCAGAAAACTGGGTCAAAATTCTAAAAGTACAGGAGAAGCGGCTGCGAACCCAAGCGGAGGAGGCAGGCCTCTGAGCTCCCCAGGATTTGCGTGGCAACCACGAAGATGTCGTGTCTTCCAGGCCAGGAAGCGCCTGATCAGGTTCTGCAGCCACAGGGAGGACAAGGAGCAGAAGGCTCAGTGCATTCCGCGGAAAGTAGAGGGAAAGAAAAAACTGGAGGAGGATGAGGTGGCCTCTTTGAACCTTGCAATCTAGCTGGTTAAAGGGAAGCTGGAGAGAGTTCAGAGCCCCAGGTCATGGCCCTACTGAAGCTGGAGGCAGGTGAGAACGCTGTGCTGAGAATGAGAGAGGGTATTGAAAACGGAGCCTTCAAAGAAGAATGCCAGGAAATCAAACTCAGAGAAGCTAAGCCTGCTGCAGAAGAGGCAGGTAGAGGTACAAAGAGGTGACTTTTAAGCTGGTGATTATTGAGGGGGACTTGAATGCCCATAGAAACGAGCTGAGGTGGCAGAGTTCTGTTGCCGAGAGATGGATGAGCACATTGAACTAATGGATCAGACCTTGAAGGAAAGCACTCTCAAAAAGAAGACAATTATGAGGAAGAGATAAAGATTCTTACTGATGAACTCAAGGTGGCAGAGACCTTTGCTATTTGCAGAGAGATCGGTAGTCATGCTGCAGAAGAGGTTTGCGAGATGAGCTCTATGTTGAGAAACTGAAGGACAGTGAGGAATTGGACTGAGCTTCCACCCCAAACCCCCCAATTTAAGATAATATATAAAAGTTTTGTACACAGCTATTCACAGTTCTCAAGCACTTAGTGATACAAAGCACCGTGTAACGGCACTTTGAGAGACACCAACTTCAGACCCACTGTGCAAAAAACTTTTTATTTGATGTAGCCCCATTTGTTTTTTGTTTTTTTTTTTGCTTTTCTTTCCTTTGCTGTTATAGTCATGTCCCCAAAGATGTTGCTGAAGCCAGTGTTGCAGAGTTTTGCCTGTATTTTCTTCTACGTATTTTATGCTTTCAGGTTTTACATCTAAGTTTTTAAGCTATTTTGAGTTAATTTTTGTATATGGCATGAGAAAGTGGTCCAGTTTCTTTCTTTTGCATATGGCTGTCCAATCAGATTATGTTTTATCTGCGATGAGTTCACTGCCAAGCAGGAGTGTAGGCTAACTCAGTGTCTTTACCTGAAGTCCCCGTTTTTCTAGGAGGTGATCATCCCATAGATCCTCATTCAGGATTTTGGTTTCTCCTCTACCTCCCTCTCTGGACCAAAGCTATGACCTCAGCAGTCCTGTTGAATAAGGCCTTGTGACATCTTTGTGGGCCTGGCATTGTGACATTTGTTGCCTTTTCCTTTTCTCAGTATAAAACCTTTAATGTGCCCCTTAAAGTTATGGATGGGGGATTTTGTGTATATGAGATCTCAAATGATTTCATGAAAATTAAAAAACCAAGACCAGAATCTGAACTGGCTTTAAATTCTTTCTTCAGAAATTTGGTTTCTTGGCAATAAACTTCCTCTTCCTCTCCTTTCTGGGTGATTAGAAGGGCACCTGGTGATGAAAAGAAAATGCAAATGAAAGAGCATAGGATCCAGGGCAGTAGGTGGTAGTATTGATTAGAGAGGGTTCATGGTCCCAACAGTGAGACCTGGTTCATTATTTTTGGTATTTTCTCAAGAGTTGTTTGGTTCACAAATCTGGATTATTTGTTATAATATCACTTCTGCTATTGTAATGCTTGTTAAAATTATTATAGAGTATATCACTGACTTTCATTTGATACCCTTTCATTGTTAATAAATTAGGTTAACAGCTTTATTGAGATAGGATTCATACCATATAATTCATCCATTTAAAATGTTTTTTAAAGGATACTCACAAAGTTGTGTAACCATTGGTACAATGACTTTTAGAATATTTTCATGACCTCAAAAAAAAAAAACTGTACCCATTTACAGAGTCAGTCACCCTCCATTTACTCCCAACTTCCTCCCTCTTAGGTAACCACTAATCTACTTTGTTTCTCTATAGATTTGCCTATTCTGGACTTTTCCTATAAATGGAATCATGTAACGTTGTCTTTTGTGTCTGTCTTCCTTCATTTAGCAAATTTTATCTTTGTTGTAGCATGTGTAAGTACTTCATTCCTTTATATCACCAAATAATATTCCATTGCTTGGCTGTGCGCGTTTAATTTATCCATTCATCAGTTAATGGATATTTATGTTGCTTTCCACTTTTTGTCTGTTGTAAATAAAATTCTTTTATGAACACTTGTGCACAGGTTTTTTTTGTGTGGACATGTGTTTTCATTTCTTGGGTGTATACCTAAGTGTGAAATTATTGGTCATAGTGTGATTGTGTTCAACCTTTTCAGGTGCTACCAGATTGTTTCCCAAAGCAGCAGCTTTATTTTGCACAGCCACCAGCAATGTATGAGCGCCTCAAGTCTCCACATTCTTACCAACATTTGTTATTTTCTGTGTTTAAAGTAAAATTTTATAGCTATCCTAGTGGGTGTGAAGTGGTGTCTTATTGTGGTTTTGATTTGCATTTCCCTGATGACTAATGATGTTGAACATCTTTTGATGTATCTTCTTTGGAGAAATGTCTATTCAGTTTAGATCTTTTTCTCATGGAAAAATTGGCTTCTCCCCTCAAAATTAGGACTTTTTATTGGAATCTTCATCACCTTTCTAATGTAACAAATAAATATCACAAGCTGCACCCAATGTTTCATGGCTCATAAAGCCCGCCTACCTTACATGCTATCTAAGGTACATTGTAGTATGTAAGACGTGGAACGAGAACTTCACTGAAGTGACATGATGACGATAGCCCATGCGCTCCAGAGCTCTGATCCTGTCCATGACATGGATGAGACATTTCTATCTGATCACTTTATCATCTTGTAAATCTGTAAAACATTGACTAATTAGATTTTGGCAAATCTGAAATAAAATATAGTAAGATGACTTGACATGTGACTTAATAAATGATGAATCATTTCAACAGTTGATGATAAAAAAACTTTAATAGGTAAAATAGAACCAAGTTGTTATAATAAAATCCATCAATGCTTTCAAGCAATAGCTCATTTGAAGTTTTACCTCTATATATACTTAATTATAGAAAATAAGTTGCAAAAATTTTACCTAATTTCCTACTGGTTAGGTTAGAGTTGAGAACCACTTTCTCTTCTTACAAAGTTTGGTCTCTTGTACAATAGCAGTGACTAAAATTAATGGTGCCAAATTTTTTGGAAAGAGTCTTGTTTAATTCAGAATATAATTAAAATCTCATGTAGCTTTATTGGTTTTAGTATCCAGCAGAGAAAAAATATTGAAACTCCAAGAGATTTTGAATTAAATAGCTACAACAGTTTTGTTTTATTAGTTCTGACTGTGTGAAAAAAATTTTAAGGACAACTTTGGAAAAATCTAGTTCTTTTAGAGCCCCAAATGACTTTTAAAACAATAAAACAAACTATAAAACCTACACAAGTGATATTAAAAATTATGTAGTTCAATAAATGTGACATTCACAAATGTGGTTGTAATTTTTTTTTAACTATAGCAAAATGAACATGGATCTGACGATTGGATTTAGAAGAGGTAGTGTTATATAGTTTAACAGAATTAAGGGCTTCAATTTACTGGTAAGGATTATGTAGTGGAGTTGGAATGTTATACCAATGCCTTTTAAGATCTCCATCCACTCACAGGCTCTGCTGCTAACTCAAAGAAAGAGATGATGCTTCTCTTTTCCTATATTGGTGATTATTTCATTAGCATTTTAATATTTGTTTTTGTAAGATTTGTAGATTTAGATTTTTTGGCTGGGGACTGAGTCATGTGCAAAATAAACATATCTGAGAGGGAGAAGGAAGACTGGTTTAGTGATTTATATAAATTTGTTATCTCAATTACTAGATGGGTGTAAGGGGCAGGAGAAGGAGAAAAATGAGGATAAGGGAGATACAATTTGTGAGAAAATAATAATCACAGGGATCTGCTTAGTTCACAGGGGTCCCAATCTTTGGAGACCCAAACAACTTTGAAGGCACCTTTGGGCTTCATGTTATATTGACAGTGATTGTCTTTTCTCTGTGTCTAAATCCTGCCTCTGTCCTTGGTACAGAGAATGGCACACTTATGTTCACAGTTCACTTGCTGGAATTCTCCATCAGGTCAGGTGATGAGAATTATGACTGGAGGAGTGGCAGTATCAGACCACACCAGAGAGACCAGAGATTGGCAAAGCCCTCCACAGATAGTTTCCAAGGACAATGCACTATCCTAAGTTCTACAGACTTCACAAATGATTCAAATAACTTTTTTTTTTAATTTGAAAAATAAAATTTTTATTTTTTACATTATTTTTTTAATTTTTCACATCATTGTTCATTTTTAAACAATATTTGCTTTCCCCCACCCTCAAGTAACTTTTACCTTAAAAAAAAAAAAGACAGGAACCTCCCTGTTTGCACAAGGGGTTAAGCCTCATCACTATGAAGCTATCAGCAGCCACTGCAGCCACTGCAGCCCAAGTTCAATCCCTGGCCAGGGAGCTGGACCATATGGTGCAGTAGACCTCTCCTGCCCCGCTGCTCCAGTGTATTTCAGTTAATCTGCCTGTTCTGTTCCCCGCTCTGTCTCTGGTGAATCTTCTCACCCGCCGCACCTCTGGCCTGTACCCCAGTTCTTATATGCATAAATAAATCTTTTTTTTTTAAAGAGTGCTCTCCATGTTTTTTTTTTAAGGTTTACTTTTTTTATTTATGCATACAAGAGCTGGGGTATAGGCCAGAGGTGCAGGGGTGATGAGAGAATTTACCAAAGATAGAGTGGGGAGCAGAACAGGTGGATTTGACTGAAATACACTGCTCAGGGGAGCAGCAGGGCAAGACAGGAGAGGTCTGCTATGCCATGTGGATCAGCTCTCTGGCCGGGGATTGAAATCATTCTGCAGTAGCTCTGATAGCTTCATAGTGCTGAGACTTAACCTCTCATGTCACCAGGGAGGCCCTGCTTTCATTTTTTAACACACAAAATCATACTTAAAAGTTTTTATATTGGACAATTTCAAATCTACAAAGAAGCTGAAACCAGTATAGTGAACATTTGTGTATTTTTCACTTAAATTCACCAATGAATAATTTTCTAATTTGGTTTATCTCTTTTTTAATGTATATATATATGTATATATATAATATGTGCCTGTGTATTGTGTGCATATTAAACTATTTGAAAGTTGCAGATATCATGACCTTTCACCCCTAAATATTTTAGTTTGCATCTTCCCAAAATAAGGACAACTTATCCACAATACCAACACACCTAAAACAACAGCATTAATAATGTCATCTAACATAGAATTCATATGATACCCCAAATGTCTTTTATAGCTTTTGGTATTATGAGATCTGGCAAAAATTCTCATCCTCAGCAATGTTTAACTGAGAGATTTTAGTGTCCGATAATGATAATTATTACATTTTTCTGATTTTATTAACCTTTGTACATTTGTTAACTGGTATTTTTCCAGCTTTACAATCCAACCTTCTTTTCTTCTTTGAGTGTCACTAAGGCTAATGATACTATGAACGGTTATATTCAATGTGTTATAATGCATATTTGATACATAAAACATCCCAAAATTGGCCAAAGATCCTTCAAGATGGTTCCTGTCTTCTTTCCATGGATTCTGGCACAAGATGCCTTGATTTCACCTTGTACTTTTCTTGCCCCAAATCCAGAATCAATCACTTCTTCAGCCACTGTGAATAGGTCACGCACCCACATGGTTCAACTTTCCAAATATAAGATATTCAGTCCATTCTCCTTCCATCTCCACCTTTCTCTTCATAGACAGCTGATGTTATTTGGGTTTTGTGTTTTTTTTTTTTTAAGAGATAGTTCATATAACTAAGCAGAGGTACCGATATTCATAACTCAGTCCTAATGTTTTAACTCAAATGATAGCATATCACACTTGTTGCATTTGTCTTTGCTAGTAGCTCTTGTTGGGCGACAGATGCTAAAAGATGCCTGTGCACCCACCTCAACCCCAAATCAGTAACCTTTAGACTAAGTCCCAAAAGATTTCAGAGAAAATCTCAGGGGAGGTGACTCGACTCAAATTGCCCTGACAACTAGCACTCACATGTCATTCTCTGGGCTTGGAAACTTCTCACCCTGTAGGGTCGTTGGTGCCTACTCACTTTTCAGACATGTCTTTCTTGGGGAAGAAAAAGAAACCTTTTTCTTTCTTAAGCCCCTCTTCCTCCACCAGCAATTAGGTCATGTCCCCTTGTTATAAGGTTTCAGATCCCTAAATACTTCTCCTTCTCAGCACATACGTATATAAGGCACCTTATTAAAATCTGTTTCCTGCTTCAGTGAGGAACTACATCTGTCTCGCTCACTGCTGGCGCGCAGTAGCTGCCCAGCAAAAATGTGCACAGTGAAACTCGAACACGGGTCATCCTGCTCCCAGCCCACTCTTCTTTCTACTGCGATCCGCTATTTCAGAGAAATAGTTCCAAGATGTAAAGTAAGAAATCTCAAGAGAAAAAACCGGGAAGTCTTTTTATTTTCTCGATTAATGAAGGACCTTAGCAGAAACTGCTCACCGCGAGGTGTGACGACCGCAGGAGGGCGTCAATCAAGAAAATGCCCCCTTGGCCCACAGGCGAGTGGAGCTGCACAGAGCCGAAGTGCCACCGCTTCAATAGAAAACACGTGCAGACCCGGGCGAGGTGGGGGAAGCGCCGCGAGCAGCTGCTACCCCCAGGGTCCGGGGATAGGGGACATGCAGCCCCACCGGGTTGGAGCCTGCACAGCCTCTGCCCGCCAACGGCGCAGGACCCAGGCCTTCTCTTGATTCCTGCCCGGAGCGGCTTCTGCCAGCGTCCCCAGAGAAGTGACTGAGTTCGGGGCCCAACTAAAATCAGCTGGAGCGGCCAAGAGTCCACAGGACAAGTCTAGCTGTGCATCTCCACTGGGACGCAGTTAGGGCCGTGGATCTCTCTCTCTCTCTCCTAGGAGCTGCCCCAGGAATCCGGTCACTCTCTTGCGCTACGAGCCCTGGAGACGCCCCGGGCAACAGCCAGTGCCACCGTTATTCCAGGGCGCGCGCCAACCGGAGTGGACGCTCTCCCTTCTGCGAAGCCTCCACCCTGCCACTGGCCTCTACGGCCGGCCGATCCGGGTGCAGCTGTCCCTCAGCTGGGGGCCGGCAGCCGCCCCCCGGGGCTCGGGCCTGGACCCGAGCCCAGGTTTCTGCAGAGATGCCTCGGGGCTGCGGCGAGGGTCGCGCTCCATCAGCTGCTTTCCTCGCGCCTTCCCCGACGGGCGCGGCCCTGCGCGTCCGGACGCTTCGAGGGCGTCCCGGGATAGGGGTCTTGGTGCCCCCAGCGACGGCGGCGCTGGGTATCGGGGCGCAGGGTCTGGCGAGGCTGGGCGCTCGCGCGTCCCGGGGGCGGGGAGCTCGGCCGGCGGGGGCGGGCCAAGGGTGGGGGCGGGAGGCGGCTCCCGGGGCTCCGCGCCATTGGCCGCAGGGCCCGGCAGCAGGAAGGGGCCAAAGAGCGCGGCCCCACCCCGCGGCCGGCAGAGCCTATCGCCGGGAGCGCGGAGCGCGGATAAATGTAGCGCCGCGGCGGGGCTCGGCGACTCTCCTAGCGCGGGGCGCCGCGGAGCCATGCAGTACCCTCACCCCGGGCCCGCGGCGGCCGGCGCCGTAGGGGTGCCGCTGTACGCGCCCACGCCGCTGCTGCAGCCCGCACACCCGACGCCCTTCTACATCGAGGACATCCTGGGCCGCGGGCCCGCCGCGCCCACCCCCGCCCCCACGCTGCCGTCCCCCAACTCGTCCTTCACCAGCCTCGTGTCCTCCTACCGGACCCCGGTGTACGAGCCCACGCCGATCCACCCCGCCTTCTCGCACCACTCCGCCGCCGCGCTGGCCGCCGCCTACGGACCGGGCGGCTTCGGGGGCCCCCTGTACCCCTTCCCGCGGACGGTGAACGACTATACACACGCCCTGCTCCGCCACGACCCCCTGGGTAAGGCGGCCGGGGTCATGGCGGGGCCGAGCCGGGGCGGCGGCGAGCGAGGCGCCACCCGGCAGGTGGCAGCGCCCCGGAGGCGGCGGGCGGAGGGGAGGCAGTAGAAAGTAGTGGCAAAAGCCATTGAAAAGCGGCTGTCGGGCGCGCGCGGGGACTGGAGGCGCGGGCCCCGGCGGCGCGCAGCCCGGCTTGACCGCACCATGACTCAGATTGGTTTTCCTGCACCTTGCAGGCGTCGGGGCGCGCGGTCTCGGGCCCTGGGGCGCGCGGGCTGGCGGCCGAAAGCAGCCCTGGGGAGGGGCGCGTGTCTCCAGGGGTGACCACCGTCGCTGAAGGGACGGCGAAGGGAGTGCCAAGGCGCCCCGGGCCGGGAGCGGCCCCTGGAGCGCAAGGGAGAGCTGCCCGGCCCGGGTGGTTACGGGGCTGGACCTGGTACAAGAAGCTTGTGCAGTGCAAGAGCCTGACCCTTTCCGTTCATACAGGAAATCTTGAGTTCTTGATAGGAGTAAATCTGGTTTCAGAAGCTGTTAAGTGTTTTCCTGGCTGCATGAAGCAGACCCTTCCCCCGGAGTAGTGCACGCTGCTGATTATTTTATCGACATCCTCAATACAGACAAATTCAGGAAACACTCGACTTCTGATAGCCGGGATCCGTTTTTCTGATATTGTTCATTTCCTCTGTGTGGGATGTGACTTTATGGCAGCTAAAATAACCAGTTGCTTCCTATTTTTTTTTTTTTGAGGCTGTTTTGCACCAGTCTGAAACCTGACGTAAGCAAAATCTCGAGAAAAAAAAAAAAAAACGTAAAAAACCAACAATGCCAGCGTTCAGAGCCTTTAGGCTAAGGCCTGTATGTCCACTGACGGACTAAAACGGACAGATTAGCCGGTCTTTGGAGTAGAAAGGGTAGTACGGACACCTTGGATATATAGAATTTTCTGGGTTTGCCTGCTCAGTGCGTGGCCTTAGAAATAACTGCCTCCCCCGCACCCCCACCGCGATCTAAGGTCTGGGTGGCCCCTTGGCGCCTCTGGCATATGAAGTTCCAGGGTAAATAAGGAATCGGGGCTCCTTGCCTTGGGCCTCCAGGGATTTAAACTTACTCCGTGTTTGCAGCTTCTGTAGGGAACATGGAGACAACCAACATTTTCATTAATTAGCATTTAATGTCATTTTATTGTGGTGTCACCTCTAGCTCAATCCACCTTCCTTTCTCATCGTTACAGAGATCTGGAAGGGGTTACTTTTCTTTCTTTCTTTCTTTTTTAAATGCTATTATGTTGTATTTTTTTTTTTTTAATTCAAACTTGGAGACTTCGTGCCGCGGTCTCGGCGTGACTCTGTTTTCCTGCTAAGGGCCAAAGAGGGACCCTGAGCTCGGCTGGGCCTGAGGACGAACGTTTTCACAAAGCGCGCCCTGGGTTTCCTTGGGTTACTGCTGGGACTGTGCAGGAGGAAGCAAAGGGTTTTTCGAGATAGACCAACAGGAAACACATTGACGGAAATGTTGCCATAGCCCACGGGGTGGCTTTAACTGGCCGCCCCCGCAGGCCGGGTGTGAAATCAGAGGAGGCCGCGGCGCGCTCGAGCCTGGATTGGAAGCGCCACGCGCGGCCCATCGCCGGCGCCCAGGCTGGAGGGCTTCCCGGCACGGCCTGGCGGGAGGTCTCCCTGGCCCAGACTGCCTGCGGGTGGTGTGACAGTTCTCTTTACAGTTCATACACATCTGGGTATTTGGAAAGTGAGGTTCTCCAAGGGTGAGGACCTAGAAGTGCAAAAGGTTGTGTGTAAATTCGACAGCCACTGGACAAAGAGGGTTGTATTTTAAGCTCCACCTACAACGAGTGTTCTTTTGAGGATCAAAAGATTTGTGTTTGCATCAAGCTCTGGTTGTGTGCGTGTCTCTGAGTGTACTAGGGTGGTCTGTTGCCGGGCTCCGTCTTGATGCGTGACTTTGGGTGCCTGTGGGCATGTATGTCTGTTGGTGGGAGCGTCTTGGGTAACCTTGAGTCGGTGTGCATGTGAAAGGGTCTGATTGGGTTTCCACCTGCGTCCCCTCCTGCCTTTGTTATCCAGATCTAGGGTCTGCCAGGCCACTCCTGGGCGCTCACAAACCATGGCTCTTGTCCACAGGCAAACCTCTGCTCTGGAGTCCTTTTTTGCAGAGGCCTCTGCATAAAAGGAAAGGTGGCCAGGTGAGGTTTTCCAACGACCAGACCATCGAGCTGGAGAAGAAGTTTGAGACCCAGAAATACCTCTCCCCGCCAGAGAGGAAGCGTCTTGCCAAGATGCTGCAACTTAGCGAGAGGCAGGTGAGCGCGCCCGCGGGCTAGGACAAGCTCCTGGGCTGGGGTCGCGGGGTGGAAAAGAAATGTGGAGCCACGGTGCACCCAGGCAGTTTCGCCCGGCGGCGCAACGCCTGGAGCGCTGGTCTACCCCGCCGCTCCGGCTCTACTTCGCCCCACCTACCCCGGGCCCTCCAGATTGCGGGCTCACGGCAAGTTTTCATTCTCTTTCTTGTAGGTCAAAACCTGGTTTCAGAATCGCCGCGCTAAATGGAGAAGACTAAAACAGGTATGGACATGGTTCTGTTTCTATGGAAATAAATATTTTTATCATGTTATCTCAATGTGAGGCCTGTTATGGGTTGTATGCAAAAGTCATTTGAGAGACTATTTAACCTCTTCACCTTGATTAAAAAGGCAAATAGTCCTGCTGAAATGCAGGATGAGTTGCTCAGGTGGCAGTAATGTTAAAAGCACCTAATGCAGTTCCTCTATCAATTATGCTTGGGTTTTCACACACTGGCTAGTAAAACTCCCGGCTAATTGTTTTATAAACCCCATATGTTGTTTATCTAATTAACGCAGGAAAGATAAAGTAATTGACAGTAAATTACTTAAGCAGTTATCTTTGGGAGAAAATTGTTTCTTTTATTTACACAGCCATAATAAAACCAGGCAGAGCTCAGGGCAAATATAAGGAAATAAACACCTTTAAGTCTTGTTTGCACTGTTTTTTTATAATTAAGTATCAAAGAGTTTAAAAAATTGTTTTCTATCTAACGTAGCTCTTAAATGAATATAAAACTTGTAAAGAATAGTCAAGTCTCTGTAAAAAGCAGCTTAAACTTTCTAACATTATTCCAGTGACCTTGTTACGCAACATGAGATAAAAAGTTAAGGCTAATTCAGTTTTTAAAGCTCTATTGACTTAAAGCTAAAGATTTGTTTTTGATTTCCTAATCTGAATATATTCTCCAAAGTTACCTGAAAACTGCTGAATTGTTTATTTGCTAGTGTAAATACAATTTATAATAAAAAAGATATTTTTGAACCAATAATACAAGCGGGGAAGTTGAAGACAGTGTGCATTTTTAAATTTAGTGATCATGCCTACTTTAAAATAAGATGGTATCACAAGGGCCACTTTGAAACAGAAAATAAGATTCCTATAATTTCATTATTGTAACATGATTTTAAAATTTGCAGATTCCCTCTTAATTGATGACCTTGTGCATCCATTTCTTAACCTAGTTGCTTGCCTGGTGAATATATTCTAGAGTCCTGCTTTAAAAAAAGCTTAACTGTATGTCATATTTTTATAGTGTTTATGTCCATTCTAGGATTAAAAATTCATCAATTTATTTAGTTCTTGGTCAAAGACTTGACAACAGTCTTTGTCAAAGAATTTAAAAATAGTGGTTCCTATGTAAAAGGGATTTTTTCTAGAAATTCTCCCCAGATTTTAAGTAGGTTGTATTTGTCTCTCTTCCAGTTCTGATTTTTTCCCTTTGCCGTGTAACTTGCCACACACATTTACATGTGTTTGTAAACTTACTACAGAAAATGGATGCAAAAGGATTCCAGCTAATAATTTTTAATTTCCTCCTTAACTTACCTACAATTTAGCATCCATAGTTTTTAAATGTCTAGAAGATAATGTTAATTGGCAAGGTTTAAATATTTGTGTTATAAAGATAATGTGTATCTTAGTGATCTGATTTCTTTCCCCACCTATACTTTTAAGAATCTTGAGACTATGGGTCTGGATTGGATTTAAGTGTTCATATCACATAATACATATTCATGACTGGTTGTTCTTATCTGGCAAGAGTATAATGTTTCTCTGCTATGTCAGGAACTTTTGTCTTTATCTCTTTCAAAGTGAGAAAGAAGCACAAATATTTATTTTCTGAATAAAAATTATACATGAAAGCAATTGATAAACTGAAATTCTGAAAGATGGAAGAGGATGAAGACATTTTGATTTAGGTCTCTCACCTCTTCATATTTCATGATCATACCATTTTCGTTCCCTTTATTTAGGAGAACCCTCAAAGCAATAAAAAAGAAGAACTGGAAAGTCTAGACAATCCTTGTGACCAGAGGCAAGACTTGCCCAGTGAACAGAATAAAGGTGCTTTGGATAGCTCTCAGTGTTCGCCCTCCCCTGCCTCCCAGGAAGACCTTGAATCAGAGATTTCAGAAGATTCTGATCAGGAAGTGGACATTGAGGGTGATAAAGGTTATTTTAATGCTGGATGATAACCACTGACATTGGCATGCTCGGAAAACTGGACTTGGAAATAACATTTGCTCCAGAAAAATCTCCATAGATAAGCTGGAAAACTATATGAAAACAGGAATCAATGTTCTGGTATTCTTGAAACCTAAAATATTTGGTTCACTGGCTATATAACAAATTCACAGTGAAACCTTAATTTTGCCTTAAGAAATGGTTAATGTACTGATTTTAGGTTCTCTGATAAAGTGACTCTACACTGATTAAATGCACCTCCAAGACAATTTTTATTTATAAAAAATAATTGTGAGCCTTCGTTAAATTTTAAGTTATAACTTTAAAGATTTTAAAAGAATTTTCTTGAATGACTTATCCATTATCTGTTGATATCTCACTTAAAGGAAATCAAAGAAGCCCACAGAGCTGTGCCTTGAAAAGGGGGCTGAAATTCAGGCAGCCTTGGGCTATTAAAGGAAACATTCTTTACTTTTTTATGTCTTACTTATATTGCTGCCTTAAATCCAAAACCATTTCAGAACTCTTGGGGGTGTATGTGTTCTTGTCAGCTATAGTTGACAATAAATGCTTGTTTTGTACTATGACTTAGTACCTACCTGACCCAGGTGTTAAGGGTATATATAGTACAGTCCGATTCAAGCAGAGCAACTGACTCCTTGGTGACTAAAATTAATCACAGGCAAACAAGTAGGTTAATTCCATGTAAGTAGATGTAGATATTGTGTTTTATATCAGTGTTTATAATGTGTGTATATATAATTGCTCACTGTAAAAAAAAAATGGCCAAAATGATGCGTTGTTTTTTTTTAAAAACAGTATCTTGTCTATAAAATAAATCCGTCGGTGGGACGACTGACCTCGTCGGACCCCTCTCTCATTCTTTGATTAAAACACACTTTTCTGAGAGCTCCTGTGATGCCTGGTTCGGTGCCGGGCGCTGGGGCCGGGTGGGCGCTGGAGCCGGGGCTCTTGCTGCTGGTAGCGCCCCGGGAGCGCAGTCCAGGGCCGTGGGCGGACGGTGGGCGCCTGGAAGTGGATTTCAGCTTCTCCCCGAGTGTGTATGGAGTGGGGCGCTGGGTGTGCGTGTATGCGGGGCGGTCGGGAGGCCCCAGTCGCCCACCGCGATCCGGGCAGGCCCAGACCCTGAGCCCCGCAGGCAGCGAGAGGAGTCGATGCCGAGGTCGGCGGTGCTGCAGAGCGCGGCGGCCGTCAGAGCCCCATCGATTCGCCTCTGCTCACCCGGCCGGCCCGGGCCACTGTCCTTGACCGGCGTGAGTCAACACTGCGTCATTCCTTGGCGGCTGAGCCCGGGGTGGAGGGGTGCGCTGACTGGGAAGAGGACCCTGGCCGGGAGAAGTGGGGGGTAGGTCGTTTGCACCAAGGCAGCTGTCTTCACGCTTAAGAAGCTTCAGAATCACCTGCAGGGTTTGTTGAAAGTCACCGCAGGCCCCCAATCCCTAGCGAATCTTATTTGGCAGGTCAGGGAAGGGAACAGAAATTTGCACTTCTAACAAGTGCCAAAGTAATGCCAAAGCTGCTGGTCGGGGGACCAGCGTTGAGAACCGTTGTTAAAGGATGCTGTCTGTGTGGAAGAGGCTGGTGGGACCAGCCTTCACTTGTCCCTTGTTGGCTTCCGGTGGATTTGTTCTCAAAACCTGAATATGAGAGAGCGGGAAAGCAGGGCCTTCAGGCTGGTGAGAGCCGGTTTGATGACCCACTGGAGTGTGCTGGGTAGAGCAGGGAGTGTTGTGATGTAAGGAGGAGGGGAGTGCTGAGGTCATGAGGGTTGTGGGGCTAAGGGGAAAGGTGGGCTGAGATTTTTGACTGGCCCAGGTTTTAGCTAGCATTTGCTTGCTTGCTGAGTCACTCCAACGTTGTAGGAAAACAATGAGGAACACCTGTGGAGGGAGAATCTGGAAGAGCTCTAGTTTTAGCCTTGGCCTCCATGAAAGCCTCCAGTTGTTGTGGAACTGGGTGCCTCTTGTCCAAGGGCCCATAAAGCAATGATTTTGCCGTTGGCCAGGCTGACCAGAGCTGTAGCTCTCCAAACCTTGGTATTCAGATGAAGAGGGAGTAAAAAATTCATAATTCTTAAGGAACCATGGTTCTTAAGGAGTTGTCATATCTTGCCTTCTTAGATTCTAGGAAGATCTTTAGATGTGATTTTATGTTTTTGAGAAAATTAGTATTGGGTCCTTATAGAGGCACATAAGCCTGGAAGTTTAAAGATTTGAGTTGATATTTTAGCTCTTGGCCTCAATTCTCTCATCTGTACAGTGAAGACGGTCTAGTTGATTTATATAATTCCTTTCAGTGCCCCGTTTTCCAACTCAGTTCAAGTTCTTTATTGTTTTCTTACTCCTATATGTCTCCTCAATGTTGGAGCCCAAAGTAGAAATCTAGTTGGAGGGTCTCCCCATCAGAGGCAGGTTTGAGTTCCCTGACTCTGCCTGATAGGTTACATCAAGGATTCAAAAGTCATAATTAGTCTTATATGAAAATGGGATTGTCTGTATCAGTTTTGGAGAATGGGAGGCTTATGGCCCTAATAGTGAAATAAAGCAATCCTGAAATCTCTCTGTGTGTCTCTCCTGCAGATAACCTCTGGTTAATGTTTATTCTTGTAAATACCTGTATCATGTTTATCAAGCAGAGACATAGAGACTTATAAATTGATTGATGCTATAAAAATTAAGGAGTGAAATCTTATTTTGAAACAGACATTTCCCTGAAACCAGACCATTTTCCAGTTTAAACCTATCCCTAACTCTTCAAGTTACTCATCTTCTGAATCTAAACATGTCCTTAAGAATCAAGTACATGTTAACTGGAGGAAGTACAGTAGTCTTAGGACCTAGGTTGGCATTAACTGTTTTCTAAAGTGTCCCAGTACAGACTGCCAGTGAATATTTACAAATTCTTCCTACAATCCAGGCATTTTTCATTTGTTTGTCTTCTGGCTATTTCATGTTGAAGCAGCATGTATGACCTTTACAGCACAACTCTTGTCTTGTTTTTAACTCTTTTTATCAGGAGATTCAACTTGAAAATGGTTATCATTTAGCAGAAAGACAAACAGAAAAGCACATTTTTGTAAGCAAAACGTTAATGATTGGAAGAATTGCCCTAATTTCACCATGACAGTGTGTGATTAATCCCCTAGGTCGTGTACTTATACTTTAAGTTATTCAGTTCGTTGGTCTTTGATATTCAGAACCCTTTCTAACTTAATAGGATATTGATTTTGTTGGATGATGTACTTTGACTCTTTAAACAACATCACTTTTAGGGATGACTAGCCTGCTGTGTAGTAGTTTATTTAGAGAACTATTGCATAAGGTTTCTTTTTCTAACTTTTTATGGTTTTCTCAGGGTGAAAGCTGATAAGACATCTTGTGGGAAAAGAGGAAACCATCTCTGATAGTGAAAGTACCTGTTCTCTTTCAACATTTCTGACAACCCCCCCCCTTATTTTTCGATATTTTCATTACCTTGAGTATTCATGCTAGTTAATCAGGACAGAGCAGAGATTTAAGAAAATGTATTTGGACTTAGGGGAAATGTATGTTGCTGGAAATAGACCACAACTGCCAGAATTCTCATTCCAGTTCTACTACCTTGTGGAAGATGATGGAACACAAAACCTTACTCTTTTCACTTCTTTAGTCTCATAACCAATGATCTTTTACATCTGTGATTGGAGGTGACATTTATGTGACTACTGAAAATATGGGCCAGAATGTGGAAAAGCACACAATTACCAAGGACACTTCTAAATAGTTTGGATTTTGACATCTCATAATAGAAGTAATCAGTTATTGTACTAACTATACTTTTCATTCCTTAGGGGTTCATGAAATGCTAGCTTGACTCTGGTCAAGCTAATTTTGTCCCTTGCTACTTTTTTCTTTTTTGGCATTGTTGAAATATCTGAGATCCAAGGACTACAGAACAGGCGTGATTCCTCCAGATGTGGCTATGGGGAAAACCCCATCTCAGGAACTGATGTGGTGCTGGATGAAAGCAGGGCTGGAAGTGAGGCACACCGAATCCTCTACAACTCCCTTTCAGGTTGGGGACCTTGGGAAACACAAATTCTCAGTTTCAGTTCCTAGAGAGGTGGGCGGCTCAACGAAGAGGCATCAATACCCTGTGCCCAGTGGCACCAAATATTAGCCAGAAAGGCTAGAAAGCCCTTCTTTTAAGGCAGCCCTTTGACTCGCAGTTGCAGGCGGGAAATCTCCTCAGTCGGATGTACACAAATCTCTCCAGACAATAGAGAAGGCTGCGGGGAGGAGACCTTGGAGCTGGCAAAGGCATTTCCTGTCTGCTGAGGATCTTGACTTTGGAGCATCCGGCAGTCGCAGCGAGGTTTTCGAGGCGGCTCAACACTTTCCTGTGTAGTTACTTTAAAAAACAGTGGCAGCCAGTTTCAAGTGATTTTCCAGGTGAAAGCTAGTGAGACTACTCTCACTTAATTTTTTTTTTGAAGCATATTTTCTAACGATTAGAATTGATTCTAATTTGGAAGAGGAGTTTGGCATCATAGAAAATCTTAAATATGCAAAAATCTCCTCATTCTACAAAGACCACTACAGGGAAATATTAACAGGATCCTGATCCTGCTCCCCTCCCATTCATAGATACTGGCAGGGGGAGAAATGCCTATTGAATTTGTCTCCATTAAATTTGTTTATATTTTCTTGTGGTTTCATCATGCCCTTCATCTTCCCTTGCTGCTCCACTTCTTTCCTTTTCTGCCCCTCACTCCCTGCCCCCAAATCTCAGAATTTCTCTTCCTCATTTAGTTTATTAACTTTTAAGAATAGAAAGTGACTAATTTCAGTTCTTTAGACACAATTAGAACTTCGATTTTCTTCAAATATATAGAAATTTTCAGTTTTCTCTTGGCAATCTTAAGTTTGAGGGGGCTACTGCTGGAGTCCTAAAACACACATCAGCCCTTCAAAGGGCCTTGCCTGAGTTTAGCAATTTCTTTTTAGACAGGATAAGTAGTAATAGTGATGATGACAGAAGGGTACTAATACTTTCTAGGGGTCAAGCACTTACTAGCACTGGATGGAGTGCAGCAGACAGATGCTGCAGTAAGGTGTAGGCACTCGACACCTGGCTCAAGCCATCCAGTGCCTCCTAACACAGAGAACAGGATATTCTGTTCCAGGGAGAGGGTGAGCATATTCACTGAAGAGGGTGAGCATATTCATTGAAGAGGAGGTGAAAGAGGCAAGGAATTAGTATGACTAAAGTGTTCAAAGATTTTGGGATTCTAGAGTTTGGAACAGGATTTGAGCGTTGGTATCTTCTTCCTCCCGTCACCCAGATCTCTTTGCTTTTTTGTTTGCTTTTCTATGTTTGGAAGTCTCATTCCCCAGGGAGTTTCATGGCAGTTTCTGTCCACCCTTAGGCTGGGCCCTCCCTACCCATCTATTTAAAATCACAACTCCCTCTTCTCTATTCCCTCCCACGGTATATTTTTCTCTATTTCATTTATTACAATTTGATATATTTTGTCATTAATCATTTATCTCTTCTCATTGAAATGTTAATTCCGTGAAGATAGGGTTTTTTTTTTTTAAAGATTTATTTATTTATGCACACAAGAACTGGGGTACAGCCCAGAGGTGTGGGGTGTGGGGGTGTTGGGTGAGAGGATTCACTGGAGACAGAGTGGGGAACAGATCAGGTGGATTGACTGAAATACACTGATGAGGGGAGTAGCAAGCAAGTCAGGAGAGGTCTGCTGTGCCTTGTAGGTCACCTCCTTGGCCGGGGATCCAATGGATAGCTTCATAGTGCTGAGACTTAACCAGGGAGGCCTGGGATTTTTCTGTTTTGTCTGCTGTTATATATTTCTAGTCTGACACATAGTAGGTGCTTGAGAAATAGGTGTTAAATTATGAATGTACATATATATTGAGCACTGACTATGTATTAAACAGTAAATGTCCTTCATATCCTTCATGTCATTTAATCCTTACAAAATCTTATAAGGTGGTATTGTATTTCTTCCTTGTCTGATTCATTGATGTGTGTTCCACAGATAGTAGTACAATGGCGTAATATGGAATCCAGCACTGTGTTTGGTGAGCAATGTGCTTGCAATGTATTTTGTACTACAGAGTGAAAGCGAAAACCATGTTCCCCCCAACATAGAGGAGAAACATTTCCCTCCCTCCCCAAGCCTTGAACTCATTATATTTCTACTTCCTTGGTCACCAAAAACACGGCTTCCCTGGATGGTTCCGGAAGTACAGCAGAAAACATGGCTTGGCATGAGTGAGGAGAGGGTATGTTTAGATCTGCATAAGCACTAAAAAAGGATGTTTCCCCCTCCCCCCTTTTACCCACATGAATTTTAAGAGGAAGTGCTTCTGTGGGTTTATATTGGCTATCTTGCCCTTTAGACTTGGCAATTTCTTTCAATTTCCAATTTACACTTCTCAATTTCAATCAAGAATTTTGTTTAAAATATACCTAGTCTACTGAAGAAAAAAAAAAAGAACAAAAACCAAAAAACCAAAACCAATCACCATTTGTGGTAGCCTGTTACTGCTGTTTAGCAAATGGACACAGGAAACCCAAATGTTTTAAACTGATTTTTAAAAGTATTTCATGAATTGCAAAGAAACAGATGTAGAAGGAACATAAAACGTGTTTGCCTCACACCCTGATTCAAAGTTTTAGCTTTCCTTAGCTGCTTATGGAATCTGTATTACTACAAACTTTCCATTAATTGTAAATTAGACTAGACTAATTCAATAAATGTCTAAAAAATGGTTCCTGAGTGCAGGTTCAGATGTCCAGAGGAAGTGGTTTCTTAGACACCTGCCTCCCATATATTGACTTGATGGTATGTAGGTGGAAGGCTGTGAGATTGCTATGATGATGTATGGTGCTGTTGATTAGTTAATTGAAGGTAAAATTTTTAGCTTCACCAAGCAATTACTTGATCTCATTTAGGTCTTCAAAATCACCCAAATACCATTTTGCCTGAAGCAGATGCCTCTTGTTTCGATGTTTTCTCAGGCATTAAGAAAAACACAATGCTAATGGTAACCAAGGAATTTAAACTTGCAATATTTGGAATATATTGTTCTGAAACTTAGCCATTATTCAGTATTTCCATCCTGTGTGAGCATGGGACACTCACTAAACTATGTTTACATTTGTACAGTGTTTTACTTTTCAAGTAGTTTTTTTAAAGCTTTGTTTACAAAATATGTACTTTCAAACAAATGAAATTGTTTTTAAAGTATACAATTGTCAACTTTAATTTTTTTAGAAGATTTATTTTGTTTATGCATACACAACTGGTGTCTAGGCCAGAGGTATTGGTGGTGAGAGGATTCACCAGAGACAGAGTGGGGAGCAGAGCAGATCTACTGAAATACACTGCTGAGGGGAACAGTGAGCGAGATAGGAGAGGTCTGCTGTGCCATGTGGGTTAGCTCCCTGGCTGAGGATCCAACTCATGAACTCAAGCTCATGTTGCAGTGGCTTCATTGTGCTGAGACATAACCCCTTGCGCCACCAGGAAGGCTCTCAACTTTAATTTTTAATGAATCTTTTTATTGAAGTATAACTTACTCATAGATATATGGCTCAACAGTGAATATGCCATGTAACTGGAGTCCATACAATGAAATGGAACCACTGTATTCCTAGAAACTCCCTTTATGTCCGTTCTGGGTCATTGTGCCCCCTTCTCAAAGGAAACCTCTATCCTGATTCAAGATAGTACAGATTTATTTGCTGATTTGTGAAATTTATGATAGAGTCATATGATTTGTACTCTTTTGTCTCTGATGTCTTTAGTTTTACTTTTCTATTGGTAAAATCCATCCATGTTACTATATGATGTTGTTGGATCATTGCTACTGGTAGGTAGTAATCCATTGTATGAATTTTCATGCTACATTAAACAGTCCGTCTAAACATAAACTGTACTGCAAAATTTACAAACTTCAAAAACAATGTAATGATTCCACCTCTGGCAAGTTCTATGCTGGCCAGCTTTTCTTTTTGCCTCCTCCTCTGACAAGCTATTCATTTCTTCCCCCTACCCTTTTCTTTCTTTTTCTTTTTTTTTTTCTTTTTTTTTTTTTCTTTTTTATTTTTTTTTATTTTATAAATTTTATTGTTATATTCCCCATACAATTGCAGCCCCCCATTCTGACCCCAATCCCTCCCCTCCCGCCCCCGCCCCCCTAAAAGTGTCTCTGGTTCATAGTTTTTTGTTGATTTTGATTTTCACTTTCTTATAGTTATTCATTTTCCTGGTCCCTTATTTAAGTTTTCTAGATTCCTGCTATGAGTGAGACCATCCGGTATTTTTCTTTTTCTTTTTGGCTTATTTCACTGAGCATGATCCCTTCCAGCGCCATCCATGTTGCAGCAAATTGCATGTGTTTATCTTTTTTGAATGCTGAGTAATATTCCATGGTATATATGTACCTTCTTTCTTTTTCTTTAAAGATTTTGCCAAAAAAAATTCTTTAAGCTTTACTTGAGGAGGCTCAGATTAGATCAGCAAAATGACTCTTTAAAAGCAAGAAAATTATAATCCTTTTGAAGTGAAACTGTGACTTGAAACTGTCACAAATCTCTTTTACTATTAGATAAGAGTAATTTTAATTTGACTTTTTTCTGTTTTTATTATTAGAATTATGACAGTCTATTTTCTACCATCTGCCTTGTTCATTAGAGTTATTTCAGCTATGTAAGGATTAAATAGGCTTCATTGGATTGCACTGGGACCTGATCCTTTTTATCTGTCTATCTAAAATCATGGTAATATTTTTTTTGGTCATGAAAGTCATACATTCTCAATGTACAATGTTTGAAAAATAAAATGTGTAGAAGAAAATAGCTATCATCCATAATCCAGTCATTTAGCAATGAAACTACGAAAACCTTAGGTTTTTTTTTTTTTTTTAATATAAAACATATAAAAGGGCCTCCCTGGTGGTGCAAGGGGTTAAGCACAGCACTGTGAAGTTATCTGCAGCCTCTGCAGAATGAGTTTGATTTGATCCCTAGCCAGGGAGCTGACCCACATGGTGCAGCAGACCTCTCCTGTCTTGCCCACTGCTCCCCCTCAGCAGTGTATTCCAGTCGATCTGCCTGTTCTGCTCACCACTCTCTCTGGTAAATCCTTTCACCTTCCCGCACCTCTGGCCTGTATCCCAGTACTTCTATGAATAAATAAATAAATCTTTAAAAATAAACATATAGAGCTTTGGCTATTCGGGGTTTTTTGTGATTCCATATGAATTTCATCAATAATTGTTCTATTTCTTTGAAGAATGACATTGAAATTTTGATTGGAATAGCATTGAATCTGTAGATTGCTTTTGGTAGGATGGCCATTTTAATAATGTTTATTCTTCCAATCCATGAGCAGGGGATGTCTTTCCATTTCTTTGTGTCTTCTTCTATTTCTTTTAACAGTGTTTTATAGTTTTCTTTGTATAGGTCCTTTACCTCTTTTGTTAGATTTATTCCCAAATATTTGATTTTTTTTGTTTCCATAATAAAAGGGATGGTTTTTTTGATTTCTTCTTCTTCAGATTTATTGTTTGTGTATAGGAAGGCTACTGACTTTTGCGTGTTGATTTTGTATCCTGCCACTTTACCAAAACTGGGTCTCTACATGCAAAAGAATGAAGCTTGACCACTACCTCACACCATACACAAAAATCAACTCAAAATGGATTAAAGAACTAGACATAAGACCTGAAACCATAAAATACATAGAAGGAAATATAGGCGAAACACTACGGGACTTGCACATCAAAGACATCTTTACAGACACATCACCCAAAGCAGTGATAGTGAAGGCAAAGAGCAACAGCTGGGACTACATCAAATTAAAGAGCTTCTGCACAGCAAAAGAGACAATAACCAAAACAAAGAGAAACCCCACCAACTGGGAGAACATTTTTGCACCCAACACTAATGATAAAGGACTGATCACAAAAATCTGCAAAGAGCTGATGAGACTCAACAAAAACAAAGAAAATAATCCAGTCAAAAAATGGGCAGAAGAGCTAAAAAGAAACTTCTCTGAAGAGGAAATGCAAATGGCCAACAGACATATGAAAAAATGTTCAACATCACTTGTAATCAGGGAAATGCAAATCAAAACTACCATGAGATAACATCTCACACCAGTGAAAATAGCACATATTAAAAAAACTAGCAACAACAAATGTTGGCGAGGGTGTGGAGAAAAAGGAACTCTTCTGCACTGTTGGTGGGAGTGCAAACTGGTCCAACCACTATGGAGAGCTGTGTGGAGATTTCTGGACCTACTAAACATAGAGCTTCCATATGATCCAGCAATTCCACTCCTAGGTATTTACCCAAAGGACACAGAAACATCAATTCCAAAGAACACCTGCACCCCTATGTTTATAGCAGCACTATTTACAATAGCTAAGCTTTGGAAACAGCCCAAATGCCCAAAAATAGATGAATGGATCAAGAAGATGTGGTACATATATACCATGGAATATTACTCAGCATTCAAAAAAGATAAACACATGCAATTTGCAGCAACATGGATGGCGCTGGAAGGGATCATGCTCAGCGAAATAAGCCAAAAAGAAAAAGAAAAATACCGGATGGTCTCACTCATAGCAGGAATCTAGAAAACTTAAATAAGGGACCAGGAAAATGAATATAAGAAAGTGAAAATCAAAATCAACAAAAAACTATGAACCAGAGACACTTTTTGGGGGGTGGGGGGCGGGAGGGGAGGGATTGGGGTCAGAATGGGGGGTTTGCAATTGTATGGGGGAATATAAAAGTAAAATTTATTATTTAAATTAAAAAAAATAAAACAACAACAAAAAAATAAACATATAATACATTTAACCATCAGAGGCAATCTCCTCATATTTTCCTTGGGGATCTTCCCGATATGGTCTGTTCGCATTTACCAGAACATTAGTATCTCCTCCTTTTTTGCCTCAATACAAGTCACAATGTATGATACATTCTTTTCTATACCTTGCTTTTTTTCATTTTGCAATAGATCTTGAAGACTGTCCCATATCAATATAAATAGAGCTTTTTCTTTCTCTTTTTCTTTTCTTTTGGCTGGTTAAGTTGAAGTACATAATCCTAACCGAATTTGATCTACACTTAGGTTGTTTGTAGCCTTTTGTTATTATAAAAAATGCTACAATAAATACAAGAAATGACAATAAATTTCATTTTTGCTCTACCTTATGTAGAATAAATTCCTTGAAATGGAATTTCTGGGTACAGTTTTAATTCAACTTTATTTTCATCTTGCCAATTCTATGTTTTATCATAATTGATATTATACTCCACATGCAATTTTGTTTCTTGTGTTTAAAACATTTAAGGAATATTTTATGTAAGTATAAATAGTTTCTGTTACAAATATTTTAATGATTGCATAATGTATCCTTATTGAGTGATGTCACAACAGATCTGTTCACATCAGATTCTACCATATCTGGGATTTCCTATTAATCACTCTTGCACCACAATTGAAAGGATTGTCAAAACATACAATCCTTTCATTAAGGAGTGTGAAACTTAGGAAGCTTTATGTGTCTCATTGATAGAATCATGTGACATGGAGGAAATGGTGCCCAGTCCTTTAGTCCATTCACATTTTAAATTATACTGCCTCAGTATTATATTAGACAAACTCTACACGACAAGAAAGCTAATAGTTAACTGAAGACTCACATTTTTTCCTTGTTTCTCAAATCTTTATTGAAGTTCTCAGTTAAAAAGAGAGAAGAGTGAGGGGCCTCCCTGGTGGCGGAAGGGGTTGTCTCAGCACTATGAAGCTATCTGCAGCCACTGCAGCACAAGTTTGATACTGGCCAGGGAGCTAACCCACATGGTGCAGCAGACCTTTCCTGTCTTGCCTACTGCTCCCCTCAGCAGTGTATTTCAGTAGATCCACCTGTTCTGCTCCCCCACCTGTCCTCTCATCCCCCACACCTCTGGCCTATACCCCAGTTCTTGTATGCATAAATAAATAAATCTTTTAAAAAATATATAGTTGTGGGGCTCCCCTGGTGGCGCAAGTGGTTAAGTCTCAGCACTATCAAGATATTGCCACTGCAACATGAGTTTGATCCCTGGCTAGGGAGCTAACCCACATGGCACAGCAGACCTCTCCTGTATGCCCACTGCTCCCTCAGCAGTGTATTTCAGTAGATCTGCCTGTTCTGCTCCCCACTCTGTCTCTGGTAAATACTCTCAACCCCCCCACCCCTGCACCTCTGACCTGTACCCCAGTTCTTGTATGCATAAATGAATAAAATAAGTCTTTAAAAAAATTATAGGTGTGCTGGTGGGTGTCAAGTAATATTTCAATGTGGTTTTGATTTGCATGTCTCTAATGACTAGTGGTGTTGAACATCTTTTCATGTGCTTATTTGCAATGTATGTATTTTCTTTAGAGAGATATATATTTAAGTCTTTTGCCTATTCTTAAGTTGGGTTGTTTGACTTTTTATTGTTGAATTATAAGAGGCCTTTACATATTCTGACTAAACTAATTATAAAATTTAGTAGATCCTTATCAGATATATATTTTGCAGACATTTTAACCCATTTTGAAGGACATCTTTTTACTTTTTTGATAATGTTCTTGTGCATGCAGAATTTTTAAATTTTGATAAGTTCAATCTTTTTTCTTTTGTTGCTCATGCTTTTGATTTCATAGCTTTGAATTTATTGCCAAATCCATGATCATAAAGATTTACCCCTATATTTTCTTCTAAGTGTTTTATGAGTTTAGCTCTTATATTTTGGTTGTTGATCCATTTGGGTTAATTTTTACAGCAGATAACCAGTTGTGTCAGCATCACTTGTTGAAGAGATTTCTATTTTCCCATTGCATGGTCTTGGCAACCTGTTGAAAATCAATTGGTCATAGATGTGTGGGTTCATTTCTGGATTCTCAATACTTTTTCATTCGTGTAATGTCTATCCTTATGTGGTACCTCACTGTTTTTGTTACTGTAATATTGTAGTAAGTTTTGAAATTCGGAAGTTTGAATATCCCAACTTTATTCTTCTTTTTCAAGGTTATTTTTTGGATTTATTATATACCAGATACTACTATAAACTTTAGCATATATTATGTTATGTGATTCATGTGACAACTCAGTAATGTGGGTATTAATATTCATATTTTACTAGGTAAGTGATCTGGCAAGGTTACAGATCTGGTCATAAAACTAGAATTAAAATTAAGATTATCTAACTCTATATTATCTAACTATCTAATTCTTTCTTAAGAATTACATACACTTCTGTCAAAAACGAAGGCTCACTGGAATTTAATAACATTGCTTTCTTTAGGTAATAGGTTAAAAATCTGTTTGTACTAGAGAAAATTTCTCATTTGGTGAGGCTGACCTGGTAATAGATATACTCAAACTCATTTTTCCTTCTACATTTAGTAGTTAATTTTTCTAAGGGTTGTGACTGCTCAGTTTTGCATCCTTGTCTGTCTTCCTCTTTTTGTGATCTTATTTTTTAGATGGATGTTTAGAGGTTATTTTCTACTTTGAAAAAATTATACAAATTTGACTTTTCATCACAACAGCTTTAAAGTGATTCCTGTCAAAGGCTTCCACATTATCAATACTGTGAGCTCCTATCTGTCACTTTCACTGGACAGATTACTGAGGATGGTTGATACTCAATAATGTGTTAGGAACTAAATTGTTGTTGAAAGAAATTTCAAGCTATGTATATGTATATCAGCAAATATACTTATGAAGATTTTGCTGTCATAAGTGTACATGACATTAAAAGTAAAATATAGTATATGTATCAGTCAATTTCTGTATTTGATGTAGTATTTATTTATGCATATAGTTATAATTTACATTCTTTGCTATAAACTTCTATGAGTTTTGACAAATGCATAGAGTTGTAAATTACTATCACTCTCAGGATAGGGAACATCATCCCAAGGAATTCCCTCCTACTGACTCTTTATGGTCAACCCCTCTTTACACCTGCAATCTCTGATAATCACAAATTTATTATCTTTCCCTATAGTTTCATCTTTTCCAGAATGTCATATAAGTAGAATCAAATGTATAGCCTTTCAAATATGGTTTTGTTCACTTAACACAGTGTGTTTGAGATTCCACTGTGTTCTTTTTTTTTAAGATTTGTCTATTTGTGCACACAAGAGCTGGGGTGCAGGCCAGAGATGTGGGGGGTGAGAGGATCTATCAGAGACAGAGTGGGGAAAAGAACAGGCAGACTGACTGAAATACACTACTGAGGGGTGCAGCTGGTGAGTCAGGAGAGGTCTGCTGCGCCATGTGGGTTTCTCCCTGGCCGGGGATCAAACTCATGCTGCAGAGACTGCAGATCGCTTGATAGTGTAGTGCTTAACCCCCTGCACCACCAGGGAGGCCCTGTGTTCTGTCATTGCTGAGTACCATCTACTAGGATGGCTGTACCAGTTTGTTTGTTTTTAATCCATTCACTACTTGAAGGACTTTGGATTGTTTGCAGTTTGGGGCAATTATTACAAATAAGCGTCTCTAAACAAGTTTTTGTGTGAATATAGGTTTTCATTTATTTTAGGTAGATGTATAGGAATTTGACCCCAGATTGCATCATAAATGTAGATTTAACTTAATGAGAAACTACCAAACTGTTTTTCAGTTTCCTAGAGCTGCTGTAACAAATTACCGCAGATGTGATGGTTAAAAACAATGGAATTGTATTCTCTCATAGTTAGGGAGGCTAGAAGTCCAAAATTAAAGTGTCAGGGCCATGCTCCCTTTGGAAGTCCTAGGGAGGAATCCTTCTTTGTTTCTTCCTAGTTTTGATAGTTTCTGGAATCATTGGGTTTCTTGACAATCATTGGCATTCCTTGGCTTGCAGCTGTGTCACTCCAGCATTCTCTCATGAGTCTCTCTGTGTCCTCGCCTCTTTTTTAAAGGACACCAATCACTGGCTAAGGCCCACCTGAATAAATTGTGACTTTATCTTAACTAAATTATATCTGTGAAGACTCTAGTTCCAAGTAAGGTGACATTTTGAAGTTCAGCGTGGACAAGAGTTTGCTTTTATTTTGGCGGGGTGGGGGTAGGGGGATACTTATTCTATCCACTAGAGTGGCTGTATCATGTAGCAATCCCACCTGCAGTATGTGAGAATTTTAGTTGTTCCCAATCCTTGCCAGCACTTTTTAATTGCCAGATTTTTTTTTTTGTCTTTTAAAAGCCAATCTAATAGGTATGTAGTAGTTTCTCATTTTGGTTTGGATATGCATTCTGTAATGACTAATAATATTCAGCATCTTTTTCATGTATGGCTTTTCCATTCATATATCTTCTTTGGTGAAGTGTCTGTTCAAATCTTTACTCCATTTCAATTTTTTTTTTAAGATTTATTTATTTATGCATACAAGAGCTGGGGTACAGGCCAGAGATATAGGGGGTGAAAGGATTCACCAGAGACAGATTGGGGAACAGAACAGGCAGAAGGACCAAAGTACACTGCTGAGGAGAGCAGTGGACAAGACAGGAGAGGTCTGCCGCACCATGTGGGAATCTCCCTGGACGACCAGGAATGGAACTGGTGGTGCAGAGGCTGCGGACAGCTTCACAGCACTGTGCTCAACCCGCTGCACCACCAGGGAGGCCCTCAAATTTTTGTTTTTATTGAATCTTTAAAGTTCCTTTTTGTTCTGGCTGTAACTCCTTTCTTGGACATGTGCTTTTCAAATATTTTCTCCCAATCTGTGACTTATCTTTTCATTCTCTTAAGACTCTTAATTTTTTATGAAGTTCAATTTATCAATTTTTCTTTTATGGGTTATGCTTTAAATGTATCTAAGAACTCTGCCTAACTTAAGGTCACAATTTTTTTTTTAAAGATTTATTTCATTTATACAAGAGCCGGGGTATAGGCCAGATGAGTGGAAGGGTGAGAAGATTCACCAGAGACAGAGTGGGGAACAGAACAAGCAGACTGATGAAATACACTGCTGAGGGGAGCAGTGGGCGAGACAGGAGAGGTCACCATGTGGGTTGCTCTGAGGCCGGCGGGGATTGAACTGGCATTGCAGAGGCTCCTGACAGCTTCACAGCGCTGGGCTCAACCACCTGCAGTTACAACCTGTGCCACCAGGGAGGCCCACAAAATTTTTCTTTTTATGTCATTTTGAGGTTGGTCAAATAGAAAGTTGATTTGAGAGAAATGCTTGGGTTCAGTCAATATTGTAAAGAGATTTATTTTGTTAAATTATCTCAGGGTTTGTGTATGCATTCTGTAATGACTAATAATATTACACAGAGAGGCTTCCATTTCAGGCAGGGTCTCTCTTCATGATTAGCAACTCCAATCTTAGCAACTTTAGTAGATAGATAGAAGTTTCTCTTCCCTAATAATTATATCAAAAGTCCTGGGGCTTCCTATCATTGGCCTGCATTAATGAACAAGCAGTTATGTCTGAACTGATCACTATGGGGCAGCCTAACTAAAAGAAATTGTGAGCCAATTTGAACAGGCAGCCTAAATTATGGACTGGTGAGCCCTGCCCTAACAACTTGGTCCACCACACTGACCATGATAGACAAAAAGTTAGATCCCGACTAGTGATTATCTCCTGGAGGGAGAAAGCGGATAGCCCATGTGTGCTGTTGGAATGTAACTCTTCTGCACATGTCCTGGTATAGCCCACCAGAGACAGAGTGGAGAACAGAACAGGCAGGTTGACTGAAATACACTACTGAGGGGCGCAGCTGGTGAGTCAGGAGAGGTCTGCTGCGCCATGTGGGTTTCTCCCTGGCCGGGGATCAGACTCATGCTGCAGTGGCTGCAGATAGCTTCATAGGTTGTGTCTTAACCACTAGCACCACCAGAGAGGCCCAAATTAGGCAGATGTTTACAGTAAAAGGGGAAACAAATGATTGTCAGGTAAAGACAGCTAATTTTCATTTCATTTGGAAAGTGCTCTTTCTAACTTTTTGTGGACAGAATTTTATTCCCTTCCCAAATCTATGTGAAAGCCCAACCACTATGTGATGACACTTGGAGATGAGGCCTTTGGAGATAATTAGGTGTGGGTGAGGTCATGAATGTGAGGCCCTCTTAATGGGATCGCTCACCTTATAGATATCAGAGAGTGGATACAATGAGAAAGTGGCCATCTTCAAATAAAGAAGACAGCTCTTACAGAACCTGACCATGCTCACACACTGATCTCAGATTTTTAACGTTCAAAACTGTGAGAAAATAAATTTCACCCATCTACCGTATTTTGTTATGGCAGCCCTAGAAGACTAATACTCAACTGCCCGTTATCAGTTTCCAACAACTGCTGTAATCAAAGCAACAGCCCCCCTTTATTGATTGCTTTCCATGTTCCAGGCACTCTGCCAAGTATTCTTCATGATTGTAATTTTCCCAACAATTCTTTGGGAAAGAAACTATTACTCTCATCCTTACTTCACATAGGGAAACTAAGATTTGATGATTTTGAATAAAGCGTCCAAGGTCACATAGCTTCTAGCTTGTGGACCCTAGATGCCTTGCCAGGTCTTTCTGACTGCCCTCCCTACCCTAGTAGCCACTGAGATATCCTGTTATCTCTTCCCACTCTGCCAAGGAGGAGGTCCCGACTTGATCCTTTCTTTTCCTTGGATAAATTCACTGGGGCGGTTATTTTTTAGCATTTCAACCCTTCCCCCAGTGACAGAAAGCCTCTGCCACCTACTAAGTTCTGGGCCAGAGCACAGGCAGGTTTCCTGCCCTTTCCCCAAGCAAGTGAACTCTGCCTTGAATTGGTGGCAGATCTTGGGTCCATCAGCATCTAACCTGGCCAGCAGAAGCAGGCCTCTGTATCATATGGAGCTGAGTCCTGGGCACAAGTGTGTTTCTTGCCAGGCAGCCCTCATAGAGGGCTGGTAAATGAATCAGCTTCTCCAGGTGCTTCTGCTGTACCCTCAAACCTTGGCAGGTACCGCAGGTCTGTACCAGCTAGAGATAGCATGTCTCAGGCCTACTGTCCAGCTTCTAATCTTTCTCACCGGCACCAAGTGGAGGTCAGCGGAAAAGAGACAGCAAGGAGGTAGAGATCCCTCGTGTGTGGAGTGCTTGGGGGTTCTAAACCGTCTTACAGCTCACACTCAACTTTTAAGAATTTTACTTCCTACCAGATTTTGTGGTGATTACATTTTCTTCCCATTCCTTGCCTAAAGAGGAACTGTTGCTGTGTCTTTTTCTCCTCAGCCAGGTTCTGGCTGGTTATCCTTTGGAATTCAGTTTCCCTGGTTGCTTTACAACTCAGTTCTCTGATGGGTTCAGAAAACAATAGTTATGTAGATTATCCCTCTTTTTCTGGTTGTTAGTGAGGGTGCAACAGTCATCTGAGGCTTTCTACATCTTAAGCAGAAGTGAAACTTCCCAGTTTCAAACTTAGAAAAAATGTTTCTAAAGTGTTAGAAAAGTACTGGGCACAAAAAGTGTGAGTGTGGGGAAGAAAAGACCCTGGAGTCAAATAAGCTTGGAAATTAGGCATATTGGCATTGCTTGTACGCTTTTGGATAGTTATAGGCACATTAACATTTTAAAGGCTCAGAGAAGTCCTACAGAATAGAGAAATAAATTTAATTTTAAATTAAAGTTAAATTAGTTTAACTTTAAATTGGCATAACTATCTATGCCAGTTGTGCTTCAATAGAAAATAAGTGCTTTCTTCGTAATGGGGAACTTTTCATCTTACTGGTTTTGGTAGAGGCACAAATTCGGTTCTGTTTGAAAAATAATTTTTTTTTGCTTTGTAGTCTTTAGTCCCTTTTATTCTTTGGTTACTTCAGCTAAATTGTGGCCATGATTGATGGTTAAGGAAGTTAACAGGCTTTTCAGGAGGATACTAGCCTAATTACCCTGGAAATACCAACTATGAACCAAGAAGAATATCATGACTTAATTGTTCATTACACAAAAATGATATGAGCCACCATTTCTTCCCTATCTTCTCCCCCTAAAAAGGTATTTAACTAAACAATCAGGGACATTAACTATTCACAGCCTAGGCAAGTGTAGGCAAATAACCCCTGCAATAACTCATGGGCGGCCTCAGAGATGACTGGTTATGAATAAGCACATAGCACTTAGTCTGGTCCTCCTTCTGTGTTTGCTCATACATTTGCAATTTCACGCACAGTTTTAAATGCGAAGCATTAATCTGAAATGGGCACTGAAGCATCAATAAAGTCTACATTTTGTCCCTTTTAATGAAAATGCTAGATATAGATTTAATGCAAAACTAAACATTTGGCTCAATATGTTCTACTCCAGTAAATTAGCCAGTGTTTGTCATCTTTTTAAAATACTGGGAGTTTAATGCTTCATTTCACATGGTTTTGTTAGGGACAGATAGAAGGCTGATAAACAATCCATTTGTTCCATTACAGTAGCTCCTAGCCACACCACTGAAGCTAAGCCTCAGTGCTCATTTCCTTTACAAACCCTGTTGAGAGCTGAAGTGGCCCGCTTGAGAATATTTGACTGAAGCAGTCTTGACAAGAGGGCTTTCTCAGTAGAACACAGACTAGCTTTGTTGGACAGTGATCTCAAAGCAGTGGATGAATCCAGAAGGGATCGGAGCCAGTGAACCCCTACTGATGTTCATATGCATTCTCTCCATAGCAATTGCCACAGCCCCTAGAAGTCCCTGTAACTACTTCCATTTGGCCAGAGGTAGAAATCAGGGGTCAGATGAAACTGCACAGCTAGTAAGCGATGGAACCTGGGTTTGAGCCCACACATAATACACACTGCCTGGCAGCTAGGTACTGCCCTCTCTGTCTCTACTACTGCTGCATTATTTGTCATTCAAGGAGGTTACATATGCCACCTCCTCCAGGAAGTCATTACTGATTGCCTTGTTGTTGACTAGCTTTCTTAAGTGTTTTTATCACACTTTATCTGTGCCTCCAATGTAGCCCTTAGCACAGTCTTCCTTTTATTATATTAATTGAATGCCTATCTGACTTCCCATGAGAGGAAGGGCTATCTCTTAAATCACCTTTGTACTGACTACAGGACCTTCCCTATCAAATACACTTAATAAATGTTCACTGAAATCTTTATTAAAAAGATTGTTCTTAATATCTCATATCCTATTTTCAGAATTGTGAGGAACACTAGGTTAAGGGGACAGGACCTCCAGTAAGCCTGCCCGGTTTGAATCCCAGCTGGATGACTAGGAGAGTCATTTACCTTCTGAGTTCCATACTGTATGAAGTAGGGATAATAATAGCACCTACCTCAACAGGTTGCTGTGACAATTTAATTAGATAAGGCATGTATAGTGCTTGGGACAGACCTTGGTGCATAGAATAGCTCAGTGAACATTGGCTATTATTTTCCTGAAAACTTCAGAGATTTTATAGCATAGGCAAGAAACTACATGGCATTTCTCTACAGTTTTAAAATATGGAAATAGAGGGGACTGATTAAGTAATTGCTGAAATGACAAAGCTCAATAACCATTAATAATGAACCATCAGATCAAATTAGGGAAAGAGACGTGATTAAGTCCCAGGCCCAGGTATCGGCAAGCTCTGGACTCAACGTGTGTTGAAATCCGACAGTGTGTGCCTCAGGCCCTGGTGCAGGTATGAAATTTTTTGTAAGAAAGAAGTGTGGATAATATATTTAATGCTTTCTGAGAATGGCATACCAAACATTTGTCATATGACACGGGTGTCATATTTTCCAAATCTACCAAATCAGTATGTGCCAGAGAAAAAGAAGTGACAGACATTCAAAAAGTTCAGAGAACTGAGTTGGTAAACCTAAGGCCATTTAATCCCTTGTTCTGGATAACTTAGTGTATGTCTGTCAACATCTTTTTAAGCTGAATCTTCTCATAGATAAATACAGATAAAATACAGACACTTCCCCTCTGCTTCCTTCTCTGGGTCTCAGTTTCCCATCTGTCAAATGACCAAGAGGCCTTTCAGCCCTTTCCATGACTGACCTCCTGCGGCTCTGCCTTCTCTGGGAAGCTGTGAAGTCAGTTCAATAATATTGACCAAGTTTGGGGGACCCACGCTCTATAGAACACCAACTGACCAGAAGAGCTGATAGACCCATGGGGACAGAATCACCTCTCTCCCACCAGGAGGACAGCTGCCCACCAGGGGTTTCTCCTGAGTGACTCCTCAGCAAGGACAGGGTGGGGAAGCTGGCCATGGCAATGTTGTCCCTGCTCTCCTGGCCACCTGGCCTCTGCTTACATGTAACAACTCTCCTCTGGACAGCAGGCAAGTGGCAGGAGGGCGAAGATGTCTACATTTTCTTAGACAACCAGGTACGTCACAGGACCCTAGCCTCACCAACAGGACCCGGGCCTAGCAACCTCACTCTGGTGAAACTCCATGAGCAGCCCACTGTGGTGGGGAGAGGAGGCAGGAGGACTTACAGCCTAGACTCTTTGGCTCCAGCCAGCTGGAAAAGTCAACAGCATTAAACAGAGGTTCCCAAGCTCTGTGTGCACCAACAGCAGCTGGGGAGGTTGTTTTAAGACAGATTCACAGGCTCCAGTCTAAAAGGTACTGATTCAGTAAGTGCAAGGTGGGCTGAGCATCTCAGTTTACCACCCCCTCCCCTAGGCTGTTCTGTGCACAGCTGGGCAGACCTCACGAGAAGACAGAAGAGACTAGGGGAGCCTATGGGTGCCCCATCCCTGCCCCAGTGGGGTGGGCAGTATGTGTCACTCCGGTATTTTCTACTTATGCCCATGGGTGAGTCTTAACATCTCCACACTTTAGTTATCTCATGCTAAAATGGGAATCATAGCGACAAACTAGAGTGTTACTGTGAAGGTTCAGTGGACAACCGCCAGAGAGCACTGAACAGAGAGGGCTTGGCAGAGAGTGAGCCCTGAATACATGTTAGTAACTTCCACAAGCAGTGTTATTATGAAGCTATCTAAAGAAACAAGAAGGCTCTTTGGTGCTTGTATTAGGAAATAGCCCAAAGAGTTTTTCTGAGAGGAGGCCAGTAAGTATTATTTTGTTTTGTTTTTTAAAAAATAACTAAAGGGGAAAGAGGGAGTAGTTAGATTTTGGGGGAGGGGGTGGTCTGAACATTTTGAAAAGGCAGAGGGGATGCAGGTAAACAGCTGGAGAACTGGGGTCCCAGTGGAGTGGAATGAGCCCTGAGTGGGGGTCAGGAGACCTGGTCTAGGTGTTGTTCTGTGTGAATGACAGACTTTGGCTAAGTCACTTGTCCACTCCTGGCCTCCTTTTCCCCCTTTTTGTGTTGCCCTGAATGACAGAGAAAGTCTTGTTCAGTAGGGGATTTATTCCAGAGCCTCCTGAGGAATCATACTTCTCACACTTTTAACAAAAGAGGCTCATGAAAAAAAATTAGGTTAAAAATATTAATATTTTTAATATTTCAACCTGGGAGGCAAATACATACAAGTTAAAATAGTCTTTCGATTTCTTAGTTAGCAACAAGGACAAACTAAGCTGTCATTTGCAAATGCCAGCTGATTGGTTCACGGTAATCCCTCTGGCACAACCCTGATCAAAATGGGGAAGAAGGCAAAGAGGCCTTCAGTGACCTCCCACCCCACTCCCAAGCTGTGCAACAGCACCTCTTGTCCTTGCTTTCAGATCTCCACATACTCCCTCTCAAGTTCTTCAGCTATCCATGGCCTCCCTCCCTCAGGGACTCATTTCCCAGGGCTCTTGCTCTCATTGTGGGACAGGTTTGACCTGAGGTCTTAACAGCTGATGGTGACTTAATTTCAATTCCTGCTTCTACTCTTAAGCTAAATTGTGTGTGTTTCAGAACTTGTGCCTATGAGTGGGGAGGCTGGTAAATATATTTTGTTAGAGGGTGAAAGTAATACCTTACCCTTTAGACTCCACCTGCTCCCATGTTGCAGGAGAAAGGTCAGTTCTGTCTTGTGTTATGATGTCTTGTTCCCGTAGAGAGCAATTCAGAATGATACCGAGACAACTGCTCAATTCAGGATGTCGATGTGTGTGTGTGTTTCGCCTAATTAGTTGGGTTGAAAAGTGATGAGCTGCCATATGTAAACAAAATATCCTATTAATTGACAGGGATTTTCACTTTTTAACCAGTGGTTGTTGCATTTCATACAAAGAGAACTTTTTCTAAGTTGCTTTTCACAGTATCAAACAAATAAAAACAAATTCAGGGTGGAATTGCCTTTTGTTACAACTCTTCCCCTGAATATTTAATTTGATAGTCAGTGGATCCCTCGATTTCCTTTGAGTCTTAGTTCTTCCCTAAGAACGTGTTTTTTTCTCTTGAATACCTTCAGTGCTCCCTAAACTTCAGTAATTCCCAGTCCTCCTTGGTTCTTGCCATATCCCTGTATAACCTTTCTATCATTTAACCAGTTTTCCCTAACATAAAACACCTTTCAGATAAAGTCATCTTTAAGAGAACTCAAATTATTCCTGTAAACTGGAAACCACTATTGCTTGCCATAAATAGAAGGTTACCATAAAAATAAACACAATGGAAAACGAAACAGTATCCCTAATAGCTGAATTTTCTGTTAAGAAATTCAGTCTAAGACCTGCTTTCTCTTTGTTAAAAAAAAAAGGAAGTAGCAACTTTAAAAGTGTGTTAGCACCAAACTTGTCTTTAAGTGAGTTACTGTTATTGAACACAATGATCCCTTAAACCACAGTAGTTACTAACCACCTTTTGGAGTTCTGGAGCCTTCTCAGTTCTGTCCTGGCTTTACCTCCACTGCCCAAGCCTTCCCTTGCAAGTTGTGGGTGTCTTTCATTCTTTCCCAGGTTTATTCTGCACGTCTTATGAGTCGTTGTACCTTGCTTCATCTGCCACTCACTCAAGTCTGTGTAGAGGCAACTTTTGCTCAGAGTGACTTCTTCCTAACCGCTGTCTCCAAAAACTTCCAAGGAAAGGTGAAAAGGAAGCCTTCCCAGCCTCCCTTACCTCATCTGCAGATGGAGGCAGTATAATGATACTGGCCTCGTAGACTGTTGCAGGGACTAAATGATCCAGTGGAGAGCAAATGCCTTCCACGATGACCATAATAAGTGCTCAATAAGCAGTAGTGACTGTGGTTAGCTATTAAGACTATGCCAGTCCTAACGCGAGCTCCTTTCAAACACTCTGCCCTCATGTCACCCTCTTAGCCCTTGCTACACTCATTCACTGGCTTTTACACATGCCAATAAGCAATTGGTTTATTTAAATTCCTGGTCAGTGATGGCTGATTGTCTGGAATGCTATTTGTATTTGGATGCTACATCTCAGATCTGAATTAGCTACCTAAGTCAAAGAGTTCAGAAAAGGAGTGGCATCTGAGAGAAGACCTAGTGTCCCGACCTGAGAGGCTCAGGGCTTCCTGGACAGACCTTTGTTTTTCTCCCTTAGTGGACACGATAGAGGGCAGCTTCTAGGAAGGGCAATCTCCCTCCACCCTCCAGGGTCCTGAGTATTGGACAATATATTCATGGTACATTCAGTTTCTTTCTTGTGGGCCATTCTTTACACTAGACTCTTAGAAGTCAGGCTCATCCTCTTATAAAAGGACACCATGCAGAGAGTCATACGGTAAAGGGAGGTAAACATTCTTTTAAGCCAATTTATCAATTTAACACAGCATCGTGGTGTTGGGTTACTGAGGTCAACAGCCAGCAGTCACATTCCTCAGTTGTTTGACTGGTGAAATGCATTAACAAACAGCCAGTAAAACTCTTTCTGATTAATCATGTTGATAAGTTTTTTTGGTAATGTGCTTCAAGCTCTTAATTTAAATCTGCTTGGACAGCAGCCCATTCTGGTGAAGTGTCTTGACTTATCTAAAGAAGCATTGATGAGAAGGCTACTGGGCCTGAGATTTTATTGTGATGTCACTTAATCATTAACACATGTGGCTACTGCTTTCCTGCATTTTTATTCCTTTCCTGAAACCAAGTGCTTTAGAAAGAGGACATAAGCTAAGTGAGGGTGAACCCCAGAGGTAATGTAGAGTAAGGAGGATGTTGTCAATAGTCAAACCAGAAAACATGCTCTTATGTCAGGGATACAAATATTTGAAGACACTCAGTACCTTCAGAGGACACTCATCTTTTAAAGGCAAAGGGAGGCAAGTGTGTACTTCTCTTAAAAAGCAGAAATCCAGATCAGAGTTTCTCAACCTTGGGGTGCAGAGTTCTTTTTGTGGGGAGCAGTGCTGTGCCTTGCAGAACATTTAGCCTCTACATGGTAGGTGTCAGTAGTTGTCTCCCATCCCTTGTGGCAACCCAAAATACCTTCATTACCAAATGACCCGGGGTGGGGGGGGGGCAGAGAATTGCTTCAGTTGAGAACAACTGTTCTATAGAACAACTGTTCTATATGTACAGTTCTAAAATCTCAAACTAGGCTACTGATTCCATTGCATCATTTTATTTAAGACTCAACAAACATTCAATTCTTCCAGGAATCTCTTTCTTTTAAAGATTTATTTATTTATGCATACAAGAACTGGGGTACAAGCCAGAAGTGTGGGGGGTGAGAGGATTCACCAGAGACAGAGTGGAAAACAGAACAGGCAGACCTACTGAAATACACTGCTGAGGGGAGTAGTGAGCGAGTCAGGAAAGGTCTGCTGCGCCTTGTGTGTCAGATCCCTGGCTGGGGATCCAACTCATGCTGCAGTGGCTGCAGATTGCTTCATAGTGCTGACACTTAACCCCTTGTGCCACCAGTGAATCCCCTCTTCCAGGAGGCTCTTTCTCACTCAGATAACTCCTTCACCCATTCTCTCTATGCTGAGACCTTCATTCTCCACTGTCTCCTCTTCATTCTACTCTTTCTCCTCCTTCTGCATACCAAACACTGTACTAAGCAACTGTTCAGTGACAGCTTGCCAACCAACCAGAGAATTCTTTCTCCCTTAGGTCTGGGCGCCTTAGAGGCAGCTCAGACAAACTTCCCCAGATTATCCAGAAATAAAATGCTTCTTTAATTAAAAACAGAAGTCTAGATGATAGAAATTTAAATAGGGTGAAAGGTGACAGGAAGAATTGCAGAACTACTGAGATTAAAAATAGTTACATCGATTAAGCACTTACTAGGTGCCACATGCATTGTCTTATTTAATTCAAATGTCATCCCCATTTTACAGATGAGGAAACAGAGGTTTAGTGAAGTGAAATAGTTTGTTCAAGTCCTCAGAGTTGAACTAGCAGCATGAGGATTGAACTGAGGCAGTATGGCTCTGGGGAAGGGACAGGTGGAGGGTACTTGTTCATACAGCTTATTCATACAGCCCTTATTCATACAGCTGCAGACCTAAAGAGGTGCCTAGGGACCGAGAGGAGGGGTGACTTTTCAGGAGCTGGGCAACAACTTGATTGAATTCTAGAACACTAACTTTCAGTGTCTCAACATATGCAAATCTTTAAGTGAATGTGGTCCTATTTCTTTGTTTCCATCTGTCTTAGTGAAACTGCCTCTGCTTAGCGGTGTGGAGTATTGCTTTCCCAGTTTAGAAAGTTAATTTATAAAGGCAGCTGAAGTGAAGAATATGGTTCAAGAGGGTGCCCCAGCTAGCAGGTGTTGGGGGAATAGGGTGGGGGCAGGCAATGTAGGGCTGGAGAATCGAGAAATTTAGTTAAAGCTTTTTGACTCTTGAAGAATGTGGGAGGGAAAAAAAGTATGGACATAGGTCCAAAATTTGGTATCACACATTCCTTGCCTGTCCTAAAAACAGTTTTTGCTATCTTTCTTTTTCTTCCTTCCTTTTCTTCCCCTCTCTCTCTCCCTCCCTCTATTCTTTTTTGTCTCTCTTTCTCTTTCTGTATTCTTGGTAAAAAACATCATACTAGTTTCCAGGGCTACAATATAATGAGTTAATATTTGCATAATATTGCAAAGTGATCACCACAATAAGTCTAGTTAACATCTGTCACTACACATAGTTGAAATTATTTTTCTCATGATGAAGACTTTCAAGATCTATCTATGCTCTTAGCAACTTTCAAATATGCAATACGATATGATCAACTATAATCGTTACATTTTCAGGAATCATTTATTTTATAAGTGAAAGCTTGTGCCCTTTGACCTCCCCATTCATTTTGCTCACACCTCACCCCCCTCATTTTGTATTTCTGATCCAGAAGCATAAAGAGGTAGTTGCTGTTTCCAATTTCTTGGTGGTAAAATTTTATGCAAATATTGAAAACGATTCCTCTATGTCCTTCTGAGCTACAAAAGTAAACATGTTTACTGGAGAGAAATGAGAAACAGGAAAAAATAAAATTACAACTGGCCATCCCTCCACATAATTCTCCATTCCATTTACATATTGTGAAATCATACTTTTGCAGGTCTTCAAGAGACTTGTAATCAAGTAGTTACTTGAATGAGATGGGAAGGAGAGAGAGAGGCCGTTGTGAAGGCCAGAATTAGCAAAACCACCCTCTTGTATCAGCTGCTGTCTAACTCCTTTAATGAGTTTTATACATTGGCAGGGAACAGAATGCTAGTTCCTGAAGGTGGGAACTTCTCTTTCACCCTTGCTGCAGGCATCCTGTCCACCTGACTCTAACCCCCTCCTTAAGCCTGGAGTTAGGTCTCTCATGCACCTTTGAAAATTTTGCATCTCCCCCTAGAGAACCCTACAGACCAGCCATCCTTGTGCCCAAACACACTCTCCTGCCACTCTCTACTGAGTAGTCATAGCTGCAGTCTTAAAAGGCTCCTTAAACTCTAGGGTTGTCTCTGGAAACCACCCATGCCGGGCCTTCTGGAGGACTGCACCTCAAGAAGATGGAAGGGAGGATGAAGTCAAACCACCCTGGGGAAAGCTCTGGCTCCGGCTGAAATCTGTTGTCTGCTTGTCTTTGCTCTATTGCTAAGTAACCCAGTGTTGTGTGTGCATGCACATGTGCACACAGATATATGCTCATGATGTGTGATTTAGACATCTTTTCCTTTGGTGGGGATGTTTTTCTTTTAAAATGATCACTTGATTTGTTTTTAATAGAAAATCCACTAATAATACGAAAGAGCATATACAGTAAAAATCAAGCCTCCCTCCCAGCTTTTATTTACTCTCCCAGTTTCCCTCCCTAGGCACACCCACTACTGATTTCTTGTGTATCCATCTAAAGGGAGTCTGTTCATATACAAACATGGCCCCTTCAACCTGTTCCATGTGGTTGGAGTGACTTTTTTTTTTTTTAAAAAAAGAACTGGGGTACAGGCCAGAGGCACAGGAGGCTGAGCAAATTCACCAGAGACAGAGGGGAAAGCAGAACAGGCAGGTGGACCGAAAACACTGCTGAGGGGAGTATCAGGCGAGACAGGAGAGGTCTGTCGCCCTGTGTGGGAATCTCCCTGGCCAGTTGGGAATTGAACCTGCACTGCAGAGGCTGCGGACAGTTTCACAGTGTTGCACTCAACCCGCTGCGCCACTGGGGAGGCCCTGGAGTGACTTTTTAATTGGACATCTGAGTTTGTCATTCCCTTGCAAGACTTTTAAAAAAATTTTTTTGGTAATATGATCACAACTGGGTAAAACTTATTATTATTATTTTTTAATTTAATTTTATGGTTTTTTTTACATTGTTCTTTTTTTTTTTTTTTTTTTTTTTTTTTTTTTTTACAATGTATGCTTTCTCATCTCAGTTTCTGATGCACAGAGGACCAAGACCTAGAACTCTAACTGCCTCTGCAGCCCTGCCCAGTCCTCCAGTTTCCTCTGGGCTACCTTTTCTCCTTGTTCTGTACTCCAAACACATTGACCCTCCCTTCATTCTACTTCGGGGCCTTTGCCCTAGGTGGCAGCTCTACCTGGGTGCTCTTTGCCCTTCTTGGCCCAGTGAAGCTCCTTTGGGTCTTCATTTACATACCATTTCCTCAGCAAGGAGGACTTGACTTCCTTGACTTCCTTCTTGCCTCTCAGCATAGTCAGAGCACTTCCTTCAGAGCATTTTCTAAACTTGTGGTTATATATTTATCTGGGTGAGTATGTGTTCAATGTCTACCTCCAACTAGACCATGAGCTCCGTGTGGACAGGAACGCCAACATCCCACCCATCAGTGACACACCGTGGCCAGTGCCTAGCTCAGTTTTTGCAGGTAATAAATGTAATTCATGGTTGGTTTAGAGACAATTGAGTTTTCTGTACTTTCTGCTTTTTTAACTCAAAAATTATAATGAAAAATTTCAAATGGACATAAAAGTAGAAAGAACAATACACTATCTCCGAGGGACCTATCACCTGGGTTTACAAATTGTCAAGATTTTGCCATGTTTGCATTTTCCCTATCTTGCTAAACTTTTCCCCAGTCTTTCAAAGGCACAGAAACATTAATGATCATTACCATTTATCAAGTGTTTACTATGCTCCAGTAACTGTCATAGATGTTTTTTTATATATTGTCACTTGATCCTCTCCAACAACCCTGCTACATGGGTGTTGTTAGCCCCATTTTAGAGATGAGGAAACAGAGTGTTTCAATCACCTTGGGCAGTGTCTCAGACTCAGTAAATGTTTTTGAAAAACTAGGCTTCAAAACACAGGTTTTCACCTACCAGGCTGCTCATAGCAGATTTCACCAAGGGCTGTTCTATCCCACCTGACTTTGTACTTCATACCTGTAGACTTTTTAACTTTTGGAAGCATTTTTATTGTGATAAACTATAAGAGAAATGATTTCTTACCTGTGAGAGGAGTACAACTGTTGGCTTTATTATTCCTCTATTAAAAGCCATCAATTCAGTCAATAAATATTTATTGAATTTTTTTTGTTTGTTTCTTTATTTACCAAGCACTGTGTTAAGAGCCGGAGAAACAATACTGCGTGTGTTTGCTCTCATGGAGCAGAGTTGAGTCAGGTCCCCTAACATCAATTTAGATAGTTTGTGGTTGAATCCATTTTGTGTGAAGATACTATGAGCTTCTCGGCCGAGGTAGTGGGTTTAGAATGAGAGAAGTAAGAAGGAACAGCTGATGCTGAGGGTTCAGAATCAACTCCAATCTACAGAGGTTTCTTCTCTGAGACCCTCTTCTCCTTTTTTTTTAATTCCCTCTCCTTCACAACAACCTGAAGAAACACAGTTTTCATCTCTAATGAAAAAGAAAGGGAAAGGACCTCCCAGGTGGCGCAGCGGTTGAGCGCTGGGTTGCGAAGCTGCCAGCAGCCTCTGCAGCGTCGGTTCAATCCCCGGCTGCTCCCCGGCCACCGGAGGAGGGTCCCGCATGGCGTGCAGACCTCTCCTGCCGCCCGCTGCTCCCCTCAGCAGTGTACTTCGTCAGTCTGCCTGTTCTGCTCCCCGCTCTGGCTCTGGTGAATTCTCTCACCCTCCCGCGCTTCTGAATGTACCCAGTGCTTGTATAAATAAATAAATAAATCTTAAAAAAACAAAAAAAAGAAAGGGAAAGATCTATGGTTCAAAATCACTCTGAGAGCAGACTAAGCAAAGACACCTGGTTGAGGAAGCAGCTGGAGTTGAAGCAGCCTGCGCCCTACTTGTCAAGCTGAGGCCCTAATCTGAGACTGCACACCCTTTAGGAAGGGGTGCCTTCTTCTTCCCCAAGCTTCCCATGGGCTGTCCACAAGGGCATCACATGAACTCAAGGCTGCCCTCTTGGTAGAGCTGGAAAGAGAATAGAAGGGAGATAGTTGAAGCTGCTGTTTTGAATGGAAGTAGAGTGAGATTTACCATCTGTGTTCTCTGTGTCTCCCACTGACTCAGTATATGGAATCTGAAGTGCCTCAAGGTTATTTTTTTCCTTAATGGACTTTATTTTTTTAGAGCAATTTTATTTCACAAGCAAAATAGGGCAGAAGGTAAAAAGATTGCCCACATACCCTCTGCACTCCCCCGTCCCCCACCATTGCATAGCCTCCCCTGTTATCCCATTAGGGTGGTATATTTATTACAATTAATGAACCAACATTGACACATCCCCCAAATCTTGATGGCAGTAAGAACACCAGTACTGCTTTAATATAGGAAAAATGCATGGTGGTTAAACGCATAAGCTTCATAAGGCATGTGTTGTGACTTGAAAAACTTCTTGCCAGCACATAACTGGAAATGGCAGGAAGAACTGATAATACTTTGTAGATAGTTCATTTCTTAATTTCTAGAGTTAAGTTGGTCATCTCATCATAGTGAAAAGTAACAACTAAGGGCCTCCCTGGTGGTGCAAGGGGTTAAAGCACTGCATAATGAAGCAATCTGCAGGCTCGGCAGCATGAGTTCGATCCCGGCCAGCCAGGGAGCAACACACATGGGGAGGCAGACCTCATCTATCTCGTCTGCTGCTCCCCTCAGCAGTGTATTTCAGTCAGTCTGCCTGTTCTGTTCCCCACTCTGTCTCTGGTGAATCCTCTCACCCCCACCCCACCCACATCTCTGGCTTGCACCCCAGCTCTTGTATGCATAAATAAATAAATCTTAAAAAAAAAAAAAGAAAAAGAAAAATAACAACTACGTAGCCTTTATGAATAAACCCAGAGGCTTTCCATTTGGAATACATTCACTTTTATTTTTTTGATATAGAATTGACTTGTAACACTATGTAAGTTTATAATATATAGCATGTTGATTTGATACATTTGTATAATACAATATGATTGTCACTGTAGCATTAGCTAACACTTCTATCACATTATCTAGTTATCATATCTTTTTTTTGGGGGGTGGCAAAAATTAAGATCTAGTCTCTTAGCAAGTTTGATACTTGTAATATTGTAGTATTTAGTCCCTATACTGTGCATTTGATCTCCAGGATTTAGTTATTTTACTTACAGAATTGTATACTTTTTTTAAAAGATTTATTTATTTACACATACAAGAGCTGGGGTACAGGTCAGAGGTGTGGGGGGTGAGAGGATTCACCAGAGACAGAGTGGGGAACAGAACAGGCAGATTGACTGAAGTACACTGCTGAGGGGAGCAGCAGGCAAGTCAAGAGAGGTCTGCTGGCCATGTGGGCTGCTCCCTGGCTGTTCGGGAATCGAACTCATGCTGCAGAGGCTGTGGATCACCTCATACTGTGGTGCTTAACCCCTTGCGCCACCAGGGAGGCCCAGAATTGTATTCTTAATCAGCATCTCTCCTATGCCGCACCCCCAGTGCGCGGTAACCACCATTCTACTCTCTGCTTTCACTAGTTCAGCTTGTTCAGATTCCACATATAAGTTATATCACACAGTATTTATCTTTTTCTGTCTGAATTATCTCACCTAGTATAACATTATTAAGGTCAATCCATATTGTCAAAAATGGCAAGATTTCTGTCTTTCTTGTGGTCGCAAAATATTCCTTTGTACATATTTACTACATCATCTTTAATATCAATTGTCAAGCCCTTAAGTTGTTTCTATATTTTGACTATTGTGAATAATGTTGCAAAAAAACATGGTAGTGAATCTATCTTCTTGATATCCTATTTTCATTTTCTTTGGACACCTACCCAGAAGTGGAATTGCTGGGTCATATGTTAGTGCTATTTTTTATTTTTTAAAGGAAACTCCATACTGTTTTCCATAAAGGCTGAACCAATTTACATCTCTACCAAAGTGCACAAGGATTCCCTTTTCTCGTTATCTCTTGGCTTCTTGAGGATAGCCATTCTGATAATGTGAGATGATATCTCATTATGGTTTTGAAATGCATTTCCCTAATGATTAGTAATGTTTTGTACCTTTTCCATACTGTTGGCCATCTTTATGTCTTCTTTGGAAAAATGTCTATTTTCTCTGTCCTTTTAAAAATTATACTGTTTGATTTTGTTTTTCTTATTGAGTTGCATAAATTCTTCATATATTTTGATTTTAACCCTTTATATCTCTTTTTTAATTATTATGTGTAATAGTATTAATAACTTTAATTTAGTGAACACACAGATATGTAGGACATTAGCCTCAGAATTTCACATCCATTGCTTATTTAATTCTCTTCAAAGCCCCATTAGTTAAGTATTATTATCTTAGTTTTATGTATAGGAATACTGACAAGTGAGTTACCCAAGGTTAGTGAAAGTGGAGTTTGAACCCGGGTCTATTTGAGTCTGAAAACTACCCTTTTAACCCCTGTCTTATGCTCTGCTGGGAGAAGGGATCTATTCAGTCAGCTTTGAGGGCTCTAAGTCTGAACTAATTTCAGACATCCATAAGGTATTTCCAGTCTCCTCCAGCTGGAAGCTTTCTCAATTCTCTTTCCTTAAATTCTTGCTACCCTCATAATGCATAAGTGACATCCAGGACTCCTCCTTGGGTAGAGCAGCTAACTGGTCACTCTTTTAACATAACCACAATTCACACTATGTCACAAGTCCTAAGCCAACCATGGGCTTTTATCTCTGCCAACTTCATTGTTCAAAGTGCTACATAAGAATATACAAAATCTCATAAGGATTTTTTTCCTTTTCACAGTTTCCTTACAGTTGTCCACAAGAGAGGATGGTAATGTAAAGGAAGGCAAGAAAGTTTTGTGTAATGGGATTTGTGGGAAGAAATCAAAGAGACCCCAGTTTAACAGGATGAAGAGTACAATTCTTTGGGAAGTTGGGGTAGGAGGTAGTGGCACTGAGAGGTGGTTTTTGTGGTCCTAAGGTCACAAGTGTGATGAGGACTTGACTGTTACTATTTTTTTGCTTTGGGCTCAAGTGAGAAAATTGGTTTGCAATTCTTGGCTAGCACAGTGTTTTATTTCACCTTTTAATTTAAGGATCCCATAGCTTTTACAAGACAAACTCACTGGTAATAATGAGTCACAACTATTTTGCACTTACTCTTGACTCTTTTGTAGCACTTTATAGACCTTTCATTTAATCCTCACAGTCACCCTGTGGGAGTACTATCATTGCTGGCATTTTATAGATGACAAGATGGAGGTCCAGGGAGGGAAAGTAATTTAAACAATAACTTTTCAAGGGCACATAGCCAGTAAGTTGCAGAGGCTGGATTCAAAACCAGACAGCCTGCCTCTAAGCTGGGTTCTTTTTTTTTTTTTTTAAAGATTTATTTATTTATTTATTTATTTATTCATTCATTCATTCATTCAAGCACTGGGTACAGTCAGAAGCGCGGGAGGGCGAGAGGACTCACCAGAGCCAGAGCGAGGAACAGAACAGGCAGACTGACAAAATACACTGCTGAGGGGGAGCAGTGGGCACAACAGAAGAGGTCTGCGCGCCATGTGGGACCCTCGCCAGTGGCCGGGGATCGAACCGGTGCTGCAGAGGCTGAGGGCAGCCTCGCAACCCAGCACTCAACCACTGCGCCACCAGGGGAGGCCCTCTTTTTTTTTTTTAAGATTTATTTATTTATGCATACAAGAGCTGGGGTACAGGCCAGAGATGGGGGGGGGTGAAAGGATCCACCAGAGGTAGAGTAGGGAACAAAACAGGCAGACTGAAATACATTGCTGAGGGGAGCAGCAGACAAGACAGGAGAGGTCTGCCTTGCTAAGTGGGTTTCTCCCTGGCCGGCTGGGCATTGAACTCATGCTGCAGAGGCTGTGGATTGCTTCATAGTGTGGTGCTTAACCCCTTGGGCCACCAGGGAGGCCCTAGGCTGGGTTCTTAATCACTCTTTGACATATCCTCTAAATTCTTGCAGGGTGGGAATTAAGACTGTTTACGCAATCCATTTTGCATATAGAGGTTATTAGGCAACACATGCTTAGAATGCTTCTTATCCACTTTTTGTGTCCAAGACAAGGGGTATTCTCTAAATACTCCTGACCTCTGTCCTACCTTCACTCTCCTCTGCCCCCTGGGAAATGCAGCAGGAGAGGAAAGGGGTCTGCATTGCTTATCTTCTTTCTCCTCTTCCCTCTGTGGGATGCAACCTGCCTATGGAGACTTCACGTTTTGTTCTCCTCTTCCAGGGGCTGTTCTGCCCTATGAAGTGCGGTGTGGGGAGAGCTTCTGGGACACTCTTATTGTCCCAGAGTGCCTGGCTTTGGTGTTTGGTATGAGGAGTCTCCCATATAGCCACAAACTTTGAATCAGTTTAATAAAGGGGAGACTTCAGCTCCTATGCGATTATACCTTTGTTTTCTTTCTCAGTTGATTTGGAACTCAGATGGAGAAGAGAGATGCAAGGTAGCTACACTCTCCCCTATGAGCTATCGAGGGAAATAAAGATATACAGATAAATGAGATATCACATGAGTTAAATACTTTTTCACTTATTAAAATATTTATTTATTGTTTTTAAAGATTTATTTATTTATGCATACAAGAGCTGGGGTACAGGCCAGAGGTGTGGGGGGTGAGAGGATTCACCAGAGACAGAGTGGGGAGTAGAATAATCAGACTGACTGAAAAACACTGCTGAGAGCAGCAGCGGACGAGACAGGAGAGGTCTGCTGCACCATGTGGGTTGCTCCATGGCCTGCGGGGTATCGAACTCATGCTACAGAGGCTGCGGATTGCTTCGTAGTGCGGTGCTTGTGCCACCAGGGAGGCCTCTTATTAAAATATTTATTAATTTACACTGAAGACTCTTAATCTAATAGCCAATGAATTCCTCCCCCTCCCCCTGCCCCGCCAGGGTTACTAGTTCATCATTTAAGCTGTAAAAGGGAACACAGCAGGTACTTTGTCTACATGATCTCAATTAACTTTTATAACAATCAGATGAGGTGGGATTTATTATCCTTATGCTACTCATAAGGACACTGTATCTTACTCAGTCAATAAATATTGGATTTTCCCAAAGTCCAGGTTTTGTTCCAGGAGGCTCAGAGAGGCAATGAGAATTGTTCAAAGTTATATAGCTGGTCAGTAGAAGAACAAAGATTTGAATCTAGGTCTACCAAAAGGGCAGATTAGGCACTCCTTAGAGAGAAGGAAAAATGAGAACAAACAAAATAATGGCAAAAGATGTATGTTGAACCCTGATTTTATACCAGTGTATAATCTTTTTTTTTAGAAGATTGATTGATTGACTGATTGATTGATTGATTGATTGATTTATACAAGCACTGGGTACAGTCAGAAGCGCGGGAGGTTGAGAGGATTCACCAGAGCCAGAGCAGGGAACAGAACAGGCAGAGTGATGAAATACACTGCTGAGGGGAGCAGTGGGCGCAACAAGAGAGGTCTGTGCACCATGTGGGACCCTCACCGGTGGCCAGGGATGGAACTGGTGCTGCAGAGGCTGAGGGCAGCTTCACAGCCCAGCACTCAACCACTGCGCCACCAGGGGAGGCCCAAGTGTATAACCTTATACACTCAGTGCTTTGTGGTGCATCATGTTATTAAATCCTGTACCATGCGTATAAAGTAGGTATCACTTTCTTCTTTAGACACACAGAGCCTAAGACTAGATGATGTTAAATAATTTTCCAAAGACGACACAGTAAATAGCAGTACTCCAGTTATAATCCAGGGTCTTCTCATTCCAAATCTTTAGTGCCTGAGAAACACTCTTTTGTTTTTCTAGAGCTTACAGAGGTGTCTGGGGGACTTACTCTCTGATAAGACATCAGAGCATATCGAAATCATTAACTAACAAGCTCAGATCAACCTGGTAGGTGTACATGAAAGTGCTGAAGGGCAGGGAAGGAAGCTAGAGGGGAGGTAATGGGGGAAAAGAATAGGGTTGTGGATGGGGGACTGAGTAGAGTGATGAGCATTTGGGTAGGTGATCTAGGCTTCACAGAGAGGATTTTTCAGCTAGATTTCAGCTGATATATGCTTGATGATGGTGAAGAAAAATAAGTTTGAGAGTGAGGAATAGCTTTGAATGCATGCCTTTGCACATGGCAAATCAGTTGTAGAAAAGAAGGAAAACAATAGCAACAACAAAACCCTATTCCCTATGAAAGTAAGGAACTATCCTGGCAAGGATTTGGGTTCTACCTAGGTTTTGAGGATTTTGTTTGGGTGGTCAATGCCATTCTAGATTCTGAAGACCCTGGATCTGGCTGTGGCTTTGTTTTAACTAACTGGTGACAACAGTCATTTAAATCTTCTGGATCTTAATATCCTTATCTCTAAAATGGGGAAGTAGAATATGTGCCCACTAAAGTTCTATATTACAATAACGTTCTTTCTCCTCCCCTGCATGGCAGGGAAGAATATATCTTTACTAGAATTTCTGGCATGCAGATGATAGTCAATAAATATTTGTTAATTGAACTAGTTAAAGGCAATGATACTACTACTTTGAAACACAAGTTCCACCACAAAATAGGCATATTCTGTTATGATATTACCGTTTCCAGTGTTCCATATTTCTTCTGTTTTTGACTTTGAGTTATAGAAATTATCAGTTCCTTGTTAAGGAAACCACTTGTCAAAAATCATTCTGCTTCACTCATTCTAAACTCATTCTAGAATAGGTTCAATTACCATGAATCCTCTGCATTCTTAATTATTGTTACTTAACCTTCTGATTTCCTAGTACTTAGTTACAGCTCAGTTGACTGCATGCTTATTCTACATTTTTCACATAATAGATGTGTTGAGTCCATTTCCTCCTTCAGTCTCTGAACTGTTTGTGCATGACATTTGTGAATGAAGCCACATGGCGAAAGGAGCATCCCCTAGTGGCAACATGCTTTAATTACAGGCTCAAATTTTGACAGTGATTTAACTTCTTCAAAGTTGATTTTGAAAATCAAGTATATACAGTGATAAGAATAACATTTTGAAGAGGAAAGTTTTTTCCTTTATGATTACCTAAAACAGCCATATATTTTATGGACTTTTAATTTTGATTGACATGGGTGAGTATCATATACGCAGTCTGAATAACTCTGCTTAAAATTCCAACTTGAAAAAGATCATTTACAGCTAAGCTTCTGAGATTGAATTAGAACCTTAGAATCCAGTTGATGGGTTGTTTGTTACAGTAGTGTGGGAGACACTTCTGGTTGGCCTCCATATCTCCAATCTCTCCTGTACCCCAACTAATCCAGTTATGACTGGGAAGCAGTATGCCCACTTAAGAACTTGAACCTTCCTAATCTTGTAGCTTGAGAGGTCACAATGCACATCTGGGCAAAGAGATAGAGACAGAAATTTCCTATGTGGGTGTTCCAGGGAGGCCATTGTTTTCCTCATAAAAGGAGACGAGTTCAGTGGGCACATGTATTTGTTCTTTCTGTGTCCCCTTCCCCCTGCCTGCAATCTTGATGTCAACAACAGCCCCACTTTCAATTATGAGAAAGAAAGTCAGACACTAAGACTGGCAGAGAAAGAAACTAGAAGGAGCCTGGGGCCCTTGTTGACTTTCTTAGCAGGTGCCTTAGTTCTACCTCAAAACACTATTATGGGTGAAAAATAGAACCTCTGTTTAGTTAAGCACTGTGGTCAGCTACTTGCAGCCTATCTTCCTTCCTCCTTCTTTCTTTTGTTTCTTCCTTCCTTCCCCTTTAAAACAAATTTTGTTGAGCAGCTCCTGTTCTATCTATGTGCTAGAGATAAAATGGTGAACAAAACAGACATGATTTCTGCTCTTAAAGATCACACAGATAGAGAATTATAAACAATCTAAATTCAATGAAAAGAAATACAGGGAACAATGAGAACATACAAAGGAAGGACCAAATCAGGCAATTAATGTAGCACCTCCAACATCTACTACAGCTAAGGATTCTCTGAGGAACTGATGTCTGAGTTGAGACTAGAAGGATGAATAGGGTTTTTTAGGCAAAAGTGGTAAATGGAGTGAGAAGAAGAAACAGTATGTGTATCGGCTGCAAGGCTGTGGAGAGCATGGCACTGAGAGGAACTGAAAGTAGTCCCCTATGACTGAAATATTGAGAATAAAGAAGAAAATAGCACAAAAGGAGGTTGGAGAGGTAAAAGGGACAGATGATGATCAGTTTATTTTAAAGATTTGGGTCTTTATCCTAAGAACAATGAAAAGTCATTAGAGACCCTAAACCTTAGGGGATGACCTTCATGTATTTGAGTTTAAAAACCTCAGATGTCATTCTCTCCATATGGCCTAAATTGGAGATACAGGCTTGAGAAGAATGGGGGAGCTGGTTTGGATACCAGATAGAGGAAGGTGGGCAAAATGAGAGATGATGATAGCTGGGATTTTAGGGGTAGCAGTGGAGATGGAGAAAAGTTGTAGGATTTGAATACTATTTAGGCAGTAAAGTTAATCAACTGTTGGACTAGGCACAGACTTTGACAGGTTGTAGAGTTCAAGGAGGATTCCTGTTCCTATCTTCTGGCTTGCACAATGGATGACTAGAGGAAAGTAGTAGCATTTTCTGAGAGGAAAGTTGGAGCCTGAGTGGGGTGGGTTGGTGGGGGAATAATGGAGTTTCCACTGAACACATAGAATATGAAGAGTCTTGAAACCCCCTCGTGGGTACAGGCAGGTATTGGGTGGGTGTTAAGAAGAGAGGTCTGGGCTAGAGATATCAGCATGTGAATGGTTGGTGAAGCTATAGATAATGAAATCACTTAGGAGAGAGGAAAGAGTGAAAAGGCTTAGGACCAAGATGACATAAATATGATAAAGATCTTATTCTCATCCTCAAGACTTGCTAGGATCATAGGGTTATGCCTTGGTAGAGGTTATGAACTTTATATAAATATAGTTTGTACTCCGCCAATGCTATACATGAGGCATTCAGAGGAAGGAACCACTACAACCATGCCAACCTTAGCACCTGGCACATAGTAGGTGCTTAATAAAGGTTTGTGAAAAAGTATTATCTCTCTTCCAAACTTGGATTCACATAGACTGAGACAATGGCACTAAGATAGGTAGTCACACTAAAGAACAGCCATTTGAGACATCGTTCAATTTTAAAGTATTTTGCTCTTTTATCCTATAAGGAAGTGGTTGGGCCATTCATATAACACATGAGCTGCTGGAATTCCTTTAGCTATAGGTACCAAACTGGCAGAAGGGATAGAAGTTCTCAGAGATGCAGGAGAGTTAAGTTTTACTAGTGAATTAGAATTATAAAAGTCTATTATTATTATTGTCATTATCATCATTATCATTTGAGGAACAACTATTTTGTATTTCTTTGAAGACTTGTGTCTGCTAATGTGTATAAGATCAAGTAGATTCAGACTAGGGAGGGTGTTATTGTAACCTGGGGTAGAAGGAGAGAAAAATGGGTATTAATACAGCTCTTTAAATCCCTGGTATTTCAAGAGAAAAGAAGGTGAGTGATAGCTATGTCAATAATGGAATTGTCTCCTCGGCCATGCCTTCAAGAAAGAGCCTGACCTTTAGCTGGGAGTGCAATTACATGCAGCACCTCTGGTATCCAGCTGTCTCCCTGGGCAATCCCCAGCCAATGACAGAGCACGGTGAGGACAGGCCTAGATAGTCCTGTCTAATGTGGAACTTCTCCAACAAACTGTCTTTGCATTCCAGCACTCCACACTGAGGTGGCTGTATTGGGACCTGAGGTTCTTCCTGCTGGATTCTGTAGCCTCCTCCTTCACAGTTACCTCCCTTTCCCTGGTCACCTCTTGCACTCCTGACTCCACCTCTGCATCCTGGAGGATCTTCAGGGACACAGTAGGGATGTGGAGAGAGCATGTGATTACGGTAACCATGGAACTTACTTTTAAGTAAAGGACAGAAGAGTCAGTGGCTAAGCGCTTTGGAGACAAACAGGCTTCTAGACTTGTTGGTGCTATCTTCTAGCTTTGTGACATTGAGCAAGTGACTTAAGCACTTTATCTCTCAGTTTCCTCATTGGGAAGATGGAGATGATAACATCAACCTACCTCTTAGATTTAATTAGGATTAAATAGCCTCGTTCTTATAAAGTGCTCAGCAATATGTAATCTTGTGTCAGGCAAACTTTTTAGTTCTGCAGTAGAAACTGACTCATGTTGATCAAAACAAAAAAGAATTGATCAAACACAGTGGGCAGCTACCAGGACCCCTGGAGAGGTTGGAGAAGCAGCTCAGAAAACAGAAGCAAGGACAGCAGAGTTAAAATCAACCAGGCTGCAAAAAAGGCCTGGTAAGGACACCGCTGCTGCCACTGCTGATCCCTGGAGGCCTCCATGTGTCCCACTGCAGCCCATGGCCATTCCCAGGCGTGGACACCAGACCCTGTTCCTGGCCTTCCTGACACGGCTGTCTGGAAATACGATGAGGCCATCGCTGACCACACCAGCCCAACCCTGGGAACGGCTTCTCTGCAGTCCTTAGATCTTCTCTCCTCCCCCCGTTCTCCCCTCTTACACTTCTACTTCTCTCTGTTTCATCCTTTTTCTTGTCTCCTTCCTCCTCTTCCTCTCCATAGTCCTTCCTCTATCTTCTCTTGTTCTGTTTAGTGTGCATTTCTTTTAACTTTAATAATTATGATAGTGCTCATAACAATAAGCATTTATTGTGTCCTTACTGTGTGCCAGGTGCTTACATGAGTTGCCTTCTAGTCCTACCCTTTTTCTATCCATCCTGATTCCAGAAGATCACAGTAGACAAATGGAGCAGGTTTAAATGTTTCATTCTCAGAATGACCAAAAAACGGTAATTTTTCTTTTCTATTATTCCACTTAATGATTATTTTAAATCTTCATTCTATTTGATGGCAGAAAACAATTTCAGGTAATTCTGAATAAATAACTGTTCCTGAACAATGCTTTTTCATTTAATTTGTTAATATTTAATTCTTAATACTACTGCTAGTATTTTTTTCTTACCAGCATAGTATGCCATTGTATGAATGTACCAAAAGTTTTGGCTTGTTCCCTATTTATGAACTTTCAATCATTTACAGTTTTGCTACTACAAATTTTTTGTGATATATCTTTGCATAAATGTGCCAGTGTAACTGTAGGGCAGATTTCCCCAAATGGAAATCTTAGATTGAGGGACGTGCACATTTAAAAAAAAAATTTTTAAGATTTATTTATTTATTTATACAAGCACTGGGTACAGTCAGAAGCACGGGAGGGCGAGAGAATTCACCAGAGCCAGAGCGGGGAGCAGAGCAGGCAGAAGGACCGAAGTACACTGCTGAGGGGAGCAGCGGGCGGCAGGAGAGGTCTGCGCGCCATGTGGGACCCTCCTCCAGTGGCCAGGGATTGAACCGGCGCTGAAAAGGCTGCGGGCAGCTTCAGAGCACAGTAGACAGAATCTTTTTTAGAATAAGATTGTGATGAAGAACTCTTGGGGGGAGTCTAAGTTGTTTACTTAGAATAAACAACAAACCAGTGCCCCAATAGGTATAATATGAAACACAAATCCTAGATCTATATGTGATATTAGATTTTTCTAATAGCCATACTTAAAAAGTGAAAGAAAAGAGGTGAATTTAATTTTAGAACACATTTCAACCCAATATATGCAAAAATGATTTAAATATATATGCAAAATCATTTAAATATATATGCAGCATAAAATTATTAATAATATAGACTAAAATTCTTTTCTTCTAAGCCTTCTAAATCCAGTGTGTGTTCTGCACTTACAGCACTTCTCAATTTGGCAACATTTCAAATACTCAACAGCCACTTGTGGCTAGTGGTTATGGTAATAGTGGAGCTAAGTAGTTGTAAAGAAACTTCAAATTGTATCTAAGCTGCAACTAGCATCTACAGCTTAAAATTGTACATGACCACTTGCCTGGTTCTTTGAGACCAAGTTCAGTGCCTTTTAGAGAGAAGGGACTCAAAAGTTTATTTTTCTAATTGAGTTATTTTTAATTTTTCAATTGAATGTTCATACTTGCTTTATGTAGATATGGTCAAAATACCTCATAGCAATGAATCATTTTGTTAGTCACGAAACAAAAACAATTCATACATTTTACCTTGTTTCTCAGAAATGAGAGATGTGTTAAGAATGTGTTTTCATAAGATTTGCCAAAAATTTTCATCACACAATAGCTTTTTTTTTTTTCTTTCTTCCTTTTGGACAATTGTTGAGCTGATGAAGCGTTTAAGATAGGTAAGAACAGATGTGCTGATTCGCTTTGGGGCGGCAAAAACAATTTTACTTGACGAGAAGCCCTCAGGGAAAAGACAGGCTCCCAGAGGTGTTTGGAAGTCAGTTTTAGGAAGTACTGAGTTTTTAGCGGATGTTGTGATTAGGTTAAGAGCCAGCAGAGCTGGGGAAACTGACAGCTCAAATATCACAATGCAGTAAATAGGACCAGATTCCCCAATTTGACATTTCTTAAGAGGATTTATATTTTAATTATTTGCTCAGAGAAATGTTCTGCAAAGTTATGTGTTAGTAATATAATGTGAGAAAGAAATTCTTTTCATTAAAATGATATTAATGTTCCATTCAAACAGGGAGGCACTAACTCCATTAGAAATGGAGTTGGAGGGGCCTCCCCCTGTGGTGCAGAGGTTGAGTGCTGGGCTGTGAAGCTGCCTGCAGCTTCTGCAGCACCGGTTTGATCCCGGCCACCAGCAAGGGTCTCACATGGTGCGCAGACGACCTCTCCTGCCGCGCCCACTGCTCCCCTCAGCAGTGTACGTCAGTCCTGCTTGTTCTGTTCCCTGCTCTGACTCTGGTGAATTCTCTCACCCTCCCGCCCTTCTGACTGTACCCAGTGCTTGTATAAATAAATAAATGAATTAAAAAAGAAATGGAGTTGGAGGCTATCATCTGCAAAAGCCCTGATATACCATCTCATTCGATCCAGTTCATGATTCTTACAAATTAGAAAACAGAAAGACAGAGACATTTGCTTAATAGTCACATGGCTTCAGAGGTCTAGATTTCAGGCTGTCGGTTGCTTGGAACACTAGTTTCCTTTAGTGAGAATTATATTCAACATTTGCTGAGCACTTGCTAGACTCTGTGTTCAGCACTTTTCACAATGTCAACAAATCACAAAATCCTTGCAATATTAAGTATTTAAAAGAAAAAAGCCGGGGGCCTCCCCGGTGGCGCAGCGGTTGAGCGCTGGGTTGCGAGGCTGCCTGCAGCCTCTGCAGCACTGGTTCGATTCCCAGCTGCTTCCCGCCACCAGAGGATGGTCCCACATGGCGCGCAGACCTCTCCTGCTGCCCGCTGCTCCCCTCAGCAGTGTACTTCATCAGTCTGCCTGCTCTGCTCCCCGCTCTGGCTCTGGTGAATTCTCTCACCCTCCCACGCTTCTGACTGTACCCAGTGCATGTATAAATAAATAAATAAATCTTCAAAATAAATAAATAAATAAAAAGAAAAGAAAAAAGCCCATCACTCTTCTCTAACAATATTTTTCTTGAAACTTCATTTGCTTTTTTAAACAGAAGTTGCTGACGCACAAGCCAATCTCCACTTCCAAAGTCAAAGACTGAGAAGCACACCCAGGTATACTCCACTGGGCTGTGTTTTGAAAGCTAAACAAGCAATAACATATTCACAACTCCAGTCCAATATATGTCTGTTAAGATTGCCGAGAGGTTTGGAAAACACAACTTTTTTTTTCCCCCATAGTTTCTTCACTAATGATTTCTTCCCTCTCCTCCTTCTTTTTACCTCCCTCCACCCCGACTTTTTCTCTCTCCCCTCCCTCTACTCCCCTCCTTCCTTCTCTCCCATTATAGAAAGTGAGATGTTAGGGGCATTTTCTGTTGAGATACCAAACTCTTTTTGATTTGTTTTGACATGTAGAATGTTGGCGATGCCAAGGCCTTAGACATCCTCTGAAGAGAAATGAAGGTCCAGAGAGTTAAAGGATTTTATCGGAGGTCAGTTTAATGACATTCTGCCAAGGTGAGAAAGCTACTCTGTAGAAGGCGCCCAATCAACCCCAAATGGAAAGTCATCAGAAGAGCAAAGGCAAGGTCTGCTTGGCTCAGGAGGTGTCATTCTTTTTTAATAGTTTAATTCAAATCTCAACCTGTAAGTTTTCCAGCTTCACTTGAAGGAGGCCAGGATCTCTTGCCAGGAGCTTCAGAATGAAAAACAAATCTCTGATCATACCTAACACTTCAAAATCCCTAGAGCTGAAGGCCAGATAGCCAGTGGAGCTTAAAGAGCAGGTGGTCACAAGGGGTCAGGACTTGAAAATATGCACAAGAGGAGGAAACAAGACTTTTATTAACCAATACCTGCAGGCTCTTTAAGTCACTTGATTGTGGAATAAAACCAACACATTAAAGAGGGAAAACTTGGAACTGATCTTGTACATTGGAAGCCCAGGTTTCCAGATCTATCATCCTCAGTGATAGGCTGGTGAAGTTCTCAGCAGTAGGACATTGATTTTCCCTTTCCAATAACTGCAGGAAAAAAAAAAAGTCTCTGAAGTCTATTTCTGGGCCTTGGTTTCGTCCCTTGTAAATCAAGAGAACTGGCCCACGTGCCTGTCAAGGTCCTACTTATATGTATGAATGATGTGACTCTATATTTATATTAAAATAATAGAATGACTGTGATAGGTTTGCTTATAAGTTTTTTATTGTTCTGATTTTTTACCCCACCCCAGTATATATCTTCGCTGAACTTGTAACAGGGTGGTCCCCAGGAAAGGGGGAGGTTCCAGGTTCCCTGCCCCACCCAAGGAAGGGTGGAGCTGAGCAGGAAGAGAAGCTGAAGAAGAGACTGAGGAAGGAAGCAGGATGGAGCAAGGAGACCTGGAGGAGGCACATGGAGCCTAGAGACACATGAAGAAACTGCGCTTGTCTTTTGGTCGTGGACGGGGTGACACAGATGTGGGTGAGACCCGTGGGGAGGTGACCATGGCAGCTTTTATCTTGATGTTGATTTTGCTCTTTTTCTTCCGGGCTTGTCTGGTTATTTCTGACCCTTTGCTGTGGGTCCCCACTGGAAGATGCTTTAGACTTGTGGCAGGCTTTGGGGCTTTGCTCTGGGCCAATCCCATTTGGATGGACTTTTACCCACGAGGGGACGGGTAACTTTGGGTGCTTCATTTAGAAACTAGACTCTTTGCCTTACCTGTATTGTTTCCTAGTTTTATTAAAGATCCTTCCCATTAAAGTCTTATATGTTTTGTGTTGATGCGGCGGATGGCAGAACCCATTTAGAATAGGCAGGTTTCCGGGGTTTGGGCTGACCCTCTCCTTGTCCTATAACAAACTGACTGACTTAGGGGGATACCTTCAGTGCCCAAATTACATGGGACTTTATTCTCACAATTTTTCTCAGCAGCTATTAGGGTTGCAGTATTCTTTTTGAGATCCTTACCTAAAAAAACAGCCTAGAAGCAAAACACTATTAGAAATCAGCAGCATTAGTAGAATGTTCCCCAATGTGCTCAGGAAGAAAGCCAAACTCTACATGGCTCCCAGGACCCTGCCTGATCTGAGCCCCTCTTTACTTTCCAGCCTGTTATCATGCCTGTTCTCTTCATTTAATTCACTCTAGACTCACAAGGTTTTCCTTAGTTCCTCAAAGGCCCCAAGCTCTTTCCCAATCGGGCTGTTTTCTCTAAAAAGCTCTTCTCCCTCACTCTTTGTCTGCTTGGATAATTCAGAGCTAAATATCACATCATCGGGTTCTTGATGGTCACCCCATTAAAACCAAAGTAAGGCCGCCCCATGCTTTTTTCCTTCAGAGCACTTAAAGCAATTTGTGATTTACATATACTTGTTTCCTTCAACATCTGCCTCCTTAAATAGACTAGGAAGTCCTTAGGGCAGGGGTACCTCCCTTATTGTTCACCACTATATATTTTTTTGCACATACTGGGCACTCAATAAATGTTTGCTAGATTAGTGAATGAATGAACATATTCACAGAAAATTCCCAGCAGGGTCAGCTCTTATTGATTGTTTATATATGACACAACTTATGAGAACCCTTAGTGAAACTGTCACTTTGACCTTGTTTTGGCATTGTGGAAATAACTATTGCTAAGTTGGCAGCTATTCCAATGTGTGTTTATTCAAACTGAATCAGCCTTTTTAATGACTCAGTGGGAACACCATTGAGCCAGTTAATATAACCTCATTTTTCTCAATCTCAGTTCATAACCTCAATTTTCTCAATCTCAGTTCTTGGTAAACTTCAGGGAAGTTCTTCTGGCCAAGAAGACACCTGAGATTTTGAGTTTGATCTACTGTACCTGTAAGAGAGAAAATCAAGTGAATCTCGAGTGGTTTTTGTCTATGAATGTAAGTCAGAATTAAGTCACATGGGGAATTACCCCATAGTCACCCGATCACAATCAGTTTTGCTGAGATGTTGCTGAGACCACATGAAAAGGATTATTTACTAAGAACGGAATAGTTCCTTTTCAATTCTGTAGCAATCATGTCTCTCTTTTTTTTTTCTCTTCTAGTCCATGGAAAGTGTTATCTCAGGCAGCTTTGTGCAGGAAGTTGGGTTTATCACTTCCTCACAGTTGCAGTTTGTCTAGGACTTAACTACATGCTATCAGATTACATCAAAATGTAGCCTTTGTGTGTTTAACTCATCAAAGGAGTGGACCCTCAGGACTTGATATCACTTCACTGCATATGCAGCCATGTAGCACAACAAAGCCTATCTAAACAGGACAGAACTATTTCTGTTGTGGGGCAGTGCTGCTAGCTCCAGCTTGCAGAAATGGTTGGGTTTCAGGTGTCTGCAGTGTTTCACTTCTTGTTTTTATATTTATCTCTTTTTAGAATTGCAGTCATTTGCCCAGTTGTGTGCAAGGGAGGGACACCTAAAATATTACCTACAAGGGAGGAGACAAGATCGCTCCAATCTGTGTCAGTTGGAGGCAGCACTAACCTCTACTTCATCATCTTGATTTTTCCTTGATAACTCAAATCTGCAGTCATCACCTGGGCTTTGAAGCTGGTCACCTGGGGTTTTGAATCCTAGCTTCTCTGTTTCCCGGTTGTGCCTCCTTGGGCAAGTCATTTCACCATTGTGAGCTTTGGTTTCCTCTCCTGAATAAAGGAGAGCATGACAGACCCTGCCTCATAACCCTATGCTATGGAATAAATGATACGGATTTGATAATGTGGACAAAGTGCTTCTGGGACATGTTCACCATAGAAGGGATGTGGGTATGGTAAAGTCTGTGCGGTGCCGCACAAAGTGCCCTGCAAGTGCTGGCAGAGCAGTCCCAGGTTTCTCAGGCCACACTTCCACCTTTGGGGCCTGGTTGCTATTTTCTTCTCTGTGGAGTTCCCTCTTCTCTGCGGTGGGCCTGCTGCCAGATGCTGCCTCTACTGGCAGCCACAGGAAGCCAAAGCAACTGTGAAGTAATGCTTCTGCCCAGGCTGGCTCCGCCCTGGTGACCAAGGTTTTTTAGATCTGTTCAGCCAACTCCTTTTAATGCCTTGCCTAAAAAGGACTTGTCACCCAGCTCTGCAGTGCTGGGAAATGGCTGACTGCCCCAGAGGCTTCGGAAGAACAGCTTTCGGGGGATAGAAATGGTGAACTGAATGCCTCCCTTCCAGCTCAATGCTTTAGGAACTTGGGGGTAACTTTTGGGGCAGCAACTCTCCAATATCATGCTCATTTACCGAAGTCAGATGTCAAAGGAGAGGGACAGGGCTTGTTTCTATAAAATCTCTCCAAGGCAGTAGAATATAATGAGGCAGTCTTAAGCAAATAATTTGCATTAAGGCAGTATGCAAACTTTCATAGACCTACGACAAGAAAGAAATTGTTACACCTAAGCCTTTACATACTTTAAGAAGTTAAATGTGTGTTTTCTTTTTCTTTTTTAAAATCTAAAACCATTTAAAATAAATAGAAACAAGCCCAAATGTTAATCGCTTCTTTATATTCCAGTTACCGGCTGATGGCTCCAGACCCTCATGGCCCTCTCTCTGTTGCTCTGAGGTGGAAGATGACTGGAAGGCATCCAGCCTCAGTTGTTCAGGGGATCACTTCAGAGCCACCAGCCTCCCTCGATTTGGTGGCAGTTGTCTTTGGGGTGATGCTGGAGGATCCCACCCTGTGGATTTTGCCTGTCTGCTTTGCCTCTTCTAATAAGCTCTCTTTGGCTATTCCTTTAGCTTTTGTCCCTGGATGGTGTCTCTCAGATCTCCCCTTTATGACCACAAGGCTAATCTCAGTTCACTTTCATGTCCTACTCAGGATAGTGGTTCCCAGGCAGGATCCAGAATCTTGGGCTCCCCTTTATCTAGGAAAAGAAATAAGACATTTGACTACAACCTTCTTAGGAGAGTTGTGAATGTGAGGCTAAGACCAGTTCTTTCTGTAGGTTGATGAAATGAAAAATCAATTTTTTCCTTATTGCAAAAGCAATCATACACTCCCCCCCCCCCACACACACCTTTAAATGTAGAAATGTTAAGTTTAAAAGTCAAAGCCCTCAATGTCAACCTCCTAGTGATAATTCTTTGGTGTACCTGTTCAGGTTTGTTTTAGTGCATATGAAAGTATTTTAATTTAAAAATAAAAAGGGAATTAAATACATACTTATTCTTCTGAAACTTGCATGTTTTCCTTAAGCATATCTTGAGTAGATCCAAATGTCAATATATTCACTCCATTCTTTTGTATGATTGTTAATATTCCACAGTATAGTGGACTAAAATTTATTTACTCAATTCCTTACTGATAGTCTTAGGACTATTTCAGATTTTGGGTGACATAGCAAACAGTGCAGTGTTGAACATCCTTGTGCCAACACCTCTGTGCTTATATATGAATATTTCTGTAGAATTGCTTGGTTCAAGTATATGCACATTTTAAATTTTAATAAACATTGCTAAATTGAGTACCAGTATTACAGTTTGTGATATATTTAAAGAAGTCTTATTTCCTCAAACATTTATGAACTCTAGTATCATAAAATTTTATAAATCTGATGGGCAAAAATATCTTGTTTTCATTTGTGTTACTGTTATTATTGGTAAAGTAGACAATCTTTTAAGGTGTTTTGGCCACCTGTGTTTCATTTTCTGTATTTTTTCAGTTTATATCTTTTTTCTAATTTTCTTTTGAGTTGTCTTTTTCTTAATAATCTATGTATCAGGATATTTTTGGTGGTAGTTGAAGACTGCTTTCCAAAAGGTGCCTTATATTTATTGTTTACCATCTTTCATAAAGCCATGTCTAGTGGCAGGGTATCCTAGGGTTGAGCAGTGGTTTAGTACAGTCTCTTTCTGCTATGCTGCACTCAATTTGTCCTTTTGTGGTTTCAAGATGGCCACCATAGTTCCAGTCCTCACATTCTAGACAACTTTCTCCAAAGCCCGTGAAATAGTCCCCTGATCTAAGCCCTCAAACTTCTTTCATTTCTAAAAAGTTGAAGTATCATTGTTTTATAACATTGTGTAGACCTGAAGCCTATCTTTTGGTCATGGAGGAAAACGCTTCCAACAGTGCAGATATCTCCCCTACCCAGTTCCCACTGACCAGGACGGGATCACATGTCCTTCTCCAGGCAGCAATGCCTACACATCTGCCATTTTTAATGAGACATTTCCTCTATTAATCACCATGTTGTCTACAGAATTAGCTGGAAATAGGCCAATGCAACTTGATTATAATGCAATGATTGAATTTAGGAGCAAATATTTTACCTGACATATGATTGTCCTCGGCTTTGAATGGTGGTGTATCTTTAAAGGCTCAATGTATGACTTGAGCATGTACAGTGTAGCCGCCAATATCTGTTCACTCTCAGTAAGTTCTAATGCCACCGGATTAGCCCCCACAAATAGGATATCTTTATGGCGTTTTCCTCTGGTTGATGTAGCTACTGTTAGGCCAATGGGATCTGCTGGCAGAATTTCTAGACCTCCTTAGATGAGATGAGAGAAATTGGTTTCTTGGGGACTCATACATGGCTATCACAATACTCTTTTAAAGGAATGTTGAGCCCTGACTGGAATGATGAAAAGCTACAGCCCCCTTTATTCCTTTTGAGCTAGGGATATCTTTTCTTCTTGCTAGGCATGGAGAGTATGGGAGATAGCAATTTCATCTTATTTTTGCTCTGCTTGTGAGTCTGCAGTCTCACAGGAAAGAGAAATAAGATTTGTTACACCTCTGTAGCTAGAAAATTATCTTTCAACTGACGGAGAGACTTCCTCATGCTCTCTGGCATCTTATGGGTACCAAGGCTCTGGACTTTTATAAAACTAAGGCTATGTGCACAGGAAGCTGACTTCTAGCATTACTTAGCTGAACTTTGATCATCTCCCTTAGTCTATTCTATTTTTTTTCTAATTCAACAACCCCAAAATGAAACAAATCTCAGTCTCCATCTTCTTCTATGCTTCCCTTATTCCATATCTCTTGACTAAAGCAATAGCTACAGTGGTATCTAAGCTGAATGCTTATTAGGCTAGAACAAGTATTCACTTTCAATTTAAACACAGGGAATCCTGGGGAAAGCAACTATATAATACATCTTCTTGTGACTTCTTAACTTTTTTGTCTATATGTTTTTCAAAAGTACCACTGCTTTTTAATCAGGATTTGAAGATTGTTTAAAATTCATTTTCCTAAATTCACATGAAAATAATACTTTGAGAATATCAATGTTTTATATTGAACATGTTTCCAATTCACAGAAAAAAATTAACACAGGGAATCCTGGACAACTGTTTTTTAAATTTATCCCTAAGTATTTATGTTTTAGGATCCTATTATACCTGGACTTAAAAATTTTCATTTCCAGCTTTTCATTACCAGTATATAGGAATATAATTGATTTTTTAAAAAAAATTATTTTATTTATTTACGCATACAACAACTGGGGTGTAGGCCAGCAGTGCAGGAGCCAGGGAGGTAAGAGGATTCACCAGAGTCAGGCTGGGGAGCAGAATAGGCAGATATATTGAAACACACTGCTGAGGGGAGCAGTGGGTGAGACAGGAGAGGTCTGCCACACCATATGGGTTAGCTCCCTGGCTGGAGATCCAACTCATGTTGCAGTGGCTGCCGATAGCCTGATAGCGCTGAGACTTAACCCCTTGCACCACCAGGGAGGCCCCAGAAATATAATTTATTTTTGTATATTGACTTTGTATCCTGCAAACTTGCTGTTAGCTTTTCTAGGCTTTTTGGGCAGATTCCTTAGGCTTTTCTGTATCTATGGTCATCTCTGTGAATAAAGATAGTTTTACTTCTCTCTTTCCAATCTGGATGGAAGACTCTGGGAGGATGTCGCCCCACAGACAGTCCGCCTGATGAGCAGCCCTGTGGCTTAGACATCTGCTCCTTCCCTCCCCTGGGCTGCTTCCAGTGCAAACCCTCTACCGTCACAGGTAGTGGTCGTTTCTGGATCTTTAGTGCTATGCATGCTGTTTGCTCTTTCTAGTCCCCTATCTGAGGTTGTCCTTCCTGTCTTGAGTTTAATTTGAAAACTTGTTCACTCAGAGAGCATTTTTAGTGTCTACCTTATTTCCAAAGCATTTTCATCTGGTTAATAGACAAATCTGCTTTCCTTAGCATTGACCACTTCCCTTTTCCATTTCTTTGGTGCCATATAAAACTGTTGCAATTTTTCCTTCAGAATCACCACCCAGTTCATCCTCTGGTTGTTCCCTAATATTTGCCAAGTGACTGTTCAACAGCAAATTGTCTAGTGTGCTTTCTAAGGGAAGGTCTGGGACTTACATTTCCCCCACTCTCCAAAAGTTTAAATTTCCTTTATCAAGCAACTTCACAGGCTGGGATAGCCATAGTTGGTTTCTACTGCCCCTCGGTTTTAATGTCTTTAAATTACTTGATAGCATCTTTGATTCTTTATCTTTTTTTTTCTGTTGTACCCCAAAAGACAGTAGCTCTGAAACTTCAAAATATTAAGGTTTTCAATGACTTAATTTTTAAAAAATTAAAAAAATGTTATTATTTATTTGAGGTAAATAAATTGGTTTTCCACACTGTATATTATTGAGAGAAGTAGGTTCACCCCTTCGCAGATATGCATCATAACACCCCACCCACCCTAGAATGCCCACGTCCCTTTTTCACATTGATTCCTTATCTTAATGACTTGTATGCTTGCTTTGTTTAAATATTTTATCCTCCAAATCTTATTCTTTCAACTGAATCTAATTTCCTTTTTTTAAAAAAAGATTTTATTTATTTATTTTTTCATAGAAAATCTGGGGTGTAGACCAGCAGTGCAGATGGTGAGAGGATTCACCAGAGACAAAGTGGGAAGCAGAACAGGCAGATTTACTGAAATGCACTGCTGAGGGGAGCAGCAGACAGGACAGGAGAGGTCTGCTGTGCCATATGTGGGTTTGCTCCCTGGCTGGGGATTGAACTCAGGCCATCATGGTAACAGTGCTGAGATTTAACCCCTGAGGCACTAGGGAGGCTCCTGAATCGAATTTCTTTTCTTTATCTCACCTTTATCTATTTTGAATAGATAAAGGTGGCTCTATAAGTTACTATTATTTTCTTTATCTATTCTTTATCTATTTTAGAGGTTATTTCTTTTTCTGTTTAGTTTCTTTCTTTGTTAAAATGAAAGAACAAAATAGTATCCAATCATATGTCAATAATTTTTAGATTTTGTTCATGGAACTATGGGTGTAAGGAAATTTAAAGTCAGTGGAACTTAATTTTTAGCAGTTGTCACAGTGATATCCTATACCTCTAGGTTACATATAGCATTGTAAGCCAATGTTACCCCAATAAACAAACAAACAAACGAAAATTGTATAGAAGACTAGGGTGGAAATTGGCCTGGGGTTTCATTCTCAGCACAGAGATAACCCTAATTTATTATTCCCTTTTCATATTTTTTTTTTCCAGTTTGCTTTTGTATTTCTTTGCCTTCAGCACCAGGTCATTTTCCTTGAGTTCGTTTTCTCTTTTGAAAGTTGCATGAGTAAGTGGAAGGAACATGGACTTTGGAGTATAAATAGACGTCAGTTTTTAACACAACTTCTGCCTATTACTACTTCTGGGTCTTTGGGGAAGTTACTTATCACTTATGAGTTTGAATTTTTTCTTTTAAGGCTTGCCTTAAAAAACATAAATAATCATACAGTAACTAGCTCATGCTACCTATTCTGTAGTGTGGGATTTTACCCCATACTATGTCTGTAATCATTTGCCATTCATTATTGGGCTTAGATGAATTTATACATTGAAGATCTTTGCAAGTAGTATTTTACCACTTATTTCCTCTTAATGTTAGATCCACAATGTAATGTGTGTGCCCAAAAGATAGCTGTGCAGTCTTAGCCTGGATTATAAGGGAATGAATATTAGCGTTCAGAATCATAGTGTTGAAGTCTGGGTGGGTTTTAGAGACCAGCTACTCCAACAACTCTTATTTTACAGATGAAGTAAACGATGTAGCAAATATAAGCAAGTTGTTGAAAGGCCTAGTAGAATATGCGTGGTAGTGAGATAGCCTCAGTTAAGGAAAATAATTTTTTTAAATAGGCAAAATTCCCCAAATTCCCATTTTATAGTATACAGTTCATTGGCATTTAGTACATTCGCAATGTACAATGCTCACCTTTATCTAGTTCCAAAGCATGTTCATCACTCCATGTTCATCAATCAGTCACTCCCATTCTCCTAGGCAACCTCTAATCTCTTTTCTATCTCCATGGATTTGTCTGTTTTGTACATTTCATATAAATGGAATCATAAACTATGTGACCTTTTGTGTCTGACTTCTTTTACTTTGCATAATGTTTCTGATTCATGTATTGTTTAAGAATCCCAACATAGGAGATTATCATGAAGAAATTAAAATTCTGTACTCCTGCCGAGGGTCATAAACAGAGTGGTCATAGTTGCAGTGTCCCCTGTCTCCCAAGTAAATAAATTCACACTATTCATACATTCTACTTGAACTCGACTTTCTATTTAACACTACATATGGAATATATAATATATATAAAATAATATATATGAAACAGCTTCCATTGTTGATATCTGCAGACCTCTTCATTTTCTTTTATGTATCCTATGGTGTTTTATTATGTGATTTTTAGTCTAGATTGTTTAACAAACCTACTGATAGATATCCTCCCTTTTCAAGTCTTTGTTAAGTAAAATAACTTGCATCCTAATTTTATGAATGTAATTATTTTGAAATCACAGCATTGGAAAAAAATAAATAGGAAAGACTTCTGTTTCTTTTGGGATCAGTTTTAATACACTGGGAAATCTATGCATTGGTAAGAACCTGATAAACTTTGAGGCTGTTTCCAATTTCAGATTTTATGATTAATACCAAAATCGTAGTAGTGTCAGGGACTCAGGGGCAAGTGGTCTAAGATTAGGAATTAGGAGGCCTGGGTTTGCCCTTCTTTGTCTGAAGGACTAGGTCTGGACCTTTGGAAAGTTGCTTACCTCTGCAGAGTTCAATTTCCTCATCTTTAAAATGAGGTGAATGGGCTAGTTATTAATGTGGGAGATTTCTACTAAGGTCACTGCCCAGTTTACAATGATTCCCTTTTTGCCATAACAGCTCTGCTTCATTAGGGTGGATCCCCACTAGCCATGTTATTTTATGTTATGTGACCCTCCTTCCTCAGACATGTCTGATTGTTCTAATGAAAGCCATGTCACAAATCGTGCCAATAAAGATCCTTCTTCAGGATTTTTGAATCTAAGCCACAGAAAGCATGGGCACTTCCTCTCTTGTGGTGGTGGGGGGGGGATGTGAGAAGTGAAACTTGGTAGCTATTGGTAACCATATTATCAGTGTATTGAGGTTCTAATGTGAAGAGAGAAGGGGTGGGACTCCTGTGCTATGGGTCAGTGAAGGAATAATCACATAAAGAAAGTGTTACCTCTAAATGCAATGTAGAACAGAAAAAAGACTTTAGTAAAAAAAAAAAAAAAAAAAAAAGACTGGTAATCTAGTTACGTCTAGAGTTTAATTAATGGTGTTGTTCCAATTTAAAAATTTTTTTAGTTTTAACAAAGATGCCATTGTTATGTAAGATGTTAACATTTAGGGGAAGCTGGATGAGAACTGTCTAAACTATATTTTCAATTTCAACATCATATGCTTCCTGATATGATGCAATAAGATGGACACAACATCACTTCTGTGGTATTCTTTTAAAAAATGCATACCTGAGAAACAGTATTGATGAAAACGATTAGATGGTGCCCTTCAAAAATGTCAGTGTCATGAAAGACAAACATTGTGGAATTCTTCAAGACTGGGGAAAACTATGAGACATGAAAATTAAATACAATGTATGATTCTGGATTCCACAGGGACCTGAAAAAAGATCATTAGTGAAGTAATTGGAAAAATTTAAATACGGTCTGTAAATGTGTTCGTAGTATTGTGTCAGTACTAATTTCCTAGTTTTGAAAATTGTTCTGCGGTCATAAAAGATATTAACATTTGAGGAAGTTGTTGGAACAGTATGCAGAAATTCTTGGTATTATTTTTGTGACTTTTTTTAAAATCTGAAGTTATTTCAAAATTAAAAAGCTTGCTAATAGTCAACATCATCAAAAATTCTGTTGCACAGAAAGATAAGAAAATTCAGGAACTGTGAAAATCAGCTTTTTTGGAACTCAGAAAACTAGTAAAAATTTAAAGCAACTAAAAAGATGCTGAACCAAAAGGAAAATTAAAATGGCAAAATAATCTTTGTTGCAGTTTTACTTGCCCTTGCTCTAGGCCCTCCCTGGGGAGGTGGCAGTCTTGAAAAGACAGCAGTCTGTGTTCCCAGTGTGGGATCTTAGCCCTGGTCCTGGATAGTATAGAGCAGGCCATATTCACAACTTATTGTGTTTGCCTGTTCTGATTTAGCTGGAGCCTTCCTGGATGACTACCACAAGGTACATCCCTGCTGCACTGAACTCAGAACTTACTTAGAGCAGAAAAATTGTGTACACTGTCCCCCAAATTATAAATTGAACATAAAAACCGACAGCTGTCTGGGGCAAAAGATTATGGTTGAGACATACAATAGAATACCTAAAGATTAGGAAGAAAATCTGGGAGAGACTTTCTTTAGGAAATTACAGTATTCAAAAAAGCCCATGTTTACTAGGGAATTTAGAAAGCCATCCATGTACCCAAGACAGGGCAGACCCTCAGCAAAGACCTGGGAAACCCTCTGGATGTTCAACAACATTGGAACATTCTAGACCCATGTTTTTCAACTGGAAGAGAGCCTCCTAAGGGAAGGTCTGAAGGATCTCGTTTCGTACCTGCCAAGATGGGGATGTGTTAATGCAACCTCTTCCCTCTCACTTCTCCAAAGTCTTGGACGTGCCCTCCTGGCTTTTTGTATTAGAGAATCCTCTTCAACATAACCTTTAATACCACCAGACTGAAGACTGACCTCTCCAAGTGCTCCTTAGTTTCCTAATGTAATGAGAATCTTTGCCTTTCCAACCAGAAAACAGTATCACCAAATTCCTGTTTCCTGAACTTTTAGCAAATCCAAGGATGTGGGACAAAAGTCTCACTATAATTAGCCAGATGGATTCTGCTCTACAGCTGCTGCCGTGTATAAACTGTCTTCTTTCTCTGATCAGAGTTTATGTTAATTAAATCAATACCATGTACTCTGGCCTATTGCAGAGTTTAAAAATGAGTTGTATTAATTTTTCCCCTCAGTATTTCTTTGGGTGCAGAAGATTATTGGTGTTTATTTTTAATCTCCTTTTTTATAACATGGTCACTATGTGCTTCTTTTAAAATCTCTGGTATGAATTTAAAAGCATTTTGGAAGGTGAATAATAATAATATGTTATTATGCATAATAATTATGACATTTTATTTACATAATGTTTTTGTCCTTTAATGATAGCATTTATTTTTTAGAGCAGTTTTTGTTTCACAGTAAAATTGAGTGCTTTCCTGGGTCAACAAATAGCACATGCATATACTTTCTTTAGGTTTTTTTATTCTTTTTTAGAGTATATAACAGTTAGAATGGAAGCCCAGGTTATGTGTGTGTGTGTATATATATATATATATATATATATATATATATATATATATATATATAAAGCCTCTTCTTTGGTGTCCACTTCTCGTTGCTTGTCTCCCCATAACCCCACTCTACTGCAGCAGAACCCCTTTTGACCAGTCTGTGACCTGGGTTTGGTAATAGATGCCAGGGTACCCAAGTTCTCCATCTCCAGCCTCACCATGTTGACATCGCTGAAGTGCTGGAGCCCTCCGATAAAGGTTGGGACATTTGCTCCTCTACTCTTTCACACTTCTTTAATTAATTGTCTTTTTCTGTTTCCACTCATCTTCTATCATTTAATGCAGGAGCAAGCTGAGCTGTCTTTGCTGTAAGAAGCCTCAGTCTCAGGGATTTTGATAGATAGGAATGGGTGGGGGGGATGGAATCTGTGTTTCAATAATATCCCTCTGTCTCAACGATCTTACTTTAAAGTTCAAGATTCATTCAAGTCCAGATCTATCTTGTGTAAGACAGTGTGAGGGCGAATGGGAGGACACCCTTATTCATGGTTCTCCTTTGCTTCTCTTTCCAAATTCTCACTTCTCTCTGATCCAGTCCCATGGGTTTTTACATAACTGGTTGCTACAACCATGCTTGGTTTGGGGTTGTCCCCTGGTCTCTTGGCTTGATCATGGATCAATTCATGCTCCCTTTATCCCAGCACAACTGTGTTGCTTACCGATGTTTTTCCTGATCCTTACTGTGTTGCTAATATTTAGCTCACATCAAGTTTTGATCCCACTGATTTAGAAAGAGCCCAGTAGAGCATATGGCTATGTTCTCAGCCATACAAGTCAGAGGGACCTGAGTTTAAACCTCAGCTCTGCTGGGTAACACAATTCTGTGATTTAGGTCAGAAACTAAATCAGTTTGGGTCTCCACTTCCTTATCTGTAAAATGCAATGAGTATTGGCTGTACCTATGTCAAAGAATTGATGAGTGAGAAGAATGAGCTAGTGACGTGCAAATGCACCCTGAAGCTAAGGATGTGTGTATCATTACTGTTGTGTTATAAAGGCAAATACTCAAGTTGGTTGGAATGATCTCTTAGAAATTGCAAGATTCTCATTCTTCTATGTTGAGAGAACCCCCTCGGGGTCTATAAGTAGAGAGCCGTTTTTTTACAGGAAACTTAAAAAAGTGTTGAAACAGACAGTGCTACAAAGAAAGCTGACCACCTACCATGAAACCAAGATCAAAGCTGTTGTCTTTTAAATAGAAAAGGGACAGTTAGCTTGTCATGTTTGTCTTTCTTCAGTGGGGTGCCTTCTCAAGGATTGCTACTTCAGAGTATGAACCTAGACAAGTGCCTTGACGCCAAACCCACATCCTCATTTGTGAAATAGAAAGTACAATTGTAGGGTCCATCCCCCAAATTATTTATTCACAAACATTCATTGAGGGGAACAGAACTACTCTTGGGGAGCTAGAGGCCTTCACACCTGCCAGCTGAGGCACTTGAGGCTGTTCTGACAGATTCTGAGAAGGCCCCAAGTTCTCATGCTTGAGTAACTGAACATCTGGATCACTGGGAACCAGAGCACAGCAGCCAGCAGGCCCAGAATCCCTTCCCCCAGACCCAGCTGTGAAGAGTGCCCTCTGGAGGTATATTCTCTACCGGTGTTGAAGTATCTGGTCCCTTGCTTTTAACAGAATTAATAGCTGTACACAGTAGGAGTCTATTGCAGGTAGTGGGTACAAACCCAAGCTTTAATTGTGCAACAGGACTTTGAAACAGACCTTTCCCAGGCTGGTGGTGTGCATGGGAAATGCCTTGTAGATATGGCTCACAATAGGGAAATCCTCTCATGTATATTGCCAGATTGGGGCATAAGGCCTCAATAAAGCACCAGTCTTTGAGGTATTTTAAAAGTGAGATTAACACCTATTGTAGAAGTGCTAATCACTGATTGAATTAATCAAGGGCCAAACTACAAGGTGTTAACAAGAAAGATTAGTGACTTTGGGTGTGAATATTCAAAACCAGGGATTGTGAAATCTGGGACCAGAGGTTTTCCTGGGTACACAACAAAAGAAAAAAAGAGCAAATAGAAGAGGAGGTAATGAACTACTTTTACCTAATTTCCTTTTGAGCAGGTTATGAGGGAATCATTAAAAACATTAAGTGTCAAGTACATGAAAAGTGCTGGGTTTATAAAACAATGATTCATTAAATGTTAGCTATGTTATTCCTTTTGTGTTTGAGGCCCCCTGATAGGAACTTGAAGTTAAAACTAGGGAGAAATATTTTTTTCTCTATAGAGAAAAAAAAGCCTGGCTCAATTACTTTTTTTTTTAATTGAAATTTAATTTGTCTGTGGAATTGAACAAATAAATGCATACTATAGCTCAATTACTTTTATAAAAAAGGACTGGGGGAAATTAATTTTACTTTCTTTCTGAAAAAAGTGGCCTGTAATCCAAGAACCAAATAATCAAGGAATAGAACTTGAAAGTGAAATTAGGAAAAAATGAGGAAATGATTGATTCAAATAAAGAGATATGTCCAAATCATTTAAGCTGTATAAAATGGTTTTCTAGGAAGTCTGTTCTTGCAGCAAACACAATGGAAGGGCAAAGGGGAGGAGGTGGGCACCTGCAGAGGTTGCTTGGAGGATAAGGACCTTTGAGAAAGAGGTGTTAATTTTAGAAGAACACGATGAAAAAACTGGAACAATCCAGAAGGGAGAAAATAACAGAAATAGACAATTTGTTAAGTGGAGTTAACTTGGAAAAAATCTTTAAAAAATTTCAGGTAGAGCCATCAATAGTTGAATGAGTGTCTTTTTAATACTGAATTGAGGAAGGAGGAGGAGGCACTCACATTTATTAGGCCTTACTAGGGTCATTGAATGGCTGGGAGGTGTAAAGGGATAATTTGGTCTAGGCTTCTAGACTGAAGAAGACTTCACATTTAGGCAATTCTACACCAAAAACCTAGTATAGATGACCTCTTTTAATCCCACAGGGTGAATAATATCATAGATGGAGAAACTGAAACTTAGTGTGAAGTTCTAGATATCTGCTCGGTATACTTTTTGAATGTAAATGAGCCAAAATGGATCCATATTATACAACAGAGACATAGACTATGTAAAATACAAGTGTGTTGGCTCTAGCCTTTGAAAATAATGACCCTGTAGCCAGGAGTATAAGTGGTCCACCAGAGCGTGAATGAGATATATACCTACCCATCTGTTTTTCTAGAGGAAAGGCCATGGCTTTATTTTTTTTTTTTGTCCCCAACAGCAGTACAGATAAAGCAAAAGTCACCTTTGATCTATTTGCCTCTGACCATCCTTATCCCCTCTCCAGAAGCAACTGCTGTTAGCAGCGCTTTTATATCTATTTGTATAATTTTACATATATGTATATATGAGAACCATATTGTTAATATGTGTATATCTTAAAAATTGGTGAAAGAACTTTTTTTTTCCAATTTGCCTTTTGCATTTAATAATATAGCTTTGAGGACTTTTCTTTTGGGTACATTTATTAACCTCATTCATATAAACTGTTGTGTAGTGGTCCATAATTTATTTAACCACTTCCCCATTGATGGGCAGGCTCTTTCTAATTTACTGTTGTTCTAATAAGAAGAACATTCTTATTAGAGTGGATGCAATGGCCTCTTTTTGATGGTGAAAATAATATCATCCCCCCATTATGTTTATTTGAGGCAAAGTAGGTTTACATGTTTGTATCTGTTCTGGGATTAAAGGTTCAAACTTTTAAAAATAATAGTATCATTTTCAAAGAGGAGAATATTAAGTCTCTCAGAGATAAGGCAATTAAGTTGTTGATTTTGTATGGCTAAGGGTCACTGCTAATGCCTCTGACTTTCAATGAGGCCACCCTTAGAGCCAAGTCATTTTCCCATGAGATGCTCAAAACAAGTTATTTCAAGTGTTTTATAAAAAAAGTGGTATCATTTTCTATTGAGGTAGCATTGGTTTACAGCACTGTATATGATCGAGGAGAATAGTTTCACACCTTTTCAGATATATATCACCACATCACACCTGCCACCAAAGCACCAATAATCCTCCACTGGAGTCCGTTGGACTCTCGTGCCTCTTTGTGGTTTGCTCCCATGATCCTCAATTCTGCGGCCAGATTTCTAAGGTTTGTTTTCATTTAGTTTTGTCTGTCCTTTGTTTTGTTTCTTTATGTTCCACATATGAATGAAGTCATGTGGTGTTTGTCTTTCTGCTCTGACTTATTTCCTTAGCATAATCCCCTCCAGTTCCAACCATGATGTCCCTAATGGCAATATTTCATCTCTCTTTTTTTATAACTGGGTAACATTCCATTATGCATATACACCAATCTTCTTTATCCACTCACCTATCATAGAGTGTTTAGGTTGTTTCTTATAACTTGGCTTATTTAGTCTTCAGATGCATACCTAGGAATGAAATTCCTGAATCATATGGCAGATCTATTTTTAGTATTTTGAGAAACCTCCAACCTGGTTTCCGTAGAGGCTGGACCGGTCTACCATCCCACCAACAGCATGCTGGAGTTTCCTGTCCTCCACTTCTTGCCAACACTTGTTTCTGTCTTTTTGATATGGGCCAGTCTTGTGGGTGTGGCGTGATATCTCACTGTGGTTTGATTTTCAAGTGCTTTTTTTTTTTTATTGTTGTCTCCAGAGCAAACTACTTCAGCTTTTCAGGGGCTTAAAACTAGGGTGGAGGATGAATAGAAAAATAATTTTCTTAATGGCTACGAGAGATGATACTTCCAGCAAGAACAATGGTGTGATCCTAGTTTGAGCAATTCTGTGGGATCCTTTACACCCTCACCTTACCCTCCAGGTGCTTGAAGCCCTCATGCTCTTCTGCTCACTGATATCATGACCCAGGCCTGCCTTCTCTCTTCTCTGATAATGCTGCATGCTCCAAAATTGTACATCACTTAGTTTCTCTCGAGAAATTAAATTAATTAAAACATACACATTAATGGCAATTCATCAAATTAATTTGCACATGTTAATGATAATAACCAACAGTTTTGTACCCTTCATAAGGAGATCTGTAATTTAAAAGGTGTTTGAAATTGATGATTCTCTATTCCTTTCATCCGTTCATTTAACACACAGTTAATGAGTAGCTACCATTGACTAGGCATTGGGTTAGATTTTTGAAATGCAATGATGAAATAAGATCTTTCAGGCATTGTCCATGGATGGGGGGAGACATTCTTTTGGGATGGTATGAAGGGAGTGTGTTGTAAAAGACTACTTGATAAAAATGTAGTAGAAAGGGAAATGTCCAATTAAAAATATTCTGAAATTGAATATACACTCCTCTGCCCCACACTCTCCTAAGGTTTGTTTTTTCTCTCCTTTTTGTCCATGTCCTGTCCTGGACGTGGGAGTGGTTTTTTTTTTTTTTTGCTTGTTTGTTTGTTTTTTTGTCTCTTCTGTCTCCACAGCATAGTTACTTCTCATTTCAGCAAGCATTAAGCCTGGCACATCAGAGACAGACTGTCCAGAGCCCATGGTGTAAAGCATCATGTGATAAAATATTAAATCACATTGGTGAGACACATTTTTCTTCAGATACTGTTTAAATATGTGATTTACAACTTCTTCAAGTGCTTCAGTGAAGCATGTAATCAATCATTACATAATACGTTTAACAGTAACTTGTGCAATATAGACTTATGCTATCTTAAAATATTATATATATATATTACAACATTCTTCCTTTTTGTATAATGCATGCTTTCTCCTCTCAGGTATAGTCCCCGTAAAATTTAAAATATTTTTGAAATAGATTTCTGCTTCTTTCTTTTCCCTACTTTGACCAGGAAAATCTGGCATCAGTCCGAAAAGGATTTTAAATTAGTCATTAGGTTGTGTAAAATGACCTAACCTGGTGAAAAGGTTTTCCTTCCACAAGACAAAAAGACTTTGATGACCACAACTCATTTAAAGTGAAGATTAAACATTTTAACCAGAACAGTACCCTAATTCAGAAAATTTTATTTATGTCTAAATGCATTGCTATTGGCAATGAAGAGCAATTCGAGAAGTCATAACCCAAGACAATTATTGTGAGGGCCTTTCGTGTTTCCTATAAATTTCCCCTACTGACCTCAGAGCCAACCCTCAACCACATAGTCAAATATTTGTATTAGGTGTTCCTGTGTTTAACACACTAATTAAAAAGATGGAATCCTTTGATTCTATCTCAAATCATTTTACTTCTAATCTCTTTCTGGAAAAGCCTGCTGGATAAATGGAACTAAGAGTATGCTTTCTAAAAAGAGGTTTTACCGAGTTGCAATAAATCTGGGGACTGGGGTCATTAATGTACCTGAAGTGCTCTTAATGAGTCTATGGTAGGGATCATCCTTTGAGTTCATTTTAGGGGCCTTTACCGTGGAGGTTATAAATCCTTTGAGAAATGACTATAATGGGCAAAAGCTTCCCAAAGGAAACATTGAGTTCAAACATAGCTAAATGCACCAGCCAGAAGAGCAGGTTTAAGGACAGGTGAGGAAGCCATGCCACTTGGAGGCATTAACTCAAAAACTTGTCTTTAGTGAGGGAACATGACTGGCCCTAAAATCTAGCCAGGGGAAACCAAAATGCCATTTAGAAGCCTCTTTATTGACCCACAGATAATGCATTTCTCTTTCCTACTTTCCAAATTACTACAATTTAGTGGGGGAGGGGCTTTGGAGAACTCCAACCCCAAGTGTAGACTGAGGACCACCTGCATCGGAATCACTGGGGGAAATTATAAAAAATGAACATGTTTAGGACTAACCTCATTCCTACTGAAACAGAAACCCAAATAGTGGTGGTGGTGGGGGGGCAGGGTCAAAAGACTTGGACTCTGCACTTACTTGTTTTTAAATGTAAATGTTATTTACTAACCTATTTTAAAATAACAATAGTGAAACCATTATATGTTAACATACATATATCACGAAATAATTATATTTTTCAAACAACAAATAACAGTGAGAAGAGCAGTATTATTTTATGCTTATTTCTTACTTTAGTGTATCAATTTCTCAAGACTCTTTTTCGTTCCTATTTCTAACTTCTGAATTGATTTTTACTCATTGTTCTTTATGTGTTTGTTTTGATGGTAAATAGGCAGTATGGTCTTAGATGTGAAGACAGAGTATCCTGGCCCCATTCTCTGCCTTCCCTGGAGGCTGAAGGATGGTAGGAGGGAGGAATCTCGTTTTTCTAACAGATCAAAACTTACTGGAACAAAAAGATTAACTGCATTTTCTTTCTTTTTTCTTTCATAAAGATTTTATTTTAGGCATACAAGAAGGTGTAGGCCAAAGGTGTGGGGTGGGGGGAGTTCAGAGACAAAGTAGGGAGGGAGCAGAACAGGCACATCGACTGAAATACACTGCTGAGGGGAGCAGCGGGTGAGCCAGGAGAGGTCTGCTGCACCATGTGGGTAGCTTCCTGGCCAGGGATCAAACTCATGCTGCAGATAGCTTGACAGTTCTGAGACTTAACCCCTTGTACCACCAGGGAGGTCCAACTGTGCATTTTGTTGCAGAACCCAATTTATTCAAACTTGTGGGAGAAGAAATCCTGGATCCTTGAAGATCCTTGGAAAGAAATGATCCATATATGCGCTTGAAATATAACATCAACTTTGAAAAATTCAAAATTGATAGACTCAATGCAGCAATCTCTCAACTGTAAACCAATGAGAGAAGCTCCCGCATGACATTTGTGTTAAATGTGTATACATACTCACATTTCTGCCATCTGCCTTTTCTTTTCCTCCCTTTTAATTCCCCTTTTAAAATAAAAAGCCCCTCCCCTCACTCAGCCTGCCTTTGACATGTCCTTCAGATTCCTCCTATTTGCTCATTCTCTATCCTTCCATCACAATTGTCCCAGAAGCCTGTTTCTCCAGTAGGCCCAACTCATAGACAATAGAGATCTCAGAATGTTGAACATAAAACGTTCTGTTTTATGTCATGCTCAGTGCAGCAAGGAATTGGGCTTTACCCATGTGTCTCAGCAGCCTAGCCTGGTATTCAGTGAATGCTGAATGAACAAACGAAAGAATGACTGGAAGAATAGAAGCTTAATGTTGAAGGTCACCATTGCTTTCCTGAATGCCAAATGTCATGACCTACTTCCAGTTCTTATTATTGCAAACTTTACTACAACATAACCTTGATTTTCTCCCCTACCTTTTATCTCTTTCTTGAACATATTTTCTCTTCTGGCTTTCAAAATTAAATGCTACTCTGATAAAGCCATAACCTCTCCAAACACTTATTTCTAAACCCTTTACTGCTACTTATACCTTCTTCTGCCTATAATCCCCAGACTCAGGCACTGAACTCTCTTCTTTATTTTCTGCTTGGTTCTACCAGAATAGCTGTCACAGCTTCGACCTTCATGCTGATAACCCCCAAATCTATATCTCTAGCCCTGACCTGTCACCTGAGCTCCTGCCCCTTATCTCTGTCTGCCTACCGCTGGAGACTGCCTAGATTTCCCACTACAACATTTCCCAAATGTGCCTCCTCAGAGGGAGATTCCTTTCTATTGGAGGGGTGTATGTGTGTGCATGTGTGCATGCATTTTACTTGCTTTTGGTACCACTGAAAAAAGTAATGGTGATTATAGCTATCATATTTTGAATACCTAACATATGATAGGCACATTATATTTATCAGATAATTTAATCCTCACAACAGTCTGCTAGGGTGGAATTATCTGCATTTTTAGAGGTGAGGAAGCCTAGGGTCAGAGAAATTAAGCAATCTGCCCTAAATCACAAAGCTAGTATGTGGAGTTCAAATTCAAGATTGTCTAGCTCTTTCCACTATGTCACAAAACTGTTACATTCAAAAAATTTATTGCTAACTTTCTTAGCAATGTTGTCCTTTGGGGAACATCTGAGGTCTTTGTGAGTCCCTGGAATTTGGCAGGTTCTATATGCCCCCCATTAATGAATTTGCCAAATAGCAGGCAGTGATTAAACATGAGGAATGGCATGAGGAAAATGGGTAGGTCAGAGGGAAATAGGGGATGGATCCTTATAGGTACAACTTTTCTTTTTGGGGCGATGAGCATATTTTAAAGTGATTGAGCTATTGGTTAAACAGCTCTGTGGCTATACTAAAAGCCATTGAATTGTACTCTTCAAATGGATGAGTTGTAGAGTAGGTGGATTATATATCAATAAAGATAAAAAAAATTATGTTAAATGCTTAGCACATACTTGGTGCTCAATAAGTTCTCACTTTCTCCTTCTTGCCTGATCTGTCTCCAATGACAGATTGTGAACATTTATTCCTACTTGCAGTGATCCGCTTTTCATGAGCTGAAGTGCAGACCTTTTGTTTTTTTCTTGTCAAGCACTTGGTGGACTGACTTTGTCTCCTTTTGAGGTGCTTGAGGATTTGGGGCTAGTCTGCCTGCTGCTACTTATGGTTTGACCTCTGTCTCTTCCTGGGCTGTGCTGAGTGTGCCCCTCCTTCACTGAGCCTGTCAAAACCACCTTCCTGGCTTACCTTTCGGGATCCCCACTTCCCAGCCCCTCGATAAACAAATACTTGGTAGGTAGCAAGCCTACACCGAGCACCAGTAGGCACTATGGGTGATTCAAAGACCTCTTTGATTGTGTTTGGGGAAATAGCACATAGGCCTAAAAACACAACTAAGATGAGGACACATTTCTGTTAAATGTTGATTGTGTAATTCTCACTTAGGTGCTATGGGAGTTTAGAGAAGTGGGAGATCATTGGTTAGGGAAGTCTTCAAAAAACACGTGGCTTTTTAAAAAAATTTTATTTTTATATTTCCCATACAATTGCAACCCTGATTTTGACCCCAATCCCTCCTTTCCCCCATCCCCCCACAAAGAGTGTCTCTGGTTCATAGTTTTTTGTTGATTTTGATTTTTTTCTTTCTTATAGTTATTGTTTTTCCTGGTCCATATTTAGGTTTTCTAGATCCCTGCTATGAGTGAGACCATCCGGTATTTTTCTTTTTCTTTCTGGCTTATTTCGCTGAGCATGATCCCTTCCAGCTCCATCCATGTTGCTGCAAATTGCATGTGTTTATCTTTTTTGATTGCTGAGTAATATTCCATTGTGTATTTGTACCACATCTTCTTGATCCAGGAAGATGCATCTATTTTTGGGCATTTGGGTTGTTTCCAAAGCTTAGCTATTGTAAATTGTGCTGCTATAAACATAGGGGTTCAGGTGCTCTTTGGAATTAATGTTTCTGTGTCCTTTGAGTAAATACCTAGGAGTGGAATTGCTGAATCATATGGAAGCTCTATCTTTAGTAGGTTGAGGAATCTCCACACAACTTTCCATAGTGGTTGGACCAGTTTGCACTCCCACCAACAGTGCAGGAGAGTTCCTTTTTCTTCATAACCTCTCCAACATTTGTTGTTGCTAGTTTTTTTAATATGTGCCATTCTCACTGGTGTGAGATGGTATCTCATTGTAGTTTTGATTTGCATTTCCCTGATTGCAAGTGACGTTGAACATTTTTTCATATGCCTGGTGGCCATTTGTATTTCTTCTTCAGAGAAGTTTCTTTTTAGCTCTTCTGCCCATTTTTTGACTGGATTATTTTCTTTGTTTTTGTTGAGTCTCATCAGCTCTTTATAGATTTTTGTGATCAGTCCTTTATCATTAGTGTTGGGTGCAAAAATTTTCTCCCAGTCGGTGGGGTTTCTCTTTGTTTTGGTTATTGTCTCTTTTGCTGTGCAGAAGCTCTTTAATTTGATGTAGTCCCAGCTGTTGATCTTTGCCTTCACTATCACTGCTTTGGGTGATGCATCTGTAAAGATGTCTTTGAGGTGCATGTCATGTAGTGTTTCGCCTATATTTCCTTCTATATATTTTATGGTTTCAGGTCTTATGTCTAGTTCTTTAATCCATTTTGAGTTGGTTTTTGTGCATGGTGTGAGGTAGTAGTCAAGCCTCATTCTTTTGCATGTAGCGACCCAGTTTTCCCAGCACCATTTATTAAACAAACTTTCTTTGCTCCAGTGCATATTCTTTGCTCCTTTGTCAAAGATTAGTTGACCATAGATCTGTGGGTTTATTTCTGAGTTTTCTATTCGGTTCCATTGGTCCATGAAAAACACGTTGCTTTTGACTGATAAGTAAGCTTCGTTTTGGAGGAGAGAATGGGGTGGGCATGTGAGCAAAGACAGAAATGTCTCTTCTTTCTTCCCTTTCTCCTTCCTGTCCTGTGTGTTTTTAAGCAGATACATGCTAGACACTGGGGTTATAAAAAAAATAGTAAGATTGCGTCCTGCCCTCTAGGAACTTTCACACGAGAAGATGGATACACAAAGGAATGACAAAAAAAAAAAATCTGTGAAGAGTGGAACAAGTGAGATATTGTATGGGGGAATTTGTGAAGCTATCACAAGAGGAGCTGACATTTGAGCATTCAGGGTGAAGAGATGAGGAAGCAGGTGATGTTTCAAGTCAGGCGGTGAGGAAACAGGGAGCAACAACAGCACAGACCGGGGCATGAAGCCAGGATCAAAGGCTTGGAGCGAGACTATTAATGTGTGTTGGGTTTCACTGTGAAGGTTTTGTATCTTGCTTTAGGCAATTTATGTTTTTTTTTTAAAAGATTTATTTATTTATGCATACAAGAACTGGGGTACAGGCCAGAGTTTTGGGCAGGGGGTGAGAGGATTTACTAGAGACAGAGTGGGGAGCAGAACATGCAGATAGACCGAAATACACTGCTGAGGGGAGCAGCGGGGAAACAGGAGAGGTTTACTGTGCCATGTGGGTCACCTCCCTGGCTTGAGATTGAACTCATACTGCAGTGGCTGCAGATAGCTTCATAGTAGTGTGTTTTAACCCCTTGCACCACCAGGGAGGCCCCGGCAATTTATGTTTTATACTGAGGCAATCAGTGGTGGTTGTGGGGGCAGCCTTTCCACTTGTCTCAGGCCAGTGTCTAACTCCAGTTCTGTCTTTCTAGTTTCTCTTGAATGTTAGTTCCTTTCCAATGCTTTCTATAGCAAGGCCCCTTCTTGCTTACATTAAATTCAAAGCTATCTTCTCTTGAAGCTTTGCCATGTATAGCCTCAGAGAAGGACATTTCCCTTACCCTCTCCCATCTTTTCTACATCTTACTGGAGGGTAAGGAGGGACCCTCGAATGGAAACCCCTTAGCAGAGATCACCAAATTCAGAATTAAAGTAACGTTGATCCAACAAATTTTTACCTGTGGTTAAATGCAATGTGTCTATTGCATGCCTTTCCATATTTTATTTTGATTAAGCCACTTTAGAATGCAGGCCCAAATCACCTAACAAATAAATCCTTGTAATGTTACCAAACTAAATTAGTACACTATACATAGAATTTTTCTATGTATTGAAAAATTTAAGACTCCTTTCTAAAAAGCGTAAGTCCCTTGCAGATCATTGAAGAATTAGTAGAAATGCATATAACACATTCAAATGAACTTAATAAGTATTTTTAAACAGATCATGGTATACACATAACTATTTCTATAATCTACAAGCAACATGAGATTGTAGTTTCCAAACAAAATAAAAGGGCATGTTTGTTAACTGAATTCATTCTCATTTATAATGCTCTCCTATACTGTATTAATATCTCTAACTGGCTAGTCAATCATAAAAAAAATTAAATCTTTAGTAAATCTTATCAGTACCACAAAAATAATGGAATTTCTGTTTACAAGGTGTCGATTGTGTTCAGTCTTTGATAATGACTGCAGACAGTCAATAAACACCAGACATTTACATGGTCAGTAGGAGCCTAACTAAACTATCTAATCTTTCAAAAGACAGTCAACACAATGAACTCTAAACCTAATCCCCTCAAATACTGGAGAGACAGTTTACTGCTTTAAATACTACTCAACCCAAACCCCACACTGAAAAGAATCATTAAGACTTTTTCTTAAGCTCACAGAAGCGGGACATTCTGCTTTCATTTCCTTTCTCTGATGACAAATCTTTACCTTATGACTGAAGTTCAACCTTTTATAGGACCTAGGACTTGTGAAGAGTGACAAATATTGCAAGTGTTATAGGATTTTGACTAAGAAAGGAAAGAGGGGTAGTGTTTAACACATATTTATCTTAAACTTTTAAAATGAACTTTTTTATTTTAAGAAGGCAAAACACATTACTTGCTGGGTTGTTTTGGAATAATAAGTAAACTCAGAGGCTATTTTGCAAGCACTGGTCTTGCCTTGAAAATGAATACAATAGACGTTCTGATAAAGATCTGATATTCAATTCTCTCTGGAAGCTCTACTTTTCCATTATAAGAAATGGCAGGATGTGTGTAAAATTCAGAATTTTAATCATTCACATTTTAATCTCTCTGTATTAGGTCAGTGGTTGAAAGGGGAGATGGCTGACTTACCCATTGGGGGAGAATGAGTAGTGACAAGTCCCTAAGTTCTAATGACAAGTCCCTAAGCTCATAATGACAAGTCCCTAAGTTCTACCATTTTTGGACACCATTATTGTTTAGACTGGAGAACGTCAGGCTTTTTTGGTTAGTGAACATGCAAACACTGCTTCCCAACAGTTCTTCAAATCTACTGGAACCCCAAAACCACTGATCCAACTGTATTTTCACTGCCCCTCACTCCTTTCATGTTCCTGCTCAGTTTAAATCTGTGGCCAAATATTTTAATCATTCCCTTAAATATACTCTCAGTTCCCTTGTCCCACTCTTGCTTTGTTAAACTAACTTGGTGAAATTATCACCTTTGTTAAATTCAATGTTCCTTTCCTCCATTCATATAATTGAACAAAGCTGGAGAAAAACAGGCATGCTGACTGGTGTCATTTTAAATCTCTGATTATGGGCCTCCCTGGTGGTACAGAGAGTTAGAGCACAGCACTGTGAAGCTATCCGCAGCCTCTGCAGCATGATTTTGATCCCCAGCCAGAGAGCTACCCACATGGCACAGCAGACCTCTCCTGTCTTTCCTGCTGCTCCACTCAGTAGTGTATTTCAGTCAGTCAGACTGAAATACACTGTTCCCCCGCTCTGTCTCTGGTGAATACTCTCACCACCTCCCCCCACCCTCACACCTCTGGCCTGTACCCCAGTTCTTGTATGTGTAAAGAAATAAATCTTTAAAAAAAGATCCCTGATCCCTTCTGGCTAATGAACTGTTTAGGCTGCCTGGCAATCATCCTGTATTTCCTAGAGGATTCATTCATTCACTCTACTGGAAGGGGGTTATTTTACACTTTATCTTCTCTTTTCAAAACTTTAACCTTTGGTTTCCATCCTCACTGTCATGATGACCTTGTTTCCTAGAGGCTGAGAAATTCGAAGCCATCAGAAAAAATTTCCATCAGCTCCCACAACCATATCTACCCACTCCCAGCTTCTGGGGTCATTGACTGTGCCTTCTCTCCAGTTCTTATGAATGAACTCTTCACATGCTTTGCAAAGGCTGGGTTTCCTGGCATACCCCAGATTCCACCTCCCTTGCCCATTTAGTCAAAGATAACACCAAGGCAATCCTTCCTCTCCCTGTACCATGGAAACAGTCTTTCATCATAAAACACAATCCTTCTTCTCCTTTTCACCTGTTCCCTTGTTTCTCTGCATTCCTTTGTAACAATTTTCCTCAAAAAAATTGTATCTATTTACTGTCTCTGATTCCTCTTTTATTTCTTCTCTTATCCCCATCATCCACTGAAACTACTCTTATAAGGCAATCACAGCAAATGGTACCAATTTTCAGTCTCCTCCTACTTCACCTATTAGAACATCTGAGATAATCACTCCCTTCTCATATACCTCCTTCACATGGTTTCAACTATACCTCTAATTTCCATTAACCTCATTGCTAAGATTTCTTCTGTTTTATCTCTACTTATTATTTTGATGATTTCATCCACTGTCAGAGTTTTAAATGCTATCTATACTTGGATTACATCTAAATTTATATTTTTAGTCTGTACCATGTCTCCGTGCTCCAGACCATATGTCCAATTTCCAACTTAACATCTCCATTTGAATATCTAATAAATAACTGAGCATATGATCTCCTACCACCCCCATCCTGAACCTGCTCCTTCTACATTGTTTCTTTTCTCATAAATGGAAATTCCACTCTTCTAATTGCTAGAACAAAAATAAAATTGCAAAGTTACCCCTAACTCCTTTTCTCTCATACCTAACATTTTAATCTATTAACAAATCCCATTGACTCTACCTTCAAAATATATTCAGAATCTGATCACTTTTCACCATCTCTATTACCACCACCCTGGTCCAAGCCAGCTCCAAGTTGGTTGCTGCTTCTGCTAGATCTAGTGATGTAGCAGAACTGAGATACAAACCCAATTATTGTTCAATTTGGAAGACTCTGGTCTTTTGTTTGGCCTCTTTACCTTTGGTGATTGCCACGGTTAGCTACTGTCCAGATGTCCATTCCCTCTCTCTTTCCATTCTTCTTCATTGATGAAATCCTAACTACATGCAAAATGGCACCATGAACAATTAAAGGTGGTCTTTCCCAGCCTCATATGTAGATGGGTGTGGTCATATGACTAAGTGCTGACCAATGAAATAAAAGCAGAGTCCATAGGTTCTTCCCTAAACTAAGATTAATAAAGATTAAAGATTTAATAAGATTAATAAAGATTAAAGATTTATTAAGATTAATAAAGATTAAAGTATTGTTATCACTTTCAATTTCTTCACTGGATCAGCATTACAAGACACATTTTTGTATAATACACACTTTGGATCTTTACGGAGATTTCAACATTACAAAATCCACTCTAACCAAAAAAATGAGAATAGGATTGTCCACTGTATCAGAATTTTACTGATATAATGTTAACAACTTATAAATGACTTAAAACAAATTATGGTCTTAATATTTTCTGTTATGGAGAGGTCTTAAACTTCCAAATCACAAATCAACCTACTCTAAGTAAGCCTGCCTCTCCGCAGGACTACTTAAACAGATGAAGAGTTGGATTCTACTCACAAGTATGGAAAGTTGGTTAGGAGATGGATTGTTCTGGGTTGAGTCCTTTTGTGAGTCCATGGGATGTTGCTTCAATTATCTCTAAGATGAATTCTGATTAGTGGAATGATGCAGGTATCTTTAAGTGTTCTCTCTCATTAATATCTGGGGCAGTCATTTAACCTCTCAGAGCCTCAGCGTTTTAATCTGTAAAATGAAAATAAGACCCAAAAGAGCTATTGATTGGTCTGTAGAAATGATAAAATGAGGGAATATATGTGAAAGAATCTTAGTAGTAATTCAATAAATATTTGCTCGTTTGTCTTCATATTATATTACATTTTATAAATGTTTAAAATTTTTTAAATGCTTTCACACACTGTACAAGTTATTGTCAAAATACCAAACACCGATTAACACTTCCTTTAAGAGCTTTTGGATAGTCGTATTTTAATTATTTTAGGATGTGACCAACTTTTGTGGACTTGAGTTAGTTGGCTTCATTATCCCCCTGCAACATTTCCTTTGCACTTGCTGATTTCCATGGCTACATGATGATTACTTCCTGAGAAACAAAGGAACACATGTGTTTGGAAGTAAAAAGGAAGCATACAGATCACCTATTGAACCATAACCCTGTAAAACCTGGTATAAATGGAAACTTTTCTTTTTATCATCATGTGTTTGAAGTGAAGGAATTCCCATTAGTCATTTGCTCAGTTTTTACTCTACAATAGGTGTCCTTGTAAGGGGCCAGATTGTGTCAGGCCTTACAAACCAAATATAGTCCAAAAACATTTTGTGAGATAGGCTGTTTACAACATCAACATTTTTGAGTGGTGACCAATCCAGAAAAAGTGATAATATGTAATGGGAAATTTGAAGACAAAGAATGAATGGAGAAAGAAAGAAAGAAGTCACCACCCTAAAACACACTGGTTCTTTTTTTTTTTTTTTACTACATTAAGTAATTGATTAATTATTCTGGCAAACATTTATGGAGGATTTCTTTTTTTTTCTATTTCTTTTTTTTTATATTCCCCATACAATTGCACCCCCCTTATTTTGCCCCTAAACCCTCCTTTCCCTACCCCCCCATAGTGTGTCTCTGGTTTATAGTTGTTTGTTGATTTAGATTTTTTCTTTCTTATAGTTATTCTTTTTCCTGGTCCCTTATTTAGGTTTTCTAGCATCCTGCTATGAGTGAGACCATCCAGTATTTTTCTTTTTCTTTTTGGCTTATTTCGCTGAGCATGATCCCTTCCAGCTCCATCCATGTTGCTGCAAATTGCATGAGTTTATCTTTTTTGATTGCTGAGTAATATTCCATTGTGTATATATACCATATCTCCTTGATCCAGTCATCTATTTTTGGGCATTTGGGTTGTTTCCAAAGCTTAGCTATTGTAAACAGTGCTATTGTAAACATAGAGGTTCAGGTGCTCTTTGGAATTAATGTTTCTGTGTCCTTTGGGTAAATACCTAGGAGTGGAATTGTTGGATCATATGGAAGCTCTGTCTTTAGTAGATTGAGGAATCTCCACACAGCTCTCATTTATGGAGGATTTCTAAGTAGGAGGTCCTGTACTGAGTGCTCTGAGAACCACAAAGATAAATAAGGTCCAGGTGAATAAAGCCCAGAGGTGGTCTTTAACAAATTCGTAGTATAGTATTAGAAATTATATATATATATAATATATATTATATAGATCTATATAATATATACATATTATATATATCCAAATCATGTCCCATGTAAAGTACAATATAGAACCGAGGGTGGCTTTGAGGAGGGGGCTGTCTGTGTTGACTCTCAAAAATAGACATTTACTTACCAGGTAGACAGGTGGAAAGGTGTTCCAGACAGAGATTCTGGGGGAGATGTTATGTAGGTAGTTAGAAATTAAATTTGGTGCTTAGGAGAGAAGTACAATTGTAGATCTAGATTTGGGCCTTTTCAACACACAAGTGGAAGAAAAGTTCACAAGATTTTAGAGTTAGAAGGAAAGGCTGTTAAAGGGAGAGTGCTGTGAAACAACTACCTTAAAGGGACAGACTATTAAAAAGAAACCTGAGAAGGAGGCTGAAGAATCAGGGAGATGTGAAGAAAATAGCAAGCAAATGGCAATTTCCATTCTTCTCCACAGTAAAGACCTCCCTTAGAGATGGTTGGGGTATGTCAGAGAAAAAAAGGACACCCCAATGGTGCATTTAATTAGATCTTTTTTTTCTTTTGAGGCCTTCCCTGGGATATGGAGTTCTTCTAATGTTGATCCCTGAAACAAAATCTGCGAGCTGGGTGCAGACCAAATGATTGGTTACCCTGCGGTTGCCCACAGAATGGAAGGCTCAGGTGAGAAGGGAATGGCCTGTGTTGTGAAGGTCTGAAGAGTTTAGGAAGCAGTTTCACCTAGTGGCTTAGAGACAGATCTGCCTTCAAGGCTGGATAGTGAGGTCTCTAGGTGAAATAGCCAGCAGGCATGTGTGCCACTCTGGGTGTGGACTGCAGGTGCCTCACTCCCAGATTGCTGGTCCCCCAGATCTGGTCAGAATAAAGTTCACACACTTGTGGACTTCTCAAGAAATTGGCACATATATCTTAAATCTATGGGTTTCTTTTCAAAGATGAATGAGTGAATTAACAAAACATCAAGAACAGTACATAAGAAACAATTGTATAATAAGCATGTGAATATTGTGGTTTCCTGACATTTTTATGGGTCACTGACCTTTTCAAAACCCTGACCATTAAGCTTCAGAGAAACATCTACATGTGTCCATTTGAAATGAAACAGAGGAATTATGTTACCATAATAAAAATTTAAAGCAGTTGATTAATAAATTTTTTTTAAATCCTGATTGTTTTCTAATATGGTTCCTTATTAAGCAAATGCGTTCATACTTCTATAGAAGTTTCTAATAGTATTTTTTACTCTTCTGGCACTAATCTGAAGGCCTTATTTGCATTAATTAATTAATTTAAATTAATTTGCATTAAATTAATTAATTTAATCTGTCCAACAAATCTATGAGATGGAAGCTTGTTTATTATGTCAGTAAGGTAACTTCAGGCACTAAAAGCACCCAAGGTCACATAAATGGCAGAGGTAGGATTTGAACCTAGGCAGTTTAACTCCAGACATGCACATGTAATTAGTACACTACAACGAAGCCTATTTTGCTTATATAGCTGGACCCACTTTGTTTATCACCTAGTACAGAACGAAAGCTCCTTTCAGCATATGAAGTGAGGTTTTCTCAAACGAAGGCTTTTGCTGCAGAGGGTGGGGTGGGGACAGACTGTGGGAGATACGTTTTGTTAAATGAGGGCAGCAAGTATGGTTATTATTTATACTAAGAGGAGTCATAATTACACGGTGATCTTATATAAAATTTACCTCCCTTAACCTCACAGGCAAATAACTTCTTGTCACGAACCCTCTTGCAAGATCTGAGAGACAGAGGCTCAGTGCTTATGGACCAAAAGTACGCTATTTGGGAATCTCCAGAGAACACACTTGACCCTGTCTGTCCTTTGAGGTCCTGCTGCAGAGTTTTCTGAGAGGCCCTTGTGTTAATGGCCTCGTCTTTTATTTGTTCTCTAAGAGCCCACAGTCATTGTCCCTTATCTGTGGGGTAACTGAGAGAAACCTCAGAAGGATTTTGGCAGAAGCGACTCCAAATAGTGTGGAAACTTTGTTGAAACTATGAAGGGAATTTGATCCAAAATAACTAAGGAATCACTGTAAAGGCCTTTAGCCAATAGAGGCTATAGCATAGATGTCTAAAAAAAAGTTCACAGCAAAATATTTCCTGATATTATGTTCATTGAAGGAGAATGTTTCACAACTCACTTAAATATACTTAATATCACTTACCGAATAAAAGGACACAAACCATATAAAAATAAATCAGTTTAGGCTTTCTCTTTTGATTAATTTTTTTTACCCAACAGGAAGATACTCATTAACAAAAGTTTTGGAGAACAATAAAGTAACTGGAGGTTATTAATATGAAAATATTGTCGATTGTTCCTCTGGTAGAAACCTCCCTGGGCTGCCCATTTCCTGAAAAATGACTCAGCAAAAGCTCCTGAGAAGAGTTGTTCTTGTTTAATACAATTGTTCAGGCCAGCGCCTATTTCTTATCTATAAAATCCTCTTGTGATTGATGATTCATGTTTCTTTTCAATTATGGACTTTGAATGCAAACTATTTCTTAATGTAAACAAATGGCTTCAGTATTTAAAGCAAAACATTTCCGCTTGTTTATTACTATTTCCTATTTTATGGTTGAAACCCTATTTTTGAGGAAATTGTTTGGTTTCAAAAGAGGGAAAAGAGAATGATTGTTTAGAAGAATGTGTAGGAGGGGTGTATTTGCCCTGAGCTCTCTGTGAGACCTAGGTGGACTCAGAGGGGCCACGTTAGCCTGGCCCCCCATAGCAAGACCCAAAGGAGCCAGGGCCCTGAATTCTAGCTGGACTGATCCTGACTATACTGGGGACAAAAGGATATTTTTGGCAGCTTGATAATAGACCTTGTAGCATATCTTTAAATTCTCAGTTCTGACAGAGAGATCTGAACTAGATGAATGTGTCACTAGGATAAGTGACACACAGAAGAGTTGCCCAAAATACCAGAGAACATAGAGCAGGGTGTCTACTAATTTCTAATGACATTTTACAATTGCCAATATAAAAATTAAATTAAAAGACTAGACCATGAACTAGTTTCCAATAAGTGCATGCCCAAAGTTGGCCACTAGGTAGCGCCATAATCTACTCTAAGACAACAATGCTGAGACTGAAGATCCTTTACTGACCAGGAAGAAAATGTACTTATTCTTACACTTGGGAAAAGATCAGTAATGTTATCTTAAATGTTTTCTATCAGAAAAGTCTAACATAACAAAGGGAAGAGGTAAGGTTCAAGTATTTGGTTGGTGGAGCTAGTTCTGCTATAGCAATTATTTTTTATGAGAAAAAACATTGTAGATGGTAGGAGAGATTTTCACCTTTCTTTTCTCTTAATGAAACTCCAGATTTGCATAAAGAGGAAGAAAAGGAATAACCATGGTTAATTAAAGAAAGTGTCCAGAATTTTCATGTTAATGGACAAATGTTGATTTAACTAAGCTGTAAACACTACTGATACTTGTTTTGGAGAGTTATTATTGTTTTCTTCATTCCTACTGGGTCTTCCATTCATTCAGTGATCATGCAGTATAAGCCTAGTGCAGAACCGAAGCATTGTGCCAGATGCTTTGAATCTAAAAAATAAGTGTAAGGAATATTCCTTGCCTCTGTGTAGCTCATAGTCCAGGAAGACAGATAAATATATAGCCAAAACAATAACGCTTGCTAATAATATGTTCAAGATAAAAGGCTTGCTAATAACATGTTCAAGAGAGTTATGGTAGAATAGCAGTAAAGCCCTCTCCACAGAGGTAACACGGCTTCAGAATTTAATAATTACAGCTGACACTTTACGTGACAAACATACTTCCAAGCTCTTTACCTAGTCAAGTGCTTAAAAGTCATGTAGGCTTCACAGCAACTGTATGAGGTAGATGATACTAATTTATCTCTATGTTACAGAGAAGAAAACAAGATTGGGGAAGGCACTCTAGATAAAGGAAGCAGCCAATGCAAAAGTTCAGAGACTACAAAGCTTGTTCAGGGAATAGAAAGTGAGGCAGCAGGAATATGATGATATTCACCAATCCAGTATATCCTGTATGATTTTTATGAACAAAGAAAATGAGGTGAACTGTATCAGAAGCTTAGAACAGATTTTTGAAAGACAATTTTCTTATTTACTTAAAATTTTCATTTCTGAAAAAAGTAGGAATATAGCTTATTGAAAAAACACAGATCTACTGAAAGACCAAAATGCCTTTTGTCATGGAAGATTACACCCTGAATTTGGAAAATGATAGAAAAAATATGTGGCACAGTGGAGAGCCACTCTTTTGGACACCAGAGATTTTTCTTAAAAATGTTATTTTCAAATAATTAACCCTGTCACTGTGAGCTTCCTTAAAATAATAATACTCTGGTTTTGAAATTAACTGAATATTTTGAAAGATTGCCTAATGTTGAACTAACAATGCTAATATAACTAAAACAACTTCTAACTTATTTTAGATAGCCTTGTAAGACAAATTCTGAGGTATCATGATTAAATATTGATTGGTTGTCCATTACTTACAAAGCACTGTAACGTTATGACAAGATTATTTATAGAACAAATATTTATTAGCACCTGACTTGTGCCAGTCATTCTGTTAGTTGCTGTGGTTCAGTAACAATTGCAGCAAAAAATAACAAGACCCTGATTTCTGCTTTCCTTCCCTTCCACCCTGTCTCCAGCAAGCAATGGTTTGTTCACCACCCAGGCCACACTCACTTCTCTGGATTCGTCCCACAAGGACTTTGCATAGGAATTGTCTGTGAGTGCCCTCACGATCCCAGAATATTCTGGAAATAGTACCCATTCTTCAATTCTCAGGGTTAATGTTCCTCCTATATAGATAGAGTTATCCCCTACTTCTTTTCCTTAAGCAAGAGAAATCCAAAGAGAATTTTTTTTCTATGACAAAAGACAAAAAAAAAAAAAAAGAAAAGAAAACTAACATTCAGATGTTTGTTTTGCAGCAGCTGTTCTAGAGCCAGCCTGTACCCCTAGCAAAGGTGGCACTGCCAAGTTCTTGCCCGGAACAATCTTATACAAGCTTGGTGTGTATACATTTCTGCTTCATGCATGTTAATTCTATTTTAGGTTATTTTATTTTATATTTGATTTGGTAGGTTAATTTTGAGTCTGGGAATGCTAAAAATATTTTCCATATAAATTAATGTTACTTGCTTCTTTGCTTGACTTTAAAAAAATATATATATATATAGTGGGCCTCCCTGGTAGTGCAAAGAGTTAAGCACCGCACTATGAAGCCATCCTCAGCCTCTGCAGCACAAGTTCGATCCCCTGCTGGCCAGAGAGCAACCCACATGGTGAAGCAGACCTCTCCTGACTTGCCCGCTGCTCCCCTCAGCAGTTTATTTCAGTCAATCTGCCTGTTCTGTTGCCCACTGTGTCTCTGGTGAATCCTCTCACCCCCTGCATCTCTGGCCTGTACCCCAGCTCTTATATGCATAAAATAAATAAATCTTTAAAAATATATATATAGTAAATGGTTACTGCACCATTGTTTTTGACTTAGGAAAGCTTTCTCCGTCTTTGGACGCGTGTTTGCTCCATGTCTTTTGACTTATAAATGTTTTCATAAGAATGCTGTACTTTTGGAGAACAAGGAAACCTGCATTTTGTTCTCTTCTGAGCTTTCCTGTGTTTTTTTTTTAAACCATATTAATCATTTTTAATTGTATAAACAGTAGTGTTTATATTCACATAGTTGTGAAACAGATCTCCAGAACTTTTTTCATCTTGCAGAATTGAAACTCTACTGTATACCCATTAAACAATTTCTGCTTCCTCTTCCCCCACCACTGGCAACCACTATTCTACTTTCTACAAATTTGACTACTTCAGACATTTCACATAACTGCAATTAAACAGTATTTGTCTTTGTGATTAACTTATTTCACTTAGTATAATGTTCTTAAGTTTCATCCATGTTATAGCTTATGACAGGATATCCTTTCTTTTTAAGGCTAAATAAGACTCCACTGCATACTTGCTATTCATTTATGTTTGGATGAGCTTGGATTGCCCTTCCTAGCATTTTTATTCCTTCTTTTCTAGCACTCATGTCTTGCTTCACATATTAAAATTATTGAGATATTTATTTTTCTTCTCTCTCATCTATATGTTTCTTCATTTATTCATCCATATCCATCCATCCATCCTTCCATTCAACAAATATTTGTTAAGTGTATGCTACTTGCCAGGCACAATCCTAGGCACTGGGGGTACATTAGTGCACAAAACAGAAAAAAAAATCCCTGTTTTCATTTATCTTTCATTCTAAGAGGAAAGACATAATAAACACCATAAAAAGGGAAGTGTACAGTATTTCCAATGTGAACTAAGAGACAAAAGCAAAAAAGGGGTAGTGGAGTGGGGACAGAGAGTGCCAGATCAAGATTAAAATGTGGAATTTTGTTTCCAGTGAAGGCATCACAAAGGAGGTGACTTGAGTTAAGCCTAAAGGAAGTGAAGGAGTGAGCCGCTTGAAATCAGAGGCAAGAGCATGTCAGAAAGGCGGCCAGCAAGAGCATAAACCCCAGCTAAGCAAGCCTGGTCAACTTGAGGTAACACTGAACATTGATGAGACCATGCAACTGCAGTGGGATGAACAAGAGTTAGACTTTTTTTCCTTTGATACCTACATTACCAACATTACTCATGTGACTTAGAGGCAACTTAGGTAGTGATTAAATACAGAGTTCTGGAACCAGCTCTGCCTCCTACCAACCTAGAGCAAGTTATTTAACTTCTCTTTGCTTCAGTTGTTTTCTTCTATGAAGTGAGGATAATAATAATCTGCTTCATGGGGTGGTACATGAATTATGTGAATTAATAGGTGTAAAGTCTTTAGATCAACGTCTGGCATATACTAATTGCTATATAGATGTTTGTTTAAAAATGTCTATTAGTTATATTTTATATATTTTTTTGCTCACTAAAGATGTCAGTAATGGTAGGTTATAGTTAGAGAAAAATGAAGTCAGAAAAGCACAGTGAAATGTTACTTGACTGAGTCAGGAGATTAACATTGTCTTCTCTGTTTTGCTGCTCACTTGAAAATATCACGCAATTAAATCTCCCTAGTCTCAATTTGAAAGGTAAATGGTGTGTCATAAAGACATATGAAGAGCTGTGCTACCATCACCTTGGCCCTAAAAGCTGGAATATCTGTTCACATATCAAATGAATCCATAAAACTAGATTACAAAAATCAAAGGTCATTCTAAGTAATTGCTGAGGAGTTTCCACACCCTGGCTGTTCCTGATTTTCTTGTGCTTTTGCTCATCTAACAGGCCCCCAACTCAATGATAACCTCTGGTCTCACTGGGTTTGGTAACCCTCACTTGGCCATTCTGAAATCTTGGACCTTGTCATTCATTAGTGTTTTATTACTCTCCTGGCCTATGACATACTGTCAGCAGTGGTCAGTAGACTCCCAAGTTCTGCTCAGACAGTACATCAAATTTCTAGATGACTGATGTGCTTTGATGCTCTCAAATATGGTATTTATTTTGTATTTAATTTCCTAATTTTTATTTTTTTAATTTTTCCCCTAATTTTTATTAATGTAGAATATATTTAATTTTTTTCTATGTATACAATTATATGTATATAATTTTTCTGCTATTATACTAATCTTTATGTCTTTTATTTCTTTGTTTTACCTTATATCATTGGCTAGGCTTCCAGATCAACTTTGAATAGAGCTAATGATTTTAGTTTTCCTGAGGTGAGGTGAGGACATGGATGTTTGACGTTTTGTGACCAAGATAGATATTAGTGTGGATTTTTTTTTGGATAGACTCCCTTTTTTTTTTTAAAAAAAAAAAAGATTTATTTATTTATGTGTACAAGAACTGGGGTACAAGCCAGAGGTGTAGGGGGTGAAAGGATTCACCAGAAACAGAGGGGAACACAACAGGCAGATTGACTGAAATACACTGCTGAGGGGAGCAGTGGGCGAGTCAGGAGAGGTCTGCTGTGCCATGTGGGTTGCTCCGTGGCCGGGGATTGAACTCGTGTTGTGACCAGCTTCATAGGTTGCATCTTAACATCTTGTGCCACCAGGAAGGCCCCTGGATAGACTCCCTTTATTATTTTAGGAAATTATCTTCTATTCCTAAGTTATGAGGTTTTTTTTTTTTAATGAACCATAAAATATACAGAGAGTTTTCCTATAAAGGTGAGAAATTTTTACCCCCATAGGAAGGTATGGAGTAAGGTAGGGAACTCAGACTCCATCACACTAAATGCTGCCTGCTGGTAGTTCTATACAGAGAAAGAGGGGGGATTCCAGTGTTGGCGAGGGAGCAAGGCAAAGACTGACCAGATTTTGTTTGAACCAAAGCTTACTTTTTTAAAAAAAGTTTGATTTCACAGCTCTCCTCCCAAGATTACCCATCGGTAATTATGCAGGTGCCTCTCTTTCTTTCTCCTTTTCCTAATCAACCTGTCCTTTTAAAATGTGAAAAAAAGAAAAGGTTGATTTCTAGTTTTAGAGTAACAGGGTTTTTAACAGACTAGTAAGACAGAAACTGAGTTACAGAGAAGGAAGAAAAAGCCCACAACGTGGTCCAGAAATAGGGCCATACAGACATCACGCATAGTCTTATGATGTGCCCCAAAATTCAGTTAGAATTCCCAACCTTGGCACTGTTGGCATTTTGGGCTGGGTAATTCATTGTGGTGGGAAGGGTGTGCTATACCTTGTAGGACATTATGCAGTAGTTCTGGTCTCTACCCACAAGATGTCAGTAGCACCCACCTCCAGTTGTGACCAAAAATGTCTGCAAGCATTGCCCTAGGACAGTCGGGGAACGAGATCATTTTGTGGATACCCATTGGTTTAGGTCCACTTTAAGGGTTCCTTGTCAGTCTTGATCCTAGAAGGTAGTGAAACAGTTTGAGCTGCAGTTGGGAGGAGAGATTAAGGGTTAAGACCTGGAACATTCCAATCACACATGCCATTCTCTTTTATGGGCATGTTGGAATATGACTGTTCAACATTTTTTTCCATTTCCTTCTTTTCTTTTCCTTATTTGGTAAATTTGTTATCAGTGCCATGGGATGGGGAGGTTGTTTTTCTGTTACTTTCGGGAGGAGATCCTCTCCAGTTCTTTCAATCTGTGCGGACTTCCTGCAGGAAATGGCACTTAAGGAAAGTTTTGAATAAAAGGAAGATGTTGGTTTAACTAGTGGAAACAGGAAGTTGTTGCCTGTGTCTTACACAGCACAGAAGAAAGTAAGAGGCAGAGAGAAAATTCACTTTATAGAAGATGGGAGGAACAGATGAGGTGGGGGTAAAGGAAGTTTGGGACGGACAGGTTGGAAGACCTCGAATCTCCTGATGGGGCTGGCTATACAACAAGAGGAAGTTGGCGCTGGGTAGTAAAACAGGTCCCACAGTAACAAAATGTCAAAGCTCTTGTGGTTTGTAACTATACTACTTCATAGTATAGTGTCATACTATTCTAATAATACTCTATTTAAATTAGTTTTTATTAAGTTAATTTCTCACTATATATTCAAAGCATATGCCCATATCAGTAAATCTTCAATAAGCAGAGAGAGAGCACAAATGCAGGAAAATGTTAGTAATTGGTGAATAAAATGTAGGGAGGCCTATGATACTCGTTGTGTTCTTGTAACTCTTCTATGAGTTTGAAAATTTTAAAAATAAATACTTGGGGTATGTTGGGAGAAAATAAATTTTCAACTGCATGGTGTTTAAGGGTGGATATGTCATCGATCACAGTTGTATGTTAGTGGGCATGTGGCATTATTGATGAATTTCACTTCTGTGATGTACAATGATGCTTTTATGAATATAGTGATTTCTCATTCAAATTTGTGCATTTTTTAAAGATTTATTTATTTATACAAGAACTGGGGTACAGGCCAGATGTGTGGGAGGGTGAGAGGATTCACCAGAGACAGAGTGAGGAACAGAACAGGCAGACTGACTGAAATACACTGCAGAAGGGAGCAGCGGGCAAGACAGGAGAGGTCTGCTCGCCATGTAGTTTGCTCTGAGGCCGGCAGGGATAGAACTGGCACTGCAGAGGCTGCGGACAGCTTCACAGCACTGTGCTCAACCTCCTGAGCCACCAGGGAGGCCCAAATTTGTGTATTTTTAGATTTTGATACATTCAATCTGGAATTGTCATATTTTTGCATACTTTGGACCAAAATTTCCTCACCAGATAGAAATAGCTTTTGCTATTATTCATTTATTCGACAAGAATATCTTGGGCATCTCCTGTAGACAGGGCAATATGTAGAGTGTTATAGGGAATGCTAATATGAATCAAATGGACATGGTGCTTTTAAATAATTTGATACTTTGGTATTAATTTAAAACCTCACATATAAATGACAAACACAAGACAGAAAAATCACTACTTTGTGTTAAGTCTTTAAAGGGGACATCATCACCTCCTTTGGGGGAAATGGTGTTAGGTGCAGTCTCCTGCCTTTGCTCCTTCCTGCTGTGGAGAAAAGATTGTGCGTGCTGTGGAGAAAAGATTATGCGTGCTGTGGAGAACGAGGTTGTGCGTGCCGCCGGCGAAGTGAACAATGCTGCGTTGGCTTGCCATGGCTGTGTAACCTCTCATTCGGTGACTGAAAAAGTAATCACTTATTATTGTTTCTGTGACTGTGGGTCAGATGGGTGATGGCAGGTCTAGCCAGGACGCAGGTGGGCAGCTGGGCTTCCATGGCTGCTGTTGGAGAGGAACACGTGCTTCTCCCAGCAGTTCTGTGTATCCATGGAGCTGATTCTCCTTTGTGTTTCTCGTTGTCTTTGGACCAGAGAGCTAGCCAGGACACGGTTTGCTCAGGTGATGGAGGAGATGTGACAGAGCAAACAAAATATGCAAGTCCTTATACCGCCTGGGCTTGGGCTCACAGAAGGTCACTTCAGCTCAAGTGTCATTGGCCAGCACAACTCTCACAGTTAAGCCCAAAGTCATGGGGCACAGAGCAGAATTGTGCCTGCAGGGGACGACACAAGAAGTGAAAAACTGATGCGACTTATGACATCAGCCTGTGGTTATAGGACAACCACATTTTTAGGACAAAGGATTTCAATTTTTTGGCCAGAGCAGTGTTCAAAAATTTGATGAGAACTTTGAAAAAATAGCTTTATGTGGAAGACTGTCACAGCCCAATCCTTTTAATACCCACTTCCTAGTATGGGGCAAGGAAGCAGGAAGCTAAATTTTGGGTTGAGGAAGATCTAGAGCAAATAGTAATGGAAAGTAGGTGTTAATGTTTTTAGGCCTTCTGAGGACTGACTGTAAGTCACATTTTCCCTTGAGATTTTGGATTTCAACTTCTGGCTTGCTTTCTTCCTCAGTGGCAGCTGACCTTTTGACTCTCTTGGCATTTCATGCTTTCTTCTTTTCCCATCAAATCCTATTCTGCAGAAAGGACCTGGAAAACTCATTTGCAATGAGGCGTAGTGACTGATAAGGATTAAAATCTAACCTCCTCAGAGGTATTGGTATTTGAGTACGGGGCAAAAGAGGAATAGAGAGACTTCACACAGCGGTGGGTGAGTAGGGTGGAGGAAGCAAATGAGATGGGGAGCAAAGGAGCTGACCCAATGACCTTGAAATCATATCAAAGAGGATGTTACTTTTTTCCTGACCACCTACCCACTTAGGTTTATGGGCAAGGGTATAGTTGCAGGAAGAATTAGAAGTGTAGCTTTAATTATGTATTTAGGGTAGGTAATATTAAAATATCTGCCTTAACAAACCAATTACATTTCATAATGTTTTATACTTGTAATTGTTCTCATTCCTACTGAAGTTTGCAGTTACTGTCTTTGATAAGCAAGTAAATAAATATAGCTGGCATTAGGCAGGAACTTTCTGAACTGTGTCAAGGTTAATAATAAGTAAAATGTTATAAGTGGAGACAGGACAGCAACAGCTGTGCAACATTCTTGGAAGCAAGGATTTTGAGAGCATGAAGTCAGTGAGCTCAGTTTTTGTTACTACCTTGGGTGAACAGAGAACTCTTATAATAATTATAAGAGAAAAGATCTTTCTTTTATAAATTACAATTGTTTTGCACTCAAAATCTGATGTCTTCAGCTGGAAAATCAGGGGCATTTGGAGCAATGTTGGAAGAAGACCCAGACCAAACCTATGAGAATGTTCTGGCTGAGATTCAGTCTTTCGAGCTGCCCATTGAAGCTACTCTAAGGTAGGATTCCTTTCTATTTTATTGTTTCTTCTTTAGTGATTGTGAGATCACTAAAGATAATAAAGAACAGCCTTTAAAATTTAATTCTAACTGTCTGCCTGCATCTTATTCACTTTTTAAAATACTTTTCTCTGTAACAGAGTAAAAAAATATTTTTGGAAAATAGGTCCAACTCTGTGTACACCTAGTTTTAAAGTTTTATTTTAACCTTAAAGTAATTACAATAAACAACCCACCTTTTTTTGCATTCTATTTGTTTCTTGGTTCATTGTCACATTAAAAGAAACAGAAATGACTTTCAAATGACCCAGAAGGGTCTCATGTCATCCTCAAATAGATATTCCATCTCCATTTATATGAGGTTTTAATTGTTTTCTCAAAAATATCACTTAGTAAAAGACACAAAGGACTATTAGACATATAAATGAAACCCACTTATATTTGGCAGATGTGAGTTGCAGAAGAAAGTGGAAAATGTTTATTTGTATTGTTGCTGCTTTCTCAGTCATATGGCAGCTTCTCAGAGATGTATTTTTTTACTTCCACATAAGATTTAAAAATAGCTCCTTTGGTGATATGGGAATTTATTTGCATACTTCAAGAGTAGGATTAAAATGAAAGACCATGTACCTTTGTATTAAAAGGGTCTCAAAAAAAAAAAAGAACAGCTTTCAAAATTTAATTCTAACTGTCTGCCTGTATCTGATGCCTATCAGTGTGGGAACAAGCTGACAATCACGGAATGTGATAGTGGCAGTCAATAAATATTTGTTGACTAATATTTGTAGATTAAGTGAAAAGGATTTTTTCATGGTGTTGTCTTTTTATCCCCAGAAAGATCCCAGGGCCAAGTGCTTTGAAATTCACTATAGTTTAAATCTGAATAAATTCCTCCTAAACATTTAAATTTGATTTTGCACCAAATATATTTTGAACCTAAACAGAGAGTCTAAGAGAGTGTTAAGGGAAGAGTAAACTATTGATATTTATTAGTTGATGCTTGGATTAGCAATTTGTACGTACAGTTGCAAACTAATTACAACTCAATTATAACTGTTACTTATACTTCATTTTTCTTTACCCTTAGTAAATGGTTTATTGATACTAGATGACAATGAATGACAAAATATTATCTAAATTTAAAATTTTTGCTACTTCATAGAAAGCATCTTTGGAATAAAAAAGATTAAGATTTTGCTTTCCCATAATAGTAAAGCTTTCACACTCAACTGGGCACAGTTTTTTCCTCAACCTGCAGTTTCCACTCCTTTACCAACTATTTATGCCTACAACTTCATTTTTTTTCTCACAATCACATACAGGTAATTCTTACCAATTCAATAGGTAAAAGAAACAGGAGCTTTTTACTGATGGGAGATTCAGTAAGTTTTTTCATATAAACCTTGCTTTTTATATTGTATCAGCACTTTCTAAAACATGTGCATTTGCCTGGTGACTTGGTCAGATGTCTAAAGGGAAACAAGACAAGGGGATGAAGGGGGTGAAGGGAGCCCAGACTTGTTTAGTTACTTGGCTTCTTAAGCCATCACTGCTTCAGCGCATTTGACCTTCAATCCCTGACCCTCTCCTCTTTCCCCTGGTCTCACAACTCTAGCCAGCATCTGCAGACTTCATTTGTCCTTGGAACTGCCCTCCTAGAAAGTTTTGCCTTGGCATTAGCTCTAACTCCCTGCTTTGGTTTTTGGATTTGTTTTTTTTTAAAGATTTATTTATTTTTTAATTTTATTTATTTATTTATACAAGCACTGGGTACAGTCAGAAGTGCGGGAGGGTGAGAGAATTCACCAGAGCCAGAGCTGGAAGCAGAGCAGGCAGAAGGACCGAAGTACACTGCTGAGGGGAGCAGCGGGCGGCAGGAGAGGTCTGTGCACCATGTGGGACCCTCCTCCGGTGGCAGGGGAACAGCCGGGGATCGAACCAGCGCTGCAGAGGCTGCAGGCAGCTTCGCAACCCAGCGCTCAACCACTGTGCCACCGGGGAGGCCCGGTTTTTGAATTTTGATAGCTCTGTCCTTATAGTGAGCATTGCCAGTACAAATCCTGTACTTGGTTTTCCTAAAAAAAAAAAAAAAGTGAGTTTAGATCTGGTAGTCACAGCACTCTCTTAGCACCACCCTCAAGAGTGGAGACTGCACATATGTCTTCCCCATGTGCTGCCCTATCTCCTCCACCAGAGGACCTAGAATGCCCACTGTTGGCTTCATTTTGGCCAGGGATGAGAGCACTCTTTCCAAAGGCTACTGTTAAAGGGCTCTTATGTTATTTTGAAGGACAGACACAGAGTTCCTAATAAGCCCTTATCTGGGACAATAGTAGCCCAAATTAGTATTCCTAAATTGTTGCTCATTAATCATTGATTATATGAGATTTCTTTGGCTGGCATTCAATGCCTTTTTCCGCATACCCATGTGTGTTATCGATATTCCAATGTCAACTATTCTGTTCTCCTGCTCTTATAGAACACATTGACTCATGTGGCCAAATATGACAGCTGGAAAATAGAAAACTTTCATTTTGGCCAAACTATTTGACAATAGTTCACTATTTGACAATAAGTTTTGAGATTTTCTTCCTCCTGATCCCCATGGTTCCTTTCCTTTATCATTCTTCATTCTTATCTTGCTTACCAAAATCCAACCCACCTTGCAAAGCTGAGTTCAGATGCTCCACATAAAGGAAACCTTCCTCATCATGCTACAGATGTGACTGCTCCACCCTTTAAAGCCCCAAAGAATGAGAATGGGAATGGGAATTTGTTCTGATGCATTTGCCCCTCCCCCCCATTATAACCATTCTCTGTCTGAAGGCTCCTAAGGGCAGGACCTGTGCTTTCTGATATCTTATACTCTGCACATTGTAGCTTGATAAATATTCATATTAATAGATGAGCTTCTGAGTTAACGGCAACCTTGTGAGGCAAAAAGAAAGAAAACAGTCCAGAAAGAAAGTCATCATTTCAGAAAAAGGAGAAGAGGCAGAATTATTTTAATAGTTACAAGCTCTAAAGGCAGAAAGGGTGAAAGGGGCGGTTGACTAGAAGGGCTGCAAAGGTCCTGCTGTGAGACTCGGGAATGGATAGTGAGGGAAGGTTTAGAGCATCGAGAGTTTGGGGCTGGGAATACAGGAGAGAAACATTGACAAGGAATCCCTGTGCTTGGGATCTGAAGGAGAGAGAACATCTCAGAGTGCTCCTATTCATTTTCCCTTGTCAGAGAAGAAAGCCATTGCTTCAACGGACATTTTCTGTTGTAAAATCTTTAACTCTGGTAGCTTTCATTCTGGGCTCACCTTGCTTTTTAGGAAAGGGATCTCAGGTGTCCTGCTCAGAATTGGTGTCCACATCTGGAATGAGTGGGGTTTGCTTCTTGACCAAAGTGAACTTAGAGAGCTCAGTGGCTTAGAACTCAAAGAAAGTTTCTATCGAAGTCATTTATGGGTGACTCAGCAGCTTTTCTTTCACAGTGTGCAAGCCTTTCTGACACACTCCCTTGCCCCCATCCTGCATCATGGAGAGAATGAGTCTCCTTTACATGAGGAGCCCTCAGGAGGTTGCTGAGTCTGGAAGTCACACTCTTAGGGAGTGTTAATGGCCCGCGGTGTCTTTACCCCGCCAAAGCAGCCTGCTGCCTGCTTGGCTGCTCCTAGAGCAAGCTTCTCCCAGGGGGCCAGCCTGTCTCCTGTTTTTCCCCACCATGGACCCTTGGGTCAGCTCCTTTGGCCAATGTGTTTTGGTTGAAAAGTGGACAAGAATCAGCTGATTCTGAGGTCCTGTGTAGGTTTCATTCGATGCGTGAAATGAAAGCATTGCCCACAGTATTAAGGTTGCAGTTAAGATAATTTCAGGGAAGAGCAGACTATACTCTTCCCATGTGGGGTCTGTGTGTGTGTGTGTGTGTGTGTGTCTGTTTGTTATCAATGATATAGTCATCTTGTACAGCTATGACAACTGAATTGGGAATAAAATTCCAGGGTAGAAAGTCGAATTTGATGCTAGCAATGCAGATGGTGATTCAATTCAAGAGAAAAGGAAGAAATATTTTAAAGGGCTTATTGCTAGTGCCTATGTTTTGTTAGCATAGCTAGTTCTGTTTGGGTTCTTCAAAATCTCCTGACTAGCAAATTGTTGGTAGGCTGATACTCACCAGCAGTTGGAGTTGGGAGTTAGCTTTGCTGCTTTAATCTTTTTTTTTTTAAGCTTTATTTTTATTTATTTATTTTATTTATTTATACAACCACTGGGTACAGTCAGAAGCGCGGGAGGGCTAGAGAATTCACCAGAGCCAGAGCGGGGAGCAGAGCAGGCAGAAGGATCGAAGTACACTGCTGAGGGGAGCTGCGGGCGGCAGGAGAGGTCTGCGCGCCATGCGGGACCCTCCTCCGTGGCCAGGGAGCAGCCAGGGATTGAACTGGCGCCGCAGAGGCTGCGGGCAGCTTCTCAACCCAGCGCTCAACCACTGCGCCACCAGGGAGGCCCTGCTGCTTTAATCTTTTTGCCCTGGACATCCCTGCTTTCATCATGTCACCACCATATGTTAATTTCTACTGGATTTTCTCACTCTCTTCAGGTTTCCTTTTTTTTTTTTTTTAAGATTTATTTAGTTATGCATACAAGAGCTGGGGTGCAGTCCAGAGATGCAAGGGGGTGAGAGGATTCACCAGAGAAAGAATGGAGAAGAGAACAGGCAGACTGACTGAAATACACTGCTGAGGGGAGCAGCAGGCGAGACAGGAAAGGTCTGCTGCGCCATGTGGGTTGCTCCCTGGGCCACCGGGGATCGAATTTGTGCTGCAGAGGCTGCAGCTATCTTCATAGTACAGTGTTTAACCTCTTGCACCACCAGGGAGGCCCCACTTTAGGTTTCCTAATTTTCACTCCAGCCCCTCCTTTAAGCCTTGGTATACCCTGTTCCTTACCAACTCTTTCCTTTAAGTGGTGTGACTGTCCCTTATAGGTATAATGGCTGGCTGTATCCTTGCTGAAGGAAACCACAGTAATATTACCAGTCTTATTCAACATTACCAACTTCCTCCAGTAAGGATGATCAGTAGGTTGCAACTAGCATATCAGTTCTAATGCAGTGGTACTGGTTGCCTGAACCCTTTTGTTGAGGGTGATTCTGATCAATTAGAGATGGAAGTTATGGTCTTAAGGTAGAACAGTAGCAGTGTTCATAATATTTACCATATTCTTATTAGAACTGCCTGCTGCCAGGCCTCATCCGTCACTAGTGAATATAGTCTGGGCTAATGATGCCTCTTGGAGTCTGAAAGGTGTATGCTGTTAAGCTTCTTAAGAACAGAGCCTGAAGTCACAGCCTATCTGAACTGATTGCGTTCAAAGGTCACAATGTGAATTGTTGTTATATTTGAGCCTGCGATTAAAACAAAAATTATGGACACATTGAAGGGTACTGCAAGCCTAGTGGGAGGTAGTGAAAGGGGACATATCCAAAGAAAGCCCTGCAGAGGCCTGGGAAAAATAGGAGGAAAAGGGAATTGTACAAGATGACGTACCAGAAGAAATTTTTGTAATTGTTTTATGATAACATAATTGTTTTACGCTTGTATTCACAGACTCTCTCCGGCTCTTTTCCAAAAGTTGACCATGAAGTTTTACCAGTTTAAGAGCAAACAGGATATTGTTATTTCTTTGACTTTAGTGCTTTTAGGAATGAAGATAACATGCTTTTAGAAAGGACAGAAACTCAAGCAAAAACAAAAACAAAGCCAACTAATAACCTAAACTCTATATGCAATAAAATCCCAAGATGATATACTAAAAAATATACCTAAATTCAGCTGTAGACATTCTAGAATGTTCTTTCTGTTACATATTCAGAAATGTAAATTATGTTAAATCTTACTCCATCAAGTATATTGATGAAGATCAAAGGTGTAGGTTTTACTGGCTATCTGATTTTGGTCATAGTTTCTGAAATTATAAAATGGAGATTACACTAAAACCTATCTCAGATGATTAACATACATGAAGTACTTAGCACAATGCCTGCAAAACACATTGAAAATGCTCAATAAATATTAGCTAATATTATTTCTAATTTACATCTGGGCATATATATTCCAGTATAATTTACTAAATATATACTTTAGAGTGTTGAAGGAAACAAGCATTTGCAAAATCTTGAATTGTGAGCAGGTGGGAAATATTGACTAATGTTAATTTTATTTTGGTTAAATAATAGGGGAGAGAGAGCAATCCCTTTTTCAATATATTTGCCAGTGCTTATATCTTATACTACTGTAAGATCATTACCTCATTTAATTTCTGATGAGAGTGGAATACAGTACTACCTGTGATGGATATAGGATGGTGTCCATAGAAATTGCTCATAAATATATGTGGGCCTATCCATAACTGAAACCTGCCATGTCTGCAGCATCTCAATAAAGCTTGGGCTCCCTGATGAAGGTGGGCTGTGGAGTTGCCAGATTTTTGCTGAATATTTAAATGATACCATTTGCTGTTTGATCTTCAGTGCAACAGTAGAGAGAAGTTAGAAAATATTTGTCTGTTTGGGAATCAATTATTCCTACCAGGAAGACAGTTTTGTATAAGTCAATAGGCCCCAGAGTGAGAAGGACATGGGGTGTTGTCTCTATAACTACTAATAGAGCAATTGAAAGGATTACATGAATGAGGCATGCTGTGTTTAATATAATACCTCATAATAGCAAATGCTCATTCACTCATTCATTCATTCAGTAAATAAGTATTTATAGAACATCTACAGTGTGGTAGGCAGTGTTCTAAGATGGTCAGTGGTCTTGCTTGATACAGAAAGATCAAGCAAGAAATACCCTTCTTATAGGAAGCTTGTATTTTAGTGAATGGAGCTAGAAATAAACAACTAAAAAGTAGTGATAAGTGCTACTTAGAATAACAAAGCAAGTGAGGGGTAGGGAGGACCAGGGATATTTTGCAGAGAGTGTGCAGGGTGAAAATGTCAGTTGTTATTATTATGATTATTTCATTTACATTAGTTACATTTCTAAATCCATTTTGCCAAGAGAAGAAAAATAGGACAAGTGAAAGGAGAGGGAGAAGGACAAAGGGCAATAAAGGAGAGTTAAGTGGGGACAGAGTGAGGGAGAGGGAGGCCTCAAAAAGGGTGAAGAATAACAACCACCAATGAGGGAATGAAAGAGAGAGAAGAAAATAGTGTTGTACACGTGTGTGTGTGTGGGGGGTGTTGAGATGAAGGAAAGAGGGAGAATGGAACTTAGAGAAAATAACATTGCCCTTTAATTGCTTAACATACTTTAAGACATTTAGCTTTGGGATGAGCAAGCTGGTGATGACTTCAGGACATTGTTTGGAGGGCAGGACTAGCTACTAATTTGTTGGACATAATGCAAAATGAAAACGCAGACCCTTTTGTTCAAACATAATGAAGAATTATAAGAATTATGAAGAACTACAAGGTGATGGCAGACCATCAAGCCAAGTGTAGCTGCAGAGACCACAGACCTCTGAGCCAGCCCTTCCTGAGAACCTAGCACAGAGACGGGAACACAGCAAGCATTCAATAAAAACAGTCAGTGAATGAACAGAACCCAAGGTTAATTACTCTTGAACTCCTCTGACGACTGGCCCACATTTCAGAAAAAAAGATCTTATTTGGCTTCAATTTCAAATTTCCTTCTATTGTTCTCCATTGTGCAGTCTAGATCTTTACAGAATAACTGACTCCTGGACACAGCTTTGCAGCAGGAATCCTCCGCATCATTCACATCTTTCAACATTTACCGAGGGTGGCCACTTGGGGTCACTGCACCAACAAGGCAGAAGCAGGAGGGACGTAGCTGTGGTGACATCCCTCCAAAGTGGTGGTTTAGAGTCAACGTATAAAGCCTGCCAGTACTTTATATTTTGATAAAATTCTACAGCTATATAACAAGCGCTCTCAAACTATGTATGAAGCATCTGAATGATAATGAGCGAAGTTTAAGAAGATGACTACAGTCATCTATAGTCAGCAACAGATTCCTAGGAATTCCTGGTAGTGGGGAGGAGAAACATTTTCTTTTTTAAGATTTTATTAATTTATTTATGCGTACAAGAACTGGGGTACAGGCTAGAGGTGCGGGGGGTGAGAGGATTCACTGAGACAGAGTGGGGAGCAGCAGGCAGATCTACTGAAATCCACTGCTGAGGGGAGCAGCAGGCGAGACAGGAGGGGTCTGCTGCGCTATGTGGGTCAGCTCCCTGGCCAGGGATCGAATTCATGCTGCAGCGGCTGTGACAGCTTGTTAGCGCTGAGACTTTAATCCCTGCGCCACCAGGGAGGCCTGGGGAGGAGAATCTTTTAATAAAGATGGACTGTACCTCTTGAAACATGCTTTTATAACATTAAGCTTAACATCAGAAGTATTCCATATGAATCATTCTTTTAACAGATATTAACGTAAGTATGTAGTAAACAAAACGGACATTTTCCTTGTGCCTGGAAGTGGAGACAGCGGTTTTTTACTACCACGCTATCTGCCTCAGAGAATGAGTACCGCCTCCAAGGACAATGGAGAGGCGCTGAATTTAGAAGCAAATTCTGGAGGGCTCACTCACTAAGGTGGATCTAGAGCCAAGAGTCTAATCCAAAGACACAATCCCATATCCCCCTCTACAATGGCAGGAAACAAATTTCAGGCTGTTTCCACCCACTGGGCATCCAAAAACAAGGTTCAGGTTCAGTTCATTCTAGTTCATAAAACTAAAATGTCTTGTTAATGATTAGCAAAATAAACATTTATGTATCTGGCTTGTACTTTTATTTTATCAAAGAGAAGTCTAAATTCTGGACTTTCTGATTTAATAACAAATGCCTGGTAATTCTATTCTCCAGTACTAATGTTAACTGAGCTCTGGGTTCAAGCAGGGACTATTATTATCTCCAGTTCACACTTTTTTTTTCACAAATTAAAGTCCAAATTCACAATATCATTGTCCTCTTTTTCTCTGATTTACTCACTTCCTTTTCCCTTCCTACCTTTCCCTTTTGGTAACCACTCACTAGTTGATCTTATAGTTCAAAAGTTTATTTTTGTTTTATTTAGTTCATCTGCTTGTTTGTTTTCTCTCCATACCACATATGCGTGAAATCATACAGTATTTGTCTTTTTCTGTCTGGTTTGTTTCACCAAGCATAAATCTACCATCTTCTTTGTTAGGTTAAGTCTGAGATATTTGACTCTTCTTTATGTGATTGTAAATTGAACGATTTTCTTTTTCTTTTTCTTTGTTATTTGTATATAAAAATGCATTGGATTTTGTATGTTGATTTTGTAAACTGCCACTTTGCTGTATTCACTTATTGTTTCTAATAGCTTTTGGGTGGAACCTTTAGGGTTTTCTGTATATAGTGTTTAATCACCTGCAAATACTCATAATTTTATTTCTCCAATTTGGATTCTCTTAATTTCCTGTTGTTTTTTGATCGCTCTAGCTAAAACCTCTAATACTAATACTAAATTGAATAGGAATGGTGACAGTGGGCATCCTTGTTTTTTTCCTGATCTTAAAGAAACAGCTTTCTGTTTTTTACCATTGTGTATTCAATTGGCCATAGGTTTGTGATGTATAGCCTTTATTATGTTGTGGTAGATTCCTTCTATCCTATCTTGTTTAAGTTTTTATCATGAACAGGTGATCAATATTGTCAAATGATTTCTCTGCATAGGATACTATCATATGATTTTTATCTTTTCTTTTGTACATTACATATAATGTAATATGTTGATTGATTTATATCTATTAAGCCATTCTTACATCCATAAATTCCCTGTTATTGTGATATATAATCCAATGAATGTATTGCTTAATTCTATTTGCTAGTTTCTATTTGCTAGTAATTTGTTGAGGATTTTCGCATCAATATTCATCAGGGATGGGATATTGGTCTGTAGTTTTTTCTTTTTTTCTTATTTGTCTTTGGTTTTGAGAGGACTGCTTAATGGCTTCATCTTCTCTAACGTACCAGCTATGTGGTCTTAGATAGGTGACTTAATCTCTATAAGTCTCGGTTTCTTCAAATTAAACTGGATATAGTGAAAGTACTCTCCCAAAGGATTAAAATAGATTTTAGTAAAATCAGTGTTGATTTAATTATCAGTTAAATTAGGAAATACTAAATTAGATAATATAAAGGTTTCAGAAAATGGTGTTGAGTAAATAACTATTATGGTTCTTGTTTTGGCTACTGCATCTTTATTTTGGAGTTATTGAGCAATGCATCACTTTAGAAGATGTTCCCCTCCCCACACGCACTCCTTTAGGTATTTGCTGTCCCATGTCCATAATTAAAATTTAGTTATTTAGAACATTTAGCTTTAAATTCTTAGCAAAAACCTTCAGTAACTAACGGAATTGTCAGAAGTCACAGAAGGAGGCAGCAAGAGCTGTTTCAGAAGGAGAAGTGGTATATGGACTTCCTTTTTGACTTGAGTTGCATGAATGACACTGCTGCTAACACTGAGGTAAGCTCTTTGGGCAGGTATTGAAACAGGCCTGGAGTGAGGTGTACGTACATAGGCAAGGCTGGCTTCCCAGGGCAGGGGCATTTGGAGCTTGATTTGGATATATGTGATCAGAATCTGTGAAGAGAAGGGGAGAAGTGAGTAATGAATGTTTAAGAAAGGAAAGCCCAGTCAGGAGACAGTTGCCAAATATGTAACTGGCCTGGGACACGTGCTCTGCTCTCCCTACCTTGTTTAATCTTTCATGACAATGAAGTCTGACCATGCACAGCAACCGAGCTAAGGGAATCTGTCATTTCCTGCAGAGAGAACTGACTTTCTATTTTCTTTGTAGGAAGGCCTAACATGTATCTTAGTTTCTAATATTTTGGTTACAGAATCAATTTTCAAAAGTTAAATTTTGTCTCTCAAGAGCTGAACCTGCAAGCGGGAAGTGCTAACACCAGGTAGTTGTGTGCCAGTAACTGGAGAGGCAGTCAGCTATAAAAAAATTCAGCTTTTTACTACTTAATAAAAGCAATGGCGTGAAAGGCTAGAATATCGGGATATGGCTTGATCTAAGCATAAAAATTTAGATAACCAGAGGCAGCAGGGAATTTGAGCTAACAATGTCTGTTAGTGCTATAGATTTCTATTAGGCAAATGAAAATAACCATATTATGAGACGTATATTTAATATCAAAATGTAAAGAGAAAGTTTGAAGAAACTAACTTTTTACAATTTGATAGTGTTCTAATTCCTTATTGCTGCCAATCATGTATTAATCAGACACCTACCTTGGACCCAGACCTGTCTGGAATGCACCTTCAAACTCATCCTGAGGACCTCCCTGGTGGCACAAGGGGTTAAGCACAGCACTGTGAAGCTATCCACAGCCACTGCAGCATGAATTTGATCCTGTCTGGCCAGCCAGGGAGCTACCCACAAAGCATAGCAGACCTCTCCTATCTCACCTGCTGCTCCCCTCAGCATTGTATTTTAGTCAGTCTGCCTGTTCTGTTCCCCACTCTGTCTCTGGTAAGTACTCTCACCCCCTGCACCTCTGGTCTGTACCCTAGAGGTGCGCATAAATAAATAAATCTTTAAAAAACAAACAAACTCATCCTGAATGCTTTCTAGCAGCTTCAGAACTTCAACATAATTTGGTTTCAAAACCCTTTCAGGGCCTCCCTGGTGGTACAAGGGGTTAAGATACAACCTATGAAGCTATCAGCAGCCACTGCAGCACGAGTTCGATCCCCAGCCAGGGAGCTACCCACATATGGCACAGCAGACCTCTCCTGTCTTGCCTGCTGCTCCTGTCAGCAGTGTATTTCAGTCAATCTGCCTGTTCTTTTTCCCGCTCTGTCTCTGGTGAATCCTCTCACCCTCCACACCTCTGGCCTGTACCCCAGTTCTTGTATGCATAAATAAATAAATCTTTTTTTTTTTTTAAAAAAACCCTTCAACTTTCTTTCAGCCATGTGCAGAACTATGTGGGGAACTATAGGAAATTGCAAAATAAAATTTTAAGAAGTCATCTCTGAACTCAGGGCCCTTAACACAGTGTGACCATGCTGGTGGACATGGGAAACTTTTTTGTTTCTGCGTATTCTGAATCATGAGTTGAGTGGGATTTCCCACAGGGGATGTGGATGCTCCTGTACCATCAAGACAGTGGAAACAGGCTTGTGATGGGTTTTCTGGGTAGGATGAGCACTAGGATACAGCAGGATATAGGATATATTCCCTGGCCTTCCAAGGAATCTTACTTAGAATACACTAAGGCATATTTAGGTTTCCTGGGTGCCAAATGTACACAAACACACACATCACAATTGTCTGAAGAGGAACTAAGCAAAGCAAGTACAAACTATTAAAACAATTGTTGGGAGAGTGAATAAATGTGCTATATTGAATATACAGTCAGTAGAGATAGTTATTAGGGAAAGCATTGTGGAGATAAATTTGAGTTGACTTTTCTAAGTAGGATAGAAATTTCAGATTAATAGGAAAGAGGGCATTTATATATATTGGCAATGCTTATTGGACTCTTCCTAAGCATGGTGGGCAGAATAATGAATCTCCCCCTCCCACCAAAAAAAAGAAAAAAAGATGTCCCATGTAATCCTTGGACTTCTGATTATGTTACCTTGTATGGTAGCAGATATACTGCAGATACTATTAAAGGTAAGCCCTTGATGGAAGATTATCCAGAATTACATGGTTGTGTCCAACCTAAATACAGAGAAGCTCTTAAAACACAGAGAAGCTTTTCTGGCTTATGTTCAGATCAGATGGAGGTATGACTACACAAAAATGGTCAGAAAGATGCAGTGTTGCTGAATTTATAGATGAAAGAAGAGGGCGGTGAGCAAAGGTATATGGGTTGCCTCTGGCAGTTGGATAAAGAGATGAATTTTCTCCTGGAGTTTTTGGAAAGGAACACAATTGTGCTGATGCCTTGATTTTAGTCCTGTGAGACCTTTGCTGGACTTCTAACCTACAGACTGTAAAATAGTAAGTTTGAATTATTTTAGGCTACAAATTTGTGGTAATTTGTTACAGCAATAATAGAAAACTAACGCAATGTAGGACTGCAATATGAGATAGTCACTACAAGTATGGTCATTTATCGATGGGGAAACTGAATGTCCACCCAGCTGCGAAATGGAGGAGCCAGGAATTAAATTGAAGACACTTCTCTTCAAACTTTATGCTCTTACCTATTATGCAATCCCCCCTCCCAGGATTTTTGTGTGGAGAAGATAGGGGCAGGCACTAGGAAAAGTTCACTGAAGGAGATGAGTTACATAGCTGGATAGTTAAAAGCTTGGGTTGATAAAAAGGGAAGTTCACAGCCCTGAATTAATGAAGACAAGAAAATAGTCGCCCCTCAGGGCTCTGTTTGCGCTCTCTTTCCTATTAATCATACTCAGTGGTTGCTTTGATCTGGACAAACCTGCTTACTTAGCGTCCCACAAACATGTTATTAAACATGATTCTTCTACACTAGTAATTTTGCCCAAGCCACCCTGCCTCACTTTCCCACCTCACTGAGGCCCACTCAAGAACCCAGCAGCAGCAACTTGGCGCATTTGGGTTCAATGATGGCATGAGATCATTGCCCTAGGCCTCTCTTGTATTTTCTCTATGAACTGTCTTAATTTTTCGTCATATAATTTTTCTGGTATTTATAATTCATTTCCAAATCGACTAGCCTCTGCGAACTTCCTGCGGGGGGTAGGGCCATGAATCCAGAGGGGTCGTCAATTGCCTCATTCCTAAAATAAATCTTATTATCAAGCACGATTTTGCGTTTGTTCAGGGCACCTTTTCTTCTGTGACTCTATGCAACCGACTGCACCAGACCTCCTTGCTAAAATAAATGTTTCCGTAGCCTTTTATTACACATTGAGGATAATTATTTGATGGTCGATTTCCCTCACGACGAGGGTGTCCTCCAGCGCGCAGCAGAGTCTGCCACGCAGGAGACGAGGCTACAGAGTAAAGGCGCTCCAGACAGCAGGGGCCATGACGGCCGAGCGGCCGCGGGCGGGACCCGGGTCGCGCCTCCACCCCTGACCCCTCAGGGCAGGTGCGGGTGTCGTGTCCAACCCGGGCCTGGAGCGCGCGGGCGCCCGGCGTCCCCCGCACTCGGCGCGCCCCCGCGCCGCGCCGCCCCGCCCCGCCCCCCGCCTCCCCTTCCGCTCCCTCGCGCTCGCACCACAGGCCGCGCGCCCCCGTCGCTCGCTCGGCGCCGCGCCGCGCCGGAGCCTCAGCTTCCAGCCAAGATGGCGGAGAGCGGCGAGGCTCTGGGCACCGTCCCGGAGCACGAGCGGATCTTGCAGGAGATCGAGAGCACCGACACCGCCTGCGTGGGGCCCACCCTCCGGTAGAGTTCTCTTCCCGCCCGGGGGCTGGGATCCCGGGAGGCCCCCGCCGGGCGCTGGTCGGGAGACCGGCTGAGCGTCCGCCGCCGGCCGCGCGCAGGGCGGCCCGACAGGTGGTGCGCGCGGAGCGGGCGGGGGCGCGGGGGCGCGGGGGCGGCGGGCCGGCCCGGGGCTGGGGTTGGGGCCGGGCCTGGGCGGAACGGGAGGCTGCACTTGTCGGCGCGGCCCGCCCCGGTGCTGAGGGCTGTCACCCGCGGCCGGTGGGTGTGGCTGCCGCGCGCCTCTGACCCCCGGCGCGGCGCGGCCTCACCTTGGCCGCCGGCCCCGGCCTGGGGTCCCCTGGATGCGTCTCGGGCCTGTGGGGGCCCTGCTGGCCTCCCCGCTGCGGGCGGCTGCCGCGCCGGAGTGCGGGGGGCGCCGGTTAAGTGCCGGCGGCTGGCGTGACCGGCCGGGCGCGCGGCTGTGGAAGCCTGGCGCCCCGGGCTGCCCCTGGCGTGGGAGAATTGAAATTGAGCGGGAGACGCCGGCACCTCTGTCCCCACCCATTCGCCCGCCTGGGGGCCGGAGTGGGCGAGAAGGGAGTGAGAAGGAAGCCGAGCAGCGTGGGCTGGATTGGGGGAGCTGATGTTCAGGAACGCGCTGGAGGCGAGGGCGCTTTTTACTTATTTGACATTTCATTAATTTTGCATTCATTTCCCCGTCTATTTCAAAGGGATCTTCACCCTTTAAAAATAACGCAGCTCTTCCTGGACTTTGGTGGGGGCTACTCCAGACAAACCCGTTGTAAATATCCCAAGTGAAAAATGCACTAACCTGGGGAACATCATCATTTAGCCTACTCTACCTAAAGAGTGCTCAGAACACTTATAATAGCCAATAGTTGAGCAAACTCATCTAACACAAAGCTCATTTTATAATAAAGTGTTGAATATCCTAGGCAATTTATTCAGAACAGTACTAAAAGTAAAATACAGAATGGTTGTATGGGTTCTCACTATTTACATGTACAACCGATAGCGCCTTGGGCCTGAAGAATGTTTGAAACACTGAACTAAGATTAATTGTTAGATAATGGGGATGCTGCAGTGACAGGTCCCCAGTTACATTGTAGGGTGTCAGTTGTTTACCCTGTTGGTAGTTTGGATGAGTGGGAGCTGCTGCTTGAGACCATGACCAGCGTCATGGGAGAGTGTGTGGTACTGTGGTTCTACTGAATGGATATAACTTTTGCACCATCTAAAGTTGGAAAATTGTAAGTCAGAATTCCAGACTTAATATCTGCCGGCCTAATACAATATTAGGGCATTGTAGCGATCCATTAGATTAAGTACTCTCTTCACTAAATGCCTTTTAAGTACAAGGTTTTATCTTTTGCAATAATGATAATGAAATTTTGATTCACTTAGTGAAATTGGGACTGATTGTGCTTTATCGTTATGTTCTTCAGGATGCACTCTTGGAAATGTAACTTATGTCTTGCCTTTAAGTACAGTATAAATTGAAGACAGTTCAAGTTATAATGTAAATCCTCTTTGCTGTGAGAGTCTGGAGACCTGGGTTTTTGTATTGCTAATAGTCCTCCCTTGATGAAGTGTGCGGTCATGGGCAGAAATCATTTAATCTCTCGGGATCTTGATTTCCTTATTTGTGTAGACAGGGGAGGGTTGGGCATTTAGATGTCCCCAAAAGCCAGGACTTTAGGGACTTCACCTGTTTGTTCACTGTATCCCTAACACCAAGACTGTGGTAGGCACCTGATAAATTCTTGTCACATGAAGTTCCTGTAATGTAGTAAAGATTATTAGTGCATTTTCTTAATTTTCCAGCATGATTATTTCTTTTCATAAACCTTGTATACTTGGTAATGAAAGTAGAAGTCACAGATTAAAAGGAAGCTTTGTTTTTTCATTGCATGGTGAAACTGAAAGAATATAGTATGCACTATAGTTATCTAAATAGGCTATTTTTGAAAAACAGTATTGGTTGTGAAGGAGAGGCTTCATCTTGGGAAAATGTGCTATACAGTATCCTTGAAAACAGATGAAATCAACTTAGAAGAAAAATTGAAATATATTGAGAGATACTGTGATACAGGTAGAATATATGTGTTCACAGTGTTATTTTGTTCTTTTTTGCTAGGCAGTTGTGTCACTTTACTATTGAAACCCATGCTTTTTTCATTAGCAGATTTCAGTGACACATACTGATCCTATATATACGCTTGTCATCTCATTTACAAGCAGACTCTACACACACACACACACACACACACACACACACACACACACACACACACACACACACGGTACTGCTAGTAGTCTTTTCTGTTTAACAGTGTTTAAACTACTATTTTTCCCCCAAGGTTTCACTGAGTGAAGTGCTAATATTAAATTTTAAAGGACATTTTATTATGAAAAAATTTAAATCTTTTGAAAAGTAAAATAATGAATCAAACCACCATGAACTCTCATCAAGCTTCAATTTAACCTCTGGCCAGTCTTGTTTGATCTTTTCCTCTGTCGACTCTCCCTCATCTTGGATTATTTTTAAGCAAATTCCCAATGTCAGTTCACCCATAAATATTTCCATATTAATACTAAATTTGATTATTTTGCAATTATCTTTCAGCTGGCCTGTAGTTTTGTTATGTTGCTGCTGTTTCATTATTTTTTCTCAGTGGCAGATTTTTTTAGCCTAACCTTTTTCTGATTCACTTTTTATCAGATCTGGCTTCCCAGAAGAAGCCAAATGATTAAAAGAGAAGCATGTTATATACTTTTCACAATGCCTGACTTATGCTATGGTTCTTTGACCACAATGGAATTAAGTTAGAAATCAATAATAGAAAATTCCCAAATATTTGGGCATTGAGTAGCGCACATTTAAATAACTCATGGATAAAAGAAAGAAATCAAAAGAGAAATTAAAGTATTTTGAACAAAATAAAATGAAAACACAGTGTATCAGAACTTGTGTGATACAGCTAAAGTAATACTTAAAGTAATACTTAGCTAAAGTAATACTAAACACCTCTCCTGGAAAAGAATGGTTTCAAATAATCGTCACATTTTCTAATTTAAGAAATTAGAAAAAGAAGGACAAATAAAACCCAAGAGAACCAAAGAAAGGAGATAATAAAGATCATTGTGGAAATCAGTAAAATAGAAAGTTGAAAAACAATTGAGCAAATCAGTGAAACCAAAACCTATTCCTTTGAGATCAGTAAAATCAACAGACCTCTATGGAAAAGGGGTAGGGGGGAAAGCCAATTATCAGGAGTTAATAATTCCTGATACTACTATCAGGTAGAAGAGATGTTAGGTCACTATAGATCCTACAGAAATTAAAAAGGCCAATAAAAAGAATATTAGGAACAGTTTCATGCTAGTACATTTGATAATTTAGAAGACATGGACAAATTACTTGAAAGATATAAACTATCAAATCTCACTTAAGAAATAGCTAACTGGATAGTCCTTTATCAATTAAAGATATTCAATTTGCTGTTAAAAAACCTTCCCCTAAAGGGAAATTCTAGGCCCAGATAGCTTTATTGATGAATTTTAAAATGTTTAAAGGAAGAATTACTAGTGATTCTATGAAAATTTATCCAAAAAGTAGGAGGGAGGACCTCCTCTGGTGGTGCAGGCAGTTGAGAGCCATGCTGTGAAGCTGTCTGCAGCCTCTGCAGCGCAGGTTCTATCCCGGCTGGCCAGCGAGATACCCACATGGTGCAGCAGACCTCTCCTGTCTCGCCAGCTGCTCCCCTCAGCAGTGTATTTCAGTCAGTCTGCCTGTCCTGCTCCCTGTTCTGTCTCTGGTGAATCCTCTCACTCTCCCGTACATTTGGCCTGTACCTCGGTCCTTTTTTTTTTTTTTTAAGATTTATTTATTTATGCATATAAGAGCTGGGGTATAGGCCAGAGGTGAGGGAGGTGAGAGGATTCACCAGAGATGGAGTGGGGAACAGAACAGGCAGACTGACTGAAATACACTACTGAGGGGAGCAGCGAGTGAGACAGGAGAGGTCTGCTGCACCGTGTAGGTTACTCCCTGGCCGGCCAGGGATTGAACTGGTGCTGCAGAGGCTGCGGATTGCTTCATAGTGCTGTGCTTAACCCCTTGCGCTACCAGGGAGGTCCTGTACCACAGTTCTTGTATAAATAAATAAATCTTAAAAAAAAAAAAGTAGGAGGGAATATTTCTAAACTTGTTTTGGAGTCAACATCAGCCTGATACCTTGAAAGTCATATCTAGAAAAGGAAACTGTCAATATTATTCATCAACACAGATGAAACACAACAAATTTTTAGCATATTATATCCAACAGTATATAAAGATAATGCTTCATGAGTATACTCTAAGAAACTGCTCCAGATCTGGGGGCAGGAACAGTGACCTGTTTGTCTTAGAGTGACACGCTTGCTTTTAAGTGCAGGACTCTAGTTGGGGCAGTTATATCTAGTCTTCCCAGCCTGCTCCTGATCATGTAGAGCCTCTTTCCTGTGAACGTTACGTGGGGCACTTGAGACTTCAGTATCCCTGGCTGCTGTATCTTTGTACTATGACTCTCATCATGGGACTGGGTAGGGCTACAGGGGCCCCAACTTCTTGGTTATGTCTCCCTGGGTTTTAGCTTTTGCAACACAGAACTGGGGGCTGGGAGAGGATGAGAAATGCTGAATGTCTGCCTTTTCTTCAACCCTTAACTGAAACCTGGGGTAGCCCTGCTTTCTTAGCCATACTTAACCAGATAAAGTTTTTTTTTTTTTTTTTTTTTTAGAATTTTTTTTTTTCTTTTATAGAGGCATGTTTTTATTTATTTATTTATTTATTTATTTGTTTGTTCATTTGTTTCGTTTATACATGCACTGGGTACAGTCAGAAGCGCAGGAGGGTGAGAGAATTCACCAGAGCCAGAGCGGGGAGCAGAGCAGGCAGAAGGACCGAAGTACACTGCTGAGGAGAGCAGCGGGCGGCAGGAGAGGTCTGCGCGCCATGTGGGACCCTCCTCTGGTGGCCGGGGAGCAGCCGGGAATCGAACCGGCGCTGCAGAGGCTGCGGGCAGCTTCGCAACCCAGCGCTCAACCGCTGCGCCACCGGGGAGGCCCCAGATAAAGTTTTTATCATGCTGAGCTCAGGGTTATTGAAGATGTGTATGGGCCACAAAACTTCGTTCAGGGCTACAAACTCTTTCTATTCTTACCAAGTATTTAGTAGACTTTTGTCCCCTCAGACCAAAACATTCTCTTTTTTCTTTTTTTAATTATAAATTCATATAATGCCATTTTTATTTTAGTTCCAGGAGGACAGCATTATAATTCAACATTTATACTTAAGGCATTCTGATATTTTCTTGAATAAATATTTCTTTATTTACTTTATACACTTAAAATATCCAGAGATTTTAAATGTACAATTTAGTGATGTTCATAACAGTGATGGTTCATATACAACCATCGCCTCTACCTCTAGTTGTAAAATATTGTCATCATTACAAAAGGAAGCCCTATATTCAGCAAGCAGTCACTTCCATTCCACCTCTTCTCTCAGCCTCTGGCAACACTAATCTTTCTGTTTTTATGCATTTACCTAGTCTGAACATTTCATTTTTTTAAAGATTTATTTATTTATGCATACAAGAGCTGGGGTATAGGCCAGAGATGCAGGGAGGTGAGAGGATTCACCAGAGAGAGTGGGAAACAGAACAGGCAGACTGACTGAAATACACTGCTGAGGGGAGCAGCGGGTGAGACAGGAGAGGTCTGCTGCACCATGTGGGTTGCTTTGCTCCCTGGCCAGCCAAGGCTTGAACTCGTGCAGCAGAGGCTGCGGATTGCTCCATAGTGCAGTGGTTAACCCCTTGTGCCACCAGGGAGGCCCTGGACATTTCATTTAAAAAGTTACATACTATATGTAATTTTTAATGTCTGACTTCTTTTACTGTGGTATAATGTTTTTGAGAGTTATATGTATTATGGCATTTATCATTATTTCTTTTTATGGCTGAATAATATTCCATTGTATGGATATTCCACATTTTCTTTACTTACTCATCAGTTGATAAACTTTTGATTTGTCCCTTTTGACTGTTGTAAATATGCTATTGTGAATATCTGTTTTTGTTTGAATACCTGTTTTCAGGTATTTTTTGATAGATACCTCAGTGTGGAATTGCTGGGTCATGTAGTTATTACATGTTTGACTTTTTTAAAGAGTCTATTTTGTGAAGTATCAGTAGTTTGAAGTGCCAAAAACTCTGAAACTGTCCTTTATTGTTAAAGACAATTTTTTAAAAGATTTATTTATTTTTGCATACAAGTGCTGGGGTGTAGGCCAGAGGTATGGGGTGGTGAGATGATTCACCAGAAATGGGGTTGGGAGCAGAACAGGTGGATCTACTGAAATACACTGCTGAGGGCAGCAACAGGTGAGACAGGAGAGGTTTGCTGCGCCATGTGAGTAAGATCCCTGCCTAGGGTTTGAACTCCGTGCTAGGTGGTTGCTGATAGCTTGATGGTGCTGAGACTTAACCCCTTGAGCCACCAGGGAGCCCCCTATTACTGTACTTTTTTTTTTTATTTTGTGGGACCCTCGCCGGTGGCCGGGGAACGAACCAGCACTGCAGCCTCGCAGCCCAGCAGCCCAGCGCTCAACCACTGCACCACCAGGGGAGGCCCTACTGTACTATTTTAAAGTAAAATTTTCTGTCAGGTGTAGTACATTATTATTTAAAAGTTTAGATGATTTAAAACATAATTGTGGCTAGAAAGGGACTTCCCAGAAATGGACAAATCTTTAGGGACTTCCCATAAAGAGTACAATTTCAGAAATGTTTGTATTATAGCATGTTATAACCTACAAAAGTTTGACGTAGGAAGACAGAGCTTCCATCTACTTTGACAATTCTTCCAAACAACTGTTAAATTAACTGCTGTTCATAGCTTTTATGCTCAGAGACTGAGATTGTCTTTGTTAGTAATTTAACATTTATGGGGATTATGCTTTACAATAATAATAGTATTTCACAAACCAGCAGCATGCAGAATAATAACTCTTAATAAACCAGTAAAGAAATAACATGCTCCAAATGAATGATATATTAATCATGCTACTATTTCAGGAATTAGATAGATGAAAGAAATAAAGTTCAAATTTAGTTGGACTTAACTTTCTAAGAGTTAAGCATTAACTTAGCCAACCAAGAGCTGACCTATAGCTGCTACCACGAATCAAAAGTCTCTTGTTGCTAGATCATGATTCTAGGAGAAGTAAGGCACTGGTGCTGGCAGGAAGGTGATCTCCAGACCACTGCATGGTTTTCAACACTGCAGGCAATGAATAATAGTCTTGCTAAGGCAGGATATAATGTCCCAAGGTCTTTGGAGAGCTATTTACATCAGCCAAGAGTTGCTTTGCCAGATTGGACATTCTTGGTAAGTACTCATAAACTCTTGGTATTTAAAATCTAAATGTCTGTTAGGTCATAGTTGCTCCTTCTTATGATCATATTGATAAGCCCTCAGTAGCACAGCAATTTTGATGACAATTCTGACACAACCTCTCCAACATAAACAAATTCACCCTTGGATCAACGTAACTTCACTCAAGTCATAAATGAATGGATTTGAAATCATATAATAAACCAGTTTGCAATAGTAACCTCAAATAGCAACATCATACAAACTTTATTATTTCTAACTTTTCTCTTTGTACAAGCAAAAGAATAGTTAAACTTATAGGCAAAAGAATAATTAAATGATCTACCAGAGTTCCTCTGGGAAGACTCAAAATTGTAGTTGTAAAAGGTATCTTGAAAGTTTTATTCTTTTTCTTATACTTAGGGTCCAAATTTGGAAAGGCAAAATCAAAACAGTTTTCTGAAGTTGTTTGAAAAGCAGTACTTGGTTACCTACTTAATGAAAATCTGAAGCATTTAAAAAATAAACATAGATAACTTGGTTATAAAGAACATCAATGCTCTAATAAATCATGGGAAATCTTTTTGTCTAGTTAAATGAAATCAAGAACATAATAAGGTTTATATGAAGCACAGAAAGTTATTCTCACAAGAGTTATGTAGGCAGATTACACAGAAGGTGAAGTATAATCTTTCCTATTGTAGGCAAATGATTAACCAATAAACTAAAGAGTCAAGCCCCCCAAATTAAGCACATGTTGCTTAATTTCAAACATTATTTCATAGCTTATATTCAGACTTGGGTATCCAAGGCAAATATAACTAACTTTCCATGTTTTGGTCTTCTATGTTGTGATCTTTCATATTCTGAAATAGTTTGTTTCAGTTTAATTTCTTGGGGATATGTGCGGTTAAAACTTTTCACAGTGAAAAAAACGACATTAAAATAAACAACAGCAAAACCCCCACCATACCCAATGGGGGAAATATTTTGCACACCATACATCCAGCAAGGAGCTAATAGCCTAAATCTACAGGGAACTCATACAATCAAGAAAAATAAAACAGCCCAATCCAAAAAATGGCAGAAGAGCTAATCAAAACTTCTCCAAAGACTTACAAATGGCCTATAGGCATATGAAGAAATGCTCACCATCACTATCAAGGAAAATGCAAATCAAAACCACAGTGAGCAACCACTTCACACCCTTGAGAATGGCCCACATGGACCAGAAACAACCAGTGGGGAAGATGTGGAGAAAAACTAACTCCCATATGTTAATTGATGGCAATATAGACTAGTCCAACTTCTATAGAAAACAGTATAAAGTTTTCTTAAAACATTAAGAACAGATCTGCTACATGATGTAGCAGTCCTTTCCTAGGTATCTATCTGAAGAATGCAAACACCTGCATTTGAAGGGGTTTACCACATCCGTGTTCATTGCAGCACTACTTACAGTAGCCAGATTATGAAAACAACCTATGTGGCCAGTGATAGGTGAGTAGATAAAGAAGTGGTGGTATATACAATGGAATGTATACACCAATGGAATACTATTAAGCAATACAAAGAAAATTTTGCTCTCTGTGACAACATGTATGGAACTAAAGGGGATTATGCTGAATGACATAAATCAAAAGCAGAAAGACAAATATTGGATGATTTCACTCATAGGTGAAATATAAAGAAACAAAACAAAGGAATACATAAAACCATAGCAAACTGTTGAAATCTGACAGCAGAACTGAGGCTACCAGAAGGGGAGGGGAGGATGAGAGGTAGATAGTAAAGGGGTGACAGGGTTCAGTGAACTATGGTGGAAGATTATTGGGGCTTTGGTGGTGGGTATGGAGTGATGACATACATTTATGAAGGTGTTAAACCTCTACCACTAAAACATATACAGTGCTTTGTAAATCACTTTTACCTCAATAAACATTTTATTTCAAATAATGGTAAGAAGCTATTTATGTTAATACGCTACATGCATTTGTCACTGCTCTTTATATAAATGTTTTGGAAATTGTTTTAATTTTTAATGCAATAAATATCAGTAGTTATCCAGATAAGCAAAAGCTTTTTGGAATTCTCTGTAAGTTTACAACTGTAAAAGAGACAAATCTGAAAACTTCTTAAGAACAAAACCACTCTTTCTTGAAAAACAAAAGCACACGCAGAGTTGTAACTTTTTGTCACTGTTGTAATGTAAACCCCTGTAGTGATTCTAACTTTTAACAGTGGATCAAATTTATATTTCACGTTGAAACTCTGAGGTGTATTTTTGAGAAGTGTCTGTTGTACATGAGCATTTTATTTATGTAGCAAAATCTGTAGGCTCATATAATACAATTCCCTATAGACACAAGTTTCTGTTTTATATTTTTTAATTATAGAGGGTATATTAATTTGTTATATCAGAAGGGCTACCCTCCCCTCATTGCTTATCTTTTTCATTCTTGTTTATTCTTTCATATGGACTTCATAATAAACATGTCTCACTCTAGAAAAATCCTCAAGGTATTGTTGAGATTGAGTTAAATTTGTACATTAATTAGAAGAATAGATAGCTTAATGATGTTGAGTCTTTATATCCAAAACCATGTTATGTTTTTCAGGAGTGCTAAAGTTTTCACAGATAAATTTTAGAATTCCTTAAGATTTTATGTAGGTATTTTTTTGTTTTTATTTTAATAGAACCTTACATTATGTGTTCTAACTGGTTTTTGCTTAAAAAATGAATGCTGGTGATCCTTGTAGTTAATTTTTAAGTTGTAACTTTGTTAAATTTTCTTATTTGTTGTAATTTTTTTCCTCCATTTCTTTGGGTTTATGTAATTATGTAATCTGTATTTAGAAATAATTTTACTTCCTAAACTTTAGATTGCTTTGTCTAGCCTATCTTCATAGTCTATTATTGCAACACAGTAGTTGAGAGAGTGGGCATCTTTTACTTTTTCTTGACTTTAAGCAGGCAAGCTTTTACTGTTTCTTTGTTAAAGAGACCACTGGCTTCTTTAAGGAGTGATTATATAGTGCTCATATCGTAAAGTTGACTATATCTGCGAAGGTGTCAGTATTTTTCCACTTATTCTTTCTTGGATTGAGAGGTATTTTAAAATCTCCTATATGTTTGTCTCTTACATTTCTTGTAATTTCTCTTTTATGAAAGTTTGTTTCTGAATGTTATATCTTTATTTTGAACTGTAGTTTTTAGCATAAAGTTCACAAATTATAAGTATAAACTTTAATTTTCTACGAGTAGTGTTTTTTTCTTTTTTTTGGTTATTTTGCTGAAAAGTCAATCCTTAAATAAATTCTTCCTTAACTGTAGAAAAAAAATGTCTATAAGACTTTGTAGGATATATAGGTAATCTCTTAAGCAAACTACATATTAGATTTACGATAGACAGCTTAATATTTTTGTTTAATTTTCTAAAGTCTTTTTGAATTACAGTATATTTATAATTCAGTTTGTCATCCTAGAGGATAAATAAAATTTATATGTATTAGGTGTTTCCATTTCTCATCTTTTTCATTTTACCAAGGAGCGCAGAAGTCAACAGGAAGAGACATCTCCTTGGTTGGGAGTGTAAAAACAGGAAGGAGGAAGTCTATTGCAAATCTGTGTTAGCTGATTATCAATTCAGGTTTCACCATAAAGGATGTCCATTAACGGTCATCATTGTACTATGTTGTTATCCAGAGTTACAGTGAGTGCTAATGTCAGTATTACAGAATGTCATCTCTAGTTATAGGAAGTAATGTGAACTAACAAACTGTACTAGGCCTTTTCCTATGCATGGAAACAGGATACTTTTAGTGAGAACAAGTTATAGAAATTGCACATAGAGGAAAACAAGGCAAGTGAAAATCAGCCTGAGAAAGACAGGGAAAATCATCTTTATTCCTTGCTTTTGTTTGATTTTTAATGTTTTGACAGTTGTATGACCCTTTAAGAGATGATTGTATTCTTTTTTTTTTTTTTAAAAAAGTTAGGATATGTCAGCTCTATCATTTGAAAAATTGTTTGACAGAATGTCTTCAGTTGAATTGGAGGAAGCACCTGGGCATTATTTATTTTACAAAGCATTCTAAGAGTGCATGTGGCAAACTGGATGAAATATTTCATAGGAAAATACACAAAGATGAATGTTTTGTAAACAAGAAATCTATTTCAGTATTCTGTGATGAAAAACTGGATTCTATGTTTACATGTATTTTTTTTTTCTCCTAAAGTTACTAGAAATTCTCAGTTACTCAGCAGCTATAGGATACCTGCTTGATTTAGCTTCCCAGCATGATGTTTTAGGACCCAAACCTTATCCTGAAATCTTTGCCTATCTGTACAATATTGCGAATGTTTTGAAAAAATTAAAAGTTGTTTAAAAGCTAAATAATATTGTATTTATTATTATTATTCTATAGACCTATTTGACATGTTCTTTTCCTCAGGTGTCTGTTGACAAACTATGTCTAATTTAGGCCCTTATTTCTGTATTGTCTATAGTAGTGTTTCCCAGCATTTTTTTATGTCTTGGCACAGGCAGAGAGAGTGAGGGCTGCAGTGATCTTTATTGTATTATTGCTTGTAACCTATGCAGTGAGAAGATGTACTGTAATGGTCAGAGGAGAGGGTTTGTAAATGACAGTTATAAGAAATGTGTGTGTGGGTGTGTGCATGCATGAGTGTCTTAGTCAAGGATATGTTTTTGGTTTTCATTGTTAGTACCCAGATAATGAGTCAGCTTAAGGAAAAATGAAAAGAAAAAGTGGAAAGTTTTAGGGTATCTCACAGAATTCTTAGGGCTGTCATACTTCTTAAAAGATTGGAACAAAGAAGTAGAAGACCAGGGCCTCCCCGGTGGCACAGTGGTTGAGTGCTGGGTTGCGAAGCTGCCCGCAGCCTCTGCAGCGCCAGTTCAATCCCCGGCTGCTCCCTGGCCACTGGTGGAAGGTCCCACATGGCTCGCAGACCTCTCCTACCGCCCGCCTCTCCCCTCAGCAGTGTACTTTGGTCCTTCTGCCTGCTCTGCTCCCCACTCTGGCGCTGGTGAATTCTCTCACCTTCCTGCACTTCTGACTGTACCCAATGCTTATATGTATAAATAAATAAATCTTTAAATAATAATAATAATTAAAAAAAAGAAATAGAAGACCATGTATTTTTCTGTTCTTTCTTCATGCTCTCTCTTTCACTCTGCTCTGAAGTCTGGTTTCTCTGCTTGTGTCTGCACTATGCGGGGGATGACTCCCTACAGCGTCCATATGGCTGTCAGGCATACTCAGCTGAGTCTCTGATTCCAACTCACAGCTCCTGCAAGAGTGTGGCTGATGAAAGCAGTTTAGATCCGTTCTGCACCCCTGTATACATGTCTGTGCAGTTCACTGTTACTGGAAGAGGCTGTGCTGTTCTACCTTATGGATGGTTTCATAGTAATCCTCACAGAGATGATATATATTGCATTTCTGTTTTTGTATTTTTCAGGGGAGATGAGCCATAATTTTTATCAAAATCAGAGGAGGGTCTTGCCACTCTGAGGCAAATGCCCAATTTAAAATTGAGAATAATTCTTTTCAGAGTTATTAATAACTCTGGGAGTTATTAATTCCCAGTACTTACAACAGATAGTCTTGATATCAGTTGAACTGTCTTTCCCAAAATGCCAGGTTCTTTCCGGCCTGTGTTTAGGTATGATTAATACCCCTCTCTATATCTACTCAAATATTACCTCTCATTAAATTCTCATTTAGGTGCTGTTTCTTCCACAAAATCTTTGCATCTTAGAATACTGCGTTCTACATGGATAATACGTACATGCATGTGTGTATATATGTATTATATGTACTGTGTATATATATACAGTACATATAATATATACATATAATATAATATATACACATGTATATATAATATATACATATTATATGTGTAATCTATACATATAATCTATACATATATAGTACATATAATATATACACACATTTTTTTCCCTGTGTCATTTCTTACTGCATGAGTTTTTAGGACATGTTCTACAAATACTGTTTAGTTGTATGTGAATGTATATTTTAATAAGTATGTTTTAAATAAATGTCTTAAATGCAGACTTAATGTTGTCCCTGAGGCCTCTGATTGTCATACATCCTTCTGTGTTGCATACAAAGAAAGATGCCATGGGTCCAGCAGACTCACAGTAAATATTTTTTGAACCTAATTAATGAAAAACAAAATCTTTCTTTGTGGAAAACGTGAAAAACGTAGAATGGGGAGGAGAAAAATCACTGTTTTCTTATTACTCAAAGATAATCATAATTGACACTTTTTCTAGTCTCATAATAGAAACAGCAAATATTAATTGAAGTTATAATATTCACCATATTAAATGCTATTAAGCGGGCCTCCCCAGTGGCGCAGCGGTTGAGCACTGGGTTGCGAAGCTGCCCGCACCTCTGCAGCGCCGGTTCGATCCCCAGCTGCTCCCCGGCCACTGGAGGAGGGTCCCACATGGCGCGCAGACCTCTCCTGCCGCCCGCTGCTCCCCTCAGCAGTGTACTTTGGTCCTTCTGCCTGCTCTGCTCCCCACTCTGGCTCTGGTGAATTCTCTCACCCTCCCGCGCTTCTGACTGTACCCAGTCCTTGTATAAATAAATAAATAAATAAAAAATAATAAAATCTTAAAAAAAAAATGCTAGGGCCTCCCCGGTGGCTCAGCGGTTGAGCGCTGGGTTGCGAAACTGCGCGCGGCCTCTGCGGCGCCGGTTCGATCCCCGGCTGCTCCCCGGCCACCAGAGGAGGGTCCCACATGGCGTGCAGACCTCTCCTGCCGCCCGCTGCTCCCCTCAGCAGTGTACTTCGGTCCTTCTGCCTGCTCTGCTCCCCGCTCTGGCTCTGGTGAATTCTCTCACCCTCCCGCGCTTCTGACTGTACCCAGTGCATGTATAAACAAAACAAACAAACAAACCAGCAAACAAATAAATAAAGCATGCCTCTAAAAAAAAAATAAAAAATAAAAAAAATAATAAAAAAAAATGCTATTAAGCAATGTTGAATACAGTGAAATATATGTTGTTATAATTACTGTGTGTGTGTGTATGTGTGTATGCAACCCTGTTTTCTCTCTTTATTTCCTTAATTGTTGCACATTTAGGTAGATCTTATTTTCTTTTAACTGGCCCTTATTTTTGAAATTTTATGAACAGTTATATTAATTCTAATTTCTTACTCAGAATCTTTGTTCCTGGAAGTAAAAGTAATCATGTAGATAAAAATAGGTAGCTAATGTCTATTGACTATTTTCTGTGCCACTGTTTTAAGCACTGAAATGTGTTGTCTTCATTTAATCTTCACAAGAAGCGTCTGAGGTACCATTGTTATACCCATTTTTCAGAAATTTTGGTAGAGATAGAATCGGTCACTTCCCCGAGGCACACCTGGTAGAGTTAGATGTGAACATGGCCATTTGTCTTGCGAACCTGTGTGTCATTATAATTTAGAGTACCAGACAATGAAAGGCGCTATATAAAAACATTATTAAATTTTAACTAAAAGAAAAAAATAGAAAGGAAAAACTTACACTAAGATTGGGAACTGTAAGGAATGTGAACAGAAATTTACTCAGGGAGAGTTTGTGTTAGATCAGAGGGATCCCAGAGATTGAAAATAAACTCATAATAAAGTGGTGACAGGCTGACATGACCCTACAGTTCCAAGATGCAGCTCTCCAGTGGCTTTAGTAAGACCAGTCCCCAGCTTATTCTTTCCAGGAGATGCAGAATATGAGAAAAATCACTGACCTCTTTTGCCTTCTCTGTGACCTTTTTCAGTTGTAACTAATGGGGAGAAAACAAAACATCATCTCCCACCTTCCCTTTTCAATCCTACCTCTGGCAAAAAAGAAACATTTACTCATTCCTATAGTGAAAATGAACATAAATTAGTTTTTTTTATTAAATTAAATTTTTTTTCATTTTATTTTATTTATTTTTAAACAATATTTAAATCAGTTTTGCTTTTAGGTTTCTCATACTAAAGGACTGTGTTTTGTTTTTTATTTCCTTCTCTGCTTGGTAGATCAGGCCTATTAGAATCTGCACAATGGTTGGTTTGTTTTCTGTTTTTGTCACAGTTGAATGTGAAGGCAGGCAACTATTCTGTGTTCTTTGTGAGACAACATGTGTGTGCGTGTGTATGTGTGAGTGTGTGTATGTTGTTGATGTCTGATTGCTGCCAGCTTCATTATAAAGGAGCATAGTTTTGAGAGACTTCATTTATAGAGTCATTGCCATAGTAATAAAGATCCTCTGGAAACCAGCAGTGAACATATCACTGACATATTTAAGCTAAATAGATTTTGCAACGGAATGGCCCTTTTTTGGCAGTAGGTCCCTTTTACCTTTTCTGTACGTTGTCCTCCAGCACTTCTTGGGAGTCCAAGACTTACATTGTATACCTTGCTTTGGCCTTTTGGTAGGTACACAGTGTTGAGCAAATCCTTTAATCTCTCAGAACCTCATTTCCTCCTATGAGACAGGATAAAACGAGGTGCACTGTCCCATTTCCCTAGGGTTCTTGGACTCAAATGCAATGATGTATACAAAATTGCTTTGTAGATTGCAAAGCACTAGTACAAATGTAAAGGATTATTTCTAGTTTTTTGTTTGTTAGAATCTGCTTTTGAGTGGAAACAGAATTGTTCTCAACTTTCTGTTTTCTGTCCATTTTTTTCCTTGCAAACCTGTGAAATGACCAATGGAAATGGACTTGAGTGGTCGGAATCTATAAGGGGACTTGGGGTCAGTCATATGGGGTAACAGTGCTTTAAGCATTTTCATGTCTTTAAGATGGAGAGATGGTATCTTTGCAATTGTTTAACAGAATTCCAAATTGTGTGACTTTACAAAAAAAAGGGCCCTTTTCTCAAATGATAACTAATTTGCTATTTAAATACTTTTTAAAATTTATTTAAATAAATAGAAACATATGGTTTTCTTCATATTGCTTCTAAGTTATATGTATTTGGCAAAATTCTTTGTCTTTTGAAAAACACATTATTAAAATTAAACTAATATCTTTTAGTTAATGTGTATATATTTTTAAAATGCATATTTTAGAAACCTTTCTTTCAGAGTTAGCATTGAATGCATCTGCACCTGATTTTTATTTTTAATGTTTTCTGCAATATAATAAATTTCTGGTTTTTACTTCCAGATATAATGACATAGTTAACATCACTAATATCATTTATTTATTGATTTACCAAAGCTGATTGAGAAGATTAGTGAAACATAATTTGTTTATATTTGACTGATACTAACTGTCCCTAGATCTTAGATTTATGAATCAGTGCTAATTTCCCATCAATTTTCAAAATAATGTATAAACTCTTTTATATATTGTCAATTCAAATACAGATGTAAGATGTTCTTAAGTAAAATTTTTCTGTGTGTTTTTGCAATATGTGTGTGCCTACTATATGTCAGTCATGTATCATATAAAAAAAGTTTATCCTATGTAGATTTCCATACCTAGTTATAGGAGCCTGGAATTGCCAGAGGATTTTTATGATATTATGGTTCTATTTTGCTATTTTATTATTAAAGTAACAGGTAATAGGATATAATATAGAATAAATCTTATTTTTATTTTGATTTCATAGTACTTCGCTTGAGTGTGCGATTTATATTTTGATGCAATAGTAAATAAAAGAAAATATCTGAATTTCTAGAGGCTACTTTTAGGTGAAGGGCGCCCTCTAGTGAACCTGTTCTTGTCATTAAAAGTTGCAGTTCTGTTCTGTTTTCTCAGCACTCTTCAGTGCTTTAAGCATTTTCATGTCTTTAAGATAGAGAGATGGTATCTTTGCAGTTGTTTAACAGAATTCCAAATTGTGTGACTTTACCAAAAAAAGGGCCCTTTTCTCAAATGATAACTAATTTGCTATTTAAATACTTTTTTAAATAATAAGAATGTATTTAAATAATATTATTTAAATGTAGTTTACTAGTACCAAGTAATTGCAGTGTTCTAAGTTCCTCTTCTGACTCTAGCTATAAGATTTCAATTGTTTTTCAAACTGGTAGAGAAGAGATTGCTCCGCTGAAAGGTGAGATTAAAATTTTAATTTGTATAGCCAAGGAGACAAAAACTAAGAGTTCACTCATATAGGAGCAGATGGAATATCTCATTGTAGCTTATCCTAATTTCCAGGACCCATACAGGGGATACAGAGAACTGCTGATGACTATGGGGGCAAAGCAAGTTTAATTTTTGCAGTGAAACTGCCCTTTCATCCCTTGAGCTTGTGTATGTCCCATTCTGAGAGAACTTTTAACCACTCCTTTGCTCCTATCTAAGAACATGTTTTTTAATCTTGACTTTAAGTTAATTGACAAATGACTTATTTGTTGTGTGACCAATCCAATTTATGTGTCAAAAATCTATTTTTTGAAACAATGAGCTATAATTAAGACAGATTATATAAGTTTCAGGTGACAACATGATTTGATATTTGAATATATTGTAAAACCTCATCACAATAAGTATAGTTAATATCTGTCACTATACTTGGTTATAATTTTTTTCTTGTGATGGGAACTTTTAAAGATTTATTTTCTTAGCAACTTTCAAATATGCAGTACAGTATTACCAACGATAGTAGTTGCTCTGCTATACATTACATTCCTATGACTTATTTATTTATAACTTGGAATTTTTTTTTTGTTTTTTGGTGGGACCCTCGCCGGCGGCCGGGGAACGAACCGGCATTGCAGAGGCTGCGGGCAGCCTCGCAGCCCAACACGCAACCATTGCGCCACCAGGGGAGGCCCTATAACTTGGAATTTTTATCTTTTGACCCTCTTAACCCATTTCACTTTCCCCCTCCATTGGTAACCACACTGTCAGATCAGTTACACCATTCTGTATCTATCAAAAACCTCTTTTTAAAACTATGTTTGAGGTTGATAACAAGCAATTTGTTTTGTTTTGATAGGTTTTGAAATTTTCTGATCAGTTTTTTTTATTTTTAATGCTGTCTTAATAGCCTTTTTAGGAGTATTTGTTAAAGGCTTATAATCATACGGTGGATAATTTTCTTATAAATATATTTAATATTGGAAAAAATTTTGTACCTTATAATTGAAATTTCCAGTCAGTAAGATTGGTACTTAGCATCTGAAAAACATTCTGCATAAATGTGAAATTGCAAAAGTAGCATAAGTTTCAGTAATTTTGTTAGTATGAAATACCAAATCTTTTTTTTAATACCAAATCTTAATTACTAGAAATATAAAGTTAAGTTTTAATATGCCAGAAATTAAGGTTGACACGCCATTCGAAACACTGATGAATGAATACTAAAAAAATACCTTGGACTGGAAGAAAACAGAATGCTCCAGATGTGAAGGTGGTTTTTTTTTTTTATATCTAGAAATAAAGAATTAAAGCTAATATGTCATTGGAGGAACTGGCAAAAATGTTAATCTTGGGAAAGTAGAGTATGACATTAAAAAGCATCCAACGAAAGATACAGATACAGTTTTATTAGAGATAAGAGTAAAATTTTGTTTTCTGGTAAATGTTTGTAGAAAATATTGCTACCAAAACATAAAAGAAGTGGTAGTGCCCTGGGATAGGGATCTCTGAACGGTATTTCTGCCTTTAATTTTCCAAAATTTTAAAAATCCATTTCCTTGATCGATTCAATGTTTTTTTTCTTAATAGTGGTTGATTGACATTTAATTCATAGGCGAGTCTATGTGTAGCATTTTGATGGCAGCCTCTCCAGGTGTGTATGGTCTCACATTTTTCTGAATGGGTCTTTCCTATGCTCTTTTGTGGTTGGGCATTTATTATATTCTGTTGGTGAACAAAGGATTCTAAGGGTCATTTTTATTTTGTTTTGAAATGAAACTATTAATGATTCAGTAAATATAGTGATTGGAATTGGGTACTTTAAAATTATCTCAGTGTTTTTTTTTTTTTTTAAATTTATTTATTTATTTGTTTGTTTGTTTGCTTATACATGCACTGGGTACAGTCAGAAGCGCGGGAGGGTGAGAGAATTCACCAGAGCCAGAGCGGGGAGCAGAGCAGGCAGAAGGACCGAAGTACACTGCTGAGGGGAGCAGCGGGCGGCAGGAGAGGTCTGCGCGCCATGTGGGACCCTCCTCTGGTGGCTGGGGAGCATCTGGGGATCGAACCGGTGCCGCAGAGGCCGCAGGCAGCTTCGCAACCCAGCACTCAACCGCTGCGCCACCGGGGAGGCCCTCAGTGTTTTTTTTTTAAAGATTTATTTTTATTTATTTATGCATACAGAATTGGGCTGTAGGCCAGAGGTGCAGGGGATGAGGGGATTCACTAGAGACAGAGTGGGGAGCAGAATTGGCAGATCTACTGAAATATACTGCTGAGGGGAGCAGTGGGTGAGACAGGAGAGGTCTGCTGCACCATGTGGGTTAGCTCCCTAGCCAGGGATACAACTCATGCTGCAGTGGCTGGGAATAGGTTAATACTGCTGAGACTTTAATCCCTGCACCACCAAGGAGATCTTAAAATTATCTGTTTTTCTTAAAATTTGATTGGGATTGGGTACTTTGAAATTTTATCAGTTTTTCTTAAAAATGTAAATATTATTTTCTTTTTTTTTTAAATTTTTTATTTATTTTATTTATTTATACAAGCACTGGGTACAGTCAGAAGTGTGGGAGGGTGAGAGAATTCACCAGAGCCAGAGCAGGGAGCAGAGCAGGCAGAAGGAGCGAAGTACACTGCTGAGGGGAGCAGCGGGCGACAGGAGAGGTCTGCACGCCATGTGGGACCCACCTCTGGTGGCCGGGGAGCAGCCGGGGATCGAACCGGTGCTGCAGAGGCTGTAGGCAGCTTCGCAACCCAGCGCTCAACCATTGCACCACCGGGGAGGCCCTGTAAATATTATTTTCTTAAAAATGTAAAAATAAATATAAAGTAAAAGAAAAGTTAAAAAATATTTTTTTCAGGAAACTAGTACAATTTATTTTATTTGCAGTTATAGTCATTTTTTTATAATCAAGATACAGTAAAAAAGAAAGATATTAAAAATGGTATAAGGATATTATATGCTTTTTGAGAAAAAAAATCATACTTAGTATGTTACCAGTATATTGCCACTAAAAAAAACAAAAAAAACTGAATATATATAATTAATAAGTCTTTTTAAAATTTTTATATACATTATTTAGCACCTGACTAAAATATTGAAGTAGGCTGAAGTCCTCTGTATTAAGACATTTAATTTGATGGTAAAAGCATGTCATTTTTAAAGAACCAATTTTACATTTTAATGACATCTTAGTTTTATTTACTTTATTACCACTAGGTGGAGACCTATACATACAATTCAAGAAGGCATTTCTGAAAGCTTTACTTGTTTAAATTTTAAAAGCCTGGTATATCCAATGATCAAATATTGTGTGGCAACTCATATTGAACACTTTGCTTTGTTGTAGAAGATTAGATATAATGAAGATAGAAAGTATGTTTATACTTAAAATATTTTAGTTATGCTTTTAAGATATGTATTATCTTAATGCATTTCTTGTTGCTAAATTAAAATAAAGAAAAATCTTTAGTGTAGCATCTTCTGTTTTCTACTCACATGAAGTTTTTAAATCACCTCTTCTTTTCAAATTGATTTTGCATCTGCATTTTTGTTTGATTATTTTTACATTTTGCTAGAAGTAAGATTTTATTGTAGTGAGCATTTGGAAGAGATGACTGAGCTATCTTATATTGAAGTCATTATCCATATATAGTGCATGAAGGTACAAGCTTAGTGGATGTGAGAAATTGCAAGCTTTTTGCCATTCACTCTTTCTGGTTCTATCATGTATTTGTAGGAACTTGTTTAGGATTGCCGATAGACTTTATAAAATTGTGGGGGATGTTTCAAAAGAAGAAAAAATTATTTTCATCAAAATTGTATATTGCTTGGAAATTTAGAACAGCAATGCATGGCTCATTGGTATATTAGTTAGATGGCTGCAACTGTTAATCACTTTAAGATTCTAAGAATGAAGAGTACTGAATGTTATTTCCTTTCTTCTCCAGCAAATCAGAATTTCAAAGAATGATGATTATCACACAAAGACAGTTAAGGGATATATAGTTTTTAGAATCCTTTCAGTGGAGTTCAGACAGTATAGGGCCCTCCCTCAGTTTTCTCTACTTCATATTTTGTGCCACCTTACATTGTTGTATTTGTAATTTAATACTGTATTCCTCTTAGCTGTGCCTCAGTTCTTATCCCCTTTTTCTGTCCATTGGATGATTTCACCTGTTGGGTACAACAGTGCGCATCAGGGATTCCCTACTGAATCATTCTTAATTTTGATCTTCAAAGGTGATCTGGTTTGTTGCTATGTTGCTGACTTCTCTGCATTTCATGCTGCTCATAACTGTTTCTGATTGAAGAGTCTATATAGCATAGTGGTTAAGAGCATTGACTTTGGAATCAGGTAGAGCTGGGGTTAAATCTTGGCCCTATTACTGTGTAACTTTGTACTTCAAGCCTTAATATTCTCTCTCCTCCCACCCCAGTCTTAATCTCCCCAGACTACATTTGTAAACTGGGATGCTGACAGAATTTATGTCAAAAAGCTACAGTGAATGTTAATGAAATAATGCTTGTAAAACACTTAATAGTAAGTACTTGGTTGTGCAATACTATTTTTTTTTTCTTTAATCTTTGCCACATTAAATCAAAAGCAGCAGAGATGACTCCTTTTAGTCAGTGAAATCACTGTGGGGGGGAGGTTGTTGACAGAGAGTACATCTTTCCTGCTTCTCTCTATATTCTACTTTTTCACCAAATAATCTCTATAATTAAACAGATTCCTTCAGAGAAAAGATTGATCATCCTATTAGGAGTATGGTGTCAAACTCTTGAGATATAGTATCCTCTCTTTTTCTGTTCTTTGGTTCAGTCAGATATTTATTACTGACTTTATTAGCAAGTTTTTGACTAATTATTGTTAATATTACTTTTCATCAGAGTGGGTAGAGGGCTACATCAACAACATGTAGTGATTAATTATATTTTGAGTGCTTGCATGATGGAGTTTAGATTTATGCTGTATACATTAATTGAGAAAGTCAGAATGAGGAGCTATGTAGGGTTCTTTCCAGGGCCAACACTGTATCTATGATGAATTTTGGTTACTGGCATTTGCCTGATCCTTCAGAACCTTCTTTAAATGCAATTAATTCCTGTGGTTTAGAATATTTCTTCATTTCTACTTTATGTGTACTCTGTTCAGAATGATTTTGTGGATATGCTGTGGGTGACAAGGTTGTATCAGCTTGGGATGCAGCTTGTCCTCATGTCTGCAATAGCAAAGGATCAGGAGAGATGAAAATTTAGTAATAGGTAGATCAAGACCTATGCTTCTTTCTCATTCCACAGTACTAATTCCTTAGTAGTATTTTTGATTCCTTCATTGGGACTCTGGTTCTGTATTAACAGCAGAAAAAAATAAGACTCATACTCTTTTTTGGAGAGACCCCAACACACAGAAAGGCAGTCCTGAAATAGAATCTCTTTCTAGATTTTTGCCACTGTGTTGTAACTGTAATACAAAGAATTAAAGAGTCACTTCTTTGATATGTTTCATTTGCTGCCTGGTATTTTTAGAGCCAGATAAATATCAAACTATTAAAATATATAATATCTTAGAAATACATATATATATTAAGGATTATAATACAATTGTGAAATGTAATTTTTATAGCACACTAAGGTCAGTTCAATAAGCTTCCTCTTATAAATGGATCTTCCTTCAGAAAAATGTTTGAGTTCTAATTAGTTATATGCATGAATGATAAGAGAAACACAAAGCGCTGCTGCAGTAACTCACTCACTAGACTGTACTGAGCAAGTCATGTGCCATGTCTGTGCCCATTTCCTCATTTGTGGAAAGTGGTATTTTCTCAGGTGTGGTATAGGAAATAAATGAAAGGATAGATATGAGAATGCAGAAGGCCCCATATAAAGATGAGGCATCAGTGGTAGTCAGCTCCTTTGGCATGGATAATTGTTAGCTATATTTGGTATTGACAGCCAGTGCTCAGATCACTCAGCAGCCAGATCACTCATTGAACAAGGGTTGGGCTGTCTCTTATGTGCATACCGTGCGAGCAGCCAGTGTATATTGTGCTATATGTCAGTTACTATGCTAAGAAATTTTTGTTTACTAGTTTAATGCTCATAATGCTGAAGTAGAGACTATCTTTTAATCCCTGTTTTATTTTTGAGAGAATTGAGATTTAAAGACATCAGATAGTTCAACAGCTAGTAAATATCCTTTCTGATTTCACCTACCCATGCATCCATCTGCCCATTTACTTATCAGGCATGTGGTCATCTGCCAGATGGTAGGTGCTGTTCTAGGGCTGGGTATAAACCAGGAGCAAAACAGACAGAACTGTGCTATCATGGAACTTCATTTTGGTGGGGGAAGACAGAAAATAGATGAAAATGTGAAATAGGGAGTTTATTCTATAGTACTGAGAGTGATGCAGTGACAGAGTAAACTTTAGAGAATAAAAGTTGAGAAAGAGTAAGATGGAGGAAGGAAGAGAGTGTGTATACATGAGTGTTTATAATGTAGATATTGTAACCAGAAATAACCTCATAAAAAAGGCAATGAAAGACCTGAAGGAGTTGAAGGAGGCAGCCCAAATGAAGAATGTGATTGAGGTAAAGGAAACAGCATTTGCACAGCAGAGAACAAGAATATGCCTGGTGTATTTCAGGAATCACAAGGAGACCAGAGTTGCTGGCATAGAATAAATAAAATGGAGAGTAAGTTTTAGGAAGTAAGGTTAAAGAAATAATATGGGGCAGATTTAATTATGAGAAATAGGATTTTGAGCAGGAGACAATGAGGTCTGGTTTGTGCTTTAGTGGGATCATTCTGTCTACTGTGTTGAGAATAGCCTGATAGGAAATAAGGATGGAATCAAGGATACCATTTAGGAAGCAGTTTTTACGAATGTAGGCAAGACATGTTGATGATTTAGTACAGGTTTTTACAAGTGGAGGTTGTGAGGTATGGTTAGATTTGCTAGATTTCCTTGTGGGAGGGAGTGTAGGGATATGAGAGGAAGAAAACAGTCAGAAATGACTTCAAGGTTTTTTCCCTGAGCAGTAGAAAAAAGGAATTTACTGAGACAGGGGAAGACTTGGAGCAAGAAGTTTTGGTATGAAAGATAGGAATTCATTTTGGACATTGTGAGATACTTACAAATTATCCACTTGGATAGATACACGAGTTTGAAGGTCAAAGGAGTGGTCAGGGCTGGAAATACGTATTTGGGCGGTGTCAGTGTTATGAAATATGGTGCTCTAAGTATGGATAAGATAGGTAGAAAAGTCCTCCTAGTGAATTATTGAACCTGATTACAATGGGAAGTCCCCAAGACCACCCTCATGTTCAGTAATTCACTGGGAGAACTCACAGAATTTAGCAAAGCTATTAAACTCACAGTTACTGTCTGTTACAGCAAAAGGATACAGATTAAAATTAATTATAGGCAAAGTCACTTAAAACAAAGTATAGGACAGTTCCAGGCAGGAGTTTCCAGGTCTTGCCTGATGGAATCATGTGGACAGCACTTGCTTATCCCAGCAGTGATAGTGGTAGCATTCACAGAGTATTACCAACCATGGAAACTCACCCAAGACATGGTGACCAGGATTTTTACTGAGGATTAGTCACACAGACATGGCTGATTGTCCATGATGCTGACCTTAGCAGACCCTCCAGAGCTGATACCATGTGGCCCAAGGACCCAAGCCCCATAAATCAGATTGTTAGTTTAGACTATTAGGTATTGCCCAAGGACCTCAAGTAAAGAAGACAGCTACCTGTAATGACATTCGAAAAGATTACATCCCAGGAGCTTGGCTGGGAGCAAGGGCCAAGACTTCTTTTGTCAAGGTTAATCCTTTCTTGCGTGGCAGGTAGGATTGGAGAGAAGTGCTCTCTGTGTGGTGATAGCATGAGCTGAGGTACAGTAGGAATGCATACTCCATGTTTAGAGTACTGCAGTATGACTTTGTATTTGAGAATATGAACTCTGAAGCCAGACTATCAGTATTCACATCTCAACTGTCACCTGCTAGTTGTAGAATTTATGGCAGTTATATTAGCTGCCTGTCTTTCTGTCAGTTTATCTGTCTGTCTGTCTATCTAATTAATTTATGTATGTAAAATAAGGATAATAATAGCACCTACTTTCTAAGGATATTATGAAGATTGAGTTAATATATGAAACACTTAGAATATATTCTGGCACATCATAAATGCTACAGAAATCAGGAGATTGTTCATTCTGTAATCATTCACTGGTGATTATTTTTTGAGCCGTAGCATATTAAAGACTCATGCTGTGAACCTCAGACCTTTATTTCCAGATACCTAGTGATATAGTTAAAAGACTTGTGGCTTTTAATTTTAACATGTTAAAAAAAGTAATTAAGTGTTTTTCACTTGAATTCTTTCTATTAATGTAAGTAGTACCAACCTAACTTATTTGTTCAGAGACTTTCAGATATTGACTGTTGTAAAGATTGGACTTAAGAAAAAATGTAGGTGAACTGGAAAATTGACCTTAACTTTCTTCTTATATACGTACAGGTCTGTATATGATGACCAACCAAATGCACACAAGAAGTTTATGGAAAAGTTAGATGCTTGTATACGGAATCATGACAAGGAAATAGAAAAGATGTGTAATTTTCATCATCAGGGCTTTGTAGATGCTATTACAGAACTCCTTAAAGTAAGGACTGATGCAGAAAAACTGAAGGTAAGAAGTATTTAAACATTCTGTTTACCTTAGTTTTCATTAAATCGCTCAGGTATTTATAGTGCATATGTACAAATTGTTATTAAATGTACTGCCTTCAAGAAATGAATTAGTTTATGTGTTTGATAATGCTTTTAATTGCTCTTTTAACATTGTTGTTATTGTAATGACAGGAGTAATCTTTTTTGAAAAGCAATAAAGTACTGACAAATTTCTTTCTGTGTAGGGAAGTGAACTAAAAAATTCATTCAATGAAAGACCTCATTTGCAGTTTAGAATTTGTAAAGTAACAATTATTACATATTGCTAAAAAAAACTATCCTATAAAAACTTTAAAAAATATAAATGTGTTCTCAAAATTAATAATATTGAAACTTTTTTTTAGTTTAGTAGCAATGTGTAATTTTTAAAAAGAAAGTTTGTCAACATTTTTTGCCACAGCAAAAAAATTATTAAATGGGATCTGGATTTGTTCAGTCAGAATATAAAACATTTAATTTTAAAAGAATTGTCCTACTTTCTTTACAGCGTAGCAGACAGAATGACCCTGGTTTACCAAAGGTTATGATTAGAAAACCATTATGTAAAGGATATTCAGATAACAAGAGACCAAATACAGCATCAGTGAGGTCACTGAGCATCTTTGTTCAGAAATTAATGAGATTTTTAATAAACCAGAATGTTCTTCCTTACTATGATGACCTAATGAGTCACTTAATATGTGGGAAAATTTGGGGTTGAGCCTTGCCTGCACCTGCAGCATTAAAATGTTGCTGTGGATTGAGATTTCCGTGTTTGATGTTAATCAACCACCCAGTGTTTGCATTCAGCAAAGTATGAATGTTTAATTACCATAAAATGCAATCACCATTTCCTACAGACAATGAATGGCACATAGACCTCATTGAAGTTATCAAAAAGGGACCAGTGGTCAATTGGGTCAGTGATTTGAATTGTTTGACAGACTTAGAGAAGCAAGTAAAGTTCAAAAATCTTGAGTAAATTTGAGAAGTTTGCCACAGAATCTGTTAAAAAGAACTGTCATAAGTAATTCAAATTCACAAAAGCCCCTTTCAATCAAAAGTTCAAGTTCAAGCTGTAGAGTTAATTTGAATTTGCATTTCTTTGTTCTAAGTTTCTCATGAAGCATGATCTGATTACAAGGGTGAGCAGTTACATCAGAGCAGTTTTATGCATATTTGTCTAAACTAAGGTGAAATTATTTTTAAGGTGCAAGTTACTGATACCAACCGAAGATTTCAAGATGCTGGAAAAGAGGTGAGAAAAATGGTGCAATTTTTGTGTACTCAATATGTTCAATTTAACTGTTCATTTAAAAATATGAGCATTTCTTCTTCTCTAAGGTGATTGTCCAAACAGAAGATATTATTCGATGTAGAATTCAGCAAAGGAATATTACAACTGTAATCGAAAAATTACAGTTATGCCTTCCAGGTGAGTTACAGTGGCTATAACACTTGGCCTGATAAAATTGTAACGATAATATATGGCCATTTTCATTATGGGCATTACAAATTATTTGGTGATTTCTCCCCTCTAAACCTGTGGTTATTTTTCCTACTCAATGATGATCTGTTACACCAGTCTCCTAGAACCTCTATCTTTCATTTCCTTTCTGCCTAGTTCATCCTTTGTCTGTGACCATCCCCCACCCCATGCAATTTCTTTCTTTCTTTTTCTTTTTTTTTTTTTTTTTTAACTCAGAGTACTTTCCCATGGGGATAGTGTCTTTTGATTACATTTTCACATCTTTTCCAGTTTTGTGTAATCTTTACCTCTGGTTTTCTGTTTTTCACTTAAGCAAGTTTGTTTTCTTTTGCCCACACTCTCATTTTGCTGATAAGCTAAGAGAACTGTCCAAAAGTGCTAGGTCTTCTCCTCTCTGTCTTCTCCTATATTGTGGAAAACTGACTTTTTAATTTTCGAGGTTTCTGGTCTCTCTGTAAAGGCTCAGTATTGCTAGGACATCAAACAAATTCTGGAGAAATGAGTATTTTCTTTACTCATCTGTAAAGGAAGCAGGTGTATTTCATCTTTTATTATAGTAAAGCTAAGTCCATCTCAACATCCCATTTTGAGTTGTTTTTTCTTTTTTTTTTTTTAAAGATTTATTTTTATTTATTTATATAAGGGAATAGAATGAGATTCTTTGTATAATAGTTATATAACATAAATTTGGCTTAGAATACAAATTGTATGTTAAAATTGTTAGCATACTTTATTAGCAAAAAAAAATAGTTTTCTAAATTGTGAGAATAGCTTTTCTTTATTTTTAGAATCATTGAAATTCTTTTCAGTTTAATATCTGATGGACCAGGGATGTTTGCACATTAACTTCAAAGAAAGTTTATATTTTATAGCAGCAATCTTAGGTTCTTTCCTAGGTTATATTTTCATAGAAAAAAAAAGTGAAAAGTACTGCATTTTAACATGCAACTGTAATAGAGATATACCAAGGGTCCTCAAAGTTAGGGTTCATATACTATAACCACTATTGTATGATTTCTGGTTTTCAGACAACTAAGCAATGTCTTGGTTTTCAGATAAGTAAGCAATATTTTGAAAATCCCTGGGGAGTAGTCATGACTATAGAAAATCTGGAAAAAAAACATTGACTAGGAAAATATAAACTGACTTGATGAACCAATAATGATTTACTCTTTATATTTTGAAATTTTTCTAATGATGAATGGTAATCTACATAGTTGCATTAAAAGTTTTTTGGTGACAGGGTGTCTATCTTGCTGAAGGTTATAACAATTTTCTTGTATAATTGCTTTTCTAAGCCCTAGATAGAAATGATAAAGATTCTTTGTTTTGTTTATTTATCCCTTTATTATAATTCATTCCCTTGTAAACATCATCTTTCTTTGTAGATTGGTATAACATATTGTTTAGTAAGCTGTGTAATGTGTTGTGTTATTTTATTTGGTGTTTTGAATCAAAATCAATCAGTCTCACTGTCATTTAGTATTCTCAAATATAGTCTAAATGTCCAACTCCCTTTCAGGAAAGAGAAATTAGTAAATTTCTGAATAGAATAATTGTTAGTCATGTCTCAATTACTGTATAGATGTCAGCATATGCAAGTGTTTCAAGTTCAAGATAATGTATTGTTGTGTATAGATATACAACATGTTTAATAAGTGTTGAAATTAAATGTTTTTATTTACTTGAGGCAGAAATTTAATGAATTTGTAATATGTTCTTCCGTGCTTTTAATTATTTTCATCTCCCAAGACATTTTCATCTTGAAAGCTAAAGTAAGTTATATTTTTTTGATACAGTGCTGGAAATGTACAGCAAGCTAAAAGAACAGATGAGTGCAAAAAGGTGAGTTGGTTACTATTCTAAGAGTTTTTAATAAGATTTTTTTTTATTACTGAAAACATAGATAATGTAAATTTTAGTGAATCATGTGGTTTTGCCTTCTTCCTTTAATAATACTTTGTTCGTTCAATTTGTCCATCAAAATCATCCAGTAAAGCAATTCTTAGCCAGTTTTTTGTAAATCCTTACCATTTATAAATGACATCAAGATTGATAACATTGACGCTGATGAAGGACAAATAGATATTTGCATAGGAGTGAAAAAATATTGGTTGCATATTAATGTTGCTTGCAAAGGCTTACTGTGTGTTGTGGATCTACAAGTGAAAGCAAAGTATACATAGTTATATTTTGATAGTCAAGTCTAGTTAGCTCATATTTCTGTTTTATCACACAAATAAATACATGATAAGTGAAAAATAATTTAAAGTAGTTTATTGCCTGCGATAGCAGGATTAAATGCATAAGTAGTGCTTAAAATATTTTAAAGGTGAAAAATTTTAAAGTAACAAAAAAATCAGGCTTAATGAGACATCTGGAATAGAGATTTAAATAACTTTTGAGGTTACTGTCCTTTTTATTTATTTATTTGTTCTTTGGATAGTATCTTTTCTTCTTTTTAATATCCAAATCAATGGAAAGGTATAGACTATTATTTGATTAATTAAAAAATTCTTTTATCTACTCTCAAATGGACTTTGGTGGTAAATGTTACATGAAATTGACAGTTTTAGAAAGTCTCAGTCCTACTACAATTAATTATAGTACCTTGGTCGAATGATATAATCTTTTATTTTTCTCATTTATAGAATGTTAATAATAATACCTGCCATACACATCTACCTCAGAGACTTCTAGACAAAATTAAAGTATTTATATGTCAAGTTCACTAAGAAAGCTATTCTTTGCTAATAGTTGCATATTCAGCATCTTACACAGTACCTTATAAATGATGGACATTTGGTCAATATTTGTTAAATTGAAAACATCACTATTTTACTTTTTTTTTGACACTTAATGTAATGTTTCTTTGACACTTAATGTTATTACTTGAAAAAATAGAAAAAATGCTTTCTTTGCATTCATGCATTCTGACAACCCAATATTTCCAATTACCTTAAATAATACAAAATTTTCAAAAAAAAAATCTCCTCAAAATAAATTTTACCTTAATTAAAATTAAACCTGTGCTGTATACATTTTTGATGAACATGATTATAGATAGGAGAGAGATTTGGGAACTCATGTATCAAATGCCTAAATATTCTGATTTAAAATTTTGGAACTGTTATACATAAACATTTAAGGTATTGTAATGACAATGGTAATATGTTACTGTGAGGCATGAATTTTCAGCCTGCAATTTATTCATTTGTTTTATAATTTTTTCTTAATAATAGAAATGAATATTTTATTTTAACCATATGCCTGCCTGTTTTGATGAGTGGTTTCAACTGATTACTTGGACTTACTTATAAAATTAATGTAATAAGGGCTTTTTAATAAAGTTTTCTTTTTTAACTTGTCACAGGTATTATTCTGCTTTAAAAACTATGGAGCAATTAGAAAATGTTTATTTTCCCCGGGTTAGTCAATACCGGTTTTGTCAGCTAATGATAGAAAATCTTCCTAAACTCCGTGAAGATATTAAAGAAATCTCCATGTCTGATCTCAAAGATTTTTTGGAAAGCATTCGAAAACATTCTGACAAGATAGGTGAAACAGCAATGAAACAGGTGAGATTAAAAAGAAAAAATTTAATTGTTATTTAATAAATTTCATCAGTGCTTGCTTTTGGTTTGTGGGTTTTTTTTTTTTTTAATTAAAGTCAATCTAACTTAATCTAACTCACTTTGTCACCAGGTTATCTCTTGGCAATCTCCTGCATGGATGTGGTATTACATTAACTTTGCCAACAATGAAATTTGGTGTAAAATTAACTGAAAAAAATGACAGCCACAGAGGCACAAACATGGGAGCCCTTTCTGCTAAGGCTCTAAATTGCTTTCTTTTCAAAACAAACTAAAAGTGTTGTCTTTGAATTAATTGCTATATCTCAGTAATAAAAGAGACAAACAATGGAGAAAGATTTATCTGTTATAAAGTTAATATACCTACCTTTTGAGTTGGCATTTCCTCTCTTAGGCATTTACTAATGAGAAATGAAAGCACGTCCTCATTATATTTATAGCAGCTTTTTAAACAATTAGCCAAAAACTGGAAGCAACCTACATAGACTTCAAAAGAAGCACAGATACACAAATTCTACTATACAGTACTGTATAGCCTAATGACATGGTAGTCAATGACAGACTGTGCATTTGAGCTGGTCCCATACAGCCAAGGTGTATAGGAGGCTCCACAATCAAGAGTCATGTGATTACACTCTGTTGCATTTATACAATGACAAAATTGTGTAAAGATGCATTTCTCAGGATGTATTCTTGTTAAACAACACTTGACTGGAGTCATACAGTGGAATATTATTTAGCAATAAAAGGAGGAAATTATTGATACATGTAACAACATACAGATCTCCCAGATATTATGCTGACCTACAGAAGCTCCAATATTATGTGACTTGTATTTATCCACAATTCTAAAGCAGGCAGAAGTAATTTTAGGTAAACAAAAAATAGAACAGTGGTTGCCTCTCTGTGGGGAAGTTACCCAAGAAAGGAATCAAGGGAATTTTCTGGAGAGGTGGAAATGTTCTATATTACTAAGAAAGTGTATGCATTTGTCTAAATTGTATAGGTAAGATCTACAGGGCCTCCCCTGGTGGTGCAGTGGTTGAGCGCTGGGCTGCGAAGCTTCCACAGCCTCTGCAGTGCCGCTTTGATCCCCGGCAAGGGTCCCACATGGTGCAACGGACCTCTCCTGCCGCCCGCTGCTCCCCTCAGCAGTATACTTAGGTCCTTCTGCCTGTTCTGCTCCCCGCTCTGGCTATGGTGAATCCTCTCACCCTCCCGCACTTCTGACTGTACCCAGTGCTTGTATGAATAAATAAATAAATCTTTAAAAAGAAAAAAAATCTATATACTTAATGTTGCTAATCTTAACTCAGAGAAAGTTATAAGGAAAAATTGGGGTATATGTGGCATTAATGGGTAATAGCATAGATGACATAAGAATGTATAAATATTGAAGAAAGATGATGAGTACGCAGGAGTTCATTATATTAATCTGTTTATTTATACTTGAAATTTTTAGTAATAAAAAGCTTTTAAGGCCTCCCTGGTGGTGCAGCGGGTTGAGCGTACCGCTGTGAAGCTGTCCTCAGCCTTTGCTGTGTGGGTTCGATTCCCAGTCGGCCAGGGAGAAACCCACATGGCAGGGCAGACCTCTTCTGCCTCACCTGCTGCTCCCCTCAGCAGTGTTTTCGGTCCGTCTGTCTGTTCGTCTCCCTTCTCCATCTCTGGTGAATTTTCTCACCCTCCTGTGCCTCTGGCCTGTACCCCAGTTCTTGTATAAATAAATCAATCTTAAAAAAAAAATAAAAAAATAAAAAAGAAGTGATTTTTAAAAAAAAACTTTTAAATGATTATAATTAAAATTTCTAAGGGTTAACTGTTTCAACTTCCAATAATCATAATGACAGAAATAAAACAATGTTTAACATGCTTTCTAATTCCTGATTTTTTCCTCAAGTATTAAAAACTAGCAGATTTGATTTTCAGATTAGTTTTTTTCTGATTTTATTTATTTTCTTATATTGTTGTTCATTTTTGTACAGTAATTTCTAGTCCCTATAGTTCTCCCTGCCACCATAACGCCAGTGACCCATCACCATAGTCCCTTGTGCTTTTCCCTCTCCTGTCATTATAAGAAAACATGAACAAATTCTTGAGCCAGTTTTGGCCATAATAAAATATAAAATAATCTTTCATTTTTCCAAAACAGGCACAGCAGCAGAAAGCCTTCAGTGTTGCTCTGCAGAAGCAAAATAATATAAAATTTGGGAAGAATATGTATATAAATGGTAGAATTCCAGGAGACAGGAATGAAATTGTATTGAAACATACATTTGAAGAAGATGATGAAAGTGAAGAGGAGGTAAAGGGTCTCTTTCTTATTGAATACATTTTTTTCCTTTGAGTTGGTGGTAATGTATTTCTTTGTGGCCTGTTCTCTCAGATCTATGGATCTATCACTACATTTTTTTTCTATCATTTTTCCTAATAGCACTATAATTTAAATGTATTCTTAGGACACTTGAGTATGGAAATGTGTTCCTTAAGGGTCTGTTAATCTACTTTTCAAATTTAAGAAACTTTATATTGTTGTATTCCATAAATTCTAGGGTACACTTTTTTATCATAACCTTTCAGAATCAGGATACATTTTTAAATTGCTAATACAGTTTCAAGTATAGTCCATAAAGCAATAGTGATGATGTCTTCAATTTGAGGAAATAATAACTCATATGATTTAACTGCATAAGAGAAGAAACTTTGTTTATAATTATACCATAAATCCATGTATCATCTTTGCAAAAACAATTATAATGTATCTACTTACCCATACCAATTTTCTGATAATCAGCTGGGCATGTTAAAGATACAGCACCTCTCCCCTTTATTACCTTATAATTTAAAACAGTCAACAATGATGATTAATGCATAAAGAATCAAGGAACACATACAAAATAATGAAAAGGGCATGGTTTTTATATTGTAAACTTTTTATAGTCAATAAATGTTATGACATGAAGTTCATGAGTCTCCTTGCGTATTTTTAACTGTACATTATCCAATAATGGACTTTAGCTTGACGTATAATCTTTAAAACATGATTTTATTTTTCAGATCTTAACTGTTCAGGATCTTGTTGATTTTTCTCCTGTTTACCGATGTTTGCACATTTATTCCGTTTTGGTAAGTATGTTGTTACTGTTATATCACTTGTGTATACACACACACATGCACACATGCATACATACATGTAGTCATGCATTGTTTGATGACATTTTAGTTAACAATGACTGCATATATAGCAGTGGTCCCAACAGGCTGTGCCAGACAGCCTGAGTATAGTGTATAACAAAAATGTTGAACTAACAGATATTGTTATGCAAAGTTTCAATGTGACTTTCCCTGAGAGTGATACAGTGGCTTTAAGTTAGATTTCATTGTTCATGAATTAAAATGAGAGAAGTAAAAGATTAAGTGTTAAAAATAAAAAATCAGTGATAGAGAGCCAGTAGAATGATAGAAAACAAGATTCCATTGGATAAGTTTTGTGATTATTCAGAAATAGCCTGAGTTATTTTTTCAAATAGTCAAATATAAGTATGGATTACTCTTCAAATTTATGTTTTTGTAATTGCATTTAGTATATAATTTTCAATAACTTCCTTTTAGTTCTTTGTATGTTTTTATGTATTTATAGTATATTGAATTTATAAATTAAAGAAAGCCCCATTTTAAAAGATGCTAGCTTACTAATTAAGGCAGGACTTCCTTTTTTTTTTTTTTTTTAAAGATTTATTTATTTATTTGTACAAGCACTGGGTACAGTCAGAAGCACAGGAGGGTGAGAGAATGCACCAGAGCCAGAGTGGGGAACAGAACAGGCAGACTGACGAAATATATTGCTGAGGGGAGCAGCGGGCGCGGCAGGAGAGGTCTGTTGTGCCACATGGGACCCTCACTGGTGGCCAGGGATCGAACCAGCGCTGTAGAGGCTGCGGGCAGCTTCGCAGCCCAGTGCTCAACCGCTGCGCCACTAGGGAAGCCCCAGGACTTCCTTTTTTATGGTTTAAGTGAGGTTTTACTTTTCTGTGGAGAAGTGGTAAATTGGACAAACATCAAATTGTTTGAATTTAATTTTAGTCTTCGTAATTGTCATGGTAAAGGTTACTATCTTTGAACTATAATGCTAAAAACTTGTTCTTGATATTCATTCAATATGAAGTAAAATACAGCATTAATATTTCATCTGTTAGAAAATTTAAAATGACTTTAAAGGGCTAAAAAGTTATCTGTTTTAGCACTATGTATATTTTTGTATATATTTTTTCAGTACTCTGCTGATTTTATTTTAGGGTGATGAGGAAACGTTTGAAAATTATTACCGGAAACAAAGAAAGAAACAAGCAAGACTGGTATTACAACCCCAGTCAAGTATGGTAAGTATGTGAAATGTTTTATTGGTTGTATTATCATTTTTTCACCTTTTACCCTACTTTATTTTATCATGCAGCTCTGTTTATCCAATGCAACTGTTTATTGAACATCTACCATTGCCAGTAATTGATTTAGCTACTAAGGGTAATGCAGTGAGCAAAACAGTAGCCCCTTCTCTCATGAGCTTGTATTCTACTATGGAAGATAAGACATGAACAAGTAGAATAAATGAAAAGATAAATAAAATGTCAGGAAGTTATAATTAGTGTCAGGGAGTATCCAGGTATGATAATTAGTTTCTGACAATATGGTGGACTATGTACTTTAATTGTTTCACTGTAAAACTACTAAAGATGCTAGATCCATTTTTTTGAAATAAAACATTCTTTTAAATCTTAAATTATTTTAAATGCTCTTGGGATCTGGTTGGAAAGTGTAGACAGGGCAAACCAAGTGATAAATATTTTATGTCAATTGTGGTGATTGTTCAGTAGATGTGTTTGTGAAACGCATAGAAACTGCACAGGAAAAGGTGTGGGTTATAGTGTGTGTAACTTATACCTCAATACATCAGACTGTACTATTAGAAAAAGAACAGGAAAACCAAAATGAAGACAGAAATCCAATAGGTTTAATGAAGTAACAATTGCCGCTTTTATCCTAGGAGCATCTGCTCAGTGAGAAAGCATGAGATTTGAGGACATGAGGGTACAGAGGGCTAAGTTCAGAGCCACCCAAAGAAGGTGATAAGAACTTTTCTGTGTAAAACTGAGATTCCAAAGAATTATATAAGCCCCTTATTTGGATGCCCTCGATTGACAACCATCTAACAAAACCTCTGTTCCTCTGGCAAATACTATAAGGAAGATTATCTATCTCAAATATTTGTATTAAGTGAACAAAAAAAAAGCATCTGTGAGAATTCATTACAAAGTACTCTGCACATTTTATATGGATAGTCAAATCTCAAACCAAGAATTTAGTTTAAAGTGATTCATGCTAATTTTGATTCCAGGTACCTAGTTAAAAGCAAATGCAAATGAAGGGTCTCTGAACCTTCATTTTAGAGTTAAAGAATAGCCATAGTTGCCATTTTAAGGAAAATTAGCAATTCATAGTCAGAAATAATTACCAAAAAAGTGAGAATCATTAGAAATATTGACAACAGAAATAAATCTTAAAAGACTTATAAAATTTGATTTATTAATGATAGAAAATAAAACTATTTAATATAGTTAAAGAAATAGAAGGTGAGAATTCTGATATAAATTGAATACAAGAAATTATATAGGATGGCCTCAAAATGTGGAGAAATCAAATAGAATATATAGAAATTAAAGATATTTTAATTGAAGTTACAATTTTTTTGAATTTACAACTGATGAATGGTTATATTGTCACTTAATTTCTGGTTTAGCAGTTGATGAATTCTCATAGTTGATCTGGAAAAGTTATTCCGAAAACATCATGGAGAGACAAAAGGATGTATATCTGAAGAGAGACAGGAGATATAGAGACAAAGTCTAACATATCTAATTGGAGTTTCAAAAAGAGGCTAGAACAAATGAGGCAGAGGAATATTTGAAGACAATGGCTGCTGAGAATTTTCTAGGACAGATGAGCAATATAAATCTACAGAATAAACCCAAGGAATCTCAAGTAAGTTAGATTAGAAGAAAGATACTCTTTGAAACATTATGAAACTGCAGAACTCCAAAGGTAAAGAGAAAATACTGTCATATGTCATTTAATGATGGGGAGACATTCTGAGAAATGTGTTGTTAGGTGACTATCATTTTGTGAATATCATAGAGTGTAATTATGCAAACCTAGATGGCATAACCCACTATACACATAAACTATATGACATAGCCTATTGGGAGTACCATCATAAATGTAGTTTTCATGTCATTAAGTGATTTACACTGGAGAGGCCTGAAAAATATCAACTATCTTGATCTAATTGACATTTATTTGGTACTTCACCCCAAATAGCCAAATACCCATGCTTTTCAAGTATATGTGAAAGGTTCACCCATATAGATCATATTCTTGGTCACAAATAAACCTGAACAAGTAAAAAAAGCTTGAAATTATAATAATTGTATCTACTGACTACCAGAGAATTAAGTTTTCTATATGCAAAAATGTGAATATTGGTTCTTATCTCATTCAGCAATTCAAGAAATGGAACATGGGCCTAAATGTAAGAGCTAAAATTGTAAAGCTTCTAGAAAAAAACAAAAGATTAAGTCTTTGTGATCTTTTTTTTTTTGTTTGTTTATGTATGTGTTACACCGACATTTCCTTTTTATTATGAATATTTTGTAACTAGTTATAACAATTAGTACAACATTTATACCCATGCTGTCAGTATAGAGATTAAAAAAAAATGTGTAGGACAGCATACCTAACTGTTTAGCGCTGCATAGCTAACTGATTAGTTTTTTAAAGATGAAAAGGATAAAAGGCCAAGAAACAATGAGGGGTGTGTGCATGGTTGGAAAACAGGTGAGATTGATTATGGATTGCTTCCAAAATAAGGGGGAAAATTCTTTTGTCATCCATATTTGGTTGTAGTTTGTCTTTGTCTTTAAAAATGATTCTTTTAAGAAGGCTCCATAATTTAACTGATGGAAAAATGAGTTGGCAGCCCATTCAATGGAAAGCTGTTGTTAATCAAAATAATTTCTTTTCTACCTAACACACAGCTGAATTTTGTCCCAGTGTATTTTTTTTTTCACAGTATCACATTTTTATTTATTTATTTATTTTTTAATAAATTTTATTGTTATATTCCCCATACAATTGCAGCCCCCCCATTCTGACCCCAATCCCTCCCCTCCTACCCCCGCCCCCCTAAAAGTGTCTCTGGTTCATAGTTTTTTGTTGATTTTGATTTTCACTTTCTTATAGTTATTCATTTTCCTGGTCCCTTATTTAAGTTTTCTAGATTCCTGCTATGAGTGAGACCATCCGGTATTTTTCTTTTTCTTTTTGGCTTATTTCGCTGAGCATGATCCCTTCCAGCGCCATCCATGTTGCTGCAAATTGCATGTGTTTATCTTTTTTGAATGCTGAGTAATATTCCATGGTATATATGTACCACATCTTCTTGATCCAGTCATCTATTTTTGGGCATTTGGGTTGTTTCCAAAGCTTAGCTATTGTAAACAGTGCTGCTATAAACATAGGGGTGCAGGTGTTCTTTGGAATTGATGTTTCTGTGTCCTTTGGGTAAATACCTAGGAGTGGAATTGCTGGATCATATGGAAGCTCTATGTTTAGTAGGTCCAGAAATCTCCACACAGCTTTCCACAGTGGTTGGACCAGTTTGCACTCCCACCAACAGTGCAGAAGAGTTCCTTTTTCTCCACACCCTCGCCAACATTTGTTGTTGCTAGTTTTTTTAATATGTGCCATTCTCACTGGTGTAAGATGGTATCTCATGGTAGTTTTGATTTGCATTTCCCTGATGACAAGTGATGTTGAACATTTTTTCATATGCCTGTTGGCCATTTGCATTTCCTCTTCAGAGAAGTTTCTTTTAAGCTCTTCTGCCCATTTTTTGACTGGATTATTTTCTTTGTTGTTGTTGAGTCTCATCAGCTCTTTGCAGATTTTTGTGATCAGTCCTTTATCATTAGTGTTGGGTGCAAAAATGTTCTCCCAGTCGGTGGGGTTTCTCTTTGTTTTTGTTATTGTCTCTTTTGCTGTGCAAAAGCTCTTTAATTTGATGTAGTCCCAGCTGTATATCTTTGCCTTCACTATCACTGCTTTGGGTGATGTGTCTGTAAAGATGTCTTTGATGTGCAAATCACGTAGTGTTTCGCCTATATTTCCTTCTATATATTTTATGGTTTCAGGTCTTATGTCTAGTTCTTTAATCCATTTTGAGTTGATTTTTGTGTATGGTGTGAGGTGGTGGTCAAGCTTCATTCTTTTGCATGTAGCGACCCAGTTTTCCCAGCACCATTTATTGAACAAACTTTCTTTGCTCCAATGCATATTCTTTGCTCCTTTGTCAAAGATTAGTTGACCATAAATCTGTGGGTTTATTTCTGGATTTTCTATTCGATTCCATTGGTCTGTATGTCTGTTCTTGTTCCAATACCATGCAGTTTTGATGATTATGGCTTTGTAGTATAGTTTGAAGTCTGGGAGTCTGATGCCTCCATTCCCTTCTTTTTTTTTCAGGAGAGCTTTGGCTATTCGGGGTTTTTGGTGATTCCATATGAATTTCATCAATAATTGTTCTATTTCTTTGAAGAATGACATTGAAATTTTGATTGGAATAGCATTGAATCTGTATATTGCTTTTGGTAGGATGGCCATTTTAATAATGTTTATTCTTCCAATCCATGAGCAGGGGATGTCTCTCCATTTCTTTGTGTCTTCTTCTATTTCTTTTAACAGTGTTTTATAGTTTTCTTTGTATAAGTCCTTTACCTCTTTTGTTAGATTTATTCCCAAATATTTGATTTTTTTTGTTTCAATAACAAAAGGGATGGTCTTTTTGATTTCTTCTTCTTCAGATTTATTGTTTGTATATAGGAAGGCTACTGACTTTTGCGTGTTGATTTTGTATCCTGCCACTTTACTGAACTGATTGATGAGTTGAATTAGCTTTTCTGTGGAGTTTTTGGGGTTCTCTATGTATAATATCATATCATCTGCAAATAGTGATAGTTTGACTTCTTCATTTCCTATTTGGATTCCTTGGATGTCTTTCTCTTGTCTTATTGCCCTGGCTAGGACTTCCAGTATTATATTGAAAAGCAATGGTGAGAGTGGACATCCTTGTCTTGTTCCAGATCTTAATGGAATTGCTTTCAGCTTTTCACCATTGAGAATGATACTGGCTGTTGGCTTGTCATAGATGGCCTTTATGATGTTGAGGTATGTTCCTTGTATCCCCAGAATTTCAAGGGCTTTTATCATGAATGGGTGTTGCACTTTGTTGAAAGCTTTCTCAGCATCTATTGATATTATCATATGGTTTTTATATTTCTTTTTGTTGATGTGTTGGATAACGTTGATTGATTTTCGGATGTTAAACCATCCTTGTGTCCCTGGAATGAATCCAACTTGGTCGTGGTGAATTATCTTATGGATACATTGTTGGATTCTGATAGCTAAAATTTTATTGAGGATTTTTGCATCAGTGTTCATTAGGGAGATTGGCCTGTAGTTTTCCTTTTTTGTGTTGTCCTTGTTCGGTTTTGGTATTAGTGTAATGTTGGCTTCATAAAACGTGTTTGGTATTGTCCCTTCCTTCTCAATTTTTTGGAAGAATTTGTGAAGGATAGGCACTAATTCGTCTCTGAATGTTTGGTAGAATTCATTTGTAAATCCATCAGGTCCTAGGCTTTTGTTTTTGGGGAGGTTTTTTATTACCATTTCAATTTCGCTAATTGTAATTGGTCTGTTTAGGTGTTCTATTTCTTCTTTATCTAGCTTTGGGTGATTGTAGAGTTGTAGGAATTTGTCCATCTCCTCTAGATTGTTAAACTTGTTTCCATATAACTGTTCATAGTAGTTACTGATTATTCTTTTGATTTCTGCTGTGTCCGTTGTGATTTCTCCTCTTTCATTGATGATCCTGTTTATTTGTGCTTTCTCCCTTTTTTCCTTTGTGAGCCTGGCTAGGGTTTGTCTATTTTATTGATTTTTTTCAAAGAACCAGCTCTTGGTTTCATTGATCTTTTGGATTATTTTTTTAGTTTCAATTTCATTTATTTCTGCTTTGGTTTTTATTATTTCTTTTCTTCTACTGGTTTTGGGGTTTTTTTGTTGTTCTTTTTCTAGATCTTTGAGCTTCGAGATTAGGTTGTTTCTTTGCGTTCTTTCTTGTTTCTTGATGTGAGCTTCTATTGCTATATATTTTCCTCTTATTACTGCTTTTGCTGCATCCCATACATTTAGGATATTGGTGTCCTCCTTGTCGTTCAATTCAAAAAAATTTTTAATTTCTTCTTTGATCTCCTCATTAGTCCAATGGTCTTCCAGTAGTGTGGTTTTTAATCTCCATGAGGTAGGAAAGTTCCTTGCCTTCTTTTTATAGTTTATTTCTAGTTTGATGCCTTCATGGTCAGAAAAGATGGTTGATATGATTTCAATCTTGGTGTATCTGTTGATGTTTGTCTTGTGCCCCAGTATGTGATCGATCCTGGAGAATGATCCGTGTGCGCTTGAGAAAAATGTGTACTCCGTTTTTTGGGGGTTTAGTGTTCTATAGATGTCTGTTAAGCCCAATTGCTCTAGGTCCTTATTTAGAGCTTTGGTTTCTTTACTTATTTTTTGTCTTGTTGATCTATCCATTGTTGATAGTGGTGTGTTGAAGTCTCCCACTACGTATGTGTTTTCTCCAATGTCTGTTTTCAGAGAGGACAACAGTTGTCTGATATATTTTGGTGCTCCTTCGTTTGGTGAGTATATGTTAATGAGTGTTATTTCTTCTTGAAGTATTGTCCCCTTGATCATAATGTAGTGACCATTGGGGTCTCTTTTTATCTTTTTGAGTTTGAAATCTGTTTTATCTGATATAAGTATAGCTGTTCCTGCTTTCTTTTTTGGTCCATTTGCTTGTAGGATTGTTTTCCATCCTTTAACTTTGAGCCTATTTTTATCTTTTGTAGCTAAATGTGTTTCCTGGAGACACCAAAAGGTTGGGTTTTGTTTCTTAATCCAGGCTGCAACTCTGTGTCTTTTTATTGAAGAGTTTAGTCCATTTACATTTAGAGTTAATATTGATATGTTAACATCTGTATTTGCCATTGTGTTTGTCTTTCCTTTGATTTTATTTATTTATTCTTTTAATAACTTTTTTTTTTTTTTGGCCTTCTTTCATTGTTATTCGTCGCTCTGAGGTTCTGGCTTTAGGACTCCTTGTAGTATTTTTTGGAGTGGGGGTTTAGTTGCAATGAAATTCCGGAGTTTCTGTTTGTCTGGGAAGGTCCATATTCTTTCTTCAAAGAGGAAGGAGAGCTTTGCGGGATAGAGTATTCTTGGTTGGCATCTGTTTTCTTGGAGTCTGTTGACTATGTCCCTCCACTCTCTCCTTGCCCGTAGTGTTTCTTCGGAAAAGTCTGATGTCAGCCTGATTGGTTTTCCTTTGAATGTTATCTGTTTCTTCCCTCTTGCCAGCTTCATTATTTTTTCCTTGTCCTGGATTCTTGGGAGCTTTACTATTATGTGTCTTGCTGTATTTTTCCTTTCGTCGTGGAAGTTTGGTGTTCTTCTTGCTTCTTGTATATCAATTTTCAGCTCCTTCTTCACATTTGGGAAGTTCTCTTCAATTATCTCTTTGAATATTTTCTCTGTTCCTACATCTCTCTCCTCTCCTTCTGGTATTCCTATAACTCTTATATTTCCTTTCCTCATGGAGTCAGATAGTTCCCGAAGTCTTTCTTCGTTCTTTTTCCTTCGTACTTCTCTTTCCTTTTCTGTTTTGGTTCTTTTTATTTCTGTGTCTTCAAGATTACTTATTCGTTCTTCCATTTCATCTATTCTGCTTTCATTGCTTTTCCCAGAATTCTTTAGTTCTTCCATTAATTCTTTGATCTCCTGCATTTCTTTTACTTCCCTCTTTAGGGACTCAATTTCTTTCTTCTGACCATTGTTTTCCCTCTCTAGGGACTCAATTGCATTCTTCTGATTGTTGATTATTTTTCCCTTATCATTGTTTTCCTTTATGACTTCTGTCAGTTTTTTAATCACGGCAATTTTAAATTCTCTTTCTGGAAGGCTCAGAAATTCTTCCAAGTTATTGTCTTTGCAATCTGGGGGCTGGCTTTCTTTTTGTGGTGTGCTTTTTCTCTGGACAGTTGCTAGGTTGCGTGTGGTTCTTCTCCTCCCTACTGTCTGTTTTCTAATTTGCCGTATGCGTTGGGACACTGTGTTGTTGGGACTGGCCGGCATCTTGGGTGGGCTTCTCTGTTCCCCTCTGGTTCTTCCAGGAGTCATCTGTCAGTTTCAAGCAGCCTTTACTGGAGAAAGGTCCCTGTTCTAAAATGCCGATGTGGGGACACACTCACCTGTGCGCCTGGTCTGCCCCGGCGGTGGGTTCCTGCTCCCCTCTGGGCTTGGACTGCAGGCCAGAGGGGGTCTGGCGTGGGCGAACTTCCCCCGCTCACCTCTGGCTCCTGAGGAAGCCTTCTGCAGGTAGTCTTTACTGAAGAAATGTCCCTGTTCTAAAATGGTGATGTGGGACACACTCCCTGCGCGTCTGGTCTCAGGCACACTCTTCTGCGCACCTGGTCTGCCCCAGCTGTGGGTGCTCGCTCTCCCTTTGGGCTCAGACTACTTGTTTGGAAGGAGCCCGGTGTGGGCTAACTCCCCAGCTGGCCACTAGCTCCTTCAGTAGCCTGTGCTGGGGTCAAGTCGCTAGGTGGCGCCAGAGATCTCTCCTAGAGCCCTTGGGGAGCTGATTTTCCACCCCGTGGGACAGGGAGCAGAGCGGGGATGGTAGGGTACACCTCAACGGCTTTGGGGTGCTGTGTCTGCCTTGTGCCCCACCGTCGTGGGGAACCCACGCCCCTAATTTCGTGCCCCGGGTCTCAGTTCCAAAGCCCTCAGTTCCAGGACGCGGGCTGTAGCCCAGATCAGTGGCGCGGGAATGGCGCCTTTTGAATCCCGCTCCCCTGCCTGGGCGCCTTGTTCCTGCTCACTCAGGGAGGGCCTCCGCAGTCTCCCTGCAAGCCTAGGTCGCAGGCGCGGGGACCTGGGCAGCTGCGATCCGGTCCGGATCCGCGCCACTTTCCGCGCAAGCTTACCGGGCGGCCGGGGCTGTGTGCTGGTGCTGGTCTCCTCCTGGGGGGCGGGGCTCTCTTTAATGGCGCCTGGAGCTCACCTCCGCGGTGGATCCTGCAGGGTTCGCCTCAGCTCCCGTTCACGGGGTGTGGTGGCTGAAATAGTTCCTTTCCACTCACAGTCCACTTGCTGTGTCCGTTTTTCTTGTTGGCCGTTTTGGTTTGTTGTTTCCCTCCTCTCTGCCGGTCGGAGAGTGCCGACTTTGTGGGCGGGGGAGGGGAGCAGGGTTCTGCGCTTCCCTCCCTTCTCGTCCTCTTTTATGGCAACTTTCTTCTTCGGGCAGTTTGCTGGAGTCGTCCGTTTATCTTCCGTGTCCCAGTTCTCACTGGGACCTGCCGCTTTTCCTCCCTATTAACTTTTTTTAATGGGAGATCTTACTCGCAGCGTCTCCTCGCCGCCATGTTGCTCCCTTTTCCCTTTGTGATCTTGAGTTGTACAATATTTTCTTACTCGAGATGCATAAAGCATGAACCCTTAAGGAAAAAAAATATTAAAGTGAACATCAAAATAAAAAAACTTCTTCTCGGGCCTCCCCTCGTGGTGCAGCGGTTGAGCACTGGGTTGCGAGGCTACCCGCAGCCTCTGCAGCATCATTTCAATCCCTGGCCACCGGCGAGGGTCCCACAAAATAAATAAATAAATAAATAAACATAAATCAAAGTATAGCTTCTTCTAAAAAAAAAAAAAACTTCTTCTCAAAGCGTATTGTAAAGAAAATGAAAGGACAAGAACAGATGGGGAAAAATTTGCGAAACTCTTGTCTAACACACGAATTGTATCCAAAATATATAAAGAACTTGTTTAAGGGCCTCCCTGGTGGTGCAGCAGTTGAGCGCTGGGCTGCAAAGCTGCCTGCAGCCTCTGCAGTGCCAGTTCGATCCCCGGCTGCTCCCCGGCCACTGGAGGAGGGTCCCACATGGCGTGCAGACCTCTCCTGCCGCCCGCTGCTCCCCTCAGCAGTGTACTTCGGTCCTTCTGCCTGCTCTGCTCCCCCCTCTGGCTCTGGTGAATTCTCTCCCTCTCCCGTGCTTCTGACTGTACCCAGTGCTTGTATAAATAAATAAATAAATAAATAAATCTTAAAAAAAAAAAACTTGTTTAAATAATTCAATATAAATAAACCCAGTGGGCTAAAGACTCCAAAAGACATGTTATCAGACATAAAGGTAACAGGTAAACACATGAAAAGATGTTAATATCATTTTCCATCAAGGAAATGCATATTAAAATTACAATGAGGTACCACTGCATACCTACTAGAATGACTAAAATTGAAAAGATTGACAATAGCAAGTACTGGTGAGGATGTGAACAACTGGAACTCTCATATGCTTCTGGTGGATATAAAATTTATACTGTCACTTTGGAAAATAGTTTGGCAATTTGTCTTAATATTAAGTTTATACTTTCCTGTGACCCAGCAGTCTCAATCCTAAGTATTTACCCATGAGAAATGAAAATGTAACTTCACATAGTGACCCATATGTGAATATTTATAGTAGCTTTGTTTATTAAATGCCTCAAACTGGAAATATCCCAAATGTCTATGAACTAGCAAATAAACAATAGGATAAAATAGATTAAAAACACATAAAAATCAGGTTAAAAAATAAATAAGTATCCATATCTGATAAATGTGGTGACATTAGAAATCTCAAAATCATTATAATTGTAAGTGAAAAAAATCCAGATACAACAAAGTTACATACAATATGATTTTATGTTATTCTTACGGCTTTTTGGAAGATGCAGAACTATGAGGCAGATTGGAGTTGGTTGCCAAGGGATGAGGTTTGACAGATTCACTATAAAAGGTCACATGGGGACTTTTTTGGAGATGGAAGTGTTCTGTATCTTGATTTTGGTAGTAGCAACACTAATGTCTTCATTTGTAAAGTGCTTGTAATCATACCTCAATAAACTTGAAAACTTAAAAACAAAAATAGAGAATCTTTAAAATACCCATAGAGAAAAGAGGTTATTTCAAATAAACACGACAGTGTATCATTTTTGATCTGAAAGGAAATGTGTTAACTTAGTACTCTATGTCCAGTGAAACAAGGGCAAAGAGATTTTTTCAGTCAAGGAAGAGGAGAATTTACTACCAAGACACCCACCCTTCCGATAGAAATTCTAAAGGATCTATTTCAGGCAAATGGAAAGTGATACCAAATGGAAGATAGAAGGTATAAGAAGGAAAGAATAGCAAAGTACAAATATGTGGGTAATCTATGTTGACCGTAGACAGTAATATTGATGTTATTACAAACTTTCATGCAAGATAAAGTTAAAATATACAGTAGAAAAAACATCAGAATAAAATTAATTAATGAAAATTAATTAATGAAATGAAGCTACAATTTCTGAATTTTCCTGAAAAAGAACAAAAATATTGATTAATTTTAGAGTTTGACTAAGTAAACATAATGCAATTTCTAGCATAACCACTAAAAGAGCAAGTGAAGAGTATGTGGTTTCATACAATAGAGTAGAAAAAGCTAGAATGATTAAAAAAATTCATGTCTTAGAGTTCATAAAAAGTAGTTTTCTAAACCTGTAAGCCCTTAATGATGTTGACTCAAAGTATTTAAAGCAAAATTGCCATGACTATAAGGATAAATAGGAAATTTCACAGCATAGTGGACTTTCCAAGAAGTCTCAGTATCTTATAAACCAAATAGAATATCAGAATAAATACAGCACATGCTTGGTAGGTTTGGTCTAGGTCCTCCCTGGTGGCGCAAGGGGTTAAGTCACAGCCTATGAAGCTATCTTCAGCCACTGAAGCATGAGTTCGATCCCCTGCCAGGGAGATACCCACATGGCACAGCAGACCTCTCCTGTCTCGCCTGCTGCTCCCCTCAGCAGTGTATTTCAGTCAATCTACTTGTTCTCTTTCCCACTCTGTCTCTGGTGATCCTCTCACCCCCCACACCTCTGGCTTATACCCCAGTTCTTGTATGCATAAATAAATCAGTCTTTAAAAAAATAGGTTTGGTCTAATGGAATATATAGAGCCCTATTTCAACAGCTATAGAAACATGTTCTTTTATGCACACATGGGACATTTTAAAAAATTTGACTACATACTGTGTTATAAAGCAAATATCAAGAAATATCAAACATCTGATGTCATGTAGCTTACATTTTCTGATCATAGTATTTTTAGGTTAAAAAGTCATAACAATCCTGTTCCCAAAATCTGGGGAAAAACCCCAGATGATTGAAATGCTTTATCATACTTAGGAAATATGCAAAATATAGCATTTGAACTAAATTAATGAAACATTTCATGTTATAAACTTGTGTAATGAATGTCAGATAATCAAATATTTTCCTGTATGCCCTTTGATAAAATTATAAATAGGCAATTGTAAAGCATTTTTAAGAAATTTAACTGTTATTAAGAGTTGGATGAAAAACTATTAGAAGATTTTGGCAGAAGATGGAATGATCTGATTATTTTTTGTGAAGTATTGTCATGGCAGCTATCCCAAAGAATAAACTGTAGGGAACAAGTCTAAAGGCTGGGGAAACTAGGTAGGAGAATGGCGATGTAACAGCCCAAGTGAGAGAAGATGGTGGCTTGAACTAACCTGCAGAGAAGGGGGTTATGAAATCGTATTTATATTTTATTTAGGTATTGTCTGTTTTCTTTCAAATGCAAGTTTCATCAGGGTAAGAACTTTTTTGTTACTTAGCAGTGTATTCCCAGTGCGTAAAAATATATGTAGCATATATTAGATTTTCCGTAAATGTTAACTCATAAATATTGTAGTTACTTTGAACTTACTTTCATGTTACTGATATTTATTGGTTTAAATTGATTTTCATTTTTCATTTAAAGCATGAAACAGTTGATGGCTATAGAAGATACTTCACTCAAATTGTAGGGTATGTATCTCACATGTAAAATAACATATGTTAAATGAACAAATTATTTTCTATTTGGGTTTAAATTTTTTTTTTGACACGTGTTTTGTTGATAATTATGGTTTCTAGGTTCTTTGTGGTAGAAGATCATATTTTACATGTGACCCAAGGATTAGTAACCAGGGCATACACTGATGAACTTTGGAACATGGCCCTTTCAAAGATAATTGCTGTTCTTAGAGCTCATTCAGTAAGTCAGATAATTTATGTCACTAAGTTTTTAATTCAGTTACTTTAAGAATTTCTGAAATGCCTAAAGTCAGAAGAAAACTGTATCTCATTCTGCTTTTTTTTTTTTTTGATAATTTTCATATTTGGATGTGGGGATATCAGTCTTTTGTTTGCCTGGTAAATACTGTGATTTTGTAAGTGACTGGGTCTTCCCATGATACTTAGTTCAGCTTTATAGAAAATAAGCTGATCTCATTAGTCTCAACTGACCTCTTTATTAGATCACTGAAAAGCCCTGTGATGAATGAATTTTTAATTATCATTCCAATTTCTTTGTTTTCAAAATAAACTCCACCATCAAAACTCAAGACAACTTGTTCTTCAATGCTTATAATTTTGTTTGCAGTAATATAGTTACATATTTCTTAAAAATATGCATTCGTAAAAATTTGAGCTCATTTGAAATAATGAAAGAACCTTTATGTAATGAATGATTTTTTCGATGAATGAAGATAAAATGCACAAATATTTTTGTAATGTGCCTTTTGTGGTGATAATAAAGTATGCTGGCATTTTAAAGACAATTGAAATTAATAACTGCTCGATGTATGCTTTTTCTTAAGATAATTTTAGTTTACCCTCAGTAAAATCTACCCATACTTAAATATGTTATTTATAATTTTATTATTGAGAATAGAGATTGAAAACATTTTGAAGTAGGATTAATAATTTATGTGCTACTTAGATTGTAAGGGTACTACATTCTTATTTGGAACATAGATTTTAATACACTATCCAATTACCTATAACTTTTTCCTGACATTAATATAGAATGATATGTTTTATTATGATTCATATTCAGATCAGCTCTGAATATGTAAAAATAGTATGTTTTATATGAATTCTATAACATGAAATAGGAATTCATAATATATTAAATGCAACATATCACACTCAAAATGTTACTAAACCCTGTTAAGAGGACAAAGTAACATTTACTCTCCCTTTGACATTAATTTTTTCTTCTAGTGAATTAATAAGAAAATATTTAAATTATCACTCCTATATTAGAAAAAGAATCAGGTCTTTTATAAGGGAATAAATAAATATTTGTAAAGTAAAATTATGTGGTCCATTTTTTCCATATTAAAATAATTAGTCTTAAAATCTAAAGTCTTTTAAAAATATAATCATCATTGATTTGACTAAAGTTTAGTGTGTGCATATTTTAGGAAAATTACTAAAATTAAAAATTAACCATCCTAATTAAAAATTTTAAAAAACACTGCTATTAAGGTACTATTTTTTTTTTTTTTTTTTTTTTTTTTTTTTTTTTTTTAATAAATTTTATTGTTATATTCCCCATACAATTGCAGCCCCCCATTCTGACCCCAATACCTCCCCTCCCGCCCCCGCTCCCGTAAAAGTGTCTCTGGTTCATAGTTTTTTGTTGATTTTGATTTTCACTTTCTTATAGTTATTCATTTTCCTGGTCCCTTATTTAAGTTTTCTAGATTCCTGCTATGAGTGAGACCATCCGGTATTTTTCTTTTTCTTTTTGGCTTATTTCGCTGAGCATGATCCCTTCCAGCGCCATCCATGTTGCAGCAAATTGCATGTGTTTATCTTTTTTGAATGCTGAGTAATATTCCATGGTATATATGTACCACATCTTCTTGATCCAGTCATCTATTTTTGGGCATTTGGGTTGTTTCCAAAGCTTAGCTATTGTAAACAGTGCTGCTATAAACATAGGGGTGCAGGTGTTCTTTGGAATTGATGTTTCTGTGTCCTTTGGGTAAATACCTAGGAGTGGAATTGCTGGGTCATATGGAAGCTCTATGTTTAGTAGGTCCAGAAATCTCCACACAGCTTTCCACAGTGGTTGGACCAGTTTGCACTCCCACCAACAGTGCAGAAGAGTTCCTTTTTCTCCACACCCTCGCCAACATTTGTTGTTGCTAGTTTTTTTAATATGTGCCATTCTCACTGGTGTAAGATGGTATCTCATGGTAGTTTTGATTTGCATTTCCCTGATGACAAGTGATGTTGAACATTTTTTCATATGCCTGTTGGCCATTTGCCTTTCCTCTTCAGAGAAGTTTCTTTTAAGCTCTTCTGCCCATTTTTTGACTGGATTATTTTCTTTGTTGTTGTTGAGTCTCATCAGCTCTTTGCAGATTTTTGTGATCAGTCCTTTATCATTAGTGTTGGGTGCAAAAATGTTCTCCCAGTTGGTGGGGTTTCTCTTTGTTTTTGTTATTGTCTCTTTTGCTGTGCAAAAGCTCTTTAATTTGATATAGTCCCAGCTGTTTATCTTTGCCTTCACTATCACTGCTTTGGGTGATGTGTCTGTAAAGATGTCTTTGATGTGCAAATCACGTAGTGTTTCGCCTATATTTCCTTCTATATATTTTATGGTTTCAGGTCTTATGTCTAGTTCTTTAATCCATTTTGAGTTGATTTTTGTGTATGGTGTGAGGTGGTGGTCAAGCTTCATTCTTTTGCATGTAGCGACCCAGTTTTCCCAGCACCATTTATTGAACAAACTTTCTTTGCTCCAATGCATAGTCTTTGTTCCTTTGTCAAAGATTAGTTGACCATAAATCTGTGGGTTTATTTCTGGATTTTCTATTCGATTCCATTGGTCTGTATGTCTGTTCTTGTTCCAATACCATGCAGTTTTGATGATTATGGCTTTGTAGTATAGTTTGAAGTCTGGGAGTCTGATGCCTCCATTCCCTTCTTTTTTTTTCAGGAGAGCTTTGGCTATTCGGGGTTTTTTGTGATTCCATATGAATTTCATCAATAATTGTTCTATTTCTTTGAAGAATGACATTGAAATTTTGATTGGAATAGCATTGAATCTGTATATTGCTTTTGGAAGGATGGCCATTTTAATAATGTTTATTCTTCCAATCCATGAGCAGGGGATGTCTCTCCATTTCTTTGTGTCTTCTTCTATTTCTTTTAACAGTGTTTTATAGTTTTCTTTGTATAGGTCCTTTACCTCTTTTGTTAGATTTATTCCCAAATATTTGATTTTTTTTGTTTCAATAACAAAAGGGATGGTCTTTTTGATTTCTTCTTCTTCAGATTTATTGTTTGTGTATAGGAAGGCTACTGACTTTTGCGTGTTGATTTTGTATCCTGCCACTTTACTGAACTGATTGATGAGTTGAATTAGCTTTTCTGTGGAGTTTTTGGGGTTCTCTATGTATAATATCATATCGTCTGCAAATAGTGATAGTTTGACTTCTTCTTTTCCTATTTGGATTCCTTGGATGTCTTTCTCTTGTCTTATTGCCCTGGCTAGGACTTCCAGTATTATATTGAAAAGCAATGGTGAGAGTGGACATCCTTGTCTTGTTCCAGATCTTAATGGAATTGCTTTCAGCTTTTCACCATTGAGAATGATACTGGCTGTTGGCTTGTCATAGATGGCCTTTATGATGTTGAGGTATGTTCCTTGTATCCCAAGAACTTCAAGGGCTTTTATCATGAATGGGTGTTGCACTTTGTCGAAAGCTTTCTCAGCATCTATTGATATTATCATATGGTTTTTATATTTCTTTTTGTTGATGTGTTGGATAACGTTGATTGATTTTCGGATGTTAAACCATCCTTGTGCCCCTGGAATGAATCCAACTTGGTCGTGGTGAATTATCTTATGGATACATTGTTGGATTCTGATAGCTAAAATTTTATTGAGGATTTTTGCATCAGTGTTCATTAGGGAGATTGGCCTGTAGTTTTCCTTTTTTGTGTTGTCCTTGTTCGGTTTTGGTATTAGTGTAATGTTGGCTTCATAGAACGTGTTTGGTATTGTCCCTTCCTTCTCAATTTTTTGGAAGAGTTTGTGAAGGATAGGCACTAATTCATCTCTGAATGTTTGGTAGAATTCATTTGGAAATCCATCAGGTCCTGGGCTTTTGTTTTTGGGGAGGTTTTTGATTACCATTTCAATTTCGCTAATTGTAATTGGTCTGTTTAGGTGTTCTATTTCTTCTTTATCTAGCTTTGGGTGATTGTAGAGTTGTAGGAATTTGTCCATCTCCTCTAGATTGTTAAACTTGTTTCCATATAACTGTTCATAGTAGTTACTGATTATTCTTTTGATTTCTGCTGTGTCCGTTGTGATTTCTCCTCTTTCATTGATGATCCTGTTTATTTGTGCTTTCTCCCTTTTTTCCTTTGTGAGCCTGGCTAGGGGTTTGTCTATTTTATTGATTTTTTCAAAGAACCAGCTCTTGGTTTCATTGATCTTTTGGATTGTTTTTTTAGTTTCAATTTCATTTATTTCTGCTTTGGTTTTTATTATTTCTTTTCTTCTACTGGTTTTGGGGTTTTCTTGTTGTTCTTTTTCTAGATCTTTGAGCTTCGAGATTAGGTTGTTTCTTTGCGTTCTTTCTTGTTTCTTGATGTGAGCTTCTATTGCTATATATTTTCCTCTTATTACTGCTTTTGCTGCATCCCATACATTTAGGATATTGGTGTCCTCCTTGTCGTTCAATTCAAAAAATTTTTTAATTTCTTCTTTGATCTCCTCATTAGTCCAATGGTCTTCCAGTAGTGTGGTTTTTAATCTCCATGAGGTAGGAAAGTTCCTTGCCTTCTTTTTATGGTTTATTTCTAGTTTGATGCCTTCATGGTCAGAAAAGATGGTTGATATGATTTCAATCTTGGTGTATCTGTTGATGTTTGTCTTGTGCCCCAGTATGTGATCGATCCTGGAGAATGATCCGTGTGCGCTTGAGAAAAATGTGTACTCCGTTTTTTTGGGGTTTAGTGTTCTATAGATGTCTGTTAAGCCCAATTGCTCTAGGTCTTTATTTAGAGCTTTGGTTTCTTTACTTATTTTTTGTCTTGTTGATCTATCCATTGTTGATAGTGGTGTGTTGAAGTCTCCCACTACATATGTGTTTTCTCTGATGTCTGTTTTCAGAGAGGACAACAGTTGTCTGATATATTTTGGTGCTCCTTCGTTTGGTGAGTATATATTAATGAGTGTTATTTCTTCTTGAAGTATTGTCCCCTTGATCATAATGTAGTGACCATTGGGGTCTCTTTTTATCTTTTTGAGTTTGAAATCTGTTTTATCTGATATAAGTATAGCTGTTCCTGCTTTCTTTTTTGGTCCATTTGCTTGTAGGATTGTTTTCCATCCTTTAACTTTGAGCCTATTTTTATCTTTTGTAGCTAAATGTGTTTCCTGGAGACAGCAAAAGGTTGGGTTTTGTTTCTTAATCCAGGCTGCAACTCTGTGTCTTTTTATTGAAGAGTTTAGTCCATTTACATTCAGAGTTATTATTGATATGTTAACATCTGTATTTGCCATTGTGTTTGTCTTTCCTTTGATTTTATTTATTTATTCTTTTAATAACTTTTTTTTTTTGGCCTTCTTTCATTGTTATTCGTCCCTCTGAGGTTCTGGCTTTAGGACTCCTTGTAGTATTTTTTGGAGTGGGGGTTTAGTTGCAATGAAATTCCGGAGTTTCTGTTTGTCTGGAAAGGTCCATATTCTTTCTTCAAAGAGGAAGGAGAGCTTTGCGGGATAGAGTATTCTTGGTTGGCATCTGTTTTCTTGGAGTCTGTTGACTATGTCCCTCCACTCTCTCCTTGCCCGTAGTGTTTCTTCGGAGAAGTCTGATGTCAGCCTGATTGGTTTTCCTTTGAATGTTATCTGTTTCTTCCCTCTTGCCAGCTTCATTATTTTTTCCTTGTCCTGGATTCTTGGGAGCTTTACTATTATGTGTCTTGCTGTATTTTTCCTTTCGTCGTGGAAGTTTGGTGTTCTTCTAGCTTCTTGTATATCAATTTTCAGCTCCTTCTTCACATTTGGGAAGTTCTCTTCAATTATCTCTTTGAATATTTTCTCTGTTCCTACATCTCTCTCCTCTCCTTCTGGTATTCCTATAACTCTTATATTTCCTTTCCTCATGGAGTCAGATAGTTCCCGAAGTCTTTCTTCGTTCTTTTTCCTTCGTACTTCTCTTTCCTTTTCTGTTTTGGTTCTTTTTATTTCTATGTCTTCAAGATTACTTATTCGTTCTTCCATTTCATCTATTCTGCTTTCATTGCTTTTCCCAGAATTCTTTAGTTCTTCCATTAATTCTTTGATCTCCTGCATTTCTTTTACTTCCCTCTTTAGGGACTCAATTTCTTTCTTCTGACCATTGTTTTCCCTCTCTAGGGACTCAATTGCATTCTTCTGATCGTTGATTATTTTTCCCTTATCATTGTTTTCCTTTATGACTTCTGTTAGTTTTTTAATCACGGCAATTTTAAATTCTCTTTCTGGAAGGCTCAGAAATTCTTCCAAGTTATTGTCTTTGCAATCTGGGGGCTGGCTTTCTTTTTGTGGTGTGCTTTTTCTCTGGAGAGTTGCTAGGTTGCGTGTGGTTCTTCTCTTCCCTACTGTCTGTTTTCTAATTTGCCGTATGCGTTGGGACACTGTGTAGTTGGGACTGGCCGGCATCTTGGGTGGGCTTCTCTGTTCCCCTCTGGTTCTTCCAGGAGTCATCTGTCAGTTTCAAGCAGTCTTTACTGGAGAAAGGTCCCTGTTCTAAAATGCCGATGTAGGGACACACTCCCCTGTGCGCCTGGTCTGCCCCGGCGGTGGGTTCCTGCTCCCCTCTGGGCTTGGACTGCAGGCCAGAGGGGGTCTGGCGTGGGCGAACTTCCCCCGCTCACCTCTGGCTCCTGAGGAAGCCTTCTGCAGGTAGTCTTTACTGAAGAAATGTCCCTGTTCTAAAATGGTGATGTGGGACACACTCCCTGCGTGTCTGGTCTCAGGCACACTCTTCTGCGCACCTGGTCTGCCCCAGCTGTGGGTGCTCGCTCTCCCTGTGGGCTCAGACTACTTGTTCGGAAGGGGCCCGGTGTGGGCAAACTCCCCAGCTGGCCACTAGCTCCTTCAGGAGCCTCTGCTGGCTTCAAGTCGCTAGGTGGTGCCAGAGATCTCTCCTAGAGCCCTTGGGGAGCTGATTTTCCACCCCGTGGGACAGGGAGCAGAGCGGGGATGGTAGGGTACACCTCAACGGCTTTGGGGTGCTGTGTCTGCCTTGTGCCCCACCGTCGTGGGGAACCCACGCCCCTAATTTCGTGCCCCGGGTCTCTGTTCCAAAGCCCTCAGTTCCAGGACGCGGGCTGTAGCCCAGATCAGTGGGGCGGGAATGGCGCCTTTTGAATCCTGCTCCCCTGCCTGGGCGCCTTGTTCCTGCTCACTCAGGATGGGCCTCCGCCGTCTCCCCCTAATTTCGTGCCCGGGTCTCAGTTCCAAAGCCCTCAGTTCCAGGATGCGGGCTGTAGCCCAGATCAGTGGCGCGGGAATGGCGCCTTTTGAGTCCAGCTCCCTTGCCTGGGCGCCTTGTTCCTGCTCACTCAGGGAGGGCCTCCGCAGTCTTCCCCTAATTTCGTGCCCCGGGTCTCAGTTCCAAAGCCCTCAGTTCCAGGACGCAGGCTGTAGCCCAGATCAGTGGCACGGGAATGGCGCCTTTTGAATCCAGCTCCCTTGCCTGGGCGCCTTGTTCCTGCTCACTCAGGGAGGGCCTCCGCAGTCTCCCCCTAATTTCGTGCCCCGGGTCTCAGTTCCAAAGCCCTCAGTTCCAGGACGCGGGCTGTAGCCCAGATCAGTGGCGCGGGAATGGCGCCTTTTGAATCCCGCTCCCCTGCCTGGGCGCCTTGTTCCTGCTCACTCAGGGAGGGCCTCCGCCGTCTCCCCCTAATTTCGTGCCCCGGGTCTCAGTTCCAAAGCCCTCAGTTCCAGGACGCGGGCTGTAGCCCAGATCAGTGGCGCGGGAATGGCGCCTTTTGAATCCCGCTCCCCTGCCTGGGCGCCTTGTTCCTGCTCACTCAGGGAGGGCCTCCGCCGTCTCCCCCTAATTTCGTGCCCCGGGTCTCAGTTCCAAAGCCCTCAGTTCCAGGACGCAGGCTGTAGCCCAGATCAGTGGCGCGGGAATGGCGCCTTTTGAATCCAGCTCCCCTGCCTGGGCGCCTTGTTCCTGCTCACTCAGGGAGGGCCTCCGCCGTCTCCCCGCAAGCCTAGGTCGCAGGCGCGGGGACCTGGGCAGCTGCGATCCGGTCCGGATCCGCGCCGCTTTCCGCACGCAACCTTACCCGGCGGCCAGGGCTGTGTGCTGGTGCTGGTCTCCTCCTGGGGGGCGTGGCTCTCTTTAATGGCGCCTGGAGCTCACCTCCGCGGCGGATCCTGCAGGGTTCGCCTCTCCCGTTCACGGGGTGTGGTGGCTGCAATAGTTCCTTTCCACTCACAGTCCCACTTGCTGCGTCCGTTTTTCTTGTTGGCCGTTTTGGTTTGTTGTTTCCCTCCTTTCTGCCGGTCGGAGAGTGCCGACTTTGTGGGCGGGGGAGGGGAGCAGGGTTCTGCGCTTCCCTCCCTTCTCGTCCTCTTTTATGGCAACTTTCTTCTTCGGGCAGTTTGCTGGAGTAGTCCGTTTATCTTCCGTGTCCCAGTTCTCACTGGGACCTGCCGCTTTTCCTCCCTATTAACTTTTTTTAATGGGAGATCTTACTCGCAGCGTCTCCTCGCCGCCATGTTGCCTAAGGTACTATTATTATACATCTTAGGTAATGTTTTGATAGTAAATTATAGATACTTTAGGTATGTCATGTTATGATCTTTCCCTAAGAAATTTTACTGAATCATGATAGATATACTGAATAAACGTGAATAAGCAACTTTTACATTTATTCTGAGTCTGACAGATTAAAGGAAAAAATTTCAGGTTTTTTCCTTAGTTTTTAACTAAATTCTTTGGTTTTTGTTTGCTTGTTTGTTTGTTTGTTTGTGTTTCATCTCCCACATCCACCCACCACCCACTTTCCCAGTCTTATTGCACTGATCCTGATCTTGTTCTGGAGCTGAAGAATCTCATCGTAATATTTGCAGATACTTTGCAGGTGGGTGATAAAGAAATACAAAATATAGGCCATGCTCATCTATAATTTGTGTAGATTAATGGTAGTAATTGAGTAGTAACCAAATACTTATTTTGCACTGGCACTCCCCTGTTACTCAGGACTTTTCATAGAGCTGCCTTCCTAATTTTAAAACTTGAACAGAACTCAGGGACTATTACCATATTTTAAAACTTTAGTCATTCTGTTAGAATAGACAGTATTTTTGCAGTTAATAAAAATATAGATACATATAGCAAAAGGTATACTGAATTAGAAATTAGAAGTTACAAATTTTGCCTTAGAACAGTGAACGTGGGCTCTGGAGTCACAGAGACACTGAGTAAAGTTATGTTATGTTCTACTGTTGCTGTTGACTGCTTTCTGACAGTTTTCTAAATTTTAAATCCTCATTTGAAAATAGGCTTATTGATTACCAATTATGAGAGTTATTTTGAGTTTTAAACATGTTAAATGAAAACATAGTTTGAAAGCTGTTTATACTTGTTTCCTTTCTAATTTCAGTTGTGCTACATGAATGAGACATTACTTCATTCAGTCTCAGCCTTCTTTTTAAAAAAAGATTAAAACTGAATAATCTCAAAATTCAATGCCTTTGTGATTTTTTAGTATCAAAGTTTTAAGCTTTTCCCTCCTTCCTGATCACAGATAATAAGAAATTGATTTCATTTAGTTTCATACTTAAATTTTTAGGATGTTTAATGGCTGGAATAACTTTTCATAAAATATAGACGAGCATCTTCCATAGTGTGATAATAAATGTTACTTAAAACAGGAATCTGTGGTCAGAAATGTTTGAGAGATACTAAGTGAAGTCAAAAAAAGATTTCTCCATTAAATGCCTTTCTCAGAACAAATTTATATACCATACATTTCTTAAAGGAAGATGACTGTGCAGTATTTTCCCAATATATTTGATCCTTGAATCCCCCCCTACATATGACATCATAGATCTAAAACTTCATTTAATATACTTTGGGAAATGCTAATTTAAAATACTTGCTTCAATTTCAAGTCTTTATATCCTAGAATAGTGGTTGTCTATTCTTGAACCTAAGGATAAAATTCCATAAGTTCCTTTAGAAAATTATTTTTATTGCCTGTATCTTTATTAATGTTTATACCTTATACTATAAAACTAGAATATTGTAGTGTTTTTGGTTTGTTTTCATAGGTTTTGTGACAGATGTATCTGTAATACTGGTCTTCCTGTACAGAAACTTGGTAAATTTCATTGGAGCCTGCCTTCATTTTGAGGGGTCTAGCTTTAAATTACTTGAGGGACTTAAGCTGCCCTTAGTGACTCAAAGCATTGCTACTCAAAATACAGTTTAAGGACCACTGCTCTGCAAATTGCTATGGATCCATAACAAAAAAAGAACTTCTTTCAGAATGTAAATTAACTTCATCACTAAGTACAAAGTTTAGCTCTATTGTCATTTTTTGTAGCAAGACTAACTTGCTGAAGGTAGCAGTATTGATTTATATTCTTTTTTTTTAAAGATTTATTTATTTATATAAGCACTGGGTACAGTCAGAAGAACGGGAGGGTGAGAGAACTCACCAGAGCCAGAGCAGGGAACAGAACAGGCAGACTGATGAAATATACTGCGGAAGGGAGCCGCAGGCGTGGCAGGAGAGGTCTGTGTGCCATATAGGACCCTCGCCAGTGGCCAGGGATCGAACCAGCGCTACAGAGGCTGCTGGCAGCTTTGCGGCCCAGTGCTCAACCACTGCACCACCAGGGGAGGCCCAGTATTGATTTATATTCTATTACAGGCTCCTTAACTCTTTGTAGACCACTGTGAGCTGTTTTTAGATTGGTGCTTGTGAGTACTGCTGAATCTAGAATATTTGATGTATTCCCAAGGAATTCTTCAGAGACTCAAAGGAGAATAATAGACAATATTCAGGCAGTACAGACATTAGGAAAGCACAGTCATGGGCGCATAAACTCTTGTATTTATGCCTTTCTAACCTTACTGGTTTGAAATAAGATTGAGGAAGACAAACCAGTCCTTACTTATTCAGAAATACTGCAGGTTTTTCATTTCAGGATGAAAATTGATTGGCTCATTAGTAGGTGGATTTTATATTGAATTAATAAATGTTGGCTTTCAAGTCATACTTAGCAGTTGAAGATGAGGGAGAGTCTTTTCATGAAAACTAATTAATGAACACTGCAAACTATTTTTTCTGAAATTGGTAGGTTGTCTTCATTATTTAAAAAGGAACTGACTTTACCGTTAAAAAAAGAAGGCAGGGCCTCCCCAGTGGCGCAGCGGTTGAGCGCTGGGTTGCGAAGCTGCCCGCGGCCTCTGCAGCGCTGGTTCAATCCCAGGCTGCTCCCAGGCCACCGGAGGAGGGTCCCGCATGGCGCGCAGACCTCTCCTGCCGCCCGCTGCTCCCCTCAGCAGTGTACTTTGGTCCTTCTGCCTGCTCTGCTCCCCGCTCTGGCTCTGGTGAAATTCTGTCACCCTCCCGTGCTTCTGACTGTACCCAGTGCTTGTATAAATAAATAAAATAAATAAATAAATCTTAAAAAAAAAAAAAAAGGCAGTGCCAGCATTATTTACATTTCTGATTATTGCCTGTAAAGCAAATAAAAAGTAAACATTTTTGATTCATTCATTACTTTATGTGCATTCACTGCATGGTAGCAGCTAGATGATCTGTAAAATGGTAGAGACAAAAGTCAGTAAGATAGCAGGGTCATAAAATCTTTGACTTAAGAAATTTGGTTTGGTTGTAAATAAGTAAAATGTATAATATGACATGCTGATATGTTAAATATATTAAATATATTCACATGAATATACTAAAATGTTTTGAACTCAGAAGACAGAATGACTAACTTTGGTTCCAAGAACCGGGGAAGACTATACAGAAAGTTGAAGTGTGAACTGTATTTTGAAGGATGAGTTCAGCAAGTAGATATGAAGGGACGAAAATTAATGGGAGAGATACAGCGTGTGTAAACTATAGATAAAACATGGTAAGTGTGATTCAGTAGCTTGATAGTGATGAAGTAGTTTGATAGTGTGAGAAATTGTAGTATATGGGTGAGCAAGGGAGATCAAGTAACAAAAGGAAGGGCAAATAAGTAATGAACTGATAAGGTAGTTTAATGCAGATTGTGACAGGTCTGTGGGACTTTGGTAAGCCTTTTTAAAGTGTTTAACCAGGGGAATAGCATGATCTGATTTGCACTTATTTTAAGTGACAATTTTGAGAGTCTGGACAGCAGATTGAGTTACAAGAGACAAATGATTGGAATTTCAGTTTAGAAAGTTCTTACAGTAGTCTAGGAAGAGATCTGAATGATCTGAAATGAAACAGTGGAACTGGAACTATTTCTGAAAGAGAAGTAGATAAATGAAGAAGAGTGAGAGGTATGGGAGATATTTGTAAAGGAGAAAATAATCAAAAGAATTTGGTGACTGACTGAATATCTTTGTGACTGGGGACTTTTAGATGATTTTCCAGTTTCTTTCCTAGTACACTGGATTGATGACAGAACTGTTGTTAGAGACAGGAGGTAGGAAGAATGAACACTTGGTTTAGTTGGAAAGGGAGGAGCTAAGAGTTTACTTCAATGTGCTCACTAGCATACTGACTGGAGATACCCGACAGATGTTGGAATTAAATATTCAGAATTTTAGTTTAGGTAAAGATAAGGTTTCAGAATAATCAGAGAAATCAGTGGTTGATGTCATTAGACTTGAGATTGTCTAGAGAACTAGGAGAAAAGATGGAAGGATGAAATAGAAGAAAGGAGACCAGAAGATTGTTTATACAAAGGAGAACAAGGAGAGAAAATGATGTAGATTTCAAAGGAGAGTTTCAGTGAAAAGAGGTGAGGTATAATGAGAGATCAGTGAATTTACATTTAGGAATAAGCTGACATTGTTGAGAGTAGTTTCAACAAACCTATGGAACTGGGATTTGGATTGTAATAGGCTTGACCACGAAAGGAGTGACAGTGGCAGGTGGCAAGGCATTGAAAATTAAGGGAGGCCTTTTTAATTTTCTTTGGTTGTTCTTGGATTCAAAGTGGGAAGTTAAAGCGTATTGGAGTGAGTAGATAATGTGTGGTATAGTTCCTGCAGGAAGAACAAAGGTGAAAGCATAAAATTTGGAGGAGAAAAGGGAGAGCCCTGTGAGATGAGATTATTTGGTCCTGACATGGGTAAGATTTCAGTGAGTTTGAAGTTGGTAGGGAATAGGTATGGGGGTGTATATGTGATGGAAAGATGCAAATTTCCATTATATTACCAAAATCAGTCTTAAATTGTCTTCTTTTTGTTTTGTTTCTTTCTTTAATCTTAAATTGAAGGTGCAAGAGGAAGTCAGCATATTTCAGACAGAATCTAGTCCCTTTTCTTCTTGTATCCTATTTGAGCACTACTTCCCAAGATAGTTATGTAGGTCACTAATCTTGAACTTCTCCTCCAGTTCTGATTTCTAATATGTTTGAAGGTTAATAATATAATTCTGATTTGAAAAAAAGGAGAAGATATGGAATAGTTTTTCTAGCCCCATGAAACTCTTTCTAGACCCTAATACTGAGTGTGACTTAGTGGAAGTTTAAGAGTGTCCATTTCCATCCTGTAGGAACAGCATGCAGTGGGGTAGTGCTCACTCCCAAATGATTCCCTCATATTCCCAGTGCTTTTAAAAAGTCAATATCCTTACTTATTGGACTTGTTTATCTTTTATTTTCTGTTTGTTTTTAGGGTTACGGTTTTTCAGTGAATCGACTTTTTGACCTTTTATTTGAAATAAGAGATCAATACAATGAAACTTTGCTTAAGAAATGGGCTGGAGTTTTCAGGTTAGTCAAAGCCATAGTGTCTAACATAAAAAAAGAAATTGCCAATGCTAAAGTAATTAATTTTGCACTTAGCAATAAAAATGTGTATGATTAATTATTTCATTGTGGTACAATATTCATAACATAAAATTAAATGAACAGTTTTAAGTGTACAGCTTATGACTGTACAGCTTTCCACTCATTTCCCAATAGCTAAAACTGGACATATGACTCTGCCTGTTTGTGTTAGAGAGTGTGTGGGTATTTGGTGAGTAGTAAATGTCTCTGTCATGCTAACTATAAAAGATTGTTTTCTAATTACAACATTATGAGCAAATAAACAAATAGAAGACATTGCTTTCATCTTCAAGGAGCTTGTGGTCTAACTGGGAAGAGAAAAAATACAAAACATAAAACTTGATAATTGTTCCTATCAAGAAATATAACTGAAATAGTCATCTCATAGCTTTATTTATGTTTACAAATATTTAAGTTCATTCAGACTATATCATCATAAGAATTGTTCTAGACCAGAAAACTAAAACCAAAGTGTTGACAGGATAAAAAACAAATGGAAAGAAGAGATTGCACATGAATTTTGACTATATTTAGTGGTGTTTTAGGATTCTGGATGATTAGGCCCTATTTTACTATTGGACTTTTAATTGATAAATAAAAAATTCTTTTATAAAATTTGATTTTTTTCTCCAAAGTACTATCTGGTAGCATTCTAATGATATTTTCTAATATTATCTCTTCAATTCTATCTTCTCTCTTTAACAGGGACATTTTTGAAGAAGATAATTATAGCCCCATCCCTATTGTTAATGAGGAAGAATATAAAATAGTGATCAGTAAATTTCCCTTCCAAGATCCAGACTTTGAAAAGGTACAATTCATTTTTTTTTTTAAGATCTATTTATTTATACAAGCACTGAGGTATAGGCCAGAGGTGCGAGAGGGTGAGAGAATTCACCAGAGACAGAGCAGGGAGCAGAACAGGCAGAAGGACAGAAGTACACTGCTGAGGGGAGCAGCAGGCAAGACAGGAGAGGTCTGCCGCGGCCATGTGGGAATCTTCCTGGCTGGCCAGGAATTGAACCGGCGCTGCAGAGGCTGCAGACAGCTTCACAGTGCTGCGCTCAACCCACTGCACCACCGGGGAGGCCCTACAAGTTCATTTTTAATTCAAGAATTTTCTTAAAAAATACATTCATGATATTTATTATTCTATAATATTAAACTATAAGTGAGAATAGCTTCTTTCATTATTAAAGTAGAAGTGAAAATGACTTATTTTGAGGTAATTTTTTGTTTTTTTATTTGAGAAAATTAATTGTTTTATTGATTTAAAACTTATTTATTGCTTTTAATATTTTGGTGAAATTAGGAATGAACTTTCCTGGAGATACCAGGTACAATTGTCCCAAATGTGGGTGAATTCCCACAGCAGGTCTTACTCGTGTTGGGTAGATTCCAAATTAGCTGTACTAAATGATGTATAGGTTATAGGAATAAGAGCATATTCTAGGGAAATAAAGGGAAATTTCTTTGAAATGTTCATCATTGTGGAAAATATTATTTTGTGGCTTTTTTTTTAGTATGTAGATTTCTACAAAAAGTTTCTCGTGGTTAAGTAAGAAGATGTGTGAAGGCATTAGCCACCTGTAGATTTTTCCCAAAAGTAGGAATTTGTATTTTTAGAATTAAGATGTCTGAACAAAAGAACAGTTAGAGAAAAGATATAGATCAGCATGTAGAGTATTCAGAGAGCACACATTTGCACATATGTGTGCTTACACACGCACACTCACACACACAAACATATGCACTTGTACCTATCCAGTATTCTTTGGTACAGTCAAATTTCATGGGAAGAGGACTGTTATATTTCTTGTTACTGTCATCTCTTAAATTCCTTTATTCTGTTTTTTTTTCTTACTCTTTATTATTTTTCTAACTTTATAATTTAGTCCTATTTAACATTTTTTAAAAGATTTATTTTATTTATACATACAAGAGCTGGGGTGCATGCCAGAGATTGGGGGTGGTAAGAGGATTCACCAGAGACAGAGTGGGAAGCAGAACAGGAAGATTGACTGAAATACACTGCTGAGGGTAGCAGCAGGTGAGACAGGGGAGGTCTGCTATGCCACGTGGGTAGGTCCCTGGCCGGGGATCCAACTCATACTGCAGTGGCTGCAGATTGCTTCATAGTGCTGAGACTTAACCCCTTGTGCCACCAGGGAGGTCCCCCTATATAACATTTTTGCACCTTCACAATGATCAGACTAAATTCTGAGTGAATTGTTACTGTAAATTTTTGTTTACTTATATATAAATTAAGCTTGTTATGTGTAATATTCAATAAGTAACTAAGTAACTGAATGTGTAGTTTTTAGATTATATCTAACATTGCCATTGTGTATTCCTAACAGTCATATTCTAATACACAAAAAGACCAGAATAATCATTCTAATTCTATATATTTGAAACCCAAAGTTACCCCTGTCAAGAAACATTTTCAGAACATTCTTCAGCATATGGTTTGGTTTAGTTTTGTTTTAGTTTCTGGTCATAAGTTTGTTCAGGACAGAGATTCTGTATAAAGAGCGAGCATTAGATTTAGTCTGGGTTCACACTCTAGCTGTGGCTTACTGGGAGAACTTATGTGGGAAATGTGACTTAAGTGTTTGGACATTTGTATTTCATCTGTCAATAGAAGTTTGAACTAAATAATTTCTAATGACCCTTCCAATTATACTAAATAAAATCTATTGTAATAGGTTTATTATTAACTTTGCTTATAGGGATCTTCCAAGGTATGCAGTACCTCTTAGGATTAAGCTTGTTAAGAGTTTTATTCATTGATCCATATATTACTCATCATTAAAAAGAACTACTGTTGGGCCTCCCCGGTGGCGCAGCGGTTGAGCGCTGGGTTGCGAAGCTGCCCGCGGCCTCTACGGCGCCGGTTCGATCCCCGGCTGCTCCCCGGCCACCGGAGGAGGATCCCACATGGTGCGCAGACCTCTCCTGCCGCCCGCTGCTCCCCTCAGCAGTGTACTTTGGTCCTTCTGCCTGCTCTGCTCCCCGCTCTGGCTCTGGTGAATTCTCTCACCCTCCCGCGCTTCTGACTGTACCCAGTGCATGTATAAACAAAAACAAACAAACAAATATAATAAATAAAAAAAAAAAAAAGAACTACTGTTAGGGTAAAAGTTACATGGAAAACTTAAATATGACAACTTGAAAAGAAATCTCATTAATTATTTATTAACACTCTCTTGAGAGAGTGCTTTTCTAATGTAAATATAATTTTTAATTAAAGATGTAAAATGGTTTCTCAAGTAACCTAGTCATTATTTTCAGTGTAAATTGTCAGTGAGAAGGGAGTGAGATTGAATATATAAGCAAATATCTGCTTTTTTTTTTTTACAAAAAACTACTAATTTGATTGAGTCCCTTTGACTAAAAAATAAAGTGTATTGCAGTAAGATCATTAAAATAAATTTTGAAAGCTTAACTATCTCTCAGGATGTTAGTATTGGATTCATTATTCTGCAAAACTTAAATTGGAGGTGAGTTAACATTTATAGCATTATTGAGTAATATTAAAGAATAACAACTCTTGGGCCTCCCCAGTGGCGCAGCGGTTGAGCGCTGGGTTGCGAAGCTGCCCGCAGCCTCTGCGGCGCCGGTTCGATCCCCGGCTGCTCCCTGGCCACTGGAGGAGGGTCCCACATGGCGCGCAGACCTCTCCTGCCGCCCGCTGCTCCCCTCAGCAGTGTACTTCGGTCCTTCTGCCTACTCTGCTCCCCGCTCTGGCTCTGGTGAATTCTCTCACCCTCCCGCGCTTCTGACTGTACTTAGTGCATGTATAAACAAAACAAACAAACAAACAAATAAATAAATAAATAAACATGCCTCTTTTAAAAAAAAAAAAAAAGAATAACAACTCTTCAGTTGATTTTTGTACCATTTCTAATAGAGCCTCTTAAACTTTGAAAAATTGAGCCTACCATTTTTGGAGAGACAGTGTTCTTTAAAATGCTTTTACTGCCACCTAGTTGTAAGTTGTTTTTTTTTTTTTTTTTTAAAGATTTATTTATTTATGCATACAAGAGCTGGGGTACAGGCCAGAGATGCAGGGGGATGAGAGGATTCACTAGAAACAGAGTGGGGAACAGAACAGGCAGAGTGACTGAAATACACTGCTGAGGGGAGCAGTGGGCAAGTCAGTAGAGGTCTGCTGTGCCACGTGTGCAGCTCCCTGGCTGGCCAGGGGATCGAACTCTTGCTGCAGAGGTTGCAGATTCCTTCATAGTGTGGTGCTTAACCCCTTGCGCCACCAGGGAGGCCCGTAAGTTTTCTTTTGTTGGAGATACCTAAGATTATATTTGTTTATTCAAGTATTTGTCATAACCTACTATATAGTAGACACTGGTATGCTAGTTTTTCAGTCTTGCTGTCAAGGAATTATAATAAGTGACAGGTAGATAAATAAACTGGAAATTGCAATTCACAGGTGTCAGCATTATTCAATATAGAGGAAACAACATGTAATTTGCTTACAAAGGTGTAATTTCGTAGTATGAAGACAGAGTTGACTTAGAAGAGATGACAATCAAGTGAAGATGAAAGCATAGACTATAATAGTCCATGTAAACGGTGTTAGAGTTTAGCCTTTCTCCTAAGGACTCTGAGAAGCCACCAGAGGGTATTAAGCAGTAAAAACATATTAAGTTTTGTGCTTTAGAAAGAAGTCTCTGACTACTGGTAGAGAGTGGATTGGAGAAGTGTAAGACTGGTCGCAGGAAGACCAGCTGGAAGATTGAAGTTGTTTTGATAAGAGGTTAGTGACCTGAATGCAAGTTATGGCCATGGAAGTTGATTTAAGAGATATTTAAGAGGTAGTACCAATAGGCGTTGGTGATTAATTGCATGTGATGGATGGTGAAGATAGAGGGCCAAGTTTCTGCTTTAGATGGTGATAGCATTTATTAAGGTAGGAAATAGAAGAGTAGATTTAGAAGGAATTTAGAAGATTTAGAAGGAGGTAAATTTAGTATGGAAGGATGATAGTTTTGAATCTCATGACTATGTCTCAAGTGTTATCTCCAGATGGACATTTACAAGTCATACTTAGATAGATGGATATGGATTTGGAGAAAGATTTATTCTGGAGTTGTAGATCTGGGAAAATGTGGTACCTGTATGGTGATAGAAGTAATGGGAATAGATGAAATGTTATAAGAGAAGAAGTTAGGTAGAGAAAGAAAAGGAAAGCAGTGTATGGCATGGGGACCAAAGAAGGAGAGATCACTTAAGAAGGAGACTTAAGAAGGAGGTGCTTGCCAGTATCTCAAATACTTCAAATAAGATAGAAACATGAAAGGTGGAAAAGTCAATAGGATTTAAGAACTAAATTTGATGACCTTGGTGAGGGTCCTTTTACTGATGTCACTAGGTTGCAATGAATGTGAATATAAAAGGTAGACTTCATGAAGTATAAATAAAGGACTTTTGGTAAAAATCTTAGCAGAGTGTACCCCTTTTTTTTGGAAAAAGAATTTCTAAAGATGTTGGCTAACAAAGCAGGTTAGCCAAGAAGCACACTGTAAACCACTGGCTGCATACCAGTGTTTGATGGTATACTGGTCAGATAGCTGCCATAATGTATTCTAGGTATTTCAGAGTGAATTGGATACCTTCTTGAAGCGGCATCAGTCTTCATTAAAGGTGAGTGAAGAGAATCAGAATAATTTGATGACAAACAAAAAACTGGTCCTTAATTTCTTGGCTAACCTGACTTGTATTGGGATGCAAAGAAGCAAATAGCTAGAAGTCTTCTACAACATACTTACCAGAACATACAGAGGTATTGATAATATGCTCTTGGTGCTTGGTAGAAGTCTGACAATATGATTTAAGAAATAGGTAAATGCCCACATTATTTTCTGAGATATGCTTTAGTTTTCTTTATTCCAAAAATAATGTAGAATTATAACAATTGATTTTGTGGTTCAGGTATTCACTATTAATTCAAATATGAAATAAATTTAATTTTTACATTTCTAGGTGATTATTATATCTTTCTCTAAATTTTCAAAAACTCTACTTTTTCTTTCTGCAGCAATCTTTCCCAAAGAAATTTCCCATGTCTCAGTCAGTGCCTCATATTTACATTCAAGTCAAAGAATTTATTTATGCCAGCCTTAAATTTTCAGAGTCACTACACCGGAGGTAAGTTTACTTATAAGAAATGTATCTTTATCATAGCTTTTTTTTTTAATATTAACATTATTTTCATGCCATGACTCTAATAGATTTTACCTCACTGAAAAGACTTAAATATTTAGTGACATCTGTGGTTAAGTTTCTATAAATCTCAAATATTTTTTACATTTTATTATAAATATTCAAATGTTCATAGAATTAGAGACACTAGGATAGGAAAGTCCTGTGTTCTCAGCATTTGCCCTCACCTACATTACCCTATCCTCTGGTAACTTCATGTCTACAGTCAGATTTCTAGGGCTTATTTTGATTTAGTTTTGTGTGTTTCTTTTGTTTCTTTGTATTCCACACATGAGTGAAATCATCCAGTACTTGTCTTCCTATTTATGATTTATTTTGTTTATCTTAGTACTCATAAGTTCCATCCATGTTGTTGCAAATGGCAACATTTCAGCCTTTCTTTTTTATAACTGATATACCAGTGAATACAGAAGTGCACAGATCATTTAGACTTAGCATTTTTGTATTCTTTGGGTATATATCTAGGAGTGTAGTTGCTTGTAATTGATCTATTCAAATATTTTTTTTTTTTTTTTTTTTTTTTTTTACACCTGACCTTTCTTGACTGCTCTAGTTCCAGAGTGAGCTCACACTCCCTGGAGTCCTTCAGTTCTCACTGTGTTTATGGCTGGCACTTAGTATAAAACTCTGTAGTTGCTCAGGATGTAGTAAATGCTGGGTGTTAGAAACTGAAGCAGGACAGCTAGAACCCTAGTAAGTAGCAGAGCCTTAGCCAAGATGTCTGAAGGCTGCGAGCTATCTGAGCCTGGTGACCCAGGACCAGCAGGACAACTCGGGGCCATATGACCAGCTCCCAAGTAAGGCTGTAGCCTCCTTGAGGCAGAATAGTGGATGGTTAAGATGCACGCTGTATGGTTCAATACAGAGCAAGTCACTCTCTAGCATTAGTTTTCTCATCTTTGAAATGGAGATAACGATGTCAATCTCAGAGAGTTGTGGTAAATATTACGTGAGTTGACCTATACAAATCACTTTGTGTTAAGTTCAAAATGAGTGGTAGCTTTAATATATGCCATTGGATAATCTCTGGGGAAAAAAAGGGTTTGTGGGTCAAAGAGTCTTGGGAATATTCCATAGTAATATTCCATTTCCCCTCTCTGGAGATTCCCAGGGCACATCAGCATAGTAAAAGCTTTGAACAGTCCTATGCTACGGATCCTATATAATTTGTTTTAACCCAGAATTTCCCAAACCTGTTTGCCAAGATGACCCTCCATACCCCCCCACCCTGTTTATTATTTATTTATTTATTTATTTCTTTGTTTATACATGCACTGGGTACAGTCAGAAGCGCGGGAGGGTGAGAGACTTCACCAGAGCTCAACCGCTGCGCCACCGGGGAGGCCCACCCCCCACCCTGTTTTTTGTTTTTTTTTTGTTTTTTTTTTTTTTGCCGTGTTGAAATCACCTCTAAAATTTATTCTAGATTGAGAATGATTTATATTATTTTTAAGGAATCCTTTCTTAACAGTTATCAAAAACTCCACAATTATATTGTCACCATGATCATGTTATCAGCAATTGCTTAACTAAGTTTTATGATTTCATTTCTCACCACTCTTTGTTGTGTTTTATGTATTTTCCTTTCTTTTTTTTTTTTAATAAATTTTATTGTTATATTCCCCATACAATTGCAGCCCCCCCATTCTGACCCCAATCCCTCCCCTCCCGCCCCCGCCCCCCTAAAAGTATCTCTGGTTCATAGTTTTTTGTTGATTTTGATTTTCACTTTCTTATAGTTATTCATTTTCCTGGTCCCTTATTTAAGTTTTCTAGATTCCTGCTATGAGTGAGACCATCCGGTATTTTTCTTTTTCTTTTTGGCTTATTTCGCTGAGCATGATCCCTTCCAGCGAGATCCATGTTGCTGCAAATTGCATGTGTTTATCTTTTTTGAATGCTGAGTAATATTCCATGGTATATACCACATCTTCTTGATCCAGTCATCTATTTTTGGGCATTTGGGTTGTTTCCAAAGCTTAGCTATTGTAAACAGTGCTGCTATAAACATAGGGGTGCAGGTGTTGTTTGGAATTGATGTTTCTGTGTCCTTTGGGTAAATACCTAGGAGTGGAATTGCTGGATCATATGGAAGCTCTATGTTTAGTAGGTCCAGAAATCTCCACACAGCTTTCCACAGTGGTTGGACCAGTTTGCACTCCCACCAACAGTGCAGAAGAGTTCCTTTTTCTCCACACCCTCGCCAACATTTGTTGTTGCTAGTTTTTTTAATATGTGCCATTCTCACTGGTGTAAGATGGTATTTCATGGTAGTTTTGATTTGCATTTCCCTGATGACAAGTGATGTTGAACATTTTTTCATATGCCTGTTGGCCATTTGCATTTCCTCTTCAGAGAAGTTTCTTTTAAGCTCTTCTGCCCATTTTTTGACTGGATTATTTTCTTTGTTGTTGCTGAGTCTCATCAGCTCTTTGCAGATTTTTGTGATCAGTCCTTTATCATTAGTGTTGGGTGCAATAATGTTCTCCCAGTTGGTGGGGTTTCTCTTTGTTTTTGTTATTGTCTCTTTTGCTGTGCAAAAGCTCTTTAATTTGATGTAATCCCAGCTGTTTATCTTTGCCTTCACTATCACTGCTTTGGATGATGTGTCTGTAAAGATGTCTTTGATGTGCAAATCACGTAGTGTTTCGCCTATATTTCCTTCTATATATTTTATGGTTTCAGGTCTTATGTCTAGTTCTTTAATCCATTTTGAGTTGATTTTTGTGTATGGTGTGAGGTAGTGGTCAAGCTTCATTCTTTTGCATGTAGCGACCCAGTTTTCCCAGCACCATTTATTGAACAAACTTTCTTTGCTCCAATGCATAGTCTTTGCTCCTTTGTCAAAGATTAGTTGACCATAAATCTGTGGGTTTATTTCTGGATTTTCTATTCGATTCCATTGGTCTGTATGTCTGTTCTTGTTCCAATACCATGCAGTTTTGATGATTATGGCTTTGTAGTATAGTTTGAAGTCTGGGAGTGTGATGCCTCCATTCCCTTCTTTTTTTTTCAGGAGAGCTTTGGCTATTTGGGGTTTTTTGTGATTCCATATGAATTTCATCAATAATTGTTCTATTTCTTTGAAGAATGACATTGAAATTTTGATTGGAATAGCATTGAATCTGTATATTGCTTTTGGAAGGATGGCCATTTTAATAATGTTTATTCTTCCAATCCTTGAGCAGGGGATGTCTCTCCATTACTTTGTGTCTTCTTCTATTTCTTTTAACAGTGTTTTATAGTTTTCTTTGTATAGGTCCTTTACCTCTTTTGTTAGGTTTATTCCCAAATATTTGATTTTTTTTGTTTCAATAACAAAAGGGATGGTTTTTTTTATTTCTTCTTCTTCAGATTTATTGTTTGTGTATAGGAAGGCTACTGACTTTTGCGTGTTGATTTTGTATCCTGCCACTTTACTGAACTGATTGATGAGTTGAATTAGCTTTTCTGTGGAGTTTTTGGGGTTCTCTATGTATAATATCATATCGTCTGCAAATAGTGATAGTTTGACTTCTTCTTTTCCTATTTGGATTCCTTGGATGTCTTTCTCTTGTCTTATTGCACTGGCTAGGACTTCCAGTATTATATTGAAAAGCAGTGGTGAGAGTGGACATCCTTGTCTTGTTCCAGATCTTAATGGAATTGCTTTCAGCTTTTCACCATTGAGAATGATACTGGCTGTTGGCTTGTCATAGATGGCCTTTATGATGTTGAGGTATGTTCCTTGTATCCCCAGAATTTCAAGGGCTTTTATCATGAATGGGTGTTGCACTTTGTCGAAAGCTTTCTCAGCATCTATTGATATTATCATATGGTTTTTATATTTCTTTTTGTTGATGTGTTGGATAATGTTGATTGATTTTCGGATGTTAAACCATCCTTGTGTCCCTGGAATGAATCCTACTTGGTTGTGGTGAATTATCTTATGGATACATTGTTGGATTCTGATAGCTAAAATTTTATTGAGGATTTTTGCATCAGTGTTCATTAGGGAGATTGGCCTGTAGTTTTCCTTTTTTGTGTTGTCCTTGTTCGGTTTTGGTATTAGTGTAATGTTGGCTTCATAAAACGTGTTTGGTATTGTCCCTTCCTTCTCAATTTTTTGGAAGAGTTTGTGAAGGATAGGCACTAATTCGTCTCTGAATGTTTGGTAGAATTCATTTGTAAATCCATCAGGACCTGGGCTTTTGTTTTTGGGCAGGTTTTTGATTACCATTTCAATTTCGCTAATTGTAATTGGTCTGTTTAGGTGTTCTATTTCTTCTTTATCTAGCTTTGGGTGATTGTAGAGTGTCCATCTCCTCTAGATTGTTAAACTTGTTTCCATATAACTGTTCATAGTAGTTACTGATTATTCTTTTGATTTCTGCTGTGTCCGTTGTGATTTCTCCTCTTTCATTGATGATCCTGTTTATTTGTGCTTTCTCCCTTTTTTCCTTTGTGAGCCTGGCTAGGGTTTGTCTATTTTATTGATTTTTTCAAAGAACCAGCTCTTGGTTTCATTGATCTTTTGGATTGTTTTTTTAGTTTCAATTTCATTTATTTTTGCTTTGGTTTTTATTATTTCTTTTCTTCTACTGGTTTTGGGGTTTTTTTGTTGTTCTTTTTCTAGATCTTTGAGCTTCGAGATTAGGTTGTTTCTTTGCGTTCTTTCTTGTTTCTTGATGTGAGCTTCTATTGCTATATATTTTCCTCTTATTACTGCTTTTGCTGCATCCCATACATTTAGGATATTGGTGTCCTCCTTGTCGTTCAATTCAAAAAAATTTTTAATTTCTTCTTTGATCTCCTCATTAGTCCAATGGTCTTCCAGTAGTGTGGTTTTTAATCTCCATGAGGTAGGAAAGTTCCTTGCCTTCTTTTTATGGTTTATTTCTAGTTTGATGCCTTCATGGTCAGAAAAGATGGTTGATATGATTTCAATCTTGGTGTATCTGTTGATGTTTGTCTTGTGCCCCAGTATGTGATCGATCCTGGAGAATGATCCGTGTGCGCTTGAGAAAAATGTGTACTCCGTTTTTTGGGGGTTTAGTGTTCTATAGATGTCTGTTAAGCCCAATTGCTCTAGGTCCTTATTTAGAGCTTTGGTTTCTTTACTTATTTTTTGTCTTGTTGATCTATCCATTGTTGATAGTGGTGTGTTGAAGTCTCCCACTACGTATGTGTTTTCTCTGATGTCTGTTTTCAGAGAGGACAACAGTTGTCTGATATATTTTGGTGCTCCTTCGTTTGGTGAGTATATGTTAATGAGTGTTATTTCTTCTTGAAGTATTGTCCCCTTGATCATAATGTAGTGACCATTGGGGTCTCTTTTTATCTTTTTGAGTTTGAAATCTGTTTTATCTGATATAAGTATAGCTGTTCCTGCTTTCTTTTTTGGTCCATTTGCTTGTAGGATTGTTTTCCATCCTTTAACTTTGAGCCTATTTTTATCTTTTGTAGCTAAATGTGTTTCCTGGAGACACCAAAAGGTTGGGTTTTGTTTCTTAATCCAGGCTGCAACTCTGTGTCTTTTTATTGAAGAGTTTAGTCCATTTACATTTAGAGTTAATATTGATATGTTAACATCTGTATTTGCCATTGTGTTTGTCTTTCCTTTGATTTTATTTATTTATTCTTTTAATAACTTTTTTTTTTTTTGCCTTCTTTCATTGTTATTCGTCACTCTGAGGTTCTGGCTTTAGGACTCCTTGTAGTATTTTTTGGAGTGGGGGTTTAGTTGCAATGAAATTCCGGAGTTTCTGTTTGTCTGGGAAGGTCCATATTCTTTCTTCAAAGAGGAAGGAGAGCTTTGCGGGATAGAGTATTCTTGGTTGGCATCTGTTTTCTTGGAGTCTGTTGACTATGTCCCTCCACTCTCTCCTTGCCCGTAGTGTTTCTTCGGAAAAGTCTGATGTCAGCCTGATTGGTTTTCCTTTGAATGTTATCTGTTTCTTCCCTCTTGCCAGCTTCATTATTTTTTCCTTGTCCTGGATTCTTGGGAGCTTTGCTATTATGTGTCTTGCTGTATTTTTCCTTTCGTCGTGGAAGTTTGGTGTTCTTCTTGCTTCTTGTATATCAATTTTCAGCTCCTTCTTCACATTTGGGAGTTCTCTTCAATTATCTCTTTGAATATTTTCTCTGTTCCTACATCTCTCTCCTCTCCTTCTGGTATTCCTATAACTCTTATATTTCCTTTCCTCATGGAGTCAGATAGTTCCCGAAGTCTTTCTTCGTTCTTTTTCCTTCGTACTTCTCTTTCCTTTTCTGTTTTGGTTCTTTTTATTTCTGTGTCTTCAAGATTACTTATTCGTTCTTCCATTTCATCTATTCTGCTTTCATTGCTTTTCCCAGAATTCTTTAGTTCTTCCATTAATTCTTTGATCTCCTGCATTTCTTTTACTTCCCTCTTTAGGGACTCAATTTCTTTCTTCTGACCATTGTTTTCCCTCTCTAGGGACTCAATTGCATTCTTCTGATTGTTGATTATTTTTCCCTTATCATTGTTTTCCTTTATGACTTCTGTCAGTTTTTTAATCACGGCAATTTTAAATTCTCTTTCTGGAAGGCTCAGAAATTCTTCCAAGTTATTGTCGTTGCAATCTGGGGGCTGGTTTTCTTTTTGTGGTGTGCTTTTTTCTCTGGAGAGTTGCTAGGTTGCGTGTGGTTCTTCTCCTCCCTACTGTCTGTTTTCTAATTTGCCGTATGCGTTGGGACACTGTGTTGTTGGGACTGGCCAGCATCTTGGGTGGGCTTCTCTGTTCCCCTCTGGTTCCTCCAGGAGTCATCTGTCAGTTTCAAGCAGTCTTTACTGGAGAAAGGTCCCTGTTCTAAAATGCCGATGTGGGGACACACTCCCCTGTGCGCCTGGTCTGCCCCGGCGGTGGGTTCCTGCTCCCCTCTGAGCTTGGACTGCAGAGGGGGTCTGGCGTGGGCGAACTTCCCCCGCTCACCTCTGGCTCCTGAGGAAGCCTTCTGCAGGTAGTCTTTACTGAAGAAATGTCCCTGTTCTAAAATGGTGATGTGGGACACACTCCCTGCGTGTCTGGTCTCAGGCACACTCTTCTGCGCGCCTGGTCTGCCCCGGCTGTGGGTGCTCGCTCTCCCTGTGGGCTCAGACTACCTGTTCGGAAGGGGCCCGGTGTGGGCTAACTCCCCAGCTGGCCACTAGCTCCTTCAGGAGCCTCTGCTGGCTTCAAGTCGCTAGGTGGCGCCAGAGATCTCTCCTAGAGCCCTTGGGGAGCTGATTTTCCACCCCGTGGGACAGGGAGCAGAGCGGGGATGGTAGGGTACACCTCAACGGCTTTGGGGTGCTGTGTCTGCCTTGTGCCCCACCGTCGTGGGGAACCCACGCCCCTAATTTCGTGCCCCGGGTCTCAGTTCCAAAGCCCTCAGTTCCAGGACGCGGGCTGTAGCCCAGATCAGTGGCGCGGGAATGGCGCCTTTTGAATCCCGCTTCCCTGCCTGGGCGCCTTGTTCCTGCTCACTCAGGGAGGGCCTCCGCGGTCTCCCCGCAAGCCTAGGTCGCAGGCGCAGGGACCTGGGCAGCTGCGATCCGATCCGGATCCGCGTCTGGTTTTCCAGCGCGCCGCTTTCCGCGCAAGCTTACCGGGGCGGCTGGGGCTGTGTGCTGGTGCTGGTCTCCTCCTGGGGGGCGGGGCTCTCTTTAATGGCGCCTGGAGCTCACCTCCGCGGTGGATCCTTCAGGGTTCTCCACAGCTCCTGTTCACGGGGTGTGGTGGCTGAAATAGTTCCTTTCCACTCACAGTCCCGCTTGCTGCATCCGTTTTTCTTGTTGGCCATTTTGGTTTGTTGTTGTCGGAGATTGCCGACTTTGTGGGCGGGGGAGGGGAGCAGGGTTCTGCGCTTCCCTCCCTTCTGGTCCTCTTTTATGGCCACTTTCTTCTTTGGGCAGTTTGCTGGAGTTGTCCGTTTATCTTCCGTGTCCCAGTTCTCACTGGGACCTGCCGCTTTTCCTCCCTATTAACTTTTTTTAATGGGAGATCTTACTCGCAGCGTCTCCTCGCTGCCATGTTGCTATTCAAATTTTTTGATTACCATTTCAATCTCCTTGTTTGTAATTGGTCAGTTTGGGGTGGTTTTTTTTTTCTGATTCAGTCTTGGAAGTTCTTTGCTAATAGTAGTCTTAAAATATATAAAGCAACTATTAACAAATCTAAAAACAGACAATGACAGCAACACAGTTTGAATTTTAAAAGTAATTCTAGCTATGGTCATATATGCATTATCTTTGAAAGTAGCGACTGTTCCACTATGGGGTCATAATTTAAGAACAGTTTTATTTCCTTGTACTAAGTGTCCCATGGTTTATTTTACTTATTATTTCAGTACATTTGAATTGTGCCATAAATGCACATTCTATTTTATTGAAAATGCTCCTTTTGTGAAATTAAATTGAAATTTGTGATTTAATAAACATGAACGATTGAATGAGGCAAAGCAAATTATCTCAGCAAATTGTAATAGATAATTTAGGAAGCTAATTAAATTGCCATTATAGAAAATTTAATAATATCAACCTTTGTTTTTAGCTCAACAGAAATAGATGATATGCTTAGAAAATCAACAAATCTACTGCTGACCAGAACTTTGAGTAGCTGTTTACTGAACCTTATTAGAAAACCTCATATAGGTTTAACGGAGGTAGGTTTTAAAAGATACATATAGCTATATATTTCATCATATGAAACAATTATAATAAAATTAAGTTCCTGCTGACAATCATCATCTAACTAGTAATTTAAAAAGCTATCTTTGTATTTTCAATTTATGAATAGAAGCAAAGTTGTTTTAAAACATAAGAATCAGTATAAATTCAAACAATGTGGAGGAAAAGGGTTTACATAGGACTAGTAGGTAGCTGAAACGTTACAACATACATGTATAATAGATACATGGTTGACAGACTTTATTTGAAAAGTAAATGTATAAAATATGAAAAAGTACTAAAAGGGTTGTTTAAAATTAGAAGTTAGACTTCGTTTTTTTGTTTAAATGACAGTCTTTCTCAGTATGTTTGTAGCAAGCTTTTGAAATCATATCTTATAATGCTGTAATTATGCAGAAATAGTATAGTTGTTGGAAGTGATGATCCTATTTTAAAAACTCAAATGGTTTTGTGTATACATAACTTGCCTTTTATAGTAGGATATATTTTGTATTTTCTAGCTAGTGCAAATCATCATAAATACAACACACCTGGAACAAGCTTGTAAATACCTTGAAGATTTTATAACAAATATCACAAATATTTCTCAGGAAACTGTTCATACTACAAGACTTTATGGACTTTCTACTTTTAAGGTATGTAAAAACATGACTGAAAATTTCCATTTTGGGACCTCCCTGGTGATGCAGGGGTTAAAGACACAGTGCTGTCAGGCTGTCACCAGCCACTAGAGCATGGGTTCCATCCCTTGCCAAGGAGCTAACCTACATGGTGCAGCAGACCTCTCCTGTCTTGCCCACTGCTCCCCTCAGCAGTGTATCTCAGTAGATTTACCTGTTCTGCTCCGCACTCTGTCTTTGGTGAATCCTCTCATCCCCCACACCTCTGGTCTACATCCCAGTTCTTATATGCATAAATAAATAAATCTTTTTAAAAAAAAACACAAGTTTTATTATATACATGATTTTATTATTTTCCTGACAATGGAGAATTAGAGATAATCATCGTCAACAATGATTAGATTAGTATAGGTTCCCTTTTGGATTTTATTAAATGCCTTAATAATCTTAATAAAATGTGAAAAGGTTTATTGATTTTCAACAACTATCTTATATTATCCTCATATTTTGAAGGCTTATTAAAGTAGTGCTAAATCACTCCAACTAAATTTTCATCAATGTCTCAGTTCAAGAATCATTTTATTTTTTTTTTAAGATTTATTTATGCATACAAGAACTGGGGTACAGGCCAGAGGTGTGGGAGGTGAGAGGATTCACCAGAGACAGAGTGAGGGACAAAACAGGTGGATTGACTGAAATACACTACTGAGGGGAGCAGGGGGTGAGTAAGGAGAGGTTTTCTGTGCCATGTGGGTAGCCTGGGGATTGAACTTGTTGTGTCTTAACCCATTGTGCCACAAGGGAGGCCCAAGAATCAATTTTATATGTAACATACATACAAGTATGTTTGTATTCAGAAATAAGAATAAAAGACAAATTAGATAAATGAAGATTTGCTTTATATCCTTTATTGGCTCTGATCTAAAGAAAAATATTATTACATGTTTTGATAGCCTACTTTTTTCTGAATGGAAAGATTTCTGTTTGGATGGGATTACTGAAAGAGTAATAAATGTTTGCTTTATACAGAGTGACAGATTATATACTTACATAAATTTGTTTGGTACATTGTTTCATTATTTAGATCCGTATGGAGGAGGCATTGGCACAGTCTAGTAATGTAAATCCCTTTTCATTGAATAGTTTGTTAAACTAATAGAAACCACTTACTTATTCCTTACCTGTAAAATAGACTAGTATAACCTCAGAACCCTTTCTTTCTATTAAGTTTTCTCATTTTCCTGCTCTTGTTATTTTACCTAACTTATCTCCTAAAATTTTAATATGATTTATATCTTAATAATTCATTATAAAAATTACAGTATGACTTGTATTTAGAAATAGCTAATTTGATGTTAGCAATTAACTAGACCTTGAAAATATGAACTCCAGAAACAACCCTGAGTTCCTACTTCTCTCTGCCGGGCACCTAAATCTTGTGCTCCTATGGTGACTACTGTGCTCATAGACACAAATTGGGGTGCTCTCTCATTCAGCAAATTGATAAAGTTCAAAACTCAGCAGAAGCTGGAAAAAATGGCATTCATTTATTTAGGTACTATAGTAAAGTAAGGAAAGGCATATGTGCTAAAGTTAGAATGCTAATGACTGGACATACTCTTTAGTTTTAAAACTTCCCAATTTGGGGACCTCCCCGGTGGCACAGTGGTTGAGTGCTGGATTTCGAAGCTGCCCGCAGCCTCTGCAGCCCCTGCAGCCTCTGCAACCTCTGCAGCGCCGGTTCGATCCCCGGCTGCTCCCCGGCCACCAGAGGAGGATCCCACATGGTGCGCAGACCTCTCCTGCCTCCCACTGCTCCCCTCAGCAGTGTACTTCAGTCTTTCTGCCTGCTCTGCTCCCTGCTCTGGCTCTGGTGAATTCTCTCACCCTCCCATGCTTCTGACTGAACCCAGTGCTTGTATAAATAAATAAATAAATCTTTTTTAAAAAAGGAAAAAAAAAAAAAAAGAAAAAAATAACTTCCCAATTTGAGCCTCCCTGCTGGCACAAGGGAATGAGACACAGCCTATGAGACTATCCGTGGCCACCACAGCACGAGTTCGATCCCAGGCTGGCCAGGAGCCACCCACATGGTGCAACAGACCTTTCCTGACTCGCCTGCTGCTCCCCTCAGCAGTGTACTTCGGTCAGTCTGCCTGTTCTCCTCCTCACTTTGTCTCTGGTGAATCCTCTCACCACCCCACCACACCTCTGGCCTGTACCCCAGTTCTTGTATGCATAAATAAATAAATCTTGAAAAAAAAAGAAAAATTCCCAATATTTTCCCATTATACTGTACACCTGAAATTAATATGATGTTATATAACTGTTATATCTCAATTAAAAAATTACTGCCTTTTAATCTATAAAATTTGAGTAGCAATATATTAACTACATTATAAGATTATTATGAAGATTAAAGGAGATACAATGCCACTTTATTGTCTATCATCTATGCTCTGAGAACTGTTAGTTGCTGATAATACAAAAATATATCCCTACCTTCAAGAAACTTATAGGAGAACAAACTATAAAAAGACATGACAATATGTTAAGGGTCATAATATAGAAGGAAATTCCACAAGTTTTTTTTAACATTTATTTATCCAAGGAGAAACTGATTCGTTGCTTTTCTGTTAGATTTTTCGTAGTCACATCTTTCTCCTTATTTCTTTCTTCTTTATGTCTATGTGTTACTCATACCTGTCAAGAAAGAATCTGGGGTTGTAAGCATGTTTAACTGTTAACATTAACTTTAATGTTTTTCTCTGTACACTGATTAAAACATGTATTGCCTTGACATCTGGAGTATCTACAGATCTTCAAGCAGTTTTTCTTATCATTTAGGGGTCAGAGAACTAAAGAAGCTGTAGTGAGATGCTTTCAGATTAAGGGTCTTGGATCTGTACTTCTCAAAATCTGCCCTTTGGGAGGGAATGTTTAGAAATGATAGCTCTGGTCGTTCTTTTCAGTGGTCCCTTAAATTGTAGCTATTTAGTTGGCACCACAACTGGCACAGCATACCCCTGGGTTGTTTTTCTTGGAAATAAGGAAATCAGGTTTGACCTATACAAATAACAGAGAGCATCCTTATTTTTTGTTTTATTTTCATACAGAACTTAGGGACCACTTTCTGTTTTGATATAAGAATGAGTATTGTTTCAAGGTCTCCGAATAAAGGTCAAGTATTCTTCACTTCTACTGTTGGTGTGTTTTAAAGGGAAGTTGTATTAAGCTGTGATATAAGGAAACAGTTCAACAAGGGAGAATTGTTAAATCAATTTAAAAGTGAATTATTAAAATAAACTCGCCTCCCCAATTTCCATTCATAGTAAATAGTCTGTTAGCTTTTCAGTCAGGTGATTGAAGTACTGTCTTGATTTTAGATATTAGCATGAATTGCTTAACTTCTTAGTCCAGTTCTTTCAGTCCAGTGACCTGCCAAAGAATTACACTGTTTAATTGCTTAATGATTATGAGCATAAGCACTTATATGATCCCTTTACGCATAACTCCATCTGCTTTCTCACCAAAAAGCACACATAGAGAGACAAAAATATTTATTGAATAGAATACATAGTTAGGTCAGCTATATAGATGTAAGTATGGAAAAATAAATAATGCGGATACTATTTTTGCCAAAAACATAAAAAAAACAAAAAACAGTTGTTTAAGCAGAGGAGGATGAATATTAACAGAATTTATAGACTGCCTCAACCCCCATTGATATATAAAAGTGCTCAGCTTTCTGTTTTTCTGTAATTTATCATCAGTAATCAGCTAATTATAGCAAGTGCCTCTTATAAAGGTGGTGGAAAGCAGAAATAGAATGGGGAAGGAAATTGCTGAGGAGTTATTTAAAAGCTATTTATGTCAGATAATTTGCAAACCTGATGACAAAACAGCTTAGATTCCCTAGGTAGCAGGTACTACAAAGCCCCTCACCATTCTTTGTTAACACCTTTGAGGCAAAAAAGCTGTAACTTGCCAAAGTAAAAATGTAGTACCCACCTTTTAAAAAAGAAAAGGTGGTAACTTAGGTAATAAGAATTATTCTGTTTATAATGACCTATATCAATCTCATATAATCAAGAGGCTGTATTTTAAATTATTCTAGACTCTGATTCTAGTTCAAAACCTATGTTGCCTTTTTCTGCTGTGATAGAAGTAGAGTAGCTGGTGGATTTTGGTTTTTATAGAAGAGGCCACTTTGATAAGGAGTAAGAAATGAAATATTTTGTCTGAAGTAAGGCTTTGATGTGTCCCAAAATCATGCCTGTGAACAAAGCAATTATTACTTGGAAGTCTTATTTTTTTAACTGATTGTCAATTTTAGCCTGGGTGGATATAATAGTGACAAATAATGTTTATAGAACAAAAATACATTGTACTGTGCTGGTTTCTTGAAGGTAAGATATGGTTCTAAACTATAAGGATTTTTTGGGCCTCCCCGGTGGCGCAGCGGTTGAGCGCTGGGTTGCAAAGCTGCCCGCTGCCTCTGAGGCGCCGGTTTGATCCCCGGCTGCTCCCCGGCCATCGGAGGAGGGTCCCACATGGCGCGCAGACCTCTCCTGCCGCCCGCTGCTCCCCTCAGCAGTGTGCTTCGGTCCTAAACTATAAGGACTTTTTAATCTAAAATGACAAGTAATTACACACAAGTAACTACCTACAGTATATAATAAAATAAAGTTTGTCTTGTAGACATAATTTGTTTTGTAGAATTTTGATTTTGAATACCTTTAGATAAGATTCATGTTTGGGCCTCCCCTGGTGGCACAGAGGTTGAGCGCTGGGCTGCGAGGCTGCCCACAGCCTCTGCAGTGCCAGTTCATCCCCTGGCTGCCGGCGAGGGTCCCACAAAAAAAAAAAAAAGATTCATATTCTATAATCATCTTCAGACTATACATGGTTGCCCAGCTGCTCCAGGGATGATTCTTTTGGTAGCACAATGGCTGCCTGATGAAAGACCTCACATCTTCATTCCCTACCATGTAATAGAAGAGAGATTATGTCTCTTTACTGGCTGCTATGAAACTCCTGTGGGTAAGAGGACAGTTAACTGATAATTGACTGAAATTCATAGGAATATATCCTTGGAGCTAAATATAAGTTCACCCCTTTCTAGACCAAATAGACCTGTGGAAAGGGGCAGAGTGATTTTCCAATGTATATTTGGGGTACTGTTCCACAAAAGGAAAATGGATATTAGACAATAAATCATAGATATATACTAAGCTGTATAGCTATCAACTGCTTATTATTCCAGACACATGATTGTGGTGTCAAAGGACTATGGTAGCATTCTGTGTAGGTGTATGTTTTTAAAAATTCCTTGTATGGTTGGTTCTGATGTGTACTTATTATCTAGAACCACTGATAATATGGTATCATTTAATTCTTATACATTAAAATAAAAAATTCTCAAATTATGCTAGACACATTTCTGCCTCCAGAGGGCACTGTTTCCCTAAGAAGCAAAGGAAGAATTGCTATATTTAAAACTGAATCTTAAAATTTAATTTAGGAGTTAGTTGATATGTTCTTGACATTCTGGTGAGGTCATATAGATTTAAAATATTTTAGCTGACAGTCTCTAAATTATAAGCATCTCTTAGAAATTTGTTACCAAATAATTCATTGTATTCCAGTGTATAAGCAGGGGGAAAAAATACAATGAATATATTTTTTATTTAAATTTCCTCCTATTTCTTTAAAATGTAGTGAGTTGTTTTGTGCCTGTATGTTTTACAATGCTTATATTTTTCTGAATGATAAAATAAATAGAATGCTTAGTCCATAGCAAAATCCCTTCAGGTGTTGACTTTTAAAACATCCTCCTGCTGTCTGAAATTTTTCTTTCACATACCACAGCCACTTACTCCCTGACTTAAATTTCCTTGTTTACTATTATAACATGTGGAACACATTAATAAACTCTTAAAAATATAAAATGCCTCTCCCTAAAATTTCATTTAACATGTGAAAAATTTACTTTAACCTAGACAGTTAATGGGAAAAGTAGAACCTACTCTGGGTATTACCTAATAAAACTAGTCTAGGGCCTCCCCTGGTAGCTCAGGTGGTTGAGCTCCGTGCTGTGAGGCTCTCCGCAGCCTCTGCAGCACCGATTCCATCCCACATGGCACGGCAGACCTCTCCTGTCGCGCCCGCTGCTCCCCTCAGCAGTGTATTTCATCAGTCTGCCTGTTCTGTTCCCCACTCTGTCTCTGGTGAGTCCTCTCACCCTTCCGCGCATCTGGCTTGTACCCCAGTTCTTGTATAAAATAAATAAATCTTAAAAAAAAGTAGTCTAGGGCCTCCCCGGTGGCGCAGTGGTTGAGCGCTGGGTTGCGAAGCTGCCCGCGGCCTCTGCGGCGCCGGTTCGATCCCCGGCTGCTCCCCGGCCACCGGAGGAGGGTCCCACATGGTGCGCAGACCTCTCCTGCCGCCCGCTGCTCCCCTCAGCAGTGTACTTCGGTCCTTCTGCCTGTTCTGCTCCCTGCTCTGGCTCTGGTGAATTCTCTCACCCTCCCGCGCTTCTGACTGTACCCAGTGCATGTATAAAAACAAACAAACAAACAAACAAACAAACAAACTAAATAAATAAAGCATGCCTCTATAAAAAAAAAAAAAGTAGTCTAATTAGCAAAATTCTAATAGTAACAACAAATTAATACATTTTTGTTTTCTCTTCATTTTAACTTAGTTCCCCCCTCCAGAAAATTAATGGTTTTTGAATCACTTTATACAGAAAGCATCTGATTAAGATGACTTCTTTCGACTATAATGTGAATGGTTTAATCATTTTAATGATTTTTCTTCCTTCAGATAAAAAAAAGTCGTGTTTTTTTTTTCCTCGTGCCTTCAAAATTTGTAAACATTTTGCCTTTCCCTGAACCTCAACTTACGGTTTATATTTTAATTGTCCCATATTGTCTTTAAAATTTGAGGAAAATGTGAAACATCTTTATTTTAATAAAATTCAGTACTTTAAAAAGGAGAATTCAAAAGTATACCATTTTTCTAAAAGCTGGTTTTAAATTAGGATCTTAAAAAACTGGTCATTTTTAAAAATCTGAAATTTCACCAAGTATCTAACTCTATGAATGAAACCTGAAATAGAGGAGGCGGATAATGGAGGAACACTGAACAAAGTACAAAATGTTAAATAAACATTTTTTATGCTGCATTTTGAGAAATTAGCATAAAAATGGTATCAAGTTCCAGTCCTCATGATCTTTTTCTCGATACAGTTCCTAGACATGTGGTTAGTACTAATTTATTAATGTTTATTCACTCCCTGTTTCTTTTATTTGTGGTACTTTTCTTTCCCAGTTACTGCTTCAAAACAGGAGTGAAATTTTTTTTTTTCTTCTTTGCAACCATTGTTCTAGATATTGGGATACATGAATGAACAAAATCAGATACAAACTTCCTGCCTTAATGGAGTTTACAATGTAGTGGGTATTTTATACTTGCTTTTCTCAGAGTACCAAATTTGTAGCAGCTGATAGTGCTATTGTTGTTGAATAGCAACACATTAGTTGAATAGCAACACATTAGTTGCACATTCAACAATGTGCAACACTAATGTGAAGCTTCTCGATGGTAAGAGTTTTCTGAAGAGATTTGCCTTGCATTAGGAATTTTAACAGTTATTAATAGCTTCTATTGCTTTAAGCAACTTTATCTTTAATTGAAAATTTTGCTACTACTATATTTAATACTTCATTAAAATTTTATTAGTTTTCTCTCTTCTTTGTGAATCTGGCTAACAGTTTGTCTGTTTTATCTTCTCAGAGAATCAGCTCATGGTTTCATTCATATTACTAATGTGTTTCGTTTTCATTTATCTCAAAGTATTTTCTGATTTTGATCATGGTTTCTTCTGTGATGCATTGTTTATTGGAATCTGTTGTTTAATTTCCACATATTTATGAATTTTCCAGTAGTCTTTCTGTTATTAATTTCAACTTTCATTTCATTGTGGTCAGAGAACATACTTTGAACGGTTTTAGTCCTTTTAAATCTTGTTTTATGGCCTAACATATGCTCTGTTCTGGAGAATATCCCATGGTCACTTGAGAGTAATGCGTCATCTGCTGTTGTTGAACAGTGGTTTTCCACAGATGTATGTTACATATAGCTGGTTTATATTGTTGATCAAGTTGTCGTCTTCTGGTAACTCTGGAATCAGCTTCTCCTGGTTGGTGGTTTGTTTAATTACTTTTCTCAGTTAATTCTGTAAACTTTGGGGGCCTCCCCTGGTGGTGCAGCAGTTGAGCGTTGGGCTGCAAGGCTGCCCGCAGCCTCTGCAGCGCCGGTTCATTCCCCGGCCGCCAAAGAGGGTCCCACAAAAAAAAAAAAAAAAAAACTCCACACAGCTCCATAGTGGTTGGACCAGTTTGCACTCCCACCAACAATGCAGAAGAGTTCCTTTTTCTCCACATCCTCGCCAACATTTGTTGTTGCTAGTTTTTTTAATATGTGCCATTCTCACTGGTGTAAGATGGTATCTCATGGTAGTTTTGACCTACTAAACATAGAGCTTCCATATGATCCAGCAATTCCACTCCTAGGTATTTACCCAAAGGACACAGAAACATGAATTCCAAAGACCACCTGCACCCCTATGTTTATAGCAGCACTATTTACAATAGCTTTGGAAACAACCCAAATGCCCAAAAATAGATGACTGGATCAAGAAGATGTGGTACATATATACCATGGAATATTACTCAGCATTCAAAAAAGATAAACACATGCAATTTGCAGCAAGATGGATGGAGCTGGAAGGGATCATGCTCAGAGAAATAAGCCAGAAAGAAAAAGAAAAATACCGGATGGTCTCACTCATAGCAGGAATCTAGAAAACTTAAATAAGGGACCAGGAAAATGAATAACTATAAGAAAGTGAAAATCAAAATCAACAAAAAACTATGAACCAGAGACACCCTATGGGGTGTGGGGGGCAGGAGGGGAGGGATTGGGGTCAAAATAAGGGGGTTGCAATTGTATGGGGAATATAAAAATAGAATTTATTTTTAAAAAAAAACATAATCACTGAATAAATTGTGATAAACAGCATCAATAGACCAACAGTTTTGCTGATTACTCACTAAGTTAGTCACAATCAGTTGTATCAATGAAGAAAAAAAAAATTCTGTAAACTTTCTTTTGTTATGTGTAGTACTGAAGTGTCTGCATGTTTAGTTTAGTGGCCAGTTAATGATTGGAAACAGAATTCCTTAAAAAACCTGAAACCAAACGGGTCTCCACTGTTTTCTGAGGGATTATGTGTGTATTAATTGGGGCATGCCTTCAAGCATTTGAAAGCTGCTTTCGCCTTTACTTCTTACTTGCTGCACAAACCTTCAAGGTCAGCCATGTAGGAGGATATAGAGTCTTCTCAGACCTTTCCTGACCATGTGTACAGCCCTATACACTTCCAGAAATATGTCAGTTTTTCAAATCTCATTTCACAGATTTCCTTTCAAGATTTTTGGTTAGCCTAACATCTGTTATCACTGCTATCTAGCATCTTGGTCATCGGCACTGCTAAACAGTTGCCTCTAATAGTTTTCAATAAATGACTCCACGGAAAAGGCTTCTTGCACTGGACAAGTCCCAATTTAGTCAAATAAAGACATCCTGCAAGTTCTTCCAGGGTCACCAGAAAGACCGGAAAATGAAAATTGTCTGGGAATATAGTTTTGAAGGTGCGCCAACTGATCCTTTGATGGCTGACGCATCGCTGGCTTTTACTATAGCTGTGGGATGATGATTTTTTTTTTTTAAGAGGCATGTTTATTTATTTATTTATTTGTTTGTTTGTTTTGTTTATACATGCACTGGGTACAGTCAGAAGCGCGGGAGGGTGAGAGAATTCACCAGAGCCAGAGCGGGGAGCAGAGCAGGCAGAAGAACCGAAGTACACTGCTGAGGGGAGCAGCGGGCAGCAGGAGAGGTCTGCGCGCCATGTGGGACCCTCCTCTGGTGGCCGGGGAGCAGCCGGGGATCGAACCGGCACCGCAGAGGCCGCGGGCAGCTTCGCAACCCAGCTCTCAACCGCTGCGCCACCGGGGAGGCCCAGTGGGATGATGATTTTTAAGGGTACTGCAGATCTTGAGCTGGGGTGAGAAGATAGAAATAGGGCACATTAAAATCCATACAGTTGGAGTAAGATCTCCCATTAAAAAAAGTTAATAGGGAGGAAAAGCGGCAGGTCCCAGTGAGAACTGGGACACGGAAGATAAACGGACGACTCCAGCAAACTGCCCAAAGAAGAAAGTTGCCATAAAAGAGGACGAGAAGGGAGGGAAGCGCAGAACCCTGCTCCCCTCCCCCGCCCACAGAGGCGGCACTCTCCGACCGGCAGAGAGGAGGAAAACAACAAACCAAAACGGCCAACAAGAAAAACGGACGCAGCAAGTGGGACTGTGAGTGGAAAGGAACTATTTCAGCCACCACACCCCGTGAACGGGAGCTGAGGCGAACCCTGCAGGATCCGCCGCGGAGGTGAGCTCCAGGCGCCATTAAAGAGAGCCCCGCCCCCCAGGAGGAGACCAGCACCAGCACACAGCCCCGGCCGCCCAGTAAGCTTGCGCTAAAGCGGCGCTCGGATTGCAGCTGCCCAGGTCCCCGCGCCTGCGACCTAGGCTTGCAGGGAGACAGCGGAGGCCCTCCCTGAGTGAGCAGGAACAAGGCGCCCAGGCAGGGAAGCGGGATTCAAAAGGCGCCATTCCCGCGCCACTGATCTGGGCTACAGACCACGTCCTGGAACTGAGGGCTTTGGAACTGAGACCCGGATGGAGGCCCTCCCTGAGTGAGCAGGAACAAGGCGCCCAGGCAGGGGAGCGGGATTCAAAAGGCGCCATTCCCGCGCCACTGATCTGGGCTACAGCCCGCGTCCTGGAACTGAGGGCTTTGGAACTGAGACCCGGGGCACGAAATTAGGGGCGTGGGTTCCCCACGACGGTGGGGCACAAGGCAGACACAGCACCCCAAAGCCGTTGAGGTGTACCCTACCATCCCCGCTCTACTCCCTGTCCCACGGGGTGGAAAATCAGCTCCCCAAGGGCTCTAGGAGAGATCTCTGGCGCCACCTAGCGACTTGAAGCCAGCAGAGGCTCCTGAAGGAGCTAGTGGCCAGCTGGGGAGTTAGCCCACACCGGGCCCCTTCCGAACAGGTAGTCTGAGCCCACAGGGAGAGCGAGCACCCACAGCCGGGGCAGACCAGGCGCGCAGAAGAGTGTGCCTGAGACCAGACGCGCAGGGAGTGTGTCCCACATCACCATTTTAGAACAGGGACATTTCTTCAGTAAAGACTACCTGCAGAAGGCTTCCTCAGGAGCCAGAGGTGAGCGGGGGAAGTTCGCCCACGCCAGATCCCCTCTGCAGTCCAAGCTCAGAGGGGAGCAGGAACCCACCGCCGGGGCAGACCAGGCGCACAGGGGAGTGTGTCCACACATCGGCATTTTAGAACAGGGACCTTTCTCCAGTAAAGGCTGCTTGAAACTGACAGATGACTCCTGGAAGAACCAGAGGGGAACAGAGAAGCCCACCCAAGATGCCGGCCAGTCCCAACAACACAGTGTCCCAACGCATACGGCAAATTAGAAAACAGACAGTAGGGAGGAGAAGAACCACACGCAACCTAGCAACTCTCCAGAGAAAAAGCACACCACAAAAAGAAAGCCAGCCCCCAGATTGCAACGACAATAACTTGGAAGAATTTCTGAGCCTTCCAGTAAGAGAATTTAAAATTGCCGTGATTAAAAAACTGACAGAAGTCATAAAGGAAAACAATGATAAGGGAAAAATAATCAATGATCAGAAGAATGCAATTGAGTCCCTAGAGAGGGAAAACAATGGTCAGAAGAAAGAAATTGAGTCCCTAAAGAGGGAAGTAAAAGAAATGCAGGAGATCAAAGAATTAATGGAAGAACTAAAGAATTCTGGGAAAAGCAATGAAAGCAGAATAGATGAAATGGAAGAACGAATAAGTAATCTTGAAGACAAAGAAATAAAAAGAACCAAAACAGAAAAGGAAAGAGAAGTACGAAGGAAAAAGAACGAAGAAAGACTTCGGGAACTATCTGACTCCATGAGGAAAGGAAATATAAGAGTTATAGGAATACCAGAAGGAGAGGAGAGAGATGTAGGAACAGAGAAAATATTCAAAGAGATAATTGAAGAGAACTTCCCAAATGTGAAGAAGGAGCTGAAAATTGATATACAAGAAGCAAGAAGAACACCAAACTTCCACGACGAAAGGAAAAATACAGCAAGACACATAATAGTAAAGCTCCCAAGAATCCAGGACAAGGAAAAAATAATGAAGCTGGCAAGAGGGAAGAAACAGATAACATTCAAAGGAAAACCAATCAGGCTGACATCAGACTTTTCCGAAGAAACACTACGGGCAAGGAGAGAGTGGAGGGACATAGTCAACAGACTCCAAGAAAACAGATGCCAACCAAGAATACTCTATCCCGCAAAGCTCTCCTTCCTCTTTGAAGAAAGAATATGGACCTTCCCAGACAAACAGAAACTCCGGAATTTCATTGCAACTAAACCCCCACTCCAAAAAATACTACAAGGAGTCCTAAAGCCAGAACCTCAGAGCGACGAATAACAATGAAAGAAGGCAAAAAAAAAAAAAGTTATTAAAAGAATAAATAAATAAAATCAAAGGAAAGACAAACACAATGGCAAATACAGATGTTAACATATCAATATTAACTCTAAATGTAAATGGACTAAACTCTTCAATAAAAAGACACAGAGTTGCAGCCTGGATTAAGAAACAAAACCCAACCTTTTGCTGTCTCCAGGAAACACATTTAGCTACAAAAGATAAAAATAGGCTCAAAGTTAAAGGATGGAAAACAATCCTACAAGCAAATGGACCAAAAAAGAAAGCAGGAACAGCTATGCTTATATCAGATAAAACAGATTTCAAACTCAAAAAGATAAAAAGAGACCCCAATGGTCACTACATTATGATCAAGGGGACAATACTTCAAGAAGAAATAACACTCATTAACATATACTCACCAAACGAAGGAGCACCAAAATATATCAGACAACTGTTGTCCTCTCTGAAAACAGACATTGGAGAAAACACATACGTAGTGGGAGACTTCAACACACCACTATCAACAATGGATAGATCAACAAGACAAAAAATAAGTAAAGAAACCAAAGCTCTAAATAAAGACCTAGAGCAATTGGGCTTAACAGACATCTATAGAACACTAAACCCCAAAAAAACGGAGTACACATTTTTCTCAAGCGCACACGGATCATTCTCCAGGATCGATCACATACTGGGGCACAAAACAAACATCAACAGATACACCAAGATTGAAATCATATCAACCATCTTTTCTGACCATGAAGGCATCAAACTAGAAATAAACCATAAAAAGAAGGCAAGGAACTTTCCTACCTCATGGAGATTAAAAACCACACTACTGGAAGACCATTGGACTAATGAGGAGATCAAAGAAGAAATTAAAAAATTTTTTGAATTGAACGACAAGGAGGACACCAATATCCTAAATGTATGGGATGCAGCAAAAGCAGTAATAAGAGGAAAATATATAGCAATAGAAGCTCACATCAACAAACAAGAAAGAACGCAAAGAAACAACCTAATCTCGAAGCTCAAAGATCTAGAAAAAGAACAACAAAAAAACCCCAAAACCAGTAGAAGAAAAGAAATAATAAAAACCAAAGCAGAAATAAATGAAATTGAAACTAAAAAAACAATCCAAAAGATCAATGAAACCAAGAGCTGGTTCTTTGAAAAAATCAATAAAATAGACAAACCCCTAGCCAGGCTCACAAAGGAAAAAAGGGAGAAAGCACAAATAAACAGGATCATCAATGAAAGAGGAGAAATCACAACGGACACAGCAGAAATCAAAAGAATAATCAGTAACTACTATGAACAGTTATATGGAAACAAGTTTAACAATCTAGAGGAGATGGACAAATTCCTACAACTCTACAATCACCCAAAGCTAGATAAAGAAGAAATAGAACACCTAAACAGACCAATTACAATTAGCGAAATTGAAATGGTAATCAAAAACCTCCCCAAAAACAAAAGCCCAGGACCTGATGGATTTACAAATGAATTCTACCAAACATTCAGAGACGAATTAGTGCCTGTCCTTCACAAACTCTTCCAAAAAATTGAGAAGGAAGGGACAATACCAAACACGTTTTATGAAGCCAACATTACACTAATACCAAAACCAAACAAGGACAACACAAAAAAGGAAAACTACAGGCCAATCTCCCTAATGAACACTGATGCAAAAATCCTCAATAAAATTTTAGCTATCAGAATCCAACAATGTATCCATAAGATAATTCACCACGACCAAGTTGGATTCATTCCAGGGGCACAAGGATGGTTTAACATCCGAAAATCAATCAACGTTTCCAACACATCAACAAAAAGAAATATAAAAACCATATGATAATATCAATAGATGCTGAGAAAGCTTTCGACAAAGTGCAACACCCATTCATGATAAAAGCCCTTGAAATTCTGGGGATACAAGGAACATACCTCAACATCATAAAGGCCATCTATGACAAGCCAACAGCCAGTATCATTCTCAATGGTGAAAAGCTGAAAGCAATTCCATTAAGATCTGGAACAAGACAAGGATGTCCACTCTCACCATTGCTTTTCAATATAATATTGGAAGTCCTAGCCAGGGCAATAAAACAAGAGAAAGACATCCAAGGAATCCAAATAGGAAAAGAAGAAGTCAAACTATCACTATTTGCAGACGATATGATATTATACATAGAGAACCCCAAAAACTCCACAGAAAAGCTAATTCAACTCATCAGTCAGTTCAGTAAAGTGGCAGGATACAAAATCAACACGCAAAAGTCAGTAGCCTTCCTATACACAAACAATAAATCTGAAGAAGAAGAAATCAAAAAGACCATCCCTTTTGTTATTGAAACAAAAAAAATCAAATATTTGGGAATAAATCTAACAAAAGAGGTAAAGGACCTATACAAAGAAAACTATAAAACACTGTTAAAAGAAATAGAAGAAGACACAAAGAAATGGAGAGACATCCCCTGCTCATGGATTGGAAGAATAAACATTATTAAAATGGCCATCCTTCCAAAAGCAATATACAGATTCAATGCTATTCCAATCAAAATTTCAATGTCATTCTTCAAAGAAATAGAACAATTATTGATGAAATTCATATGGAATCACCAAAACCCCGAATAGCCAAAGCTCTCCTGAAAAAAAAAGAAGGGAATGGAGGCATCAGACTCCCAGACTTCAAACTATACTACAAAGCCATAATCATCAAAACTGCATGGTATTGGAACAAGAACAGACATACAGACCAATGGAATCGAATAGAAAATCCAGAAATAAACCCACAGATTTATGGTCAACTAATCTTTGACAAAGGAGCAAAGAATATGCATTGGAGCAAAGAAAGTTTGTTCAATAAATGGTGCTGGGAAAACTGGGTCGCTACATGCAAAAGAATGAAGCTTGACCACTACCTCACACCATACACAAAAATCAACTCAAAATGGATTAAAGAACTAGACATAAGACCTGAAACCATAAAATATATAGAAGGAAATATAGGCGAAACACTACGTGATTTGCACATCAAAGACATCTTTACAGACACATCACCCAAAGCAGTGATAGTGAAGGCAAAGATATACAGCTGGGACTACATCAAATTAAAGAGCTTTTGCACAGCAAAAGAGACAATAACAAAAACAAAGAGAAACCCCACCAACTGGGAGAACATTTTTGCACCCAACACTAATGATAAAGGACTGATCACAAAAATCTGCAAAGAGCTGATGAGACTCAACAACAACAAAGAAAATAATCCAGTCAAAAAATGGGCAGAAGAGCTTAAAAGAAACTTCTCTGAAGAGGAAATGCAAATGGCCAACAGGCATATGAAAAAATGTTCAACATCACTTGTAATCAGGGAAATGCAAATCAAAACTACCATGAGATACCATCTTACACCAGTGAGAATGGCACATATTAAAAAAACTAGCAACAACAAATGTTGGCCAGGGTGTGGAGAAAAAGGAACTCTTCTGCACTGTTGGTGGGAGTGCAAACTGGTCCAACCACTGTGGAAAGCTGTGTGGAGATTTCTGGACCTACTAAACATAGAGCTTCCATATGATCCAGCAATTCCACTCCTAGGTATTTACCCAAAGGACACAGAAACATCAATTCCAAAGAACACCTGCACCCCTATGTTTATAGCAGCACTGTTTACAATAGCTAAGCTTTGGAAACAACCCAAATGCCCAAAAATAGATGACTGGATCAAGAAGATGTGGTACATATATACCATGGAATATTACTCAGCATTCAAAAAAGATAAACACATGCAATTTGCTGCAACATGGATGGCGCTGGAAGGGATCATGCTCAGCGAAATAAGCCAAAAAGAAAAAGAAAAATACCGGATGGTCTCACTCATAGCAGGAATCTAGAAAACTTAAATAAGGGACCAGGAAAATGAATAACTATAAGAAAGTGAAAATCAAAATCAACAAAAAACTATGAACCAGAGACACTTTTAGGGGGGCGGGGGCGGGAGGGGAGGGATTGGGGTCAGAATGGGGGGCTGCAATTGTATGGGGAATATAACAATAAAATTTATAAAAAAAAAAATCCATACAGTTGATTTTTTTTTTTTTAAACAAGGTTTTGTTCTTTTTCTTGAATAAAGTCGCCTGGATTGTTGTAAGTTTTTAGTTAATTTCTAGAGTGCTGGAAAAGTAAATTTTGATTTTTGCAGGCTATCTTGTTGCTTTTGTGAAGGAAAAAATGTTTGGAGATTCTTATTCTATTTTTGCTCCTCTCATTTCTTCTCATCATTTCGTTTTCCTCTATCTCTCTATCTCTTTATGTCTTCGGCCAAAAACTCCAACAACTATTCCATTTCTTCTGTGATAGGCCAGCCTGATTTCCCTTGGTGAGTTAAATGAGGTTGGTCTTCTGCATTCTTGACAACTTCTATTTTTCCCTTTCTATTTCTTCTATAGGTTTTCTAGGAATGTGAGAACAATTCAGAATTAATAATACATATGTTATAATACCACATAAAGACAAAAAAAGATGATAGACTGAGGGAAAAAAGTGTTATCCAGTCAAACTCAAGTAAATAGGGTACTGCTAAGCCAAAAATCCAGCAGCTTTCTTGGACTTCGAATAAGTGATTAAAATATTAAACTAAAGAGAAATATACAGCAACATTTAAAATTTTAGTAAAACTTGTTTTTTTTTTGTCCCCTGCCAGGATGCTCGACATGCAGCAGAAGGAGAAATATATACCAAACTTAACCAAAAAATTGATGAATTTGTTCAGCTTGCTGATTATGATTGGACAATGTCTGAGCCAGATGGAAGAGCTAGTGGTTATTTAATGGATCTTATTAATTTTTTGAGAAGCATCTTTCAAGTATTTACTCATTTGCCTGTAAGTATAAACAATTTCAAAAAATTGTGTCAAAATTTTGCTTATTAAAGAGTATTTTAGAATTTAATTTTATATGTGGTTTGCTTGTTTAAAGCAATTCCCTCACTTGAGTATTTCCTTTTGCATTATTGTAAATCAGTTTGTAAAGAATCCAAACATAGCCACTTGCTTGAAGGTTTATTTTACTTTTTAATCAGAATAACAATTCTCTTCACATCGAAACTAAAACAAAACCCTGATATTGACAAAGTAGGTTTAAATAGAAATAAATCCTAAAAGGAGTAGTTTTCATAAAATTGAATATAATCAATTGCTTTTCCAATAAGAAAAGATGAAGACATTATTGGATATTTGTAGACCACATTGAAAACAAAGCAGGATCATTGTTCTATCCTGATACAGAACTATAGTACATTTGAATAATCTGTTGATGAAACATTAATTAAAAAATATATAGGAAAGTTTGGAGGCTAGTAGGTTGAAACATTGGATTCTTCAGATGAGGAACCAAAAAGATTATGGTGGTATGATCATGCTCTCATTAGGTATATTGAGAACTGAGAGAACTACTGTTACAGCATGAATGTCATAGTTTTTATGCAAATAAAATAGGACGGCATTTTGCTTGTCTTTTTTAAATCTCATGATAAAATATAACTGAACACAAAAATACAGTTTAATCTGATGCCTACCCAACTGCTTCTAATTGTCTCCCTTGTTTAAAATGAAAAGAAGAAAAAAGGTTATTTTCATCAGCTTTATTCTTTCTCCAAATTGTTGATTAGAACAGTTGAAGGAAAGTGTGTCTAAAAAATAGAAGAATTTCTGAAAAGAGATTGTCATAGTGAATCTGTTCCAGAGGACTCTTAGAAGTTTACACAGGGATATTATATTCCTAACTTCCTTTCTTGAGTTGAAAAGGGTACCTCAAGATGTATTTAATTTTGGTTTCAACTCATTTCTTTAGTATGCATTAAATGACTCTTTAATTTGAATTCTCTTTGTCAGTATAAATCTTCATTCTTAAGCCCAAAGCACTCTTCAGGCATAAGCATGGGCATGCATGCACTATCCACAGATAGACATTGTGTCTTTACATTGCACTGTCTGCTCCACCAGTTGGCTTGAGGTGAATGGTAGGAATATTGTGCATAAATGGCATAGAATTAAGAGAGGTTATAAGCTAGAAGTGTTTGGGGTAAATGTCTCACCTTAGAAAGCTCACATCTAGAGAGAAATCGGGCTTTCTAAAGGACATACTCTGCTGACATTGAAACAGACTCCTGGCCTAACTAGAACACTTGTTTGATCTGTTAGAATATTTTGGATCTTTATGTCATATGACATAAATTTTTCTATAAAGGAAATAAATTATTATATAGTATAGACCAACAAATTCAATATCAAAATACAAAAGAGAAAATTATCCTAACAGTATAATTTACTCAAGGGATGAACTAAAAGTGTAATTCCCAAGCAAAATAATTAAATTACTTACTATGGTAAATTTTAGGAAAACTTGATAATTATATTGCAACATAATATATAAATATATAAATTATTCTCAAAAATTCTGAAATTTGTATGAACTATTCAACTAAACTTAAGCAAAGAACTGAAGCAATATTGTTAAATGTATTATTTTCAAATGGTGCAAGTATTGAACAGTAGTGCAAATAATTGGACATAGAAGTAGATTGTGTAGGATAAAGGTGACTCATCTCCAACCTTAAAAAGTACCTCACTTTTAGTTTAAAAGCTCCCCTTTTAGTTTCATTGTACATTTAGTTTATATCAGTTCCTACCATTGCTGTAAGAGAACATTTTCTTGATTGAAGATTAGCATGACAAGTAGTTGCTGAACATACTGCTCAGTAAAAATTTCATTGGTTCCAGAAAAGTTATGATTCACTCAGTAGAATTTTTTTTCTGCTCTTAGGATATGAGAATAGAATTTAGTACATAGTAATACATTTGATAGAGAGCAAGAAAAGAACTTTGTTGTTTTCACTTTTCTACTATATTGTGGTAGTAATGTCCGTTTTAAATAACTCTTTTTTATCTGGGGTTGGATGAGTGAGAGGTTTGATATATTATTTATCTCACCTATTTCTCCTAAGAGCCAACCAGTACAAGCCTACATGGGAGATGAAAAAGTAAAGAGCTTCCTTGCTGACATGTTGAATTACCTGTTCATCTGTAGTTCCCTGTGCAGACAAGTCAGACTTTCTATTGGCCATAGGAATTAACAGCATTCTAACGTCAATATTCATAATAATGAAACAGGTGTTTTACCACTATCCAAAATGTTAAGCTACTCTGCCTAAAATATTATCGACCTCAAGGAAACTTGTCTGTTAGGACTCAGACTTAAGCCCAGTTATCTTTTATTCCCTTTGTGGACCAGAGTACTGAAGTGAGGAGCGCACAGGATGTGCTCTCTAGGGTTATGTTTGAATCTTGATTTACTGGCTATGAGACCTGGCAAGTTCCTTAACCTTTCTAAGCCTTTACTTTCTGCAAAATGGGCATTGACCATTTTTTCCTATAGAACAGTAGGATGAATTCATAGGATGAATTAAAATAGTATGTAAAAAGGTGTCTGGCAGGTGGTTGGCATAATGTAGGTGCTATTACTAAATGTTAATTTTTGGCTTTTCTGCGCCATCTTCTTCTGTTACAGTTTTAATTCCTTTAAAGGCCTAAATGTTAGTTTCATTTTCATGTCCTTGTTTTTTTGTTGTTGTATCTGTATAGGCCTACATTTTAAACTTGATAGTATTTAGCTTTGAATTGTATACTTTTGTATTATACAGCCATTTAAAATTTTTCTTTATAAATTGTGAAAGATTCTCATTATTTGAAATATTTTAACTTGAACATAGTGCTGAAAGTGGCTAGGGGGCAGATGCTAGTTAAGGCCAGTGAAATCTGATTAGCTTATGAAGTAAATATGATTTTATTCCAAAATTAATACTATTGGGATCTGCAGTATTATTATTTCAAATGTGTAAGTGACCCTTTTTGTTTCTAATAATTTTTATCCTCATGATTAGAAAACACAGCTATGTACAGATGAAAAATAAAATTCCCCATTAGCTTGTCAAAGGAAGACCACTTTGGCATGTATTCAAGTCATATTTTTCTATGCATTCATCACTCTTATTTTAAGCCCAATTATAAGCAATATTTGTTTTTTTAATAAGATTTTATATCAGCTAGAAAACTTAAAACCAGAACTATTTTTAAAAGCATTAAACATTCATTTACCATTTACATGTCCATAAGTAGAAGATGCTGAATAGCTTGAACATGTTCTTTAGTTATTCTTCCTGACTGCCACATGCAACTTAGAAGCATTTTACTGTGAACATACCATCTAAAGACTTAGCCCAAGTTTGCTTCTGGAAAGAAGTTTCCTTCCTTTATAAATGCTAATTCATATGTTTGTTTCAATAAAAATATTTTATTGACGTAGAATAACTAAGGGGTATATATATATATATATATTTAAGTGAGTTTTTAATTTCTTCATGTTCATTCAAAAAAGGCACCCAACTTATTCAAATGTTTATACAAGCAAATGGTTATCTTTTATAGTGTAAGTAAACGAAAGATCTTAGATGATCTGTTTGCTCATATTCCTTTCTAGGAACTTTTCATTCTTTTTTAGCTATAATCTTCTGTGTTATATTTGCTGTTACTCTATAGGTGTTAAATAAAAACCAATCTGGCTGCTTAGTGAACTTTAAATATCAAAACTATTTTCTTGCCAGAAAGATGTTTTCCTTTGCCTTTCAGATATACTTAATTTTTGATTTTCTGCACTAAACAGAAGTGGTGTGATAAAAATTAAATTTTTTTCAACCTTTCTAATAGATACATAGTATTACCTCATTATGGTTTTAATTTTGATTTTCCCAAAGTCTAATAATATTGACCATCTTTTCATGTGCTTACTTCACACCTGTGAATCGTAAGTGAAATATCTGTTGATCATAATTGGATTTTTTTCTTGCTGAATTTTGCGAAGTTTTTATATATTATTAGTTATCTGTCATATGTTTTCAAACGTTTCCCCCCCTCACCCCCCCAGTCTGTAGCTTGTCTTTGGTCTTTTCATCACTCTTAACAGGGCATTTAACAGAGCAAAAAAAAATTTTTTTGAAATAAATTTTAATTATTATTTTAATTTTGTGGTTACATTTTTAGTCCTCCATAAGTTCACAGAACAGAATTTTCAAGATGTTTTCTGTTTCTTGAATTAATCACTGCTATCCTTGAATAGGTTTTTTACTTCTTTATTTTGTTCATTCTCTTTTAACAAAGAAAGCCTGGAGAGACAAAGATGAGTTCTCTGTATACTGTCAATACCATATATTTTGCTGTACTTTTCCCTCTAGGTAGAAATCTAACTGGGAATTTCTTATATAATTTTTGGGACATTTTTCTGGATTCTTCATGTTAGAGTGTGGAGGTTTGGAGTTAGTCTTGAGATTATGGTCTTTTCTCTTCAGAGCTGATTTCACATGCAATCACATGGGCGAGTTTAGAATGGTCCTGTGTGTGATTTGTTGCTCTGCTGTCATTTTGATATTCTTATTATATGAGCAAGGGTGCCATTTTCATTTTGTACTGAGCTCCATAAATTATGTAGCTTTTCCTGCCTCTTTTTCCACAATCTCCACACCACGCTGGACTGAGGAGGGGTTTTACTTCCCGTCCTCTCTTCCTCTTTCTACCTACACCAGAACCTTCAGCTCTCAAAAAGTTCTTTACCTGTGTGCTCTACAGGCAGGGAGTCACTGGTACAGTTGTTTCAGAAATCTTCAGTTATTTCTCCTCCCACTTCACATTTCTATTTTCTTGTGCTTACCAACTATGACCTCTAAAGCACAGCTGCCTCCTAGTTCCACTGTAGTTCCTGGTACCATGTAGTGGCTTCCCTTCTCTCTTTCATCTGCTTTCTTTCTTCCAGAAAGCATCCCTGGATGATTCTTCCTCATACACTTTTCATTTTCTCGGTTAAATATTCTATTTCTTTTTGAAATTCTGTGCTTTTTGTTTCACTTTTATCAGGATGGATGGGGAGCAAACATTAGTTTAGTCTCACATCTTGATTCTGAATAACCTGTTTCCTTCTCTTGGAAATAAAATAAATGGATTAGATTATGTCTATGTTCCTTCTAGATGATGTTATGTTTCTAAGCATCACTATTTCAGATGTGAAATTCATGTTTGTGGGTAAATCTCTTTTTCTTAAAAAAAAAGCAGTGCTAAAATATTATGAAGTTTATTGCTGCCATGTGAAAAGTGAGATCTTTTAGAAAATTAAGCAATTATTTTAAAGCAATAAACCATTCTACATATTTTAGTATAGAGTTTCAGCATTGATTAATATGTCTTAAAATTAAGACCAGTGATCTGGTTTTTACTTTGACTTGTAAAATAATTTAATCTGCCATTTTTCCTTCAGTCATTTATTTTAAGCTTTATTAGCAGATTATATGGAAGCATAATGGCTTTTCCTTTCTAAATATCTTCAGAAACATATTCAGTACAGTTTTCTATTTGTGATGAAGTAGATCTTAAACATTAAAATCAGTGTGGGAAGATACACACATTCCAATGCTTACCTCTAGATCTAACTCAACTAAAATTTCCAGAGCTTAGAAAAAGCTTAGAGCGGTTTTTTGTTTGCTTAAAATTTGAGAATAACTACTGTATAACAAAGAATCCCATTAAAACCTGATATTTTCTAAATTTGCTTGTGGAGCATATTTTTAGCAACTGCTATAGCTCTCTATATTTTAATGCTGACTAGATAACTTCATTAAATAGAAAAAAGTTTAGAAAATGACTTACTTGATTAGTGGGATTGAAAACTCACATATCTTCAAAATGAATCTTCAGAATAAAATGACAGTCACATTGATGTGACAGTGCCTTTGAACTACCTTACAGAGCCAAATTGCTTGTTTTGTGATGCGTTTTATTTTGCTACTTTAAGCACTGCTTCCTCTGTTATTGGATACATTTTCCTCTTTAATTTGATTGCCTTGCTGACTTCCTTCCCAGACTAACAGCAATGATCACGCAGCCATGTCGGTAAGTAGATACAAGCTAAAGCTAGCATGTGAATTAGAATATAATGACCTCCTACAGGCTTATTTTTCTCTGCTTATATATAGTAAATTCTAATTATTTTGGCAATTGTTCTGATATATTTGTAGTTTTGTGAAAACCTAAATTTGAAGGAAATGTTAGTTGTTTTGGTTGAGCCAGTCAAGATTCGCTGGGACTTCATTCTGAAAGTTAATGTTGTGGTACATCTGTGGGGAGCGCAGTGCTTTGGGGAAACTCTCAGTGGTCACCTTATGCATGACAAGGCACACTTTGCAAATATTTTCTTCATCTTCAAAATGAAGTCCATTAAGATCATATATCCAGTAGATTCTTGTGAGGGTTAAATGGAGAGAACCAACATAAAACATTTCAAAAAGTACCTGGATATAATAAAAACTCAAAAAATATTAGTTGTTATTTCTTGCTTCTAAGACTGGTTTTCCTAAATGCCTTTTCTTTATAACTCTTATCCCAAACTCCACTTGTAGAGATCTGACCCAGAGCGTAAAGCAAGGTGATTCAGGACATAGTGCTAATGATTAGCGGGGTAGATACAAGCCCAGGGTTGCTCTCCTAAATTGCCTTAGCTTTTACTTTTTTTAATGTCTTCATCGTATTTTGCCCTTTAATGTATTTGTTCATCCTTTCAACTTTCAATTGTGAACTCTTGAAAGCCAGAATAGGAATTCATATATATTTTTTGTATGTATAGATTTTGAAAATCCTTATCTTAAAAAACAATCTCATTTGACATTTGAAATTAATGTTCCTAACCTATGTCTTCTCCTTTCTGTTCTTGTTCTTATTGTTGAGGGTCAAGTTTGATATTTATAATTGTCTTTTAATTGTCCTTTGCAAACAGTCTCACCTTAATTGTATTCCATTCTACATACCAGTGCGGGATTATCCTTTCTAAAGTACAGTCTAATCTTATTTCCCCATTGGGAAACCTTAGAGTGTCTTGCTTATCTACTGAATTGAGTAAACATTTCACAGGCTAACAAAACATCATTTCAGCCTCTTTCCAGATGCATTTCTGACCCTTACTCAACATGGGCATCAAGGTGGCTTATTCATTGTGTCCAGTATCTAGCTTTGATTTTCCTTTCTTAAATCATTTTTAAAAATTAAGATGATGTTGGTTTACAACACTGTATATGATTCTGAAATATTGGATCCCACACCTTCAGGTATTTTACCACATCACACCTACCTACCATGGCTTCACTTATAGCTGTAAAAATCCAGATCCCTTGCAAAAGCCATCTTTTAATTTTTGAACAGTGTTTGATATTTCCCCTCAGGTATAGCCCCTGAAGTTCTGCCACCACAACACCCGTGATCCATCACCACAGCCCCTTGTGCTCTTCCCTCCCCTGTTTTGACCCCTCTCCCTCTCCACACAAAAGCTATCTTTAATATTACCTCTTTCATGGAGCTTTTGCTAGTTGTACTTAACCATATTTAAATACTCTGTCCTTTTGTGGTACTCTTTATATATTGTCTTGGACTATACTTGCTTGTAGATTTGCTTTCTTTCCACCATTAAAATTTAATGCCTTTCTGTTAGGAACCATTGTCTGCTCGCCATTGTATCTTCTGTAGTGTCCCTCATAAAGTGTATTACACAGCATGGGTACTTTTTTTTTTTTTTGGTTTGTTTTTAAAAGATTTATTTATTTTATTTATACAAGCACTGGGTACAGTCAGAAGTGCGGGAGAGTGAGAGGATCACCAGAGCCAGAGCGGGGAACAGAACAGACAGACTGACGAAATATACTGCTGAGGGGAGCAGTGGGCACGGCAGGAGAGGTCTGTCTCACCATGTGGGACCCTCGCCCAGGGCCGGGCATCGAACCGGCGCTGCAGAGGCTGCGGGCATCTTCACAGCCCAGTGCTCAACTGCTGCACAACCAGGGGAGGCCCTTGATAAGAAATTTTTAACCTTAGTATGAGAGAAACAGTAAAGAAATGAACTACATAAAAGTCATTTTCTTATATAAACATAAAGCATATAAAAAGTATACTGCAAAAATTATAGTGTTCTTCTTAAAAGATTTATTTCATTTATTTATGCATAGAAGAACCTGGGTGTAGGCCAGAGGTGTGGTGGGGTAGGGGAGTGAGACAGAGTGGGGAGCAGAACAGGCAGATCTACTGAAATACATGGCTGAGGGGAGCAGCGGGTGAGACAGGAGAGTTCTGCTGCATCATGTGGGTTAGCTCCATGGCCGGGGATGGAACTCAGGCCACAGAGGTGATAGCATGATAATGCTGAGACTTAGCCCTTATGCTGCCAGAGAGGTCCCCAAAATTATAGTTTTTGAACCAAGCAGTTTGTCAAATGTGAAATATTAGTTTTGAAAAGAAAGTTTGCAGAAATTTGAAAACTATATGAAAGTTAATTTAGTAAAAGTGGTATCAGTACTGATTAGAAATAGTTGTCTGCTCTTTCCTTAGTTCCATGAAAGAATATCTTAATTCAAACCACAATTCTTTAGACATAGCTCTGAATTCAGTAGTAATTAAAACAAAATAAAAGACCTGCTGAAATAACTGTTGCAAAATAACTTGCAAATCCTCAGCAATAAGCATAAATACTTTTTCCCATTGAAGAGACGGACCCTCAGCTTTCACTTGACTTTATTACTCAATATAGAAATTGCTAAAGTTCTTACTAAATTTGTTAACAAGCTTCCTGCAGATAGATCATGTACATATTCAAAATACAGAAGTGATGTTTCAGAAATGATTGATAAAAACCTTGCTCCCTCCTCCTCCACCAAAAAACTACTCAAATTGATCCTTGAGATTTGGAAATTGGATTTAGATAAACTTTAAAAGACTTGGCACTTGAATGACCAGTGTTTTGAAAGTTACTTGCTGAGATAGTTTGTAATGTGATAAATGAAGTATTTTTATGACATGTTTTGATATCCACTTTGATAGTTTAAGTTAATTGCAAGTGCATGAAAGTCAACAAGAACCATTGACAGTATGTCAGTGCACTGGAGAGAGTTAAAGAACTTTGAGAGAATGTAAATGAAGAAATTGAAAACAGTTTACTCTTAGAGCATGTATTTTCTTAAAACTTTTTCTTAATGCTATAAAATAGTTAAAGCTAGAGTTATTTGTAAAATAAAAAAAGAATTGTGTTTTTTAGTTGAAAATGAATTCACTTGAATTTTAGAGCTTTAATCCTTTTAGGTATTTACAAAGTTGATGTCTCTAACAGCTAAGTGCTGACTAATCTTGGTGAGAAATTTAATTTCATAACTTGTAAGTCTTATGTGGGTGTATATAGCATAGCATAGTCAAATATCTCCCTGCTGTTAAAGGTTGTAGAAAACAGTATTTTGAATTGCTCTCTTAATCAGGGCTTAGTTGGAAAAAGTAGGTGTCATAGAAGGGCTCTTAGAAGAAAACAGCATGAGAGTTTTAGGAAACCAGTGAATTAGGACACACCATCAAGCCCTGGCCTATAAGTAACAGATCAAAGAGATATAAATGGAATTAATTAAAATGGTCTCCTTTAGTCTGCAGATTAAATGTATGTGTATCTAGAACATTTGTGTGCATATATACGAACACTTACAAATGTCTTAGAAGGCAAAGGAAGATTCATATTTCAAAACTTACCAGAGTTTTTGCAAATAGGAATGGTGAAGTTCTAGGAATGCGAATGGTATCCTCTCCTTTATTTATTTTACAATAGAAGGGGAAAAATTGAAGCTACTTTTTGCCCCTCTGCGTTAAATGGGCAAAAGTTGAAATGGGGAAAGAAGAGGGACTACCATATGTAGGTAAAGATTGTTTGAGTTGGAATTACTTTTTATTGTAAACAGGTAAGGACAGAAAAAAAAAAAAATCAGAACCCTAGAGGGAATATTGGAGTCAGAAGTTTCCTGTGCAAACCATGATCTGGTGATACTAAAGAAGTTCTGTTTTTCTTTTTTCCCAATTTTTATGGAGTAAACAGGAATGAAAAAGAGTAAAGATAGAACTCATGGAAGAAGTGGAGTAGCCTTAGTCATGGCGATATACCATATAATTCAAGTGTACTGAGGTTTTCCCAGTTTGGGGAATTTCCCCCCCTACTTTTAAGATATTTGTGTTCTGTTAATCTGTGTGTATGCACCTGCACACCTTTAACCCCCTCACCCCCCAGAGTAAGCAAGCATTTATGGTTCTATCCCATATTATGGTCAGGGACTATTTTTAAAAGAGAAATGCCTAAGAGGGAAAAATGAGGATTCATAATTGACTGGGGGTTGTGGCAAATGATCTGGTAAACAGCTCTTTCTGGTTTCTAGAGATACTTAGTTGGAAACAGAGTATGAGAAAGAATATAGACGTATAAGAGATATTTTGGGGAATGTTGGGGTCCTTAGAGTAAGTATATTTTGAATTTTTTGGCATATGAATTTTTTTACATAATCATAAAAAATCTGTCTTCAAGATAGTGTTAAAGTTATTGTTAAAACTCTCTTAAGGAATTTATCTTGGTACTTAAATCTTTAAAATTCATTCATTCTATATTATTGGGAATAGGAGACATTACAATTTCCTACAGAGTGTCCATTCAAAAAAATGGTGAAAATGTGTCTTGCTAGTTAGAGGAATCATTGTACATTTGTGACATTGTCTTGGAGAAATTTGCATTTTTATACTAATTATTTTAGGCATGTTTTTTGCCTGATTTAATAACATTTTTATATTTGAACAAGATGAGTTTCACAGTATAAAACTTTAGTTTCCTGGTTCTTACATAAATTATAAGGAAGAATAATAGATTTCTTAAAATGTCTACTTTTCAGCAGGGCATCTGTGAAAAGTTGATGTGACTAGAGTCATTTTAATGGGATTGGAGCAAACCACTGCAGGAAAAAAAATACTTTATTATACTCTTTACTCTGGGTCAGACCAGACCCTTGAGCCCAAATTATGAGCATTCCAAGAAGCCAGCAAGAACGAGAATATCTTGTTTGAAAGGACTGATAAAAGTGAACTTTTACTTTGTGACCCCTCCACTTGACTATTTTTATCTGTGACTTCTTCACTTAGCCATTACCTCATCCTTTTTCCCTCTATAAAAACAAAACAAAACAAAACAAAAAACCCTACTCTGACCCTCATGAGGAGTTAACTTGGAGTTCTGCCTGAATTTTTGCTCCTGAATTGCAATTCTTTGATCCCAAATAAAAGTGCTTTTTTTGCCTTTTTAAATTGCCTTGTGAACTTGTAGGCTAGCTTATCTTCATATTTCAATTAGGAATTTATTTCTAATTTTACTGTTTACTTCACACTTGATAAAATAGAGCTCATCCTTTTAGTGTGTGTATTTTTAAAAACTATAAATTGTGACTCTTTAGGTGACTAACCACTTTATCAGAATACTACCCTTCCTCTTTTGTTTTCCTTTTGAAAAGACTTTCACAGTCTCATAACTGAAACTTATGTAGCTAACTGAGAGGCAGTGGGTTTATATAATTTAGCAATATTCTACTGCTATAATTTAAACAACTTTAAACATTTAATAACTAAAAACAACGTTAAAAAGCTATAGGGAATCAGGAGTAATAAGTTCACTTAGCAATGTTAGAAGTAATTTTCAAATTGACCATGATATTATTTCAGTTTTCCAATTTTTGCTGACGAGTTGCATAACTTTAAACAAAATCTGTTATCAATTTAAAGAATAATAAATAAAATACACAATATTTCTGAATCTACATGTTTCTTTTTACTTAACTAAAAAAAGTATTTTATTGTACAAAGTTGACTTTTTGTGGGGATATAAATAAAGGAAAGTATACTTTCCTGGGATCATTAAGAAAAGTAGACCAATATAGAAAGAACAGTTGCGATTTCCAGAGTACAGTTTTATGTTAAATGTACTTGAGAGAATGAAGGCGGCATTGAAAAATGCTTTCAAATAATTACTATTGAAATCAAACTTTTTTTATTAGATCTTTGAAATAAGAGAATGGTGAGACTGAAATGAAAACTTCAAATGAAAATGTAAATGTGTCAAATTAGTCTTTAAGTCTATATTTCTCTTATATTAGAGTAGATCCATCAAAACATTACTTTGAAATCAAAACATTTTGGGGCTGTAATCTAATAAAATGTATTGTATTTTTGTTACCATGTCACTTTATGATGTTTCAAAGGAAACAGAGTACCTTTAGCCTCATCTATAATAGTAAATTATTTTGGAAATTTGGCTTGACATACAAACAGATGTGTTTTCTTGATTCTTTTTAAACTGAGGGTTGGTGGTTTGTGGTTTATTGTTCCTGTGATTGGCATTAAAAGCCTTATTTCACAGCTTGCAGTGAGGGACTATTGGGTAAAGAGTGGCTGTGTTCCACAAACTAAATTCAAAAAGTGTCAATCAAGGTCTCCCATAGGTTACTTAGAGAATGAGTTTTCTTACTGATTTCACCAAATGTCGCCTCATGCTGTCTTTGATTGGCACAGCCTGGCAGGGAGGATGGATGAATCTGTCACCGGCTGGTTAATTGTGTTGCTGGTCTCAGACTGACATCAGGTCTTTGACTCTTAAGTGGCTCAATACAAAACAAATTAGCAGATTGTAGTCATATTTCTCATTCTATATGCTTTGACTTTGTTGAATGCGGTCCATAAATCATATTGACTGACACACAAGTAAATGATGAAAGCTGCTTTTGAGACATGGATCTAGAAAGCAGCACTGTGAAGGTGCCATGGAAGGATGCATATGGTTGACCCTTTGGGAATTTCCTAGGAGCCAAATGTCTCTTTTCCACAATTGTTCTTAAAAGAAAGGCTTTTCGGTAATGCAGAAAGGATCTAATATGTCAGCAGATTCTCTTTTACAAGTTCCTTTGAAATATAAGAAGTTTGTCTAAGAGTTTTTTCTCTTGGCAAGTTGTTTTTCAGTAAAATGTTAGAGCTCAGTAAAAAAGTTGTTAGCTTTAAAAGTTTGGCAGGTGTTTTTACTTATTTATTGAACTTTGTGTAGTTAAAAAGAAAGAAAATGTTTATAATAGTTGCAATTAATTTTTCAGATGAGAGCAGCAGAAATTTCTAGGTGCTTAAAATTTATAAAATGTGCTATGTTTTTGCACAGTCACTTTACTTAATTATCGTGGCTATGTTTGTTATGTTAAAAACCAGAGCCTCTCTAATAAAAATGACCAAATTTTGAAGATAATTATAAAAGGTTACTTTTGTTCTAGAAAATGACATATTATTAAGAGCATCAAAAATAATAGTAATAATAGTGTTTTAAAAGAAGTTTGTCTATGAGAAATGAACTGCCAAAAATGTTTTTGGGATAGCAAATATGGGGAACATTTAAAAAATTTCCCATCTGAAAATAAGTAGTTGGTGAAATTTAAGAATGTTTGTGCACATTTTATAGTTAGGAAGTAGACATTTTAAAAAATGTATAATCTTACAGCATGGAACTTTTTAAAAATGTAAAGAATCTGAACCTTTGATATAACTTTAATTTTGAGCTATGAAAAGGAAGAATTTGCTTCATTTGAAGATATATATTTTACAAATATTTTAAACTTCTTTGAGAACAATAAGCCTGTATTTAATATGCATCATCAAATGAAATTTAATGTTAGTATTTTTATTACATGTTATTTAAACAAAAACCGAAACCTCTGTGTGTTTTTGTTATCCATTTTCACCAGATTTATAGTAACCTGTTTTTCTGTACTCTTACATCATTTTAGCTTCATTTTTGCTTATGGAGTGAATGTAATAGTAAACTTGGGGGGCAATTTATTAATCTGCTTTTGCAGTTAGTACACTATAGTAGTAACGTAAGTAGGACATGGAGCTGATTTGATGGAGAAGTACATTAAACTAAAATGCACTAGCTGTTCCAAATGTCAAAATGACATTTCCATTAAGTATTCTCAAGCCTGTTACATTGTAATTAAATTTCATGCCATTGATTTCTCCTTTTTCTGCTTCCCCTTCACCCCCCATTCATATTGATATTATTCTGCTTGGGGGACTGGAGCTGCATGTCTCCCAGACTAATTCCTCTTGGGTTTGGGAGATCTTGAAGCATGCTGGGTTTTTCATTGTTTGTAACATTCCTTTTTGGCAGTTCATCAGTATCTGTCAAATATATTGTTTGCATCCGCTTTTATCTCTAAAGTTTTTGATTGAGAAATTGACATTCCATTTCAGATACAGTTTTCCACTGTGCATAATGTCCAAATGCTAAAAACTCATTCATAAAAGTTACTTGTTTCTAGTCTTTATATGTATGATTTCATGAATAAATGTTCTAGAAAACATCTTGAAAATATATGTGTTTATGCTCTTTCTACCTTTTCTAGCAGCTCAACTATGTAAACATTTTTGTACTAATATATTGTAGCATTGATCTTTGGGAGGTTTTTTTTTTTATGATTTTGTAGCTCTATTGGCCTTTATGATAAGTAGGAAAAACAATTATCCAATCTTATTTGGTAAATATTTGTTAATACAAATGAGGCAAAACATGGCATATCTTCTGAAAGTCAGTATTTCTAACCACATTCATTCACTGATCTTTAATTGCTATCATGTGAGTCATTCCATCTACAAATCATATAATTGGTATTACACTGGAAAACTACTTACTTAAAGAGTCTTTATGATATTTTAAACTTCTAATTGAAACACAAAGCTTGTATTTCAGCTTGTATTTCAACTAGACATTAAATTTCAAATTTTAAAACTATAAATTTCAAAAATTTATAGAAATAATTTATACTAAAAGTGAGATTGTATTGTGATTCAGCTGTATAACCTAGAGGCAAAACACGTAGTTAAGAAAATATAGTCTTAAGTAAGTCTATCAATGAATGTTCATATAGTGTTTTAAGAGTTTTTTATAGTTAAAATTATTTCAAAATGATACACAGTGGAAAAAAACCACAAGTATTTGTAGTTAACTACATATTTCTAAATGGTCAAATGTTTTAAAAAATGTTTTAAAAATAATTTCTAAAACTAAATGTACATCTGTAGATGTTTTTGAAATCATATTGAGGGACAGTCCTTTTTTCCCTTTCACGAATTGAAGCTATGCTACAAACAAATGCTCTGATTAACATTAGGAACTTGTTATTCAAATTATATTTTGAATTTTAGGTACAGTTTAATAATAAATTACACTGTTTATTAATTTCCTTTATTCTGATTTGATTAATATAAAGGAGTTTAAAGAGCATTATATGAATAAAGAGTTCTATTTATACGACAGTTATTTTATGTCATAAATTTTAATGGGATTTAAAAATACTTGCAATTTTGGGAGAACTGAAATAATTATTGGTTTTCTTATTTGTATTTAAATTTTCCTGTGTGCTACTTAGACCTCTGTTGGTACTCATATCCTAAGAAGGACAAATAAACAAAAATATTAATTTTAATTCTATGCTAAAAGATATAGCTACTCAAAAAACAGAAAGGCCAAGTGTTGCTATTGTATCAAAAAAAAGCTAAAAAAATTCTAGGTACTATAATTTTTCTAGGTACTTTATAGGTATTTATAGGTATTCTTTATAGGTATTCTAGGTACTTTATAATGTTTTTCAATGTTTGTTTATTATTTGGTTTGGGTATTTGTTTTAAACAGGGGAAAGTTGCCCAGACTGCTTGCATGTCAGCCTGCCAGCATCTGTCAACATCCTTAATGCAGATGCTACTGGACAGTGAGTTAAAACAGATAAGCATGGGAGCCGTTCAGCAGTTTAATTTAGATGTCATACAGTGTGAATGTAAGTACCTTATTGGTTAAATGTCATGCACTCCTGGGAATCTGTATTTTAATTTACATGGGAAAAGATGGTATATGGTGGGATAGTTCAGAAAGGAGGGAAGAGATCTGATTCAGTTAAACTTTTAGCAGCATTAGAAACAATTTTCTTTCAGGAAGAGAAATATATCTCAGCTCCATATCTAGGGCCTCCACAGAGAGGCACTGCACTGGCAATCCAAGCTAGGATAATTAAAAAGATGATTAATTTATCCCCTAATTCACTCTTCACATCATTCTTGCCTTCTTGTTAGTACTAGTCATGCTTATCACAAATGAACGGAATTATTTTGTTTATCATTTTTACTTTCCCTTTAAGTAACTTTTTAGGTGCTTGCTAGGAAGCATAATCTTAAGCCCTTGCAATCCAGTTGATGCTGGATTTTACATTCTGAATTTTTGGTTGTCTTTCCCAAAGAGTTCCTGAAGCCTTTTCCTTTATCATTGTTCTTCACTTAACTTTTTTTTTAAAGATTTATTTATTTATGCATACAAGAGCTGGGGTATAAGCCAGAGGCGTGAGGGGTGAGAGGACCCACCAGAGGCAGAGTGGGGAACAGACAGGCAGACTGACTGAAATACACTGCTGAGGGGAGCAGCAGGCAAGTCAGGAGAGGTCTGCTGCACCATGTGGGTAGCTCCCTGGCCAGGGATTGAACTCGTGCTGCAGAGGCTGCTGATAGCTTCATAGGTTGCGTCTTAATCCCTTGTGCCACCAGGGAGGCAAGCCCATTCACTTAACTTTTTATAGGTAATTAAGTTAGCACATCTTATAACTTAATGTTGATAATAGCTAGTGAGTTTTAAAACTGGATGTGTTATTTGGCTGTTAACTTTGTTATTAACTTTGTTGTATGTGCTTCTGGATGTGAGTTTTATCACTTTAAATATTGGAGATGAGTATACAGAACAGTTTTCAAGCACTATTTCCAAATGAATAGTGCACCAATTAAATGGTAAAAATCCCTGGTTGACAATTCAGTCAGCATCACTGTTGATATTTTGAAAATCAGTGGGGCACAGGAAGCATTATAAAATATTTGTCTGAGGCAGATTTTGCAATAATATGTTCTGTGTGAAAGACATTAAAAAATTAAATGTCAGCAACTTGAAACTGAAGCAGGAGTGACAGATTTTATTTTCAAAAATACCAAATATTTGCCTGCCCATGGTGTGTGTGTATAAGGTCTTCTGCTAGGGAAAATGTGATTAATATTTAAAATGGATAATTATGTAGGTTCTATGATCAATATCAACTTATTAGGCAAAAAATGAATGCAGAGTTTAAAAAAAATCTACCTATTTCCCTCCTCCTCCTCCCCCTCAAAAAAGAGAGAGAAGTGTTTGTTTACGAAGCCAAAGAAAGAGAGTGTTTCCCAGGAAAGAGAAGAATTCATTTTCTTTTCCTAGAAAGTATTTCTAATTTTATCTAATTAGAAAATGCTTATTTCTTTATTTTTTCATTATTAAAATTAAACTTTTCATTTATAAAATATTTATTTTGTATTTACAAAAAAACTTCAAAAAACAAGTTTCTAAGCTCAAAATAGTTGTTATTCCATTCTCCAAGTAGTGTGAAACTGATTTCTTAAAGTTCTTTAAATGTCTTAAAAGATCACTCCTATATGACGTTGTTTATATAAAGAACATCTTACATAAGTATTACTGGGTACATTTTTTATTATTACATCTTTAATATAAATTCAAAATAATTAGATGGTTAAAATCTTTACTGGCATTTGGCAGTATCTTTTCAATTAGATATTTTAAAATGGAGGGTATAATTTACTCAGATTTTTTTGTTCAAAAAGGGAAGTTACTCTTTGGCAACTTCAGGTACCTATATCTCGTCTCTGTCTTCTTACCTCTCCATGCAGGGCTGGCCTAGCTATACTTAGAGAAAAGCACATGCAACCCAAAATCTTTGCCTGCCTGTCCTCCCATTGGATAATTCCTAGCTTTAGTTTCTTCTTTGTGTGGCGTTACTAAAGGCTCCTTTTACAATGTTGATGTTGATGTTTTCTTTTTTATATATATATATTTTATTTTATATAATTCTTATATCATTTTTCATTTTTGCACAATGTATGCATTTTCATTTGGTTATATTCCCCATACAATTGCACCCTCCCTTATTTTGACCCTACTCCTTCCTCTCTCCACCCCTACCCCTCACCCCCACCCCCAAAGTATGTCTCTGGTCCATAGTTGCTTGTTGATTTTGACTTTTACTTTGTGTTAATTAGTCTTTTTTCTGGTCCCTTATTGAGGTTTTCTAAATTCCTGCTATGAGTGAGACCATCGGTATTTTTCTTTTTCTTTCTACCTATTTCACTGAGCATGATCCCTTCTAGTTCCATCCATGTTGCTGCAAACTACATGTATTTATCTTTTTTGATTGCTGAGTAATATTCCATTGTGTATATGTACCACATCTTCTTGATCCAGTCATCTATTTTTGGGCATATGGGTTTTTTCCAAAGCTTAGCTATTGTAAATAGTGCTGCTATAAACATAGGGGTGCAGGTGTTCTTTGGAATTGATGTTTCTGTGTCCTTTGGATAAATACCTAGGTGTGGAATTGCTGGATCATATGGAAGCTCTATGTTTAGTAGGTCAAGAAATCTCCACGCAGCGCTCCATAGTGGTTGGACCAGTTTGCACTCCCACCAGCAATGCAGGAGAGTTCCTTTTTCTCCACAACCACGCCAACTAAAATGTTGATGTTTTCTTAAAGGACTATTCTCTTGGAAGAAACCAAGAAAATTCCTAAATATGAGGTATTATTTGGTTAGGAAAGTCTGAGGTCCAGTGTAAGATGTTCAAAACCCCAACATAATGGGGCCAACGTTCTGGCATGATAGATGGGAAACAAAAGACCCCAGGATCAAAGATAAAAAAAGATAACTTCTCTTTCTTTAATATTATACCTATGGTTGGTTCTGCTTCTTAACACCTATCATGTATATTTACTCACTACCTACTCAATAAAGTGTCATGCATTCAGTGTTCAAAGAACAAATATAAATCACATCACATTTTTCATGTTTATTCCATTCTTTTTCTGGTACAAAAAAATTACCTATCCTTTTTACACAACTTTTAATGATTGATACATAAATTTCTTAAAAATGAAACTTAGCTTTTTCTAATGAATATAAGAGAATTTTATGTTTTCATCTTATTTTTTAAGTGGTGCTTTTGTTTAAATCTGGAAGAAAGCAGTTTTTTAAAATACAAAGTTTATTTTCAGTATTAGTGTGATGTTTATGCTTTCAAATTTCGGAACATGTAAAGAAGGCAGCAAGAAGAATTTAGTTAGTTGAGAAGAAGGCTAGAATGCACGGTAAATTTATGAAGAAAAGGGTTCTGGATACCATGCGAATCAATCAGGATATGAGAAGGTAGGCAGGTAGTTCAGATGTAGAATCCTAGAAGCTGGAAGATCATTTAGTTTCACTACCAACCTGGTTATACATACAGATACACTGACACAGTCCTTTACCTTTACATCCTCTCTAAAATAACCCTGCCAGGTGGTTTTTCAGCTATTCCTTGAACACCTAATTTTGAGGATTAACTACTCTTCAGAAAATGCATTTCCATGCAGTCTGTCACTGTCAGTTTCTTATTTGAACTGAAATCACTTTCTCTAAACTTCTCTTTTTTTTTTTTTTTTTTTTAATTTTTTTTTAGATTTATTTATTTATTTATACAAGCACTGGGTACAGTCAGAAGCGCGGGAGGGTGAGAGAATTCACCAGAGCCAGAGCGGGGAGCAGAGCAGGCAGAAGGACCGAGGTACACTGCTGAGGGGAGCAGCGGGCGGCAGGAGAGGTCTGCACGCCATGTGGGACCCTCCTCTGGTGGCCGGGGAGCAGCCGGGAATCGAACCGGAGCTGCGGAGGCTGCGGGCAGCTTCGCAACCCAGCGCTCAACCGCTGCGCCACCAGGGAGGCCCTCTAAACTTCTCTTAACGGGCCTAGATCTACCTTAGGACTAAAGTCAACTCTGTCAGCTCTAGTCCATGCTGTATGTTAGTGTAAATTAGAAAAGGTAGCCCCATTTAGAAGAAAAAGTCTCTCAGAAATATCCTCTTTAGGAAATGCAGATGGCCAACAGGCATATGAAAAAATGTTCAACATCACTTGTAATCAGGGAAATGCAAATCAAAACTACAATGAGATACCATCTTACACCAGTGAGAATGGCACATATTAAAAAAGCTAGCAACAACAAATGTTGGCGAGGTTGTGGAGAAAAAGGAACTCTCCTGCACTGTTGGTGGGAGTGCAAACTGGTCCAACCACTGTGGAAAGCTGTGTGGAGATTTCTGGACCTACTAAACATAGAGCTTCCATATGATCCAGCAATTCCACTCCTAGGTATTTACCCAAAGGACACAGAAACATCAATTCCAAAGAACACCTGCACCCCTATGTTTATAGCAGCACTGTTTACAATAGCTAAGCTTTGGAAACAACCCAAATGCCCAAAAATAGATGACTGGATCAAGAAGATGTGGTACATATACACCATGGAATATTACTCAGCATTCAAAAAAGATAAACACATGCAATTTGCAGCAACATGGATGGCGCTGGAAGGGATCATGCTCAGCGAAATAAGCCAGAAAGAAAAAGAAAAATACCGATGGTCTCACTCATAGCAGGAATCTAGAAAACTTAAATAAGGGACCAGGAAAAAGAATAACTATAAGAAAGAAAAAAATCAAAATCAACAAACAACTATGAACCAGAGACACTTTATGGGGGATGGGGGGTGGGGAAAGAAGGGCTTGGGGTCAAAATAAGGGGGTTATAATTGTATGGGGAGTATAAAAAATAAAATTTAAATTAAAAAAAAGAAATATCCTCTTTATATAAATTTAAACATCTGTCTTCCAACTGGATTCAACCCATCAAGTTACATGGTCACCAAGTGAAATGTGAGCTAGATTTAAGCCTTTCCTCCCCCTTCTCTCCTTAGCTGGGCACTGTGCATAGAGAGCCATCTGACAGCTGTGCATAGCAGTTCTGCTTAGGGTCATATAGGAAAAAACAAACCCTTATCCATAAGCCCGTTATATGAAAACTGCTCTTTTATCCTTCTGAATCTTTTGCAGGTCATGTATCAACAGTTCATACTCCTCTCATGGAATATGATTTTAGATCTTTAAACAGGCTGGTTTTACTATTTTCTGTTTGATATTTAATATCCAAAGTTGAATACAGGGGTATCCAGATATGGATATGTACATGTGTAGTTGGACAATCAATTATATCATTCCAAATTCTGTGTTTTATTAAGAAAGTCCAAACTTTATTAGTAAAGTTTGGTTGTGAGAGTATATTCTCAAATTATTGAAACTACAGTATCCAAAAATCTCTGTGTCTTTCACTTATTTGTGATAGTTGTGCTCTGTTTTTCTTTTCTTTTCTTTTCTTTTAAAGATTTATTTATTTATGCATACAAGAGCTGGGGTATAGGCCAGAGATGCAGGGGGTGAGAGGAACTACCAGAGACAGAGCGGGGAACAGAACAGGCAGACTGACTGAAACACACTGCTGAGGGGAGCAGTGGGCAAGACAGGAGAGTCTGCTATGCCATGTGGGTTGCTCCCTAGCTGGCCAGGGATCGAGCTCGTGCTGCAGAGGCTGCAGATCGCTTCATAGTGCGGTGCTTAACCCCCTTGTGCCACCAGGGAGGCCCTCTTTTTTGTTTTTTTAAGATTTATTTATTTATACAAGCACTGGCGTACAGGCCAGAGGCACGGGAGGGTGAGAGAATTCACCAGAGACAGAGCAGGGAGCAGAACAGGCCGAAGGACTGAAAACACTGCTGAGGGGAGCAGTGGGTGAGAAAAAGGGAGGTCTGCCGCACCATGTGGGTATCTCCCTGGCCGGCTGGGACTCAAACCAGCGCGGTAGAGGCTGCTGTCACCTTCACAGCACTGCACTCAACCCACTGCGCCATCGGGGAGGCCCTGTTTTTCTTACTGTGTGCTTTTATTTGATTAGTTTTTGCTTTAGGATTTTGAGATTATTCCTATTAAGTTTTGTCCCATAGGCAGTTACTGAGATCTTTTCATATCAGAACTTAATTTCATCTGTAGATTTATAATCATGTTTTAATAAGGTCACTAACAAAATATTGAACAAAACTTGCTATCTATACTGTGAGATATAATATGTCAGTAGTCCTTAAAACATGATTCATAGATAAGCCACAACATTATCACCTGGAAACTTGTTAGAGATGTGACTTCTTGAAAAGAATGCATCAACTTAACAACAAACAGGTAACCCAGTTAAAAAATGGGCAGCAGATCTGAAAAGGTAATTTACCAAAGAGGATATACAAGAGGCCAAAGGATGTATGGAAAACTGCTTGTCATCATTTTTAATAACAGAGATCCAAGTCAATGCCTTAGTGAGCTATCATCTCACACCTGTTTGATTGGCATTAACAATATTAAGTGCTGGAGGAAGTAGAACCCTAAAACATTGTTGGTGGGAATGTAAACTAGTGCAGCCATTTTGGGAAGTGTCTGGACCTACCTTAAAAAACTAAGAATGAATATATCATTTGATCCAACAGTTCCGTTTTTGGAAACCATCAACTCAAAAAATGTATATGAAACCATCAACTCAAAAAATAATATGCTCCATGATTTATTGAAGCATTGTTCACAACAACTAGGATTTGTAAACAACCTACTGCCCAGTGTTAGAGGATTGGATAAAGGTGTGGTCCATCCACATGGTGAAATACTATTCAACTATAAGGAAAGACAAAATTTTACCATTTACAGCAGAGTGGGAGGGGCTTCAGGGAATGATGTATAGCAGAGCTAGTCGGAAAGATAAAGACAAATATTAGATATTTCACATATATAAGTAAGGAATCAAGTAGGTAGACTGACAAAGCAAAGATAATTATTATAAGCTAGTGGAAACTGATAACTGAAGTGACATTTTGGAGGGGGGGAATAAAGAGTCAGGAGTAGGTGACCAATGTTATTTAAAAAAGAATTTTGAAATTGCAAATAATGGATTGTTTGTAAATAATGGCTTGGCCCCTGAAATCTTATTTTAAGGGACAATGGTTTTAGTAAAGCATTTGTTACAAGATAAATATGTGAAAAGTGATAACTATTTTAAAGCATATGATTTAGAGGTGTATGATATGTTAATAATAAAGGAGTGGGTGGTGGGAGAAAATAAATATCCAATGTAAAGAAATATGAATTCTTGGGTCCCACCTGCTAAATTGGGATTCTGGGTATAGAACCCAGCAATTTCTCTCTGAACATGCCCTCCAGGTGGCTGGTGCTCTAGAGTTTGAGAATCACAATATCTATGGACTTGACCTTCATATTGAGTTCAATCCATTTTTCAGACTGGAATGGGTATCCTAAGATTTTTTTTTCACCTCATTACTGATTCCCTAATTGAATATAACACATAATTTTTACTCAAAGTTATGAGCAACTTTGTCAGATGCCTTGCTGGGATAATAATGACCATTGAATTTTCTTCATCAACCAGTCTAATTACTCTTTCAAAGAAGAAAACGATACTACTCTGGTTCTTCTTAAACCCATATGAACTCATACTAACTACTTTCTCTTCAAGATTGTCAGAAACCATTATTTAAGAGTCTGTGACTGGTTCTTGGCATTAATATAAAATCCTCCTACTCTGTTTTGTGCTACCAAGAGTAGAGTCCAAGGGAGCTGGGTAGCAGGAATAGCTAAGTGGAGACCATGAACTACCAAAGATTCTGTGCAATTCAAAAAAAGCCTAAATCAGGAAATATAAGCAATAGGAGGTGAGCTCTAACTGTAAGTAGGTATCAAGAATGGCCTTTATTCTGTTAAATACTAGGTCAAACTTGATAAAATGTCTGAGTTCAGAATGTCGAATTATATAAACTAAGTTAGAACTTTTTTTAAAGTGCTTTCAAATCAATCTTAAGATTGAGCACACAGGCAAGTGACTTTGGACAACTATTTAGCAATCAAGAAGCCTCAATTTTTCCTGTAAAATATGGGGTTTTGTAATTGATCACATCCAGGATAGATCCTAGTTCTAAGGTTCTGAAACAGTAAAATTTCAGACAAAAAGAGAGTGGGACTTTATAGTCAGACATTAATTAATTCCTTGTCTACTGTGTGCTTGGCATTTAGGGAGTACAGTGGTAAACAAAACAGAAAGGTTCTAACTGTCTTAGAGTTTAAGCCCAGAGGAGACAATGATTGAATAACTACACTAATGAATATGATTATAATTATTTAATTCTGAAAAAGAAGGTTATATGGTTCTGTGAAAAGTACAAGAAGTAGACCTAATTTAGAAAGTTGTATGGATTGAGAATATTAGATAGGGTTTATGAATGAACGAATTGGATATTTTTGGTTGACTTGACAATAGCTGGTATAACTGTGGTTAGGGAAGTCAGGAAGGCATCCATATGGAATTACCAGTGTCACCACCTTTTAAAGCTGCTAATCTTTGATCCTGTTATAGATTTTTATGTAAGTTTAAGAAAAATCATCTCTTACTCAAAGGAGCATTTGCCAAACTTCTTGTGAGGATGATTTTCTAAATCTGTGTATGTGCTTTGTTTTTTAGTTATGAAATCTTTCACATCACTAACAAAATATAGCTTATGGTCCAAAGCTGCAGGCAATCAGAAAGATTTAAGTACTCAGAATAGGTCTAGAATGTACTTCTCCATGCACTTTACAAAAATGTCTTAATGAAGTTAGCAGTTTCTAAGAGTTTAACATCTTAAACCCATAGACATTAGAGGCATTAGAAAATCTCCAGATTGTAGTGTATTGGCATCTGGATGGTGAGTTACTGAGGAATAAGTGAATCTCTACGTTTGAAGGCTTTTGTCTTTTTCTTTTTACCTAAAGGTTTAACCTACCTCAAAAAGGGAAAAAGTGTGTGTGTGTGTGTGTGTGTGTGTGTGTGTGTGGGTGTGTGTGTGACCTCAGCCCTTCTAATTCTAGCCTTGCAGAAGGCCACTATCTCAAAATAAAAGGATTCATGTAAAATCTTGTGGATGGTATCAGAAGACTATTTCAGTATCTTTTTTAAAAATAATATGAATGTGGGCCTCCCCGGTGGCGCAGTGGTTGAGCGCTGGGTTGCGAAGCTGCCTGCGGCCTCTGCAGCAACGGTTCAATACTCAGCTGCTCCCCGGCCACTGGAGGAGGGTCCCACATGGCACGCAGACCTCCCCTGCCGCCTGCTGCTCCCCTCAGCAGTGTACTTTGGTCCTTCTGCCTGCTCTGCTCCCCGCTCTGGCTCTGGTGAATTCTCTCACCCTCCCGCGCTTCTGACTGTACCCAGTGCTTGTATAAACAAAACAAACAAACAAACAAATAAATAAATAAATAAATAAAACAATAAAGTCAATCATTCAATCTACATTTATAAAAAATAATAATAATAATATGAATGCTGTTATACTATTTGTGTATCTGATCTGTTCCTGGTTTTAATGTTTAAGGTGTCAAATTGAGGCTACTTTGTCTGATTCCAAGGAAGGGAGAGAACTAGATACTAACTTATGTAAAAGTAGGGTGATGAATGTTGCAGAGGGCTAATTGGTCCTAGAGGTTTACATCCCATTGCTGCCAACCATGTATAACAATGTCTGTCTAAGCCAAGAATCTTTTTGTTTTTTTTAAGAGGCATGTTTTATTTATTTATTTGTTTATACATGCACTGGGTACAGTCAGAAGCGTGGTACAGTCAGAAGCGTGGGAGGGTGAGAGAATTCACCAGAGCCAGAGCGGGGAGCAGAGCAGGCAGAAGGACCGAAGTACACTGCTGAGGGGAGCAGCAGGCAGCAGGAGAGGTCGTCTGCGCGCCATGTGGGACCCTCCTCCGGTGCCTGGGGAGCAGCCGGGGATCGAACCGGCGCTGTGGAGGCTGCGGGCGGCTTCACAACCCAGCGCTCAACCACTGCGCCACTGGGGAGGCCCTAAGTCAAGAATCTTTAAGACTCCTGACGCCCATGCATGAGTTCTTTACACCACCAGAAAAACCACTAGATGGCGCACTTCATCATCCTTTCTAAAGACAGCTGGTCCACATGGCATACTTTCTTTGCCTAGCCAAAATAGTTCTAACTAGCTTCCTATCTAGCAAAAGTGGAATTATAATAAATTATCTCTTTGATATGCAGATGATTGGTATTCATCTTCAGTCATTTATTAAATTACAAAATCATTGCAGTTTTATATGGAGTGGTCCCAGCCTTGTCATCCACAAGCAAGGTCTCGAGACTCTTTCTCACCTTCCCTTCAGTCTTTTTAAATCTTTTGTTGTATTTGCTCTTTTTTTTAAAAGATTTATTTATTTATTATTTATACAAGCACTGGGTACAGTCAGAAGTGCGGGAGGGTGAGAGAATTCACCAGAGCCAGAGCGGGGAGCAGAGCAGGCAGAAGGATCAAAGTACACTGTTGAGGGGAGCAGCGGGCTGCAGGAGAGGTCTACGTGCCATGTGGGTGCATTTGCTCTTGTGACTCTGTAGACCCCTTTTCTTTCACTTCTTCCACCCCAACAATTCTTCCTACCCTTTGTAGATATTTTCCAAATGATTCACATTTTCTGCCTTGTCGTAAAGATAACTGCCTAGTACAAAATTGTTCAAACACTTATTTCCTCTGCATTTAACTTCAGGGAAGGTTTTATATTTTCATGCCATGATAAATACTTAGAGGCTGACTTCTTAGCAATCCTTGTCCCCTTGTACCAAATCTCGTACATCTGTGTACAAATCCTGAGGGCAGGATGAGTCTACTTTCCTACTTAAACAATTTTTTTGTTATATATAAAATAACTCATGATTTTTCTACAGATATTCTCTATCCTCTTAAAACTTTAAAGATTCCCAACTTGGAGGACACATTTTTGGTCACAGTAATCATAGCTTGCACAGATGTATTATTTTTTGCTTTCTTTTCATTTAAATTCAGACTCTTCTTCCCAGTTAGGCCTACACAGCAAAGTTATTGATATGTGGGCCTCCCCAGTGGCGCAGCGGTTGAGTGCTGGGTTGCGAAGCTCCCCGCAGCTTCTGCAGCGCCGGTTCGATCCCCGGCTGCTCCTCGGCCACCGGAGGAGGGTCCCACATGGCCCACAGACCTTTCCTGCCGCCCGCTGCTCCCCTCAGCAGTGTACTTTGGTCCTTCTGCCTGCTCTGCTCCCCGCTCTGACTCTGGTGAATTCTCTCCCTCTCCTGTGCTTCTGACTATACCCAGTGCTTGTATAAATAAAATAAATAAATCTTTAAAAAAAAAAGTTATTGATATGTTATATTGTTATAAAAGACCTCAGTTAGATCAGACACCTCCCTTTCTAATCTTCTAGAACATTTTAAAACTTGGAATCACTTATTATAAGTTCAATATTTTAGCAGAAAATAAGAAGAAATGAGTATATTATAAAGTCATCTTGTTTTTGAGAAGGAATGGTCAAATTGAAGACTTAAGAGAAAAAAAATAACAAAGATTTGAACAAGTTTCCTTAAAAAAAAACTTTAGAAAGCTTGGAAATTATTTTTAGTTATCTTATTGGAAGACCAGATAATGTGTGGGTCTAAAAAATATTCTTAATGGCATGGCTAAATGGCAAAGACAAAAATATAATAGGGAAGTAGGCATTATTAAATAAAAGCAATAAAAAGGTGGCCCAAAGGAGAATGAAGAAACCCCAAAGCATAACAGTTCAGGTATAGAATGAGAATCTGAAAGAACCAAGAAAGAATTGGAAGACAATGCTTAAAGTGATTCAAAAACCTAGAATTCAATTCTTTTAAACATCAAAGGTTAAAATCTACTTCCAAAATATTGTCATTAGACAATATTACTAGAAATGAATTATTTGTATTATTATTCAATATAAAAATCATATGAGAAAAGTGGTTAGAGAGGTAGCACGCAAGAAGCAGAAGCCTAATGGGAGTGTGTTTTAAAATCCAAGCAAGAAACGACAACTTGAGATAGAAATAGATAGTTTAGAAGGTAGAAATAGCAGGATTGACTGTATTCCAGTTTTAAAGCAATAAAGGGAAAAAATAGGAAGTTATTGATAAAATTGAATAATGTATAATGATAAATATCCTCTACACTAGATTATCAGATTGCTAAATTGCCTCCAATCCCGTAATTTTTTTTGAGAAAAAGCCTGGAGAGCTATATACTAGTGAGTTTCACTTCACTTCCATATTGTCTAGGTTCTTGTGAGAGAGAATAAAAGATGACTCTAAAGACTTAATCAGATCCAGATGAATGGACTGAATGCCAGAATATCTGAATTAGCTATGTGATCCTGAGCAAGTCAGTTCATTTAAAATTTTTCTACCCTATAGAATGAAAGACTGGGCAAATTAAATTCAGCCTTTTGGAGGTATTTCAGAGGGGTGTTTCTTCTAACTGTAAGATTTTATGATTCATCGTCAGCATGCCCTGTTTACTAAAATAAGTTATTGTGATAATTAAAGCACCAGGTGTGTGAGAAAGTGCTTTATAAACCAAGATGTGGGGCCTCCCTGGTGGTGCAGGGGTTAAGTCTCAGCACTATTAAGCTTATCCAGCCACTCTGGTATAAGTTCCATAGGCATGAGTTTGATCCCTGCCAGGGATCTGGCCCTCCTGGCACAGCAGACCTCTCCTGTCTCGCCTGCTGCTCCTGCAGTCTATTTCAGTAGATTTGCCTGTTCTGCTCCCCACTCTGTCTCTGGTGAGTCCGCTCAACCCCTGTACCTCTGGCCTACACCCCAGCTCTTGTATGCATAAATAAATAAAAATAAATCTTAAAAAAAAAAAAACCTATGATGTATCTTACAAATTTATGGTATTGTTATAATTTTGACACTAGACTCTTTGGTTTAATGCCTTAAACTATAGTATTTTAAACAAGAGTTTGGGAAGAAAAAAACATTCTGGGAGTTAAAGTAGATAATAACTATAAATATGATAGAAATTGAGCTGATTTTTATGCCCGATACATAAAGTTAGCCTCTTGGTGTTACAGGAAATCTTTATTTTGTGTGGATGTGCATATGTGTGTGATAATGGTAGAAGTATAGCTGACACTTACAGCCTTACTTTGAGAGCACTAGGGATTCACAGTTAACTGTATCTGGAAACAGGAATGTGAAGCTGTGGCCAAAAAAGCCAGCAATATGCTGGATAAAATTAAGTCTCTTTAAAATAAAAACAAAAAACAGAACAAAACAAAAGCCCTTTATTTTATTTTATTTTTTAAGATTTATTTGTTTGTTTGTTTGTTTATTTATTTATTTATTTATACAAGCACTGGGTACAGTCAGAAACGCAGGAGGGTGAGAGAATTCACCAGAGCCAGAGCGGGGAGCAGAACAGGCTGCAGAGGCTGTGGGCAGCTTCACAACCCAGCGCTCAACCACTGCGCCACCAGGGAGGCCCAAAAGCCCTTTATTTTAAATAGACATGGTAGGGCGTGATGGGGTTGCCATGGCATGAAAGTGCGCTGCTTTTCATTGTATGATGAGTGACATGGTGTGAGTAAATCACACAACTAATGAAAGGTGTGGCTAGGTTTGCTCAAATAAATCTTAGTTTTCTGGAAATAGGGGGCTTGAGATAAGTGAGTATAATCATTTAACTACTGGTTATCACTACTTAATATCTAATGGAGAACCAAGAAGCAGGAGGGAAAATGGTATGCCTCTAAGTTACCCAGAGATTACTCACTCATACTCAAAACAGTCTCTCTCTCTCTCTCTCTCTCTCTTTTCAAAAGCATGTTTAAAATCTGTTTACCTTATGTGGGAGAGATCCTTACTCAAAATGTATTTGCTCTTACTCTAGACTCAATACTAGTAATCAGCTGACTTACCAGCTCAGGAAGGTTAAAGATTGCATATTAATAGGAGATGAGTGAAAGAGCACGTAGTAAAAATTCATGTAAAAGTTGCAAAAGAGAGGGCATAGAAATCATAAAATCCAGGCACAAGACACAACACAGTATTTGGAGCCATTTTGTAACAGAAAATGACCAAATACCGTAGCAGCCAGAGAATTTATTGTATAATATGTATAGAATAAAAAGTATTCTAAATGGTGAACTGGAGAATTAAGAAAGTTTAAATGATATTTAGTATACTCAAAAAACATAAAGATAGGGAAAGTATTATGAAAGTTTAAAATTTCATCAAAGAAGCTTAGGATAACAAAAAAGTTTTGATGCTTAGAGCAAAAAATATCATCCTAAAAACAAAAGTAATAACAAAAACTTATTTTTTAATTCTTTAGTTCCCCAAAATGCCAGATAAATTATGATAGGTTTCGTATATTTATTGTTTTTAACTATTGATTTTGAGTCTTTCTGAGCAGTTTTTCACATTGGCTACACTAAACTCAAGAATTATTTTTCCCCAAAAACTATATAGGCTGAAAATAAAACGCTTCTAAAATATTGGCCCAGATTAATTCATATGTGGAAAATTATATAATATTCTCTGAGAAAATGCAGATATTAGTGTGGAAGGAAAATGATTGTAGACATTCTTATTCATATTAGAGAACCTTGCATTCAAAATTAGAATTCTTTTGCCATCAAAAGAACTAATATTGGACTTGTCCAGCTTAACTAAACAAACTATGTTAACAGTATTAAAATTTTTAAGTACAAAATATTGTTGAAAAGAATTTGGAAATTTTTTTTCTCACTCTTAGGGTAACTTTTATTTTTTTAAAGAAGTGGGATTCCTTTATAGAAAAAAATTTTAAAGACAGTCCTCATTTTGCTACTTTAGAACATTTTATCTGTTGTCTGCATGTAACACTGACTTCTTGCATGTTTATTATTGCTGTCAACTAGAGGTAGAATTTTATAGAGCATATTCTGTAAAAAAAAAACAGATGTCTTGAAATATTTTGACAGCTATGGAAATGGTGTAATTTTAAAGTGCTTCTAAGATCATTCACCTGCGGCTAAAAAGATTCAGAAAATTTTCCTTAATTGAAGTATATTACTGCTGTTGAACACTACATAGGACAACCATTCTAAATTTATTATAATTAAGGATTATGGTGATTAAATGGCAGATTAGAAGTTTAAAATTATTAAAATATTTGTGGTAATGGGTTTAGAGAACATTTCGGTAGTGGAAATTAAAGGTTATAAAATAGCCTTCATTTGAAATGGTTATATGTAAATATTGTAGTACATTTATAAAGAGTAGAAATTAATTTAGCGGTTAAACCCTTGTATATTTTGCAATCTTGTTTTTTTTCCTTTTTTTTTTTTTTTTTAAATAGTGTTTGCCAGCTCAGAGCCTGTGCCAGGATTCCAGGGGGATACCCTGCAGCTAGCATTCATCGACCTCAGACAAGTAAGATGTAATGATGTGCTTCTCATTTATTGCATTCTATCTCTTGTTATTTATTTTAATACTACCAAAATGTTTGTTTGCCTTGATACAACCTTTCTTTAGAAAAGTGCTTCTTTGAGAACTGTATTTAGCCCTTCTCTCTGAGCCTTATATCCATTCAGTGTCTCAACTTCATGTAGCATTCTCATCAGCAAATATTTAGTCATTATCTGCGAAGAACATGGCTAAATAATAACTTTATACTTTGATGATATTTGAGGTTTATTTCTTTTTTTTTTTTAAGATTTATTTATTTATTTATTTATTTATTTATTTATTTGTACAAGCACTGGGTACAGTCAGAAGTGCGGGAGGGTGAGAGAATTCACCAGAGCCAGAGTGGGGAACAGAACAGACAGACTGACGAAATACACTGCTGAGGGGAGCAGCGGGCAGCAGGAGAGGTCTGCGCACCATGTGGGTGCTGCAGAGGCTGCAGGCAGCTCCACAGCCCAGCGCTCAACTGCTGGGCCACCAGGGGAGGCCCTGAGATCTATTTCTTAATGACATTATGGTCACATAGGAAAACTGGTGGTGGGCCTCCCTGGTGGGGCAAGAGGTTAAGACGCAATCTATGAAGCTAACCGCAGCCACTGTAGCACGAGTTCAGTCCCCGGCCAGGGAACTACCCACATGGCACAGCAGACCTCTCCTGACTCGCCAGCTACTCCCCTCAGCAGTGTATTTCAGTTGATTTGCCTGTTCTGTTCCCCACTCTGGTACTCTGTCTCTTGTGAATCCTCTCACCACCACCCCCCACTTCTGACCTGTACCCCAGTATTTGTATGCATAAATAAATAAATCTTTAAAAAAAAGAAAAGAAAAAAGAAAACTGGTGGGTCTACCAAGTTAAATGTAGACTATTATAACCTAGAAAGGAACCCTTGCTTAAAATTTTTTCAGTAGTTAAAGAATGCTATTTTTATAAAGTTTTGGCATGCCTCCAGAAAGAAGGATAAAGCTAATTTTAAAAAGATAATTATGAATTTACGTAGTTCTTTTCTGTTCCCATAACTTGAATGTTGTAACAGATATAATAACCTTTTAATCTAATCATTTTATTTCTTTTTGACATCTTGTCATTTTCTTCCTATTACCCCTTTTCTGTCTCCCATATTTCTTCTTATTGCTTTCTTATTCTTTCCCCCTCCTCCTTATTCTGTTTTCTTTTTTAACATTAAAATTAAAAAGCTTAATTTAGATGAGAGGCACAAGAGTATGGAGGGGTAAATCCAAGTGAGAGGAATCAGGAGTGCTAGAAATGACATTAGGGAGTAAATTTCTTACTGGAGTAAGTTTCTCTGTTGTAAGTGATGGGAATATGTTCTCCAATACGAAGAGTAGTGATATGAGGACAACTCCTTTTATACACAAAAACAGATGGGCATTGAGTTACATGGTTTGACTTCTGATCTTTGTACTTCACAATGATGTAAAAGTAATATGTGTGCAATAGACATCATACTTTGATTTGGGGATTTTAATCTTTTCTTGAAATGGTAATATGCAGTATGATATACTCTTGCAATACTCTTGCAATACTATGAAGTGGCAGTGAGCCACAGCTTTCAGGCAGCCATGCAGATACAGGATTATACAACCCAATACTCTACTGAGTGTTTTCACTTTCTGTACTGTATCCAGTGAATTACATGAGATATTAAAAGCTTTGTTACAAAATAAACTTTGCATTTAGATGGTTTTGTCCAACTATAGGCTATTGTAGGTGTTCTGAGCATGTTTAAAAGGTTGGCTAGGCTAATTCATGATGTTGGGTAGGTTAGGTATATTAAGTGCATTTTTAACTTCTGATATTTTCAACTTGATGATTTTATTGGGACATAAAGTAAGTTGAGAAAGATATATAATCTGTTCACAGAAAATTTGAAATATTTCATGTAATATTTTCTCAATTTGTATGAATCTGTATCGTGTTGATTACTTTGTAACCTCATTATAGGACTGTAAATAGGGCACATCATTTATGAAAGTGTTGTTAAAGATTTTGTTCCTTGACTTGACCAGATCAGTGGTTGGTTCAATGCAGATTTAAACTCTTATCTTGGGTACTTTCTTTCCTCAACGACAATCATTATTTGATGGCAAGGAAGGCCTTTTTATGAGCATATAGCTCACTAGGGAATTGTTACTAAAGCATACTTATGAATATTAATAAGCATCTAAAGTCTTTTTAGTTGAATTTGCTTTTCAAGTGTGTGTACTTAGAGGCATTAAGTCTGGTTGACTTTTCCTCATTAGTGTAATTTCTTTAAGAGACTTTTAAGTGAATAAAAAATCTATTAAGAAACATTTAGAATTATGAAATCTATTATCAGTATATAAGTGACTAATATAATACACAGTTTCAAATTATGGTAGTTAATATGCGGGCAAGGTGACAAGTGGTTAAAAAAATGTGATGAACTAATTTTTCTAGTTTAAAGAGGTCTTAAAATCATTTCCCCTGAGTATTAATGTTAAAATTCAATCATTCTCTATTTCTTGTTTACTTGTATTCTAAAAGAACAATTGCAACTAATTCTTTAACTCATGGACTACTAAACTTGATATGACTTGAATTTTATGATTTCAGAGGCCTGGATTTAATAAATTGATAAGGATTTTTTTCCATCTTTGTTTTTCAAACAAATTTACAAACAAATAATGAAACGTCAAGTATGGGGATTGGTCAAAAGTAAAGTTAATCTTGAAAACTAAAGTGTCACATGTGGTGATACAAGTTTTTTTGCATCAAGATGTCAGTGATTATTTAAATAAGGATGTCATAACCTTTTTGGTAGTGTTTTTATGTTCTTGACTTTATAAAATTACTTCAAAACATATTATTTTAACTTTTTTTTATGAAGTAGTATATCACCAAACATAATGAGAGTGCTAACACTTTTATTTATATTTCAGTTGAGTTACTGCACTTTTCCTTTTTTTCTAGTCTGTGATCCATTTCTGTCTTAATAGGGCAGCTGACAGTTCTTTTCAAGTGTACTTAGAAAGGCAAAAGAGCCCTTTTCATAGTACTTATATGGGGTCATGCTTCTGTTTTTTAGTTTGAATTTGATACTGCTTCATGAATTGCTGGGTATGAAAGATTAGGAAGTAGGTCCAGTGGTCAAATTTTACCTGCCCACCCGGACTTTGCCCTGAGGTCAAACTCCTGATATTTGCTGTTCTGAATAGAGAAGTTGATGACAAGTATGAGCTGATACGAGAGGAAAGTTAGAACCATATCAAAGCTGAAGGCAAGAGAATTGGGACCCAATGAGACTGTAGCTAAAAGATGGATCATCAGAATTGCCCTCTTCTAAAGAAAAGGAAATAGCTGACCTGTGAGTGAAAAGACTTCATCATCCTGCCAATCACATGCTTGCTAATGGAAGCCAGTTATCTCAACAAAATCTTAAGGCCTACTGCCCCCTAGATAATCTGGAGGGTTAGCAATACTAGTACTGCATTATGTGAATTTTAAATGTGTTGTTTGAACATGAGTTGTATGTTAGACTTTTTTTTTTACAAGAAAAGTCTACCTTCCTCTTACCTAGTTCTGAAATTAAGTCACTAAATGAGGAAGGATGTTAATATTTATGTGCATCTGCTTTCTTTTACAAGGACCATCTAGTTTGTTAAATATATTGATAATACTTCAAATGGATTTTAAGTGAATATGTAAAATTACTTTGGCAATGTATGCCAAGCTTAAAACTTTTAACTATTCTTATTATAAGATTCATAATATACAGTATCATCATATACAGGCATAATTTTTATAACTCATTCTTAATACAAAGAAATATTTCATTAAATATCACTAGAAAAATAAAGTCTCATACAACTGAATTTTCCAAGTAATGAAAAATTTGTTTTTTGTCAGAACTTTAAAATTGCAGTCAATTTATTGAAAAACTTAAAAAATATACATGTATCTCATTTTCATAGCTTCTTATTAAGAGTGACACTCATTGTAGTTTGAGCCTCTGTGGCTCATATATCCTAGCACTAAATCCTCTTTAGCTGGTCCCATTTCACTATGTGATAAGGTAGACTAGTAACATATCATTGCTGCATTTAATGTCTTGATAATCTTTTGATAAAATGGGAAAGTTTAGGTAGGTTGGATGGTAATGAAGTTATGTAGGGTTGAAGTTAATAAAACAATCTCTTGAATGTGTGCATTGTGTGCGTTCAGCAAGCGGAGTCTTGTGTGTGTGTGTAGAAACTATTAGTAGCCTGTTTTTAGTAAAAAAAGACCTAAGAGTCAAGACCCATCTCCTAATTGGATTTTGCTCAAGTCATCTTATGCTCTGGATGTCAGTTACCTCATCTGTACAATGGAGATAAAAATTCTTTACCTATCTGAAGTGCCCTCCCAGCTCGCCAAGCCACCAGAAATAAGACTGGAGCCACCGCTCCAGGGTGGGGTAAGGTCCCAGCAACTGAGCCCCTCTGCCCAGCCCTCCTGGCCACTGGCCACAGGCCCAGAAGTGTGCCTCTAGGAAGACCTAGTACCACTGCAGATCTCACAAGGCCACAGCAGCTGTGCCCATCATTAGTTAAACACCCAGAACAGTGGGGGGAAAGGACCCACACACAACAAAAGCCTCAACTACAGCAGAGCAAACCCAAAGCAAACAATAGGGAGAAAGGAAAATACAAATAGCCAAGCAAATCCTTAGGGGAACAGTATACCACAGACAGAAAACAAAATCCCAAAAGCTAACCACAAAGAAACCTCAGAAAAAACGGATCAAAGATATGTGAGAAAACTCAGAAGAGGAAATGAATGCTACGAGAAACACAGTAAACACAAGATCGAAATTGAAATTTTAAACAAAATAACAGAATTGCAAGATGTAAAAAGATCAGTGGAGGAATTAAAAAATGCAGGGGAAAGCCATGGGAGTACAATAAGCCTAATGGAAGAGGGAAAGATTTTCAGACAAAGAAAATCTTAGGGAGTTCATATCCACTAAACCGCCCTTCAGGGAATATTAAAAAGAACTTTAGGATTTAAACCAAAGAGAGGAATGAACACAAAGGACTGAACAAGGAATTAAATAGAATTACATAGGAACAAAATGGCAGTAACAGACTTTTATATATCATTAATAACTCTAAACATCTGTGGACTGCATTCACCAATAAAAAGACATAGAGTCTCTGGATGGATTAGGAAACAGCATCCAACCTTCTGCTGCATTCAGGAAACACACTGGAGTTCCAAGGATAAACATAGACTGAAAATAAAGGAATTGAAAACAACTCCGCATGCAAATGGCACCCAAATAAGGCAGAAACAGTCATATCAGATAAAATAGACAGCAAGTTTAAAAAGAGATAGGGATGGACACTATATAATGGTTGAGTGAAGAATAAAATGGAAAGACATAACACCCATCAGCATATATTCAGCAAATGAGGGAGCACCAAAATACATTAAACAACTACTGTCAAATCTGAAAACACACTGGAGAAAATACATCTGTGGTTGGAGAATTCAGCACCCGCTCTCATTGAAGGACAGAACAATTAAGACAGAAAATAAATAAGGACATACTCTTCCTAAGCAAAGAACTAGACCATGTGGGTTTAATAGACATTTATAAGATACTGTACCCCCCAAAAGCCAAATGCACATTTTTCTCAAGTGCATATGGGTCATTCTCCAGAATTGACCATTTACTGAATCAAGACAAGTATCAACAAATTCATGAAGATTGAAGTCATACCAAGTACCTTCTCTGTCCATAATGATACTGAACTACAAATCAACTACCAAAAGAAAACAAGGAAATACTCTAATACATGGAGACTGAACAATCAAAGGTTAATAAAGAAATCTAAGAAGAAATAAAAAAACCTTGAGACAAATGATAATGAGGATACAATCTTCCAGAACATGTACTAAAAGAGAAGTATATTGTCAATACAAGTCCACGTCAAGAAAGTAGAAAGAGCCCAAATAAGCAGCCATCTGTCTCAAAAAAAAAAAAAAAAAAAAAAGCAGAAGGAAGGAACTAATAAAAATTAGAGCAGACATAAATGAAATAGAAATAAAAAACACAGTTCAAGAGACCAATGGAACCAATAGCTTGTTCTTTGAAAAAATAGACAAACCTTTGGCTAGGCTCACTAAGAAAATGAGGGAGACAATTCAAATAAATAGGTTCAAAATTGAAAAAGGAGAAACATAATAGACACTGCAGAAATTCAGAGGATAAGTGATTACCATCAATATTTATATGCAAAAAATTTCAACAATCTAGAGAATTAGACAAATTCTTAGAAGTATACTATCATCCAAGACTGAAAAGGGAAGAAATAGAAAACCTGAACAAACCAATCACAAGCAATGAAATTGAAATAGTAATCATAACTCTTCCAAAACAAAACAAAAGTTCAGGAGCAAATGGCTTCACAAAAAGGTTCTACAAAATTCAAAGATGAGGGCCTCCCCTGGTGGCACAGCCGTTGAGCTCTGGGTTGCAAGGCCGCAGCCTCTGCAGCGCCAGTTCGACCCGGCCACCGGCAAGGGTCCCACAAAAAAAAAAAAAAAAAAAAATTCAAAGATAAACTAATACCTATCTTGCTCAGAACTCTTCCAAAAAATTGAGAAAGAAGGAATTCTTTCAAACACATTTTATGAAGCCAATTGTCATGTTAATACCCAAACCAAACAAACACAACAACACAAGGAAAGAAAACTACAGACCAATCTACCTAGAGAACGCAGATGCAGAAATCCTTAATAAAATCTTAGCAAACAAATCCAACAGTGCATTAAAAAGATTATACCATGACTAAGTGGGGTTTATACTAGGAATACAAGAATGTTTTAACATCCAAAAATCAATCAACATAATTCACCTCATCAATAAAAAGGAAAATCAAAACCACATGATCATATCAATAGATGCTTAGACATCATTTGATAAAATTCTGCATCCATTTATGATGAAAGCTCTTGAAAATTGGGACTAAGTGGAATGTATCTTAGCATAATAAAAGCTATATGTGACAAGCCCGTAGCTATTATCATTCATCGAACGATAAAAACTGAATAGTAAATAACTGAAAACCCTTCCACCAAGATCTGGTATAAGACAAGGATGTGCCCTCTCACCATTACTATTCAACATAGTGTTAGAAGTCCTAGCTAAAGTAATTTGGCAAGAGAAAGCTGTGAAAAGAATCCAAGTTAGGAAAGAAGAAATAAAGCTATCATCGTTTGCAGATGATATAATAAAATACATATAGAACTCCAAACACTCCACAGAACAGCTAATCAAAATAATAAACTGGGCCTTCCTGGTGGCACAAGGGGTTAAGCACAGCATTGTAAAGCTATCCGAAACCTTTGCAGCATGAGTTTGATCCCTGGCTAGCTAGGGAGCTACCTCCATGGCGCAGCAAACCTCTCCTGTCTCTCCTTCTGCTCCCCTCAGCAGTGTGTTTCAGTAGATCTGCCTTTTCTGCTCCCCACTCTGTATCTGCTGAATCTTCTCACACACCCCTCCACACCTGTGGCCTGTACCTCAGTTCTTGTATGCATAAATAAATCTTTATATATGTTGCAAATATTTTCTGCTCAAGACTCCTTACAGAACTTTTTTTTTTGATTTTTGGACAATATATGATCTCTCCCCTTAGGTGTGGTCACTGTAGTTCTCCCGCCACCAGAGCACCCATAGATTATTGCCATATTCCCGCTCACCCCTGTTTTCTCCCCTTGCCACCTGACAGAGCTTTGATTCGGCCTTCTGTCAAATGCCTTTTCTTCACTCTTAGATGGAATATATCTTTTGATGAGCAGAAATTTATAATGTTAATGAAATCCAGTTTGCCATTTTTTCCCCTTTGTGGTAAGTTCTTTTTAATGTTCTGTTTAAGATGTCTTTTCCTACCCCTAAAATTATAAAGGTATTTTCCCTTGTTTTTTCCTAATAGTTTTATTGTTTTACCATTCACATTTAGGTTTACAATCCATCTGGAATTGATTTTTGTGTATGGTGTGGGGTATAAGGCTCAAGATTCATTTTGTTCCATCTGGTTACCCTGATCCCCCAGCACATTTATTGAAAAGAATTGGATCTCATAACATGCTAATGTAAAACAATTGTAAAACCCAAGACTGAGACATAAGTGATATGTATTTCTAATGTTCAAGTAGAATGACTTCTATTATATTCCGTTTAACTGTATATTTCATGGTTCATGACATCCCTTATTAGCAAATTGGTTGATTATAAGTTTGACGTTGTTTAATACCTGCTTAACTATAGTCTTACCACATCAAAGGTATTTGAAAAATAAAGTGTTTATAATAATTAACATAGGCAATATAAAAGAAAAAAGCTAAATTTATAATCCCATAAAGACAAGAATCATGCCTTTTTTTTACTGTTGTACATCTGTTGCCTAGCACTATTCTTGGCACATAGTAAACAATCAATAAATGTTAAATAAGGAAATGCAACTTTTTGAGCTATTCTCAAAAGCATTTTTTGGTGTACAGAGACACCTTATTAGTAATTGAGGTATTCCATGTAAGTTAATGTTCTCTAAAAGTGTTCTTTAAAAACAGTAATTTTTTTCTAATTTATTTTTGTTGAAAGTATTACTAAATATATGTGACGCAATTCTCAACCTTCTGAAGTAAAATCTTAACAAATATAAACATTTCTTAATTTATCTCAGCTATAATTAAGGATATTAGTACAGTAATGTGTAATTTCTAAGAAATGTCATTGTCCCCAAACCAAATGATTATTCTTTTATGGAAAAAGAAGTATTGTGGACAGGGCAACTATTGACATTTAGACAAAGGCAATATGTACCTTAATTGAGCGATTGACAAAGTAGAACTTTAAAGCAGCAGTTCCTAAACTACTGTTGTTTGGAACAGTGAGTCATAAAGAAAGGAAACTACTGTCAAATAAGTTTAGAAAATCCTGCATTTGTACACAATTTCATTGGCACATTAAAGACTTTGAGATGTCCATCCATACCCCTTTGGAAGCCGAGACCTTGAGATACCCCTTTGAGTACCGAATACTTTTTACAAATAAAAATCTCACATCCTGCATAGCAGTGTTCTATGGCACACAGTTTAAAAACACAATTACCTGGACCATTATTGTATTACATTAATCTGTGCATTTGTAGAACTATCTGATTAAAACAGTAGCTAAGTTGTTCAATAGATGGATAAATTTTAATATTAAAATACAAATAATACAAAAATGATGAAAAGCAGTAGTAACTTTTCAGAAATAATTTGTTGAACTTCCTTTAAATAAACCCACTTGGGTGATTTTATGAAGGATGGTAATTACTAGATGATTAATGCCGCTTAAATACAGCAAACCAGTCAGTCAGTCACATAGAATAACTTATTTTTAAGAAGCATGAAACGGTAACACAGGATTGCTTGTGAAGAATGAAAAGATTTAAGTGGGAAATTAAAATACCAGCTCATGTGGAGTTCAGATCCTAACAGTTGTCAGATTCCTTAGTTAATCATCAAGTCTATTGTTATTGAGCCATAGTATGCATACTTGGAGATAATGAATATATCCATTGCTTTTCCCCTTCACTAATACACTGTATATATTTTAAATAATATGGGAAAAAAGTTAAAGGACAGATATTTTGAAAAAAATAATCTAGGCAAGTTCTGTAATTTTTGTTGTAAAGCACATCTCCCGATAATCAAAAGGAAGTACAATCAGAGTGACTTTTTTCAAGAGAACTGCACCTTTCCTTAAGATAGAAAAATCTGAGACTTGCCAAAAGAAGACCCTTAAAACAAAATGAAAACTTCCACAAGAAAAATAGTAATACTGTTTAGTGGTACTAAAATATGATGAAAAAAGTTCTAAGTCCCTTATGACTGGTGGAAATGTTCACCCATATTACTTTGCACGTTAGCTTAGCTGTGAGCACTCACAGTACAGAAGGAAGCCTCCTTTGTTCACTTGGCCTCTCCCTTGTCACCAAGTCCTCCCTGGCAAGCAAGGGAGCAGTTTCACAAAGACACATATTCCTTCTCCTGCCATCACTTGTTTGATCTGACATAGTTTCTTAAAGAATACATGTCTAAAAGTTGTTTTGGGACCCTGCTGATGCTTCTTTTTAATAATGGCACCCAGGGAAAGGTCTCGGCTTCCAAAAGAGTTCATGGACTGTTGTGAATGTTAAGCCAATCCTTTGTTTGTTTGTGTGTTTTTATCAATTCCTAGAACTTGACATGCCCTATTCATATCTGTTTCCAGTATGATTGCATTTCACTGGGGCAAGAATGTAGTCTAGGGCCTCTCTGGTGGCCTAGGAGTTAACTGTGCTGCTCCCCTCAGCAGTGTATTTCAGTAAATCCGCCTGTTGTGCTCCCCACTCTGTCTCTGGTGAATCCTTTCACCCCCTACACCTCTGGCCTACATCCTAGCTCTTCAACGCAAAAATTAATAAATGCAATCTTCTTGAAAAAAAAAAGAATATGCCGTTTTTAAAAATTATTGAACAATTAATTTAAATTTCTCGTTACTAGAATCACCAAAATCCTAAACTTTGGTAAGAGAGTCAAGAATTTAAATATGGAATGTCATCATTGTATCACTGAAAAAAAAGAGAAAGAATTGTGATATTTGTGTACAAATGTGTGTGTGTGTGTGTGTGTAAGAAGGTTCTGGGTTTTTGTTTGTTTTAGTAATAAGTGTTGGGTCAAAGGATATGCAGATTTTAAAGGCCAAGTTACTTTTTAGAATTATTATTCCAATTTGCAAAATTGTAGGCTTCCCTATATACTGTTGACTCCTAGGTCACCCTCTTCTAATATTTGGCAGACTTGGGTAAAAAATTATGTCTAGTTTTAACCTGAAATTTTTAAATACATTTTGGCCACATACAATTTTGTTTGACATGTCGCCTGTTTGTATCTTCTCATTGGGTATTTAAATAATATGTTTTTGTAGTTTCTTGGCATATTAGGATGGTAATCCTTTGCCACGTGTCATAAATCATTTCTCTACATTAGTTTTTGACTAAATTTGTGCTTCTCAATAGCCATTCTCTTTGGCTTCGTTTCCAAATTCCATACTGGTCTGGAATGTCACACTGGTTGCATGTCTCTCACCCCATGTGTTTTTTTTTTAAAGATTTATTTATTTGTACAAGAACCGGGGTACAGGCCAGATGTGTGGGAGGGTGAGAGGATTCACCAGAGACAGAGTGGGGAACAGAACAGGCAGATTGACTGAAATAACACTGCTGAGGGGAGCAGTGGGCGAGTCAGGAGAGGTCTACTGTGCCATGTGGGTTGCTCCATGGCTGGCGGGGATCTCGAACTGGCATTGCAGAGGCTGTGGACAGCTTCATAGCGCTGCGCTCACCCGCCTGCGCCACTAGGGAGGCCCTCTCACCCTGTGTTGACACCCTCACTGTTTCCCTTCTCTATAGATCCTCCCACCTCACTTGGTTTTGTCAAACTCCTTTATCCCTGATTTCCGATCTAAACATACAATGGGTCACCCCCATTCTGTTTTGCAGTTTTTCTCACTCATCTGTCATTTTTAAAAAAGAGGCAACCCCTAAAACTGCTCCTCACTTCACAGATCTGTTGTCTTATATGTGTGTCATCCAGAACTATGTTATTTTCTTTCATGAGAAAATCCAGTTCTGGCTTCTGAATACAATAGCGTGAGGAGGCTCTGCAGCTATTAGCCACAGCTATTACTAATTTGACCACTTTTATATTTTACCACTTGTAGAGAAATATGCTAGGAATGCTTTACAACTTTTTGTTGACGTTTTTTGTCTCAGTCAGTTCCTGGACAGGAATCGGTTATAACGGGTTGATTGCGTAAAGGCCCTTACATACATTTAGATCAGGGACTCTAACCTCAGGACTATGGATTGGTTTAAGGAGGTTCATGTAAAATTTTGTGTGTTTGTGCATTTTTCTGAGAAGAGGGTCCACAATTTCATATTCTCAAAGGCATCATATATGACTTAAAGACAAGTAGTTACCCACCACTGTTCTGGGGAAATGGAAAGTTGTACAGATTAAGCCAGCTCACCAAGAGCTGCCCCATTTTGATATTTATTCATTTACTAGACAAAATATTTATTCATTTACTGGACAAAATCTGGGCACTGCTTGAAGTGCTAGGAGTACAGCAGTGAACAAACTGGGCAATATCCCTTCTTATAATCTCATGTTTTTGGTGAGAGCTCCACAACAAATAATGGTGATTTCAGACAGATTCTATGGAATTTCAAATATCTTTAGGTCCTGTGAGAAAAATAGAAGAGGCTAATCACAGTAAGGTGGGCCACTCGAAATTGTGCTGTCAGGGAAAACCTTTCTGAGAATATTTGAGTAGATATCTGAATGAAATTAGAAGATATGGGGAAATAGCATTCCTGGCAGAGGAAAGAGCAAGTACATAATCCTAATGTACTATCAAGGAAGAGAAAGAACAGCAGTATGGCCATAATGTAGTGAACAATGAAATTGGGAAGGTTATCAGAGTGAAATCATGTAGGGTCTTGAGAGCCTTGTGAAGACATTTTGGATGTTAAGAATGATGGGAAGCCATTCAAGGATTTAAAGTAGATTGGGATCTTGCTCTGATTTATATTTTTAAAATATTATTATGGCTGATCTAGGGAGAATAGACTAAACAGGAACAAAACTAGTAGTCTAGGCAACAGATAACTGAATTATTATTGCTTAATAACAGGTGATGTGGTTCACTATTTTTCATGATGGCTTCTTCATGTAGACTCAGAAATTTGTTTTCAGTATTAGAAATAGTTGAATTTATCCTGAGCAGCTAGTTTGCTTTCATCTCAAGGACACTGAATTATCTAATTAACCCTGTTTTCTTTATATTAGAGCTAGAAAACGCAATAGTAAAAGATAGCATCACATGCATTTTGTATACCAGCTCCATCTTCTCTCCTTCCTTTACTTTCTCTTAGACCTGACTTTTTTCTCATTTATTAAGTTGTGTTTATCTTGTATATGTTCTTGTAAGTCGCCTTAAAACCCATTTGGAACAACACAGTGTACAAATAAACATTTGTCAGTGGAATCCTAAAATTGTCTATAGTAAAAAGCATTAGGTATATATGGATTTTTATCCCTTCATTTACTCATTCCTTTATTGAACAAATTCTTATTGAGTGGCTATTATAGCCAACCACTGGGAGAACGGAATAGTGGACAATAAAGTAAGAGATAGATAATTTGAGAGATGCCTTAATATTAATGAAATTAATGGTTATTTGATATCTTTGCCAGAGGAGACAAACTAGAGTGCAAAAAAGAAAGCCACTAAAGTATTTGGATGGTGTGATGACAAAACCACTTTTATGTAGAACGTCAGGAAACTGGGTGGAGTTCTGCTACTGTATGACCTTAAGAAACTATTTCCTGAACTATTTAACTATCTTAATGGTTTAATGACACCTATGAGTAAAAATGTACAGTTTATTTCTGGGATAGATGTTTTTCATGGCATGCTTAATCTTCATTGTTAAAATGAGAGAATTGCGTGAAACTTGGGGTCATTTGTTGAATGAGTCTGCTATTAGCAACTCCGTAGTTAGCATTCTTCAGTAGGGTGATGTTGGGACTGGTGGGCCAGATCTATGTTATGGTAAACTATAGGAAGCACAGTTCCTTGCCACAATATTGCTCGAAATGGGAAGTACCTGGACACTCACTTCCTTGTTCTTATTATTATTACCCTCACCTACATTCTTTCACTCTTTTATATGTAGTCCGATAATCCCTTGCTTCCATACCCCGAAATGGTTATAAAGTTTGGGAAATAAGTTGAGATATACTTCCTCATAGAAAGGAGAACACTGATAAAATATATACTTTATTTGACTCAAAATGAATAACTACCTAAAGGGACGTGAATAAGCCTTGGAAGTCATAAAGGAATTGTTTGGCCATAATTTCTTACCATGGAGACTGGGCGTCTGCCAAGACTTGACTTTGAAATTTCTGTCTTCTGTTTCTAATCTTAAGGCATCACAACATACAATTCTTTTGCCACTAGTCCAGTTTATTCTTTTATGATGAGGAAGAAGACACTTTTAAATAACAATTATTTCCACTATAATTAAACAAATCTTCTTTTGTTTGCATTATATTTGTTACTATATTGTATACACACTCTGCTTGCTTAAACTTGCCCCTGTGACTACTTCACAGGAACTTTCTTTAGAAGTTTTAAAGTCTTTGACTTCTTAAAGTATTAATGGGATTTGCCGAAGTTGTAGTATCTGAATGCTTGACTAGATATAGTAGCAGGAAAACAAGCTTGTTCACACAGCTCCTCCAGCACGCATTTTTCCTTAGACAATCCTAAATTCATTTGAAGTGCCAAAGAATTAAAGGAAGATGTATCTGGGTTTACTCCTGAATAAAACAAGATCAGACATCTCACAAAGTTTACCTTCAGGTTCATATATTAGAAAGGTATGCTGCCCTTTGGGAGAGCTTGGATTATAAAGGATTAGTCTGAACCTAAATGACTTTTGCCTCTCTGTCCTTTTTTGCTCAAGTGTCATAATCTTGAAAGTTGATACAGTTTTTGTGCTTAACTATATATGTGATTCATGCTCATATCTTCAGTTGTTGATGAAAATTTTGAACTCAAATTTTTACAATTATTTTAACAGTAAAGCTTAGAACTGTTTTGCCATTTGGAAAATTACCCTCTAAAATGCATTTTTGAAAAACAGAAAATAAACACCATAATAATTATAAAAACAATACATACTTATTGTTTTTGAAGGCATTTTTATTTTTAGTGATTATATATAGACTTAAAAGTGGGTACAAAAATATTTTAGAAAGGTTCCATATACATTTCACCCAGCCCCCCCCCCAAGTAGCTTCTAATATAGCTGTAGTGTATATTATCAAAAACCAGGAAATTAGTATTGCTTGCTCACTGTTTAAAACAACAAAAAAGTCAAACATAAAAAAGTATGTAAAGAGAAATTCACTTTTTTCTCCCTTTTAACTTCTAATCTTAGGTGTGTTTGCCTACAGGCTTTCTATAATGTACATTCAAGCATATACACAGATACCATTTTATGTGCACATATGTAGAGTACTTTGGGGAGAAAGTAGAATCATTTATGTTACACTTTATATTTTTCATACAATATTACATGGTTTCATTTTGATTAATATGTATCTGATTCATTCTTTATCATTATAATGTTCTATAGTGTTAATTTGCCAACAAATTCCCTTTTGTTGGTCATCATGGAGCGTCTGGTTTTTTCTAAATATAAATAATGACCCAGTTAATATCCTTATAGATATATAATGAGCTCTTATGAAACTCTTTCTGTAATCCTTTAAAGAAGTGGAATTACTTGGTACTGCCAAAATAACTATCAAAAAATGGAATACCAATCAGAATTATTTTTAAGAGATTTAACATAGCAGTATAACAAATAAAAGTAAGTTTATGGAAAATGATTATGTTGTATAACTGTGTATTTGGGCAAATACAGAGTATTTCTTATTTATAGGATAAGCATCATCTAATGGGGATGGTTTTTAGGTAAATTTACAATGTGTTATACAAGAAGTAAGTCTTTGTTTCCATAGACTGGGAACAATAGCTCAGTGTATAATTTAAAGAGAGGCAGTTCCAAATTGAAATGTTCTTAATCATCAGTTGTCTTTTTTTTTTTTAATTGAAAAAGATAGATATATGTACAGCTACCAAACTTTAGGAAGTTCTTAGAACCACCCTTCTTCAAATTCACTTTTTAAAATTTATTTATTTTTGGTGGAGAAGCTGGTGAACAAATCTGGGACCTCCCAAGTCACCCATCCACAAATTTGGATGGTTCCAGAGAACTCAACACTGAGAACATTTTGCTAGCACTGAAAAGGGATTCATTCAGCCATTTGTTTTTGTTTTTTTTTTTTTATTTTTTTTTAATAGAGGCATGTTTTATTTATTTATTTATTTGTTAGTTTGTTTTGTTTATACGTGCACTGGGTACAGTCAGAAGCACGGGAGGGTGAGAGAATTCACCAGAGCCAGAGCGGGAAGCAGAGCAGGCAGAAGGACCGAAGTACACTGCTGAGGGGAGCAGCAGGCGGCAGGAGAGGTCTGCGCGCCATGTGGGATCCTCCTCCGGTGGCTGGGGAGCAGCTGGGGATCGAACCGGCGCCGCAGAGGCCGAGGGCAGCTTCGCAACCCAGCGCTCAACCGCTGCACCACCCGGGAGGCCCCATTCGGCCATTTGTATTTATTTAAAATCAGTGTCTTTGGGCCTCCCTGGTGGCGCAAGGGGTTAAGATGCAACCTATGAAGCTATCCACAGCCACTGCAGCACGAGTTTGATCCCCAGCCAGGGAGCTGCCCACATGGCACAGCAGACCTCTCCTGTCTCACCTGCTGCTCCACTCAGCAGTATATTGCAGTCAATCTGCCTGTTCTGTTCCCCACTCTGTCTCTGGTAAATCCTCTTACCCCCCACACTTCTGGCCTGAACCCCAGCTCTTGTATGCATAAATAAATATTTTTTTTAAAAAAACACAAATAAAATCAGTGTCTTTTAGGTCAGTGGTTATGATGAAAATTTTTTACTAATATATATTGAAAGAATAAAGTTGTTAGTGGGATTGTTTAATTTGAGAATTATTTATATCATTATTGCCTGAAGTTCATTTTTAGGTATATATTACAATGATTAGTACTTAAATTAAGTAATAGTTTAGTCCCTAGAGTGTTTAATAGTTTATAGTTCTTTGACTCTTGTATTTTCTTAAATGTCAGCTCATCTGGCAATTACTTTTAGTCTGTGAATTAGTGATTTTCATGATCATGAAATCCTAGGACATTTGAACTGGAGGGGACATCAGAAGACCTAAACAAATCTCCAGACATTCTCCCCTTAACAGGTCCCTTGCTCCTGCTACCATTTTATTGTTAATATACCACAATCAAATAGAGGTGTCTCTGCCCTTTTGAAAACCTCGTGGAAGCTTCTTCCATTTCTTCCTGAGACCTGGTCAGTTTGTCATTTCTGGCACTTCCCAACCATGCGTCCCTCGTTCTAGAAGATTAAAATATTTGATTCCTCAGTGAAGTTAAGTACTTTCTCCTCATTCTTTGCACTTTTGTACCTCTTTCCTTTCCACTTTATAACCTTATTCCTGTCAGGTTGGTTCATTGTTTTGTTTACCGTTATCTCTCCACCACTTCTACCCGCTTACATTATGCCATCTGAAAACTTTCTTTCCAGCGTAAATGGTTCTACAGTTTCAGCTGTTGGGTAGAATGCTTCCTTCACCTCCTTGTCATAGATCTCTGATCATCTGTGCTGTCTGCCTCTCTATTGGCGGCTCCATGTCTTTCACATGCTGCATAATGGGAATGAGGTTGATGTCCTCCTAGTTCCCTGTTCTGTTTATAGACCATGGATCCTCCACTCTTGAGTGAAAGCTCCAGCCCCATTAGCCTCCTTCATTCATCTCTGTTATCATCAGTCTCGCACTGTTGCTTTATAGTCAGTTTATCTCTATCACACTCACCCCCCACCCAGCATTTTCCCTTCCTTCAGACTCAATGACAGGTAGCTTTCCTTAGCTCCCTATGCCCTTGACGCTGTCTTTTCAATGTGACTTTGTTTCATTATCCATCTGCCTTTCCTTTGCTTTATCCTTTTATTTTTTTAATATACTCTCCTTTTTATGTTTTTTTTTTTAAAGATTTATTTATACAAGAACTGGGTACAGGCCAGAGGTGTGGGGGCGGGAGTGAGAGAATTCACCAGAGACAGAGCAGGGACCAGAACAGGCAGACTGAGTGAAATACACTGCTGAGGGGAGCAGCGGGCGAGACAGGAGAGATCTGGTGTGCCGGGATCGAACCCATGCTGGTGTGCTGAATTGAACCCATGCTGAAGAGGATGCAAACGGACAGCTTCACAGCGCTGTGCTCAACCCGCTGTGCCACCGGGGAGGTCCTGCTTTTTACCCTTTTAATTCCCTCAGTTCAAAAACATGTTCCTATCTTTCCTATGAGAGAATGTCTTCTCTTTTCTCATTCCAGCTATTTGTAATCTTTTTTCTCGTTTGCATCTAGATTCCTTAATACAATGATTTGTAATTGATTATATCCTCTCATCTCATGTTCATTCCCCATTCCTCTACCTGCTTTGCCACACCATGTTCACTTAGGTCACCAGGGAAGACCATTTGACGTTTTTAATCATTATCTTACTTAATGTTCTTCTGCTGTGTTTGATCATGTTAAATGCATCCTGTTTATAATTCTCTTTGAAGGCTGTGCACTGTTTAATGTTCTTTTCTTGTCACTTTCATGGCTTCCTTTTCCTACTCCTTAAATGTATGTCTAAGGTTTCTATCCCCAGAAGACTGCTCTCTCTATACTTTGCCTGGGTGAACTCACTCATTCTAATTCTGCATCTGACTCAAACTGCTCTATTCCTTAGATACATATCCAACCTCTTGGTAAATAATTCCACTGGGGGGGCCTCCCTGGTGGCGCAGGCGGTTGAGCGCAGCACTGTAAAATGGTCCACAGCCTCTGCAGCGCCAGTTCCATCCCCACGACCTTGGAACAACCCACATGGCGAGCACACCTCTCCTGTCTCACCCGCTGCTCCCCTGAGCAGTGTATTTCGTCAGTCTGCCTGGTCTGTTCCCCGCTCTGTCTCTGGTGAATCCTCTCACCCTCCCGCGCATCTGGCCTGTACCCCGGTTCTTGTATAAATAAAATAAATCTTAGGGGAAAAAAAAAGATAATTCCACTGGGATGTGTGTCCCTCATCCTGTGTGGCCAAAGCTATCAACACATCAGTTTCCCTTCATTCTTGTATCAAATATTTTTCCACATCCTTTATTTTGGTTGATGACACCCCTCTGCCGTGTCCTACTTCCAGTCAGTCTTTGTACCCTAGGGATTTTTCATCCTATGCAGTTCTCAAACCCTCCTCTTTAACTACTGCCTACTACACATCTATCCTCTTCTTTCTGTCACAACTACCTACTTGTCTGTCCCAGTATATTTCCCAACAGTGCTATGTATCACAACAGTCTCATAATTACTTCTTCTACTTTTGTTTTTTTTTCCTCCTCAAATCCATTCTTCACATAGTTGCTGGAGTTACCTATTTAAGTGATTAATCACCCTATGTCAGCTCCCTTGTTTAAAATCTTTCTTTTTTTTTTAAGATTTATTTTTATTTTATTTATACATACAAGAAGGGGCATGCAGGCCAGAGGTGTCGGGGTGTGTGTGTGTGTGTGTGTGTGTGTGTGTGTGTGTGTGTAGTCACCAGACAGAGTGGGGAGCAGAACAGGCAGATCTACTGAAATTTACTGCTGAGGGGAGCAGTGGGTAAGTCAGCTGTGCCATGTGGGTTAGCTCCCTGGCCAGGGATCAAACTCATGCTGCAGATAGCTTGATAGTGCTGAGACTTAACCCCTTGCACCACCAAGGAGGCCCATTGTTTAAAATCTTTCAATGACAACTCTAAGTTCCAAAATAAGACCTCCATGTCCTGCACTGGCCCTGGCTCCGGCCCCTTCTCCAACCTATCATAATTCTCTTACTCATATTTTAGTTCAGTCTCTCTCTTTTTTATTATTGATCATTTAAAATTTTTCTTTTGGTAACAGGTTTACTACACGTACCTTATTTAAAGTTTGGCATCCCTAGAGTAGGTGACACTCCCCATAAGCACAGCTGTTTCTCATCTTCACAGCCTTTTCTCATGCTGTGTCATCTGCTTGAAAACCCACTGCCCTTCCCTTAACTCCTTTTACAAGATTCATTTTGGCTACCACCTAAAGAGTCTTCTTGGGTTTATGCCTTATCTCCCTCACGCCCTCAGCAAGATTGACTGCTCTAATAATAATAATCTATACATAATTGTCTCAGTATTATTGGCATGTTAGGCCATTATTATATTTGTGTGACTCTCTCTTTATTACATTTAAAAACTCCTTAAGGGCCTCCCCTGGTGGTGTAGCGGTTGAGCTCTGGGTTGCGAGGCTGCCGGCAGCCTGTGCAGCACCAGTTCAATCCCTGGCCACCGGCAAGGGTGGTCCCACCAAAAAAAAAATAAATAAATAAATAAATAAATACTCCTTATTTCCTACGACTGGGTCATCATCTTTTCATTTGTAGTGTCAAATAGTGTTTCACATGCAAACACAATCCCTGCATTTTATAGAAGTGGTTGAGATCCAGAGTCTACAACTCCCTTAAATTAAATGATTGATTAAAAATGTAAGTTGCTTTATTAAAAAAAGAAAACTGAGTTGGCCAGGAGTTTAATGGGACATAGATCATGGACATACATACACTATTGATATCATAAGAAATAGCACTTACTATCCAAGTAAAATACAATTGCAAACAAATAATATTCTTGGAGTATTGGTTAGATGAGTCATCTAAGACACATGATTTCTCTCAACTGAATTATGCCAATTTCTAACATTCTGAAGTACCATAGCCAATTATCAGATAGTTTAAAGTTACGAAAAAAGTTGGCTGATTTTAAGTTGTAATGTTTGTTGAATCCTTCCTTAAAATCATTAAATGCTTTCTTAAATATCCCAGATTTTGTAAGAATTCTATTCCTTTTAAAAACATTTTCATTTATTTTCAACTAATCTGTAAATACCAAAGGAACACTCTGAACTTTCTTACCTGTTTGTTTCCCTGCACTCCTCTTCTTTGTCCTCCTAATTATCAACAGACTTTACCTCCTCATTTGTGTTGAAGGCACTGAGCCAGGCACTGATTTTTGTATTACAAAGAAGAGACGCTATGGCTTGAGTTTTTTCTGATGGCCTAGTGTAAGATGTTTATGCAAAGTGTCAATGGAAACAATTATCTTAACAGGATGACACAGCCTATTTTGCTTAGAAATGTCCTAATTTCCTGTTTAGGTTATCCAGAGGTCAGGTAGGGATTTCCTTTTGCACTCCCATAGTGCAGACTCACATGCAAGCCTTACTGACTCAGATCACCATCCATTTAATTCCACTAGCATTTATCTTCCCAAGAAAATAAATCCTTCCCCTGAAGTTTTTATTTAGTTTTTCTTTTTGTATTTGCTGCTGTCGCCTGCAGTGAAGGTATGATGCCAAAAAATATTTACCAATAGCTGCTGCTTAGCTAAGCTGCATCTTCAAGTTCGTTGCTAATCCATTTTTCAAAGTTCGTGTGCATGCCTTCATTACTCAGAATGTCACAGTAGTGTGACTGTTGCCCTACCCAGAATCTATTACCTTACACTCAGGCAAGCACCCGACCCCAAATCAGCCTTGACTATATACGCTGTATATAGTGAATATTCACCTTAGTGAATCAGTGTCAGTGTGGCTTGATAACTGCCCTAACTGTGTTCTTATTTAATTATGCCTTGAGTCTTTGGGAAAAAAAAAAAAATTTTATCTGTTGAAACAGACTAAGTAGCAAGGGTTCTAACATGCTTATTGAGTAAATTATTATACCTGACAGAAGGTAATCACATATACTGTCAGGTCTGGAAGTAACTGGATAATTAGGGATTAAAACATTATCTAACATAAGAGAAATAAGTGCCCTTTAGAATCTAGAAAAATAAACTAAGTACATTTTAAAAATTGTTTGAGTAAAGACTATAAAATCTATTATATGAAAGAAAGATGCCCCCTGAAATTCTCACCAAGCTATGATAGTATTTGTTTGTCTTTAACAGATCCTTAGTTTCCTTATTTCCATCATACTAAATAAGTTCAGTTAACTCTGCATTCCTTTGGGAATGCAGGTCAAATTGGTAAAGTGTTTGTATTTGTGTTCTAGGATATAAAACTGGGATCTTATCTCTAGAAAGCAGTACAAATGAGATGCGCATCTGAAATTCAGTTCACCACTTCACCAACGATTTCTTAGAAGGATTAGAACTGGGGTCTCTATTTTTTTACTGACTCCTAAGGTATTATTACCATGGAAACTACCCCCTGTTTTATCCTGAAGCAGTTGGGATTTAATGGTCTTAGTTTGTTTCATTTATTTCAAATGGCCTGAGTTCCAGCTTAAAGAATTCCCTGATAAGATAAAGAATTCCCTACAAAATACTGCAGGGCTGAGTATTTTGTTTTAATTTTGTTTACCTTTGTTTTTTCCAAAAGCCAAAAGTCAGTGTGTCTAACTAATGACAAATTTTAAATAATATGTTTTATTTGACTTACTAAGGCTTTAGAGTAAAACATTTGACTAATTTTATTGAAAACTAAATTAATCCAGGCATTAGATTCTTCAAGTTTTCATTTGCGTATTTTAAGCCACAACTATGCAGAGGAGGGACAGTGGATATCCACTTAGATCCACTTACAAATTTTTAAAAAGTGGTTATTCCCTCCCTATTGTTGTTCTTAACAGTTGCACTATAAAGGAATAAATAAAGAAATCCTAGCCTATGTTAGCTTCCTTCAATCAAGCAACTGCAATCTTCTGGAATTTAGAACATGTTGACATATAGTTTTTCTTCTTTGGGTAATTCATATTGTCTTCCTTTGTTTAAGTTCTTCCAAAGTTAATTCATACAAGCAGATCTTACTTTTTTGTCGCTTCAGTGAAGCAAAATGACTCATCAGAGAGAATTGAAAGTCTGGTGAACACCTCTCATCATGAGTTTCAAAGTTTGATTTCCTTAGTATGGGAAGTTTGAGCTTCATTGGTGAAGTCATTACACAACTACCTACCTGTTATGTAAGTGTGGCAGATGATATGATGAATCTGGACAGAAAATTGAATGATTATTTAACCTGTTTGATGATGGCATCACTGGTTTGCAAAAGGTAATCTAAGGAGCAGAAGTTTCGTTGTGAAATATGTAGTGTGGGGCCTCCCTGGTGGCGCAAGGAGTTAGATGCAACCTATGAAGCTATCCGCAGCCACTGCAGCATGAGTTCTATCCCCAGCCAGCTACCCACATAGTGCAGCAGACCTCTCCTGACTCATCCGCTGCTCTCCTCAGCAGTGTATGTCAGTCAATCTGCCTGTTCTGTTCCCCACTCTGTCTCTGCTGAATCCTCTCACCCCCCGGACCTCTGGTCTCTACCCCAGTTCTTGTATGCATAAATAAATAAATCTTTAAAAAAAGGAAATATGTAGTGCATCCTATACAAAAATTAGCTGATAGTAATAGAACTTTCAGAATAATTACAAGACATTACTAAAAATTCAGGATATCTTTATTAATAACTTACATATAAATTAGATGATAACATAGCCACCTGATAAATATATAAGATATGGGTTCAGTGTAGACTTATAAAATTCTGTTCTTAAAGGTAACATATTCCTTTTATCTCAACATACATTTACATGGTGCATATTATATATTAGCCACTGATCCAGATATGAATAAGATACAGATAATTATATAAAACATGTCATCAGCTTTGAGGCACTTGCAAAGTACATTGGGAGAAAGAATGGCACTTTAACTATTGGAATATTGCATCTTAGCATGAGATAGCCATGAATCACCCATTTGATTTTTTTTAGTGGGTAGACTGGACACAAATTCACCCATGGTATCAATATTCTGTGGAAAAAAAAAGTACTGTGATAGAGATATGTGGATGACACTGTGAAGACAGAAAACAGGAGCAACCTAGATAGTCTGGTGGGGCCTCTTGTGAGAGGTGAATCCAGACTTAAATTTTATGAAATAAATATAAGTTCCTGGGTGAAGTTGGAGAACTCCGCTACACACAGAGGAGAAGAAAATGAGCAACATGCTCTGGAATCACCGTGGTTTGTAAGAGAACTATGAATGTTTCCTTGTTTAGGAACTTAAATTACAAAGCAGGAAGGGGAGCCAAGAGGTTGACCTGGATCAGGGGCAAGAGAACTTTGTATGTCATGTTAAAGAACATGAACTTTATCTTGCAGAAGTTGGGGAGCCATTGCCAGTTTTAAGCAAATGAGTGGTATGGTCAGATTTGTATTTTATCTGGATCTCTTGGCAACAGCATGGAGGTTGATGGATCTAGGGTATTAGATGGGAGAATTATTCCCCAAGGAAGCTATTACATATCTGAACTAGGACAGTAGTAGTGGTGGTGATGGTGGTGGTTGTGGTGGTGGGAATAGTGATGGAAACTAGGAAACAAGTAAATTCAAGAAATATATAGGAGGTTAAATTGGCGCAATTTGGCAATAAGTTAAATGTGGAAGGGTGTGTGTGTGTGTGTGAGAGAGAGAGAGAGAGAGAGAGAGATGTCAAAAACAGACTGTTGAGGAACTTACAGATTTCTGGTTTGAGTAATTAGTTAATTAGTTAAGTGCTCCTCTTAATATGGGACCCACCTTATAATATCAGGATGCTGAGTTAAGTACTCTTGTGATTAAAGAAAAACAAGTCACATAAGGGTAGTATAAAAGCCAAAACCACATTTGTCTGTTTGAGGCAAATTTACTTGAGGAAACTCTAAAATGTTTTCTTGTTTTGAATAACTAAAGGATTTTTGTTTTTCAGAACTAAATCATAAAAAATTCTAGATAATAATGTTAACATCTTTCTGCATCCATAAAAATCTTTAGTCAAATATTTATTTGTTATTTGGGTTTAAATATATATGTAAAATATATTTATTATTATAATATTTAAAATATATAAATATTTAGGCCCTGATTGCCCAAATATTTTAAAATTCAACTCTAAAAGGTACTAATTTTTTTTGTTACTGAATGGAGAGTCAAAAGATACTCTTAAAAGTTCATGTAGGGCCTCTCCTGGTGGCACAGAGGTTGAGCGCTGGGCTGTGAAGCTGCCCGCAGCCTCTGCAGCACTGGTTCAATCTCTGGCCGCTGGCGAGGGTCCCACATGGTGCGACAGACCTCTCCTGCCGCCCACTGCTCCCCTCAGCAATGTGTTTCATCAGTCTGCCTGTTCTGTTCCCCGCTCTGGCTCTGGTGAATCCTCTCACCCTTCCCCCCCACACACCTCTTGCCTATACCCCAGTACTTGAGTGCATAAAGAAAGAGTTTACGGCCTCCCTGGTGGCACAAGGGGTTAAGACACAACCTATGAAGCTATCCGCAGCCACTGCAGCATAAGTTTGAGCTCCAGCCAGGGAGCTACCCACATGGTGCAGCAGACCTCTCCTGACTCGCCCACTGCTCCCCTCAGTGGTGTATTTCAGTCAATCTTCTTGTTCTGTTTCCCACCCTGTCTCTGGTGAATCCTCTCACTCCCCGCACCTCTAGCCTGTACCCTGGTTCTTGTATGCATAAATAAATCATTTTTTTAAAAAAGTTTATGTAACAAATTTTACTCCTAGATATGTACTCAAGAGACATAAAAATGTCCACATAAAAACTTACACATGGAATGTTCATTACAACATTAAAAATAGGAAATGGAAATAACCCAAATGTCTGTAAATTGATGAGTGGGTAAACAAAATGTGGTCTATCGATGATATGGAATATGATTTGGCAATAAAAAGGAGTGAAGGTAATCATACATCTACAGCATGGGTGGACCACGAAAACATTATGCCAAGTCAGAGAAGTCAGGCACAAAGGCCCACTTGGTATGTACTCCCATTTGGGGATGACTGCTAATGGGCATAGGGATTCTCTTGGGTGATTAAAAATGTTCTGAAAAAGAATGGTGGTATAAGTAAACCCTCATTATGCGATAACGATAATATAAAACAAAAATAGAAAAATAAGCATTTTTATAGATTTTGAGGTATAGTCATCAGAATCAGAAACAGAAAGCTCTGACTATGATTGCTTGAGAATGGGATGGGTAGGATTTGAGAATGGGATTGATTTTAACTATGTATTACTTGAGAATTTAATTTTAATAAATTAACCACATAAAAGCATATATATGTACCTCCCTATATGCCATTTTAGCCAGGGCAGTAACCAAAAAATTCAAGTTAAAGCAAATATGGATGTGTATAAACTGATTATGTAGGTTCTACTTACATAAAGTCCAAACCCACCTAATAGTTAACTAGGACTATTACATAGCATCTGTTAAAAATACCTCCTGAACACTCTTCTGCTGTGTGCAGTTGACCTGAGTGAAGTTCTTTAAACAACTCCTGCTTCACCAAGTGCTCAGAGGTCACTCCTGACCCTCACATAGGTGCCTGCAAGTGGAAAGGCTGACCGAGAGTTGGCTTGGCAAATGGGGTATCTGAAGAGGGAGGTGTGGGTTAGGGGTCAGGCGTGTCTAAAAGCCAGAAGGTCACTTGAGGGGAATTAACATCTGGGGGTAAAAAGTAAGATGGGTAGGACCTCCCTGGTGGTGCAGGCGGTTGAGCGCAGGGCTGCGAATCTGTCCGCAGCCTCTGCAGTGCCAGGAGCCGCAGAGCAACCCACAGGGCACGGCAGACCTCTCCTGTCTCATCCACTGCTCCCCTCAGCAGTGTATTTCCATCAGTCTGCCTGTTCTGTTCCCCTCTGTGGGTGAATCCTCTCCCCCTCCCGCACATCTGGTCTGTACCTCACCGGTTCTTATATACATAAAATAAATCTTTAAAAACAAAAAAAGTAAGGTGGGTAGAAACAGTGATGCTGCTTTGCAAATGTGGTGTTTTGGAATAGCTGGAAAGAGTGTAAAGTCAGGTATCTTTAAAAATCACTTGGAGTTCATCATTTGATTTCTATTTAGAAACATCTGTTTAGAGAAAGGACTTGTATTCCCCTCCCCTCCATTGTCACTAATATCATAAGACCCATTTCCCTGACTCCCTGGTGCCTAATTACTCATATTTCTTCCCTGAAGCTGTATTCAGGGCTAGGATTTTTGTTGGTGTAAAATTCTCTGAAGCACACCCTTGTTTTGGCTTTGTTTTTTGGAGGCAAAGGAAAAATGATCTCCTGGTTTACTTTTGGAATCTGCAGAGGAACTCTGAGGTCCCAGGTGGATTTGGTGTTTAGAAAAGGGAATTTGGGGGACTAAGGTTGACCCTGAGCCCCCAGGTCACTGTTCACATTTACAAAAGCAAACCTGGTATCCCCAATTGCTTTTCTCTTGAGGTTGGCTTAACTTTATTTATCTTCTGTCTTGGGTCACTGCCCCTGAGGTGCTTCAAAAGCAAAACCCAAAAGACCCAAAACAAAGAGAGCTAAACCAGATTCAAGGGAAAAATGACCTGGCTCTCTGGGTTCGCTTTTACAAAGCCACAAAGTGACTTCAAGAGTTCCATAGAATGGTTTTAAGTCGGTCTAGATTCATTGTGTGATTTGCACAAAGTGATCTCAACAGGTCTGAGACCCCAAGTTTCTTGGGCGTGCAGATACGGAGTGAGACTTAGGATGGGAAACTGTCAGCAAGCTAAATACATCGACACAAACGCGTTCTTCAGTGATTCTGAAGCGATTCAACTATTTTGAGCGTATAAATGGGACCACCCATGTAACCATTTTCCCCCTTAAGCTGAATCTTTTTGTTTGCTGGACACACACACTGAAAGCTGAGGAAGTGAAACTTACAACTCACTTACAAATATTGGCATAAATCCACTTTATGTTATCAGATTAGTTATGAAGGGTATTTTTGAATCCTTGGTGAAAAAAGAAGTTAGGATACTAATTTTAGGTAATCTTATAGATCATGATGAGACAGAGCTGAGGCACATTATTTTGCTATTCATTTTTATATGATCCATACTTCACTTACTTCCCAAAAAGATTTAAGGTGGAATTACTTTACTCAACTATTGAAACAAACCCATTTACAGAACTTAATACCAAGTTTCTTCATAATATGCCTGATTTTATCCTTTAATAAGTAATTGTACAATTGCTTCTGGATAATCTAGGGAAGATTTTTGTTTTTGTTCATGCTTGATCTACATCTTTGAACTATGTTAACTAATAAAATCACCTGTTGAGACTATGTCTTACTATTAATTTACAAGACAGAGAGATTTTGCACAATTAATAACAAATGTATTATTTGTATACTGCCATCATGGGAAGCATTTGAGAGGGAGTAGTGAGGTTTTCTGTAATTTGGGTTTTAAATTAAGGACATAGGGTGTCCTGTGAAACTTGATGGAATGTGAGGGACAGTCCCCAAGGTGGTGGCTCTTTTTGTGGAGTGAAGGCCTTAGTGGTTGTATTTGGCAAGAGTTTCCTCATTCCTTCCTATCACATTCTGGCTTCTGAGCAGTCACCTACTTTTTAAACTATTCCAAAGAACAGGGATCATGCTTTTTGGGCAAAACAGGCTTCTAGAAATGGGCTCAGTTCATAAATTTATTTTTATTTTTTTATGGATACAAGAGCTGGGGTGTAGGCCAGAGGTGTGGGGGAGTGAGAGGATTCAACAGAGACAGAGTGCGGAGCAGAATAGGCAGATCTACTGAAATACACTGCTGAGGGGAGCAGTGGGCAAGACAGGAGAGGTCTGCTGCACCATGTGGGTAGCTCCCTGGCTGGGGATCAAACTCATGTAGCAGTGGCTGGCAACAGCTTCATAGTGCTGAGACTTAACCCCTGCGTCACCAGGGAGGCCCCTAGAACTATACTTTAAAAGGTGAAAAAGAACCTGGTTGTGGATGGTAAACATATTAGTGCCTTTTTTTTCCTCTAGGAGGGTCACTTAACTCTATTAACATCAGATCCAATACTTTGCCATGAGGGAATCTGTCCTCTAGCAATGTCCCAGTGAAAGCCTGGGGTAGATGGAGGGAAGCCAGGTGTCTCCGTCATTTGTCCTAGTTTTCCTGCAAACCACACCAACCTTGGCATGTTTCAGAGCCTTGTCAGCATTAGTCTGAGTAGTCCTGAGGGTGCTCATTTTTTGTGTTCATCAAACGAGAAAAGCACCCAAATTAACTTGGAATAGTGGTCTGGCATCATTAATAACTTATTTATTTCTTGAATGTTTACTGAGTGTTCATACTGTGCTGGACACTCTTTGGGTGTGCCTGCCTAGCTTTGTGAAGTTTGCTACTACTTATTAAATGCCATATTCTACATTTGAAAAATCCTTACACACATGGAAATAAGAAATCAGAGACTGAAAACAGCTTGCTTGCTTTCCACTCACATCCACGTGTCCTTTGGGGCACAGACACTGAATTGGTGCTCAGGCTATAGCCCTAGACTGAGAATTATGAATAAGCAGTCACTCACTCCTACAAAGATCAGTCTCTATCTTATTTAATAGTACATTGATAGTATTTCTTCATGTTACTATAAATTAAGATTTTTTGTGTGAAATTTTTTTTAAAGATTTATTATGCATACAAAAACTGGGGTACAGGCCAGAGGTATGGGGGATGAGAGGATTCACCAGAGACAGAGTAGGGAGCAAAACAGGCAGATTGACTGAACTACACTGCAGAGGGGAGTAGCGGGTGAAACAGGAGAGGTCGGCTGAGCCATGTGGGCTAGCTCCCTGGCTGGGGATCGAACTTGTGCTGCAGTGACTGCCGATATCTTGATAGTGCTGCGACTTAACCCCTTGTGCCACCAAGGAGGCCTTATGTGAAGTTTTTTATGTGTAATTTCTTCATGTTAACACCAAAATGTTACTTGTTTCCTTGTTGACCGTCTCCCTTTCACTTTGAGAACAGGGACTTCTGGTGCCTAGTACAGTAACTAGCATGTTATAGGTGGGCAGTCAGTACTTATTGACTGAATAAATGACTTCTCTCTATCAGTGGCCCTTTTATCTGCATTGCCAATGTATTCCTTACCCATTGATGTGCAAATTTGTGCAGCTCTCTGTATATATACAAGTCAACTATGTATTTCTATAATGTCCTAGTGTAAAAATTTAGATTAGGTTTGTCTGCATGAGGGCAGGTAGGTTAAATTTTGTTGTTCTTGTAATTTCTAGTGATGAGATGTCTGACCTTATGTGAAAATCATAAATATATTTATGTATCTAGGAATGTCTGTACTGTGCCATAGAAGAGCCTGTTCTCTCTGTAGTTAGAGCTGGTGTAGGCTTTTTATTCATTAGGTAGGTTCCTCCTCTTTCACCTGGGGGTAGATCAGCACAAGAGAAAAAGAGATTATTTTAAGGTTTGTTCCTCTTCCAAATCCCAAAGGTCATGTTGCTAAGCCTTTTGGAAAGAAAGGAGATCACAGCCAGTATATTAAGTGGTTACTTTCTGCTGACTGTGCCCATCCCCATACACACTTGTGAAAATACATGCATTTACCTAAAAGGGGAATCCTACAAATAAAGCTTTTGTTGGCAACTATGTGAGGATTTCTCATCATTGGCATTTATTTTAATATATAAATATGTAAACCTTATTTCCAGCTCTAGAGTTAATACATAGCCATTGTCAATATTAATGAGAACTATAATATACCACATAAATAACAACCACTCTATTTTCTCAAATTTCTTTCCAGTCTTATTTGATGGACTTTTATGTAATTTAGTAACATTTGTTAAAACATTCTTCCATATATAAAATCCTCTACAAACATGAGTTTTAATAACCACATGATATTCATTGTATACATTGAGATTTAAGACTATTGTTTTCTTCCTGTTTTTGATAACACAGATAATGCTTTGTGCATCTTTTTTTTGTGCATCAATATCCTTGTGGATAAATTTTTGTCTATTTCATGAAGTTAAATTCCTAGAAGTAGGCTTACTGAGTCAAAGGAAATAGCCATTTTTATGATGTTCTTAAACATAAATGACAAAATCACATTCCAGAGAAGTTCCGCCAATTTGCTTTTCACCATGGAAGTGTAACTTTTCCTTCTTGTGAAGGAAACAATGTACTCGTTTCCAAACCACAGTCAAAAATTGAAGAACTTTTAAATAAGTTTCCTGGTGTTAGTTTTTTTTTTTTTCAGACAGTATATTCTTAAACATTGTCTTACTATGGTTTCTGTGCCTATGTTTTAAATTTCAGTGTGGCCTAAAATGCCATCTGAAGAAAATTGAGAGGGTTTTTTATGTTGTTGTTGTTGTTTTTTGTTGTTGTTGTTGTTTTAAGTATCAGGCGTTGTTCATATTTTCCTCATAGGGTCTTCCTCCTATAAGGAAATTAATAACTATATATTGCACAGGGAGAGAGTCGCCCAAGTCTCTTAACTTCCTAAGGAAGAAATGACTTCTTGTAATCTTTCTTTAAATTTTAATCAGCGCAGATGTTTTATCCCTCTGAATCTGTGGGTAGGCTCACCTATCTTTTGGGTAAATGCAAGTGCTTCCTTCATTTGAAAGCAAAACCAATAAATACACTCCTTACTTTTAAAGTGAGTTAAAACAAAAAGAAAGAATAACATACTAAAAACTGAAGGAAGTTACTGAGTAAAGTATTTAGCTTTCTGAAACAATTCAAATGGGGATAGGAAGTTGGTTTTAAATGGCTTAAAGGGGATTAGGGTTTTAAAGTTGGATAAGGAGTTTGGTGCTTTGGTTTAGGCATGGCATTGCTTTTAAAAGATTACTTCCATATTTGACAACAGTTCTAACTGGAGATTATAAAGCAAATAGCCAGTTTTAAAACACTGTGGAAAACAAGAGGGTTTCTTTTTTGTTGTTGTTTGTTTATACAAAATAATCATGTAGCATTAACAGGCTGGGTTCTGAAGCCCTCATTTCATAATTACTGAGGATCTATCACCAGGGAGAATCCAGTAGAGATTGTTTAATGCACTTAATTGAGATTATCTGAGCTTTTGGTTTAAATTATTTTGGGAAAAGTCTAGGTGCAAACAGCTTCTTTGAAAGGTAAACATATTTAACCTCTAAGAAAAATGTTTCAGTTTAAATTCGTTAAAATTCTTCAAACATTTAGTAGCACCAACCCTTATCAGTTAAATTGAAGTACTAGCCAATGTATAAAGATTAAATATCTGTATACCAGTACAACTGTAAATATATTAACACTGATTTCATTATTTTACAATTATTTGATAACAATAAAGTATTTCATGAGAAAAACAACCCCCGACAATTTTAGTAATTGCAAAGGAGAAAGGTAGACTACAGAATTTTCTGTATAATGTTACTTCCATATTTGACAACAGTTCAACAGTTAATGAAATTTTAAAAATGATTTTCCTTATTCTATTTCCTCTAAGCAGCAGGTCATATTAAAATGGATCAAAAATAACAGGTACTTTACTTATATTGACTATGGCTAACATTGACTATGGTTTAACATTTCCCCCCCATCTTCCTCAGCTCCTTGACCTATTTATGGTTTGGGACTGGTCTACTTACCTAGCTGATTATGGACAGCCAGCTTCTAAGTACCTTCGGGTGAATCCAAACACAGCCCTTACTCTTTTGGAAAAGTGAGTATATTCTAAGAACTTTTTAAAAATAATATTTTAGCATTTTATGTTTCAATGATAGTTGAAAAAGTAGAGACTTGCAGCAAAACAGAAATAGCTACATGAAGCTTAAGAACTCAGTCCCAGTTAATGACCAAAACTTAAAAGCTGCATTCTTTGTTGCCCTGCAATGTTGGTGTAGTTTTATATGAGATTGCTGTTTGTGTTGATATGAACACAACATATTTCCTGTTATATCCTCAACAGCAGGCTTAATTGGTCTTAGAAATGTTTCTTGAAGATGTGAGAGTTAAAACTACTTTTTTAAAAATTACTATAACACAGTAAAGAAGGTATTTACATTTTATAAAAGGTGGCTGGGAATTGGAATGTTTGCCCACAGTGCTATATAAAACCTACCATTATGAGCTTGGATTTTCTACAGATAGAAAAATATGTTATCTGAGGGAAAAACAAAAAAAAAAAGTATGTTATATGAAAAATTAATATAATAAAACTGAAGTCACAGGGTCTTTACTAGTGCATTTTGTCCAATCAGTAACACAAATTTAGCTGTATCTTTTTCTTTTATAACATGACATTTTTTTTCATTATTTATAATTATTTTTAAAATTTCAATTTCTGAATTTAAAGTATATATTATTTTCCCACATATAAAAATATCTCCACTTTTTTGATTTGAGAAAACAAAACAAACTCTAAAACGTAAATTTATTTTACAATGCCATGAAACACCAAAAAAAATTGCTTGCTTTAAATTTCTAATGTCACTTTTCCTTTCATATTGTCTTACTCTGAATGTGATTTGCAGAGCCCATGGAGGGTATGTATCTTAGCATATTTTATGGAATGATATTAGAAAGTAGTAGGGCATTAGAAAACTTAACAGACATTAGATTTATATACTAATGCAAAAACACTATATAGAATGTAAAATATAGCTTATTAGTTTTTTTGTGTGTGGTTGCTATCTCTGTAATTTTAGTACCTATTTTTAAGCATATTTTTCAAGCATAGGATTAGTGTGAGATAATTCAGAGCATACTAAGATATTTTACTAGTGATGGCATAGTTTTTAATTTCCTTTTACTAAGCTTCTTCATTCACATATATTCCTAGGATGAAGGATACTAGCAAAAAGAACAATATATTTGCTCAGTTCAGGAAGAACGATCGGGACAAACAGAAGTTGATAGAGACAGTCGTGAAACAGCTGAGAAGTTTGGTAAATGGTATGTCCCAGCACAGTTAGACCTTACATCACTTGTATGCAAGATACCTACCATATCTGTTACGCTACGTTGATCTCTAACAGGCACTGGTCATGATGTAGTAATTTGCAGAATTCAAAAATACGGTAGAGAAAAGACACTGGTCAGAACTTAAAAAAGAAACAATAACTATCATTTATATGGATTTTTAATTGAATACTATTTTATATATGGAAAACATGACCTTTTTGATGTTTAGGGGAAAAAAGGAAAAACTGTAATATATAAATCACATTAAACATGTGTATGATACTGATTTTAAATACATTGCAAAATCTTATGTCTATATATAAGTACTTTTTTTTCTATTCAAAGTTGAATGATTTTTTTGGTGTGTGTTTTCATCAGCATCTGATTTTGGAATGCAGTCATGTCTGATATGAGGGTATCTCATTATCATTTTCTGACTTTTAGCTCTTATTTCACCTCATTTTCTATTTCTGAGGGGGAAGTAGACAAATCTTTAAAGGTTCCTGAAATCAAACTTGATTTAACTAAGTGAGAATGTAAATTATTTGTTCTTGTTGAGAGGTTTAATTTAATCATGATGAATATGAAGAAATGGTGTTTGGATTTTCTAAAGATGCAGTGTTGTTTCTGTTCATCAGGGTTAAGATTTGTAAGTATATTGTTTGCAGCTGACCCCATTCTAGGATTTATTTGGTTTGGTTCAAGTTAAAAGAGAGCACAGGAACTAATGGGGCTAACCACTTCAGGTGCAGCTTCTGCTAGGGTAGATATATTCCTGGACACATAGCTGCCACAGGGGTCAGATTACTTTCCTCACATAGCAGGTCTCAGTACTTTATCCTCACTTTAGAAATAAGCCAAACCAAATGAACTCTGGAAACCTAAAACAAATGTACATTTTTTTCCTTTGTGTAAATTACTGTGGTCCCAATGGTAATATTAGTCTGGTCCTTATTTTCTTTGTATTTATGCTGAATACGTCTACATTTTTAGGATTTATGCCTGTAAGCAACTTATACTTGACTCTGTAAAATAAGTATAAAGAATTATATGTACATTTCTTGATTTTGTGATGAAAAATTAAAAAGGTTGAGCAAGTTGTTGAAAATGTGTGGCTGTTGTATGTGTTCAGAGCTTCCGGGTTTAAAACAACAGCTTCCTTTAGACAGGCTCTATCACTCCCTACTTACTGGAATGGGAGTGAAGCCAGAAGAAAGAAAACAATCATTTATTTTCTTGACCATCTCTTATCCTTTTCTTTCACATAAAAGAAAAAAAACACGACATGGAAAACCTGGTAAGTCTTAAGACACAAAATCTGGAAGCTACGAGAGGATCAGTGAACAGCCAGCTCTCTTTGCAAACTGTGCAATGTGGCTGACCCTGGCAAGCCTTACCGGCTCTCCAGGGCGTGCAGGACTTTCCCAGGCTTAGCTGAGGCGTGGGGGTTCTAAGACCGCAGCCTTTGCGTTGCTCCGAGCAGGCCCCTGCGTTCTCACCTGTGCGATGATCTCGAGCAGTTCACTTTACTCTTCTCAGTAAAGGCGCTGCACGTACCCCACTCACCCACCCACCCTCGGGTTTTGCTGTAGGGACAGGAGCTCACTGGGGTATGTGGAGACCTCGGAGGGGACACGAAAAAAAAAACGATGCAACCAGGTACACTTGCTGGTGAGGTGGGGTGGGGTGTGGACCTCGGGAGAATAGCAAACACGAGTTCCATCCTTGAGACAAAGGTGCTGGGAGCTCTCTGTTCCATGTGTGTTTAGGGTGTCTTGGTGAGGTCTCGGGCATTAAAGACACTACACCTTTTGCAGAATTCCTGAAGTGGTAGATCAGAGACTGGAGAGGGGTAGCGGGGGTGCTGGAGAATCTTTGTGGGCGCTTGGGATACCAAGGCAAGCATCAGAGAAAGTAATTTCCCTGAAAGAGAAATGGAGCAAAATGGGAGAAACCCAGCTCTTTAACTCGGAGGGGAGAGGGGCACCTAGAAGCTCGAGGTTGGAGACCCCAGAGGAAGCCTGCATCGGCTCCATGCCCTGGGTTTACCCACCCGCGGAGGCCGGGTGTGTAGAGAAGTTCTGGCGTGAAACCGCTTGCCACCCGCCCCCTCCGCCCGCCTACCCCGCCATCTCCGCGGGGCGAGGCCCCGGCCCAACCCGAACGCCAGCGAGCGCCGCAGCGGCTGCCACTCCCTACTCCTAGGCCTTCTGTGAGCGCGCCCTGCTGCCCACCGCCGCCAATCATTACTCTGCGTGGTGGGTTTTAAATATGCATAAGCGCGTCACTGTGTAAATCGGGACCAGTCCTTAGGGAGGGAACCGATATCTATATAAATGTGTCCTGGGTGGACCGAGAAGGGTTAAACGACTGTAGGAGAGCGAGAGGTGGGGTGGGGGTCTGCAGTCCGGATACAGCCTGGGTGACCGACCCCAGGTTAGCAGCACCGGTGAGTTACTCCTTTCTTTGCCCTCCCTCGCAGCTTTAAAGCACTCAAAAGAGTGCTGACCCCGGGTAGATGTGGGAGGTACCCGCGGATGCCGGGCAAGTGCGTTTTGGAAGCAGCCGGCACCCCAGCAAGGGATTGGCAAATGGCCCGGGAGCCTTCAGATTCTGGTGAAAGCCCTGAGCGCACCGGCCTCGAGGAAGGCAATTATCTCAGACGCGCGTGGTTACTGCCGCCTTCTCAGTGCCAGTCTGATTTTATTTTATTTTATTTTATTTTATTTTATTTTATTTTATTTTATTTTATTTTATTTATGCATATAAGAACGGGGGTACAGGCCAAAAGTGCGGGAGGGTGGGAGGATTCACCAGAGACAGAGTGGGGAACAGAACAGGCAGACTGACCGAAGTACACTGCTGAGGGGAGCAGTGGGCGAGTCAGGAGGTCTGCTGCCCCATGTGGGTATCTCCCTGGCTGACCAGGGATGGAACGCGTGCTGCAGAGGCTGCGGCTAGCTTCATAGTGCTATGCCTAACCCCTTGCGCCACCAGCGAGGCCCCTAATGCCAGTCTGATTTTAGCGCGAAATCCCTGTTCGATATTATAAATCTTGGTTTTGGTCCCCAAGCCCCAGACCCTTTCCCGACAGAACAGGTGAGCACTGCGCACTGCCGGTGCCCCAGCTCTTGCGCCTCCAGCGACCTGGTCCCGGGAGGATCGCGATGTTTTCCTGGGGATTGAACTGCCTGTCTGTGCTGGGCGCGGCGGGCACCGCTCTTTTATGTGCGGGGCTGCTGCTCAGCCTGGCCCAGCACCTCTGGACCCTCCGCTGGACCCTGAGCCGGGACCGGGCTTCCGCCCTGCCTTTGCCCCAGGGCTCGATGGGCTGGCCCTTTTTTGGTGAAACGCTGCACTGGTTAGTTCAGGTGAGCCGTCCGCAGTCCGTGGTTTCCCGCACCCCAATATGGCGGGTTCCTCTAGGCTCCCACTGGACCCTCCTAGCTCTCAGTGCCCCCAGAGTTCGTAGCCAGTTCTTTCCTGTCGCCCAGGATCCCGGGAAGCATTAAACAAGTCGCACTATTGCCCAGCCGTCCACTGCTTCCTAAAAGGACTGTCTGTCTCCAGTTTGCCCCAGTGCAACTCGCACAAGTCCCGACACAATGGAAGGGTGACCCCTAAAGGGGTTCAAGGAAGGCGTCTAAGGAGTATGTCACTCTGTGCTGCAAGCATAAAATCAGAAGTCTGAGGTGCACGCAGATCAGCTGTGAGCTCCTGAGCGCCATTCTGAGCTTCAGTTTCAATTCACCAATGGGAACAGGAACATTTATTGACATTATCTGGGGGTAATCGCGAGGCCCATCTGGGAGTGTTTTGAAAAGAATTATATGCCGGGTCGGGGCAGGGAGTTATCAAGGGGGCAGACTAGATCCCCTGCCTAGGCCCGGGGGGGCCAGCCCTCCTCGCTCCGCCTCACACGCAGGGATCAAGCTTCCACAGTTCCCGCCGGGAGCGCTACGGGACAGTATTCAAGACGCACCTGCTGGGCCGGCCGGTGATCCGCGTGAGCGGCGCGGAGAACGTGCGCACCATCCTGCTGGGCGAGCACCGCCTCGTGCGCAGCCAGTGGCCGCAGAGTGCGCACATCCTGCTGGGCTCACACACGCTGCTCGGAGCCGTGGGCGAGCCGCACCGGCAGCGGCGCAAGGTGAGCTAAAACCGGAGGGCTGGTGGGGCTTTGGGGCCTGTCGGGAAGTTAGGCGCGAGGTTCCCGGGAACCTGTTGTGGGCCAGGCTGGGGCTTGACGTTAGTGGTACACTGTGAACCTGGCGGGGATCCCTGGCTAACCAAGTGGCCTTGGACTAGTCCCTTACTGTTCTCGGCTTTGGCTTATAAAACCAGTACTGGGATTTAGAGGTCCTTTCATTCTCTGGTCCTCTGTGACATAAAGGAAGCGCTGGCAACTCAGACCTGGAGAGCAGGCTGGGAAGACTTCCTGGGGGAGGTGGCAGCTAGTGTCTGAGATCCAGAGGAAATACAGAGAGCGAAAATCAATATGCTGAGGTACGGGCCGCTAGGAAGCGTAGGAAGGGATCGAAATTGGTTTCCTGGCTTCTCTGGCATCGCATTGCAGAGAAGGCCCGCCCAACCCTGATTCCATGCGCCCCCACACAGGTGCTGGCGCGGGTGTTTAGCCGCGCAGCGCTGGAGCGTTATGTGCCGCGCCTGCAGGGGGCGCTACGGCATGAGGTGCGCTCCTGGTGCTCTGCCCGCGGGCCGGTCGCAGTCTACCAGGCCGCTAAAGCACTCGCCTTTCGCATGGCTGCGCGCATCTTACTGGGGCTGCGGTTGGATGAGGCACAGTGCGCGGAACTGACCCGGACTTTCGAGCAGCTCGTGGAGAATCTCTTCTCCCTGCCCTTGGACGTGCCCTTCAGCGGCCTGCGCAAGGTAATACCGCCTCAGCCCCCCACCTTCGTCTGGGGAGTCCCCCGCTCGGCTAGGTCTCCCAGGCGAAGATAGGGTTTCCTTGGCGCGCCCCGCGCGTCATCTTTGTTGGGGATGGAGGCTCAGCTCACTGCGGGGTGGTGGCCTGGTTCGGCAGCGGGTGCGGGGCTGACCTCGATCCCGATTTGCTGTGTGACTCTGGGCGGGCCACACACCCTCTCTGAGCCTTGCCAGAGCCGACTTACTCCAGCCCGGCAGCGGCGGGCTTTTCGACATTGAGTCTCGATGGCAGGCGCCTGGCCAGTCGGCCCAGCCCCTCCCCAGAGTGGCGCCTCCTGGCCGGGTCTTCAGCGCCTCCCGGACCTCTGCGAACGGGTGGGAGTACCAGGGTCGCAGACACGCCCCCCGGCCGAGCCAGGCGCCAGCCAGCATTGGAGGGGGCTGGGTGCAGGCTCAGCCAGAGGCCCCAGGCAGGTCCGCTAGTTTCCGGATCACAGAACTGCGTCCTCTTCAGACTTCAGAGCCTCCGGCCCATCCTAGAGAGCAGCTAGGAGACCCATTCCACCTCCCCGCTCCCCTCAGCTGGGGCCTCTCATAGTACCAACGCTCTGGTTTTTAGTCACCTGAATAAAAATAATAGTTTAGGGGCATGTTGTGGATTGATCACCTTGCATACATTTTCTTTTTTTCTTTTTTCTTTTTTTTTTTTTTGTATAGAGGCATGCTTTATTTGTTTGCTGGTCTGTTTGTTTGTTTCATTTATACATGCACTGGGTACAGTCAGAAGCGCGGGAGGGTGAGAGAATTCACCAGAGCCAGAGCGGGGAGCAGAGCAGGCAGAAGGACCGAAGTACACTGCTGAGGGGAGCAGCGGGCGGCAGGAGAGGTCTGCGCGCCATGTGGGACCCTCCTCCGGGTGGCCGGGGAGCAGCCGGGGATCGAACCGGCGCCGCAGAGGCCGCGGGCAGCTTCGTAACCCAGCGCTCAACCGCTTCGCCACCTGGGAGGCCCCTTGCATACATTTTCTGATTTAACCTTCTCAGTCTGCAAAGTGTAATTATTCTCATTTTATTGATGAAGAAACTGAACTCAGAGGTTAAACGTTTTACCCAAGAGCACACTACTAGGAGGGGCAGAGGCAGGATTTGGCTGAATCTCCTCTTAACTACAAAACCCAAGGGCTCAAAATAGCCCCTATTTTTGGCTTGCTCGGGCACACCCACTACCCCATTACCGAGGTAATGCTTAGAACATCCAATAGTTCTGTAAGCCAGAGCTTTTTGGGTGCATCAGGTGTCCACTGCCTCTGCCTGAGCCTCTGGCAGGGAAAGGGCAATGGACTGATTTCACTGGGACAGGGCTCTGTGCCAGGCATGGCACAGCTGTGTGACTGTCAATTGCTTGAACCCTCTGAGCCTCATCCTTCCCCCTCAGGAAATAGTAACACTTTGCCTTGTTTCAAAGGGGCTTATGTTGACCAAAAGAGAATGACATGTGGGGCTAGTGGACAATTTCTGAGCATTTGTTGAACTACTATGTGCGAGGTATAGAGCCAAGCTGGGAAACACCAGCACCTCAGGGGAAACAGAGCAGCTCAGGGAAGATTTGTGGGATAGATTGCAGGCCCGGCCCCCTCAGCCTTCCTGCACCCCTCCCTCCCCACCACCTCCCATCAGGGCATCCGGGCACGGGACCAACTTCATCAGCACTTGGAGGAGGCCATTGCAGAGAAACTTCATGAAGACAAGGCTGCAGAGCCAGGCGATGCCCTAGACATGATCATCCACAGCACTCGGGAGCTGGGCCACGAGCTCTCAGTGCAGGAGCTGAAGGTATGTGGCCCTGGAGGTTTCTCCTTCTCCTTTTATGCTCCTAGCAGGCCTCTACACACAAACCCATCCTGTTGACCCACTTGGAGCAATAGCCCTTCTGGGATGAAGGGAAAGGAGACCTTGCTTCCAGTCATGGCTCAGCTGCACCTGCTAGCTCTGAGGCTGGGCCAGTCACTGTCCCTCTCAGTAGGGATACCAAAGGCAAGAATTCCAGGCCCTTTCTTAATGGGTTCTGGCCTCAAACAGCTCCACTTCTCCTCCCTCTTCTCTGAGGCCTCCTGCTTTTGCTTCTGCTGTCCCCCTGTTTATAAAACCCTCTTCACTCCTTTTCCCTACTAATCTAAGGCTCAGGGTCAAACTCAGCATTCTCTTTGGAGAGTGTTCTTCCTCCCAAAATCAACACTGTCCTTTCCATGAGCCATCTTGGCACCTGGCATCTCTGCCTATCTGTTTTGCCACTGCGGATCTTCTACAGAATCAGAACCCCTCCTGGTGTACACACAGCACATTTGGTGGAGGTAAGGAGAGCAGCCTTGGAATAGCCCCCAGTGCCTGTTTGAGAATGCTCCCAAAAATGAGTGAGAGGTTGGAGGTGCCAGGATAAATTAGAAATGGGAATATCTCAGCCCTTTGGTAAACAACTCCCATCTTTTTTCTGGGCCTCAATTTCCCATTTTACAACAGCCAGTTACTGAAGGGTGGGGCTCAGCCTTAGTTTCTTCCTGCGAATGGAACTAAGCAGTGGGCTAATAAGTTCAGGAACAGTGAGGGCTGTGAAAGAGGGGTGGGGTGCAAAGGGATGGACAGTCCCTCTGCCTTGGGAGGGCTGGAAAGGGGGTCGTAACCCCCTATAGGTTCTCAGGAAGGACACCGGAGCGCTGAGGTCTCCATTCCAGCCTCCCATCTTGTTCAGATCAGGACAGGCAGTTGTGGACCAGGTTACTCATTCCCACAAATATTAGGTACCTATTGAGTGCCAAGTGCCATGCAGGGACAGATAATACAGCAGGGAACAAAATACGGCCCTGGCCCTCTAGGTGCAGGAGAGGAGGGATACACATTTATGCTATGATCAAAGGAATCTGTGTGCAAACACAAACTATAGGTGTTGGCAGGAAGGAAAACATCAGGATTGGGGTAGACAGAGGCAGGCACTGATGAACCACCAGCACCTGCTGTGCTTCCTATGTAGAGCAGACCAAGAAAAAAAAGGAGCCATGAAGCTGCCCGCCTGTCACAGAGGCTGGCACTACCAGGTGCCCGGCTCCAGGTGCCTCTGTCAGTTCTGTTTTGCAGTGGTGGTCAGGATGCCCACTGAGAGTTGCAGACAGCACTACCCAGGTGGTTAAGAGAACACCTCCAAGCTTGCGTGCTAGGATGCTAGCTTAAGCACTCCCAGCAGCTCTCGAGCCTCAGTTTCCAGTAATTATGCCTCACAGGGTTGGGGTGAGAATGGAATGAATTAATTCACCTAAAACACTAAGAACAGCACACAGAGTAAGTTCCTAGCATTATCTTTGCGAAGCCTTCCTTAGCGAGTGATAGATCCTGGTTTTGCCCATCGCTATATGTGGCTTTCCCAAGAGACAGATTTGAGCTTCAATCAGTCAACCCAGGATCCACGAACGTAGCGCCACGGCAGTACATCCTGGCGGCCTGGCCATTGCGCATCGGTGGCTCTGGGCCCTGTGCGCCTCAGCCATGGAGCCTTGAGGTCAAGGTCCCCACTGAGGGAGACTCAGCGCCGCCGGGGCTGTCTTGCAGGAGTCGGCCGTGGAGCTTCTCTTCGCTGCCTTCTTCACTACTGCCAGTGCCAGCACGTCCCTCGTCCTGCTGCTGCTGCAGCACCCGGCGGCCATCGCCAAGATCCAGCAGGAGCTGGCTGCGCTGGGGCTGGGGCACGCGTGCGATTGCGCGCCCAGGGTTTCGGGAGGCTGCTCTGGGCCGGGGCCGGACTGCGGCTGCGAGCCCGACCTCAGCCTTGCAGCGCTGGGCCAACTGCGCTACGTTGACTGCGTGGTCAAGGAGGTGCTGCGCCTCCTGCCGCCAGTGTCCGGGGGCTACCGCACCGCACTGCGCACCTTCGAGCTCGACGTAAGTGCGCGGCGCTGCGCTGCGCGGTGCCCGCCGCCAGCCTCCTGCCAAGGCGTCGGGGCGGGAGGAGGGCCGGGGTGTTAGGGCCGAAGGAGCAATTCCTTTTCCAAAAGCTCGTCTTTCCCGCCTGTAAAATGGGCCGGTCCCTGTTGTGTCTTGCCGGATACACAGCTGAGAGGCTCAAAGCCTGGCTCCTAGGGAGTCGACAGGGCCGAGGAATCCGTGCACTTCAGCTCCTGGGCAGCGGTTCCCGTGCGGCAATTCTGTTAGAATCGAGTTTTAAAAGGAAAACCGTACTTTTCTCTGCAGTAACTCCCTCTTGGCATGTGAGTCTGTATGAGGAACAAAGCCTCCCCCACTCCCCAAAACACACACACTATGTCCCTTATCTACCTTTCTAGCTCCTTCACAAAATCTAGGAACTGCTCATTCTTAACTGCTCATGTTAACATTGTTAATTAATCCAGGGACTAATCTGAGGCCAGCGTCCTGGGAAACTGGGTAATTAAAATATGGGGTAGAATCTCTTTATGGTCTGAGCAGGGCAGTTTGAGCTGAGCAAGAAGGTTCAGGTGTGGGCCAGCCTTCATCTCTTGGGCTCAGTTTACTCTAGAAGAAAACTGTCTTGGTCCCTTTCAGGGCTAACACTCCAGGTGAGGCCAGGTCAGGGTTGTACAGGGGCAGTGGAAAGCAGCATGGGGGAGTGCAAAAAAGTGCTGCCAAACTAAGGTGGTTTGCCTGAAGTGCTGTCACTGTAGTCCCCCCTACCACCAGTTCCAGGTGACTGGAAGGGGGTGCTCCAGGCAGAGTAAGCGCATCTTTCCTGATGCTTATTTTAACTGCAAACATCAACCCTGGGGCATTGCAAACCAGGCGTGGGGAGCATTGAAAGGACTGGGATTCTGCCCTTCAGGATCTCATCCTGCAGAGAAAGGGTGCATCTAGTTTAGTTTCATCCTAAATTGTGGTGTGAAGAGAGTGAGCTTTAGTACAGGATGACACCAGATTGGTGGGCTGACATTTGAACTGGAGCAGCGAACGGTTAGGATGGTGACCACACACAGAGAGAGGGCAGCCCAGGGCAGCCCAGACCAAGGTGGGTGGATTTGTGAGATGCTAACAAGTGTCTTGGATGCTGAATCTTGAAGTTGAGACTTCATTCTGCAGACACTGGGTTGCCCTGGGCACTGAATCACCAGGGTGAGCAGAGGACAGGGATCTTAGCTATCAAACTGAGGCCTGGAAGGGAGAGTGAGCTCTTCAGTGATTCCAGTATGTTCTGTCTGCCTGATGAGAGCAGACACCTTGGAATCTGTTTAGGCCAGGATAGCTGGATAGTCAAGGAAGATGGAAAACATTTTAAAAATGGAATCGGAAGACCCTGGGATTCACAGAGAATGTGAAAGTTGCCTTCCAACAATTTAAGGACTCCCTAGTTTAATTCTCATGTGCACCTTCTTAAATTATGGCTACCAGATCTGATTATTATTGTTCATATAGTGGGAGAAAGTGAGAGGCAGTTTTCAGCTCAGTGCAAAAAAGAGCTTTATCTTGTTTCTGACCATAGTGGAAAGGGCACCCGTGCCGTTTTCGTTGTTCTGGCGTAGGCAGCTGATAGGTTCAGGACTAGAATTTCGGATTCCTGATTTAATGCCAGAAGAAAAAAGAAAGACAAGGCCAAAACATTGAAACAAATATTAGTTCACACCTACTGACCACTAATAAGCCAGACTCCTCATTCAAATCCCCACGAGAACAAAACGGTCATTTTTGGTCGCATTTTATCAATTAAGAAATTGAGACTCCGAGGAACTGAGCGTCTAACCCAAGGTCACACAGCTCACTAGAGACGGGGCTGAACGGGGCTGAACTTGACTAGATTGGCTCGAGTTTCCCGATTAGACTGGCATTCCTGCTGGTGTTGGGAAGGCTGCCGGATGCACCCGGGGTGGTAGGTCGGTTCAGACCCGTTTCCAGGTGCCTGGTGGTCAGGCGGTCTCCTCGCCTCCCCACAGGGCTACCAGATCCCCAAGGGCTGGAGTGTGATGTACAGCATCCGCGACACGCACGAGACCGCAGCGGTGTACCGCAGCCCGCCCGAGGGCTTCGACCCGGAGCGCTTCCGCGCGGCGGCCGAGGATGCGCGGGGCGCCGCCAGCCGCTTCCATTACATCCCGTTCGGCGGCGGTGCGCGCAGCTGTCTCGGCCAGGAGTTAGCGCAGGCGGTGCTCCAGCTGCTCGCGGTGGAGCTGGTGCGCACAGCGCGCTGGGAACTGGCCACCCCTGCCTTCCCCGCCATGCAGACGGTGCCCATCGTGCACCCGGTGGACGGACTTCGGCTTTTTTTCCATCCGCTCGCGCCTTCGGCAGCGCAGGACGGGGCGCGCCTGTGACCCGCTGCGCTGCAGAAGGGGACTTGGCCAGAGGCCACAGCGAGCCCTCAGCGCCGCCCACCTGCGGTTTCCCCGGGCCGGGTCGGGCACTTCCTCACTCGCTCCACAAACGGTCAACCAACGCGCATCAGGGTCGGACACTGAGGGAGGAGCGCGAGGCGCCGCCAAGGCGCCGGCGCCAGAGAAGAGCCTCCAGCGCTCCGCGCCCCGAGGACGCAAAGGTTAAGATGGAGCTTCTGAATCCTTCCCACGATCTGGCTAGAGGGAACAGCCCTTCATCAGACGCTAAGGGGCCTGATTTTCCTGCTCCGTATCCGAGAGAGGGAGCTTGGGCTGCAGGGAGGGTTGCGCCTCGTGGACAGTGTCCGAGACCCAGCGCTTGGGCCGGGACCCGCAGCTTGCCAGGAAGTGGGGTGGGGCAGCGCAGGGAGCGCATCCCTGGTCTGGCTTTGGGCCATAGGAAGACTCACTAAGACGCCTAACGGAAGGCCCTCGGGCAGCTGGCCTTGGTTTGGGGCGTCGTGGCCACTGTGCGCGTCTCAGCGGAAACCCAGAACCGTGCGCGCTTCCGGGGCTCTAAGTGGCTCAGCATCACCGGATTCTGCTGGTGACTTCTTTAAAGAAAAATTTCTACTTCAAGAACACGTTTATTATTCTCGTTTATACAGGGAAAATAAGCACCCCAAAATGTTTCAGACCGGATTATTTTCATGGGAAGTTGAGATAATATAATCCGAGAGGTTTGGGATATTTGTACCCAAAACAGGAAGGTCAAGTAATAGTTTCCTGCCTCTAGTTGAGTGAGGAGGCGAGGGTTTATCTGGGCAAGAGCTTCCTCATGGAAGGCATGGGGTTGGGGTTAGGGGACACCCAGGAGAGACCCAACCAGTGAATACCCAAAGATAGGCTAGGCTTTTATGCTTCCTTCCTGAGCATAAACCTGGGGGCTGTAAATTATCTCCATAAGCGGCAGCAGGGACATTCAGATTTACAAACTGCAATCTTCTCTTTTTACAGAGGAGAAACTGTGGCAAAGATGTGCCTGAGGAGCCAGCACTGGGCTCTCTGACTTGTCTGCCAGTGCTCTCCCCCACTCCACCACTTACCCCCTCCTCCACATATGGTGGCCACCACATTAGGACTCAGCCATATTGTCCTTTCATAGTGAACCCTGCGTTGCTTTAAGGACTTTCTCTGGACCTTTCCAGTGCAGAATTTCCTACTAGTGTTTAAATCAAAGCCAAGAGCCCACAGTGTCACCATTCCCAAAAGCCCGCTTCAACCTGCCACCCTTATTCAGTCAGGCCTGGGACAACTGGACTGTATTGGTGAGCCAGGGAAGTTGCCCCCCAGGCTGAGCTGACCCCCTTAGTGAACCAGAAGGAAGCTGGAGCCCTCCAGACCTCATGCTTAAGGTGGCTCCTGGGGGCAGAAAGAAAGGGGGAAGCAACAGGTATGGGCTGGCTAGGCAAAACAAGAGCACACAGCCCTTCCAAAGCTAGGCTGACACTGCCATAACCCTCACTGGTCCACTGCTGACCACAGGCCTGGCGCCAGGCCCTGGGCTCAGAGGCCCCAAGGCCAGCATAAATGTCAGGCCGGCCTGCCCTCAGGGTGCTCATGAGGCCACTGCCTGGCTTGAGAAACTCCAGTTCAGGTGAATTGGTGGGAGGACCAGAACTTGGGACTGATTCTGATGTGCAGAGAAAAGAAAGATATGGAGAGGGCCTCTCAGGAGCCGGTACAGTGTTGCTGGTTCTAACAAACCTGATTTATCTGCTCTGGGGTATAACTCCAGTGTTACTCCAGTTTCTCATTGATGCACCATTTTCATTAATTTCAAGGGATATCTGAGCTCCAGATTCTTCGGTTCTTGCCACCCTGGACTGGATAGTCACCCCGAGGAGGTCCACAGTAAATAAATTAGCAAACAAAAGGGCAAGAATGTGTCCCTTTGTGATAAGTGCTTTTGGAGAAAAGAAAACAGGCCTATAGTGCAGAGTGCCTGGGGGCTAAGCCCAGAGACTTCGGTGACCTGGGAGAGTGTTGTCTTAAGCAGAGGGAAGGGCAGGTATAGAAGCTTGAGATGGGAACAAGTGCCCTAGCGTTGGGGAGCTGGAGATAGGGCCAAAGTGGGGGAGGGAGAACCTCAGAGCCTTTAGCTCACCCAACTCGCGTCTACCTCGGGGTTCTTACTCCCCTGCCCCAGCAGAGAAACCACTCCCCCACCCCCACCCCCACCCCGTAGGAGCGGGGCGGCTGTTGTGTGAATATCTTGGAAACATTTGTTTTCCAGTGAACCAAACTTCCTCCCAGCCCACCACCATCCAAGAAAACCTGGCAGAGTTTCTAGATCAAAGTTCTTATTAGGTGGATCATCTTTTTGACCCAGTCCCCACTTCAAGATGTTTCTTAGTGATCTGCACTCTCCCATTCAATCCTTTTCTGCCAGAGGCCCGCGCCCCTCCCCTCCCCGCCGGACGCCCCCGCGGGTCTCGATGGGCAGATAGATTAGAGCATTTTTTTCCCTGTGGCAATTTCCATCGCGCAGGCCCCGTTCATCTGGTGACCCGGCGGGCGCTGAACTTGGCGAGGTGGCCCTGCAGGGTTCACTCGGATGTCACGGTCCGGCCCGCAGGGGTCACAGGCGGGTCAGGCCCCAGGACTGGGAATGGGCCCCAGGTCACGCCCCCATCCCAGCTTTGCTCCGCCGCTGAAGGCCCTGTCCAGAAAGGGGCGGGCCCGGGGTTTCTGAGAATTACCTCCAGCGAGTCTAGCCCTGGATCCGGGCGGTGCCAGAAGCTGGCTGGTACTGTTTATGTCGCCGGATCGTTGCAAGAAATGGCAGTGGGAGAAATCCGTCTTGAGAGCCTCTGAAACGCTGAGCAGAGTTTGGAAAATACCGAGAGACTCCGAAATATGCCCTGTGGCGATTGGGCTGGAAGCGTTGCGGGACTGTGCAGCTCCCTACCAGCCCGCAGACATTTTCCTATCTCGCCTGGTTTGGGGGCTACCGTGCCCACCGCGGGCCAAGTATTTAACAGCTCCCCAAGATCAAAGAGTTTTCCACCTCCAAGAAACACCTTCGGCGCATAAGGCGCACTCCTTTAAGAGCCGGTGTCCAATTTTTAAACAAACCTACACCATTCTGTTTCGTTTTCTGCCCCACCGGTGCGTTCAGCGCTCAAACTTGGGGGGCGGCTGGCCCCGGCTGGTGGAAGCGGTGCGGCTCGGCCAGGTGGGAAGCCGAGGGCGCACGTGCGTCTCCCGCAGTGCCTGAGCCCAGGCGTTGGCTGCAGTAGCAACTGGTTGGGGGAAATGGAGTTATTGGGAGGTCAGAAACCTCCCTCCCTCCCCGCTTCTCGGTACGGATTTCCTCAGCACTCCGGTTAGTGGTCTAAGCCTGGGACCGAGCACCCCTCCCACCTGGATGGTTTTACTCTGGGTGGGAACCGGGAGCGCGGAGGAGGCCTTCTGTGTCCCGCGCCCAGGTCACCCGGTAAAGCAGTCCAAGTGCCGGGAGCTAGAAAAAGTACTTGCAACCAGAGGCCCCTTTTCGAAACTTAGCAACTACCCCGAGGTACAGACCAGTCGGGAAGGATCGCCTCCCTATTGAGGAGGAAGAAACCGGTGTAAGGATGCGTGAGGACTCCCCAAGGTCATGAAAGCACAGACGGAACCGAGTTCGGAAACCAGACTCCAGGGCTTGCTTTCTTTTGTCTCTTTATCCTGCCAGGGCTAGGAACCCTCTCCCCCCCCCTCCCCCCCCTGCTTAACTGGGCTGCAAGCCCCAGGGCCCTGAGAATCTGCCGGCCGAGGCCAGATCTTAGCATGCTGCTTGGTGAGCTGTGGATGAATTGCCCCTGAGGTCCCCTACGGGGGCATCGGAGTTCGCGTCTGATTTGTGCGGGGTTGCGCCAAAACCCTCTCAGGGTTCTCAGAGACTCTTGCATCCCTGAGCAGAACCTTTCAAGACAGGACGAGTGTTGGCCTCCTGGAGGGGCTGGAGAAGGGGCTCAACCACCAGCCCCTCGGGTCTCACTCCCGGCCGCGCTCTCTTGGATCCTGGCTCAGGGCTCCTCCGTGGGATCTTCGGAAGCGCAGGGTGGCCTGCGTTTTTGCTCCGCGTTCTGGACTTCAGTTTTCCCACCCGTGGGACGAGGAGCTGGACTCGTCCCTGAATGCAGTTCCCTTTGCTTCCCCAGCAGGTGGAAGGGAGCCCACCCGCGCCTATAAAAGGAAAGCCAGGGAAGGCAGCCCCGGGCTGGGACTGCCTGTCGGGTCCAGCCAGAGGGATTCCAAAGAGACCGGCGGGAAGCCCCAGGCTTGTAGTTCTGGCTCCCCGGAGCCCGGCTCTGCCCCAGCCGCGGTCCGGGAGCTCCGCGCGCCCTAACCGGGGGGAGGCGGCTGCTCCTAACCCCGCACCTCGGGAGGAGGCGCGCTCGGAGGGAAACCGCCGCAGCCTCCTGTGCCTCCGCGCTTAACAAACGGTTAAAGATTTTGGGCAGTGCCTCGCGGGGGGAGGAGCCAGGGGCCCAATCCGCAATTAAAGATGAACTTTGGGTGAACTAATTTGTCTGACCAAGGTAACGTGGGCAGCAACCTGGGCCGCCTATAAAGCGGGCGCGCCGCAGGGTTCGGAGCGCTGGAGACGGCGGCAGGTGGCGCGGGAGGCCGTGGCGCGCGATGGGGCTCCCGGCGCTGCTGGCTAGTGCGCTCTGCACCTTCGTGCTCCCGCTGCTGCTCTTCCTGGCCGCGATTAAGCTCTGGGACCTTTACTGCGTGAGCAGCCGCGACCACAGCTGTGCCCTCCCTTTGCCCCCCGGAACTATGGGGTTCCCCTTCTTTGGGGAAACCTTGCAGATGGTGTTACAGGTAAGGAAGCTTGGGGCGGGACTGGCTCGGCACCAACTTCCACCGAAGCCCGGGTGGGCGCCCCAGGGCGGGAGGTGACACAGGCTGGGATCAGGGATAGACTGTGGCGCGGCGCTCCTCGGCGCCCCCTCACGCCCGCTTCTCTCCTCCGGCAGCGAAGAAAATTCCTGCAGATGAAGCGCAGGAAATACGGCTTCATCTACAAGACGCATCTGTTCGGGCGGCCCACCGTGCGGGTGATGGGCGCAGACAACGTGCGACGCATCTTGCTCGGGGAGCACCGGCTGGTGTCGGTCCACTGGCCTGCGTCGGTGCGCACCATCCTGGGCTCTGGCTGCCTTTCTAGCCTGCACGACTCCTCGCACAAGCAGCGCAAGAAGGTGAGGGTGGGGGTGGCTGCTTCACGACGGGAAAGGGGACCTTTTGCTGGAGCTGTTCAGGTAGATTGATGGTGGGTGAGCACAGGCTGCATTGGGCATTGACTAGGAGCTTCTTACTTCCAGATTAGTTTTCCCAGCCGAGAAGTGCCTAGGGTCTGGCGGGCTTGGGGATGTCAGGAAGGAGACCCTAGAATGTGAGAGGGGCGGGAGGGGCCCGGTTTTAACATTCTCCCTCCTGGGGCTCAGGTGATTATGCGGGCCTTCAGCCGCGAGGCGCTCCAGTGCTATGTGCCGGTGATCGCGGAGGAAGTAGGCAATTGCTTGGAACAGTGGCTGAGCTGCGGCGAGCGCGGCCTCCTGGTCTACCCCCAGGTGAAGCGCCTCATGTTCCGCATCGCCATGCGCATCCTGCTGGGCTGCGAGCCGGGGTTGGCGAGCGGCGGGGACGCAGAGCAGCAGCTGGTGGAGGCCTTCGAGGAAATGATCCGCAATCTCTTCTCATTGCCCATCGACGTGCCTTTCAGCGGGCTGTACCGGGTAAGGGATGCATGCAAGGTGCGGAGCTAGGGGTGGTGGACTGGGGTGCCGGGCGTGTGCTCACTGCCTTGCGCTCTCTGCGCCCAGGGTATGAAGGCGCGGAACCTCATCCACGCGCGCATCGAGGAGAACATTCGCGCTAAGATCTGCGGACTGCGGACAGCGGAGGCGGGCGGGGGTTGCAAAGATGTGCTTCAGCTGCTGATCGAGCATTCGTGGGAGAGAGGAGAGAGGCTGGACATGCAGGTGAGAGGTAGTTATGGGAAAGGCACTGAGGAGTTGGTCCCCTGGCTTTCCATGAGCGGATCCTCTGGTCCTCCAAGAGTCTGCCTGCGGCTCAGCTTGCCGGAGTGGACAGTCAGCGGGGTTCAGATCCCAGGGAGGGGACTCGGAAGGTTGAAACACCAGGTGAAGAAGGTGGAGACACCGGGTCCGGAGAGCGGTGGAAGAGGCTGCAACGGAACAAAGGGCATCCTCTTGCCCTTCCAGGTTTTGAAGGGAAAGTTGCAGTTTGCAAAATGCAGATAAAGAATGTTGGGCGATTTTGATGCAGCTATGACTTTTAATTTAGGAGTCTCCAGGAGAGAGGGATCTTACTGATTTTCCTACTCCAGCTGAACTAAAAGGACTTTGCATTTTATTTGAAAATGTTGCTTTCCTTGACTTTCTGTCAGCAAGCTTTTGGCCCTTCTCTTCCTTCCAGAACCCCCAGTTGGTTCTGAGAAATCGTTCAGTAAAATTGCATGCAGACCTGAAAAACGTTGGTCTTATTCCTTTTTTTTTTTTTTTTTTTTGGTAGGCACTAAAGCAAACTTCAACTGAACTCCTCTTTGGAGGACATGATACTACAGCCAGTGCAGCCACATCTCTGATCACTTACCTGGGTCTCTACCCACATGTTCTCCAGAAAGTTCGGGAAGAGCTGAAGAGTAAGGTAGGGGGTTTCTGGGTTGAGGGTTCCCATTAGCTGAAGAAATTCAGCTGCTTCTCAGCCAACTTCCAATTAACTAAGTGTGATGCCTTCTCTTGAGTATTTTGCAAATGCAGGGTCAAGGGGTGGGAGGCCAGTAAAAAAAAAAAAAAAAGAATTAGCTTTTTGAATAGAAAGGAAGGCGTCTTGAGCTGTGGTGCCACTGGGCAGGATTTGACCTTGTATTCCTGGCCCATCTCCACTTTTTGCAGAATCTTGGAGAGTCACTTTCTTGGACTTGTGTGTTCAAGGGCATCAAGGGGGGATCCCTAGGTGGTGCTGGCATTGGAGGTGGTGATGGGGAGAAGCTTGGTGGTCCTGTGAGCAGCATTCTTTTGGAATTGTAAATCATGGATTTGGGCCAAAGGGTGAAGGCAAATGGTCACTGGTTGTTCACGCTTTCCCCCTCACGCTCTCCCATCATGGGGCCCTTTGGGTTTAGCGGCCACTTAAGCCCTGTTTACATCTGCTGGGTTGATTTTATTGGAGCACAAAATAACTGTTCACCTTTATATGACTGTTTTGATAGGGTTTACTTTGCAAGAGCAATCAAGACAACAAGTTGGACATGGAAATTTTGGAACAGCTTAAATACATTGGGTGTGTTATTAAAGAGACACTTCGACTGAATCCCCCAATTCCAGGGGGGTTTCGTGTTGCTCTTAAGACTTTTGAATTAAATGTAAGTTAAAAGTTCTCTCTCCCCAGCCCCTTTCTCTTGTGGTTTTAAATCTTCCCTTACTTCCCTGTGCATTACCTTACATTTCTTAAGCTTTTGATAATATTATCCTGACCCATATGGACACAAGATATCTGAATGTCTTTGTCTTGTTCTTTCTGCACCCCCCCCCCAATAACCCACCTTTCTTTTAACTCATAACTCCTCCAGTGACATCAGTGATAGCTTTTGTTGTTGAAAGTTAAATTACAGTTTGTCAGTCCATGGACTTCATAATCTTTTGCAGGGATACCAGATTCCCAAGGGCTGGAATGTTATCTACAGTATCTGTGATACTCATGAGGTGGCAGATATCTTCACCAACAAAGAGGAATTTAATCCTGACCGATTTATGCTGCCTTACCCAGAGGATGCCTCCAGATTCAGCTTCATTCCATTTGGAGGAGGCCTTAGGAGCTGTGTAGGGAAAGAGTTTGCAAAAATTCTTCTCAAAATATTTACAGTGCAGCTGGCCAGGCATTGTGACTGGAGACTTCTAAATGGACCCCCTACCATGAAGACCAGTCCCACCATGTGCCCTGTGGATGATCTCCCTGCAAGGTTCACCCGTTTCCAGGGGGAAATCTGATGGGCCCCAATGTCTAGACAGTGGACTCATTTGAAGTATACCTGGGAGTTTTCCCATAGTGTCGTGTTGATTTTATTATATTTAATTTCTAAATGTATATTATAATATTTATGTGACTCTACTATAATACCACAATCTTTAAATATCAAAATAATGAATCTGTATAGTTTCCAAATAAAGTAACATTTGAAAGGTGCTTGTCTTGCATTTAAGATTCCTATAGGGGAAGCTAACCAGTTCAATATTTGCACTTAGTATATTTTACAATATTTAACCAATTTCTAAACATCTATATGCATGACTTCATCATCTGTGCAGATAAAGTCTCAGTGAAGAAGAGACTGTTTTTTTAGAAAATATATGTTATACGTGTACATTATCCAAAGCTACATACATTTTTCTATTGTCATTTTGATTCCTTATTTTTCCCCAAATTTTTTAAAAGATTTTTTGGGGGTGGTTGCTTCACTTTAGGAAAAATTGACTTTGAAAAGGTAACCCTTTAAGAATGATCACAGTCTAGGGCCTCCTCGGTGGCGCAGCGGTTGAATGCTGGGTTGTGAAGCTGCCCGCAGGCTCTTCGGCGCCGGTTCGATTCCTGGCTGCTCCCCGGCCACCAGAGGAGGGGCCCACATGGCGCGCAGACCTCTCCTGCTGCCCGCTGCTCCCCTCAGCAGTGTACCTCGGTCTTTCTGCCTGCTCTGCTCCCCGCTCTGGCTCTGGTGAATTCTTTCACCCTCCCGTGCTTCTGACTGTACCCAGTGCATGTATAAACAAAACAAACAAATAAATAAAACATGCCTCTAAAAAAAAAAAAAAAAAAAAGAATGATCACAGTCTAATAGAACACCTTCAGTCATAAGCTTATCATGTTTAATGAACATAAGAATCCCTGTTTGCTCACTGTGCCAAAATGGTTTTCTGAAACTAAGATTTTTAGGTAAGACACAGCCAGTCACTCTGATTATGGACAATTATTGACTAAAATGAGATAAAAAATCATCGGCATGTTTCCTTTACGCAGAAGTTGCATATGAAGACAGTATTTCGAAAGGCCAGTCTCTGGTTTAGATAAGCGAGTCCAGGTTTTCTGTATTGAAAATAAGGCAGAAGGAGTAGATTTAGCAAACTGACAAGATAAAGTTTTTATCTATGCCAGGCTAAAGGGTGTGAGCCTGACATGACTGATAAAATGGCCCAGTCCTGACCCTGTGAACCTTGGCTAACCCCAGGAAAGCACAGTTTTGTCACATTTCTGACCCTGGCATAGCCATGTTCTGAACTGAAGGCCAGACTCCATCCAAAAAGGTTAGCCCCGGTGACTTGCTGATGCAAGCACATTTTCAGTTTGGAAATGGCACAATCTGCTTACTGAACCTCTGATGGCTCGTAGGTTTTGGACTTTAAAATTTTCATTACAATTTTAGGATTTGGCAATGCTGTACAAACTGGGTGGTCTAAATAGGTGTTTGAAAGGGATCTGTCTACAATTAGTTACATGTTCTACCTGACTTTAGTTTTTTAGGTAGAACTTGGGATGTATTTATTGTTGCAATCCTGACTTTTTAGGGGTGTTTGCACAATAACTTAATGCCTTATAATAGCCGTATGGTATTTATTTTTTTTTAATGAGAAATGACAGGCTTATTTAGTTGCAGTTGAAGCGTTAGTCTGCTGTGGTGTGCAAAGACAGCCCCTCCCCTCTGAACACTGGCTGAGTGTCATTACAGCTAGGAGTACAAGTAGCCTGAGGACGCTGTTTCAGATAATTTATACAAGGCTATTTTTAAAGGATTCCAATTCTTTTCATTTTGCCAGAGGACAGTTAGCCTTTAAAAACAATCTCTTTGGTGACTCCATGACCGCATGTCTCTGTGAACTTAGTGCAGTCAGAAATTTGAGATATTTTACTATATAATTCAATTTTTAAGAATCTACCTTTATTTTTTTTAATCTGGAGAGCTTTGAGGAAAGTGCTTCTGGTTTGCATTTCTCAGGGCTGCATTTAGTCCAATGATACTCATCGATTATAGAGCAGTGCAGAATTCATCTCAAATATAATAAAACACACTCTTGGCCTCAGCGCCTCAGTGCTGAGTAAAGGCAGCTTAGAGCTGCATGGCTGTGAGGCTGAATCAATGTTGGCGGCTGCCATACTGGACATGAAGTGGATCTGGATTCCTTCTGAAGGAACAAGCATGTTTTATGGCACAGGCACCTCTGGGTCAGTGTCCACACATCACCTGAGGGAGGAGAGTTTCAGGAGTAAGTCACTGTTTTAGATTTAAATTTGGCTAAGGCTGTGGAAGGAGTGGAAACCACTGTGGGGAGGGACTGGAGCTCTCAGGGGCATGGCACGGTGATGGAAGGGCAGTGTGTCTCCAGAGTCTTGGGTGCCCTCTGCCCTCCCACCCCCCACAGGTGCCCTTTGCTCTAACTGCCCCCCACCCCCACCCCCTTCTCTTCAACCAGGGGTGTGGTGCCACCAGTGATAGACCATTGTCAGGACTGGCCTGTGAAAGCCTCCAGCTGGGTCTGTAATCATGAGCATTCAGAGGGGTTGCAGTCTTCACAGCTTGGCCAGGGAGGCCCAAGGAGGGATTGTGATTTGCCTGGGGCCACCCAGGGAGGACCAGGACCAGGAAATGCCCCCTGCTGACTTTCCCCCTTCTTTCTTTTTCCCAACAGCTCATATCCTCAGCTTTGTGTTTGATCCAGCGGTCTCTACTGCCTCACTTGGCTTCAAGTCCCCTGCTGCCTCTTCCCTGTGCGGGGACAGTCTAGATAAATCCCCTTGCAGCCTCCAGATGAAACGGCTGAAATGGAAACAGTGAGGGGAAGCCGCAACTCCCAACTCATTCCTCATCTGCCAGTTTTTTCAGGGTGCTTTTCGCACCTTGCCACCCCCCAAAGGTCCACAAGGGGGCGGGCTTCTCCCTTCTATGCCAAGCTCAGGGTTCTGTGGTTTTCCCCACCAGTGTCCATGAAATCCAGTGTCCACAGACAATGACCCAGGGCCTGCTTTTACCCCAGACAGTGAGCGGCTACTGACCACTCAGGTTTAGCAATTGCTGGACCTCAGGGCTGGTCACAGCTGCCTGGATCCTCTGGAAAGGTCATCCTGGCCTGGGTGACCATCGTTCACTCTCTGAAATGGCCTCCATCTCTGAGGAAAGTTGGCCAAGGCTCCCAGAGTCACCCACATACTGCCCAGCTCTGACCTATGTTGCTCTGGTATCCCTGGGAAATGGCTCTGTTTTGAAGAGTGGGGATCCTGTTGAAGGACCTTGCTGGTGGTGGGATGAGCCATCCAGAGAAGCACTGTGCCAAAGCTGGGGGTGTTTAGAGAGGTCGTGGTGGCCCTGTCTTCAAATAGTTAAAGTGCTTTGTAAAATGCAGGCTCCGGCCTGTTGGAAGGCCAGAGCAGGGTAAATTAGAAGGAAAGACATGTTCCACCACATAAGGAAAGCATTCGGAGATACCTGCGAGAGACCAAGCCTCCGTCCATGGAAGCATTCACACTGAAGGTAGGGAATCCCACCACGGCAGGGACTCTGACACGAAGGGAGAGGTTGGCTTAAATGACAAGTTCCCTTCCAAAATTTGAGTCACGATTTTCTGAGATTTGGTTCCTCGTTCATTCAGTTCCTCAGGTACCTACTTTACTTTGGAATGCAGATTATCTCCAAATAATGTAGGGAGACACGCGCGCCCACATCCTCTGCCAGGGGCATCCATCAGTCCTTGGTGACCACACTGCCAAACCTCTAAGCCAGGTACGGAGGTTAGAGGCCAGGGGACCTGGCAAGTGGCCTCACAGAGATACCGACTCCCCTGTGTTGACTGCAGGGGACTCTTCTGCCCTGTGAACTGGTGCTTCCAGCTTCATTTCCTGCTTCTGCTCCAGCACCCTGGGCCTCTCCCAGGCTGACCTGTGCCATGCTGACCAGCCACCTGACCTGCCTTCTGGAGTAATTGTGGGTTCCTTTCCCCATGTGCCCTGGCTCCAAGATGCCAGGTGCTGACATTGAACTCATCCCGACTGTCCTATTTCTCTGCCTCCTGAAAAGTTACTCAAAGGCAAGATTTGGCTCATTGTTGGGCTCTTAGAAATTTAGCCCATTCTAAGCACTTCCCCATCCTCCCTAGAACATGGGCATATTCGTAGGTATTCTTTGGGAGACAAAGCTCCCTGGGGCCAATCCATACCACTCACCTTATGTCTCTCTAGCTTTGTGGTGCCATGTTTTTCTTTGAAAAGCGAAACTTTCATCCTTGGAAAATCTCAGTGACCGCAAGCCTACAGGACTGTGGTTTCACAGCATGTCACATTCCTGAAACTGACGCTCTGTGAATATTTGGCCAAATGAGCTTTCCTTCGTTTGAAGTAGAGTCAACTCAAGTTAGAGCTCTGGGACAGGGTGAAACCTAGCCTGGGTTATGTGGTGGGTTTTCTGGGTGAGAGTTATCGTGTTGCAATTCTTGTAACCATGCACCCGAGGCACAGACGCTGACCCACACTGTAGGATTTCTTATCACTGCCATGTCTTTCCTTCCTCCATTGAGGGTTTAGAAATCTATTCACTCATATCTATGACCGCAGATGTTTCAGGATTTTCATTTGATGTCACTATCCGGTTTACTTAAAGCACATGTATTGTGAAAAGAGAACAAGGTGCCTATCTGTAACAGATATTTGACAAAGCACATTAATTCATTAAGTACAATCATACCATCCACTGTAGCAGTGATTTATTTAATGCTAGAAGAGGGGATTCAGTATTCTGAGTACAAAATTCATTTAATGTCAGCCAGTCAAAGACTTTCAGAGCTAGAAGGGAGCATATGGGCACATCACCCAAGCCCCTTAGTTTGCAGCTGAGAAATACGAGGCTCAAATAAATTAAGGTTGCAACTGAGAATCTGGACTGTCAAGCTGGTGCCCAATATATTGTAGGATTCATTCTTAATTTTAAAAAACCGCATTGTTAATTACATATGCTTCAGGAAAAAAGGGCAAGTGAGCAGAATGGGACAGAATTGCCTTCAGGTTCTTATGCCTCACCATGCACAAGACAGAGGCTGAGAGAACTTGGAGTCATGTGGCCCCCAGGATTCGATGCAAAGCCGGGCAGAAGGTATACATTGCTGGCATTTTGGTGAGTCTGCACCCAGTAGAGCTGGATCCTCAGACATTTTGAGCCCCATCTACGGAAGAGCAGAAAATGATTTCTGTTATGGATACAGTGTATACCCCCTCCCTGCCTCCACCCAAATATGTTGAAGTCCTAATTCACTGTACATCAGAATGTGATCTTATTTGGCTTTAACAACAGAAATTCATTTTCTCGCAATTATGATGGCTGAAAAGTTGAAGACCAAGGCACTGTCCAGATTGGTGGCTGACGAGTCCTAGCTTTCTAGCTTGTAGTCAGATGGCTGCCTTGTAATCTTATTTGGAAATAGGGTTTTTGCAGAGATAATCAAGTTAAAATGAGGTCTTAGGGTAAGACTTTATTCAATCCTTTAAAAAAGGGAAGATTTGGACCTAGAGGCAGAGACACAAAGGGAAGATGATGTGAAGACACACGGGGAGTTCCACCTGGAGATGGACGGTTGAGGGCATGTATCTACAATCTAAGGAATGCCAGACACCCCAGGCAAACCACCAAAAACTAGGAAGAAAAAGTCAAGGAAGGATTCCCCAGCAGGTTTTAGAGAGCGTCAATACCTTTATTTTAGATTTCCAGCCTCCAGAACTGTAAGGCAATACAGTTTTGTTGTTCTAAGCCACCCAGGTGGTGAAACATTTTATGGAAACCCTAGGAAATGAATAGTTTCAAAAAAAAAAGGAGTTTTATTTGTGAGAAACAGTGGTTTTCAAGCTTTAGCATGTATCAGAATCCCCTGGAGGGTTTGTTGAAATACAGATACTTGACTCCAACCGAGAGTTTCTGGGTCAATCCAAGAATTTAAATTTTTAACAAGTTCCCAGGTGATGATGATGCTGACTGCAAGCTCGGGACCACACTTTGGGAAGTATGAGTGAAAAGGTCTTTGATCTCTAAGCTAAGGATCATCCTCAGGAGAGCCTGCTCATAATACATTAACTGATGACACAGGCTGGGCAGAGAGACAGAGGGAGTGGTGTGTGTGCAACGCAGGGCCTACCAGTTCCCTCCAAAGGGGCAGATTCTGGGGGCCTCCCTGGTGGTGCAAGAAGTTAAGTCTCAGCACTATGAAGCTATCTGTAGCCACTGCAGTACATGTTCAATCCCTGGCCAGGGAGCTACCCACATGGCGCAGCAGACCTCTCCTGTCTTGCCCGTTGCTCCCCTTCGCAGTGTATTTCAGTAGATCTGCCTGTTCTGTTCCTCACTCTGTCTCTAGTGAATCCTCTCACCCCCACACCTCTGGCCTATACCTCAGTTCTTCTATGCATAAATAATAAATAAATAAATCTTTAAAAAGAAAGAGAAAACTGGGGCCTCCCTTGTGGCACAAGGGATTTAGACGCAACTTATGAAGATCAGCACAGCCACTGCAGCACAAGTTCAATCCCTGGCCAGGGAGCTACCCACATGGTGCAGCAGACCTCTCCTGTCTTGCCCGCTGCTCCCCTCAGCAGTGTATTTCAGTCGATCTGCCTGTTCTGTTCCCCACTCTGTCTCTAGTGAATCCTCTCACCCCCACACCTCTGGCCTGAACCCCTGTTCTTGTATGCATAAATAAATAAATTTAAAAAGAAAAAGAAAAAGAAGGGCCTCCCTGGTGGCACAAGGGGTGAAGACGCAGCCTATGAAGCTATCCTCAGTCACTGTAAGCACAAGTTCGATCCCTGTGTAACAGGGTGGTCCCCTAACACCTGGGCAAGGAACAATCCACCTGGTGCAGCAGACCTCTCCTGACTCACCCGCTGCTCCCCTCAACAGTGTAATTCAGTCAATCTGCCTGTTCTGTTCCCCACTCTGTCTCTGGTGAATCCTCTCACCCCACCCCCACACCTCTGGCCTGTACCCCAGATCTTTTATGCATAAATAAATCTTTAAAAAAGAAAAAAAAAAAAGAAAACTGAAAGCGGTATCAGCAGCTCACCTAGGGTCTCCCAGCTGGCAAGGGGCACTGTCAGGATTCCAGACTAGAGAGTCTAGAGGCACCTCCACATCAACATTCCAGAGCCACCTGTCCCTTCTACTTATCAACACAGCAACATGTATTTTCTTCCATATTAGTCTGGAAGTAGTTCTCTTGGGGGATATAGAAATTTGGGTAGTAGGAGAATTCAGCTGAAGTTAGGGTTTTTCTTTTGAGCTATCATTTCATTTTGACACTGAGAATCTGCCTCTTAGTTGATTTCAGCTAAAATTATTGAAATCAAATCCGACCTCTGTCATTTGTGGGGATTTTTTTGGGGAGAAATCTCAAAAGACAAAGGAGATGTGTGTGTGCATCTATCATTGTGCTGTTCCATCATGAAAGAGATGATAGGAAAGAATATGAAGGGGAAACTCAATAGTGCTCAGTTATTGCACATAGAAAGCTATGGTTCTTTTGCAGGGAGATTTATTTAAAAGAGAATGTACTGCCAGACAGAATGTGCTTTTCTAAATGAAAATACAGCTCGGCCTCAATTTGAATTGCAAATCCCCCCAAAAACAGAGTGGAAAGAAAGAATAATGACTGATGGGAGTGAGTTCTTTCTTCTTTGTTTAATAAAAACTTCCTTAGACACGTTTTTTTTAAAAAATCTTAATTATTAAAAAAAAAAATTCAGGTATCCTCCTGATCTAAATGTTTTAGATAAATCAAAACAACCAGGTAATTGTATCTGATATCAACTCGGTTTAAGATGGAAAAAAAAAAGACACCCAATACTCTTGCAGCTGGATGATTAGAAGCAGAAAATTGAAGGGTGTGCTTGGCAAACTATGACTCTAGAAATCAGATGTGTCTCTAGAGGATGAACCACAGCATGGAGAACAGGGCTGAAGAACTGGGGGAATGAGAGATGAGGTAACATTTGTTTGGACATGCTGAACGCTGCGCTAGGAGGTGGATAGTCCATGTTACCACCGTTTATCTTCCCCATAGCCCTCTGCGGCGAGCATCGCTGTACCCATTTTGCAGAGAGGATAACCATAACTCCAGGGCTAAAGAGATTTGTTCCAAGCTCCCCAGCTGCAATGAGTTATGAGGTTATTGGGAAAGTTTGGATGAGAGGAAGTGAGGGCATGCTCGGGTGCATCAAGGAGGAAAGAGAAACCGGAGACAGCTGGGAGGTGGGTGTGCTGGGGCTTAGGGGAGTGATGAGCAGGAGAAGCCAAACTGAGCTTAAGAGCCCTGGTGACTAAGCACAGGTGAGGTCCCTAGGAGGGATGGGGACCAGGAGTACGTGCTGGTTTGGGGGAAGAATGGTTGGGTGGTCTGAGACACCAGGTGGAGGTATCCCCAGGTCAGCTCCAGGCCTGCTTCTCAGGACAGCTCATGGAGAGAGAGAGTTTTGGAGGAGTGAATGATGTCAGCTGGGAAAGGCCTGTAAAAAAGGGAGGGATGCTGAGGACTTGTGAGGAGGAAGATGAGCCAGAGGTGAACAGGCCAGAAAGGCAGGAGAGAAGCCAAGGAGCCAGGTTCATGGAAACGGGAAAGAGAGAAGCTTTTGTGGTTTTGCGTTTTTAAGGTTTTTCGGGTGGTAAAGTCAAAGGGCACAGAACATGGTATAGGCCTAAGAGAGAGAACTCTAAACGGGAGCTGAAACATTAAAAAAAAAAAAAAAAAAGACAGGGCCTCCCCTGGTGGTACAGTGGGTTGAGCACAGTGCTATGAAGCTGTCTGCAGCCTCTATAGCACGGGTTCGATTCCCAGCCTGCCACGGAGATACCCACATGGCGTGGCAGACCTCTCCTGTCTCACCCACTACTCCCCTCAGCAGTGCTTTCATTTCTTCTGCCTGTTCTGGTCCCCACTCTGTCTCTGGTGAATCTTCTCACCCTCCTGCACCTCTGGCCTGTACACCAGCTATTGTATAAATTAAGAAAAAAAAAATCTTTAAAAAAAAACATAAAAATTGCATTTTGAGGAACCAAGCTTTCACTATTCAAACAAACAAACAAACAAATCTCTGTCTTGCATCTTAATGATAACTGTGGTCTTGCAAGAATGAAAACACAATGGGATGAAACAGCACATTTTACAGGCTTGGGAGAGGCAATGGATCAACTGAGATAAAGAAAGTGAAGAGGGGGGAGGGGAGCCTGATCTGAGGAGGGCCCTGGGGTCATCCAGTCCCCAACACTCCCTGGGGGACTGTCTGGCACTTCCCACACGTCCCCCGCAGGAAAGCCTAGGGGAACACGGGAGGAGGGGCCAGTTCTTCTTGACCAACTGGTCAGCCCTGGGTACATCCAAGTTGCACAATTGCCAAGTGGGGCTTTCCCTGCCCACCAGGAAGGCGGCAGCGCTGCACCAGAGGCAGGTGGACACTAGGAGGCACTGGCATGAATTTTGTCAGCTCCAGATGTTGGGTGTGGCCTCTCAGAGCTAGGGCAGGGCAGGTCCGCCCCTTCCCCAAAGAAACTCATGCACCTGGGGAGCTGCTGTCTTCTGGAATAAACTCTGGCATCCAGGGGGCTTTCTGGAGGTGCTGCTGGGCAACCAGCATCATCTGGGCCCCCTCTGCCTAATTTTGCAGAGGAGGTGAGGTCTTAGTCCACTTGGGCTGCCAATAATAAAATCCCACGGAATAGGGGGCTTTGTAATAGAAATTTATTGATTTCCAGTTCTAGAGGCTGGGAAGACCAAGATCAAGATGTCAGCCAATTAGGTTGCTGGTGAGAGCACTCCCCGAGCTGGCAGAGGACCATCTTCCTGAGTCCACACACAGCAGAGAGCTTCCTTCTTATTAGGAGACCAGCCAGACAGAACTAGGGCCTCACTCATGACCTCATTTAACCTCTATCAAGTCCTCACACACAGTCTCCAAATATAGTCACATCGGGGCACAGGTACCCTGTTTTCTAGATGGAGAGACACCCAAGGGTGGAAGCCCATCTTGAAGCTATCATGGAATGAAGAGCTAATAGAGTGAACAAGCCCATCATGTTTTCCTGGTACACACCTATTAAAAACTGGACCATTTAAAAGTGATTATTGGTGCTCTGAAGTTCTGAGTGTATCGAGGAACCACTGGTGCTGATGGCTTTTTCTTAGGGTATCATTGGGGGTAGTAAGCTTCCTTGGAGCTCAGGAACCCTCTGCAACTGGTACTACCAGCATCCTGACAGCTGCAGTCCCACCCACCCCAGCCCCTGCAGTCCTGGATTCCCTAAGCAGGAGGTGCCAAGGCCACTGCTTAACTTTCTGACCCATAGGATTTTCCCTTTGCACATGCTGTTTCTGCCTTGGAATACCCCTCTTCATGTTTGCCTGAACTGCTATCTCTTTCTGAGACTTTCCCAGTTATTCTAGATCAACACTGTATTCTCTCAGCACTTGCTACAACCTATAATTATTTTATTTTATTTCTAGGATTGCTTGGCCATTTTCCCACTAAGCGGCAGGCTCTTGATTGCCTTGTTTACTGCTCAGTATTTAAGGCGGCTTCTGCACTGTAGGAACTCAATAAGTACTTGGTGAGTGGAAAAAGACACAAGGGCTTGGGGAGAAGGCAGAAAGATTGCCTGAAGGACAAGCTCGCTGAAGTGGGCTTTGCGGCCTTCCTAGTGGCTTGATTGCCGATCCCACCCGCTTCTTTCTTTTAGCTGGCTGATTAGCCACAGGCCCAACAACTCAGGTCCTGGTAACAGGGCCCTTCCTGCCATATGCTTTGAACAGAAACTTGGTTTGTCTTAGACCCAGACATTCAACTCACTTAAGAAATGTTTATTGAGGTCTAGTATTTTCTGGTCTGTGGCTCCTCAGGCCTGACCCGATGTTTCTTGCCCACTGAGGCAGCTCCTCCCTATATAACCCCCTGTTTGTTCTACACAGCAGCTGGAATGGTCCTTTAAAAATGCAAGCAAGGGCCTCCTCAGTGGCGCAGCAGTTGAGCACTGGATTGCGAAGCTGCCTGCAGCCTCTGCAGCGCAGGTTCGATCCCCGGCTGCCGGGTGAGGGTCCCACATGGCGCGCAGACCTCTCCTGCCGCCCGCTGCTCCCCTCAGCAGTGTATTTCATCAGTTTGCCTGTTCTGTTCCCCGCTCTGGCTCTGGTGAATTCTCTCACTCTCCCACTTTTCTGACTGTACCCCAGTGCTTGTATAAATAAATAAATAAATAAATAAACAAATCTTAAAAAAAAAAATTTAAAAAATGCAAGCAAGACTATGGTACTTCTCTCGTCAAAACCCTGCCAGGGCTACCCATTTCACTCCCAGTTATAGGCCCAGTAAGCCTGATGTGGTTGATGAGGCCCCTGTGATCTGGAATCCCATCTTCTATCCACCCCACCCCCAATTCCCCTCCCCCCTTGCTCCCTGGGCATTTGGCCCCTTGCCATTCTACAAACACCTTGCCACACCCCTGCCTCAGGGCTTCTGCACTTACAGCCACTAACACCAGCTGACTCACTCCAGTAGCACCTTGAAGTCTTGGCTCTCCTTCTCAGGGAGGCCCTCCTGCCTACTCTATTTAAAATTGCTTCCTTCCTCCCTGGGCCTTCCCCTCCCTTTCCAGGCCTTGTTATTCTCCAGAGTACTTTATCACCATCTAATCTACCATATAATTTACATGTTCATCTTGTTTGAAGTCTACCTTTCCTCACTAAATATAAGGTCCTTGAGGACAAGCATTTTTTGGACATTGTTGCAGGAGTTGCACCTGGAATAAAGTGCCTGGCCCTCTGTAGGCCTTCAAAAACATTGTTGAGTAAATGAGTACACACACATCTCAAGCCAGTGCATCTCAGGAAAGCCGGAGTTTCTAGCCCCAAGGAGGACGGTAGGCTTCAGGCTGAGTGACTCCTGTATTCAGCAGCTGCAGGCCAGGATGACCACCCCTTTCATCCCTTAGAAGGGGAAGCATCCTGAGTTATACACAGGGGAGTCAGCCATCACCTCCAGGCCCTCAGAGGACCAAGAGTTCATCACTTCAGGTTGACCGTGGAGACTGTCTTAGTCTCCCCGCTGTCCCACCCCCAGGGATATTCTCTATGTGGCTCAGCTCCTGTCCAACTACTGGGGCTCAGGTCATATGATAGAGTAATGTGGTCATGGATTAGGGTGATTTTGTGAGCTGGAAAGTGGAGACCCAGGATAATGGGGGCAAGGCCCAGGCTTTTCTCATGGCCTCAGGTCATTGTGGGGTGGGGAGGTAGCAGCTTGCAGGATGGTCCCTTTAATTGTGGGGTTGGGGAGGAATGTGAATGTGGCTTTCCCAGGTAGGCCTCTCTGAGAGGTAGAGTGGGTCTCTGTGACAAGACATACCTCAGAGGGGAGGGTGGAAACTCCCACAAAGTGAGAGAAAAGTAGCAAATGAGATTTGGAATCAAAGTTGGTTATCTTGTGACCTTTTCATCTCTACTGGTGTCTACTTTATTATCCCTGCTCCACATTTCAGAGAACAGATCACTCATTCAACTTCTGTATTACCTTATCCTGTGTCTGACGCTGGGGAGAACGGGTGGCTATCATGTCCCCTGCTCTTTAGAGAGGGAAGTGAGCGAGGAACCTGTCAAACATTCCTAGGGTATATCTCAGAATCAGTGCAAATTTAGACCATGCCTCTCCCATCTGTACACTGGGTGTCTCATTCATTATTTATTCTCTCATCCACATAGTCAGTTGGAGATAGAATCCCAAGATGACCTCCACAATTCCCACCCCTGGGGCGCATGACTATGCAGTCCCCGCCCCTTGAATATGAGGGCGATTGAGACTGTGATGGGCTATCACTCCTGTGATTAGGTAGCATTGTACACAAGGGGCTTTGCAGATGTAATTGAGTTCCCTGGTGACTGACTTTGAGTTAATCGAAAGGATTATCCTGGTCTGCCTGATGAGCACTTAAACCCTTCCTGAAGGAAGAGATGTGTAGGGTGGGAGTGTGAGAGGACCTATGGGGGGGCCTCGAGGTGAGGACTTGAGGGCAGCTTTAAGAACTGAGTGAGGTCTCTGGTAAGAAGTCATACTACAGTGAGGACTTGACTTCTGTCAGTAATCCCAATGCTCTGGAAGAGGAGAGCCCCGTGGTGCTGTGCTGGACTTTGGACCTACGCTACTGTCAACGAATACATAGGTGCTGTTGAAGTCACCAATCTGTTGGTAATTTGTTATGTAGCAGCAGACAACTAGCACAGTCACAGCCTTTTCTGCCTGCTGTGGCTCAGAGCTGGGGGCCAAGGTGAGGGACAGTACAAACATGGCTCCTGCCCTTGGGGAGCACGTCTTTTGTGACCACAGGAGAGGACCCATAACCCATTGTTGAGAAGTGAATGAGACTGTCCCAGATTCAAGGTTCTGTCTCTGCTTTTTGTCCCCAGTCCATCCTGGGGCAGATTCCTTAAATTTCTAGTGTCTCAGTTTTCTTAATCTGTCAGACAAAGGCAAAGGTAGTACTACAAAGGGGACAAAGATTTTGGGGGATTAAATGGGGTTATGCAAATCAAGTGCTTAGTTTGTGCCAGGTATCTAGTAGGAGCACAATCAGTGTTGGTGCTTGTTAATGTCCTATTACAGGACATAGATGATTGGAGTGCTGGGGATTCCAGGCTCATAAGCAGTGTCATGCCTGTGAAGAGAACCATCAGTCCTGACCCACAGGTCCCTGTCATCTTCCTGCTCCAAGACACCCCCAGTTGAATTTTGTAGCCAAGGGACTCAGGGACATTGTACATACTGTTCTCCCTCGTGGTAACTGACAATGACTTTCCAGTGACAATGGTTAAACAAGGCATTCCTGGGAAATTCAGCATTACTGAGCTGATTTGATTAAGCAGATGCTGGTCTTGTGTTCTCTGCCTCAGACTCCTTTCTGCCCAAATCTGGCTTCAGTTCTTCTGCTATGGGGGGATGGAATTTCCACTGGAAAAGGTTGGGCTACCCTGAGCCCCTAATTAATCTGAATTTTACTATTCATGTGGCAGAATTTGAGCTGCCTCTAATCACTTGAATGAAGAATGCTTTGTAGTCTGGTGTAGATGAGATGTAGCAAGTATAATTTGGTCCATTATTTTTGGAGGACAATCTTGGCAATATATATCAAAAGCCTTAAAATTATACATGGGCTTTAACCCAAGTATTCTAATTTTAGTTTTTGAGCAAATATTTAACTGTAATGATGCTCATTGGAAAATGTATTATAGAATACAACCTGATGTCCACTGATAGGAGATTGGGGGAATTAGGGTACATCTGAACACTACAGTACTATGTGGTTATTACAAATGGCACTGAAAGCTAAGATTCTGATATTTATAGGATATTTACTCTATTAAGAGTGATAGTGGGTTGTTCTGGAATGTGATCTCCTCGCTTAGCACCTCACCCTCTCCATTTAATTGCTACATGACATTGGATAAACTTCTTTAAATGGAGATATCAATTACATCATTACTCAGAGTTATTGTGAATATTAAATGAAATAATCCATGCAAAGTGCTTAGCACAGCCTGGTATATAGTAAGCACTTCCTCAATAAACGTTACTACTAGGGCCTCCCCGGTGGCGCAGCGGTTGAGCGCTGGGTTGCGAAGCTGCCCGCAGCCTCTGCAGCGCCAGTTCGATCCCCGGCTGCTCCCCGGCCACCAGAGGAGGGTCCCACATGGCACGCAGACCTCTCCTGCCGCCCGCTGCTCCCCTCAGCAGTGTACTTCGGTCCTTCTGCCTGCTCTGCTCCCCGCTCTGGCTCTGGTGAATTCTCTCACCCTCCCGCGCTTCTGACTGTACCCAGTGCATGTATAAATAAATAAATAAATAAATCTTTAAAAAAAAAAAATAAACGTTACTACTAGTATAACAATTCCTTTGGCTGTTATAATGATATGCATTAAAACATAAGAAATGAAAGCAAAATAAAATGGGTATCTCTGGGAGATGAGATCACATATCGTTTAATTCTTCTGTATTTTCATTTTATTTACTTTATTTTATTTTCAGAATGCTGTACTGTACATAGGAAATACTCTTCTAGGAAGGAAAACAGTCACTAAGAACAAAGGAGGGAGAAGGGGGCTGTCTTGAATTGCTGTAGCCCTCAGATAAATTGATCAGCTAACTGTTTCTCTGTTTCAGCTTCGTAGAACCTGAAGAGGGAGAATGGGCCTGAGTGGGGGCCCTGCCAACTTTCCAGACACCCTTACTGACCAGCTTCCTTCCCTGTCTTGTCCCAGCCTAGGAGGCCCTAGAAGCCCACAGGCCCTGGAACGTAGCTGCCCAGGGAGGTAAACCAGCTAAGTCCAGGAGAGTGGAGAGCCCCAGTCATCAGCCTGCAGCTTATCAACCCAGCAACCAGGAAGGATTCATTGCCTACCCTCTGCCCCTGGTTCTGCTCTGATAGACCACTGTTCATTAGCATGTGTGACAAACTCCTCATAGCAAACAGGTTTGTGATTGTGAACCAAACTGTTTTAATCTCCTGGGGGCTCAGAGGGGTGCACTTCCCCAAAGGTCACTGGCAGAGGGGGCTGGGTGGGGCTTTGAGGGACCAGGGAGGTCCCTGGATTTACTGTGCTCAGAGTAGGAAGGTGAGAGAAGAGGTTGGAGCAGGAGATGGGGGGCCCCTCCTGCAGACTCTCCGGCTGTTGCTTGGGGAGAGCAGCTGGAGTCACATGCTGAGGAGGGCAGAAAGGGGTGGTGCAAAGGGAGGGACTCAGCTCTTCTTTGCAGGTTGCTACAGGGCCTCAGGGTCTGTACCGGGTTATCAGAGAGACAGGAGGTTGGGCCAGAGCCTGGTTTCTTGCAGACCACAGCCCTTCAAGGCCTGTTCCCACTCTAGGCACAAGGGAGGGGATGTGACCAGGAAAACAGCTGTTGCAAGAAAATTCAGAAATGCTAATGCTGGGCAGATTTAGAAAATTTATTATGTGTGTATTTACTGTTTTCCAGCTTTTTTTGAGGAATAATTCATGTACAAAAGCCAGCACATATTTAAAACATACCATTTCATAAACTTTGACATTTTTATACACCCATGAAGCCATCACTACAATCAAGAGAGGGAACATATCTCTCACCCACAAAAATTTCCTTGTACCCCTTCATGATCTTTCTCTTCTGTTCCTCCCTGCTCCTTTAATCCCCAGAAAACCACAAGTCTGTCATTGTAGATTAATTTGCTTTTCCTAGAATTTTCTATAAATGAAATTATATTGCATACTCTTTTTTTTTGCTGACTTCTTTTACTTCATAATTATTTTGACATCATTCACGTTACTAGGTATGTAATAATTTGTTCCCTATTATTTCTGAGGAGTGTTTCATCACATGAATAGACAGCACATCTCGGAGATATTGTGGGTTCAACTTCAAACCTCTGCAATGAAGTGAGTATCACAATAAAGCCAGTCACATGAATTTTTTGGTTTTCCAGTGATATGAAAGTACATTTACACTAAGCTGTAGTTTATTAAATGTGCAATAACAGTATGTCTAAAAAAACAATGCGCATATCTTCTTTAAGTGTGATACAGAGACACCAATGAGCACATGCTGTTGGAAAAATGGTGCCAACAGATTTGCCACAGGGTTGCCCCAAACTTTTAATTTGTAAAAAATGTAACATCTGCAAAGAGCAATTTTAAAAAATGAAGTGCAATAAAATGAGTCTGCCTGTATAACAATTTGTTTACCATTCATCTGTTGAAGGACATTGGTTTCAGTTTTTGGATGTTACAGGTAAAGGTACCATGAACATTCCTGTGCAAGACTGTGTGGACATTTGCTTCCAATCCTTGGGAACATACCTAGTTGTGGAATGACTAGATTGTATAGGGGGCATGTGGTGTTTTGTTTGTGTGTGTGTGTGTGTAGAATGGAACAGGCAGATCTCCTGAAATACACTGCTGAGGGGAGCAGCAGGAGAGACAGGCAACATCTGCTGTGCCATATGGGTTAGCTTCCTGGCTGGGGATCAAACTCATGCTGCAGTGGCTTGTGATAGCTTGATAGTGCTGAGACTTAACCCCTGCTCCACCACGGAGGCCCTGTGTATGCTTTTAGATCTGAATTCTTGTTTCTAAAGACTCCCTTTTTGTTGCTGAGTAAAACATTACTTCACTGATGTACCACAATTTGTTTATACATTCATCTGTTGATGTACCTTTGGATTGTCTCCGGGTTTGGGGAAACTGGAATAAAGCAGTATTTGTGAACAAGTCTTTCTGTGGTCAAGTGATTTCATTTACCTTAAATAAATACCTAGGAGTAGAATTGATGAGTCAACATAGATTATGTGAGTTTATAAGAAGCTGCCAAATGTTTTCAAATTGCTTGTCAGGTTGGTTGATGATGTTCCTATCTTCTGTGGCTTTTTAGGACTTTTTTTTTTTTTTAATCTATTCATTCTATCAAATTTGAGAGAGGAATATTAACGTATCTAACCAAAGTGTGGGTTCTTCTATTTCTCCTTTTATTTCTTTTAGCTTCGTTTCATGATTTTTGAAGCACTGAGAGCATTCTCATTTAGGAGTAGTATATCTTCCTGAAGAATTGTCCCTTTCTCATTATGAAATATGTCTCTTGCAGTACTCTTTGTCTTAAAGTTTTCTCTGTGTAGATAGTTACTACATCCAGACTTCTTAATATTGTTTACATGTTGTGTCTTTAACCATACTTTTATTTTTGATTTGTTTATGTCTTCATAACTAACTTTTCCATTTGGTAGATATCATGTATTTGAATCTTACTTTTCATCCAGTTGGACAATCCCTGTATTTTGATTGGGGGCTTTTACACCTAAAGTAATCATTGATATGGCTATATTTAAATCTGTTATCTTGGGCCTCCCTGGTGGCGCAGCGGTTGAGCGCTGGGTTGCGAAGCTGCCCGCAGCCTCTGCAGCATGGGTTCGATCCCCGGCTGCTCCCCGGCCACCAGAGGAGGGTCCCACATGGCGCGCGGACCTCTCCTGCCGCCCGCTGCCCCCCTCAGCAGTGTACTTCGGTCCTTCTGCCTGCTCTGCTCCCCGCTCTGGCTCTGGTGAATTCTCTCACCGTCCTGCGCTTCTGACTGTACCCAGTGCTTGTATAAATAAATAAATAAATAAATAAATGTTTTAAAGAAAATAAAATAAACAGACCTTCTTTAAAATAAATAAATAAATAAATCTGTTATCTTGCTAGTTGTTTTCTATTTGTTTATTCAGCTGGGGTTTTTTTTTTTTTTTGCATTTATCCTTGTCTGCCTTCTTTTGGGTTAATCAAATTTTTTTTGATGTCCCATTTTATTTTCTCTATTTGTTTCTTATTTATACAGTAAAACATTTTGAAATAGTTTCTCTATTGATCCTCAACTGATTAAAGTTTTTTAGTCAATTTTACTACTTCAGATTTCATGTATCACATTTCCTATGACACATCATACTTCTGACTTCCCACTTCACAAATGCAATAACCTTTTTTTAAAATTTTTTGAAACAATATTTATTTATTTATTTATTCATATAGGAACTGGGGTATAGGCTAGAGGTGCCAGGGATGAGAGGATCCACCAGAGACAGAGTGGGGAGCAGAACAGGCAGACTGACTGAAATACACTGCTGAGGGGAGCAGCGGGCAAGACAGGAGAGGTCTGCTGCGCCATGTGGTAGCTCCCTGGCTGGCTGGGGATTGAACTCATGCTGCAGAGGCTGCGGGTAGCTTCACAGTGCTGCGCTTTACCCCTTGTGCCACCTGGGAGGTCCCACAAATGCAATGACCTTATAACAGTATAATTTGATTTATCTACCCCCATTTATAAGATCCTTCTTATTTTATAGCATAAACATAATTGAGACATGTTGCTTTCTTTTTTTTTTAAAGACTTATTTATTAATGCATATAAGAACTGGGGTACAGGCCGGCCAGAGGTGGGGGATGGTGAGAGGAGTCACAAGAGACAGAGTGGGGAGCAAAACAGTCAGACTGACTGAAATACACTGCTGAGGGGAGCAGCGGGTGAGTCAGGAGAGGTCTGCTGTGCCATGTGGGTCACCTCCTTGGCCAGGGATTGAATTCTTTCTGCAGTGGCTGCGGATAGCTTCATAGTACTGTGTCTTAACCCCTTGCACCACTAGGGAGGTCCCGACATGTTGCTTTCTTTCAACAAGTTCAACAATCTCAGTGTAGAGTAATTATGTCAAGAATTATATTGCAGGGAGATAAGAGAAAGCAAAGCCTCAAAAGGTGACAGAAGAGGCCTCAAAGGGGACTTACCAAATCTGATCAAAGAGGTTGAAATCTTTCACATAGAAAATGATAGAAATGGAGTTGTAGAAAAAGTTATGACTCACCAGGTGTACAAAAAGAAAAGTGGTGCCATGGGTAGAAGGAATTAGGAAGCAGAGGTAGTGCAGTGTGGCTGGCATGGGCAGTGGTTGGCATGGAGATTACTGAAGGTGGGAATTAACATCACTGGAGTGGAGAACACAGACATGGTGTCAGGAGAGAGAGGTGAAGAGCTTATGATGGGACTTGGTGAGTGTTGGGGTGTCTGTGGGAAGTTCCTCTGGAGATGCCCAAGAGAGAGCTACAGATCTGTCTGGTGTTCAGGGCAGAGAAGAAAGGGACTGGTATTCTTCAGTGTGTAAGGGCAGGGAGGTGCGCGGCCACGGTGGTTATGGATGAAAAGGACCAGGCTGAACATGGACAGTCACAGTAACAGGCGAGCAGGGAGGCTTGGAGGGGACCTGAAAGGAAGAAGTCCAAAAAGAGAGTGACTTGCCAAGATTCCATGCTCTGAGGGAACATTACTGGTTTTATTCACTTGTTAAATATCCCATTTGGCTTTTTGCTTAAGAGGACATTTTTTTAAAGACTTATTTTTATTTATGCAAACAAGAAGTGGGGTGTAGGCCGGAGGTGTGGGGGGTGAGAGGACTCACCAGAGACAGAGTGGGCAGCAGAACAGGCAGATCCACTGAAATATACTGCTGAGAGGAACAGCAGGCGAGACAGGAGAGTCTGCTGCACCATGTGGGTCAGGTCCCTGGCTGGGGATCCAACTCATGCTGCAGTGGCTGGCAATAGATAGCTTGATAGTGCTGAGACTTTAACCCCTGCACCACCAGGGAGGCCCCTTAAAAGGACATTATATGTTAATTGAGCATGTGGGGATTATTTTCTTATTCCCTATTAATGAACCAATATCTGCTTCTCAAAGCCAGGATGCTGGGTCCTCCTTACTGCCCTGGGTAAGGAGAAATGAGGCACCCACTGCTCCATTTCCCTCCTCACTGAGTCTCATCTTGGTGGACACAACCTCAATGAAGGTCAAAGAAGCCATTCTTTATTGAGGACCTACTATGTGTTAAGTACTGTATACGCCATTTACTGATCACATTTGTCCTTCAAATCTTAACAGGGAAGTATGAAAAAGCTTTTAGTGCATTCTATGGTTAAAAAAAAAAAAAAACAAAGGCTAAGAATTCTGGAACGTGCTTCGGAGCTGAATTCTTTGCCATCTTAACCTTTGCCTCTCTAGTATTTCTTCCTCCTTCTTCTCGCATTCAAAGAGAAAGTCTTCCTGTACTCCTGAGTTCAAGATAGAGTTGAGACACAACTGCCTGGTTCTTTTATTCCAAAAGCTTAAAAACATTAAGGAGAGTTTCTGAGTAGGGAAGGATTTTGTTCACAATGAAAACAAAATCAAAGACTCCCAGGGATAAAGGCAGGAGGTAAAGAGAGCAGAGCGCCCTTTTCCCCATCAAGCTGGTATCTGTGTAAAATGGAATATTACTCAGCCATGAAAGAAAGATATCTTGCCATTTATGATGACATGGATGGAACCTTATGGAATTATACTAATGAAATAAGTCAGATGGAGAAAGATAAATAAGTTATATGTAGAATCTTAAAAACAAAGCAAAATTGGGTCTTCCTGGTGGTGCAGGTGGTTGAGTGCAGTGCTGTGAAGCTGTCCACACCACTGCAGTGTGGGTTCCATCCTGGCTGGCTGGGGATATACCCACATGGTGCAGCAGACCTCTCCTGTCTCACCTGCTGCTCCCCTCATCAGTGTATTTCAGTCAGTCTGCCTGTTCTGTTCCCTGCTCTGTCTCTGGTGAATCCTCTCACCCTCCCAGACATCTGGCCTGTACCCCAGTTCTTGTATACATGAATAAATAAATATTAAAAATAAATAAATAAAATTAATTTTTTGGTGTGTTCTTTGATATCTACTGGAAGAATACAAAAGCACTAATTTGAAGGGATATAAGCATTCCTTTGTTCATTGCAGCACTATTTACAGTAGCCAAGTTATGCAAACCACGTAATGCACAATGACAGACGAGTGGTTAAAGAAGTTGTGATATATATACACCATGGAATACTACTCAGCTATAATAGAAGATGAAATCTTGCTGTTTGCACCATAATTGGAAAAGGAAGGAATTATGCTAAAGGAAATAAGTCAGAAAGCGAAAGATAAATCCCAAATGGTTTCACTCATGTGGAATATAAGAAAACAAGAAAGGAACAGACAAAACCAAACCAAAACAAACCCTTAAAATCTGACTGCAAAACTGAGGCTACTGGAATGGGATAGAGGGGGGAATCAAAGAGGGCAGGGAGGCCAGTGGGCTATGGTAGAGAATTATTGGGGCTTTGGTGGTGGGTATGGTGTAATAACATATATTTGTAGAGGTGTGACCCTATTCTCCTAGAATACATACAGTGCTGTGTACCAATATTAACTCAATGAACATAATTAAAAAAATAAACTAACAAATATTTGTTTCCAACATGGTAAATCCGCTTGTTTTTCCCATTGGTCATTTGGTTCTGAAACAAGTGTTTTCTGTTTTATTCTCTAGTGGTCCTAATCATGGCTTCAAGCCTGAGCTCAATAAATGTTTGAGAAGAATAAATTGTCAGTACCAGCTTGTAGTGTTTTCCTAAGACCTCGATGAAGTAAAATTTCCACTTAAAGAGCAGAGATCGTTTCTTTTGGGGCATTGAGGACTCTTCCCCCATACTTCTTTTTAACCCGGGAGGAGGTCTCTTTTGGTGACTGTGCGGGCAGACTGGTCTTGCCCTCCTGATGCCCCATCAGTTGAATCACTAAGTGTGTAGCTGTAGGGTAAGGAAAAATGTCAGGCTTTTCTGCCCTCCCGCCATCAGGATAGGTGATGGATCCTTGCGGTCCTGAATGCATGCCTGATGGCGGGCACCTGGAATAGGGTGTGGGCATAGGTGGATGGGATTCACCTGGGCTAAGACTGTGCTTTTAAGGGCGGTGTCACGGGGACTCCAGCAGTAGCAGAAGCCAAAAGAGGAGAAGCCCGAAGCAGAAGCAGAGAATGCCAGAGAGCCCAGATAGAGTGAAGATTTGCTGGGGGCTGGGAGGACTGCCAACCTCCCAGCCCCCCAGCACCCCTACCTGCCATGTGCCTGGTGAACCCCAATAAATAACCTGCAAAAACCACTGAGGACTCTGACTCCTCCTTTACCCGGTCTGCATGGGATCAGAAAACCTGCACTGGTCCAGTCCTGCCCTTTACAGTGGCCTTCTGGGCTTGGCCTCCAGGAAAAAGTTCTTCCGAAGGCTGTCACCCAGCCTAGTTGGGTTCAACCCAGTGATTTCCCTTTTCCAACCCAGGTGAGCGGAGAGGTTGCCCGAAACCCATCCCTGGGCAGCCTCCACAGAACTCTCCCATCATTAATGGTGTCCCTTTGCCCTGGAAACCAAAAACAAAACCAAGGCCTCTTGACTCTGGGTTGCCAACACTTTTGAAGCCAAGGTCTGAATTGATGACGAGAGCATGAAAGACCGTAGCAGGCTCCGCCCTCTTTCCAGGCTGATGAACTTCGCTTGGTCCACAGTAAATCACCTTAATAGCCACTGGACCAGCATTGTTGCCGGATGTTTTATGCCCATGCTGGCAGTTCTCTAGGGTGGTCAAGTCAAATTGCCAAGTGTTGAGTTACAGTTACAGGCCTTTCCTCACTTCGTGCATATTTATGAAGAGGCAAAACAGCCAAAGGTAAGTTCACCGCAGGACTTTCAACAACTAGGTTCATAAAAAGGAGGGAAAACCAAACAAGGTCCCCTGGAACTTGGCCCTCCTCTGACACTGTGGACACAGAAGCCGCCTTCCCCTAGAGTGGTACATATCACCAAGTGGCCCCAAGACTCACTGACCAGGTGAAAAAGGACTGTGTGTTTTGGGCTGGGCCCATCAGGGGCTGGGAATGGGTCTATCTGGCTTTGGGCCTTCAGTGGAGAGGAAAGAAGTTTCCCAGAAACTCTGACTAATTGAAGATGTCAGGAAAAAAAAATTCTAAATCTCTTCTTCACTCAGTGTATATTTTTATTGTGAGTTGATTGCACTGCATGTGGATAGTTGTCTACACATCAGCAGGCTGTTAAGGCCCATAAAGATGCAAAATGCCAGCCTCCCTGGTGACGCAGGCGGTTGAGTGCAGTGTTGTGACCTTGTCCGCAGCCTCTCCAGTGCCGGTTCAATCCCTGCTGGCCTTGGAGCAACCCACATGGCGAGCAGATCTCTCCTGTCTTGCCCGCTGCTCCCCTCAGCAGTATATTTTGTCAGTCTGCTTGTTCTGTTTCCCACTCTGTCTCTGGTGAATCTTCTCATCCTTCCAAACGTCCGGCCTGTACCCCGACTCTTGTATAAATGAAATAAAATCTTAAAAAAAAGGATTGTTTAAAAAAAAAGATGCAAAATGCCCCCCCCCCATCACTGGTAAAGCTTGGGGGCACAGCCATTGGAATAGCCAGTCCCCAAGATACATCAGTTGGGGGGGCCCTTTCTCTCCTGCCTGGTAGGACGATATGTATAAGCCAGGCGGGTAGATTAAGTAGATGCTCCCAGTTCTCTGTTTTTTAATTTGTTTTTTCTGGTTTGGGTGTGTGGGGACATCTCTACTTGTTCATCCAGTGATGATGACACAGAAGGGCAGGGAGGATGGGGAAGCAGGGGCTGCTAAAAAGTTCTTCAGTTGCTTCTTTTCCATCTGAATGGCTTTTCCCCTTCACACATTCCCTAAGGACAGGCCAGGGATATATAGTGCATTTCCCTTCTTAAGACTTTCTGCCCTTGGTGCATCTCTTGTTTATTATTACAATGTAACTGAAAAACGAATACACTTTGTAGTAAGAACCAACAAAGGGCACTTAATGAAAAGAATTCTTCCCTCCTCAGACCCCAGGCTCCCTCCCCTCAGCCCTCAGAGGAAGCCACTAGCTTTCTTGTTTGGGATGTCAACATCCTTTTTGTATTTACTTTTCCTTGTGTGAAATGTTGGGGGAAAAGGGGAGGAAGGAATTGTGATTTGCTGTCTGCCCTTGGCTGTCAGAGGGCAAGGACAAGGTTGACCCACTCAGTGGTTATCGCAATGTCTGAAAGCAGGACTGCTGGCACCCCACCTGGGAGGTTGGGGCGGATTTTTTTTAAAGATTTATTTATTTATTTGTTCATTCATTCATTCATTTATTTATTTATACAAGCACTGGGTACAATCAGAAGCCTGGAAGGGTGAGAGAATTCATCACAGCCAGAGCGGGGAGCAGAGCAGGCAGAAGGACCGAAGTACACTGCTGAGGGGAGCAGCGGGCGGCAGGAGAGGTCTGCAGTGCCATGTGGGACCCTCCTCTGGTGGCCGGGGAGCAGGCGGGGATCGAACCAGTGCTGCAGAGGCTGCGGGCAGCTTCGCAACCCAGCGCTCAACCACTGTGCCACCGGGGAGGCCCTGGGCGGATCTTTTAAAGGAAGCAGAGGAGAGAATGTTATCCATGTAACAGTGCATTTTATAAAATTGGAAATAATGAAGAAGTAAATAATGATGGTATATTTTCACGAAGGGTTATGACTATTTTTGATGAATTTTTAATCCCAGGGAATGTTCATTATATTAATATTAAGTGACAAAAGCAAAGCATCAATTATAACAAATCATTGCAAAATGGTGGGTCTTTTTTAAACAAACCTAGAGATAAATACATGTGGAAAAGATTGTAAATATTATTAATGGTTATCTCTACCAGGAGAGGATTTCAGGTGATTTTCATCTTTTAGTCTTTCTGTGTTTTTCCAAATTATTCCTAATAATCTTGCTGCATTTGTGGTCAGAAGAAAAATATTTAAAAATATACCTTTAGGTAAAAAAAAAATAAATGTGTGCTCAAAGGTTAAACTGCTTTTGCTAGTTTCTGACCTGAAAGAGTTGTCAAGATCTGGAAAACAGAAAAGAGAATCTCCTTCAGGAAAAGCCCTGCAGGCTCCTTAACCCTACCAAGCCTTGTTCACCCCTTTTCTGCTGCCACTTTAACCCACCTTTTGACAGCAGAGAGAATGACTCTGGCTCAGGAAGATCCTAGGAGTATTCCCAGGTGGGCAGGCAACCCATGCTAGCTTAGATGAAAGACATAAAAGAACTGAAAATTCCAGGGCTCGCATTTATTGAGTATTTCCTCTGTGTAAGCAATGCCACTAACTGTAACCCTCGTCCTCTCATTCTCTCCCTCTCCTCAATTTATTAATGCATTTAATCCTCAGTATGACCTTATGAAGTTGGTACTGCCAGTACTCCCACTTTAAAGATGAGCATGTTAGGGGAAAAGGATGTCCTGAGTAAATTCCATACAGGCTTTGTGAATGCCACCCCCACTGCATCAAGACACTGGGAACTACAAATCCCATGATCCCCAAAGGCAAGTTGTGAGGACCTAAGGGCGGAGTTAAGCAGCCATTTTCTCTGTTTGTAAATAAAAACCAGCCATGTTAGTGGGGTCTCAGGCACTTGGTTCATGGTCTCGGGCCCTTGGCTTGCACTCTCAGCCAGGCAGGTTTGCTCTTGGCAGGTCATTTGGGATTCCAGGTCAGTGGAATGGGTAGGATGCATTTAAGAATTTATCTCCCTCTTTTCTCCCTGAGTTGTACATTTTCTCATTTCCACTTCATTGTAAATAAATCTTCGTTAACCTTTTGTTTGTGCCTGCAGTTTAAGTCCCTTTTAAACCCTTTTAAGTCCCTTTTAAAGTCCTCACCTGCACAGGTGAGGACCCACAGTCTGGAAACCTGTTTTATATCGGGGTTGCCCTGTAACAAGCACACTGAGACCCAGAAGGATAGTACCCCAAGTCACACCCCTATAAGTAGGATGCCAGGATTTGAATCCAGCTTTGATGGTGCTAAGTTGGGGAGTGGGAAAGCAGTGGATAGGGAAGAGAGAAACCCAATGTGGTTCTGAGCAGGCCAGAAACCACCGGTCCTTCCCATTCCGTAGAATACATCAGGATGGGGTGTTGTAGGCTAAGGAAAAAATGTCAGGTTTTTCTGCCCTCCTACCATCAGGATAGATGATGGATCCTTGCGGTCCAGAATGCATGCCTGATGGCGGGCACCTGGAGTAGGGTGTGGGCATAGGTGGATGGGATTCACCTGGGCTAAGACTGGGCTTTTAGGGGCGGTGTCACAGGGATGCCAGCAGAAGCAGAAGCCGAGAGAGAGAGAAAGAGAACGCTAGAGAGTCCAGGTAGAGTGAAGACTTGCTGGGAGCTGGGAGGCCTGCCAGCCTCCTGGCCCCCCAGTACCCCTAGCCTGCTGTGTACCTGGTAAACCCCAATAAAAGCCTGCAAAAAGCCACTGAGGACTCTGATTCCTCCTTTACCCGGTCTGCTGCCTCATAGAAAACCTGCACTGTGGTCTTCCTGCCCTTTATAGATGTCAAGAGGCAATTTGGAGCAGGGGCCTCCACCTGAACCTGGACAAGGTTTTCTTGCCTCTAAAGAGCAGAAATACAAAGATTAAAAAAAAAAATGCTTGTGATTTATTGTGAGTGCTGGTATTTGAGACACTTAGACACCCAAGTTTCTAGAGTTATTCTGAAGAGAACTTTTAGGCATGCTTGAGGAATTTCAAGGTAGCAATGCTTTTTATTCCAATTTCACTTTTGAACATGTGTCTTTTCTGTTCTGTGTTCCAGACGGGAGTCCCTAGATCTATCCTTATGTTCATCAGTCTTAATGAAGTTGGTTTTGGCATCCAGATGGAACACAGCTGGAGAGTGATGGGGGCAGGTAAGAGAAGGAGTTTTCATGGGTTCCTGTGCAAAGAAGAGAAGGAAATGAGTTAGAGTTTCATGTGAAAAACAATGCCTATTGCTGGTGATGGTGACAGAAAAAAGAAAAGGGTGGGTATTAGTCCCTTAAGGAGAAAGAAAAGATTATATGTTCTTCATACCTGGCACCAGGTGCAACACTGGCTCAGTGCAGCTTGGTTGTCTAGTTACGGCTGGAGTGAGCCATGCATGATTGTGCCATGGGGAGTGAAGGGGAACCAGTAGTTTGCCGGCTGGTGGAGAAGGGAAAAGAAAAAGTGCTGCTCACAGCTTGTATTGCCCTACTTTATTGGGTCCATTTTTCAGCAATTAAAATGTGAAGGGAATTGACTGTTATTGTACACCTGCAATATGTCATGTGCAGTGCCCAGTTCTCTCATTTACTTACTTTATTTAATTCTGGAACAACTTTCTGAGTTGGTGTTAGAGCCACTTTACACCCAAGGATAGGGAAGTTTAGAAATGTTAGTTACTCCTTCAGGGGCTTAGAGTTTGTTAAAGCCACAACCAAGATCCAACCCAATAGCTGTTGCTACCAAAGCTGAATTCAATTGACTTTCCACATTGGCTCCAGAGATGAGTGGGAAGCGCTGTGCTCAGTGTTTTACTGTCTTTAAAATACTAACTTGAGTAGGACAATGTTTTTTAAATGCACATGAATTTAAGGATGCCCAGGATGTTTGTTAAAATACATCAATTCCTGGGCTCTACTCCTAGAACTACCGATTTTTATAATCTCTATGGGAGGAGCCTGAGATTCTATTTTTAGCATGTTCTAAATGTGATTCTGATGTGCTCAGGCAAGTTTGGTCAACATTGGTATAGGTCGAGTTTCACATTTATGAATATAAGCTTATTAGGCTGCAAAGTGTTTCTTTGTAAGGTGTTATGTGGTTCAGGAAATCAGACTCTGATGGATTTATGGACTTTCCCTTGATTGCTGTCAATCTGCTGCTCATTTTTTACATTATCACATTATTTGAAATAATGGAGATTATATTTACATTTGGTGGTAAGATTAAAACATTTACATTGGTGGTAAGATAAAAATATTTCATCTGCTATGGTGTGATTCTCCATTTTATTTTATATGCTAGAGCAGAAATATTTATTTGCATGAATTGAACTGAAAGAGATTGTCTGGTTAAGTAGCAGGAGTTTGAAGTTTGGTTAACCGACAGAGTTGTAAAAGGCAAACGTACATCTTTAACTTCATCTTGCCTTTGGTGGGTCCTGGTAGTATTCCCAGATTTATCCATCTGAGTGGGTTTAAGAGGAGATTGTTGAAGCCAATATTCTTTCATCTCTACCACCCCTCCCACCTGCAGATTATTTGCACAAAATTCCTGGCATATCATCTCAGCTATAAATATTTCAGTGTGCATTTCTGAAAGAGGGACTCTTAAATACAACCACAGTATCATTCTCCTAAAATAAAACAACAATATTAACCAACATACTCATTCAGACTCTGAAATTTTCTTGAGAATCTCATAAATTTAACATTTGCTTTGTTTGAATCAGATTTGCCTACCACATCTGTTTCATATATTTGCCAGATCTTTCTTATTCTGTAGATTTCTTCTTCCTTTTTTTCCCCCTTGAAATTTATTTATTAAAGAAAATGATGTTTGTCCTGTAGAGTTTTTTGCAGTCTGGATTTTGATGATTTCATCCCCCTGATTTTGTTTAACATCCGTGAATTCACTATTTTTTAAAGATTTATTTATTTATGCATACAAGAGCTGGGGTACAGTCCAGAGGTGTGGGGGGGAGTGAGAGGATTCACCAGAGACAGAGTGGGGAACAGAACAGGCAGATTGACCAAAGTACACTGCTGAGGGGCGCAGCGGGTGAGTCAGGAGAGGTCTGCTGTGCCATGTGGGTTGCTCCCTGGCTGTCCGGGAATTGAACTTGTGCTGCAGAGGCTGCAGATTGCTTCATAGGTTGCGTCTTAACCCCTTGTGCCACCAGGGAGGCCCTATTTATTATTATTACTATTTTTTAAAAGATATATTTATTTTTATACAAGAACTGGAGTACAGGCCAGAGGCGCAGGAAGGTGAGAGGATTCACCAGAGACAGAGTTGGGAGCAGAACAGGCAGATGACCAAAATACACTGCTGAGGGGAGCAGCGGGTGAGACAGGAGAGATCTGCTGTGCCATGTGGGAATCTCCCCGGCTGGCCGGGAATTGAACCCGCACTGCAGAGGCTGCGGACAGCTTCACGGGGCTGCATTCAACCTGCTGTGCCACCGGGGAGGCCCTTGTTTATTATTTAAACAAATTTTTGTTGAGCTCCTGTTGTGTTTCATGTGCTAGATTCTCATTCACCTAGTTCTTGCCCACATGGGACCTCGTGACAGGCACAGATATTAAGTAATACTTTGATTTTGTCAGTAGGTTTGTGGCTCTATATATGTTATTCTGCTTGTGTATGTGTGTGTCTGTGATGTGCCAGAGTTGAAAGTCTTTAACCTCTTTTTAATCATCCCTCCTTCAGTTGCAAGTATCAAAGTCCAAGTCAAACTAGTCTGTATGTAACAGGGAAATTATTGGCACACTTTAACTAGGAAATCTCTGTATGCTTATGGCTTCGGACTAGGGGTCCAAACCATACCATCAGGTTGCTGGTACTTTCTACATCCCAGTCCTTCTGTAGTCTGTACTGCTTCTTCCCCCTGGCTCACATTGGGGTCAACAACTTTAGGCTTACATTTCACCAGCCTTCTGGAAAGAAAGGGCCTCTTTCTCCCTCTTTCTCAACAGTTTCTATGAGTCCCACATGTCCACACCCCCAGTTTTAAAGTAATTGCTGTGATCAGGGGAATTGAGAAAATTAATTGGCCACCTTGATTTCCATAAATTGTATGTACCAGAGGATTCCTCAAGAAATTTTGAGATGCCGACACCCAAAGAATGGGAAATACCCTTAAGAAATGAACAATGCACTCAAAATGACCATACAAATTTTTCAGACCATAGTACTTTAGAGAATAAAAGGAGGCACCATTAGTAATGGCAGTGGGACCACAGGTATAAACAGGTATTGTTCGGGGGAAATCTGGAACATATGCTCACTCTATAGTATGAATTTGGAATCAGCTAGGTTTGAACTCATCTCTACCACTTACTAGCTGTTTGGGAAAATTACTTGACCTTTCTGAGACTGTTTCCTTATCTCTAAAAAGAGCTTCCCTCAGAAGTCTTTTGTGAGGATAAAATGAGACATTGTTTATCAAGGGCAGTGCTGGAGCTGGTCAATGGTCAATAAACATGGGTTATTGTTATTCATTCTATCATTAGTATACCATTAGTCTATCTATAGAAACTTGTGCAGTCCCTGGGTTGACCTTCCGCCAACCATTGTTAAAATCTGGAGTTTGGATGCTCCTTTGTGATACGTGTGGTTGGATCACAGGACAATGTGACCTACTTGGTCTTCAGCCACACATCTGCCCAGGTGTTTCTGCCCTGAAATCAGCCCTTCTGTGATCCCATCAGGTAGCTGTAGCCCCAGCCCTATACCCAGTCAGCTGCTAAGTGGTCAGTTTGTGTGTGTGGCATTGACACCACACTGAAAAGTGTTGGTAAGTAAGCTGCAGGGGTTTTATAACATCTCCCGGGAGTGTTAAACTGCAGGGAGGAAAAATTGTGTAAAGGACAGTCAAAAATGTAATAAAAAATCAAGTCAAGCCATCACCAAGTCTCAGCAGTTCGCAGTGCTAAATTCCAAGCCCCAAAGAAACATACAAGCCAAATATTTTAGTGAATGTCTTTCGCCTCAGACACCTGGTTTGGAAACACACACCACCTGTGCTGCATTAAACCTGCGAAAAACCCAGGAAGGAAATACAGTGTATGAGGCCAGAAAAGGGTGGGCTCCTGGATCCTTTAGGTTAAACAGCAGGCTGTAAATGACTCTTTTCAAAACAGACATATTACTTCCCAAGATTGCGGCCTGCCACAAAGAAAGGTACACACAGCAGTGGTTCCCAGCAAGAGTTATACTATATGGCTATTAGAGGGGAATAGAAGCAGCTTGATTCTCACCAATGACAGGAAATAAGGTCAAGTAAAGATAACAGGTCTTTGAATTAAAGAAGCTTTAAACACACATCCTGGCCTTACGCCTTCAGTAGCGAATAAGAATTATGGAATGAAGCCTTGGGTTTTCTTACTACCTTGAAGCTGGACTCTTGAAACACACGCTTTCCCTGATTAACTCCAGGGAAGACTGTGTGGGAAGCACTAGTGTCCTCATATCTTTGACTTATTTATGCTCAGTCTAAATAGACCTCAATGCTATGTTGCTGGAGACCTGGACGGGGATGGTTTCAGGAGTTAAAAGTCTCACAAGTAGTGGATTTGATAGAGTTGGTGGTAAATTCCTTTAGATTTAGAGGTCAAGACTGCATTACTTTTGTCTAGGTAATAGGGAAGGGAGGCCACAGACTCCAGCAGTAATCGGCCAGTGTATTTCTATGTTGCCATATTCTTCAAGGACAAGATATCCAAGCAGGTTTGACTTAATTCAACAAGACAGTATCAGTTCTGGGAGGAAAAAACCCCCCAAACAAAACAAACATCAAAAGGTTGTTTGTCATGTAGAGAAACACCTGGTAGTTAACCTGGATTCCCCACCCTGTTGTGCAGACTGTATTTATTGTACACCCACTTTGGTTTTCTTCCTCCCTGGGTGGGAGGGTCATGTAGGAGGGGGAGTGGGGAGTGCAAGTGTTTAAATCAAACAACCAATTATAACATTTCAAAAAAGCAATCCGGTTAAGTCAGTTAGCTAACTGGCTACTCTAAAAATAACCAACTGGTTGACCAAACTCAACCTTCTTTTTTTAAAGGTCACTGACATGGTTCTTAGGCAGTAGACCTGGGTTGACTTGCTTCCCACACCATAACTACCAAAGAAAATGCATAGATTCTTCATGCTTTTTAAGTTTTTCTCTATTGGTAGTTAAAATAGATAAATGACCTTGATATTGACAATTAAGTTAGGACTCTGGCCTACTATGACTAAGGGACATTATTGAAGACATGGGGTATGTGCTTTGAGGAGTCAAATGAAAGGATTTGCATCTAGGCGGGGACTAAGGTCACTGGTCAGCTTGCTTCTGCAGGTTCTTAGGCAACTCTTTTTACATCTCTAAACTTTTGTTCTGTCTCCTGAAAACTGCGGGTGATGATAGTATCTACTTCACAGTGCTGAGCCTGATGCCTGGCACAGAGAAGCGCTCTGGAAATGTTAAGTGTTGATTGTGTTGTCATTGTGATCTTTATAGTGCACATATATCATTAATGGCTTTAAGTGGAAACGTTTATAAATTTTGAAAATATTTCTATTATGTTGAGTACGTTTCAAAGCCTTGCTGTGTTTCTTTGATGGGGTTTTTTTTAAATTGCTTGATGGTTCCATGATTTCCCCAAATTTAAAGCACAATTCTAAGTTCTTAGTGTTCTGTTTAAAGATTTTTAATATGTATAGAATAGTTTTGTTGCTTTTTATAAAAGCAATTCATATTAATTTTTTTAAAAAAGTAAACAAATATTAACAAAAAAATCAGCAATCAAAGGTAAACACTGTTCATATTTTGATGAATTATTATTGCACGTTTTGCAACTTTCACCTAGTTACATGGTCTTTCACAATGTCAAATGTCTTTTCACATTATTAACTAGTCTTCGATGTCATGTTTAATTGCCATAGAGAAACTATCTATGGTGCTCATTTATTTAAGCGGTCCATTGTAGAAAATTTAAGCAATCCATTTATTTAAACATTGTGGGCATTCAGACCCTTTTCCCAATTTTTCCACTATGGAATAACATCATTGTTAAGTTCCAAATTCCTAAATCCAAGATGTGGTTTTCAGCTTTGGGTCTTCATGCCCACTCTGATGAAACCTATAGATTTTTCTGAAAGCTAGAAATTCTCTACATCCAAAACCAGCAGCATTGACACCACTTCAAAAGGTTGGGATGTTAAATTCCTCTCTGTTTCCCCAGCATGACGAGGGCAAAATTGGGGTCATTTTCATGACACCCATTACCATGAGTGAGGTACTCCTAAGCAGCATTCCCATGCTTTCATATTCCCCCCTAATCGTAGGCAATTTCCTCAGTGCAGCAACAATCTTACCTTTCATGGGGATGTCAGCATGTGTCATCCAAATAGATGGTCCTTAAGACAAGGGGAAAGTTCATACACATGTGTTCTATGCAATGCTCTAGCACCTTTAGACAAAGCCTCACCTTCTATTCTGGGATGGAATGACAGGGTAAGGGCTTTCTGGTTTAACTGGAATTTGGACTATTTGAAGGATATATGCATGACTTCATTTGCACTTGAAGACAGGTTGTTTAATACAGAGTAGAGATTTTAAATGAATTTGGATACATGAATTGTATCAATAAAGATAAGTAACTCAGGAGAGCACAGAACAGTTCTATGGAAAATTTTTATTGGCTTCCCAACCAGAGTTAAGACATGGGCTAGTCCTGCACAAAATTTTCAAGTAAGTGAGGGTTGTTTTTTGGGCCACTCTTTGCATTTTCAATGCCCCCAAGCACTTAAAACATCACAGACTTCCTGGCTCCTACTGAACCAGTTGTTCAGGTCACCTTTTAAGGAAGCTCCACATGCAGGTTAGAGCTTGCTGTGGAAAGAGAGGAGAGGAGACAGTGACCGAGGGTGAGAGGGCACAGTGACCAACCTTGCTTCTCAGACTGAGATGGAGTATTTAAGCCCCAGACTCCCCTTCTGCCCCCACCTCATGCCAAGCCAAAATAGGAGAGAAACAAACAAAACTAAAATTGTAGCACCCCAAACACACACACACGTGCACACACACATACACACACATAAACACACACAGGCAAATCAGGCAACACACATGCCCAGGGAGCACGCAACATCTGAACACAAGATGGAAAGCAAAAAGAGAAGAACAAGATTTGGGGATAACTAATAGATGACCTATTAGACAAAGATTTAACAACAATATTAAATATGCTAAATGAGCTACTGGAAGGTCAGCTAAAAACAGAAAGGAGATCCAAGAGGAAAGATTTTTTTCACAAATGAGCTTGAAACTATTAAGAGACTTACAAGAAGCGACTCTGGATGAAATGAAGACAAATAGAGAAATTGCTTTAAATAGAATTAAACTGGCAGAAGAAATTTCATAAATAGAAGATTCAAATGTACAATTAATCCAATGAGAAAAATAGAAAGAAGACATAAGAAAAATTAAGTCTGAGAAACATCAGACTCAATTAAAAGAGGAAACATGAGGATATGGGTATTCTAGAAGGTGGAGAGAGAAGGGAGCAGAGATCTTATTCAAAGAAATAATAAATGGAAATTTCTCAAATGTAAGGAATGACTGAAGTAAGCATGGATGTCCAGGAAGCAGAGAGAACAGCCAAATTTCTACATGCAAAACAACCTACACCAACACACATTATTGTTAAATTATAAAAAATCAAAGATAAGGAAAAAATCTACAGGAAGCAAGAAAAAAGAAAACTTACAAAGGCACCCAAATTATTCTTTTCTCTGATTTTGCTCCAGACACTCTATAGGCAAGAAGAGAATGGAGGGGAAGTATTTACAATCCCAGAAGACAAGTGCTCCAAGCTAAGAATACTCTATCCTGCAAAGTTATTGTTCAAATATGAAGGTGAAATAATGCTTTCCCAAGCAAACAGAAGCTTATGGTGTTTATCATCACCAGACCTGTTCTATAAGTAATGCTGAAAGGAATTATTCTACAAGAAAAGAGAAAACAAAATCCTGAGTAAAATGACAATAGGAATATAAAATCAGAGGTAGGAACAAGAATATTGTGAGGGCCTCCCAAGGTGGCCTAGGGGTTAAGTCTCAGCACTATCACCTCGAAGACCTGAGTTCAGTCTCTGGACAGGGAGTTGACCCACATATGGCTCAGCAGACCTCTCCTATCTCGCCTGTTGCTCCTCTCAGCATTGTATTTTGGTACATCTGCCTGCTCTACTCCCTGCTCTGTTTCTGGTGAATCCTCTCACCCCCCACGCCTAACGAATGAGAAAAAGAAGAATAAATATATCAAAAAATCAGTAGAAGGAAAGAAATAATAAAAATGAGAGCAGAAATAAATGAAATACAAAACAAGACAGTCCAAAAGATCAGTGAAACAAAGAGCTAGTTCTTTGCAAAATAAACAAAATCACGTCTTTAACTAGGATTATGAAGGGAGAAAATGCAAATATAATCAGAAATTAAAGAGGTAAAATTAAAACTGATGCTGCAGAAATACACAGGATCTTAAAAATCTATGAATATCTTTATGGAAAGAAATTGGACAAGCTAGAAGAAATGGACAAATTTGGAGATTTATACACCCTTCCAAGACTGAATCAAGGTGAAATAGACAGTTAAATAGCCCAACCACAAGTGCTGAAATTGAAAGAGAAACAAAAAAATCTTCCTAAGAACAAAAGCTTGATGGATTCTCCAGTGAATTCTAGTAAACCTTCAAAGAGGACCTAATATCTATTGTACTCCAATTCTTCAAAAAACTGAAGAGGGTGGAAAATTCCTAACAAATGTTGGTGAGGTGTGGAAAAAAGGGAATACTCACCTACTGTTGGTGAGAATGTAAGTTGTTGCAGCTCTGTGGAAAATGGTATGGAAATTTCTTAAGAAAATAAAAAAGAAAATCCCATATGATTCAGCAATATTTCTTGTCAGGTATTTATCATAAAAATGTGAAAACTCTAATATAGAAGACTTAGGCACACCTATAGTCATAGTCCATGATAGCCAAATCATATCTCCTTTAATTTGTAATCAACAAATGAATGGATAAAGAAATTGTGAAATATATATTTAATGGAATACTACACAACTATTAAAAAAGATGAACTAGTGTAATTTTGGGGGGGAGAAATGAATGGACCTTGAGGTGATTATTGCCGCGAACCAGCACCGCAGTAGACGATGAGGCCACCTCAGGGTTGAGAGAAGCGTACAGGGTGGTCAGGGCGTCGGCGAAAGAAATGACAAACAGACACACTTCAAGAGTGAAAATCTGAGTGTAATTTTCTTTGAGTTTGTGAAAGATATCAGATGGTTTCACTTATCTGTAGAATATAAATAACTAATGCATATGCAGGCAAAATAGAGCAGGAATAAATCTTGGCCTTAGTGAGAGAATTTGTTGCTTACCAGAGGGAACAGGGAGGTTGGAGGGAGGGATGGGGAAAGGAGGCAAATGGGATATTAGCATAGGTGGTTTATTGGATGGCAAGTGGAACTTGTGCAGATATGGAGGAGTAAAAATGTAATCCTGAAATTAAAAAGAACTTGGGGGGAAAATTAGTAGTCTTCTCAGAAGGTTTATTTGAGGATTAAACTATACTCTCTGAAAACTGCTTTATGACTAGTGTAGAGTCAGCTCTCAGTGAATATAAGCTTAAAACAAATTTTGGAGAAATAATTCTGAAAAGGGAGAGATAGTAATTCTTTGGAGTTACAAAAACCTCATTTATTCTTGAAGTTTGAATCTGCTGGGTGTGTCCAAGTTTACTCTGAGAATGATCTTCTCCAGAGTTAAGAGCCTCAGCTAATAATACTACCTCTTTGTAGATACAAAGGTGCCCCAAGATCTTTAGGTTTGTCCTCATCCTCTGGTGAACTGACTTCACACCTCAAGTCCCACTGAGTACCTACCTTGCCCTTGGGCCTTAATGAGTCTCACTTCCAATCTCAGTGGCTTCCTCAGGTCACTGAAGATTTCTGATTGACAAGGATTGGGGAACATGAAGGCAGGGAGACTTGAGAAAAGAAGTAGGGAGGGGCAAACTATTTGTTAAAGTCAGTTTATTTTAAGAATGAGTACCATTCAGGGCTTCCCTGGTGGTGCAGAGGTTAAGACACAACCTATGAAGCCATCCACAGACTCTGCAGCATGAGTTCAATCCCCGGCCAGGGAACTACCCACATGACGCAGCAGATCTCTCCTGACTCGACTGCTGCTCCCCTCAGCAGTGTATTTCAGTCTGCCTGTTCTATTCCCCACTCCGTCTCCGGTGACTCCTCTCACCCCCCACACCTCTGGCTTATACCCCAGTTCTTGTATGCATAAATAAATAAATCTTAAAAAAAATGAATATCATTCAGAGAAATTTTAGAACAGAAGACTGCTCTAAATTTTTAGAAAGTGGGGCCTCCCTGGTGGTGCAAGGGGTTAAGTGCTGTACTATGAAGCAATCTGCAGCCTCTGCAGCACATTTTCGATCCCTGGCCGGCCAGGGAGCTACCCACATGGCACAGCAGACCTTTCCTGCCTTTCCCGCTGCTCCCCTCTGCAGTGTATTTCAGTCAGTCTGTTCTGTTCCCTGCTGTCTCTGGTGAATCCTCTCACCCCTCCTTCCCTGCACCTCTGGCCTACACCCCAGTTCTTGTATGCATAAATAAATAAAAATTAAAAAAACTAAATTTTTAGAAAGTGAAGTGTTTTTGGTGACATTTATTAGTGGTGGATTATACAGTTATTCAGAGTTCCTCGCATGGGCCACCGAACCACCAGCACCCATGCCCCACCTGTCTCCCTCTGCTCTATCCCTCTTCTCCCTCCTTTTCCAGTTGGTAACCACTATATTCTTTTTTCTGAGCGCAAGATTTATTCCTACTATTCTGTGCATATGAGTGTTTTTTGAGTATTTCTATTCCACAGATGAGTGAAACCGTCTGATGTCTTTCATATTTTAACTTATTTCACTCAACATAATCACCCCAAAGTCCATCCATTTTGTCCCAAATTCTACCATTTGAATTGGTGGAAAAAAATTATTAAAAGAAAAGAAAAAAAGAAAAGAAAAAAAAAAAAGTCCCAGGACTGATTGAAGGGAAAAAGAAAAAATAGAATTGCTTACAAGTTTACCAGACTGTCCATCGCTTTCCTTGCATCTCAGATGTTCCTTTGGGATAATTTTCCTTTTTGAGGTAGCTCCTTTAAGAAGCCTTCTTGTGAGGGTCTGTTGTTAAATCTTCTCAAATTTTATTTATCTAAAATATCTACCTTCATTATTGGAAGATAGTTTTTTTTTTTTTAAGATTTATTTATTTATGTATACAAGAGCTGGGGTACAGGCCAGAGATGCAAGCGGTGAGAGGATTCACCAGAGAGAGAATGCGAACAGGACAGGCAGATTGACTGAAATACACTGCTAAGGGGAGTAGCGGTGAGTCAGGAGAGTCTGCTGCACCATGTGGGTTGCTCCCTGGCTGCTGGGGATTGAACTTGTGCTGCAGAGGCTGCGGATTGCTTCATGGTATGGTGCTTAACCTCTTGTGTCACCAGGGAGTCCCTGGAAGATAGTTTCTTTAAGTACATAATTTTAGGTTTAATGTTATTTTCTCTCAGTACTTTGAAGATTTTATTCAACTGTCTACTGACTTCTATCATTGCTGAGAAGTTTCTGTCATCCTAATTGTCAGTCTTTTGAAAAATTTCATCATTACTTTCTGGCCACTTTTTACATCTTTTATTTGCTTAGAATTTATTCTGCTAGTATTTCTTTGGAATTCATGAATATAGGATAGGAATCATATCAATTTGGGAAAATTTTAAGCATTCTTTCTTTTACTTCCTTCTGGAAGATCAATTAGGTGTCTGTGGGCTTTTTCACTATCCTTTTGCTTACCCTCTCTTTTATATTTTTTGGTCTTCTTTCTGTTTTATATTCTAATTTCTTCATCTGTATTTTTGGTTTCATATCTGCGATTGTTTGCCTGTGTGTTATCCCTTCCATTGAATTTTAAATTTTAGTTATTATATTTTAATTTCTAGAAGTGAGAATTGGTTCATTTTCAATGAAATTCATTTGTTCAGTTTCCTTCAAACCATCTCATTTCTGCTTTTTACATTTTTTTACTCATTTCTTTTTAAAAATCATATTAAGCATTCTTATTTTATGTGTTGTATCTACTCTAATTCCTGAAGTCTTTATGAGTTAATTTCGGTTATTGTTTCTGCTGTCTCTAACTCTTAGTGGCTTGTTTCCTTATTTCAAGTAATTTTTGCTTATGAGCTCATTTGGGGGAATTTTTTATTTTAATTTTTTTTTTATAGAGGCATGTTTTATTTATTTATTTATTTGTTTGTTTGTTTTGTTTATACATGCACAGGGTACAGTCAGAAGTGCGGGAGGGTGAGAGAATTCCCCAGAGCCAGAGCGGGGAGCAGAGCAGGCAGAAGGACCGAAGTACACTGCTGAGGGGAGCAGCGGGCGGCAGGAGAGGTCTGCGCGCCATGTGGGACCCTCCTCTGGTGGCCGGGGAGCAGCCAGGGATCGAACTGGCACCGCAGAGGCTGCGGGCAGCTTTGCAACCCAGCGCTCAACCGCTGCGCCACCGGGGAGGCCCTATTTTAAATAAAATTCTCCATGCACCTTTTTGTTACCATGTAGGCACTATAATTTGTGACCCTCTATGTATGGTCATATTTGTGATTATAAAATCTCAGGGAAATTTTATTTTTATTTTTGCTACTTTTAGCTTCATCCATGATCCAAGTTTTCTGTTGTCTGCCATTGGATGGGTTTTCTTCTAGGTCACGTTTTCCAGGCCACAGCCTACTCTAGTCCAGCTTTCCTGCAGGGTGGTCTGGCTCTTCACTCTGTATGAGATAAAGACCTTTCAGGTGCTCCCATTTATGTGCAGTGGTGGCAGTGGCCACTTACTTCTGGTCTCCTGCTTCAGTCTTCGCCTCAGGGAGGTAAAGTACTTTACCTGTCTGTTTGTTTTTAAAAGTTTTCTATATTTTGTCTAGCATTTCAAACTGTTTTGGTAGCCACTGTATTTCAGGATACTGAGGCTATAGTATTGCTGGAAGTGTAAATCTGTGTGTTTTCTTTTCAGTGCTGACTTTGTGAATATGCTTTTATTAAACCTTGCAGCTGTTATTTCTTGTTCCCTCAAGCAAAATTAATTTCTGACAATGGAAGCCAGGAGAAAAATGGAATTCTCTTAATGGACTTACTTTCTAGGAAAATAAACTTTTCTAGCTAACTCGGCAATCTAGCCAGCTGAGACAGCAGTCATTCGACATATACTTACTGAGCACCCAGGTGCTAAGGGATGGAAGAGCTATTTAGCAGACAGGGCAGCCTCTTTTATTGATAACAAATTAATAAACTAGTATGATAGATTCCATGATACTAGGATAGGAAGAGCCAAAACACTCCTTAGATTCTCATTTGTACAAGAGTGAATTGGTGGCTAGAAATAGTGTTTCAGGGTCACGGAGCTGGCTTGCTGTACCTGGGACTTCCCTCAATGATATAAATGCAGAAAGCCATTATTATTTAAAAAAAAATTCTTGTGAATTCATGCAGACTTTTTCCCACTGGACATTTACTGAACATCTTCTCTGTGCCAGACCCTATGATTCCCTTTATCTAGTAGGTATGATGTAAATGGGGCCATACATACACATTTGTCTGCACATGAAAACAAACTCTTAGCTACTTGTAAGTATCTCTCTTCCCTAGTGCCCCTCACCTCCCATATCAACCTGAACATAAGGGGTGCGAGGGTTTGTGCCTGGTAGGAGAAGAGCGATGATGCAGGAAAAGATGTAATGGAGCCTATGGAACTTGAGTAGGATGGGATGAGCTCAGAAACCATGACCCAGGGAGGGAAGGAAATCAGCGAGAACTGGTCACTAGTATGTATTTGAGTCCCGACACTGCCTCATACCAGCTATTAGACTAGCTCTAAGCCTCAGTTTCCTCTGTACAGAATGTAAGTTACCACTTCTGAGATCTAAGCGCTCAATACATACCGAGCTTGCTTTTAAGAACATTTGTGAAAAAGCTAGAAAAGGGATTTCCACACATCCTAAGCAACAAGAAAAAAAAATCATCCTTAATCCACAATGCCAAGAAGCCCAGGCAGATCTAGGATGGATGTCTCCATAGCCTGGCTTACGTTATGGAAGATAGACAGCCATTCCCATGAGCCCACCATTTTTCCTCAGAGAAGGAACCTTGCCAAGTTTTGCCTTTTGCTCTCATTCTTCAAATGGAGGTTACTATCATGTAGATTGCCTAGCCACTAGGGGGCCAGAGTCATTCATAAAAGCCTTCCCTTAGCTATAAATCATAAAAATCTTAAAATATCTTGAAGTTGGGGCACTTTCTCTTGTGAAACCAAATTCTGTTTGAGTATGGGAGCCAACAAAAATAAATAAGAACAACAAACAAAACAAACATTTTGACACCCCAGGAAAAAGCCATAGCTTATTGTTTGATGAATGAATGGTCCAGCTGGGCTCCCAAAGACAACTCTACTCATTCCAAAACTGTCAAAGGTAATTTTCCATGACTTCAAAGTTAAGTTTTGAACTCTCTTCCAGTTCCCACCATGGAAACAGGAATCCTGGACAAGTCCATTTGAATCAGTCTGTACATGAACATAGTAGCTGAGGGGTGAAGAGGTGGTAGGCAGGGATGGGGTATGTGGAGGTGGGGGCTGGATACCCATGGGCTATGGGAAATACGGGTGGGCTGGAATGAAGGGTTCCTTTGCAATGACAACCTCTTGTGTACCATCATGGAGGGTAGCATACCAGATGACCCTCTGTTTGTCTGAACCTATGAAATGGTTCTGCCTGTCTCTGTTCCACTTCAAGGGTAGGGAGAAAGTTTGCTTATTGAGGAGAGTGAATCGGACACAGATGCTGCAGGCTGTGGGCTTGCCCTGGCTTGCCCGTCTTCCTGGCAAGACAAACAGTTATTAGAGGTTGGTGACGACTCCCTGTGTCTGGGGACAAGCTGTCTGCATTTCTAGGAGCCTACTCCTTCCCATGGGGAAAGAAAGGTGCCAGGCTGTGGAAGCATCCAATTATTGACGGCTCTATTTTGCAGATGATTGCCTTTGAGAGAAGTATGTGTTGTAGAGTCAAACTTGGCATTTTTAATTAACATAAAAGAATCTCAGTTCTTACATGCTGTGTACATGTATAAAGAAAGGGAATTCTTCACATACCTCTCAGGAAATGTCTTCAGAGCTACATTACCACTCTGAGAGTCTTGGACAGTGTCCTATGGACGATTGCAAACAATTGATTTCACAATGGATTTTTCTTTATGATTATTATTATTTTTTAAAATTTTTTTTTTTTTAAGATTTGTTTATTTATACAAGCACTGGGTACAGTCAGAAGCGTGGGAGGGTGAGAGAATTCACCAGAGCCAGAGCGGGGAGCAGAGCAGGCAGAAGGACCGAAGTACACTGCTGAGGGGAGCAGCGGGCGGCAGGAGAGGTCTGCGCGCCAAGCGGGACCCTCCTCTGGTGGCCGGGGAGCAGCCGGGGATCGAACCGGCGCTGCAGAGTCTGTGGGCAGCTTCGCAACCCAGCGCTCAACCACTGCGCCACCGGGGAGGCCCTCTTTATGATTATTTTTTTACTATCATTTTATTTTCAATAAGGTAACAATGGTTCAAAACATTGTGTATAATTTCTGGGTGTAGGTTCACACCTATTTAGATGCATGTTATAATACTATGTCCACCCCCAAAGAACCCATAATCCTCCAGCATATTCCACTGGGTTCCCTCTCCCTTCTTGTTCCTCCCCCCAACTCTCGCTCTCTCTATTAGCTTCAATTCCACAGTCAGATTTCTAGGGTTTGTTTTGGTTCAATCTTTTTGTTCCTTTGTTTGGCTTCTCTATATTCCACATATGAGAAATCATCTGGTGTTTGTCTTTCTCTTTCTGACTCATTTTGCTTAGCATAACCTCCTTCTGTTCTATTCATATTGTTGCAAATGGCAAGAGTTCGTCTTTTTAAATAGTCGATCAGTATTCCATTGTGTATATATATATACCATATTTTTTAATCCACTCATCTGGTGTTGGGTACTTAGATTATTTACACAATTTGGCTGTTGTAAATAGTGCTGCAATGAACACAGGAGTGTATATATCCCTTCATATTAGTGTTTCTGTATTTTTGAGGTAGATATTAAGTTTGTATATAAGAAAGATCGACTTTCAATTTTTAAAAATTTGAGAAACCTCCATATTGTTTTCCATTGGGGCAGAATTAATCAACATTCCCACTAACATTGTATAAGGGTTTGCATTCCTCCAACTCCTCACCAACATTGGTTGTTTCTGGTCTTTTTGGTATGGACCCTTCTCACAGGTGTCAGATGATACCTCCTTGTGGTTTTGATTTGCATTTCTCTAAGGACAAGTGATGATGAACATTTTTTCATGCGCCTGTTGGCCTTCTGTGCCTTTTCTTTGAAGAAGTATTTATTTAGCTCTTCTGCCCATTTTTTTTATTGGGTTATTTGTTTTCTTTTTGTTGCGTTGTATTAGTCCTTTGTGAATTTTGGATATTAGCTCCTTGTCAGATTTAGTAGGGAATCTTTTTTTTTTAATGATAGTTTGTTTCATTGTGCAGAAGCCTTTTAATTTGATGTGGTCCCATTTGTTTATGTGTGCTTTTGTATCCCTTGCCACTGCAGATGAGTCCCCAAAGACATTCCTGAAGTCAGTGTCATGGAATGCGTTGCCTATATTTTCTTCTGTGTGTTTTATGGTTTTTTTCTATGTATTTTATGGTTTCTGGTATTGATGCATTTTAAAATTAATTTTGTGTGTGATATGAGACAGTAGTCTGCTTTCATTTTTTTTTTTTTTTTTTTTGCATGTGACTGTCTGGTTTTCCCAACACCATTTCTTGAAAGTTTCTTTTGTTTTTTGCCTTAGGTGCAGAGAATAGCTTCATGGTCTTGAAGTAGTTGATTCCCAAATTTACATTCCAGACTTGCTATCTCTTCCAGGATTCAGGCTTATTCTTTCCCATCGTCCTACCCTGCCTTCCTTCAATGCATCCCATTCTTTATGTCAACAGCTCAGTTGTGATAGAATTTGTCCATGGAGGCTGTAAGACATTCTCAACCCATGCTGGATTATAAATTTGGGGGCTCCTCTGATTCTGTTACTAGTCTTTCCATCCACTCTGTTATTGTCTCATCTCTCTTATTCCTACAGCCTCAGTTGCACTCTCAGCTATTTAATGCCATTTTTCTGCTCATAATCCATCAAAGTCTCTACCGGTATACAGCTGTCTGCTGCACCTTCCCTTTGTGACTCATTCTCTCAATTTCTCTGCAATAGTCATATCTGTCCATTGATTTGAACTGTCATTACCTTCTCCAGTCAAAGTCTTCCATCTAATCATCTGCCTACCTCATCCTGTAATTTACAGCTAGCCCAGAAAGTCTTCTATACTATTTCTTAATCAATTAGTTGGAATCATAGTCCTTTCTGGCATTTGAATGCTTCCTTCAATGTGCATTTCTTCATCCCATTCTTGGGGCTACTGTCCTAGAGACCAATAGGATATTATTTGTTAGCGGCTTCCAACAACTATTGTCATATCTAGAAGTAATGCCGCTGACAAGTTAAGAATTTTCTGCCCTGGGGTCAGAGTGGCATCTCAGCCTTATTATCCCAGCTCCACCATGTGTTAATTGCATAGCCTTTAGCAAATGCTTTAGCCCCTTTCACCCTCTGTTCCCTCATCTGTATGCTAAAGAATAGTAGTGCCCAGCCCACATGGTTGCTGTGTGCTACATGGATGTATATATTATAGCACTTAGCATAGTGACTGGAAATCTGGACATTGAGGATGTAGAACCCGCCACCGGTGATGTGAAGGTTTTTTTTCCAAGAAGCACAAATGAAAATTTTAATTCTTACGCTGGGATTCATGGCCCTGAATTACAGACAAAGTCTGAGGTGTACTGACAAACCCTTTCTGTTAAATTTCATGTGTTGAAGACAGCCAGAGCAAGGGCTTTGCTCTGAGTTAGTCTGCATGTGTTTAAATTCTGGCTCTGACGCTTGTTGGTTGTGCATCTCTGAACAAGGGATTTTTCTCTCACTAAGCCCTCATTTTCTCATTGGAAAATGGAGGTTTCTCAAAATATTAAAAATGGATCTGCCATGGAACCCAGTAATTCTACTCCCAGGTATCTATTGGAAGAATACAAAAACTCTAATTTGGAGATAAATATGCACTCCTGTGATCACTGTAGCACTATTTACAATAGCCAAACTATGGAAACAACCTAAGTGCCCAAATACAGATGGGTGGATTAACAACATAGTACATAAATACCATGGAATACTACTCAGCTATCCAAAAAGATAAACTCTTGTGGTTTGTGGCAACATGGTTGGAGCCGGAGGGGATTAGGCTAAGGGAAGTAAGTCAGGAGGAGAAAGACAAATACTGGATGGTGACACTTAAATGTAGACTATAGAGAAATCCAACAAAAAGTTTAGTAAAACCAAACTAAGACGTCACGTTAGAAAACTGACTATAGAACAGAGGCTGCCAGGGAGGATGGGGGGATAAGAACAGAATGGGGAGTGGACACAGTGGACTGTAGGGATGGACTGTGATGCTTTGATGGTGGGTCTGGTGTAGTAATAACACCTGAAGAGGGAGAACCTATACTTTTAAAACACAGATAGCAATGTAAACTAATGTCGCCTCAATTGAAAACAATGAAATATGGGTAGAGTAATATTACCCACTTTTTATTGTTGTAGGGAGAATAAACTGGTTGGCATGGAAAATGTCCCAAGTATAGAAAATACTGTTATATTCAGAACACTAAAATTAATGTCACCAGGCACTTATCAGCAAACATGGTTGATTTAGCAATTATGAATTTGTAATTCCTGACCAACTGGGTCATCTTGCTCTTGCTGTAGAGCAAATGCTGCATCACAGGTTGTGTGGGGGTAAGGAGATGAGGCAAGGGGGAGGTGTGCACTGTGCTCTGCAATGTGGCAAAGCTATGTCTTCTGTCAGTGGTGTCAGCACAAGCCTAGACCACTGGGGGGACCTTGGGATTATAGAGCCTGCAGTTATTTCCACATGGAATAAAGTATTTGGGACTGGAGATAACCATTTCTAGAGAGTTTTTGCATGCTCTGGACATGAGGACCTCTTATTATAGAATGTTATGGAAACTTTTCCTTCTCAAACCATTTAGAAACACTGAACTAGAATCCCACTCTCATCTTATTTATTGAGATGTAGAGGGAAGACTTGACCTTGGCCTACAATTTAGGTATAGGCAAGTTAGGTTCTGCCCCATAGCCTGAGGTGGAGGTCTCCAAAGAGAGGTGAGACTTGTGGGAAGATCATGGAGTCTTGGCGAGTGAGTTACCTAGAATGAAGAAGATTCCAGGGACAGTCCACTTAAGCAACAGGGCTGAGAAGAATCAGAGGTCTCCAAGTGTGCAGGCTCTCCCTCCCCAGCCCTCGCTCCCAAGGTTGCTCTGGAAAGGGCTTCTTGCTAAGATCCCTTGGAGGCCAACATCTCTGCTATGGGACCTCCAAGGTATCAGGAGAAGATCCCTGGACTCAGGTGGTCAGGAGGCACATTGAGGGAGCTAGGCAGTACCCAGTGGGAGCCTGGAGAGCAGCCAAAGTGACCTCAGGGCAGTGAGGCCATACAGCTGCAAGCCAGGAGCTACAGGCTATATTTCATAGGGCTGGACTCACAAAGTATGAGCTTCTACCTCTCCAGAAAGGGCATTATAATAGATAGCACCTACACCTAGATTGCTAAGAGTCTAGAACATTGCCTGGCACAGAGTAGGTGTTCAGTAAATGTTAGCTGTTATTGTTGGAGAGCAGTCTCCAGCTGGGACTCCTGGAGGGAATAGTTGGAAGTGAATCTTGGGAAAAAACTGGGCACTTTGAAATCTGGCTATCCATGTGACCCCTTGTGCTCACTGGAGGGTTAAAACAGGAGACATCTGAATAACATGCCCACAGGATCTGTTCCCTACCAGCTCTTTAGCCCTACTGGCCTCTGATCCTGTGGCTGGACCCAGCGAAGGCACTGGTTTATATAAAACTCGTGGTTGATTCATCTGCATTAAACTGATGGCTCTGCTCTGGGCTTGTTGAGACAGCTTGTTCTGGGGCGATGGGAAGAGTAATTTGAAAAGCCCTAACTGTTGTCTGTCCTTTGCATTTGGTGCAATATATGTCAGTATATGTTAGGACAACTCTTGGCTTGGTTTCCTTCACGTTGTTCTATCAAGGGAGAACGCTCTCCTTTATTACAGCGGCTCATCTTCCTTTACTTTCTGAAATCTCCTTACAACTGAGATCCTACTCGTTTTCAAAGCAAAGTTTATGTTGGGATAAATCATTCCTTGCTCCCAGAATTCTTTTTTTAAAACACATTACCCTTGGTCATTATTCCATTCATTCTGTAGTAATTCATGTCCCTGTGCTTCCTTTATTGTGTTGTTCTTCGAGAGAGCATGCATGCATGCACAATTAGATTTCTCTTGTTCATCATTATATCCCTCATGGGGTCATGTAATAGTTACTGCAATGACATCCCAGGAAGTACGCAATGTTATTATTCCTATCTTTCAGATGAGGAAACTGAGATGAGGAAACTTCCCTTCTCTAAAGAAGGGAAGTGCCTTGCTCAAAGCCACTCAGCTGGTGGGTGAAGGAGCCAAGATTTAGGTAACCCAGGGGCCCAGCCTTACCCACCATACTCTACTGACATTCATGGGAGGAACCTAAATATTTCATGAATTGAATGTGGTCAGCTTCACAGGCCTTGTTCTGAAGGTCTACAACACTTATTCCTGACGTGATGGACTATTTTCCTTCTGAAAAGACCGTGTCTGAGAGATTGCCAAACTCAGTGTCTTCTTGGATTAACTGTCATTGCTTTAAAATATTTAAAAAATTATAAAAAGCTGCCTGAAGATAGAAAAAAAAGCATCACAGATGGACCTTTCTGAGACACTTAGATATATGAGTAAAATTGCAAATTATAAGCCCTTCAATTTGAAAAAGTTTGAATAAATCTGCTATGATCAGTGTTGAGAAGGTGTTGCTTGTATCTTCCCAGCTCACACTGCAGTCATTCTTGCTGAGTAATCTACCCAGGAGCATTAATATATAGAGCCTATTCATGGTTTAGAAAAATGTCCTAGTAACTCATTTTCTCTTTTCTGTTAAAGTCATTGAATTGAATCATCCTCTCAATGAAACTCTTAAAATCCATTAATGAATATATTAGTACATTAACAGATTACCATGATATCCATCTAGATTTAAATATTTATTGGCCAAACAGGAGACATGATGAAATCTCTTTATGAAAATCAATCAAAACTGCCCCCAAAGACTTGTGTTATAAATAGTGTCACATACCAGCCACACTCACCCTCTCATCTGCTTTTTTGGCACTAAATTCAGTCAGCTGAGACCAAGCTACCATGTAAGGAACAGATTAAACTAACATCCATCAAGGTGAAAGGTAATTATTACTTGTGTCAGACAACACCTGTTTTTGCAGCATTCCTCAACTTAGTTAAACTGGAGACAGGCTAAACTTTCCACTGAATTTTCCACTCGACAGTTGCTCCAGGCGGTGTGTCTGTAGAACTCCCTGCCTATGTTTACATTTTTGAGGCAGATTAAAAATGTCATCTGTGAAATATAACCTGAAAATCTCAAACTGTAATATATTAACATATATAAATATAGGGGCTGAATGGGAGTTAAATGGAAGGAAAAGGCAAACCCTTAACTGCTTCTCAAGCAGAAATCTTTCATCATACAACTTATGATTTTAAACATGCAGATTGTCCATAGATATTCTTCATACTTCAACTCGTGGTGTTTTTGATCACTCTTCACTTAACAGTTTCAGGACTATTAATCATTTTTCAACAGCTTGTGGAATTTTCTTACCAAAAGAGAATCAGAAATCAGGTGCCGTTTGGAATATGTGCGTTCTGGGCCTCCTTTTTCTAGATAGCCCCACTTCCATTCCCTATGATGACATTTTTACCTGAGAAAGGAATCTCTGACCTGGGGCAAACATCTGAAATGAAGTTTTTTTCCTTCTGATTGAAAAGTGACACTGGCGTGGCTACTGCAAAAGCGCTAATGTCATTGCCAAGTACGTTGCTTGTTTGTCCCTTGATGGAAATTAGGAGAACAGAAAGGAGGAAAAGGCCTTGCCAGATGTTTAAACGGAGACACATTTTTGTACATGTCCAAGAGACAAAAGAAGGAATAAAGAACCCATCTTGATTCCCCTCTTTCAGGGAAGGTTTTCAGGTGTTAATCTTACTCTTAACATCTGTGTTGACTTCAATCACTATTTCTTTTGACATGTTCTAAGTACAGGTTCCAGCCCGCTGAGCTGGAGAGGAAGGCAATGTGAGGCTTCCCTTTAATACAGGGATAGACATTAGAAGACATTTAAGATTTTTAATTCTTGGGCTTAGAGTAATGAGTATATATTTTCAAAACTCCTATATTCATCTCCAACTTCTCATCCTCCACTTGTGCTCACATTCTGGGTCCTCTGATGGTACTTGAATCTGGTCCCTCCTCTGTCCCCCTCCTACAGGATACCCCTTTTGCTTTTATGCAGACCTTTGTCATCCTTGCCTTGGCTGTTGTGGAAGTTCTCTATCCTTTTCCAATCCAGTCTCTCTCTTTTTCCAATATATGTTCCAGGTACCAGCAGTCATTTGTCCCAAACACAAGTTAGAAGGTCTCTCTTCTACTAAAAAGGTTTAATCTATCAATGACAGGTGATTGCATTTCTCTTCCCTTATTGTGGTCTTAAAGGCCTTGTGTAATCTGACCTCAACCCTTTAAATCAGCTGTATCATTTAGGACACTTTTGGCAGCAAGTAACAGAAATTACAACTGAAACAGGAAGTCCACTGTTAGGGCCAGTTGCAGGGTGTTTCAAGGACTCAATGAGATGGTAAAAAGCAGGATCTGCCTGCCTTCCTGCTCCGCCCTCCTTGGTGTAGACTTTGCCCACAAGCTGGATAGCCAGATGACTGGTAGAGTTCTTGCGTCCGGGTCATACCTCACAGCTCACAGATGAAGAGAGGTATGACCAGGATGCAATGAAAGAGGGGGCCAGAACTGGGCTCCTGTCCTTCCCCAGTCAGCCACTGTTGAGGGACTGCCTTTCTTTTCAAGCCGGTGGTCCCCTTCTACCTCCTATTGGGGAGTGATGTCAGCTTCCATTGAGATACATGGCTTTATGGGGTTAGAGGAGGCACCTGAGCAAAAGTAGGATTTTATTAAGAAGAAATCTGGGGAAACTGACCCTGGATCAGAAAGAGTCATGGGCACACTGAGATGTGTACTGTTCCCCAACCCACCTATCATCGCTTTTGTATTTGTTCTCAAGAATGTCTTGCTTCCTCACTTTTTCCTGGAAAACGCTTCTCTATACTTTATGATTGCATTGGTTTCTTAATGCTGCTGTAACAGATTACCATAGACTTTGTGGCTTAGAACAACACAAATTAATTATATTACAGCACTGGAGTTCAAAGTCCAAAATGAATCTTGGGTCAAAATAAAATGCTGGCAGAAGGATATTCTTTGTAGAGAATGTCCACATTCCTTGGCTCATGGCTGCATCATTCTACTATCAACTTTTGGCATCACAGCTTCTCTTTTACTCTCTCTATTTTTTTCTTTACTGATGTAACATTCGTTTGCTATGTTGTATAAAATTTAGGGGGATGGGTTTACACCTCCTCAGATGTATATTGCCACACCTTTCCTCCATCAAAGCACCCATATTCCTTTACCATGGACCATTGGGTACCCTCCTTCTCTAGTAGCCTCAGTTCTTTGATATATTTCTAGGGTTTGTTTTGGTTTAGTCAGTTCCTTTGTTGTTTTTTTTTTCTCTGTATTCCACATAGGAGTGAAATCATACTACGGTTGTTTCTATAACTTGGCTATTGTCAATAGTGTTACAATTATTTACTATTTCTTCTTAAAGAAAGAGGCAGGAGGGTCAAAAAGAGAAGTTGTCAGTGTAGCACTATTTACAATAGCCAAGTTATGGAACATCCTAAGTCGATTAACAAGATATGTATAGTATTCTATTGTGATGTGTATTATCTTTCACTTTGTGAATTACCTTTACCTATCTTCTCTGATCACATGGATGCACCTAGATAATTCAGGATAATCTCCCACCTCAAGCTCATTAGCTAAATTGCATCGGTGAATTCCCTTTGGCTACATAAGATAGTATAGGCACAGATCTAGAAATAGGATGTAGATATCTTTGGGAGGGCCATTATTTTGCTCACCACAGGTGACCTCACAAAATACCACATTCTTGACACTATCATCCCTGCCTCTATTTCAGAAAGATCACTATGGAGCCTCCCTGGTGGTGCAGGCAGTTGAGCACAGTGCTGTGAAGCCGTCCGCAGGCTCTGCAGCGCATGTTCGATCCCAGCTGGCTGTGGAGATACCCACATGGTGCAGCAGACCTCTCCTGTCTTACCCACTGCTCCCCTTAGCAGTGTATTTCAGTCAGCCTGCCTGTTCTGTTCCTCACTCTGTCTCTGGTGAATCCTCTCACCCTCCCGCACATCTGGCCTGTACCCCAGCTCTTGTATAAATAAATAAATCTTTAAAAAAAAAAAAGAAAAAAGAAAGGTCACTATGGCTGAAACATAAAGAAGAGATTGGAAGGGGGCAGGGCATTTGCCAACCTTGAGGCATTGGTCTGGGTGCAACCTTTCCTGTCTGTCCAGGGAAGGCTGAAAGTGATGCTCTGTGGCCACCGTCTCTCTTGGACCTGCTTTCTGGGCATGTTCTCTTACTTCCCTTTCCTTGTTTTTTGACCTGATCTTGAACTTCCTTGAGGTCTGAGTCAAAAAGTCTTTAGACCCAATCTGTTGTGGCTTCTGGAGGCATTCACTAAAGGAAATGAAGAGGAAATTCTACCTACAGGATGAAGTATTGGTTTTATCTGCCCTCAGGTTTCAATGGCTTTTCTAGCTTGGGCCTTCTTTTCTGATCCTATGCTGTCCTGCTCAGGCCTGGGCTCTTATCTGTGGACGTAAGTGGTGCAGGTCATGCCAGAATGCGCACTCTTCTCTCTCTAAATGTTTATCATGCCCTACTGAGCACCTGGTAGTGGGCATCATCACTAGCCACATGGTTCCTTAGAAACACTCTGAGATGTGAAAGATTCTTGTCAACTGATTTGTTCACAAATATTCCCAGAAACATCCAGAAGGAAGTAGGGAATGGGACAGGGAGGGGTGGAGGAATCAACCACAGATATTCTGTCAAGTAAACTCCCACAGAGGGTCAATCTCCTCAGGGTGCTCTGAGATACGCAGGTCTGGATTGTCCAGATCAGAGGCAGCTGTTACCGGTTAAGGGCTGCCTCCAGGGGATATAAATTCCCAATCACTTCGAGCTCCTCAGGACACCCAAGGAAAACAATTCTGACAGCCCAAGGGGACTCCTCCATTAGAAGGCACAGGTCCTGTTTGGAATGATAGCCCACCAGGAGTCAAGGCACTTGGAGATAGTGCTGGGATCCAGGCAGGCCTGGACATCCCTTAGTTTACTGGGGAAACACCTGTGTTTAGTCATTGCCTCTTATGTGGCCTCATCATCTGTCCCTCCTAGCCCACCCCCAGCCCTAGCCTGTTGCTATTAGCCCCACTCCCAGTAAGGACTTCTGTGACACCCTGACCTCTAGAGAAAGTGATCTTCACAAGCCCTGACATAACGCTTGGGCTTCACGCCACACTGTGCTTCTTCTTGGGTTATCCAGGCCTTGGAATCCTGAAGGAACAAACCCGTTTCCTTTTAGAATCCTTTCCATTCATCTCAGGAAAAGCCTGTTTCTACCAAAAAGTGCTTCCTTGCCTGAGGATGGTCAATGTATCTGTTTCTGAGGGAGGCCAGGCTCCACCCTCTGTTTATTGCTGTGGGCAAGCCTCCTAAGCCCCAGACAGTGGAGGAGGCTGTTTTGTCCCTGCCTAGTCACTTTGTCTCCCTTGAGGATTCCTCCTTCCTCTACCATCCTTGGAGTTTGACTCTGCTCTTGATACTGCTCTCTTGGCCAATACTACCTACCATTCAGCAGAGGCTGCCTCTGCATTTGAGGGAGACATTTTCACCCAAAGCTTCTAACTCTTTTCCCCTAAGGTTCTATAGTCATTAAGTGCCACAGTTTCTTCCTTGGGTATTACTATTATTCAGGTAATAGTCCAAATTAAGGACTTTCTGAAAACACATTATTTTATGTTTTTATTTTTTCTGAAAGTTTATTAATTTATCAGTCATTTACATCACTATATAATTTGGGGGGCACAGCATCACACGCACCATGTGCACATGCTTCACTCACCTTCCACCCAAACTCCCGTGACCATATCTTGCTCCTTTCCTTCATCCCACTCATTCCCTCTGGGAATTTTTCACAGTTTAAGAATTACTTTTGCAGGCCTCCCTGGTGGCACAGTGGGTTGAGCACAGTGCTGTGAAGCCGTCCGCAGCTCTGCAGCTCTGGTTCGATTCCCAGCCAGCCAGGGAGATACCCATATGGCACAGCAGACCTCTCACAGGGAGATACCCACATGGCGTGGCAGACCTCTCCTGTCTTGCCCGCTGCTCCCCTCAGCAGTATTTTCAGTCCGTCTGCCTATTCTGTTCCCCATTCTGTCTCTGGTGAATCCTTTCACCCTCCTGCTCCTCTGACCTGTATCCCAGTTCTTATATAAATAAAAATAAATCTTTAAAAAAAAAAGAATTACTTTTACTATGCATTGTCAGTTTTTCTTTGGTTATAAGTATTCCACAAATTAGGGAAACCACCATGTAACTGTCTTTCACTTTCTGACTTACTTAGCATAATCACCTCAAGATCTTTCCATTTTGATCCCAAAGGTGCTGTTTCATCTTTTTAAATAGCTGACTAGCAATCCATTGAGTATATTTTCAACAATTTCTTCATCCAGTCATCCATTGTTGGGCACTTAGGCTGGTTCCATGACTTGGCTATTCTGAATAATGCTGCTGTGAACATAGGAGTGCCTAAATCTTTTCAGATTCATTTTCTTTTTACATTTTATAGGGACAGGTTCATTAGGAAAAGGAGAAAGAAAAAGAGAAGCACCTGCATAATCACACGTGGGCAGGAGAGCTGCAGATTAGAATTTTCATATTCTTCAGGGAAAATCGTGGCAATGACATTGCTGGACCACATGGTATTTCCATTTTTATTTTTACAAGAATCTCTATATTGTTTTCCATAGAGGCTGCACTAAATTACAGTCCTACCAACAATGAATGAGAGTTTCCTTTTCTTCCACATCTTTCCCGACAATTGTTGTTTCTAGACTTTTTGATATAGGCCATTCTCACAGGGGTGAAGTGATAGTGTGGTTTTGAAATGCAATTCCCATATGGTAAGTGATGCTGAATTATTTTTCATGTGCCTGTTGGTCATTTTTATGTCTTCTTTGGAGATGTTTTCTATTCAAGGTTTTTGCCCATTTTTGATTGGGTTGTTTGTTTTTTGGTTGGGCTACATGAGTTATTCATATATTTTGAAAATTAATCCCTTTTCAGGTGTGTGATATGGGCACATATCTTCTCCCAGTCTGTAAGATGACTTTGTGTGTGTGTGTGTGTGTGTGTGTGTGTGTGTGTGGTGGTTTCTTTTGAGGTACAAAAGCTTTTTAGTTTGATGTAGTCCTATCTTTGTTTCCCTTGCCTTTAAGGTTACCTCCTCAAATATATCTCTGCCATTGATGTCCAATGTATCATTTATGTTTTATTACAAGTTAGTTACTTTAGCTGATAGGAAAGTAACAGGAATGTTAAGTATAATAACAGCTAATGTTAGAGGACAGTACTGCCTGCTTTACGTGCAGTGCAATGTTTCAGCTCATTCTTTATTCTCCAGCAGTTTCTTACCAGGTGGGGACTTTCAGAATCACCATTTCACTGGTGAGAAAATTCAGGCTCAGAGAAGTTAAGGAATGCCACAGAGCTTGTGGAATGAGCCTTGAATCTAGATCTGTCTGAGTCCATAAAGTCCATGTTCTGAATTTCTACCCAATTTTGCTCCCTACCTCATAGGAGTCTCCTGTTCAGAGTTGAGAGCATTGAAGAGGAATGGACAGATCTGGCAAATGAGAATGTTTCTTTAGAACTTTGGATTCCAAAGGTGTTTAGTCATCCCATTTATTAGATTCTTACCCAAGAATTAAGTAGAAAATAGGTTCTTTCTCCTAAATCTCTTTCAGATGTGTTGGCCACCAAAGCAGCCTCCATCATCCCAAAGTGAGTCACTACACAAACCAGTTTTATTTCAATTGTGCTTTTCTGGAAGAGGGGCTTAGACCCTCCACATAAGTTTTATAAGGGCTTTCTTGGAAGCCCCACCCAGTAACTGCTGCTTTTGTCTTTTTGGCCAGACTATGTCAAAAGACTATTCACCATTAGCTTCAAGGCAGACTGAGAAATAATGTTAGTGTTGTGGTTGTTTTGTTAAGTTTCACCTCCCTAATAAAAGAGGCATTTTATTAGGATAAAGGGGATCATGGACTGATAGTGTCTGTTATATGCACTCTGATTTCCCATTTGAGAGTTCATGTCCCATTATTTCAAACAATCTTGGATAAATATTCTAAATTCCATGGCATCTTCCCTTTTAACACGTTTTTTTGTTTTGTTTTGTTTTTATATTTCAAATCCTCAATAAAGGACTTTTATTTTTATTGAGATAACATGGGTTTACAACACTGCGTATGATTTAGGGGAATAGGTTTACACCCCCTCAGATGTGTGGCACTGCAACACACCCACCACTGAAACAACCAGAGTCCCTTAGCATAGACCATTGGGCTACTTTCCCACTTTGTTCCCCAGTCACACCTCTCTTCCCCCTTTAAAATAGCCTCAATTCTACAATCAGATTTCTAGGATTTGTTTTGGTTCAGTTTTCCTGGTCTTTTGTTTCTCTATATGCCACATATGAGTGAAATCATCTGGTATTTTGTCTTTCTCCTTCTGATTTATTTTACTTAACAGAGTCACCTCCAGTTCTATCCATATCATTGCAAATGACAAGAGTTCATCTTTTTTTATAGCTGAGTGCTATTCCATTGTGCTTATATACCACAGTCTTGTTAATCCACTCATTTGCTGTTGGGCACTTAGCTTATTTATATCATTTGGCTGTTGTAAATAGTGCTGCAATTAACATAGGTATACATGTATTCCTTTGAATTAGTGTTTTGGGCCTTCTTCAGGTAGATACCTAGGAGTGGAATTGCTAGGTCATATGGTATATCTGTTTTTAACATTTTGAGGAACCTTCATATTATTAATATTTTCCACAGGGCCTGGGCCAGTCTACATTCCTACCAACAGTGTAGGAGGATTCTTTTTCTTCCATATCCTTGCCAGCATTTATTGTTTCTGTTTCTGACTTTTTGTTTGTTTGTTTGTTTTTTTTTTTTTTTTATAGAGGCATGTTTTATTTATTTGTTTGTTTGTTTTGTTTATACATGCACTGGGTACAGTCAGAAGCGCGGGAGGGTGAGAGAATTCACCAGAGCCAGAGCGGGGAGCAGAGCAGGCAGAAGGACCGAAGTACACTGCTGAGGGGAGCAGCGGGCGGCAGGAGAGGTCTGCATGCCATGTGGGACCCTCCTCCGGTGGCCGGGGAGCAGCCGGGATCGAACTGGCACCGCAGAGGCCACGGGCAGCCTCGCAACCCAGCGCTCAACCGCTGCGCCACCGGGGAGGCCCTGTTTGTTTGTTTTTTAATGTGGGGCATTCTCACAGAAGTGGAGTGTTATCTCACTGTGGTTTTGATTTGCATTTCCCTGATGATCAGTGATATAGAACAATTTTTCATATGCTGATTGGTCATCTGTATGTCTTCTATGGAGAATTGTCTATTTAACACTTTTATCCACTTTTTGATTGTGTTATTTGTTTTCTTTTTGTTGAGTTGTGTGAATTATTTGTACACCTTGTGTACTAGCCCCCTGTTAGATATATGTTGTGCAAATATTTTCTCCCATTTTTAGGGTGTATTTTTGTTTTAATGATAGTTTCTTTCTCTGTGCAGATGCTATTTAGCTTGATGTGGTCCCATTTGTTTATTTTTTGCTTTTGTTTTCTGTGCCATTGGAATTGAGTTACCAAAGTCAATGAAGTCAATGTCATGGAGTGTTTCTCCCTGGTTTTCTTCTATGTATTTTAAGGTTTCTGATTTTACTTCAAAGTCTTTAGTCCATTTTGAGTTAATTTTTGTGTATGGTATGAGAGAGTTGTATGGTTAAATTTTTCAACGTGTTTCAAAGACATCCAAACTCAATGTGTTCTTGAAAAAATTTATCTTTGCAAATACATTCTCACTCATCTGAATGAGTGGCACTATTGTCAACCCAGTTATTCGAGGCAGAAATACGGGTATCATCCTTGTTTATTTTCTAGTTCTCACATCCAATCAGCCACCAAGTCTGTGATTTTGGTTCCCATTTCTCTGACTTCTTTGTCTCTAGCTTTCCTCTCCTCCATTTAGCAGTGTGTGAAGAACATAGTATGTTATGGTCTGGAAAGGTTTATGCCAGAATTACAAGGATGGTTCCATTTTAGTAAATCTATCAGTGTAATTACTATATTAACAAATTGATAGAGAAACCATAAGATCATAGTTTCAGAAAAGCATTTAATGAAACTGACACTGAGTCCATAGATAAAAACAAAGACAAAATACTTGGGAGTTAATTTAATCAAGAAGATGCAAGATTTGTATATTGAAAACTACAAAGTGTTCTGAAAGACATTAAAGAAAATCTAAATAATTGGGAAAAATCCTGTGTTCATAGATTGGAAATCTTAATATTGTTAAGATGGCAATACTACCCAATGCAATCTACAGACTCAATAATCATTATCAAAATTCCAATATTCTTTTTTTTTAAATCTTTTTTTTTTTATAGAGGCATGTTTTATTTATTTTGTTTGTTTGTTTGTTTGTTTTGTTTATACATGCACTGGGTACAGTCAGAAGCGCAGGAGGGTGAGAGAATTCACCAGAGCCAGAGCGGGGAGCAGAGCAGGCAGAAGGACCGAAGTACACTGCTGAGGGGAGCAGCGGGCGGCAGGAGAGGTCTGCGCGCCATGTGGGACCCTCCTCCGATGGCCGGGGAGCAGCCGGGGATCAAACCGGCGCCGCAGAGGCCACGGGCAGCTTCGCAACCCAGCGCTCAACCGCTGCGCCACCGGGGAGGCCCTCCAATATTCTTTTTTTTGCAGAAATTGGAAAATTCAAAAATGCATATGAAATTGCAAAGGACTTTGAAGAGGCAAAATAATTTTGAGAAAAGAACAAATTTGGAAGGCTTACACTTCCTAATTCCCAAATTTACTTCCTAATTTCTCTTTTTTTAAAAAAAAAATATTTTATTTATTTATACAAGAACTGGGGTACAGACCAGATGTGTGGGAAGGTGAGAGGATTCACCAGAGACAGAACAGGCAGACAGACTGAAGACACGGCTGAGGGGAGCAGTGGATGAGACAGGAGAGGTCTGCCTCACCATGTGGGTTTCTCCCCCTGCTGGCCAGGAATTGAACCAGTGCTGCAGAGGCTGCGGACAGCTTCACAGCGCTGTGCTCAAGCCGCTACGCTGCCAGGGAGGCCCTATTTCTTAATTTCAAAGCTACATTAGTAAAAATAGTGTGGCCCTGACATAGGGATAAAAGTAAAGATCAATAGAATAGAATTGAGAGGCCAGAACTAGATCCAACATTTGTGATAAGTTTTTATTTTTGACGGTGCTGCTTATATCGTTCTATGGAGGAAAAAGTTCTTCAAGAAATGATTCTGGGGCAACTGAATATGGAGAACTTTCCATATAGTTATACAGAAAAATCCACAAGCAAAAGAAAAAAGTTGATCCTTGCTTCATACCATACAGAAAAGTTAATCTAAAATGGGTAAAAGAGCTAGTGAAATCTAAAACCATAAACTCTTAAAAGACAACATAGGAGTAAGTCTTTATGGTCTTGAATTTGGCAGTGGTTTCTTAGATGTGACACAAAAATACAAGCAACATAATTGAACATCCTCAAAGTTGAAAACTTTTTTTTTTTAGTGTATCGAAAGACAGCATCAGATGACAAAAGGAGAACTCACAGAATGGGAGAACATATTTGCAAATCATGTATCTGTCAAGGGTCTAGTATTCAGAATATATAAATAAATTGCAGCTAAATAACCAAAAGGCAAACAATTCAAGATAACGAACAAATGATTTGAAAAGACATTTCTCCAGCAAAGATATATAAATTACCCAGATGTATATGAATAGATGCTTACCATCATTAGTCATTAGGGAAGTGCAAATCAAAACCACAATAAGATAACACTTCACATCCAATAGAATAGAAATAATAATGATAATGATAATAATAATAATATGAATAACAAACATTGGCAAGGATGTGAAGAAACTGAACTCCTATACATTGCTGATGGGAATGTAAAAGGGTGTAGATTCTGTGCAAAACAGTTTGGCAGTTCCTCAGTAAACTAAATATAGAATTACCATATTAATTCATTTTTGTGTTCTAGAAGTGAGATGCACTAGATTTTTCATTAGGCTTTATTTCTATCAATTGTCACAGTCTAACAAATCACACTGGCTTTAGCTAGGGCTTCTGATGAGCAACACAAAAGTGGAAAGGAAGACCTTAGCATGGTGTCAGAATTTTGAACCTAGAAAAATAGGTCCCAGGTTTTTCAATGGGAAGCATTAAACAGGACAAGCAAGTAGCCAGAGACAAGGTTGTGTCCTGAAGCCATCTGGCCAAGAGACAACAGAGAAATGGGAGGGTTGAAAACAAAGGCAAGAGGATCTGTGAAGTTGGGAGGTTCCACAAGTGGCCAGAAGCAGACAGTTTCTTTTAGGATTACAGATGTGGGCAATTAATGAATCCCTTTGTTGCTTCTAAGGAAATTCAATTTTCACTTCTTGAAAAAGCAGTGTGGTGTGGACTTGAGAACAAATAATCTTTGTTTTCAACCCTTTCTCCATTGCTCCCTAAGCTGTGTTCTTTGGATGAGTTTGTTAATTTCTCTAGTCCTCAATCCCCTAATCTGCAAAATGAGGATAATGACATCTCCCATAATCACACAGCATTTTTATGAGAATTAGAAATAAAATGTGTACAAATGGCTAGTAAAATGTCTGGTAACAATACAAGAATTGTGATTATTATTAGCCTGCATTTAAAAATTTTGACTTTCCCTAGGGAAGAAGATGCAGTGAAGTCTCCTATCTTTAAAGGACTGGCATGCTGTTCACTCAGGAAAAGTTACTCCTGTGCCAAATTGGGTTCCCTAGACTGGGAGGGTCATGGTTCTCACGCTCCATATTGTCTGAGGAAGATACTGCTGGTGCTGGCTCTGCTCCCCACTTGTGCTGCCCTGAGGGAGGGGGCCTCTGTGAGCTGCAGCTGTGGGAGGCCTGGCCTTTGGTTTGTGTGTACCCCGTCTCTGCTGAGGCTGCTTCTGTTTGTGGCTTGGCCTCTCTGCTTCCTACTCTGCTTATGAGGAGCCACACTGTCTGTTGCATGAGCCAAGCCTGTCTGCTACTGCTGGTTCCTGGGAATCAGCCACTTCCCTCTTCTGGGGAAGCACATCATCACAGCATGGATGACCACCACTGGCAAACTTACCCTCCGCTGAAATAGGGCAATCTCAAGGCAGCAACGTGGGAAAAGCAGACTATGAACTTAAGGGACTCTGATGCGTCTAGTGAGCGGGTCTTTCCAGCTCAGCTCTGGGGGCCCGGGGGTGGGCAGGAAGACCAGGGGACTTCAGGTCCATGAATCTTCCAGACAGCCAGGACTTTTGAGATGACATGAACAGCCCATAAAATTTAGTTTAATTGAGCATTGAATAAAAAGCCAAATAATAACAAGGAACAACCATTCTGCTCAGGAAGAAAACTGTCTTTATTTAAGAAAATTGCCTCAAAAATCCTCTTCAGGCAAAGGATGAGATTTTCAGAAAATGAGTTGGCAAAGTCAAGGGGACAAATATGACAACCAAATTGATTATCATTATAAAGGAACAGAAGGGAGAAAAGAAGAATGAAGGGTAGGGGTGGGAATTACAGAGCTAGTGGGAGAAGTAGCAGGGCAGGGTGGTAGGAGGCTTTTGAAGAACAGGAATGTCTCATATTCAATATAAAGCTTGGCTCAAAGCATTTGATCTATTGTGGTGAATGTTCCATGGGCACCGAACAGAGCCAAGTATAGGGCCAGTGCTTTGCAGATGTTAACTAGCCCAAGTTGTTTATTTTTTATTTATTTTTTAAAAAGATTTTATTTATTTATTTATACAAGCACTGGGTACAGTCAGAAGCGTGGGAGGGTGAGAGAATTCACCAGAGCCAGAGCGGGGAGCAGAGCTGGCAGAAGGACCGAAGGACACTGCTGAGGGGAGCAGCGGGCGGCAGGAGAGGTCTGCACGCCATGCGGAACCCTCCTCTGGTGGCCGGGGAGCAGCCGGGGATTGAACCGGTGCTGCAGAGGCTGCGGGCAGCTTTGCAACCCAGCGCTCAACTGCTGCACCACCGGGGAGGCCCCCAAGTTGTTTAAATATGTACCCTTATTGACATTAGGTCTTCTCGTGTCATCAGAGGAGTGGCAGTCTTTAACAGTAATTGTGGATTTATCTGTTTCTCCCTTTAATTATGTCAATTTTTACTTTTTGTATTCTAAATTCATATTACTAGGTGCATGTAGTTAGGATTGTGATATTTTCTTCATTAATCATTGTGAAAAGGCCCTCTTTCTATCTGATAATTTTCTCTTAAGTATATTTTATCTGATGCCAAGTATTTGCATTTTTCTTTATCCTTCTTTCAACCAGTCTGTGCTGCTGCTGTTACATTATGTGTACCTCTTGTAAACGATACAAAGCTAGAGCGGACCACTTTTTTTTTTTTTTTTTTTTTTTTGTATAGAGGCATGCTTTATTTGTTTGCTGGTCTGTTTGTTTGTTTTGTTTATACATGCACTGGGTACAGTCAGAAGCGCGGGAGGGTGAGAGAATTCACCAGAGCCAGAGCGGGGAGCAGAGCAGGCAGAAGGACCGAAGTACACTGCTGAGGGGAGCAGCGGGCGGCAGGAGAGGTCTGCGCGCCATGTGGGACCCTCCTCTGGTGGCCGGGGAGCAGCCGGGGATCGAACCGGCGCCGCAGAGGCCGCGGGCAGCTTCGCAACCCAGCGCTCAACCGCTGCGCCATCGGGGAGGCCCTAGAGCGGACCACTTTTAATTGGAGTGTTTAGTCATTTGCATTTATTGTAGCTATTGATAAGATTGTATTCAAGTATATAATCTTGCCTTTGTTTTCTATTTGTCCCTTCTGTCTTTTGTTTCTCTGTTTCTAATTCTCTGCCTTCTTTTTGGTGAACAATAATTTTTAGTATTTCATTCTATTTATCATCTTGAATTTTTAGCTATATCTTTTTGTTTTATTCTTTTAGTGGCTTGTCTAGGGACTGAAATATAAGTTATTCATCTAAATCACAGTCTGCTTTAAATTAATATTCTACTGATATGCATATAAGAAACTTGTGTCAGAACTTGATTTCAATTATAGCCTCCTTTTCTTATGCAATGATTTTCATCAATTTTTCTTCTGCATAAGTTGTAAATTATACAATAAATTGCTATTATTTTTTTATCAGTTGTTTTATAAATTATTTAAGAAAAGAAATAAAAATAACCTTTTTTTTTTCCCATGTATTTCTCATTTCCAGTGCTATCATGTAGACCCACATTTCCATTTCATATCTTTTCCCATCATCTCAAAGAATTCCTTTAGCATTTCTTACAGCACAGTTCTACGAGTAATGAGTGCTTTCAGATTTCCTTTATCTGGAAATGTATTAATGTTACCCTCAGTTTTGTCTAGGTTTAGGACTTTTGATTGATTTTTTTTTTCCTCCACCATCTTAAAATTATATTTCATTGTTTTCTGAAATCCATTGTTTCCTATGAGCAATCTGTCATTCATAAGGATGCCCGCTTGTATGTAATATATCTTTTCTCTGACTGCTTTTCAGATATTATCATTATCTTTGGGTTTTGGTGGCTTTATTATAATGCTTAGATGTGGTTTCCCTTGACTTTCTGCTGCCTGGGGTTTCTTTAAGTGTCTAGAGTTTGTGGGTTGATCAAATAAGGAAAAATTTTGCCCAATTTCTTCAGATTTTTTTTCTACCCCATTCTTTTTTTCTCACTTTTGGATATTTCAGTTACATGTATCTTGGGCCAGTTGATACTTTCCCATAGGTCATCCAGATGCTATTCTTTCTTCCCTTCTCTTTTTTTCCTCTGTTATTTAGTTTACATTATTTCTATTAACCTGTCATCAAGTTTGCAAATCTTTTTTTCTATTGCCAAATTTGCTTTGAATATTCAATCAATTTTGTGTTTCAAGTATTGTAGTTTTTAGTTATGAGTTCCATTTGACTTTTTCTTAGAGTTTCTACATCTTTCCTGAAATTCTCTTTCTTCACCCCTTAGGCTCATCTTTTTTTAAAAAAAATAAACACTGTAGCATATATATCAGAGTTATTTTAAAGTCGTTGCCTGCTAATTCCAAGATTTGGTAACCTCTGGATCTGTTTCTGTTTTTTTTCTCTCCAGGTCTTAATCTCCTATTTCCTGTCTTTTCACACATCTAGTAATTTTTGCTTGACAGTGACATATCACAGAGATTCTGGATTTTGTTTTCTTTTTGTAACGAGTATTGAGTTTAGTTCTAGCAGGCAGATCACCTTGATCTTGGTTTATGCTTTTATAGCAGATTTCTGTGGACTTTGTCCTTACTTGTAGGGCACAGCCTTTAGCATTGGGATGTGATCCTTACTCCTAAGGTGTGACCCTTCTGGGTTTCAATGAAAGGCTCAAGGTGTTTACTGATTCCATGTAACTTGCTAAGACTTGAACTCCAAACTCTGATTCCCAGCATTAGATACCTGCTTAGTTTCTAGTCTTTCAGTTATTGCTTTCCACTGGACTCCTGGTAGTCTTTTTCAGCCATACTCAGGGCTTGGACAAGGTTTTGAGGAGGATTTATAAGGAAAATTTGAGGCTCCTCTTCTGACTCACTGTTTCTGGGACTTCTCTTTCCAATTTTTCGTTGCTATGGCATTCCTGAATCCCAACCTCTGACTCCTCATCCTGATAAAACCAAAACTTCCTGCTTGAGCTCCATCTGCCCTGCCCGACGCAAACTGGAGAGTGCCTTCAGTTGAAAATCTACATAAAAGTAGATTTCATCCATTTCAATTCCCTTCAACTATAGTTGGCTGAACCTTGATTACATCATTCTAAGAGGAATAAATCAGTCACAAAATGACCACTATTGTGTGATTTCTGCTTATACGAGGCACCTACAGTAGTTGAATTCCCAGAGCCTGGAAGTAGTATGGTGGTTTTCAGGGCTGGAGGGAGATAACAATGGGGAATCAGTGTTTAATGAGTATAGAGTTTCAGTTGGAGAAGAGGAAAAGTTTTGGAGGTGTTGGTGGTGATAGTTGTACAACAATGTGAATGTACTTAATGTTATAGAACTGTACACTTAAACAGTAAATTTTCTATTGTTTATATTTAATCATGTTAATTTTTAAAAAAGATTTATTTATTTATGCATACAAGAACTGGGGTACAGGCCAGAGGTGCAGGGGGTTAGAAGATTTACCAGAAACAGAGTAGGGAACAGAACAGGCAGAGTGACTGAAATACACTGCTGAGGGGAGCAGCAGGTGAGACAGGAGAGGTCTGCTGCGCCATGTAGGTAGCTCCCTGGCAGGCCAGAGATCGAACTCGTGCTGCAGAGGCTACAGATTGCTTCATGGCACTGTGCTTACCCCCTTGCACCAACAGGGAGGCCCAACATTAAATGTTTTTATATAAAGATTTATTTTTATTTATGTATACAAGAATTGGGGTGTAGGTCAGAGGTGCAGGAGATGAGAGGATTCACCAGAGACAGAGTGGGGAGCAGAACAGATAGATTTACTGAAATACACTCCTGAGGGGAGGGGCAAGACAGGATGTCTGCCTTGCCATGTGGGTTCACTCACTGGCCAGGGTGAACCCATGCTGTAGTGGTTGCCTATAGCTTGATAGTGATGATTTTAACCCCTTTGGGCCACCAGGGAGGCCCCCAATATTTAAATTTACCTCTCAGCTGCCAGAAAAAGATTAAGCCTGGATTTGATATCTGACTCAGTCCTTAGTGACTGCATAATCTTGAGCAAGTTATATTATTAAACTTCTATGAAACAGATTCCTCGATAAACTGGGAATAGTGACACTATCCAACCTAAAGATTTGTTAAAATAAAGCAATGATCCCTAGTCTTATAATTTTTACAAATCATTAAAACATCAAAATAGGGCCTCCCTGGTGGCATAGCAGTTGAGCGCTGGGTTGCGAGGCTGCCCGCAGCCTCTGCAGTGCCGGTTTGATCCCCGGCTGCTCCCTCGCCACCGGAGGAGGGTCCCACGTGGCGCGCAGACCTCTCCTGCCGCCCGCTGCTCCCCTCAGCAGTGTACTTCGGTCCTTCTGCCTGCTCTGCTCCCCGCTCTGGTGAATTCTCTCACCCTACTGCGCTTCTGACTGTACCCAGTGCTTGTATAAATAAATAAATAAATAAATCTTTAAAAAAAAAAAAGTTTGTAGACTAGTTAATTTAGACTAACTCTTCTGTTGAGAATAACTAAAAAAGCTGAATAATATATATTAAAAACAATTTTTTAAGCCATCAAAGAGACAATGAGGTATAGCAAAAAATGACTGGCCCAAGATCCAAAAGAAAAAGGAAATCCAGCCAGGTGATCCTGGCACATAGGGTGTTTGTGGAATCTGGATGAGGTAGTTGAGAGGCTGACCAGAACTTTTAACAGTCTCATGGGGGTGAGGACAAAAAGTTGGAATTCAATACCCATTAAAGTAGTTAGCTGATCCCTCCCACCACTTTCTTCTTGGGTTGAGATCTCCAAAGGCTGCACCTTAGGAGTAAGCTCAATTCTGAATGGTGTCAGTCCTTGGTTCACAGGTGCCTCTATGCACCTGTAAGAGTAAATGTAAGGCCTCGCTAGAGGAAGAAAATACCACAGACTTTGAAATATTTTTGCAAGTTGTTTTCCAAACACAAGGTGTAGCACACAGTAGAAAATAGCCTAGCCACATAGCAATAAGACAAATGAACTAATCCAGGAGAAAGGACAGATGAAAGAACAGGCCCATGTGGGTTTTAGATACTGGAATTTTCAAAACCAGACTTTAAAATAAATGTGCTTAATCATTGAGATAAACTGCACGAAATGCTTATCCTAGTCCTTTTGGAAACTCTTAATAAAATTAAGAATTTATTATTGTCTTTTTATCATTCCCTCTTTGAAAATAAGGACTCCTAGCCCGGCCATCTGGGATCCAGCAAGCTTTCTCTTACATATTTTATCTATGACTCTTGTCAATAATATACAGTTAGATTTTGGTTTTTACTGTGCAATGTTTTCTTTTCATCAAACACTTCATCTATTAGCATTTATTGTATTTCCTGATCTGTGTAGGTTTAAATGTATTATTTTATAATTCCCTTTCTCAGTTATCCCAACAGATTTTTTTGGAGGTTACTTTTCTCAGGGACAGTTACACCAAAGAGTAGTTGTAGTTGTGGGCACACAGGACAGCAGGGGTTAATGTCAGACTGCAAGAGAATTTTCAACCCGGAGGTGATTTTTTGGTTTGAAAATAAAAACTGTGTAGGAATCAACCTGATATTTAATCAGGCAAAACAAACCTTTCTCACCCCCAGTTTGCCAAGCCTAATTTCCAAACTCAGTCAAAATTTGGAAATGGAGGCAAGGAAACATGAATGAATTCACACTGACTTTGTGGTTGAGAGGTGGAAGGAGAATAAGTTTTAGAATCGGGAATTTATCCTAACTCTGTTAGCACCAGCTGTGTGACCTTGAGCAAATCAATTAGTGCATCTAAACTCAATTCGTGGACCAAGTTGAGGATGTTTCTAACTGCATCATAGGTGGCGTAAGGGTTACATGGATACTGTGAATGAAAACTTTGCTGTCTTCAACATGGAACTTTCCTTCTTATTGCCCTGTGTGTATAAGCCAGCACCTAAAACCTCAAATCTGAAGTTACTTTATCCATGTTTTTGTTTTGCAGAAGAGGAAACTGAGACTCAGGCCAAATGCTAACTGTTGATTTGGGCAAATTGCTTAATCTCTTCAGTTCCAGTTTCCTCATCTATAAGTTGGAGATGGTAATTACAGCCTCATTAAATTTTTGTCAAGACTGATGGGAGAAATATATATGGAGGATCTGGCACATAATAGTCATTTGATGCATTGTAGCACATACTGTTTTTTTCCCATGAGTATTATTATCATTTTGTGGCACATTCGAGAAGTCATTCTGCTGTGAGGTATTTGGGATGGCAGGCTGCAGTCATTCGGTCACGCGGTGTAGTCGATTGGTTGTCCTAGGGAGACCTTCCTCTTGGGGTCAGGAAGAGTTCAGTGAACTCGCAAAGAAGCGTGATTTTAGACTCTCCTAGATACATCCACTCATCTCCTCTCCACTCCCTCTGCCTGTTATTAAACTGGTAGTTTTTACAACATCAATAAAGAACTTTCCTACCCAATTACCCCAGACAATAGGCTGAAAAGCAGTTTCGACTATGAAAACTTCGTGTTGGGTTCATTTAGATTGTTTTGCTGTGTCAAATCCTCACTTGAGTTCAAAAGTTCAGCAGAACCATGAACTTTGTAATTTCACAGCAGGCAGTTCTACAAATATAGTGCGAAATGAAAAAACATACAATATTTAAGGTGGGCTCGTCGTGTTGCATATAATCTGGTGAGGAATGACTGTATATAAAATAGCCCTTAATTTACAGCACACGGTCACATGGCAAAAAAGAAAGGGAAACAAAATTAAACCAACTGTTCCTTGAGTTACCTGACCTCCCAGGCTTCTGAGGCAGTGTGCATTTGTGACTAATCGTTAGTGGACAATCTAATGCCAACTAATCTACTTAATAAATTGTGAAGTCTTGTATAGCTCTTGGTTTTAGTGGTGGTTTTTCTGCCTGTCTGGAAAAGGCAGCATATCAAAACAAAAGGGTCATGACTCTATGTATTTGTTAAAGTTAGAATCCATGTTCTCACATAACTCAGGCTTGATTTGACCTGGTTACATAGTGTAGGTGGAGTGAAAGTTTCACAGGAATGAGAATAATGCTGTACTTTCGCTTGTCTATTAATTAACACACACACACAGAGTTCAAGAACCCTTCATTTTGTAAGTCTTCTGTTTGTGTAGCTTTATATTCGGGGGTAAAACAAGCAAGATAAAAAACTCACTTGGGTTAGGATGTCTTTCAGCATGTTCTCAGTGAGTCCCCAACACCACAGACCACGATTTCATGTCGCAGCAATGTATCCCCCATTTGTTACCAGGAAATGTGTTCCTCATTGGTTTTTAATGGTGCAGTGAGTACATGTGAAAGGATGACTTGAGGCAGCCAGTTTGGGCCAAAAGGGGCCAATGGAGTAAAGTGTGTTTTTATATAGCAACTGTTTATTCCTCCTGATATACCAAGGAGTTGGTCTGTGGGGTCACGAGAGGAAAGCTGTGCTTGGTCATTTGTGGAAGCAGAGAGCAAGGAATGGGGTGAGGAGGTCAAGTCCTGTGACAGATGGCTCCTCATGAGTTAAATGGGACTAGCTTTTTCATAGCAGGATCCCTTTCCCCTGACTTTTATCTCAGAGTTGTCAGGCTTTCAGTTCTAGCCAGTTCAAGATACTTTTTAGAAAAATCCCCCAGTAGAGAGGGTCTGACGTTACCCTGTTGTCCTGAAATGGTGTGCTTTTCCATATAGAGTGTTTCCTTGAGTTCAGTCAAGAACCGGTGAAACGTTTTGTTCTATTTTCCAGACATAAATCATCACAATAAACTTCATGCATGATAATAAAGGGAGAAAGGCTGGCGTGAAAGCTGTGAATTTGGTTGACCTAGTTAAAGGTGGTCTGTCTCTGGGCTTGTGAGGCTGGAAGGAGAAACAAGGTTGCTGCCTCAGGACTAGATGGAGTGGGCTGCCCAGATCTACAGCCCTGCTTCTGGTTGATCTTCCCTCCAAAGTGGGGCTGTGTGTCTTTTAGTGAGGCCTGGACATGGGGGGAGTTGGTGGCATTCTATCAAAGGACTTGTAAGATACTGAATAATGACAGGAGTTTTTGTTCATTCAGAAAGCATTTATGAAGCATTCACTTCAGGGGTATAATGCACTTCAGCCAGGTGGAGGTCACAGTGGGGTATGGAATGGAGCCAGTGCTCTGGTTGCAGCTCTTGATGCAGTGAGATGGGGATGTGGGTTCCCAAGGGATAAACGTGCCATATGCGATGAGATGGAAGGGGTCATAGGAAAGAAGCCAGACTTCTGAGTGTTCACCCTGAGAGGGTCCATATAGTTTTGGAAAGTGAATTTAGGGCATGTTTGTGTGATGGCAATGGCGGCAATGGGCAGATGGTATTTCAGATATCAAGAAAAGTCCACCTTTCCACTCACCTTGGTCCTCTGCTCTGTCCCTGTGGCTTATCTGCCTACATGGATCTCATTCTGCATTAATTTTAGGACTCCCTCCACCCCAACAACTTTCCAGAGCCACCATAACCAGATGTAGTTACTTGTTATCCATTCATCCATCCTCTATCTCCAATCCTTAAACAGTCCTACAAGGTATGCACTAGGATTGGTAGTTTGTGATTGAGGCCCAAGGGTTAGATGGCTTAATGGGCTGCACCCAGCTAGAAAGTAGCAAGGATGGTCTGGGAGCCCATTCCACTGACTTCTGACTTCAAGGAGAGAGGGACCTCGCTTGAGTCCTTGGGTAGTGGGAAAAGAAATACTGTTTTTGTGGATGGTCATGGGCCACCAAGAAGGCAGTTCAGGTCTATATTTCCATGCTCTGGGATGAAATTGAGGTGCTGTGAGGTGTCCTGGGTGACATCTTTGTCTATATGGGTCCCCGCCCCCTTCTTGCAGCCACAATAGAACAAGTTTTTGAACCTGGATTCCTAGCCACAATGACGTTGTAAGAAGGAATAAAGATCTTTTTAGTTATCCTTTTAATTGTCTTTTAAATGATCCTGGACTCAGGAAGTCCAGGATAATCTGTGAGACCTAACAGTGATAAGAAGAGCAAAAGCATACAGCAGGTTCATTTTGCCATCCACTTTCAACTTCTATTCCATTCTCTGAGTCATTAGCCTAAAGGCAATGGCCACAGTAGCCATGTTTGGGTTGTGTGAATCTTCTTCACACCAGAACAGATTGCCTGAACCTGGCTGAAGAAATGAGCTGTGCCGTTTGGGAGGATCTGTCTTCAAGAACCTGAGCAATAGGTGTATAGGGAAAACGGAAACTTAAAAAGGCAGAATTTGGAGCAATTGAAAGACGGGAAGCCATTGTCGATAATGAAAACAGCATGATCAAATCCATGGAGTGACAGGGACTCTCCATCATATTTGGGGGGTCATCAGTTGACCCCTTTGCTGGAAGTGGAAAGTGGTGGAGGGGAGAGGTAAGGAATGGGAATGAGGTATGGCCCACATTGGCAGGTGGGAGGAGACCCTCAGATGCGAGGCTATGTTATGGGAAGATATTAAACTTAAGTATAGGGACTGGGGGCGGGGCAGGAAGTATATTTTCAGAATATTAACCTCATAGCAGTGTGTAGAATGGAGAGAAGTACATGAATCTGGTAACTAATTAATGTCAGACAATAATCATATGCCATAATCACAGTTTGGGCTGCCACTTAAGCTAACACAAAGATTATCATTATACGCAAAACTTGTGTCTCTACTACCTCCTCTATTCTCAAACTGATTGCTGGTTTCTGTTCATTCACCACATATTATTTAGCACATCTTCTGTTCTAGCAGTGTGATTGTCCCTCTGTTCAGTGCTGACAGCTTTCTCTTTGGCGCTGACAGCTTTTTGTTTCTTATAGTTATTTATATGTCTGTCTCCACCACTACAGCACCTCCCTGAGGAATCCAAATTTTCAATTTGAGTCTGTTTCCTAGAGCATGCCTGGACTAAGATTACTGGAGCCAAGGAGATCTCTATCAAAGAAATAGCAACCCTGCCTCCTAGTTCCTGAACCTGGCTTCCAGGGTAGAATCTATTATTAAATAAATATGGTATTAACCAAATCAAACAACTTTTAATGACCCAGAAAAAAATTCAATTCACAGAAAAAAGTAAAGAGAAGAGCAGACAGTGCAGCAACACAGCTCACACCGAAGTCCAGGGAAGGTGGTAGCAAGTGATTTCACAGTTAATCTTGAAAGACTCCCGTGCAATTTCCTGGAGAAGAGTCTCCTGCCCTGCAGACTTTGTTTACATGTGCTCATGGATGATAAAAAGAGCTAGAACTTGTCATTCCTTCTTCCATTCGGTATGGCTAACTCAGTCTCACTCTGTGTCGGGCCACTGTGCTCATCCCTGAGGATGCAAAGATGAGGAGATTCACACCTTGGGGTTTGGGGACACAACTAATCCAGTATGGACAGGGGTCTGGCAAAGCCTGGCTCAGGGAAATACTTAGAAAAGAACCATCACTTACAATGTGGGGGAAATAAAGAGGTGTGAAAAGTCTTCCTATAGGATATCAGTTTTGAGTGAGGACTTTTAGGATGAGAAAGTCAGGGGGACTAGCATAAAGGAAGGAGAACGTAGGCAGGAGGCACAGGGGCACAGAAGGACTTTGGGTTTTTTTTCTATTTTTTTTAGCAGAGCTGAAAAATATAGGCATTTTGGTCAGAATCGCTATAGGAGATACACTCTCCTCATTACATTGCACATGATTTACATCCCTGCCTGCATCCTGTAGTGACCACCTTAGGGTGGCCCAAACACCTTAGGGTGTAAGATAGAATGGAAGAAGCAGAGACTGAGAAGTATAGGTAGATTCTTTCCTTCCTTCTTGAAGGATTTATTTTTTTAAGATTTATTTATTTATGCATAGAAGAACCGGGGTGTAGCCAGAAGTGCGTGTGTGTGTGTGTGTGTGTGTGAGTGAGAGAGAGAGAGAGAGAGAGAGAGAGAGAGAGAGAGAGAGAGAGAGAGAGAGAGAGAGAGAGGATTCACCAGAGACAGAGTGGGGAGAAGAACAGGCAGACTGACTGAAAAACACGTTGAGGGGAGCACCCAAGGAGCCAGGAGAGGTCTGCTGCGCCATGTGGGTCAGCTCCCTGGCTGGGATCAAACTTGTGCTGCAGTGACTGCTGACAACTTGATAGTGCTGAGACTTAACCCCTTGCGCCACTAGGGAGGCCCCTTTAAAAATTTATTTTTGGCATTCATTTATGGATTTCAAAGACGTAGCCTCTCTGCCATGCTGCTTGGAAGTGGTTGTAAATGATCTCAGCTGCTACATCCAGGTCATGTACTTTGTCTAATCCTTACATTATGAGATAGAGTTGTTGTACCAACTAATTGGAGGAGGAAACTGAGGCTCAGAGGTCTGGCTCAAAATACTAGTCCCTCCCCATTCTGACATAGTGATGGGGAAGTTTTTGTTGGCATTTCACTATTGATTTTTTAAAAAAGGGAACGTGGTAGCTAAGTGGGGACTGGTTCTTGTCTGTTGCTTTCTATTTCCCATCATCTTTTGGGGGAGATGAGCACCGTGTCCTGTAAGTCTCTGTACTGGGCTGTCACCCATTAGTCAGTGCCTTTGCCTGATGTAAGAGGGCCCAGGCCTTCAGTTCCCATTTGGGGAAATATTATTTTACTGAAAATCACTCACTGCCCCCAACATCTTTAGCCAAGATGTGCTCATTTTCTCGGAGCCAGAATAAACTGGCAAGGTGCTAGAGTCAACGCCGGCTGGGACCTATGTGTGCTTCCGCTGGCGGGGAGAGATAGACCAGGCAGCAGCATCCCCCGGCTCAGACTTTCTCCGAGTCTGATTTATTGCTCCCGTCTCTTGCTCTGGCTTTCTGCTAAGATTTCCTTCCAAAATCTTCGCTGCTGATCCAGGATTGTCCATGTGCGTTTTCACTTTGCCACTGTTGACAGAGAGATTTGGGAAAATGCCCTAACACCACCCACTCCTGCACTATCTGCAGGAACCATCTTTAATCTGTCAAAACCCAGATCTGCTCCGAAGCTGCAGAAGGGTAGCTGCTAGCCAAAGCCACTTCCGCCCCTTCCCCTGCCCAGGCCACATGGTGGCTGAACCACTGGCCTCAGAGGCTTGAGGACACAGCCCCGCCTCTTTGAATCCTGACCCAGGTCTCCTAATACTTGCTCCCTGCTCAACTGCATAGGTGCTTTCTTTTGGGGGGCGGGGGGAACAATAATGTTTTCTCAAGAGAACCAGCATAGCCATTTGTTTTGGCTCCATCATATCTATGCAAGGAAATCTCTTGTCTTTAAATTGTTCCTGGAGTCAGAGGGGTTTTTGAGCTCAACCATTTGCCCAGGGCAAAACCCCTTCAATCCAACCTCTCTGAATGTGTTCGCCAAAGTGGGAAAACACTCAAGCAAAATATCTTCCCCAGCATTAGTGAAAGATTTCTTTGAAGGATAGTTAATAAAGATCAGGCATCTCTTTTGGTATAAATGTTAAAAGCTGAGGATGACCTGGCTTTTAAGACACTTAAGTGGCACAAGACTTTCCCCGGGTGGGTTGAAGTTTCTGTGCACACCCAGAGCTCTGGAGCCCCCACTTGGAGAAGAGCTCATTTGTGGGAATGTCTGACTCCCTCTCTCACATAGTTCACATTTTCCTGTCATTGCAATGTCACTCCAGCTGCATTGTACAAAGCTAATATTTTTATTTTTGACCTCTGAAAAAAATTTTCCCTAGTGCCTAGAGACACTCAAGCTGGACCATGGGTCTTCATGAAAATAATGTATTTCCCCAAATTGCAGGGCATCTAAGACTGGAGTCAGGAGCTACTTGTATCAGCAGCTGTCACTCAATATCTTTTCTTTGGGGTGGTGGGAAGGGCAAGTATGTGTGGTTTGAAAGAATTCTCAAGATGATTCAGATAAATACCATTCCTTACCTATTGAGACTCTGAAGTCTAAATAGAGGCTTGATTATTTGACACTTTGACTAAACTCACAGGACTCTTAATCAGGGCTTCAACTTCAAAGTCTCAATCAGACTATTTAATAGTTTTGATATGGTTTGAATTGGTTATAAAGATGTTTAAACATGACTCTGTTTCACGTTCTTTAGTTTTTCTGGGTTTCTCAAAACTTTTGCACATTCCTAATTTCTGTTCTGTTGGTATTAAATTCCCTGGGATAACCTTGGCAAATTATTAACCATGTGGAGGTTCTTCATCTGAAAAATGGAAAGGATATGAATCTTATAGTGTGGTGAGGATAAGAGGAAGGGTATGTCTGTTGCCTACAAGTTTCAGGGGTACAGCAGGAGAATCAATAGATGACATCTATAACCAAGATGAGGAGAGTGAGAGTCACAACTGGAAGGAAACAGCTCAACTCTTCTTCCAGACACATCCTGATCCCATGGGCAAGGTAGCTTGAGTTTCCCCAAACAGAAAAAAAGGATGATAATCCACCATATATTGAGCTTCCTTGTATCAGACCAGGGGCCACGTGCCTTTGTGTATTCGTCAGTAGCCCTCATATAAGTGCTCTGGGGTGGCCCATTAGTCCCATTTTATAGATGGGAAGACTGAGTCTGAAAAGGCAATTAACCTATCAGTAAGAGTCCTTGGTGCAAACAAATTGACACAAACAGGAAAATAATTTATGGAAAGGACACCAGGGAGCCCAGAGAATCACTGGAAAGGCTCAGGGACAGGCTTAAACAATGTCAGGAACAGGGTTAGTTCCAATGCTCTCAGGCCTGTGGCCAAATCCACACTGCAGAACTCTTCACCAATACCACTAAGTCTGGATCTGGGAGCTGTGCCGCCACCACAGTCATTTAGAAACTGGATTTTGCAGCCACTACTGCTGCCACAGAAAGAATTCTGTCTTTATCTTGCTACATGAGTCACCAGCTCCCTCTTCTCCCAGCTCCCTGAGTCTGGAGTGGGCATCTGCTTACCCCAGTTTACATCATATGTCCCTGCCCTGCTTCAAGGGAGGCTGGGGAAATAAGTAATCAGTGTTGGAGGCGGGAATACGCTATTTCAAGGTTTATTTTGTGGGGAATTTCCCAGATGTAGGAAGGGAATCAGACACCAGCGTAGCCCAAAAGCCATTAAATGTTTAAAACATTGAGAAATCTGAATTTGTTACCCAACTGGGCAGACCCAAATCTCCCTTGCTGTGACCTTCCATGGTTGTGTGAAGTCTACTTATTTTCCAAATCAGATACTTACTTGTATTGCCAGACCAGACCTCAGGTTCTTTTCCCCAGCAAATATGTATTTGATTCTATAGGAACATGGGTATTTATAGCTGGCAAAATCCATGTGAATATTGCCCAGACAACATTTGCTACCCATAAACGTGAGCGGCACTGGGACAGAGGATTCTTGAGAGCACAGTCTTTGACTCATGGAATTATGGGATGTCTGGAAGAAAGGCATTCCTCAATGGTCTCATGCACCTCTTCATCTGCGGAAGAGAAAAGTACACATAGGACACCATTCACTGCTCCTGATGGATTGTGTCAGTCCATAGCCTCACCCCGCCTGGAAGCTCAAAGGATTCTAGGGAAGAGTCTTCAAAAATTGGTCCCATTTCTCTAGAGGGTAATTTGATGATATGCCTCAAAAATGTTTCTTTGAGTCACCAATTCCTCTTCTTTTTTTTTTTTTTTTAAGATATTATTTATTTATACAAGCACTGGGTACAGTCAGAAGTGCAGGAGGGTGAGAGAATTCACCAGAGCCAGAGCGGGGAACAGAACAGGCAGACCAACGAAATACACTGCTGAGGGGAGCAGCGTGGCAGGAGAGGTCTGTGCACCATGTGGGACCCTCATCGGTGGCCGGGGATCAAACCGGAGCTGCAGAGGCTGTTGGCAGCTTCGCAGCCCAGCGCTCAACTGCTGCGCCACCAGGGGAGGCCCACCAATTCCTCTTTTAGAAAGCAAGTCTGGGTATGCAGACAGAGGTGTGGAGAAAACTTATGGTCCACACCAGGGTAAATATATATGGTCCACACCAGGGTAGAGAAATATTAGTCCTGATTTTTAAAAATACAGACATCCACCTGTATTCATGTTAAAAAAATTTAACAAGAAATATACCAAAATGTCAGTTCTGAGATTATCTCTAGGAAGAGGGATTGCAGTTGATTTTTAAGTGTTATTTTAAAATACTTTCTTGGATCTTTCTACAATACATATGTACTTCTTTTATAATTAGAAAAATAGTACGTATTACTTTTTAAAAATTCTTATAAAAATTACGTATAAAAAATTCTGTCAGATAATACCATCTTCAAAGAAACCAAAGAGAAAAACGTTAAACCCGTTTTCAGGGGGGCAGGGCCGCTCCATCCATCCCTGGGGATCCTCTAGGTGGAGGGCAAATTAAAACCTGAAAGTTTAAAGCCAATTAGTTTGTCTTCATGGGCCCTACATGGGGAAAACTTCAGTCATTTCCCTTGCCTGGCACTCTTGTGGTCAGAGGATGAAATCCAATCATGGGGTCAGTTGGGTTTAAACATTCCAAGGCAAACCAATTTGGCCATTTCTCTGCATTTCCCAAAAGTTCTCTGACTTCCTAGACAGGAATTGTGAGCACAGGGAAAGCTTTATGCTGGTTCCTGCTGCACATCTGGTTTATAGCATGTGCCAGATGGGCTCCCTTTCATCTGGGGAGAGGGGCAGGAGGGGACACAGGAGCCTCTGTGGGTCCAAGGTACTTCCCCAGTGGAGGCTCTAGTTTTTGGTGAAGTGTTTCAAGTTAAGATGTAAGTAAAGCACCTTAGAGTCACAGTGTTCTTTAGCTTTAGGGAAATATGCTTTTTATTAGAGTCTGCTCACCTGACCTTTAGGTTCATTGCTCAGTCCAAAGACATTTGGATAAGCTATTGGTCATTGTCTGACACCAGTGTGTGTTACATGAATATTCATTGAGCATCTGTTATGTGCCCTGAGCTGTGCTCTGCACTAGGGGTACAGCAAGGAACAAGACCGATGTGGTCCTCGTATTTGGAACTGATGTCGACGAGGGCACGTGTGCTGGTGTGTCCTCTTGCACTGGGGACAGCCTGCTGACTTTCTCCCCTCACCAATCCCAGTCTGTTGTTTGGGCTATCCCTATCCTCTGGCTGTGCCAGCCACTGCATCACCTTAACCATGCTGGCGTGGAAATAATCTATAAGCCAACAGCAGTGAAAGGAAGAGGGTGGTTTTATTCAGTGACTGAGAAGAAAATGATGATATGGTTGGCCAATACCAACAAGGGGAGTGGAACAAAAGAAGCAAAGAGAGTGGCCAAAATGTAAGTGCTACTGGATCCAGGTCAGGCTTTGGTGAATCCTCACACTAATGAGGTTCAATCTCTTTTCAGGAACTTCTAGTGGCTCCTTTGCCCACCATATTGTTCTTGAAGGTTCTCCTTTTATTCTCCATTCCTTGCTGAGACACTAGGGAAAGGGAAGGCAGACCCATTCTCTATGGTCCCTAGTTTTCACCAAGCTCCTCTTTTTTTTTTTTTTTTTTGCCCCAAAGGCCTAGGTAATCCTACTGAGGCCCTTTCCTAGATAACCAGCCCAACTGTGGGCCCTAACCAACTCTCATGTCACATCACAGGGCATGTCTCTTTCTCCAGAAACTGAACAGCCAGAAGCCTAACCACGGAAATGCTCACTGTTCTCTTCAAGCAAACACTGTTTACAAAGATTCCAGGACTTCTCAAGAGCTTAAAATGTCATTCCAGTTCTTAAAGTTAGAAGGAATGGTGCAGGAAGGAAATAAAATTAACCCCACATGGTTCAAATTAGGAGACTTTTGGGAAATGAGCGCTTATAGAGAGTAATCAGGTATGAGGGAACCCACCAGAGAAGTTGCATGACTAGCCATAGTGGGGATCTGTTCCCACCTCTATCCTGAAGTGTCCAAAAGAGCAACCACCTGTGTTGAGAGGCTGGAGCCCTAGAAGAGGGGACTCCTGGGAACCCCTTCTTGGAGGGATGCAATCTCTCCCAGAATTAGGGTGCTAAAGTTGATTAGAAGCAGGGAAGAAATACCAGTGCTTTCTCTCTTCCCACTTGCTGATCTCCAGAGGCCAACGCAAACAGTAGCCAGATAGTGGAGACAGAGGTCAAAGAAGGCAGATAATGCAACCTCAAGGCGCCAGCCTCCCAGCGCCAGAAGGGGAAAAAAGTAGGGACTAGGTTGTGTGGGGTAGTGGTGGGTAGAATTCAGAGAATTACTCAGAGCATTGTTTTTTTTTTTATCACTCTTGCTAAATGTCATGTTATTGGTCAACCTCCCAAGAGTTGTGAGTTTTCTTTTTTTAGCTCTCACAAATGCTTTCTGAAAGTCATGGCTGGTTATTCCAGTAACATTATTATTTTCATTTTTTTTTAAAAAAGTATTTATTGCACTCTTACTATACCAAACACTACTAGAAAAGGTCATATTTTCCGCACCCCCGCCCCGATCATTCTTATTCATGTGAGTAATTTCACCTCCCATTTTAAATGAAATTCCAGAGGATCCTATCAGCTTGCACCAGCATTATATAACCCCATCTCCTTTACTTTTTTGGTAAATCTCCATTTTGTTTGACTTGATAGTCTGTCCTGGACAACGGAACCCCAAAACCTTAGGGTCTAATAGAGAGTATACAGCTTTTTCTGGACTAGGACTCAACTTGTTGGTGGCCCTACATATTTTTTTTTAGTGCAGAGGCAGTGCTTTGGTTCTGTGAAGAATTTTCAAAATAAAACTCGTTCTTGTGGAATGTAGATAATACTTCAACAAGGAAACAGCCCTCTTAAAGTCTGTCTGTATCTGTGGTATCCAATTTTTTTTTGATTGCCTCCCACAAGAAAAAATACATTTTATATTTCAACCCGGTTTCATGAAACAATACTCACCATTACCTTCTCTGATGCATTCCGTTATTTCTAACTTAGTCTACATTAAAAAAAAAATACTGGTAGTAACCCATTAAACTGTTTTTATACTGTATTAATAGGTTACACTTTGCAGCTTGGAAAACTGACTTACATTATATATTAAAATTATTTTAAAAATAGACCCAATCCTGGAATTGATATCTAAAGGAAGGATAAGATGTCCTACATGTTTATTTTTCAGTCTTCATCAAATGTACTAAAAATTTTTTTTTCTTTCATTTTAAAGAAGCCAGACTGTTTGGCTAGTGACTCGCCTCTCTTCTTCCTCCACCTCCCAACCTGGCGAGGGTCCTGTTTTTACTGCCAGTTTGACTTGTGGCTGGAACTGGTTGACCAGGGAATGGGCAGCTGTGGCTTACCAGACCATCCTTGAACATGCAATTCGGGGGTTTTGTTTGTTTATTTTAGCTTGAAGAAATCTGTCTGTGTGTGACTTGTAGTTGTTGGGGGGGAAAGGTTTCACTGCAAAGGTAGTACAGGTTGTCCTGCCGGGCACATGACTCATTGCCAAGGGATTGGGGCCATGCCGATGGGAATGGAATTCTTTTCTACCATTGAGACTACTTGGGGGCTGAGCAGAGGGAGGAAAGTTATTGCTGCTCTTATAGGGCACTGAGCCACTGCTAAGGGCATCCTACACATGATCTCATTTAATTCTTACAACAATCCAGTGAGTGGGTGGTATTGTCTTCATTACAGAGTAGAGGGAAGTGTTATTGCTACTTATATAAGCAGGAACAAATTTGAGAGGTTTCAGACCATCCTGAAGCTCCCACAGGAGTGTGTAGCAGAGTTAAAAATCACTTTTCTCTCTTATCCATGACACTATAGTGCTTGCTCTTTTGTCTCTGACCTGGAAAGAACAGGTTGACAAATTTCTCTTTGTTAGTGGGGCATTAGGTGTGAGATTTGAGGGCTGAAATTCTCTTCCAGTTTTGGGGATTGTTTTGGGAAGGAAACCATCCCTGTGCTCAGATTTCTCAGTTAAAATTTAGAATTCCTGGTCTAACACAAAAAATAATTGGAAACTAGAAGGCAACGTACATTATCATTCAGTTTGATAATTAAAAGCAACACACTCTGAGAGCTATTTGGACTGTATTTGTATTTGTTTTCATGGTATCTGGGGAGCATATTAAGTTCCAAATAACGTACCTTTGAAATGCATTCAATTTGTGAACTGGTGAATGCATGCATTTAATGTAGGCAAAATATGATTTCATGTCTGGTTGCCTCTCGCCCTCCCCTCCCCCGCCCCGTGATCATGTGATACACATTTACATAGCTAAAGGTAGAAAAGTGGAAACTAACATCAGAGGCTTTTACTATAAAAGTCAGAGCAGATACAGAGAAAGATACAAGACCTTCTAGGGAAGATTAGTGTTGAGACTGTCATAAAGAAAGAAGTCAGCAGGGCCTCCCTGGTGGCGCAGCGGTTGAACGCTGGGTTGCGAAGCTGCCTGCAGCCTCTGCGGTACTGGTTCAATCCCCGGCTGCTCCCCGGCCACCAGAGGAGGGTCCCGCATGGCACGCAGACCTCTCCTGCTGCCCGATGCTCCCCTCAGCAGTGTACTTCGTCACTCTGCCTGCTCTGCTCCCCGCTCTGGCTCTGGTGAATTCTCTCACCCTCCCGTGCTTCTGACTGTACCCAGTGCTTGTACAAATAAACAAACAAACAAATAAATAAATCTTTAAAAAAAAAAAAAAGAAAGAAGTCAACAAACACTTGAACATCTGAGAACCAAGAAACAATCAGCACGTAGGTTAAAGACATTGTGACTTTTAACCATCTTATAGGCTAACTAGGTAAATAGTGGTAGTATCTTACAGGCTAAATAGCGTTAACATGCTGTGTAAAGAATTCTTATTTGAAACTTTGCTTAGAAGAGCCAAAACAACATGTTAATAATGAAGATTGGACATCAAGTACATCTTTTTGATACTTAAGACTTTTTCATTTATTTATATGAAGGCATTACAGTTTTGTTTGATATATGAACTAGTGAGAGATTTTTAAATCTGATGGATAGTTGTCTGTCTTATATAAATGTTGGTGAATATTTCTCTGGGTTTCAGCTTTCCAGAACTTAAATTGTCCATGAAATGACTGCTTTGTTCATCACATTAGCCAAAAGAATGCAAGGAAGATCAGTTGATGGTTGTAACTTACGGCAGGAGCTGAGGTAGGACTTCTTTTGAGATATGTCCCTCCGAAGTAAACAGGGTAATATGATTATAAAAAGATAAAAATAAAGAAGAAGAGTACATAAAATGATAATATGTGTACATTACATAAACAATATAAGTTCCACAGTTGTGGACCCACAGAATCAAATACTTACAGTACTAGGAAGCATGTCTCCTCAAAAATTCAATGATTTAATGATTCTTGTATGTTGTTACTCAGATACTCAGAAGATCAGTGCCAAAACAGTTGAAGCCTTGATTCTTTCAGATGCTACCTTTGAAAATCAGTTCATAATGTCTTTCTGTTTGGTGGTTGGCTTTGAAAACAAAGACATTTCTATTAGATTTGACCCACTGAGGAGTAAAAGAGGTGGTTGGTACCCCATATGGCCTCACCCCAGTGTCCATCTCGGACATTCTGTCTTGGGAGTGGACCATCATGGCTCTGTCTGGAAGTTTCTGTTTGGAGGCCAAACACCAAGGAACCAATATTCATGCTCTCACCTGGGTTAACTTTAAAGATTATGACCCACTCCTGGGAAAGCCACAATATTTGAAAGTTGAGCTTTGGATTCTCCAAATAAGTTCCATTTTCTTCCCTGTCCATTTAGTGCATGTGTATGGAAAAGGACAGAAAGCCAGGTTTGAGGCCAACATGAAGAAATGCTGTGTAGATTCAGATGGAGGGGTGATTAGAAGAGCCGACTCTCATTAAATGGGATTTACTCCCTTCCAACTGGACATGCACAGGAGTTGGTTTTAAAAAAAGTATTAACTTATTTTTTTTTCCCTTCAAGCTTAGCCAGAGACCTCATGGAGGTCTAAGCACAAGCCAAGCTTGATCTGTTTTAGTTCAACCACTGTTGATTTATGGCTTAGCAAAAAATGTCTGAGAATTTTCTTAAGCTCAAAAAAATTTTTTTACCCTAACTTGACTCTCTCACATCACAAATATAGCTGAAGGGATATTTCTCAGACTTTAAAAAGACAAAGCCATCTTTGGAATGGAAGGGGGCTTTGAAAGCTTCAAATCCCAGTGAGAAGTTCTTGATAGTTTGTATACAAGTAAAAGCAAATATATTAGAAAATATGTTTGGAAAACCTTATGACTTTCACTATGTTCCTCTGATTCCTCTTGAATGGAGAGTAGAATAGAATCAAGTCAAAGGGGAGATGTGAAGTTGGTGGATGATGTTCTCAGAATTTGCACCAAAAGGAGGGACACAAAAGTCCTTTCCTTACTTGTAGTCCCTGTATCTTCCTCTTATTATCCTCACCTAAACAAAATAAAAAATGAAACCCCCAAATAAAAAAATCCCATTCATTTTCTAGACAGAAAACCAGCTTTCCTGTCTACCTGGCTTTGGGATGTATGTTGTTATGCAATGTGGGCAGGAACTGGACTAATCAGCTATTACCAACCGCGAGAAAACTAATACCAAGTCTCTGGTTCCTTCTAGCTGTAATATTTTATGGGTTTAACTCAGTTCACAAGGAGCAATCCTTTCTCTGCCTCCTCTAGCATTCAGCTTGGTCTAAGTCCCTTAACCATTCCTTAGTTGTGTACACACCTTCTGTTTTTCACTGCATGGATACCCAATAAGATTATAAGCCCATTTTTTTATATTTGCAACTTCCAACCTTCCTCCCAAGATTTCCCACATTAGCCCAATGACTGTCACAGACCCCAGCGTCAAAAGTGCACACTCAGAAACAAAGGTGAAAAAGTGCCTTTTTTCCCTGCTGCTTAGAAAGAACCAAGCATATAATTCGTGATAATTGCATTGCACTCTTCTTCCTGAGAGATCTTGGAGAACAGGGAAGGGATATTCTTTGCCATCATCTGCGCAGTGTGTGTTTCTCTACTAAGTATATCTCTTCATGAAAAAATTACTGCTTATATAGCAGCTCTGCTCATGAGTGTTAATATGCATCCAGTACTTAAACTGCCTCGACCCACACCTAGAATTACTGATGTTACTTCTAACACTTTAAATCCCTTTCCTGATTTCAGTTTTTCAACTTCATAAGTACAGTTAACTTCTCAGAGACCGAGGCCACATCTGTGTCATGCATTAGTTTTCTTGACCCAAACATCCTGGTTGCATATCAGGTATGAACTAACGGGCCAGGAGTAGACCTGCCCATGCAAACAAGTGAAAGAAAGAATGGACCCATTTGATTCTTGGCATGTAAGCTTTTGCCAAAACATGATGCCAGTGTTTGCATGTGAATTTATAAGAACAGAATAGCTGACATTTATTGAGCATTTATATTACTCTGTGTACTGTGCACAGCACTTCATGGACATTATCTCATTGAACCCTCATGACGATACTAGGCAATTAGGCATCACTGCTGTTGAACTTGTATTATCAATATTACACATGACTCATTGATGCTCAGATGGATTTCTGATATCTTTGTGCACTTACCTTGGACTATGGAAAGTTTTTATAGTGTTTAGTATATCTCATCTGTTTTGGTTATATTAGTTATATAAAGTTCCCAAAGCTAATTGCTTAAAGAGCAAAAGCTTTTCCCTTTCTCTCAGGTAGAGGTCCAGGAAGGAGATTACATGTTGCCATATTGACATCTATATACCATAAGTCTATTCAGGGACCTTGGTTCTGTCCATATTTTTTCCCCACCCTCTCATAGATAAGGCCCTGTATTAAGACATAGACCAGCAGTGGCACATCATTTACTTTGGAGAAAGTTTAGTCACATGGCACATCTAACTTCAAAGGAGGCAGATGTATCTCCTGGGCAGGCATGTGCCTAGCTCTGGTCCTATCACTATGAAAAAAGGAATGAATAGAATTTACTGAGTAGCTTACTATGTCCATCACAATCATCAATAATTAGATTATAAACAATTAGAGTCCTAGACTGAGGTTTCATTCATATTTGTCCCTATCACAGGGTCAAACACCTGCCACAGAAATAATAAATACTTGACGCATGTGCCAACACTCCCTATTCTGGTATTTATGGCAGACATCAGCATTCAACCACGGCACCCTTTCCTGCTAAATCTGAATATGCCCTCAGAATCCATTGCAACACAGTGCCCCTGGAAGCCACTAGCATTCAGTGGGAACTGGCACAGGATTTGAATCCTATTAGCTTCCCTGATTATAGGTATTCAAATATTGAAAAAAGAAAAAAAACATAGTTTCCCCCTTATTTCTATGGAAATATATGTTGGTTGTTGGGGTGATTTTAAAATATTCCTGTAAATTCTTTGACACTCTTTCCTTCAAAAAGTAGAATCTAATTCCCCTTCCCTTGAGTATGGGCCATTGATAACTTACTTCTAACAAGTAGAATGTGGCAGAAATAGTGCTATGAGGCTTCTGCAATTGTCATAAAAAGGATACAGCTTCCATCTAGTACTCTTTCACCTCTGTAACGTCCATTCCAGGGAAACAGGCTATCATGTCACAAGGACATTCAAGCAGCCCTGTGGTATATCTATGATAGAAACTGAGGTCTCCAGTCACCTACCAGCATGATGTGGCCAACCCTGTGAGTGAGCTGACAACTGGATCCTCTAGCCCCAGCCAAGATGGTGCAGTCCAGCCAATGTCTGAGTGCAACCTCATGAGAGACCCCAAACCAGAATTGCCCTAGTGGGCCACTCCCAAATTTTGACTGCAAATTTCTTATAGAAACTATAAGAGATGTTAACTTTTATTAAGAAAACAGCAAGGTTATCAGGGAAGTCTCTCATGCCCATAGCCCCCCTAGAATTCCCTGTATCACTAGCCCCTGGATATGACCAGTATGTAGAACATGGCAGAAGTCACAGGTTAGTTTCTTGCTCTGGAACTTCTGGATTCTGGTTTATATTAGTACTTCTTTGGTGGAAAGGAAAGAATTCCAACTCCAACTCACTTAAACCATTAGAATTGTTCATTGTCTCATAAAAATGCATCACAGAAAATCAGGGTGAAGTTACCTCGGGCACAATTGAATCCTGGGACTCAAAGATATTATTTAGGACCCCTTTATCCTTGGACTCTGCTTATTTCTCTGTGTTGGACTCAGATGATCTTCCACTCGTTAGAGTGAAAAGAACAAGCTGCAAAGAGCCACAAACTTTTATTAGTCCAATTTAGAGGGAATGGCAAAGCTTCTCTATCTTAGGCCAAAAATGAAAACCCAGGGAGGGCTCTAGTTGGCCCTTGTTGGGTTACATGCTCATTCGTGGGTCATTCACCATGGCCCAGGGACAAGATATGCCATGACCCCCACCAGTAACTGGGAAGCAGCATTCTAGGGTGGGCAGCCCCAACATTACTGCATGAAGTAGAAGGGTATAGGTTTTTGAAGGAATTGCGTGTGTTTCCCAGAAGACAGAGGCAAGCAAGAGATGCCCATTGGCTGTAAAATCCATGTATGTGAGCTTCCATTCTTAAAATCTTCTCTGTCTCCACAAAGAACAGATTCTGTAGATTGGAGCAAAGTGGATTCAGCCATGGAATACAGAAGTCAAGGCAATTTGGGTGTATACACATATGCTGGGACTAATCAGAATTGCTAAGTGTCAGCATGCTGGTCTTTCCACGCTATAATAGCAGTTGCCCATTATTTAGGGCAGAGACGAGCGTTCCCTTCTGGCCCTGCACCTGCCAAGTAAAGTTCAAGGAATGCATGTGAAATGTCAACATTTGAGCTCATCGCCATGGAATTATCTTTTCTCTTTCAAAATGTCTTAAATTTGGTGAACTTGTTTTGAAGATGGTTGGCAGTAAGTGGTATGAGGGGTTGTTATAAGCTCTGGGACCAATTTAAAGATTTATTTTTTGTTTATTATTTATGCAAGCACTGGGTACAGTCAGAAGCATGGGAGGGTGAGAGAATTCACCAGAGCCAGAGCGGGAAGAAGAGCAGGCAGACTGACAGAAGTACACTGCTGAGGGGAGCAGTGGGCAGCAGGAGAGGTCTTCGTGCCATGTGGGACCCTTGCCCGGCAGCTGGGGATCGAACCCGTGCTGCAAAGGCTGTGGGCAGCTTTGCAACCCAGCGCTCAACCGTTGCGCCACCGGGGAGGCCCAGCTCTGGGACCAATTTAAAACATCAGACTGGCTCACTCCTTGTTGGATAATAGGAAATCTCAGTATGTCTTCAGTTCTGGGTGTTCATGGCAGAGTACTTGGCACACATGTGCTCCTATCATATCCCATCATATCACCAACCCAATCATTCTCATCTGCTTGAAAGGAAGTCCCAGAACCTTCAAGCAGAAAAACACAGCCTACACTTAGAACTTTTTTCCTCTAGGACTCTACTAGAGGACCATCTTCAGAATGAGTCACCAAGAAAGAGAACAATTAGGGGTAATTAGGGGTCCAGGAGAGAAGCAACAAGAACTCCCAAGATGAGACAACCTGATCCAGATTGAAGCAAGAGAAAGGCAGACTCTAAGAGAGAGAACTCTGAGTTAAAAAGTAGAAACTGGAGGGGCCTCCCCGGTGGCACAGCGGTTGAACGCTGGGTTGCGAAGCTGCCTGCAGCCTCTGCAGTGCCGGTTCGATCCCCAGCCATCGGGTGAGGGTCCCACATGGCGTGCAGACCTCTCCTGCCACCCTCTGCTCCCCTCAGCAGTGTATTTCGTCAGTCTGTCTGTTCTGCTCCTTGCTCCCTGCTCTGGCTCTGGTGAATTCTCTCACCCTCCTGTGCGTCTGACTGTACCCAGTGCTATATATATATATATATATATATATATATATATATATATATATGTGTGTGTGTGTGTGTGTGTGTATATATATATATATATAAAAGTAGAAATTGGAAACATCTGATTTGTTAACTCCAAAAGGTAAGGCTGTAAAAGAAATGTAATGTCATCAGTGTATTCTACATGGTTTGTATGCAAAGAATTTACAGAGACATACAATTAATGCTGATGTAACGAAAAAATGAAAGTGACAATAGTGGGATTATGCTGGAGTGTGTGTGTGTGTCTGTGTGTGTGTACATGCACCTGTGTTTGTGTATTGGTGAGTGGAGGAGGCTAGTGCTCATTTTTCATAGTATAGAAACAATGGATAATCTCTAAAAGTGAAAAAGTCAAGAAAGAGTATTTAATCATGTTATTTATAAAAATGAAGTAAAATGTAACAAATGGCTGAAGAGAAAGAGAGGAGTTGCCTCTGGGAGCATGAATTAGAGTGGGGAGAGTTGGAACAAACCTAATACTACTACTTGACTTTTAAATCTATTCATTCATTGTGATCCCAATTTTGTTTTATATATGAATTATATATATAAAATAAATATCACATTGTTTACCTATATTCATGCATGTTAAAAAATATAGAAGAACATGTACAAAAGTTAACTATGTGGCCCTTGGAAGGGATATGTTAGGTTTGTCGATAAATTTTAGCTTTAGTTTTAGCTGTTATCTCTATTTCCCAAACTAACTGTGAGGAAAACATTAGTTTTTCATTACATTTTACTTTTTTTAAGATTTATTTTATTTATTTATGCATACAAGAACTGAGTGTAGGCCAGAGGTGTGGGGGGGGTAAGGGGATTCACCAGAGACAGAGTGGGGAGCAAAACAGGTGAATTGACTGAAATACACTGCTGAGGAGAGCAGCAGGTGAGACAGGAGAGGTCTGCTGCGTCATGTGGGTCAGCTCCTTGGCCGGGCATTGAACTCACACCGCAGTGGCTACAGATAGCTTCATAGTGCTGAGACTTTAACCCCTGTGCCACCAGGGAGGCCCGGTTTTTCATTACATTTTATTTTTGAGAGAGGGAAAGAAAAGACAGGTAAGGGCATCTTCCTGAGAAAGAAGCGGGAGATGTGGATTCAAACCCTATGTGCCACTACTTCACTGTGATCTTCAGCAAACTGATTCCTCCCTAGGCCTCTGTTGATCCAGCCATAAAAGCAGAGCGGATGTGAATTCCAAATATTATCCATGTATAAAGCTGCCATTATCTAGGAGTTACTATGTTGCTGATTCTTTCCTACATGCATTTATACCTGTGGTTCCTGGTGGGTGTTAAACTCTCCTGGAGGGCTTTGTAGGACATTGAATTTCAGTGGGCCTGGACTGAAGCCTGATAAATATGCATTTCCAGCAAGTCTTCAGGAGATGCTGATGATGTTGATCTGGCAGCACTCTGAGGAGCGCTGATACGTATTATCTTATTTAGTCTCACCAAAAATCCTGTATGAGATGACATTCTCAGTTGTTTGGATGGCGAAACTGAGGCTTAATGAGGTTCACTAGGCAGTGCCCAAATGACATAAACCCAGACTGCTTGAACCAGAGCCCTTGCTGTGACTGCTGAATGTGCTGACTTTTCCTGACGTTCCCTTCCATTCTCAGCTTTATATATTTCAAGCTTACAAATAACAAAACCCACACATCTAAGACCAAATCAAAGGCCTCCAGAAAATCCTGGGCATGGGTAGCTTCCCCTCCTGGGGGTGAGTGGGCGCTGCACCCAACCGCAGCTGTGAGAAGGGGAGTGATGGGCTCCAGGGGCGCCCTGCTCGAGCACTGCTGGCAACGGGATTACAGCCTCATTAAGGCTAACTTGAACTTTTCCTTCCCCTCTCCTCCCGTTTATTTGTCATTCTCTGGGTCTCTTAGTCATTTGGGTGGCAAAAAAAAAAAAAAAAAAAAAAAAAGTGGAAATGAGCTTTCTTCAATGTTGACTTTTCTTTCAAATTCATGACGATGTGGTATCCCCAGGAATGGTTATTTTCTTCCCTTTCTCCCTAGCGTGAATTCTCAAGTAAGTAGCAAATGATTTCAAATGCATGCTGACTACAGTGGACAGCTGCCAGGAGAGAAGTGAAAATAAACTGGTGACAGGAAGTGTCACAGTTCATAGAAAGGGCAGCGAGGATGTAGCGGAGCAAACCCTTGACACTGCCGGGTCCACATGCTGAAAGACTTACCCAGTGGACCAGGCAGCCACAAATCTCCTAGTAATTCATTAGGTAAGGGGAAATGCTCCCAGAAACAGTTCTCTCCTCTCCTAACACCCTTTGTCTTTTTATTTCCAAACTCTGGGTTCATTTCTATGTCAAGCAAGCCCGGGTGTCTCTAAACAATCCCTTCATTCGTGATGGAGCACACTGCAGCAAATGAATGCTTTGCCTCTAAGTGTTTTAACAGGCTAAGGAGGTTTCCAAGCTTTAGGATCACAAGATGGATATATGATCGGTGTGAACTAGAAAATAGCATCAAAAACAGCGTGAAGGATGGTGGAAACAGAAGTGAATCGTGTGGAACTTTGCCCAGTAAAGGGATTACAAGGCTTGAAGGAAAGTTACAGGGATAAAAAATTAAAAGTTAGTCACAAGATAAAGTAAGATGACATAATTGAGTCAAACATATCAGTCATATCAATCAATATAAATGGGCTCAATTTACCTATTTAAAAAAAAGATTTTCAATTTGGCTAACAAGGCAAAAGCCAACATTTTGCTTTATATGAGACATCCCTAAAATAAGAGATCCTAAAAGGTTTAACATAAAAGAATAGACAAAGATACTAAGGGAAATTAAAAGCAAAGGCAAATGCAAATTAAAACTTAAAAACAGAACTGCAATCTTGACATCTGGTAAGATGGTACTCAAACCAAAAAGCATTACAGGAGACAAAGGAGGAGACTAAAATGTTTAAGACAATAATTCACACTAAAGGTATATCAGTTGTTAGTATTTATGTACCTAATTAGCAGAAATGTAGAGAAATAGACACTAATAATAGGTGATTTTAATATACCTCTCTGGTCCAAGACAGATCATAAAGTGGACAATAGGTGGACAATAAAGATATTGGAGCGCTAAATACATAACCAATAAAGTATAAATCTGAACTCTCCAATAGTAGAGTACTTCTTCTTAAGTGACCATACCTTGGGTTATAAAGAAAGCCATAATAAATTCCAAAGAAAGGAACACTCATTGGCAATATATTAGTGACAGGAAGTGTCACAGTTCATCAATATATTACCAATGAGTCTTCTTTTGGAATTTATTATTTTTATTATTTATTATTCCGTGGAATTTATTATATATATAAAAGAATAATTATTTTTTTGCCATAAAACTGTATTTTATTTTTTTTTAAGATTTATTTATTTATTTATTTTCACATTTTATTTTTATATTCCCCATACAATCACAACTCCCTTATTTTGGCCCAAGCCCTTCTTTCCCCGCCCCCCACCCGCCATAGAGTGTCTCTGGTTCATAGTTGTTTGTCGATTTTGATATTTTCTTTCTTACAGTTATTCTTTTTCCTGGTCCCTTATTTAAGTTTTCTAGATTCCTGCTATGAGTGAGACCATCCGGTATTTTTCTTTTTTCTTTCTGGCTTATTTCACTGAGCATGATCCCTTCCAGCGCCATCCATGTTGCTGCAAATTGCATGTGTTTATCTTTTTTGAATGCTGAGTAATATTCCATGGTGTATATGTACCACATCTTCTTGATCCAGTCATCTATTTTTGGGCATTTGGGTTGTTTCCAAAGCTTAGCTATAAAAGAATAATTATTAACAAGTAAAAATAAAAGACCAGGCTTTCTGAATATAAAAAAAAATGTTAATAAATAACTGTCAGTCAGAAGAAGGACAATATGTGCTTATAGAATTTCTAAGTAAAAATAATACTGGAAACACAAAAAAATAACATTTATGGTATTTAGCTAACGCAGTGAAAGTTCAGCATTAAGTATGTCAATAAAAATGAAAATAAGGGGGCCTTCCTGGTGGCACAAGGGGCTAAATCTCAGCACTATGAAGCTATCAGTATTTCGATCCCCAGGCAGGTAGGTGACCCACATAGTACAGCAGATCTCTCATTTCTAGCCCACTGATCCCCTGAGCAGTGTATCTCAGTAGCTCTGCCTGTTCTGCTTCCCTCTCTGTCTCTGGTGAATCCTCTCACCCTCCCCCTCTCCCCAGTACCTCTGGCCCACACCCCAGTTCTTGTATGCATAAATAAATAAAATAAATCTTTTTTAAAAAATGAAAATAAATGAATCAAGCATCCCACTCAAAAGCTAGAAAATAACAAAGTAAGCCAAATGAATCTAGAAGACAGAAATCAATAAAGACAAAATCAGAAATTAGAAATGAATTAGAAAATAGAAAGAGTACAACTTATAAATAAACCCAGGATGAAACAATCAGCAAAATATACAAACTATATGTTAAGCTAATTAAGCAAATAAAGAGGAAGAAAATTAGAAAAAGTAGCAGTAGGTAGATGGGGAAAAGTATCAAAGCACAGAAAATCTAAAACAAAAATAATAGATTTTTTCCAACTCTGCAAAGACATTTGAAAATTGTCCTTCTAGAAAATTTGTTAAATTGTCTTTCTAGAAAATTTGTTAAAATTTGTTTCTAGAAAAATATGTGTTAAACTGATCCCACTGGAGACAAAGCCTTAACAGATGAATTGCCACAGAATTAACAGAGAAAGTAATTAAAGAGTTCTCCTACAAAGAAAGCACCAAGTCCAAATGGTTTCACAGGGGAATTTGAACAAACCTTTAAAGATTAGATAATCTCAGTGCTACTTCAGAGCAAAGAAAAAGAAGAAAAACTTTAGAAAATTTGAGCACTGATTAGAATAATAACTGCAATGGACCAAAACATAAAATATATTTATTTTCATAAGTTGGTAATATAGATACCAACTGGAAATGATATTAAAACAAAACAACAACAAAACTTGCTTATTATTACTTTTGGACAATATTAGACATCTTTATTTTGAAAGCTCATCGTTAAAGTGAAAGAATCAAGCACTTACCTTTTTTTCCTATGAAAGCAAGTCTCATCACTAAAGTTTCTCTTTAGGCAAACATTCCAGTTCAATGTGAAAAGCACTGGTAATTTTAGAAATGTTACTATTTTGTAACCTCTAACAAAATTCATGGATCTGGGGTATGTTTATCAAAGGCTGCTCACATCTCAAAAAGACAGATCAAGAGACTTTATGCGTCTTCTGATGGAAGTTGCACCATCCATAATGCCTCCTGGCACAAAATCAAACCTGAATCTGACCAAACTACTAGCACTATTCTTTTACAAAATACACAAGATGTAGAGGAACTTGTGACGAAATACCACAGGGGTGCCATCAGCAAAACCCAAATTGAGACTCCACAGGACAAATGACTTCACTTCCTAAATAAATAAATTGCAAGGGGGAAGAAAAGATGGTGGCAGGGATGGGGGAATCTCTAGATTAAAAGAAGTGGAAGAAACATTAACCAATCCAACATGTATATGCAACTTGGATCCTGATTCCAACAGAACTATATAAGATTTAAGTGACAACTGGGGGAGATTTGGACACTAGCTAGTAATAAGATGATAATAATGTTTTGTTAGTTTTTTAAGGTGATATTGGTATTAGAATTTTAAAAAGGACAAGAAGAGAGATTCATGTTTCCAGAGAGATATTCTGAAATATTTAAAAATAAAATTATGAAATTATATTTGGAGTTTGCCCTAGAAGATTTAAGATGGATAGAAAGATACAGATGGGGCTTGAAATAAGATTAACCAGAAATTGGTATTTAAGGAATCTGGGTGATGAGTCATGGCCAGTCACTAGACTCTCTTTTTTACATATATATATTCAATATATTTGAAATTTTCCAGAATAGAAAGGTTCACTATTGTTGTTCTAATTGGTCACCATTCTCAGTGATTGCTATTTTCCTTTTCTGTCTTTTCCAAATTTTCTACAATGATAGTGATTTACTTTAAATAATGGGAAGAATCCTTTTTTTGGCAGGGGATAAAACAAAAGATTTAGTCACTGTCTAATTTCTTAGTAGTTCATTATGACACCTAACATTTACTAAGTGATTATTATGTGGCAGGCCTACTCAAGTGTGTATGTGGGTTACCTTATTTATTCGTAGGTTTATTCTTATTTTCCTTGTAGATATAAGGAAATGGAAGTCCAGAGACTTTAAGTAACAAACTCAAGATAATATAACTGTTAAGAGATAGAACCAGATTTGAACTCAGGCTGTCTGGCTTCAAATCTTGCTTTCCAAACCTTGATGGAATCCTTGCCTCTTGACTTCAATATCTGCTAGGTAGAATGTTGGCACCTGTCCCCCTCCTTTCTTCCATGGAACCTGCCCACGTGTATGCTTCAAGCGTTACATTGTCACTGAGAGTCTGACTCTTGTTGATGGTAGTGTTGGCTGGGTGACCTTGGGGCACCAGTCCCTACATTTTCTGGGCTTCAATTGTATCACCTGTAAAATGAGATAATGATCTGTTTTGGAGATGGGGAACCAAGCAGGAGGGAGCTGGACTATTTGATGTTGACTCTTGCTTCTTACCAGCTGTGTAGTCTTGGAAAAGTTGCATCATCTGAGTTGAGTTTCCATTTGCGAAAAAATGTCATTACTCCCTTTTGGGGAGTAATGTGATCAAGAAGAAGAGAGACCAAGATGAAAAGTGTGGGACACAGTGCTTGGCGTAAAAGTAATGATAATTGATGACTGCCATTATCGGCCCCCTAAAAGCCCTGAGTTGGGAAGTCACTTGCATGGCCGTACACTTACAGCAGATAAACAGGGACCCAGAACCTATGGCTGAGAAGGCGCCTAATAATTGTGTGAACTGCCATCTATTAAATCCCTGCTGTTCTTTAGATTCTTTAGAACTATTCCCACCTTTGGGCCTGGCTCGCCTAGCAGGGAAGATATTAACAACATCCTCATGGGTAGAGCCATACTGAGTAGGTTTGGTAGAAGGCCCACTCCTCTGGCTGCAGCTCTGAGGGGGTTGGGATGCCAGGACTCTGGGATAGGGTTTAGCTCCTCCCTCCAAATGATACTTTCCCCATCAGGCTGCATCACCACCAGTTGCATGACTTCTGTCAGGGGCATGTAGTGAGCCTGCAGGACTGGAAGGGGAGTTAGTAGTCATGAGAATCTGGGGTGTAATGCATCAGAGTCAGACACACCATGGAAACCAAGAGGACATCAACACCCAGCCAGAAGAGGGGTCCTGGTCTGTCCACATAGCTGCTGGGGCCATCTCTTGTCTCCTTCTCTCTGGTACATTACTGGAAATTATGGAATGAGAGAATAGACAGAGGCTTCCCCCTCAGGTATTAGTTTGCGGGGGCTGCTATCACAAAGACCACAAACACAATGATTTAAACAGCAATTTGTCTGACATTGTGGAGGCTACAAGTCTGAAGTCAAGGTGTCCACAGGATCCTCCTGCTCCCTGTAAAGACACCAAGGAAAGACCCGTCCCAAGTCTTTCTCCCTCCTGGCCGCTCGTGGTTCCTTGTCTTGTGGCAGGTAATTCCAATCTGCACGTGGCATCTTCCCAGGTGAGGGCTTGTCTCCAAACGGCTCTTTATAAGGACAACAGCCACACTGGATTAGGGATCTACCCTAGTCCACTATGACCTTATCTTAATTACTTACATCTACAGTGATCCTATATCTAAATAAGATCACAAAAAAAAAAAAAAATAAGATCACATACTGGGTTTAGGATTTCAACAGATAAATTTGGGGTGGGGGAAGAAACTCAGCCCAGAAAAGACTCCATGTTTGGAAAGTGATTTTGGTGTCCCAAGCAGGAGCATGTGAATCATGTGCACTGCTCGTGGATGTCTATCAGTGACTGCTGCTCCTCTGAGCTTTTCTTCACAGCTTCAGGAAGCATGAAAGGGTCCTCTTGGGGGGTGCCTTCCATGCTTCCCTTCACTAAGGGTATTTCTGAAATCCAGAGACTGTCCTAAATCCATGGTAGAGGCCAGAACATGCAGGGCATGTGTCCCTGTGACCTTACTTCATTTGCTGTCACTTGTGTCTGGTCTGTACCACCTCCCTACCCCCATCATCCTACATCTGACCTGTGCTAATAAACCCACCTCCCAGATGTGACACGTGGTGTCTGCGCTGCAACCTGGCTGGCTGCTGGGAGGGCATTCCTCTGAGTAAGGACAGGAAGCTCAGATGCCTGCGCGTGTCTTTGTGTCTGAGCTGGAGACGTGGCCTCTGACTGTGGAAACATTGGCAGCAGCTCAGTGGAAAGGAGCTGGAGACTGTCTCCGTGGCAAAATGTGTCAACCTTTTCTCTGGCTTCTTGGCATGAAAGAGTGAGGTGGGGAGCAGGTGTTGATGGGATGGCATTGGCAAGGCACCTTCCCCCTCCCCATCTCATAGTCAACTAGTAGTTTGTCCAGTGGAGGGGGAGAGGATAGCTGGTTAGAGGGCGTGAACAGAAGAGAGGACAGACCAGGACCCCACCCCCTTCCACAGCCCTGTGCTCCAGTTCCCACTGTCCAGCTGTCCATATGGTGGCTGTTAGCCACATGCGGCCATGGAGCACACAAAATGTGTCAGGGCCATTGAAGATGGAAACCCTACATTTTATTTAATTTTCATTTAAAAGCAGACAGCTCAGTTAGGAAAAATTTTAAAAATGTATTTGGAACAACTTAGGTATGTGGATCATACCTTTTACTTTTACAACTGTAAATTTTTTATGAAATCTAAAAGCAGATTAATATTTCCATGAACATTCAGCATCCAAATGAACATATGGTGCAAATGTATAATAGATAGCAGATTTAGCAAATTTAGTGTGTGAGAAGAACATAAAATAAGGCATTATAATTTTCAAGCATTGATTACTTGATAAGATGCTAATATTTGAGATACATTAAGTGGAATAAAATATTTTTTCTTGTGATGAGAACTTTTTAAAAAATATATATTTTTTATATGATTGTTCATTTTTGAACAATGTTTGATTTCTCCTCTCAGGTGTAGTCCCTATAAAATTCCCACCACCAATTCGCCCTTGAACCATCACCATCCTCCCTTGTGCTCTTCCCTCCCCTGTTTTGATCCTTCTCCCTCCCTTCCCTGAAGAATGTCTCTGACTTATAGTTGCCTACTAGTTTTATTTATTTATGTATTTATTTAATTATTTTTTCTCAGTTCCTCATTTGGTTCCCCTATATTCCTCCTATAGTGAAACCATCTGATATCTTTCTTTTTTCCTTTTGACTTATTTTACTGAGCATAGTACCTTCCAGCTCCATCTACATTGCTGCAAATGGTATAAGTTTATCTTTTTTTTTTTTTTAGCGGCATTTTTTTTTTTATTTATTTGTTTGTTTGTTTTGTTTATACAAGCACTGGGTACAGTCAGAAGCGCAGGAGGGTGAGAGAATTCACCAGAGCCAGAGCGGGGAGCAGAGCAGGCAGAAGGACCGAAGTACACTGCTGAGGAGAGCAGCGGGCGGCAGGAGAGGTCTGCGCGCCATGTGGGACCCTCCTCCGGTGGCCGGGGAGCAGCGGTGGCCGGGGAGCAGCAGGGGATCGAACCGGCGTCACAGAAGGTGCGCACAGCTTCGCAGCCCAGCGCTCAACCGCTGCGCCACCGGGGAGGCCCAAGTTTATCTTTTTTAATTGCTGAATAGTATACCATTGTGTGTGGATACCACATCTTCTTGATCCAGTCATCTATTTTTGGGCATTTGGGTTGTTTCCACATCTTAACTGCAGTAAATATAGGGATGCAAATATCCTTTTGATTAATGTTTTTGTGTCCTTTGGGGAGATTCCTAGGAATGGAATTACTGGAAGCTCCGTTTTTTAGTAGTTTGAGGAACCTCCACTCACCTTTCCATAGGGGTTGGACCAGTTTGCACTCCCACCAGCAGGGTAGGAGTGTTCTTTTTTTCTCTACATCCTCACCAACATTTGTTTTTTCCTGTTTTTTTAATATGTGCCATTGTTGCTGGTGTAAGGTGGTATCTCATTGTGGTTTTGATTTGCATTTCCCTGATTATAAACAATGTTGAACATTTTTTCATACACCTGTTGGCCATTTGCTTTTCCTCTTTGGAGAAGTATCTTTTCAGCTCTTCTGCCCCTTTTTTGACTGAATTATTTACTTTGTTTTTGTTGAGTCTCATCAGCTCTTTGTAGATCTTTTTGATCAGTCCCTTAGCAATGATGTTGAACATTTAAATAAAATATATTTTAAAAGCTATTTTTATCTATGCATTTTGATTTTTTTTTTTAACAAGATAGCTAGGAAGTTTAAGATTATCTATGCAGCTTGTGTATTTCCACTGGACAGCGCTGCTCTAGATTTGTAGAAACTTAAATTCATAGAAACTTAGACATTAGATCTGGGAGGGGCCTTAGGCATTGACATTATCTAAAGAGGAGGAATCTGACACCCAGGAGTTCAAGTGGCCTTTCCATTTAGAACCCAGTCCTCTTTCTCCTGGCCGTGGTTGCATGGAATCTGGAATATTACCAATAAGGCAAGTTGTATAAAATAAAGTAATGGGTTGGCAAGCTTAAGATGATAATAACAAGATAACAATATCAATAAAGTGTTTCAAATGTGAATTGGTATTTGTTATTTTTGTCGTCCTCTGGGGAGCATGATTAGAACCAGGTACTATCCCTTGAGAATATTCAGAGGGGCAGATGTTTCATTTATTTTTCATTTTTTTTCCCTAGACAGCTTGCCTCATTTGGAATCTGGACACTTAAGGTTCCTTCCAAGCTGCCTCCTCTTACAGAAACATTCTGCCTCCCATGGGACAGTGGAGGATGCTGGCTGGAAGGCTTCTACAAGGCTATCAATGGCCAACCAGACAATAAAGAGAAAGGCAGGGAAAATAGATCTGGATTTACAAAGACACTCTAGACTGTTCTAGATTAGATTGATAACCAAATGTAACATGGGATCCTTGAGTGGCTTCTGGATTTAAAAAATGTCGGCTTAAAGAACATTAAGAAATTTAACTATTGCGTGTATATATTATTCTGCTTGAATTGCCATGATAAAATGGCAGACAGGGTGGCACAGACAGGGTGGCTAAAACAAATTGATTTTCTCATAGTTCTAAAGGCTACAACGCCAGGTTTAGCTTCTTCTGAGGCTTCTCTGCTTCACTTATAGATGGCCACCTTTGCTGTGTCTTCACATACTCTTCCTGTGTGCTCACATCTGTGTCCTAATCTCTTCTTATAAGAACACAAGTCATCGTGGATTAAGGCCTCCATTGACCTCCTTGCACTTGAATTACCTCTTTTAAAGCCTGGCCCTATCTCCACATACATTCTGAGATAGTGGGGATTTCAACATATGAATTTTAGAGGGACACAATTCAGCACAGAACACTGAATATGGATCCTATTAATCTTAACCTTATTGGGTGTGGCCTGACAATGTGATTGTATAAAGTATCCTGAATATTTGAGTGAAGGTCATGATATCTTTCTCTCAAATGGTGCAAAAACAACCACCAAAAATATGGGGGGGGGGCGGTGTGGGGAGAGGAAGAGAGACAGACAAAGGGACAGAATACCAAACAATTGGTGATTCTAGATAAAAGGTAGCAGTTAGCCCTTGTAGCATTCCTAGAACTTTTCTGCAGGTTTGACATTTTTGAAACAAAATCTTGGACCAAGGAAACTTACCTCATTCTCAAGGCCAGAGATCCCTCCCCAAATATGCCAGCTCATTTTTAATTTTGTATTTGTGTTTTGTTTGACTTCTCTCTGAGTTCCACAGGACAGGCATCAGCCTACTTGGCTCATGGGCCTGGCCCTCAATATAATATTGATAAATTAATTTAGCTGAATGAATGAATGAACAAATGAACCAACAAACCGACATAGATGGGATTAATCAAGAACAGACCAGAAAATGGGGAAGGGGGAAGGAATCTAGATTGGAGACTGCTGCTTAAAATCAACAAGCAACTATAAACCAGAGACACACAAGGGGGGGAGGAGGGAGTAGGATCAAAACAAGGGGGGTGGGAATTGTGTGGGGACTATAACCAAGATGAAAATGCATACATTGCACAAAAATGAAAAATGATGTTAAAACATATAAAATTAAATAATAATAATAAATCAACTACAATGATACATCATAATAATAAAAAAAAGCTAATGAAGGCACACCCATTCTTGAGCTGGAGCCTTTTCTCTCTTTCCTCTTTTATTCACTTTCTTTTCCTTCCATCGGTTGCTATTGATTCCTGCATTCTCCTCCCTCTTGGGGCCTGTCTAGGAGATCCCAGGGGATCCCTGGAAATTCCCTGGAAGGAGAGCACGAGGCGGGTGTGCCGCCAAGGCTTGGGGTGCTGAGTGCTACGGCGGGGCTGCTGCGCCCTGGTAGGGCGCATGGGGCGCTGGACGGAGCGTGGTTGGGCTGGCGCCACAGGATGTCTCACCACCTGTCTTAAGCTTTAATTTTCTGGGGAGGAAATATTTTCTTCAAAGGCCTCCTAATTCTTTTTTTTTTTTTTTTTTTTTTGCTGTTAAATATGTTTATTTTGCATCGGGTTTCTTCTTTGCCTTCCAGGTAATAAAATAATTAAAAATTACCTAAGTCACATAGAGTGTGGGTACTCTCTATGTAAAAGATAGAGCAATGCGAAATGAATTAAATGTGAGAATGGATGAAGGGAGAGAGGAGTTAATCTTTTTTTTTTTTTTCTTTTATTTTTTTTTTTATAAATTTTATTGTTATATTCCCCATACAATTGCAGCCCCCCATTCTGACCCCAATCCCTCCCCTCCCGCCCCCGCCCCCCTAAAAGTGTCTCTGGTTCATAGTTTTTTGTTGATTTTGATTTTCACTTTCTCCTAATTCTTTTCCCGCAAAAGACAAAATTCTCCTCCCCAAGCGCAGACAAACTTCTCTCGCCCAAACCCTAACGCTTTTGACAGGCGGTGGCTCAAGGGCACCTCAGGACTCCAGGGCGCGGCTGAGCGGCCCCCAGTGGGACAAACACCCAGATCTCCCTGACCTTGGACAACAGGTGGCCCCCGTCCTGGGCATCAGTTTCCCCATTCCTGAAATGAGGCAACTGACTTGCACTGACTCAAACTGGAGCCGATGGTATTGGAGGGACTGCCACCCTCTGAAAGGAGTTGAGAGAGAGAGAGAGAGAGAGAGAGTGTGTGTGTGTGTGTGTGTGTGTGTGTGTGTGTGTGTAGAGGGGGTACATTTGGTTTAGAGCATCCGTAGCTCCATGAGATTTTCAAAGAAGTCTTTAACCAACCACTGCCACTGCTCTTTCCCCAGCACTGTCAGGCATTTCTGAGTGGGGATGCCTCTGTAGTTCCCATTTTTTTTTTTGTCTTTTTAAATTTTTTTTTTATTTTGGGCCTCCCCGGTGGCGCAGCGGTTGAGCGCTGGGTTGCGAAGCTGCCTGCAGCCTCTGCGGCGCCGGTTCAATCCGCGGCTGCTCCCCGGCCACCGGAGGAGGGTCCCACATGGCGCGCAGACCTCTCCTGCCGCCCGCTGCTCCCCTCAGCAGTGTACTTCGGTCCTTCTGCCTGCTCTGCTCCCTGCTCTGGCTCTGGTGAATTCTCTCACCCTCCCGCGCTTCTGGACTGTACCCTGGTTCTTGTATAAATAAATAAATAAATCTTAAAAAAATAAAGGCACCTTCTCAGAGAGGCTATCCTTAACTACCCCATCTAATAAACACCCCACACCCTGCCCTCCATTTTTCATCTCAACAATATGTCTTATGTATTTAATGCTCTTTGGTTTCATGTGTATCTCCCCCACTAGATTCTAACTCACATGAGAGCAAAACTTTTGTGAGTCTGGTTCATGACTTAAATCTTTTTTTTTTTATAGAGCCATGTTTATTTATTTATATATTTGTTTGTTTGTTTTTGTTTATACATGCACTGGGTACAGTCAGAAGCGCGGGAGGGCGAGAGAATTCACCAGGGCCAGAGCGGGGAGTAGAGCAGGTAGATGGACCGAAGTACACTGCTGAGGGGAGCAGCGGGCGGCAGGAGAGGTCTGTGCGCCATGTGGGACCCGCCTCTGGTGGCCGGGGAGCAGCCGGGGATCGAACCGGCGCTGCAGAGGCTGCGGGCAGCTTCACAACCCAGTGCTCAACCGCTGCGCCACCGGGGAGGCCCATTCATGACTTAATTCTTATGATCAGCAGGGACAGTGGAGGTGCTCCAGAAATGTTCCTGATAGGATGAAACAACACATAGATACTTGTTCCTGGTACCAGGGAACAGTTTTTTTTAATTTAAATTTTATTTTTATATTCCCCATACAATTACAACCCCCTTATTTTGACCCCAGTCCCTCCTTTCCTCACCCCCCATAGAGTGTCTCTGGTTCATAGTTGTTTGTTGATTTTGATATTTTCTTTCTTACAGTTATTCTTTTTCCTGGTCCCTTATTTAAGTTTTCTAGATTCCTGCTATGAGTGAGACCATCCGGTAGTTTTCTTTTTCTTTCTGGCTTATTTCACTGAGCATGATCCCTTCCAGCGCCATCCATGTTGCTGCAAATTGCAGTATTTATCTTTTTTGAATGCTGAGTAATATTCCATGGTGTATATGTACCACATCTTCTTGATCCAGTCATCTATTTTTGGGCATTTGGGTTGTTTCCAAAGCTTAGCTATTGTAAACAGTGCTGCTATAAACATAGGGGTACAGGTGCTCTTTGGAATTGATGTTTCTGTGTCCTTTGGGTAAATACCTAGGAGTGGAATTGCTGGATCATATGGAAGTTCTATGTTTACTAGGTCAAGAAATCTCCACACAGCTCTCCATAGTGGTTGGACCAGTTTGCATTCCCACCAACAGTGCAGGAGAGTTCCTTTTTCTCCACACCCTCGCCAACATTTGTTGTTGCTAGTTTTTTTAATATGTGCCATTCTCACTGGTGTGAGATGGTATCTCATGGTAGTTTTGATTTGCGTTTCCCTGATTGCAAGTGATGTTGAACATTTTTTCATATGCCTGTTGGCCATTTGCATTTCCTCTTCAGAGAAGTTTCTTTTTAGCTCTTATGCCCATTTTTTGACTGGATAATTTTCTTTGTTGTTGTTAAGTCTTATCAGCTCTTTGTAGATTTTTGTGATCTGTCCTTTGTCATTAGTGTTGTGTGCAAAAATGTTCTCCCAGTCGGTGGGGTTTCTCTTTGTTTTGGTTATTGTCTCTTTTGCTGTGCAGAAGCTCTTTAATTTGATGTAGTCCCAGCTGTTGATCTTTGCCTCCACTATTACTGCTTTGGGTGATGTGTCTGTAAAGATGTCTTTGAGGTGCAAATCCCATAGTGTTTCGCCTATATTTCCTTCTATGTATTTTATGGTTTCAGGTCTTATGTCTAGTTCTTTAATCCATTTTGAGTTGGTTTTTGTGCATGGTGTTAGGTAGTAGTCAAGCTTCATTCTTTTGCATGTAGCGACCCAGTTTTCCCAGCACCATTTATTGAACAAACTTTCTTTGCTCCAATGCATATTCTTTGCTCCTTTGTCAAAGATTAGTTGACCATAAATCTGTGGGTTTATTTCTGGATTTTCTATTTGATTCCATTGGTCTGTATGTCTGTTCTGGTTCCAATACCATGCAGTTTTGATGATTATGGCTTTGTAGTATAGTTTGAAGTCTGGGAGTATGATGCCTCCATTCAGGGAACAGTTTTAAATCTGAGCCCCAGTTTCAGAGCTGAGCGAACTGAACCCCAGGCTGAAGGCTGCAATGTGCAGAAGGCATCCTGTGAGTTCACCCCACACTGTCACACTACACTGTTGGTGGCAGAGTCAGGACTAGCTCCCTGCCCACTGACTTTCAACCCAGACTGTCCTACCATAAGGTTTCAGACTCACTAGGATTCCTGATACTTTCAGGGTGCCACCACTATGGGTGACTTTTGAATATCCCCATGGGCATATGATCTGATGTCACATTTCAAGTCACTGACTTCCCTCTGAACCAAAACTTTTAGAGAAAAGAGGAGAACAGGAGTAGTGGACATGTACCCCTGACTTCCTGCCAAATGCCACCATGAGTTCAGGCCCCCTCTACCTACTCTAACAAATTTGAGAAGATCCTAAAGTCACTAAAAGCTTTTCAATAAACTTTTTATCAAAACAATAGTTGAACACAGTTTTAAAGTCAAATAATGCTACCAGCTTGTAACTTAAAAAAAAAAACAAAACAAAAAAAACTCAACATCGTTAATCTTGTTTAATGCTGAGCCAAGTGGTGTCCTATTTTGAAATTTATTTTCTTGTACAACATTTTTAGTTTCCTGGGACTAATTACCGCCCATATTTTTCTTTGTTTAGATTTCTTTGAACCTTTGGCTAAGTCCTCCCATATCCTCTTAATACCCCGAAAGTGTTTCTCGGTACAATTTTTCCTATTATTAAACTAGTCAGCTAGTCTCTCCATTTCATATTTTCCCAGATGGGACTTTTGAACCTTCCTTCCTCTCACTCATCTCTAGAACCCATGGCCTCCAGGCCTCCTGGCTACAGTTAAGGAGACCAGGAAGACTTAGAAGACAGTGGCAGCCACCTCTCCCCTCTGCCTGAGCCTTTGACTCTACACCTGTGTTGCTCCACCTTCCCTTACCTGTCTGCTGAAGAGAATGATGCATCAGGGTCACTGTTCATTAAAAAGCAGACGTAAGGCTGAGGGAGGAGGCGTAATATTATACATTATGTGGGCCTTAGTTGTGCTTTGATTTGAAATTGTAATTGGATAAAATGTCTTCGGCAGAATCTCATGTGAAATTTGGGTCTGATTGCTGTGGAGATATATGGTGCCCCCAAATGTACTCAGGCTCTCACTTCTATGGTAATTCAAAAATAATTAATAATTAAATAAATAATCAGGAGGAAACAGACTCCTTTAAGAATCCACCTAATCTTACCATTCCATTCAATTCAGAACCATCCTGATAAGTGGTCAGTGTCAGAATCCGATTGAAGCTGTTGGCCTTCATTATCAATTCTACTTGAAAAAAACTGCTTAACTTCACCATTATTGCTCTAACCGCTACTGCCTCAGGATCTGTGGTTGAAGCTCATGTTTCTTTTGGAAGGATCACACTTTAAACTACATTCAGGTTTTTATCTAGAGTCACTATGCATCAACTGCTTTCCAGAGAACAGGTGGGTGGAGGGGTAGTGAAGAGAGTGCTTGCACAGAGCCAGGCCACCCATCCTGCAGGTTGATGATGAGCTTTCCATGAATGGGCTTGTCATAGGGAGCACTGCAAGGAAGGTGGGGGAGGGCATATCTATAGGATGTAAGACCCCTACCTCCTCTTTATCACCCTTCACCTGATTTCTCATTCTCAAGTCAGACATGGAGTTTTATGGATTCCTTTTAGTTTCGTGACAGCATAAAGTAGATGTTAGGAAGGATGGATTCAGCCCTCCCCCTTCCTTGTTCATGGCATGGGCCATGAAATTGAAGAACTCTAGTTTGAACTGACTCACAACTAGAAAACTAGGAATGGAGTCTTACAAGGACACCAGCACCACCCTGTGGCACCCTAATAACACAGGCATCTGCCCAAGTGCCCACAGCTGCAGCTCAGTTCTCTGGGCAGAGCTGGACCAGCGACTGAGAGATGTCTTGTCCACAGTTGTGGAGCACCGAGCTTGTTGCATTCTCCTGACTAAGCAGCTAGCCCAGACAGGATGGCCACAACTCCAAACTCACTCCCTCTGTCAAGAGGAGACTTCAAAGAAGGTTTATCCAAGATGGGTGAAGTTAGACTTTGCAGACACTTTGCAGCAACCTCCTTTATGTATATGCCATTCAGTCCATTTTAAGGTTTCCCCCCACCTCTGCTTGTTTTCCCTTCCCCTCTTGTTTAGTCCATTCTTTGTATCCCTTTGTTTTACTGTCTTTTCTCTAGGCACAGCTTTCCCTTCCCAAGTCGAGGCATCATTAAAAAAAATGAGACACAGCTCAGTGCTGAAAGGTCTGATCTGAGGTGACTTGGAATTAGTTTGGCAGATAGGTGTGTGTTTCCTGTTAGCTTCAGGTCGTGTAGAGGAGGAAGGGGCCTAGTCCATTTTCGTAGTAGGGTGTGGGCCTCGGCAACTGAAAGCATGAATTTGCCCTGAATTACTGATACGGAATTTTGCCCTCCAACTTCTGTTTGTTATAATTTGAGCTTGTTCTCAATATTTATTAGAAACTTAGTTAAAACTAATTATAGATCAAGGTAATAATATAACCATGTAGAGGGGAAACAAAACCAAACTAGCAGTGGACCTTGTGAACACAGTATCTCACTGCACACCCTTCGTGGGATGTCAGCCAAGGATGACCAAACTACAGAGTTCTCCTCCCCTTTTACTTAGGCAGTTGTGGTCAACAGAGATTGTGGTAAAGGAATTCTTAAACTATTTTGAGCATATTGTAAATGAGTAAACAGATTGGTATTTGGAGGAAGTAGGATTTTACTGTGGAAGAAGGAAGATAGGAATAAGAAATAGGAGAGTGAGAGGAAGAACTCTTTGTGTGAGAGTGAAGGGGAAATATTAGTGCAAACATACACTGAAGATAGATATGTGCTTCCTTGTGCTGGTCACTCCAAAGTTCTAGAAGCAATGACACTCTCGTGGGAAGGAATCTTAAACAAAATTGGAGCTCCTTGGAGAAATGGGTAGGGTATGGAAAGCATAAGGTAGGACTGAAATGCCATGTCATGTCAGAAGTACTTAAAGCAAGGAAGTGTTTCAAACCTGAGGACATGTCAAAAAGATACGGGAGTTAGCCTGAAGGAGGTCAAACTGGGTAAATTTTGGTCATTGGGACTATCAAGAGGAAGGATGAGAACATAAATAATAACACATGAGATTAAAAAAGGTTAATGATTGCACTGAAAAGCTACTACTGCTAATATTAGCAAAGTCTGGGGAAAGTTGGGAAAGCCCTTATAGAATAACACCTCCTAGTAAATGTAAATGTAAAAGAGATGACAAAATTAAAATAGCATTATTTTAATACCACTATTTTATAACTGAAGCTCACTAGTTGATGCTCAACCACTGGATAAAGCATAGGATATTCCCACAGTCTCAAAATATCACCCTATAGATGTCCATTCATTGCAAGAAAAAAAATGATTTTGTGCCAAATAACCAAACTTAGCATCACCTGATATGAGACAAACTGACTGCAGGTGCCTTCTGATATGAGACCCTGAAAAAGACACAAGGTTGTCTTATAAACGTTTCTGCCCAAAAATTTAACTTGAAGCTAATCATGAAGAAGCAATCAGACACATCCAAATTTGAGGAGCATTTGACAAAATAACTTGGCCCATATGCTTGAAAAATATCACTATTGTGGAAGACAGAGAAAATAAATTTGTCTTTATGACAGCTAAAGACATGCCTAGATTGCATTGCTGGTATTTTTAAAAAAACAAGGCATTTTGGGGAAAATTTTAGAAATTTGAATATGAATCCTATATTAGCTAATAGTGGTATATTAACATTAAACTCTCAGCGTGTGATGGTGACATTGTGTTTATGTAGCACAATGTCCCTGTTCTTTGGGAATAAAGGCAGAAGTACTTAGCTATGAAGCATTAGGTCTGCAGATTACTCCCAAATGATTTGGGAAGGGTTAGAAGTATTTATATAAAAGGACTAGAGGAAGAAAGAAAACAACCCAGGTGTCCTGATGACATGCTCTATTAAACTTTAATTTTCTAGGTAAAGAGTATATAAAGAGAAGATGCATTATTTTCCTCACCATTTCTGCAGACTTAAGAATTTTCAAAATAAAAAGTTGGGGAAAGGAAAGCTTATGGAGAGGACCAAAACCCAAAATCTTGTTCAACACAATCCACTTGATCTAGTTGAGACAATATCCAAGGCCCAGTAAACTTTGACAGTCACGTTTGCTGGGGGAAAAAAGGGAAAGGATTCATACCTTCTAGGGGATCAGTTTCCATGAAATTTCAGGTGACTCTTCTAAAATGAGTTTCTATAACTCCAATCTCCATTACACAGAGTAGTACAAGTCCCACAGGAATATTCCAGAATCCTGAGGTAAGGTGCATGGCAGTGTGTCCTAGACCCGGTCTCTCATCATCATTACCAGAAACCTTGTTAAATCAGATTGCTGGAACTGACCCCTCAAGTTTCTTACTTAGTCAGTCTGAAGGGGGCCCCAGAATCTATATTTTTTTAGGGAAATGTTCAGGGACATTGACTTTGGACTTAGAGAAATCTCAGGTTAGGTGACCTTTAAGGACCTTTCCCCCTCCAGGTGCATCTCTACTTAAACACTGAGAATAAAAATAAAGACACATGTAGCAAACAGAGAGAAACCTTCACCAGATCAATCTAGCCATAGGATGGTAAATCTCTCCTGTCTGAGTCCCAGTCTGCAGTGTAAGTAATACTACATTGGAGTGGATTAAATAATTGAGCTGCAGCTTGGGTCTTGAAGTTGGAAAGGTGTTTTCAGATGTCGCAGACGCCGAGTGTTTGGATGAGGAATGTGGTCTGGGTGCCTTCCAGGCAGAGCCTGCCTGTGCCAGGCTGGCAGGGTCTCAGCAGGCCCAGCCCCTGTCTGCCCTGGCTTCTGAGAGCTTCGTCTCTGCCATGTGGGAAGGAAGCTGTCTAGGTCTAGAAATAACACCAAAGTACTGAATATATCTATAAAAACTACAAGTCTGGAAGCACTGACGATTAGGGCTCAAGAAAAATTAGAGATTGTCTAGTTCTTCTTGCTGAGCATTTGAGAGGTGAGGGGCTGAGAAGGAGGCTTTGTCACATGACTAGGAAGTGTCAGAGATGAGTCTCTCTGAATAACTCAGAGTAGGGGGAGATACACTGTACCCATAGTCTTTACAGGTAATCTCTGTTTACTCCAAACACTCCTGCCTGCCATGTTTTGTCCTATGTGTAGATAGGAAAAGTCAAGCATTGTGGAAACTGCTGAGAAAGTTCACTCAAAAAATTGAGGCCAAGTTCTCAATGACAAAAATATACCTCATAAGTTGTGGAGTCCCCCGCCTTTTTAATTTTGCTCACAAATCTTTCCCCCCTGAATTAATGCTTTCAGTACTGCTTGTCCTTAAAAGTCAACAATGTTCAGGATTTTATGAAAATGGGGATGATTCCTTTTGCAATCATTCTGAGTGACCCAATTTTGGTAAACTAAAAATTAAGAAACAGAATTAACTGGAAAATCTTTAAAATTTATTAGCTGTAACTCCACTTAAAAATGGAAATTTAAAATTATTAATCAAGGGCCTCCCTGATGGCACAGGGGGTTAAGACGCAACCTATGAAGCTGTCCGCAGCCACTGCAGCACAAGTTTGATTCCCGGTCAGGGAGTTACCCATTTGGCGCAGGAGACCTCTCCTGACTCGCCCGCTGCTCCCCTCAGCAGTGTATTTCAGTCATTCCGCCTGTTCTGTTCCCCACTCTGTCTCTGGTGAATCCTCTAACCCCCCAACACCTCTGGCCTGTACCCCAGTTCTTGTATGCATAAATAAATAAGTCTTTAAAAAAATAAAAAATAAAATTATTAATCAAATGTTTATGTGATAGGTGATGGGGGATAAAGTAGTGAGCAAACAATCTAAAAGCCTTTTCCTGCTTGGAAATTATAGTGGATAAAGCATTAAAGATAAATCCAAGTGGCAATTTATAGTTATTTTCTAAATAAATGTAACTTTAAGTGTTAACTTGCAAACACAATAATGTTATGTAAAAGCAAAACCACATATAGTGCACTTTCTTATTTTTAAGACTACAGAATTTTAAGATACTAAATAAAACTATATATTTACATGTCTGTGTTCCTTTTAAAAAAACTAAAACAACAAAATTGACCTGTCTGAATTTTAAGTTTCCTAGAAACTTCACTTCTCTTAATGTGACTTTCAGGATTTAAAAGGATTAGCAGTGTTTGCTTTGGGCAAAATTCTGATGGGCAGTAGACTCCTGTCCTCAGAGTTTGGAGGATTCCACTCAAAATCCTTTCTGTTTTTTTTTTTTTTTTTAATAAAAGATTATTTATGCATTCAAGAACTGGGGTACAGGCCAGCAGAGTAGGGAATGAGAGGATTCACCAGAGACAGATTGGGGAGCAGAACAGGCAGACTGAAATACACTGCTGAGGGGAGCAGCGTGTGAGTCAGGAGAGGTCTGCTGTGCCATGTGGGTTGCTCCCTAGTGGCTCGGGGGTTGAACTTGTGCTGCAGAGGCTGCAGATAGCTTCATAGTGCTGTGCTTAACCCCTTGCGCCACCAGGGAGGCCCCCTTTCTGTTTCTGAATAGAGACCTACTTGTGTGAGTTGAGAGAAGTTGAAAGGAAAACAACAAAATCTGTGAACCAGAGCTCAACATAACAAGATCTCATTGGGACAAGGATGAGAAACCCCAGAGCCACTAGGAACAGTGCCTCAAGGCTGGCTCGCTCAATTGATGTCTGTCTGTCTGTCTGTCTGTTTGTGTTTCTCCCTCTTTCCCTCTCACACACATCTTTACCCCCAAAGCCTTCGCAGCTTTACTTAGCACAATTACTCTTCTCTTTCCCTTCTTGGCTTTCTCTGTGTGGTTTCAGTTTCTTCTTTTCCAAAAATCTCACCTTGCGCATGGGCCATGATGGCAGCCTATTGATGGTAGTTCTGCCACCACCTCCACCAACTGGCTATTTCCCTTGGAGGCTCTTAGTTTCAATTCTCAGGAGAGCAACTTGGCTGGCCTGGCTCATTTTCGTAAGCCAGGCCATGTAAGGTATAGGTCGCTGGCCGGTTTGTGGATGGTCTCCTCATTGCGTCAGGTGTCACTCCCAGGTCGACAGACTGGCCAGAGTCAGAGGGCAGAGAGATAACCACTGAGCACAGCAATACCTGTGAGTGAGGCAAACTCCTCCAGAAGGCAGTTTGGTGATAGGCACTTCGCAACTGTTTCTGTTTTGTGGAGGTATTTATTTTCAGATCAAGACTTTTGGATACCCACAGTTGTTCCTGAACCCCATTGGTGTTGTGTCCTGGGGCAAAGTCAAGGGATGGGGATATCCCCCAAGAAGCCAGAAATGGACCCAGGAAACTGGTATATATGTTTTTTTAAAAAAAACAAACTCAAAGTGTCTGTGAATACAAAGCAAAATGGGAGGGAGAGAGCTACCAGATTTAGATTCACTGGCATCCTTGACTGCTCTGAAACTCGGATTCCTGGGTTCAAGGTAAAATTGGGCCAGGTGAAGGTTTGGTGGAGGTTAAAAGGAAAGACACTCTACTTGGGTAATTTTTGGGGTAAACTCATGGTGGAACATCAGTTATAGAAGTCTTATTGGCATATTTCTTCTTAGAATGGGATCAAGGGTTGAGCTAAATACAGACGGTGAGACTTCAGTTTAATCCATCTAGAGAGGATGGCTGAGGCCATAAAAAAAAATATAAGAGGACCCAAATTAAGCCCAGAATGTTCTTGCCAGAGAGAGATTAGCTGAGAAGTACATCCTGGAAGCCAGAGTATGCTTATAAGGAGGTGGAATACTTAGTATTCCTGAAAAAAACAGGAGGCCAAATAGAAGGCTGCTGTGCTTTTGATTATGGGGATCACAGGTATCAATTGTTGCAAAACTGGTATTAACTGAGCCTGTGCTGATTATGAAGCTGAGAGAGCAAGGAATTGATCATGCAGACTTTGGGGTCAGACAGAAACTTCCAGAGCTGCATGATTTAGTGAGTTTCCTCATTTGTAAGACACAGATAATATCTGTTTCTTAGAGTTCCCTCATCTATAACTGCAGATAGTATCTGTTTCTCTGGGTTGTTGGGAGGGTTAATGTCTTGCTATCTATAAGGTAAAAATCCTAGGTATTATTAGAGGAACTTCAGTCCTTTTTATCAGAATATTTGTGACCATTGACAAAACGCATTACCAGACAACGTTCACATGGCTTTTGCCATTCACAGCTGCATTTCCTGATCACAACTATGTGCAGAGATTAGGAGAGAAGGAAACGCTTTCAATACTTTTGAAGTTACCTCTTCTTTCTGGAATTCTCTTTAATAAGAGTCACAAAGGGCTAAAACCTCTGGGAAAAACAAGATGAATAAAAATTCTCACTGGCGTTCTAAATAACTGATTGAAAATTTTTCTTATGGGATAGATTTTTGGTGGTAAGGGCAGGGATGGCGGGGAAGGGGGGGAGATCCTGAAATATTGGGTGCTTTAAGGAAACAAAAGTGAATGAAAACAGTAAAGGGAACCAAAGACCAGTTCTCCATTCTTTTCCTTTAGACTGGCTTGATCTAAATGTTGCTCAGAAGGTGCTCTGTGAAATTTTATGGCCTGTCTCAGAAAGTCATAATGTGCACTGGTTTTGAGAAGTCCTAAAGCAAACACCCTCACTTCAGTTGGCCCAGCATCCAATTTATTAACCAAAGAACATTTTTTAGGCAGAGATCCCATTAGCCTCCTAAAGAACTAGGAAATTCTGCTCCATATCTAGTCAAGGAAGAGTACATCTAATTCTAACTTCTCTACTTTCTCACTTAAACTTATCTAGGGACATAAGAGAAGACAGGACTAAACAAGGCAATTTTCTTTAAATGTGTGGTGGCTTAGCATTTCAGACAGTGGGTTTAAATTTGCTCTGGGTTTCTCTAAAGAACAGAGTGAAGGTCAGTGGTTGGGTTTCAGGAAAGACTTCACTTTCTGGATGGGAGAATTTTTAAAAAATTGCTTATTTGGGGGTTATAAAATTCAAAAGCTGTTAATAGCAAGTGAGGATATGGGTCAATAGATATCTTTTTTACATGGTTGTTGGTATAATTATGTGGAGAAGTGACCACTTCTATACTCTATGAGCCGGTCATCTACCTTATAGAATGTGTCACAGAGAAATTCTTGCACATAGTCACCAAGAGATGTGTACAAAAATCCTCTGGGAAAGCTGTAAGAGCCTCAAACTGAGAATAACTAATGTCCACCAACAAGAGAATGAATAAATAAGTTATGGTATTCCCATACAATGGAATAGTTTATAGTTATGATATATATCATGTTTATAGTCATGATAGTTTATAGTAATGATATATATGCATATAGATATATGCAATATCATGGAAAAACCTTAGACATTTCATGTTGATATGAAAAAAGTAAGCTGTGAAGACTGTGCCTAGCATGATACAATTTTTATAAACTCAGAATCAAGCCAGTTGAAACAATACATTGTCTAAAGATTTATCTACATAATAAAATTATTTATGAAAGATAGAGATAGCATCATTCCTATTAGCCAGAAGATGGAGAAAGACCAGCTGTCTTTCAATTGCTAAATGAATAAATACCTGTGGTAGAGTTGTACAATGGAATATTATTTACTAATAAAAAGAAACAAAGTAGTGATACATGTAGCAACTTGGATAGTTTTTGAAAACATGCTTAGGGAAAGAAGTCAGTCATAATGATTGCATTTATGTGAAGTTGCAGAATAAACATATCCACAAGACAGAAAGTAGAATACTAGTTGCCTGAAGTCTGTGCTGGGGTAGCGGCCTTGGAGGGGTTGAAGAATGACTGCTAAGTGGTACAGAGCTTCTTTTGAATGTAATAAAACAATATATGTTCTAACATTGATTGTGGTGATACATACAAAAGTAGCAAAGACCACTGAATATTGTACACTTAAAGAGGGTAAATAATAAGGGTGTGAATTACATCCCAATAAAGTTGTCATAAATGATAGCAAGAGAAAAATAGACATGAAATTCAGGAAGGTGGTGATACTTGTGGGGGGGAAGTGGAGGTGGCCCCAGAACTGGGTAGAGGACAAATGTCCTATTGGCAAGATACATTCTCTAGTTGGCAGGGTGGGAAGGGAGGGAGGAGAATATTTGTGTTTTTTGGTTTTTACAATTTTGCTGCATAACTTGCAAAGATGTTGCTCGTATTCTTTCATAGATAGCAAACACACCATAATAAAAAATTAATACATAATGTACAAAAAGATATATAGATACAGTAAAAGTGGATCTGATTCCCTTTGCCTCAGTTTGAAGGGCACCACTGTCCTCTATTCTCTCTCTGTCCCTCCAGGTCTGTGCTTTTACAAACATGATATGTGTGTACAAATCCAGAAGGGACCGCCCACTCTTCACACCATCTCACACATTGTTTCACAAGCTATAGGTTTGGGAGAACTTTCCTAACTTGTGCACAGAGTGGCTTTGGTTGTATTAATGGTTGAGAGCCTTAAGTCCTGTTTGGGAAGAATGCATGTTCTGCAGTTGAAGTCCCCATGGCTGGCCTTGTGACTTACTCCTTTGCTGCATTCAGACCTGTGAAACAGAGGTCACCTTATCTAAACTGGCACCACCCCCCTCCCGCCCCACCCCTATCATCCTCTGTTTCCTATCGGGCATTATTCCTAGCATAACCTGGCACAGCATGTCTGCATTTGTTCAGTTGTTTATTGTTCATCCCCCCCCACTAGAAGGCAATCTCTATGGTAACAGGACTTTGTTCTATTGCCACGTAGGGTGTATTGCAATAGGCACACAGTGAATATTTACTGAACAATCAAACAAATAAATGAAGGAATGAATTAATGCCTGGTTTGAAATTCCAGCTGCATCATGTCGTAGCTGTAAAATCTTAAGACAACTGATTCAATCTCTTTACTCAGAGTTTCCTTATGTGAACAATAGTATAATAATAGTCACAAGGATTAAATAAGCATATACATTGAAAACACTTAGACCAGGGCCTGGTGCAGAGTAATATTCATTATACATTGGCTCTTACTATTCGAATATCCAGGTGTAGGAAAGTATCTTAATTTATTTTTCTAGTTATATTGTCTCTAAATAAAGCTGTGGTGCAAGTTTTGCTCTCCATGCCACCTTGCATGTGGGCAAGTTTATCGGTGGGATGAATTTCTACAAGCGGAATTTCTGAGTTCAAAGGAACATGTATTTTTTATTTTGAGAGATAATGCCAAGTTGAAGGGCAAAATAATGGTGAGCAGGACTGGACACACTGGAAGGTATGCTCCCTGACCCTGCCGTGTCCCTGGAGGGTGTGGGCGGCTCTCAGGGACACGGTGGCAGTAATTCCTCCCACAGGTGGGAGTCTGGACTATGTGACTGCAAGGCCTGTGGGTGGGGGAGAAGGGGTGTGTCACACTATTACTGGCAAAGTGCCAAACATACTTGCAACACAAAAATATAAACCTAAAATGTCCCATTTTAGGTCCCACTGGTGGTCATGGGGAAAAGTACTCTTATTTTCAAACCAAGAGCCAATTTTTAATCCACATCATAGTATTTTATTTGGGGGAGGGTGTTGCTTTATTTTTTGGGAGTCTTTAAAAGGTAATTGGTGTAAAATTTTTAAAATGTCCAGTGTACCTTTTAAAAAAAAATGTGTGGTCAATTATTTGGAGTCTCTCTATACAAATTAAATTTTTATATAATGATTAGGGTAGGGGGGTGGGTCAAGAAATATTGTGTTTCTTTTTTTTAAACTTTATTGGCTTTTTCTCTTTTTTGCCTTGTTGAGTCTAGTCAATAATCCACATTCTCCAGCCACTCAAATGTCAAAATGTTTCAGAAACATAAAAAAAATAAAGAAATGAATAGAAGCGTCCTTGTTCTTTAAATTATTTCTGTGTTACCCTGAACTGTAAGTGAACCCTCCTTGCTTATAAAAGAAGCAGCTGTTCATGCAATTGAAACCATGGTTCATTACAAGCTGACCTCGGATTCAGGAGTAAAACTTCCTCTATTTTACTACGACTATTCAGACAGGGACTGGAGATAAACAATAATCAAAATCAGGATGGAACTTGACTGGGAAACCCTCTATGTTCTTTGGCAGAATTATAGCAGCTCTCGAATTGCCAGGAGTGAGGCAATGTGAAATGACCCTCAAACATTCCCTTCTGAAATGCAGTGGGTCCAGGCTGCCAACTCTGAGCAGACAAAGGTTGATTGTAACGACTTCTTAAGCATATACTTATAGAAACATTAATTATCACCAACCCTATTTTAAACATTTATAGAAAGTTGAGATGAAAGAGCTCTTTTATATCCATTTTTATATTCCCCCTTTCCAGAAGCTATGATTACAGAGTGTTTTTTTCCTTTCCTTGGAATTCTTATTTCTACGTCTTATTCTTAAAATACTAAATTTGGTTTGAGGCTTACGTGCTAATCAAGTTAGATGTGCGAAGATAGCAGGGAAATGAGATGACTGAGTGGGTGTGATGATGGAGGGACTCTCAGAAGTGTTGGGGGGGTGTGGGCATTGACCCCTTTGGGAAACATGGACACCCAGTTTGCTGAAGTCCCAGTGGATGCCAATTCTAGAGTGAATTCATTAATGTCTAAGGCAATGGTTCTCAAGTTTTAGAGCCCATCAGAATCTTGGGGTAGGGTTGCTCTAATGATGAATGTGATGGATTCCCACCTTCCAAGGGTTTGATTCAGTGTATGTGAGTGTTTACCAACACTTCTGGCAGGAGGGACGTAGGTGACTTGAAGCCACACTTCAAGGGGAAACTGATTTGAAGTTTAATTATTCCCAGCCTATCACTCAAAGCACCCTTAGCTGTGTGTCTACTGACCCTATATTGACACTCTTCCTTTCCAGAACCCTGTCTCCTACTGTTTTCCTCCTAGGTCTCTGTGACACACTGAACCATGTGCCAGAGTGGGCTCCAAAAATGATCTGTGGCATGAGTGTAAGGGTATTCTTGGCTGAGGTTACCCACATATGCTCTGACCCTCGAAGCCAAGACTTATACCCAGACTATCTACCAAGTCCTTGCTCCCTTAAAGAAACCTTTGTGGAAGAGTGGGATTTAGGAGGATTCCATGAGGAAGGGGTGGGGGGCAGCATTTCATGCAGGGGTCAGTGAAGAAGGGCATGGACAGTAAGTACAGTCATAAAGACTGTTGTCTCCTCTGATGTTCTCAACAGCCTGGGGAGCAGGCATAAGGGATGTCTTTCCATTTTGAAATGATGGAAGAACACAGAGGTTATGTAACTTGCCCAAGGTCACCCAGCTGCTAAGTGAATGAAATAGATCCTTAGATTACTGAACTTCTTCCATTTTATAAGCATCAGGGAACTATGGAAGTTTTGTGGGTAAAGTCTGGGAGATGGGGTACTGATCCTCTTGTGTTATTAAACATGGAATTTTCATGTTTGTATAAGAGCAGGCTTCTTAACCATTCTTTATGCCACAGAATTCTGTGGCAGTTTGGTGAAGTCTGTGGGTCCTTTTGCCAATGTTTTTTTCTTAAATTTCAATCATGGTAAATACATGTAACATAAAAATTATCATCTTAACCATTATGAAGTGCCTAGTACAGTGGCATTAAGCATAGAACATTGCTGCTCTACTTGAAAAACTGAAACTCTGTACCCACTAAACATAACTCCCCACTGCCTCCTCCTCCAAAGCACATTTTGTTTTCTGTCTCTATGAACTTGACTAGGAGCCTTGTATAAGTGAAAACTTACACTGTTTGTCCTTTTGTGACAGGTTTATTTCACTGGGCATTATGTCCTCAAGGTATATCCATATTGTAGCATGTGTCAGAATTTCCTTCTTTTTTGAAGGCCAAACAATATTCCATTGTTAGTGTAGACCACATTTTGTTTATCTGATCATCCATCAATGGATAATCAGGTTGCTTCCAATTTTTGCTTATTGCATATGATGTTTTAAAATGCATAAAACCGTATGTGTGTACAGGTAGGTAGGATGTATTTAATTGTGTATATATGAATTAGTTGTGTGACTACAAAAGATAATAATTATATGGATTTTGGGCTTCCCTGGAGGCTTAGCGGGTTGAGCACAGTGCTGTGGAGCTGTCCGCAGGCTCAGCAGCACAGGTTTGATTCCCGGCCAGGCAGGGAGATACCCATTTGGTGCGGCAGACCTCTCCTGCCTCTCCCGCTACTCCCCTCAGCAGTGCTTTTGGTCTGTCAACCTCTTCTGCTCACCGCTCTGTATCTGATGGGTCCTCTCACCCTCACGCACCTCTGGCCTATACCCCAGCACTTATATGAATAAAATAAATCTTAAAAAAAAAAGAGGCAGTTATCATGCCCACTAAAAAAAAAATAAAAATAATAATTATATGGATTTTAAAAACAAATTGTAACAGGTAGATATCAGCTTCTATATGAATGCAGGGCAAAGGAACAGGCCTAATAAATGCCTTAATTTTGAAATAGTGATGAGTATAAATGATACTTTGAGCCCTCTGCAGTAATTAGAAATTGATATGAAAATGTGAAAGTTGGAAGATACTGCCAACAACCCTGTAGTCTGTTGCCTATGCTGACAATTGAAGGGAATGCTAAATTTCAGTTCAGAAAGATGTGATTATCTCCCATACAAGGCCAGAGTCCCCTGAAATTTTCTCCTGAGGCCCTAGAGAGTGACAACAGCATGGGACAGGGATGAGAGAATAGCAAAGGAGCTTCAGGAACACTTTCCTTCATCATTTGGCCTGAAGTGAGGGCTCAAACTTGTGACTTTTTTGTTCAGATGATCTTTTCCGGGCTTGACAAAGCTGTGTGAACTTGGGCAGGCAAATTGGCTCCCCGGAGCCTCAGTTTCCTAAACTTAGTGAGTGGTTAAATACCAGTTTCCCCTCAGAGGTCACGGCTGCCTGTGACTCTTAAGGCTCCTTGGAAGAGATGGCTGAAACCAGGCGAGCATTTGGGCCCAGGTTTATCTAAATCTCAAAATCCCTTCTCCATCCAAAATGGGTGACAGGCATTGCCCCTCAACGTTTCCCAGAACCTCATTTTCTTCCTGCCGTCCAGGGTAAACAACACAACTAAGCCAGACGCTGACTTTTCCTGCCACCCTTGCCTCTGGGGAGTCAAGATTGGCATCTGTTTTCACAGATCCTAAGTTGTCTAAAACTTTTACATACCAGGAGGTGGCCTGGGATCCTATCAAGGGCCATAAAAGACCAGAGATAGGAGATCAGCGGGATATTCTTAAACAATTAGCTAGAAAAAGGAAGCCAGGAAGGGAAGTTTATATGCAGGTGGTCAGGCATTCCAGCAATGTGCCTTAAGATAACCAAATCCCTGGGCAAAGAAGATGACTGGGATTTTGCTAAATTTACTCCTCGTTAGGTAGGTGTGGTTCATTCTGTTTTAATATTGAACATCTTTTCCTGTAATACTTTTTAACAATCTCAGAAATGGGATAATACAACCAGTTCACAAAGCCTGTGACTGATTGTGACGATGTTTGTGAAAGCTGCTGTCTGGGCTGAGCTGGGGCTGAGACAGGACAAGTCTGGGGGTTGGGGGATGGTTTAGGTGGCCCCCTCACCTAAGGGATGTTTGCAAGAGTTAATGTGCACAGCAGTTTGGTTCCTGGTTGAGGGAAGTGGCGGGAGGGGTGTTTGTTGTTGTTTCCTCCTTGAGCATGCCTGGGGAAGGAAGAAATATGGAGGAAATGACCACTGTTTCTGCTCCCCTGATACTGGACTTGAGGACATCTGCATGGAGAAGAAACTATGGTTTTAAGAGAACTTTTGACACTGTGCCCAAGCACTGTTGGTTCGGAACTCAGGAAAGGAACATCACTCTAGGCAGGGAGAGGGCTCATATCCCCAACCCCTTTCATTCTGCCCTGACTGCAGGGCAGCACTAGAGGTCCAGGGTAGTCCCAGCAGCATGTGGGGTCAGGGCATATGCCTTGCAGAGGCAGCAGTATCCTTGGATGAAATGACACCTTCACTCACTGGATAACCACCTGTGCTAGTTTTCATTGTTAATGACTCTGTAAGTTATATTCTGTGATTAATATCATTCACAGATGAGGAAATGAAGGCTCAAGTCTCACAATTGTCCTGAACACCTAGCTACACTGCTCTGGGAGTATCAGAAAGAGAAGTAGGGAGGGATCAGATGGAATAGTCTGGATAACTGCTGAGTTGAAAGAGAAAAGAGGGAAATAGGACATCATGGGCAGAGAAAGAATCTCATGCAGATTTATAAGATGTAGGGTGAGGCAGTTTGGGTACCTACTGCCAAGAATGAGTGACCCCAGAAAGGCCAGGCTCTCTAATCAGCCTGAATTCTGGAGCATCTATCCTGGGAAACCTTTCCTCATTTCCACTATCTCCTTGCTCATCCCCTGCAAACCTGGATTAGATGTCCATCCCATGCATTCTAAGCACCACATTCCCACACCCCCATAAGGTTATCCCTTTCACAGCACACAGCACAGTATACTGTGACTGTTTGCTTGGGTCTCTGTGTGCTTCTATGCTCTCTAGCCCCAGTACCCAGCACTGCTAGTTAGAGCTCAGTCAATGTCAGGTAATCAGGGCCTCCCGGGTGGCGCAGCAATTGAGCACTGGGTTGCGAAGCTGCCCATAGCCTCTGCAGCACCGGTTCCATCCCTGGCCACCAGGCGAGGGTCCCACATGCCGCTCAGACCTCTCCTGCCACCCGCTGCTCCCCTCAGTAGTGTACTTCGGTCCTTCTGCCTGCTCTGCTCCCCGCACTGGCTCTGGTGAATTCTCTCACCCTCCCGCGCTTCTGACTGTACCCAGTGCTTGTATAAATAAATCTTAAAAAAAAAAAAAAAGAATGGTAATCAGAAGACTGCATTTATGATCAAGAAAAGAGTATCCGATCTTTCACCTCAGGAAGCTTATAGACATAAATATTTACTTATTTTTAAAGGGGCAGGTTTATGATGAAAGGGGAAAGAAAAAGAGAGGGACCTGTGTAGTTACAGCTGGGCAGGCGAGCTCCCTACAGACATACATACTTACTTAGGCAAGAGAGTAGAATATGTGGCCTTTCTCTACCTAAGGTTAAAAGGAAGCCTATGTATCTGCTCCAAACAAAGAAAGTTGTTAGAGTCTTAGTTCCCCTGGAGGACTCTGACCAAGTTGTCCAAGTTGCTGGTGTCCTGGAAACATCCCTCAAAATAGGTAAGTTTTCACCTACCGAGATGAGCTACCCCAATGGGCTGCCTGCTGCCCAGATGCACTAGGATTTTTTGATCAAGCACATCGCCCAGCTTGTTTCCATTTGATTCTTCCCAGCGGTGCTGCAGGGGTCCTTTCTGAACCTGCCGCCTGGCACTCTTGAGCAAGTGCATTCCTAGAGAGGAATGGCTGGGTCAAAAGTATTATAAAAGCTCCATTTAAAAAACTCAAGTATTAGAAAGTGTTCATGTGAAACCTTGGCTAATGACAGTTACCTCAGAGGCAAATACCTCAAGTACCTTTTCCACCACGTGTTATTTATCTGTTCTCATTCGACACAAAGGTTCACAGAGCTTGCGACCCAGCTTTCTCTGAGATTGACATTGAAGTAGGCAATAGGAATGTCCAGGAGAACATGTCAAGAAGAAGGGAAGACAAAGGCAGGGCAGTAAGAAAAACAACACAAAGAAACTGAATTAAAAAAGATGGCTTGGGGCTGAGAGGGAGGCATGAGCAAGTCAAGGAAAGAGGGGCTCTAAGGCTGATTTTTACCTGAAAAAGGAGCATATAAACATTTTCTTTGGAAAACCTCAAATGGTAATATAAAGACATGGTAAGAAAAGCAGGATTTCAAAATAGGAAGAGGTCTCCAGATCCATCCCCTTATTTTGTAGATGAAGAAAATGGGGAGCAGAGGGGTAAACTGACTTGCTCAAGGTCACAGGGCTACTTAGAAACAAGGAGGCTTATTTCTCAGTTGTGTTGCATCATAGCCTTTATTTTTCCTTCCATTTTTCTCTACTTATCCCTTTATAATTACTCTACTTAGGCAATATGGATTATTCATTCAGAGCTGGAATATAGTTTTCTCGTTTCACTGAATTTAAATAGACATGACAGGGCCCATTCTTAATGTTTAACAATCAAAACCAATTATGATTCTTTCTTTCCCTCATGCAAAAAACACACTGTCCTTTTCAGAATTTAGTGTGTATCATTCCATGGCATAAATGGCCAATGAAAACAAAAGATGGCAATAAAACCTCCGGAGAAGACATATACTAAATATAATCAAGTAAGCCTGGCTATTCAGGGTTGGGAAGATAATGCTATGGATAAAAAACAAAGAATAAAAATAGCTCAAAAGATGCTGAACTCATAGGTATGAGTCAAGGCACACTCATGGGTGTTCAACCCAGTGGCATGACCAGCTCTAACAAGTTCAGTTTCCTTCTGACCTTCGAGGGGACCAGCAAGCCCTAGATACTTTCTTGGTCTTGAACCCAAATCCCCCAAATTTCCTAAGCAATGCTTGGGGAGACTAGAAAGTCTCTCCACTTTATCACTATAGCGGAGGAAAACTGAGTCAAGAGTAACCCTAAGCACTAGTTCAAATAATTACCTCTCTGTAAATCCATCCATCCATCCTTCCATCCATCCAGCTGTCCCTCTACCCTTGCACACATCCACCAAACATTCGTTGAGCTCTCACCATATAGGAGTTCAGTGAGTGAATTTGGGACTAGTTTTTTGATTTAATTGATGCTGGCTTTACAATATCCCCAGGTATTTGTGACTTTATAAAGAGACAGATAGCCAATCCTCTGAGGTTTTTGTCCATCTGTGGAATTTACCTGGATATGGTTGCTTTTTTCATTGTCATCCTAAGTAGTGACATTAGAGAAATAAAGAAAGAAAAAGAATGGATTACAAAGGGGACTCCATCTGTAAAATCTTGAAAATCTAAGGAAGAGTATTTGCCAGTGAGTTCTTCAACAAGGAAGAAAGAATCCCAGTAGCCCTAGGAAGACAGCCCTTGTTTAAGAAAAAAATGCTCTTGGAGGTCTTTTCTCATGCATTGATGGTTCTGCCTTAATTCATCACTGGAAACATTTTGAGACCAGTGCCATTGGGAGATTTATTCACAGGTATCTGGGGGACTCTGACCATGGGGCTGTCCTTGTTCTTCCCTGGCAAAATTGCCAGTGTTTGATATTTCAGGGGAATAAGGAACCCCAACAGAGGACAGGCCTAAGATCTGGGATAAGTTCATAAAATATAACTATCTGAAATTGTAAAAAAAAGTGGTACAAAACAGATAAACTACACTACCTCCTGTACTGTTAGCTCTGTGAGGACAGAGACACCAATGACTGTATTCGTTATTTTATCTCTAGTGTCAATAAATATGATGTTCAATGCTCAACAAATACTGACTGAATAAATATCACTGTTACTGTCTTCCCAGGAACTGCTGTAGCATCTAAATTGCTAGGTGATGGAAGGGACAACAAACTCAGAGTAAAAAAACCCAAGTCTGATTTCTGGTATTTCTACCTAAAATCTGCTATAAGTATTTATATCTGTTATAAGTATTTATATCTGTTCTGGTATTTCTACCTATAATCAGCTTAATAATAAGCATCCATTTTCACATCTTTAAAATGGGCATTAATAGCATCTAGCTCACAGAGATATTGGGAGGATTAAAAGAAAGCATATTCAGAAAGTCCATGTGTGATGCTTAGAACAGTGGTAAATGTTTAATAAATGTAGAGAGTCTATAGAATCAAGTTAGAGGACTGCATAAATCTTGGTTAGACAGCTCCAGTGACTCTAAAAAAACACCAATTTAAAATGTAGCAAACAAAAGAGAAGCTAAACTCATAAAATGATCAGAGGTTGTTTATAAAACAAGTTTCTCTATTACATAAATTATAAACTTGAACATATTTTCAGATAATGTTAAAATTCTGGCCTCTCCCAAGAGAGTGTTACAATGGCAGAAGCATTTAGAGAAGGACATAAGGATATTTTTTAAAAGGTCCTACATGGCTTTGCAGGTGTTTACTTGACAGTCTTCAGTGCTAACTTTATTTTCATGTAAACAAGACAGCTTTCCTGAGTTATTATATGATGCCTCATTAAAATTTGTTTTCAAAGTTCTATGAAGAAAAATTATCCAAGATTTGGAAATAAGGCCAAGAAGTTATTGTGCGCCTTTGTCTTAATTCCACACGAGAGAATTGTCTAGCAGACTCATTTAAGCATCATCTGATGATCTGGGGAATTGTTTTGTTTGACTTAACATTTACTGTTTGTTACAGACTCAATGTGCCCATTCTCCAAGGTCATGTATTAAAGCCTTAGTCTTCATTCTAGCTGCTTTTCAAGATGGGGTGTCTAGGAAAGTATTAAGATTAAAAGAAAGTGGGGCCCTGATGTGATCTCTTTTCTTCCCACCCCACACCGCCCACATGCAGGCACCAAGGGAAGGCCTTGTGGGGACATAGGGAGAAGGTAGCCAGCTGCAGGCAGGAAGAGGTGCAACACAGGCTGGATTAGTCTACACCTCGGTCTAGGACTTCCAGCCTCCAGAACTGAGGAAGATATCTGATCACTGAGCGGTACTTTCTTATGGTGCCGTGAACGGTGCAGAACAACTGTTGCTTAACATCCAAACTAGGTAACTTGTAAAAGATGGCCAAGTGGTTTTCCCATAAGGATGTAGATGATTTTTGTTTGTAGAAATGAGAAAGCCACCTGAAGTTTACGATTTTATTGACTTGTAGGACATTACAACCAATTTTATGTACTGTAATCGGAACCCCTCTTTTCCTGCCCTGGAAAATGCCATTGATGTTTGTCCTCCACAGGGTTGCTGTAGGATTAAATAGAAGGCATATAGGACCCGCTGAGCCCTGTCTAACATGGGCTCTGGACTCATTAAATCAGAGTCTGGACTCATTAAATCAGAGTCCCACAACTGTATTTTTTGGGGGTTTGTAAATGAATGTTTAAAAACGTGAATGGCCAATAGGAAAAGTCAGGACATTTTACATATTTCAGATTATTTTTTAAGATTTATTTATGTATGCATACAGGAGCTGGGGTACAGGCCAGAGATGCAGGGCAGTGGGGTGAGAGGATTCACCAGAGACAGAATGGGGAACAGAACAGACAGACTGACTGAAATACACTGCTGAGGGGAGCAGCAGGCGAGACAGGAGAGGTCTGCTGCACCCTGTGGGTTGCTCCCTGGCGGGCTGGGGATTGAACTTGTGCTTCAGAGGCTTTGGATTGCTTCATAGTATGGTGCTTAGCCCCTTGCACCACCAGGGAGGCCCTCATTTCAGATTTTGACTTCTTTTGAAAAATAAAATGTCATTTGACTTCTTTTGAAAAATAAAAATGTCAGGCAGCAGGCAGCATCAGACTTAAATTACCGCAGGGCAACCAATAGTTCTTAGTGGGTGGCATGTTCCCTTGGGATGGGCAAGTATTGTCCCATTTGCCATAGGCCACACCTTGGCCCCTTTGTTTCTTTACATTACCCTCCCTGGCCCCTGAGGCTTCAGTCTCTGATTTAGAACATCCTCCTCTTATCCCCCAATTGAAATAAACTTTAGCACAGTTTCCAGAAGCCCCAGAACTAGAGCCCCCATGTGATTTAACCCAATATAATGGTGCTTTCAGGAAGCCCACAAAGGACTAATGGCTTGGGAGGTCTTTGAAAAGCATTGCCTCTTCTGTTTTGCTCAGCTCTGCAGGAAGCGCATGGGCCTGCAGGCTGCATGCACAGGTAGGAAGGATGTCTTTAGGACATCTCTCTGAGGGCCCCTGAGATCATGGCATCCCACTAGGATATTCTTCACGACCAACAGCTTGTAGCACTGTGGCTGAGCACTGGACTGGCTGATAACGGCTAACTTTAAAACAGAGCTTCTACCTGTCCATCCTAATGTGGGTCATGGTAGAATCTCAAAGCCATGTGAAGTAGGTCCACAATCTGAAATTTTAGAGCTCAAAAAACCCCCAAAATTCTTAGCAAAATCTAAAGTAGGAGATTTGCAAAATCTAACTTGAACCAACCTGAAGTTATATACAGTCTTTATTTTGCCCCTTTCATGTAAATACCTTTACATTTTGATGTGTTTATTGGGTACAGGCTCAGATCCCACTGGAGCTATGCTATTCACATCCTACTAATTTCCAAGGTCTGAATACCTGGCTCTAAGGTAAGGCATCCCATTTTACAGAGGAGGAAACTGAATCCATGAGAAATGTTTAAAAAAATCTAAAGAAGTGCTTCACCATATAACCATTCATATAACCAACTCAGACAATCCTTTCTGGATGAGCTTGGGCAAGTCACCTCCCCATCTCCAGGGACTCCATTTGTAAAATGAAGGCTAGCATGACCTGCTCTCTGCCATTCATCTAATAGGCTACACATCATTTCATTCTCTCGAAACTATCCTCTAACAGGTGGTATTGTTGTGATTTCCCCCAGTTTGCTGGTCAAGACACTGAAGTCCAAAGAACTTAAATAGTTTGCCCAGGGTTATGCAGCCAGTCCATGGGCTGCCCTGTGAACCAGGCCTGTCTCATTTGGTGTCCATACACTTTCATAGGACTCCAGGCTCCTCATAGCTCTAAAGGAGTCACTCTCTCTTACATCCCTATCAGATTTCTTCACTGAAAACAAAAAAAAAAGAAGCCTGGATCACTTTATCTCTTGGTCCTTACATTCCAGCAGCTTGACAGAGAGGCCAGGAAAGCTTTAAAAATGGTGTTTACTGTTCCTTACCTCCCACACCCCAGGGGAGAGCTCCAGCCTTTCAGCAACGTCCACTTCCAGATGATTACAGGCATTTTCTAGGACTCAGTGGTCTGTCTCTCCCTCTTCCTGCTGTAAAGATTTCTGCAAGTAGGTGCCACATTTCTCTAGGGACTTTCATGCCCACAGGTCTGGGCCCAACAGGTCCAGTTCCCCAGCTCCTGCTAATGAGGCCTGTCCCTCCTTCTTCCTTCTATCTCTCCTAGATGATTGCCCCGTCTCTTACTCAGGGACGTGAGATAAATCACAGGAGCTTCTAGCAGCCTTTGGGCAGACAGCCTGGCCTCAGTGAAAGAAGGTCTAGCGGGAGGAGGTCTGATCCTCCAGCCCATTCAAGTGATCACGAATGGTGTGGCCCATCCCTCTCGTGTCATATTTTTCAATGAAATAGCTAGAAAGAAAAGACTTCTAGTGGGAAATACAGTGGCTTGGGAATCTGCTGCCTATATTCATGGGCACTGGTGGATTCACAATCTAATAATCAGGAGATGGTATGTGGAGGCAGAGAGGCCTGGGATCTGTTTTCTCCTCTCCCGTTCACTACCCCTCTGATTTGGAGCAAAACATTTGATCTCATTAAAACTGTTTCCTTGTCTGGAAAATGGGGATAACAACTTCCAGCTCTGTCCATCTTGAAGTACTGCATGGAGAATCACAGCAGTAATGGATGTGGCAACTTTTGTAAACATCACATATAATTATCATGTAAGCCCGAGGGCAGTTGGTGAGTTATAGCTAAGGATGAGGAAGAAAGGTCATCGGATGTCAGGTATACAAAGAGATGAGATCAAAAGTTCAGTAGGCTGAACACTAGCAGTCCTTAATAGATGATCGTGGGATTACACATGTATTTTCAACACCTTATTCTCATTTTAAGATGATTATGAATTACTGGGTTTTCAGAATGATTTGGAAATTTGTTTCTCTGTGTCCGTTAAAGCATTATTACCCCTTAAGATTTTGGTTACTACATAAACTACAACAGGAACAAAAATCAAGAGAAATAACAGATTGCAGAAATAAACCTGTACCTTCTTTCAGTTATGAAATGACCAGAGACAGATTATAAAAAAAAGTTTATACAAAGTACAAATTTGAACATATTTTCAGGGAATCATACACTCTTTTTTTTTTTTTTAATAGAGGCATGTTTTATTTATTTATTTGTTTGTTTTGTTTGTTTATACAAGCACTGGGTACAGTCAGAAGCGCGGGAGGGTGAGAGAATTCACCAGAGCCAGAGCGGGGAGCAGAGCAGGCAGAAGGACCGAAGTACACTGCTGAGGGGAGCAGCGGGCGGCAGGAGAGGTCTGCGCGCCATATGGGACCCTCCTCCGGTGGCCGGGGAGCAGCCGGGGATCGAACTGGCGCCGCAGAGGCCGCGGGCAGCTTCGCAACCCAGCGCTCAACCGCTGCGCCACTGGGGAGGCCCCGGAATCATACACTCTTAACAAATTCTAGCAAATATGAAAAAGAACTAAAAATAATGTCCAGGAATAAAACATATAGGAACCAAAATAAACATATCACAATTTCATAGACAAATTTGGGGACAACTCCAGCTGAGAAAAGGTGGGGGGCAAGGCTTCTAATGGAAAGAAATATTACATTTGATATAACTGATACTGTGGGTGATGATGGAAAAGAAATAAAAAGGAGTTCTGGAAATTAAACGGAGTTCTGGAAATTAAACTTCTCAGAGCTTTAGGGATCACAAAGGGAGTTCTTTGACAAATATTATAGCATCAGCATCTGGACCAGCTCCACAGGCAGCAGAAACCAGAACTTCTTTAGGAAAAGTAGATGAGGGTGGGAGAGGGAGTTCTCCCCAGCTCTTACCAAGCAAACTTAGGAATTATTCTTAAAAATAAGCTCTAATTAAATGAAGGTCATTTTTGTTTTTCAACTATATGGCCTTAAAATTGAACCATAGAAATCCAGATTCACAAAATCTTTTCAAGAGGTGAGATTCTTACCAAAGTGAAAGATTGTAAGGAACGAAAGTAAATATACATCAAAGCCCAGAATCATAAAACTCAGCACTGGGAAGAAACCATAGAATTACTCTAGGGCGTGTTGTTCACTTACAGATGAGGGAACTAAGTGCTGGAGAGAACAGGGCAGGCACAGGTCACTCATGCAACCTCCTAGCTTTCACTCGGGGGCCAAAGCAATACAACCAATCAAAGCAGAGTCCCTCTCCTCAATTTACCAAAAGAAAAAAATATTGTGCATGGGGTTGTGAATTGTGGTCCACCTGGCGAATGGCTGGCAAGTCAAAATATAAAGAGATGAAGGCTGGCTTGAATAGAGGGAGTTGAACCTGTCAAGAGAAAGGCTTGAAGGAGATAAGCTTTGAAGGTTGTGCTAAGAGTGACTGACAATAATTTATATGCCACACGCCACAGCTCTAAGCCAGTGATCGGTGCTCCCTTGCTAGTTGCACGGTTACTGTTACAGCCAGGACCCTGGTTGTACCAAGCCAGACCTTCAGGGAAGAGACCAAAGTGTCAGCAGTCGGTATTTCAGGGTGCTCTTACTGTGGGCGCTTCTGTTTTCTCCTTTATACTTTTGTATGCTTTCCAAGTTTCCTGCCTTTGCCTTAAATATTCACTACTTTTCAGAGTCCAAAAAAATATTTAAAACAATATTTAGAAAGTATTTATTTAGACTATTGACAGTAACCAGAGGTATCAAATGTACTGTTATGGAAAGATATTTGCATTGTAATACTGAGTGCAGAAAAAGAACAAGCAGGCTAGAGGACAAAACATAATGTAATCTTGTTATTGTAAAAAACCCTATGTATGTACTTGATCTGTATCTATATCATCTATATCTATAGAGACATAGATATCTATCAAGTACATGCATAGGGTTTATATGTCTATATACATATATATAATATATTTTATATATATGTATAAAAGTTCTGGAAGGATTTGCAGTAAACATTGGTAGGAGAGGAGTTAGTTTATTTTTATATTCTACTATAATGTTTGTGTGTTTGCTCATGTTTACTAATTTTTAAGTCAAAAGGTACATGCATACTCCCCTAGCGTGTTCCTTCTCATTCCTGGTGGCTTCCACTTAATTGTCCCGCTCTTTGGGCAAAAGAGACCTTCCACTCCTTCAAGGCTGTGCCCATCCCCGCAAGGTAGACATTTATTTTCCCCAAAATGAATAATGTAGGAAAATCTTAAAAAAAAAAAAAATTAAAAATTATAAGAAAAAGAAGATAGATGCTTTTTTAAGCTGGAGGCTGTGGGGCTCTCAGATCTTCCCCGCTACCCCCTCCAGGCGTGGTGAGGTTTGGAGAAGCAGTGGAGCAATGGGAGTCTACCTTGCTGCCTCCTTGTGACCCTGCCCAGTTCTATGTCCTGAAAACTGCTTGGCTGGGGCTGTGGAGGAGGGGACCCAACAGCATGAGGAGGAGAGAGGTACTGCTGGCTAGTCCTGCTCAGTAGGGGGGTGATTATTGAGGTGCCCCCCTCCACTTGGCACCCACCTGTGGCAGACGCTCTACCAAGTCTTTCTTCTTCCCACCCTGCCCAGCCCAGGAAGGAGGTGGAAATAATTAACACCTAGGTGGAAACTCTTTCACAAGGGACTGTGAACATCTCTATGAATTTGCATTTGAAATCTTCTGCACTAATTGTGGAATGCAAGCCTTTGTCTCCCCTGAAAGGAAGGACAGGCCTTGGAACCAGGTGTAGGATGGAGAGAGTCCTCTCTGTGTAGGGTCCCCCAAAACATTCTAGCTCCAAGACTGGTGCAGATGAGAAAACCAAGTTGGAGGAGTGTCACCCAGAAATGTTGACTTCCTCCCCTTTTCCCCTCCCCACAGGTTTCTGGAAATAAGTTTTGTGGCTTAGTGGCGGTGGGAATGGGGGCTCTGTAGCCTGTCAGTGACCTAGGCCCAGCTGTCTCCTCCCTGAGTCAGGAGGCCCAGCCTGGTACCCTAAGCCACAGGACAGCTGGTTTCCATGTGATGGTGTTTGGGAGCCTGGAAATAGGTCTGAACCTGCTGAAAAGAGCAAAAAGACTCCAAAGAGGAGTGACTACAAGAGTTGAGAGAACTTTTCAATTACTGATTAATTTTTTGAATAGGTAGAACATTCACATAAATTCAAAATATTCATAGTAGAAAGCAAGTGTTCCCTTCCCCGTAGACAGGCCCCCGCACCTCTGTCTGTGTGTGTGTGTAGGTCTCTATGCACACTCTCACTCATGTTGCTGGTTTTTTACAAAGCAGTGCTTTTCAGCCTACTGCTTGCTGTGAGCCCTGTTCATGTTATTCATTTCTTTGTGCGCGACCTTCTCATCTATAAAATTGGGATAATAAAATGATCTCTTGGGACTGTTGTGAGGATTAAATGAATCAATTCATGTAAAGCAGTGTTTGGCACAGAGAAAGCACTATAGAAGTGTTAGCTGTTCTAATTATTGTTGTGGAGATAGAAAACTAGTAAAGAATTTTAGCCTGTGATCAGCCAAGAATATTGTAAGATCTGAATCTTTGTGTTTTAAGGTATGTAAATTCTGTGTGTGTGTGTGTGTGTGTGTGTGTGTGTGTGAGTGAGAGAGAGAGAGAGAGAGAGAGAGAGAGGGGAGGGGGGGTAATTAAATGTTATTAGAAAAACCGGTGATTGATTCTGAGATTCTGATTCTGGAATGTAGAAAACATGATGAAAATATGACAACAAAAACAACTTTTTTTTATGCTAGATACGACTCAGACTCTCGACACACCTTATTTAAGACCTACAACCAAGTCTTTGGCCAGGAATTATTATTGTAGGGGTGGAAAGGAACTTCCCCTCTACCCTTGTGACCTCTTCTTGGGTTATTGAGAAATCAAATTAACATCAGCTAGATTAGCAGAAGAAAAGAGTTAATTTCATGTGTGAAGAATCTATATGAATGTAGACTCTAAAGTCAATGAGGCAGAAGGAAGGTATACGTCCTGAACTGAGGAATGGGATTGGGTCCTAGGGCTTCAAGGAGAGAAGGGGACCACATGACGAGGAGAGGAGGACCATTATGATGACTACATGCTCTGGAATTAGATCTTTGTGATGCCATATGAATAGGTTTCTCCAATAGAAAAGTTATTTCTAGTTAAAAAACAAACTCAATTCTGGGTACTATCCCCAATTTTCATTCTTTTAGGGAATGAAAGTTTCTCATAAGCCTGCAGGGCCTCAGTTGACCTTACCTTGAAATAATCCACATGCCAAAGTGACATGTCTTGGGAAAGGCTATTCGAGACATCTCTAGGAGGCCTGTCCTTCTCTTAAGGTTGTCACTGCTGTGTTTGCTCACTCTGCCCCAGTTCTTCAGTGGGAAAAACCCCAGGCACTGCCTGAAAAGCCAGGACACCTCACATTGTGTGCCAGTCACCCTCCTAGAAGCAACCAGATACAGAGGTCCCCAAGCCTTCTAAGCCTCCATGCTGGCTTTGGGAAGGGGGAGGTCCCTGGGCAGGTGGCATCCTGTGCTCCTACACTTGAGGAGATTCATCATATGAGTCACCTTGTCATGGGGGTCCCCCTCCTCAGGCCCCTTTCCAATTCCTTAGCTCAGGATATACATACCCTCATTTTGCCCCATTCCCTTTAGACTCTAAATCCATGCAGATTTCTCTATACATATGTAATTAAATTTGCTCCATTCTATTAATCTGATAGTATATTGATTGCTCCACCAGCTCAGGAAGAACCAAGGGGTTAGGGTGAGAGTTCTTTTCCACCCAAACATAAGCAAATACAGAACAGAAAATTCTACCGATGGATGGTCTGATGAAAAAGGTCTGAAGAAAGAGTTTTAATGAGCTGGAGTGGTGCCATTGTGAGTTCTGCCTCGTGTTTGCCCTGGCTCTTTTGTTCTGTGAACTGCCTGGTCACCGCTTTTGCCTATTCTTCCATTGATTGTACTTGTAGATCTTGCTGATTGGGGTGTGCTCTTTGAAAAACAGGAAACTAATCTTTTACCAGTCATAGATTGCAGACAATTTTTCCAGTTTTTTAAAAATCTTATTTTGTTTATGGGATTTTGTTTTTTGCATACTTTTATGTGGTTAAATGTTTCAGTTGTTTCTTTTGGCTTCAGGGTTTCATGGCTTGCTTAGATAGTTCTTTCCCACTCTTTGATTATGCATTTTACATGTTTTCTTTGAAACATTTTATTATTTCCTTTTCAAAATTTAAATCTTTGATACAATTAACGTTTATTTTAGTGTTAAGGATTGAGATAGGGACCTAACTTTGTTGCTTTTTTGAACTATTCTCTGTAGTTCCCAAATCATTTATTAAACTGAAATGCCACTTTTATCATAAACTAAATTTCCATGTCTATTTCATTTTATTTTATGGTTCCCTCCTATTCTGTTCAACTGTTACTTTCCTTCACTGTAATCTGTTTTAATTATTGTCACTTTGTGATACATTTTAATATTTAATAGGAGTAATGCTACCTTTTTTTTGTGGGTTTTTTTTTTTTGGACTTTTCCTAGCTACTTTTACATGTTTATTTGTCCCGGAAAATATTAAACATTTTATCCCTTTCTCACTTCCCCAATCCTCTTGGCATTTTCATTCTAAATGTATTGAGTGTATAGATTGAGAGAGAATGACATCCAAAAGAAGGACATATCTTCCCATTTACTTCAGTTTTCTTTTTCAAACTTCCGTATAGCTTGAAAGTTTTCTTCTGATAATTTCTATAGCTTCTGTTAAATTTTTCCCACTAAATGTTCTACTTTTCGTTGCTATAGCAAATGAAATAAGTGCTTTTCATTTTCTAACTGACTGTGCATCTTAAGGTCAATCACTGGCCCTCTCTAGGTCTCAGTTTCCTCTTCCATAGAGAAGGGAGCATATTTTTAGGATCTTTTTACCCAAAGTGAACCAAAGAGGTTATGAAGTAGTCAAATGTATGCAAGAGGCTGGTCTTTTCAGGGGGCAGCTTTGCCCTCATTGCATTTTCATGAGAAAGACCCAGGGTCATCTCAGTTTCTCTGTTCCCAGCTGTGCAAACAAACACCTGGGTCAATCCTAATTGGACCCTCTGTGAGTCCCCTGCCCCCTGGGAGGATTCACTAAGACGCCACTGTGCCCAACTCTGCTCTCCCTGCAGGATGGACGCCCTGGGACGGGCAGTAGCTTTAGTCCACAGCAGGCCACCCTTTGGCGGGCAACTCCCTTGTGCCCAGCACCGTGCTGGCCTCTGGATGGGGCTGTTGGCTATTTATCTGAACAGGTAGCAACTGCTTTGAATAAGTCACACATCCAAAAGCAATTTGCTCTTTGGGGTGGATTCTGAGTTTGTTTTGGCCTCTGTGGACCCTGAGCAAATGAACTAGTCAAGGGCCTTTTCTCCAGGGCGCAATGCAGACACACTCAAAGGCATGTGGCCAGATGCCAGGTGACATTTGGTAGTACAGGAGGGAGAGGCTGTTCAGAGAGAGGATTTCTTAGACTATGATTCTTAGAGAGACTGAAAGTGTCAGCGCTGGCCAGTCTGTGAATGGCCAGTGCACCTCCCACCCCTGGGGAATCTCTTCCACGCTTTCCTGCTGCCCATGCACCCCACTGTGTTGATGACTGGGTGACAGGCTCACACTCCCTGCTAATTCCAGGAGGGACACATTTACACATTTACCATTTAGCCTAATTGTTTCTTTAATTGAAAGTCGGCAGATAAGCACATTTTTCTTTCCCATGCAAAAGAGGCTGGAAGGAGAAGAATGGAGCCAGTGGCATAAAAACAAATGCTAGCTTTAGCCTGGTTTGGGGAAAGAAGGGCTTTGTACCCCTCTGTCCTTGCATCATAATGTATTTGAGTTACTTTGACTGGTGGGGGTGCTTAGTTAGCCAAACATCTTAATAGGATTGAAGCGGGCTACTTTCAGGCCTTGTAAGGAAAAGAAAGGACTTGTGGGCTAAGCCCTCTTTTCTTTAAGGAAACAGCCTCCACACTTGTGCAGGCCAAAATAATTAAGTAATTAGCAAAGGCATTTGTCAAAATGCCCAGTGGGGCTGACGAAAATGACAGCTTTGAGCAGAATGAAGAGCTTGTAAATAGCATTTTCTCCGGGCTCTGAGCTGGGGTCAGACCTGGAACCTGTAAGGAAAATGCCCGCCTGGGACTCCAGGGTCCCAGCTCAACCTTTGGGGTTCAAGTTCACTTCCCTGTGGCAAAAGCCAAGCTCCTATTTCTAAGAAGGCTTTCTTGAAAGGACTTTGGAACATCAAAGGACTCTTCACACGCAGCAAGTCAGTGAAAAATAAGGGAGTCATTTTCCTTTTCAAAGGATTGAGACCATTAAACAGCCAAGTCCTTGGTGGAAAAAGCATTTGTGGCTTATTGAAATTAAAAGACTGGGGAAATAGCTGGAGGTTGTAAGGCGGTCATCCGCATCAACAGTGAACTGATTCTGCACCTACTGTGTGCAAGGCAAATTCCTGGGTTTTCATAAAGCTGTGAGAATCACTACTCTTAAGAGGCTTTCAGTGTTTGCTGTTGTAGGTGGATGAAAGTTCGTAAGTTAAGAGAGATTCAACACAAGCAAAACATAACACTTTAGTAACCCCCCCTTAGGAACTTTAGGGTGTCAGGCACATGATATCTCATTCAGTGCTCACAACAACCTGATTGTTTTCCTCCTTTAACAGATGGAGAAACTGAGGCCGAGGAAAGTCGGGCGACTTAAATTGAGGGGCAACGTAAAGGAGTGATTGAGAGCAAAAAAGTCTAAGGACCTACCTGTGTAGGTCAGAATGAGTAAGAAGTGAAAAATGATGCTTAGAGTTAGAAGAAGGAGTTGTTGGTAGCTGTAGAGTGCCACTTAAGTAAAGTGAAATGGGAGGTCAGACATGGTGAGAACAGGGTGAGAAACACAGCCATGGTGGAGGAAGGAAGGAGAGATGCATCATACTGACCCCATTGGGGAAGTCTCCTGGTCCTGGGGGGATGATCTGAGCAGGTTTGTAAGCTGAAGCCAGAGGCTCTGAGACAGGGAGAGTTTGTAGATGCCAGAGACGGAGGGCATATTTGGGAAGACAGGTCCTTCCTGGAATAGGTGGCCCAGAGAAGGACCTGCAGCTTAGAGGCAGGTAGCCTTGTGGTGGCAGGGGTGCTCACTGTTCCTAAGAAACGGGAAAAATGAAGGCGCAAGTGTGTAAGTTACTGTGGTGTTTGAGGTTGGAAGGGAGGAAGTTGATACAGAGGTGCTCTAGGAAGGAGTGAGCCTCTCTGGGAGAGAGGACTCAGGAAGAGGCTGACATGGGCACCTTCTAGGGAGAAGGTCACATTGGGTCAAAAGCCAGTGGAGCTGGATAAGGGCAGTGACAGGTGGCAGTTGTGGCCACAGGCAAGAGCTTAGAGCCCCAGAACTTGGAGGCAGAAACTTCCCAAGGGCTGAGGGTAGGGGTGCCCAGATTGGGGCAAGATAGAAAGTCACAGGATCTTAAGAGATCACAGGTCAAGAGGGAGCCTCTCCATGAGTAAGTGAGGTCAGATACTGAAGTTTTCCAGGAACAAGGCCAAGGAGGATCGAGAACACATGAGGTGACAACCACGTGAAGTGGTTGTGCGGGCTTCCGATGGGGTGAGTTTGGGTGGTGGTGGTGGCTTAGCCACCTGGAGTCCCGAAGGACAGAGAATAAAACTTGTGTCTTCTTTAGAGGTGGCAAGAAATAATGGGGCTTAAGGGTCAGACTAACCAGGCATCTAATTGGGATTCTCAAGCTGTGTGGGCTTGAAGTCACCCGGTATATCTCTGAGTTTTGAAACTCATCTACAAAATAGAGAAACCACACCTGCTTGGGTGCGTGCACTCGTATGTGTGTGTGTGTGTGCACACATGCATTAAGTAAGGTAATGGAGGTAAAGAACCTGAAACACAGCCGGTGCTCAGTAAGTGACAGCCATCAGGTATGACTGTGCTGGAAGAAGTCCCAGGTCATCTGGTCCAATAGCCCAGGAAAAGGAGGCCCAAGAAAGCCAGATGGGGGAAGGTGACAGCGCCCCCTTGAGGTCACACAGCACAGGACTGCGATGGAAACCACTTGAGTGTGGATGCAAGATGGAAAGAATTCCGGATCTGTGCGGTCCTCAGTCAGGCTCTGGTGTGTGTGTCTGTGTGTGTGAGAGAGAGGTAGGCCGCAGCACACAGGACCAGAAAGCTTGCTTCCATGTATGACATCTTCCAGCTAGCCACCCAGCACGTTGTCTGTAAGTGAAGGTGCTTTGTCCATTTGCCCCTGAGCTACGTTCCTGGCATTGGCCTCCCTCTGTGGAAAGGGAGAGCCCAGGTCTGATTGCACCACTGGTCGCTCAGTGCGGGCCTGCGTGGAGTAAGCTCTCTGTGCAGAGATTAATTTGCAGCTGACAGTGCTCACCTCTGTGTGCCCTGATCAGAGTGGGCTCTGCCTGCGCCTGCTGGTCAGTGAGTGAATAGACTCTTCTTAGTTGGTAGTGGCGACTCGGCTCTAGCCAGCTCTGCCCTCACTTGGGAAGATGTGTGGGGGTGTGTGGGGGTGTGTGTGTGAAGTGTCCAGGCTCGGGAGTTTGATAAATGAGCATTAAAATCCTACCTTTATTGCTTAATACACATAAGTTTCTCCAAATGCTTATTTTCACATCAAACTCCACACTGATAAAGTGAGGTTAAGAATCTTTCACTTTCCTTGAGGATGCAGTGATCTTCGGGGAAATGTCAGCCTTGCGTCTGGCTGACACTCTTCAGCAACAGTGGCTATTTTTTACTGTCACCAGCTAGCACTGAACACAAACTCAGCATCTCTTCATTTGTCTAAGCTGAGCGCCTCTCTTGGCACACGTTCTGGAAGGTGGTGTGAGGAAGGTAAGGCCCAGGAGATATAACCCTGCTTCCTACCTCTAAGTCCCACTCCATGTCCATTTGGTTTGGTGCTTAGGTGAAGGAACCAAGCAGACCAGTACCTAGTTATATCTCTCAGCACCTTCAACCTCAGATCTGTTTGTCCTGGTGTGGTGGCCAGGTAACAGCTTGCTGCGAACAGCCCTGGTGTTTTGGGGTGCTCATTGCTGACAGGAGAAACCCTCTGCATGGAAATTACTTTAATTTGCAGTTGACAAAAGGCAAATTGTTGGCATTTTTTGCTTGGATCCTGGAATGCAACCTTGCCCAGCTGCCCCAGACATTCCAGGTGACAGCTTCCATTGGCCCAACCCAGATTTCTAGCTTAGAGGAGGGGGAGGAAATAAGTAATTTTACAGGGCAAAATACCCAATCATGATTTAATTCTACCAGCAATGTCACTGAATTCCCTCCCACTCTTTTTTTTTAAAGATTTATTTATGCATACAAGAGCTGGGGTACAGACCAGAGATATGGGGGGTGAGAGACCCACCAGAGACAGAGTGGGAGCAGAACAGGCGGATCTATTGAAACAAACTATTAACGGGAGCCGCAGGCGAGTCAGGAGAGGTCTGCTGTTCCATGTGGGTTGCTCCCTGGCCCAAGATCGAACTCGTGCTGCAGCAGCTGAGGACAGCTTCATAGGTTGTGTCTCAACCCCTTGTGCCACGAGGGAGGGCCTCAGTACAGATTTATTGAAGAAATGAATGAGAGAATGAATGCATAAGTGGTTTCCAGTTTTTCCCAAGGTCAGAACATCTTTGTCTGTTTAGTCATAGGCTTCCATGACATTTCAGAAGGAAGGGCATCCTTTAGCTGCATTGCTGGTCACCTGCCATTTAAAATATGCCCCAAAGATGCCTCTCTGGGGCCGGGTTGCTTGGAATGCAGCTGAATGGAATGCCGGTTGGGCAAACTGAGAACCTGAGGCCGCTGCTGCCATCTTGTGGATCGTATCTGGAATACAGGAGAAGCGACTACAGGGGCTTCTACACTTTATCATTTCTCCCAAAGAGATCTTATCAATTCTATAGTGGAATATTCTCCTTTGCAGTGCATTAAGATATATTTCCTGAGCCACACTTAACCTATTTACATTTCTCTGTTGAAATCATCAACATCATAATTATAATAATAGCAACTTCTATTTATTGCTTCTAGGCACAGTGCTAAGTGCAGTCTGTTGATAAACTTTCAAAAGCCTATGCTACTATTACCATCTCTAATGTAGAGAAAGAAAATTGAAGCTCAGAATGGCTGCAGATTTGTGTCTGGCTAGTAATTGGGAAAAGAGACCCAGGACTGGATCCTAGTCTGACTCTGGACCCATCTTATCTTACCTTGACTCTGGACCCATCTTGTCCTACCTTTTCCTTTATTTCTTCTCCCCTTTCTAGCCCTCTATTGTGACAGTGCATCCATACCTGTGGTCACACCAGAACTTAATGACTTGTTTTTGTGATTGCTTCCCCCACAGGACACTCAGTACCCTGAGAGTGGGTCAGGGCTGCTGAGTGCGGGAATTTCCTGTATCTCTGTGTACCAGCTGTGCACCGGGCCCTGTGCTTGATTAGGAGAATAGGAAGGTCTCTTACCCTGGGATGCAAACACGCCTCGTGTATGTGGGCCCAGGGGAATCATAAGGCTAGGGGAGAGACATGGAGTTCGCTCCTACAATGTCATCTGTCATGAAGACTGACAAAGGTAGATGGAGGGATTAGTAATTACTTACAACCTTATTTTTATTTAAACCAGCCTCTCTAGCACAGCTCAGGTGAACCTGAATCATTTATTAAATTTGTCCCTCCATGTGTCTCTTTGCTCCTGACCTGGAACTCTTGACATAGAGATATCCATGTGAGAAGCAGTTTACTTGTAGCTGGAGAGCTCTTTGCTCCTGACCTGGAGCTCTTGACATAGAGATGTCCATGTGAGAAGCAGTTTACTTGTAGCTGGAGAGCGGGGTGGAGGGTGAGCAAGTGATAGCCTGTCTTTGAGGTTCTCTAGATGGAAGGAGTAACCATATACTCCAGAGAGCCAAATTTAAGTTGGATTACCCCAAATATGTTCTATGCACTTGATAAAAATTCATAGTAGTTTTCATTTGATGCAGTCCTGGACAAAGAGTCAAAATCTGATGAAAATAAAAGGTTGTGAAATACAATGCAAAAAGTAGAAATAAGTTATAAATTAAGGCAAGAATCTCTAAAAGCTATTAAATTGAGCTTTGTGTATACTCCCTGTGCATTAGGGCACTTTGGGGTAAAAGCACAAAGTAAGCATGTGTTATTTCTTGGTAGAGGCAGAACTCAGTCTGGACTGCTGTCCGGTCTCCTTTGTTCAAGAACCAGGAAGGCACAAGACCAGGTGCTTCAGGGATGTGGAGACAGTGGAGACAGTAAGGCAAATCTTTGCTCTTGTTGGGGTGGATTGCTCAGCTCAAAATACCAGCATCATGTGAAGTGATGCCTGCAGGCACCAAGACAGTGTGGAGAGATAGGAGGTACAGAGGAAGAAGGAGCTAGAAGGTGGGGAGGAATAGCGAGGATTGGGGGAGCAAAGAGAGGAGAGAGACACTAACGGAAGTGATAGAGATGAACCCTAGAGACATTGAAAGCCTCCTGAAGGGTTCACCCCAGGGGCCTGAACTCAGCTCAGACAAACCAGTGCCCTCTGTAGGTGCTTCCTGAATGCCTGGCAGCCACCATCAACCTTGCTTACCACAAGGATTCTCACCAACTTCCTGTGTGTTTCCAGCACGGGCATCTGCAGTCTGTGGTCAAGAGTGTTTCAAAGGAACAGACAAAATAACACCAAACAAACCCTAGAAATCTGACTGCAGAATTGATGCTGCCAGAAAGGGAAGGTGGGGAACAAAATGGGGGCCCAATGGACTGTGGTGGAGATTTTTTTTTAAACATTTATTTATTTATTTATACAAGCACTGGGGTATAGTCAGAAGCGTGGGAGGGTGAGAGAATTCACCAGAGCCAGAGTGGGGAACAGAACAGGCAGACTGATGAAGTACACTGCTGAGGGGAGCAGTGGGCGGCAGGAGAGGTCTGCGTGCCATGTGGGACCCTTCACCTGGCAGCCGGGGATTGAACCGGCGCTGCAGAGGCTGCTGGCAGCTTCGCAACTCAGTGCTCAACTGCTGCACCACCGGGGAGGCCCTGTGGTGGAGATTATTGGTGCTTTGCTGGTGGGCTCCACGTGATAATGTACATTTGAAGACATGTGAAACTATATCCCTACATCACATACGGTTACCTCAAAGGTATAGAATTATTTAAAACAAAATGTTGTGAAGGGAGCATGGTGACTGTTAGTATTCTCACACCACCACACTGTTAAATGTGCCAGCCTCCAGGCAGCAGGAGCTGGGCCTGCGACCAGGTCTGCAGTGAGAAGGTGAGTGGGACAACTTGGAATGAGAAGAAACCTCCAAAATAAGTGAGAGGAAGACTGAGAGCAGGTGCCAGGCCAGGCTTGCATCCGCCTCTCTGCGGAGAGGATGTGGCTTCCACTCAGTCAGGCAGGACTCCTGGATGCCCTCCCCCCGCTGAATGAGGACTCCAGGGACTTGGTGGCCCCTGTCAGCAACAAGGGGCCTGAGGCCAGACCTCCCCAGAGAGCAGGTCTTTGGTCTTTTGACCACCTAGCTCCTTATTAAAAGTTTGGTGCAAAGGAAAGAATTTAAGACTTGTATTCTCTATAATAGTTACATATGTCAGCCATTAATGGCCTCCTTCAAAGAATTGTGCATTCCTATCATGCTCTGACTTTCATTAAAAGTCATCACAAGAGGTATTTCTGCACTTTACAAATAATACCATCACCAGTTAAGTGGACTTAAATAGCAGGTCATGCACTAAGATTCTGGTGAAACATTTCAATCCCCTTTTGGTATAAGAAATAACTTTGTTTTTTCCCGAGGTCCTGGTTTTGCTTTTACTAACAAGGGGAAAAGCCGTGTGATATTTTTCTCTTTGCCTTAGCTTCCTGGATGGTCAAGTCACTTTTTAAGCCTAAATAAGAATAATTATGTTGACTTGGAGAATTGACGTATTTGTTTTTCTTCTCTTGCCCTTGTTTAACTTCATGAAAAGTTCATTTGTTTGGTTCTGCTACTCTCTGTCTCTGTCTCTTTCTCCTCCTTTTTTTTTTTTTTTTTTTTGGTGAGTTAACGCAAAGTGCCTCTTCCTCTTTTGAAAAAGAATATGATGAAGTTTAATATAAAACTTGGTGAGGTTTCAAGATGGATTGAGATCTTAGTTTACTGGTTGGGGTCTCCTGCTCAGGTTATTTTAAGCACGTTGAGAGTTCTTTAGCAGAATTCACATTTTCTAAGTGAGCGGCCCAAGTGCATGCTCTTTCTGAAGGGTGTTGGAGGATTTCTCTGCCTCTCCAGACACAGAGGGGAGACTATTGTCCCCATAGGAGGTCCTCTGAGCCTACCCATGGCAACCTTGACATTAAGGACTAGCAGCCCCTCCCTTCTTCCCCGCTCTGCTCTAGGGGGTCCAGTAATCAGGGCTTGGGAAGGCACCCCACAGGGATGGAGAGTGGCTAAGGGATGGCCAACAGTTCTCACTAGAACCCTCTTAGACTCAGCTGGGGGGTGGTGTGTAAATTGGTACTATATTTCAGGAAAGCAATTAGCAATTTGTCTCAAGGGCTTTAAATATCCTCCTGCTCTTTGGCTCAGGAATTTCCCTTCTAGGGATTTAACAAAAAGAACTAATGAGAAAGTCATTCATTCATTCAACAATGGATAACTACCGTGTCATGATCTTGGTTGGATGAACAGGATAAACACTGTCCTGCCTTTATAATCCTAACCATTTAATAGATCTAAGGGCCCTGAAACAGAGACAGAGATATTTGTCCATGAATGTTTAAAGCAGTGCTCCTTAAAATAGCAAAAGATTTGGAAACAACATATGTCCAATGATAAGGGATTAGTTTAACAATAATAAATCCAGGTGATGGAATTTTAAGTGGCCGTTACAAATTGTTTTTTTTCCATGATGTGGAAAAATGGTTATGAAATATAATTTTAAGAGGTGGGAGAAAAGTAATAAAACTGGACAGTTGTGAAAAAGAGTCCAGGGAAGTTCTGGGGGAAGGATCCCAAATTATATCTTTACCCACCCCCCAAAAAAAAGACTGGAAGGAAGTATGGAAAATATTCGCAATCGCTATCACATGACAATGAGATTACAGATTTAAAAATATTTTTTATGCTTTTTGGGGGGTTCCAAAGTTTCTGTAATAAACATAAATTTACTTTAAAATCTTAAAAGCAATAATCAGAAAATTACTAGTTGGTATGTTCAGGCCTTCTATACTGTAGAGATAAGTGGGAACTGTTATCCCTCAGATTCCCCCAATCTGCAACATTCCTTCCTTCTAGCATCTCCCTCCAGGGCTGATGCAGGTCTGCATCTGGGCCTTCTGTATACCCACTGCATCAGCCAGCGGGAGCCAGAAGTGGAAACTTACAAGTATAACCAGAAAAGTCAACTGGTTTTACCCTGGAAACCCTTCCCTCATTTACTGGGACAAGTGTGCTATAGGATTAAGCAATGGAATGGAATGTAAATTGCAGTAAAAATAGAGTCCTTCAGGCAAAGAGATGTTGTCATTATATAATTTTACTTAATCCTTAAGTTTTTGGTCCCGTCGTTTGATTTTGTTAATATTTCGTCTGACCTAAGTCATTTAGTAGGATCTCTGCATGTGGGATCAGGAGATACAGTGATTCTGCACTTCAGAATGTCTGGGACTAAATCGTGGTTCCACCTCTGAATTGTTGTGTGACCTTGGCTAATGACTTAGCCTCTCTGAACCTTCCACATACACAAAAAAAAGTACAACATATAACTTACCAAACTGGGAAGAAATTAGATAAGGGAGACGTGCCAAGTAGCTCATGCTGCAACTTGGCTGTGGCTTTCCTTGCCCGTTTGGGCTCAGGGGTACACTGGGCTCTTCCACGCATGGGGTGAACCTATGTAAACTGTTCCTCGGGTTTGGGCTGGCCCATGGGAGGCCCTGCTGGGACAGTGTGGGGCAGGAGGGAGGAAGAGACAAGGCTGTCCTTCTCTTGCTCTGCAATGGGCAGTGCTCCTGGCAGTTCCTGCATTACCTCTGAGGAACCTGTTCCCACAGAGCAGCCATCTCTCGCTCCATCTTTCCTTTCTAGTGGGGCTTCCTTTTGAAATGAGTCCCCTCCGCCGAAATCTCTGATGTGGCCTCAGTTTCCTGATTAGACTCTGACTCTCTTCTGCCCTTTGCTCCACCTGAGGCTTTGAACAAGCACATTCAACAATTTTTACATTTGCTGTGTGTGTGTTCATAAGAACCTCCGTTGTGAGTTCGAGTTTCTCCCCAGTGTCCTGTCCAATGACCTAATTGTTTTGGAAGAAGTTAACTTTTAAATGTTTTTTTTTTAAATTATGTAGTGATATAAAGAATGATAATACAATGAATGAGCACCCCTCTATCCATCACATAGTTTAAGAAAACAAATTGCTGAGGGCTTCCCTGGTGGCCTAGGGGTTAAATCTCAGCGCTACCACCAAGATGGCTGTCCTTAGCAAAGTGGCCTGAGTTCGATCCCCGGCCAGGGAGCTACCCACATATAGCACAGCAGACCTCTCCTGTCTTGCCCACTGCTCCCCTCAGCAGCATATTTCAGTGGACCTGCCTGTTTTGCTCCCCACTCTGTCTTTTAATCCTCTCGCCCCTCTTACATCTGGCCTACACCCCATTTCTTCTACACAAAAATAAATAAACATTTTAAAATGAATAATGAATAATTACAATAAATGAATAATTCTTTAAAAAGAAAACAAAATGCCATTAACTTCAGATTCCTCTGTAAACCTTTCCCTGTTTTCCTCTCCCCTCCCGCTCCCCAAAGATCTGCACTCTCCTGAGTCTGTCACCTTCTTACCATTTTTGGTAGATTTATATCACATCTCTGTCCCTTAAACAATAGAGTTATTTTAGATGTTTTCACTTGGGAAATGGAAGGAGTGCTGTAGGTTTGTCTCTCTTGCTCGTCCACTAGCATTGTTTCTAGAATCTATTCATATTGTCCTATGTGGGCAGCAATTTGTATGTTCTCCTGCTTTGTAATATTTTGTTCTAGAACTAAGCCTCTGCGTTAGCCAACCTACCACTAATGGCCTGGGGTTCTCTGGTGTTTTTCTAGTTCAGACATTCTCTTCAATCTGTGTCCCTGCAGGGCCTACCTGCTCGAGGGCATAAATTTAGGAGTGGCTTGCAGGTTGCAGGTGGGCCCTCAGCTCCCCCACCTCTGGCCTACACCCTAGTTCTATGCAAAAAATAAGTAAAATCTTTTTTAAAAAGAAAAGAAAGTGTTTCCACAGTGTTCCTTCCAGTTTGCACCCCCACCAGCTGTGTCAGAAGAAAATAGAGGCTGTTCCTGCCCCTCGGGAGTCTGTCAGGGCAGTCTTTAACATTTTTTGCCAATCTGGAGGGTGGAAAATAATATCTCATTGTAACTAATTTGTATTTTCCCTCTTACTTCCTGAGTATGAGTTTCTGTCCATATTGGCGGTTTGGATTTTCTGTTCTGAAAGGAGAAGATTTGAAAGGAGCTGATTGTGTTTCTCTGGAACCTTGGAATTATGGCTGATGGGATTATCTGGGGAGGGTGAGGTGTGTCCAGGAGGGAGAAGGTTCTGCCCTGAAGTCTCCAGTGGAGCAGGGCAGGGGCCTGGCCACCAAGGCAGAAACTTGGAGAGCCCTCCTCTGGTTACTGTGACTATAAAATGGATCTAGGCCCTGCACTCCGCATCTTGGGCGGCAGGACAGGAAACCTTCCTGAGGGCCTGCTCTAAGTATCCACTCACCTTACCATTTGTTGGAAAAAACCCTAAAAATATTATTTTTAATATATTTTTTCCAACATATAAATAATTAGCAGCTAATTGTAAAATGGCAGTTGGGGCCAAACATACTGAGTCTCGGGCCCTGGGTTTAGCCTTTGCTTTGGTTGTGAGATAGTATTCAGCCCTGGGCCAGACAGCAAGTATTACCTGCCTCCTGAAAGACTGGGTTGGATGGTAAATGAGAAAAAAGGATCCCTAGCTTCCTGGAAGGGTCTTTCATTCTGTTGATATTTTTTTATTGTGGTGAAATATGATAGCATAAAACTTGGCATTTTTAAGTGTACAGTCCAGTGGTAATGAACATACTCACACTATTGTTCTCATCACCATTTCCACATCTCTTCTTGCAAAACAGTAAGTTCTGGTCCTGCTCACTCCAGTCCCTGGCAACCACCATTCAACTCTGTCTCTCTAAATTTGAGTACTTTAGATACCTCATGTAAGTGGAATCATACCACTATTTTCATTTTGTGTCTGGCTTATTTCACTTAGAATAATGTCCTCAAGCTTCATCCATGTTGTGTGTGTCAGAATTTCCTTCCATTTCAAGGCTCAATAACTTTCTATCGTGTATATTACATTTTGCTTCTCCATTCATCTTTCGATGGACATTTGGGTTACTTTCACCCTTTGGCTATTGTGACTAATGTTGTGAAGTTGGGGGGTACAAATATTTGAGTCCCTGCTTTCAATTCTTTTGAGTATATTCCCCACAGTAGAATTTCTGGATCATATGGGAATTTTATGCTTAATTTTTTGAGCAACTAGCTTATACTCTTATCTGCTTGCTCCAATTAGAAATGTGCTGTGTGCTTAGAACTGGGGGGGGGGGGGGGAGGTTGTCATTATTTTGGGTAATGGAAGTTCACATCCTTTCTAAAGCTATAGAACACATCTGTCACCATCTAGCCTGTAAATGTTTGGAAGTTCTAGTCTGATGATGATGATGATGATGACGACAAAGACAATAACTAAAATAGGGTGAGTGGCTACTTTTGTACCAAGCTCTGTTCTAAACACATCTGTGGATTTTAAATCACTTTATCTTTCCTATCCATTCCCTGAAGATTATTGTCCCAATTTTACAGATGAGAAAATTGAGCCAAAGGCAAGCAGAACCATAAAATAATTCTGGGAAAGACATAATTTCTTAATTCAGAGCTTACTTTCACAAATGAGGGGGGAGCGGAGATGCCCGAAGTCCCTGTTAAATTGTGACTGGGCTGGGGTGAGCTCACAGACTCCCAGACGTCTGGATCGCCTGCCCCCCTGCTCTTGCCGCCTATACGACAGGATTCCATCCATTTATTTTGTTTATCCTGTTGACCCAGGTGAGACCTCATCTGAGAAGCAGCCGTGCTGCATTGGAATCCAGCTGGATATTCCTGGTCCTCCTCCTGATAATTACAAGGGCAGGACTTAGCTGAAATATGATGGGGGGAGGATTACGGGTTTGGCTGTAGGATTTTGTGAAAACACATGGAAGTAGTACATTAATATTAGTCAAGGGCTGAATGGGCCTTTTAAAGAAGTTGAGATAAATTTTGGCAAAATCAGATTGCCCCGAGTAGCGTTTCAACTTACTGCAAGGGAGTCACTTTAAAAATTACGATTTTTCTTTCTTAAGTTTATTTAAATAATACAATTCTGGAGTCCGTACCTCCTACAAAGTTGCACCCTGAAGTTAGGAGTTTGACTGTGCAGATGGCGGGCCTGTGTTTTTCATTATGTTCCTCTTCTCGTTAGATTTTGCCGTTAGTCCACGTTACATGTTTCTCTGGTATTTTTCTTCAACTTCGTGAACTCTGGCATTTCATTTCAGGGATGTATATCCCAGGGAAAAGCAGCCTCCCTTTGATCTTTCTTGGGACTCCCTTATGTTTAACCTAAGAAAGATTAGGGAGTTGCCACTCAACGCTGAACAAACACAAAACTCAGCTGCAAAGATGGCGGTGTTTAATCTATTTACAACATCGACTCCATTATGAACTAATTCCGCATCAAGCCGACTTTGAAAAGCATTCTTCAGAATGGAATTCCCCTCTGCCTCGGGAGGCTGCACACATAGGATGCAGAGAACTGAACGTATTGGCCTCACAAAGAAATGTATTTGGCATGAAATATTTCAACTATAGAGAGTTTTTAAACTTGGAAATCATTCTCAATGTTGGTTCTTCATGGGGTAGCCTAGTTGTACTTTCTCTGAACTGAAGAGCAGTTTCTGGGAAGCATACTTGTCTTCCAGTGGTGTTTGTAGGAACATCTGCTCAGCAGTGGTGGAAAAGTCAGCCCCTGTCTTTGGACAAACAATCTTCTGACTCAGGGTGAGGGCGGAGGGGCAAGGAGCTGCCACCAGGCCAGCACCTGGAAAACTAGAGTGCTCAGCTCCCCTCTGTTCCCTTTCCAAAATGGGTCTCAGAACTCTGCCCACCTTTTCAATAGCTCTTTAAAGCAACAGACAAGGTCTAGTCGTGACATTTCCCACCAGCCTTAAAATGAGAAAGGAAGAACAAAACAAGACTGAGAGTCAGTCTGTCAGGACTTTCAGTTCCCTGTCACCCCCGTGGCATTGATGGAGATTTATTTTCCTACCGCACGCTCTGGTGTTAATGGTGGCACTTGCTCGAATGAGTTAGGACTAAGTGTTATTTAATTCACATTGAAGCGACAATCTGACTGAACTGTGATTAGTTCCAGCTTTTTAGCTATCATTTATAGGTCACCAGGCGGCTAACAACCTCAAATGAGGGACCATTATCTTTTGACAAGATGAAGCTTTTTCTGGGGGGACTAGGAGGCGGAGGAGTGCTATCCAGAAAGTCATGCTCAGTAGCCTCTCGGGGAATTATTTCACTTCTAATAATGCTCTGCCACCATTTACTCCAAGGGCCCGCACTAGTGGGTTCCAGTGAAGGGCGCTGAGCACAGGCGGAAATGACATTGATTCTCATAGCTGTTCATTTACTACCCAGCAACTGTTCCGTGCACCATGGGAAAGTGTATTGGTGGGGGTCTCTGGAATGAAGGTTAATATTTGGCCTGCACATACCAGTATGGCTGTTCAAGTTTCATTTGTAGCAGCCATTACCCACTGGGCTGGGATGAAGCAGCTGTTCTGTTGGTGCCATACTGAGGGTTAAAAATTCCAAATAACAACTTTGCCTGGGACAGTGCTAAATGGCAGAGCTTAACTTTTTCTCCAAAAAAGAAAATGCTATTTTAAATAAAACTGTCATGAACTCCTGACAGTGTTATTATTTTGGTGCATTTCCTTATAAACACATATTTGGGTTCTTATATATCAATAAATCTGCGTTTTACCTTCCCCTACCCTATATACCAGTATTTCAATATGTCAGTAACACATTTTTTAAAGTAACATGTTTTCATCCTTGCACCATTGTGTGGGATTTCACCATATATTCAGCCATTCCCCTATACTTGGGTGTTTAGGTTGTTTGATTTGTGCATTATAAACAGCTGTGACATGTTTTTGTACATGAATCTTTGACTGATTATTTCCTTCATGTTAATACTCAGGAGTATGTTCCTGGGTCAAAGAGCACAGTCTTTTAAAAGGCTTTTAATATCTTTTTTCCAGAAAGTTTGTCCTGATATGTTATCTTAGAAGATTGAAAGGTCATTTGGGCCCAAGAGGTGTCAAGGAGAAAGTGGCATTTGACATAGGACTTTGAGGATGGAGAGGTGTGCTGCCAGTTGAGCTGTTCCAGGTAGGTGATGCCATGGTGGGGAGGGGGGAAGGGGGGAGAATACACATTGCCTAGGGGAATGGTGAGCCTTTGAGGGTGGACAGGTGTGCTGGCAGTCAAGTATTCCAAGTGGTTCCAGATAGGTGATGGCATGGCAGGGGTGGGGAAGGATACACACTGCCTGGGGGAGTGGTGAACATTCTGACTTAGCCAAACTGCACCTCTCAACCTTTATGTGTAGTGAACACACTTTGAATAGCAGGATTTGGGGCAGAACATTGAAGGATATCAAAATGTTCAAAGCATGACACAACTCGGCGAGCGATTAACACCAGGATTATCACCATTGCCGTATAACATTGTAAACATCCAAAAGCCTGGCCATTCTTGCCCCTGGGTTCTGTATTATTCTTTGAGTAGTACTATTGATGGAGTCACGTTGGGTAGTTGCTGTCATTTCATTTTTGACATCTTAGCTCCATGCTCCTCTTGACTGCCCTCCCTCGCACTGGGGGGATAGTACTGTGCTTAAGAGAAGCGACAAGGAAAGAACACAGGCTGCCTGGGTTCAGATTCTAGCTCTGCCCTTTAATGGTGGTGTGACCTTGGGCAAGTTATTGAACCACTTTGTGCCACAATTTCTTCAACTGGAAAAAGGAGATAATAATGTATTTGACTTTATAGCTACCTTGAGGATTAAATGAGTGAATGCACATAAAGAACGTAAAACAGCAGGTTGCCCAGAGAATTTATAACAAATGTTAGCTTTTATTATTTATTATGATACTCCATTCTATTATTTTATTCTCTATATTAACCTTGTTATTTGTTATGTTAACCCACTGGTCAAGATTTGACAGCACATGCAGGAAGGGTTTATGACCAAGTAGAATACTGTGGTATTCCATCCATTAAGACCCAGAGGTTAGAAATAGCTTCTTCCCAACTCAGCCCATAGTTAGAACAAACAGCTGTGTCAAAGAGGAAACATTTTTATTTGTGTTTGTCACAGAGGTCGAACAGAGTGTCATGTCATATGGACATTTATCCATATAAAATATCATAACAAAGTTTACAGGAATAAATAAGAATTAATAAAGATTCTTTTTTGTTGTTGATTATAAGAAGTTGTTGATTATAAGTCCATAAGAACTTTATGGACTCAAGATGCCAAAAATTTCAAATTTGATTTCAGCAATTTCTAAAAATTGACTTAGATACACATAAAAAATGCTTTTTAAATGGAACCAGCCATCTTGAAAAATATGAAAAACATGGTTAAACTTTGAATACTTCAAAAGATAACAAGATAAAACAGTTGCTTTTCGGTTTCATTTCCCAGTACTAGAACCTCTGGAAACTGAGAGGCCTTGCTGACATTATAGTTCTAGACACAAACAAAGTTACTCCTGATTTTGGGCCACAGGCAGAGGCAGGATTCCCTCATTAGAAGATAATGAAGTCTTTGCTTTCATTATGCATTTGGCCTCACAATCTTCATTGACAAGTAGTTCTGGAAACGACAAAGAAGCAGAGTTAAAATAGCTACATATTAAAGTTAGGGTTTCTCCCCCAGTGACTGGAGCCTCCCATCTGTAACTGGAGTGATTAAGGGAAACTTAAGGAGCAGGTTAAGTGAGTTGGGCCTGGAAGAATGAGTAGATTTTGACAGATAAAATATGAGCAAAAGTATAACACTGGCAGAGGCTCCCCTGGAAGTTTAGAGCAAAGCTCATTTGGGGAAGCCAACAATCTAGGGGTTTGTATAGACCTATAATAAACCTAGATTTGGGGATCCATGAGTCCTAAGACAAAGAGTGATGGTGCAGGATGGCGGGGAACAACAAAATTTGAAGGCAGGAAGATCAGATGGAAATGCTGGCTGCCGTCCAACACATAATGAGAGGTACCTGAGGGATGCCCCTAGAATTCCTAAAGCCAAAACTGTTTTCAGACCATAAAGTTTTGCCTAAATTTTGTGAACCCCTTTCAAATCACAGGACACGTTAAGCTTTCCAAAGCCTGAGGATGGTAACTCCGCAACTGCTGAGTAGGTTCATTCTTTGGAACAGCAAGAAAGACAAGTACCGAGTTAGGTGACCCAAGTAATTCCCACACAAAAAAGGCAAGGTGCTCACTGGTAAGGAGTACAGGAGCACGGCCACAAACAGCAGCAGGATCAGCAGGATCAGCAGGCCAATGATGACCCACTTAAATCTGCGCCACACGATGAACTTCATGGTCTTACATGGGTTGGTGAACCAGAGGAAGGAGGTTTCTGGCCGACTGCAATGCAAAGACATGGTATTGAGAAGGACAGATATTTTACCACAGAGCATCACAGTCGGAAGAATAATTAACAATATTTATAAGTCAAGAAACGATACTATTCCCCTTGGTGGCTGAGAAGACTAATTTTTTTATAGTTTCTTAAAATGATGAAGACACATTGGACTTTGTTTCAAGAGAAAGGAGAATGTTTAAAATGAAGCTATTGCCAGCCTCCCCACCCCCACCCCCCACTATTAAGCACAAAATTAGAAGGACAACGGCTAATCCATTCCATTAAGCCCACTGGAAGGGGGGCTTTCAGACTGCAGGTGTTTGGGGATCAGACAGCACTGAGAACAAAGAAGGCCTCTCACTTTGGTGGGTCCAGCTTCGGGTTCATGTTGGGTTCATCTCGTCCCTTCCCGGCTGGCCTCTCGTCGGCCTCCTTCTCATTGAGGACTTCCAATGTCATCTCTACTTTCCCCTTCATTAAAGCAGAACCGGTTAAACACATGACATCACGTTTCACAAATATTTTCACTTCAACCCAATGAGTATTCCCCAAGCAGCCATTTTTATTCTTGTAAAACAATCTTTAGATTGCTTTCAATTTTCCTCAAGCGATTTCATCACATTTCCTCTTCCATGTGTTTCTGAACTGACTACGTGTGGGAAATGAGGGGACAAATTGCTCTGCCTGCTCCCTGATCCCTGCTTTTCATGCTCTGTATCTCCGTCACTCTAACTTCCTCACGTCCATCTCCTGGCTGCCTCACACACCTTCCTTTGTAACTGCACTTGGACCCAGATGAATGTCAATGCTGCTAATAACAATATTCAACATTTATGAAGTATTCATTGCCACTTACAAAGGAACCTGCATGCTCAAAGATTACCCTGGCATCCCTACTATGTAGACAAGGCTAGCACCTAGTAGGTACAGTTGAGTAAGTGAATGAGCTAACACTGCCTCTGTGCTGACCGGTCCCTGTATGATGCATGGCCAGTGTTCAGGCCTTCAATGTGGGTAATCTCCTGTAATGCTCACAGCAACCCTAAGAAGCAGGTATGGCTATTATCTTCCTCTGCATGTGAGAACACTGAATTGAAAGATGCCTAGAATCTTGTCCAGTTTTATAGGCAGGTGTAACTAAGGTTGTAACAGAATTTCTAGACTTCACAAAGCTCACCTTCAACTTGAGAACTGTGAACCCTAACACTGTTTGGGCTGTGGGGTACAGATGACTCCTGTGTTGATAAGTTGGACAGAGTTAAGTGTCTCCTCTGCAAGGTTCTCCCATCTTCCAAGACCTGTTATTTTAATCTATAAAATGGAGATAATGTCTACTTCATGGAGTTGTCATCAGAGCTCAAGGAGACTACGTGTGAATTAATCTACAGTGGCAGAGAGTAGAGACGTGGTTTCCTGGGCCAGAAGTGGAGACAGTGATGCATTGCAAGGTGCAAAAGGTAAGTGGAGTAATGGGAATATTCCAGATCTTGATTCTGGTGGTAGCTTCACAAGTGTGTTCATCTGCCAGAATATTGCATTGTGTACTTTAAAAGGGTGCAGTTTCTATTTACAGTAGTCAAGCCATGGAAACAACCTAAGTGTCCAAAGACTGATGAGTGACTTAGGAAGATGTGGTGTAGATACACAATGGAATACTACTCAGCTATAAAAAGACATAAACACTTGCCATTTGCGCCAACATGGATGAAACTGGGTTAAGCTAAGGGAAATAAGTCAAAGGAGAAAGACAAATACTGGATGATGTCAATATAGAGAAATGAAACAAAGGTTCAGATAAAAACAAACCAATAACAAACCCTAGAAACTTGACTGTGAAATTGAGGCTACAGGGGCTAGGGGGGAGGTGTGAGAGCAGAGTGGGGTGGGTGGGAGCACGATAGACTATGTGGGAGGATGTGGGTGCCTTGGTGGTGGGTGTGGTGTGATGGCTGCACCTGAAAGGTGTGACCTTGTACCTCTGAATTGTATAGTGTTGCAAACCAATGTTGCCTCAAAAAAATAATTAAAAAATACAAGGTGCAGGGCAGGGGAAGGAAGAGGGATCAAAACAGGGGAGGAAAGACAGGTGCTGAGGAAAGACAGAGTGGGTGGTTTGGGAGCAGTGGCACCCCTTTCTGAAAACAGGATTTGAATCTTCAGAGAAAGGCAGGAGCTGGTACAAGCACAAGGGACTATGGAGATGGAGCACGGGTGAATTGGTGGTGGGAATTTTATAAGGACTGCACCTGAGAGGAGAAAGCATACATTGTACAGAAAGGAAAAGTGATGTAAAAAATAAATATGTATATATATATAAAATAAAAAATACAAGGTGCAATTTATGTAAATTATACCTCAAAGATGTTTTTAAAATAAGATTATGAATGTAAGATACTTAGCCATGATCTAAAATGTTAGCTATTATTAATAATAAATAATAATTGGGCAGTCTTTGTGACAAATCATGGTAACCCACACTTCTGCTTTTACATCAAAATATATCTTGAGTTCTCCAGACTTGCTTGTAAGTTATGACCTTGTCCTATAGAAGTCAGCTCTCCCTGTTCCTTCTACTTTTTTTAAAAAATGAGATTATTCCTTTTTCTGTACTGAATTGTGCTGGAAGCTCTTCCCCATGAAGGAGGGTGCTAAAGGAAGACAGTGCAACTCCTGGGGTTCCCTGTTTTTGAACCATTCCAATCCCTCCATCTTCTACTCAACCCCAAAAGTCTTCTCACACTTTACCCACCTTCTTTCATAATCCTACATACAAACCATTCCCATAACTTAAAGTCCCACCAATTTAACATTCCTTCTCTGGAATAAGCCTGTTGATAGAAGGCAAAGCCTAAATGATAAAAGACCCCGAATAAGGAATTACTCATACAGCCATCACGCGGGCGCCATCCTTATCTGCGTAGCACGGCCACCATCCTTTCATGGACTTCTGCTCAAAGAGTGAGGCAGTTTTCACTTTAAGAGGGTCCATGGCTTTGAGGTCTGGAATCATATCCAAATTGCATTTCTCTGATGATTTTGCAGGAATGATGGTGTGATGCAAATCAAGTTCCAGGAAACCTGGCCAAGGAAGCATTCAACCCAAATAAGCATCAAGTGGACCAGCCATTGTTCTCAAGTAAACAGAACGTTCTCGTCAGAAAAGAAGCAGACAGTGATTTTGAACAGGTAATAAGTGAGTTAGAGAAAGGGACCTGGTGGATATTTCAAGCCTTTCCATATAGTATCTGTCCACTGTCCTGCCTCTCACACATGTCTAGCTGTTTTATTTCTCAAAGACATGATCATAAACAGAGCTCTTCCACAAGCACAAAATAATCAAATATTTATAGACAAAATTTCCACAGAACTTGGATTTGAAACTTGCTCATTTTGGTTCTGAGCTGTAGTAGACACAGTTGCTTATTTGGCTTTGGGTGAAGACGACTAGTACTTGGAACATGGGCAGCTCCACAGTATGGTCACGTTTAAGACTCTCCTAGTGTAACCTCAGGGACAGGAGCTTGACACAGAAAACAGCCGCTCAACAGAATATTCTCACAGTAACTAGGAACCCAGATCAGGGCACCTGGAGAAGCACATTTTCCCTTCCTTGACGTGAGGTACTAATGCTTATATGCTTTAGCATAATTGCACACTCATTTGTTTGTTCAGCTCTTATTAAGAATCATTGCATTTAGTGCAGGGAGGAGTAAAGGAATAAAAAGTAAAGTAAAGGCACAGGTATATTGGCCACTGGGGTCTCTTTATCAGGAAAGATGCCCTGGAAGTAAGGTGTTATGGAAGCAGACAGAGGATTTAGGGGTACTATAACAGATTGCCAAGAGAAAATGGAGTCTGAACTGGCAAGTAGCAGAGATCATAAAAGTGACAAAATGAATGTACAGGATAAAACAGATTAAATTGTTGGGACTGGGTGGAGTAAGGGAAGAGGAGGACCCATAGAGGACTTTGGGGGCTTTTGTCTGGGTGGCTGGACAATGGGGGGCCATCAATAGCAAAGGAGCTTCATGAGGAGAGCAGGTTTGAAGTCAGGAAGAAATGCCGAGTTTCATTCCAGCCATGGAAAATTTGAAGTTTATCATTTCAGTCATGATCAACACAAAGGTGAAGGCTTCTGGTGTGGAACTGGGGATAATCATCCTAACAGTTGTTTTTGTTTTTACAAAAATGAGATATGATCGATATGGCAACATTGTGTAAGTTTAAGTTATACATGGGCTGATTTGACACATTTATATGTGCAAAATATTTCATCATATGAGTTTCCAGTTCTTGTAGGTCAGCCATCTTGAGGGGTCCAAATACACCTCTTGGTTTAGGGGTCATACATAAGTTGGAAGAGGTGAGAGTGGGTAAGTCACTAAGTGGCTGGTGAAGAACCCAAGAACCCCAGGGAAGATGAAGGCCTGAATTTAAAAATCCAAGGGCTGGGAGAGTGAAAACCAAGAGAGCGCTGCACCACTGGACGGGCCTGACCAGAGCATGTGTGTAGCAGGTAAGAGCCAGCACCTGAGCCACAGAGGAGGCTGGGCCTGAGAGAAAGAACAATGGCTGGGGGGTTAGGAGACTTGGGTAAGTTTTGAGAACAGTGTGGGAACCAATTCTGAGGTGCTGAGGAAAGACAGAGTGGGTAGTTTGGGAGCAGTGGTGCCCCATTCTGAAACAGGATTTGAATCTTCAGAGAAAGGCAGGAGCTGGTACAAGAACCTCATGGGGCCCTCAAGAGTAGACAGAACCCCCATGAAAAGGGGGGACATTCCCTGTGCTCACTTTCCAGGGGCCCTGAGAGAATGGGGGGATGGGCCACAGAGATTAGAGGACATCCAGCAGTGAGTGTGCCCCCTGCCCCCAGCTACCCACAGATATCAAGGATTTAAATATTTGATTCCAAGTTTGAACTGATTCCACTCATTCCAAGTACAATTTTTTAGGGGAAAGATCCAAATGGAAGCCCTACCCAAATAGTCGTCCAGAGAAAACTTGTCATTATCCCATATCTGAATGATCAGTCTGGGTGGGACTCGAAATTCAGTTTGGTCAATACTCCAGAAGTGTTCCTAAAATGACAAGAGAAACAGACAAACCAAATTAAGCTGATTCATGGGCTCTGAAACTGTCTTCTTGGGCCCAAGACTGGGACCTCTTCTCTCCCTTGGCTTCCATTCCCTCCCCAGGACTCCCCTCCACCCCATGTCTGTGGAGTTGGGCTCCCTAGGAAGTCTCAGGACCACCAGCTGGCTGATAAAAAGGATGTCTCATGCAATTCCCAAACAGAAGGACTTCCGTCATGGTCCTATCGGTGTGACTTCCTGCTGCCACTCCTGGGGCTTGGGAAGTGATTTTTTTCTCCTCCTGAAAACCACTACAGGCTCCTTAGATTATCCTCCTGCTGGGGTGTCACTTCTGCTCAGGGATCTTTCCACCCATCCCACACAGATGTCTGAGCACACTCATTTCATCTGGGGCTGAGAAGACAGAAGCCCAGAATGAACTTTAATCAATGCAGAATTTAAATGTCCTGCCAGTTTTAGTTTTGAAAACTATTGCTGGATTTTATGTGCTGTGGTCTCCTAAGACCCCCAGATCCCCCTATTAGAGTGATATGGAGGAGGACTGGGTGACAATCCACCTAGTTCTCACCTCGGGGCCCTGCTTTTTCCTGGTCTGTGTTAGCCAAGGATAGCAACACCTCATAGCCTAAGTACCCCTTCGCTCCTAAGAGAAAGTGAATCCCCCTACTGCTTCATGAATTTGAAGGAAGATGATAGGGTTGTTTCTTATTTTTCAGATGACATTCCAGGAATGTTCCCCTTTGCAGGGCTCGGAGGGACTAGGTCTGAGGGGCTGGGAAGCCCACTATGCTGTTGTCTGGCCCTGCCTGTCCTGTGTGGGGTTTGGCTACAAGTGCTCAAGTACCACTCAGGGTATGGAGAGTCCAGCTCTGGATATCAGTCAGAGAGGCAACTTAGTTCTACCTAAAGGCCTACCTGACCCCAAATCCCTTCTCCCTGCCTCGCCATCTGAAAGTGTGCATAGTTCAAATCAGGTTGTGTCCATGTCTCTAGAAAGAGCCCTTAGAAGACATTTGTGTCGTCTGGCACAGAAAAAGGGCTCACTGCAGTCTCAGCACCTGCAGGGCCAGCAGGGGTAGGACACAGGGACCTTTGGATCAGGTGTGGGGAGAGGATGTGACCAGTGGAGCGAGGAAAGTTTATAGAGTATGGGGATGGGCCAGGGTCCGATACAAGATATCTGTTATTATATCTGTTTCAGGCTTCCTTTTTGGGATAAAAGTGCCAAGATTTTTCTCCAGGATTCCCCTCCTCCAGTACATGCAATTTGGGAGGAACAGGCTCCATCCCTGAGTCCAGGCCCTGGTCAGTCAGAGCACTAACTCCCAGGCAACACGTTGGGTTCAGGGAGGAACGTTTGACCCCAAACAGGCAGACACAGGCCCAATTCCAGCCCTGGGGTTGGCGCCATCAGGGATTTGTTCTCTTTCTGCTGAGGTTGCTGAGAGGCTGGATGTGAGCTGGGGCTGCTGGCAGCCATCTTGCCTCCACCAGAGAATGAGGCCCACAGAAGAAGGCAGAACAGAGCAGCAGGAAAATGAGAGCAATTTCTAAAGATATCAGTTCAACCTAGGATCCTGGATTTCCTTAAGTCAGCCAACCCTGGACTTTTTAGTAATGTAGGTCAATAAATCACTTCTTTTTAAAGTATAAGCCAGTTGAATTGAGTTCTGTAACTGAGAGTCCTACTTACATCTAAGGTCCTGAGTCCTCATGGAGAGCTTCTGCAGGAGGTAAGGCAGATGCTGGGGTAATAAGGAAGGCAAAAGGGAAACTGCATCTACTTTAATATTTTGCTTCTTTTTGGTTAATTAGTCCAACAGGTCTGCTTATTATGGTAAGAAATCAGTCCCCCATGACCAAAAAAAAAATAAATAAATAAAATAGCTGGGTTGTTGTATATATTGACACAGGATCCCCAGGTCCACCATTTACCAGATCCTTCACCCTGCACCCATATAAAGCTTGGGTCCATTAATTTCCTATTTACACAGATAACTGTCACCACTGTGTGAGTCGGGCAAGTGTCTACACCTCTGCAAGTCTCAGCTTTCCCAGCAGTACCAAGGGGGAGCCGCTCAAGACCTTGAGATGCTGGGTAGCCCTGATGTTCTCTGAGTGTCTGCAGTAGGGAAGACCCATGACATCCACTTCCTACTGGCATTTTTCAGAGCTTACTTTTTTGGCCACAGTACAGAGTTGTTCTGCTGGGAGGTAGTCAAATGGGAAAACAAATCTCCAGTTAAAATTCCCTTCGCCATCCAAGGACCTGTAATGGACATCTGTTTTCTGTTTGTTTTCTTCACTGCCAGGAATCCAGCTGAAAAGCAGAGGCAAACAGACTTAGCTTTCTCTGATTGACAGGTAATCTAGCCGCAAAATTGCGCAGTGATTAAGGGAGAGAAGGGCAGGAGAATTAATGCACTTTTCTTGGGCAGGTTCCAGTTATCTACAGAGCTGAGGGGTGATTTATGAAGGGGAGGCACTCTGCTGCATCCAACACAGTTATAGCCAAATAAAATATAATTCCTCTAAAACCAAAGCAGGAAACCCTTTAGACTTCAGTTAACAAGGATAAGGTAAAACTTTCTGGAAAATATCAACAACTTAGCTTCTATTTTAGGAAGATTGAAGCTGCCCATGATTTTAGTCTTCACAACTATAACTCATCTGTGTCTGTCATCGCGGCTGATAGACTCACTGAAAGTGGGTTAGTTCAAAATTTTTGCATTTCCTTTCCCACATTTTACTTAAGCAAACAAAACAGGCATTACTCAAGTCATCTTACAGCTTCCTTTTTAAATCATTCTTAAATTCACTGTGATCATATTAATGAGACTAGCGAGGGAGAAGTAAGCTGCTATTTCCAAATGCATATTTATGAAAATTCATTTCCATAAACAATTTAGCATCTTAACTTTCAACATCTGGAAAGTTTCCTTTGGCTTGTGCCTGGCACATAATAGCCTGTTGAAGGAAGGAATGAATGAACAGGCTGGGGAGGAAGTTCTTGTCATATCTGCCTATTATTGAGAAGACTCCTGGTTTGGAACAAGGAGGAAACTCAGGAATTAGATTCATAAAGTGGTAAAATGCGTGATTCTCAACACTAACTGCATATTAGAATCACACTGGAATCAACAGGGGAGCTTTTAAAAATATTGATGCCTGGACCCCACAGAGAGAGGCTCATGGTAGGCAGCAGGCCTGGGTGTGAACTTGCTCTGCCACTTGACTTCACCTCCCATCTGCGGGATGAGGTTAACGATTTGTGCTCCCTTCATATGGTCAACATGAGGACAGAATGAGAGATCACAGCTCAGAGGGGCCAGCATGGAAAGGGGGAAATGCTTAACTCATGCTTATGATCATCTGCGTGAACCAGGTACTCAGCCTTCTTTTATTCTTCCCAACAGCTGGGTGGCTATACAACCACCTCCACTTTTCAGAGGAGGATAATGTGGTTTAGACAGAATATGCAACTCACACAAGGTCACATGGCCAGTAACAGACAGAGGTAAGTAGGTAACTTCCGGTTGGTCTGACTCTAAAGGACTGTTGATTGTCCTTTTGTTACAGCCTGCTAGTCTGCTTCAAAGAACCATGAAAGCTAGAAAGTCACACACTTATTTGGTCCCATTATTAGTAGGGGTATTAATATCAATCAACTACATGATTTTACTTTTATCACTTACTAACTAGCTAAATGAGTTGAAAGTGTCCTTTGACTATTCACTTTAAGCTTTTAAACTAACTCACTGAAGAGTTCATACTCTTTGATTAGGATGCCAGTGACTTCACTCCCCAACATCTCACCAGACATTCCCTGCAGCTTTTCCCTCAATTTGGGGATAATCTTTACACGTTTAATTTTGAATGTGAGTCTTTTCACATTTTAATTTTAAAATAAAGGAAACTGCTCTAAGTATATGTATTTGTGGATATATATGTAAACTTTTATACGTAATAACTATATGTGGGTAGTGTTAGTCATTTAAATTATGCATTATTCAGCTTTTCACATATTATTTCAATTATTTATATTTTTAACTTCAAAAATGAAATGGTAATTTAGGTAGTGCTTTATTTCTGCCAGTCCAGCATTACATGAGTTTGTTTCTCTGATTTGAAAAAAGTAATGCTATGATAGTCAAATAAATTTGCATATATATAATTAGCTGGGATTAGTTTTCCTTGGGGAATGATAATAAGATCCTGAAATGAGAAAGAATAATGAAGAACTTGATGAAACATTCCCTGTTTATAGTGAACCTAAATGATAGTAATTATGTCTTTAACAAAGTTTTGATTGAGGGCCATTTGGGATTATAAGTGAAACTTTGTTCTCACTTTATGAATATATTAAATTTCAAGAAGTCTTATCTTTTACACATCAAGGAACTAAATTTGGTCTATGTGCAACAGTAATAACATTAGTTAACATCACATAGTGTGACGGTTAATTTTATGTGTCTACATGATTAACTGGAGGGTGGTCTGCTGAAACATTACATCTAGATGTGTCCATGAGGATACTTCTGGATGAGATTAGGTTTAAGTCAGTAGACTCAGTAAATTAAATTGTCCTTCCCAATGTGGGTGGACAGCATTCAATCTGTTGAGGGCCTGAATGGAAAAAGAGGGCAGAAAAAGGAGGAATTCCTTTTCTTCCGCCTCTTTGGTTGAACAGAGACATTATATCTCATCTTTTGACCTCAGACTGGGATGTACATCTTCAGCCTCCCTGGTTCTCATACCTTCAAACTTAGACTGAATTATTTCACTGGCTTTCCCAGATTTCCAACTTGCAGATGCAGATCATGGGACTTCTCGGCCTCTATAATCATGTGAGTCGATTCTTAAAAATCTCTGCACTGCTCCCCATCCCCCTTCCCTCTTGTCTCTCTCCCCTTTCTACACACACACACACATTCAAATACACTTATTTTGTTTCTCAGCAGAAATCTGACTAATACAAATAGTTTACTATACTTTCTGCAGGCATTATCCTAAATGCTTTGTATAATGCAGTTTTTTGAATATCCCAGAGAGGTGGATACTACCATTATCTCCATTTTACAGATGAGGAACAGTGAGCTTACTAACTTGCCCAGCTTGTAAGGAAAGAATTTCAAACAGGTAGTTTGACTCCAAAAACTGGCTTCTTAGTCACTGTGCCATTCTGTACTTAATATCTATGATCACAGCACAATACAAAACTAACATCAACAGGAACTATTTGGAATTGCATTATATAATTACCAGAATAATGAATAACTATAACACTTTACATGTTAGATGCAAGCACTGGATAAATATTGGTGGAATGAATGAATTTTTTTAAAAATTTGGCTGTTTCCTCTGCATTACAATAAAGAGGAAACAGCCAAATTTAAAAAAAATTCTGGAAGCCTTACTTGTTTTTAAGGTTAGTTATTCCAAGTATCAAAAAAGAATAAAAAGGATCTGCATGACTTAAAAAAAAAACTCACAAAGAACAAATCTATTTAATAAACTGAAGAAAACTCATTTTCTTAAGAGAAGTGATGAAACATTTGTCAGTTGTTATAGGCATTATATAGTTGTGCCTGTAAACAAGACCTGAACAGGATTTTCTTTCTGTTCTCTCTCTTTGCCTCCCAGGAGCTTCCTAAGCAGATTGCATTAATGACACAAAATAACTTCAAACAACCTAGAGTCCTATAGTGGACATCTTCAATAGTGAAAACTAATGTATCATTCCTTGGTTTGTCAGAGATTAGTATTTGCTAGTCTTACCCTTTGACATAGATGTCACTCATTTCCTCTCCTGTGATGCTTTTCTCATCCAAGATAACGTCCTTGGTGTTCCAGATGATCACACGCAGGTAGTATCTGAAAGGAGCACATTTTGAAGGTATGTTTTACTCTGGTCTTGCACCAAGAAACCAGTCCAATTTAATAGAGCCTCAAGATTACTTACTTCTTAGCTTTCCGAGGTGTGATGTTAAAAGGGGGGCCTGGTGGTCCCAAAGACTTGGGGAAAACATCCACCCACATCTGAAGTTTCCCCTAAACCATTCCAAAATGAAAAGAGAAATGAATTTATTTATGAGTGATTTCATGTTTCTTAGGTGAAACTTTTTTTTTTGGGGGGGGGGCTGCTGATCTATTAGTCCACATGGAAAGCCCCCCCAAAAAATGATACAGAAGACAGACCCAAGGTGAATCTTCAATCTTCAATGTCATTGAGGCCATCAGTCTCCACCCACTCCCCACTCTTACCCAGGAATCTCTGACAGCTGCATGTGCCTGCTGGTGTCATAGTGTGAGTCTTCTCTGGTTGATAGAACAAGGGGCTTCCCATCCCTATCACAGCCTGCACCACACACATGTGCACATACACCCCACTTCTTACAATGGCATAAAGTTGGGCCCTTTACTCTGAGAACAGCTTTCAGTTTCACTCATCACATCACCTACTTGATACCAGCCTCAGTTGTGTGAAACTTAAGGTTTTCTCCACTTACAGCAAGATGGAAAACACCAAAATATAAAATAGCATTAAATTCTATATAAGAAAAACAACATGACACTTTCAAAAGAGAGATGCAACAATGACAAGAATGTTAATGTTCCTCAAAGCTGAGTATCCCCTACTACTGGCTTGCTAGTGCCCACCACCAGAGAGGAGGCTGCAGGAGGGGAGGGAGCGAGCCCAATCGGCACTCATGCTGCCATCTTGGAGAGGCAGTGTTCGTGTCTTTGGTGCAGACCAGGTCCATCTGGCTGATTGGAATAATCTTCCAGACAGGCTAGGAATGCCATTAACAAGCCATATCAACCTTAAGAACCAATTTAAATCCCCCAGTCTGCTTTTTTGGATGTTCTGTAGACTCTGCTTTCATGACAAAAACAGAAGAAGTTTGCCACGGAAGCAACTAGATTGGTTTCTTAATGCATTGTGATCAAAATGAATTAACTGGAGCTCTCAAAAAGGGATATATGTTATTGTGATCCCGACTCTCTTCCAACTAATCTCCAGGGCTCAAGGTTCTACAATACATCAAGTCTGCAGAACATTAAGCTTCCAGGTGTCTCCTAAGACTCAGACAGTCTGTGTCCAATGCGGTAGGTAGAGGTGATGGGGCAGGAAGAGGATTCCCATGGAGAAATCTTTCTCATTTGTAATTTCTTAAGACTTTATTCAATGGAGGGATAGGAGGGGAGAGAGGAGGAGGAATGGGCTCTGTGGGAGAAAAAGGAATAACAAGAGATGGAAGAAGTGGAAATGTGAAACAGAATCAAAGGAAGGAGTAAGTGACATAATCTAGTAAACTCCCATCATTGTGGCCACTTTTTAGAGATAAGCTTGTCCATGGTTCTGCTGTCAGTGTCAAAATATTTGCATCTGTTATATTAATATTCCTTAAGGTGTGATTTCCTAGACACTGGCATCAGAATCCCTCCAGGTACTTGTTAAAACTCAGATTCCCAGATCCATTGAATCCGAATCTCTTGGTTTGGGAGTCTTTATTGTAAGAAGCTTTCTCATGGAATATCTGTCATTTGCCAAGTCTTTTCTTGCCTGTTTAGAAACTGCTCCCTAGCTTCTGGGAACTGAAGACTTTCAGTCTCCACATGGTGCTCATGACAAGCGATCTTGTGTCTTCTTCCTGGTTCTTTGGTCAGAGGGGCACTGTCTCATCTGGCTGGCCCAAAGGCAATTGCTTTCCTAGGCTCTGAATTCTGAATATAGCTGAGTGGTCCAGGGGTGGACCATTAGACCAAGATGTAGCAACCAATTCTCTCCATATTTGGAAGTAGATAGGGCTGTGTTATAACATAAAAACCTCAGAAACTGTTGGTAATATTCTGACATGTAGGAAGGTGATCACAGACTAAAAGGGACTCAGAGAGAAGTGGGCAAGAGACAGGGAGATATCCTCACTCAAGTAGCTTCTGAGTCATAGTCACCCTCCTGTTTGGATTTAGTGAGTTACCTGAACATTCTTACAGTAAATTCCCCTTTATGAAGCAGAGCTGAATATCATTTCTATTTCTTGTATTTCTAAAAGTATCCAGAAGATATCCAAGAGGGCAAATTTGTGCCAGCTACTGCCACGCTGGTCCTCAGGGCCCCTTTACCTGGGAGATGTTGGGCTGGAAGGTGCTGTGCAAGGTCCGAGTTTCCACGTGTTCAGGAACCAGCCCCTGAGTCCTGAGGATGTGAAGGGCAAGACGCTCCTCTGGAGCACCCAGGTGCTGGTGCAGGATTTTGTTGGCTTCTGCAACAGAAAATAGCAGGAGTAACAAGAATTAGCATCTGGTAAGAGTTCAGCCAGACTACCCTGAGGGGCTCACACCCCTCCATCTCAGAGTTGGCAAAATGGTCAGGCAGAGCCATTGTGCAAACTTCAACTTGTTTAGGAGTTGACAAAAACAGCCCTGCCCCAACCAGGCACATGCCTGACTTATAAGCTGCCAACAACAAAGGGACCAGAACACACCAAGATGTGCTAAGTGATAGCAGCTTGTATTTGCTTTAGCGGCAGAGGCTCAGAGCCAGACTCCCTAGCTTCTTTTTAGGTGTGGTCATGCAACCAAATTAGGCTAGAATATATGTAGGTGGAAGTGCATGTGTGTCATTTCTACACCTGGTACATAAAATCTCACGTAGGACCCTCTGTGTGGGTTCGCTTTGAAAGCAGAAACAAATATCTACCTTAGCTGCCTGACATGATGAGTGGCAGTGCTATAAGACAGAAGACTTGTGTCCACATGGAACACTGCTTGAGAGACGATCACCACCTGTAGCAATACCTGTTTTGAATTTATGGGAAATAAACTATTGTATTAAGCCCTGAAATCTGTAAGTTCAGTTGTTATAGCAGCTAGTGTCACTGTCACATTTTCAAAACATAGCTCCCAAATTTTCTGATATTCCTTTCATTAACAGATGGGGTCTATGTCATCTCCTCCCTTTGACTCTGGAAACACTTATTCAACCACTGAAGTATGGAGGCCAGACATACAAGATCACGTAGCTTCTACCTGACTCTCCTGGGCCACCTGCTGTGAGGTAAGCTACCCACCATGTAAGGGACCTGAGCTTCCAGAGTTTGCCCTGTGAAATGGGGGCTGCATCATTAGCCTTAGCTTAGCTCCAGACCAGGAGTCGGTAGCAGCTGTCGGTATGTGCATGAGCCACCTTGGCCACCCAGCCCAGTTAAGCCTTCGGATGACTGTGGCCCCAGCGGACATCTGACAGCAGCCAACAGCACCAGGGCCCCAAGGGAGACACCACCCACTTGAGTCCTTGAGTTCCTGACCACAAACTGTGAGCAAAACGAAGTGATTATTTTTGGCTGCTAAAACTTAGATGATTGGCAACATAACAATAGTAAATGTCATGTCATAACAAATAGCAGTGTCATGACTGACACAGCTTTTGGGTGGAGTTGCTTGATTCTGGAGTGTACGCTCTCAGCTAGCAGGCCATGTTGCTTTCTAGTTTATTCCTAATCTCTTTGCAATTTCTCATGTTAACAGCAGCATCAACGCTTTTTAGATATCCAATCCTTCCTGACGCTAAGTCCTCTTCAAATGGAAAGACAAAATAAAATTTCTTACAATGTCAAGAATAAGCAGCTGAGGGTCAGGAAGCACTTTGCTCCATGCATCTCTGTTCGGTTTCCTGCAGAAATTCCTTCAAGGCCAACTTCACTACCACCCACTCTGGGGAACCCTCTCTCCCTGTAAAGCACTGAATCACACCATGGCTCTATGCTCTTCTAAGCTTATTTCAGTCTTGTCATAGAACAGCTGGCTGTGTGTCAGGATGGACTGTGTTATAAATTATCACTCGGGAAAGAGCAAGACCCCAAGTTCAGACATGAGCCAGATGTGAACTTGGCACATTCTTTGAACCAACCCCCAGCATCCCTGAGCCTTTCAGAGAGGGTTGGGAAGAAGGATGGAATAAACTTGGAAGAGACATTCTTGTACTATCATCTGAGCACTTTGGAACTAATTATACTTTACATAGAAATAAGTTAATTACTAGAACTTTATGTTAATAGCTCAAATAGCTATGACCTAAAAAGGTCAAGTGAGACATAAGACAGACAAGAAAGTGTGTCCACTTTGACACTTGGCAAAACAGCACAACTTTCTATAAAGGGGCTTTTGTTAAACAGTTGTGTGTGGAATCTCCTGTGCTATCATTAGGGTACTGCTCTACCTATCCCCCTCCACAAAGGGAACCCAGAAAATGAATGGGCTGCTATACTTAATAATTAGATTGCAACCTATGGCAATATGCTTACCAAATTCATCCAAGCTGTAGTCTCGTCCCCCATATCTGATCATACTTCCATTTTCAGTAAGGATAGGTGGTGGGAAGCCTTTGAATTTGGCTACATTTTGCAGCAACTGTGTTGGTCTCAACTGGTCTCTCCAGGTATTTATTCCAGAACTGTGAATAACACCCCACAATGGAGTTACTGCAAGGCATGCCAGTTCTTGGAAGCACACACATTTACATATTTACAGGTGCTCCCAATAATGAGGGAGCAAGGACTATCCTCTGTACATTGGCTTTTGCCAATAAATCTAGTTGAAAGACCTAAAACCTACATGTTATCTTGGCCCCAGCCAATTAAATTTTCCCCCTTCAGTTTCCTCCTCTGTAAATATGAGTTTGATTGTGTTTACCTTAATCGTAATATGCAAATTCCTACACCATGAACTACAAGCTATGACTCATTAGATACTGTAGAAAGATACTGTATAGCATTCAGAGAAAGGGGGCATCCCCCAAATCAGTCAATTTAGGGGAAGATGCAAGAAATCTCTGCTTGCAAAGGGCAGGGATTCCTGTCATAAAACGTTGCTCATCTTTACCACCTGGCCTTGAGGAGGGGGGTTCAAAGAAGAGGAGAGAGGGGACTGGTCTCCTGCACTGTGCTGCTATGCCATCTCCACAGAGCATTTCCCTACTCCAGGGACCAGTGTTTTACACCAGCTGTGATGAGATGGCACCCCCTAGAGCTGGGCAATGCTATAGCCCTGATTTTCTCTAAAATAAGCCCCCCTTTCTTTTCCCCTGAGGATTATATTTTTCTTTTTTATTTATATATATTTTACATCATTGTTCATTTTAAACAATGTTTGCTTATTTCTCCCCCCTCAGGTGTTTAAAAATGGTACATAGCTGACTGAAAGGAGCAGTGACTCGGGGAGGACATCTACTGAGGTAGAGAGCCAACCCTTCCGCAGGTGTTAATGTTAGATGGAGCAAATTGTCTACACTTGTGATTAAAGCAACTTACACACAGTACTGCTCAGGAATGCCGCAGTGCGACCCAAACCGGGAAAGGAATCGGTTTTCCAGGTCAATAGTGGTTTCTCCCACTTTTTCATCACGGGTAAAGGTGTCATAATCATAAACGGAAATTTTCAGGTCTTTTTCTTGAGGTAAGTAACAGGTCAGTTCATACATTCTAAGTGAACAAACACAAGGTTAGAATTTCCATAATCCTATTTAACCCCAGAATTCTATGCAAATGCATTCATGGGCAGAGGCTCAGGCTTGGACATTATAAATAAGATAACTGGATGGGTAAGGTACTTAATAAGTAATACTTAATAATTAGTAATAAGAACAATATGAAAGTATATGCTTGTTCAAGGGAATGGGTTTCAATTTCTGTTTGAATCCAGCTGTTACTTGCTAGCTATTCCCACAGGTCAATAATATGTTCCCACATAGGCGAATAATTTAACCTCTGTGGGCTAAGTTTGGTCATCTATAAAGTGGTGAGGATAATAATACCTACCATCCTATATTTCTATAAATATCAAGTAAAGAAATGCTTAGAAAGCTTTCAAATCGCAGCAACCATAATGACAATTGCAATTATTATTAACTTAATAATAATCACTATTATTAAATTACTAACATTATTATCACATTACGAGAGGGTGATAGTCTGAACAACATAAGTTCCAGATGGATAGGACTTGACTTTGCATTTGCTTGGTCCACAGAGGCACAGAGTCCTTAGTAGGTGCCCAACAAATTTTGCTGAAGGAAAACAATATCTGCTGGGTCCCCGTGCTGCCTCCAGTCTTCTTGCACACTGGTGTGTGGACTGATTCCCACCCAAACAGCCAGGTATGTTAATCCATTTGGGCAGAAGGGTGTGTGTCAAAGGTGTTCTGGAGAGAAAATTCCAGGATGTTTCTAGATAAATCTCTGAGTTCTTTACATTGCTGCAGCCTGGAGGGACCTGCAGGAGGCAGGTAGCCACAGGAGAAAAGGCACTTTAGTCATGACCACCCAGGAAGCTCTGTCCACAGGTACCCTAGCCTGCATTTCCAGCACTGGATCCCAAGAGACATATAATACAAGTCCTTTCAGAAAAAGAATTCTTTAGCAAAACAAGGTTGAGAACCACTTCTTTTGGAGTTCCTCTGCACAAACTAAAGGCTCTGAGAAGTCCTGCAGTGGCTATCTCTTTTAGCCCCAGTGTCTTGGTTTGATAAAGGAATACTTTTTTCTTGGAAGAGCAGTCACCATCTGTGCAAGATACTGCTCTACTGTTGAATGTGATCTGGGGAGATGTCGTGATGCTTTAAGGACAATAATGCTGGAATTCCTGCCCCAGAATCCCCAGGAGTCTCCACTGAGAAGGAAGTCACCCATTAAAACTCAGGCCAGGGACTGGAGCCGAGCAGTCTGAGGGGCTGTGCGCACCGTCTCCCAGGCCCCACCCTGCTGGCTGGGGGATCTGTACACACGCCAGACAGGGATTGGCTGAGGGGAGCCTGACAGCATCACTTCCTCCCAGGGTGGCTCTGAGCAAGACTTTTCCTGCCACTTAATTAAGCTTGTGCTTGGCTCCTCTGAGAGGAGCAATTCAGACAGGGCTGCCTTTCTCCCATAAAAGCTGGCTCTCCTGGCTTCCCTGTCTCTCATGCGGAGCCCTCCTTCCTGCCCTGCGTGCCTTTTCCTGTCTAGACCTCAGGGCTGGATCAGTGGAAGAAAAGGAAAACGATCATATTGTTGTGCCAGAGGATTACTTCTACTCCCTAGTCCCGGCACGTGGCCTCAGGTGTGTGGTGCAAGGGTCGTACGTGTGTGTGTGCGCGTGCACATGAGCACCTGGAGTTGTGTGTGCATGGGGCTCCGTGTGCCGGTGTGGTGCAGGCTATGAGTACACGGTGTGGTGGGGCAAGTGTGATTTGATATGTAGTGGAGGAGGTAGGGAATGAATGACAAAGACTTTCTTGAGTGTGTGTGTATAGCTAACAGAGAAAAAATGTCCAAAGGCACAAATATGCATAGGGAAGAAGAGCATGGCCACGATGACAAGGGCACAAATTAAAATACAGGCCACAAATCAAACAAGAACAAAGCATTCTCCCATTCAGCATGGTGCTGGGAAAATAACACCTCACTAATATTTTGCACAAAAACCCGTTTTGTGCAGGTGATGGATGGCTTTCACAAACCTGAAGCATTACCAAGGGTGTGGGACAGACCTGGGATTTGGAGCAGGGAATTTGTACCTGATCTTGGCTCTATCATGCACTAGTCACAGAGTTCTGGCACCCTGTTTCCTTCCCCTAGAAATTGGGGCTTCTAATCCCTGCACTGCCCGATGAATAGGTTGGAGGAGAAAATCAGATGGTGGCAGCTGCTAGGAGGGAGCATGGAAACCACACAGATGCTGTTCTGAATCTACCTCTTACCAGTTGGGCACTGATCGCTTTGTGCTTCAGTTTCCTCTGTTGTGAACTGGGGATAATGATAGCACCTCAGAGTTATGGAATTTCTGCGATGTCTAATATAAATGGCTCAGCATAGAGCCTGCACACAGTAAAAGCTCAGCAAATAGAAACTATTATTAATGTGGATGCAATTTATAGCTGAAAATGGTCCCGTTTAGAGGTCACTTGGACCTTCTGACCCCTTCAAATTCTGACCTCTCCTCAGTTGGGATAACGAGGTCATCCCCAATCCATCAAATACCTTCATTGGTTAAAATGGCAGAATCAAAGCATCCCAGAAAACAGAGCCCATGCTGGATTAGAGGGTGAGAAGCAACATGTCATTCCGGTTGTCACTCGGTTCCTCTTGTTGAGAACCCACCAACATATGGGACTCCCGGGCCTTGCACCACCCTGCCCTCCACCTACCCATCACCCTGCCCCCAGGTCTCAGAGGAGCCCAGCCCATGACTTGGTTGTATTTTCTTCATGGCATGCTTCACTTGCATGAAATTCTTTCACCTGTGCTCTTCTATATGTATAACCTACTCCACTGCTTAGACCACTTGCCTAGCTCATAGTCATGGTTTCAGGGCCTAAAATAGAGGTTGGCACACACCACGTCTTTATCACAAATTCCATAAAGAAATGAATGACAGAGAAACATTTCAAAATGGACAGTACCTGCCAAAAACTGGGTTGAGAGTGTTGGGAACATAGTGGTCTCGATCCTCGATTACTTTTTTGCCCAGTGTTATTTTTATATAAGGGTCACACTGTGGAGACAAGACAGATAATGCTATGTCATCATGGGGTGCAAGCATAAGTCCATTTTGGGGACAGATCAGGGTGCCCCCACACCCATGGCAGCTGTGGCACCCACGTGCCTCAGACCAGGTCTGAGAGTGCTTCCCGTGGTAGCACTGAGCCAGTGTGCCTCTGAGAAGCGGTGAGGGGTGAAGAGGCAGTGGCAGGGAGGAGTCACAGGGGCAAATCTTTGAGGTCACATCGGTAAAATGAGAACGATGAACCGGAGGATCGAAGGCCCCTTCCAGCTTTTAGATTAATCCCCATTGGGACAATCCTTCTGAATACACAGTTTTGATAGAGTATCTTTCTCCTAGTGAGATAACAGACGCCCCCAAAGAAATAACATGCCAATTATTGTGGCTGATGACTATAATTATCTTGCTACATGAGAAGGCCCCACACCCAAACTCTTACCAGGCCATTGTTGTCCTGGGGCTGGAGCCCTAAGCCTCGAACAATGTAAATCCTAACCGTGCATTCCTGTGGGACGCTGTCAGGTAATTCCCGAAACTGCCTGGGAGGGGCCGGCACATTGGGGTCATCCGACAGGGGGTAGATTCTAAAGGAGCCCTAAGAGAGAGACATACAGATGCAATCACTGGGCTCTTGGTGACCGGGGCAGTGGCCTCCTCCACCCGCACACCAAGGTTCAGCCTCAGGGGTTGTGGGATTGGGTGACAAAAGGCTGCTTTTGTGAAAGAAACAACACATATTCTGTATTTCCAGGGGGGAGTGAAATAACAATCACGTACATATTTGATGACAGGGGAGAAGAAAAGGCAGGGCAGAAGCTGGGACAGACAAAATCCAGGCAAGAGATTGTGGCTTGCACAATATGGTGGCAAAGGTGGTGGTGGAGTGAGCTCTACACATATTTTGAAGACAGGGATGAAGTGAATTACATTAAGGTATAGTTCCCTTTACCTGGGTCACCCTTTAAACCCCCGCCACTCCCAGGCAAACTCCTGTTCATTCTTCAAATCTTAGTCAAAAGTCATCACCTCTTCCAGGAACCCTATCTGCCTGCCCCTGGGTAGGTGTGTATCCTGCACACTCGCATCCATCCCTGCCTTCAGCTCTGTGGTAGCACTGACCTCCGCATTATAACTATTTCTTGGTTATGTTCTCTACCAGACTGTAAGCTTCTGGAAGGCAGGAGTTATGTCTTGTTTGTTCATCATTCTAACTCCACAACCTACCACGGGCTGGGGCACAATATGTTTAAAGAGTGAGCGAGCCACCAGGCCAGCTTGAGAAGCCAATCAATATAGTCTATCTCAAAACCACTTAAGTTGCGGAGAAAGCACTACACTTGGATTCAGAACACATGGATCTTAATTCCAGCTACATTCATTCAGTAAAGCAGCATGAAGTAAGCACCTACTTTGTTCCCTTTCAGGGAACCAAAAGTGACCTCGAGGAACCCAGTGTGGCACAAGGATATTAAGTTTGACTCTCATGCCATCTTTGACTGCTTCGCTGGGGGTTGTAATGAGAAAGATCTTGAGACCATGTGTAGGGAGGGTATCATCCTCTGATTAGCAATGTCTGCTCTTGGCAAAAGCTTAGGAAGTAGTGTATCTGGCAGGGATGTGTCAACTGTGGTTGGAGGGAGGGGCTGTCATGAAAACAGATACTTCAACGTGAAGGTGCTTTAGCAGCAGCAGGAATCCGGACCTGTGGGAGCCTAGCACAGGAGTGAGTCACTGCCAGAAGCAATCAGGGAACACCTCACAAAGAATGTGACATTTGAGCTGGTGATTAGAAGAATGAGTAGGAGTTAGACAGACCACAAAGAGAGAAGGAAGGGCAGCCAGGGAAGGAAGAAGAGCCTGTCCCAAGGCTCCAAGTTGTGAGAGGACAGGTATGTTTGGGGTTTGGGAGAGGTCCTCCTGGCAGGAGGGTGTGGTGGCACAGGAGACAAGTGGCTCCACCTCAAGAAGGAGTTGAGACTTGATTCAATGGAAACCCAAGCGATGTCTGTAAGAAGTCATGAAACATGATCAGAGCTGGGTTCATGGGGAACGAACTGGAGTTGGAGGGAAATGTGGCAGCTGGGAAGCTGCTGAAATGGTCCTGCTGAAAGTCCAGGAGGGGACGGTGGGCATGGGGAGCAGGAACCTGGAAAGTTGAAGCTACAGGATTCAAGACTGGCTGGCATGGGCAGGGAGAAGGGGGGACCCCCAGAATGACTCAGTGCTTTGTCCTTTCCCCACTGTCCTTTTCCTCGTTAACACCTTAAAATATCCTTCCAATGTCTCAGGATATTTTTCTGTGCCAGAGGTTGGCTGTCCTTTTATCTTAAGCCTATTAAAAAAGTAGAGGTGAGTTTTGAGCAGGACAAACACAAGCATTTTACTCACCTTAAACTCTCCTACCACTGAAGGGTCTTCATTCTCATCTGATTTGCCTCGATACAGCTTGAAAGTGTCTGAGAAGTCTGTCAGGCCCTCAAATTCCTTTACGTCCTCAAGCTCGCAATTATATATCTAAAATATAGCAACACATTCTTAATTTTTCATAAAAATACAGGTGGACTCTAAGAAAAGGACAAATGACAACAAATAGGCATGAGGACACAGATGGAGCCATTGAAACTTTCATGGTAGGAGTGTGGAAACACGCAACTACTTTGGGAAAATGCCTGACTTTTACTTATGGAATTAAATATCTAACAAATAGTTCAGAAATTTCAACCCCAGGTATTATCTGAGAAGATTAAAAAAAAGTCCACATGGCACGAGAATGTCCATAGTATCAAGACATGGTATATATACACAATGGAATACTACTCAGCAATCAAAAAAGATAAACTCATGCTATTCACAGCAACATGGATGGAGCTAGAAGGGATTATGTGAGTGGTGATGGACATGCCCTTTGCCCCATGTGTTTTACGTAGGTGTATACAGTGATCAAACCTCACTGAATGGATAACTTTTTTGTATATAAATTAAACGGTGATAAACTAGAAGAGGAGGAGGAAGGATGAAAAGAAAGGAAGGCAGTGAAGGAGGGAAGATGGACTCATTCACTGGAAAATTTGATCATTTTCCTAATTTATCTGTCCTTTACATGCTGGTGTTTCTTAAACCACATTGAAACATTATAACAAAACATGAAAGGATGTGGGTTTCTCCACTTTAATGCCAAGTCCCAAGGCGGCAGTCATGTAACTATAAGTCAACAGCTGTCCTCAAGTCCTAGGAATCTTGGCAAAGGCAAAACCCACCGCAAGAGAGTTCTCCAGGAGGTCAGAGGTACTCCTGGGCTGTCCAATCAGACCTTTTAAACTTAGTTCTGCTGTGGTCAATTTTAATGCATATTAATCCCCCATCCATATAACATAGGCCCAGGTACCTTGAGTTTTGAATAGCCTTTCTGAATATATTGTCCACATTTTTCATGTTCTCCCGTGGAAGCATAGAATTTACTCCACCAGTCAACGATTTCTTCCTCCTGAAGAGAGATACATCAAGATGGAAAACTCTTTAGTAATAACCTAGATTTCCAATCAAAGCAGGAAAACCCATTGTAATAAATAAGAGAAATAGGTACTTTTGAGCCTGATAGTGGTTGAGATTATATGACTTTGTTTACATGCACAGTGGATAAGGAATTCTACCCAGAAGACTGAAGGTGAAATGATCACCCTTGGCCAATGGAATGTGGTTGACTTTAATGCCCATAGCCACACTAGATGACTTTCTCACATCCTATAGACACCATTAATTCATTTGTCAGCTTTTACTTTTTCATTCTGTTGATTTGATATTTGCATGCACAAATAAAATAAAATCTCGATACATGCTTCCTATTATTTCATTTCCTTAGTTCTTTTAACCAGCAATGCATGATAAAACGAAGTTCATTAAGCTAAACTTTGGAAAAACTGGTTGTATTTCAAATTTGGTTTTACACATTATAAGTGATACCCTTACGTTACAAGCCATACAGCTTTGGTGAGTTGTTTATCATCTCTGAGCATCAATTGCTTGATTCACTGAATAGGGTAACAGCACTACCTGTCTCCATCTACCTCAGAGGATTGTTTTGGAAACCAAATAAGATCATTTGGAGAAAGAGCTATGGAAATTATAAAATGTGAAACAAGCAGGCAGGCATTATGTTTTGTTTAGACCAGTAACTCCCAACCAGTCCTTGGATTCTGACTCAGTCAGCCCGCGTGAGACCCAAGCATCCAGGAGATTGCCTGCGTTCCCCAGGAGATTCCAGTGTGCACCAGGGCTGGCAGCATCTGGGTTAGGTGGGTACTTCTTGGTTGGGTGAAAGTGACTGCAAATCAGTCACATATGAAACATTTTCAACTGCAAGGGGTTGTAGCTCATAGAAGGATATGAGCCTACAAATCCCACTTAGGTTTATAACAAGAATAGATTCTCATCATATTCACCCAATACTTATTTTGATCTACTCAGGACAGAGTGATGTTGCCAAAAACAGTCACCTGCAACACAGCCTACTATTCATTCTGGGGGAAGGGAAGAAGGAACACTCAAGAAAAGGTATTTTTTTTAATTTGTGTATAGCAAATAAATGTACACACACATAGGCAGAGTGCGTGTACACTTAAATCCTAAGCCTGGATTTAAAAGTCTTTCTGACACATATCAGCAATAGGCAGAAAAGAACATGAATCTTAAATCTAGCAAAATGTGTGCAATAGTTACCTTTTCTGTCAGCTGCTCAGCACATGGGCAGGAAGAGGACAAGCCATGTAACAGGTCACATGGGATTTAGAGACCCCACGAACATCAGGGTTGAAGAGAAAGAGGAAAAATTATTTGTTATGCATGCCCTATATTCTCAATATTTTGATGGATTATTTAAATTAAGATGATCTCATAATTACACACAGCTTATGGGTTTCTTCCCTGAAAATGTGCAAAAGGGTTATGACCAGTATTAAAATGAAAGGCTCAGAAGTACCCACCCATGTCTCATTCTCATGTTTTTTATAGAGTTAGACAGTCTCACGGTTAGCCACACAGTGCTCCACAGAGGGTGTGTGTGTGTGTGTGAGTGAGTGTGTGTCTGTGTGTGTGCACAGCTGCTCATCTCCCTGTCCTAAACCATTCATTCCATTTAGCTTTTAAAGCATATCCTTAACTTGATCTAATTTTCATCCTTTCAAAACCCTGTCAAGAGACCATTACGTCCAATCTGACTGCAACATCATCACGCAGGCGCCTTGCCTTAATTTCCCCCCACACCCATGTTATGGCCCCAACTAATATCCATCCCTCAAAATTCTTCTAAAGTATCAAATTTCCCATTGGCCCATACCTCCATCTGAGTCTGCACTGAGCATCTAAGAACTTGCCCTGGGCTCTGGGCACATCCAGGAGACGAGGACGGAGAGCCAGGGTTTTGGGACTTGAGTGTGCTCTGGGTGTCTGCTGGAACTTAAGCTGCACTCGCCCTCAGAGGCAGTCTGAAGAATTGCTACCTAGATCCCTTTTCTGAAATCCTACCTTCAGGTTCACTTCTAATGTGAGAACAATTTCTCACTACAGGCACTTTCTGTAGTTATTTGAGGTGGACCCCAGGCTTCTGCTGTAAGTATCCTCTGTTGTTTTCTAGCTTGACCTTTGTTCAGCAGATGGAATTGCCAAGAGAGGTGGAAAGACAGATGTAATAATTCTTTCTATTAGCTTCATACCAAAGCAGGAAAGGTTAAATCACCACAGCCAAACTAAGATTTTGGAGAGAAGAATTTTATGCCCAAATTGTTTCCGTGTTCTGAAAGGTTCTGAATTCAGATTTCTGGCGTCTGCTTATTCACATCTATTTCCAATGATTCGAAATTATTTCAAAGAAGAGAACAGTTCGTGATTTAAATGGCATTATTCAAAACAAGTTGTGCATTTTAAAATTTAGGATTCATTAATGTGAGAGAATTTCTTCACGACCACTTGCTGATCAGTTCATGTGGAAAAGTAACTGAAGCAAGTTGCTTTATTATTTCCAAATGGCACAGATTATTCCCTTAGATTTGAAACAATCATATTTGTTTGAAGATCAGCTTTCACTCCAAAATCTACTAATAGAAAGATTCTGAAAGGAAAATTCAAGTCTTTAGACCAAGGTCCCAAGGTCCCAGGCCGCTTCATGCATTATCTCATCATACATACATGCACTTTCGTTGGAGAAGCCATTTTGCTGAGTGCTGTTGACATACTGCTTAAGCACTGGAATTGGAAGGTAATTGTTGAAATGGCCATGTAGGAATGTCCATTAGGTGACTAGCACATACCAATTTGCCCCAGACACTTATTTCCCACTTTCTTCTGGCAGTGCTGAGCCTATTTGTTAAGAATCCCAACAGTCGCTACAAAACAACTGTGTGGGTTTCTGTGAATAGGAGACTGTCACCAAAGCCACAGCCTCCAGCTCTCAACAGCACAGGTAATTTTGACCCACTTTCTCAACTTACCCAGATACAAAGCCTGAATTGGGTTAGTGAAAATAGAGGCACATTACACACATCACATGTACATACAATGCATACATGTCACACGCATCTCACATGGATGCATGTTTAGCACATGTATGAATGCATGTACACTCTGCACATATAAAAAAGGACATCAGCAAGCTTGTTTTCTGTTCTCCCAAGGCCCAGATTTATTCAACTGGACTTTGTACAAGTGTGTACTGCTTTTCCTGATGAATAGGGGGGGTCAGTCTTAGAGGCAATTCCAACCAGATCTTTCTTATCAACATGGTATTCCTCAGCCAGGTGTTAGGAAAGCCAGATGATTGAAATGATTTACAGTATAGTGGGAATAACTTATCCCACTAAACTGTAAATCATCCCCATTCCCACCAAACTGTAAATCAAATTCTATGATATGAACTGAACCTTCCCTGTGTGTGCAATAGTAGTGTAGTCCTCTCTGTTCACTACATTAAGAAATGAGTGACAATATCAACACAGAAAAATATCAACACAGACTGGCTTTATATTTCTTTCAGATCCCCCATACCTGGGACTGCTGAGTACATAGCAGGCATGAATAAGAACTGACTGACAATGGGAGGTAGAAAAGGTGGAGGTAGATTGTAGAGCAGGACCTTAAACTGCCTTTTTCCTTTTTCCAAAGTAGTAGCAAAAATGTTCATAAAGGATCTTAAGTATATTCTACTTAACTTCTCCCTAGGCTACTACAGTTTTATTGGGCCTATTTTGGGTTGTTTACAAAGTGAGCATGGCAGTTTTGCGAATCTGATGTTGTCATTTGTGACTGTGAAGGATTCCTGGGGAATAAAATTAAACACACTGCTCCTCGGAGCTGGCCGTGGAGACCACATTTAACATGGTCCAATTATTAGTGAATTTAACGCAGTGGGAAGGAAGTGGATTTTTTTAGAGGCACTGTTTATGGACATAACATATTAAAGTGCAATCATGTGCATTTTTGGGCCAGTTTACACATTAAAACATGCTGTTAAAGTCCATCATAACTGCCAACAGAAACAGGGAGATATTTGATGTTTTCTTTCTCAGGGCTCAGGCATTTTCCCCCCTTCTTGTATATTTGGCTGGAATGGTTTTCAAACAGGGTCCTGAGCGAGCAATTTCACCAACTTCTTCCTTTCAGAGCCACATTGAATTTAGAAGTCTGGGCTAGTTCATACCATGGCAAGTAAGATCATTAAAAATTCATGACACTTCTTTTTCATGCACAAAAAAGTATGTTACATACATCCTTCCTGTAATTGTGCAATGCTGTAAATTTGCTCCTGAGCTTTCTATTTCAAGCAAATGACATCACTCAAACTGTCATGAGTGGTTCTCAAATTTGCCTGCACATTAGAATCACTTGGGTAAAAATTTAAATCTTCTGAAGTCTATGTCCTATTGATGAATATGATTCAGATGTTTTTATCTTGATAACTTATTTGATTATTACTATTTTAATACATTGAATGGTTACTTAGCTCAATTTACCCAAGGCTTAGACAACTGGAGGATAAAATTGACACTATCCATTGATTAGTTTTGAAGCCTACCTTTGAAGCCAGTAACGGCTTGCTGTCTTCTATTTCAATAATGATGTCCTGGGAGGGTGGGGTAGACAGAAGGGTGGCTGCAAGACAAATAATTTCATCATCTAAGATACTTGTAAAAATACAATGGTGACCATCCTACTCAGACCTTAACAGTCACAGAGTGGATGGTAGCATTAAGTCCAAGTTAGACTTATTGAATGGCGAGGACTATGTCCAAACGTAGGAAATAACCCAAGAATTCACCACCTTCCCCAAATATGGTATGATTTGGATGATTTAGGGGATCACATGACCCACCTTTCTTCTTTCTTCTTGGACAACTAACCCAGTACCTAGACACAGGAACTCAAAGAACTGTCAGCACATGCCTTTCAAAGAGGCAGGGTTGGGGTGGGGAGGGGGCTGCATCTAAAGGAGACTCCTTTTCATGGAATCTGCTCCTAAAACCCCAAGAAGCAAAAGAGGGTGAATAATTGCAAATTTCAGGCCTGAAGGTGCAGAGGCTGGCTCATCCCACGTTCTCAGAGAATATGCAGAGGAAAAGGGCTCACACCTTAGCCTTGTACAATTCCCAGAATATCTAGGTTCATGATTTTGAAGTTAGAGCAAGGACTCAGGAGCAGCCCCTAGGCTCACTGGGTTTGGTTTAACAGAAAGAGGTGCCATTGTGTCTGCCTGGGGTGGAGTGATGGGGAGAGGTGTGTCTACCCGCCATGGTAGAAGGCTTCAGGCAGTCAGACATTCAATAGGAGGCCAGTGTCTAGACCCAACAAACTCCACCAAGCCAGGAGAACTTTCGTTTAACCCACCTGGGCAGCTGAGTTAGAAGATGCACCAGAGAAGAAATGCATAATTTTTAGGTACTTCCCAGGCACTGGGGTAAGCCTTTTACATACTTAATCTCATTTAATCCCTCACTAATCTAACAGCATATGAACAATTATCACCATTATAAAGATTAAAAAACAAACTGAGGCTAAGAGAAGGCAAGTCACTTGCTTCCGGATAAACATTTAGTAGTAAGTGGACATAAGTAATCTAGGTCTGTCTGAACTCACAGCTCATGTTTTACCCAGACCAGACCATATCAAAGCCCAGACCAGAACAGATGTTCAATAAATGTCAGAGAAGGTTGGGGGGTGGCGAGGGGGTCACTGGGGAGGCAGGGAAGGAAGACTGACACTTACAGGGCATCTATGACATGATAGTTGCTATGCTAGGTCAATTATCCATGTGATGCCCCCGGTCCCCCAGATCTGTCAGCCAGCTGTACCTTCCAAGACAGACTCCTTCACAACTCCTGACAGCAACATAAAGCGAGATAGGCAGGCGTGGGGGACCACAACTACATGCAAGAACCTTCTTATATTATCAGCTCTCCACTTCACCACCCTCAGGGACAAAGCCTCAGGGACAGGAGGGAAGTTTTCTCTGTGCCTTCAACATTAAGCCAACCAAGCATATTCCTCAAATCTTACCCTATCATTGGTTTGAAGAAAGTAACTAATTGATCTAAAATAACAGATTCTGAAGTTGGGAACCAGACCTTCCTCCACCCCATCCCATACTCCTGAAGGATTTTTTTCTCCAAGGGTTCTCTGAAACTTTGACCACATTTCACATTAATTACATAGAATCACTAACCAATTACATAGAATCACTAACCAATTACATAGAATCACTAACCACTAGGTTAGGGGCTGACCTAACCCTGACAAATCAACACAAACAGGCCCACACGAGTGATTCTGGGCCAGAGCAAGTTTGTAGTGTTTGTACCTTCCTAATGACCTCACATATTTGCATCATAGAACTGTTTCATGATCAAAGACCTCTACTCTTACAGCAGTGGAAAAACATTAGGAAAATGGTTTCTCCCCATTCAGTCACCTCAAATAAAACAATGCCCGCAGTTATAATAGCCCTTGTTATCATAAAAAAAAAATTTCTATTTTAGGCATCATCAATCCTGCACAAAATTCTTTGCATGGGGAATTTCTTTATAAACGCATTTAGCAGGTTTTTTTTTTTTTTTTTTTTTTTTCCTCAAATGTCACCATAGACTTTCTTTTTTGCTTTTCTCTGAAATGGGGATACAGGATGCTCAGACCCAGATAGTAGGTGAGTTTCAAAAATTCCATTTTTTTTTCATACAAGAACTGGGGTGTAGGCCAGAGGTCTGGGGGGGTAGGGGAGTAAGGGAATTCACCAGAGACAGAGTAGGAGCAGAACAGGTGGATTTACTGAAATATACTGCTAAGGGGAGCAGCGGGCGAGACAGGAGAGGTCTGCTGCGCCATGTGGGTCAGCTCCCTGGCTTGGGATCAAACAGGACATAGAGGCAACAGAACTGAGACTTAACCCCTAGGCCACCAGGGATGCCCTTCAGAAGTTCTATAAAGGCAATACCAAACCTAGTGGAAGGTTAAATAGAACTGACTAGAAGCATAGAAGCATAAACAGAAGACCCATCCTGTCTTGAGGCTGGGATTATGTTTACTGGCCCAGACTCAGCCTCTAACACAGAACCTGGTGCGTGGTAAGTCAAAAATGAGTCACTAGTGAATGTCAATAGCAGAATACTATTCATGAGCTATTATTTATATGGAAGTCTAAAGTAAGTGTTATGCTCTGCTCTACTATTTATTATTTATTTATGTGACCATGGGTAAGTCCTTTAGTCCTTTCAGTGAGTATTATTTTTCCCCAGTAGATAGCAATGAAATAACATCCCTCAAATTATATTACAAGGTAATAGCTTGAGCACTGGTTTCCCCCAAATGAAGTCAGAATTAAGTTTAGCTCTGCCATTCTAACTATATTATCCTGGGAGGGTTAAATAGCCAACTATAAATCAAACTCATATGCAACATCCAGACAACAAATACTTATCTTAAGGTTTATTAAGATTAAATCAGATCCCAAATGAAAAGCCCTAAAATTATGTTTATAGACTTGAGCCTTACCTTTTAGTTGAGGCACAATATCTTCCTTTCCTGCATAGGGGTCGCAGCGAAAGCGGTCCAGGAGGTCGATGGTGCACTGGCCGACCACTGGTTTCCGCCCAAACTGCCGGTGGTCGATGACCTTGATCACCAGTGGAGGCATGTACAATTCTTCCTTGGGCAAGAGCTGGGGGTTGCAGAGATGGGCATCACTTTATTATATAAGACCTGACAAGGGTAGCTTTGCCAGTAAACCCCCTCAAAGGAACCACCAGACTTTTCTGGTCATTGGCACAGCCTTGGGGTCCCGTAGAAAGAAATTCAGTCATTTATGTGCTAGGTAAGAAGCACAGTGCTAACAGCATGAGCTCTGGGCCAGACTGCCTGGAATCAAATCCTGGCTCTCCCATGAGGAGTTGCATGACATATATATGTATACACATATGTATGTATGTGTGTATACATATATATACATATAAATTCAGCTACTCAACACACATAGAATTACATGGAATTATAGAGTCAGGATACAATACCACTTTCATGAAGAGAACAGAACTTGGAAAGTTTGGTGTCTTCTTCAGGTTTTTGATCACCACTGATTCTACCCTTTCCCCTCCACACTCCACAACCAGACTGGGGGATGTGATAGAAGCCATCTGGTAGTTTTTCATATTTCTTAAGCCCCAAGCTAGAATCTAAGAAAACAATGGAAAGAGAAGGGAAGGAAACGCAGCATATTAAAAATAAGATTCAAATAGGAAAAACTTACTCTCAATAACTGGTAAATTCTTTAAGATTTGGCAAAAGTCTCTGAGAATATTATGCTAGAAAGCCTGTAGGTCATGTTGAGGAAGTGACATTGTATTTCTCCTTCTCTTGCATGAGCCCCCAAAAAGCACAGCAGTTAAAGATGGAGGCTACGAGTAGAAAAATTAGGATGGAGGCATCACAGGACCATAAACTGGAGATGGGAGTAGAAATGGTTAACAGAGTTGTTAAACCAGCTAAACAAATGAAAAGTCCTTAGGCCCCAATGGCTATAGCAAGTATCAGGGGCACAGACCAGAGGAGGGATATGGAGATGGAGCGTCTTTGTAGCGAAACACAGGTCCTCATAAATCAACCTAGTCACACCCTAGAAGTAATTAATCTAACAATAGATAACAATTCCACAAAAAAATGAACCTCTCCCCAAAGAGAACACTTTCTGCACTGTCGAGAGGCAGCTGTCCTCCTTAGACCGTCCACCTGTGTCTCTGCAGGCATCTTTTCTAACACACCTGTCCTTTCAGAGTCAGCTCTTCCTGCCTTCTTGTGTCTGTGCAAGTGACTTCTTCTCCTTGCCTTTTTAATATAATAAGCCTGCCCTTTGGATATAACTCAACATCTCTGCCTCTTGGGGAAACTTGCCGTGTGCCACTGAAAGGGGAGCTCTGATGAAACTTTTCTCAGAGGGAACCCAAGGACCCCACACACTGCACCTCACACCTCTCCAAACAACATCAGTTAAGAGGGCAAAAGTCAAATCCTAGCTGAGCTGTACAACAACTATGTGAACTCTGGTAAGTGAGTTAACCTCTCTATGTCTCAGCTACAAACAGTACTGATAGTATTATCTATCAGAGGGTTATTTTGAGCATCAAGTGTAAATCTCTTAACACAGTGTCCAACATGCAGCCTTCCAAAATTGATAACTGTGGTTTAATGCTGTCTGCCTCAGTCTTTGAGAGCTCTTAGCCAGACTGGCTGAGAACAGAAACCTCAAGGTAACAGCTGCCAGACTGGACAAGGGGGAACTTAGTAGGCCAGACACTGCCCATCGCGCTACTTAGTAAAGAGTTTCATCAGTTCCATCAGTGTGTATTTGCTCCTACTGGCTGACATGTCACTATTTCCCATTATTCTATTACTCCCTTCCCACTCTCCACCTTCCAAGCTCCCCCTGGAGTCCCGTGCTATCTGCACACATGGGAATGATGCTCTGAGTTCTTTCCATGCCAAGCTCTCCAGAAAGCTCAGAAATCTATTGGCTCCCAGTAAATTACTAGATTATCTCAGTAATGCTGGAATTAATAGTTTTTGTTGTTTCAATAAGCCTTACATTTCCAGGAATATTGCAAATTTGGGAACGAATTCTAAAGGAGGTTTGAGACAGAATATGCAGCACAATTCTATTTCCTACATAAAAAATTAAAGTTCTACTGCTACATCTATTCAATTTGACTCAGAAGACAGAGAGAGCAGCATACCTCAATAGCAGTGAGTTGAACCACAGGCCTGATCCCCTGGGGAACCATGTATAGACTTGGTGCCCTTTGTGAGGGAAGAATAGGAAGGTTGGAGCCATCCTGTAAAACAAACATAGGAGCTTCAATGCCTCTCTTTAGTTCCAGTAAAGGGTTTCCAGGGTTATTTACAAGTGTTTAAGCAAATACTCTGAAAGAACCCAAGAGAGAGATTTCAACAAGTACCTTGCTTTTCAGAATCAGCTCCGCAGCTACAAGGACATCCCCACAGATTTTGTCTCCATTCATCACTGGATACCAGAGAAGTTTGGGTCTGATGTCCATTTCTGAGTTTAGTTTCACCAGAGGAGAGCACATGCTTCGTCCTAAAAATTCATCTTTGCCCTAGAGAAATAGCGATCCTTCAGCTCCCTGACAAACGTTTGTCTAAATCTCCATCATCTTCCAAGTCATTTTAGAAATTCTGAATTACTTACCACTTGGTCATTGTCAAAAAGTTCAATGACAACTTTGGGTGGGTTTTGTAGGATTGTTTGGGGTTCCCCATAGATTTCAATTTCATCAAATATAATAGTTTGGTCCCACGTAGGATTGAGAGTTGAGTGGATGATCTCAGTGGTTTTGCTTCGATGGAGGAAGGAAACATGGGCATATGGATCTAAATCAGAAAGAGAGACTCATAGCAAGGACATGACTAAAGTCTAGTTCTCCAAGACCATGCATCTCAACCATATGCTTTTCCTCAGTGACACTGAGCATGGCCCCTCACTTCCCACTTGGAAGACAGAGGTTCTAGAAAACAGTCTATCAGGGGCAGGATGGCATGGTAGTGGGATCTGTCGCTGCAGCAGAGATGCCTGTAATGTGCTGGGTGTTCTCTCTCTGGAGTATTTTCCACCAACATTAACAGGGCACATAATCTTCAGGGAGCAAGGAACTATACTTGTGACTATGAGTGCAGGCTCTGCAGCTGGACATACCTGGGTTCAAATCCCACCTCCCTCCCTGCTACATGACCTTGGTAAAAATACATAATCTCCTAAATTTTGGTTCCTTCCTTCTTGCAATGAAAGTAATATCAGCTTTATAGTGTTGTAAGAAGGAAATGATATAAAGAGAATGTAAGCTACTTAGTACAGAGTTAATTCTATAGAGTATTTGATAGATGTTGATTATTGTCATATTAGTGTCAATAATAATCCATTCATTCAGTAAATATTTATTGATGCCAGGTGTCAAGAGTATAGTAGTAAAAGAGAAAGGCTCAGATGCTCACGGAATATACAATCTGTAATAGCAGAAAACTCTGTTTCAACTAGACTTGAGGAGGGAGTGAAAGAAATTTTAGTATCAAGAAGTAATCTATGAATTGGAGAACTGAAAAATATATGATGATTAAACAACATACTCATGAACAACCAGTGGATCAAAGAAGAAATAAAAATAGAAATAAAATATCTTGGGACAAACAAAAATGGAAACATATCTTCAAAATGTGTGGGCTGCAGCAAAAGCTGGTAATCAGGCCTACAGTAAAAAAAAAAAAAAAAAAAAAAAAAAAGATTTCAAGTAAACAACTACATCTCAAGGTACCTAAAAAGACTAAACCATGCCCAAAGTTAGTAGCAGGAAGAAAATAGTAAAGATCAGAGAGGATAAAATGAAATAGAGACTAGAAAAACAACCGAAAAGATCAATGACACTAAGAGTTTTTTTTTAACAAGGATAGACAAGACAAGCCTTTACCATGAAATAGGAGAAAATATTTTCAAGTCACATCCAAATAGGGGGCTAACCTCCAAAATATTCAAGGAACTCATATAACTTAATAGCAAAAAAACCCAAATAATGCAATTTATAAATATGCAAAGTGCCTGAACAGACATTTTTCCCAAAGTGGACATACAAGTGGCCCATAGCACATGAAAAATTTTCAATATCACTCATCAAGGGAAGTGAAAATCAAAACCAGAATAAGATATCACCTCAAATTTGTTATGACGTTTATCATCAAACAGACAGGAGATAACAAATGCTAGCAAGGATGGAGAGAAAAGCTGTCTCTTGTACCCTGTTGGTGGAAATGTAAACTGGTACAGTCACTATTAAAAACACTACTTAAAAGCAAGTACTATGGTTCTGGTTCTCCTCTATGTTGAATTATTTTACCAAAAGCTTTGCAATTGCCTGGATGCTGGCTGAGCATCCGAAGAGTAACTTAACGGCTAACCTGAAACTTACGTAAGCAGAAATGGCACTTGGTTTTTAGCACTGCAGTGTTATATGAATGGGTCTTTTTGCTTTTGCTCCAAGAATATATCTTATGATCCAAACTACAAAGAATGTGCTTAGAATTTTATGTAAATTTAGTCAAGAATTTTGATAGGATTCTCTAACTTTGACTTTCAGTGACTGAGTGGCCCCTGGTGGTGAATACTTAAAAATGCTTTTAAAACCATTTTGGAGATGTATTTTTTGGGGATAACCTTGAATCTGTACTAATCTGTAAAAAACGGGAAGCATTCACAAATGTTGGTTAATATTAGTATTTGCAATGCACCTCACCGCTGATATGAACATGCCAAACGAAGTGTGAGGCAATAGCTTCAAGAACTGTTTTCCACAGAAGGCCCAGCGAGCTCTGGTGGCCTTCAGGTTCTATTGTGGAATGTTCCTCAGACCGACCCAATGGCCTCTGACCTATTTATGGTCCCACAAGCAATACCACAAATCCCCAAGCAGCAGGCCTTCTGACCTTTTCCCCTCCCTGCCTCCTTCCCTGTAGAACCAGTACAAAAGCAACAAAACCAGTGAGGTGTCAATGTGAGGAGAGATGAAGCCCCCCTGGGATTTGGGGAGCAGGCAGTGAAGAAGGTCAAAATGAGCTCCAAATTGCTTCAAGTCTGGGGTTGTATGTAAATAGGTGAACTTTTGATCTTTTTTGACAACTTGAAAGAGCTACAGAAAAAATAGGAAGGATCTTAACACATCAATCAACAGAAGAGTCCAGGGTAAGGAGTACAACTCTGAGTATAGAAGGAGAACAGAAACCACTTTTCTTCCAGGTGCTTCTTATTCCTTAATCAATGAATGGTTATCAGTATTAAGCAACCACGTGTCTTCTATGTCTTTCCAGCACCCATATCAGTGCTCAACATACTCAGTGATTATTTAATGACTAAGCAGTGTGCTTCCTACATATCAAATTAATCTCAACATGGGAAGACTTTTTGTTGTTAAAAACACTAAGTATCCCTTGTTATAAAGCAGAATCAGGCTAGCCTGCTATAGAATATTTGCAGTGAGATGGAGATTTTTTTTCTTTTACCTGAAAAGCTATCTTTGTCTAAAGCCATGAGGTTTCTGGCTTGATAGATGTAGCAGCGCAGATGATAAATGTAGACTCCTAACAAAACAAAACAGGATGGAGATTATTGACAAGAAACAGAACTCTGTAAATGGTTGTACTTGGAGATAATGTTTCAGATAAATGGGTCACCCAAATCTAAATCTCCTCAATAAAGATCACCTAGAAAGGTAATCATGTGTTCTCCCCGAAGTAGTTCTGCATCCTGTAAAATCAAACTTATTTTAAAAATACGTAGTAAGCTCAATGCAAGTGTGTCATTCAGAAAAACATTACTCCTGATGCAAACTGCCTGGATTTAGGGTACTGCTTGTCATCACTAACCTTTAAAATCAAACTAGGTCTCCAGAGTTTGAGTAATAGGGCTCTCTTAATGATTTCAGCACCAGATCTAGGAAATAGTTACCTACTAAAAATTTCCTTGATGTTTCAAATCTACCACTCCTTATCCTTATTAGATTAATGGACCCACTCAACAGCCCCCTTCCCTTCCCCCTACACACACAATGTGAGAAGTTGAATACTGTGATTCACTGCACAGATTCTGGGCACCAGACCACTGAATTTCAAATTTTATCTAGTGCTTTACAACATGTAAGACCTTGGTCAAGTTTTTCAATCTTTCTGCACCTTCATTTCTTCATTTGTAAAACTGGGAACAATAATAGTAACAACCTTCTAGGGTTGTTACCAGGATTAAATGTGTTAATATATGTACAGTGCTTGGCAATTGCAATAAAAAAGCATCTGCTGTTATTGTTATCTTAATTACAAAGTAAGTCTGCATAATTCCAAAATTCCCAAAGGCAATGATTGAAACCAACCTTTACTGTTTGAACCTTTTTTCCTAATTGAAAGAAGATCTGGGGGGACTTAATAGATAGAATGGGTCCTCCCTGGTGATGCAAGGGTGTTAAGATGCAGTCTATGAAGCTATCTGTAGCCACTGCAACATGAGTTCAATCCCCAGCCAGGGAGCTACCCACATGGCACAGCAGACCTCTCGGGACTAGCCCACTGCTCCCCTCAGCAGTGTATTTCAGTAAATCTGCCTGTTCCTTTCCTCACTCTGTCTCTGGTGAATCATCTTGCCCCACCCCCACACCTTTGGCCTGTACCCCAGTTTTTGTATGCATAAATAAATAAATCTTTAAAAAAAATAAAATGAAAACACATTGGACATCAATGATTTGATCACTCTCTGCCCTAAATATGAGTTTTAAGACTACAGGATAAAAATACCCTCTGCCTCAAGTGATGAAAGTAAAAATCACATTTACAAAAAGAATTTTTTAATCATACTTGGTGAATTTTCTTGCGATATAAGTCACAGAACGGCATGCATGAATAAAAGTTGGAAGCTTACTATCAAATTTGCAGGACACCAAGGGTGTGTTTGCTCCGAACACGGTGGTGGCACTGTGCTTCTGCTTCTCTGACTTCTCATCTCCATCCTCAGTAGTGTCTGCACCCTGCGGAGGCAGAACAAACCCCTTGGTGATGCCTTACAACAAAGAGGCAAGAATTACAAATGAACAGAATGGTGACTTTTAAAAAAGATTTTCTCATCTGATTACTCATTTCTAAAGAGGGATAAAGCCCAGGACAGCAAGTGACTTCAACATGGTCACTTAGCTTGAAAGCAACAGAGCAGGAAGTTGCAGCCAGACCTTCTACCTCAAGTCCAGGTTTACCAAACCCTGCCGAAAGAAAAAAAGGAAAAGTGTAAAGGATAAATAGAGGATTTTAAAGATGGGGAAGGGAAAGAGCAATGGAAGAACATAGCAGGGTCAGTGTGCAGAAATAGAAATATAAAAATGCATATTTTATAAGTATGTTTCTAAATAAAGTGTATTTTTATATTTAAATATAATATATATCTATATTTTGTATTTATAAAAATATAAAATAGGTTGCATTTAGAAATGGTTCCTGACCACCATCTATTAGATCAGTCACTGCCATTTTCTTATTCATTTCCCTTCCACATTTCTGCTTTTCCTCCTCCATGACTTACTTATTGTGTTTCCATATAAATTTTTCACTAATTTCACAAGCTTCCCTCCTCTTTCTCACATCTGTACATTTAACTTTCTTGGGTTGTTGAATCATTGTTGTTTCCAAGAAGTGAGCCATGAACCTGTGCCTGGGAAGTTAATAGATATCAAGGCTCTGGCATAGAAATAGTTGGAAAATGCCAGTTCAAACAAGGTTAAATGGGTGTGTCTGCAGCAGAATTTCTTAGAACCCTTCATATGTTAATATTCTATTTGTTCTACAAGACTCATTGAACACCTAAGCTGCTTAACTTTCTTAGACCAACTAAGTTACAGTCTTGCAGTAGTGGAGGGAGTTAGATGGAGCCAGGGGGTATATCCAACACCAATTTGATTTGAGCTTTGGTTTCTCTTTACTTACAAGGGCACCTTCTAGTTTAAAGATGGCAGCGGCACCGTGTGTTTCTGAAGGAGCCATTTTTCTCCTCCATCGTCTGCGGCGAAAGGTATCTGAACTACGCTGTTTCCAGTGAAATTTCCAGCCAATTAAAGAAGCATATTCCCAACCCTCTCGGTCTTCAAGCTCTTCCAAGGCCTAAAACAGAAATAAAACTTTCAATGATGATGATGATGATGATGATGATGATGGTTGTCATCATCCTAATATTGACAACACAGATTATTTGGTCAATAAAAATTGTATTTAAAATGTATTAACTGGGGACCTCCCTAGTGGTGCAACAGGTTAAGGTGCAACCTATGAAGCTGTCGTAGCCACTGCAGCACGAATTCAATCCCTGGCCAGGGAGCTACCCACATGGCACAGCAGACCTCTCCTGACTAGCCTGCTGCTCCCCTCAGCAGTGTATTTCAGTCAATCTGCCTGTTCCTTTCCCCACTCTGTCTCTGGTGAATCATCTCACCCCCCCACACACACCTCTGGCCTGTACCCCAGTTCTTGTATGCATAAATAAATAAATCTTTAAAAAGTAATAAAATGTATTAACTGGACCAACCAGAAATTGCTAGGAGTCAGGGATACATTGGAACTAAAATAGGCAGCCTTTCTGCCTTGGCAGCTGGTGGCCTGTGGGATGTGAAAAGCCAGCAGCGATGCTCTAGGGGTTGGGGGGGGGGGTGCGGGTGGGGGCAGAGCACCGAGAGAAGCACCTTATTCAGACTTGGGGATGTAAAGCAAATGATACCTTCAAATTGCTTCCATTTTTTCCTTCCACTAACAACAGTGCTCTTGTGATACACTTTGGAAACATTATTTTCTTCATCTTATATTTAGAGGGGAAAATGTCCTTTTTAGTAACTGCCATAACTAATAATAATAAGCATATTATTTCTGTAATAATTAATAACTAGCAACTGCTTTTTTTAAAGATTTATTTATTATTTATACAAGCACTGGGGTACAGTCCAGAGGTGCAGGAGGATGAGAGAATTCATCCGAGAGGGAGCAGAACAGGCAGAAGGACCAAAATACAGTGCTGAGGGGAGCAGTGGGCGAGACAGGAGAGGTCTGATGCGCCATGTGGGATTCGCTGTGGCCAGCTGGGAATTGAACTGGCACTGCAGAGGCTGCGGACAGCTTCACAGCGCTGCGCTCAACCTGCTGCGACACCAGCAAGGCCCACTAGTGACTGCTTTTTAATCTCAAAAGCTATTTTATATAAATGATGTCAGTTTTCTATGTTTTATTCAATTCATCTCACAGGGATTATAGTAAGCTCTGACCAGAGTCCAGACAGGTTCCTTTATAGAGTTAACATTTTGATGAGGAAAATTAAATGTAAATATGTTAAAAGTCTAAGTGGAAGTAGTAAATGTGAAACAATAGTGAGTAAAATTTATGATCTCAGAAATAAGAGCTCATGTATGATCATGGTAGGGATTTTCTTTTCAACTCTGAATAAACATAAACTCCAGGTCAAACATAATCTTATAACAGACCCTCCAGTAGTATCAATCGTGGCAATGAAATATTTTATGTCACCAGGAAGGAGGCAGGTTGGGGGACATGATAAAGTCTCAACCATATTCCTTGATAGAACTAGGTCAGGTTCCGGGTATTCTGAATGGTGGCTCAGTGTTCTATCCACTTCACGTGGAAGGAGACAGTCAAGTGCCTCTAGAGACTTCTCACCCCACAGACAGAGGGATAACTGGTAACAAATATTCATCAATAGCCACTCCTCTATTATTTAATAGGAACAAGTTCCAAAGCTGGCAAGAAGCAACAAAAGTGATGATGGCTCCATCTTTGTGCCTGAGTTGCTCACCAACTAACGAAAGCAACTTCTTTGCATCTACTGTGAGTCCAGTACTTTGCGGAACAGAAAGAGTTTCTATTCAGAATTAGCTTAGTCTGGGTTTAAACACCAGCTCTATCACTTAGACATGTAGACTAGAGAAGATCTATTTAACTCCTGGGGGCATTATCTGTAAAATAAGGATAATACAGATTTTGTGAATTGTTGGAGATACATATTCTGTACTTAGCATCATAGAACAGACACGAAACATGCCACTCATTATATTGAGTAGTATTGCTCCACTTAATTATTATTCTAAGTTGTATAAGCTCCTAACTAGAGTCAGATGAGAGAGGAAATGAAGCCATGATCTGAGTGCTTAACTATCTTACTCCAACTGCTGAGCTATTGCCACTTAAACTACCAAAATAATTTCTGTCTCTTTATTACTTCTTGGGACACTCAAATTATTTAGCTTGCTTGGAATCACCTGGAGAACTTGCTGAAACACAGATTGTTGGGTCCCACCTCTAAAGTTCTTAAATGAGTAGATTTGGGGTGGGGATCTCTGCTGTTGCCGATTGGGATAGAGTATACTTTGAGAACCTTCAAGCAAGGGTATTAGACACTTGATTGACAAATATTCTCTAGAAGCAGTCATATTAACTAGACTTCTGTGTGGTCTGGATGGCAGAGCACTGGCCCACCCCCCACCCCCCCACCCCTCCTCTTACCCTTGCAGTACTGGAAGCAGTCTGTGTTAAATCCTTCTTGCGTTTTCGGACCAGCCTTCGCCGTCTATGAGTATGATACATTTTCTCTGCTGCAACCCAGGATTTGGGCTTATTATCAGGAGGAATGGTAATTCCATACTCCCAGCCTGGAACAGAGTTTGTGAACCATTATTAGAAAGATGTGTTTGGTACATAGACAAATAAACTTATAGGAAACATTCAGTCACTTTCTCTGCCCCCAAACATTCTCTACTGTCCAGACCAGATGCCACTGCTCCTTTCATGTTGCTACAATTCAGCCTATTCCTAATCCTATTCACCTACATCCCACTTCAAAAGGCTTCCTTGGCCTCTCCTGCACTGTTGGTGGGAGTGCAAACTGGTCCAACCACTATGGAGAGCTCTGTGGAGATTTCTGGACCTACTAAACATAGAGCTTCCACAGGATCCAGCAATTCCACTCCTAGGTATTTACCCAAAGGACACAGAAACATTAATTCCAAAGAGCACCTGCACCCCTATGTTTATAGCAGCACTGTTTACAATAGCTAAGCTTTGGAAACAGCCCAAATGCCCAAAAATAGATGACTGGATCAAGAAGATGTGGTACTGCTCCCATGATGTTTGTCTTCAAGTAACATTGGTATAGCTGGAATTTAACATTTAGTGAGCCTCTTTTAGAAAGTTAGTAGCTTTCAGAGTGCCCTACCCTTTGTTTCAAAAGATTATAAACCAGTTAATGTTTTTTGGTATCACAGAAGCAGTTGAAAAATTGTTATTAATTGCATAACTGATCATCTTATATCTAACTTACATAAATTGATTGTTATAAATAACTTAAATCTATTTCTTTTTATCTTATTAACATGAACTAACTAAATAGCTCATGTAATTTTGAGATCTTAAACTCAGGTAGTTACCAGTGCTCTTTTTCAATCTCTTGTAGTACCCAAGTATAGAAATAAATTTAATGCTTATATTGATGAACAAAAAAAAAAAAAGAAGAAGAAGATGTGGTACATATACACCATGGAATATTACTCAGCATTCAAAAAAGATAAACACATGCAATTTGCAGCAACATGGATGGCGCTGGAAGGGATCATGCTCAGCGAAATAAGCCAGAAAGAAAAAGAAAAATACCGGATGGTCTCACTCATAGCAGGAATCTAGAAAACTTAAATAAGGGATCAGGAAAATGAATAACTATAAGAAAGTGAAAATCAAAATCAACAAAAAACTATGAACCAGAGACACTTTTTGGGGGGTGGGGGCCGGGAGGGGAGGGATTGGGGTCAGAATGGGGCATGTGCAGTTGTATGGGGGAATATAAAAATGAAATTTATTATTTAAAAAAAAACAAAAACAAAAACAAAAGGCTTCCTTGGTGGCCTTGGTTACTCCTCCATCTTTCTACCTCTGCCACTCATGGAAATTGAGTGCATCAAGGATGAAGCTCAAGTACAAGAGGCAGGGGGGACAGTGATTAAGGAGCTGGACTTTGTAGACACACAGCCTGGGTCCAAACCCAGCACTTACAACATGTGATAGCTGTTTACTAAAAAAAAGTTCCTTCAGATCAGTAAACCTGCTTAGAGCCCAATTTCCCCAGCTAGTGGTGACATACACCTTTATAAAAGAATTAGTCAAAATAATGCATGCAAAGCATTAGGACTAGCACTAAGTACATAATTTGTACTCAGTCAATTCTTTTTTTTTTTTTTTTAAAGATTTATTTATTTATTTATACAAGAACTGGGTACAGGCCAGATGCATGGGAGGGTGAGAGGATTCACCAGAGACGGATCAGGGAACAAAACAGGCAGACTGACGAAATACACTGCTGAGGGGAGCAGCAGGCGAGACAGGAGAGGTCTGCCTCACCATGCGTGTTTCTCCGTGGCTGGCCGGGGATCGAACTCGTGCTATTGAGTCTGAGGATTGCTTCATAGTATGGTGTTTAACCTCTTGTGCCACCAGGGAGGCCCTGTACTCAGTCAATTCTAACTACTATTACAAGTTCTAGTACGTACATCAGTGTAAGAAAGGAGTCTATCATCTATTTGAAATCTTTTGTGGCAATGCAAGTTCTTTCTGTACACTACTTGCTCTCATAAGAAAAAAAAAAACAAATTTCCTTTTTTGATAATTTCAAATGTGATAATTCATTGAAGTTTTCATAGAAAAGGGTAAACCACTAATAAAAGCTATGTCAATAACCTGCATTACTGACAAATAGGATGGCACTGGAGGCATTTTGTAGTTTTTCCTGAGCTGGGGGTGGGGAGTGCCTTGAGTGTGATGTTTCCGGGGAGGGCATGGGATGTAATTGGAGTAGAGGAAATCCAAATTCCAGCACCTTCCCTAATTCTGACCCTGAATCACCAGCATCTCAAAGTCCAGCCAGCCTGCTTCCTATCACCTTGTAACTTTGACTCTTGACAGTCCCCAACCTGAATCTGTCCAAGCACCTGCTTATCCTTAGATTTTGCACCTGAATTCACAGGTAACACCACATAACTTAGTTGTCACAGACCAACAGGGCTAAGACTCTTCCCTCCCTAGAAAAATTTACTTTGCTTACACAAGACCTTGCTGCAGAGCCTCGTCAGGTGAGAGATCTAAAATGTTACCTTTCTCTATATAAAAAATAAAAATAAAAAATAAAACGTTACCTTTCTCATCCACAGCACGGTTGATGTCATATGTCCATGCATCATCTTCCCATTCCCAACCTGGAGGACAAGTGAGCTCACCGGGTGATGCTGCTTTATCACCGTTCTTTAAAGAGACATAAAAAAAAATTGAAGTAAGCCACAGTGTTAAATGGGAGGCAATGGAACATACTATTCCTCACAGTGCTCATGTGCTAACGTAGACTCCTTACTTAATCCTCATCAGAGAAATCTCTAATCTTTATTTATGCATGTTTGCTACATAAAAAGTATTTTTTAAAGAGTAGCTCCTGTTTCCACAATTAAAAACTATGTTAGGAAGAGTCACAAGAAATTATTTTTGTAGGTCAAAATGGCCAGATATCAGCAATTTCATATGGTTCAACTAAATCTTGTGAGATGGTATAATCTGAGGACATATACTGGAAAGAACCCATCAAAGATGGATAAAGCTTGAAAAACACATTTTCAGTGCAGGGTATTTCTACTGAAGGTTCTAGATGCTAATCATATGAATAAGAATCACATAGAGCAAAGTTTACATCAAATATTGATTTTAAATTTGGATTAAAACTGACACTTATGAAAAAAATTCATAGTAAAGGAAATAAAGGCACTTCATGAACCTGTGGAGAAATGCTCAGCTTCAATTTATATCAAGAATATGAACATTGGGGGCCTCCCCGGTGGCGCAGCGGTTGAGCGCTGCACTGCAAAGCCGTCTGCAGCCTCTGCAGCATGGGTTCGATTCCAGGCCGGCCAGGGAGATAATCACATGGCACAACAGTCCTCTCCTGCCTCGCTTGCTGCTCCCCTCAGCAGAGTCTTCAGTCCGTCTGCCTGTTCTGTTCCCTGCTCTGGCTCTGGTGAGTTCTCTCACCCTCCCGCGCTTCTGACCAATACCCTTGGTCTTGTATAAATAAATAATCTTTTAAAAAAATCTTTCTAATCAATAAAGTTTAAAATTAAAAAAAAGAATAAGAACATTGAAAGAACAGGTTATCGTTTATTCATGTTGAAAAAAATGTTAAAATGGAATGGTGAGTATTTAGGGAAACAGTCCTCTAAAATGCTTCTGCTAGAGATATACACTAACACAATCTCTTTGAAAGCATTTGGTAATATTTGTCAAAACATTGTATGCATTAAAACTTGACCAAGACAATTCAGTGATCTCTCCCGTAAATAAACTTTCACAATATGTAAATATTTATAAAAACCAAAGGCTGGGAAAAGCTAAATGTCCACAAGGAGTGGATTAATTAATAAATTACAGTGGGTGCATATAATGAAACACTGTAGTCATTTAAAAGATATCCCATAGGGCTTCCCCGGTGGCGCAGCGGTTGAGCGCTGGGTTGCGAAGCTGCCCGAGGCCTCTGAGGCGCCGGTTCGATCCCCGGCTGCTCCCCTCAGCAGTGTACTTCGGTCCTTCTGCCTGCTCTGCTCCCCGCTCTGGCTCTGGTGAATTCTCTCACCCTCCCTCGCTTCTGACTGTGCCCAGTGCTTGTATAAACAAAACAAACAAACAAACAAATAAATAAATAAAAACATGCAAAAAAAATTAAAAAAAAAGATATCCCATAAATCTACATGTATTGATATCAAAACATGTGAAAAAACACAAGTTACAGAATTGTACATAAACCCAATTCTATTTAGGTGGGGGAAAGTTACATACTTGTACAGGAACAGAAAACTACTCTCAGTGGTTCTTCCTGGAGGATGGCGTACGGATCAGGGAGGGTGATTATTTTTCAATTCTTGGTAAAATATTTTAAAAGCCTAAACATTTGATTTGTTATGATTTTTAAAACTAGCTAAATAATAAACATTTACAGTAAAACGTGGTACAACCCAAACTTTACCACATACCCAAATCTAGTTGTAAAAGCCCAATTTCTCTCCGATAGAAAATAATGAGTTGCACTTGTGTGCTCTGTTATCATTGTAAGGCTGTTTCAAACACCAGATGGAGCAAAAGAGAAGGGGAAGCAAGACTTGGAGGAGGATTCACACACAGATCAGGGTACACGGAATTAAGGTGAAAGGGTTTATCTCGGGAGCAGCCTGCTCACCGCATCCGTGTAGGCTTCCTCAGCCTTCTTCCAATCTCCCCCAGGGTAGCGACTCTCGTTCTCATACACTTCATCGGTGAACTCTGAGTGACCCGCATCCGCCTCAGTCAGCAAGCTGTGGGTGAGGCTCATGTTACCAAAGGAGAAATGGTAGCCGACAACCCCAGCTATTTCCAATGGTTGGGAAGTATCTGCACCACAAGGGTGGCCCTGGTTTCCTCCTCACTTTACCCCTTTGGGTTTTCCATTCCAAACTTCTCTTTGTACTAACAGATTCTGACATTCCTTTGAAGAAAGAGCCTGCTGGAACAATGAGACCTAAATTACAGAGAACTCCTCAGATTAGTGGGGTTGTTCCTACTCAGTAATTAGGGTGGAGACTGGGAAAACAGTGTTGTGGGCAGCTTCTTACAGGGACCTCATGTTCCATATTTGTTTCACTTCAGGACTGCTCAGCCTTTTCTCAGCAAAACTCTTGGCCAACTGTTCAAAAGAATAGGGAGCTGTCCCCTACCTGCATGCCCCCAATTTAAAAAAATGTAGTGGAGACAGCCTCGTGAGGCCAAGGGTGGAAATTTTTACTCAAGACTTGCTGGTCTACGTAACACAAACTAAAGGGAGGAGTCTTAATTTTCTGGATAGTTCTTAGGTAGCCAGCCAAACCAGGTTATTTAAGACTCCAAACTACATTGGGCAATTGAGAAATCCATACTGACTCTCTACCATGTCAATTTTCCTCTTGAATTTGCAACTCTTGACAACCATAGAGGAAAGTACAGAGGTTCCAACTTTGACTTAAGTCTTCTGCCAGGTATGTACTCCAGTGAACTTTCTTTTTCCTTTATCATCTCTACATCTTTTCCCTCCCCTAGAATCAAGCACTGGAAAGAAATCAGAAAATAAGTAGTCTCAACCATCTGTACAAATCGGGCTTGTCCATTCCTTCTTGCGGCTCAGAGAAGGAGAACAGAGGGTCTGGGAGGTCACAGCGAACCTTGACATGCTTTGACCTTCTGTTTTTCCAATCATAATTCCCTCTTTCTTTCCCTACTAACCTTCCTTCCTTCTGTCCAATTCAAATCCCATTTCCTTTCTCCTCACCAGTGACCAGCTCCATCTAAAGCAAGCTGTCCTGGGTTAAAAGCAATCATGTGCAAACACTGGTGTTAACACATCAAACTCAGCAAACAGATTTCCCTCCCTTCCTGATGCCTGCCTGATTACAGGAGACAAATCTAAATGGAGAGAGCAAATTCTAGCTTAGGACCTAAAAAATCCAGCTTCACAGGCCTGTTCCCTCCAAACTCAAATGCATTGTCATGAGGTAGAGAGAAGAGGGAGTTATGGTTCTGATTCTATTGGCAGCTCTTGGAAACCAGGTTTTCGTTTCCACCAGACTCCAAGGGAAATATGCTTGCTCTCCCCTCTTTTCCTCTCCCTGCTACTATTACTGTTTTTTCTTTCTTTTTTAATAACATATTTTGAGATATAATTCACATGCTGCACAATCTACCCCTTTAAAGTGTACCCTCTACTCTTTCTTACAAACATTCCAGTGTAACAATTGAGTGTTGCCTTTTGGACCTTGGCTAGCCTTGGGTTTCAGCCCCAATTATATGACTCACAAGATGACAGTTTTTGGACAAGTTATTGACTCTCTCTAGGTCTGTAAAGTGGAGATAATACCTGGTGGGTGAGAACTCTTGCATTTCTGCCTCATTACCTTTTTACATACTATCTTTTCAAGGATGCTGATATATGAGAAACAACCTTGGAAAGAAGAGATAGTGTCTCTTTCCAGAACACAGGGCCAGCAAGCTTACTAGCTACCATAGAAGGTCCAGGTTCCCTACCTCAGAGTTCACCTCCTATTATACAATCCGCTGCATGTACAAGTATCATGTGGGCCTTTTCTTGTTGCCTTGTGAGAATGGAGGCTCAGAGGACCAGAACAAATACTACCTGCTATTGTTGTGGGCAATGAAGTCCTTGTCCCTGACCTAGGAGTATAGCACCTGCTGCCAGCACCCATGACACTGTGGCAAGTGACCTGGTGGCAAGTAGGGTAAAAATCTCAGACCCCTCATAGTTTTTGACATCACTATCTTGTAGAGCTGTAGTCCATACTCAATAAGGATGATTCCAGGGCTTAGCATATTGCTTGACACAATTACACATAGTAAGTTCTCAATAAATGTTGTTATGAGATGCTTTTTATATTTATTATCTTATTATGTCAATGATGAAATCTTTCAAGTTTCAATGAATTTCTATGTTTCTTTGACTTATTCCTGCTCAATAAGCATCACATAAATATTATCAGGAATGATTATGAAGATTCATTTAGTACACTGTAGGGAAAGGCTTCATTGCCATCCTTTTTTTCTCAGAAAATGGAAAACTTACCTTCTTTCAGGATCAACTATCCAATCTCCTTCCCAGTCCCAACCTTTTGGAGGCAAGAAGAATTCCTTCTTGAGTTTTATTTTTCCTGTGACATCAGAGAATTTATGACGACCCACTAATCCAGACGTGCCCCATTTTCCAAACATAAGAGCTTGATTTTCATACTATTAAAAAAAAATAGGAAAAACAACATCAGTGAGAAGAAGTAAAGCCAGCTGTACATTTTCTTTTTTTTTTTTGTAATTTTTTTTCAAATTTATTAAGGTATAATTGACATATAACAATTTATATATATATATATTTATTTTTTAATAAATTTTATTGTTATATTCCCCATACAATTGCAGCCCCCCCATTCTGACCCCAATCCCTCCCCTCCCGCCCCCGCCCCCCTAAAAGTGTCTCTGGTTCATAGTTTTTTGTTGATTTTGATTTTCACTTTCTTATAGTTATTCATTTTCCTGGTCCCTTATTTAAGTTTTCTAGATTCCTGCTATGAGTGAGACCATCCGGTATTTTTCTTTTTCTTTTTGGCTTATTTCGCTGAGCATGATCCCTTCCAGCGCCATCCATGTTGCAGCAAATTGCATGTGTTTATCTTTTTTGAATGCTGAGTAATATTCCATGGTATATATGTACCACATCTTCTTGATCCAGTCATCTATTTTTGGGCATTTGGGTTGTTTCCAAAGCTTAGCTATTGTAAACAGTGCTGCTATAAACATAGGGGTGCAGGTGTTGTTTGGAATTGATGTTTCTGTGTCCTTTGGGTAAATACCTAGGAGTGGAATTGCTGGATCATATGGAAGCTCTATGTTTAGTAGGTCCAGAAATCTCCACACATCCAGCTGTACATTTTCAAAAGCCCACCTAGGACTGAGGCTAAGCAATGACACAAAGTGAAGGATCTTTACACTCAGAAGGTAAGGAGTTAACCTAGGCTGCTGATGCCACTTTGGGTAAATCATTTCTCTTTCTAAGATTCAGTATTCCCATGTGTAAATTGGGAATTAGTACAACATATTTTATAGTTTTGTTCTTGAAATGATGTGAGAGTGTTTTGTGAACAATGATACAGCGTGCCAATTGTTTCTTTTAATGGCTAATTATTTTTAATGGCTCCAAATAGTCCTCTGAAGCTAATTTTTAAAATATCTATAAAATTCCTCAATTTATGCACATACAGGCTTGTAAAATTTTATTTACAAGTGTGCTGCCTAGATGTTGGGAAACTTTTACCCCATAGAAATCATATTATAACTGATGGTACCTTTTCCAGGCAGTCTACAGAGAACCTGGCTGAAATAAGAAGGCCTTTTAGCACCCAGCCTTTATGAGGCATGAATTTCTGAGCCTTCCTCTGAAAGTGTGGCAGGTAGACAAAACCTTTTTGGAAGCGATAGTAATGGCAGACTCTGCTTTACAGGGCACTCCATTCTAAGTTAGAATTGATAAATCTACAATGGTCTGACCTTCACTTTGTTGGCCAGGGTTGAGATTTGCAGTGGCAAGTGCCTAAGGGACCCTATTTGGGCCAAAGCCAAAATTTCCATTGTCTGCTGATGAAGCCACTGAAAAGATGATTTGCATGAATGATAGGGGATTCTTCTACTATTTAAAGACCCTCACCCTCCAGACCCCAAACAGGCTTCTCCAGGGGCGCCAATCAATAGCCTTCATTCCTGGGTGTTTGTGTGTGAATTGCCTTGGTGTATCCCGATGACAGTAGAACCTCACATCAAAATTTGCCTATTTCCTTAGGGTATAGTTCCCTCAAAAGGGATTATAGGTAGCGGTGGTGGTGGTGGTGGTTATGAAATGAGAATATTTTCTCTAAGGATGAAAAGTAAGCATACTCCCCTACAAAGAGGAAAAGACAGTGATATCATTAAATGTACCATTTCTGCAAACACGGTGAATGTTCCTTCTGCAAAGCTATTGAACTTCTTCTCAACAGCACTTAAGCCCAGCCAGATGTTTACTCTCAACTCCACGGGCATCTTTGGTCCACTGCTTTTTTCCTGTGGATACTGAGAAACACACGAGAACATGACACGTCATTCTGGACATGGACTTTCATGTGATATTGAGACCAAACCTAAAGGGCATGAGCATCTAATCATTGCTGTCACCAGCCTAATTTTATGTTTGTGTGGTTAAAATATTTTCAACTTACCCTGTGGCAAAGAATAAAATAGTATTGAAAGCCGTGTTTTCAGAGAAACTTACGTGTCCCTGAGACATTTTTAGGAGGTTCTTGAGATTAAAAATGATTTTGCTAATAACACTGAGCTGTCACTTACAACATCTGCCCTGATGGTGGGAAAGCTATGGAGGCTGGATCTCCAGCCACTGTGACAGGAATCAAGGTAGCAACACCAATTGCACAGGGAGTAATTATCTCCACCACAATCAGTGAAGAACACGAAGTGCCAGTTTCACTGAAGAATTCCCTTGATAAAACAGTAAAAATTACTAACCTCTTTCAATCACAACCTTGAATACATATCCCTTTAGTATTTTGCGTGATGAGGTGGGAACTACACAGCAAATGATTTTGCTGCATATTAGTATGGATAGAAGCTTGATCAATTGCTAAAGATATGAACTGGCCTTTTGTTTTTCAATGTAATATTTTTTAAAGATTTGCTTTTATTTACTTATGCGTACAAGAACTGCATAATTCAGTGAACCAAATGTCTTCCAAGTGACCAATGCTTACTGTTACAAAATCATACAAGGATAAAGGAATCATTCAAATGGAAAATAAACTGAAGGATTTAATGTAGCAGAGAATGAAAAATTCATTGGTATGGTTTCAGATTCCACATTGCAATTAACCTTCCAAAAGTTACCACTTACTGAGTATGGTATTATACTCATTTAGAGTGAATATCCATGATTATCTGAAAAGATTATTACAATACCCCTCCTTCTGCAACTACATCTTTATATGAGTGCGATTCTCTTCATATATCTCAACCAAACAGCTTATCCAGTGGGTGAAAGGTAGAAGCAGATTTGAGAATCAAGTCATATTTCTGTGAAGTTAGACATTGGTGAAGTTGGCAAAATGTAAGATCACGTTAACTCTGTTCCGATTTTAAAAAGAAAGTAATTATATTTAGGCCTCCCTGGTGGCGCAAGAGGTTAAGCACTGCACTGTGAAGCAATCTGCAGCTACTGAAGCATGAGTTCAATCCCCGGCCAGCCAGGGAGCAACCCACATGGTGCAGCAGACCTCTCCTGTCTCGCCCGCTGCTCTCCTTAGCAGTGTGTTTCAGTGGATCTGCCTGTTCTCTTCCCCACTCTGTCTCTGGTGAATCCTCTTATCCCAGCATCTTTGGCCTGTACCCCAGGTCTTGTATGCATAAATACATAAATCTTTAAAAAAATTAAAATTTAAAAAAGAAAGTAATTATATTTATAAAAACATGTAATTGGTGTTAACATGTAGTAGGTCTATTACTGTTATTTTAAAATTAATTGAATAACTAAAAATTTCTTGGTTTTAATTTCTACTACAGTAAATATTGATGAATATAACTCATATAAACAAAAGTTCTCTGGGGGCTTCAATAAAATTTTTAAGAGTGTAAAGGGGTCCCAAAGACCAACAAAAAGCTCACTGAGTTAAGTGACTCCCTAAACTGGATAATGAGTATTAACAAAATCAATCCGTAAATAAAACATTCTCTCAAAAGCATTTTGCTGTTTATCCACTGAGTTCTAAATCTTAACATAGCAAATACCACTTATCTTCCTGTCCCACCCCCTGTGAGGTTTTATTTATTAATCAGTTTGCTTCCACCCACTGCTGAGGTCAATTATAATTGTGGTTCTATCTTCAGTAAAATTTATTCCACCAAGAGATACTTGAAAGAAGATAATCACTTTGGTTCTATTTTCACCCTCCTGATTAAAGAGCAAGTACATTTATTGGATGTTAGCAGATATTTCCTTGTTTTAAGAGAACTCTCTCCTGCTTGCTTTTCTTCTCATTTTTTTATTCCTCTCCCTCAAATCCAAACAGCTCAGTTGGGGTTGTCTAGGGCCTGGGAGGCGCATCAAGACATGCAGTTGGGGAACATTTCTAAATATCTTTGTTTGCAGCCCGGGAGCCTCCTTTGCTTCTCTATATGCACACAGACTGCAGTTCTTAATTCAGGGTCCTAGGGTGGACCCAAGGGTTCTAGGAAGCTTCTGAATCAGATGCAAAATATTGGATGCAGGGCAGATGTGTTTCTTCTGGAGGAGAGGACCAGTAGTTTTCATCAGACACTTAAGGAGTCCATGATTCTGAAAGTGGTCAGAACTCCCGCCCTAAAGTAGCAGGTCTCAAAAATTTTCAATTTAAGGATCTATTTGGTTACGGCCATAGATTTCATGGATTATCCATATTACCTTCGCTCTTCTCCACACCCCCCAATTTCCCAAACATTCATTAGAAGTGAAAGCGATCAAAGGTTGGCTTCCCACAACATTAGAAGTGGAGAATTCATGCCCACAAAGAAGAATTCACAATGCCATACTAATATTAATGTCACAAAGACCTCTACAGAAGTGTCTTCGATTGAATGTCAGCAGACCTGAGGTCCCTCTCTGAGAATTACTGCCCAGAAGGAGGAGCCAGAATAGGCAGGCACTGATCATCAGCCCCCCGAGCCATTCAGAGATTGGCAAATGATAAAGCAGTCCATTCTTAGGAATATGGGCTTCACATTTAAGTATTTCCAATTATGCAGTAAGGAAGATGTACCTTCAGGAAGATGGTTTGGGTTTTCCCACAGTATTTCCCAGATGCTTCCTCGCCACTGGTGGAATATAAAACCTGGTGTGCGGGAATGCGGGCGTAGGCCAGTCTCCTCTCTCCCCGGATCATCCAGATGATAATGTCGGGCATGCTGTTCTGCGGCTGGTCACGCGGTAGACAGCAAAAGAAGCCAAGCTAGAGTTAGTCTAAATCAGAGGGACTGGAGACCCTACAGCCTGGACCTTCAGAGCTCCACTCAGTACATAAGTACTCTGTTAGGACTCTGACCCCAGCTCCTGCCACTCACATCTTCTAGGACCACACCATGAGCCTGCCGGGCTGTGGCTGGCCACAAGGAATAGAGGGAAGCAAGTGGGGACCAGAGGGCTTCATCTGCTGAAAGCCCTACCCACCCAGGAGGCTCTGCCTGGTCTTTAAGGAAATACCCTCTGTTTTCTTGTCTATTGTTTGAAGAAAGTCATCAACAGTATTCAAGATGTTTCATAGGACACAGACAGAGCATCTCCATCTTACAATCTGATATTTTCCAAATCCAAAATATTTCATTTTTTTTTCTTTTTTTTTTTTAATAGAGGCATGTTTTATTTATTTATTTATTTGTTTGTTTGTTTATACATGCACTGGGTACAGTCATAGGCGCGGGAGGGTGAGAGAATTCACCAGAGCCAGAGCGGGGAGCAGAGCAGGCAGAAGGACCGAAGGACACTGCTGAGGGGAGCAGCGGGCGGCAGGAGAGGTCTGCGCGCCATATGGGACCCTCCTCCAGTGGCCGGGGAGCAGCTGGGGATCGAACCGGCGCCACAGAGGCCGCGGGCAGCTTCGCAACCCAGCGCTCTACCGCTACGCCACCGGGGAGGCCCAAAAATATTTCATTTTTTAAGAACACTTTTTTTCCTGATTATAAAGGTAAAAGCTTTGAAAGTGTCAAGGTATAGAAAGTAAAAAATAAATATCAGCTGTAATTAAATATTATTTTTCAAATTCATTTCTATCCACAAATATATTAATCCCCACCTCATACCCCTCTCCTATCTCTGCAAGGCAAGAGGGGGGATCTCCCATTTCCTTATTTTTGCTGTGTGCCCTGCACTGTGCTAAGCTCTTTACACTCATCATCTTCTTTAATCTTCACACAACAATACTGTGAAGTAGGTACTACATTTATCTTCATTTTACATAAGGGGAAACAGGTTTAGAGAGGTTGAATACCTTGCTCAAAGTTAAACATAATAGGTCCAGGATTCAAAGTCAGGTCTTTTCAATATCAACCAAGGGTGGCATCTTAATCTTCTGTACCGCACAGTACTACAGAGACCTGCTGCTTGGTTTGTCCACTTTGAAGACCATCCCAGCACCACCCACCCAAAATTCTTCTCTTGCCCTGACTTCAGTGACATTCCTCCCATGACTCATTAGCACCCTAACCCCCAAAATCACTGGTCCCTCATGTATTAGGTCTGCTCAGTATGCAAATGATGTACTAGCCCTTCCTCCTAGCACTTCCACCCTGGGGGGCTGTTCCCCAGGATCCCACCTCCACATCAAGTGACCTCTGTGCCCTTAAAGGTCCTACCTCTTCGGTCAGTTGCATTAACCTGTCGAGCCAGTCCTCCATCTCCAGCAACGCAGACTTGATCTCCGTGGGCTCAGACTTCATCCTCACGGCTGCTGCTTGTATCTGACAGAGGGCTCTGGATCGCAACTTTTGGATCTGAGTATCAAGTACTGTGATGTTAGGTTTTCCTTCCGGGAGAGGCAAAGCACATCTAAAGAAAGAAACAATTTTAAAAATAGCTTTATAGGCTTCAGAATTGTCAAATTCATTTTTTTTTTTTAATAGAGGCATGCTTTATTTATTTGTTTGCTGGTTTGTTTGTTTTGTTTATACATGCACTGGGTACAGTCAGAAGCGCGGGAGGGTGAGAGAATTCACCAGAGCCAGAGCGGGGAGCAGAGCAGGCAGAAGGACCGAAGTACACTGCTGAGGGGAGCAGCGGGCGGCAGGAGAGGTCTGCGCGCCATGTGGGACCCTCCTCCGGTGGCCGGGGAGCAGCCGGGGATCGAACCGGCGCCGCAGAGGCCGTGCGCAGTTTCGCAACCCAGCGCTCAACCGCTGCGCCACCGGGGAGGCCCTCAAATTCATTTTTGTTTGCTTTCCATCTTGCCAACCACACCAGTTTCCCAGCCGACTCCATAAGGATGGCTGGGTCTAAGCGGAAGTTGAGTGAAGTTGTCTGGCCTTGACAGAGCAGAACTGTCAGACTAACTTGCAGGAGGAAGGCAGGATGCCCCACAGTGAGCTTAATATAGTATATTCACATGCTGACTCTCCACAAAGTACATGTGAGGCTTATAGAATGTTATAATGCAATGCCACTTCAATAAAAAGAAAACACAAAAATAATTTAAAAATACTCCCCCCCCCAAAAAAAAAAAACACTAAACAAAGAGGAGGAGGTTAAAATTCCAAAGCAATTCCTTGGGCTTGACTGAAGACTATGGAGTCAATGGAATGAAGATGCAAACAGTAGTAGCACTTGGAATAAACTGGCTCCCTTCTATTGCTTTATATAATGACCATATGGACCCATCAAATGATAGAGAAAGAAGGAAGAGAAGTTAGAAATGACTTAGCTAAAGTGTTCTTGATTTAGGTACCACCACCTGAAGTAGACTCTCCAGCAGGCTCGTGAATGCGTGGATTTCATAAAGACAAAGGATGCCTGTGCTGGGAAGCAGCGTGACATAACAAGGGACACAGGCTTTGGAGCTGACCGTCTGTGTACAGAATCAGCTTCCACCATTTACTGACCCTGTGATCTTGATCAGTTACTTAATCTCTAGTTTTCCTTTCTTCAATGTGGGGAAAAAAATACCTACCTTTTCAGGATGTTATCAGGAGTAAATGAATTAATATATGAAAAGCATTTAGAGTAACGCCTGTGGCATAGTAAAGTCTAAATAACATTGCCATCACTGTCTCTTATCATCTTCATCACTGTCATTGTTTCATCAGATATTCAAAGGGGCCAAGAGTTCCCAAAAGGCTAAGGGCCATTTGTGGAGGCCAAGGACCTGTTCAAAATGAGAAGTCTAAAACAGGCAGCAGGAGAAGTAGCCTCCATCTGCCACGGCCTCCCTGTCACCATGGCTGTTGGTGCCACAGAGGGAGGCTGCACCAATTCTAGCAAGTTCTACACACATTGTGTCTCCTTAGAATTTCCATTTGTTGAATTCTACCCAGCTTAAGTGAAGGAAATCCTAGCATGATTTCCCTTAAACACAAATTACATGATATTAAAAAGATATATTACATGATATTAAAAAGATCCCAATTTAATCCCTTAAAAACAATTTCCATCAACTTGATTCTTTGAAAACTGATTTTCAAAAATAATCTAAGAGATATGTCTGCATGTTGCTCAGCAAACCTTAAAATGCACAAACATTTTCTACGTCAAAGGTATCACCAAAGGTTTCTGCTGGGTTGTGTTAGTGATCATGGCAATGTATATGAAGGGGTAAGTCCCTGGAATGATTCTTGAGGCAAAAATTGCTCAAAAGTCACACATGACTTCAATAAAAAGATGCGGACACTGTGGGATTAGTAACAGGAAGAGGAGGCACAGGCTTGTAAACCCACCAGACTTGGACATCAGATCATCATCTCAACTCCATGGGCCTCGGTTTTCTCATCTATAAAATAAGGCCACCAGAAAAGGCGACCTCTTAGTACTCAGATTTCCAGTCTGAACTTAAGCAGGAGCCCAGCAGTACCTCAATCTCTATTACCTGGATAAGCCACTAGGAGGCACTAGAAGACAGGAAGACTTAGGACAGTAGCAGGGAGGGTGGAAAAGTCCCTGCTTCTCGCTGCTGGTGCAAGCATACTTTTCTTCCGGAGCGTCCCTGTCCACTGTTTTATTCGCCAACATTTAAAATGTTTGGAATGAATCACTTTCCCCTTTGATTTTCAAAGGCCAACGAAGCTGAGCTGTTTCCTCAAGTCAGTTACGAAAGGTTCTCTGGCTCAAGTCAATTTCACGTGCTTGCTTCATGGAAGGAAGGTTTGGCTAGAATGTGCACTTGGCATTTAGCAAAAGAGCAAGTAAAAAGACTGTTTCTATGAAAGTATTTATTTATTAGGAACCTTGCTGGAAGTGGTGAAAGCCTTGCTCCAGCCCTCATCCTATTCCCTCTGAGACTTAGGAGTTGCCTGTCCTGGGGAGGGGCGGGAGGGCCGCTGGTGGGTGGGAAGCAGAGGCACACAGCGGCCTCCCTCCGCCTCCACGCCAGGTCTGAGCCAGCCCTGGGCGGTGCTTCCTGGAGAGGGCGCCTGGCCTCCCTGGGCTGCTTTAGAATTGGCATTAAATCACACAGTGGAGTTTTTCCTGGTGGTGATTCAGAGACTCCTCCCTGTGAGGGCCTTTAAAGAAGCTTGAATTCATTTTTCAGGCAAACATTGCAAAAAATTCTAGAAGCTCTTAGAGTTCTTATGTTTAAGAGAGCAGAGGAGGGCTGGAAATTCTGAGATCACACTACCTTGTGTCTTCTATAATGTCATCGATCAGCTTCAACTTCATTTCAGCCAAGTAGCTTGCAGGAATTTTACCTTGTATCCCTGATTTTAGAGCCTCTATGTTTGATTGCTAAAGAATTTGGAAAGAGAAGACATGATTGGTAATTGTGCATTATGCCATTATACCCAGGAAAGATTTAATTTTTATTTCCAAGAAAAGATACACAAAAAGCCTTAATAACAGAAAAGCCAATGGTTAATTTTTTTATATTGAGTAATGCTTACCATAACTCAGCACTGTTTATTTTTCTTCAGAATACAATCAACACTGATATGTTTAAATAACAGGACAATCCTTTAATATAGTTTTGACCTTTGAAATCATGTAAAAATGTATATATTTAAAAAGTAAATAAAACACAATCAGTAAGGACAGAGTACCCAGAATAGAACACAGAACAGAAACAAATAAGTCTAACTGTATTTCAGATGAGTAATGTAATTATACTGAACTAGGACAAGTAACTTTTAAAAACAGTATTTTGATTCTATTCTCTCTGTTTCAAGGAAAGAAAGAGCCAAATCCTAATTGGGTCTGTTTCTCATAGTGGAATATATGGATTTTAGGATTAAGTGAGTAAATATATTAAGGATAATGGAAACCAGGTTTTTCACTGTTGGAAAAGGGACTTATGAAACAGAAACAAGACTAGAATAAGCCCTATAACATTCTGATGGAATTGGAGGTGTCCTAATAAACTCATTTGCTCTTAGTATTTTGATAAACATAAAAATAAATATATATATGCATACGTGTGTGTATGTGCAAGTTTGTCTGCTGAGAAGCAAGACATCTCTGCAGCAGCGAGCAATCTAACACTCACGTCTTGTTTCTTACATGCCAGTCCCACTAAAAGGCACCAGGGCTCCTTGGGGAAATGGCAGTTTCAGGGCTAGGGCAGGGAAAATACAAGATAAGCCCAGAATATAGTGTGTGTCACCCTGAGCATTTGCTAACAGAGATTGAAAGCGTGCCCACTATGAGTCAAGAGTCCTCAACATTCTGTCCAGATTAGCACGGAATTAGCACAGCTTGGCAAAAAAAAGTTCAAGTTTGCAACAAACATGGAAAATATCAGACACTGGTTCCTTTGAGCCCACCTCTTCCCACAGTGGAGAATTTTCACTCCATTAACAGCAAAGTGTTCCATATTGTTATTGGAATGTTATTGTTATTGGAGTGACCTATTCTCCATACTTCACAAACTGTGACACACACTGTGAGTTGTCCCCCCCCACACACACACACCCCACTTTGATATCCTTCCTACATCTTCCATAATAGGAGGCCTTTTATTGGCCATATGACTGCACAGGCATAAGACTGCATCTCCCAACTGTTTTGTAGTGAGCTTGTATGACTGGATTCTGACCAATGGAAAGTGAGTAGAAATCAGTGCGTGACTTCTGGGGTCTTTCCCTTTCAAGGAAAAGTCCATGTCATCTTCTCTCCCCGATTTCCCATTCCCTCAAGCTGGCAGGGGAGTAGTGGTGAGCTGCCTCTTCCAAGCAGAAAATGTTACCTCCTCAGTGATCGCAGAACAACAAGATGGAAAGAGCCTGGGTCCCCACCATCACTGAAAATCCACACTAGCCTTGGAACACCTACCTCAGCTGCTACTAAATAAACAGTTCTTACACTGCGCACCACTGTATTCTGAGGTATTGTTACACTGGTATCGTTTACATCCTAATTAATGCATAATTTGCTCTGTGAAGAGGAAATGTAGAAAAGATAAACTTACCAGACGATCTGCTACAGCTAGCAGAATGTTCACTGCATCCAGGCGATGACTAATATCCTCCCAGTATGAAGTCAGGGTAACCACTGGCTTTGTGTGGCTCCAAGGCAAGTAGTAATAGTAATTCCCTGGTGTAGAACATTGAAGGCCAGTGAACAGGGGACACTAAAAGAACATGTTCATTGAAGAGGTGTGCTTGGAGAATGGCTTGGGGGTGGTCTGACTCTACTTTTATTCAATTAAGCAACTAGGGATAGACAGAACATTTTTAATCACTCAGTCTGTTTTGAAAATCTCTCCAAAATACCTTAGTGAATGGGGCACAATAGCCCCTGGATCTTTTAGTCATCCAGCACTGTGTGTCTGAACATCACTGATGATTCTAGAACATGGCTACAGAAAATACGTGGAACCTGAGAAGTCAGAGTGCATGTGCTTGTCTCTGGAAACTATTATTTTAAATAAATACTTCTGTTGGAAATGAAGCAAGAAAAACTGTTGTTCTTGTGTGTGTTTTTTTAAACTTTAGCTGATAATACAAGGTGTGGTATTAAAGACCTACCATGTGTAAGAATTATTAGCCAATAATTTTTAATACTTTTTGTATTTTAAAACTTTTAGTGCAAATATTAATTAAAAACTGTGACAATACGGTCAGGACATTTGGTCAGAAATTCTTCCTTCCTTCTCTAATATTCTCAAACCATTTGTCAGATACACTTAATAATTTTCAATGCAACTCTGGAGAAGACAGAAGGAACTGAAGGTTAGAATCAAGATGTGGCTAAGGTCCTCGTGTTGGTGAGAAACAGAAGACCAGACACTTGATTTTCCAGGGCCTGGCCAGGTTTCCAGTCCCTTCACCTCAATGACTCAGTCTAAGACTTGGGGCCAGGTAGTACAGAGGTGAGCATAGGCAGGTATGGTTTAGGGGAGCGCAGTGTTCAGCAAGTCTCAATCTTGTGATGCCACAAAGCAGAGCCAGAGCAAAAGGAGCAGGGCAGAGAGCACTGGGGTTCAACCCCCGGCAAGGGGCACACAACTTCTTGGTCTGATCAGTTACCAAGGTGCCTGCTCTCCAACCACCTTTCTTCACCTTTAAACCTTAAGCATTAAACCTTTTCCTTCCCACTAAGTATTTGCTGGGGCTAATGGCAGCCAGAAGGAGAATATGCTGCGTGTGCCTTGGCCTGCGGTGTACCCACTGTAAGTCAACAAGGAAAGGAATGGTTAGTGCCAATCTTACCATCAAATATGGCCCGGCTATACTGAGTGGTTGATGCCAGAGGCTTACAGGTCGAATCAAACTTGTTGCCATAGTTTCCAATGCTGACTTCAAATTGAATGGCCTCACCAACATCTTGCAACATGGTAGCGGAATGGAACACAGCAGACAGGCTGTACTTCCTCCTTCGCTGGTATTTCTGCAGTGTATGAGCAGAAACAAGGTTAGTAAAACTACTTTTGTTATAAATTTCATGTGGGTTTCTGGTGGGTTATTCTAAAATCAATAATAGCACTGAATTAAATGCCAGTGGAAAATTTTCTTGGATCTATTAGTTCCCCCTATACTCATAACAGTGGGCAAGGATAGCAGTACCAGGATAATCATTGCAATATTGATTGAAATAGAAAAAAAAAGAAAACAATATAAATGTCTTTCTATAGGCACTGCTTAAATAAAGTAAGTTGATGGAATGAAAATTCATCAAATGACTTACGTAGATCCATATGTGCAATATGGAAACAAGGTATATATTTTTAAATGAACCCATTAAATATATGTTTACATATTAATATTGGCATCTGCATGAAGAAAGTCTGGAAGAATAGAAATATTGTTAACAATACATTAGGGAAATTTGAGGGATTATGGCTATATGTATTCCTAACATCCATTTTAACTGCTTGAATTAAGTATTTATTTTTTTAACCAGCTATAATAGTAAAGCCTTTTACTATCAGACTTAAAAATATGTGAAATTAGGTGAACTTATTTTTCTGAAACAGAAATGAAACATTGCTTCTTCCTCTTTTTAATTACAGGTTTACTGAATGTATATGTGTGAGAGACAATGACAAAGGGCAACAACCACCACGCTGAGGATCTACCAGCTCAGCGGAAATGGCCCTTTAGGCCTCCTTCATTTGGGCCCATAAAATTTCTTGAATCCATACCCTGTTCCAAATTTTGCTCAGATAATATGTCTCTTTCTTTGTATGTCATCTCCCTACTGATCTTTGGGTACCCTGGCTTCTTCAGTCATGTAGTGACAAGCAATGGTTTAAGCTTGTCATTTTGTACTAAGCATTCTGCCATTTAATGTTGCCCACATCGAGTCTGTTCAGTATCCATTGGTAACCCAATGGTTCACAGTCTCTGTGAATGCTTGGGTGAGAACATAAGTGACTGCTATAGGGTAGACACTTGGCCTATGTGCTCAATTGGTAAATGTGTGAGACCCATATTCAATTTGATGATACTCAAATTGCTTGACAAATTTCTCACCATAGCAAGTTTAGTTCAAAAGCTCCCAGAGAAAGAACTCCCCACTCTACAGTCCATCAGTTTCAGATTTGGAGGTCATAGAGATCTCAGACTTTGGTATATGTTGATTTCGTTGTTGTTGTATTTGTTTTCCATTGTTTTTACACCAATTTGTGTACCACAATCTAAGGAGTAAAATGACTAAGATGCTCATAAAAATTACTTAATCCCTTTAGGATGTTTATTAACTGAATTTCCTTTCCTTCATTATTTATTCATATCATGGACCTATACTATATAATAAATCTATAAAATAAATCACAATCACTGGTGGGTCTTCTGACATGACACAGAATGTGGTCATTCATGGGCCTCCTCTGGTGGCGCAGCGGTTGAGCGCTGAGCTACCAGGCTGCCCACAGCCTCTGCAGCGCCGGTTCGTTCCCCGGCCGCCAGTGAGGGTCCCACAAAAAAAAAAAAAATAGAATGTGGTCATTCATTTACAGAAGTACTCAGACCACCATTTCAAAACTTCCTTTTAAAAATTGTAGAACACACAAAACATAAAGTGCAACACATTAACCACTGAAGTCTATTGGTTAGCAGTAGCAAGTACCTTCACATTGCTGCACCTCCATCAGCACCAGACCTCCACCGAACTCCTTCATTTTGCAAAACAGAAACCCTGTATCTATTTCCTCCTACTTTCAGTCTCTTAGAGTTGAACAGTGTCTTAGCTTAGTGACAGGAAATACCTGTCTTTGTGTGACTGTCTTATTTCATATCAAACCTCAATGATTAGCCATATTGTAACAAAAATGGGTCAGAATTTCCTTCCTTTTTCAGCTGAATACTACCGTGTTGTGTTGTTGAAAATAAAGCGAGGCATATTAAAATGTCTAAGAGTTTTTTAAACCAAACACCCCATTGATCAGGCAGCACAAGGCTTTGTGACATGGGAGCCCACACAGGAGCTGGGAAAAGACTTTCACAGAGAAGATATTTTGATTGACTGTAACTTAAGTGGTCACCTTATTTGGGAAAGCCTCTTTGGCTATTTGTCATTTGTTGTCCTTTCATTTCTACTTCTGAAACTTGCATGTTTCCAGGTTTAGGTCTGGACTGCCAAGGCATTTGAGTTCCTTCAGTCTAATGGTCTCTGAGTCTGACTGTTGTAAAGTATGTGTGTGCCATGATGGTTTCTGCATTCATGTACCCATGGAGCTATGGGCTGCTGCTACCACACTCATATTTATACCACCAGATTTTGGGTTTTTTTCTTACACCAAGTCACTCTGCAACTCCAGTGGGGTGAGTGTCCTACTATTCAACTCAATGGACATTATCTACCTGGAGATTCCACAGATCTCACGGATTAGGAGCTTAGTCCCATGTGACTGCCCTACCTCAAATGCTGATTGCAAGTCCAGGTTGTCAGCTGAGCTCACATCTGATAGACTGTAAACTGAAAGTTCCCACATTCGCTAATCCCTCCTGTCTTCAAGGGGGAATAGGGGCTGAGAGTTGATGTACTGTGGGCATTTGTGTAAGCATGCCCGTACACACTGGGGAACCTGACATACACCACATGCTTCTGAAAATGGAAATGAATAGTGGTGGCACCAACACCATTTGGCTCCTGTGGTCATACCCCATGACCACCCAATCTTCATTAACCAACAGCTTAGGGGTATCACTGTTCTTACCAGTTTTCAGCAGGGCATTAACATCTCGAAAAATGAAAAAAAAAAAAGGTCATTAACATCATCACCCCCATAAGGCTCTTTTAGATAGATCAAGAGGGAGTTAAAGGGCATTTGCTCTGACTTGGGTGTCTCCCCAACTCTGACATAGCTGACCCTTCAGTTCCTGGATGTCTCCTTCAGGTCCAGGCCAGTACAAAACATCCCACCACCTAAGACACCCTTTTCTATACCAAGTCTTATCCACATGTCAATATTTACCTCAACAACCAGCAGGTCATCACTTGAAATGGGCTCAAGCTTTTTATCTGGTGGTGTCTTTTCAAGAAAAGTGCTTAATTCAACCAAGATTCTGCCTCTGTAGGCAACTCCTTCTCCCTGAAAGACAACACAAGATGTTCATCTAGTTTTAGACAACAGCAAAAAGAACTCTGTCTTTAATCCAGCTATAAAAAGTTTCTCCTTCCTGTGGACCTACCCCACCCGCCCCCCTGCTGGATTCAGGTCTTTAGTATCTGAATGAAGAGCCAATGACTTTGAGAAGCACCCAAAGAGAGCTGAGGAGTCAGAGATGAAAGGATTTGGCCAAGACTGAGATTAAAGGCTTTTAAGTCAAGCTCTGAATCTGGAAGGGATTCTCAGAGGCAGGGGGTGGAGGTAGGAGGGACTCTAAAACTACTCTACCCTTCTGCACAGGAGCTCTGTGTGTATCTGTGTTAACCTGGCTTATTTTCACCTCTCCTCAGAATAGGAAGGCTGCCATGTGAACAACTAGAGCAAGTCTCAGAGTGACGGGGTGTAAAAGAGGAAGCTGTTCTGGGTGTGGCTGAGCATGAAGATGAATAGTGAATACTCCTCCCAACACACTCAGCAGTGTTGGCAAGAGAATCTTCTAGAGAGGAAGAGAAAGCTTCCACCTCTACAACCAGTTCTCTGCCTTCCCCCATCCATGGCTTTTTCTCTCTACCTTGGTTCCTTTTTTATTTAGCCAGGATTGGCCTTTGGGAGATAAATTTTAAAAACATTAGTTTGACTTTTAATGTGGTGGAAAAAGGACTTCCCATCTCAGGGTCTCCATGTCTTCATCCATATCACCTCTAATCTTTTGGCAAATTTCTGGAACATGGCACTGAAGAGCACAAATGCTTATTAAGAAAGAGCCAGCATGGACTAATGACACCTGCCTTAAATACAGGTGTCGTTACACAAGCACAAACCACCAAATCTGTTGATCTCCTAGACACTTTCCTATTCTTGTATTCTAAAACTCAAGGAGTATGAGAGTTCTATCCTTCAAATTTCATCAGTCATATGTTTTTGTGTGTATTTGGGGGATTCCCCTATATGTGAGATTTAGAGATAGTCATTATAAGAAGGAATCACATTTAATCAGTGCTCATTAGCAAAAAAATCTCAATTGAGAAACTAACCTTTCCAGTGTTTAGTTCATCATAGGGATCCGGGAATCCTGTGTACTCTCTGGGGCTTCCATAAAGATTCAGATAACAAGGGCCGAATGTTGGGACAAAACCCACCTCTGTTTCTCCTGTGTTTGCTGAGAAATAACATGCTTTTTAGATTTTAGACTTTTAACACTCAATCTTTTGAAAGAAATGGTAGTTATTAATTAGTTGAGTGAGACTATTTTCTTCCAATTTGTGAGTTAGTTTTATTAGTGCACACAATAAGCATTTGTGAGACTTGCCATAGTTCTCTTTTCTTACTGCTACAAAACATTAAATTAAAAACCTGTTAGAGTTAGTTCAGGGAAGATTATGTGATTATTACAGAAATATAATACTACACAAATGTAAGAATAAGACTTTCAAGTTGATCGTCACATTTTTTGCAAGTTTATAATTGTCATTATAATAAACATGTCATTTGTAACTGGGATAAAATATTGTATTATTTGGGAAGTAATTTAAATGATATATATTAGATTAAGTATTCTTACCCCCAAAATGTCCTTTAGTCTCAAGTAGTTAGTATAAATCTGGCAGATGTTAAAAATACAAGACATTTAAACATTTTAAATGAACAGTTAAATGAACAGCCCGCCTATGGTTATAAGACCACATGAGGTTCATAAACAACATGATGTCCCAATTCATGGCCTTCTATGCCTCATGAGCATGTAACTATGCTCTGGACTTTTGCTACCTGGTCTTAGCCAGACTATTTTCTAATGGGGGACATTGAGGAAAGGCAGAGCCTACAGGGATTCCAGGTGAATGGGCAGATGTGCAAGCTCTTCCAACCATCTGAATGGCTCCCAGGTGGAAGAGGGATGGGTATACCTGGTGGGAGTTATAGGAAGTTAACTTTGGTTCATTCAGTACAAAAAAGGATCTTTCTATGAATTAGAGGTGTCAGACAATGGGACAGAAGAAATGTTGATGCCAATATTTCAGCCTGTCTTTCAGGATGTCATCAGGACAATTCCTGCTAAGGAGGAGAGAGTGGCCAGGCCACCTCTGTGGCCCTTTCCAACTCTATGTTTACCAGTAAGAGTAAAAGGCAAATGTGGAATAGCAGGTGAGCAGGATGCTCATTAAAAAACAGCTAACAAAACTGCAGGGACTTGTATTTTGCCTTTTTTTTTTTTCATTATATGAGGCTTTCCTGCAGGTGTAGATGGGCTGGGGCATTTCACAGAGCGGCAAGAACCACGCATACAGGCAGAAATTGGCAGAACTACAATCTCAGTGACAAAAACTGGGCAAAGAAACATTTAAATTAAAATGTAAGAAAGCTAAATCTGACAGCCTGTGATGGGACTTGGTAACACCCTGAGGTGCTACGTTTCCCAACTGTTTGGAAATCTCTTGTGAAATCTAAATAGGGAACAAGAGTTTTTCTAACAGAGATTTCTCTGACTCATGTTACCATTTTACCAAGCGAGCCTGATGAAAAGAATGACTGTTATTTCTGACCATATGAATTGGTATGGTTTCATCTGCTCTGCCTGAGGGAATATTACAAAGTTAACTGATCAGTTAGAAGCAGGGTTTATAGCCTTTTTGTGCTAGAATTTTTTGGTGTGAAGGGAAGGTATCTGGTGGGAATAGAGGATTAAAACAGAGATCCATAGTAAGAGAAGGAAATCATTTCTAGAAGATGAATTACAGAATATTCAAGTAAGCTTGGACATGAAAACTCTCACATTTAATTATGTCACATTATGGACAAATGACAGCCACAGAAATCATGTGACTTGGCAAAGGTCCCTCAAGCTAATAGATTTAGGCTCAGATCTTTAATTTCATAGTTCAAACAAGTGCACTTTCCACTATACCATCCATTAATTCCTTTGTCCAGTTCTACCTCACTGAATGCCCTTCCTTAAAGGCCTGCCCAAAATAAAACAAAAATTCTTTAGCTTGGCCATTAAGATTTAACCTAGCCACTACCCACTTTTCAAACAATATTTTTACACCTCCTTCACTTCTCAGCAGCTCCCTTACATTTTGGACATCTCTAACTTGTTTATAATTTATTTTTGAACTTTAAATAGATGCTTGTCTCTGTGACTATATTATAAATTCCTTTGGTGGAGGATCTGGATTCAGGCATGTTTTATTTTGATGCTTTAAACACATAGTACTGGTTCTATCATGGAGTATTATGAGATAACTACTAGCTGGATACTTGAACAAATGAATGAAGGAATGAAGTATTACCAAATTTCCCAGGTTCATTGTAAACCTAAAGACTTTTTAATATTCATTTAGTCTATTTATAAGATAATGAGGTTGCTTTTCAAATATAAGTATGGGGCATTGTGCCAATAATATAGAAGCAGATGGTAATGCCTTATATTGAAACAGAGCTGCAGTTTGCAAAGTTTTCCCGTGTAATATCCCCTTACCCCCTCCCTATACCTCTTTCCCTCTCTAATCACTGGCATGGCAGGGATTATCACACCTATCTGAATGATGATGAACCTCTCTAGAGCTCAGCACCTTCATTTATTAGGGGGACAATAGCATCCGATGTCTTAGGAGAGTTGTGAAGTCAAGTGTGAGAACAATGAGCAAACTTGCAAAGAATGGCGAGTGCTGTGCAAACCAAAGGTTATGTTAGCAGCCTTTGTATTTAGAAGATGAAGACTTTCAGGATATCAAGTGGAGAACATCCAGTGTCTTCCCACCTAGAAGGCCAGACTGAAAGTGGGGGCAAGTGATTTCAAACACTTAGGACAATTGATGGAATGCCCCAAATCTCTACCTACTGAATATAAACAATAACAACAAAATGTTACATTTTAACAATGAAGGCAAACAGACTGGCACTCAGCTGTGTGGCAAAGCCTTAGTTTTAAGTTTAGCCATGCAGGAGAACAGACAGCACTAAAACAAAAATTATTAGTCAAATAAAACTATTTTTGAGACAGCAAAATGTAAAAGCAAAAGGGTTCTACTGGCTATCAACTGACATTTTATTAGTAAGATAGTAATAGATTGGAAGATCTAGAAGATAGTAAAATTACAAAGCAAAAACCTGTATACGATCCAGCCCCAGTTCCCGAAGATGAGAAATCTATATAGTAAAAATACAACTGGTTAAACAACAAGAGAAATATGGGTATTATGGAGACATTAAAAAAGTTAAAAAAAATCCAATGCTAGGTAAGTGGTTTAGCAACATGAGAAAAATCCCCAGTTCAGACTTAAGCCAGACGACACTTTTTTTTAGTTTACACAAATACCACAGGCTAAATGCAAAATGGTTCAAAGCTTTGCGACAACTGGCAGAACCACTACACGTGAGACAATCTAATTTCACCAGCCCCAGGCCAGCAAAGCATTTGAGAAGAGCTGATTTCTCATAGTCAAAGGAGGCCTAGTGACATCTGTTTTTAATAGAACATTGAACTTGCCTGATGTCTGATTCAGTTGGGACAAAGGCAGAAAATTCAAGTTAACTTAGTCTGAAGCTGTGTAAGCAAAGGCTTGCAGTATCTAGCACATTCCTTGTTTCTTGAGGGGATGCCTGTCCTCATTATTTTGAGACCCTGTTACAGACTTTCTGCAGGGCCTGCAATGACAGAATACCCCAGACACAGGGGCTGAAACTACTCATAGCAATTTCTGCTATTAGTTCTTCTGAATGTCACCTCCATTCACTAGGAAAAAGACATACCACTATGTCCTGAACGATTATCTTTAGATAATTATTTAAGGATTTCCTGTTAATGATAAATAGATCTATGTCCATGTTGTCTGCTTATTTATCTTTCTATTATCTATAATATATATGTATAATATATTTTATATATAAAAATATACATTCATAGAATGATTTTTAACTACTCTGTTATCTTTATGAATTAATTTAGTCTTTATATCTGGTTCCCTCACTTATAAAAAGAGGCCACCATTACATCCATCCTTACTCTTTAATCCACTTCCTCCTTTTAACTCTGTCTTTTGTACTTTTACAATGTAATGGGCAATGACATTTATATTCTATTCAGAATTTTGGCTATGGGTGCAAAAATAAATTTTAAAAATCATGTTTATATTATAGCAACCATATAAATATTGTTCTTTGTGGTGAAAAATTGTGGGATTACAGTAGAATGCCCTCAGCGACTACCCCTGTGCCTGCAGCAGATAATGTTCAGATGGAATCTCTTGCTGAACATAATGCCACACATGATTTTATATTTGGACTATTCCTTTGTTCAGCATTTTATTTTTTTGTGGAATTTCTAATTGCCTTTTCTTGAGAGGAGAAATCTATGTCTTTTTCATCCTATCCCTAGTGTCTTCCAGTTTCTTTTTAATGCTGGGACTAATAATATTTTTTTCAATCTATAAATTCCCCTCTTGAACAATATAAGGATGAGAGGAAGCTTGAGTCTCCCAAGACAATATTTTGTCTCAAATTTTCTCATTTACTCAATATGTTTAAATTTTTAAAAAATATTTTATTTTATATAATTCTTACATCATTTTTCATTTTTGCACAATGTATGCATTTTCATTTTGGTTCAATATGTTTAAATTTATTGCTAAAATTACAAGAAGTTTTGGCAACAAAAATAAGCTATTGCTTGTTAATATTTAATTTTTTATCTTACTATCAGGATTCATCTCCTTTACTTCCTATGACAATTTCTAATGTAGCCCAGGTGTAGGCAAGTTGTACGGAAAATAACAAATGCAATGTGTATTTGTGATCAATGCTTATTAGCATGAAAACAAAATATACATTATCTTAGAGAGTGGAGATTATGTGATTTATTGCCATCTGACCTCCTTGTTCCTGTCAAGGAAGTAGCTGAGAAGGGAATTTTATTTTATATTTGGGTAGACTTGAGTCAATGCCACTCTAAAAATAAGGTCCAATTATAAAACAGCTAAAAGGGAAGAGTTTTGGATGGGAGCAAGAGAGCTAAGTTCTTCAATCTGTTGACTGCCTCAATTATTAATTACTAATTGTTTTGTTAGTCATCACTAAAACATTACTGAAATGGTTTATTACGCTCATCACCTTTGTTTTTTAAGGAACCAAGAATCTGTTCCCAGAGGCTATCTCAGTTCATTCCTTCTCAGCAAGTTCTGTGCTTTGTCTTGTTCCAGCTGAACTAAGTGACTTACCTTCCACTTCCCCACCAGAGGCAGCAATTTTAGAAAGGTGTAGATATGTTGTTCCAACAACATCGTTTTTGGTAAGACGGTCCCTGTGTAAAAGAACAGATTAAGGCCTCCACCTCTAAGGATTTATGTTCATTTCAACAACAATTAAGAGAATTGGTAAAGACCCAGGCTTCAGAAATCATCCTGTCTAGTGGGCCGATGGCTATCCTGTATTTAAAAATCACTTTGAAACCCCATACTCTCATTTGTGATCCAAGCTTTGATTCAATAAAAGCAGAGGTGGAGAACAAGAACATTTACAACATATACACTTCAACAGATCCTGATGCTGGTGGTCCTCCTGCTATCCTTCAAGAAACATTGATCTAATCAGACAATTCATTTCAGCTATGGAAACTGAAAGGTCAAGGGATTTGCCTATGACCATATTCAGATGATTGTCACAAATGGATGAATCAGTTACAGGCACATGACATGATTGATGTAACATAGTCACACAGCATATTTATTCATATCTTATTTTGTCATGTTCATACTAATTACCAGGATGGTTTAACAACTCCAATGGGCTACATCTAAGGGTCCTTCATAGGGAGAAAAATTCCCTTCCAACTGAATTTAAATATTTATTGTGCAGCTACTGAATAATAAGTGCTATTTTTTTAATTGAAGTCTTTCTAGAGCCTAAATCTTACCTAAATATAGTAGAAACAAGTTTTCACATTACAAGTATATGCAACTTTGTGTATTTTTCTGTGGTTATCTTAGAGAGTCTCTAACTGGAATAATATAGATAAGGCACAGCACATAGTACTCAAAACAATGTTAACTAATATTACAATAAACACTGGGTGGCGGTGGTGATGATGGTGTAATGATGATATTTGCAATTTCTACTCTCAAGAAGCTGTCAGTTGAATGAATGCCCCATGCAACTAGAACATACCCAAAAATAATCTCACTGTGGCCAAACATTGTTGGAAGGTTGGTCAAGTTAAAATCCTATCAGAACTTTTCAATGAACTTATTTTGTATTTAATCAGATAAGTAGCTTTGTCCATTTTCCTTTCTAACAATAACAGAGACTAGCTCTTAGAATGTTTTGGTGGTTCTTCCCAAGAAATGATTTACTCTATTTCTGAGCACAGTAGCATTTAAATCTATTATTTCTTATCTTGGGGCATTTTCAGATTATTTTCCCCTTCTATTATTTATGAGCAATTACACCAAGATATCTGAACATTTTCTGCAATAATATCATTATTAATGTTTTAAAGGAAAACATCTAATTCCAGGAGCAATTTATCTCCTCCCTCTGAAAGAAATGTAAATATATTGAAAGGCAGGAGTCAGGCCATCAAGAGTAACGTTCTTCAATATCCAAATGTTTAATTCTTTCATTTTTGAATTAATGTAAGTCTATTTTTAACTCACCAGTCATATATGGTTAGTTTTATTTTTTCACACACTGAAGGAAACTGTTAAAAAAAAAACAGAAAAAAGTATTTATTTTTCAACTTAATCCAGTAACTATTAAGTATTCTTACTTTTTCTGGGGGGAAAAAAAAAAGAAAGTCAAACCTTGATCTGAAGGTTAACAATTTGATTCCACTCGGGGTTTGCGTTTTTCTCAATTATATTTGTGCAAACCTGTAAAATCAGCAAAACAAAACAGTGGGCATTCAAGTTTCTGTCTCTGAAAGTCCACAATACATGCATATTGGCTATGATTCTGCAATTTACTTACACATTATATACTAGTGGCCTAGTTTATTCTTCTTGCTACTGATTTGGAAAAATATGGCATGAGTGAAGATTGACCTTTGTTACTATATGCTAAAAGTCAGTTGTCAACATTGGATTAGAGCAACGAGGCGAGTTTGTGTTTACTGAGCATTTACTACTAACTGTCTAAGAAATATCTCTTCATTAACAGGCTCAAACAGATTTTTTGATTCTGCCACCAATCTGTGCTCCCCAAACTAGATCCCATTTTAGTATTTCCATCGCTTTGCGGGAGGGTGTTCAAGCTTGGAACCAGAGTCAGCCACCACACCTTCTCTCTCATAAGCCTCACTCAACCCATTAGTAAATCCTGGCATCCCTGCCTCAAGCAGATCCTGATTCCCCTAAGACACCTGTAGCTGACTTTTTGGGATTCCTATTCTTCCCCTACACCTCCTTATTGGATGTCCATCCCCTGTGTGGTGTGGTCAGTGTGGTCCCCAAGTACTCTTCCTCCAGATACCTACTGTGGCTCTAAAGCCCTCTCTGTCCTGCTGCCCACATCTCTCTGAGCTCATCCTAGTTTTCTCTCTTGCTCACCACACTCCAGCCACCTGGGTATCCCCACACTGCAAATGTGTTTCCTTCTTGGGGCTGATACACCTGCCTGGAAATCTCTGATGTTCAGATCTCTGCATTCTCCAGGCCTCTGCTCAAATGTCACTTCTTCAAAAGTGTTCCACTGATAATCTAGTGAACCCCAAATCTCTGCACCAATCACCATACAAGTCCCCTGTTTTATTTTCTGCACAGAATTTAGCATTATCTGACATTATCCATTCCTGTTGGGTTGTTTATTGTCATCACTTCCACTACAAAGTACACTCCATGAGAATAATGACTGTCTTGGTCACTTCTGTGACCCAAGCACATAGGACAGTATCTGATATTTTGTAGACTCACAATAATTATTTCCTGAATTAACTAGCCCTTTCACCAGTGCTATGAGAGTTTTATTACCTACATTTTTAGTTTAGGAAATTGAAACTAGGAGGTTAAAGAATTTTCCTTAGCTGTCTATGGAGTGGGGTGAAGTCTAAATTTAAATCTTACTCTACTGTAGAACTTAGGGCTCTTCCAACCTTCCCCTCCCTGCCCGAGACTGTTTTAGGAAACAAGACTGGTTCATGTCTGTGTATGTGTATGTTTTTACAAATCTCATTTTCATAAATAAATGGTTCAAGAAAACAGAAGATGCTAATTCTGCATGTTCACAGCTGCCCATGGTATGCTATTATTTTACTATGGAATATTTGACCATCTTTTTAAGTAAAAGTGGTGGTTACAGGTCTTCTCACACCAAGAGTCCTCTAGCTGTTCCCAGAGGATTGGGACAGGGCTCCTCTGCCTGACTACCCAGTGTCAGCAGCAGGGCGGGGCCTGAGAGGCTGAGAAACACCAAGGTGAGCAGCTCACCCTGGGGGGCTATGCTCTATGGCATTTGTCAGGGATTACTATTGCTGGCTACCAGCTTGCCTAAGATTAAGATAATGTTTGGTCCTGGGGCATAATCCAAATATTTCAGTGGTAGCTTTTCACTATTCTAATCTTCCAAAAGATGAATTTTCTAATTTGAGTCCTGCATACTTTCCACTCCAAAATACACCTGTGGAGAAGTCTGGCGTGTTCAGACTCAGATAATCTGTGTTCCTGCAGAGTGCCCTGCTCATCAGGGGGCTACTTTAACAAAGAATAAGCAGGAATTCATGCCAAGGAAAGCACAAAGGTTTAAATATTTATTTCTGGAGGCATCTACATTTAGATCACGTACAAACCTTTTTTCCAGCAAAGGAAACTTCTACAAAAGGATCCACTAGGTTTTTCTTATCTGCATTGCCTCCAAATATTTCCTTCACTGTCTGTGAGAAGGCATCATCCACTGTAACACAAAATGTCGCACAGTAGAAATTAAATTTTCTGAAAAGAAGCATTATCACTCAGCAAGATTCTCCTGTACAAGAAAAAGACAATTGTAACAAGAATTGTTGTCAAAAGTGGCAAACACTGATAGCATTATGTTGTAGAAATCCTTTTTGTCTTTGTTGAGAGAAAATGTGTTCTTCCCCTCAAAGTTTTAAAAAGAAAGAGCACCTTGAAAAATAAATTGATAAATTACAGTGTTGAAAATCAATACAAAAAGTATAATGCAGAAAAGTTGACCCAGATAAGGTAAAGGCAATTCTCAAACTCAGGCCCGGTTTCAGTTTGGAAAGATACTGTCAGTTGAAATGATTGTACCTTCAGAGAAATTCAACATAATACATTTAACCAACTGCAAATAGCATGTCTTTCTGCTATAAAACTCAAAATGGAATAAAGATCAATTATATCAGGATAGCAATTTAAGGTGAGGCTTAATGAATTTACTTCATTTAAGATATTTCAGAGGGAAAGATAGGATGGGAGGCATCATAGGATCTTAAGAAAGCAAGGGAGGTTACCCGGAAAAGTAGCACATTGTAAAGAGATCTATGGTTTGTAAAGCGAGTGCTATCTCTGGGGGACCTGCAGAGGGTGTCCCAGAGTCCAGCAGGAAGCAGATATATGGGCAAGGCACAAGGATGCTGGATCCTTGGCATGACAAAGGACTAACTGGATGAGTTTCTATGAATAGAATCACTATAAGTGATTCTCTTATATGCACCCAATCTTTTAATACACATACTAGTGACAGACTTCTATTACTGGTAAGTAACTAGCCTTTGCATAGCCATCCTTAATAATCTGATAGTGAACACATTTATTTCTTTGTAACACTTCACATTTTCAATTGGGATGAAAGGAGTTGGGAGTGCAGACTGCTGGCCTCTCTTCAGTATTCTCTATCATAAGGAGAAGATGTAGAACACTGAAGAAAGAAGGATTAGAGCAGAATGGGCCAAAGGTGAAATAAGGAACATGGCTTGGTGTCCAATGGTCTTGCCCCATGCACCTGCCCAGGTAGTTCTCAGTGGGGCCAGAACGTATGAAAACAAATGCATGCAGGACTTTTAGAAGAAAGACACTTGATTGGAAACACCAGACACAATTTGGAGTATGACTTTAACACTTCTAATCATGCAGGTCATCCATCTAATCATTTCAACTGACAGGATTAAATCAATACCTACTTTGGGGGATGTCCTCTGCTCGGTAGATTTTCAGCAAGAAGGTCACCCAGCGGAGGGCGATGCCAGCTGGGAGTAACAAATTACTTTCCACATCGTCACTGTCATCACGATCTCGTTTCTCAGGCTATTGGGGACATAGGATTACAAATTATATGCATGGAAAAGCGGTCCTTGTAAGAAGTGAAATCAATACTCATAAAATAAAACCAATGTGAACTATTTATGTTAGGAATTCCTGTGTTTCGGGTTTAAGAAATCAGCCACCAAATCAGCCTCAAAAGTGCTTAACACAATCAAAAGTCACATTTCTCTTCAATGAATACATCACAAGAGAATGATGTGACCTTTCATGATTTTTGAGCACTAAGTAGTAGACAAAGAGAGCCTTCTTGAAGTCCTTCTGATTGCTCTCTGGTCACTTACTATTTCCCAGTTTGCCACCCAGTTTCCTAAAATGACAACTACCCTTCTGTAGAGCAATATCTGACTTGGCAAATGAGCCATGCTTTGTAGATTAAATGATGCAAGGAAGCCTTAAAACACATATCTTTACTGGGTGAAATGCCTATTTAGATACACCAGGAAGGGGTGGAACTAGGAGGAATTGGAGGGTTAGAGCTATTGATTGGAAACTTCACCATTTCACAGCTACTTCCTCCTACTTGCTCAACTCTAGGTCCTCTTCTTTAGTGAAAAAAAAAATTAGAAAGTGATAGAGAAAGTGGGGGCTTACAGGGGGTTCATCTCCGGTTCCTAGGACAAACATGCTGACTTTCATGTAACCTTTAGCACCCGAGCTGGTATCTTCAGGGTCATTGAGAAGAAGCCATTTCCTCATTACAGCATGGCCTGAAATAAAGTCCAAGGAAAGAGACACTGACAGGTCTGTGATTTCACCTGCTCTCGGGTAAACCAGCATTTCCTCCCAAGTCTCTTCATGCTGCACCAAATTTCTCAGGTATGTTAAAGTCTTCGGCTTTGCACTGACCCCATTCCCTACTTCTTATTCATGCCCTGCTGTCACTCAAACAAGACCCTCTAAGTTCTAACTGGCTTTATAATTTGATTTTGATAAAATCAAAATATTCTCACAAAACAGAGAAATGACCTATTTATGAGTGTTAGGATAATTACCGTCAGATTAAAAAAACAGACATCCACACTAAACTAATGATCTTCAGTCCTGCTAAGTATCCTTCTCCCTCTTCAATGAAGAAAGAAGAAACTTTTTTTGATGCCTTGATGCCCCAATTTTCTTGATTCCCTGAAGCAACACATTCATGGGGCGAGTGTCACTTACCAGGTTCATCATAAACGAATCCAACATCAATCTGGGAAAAATAATTCAAAGTAGTTTAGGTAGATTTTACAATCAGTTTAGTCACTTTATTTTTTTATTTATTTTTTAAAAATATTTATTTATTTATTTATACAAGCACTGGGTACAGTCAGAAGCGAGGGACGGCGAGAGAATTCACCAGAGTCAGAGTGGGGAGCAGAACAGGCAGAGTGACGGAAGCACACTGCTGAGGGGAGCAGGGGGCAACAGGAGAGGTCTGAGGGCCATGCGGGACCCTCACCCGGCGGCCAGGGATAGAATCGGCACTGCAGAGGCTGCGGGCAGGTTCACAACCCAGCACTCAACCGCTGTGCCACCGGGGAGGCCCCAGTTTAGTCACTTTAAAGAAATCACCATTATCATATAAAACTCTTGATTAGACTTAAATTTCTTTGAGACCAAATATTTCCATCTTATCCTCTCTGTATCCCCAATGCCTTGCCTGGCATGTGGCACATAGAAGACTCCCAAAGAATCATATTGAATGAGTGAGTCAGTCATAGAGCTAAAAGGAGCAATAAGAGCAGGTGTCCCAGCTTGCCTAAGAACATTTCCAGTAGCACAGTCTCACATTCTGTGAAACTCCTCAGTCCCAGACAAATCTGGAATTGATTACTCTACCAGAAGTCACTGGTACAATTTCCTATCTAATACTCCTCTTCTTCTCCTCCTACTAATGCTAATGCCAGTGTTAATATAACCATGAATTGGGCTAAGTGCTGTGCTAGATGCTCTATATATTCTATCTCTATTTGTCTTCACAATGACCCCATTTTACAGATGAAGACCTATAGGAACTAACGATCAGAGAGGTTGATAGTGGCCACCTGGTGGCAGATGGGGTATGAGCACATGTTGATCTGCCCTAGATCATTCTCTAGGACTTCTAACCACTGGGAGCTCCTTCTGTGAGCAGCAGTCCATTCTATGTGGAATAGCTGCGAAGGTACCAACTAAACTCTTGCCTTAAATCCCAACGTAAGTTACTTGGAAAAGCACCCCAAGTTTTTTCCCTGGTTTGGCTTGCCTTTCATGCATCAGATATGTAATAATTGGTTTGGGAGATGGAGCTCCCTAGTATGTGACCCTAGTAAGTGATGTTTCTTGCCACAGTCAAGCACCCTTCCCCTCTGGAGTGCTGCATTGGTTTCCATTCCCTGGGGGGAAGGCCAAGACTATGATGCACAGCCCTTCCCGGCATTTTCCAGGCATTTGGGTACTGAAAGTGCTTACATGGAAGTCAACAGACCCAGGCCAGAGCATATTCAACTGATTTCTGGTCCCTGGGCATGCATGTTCGGCTGGCATTCCAGCCCTCAGCAAGGATTATGACATCAATCACAAATAACCTTAAGATGTCACCAAGATGGACATCCTGAGACCTGTCCAGGAACCCAGTTCCTCATTATGAAAGTGCCCGCCTTTCATGTAAGTTGAATGAAACACACTGTTGACACCCACCTTAAATTCTCCCATCAGACTATCTGCCCGCATAGAGTGGGAATTATAAACCTGAAAGAAAGGAGAGTCGTGAAAAGATCATAGACTTTAACAGGCAGCTGCTGAGTTGTTGACCCTTCCTACTCTGGATCTCCTTACCCGGATGCTGATGATCTCATCCATCAATTCAGAGGGGGTGATGTGAACGTTGTAGAAAAATAACTGTCAAAACAAAAGGAAAATATTTGAATGTCATCAGAGTTGGTCTCAGGTATAGTAGGATATGATGCTACAATTTGGGGGGCCCTCCTTAAAAAACCCAACACACAAACCCAATGAACACATCACAGGGCCTAGAAAAGGTCCTGAAGCTTAAACTTCATTAGTTTCATGGCAATTCACCTTTGCATGTTGGGAAAAGGGTTAAGTAATGATACACCATTTATTTAATAAATAAATTTGGGACCATGTGTCTACTAGCTCACTAAAATAAAGACATAAACTTACTTTATGTTATTTCAAATCTTACTGAAATGGTTGCTTGGGTTTGCATGAACCTAGAAAGTTGAGTCTAATTCTTTACCACTTGTGATACACCTTGAGGGGGTGATCCTATGCCTCAAAATCATATACACAGTGTTGCAGGCCAAAGTTAACTCAATAAAAAATAAATAATATTAAAAGAAATAAAATACTTCCCTTGACACACATGTCAATTTGTCTCATTAGTCATGCCAAGTTTAATGACTTTGTTATGAATATATATGTAAATTAGGTTTTTCTTTTTTGGTAAAATTCTTTTGATTTATGAGTTAGTCTGTTGAAAAGCCAAGTTACGGGCCTCCCCTGGTGGCACAGGTGGTTGAGCGCAGTGCTGTGAAGTTGTCCATAGCCTCTGCAGCACCAGTTCGAACCTGGGCGGCCAGCAAGGGTCCCACATGGCACAGCAGACCTCTCCTGTCTCACCCGCTGCTCCCCTCAGCAGTGTATTTCGTCAGTCTGCCTGTTCTGTTCCCCGCTCTATCTCTGGTGAATCCTCTCACCCTCCTGCACATCTGGCCTGTACCCTGGTTCTTGTATAAATAAATAAATCCTTAAAAAAAAAAAAAAAGACAGGCCAAGTTACTTGAGCCTTTCCTTTTGCTGAAAGATTCAATCTAAAAAATTTTCATTAAAATGGGAAAATTCTGAGGTAGAGATTTTTTGGGATGAGTAAAGACGTAGCCTGCATTACAAATGCCTCAGCATGTAGTCATTTAGCATCATGTCCTCCTTCCATTCCAGCCTTGTCCTCCCCCATGAATCTTGCCCAGTCCTTCCCAAAGCCCATGGTCAAGTGCCCCACATCACTGTGCATGCACTTCCTACATTTACTTTGGCACGACTTAGCTGCATGCTGTTGTCTGTGATTTATCCGAGAAGAAGTTAGAAATAAGAGAAAATAAGCCCTTCCACAAAGCTGGGGGCTGGTTTGAACAAAGAAGAAGAAACTAGAACACTAGATAGAAGGAACCGGTTCTGCCTGTGAATAGATGTAGAAAAAAAGAACAAAAGCCAGAGCAGGGACTGGGATTAGAAACCACAGGGAACTAAGAGAAACTGTGATAGAAAACTGGGAGCAAAGGTATCAGCTCAGAGAGCAGGAGACTCAGGCCTGAGGAATCTCAGAAATGCGTCTCCTCAGCAGAGTTAAGGCAAATTCCCTAGACAAATTTGTCTTCACAGTCCTAAATGTTTTTGTGGCATTTGAGATATCTATCAAGGGATTAAGTGTTTTTGAGGAGTGTTACAGAAGAGGTCAACAGCATCAGGCCAGATTCGCAGCATGGGAGAAGGGAAAGAATCCCTTTGCTCACAATTGTTCTCCTTTCATATATATTATTTTTATAGCCAAACAATATAGTACCTTTTTTACAGTACCTTTAAAAAGCCAAGGTACTTTTTCACACAGAGTCATTCCTCAGAGACATCTTGCTAATTAGAAAGAGCAAAAGCAGATGTAGGTGACTTTGTGAGCTCCATCATGGGGGGAAGGGAGGGGTGCAAGGACCATTAGGAAGGGTTCCAGCCATAAATTGTTGCAGGAACACCAAAAACCTGGGCAGCTCTGAGAACCAGTGACGAGACAGGTCATGTTCAACACTGGAAGCTTGCATTGTCTTTACCAGTTAGGTTCACTCGTGTCCCTCCCAAGGGTAGGAAGGAAGAGGCGAGTCTGTTACACAGAACACACTCACTGGGCAGGAACATACAGTGTCCAGTTACCTCGTCAAAAAATGGGTTGTTCCCTCTCTTGATCCTTGTTCGGTGTGTCTGGCCACAGATATGGACTTTGACCACAGGCTTGATGTTGTTGCCACTTAACTGCCGGCCTTCAATCACTCGGACACGGATCTGCAAACAGAAGGAGTGCGATCCTTTCCCAGTGCTCCACGGCAGCCAACCCTCAAGTGTTGCCTCAGCTCTTTCACCTACGAGGATGGCTGGAACCCAGCCAGAGCCGTTTTCCATGTAACGGTGCCCTCGGATTTGGACTCACACCCAAGGTGGACACTGGAGTTGGGTTGCAGAACTCAAGACGGTAATGGGGCTTCAATGGCTCTGGAAAGGCTGGGGCAAGGCTGAGGTTGCGGGTCAGACCACCACCCCCAAGCTGGCTTTCCTGCACCCTGGGATGCACTAACTCCCCTCCAGGCTGCCTCCCAGTGGCAGGAGAGCCCAGAGCTATGAAAAATGCACACCACCACTTCTAATCTCTGATTAGCTCCTTCCTGTCACGAAAGGGGAGAAAGGGCAGGGTTTTATTTCTCTGAAGAGCTTTCGGTGGCTTGACGACATCTATTCCCACATGCAGGAGGAAGGTGGAGGGCTCCTTTCATGGGGCTCGTGCACTAATGTCCCTTTTCACTAGGTGAGCCACTGCCCATAGGAAGAGCTTCTTCCTAATATCACTGCAGTCGCCAGTAGGGGGACCCCACGGTGGTAAGACAAGATGCGGGGTGCAAGTGCCGATCCTACCTGGAAGTCCTGGGGCTTGTTGGACAGTATCCGTCGGCTTTTCTTTCCTTTCGTGAGCCTCCGGGCTAGCTGAGCTTCTGACACAAGCCCGCTTGGCCCCCTGGGCACGACGCCCCTGATTCTGCTATCCAACTTGTCTTCATCACCTTCATCCTCCTCCTCTTCTCCTAAAACACCACAAAGGAATCCAGTCAGAGGCAGCTCTCACCCTGCAAATATCAGAAGTCTGGTGCAGAGTTCCTGAGGACACGCTCCTGGTAACTCTGACGTGGGACTCAGATACAGTTTCTTTAGGAAAATGTGATCTTGGTGCCTCTGGCCACCCATGCAGGATGTCTTCAAAAGGCCACAAAAATGCCCTCTACACTACAGGGAGGGCCAGAGGAGATGGCAGAGTCAATCCCAGGCAGAGAACAACATTTCCAGGGACCTTTCTGCTGTTAGGTTGGGCGATGAGGAAGTGCCCTGGGAAACTGAGGCCTTGCCCAGGAGACCAACCTCGCTCTTCCCACGGCTGACCTTTTCTCTGGAGACTTAGGCGAACTTCCTGTCTCCTCTCTGCCTAAACCTCCTGATTCACAAATGTCCTCTCCACCCTCATGGCAGAAGAGAAGCTCTTCTCCAGTTTTCTTGCTCAACATACCATGGTAGTCATCATGCTTGCCTTGTGTCCTTCTGTCCACATACTTCTGTTCCCTCACTTATGCCACAAGCTGCCCTTCACACTCGGGGAAGTTTTTCCTGCTTAGCAAATCTGCTGCCCATGCCTGAGAGCCTGCCTGCTTCTTATCCTTTGGGATCCTCCAAATGTCTGCGCGCGCTCTCTCTCTCTCTCTCAACATCTGCAATGGTCTCTTCTCCACAGAGACCCTTCACCCTCAATGTGTGAGGGTGAAGAGACCCTTCACCCTCAAATATGCACAGAGCTTTCTCTCCTTAAAAAATAAACACACACACACATACAAATTAAGTTCCCCCTCAAGGTCTCCCTTTCTTTTAGTCACAAACTCTTTGAAATTTGCTGACAAATTCAACTCTTCTAATAAAAAGTGTGAAGTCAATATAATTTAAGAGGGCCTAGAAGGCTAATCACATTGTCAAAAAAAATACAATAACTTACATTCCCTCCTTTACATGCAAAATCATAAAAAATATTTAATTTCCACATGGGGTCACCTGTCAGTCACTCACATCCTAGTAAAAAATAGTTCAATCAGGTTGCCATTTAGCACTGCTCTTTAAAGCTTACCCTCTGCAAGATAATTGGGATCTCTTTGTCTCTGTTCTTGAAGAAGCTTTAAAAGGAGGATTTGCCTGCTCCCATCTTGGTGTTCCTAAAACCAGTCCCTTAAAATACTGTTCCTTATTCTCCTCCAGTAAGTCCCTCAATGCGTTAATTTCCTGATGAAATAAATACTTTGTCTTAGGCCAGACAGACCCTCCCTGACTCTCCCAGATGGAGTGAGTCACACCTTCTCCTATTTACCACATATTGTTCTATTATATCCTCACCACACAGCCTTTATCTAGTGCTAACCCACAGACCTCTCCACTACCATACACTCCTCAGAAGCAGGAAGAATGCCCTTTACGTCTTTGTGTCTGCCCCCTTTCTGTCATGCTTTACAGAAATCCCAGGACAGAGAAGGGGCTTGATGAAACATAGAATGGTAAATAACTCTGAGTTCCTATCCCTCCTCATGTCCTCTCATATTTTTGAGTGGTTAGCAAAGCTCCTGCACAGTTCTCAGGAAGAGCAAGCACCCAGACAGCTAGAGGGGTGCTCCTCCCATCCTCGGACTAGCCTCAGGAAAGCAAGGAGTTCACGCTCCCCTTCTGCAAGCTTGGTCTGGACTGCAAAATGGCTGGGTCACATGGATTTAAGCTCCTCCAACAACTCAGACTATCTCCCTTCTGTCATCCCAGGACCAGGTGGGGCTTCACATACCCCTTTGTGATGCTGGACTCCAAACAAGGGGCCATTAAATTCTTGACTGTTCCAGAAATAAACTTCGGGTCATGAAGAACCAATTTCTTCTGGAAACACCTCCTGTTATTTAGACTTTAAGGATGGATCAGAGGAAATCTACTTAAGTCATGGCTACTGCCCAAATCTCTAAATGGCAGCAGAAGGCAATTTGAGGAGGAAACTGCTTCTTTATGTGGCAGGAAGCTGCACAGGATTAAACAATGCTACCCTAAGTGTTCCACAAAAAAGTGGGGGGAGCCCTTAAGGCACTGCTGAACACACCCTCCTACACAGTTGTTTCATTACCCAATCTTAGTGGTTGTTTTGGCATGTTCCCTTAATAAGATCCAGGCATGAGCTTCAACCACAGCCAAGGGAATCCACAATGACTCTTTCATAGTCACAGAGGGCAACTCTACGCTATGAACTGAATAGGAAGCTACTGGCTGTATTTGCCTCCTAAGGCTGTTGTAACAAAGTACCACAAACAAGGTGACTTAAAACAATAAAAACTGGGCCTCCTCTGGTGGCGCAGAGGTTGAGTGCTGGGCTGCGAAGCTGCCCTCGGCCTCTGCAGTGCTGGTTCGATCCCCAGCCACTGGCAAGGGTCCCACATGGCGCGACAGACCTCTCCTGCCACGCCCACTGCTCCCCACAGCAGTGTATTTCATCAGTCTGCCTGTTCTGCTCCCCACTCTGGCTAGTGAATTCTCTCGCCCTCCTGTGCTTCTGACTGTACCCAGTGCTTATATAAATAAATAAATAAATCCTTAAAAAAAAAAAAAAAGAAACTGATTCTATGACTGTTCCAAACCCTAGAAGTTCAAAACCAAGGTTTTGGCAGGGCCATGCTTCCTTGGAAGTCTCTAGGAAAAAAATCCTTCCATGCCTCTAATGGGTGAATCCTTAAAATGCTTGGTATTCCTTGGCTTGTAGCTGCATCACCCCAACTTTGCCTCTCATCACATGGTGCTCTCCCCACTGTCCATGTGCCCTCACCTCTTCTTGCAGGACACCAGTCATTGGATTTAAGGTCTACCCTAATTTTAACTAATTATATCCGTAAAGGCCTTGTTCCAAATAAGGTCAAATATTGAGGTCCCATATAAACCGGATTTTGGGGATGGGGACACAATTCAACCTACTACAGAGGGCATTTTTTGTACCTTTCCAGTTTTCTCCATCTCTTACTCCAGTCCACAAGTCTGCAGCTACAAAGGGAGCCCCAATCTATCGGCACTAGATTACCCTGTACTCTCCCACTCCACTTCCTTCATGTCCTTAATTTTCTCCTAACCTGTGTTAGATTTTGTGGTCTAATATCACAACCCCCTCTCTACACACCCCTCAACACCATCCCTTCTCTCAGTTCATTGTACTCACCTGGTTCAATTAACTCTATACATATTCTACCTTTCACTCAGGCAGCTGGTCTGGGCTGAGAGCATACACCTTAATGAGTGGTCTCCCTTTAATGTCATGATCACAAACTTTAAGAGGGCTTACAGAACTTCTTGATCACCTAACATGCTCCTAAGTTTTCCTGGATCTACTTCAAAGTTCTCTTGGATCCTGGTGTGATGGCCACTAATTAGCCAATAAGGTCAAGTCACTCTACTTTTTTTTTTTTAAGATTTATTTATTTATACAAGCACTGGGTATAATCAGAAGCACAGGAGGGTAAGAGAATTCAGCAGAGCCAGAGTGGGGAGCAGAACAGGCAGACTGACGAAATATACTGCTGAAGGGAGCAGCGGGTGCGGCAGGAGAGGTCTGCATGCCACGTGGGACCCTCACCGGCCAGCAGGGGAACAAATGGGCACTGCAGAGGCTGAGGGCAGCTTCACAGCCCAGCGCTCAACCTCTGTGCTACCGGAGAGACCCCACTCTACTTTTTAAACTCCCACCTAATTTACACCTTGAAAGCTTCTGACATCCTGTCACTGTCCTTCTCACCATCAGCTAATGACCTTACTTCTTATTTCATTGAGAAAACAAGCAATCAGCAAAGAATTTCATATCCTCCCAATTCCAAAACAACTATCCTACCAGAATCTATCGTCTGACATCCCCCCTGCTACAATCAGTGAACTGAATGGGATCTGTACTCCAACCCAAGGCTAGCCCTTCAAGGGACAACTCTGTGCCACTTGGAGTAGGCACTTGGGCATAAACCAGTGAGGGGAAAATTGACTTTATACATGGGCAAGGGAAGTCCTTGGATTTAAAGGACTCCCACCAGGCTCTGCAATAGTAGTTGGCCAAGGTCTTCACAAGTTCTTTGGGATCCCTGATACTGCCAGATGCAGTGAATAGGAAGCATATGACGGGGGTTACATGTGGGTCAAGGCCAAGGCAAAGAGAAAGAAGCTGTGCTCTAAGGGCTGACCATGGCACTGGTGGCTGAGAACACGGCCCAGTAATGGCACATTTAAGAGGTGAAGAAACACGTGAAGAGACTAGAGTCCACACCTGGAACCTCACAACCAGGGCATATGTATAGGGTGGAAGCCACAAACTGAAGCAAAGCCTTGCCCAGGACTTCCTGTTGGAGTTCGTGTGCTGGATACAATCACCATGAGGCTGTTCAATAAGGGCATTTTGTAAACAATTTTGATGTCCTGATTCAAAGCGGCTTCACTTGCCTCATGGGGTCGGTGTCCAGGAGAGCAGAGAGGTACAGACAGTGTAATGCTAAGGAAGGCTTTGAGATTCCCTTGGGTAGGCTAGGGCTTCATGAAGGGTCAGCTTACCTCCCATCCCTGGCACGCTGGTCTCACTGGGGTCATTTGGATGTGGAACTGAAGGTGGTTCATAGCCAATCACCAAGTCAATGGTGGCCTGGGTGGAAATAATTCATTACAGATAGTATCAGTGCAGGGCATTGGAACATTATGGACTCAATGCAAATCACATCACCAGGAGTTAAAGTCCTAAGAAAAGGTGAGCAGGGGGATGGGAGCAGGGGAAATGGAGAACAGAGGATGACACATATCTTCCCAGCGTGACCCAGGTGGAGTATGAAGGCCCGAAGCCTGGGAAAGGAGTTACCCGATACATTGCCAAGTGTTTCGCTGCTGAGGGACAACCTCATAAACTGGAAGAAAGTTGAGATAAGCACGCATGAACTTGTAGTTAACCTCCACCCTACACTGGAGATGGGCTCCAATCACAGAATTAAAGGCACAGCGGTTCTTTTTAAATACTTAACTTGTTTGTTTGCTCATTGACTTCATTAATTGCTAGGATTTATTTTCACACTTCTCTGTACAAAAAATTTTAAGGAACTAAGAAGAAATTATATAACAATGTGATTTATAAAATAAGATGATAAAAAGGAATCAAGCCTGATTAAAGAGGAAACAACTATGCAAATCATGGAGTTCATGGTAATTGCCATTCCTCTTGCATAAAATGTGACCCCAGGATGGCCAGGAGCCAAGGCAAAAATGAGAACAGAAAATGTTATATAAATTTCATTATCAGAAAAGAAGAAACACGCCAGTTCCTTACAGAAGATAAATTAATTCAACCTTTAAAAATTCCTCACATGGGCAAAAGTAAAAGGCAAAAGATTTATGAGCTCTGAAGAAAAACTAGAATATACACAGGCAATACTTTTGGGCAGCATAATTAGGGCAGAAATACTTTTGTATTCCATAAATCATGAATCTACAAAAGTTCAAAAATGTTAGGGGGTCTGAACATAGAGTTGCTAACTCGTACCTTGCAAACACATACTACCATTTACTATTACTATCACTTCAAAAATAAAGGTATTTTCACAGCAGAAATGAGGAAGGACAACTTCAGAATAAAGTGAGTCCTTTGCAAATAAGGATGACACATGCACATGTGTGCACACACATCACCCACACGACCACATAAAATCCCAGAAATAATACACAACATTTAGCACATGTTTATACTGAAAATCATTCATTGTTTAGCTGAAGTTCAAATTTAAATGGATATCCCATGTGTCTGCTGAGCAGTGTATACTTCTTCATGGATCAGCATATTCTGTGGTCAATGTAGGGATTATGGCCTGGGAGACACTGAACAAGGAAAATGAATAATGTCCCTAACAGCAGCTTCATGGCAAATGATCACTGGAACAGCATCTTAGGTTGCTAGAAAGAGCCAGGCTATACTCAGACGGTGAAATGCAGGAGGACAAAGGGGCTTAATTGCCAAACTGAATTGAAAGATCAAATTTTAAACCAGAAGAATACATGAATGGCTCAATCTCTGGATCAGTAGTTTTTTAAATGGGATTCCCATAGGTGGATCCAGGGATCCCTAGCAGGGGGGGTGGGTGGTAGGAAGGTGTCAAGGGGGAGACTTGAGTCCCTTAACTTTCCTTATTCCACTCATTCATCACAATTCTGCCATGTCAGGGGTCTATCTACATATGTTTTCTTCTGTGCTTAAAAACAAGCAGCCAGAAAAATCACTAACTTGTACCATCCTACCTAAGTGTCATTTCTCTCAGCCAGGTTTTTGGTAGATGGGTGATAGCCAACATTTGGAATTTACATTTATGCTTAGAATGTTGATTTCCAAGCATGATTAGATTCCCACATTCTAAGTGCTTACAGCAAATCTTTATGTTTTGACTAGACCAGCAAAATTAACATTGCTAATGGATGTTGAGATGCCTGACCTGTATTCTTGCCTACAGGACTGGTCTCTTTTAGTATAAAATGTTCTTTATTTGCCTAGGTGGCTAAGGAAAAATGAAGGCGCTAAAGTGGCAAGCATGGTGGTTTTATGAGCACTTAAGCGCAATCACATGGAACCTCAAAGCTGTGATACTTGAGTCAATTCCTTTTTACAGTATATGAGCAAGAGGATTCTTATCTTACATTAGATAATATCAATATGTACTTATCTAGAGAGGCTGTGATCAGAAAACATTCAGCTGCCAATACAATAATAATGATCTTAATATTCGCATCTTGATATTCCAAAGTAATATTAATGAGTTTTCTTTATATAACAGTTCAAGGAGTGTGTGATAACATAGAGGGACACTCACCACAAATGTTAACACACACTGGAAAGATGCGCAGTGACACCAACAGAAGGTCTCACTCTTAGAGCATTCTGTCATAGAAAATCAAATTTATCTGATTTGCTAGTTCTGTGAATGAGAGTATTAGACCATATAATTTGTTTAATCCCAAAACTAATTTCTGCTTTCTGTGTAGTGAGCTAATTATAATGCCATACTCTTTTCTTAGTAAATATTCACTTAACCATCACACTTCAAAACCATCCAATAGGGGGCCTACTTGGTGGTGCAAGAGGTTAATAAGCACAGCCCTATGAAACTATCTGCAGACTCTGCAGCACAAGTTTGATCTCAGCTGGTCAGGGAGCTACCTACATGGCACAGCAGACCTCTCCTGTCTCTCCAGCTGCTCCCCTCAGCAGTGTATTTGTCAGTCTACCTGTTCTGTTCCCCACTCTGTCTCTGGTGAATCCTCTTAGCCCCCACGCCTCTGGCTATACCCCATTTCTTGTATGCATAAATAAACAAATCTTCAAAAAACATCCAACAGGAAGGGAAATGCTCACCCCAGTGTCTTGTCCTCTTTCGTTTAGCAGGGTGATCTGTTTGTAGGGCAGTGACCTGCTTTGGTCTCCAATCAGGTCCTTCAGGGCAACGGAGGCCGTGCCAATTAATCTGCAAGGAAACGAGAGAGCACACAGCAGCCCAAGTAAGACACGCTTCCATGTACTCGTTGGACTTCCTAGTTCCCTTCTTAATCACCTGTTATTATTAACATCACTCATCATCAAATATGGCCATTTTGTTCTCAACCTAGAAGGGTATTTTAGCAGTAAACATGAAATATCACTTCTTCACAACAAATAGCTATTTCATGAACTATTTCTCAAACTAGAGACACTCTAAAGTGATAAATCATGAATGAGATAGATGGATGAGAGGCAAAGACAGAATACAGACCCCCAGAATCCAAGAAGAAACAAAAGTAAGACAAAATTCAGACATTCCTTTGTCATGGAAATTTGAAAGGATCCATAAAACACAAGAAGACCTTCCTGAAGTGTAAGTATGTTGTTAGTTTGTTGCTGGGACTAATTTGCTACCATATATTCTCTTGAATAGCATTCAAGAGATTGTGTACGTCTCTCTCTTTCTGGACTCTGAGGGGTTATGTTCAGTCTCCACCACTCACACATCTAACTCTCAGTGCACACATTATATTGGTGCAGGAGAACCTGTGTGTCCTGCTGAAGTGAAGCTAATTTTTAGGGCCAGAGGTTAGAAACCACTTAGAGTATACGAACTCCAGTGCCTGGAACATAAGACATTTCTTAAAAGATATTTACTGAATGAAGGAAAGAAAAAATAAATATTGAGAATGAATACCCAAAACATTTTAATAGGTAGGACATGTGATCAAACAAGTGGGTAAATCACACATTCCAAGGGAGTTGGCCAACATAAACATGTAACCCATGGAATGAAAGTGGGGTTTCTCAATGAAACATGAGATGAAAGGGGGTGAATTGAAGACTTTTCCTTTCTGCAATGCAGTCAAGAAGCAGAGACCCCAAGGGGTATGCTCTCAGCATGGATACTAAAAAAGAAAAAGAGAAATATATATATATATATATATATATATATATATATATATATATATATATATCCAGTGACTCGGCAATATAACCAATGACTTCACTGACTATAAAGGGATATATCACATAAGACCACAAAATGCCATGGCCCCTGCTTCACCCAAGGAAATGAAGCATTTGCACATATTTTCTTAAAGATGACACCTTCTTAGAACACCACAAGAAGCTCAACAACATGATCTATTCCCATCTCTTCTAATATCACAATGGAGTCAGCTCTTGGCAATGGAAATGAAAAATTCTGCCCCCAGATGGATAAGATTGAACTTTTCAGCCTTTTTAAATCAATACAGAAATTAGCTTTCAGTCAACACTGACATGATGGAACCTTTAGAGAATACTTCTTCAGATGCATATGTTTCCTCAGTATGTGTATTAGATTTTTTTTACATGAGTATATTTTCTCCTCACTTAAATTTTTTACTTCTTTGACATACTGAGGACAAGACTCTACACCTGCCTCCATCTCCATCAGATAAAACAGGTAAACTCCCACCAAAGGTGAGAACCCCTAGCAAAATCTCTTCTACATGTCCCTTAGCCCCACATGGTGTGAGAATTTCTCTCCATGTTTTAAGAAAAGGAAAGTAAGCCAAGGGTTTGGCAAGTGGAGTTTTTAAGAAGAACAAGATGTGAAGATACAGGATTAAAAGTCATCTGACTGGTCTCAGATGTCAAAATGAGGTATTAGCCTTGAAAGATGTGGAAATACACTGAATTTTTTCCCTCACAGTCCCATGATTCATAGTTTAACTTTGTGATTAAAATAACACTGCACACTTGCACATGTACTGATTTGTTTTTGCTAAAGTTAAGATGGTCTATAGTGATAGACTTCTATAGTGATAATTCTTAGGAAAATAACAAAAAGTGCGGCAAGCTGAGACCGTGCTCAAGTAGGAAGAGGGCTGGTTAGGCTTGGCCCAGAATTTCTCAACCTTAACACCATTGACATCTTGAACTGGGCAGGTCTTCGTTTGAGGAATTATCTTGTACCTTGTCCCCACTCGTATCTCTATACACTGCCAGTTGTCCCCTGGTGGACAAAAATCACCCCAGGTTTGAGAACTAAGGGTAAGAAGATTCTTCTTCTAGACCTAACTCTGTCCAACTTCCTCGAGACCTTGGGTAAGTAACCTAACTCTCTGAGCTGACTCCATTATCTGTGAAAAAGTAGATTGAAGTAAATAATTTCTCTGATTCTTTTCAGGACTAAAAGTCTGCCACTAGGCTTGTATGTGTTACATTTTCTACATTTATCTAGGAAAGTCTTCTCTTAAAGCCCTGGTTGAATAATTTAGGAAAAAATAGACCCTAGAAAATATCCATGTTGGATAATTCAGAATATTAGGCAGGGTTTTTGCCTTCATGGGAATTGAACTATAATGTCATAGGTCAAACTTAAATTCACACAGAGTGTCAAGGAAGAAAGATTAGACTGAGAGAGGGAATGTAGATTACAGTGAGAGATATGTAAGACAATAGGGAGTGGTAGGGCTTGTGGAAAATAGGAGAAAACAGAATTGCCCAAATCTCAAAGCCAGTCTATTAGTCTGTCATGACCCTGAATGTCTTTATAATTCCATTCCGATACAACTAATATCTGCTGCTTTCCTTTCCTCATGAGAGAGTAATAACATATAACTGACTAGGAATGGAGTAAAATAAAAAGCCAGTTAGAAAGGTTTACCTCAATTCCTTCTTTTAAAAACTTTTAGTCCCATTTCTTAACATGAGCTTTTTTATCACCAAATTCTGATGTTTTGGGAGAAGAGTTAAAAGAAGACCTGGCTTTCTTTTTTCTAAAGCAAAAACTGTGTTTAGAGAAAAGCAGGGAAAGACTTAAATTCCCAGAATATTTTCAATAGTTAGGTAGAGTTGAAGAAAAACGCAAACATTTACAATTTGTCAGAGCTTTCACTGTAAGTTGAACATTCCCTGTGGGTACGGGTGAGCTCCAGGGCACGTCTAGCCTAGCCCGCCTATTTTGTAAGATGTTGCTTGGATACAAAACACTATAAGGGACTGGGAAATGATGACTTGGCCTCCTACTCAGGGGATAAGCACAGTTGGCCTACAAGTCAATTTCCTTTAAAGGAGTTGACACTAAACCAAGAACCCTTTCCTTTCATGTTACTAATGCTATAAAAATGCTAAAATGTTACAGCGTGACTGTAAGGGGACACTTTGCCCTGTATTTTCATGGAAAAATAAATTCCTCCTTGGACTCCACCCAACATGAAAACTGATGGACCATGCGCAAAAGGAAACTTAAGAGTGACAGAATCTCAAGGCCCTTTAGCTCCCCAGCTTTACTTGAGGAATTAACAAATTGCAGATGTGTTCTGAAATGAAGAAAAGGCCTATTCCAGGCAGTTCCTGAAAATTATAGTTTTGAGTTGGGTCACTAGGCTACATTGAATCAATCCCTAGCAGTGGAAACAATTACTTAAAAATTAGAAGTTGTAATGGGAAGGGGGGGGGGAACCTAAGTGTTTATTATAAACTGGTCAACATAGTCATGCTAATGCTGGTTAAGAACTTCTTCAACTGTTTCTCGTCAAACTAGACAAATCTACTCCAGGTCTGAATAGAAGAGAATAGAAAATGTCCTCCCCATTAGCATCAGTACAAATGGTCAACAGCCACATGCCACTGTGGTGAGCAAGGCTTTGCCTTACTCCCCTCAGGGGGGCTCACATAGAACGGTTACTCTTTTGCGCAGCAGGGAGGCAGCCTACTGAAATCACTGGAGGAGAGTTCACTGGAAATTCCTTCATGAAGGAAAAGAAAAATGTGCTGGAGGCTGAAAGTAAATCACATGTTGCACCGTTTCTGCCTCTGCAGACTTCTATTTCCCTCCTCTGAGCAGGGATGCCTTCCCCAACTGGTCTGGGCACAAATACTTTTCTGAGCTGCCTCCACGGCCCCTGTAAAAAACCCAAAGGACCCTTGGTTGGAAGCACTGTTTAGAGCCAACCGAGACTTATTTTATTTTGGTCAGGCTTGTGTGATGTGTGGGGGGTTCTCGGGGGGCCCAGGATCTCTTGCCCACACTTTTCTTTCCCCTGACCCAGGGTCCTCTCCTCCTCTGGCTCATAACCTAAAGGTGGGAGGGCCAAATTGGCACCTTGTTCTCAAGCAGATGGTGGGAGAGGCAGGGGCAGTGAATGTTATTAGAGGAGGCCCTTAGAAAGAAAAAAAAAATACCTCAAAAAGCACACCCTATTCCCATCTTCTGTCCAGTTGCACCAGTGGGGAACCCTCCTGAGTCACCCAAATGGCACACCCAAGCACCTGGATTAGCTCACACACTGAATCTTAGAATTGGCCTCCCCAGCTCTCCCTGCAGCGGATTCTTGGGACCCTGAGTCAGACATTAGTTCATTCTTACACCTAGAAATTTTGAGAAATAATGGTTTCTCAGAGTGATCCTTACTGGGGCACCAGGAAGGAGGAGGAAGGGCAGAGGACTGAGAGCAGTAGGGAAGGCAGCTGGCAAAGCCACATTGAAGGAGAGGGGGCTTGCCTGTTTTTAAAAATACATTCAGGGGCCTCCCCGGTGGCACAGCGGTTGAGCGCTGGGTTGCGAGGCTGCCCGCGGCCTCTGCGGCGCCGGTTTGATCCCCGGCTGCTCCCTGGCCACCGGAGGAGGATCCCACATGGCGCGCAGACCTCTCCTGCCGCCCGCTGCTCCCCTCAGCAGTGTACTTCGGTCCTTCTGCCTGCTCTGCTCCCCGCTCTGGCTCTGGTGAATTCTCTCACCCTCCCGCGCTTCTGACTGTACCCAGTGCATGTATAAACAAAACAAACAAACAAATATAATAAATAAATAAAAAAAACATGCCTCCATAAAAAAAAAAACTATAAAAAAAACTATTTAAAAAAAAATAAAAATACATTCAGTATGATAATAATACAGGTTTGCATTTGAGAAGTGGCAGTAGCAATCCAATTATTTAACAGAACAAAGTAGTAAGCAACACTCTATTAATCTCAGCAGGCTAGCCATCTGCCCCAACCCATGGTCTCTTCTCCTTACTTCAGACCAGAATTGTCAGGAGAAAGGTCTCAGTGCTTTGATCCTGTTCAGCAAAAGAGGGCATAGGTTTTAGAAAATGTAAAAATGCGGGTCCACATGATGGTCCCCAACCTGGATGTGCACAAGCGTCGTGGGGTAGGGCTGAGTCTCTGCACTTCTAAATTGCTCTACTCCTGGGTTTTGGAATCACTGGGCAAGCCTGGAGGCTATGGCAGGATTTATAGACTCCTGGTCAGCAACAGCTCCTTTTTGTCAGGCTCTCCCTCCCCTCCCATCCCTGCTGCAAAAGGCATCACTTAGTGAGGGGGGAAGCTGAGTGGAAGCCCAGGCCTCCTCACCAAAGTCCCTCTGGTAGGTGAAGCACTTGAGGCTGCAAGGGGTTTGTTAACCAGTTTAATGCCTGGCATACTGGAGATGCTCAGTAATTATTTCTTCAATGACTATATCGTATTATTTTGCTTTCTGCGTGTGACCAATTGTTTGGTTCATTCAGCCATCAAAAATGTGACAGACATGGTGCTTGGACAGTTCAGCAGAGCACTCAGACCCTGTCTCTGCCTACTCTCATGCATTAGAATCAAGACAAGAGTTTTCATTTATTCACTCATCAACTCATTCATTCATGCATCAGTTCGCTCTTATAAGGTAAGGGCCAGCATAACACAGTGAGCAAGAACTTGGAGCTAGACAGCGCTGGTTAATTTGGATTCTTTTACCACAGGCTACATAACTTCTTACTTAACTTGTCTGAGCCTCAGTTTCCTCATCTGCAAAATGGTGATAATGACAACTCCTACTTAGAAGTATTGCTGTTAGGATTGAAAGGATGCTATGCTAAGTGCCTAACAGCCACTTTTTATTATTATTTCAGGCCCTCCTCTAGAAAAAGGGATCCAATAACACACAAGGACAAGACTCCAGGTCAGAACTTGTAGGGAAAGGTGGTCTGCTCATGCATGGCCTAAATCACAGGAAGATGAGCTTACCTGGGCTGGGCTCTGGGTAGACAGGAATGAATGAACAGATAAGAATCCTTGCTGCTACCCACAGCCATTTCTATACCATCACTGCGCAAACTTCTTAAAACCAGTTCTTCTTCTTATGTACAACAAACAGTTCCCTCCCCACCTGCTATGCTATCTATCATGAATCTGTCTGGGAAGCAATTTTTATTTTTAGGGTTAGACCAGCTCCACGTAGACCAGCTATATTCAAATGTAACTGGATTTTCATATAATCCAACTTATTGCAATCTGAATGAAATTTTTAAAGTGACCATGCTCATTACAAAAAGACACCAAAACAAATCCTTATGTAAAAACCCTATGTAAATGAACACACATACACACACACACACACACACACACACTTCACTGCAACATTTTCTCTCCTTTCCTTCCACTTTATTTTTTCTTCCTCATAATTATACCATCTTATAAACTATCGGTGTATTTGTGTTTATTATCTGTTCCCTCAAAACTTAGATGCAAACTGCATGAAAGGCAAGCCTAGAGCAGTGACTGACACCCAGGAGGTAGACAGATTAGTTGATACATCCGTGCGGATAGTCCAATGACTTTACAAATGACACGTTATAAAGATTCCCCTCCTAAGAAATAGTCCTCCAAGTGCAATTAGAAGATAATTACAGCTCTTGTCATTATAAAGCGCTGTTCTTTTTCAGTCTCTCTGGGTGTCTCTCTCCAGGGCTGTGACCCACCTTCACCTACTCACAGATCTTAACGGACCCCAGCAGGACAGTGGCAACCACTTAATTGGCCTCCCTGCACAGTGGGGTTCAGCCTCTCCAGCATCCGGAGACAGCCGGTCCAAACCAGCTCTGATCTTTTCATAGTTTTGCTGCTTTACTGGAAATAAGGAATTAAAGCAAAGTCAAAACTGAGACCTGTTCCACAGTTACATATGCTTTGGGTCTCAATTTTTACAGCCTGAGCAGCTACTCCTGTTGGAAAGTCCACCTCAACCCTGAGGCTGCCCATCCCTCCAGGGGACGATGGAAAGTCCCTGGGACCACCAGACACCCCATGCATGTCCTGTTTCCTCGTGGCATAGGCCCGTCGCTAGGAGAGGTGACAGCATGGAAAGCTTGAAGATAAGGTCTTTCATATGCAGGAAATGAAAATTTCCCATAAGTGATACTACACATTGCCTTGCCAGAATAATTTCACTCCTAACCCCAATCTTTAATTTAAAAACCCCTTTGCCTAGGGAGTTTGTATATTTCACAACCTAAGGTTATCCTTTCTCTTTTTCTAATTCTAGAGATCCCAGTACCGCCTTCGGTGTGTGTGTGAAGCTGTTCTCTCACTTTCATATCCTGACACCCTAGTCCTCAGCCCAACACACACACATGCACACACACACACACACGCGGAATAAACCTTGGAAGAAAGGTTTTGGCGCAATTTAAGAGGGTTTTAACAAAAGTAGGTTAAATCCTAGGGTTTCCACCTAAAGAACTAGGTGACTTCAAGCAATTTACTGATCCCCTCTGAGCCACGTTTTTCTCATCTCTAACCAGGGGGGTAAGCCTGGCTGACTCAGGTCATTAGAAAGAATAGTTGTGATTATATGTGGAATTGTCTTAGCACAATGCCTGCCACATGATAAGCCCATGACTGATACTAGCTATTATGCTGTTCTTCAGGAAACTAAAGTAGTTTTTTCCTGAATGATATGAAACTGCCATATCCTTACCATTTACTGAAAAAATTTTAGAGCTCCCATTTTAGAGATGAAGAAACTTGCCAAGAGATATCTCAACAAGAACGCAAGACCCAGCTGACCTTGTGATTCTTATCTGCCCGCTGCTCACACTGCTCTTATGCAAGAACTTGGGTAAAATTCCCCCTGGGGGAGCACCAGGTCCTAGGCATCTACTTCTTACTCAGACTACAGCAAAACAGATGCCTTGCATAGCGATGTATGTGCATCTGAAGTTTCAACTTTGCTCTGTCTTTGTGTGGTGCTGGCTTTGGATTCGCATATGGAGAGGAAAATAAGAATGCTAGAAATGCAATAATTATGGTCACTTTATCTCAGACATTGTAATTTGCATCTTTAGAAGTTCAGTGTGTTTTTTTTAATATATCTTCCATGTCTCTACTTAGCATGCTCAAGCATTCCTATACTGTCCTGACCTATGGGAGGTAATTAGAATACTTTTTTCTCTGTTCATGTCTACAAATACATCATCTAGGAACACCCACGTCTGTTTTTCTCCACATTAAGTCATTTTTAGTCCTCCACTCAATGCCCCATTAGTTACAAGGTTTCTTTCACTCAGACCTTGGGAAGGTAAACTATTCCTAGCGCTGTGTGTGCTCCAAAAACAGGTTTGTGAGCTGCTTCCAGATGGTTCTTTCCCTGCCTTCGTACTTTCCTCATTGGTCAGCACTCAGCTGAAGAGTCAAGAAATATTCGACAAATATTTCTTGAGAACCTACTGTGTGCCAGGCACTGTGCTGACAGCAGGTGTTGGAGTGTCGAACAAGACAGATGTGGAGCTCCTGTCAGGTAGGGGAGGCTGAATGGATAAATAAATTGCTAAGGATATTTCAGGTGATAGTGAATGCGGAGCTTGATGAAGCAGATGAATGGACATACACATATCCTTGAGTACTTGTCTAAAACCCAACCCAATTGCCCACATCTCCAGATGGGCTCCCTCCCCCATTCCCACAGCCAAAAACTCCCTCACCAGATGGGCTGAGGTCATGAAACAAGGCGATGAGGCAGAGCGAAGGCAGGGCTGCTCTAGCTTCTGTTGCCAGAGAGGCCGAGACCAAAGAACAGTATTTTACATCTGGGGGTTTTGTAATGGGGTGGTCCCCAGGAAAAGGGGAGGTTCCAGGTTTCCTGCCCTACCCAAAGGAAGGCGAAGATGAGCAGGGAGAAGAAGCATCTGCAAAAGGGACTGAAGAAGGAAGGAAGCAGGATGGAGAGCCATTGATGCGGCGGATGGCAGAACTTATTTAGAACAGGCAGGTTTGCAGGGTTGGGGGTGCCCCTCTCCCTGCCCTGTAACAATTTGAGGAAAGGAACATTCATACAGAAGGAACGGCAAAATGTGGAAACCCTGATTAGTATCTTTTTTCCACCCATTCTTGGCACCTGTGTGTGTGCATGTCAGCACACACACTTGCACACACACATACCCACACACGCTCATCTCGTGAGTATCTTCCATTCCTACATTTCCAGGCCCTTGAAGATGATCCCTTAGGTGGAGTGACAGCAGGGCCAGGATACCAAGGGACCAGGGTCCCAGCTTCAATCCCTTTGAGTGTCAAGTCTCATCTCCACCTCTCTTTGTGAAGATCAAATGAGATGAGGTGTTCTTTCTTAACCTATCCTGTCCACTGTAGAGCATAAGCATAAATGACTTACTATTCAACAGTATAAAAATGCCTACTTAAAACAGTTACCTAGGAAAGGCTACTAATATTCTGATAATGGGCTTCCATATTGTTGTGTGTTTTAATTAGAAAAATACTTTCTATTGTAGCCAAAAGATGATCAGTAATTCCACCTGTCTTTTAGTTCTGATAGTGTGAGACTTAGCCACTATTCCTCCATCTTGTGTATAACCGCCATCTTGGTATTTCAAGTTTTGCTTACTCAAGACTAATTAGCCTGCATTCCAAAGAGGGTTTATGACCCCCACCCCACTCTGGTCTTATCTCTGATGGCCAGCCACAGTGGAGCCCAGTAATGGGTCTAATTGGCCATAAAATAGAACTGAGCAATGCAGGCCACTGATGGGGTCAAACTAGCCATAAAATAACTGTGTACCCACCATTATTAAGAAATACACCTGTGTAATCAATGAATGATACACCTATGTAACTAATGAATGACTGCCAACATGATTTAATTTTTAGAAGTCTACTTGTATCCCTATATAAAATCCCTGTCTCCTTTGTTCAGGGCTCCCGACCTCCACCGTTACATCGGTGCGTGTCGAGGGCCCGGTCTCGAGCCCGTAATAAACTCCTTTGTGCTCTTACAGCGGTTGTCTGTGTGTCCTTGGGGGCTGCACTGGTCGACGCTGGGCACAACATTTTGGGGGCTCGTCCGGGATCGATGAGTGCAGACCCCAACTACCGAGCAACCGAAAGGAGTCTTTGAGCGCGCAGGTGAGTGCTGATACTCGCCCTGGTGAGGTGTTAGTCTGCAGACCTGTAAAAGTACTGTGTACCTACTGTTTGTGCACAGTACCTGTGGAAACTGTAATTGTTTGCAAACCTGAGAATCTGTCTGGTGGCCGAAAAAAAGGCTCAAGGTGGACGCACTGGGGAGCCTACGGCGTGGTCCGCGGGAGACGTCCCCGGACCACAATTTAGAAAGCCCTCACTCTTTGTGGGGGAGCAGATTCCCCTTTGTGGGACCTTTTGAAAAGTTGATTTTTGGTCTGTTTTTTGCGTCAGTTGTTACTGTGATTCTAGTGTTTGTCATTATGGGTCAATCGCCATCTACCCCATTATCTGTGGTTTTACAGCATTTTAAAGATATAAGGTCCAGGGGGTCGGACCTCGGTGTAGAAATGAAAAAGTCATCTTTAACCACTTTTTGTTCCTCAGAGTGGCCACAGTTCGGAGTTGGTTGGCCCCCAGAGGGAACTTTTGATTTACAGGTTGTCCATCGTGTAAAGGAAGTTGTCACCCGTAAAGGAAAACTCGGATATCCTGACCAACTCCCGTATATCTTAGTCTGGCAAGATCTAGTCCAGAACCCCCCTACTTGGTTAAAACCATTTTTGTCATTACAGGCTCAACCCGTACTGCCGGCTAAATTGCTTGGGTCCAACCCCAACACTTCGTCGGCACCTGCGGTTCTCCAGGACTCTACCCGGGAGGAACTTCTTTTTCCACCACCCTATCATAACCCTCGTAACAACCCTCCCCCTCCCCAACCTCCACAGTCTGCGGAACACCCTCCCCTGGAGATCGGTGGGGCTTGCAGGCAGGGTCCGGCTGCAGGCACTCGCTCAGCGAGGGCGAATTCCCCGGACTCCACCGCCTTGCCCCTGCGCGTGGCAGGGTCCCCTAATGAGCAGGGCATCCAGCCCATGCACTACTGGCCGTTCGCGACCAGTGACCTCTATAACTGGAGAGCGCAAAATGCACGTTTCTCCGACAACCCTAGAGACCTTGTTAATCTCCTAGAGACTGTTTTATTTACTCATCAGCCCACCTGGGATGATTGCCAACAGCTCTTGCAGGTCCTCTTCACCACTGAGGAGCGGGATCGTATACTGACGGCCGCCAGGAAGTTAGTCCCTGGAGAGGACGGCACGCCTACCACGAACGCGGCCCGCATAGACTTAGTGTTTCCCTTGACCCGACCTGACTGGGATTTTAACCAGGCTGAAGGTAAGGAGAGACTCCGGGTGTACCGCCAGACTCTAATGGCAGGGTTGCGCGCGGCAGCCCGCAAACCCACCAATTTGGCCAAGGTAGGGGATGTGCAGCAGGGAAGAGAAGAGACCCCCGCGGCTTTTCTAGAGCGTCTCATGGAAGCTTTTCGGCAATATACTCCTATGGATCCAGAGGCGGCGGAAAACAAGGCCGCGGTGGTAATGGCCTTTATTAACCAGGCGGCTCCTGACATTAAACAGAAATTACAGAGAATAGATAGGCTAGCAGAAAAATCTATTCGAGATCTTATTGAGGTGGCAGAAAAGGTGTACAATCGCCGTGAAACTCCTGAGCAGAGAGAGGACCGCATCCGCCGAGAGGAACGAAAAATAAGGGCGGCTGAAAACGCACGCCAGTCTCGGGATATGGCTAGAGTCCTTTTCGCCGTCGTTCAAAAGGATGACCTGGGTAAGCTACCCCCCTCCCGCCACTCCAGCTCCACACGCAGGACTCTACAGCGTGACCAGTGTGCATACTGCACTCAGAAAGGACACTGGGCCAGAGAATGCCCAAAGAAACGGGGTAAGATCTCAAATAACCCTGCTGTTCCTCACACTCCTGTCCTGGTGCTTGGAGGCAATAAAAATAACAGTGACTAGGGCTGTCAGGACTCGACCCTCCCCGAGCCCAGGTTAACCTTAAAAGTGGAGGGAAGACCCGTTAGTTTCCTTGTGGACACGGGAGCACAGCATTCAGTTCTCACCGAACCTATGGGCAAGCTGTCCGACAAAACAGCATGGGTACAAGGGGCTACCGGATGCAAGCAGTATCCTTGGACCACTAAAAGGTCTGTAAACTTGGGTAAAGGTCAAGTTTCGCACACCTTCGTAGTAATCCCTGAATGCCCGTACCCATTAATTGGAAGGGATCTTTTAACCAAAGTAGGAGCACAAATCTCGTTTGGATAGGAAGGAGTCAAAATTAGAGACTCCAAAGGTTCTCCCCTACATGTCCTCACTGTTTCTCTTCAAGATGAATACCGCCTGTTGCTGACGCCAGACCACCCACCCCTTTCCGAGTGGTGGATGAAGACTTTCTCGAATGTTTGGGCAGAAACCGCAGGGGTTGGCCTGGCGTCCCACCGACCACCCATTATAGTTCAGCTAAAAGCAGGGGCTGAACCCATTCGGGTAAAACAATACCCTATGTCTACAGAAGCCAGGTCAGGAATAACACCTCATATTCGGAGACTACTGGACAGTGGTATCCTTAAAACATGTCATTCTCAATGGAACACCCCTTTACTGCCAGTGCGAAAACCACATTCGCAAGACTTCCGGCCTGTACAAGACCTCAGGGCACTCTACGAGAAGGGAGGACCCTCCCAGTCGGCACACAACTTCCAGCCAGGAGATAGCGTCCTCGTTCGCAGACATAAACCCGACAATCGCGGCCTTCAACCCCGTTGGAAAGGCCCATACATTGTTATCCTGACCACTCCCACCGCACTCAAGGTGGACGGAATTGCGGCTTGGGTACACCATTCCCACGTAAAGGCTGCTCCGGTGCCCGAATCTTCGCAACAGTGGCAAGTTCGGAAACACCCGACTAACCCATTAAAACTGACCATTCGAGCGCATCAGGCACCAGGTGATAATAATCCGCAACCTATTGTGCCTGTCTGTCCTTCTAATGGTGAGCCGCCCCAATCCCCATGAGCCTAAAAGACTCATCTGGGTTATTCGGAGTGGCGAAAGCTATGAGGTCTGGAATCAGACTGAGACCATCAAACCTCCGGGTACCTGGTTCCCTGACCTATATTTTAATTTAGAGTACACAAAGGAATGGCCTGAACATCTGGACTTGCACCGGATGCGGCGCGGATATCTTGATGTGGTCGACTCCCGAGTGCGGGAAAGACAGACAATGCGGTCTCATGGGTTCTTTACTTGTCCAGGTTATAGAACTGGCAAGTGGAGACGTATTTGCGGCACTGCGCTAGATTATTATTGTGCCTCTTGGAGCTGTGTGGACACCAACGATGGGGAATGGAAATGGAACACCTCCCCGGACTTAATAACTCTTCAATTTGTTCGTCCTTATAGCAGACTTAGCTTGCACCCACAGGCCAATCTATTAAAACTAACCTTCACTGACAAGGGTCGCCAGGACTCCCGGTGGACTGGCGGGTTGACGTGGGGTTTAATGTACTATCAAAAGCCTTGGCGCGGCACGTTAATGCAGGTGATCCTACAGGTACAGTCTTTACAGGTGGTCTCTCTGGGACCTAACGTAGTCATCCAACATGCCCCGGCCTTGGCCCCACGGTCCACAACCAAGCCTGCTGCCACCCCCATGGTTCAACCCCAGGCAAATCTAACATTCCCCAAGCAATCACTGTCTGACCCGGAACACCCGCAACCAGCCCGGGATGTGTTATGGGACCTACTACTGGCTTCCTTTAAAGTACTTAATATTACTAATCCCAATGCTACCCGACATTGTTGGCTGTGTTATTCAGGAGCTGCCCCTTTTTATGAAGCTACCGCTTTAATAGTGCCTATTAATTCCACTATTAGTTACTCCTCTTGTCCTTGGAAATTAAATCTGGCCGGTCCTAAGCAAGGGCTCACCATTCAGGGGATTCAAGGCGGGGGCACTTGTTTGGGGCAGACCGCAACAGCGGCCGAGGGGCTCTGCAACAGAACTTTAACCCTTGACTCCACTAATTCCACTAAGTGGTTCTACTCAGTTGGATGGTGGGTCTGTTCGCAGTCAGGCCTCACCCCGTGCGTACACGGTGAGGTTGTAAAAAAAAGTGGGGAATTTTGTGTGCAAGTTAGAATCTTCCCCAAGATCTACTATCACTCAGGCTCAGAGATATTTGATTTTTTTGAGAGGGATCTTGCGCGCCGAACAAAAAGGGAGCCCATTACCGCCCTTACGGTCGCCACTCTTTTCGGCCTTGGAGTGGCAGGAGTGGCTATCGGTTCTACGGCCCTAAGCTACCAGCATAAGGGATTGGCGGATCTTAGGGCAGTCATAGATGAAGATATTGGGCGGCTGGAGGAGTCCATATCTCACTTAGAAAAATCCTTAACCTCTTTGTCAGAAGTAGTCCTCCAGAACCGTCGTGGCCTGGACCTCCTATTTTTACAGCAGGGCGGACTGTGTGCAGCCCTGGGGGAGGAGTGTTGTTTTTATGCTGACCATACTGGAGTAGTTAGAGAATCCATGGCTGTGGTCCGAGAGGGACTGGAAAAGCGAAGGCGTGAACGTGAATCACGTCAAAACTGGTTTGAGTATTGGTTCAGCAACACCCCCTGGCTGACTACTCTACTTACAGCAATAGCTGGACCGTTAATATTGCTTCTTTTAGCTTTAACTTTTGGCCCTTGCGTTTTAAATCAGTTAGTCCGCTTTATAAAGCAGCGTTTACAAGCCATCCAGCTAATGGTCCTTCACTCCCAATATGCCCCCCTATACCACGATAATTCTCCCCCCCAATCCCTGTAGTACACACCCTCTGCAATGGAGCCCCATATGTCTCCCTACATCGCCCACTTTCAGCAGGAAGCAGTTACTGATCTGAGCGACGCCCCTTTTCCCAGCTACAGTTAAAGGCTCCAATTACAGGTGGGGAGGGGGAATAAAAAAAAAAAAAAAGACAATAAAGTGCAGGAATGTGTGTACCAGATATCTGTTTTAATGACTAATGTTGCTTTAGTTAAGTTTAGTTGTAATTATGTTAATGCTGTTAGTGTAGGCCTTATGTTTTTTGTGCTCTTAAAAAAAAAAAAAAAGGGGGGAAATGTGAGACTTAGCCACTATTCCTCCATCTTGTGTATAACCGCCATCTTGGTATTTCAAGTTTTGCTTACTCAAGACTAATTAGCCTGCATTCCAAAGAGGGTTTATGACCCCCACCCCACTCTGGTCTTATCTCTGATGGCCAGCCACAGTGGAGCCCAGTAATGGGTCTAATTGGCCATAAAATAGAACTGAGCAATGCAGGCCACTGATGGGGTCAAACTAGCCATAAAATAACTGTGTACCCACCATTATTAAGAAATACACCTGTGTAATCAATGAATGATACACCTATGTAACTAATGAATGACTGCCAACATGATTTAATTTTTAGAAGTCTACTTGTATCCCTATATAAAATCCCTGTCTCCTTTGTTCAGGGCTCCCGACCTCCACCGTTACATCGGTGCGTGTCGAGGGCCCGGTCTCGAGCCCGTAATAAACTCCTTTGTGCTCTTACAGCGGTTGTCTGTGTGTCCTTGGGGGCTGCACTGGTCGACGCTGGGCACAACAATAGGAGGTCAGAAATTTACAATATAACATAAAAGTCAAGAATACAGGCCTTGTTTGTAAAAGCTGATTCAGACACATACCTGCTGTGTGACCTAGAGCAGATTGCTAAACCTCTCAGAGGAAAACAGGACCAGCTTGTAGGATGTTGGTCTAGATTAAGTGGGATAATGCATTAAAAGGCCTGAGTATAGCCCTTGGCATTCCCTGGTCCTAGCTGTGATGACCAAATTGCTTGTCTGCAAAGGGGACTCTCATTCTTCAGTCACTGGGAAAACCCTGCCACTCAGACACTGTAGCTGAAAATAACATTTCATGTTCATCATGTGACCAAGAGGCTCCTGTGGCTTTTCTCTCACACTCAGTCTGGAAGGCTGGTTAGAGGACTACAAAGTGAGGGAGAACAGGGTCTGCCCTGAGGATGTTGGGTGGTTGCTGACTTGCCCATGCTATGCATGCTGAGCACCCCACCCCCCAACATCCAGCTGCTGTGGGTGTGGTCACAGTACACATTCAAAGCCAGGCAGCCAGGGGCTGTTTGCATTCAGGCCCCAGAGCAGCAGATGCAGAGTGAGAGCCCTATTTACACAACCAGTCTCCATGGCAACATGGAAGTCAACAGGTAGGACATTCCTTAAGCTGGCAGAAAAATCCTGTCCCCATCTTGCACCTCCAGGTAAAGGAAACATTCCTACAATGAGCAGCAAGCAGATCCTCAAATAAACTCTTCAGTAGAAATGCAACAGAAAAATTTGGAGTCAAAACACATTAGTATTCTGGGCAAACAGCTTATTCCCAGATGGGTTTAATTCCTTTATCCTGTGAGGTCTGGGCACCCTGAACAAGGTCTATGCATTGTGCAGTTGGTGGAATCAAGGCCAAAGATTGTGACTCTCAGCTGCTGCAGAAAAGCACACCACTTAGTACAGTGAAAGCTCAGGCCAGAGAGGGGTGTCGCCACCTTGACTATTCATTCCAAAGCAGACTCAGGGTCAGCCTTTCACTGGAAGACAGTGAACAACTATGCAGGCAAATGTGCAGCACAGAGAACCAATCTCCCAATTTAACAGACCTCCCTGAGGACCCTGCCACAAGGCCTAAGATGCCCAACCCCATTCTTAGCAACCTTGGTCCCAATGTCAGTATCCCTGCAAAGTTAACAAGCAAAGGACCTTCAGGAAAGTGAGGCCTTTTTTGAAAATGGATGGCAGCTCCAAGGTTAGCTACCAGACTCATAAGCATGTTAACAAATGAGGCAAAAATTAAAGGCCTGAACCAGGCTGGTGGCTGTGGCCAAAGGCAGTAAACATGTGGCACTGACAATAGTGATACCGGAATTGTCAGGCCTAGTCTCCCAGCCAGGAACGGATCCCAGGCTGCAGGGGCAGTGCTGAGCCCCAGCCACTAGACCCCCACGGGTTGGTGTCTCACGAAGCTGCAGCAGGAACTTCGCAGATGCTCAGGCAAGCAAGTGAGAAGAGGCAGGTTTGTTTAGAGAAAGAAAAAGTTTATTGAGGAGAAAAAGAACAGAAATAAAGTGGGACTCCCAGGAGGGGCAAGGAAGCCAAAGTGGGGTCGTGTCTCAGGGAATATATACCTTCTTTCCCTAATTATTCTAAAGCTCCACCAGTCTCTTTGTGATAGGTTAGTTCTCGGCTGTCTCACTTAATTTGCTACTGAGTGGGGGATCTTCACATTCCTTATCTAACAGGTCTGTCTTTCCCCATTTGTTGCATCTTTATCTTTATGGCCCAGTCCTCTGGATGGACATCCCTGCATTGAAGTTAAACAGGTGCCCTTCTAAGTTGTCCATAAATTAAACCACTCTCCCATTTCTCCAATCTCCGCCTCCCTTTACCACCTGAAGGAAAACAGGACCAGCGTTAACAGTGTTGTCCTTGGTCCTGAGATGTTTGTTTTTCCCAGTGGAATTCGTTACATTCCCTTGGTTGTCCTTATCTCTGAAGCCTCCCTAAATTCTTCAGAGGTCCCCTCCTGCACTGTCCCTAAAACTGCCTAATAACTCTAGCTTGCCCTGTGTCTCAATAGGATGGAAGGCGATGTAAGATGTGGCAACAGATTAGGCTGTAAAAGGAAGGAAATCCAGAGATTTCCAAACTGTTCATGGGAACGGGAGTGAGAGGTAGATAATCACATAATTGGTTCAAAGTTAAGAGAGGCAATATCATCTTAAGAAGCTTGAATGTTTTCTAGTCCAAGAGGGGAGGAGAAGCTGCCAGAATGAATTTATATAGTTTAAGGGGGAAAATTCATCAGTCACAAGGGGCATTGGTCAGCAATGGAACACGGAAAAATGGTTCTCGTCACAGGTGAACACGGGCAATACCTATCAAAGCATTGTCTCGGGTACATGTCTGTCCAGGCTCTCCTATCTCACAGTGTTAAGAGAAGACTCCAATGGCTAGCATGACCCTTAAGTTTACTGTCCAAACCAAGCCACTGTTGACAGCAAAAGGGACATTATTAATCATGCTGGGACAATAAGCCAAGACTGTCCCAAGCAAATCAGGTTCTATGGTCACCCTACCTCAACTAATTCATTCAAAGGTATTGTTCTCATTGTAGCCTTCTGACTATGGCTAAGACACACATTGGATGATTTTTGGTTTTCAATTGCTTTTCTGTTTTTTATTAAGGTAACATTGGTTTATCTTGCTGTATGTGTTTTAGGAATATACATTCACACATCTTCAAATGTATGTCACCATACCATGCCTAGCACGAAAGCACTTAATAACCCTCCACTAAATCCACTGGACCTCCTTTGTATTGACATAGCTAAAAACTGGGATGCTTCTTACAGTTGATGTGGGCATTAAATACAGAATCCTTCCCTCCTCCACAAACCTTTTTTAAGTTAATAGCACATCTTACAGCCAATGATAGCTTACAATCAAGGACAGAGAGTAATTTGGCTTCCCATGTAGTATAACATGAAGGAAGATGCATTGATCAGAGAATGTCCTCCAATCAGACATTTATTTCCATTGGAAAATAATAAGTGAGTATTCTTGTGACCTTGGTTAGTTTGAATCCATGACCAAAGATTGGGTTGTAAGATTACAAGGCTCAAGTCCAGATCAAGGACTGGGATGAATTTACTGAGGCCATTCTGTCCTCTGGGTACCTGTTTTGGGAAGCCCTGCACCTTTACCCTGGGGACAACATTTGGCATCACCATGATTTTTCCCCATTTGAAATAGTAAGACAAGGAAAGGATCTTGTTCGTAGCTAATGGACTTAAAAGGCTAGTGAGACATTAAAATGAAAATGGCAGAAAGCAGAAGTTGAATGAGATGTGTATGGGTCCTACATAATTGAAAGAAGAAATTATTTTGCTTGTGTCCAATATATCCATAGTTCAGATAAGCCAACAGAGGTGGGAAGTAAATATATGCAGTTAACAAAGAAATTTCAAGAGAGTAAATAGATTTGCCTGTTAAGTGCCAAATTGAATAGACTAGTGGGGGGGGGCTTAATGTTTGCAAACTCCTAGGAGTATAGTTTGGGGGAAACATCTTGATTGATTAGCCATGTCTAGTATAGGCTCATAAGTTAGGAGAGGGGTAGGCAAAAAGTTAAAAAATAATTATATTAAAAGGATTATAAAATGTCATTAGAGATGTTTCTTTGACAAAATCAACAATAATGAGATACTGTGCAAAGTGGTAAACAGCAAATCAACTTACTTATTTTGTCCAATTGTCTCAAAATCTTTCACAACAATCCCAAGGGAAGATGAAATGTCCAGTGGAAAACCCCTCAAATCAAACTCCAAAATCTGTCCACAAAAAGGATGTAAAAACAAGACTGTTAAAGGGCTGATGTTAAGATGAATGGATACTAAACATCTGTACCAATGACTATCTTATGAATTATAGATAGAAATGATTACATTCTGAATCAGAGGGTTGGTGAAAAGCAAACCAGATTAGACTCAAAGGGGCTGGAACATTTGGTTTCCCATTTTCTAGGCTCTGTAGCTTTAGACCAGTCACCAGACCCTTGTCTCACAGTCAGAGAACTGACTTAACACCTACCATAACTGCTGCAAGAATAAAATGAAATGTGTGTGTAAAATGCTTTCTTCAATGGTTATTTTAAAATTACTTGTTCTTCCTAATCATATTGTTCTCAAACAAAGAGATGAATCATCTAAGAAACAAGTTCTAAAATACATCAACCCCAATTTTAAGTCCCACTGTGGTCAGTGCTATTGTCACATGATACTTGTATTTTAATCAAATAAATTGTTGCTTTATGGCAAATGTAAAAAAAAAAAATCAGGGCCTCCCCTGGTGGCACAGGCAGTTGAGCGCAGCGCTGTGAAGCTGTCCTCAGCCTCTGCAGCACCGGTTCGATCCTGGCTGGCCGGCGAGGGTCCCACATGGCGCTGCAGACCTGTCGTGCCTGCTGCTCCTCTCAGCAGTGTACTTCATTCAGTCTGCCTGTTCTGTTCCCTACTCTGTCTCTGGAGAATCCTCGCACCCTCCCCTCATCTGGCCTGTACCCCGGTTCTTGTATAAATAAATAAATAAATCTTTTAAAAAATCAGCATGACTCCAATTGGCGTCATGATGCCTCCGATTGGTTCTGTAATAAATGAATTAAACAAAGCAGCGTCTATTGATGAAATTGATGTTTCTCCTTGTCACTGGATGGGGATGGACTGAGAAAGCAGCTCACAGCTCACGTCAGAACACACCCACGGACACCAGTGGATTGGGCATTATCATTTCATTTAGGTTTGGTTTCAGTTATAAAACTACAACTGGAGTGTTTACTTGATAAATAAGTTGGCAATGGAGGGGAGGGAATAAATGTTGGAAATAAAATAAGATAATGCCCTGAGAAGAGGCCCTGACCTGATCACACTGGCCATTTCTAACACTGGCCATTTGGGCTCACCTGTTAAGTATAAAAAGTATAAAGAGGCCTGTTAAGACTATTCAAAACCTGAAGCACTAAGCGCACACAGATATGAGCTTTTCATCTGCTTGATTTTCCTGGAGCCTGTGTGAGGGGCTTGGATTCCACAGGTTCCAACCAGATGAGCCTCTTGCTCTCAAAGACCAGGTAGTCAGCTACTCATGTCATGAACTGCAGTGAAATTGCAGAGAAGTAGAACTCCCTCCAACCTGCGTGAGATCTGTAGGGTCTTCAGAAGGGCACTAAGAAAAGCTAGTAAAACTAATGAGGGGGAGAAAACATTTGCAGCAGTCAGTAGAGGGGACCATCTTCACAGCCTAGAGACTTAGTGAAAATAACAAAGACTTTTATCACTGTGTTTACCCAGGGAGGTTGGACCCACCTTGGGAAAAAACAATGAGGCTGATGACTAACTTTTAAAAAAACTAGTCAGGATAGGAAAATCCTACTCGGTAGAAATAATTAAAATTTTCACATATCTGAATTAAACACTACTAAACCATTTATAAAATAGATATAAAGTCAACAGTGGGGGAAGGAAGTAAATAAATGATATCTCTTCAATAGAATATGACATAGTCATTAAAAATATTTTTGAATGGAATGATATGACATAGGCTCAGGATATGACATTAATATGGAAATAATAGAAAATTTCCTATTTGCAATTCATATTTGTCATATGATGCTAAATTGCTCATTTTATTAAATATGTTAACTTAAAAAGCATTTATTATACATCCCAAGTGTTAACAGTTGTTGCCACTGGATAGTGGAACTAAAGGTAATTTTTTACACTAATCTGAGGTTTCCAAAATTTCCATGTTAAGTATATATTATTTTTATTTACACAAAAAACAGTAAATGTCATTACTTAGACAGACACACAGTGTCACATAAGCACTCCTGATGAGCTGCCTGCAGATATATCTTTAGTTGTGGAGCTTCCCCCCCGGGGACTCCTGAAAGGATCTAGTCCCTCCCCTGGCTCTACAGATGCGCCCCAGATATGCAGCATAGCCTGACCAAGTGGTACAGCCAGCTCCGGGCTGGAACCCACAGATCCCTACTTCTGTCCAGGCTCTGTGAATCACACCACCCTGCACAGGACACGTCATGGTATTGTGTCTTCCTGAACTGCTCTCCTCTCGGTGAGCACAAAGGGATGGGGTGGGGCTGAAATGCACAGCTTCTCCCCCTAAGGGAAGAGCCAACCTCTGACCAAAGCTGAGACCATCAGATGCAGTTTATCTACTGAAACAACAGTTTTACTTAAAAAAACACTTAAAGTTAAAAAACAATGAAGTCACCTCATTCCAGACAGGGTTGAGTTCATTATCAACTTTCTTTGTTTTCTTTTTCTCATCTGTAAATACAAAATAAGAATTATCGATCAATTAGAAATATCCATAGAACATGTACCATTCAAAGAACATTTTCTTGTTCATTCAAAGACCATTTACTGGGCTTCCCTGGTAGCGCAAGGGGTTAAGCACCACACTATGAAGCAATCTGCAGCCTCTGCAGCACGAGGGCCAAGGAGCAACCCACATGGTGCAGCAGACCTCTCCTGTCTCGCCTGCTCTCACCTCAGCAGTGTACTTCGGTGAATCTGCCTCTTCTGTTCCCTACTCTGTCTCTGGCGAATCCTCTCATACCCCTCCCACCAACACACACACACCTCTGGCCTGTACCCCAGCTCTTGTATCCATTAATAAATCTTAAAAAAAAAAACAAAGACTATTTACTCCTGAGGACCAACCACATGTGTCCATTTCCCCATTCACCTTCCCCACCTGAAGCCTCCTGCACCACAGAGTTCCAAACTGAATGGCAGTTTGTTTACCCATCCCGAGTTCAACAGGGGTTAGCGAAGGAGGAACTAAGATTCATGAAAATATCTGACCCTCTGTCTCTCCCTCACCAACTCCTGCAGATCAAGGTAACCCATGGGCTTCTGTGGCTCCTACTTGTTGCAAAGATAGTGAAACAAACCTTTGACATGCAGCCGTCACCATTTTATAAATAAGGATACTAAGACTCAAAGAAAACAAGGGATGCATCTAAGCTCATCCTGGCATTGGCGCCCTGATATAAACCTGGCATTTTAGATCTGAAGACCCTGCTGCATCTGCATGTGATGAGACCTGTGGTGCCAGCAATGCACAGGACAGGTTCTCTATGGGTCCAGGCAGAGGACAAAAGACAGTCCTGGTGCCCTCAGAGGCTTTTTCAGACTTTTAATGATCTTCGCTTGTAGTGTGGCAACCAGGCGCGGGGCAGGCAGGCAGGGGAGACAGAAGCTGGCGGGCCTTCCAGCCTCCAGCGAATCTTTACCTACCCTGAGCTCTCTGGCGTTCTCTCATGGTCTCTCTGCAGACTTCCACTGCTCTCTGCTGCACTTATATCCTCAGTCTCTCAGCTCAGGTGTGCCCCACTTACGCATGCCCACAACATACCCCAGGTGTCCACCATCAAGCATGAGTGCCCAAAGCCAAGTTCCTTCTGCATTCAAGGCCGCAGGTGAAAGCCACAGAGGCCAATGGTGCAAAAGCCTGAGCATCTTCACTGCTTAAACATGGAGCCCCAATAGGCCTCAGTACAAGGTAATGAGTAAATGAATATTTTCTCTGGCCAGCAGAGAGGAGTTGCTTTTACTCCTGGCACAACTTTTCTGAGGAGACAAGGTTCACATTCTGTGTCAGAGACTAGGAGGTAGACCTACTAGCTGGGTGAGTGCCGATCTAGCCAGTGCTTAAAAGTTCCTTGGAGCAAGTCCAAAGAGCAGGGGCTTTTATTGGGCCTCTAAATCCCCAAATAGCTACCAAAAGAAATGTTAATATTTCAACACAAAATGCTTTGCATGCATGAGCTCATCTATTTTTAGGGAAAAACACATAGCTTTCCCATGTGTGTCCCCTTTCCTACAACACAGAGAGCTCACAACACTTCTGCAACCAGATGTATCGGGGAGGGGAGGTCCCCCACCAAGCAATTTTCTGCAACACCAACTGGGTGTTCTACAAGTTACCTCAAATCTGGCTCCAGCTACTGGAGATAGTGTAGATCCCACAGGTTAAGGGCTCAGTCCCACAAGACTGCCCTCGCCCCACTTCAGATACCAATCACAAGCGCAGCTTGTTGCCTGTGCTTTCAACTGACCAAACACAGAAGACCAGTTACTTATGCTTATCAGCTTATGAAAGGCTATGGCAAAGGACACAAAGAGTCAGATGAAGAGATACAGAGGGTGAGGCCTTGGGCAGTCCTGAGTGCAGGAGCTTCTGTTTCTACAAAGTTGGGGTGCACCATCTTCCCTGTTTGGGAAGCTCTCTGAATTCCCTACTACTCAGATTTTTACTGCGGCTTCATCACATACGGATGTCAATGATTAACATTGTTTCCAGTCTTTCTCAAAGGAATGGGAAGAGGTTGAAAATTTCAAGCGTCTAATCATGGTTAAGACTTTTGGTGACCCGGCCCTGTGCAGAAGTCACCCAGAGTAGCCTCACTAGAACAATAGATGTTCTTAGTGCTCTTATCGCTTGGGGATATGCAAGGACTCTGGCTCTGCATCAGGGAAGGGCTCAAAGACCAAATATTAGAGCAAGAGATGACCCTGAGTTCTTATGCAAGAAATTACAAGGGTTGGGCCTCCCTGGTGGTGCAAGGGGTTAAGACACAACCTGTGAAGTTATCTGCAGCCTCTGCAGCATGAGTTCGATCCCCGGTCAGGGAGATACCCACATGGTGCAGCAGACCTCTCCTGTTTCTCCCACTGCTCCCCTCAGCAGTGAATTTCAGTCAATCCGCTTGTTCTGTTCCCCACTCTGTCTCTGGTAAATCCTCTCACCCCCCACACCTCTGGCCTGTACCCCAGTTCTTGATTGCATAAATAAATAAATCTTTAAAAAAAAATAAATTACAAGGGTTTTAGGAGTTCTATGACAGGAACTGGGGCAGAGACTATATATATGTATATATACATGTATACACAAAACACACACACACACACATATATATATATATATATATATATATATATATATCTCCTATTATATCATCTGATCTTTAACCTTAGGAGCATATGTAATTATTTTCATCCCCCTTTCACAGCTAGGGAAACAGAGAAGTCACCAGTTAGAAGTGGCAGGACCAGATTTTGAAGCAAGGTAGTCTCACAAGAGCGACCATACTTGAAGCCAGGCCCCCGCTTTCTCTCTGCTGCTGTGGAATGTGGGAGGTGGTGGGTTTTGTTCAACTGAATGTCACATTGCTGAGGCTCCCAGCACATGGCTGGCTGTGAGACTAACCACCTCATTCTTTCAAGACCTCAGCATAGCAAAGCCTTGAGTCATCACCCTCACTCTACTAAGCATTAACTTTTCCACTTGAGTGGGCATTCCCTTCGCCCCACTGGCTTCCTTTTTTAAACTTCAGCCTGACTCTAATCAGCTCATGCCAGACCCTGCGCTAATTAGATCTGACTGTGGTCTTTCCATTTGGCTTGCAGAGCCCTTCATCAGGTCCGATCCTAATGTATCCTAGAAGCTGTCCTGAAATTTCCACTCCCACACTTCTCCACTGATCCCATTCCTCATCTGACAGAAATCTCTCAACCTTCCTCTCTGCTTACAGTCTGAGAAAGTGCTCTTGAGAGGAAGCATGCAAAGGATTTTTAAATTGCTAGAACTGTGCAAAATGACTTCTACCCACAATTACAACAGCTCCTGCTAAACAACCACCCCTAATGCCTGACTGTGACTTCTGTTGTGTGTCTAAATCCTACAACCAGTCTGCCTCATAAACATTCTCATCTCCATTTTGCAGACAAAGAATTGAGAGGAGCCTCGTGCTATTGACTTTCTTCTCTTGGTGGGAAAAGGAATGTTCCAGAGTCAGCAGGAGAATATGAAAAAGACCATTTGTTCATTTGTTCATTCTGAAATATTTATTAAGTACCTACTATGTGCTAGCAAGTGGAGAAACACAAGTGTATGAGATACTTCTTGGCTTAAAACATTTCACAAATGCAACTTATGGGTCATTAAATAAAGGAACCAAGCAAATCTTTATGCATGTTTCCACCAACTAAAAAAAAGCCCCATCATGTGCTTGCCTGTTTCATTTTCATCTTGGAGTTCCTTCCTGTAAGAGGGAAGAAGAATGGAAAAATGACTAGTGAGGTCAGGACAGAGGAACTCACAACTCAGCCCATGATTTGGCCCACTGAATGAGTTCTTCCACAAACATTAATCAGCTTCCTCATTCTTCATCCAACAAATATTTTTGAAATTTCACTTGCCAAGCACTCTGCTGGACATTGCTGGGGATATAAAGCTACCCAAGACATAGTTCCTATTTTCAGCCATAAGGGAGCTAGATGCAGCCAAGGGTGACTGATACAAGGCTGTAGTGGCCATCATGGTGGTCAGCTGGAACCACGTGATGTGGAAGGGAGCAGAGGCAATCAGGCTGTGTGGGGAAGTTATGGTCATGGAATGACCCATGAATGCCAGGTTGAGCATCAATGGGCTGATATAAGCTACTTAAGAAAGGGAGGTGTTATAACTTCAGCTCATAATCCAGCGAGAAAAAACAAGTTGCTCTACAATTCTTCCAATACATGTTCCTGAACACACAATCCAGTTTTGTGTTGAGAACAAAGGGAAACAGTTGAGTTCCAGCATATGCCTGCTGACCACAGACCAGGTGGGACTGACTATTCAAGTAGAACTTCCTGCAGCTCTTGGCACCTACACATAACATTAGTGCTTAGGGTGCTAGCCCACAGGGGGTGCTCACTCCTGCCAGGCATGTGCTAAGTCCCTCACATATATCATATATATCATTTCATTTAATCTCCCTAGCAAGCCTATGGGGTAGGTTCTGTTATCATCCCCTGTTTGCAGAGGAGCAAAACGAGTCCAAATGGTGAGGTAGCTTGTTCAAGATCACAGAGCTTAGACTGGCTGAACTCTAGAGTCCACGCATTTAACAACTGCACCCTTTTATCTCCCTAGCTAATAGGGAAGGATTAAGTAGCTGGCATTAGCTATTCCCCTTCTGAAGAAACCCAGAAACCCTTCCAAGATGACTATAATTTTTATCAAAATATGCATACAGTACATTTTATGGGAAGTCTATTCTCACACATAAACACCTCCGCCAAAACCAAATAAAAGTAGATATTTTTCTTTCTTATCAGCAACTAGAGAGTCTTACATGTTTATAGTTAAGTTATTCAATTATTCAATTCCACCTATTTGTTTTTCAAAAGGAAGATCAAAGTTGCGAGAACTAAATATCATGAAATTATAGAAATTCTTTCCCCTTCTCCACATTACCTGTCACCCCTGGTACCCCCCTCTAATTTTATTAAGATAACTGTTTGCTCCTATGGAAAGGAATTAAGTACTTTCAACCCAGAACATAACAACTGACTCAAATGCAAAATCCACTCTGGACCATGGTTCATTTCCTGTTTATGAATTTCCTATGCTTGCTTCTCTTTCAGTTCGGTAAAGGTCACCGATGGAGCAATTAACCCACATGTCAATCCCTGAATAAGCTTTCCCTGAGCAGGCCCTCTTTGCCAAGTCACCGCACCCTCTTCCATGGAACCATTTCCTTTGCGGTTCACCTACCAGATAACGTGTTAGACTACTGTTCTAAAGGCCGGAGAAACATGAGGACATCTAAGAGTGCAACATCCATGCGAGAGGACCACAGTGGGGGTGAATTCTGCATGTCAACTTGGGTAGGCTGTGGGCCAGTTGTTGCTCAAACTCTAGTCTAGATGTTGCTGTGAAGGTAATTCATAAAAGTGCTGAACTTTTGCAAACAATTGTCTTTAAGGAAAGCAGATTACTCTTTACAGTGTGGGTGCGCTTTATCCCAATGCTGAAGACCTTAAGAACAAAAACTGTTTCCTGGAGAGGAGGAATTTTACGTCAAGACTAACAGAATTTCCGGCTGAGTTTTCAGAATGCTGACCTGTCCTGTAGATTTCAGACTCAAGACTGCAATGTCAACTCTTACCTGAATTACTGGTCTGTCCCCCAATTTTCAGACTTGCCAGACCCTTCAAGCTCATGAGACAATCTTAAAGTAGATACATACATGCATACATGTATACATACACTCATAAACATACGTGCACATGTAGGTATACACACGTATCCTATCAGTTCTGTTTTCCTGAAGAGCCCTTAGAAAACCACCAGTTAACACCAGGCACCCACAGAAATAAGAACACCACAATGATAACACGCTTTAAATATGTCGAAAGACACATAATCCTGCAAGGAGAAGGAGAGGTGTTGGCCCAGCTCTTCTATCTATCTATCTATCTATCTATCTATCTATCTATTTATTTATTTATTTATTTATTTATTTATTTATTTATTTATACAAGAACTGGGGTACAGGCCAGAGATGTGGTGGGTGAGAGGATTCACCAGAGAGAGAGTGGGAACAGATGAAAGGAGCTGCTTGAGAGGAGCAGCAGGCGAGACAGGAGAGGTCTGTGCGCCATGTGGGACCCTCCTCCGGTGGCCGGGGAGCAGCCGGGGATTGAACCAGCGCTGCAGAGGCTGCAGGCAGCTTCGCAACCCAGCGCTCAACCGCTGCTCCACCGGGGAGGCCCAAGAAGTATCCCCATCTTGACTGGCTAGACTGCCATGTCTTATGGGGTAGCCTCAGGAGAATTTCCATAAGTAACAGCTCTTTAGTAGGCAAAGGAGATCAACAAGATATCCTGGCACAGTCATGCAGAACTAATCTCCCATTTAGAAGTGCATCTTCATCTTCTTTGGTTATGGCTCCTTTGCTTGGAGAAATTTTTACATACATGTGCCAAGTCACCTACTAGTTGACCTAAAATTTCACAGATCCCCTAAAGCACACTCATGCATGGCTAACCGCTAAGTGCTATGAATTATTGAACTAGTCACTCTTCCCAGTGTACTCTGTGGACAGTGATTTAATCCTTACAACAACCTCAAGAGGTAAATTCTATTATGATCAGCCTCAGTTACAGAGGTGGAAACCAAGACACAGAGTAGGTAAGCAATTTATCAGAGGTCACACAGCTAGCAAGTAGTAATGCTGGGATTCAAACTCTGGCAGATAGACACAGAATTGTTTCTAAAATTGGAGGATTAAGGCCAGATCATGACTCCTTGGAGGTTGGACTGTGTTTTATTAACATTGTGTTCCCGCCCACCCAACCCCAAGAATCACTTCTCCATGATTTGAGAGAATTAGATTTAATAAGTTCATATAAGCATTATTACTAGCGTTGCTTTACTGGTTAAGAGAGAATGAAGAGAAAGTGCTCAGCACAGGGCTGAGCACTGGTAAATACTAAATCAGCAGGAGTTATTACATTATTTCTTAGTATAGCACCAGGGCAGCATCCCTTGTGTAGCCCAAGGGAGTTCCTAGGTTGTAGAGCCTTCCCTGGAGGGCAGTGCCGTAGTGCTCAGAGGAAGAGGGGAGTAATTCCCCCGGGGCTCTGTGGCAGGCCTCTGAGGTCCTCCTGGAGCATGTGGGTAGTGACTGCTCCTCCCTGGCAGTCAACCTGGCAGCCACCAGCATCTGGGAGAATTTGCATAAGAACCAGAGGGCAAAGAAGTTTTAGGAAGGGTCCACAGGAGACCCTTCTTCCCTCAGGATCGAGAGGATCTGGAAGAACACTGAGACATGTGTCGCAGCCAGCTCCATCTGGCTTTTTGCTGCCCAACCCTGGCTGCCCCATTGCACCAGCAGATGTTACCAAACAGGTTCTAGGGGAAAGACATTGCAGCCAAGTGGCAACTGTGATACAATCCAAGGCTGATAAACAGGAATGTCCAGACAGAAGGGCATGGGTTACTGCTCTATTCTCTGCACACCACGCCCCACGGCCCCGGAGATGCCCTTTCAGGTGTATAAGCTCTTGAATGAAAATGAAGTTCCTCCAAGGAAACCACAGGAAAACTCAGGCAATCTGAATGATTCATATAGAATTTACTTCCTAAGAGTAAACTCTGGGGAGTGGTCCTGTCGCAGCTCTGCCAAGCACTGGGCTACCGGTAGAAGAGTCCAGGCAGGCCAGGCACCTGGGCTGTGTCTCAGTGGAAACTGTGCTGGGCACTTAGCCACATTCATGTCAAATCCTATAGCAGAGGCATTCATATCCCCATTCTACAGATGAGGAAGCTGAGGTATGATGATACTAACTGACTTGCTCAAGATCACAGAGCTAGTAAATGGCAGACTTCAACTGTAGCCCCCCGTTCTAAACTTGTGTCCTTACCTGTCTTCACAGATAGGGTATCTGGTAGCCTGACACATTCACCACTTACCAGCTATGTGATCTTGGGCCACTTACTCCAATGCTCTTTGTCTAGAGTTCTTCATTAATAAATACTGGTACCAGTAAACAAACAAACAAACCAACAGGTATTTGTACCTAATATCCAGAAATAATAGCTACCAGATAGAGGGCTCATATAATGCCAGGCAGTCTGCTAAGGGCTTTGTATGTTAACTATCACTGTTATTATCCTTATTCTGAGACACAATGAAGTTAAGTGGCTTGTCCAGGGTCACCTGCTAGTTAGAAACAAAGCCAGAATTTAAATGCAGGTGTTGTGGCTCCTGAGTTTGTCACATATTTTTCTGTTCCGGGCTGGTAAGTTTCTGAGACATAATTTGCTGGAGAATGAATTAAGGCTGGTGCGTGACAAATTCTCTTTGAACTCAGACTGAGGAGATGAGGAATTCCTAGAATTTTAAAGGGGACTTTCAAGGCCTGTGTATCCTGTAAGAAGCAGATGGAAAGGCCCAGCTCACAAGGTCACCTTGAGGCCCAAACACTGAAGCATGTAAGTGCCTGGGATACAAGACAATTCTGAGTGTTGGATTAGAATTAGAATCATAAGCTGCCTCCTTCAGACAGCATGGAGCCCATCCTGTTCTCTGTTCCCTCTACTCCAAGAGAGAGTGTCAAGAGAAAATAAGACAATCATAGAAAAGAACTGTGAAAACAAGCACAAAACAATGAGTCAAAATCTGAATCATCCACTTTATCCTTCCCAGGTAGAAAACAGCCAGCTGAACTGGCCACAGCTCACTTCTCCATGTTCCATAGCTAATAATCTCTTTAAAAAGGATTTTTGCCATTGCTGGGAGTTTTAATCCACTGTTCGCAGCCCTCCTTCCAAGGCTACGAATGGCTTTGACTTTATTGACTAGGCAGGTTGGAATGAAGGGAATCAATCGCATGTGTTTGTGGACTGTTGTTTGTGAGTGGAGGGGGCTGAGAGGTAGAGTTAAGCAAGGGAGAAGCCAAGTTCAAAGAAAGTCAGACACACTTGGAGGAACGGGAAAGTGCATGGGACTAAGTCTCAGGACTGGGGTTCTGGTCCTTGTCTCTTCCTGGCTGCACAGCTTTGTCCTCTCTTGACCTCACTGAGACTCAATCTTATCTGCAAAATAAGTGTAAACAATATATGTCTGGACACCTCCTAGAGGAACAACTTTTACCAAGTCCAGGAAAGGGCTTCCGGCATTGTAAGAGCCTGGGAAAGAGGTCCCTTTCCATTCCTCAAGTCAATATCATGTGTCCAGCACAGTGGGGGGACAAACCAGAGAGCCTTTGGCTCCTGAGGCCAAAGGTGTCTAGCCCAAAGGCACCAATGCCCCAGGCTCTGGCACTGGTCTGTTGAGATGCCCCCAAAGCTGAATTTGCCCCAGGAAATACCATGGGTAGGAGAAGACAGAACCTGGACTTCAGCTATAGAGCTGGGAGCCCTGAACCCACATGCATTAGCCCATGGTGGGTCAATGCAGATGCTGGGTGGCCATGACCCAGTCACAGAGGGATGTTTCAGTCTCAGCAGGGGTTATGCACCTCAGCTCCATCTGGAACCTGCTGTGGGACCTTGAACAAGAAAACTCACCTTCCCCAAGCCTTGATCATTTCAACTGTAAAATGAGGGACTTCATGTCTGGGCAAGAATTAAATAAATATATGTGAAGCACTTAGCACAGTGTCTAGTAGCTAGTAAGCTGTCATCATTAATACCATATGCAAGAAATGATAATGACTCCTTTCTAGAACTTTAAACTCTGAACTGAATTTACTGAACAGTTGCTGGGCTTACGGCTCAACTACAAGCATCATGCTGGCAGGGGCCACATCCCGTTGGGCCCCTATCTGACATGTGAGCCAGGCACATGGTCCAGTAGAGTGCACTCTGCATCAGGGTTTGTTGAATGAATTCATGTTTGAGAGGAGTGGTAGGATGAAAGAGCAGCAAAAGAGAGGAGTGAGAGAAACAGAAAGTGTCCAGGCAGTGAACTCCATGAGGAGAGCTTAGCAAACAAGAAAAATAGTGGCTTTTTAATGAAAGGAAATAAGGAAAGTGAGATAAGGAAAAGAACTACTTTAAATTTATGAAAACGATGAAAAAGCTGATGAAGGTATTAAACCAGAGTACTGGAGTAGGGTGAAGTGGACACCTACCCCACCTAGCAAATATTAGATTTTTAAAACTTTACATATAGAATGTTAGTGTTTGTCTCCACTGGAAAAACGGCTCCAACCCGACTGTCAGAGGAACTGATTCACTGCTGAGCTATGCCAGCTCCCAGCTTCTGACTCACAGGACGTCATAAAGGCTTTCATTTCCATGTGGAAACTTACCGAGCAGGGCTGGGTTTCTTTTTCTTTTTTTAAGTTCTTTTGTTCTTGGTACCTATTTTTCCTCTTTCAGACTAGATGCAAATAACCCCAAAACACTAAGAACTCAACCCATTCAGAGTGGGGAGAGGACAATTATAATCTGATGGGAGGTACAGGTTGTGTGTTCTCTCTTCTTCCATGATGACAGTAGGGAATATACCTGCAGACTCTGCAGCCAGACAGTCCTGAATTGAACACTGACATGTCTCTGCCTCAGTTTCCCCTTGGGAAAAGTGAATGATAATACTCCCTGTTTCCTAAAATGACATAAGAATGAAATAAGATAACACACACAGGAGTGGACACAGTGTAAGAATTTAATAAATGGTGGTGGTGGTGTAGAAAATGGGTGTTCTCAAGCTGTCCATACCAGAGTCTCAGGGAGATCTAAGGAGCAACATTTAAAGCACTTTTTGTGTGCTTTTGTTTTATTTAGGCTGATTCTCACAATGACTCCGAAGTTGGGACTAGTATCCTCTCCATTTTACACAGGAGATGACTGTAGTATGGTGGTGTCTCAAAAAATTAACTAGAGAATTACCAAATGATCCAGCAAGTCCCCCTCTGGTTATATATTGTCAAGAATTGAAAGCAGGGACTCAAATAGTATTTCTATACTAATCTTCACAGCGACATTATTCACAACAGCCAAATGGTGGAACCAATCCACTGATGGGCAAGTGGATAAACAAAATGTGATATCAACATACAATGGAATATTATTCAACTCTGAAAACTAACCTTGAAGATATTATGCCAAGTGAAATGAGCCAGCCATACCAAGATAACTATTGCATGATTCCCTCCTGTGAGGTACTTAGACTAGTCAAATTCATAGAAACGGAGAGTAGAATGGTAAATGCCAGGGGTTGGGGTTAGGAGGGAGAAATGGGGAATTCTTATTAAAAGGATACAGAGCTTCAATTGAAGAAGATAAAAACGTTCTGGAGATGGAAGGTGGTGATAGTTACACAACAATGTGAATGTACTTAATGCACTTAAAAATAGCAAATTTTATGCTACGACCACAACTTAAAAAACAAACGGAACCTACTATGTGCCTCGTCAGAAAGTTATGATGTGCTCTCACAGATGAATCTGACACATGTTGTGCCTTCAAGCTCCCGCACATTCCACTTGCTCATCTAAGCCTGGACCATCTCTCAAATGTCCCTCTGAGTGGTGGGGGAAGAAGCGGGGCATAAATGGGAGGGATGAGCTTTTGCCATGCAACTGTTACATGCCCAGTACTATGATTGTGTTTTAGATGTTTTACCACAGTTGACTCTTACACCATTACTATGATGTACAGATCATTCACCTACTTTATAGAGGAGGAAACAAAGACTTGCAATACAGTTGCACCTAAATATTGACTCCCAGTGATAAAGCCACCAGTCTGCCTTGCCCCAAACCCCTCCCTTTATACACCCTGTGTTTATTCTAGAAAGGTGAGAGCTGTTTAAGAAAAGAAGAGGTGTTTGGACCACAGAACAACAGAAAGTTAGAAAGGGAAGAGCTGGGCTGGATAGTTCATGTTCTCTGCCTCAAAAGCTTGTCTTCTAGAAGACTCGTCTGGTTTATACTCGGCTTCTGTATCCTTGGCACAGCTGATTGGACCTGGGGTTGACACCTGACACCTAGGCCAGGACAGATGAACATGCTGGCTGAGGGGAAGCAGGCTGAATCCCACTCACAGAGGACTATACAGAAAGATGGTCCAGTTAGTCTGCCCACTGCAATTTATTATATTAATTTAGTTCAATCAGTTGCTTCCTTGGTATCATTCATATTAGTTCTTCTTTCTCATCCTAGCCCTTAGGAACTCCCTCTGCCCTGGAAAGCATTAGCCTTAACTAGTACGCTGTCTCATTAGTCCCCCTGACCAGTCTGAATCTGTGCTTCCCAACACTGCCCACTGGATCCCCGCTGCTTTGTCTGCAATCCCGAATCACTGCAGATTTCTCCCCTGTCAGCTTCATCACACAGCCCAGCGCTCCCAAATCTTTTGTGTTGTTCCTAAATGTGGAATGTCTTGATTTTTCATTAGCTCTGTCAAATTGGCACTCATCCTTAAAGGATGACCAAGTCAGGTAACACCTTCTCCATGGAGTTTTTCCCTCTACCATCTGCTCTTTGTAATTTGCAGGTCTATTCTGGTTTCTATTTCAATCTTGTGTTCTAAATAGTTGCTTTTCTAAGTCTAGAAGACCAAACCATATTACGCATATTTTACTAGATCTTGTCTGCTACCTTGTTAAGACTCCATAAAATAAATGCTCTCAAACAAGGAAGGAAATGTATCGGTTACTACGTACAGGTTCACATATATATTTACTTCATCCTGCAACAGTCCTGCAAGCAATGTTGGAGGTGTCATTAAGAACAGTGAAGCTAAAGATTTTAATTCATTTGCCCATGAGCACATGGGAAGTAAGGGGTGGGATGGGATTCAGGTCTCCCTGGTGCCAAAGCCAGGGCCCTTATACGCTAAAACCTTATGTCAAATGGACTGATAAAGCTTCAGATGCCAGATGTCTATGCAGCAATTTCTGAGTGAAAACTCAGTTTAGATCCAACTCAAAGCACACCCTCACTGAAAGGAACAGCTGTTCAATAGGAGTTCCACAGGGGGTAGGGTAACTATTGCTTTATCTATGCATTATTCATTCTTTATAAGCCACGGAACATTTTGTGTATAAATTGTCAACATAAAAACTAACAGCTTCATTTTCCTGACCAGGATCAAGAATGTAAAAAACACCATGACACCGATTTGCCCCTGGGTAGCAGGTGCTAGGAATTAGTTACGTTCAGTGTTTGGGAATGTGTGAACTGACTCTTTGCCAAGCCTTAGCTACAAAGCACCTGAGAGAATATTAAAGGTAATTCTTCCTGATAGAAGGGAGATTGGCTGACTACCAACAGTCCTCTTCAACACCAGGAAGCAATGATTTTATTGTACTAAGATGTCTCCAATCTCCTGCTAGCTCTTGCTTCCCTGGCCAATGTTTAAAGTGCATACTCAACATCAGTGATGTACTAGGTGTCGCGGTGAATATAAAAATTCCATAGCCTCTTGGCAGGGCCAAATCCCAGGGGAATGAAGAAACTTACCAGTAAGCTCAAACCAGGCAAATACACCCAGGACATATCTTGAGGGTATGCATGGAAGATATGTTATAGAGGAGAAGGAAAACAGCCATGTAAATTCATTTCCAAGAGGCAACTGGGTTTTATAAATGACTGCATGTCCACAAAATGTGCCTTTGGGAAGCATCCTTTGAGGGTTCCCATGTCTCAGTAGGGTGTGGCCACTTTTTTTGGGTGGTGAGCCTGCAGCTCTGTTCTCCCAGAAGTGAGAGGGATGACTCAACAGATTAAACACTTTCCCCTTCCTGAATGCTTTGCAAATACAGTTCAGGGATTCTACGGAAGTACTGACTTGGCATGGTTGTCATTGTGAGCTGGTAGAATCCTCTTGACTAATCCTGGATAGACAACCTTCCCAGGTGACAGTGAACAAGACTCACTGGATCGTTCTACCATCTTACTTCACCATTCTTCAATGGGACCTCATAGCTTTTATGTTTATTTAAAAGGTTATTTTTTAAATTCAACTTTAAAATTCCAAATAGAAAAAATATTACATAAATTACAGCCTCTGGAGATCTCTATATATCTACTCGCTTTCAGGTAAACCATTATAACCCCAATTTTCAAAAAAGGTTCCCGGAGAGGTCAAGTGATTAGTTCAAAACTCCATGTTAATAAGCTCAATGAGGGGCAGCATGTCCTAGATACATCTAGGATTTCATTCCCAAGCATAAGCAAATGGAATAACAGCTCTGAAAAAATAAGTAATAGCATGAAAATTGTTTGGTGACCTTCTGGACAACAGAAGCCATCCCACAAGGCAAAGGTCTACAGAAGAGCAGAAGTGAGAAAAAATTCTCAAGGTCACAAGGATGGAGTGAGAAAACTACTAAAGTGTCAACAGCCACACTCCCTAGAGTTGATGTTTCACATGAACAAGGTGCTGCCACACTGTCAAAGCACAATATAAGTCTGTGCAAGCAAATCTCCAAACAAGTCTTTTTAAAAATTTTTGGTGCAGAAGCAAAAGATAAGCCAAAGAGAACATGGAATTCAATGGCAATATCCAGCAAATCCACCTTTAAAAGAAAAGACAAGATAAAGGGCAAGGCATTTAGACCAGAATCTGTCCTTTGGAAATGTATCCATTCAGAAAGATAAGAAATGCACTGTAAAGAAGTCCATTCTAGAACCGCTGCTGACAGCGAGTCCTGGGAACAACTTACATGTTTATAGCAAAAGGGAAAATTCAAAATGCTCAGAGAGATTAATTACTCTTAGGTAATGAGAGTGGGGAGAGAAAACAGCAGTGTGGTCAGAATTTCTACTTTTTAGTTGTATAATCTCTCTGGATTGTTAGTTTTCTTTTCTTTATTACTTATTTTATTAAAAAATGATAAAGTTTAAAGTCTAATAATAAAAAACCTGTTAAGTTTGGGGAATCAAGTGTCAGTGTTGAGAGAGGTCTCAGAGGTCTGTCTAATCTAACCTTAGCTGCATTCACGGCAGCACGGCTATCTGTGCGCTCCTCTGTCTGGGAGGAACTTGACCTAGAGACTTAGCACCGGTGCATGGCACTTAGTGCTTCCCCAAAATCAAATTAGCTTTGTGGTTTTCATGAGCCACTTCTGCACTGCTGGACATTCATAACAGCAGGGGCTCCAGTAAAGCCCACATCCACATGGGCGGAGCCAGATCCCGAGTAATTCTGTAGTCAGCCTCAGAGGAGCTTGAACACAGAAGGCGGAAGCCAGCTCTAAACCAGCAGGCTGATGGTGTGGCACATTCTCTAGCGCACGGCTAAGTCTGTCTATTCCGCATCACCATCAGCATGCCCATCATGGGGCATTCCTCAAGCCATCTTAACGAAGTGCTACTTAGTGTCCTGACCTTGCTATTGCACTTACCAAGAGACAACCTTTCACACATTTCAGTAAATAGAGGGATTTTCTTTGTGCCTCCTTGATAGTCTGTCAAGGCTTATTACATCGTACTCCCTCGCTCTTGTCCCAGTTCACACCATGGATCACATCTGGTTTTGTTCCATGTTACTTTGATGGACACATCAGCATGTAAGTATCCACAAAACTGTCAGAACTTAATGTTACTTAATTTTATGCAGTACTCAAGATTGGGAGGCATGCCTTGAAAGGGTTGCCATTAGCAGCGTTTTAAGTCACTGAGATAGATTGAAAACAAGAAAAGTGCAATATTCTTTATCAATTCCTTCTCATAGCTGTTCTATAACCTAAGGCAGTGTCTTCCATATCTTGCTGAGGGTAGGTAGTCAATACATAGCACTATAAAATTATAGATTTTAAAAGTGAAGGAACCCCAAGGAGATCGGGTCCCATCATTTCACAGCTAAGAAATTTGAACCCAGTTTCTTTTTCTTTTTTTTTTTTTTAAGATTTATTTATTTATTTATTCAAGCACTGGGTACAGTCAGAAGCGCGGGAGGGTGAGAGAATTCACCAGAGCCAGAGCGGGGAGCAGAGCAGGCAGACTGAAGTACACTGCTGAGGGGAGCAGCGGTCGGCAGGAGAGGTCTGTGCGCCATGTGGGACCCTCATCCGGTGGCCAGGGAGCAGCTGGGGATCAAACCAGTGCTGCAGAGGCTGCGGGCAGCTTCGCAACCCAGTGCTCAACCGCTGCGCCACCGGGGAGGCCCTCGAAACCCAGGTTCTTAAATTTGGGTCACCAGATTCTTTGTTAATGTCAATTATAGTCCAGATGTTCCTTCTCCAAGATCAGAGTCCTTTCATCTGTCAGGTTGCTTGTCAGATGAATAAATTCACATAATAAAAGGAGATTTGGAAGAGACACTAAAGTAAATAATCTAGTAAATATAATTGCTTGGATAGACTATATTTGCTAATTTCACTGAGTTTTCTACCTTCAGTGGATTGTTTGTGTTCCTAGCCTTAGACATTATTTTTACTTACTTAAAATTTTGGTCAAGCTTAAACACTCCAGACAAATCATATTTTAGTGTTAAACTCTGCTTTATAATCTTTGATAATGATGTCACCAGTTGAACCCAAGATATTTTTAGGTGTCTTTACATGTCCATGGTGAAGATATAAACTTCTCAAATTATGTCTTTATTATGTAATTGCTTCAAAGGAAAAAAAATTTTAAATCTAGTACACATGAATGTTGATATAACTACACAATATTCACTAAGCAGCTCCTAAAATCACATTGGTCTCTAAGAATCCCATACTTGCCTTCAAATCCATTTTCTTTTTAACTGAACAACCACTTACTTGGCAGCTTTTGGGTCTGTTACTTTATTTTCTTGCTCATCCTTAACTTGATGATTTAAGAAAAGCAATAAGGAGATAAAACAGACCAAAAAAAAAAAAAAAGAGAGAGAGAGAAAAGAAAAAGCAGAGATAAGCCAGCAAGTGGAATGGAGAAGTAGTCAGTTCCTGGAGGAAGAGAGAAAAGTGCCAGGCGTGGTCCGGAACTTGGGGCATCAGGGGTCCAGCTTTCTCTGCCCTCCCCCTCACTTCATCCCTCCCACCAAGAAGAGCGCTGGCAATCTTACCAGTGACTTTAGACAAACAGAAAATGATAAAACTCCCAAACTGAGTCTTAGATACACCACTGCAGGCAAACCTGGAATCACAATGCCTGGAAGAGGGTATTACAGCCATTCCTGTCCCTCCATTGTGACTACAGCTAAACGTCATAGAAAAATAACCTTTTGGAATTACAATGGGCCTCTCAAAGACCATCTGATTTAAACCTTCCTTTCCCCATTTTACAGAAAAGAAAACTGACATCCAGAGAAATGAGGTCACTTGCCCAAGGTTATTTAGCAGGGCCAAACTAGTTCCCCTAACTGCAGACTTGCTGTTCAGAGCTCTTCCCTCTCTAAGCAATTATAAGCCATGGAACATGCAGGCAACATTTAGCTTTGCAGAGATGAAGAGCAATTGCAAAGAAGCACAGGACAACATGAGAAACTAATCCAAAATAATAATTCCATCCCTCCACCCCAAAACCAAGGGACCAAAAATGCCCCAGAAGGCTGATTTATGGAGTCATGATACCTCAGTCCATTTAATTGTCCTTTTCCCTCCTTTATCCATTTTACACAGGCAGAGTAAAATGTATACTCCTGAACCAAAAAGAACAAAAGCATAGAACCCAAATCAAAACTTGTCTTTTGCTATCTGAGGTTTGGGGATTAACAAACACAGTTTTCTGACCCAAGGCTAACAGGAATCTTGTTATTAGAATTAAAATAACAAGTCATTCAATGAGCCTCAAAGCCCAGGGGAAATTAAATGCCTCCCACAGAAATCAGACCTCTCTCCTGACCTGCCCAGGTAAGCACGCTTTATCAGTGGCATAAACACAGACTTTCATTGCACAGACTGTTAGCCAAGAAGCTAACATTTCAAAACAGCACTTGAGAAAAAGAGAAAAACTTTTCCTTACCCTTAAAAATAACAGAAACGATAGGATCCGGTTTCCCAAATTTCGTTTTAGGGATATTGCTGGCAGATTCCACGATCACTCGAAGCATGGCTCCGTAAGGGCAGAAAGCGAGTTTCAGCAAAAGACCATTTGCCAAGGAGACTTGGGCCCTGGAACTCCTGGCTGCGCCTTCCCGGGAGAGCCAGCGGGGAGGATTTCTCCAGGGAAGAGGGGAGGGAGAAAGCAAATGGGTGGATCTCTGACGGATTATTTACTGCAGGCTACGTGTAAACTGATAGCCAAACTTCCGAGTCTACGCAGCGTCACGAGCACCCCTGAAGAATTCGGAAACGTGGAAGTGAAAAGGACAAAGCCTCAACTAAAAATAATTATGTGCAACAAATGAAACTGCAGTAAATTGGGGGCTAATATTGTGGAAAGGTCAGGAGACCGCTAACAGGCTACTGTCTTTTAGCAACAATTTGTGAAACTGAATTCATTGGTTTTCAGTTTCTTTTCCATTATTTTCTTAACTTCATAGAATTTTTAAAACTTTATGAGTCATTTATTGCTATTATTATTTTAACTTTTGCTGTTTCTTCTCTCAGGCTGTTGAACACACCCACTCACCAACCGCTTATAGGAAAGCTAAAATAATAATAAAAATCAGTCCAAGGGTGCCCCCCACTGTATGACAGAGGAATTACTGCGTTTGTTTCACGCAAACCCAATCTGGACATGTAAAATTGGTGTGTTGAGGAGCTGATCCACTGCACCAGAGGATTTCTGTAAACATTCTATTTTTTAAAAAATATTTATTTATTTATGCATACAAGAGCTGGGGTGCAGGCCAGAGGTGCTGGGGGTGGGGGGTGAGAGGATTCACCAGCGACAGAGTGGGGAACAGAACAGGCAGATTGACTGAAATATACTGCTGAGGGGAGCAGGGGGTGAGACAGGAGAGGTCTGCTGCATCATGTGGGTTAGCTCCCTGGCTGGGATTAAACTAGTGCTGCAGTGACTGCAGATAGCTTAACAGTGCTGATGCATAACCCCTTGAGCCACCAGGGAGGCCCTGCAAACATTCTTTTGATATCTGAGAACTTGTTTTTCCTGGCCCATCAAATGCTATTAACAGTCTCAATGAACTTGGAGAAGTACCTCTCCACTCATTCAGGACCTTCACCCCAGTGGTGTCTTCCCTTCCTTTGTTAAAGAAAAAAAAAATTCAGCCCTGTAGAAGGAAGACTTTATTCAAGGGATGGGGGGAGAAGGGGGCTCTATGAAAGGCATAGGGAGCACTGCAGTGGAATTTTGCAGCAGAGGAGAGATTGGTTTCACGCCAACAGAGCATGGGAAAGTGCAGATTCATGGCCAAGGGCTGGGCGGAGGTCAGTGGACAGAGGAAACCACAGGGGATTCTGGCTACACCATACTAACAGGATTTTTTCTGAACACAGATCAGGGTGACCAGGCATCACCTGAGAAATGGAAGATACCGACAGTGATCAGATATGGAAGCTGGGGCATTCTGGTTAAATCGACTTAGCAAGTTTCTTGCTAAAACTAAATTTTACAAGGAAGTGTATAGATGGGCCCAGAAGACAGTGCTGGAGTCTGTCTAGAGTTTGGTCAAGGAGAGGTGCATAAGGCAATATGGGATGAAAGATAAGATTCAAGAGCAGGCCTGCATGCATCCCTGCTGAATCACTTCTGAGTTATGTCACCTTAGCAAGTTTCTGAAACCCCTTCTTTCTTAGTTATCTCTTCCCTAAAATGGGGATGAAGGTTGTCATGAGATAAAAGTCTTAGTACAGGGCCTGGCCTATAACATGCAGTAAGTTACGTGTGTACACAACCAAAATTTCATGCTTATTTGTGATTTCAGGACATTTCTGTCAATACAGTTTGGCTTCAAATAGGATCTTATTGTGTTTCAGAACAAAAGGCTAAAGCTTAGAGTGAAGAAACACAGGGCTTCCTTTTGCTTTTGAACACACAACCAAGAACAATCTGTAAGTGAATGCTTCAAATGCTTTAAGAAATTCTGTCTCAATGAGTTTCTCAAAAGCTTGTCTGAAGAACCCAAAGCTATAGACATTACTACAGAGTTTACACAAAGTTTCAGTATAGACAACATTGTGTTTGTGCTGTTTGGGTGACTAATTTCTCCTTTTTATTATAAAATACATTTACAGAAAAAATGCATACAACAGAAATATGATAATTTAACAAACATCCAGGTTAAGATAGAGAATATTGCCAGACTCTAGAAACCTATCACATATCGGAAATGTCCTATCTTTCTTTCCCCAGAGCGATAGCTATTACCTTGACATATAGGGTAATAATTTCTGTGCTTTTCTTTATAGTTTTAACCCAAAAATTGGTTTAGATTTGCTTGATTATATCTTTTACACAAACATATACATTATTTTATATATTATAAACATTGTGTGCACATATACTTACATATATGTATATATACACACACATATATTCATACAGTATGGATTATTTCATGTATTATATAGAAACAGAATATACAGTATGTTTTTGTGTGTGTTCAACTTCTTTTTTTTAATCGTTATGTTTTTTGTTGTTGTTTTTTACATTGTGAGATTCATCATGTAGCTCTACTTGGTTCACTCTTATTGCTAAATGCATTTCACTTTATATGAGTAATACATTTTATTAATCTATTCTTCTCTTGATGAATATTTGGATTGACCAGACTTTGGTGTTATAACAAAGAGGGCATTCTAAATGTTCTTCTATGTTTCCTGGTACATGAAGTGCATTTAGGGTCTAACCTGTGAGTGAAATTGCTGGGATCAAAGGGTACATGCATGTTGTCACCTTTCCTAAGTAATTCAAAATTGTTCTCCAAAGTGGCTGTACTATTTACATCTTCGCCAGCAGTATATAAGACTTCCCAGTGCTCTATGTTCTTATCACACTTGGCAATGTTAGATTTTTAAATGTTTTCCCAGCTGGCGAGTCTACACTAGTATTTCACTGGAGCTTTAATTTGCATTTTTCTGATTACTAATAAGGTTGAGTACCATTTCATATTTACCTTTCCTAATTTGTGAAGTGCCTATTCAAATCTTTTTTAATTTTTCTATTGAATTCTCTGTGATTTTCTTACTAATTTGCAGGAGATATTTATATGCTCTGAATACTAGTCCTTTGTAGACTGTAATTTTAATGTAATTGAATTTATCAATATTTTCCTTATTAGTGCATTTTTCATATGAAGAATTCTTTCCTACACTGAGATCATGAAGATAGTCTTTCTTATTCTATATTTTGTTTCATCTTGCACATTTCGATTTATACTCTATCTGTAATTGATTATTCATCATGTAAGGTTCACGGTAATTTTTTCCTATATGGATATTTGATATCCAAAAATATCAAATATCCTATATGGACATTTTTTCCTATATGGATATTTGATTGGTCCAGTACCATTTATTGAAAATTTTGTCCTTTCTCCAACCTTATATCATATATCAGTGTGTGTGTCTATGTGTGTGTGTGTTTGTATGCTCTCTACTCTGTTTTGTTAATCTTTTGGCAATCTTTGCACCAAGACCAATCTGACTTAATTATAGCCTTTTGAAAATTTCATATTTTGAGCAAATCCTCCATTCTGGTTATTCTTCTTCAAGTTTCTTAGCTATTTTTGCATTTTAACATACATATCATTTAAAATGCTTCAAATTTATTAAATTTTGTATAGATTGTACTGTCCATATTTTTTTTCCAGATCTGACGTCAATACAGATCTGGATTGCATGTATTTCAATCCAAATATACACTATTTCACTTCATTTGTTTAGATTTTTTAACATCTCACAGTAAAATTTTATAACTTAACTACAAAGGCCTTAAACATCTTTTTTTTTTTTTTAATACGTTGGAACTTGAAATTTATTTCAGCTTTGAATTCTTTAAACATATAAAAAATAACTAGTGTAATTAATATCTGTATGCCCATATCTAGATTTAACAACTGTTTAAATTTTGCCATGATCATTTATCTATCTAGGTATTTTAAATAAAACATTTTAAAGATGTTGCAGCATGTACCTTTAAGAGAGATGTTCTCCTACAGTATCATAATAATATGTTAGACCTGTGTGTATTCAAAGTCCCCAATTATGCTAAATACTAATTATACTCAAATATCTCATTTAGCTTTTTGGTATATTTTTAAACAGGACTCAGTTTGTACACAGATTTTGTCATGAAAGGATGTTGCATTTTCTCAAACTTTTTTTCTGCCTGTATTTGATGTGATCATGTGACTTTTAACTTTCATTTTAATGATGTGATGTGCAATATCTACTAACTTATATATGTTGGATCATCCTTGCATCTCAGGGATATGTCCCACTTGGAGATAATGTTTAATCCTTTTAACGTGTTATTTCGTTTGCTAATATTTTATTGAGAATTTTTGCATCTATATTCATCAGGGATATTGGTCTATAGTTTTCTTTTCTTGTGAAAATCCTTACCTGGGTTTTGATATCAAAATAATGATAGCCTCACAGAATGAGTTTGGACGTGTTCCCTCCTTGATACTTTGGAAGAGTGAGAAGGATTATGTTAATTTTTTAATACTCAGTAGAATTCTCCAGTGAAGCCATCTACTCCTGGGAGTTTTTTTGATTGGTGATTCAGCCTTTTTATTCATTATTCATTATTGGCCCACTAAGATTTTCTGTTCCTTCTTGATTTAGTCTTGGAAGGTCGTTTTTAGAAATGGATACATTTCTTCTAGTTTATGTAATTTGTTGGCATAGAGTTGTTCATATATTTTTTATGTTTCTAGATATTTCTGCAGTATCAGTTATAATGTCTTTTTTTTTTTTTAAAGATTTATTTATTTATTTATACAAGCACTGGGTACAGTCAGAGGCACGGGAGGGTGAGAGAATTCACCAGAGCCAGAGCGGGGAGCAGAGCAGGCAGAAGGACTGAAGTACACTGCTGAGGGGGAGCAGCGGGCGGCAGGAGAGTCCGCGCGCCATGTGGGACCCTCCTCTGGTGGCCGGGGAGCAGCTGGGGATCGAACCGGCGCTGCAGAGGCCGCGGGCAGCTTCGCAACCCAGCGCTCAACCGCTGTGCCACCGGGGAGGCCCAATGTCTTTATTTTTAATTTTATTTAGTTGAGTTGTCTTTTTTCCTTAATTGGTCTATCTAACTAGACCAACTAGTTTTGCTATTTATTTATTTATTTTGGAAGAAACACCTAGTTTCATTCATCCCTTGTGTTGTTTCTGGTCCTTATTGTGTTTATTTCCACTGATCTTTATTATTTCCTTCCTTCTGCTAACTTTGGGCTTATTTTATTCTTTCTTCTGGTTCCTTGAGGTGCAAAGTTAGCTGTTTATTTAAGATCATTCTAATTCTTAATATATGCATTTATTGCTAGAAACTTTCCACTCAGAAAGTCCTTTACTGCATTTCACAGCATTTTAAATTTTGTATTGTGATTTGTTTCATGATATTTTTTTTTTCTCTTTGGAGTTCTGCTTTCACCCAGTAGTTGCTTAGAGTATATTTTCTAGTTTCCACATATTTGTACATCTTCTCACTTTCTTCTTATTGATTTTTAGTTTCACACCTTTGTGATCAAGAGGATTGTTGATATGATTTCAATTTCTTCAATTTGCTAAGGCTTGTTTTGTGACTTATAGGTCTATCCTGGAGAATGTTTGCATGAGCACTTGAGGTGAATGTATATCATGCTGTTGTTGGATGGAATATTCTATGTATGTCTATTAAGTCCATTTGTTGTAAAGTCTGATTTAATTCCAACATTTTCTTGTTGATTTTCTGTCTGAATATGCTATCCATTATGGAATACGGGCAAATAAAATCCCTAATAATGTTTGTGTCCTTGTCTTACAAAGTACATTTATTGAGTTCTTTAGTTCCAGAATTTCTGTTTGGTTACTAGAATTTCAATCTCTTTGATAAAGTACTTATTTCATTCATTAATTTTATCCCTGAAATCATTGCATTGTTTTTTTTTTAAGTTTTCCTGTAGTTCAATGAATTTCTTCATAACAGCTATTTTAAATTCTTTATTAGTTAGATCTTAATATTCCATATGCTTTGGTTCAGTTGTTATAAAATTGTCAATTTGTTTTTATGATACCATATTTCTTTGATTTCTCATGGTGTTTGATGAAAAGCGTTTCTGTATACATTTGAAGCTGCAAACTTTAAAAGCAAGGGTTTGTTTCCTTTCATTCTAACACTTCAATGTATTGGTAATGAGGGGTCTTACTTTTGCTTTCCAGAAGGTGATGCTGTAGTACAAATTTTGGTTTCTCTTACTGATGCTACGTTCTTAGTAAGACTGAGAGAAATTGCATAAAAAGGAAAAAGGATGGTTTCAGTATGTATCCAGCACTTGGTACTATGGGTATGCCTATGCTCTGAAGGGGGTTCCTGGGTGGTGGGTAGAAGGACCTGGGTGGGGAGTGGGTCCCAGAGGCTTGTGATAGATGCTGTTATATATCATCTAGCTCTCCCTCCATGAATAATTTATTACCTACAGATGCTGAGAGAGCTGCCAGAAAATGCCTCTTGGCATTCAGCCCTCTTTGGTGACTGCCTACACTGAAGGAAACTGTTGTCCTCAAGGGCATGTTTCCTTCCAGGAGCAACCTACCTCCAATGACTGATCAGTGCAAGGGTATGAAGATCTGGTCCTCTTGCCCCAAGTGGTGACAATCTATGCAACCAGCCCAGTTCCTCGGCTCCCTGTGGGGTCAGCTAATACTGGTGTTGAGACCAGTTCCTCACTGCAAACCTTACTTCCTTCCATTCCCTTCAGTGATGTTGATCTCAAGAATACTTACTGCAAATGTCCTGGACACTAATATCCATCACAAAATATTCCCCTGGAAAACCCAACCTGTCATGGTTGGTGCAGCAATGGGCCAAGAAAGTAGATGATAAGATAGGATTTGGGACTCAACTCCCCACAACCGGCTGGCAAGAACGCCATCACTGGTGGTATGTGAGCATCGATAGCACAGTGCGATTATTTAAAGTATTATCAGTGGTAAACTGGGTTGGCATACCAGAGGGAAGGAATGCATTAGTTGGTGCGATAAGCCAGGTAGCCAAGATATATGGGAGCAACAACAATTCTAAGGACTTGTATTTAAGTAGCTACTACAAAACTCAGTTGACAGTCTGGAAAGAGTATCAAGAGGCTGAGTGATTAATAACAAAAAAATGCTAAGAATGAACTTCAGAAGGCCTCCTTGCTACTCAAAGGCTCTCCTCTCCTGCAGTAGGAGGGAAGGGAGTGCTCAGGACCAGAACAAGAATTTAGTCATAAAAGACGCCAACTCCAAAGAATATTGAACAGGAGAACCAAGACAGGGCTCCTGTCACGAGATCAAGGCTCTGCTTGGAAAATAATGGAACATTAATGGATGGACTAGAGACATCTGGTTGATGTCTTTGAAAATCTTGAATCTCAGATTCTCTGGAACACAAGTAATTCCCTAGCTCTGATAGATATACCGCAAGCATATAAAATGTTAGCACTTGGGGAAGCTGACTGAGGGGCATAAGGGAACTCTGTGCACTTTGCCAATTTTCTGTAAAACTAAAAGTATTTCAAAATAAAATGTTAATTAAATTAAAATAAAATGAATTTTTAATTATTGGCTAAGAAATGTAAAAAAAAGATTTCCAAATTGAAATAATAGTTGTTTAGTTTAAAATATATAGAACAAGTTCTAAAATATATAGAACAAGGGCCTCCCCGGTGGCGCAGGGGTTGAGCGCTGGGTTGCGAAGCTGCCCGCAGCCTCTGCAGCACCAGTTTGATCCCTGGCTGCTGGGTGAGGGTCCCACATGGCGCGCAGACCTCTCCTGCCACCCACTGCTCCCCTCAGCAGTGTACTTCAGTCCCTCTGCCTGCTCTGCTCCCCGCTCTGGCTCTAGTGAATTCTCTCACCCTCCCCCGCTTCTGACTGTACCCAGTGCTTGTATGTATAAATAAATAAATCTTAAAAAAAAAAGAACAAAATGTTACATTAAATTTCAAATATATATATATATATAGAACAAAGCAAAATATCTTCTTCATTTATTGGTAAGTTTTAAGTATTTATAAAATTTTCATTTCAATTGAAAAGAACTCAAAGATTTTTGCACTATGTAAGAATTTCTGAGTATGCCTGATAACTACCAAGCAAACCCAGTATTCGGTAAATTAGTTGTTCATAATCCAAAATTTCAACAAGATAATTATTGGAAATCTTTTCAGAGTTTTTACAGCTAACTACACACAAACATTTATTGAAGGTGACATAAAGTATGTTTGGGTATTTTTGATGGTATTTATTCAGAAGAGCCCTTTACTTTGTTGTTGTTTTTGTTTTTTTTTTTTTTGTAAAAAAAAAAAGAAGCCCGTAAAAGGATTAATTTCCCAGTCCCTAGCATTTTCTGGAATTTTATGTGACACAGATGTCTATAACTTTGAGTAAACACTGGCTTCAGAGAATGAGCTAAATAGTAAAAGTTGAACCTAGTAAAAGGACCAGCGCTCCTTTTTTAAAATTCACCATGACTTTACTACGGAAGGAAACACCATCATTAACTTAATAAATTTTTGGTAAGTTTAGGATACTGTACTTGCAGAGTGGTAACTTGAGGGGTAAAAAAAAAAAAGTGGTGGCCAAGTGGTGTGGCCTAGTCAGAGCTTCTCCCCAAACCTCAGTAACTCCTGAGCAAGGCCATGAAGACTCCTGGGATACAGATAGCCTGATAGCAGTGAGCTGTGTTTCACTGGGGAATAAGAGAGAAAAGGGAAACTTTAAGACCTGAGACCAGTAGGAGACAGTGGCAGAGACTAGAGACCATTATTTTTGGAGAAGAGACGTGTTTAGAGGTTGCCAATTAGTCTAAATTTACACCAACAAGTAAAATGTATGTGTGTGTGTGTGTGTTGCAAGTTGAGTGGGGATCATTCACTGTGCCTCAGAGAATGCAGAGCTGTACTCAAAAGCAATGCATGTATTTTTATATACCATCAATCTGCCATCTTCACCATTAACATTTACTTTCCACTTCCTTGCAACCTCTGACTCATTCAAGTTTCCTAAAGCCCTGTTTCTGGAGCCAGCACATGCCTTAAAAGCTTTATTTTGGGTGGGGTGGTAACAAGCATCCTAGGAAATGCTTGTTGTGGACCTACCCCCCTAAATCATACACTGTTGAAAATCAATGCTACCTTGGTAAAGGAAAAAAATAATACTGCAGGGCCTCCCCTGGTGGCACAGGTGGTTGAACGCAGTGCTGTGAAGCTGTCTGCAGCCTCTGCAGCACCGGTTCGATCCCAGCTGGCCGGCCGGCAAGGGTCCCACATGGCGCGGCAGACACCTTTCCTGTCTTGCCCGCTGCTCCCCTCAGCAGTGTATTTCATCGGTCTGCCTGTTCTGTTCCCTGCTCTGTCTCTGGTGAATCCTCCCACCCTCCTGCACATCTGGTCTGTACCCTGGTTCTTGTATAAATAAATAAATAATCTTAAAAAAAAATACTGCAACAAAAATTGCTTTATTTTTATACTTTGACCCTAACAACAAACTTTGAAGAAGGTTCTATAATAACCTTCATTTTATAAGGTGAGGAAACTGAGGCACAGAAAGATTAAGTCACTTGCTAAAGTTTACTGCTAATAAATGGCAGAGATTATTGATTGTAGCTTGACTGTAGATTTTCCTGCTATGCTCTGTTGGAATATATCACTTACACATGCTTTGCAACCTCTGTGCATCCTGGAAACAGTTGCACCAGCTTTGCTACTGCTCAGGTGCATCACAGTCCATGCTCCTGGATACCACCAGCCATCAAGGACTTTGTCCTCCTGCTCTCCAGCTTCCCTGTGCGCAGAAGTCTGCGGTGTCTTCCCCAGTAGGTAATAGGATTTTCCCTGTACCTTTATGAGCTTGGGAAGATGCTCATCCCTCTGTTCCTCTGTACTAAGCTCTTTCTTTGGACAGCATTATTTTCTTTTTCTTGGACACTCATTCACTAGTGTTATAGTTGGAGGCAAGGCGAGAAAAATGAAAGGATAGGAGATTTCTATTTAACTTTGTTCAAATGCAAAGAAAGTTAACAGGGCTTCTTTTCCTCAAATTTTAGATATAAATTTATTAGATTCCAAAAACACCTAAGGAAAAATATTTCCTTTTGCAAAAATCATGGAAGAATAAGAGTATTCAGAGTAAATTTATACAGTGTGATCAACCATTTACTTGTCAATAATATTTTCATTTATTCAGCAAATGCTTGAATATCTATTACACAAGTACTGGGTATTGGGGACTGGCATATCAGTGGCAGAGTAAGTCAAAATTTGGCCTGAAAGAACTTTGCACAGTGGAGACCACATGCCAGGCCCTTCACATGTCTTATCAGTCACAGATTTCAACAGCTCATGTTTACAATGGATACAGCTGAGGTTGAGAAGAGATAAAATGTGAGCCGGGATTCAAGACTGCTGTCTCCCAAGTCCTATTTCCTTTCCAATTTCACCTCAGCTGAGACCTGACATTTTTCTGTTTCGTTGTTCTCTCCTCACCTCTTTCTTCAAGTAAACTCATGCATTAGTCTATCGGAGTAGCCTTAAATCTGCCCTAGAGCAATGAGGCGAAACAAATAGAGAAAGAGGAATATTTAGAGGCCAGGGAAGACTTAGCAAAAACTCTCCATGTGGGGAGCAAATTAACAAGGGTAGCAAAGAGGATTTAGAGAAATGAAGATAGATTCATAGTATCTTACTCCAATCCCACTTTTACAGAATCTTAGGTATTACTTTACCAGCAATTTTCAAACTGGCAGGGACACAGAGTCCATTGTTAAGATGTGTGGGCTGAAGTACTTCCTTAAGAAGTAATTCAGTTGATAACTAAAATAGTTTTTAGAACTAAAATACTATTTTTCAGTAGTTTAATTACAGGGTTCTGCATAGCAGTAGTGGTAGCTATTTTTAAATAATTTAATATGTACTGTAGTTAAACTTTATTCCTTTAAAAAAAAAAAAGTCCCTGGCAGTGACTAGGTCTACTTGGGGAGTAGGAGGAATAAAGTATTTCATATTTGGTGTCATCATATTGTCATTATTCAAGGCAATTAGAGGAATTAAGGATAAGATAGGAATGAATCCAACTTCTCCAGGTAAGTATTATTATATTTTCTAAAAATAAACCTAGAAGAAACAGAACAGGGAAAAGTGAAATCATCTTAAGCTTTGTGATTAGTTTATGAGAACTTATTCCTCATCAATACATTTGATAGATAAAAACTCATGCAATTTGCAGCAACATGGATGAAAGGGATCATGCTTAGTGAAATAAGCCAGAAAGAAAAAGAAAAATACCGGATGGTCTCACTCATAGCAGGAATTTAGAAAACCTAAATAAGAGACCAGGAAAAAGACTAATTATAATAAAATAAAAATCAAAATTAATAAGCAACTATAAACCAGAGACACACTAGGGGTGGGGAGGGGAGGAGGGATTAGGGTCAAAATAAGGGGGGTGGGAATTGTATGGGGAATATAACCAAGATGAAAATGCATACATTGTGCAAAAATGAAAAATGATGTAAAAATATATATAAAATAAAAAATAAAATAATAAAAAATAAAATAAAATACATAATAAAACATATAATTTCAGACAAGTAAAAAAAAAATTTGATAGATAAAAGTCTCCCAGTCATTCCTCTGTAAGTCTTCATTCATTCATGCAGACATGCATTTGTTCAGCAAACACTGGACATCTACTTGGTGCCAGGCAAACTGCTAACCACAGAGCTGAATAAGACCCAATTTCTTTCTGCAAGAAGCCCATAGGTAATTATAGCAAGAATGAAGTGAGTACAATGGTAAACATAGTGGGAACAGGTATCTGATAGGGTAGATTCCACGAAATAACACTGGACTGAGTATTGATGTTTGAATTGAGGGGTGTGTGTGTGTGTGTGTGTGTGTGTGTGTGTGTGTGTCTGACTGTGAGATCTGATATAGAGTTAGACAAGTACATATGGTAAATTTTGGGAACTTGAAGTAATTTGATGTTGGTAGAACATCGTGAGTGAGATGAAATGGTCAAGTGGAGAGAGCGCCTAAGCAGTCAAGCAGGCAACCAACTCCCAGAGTCTTGTTAGCTCTGTTATTACCAACCCTTACTGTTTGCTCACTCCATGCCAGACTCTATGAACCATGTTGTCTCAATGAATCCATCCACTGCCTTATCCTCTAAAGAAAGTTCTAGTTCATCATCCCATTTTATAGATGAGGACACTGAGGCATACTTTTAGGAGGTCAAAACAAGTCTCCCCCAAAATGTGCCACATTGGTATCAAGTTGATTTGGAGCTAAAAGCAATCAAAACGTGGCAGATTCAAGAAGAGTTCTTTCCCTCCCATGCAACTGCCTAAATGTCCATAGGAAAAGGATGTGGATCAGAAAGAGAGCTGTCATAGTGTGAGCAGTAGTATGCAGAAATCTTATTTAAATGAGGTCAGGAAGCTAAAAATAAAAATAAATTAAAAAATACATATTCATTTATAAATCAGTAATCTCTAGGATCCAACAGGCCTTGTATCTGCCATAGGAGGTGATGTTGTTTCCCTTTCCTGCAGAACTGAGAAGGTGCTCCAGAGGTTATATAAGGGGATGCTAGCCTTTGATTCAGGCTGTAAATCAATGCCTGTGGGTTTCACCATGAACTTTCCAATGGAGAGACAGCTGTCATCTGGATACAAATGAAACATTTTAATAACTCACAGGCTTAAAATCAAATTTTAAAAGAAGCTAAAACAGGCAGAGCAGTACGTATCCAGAGGGCTGTCCTCTCCAAATAGGATGCATCCTGAATAGAGGATCAAGTATCACTGACTTCAATAAGAATCCTCTAATAGGAGATTGGGCAGTCAAAGAAAATCTGCCTAAACAGCCACCCATATGGCTTTCAAATGTGTCACTTACTGATAGGGCTGCTGTGATCTCAGCTCCATGATGAGGGTGTCTCCCTATTTACTGATTTAAAGTGCAACCCTCCCTGGTTGGAGATGAACGTAAGCCTAGGAAAAGCAGTGGATCTATTGTGAGAAGGGACAGGGCTCTCAAATAACACTTTTGGTGACTGTTATGGAATTTTGATAATAGAAAGGAGGAGATAAAGACTGTCTTTTCTTCAGAACAGTCGAGGGCAGAGGAGACCCTGATCAGCTCATTCATTCATTGAGTAAATGTTTATTGACTACTTAATTTCTTTAAGCACTGTGATTGCAGGTGTTCAAGATAAGGAGGTTAGCAAAATCAGATAAAATTCTCTAGGAGTTTACAGTCTAAAGAGGGAAAAGGATACCACTCAAAGAACTACACACGTGTGATAACTGTATTATATGTTGTATTATACACATAAATGTGATAGTATTTTATAACATAGTGAATGATTTAAAGAAGTACAGTTAGTCCACACTTAATATTGTTGAAAGGATCTTGGAAACTGGAACTTCAAGTGAAAAAAATAGATAACCAGTTTTACCATAGAGTATTTTATATAAACAGGTGTTAAGTTCCTAAGACTAATTTGTGGTCACAAAAACATCACCTGAATTTTAAATAAAGACCCCCAAACTTCTAATATTAAACAATAATTTGTGCTCACTCACTCATTTTCCAACCCACTTTTCTACTTCAGGGACAAGATGGCCAGAGCTGCTTCTGTTATAGGACAGGGAGAGGGGCAGCCCAAACCCCGCAAACCTGCCTATTCTAAATGGGTTCTGCCATCTGCCGCAGCAACACAAAACATATGAGACTTTAATGGGAAGGAACTTTAATACAACTAGGAAACAATACAGGAAAGGCAAAGAATCTAGTTTCTAAATCAAGCACCCAAAGTTACCCGTCTCCTCGTGGGTAAAAGTCCATCCATATGGGATTGGCCCAGAGCAAGGCCCCAAAGCCTGCCACAAGTCTAAAGCATCTTCCAGTGGGGACCCACAGCAAAGGGTCAGAAACAAGCAGACAAGCCCGGAAGGAAAAGAGCAAAATCAACATCAAGATAAAAGTTGCCATTGTCACCTCCCCATGGGTCTCACCCACATCCGTGTCACCCAGTCCACGACCAAAAGACAAGCGCAGTTTCTTCACGTGTCTCTAGGCTCCATGTGCCTCCTCCAGGTCTCCTTCTGGCTCCATCCTGCTTCCTTCCTCAGTCTCTTCTGCAGCTTCTTCTCTTCCTGCTCAGCTCCACCCTCCCTTGGGTGGGGCAGGGAACCTCCCCCTTTCCTGGGGACCAACCTGTTGCACTTCCAGCAGCTCAGGGCACAGGGTGGGAACCAGCCCTCGATAGGATGCCCTCCAACTGCTGGTGTATGCTCACATACACCCCACATATTCACCCAGAATTGGAACATTTTGAAACACTAATTTACCTAAGGTACACCTCTTTGGGGTGCAGAAGGAAATTGGAGTACCTGGAGAAAACCCAAGCAGATTGGAAAGAATATGCAAACTGCAAAAACAGAAATCATTTTTGTCTCCATCAGCATTATAAGAAAATGACTTTGAACAAAAAGATGTTATTTGAGGACCTACTGTTCACTGTAAACAGAGGAGATCCCTGTTACAGGGCAGGGAGAGGTGCACCCCAGACCCCCCCAAAACCCGCATGTTCTAAATGGGTTCTCGTGGCTGCTCTGTAACAATCCCCTTTCTCTGGAGGCAGAAAGGTACTCCCTTAGGCAATGAGAATAGAGGTAAGATCTGAAAGGGAAGTAGGAAAGGAGATAATAGTGGGAATATTTCAGCCAGGGTGAACCTCCAGCCATAAGGCCCTGAGGCAGGTAAAAAACTTACTGATTCAAGGAATTAAAGGTGTGTAGGGTGGCTGGTTCCACACCTGGCTGGTAGGCCTGAGAGGACAATGGGAATTTGCTTCTTTCTGCTGAAAATAAAGGCAGGTCAATAAAAATGTTGTTTGTGTTAGGAAGTATGTGACATGAGTAGATTTGCATTATTTAAAATGATCCCTGCTGCGTCAGACCTCTCCTGCCACCCGCTGCTCCCCTCAGCAGTGTACTTCTGTCCTTCTGCCTGCTCTGCTCCCCGCTCTGGCTCTGGTGAATTCTCTCACCCTCCCGCGCTTCTGACTGTACCCAGTGCTTGTATAAATAAATAAAAATAAATAAATAAATCTTTAAAAAAAAATGATCCCTGCTGAGGGGCAATTGGATTGGAAGGAGGCAAGTTGATTTGTTCCTTCTCTTCCTGCATTTGAAGAACAATTTATTGTGTGCATATCATTGCTGTCCAACAGCAATTAACATAAAGTACATCATTTTGAATCTTCTAGCTGTCACAGTAAAGAATGTACATTAAAACTAATGTAGAGATTAGTTTTAGCTAATATCAGAGATTAGTTTTGATATATTTTATTTTGCTTAGTATATCTAAAATATTATCATTTCAACATGTAGTAATTAAAAAAAATACTTGTATTTCACATTCTTTCTTTTCTTACCAGCCCTTTGAAATCTGTGGTATATTTCACGCATCTCAACTTGAGCAAAAATTTTTCATCAGAAATATCTTTTATGTATTTAGATTTCATAAAATTTACAGTGAAAACAGGTTTAAATACTCAAGTTGTTTTAAACATATTTAAATGTTTTCCAATAGCTAAACCAATTACCACTTTTAAGTTAAAATTAAATGAAATTTAAGATCTAGTTCCTCACACAGTAGTCACATTTCCACCACTCAACAACCAGATGTGATCAGTGCTACCATATTGGATAGAGCAGAAGAAAATTTTCACCATAGCACAAGTGTAATTTGTCAGTGAGAAACTGATTCATTAACATCGCTCTGGAAGACACAACTCTTCAAAAGTGGTGGGCACATTCATCGAGGACAGTCTCACTATTGCCTTTTATTAAGTCTACACCCATTCCTCAGGCTTTTTGTTTTTGTTTCCCAAGTAGAATTTTCCAACTGGGAAGAAAATGAGCTAACATGCTGAGATAAATATCCAGGCTGCTTGGCTGTTACATTTTTCTCTATAAATGAATAAAGATGAATTTTGAACCTTGTGGTTCAAAATCTGTGCAAATTAACAGTTCCTCTCATATCATCCTGCCAGCACCTTTATCTGTGAAGAGCAAACATTGATTTTGGGGGTTGCATAATAATTACAAAATTAAACAAACCCCCAGGCCAAGGAGTTTCCTGCTGCTCCTCTTCCTTAGGAGTCCCTAGTCACAGGGGGAGTTCCCACCAGAAGAAAAGGGCCTGGGGAACAGATGTGTATTTGGGGTGTCTGGCTCAGCAGGCCCAGGCACCAGGCCCTCAGCTCCTAGACTTCAGGTGCCATTCCTCTTTATAGTCCCTCCCATAACTTCACTTCTCCATTCCCCATTTGGCTCAAAGCTGAGCAGGGGGATTTCTCTTTCTTTATCTAAGAACATTTATAAATCTCTATGCAAACTCATTTTGCCCTTCCTCTCTACTCTGGGCAATGAATAACATTCACACCAGTCTTTTGCTAGGGCTTCCTCCCACCTCAATCCCCTCTGAACTTTAATACAACCCATATGAAAAAGCCCAGTTCTCTTCACTTTTCCAACAGAAATGTGAGCTCCTTGGAGTACTTCTTGGAAGTCTTCTTGAAGCTTTTTTAAAAAAATTCTTTAAAATTCTCTACATGGTTTCCATTCATTCTATTTAGTGGCATAGGAGTTTGTTGGTGTGTGTGTGTGTGCGTGTGTGTGTGTATGTGTGTAATAATGGCTAACATTAAGCATTTAATACACACCAAGTCCTTTACATAGATTCTCTCATTCAATCCTCATAAACTACCTATGAAGTAGATCTTAATAGTTTATCATTTTACAGATTAGTAAATCAAGACTTTTTCTAGATGACACAGCTAGTAAGAGGCAGGCAGTAGCTTAACTCAACAATATCAGACCTAATGTAGAGTTGAACCCTGTGTCACGTTGCTTTCCTGCAATATTTTGCTATTGTGTCCTGCTAATTTAAATCTCCTGTGCGTTTATGCTTGGTCAAAGAGAGAAAGGTTAACCCTGCCAAATACTTTCTGTGTAGCTTCCTTTTAGTAATAGAGAAGAGTCCTCAAGGAAGTAACCCACGACGCAGACTTGACCAATATATATAGGCAGACATCAAGTCCAAGTTGGAGGCAGCAATCTGCAGCAAGGGCCTGCCTCCTGCTCCTCTTGGGCTCATAATCTCAGCTTCAAACCTGGCGTGCCTATCAATTCTCGCACCTGCTAAACTCTCTACGGCCCCACCCCTTGCCTTTCTGCAGGATAAGGGCTCAGCCCAAGCAGAAGAGGGGGGGAGAGGGGGAAGGGCAGTGTTTGCTGGTGGAATCTAGGTCCCCCCATTACAGACAGGGTGAGACTGGTATTTATATTTTTAATGATTTCTTTATACAAACACTGTGTGAGCTGGTATTTATTTTTTTAATGATTTATTTATACAAGCACTGAGGTACAGGCCAGAGGCGCCGGAGGGTGACAGATTCCACCAGAGACAGAGCGGGGAACAGAACAGGCAGAAGGACCGAAACACACTGCTGAGGGGAGCAGCGGGCGCAACAGGAGAGGTCAGCCCCGCCATGTGGGATCTCCCGGGCCGGGCGGGAATCGAACCGGCGCCACGGAAGCTGCGGACAGTTTCAACCCGCTGCGCCACCGGGGAGACCCGAAACTGGTGTTTAGAAGGGCGAACTATGTCCAGGGACAAGAACATGAGCCGGTCCCAGTTCAGTCAATAGGTTCAGCTCACTAACAATAGTAAACTGCTTCATCCCCAAAGCGAAGAACCCCCAAATCAGCCCCTTAAAGGAAACCCGGAACTTCAGGTCTCGGGCCCTCACAGAAGACCCGAGAGAGCCACAGAACGAAACAGCGGACGCGGGCGGGAGGCTTTCGGTCCTTCCGCGGGTCGATAGACGCGGCCACCGAGGTTCCAGGCCCCGCCTCTCAGACACCACAGCCAATCCGGGAGCCGCGCTCCGGCGGCTGGTGTCGCCCCGCCCCCCGGCCGGCCGCGCCCCGCCGGCAGTGACGTGCCCCGCCCCACAGCCGCGGGATTCAAATTCCCGGAAGCGGCGTCCCTGCCGGAGGTTGAGCCTCGGCCGTGGCGGTCGCCGCGCTTCGCCTCAGGTGCTGTCTGGTTGCGGAGAGGCGACGCCCGAGGGTGGCCGGACCTTGAGGGAGGCGCGGTCGGTGGGCAGATCGCGGCCACCGGGACACGATCTCCGCTCGCCGGGTTACATGCCCCCTTTTCCGGCGCCCTCTGCGTGCCTGGCACCGAGCCGGGCGCCTGGCGACGGCCGTCTCGACCCCTCCTTGCAGCTCTGCGGTGGGTATTATCTCGCCCTTCCTGTGATTTGGCCAAGGCCTTTCGTTCGTGCAGCTTTTTGCCGGTTCGTGTTTTCATGTTAATTCTACAAACGTCTTCGATTTTGAAAAACAAGTGCCTCATTTTTACCCATTTCCTTTGCCTGTCTGTCTGCCCTTGGAGCGGTTCTTTGGGGTCTTTGTAAGGTTCGCCTTCTCTGGAAGACGATGCGGCCTGTAAAAGGTACCTTGTGCAGTTTGCTGCAAGGAAATGTTTCTTTGGTCACCTCTTGTCCCGCATGTCTTTGATCACTTCTGCCAGTCAACAGATATTTTCTGAGCACCCGTTGTCTGGCTCTGTGGGTGGCAGAGTAATTCCAGATCAGCCCCTGGAACAATTGTTGAGCAAATGAACAAGGCTGGGAATCTCTCTGAGTACCAGATTGTGGCCTGTGGCCTGGTCACTTACTGGCATTTGCAGAGGGAAAGCTTCCTGGAAAAGATGCAACCGGGCAAGGCAGAGTTTGAGCAGTGGCTTGACTGGAATTGAATATACAGGGGGTGACAGTGGGTAGGACTAAATGGTGAGGGGCTGGGAGATCCTAGCTGGGTTCTAGGCCAGAAGTTAGAAACAAGAGAGTCTGTCATTGCAAAGGTTCTGTCCAAGGTCAGGAAGCAAATGTCCAGAGGGTCTTTCCATTTCTACTGATCTATAAGGTTCCACCATTCTGTACTTGAGTGACTTGCTTGAAAAGTAGTCAACATGGTATCAGCAGAAGCACACTGGGAAGAACTTCCTGTGGCAGCCGTTTCTTAAGACACTCCACCTTCACATTTACCTCAAATGATTTTCCGGTTATCTTACTGTTTCATCTCAGAGTGGGTGAAAACATCCGGGCTAATCTTTTGGTATCTGCTCTGTTTAGCTCAATCTACACAGTTCTGGTAATGTCAGGGTCTCTGATTTCATACTGGATGACACTAAAAGTCAATTCCACAGAGAGGCCTTCCTCCACTGCCTTTTCTAAGTAGGTTTCCCCTTTTTTTCACTGCTGTCATCTATCACTATATTCTTCATTTCCTGTATGCTATTTATTTTACAGTCTAAGAATCTGTTTCCTTGTTGTTTGTCTCCTTGACTGGATGAAAAGTTCCGCAATGTAAGACACTTTTCTATTGAAGTTGACATCTTTTTAAAGAGCAAGTGCTCTCCATGTATCTAACACCCAGATTTAAAAATATAAATTATTACCAGCAACCTCCACATACATACCCCACTGGTTTGGCTATAACATTTCTATTTGGAGAGGAAGTTTCTTCTATTTTGTAGATGGGTTATTAGACCTTTTTAAGCCTGAGATTTGATCTTTTAAATTCAGGTTTATAAAATATAATTATGTTTTTATTCTATAGATAATTTCAGAGATGTCTTGCAGAAGTCCCAAAGAGTTAATCAAAGCCAAATGGGGATCAAAGCCCAGTAACTCCAAATCAGAAACTGCATTAGAAAAATTTAGGGGAGAAATTGCAGCCTTAAAAACATCAGCGGATGAAATCACAATCGGAAAAGGAAAGCTGACTGATAAAGAAAGACACAGACTTTTGGAGGTAAATGGGCATTATAAATCCTTTAAATTGTAGTAAGCTTTGTTGTCAGAGATGAGAAAATAGTTTCCTAGTAATTATCTAGTTTTTCTGTTAGTTCACTAAATGTAAAAAAAAAAAAATCAAACCTAAATATTTCAAAGTATTTATGGACTTGAGACTTTAATGTGAATATTTTTATAACCCACATTCTATATTTTGCCAGCTTTCCAAGTAATCTTTGTTTTCAGGTGTTTTTGTTGTTGTTGTTGTTTTTAGGTAAAATCATTGCCATATATTGGCATTTCATTTTCTGTTAAACTATATTTCAGATTGCCTAATTTATAGTCTGTTATGGCATGATCATTAAAGCAGTTATGGATTTATTAGAACTGGAAGGATTTAAAATTTTAATCATTAACTTTTAATTTCTTTTTGCAAAGTATCTATTTTGCTTGTATTTAGAAAATAAATGGCCTGTATTAAATAGAATCATTGGATTGCTTTACATTTTATTTTATAGGGACATCATAAAACTAAATTATTTTTTAACAATATAAATTGAGGTAATTCTTATTAAGCATTGAGAAATGATCCATCACTAATTCTTAGACATCAATATTATTTTGCAATCTGGTGAAGGAATCAAATAATTTCCCTGGGAGATCTCTTCCCAGTTTATTCTACTTTAGACAAACATTGTTCAGCTGAATCAGTTCAATCTGTTGAAATTAAACTTCCTGTGACTTCTGCTTATTTGTTCAAATTGTGTCCATTAAAAGTTAGCTAAAATCCTCTTATTTTCACACAATTCTTCAACTCAATTATCTCCATTGTATATTTGAATGTTTTTTGCACCCCCCCCATGCAAGTTTTTCATTTTATATCAGAATGCAAAAAGTAATTCTGTAAACTTTTTCTGTCAGCTCTCTCCTGATGCTTTCTTATGCCAGCAGCAGTTCCACAAGCATGCCTTCTTTCTCTTTCCAGTCCTTCAAAAGGATAAATACATTGAAGGTATTTACCTTCTAGGTTTGATACCAAATCATTTTTAATAGGAAACAAGTAAATGAATACACCTTTATCCAGCTATAAACTTCTGTAATTTTTAAGTTCTGTGCTTCAAGTTCTTCAGTGAACATATATCTCTTGTGTGACTCACCTTAGCCTTTAAGATTATTAGAGATGGAGTGATGGAGAGATGATTACTCAAGTGAGATTACTCACAGATACTCAAGTGAGAACCAACTTTTCTTTAGTTTTCTCTCACTATTCTTTTTTTTTTAAGATTTATTTATTTATGCATACAAGAACTGGGGTACAGGCCAGAGGTGCGGAGGGTGAGAGGATTCACCAGAGACAGAGTGGGGAGCAGAACAGGCAGATCTACTGAAATATATTGCTGAGGGGAGCAGCAAGAGAGACAGGAGAGGTCTGCTTTGTCATGTGGGTATCTCCCTGGCCGGGGATCGAACTCGTGCTGCAGTGGCTGCAGATAGCCTCATAGGTTGCATCTTAAACCCTTGCGCCACCAGGGAGGCCCTCTCTCACTATTCTTGACAGAAGTGGTTTCTCTTTTGTATGTTTGTGTCCCATTTATTTATTTATTTATTTATTTATTTATTTATTTATTTATTTAAATAATAAATTTTATTTTTATATTCCCCCATACAATTGCAAACGCCCCATTCTGACCCCAATCCTTCCCCTCCCGCCCCCCACCCCCCAAACCCATTTATTTATTTATATCTTAACTAGAGTACTTAGTATCTGGCATTTATATACAGGTTTACCTCTCTATGAGCTCTCAGAGTATAAGACGTTGGCTTGATGTTCTTTTTAACTGTGGTATTTAGTCAAATGCTGACTCAATATATAACAAACACTTCACAAATGCTTATTGTAGCATATTGTTTACTTTCGTATTTGCCCTGGCTTTGTTCTAAGATTCTTCTTAGTTTATATCTAGAAAATTCGAGTCCTCGAAGCTGAGAGGGAAAAGAAAGATCATCACCTCACAGAGAAGGATAAAGAAATACAGCGACTTAGAGACCAGATGAAGGTCAAATGTAGTACAACTGCATTGCTTGAACAGCTGGAAGAGAAAACAAAGGAAGGTGAAAGAAGGGAACAATTGTTGAAATCCTTGTCTGAAGAGTCAGATGTATTGAAAAATCAGTTGTTTGCCTCAACTACAAGAATTGCTGAACTTGAAAACAATGCTAGTACACTTCTTGTAAAACAGGTACTAATAATTTCTTTAAATCCAGATTTTTTTCCTTTCTTATGATTCATAATTCTTACGAAGAATGAGTTTTTAAAGCATTCTTGTCAAATGATGAAATGGTATAGTTTACCAACAAGTCGCTTTTTTTTTTTTTTTAAATAATCCAATACCCTTTCCATAAACAAAAATAGTTAATAGGACTTCCTCACTTCCCACACTGTTGTTTTGCCTAGGGAATATTCAGAATACAGAGTCCACTGTATGTCTACAATAGCCAAGAAGATTTTATTTAGTTCTTACTTCAATAGTTTGTATCATGAAACACAATAAGCTTCATTTTGAGGTTATTTTTCACTTCAGACGTATAATATCAAATTAATATCCAGTATGCTTTTTCTAATGACATGTGCTTCCCTCTCCCTTTGTTTTAGAGTCTATTGTAGCAGAAAGCAAGGATTTGTGGGAGGCAGTTCTGCCACTTACCACTTGTGCGTGACTCTCAGCAAATTCCCTAACCTTTCTAACCTTATTAGAATTCACCAGAGCCGTCTCTTAAACCTCAGTTTCCACATCAGTAAAATTAAAAATATATATAGGCAATTATTTATATGTATATGTATGTGTGTGTGCAATTATTTATATGTGTATATATATATACACACACACACACATACACTAGGCTATATATTATATATAGTGCTTGGCATATAAAAATCCTCAATAAATAGTTTCTTATTGATTAGACCTTTAATTCTTTTGAAAATTTGGACATCTGAATTTAATCTAGTATAATTTAGAGTATTTTAACTATTAATACCACCTATAATAAAGAATCTATAGCTTTTAGATGTAATACCTCAGTGCTATTAAGGGTCTGTCTTAATCTCCCCTTTAGAGTAAACCGTGATCCGAGCTGTACATTTAAGTGTTCTGCCACATAAATGACAAAGATGTCTCTACAGACAAGTTCAAAGCAGTTAAGTTTTTCTAGAGGATTCCACAGAGAGAAGCTCATAAAACAGTACAGTCAGATCCAAAGAAGCTGACTAAAACTTTTCCTGAAAACACAAGAATCAATTAGTTTCCCTAGTTTTGAAAATAGAAAGGCAAATCTTGGTAGAAATCATTTTTAAGAATGTATTTTATACGAGTATTTCTTTTTCTCACGTCAGAGGTTGTGGTGAAGGAGGCCTTGTCCACAGTCAGTCAGATATCTAGGTCCCTTCTAGCTGCTCTCTGGAGTCCTCCACCAGATCCGTAAAGCTGGGAGCTAGAGAGAGCGTGTGGAGAACTGGGGGAGGTTTTATGGACCAGGCCTGGTATTAGCCCACATTCCATTAGACAGAATTTAATCATGACCCCACTAGCCACAGAGAAGGCTGGGAAATGTAGACATACAGTGTACCCAGAGAAACAAGGGAAGGGGTTTGGTGAACTAGTTCTGAAAACTTGCACCTAGAGGACTAAACTGTACCTATATCACCTTTGAAGAAAAATAGATTTTGAATTTCCTTGCCAGCATTCATACATCTCTTCCCTTACAACTGTTAAAAGACTAAAATACAGCTATTTATGAGATCTTTTGAATAGGCCAGGTTCTTTTTTTTGCCTTTTTTTTTTTTAAAAAAAGATTGATTGATTGATTGATTGATTGATTGATTTATTTATTTATTTATACACGCACTGGGTACAGTCAGAAGCGCGGGAGGGTAAGAGAATTCACCAGAGCCAGAGCGGGTAGCAGAGCAGGCAGAAGGACCGAAGTACACTGCTGAGGGGAGCAGCAGGCGGCAGGAGAGGTCTGCGCGCCATGTGGGACCCTCCTCCGGTGGCCGGGGAGCAGCCAGGGATCAAACCAGCGCTGCAGAGTCTGTGGGCAGCTTCGCAACCCAGCGTTCAACCACTGCGCCACTGGGGAGGCCCTGAATAGGGCAGATTCTTTAATCACTGACTTAACCCTCTTTTTTTTTCCCTCTCTGAAAAAATGAAGGGAAAAAAAAGAAATTATGTTTTGAGTTTCATATAATCTATATGAACTAATACTGATTAATACTGTTACAAATAGAATTGTAGAAAACAACTTTCACCTTTTGTTTTATGATTTAGTAGTTTTGTAGATTTCATTTAAATAGCCCAGTTATTTTGTGAAAACTTCTGGGCTGTTCACATGCACTGAGGGCTATTCTGGTGACACTGCCATCCAGAGGGCCTCAGAAGTCAAGGTAGATAATGAAATTTCAGGGTTTCCAAATCTGCTTAGGAAGCTTTCAAGAGATCTTAACTCTCTTCTGGTGCTTCTCTGCTACATGGAAGGACGGTTCTTTGGCATGTACTAAATCTGAATTTGGGGATCCCCCTGTAAGTGTATCCTGCTTATTATGGAACTAAATATAATGAGAAAACTTATATTGTTAAATTTGAGATGTTAACTAATATTGGTTTATTTATAGACTATGGCTACAAGCTGCTTCAACTCATCAATGAGTAATATTAATGAAATGGAACTGAAGCTGAAAGATGTAAGTTTATTTTCCCTTTATTGTTATAGCTAGAGAGAACTAATTCATTTATTCTTGAATTTCATGGACATTGACAGCATTGATGCTATGATTTGAAAAAATATGTTAAGAAGGAGAACTGAATGATTAGAGATCATCTTTCTAGGTTTCTGCCTTTTAAGTCACATTCCAGGCATTAAAAGGGCCAATTCTTTTAAATATGATCTCTGTAGGTTAGAGGGTTCTAGAAACTACTCATCACCACCAAATACTTCAACATCTTTTCTGCACCCAACCTAATTGTCCCAACTATTTTATTACTATAATGTAATTTATAGTTTCTTTTTTTTTTTTATGCAAGATGTACTCTTTAGCATGAAATTTTTCCTTTGGTACCCAAGATTTACTTTCATAGTTTAATAAGGAAATGTATTCTTTGTATAACATTCATTACTTCTTTGCTCTAGAATTTGATATGAGGTTATTTTAGAGATATGCAAAACTATATTGTTTCAAATTTATGTCCTAAGTGAACTAATGGGCTTCATTAGGAATTGAATAAATTGAGGGCATAGGATTATTATTTAGTTTATTTTTCTAAGTTTTGATATCAAATATATGAAGTATAAAATTCTTAATTTAATTATTAATCCATAGGCAGGTATTTTGATACCAGAAATATTACTGGCAGGTCTGTCTGGTCTAAGCATTCTTAAGATTCCTGTTTTATTTTATCTAGCAAGAGTACCCTGAGGACTATTTGATTTTCAAGAGAAGAATTTAAATCTGTTGAGTGTCTAAATATGGGGTGCTCCTGTTGAGTGTCTAAATAGGGGGTACTTTGATAAGGTGCTTACCCTTATCAAAATGATTTACCTAGAGGTAACTAAAATAAAGAAGATATCAAAATCAGTTCTGTGATAGACTGACCTCTTATCACTCTATTTATAGCAGTACTTCCCCATTACATGTGCATCTCTACAAATAATTTACCTTACACACCTGTTTCCCCTTTATTTATCATTCCAGCCATGTTGGAGTAACACAACACCTTTTCTCTTTCTGCTCCCTTTACCTGACACTGTTTCCCCAGGTGTTTACTGAATTGTCGCATTCTTGGGTTTGGGGGTATGGGGTTGGCATAGAACAGAGGACAGAGCTATAGGTTTTCCTAGCCACCTTGTATACAATTATAGCTCCCAAAATAATTCCTATTCCCTTTTCCTATATTTAAATTTCCATCTTGTCCCATATTACTGTAAAACTTAAAATCTACTTATCTTGTTTATTGTCTGGCTCTTCCATTGGAATATGTTTTATGAGTGAAGGATTTTTGCATATTTCATTCACTGCTAATTCCCAGTGTCTAGAATATTTGAAAGAATGAATGGAATCTTGTGAAATTTCTTAAATTTAAGTACTGTTTCTTCTAGTAAGGTGCCTGAAAATAAATATTGTTGCTTAAACGTTCATGTAATTTTTAGACTTCTTAGTGTTAACTGCCTCAAATATTAGCTAAAGTTTTTTTTTTAGGTAGTGACTTTTATAATATTAACATTGAAATGTTATGACTTTATGTCCAATCTTTTTGTTCTTTTTTATCTTCCCAATTTATTTAAGGATCACATTGTTCTTCTGTGTTCTGTTTATCTTGTAAGACTTTTAGACAAGTGGAGTAAAATTTAACCCAACTCACCTTCAAATGGTGGGCTAGGCTGAGCAAAGCCTCTCATACTCAAATGTACATACGAACCTAGGGGATCTTCATATGATGAAGATTCCTATACTGTTGATTTAGGGTAGGGCCTGAGATTCTGCATTCCCAACAAGCCCCTTCCATCTGCTGCTGCTGCTGCTATTGCTAGTGATCTATGGACTATCCTTTGACAACCACTGATGTTTGAGGAGTAAGAGGTCATTTAGCTCTGGTTGTCCCTTTGGAATCTCAACAGATCTTTTAGGCCAGGAGAATTGTCAGAGAACTTAGAAAACAGGGAAAGAAGCCTCTCACTCCTCTTAATCCCTATGCTCACATTATTTGACTTTTGAAAAATCAGCATTTCTAGTCCCACATCCTTCCTTCAAGCTCCTACAAAATCCCCTGTATACATTTGCCTACCTATTTTAAGAAGTGGTATTTGTTATGCTAAAATAAGCCCTAAAAACCTTTGTTTATCTTCCTTGAGGCCTAGCTCTATCATTCCTTAGCTACCATTTAGGTTCACCTCACATTTTGAAATAATTACATGTAGTTAATACTATAAACAATGTCCAGTGTCAGTGTCTTTCAAACTAGATAGCTAAAAGGCAGTTTTAATAAGTATTTCATAATTTAAAAAATCTGTTTTTTAAACATGAGATTTAGGGAAGATTATAATAATAAACAATGATTTTAAAATTTTTATTTGAAAAAAATTTAAATTTAAGAAAATCTACAAAGATGAAAATACTATATAGACTACCCATATACCCATTACCAAAATTCAACCTTTGTTATTTTCTTTCTCTTTCTCTTTCAATTCCCAGTCCATACACATACAATATTTTTTTGGAACTATTTAGAATGAGTTACTTCCGTCCATAGCCTATATACTTTAAAGTGTATTCCTAAGAAGGAGGCTATCTCTTGCATGACTCCAGTGCAGCAATTTTAATAAATTCAATATGAACACTGTACTTCTATGTAATCTACCATTCATATTTCAGTTTTATCAATTGATTCTCTTGTTTTATTCCTCTAGTTTATGCTAACATTTTAATCCATGTTGAAAGTTTTGCCCAAGGAACATTTCATATATCCCCATCAAGCCAGGAAGAAGCATTGTAGCATCACTTTATAGGGCTCCACTTTTGCCCACTCTGGTCCTGTTTTTATTGATAACTTAGATAGAAATGTTCAGTGCTTGACTAAAAAATGTATAGATGACATAAAACTGAAAGAGATAACTGATGCCATGATGGATGCAAAAATAATATCAATATTCATTAATAGCAATCAAATAAAAGAGCAGGTGCACAGAATTCAGTGAGAAGAGAGAGGTAGGGAGTAGAAATGTTTACTATTTGACTGAAGTAACATTGCCATCACGTGGCGTTTTAGGGTATTGCACCTCAAACCTTAAACCAACAAGTACGTGTTTTCAGACTTAAGTGTACCGTAAGTAATTAGTAAATTAAATAATTTTTAGGCCTTTCTCCCTCTAGCACTAGCAAATGAATCATCTTTGCTACCTTTCAACTTGAATTTGCTCCCCGTTTTCGGTAACAGAACTGCCACCTTCCCTGGAAACACTGGGGGCAAGAGGTGAGGCAGAGGGGTGGTGTGTAGTTGCTGGGGATTCTGGGCTGTTTCCTTTGGCTTTGCTTTCAATAGAATTTCCAAGCATCAAGTGATTAAGAACAGTGAGTCACAGAGCTTGTGTCATAGATCTACACACTTTTGTCTATATATTGCACCTTGTTTTATCCACTAAAGTTAATGTAGCTTTTTATGTGCTGATGTCTTGCCACAAATCAGGTGGTAGGAGCCACAGAAAATGTAGGTGTAATTTTATAAGATTTTCAAACTTACGCTTTGTGGCCTAGTAGGGCTATCAGAACATACATAAGTTCCTGAGAGAAAGACAGAACAAAATGAAAAACTATTAGCAGTAACAGTAAAATGAATCATTTACCATGTCTAACTGATTATTTTAATGTTATCATCCAAAAAATTTCTTGCACATGTATTATAAGCAACAGCTGGAATCCTTCAAGGAACTTACTATCTGTTTGAGAGACACAGCAAACACATAAAGAGCTGAAGATGGTTGGTAAAATAATTTTTAATTATTAATAGTGTGTGTGTACCTCTACACAAACCAGGTGAGTGATCCTGGTTTGGGATTTTTAATTGAGTTCTAAAAGATGTAAAGGGTGAAAATTGAATAAGAGAAGGAGCAGCTACTTAAGTTTGATTTTCCAGGACATTGAGATAGGTTTAGGAGTGCAAATAATTTATGTGGGAGCAACATCTGTGAAAGGAAAAGGAAAGAAGCCAGATTGGTCAGGGGCACTGTCAGACAGGATACAAACCTGAGCAGAATCCTATGTTGGGCAGAAATAGCTCTTTCTTGAAGGGTATCTGAGCAGTGCTAGTCTCTACCTTGGCCAGTAAAGGCATCTAGAGGGTGACGTGGAAATATGTTGTGTATAGGAGACAGCAGTCAAATGAACTTAACCCCATGTAACCATATCTTTGCCATGTTGTTAGATATCCTGAAGGTATGTGACATTAGAATATCTTTCTGTGTCATAAACCATACACTAGTTGTCTAAAATTATTCTATAATTCATTTGTCCATTTTAAGATTTTGTTGGTGTTTTTTTCATATTTGTACAATAAAATTTGTATTATTATTATCATATTTTTGTATTTTATTTTGCTATTGATTTTTTTTTTTAAATTTTCATATTGAGGCTCTGGAGAAAAATCAGCAGTGGCTTGTGTATGATCAGCAGCGAGAGGTCTATGTAAAAGGACTTTTAGCAAGGATCTCTGAATTGGAACAGAAATCGGAAACAGTTGCTCATTCACTCCCACAGCAGACCAAAAAGACAGAATCAGAAGGTACTGGTATAAAAATGTTCCTTTGGGGTAGGCCTGCCTGACATTTCCAAAAGGAGAGATTCATCAAATTTAGATTTTTATAGATGTGTTAGAAAGTAAAATAAGCAAGTCTTTTAGCCCTTAAATAAGAAATACCATTTTAGGAAGTCTGTTTTATTTCCTCACTGATTTCTGATAAAAGAGGGCATGAGGCTCAGGATAGGGGGATCTTTGGTAGCTTTGAAGCTACCAAATTTACATTAAATTTTCTCCACTGTGCACCTCACCCCCTCCCATCTCCTTCAAAGTCCTTCGCCAACATTTCCCCCAGAGCTGGCCTTGTCACCTGTTACCTTTTTTACTCTTTGTCCCTTTAGAATTTATTTATATCCATCCCAGGAGGAAGAATACATTTTATAAAAGATGCTTCAGTCACTTAAATCTCAACGTAGAACTGCAATAGTTTTGAACAATACTGTCTTTTTGTCAAGTGCTTTGCAGTTTCTCTAACATTATTTCAGTTGAATTTCACGAGAACGCTGAGAGGCCGGTCAAGAAAGGTCATTTCCACTTTATGCAAGAGGAACTAGGTTCTTGTGTTGAGCTACAGGTGTGAGCTACAGGTTCTCGTGTTGAGTTACAGGTGTTGAGCTCGGGAAAGGAGAGAAACCCCCATGCAAAGTGGTTCCTAAAAGACTGGCAGCCTCAACAGGACTAAAGCCTTGAGTTCTACAGGAGTGAGTCAGGCTCATGAACTTGGAGTTCACTTTGAAATATTTACAACAAAGCTGATGCTAAAAAGAAAATACAGAAGGGAATGTCTCTAGAGATAATCAAAGCTGACAAAATTGTTAACTGTATTGTCTTTATAAGTTTGCTACACTGAAAGTAAGATTTTAGTTCATGTTGAATCTAATTTTTTGTCTATATTAGTTGAGAGGGGCCCTGTTCCACCTTTCCCTTCCTATCCTGATCTCAATTTCCTCCTCCTGTCGGGGTAGCTGCTTTTAACATTTCTAATCTTTCTTTTTTTTTTAGATTTATTTATTTATGCATATAAGAGCTGGGGCATAGGCTGAGATGCGGGGGGTGAGAGGATTCAGCAGAGTGAGAGTGGGGAGCAGAGCAGGCAGATTGACTGAAGTACACTGCTGAAGGGAGCAGTGGGCGAGACAGGAGAGGTCTGCTGCGCCATGTGGGTAGCTCCCTGGCTGGCCAGGGATCGAACTCGTGCTGCAGAGGCTGTGGATTGCTTCATAGTGTGGTGCTTAACCCCTTGAGCCACAAGGGAGGCCCTAACATTTCTATTCTTGATTCTGGTAATTAACTCCATCTCTATAAATAGTGAGCTTACATCCTTACTTGTCGATTTGTCTTTTTTAAACAGTAGTGAGTTTCCTTCCCCACAGAATAGTTATAGTTCTATTTTTAGTCCTCCATGTATTAGTTTTGTAACTTCAAATAATGAAGTATGAAACCATACTTCTGTTTCTTGTTCTGCAAATATCAGCCCTAGCTCTTGACTCTTCATTTTGAAAGGTGAGAAAATAAGGTCATCTCATTTATAGAAACGTGTTCATGTTTTTCTTTTCAGGAATATTGCCTATTTTATAAAGTGAGTTGTGCCCTGATGTGTTTGTCACAGGTTTTCTTCAAGAGGAAAAGCAAAAATATTACAGCCATGTTTTGGCAAAGACAAAGAAAGATCTTGAGGTTGAAAGACAAACCAACACTCAGTTGAATTCTGAACTTAGTGAGTTTCGAAGAAAATATGAAGAAAGCCAAAAAGAAGTTCAGGATTTAAATCAGCTATTATGTTTACAAAGAAAGGCACATGTCCAACACCTGGAAGATGATAGGCATAAAACAGAAAAAATACAAAGGCTCAAAGAAGAGAATGATATTGCTAGGGAAAAACTTGAAGAAGAGAAGAAGCGATCTGAAGAGCTGTTATCTCAGGTAAGCCTAACCGGGAAGGCTTTCCATGACTTATAGTTCAACTTTTTCTGTACTTACTAAGTGTCAGGGACTGCTTTACCAGATAGTGAACCAGCAAGGAACAAAAAAAGTTTTTGCACCGCTCATGGGTGTTCATATTTAGAAATGGAAAGAGACCATAAGCAAGTACCTAAATATAGAAGATAAAGCAGGGTTATATGACAAAGGGATATTGGGGGTCTTCCTGAGAAGATGGTGTTTGTACAAGGGCATGATGACAAGAAGAAAACCAGCAAGATAAATGACTGGGAAATCCCGCCAGGCAGAGGGAATGGCGTATCAAAGGTTCTGAGCAAGAAAGGAAGTGGGTACATGTGAGAAGCTAAAGGCAGGTATGGAATAACAGGGTGTCTAAGCTCATTCCTAGGCTGGCACCTTGATGTGAAGATACTACACTTAGGTTCACGTGGCACCTTCTATATTCTCATTATACTCACAGCTTTCTTTATGCCAGGCAACCTCAGTAATGCTGAAGTTACAGAGTTAGGATTATAGATTTGGAATACTACTTGCACAGAAACTCATTCATTTAAATTTTGCTTGGCAGCATGGAAGTATGAAAAACCATTTGGAGTCCACACTTGGTCCCCAGTCCTGGAGTGACTCACCTAAGGTTATTCATGTGTCAAACTGATAATAATAACCTCTTCTTTTATAAATCTCTGGTGATGATTCACTGAGATACTATAAAAGTGCTTTGAAAACTAAACGGCTAAGAAAATGTTATTACTGCTATTAGAATAGTAATTTAAAAATCCTCCAGAAGTTAAAATGGGAAAAAGTAGTCTATAACATTTACCTTCTTTGTCTTTACACCCTCATTTCTGCCTCTAGGTGTGAGTGGTGGTATTTACTAGAATTAAGCAGAAATGATTGAGAATTTTGCTTCAACTCTGACATCAAGGAGACAAGGCAGTGCTGGCTTTGTTATCCTACTGGGCAGTATTAGTAGGTGTTAGCATCTCCGGGAAGTAGCTGTGCCCACTGCAGAGCTCAGTGCTGTTTATCAACCTCAGTCTGTGCCTCAGTGAATCCTCAGCCTCAGTGGTGCTATCAGCGCTTGCATCGGTAGCCATCACACAGCCAACCAGCTGGGAGACTGTCCCCCCAGCAGGGGCTACTAGCAGGTTTTGTCCCAATTAGAGATGTGAGACTTGTGAAGTGAACTGTTATGCATCCCAGGCAAATGATAAAAGGCCTGATGTTGCTAAAAGGTTCCATGTGACAACAGTGGCTCTGTTTACACCCACAGGTGCAGTCTCTTTACACTGCTCTGTTAAAGCAGCAAGAGGAACAAACAAGGGTAGCTCTGTTGGAACAGCAGGTACTCATTGGGGTTACTTACTTCTAAATTTACTTCAACTTGTTAGAAAATAGTATTTTTCCTCAAGTGTACACTATGCTATGAAGAACCATTTGAAAATTGTAGAAAATATGTTTTTTAAACTCTAACAGAAAATGCTTAAAGAGATCGTGCTAGCCATATATCCCTGTGATTGTTTTTATGCCAAACCAGATTCTCTGGGGTAAGATAGCAGTTTTCTTGACAGGTAGATATTCATCTTGTCAGATTTTGTTCTTCCTCAAAGACTCTTATAGTTCATATTCTGGCCTAACAGGATTTCTCTAATCACTTCAAGCAGAACTCAAAGAGACCATTTAATCTCAAAATCATAGTTTAGAGGTTTTTAAAACATTCCAAACTAGGGAACAACCACCTCTTTCCCTTCTCCCACTTCACCATAAGAGGAGGATGGGGAGAAAAGTCCTAACTTGTTAAATTATTTCCACTCAGTTATACGTTCAGGCATTGACTTTGCTCCTTGGAACCAAATCTTCAGCCATAATCATCTCCATTTCTCAACATTTTTCTGTGCTCAGATGAATTCTTGCTACAATGGTACAACAGTGTTTCTTATGCTAATAAAAAAACTCAGGCATCCAGTCAAGAGACTTAGGCTGTATATACTAGCTGTAATTGTCTTGTCCTGGGCATTTTTTTCCAGATGCAAGCATGTGCTTTAGACTTTGAAAATGAAAAACTTGACCGTCAAAATATGCAGCATCAATTGCATGTAATTATTAAGGAGCTCCGAAAAACAAGGAATCAAATAACACAGTTGGAACCATCGGTGAGTCTGGAATGAATAAATTAAAACTTATTTTCTTCTTTCTCTTTCTGCCACCTTTCCATTTACATATCAAACCAGTTCCCAAACTAAGAGGATACAGCTTAAAGAACATCTATTTCTGTACTTTTCTTTGTGTTCCTACTGTCCATCATTTTCATAGTGTGCTGTAAAATACTTGCTTTTAAGCCTTACTGACTATTCTAAGTTCCTCAGGAAAAAAATCATGAAAAAGGAAAGTCTCAAAGGTATTATACAATATCTTAGTCATTTCTGTGTATAATCTGTTTACTCTGCTAAAATTCTTTTCTATTATTAATTCCATGCAATTCAGCTTGCTGAAGTTGGCTGTCTTTTTACCAAACTAGCAAATTTAGTAAGCCTTGCACACAGGCCTGCTTTACATTTGATTCTAGGCATTTTAATAAAACCTGTTCATATATACACCCAACCCTAGTAATTCGTGGGCAACTTGGTTAATTTATAACCAACTCCGATGTTACCACTCTAACATGATGACCAGAGGTTCAAAAGAAAGCCTGTCTGCAGAACTGAGCAGGGACCACATTATCCAGTAGGCCTGATCAGCAAACTGTGTTTGACATTTATTTTTCAGAAGCAACTTCGAGAGTTTGCTTTCACAGAACCATTAGTCACTTTCCAGAGAGAGAATGAGAACAGAGTGAAAATCGCCTCACCAAAAAGTCCTGCTGCTGCACTGAACGAAAGTCTGGTGGAGTGTCCCAAGTGCAATATCCAGTATCCAGCCACCGAACATCGAGACTTACTTGTCCACGTTGAATACTGTTCAAAGTAGTTTTTTGTCAAAAGAGTCAATACTGTATCTTATTTTAGCTTTACGGTCATTTTGAATTACTTATTTCATCTTTTTCATAAGAAACTGCCTGTCAACCTTGACTGGCATAGGAGTGATCATTGTATTTTTTTTGAATGCTTAGATGACTAACATTTTGCACTGTTAAAAGTACTTGATGGAAAAAAGATAGTTCAGGTTATTGCTTATAGGTTAAATCTATTGACAGGCAAACAAATGCCTTATGTTTTTTTGTTTTAAAAGCTCAAAGATAGTTAAGCAAAGATCTTTATTGTATTTTAATTTTTCATTCAAGCTGTCTACAATTCCAATTTAGATGTCCATTGTTAGGTGGTGATACTGACTTCATTTTTTTGCTCATTGTTATAGAAAAGTTAGGAATTTTCTTGGTCTTTATGCTGCTTATTGTTGAAACTGTAAGCCTAGCTATGTTCTAAGCGCAAAGCAGATTCTGCTTTAAGGAATATTCCTTAAGTGGCAACATACGACATTTTATGTCATATTAACTGACTATAACTTTAACTTGAATTTCACTAGCACATGTTGGTCAGCTAAAATTGTTAGAGTTTTAAAAAAAAATCTAATGTAGCCCTCTTGTTTGATTTTCAAATATTTATTTATTTTTGTAACCCATAAAAACTGGGCAATGTAATAAGCAGATTATCTCAATATATATTTTTATACGTGCTTCTGTAAACCAAAACATTTTTTTATTTCTTCAGGTTTTCTAAAACGTTTAACACTGGGCCACTCTTTGCAATATAAAAGAGAAAATAAAGTTATTTAATGTCTTACTATGTCAAGCGTATAGATATATAGATAGGTATTGTAAGAGTTCTTCCTTGAGAGCAAAGCCAGAGGGTTACAGATAACAGTGTCAGATGATAAGGTAGTTAAGGATACATTGGAACTAAAATCTACACAAAGAAGGCAGATTTAGATGCTTTCAGACATCTTTCTTGAATAGATAACAATTCTTGATCAATAAATATTATTCTGAGTTATTGTTACAGAAGCAAAAAAAAAAAATAAACATGTCAAATTATATAGTTTGTTTTTGTCCATAGAAAGTGTACAGATCTGTTTAGGAAAATAAAATTTTACCCTTACTGTTAATCCAGGTATTCAGTGTCTTCAGCCACAGTTGGCAAAAGATAAAGAAATGCTATTCACCAGATGGTTTTTGTTCTATTCCACAATATTATGATAAAGACCATAGTATTAAATCAGAAATATATGCAATAAAGAAGTTGTTTTCCTTATAACTTTTAAGCAAACCATGCATTATTGTAGATATGGAAATGTAGATATGGTCATTCAGTGAGTAATAATTAGGACCCAAATCCAGACTATTGGTCCCTGACTGTATGAACCAAGGGATATGGCCTCAAGAGAGCCTTGACTTACTGATGAAACAGAGGCCCAGATAGGGGAGTGGCTTATCCAGAATTACTAAGCAGGTTTGCAGGAAAGTGAGGCAGTTCCAAGCCCCAAAGGCAGTGGTTTTTAGAGTCCCTGCCGCTTAGCTTATATGCTATGATTCCAGCAAAATTACTTTTCCAGCCCCAGTGGTGTGTTGGTGTGTTCTCTATTTTTACTTATCCTCTGTTCTTTGCTGCTTTTGAGTCTAATATTTTCACTTTAGGGAGTTGAGGGGGAAATACTAGCAAACATCCAAAGATCAGTCAGGTGGTGGCACCCAAAAAGGGTGGAAAGGTCGAAACCAAGAAAGGGGTTTGCCTAGAATCTAGAGAGACTGAGCCCTGGGACGCATCCTATGGTCCAGAAGTAGGGAGTTTTCAGAGAGAATCAAATTAATGTATCTCTTAACCCAACCAGAGAAAGAAGGAATGGTGTGCACTTAGGAGAATAATTTAGCATCAGGTAATAACCTTCACCTTCTTGCCTGCGAGACTCACTATATTGATTCAACTCTGGGAACAGTTCATCTTCCACTAAAATGTTTTAACTGGTGTTACAGGTGAGTAAGCACTGACTTCAGTTAATTCAGCCTCTGGATCTGTAGTAGGCGAGGTGCTGTGCAAGGCATTAGAGGTGTAGAGATGTGTACAGGTGGGTCCTTTAGCAGAGCCAAGGCACAGTGGACCTCAATGAGGAACAGTGATAGCACAGCGAAGTGCATCCCATTGGGGAACCAAGATGTCCCTACCATGGCCAAGGGAAGACAGGCTTTCTGAAAGACGTGGTGACTGAGTAGGTTTAAGAAAACAAATAATACTCAATTTTTAATAGCGTTTGTTCCTGAAACACTTACATTGAAAGTGAATCATTAAGCAGAGCCTAAAGAGAAACAGCCTGTATTCTATTGATCACTTTCTGATGACAGAATCGGTGTAGAGGAAGGGTAGTGTCATTGATTCAGATTCTGATACAGGGAATGGTGTTCCTTTATGTCCTGTTAATCTAATGATGCTGAGACACATAAATGCAAAGATACAGAAAGAAAACTGTTTTGAATGCTAATATATCAGTGGAGATAACAAAATCAAAGTTTTTAACAGAGAAGAAAAAGCCTTAGAGAAAAATTCAGCTTTGCTGCTTGATTCAGAGTTGCAGGCTGCACCTCTGCCAATCTTGTATAGCTTATGAAGGTGTGCAATTTTGCTTGATTTATTTTTACAAGGTAGAGAGTAAGTGAAAGGGAGGGGAACCTGATATTGAGGATTAAGAGAAAACTTCCAGAAAATATGATTTTCACTATAAATTTAATGGTCTCACATTTGCATATATGCTACAAACCCCTCCTCCTAAAGGAGTGAATTATGGGAAAGGGTTCTGTTTATTGGACACCAAAATGGAAGTATCTCAAAATTTAAACTTTATTTTGTTTTACCTTTGGAAATTTCCAGGAAGCATGTTACTGTGGAAGAAGCCCTGAAAGAGGAACCAGCAACCCTAGGGGTTACTGAATCTTTTTGATGCAGCAGGTCACTCTTCCAGCACCTCAGCTTTCTGGACTCTAATGCCTGCCTCTGCTGTCATCCTACAATGTCATGATAATCAACATTTATTTTAGGAGCTCCCCGGTAGTGTTTTTAGTATGCCAAGTGATATGCTAAAATACTTCATATGTGTCTATCTTTACCTCACAGTATTGGTGTTCCTATCACTGTCCTGTTATTCAGATGAGGAAGTCACAGGTTAGAGAGCTTAAATTACTTGTCCAAGGTCACACAGCAAAGAGAATGGCAGAGCCAGTATTTGAACTGCTGTGTACTTGCCTCTAGAGACTGAGTTCCTACCTCCTCTTCTATCACTATAAAGTCAGAAAATGCACATGAAAGCACATTGCAGAAGGGCAAACGCTGTCCAGGATTATTTGTCTTTTTCAGCAATGATTATAGTGTGGATGGGAATGCAGAGATGAAAGTGACATTCCCCATCCCCAACTATCCCCATTTTATTCTTCCATCGTAACCACAATCTTCATCTCCACTTGCACCTACAGTAAGTCTTCATCTAACTGTTGGTAGTTTCTAGGAAACTCTTCAGACTTAAACTAAAAGCCTGTGTCACAAAAACAGATCCTCCAATAATGTCATTTTGTTTAGTGTTGGCCAGGATTGTTTTTTCCTTGTCAACAGTATAATGAAACAACACTGAAAGAATAATATCTTTAAAGGACCTGCTGTTGTATCAGCATAAAAGCATTCAGATGTAAATAACAGAACAGATTTGGTACCACTGGGGCATTTATTATTTGTCAAAAAAAAAAAAAAAAGGCTGGACTCAAATAATTCCAATGTAGATGTAGTAATCTCGCAAGTAAGGCTGTCATCTCTGTAATTATCTTGACCCCTGACTCATGCTCACGTAATGGCTGCTGCAATTCTGAATATCACAATCTAATGAGGTTTTTTCAAAACCGAAAGGCAGACAGCTAGTCAGGTCATAAATGAACACATTTTATATGCCTCTCTCATTTTATCTAATAAAAGGGAATTTATTGGAAATGGAAATATCCAGAAACTCTAAAGTATACTTTCCTTACATCTCTTGGACTAGAAATGAATTACATGGAATATTAGAATGGGTCAGTGTCTTAACACAAGATTTATTTCTAGTTCACCTCACAATTTTTGTGAGCTGGTGGCCTCCTTCACCTCTTAGCTACCCCACCTAGAACATGATGCCTCCAAGGCATTACAGCAGAGAGAGATGACGTGGGCAGCACCAGCCTAATTGTGCTGCATGGACAATAATGTACTCTGCTTGCATTCCTATTGTCAGAGCTTGTTCTGGCCCCACCTCCTACAAGTGCCTGAGGAAGGTAATAGGCCACCAAAGGAAACAGTTATGAGCTTCATATAGCTTTTTGTGCCTGCCATGGCCACCCCTAGACATTGGAGAAAAAGGGGCTTGGAACCAGCTGCTGGGTGGGAGACTGTCACTCCTCATATCTACCTCCGCATTCACCAGGCGAGGAATCCTGCTTGCAAAGATGTGGCAGGGGGCCTCCCTGATGGCACGAGGGGATAAGTCTCAGCACTATGAAGCTATCTGCAACCACTGCAGCACAAGTTCGATCCCTGGCCAGGATACTGACCCACATGGTGCAACAGACCTCTCCTGTCTCACCTGCTACTCCCCTCAGCAGTGTATTTCAATCAATCTGCCTGTTCTGCTCCCCACTCTGTCTCTGGTGAATCCTCTCACACCCACACCTCTGGCCTGTACCCCAGTTCTTGTATGCATAAATAAATAAATCTTAAAAAAAAAAAAGATGTAGCAGGAAAGGCCTTTCTCTGATCTTATTCTCATGCCTCCCTGTTCTAGAGTCCTTTTCATTGAGTATTATATAATATAGTGACCCTGTTGCTATGGGAGTGTCACAGAGTGTAATTACACAAACCTAGGTGGTATATCCTCCTCCACACCTGAGCTATATGGTATAGCCTGTTGGGACCAGGTCATAGGTTTAGTAGGTTGTTAAGCGAGATATGGCTGTAATCTTTCACTTGACTGTCATTGTCTTCCCCATCCCTCACCACCCCCCACCCCAGTGGACTGTAAGTTTCTTAAGATCCAGGTTGAATAGTTTAATAGGTATATTAGGTTTAACATTTAATATGCTTTTGGAGCAAGTGAATAGGGGTCTTTTAAAAACAATGATTTTAATTATTTGACTGTCTTTAAAAAACATCTCTTATCTTTAGAATTTCCAGTAAAATCATTGAGGGACATGAGGTATGATTCAACCTTTAAACAAACAAGGGTGCAAACGTGCATGTAGCAGACTTCAAGAATGTGGCCATAAATCAAGTCAATATTTGATTAATGACAACAACATATGTAAAACATTCCTTAAGGAAACTGACATCTGAAAATTCACTTAGACCACCCTAAGCTCACTTTGCACTTTAACCACAACTACATCTCCAAGACCGAAAATGTTGAGAGTCCCTGGAATACCTAAAGAAGGCATCACGGTGATGGTGGCTGAGGCAGAGACTAAAAATAATAGGGTAGTTTGATTAATTTTCTTTAACAAATTTAAGGAAGTCATATGAAGGAGGTACATTAGCAGCAGAGATTACCATCATGAAATGTTTTAAGAAATAGCTGTGCCAGATATCGTGCTAAGGACTTTAATTGCATTATCTAGGTTAATCTCAATGGTGCCATAAAGCAGTTGCTTTTATCATGCCCATGTTAGTGATTGGTACAGCAAGTTTCAGAGAGTTTAATAACTTCCCACACATAACTGCTAAGAAGGTGGTAGCAAAAATTGAGAACCAGGTTGTTTCATTCTAAAGATGACAACTTTTAACCATTAAATGTTAGACTTGCTCCTAGATTCAAACTACTGAAAGAAAATTTCATAGAAGTTTTGCTCTTGCATTACTGTGTAATGGCACACCCCCAAATCTAGTAGCTTACAGCAAAAATTTAGTATTCCTTATTATGGTTTTTCAATTGGTGGGACCAGTTGGGTAGTTCTGTCTGAAGTCTCTCCTGGAGTTTCAGTTAGATAGTATAGGGTAAGGAAAAATGTCAGGGTTTTCTGCCCTCCCGCCCTCAGGATAGATGATGGATCCTTGCGGTCCTGAATGCATGCCTGATGGCGGGCACCTGGAGTAGGGTGTGGGCATAGGTAGATGGGTTTCACCTGGGCTGAGACTAGGCTTTTAAGGGCGGCGTCACGGGGACGCCAGCAGAAGCCGAGAAAGAAGCCAAAAGCAGAAGCTGAGAGAAGGCCAGAGAGCCCAGAGTGAAGACCTGCTGGGGGCTGGGAGGCTGGCAGCCCTCAGCCCCCCAGCGCCCCTGCCTGCCTTGTACCTGGTAATCTAAATAAAAAGACCTGCAAAAGGCCACTAAGGACTCTGACTCCTCCTTTACCTGGTCTGCTGGATATTAGAAAACCTGGTCTGTGTCCAGTCCTGCCTTTACAGATAGCCTGTGGCCAAGGTTTAGAAGTCACACCACACCACCACACCATTTCACTGCAATTGACTACTTACAAATGGGACACAAGACCAGCCTGGATTCAAAGGGAGAGGATTACAGAAAAGGGAATGGATACCAGGAATTATCCTTCTCTGGGGCCCTCTGGGAGACAGGCCAAAGCTAAATGAACAAATGAGAAGCACCCCCAGCTGTGTGTTGCACTTACCTCTCACACTTTCACATCTGCACCTGAAAACCCTTGGGCACTTGGAAGGAGGAAAGGGGAGACAGCGGTCCCACCAGCAAAATGAAATGTAGGGGAAGCAATCATGGATCCATGGATCTAAAGTTAAAAAAAGTAGAGGATACCAGGCTTAGAAGAGTTTAAAAACATGATAAAATCTACTATGAAATCTAATGCTAGAATTAATAGCTCACGGGACTATAATTTGGTGCAAACTTTCTAGACATGCAATAGATACCCTGATTCTTTGGTGCAGAAATTGCACATCTAGAAGGTTTTCTAAGTAAATAGTCATGAAGGTGAACAAATATTTAATTATTAAGTTGTATCTTGTAGTATTTTCGCCAATAGGGAAAAATTTGAACCAATCCATTAATGTGAGAAGTTTTGTTAACAATGGAAGATCATTCTTCCCACAAATTGATGTAGAAAAATATTTAATACCATGTAAAATGTTTGCAACATTATTCATGGGAAAAGTCATTTTCAAAAGAGTGTTAAAATATCTGTAAAGGCCGGACTGGCCACAGTGCAGGTTCTCTGATCCCATGCAGACCAGGTAAAGGAGGAGTCAGAGTCCTCAGTGGCTTTTTGCAGGTCTTTTATTGGGGTTCACCAGGCATATGGCAGGCAGGGGTGCTGGCTGGGGGGCCGGGAGGCTGGCAGGCCTCCCAGCCCCCAGCAAGTCTTTACTCTATCTGGGCTCTCTGGCGTTCGTTCTGCTGCTTTTCGGCTTCGGCTTCAGCTTCTGCTGCTGCTTTCTCTGCTTCGGCTTCTACTGCTGCTGCTGCTGGCGTCCCCGTGATGCCGCCCTTAAAAGCCCAGTCTTAACTCAGCTGAATCCCATCTACCTATGCCCACACCCTATTCCAGGTGCCCGCCATCAGGCATGCATTCAGGACAAGGATCCATCATCTATCCTGATGGCGGAAGGGCAGAAAAGCCTGACATTTTCTTTACCCTACAATATCCTTTTTTTATTTTCAGAAAACCTTACATGTGTTCTCACATACAGAAAGAGACAAGATACACTACCAAAATGTTAACGGTAGTTATTCAAAGATAATGGATTATAGGTGTTTTATGTTTTCCCCCCTCTATATTTGAAAATTGCTCATAGCATGTATTGCTTCTGTAATAGGTTTTTTTTTTTTTTTTGTAATAGTTTTTTAAAAAGAAAATAAGAGGGCCTCCCCAGTGGTGCAAAGGTTGAGCGCTGGGTTGCGAAGCTGCCTGCAGCCTCTGTTTCTGCAGTGCCGGTTCGATCTCCGGCTGCTCCCCGGCCACCAGAGGAGGATCCCGCATGGCGCGCAGACCTCTCCTGCCGCCCGCTGCTCCCCTCAGCAGTGTACTTCGGTCCTTCTGCCTGCTCTGCTCCCCGCTCTGGCTCTGGTGAATTCTCTCGCCCTCCCGCGCTTCTGACTGTACCCAGTGCTTGTATAAATAAATAAATAAATAAATAAATAAATCTTTAGAAAAGAAAGAAAAAGAAAGAAAAATAAGAAAGGGAATTAGGAAAAGATAGGATTTTAAACTAATTTCAATAAACCAGATGGAATATATACATAGTTATACTACAATATAGTTGATTCTTCAAAGTACTTTTAATTTTAAGTCTACTATGTCAAAAACAAATCAATGAGGGAGATTAGACAGATATTTTTTTTTTTTTTTTGCAAGTGGCAAAGGTGAGACTTATGTGGTTACAATGACAAGGTCAACCCAGCCAGTTAGTGACAAAACCAGAACTAGAGCTCACACCTCCCAGTCATTTGTGGACCTCAGGGGAAGTGACGGCTGTTGTTGAAGTCACAACTGGCTTTGAATTGGGGCATCCATCTTTTGTTACTTAATCTGCTGTGCACCCCTCTCCACACCCCGCTTTTTAAGCCTACCAGGAATCCCTGCCCTTCTTTGATCTCAGTTCTCTGACTGTGGAAACTGCCCTCAGACTCATTTCAGATTCCAGGGCCCCTGACCCTAAGCCTGCTGTCGAGAGTCACCCTTGGGAATTCTGAGAAATGTGTTAGGGAAGGGTCTGCGGAGTTGGGTGGGAGTAGAGCCATGCCGTCGCCCCTGTGCTCCCACCGGGGACGAGCTGCCGAGCTGCCTGCAACAAAGGCATTTCAGAGAAGACGGTCAGGAGGCCAGATGGCTGCCAGGTTTTCTGGGCACCTGGAGCCTGGTGCTCCTCAAGGGACACCCACCGGACACTTGCTTACCTGAGCCGATCCGTTTCTTTTTTTCCTTTCTTATCCTGCTCCTTGTCCTTGTTTGTTTTGTTTTTTAAGCTTGCATTGACTTCCTGGGGTTGCAAACCAGAGTCCTAACAATATCCTCCTGAGCTCAGCTTTCTCACCTGTGAGGAGGAGCCGCCACAGTGATGCTCACCTGCTAGCAGGGAGGTGGGGAGGTTCACAGGCCCAGCCCACAAAGCGCTCGCCACAGCATTGGGGTCACAGTCAGGAAACGCTGCCTATTATTTGTAGAGTTAGGAGAAATCAAGTTTAGAAAATACCTAAAGAAAAAGACAACCACTTCATGCATAAAAATACAGGGAATCAATTCCTAAAAGGCAAGTTGTGAGGAGAGAGGAAGCGCCACGTCAGCAGCGTGAGCCCCACATTGTGATTTCAGAACGTGTGGTCAGGCTAGGCCTCCCAGCGCCAGCCCTGGCGTCTCCTGGGTGAGGGAGTCACCGGCCCCTCCCTTCTCCGTCTTACACACTTGTTCATACCCCTCCCTCCCTCTGGGACCCCCTCCAGTGCCAAGTGATGCCGGACCCAGGGAAACAGAAAAACGTTGTGTTGGCAATTGTTAGAAATAGCAGGGATTGTGAGAAAGGAGAAAGGGAAGGTGACGTGCTTGGCAGGACAGAAATGGCTGGTTTTGCAATGCAGCTTGGAGAAGGGGAAAATAAAGTAGGAGAAAGTTAACCAGGCCTTACGACCTCGTTCCCGCCTTGGGTGCAGAAACAAAGGACATGGCACCTACACTCAGAAAGTGCTCAGTTAAGGCTGCTGGCTCTCTAGAGAGAAGGAACTCTGACGAAGCCAGGCGGGAGTGCGATGAGACTGAGCAAAGCTTTAGCACAGAAAAAGGAAAATTCACACATGGACCCATGCCGCAGGGTTAAACAGGAAAGGGCATTATGAAGCTTGTCGTGTCTCCGAGAGGAGGGACAGAGAATTGGTCTTGGAGGCGTTCCAGTCTGGATCAGTGTCCTCTCGCCCTTTGGCGGCTCCATTGTCACCACCCAGGACACAGACACAGTGTTTAGGTCTCTAGATGCCAGAAATGCAACCGTGACCTAAACCCTCACCCAAAAATGGATTCTATGTAGCCCCAGCTTCTTCACATTCTCTCCTGGAGGCCAAGTCTGTCACAGGTGTCTGGTTGGCTAAGTTTGGGATACGTGCCTCATGGCCAGGGGGCTGGAAGAGCCAGTGTCAGACTTTGACCTTGGGGAGACACGTTTCATAACGTGGGCAATTTCCAAGTCACAGGATGAATTCAAAAGCACAGCCATCAAGGACGCGTATATCCCCAAGGAGCATTTCTAGAGTTTTGTGGTAAGTGTGTATATGTGTGCACGTGCGCACACCCACTTTTGTATAAAATAGGCATATGCACCACATCTTAAAGACCCAAAGACCCATCCTTCACGTCTCCACCTGCAGCAGGCACTTGGGTGTCACTCAGCACCTCCAGGTTCAGATCACAGCTCTGAGTGGCATCTAGTCACCCCTCACCCTTATGATTCTGCTCATCATTATTGTCCCCAGATGTGAACCGAGATCTCTTTCTTCCCAGGTTCAGAAGTGAAGAGCTGACACATCTCTCAGAGAAGTACCAAAGCCACGGAAAAGAGCAGTGGGACCTGATTTGTCACATCCTCTTTTCTTAGGTCTTGACTCTAATTTTCCCTCTGCAAAAACAAAGGCCGATTTAAGTAGCCTCAAAGATTAAACCTAGGATACAGGGCAAAAGGAATATTTTAAAGCACTGGGTTGTGTCGTCCCCATAAAATCAGTTTTGGGGGAGAAACTGACCTAATGATTTTCTCCTTTAGAAAAGCCCAGAAAGCAGGTAAAGGAGAAAGGCCCCTGGGCAGTGTTCCGTGCTTCCAGGTGATCTTGCTTGTCAGGAGCCCCCATGAGCCTGGACATGCTAAGGGGAAATTATGGGTGAGGAAGAATTTGCTTCTTCCTCAACTTTCCCAGGTCTACCTCTCCCCCATGCTTGCCCTTGCTCGCACTCCCACCCCAACTCATTTCTGAATGTCACCCAACACCAGTTTGTCGACTAACCAACCAGCCAGCTCCTCTGCACATTTTGCTTGAACCCCCCGCCCCAGGAGAACCAGCTACTACCCCCACCTGTCTCCCATGACATTTCACTCAAGGTTCCTTTGGAATATTTACTTGGTGGTCCCATATTTATCTATTTTTGTGAGTTTCTCCTTAGAACAGAGACAACATATTATTTGCTATGGGGTCCTTAACAACTCCTAGAGTGCCTATCAGTGTTTTTGAATGGAAAGAAGGAAATATGGATGGATGAATGGGTGGGTGGGTTGATGCACCCCCCAACACCTGAGCTTTGAGAAACAATGCACTGTCGACAAACAAGTGCCACAAGGGGGCAGTGTGGAGCAGCACTGGAAACCAGCGGTCAAGCTCTTATTTTAGTGCAATATTTTTATTTGTGAAAGAAGGAGTTGGAAGCAGTTGATGCCCAAGAGAGCAATGATTGTGCCCAGGAACACACAGCTCCTGAGCTGAATTCTTGAGTCGGTCCAGCATTCTCCCCTTTATACTGTCCCCAGGAATCCAGCTCCCTGTGGTCTCATGGCCCTGACACCTGGAGCCCTTCCTGGAAGGCTTCCACTGGCCACTGGCTGGTGAACAGGTGCAGCACGGAGAAAGAGAACCATCAAGTGCACACTCAGGCCCTACTGAGTCTTTCCAGGCCCTCAGAAGAGTCCCAGCTTTGGACACTGGCCTGCATTCAACCCTGACATGTCTCTTTTCCTCCCTGGGCTCCAACAAAATTATCCTTTTCTCAAGATTTACTCGTCTTGTGTACCATTTCCTTTCAAATGTTCTGTTTCTGTGTGTGTGCGCACGGGGTGTGGGTGTGGGGAGAGGACTTGTGTGGTGATGGCTCCCTCCCTCCCTTCCTGAATATCTACACAACTTCCAGCAGGCTCCTGAGGAACATGTCTGAGATAGCAAAGGGTGTTCTCTAGAAGACACACAAAACCTCAGAATTCCTTTTTTTCTCATTTATTCATCACTTATTAACTATTAAAAATGTTTTTTAAGCATCTACTATATATCAGGTACTGAAAAAATAACTCAATTTTACATTTTTAAGCCCTTAGTATGTGCTAGGCACTGTGCTAAAGGCCTAATATTCATTATCTTTATAGTCTGAGGGGGTATAGTAACAAATGAGAAAAAGAGGTTGAGAAAAGTGATGTCAGTAATCCAAGGGAGTACAGCCAGTGAGCTGGAGAACTGGAGAACCAGGAATCAAACCTTGGAGACCGCCATCCAAATGATCAGACATTTCCTGGGGATGCTCACTACTCACCGCCAGCACCTCCACAGGCAGAGTGGCCAAGTACATAACCCAAGGCAGAGGGAAGAGCAGAGATGGCAGAGACCACTAGCCAGGGTTTCAGGTGGAGTGTGTATTGTGAACAACCAGAGCTGACCACTCTGATGATCGGAAGGGCATCCTCCCCGGAGGGCTAGTCACAAACATTAAGTCACAAACATTCAGTCAAACATTTAGTCACACACTAAGTAAGAGCCAGGCTCTCTCCCCTATTTGAGGCGCTTTTATTTCAAAGATGCTTATCGACTGGTCACTTGGAATTGACTTGTATTTTTCCTTTTTTCTTCTGTTGTCTCTCTTCCTGTGCTTTAAATTCCCACTTTTAGGATTTGAATTTGCCAATAAAGAGAAAGCCTGTTCCTCCATCCTCAGTCCCAATAAAAGTGGACTCCAGACCCCTGCATCTTTCTCTCTCTCCCCCCAACCTCACTGCTGTGACGCAGGTGTGCTGTGTAATTTACAGGTCTTAGAAGTAATAAAACTCTATTTTTTCAGTTTCCTCGTGGTTATCACTGAAGGACATCTTGCAAACATAAGAACCCTGAGGGACCATCCAGTCAATATTGGCTTAAAGGGGGAAATGCCATGGGAAATTTAGTGGCCTTTCTAGTCATTATATTCTCATCAGTAGGCCAGGCCAACAGAAAACAACTTTGCTGCTTCTGGAGTGGAGTTCTAGAATGTTCCATCCAATTTGATTCTGCTACAGCACATTTATACCCGGTGTGGCACCCCGCATCACCTAAATGTTGAAACTCACAGGTAACTCCCTCTAAGGTCACTGTGATGGGAGCCAGGAGCCTGCCTCTGCTCTGCTGAGGACTAACAAACCCTGTGACCAAACCCTCTCCCTTCTCCACATTGAGCCTCTTGGCTTCATCTGTAAGATGAATGCTTTGTGACTCTAATCTGCTTTTGTAATGTGACCCTTTCTTTCCTGCTGAGAGCAGCACCTGTCCTGAAGGTGGACCCCACTGGACCCCACTTCAGCGGGGGCAGGGAAGCAGCGGCCAGGACACGCTTCCCCACAGCTGCTTTCTTCTGGGCTAACCCTCACACAATGATGGCTTTTTTAAAAAAATTTATTTAGTTATTTATACAAGAACTGGGGTACAGGCCAGATGCACAGGAGGGTAAGAGAATTCACCAGAGACAGAGCGGGAACAGAACAGGCAGACTGACTGAAATACACTGCTGAGGGGCGCAGCAGGTGAGACAGGAAAGGTCTGCAGTGCCATGCGGACACTCGCTGGCGGGCCAGGATGGAACGGGAGGTGCAGAGGTTGGGAGCAGCTTCACAGTGAGGAGCTCAACCACCTGCGCCACCAGGGGAGGCCCAATGGTGGTTATTTTTAAGCTTCATACACTACTGCTCTGGAGAGTTGTCCTCTCAATGAGATAAAAACACAAATGTGAAAGGGTTTATCACCATGAGACAGATGGAGTGGCCGTCGGCACCCCACAGGTCAGAATAATTTTTCGTTATAAATCCCAACTAGTCACTTAGGATTGCCCACATTTTGCAGAGGGTTGTTTCTGTTTTAAAGTCACAAATACTTTGTCATAAAAGTACAACAAAAAATAAGCAGGATATAACCTTGCCATTAAAAGTAGATGTGCTTAGCCTTGTGAAAAACTATATTTTTATCACTTTATGCCATTGGCAAATGAAGCAAGGACGTCTGTGGTGTTACTAGGTGTGTTCTTCTACCTTGCAGCCGAGTCCTGGGCAATAAGAGATGCAGTAACTACACATGCAGTCATGGGCACCAAGGGAACTGACAGAATAGAAAAATAATATTCCAGGCATATTACAAAATAGTGTGTGCACCTTGACCTCCACTTCAGAAAATACCCATGTGCCTATGGACAACCTCAGATTCAGAGAAAAGTCACAGGGAAGCTATACAGCAAGATCCCACAGGATAATCTCTGCGTGGAAGAATGACAATTACATTTCTTTAAGTTATTTCTTGTGTTTTCCATCTTTCTCTTTTGCAATCAGAAACATAAAATAAAAAAGCCAAACCGAGAAAAAAATTGATGCAAGAGGAGTAATGCAACACTTAAAACCTCGGCCAATGGTCTCCTTGGGACATGCGGAGTTTCAGTTAGGCCACATCTTGGACTGCAGAATGCTCCTCTGGGCTGGTGCTTGCGTCACTCGCCTCCTGTCTGCGTGTGTCTAGGCCCGAGCCTGGTGCCTGGCGTGCGGTACGTGCTCTTAGATATGTGCGGATGGTCTCCTTACCTACCATGCTGACCAATATGGCTCCTGGCCCACAGGGAGCCACAGAGAAAAGCTTCCACTTAAATAGAAATGCAAAATGCCTTGTCCCTTGACTGCAGTCTTTTCTGAGTTAAAAAAAAAAATTGTGTTTGAAGACTTTGATTGCATCTCTCCTTAGAAGAATGGAACAAGGTGATCACAAGATCACATTTTGGGGTTTAAATTCCTATCTTAGATGCCATCTGACTCATTAAAATGCCATCTTTAAAATACTAGGGGTGAGAAAGGACAGGTGTTAGGTCTTCCATGGATTAGACTTCTTGGTGACAAGCAACAGGAGTTAATTCGGGTCAAGTTAAGCAGGAAAAAAATGCATTGGAAAGGCTCCTGGGAACTCCCACTCTGGACATGGAGATGAGAGTATATTTATAAAATGGGCAAGACTGCTTTGGGAAACACACTTCAGTGACACCAGCACTTCAGGAGAGTGGTCAGGCTGGCTGTCCAGCATGGTGGCATCAGCCCTCTTTTTTTAAAAAAAAAAGATTTATTTTATTTATGCATACAAGAGCCGGGGATTAGGCCAAAGATTTTGGGGTTGAGAGGATTCACCAGAAACAGAGTGGGGTCAGCTTCCTAGCTGGGGATCGAACTCGTGCAATGGTTGTTGCTGATAGCTTCATAGTGCTGAGACTTAACTCCTTGTGCCACCAGGGAGGCTGGCATCAGCTCTCTTCGGTTGCTGCAGGACTGACCTTTGCACTCCTTTCTTCATACACTCAGACAAGATATTGGCAACAGCAAACTTGAAGTGATTGCCCCACAAATGACGAGCTGGTGGGACACACGCAGGGGGTTCTTGAGCAGTTGGTGGCCCCAGTGTGAAAGGATTTAAAGGTGGACTTTGAGGGCTTGACCTCACTCTGTCTCTGGTGAATTCTTTCAACCCCAAAACCTCTGGCCTACACCCCAGCTCTTGTATGCAAAATAAAATAAACCTTTTTTTTTTTTTTTAAAAAAGAGAGCTGATGCCCCATGCTGGACGACCAGCATGACCACTCTCCTCAATTGCCCCAGCAAATGATCAGTGAGGTGGGACACACAGGAGGCTCTTACCCAGTTGGTGGCCCCAATGTGAAAGGATATAAGGGTGGACTTTGAGGGCTTGAGCAGAAACCACCAATAAGTGGACAGGAAGAGCCGATGAGAGAGCTTCTTGCTTCTGAAACCCCACATATCCAAGGCTGAGCCCTGTGAGTCTACATGTGGGCTCCCTGCAGAGGACGCCGCCTGTGCAGCCAGATATTGCTTGCTGAGCCTGTGTCTTGGCTGCAGCACGTCTCAGGAGGGGGGGATCTCTTCCTAACTGCATGCCCTCTAATTTTTATAAAGCATACATGTGCTAGTTGTGGCCTGACCTGGTCGCCGCGCAGGTCCCTAGTGTGTGATACAGCACAACCAGGTGGCTGGTCACGAGTCCCACTTGGGTCTACTTTTCTCATTTTCCAGCATCTACTTAGGTTTTTCCTTTTGGCTGATTGGTAGGATGCAGACAGTCGAGAGGATGGTGGGTGCTGTGCACACAGGACGCTGTGCCGTCCCAGGGTGGTTGCCCGCTCACCTTCCCCACTGCTGTGTGTGCGCACCATGGCCCAGTGCTTTTTCTGCTTGGAGAGTCTTGGGTCTCCTTGAAGAAGTAGCATAGGAGCCTTTCTCAGAGAACAAGGTGGCCCTCTTCTGGCCCCAATGGCCTTGTTTGAGGTGACTACTCAGCTGTGAAAATTCAGTAATTGCACCTGGGGTTTGGTGAGGACCCACTTGGACAGATAGGAAGAAGAGTGGCACATAAGAAAGAGGGAGACTTGAAATCTTTACACAGGGGTAAGCACCATTCGCACTCTGCTCTACAATAAACCCCAATTCTGCAAGGAGATATTCTATCTCTGAAAGGACTGAATGTCTTGAATCCAATAGATACATTGATAGATTGATGGTGGGAGTGTAGATAGATGATGGATGGATGGATGGATGGATGGATGGATGGATGGATGGATAGATAGATAGATAGATAGACAGATGATAGACTACTCACAGAGAGGTTGGTGGAGAGGAAGAAATGGGCCAGCAAGCATTTCATACCACCTTTATAAAATTTTTCCATGGAAAAGCAAGAAAAACATACAGGGAAAAATTTTTCTCCACCTGTTTGGTTAAAAACATAAAGTATACAGGCACAGAGGTCATCCCTCAGTGCTGTGCTCTCTGTAACTCAGTAACTAGTCTGTCCATATTTACACTTGGTGGAACCACAACTCTGTTTCTGTTTCTACCATTTTATCTAAGAGTGGAAGAGACCAAGGAGCGTGATGATAATAATAATTAATGACCATGAGCAATAAGCAGAGCTCTCAAAACAAGGGCTGAACCCATGGTTTCCTGTGGTCTTGTCTCTGAGAAACACATGAGGTCAGTCCGCCCTGATGACTTTGAGTCCAGTCCTGGGGACCTAAGAGGTCATGGCCCGGCACACCTGGGGAAGAACCTGAAGCTGAGCCTCAACTGGAGGCTTGTTTAAAGGGTTACAGGGTTCCCATTGAAAACCCTGTGAGGAAAATGATAATATTACTGGCTTGGGTGACTAGTTGAGCCGCCATGAGAGAGGTCGACGGTGAAGGGCAAAGTCCAATCTGGTGAGGCCCCAGGAGGGCACAGCGAGGCAGGATTTGGGCTCCTTGTGGAGGGACTGTCCTGGGCATGCAGGATGTTCAGGCACAAGCCTGGCCTCTCCCCTTCTTCTGTGACAGTAGTAACCTCCTAGTTGTGACAACCAAAAATGGCTCCAGACATTACCAAATGCTTGGGGATGGGCAGGAGGGGTTGGGGAGCAGTGGTACAAAGTCCCCCTCAATGACAAAGCACAGCTCTAGTGATTAAGAGCAAAGGCTCTGGTGTCTGATTGCTTGGAATCCACACCAGCGCTGGGAGTTTAGGAGCTCCGAGTGAGTTAATCAACACCAAGGCAGGCAGATCATACAATTAAGCTCCAAACCAGGTTAATTTGAGAATGAAAGAGGAGGCTAATAATAATTTCATAATCTGAGGCTGACTCAGAGAACGTGGATGTGTGGTCAGCCCTTAAGTGCCTATTCAGTGTTGGGCAGGACACAGCCTACTGCCCACTCCATGACTATTGTGTTAAGAGCTTGATGTGAAAAAGGAGATACCAAGAACTCAGATCAACATGGCGGCGAGGAAACGCTGAGAGTAAGACCTCCCATAAAAAAAAAAAATTAATAGGGAGGAAAAGCGGCAGGTCCCTGTGAGAACTGGGTCATGGAAGATAAACAGGTGACTCTGGCAAACTGCCTGAAGAAGAAAGTTGCCATAAAAGAGGACTAGAAGGGATGAAAGCTCAGAACCCTGCTACCCTCCCCCACCTGTTAGGGGAAAAGGATGTCCCAAAGCAAATTCCATATAGGCTTTGTGGACTCCACCCCCACCCCAGGTCAAAGCCAAAGACACTGGGAACTCCAAATCCCATCCCCACCAAAGGGAAGGTGGCTGGGACCTGAGGGTGGGGTTAAGCAGCCAGGTGGATACAAAAGGCAGACACGTGGGCTTTGGGGGTCCCCCATTTTTGGGCTCTCCACCAGCTCGCAGCGTCCGGCCAGCTCTGAGAGTGACTTTGGGTTTCTAGGTCGTCGGATCGGGTAGGACACATTAAAGACTTTATTTCCCTATTTTCTCCCTGAGTTGTACATTTTCCTTATTTCTTTTTCTCTTGTAAATAAACCTTTTATTAACCCTTTTGCGTGTGTCCGTAGTAGAGTATTCATAAGTCCCTTTAAAGCGCGTGGGTGAGGACCCACAGCCAGGAACCCGTTTAATATCGGGGTTTCCTTATAACACACCCACAAAGTCGGCACTCTCCGACCAACAGAAAGGAGGAAAAAAAAAAAAACAACTAAAATAGCCAACAAAAACAAACTATGCATCAAGAGGGACTGTGAGTGGAAAAGAACAATTTCAGCCACGGCACCCGGTGAACTGGAACATGGAAAACAGTGCAGGATTCCCGTGGAGGTGAGCAAACGGCTCCAGGCGCCATTAGAGAAAAATAAAGACTCTGAGAAGACCTACAAACAGCCCCAGGCCAGCTGGTAAGCTTGTGCGGAAAAGCAGCGGGCATATGAAAGCAGGTCCCCATGCCTGCAACCTAGGCTTGTGGGGAGACACGCAGGAGCCATAATTGAGGTGAATGTCCCTCACTGAGTAATCAGAAACCAGGCACCCAGACACGGAAGTGGGGTGCAAAAGGCGCCATTTTTGCAGACACTGAACTGGGCTATAGCCCGTGTCCTGGACCTGAGGGCTTTGGAACTGAGACCCGGGGCATGAAATTAGAGGCATGGGATCCCCACAACGGTGGGGCACAGGGCAGACACAGCACCCCCACACCGTTGAGGCTCTTCACACCACTCCCACTCTGTTCCCCAGGACCCATGGGGTGAAAAAACAGTTCCCGAAGGACACTAGGAAAGCTCTCTGGTACCACGTAGTGACCAGAAAAAAATCGCCAACACCCTATAATTGGAAACCAAGGATCCCAAAAACACCCTCAGGTGCTGAGAGAGGGTGGGCCATGCAAATGGGGGTAAGGAAGGAAATAAAGCACGGAGCAAGACCCCATTCTGGAACTGAGAGCCAGGCACAGGATTGGGGGCATGGGACGCGCCATAGCAGCGGGCACTGCACAGGGTGACAGACAGCAATTTGGATCTGATAGCCCTGAAACTGAGACCTAGCATGTAGACTTCAGGGCGTGGGATCCATACAGCTGCAGGCATGACACCTGGTGAACACAGGGCAGACACAACACCAGGCTTGAATAAGAGCCCCTGTGTTGAGTTGCTCCCCTCCACCCCACCTCCACTACTCAGAGAACCACTGGGAAAAAGCACAGAATCAGCAAGTATGGGTCTCTGGCGCAACCTCCTAACCAGAACTAAATCACCAACTAGCTGATTCCCTGTTGGAACTGAGTAAATACAGAGGGAGGGAACTGTAAGGGACAGAGCCCAGCAACACAGCATCAACACCCTGGTGGAGTTTTGGCCTACCAGTGCTGGTCTCAGTCTGGTAAACAATTTCCAACAGCCCTAAAGGAGCACTCCAAAGAGATGCCCGCCAACACCAGTGGCACAAAGTCCCAATGCATAGAACTAATTAGAAAGCAAACAACAGGGAGAAGAAAAAATATAAATAACCAAGCGAGCCAGCAGGAGGACACATCACAAAAAGAAATACAGTCACCAGAGCTCAACAATGACCTGGAAGAACTTCTTGGCTTATCAGATAGAGAATTAATAATCATCCTGATTAAAAAGCAGACAGAAAATGAAAAGGAAAAAAAATGATTTGAGACAAATAATCACTGAACTGAAGAATGAAATTGAGACCTTAAGAAAGGAAAGAAAAGAAGCGCAAGAGATAAGAAGATTACTAGAGGAGATAAAGAACTCTGGGAAAAGCAATGAAAATAGAATCAATGAAATGGAAGAATGGATCAGTACTATCAAAGATATAGAAATAAAAAGAGCCAAAAGAGAAAAGGAGAGAGAAGTGCAAATGAAGCAGTATGAGAAGACTCAGACAATTATCAGACTCCATGAAGAGAGGAAATGTAAGAGTTATAGGCATTCCAGAAGGTGAGGAGAGAGACAAAGGAACTGAGAAATTATTCAAGTAGATAATTGAAGAAAACTTCCCAAGCATGATAAAGGAGATGAATATAGACATACAAGAAGCGAGAAGAACTCCCAATTACCATAATGAAAAGAAAACTATGGCAAGACACCTAATAGTAAACCTTGCAAGAGTCCAAGACAAGGAAAAAATAATGAAACTGGCAAGGGGGAAGAAACAGATAACTTATAAGGGAAAGCCAATCAGGTTAACTTCTGACTTCTCTGAAGAAACATTATGGGCAAGAAGAGAATGGAGTAACATATTCAGCAAACTTCAAGACAGCAAATGCCAACCAAGAATACTTTACCTGCAAAGCTCTCCTTCCGCTACAAAGATAAAATATGGACCTTCTCAGAAAAACAGAAACTTCAGAAATTCATTACAGCTAAACCCCCACTCCAAAAAATTCTACAAGAAGTCCTAAAGCCAAAACCAACAGAGGAATGAACAAGAAGAACAGAATAAAGCAAGGAATAAAATCACAAAAAAGACAAACAAAATGGCAAACACAGATGCCAACATTTCAATATTAACTCTAAATGTAAATGGATTAAACTCATCAGTAAAAAGACACAGAGTAGCAGACTGCATTAAAAAACAAAATCCAACCTTCTGCTGTCTCCAGAAAATACATTTAACCACAAAAGATAAACACAGACTGAAAGTAAAAGGATGGAAAACAATACTACAAGTCAATGGACCAAAAAAGAAGGCAGGAACAGCCATACTTATATCAGATGAAATAGACTTCAAATTAAAAAAAGTAAAAAGAGACATAAATGGACACTACATTATGATCAAGGGGACAATACATCAAGAAGATATAACACTCATCAACATATACTCACCAAATGAAGGGGCACCAAAATATATTAGACAATTATTATCAGCTCTGAAAACAGATATTAAAGAAAATACATATATAGTGGGAGACTTCAACATCCCACTCTCACCAATGGACAGATCAACGAGACAAAAAATAAAGATACTAGAGCCCTAAATAAAGACATAGAACTCATGGACTTAACAGACATCTATAGGACACTGCACCCCAAAAAATCCAGATACACATTTTTCTCAAGTGCGCATGGATCATTCTCTAGAATCGATCACATACTGGGCCACAAGACAAACATCAACAGATACATGAAAATCAAAATCATTCCACTATCTTCTCCAATCATAAAGGCATCAAGCTAGAAATAAATCATTAAAATAAAACAAGGAACCTTCCCACTTCATGGAGATTGAAATCCACACTTCTGGAAGACCACTGTACTAATAAGGAGATCAAAGAAGAAATTAAAAAATACTTTGAGGGCCTCCCCGGTGGTGCAGCAGTTGAGCGCTGGGTTGCGAAGCTGCCCGCGGCCTCTGCGGCGCCAGTTCGATCCCCGGCTGCTCCCCGGCCACCGGAGGAGGGTCCCACATGGCGCGCAGACTTCTCCTGCCGCCCGCTGCTCCCCTCAGCAGTGTACCTAGATCCTTCTGCCTGCTCTGCTCCCCGCTCTGGCTCTGGTGAATTCTCTCACCCTCCGGCGCTTCTGACTGTACCCAGTGCATGTATAAACGAACAAGCAAACAAACAAATAAATAAATAAATAAAACATGCCTCTATTAAAAAAAAAAAATACTTTGAGTTGAATGACAAGGACACCACTTTCCAGAATGTATGGGATGCAGCAAAAGCAATAATAAGAGGACAATATATAGCAATACAGGCTCACATTAACAAACAAGGAAGAACTTAAAGAAACAACCTAATCTCATAGCTCAAAGAACTAGAAAAAGAACAACCAAAAAAACCCTAAAGCCAGTAGATGAAAGGAAATAATAAAAAAGCATAAATAAATGAATTAGAAATTAAAAAAACAATCCAAAAGATCAATGAAACCAAAAGTTGGTTCTTTGAAAAAATAAACAAAATAGACAAACCTCTAGCAAGGCTCACAAAGAAAAAAGGGGAGAAAACACATATAAATAGGATTATAAATGAAAGAGGAGAAATCACAACAGACTCAGTAGAAATCAAAAGGATAATCAGTGGGCCTCCCTGGTGGCGCAGCGGTTGAGCGCTGGGTTGCGAAGCTGCCCGCAGCGTCTGCAGCGCCGGTTCGATCCCCGGCTGCTCCCCGGCCACCGGAGGAGGGTCCCACATTGCGTGCAGACCTCTCCTGCCGCCCGCTGCTCCCCTCAGCAGTGTGCTTCGGTCCTTCTGCCTGCTCTGCTCCCCGCTCTGGCTCTGGTGAATTCTCTCACCCTCCCGCGCTTCTGACTGTACCCAGTGCATGTATAAACAAAACAAACAAACAAACAAATAAATAAATAAACATGCCCCTATAAAATTAAAAAAAAAAAAAAAGGATAATCAGAGATTACTGTGAACACTTATATGCAAACAAATTCAACAACCTAGAAGAGATGGACAAATTCCTAGAACAGTATCATCATCCAAAGCTGGACAAAGAAGAAATAGAACAACTAAACAGACCAATTACAAGCAGTGGAATTGAAGCAGTAATCAAAGCAATCCCCAAAAACAACAGCTGAGGCCCAGATGGCTTCACAAATGAATTCTACCAAACATTCAGCTGTGAATTAGTGCCTATCCTACACAAACTCTTTCAAAAAATTGAAAAATAAGGAATACTACCAAATACATTCTACAAAGCCAACATTACACTAATACCAAAACCCTACAAAGCCAGCACAAAAAAAAGAAAATTACAGGCCAATCTCCCTAAGGAACACTGATGCAAAAATCCTTAACAAAATCCTTGCCAACAGAATCCAACAATGCATCCATAAGATAATTCACCACAACCAAGTAGGATTTATTCCAGGGACACAAGGAGGGTTCAACATCCGAAAATCAATCAACGTTATCCAACACATCAACAAAGAGAAATACAAAAACCATATGATAATATCCATAGATGCTGAGAAAGCACTCGACAAAGTACAACACCCATTTATGATAAAAGCCCTTGAAATTCTTGGGATACAAGGAACATACCTCAACATCATAAAGGCCATCTATGACAAGCCCACAGCCAATATCATTCTCAATGGTGAAAAGCTGAAAGCATTTCCATTAAGATCTGGAACAAGACAAGGATGTCCACTCTCACCACTGCTTTTCAACATAATACTGGAAGTCCTAGCCAGGGCAATAAGACAAGAGAAAGACATACAAGTAATCCAAATAGGCAAGGAAGAAGTCAAACTGTCACTGTTTGTGGACGATATGGTAATATACATAGAGAACCCTAAAAACTCTACAGAAAAACTAACTAAACTAATCAATCAGTTTAGTAAAGTGGCAGGATACAAAATCAATGCACAAAAATCAGTAGCCTTCCTATATACAAACAGTAAATCTGAAGAAGAAGAAATCAAGAAAACCATTCCTTTTATTATTGAAACAAAAAAAAAATCAAATACTTGGGAATAAACCTAACAAAAGGAGTAAAGGACCTATACAAAGAAAACTATAAAACACTGTTAAAAGAAATAGTAGACACAAAGAAATGGAAAGACATCCCCTTCTCAAGGATCAGAAGAATTAACATTATCAAAATGGCCATCCTACCAAAAGCAATCTACAGATTCAATACTATTCCAATTAAAATTTCAATGTCGTTCTTCAAAGAAATAGAAAAAACATTGATGAAATTCATATGGATCCACCAAAAACACCAAATAGCCAAAACTCTCCTGAAAAAAAAAAGAAGGGAATGGAGGCCATCACGCTCCCAGATTTCAAACTATACTACAAAGCCATACTAATCAAAACTACATGGCACTGGACCCAGAACAGACACACAGACCAATTGTACTGAATAGAAAACCCAGAAATAAACCTACAGATTTATGGTCAACTAATCTTTGACAAAGGAGCAAAGAATATGCACTGGAGCAAAGAAAGTTTGTTTAATAAATGGTGCTGGGAAAACTGGGTCGCTATATGCAAAAGAATGAAACTTGACTACTACCTCACACTATGTACAAAAACCAACTCAAAATGGATTAAAGAACTAGACATAAGACCTGAAACCATAAAATATATAGAAGGAAATATAGGCAAAACACTACATGACATGCACCTCAAAGACATCTTCACAGACACATCACCCAAAGCAGTGATAGTGAAGGCAAAGATAAACAGCTGGGACTACATCAAATTAAAGAGCTTCTGCACAGCAAAAGAGACAATAACAAAAACAAAGAGAAACCCCACCAACTGGGATTGTGCACACAACACTAATGATAATGATTGTGCACACAACACTAATGATAAAGGACTGATCACAAAAAGCTACAAAGAGCTGATGAGACTCAACAACAACAACAAAGAAAATAATCCAGTCAAAAAATGGGCAGAAGGGCCTCCCCAGTGGCGCAGCAGTTGAGCGCTGGGTTGCGAAGCTGCCCGCAGCCTCTGCGGTGCTGGTTCGATCCCCAGCTGCTCCCTGGCCACTGGAGGAGGGTCCCACATGGCGCGCAGACCTCTCCTGCCTCCCGCTGCTCCCCTCAGCAGTGTACTTTGGTCCTTCTGCCTGCTCTGCTCCCCGCTCTGGCTCTGGTGAATTCTCTCACCCTCCCGCGCTTCTGACTGTACCCAGTGCATGTATAAATGAAACAAACAAACAAATAAATAAATAAATAAAACATGCCTCTAAAAAAAAAAAAAAAAATGGGCAGAAGAGTTAAAAAGAAACTTCTCCAAAGAGGAAATACATATGGCCAACAGGCATATGAAAATATGTTCAACGTCACTTGCAATCAGGGAAATGCAAATCAAAACTACCATGAGATACCATCTCACACCAGTGTGAATGACACATATTAAAAAAACTAGCAACAATAAATGTTGGCAAGGTTGTGGAGAAAAAGGAACTCTCCTGCACTGCTTGTGGGAGTACAAACTGGTCCAACCACTATGGAGAGCTGTGTGGAGATTCTTCAACCTACTAAAGTTAGAGCTTCCATATGATCCAGCAATTCCACTCCTAGGTATTTACCCAGAGGACACAGAAACATCAATTCCAAAGAACACCTGCACCCCTATGTTTATAGCAGCACAATTTACAATAGCTGAGCTTTGGAAACAACCCAAATGCCCAAAAATAGATGACTGGATCAAGAAGATGTGGTATGGAATATTACTCAGCATTCAAAAAAGATAAACACATGCAATTTGCAGCAACATGGATGGCGCTGGAAGGGATCATTCTCAGTGAAATAAGCCAGAAAGAAAAAGAAAAATACCAGATGGTCTCACTCATAGCAGGAATCTAGAAAACCTAAATAAGGGACCAGGAAAAAGAATAACTGTAAGAAAGAGAAAATCAAAATCAACAAATAACTATGAACCAGAGACACACTATGGGGAGGGGGATATAAAAATAAAATAAATGGGGAATATAAAAATAAAATAAAAAAATAAAAAGGAGATACCTATTAGGTGTTCAGGGCATATGACTATATAACTATGATCATGAAAGATTCTGGAGACCACCATAAATATAAAGAGAGAATATTCAAAAATATGTTTCATTTGGGAAATTGAAGGTGTTCTTGGTAATTATATTCAATTATTTCCACAATTAATTCAAGAACAGACATGCTTTGTTTTGTTTTTGCAATTGGTTGAAATTTACAGAGTTCAGATTTATAGGGTGGTAAATTTGTACCAAGTTATAACATTTAGAACTATTAGGTTAAAAGAAGCTGGAAAAGAAAAAGAAATTATCTGTGCTTGGGAAGTGACATACAACTTCTTATTCATTATTTTTCTAAAGTTAGTCTAAGATATTGTCTTATATTCAAATTTTAATTTAATATTAAGGATAGAATATACTTGTATGAATTATGAAATTGTCATTGACTGACACAATAAATGAACCAGTCATAGATAATAAAAAAAAATACAAACCTGGATGCAAATGCTTGTAACAACTTATTTATAATTAAATACCCCAAACTGGAAACAACCCAAATGCCCTATTGAGAAATAGATTAAAAAAAAAAAGCTATTTTTCCATGTCAATTTGTGCCATTTATTGGCATATAGCATGGGTTCTGAAATTTGGTATCTAGACAAATTATCTCACTTTAAACTGCAACCTTAACTCTATACTGTTGTTTTAAAAAGAAAATAAAATTTTCTATTTTGTTTCATTTTCTCATTTCTATGAACTATCACTTCTCTTCAAGGAAACAATGAGAAGAGAAGAGAACGGATGTCTGTTTGGCAAATGTGTGAGAATGAAATATCTATTAGGCCAGAAAAGATGGTGAAGAAGATTACTCCAGATGAGACAGTCAGTCACTGGCACTAGGCAATTTCAGCTGTGTCCTGGATTCCAGAAGCAAAGCCAATACTGCACACAGCACTTCCTTCAAAAGCTCGCAAAGCTCTTATGGACGACTGGACTCTCACAATGCATACCCATTTCTGAATCATCAGGCAAAAGTTGCAGTCGACATATTCTTGGGGGAAAAAAAAATAAGAGCTTGATGTGCAGACACTTCACTTACCACCACCCTGCACAACCCCCCCCCAAAAAAAAAAAAAAAACCAGCCCCTGTGAGGTCAGTACTGTTATTATCACCGTTTTATATACAGGAAGGCTGAACACCAGAAGCTAAAGTAACTTGCTCAAGGTCGCACAGTGCGTATACAGCCGGGATTCTGATCATGGCAGGGAGATTCCAAGGCCGCATTGGTAACTATGAGCCTGTGTGTGCTCAGACCCAGGGAAACAGGACTAGTCCCTTCCCCTCTGGAACTATCCAGTGGACTCTGCATAAACTACAAACTACCTAATTCACAATTTCAACATTAAATCCATGAATTTTCAGGGGTTACTGTGATAAAAAGCAGGCAGTGCATAAAAATCAACATGGAGCAAGAAATGAGGGCAACAGCCCAAACTGATGACTGGTTTTTCAAAGCTCAACAGGTGCACCCATTCCATCAGGAAACTATTCTGGTTGCTTAAGACCGGAACAAAATTTTATTTTTCAGTTCACTGTTTTTGTCTTTGAAGGTGGTTTCTAAGTTGTTAGAACATAAAGTATTATTAAATCATTTGTGACCAACTATTTCATAAATGGAATTATTGGATTTTCCTTTTGGCCTAGGGGTGCCATGAAAGTGATGGGAAAGGAGGTGGTTTGGGGACCTCTGTGCTCACCATGTAGCCATCTGAAGAACACTGGAGGGTAACGATGGAGTAGACCTCCTAGTGCAGAGACTCCACTCTGGTCACTCACACTGCAAAAACCTCTTCCTGTTCCTATAACACATCAGCCTGTGAAAATGGAATCTCCTTCTCCCCTCTCCCAAACACACACAGCTCTCCTTTCCCTCACATGAGAATGAATATCCCCTGACCCTAATCAGACAGTTGCCAGATCCCACCTGTATTCTCTATATGTCAACCTCTTACCCCCTTTCAGAAACAAGCTGGTTCCATTTTAGTTTGAGCTCAATCCAGGTGTAAAATGAGCATCTCCCACTGACATGCAGTCTGCCACTAAGGTCAGAGGTCACATTGCCAATCAGACCTTCCCCACACGGTAATAAACAGACACACAAGTACAACCCCCCTCCCCCACCCTTCCTCAGACTGCCAGACTGAACCCTTCATAAATGCACGGGAACAATTGCTAGGCAGAGGGCTGGTTGTATGGTAAACGGGAGAGGGGAAAGCTGTGGGTAGTGAGAGGGTGGCTGGTCAAGGAAGAGGTCACTGGACACTCTTAATTCTCTAACTTCCGAATTCCCTATATCAGAAAACTAGACAGCAGTTGTGTGGTGAAAGCATTTGGGACAAGGGCAGGTGACTTGACCTTTAATTACTAATGGGGGACCACCTCTGACATGTCACTTCTTGCTGTGTCTCAGTTTCCTCATCTATATGGGGACTGTATTGCCCAGGGCCTGTCAAACTAGGGTGCCTGAGGCACATTCACAGCCTGAAAGTATTGGAATATCTTTTTGGGGATGTTGAGCTTATTCAAGATTTTGGGGATCCCACCATTTTTTACATGAAAACATTTTATATCATTGCTCAGAATGCAAAATTGACATGCATTTTAATCACACTAACTAGTAATTGATGACACTTTTTGAGTGATTATGTGCTCAGAGTGTGGATCTCTTTATATCATCCTCACAATTATCCAATGAGGTGTTATTATTTCCATTTTACGGATCAAAAAAACTGTGTATAGCGACCTTAATCCACCCAAAGTCTAATGTTATCGATAATAAAACAAAAGATTCTCCCCCTTTGACCTCTGCAATCTCCCCCACCCCCAGTCTAAACCCATTGCAAGGCTCTTTGGCACCTGCCCCCAGACCCAGGTAGCTTCTTCGGTGAGGCCTGAACAACATAGGCTAAAATGATTTCCCAAGTCCAGCTCTGATACTCCCAAGTGAGTTTGGCTAAATGGGTGGACTTGGCACACTGGTGCCACTGGAAGATGAGAGACTTGGGCTGGCCTGTGAGGGTTCACTGGGTATGTGTGGTTCCAGGGATCCTCCGGTGCTGCCAAACCCACCTGAAGGGTGAGCTTTTCCCCGGGTCACCACCCAGACAGGGTGTTTCCAGCGCTCCTTCTGGCACTTCCTCTTCCCAGCGCCTGGAGCTGAGCTCTCTACGCCCAGCGCGGGCGCTCCGCAGGCGGGAGGGGGCCGGAGGGGAGATGTCGCAACCGCCTTCCTCCCTCTTTCCCCGCCTTGGCTCTCAGTCACCTCCCAGAAGAGCGCGCTCACAGAGGGCTGCGGGCCGCGGGCCGCCGCGCGTTGGGCATGTTCCCTGAGAGCGCGCAGACTGTAGGCACTGGCCCCCCGCGCAGCCTGGAGCTGGCAAACCGCACCCGCTTCCCCTTCTTCTCCGACTTCAAGGGCGACCACCGGATAGCGCTGAGCACCGTGGAGACTGTCGTTCTGGCGTTAATCTTTGCGGTGTCGCTGCTGGGCAACCTGTGCGCCCTAGTGCTGGTGGCGCGCCGAAGGCGCGGAGGTACCACAGCTTGCCTTGTACTCAACCTTTTTTGCGCGGACCTGCTCTTCACCAGCGCGATCCCGCCCGTGCTGGTTGTGCGCTGGACGGAGGCCTGGCTGCTGGGCCAGGTCGCCTGCCACCTGCTCTTCTACGTGATGTGCCTGAGCGGCAGCGTCACCATCCTCACCCTGGCTGCTGTCAGCTTGGAGCGCATGGTGTGCATCGTGCGCCTGCAGCGAGGAGTCCGTGGCCCCGGGCCGCGGACGCGGGCTTTGCTGCTCACGCTCATCTGGGGCTGCTCGGCGCTGACCTCCCTGCCTCTCTGCATCTACTTCCAGGTTGTCCCGCAACGACTCCTCGGCACCGACCAGGTGAGCGCCGTTGTGCGCGCAGGAAGGGCAAGCGACCAGGGCGGGTTGACAGGGAGGGAGGGATCTTACAAAACGGTGACTTAGGATGATGGTTACAACTAGATAATAGGGCATTTGTTGCAGATACTGGTGCTTGGCGCTGTGAAGTTTTCTCTTAAATTTTAGCCCTGAGATGTCGTTACTTGAGCACCCTCTAAAACAATGTAAGTGGAGTCCCCACAACGCCTGTAAGGTGTTGGGCCTCTATTGCGGGGTCCATGGAATAGAGGGGAGTTTAACAGGCAGTCAGAGAGAACCGTGGAGGCTGGGGATGTGAATGGTTAATCATATTATATTGATTTTTGCTTTCTCCCTGGGTGCTACCATTATTACCACACCTACTTTTCAGATGAGGAAATTGAGGCTCGCAGAAGAACAATTACTTGCTCAGGGGTATCTCCTTAGTGCAAGGAGGGACTGGAGTGCTGGCTCTGCAAGGGTCCTGCTTTGAGAACTGGAAGACAGGTGTGAGTCCGTGGGGAGAAAGGGCATTAGAGACCCGGGGACACAGACCCAGTGCTGCCTCTGCAGGGCTGGTGACTTCAGCTTGAAAGCGTTAGGTTCCCCAATTACAAGTTGGACGGCTCAGACTAGACTTTGGGCTCTTAACGCTGAGAGGCTTGGTTGGGTGGATCCAGAGTATCCAAGGCTCTGGAAATATTCCACAGATCACAGGGGTTAGGTCATTAAGCTTTATCCTTAGAAATGGCACCCACATTTGTCATTAGGGTACGTGATCTGAAAAAGGTGGCCAGCTCAGGACAGTGTCTCGAGTCCTTTTGAGTTCCATGGTTTGGAATGTCTGGCGTAGGTCTGTTCTGGGTTGCTGCTGTACTCTGTGCCTATTGGGTTTGTGCACTGAGATTCCTGAACTTTACCCCTGGACACCCCACCTGGACACAGGCTACAGTGGGGGGCAGCAACCTGCGGTTGACTATCATCGGGTGTGTTGGGTTCTCTGTGCCTGGAGGGAACGGGTAGGGAAAGGACTTTTGGTGCTTCCTACTGGGGGACTCAAGTGCTTGCTCAGGGTTCAGTGTCCCGAGGGTCTGTTCCAGTCTGGGTTCTTTGCCTCCTCCCTTTCCCTACAGAGGTTGCTGGGTTTGCCCACATGGAGGGCACTAAGACTCAACTTTGGTGCCAGGTAGGCATGTGGGGCACAAACCCCAATCCCAAAGAAAGGCCTTCTCACCTGTCAGAAGAGGGTGGGAGGGTAACACACAGGAGGACAGCAGGAGGGAACGAGAGGTGACCTGGAGGAAGGCTATGCCACCTATGGAGAAAACACTGTCTGCCCAGGGAGACTTGGCTGTGTCTTCCTGAACATGGACACAGAGGCAATTTCTGCAGATGAGTCTCAAGAGGCCTTTACTTTGCCGGTCAGAAGTTTGCATCCTTGTAAACAGTATCTTTTTACATAAATCAGACCTAAAAGTCTCTGTCTTAATAGTCTATTTCCTTTGTGGAATACCTGGCTCATTTGTTTTGTTTTAAGGTCTTGAATGATTAACTAGTATGAACTCTGTCACATCTGGAGCATTGATCGAAGAAGGTGTAAGTCTCAAGCAGGGCCCAGGAAAGGCAGGCAGAGCTATGTTAGTGGAGTGGCAGGGGCAGGCAATGCAACCCTAGCTTTGTGGACAGGCCAGTCCCCCTCAACTCAGATATGCCTGAGAATCAAGGTGGGTCATATAGTTGCTTCTAAAATCAGTGGAAGACCAGGTCATAACTGAAACCACTGAGTCAGCGGGGACCTGGGGTTCTTCTATCAGATTTAAATTTTTTTAAATTATTTTCTGGGAGTTACATTGGTTTTGAGAAATTGAGCATTTATCCCTATTGCTTTCTTATAGAAATTAAATTCCTATACAGGAAGTGAAAGATCAAGTAGAAATATCTTATGCACATCTTTCCTTTCCCTTTATATGCCTTTTCCGTTAAGAATTACTTTAGCTACAATATTGCTAAATATTGCTAAAAAATATCGCTAAAAAAATGAGTCTTGTCCCTGCCCTACCAGAAGTCCAGACAAAAATGGTTTGTTGACAAACCTAAGGGTTTTTTGCACCAGACGGTCATCACCCAGATGAGGGGCTTCCATGTCTCCACTCTTGGTGTTTCTCCCCCGGAGGCTGGGTGGTGCTGGCCTTCCCCAGCCCCCTCAGGGCACACACACAGACTCTTTTGTTTAAGTGTGGAAACAACTTGTTTTGAAGCACCTTTGGAGAAGAATGTGGGCAAAGTCCCAGAGAGAAAATGGACCCAGATGCACTTGGGGAGACTGGGAGCCAGAGTTGTTTGCAGGATCCTTAGTCCCTGAAATTAGAAATGAAGGGACGAGGGAGCTTGTGAGTAAAAAACCAGAAGAGGCTTTGCCAGCTCTCAGTCCTCTGTTCCTGTTTCTCTATCTTCCCCTTTCCCCCCCACACATACCAGTTCCTCGAGGGCTGTGACTCAATGTGGAGGAAACTCTCATTTTGTAGGTGAACACAAGAAAGCTCAGTGGTTGAAGAATTACAGTGAAAAGAATGAACAACAGGCAAAAAGGAAGAGTGGCCATTTGAAAAGAGACAGAGTAGGGTCTAGACTGAGCTGAGTCTCATTTAAAAATAACAAAGACTTATTTTCTCAGTCCTCTGCTCCCAGCTCCAGGCTGTAGATTCTACCTGCCCATTCACTTGACACAAAATATGGAAGTTTGGCATGGAGGGCATCTTCCTACGAAACCACAGATGAGAAAACGAACCTCGAGCACACGCTGGGTCCCCACCCCACCCCACGCCCTACATCCCACATCTCCAACCCTTCCACCCCCGTCTTGAGGAGCTGAGCCCAAGAACACAGTGCTGATAAGCACTTGCCACTTATTTGAGACCCACTTCCCTAAAATTGGAAAATGGTGCCAGCGGCCCAGAGTGACTCTCAGACTTCACTAAAAGGAGGATGAAATTATAAACGTGGTAGAAGATGCTAGATAGTTTGGCATTAGGAGTGTGTAGGTTTTGGAGTCAAGTACTCTGAGTTCGTATCCAGGCCCTGCCATCTAAGAGCCCCATGACACAGGAGAGCTGTCCCGCCTCTGTCCCTCTCTTTCCTCAGTGGCACATGACACAGTATTAACCTCACGGGACGTTCATGGGCACTAACGTTCGGTAAGTGGGCCAGCACCTGGCGCACACACAGTTAAGCGCTCAGGAATTGCCAGCTATTATTAGTTTCCTTATCTTTGGTTATAAACGTTTTAAACATTCTTCAAACAGTGTAATTCCTCTGATTGCTGTAAAATAATAGACCGCCATTCTAAGAGAGTGGACACATCCTGGCAACCGAGACATCTCAGTCAAGTCTGCTCAGCCTGTCCCCAGGGGATTCCTGCCCGTGTGTGCCGTGGCCCCGGCGGGGTGGTGACCCTCACCGGCAGGTGGGGAGGACTGGCCGCCTTGGCCGGAATGTGCTGTCCACTTACTCTACAAACATTTACTGAGAATCCTTTCCCTCCTGCCCCTGCCACCAGTCACATGACCAAGACAATCATCCTCTCCAAGGAGGTGTATGTGCTGAGCACAGATGTCATCCCAGCCCCGGCCTTAATTGGGCTCTCTCAATAATCCCCTGATACGGGTTCTCATGCTCACTTTCTGAAGGCTGAAATGCCTCATGTCACAGAGTGGGCAAAGGATGGAACCGGAATTAACAGGGTTCTGTCTGGTTCCTCCTGGTGCCATCTCCCCTGAGTTCTCACTTCCTTAGAAACACTCGATCTCACTGCTCGCCCTGTCCTGATTTAATACCAGGCCAGCAAGGCCATCCAGTGTCTACTGAGTGTGGACTGGCTGAGGACACAAACACAGTTTGCTTGCCTGTGTTAATATTAGAGTCTTTAAAGATTTGAGAAAGTAAGTCCCTCTTTTTATTGGGAAACTGATAGGAGAGAAGATATCCAACAAGGATTCCAAGTTCATTAAATATGATCTTAAAGTCTTCCATTTGTTTGAAGAGGTGGGGCAGGGCACATGATTTACAAAGAGATCCCCAGGGGTACTCCAGGGAGAATGAATAGAGGAGCAGACAAGAAACAGTTGCAATCCATTGGTATTTGCAAACAAGTCAGGCATTGTGGGCAGGGGCCAGTATTTGAGTAACTGTCCCCACTTACAGGGGAGTTTTAGAAAAGAATGAGTATCTCAGCCAAGTGCTACCTATGATGAGGGATAGTTAGCCAGACAAGGACGTGGGAGACTAGAAGGACATTACGGGCAGAGAAAATAGCCCACAGGGAGCAAGAGACGGTGTGGAAGGGTTATTGGGGGCAACTTGGAGAAGGGCCTAGTAGATCCCTTTAGGACCCTTTAGGTAAATTAGGTACCCCTGTTTAGGAAGACTGGACTTATGAGGCATGAAAGGGCCTAGGCTAAGAGGCACTGGGCTGTGAGAATGAGATATATGGGTGGGTGGGATAGTTACTAAGATAGAACGTTTCCCTCTGAGTGGGAAGGGCTTCAGAGAGGAAGGCGGAAAGCTAGTACTCAGGATTCTAGCAGAATGGCGGATGGGGTCCCATGCAGTCGGTGACTGCAGGGGGTGGACCCTTTTGTGGGTGGAACATTTGAAGAGAGACATGCCTGTTAGGTGCCCTGCAGGATGTCCTCATGGCAGTGGGGTGAGTGAGGCCAGGGGCTCAGGACAAAACTGGGCTGGAAAGAGTAGATTGCAGCATCATTTGCAAAAAGAAGTCATAAAAAATGGATTAAGATTGCCAAGGAGAGATAGAAGTCACATTTAACACCATTGTATGTGACCTCCATCCCTTCTGGTCCCTACACCAGAGCTCCTGCATGGCTGAAGCCCTGTCCTCACAAATACACTGTATGCAGCACAGCCCTTCTGGAAGCAGCTTTCCCACTGACTCCACTCTCTGTCACCTCTAGCTCTCTGGGAACTTCCAGCTTGTTGCCCTGTATTGAAGTTTCTCAGTGCTTCTCTCCCTCCCTGACTACATCATCGTAACTTCTTTGAAGCTTAGGACTGAGGCTTGTCCATCCTCGCTGTGGCTTCCCAGAGACTCGGCCACCATGGCTTAAGTCAATGAGTAGTTGAGCAAATGAATTAAAGGACACTGTTGTTGTCAAAAGGAGCAAAAGAGAATATAAATAAATGGGACCACATCAAACCAAAATGTTTATGCATAGCAAAACAAACATCACTAAAATGAAAAGGCAACCTGCTAAACGAAAGAAGTTATTCACAACCATATATCAAAAAAGGGGTTAAATACAAAATATACAGACATCTCATACAATTCAACAACAGCAAAATACCAACATATTAAAAAAACAGGTAGAGGATGTAAACGCATTTCACCAAAGATGTACAACATTGCTTATCATTGGGAAAATGCAAACCAAAACCACAATGGGATTTTACCTCACACTGGCTAGAGTGGTTACTATCAAAAAGTTAAGAAAATAAGAAACAGTGCTGCTGAGGATTTGGAGAAAAAGGAACCCATATTCCCACTAGTGATGGGGATGTACATTGATGTAGATACTATGGGAAACAGTATGGGAGTTCCTCAAAAAATTAAAAATGGAACTATCATATGTACCCCTATGTTCACTGAAGCAATAGTTACATCAGGCAAGATATGGAAACAACCCTAATGATTAAAGACAGATGACTGAATAAAGATGTGATACACAACACACACACACACACACACACACAAACGAATACCTCTCAGCCATAAAAAAGATGAAACCTTGCCATTTGCAACAACATAGATGGATCTTGAGGGGATTATGCTAAGTGAAGTCAAAGGAGAAAGGCAAAAAAAGTGTGATTTCCTCATTTGTGGAATACAAAGAGGGAAAAAGCAATCAAATGAAATAAAACACAAACCCTTAGGCACCAACAACAGAATGGTGGTTATCAGAGGAGAAGGAGGGAGGAGGAAAATGGTAGAGGGGGCCAATTAGTGGTGGTGAATGGTGACTGAATATTTGGTGGTGGCTGTGAGGTGATATATAACAGTTGCTGAGGTGAGAAATTGTACCCCTGAGACTTACAAAGAGTTGTAAACTACTGTTTCCACAATGTGTTACCGCAATGAAAAGAAAAAACAAACAACACTGTTGCTCTATCAGCTCTGCTTCTGTGGTAACAAAGCAGGGCTGGCACATTTGGCTTTCAAATCAGGAAACATTTGAAACATGCAGAACAAGTATAGAGAACATTCTAAAGGCTCATTGCCCCACTTTCCACATTTGACTCCTGCTGAGTTCCTTCTACAAGTTTCAGTACCTCGCATTAAAATAAGTCAAACAGACTTTCCCACAAACAAAACTGGAACACCAAGTTACATCTCACACTACAGGCCTGGTGCCTGTTTTTTAATTCTTTAATGAGAATAGCTATTGCATTTAACCAATGATACCATATCGCTTTCTAAAGAGCATATGAATCACTCATCTAGTCTACACATGCTTAGTCCATGTGTGAAGGTGCTGTGCAGAGTTCTTATCTTCCTTCCTTATCACAGTCTCTGCCTGGAGTGTGTGCCACAAATAAAAGGTGAAAAAGTGTCTTCCTCAGAGTCAGGGAGTTTGGTGACTTCCTGGGATAGAACAGGTTCATTGTCAGCAGAAAATCCCCTCGGTCAGGCTTGCTAAACTGTGACCGTAATCTGTCTTTCAGCTTTGATCATCATTTCCCTTAAAAATTCACCTATTCTTATAAAAGCAATCTCAGCACATTATGGGAAGTTTAGGAAATTCAGATAAGACAAAATAATAAAAATAACTGGGGAGACCCACTTAGAAACAGGCACTGTTAACTTTCTGGAGTAAATCCTTCTAGTCTTTTCCCCAGGGAATGGTTGTATGGGTGCATGCATGGGTGGAGTCTACTCCTTCACGCACATGCATTTTCTTCAACTGCACTGAGCTCATCATATAAGCATGTTGTTTAAGGACCTGCTTTTCGTCCTGAATGTCAGGAGAACACTTTGCTCTATCATTACATATTCTTCTACAAAATCTTGTTAAGCCTGGAGAAATTTGGCAAACATTCTGGAGAAGGCATTGGAAAGAATTCAGCCTCTTGGGGGCTTTAAGAAGTGGTTCTGGGGTCATCTGATTTTCTGCCCTCCTTGTACATTTTTCTGTCACATGTATAGGAATTAGAGACCAAGTCACACTGAGGGCTGGAACCCATTTCTTCTGATTGTTACTTTAGTGTATCTGCTGCTATGTGCTGCCCACAGTGCATGGAATGGGGGTCCATGCTGGGCAGAGCCTGGACACAGCAGAGTCTGCCTGGATTATCTAAAAAGCCAAGGCAATCTTGCTGCCTACAGCCAGGAGATCCTTGAAAGACTCACCTTTTCAATCAATAAAAGGAAGAAAGACCTAATAAATGTTCTCCCATCAGGTGTGGACGGTAGGGATAGGGATGGAGGAACGAGTTTTTGGAATACCTGGTACCTCTAAACAAAATAGGAAAATGAAGCAACATTCTCACTCCCTTTTCACAGAACAACTATAATTATTCTTCCTTGTTTGATATGTAGATACTATGGAAAACAGATACTGTTTTCCATAGAGCTTTCCTGGTAGGTTCCTGGAGATCCTTTACAACATTTTCGCTCTTTGGGGAAAATATTGTATACTTAAAAAGGAATATGCTTTTAGTGTTTTAAATGATTGTTTTAGAAGACTTTTTCTAAGCCTTAGTTACCTGTGTAATGTTACCTTAGTTACTTTGTGTAATGGGGAAAATAATAATACATTTCAATATAGAGCTTGTGAACCTTCAGTAAGATAAGGGATGGAAAGTGTTGCCCAGGATAGAATAAATGCTCAATAAATATTAAATGTTACAATTTTCTGCTAACCCTGAATAGGAAAAGAGGTGACGATTGAACTGTATTTTGAGTTTCCTCACTCAATTGTGATACGTATTGGACAACAATAACAAATGCTTCCCCTCTGCCTGGAATAGCATTCAGTATGAGTTGAATGGATGGATGAAGACAGAGTCCCTGAGTCTGGCTTCTAGTATTGAGTTGAAGCAAGCCATGACCTTTGATACAGTTTGTCACATTTTTGACATTTGAATATCCCCCAAAATAACACAATCCTTCACACCGACCCTTGACTTTGGCATACATAGTATGACTGTACCGAAACCTCCTTCCTGTGTTGGTGTGCTTGTGGGCAGCTATTACTTCCCTTCTTCATTAATTGTTCAGGGGTCAGTTTTTTCATCTGTGAAATGAAGGCTTGGAAAACTCAATGGCTCATTGCAACTTAATCCAGGGAAGTGGAAAGAGCACACGGGCAGGAGCCACACCTAGGAATGGCTCTACCTCTTACCAGCCTGTGAGCCTGAGGCTCAGCTGCCTGCCCTGGAGAAGGGCACTAATAGTCTTGGTTATTCTGCAGGTCAGAGGCCAATGATTTGTCAGTGGGCTATGAGCAGTGGAAGGCATTCTGGGACTTCCTGTAATACCATCTGTGTGACACCGACTGCTAAGAGGAAAGGCCAAATCAGAAGTCAACATTTAAATGATGATCTCTTTCTTTTTATAACCAGGAAATTCAAATTTGCACCCTGGTGTGGCCCAACATTGCCGGAGAGATCTTTTGGGATGTATTCTTTGTTATTTTGAACTTCTTGGTGCCAGGATTCCTCATTGTGATCAGTTACTCCAAAATTTTACAGGTACGTTTGCTTTAAGCGCCACAGCTAAATTTCACTCAGGCTCGGGGTGGAGCAGGTGGAGCAGGCAGTTCTGGGTCAGAAGTCACCTTGGCCTTCCCCTCATCCAGCCCCGGCTCCCTGCGTCCACACCCTCTGCCCTCTATGACACTGATGAACGAGAGTTTATTATTATTTTTTTTAAGTTGTCTTGTGATTGTTGTTATCTCTTTTTGCTCATAGTTAAAGTAACACAAGCTCACACAGAAAAAAAATCAAAGGTATAGAAATGTGTAGCATAGAAACTAAATATGTACTTTACCTGTATTGTTAACAGTTCAAAGTGAAACCGGATCCCTGCGCATAAGCCAGAGCATAAAACAAAGCCGGCTCTTTCCTGCTTTGTTGATGGACAAAACCCCCAGCAAGAAGGACTGGAGGGCTGGCGGGTGCAGCTGCTGAGGGCTCAGCTGCAGTGGCGGTTTCCCTGCTGCTCCAGCCCCAGCCTGAGCTGCTCTAAAAGCGGTAGCAGCTGGGGACCCGCGGCCCGGAGTAAGCAGCCTGCGGGCAGCCCCTCCCCCGGCACAGGACAGGTTTGCGCGCTGGAGGCCCCCCATCTCAGGGCTCCGGAGCCCCCAAACCTTGCTGCTTAAGGGCAGTGCAAGCCCAGCGGCGTGGCTGGCTCGCCCCACTGAGGCTCATGCTGCAGACAGAGGTGGGCAGTGATGGCCAGGACTAGGTTTCCCTTGCCGTGCTGCCCCAGGGCATGCAGACCCAAGCTGCCCCAGGGCATGCAGACCCACCCGGGCTGCAGTGGCAAGGTTGCCCTGTGCGGGAGTGGCGGGTTTTGGAGGGTAGAGGGGCTTGCTGTTGCCTCTTGGGCCCGAGGTTGGGGGATTCTATGGCGCTCAAACTTCTCTAGAGCTGGGGCCACCATCAAGCCAGGCCCACAGAAAGTCGGCCTGAGAGAAGCCTCCAGCAGCGCCCCCGCCCCCACCTCCAACCCCCAGCAGCCTGGATGCTGCCCAGAGGCAAGTAGTTCTGGGCTGCTGGCGGCTTAACTGCCTCCCCTCCCGGGCCCTAAGGGCTGAGCTCAGGCGCTCAAACCCGGCTGTGGCCAGCGGAGGGGCTGCCCGCAGGCTGCATTCTCTGGCCACGGCCCCAGCCGCTTCCTCTTTTAGAGCAGCTCAGGCTGGGGCCGGAGCAGCAGGCAAACAAACCCCGCTGCTGTGGCGCCCTCCGCAGCTGAGCCGGTCAGCCCTCCAGCCCAGGTCAGCCCTCCAGCTCAGGTCAGCCCTCCAGCCCAGGTCAGCCCTCCAGCTCAGGTCAGCCCTCCAACCCGACGCCTGGGGGGTCCGGCCACCGACAGAGCCTGCTCATCCCCTGGCTTAGGTGCTGGGAAAGAGCCGGTTTGGCCCCATGGCTTATGGCAGGATGTCTGCTTTCAAAAGTGTGAATTTTTCCGGTAATTTTTCTTATAAATTCACATATACACACATTTCATGCTGTGTGTGTTGTATATATCTATCTAGATGATGAATCATAGAAGGTGGTCAAATATCAACTCTGTGTAATGGTTCAATCCAATGTTTTGTAGATTCCATTTTGGTTTGGTTTTGGATTTGAGATAGTGCTATCTTCTCTGTAACCTCCTTTCTTTGCTTAGCACCAGACTGGAGCCTCTTTCCATGTCATTTCCTGTATATCTCTGCCTCATTATTTTTAATAGTGTCCGGGTCTTCTGTTATACAGATGTGACATGGTTTGTGGACTTTGGGGTTGTGTCCACTGTTTCCCTGTCACAAATAGCTGTGTTGTGATAGAGGGTGTACACTTTGGTCGCTTTTTATTGAAGCGTAATACACAGACAGAAAGGCACCATCAGCACACAGGGCTGGCTGGCTAGTTGAGCACCCTCACAAGGGCAGCATCCAGAAGTAGAATAAGAAACAGAACTTGGCCAGAAGTCCCCTCTGTGACCTTTCAGGGCTGCCCCCTGGCCCCAGGGAATGTGGCTTTCAAAAGTGCAAGAAACAGGAAATGATCTCTCAGGGACGGAAGACCTGCCAGCCGGCTTCTCACCTCTCCTGCAAGCTCCTTTGCTGTCAGGAGCTGGCCCAGGCAAATGGCGTGTGCAAGTGCCTGACTCATGTCAGGTTTAAGCAAAGCCTTGCGTTCTCTGGGAGGTTTACAATTGTTGAATGTTGGTTTTATGGCACATAATGGGTCCTCTAGCAAATAGGCATATTGAAGTGGGGCCCTGACAGACCTGCTCTCCATCTGGTCATTTTACGGCCCTTTCTTTGTAGCTGAGGCTCTGTAACCTTAGAAGCCCAGAACCCAAAGCTAGGCCAGTCCCCATCTGAGTCTGCTAATCCCAGTTCCTCGTGGAACCACTCCCCAAACCCCATGTTGTTTTCTAGATGCTTCCCTACCACTTGACTCCTGACCCTCTCAAATAACCCCCATCCCTGCCTGGGGCTTGTTCAGGTATGAACTGGATTCAGATTTGGGGTTAAGATCTATAAAGGGCTTGCTGGGGGGCAGGAGGAGGGTCTCAAGAGTATAAATGCTGTGTTAGCTATTATCGTTATGTTGGAAGAAGAGAGGTGAGGGAAATAGGAAGAGAAGTGAAGAATGAATTTTTTTTTTTAAGATTTATTTATTGATTTATACAAGCACTGGGTACAGTCAGAAGCGCGGGAGGGTGAGAGAATTCACCAGAGCCAGAGTGGAGAGCAGAGCAGGCAGACTGAGAAGTACACTGCTGAGGGTGTAACAGGTGGTCCCCAGGAAAGGGGGAGGTTCCAGGTTCCCTGCCCCACCCAAAAGGAGAGTGGAGCTGAGAGAGAGAAGAGGCTGCAGAGGAGACTGAGGAAGGAAGCAGGATGGAGCCAGAAGGAGACCTGGAGGAGGCGCATGGAGCCTAGAGACACGTGAAGAAACTGCGCTTGTCTTTTGGTCGTGGACTGGGTGACACAGATGTGGGTGACACCCGTGGGGAGGTGACCATGGCAGCTTTTATCCTGATGTTGATTTTGCTCTTTTCCTTCTGGTCTTACCTGGTTGTTTCTGACCCTTTTCTGTGGGTCCCACTGGAAGATGCTTTAGACTTGTGGCAGGCTTTGTGGCCTTGCTCTGGGCCAATCCCATTTGGATGGAGTTTTACCCAAAAGGGGATGGGTAACTTTGGGTGCTTGATTTAGAAACTAGATTCTTTGCCTTTCCTGTATTATTTCCTAGTTGTATTCAAGTTCCTTCCCATTAAAGTCTCATGTTTTGTGTTGATGCGGCGGATGGCAGAACCCATTTAGAATAGGCAGTTTTGCAGGGTTTGGGCTGCCCCTCTCCCTGCCCTGTAACAGGGGGAGCAGCGGGTGGCAGGAGAGGTCTGCACGCCATGTGGGACCCTCGCCTGTTGGCCGGGGATCGAACAGGTGCTGCAGAGGCTGCGGGCAGCCTCCCAACCCAGCGCTCAACTGCTGCGCCACCAGGGGAGGCCCAAGAATGAATATTTTAAAATGTATTTAACAAGTCTGAATGTGTCAGGAACTAATTCACTTAATCCTAATAAGAATTACAGGATAGGAAGCCAAGGCACAGAAAGGTTAAGTAACTTGAAAAAGGTCACATAGCTTCTAAGTAGGACTATCAAGATTTGAATCCAGGCAGCCTGGCCCCAGAGTCCCAGACACTTGTTATAGGTCTGCTTTGTGCAAAGTGCTGTGGGCTTGGAGATGGGTCAAGTGGGGATGGTCACATTCTCTGTGTAGCAAGAGCTTTGCACATGAAAGGGGAGGGGGAAAGGCAAGGCATTGCTACTAAGTACGGTGAAACCCTGAAACGGAGTGGAGTGATGCTGAGGTTTAGGTGAAAACACTTTGCAAACTGTTAAATGCCACACAAATGTAAGGAATGAATGAGGGATAAAAGAAAGGTAAAGGACCGTCAAGACAGACTTGGAGTCATAAAAGGGTTAATTATCTGAGTTGGGGCCTCCCTGGTGGCACAAGGGATTAAGACCTAGCACTATGAAGCTATGGCAGCCACTGCAGCACGAGTTCAATCCCTGGCCAGGGACGTGACCCACATAGTGCAGCAGACCTCTCCTGTCTCACCCGCTGCTCCCCTCAGCAGTGTATTTCAGTAGATCTACCTGTTCTGCTCCCCACTCTGTCTACCCCCCACCTTTTGCCTGCATCCCAGTTCTTGTATACACAAATAAATAAATATTAAAAAAAAAAGGTAACCTACCTGAGTCCTGAACCTGACACTCACGTGTTGTGTGGCCTTTGGCAAGTTCTCTAACTTTGGGAAAGCTCAATTCCTTCATCTGTAAAATAACAATCACAACTCCAACAGTGTAGATGGAGGTGAGCCATGCAAGAGCTAGTACTGGTAGGACACGCCAACCTGTCACAGGGGATGAGTAAGTTACACCTGTTATTTGTTAGGCAGGGCTGATCCTCCAACCTTCTCTCATGGCATGCTGGGAAAAGATGGTGTTGAGATTTTTAAAAGAATAAACGGCAGGATCCAGATTTGGAGAATGGCAAGAACAAAGAATTGGTGCTCAGTCTTGCCTGGCAGCATTTACAGCTCCAGCTCAGATACCCCTGCTCCTGCGTCCCCTAGAGGCCCAGAGCTCCTGTCTGCCCCATTCCACTCCTGCCTCAAATGTCTCAGCTGACTATAAAGGGAAGGCTTACACCTGGTTTCTCACCTCCTTCCATCTTTTTCTCAAGTCAGGACTCACCTGGAAACTCTCTAGAGGACCTCAAGAACGCTGTTGTGTTAAGGGAGGTGTCCTTTCTGCCATCTGTCTCTAAACCACGTTATGCAAGAACAAGGATCCAGGGCCTCCCCAGTGGCACAGTGGTTGAGCGCTGGGTTGCGAGGCTGCCCGCAGCCTCTGCAGCGCCGGTTCGATCCCCGGCTGCTCCCCGGCTACCAGAGGAGGGTCCCGCATGGCTCACAGACCTCTCTTGCCGCCCGCTGCTCCCCTCAGCAGTGTACTTTGTCAGTCTGCCTGTTCTGCTCCCCGCTCTGGCTCTGGTGAATTCTCTCACCCTCCCGCGCTTCTGACTGTACCCAGTGCTTGTATAAATAAATAAATAAATCTTTAAAAAAAAAAGAAGAAGAACAAGGATCCAGACACTTCAAATGATTTACTGATTGGCCTTGATGATTGTGCCTATTAACACTGATGTTCAATGGATTTTATAGAGTTATACTTGCAACAGAAAAGGCTTGGCAGAAAAGCTTTGCCTTATGAATATCTTCACAGAGAGACAGAGGCAAACTCCGTACACACTCCAGCCACCTATGGCAGCTTCCCTGCTTCTAAGTCACCCTCCTGGCAAACACACAGGTGCAATGTGAGGACCAATGTCTTCAGTGTTCTGGGAACTGGGCAGCTGTGTTAGGGGGTTGACAGAAATTGTTTACGTTTTCTGTTTACATTAGCCTTGTGATTTCCAAAACATTACCATATCTGCACTCTCATTCACTAAGCAAGCCACCGTGGCCCATTTGGCTCCCGAGAAAACTGAACCCACATTGGTTATTGCCCAAGATCACAAGGGAACAAGCTTGGGCTGGAATCTGGGTCTTCTGACTCCTTGTCACCGATTTTCCCATGTCCCAGAGAAGAAGTCATTGCTGGCTCCTTCAAGGATCCAATATAGCTTGTTCTGGGGATGCAGCAGTAAAGAAAACAATGTCTGCCCTCGCGGGAGGACAAGGGCTGAGCAGGCTTCCCCTGGGCTCTCCTTCGTGTGCTCAGGGCAGTGGCCTGAACTGCCCTTCTTCCTTCCCTGCTTCCTCTTTCCTAGTGACTCAGGCCTGCGATACACCTTCGGGGGCTTTTTCCAATCAACACTTTCCCAGGGTAATAGTCTTGCAGTCACACCCAATTGCACTGGATCAGGCTGTCAATGGGAACTGCAGGGCCTTGATTTACATCGCCACCCAGCAACTGTTGCCATGGCGAGATGAGATGCTTCTATCTTTGTGACAGTTGGTAAGTTTATTGTTGCACCTCCCCAATCCCCTCATACACACTAGAGTGGAAGTGCAGGGAGTCAGGGCTCCCTTGTTTGTTTGTTTAAAGATTTATTTATTTATGCATACAAGAGCTGGGGTACAGGCCAGAGGTGTGGGGGGTGAGAGGATTCACCAGAGACAAAGTGGGGAGCAGAACAGGCAGATCTGCTGAAATACACTGCTGAGGGGAGCAGTGGGCAAGCCAGGAGAGGTCTGATGCGCCATGGGTAGCTCCCTGGCCGGGGATTGAACTTTGTGCTGTAGTGGCTGTGGACAGCCTCATAGGTTATGTCTTAACTCCTTGCACCCCCTGGGAGGCTCAGGGCGCCCTTGTTTCTTGCTGTATTTTAACTCCTACAAGAGCACTTGGAACATAGTAGAGGCTCAATAAACACTTGTTGAATAAGAAAGTGAATCGGTGGTTGAAGATGGGAAACTCTTTACTATCTCAGTACTTGACTGAGAAAGGAAACCTGCTTCAGGTAGTCATGAAGGCGTTAGGGAGCAAATGTACAGCCTGGTGCTCATTCCCAGCTTTGGGGTCTGCTTGCTGGTGATAGGAAGGAAGGTGTGTCCTCTGGCAAGGTGGTGCTAGAGTCTGGTGATTCTAATCAAAGGGTTGCTGATTGATCAAGGAACCTCAGGGATCCTAGCTATGTCAATGGGGAGCAACTCCTCCCTGCACCCACTTGTTAGCACCTATGGTCTGACTACCCAGCGTACAAAGGGGTGAGAGGTGGGAATAAGTTTCTTTCACATGCGGGTCTGAAGGCAGCAAGTCTCCAAAAGGCACTGAAAAATGACTGTAAAACCCCCAAACCTGCTGTTGTAGATTAGAAGTTTTTATACTGCAGTGCATGAGAATCACTTGGGGGAAGTTATGAATAGTGCAAGTTTCTGGGTCCAACTCAGTCTCACACATTGGGAGTACCTGGAGGTAGGTTCAAGCATTTGCATGTTGACAAGTGCCGGGGTGACGGATGCGAGGGGCCGAGGTCACATTCCCAGGTGCTGTCCTCTCCAGGAGCAGCAAGCCCCGAGGTGAGGAGTCAGGGTGCCCCCCGAAAGTGCCCTCCCTGCACTGGACCTTGGAGCCTTAAGCAAGTTACTTCACCTCTCAGGTCTCCATCTCTCATTCCCCAAATGGGGTGATGACAGAATGTACCCCAGTGGGGGTTTTTTTTTTTGAGAATAAAATTTAATCTCCAGTAAATAAATAAAATAAAATAAAATAAATAAATTAAATTAAATAAATTAAATAAAATTTAATCTCAAGTTAATTGAGCATTTGGTTTAATCTAAAAGCTCATCAAGCCAGATGTCCAATGCCAGAGATATTTTAAACCTTTGGTAAAAGTTGACTCTGCTTGTGCTCTAATGGGAGGAGGGGAGCTAGGGAGGAGCCACCCTGTATTATGGCCCATTTTCCTTCTCAGTCCCTGCAAGTTGTGGGAATTGTAGACAGGAGGAAATGGCAGCATTTTTCAGTGCTAAAAAAAGACCTGCCACATACTCACTTGGTCCATGAGTCAGTTCATTTTATGTTTCCTCACCGTCATTGTCAGGTATTTGCTGGAGGGCTGGGCTCAGAAGCCACACGGCAGCCCAACCCAGCCCCAGGGAGCCTGTAGCCCAGTGGGAGTGAGGTAGGAGCGCTCCAAAGTCTCCTAGCAAGAGGTGAGCCAGGAAAGCTTCTCAGTCAGTGTTCCTGGCATCAGAGCTCAGCGTTGATGGCTGAGCACCAGGCTTTCCATTGATGGAGCGAGAAGAGAATGGGAAGTAGTTGGTGTAAGATTAAGAGCATGAGGCCTCCCTGGTGGCGCAAGGGGTTAAGCACTGTACTATGGAGCAATCCACAGCCTCTGCAGCATGAGTTCGATCCCTGGCCAGCCAGAGAGCAACCCACATGGCGAGGCAGACCTCTCCTGTCTTGCCTGCTGCTCCCCTCAGCAGTGTACTTCGGTCAGTCTGCCTATTCTGTTCCCCACTCTGTCTCATGTGAATCCTCTCACCCCCCACATCTCTGGCCTGTACCCCAACTCTTGTATGCATAAATAAATACATCTTTAAAAAAAAAAAAAGAATTAGAGTGTGGGCTGGAGTCAGGCTGCCAAGGCTTGAAGCCCAGCTCTGCAACTTCGTAGCTGAGTACTATTGGATGAGACCTTTAACCGCTTTGTGCCCTATTTTCTCATCAGTAAAATGGGGATCATCAAAGCAAGTCCCAGAACTGTTGGGAGAACTGAAAGTGACAAACCAAGTGTCATATATAGGGCCAGGCAATAGTGAAGGCTCAAAAGTGTGAATTCCATCAATGTCATTTATTCACAAACTAGTCATAAGACACTGTATCAATGACTCCATCCTTCTTGGCTGGGCAAATTGGACCAGTTGAAATCATCTCTTACGTGCCCAGCAGGCTGTGTTTTAGGGTTCGTGATGCCCCTACTCAAAGATGGTGCCATTGCCGTGCAACCTACCCGCCTGCCATCCTGCCCCACTGCCGCTCTCAGGTCTACTGGCTGGGTAGTCTCGGATAGCCCAGCTTTCACCCAAACACATGTTCTAACTGATTCTACACAGCAACTTCCAGATTTGGATGTGCCCCTGTGACCTCCAGCCTATGGTCTGAGATGAGGGGTTACAGCTCCTGAAAAACCCCACTGCAGGGCAGGCGGTAGAGGGTAGGACTGAAGAGGATGGCAGCCCCATGGGAGCCTTTCATGTGGCCCATTTTCAGCTCCCACTGAGTGGATTTCCACAGAGCGGAGCTTTGACCACTGTTAATAAAAGTTTCTCAACTCAAATTTTCTGAGTTTCCATTTCCTCCTTTCTGAAATGGGAATAGTTTTCCCTTCCAATCAATAACCACCTTCTCTGATTCACACTGAAGCAAGACCTCTGAGACCCAGGGAGTAATGCCTACAGATTCTCCTGAAATAATAATAGTGTAAATCCTAAGAGCAGTTGTAAAGATTAAATGTGACAATTTATAAAATAGTGTTTTACAACCTGCCCCTGGCACCCAAATTCCTGCCCCCCCCCCCCCGTAATGCTAAGTGATCCTGATACCTGTTCTTGTTGTTGGGGAGTGAGTGGGAAGAAAAGGGGTCTGTTCGCTCAGCTTCTGTGCTCTGGCCTCCATCACCAAGTGGTGGACCTAAGCTTCTGCCTAGCAGCAAACAAGCAATTGCATTTAATTATGAAACAATTAAGTAGCCATTTTTTAATTAGCTACTTAGAAGTATTCTAAGGAGAATATTTTAAGCCATTCTGATCTTGTAGTTAAACTTGCCTAAATTGTAAATGATGCTAATTACCTTCCAATTACTTCCCCTCTTGAGACTCAAGAATCTTAGGGGAATAGGTCTAGGAAGGCCGGTGCAGAGCTAATGATGAGATTTGTGGCTGTTCAAGTCTCCAGACATGTAAGCACCCACTGTGTGGTCCACAGCCTGCTCCATCAGGAAAAGCAGAGGACACAGGCAGACTAAGCAAACAGCAGTAGCCATGAATGTAGCTGTGACTTTCTGAGTTGGGTCTTTCCCCTGGGATAGAGGTCACAGGCTGGAACACAGCATGCCAGGCTAACAGGTACAGTGCCAGGTTGTCCTGTCAATCATTACCTCTGAGCTGGGAGCATAAACATGAATGGTTTTGATTTTTCAACAGATATCACCAGCAGCATTCTGATTAGCTTGTTTCTTACTGGGATGGAGAATCTTTAATGACACCAATGTCTGATTCCAGAACTTTCCAGCAGGTGTACCTGCTTATTTGAAACCATCAATCTCATGGTCAATTGGAAGCCTTCCCTCCCTACAGTACAGGATGGGAGTGGGAAGGGAGCAGAGGATGAGGTGGCAGGGAAGGGTAGGCTGCTCTGCCAGTGCACCCCTTCTCCCTCGCAAACAACTAGCACAAGTGTCCACCTGAGTTGGTTATTGTAAGGTCAGGACTGGACACGGTGCAGGTTTTCTGATCCCATGCAGACCGGGTAAAGGAGGAGTCAGAGTCCTCAGTAGTTTTGCAGGTTTTTTATTTGGGGTTCACCAGGCATATGGCAGGCAGGGGTGCTGGCTGGGGGGCTGGGAGGCTGGCAGGCCTCCCAGCCCCCAGCAAGTCTTCACTCTATCTGGGCTCTCTAGCGTTCGTTCTGCTGCTTCTCGGCTTCTCTTTCGGCTTCGGCTTCTGCTGCTGCTACTACTGCTGCTGGCGTCCCCCCGTGACGCCGCCCTTAAAAGCACAGTCTTAGCTCAGCTGAATCCCATCTACCTATGCCCACACCCTATTCCAGGTGCCCGCCATCAGGCATGCATTCAGGACAAGGATCCATCATCTATCCTGATGGCGGAAGGGCAGAAAAGCCTGATATTTTCTTTACCCTACAGTTATCCTCTTCTGTCAGCCGTTGCCTCTGACCAGAGGTCATTGTGCGGTAGTGCTAACAGACCCTGCTGATCAGGGGATCATTCCCAAACCACCTCTACCCCAGGCTTCGGTGAGGGCTCTTCCCAGATACAATTGCATTTTGGGGCCGACTCCAGGCAGCACTTGCCCCAGTGAGTGAGCACTGCCTGCCACAGCCCCAAACTCAGCTGATGGCAAGACTGGGAGGCATCTTCAACTCCCCTGAGAAAGGGAAGGAAGTCAGTGTGTGGGCTCAGTGCTCTGTGCCTACCCCCCAACTCCCGCCCCAATGCCTTCTCCTGACACCTTCTCCCCAGCAGGCTATGGGAGAGCAGAGAGAGCCACTCCAATCAGCACCTACCCATTCCCCACATACAAAAAGCTAAATAGATATCAACAGGGGCTTGGAAAGACTGCTGCAGCCAAGCCATGGACCCTGTGCACCACTCAAATAACACTGAGGGGCCTTCTGCCTGGGCTGATGTGGAACGACACACTGTTAAGAAAGAAGCAAGGTTCAGGGCAGCACATGGTGCGGTCCCATTTGTGTGCAAAGCAAAAGAGCAGAATCCTGTGAATCCAGAGCCAGATGTGTGTGGCGGTAGAGCACTTCCAGAGACCTGCAGAGCATTGCTTGCTGTGGTCCCTTCTGGAGGTGGAGATGGAGGGTATAGAGCATGGAGGCCCTGTAGTTTTCCTCCACATGTGTTTTGAGTTTGTACCTGCAGCACATATTGCTTCACTCCAATGAATGAACTCTTTCAAAAAAAGAAATGATAGGAAAAATATGTCCTAGTCCATTTGGGGTGCTGTAACAAAATACCACAGACTGGGTGATTAAAGAACAATAGATATTATCTGCAGAGTTCTGGAGGCTGGAAATGTAAGGTCAGGGCATCAGCACATCAGAATCCGTAACAGCCTCTTCCAGGGTGCCAACTGCCGACTGCTCGCTGGACACTCAGATGGTGGACAGACGAGAGGGAGCTCTTGGGCGTCTTCCACAGGGCACTAACCCCATTCATGAGCCTTTGGTCTGTATTGTAAGCTCCCAGGGTTGACTTTTCTTTGATGACAGAGGCAGCCATAACAATGGGGCATTCTCTTCAAAAAGAGCTAATTCAAGCACATTGCCAGTGTAGGGTAAAGAAAATGTCAGGCTTTTCTGCCCTTCCGCCATCAGGATAGATGATGGATCCTTGTCCTGAATGCATGCCTGATGGCGGGCACCTGGAATAGGGTGTGGGCATAGGTAGATGGGATTCACCTGGACTAAGACTGGGCTTTTAAGGGCGGCGTCACGGGGGGACGCCAGCAGCCCCAGCCAGCAGCAGCAGAACCTGAAGGAGAAGCCGAAGCAGAAGCAGAGAACGCCAGAGAGCCCAGATAGAGTAAAGACTTGCTGGGGGCTGGGAGGCCTGCCAGCCTCCCAGCCCCCCAGCCAGCACCCCTGCCTGCCATATGCCTGGTGAACCCCAAATAAAAGACCTGCAAAACCACTGAGGACTCTGACTCCTCCTTTACCCGGTCTGCATGGGATCAGAAAACCTGCACTGTGTCCAGTCCTGCCCCTACAGCCAGGCACAGCTAGAGAAGGGCAGACTCCTGCCCAGTAAGCCTCCTTCTGTTTCACAGACCCTGGCTAATTTAGGCCATTGATCAGCTGGGACTACCTTGTCTTTTCCTTTTTCCTTCTTTCTCTCTCTTTCCACACTTTTAAGTCCCTACTTTTATAAATTGAATGCACTAATAAAGAGTAAGCCCATAAATCCTAGATCCTCCACCCTCAGCCCCATTGAAAGCAGAACCCCAAACACACACACTCTCTCTCTCCCTCTTCCCCCAACTGGTGCCCTCACTGTGGTCCAGGTGTACTGTATAACGTCCAGGTTTGTAGTTTATAAGCCTGTATTTTCTCAGTTTGCCGATGGTTATTGCTGAAGGGCATCTTGCAATCATATGAAGAACCCTAAGGGTGGGTCCAGTTGTATTGTCTTACAAAGAATGAAAGCCTGTGGGAAATTACCTGACCCCAGGTGAGTGTCCCTAGGAATTTTTAACCATTAGCATTATTTTAATAGACTGAGGCGGACAAGAAACATGTCCCCATGACCTCCAGCATCACCCCCAATGGCTCCTAATGCCATCATTTTGGGAGTTAAGTATAAACCTATGAAGGGGGAGGGGCACATCCAGACTAGCCTCTTCCAGGCCATTCAATTCAAGCTTTTCACTTCCCCTCATCAACTCTATCTGCAATGTGACTGATTTTCTGCCTTATGTTTCAGCTAAGCGCCCCATTTCTCGGTGTATTCTAATTATGGGCAGAGTGCAGGGCCACAGAGAAGGGTGTTCTCTTTACACAGAGTTCCAGTGCCAAGTAGCCCCAGTGCAGCAGGAGGGGGTAGATTCCGACTCTGGGACCCTTGATTCCCCTTCAATCAAAAACCTCAATGTCTTTTTTTGTGTTCTTGCAGATCACAAATGCATCCAGGCGGAGGCTGACGACGAACATGGCTTACTCAGAGAGCCATCAGATCCGCGTGTCCCAGCAGGACTTCCGTCTCTTCCGCACCCTCTTCCTGCTCATGGTTTCCTTCTTCATCATGTGGAGCCCCATCATCATCACCATCCTCCTCATCTTGATCCAGAACTTCAAGCAAGACCTGGTCATCTGGCCATCCCTCTTCTTCTGGGTGGTGGCCTTCACGTTTGCCAACTCAGCCCTCAACCCCATCCTCTACAACATGTCACTGTTTAGGAATGAATGGAGGAAAATTTTTCACTGCTTCTCGTTCCCAGAAAAGGGAGCCATGTTTACAGACACATCTGTCAGGAAAAACGATTTGTCTGTAATTTCCAACTAATTAATTTTTCTCTCTAGGCAGAGTTTGTCGCTGTCCATCAAACATGTATGTTGTCAAAGGGGCCATAATATCAGCGTGCCCGGCTTTAAGGAAATGTAACCTCTGCAACTATACATTTATAGTACCAGTAAATTAAGGGGTCATCATTCAGAATAACCATTTTGTCTTTTAGAAAAAAGAATGTGCAATAGGTTTCTTTAAGTATGAACTTAAGTATGAACTTTGTATATGATTGAACTTAATACATTTTTATTTATAACTGTCCAGCAATCACATCTACATATAAAGCCACACTTTGCTGGTTTTCAAAGTGATTTTTGGAACTGACCTGAGATCTGGATTTCACCTCCAAAAGGTCATGGCTACTCTAGATCTCCGCGAGGTGTCATGATCATTGATGTCAAGAGCATTGGAGGAATTTCCAAGGAGCAATTAAAGATGACTTTTTTTTTTTCGCATTTAAGAACTGTGGATCCTTTAAGAGAAGCAGTGTCATGAAGTCAGAGAAAGTGGGGTGATTCCAACATGTTTGAGATGGAGAACACCCCCCAGCTGCCCCTGCAGCATGCACTGCGACTATGGTGCTGCAAATACAGCAGTGAACTAGACAGTCACGGCCCCTGCCCTGGTGGAGCTCATAGACCTTCTAGTCAGGGGAAGAAACATTAAACAGGAGTCAATAAATACTTTTGCATCATAAAGAAAGTAGGGCAGTGGTAGCAATTTAGATGCAGCAGGGAGGGGACACGGAAGAACTTTCTGATGAGTGATATTTTAGCCAAGAGATCAACCACAAGAAAGAACCAGCCATACAAATCCAGGAGAACAGAGTTTTAAAGACAAGCAGATGCTGGTACAGAGGCTGGTATGTTTGTGGAACAGAAAGAAGATGGTATGAGCAAATCAAGGCAAATATGGACCAAGAAATTTGGCACTGCTGTTGGTGCTGGGGTAGATGGGTGCCCTGCTGGGGGTCATGGGTTGAAAGCAGGAAAGTTACACGTCTAGTTAGGCCCCATACAGGCCACCACAGGGTATTTATTCTGTATTCATTGGACAGTCACAGGAGTTTGCAACTGGAAACTGATAGGGTCTGATGTATGTTTTTAAATATTACAAAAAATGGACTTTGAGGAACCAGAATAAAAATGGAGACCAGTTAGGAGGCTGTTGAATTGAAAAAGAAGATGGGGAACACGGAGGTGGGTGGTATCACCAAGGGTTGGGAGAAATGATCTCAGGAAAGTAAATGCTATTTATAGATGGACAGGATGTAGAGTAAGAGGGAAGAAGAGGATTCAAGCATGACTTCTAGGTTTTTATCCTGGCACTAGTAAATGGTGGGACAGGCAAACGGTGTGGGGAAATCTGGGAGAAAAGAGGTGGGAGAGCCAAGAGCTTCATTCAGGGCAGCCAAGCTTGAAAAAACCTACTGAGGTGCAAGTAGGGAACAGGCAGCTATTTGCAGGTATGTGGAGCTCAGGCTTGAAGCTAGTGTTGGGGGTCATTAGTCTTTAGAGGCTGACATTTTCATGAAATATCCCTGAGAGAAAAGGGAGGGGAGAAGAAACCAGAGCCAAAGAGAACCCAGGGACATGCACTTGAAGGCTGGATCAGTGACTGGAAAGTAAAATCAGTGCTAGTTGGTGCTATTGCTCATGGAATTCTAGAATGGCTCCTTCCTACAGTAAGATTTATGGGATCCACTGGAGAACAAGAGGACAGGGATCTGTTGTTCATCTCTAGTTAACAGATTTGGTAAATGAAAGCTGTATTTTGAAGTGATGTGTGGCTATCTTAGGAATCTCTGGGGTGGTCCACCTGCAGCTGGAGAGCTGGGCTCTCACAGGCCATATGACAACAGATGACACTTCCGTACCTAGTCAATTGTCTCTTCCCTCTTTGGTGAGGGAACAAAGCACATAGGAAGGAGGGGCCCAAGAGTCTCCTTTGGGTCCTTGATATGCCAGCACCCAGGCAGAGATAACCACACATGAGAGAGGTGTAGCTCCTCCTTCCCTACACACTTTGTAGATGCCAGCCTGGGATCACAGAATTACACCTGGGATCCTCACTGCATCCCACCAGGGAGGTGCTGTTATCCCATATTTCACTAGAGAAGAGTGAGGCTCAGAGAAGTCATGTAACCAGTGCCAAGTCACACAGCTTTTATATAGCTCAACTGGATTTTAACTTACAATCCAAACTCTCTGATACCAAAGCCTGACTGTTTCAAGAGGAGAAACTGCAGCATCTGGGAACTCCTGGAAAACTGAAGTTTTGCATGTGATTATACGAAAGCGTTCACATGAGCTGCTGATGGTGTGAGACACTGGTGTTCTATCCTACTCCCAGCTACCAGACACCTCCTCCACCTGCCCATCTACCCATTTTTCTGCAAGTTTCAGGCAGGGGACACCATGGTCTTTCTCTAGACCTGGATTCCAGAACCCCATGTCCCAAGTCCCCCAGGAAAGCCCAAGATCTCTCCTCCTCAACATTTTGATCACATCTAGAAAAAGAAGCAAATTAAGTGCCAGAAGCAATGAAGGAATGGGGGTATTTCTGAGAGCTCACCTAGAACATGCCTCGCAACCTCTCAAACCAGCTGCAGGTGAGCCCACATCCTGCACACCTCATGGGCTGACTGAGGCCTGGGGCTGGCAGGCCCAGCCTATACCCACCTGCTGGCAGCTAAGGTCTTCCTGGGTGAACAGGGAAACTCCTTTTTCAGGAAGTTGGGAAAAGCAACAGTCATTGATAATGGAGATTAGGCACAAGAAGAGGCCAAAGGTCATAAAGAGTAGGAGGAAAGAAAACTTCCTGGGATATAAAAGTGCACCCTTCCCATGTGCAGAATTTCTCATTTGACACACACACTTGAACACAAAGACCCATTGCATAGGAAACAGATGACTGTATTTTAATAAATCAAAATCTGGAATCTTAAGCCTCAAATGATTCCTTAGAAAACTCTAGTAACAATAGACATTTGTGTGCAAACACTTATTTCCACAAACATAAATTTTTTTGTGTGTACAGAAGAAGGTTTTATGTTTGCTGAGGGGAGGAGAAGAGAGAGGGCCAACGTAAATTAAGATAAATAGAATTGACAGCTGAGAGTGAGTGGGAAGTTTTCAAGTGAAACTTGACATCCTCGATGTTGCTACAAAAGGGTTTTTTCGGATCTGCTATTACAGTGACCTGAAATAGAGAAAACAAAGCTATTCATGACAGAAGATGTACCCAATGTTTATTGTAGATAATGGATATCAGGATGGCCTTTGGCCCCAACTGTTCAAATCTTCTAAGGTTACAGGTTGCTGTGGCTGTAATTCATAAATAAACTCGAGGCTGTTTCTAAAACCTGCTGGATTTCTCTGGAGGCCATGGGACTGAGAAAACAGAATCTAGTGTATGCAAGTGTTCTTCTTCCTTATCGTACATTCGCCTCACTGTGTTTTAAAGATTTCTTTTTTTTTAAATATTTATTTTTTTATTTATACAAGCACTGGGTACAGTCAAAAGTGCGGGAGGGTGAGGGAATTCACCGGAGCCAGAGTGGAGAGCAAAACAGGCAAAGCGACGAAGTACACGGCTGAGGGGAGCAGCGGGCGGCAGGAGAGGTCTGTGCACTATGTGGGACGGCCGGAGATTGAACCGGCGCTCCAGAGGCTGTGGACAGCTTCACAACCCAGCGCTCAACCACTGCACCACCGGGAAGGCCCTGTATTTTAAAGGTTTCTATTGCAGAAAATTGGTGGAGGATCTCAGCCACTCTATTTTACAATGTTCACCATGTCCTGCATCATGTCACCAGGTGGCGCCGCCAAGGGCTTCAAAGTCACACAAATACAGAAACTGAAAAACCATTAGTTTGCATCCACCCAGCTACCTGGTGAAGATCTTGGGCAGGGCAACTTTCAGTATCTTTCTTAGCCACCAATTTCTTATCTGCAGAATATGGATATTGAGACTCCACAGCATAAGATGTCCCTGAGGATTAAACTTGAAATGCAGGGTCTCCTTGGTGGCTCAGGGATTAGTCTCAGCACAATCGTGCTATCACCACCATGGCCTGAATTCGATCCCTGGCCAGGGAGCTGACCCACATGGTGCAGCAGACCTCTCCTGTCTCTCCTGCTGCTCCCCTCAGCAGTGCATTTCAGTAGATCTGCCTGTTCTGCTCCCCACTCTGTCTCTGGTGAATCCTCTCACCCCCTATACCTCTGGTCTGTACCCCAGTTCTTGTATGCATAAATAAATAAATAAATAAATAAAAATAAATCTTAAAAAAAAAAAACAACTTGATAATGCAGTTAAAGGGTTTGGCCTGCACTCTGGTGCTGTTGGAATCGGTCACGGCCCTTCATTTAGGCTGCCCTAGGATGGAACATCAATATATCACCAATTCATGTTTTTGGTCTCAGTTCATGTCTGTTTGTCATAGTGTGTGACAGATGACCAACAAAAGAGTTCCTACATTTTAGCATTACCATATTAGGAGCTTATAACCTACTTTCCCACGAGGGAAAGTACGTATACTGTGCACTTACCTCCAGAATGTTCCCATTTTTATATCAAGAAAAGGGTAATACTTGGGGCCTCCCTGGTGGTGCAAGGGGTTAAGATGCAACCTATGAAGCTACCCCCAGCCACTGCAGCACAAGTTTGATCCCCGGGCAGGGAGCTATCCACATGGCGCAGCAGACCTCTCCTGACTCACCCGCTGCTCCCCTCAGCAGTGTATGTCAGTCAGTCTGCCTGTTCTGTTCCCTGCTCTGTCTCTGGTGAATCCTCTCACTCCCCACCCCCACACCTCTGGCCTGTACCCCAGCTCTTGTATGCATAAAAATAAAATAAATCTTTAAAAAAAAAAGGGTAATACTTATAAAAAGATCCAACGGGGGGAATCACAAAAAAATTGAGGAAAACCAGGTAGACAATTTAGGGCTTTGGTTCCATATTAGAAACAGAGCATTTGTTGAAAGCCTTCTCTCCTTAACTTGTTATGGGGATGTCTCTCTCGCCAATGGTTTCAATGGCTGACCAGCTTCTCACTGGAGTCACTCCATCACCAACATTAATTGTTAGGCAGTCAGAGGCGAGATCAGGGTGCCACAGACTGGGCTTCAGGGAGCAGGAAAAAAGGAAGAGCATGTCTCCTGCTGTTGCACTTAATTAAAAGTGCCAGGGTTTTGGCCTCTGCTTACTCCTCTACATCAGCCTCAAGATAACACCAGGAAAGAACTGATCAAGAAGGACCATGATTCGAGGATGGCACCAACACTCCACTTTCTCTTGCATGTAGATGAAACCACTTTCCTGGCCCATGGGCCCTGCCTCTCTGCCCACTGGACCCCAGTCCTGTCCCCAGTCACTCACCATTGTGAGCAATCAGCCTGTACTGCCTGGCCAGGCACAGCTCTTCCTGCCTCCGCCGCACGATTCTCTGCACTTCAGGGGGCAGGCCTTTGGGGTCACGGGAGAATATAAAGGAGTAGCTGTCGGCACAGGTGCCGTCAAGGTTTTGGAGGCGGCAGGAGTACTGCACAGCGTAGGTGTCATAGTCCGTGTCGATAATCCAGTGGTCGTCATCTGCAAGTCAGAAAGCCAAGTGCCAGTGCCTCTGGCTCCACAGACTGGGATGTCAGGGAAACTCACCTTCGGTGATGCCTGAGCATTTTGTTAAGGAGCAGAGGCCACAGAAAATTCTGACAACTTTTATAAAAGTTGTCACTAAGTGTCACTAATTAGCTGTGGCTATTCACTTCTCTAATGTAGGCCCCAGTTTGTTCACTGCTAAAATGAGAAACTTGAGCCTGACCCAGAATATAAAGCTATTATTTCATGATGAGGAGAATAACTCAGCAGCAATAATATCACACCCTGATAGAGACATCCTGTCTCAGACCCTGTTCTAAGAGCTTTCTGCATGTTAACTCATTACAATATAAAGCACCTCCTTTTGAAGATGAGGAAATTGAAGCACACAGAGAATAAGGGATATGTCCAAGCTTCCCCCAGGTGGTAGGCCGAATTAGGATTCAAATGCAGCAGTATAACTTAAACTTTGCATGCCTAACCACCAGGCCTCACAGCTTCTTTTCTGAAAGGTAACAACAAAAGAATTGATCCTTAAGCCTTCCCTATTGTAGTTATCTCCCTTCATGTCTATAACAATCACTTTCAAGATTTCAAATTTTTTTTTCCCTCCAAATGAAATGCTAGAAAGAATTTCAATTTACGAGAGATAAGAATAGAACCATTCTGTCTTGGTAGGGGAGGAGGAGAAGAGGTAAACCTTTCCTTCCCATTGGGTTCTCTCTCATCCTCTCCGAATGTAGCACCCATAGAATCCTATCCCTGCAGCAGTGCATCCCAAAATGCTATAGAGCAGTAGGTATTTATGCTTGTACATAGAGTTAGTAATCTTGTACTCCCTGGAGTTCATTTTTGTAACCCATTTTACAAAGGTAGATATTTTATGTTAAATGAATCACTTTAGAAAGTTTTTCTGTATTATTTGAAATATTTTTTATTATTTGTAAGGATAAAAGTTTTTCCCCCTCTTCTAGAAAAGCACCTCCATCTATACAGTGAAATGAATACTGAAGATGCAATTGGATAAAGAATGCAATTTTAACTAATACAACTATAGAGAATGTCAAGGAGGTGTGCCACTAAAGATGGGCTGCATGAAGAACCTGTCTCTTCTCGATCACTGTGCTGAGTTCCACTCCAACCCCCCAACAAACTGAATGGCCCCCTCGGGCCTCTCCCACAGGAGACTCAAATAACACTTTGCAAAAGTTGCCCTGTATTAGGAGTCCTGCTGTTCAGAGCCACCTGATCCCGGGAGTGGAACGCCCTGGTTTCTGACATTGGCTCTTGTTGCATAACTTTGGGCACCCAACATATTTCTTTCCCTTGGCCTCGGTATATTCATTTGCATATTGAACCTACTTTGTAGGGTTACCTGTCTATGTTTAAGATCCTACAATGTCCTTTAGCCTACATTATTTTCTAGCTAACCAAACAGACTCCATATTTGAAATTTAAGAAAAATGGCAGGGGTGGAGGACGAGGTAGAAAGAGCATGTCGATGTTGTGTTTCCAGGATCCGGCCAAGTGTAGGGATGCTCTTCTGAGAGTCCCCAACATTCTGCCTACTCTCCCTCTCCCCCTGCATGACTTCTGGCACGTGGAAGAGGAGGAAGGAAGACTTCACTGCCCCCAGAACACGGTGCCTGGCTCAGCATCCCAGCCTCCATGGGCAGGTACCCAGGAGTGTAGCAACCCTGTGCACACTATTCCCTGTGTCCTTGGAGTGGAGTCTCCCAGCCTGTGCTGGGGTCCCAGGTACTCAAGCTGTCTCAGGGATTCAGCCCAAAGAAAAGGCAGAGAAGCAAAACCAGGTTGAGCGTGATGCGGCCTGGGGTACTTTTTAAGCTTGATAAGCATGCAGAAGGCTATACACCCTGCCGCAAGGCTGGGCTGGAAAATGGCAGGAAGAGGTCACCTGACCAGCCCGAAGGTCCTTTTGGGCTTCGGTCAGGTTTTTGAACTGGGGGTAGGAGGTTAGGACTAGAGAGGAGGCTAACTAGCTGCCCCCAGTCCCATGCCCCTACCCTCGGGCAGTGCTGTGGTTCCTGCCACCTACAAACCATTTTCCCTAAGGATGCCACTGGAGAAGGAGCACAGAGATTTGGCCTGGTATGCGCCCTTTTCCCAAGACGGTCCCACTGAACTGACTACTCACTTCCTTTCTGGAGAAAGGACGCAACGCCCCAGTACTTCATCTTGAATTTAGCAGGGTCGTCTGTGTCGGTGAAGGTGCCCACCATGTCTGCGCACACATCCCAGCTACTGCAAAAGCCCAGAGGATCCTGAGTTAGGCGGGGTGTAGGTTTCCTCCCTCCTTCCCATGCAGGATGCGCCCTTCCCTCCTCGTCCAGGGTTTGGCCTTCGGCCCCGGGCCCCCACTGACTTCAAAAGTCGGACTCGACCCTTGGCTGTGGCGCTCATCTGGCCATTCTGGTCCACGGAGAACTCAGTGATGATGTTGTCCTGCAGAAAGAGGCCCTCGGGGTCCTTCTTGGCCACGGCGTACCAGGTCCCGGAGAACTGGGAAAGAGAGAGCGGCAGGGTTTGGTGCCCAGGGAAGAGGAACCACACGGGACCCGGCGCCTGGGGCTGTCCACACGGGTCGGGAGACCTAGATACCTACTCGAGCCTTGTCGAAGTTCTCCTTGACTCGGAAACTGCTCACCCGGCAGTCGCGCTCTGCCCGGCCGCTGCCCAGCGTCGCCAGCAACACGAGTGCCCACACCCACTCCATCCTGCCCGGGAGTCAGCCCTGCGGAGACCGCGCGCCGTCAGCGCCTGGCCGCGGGACCCTGCGCCACTGCCCGCGCGCACCGCGCGCACCGCCCGCACCGCCCGCACCGCCCGCAGCCCGCGCCGGCCGCGGCTCACCAGGGAGACGCGCGCAAGCCTGGCCGCCGCGTCCGGGCGCGCGTGGAGCACTGGGCGAGCGCGCCGCGGGGGCTGCCCCGCCGCTTTATAGCTCCGGGCTGGGGGGGTCGCGCTTTCGTAACCGCGCGGGGTGAAAGACCGAGGGGGAGGCGCCGGGGGCCGCGGGCCAGTGCTTGCATCACGCGCCCTGACTCACCGCCGCCTGGCGCAGGGAGGGTCCCTTTAGCCACGGCCTCACCGCCAGTGCCGCCCGCGGCGTGATGGAGCTGCCGCACGGGGTGCCTCGGCGGAGCCCAGATTTTCCAGCGGCAACGTGCCCCCGGGCCAAGCGCTGGCCTGGTTACCCATTACTTGTGCCAATGCGCCCCACTGCCGCTTGGGGTGGCCGGGAGCCCAGATGCTCTGCTTGGGGCCTCTGGTCGCCCTGGCGGGAAGAACGCGGCCTCCCAGGCGAGAGGGGACCGCTGATGCCGCCTGGTGCATCGGTGCCCAGACCTCGGCTGTGCCAAATTACCCCTCCGCCCTCAGAGGGCCAATTGTGCGTGGTTTTGGGAATAGATGGGCCAAGGAGTTTTTCATTTTACAAAGGGTCTATTTTACTCTCTTTCGGGAGAGCTGTGGTGCCCTCTGGGTCAATATTTGTTCTTTAGTTTCAACATCTTTAGAAGCATTAAAGCCTCCCTGTTAAATATTCTCCAGAAACGCAACCCTGGTCGGCGCTGGAAATACTGTAGCAACCTCGGTGGTCGCCTACTTACTCTGTGGCACTTCCCTCAAACCACTTTGAAACACATCTACCCATTGTTTAAAATGCAGTTTTACTTCCAAGCCATAGAAGAATTTTGTTTTGTTTTCAAAACAGCCAAGGTAAATTGGCTGAGGAGTGGACAATAGGGTGGAGGCGAACAAAATCCTATAACGTCAATGGTCAGTTGCTGTGACTAGTTATTTTGCCTACACGATGACACAATTTACTGACCGTACTTTTTTCTTTCTGTCCAGAGTTAGAGTCTCTTTAATTGGATCAAAACAGTCAGAAGACACAGCTTTTGACTAAATGAGAATTATTAATATGGCAAAAAAATATTTTTGTAAGATTCCTTTCTGAATATCAGTTGTATCTTCATGACCAAACGGGAAAGAACTGAGATAAATTTCAACCATTTTACTGCAGTCAGCTCTGACATAAGAAGGTGGGGGAAAGAAGGAAGGCTGCCAAACAGAAATATGGAGTGAATGGTCCTTAGACCAACGCTGTACAGGGCATTGAGGCCACTTCTAAGCCACCAGAAAAGAGATCTGTGGCTTCTGAAACTTCCTGTTGGGCATCTCCCAACCTGGTTTCTGCTTCTATTTCCCACATTGCCCTCTCCACTGCTGTTCCCCATTTTAGGTTAGGTGTCTCTGAGTACCAAAGATAATGCACTTACCTTCTTATGTCCCCACAGCTAGGAAAGTCTTGTTTCTGGCCAACCAGTCAACGAAGAGACCTTTTGGTTACAGGCAATTTAACCATAGGCTATAGCATCTCAATCACCTCAAATAAGGTCTGTGTCAGAGCCTCTCCTTCAGGGAGCATGTGTGTGGCCGTAGGGTGGCATCTCTACATACCCATGGGGGAAAGCACTGAGAACATTGCTCTCTCTCCTGCCCAGTGCTTGCATCCCCTCTTCGACCTTCCAGACTAGAGGTTTTCTAGCATCTGTTTCGACACCTCCAATTCTGGGACAGCCCCTGGCTGAGCCCAGTTGCGTTCAGACAGTTATAACACTCCCAGACTTTTTAGTTTCTCCGACCACATAGTCTGCTGGCCTTTACCACATACCATATGGATGGCATGGATGTAGGCGATTTCAATACATTTTTATGGTGATTGTTTTTTTGGTGTTGTCCACAAAAAGCCTACTTAGTTATTTTGTTTGTTTGTTTTAGAGGCATCTGTTTTGTTGTTGTTGAAGTAACCTTGGTTCATACCATTATGTAAGATTCAGATATACATCATTATAAATCAAATTCTGTATATTAAAAGTCTCAATCCATTACCATGCCAGTGGCTCCTTTTAGCCAATTTACCCACTCACTGGTCCCTGCTGTCCAGTAATCACTTGATCATATACTCTAAAATCTTATTATTGTTGAATTAAGTTTATTTGTTTTGTTTCTTTATGCATGTTCATTGTTTTTATGACAATGTTTTGTTAGCGCTTTAAAGGTTGGTATAATTATTCTCCTTCCTCTTCCCCCCGCCCCCAGTACTCCTTAGCAATAAATCATGAACCTTGATGTCCCAGACACTAGGAAAGAAAAACAGTTTATTTTGGCATTGTCTGTTAGATTTCTTCATGATTGCAAATACATGAATACAGGTCAACTGATGTTTTTAACTTCAGTTCTTTGAAATTTATCCTCATAAAATATTTTTCAAATATGCAGATATATAACATCAAAGGAAAAATGTTCACAGTGATTACCTCAGTGTGATAGGATTAAGGACATTTAAAGTTTTTTTTTTTTCTGGACTACATCAAATTAAAGAGCTTCTGCACAGCAAAAGAGACAATAACCAAAACAAAGAGAGACCCCACTGACTGGGAGAACATTTTGCACATAACACTAATGATAAAGGACTGATCACAAAAATCTACAAAGAGCTGATGAGACTCAACAAAAACAAAGAAAATAATCCAGTCAAAAAATGGGCAGAAGCGCTAAAAAGAAACTTCTCTGAAGAGGAAATGCAAATGGCCAACAGGCATATGAAAAAATGTTCAACATCACTTGCAATCAGGGAAATGCAAATCAAAACCACGATGAGATTACTCAGCATTTAAAAAAGATAAACACATGCAATTTGCAGCAACATGGATGGCGCTGGAAGGGATCATGCTCAGCGAAATAAGCCAGAAAGGAAAAGAAAAATACCGGATGGTCTCACTCATAGCAGGAATCTAGAAAACTTAAATAAGGGACCAGGAAAATGAATAACTGTAAGAAAGTAAAAATCAAAATCAACAAATAACTATGAACCAGAGACACTTTTTGGGGGGTGGGGGGCAGGAGGGGAGGGACTGGGGTCACAATGGGGGGGTTGAAATTGTATGGGGAATATAAAAATAAAATTTATTATTAATTAAAAAAAATAAAATAAATTCCCTTTGGGTTTTTTCTTATGATAAAAAAAAAAAAAGAGATACCATCTTACACCAGTGAGAATGGCACATATTAAAAAAAACTAGCAACAACAAATGTTGGTGAGGTTGTGGAGAAAAAGGAACTCTCCTGCATTGTTGGTGGGAGTGCAAATTGGTCCAGCCACTATGGAGAGCTGTGTGGAGATTTATTGACCTACTAAACATAGAGCTTCCATATGATCCAGCAATTCCACTCCTAGGTATTTACCCAAAGGACACAGAAACATCAATTCCAAAGAGCACCTGCACCCCTATGTTTTTTATTTTTTTAAAGATTGATTTATTTTTTTATACAAGCACTGGGTACAGTCAGAAGTGCAGGAGGGTGAGAGAATTCACCAGAGCCAGAGCAGGGAGCAGAGCAAGCAGAAGGACCAAAGTACACTGCTGAGGGGAACAGCGGGTGGCAGGAGAGGTCTGTGCGCCATGTGGGACCCTCCTCCAGTGGCTGGGGAGCAGCCGGGGATCAAACCGGCGTTGCAGAGGCTGCGGGCAGCTTCGCAACCCAGTGCTCAAGCGCTGAGCCACCGGGGAGGCCCTTGCACCCCTATGTTTATAGCAGCACTATTTACAATAGCTAAGCTTTGGAAACAACCCAAATGCCCAAAAATAGATGACTGGATCAAGAAGATGTGGTACATATACACCATGGAATATTACTCAGCATTCAAAAAAGATAAACACATGCAATTTGCAGCAACATGGATGGAGCTGGAAGGGATCATGCTCAGTGAAATAAGCCAGAAAGAAAAAGAAAAATACCGGATGGTCTCACTCATAGCAGGAATCTAGAAAACTTAAATAAGGGACCAGGAAAAAGAATAACTATAAGAAAGAAAATATCAAAATCAACAAACAACTATGAACCAGAGACACTCTATGAGGGGTCGGGGGGCGGGGAAAGGAGGGGTTGGGGTCAAAGTAAGGGAGTTGTAATTGTGTGGGGAATATAAAAATAAAATTTTAATAAATAAAAGAGTATCAAAAAATAAATAAAATTTTTTTTCCTGTGTGCCTTTTTGTACTTTTCTGCAGTGAAAATGTTTAATCAGAAAATATAACAAATTTTCTCATTGCAAACATATTTCTTTTGTTTCTAGAAATAAAATGATATTTTAAATTATATCTTATGGATAGTTTATAATATGCACAAAAATGCTTCATTTTCTTGCCATACTTCAGGGAATGAATGGTCTTGTTTCATTCATTTTGGTACCTGCTGGTGTATCCTAACTAATACAGCAACAAGCAAGTCCTAGAAAATATTGAAAATGTTTTACCAATTGAAAGAAGAGCTAATGAAAGAAATGTAGGTCCTTACCTTCATAAATATCAAGCACTTCCAATCAGTTTCATTTGTACCAAGTGACATTTACATAAACATCCTGAAAGAAGAGTCCAAGAAAAATGAACACAAGGGAATTTGTTAGTATTTATCTTTTGACTGCATTTAAAAGATGCCATTTAAAAGATTGCATTTAAAAGATGGAAAATGAGAGATTAGTTATTCAGTCAGTGTTATCAGGAAGAAAGGTCAAATTAATTTTTTCAATAAGGTTTTTTTCAGTGGTTACAAAGTCACTAATCAGTTTCATCAATGTAGTTGAAAATAACACAGATTCCACCAACTGCATTACCTCTGAAATAGCTGGCTTACACCATCAATTAGGTGCCGGCAGAGACTCGAGAAAGAGGACATGTGCAAGATGAAAGTGCCCTTTGCAGCTGGCTGCCAGAATGTGGCTGAAACCCCTGCTTTTAGGGATTAATTTTGGTGATGAACAATGGTAAGAAGAATTATTAAGTGGAATTGAATTGTGGGTTCAATATTATGATCCAAAATGCCCTCAGTTAATCTAAGATATTGTTAGCAGAAAGTTTAAGGAAACTAAATCATTCATTGGTACATCTGTAAGCTTTTAAAAAGAGTTTCTGGAATTTTTATTTAACTCTGTATTAGTGTTTGACATCTCACGATATATGTTTAGAGTTAAATGCCGTAAAAGAAGAGTCTTTGTATATCCCCCTGTGGTGGTTAGTGTGATACCTTGTATACTTCACAGGTAAAGTTTTAGATTTAACCCTATTTAAACTGGTAGTTTTACTACGTGATTTGCACATCAAAGACATCTTTACAGACACATCACCCAAAGCAGTGATAATGAAGGCAAAGATAAACAGCTGGGACTACATCAAATTAAAGAGCTTTTGCACAGCAAAAGAGACAATAACAAAAACAAAGAGAAACCCCACCAACTGGGAGAACATTTTTGCACCCAACACTAATGATAAAGGACTGATCACAAAAATCTGCAAAGAGCTGATGAGACTCAACAACAACAAAGAAAATAATCCAGTCAAAAAATGGGCAGAAGAGCTAAAAAGAAACTTCTCTGAAGAGGAAATGCAAATGGCCAACAGGCATATGAAAAAATGTTCAACATCACTTGTCATCAGGGAAATGCAAATCAAAACTACCATGAGATACCATCTTACACCAGTGAGAATGGCACATATTAAAAAAACTAGCAACAACAAATGTTGGCGAGGGTGTGGAGAAAAAGGAACTCTTCTGCACTGTTGGTGGGAGTGCAAACTGGTCCAACCACTGTGGAAAGCTGTGTGGAGATTTCTGGACCTACTAAACATAGAGCTTCCATATGATCCAGCAATTCCACTCCTAGGTATTTACCCAAAGGACACAGAAACATCAATTCCAAAGAACACCTGCACCCCTATGTTTATAGCAGCACTATTTACAATAGCTAAGCTTTGGAAACAACCCAAATGCCCAAAAATAGATGACTGGATCAAGAAGATGTGGTACATATATACCATGGAATATTACTCAGCATTCAAAAAAGATAAACACATGCAATTTGCAGCAACATGGATGGCGCTGGAAGGGATCATGCTCAGCGAAATAAGCCAAAAAGAAAAAGAAAAATACCGGATGGTCTCACTCATAGCAGGAATCTAGAAAACTTAAATAAGGGACCAGGAAAATGAATATAAGAAAGTGAAAATCAAAATCAACAAAAAACTATGAACCAGAGACACTTTTAGGGGGGCGGGGGCGGGAGGGGAGGGATTGGGGTCAGAATGGGGGGGCTGCAATTGTATGGGGAATATAACAATAAAATTTATAAAAAAAAATAAACTGGTAGTTTTAGGATCAGTCACTATCACTTACTAGCTGTGTGACTTTTTTTTTTTAATTTTTAAAAAATATTTATTTATTTATTTATACAAACACTGGGTACTGTCAGAAGCGCGGGAGGGTGAGAGGATTCACCAGAGCCATAGTGGGGATCAGAACAGGCAGACTGACAAAGTACACTGCTGAGGGGAGCAGCGGGCATGGCAGGAGAGGTCTGCGAGCCATGTGGGACCCTCATGGGTGGCCGGGGATTGAACTGGTGCTGCAGAGGCTGCAGGCAGCTTCGCAGCCCAGCGCTCAACTACTGCGTCACTGGGGAGGCCCTAGCTGTGTGACTTTGAGCAAGTTATTTAATTTCTCTGAGCTTCAACTTCTCACCTCTGAAATAGAGATAATAATAATATCTACTTCATAAGATTATTCTAAGAATTAAAAGAGATGCTATCTGTAAGGGTCTCAGAAGAGTACTTGATAGATAATATATTGTATATGTTAACTATTCTAATGATCACTTTTTAGTTTTCAGTATTTTATGGCTTATATTTCTGTGCAAATGCAATGGCATTTTCATATCAAGTTACTTATTATTTCAGAGATGTTTTATCTGAATAATTGTCAATATCTGTATCATCTCAGATATTGATTTACCCTGTGAGTCTGCTAGACTTAAGTGGCCTGTGTAGTTCTGCTAGACTTAAACGGTCTGTTCAGCCACCATTATGGTTACCTGTAGTTCTGCATTCCTATACAAAGGTCAGAACTGTCCAGTCAAAGTCATATGAGCCAAACCTTACAAGGTGCCTTTCATATCAATCAAGAGCAGAAAGCTTGATCACTCTGGGAAGGGTAAGCATCAAGAGGTGTAACTGGGAATGCCCAGGGGACCGAGGACCGATGTATGACAAGGGACCCCAAAAGCAGCTCAGTGGAATGCCTTGTTGATAAGATTAGGACCATGTCAGGGGTCTGGGGTTTAGTTTTGATTACAACACTTGGTCATCAAGCTGATAACATGTTCAGCACACTCGTGTCCCCCAAGCCCTGGATAACATTCCTGAGTTTCACCCATTCTTTTCTCCTTGTCCACCTAACACGCATAGCTGATGCTCTATGATTATTCTATCAATAAAAATGGCCAGGATCTTGCTCTCAGAAGCATCCTGCCTTGTACAGCCTGCTCCACGACTCCCGTGTCTTTGTCAGTATGCTGTTGCACGACGCAACATCACCCTCTTATCCTCCCCATGGTTTAGTGTCTATTAAAAAAACAAACTTTGTTTGAAATGAGCTGGTGGCAATGCTGACATAAAAATTAAATAGTGGTGTTTAATAAAACCAATAATTATTTTGTAGAGTTGAAAAGGTCACTTTGAGTGGTTTTTGGTAATTTTTTTCTTTTAAAATATTGTCATTTCTTAACTTTTCTCTTTTCAGTGCCTACAAGTGAAAAGTGAATAAAAGACAGAGTTCGTGTCAGCATAGATGGGAGATTCTGCAAGGACTGCTGGGAGGAAGAGGAGCAGGGGAGCTGATGAGTGTAAATCAAGGGCAGGAGGCAACAGAAGGGTATTTGTGTGTTTGCTCAAGGCAGACTTAAAAAATTCCTGACATTTTTTTGGGTCTTCATTAAATTTTATCCAGTACTCAAAGTAGTGCCAGTAACCTTTCTTGATTGCTTTTTCTCAGCTTCAGTTGCCTTGTCCTGCCAATTGTTGCCTTATTGTATGTCACATTGTCCCTTCCTTTCTCATCTCCTCACCTGCAGCTTATGAAAATGGCCTTTGAAACTGTGGTATGTTAATTTCTTCATTACATAAATGATATGTTTATTTAGATTCTTTAGAGAAATCAGGTAAGCAAAAAAGAAGAAAAATTAGTACACTGAATCCCATGACTTTGAAATGATCACTGTTATTTTGGTATACAGACTTGCATGTGTGTGTGTGTGTGTGTGTGTGTGTAATCTTACTGCAGCACTATCTAGAAATTTACTGCATATCACAAATATTTGTTCACAGCAGTAAACAGACATTTATAGTAGGATTATCAGTAAATGTATTTTCCTAGTCTCTGGATGCAGTGTGTCATTTTATTTACTTAACCTCCTATTGTTGAATGTTTAGGTTATTTCTAAACTTTTATTTGTATAACTATGTTTTTGATAAATACCCCTGTAACCACATCAGTCACATACATTCTTAATTATTTCTGTAAAATAAATTTACAGAGGCAGAATCAGAATTGCAGGAGCAAAACTTTTATGCGTTTTCAAGCTATTTGATAATGATAAACCAAATGCTATGAAAACTTCTTAATCTGTATCCCAATATCCAATATTTCTTTTCTCTAAGTCATCTTTCTAAACACTACCAGATTAAATCTGTAGAGAAAAATCCTCATGTCACTTTCAACTCTCCAAACTTTCCAGCATTCGAAATCCTCAGTCTAGTCTTTGAAGTCCAACCAACCTTTCCAGAGTCAACTTTTATTATTTTCCCTGTTACTCTACACCCTGAACTATTGCTTCTGCTGTTTCTATCACCTGGAACATACTCATTTTCTATTCCATTCCCACCCATTCTAGAGATGATTCCTTTTATGAACTCACTTCTGGCATTTATCATATTCTGCCCAATGCTTTGTGGAGATATTACTCTTATCTCCCTTATTAAACCAGAAATGCTTGTAAAACTGGAAGCAGAGCTTTATTCATGCCCAGTGCCCTCTGGATCCCTGCATTAGAAGTGTAACAGTGAAGGACTGATGTGACTATGATATGACAACAGACAAGCTGCAAATCTCAGAGGCTAACACAAGGAAAGTCTATTTCTCTCTCATGCTTTATGTCCATTGCAGGTCAGCAGGGGGCTCTGTTCCATGATGTCCTCACTCTAGAATTTGGGAGACCCCTCCATCTAGAACTGAGGTGGCAGCAGGGAGAATGGAGAAGCAGAGGGTCTCAGGCCAGAACCAATTAGTCCTACCTGGAAGAGACATTTGTGACCAGAATCCATAGGCCAATTAGTCACATGGCTTTACCGGGGATGGAGGGCAAAAGAATAATCTTCTCACGTAACTAAGAGAGGAGGAGAATCAGTTAAGTGGGAACATGAAGTCTCAGCACAGGAGCTAGTCTGGTGTCTTGTTTATAATGGATAAGCAGTAGACAAGTGTTGAAAGAATGAGCGGATGATTAGATCTAAAAGTAGTTCTAAAAACAAAAGAGACCTGGCTATAATAGGTTTCAGTTTACAAGCCCAGTGCTGTAACCCCTCAGTGAAGGAGCCAGCTAGGCTTCCCTTTTTAATGTTAATTTTTATTAGTCGGGTAATGTTAACATAGATGTTTTTCCTATCAAGTATAAATTTGTATATGGAATATAGATCAGTGTTTTTCTTTCTCTGTTGAAAGAAGGATGGAATCAAGGAATTGTGGGTATAACACATACTTTTGGGAAAATTGAGAGCTGTGACTTAAGTAACACAAAATAACCCAGTAAAGAGAGCATCTAAACTTGTGTTGGGAGATGATTGTCCCATCAGAGGAGTGAATCAGCTGACTCAACTTTCTCCTGGGAGATGAACCTCCATATGAGGTTTATGAGATGCTAATGGAGTGTTCTGAAGTGTCTCCACTTGGTGTTCTGAAGAATGTCATCTGAGGAGGGCCACTGACTTGACGTGGATGTGACTGAGGGGTGCAAAGGCAGGCACATGCCTGACTAGGCCCTTGAAGGTAGCAAGTGAGCTCAACCCTAAGAGGTAACATAGCTCAACAAGGGCCAGTTTAGAGTTCTCTTCCCCTGGGAAAACAATGCATTTCTTTTTTTTAAAGATGTATTTATTTATGCATATAAGAACTGGGGTACAGACCAGAGGTACAGGGTGAGAGGATTCACCAGAGACAGAGTGGGGAGAAGAACAAGCAGATGGACTGAAATATACTGCTGAGGGGAGCAGTGGGCAAGTCAGGAGATGTCTGATGTGCCATGTGGGTAGCTGCCTGGCGGGGGATTGAGCTTGTGTTGCAGTGGCTGCAGATAGCTTCATAGTCTGAGACTTATCCCTCTGTGCCACCAGGGAGGCCCCAGAATCTCTCATTTCATGAGAGATTGCATATTCTCTTTCCCTTTATTCTCTAATAAGACTATCACACTAGCAAGGTAAAGCTTTAGGGTTAGAGAGTTAAACGAACTCCTAGGTTTGCAGTTTTTGAAGTGGACTTAAACGTGGTTGTAACTATAACCTCAGAGTCACTGTAATATATCTGTTGCCATTCAAGAGAATTTGTCATGTAAGACTTGTCTTATTTAAATGCTTTAAAAGACCTTGACTATGTTTGAAATCAGCGTTTAAATATTCAAGGAAATCGATTCATGAAATGTGTAGTTTGACTTATTAGTTGCATAATAGTGTTTAAATATTTGGGAAAATGTGCTTAATCCATGTAAAAGCTTAATAAACTGAACATTAAACAATCCTAAGTAGCAGTAAGTGTGCTTTCCATGCCAGAAGCCCCCGAGACAGACATTAAGGAGCCTAGCAACAAACAAGGCAGGGGTTATTCAGTAGATTAACAGGCTGTACCTTGGAGCAAATGTGGGTGAGATCTGGCTCCTGCTACTGAAAACAAAATCCAAACCAGTAAAGTCAGGATAGCAGTTGTAGGGGCTGCCTTTGGCAATCACATCTTTTGACAAAGATTATTGTTTACATTGTGGCTTCTTTAAGCATAGGTCACTGGCAAATCTCTGGCTTTGTTTACTTCTCCAGACCAAGTTTTGTCCTTTAAAAATACTTCAGAGGCACAGCTTTCTGGAGTGAGGGGAGCTGAGAGGCAATGGTTTAAGAAGAGCACAGGGAGTCAAGCAACCTGGAGGAATGAAAGGACTTTTAAGAAAAGAGAAAAATTAATATTCAGCTTTATGTTGCATCATGGTAAACTTTTCCAAATGTTTGTTAAAGTTGCTACCTAAACATGGTCACTTCTGAGGTCGGAGTAGTTTCACTTCATATAACTGTTTTGAAAGAACTGTTCGTCTCACTGATTGATGCTGATGTAATGTTGTTCATGCTCGCTGTGGACTGCCACCAACGGGCAGTTATTTTTGTGGAAGAGTCACTTCAACTTGCCACTTGCTTGGCTGATCTAAGATGCTCTGAGGATTTATGAGCTAATAATGCTTAGGGATTTTGTGTCCTGAAGAACTCTTTAATCCTATGCTTCCCGAATCCCACTGTAAGCCAGGACCTTCTGTCACATCCCAAGAATTACAGGCAGTTTGAAAGCTCTAGGCAGACACTGCCATTCAGCTTGACCTTTTGGGGTCTTGGGAGTGCCACTTAGGATTCCCCAGTAACTTTGACCAGGATGCATTTACTTCCTGGTGCCTGCTGCAGGAAGTGAGCATCAGCTTTTCTGAACAGCAGCAAAGTGTCACCATGGGCGAAATCAGCCAAGAGGCCGTGGAGAAATATCTGGAGGACAACCCTGGGTTTGCCAAGGAATACTTTGACAAGAAGCTTCATATGGAGGTGCCAGTGACGGCCAGTTCGGCTTTCCCCAGGCTGACATCAGCAAAGGAGTCGGCCCTGTGCCTGGAGCTGCTGCAGGCCACACAGGAGGAGGTGGGCAGTGTGGACCTGGCTGTGCACCAGGCTCTGCAGAGACTGGCCCAGCTGCTGGGGGCCGACTGCTGCAGCCTGTTCATGTGCCGGGCCCGCAACGGCATGCCTGAGGTGGCCTCCAGGCTGCTCAATGTCACCCCAACCTCCAAGTTTGAGGACAACCTGGTGGTTTCTGACCGAGAAGTTGTGTTTCCACTGGACATCGGGATAGTGGGTTGGGTTGCTCACATGAAGAAACCCCTAAATGTCCCAGATGTGAAAAAGGTAGGTGGCCTTATGACAGTGGGGCAGAGATGAGGTCTTAGGGGTCAGGGAGAAACAATGGGAAGGAGAGCTGGGAGCCAGGGGGCCATCCCTGTGACTATCGTTTGGCTCTAACCTGGAGATTGGGGGCAGAGGAGATCCAAGAGCTGCCAGATGTAGCAAATGAAAGTACAAGATATCCAGTGCAGTTTAAATTTCACATAAATTGGCCCTCCCTCTGATGGCGCAAGAGGTTAAGATGCAACCCAAGAAGTTGTCTGCAGCCACTGCAGCACGAGTTCAATCCCTGGCCAGGGAGATACCCACATGGCGAGCAGACCTCTCCTGACTCACTCACTGGTCCTCTCAGCAGTGTATTTCAGTCAATCTGCCTATTCTATTCCCCATTCTGTCTCTGGTGAATCCTCTCACCCTACTGCACACCAGTTCTTGTATGCATAAATAAATAAATCTTTAAAAAAATAAATTTCACATAAATCACTTCAGTGCTGTAAATCAATGTTACCCCAATAAAGATAAATTTCAGATAAAAAAATAAATTTCATATAAAAAATGAATAATTTTTTTAGGTAAGTGTGCCCCATGTAATGTTTGGCAACTTACCAAGCAGGCTTACCTGGGCCTGGTGCAGGCCACACCGTACAACCTCCTTTGGGTTCTGGCACATGCTTCTGAACAACACTGCAAAGCAGGCTGGCTACTGGTGAGACCAGCCAGCATAGCAGCTGCCAAGATTCCTGGATTGATCCCCATGACTTTCATCCAAATCCCTTGAACACTCTTAGTTCTTTGGGATGAACTGGCTCATAAATGGGTTCTTTCACCTATAGACCAAATGTACAAAGAGAAGAAATCATACCATTTGGAAGTTCAGATGTTCACATTTGAATAATAAAAAAATGAATTTGGGTGATGATTAAGTGCAATGGGTCATCCCAGCCCCCCCCACACACGCTATAAATGGCATGTTTAGACCTTTTTGAAGTCCAACAGCATATTGCACAAACTGTTGTCCTCTTTTTTTTTTTTTAAAGATTTGTTTATTTTTATTTATTTATACAAGCACTGGGTACAGTCAGAAGTGCGGGAGGGTGAGAGAATTCACCAGAGCCAGAGCAGGGAGCAGAGCAGGCAGAAGGACCGAAGTACACTGCTGAGGGGAGCAGCGGGCGGCAGGAGAGGTCTGCACGCCATGTGGGAACCTCCTCCAGTGGCCGGGGAGTAGCCGGGGATCGAAACGGTGCTGCAGAAGCTGTAGCAGCTTTGCAACCCAGCGCTCAACCGCTGCGCCACCGGGGAGGCCCCTGTTGTCCTCTTTTAAAGACAAACAAAAAAACCTCTTCCTTCCTACCACTGTTATACTCATTCATTTCAGAAAAATTTATATAATGGAAAGAAAAAAAAGATGAACATGCAAATTTCCCACAATCCCCTGTTCCTTAATAGCCATATGGACCAATCTGGAGTTTCTCCTGCCAGACCTTTCTCTCTGCTCATGTCCCATCATACTGATTTGCTATTAACAAAGGGGGAGAAGAGAATTATGATGGAACAGAGTTGATTAGGAGGGACCTCTGAAATGCTGTCTGTGCTGAGGTTTACTGCCAGCTCATGAAAGGGGGCAGCTGGAGGCAGGAGGATAATCCCCTACATACTTCCTGAAGCTGATTACAGCAGAAGAGCAGCACAGATACAGAAGGCACAGAATTTGTCAAACATTAGCAATACTCTGCAAACAACCACAGGACAGCTGCAGGTGCAAGGGTTGCTGTTGGACACCACAGAGTCCTCTATGATCCCTCTCTGCGGTGACTTTAACAAGTTTGAGTAGGCTTTCCAGGCCCACTGCAGCTGCTCAGGTGACTGAACTGATATGTGCCCTAAGGGCAAAGTTCTCTAGACCTGCTTGGAAGGCTGAACACACACCCCCCCCCCCCCCCCCGAGGTTTACTAAAGGGAGTATGCATCTTGCCAGTCTCCAGCTGAGCCCAACTCCAAAATTACTAATACATCAAGTTTAAGAAAGTGACTTGAAGATATTTTTTCTACAGATTTTTTTAAAGAATAGATGGATAAAATGACTTCTCTATGATACATTTTTTTATTGTTTTATTTATTTTTTTTAATAGAGGCATGTTTTATTTATTTATTTGTTTGTTTGTTTGTTTTTTTGTTTATACATGCACTGGGTACAGTCAGAAGCGCGGGAGGGTGAGAGAATTCACCAGAGCCAGAGTGGGGAGCAGAGCAGGTAGATGGACCGAAGTACACTGCTGAGGGGAGCAGCGGGCGGCAGGAGAGGTCTGCACGCCATGTGGGACCCTCCTCCGGTGGCCGGGGAGCAGCTGGGGATGGAACCGGTGCCTCAGAGGCCACGGGTAGCTTCGCAACCCAGCGCCCAACCCCTGCGCCACCGGGGAGGCCCGATTTTCTCATTCTTAATCTCAATTCTGGCAAAGACCTTGTATGGAAGGAAAGGACCTTATTTTCATTTCCATCCTGTACATGTAAGAATCTTCTCCAGGTCAATTAAGCAGGATGTGGTGGATCTGGGACAACGTCCCAGGTCTTCTGAGGCCTTTTTACCTCACCTCCGACCACACACGACTTCTCTGGCTGGCAGTGTATCACACAGGGAGGGAAGGGATTCTCACACCTAGACAATGAGGCAGAACCAAAGGTTCCAGACTTTGAGGAGGGTGGTCTATGAAGGTGGTAACAGGGAAGCCACTGGGCACACATAGGAGGCCTTGCCCGCTCACATGCTCCCTTCAAGGCCTTCCTAGTTCCTCAAGAAAGATCCCAGGCCCAGAAGGTAGCCAAGGGGTAGACAAGCCCCAGTGGATGGGTGGTGGAAGGGCTGCCCATTTCCAGGTGAGGAGAGCAAGACCAGAGAGACAGGGCGGCATCAGGGACAGCCAGGAAGCCCACCTTTCCTGTGGCCCAGTCACTGGGCTGCCAGGAAATCACCTTTACATGCACCGTAAGTCAGACCTAGGCACAGATGTAAGTCGGAGGCAAGGCAATTGTGATGGACTGAGCTTCCGCGGCTGAGAAATGGAGGTGCCCAAACATAAATTTATTAAATGTACAAGAAGAGCCTGCGTTCTAGCAGGTGCCCAATAAACAACCAGAGGGCCAAGGGGGCTGAGGGGCCGGGGGCAGAGGGCTCAGGGGGCTGAGGGGCCGGGGGCAGAGGGTCAAGGGGGCTGAGGGGCTGGGGTCAGGCAGCCGAAACTGGGTCAATGATTATTGCCTGTTTTTAAAACAGGTTAAAGACAGCGAAACTTGTAATAACAGGAAGCTGAGAGATATCCTTTCCAAGTTAATGATTTCTTTGTTGTGTTGGGAAAGCTGTTGACTAACTCTGTGAGTGGCTCTCCTTTCTGATTGTGGTTTAAACGAAAGCCATGGAAGAAGTCCTGGATTTTTAATAATTAACAGGACACTTCTAATTCCCTTTCCACCCACTTTACTTTTCCCTTTTTTCTTTCTGATTCCTGATTTCCAGGGGTAACAGATTTTGGCCAGAATTGTAAAATGTTCAGATTGAGTGAGGGAAGAGGTGGTTGCAGCTCTAAACTATGGTCTCCAGTCCCTTCTGTGACTTCTCTGAAAAAGAACTATCAGAGGAGACTGTGACTCAGAGAAATAAAGGAAATGCTGCATTTACTCAAGAAAACTTTATCAAGGACTATTGGAAATAATGAAAATAAAAAAACTAGAAGGTCTCATCTTGCCTCTCCTGTAATTTGGCCAGTGATTTTCTTCTGGGGTTTCAGTTACAATAATAAGCAAATATTACATTTTGAAGCTTATAAGCCACTTTATCAAAACAGCTAATTGAACTTAAGAACATTTCTTTGTGTTTAGGATCTATTACAGAATGAAACTGAATCAAATTTGAAGCTGCAGAGTGAAGTATGTTTGCAGAGGGGCCACCTGACTCCATCCCTTGGGGCCCATTTCTGGTTTCTGATTGTTATTCTGATGTGTAGAAAAGGTGACCCCAATCTGTAATGGACAGTAGGCTAGGAGGAAAACAAAATGTAAACTGGCCTAGGCAAGCAGGGGATTAGGAGAGAGAACCTATTGAAATCTTGAGACATTCTGACTTGACAGTGAAGATGCTAGTGGGAGAGAGAAGCAGCCAGACAGTGGTTAGGAAAGAAATGTGGCTCTTGATGGCCTGGCGTAGAGTCTGATCCTCATGAGGGAGCAGGCACCCAGGTCAGGAGGAATGCATCAGCTAAGAATCTAATTTCTTCAGTCATTAGACTGGTTAGCAAAACTAGAACTAAAAGCAAAATGTTAATTGCAAAAGAGAACAACTTAAAATCCAGGGAGGCCCCCAAAAGTCCTAGGTGTCCCTTCCCAGGATTTACTGAGCACCCTTTATGTAGCAGACACTTTTCTAGTGTTTCTATGTTATTCTATCATCATGTCAGGGACTCTAAACAGTAGAGAATATCGTAATCTAACTTTTCAGATTAGAAAATGAGGACATAGATAGTAAGTGGCCCAGGACCATACAGCTGGTTTCAACTAAGGAAATTTGTCTCCAGAATCTTCTTCACCATTATGCTATATAGTCGCCTACAGAAATAGTTGGCCTTTCTGCTTCCACATTGGGAAAGGTACGGAGGAGGACTGAGAGGCTTCACTTGACTCCTTCAGCATCTTACATTGTGTGTGTGTGAAGGGCCCCTTTGTAGAGATCTTCCATGGGAAAGTCCAGATTCCTGGGGAAGATAGATTCGGCTTAGTTATTACTGCATTTATCTGTAGTGATTTTGAGGCACAGCTCGGGACTAATGCTCCCAGATCCACTCTGAGTTCTACTGGCCAAGCCTTTCTTGCTCCCTCATGGAAATTCTGGCCTGGAAGTTACACACCATTTCATTGGACGCTGACATTTTCAATTTTGGAAACTAAACAGAAGTCAGCTCAAGATTTGTGCTATCCATTGAAGCACCATCATCTAGGAAAAAAATAATAATACAGGCTCTCAGAATTAGACTGAGTCTCAGAATTAGATGGAAAATTCAGTTTTAATCAAAGAAGATTCACGTTCAAAAGGGAGATCACGAGGACCCATGGAAGGCTGAGTCTACACCCATGAAGAGTAATTCCTCTAAATTACAGCTAATGAGATAATGCCCTTCCAACTCTCTAGCTTTCTCCATAGTTACTGTACCAGAATTATCTCTTATATCTCTTATACGAGGCTTATATTTGGGGAGATCTACTTCCTTTCCCTCAAAGAAGTAAATAAAAATTGAAAGAAAGACATTAGCTTAGAACAACATTAAAAAACTGTTAAATATCCGGTGCTGGTAAGGGGGTGATCCTCTCACACATCACAGTGGAAGTAACAATCCCAACCTTTTGTAAATGTAACCTGTGTAAACAGAAAGTGCATATACATGTGGATCCAGCAAAAAAGGGTTTCTGCTTTGAGAAATCCATCACATTAAAAAAAAAAAAAAAGCAAAACCAAGAATGAGTCAGTGTAGCATCGTTGGCAGTGAGGATACTAATAAATAGGTAAACAAACAAGCAGTCAGGGAGGGGATGATTGAGGGGATCAGAGAGTAAGTGCAAAAGAATCTAGAAGGTAAATTCACTTCCATATGCATTGGTCTGGAGAAAAGTCATAGATACTGTTAAGTGATAAAGTACTATATAAAATTAGAAAGAAAAATTGTAGAAAATAGAAAAGCGAAAGTCAGAGACAAAGCAAGCAGTCGATGCTGATTTTTTTTCAAGCAGGCAAGATCTGAAAACATTTCGAGATTATTAGTTCTTTATGTTAGGGTATACTGGTTCTCTGGTTTCAAATGCACATTTCACTTGTGTCAATAAAAATAAGAAGTCTTTGAAACAGAGCAGTAACACAGCTTTGCTCTCCTTCCAGCACACACCATGTCTATCATAATCTGTGTATTTCCCTCCTTCCTCAGAACACCTCCTTTCCACTTGACCGTGCCACCACCTCTTTTCTCTTGGTCCAACCTCAGCCTAGCCTGGACAGACCTCAGCTCAGCTGGGCAACTGCATTTTGAAATAGGCACTTTCATTCTTTGTGATCACAGCATGGGAGGGAGGAGGGTGGTTGCTGGGGACCGCTGTGCCCTGGATGCCCACAGTAAGATGTGGATTACAGAGAATGATCTCTTGCTGTTCCTAGATCTACTGCTCCATGCTTCTATGTTTTGTTGATGAATGTGTGGCTATGTCTTTCAGAATAGCCATTTTTCTGACTTCATGGACAAGCAAACCGGGTATGTCACAAGGAACCTGCTGGCAACCCCAATTGTGATGGGCAAGGAGGTTCTTGCTGTGGTTATGGCCCTTAACAAAACAAATGCACCTGAATTTTCCAAACAGGATGAAGAGGTAATGCTAGCCCTGGGAATCCAGCTGGAGGCTCAGGAAATTTATCCATTATGTAACCAGAAGAAAAATGTCATAAGTAATTTGTTTTTCTTTGCCTTCTTTAGGTCTTTTCCAAATACCTCAACTTTGTTTCTATCGTCCTAAAGCTTCATCACACCAATTACCTTTACAGTGTTGAATCCCGAAGAAGCCAGGTAATGGGAGATGGCATGAATACTCTAGGGTGACCTGTTCAAACAAAGGGACCTAGAGGAACAAGCTCAGACTCCTGTTCTCCTGTGTGTGGGGAATCAATCCACATGGAACAGATCCCCAAAGTTCAGTGCCAGGTGTCCTCTCATGGACTCCTTCCCCAGCTCATCTCCCCACCACTTATATGTACAACTGGCTTGCCTTTCTCCACTCTGTGCCCTGAGCAGACTTTTTTCATAGATGAGTTAGTGATGATATTTTTCGTACCTGCCCCACATAGTTGTTGTGACTAGTAAGTGGCCATAGGATGAATTAGTTCAAATAAAGCTCTTAGAAGTTTCTGGCACATAGTAAAGCTCTGAGGTCTGTTGCCTCCTTGAGCCAGAGGGATAAAGAACATCATTGGGAGTCAGGGTAACTGAGTCTGAACCTCTATCCGGATCTCAGTTTCCTCATCGGGACAATGATAGGAAGGGATTCGGGATGGAGGGCTTCCAAGGCCCCTTCCCATTCTAACTGTCCAGGTGAGATAACTCCTAATGCTTAGGAAGCACAGAAGGAAGCATGTGGCTTTCTCCCCATGAGGGCCAGCAGGAGCCAAGGGGTCATCAATACTAGACCCTCTGCCCAAAGACTTCAGGTCCCTTGACCTTTGAAGTCAAAATTTTTGGACATGGACACCAATCAAAGCTTATCACCCTTGATAAACCAACATCCTTACAAAGGTCTACTCATCATCACACCCAGAGAACCTGAGTAGTTTGCCAATGGGCACATGCACAAAATGAAATCGCAGCGTTTAGTGATATGTACCCATTTTATTGGATGTACCGCCCGTTTTCTTAGAGCTAATGCTCTTTTCATGGTCTATTTTGTTCTAAATGCTTTTCTTTTTAATACTCATTTTCAGATTCTGATGTGGTCAGCCAATAAAGTATTTGAAGAGCTTACAGATATTGAGCGACAGTTTCACAAAGTGCTCTACACAGTTAGAACCTACCTGAATTGTGAACGCTACTCCATTGGACTGCTGAACATGACCAAGGAGAAGGTCCTCGTTATTCCATGCATTTGACTTGCCTAAAATCACCTGTAAAATACATACCATATGAAATGTGATCCATTAAAAAATGAATACACTCTGTAAATAATCAGCCATGATAGGTATAGGATTCGGTGGCAAGAAAGTATGGCACAGAAAGAAAAGTGTGCATTTTAGAGCAAAAAACCAAAAAAAAAAAACAAAAAAAAAAAAAAAAAAAAAAAAAAAACAAAAAACCCTGAGCTTAAATCTTCTAGCTGTGTGTGTCTTCAACAAGACTTTTTAGTTAAAAAATTAATTAATAGGCTTCTTAGAGCAATTTTACATTCATAGAAAAAATGAGGAGAAAGTTCATCAAATTCCACATATATCCTCTTCCTTCCAGATCCCATCCCCTCCCCCATACATACATCTTGCATTAGTGTGGTACATTTATTACAGTTGATAAATCAATAATGCTACCTTATTAATTAAAGTCCACAGTTTAGAGTTTTGCCTTCAAAATATGATATAGTTGGAATCATACAATATGTAGCTTTTTCAGATTAGATTCTTTCCCTTAGCCATATGCACTTAAGTCTCTTCCATGTCTTATCATGGCTTGGTAGTTCATTTCTTTTTATTGTTGAATAATATTCCACAGTCTGAGTACACCACAGTGTGTTTATCCACTCACCTGCTGAAGGACATATTGATTGCTTTTAATTTTTGGCAATTATGAACAAGGCTGCTATGTAAACATTGTCTGTACATTTAGAGTGGATATAAGTTTTTAATGCATTTGGGTAAATACCACGGGCAGCTATTGCTGGATCATAATATAAGGCTTTGTTTACATTCGTAAGAAACTGCCAGACTGTCTGGAAATGGTAGTATCGTTTTTCATTTCTATCAACAATGAAAGAGAGCTCCTGTTGCTCCACATTTGTCAGCACTTATGTTAGTATTTTGGATTTTAGCTATTCTAGTAGGTGTGTTATTTTAATTTGCAATTCCCTGATGACACATGATATGGAACACTTTTTCATATGTTTCTTTGCTATCGTATATCTTCTTCGGTGAGCTGCCTGGTCAGATTACCACACTTTTTAATAGGGTTGTTTATTTTATCATTTGGTTTTGAAAGTTTTTTGTATATTTTGACAGAAATCCTTTATCAAATATGTGTCTTGCAAATATTCTCTCCCAATCTATGGCTCATCTGTTCATTGTCTTAATATCTTCTGCAGAGCAGAAGTTTTTAAATTTAATGAAGTTTTATTCTTTTTCTTTCAAGATTCATGTTTTTGATGTTGTAGCTAAAAAAAAAAAAAAAACCCTCACCAAACCTAAATTCTCTTTATACTGAAATAAAATTAGCTTCTGTTAACAAAGAAGAGGGGGGGGTGAATGGATATTGGGGAAAACACTGTTGGCAACTCTGTATTTCTTTTAATCAAGCCTCTTAACCTATCTGGATTTAGTTTAATTATGTATAAAAGAGCTGCTATTATGTACTTTTAACTATGTGTCAGGTAGTTGCTCTCTTATTATTCATTTAATCCTCAAATGACTTTATAAAATAAATTCTATCATTATATCCATTTTACAGATTGAAAAGGTTAAGCAAATTTTTCACAATAATGAATAGTATTGTTGAGAATTCGATATCTCCAGTTCTAAAATTCCAGAAATATAGATATTAATATAAAATATGCAAACACATGACATTCTTAAAAGATAGGGTAGGTCATGGAATCATTTGTTTAATAATGCTTAAATACAATTGCCTCCAGGAATTCTATGATGAATGGCCAATCAGGCTTGGAGAAGTGGAAGCTTACAAAGGCCCAAGGACACCAGATGGCAGAGTAAGTGCGCATGTCTCCCTGTGCATAGTTCAGAGATGATCGTGCAGTGAGGAAAGAGCACTAGCCTGAGAAGGCTTGGCCTCTGTCCTGTAGCTTTCTGGAGGAACTTGGAGTACTAGAAAGAGCATTGGACAAGGAATTTGAGGCTCAAATCTCAGCTTTGCCCCAAATCAGCTGGGTGGCCCTTGCCTTAATGCACTGTTTAACCTCTCCATTTCCTTTACTGGTGGATCTGTGGTTGTCAACAGGGAAGGAGGCATCAGAGCCACATGTGCAACTTTTAAACACACCAGTGGCAGTTCATTCTTCAGAGTTTCTGCCATCTCCGTAATGGGCTGGGTTAGATTTACTTTTCCCTTGACTTTAAACTTCCATCACAGGAACTGTGCTTCACCACTGTATCCCAGCACATAGGAAAAGGGAAGGTAATGGGGCGGAATGTGTTCAGGCCTCAGGTTCTTCCTTTTCTCAAGAAGTAGAGAGACTATTTCTCTAGTCCCTTCCAGTTTTGAAAACATAGTCATTGAATCGTGCTTCCAAGGCACTCAGTTCAGGGTGGGGATAGGGTGGGGAGGGAAGTGGGTGCTCATTGTCCAGCTGGGAAGGGAAAACATTGACTGAGGTTGAAAAAATGATATGATTTGCTCCACTGAAGTAATCAGTCAGATGTTTCAGGACAATAGAAAGGAATCAATTAAAAGGAAAAACAAGAGGAGTGCAGACCTCTCCTGCCACGCCCACTGCTCCCCTCAGCAGTGTACTTTGTCAGTCTGCCTGTTCTGCTCCCTGCTCTGGCTCTGGTGAATTCTCTCACCCTCCTGCACTTCTGACTATACCAGGCTTGTGTAAATAAATAAATAAATCTTTAAAAAAAAAAAAAAAGGAAAAACAAGATTCCCCTAAAAGCTGTTTAGGTGAAGTCAGCTTTTTTTCAATTTAGTCCAGTAGGCTTTTTCACATAAATTAAAGATCAATAATATTTCTTGTTTTGTTACAAGCATGTAATCCGGACATGAGTAGTTTGGTAATTTGCATTATGTAGAGTTATGTAGTTAGAAAGTCAGGTTCTGTTTTAAGGAGCTAATAAAGCATAAATTCATCAATGAAACAAGTCTTCTGGGGGAAAAAAAGGTCATCCTTGTAATACCTCCTTTTTCTCTTAGGAAGTTATCTTTTATAAAATCATTGACTATATTTTACATGGAAAAGAAGAGATCAAAGTGATTCCGTGAGTATTGTCATGAGATGGTTGTGGGAGCTGCCATTTTAATTTTGTACAAGTGCATTTCTTTGTATAGCAATGATTTTCTTTCTTCTAATCTTCCTCAAGGACACCTCCTCCAGACCACTGGACTCTCGTTAGTGGGTTGCCAACTTATGTTGCTGAAAATGGATTTGTAAGTAATTGAATAAATTCAATTCTTAATAATGTTGGATGAAATTATTGTTAACTCAGAGATGGAATCAATTGTGAAAAGCAAGAATGCACTTAAGCGTGAAGGTAAGATGGCTGCTTTCTTTAGCACAGGACATGAGTGGGATCTTGGCAATCAAATGCAGGTTAACTAGAGACTTCTAAACTCCCCATAATAATATTTAGTTGACATAATAAAGATTCATTTGTCCCCAATTTCTTATTCTGCAGCCACATGAAGTTCAGATATTTTCTGGAAGTCAGTAACTGATTCCTGCTGGGCTTAAGTACTGTCCCCTGGTCAAGATTTTTGAAATAGGAAAGTTACTGACAAAGAGAAAAATACATAAAAAGAGACATTACCACTAATTGCAAGTGCAAAATGTAGTGAGTTGGTAAAGGAAGTGTTTTTTGCCCTAGTCTCTAAGGGTGCTTGGACAGTAGGTTATCAAATGTGGCCAGGCCCAGGGCCAGGATGAATAATTTGCCTGTGAGCAGAAAGCTATGCAGGACTCCCAGTGTTCTTGCTCATTCATCTTTGTGGGTTTAATGGCTCAGCCATCCCATGTTTCAGGACCCTTGTCTCTTCTTGCTTTATAGATATGTAACATACTGAATGCCCCTGCAGATGAATACTTCACATTTCAGGTAATCTCACCTTCTGCCAGGCCTCACCTCTCAGTGCCGGGAAGCAGGGATCAGCACTGCCCCCTCCCCACTTTCAGAGTCTGCCTTCTGTTCTGCTGTGGCTAGAAGACACACACAAGGCTCATGATCCACTCACCCTGGCTGGGCTAATGGCCGCCAAGTAGGAGATTCTTCTGTGAAGGGCAAAGAGTTGGGAGGAGAAGAAGGGAGATGAGAGAGAGTGACCTGGTGTTTGTTACTCCTGGCTTCATGGGACACAGGGAGCAGGGCATGGCCGCAGCCACCATTCATTATCTCTGACTCCTGGTCATCTAGTGCAAATAATGGTTCACAGCACATGGTAGGTGCTCAATAAACACCTACAGTAAATAATGGTTGAATACATCTTGCCACCTGAAGTCAAACCTTCTGGTGTTTTTCTTCCACCCCCACTTACTACAATTGCTATCAAGGAAAAAAACTTGCTGGGTTTTGAGGACCCTACCTGTTGTCCAGTTCTCAGGTTCTATCCTTTTTTCTCCAACATCCAGAGATCACTCTTGTCCCTCCTGGGATAAACTGGCATTTGGCTCTGCAGCTTCTCCTTTTCCGCCTCTGTCACTTGTGTTCCAGTTCTGCATTTAACAAAGTTCAGTTAGATCCCTAGTCATGGTCAGGAGCAGAGACTGACCTAGTTGAGGATCACTAGTATCTGTCTTCCTGTCCTCACACTCAGATACATACATAGAGCCCCACCTGTGCCTAGATGGAGAAGCTGCTTCCTCGGGGTGAGAGTTGTATCCTCAGCAGCAGAAGCAGCCAGCCGTGAAACTTGTGCATGCTTGCTCAGTCATGGGAAGAGTTTGCCTCTGCTCTCCTGCTCACCTTCTGCTTGCTGCTATGGAAAACGCACAAACCCTTTTGGTATATTTGCTTAGCCCCTTCCTCCTTGCAACCATGATATGCCTAGCCTTGCCCCACTACGGTTATAGCAGTTGGGTTCCAGGAAAGAGTGTGCTCAGACAGGAAAAAAAGATTCAAGGACTTTCTAAAGTGTCTGAACCTTAAGCATTCACTCTCTTTACAGGGAGGGGTGGGAGCCAGCCAGGAAAGCCAGGACTGTACTCTGTGGCTTGAGGACCTGTGCTTTCTCCTGGGTGGTGCAGTGGCACTGTGGGAACAGCCACACAGGTGCTCTGATGGCCCTGGCAGAGAGGACCAGGGGGCCAACCTAGTGTAAACCTCCAGCCATTGGAATTTCCCAGCTCTTCAGGAAACCTCAGTGTGGTATCCATGAAAAGGCTCTTCTCAGATCCTCCAATAGGGGATCCTCCAACTCCCTAATAGCTCCTGTGCTTGGAATCCACAGCTACATTGTGCTCAGGTGATGCTGGCCACTGACTGCTCCAAGCCACTGGCTGAATGAGGCAGGATACCAAAGCAGGGCAGTTTTCCATCCTAAGTGTCTGATTGGTCCAGTTAGTGCCAATCAGCTCGCCTCCATTTTTTAATCTGCATAATTAGCTCAAATCCTTGACTGACAGCTGGAGCACTTGAACTTGAATGGTTCATTTAGCTTAAACCTCATCGAGCCATTGATCCTGGCTCCAGATATAAAAGGGAAAGGCCCGCCCCTTGCTCAGACTGACTTGCGCTGAAGTAAGGTCCTGCTTGTGGGCCAGAGGGCCCTGGTTTCACCATTTCACTAAGAAAAAAAAGTACACAGAATTTACTCAGTTTTATGTTTTTGTCCTTGTAAGCAGTCAGTAAAGTTTATTTTGGAAGCTTTAAAAAATATGCATGGGTCCTCATGGTTGTGAAGTTATTTTGCACATTTTCTGTTATTAATTTGTTCCTAGTTCATGTAGAGGTGTAAGAATGTAAATATTTCACAGAATTCTCCAAGAATGAAGACTTTGAGAACCAAAGTTTTGACCATTAGGATACGTGCATTGAGATTTAGTGTCTCTGCTATAAAGATGGTTTCTCTGTATAAAGATGAGATCTTCAACTAAGAAGTGATTGTCTATTCAAAACATAGCTTATGTCTAGCACTGTCCTGTCACTTATATGATAAGGTTAGAAGATAGCCTTAGAGACAAAAACAAACAAACAAAAAAACCACTATTCCAAAGCAGTTGGAAAATATCTATATTGTATGGTCTAAGGCTTTAAATGTTGTTGGAAATCTGATAAAGTCCATATGGGTTTAAAAAGGTAGAAAAGGCTTCATACAAGAGGTGGACAACCTGGGCCTCTGATGACTAACCAAGCCAAGGAGGGTTGAAGAAGGAAAAACTGGTGTGGAGTGCCTGGCCTTGCTCCATTCTGTGCTATACCCTGCTTCTCACCCCAGAGGGCATCCGAATTACTTGCAGAGCTTATTTAACAATCATGCCCAGAACTTATGAAACAAGCTAAAGAAAAAATTCTGTCATATATGGTCCTATAGTCACACTTTGAGAAGCACTTCAACTTCTGTGTCTGCATCCCCCACTTGGCTTTTAGCACTGCAAGATTAGGGCCTGCGATTTATTCATTGTTTGTGCCCCCAGCAGCCAGTTCAGGTTCCAGCACATCATGGGAGCTTGACAGATATTTAACTAAATGGAACTGCACCACAGAACAAAAGACTATTTTGATGAATCAGTCAGGATAACAGAAACAACCATAGATAGATATTTTGACAGAGTTTCATGTAAGGAATTAGCTAAACAGGTGTGTTGGAAGACAGGAAAAGTGAACAGGGGACACTCAGCTAACAAAAGTTAGTCCTTCCCATCCCTAGGACCAGGGGCATAGAAGAGGTTAGGGTTGCCACAATATGGAGAATTGATTCTAGTACACTTAATGGAATGTACTAGAGAACTTGTCATGACTGTATAGTTCTACCCATGTTCTGAAACAAAGTCAATATTGTATCTAACCACCCCAAGATGATTTCTTTCTTTAAAAAAAAATAGCCTAAGTGAAGGGTGGTGGGGTGGTGGCTATAAAGGGAAACTTGTGCTGATGAACTGATCCTGCATCTCAATTCTAGTGGAAAGAGCCTAGATCTATATATGATACACTTGCACAGAAACACACACACACACACAAGTAAGTACATATAAATCTGGAGAAATCAAAAAAAGCTCTGTGCTCTGTACCCATGTTTATTTCCTGTTTTGATTGTGTACCACAGTAACACAAGATGCTGCCACTGGGGAGACTGGGTGAAGGGTACATGAGACCTCTCTGTTCATTTCTTTTGCAACATCCTATGACTCTAAAATTATTTCACAATTAAAAGTTAAGAAAATTACCTACGTGTCCTTATTATTTATAGAAAGGACCCATAGATGAAACTGGTTGGGTCATTAAGAATGTCCTGTCCCTGCCCATTGTCAATAAGAAAGAAGACATTGTGGGAGTGGCTACATTCTATAACAGGAAGGACGGAAAACCATTTGATGAATACGATGAACACATTACTGAGGTAAATGCAATTATAATTGACAGAAGTAAATGAAATTCATGAAACAGAAGATGTGTCATTATTTGCAACCATGAGTTATACATGTTGCAGTCAATATGTTATTATTGTGTCATTTCTGTTTCCTGACTTCTTTAGATAGGTTTTCTACACAAGTATGAGATTTTGGCCTAATCAAATTGTTTACAATGCTGGGAAATCAGAAAAAAATTTCTATTTTCTCTGTCCCTCCAATTCCAACTTCTATGCCTTCTCAGTCCTCTTATCCCCACCCTCTTTTGTTTTTCAGGTCATGCCTTATTGAGTACTTGCTATGGCTGTACTCCTAGCCATAGTACTATATATGTCCTAATATCTATCGCATATTCGTAATTCCTCTCCTCTAGTATTCATTATGCACATTTGAAAGCCCAAGACCTTAGCCCATTGTATTGTCTGGGAATGATTGTATGTTTTTTTCTTAAATTAAAACAATGTGGCAAGGAGATTGATAAGAGAATATGCAGACTCTCCTTCAAATCAATTTTCCTTTAATTTTAGAGAGCTGAATCACATTTTATCCATTTTAGACTCTCACACAGTTTCTTGGATGGTCTCTTCTAAATACTGACGCCTACGAGAAGATGAATAAGCTAGAGAACAGAAAAGACATTGCTCAGGAAATGCTCATGAACCAGACCAAAGCTACTCCTGATGAAATCATGTCTATTTTGGTAAGTGCGGAATTCAGTTCTGTGGACATTAGGTAGTAACTAATCATAGCTTCCAGAATTCACCTAATTACCTAGATATCTGAAAAATGAGAATAGGTTTAGTCTGGGGATAAGAAAGGGGAGACAAAAAAGGAGGAGATAAAGGACCTGGGTGACTCATTGTACATAGACCCTTTCCTGGACTTCCAGGCTAGGTGGTTGGAGAGCAATTTGTTAAAGATAGCTCCTGTCTATGGGACCTGAAGTAGTGACATATAGGCTCTAGTGTGTTAGCAAGGAAAAACTATTTTCAGGAACAGAAATGCATTAGTTCCCAATTGCCACATAATGCTGCATAACAGTTGTAACATCTCAACAGCAAACAACAATAAGCTTCTATTTCTTATGCATGCATTTGTGGGTTGACTATGCGTCCATTGATTTTGGTTGGGCTTGGTTCCAAGCTGTGAGTTTGATTTGCTCTATGCATCTCTCATCCTTTTTTGACCAGCAGCTACCTGATAGGTGCTATTTTCATAGTGTTGACAGAGTATAAGAGAGCAAATCCAACTGTGCAAGGACATTTCAAGTTTTTATCCCCATCACAATCACTAAAATCCTCATTGACCAAACATGACCAAGATGTTGGGGGAGTGAGTAGATATTTGCTAACAGAGTTCTAATCACCACAAATGGAGGGAAAATATCACACACTTCTGGATTTCTATTAAAAATATCTCTATTCCTTTATTTTCATAGGTTTTTGGAGTATGTGCTTAGGTATAGTTTGACTGTGTGAATTTCTTCTTTTTGGTTTGAGCTTATTGGGTGCTTTGAGCATTAAAAGAAATTTGATTTGAGGATTTGAAGTTTTGGACATGAGGGAAATTTCTATAAACTAATAGAAAAATAGATGTAAGTTGTTCTCTCTTTTTCTAGCTATTGTTACATTTGGGAGTTATAGAGAATTCATTATATCATACTTTAGATATATTTTAACTGATTTTAAGAGTAGAGAAATCAGATAGAAATTTTCTTTTTTATAGGAATTTTACACCTCAATTTCTTTTACATTTAGAAATTTAAAGAGAAGTTAAATATAGATGTAATTGAAGACTGTGAAGAAAAACAACTTGTAACCATTTTGGTAAGTGTTTTACTTCTATCCTTATTGCCCCTTTAATAAAACATATTAGAACATTCTCATTTTTCAAATCAGTGTTGAATTTCCTCTTCCCTGGCACCTCTCAAGGCTGAAAAGAAAGATTTCTTCTAAAGAATGATCTGGTTTCTACTTTTCTTCTTTGTTTTCTGCAGTGCACTCCAGTTCACACAGATCCCTTATAAACACAGCTAAACTAGACAACTGCTTAGGACACTAGGGATTTCAGATCCTATGCACAGGATGTAGGGATATCATGGCCCAGTTCATCCCAATACCTTAGGATTGCACCATGGTCACCCCAGAGGATGGGGCAGAATCAAACAGAACATAGACCCTCAGGTACGACTGCAACCTGCCACCTCTCATTTCTCCTCTGGATCCTGAGGAAATCACTTCTTGTTGTTGCCACTAGTCCACCCCATTTTTTCTGGTTGAAAATAATATTTCTTTCAGTTCATTAATCCTATATTTTGGTGTGTACTGTTAAACCTATCCAAATCCACTTTCTACAACCTACTGCTAAATTCACCCAATAATATTTTTAAAAACAGATGATTATTTTCAGTTCCAGAATATAGATTTTAATTTCCTTTTAAAGATTCCAGCACTGAGTTGAGACTTATTTATCACCTCTGCCTCAAGTGACCAGTCTGAGTGGCATTGGTGAGAAGGGAGCCCAGGAAGAGATGAGAACCCCAGGAAGAAGGGAGAAAGGCAGGGGTGTGAGGGGCCAGCCAGACTCAGGGGCTGGGGTGCCAGAAACAATAATTTTACTTAAAGCAGCCATATGTCATTTGGTGTTGTATGAACAGAGCATGACTTACACCTGGGAAACCTTAAAGTTACTGAGGGAAGGAAACTCGGCACAGTTAAGGGCCAAGGATTGCTAATTCCAGGCCCCTGGTGCTTTCTCTTTTCCCAGGGGATCACCTTCTCCTTCCCTTAACCAGATCAGCTGAATACACTCCCCTTCAGAATCTCTCCTCATTTAGTCTCCCCTCGCCTTCTTCCCAATTCCACCTGTCCTCTGGTATTCCATTTCTCACACAGATACTTGATGCTATGCCATGTGATTTTTCTGAGATCTCACCCTTAACTGGTTTATATTGCACATTCATTTCAATACGTTAAACTCCTTAGAGCATGATCCATTATTTTTATTTCCCAAGCCATGTCATTATTCATGTGCTTAGTTCACTGTTTTTTTCGGTCTTAAGTCCTAACAAGGTGTAGGTTAAATGAGATGTCTGCGAGTGTTCCAATATGCTGTGCAGTTCATTCAGTGAACGTTTGCTGAGCACCTTGATGGGAGAGGCACTGAAGGTTCCTGGATACCACAGCAGATAAGACAGGACCCCCTCCACCCTTGTGGAGTTCACTATCTGGTGGGAAAGAGTCACTGAGCATGCAAAGACAGTATGATAGAATTGAATGAATGATAATGTACTGTTTACCAAATATTTTTGGATAGGAAAATTGAGTATTGAACATAGGTAAGGCTGCTACAACTAAGCATTTTATTTTACAACATAGAAAGAAAAGAACCACTGGACTTGAAAATCATTTAGAAAGTTTCTTAATATAGCTGAGTCTCAGTTTCACCATCTGGAAAATGGGGATAACTGGCACATTTACTGTGAGGACAATATATGTAAACTGCTTGCTTCAGTGAATTATACGTGGAATTCTTCTATTGTAATTTTGTTGAGCTATGTTAGCACAGTATTAAGGGCATGTGATGAACTCAATAAGAGCCCAGTGAACTGCATTGTTCCTGCATGTCCATCTGGTAGGCCTGCAGAGACCACAAAGAGAGAAAAGATCCATGTAACCTGAAACAAATCGTCCTTATTTCAACAGAAAGAGGAACTGCCAGACCTGAAGGCAGTAGACCTGTGTGAATTCCACTTCAGTGACTTCCCCATCACAGAGCATGGATTGATTAAGTGTGGACTACGACTGTTTTTTGAAATAAATGTGGTGGAGAAATTCCGAGTACCTGTAGAGGTCAGATGGTTTCTGACTTACAATACTGCGATTCTGTTACTATATTTCACTCATGTTTCCTGTGTTTCAAAAGATCAACTTCAGGGCCTCCGTGGTGGCACAAGGGATTAAGTCTCAGCACTATGATGCTATCCTCAGCCACTGCAGCACAAGTTCAATCCCTGGCCAGGGAGCTAACCCGCATGGCGCAGCAGACCTGTCTCGCCCGCTGCTCCCCTCAGCAGTGATTTTCAGTGTGCCTGTTCTGTTCCCCACTCTGTCTCTGGTGAATCCTCTCACCCCCCACACCTCTGGCCCATACCTCAGGTCTTGTATGCAAAAATAGATAAATCTTAAAAAAAAAAAAAGATCAGCTGCAGTTGGGTATTAAATTATTATTAACTTTGTCAATATAGCACCTTAAACCAGGTAAACAAGACCAGCATACCTTCTTAGATAAGATTGTCATCGACCTTCCAACCTTGAGAGCTCTATTCCAAAGTCTGAATGGTAGTGTCTTCTTTTGGTGACAGGTTCTTACCAGGTGGATGTACACTGTGAGAAAAGGGTACCGATCCGTCACTTATCACAACTGGCGCCACGGGTTCAACGTGGGACAGACCATGTTTACTTTGCTGATGGTAAGTGCAGGGTGCTGGGAATAATTGTGAACTCACATGCTTCCCTCCTGAACATGATGAGAAATGGATACAGTGCTTCATTTTAGATCCATTATTTTGGAATTGTCTGACACAGTCCCATAAACCCCAGTGCCCCTGCAGATGATGCCAGGAAACGCAGGCATCACTGGGCACTTGGTTGTCTTCCTCACCACTCTGATGTCTTCCTCAAAGAAAAATTCCATTATCTGCTGGGTTTTGTAATTGCCTAGACTGAGACACAAATTTCATGAAATAAAACCATTTTTCTCTAAAAACACAGAGGGTCCCCACCTCCATGCAAGCAGGACTCACTGTCCTGCTATAGGGGAGTATTAATGCAAGCAAATAAACATTTATTTTTCAGAGAGGAAAACTAAAGAAATACTACACAGATCTTGAAGCCTTTGCCATGCTTGCTGCTGCTTTCTGCCATGACATTGACCACAGAGGCACCAATAATTTGTATCAGATGAAGTAAGTGAACATACGCAGTGGGATGCACAAATCAGTGATGTTTGAAGGCACAGGAGGAGAGAAGAAAACTTGTCTGTCTCTCTGCCCAATCAACCCTCCTTCATCACATTTGGCAGCTCAGGTGCACATTTTACTCCCTCCTGAGCTTCAGCCCTCATAAGAATGTCTGCTCTTCCCTCTGGGGTCTGCCTCTCCTTTTCCTTTTTGTTTCCACTTCCAATGTGCCCAGCCTCACTAGCAAAATGTCTTCACTCTTTTTCCAGCTTTGTTGAATCAAGGTATATAATTAATATATTAAGGTGCATTAATCTTAGGCTTATACTTGTACCTGTGTAACACCTTCAGCTCAAGTTAGAGATCATCTCTTCCTGGGTGCTCATGTTCCTGGGCCTTTGCTTCCACCCAATTCTCCTTCAGATGGCCTCCCCTCTTCATGTCATCACCATGTTCCTCTCTTGCTCTAAGAAAGGAAGTGTAATAATTAAGCTGCAGCTCTCAGGTCAGACAGCTTTGGGTTCACAAGTTATTCAAACTTTCTGAGGCTCTATTTCCTCATTTTGAAAGTAAGAATTATAACGACCACACCTAACACATAAGGTCCTGGTAAAGAATAATGAGATCATGCACATGAAACACTCAGGCCAGGGAGGTTCTTGGCAGTAACTAAATATTAGGTATTGTTGCTACTGTTACTACGTCATTGGCACTCTTCAGGATATAGAATGAGAAATGCCCATGGCCTGCCTAGCTCCTTGGAAATGACCTTTAAGATGCTCTATCTGCCTTCGCCATACTCTGCCCTCTTTCTGACACACAGCCTAGCCCTCTCCAGGGATAGTGAGGCATTTTAAAGAAAAGAAGTTTAGGAGTCTGGGTGTATGGGGTCCAGTGACTTCCTGGTGGAGGAACCTTGGACGAATCACTTGTCTATTTGAGATTTAGTTTAACTACCTGATGGGTATAGTATTTACCCCTTAAAGACTTTTATTCAAATCAAATGGAATTATATATATATATGCATATATTTCTATTTATATATACTACACAGTGTTTGAGAAAAATTTATTCAGTGAATAAAAAGTTCCTTGTGAGCAGTGACTTCTCCCCTTCAGTAATACTACCTATCAGGCTTTGTCTTGAAAAGAGGAACTCCACTCTGCCTTTGGGTAAGGGGTTTATCCTCTAGAGGATCCAGCGCATGCTGGCTGTTCTTCAACCCTCAACCAAAGATTCCCATTAGTCCTTGAGTTCTCTTCCTCCCTCCCAATCAGTAGTGTAATAGCTATTTCCATTCCCAAAGAACTAAACATTTATTGAGTACCTACTGTGTGCTAAAGGCCAGGCTAAGATCTTGATACCCACTGCCTCACTTAATCCTATAACAGTTAGTTCCACGGGGGAGGTTCTAGAATCCCCTTATTTCACTGATGATGAAACAAGCTCAAAATGGTGAAGTCAAAACTTGTCTTAGATAAAAGTAAGCGGCCAAGTTGGATGTGGCCTCTCGCTCCTAGGTTTGCAGAAAGGATGTGGTCACATCCCAGTCTGGGTTTGGAGTCTATATGGATCCTTCTGTTCATCAAAGGGATGTATAAATGGTAGTCCACAAGTATAAGCTCCAGGGAACTCAAATATTTTAGATACAGGGATTAATCCAAGCTTCCTAGTTTAAACAATTCATTTAACTCATTGAACAAATTACGGTTTTTCAAAGGATTTCTTTAAAGAGCATATTCTCATCTGTTAAATCTAAAAGACCAACTTTTCCAATATGTCAACTTTGACCAATTCACAGGCATTAGGAAAGGAGAGGTAAGCGCTGAGAAAAATTCTGAGACAATAAGGATTCTGTATTATATGGATTTAACGTGTAACCTTTACACAGCTAAAAGTACAGCATATCCTTTCCCTCCTAGATCCACGTCTCCACTAGCAAAGCTTCATGGATCTTCCATTTTGGAAAGGCACCACCTGGAGTATAGTAAGACTCTTCTACAAGATGAGGTGTGTGAGCTTCTCTCTAGCCCAGGTCTCAAACTCTGGATGAAAGCAATAACCATAAAAAATGTTTGGAAAGATGAGGGTCTTGTGTTTTGGAGGTTGGCAGTGTAGATGCTCATTGAAACCAATTGATAAATTGCTAAATTGCAAACTTTTCTGAACGACCACATTGGAAGTAGCTGACATAAAGGAGAATAGAGCCTTGGAAATTCACAGAATCTCTGTGAGTCTGTGGAGAAAGAAGAAAAAGCTATGGTGGATGTGATAGGGGTCCTGTACACCCTGAAGTGCAAATCTAGGGGAAAGGAGGCTACTAGCCATAGTTTTCTTACTGGCTCACAGGAGACACCATATGTAGGATATGGTCCTTACTTTTGAGAAAGTCAAGCTTTGGTAATGAAGGCAGCCATGGATCATCAATCAGAAAATTGCCATCAGAGAGGCACTGAACAAGGTTCCAGAAGTGCCAGGGGGTGACATCACATTCAGGAGTGGGCAGGGCATGAGAGGTCAGTGAGAGCTTTAAGCAGGGGGCAGCCGTGAGCTTGGTCTTGAATTCACTTTGATTTACATTTACCATGTACCACAAACATTCTGAAGGAACCATTCATTCTTCCTTCTATCAATTTTATTTTAGGGCATATAGGTTTGGGGAAAAGTTGTAGATATAATCTAGTTGTAATTAAAAAAAAAAAACTCTTGAGGAAGTTCTAAGCCAAAACTTATTTAAATGAGGCACACTGTAGATGTCAGGGAACACAGTTTTGTCACTACAGTAACCCTCCATACAATGGGGCTGTTCTCAATTTCTGTAATAATTGTTTATTAAAGTTTTGGGAAAGGGAATGCAGAGGAGTATGTCCTGGACAGAGATAACACTACATTCTCCTAGATACTGGAAAGTCAAGTAAAGCTTGTGAGGCAGAATGACTGGGCAGAAAAGAGAAAAATGGAAAAACAGACTTGAGTGTTTTTAACAGCTTGTGATTGATGGAATGTGCAGACATGTGGACCCAGACCAACAGCGTCAGAAGCATGCATTTAACAGAGTGGGTGGGCAAGTGGTTAAAAATGAATCTGGGCTTCATTTCACACCTGCTGACTGGACTCGCTGGGGTTCAGACCCAGTAATCTGCGTTTAATATAAACTGTAATAATTTTGTTATGAAACTAAAGCTCCCTCCAGGAGAATTAATTCCATCAAAATGATAATATCTGTTGTTATTTTGATAACGGAATTAAATGGAATAAAATTGAAAGTAATTCAGGACCAATTTGTTTGTCTTGTTTTCACCATTTGGAACAATCTTACATTTTGGGGTAAAAATTTCTGTACATCCCACTAATTATGTGATACCACAGGCAGTGTCAAATATAACATTACTTAATTTTACATTTACTTACTAAAGGAAAATTTTCAAAACTGTAACCAAATATTTAAATGATTTAACATTGGAAGACTTTTAGTATTATGTATGTTTTTCCCTTCTGGGATTTAAGATTTTGTAATAGAGTTGTGGTTTTCCATCCTAAATTTTTTAGTGTCATTTACTCTGGAGTCTGAACTGGTTTTGAAAGAAGGATTATTATTCATTCTGAAAGGACTATTGCATGTTGGTCATCCATACCTCTTTGGGGAGGTGCTCTCCACAATGCTATTCAACCAGCTAATTGCAGACTTTTAAGGCCTGTAAATAGAGTCGCTAGGCAATGCAATCAGAACTTTTTACAAGCAGGGAAATTGAATGCTTAAAAAATGGAAATTTTTAGCCACCAGATGTGCTTTACACATATGGGGAGACAATGCATTTCTTTCTATTTATTTATTTATCTATTATATAAGAAAATATTTCCATTTAAAAACTTTAATTTTTAAATAAGGGAAACCCTTAGGATTTATATAGCAATGTGGGCATTACTCAGATATTTTTTTCGCATATTGTAAGACTTCCCCCTAAATTGTCCTTTTATCCTAGTAGAGCTAAGGCTTAGAACCTACTTTGAGGATAAGGGCGACCTGTATTCTAAACCAGCTATTATTTTGTTAAGAATAACTTGGTTTGGGGCCTCCTCGGTGGCGCAGCGGTTGAGCGCTGGGTTGCGAAGCTGCCCGCAGCCTCTGCAGTGCCGGTTCGATCCCCGGCTGCTCCCCGGCCACCGGAGGAGGGTCCCACATGGCGCGCAGACCTCTCCTGCCCGCTGCTCCCCTCAGCAGTGTACTTCGGTCCTTCTGCCTGCTCTGCTCCCCGCTCTGGCTCTGGTGAATTCTCTCACCCTCCCGCGCTTCTGACTGTACCCAGTGCTTGTATAAATAAATAAATAAATAAATCTTTAAAAAAAAAAAAAAAAGAATAACTTGGTTTGTTGAATCAAAGATAAGTTAATAATTTGACTTTATTATGAATTTTCCCCTTACAGAGTTTAAACATCTTCCAGAACCTAAATAAACGTCAGTTTGAAACAGTTATTCATCTGTTTGAAATTGCAATCATAGCAACTGACCTGGCTTTATATTTTAAGTAAGTACAGAACTCCCCCAACCCTTGACAGAACTCCCTTATACTCTACATAGCTCTACCGTCCATAAATGATCCATTACATTAAAGTTAAAAGGAACTTATTCACACACATATTTATTTATTTTTCTTTTGGACTATCGATGGAATATGTTCTAGGTGCCAGAAAATGAATTTATTAGACATCTGGAAACGTATTTTAAAAAACTTAACACCAAACATTAAGTAGTTTGTTACCTGAAGAAGTTTGAATTGAACTGAAGATGTCTGAATGCAGCAAGGCTGGGGCTCTGCCAGAAGAGCAGTGCCATGAACCCTTGTGAGGTGCTAGCTTCATCCTGGAGAATTCTCCATGGCTGGAGTCTGGTATTTAGTGTTGCAGGCTCAGACACTTGATCCTGTCAGAGTCTGGTTGCTGAGCAATCTTGGAAATACTGACACGCACTGATCAAACTCATGCAATTCTAAGCTATACACAGCACAGCACCAGTCTTCTTATAATAACACTACCAAAACCACAAACCCCAAGCTTCTGTATATTTTCTTATAAGTGAACTTATAAAGTTGTTTGGTGAAAATGGATTAGAATAAAATGAACTAACAGGGTCCATATATTTAAGGACTCAGATTGACAATGTCAACTTATGCTGATTCTTCATATTTTAAAATTTAATTATTAAACATTTCAAATATGAAGACTGATACTTATAATAATATAACCGATATCCAAATATCTATGATCCCAGATCAACAAATGCTATGATTTTGACACATTTCTTAGGTCATTTTTTAAGGAGAACAAATATGATGCAGTTGAGACATTCTATCCCCATTCCACCACAAAAACCCCTTCTCCACAGATATCACTATTCTGATGTCATGTCAATGTTTATCCCTCCTTTCCATCCATGTTTTTATATGTTGTTGCTTTAAAATATTCCATAAATGGTATCATACTGTATATACCTTTCTGCTAGTTGCTACTTTCATCCAACATTTTGTTTTAAAGATTTACCCTTGATGGTAAATGGAGATCCAGTTCATTTAACTGTATATTCAACAATATCAATATGTCATAATTTTGCCATCATTCTGTTCACTGCTATTTAGGTTGTTTCTAATTTTTCATCTTTGCCTACAATGATACACTGTATATCCTTGTACATCTAAGAGTTTAAGGTCCATATCTAGATGTGGGGTCACTGTAGAGTTTGTTTATCTTCAACTTTATGCCAGTAGCAGTTGTCACTCCAGAATACCAATTCAAACTCCCACTAGTAGTGTACCGGGGTTTCCCTTATCCAGTGTCTGGAATACTCTAAATCTGGGCACATTTTTAATTAATTTTACTAATCTGAGTGTTAAATGTTATCTTGTTGCTTAGATTTGTATTTCCTTGTTTATCAGTAAGATTGAGCATCTTTTAAAATATTTTGGGTTCTAATTTTTTGTTGGTTTCATGCAATATAAATATCTCACCACAATCTGTCACCTTCCTGTTTATGGTATGATGTCTCTGTTACATGTAACTTTGTTTTAAAATATTCAAATTTATCAATTTTAGACTACAATGTGTAGACATCCAATGCAAAGTGGGAACATAGAATCTGAAAAGCATTTGCTAAAGATACCTTCCACTCTGCTTTTATATGCTAAATCGTTGCACTTGTCTTTTTTTTTTTTTAGGAAGAGAACCATGTTTCAAAAAATTGTAGATGCCTGCAAAAAAATGGAAACTGAACAAGAGGCCATCAAATATGTAACCAATGATCCAACCAAAAAAGAGATTATCATGTGAGAAGCTGAGTATTATTCCTTTTTAGATAAAAAATTATTCATTCTGATTTTTCTGTTTTCTATTTTTGTTTTCTTCCAAAGGGCAATGATGATGACCGCATGTGACTTGTCAGCTATAACCAAGCCTTGGGAGGTACAAAGTCAGGCGAGTAGTTATGTATGCTTTTCTGTCACCCTCTCAGGTATTTTCTAGGTCCCAGATAAAAGTGAACAGGAAGATCTGGCAATCTCAGAATTTCATTTTTGCTAGCAATTATATAATTTTATATTTTATAAACAACTATTTTTCATTACACTTGAATTGTCCTATCAAACAATTGGTTTATAATCCAAAAAGAAGAAAAAAGGAACTTGAGAAGACAAAATAAAGTGTTCCCTGTTGGGCTTCTGTTAATGAAGCAAATATTTTTCAAGAACTCACAAATGTCAGTGAAATATTGGTTATTTGATTAATCCCCAGAACAAGGCAAATATAGGAAATCTTGGAAAGAAAAGCTTTCTAAAAAGAACTCCTTATCATTCAACCGACTATAAATAAAGTTTATATAAAATTATTCAGAGAATGAGTTTGTAATAGAAATAAATCAGCAAAAGACACGGATGGTAATTCCCTGATGCTTTCCTCTGTCAAGGTGGTTTTCTTCCTCCAATCCCTTTTTTTTTTTTTTTATTTTATAGAGGCATGTTTATTTATTTATTTGTTTGTTTGTTTGTTTGTTTTGTTTACACATGCACTGGGTACAGCCAGAAGCACGGGAGGGTGAGAGAATTCACCAGAGCCAGAGCGGGGAGCAGAGCAGGCAGAGCAGGAGTACACTGCTGAGGGGAGCAGCGGGCGGCAGGAGAGGTCTGCGCGCCATGTGGGACCCTCCTCTGGTGGCCGGGGAGCAGCCGGGGATCGAACCAGCGCCGTAGAGGCCGTGGGCAGGTTCGCAACCCAGCGCTCAACCGCTGCGCCACCGGGGAGGCCCCTCCAATCCCTTCTTAATGAGCTGTCAATTATTAGAAAGCATCACTGTGACCTGAGGTTTAAAGGTGCCTTCCCCAACCTTGGGGAGCAAGAGTGGGGAACCACTAGTTTACCAGTTGATTTCAAATGGATTAGAGATGCATCTCTCTTTCCCTAACTTCTAGGGAAACTGTTAAGTAGAAGAGAGACCAGAGTTAACGGGGTTTAGCTATAAATGTAGACTGTCAAGTTGGAGCCATCAGGTCCAAAAACAGACACTTGTGCTTCTTTCACCCTGGCTTACCTGCTCTTCCTCCTATTATGTACACAATCACCAAGCAGTTTTGCTTGAATTCATCCGCTGTTCATAGTCACTTCTGCCTTGTACCTTTGCTACCACCTTAGTCACCAGAACTCTGGTGGGAGCCTCCTAAGTGATTCTCTCATCCTTAAATCCCCAGCCCTCTGAGCTGCTTTGTTTATAGAGTTCAGCTCAGCCCTCTAAGGTTTAAAAACCTTCTAAACTCCCCATCGCCAGAGGGTTTAAACTTTTTTTTTTTTAAATTCACTTTCTCCCCAATAAAGGTATACAAAAATCACTTCATAAAAAAGAAAGAAGCAAACTTACCTTAGCTTTAATCTTTCTTGGTCTCCATCTTCTTAGACCTCTAGTACACTTTGGAGGAACTGTAGACTCAAGCAGTAGGAACCACTGGCCTAGAGAATCAAGTTCAAACTGTCCAGCAAGGTTTGCATGGCCTGTCTCTGCCTGTGCTTAGTTCACAGCCCTGCTTTATTTCCCACCACTCTTTCCCGTCACCACCTTTCACTCTCTAAGTGCCTAGTTGCATACACGCTTGATGCTCAATTTTATCTGCACATTCTTTCACTTCTCTTTACCTGGCCAACTACCATTTCTTCTTGATACAGCAGAAATGCAACCTCTTTTTAAAACATCTTTATTCCCTTCTTGATCTATAGTACTTTAATGCTATAACTATTATGTGCTTACCTCATTATTTTCCTGACTGTTCACTAGACCGTGAGCATCTTAAAGTAAAAGGTCACCTAAGCCTGACTCATACCAATGTAAGGCAGCTAGCAAGTGTTCAATGAACTTGATTATTTTTTTGAAAATATATAAATTAACCCTAAAATAGCCTCACAAGGTAATCAAGTAGAGCTGCATGTGTGTGCATGTGTGCCCATGAAGATATATATACTAGGTGCTAACAGATAAGCAGGGTAAGAGGACATGGAAAGCATTACAGCTCAAAGCATGTTTGAAGGAATTATACATTCTCCTGTGGCTCCCTTTTATTGTTGGGAAATTGTGGCAATAACAAGAGACCGATGTTCCCAGAATGAATCTAGAACACTGTAGTAGGGAAGAGAATTTCCTTTTTTCCATTTCAATATAATCTGTAAACGGCATCTTTAAACCAAAGATCACAAGGGATGACAATACCTCAAGCATTAACTATAAACTCTATTCTTAAATGCCATAAAAATAAAATGCAAATTTCTGAAGTGGCTTTCATAAACCAAGCCTTTCTTATTTGCAGGTAGCACTTCTGGTTGCAAATGAATTTTGGGAACAAGGAGATCTGGAGAGAACAGTGCTGCAGCAACAACCTATTGTAAAGCCTTACATATAAATGACTACTTATTAAAAATTTCAATACAAATCAGTCTATTTTGTTCAGAGTCTTAGAAAACTATCTTAAAAGAACTTCTTTCTTTTTCTAGCCTATGATGGACAGAAACAAAAAAGATGAGCTACCTAAACTTCAAGTTGGGTTTATTGATTTTGTCTGTACTTTTGTATATAAGGTAAGTAAATTGATTATTTGAGTGAACTATATAGTTTTCTGCATAAGAATTTTTTAAACTGTACCCAAAATCAAAGGGGAACCCTACAGGGAAAGCATTTAGGGATGTTCTTAATTCTCCAAAGTTGTTTGAAGTATTACCCTTATGTCTCATTCAGGGGTGGAATAAATGGAGAGAAAAGTCAGATTCCAGCAAACTGAACAGGCAATTTAGGCAGGTAGGAGAGAAATTTCCAAGGTGTTAAGCTTTTTCTCGCACCTGTGAGCACCGTATGACTCCTTACAGCTTTCTCTGCACAGTAATCAAAATCAACTCTAGGATTTAAGTAGTTTCTGGCCTAAAAATTCTCTCTAGGAGTTCTCACAGTTTCACAAAGAAATCACACCAATGCTGAATGGTCTTCAGAATAATAGAATAAAATGGAAATCCCTAGCTGATGAGTATGAGGAAAAGATGAAAGTAATTGAAGAGGAGATGAAAAAGCAGGAAGAAGGAAACACGATTGGAAAAGGTTAGATGGAATTTTTTTTCACTTTAGTAAAATAGCCCGAAATCAGGCTGACTTATCTCATATAACATAAAAAATATAAATGCGAAACTTGCTTTACTGTACTTAGGCTGGCAATTATAAGTTGATTCATGGTTTTCAATCTTCCCTACTCCAAAAAAATCTTACATATGACTGCAGATGAACTGACTGGCATCAAGCTTCGTGCCTGGCACAAAGCAACAATTCATGATTCCCAGATTGTGAAGTTCAGTGCTTTTCTTGAGAAGCTGAGATGCTAATTGGCCAGCCATTTATTACACTCTATGTTTTTAATAGACCAAATCTGAATATGAATTCAAAATTTTAAATGCTCAAAGCCTTAGTACTTGTTACAAGTTAAAATCACTACTTAGCTAGAAAGTTGTTACTAATATCATGAAAGTATAGGAACAAAACACTTTGTATCCACTGGTTCCTGATAATACCTTTTTTCTTCTTTTTACTAGCTGCAGAAGATTCAGGAGGTGGTGGTGATGACAGAAAGTCCAAGACATGTCAAATGTTGTAATATAATCCAAGGGGTCTAAATGTCAAATAGTTTCTACTTTTGAAGAAAAATAAAACATTCAAAAAATTCAGCAAATTACAGTTAGCAAGTGATCAAGGACAGAGTAAGACAAGCTTCAGAAAAGTCATCCTTGTGACTACCAAGAGAAAAATATATCTCTATCCTGTAAACCCTCGGAAAAATAAAGTTCAAGGAAAGTGCAAAATAAGACAAAAATATGTTTTTTGGGGGGGTACCAATTTCTTTTAAATTAAAAATATATAATCCTGAAAAGTAGTCACCAATTCTTTAAAGCTCTTGTTAATTATATTCTTTTGCTAGAGATAACATAACCAAATACCACAAACTGGAAGGCTTTACAGAAATTTGTTGTCTCACAGTTTTGGAGGCTCTAAGTTCAAGATCAAGGTGTCAGCAGGGGTTGGTTTCTTGTGAGAACTTTCTCTGAGTTGTATGGGTAAAGCCTTTACATGGTCTTCCCTCTGTGTCTGTGTTCTCATCTCTTTTCGTTAAGGACACCAATCACGTTGAATTAAGGCCCATTCACACGATCTCATCTTACCTTAATTACCTCATTCAATATCATATCTCCAAATAGTTACACACCGAGGTCCCAGGGGTTAAGATTTCAACATATGAGGCCTCCCTGATGGTGCAGGTGGTTGAGTGCAGTGCTGTGAAGCTGTCCGCAGCCTCTGCAGTGCCGGTTCTATCCCCACCAGCCGTGGAGATACCCACATGGTGAGCAGACCTCTCTTGTCTCGCCCGCTGCTCCCCTCAGCAGTGTATTTCAGTCAGTCTGTCTGTTCTGTTCCCCACTCTGTCTTTGGTGAATCCTCTCACCCTCCCACATATCTGGCCTCTACCCCGGTTCTTGTATAAATAAATAAATCTTTAACAACAACAACAAAAAGATTTCAACATAATGAATGACAGGGGACACGATTTAGCCCATAATATTAATAATTATGATTCATACCTCAAACCCTTGCCTGAACTAAGTCTCTCATCAACATGTCTTAATCTAAAAGTTGATATATAGTATACAATGTATATGTAAATCCTATACATGAAACAAAGAAACGGATTTCAGATGTTATTCCACCTGAAATGCTTATCATTTCTTTCCTCTACTTTTTACCCTTGATAATGGAATGGTGACGACAACATTTTTGCAGCTTACAAACTATGTTTTAGTCCTATACCTTTCCCTCTGCCCCTGCCAAGTCTGAAATCAATTATTTTGTTATGTGCAACTAAGAATTCTTTTAATGTTCAGAACTATTTTGCTCATTGAGAAAATTATCAATTTATAAGACATTGCCTGAATAATCCTAATGCATGTTAAATGAGGTAATATATATTATGCATTATTAAGAAGCATATGACTTGATATTGTAAGAACTTCATTATCAAAAGCAGTTTGGAAGGAATTCAATAGAGGTCACTTCTAAAAGATAATTACTTGATCTTTCTAACCGGACCTTTCAAATAATGAATTGTGAAAGAAACAAGACTATCAGCTACTTCTACTATATGATATATATCTGGGCTTCAGAGAAATTTGAGCTTTCTTTCTTTACTTGTCTTGAATCACAGAACAAATTAGAAAACCGACCAAATAACAATTATGCCATACATTTTGCCACATATTTTCTTTTAAAAAGTATCTAAGTTATAATAAATTGAAGGTATATGAATCTTAGGGACTTTGTTATACAGAAGATACTGCCACCAAGGAAGGGCTGCCATAGATAAGAACTTTGCTTAAGAGTAAGTATATGAAACTTAACTTCAAAGCCCCAGGCAACTGGGGGACTGAATGTCACTGACTGTAACACACATTAATAAACTAATACCACTTTACTATTTTCTGGTAGTTTAGAAAAGACTGCATAATTATTTCCTAGAAAGTTCCTGTGTGCAATGTCCAGCACAGTGCTTCACATGTAATAAAAACTGCAGAAACATTTCTTGAATTCTCTTCTATCCATCCAATTGCTCTTTATAAGTGGGTCTCCACTTTAAAAAAAAAATAAGCTCTTCTGAAAATTTGATGAAAGTTATGGACTCTTTCCCCAAAATCCACACAGAGTAAAAATTTAGCCATAGTTTCTAGGAGTGTTCAGATCTCCTGAAGCATATCCTCAGACCCATTCAGGGTGTGGCCCCTAAGAAGTTACTCTTACAGTATATCCCTGCTTAGAAGTATATCCATATTTACATGACTGTATTGGACAAGCTCTATACACATAGTATTACTCAGTTAAATTATTTCATTGTGTAATCTCTGTGGGGAAGTCAGCACACCACTGTTGTAGACTATGGGGACCCCTTCTGGTCTCCTGTGGTATTAATTTATTTTATAGTAAATTACCCACAAACTGGGAAGTCAAATTTGATTATAACAAACTCTCCGAAGTGGTAAAGGTACAAAGGAAGCAAGAGAAAAGCATGGGGGAAGAAAGGCATCTAAAATAGATGGTAATGGGAAAATAAGTGATTAACAGGAGAGTGTCACTATATCCAAGAGAAGTAGATGCTGACCACATTCCTTATCTACTTTGTAAGTTCTGTGAGACCCCAATAATCTAAACTAATTGAAGGGAAGATAAACATGAATAAGTAGGGGAATAGCCTAAAAACATAGAACAATGGAATGTCTGTGTAGTTTATTAGTTCTATTCTCCAGGGCTACAGATAAAACAGTTGAAAATAAATAATGGAAAGATATACAAAGGTTGGGGGAAAGTGGCCCTAATAAAACTAAAGAACTGCCAAAGCATCTGACATCCTGAGAGCTGCTAGATTTTTATTTCTAAGGACAAACCACTCAAGCTACCACTCATAAATAAAACTTTTGTGAAGAATTTCAAAGTATACTTTCACATTAAGGAATATAGGCTTCTTTCCTGCATCTCACAGGAACAAATCTTGAAAATATTCATCAAATTCTTCTTCCCTATTTAAGAGAAAAAGTATACATATGGATTAAAATCAACAATTAGAGAAAATAATGCTAGGTGATAGACACAAGAATAAAGAAATAAAATGTTTTAAGTCAACATATTTGTCATTCTATATATATCAATATATTTCAGGATTTAGCAATCAAGCAATTCTTAGACTCTAGAATAATCATAACTATACACAGATTGGTTAAAATCAAAATGTTCTATATGTTGTTGGTAGGTCTCCTTAAATGTATATATTTCCTAAGATTTTACTTTGAAGTCTTTGTGAAATGTTATTTCTTCTCTTTACTTTCTTCATTGACTTTATAATTTCTTTGTTCTTTCTCATTTCAAATTATAGTATGATCAAAAACAGAATGAAAATTTTCTTTTTAGAAAAATACAAGTCCTACTCTTAGGAATGGAGAAAAAAATATGCTTAGGATAAGGTTTTTTATTATTCTGAGAATGGTAAATACATTATGTACTTGTATAGTCAAGGTTATATCTAAAAGTGTACAACTCTAAAAGGAAATACTAGATTATGTGTTAAAAATTATGAAAATTGTAAAGTACCAAATAAAAATTAGTGTTATAGAGTGGAAATCACACAGGCATTCAAGTCAGTCAGTATTTAAATGCTAGCTTTGTCACTTATTAGTTGGGTGAGCAAATTCTTAACTTCTTCAGTTTCCTTATCTGTAAATGTTGAAAATTATATTCCTCATAGAGTTGCTATGAGTAGTAAATGCAAGGTTACTTTTCTTTGTCTTAGGAATAGTGAATCAAGCTGGACAATCAAATTTAGTCCACCAGTCTCTTCAGAAAATGTCATTTTAAGTCAGAGATTCACTATTTTGTTTAAAAAAGTTGTGAATGCAGAAAGTCATCACAACCATGTTCAAATTTCAAGAAAAAAATTAATTACAGAATTAAGAATGAGCAATTTGATATTTCCCATGATCCTTGCAAGACAGCAAAATGCAGGAGAATTTTTAAAACTATAGTAAGAATTTAAATATATGTAATTAATTAAACATCTGTGTGGACTTAGATGTTCAGTGATTAATTGATGTCAAGTTTTTATAAGGTCACAAAAAGTTTTGAATTAAGGAAGATTTTTCTTAAGTTTTACTGATGTATCTATATACAGTAAGTTAACTCTGGGACCTATTATCTCATTTTAAGCTAAAAGCAGTTTAACTAGGATAGCAATATATTATTTATAATATTTTATGTAAAGAACATAAGTACTGTTTATAATTTGACTACACATTTGGGAATTCTTTATTTGGTTGGAAAAAAAGGTCAAGATCACCAAAAGAAAAAAAAAAGGTGATCTTGTTTTTAAAAATCTTCTATTATTAGAAATTGTTTTTTTTTTTCCTAAAGAAGCTGACTTCTGTTACACTGAGAATATATCAAATAATTAGCAAGCAGGTTTATAATCAGCTTAAAATTAGTGAATTATGACATATTCAAAGGTCTCTTAATCTATTATGAACTAATATGTCTAGGGACTAATAAAAGGGAACTAAAATCTATTGGGAACTTACTATATTTGTAGGTGTTGTACCAGATGAAACATTCTTTATTTCATTAGGTCTTCACAATAAACTCTATGCTGTGGGTATTACCTTATCCTCTTTTAACAGATAATGTTCAAGTGATAAATATCCCAGTGTATGACAATAACTGGTAACATCGCCCCCCGATTCAGACAGTGCCTGTTACCCACAGCAGAACACACAATATATGCACTGAGTTATCTGTCTTTGGGGGTTAATGTGGGTATGTTAGCAAGTAAACTTTTACATTTGCATAAATCTTCAAGGGGCTCCCTTGTATGGGTCTATGACAATCAGATTATCATGAATAGGCTACTGTAGGTGCTAGTAAACAGCTCTTCTCTGAAGCAAAGACCAGAGGGTCACATGTTGAGGTGAGTTGAGGAAAGGTTTATTTATCAAGAGGAAGCTGGAGAAGTTGGCTATTTATGGACACAAAGAATGGCTAGAATTTAACCAGTCTAGTTGGTCTTAGGCATTAAATAGACTTTCAAGATGTCCATTAAACACTAGCAAAAACTGTGGCTGTAGTCACAGCATTCTAAACTGAAAGTTTATCTATTAATATCAGGACTTACTGTGATTTTTCATCTGTCTCTGGTAGTGGGCCCTTCCAAAGTTCGGATTCTGAAGTACTTTCTTCCTCATCAGAGTTTCCTGTTCATTTAAAAGAGATTTTGTTAAGTATGTATTTTAAACACATTTCAAATTAACCACTGGTACAATTAACTTTTAATTTAACTGCAATTTAGCTTCAACTCTTATGGCTCATTGGAAATTGAAGTCACTCTTTCATATCAGTAAATTCTTTTTAAAAATAAATAAGGTGGGCCTCCCCGGGTGGCACAGGCGGTTGAGAGCAGCGCTGTGAAGCTGTCCCCAGCTTCTGCAGTGCGGTTTGATCCTGGCCGGCTGGCGAGAATCCCACTTGGCGTTGCAGACCTCTCCTGTCTCGCCCGCTGCTCCCCTCAGCAAAGTATTTCCGTGGATCTGCCTGTTCTGCTCCCTGCTCTGTCTCTGGTGAATCCTCTCACTCTCCCGCACATCTGGCCTGTACCCTGCTTCTTGTATACATGAATAAATAAATCTTAAAAAATATATATATATATAAAATAGCTGAGATATACCCAAGTCTCAGCAAAAATGGTAAGCATTTAAAATCTCATGGGAGGTGTAAGGGGTTAAAACGCAACCTATAAAGCTATCTGCAAACACTGCAGCACCAGTTCGCTGGCCAGGGAGCTACCCACATGGTGCAGCAGACCTCTCCGGACTCGCCCGCTGCTCCTCTCAGCAGCGTATTTCATCAGTCTGCCTGTTCTGTTCCCCGCTCTGTCTCTGGTGAATCCTCTCACCCCTCCCCACCACCTCTGGCCTTGTACCCCTGCTCTTGTATGCATAAATAAATAAATCTTTGAAAAAATAAAATAAAATCTCACGGGGAACTTACCCTAAGTTACAGAGTTAAAGTAGCAACAATAGAAAAACAACCTAAATTCCCACCAATTAAGGATTAATAATCTGTTAAATAAATACTATATAGCTGTTTTAAAAATCGTGGCATATCTATTTATTCCCATGGAAAAATGTCTGTGTTACAATCAAATTTTTTAAAAGTTTCAGAATACATGATTAGTATAACCTAATTTATGCTTAAAACACTAAATATATGTTTATATATGGATCTATCTATACATAGCAATTACATATTAATATATTAACTGTTACCATCTATGGCAACACTATAGGTACCTATAGCATGATATATATGTGTATGTATATATGCTTGTAAAGCCCAACCAAACAGTGATTATATTGCCTGAATCTTATATTTTGTACTTTAATCATTTTCAAATTTTTAATGTATTTTAAATGACCAGCATAATGATTTTAAACAGTGATCAGTTTTCACTTTAAATCGGTAAAAACAATTTAAAAAAATAACAAGATGGATTATCCTGTATTAGTGAATGAAAAATTATGAAATGTTAAAAAATCTATGAGGCAATAAAATTATATCCTACAAAATAATACCATTAGCAAATAATGCCTCTCTAATAATGACCATTAGCCTAAAAAAGAACAGACACATATTTGGCCTGGCAATACAGAATGTCCCTTAGTTAAACACAACACAAAAATAGAACAGCACTGATTTGCCACTGTGGTTCTACACTTTCACCTGCTAGACTTTGATCCTTCAATCAACATGCATGTCTGAACTTTGACCCTAACGGAATTTATTCTGGCACCAATTCTAACAAAAATGGCACACATATAAGGGATATTTAGATTTCTAGTGATTTACATACAAGCTGATAAAAATGAAAAGCCTTGGGAGTGAGATTTCCATTCAATGATAGGCAGCATTAGAAATGCCTGTGTCCCAAATTAAATACATAATTTCTTCCACTCTTATTTTTAAGAAAGCTCACTGACATTAGATTTAAAAAACACAGAAAAACTAAAATCAGGCCCCAAAAGTTATCACTAAGGTGTTACCCTATTAATGATGTCAGAGATCAAAACTGAAAACGGTCTTTAAAAGTGAGCACTAAGTATAAAAGACATACAGCCATCTGTTTTCTTCCATTTCTAGAGCACTTCCTACATGCCAGCTTTCTATACCAGTTTTCTGATACCAGACAATCCAGTTTTACTAAATAACCAAATCAGTTTAGAATAACATTATAACAGAATATAACAGAATACTCTTTGAAGGAGCACATGTCAAAAAGTAGCCAAAGAGCCTTAGAAAATCAAATTTGTAAGACTGGACTATATACGTTTAAGGTCCCTATAAATCTATACCTTCTTCCATGAGGGTGACACAACTACATATTCTTATGATTACTGTTCCAACCTCCAGAGATGGGCAGAGTATTGCCAAAGCAATAACAACTGGAGAACAGAATAAAGAAATGATGTTTTTTGCATCAGTGTCAAATCTATGCTACAATTATTGGCAAGTAGGGATGAGAATTTATGTCATTGACTCTGTTGAGAGGAGATCTTGGAGATATTTAATTCAACCCTTATCCAATGAATAAACCTCTGATTGCAATACCATAAATAGCAAGTAGCTACCCAACCTATGCTTGATGATCTCGCTAATTCCTGAAGCAGCCCTTTTCTCCAATCCTTCCTTCATAGTTTTAATTGACATGTTTTTCCTTAAATTAAGGCAAAAATCTGTCCTCAGTCCATTTTTATCCATAGATTCTAGTTCTGCCAACCAGTCACTAAAAATAAATCTCCTACATAGTAGCAGTTTTGCCAATATCTATGTTTCCAAGTCTATCTCCTTACCCTTTCCTTCTCTTCCCTTCATTTTCCTCCAAATTATGCTTTGAATAATAAAAGCAAGTCTATCGTCTTAGTTTTGCTGGATATTTGATATACCTAATAACTTGGTGTTCTAAAGCAGCAGCAAGTCTCCAATTAGCATAACAAAGAGACAGGTCAACTTACAAACTTCTCTAGTCAGTTCTAGAAAACAAGCACAGACTATTGGAGGCTAGTACATTTTTCTCTGACATAAGAATAGCTACAGGTTATCAAGGACTTACTCTGTTTCAGACACATGCTTTGCAAGTATGTTATCTCAAGTCCAAGACTCCAAATATTCATCTTACAAAGAGAACTGAGACAGATCAAATTATTTAATATGGATTTGTGTAAAATATCTGCCAAAAGTGGAGTGTAAAGAGTAGATTTATATTTAATTCACTGACGAACAGTTATTGAAGAGATAGGCAAAAAAGGGTTTAGATTTGGAGTTACAAACCTGTGTTTAATGACAGAGCTGGAAAATTATTTTGTTCATAAATTATTTTGTTCATACTAAATAATTTATAAGGGAATATGCTGTACTCCTAAATTACAGGTCTGCTTCCATCAATACCTCCCTTTCTGTTAAATTTTTTGACAGTGAATATTTTCAAATTTCTATTTTTCTAATTTAACAGTGAAAAATTTCTGATTACTGAACACTTAAAAATTCTCAAGGATTATACTAAAATGCTAATAATGTTTATATATAAGTGATGGAATTTGGAATAATTACTAAATTTTTCCCTGTGTTTGACCATATACACATAAAACTTTAAACTCATAAAAATAAGTTTATATACTTCAAAATAAGAAGTCTTAAACTTCTAAATGTCTATAAAATAAATTCAAATATTATAAAATATATTAGATATGCTACTGAACTTTAAGACCCCAAGTTTACTGTAAAGTCTAAAAAATTTGATATCGTAGTACTATTTAGGTGTGAGGCCACTGTTATATCACAAAAGAATGCCCTTCTTTACAAAGCTCAAAATTCTGCTGGAAAAAGCTGAACACTGTAAGTTCTCTTTAATATTGTATGGGTACAATTAATCATCTATTGATGGCTTCCCACTTTTGGTTTGATGGTTAGAAGAACAGTAATAGATTTATGATCTATCATTGCAATTATGCAAATTTCTGGTAAATAGTTGTACAGACACCTTTAGTTTTACTTTGTTACATAAATCTTTTCCATTATTCTGACTTCACCTTTATAGACCTTATTTTTTTTTTTAGCTTTTTTAAAGATTTATTTACTTAAGCATACAAGAACCGGGGTACAGGCCAGAGGTGTGGGGGGTGAGAGGATTCACCAGAGACAGAGTGGGGAGTAAAACAGGGAGATCGACTGAAATACACTGCTGAGGGGAGCAGAGGGCAAGTCAGGAGAGGTCTGCTGTGCCATGTGGGTATCTCCCTGGCCAGGGATCGAACTCATGCTGCAGAGGCTTCAATAGCTTCAAAGGTTGCATCTTAACCCTTTGCACCACCAGGGAGGCCCTAGACCTTATTTTTTATATATATTTTTTAAGTTGTTGTGAATACTTTAGGGAATGATGCAAGGCGGGGGTGGGGGGGCGGGGGGAGGTACCTGGGGAGGATAATAAAATTCTTAGCAAATAAATCAATAAAATATAATACGGTTTGATCCAATCTAATGAAAAACATAGGACTTATTAAAAAGTTACCCAGTAGCAACATTTGCTAACATTTTGCTTTCCATATACAAAACACGTAATTTGAACACACAATTGCTTTCCATATACAAAACACATAATTTGATCAATCAAGATCACAAATGACAGACAACTCAAGTCTACATAAACAACATGGGCAGCATAAGCAAAGCACAACATATGCAATAGTTCTTAAATTTTAATGCACTTCCATAGTTTCATTCTCAATCCAACCTCATCCCATTTTTCTTCCTTCATATTTCATAATCTAAAACTAAAATATGCATCCACTGTATTTACTGGAAAACATTCCTAAGCTTTTAAACTTAAATTTTTAAATGTTCTAAAATGTGGAAGAAACCATATAGTTCGGGTCTTTTTCCTATCATTTTTCTAACTGTGCAAAAAAAACCCAAAAAATAATATACTTGAGATCAAGTCACAATTCATGGAAAAACTGAATTGCAAATAATTGGAATCTATAGATTTTAATTAAAAAAATACTTGATACTTACTATTTCCAGAATTTTCTAGTTTCTTTGAAGATGAATGTCCTGAAAAGGAAGCAGCATTGTTTTGTTAAGAATAATCTTGTAGTGCAACAGTTGTAACTGTAACCAGAATTTTTCCAATAGTTGAATTTGCTTATAGTCATACAGACAAGCAATTCATTGTTTTCTAATTTGTTATGTTCCTTAGACTTAAATCCCTAATTAAAATTTTAGGTTCTTCAAAAATAGACAATTATAAATTAGAGACATCCTGCAAGGGAGGAGGAGGGAGAGGGATGAGAGGGAGGGAGGGAGGAGCACAGGAGACTGAGGTGATGATGTACAGGCACATTGGTGAAGAAAACTCTATGGGGACTACACGTGGTGGGGTGGCGGGAAGCAAATATTGTTTAAAAATGAATAATGATATAAAAAATTATTAAAAATTAAAAAAAATTAGGTTCTTTTAAAGCACATTCTATTATGACCTAGATAACCTAGGACGAAGCTTAAAAATAATGAATACCTGAAAAAAAAAACAACTCATATTGTTAAAAAAAACACCTCATATATTAGTTGCAATACAAGCAACATTTCACCGGAGATGTTCAACATCTAAAAACAGCTTAGAAATAAGATCATTTTTCACAAACATCATATATATGTATGTGAAAATCTGTTCCTAGCATTTGAAAATCACACAGACAACTATGTCATAAAATATTTTTAGCTATACAATGGTTACCAGTAAGGAAAATGGAAACTGAAAAGTACTGAAGATATATTGGTGTCATTTTTTAAAAATCATCACTATACACAGACTCCTAGAAGACCCCTGGGGAAATATTTCTCTGGGGTGCAAAATCAAAAAAGGACAGCTAATATACGCAGAGTAACCACTGCTGCAACTCCCTGGATAGAAGGTTTTATCAGCCAAAGCTGGCTCATGAAAAGCTCCTTTAAAGCCAGGCAAAGAGGCTGCAAGGACTACATGGTAAAGACCCCAACTGCAGCAACTGCTTTAGGATACTGCTTCTTCACTCCTCATTTCCAAGTTGTGAGAGCAAACAAACAAACAAACAAACAAACACAGTAACCAAGCTTCTGATGGCAAAAGAAATGTATTCTTCTTTGTTATTTTCTTTACTATACGAAGAACATGATACCTGCTTCCAAATGTCTATAGGTAAAAAAAGAGGTTAGGTTTTTTCTGGAGGCCGAAGAACATAATTGGAACCAAAAGTAAGAAGTTGTAGGTTTAGGCTAAATATTAAAAGAAATCTGCCAGCAATTACAACTACGTAAAATGTAAAAGATTATTTGGGAATGCAGTGGGTTCTGCTTCCTTGTAGGTGCTGAAGCAAAAACAGTCAGTGGGTAATATAGAGCAGTGTTTCCCAAACTTTATTGTTGGGAATGATCTAGAAACAAAAGGTATTCTACTTCAAATACATTTCTCAATAAACAATATAGTAACAATTTTCTTCTTATCATCTACCAATTTTACCAAATCTAAAACTTGGTGATACTACATGCTTTAGGGAGAAAAAAAAAAAACAAAACAAATGTTAAGAATGGCGATCTTCAAAGCTGGAGCAAGGGAGCCCTCTTCTGTCCAAGTATTATGTTAGCATCGGCCTGAATCTAATTCAATCTACATTACCTGCTACTCTAAGTCCAATTCAGTCAAAGTTCTAACCAGTTTAACTCCTTTTTCTAATTGTATTATTGTGTATTAAAGTAACACTGGTTTACAACACTGTGTATAATTTAGAGGCACAGGCTCACAGCTCCTCAGATGTAAGCTGTCACACAACGCCCCTCCCAGCTTTGCTCCTCACTCCACCCCTCTCCCTCTGACAACCTCAACTCTACAGTCAGATGTCTAGGGTTTGTTTTGGCTTAGTTTTGTCAGTTCTTTTGTATTGTTTCTCTCTGTCCCACATGAGTAAAATCACCTGGTGTTTGTCTTTCTCCATCTTACCGATGTCACTTAGCATAGTCCTCTCCCGCTCCATCTATATTGCTGAGGACCCATATATGCCAAACGCTACCATTTCAAGTTCATCAGCAAGTAAGAAAATCATACAGACCATAGCCAAAATCACAGCAATATAATTTGATTCTAACTGCCTTTCACATTCTTATTTGATGGCTCAAACGGTGCAGAGGTCAGGTAAGTGTTGGGAAAAATAAAACACACGAAGCTCACCAATTTGCTCCAGATAACACATCTTTAAGAAACAAGGCCAGGATTAGAATGCTGTTTTCAATATTACACTGTCTGCCAAAAATGAATCAAAAATAACTTTGTTTTTAAAAGTTACTGTAAACTCATAGCTAAACTCACCACCCAATTTTCTTTCAATTATTATAAAACAGAATTCTAAACACATTTAAATTCTACAGCTGAGACATTATGGTTGGTTACATTTCACGTTCAGGACTGTGAGTAGATATTTTATTCACCATTACCTTTATCTTTTTTCTTGGAGGTCTCTTCTGCAGAAGACAATCTGGATTTTTTAGGTGATGACTCTTCATCATCTGTTTTGACTTTACCCTTTCTTTTTTTTGACTTGACTTCTTTTCTCCTTTATGATAAACAATAAAAAAAATTAAAGTTAACTTTTAACTCACCTTACAAAAAATAAAAACCAATGAGCAAAGAAAAAAATTAAATCATTTATTTGTTTAAAAAATACAATTTATATAATAAGAAATCCTTAAGTTAATCTCTAAATATTTTAGGTAAAAGTATATATAGTAATAAGAAACCACTAACAGTTCTAAATCATCAGTAAATAGAAAATTCTCTTAAGAAGGTAGGAATGTAGTGAAGGTACAATGGAAGGAGGACGGAGATGCTTACTTAAATCATACGTCTACTTTACATCATACGTTGTTTTATTACTATAGCTTTATCTCTCCCAGGCCTCATTTACAAGATTGTCAGTGCCATAATTGGTGAGCAATTGATCTTAACGGCTAAGAAAGGAAATTTTTTTTTCTTTTTTTGAATTTTTACAACCTTTATTTTTTTTATTTTTATTTTTTAAATAATAAATTTTATTTTTATATTCCCCCATACAACTGCACATGCCCCATTCTGACCCCAATCCCTCCCCTCCTGGCCCCCACCCCCCAAAAAGTGTCTCTGGTTCATAGTTTTTTGTTGATTTTGATTTTCACTTTCTTATAGTTATTCATTTTCCTGATTCCTTATTTAAGTTTTCTAGATTCCTGCTATGAGTGAGACCATCCGGTATTTTTCTTTTTCTTTTTGGCTTATTTCGCTGAGCATGATCCCTTCCAGCGCCATCCATGCTGCTGCAAATTGCATGTGTTTATCTTTTTTGAATGCTGAGTAATATTCCATGGTATATATGTACCACATCTTCTTGATCCAGTCACCTATTTTTGGGCATTTGGGCTGTTTCCAAAGCTTAGCTATTGTAAATAGTGCTGCTATAAACATAGGGGTGCAGGTGTTCTTTGGAATTGATGTTTCTGTGTCCTTTGGGTAAATACCTAGGAGTGGAATTGCTGGATCATATGGAAGCTCTATGTTTAGTAGGTCCAGAAATCTCCACACAGCTCTCCATAGTGGTTGGACCAGTTTGCATTCCCCCCAACAGTGCAGGAGAGTTCCTTTTTCTCACAACCTCGCCAACATTTGTTGTTGCTAGTTTTTTTAATATGTGCCATTTTCACTGGTGTAAGATGGTATCTCATGGTAGTTTTAATTTGCATTTCCCTGATTACAAGTGATGTTGAACATTTTAAGAAAGGAAATATTAATTAGGAAAAGTTGATAATGCTGAAACTGATGCTAGGAAGAAGGGTAAAGGGAAAAAGAGAGGTTTATTTTCAAGAACTTCCAAATTAAGGTACTTACTTATACTAAATGCTATAATACTATTTAAGACAATAACTGTTCTTTTCCTCTTTCATAAAATCACTTCAGTTTTGAAATGAAGCTTGAAAGTCAAGGTCAAAAAAGTACATCTGGTATCTTACCAGTATCATTGATGGAAAGGGAAATAAAGGTATAGGTTATTTAAGTAATCTAAAAAATTCTGCTAATTTTTAAGGATTAGAGAATTGTTAATTATTTACTATTTATTTTTATCAGTTAAAATGCTAGATAGGACTCATTTTTAAACAAGCTGATCTTAAAATCTGATTTTGTCTCAACACCTTTAATGTCAGGGACTCTACTATGCTTGACCTGTCATATGTCAGGTACTGTGTGACACACTTTACATGTACTTTGATTTACTCCCCACAATAATATTGGTATCCTTATTGTAAGAGATGATAAAATTGAGTCTTAGAGAGATTAAGTAGTTTGGATAAGAAGAGGCCCACTAAGTGATAGTAATATGCTGAGAAGACTACCCAAAAGTCTGATTTCAAAGTCCATAATCTTAAATATACTGCATATTGCAGTACTGTATCACGCCCCCACTCAATATGTAAATACTGTATCAATATGTATATACTGTATCAATATGTATATACTCAATATGTATATACTGTATCACGCCCCCACTCAATATGGTAAACACATTTTAGCTCAATCAATGTGAAATGAGCATCAGGGTATATAATCCTCTGCAAGAATGGCAAATGCCAATGAAAACACTGTATTAAAATGAGACATAAGAATGATTTATGGGGCCTCCCTGGTGGCACAGGGGGTTGAGCACAGTGCTGTTAAGATGTTCGCAGACTGCAGCATGGGTTTGATTCCCGGCCAGTCAGGTAGATTCCCACATGGCACGACAGACCTCTCCTATCTCACCCGCTGCTCCCCTCCGCAGTGTATTTTGGTCTGTCTGCCTGTTCTGCTCCCCACTCTGTCTCTGGTGAATCCTCTCACCCTCCTGTGCCTCTGGCCTGTACCCCAGCTATTGTATAAATAAAAAATAAATCTTCAAAAAAAAATGATTTATGAAGATTTGCTTTAAAACATCATTTCTAAGAAAATTACTGTGTCTGAATATTGACTCCAAATTTAAAATTGTAGCATTTATCTAAGACCCTTCACAGGACTTCATTTGAAACTGCTTAGCTAAAGTAGAAGATGATGAATTTCTAGTTTCTTGGTTTATGTGGTTATACAGTAAATGCCTGATATTCTACACAATCAACTAATCAAACCATCAACCTATCAAGTCTATATTTAGACACTCAAAGCAGGTAAATGACTATGCCCCAGTCTACCAAACACCAACAACAGCATTTAAAAAAACAGTATTACCTGTGATGAAAATTTAATTTAAAGGAACATTCTTGGCATAATCCTACAAAAAATAAAATAATAAAGTAAATAATCTGAAGAAAACAATCTATTCTCTCCACCTCAAAAATGCATATAATGAATAAAAACATTAAAATATGTGAGGAATTAAAAATATTCTATCACTACTTTAGAAAAATGTGCTATTAATTTACCCTAAAAGCAAACTGTATTTCATGACCAGTATTAACATGTTTGTCACCTCAAAGATACCTAATAACAATGTGGGAAAGTTACTTCCCTGAAGAGCTCTTAGAGTTTTCAAATGCAAAGTTTTCAAACAATGCCACCACTGTAGCCTCTTCTTTTGCCTTAACCTCAGTTCATACTAGCTGACTTCTCATGAACACTTTCAGGAAGAACTCAGAAAGCAGTCTGTATCAGGGGAAATTCTTTACTTCTATTTGGAGTGGACAAAAAGCTCTGAGGGCACATTAACTTAGGACCCACAGATGGCCATTAGCATTTGAAGGAGAAAATAAGCTGCCACATGAAAATAAGCTTAGAAAGGAAAAAGAAAATAATGACATTATAGAATGCATATGTTAAGAAAAGCTGATATAGTCTGGTATAACCCTAAGCTTTTAAAACTGATACCAAGAACAACTTATATGTCCTCTTAAAATTCTGTCTTCAATGATCAAAGAGAGTACCTTTATTTAGTATCCACATAATAACAATAAGGTTATCAGCTAATGTGAGATTTTACACTGTCATTTCTGATACTTTCATCTTAACCATGTAATTTCGTAACTTTCTCAAGTTAATGGGAAGAGGTCTTTACTTTATAAAATTACTGGTTTACATTCACATTAAAATTAATTCACCTAATGTAACTATAATGTGGGAATAAAAATTTTAGTCTCCAAAGCTCTTTAAGACTTTGGGAAGCTCTGAGGAAAAAACTCCTTCAGGAGTTTTGAAGGGAATTTTAAAATTAATATTTATATATATTTAAAACTAAGTTATTAGGTAAACTTGGATGAACTCAATCAAATCCCAACTAAATTCAACTTACTTAACTTGACAAGTGCATTTCTCTTTTCACCATGCTCAATATAACCAAAATTAACTTCCCAACTCTTTAAGCCATCTTTTTTATTGCAACATTTATTTCCACAGAAAAACTGGCCTGTAAAAAAAGAAAGTAATATTAACTATAATAGCTGGTGACAATATTTATCTATACAATCTAGTGTAAACTCTGAAATTTACTCAACATAAATTCGTAGTTCTATAAAGTCATCATTAAGACACATCGGTCACAGAATTCTTTCTGAACAGAGAGACTATATTTAGATACAGTTTTAGTGATTCCATATTAAGCATTCTACACTTCAGAAAGTTAGAGTTCTAAAAAAGTATAGTCACAAATATCATAGAAGAATAAATACATTCTTCCAAGTACATGCACTTATACCTGTAAATCCTTTCAAATAGTTAATAATAGTTAGATTGATAAAAATTAATATTTTTAAGTCTTAATATAAAGACACGTATTTTAGTACCAACATAAACAGGCATTTAAAAGCACATTTTAAAATGTTCATACTCTGAGATGAAGTAGAATGAGTAATCAAGCCCAATGCTCTAAAGGTAAAATTCCTGAAGCACTGTCTTTTTATCAGCTCTAGTAATGTACCATGAATACAGCTTTAACATTTTTACTTTTGTAGATAATCTTTACTGTATATATTAGGAATAATCTTACTTAATGACTTCAATAACAAAATGATCTGTATCTTATTAAAAAGTAAAATTCAGGAAAAAAATTACCTTTTCCAGATATTACTTCTTTTTCTATCCGCCACCGAAATCCAAACTGATAAACCAAAAAATTACATTTATACCAAAACAAATTTAAACATTACATTTAAATTTTATAAAAATCTAGACACAATATCAATAATTGACGTAACAATCTCTTCCAAGCTAAACAGTAAACCTTATTACCATCCTATTGCTTTCTCTCACTAGGAATTTAAAAATACAATCAAATTACTATCTGTTTCTGAAAAGGAACATTTTTATTTTTTCAACTTCTAGACCACCTTAAAAGTTATAGGTGTCAGGTCACAAGATACACAATAAAAAAATACATCCTGTTCTATCACATTAACAGAAGAAAAAAAAAAGGGTCTGGTATAACAGAAAGGCAGTACATATGATGCAAAAGAGTGCAGCTTTTCAAGTCACAGTGTTTGAGTTTAAATTTAAGCCCTATCACTTAAGAGTAGTATTTTGCTAAGTTATTGAATCTCTTTGTGCCTCAGTTTCCTTACATGTAAAGTAGATAAATACAACTATATATTTTTGGGTGTTAAGAGATTTAAATGGGATAATACAGACATATAAAGCTCTTAGAATAGTACCCAACACATAGTACACCAGACGTCAGCAAACTATGGGTGATAGGCCTGCTACCTATTTTTATAAATAAAGTTTGATCAGAATACAACCATACCTATCCATTCTATGTATGGTACTACTCTCACTACAACAGCAGACTTCAGTTAGTTGTCATAGAAACCATATGGCCTGCAAAGCCTAAAATAGTTACTATCTGGCCCATTAGAAAAGAAGTTTGTCAAGTCCTGTATAGTAAATGCTCAAAAAGTGTTACTTACTAGTTGATATTACTACAATCCACTCTTGCTCACCAAAGGATATAATCAGCTATCTCCCATATAATAGAAAACACAGCATTCAGGAGCAAAAGACCATACCTCTGATGTCATCAACCTAAACTGAGAAATCTCTGACCTGAAATCCAACATTATTCAGGCTTCTGTCATTGGCAAAATTTGGCCCAGAAAAAGAACAAGAAAGAGCAATTGCACCAGGCTGTAGTTCTATAGTGAAACTTCCCTTCAGATTCTAAATAACTATTTTTTGGCTAAAAATTATTTTTTTCCAATGCCTTATGATACTTCATATTAGTATGCTAACTTAAAATTTTAGTAATGGTTAGTTCTATTCAGTTTACTATAGTGGTTAAAAGCTCAGTTCCAGAATCATGCAGACCCAACACAAGTGCTACCATTCATTAACTAGTCCAGTGACTTTGGCAAAGTTATTTAACCTCTCTATTTACTTTTGATGTATAAAAATGGAAAGAGTTAACAAGCTTACCTTCATGTATTAGGTGAGTTAAGCAAGTTTATATTTTAAATGCAAAAGAGGGCCCCAAATATTTCAAAATATTCTGATTAAAACAAATGAAAATAAAATACCCCAAGTCTACTGGGAAAAAAAAAATTAAAAATTAAAAATAACTCTATTCAGTTCTTTTTTAAGCACATATATATGTTAGGCTCACTAGCTATCCAATAAATGTTAGGATGTCCACTGAATCAAATGTGTATAGTAATATTTTCTAAACTTTTTTAAATTCATTAATTTATCCAACAGATAATTATTAAACAACTACTTACTGAACTCAGCATTCTGCTAAGGAAAAAAAGTGAGTATTGAAATAGTGCCTGCCACTATGAAGTTCATAATCTGATGGGGCAATGAGAAATATAACCACTATAATGTGACCTACTAATTAAAGATTGCAAAAAGGTTTTGCCTCAATGTTTTTTTTTTTTTTCGTATTTTTTTTTATTTTTAATAGAGGCATGTTTTATTTATTTATTTATTTGTTTGTTTCATTTATACATGCACTGGGTACAGTCAGAAGCGCGGGAGGGTGAGAGGATTCACCAGAGCCAGAGCGGGGAGCAGAGCAGGCAGAAGGACCGAAGTATACTGCTGAGGGGAGCAGCGGGCTGCAGGAGAGGTCTGCGCGCCATGTGGGACCCTCCTCCAGTGGCCAGGGAGCAGCCGGGGATCGAACCGGCGCCGCAGAGGCCGCAGGCAGCTTCACAACCCAGCGCTCAACCACTGCGCCACCGGGGAGGCCCATTGCCTCAATGTTTTTATAGCCTCTCATGACATGAATTTTCTTGATGATAGGTTAAACACTGCAGTTACTCAGGGTTTGGTGCTCAGCCTCCTTCTTTTCATTCTACCCTCAAGCACAGAGAGACTGCTAGAATTAGCATCTTTAAAAGAATAATGTGTAGCATAACAGCATAATAAAAATTAATATTGTATTTGATTAATACTGTACTTGAATAAGAATCTTCTAAAATATCTGGAAGGCATACCTTATTTTCTTTGTATCTACTGAGATCTGCTATGCAGTATTCCTTGAATAATTTATCATAGTATTTCTTCGCAAGTCTCTTCTCCCTAGAAGCATTAAAAAATATATATCTTAGACATTTAAAAATTCAACCATGGTTTGTTATATGGAAGCAGAGTCAAATAATACATACAAATATTAATGTTTTAAAAGAAGCTTCTTACCTGTGCATAGAATATCTTAATATTTACTGCTAAGTGGTTCTTTCAGGTAGAGAAGCTAGGTCTGACAGTGATGAGAAGGTGACTTACCCTTTATTTTTTACTTTTGTAAAGTTTGGATCTTTTAAACCATTTTTAGGTATTACTATTTTTTTTTTAATTTAAAAAATAGCATGCAATAACATATTATGGGACAACGCATAATATTATAAAACTGTTGTAAATTATTTTTTAAGACAAAGTCAAGCAATGAGAAGTCAGTTAAAACCAAAAATTATCAAAAGAACCAAACTAGATTCAATAGTAAGGCATGATTGTATGTGCTCAATTCGAAACTGTTTCATGTGGGGGCTCAGCTTCTGCATAGGTGACAAAGTAAAACACTCAGTAGGAGAACAAAGACTAAAGCATTTGATGCATTAGGCCTCTTATGGCAAACATTACCAATTCATGTCCATTTCATCCTCCTCATTCCATAGGAATCTATGATTTTCTCGTATAACATCCATATCAGTTTTATCATTTTCCCTGGGAAATAAAATTATTTCAACTTAGTATAAAGCAAAATTAATCAAATATTGGCAGTTAAACAGTTTAGATTTTGACCAACTGAGTAAAAATATAATGACTGAAGATTACAGAAAATTTTATGTGAGTATACAATATATAGATTTATGAAAATTCTACTTATCTTCAAAAAGCATTTATAAAGGGGACTCCCTGGTGGTACAAGGGGTTAAACAATGCACTATGAAGCAATCTGCAGCCTCTGCAGCACGTGTTCAATGCCCGGCCTGGCCAGGGAGCAACCCACATGGCACAGCAGACCTCTCCTGTCTTGCTTACTGCTCCCCTCAGCAGTGTATTTCAGTAGATCCACCTGTTCTGATCTCCACTCTGTCTCTGGTGAATCCTCTCACCCCCTACAGCTCTGGCCTGTACCCCAGCTCTAGTATGCATAAATAAATAAATCTTTAAAAAAAAAAAGCATTTCTTTTAAAAAAAAAAAAGGCATTTATAAAGAGTGCTGCTACAGAAACAAGTTAAATGAATAAAGAATCCATTCACCTCTGGTATTGGTTTCAATTTACAAATAGTGCTAAATTACTGAAGCTAGGATGAGAAACCTGAAAAAACACTAAATGGATTAGGAAAAGTAAATGAAAGTAAGTTTCACAATTAGATCAAGTCAGTAACATATCCCATGGAGATCCAATTTTAAAAATACATGAGGAAAGAAGTTTTCCGTATCTTACTTTAATTCAGCTTCCTTACTCAAGGATACTGAATAAAAGACGAAAAATTTAAGGGGATGATTTTTCAAGATGCTAATAGTTTGGGAATAGAATAAAAGATTTTTGGGGAATCCAAAATAAATTGAGTGGGTATATAAGTCTGGGGAGATGAGTTGATAGTAGTATTTTAGGTTTCTACCAACTCAGAAAATTTTAAAATCAAAGAAAAAAGCAATCTACACAAAACCTAGAGGCTCTGATAGAAGAGCCTCAAAACTGGAAGAAAAAAAAAATTTTTTTAAAGAATTTATTTTATTTATTTATACAAGCACTGGGTACAGTCAGAAACGTGAGGGGGGGTGAGAGAATCCACCAGAGCCAGAGCGGGGAACAGAACAGGCAGACTGACGAAATACACTGCAGAGGGGAGCAGCAGGATGCAGGAGAGGCCTGCACGCCATGTGGGACCCTCACTGGCGGCAGGGGATTGAACTGGCGCTGCAGAGGCTGTGGGCAGCCTCGCAATCCAGCGCTCAACTGCTGAGCCACTGGGGAAGCCCAAAACTGGAAGAAATTTTTGGGTGAGAAATAGTAAAGTCTTCTTGTTTGCTTTCCTTTTTAAAAAATAATCTTAAACATTGAGGTTTAAAAAGTTCATTATTTCAAAGATCCTTGTCAAGAAATAATTACTGTACAATCAGACATGTAAGTATTCCTCATCTACCCTGATATTGCCAGGAGCAGATATGGCTCAGCAGGTAAGAAGGCTACACTTGGGGTCTATAGCCAAAGAAGTGGGATTCAAAACAAGCTACTTAGCTAAGAGGTGTGGATGGCCTCTGCACCTATGACATAACAAGGAAATTGGAACTTCTGTGTGAACATCACGATACTTACCCTAATCTCCTGAAATCTTCTTTTTTGCCACCATAGTATAAAATATAGTCATTTACAAATTTTGTATGCCTTTGATACTGAAATGCAAAAAATTAAGGACTTTACATACTCAGAAGATGTTCTATACACATAATATATTATGGAGTAAGGAAAAAGCATACTAAGAATCTATTTATACTTTTAAAATATGCAAATACATACTTATAAATTCAAAAAAGACCTAAGAGGATGAATATTAAACTGTTAAGAGTTAACATGATCATGAAGAGAGGCTTTCACTTTCTACGATATATTGTTTTAAACATTTTTCAAGCATCCATTACTGTTATAATAAAACACAACTCCATCGGGGAGAAAGAAGCTACCTATTCTACTGCTGAACTGCATACCACCTCATACCACCACTCATTTTAATCATCGTAATGTGAAGTATAAATTGTAGTTTCTAAAATTAAAGGTAAGGAGCAGAATTGACCTTTCATTAATGTAAAATAGAAAACAGCCATTCCAGTAATAATAAAGTTTCTAGAAAAAAAGGTGTAACTTTCATAATATTAAATCCTTGCATTAGGCGTTCAAATAAAAGTAAACATAAGAAACCAGATGTCACTTTTTACACTTGCTATTAATATTCAAAGATTCCACAGACATGTTATTTTCAATGCAGTATAACAAGATATGAGCAATTCAGTTTTTGTTTAAAAAGCTCAGATCTCTAAGAGCTGAACATGCATGTAACAGAACTAATCTCATCTATATTATTTTTTTTTAAAGATTGATCAATTGATTGATTGATTGATTGATTTATACATACATACATACAAGCACTGGGCACAGTCAGAAGCGCAGGAGGGTGAGAGAATTCACCAGAGCCAGAGCAGGGAGCAGAGCAGGCAGAAGTACCGAAGTACACTGCTGCAGGGAGCAGCGGGCAGCAGGAGAGGTCTGCGCGCCATGTGGGACCCTCCTCCGGTGGCGGGGAGCAGCTGGGGATCGAAACAGCGCTGCAGAGGCTGCAGGCAGCTTCGCAACCCAGCGCTCAACCGCTGCGCCACCAGGGAGGCCCTTATCTATATTATTGTCTATGACTACACCTTATTTTATTAAAGGTAACTAGTGACTTAACTGATCACAATGTGTTCTCCTAGTATAGGTCTGAGGACTGTCCACAAAGAGAAAGTATATGATGATAGTCTAGGAGAGTGGGAGAGAGGAACTACAGAAGGAAATGATTATAGAAAGGTTTAAAGAAACTTGAGGGTAACGGATTTGCTTGTTATTTTGATGTGTTAATAGTTCCACACAGGTATAATTATGTGAAAGCTTGTCAAGTAAACACTTCAAAAGTGTGCAGTTTGTCATATGCCAATTAGACTTCAAAAATTCATACAATATTTTCTTCAATAACTTTTAAAAATAAATATTAGTTTACAAAAATCTTAACTAGTCAATAAAATCAGGTGGGAATGAGGATAAGAGTTCAAAGAACTAAAAATAAGAGTCACATTAAAATGAAAAATGTTGAGAGCTTGGCAAAAAAACAGGTAGGAACAACTATTTCCAAGTTCATGGACTTTCTTCATATATTTACAGAACATTGGTAATACATCTTATTTTTGTCTATAAGCCTTTCCTATATGTTAGTAAAAGAGAATGGTACTCAAAACTATAAATGGCAAAATTTCTTGTCAGTAAATACTTATCTTTAAAAATAAAATGTAAAAGGTCTATTTAACTTGACAAGATTTTATGAAATAAAAAGATTTTAAACCATTCTACTAATCATAAAGAACTAGAATACAAAAAGGATACAGCATCCATAGCTATGAGATGAAATCTTCTATTTTTTGCTTCTTCCCTGTTAAGACAAATTTTATTTTAAACAAATGCAAACATCTACATTCTACTTCATACAATCAAATCCCCCAAGTCCCTGAGTTTACATCTTAAACTACAATAAAGTTCATTTACACTAACATAACTTACCTATCCAGCAATTCCGCTGCAACTTGTTTATGGGCCACTTTTCCATGTTTTTCTTTCTGAAAAGGCTTTTTGAGCAGTAAATCATCTTCAACTGCCCTGGTTTATTCAAAAGAAAATTTACTTATTAAGAGTTCATTTTTCTCAAAGGGTGTTCCTCTTTCCTTTTCTTTTCATTATTAGAACATTTTGAAGAATTCAAATCTTAAAAGAGTTGTGGCTTGGTATTGAGACATTTTACATCTCCTTAAATAGCTTATTAACTTTATTTAATACCTATAAAATGGAGAGATGAAACTATCCAAAGCATGAATTCTGCTGTCAAACCACCTAAGTTCCTCAGTTCAAATAATGGCTCTGCCGTTTACTATCTTAATCTTAAACAAGATGAATTCATTCTTTGTCCCACAATTTCCTTATAAGTCATTTGTAAAGGTAATGAAGTTTCCTAATTGATACAATGGAAAAAAGGACTGATTACAGATGGTATACACTATAAATCATCAGGCCTAGGTATTTAGTTAGATATAATCCTAGAGCAGAGAAGACTATCCAACTAGATTTGCTCAGATTCTATTATCAAAAAGTATTATTTTTGAATGAAAACTCTAGAAAATGTAAAGCACCATAAAATGTAATTTATTAAAATTAATTCTATTGTTTTGGCTATCCACAAAGACTGAGTACCCTAGAAAAATGATCAGTTCCAATTAGCATGCTTAATATATTGCTATCAGTGTGATATAATAAACCAATATTTGTAAGTTTGTTTCATACAAATCAGTCGACCACATCTAAATTAATGAATAAATCAAATTTCTAAGCACTGGAAGCAGAGAATGATGTTCCTAGTCATAGCAACTCCACTAAGATGTAGCCTTCCTTGTCAGGCCAGGCTGTATTTGCAGACAGTTTTTGTCCCTCCCAATGCAATAGCCATGAGCTCTTTCCCTTGACCACTTACAGTCTGCTAATTTACAAAACTATATTATTGGGCTGCATTTTATTTATTTATTTATTTATTTTTTGGTCGGACCTTCGCCGGCGGCCGGGGAACAAACCGGCGCTGCAGAGGTTGCGGGCAGCCGGGGATGGGCTGCATTTTAATCTCGTTCCCTACACCAAACTCATCCTGAAGTCAAATACTAGCAGAAAAGACCATCAGCAAGCCCCTTCTTAATTGTGATACCAGAAAGTAACAAGTCCTTAAGAGCTGAATGAAAAATAGATGCAACAGGGAAATCTAAAAGCTTTGTTTTTCTTTTCTTCTGTTCTGCTTCCTTTTCCACAATACTCTTCATAGCACAAACATTTTCTTATTTTTTACACAACCGTCATTACAGGTTTAATGAACAAAAATTCATTCTCCATAGTTGGGGAATGAAACACATCTCAAAAAAATTTCCATATTATTTACTTACACTCACCTCAACATAGAAAAGGTTTGAAACACAAATCAATAAAATAATCACTTACTTTTTTTTCCTTTTGCTAGATTCTCCACAATGTTCATCATCACTAAAATCAGAGTCATAACCTCCATGGCCGTGCATCTGTAAAGGAACATAAACTAGCTTCTTAGAAGCCAAGCTGCCAATAGTTCAGTAAAAAATACTTCAAAAGTAAGTTATCTTAAAAAGTCACAACAATTTTAAAGGATTGTGGTGGCAGGTCACTTGAGTTATCCAGCTATCTAAAACATCAAAACAACATTCAATCACTTTAAAATAACAAGCCTAACCCTTCAGAAATGAAGCAACATTTTCACCTGATTAACTATCATCAGACCAACAGTGGAAGCTACTCTTTGACATTTTCATTAAAAACCAGGTCTAGAAACCACCTCCATGTGATTACATACAAGGCTCAGCAATGCTTCATTTCTATTTGATTGACAGTAATAACAGTTCTTGTGTGTTTGTCAAGTTTGTTTCAGACATTGTGCCAGACACTTTTTCTAATTCTACAAGTTAGGAACTATTATCTCCAGTACGGAGATGAAGAAATCAAGGATAGATGAAATAATTATACAGACAAATGTGATTCTTTGGCCCATAATTTAACTATTCCAATTGTTTCTATTTTAATTCATTATATTCCATTAGACCTACTGTATTTGATGAGTACACTAACAATTGATCAAATTTTTCCTGTTATTTTTTTCAACATATGTGGAAATTTCCTTTAAAAAAAAAACTAGTTTCTTCAACATAAACTACCTTGTTCTTTGGCCTAGTTAACTTAAACTTGTTCTATTTTTTATGATGTTCTGTTTTTTAATTGAAATTTTTAAAAATGCTGAAAGATTTCAATTATCACAGCTGTGTTGGAACAAGTTCCTGATTTCAGCACTACATTAGGGCATATATTGAAGGGGATGAACGAATTATTTGACTACTTGATGCCATAAATACCCAATTCATATGGCTAAAAGGAAGCAGTCCAGGTCAACCAATCAATAATACAGCTTAAACTTTAATATTCACTATAGCAAGTGCAACAAGAAATAGCGAACTCCCTAAACTTTATTTCACTGAGACTAAGACATAAGACATGTCTCTAGTCCTGACTTTCTTGAATAAGTTATTTCATCTCTTTGGGATTCATCTGATAAACAAGTTGGCTACATAAAATAATCCTTAAATCTTATGTATGAGTCTGTAATGTTTCTGTGACTCCATTTTCAAACTTAGGTGTGTGCCTCTTACCTGTCCCACAGATTTCTATATAAGGAAAGGCCCTAGCCAAGGTTGGAGTTGGAGGTTGGCTTTCATGTCATCACCTTAGAAACACACCTGGATCTCACACCCTTTATCAGTTCAACACCTTGCTTCAGCTGTATTAAAACATTGGTTCAAGCCATACCAGACTCTCACTTCTTGTCCTATGTTCTTGCTCTCTTCACATCTTGATGGGGGACATCATTGTGCAGAATTTAGAGATATGCTCTGCAAACAGCCAACCAGAATTCAAATCCTGGCTTTGCACTTTTCATTTGTCTTACTTCAGGCATGTTCTTTAGCCTCTCTAAGCCTCAGTTTCCCCAGCAATAACATGAGGCTAAGGAGACTACTGGCCTCACTGGACTAAATGTTAAATGAGTTACTATATATAAAGGGCTTTAGAACAGTGTCTGATACAGTAAATCCCTGTAAATGTTACATTATCATCATCATAACCTTGTTCCTCACCCCAGGACAACACTTCCTAACCTTGTTCGCCCTCCCCCTCACTGGAGGTTTCCTCCATCCTACACCCATCTCAAGTCGGTGGTGGAACTAAAGCGCTCACTCACTTCAGACTACGAATCAACTGACAAGGGCCGAGAGAAACTCGAGCAGTGAGACTCCGGGTGTCTCCTGAGTCTGTCATCCAAAAAGAAAAGAAAGAGAATCAACTAATAACATCTGATAAACAAGTTTCTAAGTCCTTATCCCCGACCCCAAATACAGTCAAGGTCCTTCTCACACACCCCTTCCCTTCCTTCCTACTCTGCCAACTTCGCCCCCTGGATCTTCGTCTCCTCCTTTCCCGGGGGCTGTAGCGACGATCCAAGGCCTGAGCGAGCCACTGCAAGGCTGGCCTGTCTGGCTGGCAGCTCACCCTCCCCACCAACACCGCCTCCCGCTCCCCGCCTCTCCCTACGGGTCCTGAAGGGCGCCGCTTCCGGTCCGGTCCGGCCGCGTGTCACGCCTAAATGGCACCGTCGCCGGGAGCGGCGACCGGGTGCAACAGCTAGAGCATCCCCTGGAAACAAAGGCGCCGGAAGAACAAGGCCGAGAAGGCGAGATTTCCTACTTCCTCCAAGTCGCAGTCCCTAGTTTTTTCTTGAGCCTCCCCCCTCCCCCCGCCCCCCTCAACCGCTCTAGGGAGCTCAGCATTTAATATCGTATGGCACACTAAAATATATTTTGTTTTAGAAAAAACCCTGCCTGAATATCACTGCCGTCCTCTTTCTAGTAACCTTAGTAACGCCTCCTTGGAGCATCCTTGCTGAGAGCCTGGGTCTCAGATCTGCCTCTCCTCCCACTCCTTCTCCCAGTGAAACAGTTCTCATAATTAGAACAAAAATAACTTTCCATCGTTTCACCACCCACACAATAGATACCATTCCAAATGCAGATCTGGTGGCAGAGATGTTCGTCGAATTTCTGAAGTTAAGAAGAATAGGGCAGAGGGGAGATTTCACAGAGTCGCAGATTCTCTGCAGAGAAGTGGCCTGGCATGTGAAAAGGGATTCAAAATAGATCTTTAAAAAAGAAAAAATCAGGCAGGAAAGTTATTTTAAGTTCCACCAGGTTCTTCCTGTATTTTACCTTTTCTATATTATGACAGCCCTATTCTGCTTGCAGTCTAGTTACCAGGCTCATGTCTTGTCTCCCTGAGGCTGATGCTGTTCATCTTTGCTTCCTCCTCAGTATCTAGCACTGTCTCCAAAATCACAAGCGCTAATTAAGTATTTGTCAAATTGAATTGCAGTGAATGAGATCTTCATGCCTCTGCTTCTACAGTGGACCCATTTTAGAGACAATCTTTATACTTTTTTTAAATCTTTATACTTAATACATACATCATTTTACATCTTTTTGCACTATTCAGTAGATAACATGCTGATCAGTTCAAGGCCCCACTTCTATCTTTGACAGTAAATGGTAAACACATCCTGTTTTACCCATAGCAGTGAACGAAATCTTAAGAGCCTCTGTTGCTCTGTTATTAGCCTCACTTTGCACAAGAGAAATGGAAACACAAGACTTAAAGAACTGATTGGGGTTTAGAACAGGACAGTACTGACTTTTCTCCAAGACTCAGTCCCTCACTCCCACCCTCTTCTGTACTTTTTCTCTTTTAAACTAATTGATTTTGTGGGAAGCACTCCTGGTTCTAACATGTTAAGAATTTAAGATCTGTTGCTATCAGAGTGTTTAGTTAAAGATTTACATTTACCCCTTGAGCAGGAATTTTTGACAGGTAAAGAACAGAACATATATGTTATGGTTAGGTCACATGATCTGAACAAAAACAATTAATACAGTCTAGAAAACCTACGTGACCACAAAATCTCATGTTAGTAATTACAGCTCACTAAAACTTTTATCTTAAATTCAAGTATTTATTAAAGGCCTGCTCTGGGCAGGGCACTGCCCTAGTCCTCAAAGGTATGAATATGTATAAAAGCTACTCCTTATTCTCAAAGGTTGACTAGAAAGAATATGTGGAATGGTAGCAGTATATTCTGTCATGTGTTAAGAGCCTAGCAAATGGCATGAACCTGTGGCTCCCAATCTGTAATGTGTGTTGTTGAATAATGAGTATGAAAAATTGAATGTCCTCAAATTCTGTGTAACTCAAATATAGCAACAAAATACTATGACAGGTATGTGATGGCAGTAAGAGAAGTTGAGTGATGTTGAAGTAATATTTCTAATTCAAGCGTTAAGCTTGCATTCTGCTAATATTTTATAGTTTTTTGCAGATTACATTTTCCAAAAATGATCACATCAATATATCTCATTTACTAAAAGGTAATAAGGTATATTAAATTTTTAAGTTTATTTGAACATTATCTAATCTAGAAGATAGAAAGCAGTTCTGAAGAACACTTCAAAATGAAGAGTTTTATAGCTAGAAGACAGCAGGAACAAGGAAGTTATACTGCCCCCCCACCCCACCCCCCAAAAAAAATGTTGGTTTCCTTTAAGGGATGCAGGGGTCTATGAGGCTGATTACTAAATTATTGCTGTTCAGGTGACTCCTGATTGACTGGGTTAAGTTTCCATTTCTGGGAGAATAAAAACTGAGTCTTAGGTTTTGGGGCCTAACAAAAGTAACTCCACTTAAGGCATGTCATCTTGCTTTTAACATATTAAATGTGTTCTTATGAGATGACACTTACCTCCTACATGGCAACCCTATACTTACAATCCCAGACTTGATTCTAGGCATGCCAGTGATTATAAAAACAGTAATACTAAGTGACTTCCAAGATTAGCTTGCAAAAAACAATGATAGAAACTTTACCTGGCCCTCTGGCTCTTTTCATCCCCAGCTGACACAGAATACAGCAGAGATGAGTTGTGTCGAGTGAGTCCTAACCACCACACCCTATCCCATTACAGATCAGGAAGAAAAAAAAATGCCTCAAGTTACTAAGTTTAAGGGTGGTTTGTTACATAGCAATAGATAACCAGAACCATCTGCTGTCTCATTTAATCCCCACAACATTGAGGAGATCTCAGCCATCCTTTTTTTGTTTCCTCCACATGAATGCCTCCTCAAATTTACTCTCCCCTTCACCTTGAATGGTCCTTCTCAATTTTTTTGCCTGACCAACTCTTACTTATCCTTCAAACTCAGTTTAGGTGAAGGAGAAGGCTTTCATAGCCAATCTTTCCCATAGACTAGGTAAGATTACTGTAGTATGTACATGTTACCTTCTATAGCACAAGATACTGACAGAGTTCAAGACACAGTCCCCCAAAATATGGCACCTTCGCATATTGACTACGTCAAGTAAAAGGAATTTGAGAAATGCAGGAGCAGGAAAGCCTCTCTGGCCTCTCCCACCTCCCTTGAAGCAGATCTTAAGACTCTTATATAAGAGGTACTTTCTCTACATCTGGAGAAAAGAAGCATATTTATCTCTGAAGATGAGAAGAATCTGTAGGAGAAGAATTGAACTAACAAGCCTTGCCTACATCCCATCACATTTTCCCATGACTTTCCACTCTTCATCAAAACTAGCATAGGGACCTCCCCTGATGGCTCAGGTGGTTGAGTGCAGCGCCATGAAGCTGTCAGCAGACACCACTGGTGTGATTCCCCAGGCTGGCGAGGGTTCCACATGGTGCAGCAGACCTCTCCTGTCGCGGCTGCTGCTCCCCTCAGCAGTGTATTTCATCAGTCTGCCTGTTCTTTCCCCCACTCTGTCTCTGGTGAATCCTCTCATCCTCCCTCAAAACTAGCCTGTACCCCAGTTTTTGTATAAATAAATAAATAAATCTTAAAAGAAAAAAAATAGCATAAAAATGCTCAGGTTTGGCTATTTCTTTTGAGTCTTAGTTTTCTATAAAGAAAAAGTTTTGGTAAATATATTTGCCAAGCAGAACTTACATTAAATGATATGCTTTTCTCTTTTTGAGCTTTTGTTTTGTTACAGAGCTCCAGCCCAGAACTTAGAAGGGTAGAAAGAAATGGCTTCTTTAAGAAGTGTTATAGAAATGCAAATTAAGGAAACAATGCAGACAACTACACACCCACCAGAATGGATAAGTGGAAGAGAGATCTATTGCTGATGTAGATGTGGCATCACTATAACTCTTATATGTTGCTGGTGGAAATACAACTCAGTGAAATAATCTTGAAAGTATATGATAATATTTACCAGTGCTGGATGGATAGATATTATAGATATAATTATAGGTATAAAGATATCTGTTGTCTCATATATCCCACTACTCAGTGTGTTTTCAATAGAAAGGTATGCATATGTTCAACAAAAAACCTGAACTAGAAAGTTCATAACAAAACTCTGCATGAGCCAAAAACTGGAAGAAACTCCATCAATATTAGAGTAGATAAGGAAATTGTGGCTTGACACAGTGAACTACTATACAGCCATGAAAATAAACAAACTACAACTATATGCAATAGCATGGATGAATCTCATACACTAGTGCTGAACAAAAGAAACATTGTATATACAAAAAAATACATCGGTCATCATTCCATTTATACAAAGAACAAAAGCAACCTATCTGTTAAAAATCAGCGCAGTAGTTTCCCTGGTGGGCACAAGTGAGGGACCTAGAAGGATCGAAAGGAAGTTGGAACAAAGCGACTTTGGGAAAATGATAATGCTCTGTTTCTTGATCCTGGCATTTGTTATATGAGTGGTTCATTTACACCTATGATTTGTACACTTTTACATATGTGTATTCAACTTCAATAAAAGGTTAACACTGAAGTTTTTAAAACTCTAACTCTAATTGGTAAATGGGAAGTTTTGGCAATTAAAGTATTCCAGGCAAACAAAATAGGGTGGAGTATGTATAGGTGGGATTTTCTAGAGCCTCAGAAACCATGCTATGCAAAAGCCTACATAGTCAATGACAAATTTCCTGTAGGCATTGACATGGAGTCAGACAGAGGGTTCAGTAAGTGCTGAGAAAGACTCTAGTCAACACCCAAAGGACTGAAAGCACCAGGGCTCTGAATTCTTGGCAAGGTCGTCCTGTACTTTCTGTTCATTTATAAGCCAAGCTCTGGCAGAAGGCAGCTCTACAACCTCCATAGTAAAGCTGGGTCCATGAATAGAGACGCAGTCTAACAACTATCTTTTGCAAGCTGGTCAAAGGGCAGTCACTTGCTCCTGGAAGTGCCTGGAAGAAGCTGCCAGAGCAGGAATACTGTGGCTGGATGGACACTGGGAAGCAAAGTGGAAACAGAGCAATATGCCAATTAGCCAAATGAACTGATTGGCATTTTAGACCTGTTCCCAGAAGATAAGGACAGAGACAGGATGTCTTTGAAGCAGTAGTGGCTAAGGAGCCTTATGATTAAGTGACAGGGGACACCCCATTAGATAAGATGAGAAGAAAAGATAAGCAACACTTATTACCACTGGGAACCAGAAGCATTTTTTTTTTTGGTCATGTAATATCTGTGGGCACAAAGATTTCATGACTTGGGAATGTGCAAAGTGAGGAATCATATTTCATTATGAAATAATGGTTAATCGGTTCTACATTTCTTGATCTTTCTTGAGGATTAAGTAGGCATTGGATTATAATCATGGAAATGACATAATTTCCATCTTCAAGTTTCCAGCTCTAAGTGGGACACAGAAGCAGAAATAGGCCATGACAAAAAGATGTTGTGGGCAGTAGGAGGAAAAAATCCATAAAGTTCTGGAAGCCCTAGGGAGGGATCCCTGGCCCTGAAAGAAGGAAAACCAGGAAAGCTTGGGAGATAGGACTTTGTATTCAAAATGCTTAAAACACAGCTTTAATTAACCCTGTGCTATGAATGGCACTGACTTCACATCCAAAGAAAGGGCAGAATGTCCTCCCCAGACTGACTACAATCCCCAACGTACCCCAGCAGTCCCTCTCTTTATTTTTTTTTTTTAAAAACCTTTTTTTTTTTTTTAATAGAGGCATGCTTTATTTATTTGTTTGCTGGTTTGTTTGTTTGTTTTGTTTATACATGCACTGGGTACAGTCAGAAGCGCGGGAGGGTGAGAGAATTCACCAGAGCCAGAGCGGGGAGCAGAGCAGGCAGAAGGACCGAAGTACACTGCTGAGGGGAGCAGCGGGTGGCGGGAGAGGTCTGCACGCCATGTGGGACCCTCCTCTGGTGGCCAGGGAGCAGCCAGGGATCGAACCGGCGCCACAGAGGCCGCGCGCAGTTTCGCAACACAGCGCTCAACCGCTGCGCCACCGGGGAGGCCCCCCTCTCTCTTTATAAGGTGTAAGCAAGCATCAAGTAGGTATTGGCCATATCACATGATTTCATAATTTAAGAACCCAATTGCTATGTAGAGAGTGTGCTGGTACAGTCTAGTGAAAAAAATCCAGTGAACTAAGTCAGCTGCATATTTAAGGATACATGTCATTATTTATATGTGGTCAAGCAACTATCCATAAATAGTAAGCAATTTTCTTAATGATACCTTAATCAACATATTCTCTGAAAGTAAAACTTCTCTGACTAGTTGTCCTGGTACTGAAGGTGATAATTGGTGGTAGGAAATGGAAATAAACACACAAAGCTAACATAAACAACTGAATAAGCTCAGGGAAACAGTGGTAAACAGGACACAGAGAGCACATGCCCCTCCTGACTTTGTCTAAAAGCTACAGCATCAGAAGTGATAGTTCAATTCATAAATAGAACTTTCTCAATGACACACTTTATTGAAGGAACTTTGTTAAATAGTGTAGGAGGAATATAATAGAAATGTAGGCCAGAATTGCTAGAGCAATCTATTTTTCCAGAGATGTTAGAAATCTGGATTTTTAGATTTAAAATTCTAATTTTCAGTATTGACATCCAGATAAAGCTTAAAAATAAAAGCAAAATACCACACGGAACAAAACACTTCTGTGAGTTGAACTGAGTCCATAGGAAGCAAATTTCCAAGTGCATTCCCTTTGGAACTGTGGCTTTGGTGGTAGTTTGGAAGCAAAGGTAGAGACTGTCTGAAAAGCATCTCTCAGAGATAAACAGGTTCCTAGTAACTCAGGATCAGGGATTCCTTCGAGGGAGGAACCAAAAGCCTTAAACACCCTGGAAGGAGGGCTGGGAGTGGTCACAGCCTGGACCGCACATCTACTGACTGAGAGGACCAAGGTACCACCCAAATTAGAGGGAAGGAAGTCATATCCCGGAACATGCTGACAATGTCGAATTTTTTTTTTTAAGATTTTATTTTTACAAGAACCAGGGTACAGGCCAGATGCGCAGGAGCGTGAGAGGATTCACCAGAGACAGAGCAGAGAACAGAATAGGCAGAAGGACTGAAATACACTGCTGAGGGGAGCAGCGGGTGAGATAGGAGAGGTCTGGTCACCATGTGGGTTGCTCCGAGGCCGGCGGGGATCGAACCGGCATTGCAGAGGCTGTGAACAGCTTCACAGCACTGCGCTCAACCACCAGGGAGGCCCAACAATGTTGAATTTTACCTGAGCCCTTTGCTCCTGGAAAACAGTGACTATTAAAGGATTCCACCACCACTCCCTGTTTTTACATTCTGGAAAAATGCTTACAAAGAACCACTCTTTCACATATGAAGTTAGATAAATGAATTTAGATGCCCCCTGTTTAACCCATGCCAAGGCTAAACAGAGACTTTTCTAATTCCCATTCTTTACCTCATAAACGATAAGTTGAATTGCTCATCCCACTGGAATAAAATGCTTGTTAACCAAACTTTGGTTGTTTCTCTCCTTCTTCCAAGCCCTGACCCTTGGCCCACCCTCAGCCTGAGTCAGCACATAGCCCTTCCTGAGGACAGACTGGCCTCAACGTAAAGTGTCCTCTGATCATACCATCCTTTCATCCCACTTCCCATTTTAGCCTTGTTCACATCTCTCTATAAAAGAAAACCTTTTTTTCTTTTTCCCTGACCCTTGAGACACTTTTAGGTTCTCTACTACAATTGTCTTACGTCCTTGCAATGATGTTTTGGAATAAAAGTCTCTCCTGACTAAATCCAGATTTGGTTTTTGTTTTTTTATTTGACAATGTTCTTGTGCATCATGTACATTCCACGTAATTTCTGGCAATAAAGTGTGTTGTTGAAAATGTTTTGTTTGATCGAAAGTATTACTCTATCGTATGCTGCCCACTAGGACATACATGAGAGGTTTGAAGACAGAAAGGCAAAGTGAATATATGTGTCACTCTGAGCTAACGGACGGAGGGGGCTAGAGCTTCCAGGGTGAGGAGGACAATTCACAGGACAATAAGAAGAAAAGCAGGTATTTGGTAATTAGACATTTGCCCTGCCATACAGATGGGCCGTAAAAAGTTGTTTCTGATAATCTCATTATGAAGAGGCACCCCCTTATCTAAATTCTTCTAGGTAGTTAAAGAAGAAGAAAAAGTTTCTTTTGAGCCATCCTGCAGGATCATCGCCTGTGGCTCAAAATAACCCCCATGCCAAAGTGGCGCATTTTGGGGAGGCTTATTCTGATCTCCATTCACAGGAGTGAAATCTTTGCTGCCTATTTCAAAATCTTTCATAATTTTTGCTGATGCCACACTCCAGGACACTGACCACCCCATCCCAGCAGTGAGCGGAACCCACTGCTCTCTTGTCACTACAAGTCTTTCAGCACTGGAATGACTACTGGGGCAGTGAGTTCTGCTCAAGGACTAGCTGTTAAGTGTCAGGTGGTGGAGGTGCTGCTATCCAGTCATTCCTGCTACAAATATTTAATATGTACTATGAGCCAGCATTATGCTATGAACGCAGTGGAAATGAAGGCCTGATGGGCCCTTCCCTGCCCTCAGGAGGCCTATCCTCCAAATGGAAACAGGAAAAATAAGTAAATAAGCAGCATAATTTCAAACTATGATAAAGACTATGAAAGAACACAGCTGCTCACACCAGGAATCACCAAGAGTGGCTCATATAAGTAAGATGGTCAGCACTGGCTGCTCAGAAGAGAGAAGATTTCAGCTGAGATTTGAAGGAATAAGAGGAGCCAGCCGTCTGCGTGTGGGGGTGGAGGAAGCCAGCGGAGCCACAACTCTGCAGTCTGTCCTCACCTTCAGAGCTGCTAGGGGCAGGTCTACAGCAGCTGCAGTGACTGCTTCTCCCAGGCGGGGTATGCAGAACTCAAGAAGGATCAAATCCTGCCCTCCCAGCTCCTAACCAGGCCCCTCCCAACCCTCCTTCCTCTTTAGTCCCAGTTTTCCCCTAAATCCCCCATCTGCTAAGTGAAGCCTGAAATGTCTTCAACACATGAACAACAGTTGAACCCACAAAAAGAGATAAAAGGCTTTAAAAATGCAAATGAGTAAGAGGAAATTAACACATTAGTGCGACTGTGTAAAAGGATGAGCTCTTTTGCTGAACTGATTTGATTAAAAAACTGCACAGCACAGGGATCTTATGGGCAAGAGGAAAGACCAAGGGCACGGAGGTGGCGGGGGCGGGTTGGGGGGGGGGACACCTAGATCAATGTCACCTGCCTCACAGTTATGTCCAGGCCTTTGGCAATGGTTTATCACAGCTCCGAAGTCATTTCACGCTGCTCCATAACTCTCACCAGGAGGCCGGCACCAGAAGGGCTGGGTTGGGAACCATCTGCCCAAGTTGGAGCACTGCAAGTAGACAGGCTCATGGGGACAGATAGCAGAGAAAAGAAAAAGTAGAGGGCAGAGCCTGGGAGCAGGAGAGGATGCAGGAGATGTATAGAACCACAGACCTAGAGAGTCCACAGAACCAGGAAAATAATGTATCTTAGCAACAGAAAGGAAGTGTTTAAAGAAAGGAAATAGCCAATTTTGTCAACACAGAGGGACTGTTTCTCAAAATGTGTGTATTTCTAGGAACATACACACCAGAATCCCTCGGGGGATTATTAAGAATTCATATTCCTAAGCCTCAGGCACACCTGGCTTGTAACCTCTGGCACTGAGACAGAAAGATTATAAGATCAAGTTCAGGAAAATATGCAGCAGGAAGAAAGATATTTAGACTGGTAGTAAGAATGGGTAATATGCATAAGCAAAAGGTTATTAAAATAGCAGTGAAGAGAGAGTGCCTGAAGGGTGGAGTAAAGGATGGTCCAATGACACAGCTACTGAAGGCTCTAGAAGAAGTAGGAGCTTGGTGCTGGAAAGGATGGGAAGGAGGTTCAGAGGATAGATAGTGAGGTGGACAGGAGTTAGAGAGGATAACCCATTTCCCATGAAAGAAAGAGAGCAGGAGTTTACTAAATGCAGGGCCTGACCCAGCAGCTTCAGGACCACCAGGATCTTGTTACACATACAAATTTCTAGGGTTCACTCCAGAACTACTGTATCAGAAATGCTGGGTAGGCCCCAGTCATCGTTTGTGTTTTAACAAATCCTTCGGGTGATTCATTACTCCTAAAGGTTGAGAACTACCAAACTAGGGAAAAGCTGAAGAGCAGACATGTTTGAGACAATGCTCTATAGCGCCCTGGGCAAGGCCCTTGGCTGAGGGGGAGTAGGTGGAGGCTGAAGGAGGGTCCAGGAGGTCTGGGATGACTATTGTAGGTATTGACTAAAGGGTCAACTAGAGATGTGCGGGAAAAGCCAAACTACAACACACCACGAGAAAGTAAAAAAGCTTATGACTTATAATAACAGCACATCTGAGTTGCCTGGGGAGATAATTCAAAATATTGAAAAAGCTGTGTGTTCTGAGATATTTATAATACTGAAAGACTAAAATCTTGACTGCTCAACATTAGAGGAAGAGTTAATAGAGTGCCAAGGCATTCATTAGTGCCTTGTGAAGACTGTCAAGAAGAGAAAATATCTATAATATAATGGTGAATGAAAAAATAACCTACAGAACTATGTAAATATATACATATTAAATATATAAAATTACAAATATCTAAGTGTCACTGTGTGTGTGGTGTGTATGTGTGTGTGTGTATAAAAGATATATAGACATTTATTTTTAAAAAGCACATTTGGGGAAATGACTGGAATCTTAAAATACATAGACAGGTCACTAGGGTCAAGGAAATGCCTATTGAACTTGCCACCATGGAAGGAACACCATGGTTAGGTGGAGTTAGCTTCTGGAAGAGATGGGCTTTATTCTGGGAGTTGGAAGCCATGGGATGGAGTGGGAACCAGGAACTGCTTTCCAGCAGTGGAATGGCTCAGAACCAGAGAACATGGGATGGAAGCACGTGCATTTTCTCAGAGCCCTTGAGGCCACTGACTTATCTAGGGCAGAAGGACATGATGGAGGATTATAGGTGATGGCCTTTTCAAACCAAAACTTAGATTCCAAGGCCTGCCAAGTGTATAGATGTTCTTGGAAGTGGGCCAGCATCCTTGAATCTTGGCACTCCCGGGGACGGTGAGACAGGAGTGATCATATTGGATCAGCAATTCCAGGAGATCATTTATAGTTAGAGACCTCAGTCCCCAATCATTCTGTTGATAAGGAAAATGAGAAAAGAAAGTTTAAGCATTTGCCCAAAGCCATAGGACTGTATAGCTACCAAGGTCAAGGCTAAAGTGAAATCTCCTGTTTTGAATAACATGCTTCCTGGATGAAGGACCCCAAACCCTGGCTAATGAGTTGAGATGACATGAGACCGGTAACAGGGACTGGTAAGAAATCATTACCCAGGAAAGCAACATGGTGAACAGAGTGTTTGAAGAAGGACAATAATGTGTGAATTGGACAGGAAGAGTTTGAAGGGAGGGAATCTTTGGGGACCAGCAGCAACCCATGGGCATGTGGTTAATTAGGGCCTGGACCAGATTGCTGGCTGTGAAATAGACAGGAAAGAACCATGGAGAGACATGGCATTCCTTGCTCTCACATCACACTTTCCCTCATTCCCTTCTGTCAGCTCCTTAGAACTCACTTCATTTACCTTCAAGACTTATTTGTGGACACAACTCAGAATAAACATTAATCAGTTTATAGATCTTTTAGATATTTTTCTTCTAGGCCCTGTGTCTCTGCTACACCCACTGGGAATTAAAAGGAATCAGACCCACAATAAACCACAAGTGTCTCTAGACTTGTGGCTTTCTACAAATGATGTGGTATTTATTTTTAAACATTTTTATTTATTTATGCATACAAGAGCTGGGGTACAGGCCAGAGGTGTGGGATTCACCGGAGACAGAGTGGGGAACAGAACAGGCAGATCAACTGAAACACACTGCTGAGGGGAGCAACGGGCGAGTCAGGAGAGGTCTGCCTGCGCCATATGGGTTGCTCCCTGGTTAGCTGGGGGATCGAACTCATGCTGCAGTGGCTGCGGACAGCCTCATAGGTTGCATCTTAATCCCTTGTGCCACCAGGGAAGCCTGCTGTGGCATTTAAATAGGAAAGAAAGTAGACGCACAGAGAAAGTAGAGGCAAATCAAGTGTTTTGCCCAAATACCCCTCTTTCTTTCTGGAATCTCTGATACTCTCTCATGCCTCCAATTTCCTTTGCTCCCTATGGAACAGTTGTCAGGTTCATTTAGGATGGGACAGGAGACCATCAGGACTGAGAAGAATCTTGGGGATCACCCAGGTTGTGCCCTCAAGGACCCAGGAACACAGAAAACAGGACCAGACCCAGGGCTCTAATGCCCTCTGTGAATTCCAACCTTTCTGTCTTTTCCCTTTCTGAAACACAACCAGAAACAAAATTCCAAAATTAAAAAACACATCTTTCAGGGGGACTCCCTGGTAGCCCAGGGATTAAGTCACAACACTATCAAACTATCAGCAGCCACTGCGGCAAGAGTTCGATCCCCGGCCATGTGCTGACTCACATGGCACAGCAGACCTTTCCGTATTACCCGCTGCTCCCCTCACCAGTGCATTTCAGTAGATCTGCCTGCTCTGCTCCCCATGCTGTCACTGGTTAATCTTCTCATCTCCTGTACCTCTGGCCTGCACCCCAGTTCTGGTATGCATAAATAAATAAAATAAAATAATAAAATAAATAGATCATTAAAAAAACCACATCTTTCAGTTCAAAACTCTACTATCTAGTTTGATATCTATATCTATATTTATATTATATTTAGATAGATGGCAGGTAAGTAAGTAGGTAGACAGATGGGCCAATAACGATATGAGAAATGCATAGAAATTCAAATATTGTGTTAAAGTAATTGAATAGCATTCTCAAATTACTTAAGGGAAGGGGAAAATAAATTTTCTTCTTTACGTTTGGTCTGCCATCAAGAGTCGTTGATCTACATGGGCTTTTCTTTAGCCTATTACCATTCCCCAGGAACTGCATTATACTATTCCTGTACTTGTTTCACTTTCCTTTTGGGACCAAACCTGCTGAAAGGAAAATGTCTTCTCTTATTTATCTTTGCAGCTCTAGTAGTTCTTTGTATTGTTTTTTGGCACACAGTTTGTTCTTCCTAAGGTTTTGGCAGTTTGCTCTTCATAAACATTTTGGAATGACAATGCATAAAAGAACTTGCATCCAATATTTTTGCATTTTGGAATGACAATGCATAAAAGAATTTGCATCCAATATTTTGCATCCAATATTTTCCTTTCACCACTTAAAGGAGAAAAGTGAAACAGCAAAATGAATATAGCACATCAACTTGAGAATTTAGCAACCTGCTTTTAAAGCAATTTGGAATCTAGGGGCTCAGACATACAACTCTGAAATCAAAATCACAGATGAGAATGAACAGTTAAATCAAGTCTTTTGAAACAAATGAGAAATTCAATCATGGCAATTTTGGCTGAATCAAATAAAATGTCAAATTGTCGTTAAGCCAGTTTCCCTTTCTATAATCAGAGGTTTTTTTGAGGCAAAAAAAAAAATCCTCAGGATTGTATTTACTTACAATATTTGTAAGAAAACTGCCTGCCTGCTTTCCTGTAAAAGGGAGAGGAACAGAGAAGTTTCCTAGACTCTTCTCAGATGCTTCAGCTAAAAAGTTAAATGAGCACTAGTGCGAATAATTGAAAATGAGGAGAAAAATTATGCCAAACATTTGGCACCAGCTGCAGCAATTAAAAAGCACCTGCTTTAGCCTCATCTGCCGTCACCTCCTTTAGCTTGGTTTCTGGTTTTGGGGGGGTTTTTTGAGAGTAAACACACCTCACTGCACAAGCACACAAACCTTTTTTTCTTCTTTTGCTTTTTTTTCTCTCTCTTTTTTCTTTGGCTATTATTAAATGAGGCTAACTGACTGGCAGGAAGATCCAAACAAGCACAAAGCAGTAAAGGCACTTAAATTTCTAAAATCTAGAGTTTTAGAGAATGCTGGGGGCAGATGTAACCATAGCAATAGGCTCTGGTATGAGAGTGCTGATGTACACTGCTTGTACTAAGCAGCAGATTACACCATCCAGGGAGACTCTGCAAATAAAGATGTGGATTAAATTTCTGGAAGCACATTTCTATTGGCTTAGTCCTAGAGTTCAGCTATACAAAAAAAAAAAAAAAAAAAAAAAAAAAGATTCCTCTGCAGAGATTGAGGCTCAAAAAAAAGACACCATCCCAAAGTTCTAGACTGCATTAGCAAGCAGGCTAGCAGGAGATATGAAAAGGGTGACAGTGCTTTGAAAAGTTGAAAGGATTATGCAAATGTGAGGTAGGTATTAATATTAAAATTGTTTACCAAAATCTGTCTAATAGAAACTAGATCATAAGCTTATTCATCCACTGGAAGTGAATTAGCACTTTTCAGAGCCCTGAGCTACCATTTCCTTTTCCCCCTTTTATCTCATCTATAAAAGCTGGCTAATGATGCTTCCATCAGAGGCAATGGGGAGGTTTAAATGAGACTAAAAGAGATAATGCATGTGAAGCACCTTCTCTCTGCCTTAACTATAAAAGACACTTAATAAATGTGAATTGCATCAAGGGAAAATCAAGCACATTATTCTGAGAATGTTTTGTACTTGCAGTCCACCAATAGATGCTTCACATTAAATTGCACATTTTCAAGAGAGAAAAATGGAAAGGTCACCCTCAACAGTGCATAATAAGTGGAGTCAACTGCTTCTCACATGGAGACAAGAGACACAAAACAAAGACATCCATTCTAGGTGTCAAAGTAGCAATTCTCCTCCACCCATAGGACTACTACCACTCCCTCTGCTCCCCTAAGGGAAACATTAAAGCTCTTTTGAATTCCCTCTAACACAGCCAGACACCAGTGGAAGAGTCTGAAAATGGAGCAGAACTTCGGGTCACAGTCAAGAAGGTCCTTAAGGGCAGGGTCCACTTGTTCTGTCTGAGTCCGGGCACTGACGAGAGCGGCTGGCACACAACAAGCCTTCAGTGTACATTTTATTGAACGAGTTTAGCACATCGGAGATATGAAAAAGAAAATGAGATATTAAAGGAAAAGAGTTTTATTTCATCAATCTAATGGTAGATCTTGCTTCAACCTGCCTCTGGTACAAACTAAGGCCACATTTGCTTTAGTGACCAAACTACACTGATTCTGGGTTTTCATCTTGACCAGGAGAATTCATCCTACTCTTGCTAGTGTGCAGGTGCTGTGATAAGAACAAGAGCTCCAGGGGTGGATACTTAAAGTGATTCGTCTATAACTGCTAAGTTAGTTAATATTGACTCAGGTAGGAAGACACCAGGAAGTGGGGTCAGTTCACCAAAGAGTTCTTCTGTCTGCCTTTTGTGTTGCTTCAATTGGAACCAAAATGTTCTTCCATTATCTAGAATGACAGTCTATTCATTTTAGACGTTGCTACAATTCCACGACAAACAACCATTGTAAGGATTTGCAGGGAATGTCCAGAGACCATCTCTCTCTGGGACTACATGCAACCTCAGAACCTGGCACCAAACGAGTATGTTTTTCTGGCATCACAGCACTCAGATGACACAGAACTTCCAGTTTATGCACCCACAGAACACGCTGATCCTACAGCAAGTCTACGGGGTCCGTGGGGCTGGATCAGCAGGCCTGCCATCAGCCTCACGCTGTACCCAGAAGGCTTTTCCTCACTCCCCTCTTTCCTGGAGATACAGAGACTCTGCATTTGAATTCAAAAAGGTAACATTTAAGGGACCTCCCTGGTGGCACAAGGGGATAAGAGTCACCACTGTGAAGCCATCCACAGCTACTGCAGCACGAGTTCAATACCCTGCCAGGGAGCTGACCCATATGGCGCAGCAGACCTCTCCTGTCTTGCCTGCTGCTCCCCTGCATGTCTGCATGTTCTGCGTGTGCATAAACTGGAAATTCTGTGTCACCTGAGTGCTGTGACGCCAGAAAAATATACTTGTTTGGTGCCAGGTACTGAGGTTGAATGTAGACCCAGAGAGAGATGGTCTCTGGATGTTCCCTACAAATCCTTATAATGGTTGTTTGTCCCCTGCCCGCTGCTTAGCAGTGTATTTCAGTGGATCCGCCTGTTCTGCTCCTCACTCTGTCTCTGGTGAATCCTCTCACCCCCCATACCTCTGGCCTACACCCCAGCTCTTGTATGCATAAATAAATAAATCTTAAAAAAAAAAAAAAAAGTAACATTTAAGAAGAACCTCAAGGATTGGAAGAGGAGTGAGCACACAGGAAAGCAAAGTGTCACCAAACTCACAGTAGCAGGAGACCCAGGGCCATCAGTAACTTACCTTTAGCTGAATGCAGAATTCATTCAGGGGTCAGGAGAGCACAGACATCACAGAAAGGCAGGGCTATTGAGGAGGCTATTGGGGAACTGCCTGCAATACAGAGGGGTCAAGATTTAAAAATGTAACCATTCTTTCTCTGGAATATAATCAAGATGCGCTGGGAAGGTATTATTTCTACTATTTTTTTTTTAAAGATTTATTTATTTATCCATACAAGCACTGGGTAGTCAAAAGCATGGGAGGGTGAGAGAACCCACCAGAGCCAGAGCGGAGAGCAGAACTGGCAGAATGACAAAGTACACTGCTGAGGGGAGCAAGGGGCACGACAGGAGAGGTCTGTGCGCCATGGGACCCTCCTCCGGTGGCCGGGGAGCAGCCGGGAATTGAACCGGCGCCGCAGAGGCTGCAGGCAGCTTTGCAACCCAGCACTCAACCTCTGCACCACTGGGGAGGCCCCTATTTCTACTATGTTTTAAATTTGAAGCAAGAACCGGAATCCACCACCTCTACTTAGTGCCATGCAGAGCAGGCGGGCCCTAGAGCACTATCACAGCACATTGCGAGTAGCTAGTCCTGCAGATGGTGAGGGCAGCATTCCCTTGTCTGGCCTTCACATAACACAGACTACTTAGTTCTGTAGCAGAATTAGGTAAAAGGTGTTAGGGAAGCCCTTGGCTGAGACAAGGAGAATATGACTGGCTACGATTGGCTTAGACCAATCCTTTCATTGGGCTTCCTCCCTGGTCATAAGGAAGAAACACCTTGGCATAAAAAGAAAAAATAAATAAATGTTTAGTGATTCTAGACCCATCTGAGCAGAAGGCACAATGAGTGCAATGGCCAGAGCACAGGTTGGGCTTACTGGGGATACTCATAATTCTACATGGCTGGAACACAGAACAGGGAAATTAAAGCATCACCCAAAGTCCAGGTGACACACTAGGGTCACCACTGTTCTGTGGGACATAAAAGCGATGGCATAGGAAGAGGTAACATCGGTTCTAATTCCCTGCTCCCAAGCTTTGCATGTGGTAAATGCCTTTGCAGCCATATCCCAGCAGATGCTATTAAACAAGGGAATCTTCAAAAAATCTTTAGGAAAAGGGTGCAATGGTTAATAGCACACGGTTTGCAGCAGCACAGGATGAACTCAATTCTATCATCTAACACCCAAGGAGGAAGCCAGGGAGCCAGGCCTCCACCTTTGGTGGGTAAACAGTACATAACCGCAATATCATGTTCATCCCCATTTCCATTTTTATCTTTCCATTATAGTCTTGAAAACAGTAATGTCCACATGTTATCTTGCAATTGCAGGAAACACTCAGGTTTAGTGACTGTGCTCAGAAGTGGCAGTTTCTTTTCTCATAGCAAAACCCAAGAAACTAGGGTCAGGTTCTTGGGGTCTACCAAGAACTTACCATGCTGAGAATTTATCCCAGTTCTACCATGTGCTTTTAGGCATGTCTCTTAAACTTTCACTTGTAAATTGAGGGTAATGCTGAGTTGTTATGGATGGTAGAGACTATGAGTTTGCTAAACCTGGTTTCCTTTTCCTCCTGGTCAAACACCTAGTAGGTATTTCCCAGCCTCCCTTGCAGACTCCCGAGAGACACGCGACTGAGTTCTGATCCACAAAACTTGGGCAGAAATGATGCATGCCTCATCCCAGTTGAGACTGTAAGAACTTCCCGTGGGGGCCTCCGCATGTGCATCTCTCCCTCCCCCTCACCCTCCAGCAGGACGCAGAGTCCCATGGAGGACTCCAAGGTTCTGGGAGGGGAGGACATGAGTAAGCAATCAGCCTTTACTGTACGAAGTAACTGAGATCTGGAGATTGTTATGGCAGGTTGCCTACTCTGACTAACACAGCTATCATTAGGATCAAACAAGATAATTTATTTATAAGCACAGTGTCAGGAACATACTAAATGTCTAGTAAGTAATTGCTATTTATTATTATGTGCTATCTGCCCTGCTTTTCCTTTCCCATTTTTCCAGTGCTGTTTCCTCCCTTTGATCCAGTGACCAGCACATCTCAGGATGTGTAGCCTGCTTTGTCTTTACACCTGCTCACATTGTTAATGTGTTACTTCTCTCTGGACTTTGCTGTACTAACAAACAGCATTTCCTTGCAAAAAAAAAAAAAAATGGGGGTAGTGGGGATGCATCTATTGACACGATAATGGTTCTGAAATGAGTCAGAAGCATGAGGCAGTCCAATTGGCATTGTTCCTCACAGCTCCATTTTTGCTTTCCCTGCCTTTCTGTATGAAGCCTACAGGACTGAGAGTTAAATTAGTTTGAGAACTGACTCGGATGAGCAGCACAATCTGCTCCATTGGAGAAAACATTTCATAAAAAAACTGTTCCTGTTGAGTTTTCATGAAACTTCCAAATTTTAATTAGACACTGGAGAACCAGATGGGTGGCAAAAGGAATTTAAGGTAATACGGAAGCAAATGCTCATGTAATAAGGTTAAAATCAAGAGCCACATTACTGGGTTGCCCCCAATTCTCCTGCAAGGTGGAGTTTTCTAAGTATGGACCTCAAGTCCCCCCAAAATCAAATGATCTGCACAAGATCACACAGGTAAAGGGAAGAACAAGGAGTCTTCACAGTCCTGGTTTTCGGGTTCTTTCTACTATACCACAATTGCCTCTATCATTATTAAATTTTCATTTCTTTAGGTTAAATGACTCTCTTAAGTAATTGATCATTCAAATGAAATTGTACCTAAATCTTAATGAATGCATGGCATTGTTCTGGTTAAAGTGTTTGTATAAGGAGGAGTGGCAAGGGCAGGGAAAGTTTGGGGAAGTTAGAGGCAAAGCCCAGAAACAGCAGAAAGCCCCCAGGTTAAAACGTATGTCCTCCTTGAATATAAATGGCCTCGGAGGAGCCACCTGCAGTCATTCATACCTTGTATCCTCTCAGATCATTTCCCAACTGAGACAAGGAGACTGAAGAACAGAGCGAGGTTAAAGGACTCTGTGTCTGATGGGTGGTTGGAGAGAAGGGGTAAAATAAAGGACAAAAACCAGCTACACATTTCGCTTTAGGTTTGCTTTGCCTGTGAAGGGAATCAAATTTTTTTTGGCTTTTTGAACATTAGTGCTTTAAACAAATAGAGAAAATCTGGAAATTAAAAATTCACAATCCAGAAAGGCCACCTATCACCTTAAGGTGTGATCTTTATATTTTAGAAATATTAGAATTCCTTGTAATTGTTAAAGAATGCTTTCTTAAAAAGTCAAGAACATAATTTTTATACAGCTATTGAATGACACACACTGGAGATTTTTTTCATGTCATTAGGAAAGAATATGGTAAAACTGATTCTAAAGAAAAAGGAACTCTGATTATTCAGGCATTGGAGAAAGAATACTGGAAAAAGAGGTTGGGTTACACACCAAATTGGTGTCCCACAGCCATGGAACCATGAGGATTATGTTTTCTACCTTTCAGAATTCCTGGACATCCCTCTGAAATCTGGGGACAGAAGGAAATAACACAGGTGGGCTGTGCTTCTTCAGGATTGTGTGATTTACCCTCAGACAGACAGAGAGTAACTACTCCACAGGCCTAGGGTTGAGGGCTTAGTGTGGGTCAGGAAAGAAATCCTTCTAGGCTGTTCTCCCCCTCCTACCTCAGGCCTGGTTTCTTCTCTCATTTCGCTCCCTAAGTCATTCTCTCAGCTTTCGGAGGAGGGTTTGCAACAGGGTGGTCCCAGGAAAGGGGGAGGTTCCCTGCCCCACCCAAGGGAGGGTGGAGCTGAGCAGGGAGAGGAGAAGCTGCAGAGGAGACTGAGGAAGGAAGCAGGATGGAGCCAGGAGGAGACCTGGAGGAGGCGCATGGAGCCTAGAGACACGTGAAGAAACTGCGCTTGTCTTTTGGTCGTGGACTGGGTGACACGGATGTGGGTGAGACCCGTGGGGAGGTGACACTGGCAGCTTTTATCTTGATGTTGATTTTGCTCTTTTCCTTCCAGGCTTGTCTGGTTGTTTCTGACCCTTTTCTGTGGGTCCCCACTGGAAGATGCTTTGGACTTGTGGCAGGCTTTGGGGCCTTGCTCTGCGCCATTCCCATATGGATGGACTTTTACCCACGAGGGGATGGGTAACTTTGGGTGCTTGATTTAGAAATTAGATTCTTTACCTTTCCTGTATTGTTTCCAAATTGTATTAAAGTTCCTTCCCATTAAAGTCTCCTATGTTTTGTGTTGATGTGGCGGATGGCAGAACCCATTTAAAATAGGCAGGTTTGCGGGGCTTGGGCTGCCCCTCTCCCTGTCCTATAACAGGTTCTTGGATAGTGGGAAGCAGCATGGAATAATAGTAACTGCTGCATGTTAAGCACTTTCTTACATTCTCTCTGTTCCTCTCATAGCAGTCCTGTGACATCAGTAATAGTATTATCTCCATTCTACAGATGCGGAAAACGGAGGCTGAGTAAGTGCAAACACCTGCCCCAGATGATCCAGCGGTAAAGGGCAAAGCTGGAACTTGAGCTGTAAGGCCACACCAGACTGTGTCCTACAAGTCTCAGCTGAAACAGGGGGGTTCCCAGGTGTCCCCAGAGAACCTCCAGAGCCAGGACTGGGCCCCCCTCAGTTATTTCTGTGCCTCAAAAGCCACATAAACAAACAACACTATACAGACATTTTACATGATACTTGCTTCACACAGACAAGTCCTCAAGAACGCTCCATGATTTCAAATAGGTTAAAATTTAAGGAATCACATGATACACATTTTGGAAACAGACAATTTGGAAATAGGTCAGTTTGAAGCTGAAATATAAGGTACTTGGGGAAGCCGTTTAGCCTCTGGAAGATTCTATTTCTTCATCTGTAGAGAGAGAATGATGAAGCCTCACTGAGGGGCAGGTAAGGTGATCAGGGGCACATCTGGCCTATAAGAGGCCCCACAGGGAGCAGTTCCTCCAAGTGCCTTGCTGGGCAGCTGGGAGCAGTAGGGGAAGTGCCAAATGTGGGGCCAGGAGCGGGGCTGGTGCAGAAGCTTCCCCATAACTGACGCCGTCCCTGCCCTGGGCCAGCAGGGCACACATCCTATGGTCAAACCAATTCCGTCATCCCCTTGCCATTTTCTGGGGTCAAATTCCAAGCTTCTGGGGTCATCATTCCTACTAAAACTCATGGGCGTAATACAGGGCACAAGTCATAGGCAGCAATGGAAAGCTCTTACTTCTTAGAGAATGAAAGGATAAAGCCAAACAAAACAAAACAGAGCCCTTCTAAATCCATGAGGCAAAAGCAAAATGCCTGAAATCCAGCATTACGAATTCAAGTTTCCAAAGCATGAACAGCCCAGTGGCAGGTTTTTCCTTTTAGCTTCAGAATCTTACACCAAAACAGACAAGCAAAAAACAATGTCTCCTTGAAAGGATGGAGTGTCTCTAAAAAAAAAAACAACAACAACAAAAAAACCCCCAACTTGCTAATAACTATCTTGGGAATGATTCAAGGGCCAAGTAAGAGAAGAGGGGACAGTAAACCTATTTTCAACTTTGTATTTCATATATAAACCCCACTCTATGGCAAAATAGTGGTTCTTAGAACCACTGCTTTTCCTTAGTGTTACTCCAAATTATAATTCTGGGTCAATTATTTTCACCTTGCTGGTGACTTAGAATTATGCTTGCTTTATTCCCTGACAATCTTCTCTTTACTTTGCTATTCAAGTCCAGCTGGTAGGCAGGGTGGACTACCACGGACTGGTCTGCATTTCTGGTATTTTGAGCTGAGAAATTCAAATATATTGCTAAGTAGCTAAAAAGCACATTTTATTAAAAAAATTGAGATAATTGACTTCTGAAGACTTTAAAATTTTGGTTTACACCTAGCTATATGTATTTAGTTAGCTGCAATGTATGTAGCTATCATACACATGATGAGAAAAACAAAAGCTTTCCAAACCATGATTTTTACAAGGGACTCTGAGGTAAGAAATTAGGGAGTTACAGAATGGTGGCACTATAAAGATGAAGAAACGGAGGCCCAAGGAAATGAAATGCCTTGTGCAAAGACACATGCCTCTCCACGGTTCTTGTCAGATGTTACCTGTCAGTTTGTTTTGGATTCTGTTGGAAGAGAGTTTGGCTTTCCTGAGTTAATGGATTATTGATTACTACTCACAAAAATGCACAAAGAAGTTTTTTATGTTCCCCCACTATGAGGACTTCTTTATTCCTCCTCAGTGGGAATGCTAAGAGCACTTTTGGGCAGGAAAAATCTTTGCTGAATGTGGAGGGCCCAAGAGTCTCTGGATGTTAGCATCCTCCAGTGCAACAGCTGCAACCAGGGTGATCACAGAAACCCCTTATGCATATCCAAACACCTTAGCTGATATCCACAGTACCCACTGGGAATTCTGGAGCCAAACAATGAGTAGTCCTCACCCTCCTTCCTACCCCAGGGTCTTCATAACACTCTCCTTACTAAATAACCATTGCCTTGTTTTCTTGAGCATCTAAGAATAGCGTGGGATGATACTGACCCATTCACCAGTTTCTGGCACATGGCACAACATGGAGCAGGAGGCAACTAGGCCCGAAGTCTTCTGAACTCCTCAGGGCACCCAAATAGCTATTAGCTCTTTACTTTTGGGTGTACAAGAACCTGCTTGACCCTTTCTTTGCCTTTCCAATAAACTACTTTTCAATAGGATTTCTGTTAGGGGCAGTTGATATGGATAGGATCCTTAGAGATCATTCATCCCAGGAGCTTCCTGAAAAAAACAAAGCCTACATATGAAGAGCTGTGCCCAAGTACATGCAACTCATCCATGACAGAACCAGATCTTGGCTCATTTTTCTTTCTTCCATGTACCAGAAACAAACTTCCCATAGGACACAACTTTTCCTGGTTTCACATCCAGGCTAGCACAAGGCCTAAAATCAACATCACCTCATATGGATTCTGCACTCATACCTGCTCTTGTGTAAGGTGAGATCACATTTATTCCAGGAGACAGTATTATGGAGTGATGAAGAATGTGGAATGCCTGTCTTAAGTCAGAGTGATCTCTTCTCTTAGGCATTAGTTCATTCTTAGGCAAGCTGCCTAGTCCTTCTGTACCTCTGTTTCCTCAGTTACAAACTAGAAATCATTAATAGTCAAACTGTGTATGTTATGGTTCAGTGGTTAATGCTTTAAAGTACCTACGACAGGGGCCTCCCCGGTGGCGCAGCAGTTGAGTGCTGGGTTGTGAGGCTGCCTGCAGCCTTGCAGCACCGGTTCAATCCCCAGCTGCTCCCCGGCCACCAGAGGAGGGTCCCACATGGCGCGCAGACCTCTCCTGCCGCCCGCTGCTCCCCTCAGCAGTGTACTTCGGTCCTTCTGCCTGCTCTGCTCCCTGCTCTGGCTCTGGTGAATTCTCTCACCCTCCCGCGCTTCTGACTGTACCCAGTGCTTGTATAAATAAATATCTTTTTAAAAAAGATATTTTAAAAATCTTTAAAAAAAAAACTAATATAAGTTGATTTAAAAATAAATAAAGTACCTACGACAGTTCTGGCACCTCAAAAGCAAGTGTTCATTAGTCATCATCAGTGCTGGTTCAATTTCTCCCCCCCACCCCACCCCTCCAGCCCCCCGGGGCATGGCCAGAGGGGCTTTCCTCTTGGGGAAACCCATGGCTAATTTACTTTCTACTCAATTTTGAAGACAGTTATGAAAATGTATAAAGTTAGCATACTTAATTTGGTGATAAAAATTAAGAAAAACAAAAGTTTGTTTGTTTTTTTTTAAAGAGTAATGAAAAGGATCAGTCCACACCTCTCAATTAAGCTTTCTCTTTCACAAGGCCATTTTCACTATTTCTCCTAGTGAATGATAATGGTCATTTAATCAAGGGAATAGAAAGATACATAAGGGTTTTACCCTTCAAAAAGGCTTCTTAACTTATACAACTTGCTGTCTTTCACCTGGATTTCACTCTAGATGGGCTTGAAATCTTGGTAAACTAAATAGGGCCATCCTACTCCCTCCTGCACAGACCAGCACTCCTAATGGCGTGGTGCCTTGGTTCCCACACCATCTCCTGTTCTCTTAGAGTCTCATCATTTGTTTTCTATTGAGAGCTGGGTAGAAGGGTGCATTAAGAATGATTTTTTGCTTTCAATATTCTCATAGCTTGACATCTGGGGACACAGGTGTAAGTCTAGGTGCCAGAGATTATAAATGACTCACCTCTGAGTGTATCTTGCATGTGCAAACCCAATAATCCAGAGTCCCTATCTCCAACCACCTCCTCTATCAGACTCTCACTCGGACTACCTGCCTAAATCACCCCAGGAGTAGATATCAAACAATTAGATGCCCTCCTATGCTCCAGGCCCCAGTGAAATTATTCCATCTAGCCAGTCTTAAATCTCCTTATCATGCCATGCTCACGCCTTCCCATGGGAAGCACAAGCACTCTTGCCCACATTTTCCTTTCACTTCTGCCTCCTGACCAAACCTAGTGCTTCCACAAGTGGCACTCCTTGTATGGCATGCCATGCCTCCTTTTTTATACTCCAGGAAACTGCCAGTAAAACTTTTTCCTTCATGAGTCATTTTCATGTCTGTGTGTCTTATAGCTGATTAAAACAAATCCTGGGAACCCTTACACAAAGGGAAATGAAAAAGGAGAAATAAGCAAAGACAAGAGCCAGTTTGGGGGGAGAAAGTAAAATTCAATTGAGGACATATGACTAAGACAGGAGTCCTCATGCTTGCAAGAGCAGAGTTGGTGAAAGGCTTTCATACACATAATTTCATCCTGCCCTTGGAAAGGCCTGTGAGGCCAGCATTATTAACTTCACTTTACACAAAGAGATTGAGACCCAGTAGGTTGAGTGATTTGGCCAATATTACACAGCCAATAGGTGGAAATGGCAGGATTTGAGCTCAGATCTATCAGATTCTAAAATCTGGGACTGCCCCTTCTCCCCCAATAAGCAGAGAGAAAATAAGAATAAAGAATGGATTTTCTATGATTCTATAATCAAGTAATTCATTCCATTTTCTTCCAGTTCATGGGCTTCACTGAGACAGAGACTCAGAGACTCTGTTCTAAGACAGAGGCTCTGTCTTGCGCATCCCCCAATGTTTGGTGTATTCACAGTGTGCGCAGTTAGTACTCATAAGTACATATTAAACTAATGAATGAATAAGGAGCATCAAAGAATACACTGGAAGGAACAGGTAAGCAATTTCAAGTCTCATAGGAGCCCACTGACTTTCCTTTTCTTGTCCTTGGCTCTGGTAGATCGATGTAGCATTGGTATATCAAATTGATAAAGGAAATTTGGAGATGCTTCCTACAGAAGACACTGGAGCATCTGTCAGTACAATTTTAAAAGAAATGGTCAAAAAAAAAAAACCCTTTCTGTATGGTTTGGGGATATAAAGGCCAAAAAAGCTGTTCTGGGATGACTTGCATCTGGTCTTGTTTTTTCTTAAGCTTCTCTGACTACTGAGGAAACTCACTTCCAGAACTGAGAGGTTTAGTTTCAGTTTCTCAGAATGCCTAAATGTGTAACTACTCATCACAGATTTCTGGACCTAAGATATATTTTTCCAGTGATGTTTTATCCTAAAATTCGAAATGCATTCATGTGCTAAAACATGAATGTGCCATCAATGGCAGGTAGTAACTCTTCTCCGATAACACTCATTAAAACTGAGTCACAAGTCCATTTTTCATAACAGTTTGACCCAAATAGGTGTTTAAAAGCTTGACTTACAATTAATAGTAACTATATGATATTGGGCAAGTGGTTCAATCTCTTTGACCTGTCATTTCCTTATCTGTAAAATGGGATAATAGTACATAACTTACAAATTTGTTGGGAGAATTGTGAGTATTGATATAGGAAAAATGTTTTATCCACATGTCCAGCACCAAATCAGTGTTCAATAAATGGTAGCACATTAGGACCTTGAATTCTTCTATTAATGGCTGGGCATTGTGGACCTTTACTCTCTGGGCTGTTGGCTTCTGGTCAAAATTTCCTTTGTAACCACACTCTTCATCCATTGGATAGTATGTTCCTATTTTCTTTTTAACTCCTGGTTTTTTTTCTTCCTTTGTCAAAGGAGAGAGGCCATTTCCACTTCAGGTCCCCACAGCATTTTCAACCATTAATTTAACAAGAATTCATTGAGCACTATTTCATTGTGTCTATTGTTGCAATTAACGAACACACCACCCATGATTTACTATCTTGAAACAACAATCATCTTATTTGCTCCCAAATAAGATGAGTTTCTTCTGCTGGTCTTGCTAGTGCTTGCTCTTGTGGCTGCATTCACCCAGCAGCCCTCAGCCTAAATACAGGGGTGGCTGGGTCTCTTTCTACATATAGTCTAAGGACTTCTACCCCTCTAAGTAGTCTTTTTTACAAGGAGCCAGACTAAACTGATTCTACCTGCCTAACACTTTGCCAGGCTCATTAGTGACCATTGTAGACAAGGTTCCTTCTCCGTGGAGTTTATATGCTAGGGCAGTGGCTTTGAAACTTGAAAGTACCTCAGAATCACCTGGCAGTCTTGTGAAAACACAGGTGCTAGTCCTTTTCCCAGAGTTTCTGCTCCCCTTTATTTGGAAATGGGTCCATGAATTGTACCTCTAACAAGTCCTATGTGATGCCCATGCTGCTGGTCTGGGAACACACTTTGAGAACCACTGCCCTAGGTTTGCTTCAGTACTGATAATACATCCCCAGAGATTTTAATTCACTTCTATTCTACAATGAAGCCCAGGTATCTGATATTTTGCTTTTCTTTTTTCATTTCCCTAGATGATCCTAATGTGCAGCCCAAGCTTAGAACCACTCTTTTAATGGTCTATTCTGTCTCCTCTTTTTTCTTAAAAGCATCCTTGAACTATTTGCAGTTTGATTCATCTTCATTACCCTACCAAAATATCCCCAAATTTGGTTACATTTTAGAATTTCATTTGACATTTAGCAGTTCATTTGCAGGTGATACTCCAGATCAGTTAAAGCAGAACCTTTAAGAATGTGACCCAAGCATTAGGTAATTTTAAAAATTCCCCAGGTAACTCCATAGTGTAGTCACATTTGAAAATGAGGGCTTTAAAATACCTTTTTTTTTTTACTTTTTCACAGTGTATGTGTCTAAGTTTAAAAAGAAAATATCTTATCCATTGTAATATCCAATGTCTTCCTTTGAATACTGAAAAATGCAAAGGATATTTTCAACTAGCATCCTACCCTCTCCTCTATCTACTCCCACTTACATCTGCATTCATGCTTCAGTTGAATCATTATCCTTTAGGTAGATCAGATTTTCCCCATTTACCATTAAAAACTTTTTTTTTAAAGGTTTATTTATTTATTTATTCATACAAACACTGGGCACAGTCAGAAGCACGGGAGGATGAGAGAACCCACCAGAGCCAGAGCAGGGAGCAGAGCAGGCAGAAGGACCGAAGTATACCGCAGAGGGGAGCAGCGGGCGGCAGGAGAGGTCTGCGCGCCATGCAGGACCCTCCTCCGGTGGCCGGGGAGCAGCTGGGGATCGAACCGGCGCTGCAGCGGCTGCGGGCAGCTTCGCAAGCCAGAGCTCAACCGCTGCGCCACCAGGGAGGCCCACCATTAAAAACCGTTTTGCCCATGACAGTGAAGAATTTTTTGTGAGGAAAGGGCTGAGATGATAACCCAGTGCATCCTAGGAACTGCTGTACAATAGCAGTGCCTAGCACAAGGGGCCTCCAAGGTGGCTCCCAAGAGCCCCCATTCCACACAGCATTTTGGAGAGGCAGCGTATGATAATGGCTAACACCATGGGCATCAGTGTCAAAACACCCAGCTTCGAGGCCAGGCCCACCTCTTACTAGCTGTGGGACCCTGAGCAAGTTATTTCCATTTCTATAATAACAGTAATATCTGGCCTATGGAATTGTTATGAGGATTAAATAATTTACACAAAGTGCTTAGAACAGCAGTTGGCACATGACATACTTAAATGTCAACTTTCATTATTATTACCTTCTCAACTTCCCTCTTGGACAAAGCTCTATTCTCTTGGACCATAAGAGTTGAAAATCCCCTAATTCCACCATCAGGACTCAAGAGCTTAGTTGTCTTTTAAGAAATTACCCACATATTTTTGTCTAATTTGTTCTCTGATCATTTCTCTTTAAAATCATTAGTTGAGTTGGGGGGGATAGGCTGGGGCAGAAGGAAATGACATAAGCTAGCAGATCCTGGCATCTGTCCCATAGTGAGTGTCCCTTGGTTTTGTCCACCAGTGTTTAACCTTTCTGCTTCTCCAGTGGTAGCACCGAAGTTTCCTTTGGGAAATTGCTCCTCTTCCATCTCATGTACTCAATAGGATTGCCAGTCAAGGTGCTCTATCTTCCCATTGGTTTCAGTACCTGACCCTACATTCGGTCCATCAGACTCCCCTTTGGGAAGGAATATGGGGAATAAGAACTGGTTGGAGTGGGTGCACTTGAGGATATGGCCTATGAGCCCCTGAATCTAGCTCTCACAGGTTTCTCCATTTCTGAAGCCTGCTTGGGCATCTTCCCTTGGATTCTGCAAGTCACTCTATCACCATGGCAATAAGATTTTTTTCATGTTTACATTGACAAGAATCAATGTCTATTACTTTCTCCCAGGGAGTCTAAGTGATGAACTATTTCTGCCTATCTTTAAGATTTGGCTCACCTTCCTCAAACCCCTTTTCATTTAATTCTGATAAAGTTATCAAAGAGTTACCAAAAGTTGAATTCCTCCTCTGTGACCTGCCTTTCATCTGCATTATCACCAACCCTAATCCTTTATCAGTGTAGTAAATAAGGCACAGAGAAGTTTAGCAACTTGCCCTGGGCCACACAGATGTTAAATAATAGAGCTAATACTCCAACAGGTCTAATGGCTATCTCTTTGAGTAAATGAAATTTAATAAAGCGGAAATCTGCATTTCCTTTTTCTTTCTTTTTTTTTCTTTTCCCTTTTTTAATCATAAACCAACTTCAAGAAAAACATATTACATCATAACCCTGTAAGGACACACATACTCACACATACATATGCAAAGAATGGAAACAAAAGCTTCCTGAGCCATTAGTTACTCTTATATCTACAATATGGTTCAATTTTGGATTGAAAATTATTTCATTCTTTAAAATTCTGATTATACCCACTAGATTGATTTTGTGACCCACAAGCACATCTGATTCACAGTTGCAAAAAACCCCGCTCTACTGAGAAAGCTGCTTCAACTGACACCAGTTTGCATGTCTGAGTGTTTGTAAAAGGAGGCAGGGCCAAGCTGGCTCTTTAAAGGCTCAGAATAACAATTTGTTTACTTGCACAATGTGTGTTTCCTAGGCCACGCCAGCCTGAGGGGAAAATTGGGATCAGAACCCAGGCACAGGCTGTTCCTCTCTCACTCTGCTTTCATCAGCTCTTCCAGAGTCACCAGCGCCACCACAAAGACCCCTTCCAGTTTCTGCGGATGCCCAAGGAACGTTCTATGTGTGCTCCCAAATGCCCAGCAGTATCCTTCATTTTCCTTCTCTTCTTCTCCATCTCCCTGCTGGGATCATTTGCTCATTTGCTAGTTCTGCTGATGTCTGAGGGTTATCGCTGCTGCCACTGAGGTTGAGCTGCTCCTGACGGAAAACCCAGTGGCCTTGGTGGTGTCTGAACCTTGCGCCTGGATGAGGATGTTGTTGGTCTCACTTCTCTGCAGCAGCGCTGGGTGCCATACCACTGTATGGGGAGATCCCCGGGGCATCCACATGCCATGCTGCAGTGCCCACCAACCTAGGGAGAGCCTCTTTGGTTACAGGATCCAAGTTAGGGTCCTCCTACCCCTTTACCCACATTCAAGAGCAGTGGGTTGGGGGAATAATCTGCATCCCATTTTCACAACCATGTTCTTTTTCTCCAGCTCTAGACCTTGGGGTGCTCCTACTCCTACCCAAACTGGTGATTTCTTCCTTTCCCAGGAAACTTTTTCATTCCTTCATGTGAGTAGATTCTTGGCAAGGTCACAGTCTGTCATCCTGCCCAGAAGTGCCTGCTTCCTAGAGTGAACATAGACTTAGTGGAATCCATTTTTATTTGAAGGCTTTGCTTTCCAGGTATCAGGAGTTACATGTTCAGAATTCAGGTTTATTATAAAAATTATGATGATGGTGATGATGATGATGATGACAACAAATTTTCCCCATGTATAAGACCCCAAACTAAGCCCTGTAGATACATTATTGTATTTGATTCTCTCAATAATTCTGTGTGATGCATACTATTATTATCCTCATTTTACAAAAGAGAAAACCGTGACTTAGAAAGGTTAATAGCAAGGCCGTGGTCACAAGGCTGGCGGAGCAGAGAGCCAGCCCTGGACCCTGCTCAGCTACTCTACAGCTGAGCCTGGGCGTTGAGCCTGTTCTAGCCAGGCCTCCCAGCCTCCCTGGGCCTCCTTCCAACACTGCTTTCATCCTTTCTAGGCCCCTCTTAAGGGCCCATGCCATAATCCACAGGTGGGTTGCCAAACTTTATTTTAGAGCCCCCTCTTTAGTGGAAACCCCTAAGCCTCATTCTTCCCATTCCTACGTCCTCTCTGCTTCCTGGGCTTGTCAGAGTAGGAATTGCTGGGAAGGGAACAGAAGCCTCATCAGCAGTGGATCCTCCTCCCCAAACCCCTCAAGACTTTAATATAGCAGCATGCCCTCCTCTCTCAGGCCCCTCCTCAGATACAATTTTGGACCTCAGAGCTGTTTCTCCTCCTTAAAAGGCAATAAGCATTCTGCATTACAAGGTCCAAATTTTGTGTGATCTTAGTGGGTGTTTTAATTGAATAGGGAATTCAAGTCAGGACTTTAAATGCCATAGAAAAAGAAAAAGTCACTGTCTTTTCAGAATGCCCATTGTAATTTGTCCTTAGCATTCCCCCCTAGAATGGTCCTTTTTTTTTACTTGAACTGACCAACTGAACTGCCAGACAAATACAGCTGCAAAGTGAATGGTTATGGACATGATTTCGTTCTCTTATTCATTTGCCCTCCCAACTTTAACACGTCAGATAGGAAAGACAGCGCACCCTTTCTTTGACAGTATCAACAGAACACAAAGCCATGGGCTGAGGAAGCAGTCTGGATGATTTGATACATTTAAAAGTAAGCCATTTGGGAGTGAATGACCTGCTTGACTATGCTGATCAGTTAACCAAGTATCTGCCAGAGGCACACCCCCCTGCAGTGTGGCAGCTCAACTACTGACCATCTCTGTGACCCCTCAGTGCCTCAGTTTCCCATCTGCAACATGCAGAGATTGGATCCAAGACCTCTGAGGTACCCAAAGGTTCTCAGGGTCTCTATATTATAGTGAAGCACATCATTTATATCAGATAATTTGGGGGGGGAAGGGTAGATTGAATAAAAATGATCCTCTGTTACATTTTCACTACATAATTATTTTATGGAACACGTTTCCACCGTGCACTTGAAGCAGGATTCAATTTATAAAAAATCTGACTTGCAGCCAACTTTTAAGTGACAGTTTTACTGTTTAAAGTGGGGCTCATCTATAGGTCATGATTTCTACAACACTACCATCCACTCCCTCCATAGAGCTTGACAGTGAAGCATTAACAGAATCCATTCTAAAATCATTATCTCTCTTAGTCTGAGTGGTTCCCCCCCTTTTCTCTATAAAAAACAATGTATTTAAACCCTTAAAGACTGGTTTAATGATAATAATCTATTGGTCCTTTCAAAACACAAGACTGATTATATCACTCCGCTGCCTAGAACTCAGCAGCTGTGTCCCTGCCCGTCTTTCAGATGGGGTCTCTGCCAGGTGGTTACATGTGCTACCGAAGCCCCATGGACTGCTCTCAGCCTTCCCTGGGCTTTGGACTGCAGCTCAGTCATGACTCCTTCTGGGAATTGTCCCCTGACTCCCTTGGCGAGCTCAAATCCCTTTATTCTAACTGTGAGTAGCCATTTAAAGTTTCTTTTTTTTTTTTTTTGAGGCATGTTTTATTTATTTATTTGTTTTGTTTGTTTGCTTGTTTTGTTTATACAAGCACTGGGTACAGTCAGAAGCGTGGGAGGGTGAGAGAATTCACCAGAGCCAGAGCAGGGAGCAGAGCAGGCAGAAGGACCGAAGTACACTGCTGAGGGGAGCAGCAGGCGGCAGGAGAGGTCTGTGCGCCATGTGGGACCCTGCTCTGGTGGCCAGGGAGCAGCCGGGGATCGAACCGGTGCCGCAGAGGCCACGGGCAGCTTCGCAACCCAACGCTTAACCGCTGTGCCACCGGGGAGGCCCGAAGTTTCTTTTTTTTTTTGAAGATTTATTTATTTATTTATACAAGAACTGGGGTACAGGCAAGATGCACGGGAAGGTGAGAGGATTCACCAGAGACAGAGCGGGGAACAGAACAGGCAAACTGATGAAATACACTGCTGAGGGGAGCAGCGGGCGCGACAGGAGAGGTCTGCCATGCCATGTGGGATCCTCACCAGCCAGCCAGGATCGAACCAGCACTGCAGAGGCTGTGAACAGCTTCACAGCGCAGCGCTCAACCACCTGCACCACCAGGGAGGCCCCATCTGAAGTTTCTTTGGATGAGCATGAACAGCCCATGAATAGCCTCTAGGCTCTGACATGGCCCATGGGGATTTAACAGTTGCTCACTGCCTGTTCTGGGCACTGGATTCACAGTGGGGTCTCTACCTTCATTCATGGAGCTCACAGTCTTCTGGGGAAACAGGTATTAATGGAGCATGAGAAGAAACAGAGCACCACTGCCTCCCCTCACAGAGCTTGCAAGATGGAGAGGGTAGAAAGTCAATGTCTCAGGCGCCCACGAAAAGTGTGCTTATCAGTAATCACATTTGTCCAGTCCTTTTACTACTTTCATTCTAAGAAACAGAGAGAGGAAGACAGAGTCAGGGAACAACATCCCCTGGCCAGCTGCGCCAGCCTAAGGGAAAACTGCCCTCAGCCCAGTGAGAGGGCCTTGAGTCTGTTTTCCTCCTCTTGCTCTTGCCACCCTTCTGGGCTGCACAACCCTGCCCCAATGCCAGAGTCTCTTGTTTTTTCATTTTCTTCTTTAAATAAATTTCTTTCTTCAAAGGTGCATCATCTTTCTTAAGAAATATAACAATAACATAGGCTTCATTTTGATTTATTGTTCACAATATTTATAGAACATCTGTATTGTCATCCCGCTTTACAGCTAGGGGAATAAATGCAGAGATAACATCAGCTAGTTTATGTGCAGCACTGGAAGCCTCAGAACCATGTCTCTGGCTCTCCCCGCCCTATCACAGCCTCCTGGGCTATCCTCAGCCTTTCCCAAAGCCCAGGGAAATCAAAGCTGGCTGCCTCCTGCTTGCTGGAGTTCCTTCCAGGCTTCTGAGGGCTGGCGACATGGAGCCATCTACCTACGCTTCTGTTTCCCTCCCTCAGGGTGGAAGGAAGAAATGATTTACACTTGGTGGGATGGGGGTGGGGAGGGGGGAATTAAGAAAAGCAGTCATTCATGACAGTTAGTAAGTGTCAGAAAACTATTTACTCACATTCATTCCCTGAAAGTCACCTTCTGCATGTGTTCTTGTTTGTCTTTCACCGATGGTATCAGTCAGGTAGACTCAGCAAGAAATACCAAGCAAGGTTTGAGCCAAATGCTGTGAAGGGAGAGAGTTTCATTTAACTTCATTTTTCCTGCCAGGGCTGGCTCCAAAGCTAGTTTTTCTTACTAGGTTGTTTGCCACATGAAAAGCAAATTCCCAGAGGTTTCTGAGATTGCCGAGATCCAGTGCAAGATGACTGCTCCCACCCACCGCCCACCCACCCACCCACTAATAAGACATAATGCCGTCCTATTTTTGGTAACAATTAAAGGGCCTCCCGGTGCAAGCAGAAAGCTGTTTATTTTCTGTTACATCACTTCACTTTGCCTTCGAAGGCTGGTCTGTGCTCAGTGTTTTCGTGGTGATGCAAGTCGGCTCTCTCCTCCAGCAGTTGAGTCCCTCCCATCTCACAGCACCTCACAGGTCTTTCCCCCGAGCAGTGCATTGCTGGAGCGAGGAGCAGCTCACGAATCAGCTGCAGGTCCCTGTTTTGAAAAGCAGAGATACAGAGGCAAAGGAAAAAGGTGGACTCCTGTGTGACCTGGTCTTACAGCAAGACAATCACCATCTGAATTCCAGAAGCTCTGTTCATGTTTGGGGATATTTTTTCAACTGCATGGAATCAGAGAGAAGCCAAAGGATGGGAAATGCCTGCATCCCCCTGAAAAGAATTGCTTATTGCCTATGTCTCTTATCTGCGCTTTTGCTGACTGAAGGGAAGAAACCAGCGAAGCCAAAATGCCCTGCCGTGTGTACTTGTACCAAAGATAATGCTTTATGTGAGAATGCCAGATCTATTCCACGCACCGTTCCTCCTGATGTTATCTCATTGTAAGGCCCGTAAGCATTTTGATATCTAATTTCTGATTTAAAATTCCAGCCGATGTAATTGGGGCTTTGCATGTCTTGGTAAGAAGGGCATGGAGAGAGAGATTCCTCTTGCACGTTTGGCCATTTGACAGTACTAACATTCTGTTGCATTTAGAAATTTTTATTTTTTTATTAGCTGCTACAGAACATGCTTAGATACTCCTCAACCCTGAACATTATTCTGAGAAACCTGTAGCCGATTCATCTCTCCCACTTCATCTGGGAAGGAACAGTATCTACTTCATAAAATAGTGTCAAAATAGTGACTGTTATGCTAAACCGGATTAACATAAGGTTTGTTCTGTGTGTGTGTGTCTCTTTGTGTGTGTCTGTTTGTTTTTGTTTTCTTTCAGATCCTTTGTGAGATCTGGCTTTACTGAAATCTCAGAAGGGAGTTTTTTATTCACACCATCGCTGCAGCTCTTGTGAGAAATATTTATATCATGACTATTTTTAATATAGCATATATTTGGATAAGCCCTCTAGTAAAATGATTTCAATATTAATTTTGTCAAATGTGATTGTATTTCTGGAAAGAAAAGGAGTATCAGTCAAGGGGGAGGGAGGTGGGATTATTTGCCTCTTGACACCAACGGTGCAGGTCGAGCCTTGCGTTGGTAAATTTGCTAACCTGTGATGCTGTCTACTTTCACGGCTATTTATGAAGTTGTTGTAACAGTAATCACAATTCCATTCCATTATTTTACTTTCATTTTTGACTTGGGAACTTTGGCTATTTTGCCCTGGAGTTTTCAAATCTGTCAATACAGAACCCAGTATAACATATGCCCTCAAGATGTTGTCTTGTGGGAGGGGGGTGGCTGCTCCTGTGCATGATTTACCAAGTGAGGGGAAAAAAAATCTGGGCTCTTTCTAGGTAATTTCTTAAAATATTAAGTCTATAGAGACTGTCTTCTAATCTCATCTATTTATAACTAGTCCACTTAGAAGGAGGAAAAGAAAATATTAATATAGGATAGTGCAAGGGATTAGTCTTTGCTGTGTGTTTTGAGTTGGCCACGAGGGAACCACACATTCAAGCTATGTCTGAAAATAGTCAAAAAATAACATTTGACTAAGAAATCAGATTTCTCCACAGGCATAATGTAACGTGAATAATTTGGTCTGACATGTAATATTTGGCAATTGGAGTGCAAGTCTTAGAGCAGGACCACGTGGGGGTCGAGAGGTCTCTGGTACTCAGGTGTCGGGCAACAGACGACAGGTATAGTTGCATGATTCCAAGAGGGAATTCACTAGTTTTCCATGCACTGAGTTTTGGTTATCTTCACTGAGTGATTGAGGACCCAAGGTTTTTGCTTGTCAGTTTTTTGTTTCTATGTTTTCTTGCCTTAATTGGCCGTTTTGGCTGTTTGAGGTTATATGTACAGAGACAAGCTGCATGGATTTGAAATTGGGAGATCTGTGTGTAAATCTCACATCCCAACACACACTAGAAATTAGACATGTCATCTTATGCAAATGACTAACTCTCTCTGAGCCTCAGTCTCTCCATCTGTAAAATGGAGGTAAGAACACATGCTTTGAAGGGTTGTTGTCAGAGATAAGATTTAAGTAAATAAAATGCGTGGCAAATGGTTACACATTTGTAAATGGTAGTTTAAAATTTTTACATAAAGAACTAAAAATCACTTAATCTATTGTTTTTGTCTATATGATTTGACTATTTCATTGAATTCACAAACCTGATCAGGTATTTCGACATTATGTAACAATGTTGGCTAATGTCCTTCCACTAGCTAGAGTCTCTGGGAGATAAACAATTAAATAGCATATTCCTAAAGGAATTATCTGTTTGACTGGGCTATTGATGTGATCACATCAAACTGGTGTTAGCACATGTAACAAATCCAAAAAAGATAAAATCTTTAGCACAGAAAGAGACATCTCTAATGCTGGGATCCTTCCATAGGGATAACAATTTTTTGTATGTGAGAAAGTGATAAATTGTGCTTATGTTGTTCATTTGCTGAATAAGTGAATGGCTCATTTGAAAAGCATCCTTTGAGGAGCTAAGGCACCTCCATCCCCCCAGGATAGTTAAAAAGATCAGTCTTAATATTCAAGCAGTGTCAGTCAACACACACTGGCACTAGATGGACATGAGCTGTGATACAGTAAGTCTAGATAGAGGAACCTAATCAGTTAGCATATCTCCACTTTGTTTTTCCTGGGTGACAAGCACAGATGCTGGACAATGTTATAGAAATAGTTACCGGCTGCTGCAGGGTAATGTGATTACACGTATTTAGAATCACAGAGGGAAGCCAAGGAACTGGTTTTTAAATAGCCCACACGGAGTGTGTGCCATGCCCCTGTGTCCCATGCTCCAAGTTCCTATGGAACATTCCAGCCCTTATTTCTAAAAGCGGTTCAGGTTTCAGAAATAACAAAAGGGAGAGTAATTCTCACCCTGTATGTCCTTAGTTAACTTACATTGCTAACCTCAACATGGCAGCTTTGTGCCAGGGCTAATCTTATGCAAAGTTGCAAGGGTCAAGTTTATTTCTAATCTCCAGGGTCCTATTTCCTAAAGACGCTGGTCCCCATATTTCTTGCCCAATGTTCTCTGTTTCCTCTTTTCCTCAGGAAAGGATCTGATAAGCTCATTTTCACTGACAAGGAAATAAATAATAAGGTTCAGAATACGAACTGTCCATAATCATAACAGTGGTGGGAAAGGTTGGTTCCCAGACAAAAAAGAGTCCTTCTATGGGACAGGGCCAGCCGGTGCCCTGCAAACTTCACATGAGCTGCTAAACCCAAAATGGAAAATGAAGACCAAGGGGCCTAAATTTGCCATGTGACTTGTGCCATTAGACCAGGCCTGGGACACACCAACCATTGCTTGGGGCTTGCAGGGAATTCTAATGGCATTTATGACTGTGATAACCAAATTGACCTGTCATAGCCTGTTAAGAAATAAACTTCAAAATTAGTTCTGCTGAGTGACATACAAAGGCAGTGGTTTATTGCTCTGCTGTTTAAAAGGGAAAAAAATCTCTTTCCCATGATCCACCCTAACTATTTGATAATTTCATTATGGCCCCAAATGTTTTTTCAGACCTGCAGAAGGCATGATGAGAAGTACACTTTGAAATGTCAGCCTGGGGTGCTGAGGGAAACAGACGTCGTTTCTCCTTAAGTTACACACAGTGTTTTTGGGGAAAAGATCATGGTAGGCCGTGGTTGGCAGTTTGTGTTGGAGAACAAGAAAAATAAAAGCCTACACTCTACACTCTTGTAGAGAGGAGAGGAAAAAATAAAATTTCCCAATAAAACTCATCAGATTAGTTGTATAAAACATTCTTTTAAAAATATTTCATTTATGGTTTTAAACAACAGGAAAGCCTTTCCCAAGCCAATGCAATTTCATTTATGTTTTCTATAGGCCCCATTATAAAATATTACCAGTGAGAATAATTATTCATTCTAGTTTCCTTTTTGTTACAGGAAGTGGAGCTTATAATGAATGCAATTTGCAGAAATGTGTTTTCACACATTATAGTCGTATTCTTTCACTACAGACTGAAATTTCCAATGGTACCAGCTCATTATAGAAATAAATTCAAATTTAAGAGTATAAAATGCATCCAGGTTCCCATTCAATTATAAAATTTTTAATAAGCTAAATCTTCCAACTCTTAAGATAGTTTATTTGAGAGGAGTAAATTACAGAGTTGGCTTTAGTATCGTGATTTAAAAAAAAAAAATCTCTATATAAGAATTCAATGTGAACAGAAAAATATTCTATTTATTCCAATGATAGTTGGTATTTTTGAAACAATGAAACTGATTCCTCTAGGGAGAAAATATTATTTCTTTTACTAATCCATAGTCAACATAGAAGTGTGTAGGGTCAATAAAAAATAAAAAACTAAAAACAAAAAATTAGTTTTTTAAATAAAGCAAGCAACATGACCAAGATAAATATATCTATCTTTACCAAAGTTTTATCATTTAGTCTTTCCAAATATTTCTTGTCCAGGAAAAGAATATCTGGGGCTTATCTTGCCTTCACAGTGATGGACTTCTTTTTCTATTCTTCATATTACAAGTGCAAGAAAGATTTAACAGCCTTCACTGAGTATTCAAACCGGACCTGTCAGATAAGAGGGCTTCTAAAGGAATTATAGACTGGTCGTGGATGTTTTGATTTGTACCCAGTTGGTACCTCCACAATGGACAGTAATGTTAAAAAACTTTATTCATTGAGACTTTTGTCTGCAATTTGCCCAAAGACTCATAGCTCTAATTTTTAAGTTTTAATTAATTCTTGTAATTGCACAAACCAACTTTGTACAGCAAATGCTTTTTTCTGAAAGTATATTTTTATCCTCTCAATTATTCAGGCAAGAAATTTTAGAGTCATCTGCTCCTTATTCCTCATTGTCCAGTTCCAATTGGACATGTTCTTTCTCAAGCAGCATGGGAACCCACCACCTCTTCATCCCAGGGTGATGACCCTAACTGAGCCTACATTTACTGCTTTCCAGGTTTTCTGCTTCCCAGGTCTTCTGCACTGGTCTCCCTGTTTCAGCACCCATCCTACCTTCTGCCACTAGGTCACCTTAATGTTACACAGATCTCTTAATGTTACCCTCCTACTTGGAGCCTTTAAAGTGTCCCTACAAACAAAGATTCTGTATAGCTATATCTATAATATAAAATTGAGTATTTGTCCAGAGTCATCTCTCACAATATTGGCCACAGACATATACACGCACACACATACACACACACACACACTCAACCAAGCTCCAACCAGACTACAGTGCCTCACTCCTTAACCTCTGTTTTCTCAAGCTCTGTAGACTTTCCTGGTGTCTCTAGTTCTCCGTTATTTATTAGAGCTACTTGTGCTGGTTTCTACTGCATGTTGCTCATGGTAGATTATCAATAGCCAGGATCCTAGAGAAGAGCCTGGGTGTTATAAGCTTAGGCCTTGCTTTCTATTGTATGTGTTTGTTGGCTTCACATATTTTCACAGATTTTATGCTACAGACTCCCATTTTACTCTCAGTAAGATAGCCTTGGTCATGCTCACACTCTTTCTTATGTTTGTTATGGCTTACCAGATTTCACATGAACTGAGCGTGGAGGTCTGGAAAGTCGGATAAATTAAATGAAGAGATATTTGCTGTTGGTGTAATGATGTCAAACACTGGAGATGTCCAGTGTACCAGAATTTAAAAGGTCAAGCTTCCAGAACCTTTCATTAGACCCATTGATTAAATTTTTTTGTTCCATTTTTACTTCCTCTGGGCCTTTGAAACATAAAATATCATATTTAGCCTCATAAAGTCTTCACTAGACTGTGGATGCTGACTTGCCTCTTTCCTCTAAAGGGGTAAAATATAGGCACAAAATGACCTCTTTATTCAGCCTGGCAGGACATCCAAAGGGAATGTTAGCTAAGCATTTTTTAAGAGGGAAAATTCATTAACACAAAGATAATTTTCTTTTTGACTTATTTGTATTTTTTTTTAGCAAGTTAACTTACTATATAGTTTTTAACAGAAACAATATGAAAGCTAAAGCCTCCCACTGCAGCAAACATGTTTTGGGGTCCTACAGTGCAGCAGGCACAGCGCTGGGTTTTGTGAGGGACACAAAATGAGTGACATCTCTCCCTCCCCACCCAGATATGGCAGCTCCAAGCTGGTGGTGATCCCTAAAAAGGTAAATTATATTTGGCCTGTATTTGAATGTATTGTAAGGTAGTCTTGAAACATTTTCTCATTTTGTTCACAATGGTATTTGGTTAATGAGTGATGGTGATGATACTTGCCAGTTATTGATCATTTGGCTGATCTAGATTATTAATAATTGCAGGGGCTTTACAATGACAGTAGTGATAACAAAATGGGGAACCCCACTCAACTGGCAATGTAGCAAGTAGCAAAGTACATGGGTTTGTGGTCAAATAAAAATGGGCTCCAATCCCCACTCTGCTGCTTACTATCATTAGTTGGGTGATTTGGGGCAAGCTTAATCAAGCCACATTATCAGCCTTTGCAAAATGGGAAATAAGTCTAGTACCTTTTACACAGGATTACAGTAAGGATTAGGTGAAACAATACAAGTAAAATGCTTGGCTCAGTTCCTATAACTCAACAAATATTAGTTTTTATTATAGTTTCTGATAATCACTTTAATTTGAATGACTGTAACATCAGATTAGCATCTGATTATATAGGATAGGTTTTCCTATGATCCTAGTTTTAAATTTTTGTTTTCTGCACATATCAAAACTTGCTAAGAAGTCTTTTCTTCAAATACTTTTCACATGAATTATTTACCTTTCTGGGGTTGAGGAGGGGGGTGAAGAAGAGAAGCATAACCTTTTCACTTCTTTTGCTGAAAAAAATAACTGGCACTAAATTTTTTATAAAATATTTTCTTTAAAATAAGTAACACTGAGGAGGAGTAAAAGTATAAAGTCTAGAAGTGTTATCAAATTTAAGTCATAAGTTAAAAATATGGTGTTATAATTTTAAGATATTTTATGTAACTGCAGGGGAAAAACTTGTAGTAATTATACCAAAAGACATCATAAAGAAGTCAAATGAAGTCAAAAGAAGTCATGATATTGAAAGACATCAAAATATATACACAAAAAGAAAGCGTGATAAAAAGCAAGGAAAATGGATCTGCAAAACAATGAGGAAACAATTTTAAAAATGACAATAACAAAAAGTCCTTGTTTATCCATAATTATTTTAAATGTAAATGGATTAAATTCTCAATTAAAATAAATATCATTGGCTTGTTTTCATATAAGTGGTATTTTGGAAGAGTGGAAAGAGCCCTGAACTAGAAGTCAGGAAACATTGAGCCGAAATCTACTTAGTCACTAATGAATTGTGTGACCTTGGGTTGGTCACAAAATATCCTCAGACCTCAGATCTTATACCAGAAGTAGATTAAATTATGATTATCACAATCAAATATCAGTGGGACTTGGGGTGATAATGTAAATGAAGGAAATAGTTGGGTTTAATAAAATAGGAAGTGATAGTGACTGGGGTAACGAGAGAAGACATGTCTTAATTTGAAAAAAAAATCACAACATCAAAAAAAAATGATATCTTCAACCCCAACTGATTATTACTGATGAGAATGTGATGTGTGAACATAGTTAGGGCCGTATTTTCTTAATTTTCAGGGGAAGGCAGAAACCTGGAAGCAGATTTTTTAAGCAAAGTAAGTTGGCATTTTAAGATCTTTACATTCAATTAACTAAGATCTCAGCCTAGTTGAAAAATCCTCTTATTGTATTCTATCTATACAGAGTTAAATTAATGTAATATAGAAATAGTCTTATCAGGAAATGAATAAAGCTTCTTGTGTCAATTTTAATAAGCCTGCAAAATAAATTATAAATTGAATTAATCTCATAATTTAGAATTTTATATTCATTAGAAAGCTATTACTAAAATAATAATTGTCCCAAGTAGGTCCACTGGGTCTTTAGCAGAACTTCCCTCATGTGACTAATGGTAAAACAATGTATTAGCATCTCTCCCTTGGGGCAAATATTGGAAAGGAATGGTTGGACCAATTTACATGGCAAGATGGCAGGTGTTTGCCTGTGCAAAATGAGCTTTAAAAACAATGAGCCTTTAAAAAAAAAGACAGACTAGAATGTATATGTATGAAGCATTCTTGATTTCCAGAAAACTCCTCATAGTATAAGATTCTTCCCAACTGTGCTTCCCTGGCTAAACATTTCTAGATCTTTCATTGAGAATTGTCTTCACTAGCAGTTCACAAGTCATGCAATAAAACCAGGCAACATTTTGTTAGGAGATATTCATGATTTTTGTATTGCAAGATGCTAGGCACTTTATGCATCTCATTTTTTATTTCATCATCATAAAAAATTATGAGTCTACTTTATTTTGAGGTGGGCATGATTTCTGCATTTTACAGATGAAGGATTGAGTCCTAGGAGAGCTATGTCACCTCCTCAGTGTCATACCCTTCATAAGTCAAAGTACTGGGGTTTAAACCCACATTCTCACTTCTAACCACTTCTGTCTACTTCCATTTGAACATGAATTACTGAGCTTGACTTTACATTGTTTTGCTCCAAAAATCAAATCCCCCTCTCAAAGGGTCAACCTTTGCCATTAATAAGGGTATTCAGAGGAATGTGTCCTGATTCCTGGGAACAATTACTGAAAAGGAGTTTCAAAAGCCCTTTGAAAGAGTGGCAGCATTGCTGGCAAGAACATCTAGTTTCCCTAGGATTCCATTCTTATTTGTATGTGTGCACTCTGGTGAGACAGACAGAGAGTGAGAGAGAGAGAGAGAGAGAGAGAGAGAGAGAGAGAGAGAGAGAGAGAGGACTTAATTAACTTTAAAATTATACCTGAGACCAATGTCTTCTAAACTTGTCTCCTGTGGAAACTTTGTCCTGAAAGAAAAGGGGTCTGTGTTCAATAAATTTGGGACACTGCATACTCTCTCCCTGCCTGGCTATTCACAGTGCACCTTGGCATAGAAATGCCTCTGGGATTATTTTTTGTCATTTCACCTTTCTTCACTCCCCATAGAATATTGGTCTTACAGACCATACTTTGGGAGTCTATGCCTTTGGTATTCACTTTATTTGTTAGTCTAATAATTTTCACCATACTTTGTTCTAGAGAGACTTGCTAACAAAGCTTAGGCAGGCAGAAAAAAAATCCCATTTAAAGGCTACACTAACCATCTGTGTCTGATATTTTTGTGGATATTTTGAGTGTGCTATCTGAGGATCAGGCCTCATCATCAGCATTCCACTCGATCAAGTGGTGTGTCAACTTGACCTTACCACCCAGTGAATGTTCCATCCTTTGGAGGAAGTAAATGATAACTTGCAGCCTGTTCAATAGGAAAAAATGTCCCTGGGCTTAAATATATACTCTTGTTGTTTTTATTTGGAGGAGATTGCCTCACAGCTATTTCCCAAATGGCTAAACCAGCATATCTCTGGGTATGTCCCATTAAGTATTCACTGATAAGAGGATCCCATTGTTACAAGATTGGAAAATTGATTATTTTATTCCCATTTGAGGAATCTCAATTTACATAAGGATAGAAAGATTCATATAAATTAAGAATCCTGCTTGACTTCACTTGCTTACTTTTCCCGAAACTTGTCTTTTTTGTGCATGTAGAGTCTCTTGGCCCCAAGAAGACTTTGTATTTCAGGGCATATACTCTGGGAACTACTGGGCAAGCCTATTCTAGATTTCAAGCAGATACTGGGCAGATGGGACTGAAAAATGGGCTTCCCAAGAGGAAGTCAGCACAGAACCCTGACTCTTCCAGTTAGAAGATTTAATTTACTTTACTTCTCTCACTTCAGTTTTCTTTACCATATTTTAAGTAGAGAATATAAAACCTACAATGTAATGTTTGTTTGAAGATTAAAATGAGTTAATAGATGGCAAGCTGCTAAATATGAGGCCTGGCATAGAATAGGCCTTAGATAAAATTTGAGTCTCTTCTCCTTGGTATTTCAGGACCAGAGAGAAATAGACTGAACTTACAAACAAATTTGAGAAGGTAGACATTGACTTTCTAGGTATGTAAATTCCTAGAAATGAAACGTTTGTTCTAGGATGAGAGGCTATAGACTATAAAATCAAAGGGATGGGTCCATGCTCAAAACTTTCCTAGTGAGCATGCCATGAATATTTCCAAGGGATTTCTAGCTAATCTAAGCACTAAACCTGGCTCTATTGATGACAAAAAAAAAAAAAAAAAAAAAAAAAAAGTGACCTTGGGTAAGTCACTTAATTTCTGCAGCTCTCAGTTTTCTCATTTGTTGAAAGAGGAATTAAATCATATGTTTCCGCCTAGACTGTGGGCAAAAGTGACGTGATTGTCCACCAGTCTGAACTGAAGAAGCAGTGTTCTGCATAAGGATCAGCTGAATTACAGTGAAAATGTTTTTCAAGGATGAGAGTCAAAAAGAACTGTGAAAGGAATTGCTTATGTGTGATGCTTCCCATTTTAATGTTTTCCTATATTCAGAGCAGATTTTTAAATATTCAAATGTAAATTATTCACATGGCACATGCACTTACAATGTATGCATTTAACTGAAGTGAATCATCAGTCTATTATTATCACTCAACCAGCCCTATTCTGTTGGATAAAGGAGAATATTAGTAACAACTGAGGGTCTAAATCATATAAGCAAAGCCAGCACTAAACAAGCTGGTGAGCCCCTTAGGCTGTGTCCCCAAATCCTCCTAGACCTGTAACCTATATGTCTTGCTCTCTCATGCATGCACACACACACACATGCCTGGAAACATCTGCATTTATGTTTATTCACACTGACTATGGCTGCCTAATTCCCTAGACAATGCTGCTAATAGTTCTCTTGGGCAGATAACAGTCTCACTAGGCCTCAATTTCTCTGTCAGTAAAAACTAAGTTTCTTCACTAGAACTAACAGCTCTTACAACCCTAACATTGTATTGTATGTCTATGCTTTTGCTTATTCTTTGGCAGAAGTATTGGAGCTATTTATATACCTTATCCCATGTAATTCTGAGAATCATGTAATTCTTAAGATGTTCCAGTGAGTATTTTTGTTATTATGATTCTATTTTAACAGATTATGAAACAGATTCACCTACTTCATGCATCGTGTACATAGTAAGTGGCAGCAACAAGCTTAGAAACCAGGTTCTCTATGCTCTCTAATCAATCTGCATTGCATCAAATCAATGAAGTCTCCATGTGACAATCAGGGGCTGGCTGCCCACCCTTCTCTTCTTTATTCAGAGTGGTCTTCCCCAAGGAGGGGGGTTATATGGGAAAGCCCTCTAAACTATTCCCCCCTCCATAGCCAGGAGACTACTCTGAGTTGGAAAACAGGATGCAGACTACTCATGGACCAATGACAATTCTGGCAGTCAAGATGTCACAGGTGACTAGCGAGAGACTCTGAAGAGGTGTCATTAGAGCAGGGGGCACCAGCACATGGCCAGAGGAGCAATCTGGTTTGAGACAAAGGGGGAAATTCTCAGCAAGAGGCACATCTCCCATTCTGCCAGCTGCAGACCTGGTTTTCCACCACTCCTTGCTCCCCAGACAAGACCATACCTCTCTATATCTATTCTTCCATGAATGAAGCCCACAGGAACTCAGCACAGGCTTAGGCTACTTGCAAGCTAGACGTGGTCTTAAAATTTATCTGGTCTGCTCTTCTGACTCGCCCACTGCTCCCCTCAGCAGTGTATTTCAGTCAATCTGCCTATTCTGTACCCCACTCTGTGTCTGATGAATCCTCTCACCTCCCCACACTTTTGGCCTGTACCCCAGTTCTTGTATGCATAAATAAATAAATCTTTAAAAAAATTTATCTGGTCTAGACCCCTCATTTGACAATAGAGAGAAGTAACCGGCTCAAAGTCACAGATTAAGACCTGTGCAGGTCTTAATCTTAAATGCAGATTAAGACCCAGGCTTCCCGATCCCCTCCTCAGTGTGCTCTTTCCCTTGTCCTTGAAAGAAGTGAGAAGCTGAGGCAGGAAACCTGTTGAGTGGGCCCCCAGACCCGGCACTGACACATGTGCTTTCTAGTCATTCCCATTTGTCAGCCCCCATCTCTGGCATCTTGTCTGCACATTGGGCAGCCTTAGCCTTTGCCTTCTAATGTAGTTACATCTTCATTCTCCTTCCTTTACTTCTCTGTTACCCATTTCATGCTCCCTCAGAATTCTGAGCTCCATACTAACCCTGTTGCACACTTTTTTGTGTCTTTTGAATTAAATTCTGCTGACTCTAGCTTTTTCAATTTAACCAGCAATCCTCTAACAACCTACATTGTCATCCAGAATCCATAGTTCACATTAGAATTCACTATTGGTGTGTATATTCTGTGGATTTGATTAAGTGTATAATGCTATATGTTCATCATTATGGTGTCTAAGAGAATATTTTCACTGTCTTAAAAATCCTTGTACTCTCGCTATTCATACCCCCACCGTAATTTTTTTTTACAAAGTGAACACCTCTGTAACTAGTGCCTCGGTCAAGAAACTAAACATTAACATTGGCCTAAAGACACTCTTGTGCCCCCTTCCAGTTACCATTTGCCTCTAAGGGTAGCCACCATCCTGACTTTTGCCAGCATAGATTGCTTTTGTTGGGTTTGTATTTTATATAAGTGCGATCATACAGGATGCATTTTATTGTGTCTGGCTTCTTTCTCTCTAATTAGGTTTGTGAGATTCATCCTATTTTTGTGTATAGTTATAGCTTTAGCCAGCAGTTTTAATCCTTGAAATCTAGTTCAACAAATATTGTTCAGCCAAGAACTGTGCGGGGGCTGAAGATACAAAAGCAAATAAGGGTAAGTCCCTGCTTCTGTAGTAATGACTAGACTTTAATGTTAAGTGAATTTCTCTTTGTTAAACAAATATTTACTCAGTGTCCACTATGGGACAGACACTGTTAATGGTTTCTAGGGATAAAAAATGAACAAACAGATAAAAATTCTAGTGGAAATCCTCTGTTTTGTTTTCTTGATGTGTGGGCAATTTCTGCCCACTAATAGCCATCTCCTACTCTGTTTGGCATCTGATTCAACATAAGGGAAACTAGTGATGGAAGCTATTTCTTCTGGCTACTTCGAGTGTAATTATGAAGTCGCTAGTCCTACGATGGGATATTTTGCAAAGCTGTGTACATGGCAGATATTTCTCTGTATCTATTTCTGCATTAATCCATTCTTTATACCTGGGATACTCTTTACACAGAGTGAAACAAACATGTGAGGACTCTAAGGAAGCCTTTGGATGTTAGCTTACAGACAGAGCAATATTGTTTTCTAGAAACATGAAGTGAGAAGAGTGAATGGGCAAAGTTGTAGCAGAAATCATAAGCCTTTGAATTTGTTTTAATAAATATGAGCATATAATGTGTATTCATTAGTTTTGACTTTTCAGAGTACAGTGACCTACTTGAGCATAAAGCTTGATGGTGGAGGGAGACAGGATAGAAGAAAATCCAACATTACTCTAAGATCAATAGCTTAGGAAGAAATAAAAGCAATCATCTAGCTTTGTTTGGTTGCTACTTCCCCACCCCAATTTTTGAGGAAAATTTCAAGTATACATAAAGGTAAAAAGAGTAAAATTCACTTCCATGTCCTGATATTTCAGCTTCAAACATTATCAATTCATGCTCAATTCCTCTCTGACCCCTTGCTGTTCCTCTTCTGATTATTTTGAAGAAACCCCAGATGTCAAATAAGTTATTCATAAATGTTCAGAAAGTAAGATCTCCTAGTTTTTATCCTCATAGTTAAGAGGCTCAAAAAGGAGGTAAAGTCACTAAATTAAGTACTGGCAGTTATTTTTAGTTTTATATTTCTAAAGTAAAAACAAGAAAGTTTACTAACAAAATATTGGGCTTTGCACAATGTCATTAAACAATATGATTGAGACTTGAACTGTCAAATTATGTCAAACAACTGGATTAGACCATGACCATGATCATATTTTGAAAAGTAGTTATAAGTGGACCATGAGGTTTCCCACATACAAGAACCTTAAAATGTAGACTGAATATCACTTGAGCCTTTATAAATTTGTCATCAGTACATTTAAAACTTTTCAGCTTATGTCAACCCTTTATCCAATGAGTTACAAAAAAATAGTACTCACTCTTAAGAAATGCTTGCTATTATTTGGTGTATCACCACCTCTTTGAAGACTCCCACTCAAAAAATTAGAAAATTATTTAAGGAGTTCAACAAGGTGTGGGGGCTTGTTCAACAAGGTGTGGTTGATGTTCCTTTACAGCATTAATTTTATTTATTTATATATAATTATATATTTTTTAATTTTTAAAACATCCTGGTTTATTTTTTTCTATCATTAATTTTAAAATGATATCCTGTGGTTTTGAAATTGCAAATAAGTTTGTCCAACTGAAAGTGTTCTTTTCAACTGTTTAATATTAAAATGGGTCTCAGACTCTTCCTACTTTTCATTGTTTCTCATTTCAGCAGGTTCTATTTTCAAAGGCAGTTAGTTGATGCTCAACCAACCAGTGTCGATGGCTTATCTTCATGAGACCACGACACAATGGGGCTTGGAGCTGCTTTTCTAGGTTTTCTAGGCTTCAGACTCTGACACACCATTGTTTGGGCTGCTCAGAATATTCTACTGGTTTCCAGAACAAAAGAGAAAGAGTCTGTTAGTGTGTTTGTCATGAAAATGTATAATCTATTGATTTGCTGATCATATTTGCTCAATTTTTCCCAAAACATTACCCAGGGCAAGTGACATCCATCACCAGAAAAAGGGAGGTACAAGGTACCCCCATGAGCATTTGATGAGGAGACAATTGAGATATTAAAAATTGCAAAAATTACCTGAATAAACATTATAGGAGGCACACCTCGAGACATTGTTCTGTATACAACTCTACTCCTTTCTCTAGGTTATGAAAGCAGCAAAGATTGACAATCGGTCAGTTTAACCATTTTCATTGTGTACTTTTTCTGGGCAGATTATTCACATCCAATTCCTTTGATGTGATCAGTGATGATGCCTTTATTGGTCTTCCACATCTAGAATATTTGTAAGTAAAAACTTTTTTTTTTAACAAAATGATTCATAACCAGTGATCTCAGGGTCTTACAGCTGTCTGACAAAAAAATATTATAATCTCTTGCAGATTCATAGAAAACAACAACATCAAGTCCATTTCAAGACATACTTTCCGGGGACTGAAGTCTTTAATTCATCTGTAAGTATGAGTGTTACTTTTACTCTTTAACTTGCTAATGAATAATGCAAGTTGGTAAACTGTGCTTAGGGCTTCCTTTTTTGCATATCCATAGAATTTAAGAGACCTAAATGATTTCTTTCCATGTGCACTTACCATCTCTCCCTGCCACTTCACACAGTGTGTATCAAAAAAAAAACTGATTCCTATTAATATGATTATTCTAAACCAACCACAATTAGGAAAACAATCTTAATTGTGCAGGAAAATTGTGTACATCATTATTCACGTCATAGATTGACTACATAAGTGAATTCAATATTTACTGTTTTTCTTTATTCTGTGGAAGCCCTAACGTCATATATATTTAAACATATAACATATAACCACAAATAAGGTCTATACAGTTGCTGAACAACTAGGTTATAAATGAATTATTTAGTTATGGTATAGGTGAGTAGAGCTACATCAGTCATTCTTAGCAGGAAGCAAATTTGCCTCACAAGGAATGTTCAGCAATATTTAGAGACACACTTGGTCATCACATCTGAAGCGTGTAACTGGGTTCTAGTGGGCGGAAGGCCGAGATGCTCTTGACCATACTGCAATGCACAAAACAGTCCCCACAACAAAGATTATCCAGCCTAAAACTATGGCACCAGGGTTGAGAAATGCTGGACAACACAAAACAAATAACTGTTTCTTTTAGCCTACCCCAACTCCTACGCGCACACACACACACATGCACGCACACATGCCCATACATATATATACAAATGTATTTTAAAGGAAACTAGAAGGGCATGGGAATAAAAGGCACTAACATTTATTAAGTGCCTACCATTATGTTGGCCATTATATATTACATGAGTTTTCTTAATCCTCTCAATAATCCTGCCAGATAGGCACACATCCCCATTTTAGAAATGAGAAAAGACTTGGAGAGGATGTATGATTAGTGAACTGAGTAGTTTTGAAACTATAACATCACCTCAACTGCTAAACTGCAATGTTATTCATTTAGTCAACTACTGTTTCTCAAGTACCTAATATATTTCTCAGTAGGATTAAGTAAAGATTTAAGAAATCCAAAAATCGTTCTGGCAGTTTAAATGTGTTCCCTCCCAATACCCCATTCCCAGGTCTGTTCTGGGCCCCAGACACAGCAGGGAACTAAGCAGACAGACCCTACCTACCCTTTTAGTCTGATTCTAATGTGTCCCCATCGCGCTGTATCTGCCAGGCCCCTTCTCTGCTGCTGTTTGATTTGCAGCAAAGTGAAGGTAGGGGGCAAGAACTGTTGGCCATGTATTTTACAAAAATCATTATACTTTTCAAGCTTCTGTATATAGTCATTATAATAAAGCCAGTGTTTGCAATGCTGCTGTGCATGTCAGTGATATAATGTGAGGCAAAAATGGCTGTGCATGGAATGGATGTTATGCAATTTGATCACAGAGGCAAATACTGCCAAACCTCATTTTTCAGACAAAAATACATTTAAGAAATATATATATGGAAAGAGAAATGGAAGTTCAGGACTCAAATTAAGATCTACTCAGTTCACATAAAATCCCATACAGCATAGCCTCTCTCCAATGCTCTGCACCATGAGGAGCTGAAGGAAGGATGGAAAAACCTAGGTGTCCTCTCTAATTACCTGTGATAGAAATCCTACCATGTCCTTTAATTTACTCCAGCCTAAAGAACTGGGACTTTACCCAGACTCTGCACAGAATAGGAAAAAATTTTCTACTTATTTTACCTGGAAGATAAGGAGGGAGAGAAAGAGGGACAGGGGAAAAGAAAAATGTCTGTACAACACCTTAGTGAAGAAGCCATTTTGTTTGACCAGAGCCTATTATATCCATTAAATTAAATGGGAAATAAAGTTTGAGTCCTAAAGAGGCCCTTTATTTAGAGGTATGAAGACAAGAAGAGGACACTGGTATACAGCATGTGTTTAATATTTAAAACTGTTCAAGTTCAAGGGAACACCAAAAGCAGCTTTCAGAAAGAGAAGCATGAATCTTAAGTGTCAGACAGTGGAAGTGAAGTCCCATCTTTCTAATTTGGTGCTAGAGAGGGAAAGGTGTTCCACAGAAACAGGTAAAAGCTGCCTGAATGAAATGACCTTTAAGGTCTCTTGCATCTTTACTTAACATTTAGGTTGACTCATATGGCATTGCCAATGTTAGAATGTTTTCATCTATAAAAATGGCAATGCCATATGGTTCAGCCTAAATAGTCTCTAGGATGTTCCACACAAAGACAAATAAGATCCAGTTCCAACCTGCAGGAGCTCAGTCTAGCAAAAAGCATTGGATAAACAAATATTTTCTCACCAAGCACCTTTGTTCCCTAAGGTGCTTTCTTTTCTAACTATGCTGGCCTTCAAAGCATAGTTCCTTCCAGTGTTTCTTCTTGCTCCCTTTCCTTCCTCCCTCCCTTTACTCATCCTTCCCTTCCTGCCTTCCTGCCTTTTATCTCTTCTTCCTTACTTTAAGGAAACATAGGTAGGGAGAATTTGAAACCCAAATGTCCCCCTGACTACTTAGTATATCAAGTTCATTTTCCATTATTTACCAGTTATATATATAAATATTATTTGTTTGAGTCATTAATTTCCTTTTAAAGATTTAAGATGCCACAATGTGCCTTTCTTCACATCAAACCAATTCTTCCTGAAGATTAATATACAAGCAGTGAGGAATCAGCACCTCCCTTCTAACCTGCATATACTTGCAGAAGAGTTTACAAAGCTTTTTCAAATTCTTGACCTCATTACAGTCTCCTGATGACCTTGAAAGAGACAGGACAGTAGCCCTACCGCTCATGAATGAATGAGAACATAAAGGTACACTTTGAATTTAAGTTGCTCCCTTAAGTAAGTAGTGGTAAAGCCAGAGGGTCTCAGGTCTTTAGTGAGTTTTAGCAGGACCAGAAGCTTTAATTGAACTGATCGGATCCTTCAAGGAGTCCTAACCTCACTCTCTGTTTTCAAATGCAAATAGTTGGACTTAGGCACATGCTTTTAGATCCAAATGGCTCCCACTCTGGTCTAACATTAAAGCTGCTCCAAGGGGCCTGCCTGAGCATTATATAAGTTTACTTAGCTCTAAAGAAGCAATGATCACTTTCTGGTACATATCTCAGCAGACATATCCCCTAAAAAGACATTAACAGATGACTTAAAAGTTACTATGGGGCCTCCCCGGTGGCGCAGCGGTTGAGTGCTGGGTTGCGAAGCTGCCCGCAGCCTCTTTGGCACTGGTTTGATCCCCGGCTGCTCCCCGGCCACCAGAGGAGGGTCCCACATGGTGCACAGACCTCTCCTGCCGCCTGCTGCTCCCCTCAGCAGTGTACTTCGGTCCTTCTGCCTGCTCTGCTCCCTGCTCTGGCTCTGGTGAATTCTCTCACCCTCCCGCGCTTCTGACTGTACCCAGTGCTTGTATAAAGAGCTCCTTAAATAAAAATCCCTACAAAACTAGTCAAATCCTGGGACCCTCTCTCAATTACTTTATTTTGAATTATTGACCTAATGTTACATATGTGTAACTTTAATATTTGAATAGTTTATATAGTTCATCAAGTATGATTTATTTTTTCCCCAATGACTGTATCACTTTTTAAATCAGGGAGGGGATGAATTGGAAATATCTTAAATATTGGTTTCTGTTAGTATCCTTGAGTTTGTTAGTAACGACCGCCCTGGGCATCACATAGTGTCACTGGGACTGAGGTGCCTATATGTCACCATTCAGTTAGGCAGGATGTCATCCACAATGGCTTGCATGTAAAGAAGCAGTGATGGGGTGCTCAGGTGACCCCAGCACCAGAATGCCTGGTGCAAAGCCTCATCTTACCCATTGATGGATGTGGGATGTCAGGTAGTTCACTTGGACTCATTGACCTTAGATTTCTTGTGTGTAAAGGTGGTGATCATAGTCATCTGTAAAAACAGAATGGGGAAGAGTAAGGTACTTAGGAGAACATAGGTCCTAAGGTTGTCATGAGATTAAATAAGTTAACACTCATTCTCATGGTGTGGAGTAAGGACCATTATTTAGGAATAAACTGAAACTAACTACCTAACCACTTAACTTTCAACGGTCCTGTTCAGGACAGCAAATGCTGCAATGTATTTATCCCTTTTAAACATTTTGTATGGAATTAAAATAACCATTCTTGAGAGACCACAAATTCAGTGAGACACCAGCTCAAGCTGAGAATCTGCATTGCAGGGATGTTGGGAGCATCCCAGATGGCCGTGGGCAGTGCTTTCTTAGCAGCAGTGCCCAGTGGCACTGAAACAAACGTGCTGTCTGAGCCAGTTCAGTCTGCCTTAGAGAGAAGACTTTCTAGTAGGTTCTATAGTCATAATCAGAGGTTTTCTCAGGTAAGTCAGGGAAACACCACAGTGGAGGAAATGGTCACGGTTTCCATTAGAAAGGAAAGACTGACCACCACTGAGAATGTCTAACCCTACTCACTTAGTCTCAGGGCAACTGGATGTTTGGCTGGGCAGTTTCTTGGGTGTTTCAAAGGACAGTTCTTAGGTAGGGTTTAAATCAGAACCTAAAGATGGTACTTAGGTGAAAGCACTTTTAAAAGAGCCTCCATGTTGCTTTGGAATTACCACCATAGTGAATCTAAGAGGGGGAAGGTCCTTTATGAGCGGTGGGTCCATGTGATGGGGGTGGGGGGGTCAGTGACACTGGTTCCCACCAGCTTTTGCAATTTCTCCCTGGCTCAGTGTCTTGGTTTAAGAGGCCTATGAGACGTATCTCTGCTCTTTTCTTTATCCACATTGGTCTCCTCCCCTCTTATTCACTCCTGCCTGAATCATTCATTCACTCATTTAAAAATACCAGTTAAGGATTTACTTTGTGCCAGGTACTAATGCTATAGCAGTAAGAAAAACATCCTTCCACCATACACTACAGAATCGTTCTAGAAAAAATTAACAGTGGTTAATTAACAGAAATATTTTCTCAAACCTCTGCTGGCTCTGACTTCACACCTCTCTACACTCCACCCCCATCAGCTAGTCCAGTACATTCCTCCCCCCTAGAAAAACATGTGGCCAATGTGACTTAAAGTATCTCCTCTTTTAGTGTCATTTTATTGTTAATAAATATGAAGCCATAAACCTCTCATATTCAAAGGTGATTAAAGAGCTAGAATAGAACTTGGAGATCATTTAGATCAAGTGACTGTTCGCATTGTAGAAAAGAAAACAGTCAGAGTTCAAACCCAGACAGGCCAAACCTGGTCAGGTCCTTTACATCTCATGCTGCTACTTGGGTTCAGAGACACCTCAGGCAAGGGGTAGACTGAGGCTGTAGGCTTATAGGCCTTCAGTCATATCCTGTAGAAAGTCTTTCTCCTGACCACTTGGGTGGATACCTCACTCCTTCATCCCTCTCATTTTTCTTCCCATAATTCCTAATAGTGCCCACATTTAGTTTTTAAATCCAGCTAACTTTCCGCTTCAGCTGAAGTGGAAGGGAGTCCCCCACACCAGTTCAAGCTTACGTGCCATCACACTCTGGGAGGAGAGAGAAGAACTAGCATCCTGGGGGGTCTGTAGCATGGCTCTCTGGAATCACTTGCTTTCCATATTAATGTCCCCATGAGATGGACTGCATTAATGACTGAGAGAAAGTATGACAAAATCATAACAGCAGTTGCCTTGCCAGGATTATTATTTTGTTTCCTTTAAAAAAATAATTTTTGCACTTTCCAAATGTTCTTGAAGTGAAGAAACAACAATTACTATTATGTGTGTGCGTGTATATATACATTTATATATACATCAGTCACATGTCAATAAAAGATGGACATTTAAGAAAAGGAGACATACAGTTCTCTTTACTCAAAAAGGTAGAGAGAACAGATGATTTCACCTCCCTGAACTGATCATTTAAAGGTATATAGGTATATATTTCTACTAGTGTGTTGTTGACATCAATAACAAAATAAAAAATTAGTCTAATGGTCTTGATTATCTAATACGAAGCTTAAAAATTTACCTGAAGATACAGAATTTCCCCTGGAATCCTTTCCACATATGTATGTATAGAAACATTAGAATTTACCTGTGTTCATTCTCACAGTAAATGATACCAGTACTTTTTAGTCAGTTTTGCAGATGTTGAGACCCTAATCTACAGAGGTTAAATTACATCAGCTAAAGACACACTCCTGAGAGTGATAAAGCTCAAATTTAACTCCTCATCTACCAGGAAGATACTAGCCCCTGACTATGAAGCAACGCAGGAGTGAGTGCTGCCACCAGTTTTACAAAAAAGTACAAAACATATTTCTGTGGAAGTGAAGGGGATACTCCGTGAAGCTGGGGTGGAATGGAAAGAATGAAGAAGAAAGAAGAGACTGAGGAAAGTCCATAGATTAAATTTTCCATTTTGTTTTCTCATGGTAAAATTCAATGCAGAGATGGAATCTAAAGAATCATAATCCTAACATCAATCCTAAAAGAACCATAACCCATGAAATGCTATCTCAACACTTCAGCTGTTTACATAACCTAGCAGTCACCTGATCTTATTCTATTCACCTTTTTTTGCACACAGACCAATGCTGAGCAGCTTCAGGGGACATGGGATCTGCCCCTTTTCCTTCCTGGCAGCCCTGACCCAGAGCCCTCAGCAGCTCTCTCATGTGAACTCCCACCTGCCCCCAGTGGCCCCCAATGGTTTGCAGAGGCTCCAGGCCATCCTCAAAGCTGAGTTTCAGCTGATGCCAGGAGCCCGCAGAGGTGACTCAAGCTCGGGCTGACTGTAATCCTAACTTCCCCAGAGGATGAGGCCTGAAGCCATGTGGGAATCTTGCAAGAAAGAAGGCAGATCCATCTTATAAAAAGACAACCATTCAGGGTTCTGAGTCCTGATTTATACTCTAGCTTATAATGTTGGGACTTCAGTAATAGAACCAAATGATAGATATAAATAAGGAGATAGCTCTTCAATAGTCTTCTTCAGTAGCATTTTATTATACAACATACGTGGACAGTCATGGCCATTTCATCGTGTGGTCAGTAGCCTAAATTCTGTTGTTTGGCCAAAAGAGACACAAAAACCTTCTTCTTTCCTTTCTCTTCCTCCTTCCAGTTGCTCTTTATCCAGAGTGGTCCAGTTGCTAACTGCACTACTTTTTTCCAACAACCTCATGAGATGAGGTTGTTACCTCCATTTCCAAATAGAAAAACTGGACAAGATCCATAACCAAAGTCACACAGCCAGTCATTGGTGGTCAGGATTCAAACCCATCTCAGAAAGACTCCAAAGCCTCACCTTCACAAAATGAACTGTCATCGAGACAGCATTCTGATTCCCTTTGTTCCATTCCAGCATTCATTTAAAAAAGTTTCCCAACCTCATAGCAATTTCTGAAACTCAGAAAAAAAAACCATAATTAACTTAAAATTGATTTTTAAAGTCTTGTATGTCTGCCCCAAGAAACTGTGTATTTTTTTAAGATTTATTTATTTATGCATACAAGAACTGGGGTACAGGCCAGAGGTGTGGGGGTGAGAGGATTTACCAGAGGCAGAGTGGGGAACAGAACAGGCAGATTGAGCAAAGTACACTGCTAAGGGGAGCAGTGGGTAAGTCAGGAGAGGTCTACTGCGCTATGTGGGTAGCTCCTTGCCCGGGGATCGAACTCCCATGCTGCAGTGGCTGCGGACAGCTTCATAGGTTGTGACTTTAACCCCTTGTGCCACCAGGGAGGCCCAAGAAACTGTATATTAATTATAGGAGGTGGAAGACATAGAAGATTTCTAAGATTGTCTTAAAGGAAATTTGAGAGAATTCCGCTTTGGAGACCAATAGCACATGCTCTTTTGCTTTAGATTTTTATTATGAAAAAAAAAAAACTAAGAAAAGTATATGTACAATATTGATTTAAAAAAGAAAATGACTACGCCTACAATGTGTGATGTATCTCATCATACAGCATCCAATCTTACTTACGTCCACATTACTATAGTATTGACACATTTCCCTTTCCTTGATACTAATGGTACGATTTCCTACTTTGTGACTTTGATTAGAATCATGCTAGTGATTCATGGAAGAATAGAGAAAGCAAAGACAATTCCTATGACAATAAGGCAAGAACTGAAGGAAAGGGAAGGGAGGGCATGACTAATAAAGAGGGTGCATGGATGGGTTTATATGAGAAAGCTATTTTTTGAGGTGGAGTGAATGGAGTTAAAAGGAAAAAGTATTGAAATAAGGTGTGCACTTTGGAAAGAAGAATCGATATGCTGGTGAAGGGACAGATTGCACTAGAGCTATTGGTACTAATTGTTGGAGGATGAGCCTGTTCTGGAACAAGAGAAGAAGAGGGAGGAAGGAAAGATACTTATGTTAGGGGGAAAGGATGTCCTGAGAACTCCATACAGGTTTTGTGGCCTCCACCCCGACTCCAGACCAAAGCCATCAAGACACTGAAAATGACAAATCCCATCATCCCCAAAGAGTGGGTTGCTGGGACCTAAGGGTCGGGTTAAGCAGCCAGGTTTGGTATAAAACCAGACATGTGGGCCTTGGGTTGCGCTCTTGGCCTCATGGCTCTTGGTTCTTTGCCAGCTCTCAGCGTGCTATTGGGATTCCAGGTCAACGGACTGGGTAGGGTACATTCATGAGTTTATCTCCCTCTTTTTCTCCCTGAGTTATTCATTTCTTCATTTTTCCTTTCTTTTGTAAATAAAACTTTTATTAACCTTTTGTGTGTGCCTGCAGTTGAGTATTAATAAGCCCCTTTTAAGCGCATGGGTGAGGACCCACTTGGAGATGGACATTGTCACTAGTTCAATTAGTCACCCTTTAGAGACATCCCCTAGACTGCACCCCTGAGAATGTGAATCTCATATTCTCTCTAACTAGGAAGATCAGTGCCCAGTCATCATTTTGTGGCTGGTATTTTGCTGTTTTCCTTTTTTTAACCATGATATATGATACATATGTTTAGCTATACATACTGAGTAAATGTTGAAGCAAAAAGGCCAGGATTTGAAAATACAATAGCAGGAATCTTAGTTTCTTAGAAGAAAAAAAAGTACCACCAGTAATTTAATATAGTCTGGAAAGAACAAAAGGGACTCATAACTAAGCTTTATCATAAAATGTATTTAGTTTATGCCTACAGTTGACATTTTTTTTTTTTTCCAGGAGCCTCGCAAACAACAATCTCCAGACACTCCCAAAAGACATTTTCAAAGGCCTGGATTCTTTAACAAATGTGTAAGAGGACCTAAGAAATCACTCACTAATTAATTAATTTGCAGTAATTAACAGAAAAGATGGATATTGATAATTAGAATTTTTAATTGACTTTAAAATTAAACTAGAATTTTAAATTGACAAAATTTAAATTTATTTGGACTAAATTTTGAGTCTTTTATGGTATTTGCATTGGAGATTCTGAGGATACTGTGCCCAGGCATTCCTTTGATAAGATGTGTATCTGTATGACAGGGAGGGATGATAAGGGACTTTGAGGGGGTGGGAAGAAGAGGCCCAGATAGAAATTTCAAGATGCCTTTTTTTTTCTCGTGAGATCCAGGAAATGGGGCTACAAAAGAAAACATAAAGGAGTCTGGGAAACTGACAGAGATGAAAGGTTACACCCAAGGGTTGGTCAGTCAACAGAGAAATGGAGCAGGAAGTGGGGGAAGGGAAGAAAGTTTGCCTTTTCTCATTAGACTGAACAACAACTCTAGGCTTAATCCCCAGGAATTTGGCTTAAGCCCCAGGAAGGGAATGAACTTAATTATTTTTGACCCTTTTTCAAACAAAAGAGCTTTCAAACTTTGACTTTTAAGCCTCAGAGTGAAAGATCTTTGTAAGGAATTTGTATATTTTGCTGTAAGCAAAGCAAGTAATATATGCCAAACCCTCTCAAAAGCAATCTAGTTTCATTAAGTGCCTTCCACAACATTAAAAGGGAATTGAAATGCCATAGGTAGAATAAAAGAACAAATGAAAGGATATATGAAAACAAAAGGTTTCTTTATTATTCAGGTACTTTACTATAGCTATATATTCCAAATAACTCTTCTTCCATTACAAAAAAAAAATCTGAGTCAAGTATTTTCTTGAAAACCCAGTATTTAACTTCAAATCAGTAAGCTAATGAAAAACTTTCTTTGTTCCTTGCAGTATTCCTCAGCCCCTCCTCCATGCCTATTACCCCAATTCCTGAATGATGGTTTATTTCCAAGAGAGTGCCAGGATCAGGACACTTCCAAGAGTCTCCAGCAAACCATAGTTATCCACTCTGGTTTACAATAGTTCAGAACATTCTGGGTCAGAATATTCTTGGGAGATGAGGTCAGTTCTGGGAAGATCTTGGAAGTTAGATGATACTGTTAGTGGATACTCCACAATAGACTTGGGGATACAAGTCTTGGGGATACTTTTGGGGAGACCCTCTGGCCCACCATTGGTCCACCTATACCCTTCACTAACAAGAAAGAACAAAACTATTCAAATTGGTTTAGTCTCTCCAAAGAATCCCACAGTGGGTTTGGCCTGCTGGGTTTATTCTCATATGCCCAAATCAAGAATAACCTATGAAGTACAAGGACCTATGAAATCTTGTCTCTTTTAGCAGATTTCTTGGTTTTCTTGAATATATCCCCTAAAAAATACTTTTAAATGCTTGAGCATTTAAAAAGTATTTGTGTGCATGTGAAGGGTAGGCAGTACCTATCTTAGGAATTCTGTGTGACCAAGAAGAGTTTTAGAAAGGAGATGGAATTTCTGAACAGAAGCAAAGCAAATAAACAGAGAATTGGTGAGCTGGAATCACACATGGAAAGTTAAACTATACTGTATAGTTTATTACAGACACGAGCTATTATATGTCAGCATTAACTTTGCTTTGTTGAAGTCATTTCCTATTAAAACTGAATTTGTAGAGCATGGAATAAGATTAGAATTAATTATGTCTTTGAGGAAGAAGAAAGGAAATAGTTCACTTGATTTAATTAAATATGATACAATAGTCACTATATTCTGTTCTCTGGACCTGAACTGGCTAATATGGCAGCCACACATGGTCCCTCAGCACCAGAAATGTGTTCAGATGAGAAGTGGAACTAAGTAAAATTAAAAATTAAGTAAAAAACTAAATTTAAGTTTTAAAACTGATCCTCAGTTCAATTATTAGAAAGCTTTTAAGTATGTATGACAACTTGGGTATTTGAATCTGTTTTTTTCAACTAAATTTTATTACATCGAAATATAGATCATATATTTCTGAGGAAAATTTAGCAATTTTTATTTCTATTTGAGATATATAGTAAATATTAAATACACACTAGACTTCAAACACAGTATATAAAAGAATGACAAGCATTGCATTAATAATTTTATATTAAATACATGTCAACTTAATATTGTATATGCATCAGGTTAAATAAAATATACTATTAAAATTAATTTCACTTGCTTCTTTTTTTTACTTTTTAATTTACCTATAGGAAATTGCGAATTATATATGTGGCTCATGTTATATTTCTATGGGCAGCACTGCTTTAGATGAGCTACCTACGTTGGAATTCAAGAGGGAGTAAATTATAAAGTTCCACTGACTGGAGTAGCGCTCAAGGGAGTGATGTGGTAACTCTGAGTCTAAAGTGAATGGTCAGTGAGATTCAAGGTAGATGATGAGGCATGATGCAAAGCCAGATAAGCTCATTCTGCGGTGTTAATTGTTGAAATAGAACTAATGTCTGCGGAGGTAGAGTTCTTGTATAGCAAAAGCAGCTGAAGTTTGTCTTTCAGGGACCTGAGAGGGAATTCATTTAATTGTGACTGTAAACTGAAGTGGCTGGTGGAATGGCTAGGCCACACCAATGCCACTGTCGAGGACATCTACTGTGAAGGCCCTCCAGAATACAAGAAGCGCAAAATCAATAGTCTCTCCCCAAAGGATTTTGATTGCATCATTACAGGTAATGTATTCCAAATCATTCCACCTCATAAAATTAAAATAAGGACTACATATTTTTGCACGTGCAGGAATTGATATTTTTTTATGTCTTAAAAACTAACCAAGCAATTTTAATTTATAAAATATTAAAAACCATTAAATCTTCATGTGCTTAAAAGTAAAATAAAATTTCCATTTTACTATTTCTCTAAAATAAATGTATTTCTTATGGATATCTGCAATCTGGCCAAGGAAAAGGCATTAGCACCCAGTTACTCATCATCATTTCCTATTTTTGCAGAATTTGCTAAGTCTCAAGACCTGCCTTATCAATCACTGTCCATAGACACTTTTTCTTATATGAACGATGAGTATGTAGTCATTGCTCAGCCTTTTACTGGAAAATGCATTTTCCTTGAATGGGACCATGTAGAAAAGACCTTCCGGAATTATGACAATATTACAGGTATGAGTGTATTTTGAGTGGAAATTTAAGCTGCTTGGGCAAAAGGCAGCGGGCAAAGAAGAATGGCATCAGGGAATGCTTTGGGTAGGCTTAATTATTTTGATCTTAATTCTACCATTTACTAAGTGACCTGAAACTGTTCCCTAAACCTTAATTTCCTCACTTGTAAAATGGAAATGACAATGATAATGCCTAACCCATAGGGTTGTTATAAGGCAATGTGATCACATATTCAAGAAACTTAGCATAGGACCTAGCTTAGTAATATACCATAAAAGCTGGAGTATTTTTTTCTTCAAAGAAAAAGTATTGGACTAGGAATCATGAGTTCTAGAAGTCAGCTTTTCCTACAAACTAGCTAGATAAGTCACTGACCTATACTGGGTCCTTTTCCCCTTAACTATAAAATAAGGAGGTTATCGTAGAGCAATGAATCTCAAAATCTGTTGCACAATTGTTACTTCTATAAAACATTAACAGATGCCTTGTGACAAGAAGGGTTATGTAGTCGAATAAAATTGTGAACTATGTCTCTCTCTAATTCATAATAATATACATTAGTGACTCTCAGAAGTCCTATAGTGAGGAACACTTTTTAGTAATTTTTGCATTTAATTTGACCGTGGAAACCAATTTCTCCATTAAAATTTTTACTTAAGTGATTGTTTAAGTTTCTCATTTTAACAATGTCTAAATTTTTAATTCTTAAATTAGAACATGGGGCTCCCTCTGAAATGTTTTAGTTGCTTTAACTTCTATTATCTTTAAATCTGCCCCTTAAAAAGCACTCCAACTTCATCATAACTAGATTTTGTTGATGACCATCAGTCCGATTGCTCGAAGGATAAAAACAGGTCTGGGGTTTGCTTAAGAATGATGTGCCCAGACAAAGGAAACTCCTCCATGTTCAGATCCCCTGAGAAACCCCCTTCTTTCTCTAGGAGAAAGGCTGTACTTTCCTTTCTCCCTTAGCAACCGCCCCATCCCAAGTTTTCCAAAGAACTGCAGCAGGACTTTATACAATCTATATTAGGTTCTTCTTATCTGTGCACAGTCCATCAGTTGTTTTGGATGGAACTTAGATGAGCAGTGAAAGATAAATGGATGATATTGATATTTTCAGATTTTCAGATTTTCAGATGACAGATATGTTACAAATATCACTCTATCATGGTGCTCTTTCTTACAGAGTGCAGCATAGCTATAGAATTCTCAACACAGTTCTCTGAGCAGTCATAATTAATCAATCAATAATCAATATTGGTGCATGGTTAAAATCTAGTGATTATCCCTGATCTAGTCCAAACCTTCATTGTACAGAAGAGAAAACTGAATCCAGAGCAGTTAAGTGATTTTCAACCAATTGATTTCTGAAAAGAGTCATGATAAATTATTTTGCCTATGCATGTAGAGTTGATGCAGAATGTATTGCCTCAGAGTCCCTAGATCTTATATCAGAAAAGGTCCTGCTATTTACGGATTTAGGAAGTCAGAAACTATTGATATATGTCAAACTCCTCCAAAAAGACAGGAGGCATGGCCACTGACAGGCCCCATCTCATTTTCTGAGATTTCCCAAAGTAACTTTCAGGAGTATCACCTGTGGCTATACCCTTTTCTTACTTTTCTCACTTGTTCCTTTTTACTCTTCTCTCCTGACCTAAAGCTTCAGAAAAATGATCAATGGCATTTTCTTCCTTTCTTAGAAGAAAGTCAAGTTATTCTAAAGCAAGAAACAGTTCACACTTAGAACAACCAATTACAGGTAGAGCTATGGGCTGCCAGGACCACAGCTCAAAACTTTGTAGGGTTGTTCTAGAAACTTGTGAGATTCTAGCCAAAAAGGGAAGCCTGAGAAGAGCAAATCTCCTACCAGATTGGTTTAAAAACATGGAGGTGGGTTTGAATCCCCACTGTCTCCTGTATGAGTGTCTCCTGGAAGCACTGAAGCTGAATTTCTGTCTGCTCACCTGGAAAGGGGAGGATAATCTCTTAAGATTGTTGGGAAATTTTAATGGAATGATTTTGCAAAGTACACAGTAGGTGCTTAATCAATGGCAGTTTTTACTACAATTATGATATTAACTCTTGATATGTCAGGGAAAGCAATGCTTTTTTTCTGCAAGAAATGAAAGAAGAAAACCCAGGCTGATGTCGTTTTCTCACCATCTAGTGCAGTGAATGTGAAAAATGGCATCCTAGTTGATGGTTGCAAGTTCTCATGAGATGCAAAGGTATAGAACCTCAGGATCCTGTAGCAAGTGGGCCTAGGAGATTGCCCATCCTTAATCAACCAAGGAACTCTCTCGTTTCATGCTGATTTTGGTAAAAGTTGTATGGCCTCAGCCTGCATGTTTATATGCTCCAAAAGAGGATGGCCATCCAACTAATCTCTCATTTGTCTTTTCCCAGGCACGTCCACTGTGGTGTGCAAGCCGATAGTCATTGAAACTCAGCTCTATGTTATTGTGGCCCAGCTATTTGGCGGTTCTCACATCTATAAGCGAGACAGTTTTGCAAATAAATTCATAAAAATCCAGGATATTGAAATTCTCAAAATCCGAAAACCCAATGACATTGAAACATTCAAGATTGAAAACAACTGGTACTTTGTTGTTGCTGACAGTTCAAAAGCTGGTTTCACTACCATTTACAAGTGGAATGGAAATGGATTCTACTCCCATCAGTCCTTACATGCGTGGTACAGGGACACTGATGTGGAATATCTAGAAATAGCCAGACCACCTCAGACACTCAGAATGCCTCATTTAATCTTGTCTAGTAGCTCCCAGCGTCCCGTAATTTATCAGTGGAACAAAGCAACACAACTATTCATTAACCAAACTGACATCCCTAACATGGAGGATGTATATGCCGTAAAGCACTTCTCAGTGAAAGGTGATGTGTACATTTGCTTGACAAGATTTATTGGTGATTCCAAAGTCATGAAATGGGGCGGCTCCTCATTTCAGGATATTCAGAGGATGCCATCACGAGGATCCATGGTATTCCAGCCTCTTCAGATAAATAACTATCAATATGCAATTCTTGGAAGTGATTACTCCTTTACTCAAGTGTATAACTGGGATGCAGAGAAAGCCAAATTTGTGAAATTTCAGGAATTAAATGTTCAGGCACCAAGATCATTCACGCATGTGTCCATTAATAAGCGTAATTTTCTTTTTGCTTCCAGTTTTAAGGGAAATACACAGATTTACAAACATGTCATAGTTGACTTAAGCGCATGACACACCAGTTCTGTGGCTGCCATCAGCAACTTTCTACAGTACATGACCGGGATGAACTCAATGCATGATGACTTCTTAGCACACTTGCAAATGAATGCCTTTCAAACATTGAGACTGCTAGAACCAAGCACTACCAGTATCTCCATCCTTAACTGTCCAGTCCAGTGGTGTGGGACGTGACCTTTTATAAGACAAAATTGAATTGTGTAACTGTTCTTTGCAGTGAAGATGTGTACATAAGCGTTTAATGGTAACTGTTACTCCAAAAAGAAATATTAATATGTACTTTTCCATTTATTTATTCATGTGTTGAGAAACAACTGCCAAATAAAATGTTTACATTTTCTTTCATATCCCAAAGGTAATTATTTACAGGAGTTGTTTTATTTTTTGGTGATAGTATGTGGAAGAAATAATTTCATACAACAGGGTTATATTTGGATCAGGAATGTATGGTGTTAATAATAATAGTGAAGATGAAACACTGATATTGGTTACCCATAATTTATAAATAGGCTTATCAGCTGATTTTGGACATTCAAAGGTATTTCCAAAGATCATGGCTTTTGGAACTCTTTGAGGTGAAATGGTGAAAAGAAAGAGAAATTCACCGATTGCAAGAAGACTAGTTTGAAATAGAACAGTAAGACCCAATTTTTTTCTGTCTGATAGTTCCACCTAAAAACATTATGACCAACTTGTAGGAGAAGCTAAAGTCAAGATTTTGGAGTTTAAAAACCATATTTAAGGACTTTCTAAATGTACAACTCTAGAAATATCTGAGAGTTGAAAGAGATTGTAATCTTATCACACTTGCTTGAAATGCACCTTATATAAAGCCTCTCAATCTGCTTAAGGATGCTTCACTTCTAGACTCTAGTTCTGATACATTACTGACATGCTTCAGAATGCCTAGAAGGCTCATATTTGATTTTCTAAATCCCTTCTCTTGGATCACATGGGTTGTTAGCACCAGCACAATGCCTGTGATACATAGGTTCTCAAAAAATGCTTTTGAAGAAGCACTTGTCCTCCTGTTACAATAAACTTTATGAGGCCCTTTGATCTAATCAGTCATATTTATTGGGTACCTATTAAGAATGGGTTATTATTCCAGTGGGGGCAAGGAGGATAACTGAGGGAGCATAGGGCACTATCCTTGTCCTCTTGGACCTTAAAGGCTAATTGGGTGGTTAGGACACAAAAGCCTACAGAGCCAGTAGTGAGTGTCAAGCACTATCTGATCTCTCTGATTAAAATATCATGGGGGTATCAAAGATGACTAACTGGAAGAAGTCACAGCAGAGTAGATATTCCTGGCACAGTTTTTGTGTGCTACCTTCATGGAGGGGATCAGATCTTCCTCCATTTCATTATTCCCTGGATTCTTTGCCAAAAGACTGAGTATACTGGGCCTCCCAGGTGGCGCAGCGGTTGAACGCTGGGTTGCGAAACTGCCCGCAGCCTCTGCAGCGCTGGTTTGATCCCTGGCTGCTCCCTGGCCACCGGAGGAGGGTCCCACATGGTGCACAGACCTCTCCTGCTACCTGCTGCTCCCCTCAGCAGTGTACTTTGGTCTTTCTGCCTGCTCTGCTCCCACTCTGGCTCTGGTGAATTCTCTCACCCTCCCGTGCTTCTGACTGTACCCAGTGCTTATATAAATAAATAAAAATAAATCTTTAAAAAAAAAAGACTGGGTATAGAGAGTGGGAGAGGGAGAGAAACAGCAATTGCTGCCATATCTGGTGAATTGAGACATCAGAGGTAGACTTAATAGTCACATAGTCCCTGAGAAGCAATACTTTGGGGAGTTATTCACAGGAACAAGATTCCTTTATCACATGAGGAAGACATTAACTTCAAGGGTTCCGGAGGAAAGATGACTTACCCTCAATCTTGCAGACAGGGAGCACTAGACTTTAAAGGTCTTACATTTTCAGTTCTCTTTTCCAACAGCATAGATGCTGCTGGGGGCACCTGCTTTGTACAGGCTGGGTTTAAGTCCAGTCCTACCAGGTATTGGCTTTGTCCACAATTATTTAACTTTGCTGAACCTCAGTTCCTTCATCTGTAAAAGAACAGTGACACCTATTCTACAGGCAGTGGAAGGACTGAATGAGATAATGTGCACATGATGGGTTGATTTTTCTATTAATCATAACAACATCTCCCATCCCACAGACTCTATGAGAACCTTGGCCCTAATGCTCCTATCTCTATGTCTGGGTAGGTTTGTAACTAATAGAATATAGTAAAATGATGCAGTATGGTTTTGAGGCCAGGTCATAAAAATAATAGAGTTTCTGGTTTTTGAATTGGGAAACTTGCTATTGGAGTCCTGAGCTGCCACTTAGAAAGTTCTACTAGACAAAGGCCACCATTGTATGAGGAAGCACAGGCTGTCTTCATCAGCCCCAGCTGAGGTCCTCACCAACAGCCACATTAACCACCAGTCACATGAGAGAAGATGTCTCCAGATGATTCCAGCCTCCTTCTTTCAAGTCACCACTGGCCATCAAGTCTACCTAATTAAGGCCCTGGACATTAAAAGCAGAGACAAGGCATATCCATGGCACCCCATCCAAATTTCTGACACACAGACTCTATGAGGATAATAAAATGCTTGTTTTAAATAGCTGAGTTTTGGGGTGATTTGTTACAAGGCAGTGGTCATGGCAACAGCACTCATCAAGCACTAGCTATCGCTAATGGACTCTACACCACAACAGCATATGCTTTTGGGATATCTTCTACCTTATTGTCAATGCACTTCACTGTCATTTCAGTTCTAAAGGATATTTCCTATTTTCAATATGTTATCATTTTTCTTACTCTGTGCCAGGCACTATGGTGAGTTCAGGAATACAGAAATTAAAGAACTAGATATTTTCCTGTTTGCCTTCATAGTAGTATTGACTATTTGAGTCAGAAAATTTACCTTAAGCCTGAGACACAGAAATGCGGAGTGAATTGGGTGACGTGGGCCTCCTGGCACTGAGCCTTGACCTTTCTCCATCATATGGTGTGACCTTTCAAAACATCTCCCTCCAATGTGAATCTGCCATTGTAGATGGGAAGAGAGACTAGGAATGAGGAGGGTAAGGAGGATATAGGGTAAGAAAAATTTTAGGAATTGACCAGTCTTTTCTGAGAGTTTCCCTCTCTCCCTGTGCCCTCATCTAGACTATACTACGTAACTTTACCCTCTCCCAGCCACAGGTTTCTGGCCCTGGAGTGAAAGCCCAGTCCTCTGTTCGACCAAGAAGTTGGACTACACACAACTTGAGCCAATCTAGTTCTCTTTCCAGGACATCCACAGAGGGCAGCAGAGACTGGGCCAGTTAGCACAGGCACCAGATTTGTAAGGTCATGTTCCTATGTCAGGTTCCCTGGAAGCAGAGGGATTTACAAAAGTGTGTTCTCAGGTTGCATCTGAAAGGGAGTGAGAGGAGCATAGGGCCGGGGAGATACTATGCAAAGAAATCATTTCAGAAGTCTAGCTTCAGCCCAAACCCACAGGTAACTCCAGAGCATCAATTATACCACAGGCGGTGTCCTGCCTTGAGGCCAGGAAGATGGACTTTTACTTGCCCTCATCTGACAGCCATTGGCCAAAGAATGGGGTGGAGGGGATAAATATTCAGGCTTCTTCAGGAGAAAGTGTTCCAGTTGGTTAAAGGTAATCCTTCAGGTAAGTGCATACCTGAGGGCCTAAATCCATACCACAGTTGCCCAGGAGAGGTGCATCAGCCTGATAAAGAACATGTAGGTGGGATGCAACAGCACAGGCCAACAGTGCAGGTGACTGAGGTACAGAAGTCACCATTTGGGAGTGGCACAATGGCCTGTGTCCCAAAAAAGCAGAGGAAGCTAATCCAAAAAGGTGAGAAGAGAATGAAGTAGATGCTCAGAAAAAAACGCAAAGCTAAGAAACTACATAGTGGGGTGGGGAGAGAGAAAAAAGAAGGGAGAAAGGAGAAGGTGAAAAGGGGGGAAGGAGGGAAGAGGAGCAATAAAAGGGGGGAGAAGGGGTAGCGGTAGGAAGACTAGTGTCCCATGTTGGGCCACCTGAGAATTAGACTCTGAGAAGTCAAGGTACAAACGTCTAATGGGGAGAACTTTTGAAAGCAATATGCAGAAGGGGAGAAGGAAGTAGAATTTGGCAGAAGAAGCTGTGAGCCATGATGAGTTCCAATAAAAGCAACACTGTAGGGAGCATGAAAGTTGAGATGTTCCTTCTCAGTTGTCCCAAATTGGAGCAAGGGGACATGTGGACTGTCCCTAGAAGAAAGCATGGCCTTAGGTGAGGCTGCTTCTTGAGCAATGGCAATCCCTAAAGAAGGTGGACACTGCCCTCTTCTGTGCCCAACCACTTAAATGCCCTTTCCCTAGTCTTCCACATCCCTCAAAATCTTAATCCTTTTTATCTAGTCAGATGAGTTTTCTCAGGCTTTCTCAGTCATTGCTTTTACCATGAGTAAGACTCATAATTCATTCTGCCTTGCATAATGGTGAGTTGTTGAAAGAACCATCTTTCCCACCAGGTTACCCATTCCAGAGAGTAGGGACTATGTCTTAGGCATCAGATTCTTGTACCCCTCCCCACCCTTAATTTCTAGAGCAATCCTACTTTATAAAGTCCATAAAGTTGGTAGAAATGAACCAGCTTACGTCCAATGGCTTCAGCCTTGCTGTTTGGATATCTGAGAAGCAGCCATAACCTCTACAGAGCATTCCCAGCCCCAAAAAGAATCCTGACCATGGATCACCCCAAAAGAATAGGCCTACACAGGCCCGCCTGCACCCCCACAGGTAACTGGGGTGGAGTGGAAGGTGAAAGAGATCCAATTTATTTCCCAAGCAAATCCTTATCACAAGTGCAAATTTCAGGTCTACCCAAAACTTGGCCCACAAAACCGAAGCAGAGGAATTGATTTAATTACTTCAGGGAGAATCAAAGGGCAAGAAGATTGATATGAACACTTTTGGGAAGCCTATGCCCTTTGCAATTTTTATCCCAGAGAGAAATCCAAATCCATAGTCAGCACTACTCAGAGAAGCCCCAGGGGGAGCATTCCCTAGTTGATGCTTTTAACAATAATAATACCCGGCAAAATGTGTCCCAGAAATCAGTCCTCTTAACACAAGCTCCCAGGACAACTGTCCTTTAACCTTCATTTCCTTCTTCCTGTCTACTTATATGTACTTAACTATTCTTTAAAAAACAGAGCAAAACTTTAATATAAGAAATATTCTTCAATATTTCAATTTAATTACTATAATAGTTTACATTTGCTGAGCACTTACTATGAGTCAAGTATTATAGTAAATGCTTTCTCTGTGTTATTCTTCCACCTCTATGATTCTATACTAATAGCATTATTTTATAGATGAGAAATCTGAGTCTTAGAAAAGCAGAGTAACTTGCCCACAGTCAAAAAGCCAGTTAAGAAACAAAGTCAACATTAATTTGGATAGTATTCAACTGTGACACCATACAATAAAGTGCCTAAAGCCAAAATATATATTAAAAATTCAGAATTGTAAACTGCTAGGTAAGCAAATATGCCACTTGGGAACCTGGTGTGCCCCCCATAGCTGAGAGTTGTTGGTAGCTACTTATACCCATGGACACAAGCAGCTCAATTTCATTGAAGATGTTCATTGAACACCTACTATGTACAAAGCACTATGGTGAATGATACAAACGAAATGAAAATGAACAAAAAGTTGTCCATCCCCTTAAAGAATTTACCAATCACTGGGCCTTATTTCTTAAAGACAGCATTTGAAAAAATAATAAGAGGCAAAAGTAACTTCTTTAAAGGAGAAGTGAAACATGACACATGTTTTACCATTTTTTGCCTGTGGGTCTATCCTGTTGGTGTCTACAATATTTCTTCCCTTGGGGAAGTAGAGAGAGTTAACACCATGTGTTTTAGACTCACGAAGAACTGGTTTGTATATTAATGTGGCTGCTTACTGGCTCTGTGACCCTGGGCAAGTTAATCATTTAAATGTGAATAATGATAGTCATAGAGTAGGTTTGTAGATTTAATATTAGCCTCCCAACTATTCCAGGGGGTGGTTATTTTTAATATCTCCATTGTACTTATGAGGTTAGTAACTTGCCCACATACAGCCAGGATGGATGACCTGGAGCTTGCTTGCATCTGACCATTCCATTCTGCTTTCTAAGTTGAGGTATATTGCAAAAGTGGTGCATTGTTTAAGAACTGTAATCATTGATCAGTTTAGGTAAAGGATTTTTCTGCACCATTACATCCTTCTCTGTGAAAGCTGAGGACCTCTGTGGACTTCTTGGAAAAGAGGTGGGAAAAAATCCCAGCTGATCCTGCCAAAGGCAGTTGAGTCCACCAAGAGAGGAAAGGGTGGGAAGTGGCCAGAAGGATGTAAGTAGAGCAGCCCAGCAGCATCCTCAAGCTGCAGCATGGAAGGCTACAGAAGTCTTGGTCCATGATATCCACACATTCTTATTAAGAACATTGAGGGAGGGACTCCCTGGTGGCACACGGGTTAAAGACAGTAATATCAAGCTATCACCAGCCAAATTTGATCCCTAGCTGGCCAGGGAGCTAACCCACATGGCACAGCAGACCTCTCCTGCCTCCCCTCAGCAGTGTATTTCAGTAGATCTGCCTGTTCTGCTCCCCATTGTCTCTGGTGAATCCTCTCATCCCCAACACCTCTGGCTTATACCCCAGTTCTTATATGCATAAATAAATAAATCTTTTTTTTAAAAAAAGAAGAAACATTGAGGGACACTGTCCTCTAGGAAATTACCTATGTCTTAATAAAACTTGTTTTTTATTAAAATGTGTTCAGTGTTTTTGTCAGTGGAAGGAATGATGTGTGAAAAATAATTTGAGTGTCTGTCTGGTTTTTGTGTCAATATAAGCCAGATTTCTCCAACTAATAACACAAAGTCACTCTACAATATCTCTGCCAATCAGTCATTTTAAGAGATGTGTGGCTTTACTTTTTATTAAGTATATTTTGTTCTGAAAGGAAGACAGAATTGAGCTCAGATGAGGGATTACTGTATTATACCTAAGTGATTTTGAACAAGTTTCTTCAACTAATGGAAGTCATTCCCAACTAAAAGTGATCTGGTAAAGAAAAGCATAATCTCATTATCTGTCTGCAAGCCCTGCCAACTCTCAGTTAGTGTATCAAAATAATTTCTGGGGATCCTCCCAAATACATACAGATATTTCTTTTTTTTTTTTTTTAAAGATTTATTTATTTATTTATTTATTTATTTATTTATTCATACAAGCACTGGGCACAGTCAGAAGCGCGGGAGGGCGAGAGAATTCACCAGAGCCAGAGTGGGGAGCAGAGCAGGCAGAAAGACCAAAGTATACTGCTGAGGGGAGCAGCGGGCGGCAGGAGAGGTCCGCGCGCCATGCGGGACCCTCCTCCGGTGGCCGGGGAGTGGGAATTGAACCGGCGCTGCAGAGGCCGCAGGCAGCCCCTCAACCCAGCGCTCAACCGCTGCGCCACTGGGGAGGCCCATACAGATATTTCTTTAACACAGATTCTGATCACTAAGAGACAGAGTGGTCAGGTTGTAAGTTACTGAAATTCAACTAAACTAGATGAAATAAAAAAGTATATCTAGCTTCAGAAATACCTGGACCAGACAGACACTCAAGTGATATTTTTTAAAATCCATCTTTCTCTGACTCTTTACCTATTTTTTCCCTCTGTTGACTTCTTCTTAAGTCTCTCTTTTCATTGTGGAAAGACACCCACCTGTAGCTCCAGTGATGTCTGGCCAAGTTAGCCATGTGCACTAGAAAACATATTTCTTTGTCAGTCAATTGTAGCAAAAGTCCGGGTGATATTCTGTGGCCCAGTGCCCATCACTGAAGCAATTATTTTGGCTGAGGATACAAAGTTCTGATGAGCCAAACTTAAGTCATGTGTTAACCCCTGGAAATCACAGATGAAAGTCACAGAGAGTGAGGTAAGGGTGATTCCCTAAAGTAAAACTGAAGTGCTCTTAAAAAGAAGAAAAGGGGGCCTCCCTGGTGGTGCAAGGGGTTAAGACGCAACCTATGAAGCTAACCGCAGCCACCATAGCACAAGTTCAATACCCAGCCAGGGAGCAAGCCACATGGCGCAGCAGACCTCTCCTGACTCGCCCGCTGCTCCCCTCAGTAGTGTACTTCATCAATCTGCCTCTTCTGTTCCCCATTCTGTCTCTGGTGGATCCTCTCTCCACCCGCACCTCTGGCTTGTACCCCATTCTTGTATACATAAATAAATGAATCTTTAAAAAAAAAAAAGAAGAAGAAGAAAAGGATGCTGGAACCGCAAAACAGCAAAAGTCATCATCAGTAGGTGTGGTCTCTATTGAGAATCTTTATTTAGAGAACCAGTTACCAGGGAGAGGCTGCACACTCAGGATGTCTAGAATCCTTCATTAAAAGGTTTCAAAGAACCCTTCCAGTTCTTATTTTGCAAAACTTGACAAAATATAATCTCCTGTCTTTGTCTATTATTCATGATAACTCCCTGTTACAGTTTCTATGTACATTTTTAAATTCTGTTCTTTTAAATATTCAGTTTTAAAGTATCATTTTCCCAAGTGAAATCTAGCTGCCAATTGATTTAGTGGCCATCCATCCCGGGAGATGAGACCAAGAGTTCCTAGATCACTTTCTGGTCTCTTCTTGGTTGTGCTTCCATTTTAGATCAATCTCTACTTGCAAGCACAGCATCAGCTGCCCTCTCTCCTTGCTCTAAGCGCCTTTTGATATTGACTTTGCAGATTAAAATTTTAGGGGCTCCTTAGTGGCCCAGGACTTTTCCTGACTTAGCTGTCCTGCAGGAATCTAGTCACTAAGCAGAAATCATCATTGACCAATCTCAACACAGAATTGAACATAACACGTTGACTTCTGTTAATAATAAATAGTTCTCCAATCTGGATGTCCCACAGAATTACCTAGAAAGCAAAATAATTCTACAGATTCCTGGAACCCCACCTCAAATTCACTGAAATTGATCTTCAAAAAATGAGATCATAGGTATTTTTATTATTAACATCCATTAAGTGATCATGATGCTAACAGCCTATCACCAATTCACCAACTGGGATTTGGGGACCTTGCTCTAAATAACCATAGTGTACTATTCAGTGGCATGTCAAGAGCACCAAGCCTATGGATACAAGAATAGGCCAAAAGCTCTGTAATGTGCTAGATTTAAGAATTACTTGAAGCAAGACAGGTTTCTTTTGACCTCAGTTTTCTCTATAATATATTGGAAGTGGATCAAGTCATCCTAAAACTCCTTCCAACTCTGAAAATTCTATATTTTTCTATTATAATGGGAAAATAATTAGCAAGTTTGTGAGCCAAAACCACCACCACCATTGTATTTTATGACCTTGAAAGGTCACTTTCATTCTCCAGGCCACAATTTCCCATCTTTCAAAATGAGTAGGTTGGAGTACATGAGTTCTTTATTTTTATAATTCTAAGGTAGGTCTACAATAATGAGTAAGCCTTAAATAATCCTTCAGAATAATCTGTTGAAGTGTACAGTATGAACAAGATGAGAATGATCACAATTCTCTGACTTGGGTTTGCTGAGCATTTGGTATGTTGGTGTTTGATGGATATGACATTTCACTGCACCAAGTGGGAATGGAGTATTTTTAGCACAGAATTCACCAAGGCTTAGTAAAGAGGGCTTGTACTCTGAATGAAGTGCAAACAAGCAGAGATACTATTTTAGAGCACCAAAGATAAAAACCCCTTCTCCTCTAATATCACCAAATAGTCATATGTATACTTATTTTTAGCACAAAGCTTGAATAACTAACCTCTTTATCCCCTAAAAGACTGTATTCCACCTATTTCAATGATTCTGCTGGTTCACACACATTCCTTCTGTCTTTCAGGGCCTGAGTACTTATGTTTTATAATCTAAAAACATTGTTAATATTCAAAGCAATAATAATAGCCATCAGTTTTGAGCACTTACTATGCTCAGGAAATGTACTAAATATTTTTACATGTGTTATCACTATTTTCTAGAGAAGGAACTGAAGTTTAGAGAGGTTCAGAAGTTTACCCCAACACACATAGCTTGTAGATAGCAGAACCACGATTTAACTCTGGATCTGTCTGAAATGAGAGCTCTAGTGATTAAGCACTATGTTTACATTGATTATATCAGTCAGAGTAGGCTAGGTTATTTGGTAAGCCTTTGGTAGCACTCAAATATTAGTGGTGTAAAATAATACTTATTTCTCGATCATGCTATTGAGAATAGTGTTCCAAGTCATCATAATCTTCATACATTGATACAAGCATTATTGGAATAGCCATCACTGTCATATAGTATATGGAACAATTACTAAGTAACTACAATATATCAGACAAAAAAGGAAACACAACAAAGTATACACTGGCTCTTAAAGCATCTGCTCTAAGTGATACAAATCATTTCTGCTCATATTTCACTGCCTAAAACAAAGCAAGTCACACGGTCATGTTTAAAATCAATGGGGCAGACACTAATTGGGAAAAAAATCTTTGCACTTCAGTCAATTGATAAGGGACTGATCACAAAGATATACAAAGAACTCATATGACTCAACAAAAACAAAATAAACAATTCAGTCAAGAAATGGGCAGAAGAACTTAAAAGACATTTCTCCAAAGAGGAAATGCAAATGGTCAACAGGCATATGAAAAAATGTTCAACATCCCTTTTAATCAGGAAAATGCAAATTAAAACCACATTGAGATACCACCTTACACCAGTAAGAATGGCACATATCAAAAACACAAGCAACAACAAATATTGGGGAGGATGTGGTGAAAAAGGAACTCTCCTACATGCTGGTGGGAGTGCAAACTGGTCCAACCACTATGGGAAACTGTCTGGAGGTTCCTCAGTCTACTAAAAATGGAGCTACCCTAGAAAGAAAAAGAAAAATAGCAGATGGTCTCACTCATAGCAGGAATCTAGAAAACTTAAACAAGGGACCAGAAAAAAGAATAACTATAAGAAAGTAAAAATCAAAATCAACAAACAACTATGAACCAGAGACACTCTATAGGGGGGTGGGGGGCGGGGAGGGGAGGGATTGGGGTCAAAATAAGGGGGTCGCAATTATATGGGGAATATAAAAATAAAATTTATAATTAAAAAACAAACTAGCAACAACAAATGTTGGCAAGGTTTTGGAGAAAAAGGAACTCTCCTGCATTGTTGGTGGGAGTGCAAACTGGTCCAACCACTATGGAGAGCTGTGTGGAGATTTCTGAACCTACTAAACATAGAGCTTCCATATGATCCAGCAATTCCACTCCTAGGTATTTACCCAAAATACCTAGGGTATTTACCCAAAATACCTAGGGTTTGGGGTCAAAATAAGGGGGTGGTAATTGTATGGGGAATATAAAAATAAAATTTAAATAAAAAAATAAAAAAAAATTTAAAAATTAAAAAATAAATAAAAATGGAGCTACCATATGACTCCGCAATTCCACTACTAGGGATCTACCCAAAGGACACAAAAACATTGATTCAAAAGAACACCTGTACACCTATGTTTATTGCAGCACTATTTACAATAGGTAAAACCTGGAAACAACCCAAATGCCCAAAAATAGATGGCTGGATCAAGAAGATGTTGTACATATACACAATGGAATATTACTCAGCAATCAAAAAACATAAGCTCATGCCATTCACAGCAACATGGATGGAACTAGAAGGAATTATGCTCAGGGAAATAAGCCAGAAGGAAAAAGAAAAATATCGGACGATTTCACTTATAGCAGGAACATAGTGTAACCAAATAAGACATCAGTGCAAAAAAAAATAATTACTATAAAACACAAAAATTCAAAACCAGACAATTATAAATCAGAGACATACTGCAGGGGAGGAGGGATCAGAGGGAGCAAGGGAGGAGCACAGGGGACTGTGGTGATGGTGCCCCGGTGCACTGGTGAAGGAAACTCTATGGGGACTACACCTGAGGGGGTGGGGGTAGCAAATATTGTTTAAAAATGAACAATGATGTAAAAAAATAAAAAAAATTAATACTAAAAAAATAATAAAAAAGGAAAACCTGCAAAAAAAATAAAAGATGAAAAAAAAAAAATCAACGGGGCAGAGAAATGTAATTCTGCTATGTATCTGGGAGAAAATAGAAAGAAATAAACATCTATCAATAACCCTTATGACAATCACACTGATGTATTGTAATATACAGGTTATAGGTGGGCACTGTGTTTTTTTTTAATGTCTGCCCCTCCAATTTCGCAAAGTGATATATATATATATCAATAGAAGAAGCTGAACATGTATGTTGCATAAGTGCATGCATGAATATATGAATAAATGAAAGAAAATATATTTAAAATTAGATGGAAATATCCTTTGATAATCTTAGTCATAACAGTGACATTTAATAGATGTTTTGGAATTTTATACATGGGGCTCAGAGTTGTAATATGCAGTTTGGAAAGTGGAACTCAAAGTTGCATTTGCACGTTATTTTATAGACCACTGAAAAATTATCAATCGACCACATAAAAGAAGGGGTTTAGGATTTGGGTAGAAGAAAATTAACTGATATAATTGAGTGAAGAAAATTATCATCTAATGACTAGCAGGGGGGACAGTTCAAAAGTAAACCTTTGTGGGCCCTGGTGGCGCAAGGGGTTAAGATGCAACCTATGAAGCTGTCTGCAGCCACTGCAGCACAAGTTCAATCCCCGGCAGGCCAGGGAGCAACCCACATGGTGCAGCAGACCTCTCCTGACTCGCCCACTGCTCCCCTCAGCAGTGTACTTTGGTCAATCTGCCTGTTCTGTTTCCTATTCTGTCTCTGGTGAATCCTCTCAACCCCACACCTCTGGCCTATACCCCAGCTCTTGTATGCATAAATAAATCTTTTTTAAAAAGTAAATATTTGTCCTATGGCTAACAATCCTGTAATGTCAAATAAAAATTTTAAGAGGGTAAATCTCATGTTTCATATTTTTACCACAATAAATAAAATTTTTAAAGAATTCCACCTTGATACAGAATTCCAGAAAGTCTCTGGATTTTATTTTTTTTTAAAGATTTATTTATTTATGCATACAAGAGCTGGGGTACAGGCCAGAGATGCAGGGGAGTGAGAGGATTCACCAGAGACAGACTGGGGAACAGAACAGGCAGACTGACTGAAATACACTGCTGAGGGGAGCAGCAGGTGAGACAGGAGAGGTCTGTTGCGCCATGTGGGTTGCTCCCTGGCCGGCCAGGGATTGAACTGGTGTTGCAGAGGCTGTGGATTGCTTCACAGTGCGGTGCTTAACCCCTTGTGCCACCAGGGAGGCCCAAATCTCTGGATTTTAATACACAAAGTTACACAGAAGAATGGAGGTACTGGTCAAAAGACTGTATGAAGCAGTCTTAGGTATGCTTAGTCACTTCACACAAGCATGTACAACCCCTTTTACTACTATCTTAATCAAAAAACCAGTGTTTTGGGCCATAGGAAAATTGACCGAGAGAGATTCCAGACACAAGGACACCAGGCAAAGTAACAAAGACCAGCATAAAACACAGATCTTAAATTAAGTAGGTTACCTAAAAGTCTAAATACCAAACTGGACTCCTAACTCCTCTTCTCTAACCCTGATGCTAAGTAGGGAAAAAAAAACATTTTTAGACTTCCAAGAGCTCATAAATCTTACCTTCCATGAGCCTGGGAGATTTCTCTGGGAAACCCTGCAAGAGGTACTCCACCAAATGAGCATATTAACCAAGGAAGAGGAAGATATAGGTCAAAAAATTGGGACTCAACATAGGTGAAAATTTGAGGATGATGGTAAAAGGTATTTCCAAGATGGTGGCCGCTAACTGGCAAAGACAAGAGCAGACGGTTCATGGGCCTCCCTGGTGGCAGAAGGGGTTAAGACACAACCTATGAAGCTGTCCGCAGCCACTGCAGCATGTGTTTGATCCCCAGCCAGAGAGCTACCCACTTGGCGCAGCAGACCTCTCCTGCCTCGCCCGCTGCTCCCCTCAGCAGTGTATTTCAGGCAATCCTCCTGTTCTGTTCCCCACTCTGTCTCATGTGAATCCTCTTACCCCTCTCCCCACACCTCTGGCCTGTAACCCAGTTCTTGTATGCATAAATAAATCTTTAAAAAAAAAAAAAAAGAGCAGAAGGTTCAGGCCAGTGTAGTGTGCCTAGAGAGAGGTCCCCAGAGGAAAAAGTTGAGCTGGCAGATTATTTGATATGTGTTGTATTGAAGGGTCTTTTGAAGGATTCCAGAATTAATAATACACACATACACATACACAATTGGAAAAACAATGCAATCATTCACCACAGCAAAATAGAAGTTGTGTTAGTAGAATAAGTAAGCAATAATCAACAGAGACCAATAATTATAACTTTACAGTAAATAAACACAGAATACCAATTTAACCACAAATTTTAATAAAAGCTAACACTCACAGAACACTTAGTATGTGTTGATGTAACTGTTTTCCATGACTTGACTTACTCATTCATCATATCAACCCCATGTGCGATCATTGTCTGCATCTTACTTTACAGATAAGGAAACTGCAATATCCTACTTTACAGATAAGGAAACTGAAGTACAGATTGCTTAAGCAACTTGCCCAAGATCATACAGTTGGTATTCAAACCAAAGCAGTCTGGCCTTACAGCTCCTCCTGTTCATAATATTATACCGCCTCCTGCACTAACCATGCGAGATGAGAGAAATTGGGGTATGAGGGGAGATAAAGAAAGCTGTGCAACAGAAAGCTAAATTCTCATCTACCCTACTATAAATCAACAGATGTATATCTACAAAAGCTAAAGCAAGAAATCTTAGTGACACATACCACTCCATTTACGCAAGTATATCTAACCACAGCTAAAAGTGATTTTCCCTTGGGGAGGGTAAGGAAGGAGACCACTTTTTTATTGAAACACCTTCATTTGATTTAAAAAGCCATTTTCATGTAATACTTATATAACTTTTAAAAATGGAATATTTCCCCAAAGTAGAGATTAAAAAAGGACTTAATTCCCTTTCCACCCCACCTCACACATCTCTTAGAAATGTCATTGTTGGTCTGATGAGGATTTTTGGGTCTTGTCCTACTAATTGGAGGCTAATATGCCTTGTTCATATTTACAATATTTACACTGATGTGAGAGCAAAGTGCAGACCACTTTTAAACACCCTCACCTGCTAAAATGTTTTTCTATGGCATAGAAGAAAGACTATGTGGAAGGTGGATCCTCCCAGAAATACATCCCAGCCAGTGCACTGCCAGAGTGCATGAATGTGCTGGAAAGGGCTAGAGGGGTCAGCCTAAGACTCCAAGGGAATCTATATTGTAAAATAAAATTCAGCATGTATTACTGGTCCCTGATAGAGGTATCTAAACCTAGTCTCCACTATTTCTAAGCTATATGATTTCACTTTCATGAGCATCTTTTAGCACAATTTTCCCTTTTACTTTCAATTTATTATTATGCTGATATTTGAGATTTCTGCCATGCTGCCACTTCAAGGATGCCATAGCAGGTGAATCATAAAAATAAAAGTTACTTGCATGATAAAAGAACTATTCCTGCTGTTGTTATTCCTCATTATTATTTTTATTGTGATATGGCAAGTTATTTTGCACTTAGAAGCCCCCTAATAGGAACTTTCACAATATGTGAGGGCAAGGTTAAAAGATATCACTGTTTGGGGCCTCACCGGTGGCGCAGCGGTTGAGTGCTGGTTTGCGAAGCTGCCCACAGCCTCTGCAGCGCCGGTTTGATCCCTGGCTGCTCCCCGGGCACCGGAGGAGGGTCCCACATGGCACGCAGACCTCTTCTGCTGCCCGCTGCTCCCCTCAGCAGTGTGCTTTGGTCCTTCTGCCTGCTCTGCTCCCCGCTCTAGCTCTGTAGCTCTGGTGAATTCTCTCACCCTCCCACGCTTCTGACTGTACCCAGTGCTTGAATAAATAAATAAACAAACAAACACACAAATAAATAAATAAAGCAATACCAAGCTTAGTGTTTAAAAAAAAAAAAGATATCCCTGTTTGACAACAAATCGAATAAATCAGGGCATAGTTGATGAGCTCTGGCATTTTCTGGCCATAATTCAGGGCCTTTCCCAGAAATGACCCATTACCCATTATGATGGGTGCCAGAATCATTCACCCGGGAATGTTAGATAAACTCTACCTGGAAGTTGCAACATGGCTTCATGCCATTTAATAATAAGATGGTTTGGTACCTAAGAACTGCTGAGGAAGGAAAGTTGGAGGGCAATCTTTTGCGGGAGGTGGACATGGCCCAATAGTTAACAAGCCTACTGCAGTGGGCTGCAGAATCAGGCTGCCCATGCAAATGGCCCAGCGACCATGTGGCAGTTACTGTGGACAAACTCTGCCAAGGTCCTCCTTAAGTCAGTTGAGAAAGGAACAGGGACCAGAGATAGAGTCTGAAACTGAGGAAAATATTTACATATCACCTTGCTTTGATATTCTAAATATACTTTCTCATGGAAAAGCAGCATCCCAACTCTGTCTCTCTTGATGTTTTTCCCTGAAATCAGTCCACTGGGCTGTCTCCTAAGAGACTGGTCATCCCTATAGGAACAGTTAGAATGGCAATTTGGATCATGCAAAGCTGAACATTAGGACACAGATTCCTAATGACTCAGTCAAGACACAAATAAATTCAACCTGAAATAAGCCCTCATCCTTCTCTGCATGCCACAACAGATTTACCATCTCATACCTTTGTCACCCAGGCCCACCTACCCCACATAAAGGAGGGATAATATTAACACCTTGTTTGCATCTTTCCAAATGATCTCCTGCCCTCCATCTTCCCTCAGAAGGTTAACTTCTCACTCAGGTGATTAACACTGCAAGGGTTATACACACAAAAAGAGGGGCTACTTCATACCAAAAATTGTCGCCTTCCTTGCTTTGGTGAAGCCACAGATCACTGTGTATAATTGGATTGTACTATTCTTGAACACAGCAAGACGTACTGTCTTGTGCATGGAGTTTAGGGGCAGAATAGCTTCTCCTCCTTCCTTTCTAAGTTCTCTGGCTGGCCTGATAATTAAACTGACATGAGACATATTAACAGGAGATAAACTAATTTAGTTGTATACATATGGGAGCCCCATAAAACTGTAAGATTCAAAAGTAGTCAGGAAGCCAAGGTTTATATAGCATCCTGAAATGAGGAGAAGGGGTTAGGTATCTGAACCTTCAAGAGGGAGGAAGACAATTCTCAGGAAGATGAAAAGAGCAAATGTCTGGTAAACAGATATCTGTTCTCCATTGCAGCTAAGTCTTTCTGGTATAAACATTGATCTCTGGAAAAGGCTCTGTTCCTGGTATAGGCTTTATATATACATTTTTTAGGCAGTTAAGGGAGAGGCAAAAAGCTTTTCCTGAGTCATCTGGATTTTAATTCTCTTTGACACAAAACAATTCATATGCCAAAGGAGAAAATTTAGGATGGGTTATTCTGCTCCGTACAAGGGTCAAGTACTAAGTACTACTCAGAGTTATTTCTAGTTGAGATGACTGTCCCACAGGTGTGGGCAGATGCTCAGTTATTTAAAGGAGATGGTGACTAACTTTGATCAAAAATGGTAAGTCTAGGCAGGCAAAATAGTCGCTGTCAATGTGTCTCAGGTTTTTCCTCTACCCTGCAAGCGAAAGAAGGATCTTACTTCTCAATTTTTTCCTCTTTTGCAGTTCTCTCAGCAGAGTCCCCTTTGGGAGACCCCCTGAAGCAGAATTAAGAGAAGAATGATGCAAAGAAACACACAAGTTGTGCTGAAGGAGAGATGTCCAAATCCATGTTTTGGAAGAAAGGGGCTAGAAGCCTTGGACATGGGGACTCCAAGGAGTGTTTCCATGGGTTACAGCCCTTTTGTGACATTAAAAATCATGCTGCTCATCTGTGTTCACTTGATACAAATCTTCTTTGAGAATGGATTCTGTGAATCATAGTTTCAATAGAATTATAGAATAGATTAACATCATTCTGCCTCTTCCCTTGAGCAGGCATTTGCATAATTTGAGTAGGTTATCCTGTACCTCATGAGGAGCATGGAAAATTACCTAACTCAAAGAGCCTCAAGTTACCAAAACCAAGCAAACCAAAAGCAAAATACTTATCAAAATCCCACTTTTTCTGATCTTTACTTCCATGTTAGTACACCAAAATCTTTCTAGAAATACCTTTGCTGTTTGCAAACTGGTAGAATTCATTGGGTGTCTTTGGGTTGTTTACCATGTCATACAGGATTCCAGGATGTCCTCTAAAACCTCTCACTGTGGCCCAGATTGATGTTTTCCACACTGATGTTGCCCCCATAGGACAGAGCTGGTCTTCTTGGTCCTGTTCCCTTTCCTGTCCTAAACGGACCCTTTAACTGCCAGAATTGGAGGCATTTAAAGAAGGAAACAGTTGCTCGGTGTTATCATAGCCACAATGGCAAATAGTGCTTAGTTAACCGTTAAATGTGGACTTTCAGGTTTACACCAGAGCAAGAGGCATGAGGTCATGAGTGGTTTTTCTTCCTAAAGAAGGGAAAGAAAATGAAGGGGTAACATTAGCTGGAAAAAGTCTCCTCATAACAGGAATTATGATACCTGAGCTACTGGATTTCCTCTGTCTCCTTCACTGAAGAAGGAAAAGGGCAGAGATAACTGATAGGAGTTGGAATTCACTGGGGAAATTACCTCAGAAGCAGGCTGTGGAAGAGGGCACCACAAAAACAGGTCCCCATGTAACCATGGTGACGAGCTGAGAAGGAAAGTGTGGGGAGAGAGGGAGCAAAGAGCCAGTGCAGACAGAGGGCAGGAGGGAATGCAGGCAGGGAGGGCCACCCCGGCCACTGGAGACTAATAGGAATTGTGTCTTTTAAGCTACATTCAGGTTTTTAAAGGAAGAAAGAATTAATTTATGACTGTAATTAACTAGGAAGGCAGGATGCATTTTATATTATGGATTCTTTTTACATCTACAAAGGGGTCTAAATGTTTCTTTAGAGTTTAGCTATTTTAACAAAGCGAGATTAGGAGTGAGCCGTGGAAAGTTGTGGTTGAGCTGGGGGTGGGTGTCGGAGTTTTGGAAGAGGAAGACAGGGGGCTCCTGCCACCCAGAAGTCCAGGGCTCCAGGTATCTTATGTGAACACTGCACCCGCTTGCCTCCTGGTGGCAGCAGTTTGAAGGAGAGTCACTGGCTGAGGCTGAAGTGGCAGAACTAAAGCCATAGGGGCAGAATGGCCGGATTTAACAAAAAAAATACAGGACGCCCAGTTAAATTTGAATGTCAAACAACCCTAATAAGGTGGCATCTACTGATTAAATATTTCTGTTCTCTCATCTCCCTATATGTAAGAAGTAAGGAAGGGAAGGTGTGAAGGAAGAACAGAGGGAGAGAGAGGGCGAGAGGGTGGGAGAGCAGAAGGGAGACAGGGAGGGCCAAATGGATAGTTTCTAATTACCTATTCCCACCCCATTCCTTCTTGTTCCTTTCTCTCTTCATCATCACAGGACACTGCTTAACTACTTCCTACAATATGCCTTCAAAAAAATCAAGTCAGGGCCTCCCCGGTGGCACAGCGGTTGAGCACTGGGTTACATGAAGCTGCCTACAGCCTCTGCAATGCCGGTTCGATCCCCGGCTGCTCTCCAGCCACTGGAGGAGGGTCCCAGATGGCGTGCAGACCACTCCTGCCGCCTGCTGCTCCCCTCAGCATTGTACTTCGGTCCTTCTGCCTGCTCTGCTCCCCGCTCTGGCTCTGGTGAATTCTCTCACCCTCCCGTGCTTCTGACTGTACCCAGTGCTTGTATGTATAAATACATAAATAAATAAATAAATAAATAAATAAATAAATAAATCTTTAAAAAAAAATCAAGTCAGAACAAAGTCACACACTATCACACCAGCCCTCTCCAGTTCCTACAGCCTCAGACTGTCTATTCCTGTGGGATAATTGCATATTGTGACACACACCTCTCCACCTTAACCCACGAGCCTCCATACCAAACTCACAACTTATTTTTCTTTCTGCTGACACATCTGTACTGCCAGTTAACCACATCTCTGAATTAATGCTTGCACTTTTTTTCAGGTCCAGGGCTATGATTAACACACAATGCTTAATGCATCCACTAATTAAGTGTGCTGAAACAGGAGTCAATAAATCCCATCACAGTAATAATTGAAACAAGTATTTAACAGAACAAATCAAGGCTCTGGTTCAGCTCATGGAGGGTGGTAATGTGTTACTTCATGGATTTTTCTCATGCATTCCATCTCAGCTCCAGGAGATGTTGGATGCTCCCTCCACCCAGTCCTTGTCTCCAACCCCAACCTAACACTTATAGAAAAGACCAGAAACAAGACTAAAAATTGGTTCACTGGCCATCTTAAAACTTCCATTGGATCATGTCATTCTTTTTAAAATCCTCTCTTGCTCTCCTGTTGCATTTAAAATAAAATACAAAATATTCACAATGACACTTAAGTTCTACAGGATTTTCTGCTACCCACATGTCTCACTTGCTCATTGCTATCCAAAAATGTGGAACCCTTCTCTGCTTCTGGAAAATGCCAGACCTTCTCCTGCCTCAGGATCTTGCACTTGTTTTCCCTTCTGCCTGTAATGCTTTCCCTGATCAGCTCTTTGAAAGGGCAAATCCTTCTGATCCATCAGGACTTGACTCTGGAGTGCTAAAAACATTCTACATTTTGAGGTTGATATGCTTTGTTGCATGGATGTTTCACTTTAGTAAAAGATCAAATATAAAATAGGTCATTCACTATCATATCCTCTGTTTTATTTCATTCCTGACAATACTCATTATCTAATATTCATGTGGATTTATTTACTTGTTTATTGTCTGTCTTCACCCTAGATTGGGAGTTGGCAAATGATGGCCCACAGGGCCAAAGTCATCCACCATCTGTTTTTATATTAAATTTTATTGGAACTCAGTCACATCTGTTCATTCACTATTGTCTATATTTGCTTTCGTGCTACAATGGCAGAGTTGAACAGTAGTAACAGAGATTACATGACTTCATAAGACCTAAAATGCTTACTCTCTGCTTCTTTCCAAAAGAAATTTGACAATCCCTGCCCTAGACTGTAAGCTTCATGAAGGTTAAGAATTGTTAATCTTGTCCACCTGTATTTTCAGGATACAAAGTTCCTGGCACAAACTCAGCAACCCTTCAATGAATGTTGGCTCCCATTATCCCACTTGTCAAAAGATATCCAGGACAGTCTCCTTGTTTGCCCTTCCTTCATAGGAGCCCGGCTTCTGGATATTTGCCTGCACACTGTAGGTTCTGCCATCTGCCACTCGGTCCTAGTCCCATCTCCTTGCTCTGTATCTTCAAGCTGGTGCTACTTGTGCCCTAATGCTGAAAAGCAGTCTGATCACAACAAACAATCCATAACATAAATGCTTCCTTCGATGCTTGTGTTCTATCAAACCGTGTTTTATAATCAATCATCTTGTGGTCTGCCAATCCATTTTTTTAGAATCATAGAAAGCATGCCTATTAAAAATTTTATTTTTCTGCCATTCAGCTTCTTGAGAACATATTTACATGGTTTTCCCCTATTATAAAAATGACTCATACACACAACATGAAATTCTGAAAATATAGAAAACAAAAGAAAAAAAGCATCAAGAGACAACCATTTTATATCATTTTTGGTAGTTTCCTTCCATTTTTCTATCTTCTATGCTTTTTTTTAAGGACGCTTGTATAAATAACAAAAAGAAATGGCTAAGGACAGTTTTCACCCTTGCTTCTTTTCTATTATACATGATTTGTAGGTTATTATTTTTAGCAGCTACACAACTATGGTGAGCAGATATGCTTATGAAATAGCTCCCTATTGTTGAGATATCCTTATATCCAGAGTTTTATAATCAGCAATAATCATAAGCATACTTGTGCATGAAGATTTTTTCCCTACCCTGTAGATTACTCCCTAAAATAAAATTTCCAAAAGCAGAATTACTGGATCAAAGGATTTCTTTTTTTTGGTTCAGATAAATATTGTCATTCTCACTTTTTTAAAGGTGTGGAAACCCCTGGATTAAGGTCTCAGAGTAAATACCCTCATAATCCTATTTTCTGTGTTCCAAATCTATAACAATGAGAGAAAAGATATCAAAATATGTAATTGCATGCTTCCCTCAAAATACAAGAGGAAAATCTTAGTAGTTCAAAACAGAAGTGAAAAAAACAATAAGCAGACTATAAAGCCAGAGAGACAAAAGGCAGGACCCAGGCAAGCAGGACTGGGGTTAAACACCAACTAGGGAAGACACCTGCATGCACTTCCTGCAATAGGAACAACCCAAGTAGAGTGGGCAACAGCGTTCCATCCATGCAGGAACGTGGCAGAATACACGACTTGCTAGGGTCCATAGCACAGTGTCCTTCTGGTCTATACTCCACATGGATTGTGGATAATTATCACCCCAGAAATGGGGAGCTCTAAGCTGAGCTGCAAACATGTGGCTTGGGTTAAGAAGCTGCCTCACAGACAAAGGAAGTATGCAGAAAATTCCCATGTACTATGAGATTTTGAGGAAAAAGTTGAAAACCACACTTAGCATATAAAAAGTAGTCACAAAAGAGTTATAACCTGAGGTGACAGATATACAAGAAGAATGTGAAAAGAACTTTGAATTGAATCTGTTTAAAGTCTTCAAGGAAATAAAATGTGATACCACCAATAAAGCCAGAACAGGAGAATATGAAACTGAAATGGGTAAATTATGAAAAGGACATAAAATTTATACACTCTCAATTTAATACAAAAATGAAAGCATCCCTTAAGGAAACTGTACTTCGCTACACTAACAGAAGAGGGCATTCTTGAACCAGGAATGGTAGATCACTCTAAGTCCATGAAATGAAGAGATGAGATGAAATGACATGGTATGACATAACATGAAACATCATAAATCCACACAAAGCTATGCTAGGAAAAATAAGAGTCAAAGCATTTTGCTGGTGAAAATTCTTGCCAAAGAAAACAATCACAAAACACAACACTCCAAATGGAATTAATATCTTCAAAACAAGCATTTAAAATATGACAAACCACCTTAAATCAGAAATTCAAAGTCGAAGAACAGAAATGAACAGAGAAATAGATGATCAATTGATAGATGGATGGATGGATGGATGGATGGATGGATGGATGGATGGATGGATGGATTTATTGAACTTGGTCAGGGGGGAGCAAAAACATCTTACTAATGAAGACTAAATTACAAGTACCCAATAATATAGACCCAAATAAAGCTGTAATAGAGTAATGAGGAGGGGCAGAAAAATAAGAAAGTAAAACAAAAAGGAAGTAAAGCAAAAGGATTCAGAAAGAAAGTAATTGAAGTGGAAGACAAAGTCTAGGTAACACTTCTTGTTTTTTTCTTTTCTCATACTCAACAATAATTCTGACACTACATGCATGGTTTTATTCCCATCCTGACAATCCTCTAAAACCAGCTGCTTTCATACAGTTCAATTCAGCAGTGACACTATCTACCTGGAATTACCAAAAGATTTCACAGCTTAACTCAGTCACACAGATTTGCCAAGTTCACATGCCAATCAATCACAAGTTCCAGTTTTTCACAAAACAGTTCTAAATCAGGGTTTTTATGATCCTCTCAATTGGGTTCAAAATTTCACTAGAACAGATCAGGAACTCTAGAAGACACATTTATCAATTTCCAGTATAATATAGGATATGACAAAGTTATATAGACAAACAATCAAATGAAGAGATATATAAGGTAAGGTCTGGAAGGGTCTCAAGCAAAGAAGCTACTATTCTAGTCCAGTGGAATTGGGAATATGTGTCCATGTTGTGTTCACCTACCTAGAAACTGAGTCCCACGTACCTGGGATTTTTATGGAGGCTTCCTCATGCAGATATGATCAATTATGAATCCTCTCTAGGAAAGCGAGTATAGAGTTAAAAATTCCAACCTTCAAATTATGGCTTGCTTTTTTCTGTTAACTATCCCCATCCAGGAACCCAACCAGAGTTGCCTTAAGACAAAAATGCTTCCGGTGATCTTATCACTTAGGAACTTAAAAGGGATTACATGTCAGGGACAGGGTCAAAGGCCAAATATTGGAACAAGAGGTGTTCTTATCACTTAATAAATAAACAAGGGTTTTAGGAGTTCTATGCCAAGAAATAAGGGCAAATATATACATACATACATATAGACATATATACATGTACATAATTTCACAGACTCAATATTGCTAAGCTATCAATTTCCCCCAAATTGAACTATAGACTCAGTGCCAATTAAAAATCCCATTAATTTTATCATTGAAATTGATAAGCTATTTCTAAGATTTATATGGAAATACAAAGAATCTCAAAAAGTCAAAACAATTTTGGAAGAAAAAAGCTGGAGAACTTAAATTACTTGAATTTAGGACTTAATATGAAATGAACAGTAGTCAAGAAAGAGTGATGTTGGCATTCGAATTGACTTACAGATTAATGGAAAAGAGTAGAGGTCCTGAAATTGACCTTTATATAATGATCAGTTCATTTTTTATAAAGGTACCAAAGTAATTCAATGGGGAAAAGAAACAAATGTTGCTAGAACAACTAAATAGCCATATGAAAGAAAATGAACTTCAACTATTACTTTATAGTGAATCACAACCCTAAATCCAATGTTTAAAGAATAAAATTTATAAAACAAAGCATAACAAAGTATTAGTGACCCTGGAGTAGGCAAAGATTTATTAAATTGGACACCTAAACCACAAAATATAAAAGAAAATTGATGAATTGGACTTCACAGAAAGGATGAACTTGTGCTCTTGCAGAGGGAGTTGGAGCAGGCCCAGGCCAGAGAAGCAGAACTCAACACAATGGTTAGGGACAGCTACAGTGAAGGAGTTGGGACTGCCAGGCGATTTTACTTTTCAAAGCAGAAAATCAGAGTGGTGCATTTTCATCGCTACCCCCATCCTCTTCTGCTCTACTGTCTGTTCTCAGCCTTTGCTTTCTAAGTATCATTTTTCTGTAAGCCTGTATTACTACTCTATAATGAAAGATACGATCATGGAAACAAGCATTCTTCCAGCATTTAACAAAGATGAGAGACTCTGGCTCTGGGACCCCAAAGTCCCCTTGAAACTTTACAGCAAAAATATTATTTTTACTGTTGCTAGGACTCACTTCTTTTCTCTAGCCCCACACCTCTAGTATGGTGTGTACCTACCTCTCTTAGGGGATTCTGTCCCATTCCTACATTGTAATAAGATGTTAAAATACACCATTAGTCAACTGTGTGTGTGTGTGTGTGTGTGTGTGTGTTTATTCTTTCTCAGTGTTAAGCTTTTAAATGTTTTAAGCATTTTTTCTTGGAAGATCTGATGATTCTATCATAAACAATTTTCTGACGATTCCTCTGGCCCACAGGAGCTGTTAACCTTTGAAGTTGCTATGGGAACCAATGTTTTGTTAAAATAAATTATTGATGTAGAGGAAAGCGGCTATGAAGCCTATCTCAAGGAAAAGCAAATGAGGCATTGGGAGATATGAAAAGGTAAAATGACTTAAATATTTTAAGTAATAGGAGCAGCCTTTCCATCTTCACTCAAATTGTTCTCATGGAAAGCTCTCAGAAAATATGCTGAGTGGGGAATAGGAGTCCCTTTTCTCATGGACAAGGTCAATTCATACCTGTTGGCTGAATTAATGAATGAATGGAGAATGGGAGGCAGGGATATCCTGAGATGGCTTTGGGTAACTGGTAATGATTTCCTACTCGTGCGGATTTTAGAAATAGAAGGAATTCATTACCCCATGATACAATTTAGTCATGACACAGCTTTTCATCAGCTTTGTTCCTTAAATCTCGAGAGATTTCACAATGAATCATTCATCCACTTCTCAGAATTCAGCTGTCTGGGCTATAGGGAGTTCAAAGTTGGTATCTATAAAAATATCATACTATAAACCAGTTCAAAAAAGCCAGTGGAAATTTATGACATCAGGCCAGAGGCTTCCTGTCAAACAAATGTAACCACAATATACAGGTAATGCAATCTCTCACATATAAAATAGGATCGTGTTTAATTTTTAATGCCCACATTTTAGCAGTTGGAATTGTTACAGGGCAGGGAGAAGGGCAGCCCAAACCCCACAAACCTGTCTATTCCATAGAGGGTTCTGCCATCCGCCACATTAACACAAAACATGAGACTTATATGGGAAGGAACTTTAATACAACTAGGAAACAATACAGGAAAGGCAAAGAATCTAGTTTCTAAATCAAGCACTCAAAGTTACCCGTCCCCTCGTGGGTAAAACTCCATTCAAACGGGATTGGCCCAGAGCAAGGCCCCAAAGCCTGCCACAAGTCTAAAGCATCTTCCAGTGGGGACCTACAGAAAAGGGTCAGAAACAACCAGACAAGCCCGGAAGGAAAAGAGCAAAATCAAAATCAAGATAAAAGCTGCCATTGTTACCTCCCCACGGGTCTCACCCACATCTGTGTCACCCAGTCCACAACCAAAAGACAAGTGCAGTTTCTTCACGTGTCTCTAGGCTCCATGTGCCTCCTCCAAGTCTCCTTCTGGCTCCATCTTGCTTCCTTCCTCAGTCTCCTCTGCAGCTTCTTCTCTCCCTGCTCAGCTCCACCCTCCCTTGGGTGGGGCAGGGAACCTGGAACCTCCCCCTTTCCTGGGGACCACCCTGTTACAGAATCACTGGACTCATGGCTACATTTCAGGCTCTTAATGGACACAAAAGTGGTGAATCTCCAGGTCCCAGCTGTAGGCAGTCTTGCCAAAAGTGTTAGGTTTTTTTCCAACGTGCCCAGAGGTGGCTTTTTTCAATGCATTTCTCTTTGGTATGCAGAACTAACGTCAATTGAAGCCCCAGGTGAAATAGTTATAATACCTTAAAAAATGCAGATTACCTAGATTTAGGAACAGCTTTTATATCAATTTTGCCCTCACGCTGATATCTTTTTTTATGACTCCAACTTCTCTGACTGTTGCCCTAAACTGAGTTCTAGACTTTGGCATTTTTATTCCAGGTTGATGTCTTTAATTCCCTGTGAGTAAAAAGATCCAAGCCTTACTTCCCAAGAGTACACAAATAAAAATAGTTACAGTAACATGACGATACCATGTCCTAACCTCCATTTCATTCAGAGCAAAAGCAAAAAGTCCTTATAAAGGCCCCTAAGTTCTATACCATGCTCTCTTTTTATCTAAAGCATGTATGTTCTATCATTCTCCATCATTTATTTATTGCATTCCTTGTCTCCTTACTCTACTAGAATATAAGCTTCAGAGGAAAGCTATTTATCTGTTTTATTCACTGAACAGTCTATGTTAGTGGCCAGCACACTGTGGATACTCAAAATTTGGGTATTTGAATATTTATTAAATGAGAGAATATTGGTACTAGCAGCCATAGGAAAAGTTTATCTGAAACCCTACAAGTTAGAAAGCACAGAACTACCTCTCTTTTAATTATTAAAGTTCACAAGTATAAAGAACTGATTTTCATTTTACCCTTCAGTCAACAAAGTCACAAAGGTCCTTGAACTTGCTTAATGAGTCTGTAAGAATGATGACTAATTAATGTGAAACAGCCTGGCTGCTCTGCCAGCAGTTAGCTGCTAGGATCACAGAGGAGCTCCTTAGAAGTGAAACTGGCCTCTCTCTCCGATTCCCCTGCCTTGTCTACAAAAGCTCAGAGGGGTGTCTCAAGTAAAGGGGAGCCAAGATAGCTTCTACCCCAGGGTCCAAGCCATTTCCTGGTTATTTTCCGTGCTTATAGGGAACCTGGAACTTCGCTTCCACTTGCCCAGTCTGGGGCCTGGTCTTGGACCCTGGTTTGTCAGAACCCAACTCTGATTGCATCCAGACTGAAGGATAACTGGGTCTGGACCTTGTTCTCTGGAGACTTCCCTTGCCTGCCTTTTCCTGGCTGAAAACACTCAGTCTCTCTTTTTATAGAAAGTGATGTTCTGGTCACAAATCCAAAACAGACTGCACTAGTCAGAATGGACCTGAATTCAACTGGGCCACTTACTGGTCAATTAACTTTGAATATGTTTCTCAGCCTTTGACAATACTGAATTTTATCTGAGTCCCCCAAAAAGTGTTGTCATGTATATAGATAAGAGTTTCTCAGGTGATGAGTGATACTGAGTCAAAGAACTCATTGTCCAATCTGTACAGATGCCAACACTGTGACACTAGCATCTGAGAGGAGAAAGAATTTGAGGAGTCAACTGGCAAAGAGAAAGGAGCTAAAGCTTCTATCTAGCTTCCCATCTGGGAAATGGGAGGAGTTTATATTGATTTGGAGTGAGTGGGATTGAGAACAAAAGGAGGATTTGGTTCTTCCTTAGGTTAAGGAAAGAGAAAGGAATGTGAGTCTAGCTGAAGTTCATTAGTTTCAAATTGGTTTGCATATGGAGAGGTTTTTTTTTTCCCCCAATACACAGACCCTTTTTGTGGACAGACTGACATAACACTTTTAATTATGGCCTGGATGGTTTCCCTTCTGCCATTTTCATCCTTGTTGGTCATCTGTTGGTTCCAAATAGGTTTGAATTAATTTTGTGCATGCTCCAGTTTTATGACTCCCCTCTGCTGCCCCAAAAGTCTCAGAAGTGTACCCAGCTGTTTCTGATAACACCAGCAGTGGTGTGGTGACTCTGCTCAGCACACCCATCAACAACCTGGGCCTCAAGATTACTACTTCTGGATTGCTTTGCCTCTTGCAAACTCTGTCCTCAAAGATGCTGTGTGGAACTGCAGAGGGAGGAGGAACAAGGGACAGGGCCAAGAGCCAGGCTTAGTTAGGCTGCTTCTGTGAACACAGCCTTACAGGGGAAGTTAGGAAATTTGGGTTACGATGGCTGGTGATGTAGACTAAGGTCCTGAGGGCAATTGGACCTCAGTTTCAAGAACTGTCTCTGGGATTAGGTCTCCTACTGGTATGAAGACATCTTTATATAGGAATTCCCTTTGTAACTATAAATTTTCTTTACAAAAGGAGACACTTATACTCTATTTTTAAGCAGTTAGGGGGAGGTAAAGAGCCCTTCTGCACCTGCTGATTCTCAGTGGCCTTTAGCTCAAAATAATCCTTATGCCAAGAGACATATTTGAGGGATAGCATATACTGTAACTTTCATATGTCATTTGGCCTCTACCAAATTGTAGTTCTCTGAAAGTGGGCAGTGCCTGAGGAATTACCCAGCCTTCCATATGTTCTTCCCAGGTAAATACATTTTAAATTGATTTAAATATTCATCCGTTTCCCTTCTGCTTTCACTTTATTAGATAATGAAAATTGCACGGAAATTTTGAAATGGAAGTGCTTTAAATTTCTTTCTGTATATGGGCCTCCCTGGTGGTGAAAGGGATTAAGACGCAGCCTATGAAGCACGAGTTCGATCCCTGGCCAGCGAGCTACACACATGGCACAGCAGACCTCTCCTGACTTGCCCGCTGCTCCCCTCAGCAGTGTATTTCAATCATTCTGCGGGTTCTGTTCCCCACTCTGTCTCTGGTGAATCTTTTCACCCCCTGTATCTCTGGTCTGTACCCCAGCTCTTGCATGCATAAATAAATCAATCTTTAAAAAAATTTCTTTCTGTATATTTGAGCCTTAATCTATTGAGGGTTCACTAGTGTAACTGGCAGGGAATGCTGCACAAAGTCAGATATCAAAAGTGGTTACATCTCAGCATTTTTCTAATTATTATAATTCTAATTTTCTGCTACCTTACAAGCAGGAAGCATGTTGTCCCTGTATTATCTAAGAACTGTGGGAGAAAGTGGTAACTAGGGGTGGAGATATGTCCCTTTAGCCAAATTGGAAATCTTTTCAGTCTCCATACTCCTGTTATTGCAGGGAGTACTAGCATGCTTCCCAACATACCCCCCTTTATTTCAGATGTTTTGACATCTTTGGGATTTGTTGACCCTAGAAAGACTGCCCCTCCCAGGGCTACTAATTCCTCGAGATAGTAAAGAGCTCAGAGTATGCTTTTCATAAGCAAACTTGCCAATGCAGAACCTACACCCCTTCTACCAGTTTTATAAGACTCATACTCACAGCTACCATTCCTCTGCCCTAATCACTCCAGGACCAGGTACCAGACAGCTAGAAACAGCTCCTACACCCCAATGCCTGCTGAAATCATCCAAACTAGTCAATCCTATACATGCTGAAACTGCTGAACCTATTTCTTCCCATAGAAACCACAATAGGGCCTCCCTGGTGGTTCAAGGGGTTAAGACACAGCACTATGAAGCTGTCCGCAGCCACTGCAGCACGAGTTCGATCCCCAGCCAGGGAGGTGACCCACATGGCACAGCAGACCTCTCCTGTCTTGCTCACTGCTTCCCTCAGCAGTGTCTTTCAGTAGATCCAACTGTTCTGTTCCCCACTCTGTCTCTGGTAAATCCTCTTACCCCCACACGTCTGGCTTGTATCGCAGTTCTTGTATGCATAAATAAATAAATCTTTTTTTTTTTTTAAAGAAACCACAGTAAAGGTTTCTACCAATTATTTCCCCAAATTCCCTTTGTCTCTGACTAACTCTGGTGCTTCTCCATGCACCCACCAGTCCCCCATATACACTGTGGTATGACCTGACCCTTCCTCTTTGGAACTGCACATAACAAAGCTATCTTCTCAATGGTTATTGTCTTCTGATCATTGGCCTCTGAATTCTTAAGCAATAATAAAAGTTACACTTCAAAATATTGCCAGGGTCTAGTAAATCCAGCAGGCTATGCATCAGCATTGAAATGGTTTGGTTTTTTAAGTCCAAGAGGTCATGCTGGTCACCTGCGGCCATGATGTTAATGTGTTCCAGATCTCAAGCACAACTTCAGGAAATCCTGAGAGCAGAGAGCAGCTCAGCCAAGAGTGCCCTGCATCTAGGCTCCTGAAAGGAGAGATGCTCAACACTTTCAGTTCACTTACCCTGGCATCCCCTGGGGGAACATAACCAGGAAAGTCTGGGACCTGGCATTAGTCACCCTGGGGACCCATAAGTATCTTGTTAGGACCCAGCTTCAGATGATATACTAATCCAATGATTTACTCTGCTGAGGGAATATTTTATTTTATTTTTAAAGCTTTATCTATGCATACAAGAACTGGGGTACAGGCCAGAGGCGTGGGGGGTGAGAAGATTCACCAGAGACAGAGTGAGGAACAGAACAAGCATATTACTAAAATACACTACTGAGGGGAATAGTGGGCGAGTCAGGAGAGGTCTGCTGTGCCATGTGGGTAACTCCCTGGCTGGGGATCAAACTTGTGCTGCAGTGGCTACTGATTGCTTCACAGTTTGCGCATCTTAATCCCTCATGCCACCAGGAAGGCCCCTGCTAAGGGAATATTTTAAATGAGTCCCTGGCACTTCTTTCACTATAAAAAGGACCCCCTCCCCAACTTATCTAAATTTCATTTAGGTTTTTTACAACCTATCAGAATACCTGATTTATGAAGGAATTACTTATAAAATAACTTTTTTTCCTCACCCTATCACTGGCCACCTATGGTCTCATTATTGAACTATACCCACCCCCTGAAAAGTCCCCTTCTCCCATCCCCCCAAACATAATGGCTGAAGTTTTCAGACTGACCTCTCCTTGTCTCGTCTTACCCCTAAGATACCAAGAGATGCCCTAATCTTATCATCAGTCTTATTCCTTTTTCCTATAATTTGGCCCATTTGGGCTTCCCAAAAACACTGAGGATTACCTTTCAGATAGGCTTATGACCAGTGCCAGGTCTAGCACTCACACTCAGAGGGGCTTAAATTGCCCCAAGGATAGTGTTGAGGAGGAGAGAAAACTTTTTCCTATTTCTCTAGGTTCTTCTCAGGCTGATTCAGTAATCAAATTAACATCAGCCACATTATTAGGAGAAAAAACAAATTCAATTCTAAAATACAGAGTTATCTACAAATAAATAAGGATTGCAAGGTCAGTGAAGAAGATAGGGGTATAAATCCTGAGCTAAGGAATGGGATAAGGACTTCAAGGAGAGAGGAGAGAGATGCACATGACAAGCAGAGGGTGACTCATGTGTTGATCAGCTACTCTGTAATTAGATATTTGCTGTGCCATGTAGTTTTCTCTGATAGAAAGGTTATTTCAGGCCAAAAACCCGAATTCTGTGTAAAAGCCCCAATTTTCATTCTTTTAGGTAGTTTTGGGAGTGGTTTCTCATGCACCTATAGAGCCTGCATGCCTTAGACTTGTTCAGACCATCCTAGGGAGGCCTATTCTTTAACTGCAACAGTGACATGGATTAAAATAGGTCTTTGACCAAAGAACCCAGTCAACATTTTTTTTTTAAATATCTTTTTTTTTTTTCAGATTTATTTATTTATTTATACAAGCACTGGGTATAGTCAGAAGTGCGGGAGGGTGAGAGAATTCACCAGAGCCGGAGCAGGGAACAGAACAGGCAGACTGAGGAAGTACACTGCAGTGGGGAGCAGCGGGCACAGCAGGAGAGGTCTGTGCACCATGTGGGACCTTTACCCGCGGTCAGGGATCGAATTGGCACTGCAGAGGCTGCGGGCAGAGTTGCAGCCCAGTGCTCAACCACTGCGCCACCAGGGAGGCCCCCAGTCAACATTTAAACAAGGATGTTTCTATGAGAAAATGTGGCCCAAGATCGAAACATGTGACATACAAATGAACTTTCAGAAAAATAATGTTTGCAAGTTAGAGACTGCCTGTCTTTGCAGTTTCTAGATAATAGCAAAGGGAATACAGTGGAATTTTAATAGGATGGTCCCAGGAAAAGGGGAGGTTCCGGGTTCCCTGTCCCACCCAAGGGAGGATGGAACCTAGCAGGGAGGAGAAGAAGCTGGAGAGGAGACTGGAGAAGGAGGGAAGAAGGATGGAGAACCCAAAGGAGACCTGGAGGAGGCACATGGAGCAGAGAGACACATAAAGAAACTGCACTGGGGCCTCCCTGGTGGCGCAGCAGTTGAGCACTGGGTTGCGAAGCTGCCTGCAGCCTCTGCAATGCCGGTTCGATTCCTGGCCGCCAGGGGAGGGTCCCACATGGCACATAGACCTCTCCTGCCGCCCGCTGCTCCCCGCAGCAGTGTACTTCATCACTCTGCCTGTTCTGCTCTCCACTCTGGCTCTGGTGAATTTTCTCACCCTCCCACATTTCTGACTGTACCCAGTGCTTGTATAAATAAATAAATCTTTGTAAAAAAAAAGAAACTGCACTGGCCTTTTGGTTGTAGACTGGTTGAAACAGATGTGGGTGAGAGACCCATGGGGGAGGTCAACAATGACAGCTTTTATCTTGATTTTGATTTTGCTTTTTCTTCCCAGACTTGTCTGGCTGTTTCTGATACTTTTGTATGGGTCACTGCCAGAAGGTGCTTTAGGCTCATGGCAGGCTTTCAGGCCTTGCCCTGGGCCAACCCTGTTTGGCTGGACATTTACCCTCAAGGGGATGGGCCTTGCTCTGGGCCAACCCTGTCTGGCTGGACATTTAGCCTCAAGGGGATGGGCAACCTTTGGCATTGATTTGGAAACTATACTTTTTGTTGCACACTAATTGTATTAAAGTTCCTGTTAGGGGGAAAAGGATGTCCTAAAGCTAATGCCATACAGGCTTTGTGGACTCCGCCCCCACCCCAGGCCAAAGCCAAAGACAATGGGAACTCCAAATCCCATTGTAACAGAGTGGTCCCCAGGAAAGGGGGAGGCTCCAGGTTCCCTGCCCCACCCAAGGAAGGGTGGAGCTGAGCAGGAAGAAGAGAAGAAGCTGCAGAAGAGACTGAGGAAGGAAGCAGGATGGAGCCAGGAGACCTGGAGGAGGCGCATGGAGCCTAGAGACACGTGAAGAAACTGCACTTGTCTTTTGGTTGTGGACTGGGTGACACAGATGTGGGTGAGACCCATGGGGAGGTGACAATGGCAGCTTTTATCTTGATGTTGATTTTGCTCTTTTCCTTCTGGTCTTGTCTGGTTGTTTCTGGCCCTTTTCTGTGGGTCCCCACTGGAAGATGCTGTAGACTTGTGGCAGGCTTTGGGGCCTTGCTCTGGGCCAGTCCCATTTGGATGGACTTTTACCCACGAGGGGACGGGTAACTTTGGGTGCTTCATTTAGAAACTAGACTCTTTGCCTTACCTGTATTGTTTCCTAGTTTTATTAAAGTTCCTTCTCATTAAAGTCTCCTATGTTTTGTGTTGATGCGGCGGATGGCAGAACCCATTTAGAATAGGCAGGTTTGCAGGGTTTGGGCTGCCCCTCTCCCTGTCCTATAACACCATCACCACCAAAGGGAAGGTGGCTGGTACCTGAGGGTGGGGTTAAGCAGCCAGGTTGGTATAAAGCCAGACACGGGCTTTGGAGGGGTTCCCCCATTTTGGCTCTCCACCAGCTTGCAGCATCCGGCCAGCTCTGAGAGTGCCTTTGGGTTTCCAGGTCAGCGGATCGGGTAGGACGCATTAAGGACTTTATTTCCCTATTTTCTCTCTGAGTTGTACATTTTCCTTATTTCCTTTTCCCTTGTAAATAAACCTTTTATTAACCTTTTGTGTATGCCTGTAGTGGAGTAGTAATAAGTCCCTTTTAAGCGCGCGGGTGAGGACCCACAGCCAGGCAACCCGTTCAATATCAGGGCTGCCCTATAACATTCCTTTCCATTAAATGGCAGAACCTATTTAGAGCAGGCAGGTTTGTGGGCGCTGGGGTGCTCCTCTCCCTGCCCTGTAACAGAACGAACATTTCCCTAGGTAACTGGGGTTTTAATCCTAATTCTAAGACTCATCTCATCCATAGAGACTCAGCTAATTCATCAATAAAATGGGCATAGCATCATTAATTTCTTCTTGCCTGAAATTAGGTGAATGGACCGGATAGTCTCTTATAATGATGTAAAATTTTACATCATTAATTAATGTTGAGCTCCAGGAGGTTAGTTTCCTGTTGTGAAGAATTTCTGCATTGCATGGTTTATGAAAAGTTTTGGGAGTAGGGGTGATTTGACACTGACTTTAAGTTGCCTCCTTCTCAGAGTTTATTAATTCAAGGATCACAGCAAAGAGGAGAATGGGAAATAGGATGGGAGGGAGAGGTTGGCCAAGGGCTGGGAGAGTTACTGGGCTTAAGAGCCCAAGGTTCACAAAGGATCAGAGGGGTGACCAATTTATTTCTTGCTGCAATGTTTTCTTCTTGTCAAATCAAGAGCCTTATTGCATCTCAATAGTCTCAGAAGTACCCATTTGCCTTCTTTCCAAACAGCAGTCATTTGCCACCTGCAGGTTTTCATTAACATAAACTATGCAGAAGGCTTTTTGTTCTAAGGGGAAAAAAGTCTCCCTGTAGGGTTGCTTAAAGCAATCAGACACTTTCTTTTACAAAGGCAGAATTAATTGACTGCAAAAAATAAGCTAACATCCTGCTCCAAGTACTGTTGAAGGGAAATAATCTTGAATGAGCTTGTAACTGGTTCATTTACACAATTTTTGTTATTTTAAAGGATTTAGTGAGCCTTTAAAGTTTAGGGGTCTCTGTTTAGTAAAAATTGCCCTCGGTGAGATGTTAAACATCATCACAAATGCACATTCTTCTTCTAGTGTTTATTACAAACATTCAAGCCACTGCTCCTTATTATATAAAGGACATTAAACTATTAAATGCCAAGTCTTATTTTCACAATTCCATTTTCATTTTGCTTGTTCTCTCTTTCTCACTCTCTCTCTCTCTCTTTCATTTTTATCTCTTACCAGAAACTTTTTGTGACTGACCTTAATCATCTTTTTTGCAAAAGCATGATTTTGATTTTGCTCTTTTCCTTCCAGACTTGTCTGGTCCCTTCTGCCCCTTTCCTACGGGTCCCCAACAGGAGGACCCCAACAGGAGGTGCCTTGGACTTGTGTGGCCCTGCTTTGGACCAGCCCTTTTTGACTGGACATTTACCCCCAAGGAGATGGGTAATTTGGGTGCTTCATTTGAAAACTACATTCTTTCCTTACTCTTTATTGCACACTAATTGTATTAACACTCCTTTGCATTGAAGGTATTACACACTAGAGTATGTTTTGTCTTGATGATGCAGCAGATGTCAGATCTGGAGATTCTGGGGTACCCCATCACCCTGCGCAGTAACAATACTATCATAGTCGATAAAGCAAAAATATTGCTTGCTACTGTATGAGAGGAAAAGTAATTTTCCCTCTACCCTTCTAGTTTCTTGGTCAAGATGTAACAGGGTGGTCCCCAGGAAAGGGGGAGGTTCCAGGTTCCCTGCCCCACCCAAGGAAGGGTGGAGCTGAGCAGGAAGAGGAGAAGCTGCAGAAGAGACTGAGGAAGGAAGCAAGATGGAGCAAGGAGACCTGGAGGAGGCGCATGGATCCTAGAGACACGTGAAGAAACTGCGCTTGTCTTTTGGCCGTGGACTAGGTGACACAGATGTGGGTGAGACCCGTGGGGAGGTGACAATGGCAGCTTTTATCTTGATGTTGATTGTGCTCTTTTCCTTCCGGGCTTGTCCAGTTGTTTGTGACCCTTTTCTGTGGGTCCCCACTGGAAGATGCTTTAGACTCATGGCAGGCTTTGGGGCCTTGCTCTGGGCCAATCCCATTTGGATGGACTTTTACCCACAAGGGGACGGGTAACTCTGAATGCTTCATTTAGAAACTAGACTCTTTGCCTTACCTGTATTGTTTCCTAGTTTTATTAAAGTTCCTTCCCATTAAAGTCTCCTATGTTTTGTGTTGATGCGGCGGATGGCAGAACCCATGTAGAATAGGCAGGTTTGCGGGGTTTGGGCTGCCCCTCTCCCTGTCCTATAACAAAGATACCCCTAGTAATAAAGAACAGAATATCAGAGGAAAAAAATTTACATACAGGTCAGGTAATTGAAGCTAAAGGCATTCATAATAGGCCTCTAAATGTGTGCCACTTTGGTATGTAGATTATTTTCAACTGACAGTAATCAAGACACTATGGACAAGAGAAAGTTTTGCCTCTCCCTAATTACCTGAAGAATTTAAATTGGGGGCCTGCCCATAATAAGAATATTTCCAGAAATAACATTAATGACCCATCTGTATGTCAGGGCAAAAGTCTCACTGGGGACTATCTGGTCTTATAGCCGTATGAATTGCCATCTCCCCCACCCCTACCCCTTACTTAAGTCCCAGCCCCTATGCAGTTCCTTAGCTCAGAAAGGCATATATATACCTTATTTTACCACTATGTCCTCAAACTTCTCAGATCTATGTGGACTACCCATATATACAAAATTCAAAGTTAAACTTGTTTTCTTGTCGTCTGTTAATCTAGCAATTTATAGGGTTGTCTCAATTAAAAACCTATAAAGGTATAGAAAATGTTTTCTTCCCCAATAAAATGTATATGGATTTATTTCTGGGCTCTCAATTCTGTTCCATTGATCTGTGTGTCAATTTCTATTCCAGTAGCATGCTGTTTTGATTACTATAGCTTGTAGTGTACAGGCACACCTCCTTTTATTGTACTTCTCCTTATTGCACTTCATAGGTAATGATTTTATTTTACAAATTGAAAGTTTGTTTCAAGCAAATCTATCTGTATAAAAAACACATCATTTTAAACTTTAGTGTCTTATGGCATGCAGGTGCTATACTACAAAACTCTTGGCTCCTTTATCACTGAATATATTGAGTAAGATGGTTAATGAGTGACTGATGGATCAATGAGTGAATTATATTAGTATTTTTTATCTAGCAGGCAACTTCTATCCTCAAACATTTTCCCACATTTTTAATGTTTAAAATATAATTCCTGGATATATAGAGAGAAAAAAGGGGAAGTTTGGAAGTGGCATTACAGCCTTCTAAGAATAAAGTAGGAAGGTAATATGTTTTACCTAATTTGAATCTTTGATTTTAAACATAAACATGGCTGAAGCAATTGAACATTTTGTGATAGATGGTGACACCTACTGGCCAAAATTGTTATTAAATGCTTGGTCTGTTTTGGGGGCTGGTGGGGGGTTGAGAGAAAGGGAGAGAGGAAGAAAGAGAGAGAGAGAGACAGGGACAGACAGACTGAAACTTTGTTAACCTTTATTGAATAGAGCACCCTTGGTGGTGCTGAATGGTGAACCATAGTTCAATCAAAAAAACCACAAAAGGAATTGAAATAGAGAGGTGTATTACCCAGAGATTCTAGAAGAAGTACATGGCAACAAAACTGGAGATAAAGGCAGGGTGCAGGCAGAGAGACAGACAGGATCTGGGCCCATGCCTTTAATGTGGTCCGTGGGTGAAATATTTCAGGTTTCCTGGGCTAAGGCCAAATTGGACAAGTCAAACCAGAAAGAGTGGGGTTTTGTTAAGCCCCACAAGGATCTCTTCTAAGTGTACACAGGGGAAGACCCTGGGAGACTGTTGATCATATGGGCTGTTAGCAAAGGGACAGGAACTTATAATTTCTTGTGATTCTGTGGGATGTTATCTAGGACATGAGTTTGTGTGAGGGGCTAGTGACAGTTTAAGGCCCATCTGGCAGCTTGGTCAAACAAAACGGAAATTCAAGACAATATATGATTTATATATTGCCACAATACTATTGAGTAGCTTATTTAAACTCTACAAAATCTTTCCCTAAAATGCCACCTCCTCTTTTGCTTCATTGCCAGACTTACATGCTAGCTGGAAGAGAAGTTGAGGAATTGAATATTTGGCTTTTTCTAAATCTCAGCCAGTGGAAAAGTGAACTGGGAAACACTTCAGGTAGGTAGTTAATCAGCAGTGACTACCATAGGTAAGCCCATGACCAGTCTAGCCAATTAGCATATTCTAACCTCACAGTCATGGGATAAGCACAAGGGTAGATGCATAGATGCCTGACCCTATATGATTCCTTGAAAGTCAAAAAATACTGTGGTTATCTTGCCACTATTATCAAGGAATCTGCCAGAGAATGATGTCAACGCAGAGGACCAGCAGTGAGAGGCAAAGAGATGCATATTCCTGTTGACCTCATTTGAGCGTCTTGTTACTGGCATGCCCCACACTATACTGCTTGGACATGCCAGAAACATGAGCCAATTCCTAGCCCAATGTAGTTAGACTATTAAAATTTAGTAAACCGCAATGAACTGTGCTTCTCAGTACTCATCTCCTGTGTAATCCCTCTCCATGAACTGGACTGGCAATCTGCCTTACTTTAACCAATAAACTGTGGTGAAAATCACATTGTGCAAGGGTTGTGCCTTCGGCTTAAGATTTTATCTATTGCACTCATGGAAACCAGACACTGCATATTAAGTCCAATTACCCTGAGACCATGATACCATGAAGAATTCCAGGCCGAACAGGTAGAAAAGCAAAGGGGAGAGAACTGAGGGGCCCTGCTACATTAGTCAGTTTGTCCAGGAAAACAGAAACAAAAATAGGATACACAAAGAGATATGGAAAGAGATTATGGAGCCAGAAAAGTCCCTTTGATTTGTCTGCAAGCTGGAGACCCAAGGAAGCCAGTGGTGTCCTTCTAGTCCAAATCAGAAAGCTTGAGAACCAATGTTGACAATGTTGTAAGTTCCAGTTTGAGTATGAAGAAGCAGAGGTGCCAGGGGCTAAAGGCAGGAGAAAGTGGATGTTCCAGCTCAAGCAGAGAGGGAAACTGTTCTTTCTTCAACTTTTTTTTCTCATGAGGCTCTCAGCGAGTTGAGTGGTACCCACCTGTATTGGTGAGGGTGATCTTCATTGCTCAGTCTGATTCAAATTCCAATCCCCTCCAGAAACATTCTCACAGACACACTCAGAAGCACTTATCAATTATCTGGCCATCCCTTAGGCTAGTCAAAAATTTAACCCTCACACCACCTGATAGTAAGAACTGAGGTTCCCAGGAAAAAACCAGTGCCAGTCACATGAGTGAAGCATCACAGAAGCAGAGTTCCTTGCTCCAGCTGGCAAGCATTCCCCACTGAGCCCTATCCAAACTACAAATAAACAAATGGATGGTTTCCTAAGCAACTACATTATGAAGAAGTATATTATATAGCAACATATAGTTAAAACATTCAGTTTAAGTAGCAGTCAAGTATAATTTGCAATTGAGAGAACTTTCACTAATACACGAGCCATGTAACCTCGGAGAAATTATAATATCTACCTACAATTCTGTTTTCTCAGCTGTATAGAAGCTGAGGTTGGCATTCAGATATTAATGTTTTGGAGCTAATTGGATTATTGATAAATTTAAGTGAAATAATGTATCTAAAAATACCTAATAATGTTAACAATTTATGTTGACTCTCAGTGATTCTCACTCTCAGTGATTCTCAGTGCTTTTCCACTTGCTTAAATCTACAACACTATCTCCTGCACGGCCTTGAACCTCCAACTCTGAAAATTATTATCAAGAAGAAAAGGAATAAGTTAACTTAGCTCATGGATTTTTGCTAGCCTCCATGGGCCACTGCTTTTCCAAGGGGATAAAAGATTCATTAAATGAAGTTTTCATTAGATAAACGAAAGCATTTTAAGACTTCGCTTCCTTATTCCTGTTTTTGTGCCTTGTTTATTCTCTTCCCTTCCTTTCTTTAATTCCACCTACTCTTGGGCCTCCCCTGTTGCGTTTGGTGTTAAAGTACAGGTAGGGCAAGTGGAATGCTTGGTTTCTGTTGCTGGCATCTGCTAAGAAGTCCTCATACTTACCCAGGTCACAACTGAATCATGACACCTTAGGTCTGGGACTCCTACCAATCTGGGTGTGCCTTCTCAGGAGACTATGAAGCTGTCTGCAGCTACTGCAGTGAGTTCAATTCCTGGCCAGCCAGGGAGCAACCCACATGGCACAGCAGACCTCTCCTGACTTGCCTGCTGATCCCCTCAGCAGTGTACTTTGGTCAATCTGCCTGTTCTGTTCCCCACTCTGTCTTTGGTGAATCTTCTCACCCTCCCCACCTCTGGCCTGTACCCCAGCTCTTGTATGCATAAATAAATAAATCTTTAAAAAAAAAATTCCAGGGCCTCCCTGGTGGCACAGTGGTTGAGCACTGGGTTGCGAAGCTGCCTCTACAGCACTGGTTCGATCCCCGGCCACCGGGTGAGGGTCCCACATGGCGCGCAGACCTCTCCTGCCGCCCACTGCTCCCTCAGCAGTGTACTTCGTCAGTCTGCCTGCTCTGCTCTCCGCTCTGACTCCGGTGAATTCTCTCACCTCCCAAGCTTCTAACTGTACCCAGTGCTTGTATAAATAAATAAATAAATCTTTAAAAAAAAAAATTCTACCTACTCTTCTATCTCCCATCTCCAAACTAGATAGTTTCTCTAGCCTTGGCTAATGAGTACCTTGGTTCTAAGAGAGAAACACTTCACCCTGTTTCTTACCCTCTGCCAGTCAGCTTGTCTCAGCAAGAAGGGGAAAAACAAAAATTCCTGAAAAGTTTTGGAGTTCTAATTTTAGAGCAACCTAAGATCCCTCTCTCCAGTAAAGCCCAGTAAGGGCAAAACATCAGAAACTCTACATAGGTTTGGGGTTCTGAGTTCAGGGAAGAGCCAGAGGCAAGACCTTAGATTAGAAATGGCTATAGTGGTCCGGGAAGATGATCCTGAGAGATCTTCACTATAGCTCCCTCCAAGGGACAGTGCCTCATCCCTCTGAATACAACTCAGGCATCATGAAGGGTGACAACCACCAAGCAGTTCTGTGGACCTAGCACAATGTGGAAGACCAGGAACCCATGCTCTTGAGAAAGCACACCCAGATTGCTAGGAGTCCCAGACCTAAGGTGGGATGATTCAGCTGCAACCTCGGTAAGTATGAGGACTTCTTAGCAGATGCCAGCAACAGAAACCAGGCATTCCACTTGTCCTACTTGTACTTTAACACCAAACACCAGGACTTAGATGTACTGCTTGGGGAGATGTGAAATCCCTACCTGATTAAGATTAAATGGCTACCACTCAAATCAGATGGAGACTCTAAATAGATATCAAATTCATTGCTGAAAACTAAGTGCTCATATTTTGCATACCTGTGTTTGCACATCAAACATATTCTCCATCAAGGGAATGTATAAAATGGAAATTTGAAAAATGAGTAAGGATTAAGGATTAGTCCAATGTAGAAGAGGAAAAGCATTCCAAGCAAAGAGAGGAGCATGTAACATCTTGTTTTCAAAGAACTACAGTGAATAAAGTCATCCAGGAGAGGTTTTGTTTGTTTGTGTGTTCTTAAGGACATTAAAAGGACAACACTTGAAAACTATTGAAACTGAGTCAATTCTAGTTAACTAAAATATACTCTATACTCCATGTTATTATTTTTCATTCCCAATCTTGAATAACATTGGGGACCATTTTAAACATTTTTTAATAGAAATTTACTGGAGTATCTGCCCTTTCTCAGTGACCTCGGTCACAGTGAATTGCTCACCCGTGAGGGTGGACTCCTAGCAACCTTATTTGTAATAGATGATCCTTGGCAATTATAAATTAGATCAGGGGAGACATCTGGTTCAGTGTGAGCCAATCAGATTTTACCCTGGAAATTAAATTTGGCAGCTAAGCAACAGCTAGTTATTCTCAGGATGCAGCTGGAACTGAGCGATATACAACCCTAGGAGCTGAGAGACTTTTCTTCCACTGAACAGCGAAGTGAAGAAAGAAGAAAGAAACAGATGGTCAGGGAGATCTAGCATCAAGGAACCATCTGGCTCCAGAGACAGAGGGAGGAATTTTATTATTTATTTATTTTTAAGGATTTATTTTATTTACTTATGCATACAAGAATTGGGATATAGGCCAGAGGTGGGGGGAGGGGGAGGATTCACCAGAGACAGTGGGAAGCAGAACAGGCAGACCTACTGAAATACACTGCTGAGGGGAGCAGTGGGCAAGACAGGAGAGGTCTGCTGTGCGATGTGGGTTAGCTCCCTGGCTGGGGATCAAACTCATGCCCAGTGGCTGGTGACAGCTTGATAGTGCTGAGACTTTAACCCCTATGCCACCAGGGAGGCCCAGAGGGAGGAATTTTAAAGGGTTGCCTTACTTCTTGGTGGCAATCCTGCAGAAGACCCAGTTATATCGCTGCTCTGTATGTTCTTACATATATACCCCTCTATCTGTCCTTTCTGCAGCTAGTCTGAGTCTCATTCCTTGCAAGAAAGGGTTCAAAGAGAAGATAAGGAATATTTGTGTACCTTTGTATACTCTTAGGGCAGTAAGTAAGTGCTACATGTTCAAGCAATAATGTTTCAAGACCTCAAATTTGTATTATTTCCTGCTCAATGATATGGTACTATATATAGAAAACCCTAAAGATATCACACAAAAAAATTAGAAACAATAAATACAGCAAAATGGCAAACTATAAAATCAATGCACATAAACCTATCACATTTTTATACAGACAATAATGAGAAGAAGAAATTAAGAAAATAATTCCATTCACAACCACTTCAAAAAAAAATTCAACCACTAGCAACTGACCTAAACAAAGAGGTTAAGTACTTACACAATGAAAATTATTAGACATTATTAAAGGATTTAAATCATGACATAAGGTAATGGAAAGACAGTCCTTGCTCATGGATGGGGAAAATCAATATAATCAAAATGACTAGTCTACCAAAGCAGTATATAAGCAGTCTATCAAAGGATCGTATCACAATCCTTATCAAAATACCAAGAGTATTTCTAAGAAAAATTTTAGCAAAAGTATTGAAATTTATATGGAACCATAAAAGACCTTGAAAAGCAAAAGCAATCTAGAGAAAAATCATGGTATCTGATTTTAAAATGCACTATAAGCAACAATAATTAAAACAACATGGGACTGGCATAAAAATAGACATGGATAAATGGAACAGAATCAACATCCCAGAAATAAATCCATGCATATGAAAATAATAAATGATAAAGGAGCCAAGCATAAAATGGGGAAAGAAGAAACTCTTTAATAAATGGTGATGGGAAAACTGGATGGTCACAAATAGAAAAAATAAAATTGGGTCACTCCATGGGCAAAATAAAATCCAAATAGATTAAAGACTTGGATATAAGACCTGTAACAAAAAAATATGGAGAGAAGAAAACGTTGGCAATAGATTTCATGTCATTAATAGTAGAGATATTTTAGGAGACTCAGCCCTTATGGTGAGGGAAATAAAAACAAAATAAACATTGGCGTTACCTCAAATCAAAAGTATTTTATACAGCAAAAGAAAATGTAAGTAAATTAAGAAAAACATCCTCACCTAAAGGTCAGGAACAAGACAAAGATGTCCTCTGCCACCATTTTATTTAACTCAATATCAGAGGTTTTGGTCAGAGCTATCAAACAAAAACAAGAAATAAAGGGAATCCAAGTTGGAAAAGAAGTGAAACTATCACTATTTGCAGATAATGTGATATTATATATAGAAAACCTTAGATACTTAACAGAAAAATTATTAGAAACAATAGTTGAATACAGCAAACTGATGTCTTACAAAATCAGCAGACGAAAATACATAGTATTTTTACATACAAAGAACAAATGAGAAGAAAAAGAAAATAACACCATATGCAATTGCTTCAAAAAGAACCAAATGCCTTAGAATTAACCTAACTCTGGAGGTGAAGGAACTATATAAGTGTAAGACATTATTAAATGACTTAGTGACCTAAGGAGATGAAAGTACTTCCCCCTGCTCATGCACTGAAAATAGTTATCTTATTGGGCCTCCCTTGGTGGCGCAGCGGTTGAGCGCTGGGCTGCGAAGCTGCCCACAGCCTCTGCAGCGCCGGTTCAATCCCCGGCCATCGGGTGAGGGTCCCACATGGCGCACAGACCTCTCCTGCCGCCCGCTGCTCCCCTCAGCAGTGTACTTCGGTCCTTCTGCCTGTTCTGCTCCCCGCTCTGGCTCTGGTGAATTCTCTCACCCTACTGCGCTTCTGACTGTACCCAGTGCTTCTATAAATAAATAAATAAATCTTTAAAAAAAAAGTTATCATATTGACACAAAAATAGATACCTGGGTCAATGGACTATAACTGAAAGTCCAGAAATAAATCCATGTATATGTCAGTACCTAATCCATGATAAAACAGCCACAACCATACAATGGGGAAAGGAGAATCTCTTATTAACAGTGCTGGGAAAACTGGAAGGCCACACATAAAACAGTGACGTTAGATCTCTCTAACTCCATATACAAAAATAAATTCCAAAACTGATGAAAGATTTAGATACAATAATGCAACAATAAAATACATGGAAGAAAATACTGGTGATATAGTTGATAAAATCAACAATAAAGATGTTTTTGTAGACTCGACAGCTATAGCAAGGGAAATAAAAGCAAAAATAAACAATGTGGATTACCTTAAGTTAAATAGTGTGTATAGTGCAAAAAAAAGTATAAGAAGATTAACAAGACATCCTACTGAATGGAAGAAAAAATTTAATATATAACTGACAAGGGATTAATATCCAAGGTATATAAAAAGTTTACACAACTGCCAGAAGAGAAATTAATAACCCAATTAATAAATGAGCAGCAGATATAAACAGATAATTTACCTAAGAGGAAATTCATAAGGCCAGCAGGTATAAGAAAAAATGTTCATGATCACTTCCAATCAGAGAGATGCAGTTTAAACCCACAATGAGATACCATCTCACACCTCTGAGAATGCCTATCAACAAGTGCTGCAGAGGAGGAGATATCATCCTCTGTGCTGGCGGGAATGAAAACTGATGCAGCCATTAATGAAAATGATCTGGATTTACCACACAGAAAAAGAAAAAAATGGAAATAACATAGGACCCAGCATCTATCTGAAGAATATGAAAACATCAACTCAAAAAATTATATGCTTTACAATGTTTAAATGCAGCATTATTTACAATAGTTAGGACATGGGAACAATCTAAATGTCCACTCATAAAGAACTGGATTAGGAAGAAGTGGTATATCCACATAATGGGATATTGTCCAATCATTAGGGAAAAAAATAATGTCACCATTTACAGTAAAACGGAAGGAGTTGGAGGGAATGATGTGTAGTCAAGCAAGTCAGAATGACAAAGGCAAGGACTGGAAATGTACACAGAAGAGAGTTCAGCAAGGCAGAACACTTAAAAAAAAAACTAGCAGCACTAATAAATGAAGTGAGGTGTCTGAGCTGAAGAAGGGGAAAAGGTCAAAAGGGTATAAGGGATGGTGGTAGGAAAGTAAATTAAAAAGTAAGTAAATCCTTTATAATTTTGGCCATATTGGCCCAAACTCCCTTGCACCCACCTCCAAGAAAATAATTAGAAGAAAACTGATGGAGCAGAAAAATACATGGTGGGGGAAAAAGTAATTCCCTGTTCAAAATGCATGCTGTGATTCAGCAGTCCCTGCAAAGTTCAGGTCAATCTTCTGTGACCAAAGTCTAGTTCCCCAGTAGGTGAGGATGGGTGCTTCTGCATCTTCAGGTGAGCAAGTCATCCAATACATGGGGATGTAGTGGTTAACGGACAGGGACGGTCTCTATCCAGCAGAGCCCTCAGTTATTGGAGGGTAATAGGTGGTTACAGCAGTACGACCTGCCAGAGACACACAGGAAACAGTGCCTAAAGCAGTCGAAGGGTGGGAGAAAAAAGTATGATTTGTCCATCAACATCATTGCTGACTTAGCGCTACTGAGTGTGACATCATTCTAAGCACTTGAATGTATAAATTCATTTAATCCTCATCAGTTTAGATGCTAAATACAATTATTAGCCCCATTTTCTTGATGATTCCAGTAAAGCATAGAGAGGTTAAACAGCATGACTAAGAACACACCATTAGTAGTGGTGGAGCTGAGATTCAAAAGCAAACAGTTTGAAAAAGTGAATGCTGACTTATTGACTGAACAGTTACAAACTGGACAAAGTACAATGTTTATTACAATGCTCATCTCCACCACCACCACCCATGTTGGTCATTTTTATTTCTAAAATGATTAAATGTAATGTACATTTAGTGTGATCCAACTGTATATACAGAATCAATGTCAAAAAATTTTTAAAAAGGGCATTTCAAGGCAATGCTGCCATGTTATCACACTCCAGATAATAATGAATAACAACCACATTCTTATCAGTGGTGACCTCTACACATGGGGAAGCAGGAAAACAAACAGGATCATTTCAAGGTTGTACCAGCTGCCAGCTGAAATTACCCCATTAAAGGCAACTCCAGAGAAGCTGTTGCCGGGTGACTGAGAACTTGTTGACATGAAGTGTTCCTATTCAGGAAAATCCTTCCATGCAGAAGACTTTTATTTCCACATTTTTCAGATTGATTTTGTAGGTTCATCAGAAAATGACTACTTGGTAATTTTAACAAAATATACTACACAGTTACTGGTGAAGCCACTGAGAGGTGAATGAAAGTTTAATTACCAGAGTTAGGGTGGTATTTGGCTACACTATATTCTGTGCTACCAAGAAGAAGATCTAATTTTTTTCAAAGCAACGAGGTTTTGTAAAATGTTTTCCAAAAATGTATAATTAATTAACAAAATAAGGTATTCTATTTTAGAAGATGCCCCTTTGTTTCTTTCCTTTCCCTCTGGTCTTTATTCCTCCCTACTCTTCTTTTAGCTCCCATCTTTAGCATACTCAGCAAGTTTTTATTCATTTTCTTTCTGGAAACTTTGCAATATTTATTTATTTTTAAAAAAGATTTATTTATTTATTTATACAAGCACTGGGTACAGTCCGAGGTGCAGGAGGGTGAGAGAATTCACCAGAGCCAGAGTGGAGAGCAGAACAGGCAGAAGGACCGAAGCACACTGCTGAGGGGAGCAGCGGGCGGCCGGAGAGGTCTGCGCGCCATGTGGGACCCTCCTCTGGTGGCCGAGGAGCAGCCGGAGATCGAACTGGCACTGCAGAGGCTGCGGTCAGCTTTGCAACCCAGCGCTCAACCACTGCGCCACCGGGGAGGCCCTGGAAACTTTGCAATATTTAAATACGAGATATTGGTGTGATTTGTGAACATGAACTCACAGAGGGATAATAAGCCCATTTTGATCTAATTTCTCATCTCTCTTGCTATTAACTGTGTGATGATCATTAGGGCTGCTCGCAAACATCCTGGTGTTCCTGTTTCTGGTACATGGTAGGACCATACCTCCTGCTCCCCTTGAAGTTATGCATGATCATGTGACTTGCTTTGACTGATAAAATATGAGCAGAGTGATGTGAATATATTAAGAGTATGTAGAAGCAACAGTGATAATGATGATAAATAGAAAATAAGAAATGTTGACAGAAATGTAAAGAGATGGACCTATCACATATTGCTACAAGAAATGTAAAATAGTACAACTGCTATGGATAACAATTTGGTTGTTTCTCAATAAATTAAATACAATACAGCAATTCTACTCCTAGTTATATACCAAAAAGACCTAAAAATGGGAATTGAAACAAAACTTGTACATGAATATTCAGAGTAACTCAACTCATAATTGCCAAAGTTGGAAACAAACCCAAATGGATAAATAAAATGTGGTATATGCAAACAATGTGTTATTATTCAACGATACATAGGAATCAAGCACTGATGCATGTTACAGTATGAATGAAACTTGAGATAAGTGAAAGAAATAAGATGCAAAGGGTCATATATTATATGATTCCATTTATATAAAATATCAAATAAACAAATAAAGAAACTAGATCAGTGATTGCCAGAGACTAGAGATGGGGTGGGGGTAGAAGATGGAGAGTGACTGCTTAATGGGTGTGGGATTTTCATTTGGAGTGATGAAGAATTTCTGGAACTAGCAGATAATAGTTTTGCATCATAATGAGTATACTTAATAGATAGCAGATAGATAATTTTAGATAGTTTTAGGTAGCATAGTTTTAGATAGCTTTAGATAGCAGATAATAGTTTTGCATCATAATGAATATACTTAATGACACTGAATTGTACACCTTGGTTAAAATGATAAATTCCATGTTATATGTACTATACTGTGCTTTTTTAAAAAAAAGATTATGTATGTATATACAGTTTTTAAGTGGTGAGAGATAAAAAATAATTCTCCAGAGGGACAAGTTACCATACGTAGTTAATATAGATTATCCATCAACTTAAATGATTGCAATATGGTTGAGAAATAAATTTTGACTGTGTTGTCATTTGTTACATTAGCATAATCTAATGCTGACTAACATAAACTATTAAACTTTGTTCACCTGACCTTAAGCTTCCTTTGTGCCAAGCCCTGGGAAAACAAAGATGAAAACCCTCAAGCAGTTTCAGATTAGCAAGGAAGATAAATATATCAACCAAAAAATATTCTTCAGTGTGGTGAAGCCATAAAAGAGGTAGATTATGAGTTATAGTAGTATGGCCATCCTGAAAACTCAGAGAGGCTACCCAAATTGGAAGAGTTTGAGTTACATTCTCTTGAAAATGTGTAGAAATTTGCCAACTAGAGAGAGGGAGTGGTTCATTCCAGGTTGATGTAAGAGTTTGACCTCTATATATGGCACAGTGCCAGGGAAGCCAGGTGTGGTGTGTGGCAGGAAATGGAAATAATTAGATAGTAAAATGTGAGGTGATAAGTGGCTGTATTTGAGACTGAAGAAGTGAACAAATGTCTGGAGTTTAGACCAAATCTTTTAGCCAGTCCTCACTAACCTTCCCATTCAGAGAACATCTGGAAAGCGAAAATGTGTAGCACACTAGAGTTAAAGATTGAGGCAGCTTATTTCTAGCCAAACAACTGGCCTAACATTGGCTGCCCTGACACATCTTAATTCACTGCAACATGCAATTAGGGCATATCTTTGGGGGAAGTTCTAATGTGAATGAGGGAGTGCTGTTCAAGATTTTTATGCCAGGAAATATGATAAAAATCTTCAACAACGCTCCATCATGATTTGGATGATAGATCAGTGTAAAGTAACGGATTTAAGTCAGGGAAAACTGTGGGGTCGAAACAGTAAGAACCCAGAAAGAGATGGCAAGAGGTGAAATCAGACTATTACTCACTGAAATAAAAAGAGTTGAGAGATTCAAGATATAGTTACAAGGTAAAATTGATGGAGTTTAATTGATTGATTGGCTATGAAAGGTGAAGGAGGAGAAAGATTTAAAATGGCTCTCAGTCTAATTGGGTGGTAGTGCTTCCATCGAGATAGGAAAAAAGGAAGCAGAGAACTAGAAATACATTAATCCATTCAGTTAGAGACTGTTGTACTGAAGTGCTAGGAGAGGTAAAATAGTTAGATACGGACTCAGAAAGAGAAGTGGAATACAGGTAAACATATGGAGGTCATGGACAGATCCAAATGGTAGTTAAAGTCAAAAAATAGTTGAGAGAAGACATAAGTGAGAAATGAAAAGGGCTGAGGTCATTTAAGGAGAACACAAAGGAAGGAAAACCTGTGGGAAATGACATTGGCATTTCTTTGATGCATAATGGGATCTTCTCAATTGACTGAACACAGACTCTTTGAAAAGAATGACTCTTTTAATCTTTCTAAATCTGTCTAAATTCTCTGTAAAGGCACCCTGGGAATTCTTGAAGATTGATCCCTTAATACAGCCAGAGGAGTTTTGTGAAAAAATGAATGTTTTAAAAATTACAACATTCAAAGTAATCTTAACAAAGTCATAGTTAAGCCCTAACATATTACCACAGTATATCGTATGTATTTAAAAGTCTACCCATTCTCACTACACTATGAAAGCTCAAGGTTCCCAGTTTAGTGTCTAGCCTGATACCTGACACATAGTATATTTACAGCTGATAAATATTTGTGAAATTATATGAATTTTAGCTCCAGAGTGCAGTATATATAGAATGTAATATAACACTTTATGGAACTCAGGCCCAGCAGTCTTTCCAAGGCTTTGGAATGGAAATATGGTAAATGGGAAAGATATTCTATAGTTCTAAATGTGGTGATGTCCCTTATAATAGTCAATTTTGATAACAAATGATATATTCATACAATATGATGTCATACAGTAAAGAGAATGAAGCAGTTAAAACCACCTACAGAATAAGAACAATCTCACAAAAAACAAATATGGTGTTGAATGAAAGAAGCTACACAAAAAAGAGTACATCCTGTGTAATTCCAATCATTTGAAGTTTAACAAGTAAAACTAACACATAGTTTTAGAAGTCTGGATAGTAGTTATCTTTGGAGGGAGTGTAGTGCCAGGAGTGGGGCACAGGGGGACTTTTGAAGAACTGGTTATATTCTATGTTTTGATCTAGGTGTTGTTCACATGAGTGTGTTCATTTTATGGTTATTCATTGAACTGTATACTTAGCATTTGTGCATTTTTTATATAACTGTTATACTGCAATAAAATATTACTTCACAAAACTATGTATCATAGTTATGATACATAATACCTCATGGAAACAGTAACAGTAAAGCATAATCTCTATAAGTAAAGTAAGAGTATGGCATTAAGCAACTAGTTAAACCTATACTTCTGATCAATAAGAAAAGACAGTGGAAAGAAGAAATTGATTGGTTTCAGGTGTGTGAGACTTGGCTGGCTTATTGGTTCAAGGGGTTGCTGATAACTATGTAATTCTGCATGGATCAAAATCCAGTGTCCCCTTGCTATTTGATAAGACCATATCATTTCTCAGATCTTCATTTCATTAGATCAAAATTTTGAGATTAGAGGAGTTCCACTTCAGGCTATGATTGAGTAACCTAGTAATAAGTTATATATTAGCCTACTGCCCCTGCCATAAATAAAATATAAATTAAAATGGACAAAGAGTAAAAGCATATATTATAGACATTGAACAAGAGTTTATGTAAGGCTGTAATCTCCCAAAGAAGGGAAACAAATGAGGTAAGTCCTACAATTCCCCTAGCTTCAGACTTAAAGTCACTTAGATTCTGGCCCAGAGAGGTGGAACCCAAGCAAACCAGGAGATGAGACAGCTGGAATTTCAGAGAAAGCAAGAGAGATAAAGATACTGTGCAGAGAAAAGTTCCAGAATCTGCACAAGGATATCCTTGATTCTGAGATGTACTCTTCATAAGGTAAGACACTACATATAGTCTAGGGAGAAAAATACTAAGGAAAGAACTACCATGGAGCCATTAGTTGAACAGCTATAATGGGTTGTTCAAAAAGTTTTGAGGGGGGCCTCCCCGGTGGCACAGCGGTTGAGCACTGGGTTGCGAAGCTGCCCGCAGCCTCTGTAGCGCCGGTTTGATCCCCAGCCATCAGGCGAGTGTCCCACATGGCACACAAACCTCTCCTGTCGCCCACTGCTCCCCTCAGCAGTGTACTTAGTCAGTCTGCCTGTTCTGTTCCTTGCTCTGGCTCTGGTGAATTCTCTCACCCTCTTGCGCTTCTGACTGTACCCAGTGCTTGTATAAATAAATAAATAAATCTTTAAAAAAAATCATAATGATTATTTAAAAAAAAAAAAAAGTTTTGAGGGACTTTGGGTTCTGATCAGCCAAAGTGGCAAGATCTTATTAAACCCTTAGGATACTCATTAGAAAGTCTAGAAATTCCAGGTCTTATGAATAAAAATAGTCTAACCATAAAACTATTCTTGATCCACTTTGGGAGAGCTTAGTCAAGCTTTGAATGAATCAACTTGATTCTCAAATAAATTAGCTGCAGTCCAGAACAAAGCTCAGTACTCCTTAAAGGAAGATATCAAAATCTACACTGCATACAGTCTCTAATTTAAAAAAAGCAAACCTAGACATTCAAAGAAGTAGGAAAGTATGACTTATAAGAAAATGAGAAATTAGTCAATAAGGAGACCCAGAAACTACAAGATGATGAAACAGCATCTGAGGATTTTAAAGCTGTTATAAAGATGTATTAATACATTTGAGGGCTTAAAGGAAAACATGAACACAATGAAAAAAAAATGAAAACGAGAAATAGAAACTATTCAAACCAAAGCACAGAGGAAAAAAATGATTAAAAATAGAATCATCTCTGGGCCTCCCCGGTGGCGCAGCGGTTGAGCGCCGGGTTGTGAAGCTGCCCACACAGCCTCTGTAGCACCGGTTCGATCCCCGGCCACTGGGCGAGGGTCCCACATGGCGCGCAGACCTCTCCTGCCGCCCGCTGCTCCCCTCAGCAGTGTGCTTTGGTCCTTCTGCCTGTTCTGCTCCCTGCTCTGGCTCTGGTGAATTTTCTCACCCTCCCGTGCTTCTGACTGTACCCAGTGCATGTATAAATAAATAAATAAATCTTAAAAAAAAAAAAGAGTTCTTAAAAAAAAAATAAAATCATCTCAGCAATCTGTGAAACAAAATCAAGAAGCCTCAAACGCCTCAAAAATTAGGGAAGTAGTATAGTTTGGGGGCACAGAAAAAATATTTGAGGAAAAAATAGCTGCTAACTTATCCATATTTGATGAAAATATCAACCCAGAGGTCCAAGCAGCTCAATGATATTCAAGCAGGATAAGCACAAAGAAAACTATAAATTTCACCAACACATTGATGAACGTTAATGATAAAAAGTTGCCAGAGGAAACAGAGATAAGAAAACCACTGACTTTTCATCTGAGACATTTCAAATCAGAGAAAAATGGCACAGCTCTTTAAAGGATTGAGAGAAAAAAAAACTGTCAACCTATAACTGCATATCTAAGAAAGATATCACTCAAACACAAAAGAGAAATAAAGGTGTTTTGCAAACAAATAAAACAGAATTAGTGGCGATCAGATCTGTGCAAGAAGGGTGTTTAGAAGTTTTTCAGGCTGAAGGAAATTGATAGCACATGGTAAGTCAGATCTGCACAAAAGAATAAAGAGTAACAGAAAGGGCAAGTATTTGATAAGCAGAAGTAAATCTAAAAAAAAAAGAAAATTGACTATTTCAAACAATAAAAATACATCTATATATGAATAATCTTTATAACCTTTCATTTTCCCTCCCCACTTCTTTGTTTTTTAGATTATTTATTTATGCCTACAAGAACTGGGGTACAGGCCAGAGGTGTGGGGATGGGGTGAGAGGATTCACCAGAGACAGAGTGGGGAGCAGAGCAGGCGGATCTCCTGAAATACACTGCTAAGGGGAGCAGCGGGTGAGTCAGGAGAGGTCTGCTGCACATGTGGGTCAGCTCCCTGGCTGGCCGGGAATCAAACTTGTGCTGCAGTGGCTGCAGATTGCTTCATAGGTTTCATCTTAACCCATTGCACCACCAGGGAGGCCCCACCCCTCACCACTTTTTTAAAGATAATATTGTCATAATTATCATATATTTCATTTCCATGTTATAAAAGTGAATTCACCTGCACACACACACACCTTGCAGGATGAAGAAAATGTTTACCTTAGCAGACCTCCACTAACCTTACAGTATTTGTTGCTCAAATGCAGAAATTATTAAGAACATGGGTGTTAGACAGTCCAGGTTAACTCTAATTCCACCAGCTATTGACTACAGGACCCTTAGCCATAACTACAATTTCCTCATCTATTTACTAGTGTGGGTGTGAAGACTGATTAAATTATCTTATGTAAAATGTCAGTGTATTGCAATAGTAGGAGATTTTACTTGACAACAGGAACCATTCCTGTAAGTTCAAACATGTCCTTACTTTGCCAAATATCTGCTTGGCCAGACACTGGATGATCACAAAAATATGACAAGAATAAGAAGATAGTAAAGAACTTTAGCCTCCAAATCAGAACAAAAGAAATCCTCTAAAGCTCATAAATCAGTAACTAGACATCTAATAATATATAAGAATATAATGGCAACCACCAGAAAAGTTACAAACAAAAATTGTTTACACACTTGCCTATGAGACATGTTATTGTAGAAACAGAGAAAGACTATTATTCATAATATGCCAATTTGTATTGTTAAAAAGTACTATCATGTATTAAATATTGATTGTGTAATACATCAAAATCTACTTCTATAATTTAAGAAGTCATGTGGAGGAAATGAAAACTTCAAAATATATACCTGGATTTGAATTAAAATGGAACTTTTTGAGTGCTTTCTATCTTTAACACCACTGAAAGTGAAATTGCTGCTGCTTTAGAAAACTAGTGCTGGCTTTGGGTTAGGCTGTGGTAGCCAAGAGTGTGTGTGTGTGTGTGTGGTGTGTGTGTGGTGTGTGTGTCTGTGAACACCTGTAAATTAAATAACACTTTCTGATAAAATGTTGGAATTTTCTGCTTACTGATGCTTTGCTTAAGTTTTCTTCTTCCTAAAAGTTTCATATTACAAAAAAATTAATATTTGCCTTTTCTGTTCAACAGAATGAAAAGTTGGAAGAAGATTCAAGGAAAAGAAAAATGGAGCAGACAGCAAGATAGATAGTAGAAGGAAAATAATCGAGTATCCAGACAGGCGGAGAAATCAGGAAGGGGCTAAAGTCAGGTGTGTGGCATTTTTGGTTACACTTGCTACCTATTCACTTTGCAATTGCCTATGAAGCCTCCCCATGCCCTTAGCTAAGACCCCAGCTTTGGACCCCAGTCTCCCAACAAGTGAGTTAGGAAGGAATCCAAGCTGTGGACACTGCAGTGTGGTTCTTCTCATAGTAGATGAAGAAACAGGTTGGTTTTTGTTAAAATCATTATAAAAATTGTTTTTCTTCTTCGTTTCATAGTATTGTACTCCAAGAAAGTTAGGATGCTAGAGAGACACCATAAACCTATGCAAGCTACACAGCATCACTGCAGTCTAGAAAGAACTCACAGAATGTTGCCATAGCAATGGCCTTAAGATCTACGCCAGAACATAACATGAAAGAAACTGCTCTAACATAGTCCTCTCAGAAGTCAGAACCCTGGTTACTAAGCCCCCTGGGTGAGTACAGTTATCTGGATCATGGACTTCAACTTCTGACAGGCCTGGGTTCCTATCCTGCCTCTGCCCTTTCCCATCAGTGTGACTTTGCAAGTTGTTTAACTTCTCTAAGCTTCAATTTCTTATTTGTAAAATGGGAATAATAAATACACACATTATTTTTTTAAGAGTGATTACTATTGGGCCCTCCCTGGTGGTACAGGTCTTAGCACTGTCAAGCAATCACCAGCCACTGAGGCCTGAGTTCAATTCCCAGCCACAGAGCTACCCACATGGCACCGCAGACCTCTCTCTCCAGTCTCGCCTGCTGCTCCCCTCAGCAGTGTATTTCAGTAGATCTGCCTGCTCTCCCCACTCTGCCTCTGGTGAATTCTCTCAGCCCCTGCACCTTTGACCTATACCCCAGTTCTTGTATGTATAAATAAATAAAAATAAATCTTTTTAAAAAAGAGTAATTATATCTAGTGTTCTATGTGTATTATCTCATTTCATCCCCACAGCACCTAGATACTATAATAATCCCATTTTTATAGAAGTGTTAATAGAGGCTCACAGAGAAGCTGAGTCACTTGCCTGAAGTCACACAGCTATAAGAGAGGCAGCCAGGCATGCACCAGGTAGTCTGACTCCACAGCTCTGTTTTTAACCTTTAAGCTAAACTGCCTGTTAAAGTTCACTTTGAGGACTACATGAAATGATGCATTTCATAGTCCTTGACATATTCTGAATATTTAATAAAGAACATTTATTAAAATGAGCACTCTGTGGAATCCAAATCCTAAACCATAATAAATTTTGGGTTAAAGTGGATTAAGTTACACTTTTATCAACTAGGGGTAATTCTAAAACTGAGGCATCCTTCTGACAGAGCTTCACTATACAAAAAAGCAAGTTCCCACAGGAGGGATACAGGTTTCCCTGGATGCCAGAAATCATTTATATGGGAGTTACCTTGCGCAGCGTGGGAACAGAGGAGCATAGGAAAGCAAGAAAGTGCTGGAGAAAATTCTGGCCTTGTCAAGGCCTGAGAAGGGCTCCTCCCAACAGTGACTGCTTGGGAATTCAGGGAATGACTTATGAGCTGAGGCAAGGGAGGCAAGAGATGGAACAGATCGTCCCAATCTGTAGAAACACACAGAACCCACTGTCCTGACTCCCACACCAGTGTGTTGAAATGGGAGGAAACAAGAAGCTAAATGAGACAGCAGGGGCACTGGTCTTGCTAGATGCTAGGTACTGCTAGTGTCACCTCCTCTATCATCCTCCACCCCATCCCTGCGAGGGCTGAGCCCTGTGGCCATTGTTCCCCATGCAAAGCACTTCTGCTGAGAATTAGAAATGAACCAGTGTAGGGACTTAAATATATTAATTGAATAAGTTACATGAAAAATAGTAGGATGATAAATATATTGGGGATTGAATGGATAATTGACAAATTTGGGCCTCCCTGGTGGCACAGAGTGTTGAGTGCTGAGCTGTGAAGCAGTCTATAGCCTCTGCAGCGTGGGTTTGATTCCCGGCCTGCCAGAGAGACACCCACATACCTCTCCTGCCTTGCCTGCTGCTCTCCTCAGCAGTGTCTTTGGTCCGTCTGCCTGTTCTGCTCCCCACTGTGTCTCTGGTGAATTCTCTCACCTCCCCTACCTCTGGCCTGTACCCCAGTTCTTGTATAAATAAATACTTTTTTTAAAAAAAAGAAAATTGACAAATTCTTAAGATGGGACACAGGATTTCAAAGAAAGTTCCTGTTTCCGGTAGGGACTTTAAATGCTATCTCCAGAAATTAAAGTTTAGAGTTCCAAGTTTACACTCGTGAACTTATGGGGGATATTTGGATGAAAGAGTTATAGAAGTCTGGAACACACCATACTTCTTTTCCTCCAATTATTTCCTTTTTTATGTATCATTATCTCTCTATGTATAAGCCAGAACTGAAGAGAGGCTCTAGCCAATGCTGGAGAAAAGATCTTTCATGCCTCATTCTATATACAGACCCAGGTTTATTTCAATGTTGGATCTACATACTGATTTATTAGTTGTCTAATGTACACTCTCAGGTTTTCCCTGACATTTTTAAACTTTTCAAATTATTTTGTAATATATATATTACAAAATCTTCCATTTCAACCACTTTTAAGTGTATGGCTCAGAGGCACTTAACAAATTCATACTGCCGGACAGCATGGCCACTACCTACCCACAGAACTCTTTCATCAACCTAGACACTTTGTACCCATTAACAATAATGGCCTACACCTCAGTTCTTTAATGCATAAATAAAAAAAACCCAACCAATTATTATATGATTCCACAATTCCACTTTTGGTTATATGTACAAAAGAGTTGAAAACAAGGAATCAAACTTACTTGTATACCATTGTTCATAGCAGCAATATTCTCAGGTTATTCTACTTTCTGTCTCTATAAATTTGATTACTCTAGGTCTTGCATATAAATGTAACCATACAATATTTGTCCTTTTAGATTTGGTATATTACACTTAGCATAGTATTTTCAAGGTCATCCATGCTGTGCCATGTGTCAGAAATTTATGCCACTGCATGGAGATATGTACACGATGGATTGTTTACACATTTTGGCTGTTGAGAATATTGCTGCTATGAACAATGGTATACAAGTATGTTTGATTCCTTGTTTTCAACTCTTTTGTACATATAACCAAAAGTGGAATTGTGGAATCATATAATAATTGGTTGGTTTTTTTTTTATTTATGCATTAAAGAACTGAGGTGTAGGCCCGAAGTGCAGGGGAAGGGGGTTGTGAGAGGATTCACCAGAGAAAGAGCAGGGAGCAGAACATGCAGATCCACCAAAATACACTGCTGAAGGGAGTATTGGATGAGACAAGAGAGGTCCAATACGCCATGTGGGTCAGCTCTCTGGCCAGCTGGGGAATCGAACTTATGCTTATTAGCACTATCTTTAATCCCTGCGACACCAGGGAGGCCCTAAAAATTCTGTTTTATATCTTTTGAGGAACTGACCCTGTAATTTTTTTTCCTATGTATTTCCAGAATTAGTTCTCATTGCCTACTTAAACAGCTTATTTTGCCTCTTATGTACTATCCTACATTTCTCTAAGCCACACCTCTTTTGCTTATTCCTTTTCATTTATTAAGGGATTTAGAATTGTGATCTTATGTTCTACAGTACTAATGTTCCCCAAGATACAAATTTTGAACCTCACTCCTTGGAACAAACTGCTATTTTCCATATCAGATGGTACATTATTTAAAAGGGTCAAGAAAAAAAGCACTTTTTTAGGGGGAGAAAAAGCAATTTTTCCAATCAGTACCAAGATACAAGTCTGATATGAGTCAGGTAGACATATCAGGAAAATGGGATTTCTGATTTACAAGTGTTTCACATATGAACATCCTGATAGGCAACAGAAGACATCAGGAGTCAAATTCCTTCTGCAGTAGCTGAGGATATTTGTCTACTGCCACAGAGATGGTGACCATCTGGGACTCCTACTTTTTAATGTGACCGTTAGACCCCACATTTCTTCTACTTCCATTTCCCTCTCTCCTTGATATCAAAACTCTGGTGCCACCCCCACTGTAGTTACCTGTCATCATAGTAAGAACATCTATTCTCACTGGAGGAAGACTGAGTTCCTTTAGAAGCAAAAGAATCTCAGTTGGGACACTGCATGATTTTACACAGAGAAACAATGCTCTTTCCTACCCTAACAGCCCTGTCCATTCTCTCTCCTAGCTATTTCAAAAGCATCGCTTCTCCCCTGCCTCCTCAGCTTTGGGTAAGACCCTCATCTCGATCACTGCAGTGGGTGCTAAACTGGTCTCACCCTCAGTCAGGATTTCTGCCCCACACTTAACACCTTGGGGAAATCTGCCTGTCACCAGCTCAATGTCATTGTCACCAAAGCTTGAAATGTCAATACTCAAAGAACCTAACCACACCACACCTCTGCTGGATGGCTCTGCAACATAGTCATTTTTTTTGTTGTTGCTTGTTTTTTACTTCTTGTCTAGTTTATACCTTTCTCACCCATTACTTTATATGCTTAAATGCTTTTGTTTGTTTGGCTAAAATGGAAAAATGACTAAGGCCCATACCATCCATATAGTAAGTTCAATAGCAGTGGGGAAGAAAGTTAAAGAGAATAAATTGCAAGGTAAAAATTATCCATCACCTCCTAGTCATTTTAGCCAACACTGGAATGGTATCCGTTTTCTCTTCTTTCCCTTTTGAGGATGGTGTTGAAAGCAAAATAGTCAAGTTACTTCTTGAATCATCCTAATCCTTTCTTCCTTTTACTTATTAGTCGTCATCTTCAGCCACTGAAGAGGGAGATTCTTCAAACCCTCTGCACATCTAAATCTCAGAATGCAATTGTGAAATTGTACTTGATTTCCAGATGTCTGAAGAAGCTTCTTGGTTCTTGCTTTATTAATGACGATCTGTCATCCTCACAGCCCCTCCCTACAATTTCCATCCTAAAATACCACCGCTGCCACCAAAGTCAGTTGCAAATATTCTTGTAAACAGCCTTAAATGCTTTTAAAGGTAGGTCAAAGATATATGTTAATTAAGTTAAAATTCAGGTGGCCTTTTATCCCAGTTTATGCAGGTTAGTCCCAGTTTATGTCTATTGCCCTGCATAATTTTTTACAAATCTCCCCTTTTTACTCTTGAAACAAATTCCAGTTTGGAGGATAAATTCTTTGTTCACCTTAGTTAAAAATACAACTTTCCTTCCTGCTGCCCCAGTAAAGTGCCTTGCAGGTGACACAGTGCTTTTGGCCACATCAATAGCACTTCATATGCATAGCAACTTTGCAAAGTAAGAAAAGAAGCATTTTATTTCTATTAAATGAAGTAACCGAGGCTGTCTGCAACACTCAGTGACACTCAGTGACAGACTCACCTAGGACTTCTGACATCAAGTTCAATAATGTTCAGCAGTGGACTGCTGTGTGTAAATATAACTGCAAACAAGTAATCAACCTGTACTTGGACCTAGAACAGTTGAGACAGGTTTGCTCTTGCCAGAGACTGTCCTTTCACATTTACAGCAAGCAAAAAGACGAAAGAAGAATTATGTAAACATTAAGAGTCTGTTAGTGAATCCTGAGGCCAAATGACATATATCTTTGATTTAGTAGGTGTAATTACATCAGATTATTGGAATCTTACATCAACCAAATTAGGATGGCTCAGTCAACACAAGAAGGGGAGGAAAAAAGAGAAAGGAAGGAAGTAGGGAAGGAGAAAGAAAAGCAACATAGATCAATAATGAATGCCTACTCTTAAAAAGAACATATAGATGGGGGGGGGGGGAGAGGCTCTCCTGGTGGTGCAGCGGTTGAGTGCTGGGCTGCGAAGCTGCCCACAGCCTCTGCAGCGCGGGCTTGATCCCCAGCTGTAGACATGGGTCCCACATGGTGCGCAGACCTCTCCTGACTCACCCGCTGCTCCCCTCAGCAGTGTGCTTCATCAGTCTGCCTATTCTGTTCCCTGCTCTGGCTCTGATGAATTCTCTCATCCTCCCGCGCTTTTGACTGTACCCAGTGCTTGTATAAATAAATAAATAAATAAATCTTAAAAAAAAAAAAAAAAACAAAACCAAAAACTATAGATGGGTTCTATGCCAATTTTATAGATGTATTTTTCCTATGATTACGCACTAATTCTCTTCTTTTTTTTAAACCTAAAATCGGTGCCCTCCTTGGAAAAGTGTCAGTGAGAAACTGGAGGAAAAACCTTGGTCCTTCAAAGACAGGCACGGTGCTTGCAAGGTCTCCAGGGCACCACCGGGGTACAGAATGCGCAGCCACGCCAGTAAACAAATGCGCCCCTCCTAACCTCCAGCCACAGGAGACCGCCCCCGGACCCGCAGCCGTCCCCCTCTCTTTGCAAGGACAGAAAGGGGTCTCGTGTGCCTCGGCAAAGATGACTCCAAACACACCCCGGCTAGTATAGCTGGACGCAGCAGAGCAGGAGGGACGTCTCTGGGGCACCGTGGGCCCTGCAGCCCGACCGAGAGGAGGCGGGCGCCCGCCCGCTCCGCAGGAGGCTGCGGGATCTGAAGGTAGGAGGCCAGGGGCGCACTGGCGCGCGCCCCGGGACGAGGGGCGGGGGTGTGGAGGGCTGGGCACGCATGCGCCTCGCCGCCCCGCGGGCCGGAAGAACCCGGCAGCGGAGCCGCTGCTGCGGGCGCCAGACGCCCGGCGGCCCCCGGGACAGCGCTGGCCGCGCCATGCGGCCCCTGGACAGCGCCGGGGCCGCCGAGCCGCTGGAACCTGGGCTGCCACTGACGGACGGTGAGCCCCCGGGCGCACAGGCGGAGCCGGCGGCCGCCGAGGCAGGGGAGACTCCCGCCCCCAGTAGGTGCTGCCTGTGCCGCTCCTCGCCGTGCGGCTCGTGCGCGCAGCCGGGTGAGTGCGGGGTGCGGACCCGAGAGCGGGTCTCGCCCTTGGGGGGCCGGGCGGGTGCCAGGGCTTTGGGGTCCAGCTGCCGCGGGCTGGGGACTCAGTGAAGATTGCGCTCCCCAAACCCACCCTGCTCTGAGATCGGAAAAATCCTGCTGCTGTCACCTGGGGGGTTGCAAAGCAGAAGCCCAGTACGCCCCCGCCGGCGCAAACACAGGAGAAAGTTTCTGTGTTTGGAACCTTTCTAGAATTCTGAAATGGTTTATGTAATTAGGGTAGAACCGTGGAGTCACAGTACTGTTCAGTGCACCCAGTCCGAGGTTGGAGGTTGGGGGTGGGGTGGGGGGTGTCAGCTGGAGAGGCCATCCCCAAGCCTGTCGAGGTTGGGAGGAAGCTAGCCATGACTGCTGAGGTCGGTGATAAACGATGTTCCTCGAAGAGGGAGTTAAAAGGCATGGACTCTCGAAAATGTTTGGTCCAGTCTTAGAATCTTGTGAAGGCAGAGTGGAGTTGGGCCACAGGTTCCTAACCTTTTTTGGGTTATGAGGACTTTTTAGCAACTGATGCAAGATGAGGCAGAGGCACAATTTTCATACACTAAGATGTTCCGGGACCCATCCCCAAGGAACTGGTGAAAAGCCACTGGTTTGTTCAACCTATGTCTTTGATAAATAAGGAAAGTGATGCTCAGGTGAAGGTGAGGACTTGTGTGTTGGTGGAGGGAGGTGTGGTTGGTTTCCCCTAGTTCTGGCCTGTGTGGGCAAGACACTGGTGCACAGGTCTGGGCAACATCAGAGTTAGGATTCCAGCTTGCCAGTGACCCAGCTCAGGGCCTTTTCTACTGACTAGAGTGCTGCTTTAGCAGGCATATTCCTCCTTGAATTCCACCACCCACCTGGAGCTGTGTCGTGGAAGGGGAAATAGGCAGATCTCCTTTGAAGACAAAGTTACACAGCACACAGCACCCAGCACCCTGATTCACCTCCCCTAAGTTGTGTCTGGGATGTCTGTGCCTCTTACCCCACCCGACTTTTCCCTTCTGCCTGTGTGCACTTTTCCCAATTTAGAGACAACCCCACAGAGATAATTCTTGCTCCATTTTTGTCCTAAATCAGACTTTTGTCATTTCCGCTTGGGCTAGTGCCTCCAGAGCAGGGATTACCCCCAGCTGGCTTGACCAGATATGCAGCCCTTGGAAGTCAGTTTCTCACCTTATTGTCCTATGGCTGAATGTCATTCTGGTGGAATACTGAGTTAGTCCTCAAAAAAGGTAAACATTTCCCATTTGTGAACTGAAGACCAGTATTGTATACATAGGCAGCATGTGGCAAAATGACAAGCCAGTACGAGTAATTGAATGAAGGAAAGCTCTTCACAGGGAGAAGGGAAAAGTAGGGTGGAGTAAAAGGTCTTGTTAGTATCTTTTAACTTCAAAGAAAGTTACCAGATAATATTCCAAAACCAAATAATACTCCCAAAACTAAGTCCAAAAGACAGATATTATAAGTAATCAGAAAATTCCAAAAACAAGATTGCCATAGAACACATTTTAAACCACTATATTGTGGTCATTGAAACTTTGTTACAGTATCATTTTAGCCTGACTGGAACTGGTTATCTCAACAAAGTTTATTTTCAAGTTCACACTGAAACTGTTATCCACTTTCTTACATTCCTAGATAACCTTAACAGACAGCACAGCTATCCTAAGATGCCTATTTATTTTCTTCAAGGACAGTATGTGTCTTAGATATGTGCCTCACCTCCACCCAGAAGGAGTGCGTTTTCTTGGGCAGCAGTGAATCTTAAACAGTGGAGCTTTTTACAGTTACAGGGATTCTGTAGCAAAAAGTCCGGGGTAAAGCATGGAAACAGAAGTTTTAAAACTTTCTCAGGCGATTCTAATTCCCAACCCAGGTTTGTGAATCACCAATTTAAGGCAAAGGATAAAGAAACTGAGCAACTTTTCCGTTTTCTTTTCAGTCAGGAAATTGCACTGTAACCACTTACTTAATTTGAATTATTTATTTGCCAAATTATTAGATAAGCTTGTAATAAAATATGCACATGAAAACATATTACATAAGCAAATACCTCTTTGAATCATGCTACTCTCTTGCTCATCTCCATTAACAGAAAGAATCGAAATTATTATTCAGCAAGAGATTGAGGTTTGCCTGAGTAGCACCAGTCCTCCAAAGGTATTTATCCTCAATAAATAATCAAGTTTGGCTAGCCCTGGTAACAATTTCCCAGTCAGGAAGGATGGATCTTAAGTGCTTATAGGCAAGAAAATATGCGAGTGGTGTGTGTTTTAAGGAAAAAGATCATCAAAGTTAAGGGTGTGAAATTAAGTTTTGAAAGAGTTAAAATATCATGTTAAGTTAAAATATCCCTGGAGAGAATTTTAAAAGTTTAAATTGGAGAAGACCCTTGAAATATAGACCAGGGAGATGTTTTCTGTCCTTGACCTTCCCTTTCTGTTCTGTTCTAAGGTGTAGGTTCTATGTATAGGTGGGGTTTCTTTTAAGAAAAACTATTTTATTTGGACCTGAATTCTGAAATTTCAGAAGCTCAACTCTAAGGCTAACCACAGCCAAGACATGTATTTTGTGGTGCTCAACTTGGAAGTCTTCTAAGGCTTACTTTTCATGGGCTGAGTGGGTGTGCACAGTTTGCTTCTGCAGTAACTAAGGGTATGAGTACAGAACAGAACATGGAATATTCTGACATCTATAACATATGGCCTATAACATGACAGCTCCTAGCTCCAAATCATTCTCTTCAGCTGTGAACCTAGAACAGGAAGAAGCTGAGGTCTCTGACCAGAATGGCATCCATTATTATAATGGACAGACTGTAGAAAGTCTTAAATAACTACTCATTATCAAAGCACTTGTCACTTATAGGCAAAGGTATCTAGCTAACATGAAAACCTTGAAATGTATTACCTGGTATTTGCATTTATCAGAGAAGGGCATTTTAAAAAATCGTTATCATACAATACAGTTCCATAGCTGAGTAACAAATTACGAATTCCTGGATTGGAATGACAGTCCTGGTTTTACTGCAAATTGCATGTGTCTGCATATCTTTCAGCTCCACTATGCTCTTAACTGATGAGAACCAGTAGTGTCCTTATTATCCTACTTTATTATCTTTCTTGGTTTTGTGCTAATTTCAAAATATATACACATTTTCAGTGCCTGGCCTATCTTTTAGGCAGTCCTCTGTTTATCCTGCTCCATTTTGTCCTCCTCTGATTGAGACTAAAAGCATGCTTCTACTTCTGTCTCAGCCACCTAAGGCAGGAAGTGGCTGAAAACAGTTTCATGTTCATGCACTGTCATTAATTGGTTGAATACTTGACGATCTGGAGAAAGCAGAAATTTGGTTCACATCAAGCCACAAAGTTAACATCAAATGACAGTTCTAATTAAAAAGAAAAAAAAATCAGGGTCAGAGAGGTAGATGACCAGTTCCTGCCCTCAAAGAATTTATGCTCTAAATGAAAGATGTCATAAACCATGAAAAAGTTAAAGATTCAATTCAAATAAAGATTTGATTCAGACTGTTCAAAATAACAAAACAGAAGCCTCCCTGGATTATGCCATTGCCAGTGGTGTCAGACTCTGCATCTTTCAATGAGTTTCTCTCATATTCTTTTTTTTAAAAATTTATTTATTTATTTATGCATACAAGAGCTGAGGTACAGGCCAGAGATGCAGGGGGTGAGAGGATTCACCAGAGATAGAGTGGGGAGAGAAAAGGCAGACTGACTGAAACACACTTGCTGAGGGGCACAGCGGACAAGACAGGAGAGGTCTGCTGTGCCATGTGGGTTACTCCCTGGCTGGCCGGGGATCGAACTCGTGCTGCAGAGGCTGCGGATTGCTTCATAGTCTGGTACTTAGTCCCCTGCACCACCAGGGAGGCCCTCTCTCATATTCTTTCATTCAGAAAAGAACACAGGGTCTTCTATGTATCACGGATGAACAAGACAGCTGAGGGCTGAGCCTTAGTGTTCCCAGGCTTCTAGAAGTCAGATAATCAGGTAGCCATATAACAGTTACAAATTGATTTTCCAGAAGAGAACACTTCTTCCTGTAAAGCCCAGTTCACCAGTGAGATTCTATAAAATATTATCCTTTGGAAGCATTTTTCTCTAGCATCTTGGCAAATGTTTCTTAAAGATTTCTTTCCCCACCTTCATAAGCTTTTACTTCTTTTCAACCTATAAACAAGGGATGATTCTTTAGCAAGCCAAAGGAAAGCCATTTTATACAGGCTTAAAATGTTTCCTTCATCTATGGTTCTTCCTTCTTGGTGAGAAAAAAGGTTCAGGTCCAGAGAATGGACATGCATAGGAGGTAGGATTTGTAGCCTGCTAGGCCATTAACACTGTTCCATTTTTCTCAATTTCTTAGTGAAAATGATAAAATATATATACTTGGAAACAAGGACTAACCAAAATTTAATCTTTTTCAGAAGCCAAGAAGAAAACACCCTGTCCTGGACTTGGCTTGTTTTACACATTATTGTCTGCCTTCCTTTTCTCAGTGGGCTCTTTATTTGTTAAAAAAGTGCAAGATGTCCATGCTGTAGAAATTAGCGGATTTCGATGTGTGTTCCAAATGCTAGTCATTATCCCTTGCTTAATATACAGAAAGTAAGTATTTCTTAGCTGCAAAGTAGAAGATAATAATAAATATTTTGTAAGTCTTTGGCCTGCTTAAATTGTTTGTTCCATAGTATCTGCTTTATCCCACTCATAAATTTCCCAGTTCTTATATCCTTAGGCGCTGATTAATGAAAAAATCACAAAGATCCACCCACAGGAGATTCTTGTAAACACAAACCACATGCTCAACAAAAAGAGAAAAAGATTCAGATACTCAACACCCCCCATTTGAAAACAAAACTTTTTTTGTATACTGTCCCACCTTGTACCACCCTCCATTCGTTCCTTTGGCATAATTAGTATTTGGCAGGAAAAAAAAAATAGCCAAGAGGAAGTAGTAGTGCCTCCTAATGTCCAGAGTTTCTTTATATAATATAGGCTGCTCTCTCATCAGTATACACAGACGTTTACAGTCATATTTAGGTTTTTCTCCAAGGGTGATTTGGAAAGTGAAAGGTAATACTGAAACAAGTCTTTTAAGTCCTTTCCTGCTTAGGTTCCTCATTTGTGAACTGGAGGGGATGATATTCTTTGTCCTCATGGTGGTTGTCAGGGTCAATGAAATTTATTATAGATTGGAGTGTTTTATGTAGAATGTATCAGTATATGAAAACTATTTTTATTTTCCATCCTTACTGTTCTCTCTCCACCCCAGCCACTTTCCACCCCCATATGGACCCCAGCCCTAACCACATCCCAGGTTAAAATTTTATAGGGTGTGTGATAACCTGTATATGCCCCTGTGTTAGCAGAACCTTGGGAGAATAGACTAGTTGGACCTCTGGTAGCTGCCTGACTTTCTCTTTGGGGGCAAATGCATAAACCCTTCAGTTGCTTATCACCAAAGTCTTCTTTTATCTATAACACAGTGCAGATTCACTTAAAAAAGGTTTACTCAATATATCGAGGATTTTTTTTTAAGTAAGATATTCCTGTGTAAGTGTGGAAAAGCTACAATATTTTAGGAAATGATGGTGAGACTTTAGACACTTCTAAGGGTGGCAACAGACCACTGATGTTACCACAGTCATCTTCCCCCTTTTATAAAGAAAGCTTCAGTAGGGAGAAGACACTAGAAGAGTTTTCTTAAGTCCTGGCCAGTAATCTTTTAACTCATTTTATGTTTCTCTGTCACTGAAGATCGTTAGCTTCTTGAAGTATGAACACAAGGTGACCACACTTTCATTTCTAACTCCCAAGACCCTGGGGCCTCCATGTAGGCCTAGATGTGTCCCTAAAGATATCCAGCACTGTTCCAGATCAGTGAGCTACACCTAGCCAGGAACTTAACACAGTATCCTCCTTAGTAAATATTCACTGAAAAAATTTGAGTAGTGATTATTATACATCTATTCTTTTCCAATGTGTTTTAATTCTTTTTCTAATGAGAACATTAAAAAGTTGATTTGCATTTAATAACTACATTTTAACACAAGTTTAGCTTTTACAGAAAAAGTATAAGACTGAGTGTCCACTAACCATAATCAATAGTGGCTAAATCTTGAAATTTATAGTTATTGTAAAACACATTTTCACTACAGAAGATTTGGGAAAAATAAAGAAGGAAAATTACTTATGCATCTATCTATTATACAAACACAGTTAACACTTTAGTATATTTCCTATTTTGTCTTTCTTGTAAATATATACATATATGGGAAATAATATATATATTTACTGCACTATAATTATACCATTTTACAGTTCTCTTGTACTATTTTTGCTTACACTTTGAATACTTTAATATCAGTATCCTAAACAAAATATTTAGGTGCATAATATTCAATTATGCATACTATCATAATTATCACTATTTCCTTATTTCTCAATACTTGGGACTTATACAATGATGTTTAATTCAAACTTATAATTTAAGAACACATTCCAACTTCACTGAATATGCATCCTTTACTTGAATTGACAGAACTGGGTTTATAGGCCCAAAAGGTCAGCGACTCTTACTCCTCTTCCGAGGCGTCCTGGGGTCTACGGCAATGATCCTCCTATACTACGCGTTGCAGTCCACGTCGCTCGCCGACACCACAGTCATCACGTTCAGCAGTCCAGTATTTACATCTATATTTGCTTGGATATTTCTTAAGGAAAAATACAGTCTGTGGGATGCTCTCTTCACCACCTTCGCAATCACAGGAGTGATCCTCATTGTCAGGCCCCCGTTTTTATTTGGTTCTAACACTACAGGGATGGAAGAAAACTATTCCGTTCACTTGAAGGGCACGTTCGCAGCCATTGGACATGCTGTATTTGGTGCCTCGACTCTCATTATCCTAAGAAAAATGGGGAAATCTGTGGACTACTTTTTGAGCATTTGGTATTATGTAATCCTTGGCCTCATCGAATGCGTCATCGTCCTCTTTATATTAGGAGAATGGAGTCTGCCGTACTGTGGGCTGGACAGACTGTTTCTCATTTTGATTGGGCTCTTTGGTCTGGGCGGTCAGGTGTTTCTCACCAAAGCCATTCAAATAGAAAAAGCAGGACCAGTAGCAATAATGAAGACGATGGATGTGGTCTTCGCTTTCATCTTTCAGATTATTTTCTTTAATGATGTGCCCACGTGGTGGACAGTGGGTGGTGCCCTGTGCGTTCTAGCCAGTAGTACTGGAACAGCCATTCGTAAATGGTGCCAGAGTTCCAAATGAAGCGTCATCACGAATGTGTTTTCAAATATACCGTCACCCAGTTCAGACCCTCCACAGATCCACACATCTAGAAAGGATGACTTTACTCCATTGATTATATGGAATAAGGTTCGTAATTCCAGTACCCTTTTTGAACATGGTATGTCTTCAATTTGTAAGAACAGCCAGTTGGTTGAGTCTAGCAATTTATTATTATTATTTTTTTGTTCTGGATTTGGATTTTTGTTGTTATTAGGATGGCGCTGGCAAGAGGACAACTCATTAATTGAAGAAAAATTGGGGAAAAAATATGACTATTCTATGTAACTTTTAAAGTGTATTTTTGGTACTGATGGACTAAAGGTGGGAAAGAAATTCCAGATATTCTTTTAGTTAGTGTAGATGCTAAGGAACTTACTGGTAATAATGCTGCTATAATTAGTATGTTGATAATTCATTTGAAACATAATTCCATTTAGGAGGCCAAAGCTGAAACTTGGTATAATAGGTGCCTACTTAATGGTGTTAATAATACAAATGAGGTGGCCTTATTATCAAGGCTTTTATAAATGATTATCATTCTTTTAACTCATATTTGTGCCTTTTCATTTTAATGCTGGAATTTTTATATGTAAACTTTAAAAAAAATTTAAAGTACCAAATTTGGCTAATAGTTTTCTGTTTAGGTGGCATTTTATTAGCAACTGTAGCTTTCATTATATAATTTTAATTGCCCTCTGTTTTTTGAAGCTGTATTAATTTTTTCTTAACTTTCTAAGATTTCAGGTCTTTAAATCACAAGAGAAGTCTTGGCATGACTAGCATGCACATTTCCATCCTGAAGTGTTTTCCCCTCACTAAAAATATGACTTCCTGTAAATTCTTCTTGAATTTATAGTGTGATGCCAAATAAGATTTTCTCAGGATTTTATTAGGTTGAACCATATGAAATTGCTGAGATTTTACCTTTTTAACTTAAGAACACTGTTGTTTCTTATGGTTTTTCCTAATAGATACCTCTCATACCCTCTAAACCAAATACTTAGAGGACTTTGAAATATATATATATATTTTTAAATAACTTTTTAAAGTACGGTAATCCTAATTAAACTTATTTTTATAGTCTTTTTCCCTTATGAGTTACATGTGATAATGCTTTATGTTATATGTTAAATGTAAAGACCTGTGAATCATTGGTTGACTTTTTGTAGTTTCTTGAAAAGAAAAAAATCAGTTCATTTTCTGTATCAGTATGATATTAAATGTCAAAGCTCTACCATGTAACCAGCGTAAGATCTCAAAAAACACATTTTATATCTGGAACTTCATGCCAATACTCTGCATTTAAAGAGAGAATTTAATATTTAGGAAAGCTTGGGAAATTAAGCAGGAAGTAATGCAAATGATCCTTTTGTCACAGTGATTCCTTTATGGGTGAAGGTATAATGGCCTCCAGCTCTTACTGTGTCAGACCCTGTTGTTTAATATTATCTTAAGCCTACAGATTTGAAAGATGGTAGGGATTTTCACCATCTTCTCATCACAACTCTTCCAAAGAAGGAACTTGGCTTCTGAGGTATATGCCTGAGTGAGAAAGGATCTTTTCCAATACTTCCAAGAAGGAATGTCTGACTTGCTGATCTTCCCAAATGCTTCCCACTTGAAAATTCCTAAATGAAGTCTATTTAGGGGAGTCACCTATATCATCATAACTTTATCCTAATCCACAATATTGGGGTTGAGAGTTGCAAAAGCATCGTTTTGTAAGTATTTTAGGTAACGATATAATTGGAGCATTTTAGAGTTCTATGGTTAGAAATTCTCTTGCTCTGTAGATAAAGATGCTAGAGAGAAGATCTGACTGAAATGGTTTCCATGGCCTTTCCCCCTCCCTTAGTTCCATGACAAGTATGAAAAGTAAACCACTGAGGAGCTCTCTAAAGTAAATTAACTCTCAGGGATCCCTTCCCAGTTCTTTACCATATATAATAAGAGAACCTATGGGACCTTGAAAGTTAAATTCCTTTGGGCCTATATATTAGAGACATGTTTTATTTCAACAGTGTGGTTTAAGTACTAGAATGTCACAAAAAATGTTTCTTCTCCCAACTTTTACAGGGTGTGATTCTTAAATGCTTTTTTTAATGTTCCAGGTATATATAAGGATATGTATTGTAACCAATATGGGTGTGTATATTTTGCAAAGATTGTAGTGTCTATCTTGAGAAGGAAACTATTTTCATAAATTGTTTTTATTTTATAAGTACTAATAAAATTAATATGAAAAAGGTATATTTTGGTTTTTATGATATAGCAATGTGTTATTTAATATAACATTTCATTTTTATCCATATGCTTCAAAAATCACTTTATAAAGGAGTTTTCTGAGCGCTAGCCATTCTGCTGTGACATTATATCAAGTTTTGAACTGTTTCTCTGTCCCTCTGATACTGTCACATTAAATTCAGTCTCTTAAAAGTTAAGGCCCTAATCTTCTATTGTAGTGAGGCCTGCAGTCTCTTGACCTCCAGAGCTTGGCGTAGCTTTCAACTCTGTACTTGTTGTTCTGATGGCTAATCTCTTACTAAGTCCTGCACTTCCCATGCTCTTAGTGCCTTCTGGACTCATTCTTTCCTTGTCATTTCCACTGTTATCATTTCAGTACAAGACTTATCACTTAATACCTAAATTGCCACAATAATATCCTAATTCATTTAACCACTGCTAGATATTTCGACTCAGTTCCTTAGACCACTGTCAGACCATCTTTCTAAAGTCCTACTTTCATTGTTACTCAGGTACCCATGAAACTACAATAAGAATGCCTTATTACATATCACATTCAAATTATTCATCTGGTCATCTTCCCACTTTCCAACCGTATCCTCCATGTACCACCATACTCAATTATCAGATCAATTTCCCCACCAACTCTCATATTTACGAAGAGATTCCTTCCTCTGTTTTCCCTACTTTCTTTGTCTACTCTATTCTTACCCTCTAAGTCAGCCTCCAAAGGCTCAGCTTAAACTTTTGTTTCTTCCAGTCTCCAGCTTCTCCCACCCACATTAGTCTACCTTGAAAAAGTGAATAAAGCACTGATTTAGGAGTCTGAACATCTGAGTGTAATTTTATCATGTCTCAGCTAGGCAAGTCACTTAAGGTCCTTGAACCTGTTTTCACCATTTGTTAAATAGAATATTACTGCCCGACCTATGCTACAAAGGAGTGTCATAGAAGGACTTACAGACCCCAAAAGAAGATAAAAACACTAAGTCTGAACTGTGGTTAATACTATAGGTTTGAGCATTCACTCTTCAAAATGATGTCTTCCTCTGGTCCCTACCTCAAGCAGTCTTACCAGGTACTGTAGGAACACTTTTCTAGATTACAAACCTGTTATCTCCTCCCTACTAACACAGAACCCCACTGTTGCACAGCTCTCACTTCCTGGCTGATCTACCAGGAAGGGCAACCAAAGTTTTATAGTCTTTAGTCCTTTTATATAGATTGTGCCACCTTTTCAGTTCTGGCTTCAGCTGCAGTTCTCTGTAGTATACTTATCTCTAACCGGGAGAATGAGTTCTCTGTATAGAGCATATTCTCTATACTCAGCATGACTCTTCTAATACCTTACCTGTTCACCCAAAAAGTAAATAACTTGATGGTGATCTAGTGGGAAGAGAGCCAGATGTACTTGATAACACATTGGCCTCTCAACTAGGTATACTGAGCCATGATCATTATGAGGCACTAGAACTTGGTCATTAGGGTCTAGGTATATATAGTTTGGATACTACACCCCAAGCACATGATGATGCCTTAGATCCCTTGCAGCAAATCTGACATAACTTCCATATTCACAATGCCCTACATGGGACTCTGTGATCCACAAAGAAAAACCAATCTAAGTTGGATCCTAAACAGCTGGCCCTCAAGTACTGTGAGAAACAAAATTGTGTTGTTCAAGTCACCCAATCTGTGGTATTTCACAATCGCAGCCTTTGCAAAGGCAATAAAATATTTTCGTTAAAATATTTTCTTTAAAAAATTTTCTTTTAAATATTTTCTTTAAAAAATTTTCTTCCAAAGTAGTACCATTTCAACATGTAATCAATATTAAAATATTTAGTGAGATACTCTTTTTGTCATACAAAGTCTTCAAAGTCTGGGGCATAGTCTGCCATTCTAGTAGATCTCAACTGAGACCATCCCCACTTCAGATGCGACAGTCCAGTTTTAGAAAGTGATAAGAGGAAAAAGGATTATAATAACAGCTATCATTTCTGAGTCCAGCTACATACCAGTGTACACCAAAACTCCATTCCTAGTTCTCTCATTTCTTCCTTAAAATAACCTTATGAGACTGATGTTCTTTTCCCTATTTTACAAATGTGAAAGATTTAGGGAGTTTAAGAGATTTATGTTAAGTCACATAGTCAGCCAAGGGCAGAGGACACAGCAGGTCTGTTTGGCCCAAAGCACATTCTAATTGATTTCATGCTTCCCAGTCATAGATATCAGATGAATTGCTCTGGACTTTACCCTAAAGAAAAGCGGAAGGACCTAAACAAAGTTCAGAGAAACAGCACTAACATCGCTTAGCAAGGTGTGCAACCAAATCAGGTGTTTCCTGTGAAGAGACACCTATTATGGGAATTAGAGAAGCAATGTGATGACAAACTTCTCCAACCAAAAAAATTTTGAGAAGCAATGGTGAGTGGGTAAATAAAGTGAAGACAAAAGGAAAACAACACTAATCAGAAAGAGATAAATGAATTTGAACATTAACAAAGGTCAGAGCTGGTAATATAAAAATAATCACAGCCTTGGCAGATAAATATGCAATTTCAATGGAGTCCTGCCTCTGAGGTTGTCCTGGGAGAGAGGAGAAACCATAGCCTGGAGTCAGGTTAGGGGTTACCTGGATAGACTACAGGGCAAAGGAAAGTGAGTCAGAGGAAGAGCCAAGGTCGCAGTGGAGGAGAAAGTGATGTACACAGCCACCCACAGTGTGTGTGGAAACACTCTGCCCTTTAATCTCCTCACGGGTGACCTTGGGAGACACAGCTGCTTATCCATGCTCAGCAAGGCCTAACTTCCAAGTTAGAGCCCGTCTGAACAGTCCTCAAAGAAATGAAAACATCATACTAAATTTAATAAATGTGTACATTATCCTTTTCTATATAGAGTTTAGATACCTTTTATTTATGAATGACAGTAATAGTGAATAGTCACTGTTTGCATGGCTTTATTTTTTTTAATGTCCTCACTTGGCAAATATAGAAGTTAAGAACCATATATTGTCCTCCTGTGTTATTTTTTTAATTTAGTGGTATATAAAATCAAAAAAACATTACTTAAGACTTTGTCCTTTCTCATACATACTGATTTTTGCTCCTTTCTAGTGTAATTTCAACTACTCCTTCTACCCTAACTCCAATCTCTCAGTACAAAAATATGCTTAAATTTTTTCCAAGTAAATCAAATTAAATAAAACCTTCCTTAAACTCTCGTCCCTTCCACTTTAGATACCCAAGCACCTGTTTCTTCTTGCCATTCTCTCCTCAACCCTTCACCTGGATTATTTTCACAATTTTTCACACTGGCAATTGAATATCAAATAATCTTCAATGGTTTTTCCACCGAAAATAAAGATTAATTAAAATCTATTATTCTAGGGCCTCCCTGGTGGCGCAGCGGTTGAGCACTGGGCTGCGAAGCTGCTTGCAGCCTCTGCAGCGCCTGTTCGATCCCCAGCCACGGGCGAGGGTCCCACATGGTGTACAGACCTCTCCTGCCCTGCCCACTGCTCCCCTCAGCAGTGTACTTCGTCTGTCTGCCTGTTCTGCTCCCCACTCTGGCTCTGGTGAATTCTCTCACCCTCCCATGCTTCTGACTGTACCCAGTGCTTGTATAAATAAATAAATAAATAAATCTTTAGAAAAAAAGTTTAAAAAAAATAATAAAATCTATTATTCTATTTGAATGTTTTCCTTCCTAGTTGAATTACTATTAAAACAAGTATTGCCTTCTCCTATTTAATTACCTTGGGAGGGTACCATATTTCAGCTACATTATGTGTTAAATAGTCCTTTGTCAGCTACCTTGGGAACTTAGCCAAATTTACATGCTTGTGTATATTTTTAAAAAGCCATGTTCCAAACTGGCTTTCAAATAAGTTTTGTTTTTCTTGTATGTTTTTACTGAAATGATGCAAGAATTGTACAAATAATTCCATTACCTTTCACTTAGATTTTCTAAGAGTGAGCATTTGAGGGTAAGCGGCAGACATGATGCTATTTATTTATTTATTTTAAATTCTTTTTTTTTTTTTAAGATTTATTTATTTCTACAAGCACTGCGTACAGTGAGAAGCGTGGGAGGGTGAGAGAATTCACCAGAGCCAGAGCAGGGAGCAGAGCAGGCAGAAAGACTGAAGTACACTGCTGAGGGGAGCAGCGGGCAGCAGGAGAGCTCTGTGCGCCATGTGGGACCCTCCTCTGGTGGCCGGGGAGCAGCCGGGGATTGAACTGGTGCTGAAGAGGCCGCGGGCAGCTTCGCAACCCAGCGCTCAACCACTGCGCCACCGGGGAGGCCCGACATGATGCTATTTATCCCTTGTATTATTCAGAGTTCATGAGAGAATAAACCAGTAGGAGCTATCTATCCATCTATAAATTTAAATATATCACTATGTGTAATATAAGCTATATTTATTACTATAGGTCATCTATGGAAATGACCCTCGAACAGCACAGGTGTTAGGAGCACCAACCCCACCCAGTTGAAAACCATGTAGAACTTTTGACTCCCAAAGACTTAACTACAGCCATCATTGATCCAAAATCCCACAAAGCTCTTACAGTTCCTTATAGTCCACTCTCCCTATCCATGATTCTACATTCACTGATTCAATTAACAAAATATGCTGGTTGATTGAAACAGTGGATGCAGGACCTGCAGATAGAAAGAAATCGTCATATAAGCAGACCCATGAAGTTCAAATCCATGTTGTCCAAGGGTTAGTGCACATACATACATACATACACACATGCATGCATGCATATATATATATATATATGTGAATATATAAGATAGTAGAAAGAGTAATTAGGTAGGGCAGAGGGAGAGACAGAAAGAGAGAATTTAACGGAATTGACTCATTCAATTGTAGGGACTAACACATCTGCAGTGCATAGGGCAGCCCGGCAGCCTGCAATTCAGGAAGGAATTGATGTTGCACCTTGAATCTGAATTCCACAGGCTAGCAGGCTGGAAATGTAGGCAGACTTTCTATGTTGCAGTCTTGAGGTTTTTTTGAGAAACTCACTCTTTGCTCCTAAAGTCAACTGATTGGATGAGGTCCATCCACATTATAGAGTACAATCTGGTTTATTCAAAGTTGACTGATACAAATGTCTGCCACATCTTTAAAAAACCTTCACACCAACATCTAGATGGATGTTGACCAAACCACTGGACATCACAGACTAGCCAATTTGACACAGAGAACTAAGAATCACACCCATAAAATTCTACAGTGTATATTTCCTTTAAAAAGATATTCTCTCTATAACCACAGGAAAAAAATTGCAAAATCCGATTAACATAAATACAGTGCTATTTTCTAATATAGTGAACTTATTCAGATTTGACCAATTTTCCCAATAACAAGCAAACTGAAAAACAAATCTAAACAGTTCCAAAGTCAATAACAAAAATGTTTAAAATTCTGCAACTGCTAAGAAGGCCATTTTAATAAAAGAGGGTCAATAACTTTAGTGCTCCTAATTAAGGAAATAAAAGCTGGCAATTCTCTGACGAACTCACATGTTCAGGAATTTGATCTTCAAAATATCAAAGTCTGGGCCTGGCTGGAGATACCATCTTTCTCATACTGTAGGAACTTGTTTTCCTAATTCCTCAAACTCACTTGTACTGGTCCTTTCTACATATAAATTTTCTCCTATGTATAAATAAGTTCAGCCCTTCCCCATCTTCAAGCCAAATAGAAGCAAACAAACCATAATTCTAACCTTTCCCTTTTACTATTATCCCAATCCTTCCCATCAAACTTAGACATCTGAAGGAATCACCCTTACCTGCCTCATTTCCCTTCCTACCACCCACTTTCAATTATCACTGGTGCTTACCCAAATCCATCTGCCTCCTTTTTTCTTACTTGACAATCACCAATTTTGTTTAATTGCTAGGAAGGTGACTCCAATCTCGGGAGAGGGGCCAAGTATGAGTGAATTTTAATTACCATGAAGATTCTAATCCACTTGCCAGTGACTGTCACTTTGCCAGTGACACAGAAATTCTGGTTAATGAGATGAGAAGGTGTAAAGGCCGGACTGGGCACAGTGCAGGTTTTCTGATCCCATGCAGACCGGGTAAAGGAGGAGTCAGAGTCCTCAGTAGTTTTGCAGGTTTTTTATTTGGGGTTCACCAGGCATATGGCAGGCAGGGGTGCTGGCTGGGGGGCTGGGAGGCTGGCAGGCCTCCCAGCCCCCAGCAAGTCTTCACTCTATCTGAGCTCTCTGGAGTTCGTTCTGCTGCTTCTCGGCTTCTGCTGCTGCTACTAGTGCTGCTGGTGCTGCTGCTGGCGTCCCCCCGTGACGCCACCCTTAAAAGCGCAGTCTTAGCTCAGCTGAATCCCATCTACCTATGCCCACACCCTACTCCAGGTGCCCGCCATCAGGCATGCATTCAGGACAAGGATCCACCATCTATCCTGATGGCGGAAGGGCAGAAAAGCCTGACATTTTCTTTACCCTACAGTCCACCCCCTCAGGGTTTTCTGCCATATAGTCTACGTATATACAATTTTTTAAGCAAACATAAACAGTGCAGCCATGGCCCACAAAAGCAAATACATCACAACAAAATACAACAGAACACAAATAAGTCCAGGCAGGGCACCAACCAAGTGCAAAAGACAATTATTGGTACCAGCAGATGAGCCACCAAATCTGCTGCCGAAGGCACTGCTCATACGAGGGAGGGGAATCACTCACGGCATCTACTATATCACACCAGGAGCCGTCAGGCTTCCTGGCCTTCTCTGGCTGTAGTCTCGGCTACAAGGCACACACAGCATCCACCCCCAGGATGCACTAGCTCTGGGATTGGCAATTTTATTCTGTTGGGGGTAATCGCCAACCCTCAGGGTTTCTGTCTGCAGCCGCTCCAACACTAGGCCTTCATGGCCACCCATGCGACTCGCAGACCCCTGCACTCAAGCCAACCCACTGCACAAGCACATGGGTTGGGGATCAAAACTCTACATGTGGCTTGGACTCCACCCCAAGCCACGTTCCCCACCCGTCCCCCAAGGACGGGTTCCTCAGCTCCTCACCCTCACTCAAGAATGAGCAGGGCATCACCCACAGGTGATTTTACAAGACTCACAGTTCTTCAGCATACTCAGGCTGCTTAACAGCCACTCAGGGCTTCTCAACTTATCATCAGTACCAGCTTTTGCTTTCTTAGTTGGCTTTTCTCCACCTGGCTGCTGGGCATGCACAGGCTGCTTTTGGCCATCTAGGCCCACTGGCCACCCCCAGATTCCCATCTCCTGGGGTTTACAAACAAAACTGTTCCACCCCCAGGGTCCCAAAACATATCAACCTGCAAGGTCCTCCGCCTTCTGGCGAGAATGTCAGTCCATCAGTCCATCAGTTCAAGTCCATTGGCCTCTCCCTGCGTCAGCAACGGCCTGCTGCCTCAGGGGTCATTGGCTGGTCCTTTCCGGTGTCGTTGGCTGGTCCTTTCAGGCGTCTCCTTCACGCCAGGTCCCATCCTGCACTCCCGGACCGTATCCATCTTCTGTGCCGCCCTGGCGCCTCCAGCGTCGTCACAGGCAAAAACTTACTCCTTAGTCCCTTCCAGGTCTTCGGAGGGCTCCAATACCCGTCTACATGGATCCTGCCAACTTACGCCAATTGTAAGGGCAGGACATGGGCACAGTGCAGGTTTTCTGATCCCATGCAGACCGGGTAAAGGAGGAGTCAGAGTCCTCAGTAGTTTTGCAGGTTTTTTATTTGGGGTTCACCAGGCATATGGCAGGCAGGGGTGCTGGCTGGGAGGCTGGCAGGCCTCCCAGCCCCCAGCAAGTCTTCACTCTATCTGAGCTCTCTGGAGTTCGTTCTGCTGCTTCTCGGCTTCTGCTGCTGCTACTAGTGCTGCTGGTGCTGCTGCTGGCGTCCCCCCGTGACGCCGCCCTTAAAAGCGCAGTCTTAGCTCAGCTGAATCCCATCTACCTATGCCCACACCCTACTCCAGGTGCCCGCCATCAGGCATGCATTCAGGACAAGGATCCACCATCTATCCTGATGGCGGAAGGGCAGAAAAGCCTGACATTTTCTTTACCCTACAGAAGGGAATTCTACAAGCAACACCTCTGAGAGTGTCTTGTTCTCACAAGTTTTCTGATAAGGACCTTTTCTGCTTTGTAAGGGAGTGAGGTTTAGAGCTGCTGTAGCCTCTTGTAACCATGAGGACACCTAGCCAAAGGCACCTTGACTGATAAAAACTCAGTGGCACTACGAGAGCTAATATTTTGCAAACCATCAACTATTAAAGAATTATATAGTCACTTCTCCTCCAGAATTCAATGTAATTAAAAATCCAGGATTAAAAAGCTTCATTTTTCAATTTTTAAATACCCTAATTATTTACTAATATTACACAAACATAATTTTTTATTTCCTCTTCCTGTTTCTTTCAACATACAGTACTTCAATTATGTTGTATAAAATGAGCTATTGTTGGATACCTTGAGAGCTTAACCACTGCACAAAGCATTATATAGAAGACAAAATTCCAAGGTGGCACACAAATTAACTTTCAAGTAATAATTCATTTGTCAGCTTGAATGCTCTGGAATCTATCAGTGAATAGTGAAACTATGTTAGTTCTAGCTCCCAGCCTTTCAATTCAATGAGTTACTTTAATGTAATATTTTTCTAAAATTTTGTGTTTTTTCATATATGGCCCTATTGTCTGGCAGTTTGGTCTACTACATTTCAGCAAAGATAGACATGGTATTTTAAACAAAAGTTTTTAAGATTCTGAAATCATTTACAGAAAAATAATTTTAATGAACTGGTGTAGTAGTTCTCATTATCAAAGAATGCTGATTTGGACATCTGCCTGGTCTACACTTAAGGATAAAAGAATAGTTAGAATAACTTTAAGGCTGTAAAGCTCACAATTCCCTTGGCTGAGAGTTCAACTTTACCAGTAGATGTCACTATAGTAAGACATTATTGTAGAAAAACACAAAAAGGTGTTTGTGCTTCACCCAGTTAATGATGGTAGAACCAGATTCACCCTTGCATGAAAACTCACACAAGTGTGGAAGCTTTCTGTCCCAACCTTTCCTAGCTCACAATTCCAAGACAATGGGCTCTTGTCAGAGTCTGCCACAGATACAATCTGGAGTCCATATTGTTTAACTTGAGTTTGCCCCATTCACTTTAAAAATCTTAATTATTGAACAATGTCTATGAACAAGTGTAGGGTAAGGAAAAATGTCAGGCTTTTCTGCCCTCCCGCCATCAGGATAGATGATGGATCCTTGCGGTCCTGAATGCATGCCTGATGGCGGGCACCTGGAGTAGGGTGTGGGCATAGGTAGATGGGATTCACCTGGGCTAAGACTGGGCTTTTAAGGTCAGCGTCATGGGGACGCCAGCAGAAGCCAAAGAGAAGCCGAAAGAGAAGCTGAGAGAGAAGCTGAGAGAGAAGCTGAGAGAGAAGCGAGAGAGAAGTGGGAGAGAAGCGAGAGAAGCAGAAGCCGAGAGAAGGCCGGAGAGCAATAGAGTGAAGACTTGCTGGGGGCTGGGAGGCCTGCCAGCCTCCCAGCCCCCCAGCACCCCTGCCTGCCGGGTACCTGGTAATCCCAATAAAAGCCTGCAAAACCACTGAGGATTCTGACTCCTCCTTTACCTGATCTCCATGGGATCAGAAAACCTGCACTGTGGTCTGTTCCTGCCTCCACAACAAGGCACCCTGCTTTTTGCCGAGGAGACGAGGAATATAAAGCTAAGAAGCTTGAGGGGGATTTATAACTGAGTGAGAGAAGATATGGGGGTGCCTGAAGATGAAAAGGAGCTTGACGAGAACAGTCACCCGGCTCTCTCTTCTCCACACAGATTTTAGGAGGTGTTGGGGCAAGTGGAAAAGACGTGGAGCAGCTACTGTGAGGAATGTGCTAGATTAAATATACCTCTGGAGAAGCAAGGGGTGTTTCAGGATCCTTCTTTCTACTCCTCAAAATTAAGTGAGCTTATTTTCTCAGATTTTCCAAAATCAAGTATACCCCTGGGTTCAAGTTTGAAGAATTTCAATATAGAATTTAGTCTTGTCTGGGAAATTTGTCAGCACCCAAAAATTTTTATCATTGATACCACTACAGGAAGGAGGCTAGGCTTTCAGTGTTAACGATCTACTGAACTTGATGTTTCTTAATGTATCCTTGTTTCTGAAATAAGAAAACAGACAAGAAACATTTTCAAAACCACAAAGAGAACTCATAAGACAAACCGACTACTTCGGGACCCTTGTGTCTGTGAGTACCTTCAAGGTGTCTGGACTGTGCTACCCTAATCCTTGTGTTTTGAACAATGTCCTAAATGTGTAGACCTTTTTAGCTCCACCAGAATGTTTTAGTTTCTGCCTCCATTCCACTTAAAATATTTTGTTAAATTACATCATTGCACTTTATGTTTAGAAATCTTCTCTTTGAGACACTACTTGCTTCTGGGGAGGGAGGTACATCTGGCTCAAAGTTACTACTAATGGAATTTCGGCAGGCCCAAATCTTCCCCATATACTTTGTCACAGAGCAGGCAGAAAATGCTGTTCTGGAGAAAATACAGGATAAATGTCTCTAAGTCAAGGACTTCATAAAACTAAGCCATAGAAGTATATTTTTTAGAGTGACCTTCAAAAACTGTATAAATTTATTATTTAACCCCTAACGAAAAGGGAAACTCCCCAAACAGGAAACTCTAATGACTGTAGTATAATAACTAATAAATATATGAGAAAAGGTCAAGCTTGCCACAAATAAAGTATATTAACAGAACACTGAGTTCTTTTCACTTTGTTAGAGTTTTTGTTTTAGGGGAAGTTTTTTTAATGACTATACTCCATATTTGCTAGAGGTTCAAATGACCAGATAGCAATATAGTTATGAGTATAACATGGTAAAATCTTTTTGAAACTAAATTTGAAATATGGATCATACCCTGTGGTCTAGTAACTCTATTTCTAGGACTCTTTCCTAATAATCTGAATGCAGAAATAAGCCCTTAATAAAGATATTCCTTTTTATATTTATAAATAATACAAATGTAACTATTCCCTGTTCAAGTAAATTATGTTTTTTAAAAAGTTACATTTATACATTAGAATCTTATACATCTTTTCACAACTACATTTATAAAGGAAAATAATTATATCACTAAGCAGGAAAAGCAGGGTAATAAATTATATATTTAAACACATATAAAGTGTTCTTAATGGGATATATGTATATATGGATATGTATACACATATCCTTCTGTAAATTGGCCAGATGAGGTCTCAGGTGTGATATTATTTTTTAAAATATTTATTTATTTATGCATACAAGAACTGGGATGTAGGCCAGAGATGCAAGGGGTAAGGATTCATCAGAGACAGTGGGGAGCAGAAAAGGCAGATCTACTGAAATACACTGCTGAGGGGAGCAACAGGCGATACAGGAGAGATCTGCTATGCCATGTGGGTAGCTCCCTGGCCAGGGATAGAACTCATGCTGCAGTGGCTGGTGATAGCTTGATAGCACTGAGGCTTTAACCCCTGCACCATCAGGGAGGCCCTCAGGTATGATTTTATAAAGTGAACCTTATCAATGATTTCCATCATGTGCCTGGAAACCACACACAAATCAGGGAATTTACCATTTGGCTCTCCCTAGGAGCAGAGAATGGGACTGGGATTGGGGATTGGGTGATTTATTGGGGAGAGGGGCATGCTCTTCAGGAAAAGCCTGGGAGGGCTGAGAGAAACAGCATAGGGAAGAGAGAGCTGCCAGCAAGGGTGTGATTCCAAGTGAAGTCCTCCTGGTCTGATCCTGCGGGCGCTAGAGCACACATCACCCCACAGCACTGGCACTGGTTCCCTGAGGCAGGTAGGGCAGGGTGGGGTCAGGGAGCATTACAGCCAGTTTGAGGCAACCTAGCACTCAGGCAGCAGCAAAGGAGATCTGGGCTGCTCCAGTGAGTCCACGAAGCCACCTAGATAGAGGCCCTGTGAGGACTAAATGAGGTGACTGAAGACCCCATAAGAACCATCCAGGAACAGTAGCTTATCTTATATTAAAGTTAACTAGTTGCTGATTTTAAAAGAACAGAGGAAACTTAAACACATGAATCTGACTCTTAAGAGGGTGGACGCAGCTCCAGTGCAGAAACTCGTCTCAGTGAGTGTCTCCTCGCCACGGCACCGCCACCATTTTGTACAGGCTTTGGTCCTTCCCTGCCCACCCCCCACCCCCCCATTTGCAAATGTGTGGAAAACCAGGGATGAGGAAATGTGATTGAGTCCTTCCTTTTGGTCCCATGGCCTTGATTTTTTCTGGATTGCATTTTCCTCCTGGGTAAAATCAAGTGATTGGATTCAATAAATGACTGCTCTTTAATCAAGTTCTGAGAAATCCAGAACAGTATTCAAAATTCAGCCGTCCATGCAGTTTCCTGGAATTAAGGTGCATAATGTCTGTCAGTTCTTTAAGAAAAGTGTGACCGAAGAAAGGTGACTTCCAGTTCTGTGTTAGAAGCTATTTAGGTCAAAGGAAGAAACTAAATATTCAATTCTTTCTTCAGTTTTTATAAATACAGTGCATCAGAAGAAGGGTTCTTTGGTCTCTAACCTTCCCTCAACCCCCATTCAGATTTAGGAAAATTAAAGGCAGGCAACCAGGACACACCAGGTAACTTTGACGTCTACACCGCTCCACTTCCCTGCTAAGGGGAGTTAACTCCTTTTTATTTATTTATTTTATTTATTTATTTTTTTTTTATTTTATAATCATGTTTTTTTTTTTTTATAAATTTTATTGTTATATTCCCCATACAATTGCAGCCCCCCATTCTGACCCCAATCCCTCCCCTCCCGCCCCCGCCCCCCTAAAAGTGTCTCTGGTTCATAGTTTTTTGTTGATTTTGATTTTCACTTTCTTATAGTTATTCATTTTCCTGGTCCCTTATTTAAGTTTTCTAGATTCCTGCTATGAGTGAGACCATCCGGTATTTTTCTTTTTCTTTTTGGCTTATTTCGCTGAGCATGATCCCTTCCAGCGCCATCCATGTTGCAGCAAATTGCATGTGTTTATCTTTTTTGAATGCTGAGTAATATTCCATGGTATATATGTACCACATCTTCTTGATCCAGTCATCTATTTTTGGGCATTTGGGTTGTTTCCAAACTCCTTTTTAAAGGTGAACTGAGGTGCCCGTGAAGTGATTCATCCCAAAGTCCAACAGCACCCCCTTGTGGTTTGAATCTAAATGGTAATGCTATCCTGTGGCTTTCAAATGTCCTGGGGAATATATTTTGAACTATTCTTCTTAAAATATATCTATAAGTTTGAATCATATATAGTGTTGAAAACCAATGTTGCTGCAATAAATATATGTCATTGCCCTTTCTAGGTGGTATTTTTAAAATGCAAACAATACACAAATGTGTAAATTATAAATAGAAGACTCAACTCCCACATTTACCTCCCTGGATGCTAAGCGGCATAGTGGGTTTTTTTTTTTTTTTAATAGAGGCATGTTATTTATTTGTTTGTTTGTTTGTTTTGTTTTTGTTTATACATGCACTGGGTACAGTCAGAAGTGCAGGAGGGTGAGAGAATTCACCAGAGCCAGAGCGGGGAGCAGAGCAGGCAGAAGGACCGAAGTACACTGCTGAGGGGAGCAGCGGGTGGCAGGAGAGGTCTGCGCGCCATCTGGGACCCTCCTGCGGTGGCTGGGGAGCAGCCGGGGAGTGAACCGGCGCCGCAGAGGCCGCAGAGGCTTCGCAACCCAGCGCTCAACCGCTGCACCACCGGGGAGGCCCCCATAGTGGTTTTTTTTTTAATACAGATAGACATAATTGGTTTGATTTTTTTTTTTTACAAAATGAAATCATTCAGCCCATCTTCCAATTATGCTTCCAACTACAGACACCCCAAAGTCCCCAAAGTGAGTGTCTAAAATCCAAACTATTTATTCTCTGAGGTTAACCTATACTTCAAAATAAAATGTTATAATTTGACAAAGTAAAGAAAGTTTTTTAATCTCCTTTTCCAAGAACAGTGATAAGAAGTGATTACTTGCTGTACTCCACTCCATTATAATAAAAATCAGTTTAAGCACTGAACCTTTTTAGACAGTTGGTTCAACATCATTTGGGGGAGAGGTGCGAGATTCCAAGAAAGAGAAAACATCGTCTCTGCTGTGAAGAAGTTCTCATTTTAGGGGGAGAATTTAAATGCTGAGACACTCTGTTCTAGTCCCCAGGTGCCACAGGTATGCTGAGACTTCATGCAAGTCTGTGGATCTGGAAGTAGGATTGGCCAAGATTAGCATGTGGGCTGAATAGGGGTAGGGATTTTTGCCTCTCCAATTCATTTGTCCAAGCCTAGAAGAGAGTTGGGCATATAACAAGCAACCATACATATGTGTTAAATGAAAGAACGGGCTGTGCAAGGCCAGAAAGGCCATCAGAGACAGTGGGAGGGAAGGTGAAAGCTAAGACTTAACAGCGGTGATGGTGGCAGTGAGGGGCTTTAGGGAGGATGAGGAAGACCCTGGGGCTGTTTGGAGCAGGGGTCACAATTCAGCAGCCCACTGGCTACAGAAGCTGGCAGATGTGTTTTGCTTGACCTCCCTAGAGAGTCAAAAATTGGGAAATCCTAGATAGCACCCAGATTTCTAGTTTGAAAACTCAGGTCTGTCAACACTGAATCCACATTATCACATGGCAGCAACTGGCTTTCTAGCTGAGCAGACCCTCAGTGACAGCCTCTGCCACTCCCAATTTCCTTACACCCATCTATATGAACTGTGGGCTCTATAGGCACCGAATGACAAATAGGGGCTAATGTGAATTCCCTGCAGCTCTCATAAAAGCCACTTAGCACTTTCCTCTGCTCCCTTTGATCTCCTCCTTGGCAGTTTTCTGCATCACAGCCTGTTCTCAGCAAAATTTTAAGTATAACTAAAAATAAATAAATATAGAAAGAAAGAAGCAAAAGTACTCAGAAGTTTACAAAACAAAGCTTAGTTTGAAAACTGTGAAATAAATAAAGAGGTGAAACAAATGTTTCACCACAATTCACTTAAAGAATTCCCATAATCCTAAATTAAATGGAAGCCTTTAGAAGCAAAGGCATTGATGATTTCCTTTCACCCGCATCTGCCATGTCCTAGAACTAGTCTCTTTAAGGACACTGGTGTGAATATTTTTGTCATCTTCCTTGTCTAGTATTTTCAGAAACTTAACACATGCTGGATGTGGCAGGTGCAATTCTAATTTTAATATGGGTGGGAGTCCCCCTAACCAACTATTCAAAAAGGCTTTGGGAGTTCTATCAGAGCAGCGAGCAGGCTAGAGGCTTGTGCTGTCAGAACAGCAGCCCATGTGGGTACAAGTTCACTGAGTGTGAGCCTCCTTCTCCTCAGTTAAACCCCTGGGAGCTATGAGTGATTAAAAGAGAAAAAATGTCAGCACCTGTTCCAGCTTTGACAAGAACCCTAAAATAGTGCAACCCATTTCTCTTGAAAGCTGAACGTCAGTATTTGCAGCTGCCGACTTCCTTATCAAAAATCAATTTCTGTCTATTATGTAGCATATATAAATAGCATAGCCTTTCCCCCTTCCTAATTCACCACTCCTTGACCAAAGGCATCTTTCTGAGCACTCTTGTGTAGATTTGGAGTCCACGGCAGGTCTTTTTTTTCCCCTCCAATCAAAAGCCATTGGTCCCCAATGAGAAGGAAACCACTTATTAAAACAAGATATGTTGTTCACATTTAAAAGTAAGCGTAATGCTTACTGTTTTTTGTTTGTTTGTTTGTTTTCCCTTTCAAGTCAACTTGCAAGAGAATAAATGAAAACCTAAACATAGTAATATGCTTTTGATTCAGTAAATGCAACGGTAAATAGGCTTTGCACACCTATTACCTTCTAGTAAATATTTACTTACATTCTTTTTCATTGCCTGCCATGTATTGATACATGGTACAATGTGACCAAACCTTGAAAAGATTATGCTAATGAAAAACTATATACGAGAATATAATGCAAGGTTTTGGTTTGTTTTGTGACTGCTTAGGATAGTGTGTGATACATCATAACACTCCATAAATATATGCTATGTGAATGAAAGACTGCTAAAATTATTGGGGCAAACTAAGGGGGGAAATTTACCAAGGCAGTTAAAGTAATTATTTATACCTTAAAAGTCAATTTACAGAAAAAGTTCTGACATGAAAACTTGCAGGGAAATAAAAAAATTTCCAGAGTTGCTACCAGCCTGTACTTAAATCAAATGACCTCCCTAATCTCAGTTGCTTTTCTGTAAAAGTTGAAACTCAACCAGTGTTTCTGGTTTTTTTCGGTTTCATATTCCATAATCTACCATAAAAATTAATGGATGACTTGATTTACTCATGCAAATATTTGTTTATCATTTATTTACTCAACAAATATTTACTGAATGTCTTCATGAGTCAGACACTATTCATGTATCTATCTGGTATATTAACTGTCAGAGTCTATTTGGGCAATAATTATACCCACATTGATTTAAGTTTATTTTCTTCTTTCCTGCCTCCGTCCCTTCTTTTTGTTCTTTTTTTTTGTTTGGTTCAACAGGTACAGCTGGTTTGGGGTTTTAAAAATGAAAAACCTTCTCTGAATTATTTTAAGTTTCTATAAGATAGGCAGAATAGAAAAGCAAAATCAGTATCAACATAATGTTTATTGTTATTTCTTATTTTAGTGTCTTTCAGTTTCACACAGAATTGAAATGCATCCACTATTAGAAATGAATTTGGGCTAACAGGATGGAAGGAACCCCTGACAAACTCATTGACTAAAGCATTTGCTGAACAGAACTACAGTCTACGTTCTGAGCACTCAGCATCCATAGTTTCTACCTTTCTTGAGCTTTTCATGCCAAAAACTGAAGATTGCCTAAAATGAGACAAAACTCTATGATTTCTTATCCAAGAGGTTTATTCCTCCCCTTAGCACAACTCCTCAAATGTTAGGCAGAGCGCATAAGACAGTAAAAAAAAACAAACACACACCTTTTCTATTCCTACTAACATTGTGCTAGTGGGCAAGAGACACATTTTGTCTCTCCTTTGCCCTGGTTTCCTCCTCAGTAAGACAGTGAGCTTAGAGTTTAGACCCCAGTCTCTTCCAGGTTAAACTTGACCACCTGTAGAAGTAGAACAATTCTTTTTTTATATATATAAATTTTATTTTTATATTCCCCATACAATTACCACCCCCTTATTTTGTCCCCAATCCCTCCCCTCCCACCCCCTACCCCCCATAGAGTGTCTCTGGGTCATAGTTTTTTGCTGATTTTGATTTTCACTTTCTCATAGTTATTCATTTTCCTGGTCCCTTATTTAAGTTTTTTAGATTCCTGCTATGAGTGAGACCATCCGGTATTTTTCTTTTTCTTTCTGGCTTATTTCACTGAGCATGATCCCTTCCAGCATCATCCATGTTGCTGCAAATTGCATGTGTTTATCTTTTTTGATTGCTGAGTAATATTCCATGGTGTATATGTACCACATCTTCTTGATCCAGTCATCTATTTTTGGGCATTTGGGTTGTTTCCAAAGCTTAGCTATTGTAAACAGTACTGCTATAAACATAGGGGTGCAGGTGCTGAAGTAGAGCACTTCAATAGACAGGAAGCCAAAGGTATAAGAGGTTCTATTGTACAAAGGTCTTGTTGGGGCTGGAGACATATGCTTGCAAAATCACTGGCTATGTTCCTGGACCAAATATCCCAAAATGTACTTTGTAGGAGTACTTTCATTAATTCAGTCCCAGGGACTGTTATATCAACTGCCTACTGCATAATTTTAAGAAAATGTTTTGGGGAAGCAACCTGGATCTGAGAAGTAACACACAATGCCTCATGCAACACATGTTTGCCTGCCTGCTATGTGTCAGGCAATCAACAGGAGAGAGTTAACATTTTTCCATCCAACACGCATGGGGTCTCAATGTGATAGCTACCACTACTCACTGCTTCATAAATGAGGAGGTTGAATCTCTGAGATGCAAAATAATGACCTTGGCTAGGATTGTTCAGATCACAGACAAAATCTATGGGGCCTGAAAGAGCTGGTCCTTTTTTTACCCTATAATAACACTCTGATTGCATTCTTTACACTCATGATGGACCTAGAATGTTATCTTTACATATGAATTGTGCAATATGCATTGGCAAAAACAGATGCTACTAATTAACAAATAACCAGAACCAAAAAAGAAAAGGTAAAGGTATTTTATCTTTTCATGAGGGGAAAATTTTGTGTAAAATTGAAAAAATCTGACTAAGTTTCTCTATTTTCAATTACCAAATATAAGTTATAGAGCTCCCCTTTAACAGGAAAAAAAAAATACTAGTAAATTTTGGAAGCTCTGAGATGCTGTTTTCAAAAAAATGTAGCTGAATGAATTTACATTTTGTATGTAGGGGGAGCTTCAATTATTAAACAAGAGCTCCCCTCCCCATTTATTAGATGTGATTATAGACACCTCCGTTAATGTAAAGTTAGCACGCACTGATCAGGTAACACTGGGTTGTTACCTCACTTTTTTAGATTTCAGTTTCCTCCTCAACACAATATAAAAGTTATATGGGAAGTTATACTCTACAATCCTTTAACATAATCCTGGAATATAAATCACTTTTTCAAAATAATTCAGTCAATAATAAGAAAAAGAAAAGAGCTTTGTTGTGAACTAGTTGTATCTACTGGTCACAAACAGTGGACAGCTCTTGCTGTCTTAAGATAAACAAAGGAAGTCTGGGAATTGAAGAAAGGGTTGTAGAACGAAGTTTAGGAAAGAGTTTGGGAGGTCTAAATGGTAGAAACAGAAAAAAAATTATCGTGACAAGTAGGTCTGAAGATTTAGGGTCATTGTAAAACTTCTGCTGATCTGCTCCATTTAAGAGAACACGTCTATCAGAACAACCTACCTTGGGACTTCTGCCTTTGCTTTGGTCAAGGGAGGGACACTGCACACACATGATATATGTTATTTCTGATTAGAGGTGCACACAGACTCCCCCAAACAAAAGTTGGGTTCTATTACCAAAAGAAGGGGATGGAGACTGGACAGGCAAAAACAACAGATGTCCATGAACCTGATGTCAGGAATTTGGCCTCTCTATCCCCTTGGAGGGATCCGTGACATGGGTTTAGGCCAGGAACAGATACAAACCATGAATAGACATGAAGATAAACCCTGGATCAAAGTTATAGTGCAAGCCAGGAAGGGGCAGGCAGGAGCCAGGGAAGGCGGGTGACATGAGAGGGCACTTGGAGTTCTGAGGGGTGAGCAGCTGTATTTTCTTCATCCAGCCGCCTGCACTGAGAATGTACCACATGGTCAGCGGAATGGAATGTGGGGCAGACACCAGCCCCTCAGAACACACAGAAACCTGATACAATGGCTTCAGCCTAGTGCACATCCAGGCATTTTCTCTCATTTAATTCCAACTCTTTGTGACATCCAACAGAATAAAGATGGCCTAGCCAGGTCAGAGAGTCAGGCCTGCCATGTAAGAAGGTCAGGCTCAAACTTCACATTTAGCTGGGGCCAGGGAAGTCAGTTGAGGGAGGGAGAAACTGCCCCATTTCCTTTCCTGAGCTGGGCCTCACTCAATTGAAACCAGGGTTGGCGGGGGGGGGGGGGTGTCCTGGTTTTGTGTTGGAAGGTTCTGGCACCAAGGAGGATAGGAGGCTACTATGCTAGACACGTAGGGTGCAGTTGCATTTGGAGCCAACGACCAGAGCTAAAGGAGCAATATCAGCTGCCAAATCCAAGAGGTCAGTTTGAGACTGTGGTCAAGAATGAGTCAAAAGGCCAGAAACTGAGGTCAGAAACAGATCTGGAAGCAGAGTGGGAAGGGGCTGGCCTGAGGGAGTTCAGTCTATAAACTGAACAGCCCAAACGACCAAAATGTTGTTCTCATTGAGTGCTGGTCACATGGCAGGGGGCTTGGAAACCAATCAGATCACCAAGTAGTATAGAGTTGAGCTGGAGGAAAATGGGCATGCACTATATGTGGACATGGGCGCCTGGCCGAGAGCAGGCAGGAACTACAGGTCTAAAGGGCAGGATACAGAGTTCCAGAGGGTAGTGTCCAGCCAGGTGGGTACTAGCCAGTAAGGCTGAACTCTGTGCCCAGTGACATTCATGAGCATACCAGGTCCCTGGACTGGTATGATGGTTATTAAGTGTGTGACATCCTCTAACTAGACAAGTAGAGTTGTCAGAAAGAGAAACACTTTTCCAAAGACAGTGGTTCGCAACCAGGGTTGCCCACTGGAATTACCTGGAATCTTTTGAATAGGCTGATGCCTGCATCCCACCAATACAGTCTAGTTTCACTCGTCTCAGGGGAGGGGGGCAGCCTAGACTTCAGAAGTTTTAAAGTCTCCCTGGGTGCTTCAAATGTGCAGTCAGGGCTGGGGAATGCTATCTTGTCAAGTATTTCTCAGAATGTGTGCAGCAGCTTTTAATCGAAAGCGAGTTTTCACATCCAAAAAAAAAAACAAAAACACCACAGTGGGAAGTAATACATAAAATATACAACAGTCTTTTGAAGATTTAACAAATTTGGAAAAGTTTTTCAGTAAATAGCCTTGTTCCCTTTTTATAAGGTAAACTTGATGCATAGTGATGTGGACAAATAGAAAGGATACAGCGCGACGAGTTTCAATGGACACCCAACAATTGGTGATCTGGATAAAGAGACTATCAAGTTCCTTATATTAGCTTCACAACCTTTTGTAAGTTGAAAATTATATCAAAATTAAAAATGACAAGAAAGCACACACATGGTACCATCATCAAATCAAGATAAAGTTTTTATTTCTCCAACAAGTTCCCTTTTGGCTCCTTCCCAGTCACCCTCCCTCAACAGAGGCATCATCAGTCTCGTGATTTCTATCACCATAGATTAGTTTTGCCTGTTCTTGGACTTCCATATAAATGGTAGGGTGGAGCAGTTTGTGCCTGCTTCTTTCCCTGGCTTCTGTGGTTTTGTGAATCATGTTGTGTGAATCATGCCGATTATAACTAAAGCTTTATCAGTCATTTGTGTATATAGATTTTCATTGCTCCTGGATGATACTGTCTGTGTGCACCTGTGTGTGTGTGTATGTGTGTGTAGGTGAGCGACTATCTATAGTCACTGTCAGTTGCTATTTATTAACAAACTATTTTCCAGAGTGGTTGTACCATTTTATATTCCTAACAATAATGGTTCACGGGCCTCCCTTGTGGCGCAGGCGGTTGAGTGCCGCACTGTGAAGCTGTCCGCAGCTTCTGCAGCGCGGGTTCAATCCCAGCCAGCCAGCGAGAATCCCACATGGCGAGGCAGATCTCTCCTGTCTTGCCCGCTGCTGCTCCCCTTCTTGTATTTTGTCAGTCTGCCTGTTCTGTTCCCCACTCAGTCTCTGGTGAATCCTCTCACCCTCCCGCACATCTTATATAAATAAATAAATAAATCTTTGAAAAAATAAAAAAATAAAACAATGGTTCACAGCTGGACCAGGTCTTTGCTGCTACTTTGTATTTAAATCTTTTTTGTCTTAATCATTGTAATTGATGTGAAGTGATATGTTATTGTGATTTTAATTTGAATCTCCTTGATGACTGATAATGTCAAACACCTTTTCACATGTTTATTGCTCATTTACATCTTTTGTGAAGTATTTCTTCAAGTCTTTTGTCCATCTTTTTAGTTTTTTTTTTCTTTTTAATTGTTTATCTTTTTATTATGGATATGTAGAAGTTCTTTATATATTCTGGATATGAGTCCTTTGTTAGATATGTGTGTTGTGAATATTTCCCCCCAGTACGTGAATTGTTTTTCAATTTAATTATTTCTTTTTTAAAAAACCCTGTCTTTGATTAATTGATATTTTTAATTTTTGTTTGTTTGTTTTGAAGTCCTGCTGAGAAATCCTACCTTAAGGCCATGAAAATAGTTTCCTATTTTTTCTGGAAGTTTTATAGTTTAGTTTCCATATTTAGATTGGTCTCACATCAAAAAATTGATGGATTCAGAATTTCACAAATATTTGCAGCCCTGAAATATTTTTCCTATTAACACCTATCTATATCTCAAAAAACTAACATCTAAAGTACCCCAAAAAGTGGATGTTTCCTAAAGAAACCAACATAACAACCCATATGAATAAGCATGTCTGGACACATCAAATCCACAATATTACAATCACAGCCAAAAGAATAACATTACGAACAGCAAGAAGTTAAAATAAAGTTGTAGTCAATGCAAAGAGGTCATAGCAGACTATGACAGATTCAGCATGGAACTGTTTTCAATTAGGCTTAAGACAAACCAAGGCTTATGCAAAACCAAATATTATCAAATGTCAACGAACCCTTCTATTGACAAACCAATGACCTAAATACCCTCTTTGTGAGTCCCTGGGGACAAGGACCAAGCCTCAGTCATCTTTTTCTCTCAGCACCCAAAGCAGTTCTGGGTTTTGCTTAAACACTTAATAAATATATTTTCAATTGAAGTATAATATACATACAACAAAAGGCTCAGCTGTTTTTGTTTTTTGTTTTCTTTTAGTGGTGAGACTGCAGGTGACTTTTGTCTTCATTTTTTTATTCCCATTTTTGTATTTTTCAACAGCAAACATGAATCACTTTTAAAGTAAATTTTGTAAATACCCCTTGGGAAGGACTATTAAGTCTCTATTAGGAGAAAAGTGAAAATGCTAAATCTAGCTATTAATTATTTCCTGATTAGGTAATTTATTGAATATTAACACTAAGACCAAGGAGGTTCTATTTGAGTTTGAGGAACTAATAATTAACAGGACAAAGTAATCGGACCAATTTGGTATATTTTGTAAATGTTTAGGGCAGCAAGAGAAAATAAGAAAATACATAACTGGATGTTTTACAAAATGCATCTGATTACTGATTACTGTCAAAGGAGAACATATGAACACTTGGTCTGCTGTTTCAGTGTCTAATTTACCTTCAAACTTCGAAACCTCAGTATCCAAGTTGATAGTCACAGAATACTAATAGAGCCATCATCCTGAGACTTGCCCACCTCGAGGGACTCCTTAAAAAATTGAAGGCTATTTTTTTTTTTTAATAATCTACAGTGGCTCTACTAAGGTTAACAAATGTTGGGTAAGAGTATTATTCATTGTGTTTAATCTGTCACTGCAAAAATTACATCTTATAAACTATTTCAAATATTAGGTTTGTGCTTGCCTTTTTTTAAAAGGCACTTCATACCCTACTTGTACAAACTACAAAACCCTATGCTGCACCTAGTGGAATCTGGAGAGGGTGCCTACGCAAAGCCTTGATTTGTAAGGTTGTTATGATTACAAGATAATTCAGCACCATAAATGAAAACTTTATAGCCATCTGTGAGAAATTTTCTCTTCCCCTCAGAATATTAAGCAGTTTGGGCTACTTATTTTCTTATACTGAGGCACTATTTTAAAAATGGGGGGGGGGAGATAATGCTATAAATGATTGTTATATTATTTTGAAGTTACATGTGGGGCAAGCACGGTCAGGATATTTAAGTTGTTGCTGCTTCTTTTTGGTCAACATGAAAAAATGAAAATACTTTTAGATTTGAAAGGAGTATTTAAGACGACAGACTTCAGTAATTGTTCTAGCAGATCCCAAAGGATTAATCTTACAGCAAGAAAATGGGGTAACCTGGCTAAATAGTTCATTCTTAGGCTGGGGATAGGATCACTGTGATTAGTTCAGGTGACTGTGTCTGGACTTAATTTCTCACTTATAGCCTCAGACTGCACAGAATAGCTGACTTGTGCCCTGTGCTAAACTGTGGAATCTGCAATCCTGCCTTTCAGGAGGAGGTGATCTTAAGTGGCAAGAATAGCTGCAGGACTAGAGTCAGCCATTCAAAAGGTGGAGGACTAGGTAGTCCAGGGTGCTGGGTGTCAGAGATGATGATGTTCTAGTCAGGATCCTTTCAAATTTCATTTTTCACAAATGCCCTTCATTTAGCCAGTGTTTGCTATTTTCACCCAATGGAGTAGGTATGGAAGCAGATGATTAGGAAGAAATGGGAATGCTAAGGATGTAGAAAATGAGAACGGCTTTAGCAGAGGAAATACTTTATTTGGATCCCAGTTGAATTCTCATTTGGGTTCAACAACTAATTTGAGGTATCAGAGCTTCTTCCATACTCATGTGAATACTTTTTCAATAATGGAACTTTCACACTTTTTGTAGTTAGATCTAAATTTTGGAAATAGCCAAGTCCATTCAATTCTAATCAAGCTGGGCCAATAATAATTCATACTTGGATAGTGCATTTTATTTCACAAGGTGCTGTAAAAATGCCTTGCTTCATATAATTCAGGACAACTCCTGGGTAGTACTCTAATTTTCAAATTGCAGAGGAAGGACAGGAGGTGGAAAAAAGTTAAGGGATATGCAGAGTTATAAAACTGGGAGGGTACAGAGATTGGACTTGAATTCAGACCTTCTGATTCCAAAACCATAGCTCTTTATCTTCTATCAGAGGTTCTGTTTTGAATTTAAAACATATGTAGCAGTACCATAGAGCAAGCTAACTAATTTTTGTTAATTCCTCATAATCTTGTGTTAAAGACAAGTGAAAAAGGGGATTTCTAAATGGTATCTTCATCATGAACAAATGTGTGGTTTTTCAGAAATGCATGGCTTTCCTATCTTTCCAAGTCATGATTGGATTTTAAACGTCCTATTATTTTGTTGTCCCAACTAGTAAGACTTTAAAATGCTTACTATATTAGCTTCCATAAAAATCATTATGCAAGGAAAAATATTGGAGATATAAGCTCTTTAACAGCTGTGGAAGGGAAAATAGCAAAGAACCACATAAAACCACACTTGTGGGTTACTTTACTTTTATCCAAGAAAAGAAGAAATGTTAGCAAAATAATATTTATACCTACTTCTACAGAAGAATCTCATTATTTTAGAGGTTATATTCTAGAAATTCCAAGCTAATTAAGAAATATGAGAGGGGTGTTCCCTTATTCATTTTTTTTTTCCTCCCATGTTTGGCTTTTGGTCATTTCTTCCATTATACCCACCTTTCTTTTGGCTGCAGTAACTATATATAGGAAATCAGCCACAATTGTGTTTTTTTATCCAGACCAAAGTGCTGCATAGGTGCTATCACCAATCATTGAGTGGCCTGATATTTCTGTGCTTTAGCAATTCAGAGATAATTATTACTTATCACAAAATTATCACAAAATTCAGAAATTTTATGAGCCAATTTTTTATTATTTATTTTTTATTATAAATTTTATTTTTATATTCCCCATACAATTACCACCCCCTTATTTTGACCCCAATCCTTCCCCTCCCTGCCCCCCACCCCCTATAGAGTGTCTCTGGTTCATAGTTGTTTGTTGATTTTTATTTTTACTTTCTTATAGTTATTCTTTTTCCTGGTCCCTTATTTAAGTTTTCTAGATTCCTGCTATGAGTGAGACCATCCGGTATTTTTCTTTTTCTTTCTGGCTGAGCATGATCCCTTCTTTCTTTCTGGCTGAGCATGATCGCTGAGCATGATCCCTTCCAGCGCCATCCATGTTGCTGCAAATTGCATGTGTTTATCTTTTTTGAATGCTGAGTAATATTCCATGGTGTATATGTACCACATCTTCTTGATCCAGTCATCTATTTTTGGGCATTTGGGTTGTTTCCAAAGCTTAGCTATTGTAAACAGTGCTGCTATAAACATAGGGGTGCAGGTGCTCTTTGGAATTGATGTTTCTGTGTCCTTTGGGTAAATACCTAGGGGTGGAATTGCTGGATCATATGGAAGCTCTATGTGTAGTAGGTCCAGAAATCTCCACACAGCTCTCCATAGTGGTTGGACCAGTTTGCACTCCCACCAACAGTGCAGGAGAGTTCCTTTTTCTCCACAACCTCGCCAATATTTGTTGTTTATGAGCCAATTTTTAAACTGTTGATATTTAAAACCACAATCAGCCATCATGGGAGATTTCACACCATGGAAATCACCAAAGCTATCAATCATATTTTTTCTCCATCCCCACTCACAGTCCATTTATCAGTATACCACGGATCTGAGGTGTGAAAAATTAGGGGGCTACAATCACCCCACCAATGTTGGAAACCACAAATTTAGCCTTCTGTGTGTCAGCACAGAAGAGCAAAGAATATGCCAGCTTGCCCAGATTTGATTTGATTTATGAAGAGAGTTTTACTAAGCCAGAGAGTAGATTTGCATTTAAGGAAACTTTTCTAATGCCAAACAAACAACTGGAGTCACAAAAGCAATTCAATATGCTTACAGTGAGGGGTCTGATTTGCCTTCTAGTTTAAAATAATGTAAATGCTCACTATGTATTACTAAATGAAAAGGGTAAGTCACAGCCTACATATATATGATCCAACTGTAAAAAAGAAAAATTTATTTAGACAGTTATGTTCTAGAAAAAGATTCACCAAATGGATGATCATTCAGAAAAATGGGGAGGGAGATTAATGTTTACTCTTTTATTTCTGGATTGTTCTCTTTTGCTTTCTTTAAAAAAAATAGCATTTAATTTTCATATAACTAAATAACCTTTTTTTTTTTTGTATAGAGGCATGCTTTATTTATTTGTTTGCTGGTCTGTTTGTTTGTTTTGTTTATACATGCACTGGGTACAGTCAGAAGCGCGGGAGGGTGAGAGAATTCACCAGAGCCAGAGCGGGGAGCAGAGCAGGCAGAAGGACCGAAGTACACTGCTGAGGGGAGCAGCGGGCGGCAGGAGAGGTCTGCGCGCCATGTGGGACCCTCCTCCGGTGGCCGGGGAGCAGCCGGGGATCAAACCGGCGCCGCAGAGGCCGCGGGCAGCTTCGCAACCCAGCGCTCAACCGCTGTGCCACCGGGGAGGCCACTAAATAACCTTTTAAGAAAGAATGGAACAATGTCAGAAAAATTGAATGCTAACTATTGAACAAGAACTATCCCACTTCTTATTCTTAAAGTCTTATTTTCTTTCTTAACAATATTTTGAAATAATGGCTTTCACTGAAAGATATAGGTTAGAGAGATAGGTTAGGTCTTGAAAATTTTGCTTACAAGCCCCAGGGAATTCCTAATTCAATTGCTGACCAAACAGAGTTGAGAAGATTTTGCCTGAAAACTGCTTTGTTCTTGTCAAGGAAAGTTGTTAGTGGGGGAAAATCTAGAGAACTCCTGCATCAGGGAAACTGGGTAGTATTTCTGGCTTGGCCACATAATGCATGATCTTACTTTGGGCAAATCACTTAATCTTTTAAAGCCTTACCTAAAAAGAATGATGTTTCCTTGACTCTGAGCTACACATTTGCCCCTGCATTTTATTATTCCAGAAATGGGATGTGTCTAAATAAAGTTGCCGGTTTGCACCACTTACATCTATTTGTATTTCATTTTATTTTTTAATTTGTATTTCATTTTAAGTAATTATACATTTGTATTTATTCTAAGGAAAGGAAACCTTTGTCACTGGAGACTGGACACTATTAAATAACTGTGACTAAACCGATAGTTTTCAACTAATGAGGTGCTACAATCTAGGAAACTCTGTAAAACTTTTTCAGTTCCTTTACTGATTTTTTTTTGCATCTTTATTTTCTTGTTGCAATTTCTATTTTTTGTTCATTAATCATGTGTTTCAAATCATATTATTTCCTTTTTTTCTGCAATGGCTTCCAATTTTCTGAATTTATCACAGCAATTTTGAACTGTTTTATAGGAAGATAAGATCTTCCCTATCTTAGTGGCTGAGTTCTGCAGAGTTGTTCTCTCCCTTGAGGTCTTCTGCAGAGTGACATACTCCCTTGAGGCCTCAAGTTGCCACATGTTGAGTTTTTGTTTTGTTTTTTTTAAGATTTTATTTATTTATGCATATACAAGAACTGGGGTATAGGCCAGAGGTGAGGGGGGGGTGAGAGGATTCACCACAGTGGGGAACAGAACAGGCAGACTAACTAAAATACACTGCTGAGGGGAGCAGTGAGGGCGAGTCAGGAGAGGTCTGCTGCGCTATGTGGGTAGCTCCCTGGCTGGGGATCAAACTTGTGCTATAGCGGCTGCGGACAGCTTCCTAGGTTGCATCTTAATCCCTTGCACCACCAGGGAGGCCCTGTTGAGTTTTTTGTCTACCCATTTGCTGTATTAGATCTTCTCTCTGGAGTTCTGAGCTCTCTTAGCAAACTGATTTCAACAATTCATTAAAAAGGATCAAGACCAAGTGGGATGTATTCCAGGAATGCAGGTTTTCAACACATAATTTATTAATGGAATTTACTGCATCAACAAAAGGAAAGATAAAAATCATTTGATCATCTCAATAGCTATAAAGAAAGCCGTCCCATAGTCTCATGTTTACCTCCATTTTTTAAAATTCCTTTTTGTTTTTATTATCTTTTGGATACTTTCCATTACCTTATCTTCCACCTTGCTGATACATTCCTCTGCCTCCTTGAGTATACTATTGAGCCCCTCTATTTTTAAATTTAACTATTGCATTCTTTATTTCTATGTTGCTATTTGGAAGTTTTTCATATTTTCCTCTGTCCTTGTTATATTTCTCCTTTTGTTTATCTATTGCTCTCCTAATTTCAGTAAGCATCATTAAGACTGGTGCTTTTCCAATAATTTGCTTAGTTCTGCTGCATTAGTGTTTCCTCACCAGGGTATTTTTTTTTTTAAGATTTATTTATTTATTTATACAAGCACTGTGTACAGCCAGAAGCGCGGGAGGATGAAAAAATTCACCAGAGCCAGAGCAGGGAACAGAACAGGCAGAAGGACCAAGGTACATTGCTGAGGGGAGCAGAGGGCGGCAGGAGAGGTCTGTGCGCCGTGTGGGACCCTTGCCAGGCGGCTGGGGGATCGAACTAGCACTGCAGAGGCTGCGGGCAGCTTTGCAACCCAGCGCTCCACTGCTGCGCCACCAGGGAGGCCCCTCACCAGGGTTTTGTCTTGATCCATTGAGTAGGGTGAATTCCTGTGGTTCCTCATTCTATTTGGTACTCTAAGTTCATTTTTTATGGATTAAGATAGACAGCTTTCCTTCTCAGTTCTGTTACAGTCTTACATTAGAATCGAATGCTGTAGGGTACTGGCCTCGCTTGCTGTGCTTTCTGTTGTTGTATTGATTGAGGTTTCTTCACCAATCAGGATGATTGGAGCTCAAGAGACAGCACAGGGTGGTAGTTGAAAAACCCATGCTACAAGGTGGGCCAGGATTACAAGGGTGAAGAAGTTGCTGCCAGAGAGTGCCAAAGGCATATACCTCCTGGTGTGCGACAGCTGAGTGAGCTTAGGGAGGGATCTGTAATCACTGCCTGGTCAAGGCAGAGTTCACTGACTATGCTCTTCCAGAAGCCCTGGAAGGCAACTGATCCTTCAGCTGCAACCTAGTTCTGATCTCAGCAGATTTTACAGGTAGAGCCTTTCCCTTGAGACTTAGGCACAAGTAGAGAGGGTGTGGGGTCAGGCTTCAGGCAGGACTTCAGGAAGTTGGTAACAGTGTAGTAGTTAGGCTGTCCATATAGGAGAGGGGCAGCTGCTTCTTGGGACCACCAGTGCTAGCCACAAGCAGCCCTGGGCAGTGTCTGTGCCCATTCTCAACCTATCCTGCAGAAATCATTCTGTTGGGAAGATGTATGCTTTCCTGGTTACAGCAATCCAGCAAGCCACCAGAAACTCTGGAAGTCGAGGTGGGAGTCCAGTCCTGTAACCACTGAAGCCAGCCTCAGTGGTAGCCTATGTGCCATGCATTCCATGCCAGTTCCACGGTGTTCTCTCAGGGAGGACTACACTTGCCTGGCTACAGTAGGCTAGGAGCAGTAGGAAGTATTGGTGAGTCTGGGCACAGAAGGGCCAGTGCCTTTCCCAATGAGCCAACATTGTTCCTGGTAGATCCATATCTCAGGTTTTCTTACCTTTTCTGATAGTCTCTGTCTCTCCTCCCTCTGGAAACACTGGTCATTAAGACCTCATTAGAAATGTAGTTCTCTTCCAAAGGCAGTTGCTCCCTCACAGAAGCAGGTCCTCTGTGTCCCTGGAGGAGATGACTCCAGGATCCTGCTAGTCCACCATCTTATCTGGGTGTATGGCTGCCATCTCCTTTCTCTTCACACCCCAGGCTCCTTCTTTTGGTTAGACCAAAGTAGAAGAGAGGCTACTAGAGCATCAATAGTAGGCAGATCTGATGCAGAAACTTTCTTTGAGGGCCCAGCAGGACCTGACTGGACCCACAACTTCCCAAGATGCAAGGGAGGTGCAAGCCCCAGGTTCCAAGATTACATATCTTAAGCAAACGAGGCCAACAGGAGTCATTTTGAACTTCAAGCCAGATAACCGAAGATCCTGACCTTTCTCTGGTGACAAAAGTTGCCTGTCTGGTGGCCTGTCTAGTGACCTATCCCTGGCCACAATTGAGGGAATGGAGGTTGGAAAAAACCAAGATGAGAGGTGGAGGGAAAGAAGCCCCGTTGGAATGTTTAAGTGCAATTGCAGTTTGGTTATGTGAATCGGCAAAGCCTTAAGTTAGGTTTCTGTTACTTACAACCAACCAAATAAACAAAAAAGAAAACCTTCTCAAAGAGTACAACTGATCTTCACAGTTCTACAAAATCCTACAAGGCTTTTATGTAAGCTTCCCCATATTGATGATCCTGTGAAGCAGTGCATGCATTTTCTTTAAAACTGAGGTCAAATTTACAGTTTCTTTAAAACTGAGGTAGAGGTTACATTTTAAGGTGTACGATTTAGTATTCCCACAAAGTGGGGCCATCACCACCACCAGGAAACTAGAACCTGTTTTACCATTCTGCTGCTTGTCTGTAGACATATGTATGCTCCGTTTATTTCCTCAAGTTATTATATTTTTCTATGACTGAAGATAGGGGAGAGAGTTAAAACAGCCACTTAAAAATTGTTGTGGTCATATAGAAATAGTCAATCCACTCAGACATGGCCTGATTAAATTTTTAAATGCTATACTTTGTTAAAGAAAGAGACCAGTTTTGCTTATTTCTCTGCCACTGAAACTCACTTGACTTCCTCACAAAAGAAAAATGGCTATTGAAGTTAAGTCAATTTAGCTTAAACAGACTTTCCTGTAAATTTAAAGAAAATAAATTTTAATCCCCTTCAGAGCCATCTAAAATATAATAATTTTGTCTATTAACCTTCTGATCAAGACAAATGAAACTTATACAAAATTCAGATAGTTCTAATAGGATTAGAAAAGGAACATAAGATAGAAAATATGGATATTATGTTTTGAATCATTTTAAGTTCAAACCAACTTGGAGTCTTTCTTTTTGGCAGATATTATTTTAATAAGAATCAATGACTACCGACTAATCTAATTCTAGAAACCAATAAATTGCAATTGAATTGTTAAATGATGAAAGGCAGAAACTTGGAGAAATTAATTTGTTTACAGGCAGTTTTGTCCAAGTTTTTTGTTGTGGAAAAGAGTCAGAAATATTCAATGTCTACTTCAAGGGTAAAAATGCATCTTCGAGTACACACCCACATAGCCGGGTTTGTAGCTCCCATTATGTGCCTGGTTTTCCAGGCTATTTCTGTCGATGCAGATAATACTAGGCCCCAACATCCTAGCCTTCAGAGTCCCTCAGGGTAAAGGGCTGGACAACAGCAAGGCCCCAGAACAATTGGGGAGCCTGTTCACAGTTTTGGCTGCCTGTATTGCTGTTCTGCCAGTCTGTCTAAAGCATTTGGGGGAACACCCAGTTTTTGCAGAAGCTTGAACTTGGCACTAGAGGACAAAAATGAATAAATTTTCCCTGAAGCTGAGATTGGGGCCTTCACTCTCCTGTCTAATTTCCCTACCTCTCAGCCATGTCTATACCCAAAGACCCAGAGCACCTATATTCTGGGCAGAGGGAAAACAAAGTCTCCTTCCCACACCCCCATCCTCCTCCACTGTCCATGCTGGATCAAACAGTCTCTCTAACAACCAACAGTTAAAATATGTTCATTTTTTTCTTGCTTCACAAAGCTATGGTGGTCATCATGCCACTGCCCTTGGTCCATACTGTTGCTGCACTAGGATGTCTACACCCCACTTCTCTCAAGACTGACTCACTAATGCCCTTCTAAACCCAGCTTGTGTTGTCCTGCTTGTAAGCTTTTCCTAACCCCCCTCATCTGCAGTCTCAATTAAGTCTTCCTCAGTGTTCCTCTTGTGTCCACCAATATAGTTTGGCATCCTTCTATTATAACTGTTGTTCTCTGTTACTATTTTCTCTTAAAAATCTGTTTCTTCTATTAGATTGTTTCTACAGAGCCTGGTCAATCATGCTTATCTCTATATCCTAAGTCTTGATGTCATAATAACCCAAACCCTCTCCATCCACATGTGCTATGGAGAAAGAAAATAGGATAAAGAGGACAAAAAATGCTGGAGAGTGAATGTTGCTATAACTTATACTTACTCAGTTTACATTAATCAAGGCACATTTCAGCAAAGACCTGAAGGGATTGAGGGATGGCACTACGGAATATTTTGGGGACAATAAGTACAAAATGAGATTCCAGTACTTCTATTTTACCTCTAGGGTGACACTTCCTAGCAACACAGAGTAAGACTCCCAGATCGCTCCAGGAATTTCTATCCAGAGAACATTGTCAGAGGGAGTTTTCTGCAAGCAGCTGGTAGCTTTCTGGGAGTTTTCTGCAAGCAGCTATTGCCATAGCTGATGCATGTTTCTGGTTATTTCAGTCACAGAGGCTGGTGCTTACTTTACTTTATCCAATGACTGTATCATATAGTAAGTTCTGGAGCCATGGTGTAAAAACATCATTGCTTAAATAAAGGAAACTGTATTTGCGATTTATTCAAAGGTGTTATAGTTTACACAGTAGCTAGCAGTGAGGGGCATATATATCAATGTTCTGTGAAATAAATCACATATTTTTCTACTGAAGTCATATGTTTTGGGTATTAGTAGGACTATCTTAAGATATATTATGATAAATCATTTTTAAAATGATTTAATTGGACATACATCTGTATTGGGAAATGCCTCTGCATCTGTGAAGACTTGGCATAACTAAAAGGGAGGACCTGGGTGGAGCCTGTCTGTTCCCTGACCCACCTTCCTCCCTCAAACTCTGAAAATTATCTTGTTTGCTCTTTTTAGGGAAAAATAAAGAGAATGTGTTAAAAGACCTTCACAGAGCAGTCACACAATAAATATGCACTATTAATATTTGTTCCTCGTCAATGTCAGGATTCCATGATATTCTCAACTCACAGGGTAAGTGCTGTTACAAACACATGGTAACTACTGTCACTTATCAGGGCAATGGTCTGTTTCAAGTATTGATGGTTAGAGGATGGGTGATTGGAAAGGTCGTTTAACATGGAGGCCCATGGCAATGACAGGTGGCATTGTTTACTTGTCAGAGGAATTCTGTTGCACACCATTACCTGGCTGGCTCCAGGGTGTTTGCCTGGCACATGTGAACTACTGGGCAGAAAAGGGATACAAGTTCCCCCATGAAGGCACAGCAGAAACACTGACCCATGATTCTGACACCTGCAAGTCCAGGTAGCTTTTCACACATGATCTCACTGTTTGCTGCCTTAGTTCTGAGCCATCTCCTCCTGGCAGTTCATCCCTCCATTTTAATCCTTGTCTTCAACTTCAGATTTGACCTTTGGGATCACTTTATTGTCAATGATCCTGGATTTTTCTCCACCCAAGCTGGGCTAATACCTCATATCAGATTAAATTTCCCCACCATCACCATGACTCCTAGCCACACCCACTAAATTGCTTTCATGACCCACTGTGATTTGCTTCCCATAGTTGAACTTCATATCTCTGAACTTTAGATTTCTTATCTATGAAGAGGAGAAAATTCCAATGCTATAGAGTTGGTGACTGAATAAGAACACCATGTAAAACATTTGATACAGTGTTTGATCTCAGATATGTTTAAAGACCAAAAACATTACAGATATAATTGAAGTAATTTTTATACCTTTCCATTTCCATACCTACTAGAGACAAATCACCACTATGAGGTTCATATGCATACCTCTGTCCATGTTTTTATACTCGCATTTCACATGTACTCATGAACCAGATATCTTACTCTAAACTTTTACAATCACTTCATATTGTACATGTTATCCTGAAACATTTCTTTTCATGCAATATCATATTTTTGAGATATATCCATGTTGATATTTTAAAACCTAATCATTCTCACTTTACTGAATAGCAACTGTGACATGAACAAACAAAAATGAATGTTTTAATGCTCTTCCCAATAGAGGAATATTTAGGCTTGTTTCAATCTCCACCCATCCCCAATTTTGCAATTACCAACAAGGCGGCAAAAAAATCTATAGTTCATTTCCTTAAGTGTATATGCAGCAATTCCTCATAACATAGACATAGATGTGGAACTTGAATTTGTAATGTTAACAATTATCTTCCACTTTACTAGAACTAACTGCTGTTCAAAGTGGTTGTACCAATTTGCACTCTCACCACTGGCATATGAATTCCCACATCCTTAATGCTAACATTTGTTCTTACCAGACTTAAAATTCCTTGTCAAGAAGTTGGTTTACAGAACTGTCTCAGTGGCATACCATAGGGGAGGGAGAAAAGCGGGGCTTGAAACAAGGGAGGGAAGAGCACAAGGGACTATGGAGATGGTTCATGGATGCTATGGTGGTGGGAGAACTACAGGAACTACACCTGAGGGAAGAAATTAAATATTCTACAAAATGAACACTAATGTAAGAAAATAAATTATTAAAAATTAAAAAATAAAAATGAAAAATAAAGAACTGTCTTATTAAATTTTTTTTCCCAGATTATAAATGAGATTTAGCATGTTTTCATATTTTATCATCCTTTTGGTTTACTTTTTCTTCTATAGATCGCCTGTCCATGTCATTTGTCCATTTTCCATTTTTCCAACTGATTTAAGACACTCTTTAATGGACACAAATAACTTGTCTGTTATGTATATTGCAACTTTCTTCCCCAAGCTTTGGATTTTGTTTCAATCTTGTTAACAATAACTGTAATAATATAGGCTATGGGGTTAGAGCCAAATTTACCAATTTTCTCTAATTCTCTAGTTTTTTTAAAGAATACCATCTAAGAAAGCCTTTTCTACTCTGAGACACTGATTGATTATCCTATATTTTATCTAAGTGTTATAAAGTGGTTTTTTTTTAAATTTGGTAGAGTATGTCTCCTTCTTTTATCCACTGTTCCAGAGTCATCTAGACTCCTGTATGTCAGCTATCAAAGGAAAAAAAGAGTCCTTTAGGGGCCTCCCCCGTGGCGCAGCAGGTTGAGCGCAGTGCTGTGATGCTGTCCCCAGTCTCTGCAGCACCGGTTTGATTCCCGGCCAGCCAGGAAGATACCCACATGGTGCAGCAGACCTCTACTGTCTTGCTGGCTGCTCCCCTCAGCAGTGTATCTGGGTCCTTCTGCTTGTTCTGCTCCCTGCTCTGTCTCTGGTGAATTCTCTCACCCTCCCACACCTCTGGCTTGTACCCCAGTGCTTGTATAAATAAATCTTTGAAAAATAAATAAAACATTAAAGTTATGTGACATACTTTAAAAAAAAAAGTCCTTTAGGCACCCAGGAAAATGATCCCATTAGGGCCTCCTGGTGGCACAGCGGGTTGAGCGCCGTGCTGTGAAGCTGTCCACAGCCTCAGCAGTGCAGGTTCTATCCCGGCCGCTCAGGAGGATCCCACATGGCATAGCAGACCTCTCCTGTCACTCCTGCTGCTCCCCTCAGCAGTGTATTTCTGTCTTCTGCTGTTCTGCTCCCTGCTCTGCCTCTGGTGAATCCTCTCACCCTCCCGTGCCTCTGGCTTATACCCCGTTCTTGTATAAAAATAAATAAATTTAAAAAAAAAAAGAAAATGATCCCATCATTTTATTTATTTAAACATTATTTATTTATTTATTTATTTATATTTTGCATCACTGTGCATTGTTTTCTTTTTTACAGTGTTTGCTTTCTTTTCTCTGTAGACCCCATAAATTTTCCACCACGAATTCACCCGTGCACCATCCCCATAGACCCTTGTGCTCTTTGTACCCTCATTTTGATACCTCCTTCTCCCCCTCCCCTGCAAAATGTCTTTGATTATAGTTGCCTGTTTATTTTTGTTTTGTTTCGTTGTGGTTGTTTTTTGAAGATTTATTTATTTATGCATACAAGAGCTGGGGTACAGGCCAGAGACATGGGGGCTGAGAGGATTCACCAGAGACAGAGTGGGGAACAGAACAGGCAGACTGACTGAAATACACTGCTGAGGGGAGCAGTGGGGGAGACAGGAGAGGTCTGCTGAGCCATGTGGGTTGCTCTGGCTGGCCGGGGATTGAACTCGTGCTGCAGAGGCTGTGGATTGCTTCATAGTGCAGTGTTTAACCCCTTACGCCACCAAGGAAGCCCAGGTGTGCGTTTTGTTGTTTTTTTTTTTTTTACTGTTATTATTTTTTTCCCCTGGTGTCTTATTTGGTTCACCTCAATTCCTCCTATATAAGTGAAATCATCCGATATTTTTCATTTTCCTTCTGACTTATTTCACTGAGCATAATCCCTTCTAGCTCCATCCATGTTACTGCGGATCCCATCATTTTAAAGAAAAAATTAATACTGGCCTCAGACATCTTCTAAGCACATGAAGAAAGGATGCCAAATACAGTGAAGGCTAAACAGGTGTGAGGAAGTTCCTAAAGAAGACACCCAAGGCTGCAAACCACCCACAAAGGAGGCAAGAAGCCAAAGAAAATAACACACCCTGAAGGGAAATCCAACAATCCCATGTTGGAAGCACCTCAAGAAGCCTAAAAAGCACTTTGTTGGAGGGGGCTGGAAACAAGTGCTCACCTACCTTGCCAGTAGAAATATAAATTGTTACATCCTCTGTCACGGTCAATCTGACAGTAATTTTTAAATTTAAAACTTAGCAATCCAACACATAACAATTTCTCCTGCACAAATATTACTTACACATGAGTGAAATGATGTGTACACAAGGCTATTCATTGCGGCCTTTTCTATAATAGCAAAAGGACAGAAACAACTCAAGGACTAGGTAACATAAGTAATAGAATGACTACATCCTAGAGTTTGACTGTTGACAAACTGCTTACAACTGTGGGAAAACTTCTGGGATAGGCTGTCAGAGGAAAAAGTCAAGGTACATATTACATGACAGGTTATCTATATATATATTTTTAAGAAGGTATAAATAAAGATTCCAATATGCATAGGACAACCCTGGGAACATGCCTGAGTGATTGTGTCTGGGTCAGGAAAATGGGTGGTAGAGAATAATGGGGGAGAAGGAACTTATGTTTATATGTCTGAATTTTTTTCCATGTACCTTGATAAACAGAGACGAAAGGATTCAAACTGGTCTACAGATTCAACACAATTCCTATCAAAAATCCCAGCTGCCTTTTTTTGTAAAAATTGAAAAGCTGATATTAAAATCCATATGGAAATGTAAGGGATCCAGAATAGCCAAAACAACCTTGAAGAACAACAAAGTTAGAAGACTACATTGTCTGGTAGTTAATACATAAATTTGCTTTAAATGCAAACAAAAATATAACACATTATAAATTGTTCATTTCATTTCTTTTCAAAATTAATGCCATAATTTTTAATAGAATTGTCATGTGACAATTATGCTCTACTAAAGCTCTAGTTATGTTAATTTTTAGCACAATAGTGAAGAATAGATGCTCCAGAGCCAGACTGCCAAATGTCTTTTAAAATTGGTCATGAGGGCCTCCCTGGTGGCACAAGGGTTAAAGTCTCAGCACTATCAAGTTATCGACAGCCACTGTGGCCTGAGTTCAATCCCCTGCCAGGGAGCTACCCACATGGCACAGCAGACCTCTCCTGTCTCACCTGCTGCTCCCCTCAGCAGTGTATTTCAGTCAATCCACCTGTTCTGCTCCCCACTCTGTCTCTGGTGAATCCTCTCATGACCACCCCCCCACCTCTGGCCTACACCCCAGTTCTTGTATGCATAAATAAATAAAATAATTCTTTAAAAAGAAATCCACCTTTTTATTTAAAGAATTCCTTTTAAAATCTATTATTTCTTCTTTAGGGTTTCCTCTGCTCTTTGGTCAGTTTCTTGGGTTGACTGCTTAAACAATTCATTATATGTCTTTCTTCTTTTCTAATTAATGCATTTGAAGGGTACAAATTTCCTATTAGTATTGCTTTAGATAGAGCCAACAAATTTTGATATGTAGTTTGTTGGTTTTTTAATTGTTATTCAGTTTTAAGTATTCATAATTTCCGTTATGATTCTCTTTAGCTATGAAATTTTTTTCTAAGCCATTCAAGTTAGGTTTATTGGTTGCAAATAACAAAAACCAAGTCTAAGTAATATAAGTGGGAAAAGAATATATCAGAATCCCTGGGAAGGCTGGAGGAGATTCAGAAAATGGCTTGGACCAAAAGGGGCAAGATCCAGTTATTTGTTTTTAAAATACTTTTAATCAGGCAAAAAGCAGTGTTTAATTTTAAGAAATTACTCTCAGTTATTTGTTGAGATAACTTGGCTCTTTTCATTTATGGAACTGAATATGCTTACTATTAGATAACCTAGTATTCAAGTATCTTTAGAACTCGTGATAAACCCTGATTGGTCACAGTGGATGATTTTATAATATGCTATTGAATTTAGTTTGATTATATTATATTGAGGACTTTCATGGTTAGACACATTGGGGGAAATTATTATACTTTCTTTGCTTTGGAAAGTATTTTATGAACATTTGATTTATACCCATTGAAAGTTTAGAAGGAACAAATGAAACCTCTGGGTTCAACTTAAATTACTGTCCACTTTAGGACTTCCCATAACATGTCAAAGTGCTTTGCACCCCTCCAGGATTTTCAAATTTATTTGGTCACAGAACCCCTTTACATTAATGAACTAGTGCTGTGAAAATACTTTGGAAACACCATGCTAGAACTTTTTTTGGTGAGGATTCTTTGATATATACTCCATTAGACTAGAAGCTTTATGAAGGTAGAGTTTGTTTCAGTCCATCCTGGTTACTTCTGTTTTCCTAGTACCCTCCACACTTCCTACCCTAAAAGTCTCTCAGTAAATATTGAAGCAATGAATTAGTTATTCTAACTTATTTCATTGATCATTGAGTCAATCAGGATTCTTAGTTGCAAGTAAAAGAAACAAACTTAGGCAGGAAAGCAATTTACCAAAAGGAATTTCAGTAGCATGAAGAGTTGTTGAAAGATCTCAAGAATCAGCCTCAAAGCTTCCAAGAATAATGCCCCAAACCATACTTTAGGCAATGGAGGCTATAATTTAGCAGTGTTGCAGGAACTGAACTTTTCTGGAACCCCACCTTCTACCAAAACTGAAGCCATTTTGGCACCAAGAATCTAGTTTTACAACCTCCCCCAAAAGCGGAATGTCTCTTGTGATTCTCACCGCAAAATATATTCTATACAGAGCCTCCTTCAAATTGTTCACTCCTGAATCTACATCTCACATAGGTATGTCCAGCTGATGAAATTATCATTGCCATAGTCTCATGGATTCAAGTTTATATTGCTGTGTGACCTTGGGGAAATTATTTAACCTTTCTGAACTCTAGTTTTAATTATCTCTAAAATGGAAATTGTAGTAGTGTCAATACTTTTCTGGGGTTTTGTGAAAATAACTACAAGACATCGTGGATATAAAATCCATAGCACACTGAACAGTAAGCTTCACTCTCCCTGGTCCTCATAAGTCATATGTCTTCATGTTCCTACTTTCCTGGTTTAATTTTATGGTCAATCATTATAAATATTCCTTTTCATGTATCCTATATCCTTACTCCTTTCCTGCTTTGTTAACAGCAGTAGTTAAATCCAATTCTCCATATTTTCTTCTCAAGTACCCACTGGACCAAACCTGTCTGAAAAAATATACATATAATCATAATTGCTTGGCTCACTTTACATTTAGGAGAAAAAAATGAATACTTAATATCTGGCATTATGCATTCCTATTCCACTTTCCTCATACACTCTGAAACTTTTTGCAGCTCCTACCCTAACGATATTATTTACCATTTTATTGAGAAAATAGAAGCAAGCTGAAGAAAACTTGCACAAGTTTTTATCAACTCTGCCCACCTCCCAACATCCACTCCTATTGTTTCAGTTACTAAGGTTATGTAATAAATACCTCAAGACTTGTAGGTTAAAGACTGACAACAATCATTTTGCTCACATACCTGCAACTTGGGCAGGGCTTGGAACTTGGAAGAAGTAATTTTTGCCTGTTCTACTTGCTATGGCTGGTATGGCTTGAGGGTTGGGGCCTGGAATCCCCGGATGGCATGCTGACTCACATGTCCAAGGTCAATGCTGGCCATCAGCTGAGATGACTAGCTGGACTATTACACATGGCCTATCACCGTGGTTTGGGTTTCCTCATAACACAGAGTCTATGTTCCTAGGTTGAGTTCTTGAATGAAATAACCAAGTTTCATAAAATAGGCATTGTAGTCATGCAGCATCTTTCCAGCATATTCTATTGGTTAAGAAGCCACCCAAGCTGCCCCAATGTTTGCAAGGAGGGGAATTAGACTCCAATCAACATCAGTGGCAAAGTTCTAGAAAAGCATGTAGGACCAAGGAGATTGCCACGGTCACTTCTGGAAAATACAATCTGTCGTCTCCTCTGTTTCTTTAAAAGAACTCACTGTGCTCCAGTTCAAGGTCAGTCCTTTCACTTGAGAATTATATCTCAGCCCCTCTCATTCACTCAATGAGATTTTTACACAAATTCACACTATTTCTTCTGCATTATCTACTTTTTCAAATGTTAGCCTAATCCACATAGCAACATGTTTAATTCACCCAGCTGGGAAAAGACAAAGCCTCACTTGACTTCCCATTGTAGTTCCAAAGGGAGTGGTTCCTTGCTATTGAGAAAGCTCTGCTTGCTCTACATGGTGCTGCCATATCTGGGCCAAGACAGATACCCCTGACCTTGCCAATTCTCAGAAAATGGCAAGGGAGAAAAGAAACCATAGGGCAAGCACTTCAACCTGAAGGACACTACTGGATGTTTCATACTTACTTTCTGTTCACACACCAGCTGCCGGCATTTGACTATACACAGATTAAAAAGTGTGTGAAAGCAGTGGGCAATTGTGAACCCACCTAAAATAAGGTGGAGAAGAGTAGTTTGTAACCAAAAACCAGCAACAGAATGGAGAATAGATACTGAAGGAAAACAAGCAGCATATTATACTCTCTCTCACCTCTGCCAAATTTTTACTCAAATGGTAGCTGTCATGGAGTTCTTACCTGACCATTCTAAATAAAATCGCAGTCCTTCTCGAGCCCTGCAGTGCTTTTTGTCTCCCTTCCTCCCTTCTTTCTCTCAGGCATTTATCCCCTTGTAGTATACTATATGCTTTACTTCTTTACAGTTTATCATCTGTCTACTCCCGCTGAAATATAAGCACCACGAAGGCAGAGATTTTGTTGACTGTTGTATTCACTGATACATTTCTAGAACCTAGAACAATGATGCTTGTCACTTAAGTGCTCAATGCATGTTTACTGAATGAATGAATAAAAGAATGGCACAGTAGTAAGCACTAAATTCCAGCCATCATTATCATTTTCTGGCAGAAAAAGTGATTGGGGATATTCTTAGGATGATAATTATTAATAAAGGGTCTGGGAAGGTGAACAGATAGTAACACACTAACATTAGGGAATGAGAAGTGGTGGAGAAACCAAAGAATGAGCCATTTAGGGACTTATATAACTAACCAGCACTAAGTTTCCAGTTAAAGAATCAGTGAATGTGGAAAGCTGGGTGGAGATTTCTGGACCTACTAAGCATAGAGCTTCCATATGATCCAGCAATTCCACTCCTAGGTATTTACCCAAAGGACACAGAAACATCAATTCCAAAGAGCACCTGCACCCCTATGTTTATAGCAGCACTGTTTACAATAGCTAAGCTTTGGAAACAACCCAAATGCCCAAAAACAGATGACTGGATCAAGAAGATGTGGTACATATATACCATGGAATATTACTCAGCATTCAAAAAAGATAAACACATGCAATTTGCAGCAACATGGATGGCGCTGGAAGGGATCATGCTCAGCGAAATAAGCCAAAAAGAAAAAGAAAAATACCGGATGGTCTCACTCATAGCAGGAATCTAGAAAACTTAAATAAGGGACCAGGAAAATGAATAACTATAAGAAAGTGAAAATCAAAATCAACAAAAAACTATGAACCAGAGACACTTTTAGGGGGGCGGGGGCGGGAGGGGAGGGATTGGGGTCAGAATGGGGGGGGCTGCAATTGTATGGGGAATATAACAATAAAATTTATTATCTAAAAAAAAAATAAATAAAGAATCAGTGAAAAAATTGGCCTAGGCAAATCCCCTCCCCCCACCTTTAGGGGCCAGTCTGATCTACTGACAATTAATAGCTCTTAGGGTCACGCAGGAGGCACAGCCATTTTCCTAACAGACTTAATCAAACAAAGTTTTCGGAAAAAAAAAATTATATTTTTCAAACATATTACTTTTTTCATAATTATATCAGACTCTCTTCCTCTAAGGAACATTTTGACCACTAAGACAACATAAAACCTTAAAAACTACATCTACAGAACTCTACTGTAGATATCTATGCTTTAGAGTACTAGAAAAGCTGAAACATTTTTTAAAATCGTGCTTTTATAATTTTTAGTTATGGCTCCCTGAGACAATTGAGTGGACCAACTTTTTGTTAATAGTACAATGAGATTCAAGAATGGCCCATGAAAAAAAATGAATTTCTATCAATATATTAGCAAGATATTTGCAATATTCAAAGGAGATAATGGATTTTAATTATTACAGGTATAAATGGAAATAAAATTCTGGGTTTTATTTACTTAATTAACAAATCCTTACAATAACCCTAGGGGTTAGGTACAGTCTACAGAACAGGAAAATGAGGCACAGATAGGTAAGTAACCAGCACAAGAGTTCATAGCTAGAGGGTGAAACTTAAGTCATCCCTTTCTGTGCTCCTCATACTGCCTGAGTTAACAGATCATATTTAGGATCATCTTTCTGTGCTTCACTCAGAGTTCCCACTAGAGTTTCTCCACCCTCACTCCTAACCACCTCAAGGAGTCACCTACTACTTTAATAAACTTGTTTTCATCAACCTCAAACTGCCTTAGCCTGCTAACTTCACAGTACTAAGTCTGGAAAGTGTGTTTCTGGCTCTCTCCTCACTGTCTGAATTCATGAGCCTAGTTGGTAAACCTTGTACAGTCTGATACAGTGTCATGGAGTGGAAGGAAATGGCAGCTACTTAACTTAGGGCTTATTCCTCAGTGGTTCCTTGGCTTTCAAGGTTACCCAGATGTCTGTTGGCAAATTCCAAATTAGCTCCTGTTTAACAAAGATCCATATGTTTGTCAATCGTGCCTACACTGATAACTCAGTTCCCAGCCTACAGATTTGTTTAAAAATGGGTTAAATGATGGCTGGTTTGTTGAGAGTGGCGAAAGGCCAATCTTTTTTCTATGTGCAGTAGGGGGTGTGGGGCCTCCCATTGGCAGCAATACCCATGGAGTCAGAGACCACCCCCTTACCCTTACCTCATTTGAAAAATTGCAGGATAGGAGAGAAAGAAAGAAAGTAGGAAGATGAGTCCATTACTTAAAATGATTTTACTACTAAATTCCCTAGCTCCAATGTTTATCACCTATTTAAATCAATTTCCATCAAATGGAGACTGTTATGTAACAAGGTCAAAAGAGGTGTGGGCTTGCTTCTGAAATTTCAAACATAGATGCACCATATTTACGTAAAGTCTCCACAGCATTGTATCTTGGGGGTTTTGTTGTTGTTGTTTTTGACTAGACTGAATGGTCTTGTAGACCAAGATGCATAACTTAGCTTATTGAAGCTGAATTTTTCCATGGAAACTGTTCAGTGCTCCAATTCGCAGCACTTTATCTGACAGTCTTTCTTCCTCCAGATAATGGCTGGCAGCAACCCACAGCATGGAGGTTATATGCTGCACTTTTGAAAAAGTCTTGAATGGGGCCATTGTTCCCCTGAGATGGTCTGTGTGTTTCACTGAACAGAGAGCAGGGTGTAAAAAAGGCACCTTGTGTGCAACTGTTGGCGAGGTTGGGGAGTGAATTAAAATCTCCAGAAAGTCTGGGCAGTGCTGTTCAGAGGAGAAATGAACCCTCTGGAAGCACTGTTAGCTCAGACATTCCAATGTGGTGAGGCAGCCTCAGGGACAGGGCTCCCTCCAGCCTCATTTAGGGAGGGAGTAAGGGGGTAAGCAAAGGACATTGATCTGAACCTGCTCTCTTTGCAAAGATTTGGAGAAGGATCTTTTCCAGGATGGGGTGATGTTGATTATCACACTCAGATACTTTTCTGCTTAGTGGACCTAGATTTGCTTTGATTACTTACAGTAATGACTCATTTGGAAAGCTCAATGTTAACTGCTATGCATCCATCGGTTTGTAGTAATCTAATTCCCATGCGCCCAGTTTAAAAAAATAATTCATCTTCGGGGTCATCAGGTGATTGGTGATGTTTGACATTACTAAATTCAATAAAAAAATTACAAAACCATATAAAATAACAAGCCTACCTTGTTTATCGTTGGTGATGCTTCCTTTTTCCTGGCTCCTCCACTCACCTGCCCAGGACAGTGTAGGCTCAAGTATTGCAGTAAATAATCACTCCCCATTGCTCTATCGCTAAAATTTCCAGCTCTTAATGAACAAAGAGTTTCTTCAGTGTCCTCTACAGAGACCTTTCCAAAACCAGCTCTCAAGGGAGGAGGTAATGTTGATTTTCATTAAAATCCTAGTGGTGAGAAAACAGAAAAACAGTTTAAGGAGCAGGCTGGCAGATTTTTCGTATAGGCAGAATTCCCTGGTGCTCTCCCGTGCATTCTTGTTCCAACCTCTCCTATGCCCTGGAGGCTGAAAAAAGGGGAGGTCACTGTTAAGAGGGACCTGAAAAAAAGGGTCAAACTTGAACAGAGGGAAGTGTATGGGAGGAAGTGGTGATGCTCCAGGTAGAGCTCAGCCCAAGACAGGTAAAGTTGTGGTGAGAGACTCACCATGCTGGGTGCTCCATATGAACCAGCACTTGTCCTGGGGAGTTAATTTGGATGGCAGTAGGGAGTCAAGGAATACTCCTGCACAAAACTGGTCCAGCCATTATGGAAAGCTCTGTGGAGATTCCTCAACCTACTAAAGATGGAGCTTCCATATGATCCAGCAATTCCACTCCTAGGTATTTACCCAAAGGACACAGAAACATTAATTCAAAGGGGCATCTACACCCCTATGTTTATAGCAGCACTATTTACAATAGCTAAGCTATGGAAACAACCCAAATGCCCAAAAACTGATGACTGGATCACGAAGATGAGGTCCATATACACAATGGAATATTACTCAGCAATCAAAAAAGATAAACTCATGCAATTTGCAGCAACATGAATGGAGTTGGAAGGGATCATGCTCAGAGAAATCAGTCAGAAAGAAAAAGAAAAACACCGGATGGTCTCACGCATAGCAGGAATCTAGAAAACCTAAATAAGGGACCAGGAAAAAGACTAACTATAATAAAGTAAAAATCAAAATAAACAAGCAACTATAAACCAGAGACACACTAGGGGTTACAGTCAAAATAAGGCGGTGGGAATTGTATGGGGACTATAACCAAGATGAAAATGGATACATTGTGTAAAAATGAAAAATGATGTAAAAAATATATAAAACAAAACAAAACAAAATAAAATAAAATGAATACTCCTGCACAGAAGAGAGTTGAAGAACACGGCTGTGGGTGAGGGATGATTCTGTTCCTAGGAGAGGACAGAATGTAAGGGATACTAGCCACAGAAGTGGGTCCCCCTGGTCGTTGGAGGAGAGGTCAGAACTATGGAAGCATAGAAAGGGGGACAGAAGGAAGAGGCACAGGTTTAGGGGAAAAGGAAGAGATGAGCATTCCACTTTTCTCCAGGTCCCAGGCCCTCCTGAGACTGCCAGCTGGCTACAAAAACTCTTCCAGCGGCTAAGGAATGATTCGTGATTTCTGGCAGCTGTGACCATCTCCAAGTTTGCTTCAGAATGAAAGAGCGCTGGTTTCGGAAACCACAGCATTCGAGGGCAACTATTAGGGGCAAACAGAGTTACCTGCACGAGCCTGGCACCGCCTGGGCACACTGTGGCGCTCAATAAATATTTGTTAAATGGACCAATGACCTAATGAATTTCGAGACTTGGTGCTGCCACTTACTAGAGTAACCTTAGACAGCAAAATATCCTCCATGAGCCTCAGTTTCCATGTCTGTCACGCAGGGAGTCCCGTGGGGGTGGCTTAAATCCCCGGGGCCTTCAGCGTGCAGCGCTCACGCCCTCCCCAGAGCAGCGCTCTCGCCGGCTCCCCGCAACCCTCCCGGCCCCGCCAGCGCCGCGCGGGGGTCGCGCCTCCGCCCGCCGACAGCGAGGCTGTCGAGGGGTCCGCCCCCCGCGCGCGCCTTCCCCGCGCTCCCGAAAGCCGGGGGCGGGCCCGGCTCAGGCCGCTCCCCCGAACGCCCCGCGGCCCGCGGCGGCGCTCGCGGCCTCTCCACCCGGGCGGGCGAGTTCTGGGAAAGCCCAGCCCAGGGCGGGGGCCCGGCAGCCGCCCGCGCAGCCGTCCGGGCAGCGCGCAGAGCTCGGCGGGCGCGGAGCGAGGCAGCGGCGCCCTCGCGGGCGCACCGGGGACGCGGCGGGGCGGGCGGGCGGGCGCGGGGGCGGCGGACCCCGGCGGGCTCGCGGGGCGGGCGCGCCCCGGGCTCTGCCTCCCGGGCACTTGCCTGCTTCTCGCGCCTCCTGGCAGCCGCCCTGCCTCTGACACACAGTAGCCGGGACGCCCGACGCCGCTAGCCATCGGCGCGCCCCGCGGGGCGCTGCACTGGGGACTCCGCGCGACGGGCTAGCAGAGGAAAGGTGAGGAGGCGACTCTGTAACTCGGTTCCTGCAGCGTGGACACGGGCAGAGACGGGCTGTGAGCTCCGGCCCGGGTAGCCCCGCCAGGGGCAGCGTCTGACGCCGCCAACCTGGCGGAAGGGTGTACCCCCCTGCGCCCCACCGCGCGCCCCCGCCACCCCGGGGACGCGCCCAGCCTTCACCCGGGCTGGACAGCCCCCGGGTGCCCCGCACGCCTGCCCTCCGAGGTTCGCCTCAGGGCGCCACCTCATGCTGGTGTGCCGCGTGGAGGTGGCCGGTACGAAGAAGTAAAATGTAAACTCTTCAGGGGCAGTACTTAGCAACAGTATTTCATGGAAGGTGCTCAGATTATTCTGGAGAAATGTATCTAGAGCAAGTCCTAGGAAATGCGATGTTGGACCTGGTCCCACTCTAGCTGGTCACTCACTGGAAGCATGGCGACGCCTTTTTGTTCAACTTCTTTAATGCTGTGACAATGAGTAACTGAGTTAGAAGCCCTCCGTCCTGGCTAATGTGAAATGCACAGTATACCTTTAGGGGTGTCCCCTCCCGACCCCACCGCTGACTTGGTAATTTAGTCGTGAGATCCTTGGTTCAACTGATTCAACCAGTTATGCTGTGTAAGAAAGATTTATCGTTTCAAGATTTATCAGCGCAGCATCATTTTAAATAGTGAGCTTCCCGAATAGGTGTTCGGTAGGATTCATTTCACCAAAAAGGTTTTATTTGTTTATAGTTTTAGTTGCATTATACAGAATGTACCCATAGGTCATTCAGATATCTGTAAGGTTAATTCGTTCCCTTGTTTCTTGTGGGAACCCCCTATTGGGGAGAGGGTGGGGCCGTTGCCACAGAATGAGCACTGCTGAGGCCGAAAGGGACGATTTTTGAGAGCCTGTTTTGGGAAATGAATGCAGGTGACCCCATAGATGCCTGTATGGGGGCCCGGTTGTCCTACGGTGGACCAGAGAGGTAGACGATCTCGGGATGCTGTTTGCAGCCATGTCTTTGCAAATGCTTACTGAAGAATGCCTGTCCATGCTTTCATCTAGACGGTCCTTTTATTTTGTGATAGCCCTTCCTCCCCAACTTCCACCACTGTAAATCCTAACCATCCTTTAAACTGAGTTTGTTGCTGCTGTGAGGCCTTCTGTGATTCCCCCAGCCCCAAATACTCACCTTTCCAGTATTCTGATTCCTGCAGTATTTTAACTGGCCTACTCTTTCTCCTTTCTGTGAAGTTATTTGTGCACACGTCTCATTTTCCCTATTGAAGACATTTACTGTAGCTTTTTTAGAGCAGTGCTTGCACCTAGAAGACCCTCTAGAAATGACTGTGAATCCGTTTTAAATGTTTTGAGTTTGGTTCTTCACAAATCTCTGCTTTGGGAGAGATATAATCAAAAGGCTTTGGAGAAAAGCATAATATTTGCCATTCACATTGTCCTCCATTTACAACCTCACAGGGGAAATTTTCTCTATACCCAGAAGCTGTGTATAATAATCATCTATGGTCTATGCCTTGGGATCAAGTGAGAAGTGAGATTAGCTGGAGGGATGTTCTTCCCGTCCTTCTAGTAACATAAGCTCCTTGGATCTGTCCCAAGTTTGACCTGTGCCATTAAAAATTCCATGCTCAAGTGAGTTGTGGTGTAGCTAGATTCAAATGAAGTTGGTTGGTTTTCTCTATTTGCAATCCTTCTTAGTCACAGCCTACTCTAGATTTTTGTGGTATACTTTTGAAAATTCATTTGATGTCTGATTTGTTAACTACAAATTTCTAAACGAATAAAGGAAGATTAAAAAGAATTGTGCATGATAGTATAGTTTTCTAAAGCAGAGACTCTGAAATGATTCCCATGTGGGTGAAAGGAGGTGTTTGCACAGAGCTAGTCCCCACCTTCCACACACCGGCTGGCATAGTGGCTGCTTCAGTGTGGGGGGCCCCTCCCTACCTGGGCTACCTCTGTTGGAGGTGAGGATGACTGGGGGGCGGAGGCGGACACAAAAATTTCAAGATACTGGATGCAGAAGGAGAAGCTATAACAGCTTACAGTATGAATATGCATGATCAAGATGCTTTTCTCCTGATGTTTCATTGAGATCTTTGGAATTGAACACGTGGGAATTTGCTTGGTCAAGGGAAGTTAGAATTTGATTGGGAAGCACAGTTCTCCTGAAGAAGGGCTGGGAGGTATTAATGTGGGCTCTGAGAAGCATATGGCCCAGTTGTGAGGGGTCCCAAGAGAAGAGCTGGAGATGAAAGAGTGGGTAGTAGAGGAAAAAAGAAGTTATCAAAGATGCACATTGCCATGAGTCAGTGATAGGGCCAAGAAAAGATAAAACTCTCATGTATCATATGTTGCTCTCTGCTCCCAGGGTGCAGAACTTGGGCTTGTTTTTAAAACTATAATTCATCTTCATTATGGCTTAAAGAGGTTTCCTTGGGCCAAATTGGGAACACAGCCCTCTACAGCTGTGCTGACTAATATGGCAGCCACAAACCACATTTCAATTTAAATTAATTAGAGTTAAATGAAATTAGCCACTTTCCAAGTATTCAGGAGCTACATTGAATAGTTGGTACTTGTTCTCATACTGGATCATGAAGAACATTTCCATCATTCAGAAATTCTGCCCCAGAATATTGTTCTAAAGAGTTAATGCCTATTCTTCTCCAAAGTACTGATTTCCAAACCAAATTTAGTTATGAAATAAAATTTTTCTGTTTTGTCTCCTGGAAAGTTTTTTTTAGATGAAAATAATGGTAGGGCCTCCCTGGTGGTACAGCAGGTTAAGCGCCTGCTGTGAAGCTGTGCGCAGTCTCTGCAGCACTGGTTCGATTCCCTGCCGGCCGGGAGCAACCCACATGGTGCAGCAGACCTCTCCTGACTCGCCTCTGCTCCCCTCAGCAGTGTCTTCGGTCCATCTGTCTGTTCTGCTCCCCGCTCATCTCTGGTGAATTCTTTCACCCTCCTGCACCTCTGGCCTGTACCCCAGTTCTCATATGAATAAATGAATCTTTAAAAAAAAAGAAAAAGAAAAAGAAAATAATGGTAGAGTTGACCATGAGCATGTGATGGTCAGGTGTGCCAACACCCAACCCCTCCACCCCCCCTAGGACTGAGTATAACTACAGTCATCCTTTCATATCTCTGGGGGAAGTGGTTTCAGGACCACCTTCCTCTATGATTCCAAAATCTGAGGATTCTCAAGTCCCTTGTAGGGGAGTTTCCCCATCCTGGGATTCAATTTGTTTGTGGTTGGTTGAATCTGAGATTGCAGAATCACAGTTAGAAGAAAATCTGCATATAAGTGGACCCAGGTAGTTCAAACCAGAACCAGTGTTGTTCAAGGGTCAACTGCATTTGTTACTGATTAACACTTATATGTATTGTGCTTACTACATGCCAGGCAGTATTCTAAGCACTGTACATCTATAAATTCATTTAATCCTTCCAGCATGAGGCAGTAAGTACCAACCATCTAGTATTCTTTACCTGCAATCTGAAAACTGGTTTTCTTGAGTGTGGCTACAAAATTGGTCTGTGCTGATGTGATGTGATTATAATTTTTTCTCCCCTGGTGAAAATGAATCAGTCATTTGTGTTTCAGAAATTATGAACATGTTGGTTGTGGACCCCATGGCACCTGTACTGTCCCACCAGTGTAAAAAAACCAAAAGCTTCTGAATCACAGTTGCCCTTCAGATTTTGGATAAGAACATATAGATCTCCATTATTATGCCCATTTTAAAGATGGGAAAACTGAGGAACTAAAAGTTTAAGTAACTTTCTTAAAACCACAGCAGAAAAACTGTCAGAGCCAGCATTCAGTCAGAGCAGGCTGGCTTGAGTCCATTCTCTTGGCTACTGTGCTTCGCGCTCTGGATTTGTTGCCCAAAACAAATGACTGGCATTCTTTTCACTGGATGAAACCAAGTAGCTTTTAACTGAGCTCACTAGAAAGTTTTAGACTGAGTTATGGCTAAATTGGACCCACCTAAGTCTTGCTGGTCTTTAATCATTGACTTTGGAGAAGCTTGTGTAGTGGGCTGAATAATGCCACTGACCTCTCAGAGGTGTCCAAATATTAATACAGGAATCTGTACGTATGCTACTTTACATAACAAAAGGGACTTTGCAGATGTCATTAAAAAGATTTTGAGAGAGAGATTATCCCTAGTTTTCTGGGTGAGCCCAACCTAATTGTAAAGGTTTTTTTTTAAAGAGAGAGGCTTAGCATATTGGTCCCCAGCAGGAGGTAGGAGTAATATGAGGAAGGGACCAAGAGCCAAGGAATGCAGGCTGCCTCTAGAAGCTGGAAAGGCGAGAGAGCGAATTCTTCCTGAGAGTGTCCAGAAAGAATGTAATCCTGCCACCTCACTTCAGATTCTTGACTTCCAGAAATACAAGATAACAATTTGTACTGTGTAAGCCACTAAATGTAATATAATTAATTTGTCACAGCAGCAAACAGAAGCTACTATAGAATGGAAGAGAAAAATGAAAAAAAAGAAGTGGTCAGGAGGTGAAATGAAAACTCTCAAAATAAGAGAATAACAGCCAGCATTGAGGGTGAACTTTGCTGGGTACTCTTTAGAGTGTTTCATATGTATTAACTTGTCATTCTCACAACCTTGTGAGATAGGTACTTTTATTATCTGCATATCACGGAGAAGGAAATTGAGGCACTGAGAGTTCAAGTAACTTGCCTAACTAAGGTCTCACAGCTAGTAAAGGGTCAAGATGGAATGTGAATTCAGCAGTCTGGCACTCTTTACTGTTAACCACACTGCTTCCAGATGCAGGCATTTCTCTGCTAAGTCTAACAGTATTAGCCATTGAACAGTATGTTGCTGTGTGTAAGGAAAATGCAATATGTGGGTTGGTGAGAAGGAAGGCCATGCACTTTTTCCCCATAAACTGGTTATTGCAGTATGTGGTGGGTTTTTGCTGTTGCTACCTCCTTTAATATGTGTGGACAGCTTGAAGCCTAAGGACGCTGGCTGGGGGAGCAGTTCCTGTGCTGGCCTCCCTCTCACGCTCCCACCTCTATTCCTGCAGCAGCCTCGCTCGCTTACCACAGACCGCTGGCCCTGGCACTCAGTTGGCTCTGCTTCCCACCTCTGCCTGTTTATTGGATTTGCCTCTTTTCTGACTCTCACTCCAGCCCTGAATTCTACCTCCTTTTGGCCGCTCTCATGCTCGAACTTGAGGTGGTTACTGTCCAGGCCCAGATTGTGAGGTGGCACCTCTGTGACAGTGAATGAGAGGATATTTTTGCCTTTTCCTTTTGATTTATTTGCTAGCTCTTACTGGTTTTCTAACTATGTTTCTTTTGTCTCTAAGCACATAATTCAGAGTGATACTGGTTTGGACCAGTGGTTTTCAGACTATGTTCCAGAAATGCTTGGGGCCTCTTTTGGGTGAGGGTGATGAGAGAAATGAGGATTCCAGCCCTTCACCCTGCTTCTGAGCAGTCCTGCTCTTTTTCATTTGATATATTGAGGTTCTGCCTTTGATTTAGGATGAAAAGGGGGTCCTATTGCTGGAGAAACAGAGAGTTTGACAAGAACTAATCCTGAATTCAAGCACTGTATTTAATGATCTTTATCCCAAGGAATTGGATAAATAAGAAATATCACTTAGTTTTTCTCTAATTGTGTTTTACAATTGGAGATCTGGAGCCAGGTTACTTGGATTCATTTACATCCTGGCTCCACTGCTTATTGACAATCTATATGAGCTTGTGCAAAATGCTTGGTCTGTTAGAGCCTCAATTTCCTCTCAGAGATAATGGGAGGGATAATAATAATACCTACCTAATAAATGAGGTCACTCATGTAAAGAAGCTAGCACAGTGCCTGCTATACAACAAGAAATCAACAGAGCACGACCTCTCATGATGATTTTTCTTCTGCCAATGGATTCTGCTCTCTGGTGCTACTGCAGCTGGGACTTCTACTTCCTATACCCCTCTCTCAGCCTGGTTGTCACTGAAATGCCCGTCGTCCCTGACCACAGGTAACTTCAGGTGCATTAACATGGGCTGCTTCTCATGGAGCAGGCCCACATGTCGAAGGAAGCAAGGTTCCTTTTCCAGAACTAGCAGGACCATTCTTCTTTACCTCCCCACTCCTATCAGTTCTAGGGGTTGGGATGGAAGGGGCAGAGTGAACTCCTGAGTCTTCCCTTCTCCAAAATATTGCTCTCTGCTACAGACTTATTACTCTAGAATCTTTTGCTCTCTACCCTTAAGGTTTAAATTTTGAAAGCAGAGCAAAAAATGAACATAAATAGGGCAACTAAGCTTCACAGCGTTGTTGGCAAACAGTGCTGGCCGCTGGCCTGTGTCTTTATTACCTAGTGGGGTGTTGCTGCTGGCTCTGTGGAGTGATCTGCTCCATGGTCACCCCAAGAAAACGCACTCCATCTATAAAAACACTGGAAGGTCTGTTTGGTGATTGCATGTGTAAGGAGTTCAGAGCTATAACAAACGTCCCAGCCTTTGTGTGTTTTTGTTGCTTTGTGAGAGCAACTAGATTATAATGGTCAAATGGCAAGGTTGCTATATTCAGAATTAAGGAAGAGGCAGAAGCAAGGAGAGAGTCTGTTTTGATGACTTCATTTTAGGTTTAAGCTATATAATATCACTGACTATGGAAAATCTGAGGAATGGAAAAAAATCATTGGGGAAAACACATGTGACTGAGCACATACTATACACATCTGAGATTAAAATATCATATGACACAGTTTAATTTGGATATCACTGGAGTTGGTTCAAGTTACTGTCATTTCTAAAGAAAGTCACAATTCATTTGTTGTTATTATTAACACAAACTCAGATTTCATTGATGATCCTATTTTCACCTATGAAATGTTGGCCTGAAAGAATTGAGACACTGTCTGATCGCTTGGCTTGTCAGTCTCAGAGAGGTGGATAAAACTCACAGGAGTTAAATACTTTGGGTATGAAATTGTATTCTTCCTCACCCCTGCCCCCGCCCCTCAAAGGGCAGAATACCTTTGGATAACAGGCAGAATGTGTGCTCACTTGGTCTGCAGTTTGGTAACTGCTGGAGTTTGAGCCTGTTGACTTCTCTGCTACACAGCCAGTTTAACTGTGCGCGAGGTTTGTCTTTCACTATGTTCCTGACACGGTTTCAAAATTCCCAGTGGGAGGGGTTGGTACATTTTAAGACAGTTGTGAAAGAAATATGCTGAATTATCATTTGAATCTACAAGAGGGAGGCAGGAACTTTTTTTGAGCTGTGCATAGAGGATATATAAATGTGCAAAAAATTCCAGAATGTGATTTTCTTTCTCTGTCAGTGCAACACAGCATTCAGACAGCCTGTGTGTTCTCCTGTGACATCTCTTGGATCTAGGTTTTTGATTACCCTTTATTGACTGTGAATGGAGCCAGGTTCACCGACGCCAAGTCATGGGATACCCAACAACAGGTGAAGTATGTTCCAGGCTCAGGCAGGCAAGCCCAGATCAAATTCGTTACAGAGCACCGAGAGTGTGCTTATTTCTAGCCATGCAGCATATTTCTAATGAATTCTCACTGTCTAAGCAGTCAGGTCTAAAGAATGTCATCTATTTAGGATATAGGAGTTAAGAGAAAAGAATCTTTAATCCAAAGCACTTTTAACAAATACAAGTCTGTCTTTTGATTATTAATGCAGACAGTATGCATCGGTTTATGATTCATTTATTGCTTTTTTATGAAATGCTACGTCATACAATAATGAAAATTGAGGGCTTGAAAGAAGGGAATCCAAGTGTTACCCTCTCATTTTTAGAGTTGAAAGAACTGAACTTGAAGATTTGACCCAAGCCACCTAGCTAGGGAATGGCAGAACAGAGACTTGTGTTTGCTTCAAACAGAATTGATATCATACTGTAAATACATAATACCAAAAACATAATCTGGGTCCTGGATTTATTGCTTGACATTTTAATAAAGTGTTTTAGTGCCACTAATTGTCTCCAAACCTTGATGTCAGTGGCAGAATATCGTTCTACCATGTGGTTTTGTAGAGGGCTTACCTACTCCCCTATTGTTAGACATTTAGTAGTTGTGTTTCACTGCTAGGGGTACACAGAGAGAGACCCCAAGCATTTAAGGGGAGCAGACTATAAAAGCAGTCAGGCCATCCATGTACACAAAGGCAAAGTAAGCTGACTCTTAGTGTGAAGGATTTTTTCATGGGTGTGCAAAAAGAGAGAGAAGAAATGATTTCAAATAATAGTTTCTCAATAAACCCCCCAAATTTAATTTCCATATGTCCAGATGGTCTGTATTTTTCTGACAGTTATTTCCATGGCCTTTAAATTTGTAGTCTTTATTACTTCTTTAATTAACTATACCTTTTAGCTTTTTAGTTATATTCAGCTTTTCATTTGAAATCAGTTTTTTCTATATGTTGTGAATTAAAGACAACCAGTTTTCTAAATTAATTTCCTTTCTATATTCATAAATTTTGTATAATTGCCTTAAATAATATATTTGTTGGAAAATCCTAGACAATTTCTAATTGCTTTTTGTGTAAGTTTTAAGTCTAAGATACCTATCTGTAAATTTTTGAATAAATATTACACTTTTAGTTATGTTAGGTTTGTATGTTAACATCACATAGAACAAGTTCCCTCTCATTATAATTATTGAAATTTTCCTTATTTTTCTTTGTTTACTCTTGCAAATTAAATTTGGAAACATTTTGTTAAAAGCTCAAGTCCACTGAGATTCTGATAGCGGTATAATAAACCTATATATTAATTCAGGAAAAATGAATACATCACAGTATTTAGTCTTTTCATATTCATATATTTCTTAATTTACCATGTTTTTATATATCTCATTTTAGTTTTCTTGTAGTCTTCATGCTAATCATATATTTCTTGTTTTTTTTAAAATGTTATGTTTTTTTATTTCATCAGCTTGCATATTTACCTGATTCTCCTGAGCTTTCAGGTCAAGTTATAAAATCCACAAACATTGATTATCTTTTAAATCAGAACTTCCAGAACATTAATAACTGAGAGAGGGTAATTAAACTTCTTTATTTTATTCCTGATTTTAATGGAAATACTTTTCATGTTCACTAGTAAACATGATGTTGGCTTTTGATTTGCAATACCTTAAATCACTTTGAGGAAATGGTTTTATATTCCTGGATTTCAAAAAGAAAATGAGAGGGAGTTGTATTTTCTCAAATGCCAAAAAAAGTAGTTTTGGAGATGATTGTGTGCTTTTTTTCACATTTAACCTACTGATGCAGTGTGTTAACTGATTTCCTATTTTGTTCCCTATTAAACCAGGTTTGCACCCTGCGGAAGTTTACTATCATTTTGTTAATAAATTTTATCTCTAAAATAGATATTAATCTAGAACCCATGTAGAATGTACTTTGGATTTTTAAAATGTGTGTTTAACACTACCCATGGTCATCAAAGGCTGATATTAAAATTAGCTTGCAGCTCAGGGTATGTGTAGATTGAATTCCAAGGGGTCCCCCACCCCTACCCTATGCTTTTCTGAGAGTGACAGGGGCAGCTTCCAGATGTACTGAGGAGCTGAGGACACTTTTATGTGAGCGTAAGAAAGGTTGAAGCGTACACCATAGATTGGCTAATTAGGGCTCTTTGAGTAAAAAATTCAATGCCTCTTTTTTTAAAAAAAAATTCAGTCACTCTTATTTCCATTTGCTCCTCTTAAGAGAGACAGAATTGGAACTACCATTAGAGGGTTAGGTATGCTCCTTGAGAATTCCACAATGTGAATCTCTCTCTGGAGTAATGGGATGTTAAATAGTAGGACAGCAAACTTGAAAGCCAAAGCTTATGCTGCATCATTGCCTTAGAATCTAGCGTGGTCAATCCACTGTCAAGACTACTTTAGGTGAAAGGTTAAAAAGAAAAAAAAAAGGTGTTCCTAAGGTGCATAGAAAGGAAACTAGGAAGCAGTTATAAAACTTAAATAGCAAGTGGTGAAGACTGTACCTGTGCTTTGGACAGCTGTGGGACTAAGAAACTGATTCAAAGATTTTGCTATTGTGTGGATATCTTTGTGGACAAGTTGAGGAGAAGCTGAGCCTTGCTGTAGGAAGTGGTGCTTTCTTTACCTTAGGCATCTTCATGTTCTTGCTACTCACGTGTTGCACTTGGCATTCCCTGTCTCATTTTTTCCCCCAACCTTTCTTATCCATTCAATGGTCAACCAATCAACAGTCATTTTCAGTCACTCTTATGTGTCAGGAGTTGGCTGCTGGAGGTTTCTGCTGAGCAGGATTCCCAGGGGGCTTCAACCCACCTGAGCTTGCTTGAGTCAGGTAGCAAGGCAGGTAAGAACCTGAAACTTTCTATCATTTGTGAAAAAATATGTCACTGACTCGCCTCCTTTCTCAGTGTTTCAGACATTTATTTATTTATGGAAGTGTAGGGTAAAGCATCATGAATGAGGAATCACTTAAAAGTTGTAAATTTTGACAAATTCTGTTGAAAGGATTTGATTAAAATTCTGTGATTTGACTCATGGGAGAGAAAAACTTCGATTGCTGGCCCATGGCGTGTTCTCAAGTAAAAAAGGTCTTCACCCTTGTCCCTTTCTGAAGAAATATCTTTTCAATTTGAAGAATTTTAGAAGCAAGAGCAGCTGGGGATTTAGGCAACACATCTCACGGAATAGACTAGAATGCACAAGGAGGGGCCTCCCTGGTAGCTCAGTGGCTGAGCGGGGTTGTGAAGCTGCCTGCAGCCTCTGCAGCTCTGGTTTGTTCCGCGGCTGCCAGGTGAGGGTCCCACATGGTGCGCAGACCTCTCCTGCTGCCCACTGCTCCCCTCAGCAGTGTACTTCGGTCCTTCTGCCTGTTCTGCTCCCTGCTCTGTCTCTGGTGATTCTCTCACCCTCCTGCGCTTCTGACTGACCCAGTGCTTATATAAATAAATAAATAAATAAATCTTAAATAGAATGCACAAGGGAAGACCACAAATGCTTACCTGGTGACCAGCTCTATTCAGTGCGGAGAGTTGGGGGAAACTTGGGAGAAAGCCCAGGACTTTGGTTACTGTTGTATTGAGGAAGGCATTCAGGTTCATCTGGAGTAACTAGTTCACAGAATGCTATGCTCTTGATTTATTGCATTACTACACTTTTAAATTGCGTACTTTTGGTTGGTTGTATAAAGTGAATGTGTACTGTATTCCTAATTTCATGCCCACAGTCTGCCATCAAAAATCTTTTAGTCCAGTTAAGGAGACAGCACACAGATACCTGAAATTTTCTATGTCCTTACCAAGAAACTGCTGTCTCTGGCCAGCTGTTAAATGGCTTGAGTCCAGGAGAGGGAGCTCTGAACTGGAGTTTTCTTATGCAGAATGAGGACATGACTGAGACAGGGTATGGCTTGATGAAAAGGATGGAAAGGTGTTCTTGCTTGGGAAGATGTAAAGCAATCTTTAGGATGCTTGTGCACAGGAGAGCATTAGTTGACTAGGCAGACAGGGTATATAATAGGGTTCCTTAGAGTTTTGACATTCACCTCCATGACTTGAGTTTCACCGCTATATCAACAATTCCAGTCCTATCTGCTACCCTCTTCTCATTCTGAGCTCTAGAGCTGCATATTCTGGGCAACAGTATATGTTCAAACTCATGTCTCAAATTGAACTCAATCTTTTCCCAAAGCTTTTTCTCCTGTATTCCCCATTGCAGTGAATTAGAGCCTCTATTGATGGTCTTGCTGAGACCAAAAACCTCAGCTCTCCAAGATCACTCCTTCTGACTCAGTGGTTTCTTAGCACTTGGGAGCTGTTCCTTCTTTATATGCTCCTCATCTGCTGCCTTCATTTCAGTGTCTTTCCCAATGCAGTGTATGATCCATGCAGCCGAGGGCAGGGACTCTTGTCAGAGTTCACTTCATTATCTTCAGCCCCATCACATTTTGAGACTGTGATAAAGATGCTCAATAAATATATGTTGATTGTATGAACTTCCTGCCCATTCTCCCTCCCAAATATCTCTCTAATCAGGCAGACCCAGTTTTGGAATCCAGTTTTACCGTTTACTACCTGGGTAACCTTAATTAAGCTATTTTTAAAAAATTTTTAAGAGAATTTTTTATTTACAGATTTTTAAAAAAGATTTATTTATTTATGCATACAAGAGCTGGAGTACAGGCCAGAGATATGGGGGGGGTGAGAGGATTCACCAGAGACGTGGTACAGGGCAGGGAGTGGGACAGCTCAGACCCCACAAACTTGCCTACTCTAAATGGGTTCTGCCATCCACCGCATCAACACAAAACATATGAGACTTTAATGGGAAGGAACTTTAATACAATTAGGAAACAATACAGGAAAGGTAAAGAATCTAGTTTCTAAATCAAACACCCAAAGTTACCCATCCCCTCGTGGGTAAAACTCCATCCAAATGGGATTGGCCCAGAGAAAGGCCCCAAAGCCTGCCACAAGTCTAAAGCATCTTCCAGTGGGGACCCACAGAAAAGGATCAGAAACAACCAGACAAGTCCGGAGGGAAAACAGCAAAATAAAAATCAAGACAAAAACCGCCATTGTCACCTCCCCACGAATCTCACCCACATCTGTGTCACCCAGTCCACGACCAAAAGGCAAGCGCAGTTTCTTCATGTGTCTCTCGGCTCCATGTGCCTCCTCCAGGTCTCCTTCTTGCTCTCCATCCTGCTTCCTTCCTTCCTCAGTCTCTTCAGCTTCTTCTCTCTCTCAGCAACACCCTTCTTTTGGGTGAGGCAGGAAACCGGGAACCTCCCGCTTTCCTGGGGACCACCCTGTCACAGACAGAGTAGGGAACAGAACAGGTAGATTGACCTAAGTACAATGCTGAGAGGAGCAGCAGATGAGACAGGCGAGCTCTGCTGCGCCATGTGAGTATCTCCCTGGCCTGCTGGGGGATCAAACTCGTGCTGCAGTGGCTGCAGACAGCTTCATAGGTTGTGTCTTAACCCCTTGTGCCACCAGGGAGGCCCCAGATTGTTATTTTTTATCCCACTATGCATCCCTTTCTGTATCTATGAAGTGGACATAATTATAGTACCACTGCATAGGTGTGTGGTAAGGATTAAATGAAATAAAGCATGTCTAACATTATCTCTATACATAGTATAGTCTCTTCTGTTGCAGAGGTAAATTCAGAGCTGATTGTGGAAGATCCTCAATACTGAAGATCCTCAACATGAAAGGTTCTCACTCTGGGTAGAAAAACCTTGAGCTCTGGAATCAATAGACATGCATGCAAATCAATACAATACCACTTAACAGCTGTGAGCCTTATCTCACATTACCTAACCAGTCTCAATTCAGTTTTAAATCCTCTAAAATTAGAATAATGATACCACCTATCAAGGATAGTTGTAAGGTATAAATGATATATTGTATAAAAAAGTAACACTAGGGCCTCCCCAGTGGCACGCGGTTGAGCGCTGAGCGCTGGGTTGCGAAGCTGCCAGCAGCCTCTGCTGTGCCGGTTCGATCCCCGGCTGCTTCCTGGCCACCGGGGGAGGGTCCTGCATGGCACACGGACCTCTCCTGCCGCCCGCTGCCCCCCTCAGCAGTGTACTTTGGTCCTTCTGCCTGCTCTGCTCCCCGCTCTGGCTCTGGCGAATTCTCTCATCCTCCCGCGCTTCTGACTGTACCCAGTGCTTGTATAAATAAATAAAAATAAAATCTTTTTTAAAAAAAAGTAACACTAATACTCTTTTTTGAAAAAGATTTATTTTATTTGTTTATGCATACAAGAACTGGGGTGCAGGCCAGAGGTACAGAGACCGAGTGGGGAGCAGAACAGGCGGATGTACTGAAATTCACTGCTGAGGGAAGCAGCAGGTGAGACAGGAGAGGTTTTCTGTGCCATATGGCTTAGCTCCCTGGCTGGGAACAAAACTGATGCAGCAGTGGCTGTGAATTGTCTCATAGTGCTGCCACTTAACCCCTTGCGCCACCAGGGAGGACCTCTTTTTTTTTTTTAAGTTACTTTCTTTCCTCCAGGGATAAGCTCTGAGTTCCCTTGGAAAGAGATCTGTAGTCTAGGAGCTTGTCTTTGGCTCCACCCAGTTTAACATTTTTGTCAGATACTTGGACAAAGGCATAAAATCATTTTTCCCAAATTTGCAGATGATTCAAAGCTGTATGAATAGCTAATACAATAGGTGATGGAATGGAAGCTTAAAATGACCTTGATAGGCTGGAATGTTGGACCTTCACCAAACGGGAAGTCAGGCATCTATCTATCAGGTAGATGAGAGCTGTCAGGGGCAAAGAGATCATTTTTAATCTCATTTTGCTCTAGTTCAGGTGGCAGATGGAAAAGATCTAAACTGGGGTGGTGTCAGTGGCCAGTTGAGAAGAATCCTTTCAGAAAAATTACTGGAATATGACAACTGACTGGGTGGGTGTGTGGGTAAAGAGGGCTAGAGATGACTGGGAAGTTTCTTTTCTGGTTTCCTGGGGATAAGGAGGTGCCAGTTAATAGAAAGGAGGGAGTTGCTGAAAGAACTGAATTAGGGAAAGAAGGGAGGGCCGGAGTCTGGTTTTGAGTTTGGGTTGTTGGCTCTACCAGCAGGAAGGGAAAGGCAGTAGCCCGTGGGAGAAGCTGTGTCTGGAAAGAGGCATTTGGGAGTCATCCACAGAGAGGTGATAGTTGAAGCAGCGGGTGGGAGGGGATGGGAAGGCCTGGGAGTGGCAGTGCTATTCAGAATCATTAGCATAGCTTGCTCTAACTTGAGATAAGCAGGATAAACAAAAACCGGTGCCTGAGTGGGAACTAATTCTACAGCCTTCCTAGAGCTATTTAACTCGTTAAAGCAAAGTTCTGCAAGAGAAAAAATCTCATCTAATTGTAGGGTTAAAAATTATATTTTAATTAATTTTAATTACAACTAATACATGAATACATTGTTGATTGTAAAGAATGTAAACACTACCAACAGAGTAAAAGACCCCATTAATTTCTGTTCAATTTTGTTTTCTTTTTAAAAGTTATCATTGTGAGGGCCTCCCCGGTGGCACAGCGGTTGAGCGCTGGGTTGCGAAGCTGCCCGCAGCCTCTGTAGCTCCGGTTCAATCCCCAGCTGCAACCTGGCCACCGGAGGAGGGTCCCACATGGCGCGCAGACCTCTCCTGCTCCCCTCAGCAGTGTACTTCAGTCCTTCTGCCTGCTCTGCTCTCTGCTCTGGCTCTGTGAATTCTCTTACCCTCCCTCGTTTCTGAATGTACCTAGTGCTTGTAAGAATAAATAAATAACTTTTTTTTTTTGAAGATTTATCATTGTGAATAGTTTGGTGGGATTTTTACAGATTGTTTTTCATTGTATTTATATAGTTATACACACACACACATAAAGGCATATATTTGGCTTTTTTGTGTGGTTTGTTTTATATAAATAAGCTTATACTATGTTCATTGTCTTTTTTTAATGTAACAATATGCTCTAGAAATCTCTCCAGTTCAGCTTTTCTAGATCTGCTTTCCTGGGTATGAGTCATTCCCTGATCAATGGAGTATATCTATTTTATCTATTCATCTTACAGGTATTTATAGATTGCAATATATAGGAGACTCCAGCAGAAACTGGGATATGTTTGTTGGTTAGTAGTAAGCAAGAGGAAGAAGCAGATAAGAAAGAAGACGGGCAGAAAATGCTACCAGCCATTCAGCTCATGCTTGTTGAAGCCAAAGGGCTGGGGCACAGAGCAGCTTTATGGTTTTTCTGGGTTTGCCCTCTGGGCAGATCCCTGACTTCCTAAGTAGCAGTTTGTTATTTGAGCTCTGTTAGTGAGCAGACTTACTGAGGGTCCTCTGCTGGCAGTGAGGAATTGGGTTATGTTGTGTTTGGTTGGTCTGTGGGGTAGAACGTCATCATTTTTTTATTCCAAATAAAGTCTCTGCCTAGGAGGAATGGAGAAGTGAGGAGGGACCACATCCTTGTGCCTAGGTTACAGGAGAGGCCCTGGAAGGTTCTCTGGCACTACCCCCCAACCTCCTCCCCCATGAGGGACAACCCTACCTCACACATAGTCTTTTCTTTTACCAAACACCCTTGGCACACCCAGATTCATTTGACCTTTCCTGCAAATCACTTTGGGTCATAGAAGTTGCTGAGTATACACAATGAAACAAATGAGGTTGTTTGTGAGGTGCTGGGAATATAGCAGTGAACAAAACCAGCACATTTCCAGTTCTTGGGAAATTCTGGTTTCAGTCAGAACTAGTCAAGTAACTAGTATACAAATAAATAATAAATGTAATTTCCAGTGGTGGTAAATGCTCAGAAGACAATCAGACAGGATAATATTACAGAGAGTGATGGGGGATGGCGGAGTGGCTGCTTTAGATCAGGCAAAGTCTTTCTGAGGAGATGACACTTGAGCTGAAATTGGAAAAGTGAGAAGGAACAGGTCCAGTGACCCTGAGGAAAGTGGGGTGACTTCCTGAAGGTCTCAGGGTGGAACTTCAAAGCCCTGAAGCAGATTCTCCTGGCTCCCGTGGGTTTCTCCCCTCTTTGCCATGTCCCTGGAAATCCATGAATTTTGTGAGGGACAAGCTGGGGTAGGGAGAGGATGAGGTGGACTGAAGTGAGCTGCACCACTTGCCCAGCATGGGCCCTGTCACCTCAATTTGGAGAGTACACAGGCAGCCCCAGACTGAGGAAGGACCAGCTGGGAGCCTGTGTCTCTTTACCTTATGTCTCACAGTTGTACCTTTCCTCATGGATCATGCAACTTATCAGTCAGGATGGCATCTGAGATGTAATATTTTTCTTGAAAAATCTTCTTAGGGATGGATTTCTAGGAGTAGTTTCTGAGAAGACTGGTTGGGTGATTAAGTAGTAATGCATATGGGATAAACTATGGGAAAAAAAAAAAAAGAAAAACTCTGGCACCTGTACTGGATATTTAGCTCCTTCCCACTTAGAGTTGTCTGAAGAATATTCTGATTGGCTGATGCTATAGTTGCTTGAGACTGAGGCTTACAACCACTGGGAAGAAAAGCTTCTTGCATATAATGTGGCTGCACAGAGAGGTGGATGGATCTGGGAGCAGGGCACAGAACAGGGATGAATAGGCAAGTTTAGGGAACAGAGGCTTGACCACCCTCACTGAGGTAGTTTTCAACTTGGTAGATTGGAGAGGCTAGTTTTGATCAGATCACTCTCAATCCTGACTCCTTAGCCTAATTAAATACCATAAAGTATCATCTAAATCTAGCAAATATCCCTTTGATAAATTTCAACTAGATCCACTAGTTTTACAGTCTGTACTCAGTCCCAGCACAGAATCTGGCACATAGTAGGTATTCAAAAGTATTTGTTGAATGAGTAAATGAATCATATGCTTTAGTGTTCAGCCTTAGAAGAAAGACTGAGTGATCTTGAAGTGCATATACTGCAAGGATGGAGCAGGACTTACAAATACTTAAAACAGATGAGATTAAGCTATGATTTCATGGGGCAGGGCATATCATTTTTCATGATCCCTTTTTAAAACATTAAGAATGTTGGGAAAGGGATTGCTAACATTTATATAGATTTAATTCCATCTAAAATTCTTTTCTTTAGATAATATAATATTAAACAATATTATTCTTACAGGATAAAAATAAGTCAAACTTATTTTTTTTTATTGCTAGTACTTATAAAAATCACAACTGATAAGAGAAATAATGACATAATGATACCAAAATTGAACTGGATTTACCATACTAACCCAGTATAAGTATTGCCTATGTTGTGTGACACAGTACATTTATTTTGGAACCCATACCATCTAGATCCTGAAATTGGCCATATCAATTGGTCATCCTCCACCTGCATCTCCCTCATCCTCCACCCCTTGATAGAGGCTCAGGAATGGCTTGAGGCTGGTAGTACAGGTCAGAGTAACTCAGCCTGCTTCAGATTGAAGATAGCAAACAGCTCTGGAACCTTGGGTTACACCATCCTGAAAAATAGCAAAAGTTCCCAGGTATTAGCTTACAGATTTACCAAATTTAAATAATGGCAACACACACACACACACACACACACACCTAGTTCACTTTGTTATTTTTCAGTCAGATAAAAAGTATGAATAATATTGTTTCTCACCTTTGAACCGTGACTTCTCAGTGATAAATCAGAGGCACAGTGAAAATGAACTTTGAGTTTTAACGAGGTGTTCTATTTGCATTTTTGACTCTACCAAAACAAGCCCTTAGAATGACATCAACTGTTTGAGTCAGCTGTTGGCTTGGGCTTCTACCCAGTATGTGATGTCATTGGTGGGCATCCGTGAGGAATAGGAGTAATTTTTTAAGCTTGTTGACTAGAGAAACCTCTGAAGACTTTTTTTTCCTTTCTTTAATTTTTGTTTATTATTTATTTTCTTACACCGTTGTTAATTTTTATACCGTATTTGATTTTTCCACCAGACTTTTATTGGTACTAGTGTTAAATATAATGTAAATATGCAAAAGAAAATGACTAGAAATGCATATCTTAATATATTTGAGTATGTGGATTTAAAATGCTACCCATTGGATAGGGCTTTTGGAGGGAAACTATGAAACTGGAGTTATTTAATCTGGAAATTGTTCCTGTCCATGTGATAATGAAATGTAAGCTAGTGATGAGATGTGGGCAACCAGGTGAGAGGGTGTGCGGAAAGCATAGCTGAGAAAAGAGTTTGCAGGAGCTGAATCATGTCTTATTTTGATTAAATCAGGATTGTTTTACCCAGCACCTGTAATGTGAGAATGTGTTAGGGTAGAAGAGCAGTTCTGTTATGTTTATCGCATCCAGAGTGAGTTCATTTTCATCACATGTATTTTTAATTCTTTGGAAAGACAATTACATTAATTAAAAAATGACTTGTAGAATACCAGTTTGAAAAAAAAAACATTTAGCTAATGGGTGTGTTGATTTGTCTATCAATTAATTAAAAATTGCATGTAGCAAGAGCTACAGGTACTCCAACTAAATAGTGCCAATTAACTGCTGGGGAAATCTGTTATATTTTTGATTTGTGCGATGGGCATTGCAAGACTTTCAAGGAAGCATCTGTGGGTCCTTCCCTTCTCTCCATTTGATGTAAGGCTTCCAAAATGTGCTGCCTTAACCTGGTATGATAACTTTCCAGCTGTCCAAGACAGTTCTACTACCTTTTCTGAGATTATGCATCGCCAGGGAAGAATAGCCTCCTTGCACCAGCCAGGAGTTTCTGTACCATCTATGAGATGCAGCAAAGGCTTCTCCTTCTTCCATTTTCTGGGAAAGTTTTGCTGATGACATGAGTTCATGTTAATCTCGGTCATCTCTATCTTCATTTTTTTTTTAATTGTTACACAATCAGTTCACACATTGAATGATTCCTCCACTTTTTAGCTGCCTGGGCTATACATTTCATTATTTTATATTAGCACATATCCTGTGTTTTTTCTTTATGACTCTGTAATAGCAAATGATTCCCAGGGATTATGTTTTTCTATTCTTGTGAAGTCGTGTAATAACTTACACATGTTCTTTCCTTCTAAAACTAAGAACAGAGCAAGGATGTGTGCTCTTCATCCTTATATTAGCGTCATAATTGGAGATCCATCCTAGAGCAGTGAAAGAAAGAAGTGAACCTTTACTTGAGAATGATGTGAATGCCCCTGTAGAAAATTCTAGGTCACCTACAAAATATCTGCTAGAAGTAATAATTGGATTTAGCAAGGGTGTAAATTATAATGTCTACACACAATAATCAATTTTACTTCTACATGCTAATAGCAAGCAACTGAAAAATGAGATGTAAAATAATTCCATTTATAACAGCAGCACTGGCATAGGAACACATTTAACAAAAGTGGGTTGAAAGCAGTGCTGTGAAGCTGGGCTGTGCACAGCCTCTGCAGCACGGGTTCGAGTCCCGGCCGGCCAGGGAGATACCCACATGGTGCGGCAGACCTCTCCTGTCTCACCCGCTGCTCCCCTCAGCATTACTTTCGGTCTGTCTGTCTGTTCTGCTCTCCGCTCTGCCTCTGGTGAATCCTCTCACCCTCCCGCGCCTCTGGCCCATATCTCAGTTCTTGTATAAATAAATAAATCTTTTTTTTAAAAAAAAGATATGTAAGGCCTCTATGCAGATAAAAAAAAATACTGGGATAAAGATATGTGTGTATACGACCCACAATTTCTTATCCATGGCTGATGGGCACTTAAGTTGGTTCTATGACTTGAAAACTAGATGCATAAGCATAAACAGAGTACTCAGAATACATACAGACTTCAGATGCCTAAGACAAAAAAAGGAGGAGGATGAAATATGTGGCGTTTCCCAGTTGGTGAACAGATTTGGGGCATGTGGTGCTCTTGGAGAGCAGGAAACTCCTCATTTTTCCCCCATACTCTGCTCTATGCATCTCTTCTCTCTGGCTACTCCTCAGTTCTGTCCATTTTTAATAAACTGGTAATCTACATCTCAGCCTCTCAGCCATCACTTTCAAAACAGCAAATTCTTTGTGGTTGTCAATGAATTTGACAGCAAATGTCAAACTCTTCTCTGGAGTTTCCTGCTCAGATTAGAAAAAGACCTAGATTAATACACCAGTGCCTTTTGGGAATTTTTTTTAAACTTTGTTTCCTTATGAGTTATGGAATTTCATCATGACAGAAAAAGGAGGTGGAGAGAAAGTAGAGCAGCAGACATTGAGTGCAGTAGAAAGTAGAGGCTGACTCATCACGTAGAGTTTGGGTATGAGTGTGCATGCACTTAAAATGTGTGCATGTGATAAGAAAACAGGGAGGAAAGGCTTGTGTAGACAAAATGTTTTCTTTAATTTCTTTCAAGATGGGCTGTAAGGGAGAGAATGCAGAAGTAAATAACTAACTTGGTCATATGTACAATAATCAAAGAGACTCCATAATAGTTTGTAAGTTTAAAGATGTTATCAAAACTATTAAATTCTGTTGCCAGCTTTGATAGATATCCTAGTGTTTCTTTTCCATGATGGTGAAATTACTGATTTTCACTTTGTCTAATTAGATGAAATATTCTCCTAAGAATTTAAGATGAATTTGTGATTATGCATTGTGTTTTCCTACTTCTTAATCATTCTTTACCCTGTTCCTTCTGTCCAGTGTCTCTTTTCCCCTCTATAGATACAAGTTTTTGCTACATCTCTACAAAGTTCCAATTAAAGCCCCCCTCCATTGGAGCTTTACTGATCTGGTCAATGGCTTCTTTTTCACCTTCTGACTTTTGGAATTTAACAGGTGCATAATAACTTAGTGATAGTTATCTGATAAATTAGTTTTGTTGTTGTTGTTAATTCCCTCCTTCTTTTAACATCTACAATCAGAAGAGATAGTATGTTTATAATTAATATGGTTCTAAATTAACTATTCTTTATGACACAAAGGATTCAACTTGGTTTGGGATAAAGCCATAAAATTGGAAACATACTAGAAATTAATACATGTAACTTTTCCTCCAATAAAGACTTTTCTGGAGACCTTCCTTTTAATAGCACATCTCTGTATTCTTAGATATGCTATTTGAATATGCTATTTGAGGCTAATTGAGCCTCATCCATAAAATGGGAATGGTATTAGTATGTATTCACCTTTATTAGTTAAGAAAGATTTGGCTGCAAGTGACAGTTGAGAACCTAAAATAGTGGTGATTAAACAAGAGAGAAATTTATGTTCTCTCCCAAATCCAGGAAATAGGTACCCCAGGCTCCTATCTTATTTCTTTGCTGTGTGAGGTATCCATCCTCATGGTCTAGTATGGCTGCTTCAGCCATCAGTCCTTCCCACCAGCCTGCAAAAAGAAGAAAGAAAAGAAGATCATGCCCTCTCTCTTTAATGACATATTTTAGAAGTTGCTAACCAGTGTGACTAATATCTCAATAGCAGTAACTTGACCACATCTAGTTGCAAAAGAGGCTGATAAAGGAGTAACCATGTACTTGGCTAAAATTCAGAGGTTCTATTATTGAGCAAAATGAAAACAAATTTTGGGGGACAATTAGCAATCTCTGCCACACTGCAGATACTGTTATTATAAAGATTAAATGAGACAATATATACACTTGGCTTAGAACATGCCTGTCACATGATACATGTTCAGTAAGTATAGCCATTGTTGGTCTTTTTTTAAAAATTAACCATTATAGGCAGTCATCTATTCACCCCATTACTGGTTTAATACATATTGAACACCTGCTGTGCTGGATACTGTGCCTCTCTGTTTAAATTCCTCTATCAACAACAGAAGTAGACTTCCATCCAAATAGCTTGTCCTTTACTGAACATCTCTAAAAGTTAGGAAATTCTTCATTAAACTAAGCCAAAGCATGCCTCCCAATTATTCACTTGTTTTGGCTCTGGTCCTATCCTTTGAAGCAATATGAATAAGTCAATTTCCTCATCTCAGTTATTCAAATATATGAAGAGTTGCCTTCCACTTAGTTATTAAATCTTCCACTTAGTTTTCTTTCTCTAAACAGCTATTTTATTTATCTAGCACATGGTTTGGCACACTTTCTGTAAAGGGCCAGATGGTAACTATTTTTGACCCTATGGGCCACATGGTCTCTGTCACAACTTATCAATTCTGTCATTGTAATGCAAAAGCAGCCATAGACATTCTGTAAATGAGTGGCAGTGTTCCAATAAAATATTATTTACAAAAACAACAGGCCAGCTTTGGCCTTAGGCTATGGTTTGCCAGATTCTGATTTAGCCCTTGGAAACTTATCAACAAGGATATTTGTGACTGCTATTCCCCTATCCAACAGAAAACTTCTTCTTTGTCGCTCCTGATTCTTCTTATACCTTTTATTTCTTTTTCTTATCTTACTACTTTGGCTAGGATTTTTACCACTGGCTGCATTTCCAAAGCTCTGTTTTTTGGCCATTCACACAGCCAGATTTATCCACTGCAAGTCATCTTTAGCTTGGAAATGTAACCATGACAAGTCTCTTCTTGTTCTGCCATGTTCTTAGTCCACACATCCCTTGACCTCTCCCAGACTGGCTCTTCTCCAATCTTCCCCACAAATATGTCCACATTAAGAAATGTAAAATCCCTTTTTCCATCCCTTTCTTCCTTAAACCTATTAGACTATAGCCATCATTCTGTGTTTCAGGCTTTCTTCAATCAATAGTCTAGAGTTAACTATAACCTTAGTCTAACCCAGCCTAGAGCTGCCCGAGAGGAGATAGGTAGAAAATTACCATTATATTGATGGGTCAGGTGCTGCTGACATAAAATGTGTATGTTAAATTACAATATTCTGGATGCAGAAAGTGTAACTCAGGATTGGTAATTTAACCAACTCATGATTGTGCAACTGAGTTTCAAGGAGTTGATTCCAGTTCTAGGCTGCAATTCAAATTTCAATGGACCTCGTGAGTAGACTGTGTACCTCTGCTAAAAGTAAATTCAACATCTTATCATGGGTACAGCAGAGCTTCTGAGATTTGATCATCCTCTTTCCTCAAGATGTTCACAAGGTGCCGAATAACATTTGCACTGAACTTTCGGTTTTCAAAGCATTTCTTTCAGACCCTTATGGAATAATAGGTGATTTTATTTGTTTTAGAGGAGAGGATATCAAATCCCAAATTGTTAAAAATATTTGCCTAAGGCTTCAAGTCCCAACATCCATTTTCCCTATAGAGTCCACATTTGCTTTTCTCTTAGAAATCAAACCCCACCTCTTTGACCATTTAACTTTTGTCTTTCAAAACTCAGCTTGATCATCATCTTCTCCAGGAAACCCTCCCTGGCAATCACCCCCATCCTGTCTCCACCATCTTATTTAGATGTTCTTCATCTGTATTAACCCAGATTGTAGCTCCATTTGTACTGTACCCTACCTAATGATTTATTAGCATGTAAGGAAAGCAAGGGTGAGATTCCTGTCTCATTTAATTTTGTACTTAATAAATACTTATTGAATAAAGAAATGTCCTGAGATAGAACAAAGTGAGTAAGCCCCCTGAGATATTGCTCATTCTTAACTACAGTAGAAAGCAAACCAAAAACATCAGCTTTCCAGAGACAAACTCAAATGAAAGGATCATCCAAGAAGTCATGGATCTCTGCAGCCAAAGAACATCAGACTCTCAAACCCATGAGGTTTCAGACTAGATAGAAAAGAAAGCAGCACCATCTATGGTGAATAGCCAAGTTCTGGAGTCAGGTTTCTTGGGTTTGATCTTGACTCTTCCATTTCCCAGCAGTGACTTCATTTTTCTGTGCTTTGGTTTCTAATCTGTCAAATGTAGTTAATGATAGAAATTATTTCTGCAACAAACTTCCCCCAAACTTAGTATCTCAAAACAAAACAAAACAAAACAAAACAAAACAAAACAAAACAATTACTGTCACACAGTTTCTGTGGTTCAGGAATTTGAAAGGTGCTAAGTTCAGGGTCACTCATGAGGTCACAGTCAAGATGTAGACTGTGGCAGCAGTCATCAGAAGCTTTGACTGAGGCTGGAGGGTCCACTTCCAAGATGACTCACTCCCAAGGCAGGTGACTAGAGGCCTCAGTTGTTGTCACAGGGAACTCTCCTTACAAGGTAACTTATCCACCCCCCCAACCCCCTGCCGAGTAAGCAGGATAGGAAGAGCTAGAGGGAAACCCTAATGACTTATACGACCTATTCTCATAAATCACACACTGTTATTATCATTTCCACCACATTGTATATATCAAAAGGAAGTCATTAAGGACAGCCCATATTAAGGGGAGGGAAAGTAAGCTCTACCTTTTGAAGGGAGCAGTATCAAAGAATGTGTGCACATATTTAAGCACCACCGCACTATCTTAAAGGGCTGGGTGAGGATTATTTGATAATAATTGCAAAGTGCTTAGAATGGAACTTAAGCAGCAACTCACTTGAATTACCTTCCTCTTGGTGAGAAAGGACATATTTGCTGTCAATTTGAAGGCTTTGGCTTGGAAAGTGTCTCTTAAAAATAAAGCAAGTATGTTAAAACCAAGTTAGTACCATTACAATTGAAGTTATCTGACATGAAAAGCTGTTCATGTCTTGAATTTTGAAAAGCAGGTATAAAAATCATGTACAATATGGTCTGGCATTTGTGTAATTTTTTCTATCTACCTGTCTGTCTGTCTGTCTGTCTCTCTGTACATGGATGGATAGGGAGAATTCTGGAAGGAGTTTCCTCAAAATATTAATAGTGGTTATCTCTGGGTGGTAGAATTTGTGTTGTTAAAAAAAAAATTTTCCCTTTGTGTTTTTCTGCATTGTTTGAATTTACACTAAGAATATATCTACAAAAATAGCAGAGGCGTTTTTCAAAGGAAAAAAAAAGGAAACCAAGATGGAAGAAAGATGTGGAAAGGACTAGGATTTGAGCCAGGACATTGCTGCTTAATGGGGACTGGCTTGTTCCCTGTGAAGTACCTGACTGACAGCGTGTCCTGTGACCCTTCAGGTAGTTGTAAAGACCTGTATGTCCTGGGAGCAGGTAAGAGTTTTTGATTAGGTCTGAGGAGACATATATATGCAAGGGATGATTGATAATTCTTGGTGAAAAGAGGAAAAGAGGAAACAAGGGGAGGAGAGAATTCTGTGTGGCAAAGAGAAAAGACAGGGCGAATCTGGTGTGGACAACAGTGTGAATTTTCACCCATTGCCTTGGAGAAGATAGCTTTACTGATGCAGGAATGATAGTTTTGAATTACCAGTAACCTATGGTACCATGGTACCTTATATAACCTTTATAATTGCATCGGATAAATTGAATTTGGTTCAGTTCTACCTCTCTCTTAATAGACCATGCAAGCAGGTCCTGCATTCTAGCTCAATATATAGTTCCCAACATAGAGCAGAGTTCAATAATTTGGAGAATAAAGATAAGTTATTTTTGTAATAATGCCTTTAAATGAAACAATTTTGTGTCTTCTGACATTCAGCTGAATAATTTCTTGTTAAATGAAACAGGGATTTAAATAAATATATTCGGGAAAGTTGAAAACACTGCTTAGATCTGTTTTATAAGGATTTAAATCTACCATTAGTTCCCCATTTGTCACATCTATTCTTTGTCCACCTTTTCTACTGTTTCTGCCTTTTTTGTTATTCAAATTTTTTATGATTCTAGTATCTTGACTTATTTCATATATCTTTTCTTTAACTGTTGCTTTGAAGCTTATAGTATGCTTCTTTAACTTAATACAGTCTGCCTTAAATTTATATTATGCCAATCCATGTGGAAAATGATTTTATTATATGTTCATTTCCCTCTCTCTTCATCTTTGTTTTATTATGGTCATCCATTTTACTTCTGTACTTGTTAGAAACCCCATAACACATTGTTATTATTTTTGCTTTAGCCGGTCAATTATCTTGTTAAATGATTTGAAAGGTAATACAAGCTGTATTTACCCATGTACTATTTTCTGGACTCTTTACTGTTTTGTATAGCTCCAGATTTCTGATGTCATTTTCTTTTCATGGTCAATGGTAAAGGGCTTCCTTTACCATTTCTTATATACAGGTTTGCTAATGATGACTTATTTTAGTTTTTTTGTTTAAATGTCTTTATCTCACTTTCATTTTTTGAAAGCTATATATGCTATGTATAGAATTGGCAGTTCTTTTTTTTTTTTTTACTACTTTACAGATTTACTCCACTGTCTTCTGACTTGCATTGCTTCTCATGGAAAGTCTGTTATCATCCTTACCTTTGCTCCTCTCTACTTCACGTGTCTTCTTCCTCCAGTTTCCTTCATTTCAGTGAACTCTCAGCTTTTTCTCTTTAAATCATGCAGACTTTTGAGTTCTACTTGGCATCCCCTTCCCCTCTTACAGCATAGGGTATTTATAGTACTCATCTCATTTGGATTTTGTTGTTGTTGTTAGGTTTTCTTTTTTTCTTTTGCTTCTTTCAGAGATCACTGTTCAGTGTTGTCTTTGTTCAATGTCTGAAAACTGTTACTTCCTTTTTCTCTGATTTTTTTTCGGTTGTTTAAGGCAGGAGGGTGAATCTGGTCTCTGTTATTCCATTTTGACTGAAAACACAAGTTCTGAAATATTCAATCAGAAAAATAGCTAAAACGTTAAAATTAAGTTCTAATTGCAAAATTCCTTCCTCAAAATTTGTTTGTATTTTTCACGAGCTCAGATTTATGAGTTCATTTTTAAAAATTACTTCATGCCAAAGTCATTAACATTGTTCCTTTTTCTTACAGGAAATGTTCAAATGAGATTTTTTAATTATTGCAAGTCAGTGATGGATCAGAAGTTGCAGAATACAGTCAATGAAAGTTTTCAAATGTGTTTGCTTCAAATATCGGAGTTAAAATTGATCTACCAACTTAAAACTTTGATCTAGAAAAACACACTGCACAGATTGGAAAGTAATAACTGGGAAAATATATTTGGCTCTTAATGTATCTAAACGAAAGGAATCACCACTTTATTTCTCAAGCTGAATTATTTTAATAGTCAGTTGTTTGAAAATCTTCACATGATTACCAGGAAGGAATAACAGAGCAGCAGCTAAAACCTGTGTGTCAGTCAAGATGACTTCGGAAGAAATGGCAGCTTCTGTTCTGAGACCTGTAACTCAGAGAAAAGTGATTCCTTCCCAGACAGCTATGGATGAAAGTAGTGAAAACATCTCAGACATCAGCGTTTCAAAAGTGCATACAGTCAGGCAGACTTCTCTTACCATCTCACAACTGAACAAGCTTAGAGAAGAGTCTTCTGAAAGCAACTTGCCTGAGATTCTCTCAATAACGCGGGAGAAAATAATGAGTGATGAGAACAGTAATGAAAAGTGCTGGGAGGAAAGCATGCCAGATTCTGTGAAAAATCTTAACATTAACTGCAACAACATACTGAAAAACCATCAGTGTGGCCTTCCTCAGAGCCACTTTTATGAAACATGTGATTCTGGTGCAGAGGAAGGCCTGTGTTTGGAAACTGAAATCCCTTCTTCCCTGGAAAGAAAGGTGTTCCCTGGAATTCAACTGGAAGTAGAAGGACCTCCCATGGACATCAGTCCTTTAGGAAATCAATCAGAGATCAAAGAACCCGGCACGGCACTCCCTGACAGCAATGTGGCAGTATTTCACTTTCATTGTGAAGTTGACAGAAGAATGTCAGACCCTTTCTGTGCCCTCCCAGATAACTTGATTTTGGATGATTGTGGAAACTGTGTACCACTGCCTGGTGTTGGGAGGGAGCAAAAGAAAAAGTACATGGCATATACTTGTGAACTGATGGAACTGGCAAATAACTGTGACAATAAGAATGGGCAGCTGCGGTGTGATCATTGTGACACCTTGAATGACAAATACTTGTGCTTTAAAGATTCTTGCCAGAAGGCCAACGAAGTATTTTCAAGCAAAAGCTTTTGCAGAGAGGAGATTGCTGACAGTCCACCTGCTGAGACCTTTCTGAGTCATTTTGAGGACTTCCCTGATAACTGTGAAGATGCAGAAGATTTTTTTAAGAGCAAAAAGGAGCGGTCTACTTTGTTAGTGAGGAGATTTTGTAAAAATGACAGGGAAGTTAAAAAATCTGTGTACACCGGGACAAGGGCAATTGTGAGAACTCTGCCTTCTGGTCACATTGGACTGGGAGCTTGGAGTTACGTTGATCAGAAAAGAAGTAGTCTCTTGTTGCCTCGCAAAAGAGCGATGGAACGTCTGTCAGCAGTGATGCGGCAAGCTGGGAGGCGATATCAGCCAGAAGCCCAGTGGTATCTGGTAAGCCTTAATGTTCTTTTATTCCTTTCTTTAAACTTGCTCTTTAAAAATTCAAATTCTCACTGTCCTAATTCGTGGGAAAATTTGAGTTCTGTCAAATTATGATTCTTAGGGGATTCATTTGTCATTACTGGAAGCTAGGAAACCTAACGTACTCTAGTTGAAAGTTGTCAAGATTGAGCTAAATCTGCAGTGAAACAAGTAAGTAACAAAACACACATGCATGTGTCATCTGGAGCAGAGAAATTAGGAAGATTATCTGGTTACTGTACACAAGATTATAGAACAGATACTCCTGGTAGTGGGAAACCAAGTTCATGGATGATGACCTGGTTCTGTCTTTTGGAGATACACACTCTTCTACCATGTAGCTCATGTTCAGGGAGCATTTCCTCCACTTTCCAACCAATGTTCTTAGTTTTTTTTCCCCCTCTCAATTTGTGTGTCTATGTGTGTGTTTGTGTGTGTGTGTGTTGGGAGGAAGGCCTGTGGACCTCTTTGGCAATGCGGTGAAGTTATAAACTCATAATAATGCTTTTAATGCATCAAAGGAAGCATTATAAAGGGGACAAATTTTGTACACATACATTTATCAAGATGTTTTAAAATTGTGATGTATCAAGGTTCATTAACATACTAAATAGTATGTGACAACTGTCTTATTTTCAAAGTCATGATGACTGTAAGTAGGGAATGGTTTGACTGGAACTTTCCCAGTTTAGGGCCTGAAAATCCGAGATCTGGAAACCACTTGGTCCTGCACAAATCAGGGCAGTTCATCACCCTAAATGTTAATACTGGTTTAGGGTGTCTACCCTGACTGTAATAAATGGAAACATCTGTGATTTCTGTTGGTGACATGATCACAGTTATTGCCAGTGCTACTGAGGTTTGGTGCGTGCATTCATAATTGAAGCAAATGCTAAATTTCTATTTGAGATTAATAAAATATTTTTATCCAAATTTCTGGACTCTCTGAATTCCACCCCATTCCTCCTTTTAAGTTGAGAATCCTGCTTTAAAATGCACATGATCAGGCTGCCCACTCTTGTACCTGATCCTTTCATTTGGAGCTGGTGCTGTCTCAGTTTTTTTTTTTTTTTCTGGCTAATCAGCCCTGCTTCTTTCTTTCTTTCTTTCTTTTTTTTTTTTTTGAGGCATGCTTTATTTATTTGTTTGCTGGTTTGTTTGTTTGTTTTTTTTTTTTTTTGTTTATACATGCACTGGGTACAGTCAGAAGCGCGGGAGGGTGAGAGAATTCACCAGAGCCAGAGCGGGGAGCAGAGCAGGCAGAAGGACCGAAGTACACTGCTGAGGGGAGCAGCGGGCAGCAGGAGAGGTCTGCGCGCCATGTGGGACCCTCCTCCGGTGGCCGGGGAACAGCCGGGGATCGAACCGGCGTCGCAGAGGCTGCGGGCATCTTCGCAACCCAGCGCTCAACCGCTGTGCCACCGGGGAGGCCCAGCCCTGCTTCTTTCAACTTATCTTCATGAGGAACCATTTCTAAAACTCTCACATTCCAGTTTTTCACGTTCCTTCCTTAAAATTTGGCCCTAAATGCTCAGTCTAGGAAAACGTTTATTTTATTGAAAGATCTACTATATTTTTACTTCGCCATCATCAGTCATCGTAGATACCATGCATTGAGTGCTCTACATGTGCCCGGTATCAGGCCAAGCAATTTGCATACTTGATTTCATACAATTATCTCAACTACTCTCTGGTATTGGTATCACTACTAATCCCACGTATTGCTAAGAAAATGGAGTCTCAAGAAGTCATATACCTTTTCCAAGATCACTATGCTAGTAAGTAGTATAAGTAGGATTGTAATTCAGGCAGCTGACACTCTTAGGTAGTTTCTCAAAATCCAGAAAGAAAGAAAATTTAGAATAAAATTTTGAACTAATAGAGGATTCTGTTCATTGCAGCATCTGCTGATTGAGTAACCCAGTCTGTTATGGTTTCTCAGACTCGACCGTGTTAGATTTGGTGATTTTAACTCTGGTTATGTGTTGGAATCACAGTGTCCAGACCCCACCCCAGACCCTCTTAATCAGAATTGTTATGGCAGGGTACTGCATGCGTATTTTTTTCAAAGTTCTGTTCGTGATTCCCTGCATTCTGTATATTCTATAGCGTTAAAAACCTCTAATCAGGAAATTAAACTCATTGGGCTCTTTGCTTCTTGATCAGGTGATTTCAGGAATATTTGCTCTGCCTAAAGACCTTGACACTATTTGGACTGTTAGGGTATCAGGTTTGACCTGGGAGTCTGCCTGAAAAATGACAGCCTGCTGGCCCTTCTTTCTGTACTTTCAACTTTCTCCAGAAAGTGGTAGATTTCACTTGATTCCTCATGAAACCCGAGTCCCACATAAGGTGGTATCAGCTGTACACATGCTTCACAGCTCTCCTGATGGACTTTTGTCCACACAGGGAGAGAGCAGCTCATCTTAGGCATGTGTTCTGCCTACACAGTGATCCTCTCCCCACCACGAACTGCTGCTGAGAGCAACGCATTGTCCCACTAAAAGGCAGTGATTTTTTTTTAATTCACATACCGTTGAAGTTAAATATTAAGAAGGTTACAAAAATTTAAATATAACAAAGCTAAGGGAAATTGGTTGCTTGAGAACCATTATCATAGTTCCCTGCACACGTACAGGCACGAGCGTCATGAAGCTGGTATAAATTTCAGAATAATTTTGGCATGCCAATACTCATTGCTCCAGTTTCTGGAGCCCAGCTGCTGCTGCTTCTGAGAATGTTCTTGGGTCCCAAGCCCAAACCATCCCCTTTCTGTCAGTTGCTGGAAAGGTTAATTTCCAATGAGAAGAACCAAAGAGATGATTCAAATCATCTCCCTCTGAAGGATGGGAGAGGCTGCCACACCTCTCTCAAAATGAACTCCAGGAATATCTCTCCCAGGTCCCAGGGTGCTCTGAGCATTTTTATTAATCCTTAAAACAGAGCAGGGGGATGGGCTGGCTGTTCAGATTCCTGAAAGGGAGAGTCCTTTTTGAATGTTCAAACACATCATAGCAGGAATGAATCAGTATTTTCTAAAATATGCTATTTTTTCTGCTGCTCATTTCTTAGTGTGGAGCCTGGTGGATTTCTCAAAGTCAAAGTCTCTCTAGAGTCCTTCTCAAAAGATGAGTTATAGTCACTTCCCTCTAGCTCTACTAAATTGCATCTTTCATCTTAAAATTGCAGACCTAAGACTAAGCTCCTGATCCTATTTTCTGATATTTCATGTGTGGCCATCCAGGTTTCTCAATCAGCTTGTAAACGTAATAAAGGCCAGAAGCAGCCCTATCTTTTTCCTACTCTTCATAATGCAAGCAAAATGTCAAATATCAAAAAGACAGGATAATGTCCTTCTTTGAAAGCACAGTCTCAGGGAATCAATCAGCCTGCAATGAAAGTAATGCTTTGACTCCACCACTAACAGGCCATGTGACTTTGTGCAAGTTCTGTAATGGCTTTGTCTCTAATTATCTTCTATGTAAACAAAGAATGGTGGTCTTACTAGGAGATTAAATGAAATAATGCCAAAGAGTTATGCTCAGTTCCTGGTAAGGAATGAGGCCCATGCTCACTCTGGCCATTTATTACATGCTTTGTTGCAAGCTTGTCCCCACCTACTTCTCTTGGTGGCTTCTCACATGTGACATTGACAGTATATCCTGCAATCTGTGATGAGGTAGCTTAAGCAAGTCTTCCACACATTTGAAAATTTATTATTTGTCCAGTTAGTTCCTTTGCCTCACATTAACATGTTTTTCTTGCCTGCCTTCATCAAAACACTGCAATTAATTTGTATTTGCACAGCTGTGTAGAGAAGAATAAATTTGAACGGGAGACATTAATAAGGATTAATGCTTGTTGACTTACTAACCATATTGGTATCCTCCTCCCCCTGCTTGTGAAAAAATTAAAACCTACTCCTCATCCAGTTACAGCCATACTCCTCTCTAACTCTCGGTTTATTAGCTGAACAAGTCACATATTTTGGCAGGTGGCCAACGTCTCCAGGTTAAAGGTTGGTTAAGGGCGTTTTTCCTTTTAAAAAGTTTGCTTCCTGCCTGAATTTTGGGTAATTTCGGTAGTTAGAGTTATTCTGAATATTGAAGGACAGGCAGTTTCTGCCTCTGCTGGAATCTGTCATGTGACCTAGTTCCATGTGCACTGCAGATGGAGAAAGTGAGGGGGTCGGGCAGAAGGTCCACCAGCTTCTCTAATGGAGCTTCATTTATTTCCCCACATTGATCCACAAGAGGACCTACTAAGCAAGACTATGGGGTCTTCCCTGGTGGCACTGTGGTTGAGCGCTGGGCTGCGAAGCTACCGGCAAGGGTCCCACATGGCTCGCAGACCTCTCCTGCTGCATCCGCTGCTCCCCTCAGCAGTGTACTTCGTCAGTATGCCTGTTCTGTTCCCTCTCTGGCTCTGGTGAATTCTCTCACCCTCCCGCACTTCTGACTGTACCCAGTGCTTGTATAAATAAAGTAAATAAATCTTTAAAAAAAAAAAAACTATGTATGACAACTGGTGGGGGGAATTCTAATGCACTTCAATTAAAAGAACTAATAAATTTATTTTTAAAAATAGAATATATGTCCGATATAGAAAAAAAGAAGTTTTATTCTTAAAATATCAGGCTAGAAAAGTGTAAATTAAAAAGGAGAGTCAAAATCAACTTCTATATTGCTACCTGTTCTGCTCTCTTCTTTGCAAATGTGTCTTTTTTCCTTCTCACTTTATTATTCTTTCTACAGAGAAAATTAAATTTAAGAGGCAATGAACATTTTTTTAAATTAACCTGTGTGAATATATCTATATTTTTATTCTATTTTTTGTCTTTCTATTTGAGTTGAATTTAGGAGAGATAAAATGTCTCTATTATACTAAATTCATCTTCTAAGTTGTAACTTTTGTGGATTATCAAATACCAGTTGAGCCCTGCTGTTTGGTATTAGAATAGTGGCTATTGAAGTAGCAACATGTCTTATTTTCTTATCTGGAAATTCAGTCTTCCTGCAACTTGGGTACAATTTGGACCTGAAATAATTATAATTTCACAAGGTACTGAGGACAGAATGAAAGCCTTGGAGACAAGCCAGGTTCTTCTTCCTACTCAGGGTTATGTCAGATTATTAACGTAGAAGGATGCTGACTCCCTTTTGCTGATCACAGTGAAAGGAAATCAGCGGCTGGTCACCCCCTGTGCAACTTAGTCACCCTAATGGATCAGTGGAAAATGTGACACACTTATCAGAAGGCAGTTCTGTGATGATGGGATGGCGTTCCTTATTAGCTACATTGAGACAGTCCAAGATAAATAGACTTCCATTGGCTCAGATTTGGTAAAAAATAGAACAAAAAGTCCTCTAAATTTAGGTCAGTGTATTCATGGCCACGATTATCTTCATGGTGCTCTTGGGACAGTATCAGCAATATGATTTTTCCCACCTTTTCCCACTGAATGCCCCTCATAATGGCAGCTGGAAAGTACCCATCCCCGGTTAGAAAGTGGCCCAAAAAGAGTCAGGACCTCAGTAGGGTCTCACAAGTGCTAACTTTGTACTTATTAGTGACTGCCTCCTTATATTTTGAGTCCTAGACAGTTCAATTCTCTCATCCTATTCCTAGCCCTGGGTATCAGGGTCTAAGAGAATCTGTGGTTTAGAAATATGTATCATCTTCCTAGTTCAGGAATAAACTTGACTGAACACCAGTATACCTTAATACAGGCATTAACATTTAAGCAAAGAGTGGTTCCTCATTTTTCAAAAGAAGAATAGTTTATAACATGGAAATTACACAAAATAAAATTTGACTGTTCACAAGTAAAGGTTATTGGAACACAGGCACACACTCCTTCCTTCATATACAATCTATTGTATCTGCTATGACCCTGTAACAGTAGAGTTGAGTAGTTGCAATGGAGTCTATGACCAGCAAAGAATAAAATATTAGTTATCTTGTCCTTTGCAGAAAAAATTTGTCTCTCCCTGACTAAGGACACCCCTTTTAACCTATATAATTTTTACCCATCCTTTAGTCCTGAGCTTAGATTTCACATAGTCTGGGTGGGTGGTCTTTCCTGCCAGCCCCCTTCCTACACCTTGAAGCCCACTCCAAAGTTTCTCTGACGGTGCTCAGAGAATGACTCCCTGAGTTGTAAGTGAAGAAATGCAGTTTATACCTGCAGCTGATATCTCCTCTCCTTCCCCAGACACAATGCAGGACTGTTAACTGGCATCCCCCTGACCCACAGAGCTTGAAGTTCAAAAGGGTCTTTTTCTGTCCAGTGAACCCCAAGATCCATGCTTTCACTTCCACAAACTTGGCCAAAATGACAAAGAGCGATCATGTTTAGCCTCCCTGTGTCTCCCCCTACCACCCTGGCCCCAGCAAATTTTAGCAGCTGTAAAATCCCAGGGGAAAGACAGAGACTGCTGTGTTCTACAGTGGGCCAGGAAGGAAAGGTGCCCCCATTTTTTGAGACCTCAGAATTCTCTCCTGCCCCTCAGAACCCCTAGTTTCTACAGGCAGAGGGAATCCAGCTTTTGTTGATCAGCGGTAGCCGGGGTGGGGTTGAGTGCATCTTCCATCTCCCCAGCAGTACCTCCTTGAGGTTTGATTTGGAAAGGAACTTGTCTCTCTCCAGCACTTGGAGTAGTAGGACACCCTTTCCTCCTGGCTAAGCCCTACAATGCCTGCAACTGTATATCAGCAAGCTCGGCTGCTGTGCCAGGCACTGTGTTTCCAGGACATCTTTTCTCTTTTCTCTCCTTTCATTTTCACAGCAACTATCTACAAGGTCGATATTATGAACTGTCCCATTTTATGCTCATTATAGTAAAATGACCAAGGTTGCAGTATCAAAACTTGAACCCAGGTTGGCTCTTCAAAGCCTATACTCATTACCACTCCTCAGAAGTTCCCCTGGAAGATTCTGATGTAACTCACCCCTATAACTTGGCAGAGGATCTTTTCTCTTATTAAATGTGCAAATGTTGAACTGGATGAGTCCTTGAGCTGTTTCTTTCTTCAAATGTGAGCTGGGTGTGACCTTTGGATGAAATGAGAGACTTGGGGAACAATACCAATTCTTAATGTGAGGGGCGTGTTGGCTATTGAAATGGCTAAGATTTATTTTTATGACTCAGCCTGCTAAGGGGAGGAAACCGAGCCTGAAGGTTTGAATTTTTTACTGAATTGCTGTAATTTAGAAGTACATTTTAAAAGTTTTATAAGTAAGTAAGCAAGAACAAAGTCCAAAGCAAACTGCACACATCTGACTCAGAATCTATAGCTTATTCATGATCAGGCTGAAATAACCAAAACTAGTGGGGCCATAATTTAGTGTTTTTCCATTTTCATTTAATGTTGTCTGAGATCTTCAAGGGTTCTGACTAGCTGACCTGTGGATGAAAAACATTACTCAGTAACATTTCTTTCCACAGTCACACCATTAAAATGAAGGTTTCACCTAGTTTGTCACAAGGTTGTGAGACTGGAGGAGAAAACTGGATTGTTGTGTATTCAAGCAAACGTGATAAAATATCCTTGCAAATAACTTTTCTACTCTTGCTCCATGTTCTTAGGGTTCTGAGAGGAGTACCTGTGGGGAAAGAGAACTCAAAACTATTGCAGAGACAGCAAAATAAAACCAGAGTCAGCCTGCTTCTTTTCATGAACCCTGGAAACCTGGAGTTGAACATGTTTACTGAAACCCAACTCTGCTTTCCCTTTCATGACGCTGGCCTAGTTTTAGCAACTTTTTTTTTCAACTTGAGTTTAGGTAACTTTTATCACCAACCCATGTTTTAACAGAATAAGGAATCAATTTGTTGGTAGGTCATGTTGAGTAGCCTAGCTTCAGAAAGACTCAGCACCAAATTATAAACAGTGACACTTTCATAGTGAGTGTGGATGTGTTGTGGGTGCCAGCGTGTGGGAGTTTGGCAGCTGGGAAGCCCCATGGTCTCAGTTTTTCCAGATTGTGCACCCTTCCATCAAATAGCAATTTCTTAGCCTTGAAAAGCTCTTCTAGAACAAGGGGAAAGTTCATTTGAGTTCTTAATTGGTGACTCCAAAACTTGTTTAGCACATGCATTATTTTTCTCTTTAATGAGACCAAGAAAATGGTTTCAGGGCCTGGAAGGCCCTGAACTTCTCCTTTTGATGGCCGCAAACTAAATATGAACACCGTAATGATGATGTGACTCCAGCATGGCTGATATTTTGTAGGGGGTAATGCCATTATTGTGGTAACCATATTTTCCACATAAAAAGTTTTGGACGGGGAGAGGAGCAGGATATTTGAAATTGAAACTGACCTAGGAAATCCAGAATGAAAGGTCTAGGTGGCTGTTGATCTCAATATAAAGGAAAAAGAATCTGAATAAACTACTATAAACCTAATTTCTTGCTAGAAAAATCAGGAGACTCTTTAAAAAAATGACATGGTGGTGGTAGTGGCAAAGAACCACTATCCAAAATAAAGACAACACATTGCAAACCCAGAATGGAATCTAGCAAATATTTTTCTCAGTTATTTTTCTGTATTTTTGCCAAGTATTTGGCAACTACCTTACTTTGGAAGTGTGAAGTGAATGAAATAGATTATGTTAAACACCAGGACAAGCTCAGCTAAATAAGGGATATCCCATTCTAAGGAAGTATCTTGAAGAGCTGTCCAATTTTCCATTATTGTAGCCATTATACAAATATCTTAATCCTCTGAACTTGGATTGTGATTTTAGAAATAGTTCATTCAAGTACCCCAGCTAATAGTGATTTGGGTCAGTATCAATATATAACTATAAAGGATAGCATTCGTTTTATTGAAAGGCTTATACACTGACTGCAGGAAGGAGTATCTGAATGTGTATCGAGCGAGCAAAGGTAAAATTACAAATTCTGCAAACAATACAGACTTGGCCATTGCTTCACAGCCTTGCTCAATACTTTACTTCAGTGTCAATGGCTAACTTAGAAGAACCCACAACCCATAAGGCACCTTGGTTGGTTCAGACTCAACCTTGTGGACTCAGGGTTCAGGCAAGAGGGAAAACTGAAATTTACCTGTATCTCCCCCACCACTCTTGACCAGATGTCCTTGTAAAGGGCACAGCATTCCCAACCATACGTTCTGGGTAGTACCACATGGAAGAGAATCAGAAGATCTAAAGTCGAGAGCTACAGTTGTTTTCCTCTTGGAGTCCCTATTATGTGCTCAACTCAATGAGATCTGTTGAGTTCCAATGGTCTGAATCATAAACAAATTAAATCAGACCAGCATGAATGTTTTTCTAGGTTAACATAAAATAAGTATTTGGTAACTTAATGATCTACAGTATTCTGGCACTCGAAGGCTCATCTCCTATAACTTTATTCAAACCCTTATTTTATGAATAAGGTAGCCAAGACACTAGACAGGTGGCTACTTGACCAGGCTCACATAGCTAATGTTGGAAGACAGAACTAACATCTGGATCTGCCTAGACTGTCTTCCCAACTCTAAAATGGGATACAAATATATAATACAGCCTGTCACATAGAAGAGGCTTTGTTCATGTCAACTGATTCTGAACCATATTACCTTTATGGTTCCTGGGATGCATAGATTCCTGACGCAGTGCCAGCCTGGAAGACCTCATGGTGGGAGAGGCAGATAGGTGGGCTCTCTTTCATGCAATCCACTCTTCCCCAGTTGTAAATGCAGTTGGTTGATACATGATTTATCAGGCTTTCCCTGTACTCTCCCATCCATTCCAAGTTTTATAGCTTATCCTGTCTTCAATTCTTTAAGAAACTGGCTCATCTTATTGCAATTACATTGTTCTATAAGTACTCAGAGGTGCCCTTTTAATTTGAATGCAGCCAAGTTTTGTGAGTTCATTTCTCCCCTTAGTCTAGTTTCTTTCCATCCTTCACTTGGCAGGTAGCTCTCTGGTTAATGACTGTAAGTTCTTCAAAGCATACAGAGCAGCCATGGTATCCCTCCCAGTCTCTCAGGAGGATATTTTCCCTTGTTCTTTTTCTCTTATTTATGGGAAGCAGAGCCAAATACAAGACACTGAGTCCAGCAGGAGGAGCCAGACCTGACCCAAGAAAAGCCAATGTGGCCTGGGATGCACGGCATTGAGCCAGGAATCCCAGGCTCATAAAACATCGGCTCTAAAAAGGCGTTGGAGATCATCAGGTCCAACACTTCATTTTACAGAGAAGGAAACTGAGGCTCAAAGAGAGGCAAAGTTTGCCCAGGTCTGCTCAGGCATCAGTTTCTGAATCAGGCCTAGAATCTGGGTTGCTCCTGCCCTGTGCCAGATGCCAAACACTATTTCCAACCCATAGGTTTGGAGCAGAAATGAGTATATTGTGACAGTTATTGAGGGCTTGATGTTCATAGTGGTTAACTTTATGATCTCAGGAGCCAGACTACATAAATTCAGAATCTGATCCTCTACTTATTAGCTCTGTGACCTAAAGAAAGTTACTTAACCTCTCTGTGCCTCTATTTCCTCTTCTCTAAAGTTGGAATAATAATATAATCTACTTCTTTAGGTTGTAAAGATTAATAGATTGTTAGATGTCAATATTAACTTGTTAACAAAAAATATTCTTATTGTAAAGCATTTAGAACAATACCTGGAGCTACTATTGTGATTGTTATTTCTCTTTGATTACTAAGTCTTAATTCTTTCCTCTTTGTTTCCTAAATCTTAATTTTTAACCAAAATCCCTTGGTATCTCCCTATAAATACAGATTTTTCTCTAAGGACCCTAACAGAATAACTTTAAATCATGGAATATGACCTTGAAGTGCTGTAAGAGTGGTAAGAGGATTTGTGTAGTATGAAGCTTCCTGGAAGAGGTGTGCTATCAACTGATTTCCTTTCAGGAGTTAAGATTGCTCATCTTCCAGCAATGAGAAAGCAGAATGTTCCATTATTCTGGCCTTTTGCCATTCATCTTAGCCATTTTTCCCCAAAGAAATTACTTCATGTGAATTGAGGTTACCCGAGAGGGAGGGGGAGAGGTAGAGAGCAAAGGGAGGAGGGGCCCAGCGGATTACAGTGGAGGATTAATTGTGCTTAGGTGGTGGGTGTGGCATGGTAACATACACCATACACCTAAATTATATGCAGTGCTATAAATTAAAAAAAAATGAAAAAGATACAATTAAAAAAGACAAAAGATACAATTAAAAAATTAAGTAATGTAATTTCTCTCAATAGAATATGAATTTTCCTGTTTTGTTTTCAAATGTGAAATTTGCCTTCGTACTTTGCAAGAGGTTATCAGTAATGTTTGTTGATGAGAGGCAGAGAGAATTGGTTTGGTTATTTATTTGTTTGTTTCTTTATATGGTTGATCATTTTTCAATAATGAAATAAACACTTATAAATTCATCAGTCAAAACTAAAGCTAGGATTTTTAAAATCATGTCTGTCTATATAAGCCCCCTCTTTTGTCACATCAGACCTCAGCCTGCCACGCAATGCTGTTTCTGTCATTCCCTAATTATTCCCTTACTCTCCTTTCTTTACATATTGTTCCAGCTACATGTATTCTTTTTTTTTTCCTTAAGATTTATGTATTTATGCATACGAGAGCTGGGGTATAGGCCAGAGGCGTGCGGGATTGGGTGAGAGGATTCACCAGAGACAGAGTGGGGAGCAGAACAGACAGATTGACTGAAAATCACTGCTGAGGGGAGCAGCAGATGAGACAGGAGAGGTCTGCTGAGCCATGTGGGTTGCTCTTTGGCCAGGGATTGAACTCATGCTGCAGTGGCTGTGGATAGCTTCATAGTGCTGAGACTTAACCCCTTGTGCCACCAGGGAAGCCCCTCTACATGTATTCTTAAGAACTAAACATGTTTACAAAATGCCACTGAATTACATGCTTTAAAAAATAGGGCCTCCCGGTGGCGCAGCGGTTGAGCGCTGGGTTGCGAGGCTGCCCGCGGCCTCTGCAGCGCTGGTTCAATCTCCGGCTGCTGCCCAGCCACCGGAGGAGGGTCCCACATGGAGCACTGACCTCTCCTGCCGCCCACTGCTCCCCTCAGCAGTATACTTCAGTCTGCCTGCTCTGCTCCCCGCTCTGGCTCTGGTGAATTCTCTCACCCTTCCGCGCTTCTGACTGTGCCCAGTGCTTATATAAATAAATAAAAATAGATCTTAAAAAAAAAAGCAAACATTATACCAAAAAAAAAGAATGTTTAAAAAAATATATAAAAAATCTAAAAAATCTATACTTTTAAGGTTTTAATTGTTTTGAACATTACATAAAGGTATACTACATGTAAATTTTTAAAACTATTTTTACAAAATGTTTCTAAGTTGTGTTTATACTGTTATATGCCATTATAGTTTTGTTTTGATTGCTGTATAAAATACCATAGTTTACTCACGGTCTGTAGTCAAATGATTTTAAGATTGTTTCCATGTCTTTGCTGTTTTAAATTGTACCTCCACTAACATTTTTATATATGCTGCTTATTATACATGTCCAAAATTTTGTCCTTGAAAGTGGAATTTCTGGAACATAGGTATGCAAGTATTCAGTTTGGGAGTTAATGGCAAACTCTTTTTTTTTAAAGTGACTGCATCAATTTAGACTCTCCTCCAATCTCCCAGAAATGATATATAAAATATTCTCTTGTTCTATATTCTTGATATCTGCTGATCAAGCCTTTATAAAAATACTTCTCTGTGGTTAATTTTGCATCTGCCTGATCACTAATGATGTTAATCAGACCTTCATATTGTCATTGCCCCTATGTTTTTCCTCTTAGGTGAAATGTCTCAGCTATTTTGCCCATCTTCTACTTGAATGCTTGTGCTTCTAATTGATTTGCCAGAGTCCTTCATATATTTCTGATAGTATCCTCTTTTGTTTGTGTTATGGGAAATACTTCTAGTTTCACATTGGCATTCCTTTTTTTTAGAATTATTTTGAGAAAGAAAATTTTAGTTTTATTTTAAAGTTTTATTTTTGACAGTTAGGTCCCTAATCCATTTAAAACCTTGATTTTACAAATGGTGTGAGTCAGGGATCCCATTTTGATTTATTTCTATATTTATGTCCATTTTCCACCTCTAACCTACCACCCTTGTCATAAACCAGAATTCCATACATGCATTGGTCTTCTCTGAGCCCTTTAATCTAGTTCGCTGGTTAACTTATTATAATAATATTAGGAATAATAGCAATGATATTATATTATGTTAAATGTAATTATCATAATATAATAATAATAATCTTAGGAAGTCCTAACATCTTGTTTTCAGAGATATCCTTACTATTGGCTCTTTATTCTTTTACTATTGTTTTTGTTGTTGAAGTACAACATTCCTACAGAGGAACATACAAATGACACAAAGTAAACAGCTCAATGTATTTCACAAAGTGAGCAGAGATATAACCAGCACCAAATTAAAAAAGGAGCATTAGAACCCCCAAAACCTTTCTTATATTCTCTTCCAGTCTCTTGCTCGCTCTACCTCCCCCTCCAAAATAACTGATTTTGTCTTCTAACATTATAGATTGGTTTGTCCTATTTTTGAACTTTATATAAGTGAATCCAGTAGTTTCTATTTTGTATGGCTTCTCTTACCCCAAATTTTATCTGTGAGATTCATCCATATTACTGAATGTAGTTGTATTCAGTGCATTCTCATTACTATTTACTATTCCATTCAATTTATGAATATTCTACTCTTTATATATTCCACTGTTAACAGTCCATTTAAGTTGTTTTCTGTTTGAAGCTGTTATGAGTGGTGCTGTTAGGTTTCCTGCCAGCCTGTAAGCCCTTGTCCAAACTGGTTCTCTCTTCCTTTCATACCCCCATTCATTTCACTATTTATGATTCTGGTCATTTTATAAAGCCTTGGTAAGTACGTCCTATCCTTTTTGTGAACATTTCTAAGTCTACTCAATATACCAAGTTATTCTCTGTCAGGACATTTAAGCTTGTTGCCCATGAGTTGAACCCTAAATGCAATATTGGGAAGAGTTCTTGAAAAAAAGTTTTATAAGATTATTATTATCCAGATTCTACTTGCTAAGAAGGAATTTTGAAAGTTTTTCTAAACATGTAGAAACTGAGCTCACTTGTCATGTGAGCTAGAAAGGGGACAGTAAAAGGAGTTCAATAAGTATAACAGGTGATTAGGATAGATAACATCCATTTCATCCTTCTTCAAGGAGAAAATATGAGCCAGGTACATCATATAATACATAATTGACTCACAATTATGTATCATAAGGATACATCACTCCACAAATTCTGGAGATAAGCACATGTGTACTAGAGCTAGCCAGAACTTTCTAGTCAAACATGCAATGTTGGGGACTGTGACATAATTAAAGTATATTCTGTATCATGAAAGTCCTGAAATAATTCAAAGTCACCCCTAGCATAAAAAAATGGACTTACAATCAAAATAGGCTGGGGCTGAATAGGGTCTATCCCTTGGTGCTTGAGGGTACTTGAAAATGCTGAACATCAATATTCTCATCAATATGGTCCAAAGTGAACAGTGGCCAGCAAACCACCTACAGACCCACAGGTGGGCTTATGGTCATATGATCCATTTCTCAGATCCATAGTTTGTAGTTTTGTATATTTTCTCTGTAACTAGACTTTAATTTTTAAAAATATGAAAGTAATACACATTCCTTGTAAAGAAAATTTGGTGCACAAAAATATTAAGTGATTGATTCTTCCTTCCCTATTCTTCCCCCATCCTTATTCTACCCCTAAATTCACAGTTGTGTTGGTTCTGGTTCTAGCTCTTTTCCTGTGAATTCTATGTAAGTTTTAAGCTTCTTGACTTTCTTATTTAATGTTGTAACTCTTTCTACCCAGTATAGTGCTTTTGGTAAAACTTTTTAGAGCATGTGTATTTGACTCACGATTGATTAAATCGGGATTGGGAAAACGAATGCCCAAATGGGGAATTAGGGGCTTGTAAAAAGCCAAAAGCAGTGTTTTCGAAGTTCAATTCAATTGCATTTGGTAAGAAATAGCACTAACAACCTTCAAAGAAGCCCTCTGATAGCTATTTTTCTATATCTTCCTTCCCCCTTAATACCAAATTGCAAGGAGATAATAAAACCTGGAGAAGGGGTGTGCGTGATTTCCTCTTCTACCTCTCCTTCTTACACCCCCAAAGGGTGGTGAAAAGGGGAGACTGAGCAGGACAGGAGAGGGACCTAGCAGTAGATTAATCTGTTATTTTGTATCACCTGACTCTAAAATTTGCTGTGGAGTATTTTTATTGGTAATTTCTTTTACAGATGTGTTTTGGAGAAACTCGAAATTATGCTGGTAAAAACATATCTAGACTCCACACTGCAATTTGAACACATTATATTTTATTTCCTTGAGCACATGGGCAGAGAACTTTTTTTCTTTCCCTCTTTCCTTTTTTTAATTAAAAATAAAAAGAAAGAAAAAAAATCCAAGTGTCTTTTCCTACTTGGACTGAAAAAGTAATTATTGCTTTGGGAATAAAGGTAGTGAGCATCATGTCTCGTCCCTAGTTAATCAGTACTTGTCTTTAAATATAAAGAACAATGTCTTTGGAAGACTAAAAAAATATAGTCTTAAGGTATGATTCATATTATTCCCCCAAGGTTTCATTTTTATTTTATTATTCTCCAACTCCATGACTAAACGTTTATTTGGTGCTTGCAAATTGAAAAAATCTGGACTGCGACAAGCCATTCCTGATTAATTGCCATGGACATGCTTTAAAATCCTCTCCGTGAATCTGAAGCGTATACTGTCCTGAGGAGTGTTTTTTGAAGGGAAAACTTCTGGAAGGACCCCCATTTCTCTGAGTTTTCATAAGTGTGGAATGTGTTATACAGGCAGCCTAGTGAGTTGTTAAATGCTGGACCCTGGAAGGAGTCCCGGCTCTGCTGTTAACTTGCAACAGAGCCTTCGGAAATTTACTTGAGCGCCCTAGTCTTCAGTTTTTCTCACCTGTAAAATGAGAATAATGAAAATACACCTAATGCAGAATTGTGAGGATTAGCTATATGATAGTATGCTGAACATAGCACATAGAAATTATTCCAACAAATCTTAATGGTGCTATTATGGTTATGATCTCTATGACTGTTGCTGCTATTAATAATGAATTGTGATTTCCATAATGAAAGAATGTATCCTCTGTCAGAGCAAATATTATATACATTACCAGTATCTTTAACACACCTGATATTTTTTTATTTTTTTTATCTGCTGAATGGTAGTTATTTGTAGCCCACTGCCCCTCCTCAATTGTATACCTCCTGGTCCATTCTTACATATATCAAATATTAAGCTCTGTATTTGCTGGTCAATTCTCAGAATGGTTTGCATTCAGTGGGTCCTCAAGAACGGTTTTTTGAATTGCACTGGGAAGGTGTAAGTGAAGGGCTGGATTCCAGTCTGCTCCAATGTGAGGGTTCTGTCTTAGAAATATCCTCACAGTTCTTGAATGAAGGGTAGAAATAGGGATTTGGGATTTCTCATGACATCCAGGAACTAGGGCTGCCAAGGACCTAGTCACCATAGTAAGAGGCAGCCGTCCAGTCTCTGAATGAAATTGAAAAGTAGAACAGATTTGAAAAACAGAAGTTAGTCCATTTTACAGGGGACAGATTAGTTTATTTCTTTTTCTAGTAAATATTTTAAATTATAAAAAGTAAATGAAATTCAGATTTGTAAATTCCCAGAGTCCAGATTGAAGAAATAGGCAGTAAGAGTGTCAGTGCAAATAAAATGCAGGTCTGAGAGCCTAGGGCATATTTAAAAAAAATAAATAACTGATCTTACAACGTGGGAGGTAAGGATAGTCAGCTCCAAAAGCATCAGCTGTCAATGAAGTTAACTTGCTGATCTTTCCCACTGACAAAATCAAACCTACCCCAACTGAAAAAATGCAGATTTTCTTGAATAGGTCTGTTAATGAGAAGGTGACAGATTTTCCCTGCTAAACCCTTGAGACCCAGAAAAGATTTGGCCAGAGAGAGCAAGGTTAAGTCCAACTCCACTTACCTTCTGTTTCCCCTTACCCTCTGATAGATAATACTGTTTTTACCCCAGGTCATCTTCACCAAACCTTCAGTTTCCTTCTTCTAAGACCTCTGCTTTTCTGGGATTTTAGTTAAGAATTTCAAAGGTCTTTATTATTGTTTTCAAACATTATAGTGTTTGAAAATGGCAACATAATACCTTCTAAGTATGCAATGCTGTATGGGAGGGCCTTTTAGTGATGATCTCGTTCACCCCATGATAGACTTTTATTTTGAAGTTCTTCCCCCATCATATGAATCATTTTAAGTAGAATTTTTGTTTTTGAAGGGACTTTTATCCTTTTTAGTTTTTTAAATAATAAATGATATGGTTCTGCTTTTTCAGCTTTGTTAAATTTCTGCCTGACCATGTAAACTTGTACTTTACTAATTGACTTGTACTTGTATTTTACTAATTGACATGTTACCTTTGGAAGAAATTTCATCTATTAATCTTGATATTGTATTTTTTTCTTTCATATTTTTGCTTCAGGACTTAATAATTTTTTTCAGGTCCTAACAAAAAAGCATTTTAACTCTACACAAATTATGATGAACAAAATAAGAAAGACCTAGTTTCCCTTGTGGAAACTTTCTTCATCATGGAAATTGAGTCAGACCAAAAGAGCTTATGAAAGGGTGGCTAGTTTGTCATTTCTGCATAATCCCTGGCACTAACAGAAGATGTAAAGATATAAGTCTGTGATCCATTTTGTGAGAGAGGCTAGTTCTGTTTACAAAACCCTTTTTCTCTTCCTCTTCAGTGCTCAGATAGGCCCTATTCCCAGACCCCTCATGCCTGAGTGTTAGCCACTGGAATGTGCTCAAAGGTAAATGCACCCTATCTAGGCCTGGCCCACTAAACCGCCTAGTCGATCCTTTACATTGTCTCTCTTTTCCCTATTCATCTGCTGGACGCAAAGGACTAGAGGCCTCAGGAGAGGCAGAGGGCAAGATGCAAGGAGCCTGGTTCCACGAATGGCAACGAGAATGTCTTCCTGCTAATCTGACTTGACTGATCCTTTCCTAACTGACTGCATGAACCCAAAATAAAATGGTCTGTGATGTCCCTGAGAGTTCAGGGTGTTTCCCTCACAGTCATGGGAATTTCCTGAGCCATTAATAACATTCCTTATAGTGCAGATGAACAGACAAAAATTAAACGGCCACACAAATTATTCAGGTAAAAGAAAAATACCCTCTCAATTAGAGAATGCAAGGGCCATCTTAAGTAGATTACCTTAACTAGATTAGTCACTTTTGAAGAGCTGAAATTTGAGAGCTGTGATCTGAAAGAGAAATATGAATCATTTTATTATGAAAAGAGGAAATATAATGAGATAATAATTGGTGCTCTATCATAGGGCTATTCTGAGGATTGAGTGAGTTAATATGGCATCATAAATAAGCTAATAATTGCATACAAAAATTAATAAAACATGAAAGTATTGCCTAAATTGTAATAAATTATTTATTGTTTTGGTTGTCTTACTTTTCAGTTATACTTTCTGAATTCAGATCCCAGCTCTGCCTCTTTTTGTTACCCTGGACAGATTACCTAATCTCTCTAAGCCTCAGTTTCCTCACCTGTGGAGATGCTAAGAACACATACTAAGAGTTACTGGGTACCTACCTAAGAGTTACTGTAGGAGTTATGAGGTCATTTATGGATTCCTCCCCAGTGGCTCATGCACAAATCTGTGACCTTCTCTTCAAGTTATTTTAGGGATTTCTTGCCCTGGACTAGGGCTCTGTGATCCCTGCTTCTAGAGACCAGAGTGTCGTGTAAGAAGGTATGACACACAAGAATTGAATAACCATTCAAAGCGATATGTAATTTCATGGGGATGTGAGTCATTATATCACTATTGTGGCTACAAGTGGTCTGAATTGTCAAAGAACCTTTGAATCTATTCTGAGGCATGTTCCTCCTCCCCCTGAATAGTCTGCATGCAGTGGATTTTTGTGCGTTGGTTATTCTATGCATATCTGTAGAGCAAGATTATTTTTTTGAGCACTCTTTCTTACCGCAGTAAGTATGAATTCCCAGAAAGCTAAGATTCATTATTTTGGTTTCCTTTTAAAACATGGCACCATATTCTTATATTTATACTAATTAGTATCGGGTTTTATCAATATAAAAGGGGGGCTTGACGAGAGAGAAGGGATTGGACTAGATAGTATTCCTTTTTTTTTTTTTTTTGCAATTGGAAGATCCCCTAGAATTTATGGCTTCCTCTGTCAAACACCATGAAATGCTGTATATGAACATAAAATAGCTAGGAATATCATGATATAAAGTATTTTAATATTTAACATTTAATAATTTCAGTTTTCAGTAATTATGTATCTGTTCCATGAAATCAAGAATACATAAAAGAGAAAAAGAAGAAAATAATGTGAAATACAATCACCAAAGGATGGCTAGTGTTTGTATTTGGCAAATTTCCTTCCAATCTTTATTCTGCACATATTTGTTCTACATTATTTGACTCATATCACATATATTTTTTCTTAGACTTTTTAGAAAAGTGAACAGCTTTATTGCAATATAATTTACATAGCATCAAATCCATTCTTTAAAAGCATGCAACTCTGTGGTTGCCTGCAACTCTGTTTTAGCATATTCACAGACTTCTACAGTCATCACCATAGTCAATTTGACATTTCCATCACTCTGAAGGAAAACCCCATGCCCATTAACAGTCACACTCCATCCCCCCTTCCTCAGCCTCTCGAAACCTCTGATCTATTTTCTGTCTCTATTCCTATTCTGGACATTTCATATGAATGCAATCATACATAGGTGGCCTTTTGTGACTGACTTTTTTCACTTAACAGTGTTTCCAAGGTCATCTGTGTGTAACATGTTTCAGTACTGCATTTCTTTTTTGACTGACTAATATTCCATTGTGTAGACGCATTACTTTTTATTTATCCAATCAATAGTTGATAGACATTGGCTCGTTTTTACATTCCAGCTATTCTGAATAATGTTGCTGTCAATTATCACATTCAGGTTTTTGTGTGGTTATGTCTTCTGCTATCTTGGGTGTATACCTAGGAGGAGGAATGCTGAGTCCTGTGGTCATTTATGTTTAAGATTTTGAGAAATCACCAAATTACTTCCCACAATGACTGTATTCTTTTTGTAATGTTTAATAAGCTGTTTTTTTCATCTAGCATTATTTCACAATCATCCGTGTGTGTCGCTAAATTTTCTTTGAAAACATTAGTTTTTTTGAAATTATGATTTTTTTATAGCTGTAGTTACACATTGTTAGTTAAGTCACCCACTTTCCTCATATTGAGCTATTATTATTCTCATTTTAAATAATGATGCAATGGCATTGTTTGTCTTCCTCTCTCTCTTTTTTTTTTTTTTTGAATAAATTGCCAGGGGTAGAGTGGCTAGGTCAAGGGCATAGACATATTTGAGCCTTGATAGCAGTGCACATTTCCTCTAAGAAAGATTAACATCTGCATTTGCACCAGACTGTATGGATGGCCCTTGTCATGTCCTTTGCCTATTTTTCTAGTGAGTACCTAGCAAAAATATATATATTTTCTAGTGTTGTATAGCAAATAACCACAAGTGTAGTTGTGGTTTAAACAATTTATCATATCACTTTAAACAATTTATTATCTCACTTTGCTGTAGAAGAGGAATCTGGTATGGTGTGGCTCTGTTCTCTGCCAGACTTTCACCTGGCTAAAAGCAAGGTGTCAGGTGGGGCTGCTATTGGCATTTTGGAGCTTGGGATTTTCTTCCAAGTTCCTGGCCATTGACAGAAGGCATTTCCTTCTCATGCTTTCTATTAAGTGACTTTTTTTTTTTTTAACTAGCAAGAGGCATAGTACTTTTAGTAATTGAATTCCTATGTTTTACAGGTATTAAGTTTGAGAACAAGTGATCGATTAATTTTAGTTTTACTTTAGCATTTTACAGTTTGTTATCTACATGGTCATCCTTCTGCAACAGAAACCTAACTATAACTGAATTTGTGTCACACAGCCTTTCAGGGGACCCTTTCAATTAACAGTGACAAAGAGACATTTTTTAATGGAGATTTAATACTTCTTTTGCTTGTTACTACATGTTAAAATGCTTTTTAAAATTGGTCAAGTGCTACCCAAGTCATAGCTATTGTTCCTGGTGTGCACATTTTGGGAGAGCTGGATATAGCCTCTCAGTTCTGTTCAGGATTATGTCTGTCTCTGGAATCAGAAACTTCAAAGGCAAAGATGTCAATAATTGTAACAGATTTTTCACCAGTGGATTCTGTGAGACTCCAGTCCTGAAAAATACATGTTTTTGTTTTGTTTGGAGAAATTCTGCTCCATATTTATTTGTACAAATAGCACTGAAAGGGGCATCCCTGGTGGCGCAAGGGGTTAAGTCCCAGCCCTATGAAACTATCTGCAGCCACTGCAGCATGAGTTTGGTCCCCGGCCAGGGAGCTGACCCACATGGTGCAGCAGACCTCTCCTGTCTGGCCTACTGTTCCCCTCAGCAGTGTATTTCAGTGGATCTGCCTGTTCTGCTCCCCACTCTGTCTCTTATGAATCCTCTCACCTCTCCCCACCTCTGGCCTGCACCCCAGGTCTTATATATGCATAAATAAAAAAATAAATCTTAAAAAAAATAACACTGGAAGGTAACAGAGCCCTGCAGACAGCAGCCTAGGGGTGACACCAGTCCTTCTGTCCCCATGTGGGCAGACAGGGTTCTCTATTCTGGAGCCCTTGGAAACCTGTATTGTAGCCAATATCCTTAGCCTGGGTGTCTGCAGGGCTGCAGGATTCAGTGCAGATATGGCCAAGTCCAGGAACCACACCACACAAAACCAATCCCGAAACAGCACAGAAATGGCATCAAAAAACCCCGATCACAAAGACATGAATCTCTTAAGGGGATGGACCTCAAATTCCTGAGAAACATCCACTTTGCCAAGAAAGTATAATTTTTTGAGCCAAGCATCCCATGATAACTAAGTTTAGGGAACATTGCATTTGGTATTCCTACTCTTCTTAAGCTCCTGAGAAAATCCCTGGGACATAGGAACATTTGAGAAGTTCTTCAGTAAGGAACATGTTTCAATTAGTGAATGAAAGTATCCTTGGTTACAGAATGAGCATGCTATGGGCACTCTGATGTCTGCATCTCCAGTGAGCAGTGAAACAGGATTGAGTGAGTCATCTAAACCTTGACTCTGAAGGGGTAAATCTTGAGAATCTAGACAAGTCACCTAACTCATCTAGGATGCTACTTAGTCCTTAGTAAAATGAGGATGGGGAATTAATTATACCTTCAAGTCTTTTTTTTTTTAATAATAAATTTTATTTTTATATTCCCCATACAATTGCAACCCCCCCATTCTGATCCCAATCCCTCCCCTCCCGCCCCCCACACCCCCAAAAGTGTCTCTGTTTCATAGTTTTTTGTTGATTCTGATTTTCACTTTCTTATAGTTATTCATTTTCCTGGTCCCTTATTTAAGTTTTCTAGATTCCTGCTATGAGTGAGACCATCCGGTATTTTTCTTTATCTTTTTGGCTTATTTCGCTGAGCATGATCCCTTCCAGCGCCATGCATGTTGCTGCAAATTGCATGTGTTTATCTTTTTTGAATGCTGAGTAATATTTCATGGTGTATATGTACCACATCTTCTTGATCCAGTCATCTATTTTTGGGCATTTGGGTTGTTTCCAAAGCTTAGCTATTGTAAACAGTGCTGCTATAAACATAGGGGTGCAGGTGCTCTTAGGAATTGATGTTTCTGTGTCCTTTGGGTAAATACCTAGGAGTGGAATTGCTGGATCATATGGAAGCTCTATGTTTAGTAGGTACCTTCAAGTCTTAATTCTAGCTTTTTAGGATTCTGTCATTTACTTTATTATAAAATATAAAGGAAAATTTTCTCATTAACACAACCTTGCCAAAAATAGAATAATAACAAAAGTCACACCAAAAACAAAAATCAGAGTCATCTGTTGGAGTTCTGAGAAGCAAATGGCTCATAGGAATCTTTCCTCATGAATTTTTGAGTAGTCCCATAGCATGAATGCTTATGTATATCAGTGTACAGCTTACATTGATCTGTCTAAATAACAGGTTCATGTGTATGCTCCTGTATATCAAACCCACAGTCTGGTGAAATATGAATGGAAAAGGAGAAAAGAAATTTAGCTGAAAGGACACAGTCGTAGTGGAATTGAAGAAAGAAATACATTGAGAACCTTGAATGACATGAGACTAATTGGCAGACCCCACTAGTTGCTGTGCGGAGAGTTCACATTATGAAAAGTGTGATGTAGACCAATTAGTGAGCTGTGCTGCATTGACATTTGCTCTATCTGTGCAGATTAGATCATTGCTGCTAAGACCAGGAGGCCATGGTGGGCAGAGGTGGGCGATGCCATGACTAGAGTTGTGCAGAGGAAGGGTCATGAGGCCCTGTTTGTTGGGGGAGAAGGAGGAACTACTGGTAACTCCAAGATGGAGATCTCGGAAGAGGAAATGGTGTCATTGGTGGTAACAGGGAAGGTATACAGAAACTGATTTAAAGATGAAATGATACTTTTCACAGGGTATGTTGAGATCTGGAAGAGTGGAGAGGTGTCTAGCTGGCTTCCTAGCTGGTAAACAGTACAGGCAAGCACATTGGGAAGTGGGACTGGGAATAAAAATAACTCCATTGCTGGGCCTCCCCTGGTGGCGCAGCGGTTGAGCGCTGGGCTGCAAGGCTGCCCGCAGCCTCTGCAGTGCCAGTTCGTTCCCCGGCCTCCGGCGAGGATCCCACAAAAAACAAAACAAAACAAAACAAAAACTCCATTGCTTCACTTATCAGAAATATTTGTGTTACAGACCAATCTTATTTACTCATATCCTGTTGCACTAGGAAGGTATCTTTGTACTCCACTTAACACATTTTCTGCCTTGTTCAAGGGTTAATTTATTACAATGCTTCAATACAGTTGCCATCTATACTGCTCTTCGAGTTCCATTTACTTCTTTATGTCTTTGTAAAGGTAATGAGTGGTCCCTGTTTCAATTCAAGCACTCAGCATTCTCTTACTGCGCCTAATGGCTTTTTTTTCTTTTTCACAATGGCTTTGGAAGAAGTGCTTGGGTTTGATTAAACTTGGCATGCTGTTAAATTGTATGAAGAAATAGTCAAAGTGCTATTTGTATTTTTTATTTGCTTTCTTAAAATTAAAAAGACAGCTAAACACAATTTCCACATGGACACTTCTTTAATTTTCATCACTTTAGGGGCCTCCCCTGGTGGCGCAGCGGTTGAGCGCTGGGCTGCGAAGCTGCCCGCAGCCTCTGAAGCTCTGGTTTGATCCCCAGCCACCTGGGAGGGTCCCGCATGGCACGATGTCCCACAGACCTCTCCTGCTGCACCCGCTGCTCCCCTCAGCAGTATATTTCGTCAGTCTGCCTGTTCTGTTCCCCGCTCTGGCTCTGGCGAATTCTCTCACCCTCCCGCACTTCTGACTGTACCCAGTGCTTGTATAAATAAATAAATAAATCTTTAAAAAAATTACAAAAAAATTTTCATCACTTTAATGGCATGAGATATGTAGGTTAGGGCCTAGGTAGTGGGAGAGGCAGGGTGGCTTTGAAATGAACTTTTACCATATGCCTGGTTTTGGTCAAGTTACTTTCCCTCTGTAAACTTCAACTTTCTCAAACTGTCAAGTGGAGGTAATTGTGCTACTTGCTCCTAATGTGGTTGTAAGGTTTGAGTTGATACATAAAAGCTTAGCATGGTGGCTGGCACCTAGTAAATGCTCAATAAATAGGGACTATTATTATCATTATTATTATTATTAGCATGGAGCTATGTGAGGTCTATAGCCAATAAAATTGGTTAGAAATTATGATGATACAGAGAAGAATAAAGAGATCTAAAAATAAAGGAGAATAGGGGACATAAGATTAGTTTGTCCTAAATGTCTGCTTCTTAGTTTTGTAAACTTGGCAAGACTTTACTTCCCTGTGCCTTGAAGAAATGAGTACTCTTGTGGCTTGCCTTACAAGAAAATTACAAGGATTAGTACATTCATACTGAACTCCTGGACTCTCTGATTGCAAAGTAGGAAATATTTTTTGCAGCTGTGATGCATTAATGTTAGTATGAACCCAGGCACAATTACTGGTAATTTTTTTTTCCTGCCCTTTTCAACTCTTATGAAACCTTACTGTTTTCTCTGTTGTGAGAGTAAGTAAGTGACAGCATGCCTCCAAGTGTTTGTTCAGCAAGGAGGAAACTGTGGGGCCAAGGTACTGGATGCTCAGCAAGGCAAGTTTCAAGCAAAGCCCGTTTTGCTTTCCTCTGGTCTGAGAGAACATCCCACAAAACGTGTTTCTTGCTGAGACAAGCTAGAGAAACCAGTTATGTAGGAAGATTTTAACAGATTGGTGATAAAAACGAAGCTCCTTTATTGGAAATCAAAAGGTGGCCTTAAGGAGGTGATCTCTACTGTAGTCCCCTGGGAGTCCAAAGAAAGGGAAAAAAACCCAAGGAAACCTGTAAGGGGGGCTTGAATGTGCTAAAGACCAGGTCCTAGAGTGGAGGTGCCCAGGGCACACAAAACTGTAACTGGATTTCTCATAAAGTGCCTGACATTAACCAAAGAGAAATTGCTTTTTATACTTATGTGATCAAGAAAGTAACCTCCAGGATTTTCTATCCATTTTTTTGTTCAGGCAAGTAGGGAAGTGAAAGTTTACCCAATGGCATCTAAATTGCCAAACAAAGTTTTCATGCCTCTTGGTGGGGCAGCTCATGTGACAAGCCCTTGTGGTGCTGGAGAGCAGACTCTGGAGCCAGACTTGCTTGCCAGACAGTCCGGCCACCTTTGACCATGTTTCCTCATGCTCAGATCCCTCATCTTTAAAATGGCAGCATAGCAATATCTCCCTCAGAGTTGTAAAATGGAAGTTCATAAATGTATAATGTTAAGAACAGTCCTTAACATACAAATTAAGCCCTGGGTATGGATTAACTATCTTGATAACTTGGTGGTTAAGTGTATGAGCTCTGGATACATATGGCCTGAATTTGTGTGCCGTTCTCCTAGTGAGCCAACCTTAGACCTGTTACTTAAATTCTCATGGTCTTATGTTTTTTAAATATATACCTACTTTATAGGCCTATTTTATATACCTACTTTATATATAGGGCTGATAGGACAGTAACATTTACAAAGCGATTCATGATTCATACAGTGCCTGGTAGATAGCAAACATAGTCAGGGTCACGTATTGGTTTCTTGATTTTTTCCTGTCTTCAGATTTCAAAAATAGTTTTAGTCCTCAGGCAGAAAATTGGAAATGGGGGCTCATCTCCACCTCCCATTGCTGGAAGAGCCTTCCCAGATTTTATGTTGGCCTCCAAATAACACAGTCAATTGTCTGTCTGAATTTACTCTCCAGACACGGGATTCTATAGCTGATCTTGGCAACACTTTAGGTTCCTGGAAAGTGCATGAATCATCACAAGACTCTCAACTCTGTACTTCTGAACTTCACAAAAAAATGTGATTATATTAGCAGATCTCCTAAAGACCCTTCTTCCCTGATGTCCTCACTTCCTTTGACCCACTCTTGTCACCCAGCAGCACCTTCTTCCACTGCTCACTCATCCGTGGCTTCACACCCACTATTCATACCCCTTCCCCTCCTGCTGCCTTTGTCCCAGCTCCCAAAAACCTAACCAGCCCTATCTCACCTGGATGCTTTCCCCACCCACTTCCTTCCTGCTCTCTTCAGAACAGTTCGTCTGCTGCGAGCAGACCTTGTATTTCTGCCTTATTCATGACTTTCCTTTCTGTCCTTTCCTTTACAGCAGTTTCGTCCTTAATCGAATACATCACGTTCTTTCCTTCTTCACTCATGGAAGCCTCACTTTCTTTATGGGGAAGAGAGTATTTGGCTTTCTCATTGCCCTGAGCTGGGAGTAGACTATTGACTTGCCAACTCTCTTTGACTCTCATATGATGCTCATGCCATCTGTTAGTAGTTGTGCTGTAATATTTCCATATTTTGTTTTTATAATCCCATACTGAGAACATCTAGAACAAAATCTGGCACATAGTAGGCATTCTAATGTGTATTGAGTGAACTGAGTGAATGAATGGTTCTTGCTAAGGAGCTTATCGACCAGCAGGATTTTTGACCACTTTGACCCCACGTGCCTATCATTAATTCCTTTTTCACTCTCACTAAGAGAGGGATATATTGTTTAAACAAATCAATGAGAATTGTGATGTTTAAAGAAAAATTTCAGAATTCTGTGGAGAATAGATACAGTCAGTGAGAGCTTTTATAAGGAAACAAGGTTCATTTCTACAGTATAAGGGGAATAGTAATTGGTTAGATCAAGGTAGCTAGTAGAGGAGGAGGAAGGAGTATTGCAGGCAGGGGATAGCATATGCAAAGGTCCAGGAGAGGAAAGAAGCACAGTACACACTTAATGGGGCGGAAGGAAGACCAGCAGCACATGAGCCAGGATGGAAGCTCAGGACTGTGAGAAGTGGGCAAGGCCCAGGCTTGGGGGCTTCAGCGTTAATTTTCAGAATCTTTGATGTTCCTTAATATTGTGGTCATCAGCTCTGTATAAGTGCTTTCTTGCCCTGGATATTGCTACACATCATACATTTTTATACCGATAAATTTCTTTTAACCTTATCTCCAGCTCAAAGTGATAACAGTTACCAGATCCAGAGCAGATTAGTCGTGGTTGAGCAGGCTAGTGGGAAGGTTAAGAGCATGAACTCTGCTATTGGGCAGTTGTGGTTAATATTCTATTTTCATTACCTACTTTTGTGTTATCTTGGGCAACTTAACCTCTCAGAGCTTACATTCTCTCATCTAAAATTTAAGGCGAGGGGCCTCCCCAGTGGCGCAGTGGTTGAGCGCTGGGTTGCGAAGCTGCCCGCAGCCTCTGCAGCGCCGGTTTGATCCCCGGTTGCTCCCGGCCACCGAAGGAGGGTCCCACATGGCGCGCAGACCTCTCCTGCTGCCCGCTGCTCCCCTCAGCAGTGTACTTCGTCACTCTGCCTGTTCTACTCTCCGCTCTGGCTCTGGTGAATTCTCTCACCCTCCCGCGCTTCTGACTGTACCCAGTGCTTGTATAAATAAATAAATAAATCTTTAAAAACAAAATTTAAGGTGAAAATCCTTGCCATATGCATTTGGTAAAGATTAAATAAACAAATTCCACAAAATCTCTGAGCACAGAACTTGAGTCATATTATTTGCTCTTTACTTGGCAATGCTTGTTCAAGGTGGAGATGCATTTAGAGCCTTTGTGTAATAGGAAAGAGAATAACCCAGCCATTTCTCTGCTGTTTCTTTACCTTTCTCAGTAGAGCCATGAGCAATAATGGGGTGAGAGGTTAGACTTTTGATGGTTTGTTCTGCAACTGTTTTTTTAGTATATGACCTTGTTCTATTCTCAAGGGCATTTGACTCCCACATGTAGTCCTGGCCTCCGATTCTCACTCAGCATTCCTTTGGGAAACTATCTGTTCTCAAGCCTTGCACTAGCTTGTCTCTGCCTGTCACTCCCTATGTTTGTATTTCCCACTCACTGCTCACTGAGCTCTGCCTCTACCTGTCCTGGGTTCTGGACCCTTGTCTGGCCTGATCATTGAGACCTAGTTGTCTTGGCTTCCACTATCCATTTATCTGGTCCCAGAATCTTGGATTGCGTTGGGTAGGTGATAGCTATGTATTCGTTTCTCTCCTTTTGACCTACTGGCTCTGGAGCCAAGACTTGCCACTGACACCTACCACTAGGGAAAACTTAAACCCTGTTTTCTAGTCCTAGACCCAGACTTATGTCCAGCCTTCTCTGGCCTAATTCCCTATGTGTAAAAGCTAGCTAGTACTGTTGCTTTCTTTATTTCTTCCTAGGTAAGAAACATGACTTTTTGATTCCTATTGCCAATTCTGGCTCATGATACCAAAAAATAATTCATCTCTCTATGCCTCATTTTTTGTGTACCTTAGTTAGGGAGAAACATAGAACTTATTGCATCATTTTTGTCTGAAAATATTAAATTATGAAATCTCTGATGAAAGAGTTTGTCCTTAGTTATCTCTGTATTACCAGCATTTTGTTCAGGCTCTAGAAACTAAAAGAAGACCTTTAATTAAAATTTTTCAAAATTAAGTGGAAATTGTCACCCTGCCAAAAACACTAGGATCAAATAATGCCCTCCTGAAGGAATTGAACCATTGACTGATTGAAGAGAGCAGGAATGTGTGATGTTATTGTTGGTTTCCAGTTATTTGGGGAAAGTTTCCACAATCAGCTAATAGAGTCAATGAGGTGGCCTCCCTCTTTGCTTAGGGAGGACTTTCTAAAGATCGATATGACATAAATATTAGCATATTGATTTTCACTTTTCTTCATTCTCTAGCCTGCTGAAGACTACTGTTGCTTTTTCTAGCTTTCCATTTGCTCTCTCTTCCAAAAGAGGTAGTATTCCAGCTGGCTGAGAAGCTAAGATCATCTACAGAACAATGGCTTCCCAAGGAGAAGGAGAACAATAGTAAAAGGTCTATGTGTAGCGAATGCAAACTTAGGGGTGGTCAAAATACATACTTTCTCTGTATTTTTTAACTGCTCTATCTATTCTGCTCAATACAATGTATGGCATATGGAAAATGTATATATATATGTATATATGTATATATGTATTTGTTAAATTAATTCCTTAAATATTGGAACTGTATCTCTCAGCAAATGATGGTATCAGAGTGTTGGCTCCACATTAACACAGTCACAGTGATGTGGATCTGGATGCATAATTTTTTAACACCATGAGTGTTGTATGGTGGGATGGAGGAGCAGGGGACCATGCACCAATCCACTTCATAGTAAAATGACAATGCCCTGGCATGCATTGCTAGTTCAGGACCAAGGACAGCATCTGTTGGATGCTCCCCCTCATGATTTAGTGCTGCTGCTCCCATGGTTGTGTGTGATTTCAACACCCTGGGCCCCTTGTCTTTCTATTACACCTGTGCAACCCTTTGCAGACCCCAACTGTAATCAGTCTGGCTACTGCCTTCTCCACTTCTAGCCATGGACTGCCACATACCACTGGAGAGAAATGACAAAACGAACCCCTCTGGTGACATACAAGTTTGGGCATGAAGCTTGGTGAAGAAGGGACAAGAGTGGGATTTAGGGAGGTAGGAGAGGGAAGTGGAGCACACACAGAGAAGTTACCCAGTATGGATTCCTAAGCACTGCACATAGACTAGGGGTCAAACCCTTATGGTGGCACACAATATCCTTGTCCATCAGGCTTCCTCCTCCTGCCTCCCTCCTTCCCCTGCAGTCTGTGTAGACTGCAGGAACTCTGGGCCTTCCCAAGCTGTCTTTTGCTAGTGTGACTTCCTTAGCCTGTAATCCCCTTTCAGTTCTTGTTCACCTAACCACTGCCAAATCTTCTGAAGAATTAAACTGGAGTGACACCATCTCCACGAAGTCTCTCTTCAGACTCCTCACCAAAAACAATTGACCACGTCCCCTTCTGCTCCCATCATGCCCCACGCATGGAGTGCTTACTGTGTGCCAGGCACTGAGAAGTTGCATATTCTAACTAATTAAATCTTCACCTCAAATCTATTATCCCTATAGTACAGAGTAGTTAAGTAAAGTTGCATTAGATCGCCTACCTAATAATTGATGGAGCCAGATTTTGGTTTTTTTTTTTTTTTTATGATTTTTTTTTTAATTTTTCTAGAGGCATGTCTTATTTATTTATTTATTATTTGTTTGTTTGTTTTTTGGTTTATACATGCACTGGGTACAGTCAGAAGCGCGGGAGGGTGAGAGAATTCACCAGAGCCAGAGCAGGGAGCAGAGCAGGCAGAAGGACCGAAGTACACTGCTGAGGGGAGCAGCGGGCGGCAGGAGAGGTCTGCACACCATGTGGGACCCTCCTCCGGTGGCCAGGGAGCAGCCGGGGATCGAACCGGCGCCGCAGAGGCCGCAGGTAGCTTCGCAACCCAGCGCTCAACTGCTGCGCCACCGGGGAGGCCCTGGAGCCAGATTTTGAAGCCAGATAGTCTGACTATCACTGCTAACCACGCTGGTATAAAGTCTCACAGCCCCAGTACTACTCGACTGCATTAATTTATTCACATGTCTGTCTTCCTCTATTAAACTGTGAACTCACATGGATAGGGTGGTGATTTATTTATCTTTTTCTCATTATACCCTTGCCTTGCTCCAATGCTCAGTAACGAGCTTGGCAAATAGGGGACATTTAATAGATGATGAATGGTGACCAGAGGAAAGGAATTTTTTGCAAACATCCCCTCTCTACATTTAAGGAGACAGTAACTCAGAGTCACTAATAACTTGCACTGTCATGACCTATACTATTAATTCAGTCCAAGTCCCTGTGACTACAAAGTCCATGTTTTTCCCCCGTCATAACAGGTTGTTTTCAAGAAAAATACAAAACATTAATCTATACATTTGTACCAATAAATCTTGAAACTGAAAAACATGTGGCATGATAATGACCTATTATCTAAATTTTAAAACACTAGAGATGTATGGCTTGGGGAGGGGTGACTGTAATCAATTGTTCTTTATAAGTGAATATGCATTTTTGAGTGAGGTGTGCATTTTCTTACTAATAGAGCATCAGTATTTGTCCTTGCTCCAACAAGTAAATGTTGAGCAAATATGTGAAGGACATCACTGTAGAAGTGTCCCAAGGTCTGATAGTCCTCCTCTAAACCCATAACCCCCTGTTAACAGCTTCATCCTAAAGAGAAAAATCAGGCTTTCCTTTACTCGCTAGGAATACTGACCCCACAACAGGCCACTGTATTCTCTCTCCTAGTGCCTGGAAGTCTCTGCTTCTTCTTCCCTTTATCTCAATCTAACTCTAATTGCCAACTACTAGGTCATTGTTCTCAAGATATTTCTAGTCTTCCATAATTCAATGCCCTGACAGTTAACCCTTTAATTGGATATACCTCCCCCCTGGTTCCCACAGAGAACAGATCTGGGTTCATTGGTGCTTCTATGCCTTGAAGCACTCTCTCACCAATTCCCATCACCTCTACCACCTCACCCTCAATTCCCTTTCTCATTTTTTTTCAAATCCTACCCATTTTGGGGTCCCTCCTCTATAAAACCTTCCTTATAGTACTGCTGGTGTTAATTCTTTCCTCCTGACAGCAACTTTGTCCATGCCATGTGCCAGGCACTGTGCTGGACTCTTTTCACCCATTAACACATTTAATCTTGCCAACAAATCTGGAAAGAGGCATTTCTGAAGTGAGCAAGTGAAGTTCAGGGAGGCTAAGCATCCCTGATGATGCTCATGATCAGATAGCTAGTAAGTACTGGAGCTGGAATCCAAGCCTTGATATTGGGTTTACCTGTCAATTCTGTGAAACAAGCACTTCTGCTTCCAAAGCAAGAATGTTTAACTTGGGCAACACCATGCTGAGACCAAGGAATGAAGGCATTGTTGGTACTCACATCCTGTTTTTCTGCTCCTCTCACACCCCACAGCTTTCCTGGCTCAGGATATATTTCTCTGAGCTGGTGGCATCACTTAAGCCTGGCTGCTGGCTCTTCTGGGAACAGGTATTCAACACAATTCTTCCTGCTCATCTGCCTTCCATTCCTGCTCATCAGACTTTCTGAGCATATGTATGCATCTTAAACCTGCTTCCCTCTTTCAGCCCTTGTCTGGTTATAACAGAAAGTCTTCCTCTTTCTTCGCTACCTCATTGCTCTCCTCTCTGTTGGTTATATTTGTACTCTCTCCCCTGTCCTTTATAGAAACTTTCATCTTCCTATTTCTGCTTCTTTTCTCTTTCACCCTTTTTACTTCACTGAGGAGCTGAAAAATACCTGGACAGTGTTAAGATTAAGAGAGCCATAGCCCAGGGTGTGATTTAGGGTGGGACAATCTTTCTGCCTGGATTTTACTCCTTATACTGTGTCTCACGTTACACAAACACTGAATCTCTTCCTTCTTCATCTATAAAATAGGCATGAGACAAGTCACTGAAGTCAATATGTGATATTCCTTGAATGTTGGGGTATTATCATTATTATTTAAACCTAAATTAGAACTGGAATGTTCTTAGACAGCACCTTGTCTTTCCCCTGCACTATTTCCACCTCTTTGCCCAGATTACCCATTTAATTTATCTGCTTGACTCCTGTAGGTATTTGAATTTCTGATCTAGACAGGTTAAAACTTAGAGACTGCTCAGAATGCCTCCATCAATATCTTTATTCCAAAATCTCCACTAATTTCCAAATAAACCAGTTTTTGTCTTAAGCAACAATGATGTTATCCTTTGGTTACATTTAACTCCTGGAATTGTAATAAGAGTTTTCTGTTTCCATTTATTTATGTAATGGCATGGGAGAGGGTCTGTGAATGACACTGGGTGTCCTCAGGTCATCCTCCTCTTAGAGCTCTCCCCCAAAGCATCAAGTCCTCACATGGAAGCATCGGTGAGCAATTAGGAGTCTAGTTGAGGAGAGAGTTGACATCACCTTCTCCTCAGAACAACTTGGAATCCTCCAGCTGCAAAGTCTATTCTGCCAGGTGCCACCAAAAGTTCTCCCTTCCCACTATCCCCACCCCCTGGGAGCATCCAGCTTTCCTAGCTCCTGTCTTTATCCTTCCACATCCAGCTTCCTGCCTCCTCCAAACTCTGGACATTTTCTTGGTGTTTAAACCCCAAGCAACTCATCACAGTTTATCTTTAAATAAGCATTCTAATAAATACATTTTTATGTCATTACTTATATTTTTATAGACTAGCTTAGGATACTAATCAGCATTTATATTACCTTTTCTATGAGTAAATATGTTCTGAATCCCAGACTGGCTTATAAATGTATAACTCATATGTCTAAAGTCATAAAGAGCTCAGTGAGGCTGAAAATCAGGAATAGCTTCATGGAAAATAGCCCCAGAATTGGACTTTGAGGGATATGTAGAAGTTGGAAAGGAGATATTCCAGACAGGGGAGTGAAGAGACAAGAGGAGAATCGATATGAGACAGTGTAAGGGAAGTGGGGAGGGGTTTTTACTACTCAGTAAACAACAGCCAATTGAATGGTTTAGTTTCTCCTTCCCTGTAGCTTTCTTTCATGCTTCAAGTCAGGGATGGCAATGCTGGGTACATGTGTACGGCACCAGGGCAGGCATTACTAATTATCAGAACACTTTGTTTTGGCAAATCCAAGCATGACCTAAAAATCCTTCATAATGAAACATCCAAAATACTTCTACCAGTGGATTAAAGTTGGCATGCAATGTGAAATCTGTTTGTCCTGGGTTTTGGTCAACCTGGTGACTTTTGTCTCTCAGTGGGAATATATTATGAGTGATTTTATTCAGTGAGAATTATAAACATTCATTTATAACTGCATTAATATAATTGTTCAAAAACGGTATGGTACTGTTCTTCTGGGATATAAATTCCATAGAGATACACCAATGTCCTTTTAACTGATATCTAAATCCATTTGCTTTTAAAGGTGACATTAGTCTGGTTACTGATGTTAATAGCTATTTCCTATTTCAATTTTGTACTGATTCATTTTCCAGAACTTGGTATTGATGTTTGAGGAATAATTTCTGTAATGCCTATTGCAACTGCTATATTAATAAGCTCCCTTTCTCTCTTATCCAATAGACAACTTATGCCTGAACAACATCTTTTCCATAAAGACAATAGGATTTCAAGCCCCTGAGCCTTTCTGGATCTCACCATTGTGCCTTCTTCCTCTTTGCCTTCTGACATTTAATCCTTATTTTCAATAACTGGCTCAAGAATCATCTTTCCTGTGAGCTCTTTCCTGAACTGCCACATCCACCATCAGGACCAGTCCCTCTTCTCCACTCTGTAGCACTTTTTCTTTGTACCTTTACAGAATGGCTATTTTAGGGCACATGCCCACTACTCCAGATGGGTTTGTCCCTCTTTTAGGCCAGTTATGTGCCTCACCTTTCACCCTCCCCTTCCCCAGCACAATGCAATCACCAGATGCATCCTTTTTTTTTTTTGTTATTTGATATTTTTGGTTAAATGATTTTAGTATATCATTTTTTAGATGTTAGGCTAGTGCAATTTTCATTTTGTACAAATGTATCTGTGTTCGTGCTGACAAAAGCAAAATTGGTGTAAAATTAGTTGACCATTCCATAAGTGTGGATTTGGAGAATCATTCATCTTGGAAGACGGAATGACTTTTCTAGTGACTAAACTGCTGGCATTCTGTTTTTTACAATAAAAGTGCCACAGGGTGAAAGCATTGGTATTGGTGTCTGTCTCAAACTGAGTCTACCTCCATTTGAGCGAAGGGAATGTATTTGGATCAGATGAGTGGAAACATGCATGTCATGAGACAAACACGCCAGAATTTCTGTTATGACAACAGATCATATCCTCTTCCTGAGTAAAATGGGAAAAGCAGTAATTCTGAGGAGGCCTGCATCATGACCTGGATGAGGGAGTAACATTCAGAAAGTGTCCCACTGTTTTGCATTCCCTTCCTCTCAAGCATCAGTCATACCTTGCCTCAGTTTTCCATATGGGAAATGGGTGGAAGTCAATGAAATTATCAAATAAAAAAATAGCTAGCATTTATTTCCTATGAGTCAAGTATTATACTGAATATATGATTTCATTTAATCCTAACTACAGCTTTATAGGTGGTAACACTAGGGCTCCCATTTTACAGGAGAGGAAGCAGCAACTTGGAGAGATTAGTGACTTGCTTGAGGTAGTCTATGATTCAAATGCAAGTAGTCTATGATTCAAATCCAGCTCTTTCTGACCACAGATGTGTCTGTTTATCTTCATGTTATGCTGCCTTCCTGGAGAACCTCATAACAGAGCTAAATAAATAGAATGGCCCCTGGGGATGCCCTTATCAGAGAGTGTTCATAGGAAGTTAATGAAGAAATACTTTGTATTTTCTTAAGAAGCGCTCAGCCCAACATAAATACAGATGCTATAAAAACTGTACAGTGGTTGATTTGATCAGTAAGTTTATATTACTGTCAGGTGATTTCTAAGACTTTGGTTCATTGCAGTAGGTGTTCAGAGGACAGAGGTCTTTATGAGGATGAGAGAAGGTCAAGGAGAATTGTTGGAGGCTTGTGCTGCCTTTTCTGAACTTTGCCTTGTTGTCTTTTTTCCTACCAGTAGGTGGAAACAGAACTGAATCTTTAAGCTCTTGCTTTTCAGGCAAGATTCCTTTCATTTCTGCCTACAAAAAAAAAAAAAAAAAAAGGCCTCATGAGAAGTTCAGTGTGCAGCTAGAGGATTGCTTCTCTGTAGTCAGATGGTCAGTAATGGTTTTAGTCTCATGCAAGGCTGGAATACTGGAAGGAGCCGCTGGCAATCACAGTTCTTTTCTGAGCCCTGCCAGACACCCATCTCAAGTGGGGGCTTTTCCCTGTCCCCACCACATGTCCTTTTCTTGTCCAAGTCTTTTAGTCCTGGTTTTAAACCTTTATATTTACTGTCAAATTGTGTATCGTGACTGCTTTTCAAAAACTGCATTTCTGAATAAAAATTTATCAATTGTAACAGTTTGTAAATGGATAAAGTAGAAAAGGAAAGTCTGCCACCTATGGCCACCCCAGCTTCTCAAGTTGTACCTTAAGAGTTTGTAATATAGTTTTCTAGACATATTGCTGTACATATGCAACTATATACCTCCATTTAAATAAAATTGAGGCCATGCAGTTTCATTCTGCATTTTATTTTCTTCATTTATTAGTGTATTAGGAATACTCACATATATGATTGTCTCTAGAACATTGGTTCTCATCTAAAGAACTAATTTTGTCTCTCAGCTGACAGTTGGCAAATGACTAGACATCTTTATTGTTACAACTAGATTGTGGGGCTGGGAGCTACTGGAATCTACTAGGTAGAGGTCACAAGTGTTGCAAATATCCTACTACGCACAGGATGGCCCCCACAACAAAGATTAATCCAGTTCCTGATGTCAACAGTGCCAAGGTTGAGAGCCAGAGAGCCCTATTCCTTGTAATGGGTGTGTAGTATTCTATAGTGTTGATTTCCTAGCCTGTCCTAATCCATCTTCCTATTGGCAGCCACTTAGGCTGTTCTAACTCTTTGCGAATAAAAATGATTATAGTAAACATTTTTTCACATCTTTGTGCACTGTGAGATTTTATTTCTGCAAGAAAAATACATAAAAGTAAAATGCCTGGGGACAGGAATTTCATTTTGAAAGTAAAAATCCCTAAAAAATGAACATTTTTCTTAAAATCACAGTAAGTTCATTTGATGGTACATCTGTCTTGAACTGGCATGAAGGTAGTTATATTAATTATTTAATCTTTATTAATTACATTTAATGTTAATATTCAGTTGCTTTGAGATTGTAGCATACTGCGTCGATCCCTGATGAGGATGTTGCACTATATATGGTATAAGCAATCCAATGATTTTTCTAAATCTGAAAAAAATTATTTCCAAGCTCTTTAAACTTTTTGCTAAATATTATAATGACTTTCAGTATTTAAACTCATAATTCTCATGTGAAAATGAACAGGGAGTGGAAACTGTGATAACTTTGTTCTCAGCATCTAAACCCCCGATTTTAAAGGTAGTTTTGGTCCTAGCAAGAAAAGTTACATGTTTTTAAGCCATTATTCTTGTAGTTTTCCATGCAAATTACCCCCTTAGGAAACATGAAATATGACCTTGAGAAGCACTATTTGCCTTGATAGTTATGAAAATCACTTAAAACATAAACAATAACTACAATTGAGTGCTTGCTGTTCTTTGTGCTTAACACACATTACCAGGTCTTACTTTTATAAAACCTCTGGGAGGTGGACTTTTATCTTCAATTTATTCTTAGCAATTGGATTTCAGAAAGTTGATGAATTGGACAAAGTAACAAATCTGGAAAGAGGTAGACCCAAGCCTACGGTTGTATATGCTACACCCTCTCCAATGTTACTCCAACTCACTTTCCCACGTATGGACAGAGTTTTAATATTTCTGCATTGGTGGACACTTAAAAAAAATCTGAAAAAAAAAAATTAGTCCCAAGTTGCTTTTTCTCTCAAGGGGCTGCACTTGGACTTGAGGGCAAATAGGCAAATGCCACTCAAGTCAAACGGGTATTTTCATCATGACATTAAGAGAAAGCCATTGGAGCAAATCTGAGGTCACATGCTCTTTTACCAGTGAACTCTAGCCCAGAGCATTGTTTAAAATGAGAAAATGTGAATGTCCTTCCTGGAATCTGGCCTTGATATGATATTAAAGGAAAGCTTTCAGTTATATTTATTTCTCTTGGTTTGATCCCAAGAAGATGTCAGTTTCCATTATGAAAATTGCAGGTGTAAAAAATATTATCTTCTGTTCTCTACAGCAGAGCCAATATACCAAGCCAACTGGAATTTGTGATTACTGAATGTTTTGTGTGTAACCAGCTTAGGTTGCATCCAAGAAGGATGCTACTTGTTTTTTTTTTTTTTTTAAGCTGCCGCTGACATGATCCATTTTGCTGTCTCCTGATTCTAAGTTTCTCCAAAGTCAGTATGTAAGAAACCTTCCCATTTGTAGGCAAAGCCTCCAATGTTCCTTTTCCTCTGTGTCCTCTGCAGCTCAACCTACTGACTTGTTTTACAGTGTCAAGTTGATAATTGATTTTACTTCAATGAAAGGAAATATCAGGGTATAAACTGTTTATAGACCAGTTAATACTTCTGTTATTCCTTTTCCTGCTGGCATTGGTTATTCCTTTAAGGTATCTTTCAATTTTATACCCTTGGACCTTCACCCTGGGTGAGTTCTCTGTTCTTTGGACCTTAAGGAAGACATAGGTACCTTCCCCTTGACCCCTCATCACAGCGCTTTTTCATAGAGGTTTCTTTAGATTCTGCACCACACCACAGACTCAAAATCCTCACTGCCTCAGGGTCTTTGTACATGCTGGTCTCTCTGACTAGGACACACTCTTCTACCAACCAGTCTCTTTGTATCTGATGGTTAACTTCAGTCTCAGGGAAACCTTCCCAGGCCACTATACCTCTGCCTGTAGTCAAGATCAGTCACTACTGATTATTTTGTGAGTCTGTTTCTAACAGGAGACTGCATATAGTATTAGGCCAGGGACTGGGTAAAATATTCCAATGCATAAATATTTGTGCAGTGAGTAGACAAGGAAGGCCTGTACTTCTCTGGACTCCCAGAGAAACAGCTCCTCAGATTTTAAACTTTATTTTCTGGACCAATATTTTCTCTATAATGTGGTTGTTTCTTGCCATCAATCACCTGTCCTTTCCACTGCCTGGATCTGCTGGCCTTTATATTGTTCTTCTCCTGTCTTCTCTCTAGGACATCCTATTTCCCATTCTGGGCCCATGTATATTCAGATTATTCCTTTGCTTGTTATGTATGTTGCAAATACATTCTTCCAGTTCATATCTTATCTTTTATCTACAGTATCATGTATTATATAAAAATTTTAGATTTTAAGGTCAATTAGCATTTTCCTTTATATGACTTCTGCTTCTAATTTATTAAGTAATCCTCTATCCTATGATTGAAAAGATATTCTCTTCAAGAAGTTTTAAGTGCTTCGCTTTTTTCTCATCTGGGATTTATTTCTGTAATTAGGTAGAAATTTAAATTATTACAACCAAGTTGCCAAATGTAGTTGGGTACATTTCTTCTGTTTCCATCTTTATACTTCTTATTTGTTTTTCCTGTCTTATTACACCACCTAGTAACTCAGAATGGGAATTGTGTCTTAGCTGAACCTATTTTTTCTACTTGACATTAATCGACTTGAACACCATATCTATTATAATCTTCATTATCTACACAAACCCAGCACCAGAGTCTGACATATAATAGGCATCATAATGTATTTTTTGAATGAAAAAAAATACAATTTATAATATCCATCAATAAAAGTCTCTGGTTAGGTATATGAGCAATACACAAAAATTAACCATATATTTTGTACATCATGCATCTGACAAGGGGTTGATATCCAAGGTCTACAAAGAGGTCATATAGCTCAACAAAAAGAAAACAAATAATGTAATAAAAAAATAGACAAAGTAGCTAAATAGACATGTCTTCAAAGAAGACATATAGATGGTCAGCAGGCACATGGAAAAATGCACATTATAGCTTATCACCAGGGAAATGCAGATCAAAACCACAAAGATACCAACTCAAACATGTGAGAATGGCCCACATCAATCTATAGAACACTAAACCCCAAAAAAAACGGAGTACACATTTTTCTCAAGCACACACGGATCATTCTCCAGGATCGATCACATACTGGGGCACAAGACAAACATCAACAGATACACCAAGATTGAAATCATATCAACCATCTTTTCTGACCATGAAGGCATCAAACTAGAAATAAACCATAAAAAGAAGGCAAGGAACTTTCCTACCTCATGGAGATTAAAAACCACACTACTGGAAGACCATTGGACTAATGAGGAGATCAAAGAAGAAATTAAAAAATTTTTTGAATTGAACGACAAGGAGGACACCAATATCCTAAATGTATGGGATGCAGCAAAAGCAGTAATAAGAGGAAAATATATAGCAATAGAAGCTCACATCAAGAAACAAGAAAGAGGGCCTCCCCGGTGGCGCAGCGGTTGAGCGCTGGGTTGCGAAGCTGCCCGCAGCCTCTGCAGCGCCGGTTCGATCCCCGGCTGCTCCCCGGCCACTGGAGGAGGGTCCCACATGGCGCGCAGACCTCTCCTGCCGCCCGCTGCTCCGCTCAGCAGTGTCTTCGGTCCTTCTGCGTGCTCTGCTCCCCACTCTGGCTCTGGTGAATTCTCTCACCCTCCCACGCTTCTGACTATACCCAGTGCATGTATAAATAAATAAATTAAATAAATCTTTAAAAAAAAAAAAAAAGAAACAAGAAAGAACGCAAAGAAACAACCTAATCTCGAAGATCAAAGATCTAGAAAAAGAACAACAAAAAAACCCCAAAACCAGTAGAAGAAAAGAAATAATAAAAACCAAAGCAGAAATAAATGAAATTGAAACTAAAAAAACAATCCAAAAGATCAATGAAACCAAGAGCTGGTTCTTTGAAAAAAATCAATAAAATAGACAAACCCTTAGCCAGGCTCACAAAGGAAAAAAGGGAGAAAGCACAAATAAACAGGATCATCAATGAAAGAGGAGAAATCACAACGGACACAGCAGAAATCAAAAGAATAATCAGTAACTACTATGAACAGTTATATGGAAACAAGTTCAACAATCTAGAGGAGATGGACAAATTCCTACAACTCTACAATCACCCAAAGCTAGATAAAGAAGAAATAGAACACCTAAACAGACCAATTACAATTAGCGAAATTGAAATGGTAATCAAAAACCTCCCCAAAAACAAAAGCCCAGGACCTGATGGATTTACAAATGAATTCTACCAAACATTCAGAGACGAATTAGTGCCTATCCTTCACAAACTCTTCCAAAAAATTGAGAAGGAAGGGACAATACCAAACACGTTTTATGAAGCCAACATTACACTAATACCAAAACCGAACAAGGACAACACAAAAAAGGAAAACTACAGGCCAATCTCCCTAATGAACACTGATGCAAAAATCCTCAATAAAATTTTAGCTATCAGAATCCAACAATGTATCCATAAGATAATTCACCACGACCAAGTAGGATTCATTCCAGGGACACAAGGATGGTTTAACATCCGAAAATCAATCAACGTTATCCAACACATCAACAAAAAGAAATATAAAAACCATATGATAATATCAATAGATGCTGAGAAAGCTTTCGACAAAGTGCAACACCCATTCATGATAAAAGCCCTTGAAATTCTTGGGATACAAGGAACATACCTCAACATCATAAAGGCCATCTATGACAAGCCAACAGCCAGTATCATTCTCAATGGTGAAAAGCTGAAAGCAATTCCATTAAGATCTGGAACAAGACAAGGATGTCCACTCTCACCACTGCTTTTCAATATAATACTGGAAGTCCTAGCCAGGGCAATAAGACAAGAGAAAGACATCCAAGGAATCCAAATAGGAAAAGAAGAAGTCAAACTATCACTATTTGCAGACGATATGATATTATACATAGAGAACCCCAAAAACTCCACAGAAAAGCTAATTCAACTCATCAATCAGTTCAGTAAAGTGGCAGGATACAAAATCAACACGCAAAAGTCAGTAGCCTTCCTATACACAAACAATAAATCTGAAGAAGAAGAAATCAAAAAAACCATCCCTTTTGTTATTGAAACAAAAAAAATCAAATATTTGGGAATATCTAACAAAAGAGGTAAAGGACCTATACAAAGAAAACTATAAAACACTGTTAAAAGAAATAGAAGAAGACACAAAGAAATGGAGAGACATCCCCTGCTCATGGATTGGAAGAATAAACATTATTAAAATGGCCATCCTTCCAAAAGCAATATACAGATTCAATGCTATTCCAATCAAAATTTCAATGTCATTCTTCAAAGAAATAGAACAATTATTGATGAAATTCATATGGAATCACAAAAAACCCCGAATAGCCAAAGCTCTCCTGAAAAAAAAAAGAAGGGAATGAAGGCATCACACTCCCAGACTTCAAACTATACTACAAAGCCATAATCATCAAAACTGCATGGTATTGGAACAAGAACAGACATACAGACCAATGGAATCGAATAGAAAATCCAGAAATAAACCCACAGATTTATGGTCAACTAATCTTTGACAAAGGAGCAAAGAATATGCATTGGAGCAAAGAAAGTTTGTTCAATAAATGGTGCTGGGAAAACTGGGTCGCTACATGCAAAAGAATGAAGCTTGACCACTACCTCACACCATACACAAAAATCAACTCTAAATGGATTAAAGAACTAGACATAAGACCTGAAACCATAAAATATATAGAAGGAAATATAGGCGAAACACTACGTGATTTGCACATCAAAGACATCTTTACAGACACATCACCCAAAGCAGTGATAGTGAAGGCAAAGATAAACAGCTGGGACTACATCAAATTAAAGAGCTTTTGCACAGCAAAAGAGACAATAACAAAAACAAAGAGAAACCCCACCAACTGGGAGAACATTTTTGCACCCAACACTAATGATAAAGGACTGATCACAAAAATCTGCAAAGAGCTGATGAGACTCAACAACAACAAAGAAAATAATCCAGTCAAAAAATGGGCAGAAGACTAAAAAGAAACTTCTCTGAAGAGGAAATGCAAATGGCCAACAGGCATATGAAAAAATGTTCAACATCACTTGTCATCAGGGAAATGCAAATCAAAACTACCATGAGATACCATCTTACACCAGTGAGAATGGCACATATTAAAAAAACTAGCAACAACAAATGTTGGCGAGGGTGTGGAGAAAAAGGAACTCGTCTGCACTGTTGGTGGGAGTGCAAACTGGTCCAACCACTGTGGAAAGCTGTGTGGAGATTTCTGGACCTACTAAACATAGAGCTTCCATATGATCCAGCAATTCCACTCCTAGGTATTTACCCAAAGGACACGGAAACATCAATTCCAAACAACACCTGCACCCCTATGTTTATAGCAGCACTGTTTACAATAGCTAAGCTTTGGAAACAACCCAAATGCGCAAAAATAGATGACTGGATCAAGAAGATGTGGTACATATATACCATGGAATATTACTCAGCATTCAAAAAAGATAAACACATGCAATTTGCAGCAACATGGATGGTGCTGGAAGGGATCATGCTCAGCGAAATAAGCCAAAAAGAAAAAGAAAAATACCGGATGGTCTCACTCATAGCAGGAATCTAGAAAACTTAAATAAGGGACCAGGAAAATGAATAACTATAAGAAAGTGAAAATCAAAATCAACAAAAAACTATGAACCAGAGACACTTTTAGGGGGGCGGGGGCGGGTGGGGAGGGATTGGGGTCAGAATGGGGGGGCTGCAATTGTATGGGGAATATAACAATAAAATTTATTAAAAAAAAAAAAAAGACCAGAGACAGCAAGTGTGAGCAAGGATATAGAGAAAAAGGAACCCTCGTATACTGTTGGTGGGAATGTAAACTAGCCCAGCCCCTATGGGAAATAATATGGAGATTTCTCAAAATATTAAAATGGATCTACCATGCAACCCAGCAATTCCATACCTAGATATCTACCTGAAGAATGCAAAAACATCAATTCAAAAAGATATAAGCAGCACTATTTACGAGAGCCAAGTTATGGAATTAACCTAAGTGCCCAAGGACAGATGAGAGGATTAGGAAGATGTGATACCTATACACAATAGAATTTGTCACAATGTGATTGAAACTGGAAGAGATTATGCTGAGTGAGATAAGTCAGAAGGAGAAAGACAAATACTAGATGGCTCTACTTATATGTAAAACAGAGAAAAACAAAACAAAAAGCAAGATAGAGGCAAATAACAAACCCTAGAAGTCTGACGATGGAGGTGTAATCTTATACATCTGAATTGTATTTCTTTACACTAGCTATGAGCAATACCAATGTGAAATGAAGGCAAAAATTCCATTTACATTGTCATCAAAAAGAATAAAATATTTAGGAGTAAATTTAACAACAGTGGTGCAAAACTTGTGCACTGAAAACCAATGACATAGGTGCAAATTCATTAAAAAAAAAATTGTGTGAAGTAAAAATCTTGGTACGTTATGTATGTGGTTTTCCAATGATTTGACTTGATCAAGAACTATACATTTTAACCACTTATTCTGTTTGCTAAAAAAAAAAAAAAGATAAAAAAGCTTCATAGCTATTTTATTAAAAGAGGAAAAAAGAAGATTTTAGAAGAAATAGATAGGCTGAACATACTTCTTCACATTTCTCTCTGATTGTTACTATCCAAGATTATTATTATCCAAGTTCCTAGTAAGAAGGAAAAACAGAATTAGAGTTTTCCTTCTTGGTCAAGAGTCTTGGATATTACCTGTTGCCAATAAAGGGTGTTTCTAGGAATTTAGGTGAACCCATAGGTAAAATAAAATCAGGTTGTACACAGAAAATGCAAAACTGCCTCGAACATTTAGCCACGTTGGATTTATATTATGGACCCTTGTATTACTGATGTCAACCATTAATCTGTATTTGTATATCTGCTTTAAAACTCATGTTTGCTGTCATTAGCAAACTTTTATTTTCCCCACAATGTGTGCCTGCCACTTTTCTAAACAAAGTCACTGATGTTACCTCATATAATGCCCATAACTCTATAAAGAAGGTACTGCTGGGGCCCAATGAAGCTAAAGAGACAGTTGGGGCCCAATGAAGCTAAGCCATTTGCTCAGGGTCACACCCTAGCATATGACAGAGCCAGAAACCACACCCAGGTCTGGGAAATGTACAGCCTATTCACCCAACCACCCAGCTCTGTAGCCCCCACTTTTCTCTAGCCCATGATAGCAAACCACAGTTTCCTGTGATTGACTAGTGATTTTCCCTGTTATGTTTTTATGGCATGTGGATTCACTTTGGGGCCTTGTTTTGATACTGCCCTCAGCACACCACAATTAAAGAATTATTCCAATTTTATCTTTCCAGAGAATCACCTAGAACCTCAGGATAATCAATCATAATTTGACAAGTGTTGGCCTCAGAAATTTTGTTGCTTAAACTGTAACCAAACTTTATAACTCCCACTAAGGACTCATTCTGCAAAGTTCCTGAGAGTAACTTCAAACCCCAAAGGCCTTGGGCTCTGAAGCCAACCTGTAAGATTCAATTCCTAGTTTAATAATAGAAACTCCTTCGTGGTGTTGCTGGAAGGATTAAATGAGGCTATCATAGGGCACTTAGCACACCATGGGCCACTTAGAAAGCTTCTAAGAATGTTAGCTGCTAAAGCACAACCTTTTAAATCTGGACCTTGGGTAAGGAGTGCATCTCAGCACTGAGAGCAGCTTTGTGCTGCAGACTCCAGCCTAGACTTTGAAAACTTAAACATTTTCAAGTTTATTTATTTATTTATTTTTTAAATTTTCTAGAGGCATGTCTTATTTATTTATTTATTTATTATTTGTTTGTTTGTTTGGTTTATACATGCAGTGGGTACAGTCAGAAGCGTGGGAGGGTGAGAGAATTCACCAGAGCCAGAGCGGGGAGCAGAGCAGGCAGAAGGACCGAAGTACACTGCTGAGGGGAGCAGCGGGCGGCAGGAGAGGTCTGCTCAGCATGTGGGACCCTCCTCTGGTGGCCGGGGAGCAGCCGGGGATCGAACCGGCTGCAGAGGCTGCAGGCAGCTTCGCAACCCAGCGCTCAACCGCTGCGCCACCGGGGAGGCCCTTCAAGTTTATTTTTAACCAAACTTTTAAAGAAAAGGAATTCCCACAGTGTGAAAATGGCTGCTTTGTTATTTCCCACAGGGAAAAAGACGAAGAGAAGCTTCTTTTTGTTGATGGAAGAAATGAGGGATAAGATGCGTGGGGGCTGGGGGCAGTGCACTGGAAGCTGAGTCTGGGTCCCCAGCCAGCTGTCCTTTCAGCTCCCCGGCTGCTTTTTCTATTTCTATAAAACCAAGGGCCATGGACTAAGTCCCTTCCAGTGCCGACATTCTGTGAAACCATAAACGCCTCCCTCCAACTACAGTTTAACATGAGCCTTGGGCTTTTATGGGGAAGACTTAAGGTCCTGGTCTTGGGAAAGATGCCTCTGTATCTTTAATGCAAGTCTCAGGAAGGCATGGTCCTTTATGTTTCCCAGTGCCTGTATATCCCAGTTTATAAATTCCTGTGGAAACTTGAAGCCAGGAAAGAGTGTGTCTCTCAGCTTGAACCCTTACATTTTTTCTGGTAGGACAACATCTGTAATACCCCTCAGTATGTTTCTCTCATTACTCCCTTTGCCAAGAAGCTCAGAGCTAAACGCAGTGGTCGGTGATAGTGGCTTCCCTCAGACATCTCAGGTCTCAGTCCTTCTTAGCCCTGGATATTGTTGTTGTTTGATTTTATGTATTTAATGTAGAAATGACACCGAAAATTTTAGTGGCATTAAGCAGGTCACAAATCATCTATGAGAATGAAATAGTAAATCAGTGAAGAAATGCATGGGTCCTCTTCCTCACTGTCAGCCACCTCTGTCTTCTGGCTGTTTCTTCACAATATGGAGTAAGGATACACTCTGGGCCTCACCCTTTCCCAAGTACTTTATTTTCTCATTCAACAATGTGTGTTTGGGTCTGAAAGATAAAGGAAAGTTACATAGCTTGGCAAGATCTCACAGCTGGTGAGAGACCACTGCCTTTCTTCACCAGTGGTGGACAAACAGGCCCTGGGGGTCACATTAGAACCTAAGAATGCCTTTGCTCCTGGAATTCCTAGTAGCAGATAGGCCTTAGACAGAGATGTGGGTCACTAGAAAGCCAACCCCTAACAAATAGAAACCAAGAATAAAAGCAAGGATGGACTGTGAAATTGGTGACTACAGAAGACTGGAGAAACTTTTCTTCTTTCTGACTACCCTGAAATCTATTCTGAACTCCAGTTGGTTCTATTGATTTGGGGAATTCTATGGAGTCTCAGAGGTGTCAACCCCCATTTTTTTTTTTGACTGTGTATGGGTGAACTGAGGTTGGGGGATGGTGGCTGGAGCAGTTCAGGTTCCCTCAGATGTAGGTCTGTTTGGAGACCAGCTGGGCTGTGGGAGTGCTTTACATGTCCATTGAGGTGCCTTTCTCACCCCTGATGACCCTGTAGAAGCATTTCTCAGTGGTGGTCTGATTTCCAGAGCTGGTAGTACGCAAGGAACCTGTCAGCCCATTGGGCTTCAAGTCTCGGGCAAATCCTCCTTGGTGGCAACTTTAGTGCCTTTGCTCACTTCTCTTGCACCAAATGCGAGAACAGCCATGAGCAGGAGCAGGATGGGAAATTGTCACAGCCAGTTACAGCTGGGCTGACCGCCCAGGGTCTTCTGGTAGACAGACTGGGAAAATATAGTATTGATTTGGTCATAGAGCTCAACTGGGAATCACCATCAATTTTCTGATGTCTAAGTGTGACCAAATAATGGGACAGTTTTTAGACCAAATAATCCATAACTTTCATATTTCAAAAGTATCTCTCATTGAGTCATCAAACAAATAGGACCCTCCCTCTCTGCCAAGCACCATCCCAGGTACCAGGGAGTTGGGGGCGGGGGTGGTAGAACAACAAGCAAGCTGATCTACATCTGCCAACAGTTTGCTCACAGCAAATGATCCTGCAGGCTTTTGTATCTGGGATGTTCAAGTGCTGTGCTCAGGGAAGCCTTGTCTCGTGGAATCGCTTTGGGTGGCGCTGCCTTTTATCTGGAGATGGTATCATTGCTGGAAACATTCTTGAAACTGCCCTTTAGGAATTGTGTTCAGAGCTGGTCTGGGCCACACAGGAAAATCCTTCTCACTATTTTATAGCCACACCTAGCTTGTGACCAAAAATGGTATTGCCCAGCTTGATGACCCACTTTACTCCCCAGACTTGGCTCTGTTGGACTTCCCTTGAGCCAAAGTTATATCCACCCTCTAAGGATGGATATTTATCACCACTGAGCATATTAGCAGTAATTTGGATAATTCTGAAATAATTTCTCACTTGCCCAAACCCTCCTCATCCTTGGTGCCTCTGTTGTAACACTTTGTAACACACCTCCCATGTAGCCTACTAACCTGCTTCAGTCCCCCATTTCTCCTGCAGAGGAGGGAGGAGCCTTTGGGAGGCAGGACTCTATGTCTATACCCTCTGCCCAGCATGGAGCAGATATTTTGAATCTGTGTATTGAATATACAGATCTATTAAATGCAACGTACAGGATCTGAAGGAAGTTTCCAAAAAGCCATTCCAGAATTGCTCTAAGCAACAAGGATGCCATTGAAACAGTGGGCAGTGTGTGTAGACAGGTATATGCAGGCTCCGGAATTGACCAGATCTGACCCAACCCCTTTTCCAGCCATGTGGCGACCTTACACAAATCATTCATTCCCCCTGAGTCTCCATTTCCACAGCTGTGGAGTAGGCATAATAAACTGCCTCCTGGGGGATATTTATAAGGACAAGAGAAAATAACCATGTAATGAATGTCCTAAGTACTGTGTCAGTTGCACAGTACACAACAAATGGAAGTAGCAGTGGTAACGGTGATGATATTGGAGTGAATTCTTATTTGGATGCATAGATTCTGGTGTTGTGTTTAAATAACACACCCAGAAGTCATGTCATTTGCAATCATATGCAGTAGGAGGAGCCCTGAAGCCCTAGAGCTCATCGAGGTCCGACCTCCTAAATTTGCTGAGATCCACAAGGGAAGTGGATTGGCTAAGGTCACATGACTGGACACTGCAGAGCTGTGCCAGGCCAGAACTCTTTTTATATGGCATTTGATTCTTGCCCCTCCATGTGGAGGTTTGACCTTCCCACAGCCTTATAAACAAGCCAGGATCTTGAGGGCCTGGTGCTCGTAGGCAGTGGTAGCTAAGATTTAGAATATATACTTGGGGAGTTACAAGCACATGTTTCCCACACCTTGGTGTAGTAACATTTGGTCACTTTGCAGAGTGAGGAGCATGCTGATGGTGATATGGGTGTGTAGCTGATAAAGCTGGCAGGAGCAACAGACTGCAAGTTAAAGAGCACACCCCAGACAAACCTGGTCCCATACCTAGCAGCTTATCACCCTTTAACCTCTCTGAGCTTTGGTTTCTTTCTTCATTGGTAGAACAGACAAGAATAGCATCTATCAGGGTCATTGTGAGGGTTAACAGAGGTATGTGTGTAAAGGGCTCAGCACAATGCCTGGGACACCCTGAATATTTTTAAATTTTTCATAGGATGACCAGTAACATATCCCAAATAAACAGTCTACCTCTGGTATCCCCATTAGTGTCAAGCTAACCTCTGATCAGTTGTGAATCCTTACCTGGTCTCTTTCCCCAGTAAGTGCTTCTGAAAAACCATTCCCCTCTTCTAGTTTGCTCTCATTCAGCAGCACCATGGCCTCCTGGTCTTCCCATCCCACTCCAGGTAGGGGCCATGAAATCCTGAAGTCATCAATAGCAGTCCATCAGGATGGGTGTGAGATCACTCTGTGCTTCCTCTTTCATCACAAGTTATAGGAAGAAAAAAGACTTTGGACTCAAACATTGCTTGTCTTGGCGGTTTCCCTTACTGTGAAGGTGTTTGCATCTTTGGTGGGATCTGGTATCTGGCAGGAGAGCAAATGCCTACATCCCTGGATTGTGGCCCCCACCTACTACCCCTTGATACCAACTTGTTTGTACCTGAGTGCACTTTGGGTTCCATTTCCTTCCCCCCCCCAAACTAAAACTACGGGTAATTGAGAAGTTCTCGGAGTTTCTATTTGGAAAGCATGTGGTCCTCTTGATGAGACCAAAAAACAACCCAAATCACCCTAAATTTACAGAGGCCAGATTAATAAAACCCAAAGGGTGAATTTTTTTTCATCTGGAAAAGTTGTATTTCACAGCGGTTCTTACAACGCCCTGACTCTGGATGGGGGCCCTCCCCGATTCTGGATATTACATCATTCATTTCAGCTAATGTAAACACTCATCACCCTGTGTGTTGCAGGACTTTTCAGTACAGTTTGAGCTTGGGCTCCACTCAGTGGGTCATGGCGGTGATTAATGGTTCAGAAGGAAGTGCAGCAGGAAGCGGCTTTGCGGGAATGGAAGAGGTGAGGCAGCTCCATGTGAGACTCTGCTAAGGGATTAAGACTTGGCACCGAGTTTGGTTTCTGTGCAGCCTCTTAGGCAGAGAGCCTCAGGAGAGGGAAGCAGGCTGTCAGCTGTGGCTTCACATGCTCTCAGCCTGCCTTAGGGGGTGGTTCGCTCTTCCTTTTCTCTGCGGTACCCAATTTACCTTATTAAAGGATGGATGCGGATGCTGGAGGCTTAAAGAAGACCAGGTAAGCATTCCCAGTGTGCAAGTGCCCTGATGTTCTTAATGCATGAATCCTGGGGACCGTTCCGTTTACTCTCACTGCTGTGCAGTTAGCCAAGACACAATTCCTCTGAGACATTTCACAGAGAGTCTCAGGGAAGTTCCTTTCCTTGTTTAGAAAGTTTCTAAAATGTTTGTACCCCCAAATAACTACAGAAAGGTGAATTTTTCTTTCTTTGAAATCACAGTCATGAGATTGCTTCTTTGCATTTTTACTGTACAAGATTTTGAAAAGAATCCTCATGGGTTGTTAGATGTCGTTTTCCCTCTTTTTGTAATGACCTGTGTTTTAAGTATCAACATCTTGTTTCATGAAAACTTCACTATATTCATGATGCTCTTCAGAATGCTACCTTTTGAATAAGCTGATCTTTTTTGTACACTTGATTGGTTGTTTCCTTTTGTTATCTTTTGATTTTTGTGAATATTGTACTGGTAAGGAATATCCTTAAGTGTACCTAATTTTTAAGAGGGAAAAAACTATACTGAGCAGTTCAATGCAAACTGGTTTGATTGCGTCCCGGGTTGATGCTTCAAATAGATTTCATTAAATAAAATTTTTAGTGTAAATGCCCGTAATTTATGGGAAAGCTAATATAGTTTATCTGTGTAGTTAAGCTTTTTATTCACAAACATTAAAAGCAAGTTAGACCTGTGATAAGAATAGGACCAGAATAGATCTTTGAAAGAGTAGTTTTCTGCTCTCCACCAACTCAATTCCAAATTCTGTTCCTTTTCTTTAAAAAAAAAATCTGCAGTTAAAAATAACCCAGAATAAAACTTGAAAACTGTTTTGTTTCTCTGTATTTGGCTAACTTCATTGCAAAGTACTATGTTTAAGGAATTCAAGCTATGAAGACTACTCTTAAAGTGGCTTACACAATTATATCTGCAAATTTCTATAACCCTTTTCAAGAATATTTGATGTTTTATGTGTATTAGGGTTAAAATTTTTATTTCCGTGTTCATTACTTCTACAGTCCTAGGAGGTGGACAACAACACTAAGAAAATAACATGGGAAATTGTCTCAGCTTCTTGTCACAAGCTCATTTTTTCTTAGGAAAATGGTGGGGTGTCAAAGTGAGGAAGGGGAACATGTGGCGAGGCGTGGGGAGCCTTGGTAAGAGGGAATGCCCGTGCTGTGTGGCAGAGGGGTAGGTGAGGCTCTCTTGATTGCTCCTATTTACTGAAAACCTTTTATTAAAAGTTAAATGTTGTAGGATCTGACCCTGCAACTTTGGTTGGGTGAGAGGAAATCTGCATCCAGTTCTTGCTGTTTTTTGTTTGATGAGCCCTTTTATTTCACGTAGTTCTGTGCTTTTCCTTTGGCAGGAGAGCCTCTTGTGTTTTGTATCACTGAGATCTAGAATTATGGCCTCTCTGTTTTCTTTTTAGTGGAATGGCTAATAATAAGGCAGGCTTTTGAGGCTCAATTTGAAATGGTGTAAGAGCAGCTGTATTCTTTGGGCAAAGAAAATCATTCACAGGGTTAAAACATACACACTCCTGTTTATGCCGTGTCCATTCTCCTTTGATTATTGAAGAAGCTAGACAAGTTTTGTTATAAATACTTTCCATAATTGAGCTTACATTAAAAAAGCATGCTGGATAGTGTGGAAATGGCAAACCCTGGCCTTGTCCCAATTTTATTCATTGCCATACTGGTATCTGTTAAGGGATGTCCTCAGTCCTCTAATATTTTTAGAAGATCTAAACAAAATCTAACTCAACATATTACCGCATCTATCTTTTTCCTCTTCACCTGTTACATTGGAAAGAAGGGAAATTGTCCAGGTAAATAGTTGAGGAACAATTCATCTTACACCAGAAACATCCAGAAACAGTTGCTGTAATACCCTTCTTAATGAGCTCCTGATAAAGTTCCCATTGACTTGTTTGTTGTTTTTATTTCTATTGAAATAATAAGACATGTAGTGGTTGGGAAAAATTCAAACAGTATAAGAAGGTAAATAATGAAAAACCTCCTCCATGGATTCCAGTATATTCTCATGTAGGCAATGACTGAGAATTTTGAAAAAGAATAAGCAGTACCTAAGAACTGTGCTTCTCAAAGTTTAGTATGCAAAAGTGACATTGGCAGAATCAGTTACAGCACAGCTTCTGGGCTCTACCCCAGAGATTCTGATTCTAGAACACAGGAATTGGGCCCTGGAATTTGCATTTCTAGCAAAGGACCACACTTCAAGTAACATTGTTTAAAACCGAATGCCTCCTTCTTCTGCATCCAGTTTTCAGAACAACTTCTACTGAAATTAATACTCATGATAACCCACTGGGAGAAAATTGCAGCAGCAAATAACTCATATCTACACTCTGAACTGGAGTAAAGAAGTAGTGATGGGGAAGGTATCTGTGTGAATAATGATGACTTAGCAAATGCACTCGCTGAGTGACCAGCATGGCCTTACAGTTGGTGCAGTATAAGTTCTGTCCTAGATTACATCTGAAATGATGCCATCCACGCAAGTAAGTACAGACCCCATTAAAAATCTTTTATAAGTTGTAATTTTGAACATTTACCCTAATTATGTGCATACATGCTAGAAAAATGACCCTGACTCTGCCCTCTCACCTCTGCTTCCCCAAAAGTGTCAGCACACCTAGGCTGGCTTCTGACAAGTGACATCCATGGATCTGCTGGGCACAAATGAACTTGGCTCCCACTTTGGTACTGAGCAAAGTATTTTCTGTGATACCAACCCGAGTTGGAAACAGATTTGCTGTCATTGATTTGTTGGCTCAATAAATGTTCACTGGGGTCCTTAAGTGCCAGACACTGCCAGGCCCTGAAATACAGCAGTGAGTTGGACAAGCATGGTCCCTGCTCATATGAAGTTTCATGTACAGTAGGTATTCCTGGGAAAGGAAGGGATGGCCTAGCATGGGGATTGAGAAGGGAAAGGTAGAAAGTTAGGGTCTTACTAAATGACTGGTTGAATGGATGGATCTCTTCCAGTTCATGCTTTGTTGAATTAAACACAGAGTGCAAGTCTTAATGTTAGGACTATAGGGAATACTCAGGAGAGTAAAACATAGTTCTTGCCCTCAAGGAGTTTGCTGTTCAGAGGCAGGAGCTGTAACTTCAACAGTCAGCACTGTACCATTCACAGAGAGCATGCATATTTGGCACCCACTCCTGTCACTTCCCAAAGGAGTTTTTGCAGCAAAAACAAAAAGGGAAAAATGCCTCTGTTTACTAACATTCTTTTCACACTCTGACACACGTGATGACAAGGTGCCGGTTGAATTCACACTGCTTCCACATGTCATTCTAGTAATTTCCACGTTCTCAGCTACAATACAGGGATGGAGAAGCAGCAGGTGAATGTGTGAGTTGTGGGGCTTTGCCAGAGGTGGTGTGTGTTCAGTGATTTCTCCATGTGAGTCAGCCCAGCTTAGGAATCCAGTGGGGTCAGCAAATCGCACCCATGAGGAAAGAAATGTGGCAAGGTCTGCAAACCTAGGCAGGTGCAGGACACAGGAAAGCCTTGAGCTTTCCAGAACAGTGATGCCCTTGTTGCAACCACTGGCAGAGGGAATTGCACACTGGCACTAATTGGGTAAAGACCATCTGGTGAGAAGAATGGCAGCAGAGGTAGGAAATGCTAGGGGTAACATACCCAGCTCTCCACAAGCCCAGTACCACCACCTGGGAGCAAAGCAGGCTAATTTGGTGAGCTGAGAAAAAAGCTGAAGATCAGAGTCTTTTTGTGCTCATTACTGATCGACAACTCATTTTTTTAAATATGGCCACCGTCCGTTATATAGCAGTAGTACAAAGCTCCAAAAAAACAGGTAGAATTTGAGGGTCTTAGTGAGTACGGAGACAGAGCTATTGAGTTTCTCGGGAATAAAACAATCTCGTGAGACAGTTGTCAGCGGAGGGTGAAAAAAAAAACCAAGATCATGAAACAGATTTCAGAATAGTAGAGAAATCTAAGGAACCTCAGTATAAAAATGCCATCAGGAAATGCTCAGTGGGTGGAAATTAGCCTGTAGTCAATGAAAATATGGCAGTAGAAAAGGGTTATGGGTCACCTGACAAAGATAATGTGATTGAGCTGGAAACTGCAATGGGACTGGCCATGCTAAAATATCAGGCCAATTAGTAATAATGAGGGTGTTTGCTCGCTTGTAGATTGGCAGATTACCTCCCTGGGGTGAATTAGAACAAATGATCATTTCCCGTGCTAATGATTTTGCAGAAGAGGAAGAGAAGCATCATAGAAGGTGCAGGGAGTATCTGTGTGTGACCACTGTAATTTAATGACCCTAATAGGTTTAAGATGAACAGTCTGGTGCAGGACCAGAAAACCAAGGTAATATATACATAACAGGAGAATTAAGAAAAACATAAGCAGTAACTATGAAAAAATTGTCAATAAACCTCAGAAATCTTGCCAACTAATTTTTTAAAGAAACATTACCCTTGAGGAAACAAAAAGTATAACAGGATTCAAAAAGCCATTTTGAGTGGTGGGTTTAAGAAGAACCTGCTTCCTTTTCCTACTCCACCTTCCTTGGGCAAAACAATAGGAATAAATGTTTGCATAAAAACTTACTTTGTGCCTCTGCATCAGGCCTAGCCCTCTTCATGCTGTGGACTTGGGTTGTGATCATCCCCCTGAAGGTTGGGATGATAATCACTGTTTACAGATGCTCAGACCAAAGACAGATCCACGACAAAGAGATATTTTTGGAAAACATGGAGAGTTAATTCACTCAGAAAAATAGGGAAACCACAGAAATGATCCACACATAATTTAAGGAGTATTCTTATACAGAATAGACATAAAAGCAAAAATAAGAGCCTTTAAAGTAATCAGGTGAAGGAGCCAGCTAAAGACCTAGTCAAACCTTTGGAGAGGCTTAGAGCTTGCCGTTGGATCTATGAAAAGGAGGCAGCAGGCAGAGTAATTTATTAAAAAGGATATTGCTCTCAAATCATTTTTGGAAGCAGAGGTACTAGATCCAGTAGTCATAAATGAACAGAATGTTCTAGACCTAACTGACAAACTGGATGTGGCTAAATCACAGTGACAGGTTGGCTCTCATCCAAGAGTGCCAAAGGAATTCAAGGATGAAATTGTGGCACTATTGGTAAAAGCAACTAATTTCCAGCTTCAGAAACCCAGCCACTCCCTAAAATTGTCACTGTCTGGTACAATTGTGGCTCCATCTCTGTGCTACATTATTGGAACATAAATTAGAATATATAAGTAAGACATGAAATATAATAAATCAAATAGGAAGACATAGCAGCGATTTTAAATTCCCCAACCGTATTACATCACAGTCTTGAAAGTCTTTGTGAACATTTCGTTCTTGAAATTGCTGAGAATTACCCAACCCTTTCCAACCATGTAAAATAAACTTATATGTCTGCATGTGACCTCCGGAGCAAAAGCATAAAGAGACAAATGGGCAGTGACTCAAGAAAGTGTGCATCATGTAGTGCTACTTTAAGGGGCAGAAGTTTCCTGCAGCCTTGGGAACAGACACTCACAGTCCTTTGATTAAATAAAGGCATGTGGAGGGTTTGGAACTGAACAGCTTTTGAGCCCCTGACTGCACTGCCCAGCTGCCCCGTTGCCTTGAGGTCCGACCCTGCTCCCACCTGGTCCAGGTTTCCTTCCCTTTCTCATGGTCTTGACTGCGTCTAATCCTGTTTGATCTTGTCATCCAGTAAGCCAGTATTCTCTGCTTAGCTGCAGGTAGTCCTCATTCTTTATCACCCATGGCCTGCAGTGTATAGAGCGGGAGTAGACTAGGAGGACCTAGTCAGAGTCAGAATCGAATTTGGGCTAAATGAGACTGAGAAGCCAGTACAAGTAATTAGTCAGGGTCAAAGCAAGTTGGAGTAATGAGAAATGGAAACTGGAGTGAAGTTCATCCCGTTGCTCAGCGAGTATTTTTTTGAACACCTAGAATGTCCCAGACGTTGTCCTGAGAATACAAATATGAATAAGGTAGTCATGTGGGAAAGATAAGCAAGAAAACCATTATGCTAGAGCAGGGTTTCTCATGTTAGCCGTGGTGATGTTTTGGCTGGATAATTCTCTGTTGTGGGGCTGTTCTTATGCAGTTGTGTTTAGCAGCATCCCTCAGTTAACTGTGTCTGCTCTGTCCCTGTGTGGCATGCAGACCAGTTGGAATATGGATGCAAATAGATAATGATCCATTGCAAAACCAGTAGGGAACACCTGCTGAGGGTGTAAAAAGCACAGCCAGGGGACATGTGCGGGGCTCCCTCCCTAGAATTGGAGGGTCAGGTGCCCTTCCTGGAGAAAGCACCTAGAAAATGAATGTGACTTGGTCAGAGTACCAGGAAGAGGAAGCAGCATTTGCCAAAGGCCAGAGGTGAGAAAGAGGAACAAGTCCATGATGGATTTGGGACACCTGGGGGCAGCTATTTCTGCTAAACTGCCAGGAGCCTCATATCTCTCCACGGGGAAGTACAGCGATTGTCTGTAAGAAGCCACACCACGGAAAACTGGGTTAGCATGTGACAGGCTGAGAGGTAGGAAGCCCTTCCTAAGAGTCCGTCACCTGTGACCTTGCTCCTGGGTACCTCTCCACTGCCCAACCACCACAAAGCTCACCCTCAGGGCCTCAGTTTTTCATGAATGAAGTGAGGACTCAATGGCTTCCTTTCAGTTATTCTGCTCAACAGCTCTGAAATTATTTTTAAGGCTGAGAAAAGAAAAAAAAATCAAGTAACTACTGAAAACAGATTTCAGACCTTATTAGGTTGCAAAATGGGAACAGAAACAGAACCTGGTATTGAGAAAGAATTCAAAGAAACATTTGAGAAGAAACATCTTTGATATTGAGTAGATAAAGACTCCGTGACAATTCAAGTCAAAGTTGGGTTTGAATTACCAAAAAACAAGACATGAGTCACAGGACAAATGTGAGGAAGAAGAGAAAAATGCTCCTCGGAGTAAATGGGTGTTTGAAAACAAATGATGAGGGCCTCCCCAGGGTCGAATAAGTTACTTGGTAAATATGGTGGCTGTGGCTGGGACATAGCCAGAGTGATGGTGACAGCAGACATGTGTCAGAGAGCTTAAGCAATTGGGAGGGGTGTTTGCTTGGAGGGAGATACTGGCAAACATTGGGGTGCAGCAAACAGATGTCAGTCCCTATTCTGCATGCAGACACTTGCAGGGGACTGGCCCTGGCGATAGAAGGCTGTTTGCAGGCTGAGTGAGTGCCAGGCAGGCAGGCCAGACTGGCATCTGACCTGTGGTTATACGTGTGTGCAGTAGATGTTTGTGTGGGGGATGTACTTGGCATTGCCTGGGAACCCGTGGATCCATGCATCAGAATGCCTTAGGAAGCGGGTCCGCACCTGAGCAGTCTGCTCTGCCTGCTGAGAAGACAGATTCTGACAAGCATTCCAAGAAAGGAGAGGGGAAAGAGTTTTCTCCAGCAGCATTACAATCTGGCAGATAGGGCAGCAGCAGCATCTTCAACTTCCTCTTCACAACAGTACAAGCATCTGTTATGTGCCAAGCACTAGGCTACATCTATTATCTGCATTATTTCTGTACCTCACAATAACCCTTCAAGGAGGTGTTATTATCATCATCCCCACTTTTCATTTTTCCTCTAATGTAAAAAAGCAGTCTCAAAAAGATTGAGCTTTGCAATTAGTGAGTTACAGAGATGCAGTTTCACACCCAAGTTTATCTCCTACTCTTTGTTGAGACACAATAGAAAGTGTCTTCCAGTTGCAAGGAGCTGTACTAATTTGCCAAGTCTCCCAGAAATGCAAAACACAAGCAACATTGTTGTTAATTTTTTATTTTAATAAATATAAAAATGATCTTATATTCCTATAGTTTGCATTTCTTTGATTAATTCGTGAAGGGAGCAGTGTATTTTCTGTTTATCCTCCTGGGTGCATTGTGTGTTTTCCTGGTTTTTGCCCATTGCTAGGTCTCTTCGTGTCTCAAATGAAGACAGGACAGTCTCCAGAGTTTACGTGACCTATCCAAAGTCACACAGTTAATTACTGGAAGGAGTAGGGCCAAAAATCCCTCCCAACTCTCTGGCCGACTCCTCCAGCCTGTCACCATCAGCTGCACTCCCACCACCCAGGTCCTACCACCTGGACAGAAAGTACTGAAAGCTCCAGTCATTGCAGGGACTGTCCAGAGGGAAGAAAGAACAGAACAGACAGCTTCTTGGACCAGTGTATCCTACAAAAAATCTGGTATCTCTTCTGATGAATAATAGGTAACCTCTCACTTAAAATAGCTGGTTTGTTTTGAAATTTAAATAGCCGGGTTTTTTTTTTTTAAATTAAAAAAAGAAAAATAGTGGAGGAAGCAGATGGCATATTTTAAGAGTTCTCACCGGGGATTTTAAAAGGTAATATAAAATCCAGCTAATAAACTGCCCATCACAATCCAAGATGAATATACCTAATATCTCACGGGGTACTTGGGGACAAGAACAGCTATTATTAAGATTAATTATTATGTTTAATGAGCACCGTCAGGCATCATGCTAGGTGTTTTTAGAGTGTCCCCATTTATTCCCCACAGCCACCTGATAAGATAGATGCTGTTATCATCACATATCACATTTTACAGATACACAGCTGAGGCTTAGATAAAGATTTTTTTCCCAGGTTCACAAAATAATAAGTGACAAAGCTGGGGCTTGACTGTACAGCATGAATCCAATGTCTGCTCTTAATTACTTGCTCTGACAGACACTCTGCAGGTATATCTTAACCAGCAGTGTGGCCACAATTTGCTGGCTGTCCTGGGAGCGTGGGGGTGGGGCAATCATTATAAAATCAAAACCTTGAATAGGTTCTGGCGCAGTAAAGACTTACAGAAGACTGCCTGTCAATACTATTTTTCAGTTGCAGTTTTTGAGGTGCTAAGACTAGGTAGCAACTCTCAGTGTTGCAGCTAAAATGACCCAGACACAGGCACTCAAGTAAATCTTGTCTCCTCCAGGGTGATTACTCTTCCCCCACCTTACATGCAAGTGCTCACACACACATATGTGCTCGCACACACATGCAGGCACACACACACCCCACACACACAACTCACTCAGAGGCCAGAACAGCTAAGAATAAAATGGATTCAAATAACTCTAGCAAACAGTTGGTTGAAATTACAGACTGGGAGGCCGGTGGGCACCATGCCAAGGCAACCTCATATCATCCCTACCAACAAACTCGTATCTCCTTTTTAAGGAGAGGAGTCATTTTGATTTCAGTCACCCCAGCAGGAGGTTTTTCTGTATGAATTCTTCCCAGCCCTTTCTAAGTAAAAACGAAGAACAGCTGACTCACATATTATCGAATGTATGGTTTTCTGCAGCACGTTTGTGAGTAGGATGAGCAAAGATGAAGTGTCCTTGAGAGAATCCAAGTGCCTTTGCTCTCGGCTACCTTGAGACTTCTTTTATAAACACATGTGTAGGGCTTACTGTACTGTACAGTAGGCGCTGTGCAAAACAATGTAGAAATAGCAACATTCATGCCTCAACCCAATGAGGGGAAAACTGGGGCAGAAAGGGGCTAAGCAACTTGCCCAAAGCAAAGCTAGATCAAGGATTAGGCAGCCTAACTTCAGTGCCTGATACTGGTGGGTGGTAGCAAGTTACAGATTCTTTTAACACGCATGATTGTCTTCATTTGGGGTTTTTCTCACACAGTGTAAGCCTGAAGAAGTTCACATATTCCATAACCCTGGAGGGAAAAAAAGAACCCAACTCCAACAAGCAATGGGAAATGAGTCAGGGCCTGTTTATTTTGGTGATTTACTTGTGAGAGCAATTTACTGAATGAATGAACAAATGGGGGGGGGGACTTGTTTGCAGCTTCTGTCTGCCACTTTGATATTCCATGATTTATTTCTTTTGATCTTCTAAGTCATCTAATTTAAATACCCACAAATTCAGAAATTATGATTTATAATTGGCCTTCACCTCCAGTCTGCCTCTGGCACAATGGATTCGACTATATTTCACCCCTGTGCATTTGACCTCTTACTCTAAAAATAAGGGCCTGATGAATGCTCATATTCGTGATAGAACAGATGATTGTTTTACTGGACAAGTGTGGTTTATACTTTAGAACAGCTGCACGTACGGAAGGGAATTATTTGAGTAACCCATTTTCAGACCTTGACACATAGATTTGGCTTAAAATTCAATAGGTGCTTTCTCAAAAAGAAAATGAATGTAAACAGCCTTCTCATACATTATTCTTCACATCTGAATCCTATGTTGTAATGACTTCTTGTTTAACTCTGGCATAAAATATGTTGGTACGGGAAAGGACATTCTGCTCCACATAGCATGTTAGAACTGACAGGGGACCTGAAGGTCATCAAAGGTGACTCTCTCCCTTTTTTTTTTTTTAATATTATTATTTTTTTTACATCATTGTTCATTTTTAAACAATATTTGCTTCCCGCCACCCCCCCAGGTGTAGTCCCCATAGAGTTTCCTTCACCAATGCATGCGTGCACCATCACCTCAGTCCCCTGTGCTCCTCCCTCCCTCCCTCTGATCCCTCTCCCTCCTCCTCCCCTGCAGGATGTCTCTGATTTATAATTGTCCATTTTTGCTTTGTTGTGTTTTGTACTGTTATTATTTTTTTACACTGATGTCTTATTTGGTTCCCGTATATTTCTGTTATAAGTGAAACCATCCAATATTTTGCTTTTTCCTTCTGGTTTATTTCACTGAGCATAATTCCTTCTGGTTTCATCCACATTGCTGCGAATGGCATGAGTTTATCTTTTTTGATTGCTGAATAATATTCCATTGTGTATATATGCCACATCTTCTTGATCCAGGGTGACTCTCTCCTTTTTATAAGAGGATTCTGAGGCCCAGAGAAGTTCCATTCTCCAGGGCCATGGTGGTGAACTTGGGACTGGAACTGGGTTGCTTGACTCAATGCCAACTGAGTTGGTTGATGCTGAGATGAATTCTGAAAATCTGGTGTTGAGAGCCTCTCTGGCCCACTGCCCCTTCCTGTCTGACACTTCCTGACTGCACTACTGCACCAGCACAAGGGGCCACCTGGACCCCTTTTGTGTTTCAGGCTCTCATCACCCAAACAATGCAGTGGCCTCCTGACTGATAACCCCTTGGTCTTCCTGATCATCTCCCTCCAAACACACAAAAAACACTTAAGACAGGCCTCTCTGGTGGCACAAGGTTAAGTCAGCACTACGAAGCTATCTGCAGCCACTGCAGCACAAGTTTGATCCCCAGTCAGGGAGCTACCCACATGACGCAGCAGACCTCTCCTGTCTTGCCCACTACTCCCCTCAGCAGTGTACTTCAGTCTCTCTGCCTGTTCTGCTCCCCACTCTGTCTCTGGTGAATCTTCTCACCTCCCGCACCTCTGGCCTGTACCCCAGTTCTTGTATGCATAAATAAATCAATCTTTAAAAAAAAGAAACTTAACTCTTCTATCAGTTATCCTATGGCAAAATTGTATTAATTTAATATCACAAGTCAGTTTCCCAGAACCTATGGACAGTCTTAAGTGAGGACATATTTATACCACGTCAAATCCTCCCTGATCACACTTGTGCTTCTCCTCCCCTCTGTCTCTCTCTCCACCCACCCTTTTTTTTTCTCTATATCCTTTCTGTCCCCTCTCAGTTATGTAAAAACATTAGAGAGATGCTCATTCCAGCCACCATTTCGTTGCCTGATTTTCCTATCAAGGGAACTCCCAGGCTTAGACAAGCTTGTACTCTTTGTTCCCGGCTGTGATGATGTTTTGCATGGTGCTGGTTGGGTTGATGGTCACAGCCTGGCAGTATCGGTGTTTGACCATGTTGGTAAAGATGACCCCATCATCTTGCTCCCCTTATTTGGGGCACAGCAATGAGTATGATTAAGAAAGGAACAAAGGGTCACAATGAGACTAGAGAAGAACCTGTTAAATGACGAAGGAGATGGAACAGGAAGGGTACAGGCATCGTGCTTGCTGGCCCCCGCTTTCTGCTGCTTCCCCTGCTTGGTGCTTTACATACGTTATTGCATTTAATCCTCCACTCAGAACAGACTAAACAGATTAGGAATGTTCTGTCTGGAAGAGGAGGAGGATGTGAACAAATTTTCTAAAGTCATAAATTGTTCTACTTTAGCTACTAGGAAGAGAAGATACCCCTTGAAGTTAGAATGTCTAGGGTAAGAGGTTGAGTAAGGGGTGCTTCTGAAAGGGCTAAATAAGTGGTGGACACTGTAACTAAAATTGCAGTGCAGATAGAAAAAGTAAAGGGATTTTTTTAAGGTTTTAGAAAACTGTGTGTTCATGGTTGCCACCGGATTTCTAAGGAGGTAAGAGTGCTTAGGGTCTTTTTTTTTTTAGATTTATTTATTCATGCATACAAGAACTGGGGTACAGGCCAGATGTACAGGAGGGTGAGAGGTTTCACCAGAGACAGAGTGGGGAACAGAACGGGCAGACTGACTGAAACATGCTGCTGAAGGGAGCAACAGGTGAGACAGGGGAGGTCTGCTGCGCCATGTTGGTATCTTGCCAGCTGGCTGGGATTGAACCCATGCTGCAGAGGCTGAGGACAGCTTCACAGAGCTGCACTCAACCGCCTGCACCACCAGGGAGGCCCTGCTTAGGGTCTTAAGCCGTTTGTGTTGATGTTGAGGGGTCCGACCATGGTTAGGGTCAAAAGTGTTATGGGTGGAATAGATGGAAGAAGGCTTCTTTCCTCTCTCTTTAAACCAGAATCTCTATACTTCAGCATTTGTAAATGCTGAACTTTCTTTTGAAAAGAATTTTTTGTTATTAAAAATAAAGTCTGCAAACCATTGCATTAGTTGCTTGGTTTTACTGTTGGAGACGAACCCTGAACTGAATGGACTGTGAGTCTAGCGCACTGTGGCAGATTGTATCCATCGACCAAGCCGCTCCCCTCGCTCCCATAATAGAGATCAGAGCCTGCCGGTGTCCTGGTCCATTCCTGTCCCGGCCATGGGGGAGGAAGGAAAGAGAGGGCAAGTGCATAGGCAAGAGCTGTTTCCCGTTTATGGAACAAGCCTAGTCCATCTGTAAAACCTCCAGGCCTGCACCCCACCCGGCCCCCAGGTAGGGTCTGGGCTCTGCAGCAGCCATGACCCCCCTAGGAGCTTCACCTGCTATGTAACTGAGGAAGAAGAATTAGGGAGGCCTCAGCCTCAACCCTAGCCTGATTCATAGGTTTGCTCTTCTGTGCTGTCACTGAGCTCCTCATTTAACTCCTACTCTTGTCTGATCTTTCCCTTGAACTCTGAATCAGAAGACAGGGGTTGAAATGTCTGCTTGGTCATTTTGCAATGGTAAGATTTGGTGTGACTCTGAAGCCCTCGCTAAGCCTCTCTGTCTTGTCTATGTTTCTGTAACAGCTTCTATCAGACACTTATGAGGTGTACTGAGAGAGTGGAAGTAAAATATTTAGCAGAGTCTACAGTAAGGTAAACAGTGGTATCAGTAATCTTAGTTGCTGCTGGTCACTTATATGCCTCCTACCATCACTACTAATATCCTGGTTCCCAGACGTGTGACCTTGAAGGGACTTTTGATTCCCTTAATGATAACTGCTTCTGAACCGTTAATTCCCCACACAGACATCTGCCTGCTGCTTTCTAGTCCCACGCTCGCCTGCTCAGTGTTGATTTTTTTTTCTGTCTTTGACTATATGTGAGTTGACACCATAAAGGACACTGCATGATACTCAGAAACACACAATAACAACCCTCTTTGTGCTTTCAACATATTTAGAGAAGTGCACTTTATCTCCAGAAGCATATTCTGTTTCACATTTTTTTCATATTTGATAGTCTTCCTCTTTTGAAATTGAGAACCAAATATCAGTGACTTACCACAGCAAGTGATACAAACAAGCCTACGTCCTCCGATTCCCAATTTCTTCTTTATTTTCTCCCATCATTTGAGTTTACGCATCAAGAAATAATGTCTTGCTTTCATTTACATATGCTTGTAAGTTTTCCTTTGATTCTGGGAACAGGAGAAAAGTAAGGATTTAATGTCTACTTCTCTATAACAACACTGCAATCAGCTGCTAAAGCTTAGGAAAACTGTTTGGGTGTTAATGAAAAATAAGTTTTTGTCTTTGACCTATTCTTATTTCAAAATGTTCTGAATTCATCCGAACAAATAGCTGTTAAGATATTTGTCAAAATTGTTGCATTCCCAAAGGCCTAAATAAATACGTGAAATAATAGGGAAACACAACCAAAAACAAAATAAAATAACTGAACTACTTTAATGAACAAAAAATAGCATAATGCTTATAAGAAAGATTCTCAATAAAATAATTTTGCTTCTGTAACCGGTAAATCCTGCCATCTTAAGCACATATTAGTTATGTCTCTTTGTGCCAGAAATCACAAGACCTTTCATTTTTGTTCTCATGATCCACTGCTCTGTTGTCTTCAGAAAGCTCTGGAATGGATTTTATTTTCTGACCCCTTTGATCTTGCTCAAATGGGAACTCTTTAGTTTGCAAGTTTGGAGGATGTTTTCAAACCAGAGCAGAGCTGGGGGCCAGGGGCCAGGGGAACATATGGCATGGGTTTTGATGTTTGGCAAGTCCTGTTTGTCTTTCAACTATTATTGCAGGAGCTTCAACCCTTTCTAAGGACCATTCAGCAAATAACCACCTATGTACAAAACACTTTCTGCAGAAATATGTATAACACAACAACTTTTATAATAGTGAAAACCTAGCAACAATGGAAATTTAACAAGAGACTGACTAAGTACACTGTGCTTTGATCATGGGGAATGGTGTCCTATAACAACTATGTCTTTTATTAGTAGGGAGAAAAGTATGACTGTCATGTTATATAGAAAAAGCAGAATATCAGTTATATATAATACAGTCACAGGTATGTAAAAATAGAGTGATTATGGTATCACATGCAATCTTTTGCTTTTCTTTATTTTCTACTTTTTCTATAATGAGCATGAATTTTGATCATTGGATGGGGAAAAATTTGTTACTGAAAACTGAAACATCCTTCTAGGTTGGTAATTTTCAGTTTGATCTGGTCACAGTACTACAGGTTTCTTTGATTTCTCTAGAACAGCATCTGTCAACCTCAGTGAATTTGGGGCTGGATAATCCTGTGTTGTGGGAGCTGCCCAGCACATTATAGGGTGTTTGGCAGGATCACTCGCTCTCCCCATTAGATGTCAATACCATATCCTCATTGTGACAACCAGAAAATGTCTCCACACATTGACAAAAGTCCCTAAAGGCAAAATCACCTCAGGAGCAGAGCCACTGTTCTAGAATCATATGCTAACACTTAGCAAACATGCACCCTTTGTGCAGTGTATGAGAGACCAGAGAGATGAGGAAGTTGGAAAAAGAATGTCCAGGGATTGATCTGGAGAGATTTTTTAAAAAAAAGTTTAAAACTGATTATTCATTTTATTGACTTCATTCATTTCCAATACTATATATATTTTAGGGATGTAGGTTCATACCTCTTCAATTGTATGTTGCCACACTACACCCACCACCAGAGCAGCAGTGCTCATCATAGTCCATTGAGGCCCAGTGCTTATCATAGTCCGTTGAGGCCCATCATAGTCCATTGAGGCAGCACCCCTTATCATAGTCCATTGAGGCCCCACCCTCCTTTGCTTCCAGCCCACAGCTTCTCCATCTGGCAGCCTCAGTTCTGCAATCAGATTTCTGGGTTGGGTATGGGGGGGGGCATTTGTTTAGTTTTATTCCTTTGCTTTGTCTCGTTATATTCCACACGAGAGTAAGATCATCCAGTATTTGTCTTTCTCTTCTGACTGTTTCACTTAGCATAATTCATCCTTCTTTTTTATAGCTGAGTAGTATTCCATTGTGTATATAACACATCTTTTTTATCCGCTCATCTGTTGTGGGACATGTAGATTGTTTCCATAGCTACTATAAATAGTGCTGCAGTGAACATAAGAGTGCATATACCTCTTTGAATTAATGTTCTCACATTCTTTGGATAAATACCTAGCAGTAGGATTGCTGGATCATGTGGTAAACTATTTTTAATATTCTGAGATGCTTCAAAATATCAACATAACTCTTTGTGTAAGAGTTTCATAAGGCCTTATATTGGTGTAGCAAGGAAGAAGGAACAGGGAGGGTAAGGCAGATGCTGGGAAATCAGGAAGGCTGAGCTGGGGTTCACAAAACATGATTCTCACAAAGAAGCCATGGTGGCCAGCAGCCCAAGAACCAACTGACTCAGGGAGATCTCCCAAAAGGTAGCAGTGGCTGTCCAGTTGTGTGCAATAATGGAGAAATCTAGAAATTTGTTCTTTCATGAAAGACTTGTTTGCCAGAGAGGCACATGGCATTAGAGAAGTGTGGCAATGAGTAGCAGGATCCATTCCAGCAATGCGGTGGGATTCAAGGGGGGATTTCAGCCCCTTGCAGAAATGGAGTAAAGCAGAGAAGTAGCAGGGGCAGAAGTGGGGGTGGGGGGACTGGCAAGCAACAAGACTCTTTGAGTCTCAAGGACTGAGATCAAGTTTTAGTCACAGGAAGAAAGTAGAAGCCACCCAGCCTCCCAGCCAAGGTGGGCATGGGAACAGAAGTGCAGTTGACTAGACTTTGGGGGCCTGCACCAGAAAACTGAAGCTCCTTAATTCCTCCTGATTGGCCTCAGGACCAGGCCTGCATGCACCTTCTGGGCAGGAGGAATCTCGGGTGAGGAGGTGGGAGGTGAGCAAGGGCCCTGAGGGCACTGGCCCATCAGAAGTGAGATGGTGCAGGGTTTCAGGTCTTGGCTGAGATGCTTATTCTTAGTCCTCTAAGTGGGGAAAGAGATGGAACCAGTTTTCCTATAGTGATAAGCTCTAAAAGAGAATCAAAGGATCTGCACCCTGGATTTTAAGGGGCAGTGCTAAATTACCTTTCAAAGTGACAGTATGACGATCAAAGGGTAAAATATAATTTTGGCATTTTATAGCGCTTGAATAATACATTTATTATTTTAAATGTTTATGGAGGTTTATAGCTGTGCAGCTTTGCTTTTGTGACCTGTGTTGATCATATCTCTGATTTATATGATGTCTACTCAGGAACACAATCCCTAATCATAAATTTTTTTTCTATGGGAAAATATAACTGGCTTTATGAGAGTCCATTTTATGATGTGCTTTCCAGAAATAATGCATAGCCAAAAATGAAGGTTGTCTATAAAGTTGGTGTTTGTTTAATCTATTTGCAAATTGTCAGGATTTTGTCTTCTTTAATGGCTAACTTATTTTCCATCCTCTACTAGAACTATGTATTTAATAAAGCTTAAAATGTTCCTTTTCAAAGTCTGAGAAACACAAGGAATGAATAAGTGGATTAGTAAAATGGTACATCAGCTTGAGTTTTATGTGTATCTTTTATTTCATGAAATAAATGCATTCAAATAGGTTGAGTGATATGAAATTTCCATTTCATGCACAAACAGTCAAATATCAGCACTTTCATATGGTTCAGTCTATAGTGACATTAGCTATAAAGAAATGAATATTTTGCTTTTTATTGTTTCCTTAAAAATTCAGAGATTCATTTCCCTGAAGACAGAGTTGAAAACTTTGGCAAAGTTTCATCCTGGGCATGGATGGAATTCAACAGATTATTCTTGCTTAAAATGGTTGTTTCCATTGGAACATAAGTTCTCAACTCTGATCATAGAATCATATTTAAAATTGAGGAACACTTAAAAAAAACTGATAGGACCTATTCTGGACTGATAAATTGGAACCTTGGGTGTGGAGGGAGAGGGGAAAGTTCATGCGTCCATATTTTTTGCTCCCCAGGTGACACTATGCTACAGCCAGGCCGGAGAACAACTGCACTAGAATTTCACTTTGAGGAGGCTCAACAAAACTTTTCTAAGACTTAGAAAAACAAAACTCAGCTACTCTGCTTCTGACCTATTTTCCTGATCTTGCTTTGGACCAACAAGGTCCAAAGATAAAATGAAAAGAAAAAGTTTAACTTGATTGAACCCATGTTTTGGTTCTCATTCCACAGAACATTTATTGGGTGCCTGTAATGTGCCTAGTTTTATGATGGGTATTTTGGGGGAAGAGATTAATGATGACTCAAAAAAAATGAGTTTGGCCCCTTTAAAAAGCCAGGGGAATATTTGAAATGTCCAGAACAGGCAAATCTATAAAGACAGAAAGCAGAGCAGTGGTTGTCTAGTAGAGGGGCAGTTGCTCAGGACATTTGGAACCAAGTCTCCTGAACCAAAGAGGTGAACTCTCCAAAGGGGAAGGAAAGCCTGTCTTGCTTGGCCCCCTCACTTTCCCAAAGTTGGAGCAAATTGTGTTTCCCAGCCCTTTCCCCTCCCCACTGGGACAGGTGGGGGCAGACAGTATGTGGCTAAAAGGGACAGAGGAGGGAGGGATGCGGAGACTGTGCCCGTTAGCTTCTCAGGCTGACATCTGATCTCTAACCTGAATCTGCACTTTACAGCTACAGCTTTTCATCCCCCTGAACACAATCCCCTCAACCTTCCTAGTCCAGCTTTGTCTTGGGCTTAGTTAATGTGTGAAGACTTTTCTATGATCCCCCTGTTCTCGCTTCCCGTTGTGCTTGGATTTTTATACCAGGTCTCATCACCCCTCACTTAGAGGTAGCTTTGTTCAGTGGTATAATCTCCACGTTACAGCACATACTTACCAGGTCGCAGTACAGCTCTTCCTTCCTATTTCCTCATCCCCCTGCCTCACAGTAGGTCCATTCGATGATCCTTTGTTTAATTTTTACCCTTGCATCATTCTAGGCTTAGTAGCTGCTCACATTCTGGTGAAATCTCTCTTTTCTCACTTATTATCTCCTGTCACATCCTGTTAGTTAACTCTCTGCATTACCTGCCCTGCCTTCCCAGGCATCCCTGGTCATGTAAGAGACACTCGATTCATGTAAGGGGGGATGGGGGGTGGAGGGGCGAGTCATCAGTCCTGGGTGAGGACTTCCCAGGGTAGGACAGAGGAGTGCTAATGGCTGTGATGTGCAGAAGTCGACAAGCAGCAGGCCTCTCAGGCGCACACTAATCTCAGATACACTCATCTCACTTTTCACTCTCCTGCCTTGGCCTCCCTCTTCCCTCCCTCACTAGCTTCAGCCTTGTATCTTTCTGGGGTTCTCTCTTTGCCAAATTCCTCCCACCCCCTCACCCCCAGTTTCTTAACTGCTCACAATATAGACCTCACCTATCCTCTCGTTTGCTACACGCACAGCACTTGGCTTTTCTCGATGTTTTTCTATATCTTGTGTTTGAAAATAATGCTATGATCCTTTTAATGTTTTGTGTGTGGCTTCTGATTTTGGAAATGAGGAAAGGATCTGTGGTTTCAATAGGAAAAGGTTGCCAAGTCTGTCTTGAGAATTGTTGGGAATGTGTACAGGCAAAACATGGACGAGCTGATGATGAAACCTGTTGTGGGAAACCGAAATTGGGCCAGCGGAGCACAGCCGTGTCTTCCTTCCTAAAACAGAGTATGTCCTCCCTCCTAGAAGAGATTGCATTCACTTCTCCATGGCCGCAAGGGGAAGGAAAACATCAAAAGAAAAGAAAGTTCTGAGAGCACCCCCAGAGCCTGTCTCCTAGCAGCCCCGGCTGCATCCCAAATGCCTCTGCGTCCTTTTTTGTAGCACACCCTCATGTCATACTGATTCACAAATAAGCAAGTGTTGTGAGGGTCCCCCATGGTCTGTTCATCAGTGTGGCCCCAGGTCCCCCACATGTGCTCTTCCCCGACCATTATGAGAACAGTAACTAGACTCTTGTCCTCCCCCTTTCGGGCACATACAGTAATGGTTAAGCACAGTTAGAGTTCTTGAACAGAGGCACAAGATTTTGAATAAAGACAGTGTAAGGAATGACCTTCTCAGTGAACAAAAGGTGGTCTGACTTTTGGTCCATGGATGATAGAACCCACCAGCTGAGTCGTCATATGCTCCTGATGTCCAAAGCAGCTGCAGAAATGACTGGAACTTACACCCAAGTGTGGCTCCAACAGAAAGCCTCTTCTTTTTTTAAGATTTATTTTATTTATGCATACAAGAGCTGGGGTTAGGCCAGAAGTGCAGGGGTGAGGGGTGGTGAGAGGATTCCCCAGAGACAGAGTGGGGAGCAGAACAGGCGGACTGACTGAAATACACTGCTGAGGGGAGCAGCGGTCTAGACAGGAGAGGTCTGCTGAGCCATGTGGGTAGCTCCCTGGCTGGGGATCAAACTCATGCTGCAGTGGCTGCAGATAGCGTCATAGAGAAGGCCCCTTCTTCTAATTAAGCACCCTATCTATATCTTCTCTGACTCCTTCCCACTCTATGCAAGGAGGGACCCAACCCCTCCCAGCCCACCTGGCCCAGGACTGCTGTGACAACTCTGGCTGCATTATCTTTTCCCTCTGCCTTTGACATTACTGATGATGTCTGACCAATGTAGATGCCCAGAGCCAGCTGTAGTGAATTCAAGGAATAGTTCATGGGTTCCAACTGTATGCAGTTCAACATGCCATGGAGAATACAAATAAGAGAAAATCCTGGGGACTCCTACATGTGATTGATCCCTGTGGGGTTGGGCACAGCTGTAGTTAGTATGTACTTTGTTGTTGACATCACCTTAGTTACATGTCATCACCTCGGCAAAGTATCTTTTATTACCGCTTAGAGAATAATGCCTGTATCCAGTTGTTAGGGTTCCACAAAGTGAAGGACAACAGGATTGTAGATTGTTGCAAGAAACCCAGAGAGTCCGGAGACAGGGAAAGCTCTTAAGTCTATTCTTTACACAATAGAGCTTCATACCATTATTCTGTATATAATCTTTTCACCAAAACACTGTCGCCTGTTTCTGTCAACAAAAGACCTCTTTGTTTTGATAGCCAAGAAAAACCTTAAGCTCAGTAGAAACAACAGAACAGGCTTTTTAAATGATAAAATGGAAGGGCTAAAATGCCTTATTTTTGGAATGTAAATTAGAAGCTGTTTTTTTAATATGACTGTAGCCCTCAATGTTAACCAACTTCAGCCTGTTTTTTTTTTTTTTTCATGCTACCCATGGAATTATTTAAAAGACAGTTGGGGGTGACCATAGCTTTCTTACATGAATACAAGATAGGCACAAATGTGGGAGGTGGGAGGTGCTGACTTCCCACATCCCAAGCCCTCCAGGCATGACATCTTTGACTTTCAATCTCTCTGCATGATCCTACCACCCCTGAACATATGGGCTCATACAAACACATAGCTGAGAGCCTTTGTAGAAAGACAGACACACTCTCTGGAGACAGGTAGAATCCCTGACCCCTCTCCATGAATTCAGTACAATTCTAATGCCATCATCTGCTTATTTTTTTTTTCTAGTCCCCAACATTTTGGAATCTTCTTGAAGTCTTACCTTTCCACTCTTATCTTCCAAAGGTAAAGAGGAAGGTTTTTTGGAAGACTTCCAATTCCTTTCTGGCTCTATACCTCCAACAAGACAGGAAAGTTCTAAATAGCTGCCCACCCTGTGGGATGCCTCTCTCCATGGTGTGAATGAATGAAGTAGATGATCTCGATCCGGTTCCAACATAGTAGGTCATGTTGGGTACATAATTTGTCCCTTCCTGTTGGTTTTTGTTAGTATCAAGGAAACCATCAAGTTATAAAAACTCACAGAAGCAATCGTCTTCATCCCACTGGCTGCCTGAAGAGTCAAGTATTCGTCTTTTCTGATGTTGCCTGTGGAATTTAGCATGAAACCTCTAGAAGGGTGATGGGCATCCACAGGTATAGGAGATGTAACCCTCTAGCTGTAAACTTTTATTGTGGTTGTTGTTATTGAAATCACTTCCATAGTAGTTGACTTAGAAAATATTCGTGAAAGGAACTCATTCAGGACTGGAATTGTATCCACTTGTAAGGACTCAAAGGACCCTGCTTATCTCCTTAGACTCATTGCCCTCTCTTAGCTCCAACCATGTGGAGCCACTATGCATACATACTTCCTGTGTTTAGAACATTTTCCTCTTTCTTATCTTATTCCATCCTCACTTTGCCTAACTATTATTGTTTTTAGGTTGTGTCTTAGAGGTAACCTCTGGGCAAAATGTTCCACATTTTGCCTTCTAAAACCTTCTAAAACTCTTCTGTGTTTCAAAGCACTCAGTGCTCACACCCTTGCAGAATCACATGCTGTAGTGGAATCACCTATTTCTTGCCTACCTTCTCTGATAATTGGTTTTCTTGAGAACAGAAGACTGTCATGGAGTTTTATGCAAAATTCATTGTCTCTCCATTGGAATGCTATTTGGCACAAAGTATATAGTAAGTAATTGTTGAATGGGTGAAGCCCAAACAAAGGAAGACATTGGTAGGTATAGATTTCTTCCCCTTCAGAAATTAAAGTGCAGCCAGAGATGGTGTCTTCATTGGTTGCCTGCCCAAGTTTCTCAGAGGACTCTCTTGGGTAAGCCTTGTTGCTACTCCCAGAGGCAACCCCTCTAATGGCAAGGACTGTGCCCCATTTACCTCATTCCATCATCTATCCTCCTTCCCTTTGCCCAACCAGATAGGATTAGTGTGCCTATCTATTCTCAGAGCTTGCAGAAGCCCATTTCTGCCCAGGTCATTGCTTCTGGACCAATACTATGTTTCCCTCCTCTTAACATCTCACTTGCTTGACACTGCCTGCTGCTGGCCTTCTAGAACATATTACTCCCAACATTCCCTCACCAGGTTGCATTATCCTCCTATTCTGTACTTCCTGAACCACTTTATCCTGTCCCAGCCCCTTCTGTCTTTCCCATAGCAGGCAGTAACCTATCTCCCACATTCCATGTCCTCTTGACACATCTGAGCTCAGTGCCAGCTCTTGGCTTCTGGAAGTTTGATGGACTCTCTTCACCCATCACTAGCTATTCCATTCACTCTGCTTGAAATGTATTCACTAACTGATTGTTAAGCCTGATTCTATCCTGGATGAAACTTGAGAGTCAGTACTGCTTGTTCTAAACAGCTCTCACGTTTTGTTAGTGGACATGAGGCTTTGAAGTAGATGCCATCATTCCTGCAGTCAGCTCAATTAGCCAAGGTCAGACCAACTTCCTAAAGGTGGGTCTAGTGTTGTTCAACTACTGAGTTCCTTTTCCTTGGGAGACTGAGGGGAAAATGCCCCAGCTTCTTTCTGGTGGCTATTATCTTGGTTACACTAGAGGAAAGACATTCAAGAAATAAATCACCTCAGCTTTCTGGTAGAAGACATAACACCATGTTCAATAATGTTGTCCTCTAACAAATGGATGAGGGTCTTTGGTTGCAGCCTCTACTGGTCAACTCACCCCCTTCTTCTTCCCTCCTTCCTTTGTACCTGAAACTAAAGGTCAGAGGATCCAGAATGAAGAGAATAGAAGGGTAGAGGAAAGAGATGGGCAGTGGGAATAAAGAGAAGATAAGGAGAGAGTTAGAAAAACAAGATCAGGATAGAGCAAGAAAAAAAATGGGATGAATGTAAAAAAGAAAATAAAATGGGGGATCTGGAAATAAGGGATAAAAAAATTGTGAGTAAAAAAGCCATGGGAAACAAAAGAAAGTTGGAGAAAACACCTCATGATCAACCTAAAGGGAAAGAAAAAAGCAGAGAATTGAGAGAAAGGGAAAAACAGGAGAATTCATCATAACTCCCATATTAAAGAAGAGGACTAATAAGATCCTACTGATTGAGTGTCCCTTATGTGCCAAGCACGGTGCTAAGGTTTTGCATTTATAGCATAGTTTGGTACACTAATTCCAAAGTGAATTCAGAATATGACTGATTGTGGAGCTGTGGCCCAGAAAACAAACAAGATATCTCCGTATGAGTTCATATGCCTCTCAGGAGGCTGGGAGATGACTGATCTCCCCAACTCCCAGCCCCAATATCAGAGGGTAGAGCCTGGCCAGCTGCAAAGGCTAGTGCAGGCACCTCAACAAGGAGAGTTGAGTGGAAAAACAAGCAAACTTAGTCTTGAGCATAGGAGAGGCCCCACCACTTTAAGAATACTAGTAACTAACTAGAAAGTATAGGTGGTGGCTTTTGAGAGTCCAAAGTTGTCTCAGGTCCTATAAGCAGGCATGACTTTGAAACTCTACAGATTCAGGCATTGATGCTATTATTACCACTGGGATCCTCACGGGCTGTGTAACTAAAGATAAAGAACTCACATTTCCCATTTGATCCTGGCTTATAACTGCCTGTGATGTTCTCCAGTAATCTCCATTAAAGAAGCACCAGTGATACTCTCACTGCTACTGCATGTTGCATTGTCCCCAGCATGACCAGTGTGAAGCAATAAACCAGACTCTTACCTCTCCATTTCAGTAGAGCAGTGTGTTCTGGCCGATCAGTCTCAGGTAGTCATCAGCCAAATGAGAACTGAAGAGCAAAGGAGAGTAACGTATCAGTCCAGGTAGCGATGACCCAGGCAGAAAGGGGCGTCTGGGCACCATGAGCATAGGTGGCAACACCGACCCTATCTAGCTGGACACAGGGAAGGATTTAGAAGCCAGGATGATGTGAATGGAGGTACTTTGGACCTACAGGCATCAAATAACCTGGCCCATTGGCTTGGCCTTGGTCCCCTCCACCTGTTGTAGACACACAACACCTGGATCTACAGGACATCAGGAACTTTCTGTCCCTCACATCTTCAGACATGCACACCTTAGCAAGGATGCTGCCCCTGAGCCCTGAGTCAGGACATCACAACCTATAGGAATTGTGGAAGTTTGTTTTGTGTCTTGCAGGGACTTTGTCCCCATGTGATTCATTAATTGACCCGTTGCTTCTTAGAGCTACAGGGAGCCTGGTAGTTCAGACCATTAAATCCCTTCTGTCAGACTAATTCACAGCCTGACATCACAAGCCTAACAACATAATCCATTTGTCCTGATTTGATTTTTCCTTTTCAAGAGGCATCCTTGGCAGCCAGGTCTTCTCATTACAATATGATTCATCTGTATGGTAATTCCCATTAGAATTAGTATCTCCGAAGTGATTCATCTTTGGAAACATTCAGCTGGACACATCATTTACAGAAAGGCCTGTTGCATTTACAACCACAGGGAATTCCTGCCAGAGATACCCCTTCCTTCAGCTAGCATTAGCCAAGTTTGCCTTGCACTAGACTCTGAGCTCCCAGCTTTGGGAAATAAAGACTAGTAGGACCTTAATAACCCCTGCCTGCAAAAGTTCCCATTTTAAAAGGAAGACCATATGGATGAGAGTGTTTTTGGGATGGACAATATGAGAAGTGCAGTGAGCGATGAATAGTAATATGCTCTTCTTAAAGCCTAAGGTAATGAGTCTCAAACATAAGGGGGCATCCGGATCACCTAGAGGATTCGTTGCTATACAGACTGTTTGTCCCCAGCCCCAGAATTTTAGATTCCATAGATATGGGACGGGGCTCAAGAATTTGCATTTCTTAAGACCCACACTTTGTGGACCTGGATCTCAGGCTCCAGATGTTTCTTCATTGCCTGTGTCATGCTAAGTCGTGTACTCTGTGATGGAAGCAAAATGTGGAATAACACATAGTCTCTACCCTTTCAGAACTCACAGCCTGCAACAGGAGTTAGCAGTGACTTCCCTACTTCACAAAAATGAAGGAAGCATATAGAATCCCCATACAGACAATTGGAAAAGAGAAAACAAAATGCTTATATCTTTTTTTAATAATTATATATTAATATTTATTTTTTCCAGGACTTATACATTTATTTTTTTAATTACTTTTTAATTTTTTACATCATGGTTCATTTTTAAACAATGTTTCCTTCCCCCCACCCCCCCAGGTGTAGTCTCCATAGAGTTTCCCTCACCAGTGCACCTGTGCACCATCACCTCAGTCCCCTGTGCTCCTCCCTCCCTCCCTCTGATCCCTCTCCCTCCTCCTCCCTTGCAGGATATCTCTGATTTATAATTGTCCATTTTTGCTTTGTTGTGTATTGTACTGTTATTTTTTTACACTGTCTTATTTAGTTCCCCTACATTCCTGCTATAAGTGAAACCATCCAATATTTTGTTTTTTCCTTCTGGCTTATTTCACTGAGCATAATTCCTTCTAGCTCCATCCATGTTGCTGCGAATGGCATGAGTTTATCTTTTTTGATTGCTGAATAATATTCCATTGTGTATATATGCCACATCTTCTTGATCCAGTCATCTATTTTTGGGCATTTGGGTTGTTTCCAGGTTTTACCTATTGTAAATAGTGCTGCAATAAACATAGGTGTATAGGTGCTCTTTTGAATCACTGTTTTTGTGTCCTTTGGGTAGATCCCTAGTAGTGGAATTGCTGGGTGGTCTGGTAGCTCCATTTTTTAGTAGACTGAGAAGCCTCCAGACAGCTTTCCATAGTGGTTGGACTAGTTTGCACTCCCACCAGCAATGCAGGAGGATGTGGTCCTTTTTCACCACATCCTCGCCAACATTTGTTGTTGCTTGTTTTTTTGACATGTGCTGTTCTTACTGGTGTAAGGTGTTATCTTAGTGTGGTTTTAATTTGCACAAAATGCTTATTTCTTGCTAAAGTCCATGAGAGGGTACATGGAGAGGGCAAAATTCTAATTAATATATGCGTAAATTGTGGATTGAAAGAAGTTGTGTAGAATGGTATTTCCCCTATTAAATCCTCAGACTATCAAATGTCCTGGGACATCCTCTCATGCACCTTAGATGTTTCCTGTACTGACAGAGGTTTGGCTTACTTCCTGTAGAGGTCAGTGGCACAGCTCTGGTTAACTGGCCTGACCTTAGCAAAGTATTTTTGGCTCTCTGGAGCTCAGTTAGTATGTGTCTCGTACATTGTCTGAATATTATCAGTAGACTGGAATTCTTTGCTCAAGCACTTGATAGGAATGTGGAATCAAGAACAGTGGAAGTGACAGCTTGCTACCAAAATCCTACTCCCCATCCTACTGCCCCTTGGATGTCCACGCTACCTCAGCAGCCACCCCCTGTCCAGCAGCCACATTGGTTCTGTTGACCCTGTGGGAGATTTGGCAGGTTTTATAGCATTGCATTTGTTTGGATATACAAATCCATCTGAAATCAAATTTCCAACATACTCAACCATTTAGATTCCAGAAGTTAGGAAAGGGACCTTTGAGAGCAGTAAAAGAGGTTTCCAAACCACAGCACAAGTCTCTTACACTTGATTCCATGAGGGAGGCCCTAACATTGTTAGCCAGCATATTAACTCAGAGTCAACATACTTAAGATAAATATTATTATTTGTTTTTCTTGCTCAAGGTACTTTAAAAATCACATCATGGGTCAGATAAAGGTGCTATTAGAAGTAAATATATAGTCTCAAGTAAAAAATGACAGCTGATATTGCAGGGAAATACTGATAAAAAGGAAGGAAACATGAGCCCCTAATTACACAATGCATTAGAGAATAATGAAATTACCACCACAATTAGGAAATTAACAACCCCTATCTCCCACTTAAGAAAGCCAGGAGTATGAACAGTAACATTGAAAGAGACCCTGGAGGTATTTTTCGCTGACCTCTTCATGTTAAAGATAAGAATAATGTGGAGAAAGGGGTGGCTTCAGTCACAGGGTTCATCTCTCTTTTTCTTCTGTCATTGTTTTCAAGCATCTCTGCAGTGTCTGTAACTACAACTCAGTATTTGTTGCATGAAAATTAGAAAAGCCAATATATGAATCCATATCACAAAAAATAGGATGATGAATAAGAAAATATTAAGCATTCTTAACTCTAAGCTAATCAGCAAATGATAGTAGAATAATGTTAAACTATTAGTAAATTTCTCATAATAGGCCCAATTTGGTTAGTAGCCTCATTTGGCTACAAATATTCTGAGTACTTTGTAAGAATTTGATAACGTTTCATGTGATTTATTTTTAATTTGGTGTTCAGCAAATACAGACGACAATACAATGTCACCTATGTGACATGGATCCAATGGATTCATCACCACAAAACTGGCAGATCCTAGCAAAATTTGGTGAAGATGTAGAATAGAAAGATTCAATCAAGAAGTATTTATTGAGAAGCTATAAGAAGTACTTATTGAGAAGCTGGCGATACAGCAATGAAAAAAATGTCCTCGTGAAGCTGACATGCTAGAGGAAGAGACAATGAACAAAAAGAGAGGGACAGATTGTTGCTATAATTACTTCTCTCTTGAAAGTGGTTTCTTTGACATCAGTAGTAGAATTCCCTAACTGTTCAGTTTGGGGGTTAGCAATCCCAGTTTAGAGATAGAGAGTCCTAATGTGAGTCTTAGCTATCTATATGCACATTAGTTCCTTATTTTAAGTGATGATGATAGTAAGAACTCTTCATATGTGTGTCCTGAGGTTTCAATGAAATCAGGTCTCAATATTCAGTCCCTAGTTCACTTTAAGCACTAAATAAATACTGAGCTTATTACAGGTATTCTTACTAAGAGTCAATGGATATATAAGTGACAAGCTTTCTAAGATTTCATAAGGTATATTATCAGATATTGGAACATCATAGTTTTCCTCAATAACCCCAAAAAGATAGGTTTTGAAACAGAGCAAGTACAAAATTGACTCCTCTTAATAAGTGCCCCCTTTGACCCAAGCCGAAGTCAAGACAAAGTCCTTTTTGGCCATGTAAAGGAAGGAGCTTTCTTCCGAGGTCGGTGCTGTGGACATGGTGTGTTTGGCTGCTTCATGCCTTTTGGTACACTAAACTCTTTGAGTCTGTCTCTGTCTGAATTACCCTGGCTCTTTTCAGCCTTAGTATGTTTATTTTATTTTGTTTTGGGCCTGAACTTCATGTCCCAGTGCTGGTTTCTAACAAGGCATCCCTCTTTCTTGAGTCACAAGAAACTGCCAATGTCTTCTCTGTGTTGTCTAAGTACTGCTTGCTTTTCTGACCATAAGAACCAGGCCATTCTGCCCAAATGCAGCACCTGCCATAGTGGGAGTAGTATAATTCCATGGAGAGGGTCATTCACCATTTACAGTAGTGAATAAATACAGGGACCATGTGGGCTATGTTTGCAGCATTTGATCTATAGCTCTCTATAAAAAATCTTAAATCATTCAGAACATAATGATGGTCAAATATAGAAACTTTGATTTCTTTCCTTTCCTCACTCCTGACAACTTCAAGTCCTGTAGTCTACATCCAAAATACATCTTCACTATATATAACAGTTTGCAATTTTTAACTAATGCATTTGGCCAACTAATTTATTGTCTGTCTTCCCCACTAAAATAAAACTCTTCTTGATTGCTGTTGGATCCTCAGCAGTTGGGCTTGGCCCATCGTATGTGCTCAAGAAATGTAAGTCAATTGTTAAACCAATAAATTGGCACATGTCTGTTCATCAATTTCAGATTCCATGTTGTGACATGTTGGTTTTATCTCAAGAAAGATGTTGGCCCATACAGAGCAGTAGTCTGTCTAGTTTCTACCTCAATCAAATGAGATAACATTTATATGTTTTTTTCACTTTTTATTTTGAATTTATAAATCTCCATATAAAGGAAACATATGTGGTCATTCATTAATCAAATTATGACCAACTCATAAAATTACTATTTTCAAAAGTAATTTAGGGTAACTATGAAAGGAATTATCATAAATAAAAGCAATAAAATCACAGTGTAGTCACCATTTAAAACTCTTGTCAAACAATGTTTTTTGGTTTTTCTTTTGGTATTTTGGTTTGTTTTTTTTTTTTTATTCTCACTGCTTGGGTTTTGACTGTGACCTTGTTTAGAGAAATGGATAAAGCTGGATCATAGAGCTCAAAAAAAATGAATTTCAATACGGGTCAGTCTCTTACTATCTGTAAAGTTGACTGTATTTCTCCATTTCTCTAGACTTACACTCCCATCTGCAAAATGAATCAGCCTCATAGAGTTAGTATTTGAATTCAATCTCATACGCATAAATACTTACCATTGTGCCAGTACATGCCAATACATCATCATTGTTAATTAATTTGTGCTTTGTTAAAAAAACACTCCCAACACGTAGTGACTTTTCCCAGCAGTCATTTGGCTAGCTCCTATTTCTATGAATTGACTGGGCATTTCTCCTTGTGTGGATCAGCTGGTCTCTTTGCTGGGCTATCTCATGTATGTGTGGCAGCAGTTGGATGATTTAAGATCTAAGATAGTTTCACTGTGTGTCTGGCTATTGGCAGGCTTGCAGCCAAGGTGACAGGAGTAACTGGGCTGTGTTTACTTATCTTCCAGTAAACTAGCTCTGACTTCACATGGTAATTGTTTGCAGAGTTCTCAAAAGCAGCAAAAAAAAAACAAGCCACAGAGCACAAGCATTTTTCAATTAACTTATTTTTTAATGAAGTATCTTTTTCTTACATCCTTGTGAATTTTTTGGCAATATATGGTCTCTCCCTTCAGGTATGCTCTATCACTGTAGTTCTCCCACTGCCAAAGCACCCACAGCCCCTCACGATAGTCCATTGTGCTCTTCCCACCTTCTCGATATTTTTACCTTCCCTCTCTCTTCCTGGATGTCTCAGATCGATGGTCAGCTTTCAAAGTTTGTCAAAGCACAAGTATTTTTAAGACCTTTTTTGCATCAAGTTTGCTAAATTCCTGCTAGTTAAGAAAATCACATGTTATCCTTTGCACACACCCCGTATCTTTCAACGCGGTGCCTTCCACAAAGCAGGAGCTATATAAATGCATGTTGAACAATTGCATTGGGATGGATTAGAATCATGGTTCAGAATCTGTCCTAATAGTCTTGATCCAAGTCTCCTTGGGATAATTCTTGGTGAATTCAGGTGAAAAGGGATGAGAAAATCAGAATAGTGATTAAGACAGAACAGGAAGAATGGACAGGATCTGTCAACTCATTAGCTGAGGGAGGTGAGGGAGGAAGAAGAGAGCAAAAATTCAAAGACTTTGCTCCAAGCTTATGGATCGAAGAATTATGTCCAAGAGATTAGCTATATAATTTTTCCTTCCCGTGACCTTCTCATTCTCACTTCAGCCTGAGCATGGAGAGAAGATTCCTCATGAATGTTAAGCTGTTGTGTTCCTTGGAGGCCAATAGACCAGGGACAATTGCTCAGGAAAGTCCAAAAGGACAAAATGGAAATATTTGCCCTTGTCACTCTGCAGAAGAGATTTGCTCTGCTGAGCAGAAAGAGGAGGAGAAATTGGAGCTGAATATATTTTTGGTTGGTACAACTTGTAAGTGCTCTGTTTGATAGCAGAGTTGTTTAAATGGCCTATTTCATAACTACACATAGCTTTTCCAAATAAATGGTGTCTGTAGAATGTTCAGGTTAATGCATGAGTCCAGTGCTCAAGAGTGTTTGCGCTCAGAGCAACTGAGCCTTCTTTCTTAATAAGTCATCTTGGCATTTTGTCAACAAGTTAATTTGCTTTTCTAAGAAACTAGATTTATACTTCCTGTGCTGTGTGCTATTCACAGATCTACAATGCAGTGAGAAGGGGAAAAGAAACAGAAGATACAATTGGATCTCTTCTCCATTTCTTCATAAAGCTCCCAACCTCAGAGGCAGCCCATGAAAGGATTAGCATTGGCCCGTGCTTAAAGCCGTGTGTCCGGGACACCGTAAGTGAGTATCGTGCTACCCTCCAAAGGACTTCCATATCTCAGTACATCACCGGCTCTCTCCTAGAAGCGACCACATCTTTAGGAGCAAGAAGTGGCCTACTCAGTACATTCGGAGGATCCACTGGACGCATGATGCTGAAAGGTAATGTTTGAAATTTCACTTTCAACCTTTCATCTTGGAGTGCAGAAAAGAATCTAAGCTAACATTTATGTATCTGATGGAAGATGCAATTTACTTATCAGCAACTTTTAATGAAGGTAAAAAGTTAGTCTTTTTTCAAAATCCTATAAGATGTAAGCATGACATATAATAACATTAAGATTTTAATGATTCTTTTTCAAAAAGCATAAATGGTTATAAGGCTATCTTTAATATTTTTAAAAATTTATTCGGATAGGTAGTTTCTCCTAGTGGTAGTTCATGACAGATGACAATTATATGATAACAAGTTCCTCAACAAATGTGGTCACAATGAGAGCCGACAGCGGTTGGCATGGAGTTCTCCCTCCTAAACAGAATCAGTAGGTGTGTGTAGACCAGAAAGCTAAAGGCCATCTTCCAGTGATTCCCATCTTGAGAGACAGATAGTCAGGCATCCTGTTGAAAAATGAAAACCAATAGAAAACGGGGTCTCTTGGCATTTGAACCTCCCAGCTACTTCCCACGAAGAGCAGACAGGCAGGTCAGGAAAGGCAGTGCACCAGAGAGCCTCGGAGACTTGCACACTGCACAGCTGTCACAACCCGCTTGGCAACCTTCCCTGGCAGGAAGCTGCCAACCAGACGGGGACCACGCAGAGCAGCGTTCCACTGCCTGGGAGCTGCCAAGAGCTCAATCTGACATCTGGCTCCTACTCTCAAGAAGAGCATCTACTGTCCCTCCTCAGCACACCCCAGACTCGAGGCTCACAGGCCCATGACCTTTATCCTCAACCTCCCCAAGCCCCTGTATATACCCTGAACTCTTAGAGAAGACTTATATGCTTCCCTGCGTACCATTGGGTATCATGTTAGTTTGTTTTCTGGAGTGACCTGAACTGTGAATTGGTTATAAATGGTGAAGAAAGAAACATTCAAGATATGGGAACACTAAGCCAAGGGGTTAAAAATAGACTAAACGGGAAAAACTTGGTTTCATCTGTTTTTCATTCATGCATCGTGGGTTTTTGTGTTTTTGTTTTTTTTCTGAGCCCCTACCATGTGTTAGGTGCTGGGTAGGGAAAAAAACACAGCTCTTGCCTTCATGGATCTTAGAGTCTCTGGGAGGTAAACACTTTCCCTATGAAGAGCACTCAAGATTTCTCTGTGATACGGCTTTTGGTGACTGCCAAGCTTACCTTCCGCATCAGTGCTCTTTCTGGGAAGCTGGGTTGAGATTGGCATGTGGAGTTGGCATTGCTTCAGTGTTTGTGACTCCAGCCGAGGGCTCCATCTTGTAAGTTAATTAACCCATGTTTATCAGACACCCGCTCTGTGCCCAGCAGGGTGTAAGTATTATGAGAGGTCCTGATGAAGTGCAAGTCAAGTTATTTGCCTTAAGTTATTTGTGATCCTAACAAGAAAGCCAGATTTGCATGTATCAAGTAATCAAAGAATAGTATGAGACTACAGAGATTACATTCTGAATAATGTGGAAGTAGCTCTAAGTGATCAAAGAGTTTGGAGAAAGAATTAATGTTCTCGGTGACAAATGGGTTGGTTGGCCTCAAACAAACAAAATACAATAAAAGCTACTTTCTTTCTTTTCCATTAATTACAAAGGGACAGATTTCCAGGTTCTCACCCAGGCAGACTGCCTCTAGTCTGACACTGACTACTGGGGACAAAAAAGAAACTGCTGGCTAGTGTGTCTGTTGATCTCAATTGCTATTTGCATGACTTGATTCAGATCAAAAGCTCATAGATCCACATTCCCTGCACTGAGACTCACTGGCCCATCAGCTAGTATGTTAACTTGAAATTGTCATTTTATGTAAGAGTTGGGAACAGGTTTTTTTTTTTTTTTCCTATTTTTCAGCTTTTTAATGGTTTCTGACATTTCTCTGGAGGTATCATCTACTGAATAATACAATTAGATAGCTGCTTCCTGCTCCAGGCTTATTTCTGCAGCTCCTGGCTTGCTCTCTTGGAACCATTTTCAACTTCGGTGCTTTCTCCCTTGAGTTTTTCAAGGGTCTGTATGTGCCACATTGAACCATGCTGCTTCATCACGCAGTGGGAGAAAATGCATCAAGAAACCATATGAATGTTTGAGGTGACAGAGTGTTTATAGAATCATGGATGCACTTCAGCATGTTGACTAGTTGGGACTTGAGCTCTGGTGGCAATCCAGAGGGTCTGCTTGCTGTGTCTGGGTTGTCTGCCTCTTCTTCTGTTTAGTGTGTGTCCTTTGGCATCAGATTATCCAACAGCCTTCATCTCTGTATTGCTGATGAAAATCTATGAACTGTATCTGTGGGGCACACTCAGTACCCAGTGCATAAATGGTTTGTGTTCCAGTTTCATTTCTCAGGAGCTGTGTGGAACTTAGAACACTTTCCTGGAGCAGGGGTATTATAAACTTTGTGATTTGGTTCCCAGACTTTAGTCCTCAAAAGCCTCTTTAACATAACAGTTGAAATCTACACACTTCCCATGAAATGAAAATCAAAATGTGATTATTGAAACACTGGGAATCAGCCTCCTAGAACAATGAAATACAAGTGAGTTAAAAGGATTATTTCTTGTTAAAGGGAAATAGTCTAAATTAAGATGAGTATAGAATTCAAGTAAAACTTTTATGGGTATTTTGAGAAGAACTTTTGGCTATTTCAGAGATTTTAGATGCTGAAAGCTATGGTTTTTTTCTTATGGCTGATTACATTTCAAGACTCACATCATATGAATGAATCAGAAAAGTATTGTACCAGTAACTTTTTTTTAAATGGAAAGCTTTATAAATGGAGTGAAGAAGGGAAAAGGGAGGCAGGGAAAAGTTTCTAAAAAAAATTTTCCCAGAGTGAGGATAAGGAAGAGAGTCAAAAAGAATGACATCTTTTATTAGGGTGATCATGTTTGAAGTGGATTAAATAGCGTTGAGAAAGGCAGAGGAAAGGGGGGGGGGGAGACAAAGGCTGTATGATTCCATTTATATGACATACTTAAAATAGTCAAACTCAAATGCACAAAAAGTGGAAAGGTGGTTGCCAGGAACTGGGGGGTGAGGAGGAGGCCTGCAGAAGGCAGGGGAATGGGGAGCTATTACTTCATTGGCATAGAGTTTCAGTTTTGCAGATGAAAGAGTTCTAGAGATGGATGGTGGCAATGGCTGTACAACAATATGAACATGCTTAAAACCACTGAACTGTACTCTTAAAAGTGTTAAGATGTTAGATTAGTTTTTATGTATCTTACTCCAAAAAAAAATTGAAAAATTCAAAGATGAGGAGGAGATTGACTGGTCAAAGTTCTGTACCCTAGCAACTTCCACAAAGTCTGCAGGATACAGCTAACTTTTCAATATCTGTATGAGCTTGAATACCTGCAGTGGTACAGGTGGCTCTAAAAAGATAGGCAACAGTCAGTCCACAAGCATTCTGGTTTTGGGCCTTCAGACCCATCAAGCATGGTCTGTCTACTCAGTTGAAAGTTTGCCAAATAATGCAAAATATTGCTGGCATGAAACACTGATCAGCAAGAACGTGCCTTGTGAGGGTATGCTGTCTCAAAATGGAGACCTTACACCATCCTGTTGGGGACATCCACTGGCTTGGTAAAATTAAGATCTTTACTTGCCAACTGGGTCCCCTTCTTCCATCTGCATGAATCTTACTAGAATCTCAAGATCAACTCCATATAGCAGTAGAGTTCTAAAGAATTATTGTCTTCAAACTCAGGAAGTTTTCTAAATCCATCATGTTTTTGTTTTTTTCTTCCAATATGCTACTTATTAAAAATTACAAAAGAGAGATTAAGTAAAAAGAGCAAGAAAGAGAAAGGTAATGCAGGTAAGGTGACAGTAAGGTAATGCACTGACATAGCAAAATTGGAAGTATAAAGTTGTGATGAGGAAGGGGATTTTCCTATATAAGGCAACTAAGTGTTTTCAAATATGTAGATTGTACCAGCCAAAATAGTAAATTTTATACATTAAACTCAATTTTTCATTCCCATATTGATAAATTAAGGGCTTATTAATTACATATAACCATGACAAAGCTTACTTGCTTTTAACTTTAATTTAACTTATGTGGTAGAAAATAAAACACCACTGGGCCTCCCCTGGTGGTGCAGTGGTTGAGCACTGGGCTGCCAAGCTGCCCACACCCTCTGCAGCACGGGTTCAATCCCAACAACCGGCAACAATCTCCTGCCGCCCGCTGCTCCCCTCAGTAGTGTACTTCGTCAGTCTGCCTGTTCTCTTCCCCGCTCTGGCTCTGGTGAATTCTCTTACCCTCTGGTGCTTCTGACTGTACCCAGTGCTTGTATAAATAAATAAAGTAAATCTTTAAAAAAGAAAAAAGAAAACACCACTGTCCACTTTTATCCAGTCTCAATGTGTGTGTGTGTGTGTGTGTATATATATATATATATATATATATATATATATATATATGTATATATAAAATAGCTGTAAAGTTACAGGTCATATACACTTAAATAGATAGTAATATGAAAACAAAACATTCCCTAAATATCTAATGTTCTTATTTTAAAATAGAAATATTTTTCTTCTAATAGAAAGTTCCAACAAATTTTCAACTAATTTTATTTTACTTTTTCAGTATATTCAATTTAAGTCATTTTCCGAAGATGATGCCTTGAAGTATAAAAATAAGTAATCATAATAGGAATACACACATATTTGACCTATTGACTGTATCGCATCAATAATTTGGTATATAAAGGTTGTCTTAGTTGACTTCCTCATAGTCAAAACAATTACCCTTTCCATGCTTATCAGGCCTAGGAAGGGAAAGTACATAGTTCTAATTCCAAGAATTAAGTTTATTTAAAGAAACCCCTGAATTATTAGTATTGTGACCTTGAAATTATTTTCTAGATGGTTAAAAGTATGCTTGAATATAATGTGAGGTTTCCTTCTTTACCAGTTATTCAACTGAAAAATTTCATTTGCTGCTCACTATGGCCCAGTGCTTTGTCACTCCTAAGAAAAATGAAAAATACCCTATCTGGAAGTCTTCAATTTGTAAAATAATATTTCTTGCTTCAGGGAAAATGTAATGTTAAGCTTCAGGTCTATTAAGGTAGCCCTTACTATCCTAGTAGAATTCATCAAGTGCTGGCCTACTCAGTTGCTGGGTTATCTCTGGGACCTTCCATTTTCCTAGTATGAACTCCTCTCCCCTCATCCCCAGGTCCCTGCTGCCCCTGGGGATCCAGAGCCCCCCTTAACTATACCAGCCCATCTTACGAAAAATAAAAACATAATCTTTTGTTTTCTGCAGTGGGTCCCAGTGAAACTTTGTAAAGAATGACCTGGTGGATTAGAGAGAGACCTAGAGTGTTGGCTAATGAGGGACCCTCCCCCAGAGGACAGAGAGCAGGTGGAGAAACTGCTGGTCTTCCAGGCTGCTCTGACCCAAGCTGGTCAGTACAGAAAGTAAGCAGAACACAGGACTGGAGGTACAGTTGAAACTAGGTCTCCAGGAGCTGTACTTCATGATAAAGAGCTTGGGGTTCTACCTAGCAAAAAGTGAGAGGCACAAATGTTCAAAGTAAAACCATGATGTTCTCAAATTGGGCTTCTAGAAAGAGCTATCTGGTTGTAATGTAAGGTGAGGCTTCTTAGAGTATCATCCTCAACCTGCCTGACTCAGGATCACCCAGCAGGAATATCCATGTATAGCTTTCTGGGCTTCTGAATTAGAAGTCTCTGATACCTCAGATGCTTGTCCTTGGTGTGGAAGGAAAGAACTTCACATGGTGTAGGTGCAGAACACATGAAAAGTGTACACTGGGCCTCCCTGGTGGCCTAGGGGTTAAGGCTCAGTGCTATCACCACTAAGACCTGAGTTCCATCCCAGGCCAGGAAGCTGACCCATGTGGCGCAACAGACGTCTCCTGTCTCCCCATATCAATGTTATTCAGTAAAATCTACATGTTCTGCTCCCCACTCTGTCTCTAGTGAATCTTCTAACCACCCCCCCACACACCTCTGGCCTACATCCAAGTTCTCCTATGCAAAAATAAATAAATCTTTTAAAAATAAATAAATAAAAAGTCATTTGCTCATACTCTCACCACTGGCCCCCTATCACTTCAAGAAATGAAGATATTAAGGATGGCTTAAATCCTAATCATTGAATTCAGATAGGTGATTGGTGGGGACAGCAACTCCAGAATCCTAGTCACTTGGAGTTCCTATATTTGAATTGGTTATAAAAATGTCATGTCCTACTTACAGAAACTTGGAATGAGCCGTGTTCCAGAAACATATTTGCAAGATACTTACTTGAAACTCTACACCCAAAGAAATTGCAGCAATTAGATTCTAAGGCTTTCCAGAAAAACTTGCTTAACAGCTAGTAAACTGAATATTTTGTGAAAGTCCTACAAATGTGGTATCTGCTACCTAATATATGTCCAGTATATGTTAGGATCATGATGGTGATGCTGAGGAGGACAATGTGGTAATGATGATTGCTGTCACCCTTTGCTAGCACCTTCAAAAACAGCCCACCACTGTTATTAATTCTACTCTTTGCTCAGTCACAGATGTCCACAAGAAGGAAAAGAGTCCTCCAGGTTTCCCTGGCTGTGGGTTCAGGGCAGTCACACCTTATAGGACACCTAAGAGGAGCTACCTAGTGGCTTAGACCACCCGATATAACTTCTTTAGTTAGTTTTCCTTAGAACACATGCATCAGATTATTCATTTATTCATCATTTAATTAGCAAACATTTGCTGAGCACTTAGTCCTTGCCAAGCATGTGCTAGACTCTGAGGATGAAGTAGTGAATAAGATAGTTTTAACTTTCAAGGAATTCACTTGCTAGTGGAAAAGACAACAAATAAACATGCAGTTTTAGAATGGTTTCAAAGTTACAGTTGAAATCAGCATATGTTGTAGGGGTTCAGAAGGAAGTCCCTGCATCATCTTGAGTGAAGCCTAAGGTTTCTAAAACCATTTAAGAGCCTGGAGAAAGATGAACACCTACTTAATAAGGAAAACAAGCCCTCACCTATATTATGAAGCTTCTGTTTCTGTTTCATTCTCTGCTGTATCATCTCTCTTCCCTCCAGAATAGAAATGATACTAAGCGTTTACTCCTGGGATCGGGACCCCTGTCTAAAAAGCTACTACTGGCATATAATTTACTGTTCAAATTAAACTTTGTACAGTTTTATGAAGATGCATTATTCATTACAGTAAAATTAAATGAGGTTTTTCCATACATGTAACTAATCCTTTTGAGTGTTTCTAAAATTGTTTATTCTTTTAAAGAAGTAAAGCTCATTTAAATGAGCTATGAAAATTCTTGTCCATGAGAACATTTATAGCCCATAATGGAATATGCTTATAATTTGTTTATAATAACATGTGGGTCAGTAGCAAATATTTAAGAGGAGGGGAAGAGAAAATCTCAAGATAGTCTGAGTCATTGTTTAAACTTCTATTGGAATTGAGTCTAAAAACCAAGAAATTAGTAGTCCAGTTAAAGCATCTAAATGGCATTGTAAAAGTGTTTATGATAGGCTGAATTCTAACAAGGTGTTTTATCATCTCCAAGGAAGTCTAAAATGTTGTCAAATGAAAGTATGTATTTAGTATTTTAAGTATTTTAACAAAGTATGTCATTATGACAACTAATATTTTTGATGATTTCTATAATATTAATCCCACAAGTGACTCTGTGAAGGCCTGGACAAATATATGACCCCTCTGATGCTTTCCCTGGGGATTTTGCAATCACTAGAAATACCCTTGTTTCAATGATGGGTATTTTACTCCTATTTATACCTAGAGTCATTTTTGCATTAATAAACAGATTCATCTAAAATCAATTTCAAACAGTTATTATCATAGATAATCTGGAATCTTTGAAGGGAACTCAGAGTACAAAAAGTTTCAGAGAGCCTGGCAACTCACAGGATCTGGGCTTATAGACTACCAAATCCAGAACCAAAACCTTTAACTGGGGTGGGGGCAAAGCCAACATTTGATCCCAAATCTCACTAATGCCCAAATCCAAGTTCTTAACCACTAGGAAACACTCCAGTTTTATCTCCCATTCAGGTTTCAGCCTGTGTCTTGACCGTGTGTGTGTGTGTGTATACACATATAAGTACAACATACATACAACTCCCCATCTGAAAGCAGATCCATCTAACTCCAAAACTGATCATTTTCCTGTGTACCTGCTGCCTCTTTGACCTAGTGACCTCCAAGGACCTCAGGACATCCCTGTGAGTGAAGGGGCAGCCCTCACTTCCATGGCATTCTCTGGAGGGTATGATGAGGGTAGATGAGGAAATCTTCCCTCCTACATCTGAGTAATAACAACATAGAATCAATCAAATCAGAAAAGGGACTCCTGTTAGCTAATGGACCAAACCAGTGTATTGTTCTCTACAAATAAAAGCCATTCAATGTCTGGTACAGCAAAGGACCTCAGAAAGTACTTTTTGAACCCAGAAACACAGGTCTAGATAAACACACAGTTATATATACTAAAACCAGGGAGGAATATTTGAAGCCATTTGATACTATCCTATGAACATCAACAACATAAAAAATTAATTTACTAGCAAGATTATTTTTCAGGCCTCATTTACAAAAATCATTTGGACTTGTCCAGACCCTGCCCAGTGTGACTGAAGGTGACTGCAGAAAATAGGTCATCTGAGAGCCATAGAAGGCACATTTAAACCTTTGATTTTCATTGGTCTCAGAACAGGAGAGTCCTGTCCTCTTGGGAGTTATTGGCTGACCCACTGTGAGACAGAAAGCCTTCTCTCTGGTCTGTATCTATAGCGTCCCATCTGTATTCATACCCAGGGCCAGTTGATAAGTGTTCTTGCAGGTCTTATCTCTGCAAAGTAGGCCCACAATGTTGTTGAGAAAAGAGAAAGGGAGAAGGAGGACTCTGACTCTCTGCATTAAACCTGCACTAGAAGGTCCAGGAGTCTCTTTACTAAGCAAAGAGGTTAGGTCACCTCTGTTCTCCAACCTTCAAGTTAGGAGAGGCATCTCATTTCCTCTGTATCTTTGGGGAAAATCCTTTTTCCATACCATTATCCTGCCCCAGCACACCAAGGAGAAGCCACTGGTAGTGGGAATTTATTTACTTTATAACTAATTTTTTTAAAAGATTTATTTATTTATTTATACAAGCACTGGGTACAATCAGAAGTGCGGGAGGGTGAGAGAATTCACCAAGCCAGAGCGGGGATCAGAGCAGGCAGAAGGACCAAAGTACACTGCTGAGGGGAGCAGCGGGCGGCAGGAGAGGTCTGCGTGCCATGTGGGACCCTCCTCCGGTAGCCGGGGAGCAGCCGGGGATCAAACCGGCGCTGCAGAGGCTGTGGGCAGCTTCGCAACCCAGGCTCAACCGCTGCGCCACCGGGGAGGCCCTACTTTATAACTATTAAATAGCTGCACTACCAGTTTCTGATTACAGACCAGACATTATCCCCTCTGCACTTGAAACTTAAAGATCAGTAGGTAAAAAGTAGTTACAAAAAAAGTGACAGTGTCACCTTGGTGTTACAAGGGAGAGGTACATGACTACATGAAAACATCTAGAAGTGGGGGTTGACCCAAGCAGGGAAGGTCTCTCTGAGGCAAAGTTTCAACTGAGGGCTAAAGTTCCAGTAGATATAAATAAGAGAGGAGAAACTAGAAGAGTGTTCTCATCAGAAGTAATTTATGTGGCAGCAGGGAACGTGACATGTTTGAGATTTATTTATTTTTTTAACACTTTTTTAAAAGATTTATTTATTTATTTCTACAAGCACTGGGTACAGTCAGAGGCGTGTGAGAGAGAGTGAGAGGATTCACCAGAGCCAGAGCGGGGATGAGAACAGGCAGACTGACGAAGTACACTGCTGAGGGGAGCAGCAGGTGGCAGGAGAGGTCTGCGCGCCATGTGGGACCCTCGCCCACTGTCGGGGATTGAAGCAGCGCTGCAGCAGCTTTGCAGCCCAACGCTCAACCGCTGTGCCACCAGGGGAGGCCCGACATGTTTGAGATTTAAATGGAGAAGTAGAGGGTTCATCAAGAAAGTCAGAACAAGGACTCAAAGGTATGGGGTGCTTATACCCTGATGTTGTCTTTAGGTGTTATCTCATTTAAGGCACCTATTTTCATGTGTGAGGCAAAACAAATTATATAGGCTCTTGTTAAGGGTTCCTTGTCTTTATCGCTAGGACCAATGGAACACCAACAGATGGTTTTAACCTGAAAAAGCAACATAATAAATTTTTTGTTACAAAAGGATAAGTCTGATAAAAACAAACTAGAGATGTCCCCACCTGCACTGCCTTTTCCAACCTTTAGACCCCAAATAAAATTTTTTACACTTAAAATTGCCATGGCTATTGAATCCAAAAACAAGTGATTATTTGAAATGGAGATCCAGATCATCTTAGCTGAAGTGCTGAGTTGTTGTTCTGAGAAGGTGGGAGAAAGAGGAATGGGCTAGTAACCCAGCTGTCTCTACTTCCTGGTAACAGCATTCCAAGAAATTTAGAAGAGAGGCTTATGGTGTGGATGAGAAGGGATTGAAGACACTCACTTTCCAGGTCCTTGAAGACTGCTGATGCTTCTTCCTCCACATGCCACTCTCACTGTGTTCTAAGAGACGTGGTAGAGTCTGCTTATACCTGGGGTGTAAAAACTCCTTCACAGGCCAAATCCAGGTTATGGGTTTTCCTTTAACAACGGCAGTATTTTTCATGTTAGGAAATGTATTAAAATATAGTTCTGGGCCTCCCCGGTGGCAAAGTGGTTGAGCTGGGTTGCGAAGCTGCCGGCAGCTTCTGCAGCGCCAGTTCGATCCCCGGCCTCCGGGCGAGCATACCACATGGCGCGCAGAGCTCTCCTGCCTCCCGCTGCTCCCCTCAGCAGTGTACTTCGTCAGTCTGCCTGCTCTGCTCTCCCCTCTGGCTCTGGTGAATTCTCTCACCCTCCTGCGCTTCTGACTGTACCCAGTGCTTGTATAAATAAATAAATAATTCTTTTAAATAAACTATAGAGTTCTGACTCCTTCAGCAACCCCAGGCCACCATTCTCCCTTGAGGGGTGGGCTGGCCCTGACCCACACCCCCTCCCCAGCCACACATGGCCATACTTCAAGGTTCTGCCAAGTGGGGGTCTCACTGTTTTACGGCTTGGCTCTGCACTGGATGATTCTGAGATTCACACATGCTGTCGAGGATTTCAGTTCACGAATGTGGGAGACTGGGCTGGAAGTTGGGATAAAGGGGAGATGGGTCTAGATACACACAAGTCATCTTTGAACTGATTGCTGGTTCGGTGTCTCCCTGGGAGACAGGCAGGAAAAGCACAGGAGGTAACGGGCTGGAACAGGAATGAGGGCAGTGCCTGGGAAACAAATAGGGAATGATTCTCAGCAATGATCTCCTGGCTGGACACAATGAGAGAGAAGGTTCATTTGGCCAGGATGGTGACAATTCAGGGAGGAGGTGACAAATCATGTGAACCTGAAGTATCAGAGAACCATCTTGGGCTCTTCAGCAGACTGGATTTTAGGAAGATTAGATCAACCGTGCATATTAGGCCCAGAGTCTGGAGGCAGGGATACCCTCTGGAGGAAGGAGAGTCATGGCAGACCTGAGCAATTATTCTCAGATTAGGAATGGTGCACTCAAAATAAAGGACCAGAAGCCAGCGGGAGCCCTTTTCGTTTTCCTTGGCACAGGGCACTCGTTACAGAAAAAGGCTAGTCTTGAAAATTTAGCATCACCGGGAAAAAAATGAAGTGTAATAAAAATTGCAGTTGGTTAAGAATGGAGGCATTTTTACTACAACACAGCACCATTGTGAAAATCTACCCGCTCATGCCAAGGGGTAGACACTGTTAACCTTCTCCCCAGAGCCAGGGTGTTTTAGCGCTCTTGGTGGCTTCAGCTCAGCCAGAGAGGCTGGGAGCAGGGCCTCCTCGGGCTTCCACAAGGCATAGATCTTGCCCAAATGTGGAAAACCTTTAGAGACATGAAAACCATTAGGGATCTGTAGCCCTGATTTGAACCAAGCAGAATAAACAAACCCCTGCCCAAATTGGAACTTGCTGGATGTCTTTCAGAGGTACCCAAGGGGAAAGGCTGGAGGCCTCAAAGATCTCCGGGTGGGTTAATGTCTCATTTCAGCTGCTTCACTCGAGTCTTTCACAAAGTGTCCTAACACCTCGGTTGTAAACCCACAAATGGATGGCATTGTGAACCTATAACATACACAATACTTTTTTTTTTCTGCTAATGGGATGTTAAAGCTCAAGTTAAATATTCTGGAACTGTGTTGCATGCTCAGGAACTAGGCTGGAAAAGCTCCAGGGAGCATTCACATTTTCCATAGACAGGGTCTTGGTAAGTTCCCAACCTCAAATTCTATTTTCAATATCCTTTGTCACTGTTTCCAGTCTGATAGTTTAGTTAGTTTCTATATCATAAAATAGCTTGACTTTGTGCATCTCTCCCCATAACAGATAAGTGGTATATTTTCTTTTTCTGTTCCCCTTTTTAATTGGGGGGGTACATTCACAGAGAATTATGAATGTTCATTCATTCACCATGCAGTAAGCTTCGAGCCCACTGTGGACTGGCCACTGTGTTGGGCATGATGTGGGGACGGGGAATGGGGCAGATGGAAGAAGTAAACAATGCCCCTCCCTCCCCATTGTTCAATCTTGGTTTTGAAAAATGACAAAACCAAGGCCCAGAGTAGCTAAGAACCAAGTCCCAATGCTCATAAACCCAGAGGTCAAAGAGGATAATGGGACCTGGTCTGAAGCTCTTGGCTGTCTCTTGTCTATTCCAGGAAATACAGCACAACACAGGGAGCATTGACTGAGTGGAAACCATGATGGTTCTTACTCTCTACAAGATGGTGATTTACTTGACAAGGAGACTAACATGAACATGGGGTTACGTGGTGCTGTGTGATACGCAGGAGGCAAATACTAGCAATTAAGAGTATGGACTTTGGCTTCTTACATCACGGACAGGACAGAATAAATACTCAAAACACAACCAGAAATCAGTTATATTTCACAATTCTCAGCAGCTTATCACCTGAGGACACCTGATTACCCCAAGCATCTTATTTCTGAAGTTCCCCTTTGCTTGGAACAGTATTGATAATCTATCATTGGTTTGGCATATGTTATTTATTTGTTGACTTATTAGGAGATATTATACTGTATGGATTGGCTTGTGTTATTATTATAAATTATAATTTCTACAGTAAGCCATGTTATATAAATTACTGGCAAAGACCACTTCAAAAAAAAAAAAAAAAAGAGTATGAACTTCGGTGACAGGTGATAAGGTGATATCCCTAAATTCCCAGATCTACCACAAACAAGCTGTGTGACCTAGGGCAAATTACTTAACTCCTCTGTTTCTGAGTTTCATCATCTTGCCTGTAAAGTAGAAATGATGCAGAGTGATATCTCCGAGAATTATAATGGGATAAAGTTAATGAATATAAAGTGATCAGCAGTCTGTCAAAAAGCCATAAAAATGTAGAGATGGAGCAAAAAAGACATTTCAAAAACAGCAAGCACCTAGGGTTAGCTTTCAAGATGTCAGCTTTGGCAGGATGGAGGGAACACAGATGGAACCATGGGATAAGGAGCTGGGCAGGGCGCCCTGGTTTGGAGTCCCTTCTGGATCTACAGGTGGGTTCTGGTCAAGGCAAACCTCAGGACAAGGACCTGCCCAGCAGCTCCTCCTGGTTCTTGCCTCCAGAGTTCATTTCTCCAACCAATACCTGTTGTCTCTGATGCTCAACTCACCCAAGAGCAGCTTGTTCTTCCAGGTCTTATGACTGTTTTATAGTAAATCAGAGAAGATCTGACTTCAGAAAGTATGAGATCTCTCCCAGATGTGTATAAACCACATGTTTTCTTTACGAGTTCTATTGAGCTGACCTCCTCTCTCTCCTACTTTCTACTGCCATCATGGACATCACCTCACAGGGTCAAATGGCCTTTCTAAGCCCCTGGATGTTGACTAAGAGGAGTTTTGTAAAGATTCCTCTGGGCCTCTCATGTTAGAGACAGTCAGGAGACCCTTACAGACATGCATGTAAATGTGAGTGAGGGAAAACAATGAGAATGGAGTGGAAGAGACCAATTCTCGCAAGAGATAGATGAATGAATGCGGATTCAGCACAGGGCATGGACAAATAGCAAATGCCTCTAAGATTTGGGATATGGATAAATGAATATCTAAATATCTCTTGACTTTGAGATATTTATATATTCAAGTAGATACTCCCGACAGAAGATTAGGATAGAATCGAGTGAGAGGTCAGAAATGGAATTACACATTTTCAAGGCATCAACTTACCTGTGATGCTTATACCTTAACATGAGCTTTTCCAGTATGAGATCAGGTCCTCCCCAAGTCTCACTGATATCATGGCTAAGGCCTGAGTTTGATACCCAGCCAGGGAGCTAACTCACCTATGGCACAGCAGACATCTCCTGTCTCACCCGCTGCTCATCTGAGCAGGTATTTCAGTAGATCTGCCGGTTCTGCTCCCCACTCTGTCTCTGGGGAATCCTGTAACCTCTAGCCTACACCCCAGTTCTTGTACACAAAAATAAAATAAAAAAGAAAGGAAAAGAAAGATCAGAAGAGGCTTGAGACCTATAGAGTTCAGGCTAAAGGCTACAAGGAAACCCAGAAACCAGTACCATCGCTGTTGAAAGGAAAGCCAACATAGTATAGTGTCCAGAGCCAGAACACTGGTCCACGGTGTTATGTTTAGAGTTGGAGATTATCAGGCTCCCTGTACACAACAACTCTTTGGTGATTTTAATGCCCTAAGTCATAATTTCCTCAAATATATCATTAACCACTTTAGCATTGCTAGGTTTTCCTTGTTACAGATGGGTTTTGCTTTATGTTAGTGAATATCATCTACTAAAATCAATCATAATCCAAAAGTCATTAACTGCATAATTAAATACAAAGCAGTTCCAGTACAGCCTTGTTCACTACTAAATAGTACATCACATAGTTGAATTCCCATAGTAGTGAGTCTTTGACTTGAAATAGCATTTGGTCAACAAGTAGGACACTGTGAATCATATGACCTTCCATATTTTGGCCCCATTTTACTAGAAAAGGGAAATAAATAGTTTTGTGTATGTGCATAAGTTAAATTCTAGTACCCAAAGTGCAAGTTATGGTAAGAAACTTGGTCTTGGGAGTCATATGGGCCTGAATCCGAATCCTGGCCTTACTACTTACTACCTGTGAATATTTGGGCAAGTTACTTAACCTCTCTGAGTTCCCTCAACTGTAAAGTAGAATATCAATCATACTTAGTAGTAGAGAGAACTAAAGTAGATACTTAAATAGTTAGCAAGTAATGAAATTGGTACTATTATTTTTGGCTTTTACAGGCAAAAAAAATTTCCAGGTTCATATGTGTTTTTCTTATTAAGTGATTTTGACCTATCCTAAGTCTGGTTGAGATAGCTTCTACAATGTTCTAAATCAGAATTAGCACTAATTATCTTACAAGTCATAGAGATTTGTTGATCAACACTCATATCTTCAAGGATTGAAAGTGTGATTTAATACAACAACAATAGGGAATGCACATTCAATATGAACTTTAAAAATATATATTTCCTTTATTTAAAACAAGCCATTTTTTTTAAGTATCGGGAATTTTGTGATTTTATTTTATTTAACTTTATTTTGCGTAGAAGAACTGGGGTGTAGGCCAGGGGTATGGTGAGTGAGAGGATTCACTAGAGGCAGAATGGGGAGCAGAAGAAGCAGATTTACTGAAATACACTGCTAAGGAGAGCAGTAGGTGAGACAGAAGTCTGCTGCGTCATCTGTGGGTTAGCTCTGGGGTTGGGTATCAAACTCAGGCCCTAGCAGTAATAGTGCTGAGACTTAACCCCTCAGCAACTAAGCAGGCCCCTGAAACTTTGTGATTTTAATCCATGGTTACTATCATGCCCCAGTTTGCCATCTGTTCTTGTCCAATATACAGATCCAAATTAGGACCAGAATGGAGAATAGACAATAAATGTCTTTTGCTTTTGCATGAAGCTCTTCTCAGACTGTACTTAAACGTGTAGTATCTCAATATGAAAATAAATGTATAGTTAAACAAGAAAATCATTCAGATTAACATACCACATTAATAAACAATTGGATCACAACCACATCATAATCTCAGTAGATGCAGAAAAAGCATCTGACAAAAATCTAATACCCGTTTAAGAGAAAAGCATTCAAAAAATAGAAGCAGAAGGGTATTCTGTTGTGAATACTACAGATATTTTAATATTGTGCATTTGATAAATTGCACTTATGACAAGTGTGGCATAAAGTGATAAAGAACATCTGTAAAAAATCCACCATAATACCTCATGGTGGAAGGCTGAAAGCTTTCCACCTAAGATCAGGAACCAAAGATATCCATTCTCACCAATTCTATTCAACATTGTACTCTACACAGAGCAACATGCTGTTGCTGCTTACTGAATGAATTTTTGCTCAGTTAGTTTTGTTTACCCAAGGTCATCAGAAATAGGTAGGAGATACTGCTAAAACCACTAGTTACTGTACTATAAAAAGAAAAGAAACTACTGCTCCCTAGAAATTTTCCAATGTGAGTTTTTCTCATGTGCAATATTATTATATGACATAAAAAGTCCATATAAAGATATTTTTACAATACTGTTCCACTGTTCCTCAGAGTATTATTTAAAATTGCATCAAAGGTAGTAAACATAAATATTGACTACAAAAGAGTTATTTAAATCAAATATTAGAAGACTAGTTTTAGAGTTGGAGAAATGTGTACCATAGAGTAAGATTATTTAAAAACTTAAAGTTTTGTAAATACTGTGTGTTTATAGAAAAAATATGAAATGTTTCAACAAAAATATTAGCAACAACAATTATACCTGGGCATGGGATTATAGATTATTTTTATTTTCTTCTTTATAAGTCTCTAGATTTTTCATGCTTTTATAGTGAATTCATCATCTCTCTTTGGAAAGATGTTATTTTTACTAGTAGGAATTCTGTCAGATTTTTTTCTACTATTAGGCTTTTCAGTATGATGAACTATTTTATCTGAATATGACTTAATTCTCAACCTAAGCATATTGTTTTTTGTTTTCTTTGAAGTGCTGACTAAAAAATAATATGCTTCATTGATTTTGTGAGCTAACCTTTCTCAAGTAGACTGAGGACAAGCTAGACATGTTACAAGATTGATTTGTTGCTCTGAGAACCAATAACAGATAATGAGACTCTCCAATTAACTAAACTTTCTCTAAACCTATCGCCTCCCTGTTGAAAAGCAATTTTCAACTCTGCCTGAGATTTCAAGTCTTTAAGCCAACTCTAAATCATTTATAAAAAGGAATCAACATCCCTCCTTTCTCTGTCTTAGGTTATATCATTGGAATGGTGCCACTCAAAGATTAAAATATAGTTAATGAATCTAATATTTAATTTAAAAAAACTGCCTACAATTTTTTTTTTAAATTTCCTTGTGATGTTTCCTTGATGCTGTGATGCTACTCTTATTTCTTTTTTAAAGATTTATTTTATTTATACAAGAACCAGGGTACAGGCCAGATGCGTGGGAGGGTGAGAGGATTCACCAGAGACAGAGCGGGGAACAGAACAGGCAGACTGATGAAATACAATGCTGAGGTGAGCAGCGGGCGAAACAGGAGCAGTCCATTAGCCATGTGGGTTGCTCTGAGGCCGGCGGGGATTGAAGCGGCACTGCAGAGACTGTGGACAGCTTCACAGTGCTGCACTCAACCGCCTGCGCCACCAGGGAGGCCCCAAATTTAATCCAATTTGTTGATACCATAAGTTTATGTCCTCAAAAATCTCATAGGTGACCTGCACAGTTTAAACCCATGTTGTTCATGGGTCAGCTGTAAATACGTGTCAGTTTTGAAGGAGTCCTGATTGTCTTGCTGAATTTTTTTTTGAATTTGGATAACATTAATTAACAAAAGGTCCTATTGCTAAGAAGTGCAGATGTCAATGACCCTGTAGCAAGCAGCCCAGAAGGCAAGGATGACTGGTTGAGCTTGTCTAGGATTGGGAAGTACAGGTGATAGAAAGTCAGGGTGAATGTAAGGGGGCTTAGATGTTGGTGGTGCCATGTTAAAAAGCCAGCCACACATCCAGACCAAGACCAAGGATCTAGAAGTCTGCTGAAAACACAGAAAATTTAGTAGAACAGAAAGGGTAGAAGGAAAAAGGTCAAATTCAGGGGTAATGACCTTAGAATTCAATAATATACAGTGGAGTCTTTGGAAGTGATGAATCCAGTGTTTTCTACAGAGAGACAAAAAGAGTCTCAGGAGACTGAGGCCTGTGGTGGGGGAAGTCATCCTTATGCCCTCTGCTCAAGTCCAGATGACAGTCAGTGGAGAGTACTCTGGTGCCATGAGAGGACAGACGAGCTTGATTTTGTCAAGGAGTCAATAGGGGTGTTTCCAGCAACTAGGAATGTAAAGAAAGATTCTGGGCAAGCAGAATGCAGTCCCCTCTTGAAGCACAGGAAGAGGGGGAAGGAGGTTGGCCAGGGAGGAACAGCCAGAAAGAAGACATGAACTAGATGGAGAGTGAGAGCAGCTTCACCCACAGGCAGCATTTCCTGAAGTGGTTCCAAGGAATGCTAGTCTCCCAGGATGCCCTGTTCTATAAAGTATGGATGACTCTAGAGGAACATTCGGCTGAACAATGTAAATGGAATTTTTTATCGCACCTTTAACGGTATACCCATGTGCCTCATGTATTCCCATGAAGAGATGTGTGATGTGAATATGTGACATTTCCCCAACTTTGTTGGTCATAAAACCACTCATACTCTGGGAAATCCTGTTCTAAAACTCATGATAGCTTTTCAGAGTGTTTTAAAAGATTGGGTGGGTGAATGGTTAAGTAGATGAATAAATGAATGAGTTATAGGCAGAAAGTTAAGAGACATTGGTAGGGGTAGGTCCAAGTTATTTATTTATTTATTTATTTTTTATTTTAAACTTTTTTTTTTTAATAGAGGCATGTTTTTTTTATTTATTTGTTTGTTTGTTTGTTTGTTTTGTTTATACATGCACTGGGTACAGTCAGAAGCGCGGGAGGGTGAGAGAATTCACCAGAGCCAGAGCGGGGAGCAGAACAGGCAGAAGGACCAAAGTACACTGATGAGGGGAGCAGCGGGCGGCAGGAGAGGTCTGCGCGCCATGTGGGACCCTCCTCCGGTGGCCGGGGGGCAACCGGGGATCGAACTGGCGCCGCAGAGGCCGCAGGCAGCTTCGCAACCCAGCGCTCAACCGCTGCACCACGGGGGAGGCCCGGTCCAAGTTTTTTAAATATGTTTTAAAACCTAGGTGCAAAAGGTCCCTAAGTCTCCTCTATGTTTACACACCATGTACATGTAATATCCCCTCTCCCTACAGCCTTCTTTATCTTCCATTTCCATTAGCTCAGTTCCATTGGCCTCATTTCTTTTCATTCTGATGAAAGATTAGGAAGCAAATGGTAGAGAAATGGTTACAGAATGGTGTGCTAGATCAATGATGCTCCTTAAAATGGAAAACTACACCTTTATCTCTGCCCCCCTCACCCTTCATTCCACTTCCATCTGGAAAATACAAGACAATTACCAAAGATGGTTTCATAATAAGAAAGTGTGGCAACTTTGGTTTAAAAAATCTACAAAATTTTGAAAGGTTTGCAGGTGAATTTCTGTTCTTGGAAATGCCAGCCGTGGTGTAACCCTGACTCTTGTTGCTTTATTTCAGAACGCCAACCAGGTACCTCTATGGCTAATTCCAGTGCCCTCCCTTCAAGTTCAGCTGGGATCAGCAAAGAACTGGTTGATCTACAGCCCCTCATCCAGTTCCCAGAGGAAGTCGCCAGCATCCTAATGGAGCAGGAACAGAATATTTACCGGAGGGTCTTGCCGGTTGATTACCTTTGCTTCTTAACTCGGGACTTGGGCACTCCAGAATGTCAGAGATCCCTGCCCTCCCTTAAAGCATCCATCTCAGCAGCAATTCTTACCTCCCAGAATGGAGAACACAATGCCCTTGAAGATCTTGTGATGAGATTCAATGAGGTAAGAAGTCACTCTAGGATGATTTTCTAACTGAATCACAGCAAATAACTTTTAAGCATATTTCTCCTTTTAGTTTTGCCTGTTACTGATGTCTCAGCTGCCTCTCTGCTTGCCATTTCCATGATAACTGCTTTGTTTCCAGGCAATGAGCTAAAAAACACACTGTTGTCCTTCCTTTCACTTCATTCCAACGTACCCTTAAGCCTCATTAAGCCTATTTCCATTTCTTGTCATTACCAAGTCCACAGGCTTTGCCCCTTAGGACAACAAGTCCCCCAAATATTCTCTCTGGACCCATTTTCCAATATTCTCTCCCTGTTCCTAAAGGTCTTTTAAGGCCAGAGGTGCCAATTTTGAGTTTTGACAACATGATCCCTGGGATCCAGATGGCTCACCCCTCTCCCTCTACCAGGCCTCCTCCACAGAAACCAAAAAACCAGCATTGTCAGGTCAGGAGAGTAGGGAGGAATGTGGGATTGAAGGGTATCACATCAAGATCCTGAGCCTCAGAAAGGCCCTACAAGGCCTCTGAGACCTTGCTAGAGCTAGTTATGAAAAGGACTGCTGTAAACAGAGTCAGGGAACACTGAAGGGAGCCACTGTGCAATTCTAGGGCCCAAGGAGAGAATGTGGGAATGGGAAGTTAATGGCTGGTGTCTGTGGCCCTGGGGCCAGGATGAGGGACAGGAATGAGAATCATGTCTCTGTTGCAATGCTGGAGTCAGAGAGCATTTTTGTCTCCACAGTATAATCTCACACTCAGCATTTTCTACTGTGCATTTTCATTCTTTTAGACTTGATTTCTACTGCCTTGACCATTAAAACACAAAATTTCAGTGTTTGTTGGTTGTTGATTGGCTTAACTCAACAAACACAGAAGTTTCCTATTTTAGTCATTTAATAAACTACCTAGGTGCTAAGAGGATGCTCTAATTCTGGGTTCTGTATCTGTAATTGACAGAGGATCAACCTCCGTTACTTAGACCGTTTCTAACTATAGCAACTCACCTTGCAGCCCTGTGGCCTGCCAATCATGACCCGGGTGGAGGTTGTGTCAGTAACCACAGCAAGGCCCAGTGATGCAGAAAGCATTAGGCGCAGTCTGCCCCTTGTGTCCAGACATGCCCTGGACACTGTTCCTCAGGGGAGGTCTGCTATCGATAAAGACAGCAGATGCTTAATCCATCAAGCATGGTAATCTTTAATATTTGCTTATTTTCTCTTCACAATAATTGTCCGAGGCAGATACTTTCATTAACCCCATCTTTCCAAGAGGGTCACTGAGGAACAGGAGGTGAAGTCGTTTGCCTAAGCACTCGAAAGATTTAAACCCACATCGTCATGCCCCAGAACTGAGCTCTGAACCATGAAGTGTCCTATATCAGGCTCATGCTGGAGAGTGACGCCTGCTAAAAATTCAGATTTCTGGTCCCATACCAAACTGAGTAAGGCAGACTCTGAGAATTCACCTAGAGTTCATGAACCACACTGCCCCGAAGTTGCTTGCAAAAGTAAACCTATGTTCTTGATTTTCCTTACTGATAAAGACAGGATAGAATATCAATTATATCTGCATTTTTAAAAAATGCACAGCAGCAGAGGATACAACCTAGTTCCTCTTCTCTAAATTCAAAACAGGAAAAAAAGGAGGTGGAAAGTGAATGCTCTAGTGAACGGAGTAATTTTATTAGTGGATTTTATTGTTTTTCATGAATTATTTTAAACTTCCGGATCTACTCACTCAAGCACCCTTAGGCCTCTATCCTTGCCCTTTGTTGTTGTGAAATTCCACTTGGACTTAAAAGTGATTTGCCTGAGCTTTTAAACTCTACTCTTAAATTTATTTTGGAGAAGGAAAACTTGAATTTCTTCCATTCACTACCATGACCTTAGAAATCAGAAAGGAATCAGTGATTTCACTAATTCAGAATTAGTGATGATGTGACCTCCAGCTGGGTCAAGACATGCTTTGGACTATCTCTGAAAATAGTTTAGCTAAGCAACTTTAGAACATAAATAAGCTTTCTGGAAAAACACTTAAACTACTTTAGAGAACACTGTTTTCAAGTATTCTCAAACATCTATCTTCATATAAATTATGATATGCTGATTAAAAATCAGTCTTATCACTAAACAGTGGGAATTTGGGGACCTCCACTGTATATGTGGTCCTTTGTTGACTGAAACATCGGTCTGTGCTTATATCATAGTAGTGGTAATCCTAGTATTGAAAATAGTAAGGTAGGATATTCCAAACGTCTCTTTCCAGCTATTGGTTTTGTTGCTATTTTTCTGTTTTGTTTCAAATTTCTTTATATGCACTTCTTCTTTGGAAGAATCAAAGTAATCCTGTAACATCATAACAAAAAAAGGTCTATATTTTAAACACTAAATAAAGTCAAAATCCCCCTTACATAGACATTACAATAGATTCCAAATAACCTCCACTGGACAATGCAGAGATAGCTAATGCTAGTTGTTTGTATACCTTAGGGTAGAAAAGCAGCATTGCATTCAAAGAAAATGTATAAATTCATATTTCGCTTTCTGTAAAAAGAGGAAGGGAAGGAGCTAGAATTTATTTTGTAGGTGCACTGGACACCTTCACATTTTTCAATTCCATTTAATATTTATGACAGTTATGTAAGGCCATTCTAATTATCCCCGACTCACAGATGAGGAAAATGAAGCTTAAACAACAAAGTAAATACTGATAGTATTGGATTATAAATATTCATGAGTCCATACTGATGTAAATAAATAATTGAATAAATAAATCAGTGGAAGGAGAGGAAAGGTACAGCTCTTCCTTAGAGAAGAATTCTAATTAGTACATGCAGAAGGAAAGAGGGAATAGGAATCTCGTTTAGGACACCACAATAATAAATTGCTACAGGCAAGTCACTGATGAGTGCTAAGATTTTTGTGCAAACATATGGTGAGAAATAAGCTATTTGCCTGGTCTCAAAGTATCTCTGCATGGAATATTTATTAATTATGAAAGAAATCATAGAACAGTGGAGAAGCCCAGTGGACACGACCTTAAATAAGTACTCAAGGTCAACATGATCAGTAATAAGACATGATACTTAGTAAGTACCTCCTGATAGGATGCCTTATGCAAGGCATGTCATCATCTTCATGGAGTTCTTGATTGACTCAGTGAATCAATAAATGAATAAAATGCATAACCCAAAACTAATCATGAGGGGGAGAAAATCAGGCAACCCCTCACTGAGGGACAGCCTACTCTTCAAAAGTATCAAGGTCCTAAAAGGTAGAAAAATCTGAGGACCGGAGACTAGAGGAGACAAGGAGATATAACCACTAAACACAGTATAGATTTTATTGGTTCTTGGGCTAGAAAACTACTGAAATTCTAATAAAATGTGTAATGTGCTAATATATCAGTGTGAATTTCCTGGTTTTGGTGGTTATGAAAGATGCTAACTTCGGAGAAGCAGGATGAAGGCTGTAATGGGAACTCACTGTACTATTTTTGCAATTTTTCTGTAAATCTAAAATTCTTCAGGAAAAAAAAAAAGTTCACAGAGGTTGAGTTGCTTGTCCAAGGTCACACAATGACTAAGTAAAAGTCAGAATTCAGATATCTGTCTTCAATCTGTTCTCTTTTCACCCTAGTGCCTTGCCTTTCTGCTGGTCAAATTATCAAGTTCAAGTTAGTGGAAAAACCAGAATGTCTGGTTAGAGTTTATTGACCCTCAGGTCTCTTTCCCACTTCTCTCCTCTTTCTGCTTCCTTTCTGTAGCTCTTGTGCATCTGTCCTTTTTCTATTCCTCTTTCTGTGTCTATTTTTATCTAGACTTGTGCCATCAGTAGCTCATTCATTCATTCACCCAAGGCTTAGCTGATATTCATTGAAAACCTTCTACCCCTTAACCTTCTCTTTTTTATCAAAGTGTCAAAATGTCCTTTTAAATAAGAAATTAGCAGTATATGATGAAAATGTATGGCATTGTTTGCCCAGACTTTGGTTCTGTCGAAATTGGGTATACAAAATCTGTGCACTTTCCTCAGTCAAAACCATATATATATATTCCTTGACACACTGGAGAATTTCAAGAAAAGAGAAAGGATTCACCAGAGAGAGTGGGGAGCAGAACAGGTAAATTGACTGAAATACACTGCTGAGGAGAGCAGTGGGTGAGTCAGGAGAGGTCTGCTGCTCCATGTGGGTCACCTCCCTGGCCGGGGATCAAACTCGTGCTGCAGTAGCTGCAAATAGCTTCATAGGTTGTGTCTTCACCCCTTGCGCCACCAGGGAGGCCCCTAAAGATTGATTTATTTATGCATACAAGAACTGGGGTACAGGCCAGAAGTGCAAGGAGGTGGTGGTAAGAGGATTCACCAGAGACAGGGTGGGGAGCAGAACCGGCAGATCTACTGAAATACAGAGGATGAGTCAGGAGAGGTCTGCTGTGCCGTGTGGATCACGTCCCCGCCTGGGGATCCAGCTCCTGCTGCAGTGGCTGCCAATAGCTTCATAGGTTGTGTCTTAACCCCTTGTGCCACCAGGGAGGCCCTTCCTGAACCCTTTTGATCTGGATGCCTCCCTTGAGTCATATTCTTGATCTGCAGCTCCAAGAAGCCAGTGTTCTCACTCTCCTTTTAGGTTGAGCAACCTCACTTTCAGGCCACCCAGGAAGTTTCCTGCTTTGACAGTCTCAAATCATTTTCTTCTCCCTTCCTTTTCCTTCCCCTATCTAGCCACTACTTCTGGCTCAAATTCCTTTTGATCTTACTAATTTTTTTTTCTCTTAGAACAAATTCCAGAGTCATTTATCTTTTCTAGAGGCAACAGAAAGGCATTTTTTGTCGATAACTTCGCCAAAGAGATCACATACTTTAGTGCATTCAGTTAAAAACATATGAGAGGTAAGTAAATAGAGATTGAAGTTCGTCTGACCTCTTTCACTTTTATACCTTTTTTTCCTGCAAAGGACTGTGATGGAATATGGAGGGTGGAAGAGGGTTATTCTTGGATCACGTTTCTGAGTCTACCAGTTCTCAAACCTTATGCCTCCTCAGTCTGGCTTCAGCTTCCTGTCCTGTTGTTCACTCACTGACCATCTTTGGGATTGGAATTCCTCATGGTCTACATCTGTAGCTGGTCCTCAGGATCTCCATAACTTATCTCTGCCAGGCACTCTTTTGTAGAACAGTCTGTTGCTCTGGCTGAGGGCTGGTTTTTAGCTTCAAGGGGTTACTTTTTCCTATGCCCAAGAAGGCTAATTTTGCTTATGAATTTTCTTACCGAGACCATTCTCTGGGCTCCTCTTTTAGACCAGTTGGCCCAAGGGCAAGTCATGAGCCCAAGATTGAGCCCACAGTTAGTCTCAGACCCCAGAAGACTCTGGGAGCGATTCCACCTGGCTTTTTGCCCCAGACCTTTCCCTTCCCCCAAATAACCATTATTATGCTTCTCCAGCCCACAAGTGTGGACAGCCAAAGTGACATTTGTTCCTTTCATCCAGTCGGTTTCACCAGACATCATTTCAACAGTTAAAATGCCACCCCCTCTTTAAAGAATACCAAGGTGGAGCTTAACTGAAAAAATTGTAAGAATAAGTAAACCAGTTGGGAAGAGAGAGGCTGTCTGAGCTTGGTTCCTTCAGGCCTTAGATATTTAGTAAGTGATGATCACAGCATCTAAAAAAATCTGTCTGGTCATAACCAGGGAAAGACCATTTCAGCACAGTTAGGAAAAAGTATGATATGAGAATAATGAAGGGATGGTCCTCATGCCCAAATGTGTACTTTCACTTAAAATATTGGTTTCAAATTTGCACATTTAACCATGTTAGAAAATTTCCTTTCAGAGTTTTTTTCCTCCCCTTTTATGCAAGCAAATCACCTGTTCAAGGCTGTTACACAAAGTCTCTCCCTCACATATGGGCCCTCATGAGATTAACTGTTAAAAAGCACTTGGATAACAGAAATTTCAGCTCACTTTGGAGACCAGTTTTCTCCCTGGGAAGCACATCTCCCCAGAGACACACCTCTGAAAGCAGACATTGTATTCATTCCCCAGGATATTTCACTGCACATTCCTGGGTTAACAGAAATTTTAGTAGAGAAGTTTTTGTACTAACAAATATAGTAGGCGATCAAACCATAGAGGCTCAGCTGTGCAGTGACTATTTTAGAGCAAGATTAGTTGTAAGATTATTGTAAGGGCTCATTTGCCCTGAAATCAACTGATAGCAAATCGTGTTTAGTAGTTCTTGGCAATCAGCACCCACAGAATTCTACCCACTTACAATAACAATAAACAGCTTGGCTGGAAGTGAGGTGGGTGTCCAGGTACATCTTCCCTTAGGGTGCAGTGCTGGAGGTGGCCTGCCTGAGTGCTAATGCACCGCTCCCAACTGTGTACACTTGAGCCAAATACCTAAGCCCTCATCTTTAGATAGGGATAGTATTCCTATCTCAAGTGGTTTATGTGACTATTCAGAGAAATGACATGTGTAAAGTACTTAGTGAGGACCCAAGACACCGTCATAATTTGATGTTGGTTATCCCCCCAAAAACTAAAATAACTAAAACAACTGCGTTTTCAGAATAACTGGTAATTATAATAGATCCCATTGTTGTTGCTGTTACTCCTCTACTTAACAGACAAGAAAGCACAGAGAAGTGGTCTGTGACCTGTGGTTTCAGAGGTTGGGCTTGAACCCAGGTGACCTCACTTCCAGAGCCATTGTTCCTGACTCATCCACCTGGAGCTGTGGATTCCAGAGCTGAAGGAGCCTTTTCTCCTTAGTTTGGTTTTCTTACCCTCAGTAAAACCATTTTCTTCACAACTGGATTCATGGATACATGGTAGGCCCTCTGTATTTTTAAAAAGTGCCAAAGAATAATTCTGATGTCATCAGTTGAGAATGGCTGCTCTGGATCACCAGCCACACTGATACTCAAAGAGAACAAAGGAAACAGGAGGAAAATAATTCCTGTCTTCAAGATCATTGTTTAGTGCAGATAGCTGAAAATTGTCCAAAGTAAATAAATGCATGGTATTCTCTCGCTTGCTCACTTGCTTGCTCTCTCTCCCTGTCCCTCTCTCCCTCCCTCCTTCCCTTATTTTTGTGTTTTTTTTCATTCTTTGGACCTATGGCTGCAGTACAGGACTGTGCTTGAAGTCTTATCTATCCAAACTATCAATATTTTGCTCCTATGACAGGATATTTGTATTCTCCTGGTTAGCCTCCCTAAAGCGTCTTGCATGTCTCTAGGATTTAACCAATCCAGAAGGTCAACTACCCAAACCATTAACCTCTGACCTGTTTTATTGTTTAAAATGGACATCATTTCCATGTGTATTAGCACTTCAATCCTCGGTCTGGTAGAAATAAGAATGAATTCAATGGACAAACAGCACATAGACAAGTAAGAACATGGGCATATGTGAGAAGTGTTACCATTTGTTATTATTAGAAACAGTAAACGTGACACAGAGAAGCAGTACAGACACAGAGAAGCAGTGCAGCGGCACCTCAGGTGGCTGTTGTCTGCCACCCAGGCATCACTTCCGTAGCACTGATCACTGGGAAAGACCAGGTATACCAGAGTCAGTGGATGGGATTTTGAACTTCATCCAGAGCTGCATTAACTGACCCTATTACAATGTTTAAGTCAGCTATTTGAAAAGCCACTTTTAGAGATCTTTACTGCACATGGAGGAGCCAGGGAGGAATGTATTATGCTTAGCCAGGAATCTACATTCTCCCAAGGGATTTAAACATTCATAAATCCAAATGTTTTCTCAATGCCTCCTCTTGGCTTTTTTCATTCAACCAGATTTTATCAAGTACCAGCTTATATACTAAGTGCTGTTTTGTGTGCTTGGGATACAACACACAAGACAGAGCCCCAGCCCTCACAGAGCTTATATTCAATTAATGTGTCAAAGGCATCTCAAAGATGTCTAAATGGAACTATTGACTTCTCCATTCATTTATCCCCTAGTATATTTCCCACTTACCACACACTCTCCTCTCCATCTCAATAGCTACCCAAGAACTCAGTCTAATAACCTAGGCTCACTCTCTGTCCCCAAACCCACAACATCCACACCATCAGCAAGTCCCATTTGCTCTGCTCGTAAAATACTTCCTGAATTGGCCCACTCCTTAGCATTCCACCTACTATCGCCTTCATACTTGCATTCCTATAATCCATTCTCCACCCAGCATGATATTCTATAAACAGAGCAGTTCGGGATACTCCCTGCTGAAAGTCTCATAATGACAATTCTATACATTGGAAATAAAATACAAAATGCCAAGACCCTACTTGATCTTGCCCAAGCCTCCTTCTCCAGCCTAACTTTATGCCACCCCCACCCCTCTCTGGTTCCATCCCATACATACTGCCCTTTGTTCTGTATGTGAACGTGCTGAGTAATTTTGTTTTCACATGGCCTTTGCACTTACTGTTCCCTCTGCCCAAAACCTTCTTCCCCCAGGTCAGACCACAGATGCTCTTGTCTCTTGGTCAAGTGGCAGTTCACAAGTTAGGGAAGCCATTGACTTGCTTACTTTGTTTCCCTCAGAAATCTGTCTAACTTGTTCATTGCTATATGTCCGGTTCTTCACAAAGCGCTGGCTAGATCATGGGTGCTCAGTAAATAAGTATTTAATGAATGAATAATGCAAGTTATTATAAGTATTATAAGTATTTAATGAATGAATAATGCAAGTGTTAACAAATGTTTAAGTAAGTGCTATATAAATACAAAGACAGAGTCTTTTGAGGAATTTACACTCTAGCTCAACGTATAAGAGATACAAAGTAGTAAATGTGCCATTTTACAAAGTAATGCAAAACATTAGTCATCATCTGAGAAAGCATGGTTGGAAAAGTGCTGTGGGTTAATGGAAAGTGTGTGATTCTATGGCTAAGTCTGGATTTGAGTCCTGATTCTGTCATTTACTCATTATGGGACTCTGAGCAAGTAAGTAAGTTAAGTAAGTAATTTACTCATTATGAGACTTTGACACAAACTGATTTCAGCTTTCATTTCTCACCTATAAGACAGGATAATTTTGTCAACTTTACATGGGTCTTGGGACATATAAACAAAATAAAGTACATAAAATAATCTCACATGATGGATATTCAATAAATGGTATATAGTGTGATTTCATGCAAATGAATAATGAGGACTGTATGAACTGTGAGTGTTGGGGAGAGCTCCTAGAGGCACCCCTGTGGATGACCCAAGGCTTCAGAGCCTTGAACTTGGGAGGACTTTTGCCAGGCCCAGTTATGAACTTGATCTTTGATGAGGTTACAGTATATATTGCTATCATTACCAAATGTAAGAGTCACTCCTTTACAGAATCTTACCCAGCTCTTGATAAAAACTTTCAAAGACAGAATGCACTCCATTTCAGTGAGCCTACCTTGTTGATGGAGCTTGATTTGTTCCTTAAGCCAAACTGTCACTTGAAAGGAACAGAAACTGTTTTTCTGTGGTTTAGTCCTCTTGAAGCTGGACACTGTCCATACCATTAAAATTCCATATCATCCTCACTTGTCAATATTCCTTTTTAAAATGAGGCTCCCTGATCTGTTTTCAATGTTTCAACACTTCCATCCTGCTGTTAGGCCATCCTGATCATAATACATGATAGTGTATTTTTTTCTTTCAATGTTATTTAATTATTAGTCCAGCTGAAGCTCAACTAAAACTCCTAAAATTTTAGTGTATGAATGGCCACCAACCTCATTTTTTCCCCTGTGCATAAGTTATTTTCTTACATAGATGTGATAATTTATATTTGTATATAAATTTTTGTCTTTCTGGCTTTTTAAGGCTATTAAATTTAATTTTGAATCTTAATTCAGTCATGTATTGAATTACCTACAACTCCTGATTTTTTTTCATACTCAGATTTGGTAAACATCTCATGTATATTTATTTGAATTGTTGGTAAAAATGTCAAATCAGGTTGGAATTAGTGGAAAGCCTTGTGGCATATCACCAGACACTGTTCATCACTTGGCCTTGAACCATTAATCCCCTCATTATGGAGTCTTTAAGCTAGATGTGAATTTCCTTAATGACAGTCATCCAACAGATGTTTCTCATTTTATTTATTTATTACTTGAGATACTCTGTGAAGTAACTTCCTAAAACCAAGACACGTTCTTGACATGTAAATCAAGTTATCCTCTCAAAAGGAAAGAAAAAAATTGGCTAACTTGACAGTAAGCTTCTAGAGGATGTTTAATTTTTCTTCCATTTGCTGCTGCTGCTGCTGATGATGATGATGATAGAGAAATTAATGATATAGCTACTGTTAATTCTGTGCCTTTCAGTGGGGACTGTGCCAAGCACTTCACATACCTAATCACATTTAGCTTTCACACAAGCCTGAAAAATGGGAATCATTGCTTTATTTTACAAATAGGAAAACTGAATATAAGAAAGGCTTTATAATTTGCTTAATATCACATAGCTAGGAAATGGCCAAGTCAAAATGATACTCAGGGTTTTTGACCCCCCCAAAGCACAAACTCTTTATTATGTTGCTATATGCTTATAGCACTGTGCATCTATTTGCTCACTAAATACTTGTCATGGGACATATCATGAAAAGAGAAATGGAGACATAAAGTGCTAGTTTACTTGAGAGCTTTTAGGGGTAACCAAGTGGAACTAGAACAACATCTCCCAAACTGAGTTGTGTGGATGTCAGTGTGCACTCTGTGAAAAAACGGTGCCCCATTGTCCAAACACATATGCCACATGCTGGGCAAACAGTGACAAGTAAGTTTCCTCATTGCAGGACTTCTCAGATCATTTATTCTGCTAATAGACATTGGGGTACTTTCAGAATGCAGCGTTTTACACACACTTGAGTGCTGAGTATCTTTAAGCCAGTACAAGTTACAGAAACCGTTATGTAGGGGAGATGAGTGGTATGTCGTAGAGGGGAGAAAATTGAACTGAGTTGACCAAAGCACTTAGTCACTTAGTCACCACCAAAAAATCAGGGAAAGAAGTGAGGATTTATTTCTAGGTCAAAGCAGGGCACATGCTGTGGAATATGAAGTCTAGCCGCCCCCTCATCCTGGCACATGAGTCTGGACCACATGGATTTACAAGGTGAGACCTTAATCTCATGATTAGGATTTCATAAACCTCATACAAACACAAGTTTCATTCCTTTATCATTACACCTCATACTTTAAAATTTATACAGACATGAGAATTAAGGATAAATCATTAGAGTAGAAAGCATGCAGGACTGGCCATGACAAAAAATGTAGCCAATGAGTTTGTTGGCATCTCTAGCCACCACACCCATCTCTTTCTCTCTCCCTCTCCCCTTTTCTTGGGTACCCACAGCACCTATGAGACACCCAGTCCTCTGAACAGCCCCAAATCATGCTAAATCTGTTTTATCTTATTGTTATGAATCATTTTGTAATATGTAAAAATACTCTCTTCAATGAAAAACAAGATCATCATATACCTATGGCAGTTATTTGGATCAAATATTTAAGAACAACTAATATTTCCTGGCAGTAGAGAAAATAAAAATCTGCCCATTTAAGTCCTTTAATACTTTCTAAACTTTCTTTGTTGTGGAAAACATAATTTCTTAATGTTTAACGGGAGAAACCAACAACCAATATTGGGGGAAATTTTTAAGGTATACTTAAAACCCTTTATCAACAGTTGTACACACAAACCTTGCCTTTACACTTACACAGAACTCACAGGCATTATCTCCAAGGTGACTCTGGTTTTGGATCTAGCACTCTGTTGTGTACTTCCGTCTCTGAGTCCAGGGCTCTGACCCTTCTATCACTGCTGCCTGTCACTCTTGCTACCTGCCTACCATTTGGGTAGATACTCCTAGAGTGACTTATCCTACAAATAGTCTGTAGAAACTTGGTTTCTCAACATGGGCTGGAGAGAAAGAAATAAAAAGGATTCATAGTTCAGTACCTTCCAGAAACAGCTTTCAGCTCTATTCCCCTTGTATATTGATTGATAGTCCCAATGCTCATTAGCATATTGAAGGCTCAAGAAGTCCAGCAATAAAGACACTTAATTCACTAACATTTCTCAAATGCATTTCACTTGGAGCTTTAACTCTGCCTCTTCTCTGGTGTTGCAGAACAGCTTGTTCTTGATACAACCAAAGACAAAAAATATTAACGAACAAAAGAGATGCATGTGAAATCTAACACACATTCCAGCCTTCCTCTTCTGCTCCCCCTTAAGATGAGGACTCCAGGTCAGTTAGGGCTGGACAGTTTCCAGGTGGATGAAACAAGTAATTATAAAGAAGTGGGTGGCAGGAAAGACATTTCAAGTGAGAGCTTGAATGAACATATTCTGGGCAGGAGCACACATGGGTTGAAAAGGGAATCTGGGTACAGGTGCCTCTCAGAAGAAAGTTAGAGTGAACAGCAGGAAATAACAAGGGGTCTGGAAGAGGATGCTAGTGAGAATAAAAGGGGAAAGTGACTGCCAATTATTTGAAACCCAGTAGTGCAGTGACTGGTTAGGTAGGAAGACTGAAGAAGAGAAAAGAATCAAAACTGCTATCAGACTTCTAGACAGGGCATCTGGACATCATCTGGGCAGTTTCAAAGACTTCCCAAGGTGATTAGGAGCACATGCTTTGATTTAAACAGACAAGGGTTCAAATCCTGACCTTTTCCTTTTTCTAGCACAATGGATTTGGCCAAATTACTTTACTTATCTGAGCCTATTTCCCCAACTACACAACGGGTTAAGAGGCATTTCCTTATGGGTAGTTGCAAAGGTTAAGATATAGAATCCTGAGGTTGGGATAGTGCTTAGCACAGTATAAAGTGCTCAACAAATGTTATTGTTATTTCTGTTATTACTTCATCTATTATATCATCACCATCATTGTCATCATCTTGTGAGCAAATATTCAATTTGGGACATGCGGTTTTTAGGGTGAGAGTTAAATAAGATCTGGAAGTAGGCCATGGAGTATGAGCATGGAAGTCACGTACTTCAAGATGGAGGCTGTACAGATCACTTGGGAGTAATTCCTGTAGAAGGAGTGGGGTGAACCACGAGAATTAATCTGCTTTTAAAAACATCAAGCATAAAAGAGATCACAGGTTCCAAGCATCAAACTTTGGTAACACCCACCATCATGGCAGATAAAAGGATCCAGTGACAAGGAGAATGTGGACATCACAAGAGCAGCAGGCAGCTTGGGTTATGGAAACCAAGCAGGGAGAATTGCAGGGATGGGTAGCATTTTATCCTGAGCCAGGAAAGTGGAGAAGTGCAGACAGTCTAGAATGGCAAACAGATCACAGAATGACTTAGTGTTACTCGCCTGTGCCCTAAACCTGTCAAGCCTGAAATGTATTCAGAGGCCAAGTTTGCAGAAGGATTTCTATGGACCAGAGCAGAGATAACACTAAAAAAAAAAAATGTTTGTACAAGCAACAGTTAAAGAAACCTGAACTGGGGCCTCCCGGGTGGCGCAGCGGTTGAGCGTTGGGTTGCGAAGCTGCCCGCAGCCTCTGCAGCACCGGTTTGATCCCCGGTCACCGGTCACTGGGCAAGGGTCCCACATGGCGCGCAGACCTCTCCTAACGCCCGCTGCTCCCCTCAGCAGTGTACTTCGTCAGTCTGCCTGTTCTTTCCGCTCTGGCTCTGGTGCATTCTCTCACCCTCCTGCACCTCTGACTGTACCCAATGCTTGTATAAATAAATAAATAATTTTTTTAAAAAATTAAAAAAAAAGGAAAGAAACCTGAACTATTTTGCCAAGATGGGAGAATTCTGAGGTGGTCAGGGTGTACACATGTCAGCCTTTGAAGGGTTTCCGCGAAGAGGAAGTTGTTATTTTTTTGTGACTTTAGCAAACAACTAGTCCAGGTCATTTTATCCTGGCCTTAGAGCAGGTGTCTCCTGAGCTTCACATAACTGGAAAGATTTCATACACAGCGTAGCTGGCTGGCTGACTAGGAACAAATGTCTGGTTTGGTTGGGAGGCTGACTTAGATCAAACTATAGCCGACTGGCCAAAACCACCCCACCACCTGTTTTGTACAGCTTGTGAGCTAAGAAAGGTTTTTACATTTTAAAAATGATTTTTAAACATCAAAAGAAGATTTCGTAATAGATGAAAATCATATGAAATTCAAATTTGAGTGTCCATAAATGAAATTGTGCTGGAACACACCCATGCTCATTCATTTAACCTACTGGCTGCTTTCACATGACAGTGGTGGGACTGAGTTGTTGCAACAAAAATTGAATGGGTGAAATATTAATGATCTGGCCTTTTACAGAAAAGTTTGCCAGAAAGTTAGAGATAATTCTGTGGACATTTTGTTATTGGAGATTCTGTGGGGAAGAAGTTTTTGCCTTATACTGGGGTGGGAGGCCATGGAGTACATAGAGATCACCATCGCAAGAGGTGCGGGGAGGGAAACCAGAGTGCAGTGGTGAGAAAATATAGGTGATGGGTTGGGAATACTTGCTGGAGAAGGCTAACAGTAAACAAAGGTGCAAATTTGGATGGCGGCTCATCAGACCAGCCTGGTACAGGAAAGCTATTTGGGGGCTTGGAGGGGGTGGGGGGGTGGACAGGAAGACGTGTAAGTTTATGTCAGAGAGACAAAAACTTTTCCTGTGCTGGATGAGCCCAATGGTATTCTTAGTATCTGCTTTATTTTATGGTACAGTTAAATATATCTGTTGTCATATCTCTCAGCAAGAGGGGATTTTCTAAATGTTCTTGTTTATAAATGTGCAGAAAATTTTTGCACAGAGAGTCATGCTTTTGTTGGCCAAAGAAAGTGAGCACTTGCTGATTTTCTGGCAATCTTAACAAAAATACTGAAGTGTATTTATACCCTGGAGGCCAAAATGAATTTCAGAGTGACAGTGCACAGATATATAGTCAGTCCAGCTTTCCTCTCTGCCTTCACTGGATTTAACAACTTTGTCAAATCCCTTCCTCTGAAATCCACTTCTGCAAGTGAGTTGAAACTAATTCTCTCTACTGCCACATAAACACAAGACAGGCTTCCCTGCTGAAGCGCTTAAAATTTTGGTCTCCAACCAGTGAATGAGATAAGCATGCTAAATCCAATGACAGGGTTGTATAAAACTCTTTTTCTGCAGGTGGGGTATTTTTAAATTCATATTTCATTTTTTAGTTGAAGCAACATTGCATTATAGCAGTATAGAGGTTTCAGGTGTTCATCATTGAGAATCAACATGTGTATATACTAGATTAAGTTCACTGTTAAAAGTCCAAATCTGTCCATCATACCATTGTCACCTTTTTCCCTGTTTACCCACCCTTTCCCCTTCTTTCTGATAACCACTAATCAGTCTTATAGTCCAAAGGTTTGTTTTCATTTTATTTAGTTCATCTGTTTCTTTGTTTCCTCTATATTATAATCACATAGGCGTGAACTCATATGGTGTTTGTCTTTGTACAACTTGTTTCACTAAGCATAAGTCTCTCTGGGCCCACTTTTTTTTTTTTAAAGATTTATTTATTTTCATTTATACAAGCACTGGGTACAGTCAGAAGCGTGGGAGGGTGAGAGAATTCACCAGAATTACTTGTGACGAAATACACTGCTGAGGGGAGCAGCAGGCACGGCAGGAGAGGTCTGCACGCCATGTGGGATTCTGGCCGGTGACCCGGGATCGAACCATTGCTGCAGAGGCTGCACGCAGCCTCGCAGCCCAGCACTGAACCGCTGTGCCACCAGGGGAGGCCCTGGGCCCACTTTTTAATAGCTGAGTAGTATTTCATTGTGTATGTCTACCACATCTTAACCATTTGTCAATCTATGGCAATTTGGGTTATTTCCAGTTCTCAATTATTATAAATAATGCTGCAGCAAACACGAGGTACACATATCTCTCATAATTTGTGTTTTTGTATTTTTGAGATAAATACCCAGAAATGAGAAAAGCACATTTTTAATTGTTTCTTACAGTGTGACTTCCTTATTAACATCTCATAAATGTTCACTTTGCACTATTTTGAAGCATAATTGATATCCATGGAGAATTTCAAGCCTGACACAGGGACTTAGTCAATGCCCTTATTCCAAATAAAACATGATACCTTTTATGTGACAATGAGGGGACCAAATTTTCTGCTAATAAAAATCCATACAGAGTTAAATATCCTACTTTATCTAATAGCTTAGCCACCCTATCACAGAACTTTTGCCTTAGATGTGGGTAGGTCATGTGACAATAGTAACATAGATAGGAAATATGTGACAGCAATTAACAAGCAGATACTCTTATCATTTGGTTTTTACTTTCATTCCCTGTCCTTGTGACAATGCCAGGAGTTAGCTCTCTGCTCTTCATTCTTTTTTTTTTTTTTTTGTAATTTTTTAAACATCTGTGATTTTTTTTTTTTTTTTTTTTTTTTTTGCAATGTAGGATTTCAATCCTCATGTGCAATCACCATAGTTTGCTTTGGTAGCTTTATTGCTAGTCAAGGGTATTCATTTGCCTAGTCTGGATGTTTCACACTGATGGACTCATACATTATGTGGTCTTTTGTGTGTTACCTCTTTTCTTAGTATAATGTCTTAACAGTTTATCTGCTTTTAGCATGCAAGTACTTCTTTCTATTTTGTCAAGCAGTATACCATGATTTGTACATACTTGCTTTGTTTATCCTTTCGTCAGTTGATGGACATTTGGGTTGTTTCTGCTTTTTGGTTACTATAAATAATGTTGCTGTAAACAATGTGAACATTCATGTATAAATTTCTGTGTGAAGGTATGTTTTTATTTCCCTTGGGTATATACCTAGGAGCAGAATTTCTGGGTTATATATAACTCAATGTTTTGCATTATGAAGAACTCCCAAACTGTGTTTCAAAGTGTCTGCACAAATCCACATTTCCACCAGGAACATATGAGGATTCTGGTTTCTCCACATCCTTAACAACACTTGTTATCCTATCTTTTTTATTATAACCATCCTAGTTAATGGGAAGTGATAACCCATTGTGATAACACATTGTGGTTTTGATTTTATGTCCCTAAATGGCCAATGATGTTGAGTACCTTTTCATGTGCTATTACTTGTGTATCTTCTCTGCAGTGTTCTCCATCCTAATCCTTTCTTGCCACATTTCTGACAGTGAAGCAAACATAAAGATATAATCGCGTCCTTCATGGATTGGCTATTATTATTCTTGCACTTTAGTATGAATATGTGTCCAAGATAGGGAAAGTGAGAGCTCTACTTCCAAATGTAGGCAAGAAGGAAAGGGTCAGCATTTAGAATTCCCACTCTAATTGGGATGACATCTATAAGCAAAGAAGGCAGAAAATTACTTTTTTTCTAGACTCTGTCTATTCTCAATAGAAAATTTCTGGATGTGAAGTTAGAAGACTGGGTTCAATTCCTTGTTTCACTTGGTGACTTTGAACAAGTTGCTTACTAGGTAACTTAGCTTCTTTAAATTTTCCCTTTCTCACTCCTCCTTTTCATTTGTGTTTTTTCCCTTTTTTAAAAAAATTAAAGTAAAATTTACATGCAGTAGAATTCATCCTTTTTGGTTTATGGTTAATTTTGACAAATGCTTACAGCTATGTAATGACTGTCAAGAGAGAGAATATTTCACTCATTTCCAAAGGTCCCTTAATCCCTTTGTAGTCAGTCTCCTCCCCTCACTGCAAACCTCTGGGAATTACTGATCTCATTTCTCTCTTTATTCTTTTGCCTTTTCCAGAATATCATAAAAATGGATTCTCACAGTAGGTAGCCTCCTGGGCCTGACATTTTCATTTAGCATACCACATTGGAAATTCATCAATATTATTGCACATATCAGCAATTTGTTCTAATGTTCCAATCTATGACTATTATAATTTATCTACTCACCAGTTGAAAGATATTTGGGCTATTTTCCTTTTTATTTTTCTTGTTAAGAATTAAGCCACTAAAAACATTCTCAAACATGTGAATATGTGTTCATTTTTCTTGGCTAAATACTAACCCATTTTGCAAAATATTGTGCAAAGTGGCACTGTCATTTGGCATTCCCAACAGTACATGAGAGTTCCAGTTGCCCCCACATTCTCGCCAGCACTTGTTTCATAGCCTCAGGTTTTTTTGTCTGTAAATTGAACAAGCATTCCCTGTCATACTACTCTCTCAGGATCATAGAAAGAAACAAAAGTGAAACAGCATAAACGGAAGTGTTTTAAACTAAAGTGCTAGGCCTACTTAAGAAATACTGCTGCTTATGATGATATGTAATCATGTCCACTTAGAAGTAAAAGTTGGTTCCCACATGAGCTAAATGTTTCATTTTTTCCCTCTACTTCTTGGCAGACAACGTGAGTTACAGCAAGTCTAAAGCAACAAGAGGTTTTGCCTTAGATACATTTTAGAATTTGTTTTGGCTCCAGTTTTTGAACTTTTCACAGAAGCAGATAAATGACCAAGATGTAAATCATCAAGTGTGAGTCAGTTCTGTGAAGAAAAATGACCCTATGTGATGGAAGTCAGCAGGAGTGGAGTCAGCTGGACAGACAGTATGACATGCTGTGGGAGAAATAAATGCAGGCAGTGTCCCCAGGGTAAGACATTTAGGACTACTGCAGCAATTAAGAGGACTGGCTGTCTAAATACTCCCACTCTGGTGAAGGTGGAAGGGATGATTTGGAAAACTAACAATAAAAACCAATCATTTCAACTTACTTTTTTCAAATTTGAAATTTCATTTTCTCATGTTCAAAACAGAAAGATGTAATAAACAAGCAAAAAAGTTTTCTCCTTAACATCCATATGAACTGATATTTAGTGTAATATACAGAGTTGCATATAGAAATATTCACATATACACACATCTATTTCTTTGCCCTATTACCTGAAAGGGCCTCATGGTACTGACACTCCAGTAGCAACAAGCACACCTCATACTCAGAATTGGGGGCCTCATACCATTCTTCAGTAAAATGAACCAGGGCTCCTTGGATAAATGACCAGGCAGGAAGTATTCAAGATGAACCTGAAGTATCTAGTAATGCGAGAATATGAGGGAGTGGGGAAAAAAAAAACCCACAATGATGGAATATGTCAGTGAGGTCCAGGAGCTACCAAAAGAGCTCCCAGACACCAAAGCTGGACAAATTTGAACAAAATTAAGTAGTATAGGTTAAGCAGAATGATGGGTCCAACAAAAGGCCCCTAGGGAAAGTGTAATAGAGAAGTTTATTGCCAATGGTACTAGAGGAAGAGGCACACTGCACGCCTTGAGGGTCACAGGGGGGGTGTGAAGGCACAGTGCAGGAGGAGAGCATAACAGAACCTGGGGTATATATTATTTTGGGGTCTGTGGGTAGAATGCTTTGGGGCTCTGAGACTAAGGCCAAATCAGTCAATTGAAACCTAAAAGAGCAGGTATCAGTAAGTTTTAAAGGGCACACAAGGAAGGGGAAAGTCTTGAGCAGCCGAGGAGAATGCTTATCTCAAGGGTCTTGGGGAGAGTCATATCAGGAACTTATATTTACATGTGACTCTACAGGCTGTTTTCTAGGACATTGTAACAAGAGAGGTCAGTGTCAGTGCAAACCACACATGCACACACACACACGCACGCACACACACAGGCAGCTTGATACACCAAATAGATGCCAAAGCAGCAACACCATGAGCAACTCCAGCATGATTCAAAGTATAAGATAAATATTCATAAACTGTATTGATATAAGTAAATAATTGAATAAATAAATGGGTGAAATAGACAAATCTGCTATGCAAGAGCATTCCAAATAACTTAGCATAGAAACTGCACCCTCTGGGAGACCGAGCTTAACTCCCTACTCCTGAGTATTACATAGTGACTCTCTTCCAAAGAATAGTGTAGACCGGAAAAAAGTGACTTTACAGTGGAGAAATATGACAAACACCACCTCAGCCAGGTGATCAAGGTTTCCACAGGGATATCAGTATGATAGCTGAGCTCACCAGCTATCATAGCCTTTCTCACCAGTCTAACGTTTAGGAATACAATAGACAGATCCCAATTAAGGATAGTCTACAAAATCCCAGATTAATATTTCTCAAAACTGTCAAGTTTGCTATTGTTCTATAAATCTAAAATTTTCTAAAATAAAAAATTTACTTAAAAAATCTCCTCACAAATAAGTAAAAAGATGTAAAATTTCTTCTGTTTATTTAGAACATTTTGTCCCACTGAAAAATATTCTCTGAAGAATTTCAGTTGAATCTGGATGGAATTTTAAACAATATATGTTCATTTTAAGGTTATGTGACATGGATCATGTGAGCTGAAATGAAACACTTATTATAATTTTTTTTTATATTTTGCTCATTAAGATACCCAAAGAGAAAAATGATTATAGACATTTGCAGGAGCATTTCTTTTCTAAAGCTTAAAGAAATATGGAAGAATTAATTGGTTAGGAAAAAAAAAAGAAAGAAAAAGAAAATTAAGCCAGCAGATTCAGTATATCCAGCATAGGATATCTGGCACAGAATCAAACTTCTGCCAACTTAAAAATGAAGTCAAAGCTTGGTTTTAGGGTTTTTTTTCTTGAAAATGTTACTTAGTTTTACTTTTCATACCAACCAATAAGAGCAACTATACAAACAAGAGTTACTTCAAATGTTAAAGAACCCAATATTTGTGTAATGTGACCATCACATGTAGAATATGTCCATGTACAAACATCTGGACCGTCTTGGTTAGGCAATCAAGATGTTTTATACCAAGGGAGAACTCCCATATTGCTTTTATCAACTTAATTTATTCCTGCCACAGTACCCTTTCCCTCTCCCTAGATTATAGCCATGCCTTTAAAGGCTATGTAGCAGTTTAATCTCTCATTGCTTTCTGATGTGTTTCCTGTATCAGAAAGTTTCTCCCAGGTTGTTTTTACATTCAGATCCAAATCACAGGTCTGTGACAAAACTGAGCCAAGAATTTTGACATCACCAACCCCCATAGAAGCTTATGCTCCCCAACCCCAACCCCCAACCCCCACCCCCAACTCAGGGCTGCCTGAGGGTTTCTTCTCCTTGGGCTCTGAGTAAGATTATAGTCTTTCCCTCAAATCTCCAGGGATATGGTGGCTCCTTATGTGCTGAGCTGGCCTTTTATGACTTGATGACAATGTAAAGAAACCTGGCCTCTTGGCTACAAGTTCCCTAAGTCCAATAGAGTTAGACAATTACAAGGTGTGGAGTTCATTCATTGATTTGAGTTGCCCTACCCTCAGGCTGGCCTGTGGTCATTTCAGCCTGACAGCTGTGATCTTTGCAGCTACCCCAGGGTGTTCATTCTATGCTCAGCTAAATGGACATAGTATCTCTTCAGCTGGGTCCTTCTGTGACTACTGTGTCTTCTCCAACTTTCCTTTATGATTCTTCCCTAGTTAGTTAAGTAAAATAGTTACTGACGAGCTATAATTCTTGCTCTATCCTGGCTCAGAAATGGCAATAATTAAGATTAGTTGAGCACTTAAATAGATCAGAAGTACATTGTGTGCATCAAAGAAACAGCCTTCTTAAATCATCTACCTGTGGGTAGGGTGTAGCTACTGTGTTTCCATTTTATAGATGGGCACACTATAGGTCAACTAATTTAGAAAACATGTTGGGGTTCACACAACAACACAACACACACAACAAAAGCTGTGAGTGGAGAGCTGGGATCCCAACCCTAAGTCCTATACACTGATACTTCAACCAGCTCAATCGCACACTCTCCTCTCTCCACAACTTGTGACCTCCCCCCATCTCCGCAGCACTGTTTGCCTACTCTGAATAGTTACCCAAGCTAGTAGCACTCCTATGACCCATCTTTTTACTTGACATTATTTTTCCATACAAGGAAACATAAAAGTGCAAATAGGACTTTTTACTTTCAGGTTAATATTGGAGTTTTTCATCTTGCAATAATCTTATTGTATCCTGCCATTTAGTGACCTTATACTCCTTAACAAAAACGTAGAGCTCAGAAATACCTCGATTCTTACTTATTTTGTCTATATATCCCATTATTATGTCTGAGGTCCTGGGTGAATACGGTGTTTGCTGGAGCTGGATCTCCATAAGCATAAAAGATGTAAGATGATATCTCCTTCCCTCCTAGACCTGTCAGTCCTGGGCATTGATGGTGAGGAGTGGGGAGAAGATCATACAGCCCATAGACTAAACTTCTCTCTCCCAAAGCAGGTCAGAAAGGAACTCAAGCTGAATGAATATCCACATCGTATGAAAGTAGCTTTTACTTCATCAGTGTTTAATTTGAAACTGTATAGGACACTAATAGGGTAGAAACCCTTGGGCTTTGGTCTGAAAGTTTCCATTTACTAGTACTTGTGACTCTTAGCAAAGATAGTCTCTCTGATCCTCCTTGCAAAAAAGAAAAAAAAAAAAGAAAGAAAAAAATTCAGGAAACTTTTTAAAACAATGGAGTAAAAAGCCTAGAATCTTGCAAGAAAACTAGAGAATGCCTAGGCAAAAGCACACTGATGGCTTTGATTGACCAGTTGTTCAGAACTTCCTAGTAGCCTACACAAGAAGAAACATATGATGGATTCTTTTTTTTTATTATCTGAAAAAGGAGCACAGCATAGAGGGAAAGAAAAGGAAGAAAAGGAAGAAAGCAAAAAATAAGCAAGAAATCAGATTGTGAGAAAATCCAAGTCAAACTCTGGGATGAAATGTCTCCTAAGATATGATAGTCTTCAAGAGCAGTATTGAAGACAAAAACACTTGCAGAAACAGTCTCTTCTGTCATATTGTCTACTAACCCTCAATAAAAGGAAATCATTAAAAAATAACATTGTTCTTTAAAGGTTTGCATGTAGAGAGCTAAGAAAATCTAGCCCACATGTGTTGCCTTCTGACAGTCTTACTTGGTGAAGGGATAAAGCTTGGGAAATTTAATGAATGAGTGAATGCCTGGTATCACCCTTAGGATGTATTTCTGGAATACCAGTTGCCTCAGCCACATTTTTAACATGTATGGCATGCTATAGACAGTTGAAAAACTGAGATTTCTACCAAGTCCTTTTGTATATAAAAGTAATTGTGGTTTTTGCAAAGTCTCCTCCCTTTCACCACCTTTTTATTCTCATATATACCTGCCCAGAGGGCCATCACATCTTACTATTACGGTGACCCAGAATGAGGGAAGCAGGGAGAGAATTTTATATTCTATTATATAGAATGCTATATAGTTAGATCTTTGTTTTCATAACAAATCTGTATTACTCAATATAATGAAATTGATATCAAGCCTTAGACTAGGAGAGTGGACAAGAAGGAAAGAAGAAAGGGTGAGAGAATGAAGAAATGAAGTAACATTTGCATGCAAATAAATGTGGAAAGATCTGTTTAACAGAAAGAATAAACGTATGCAGTCCTGTCACTTAGACATAGCCCCACAAATATTTGTTAAATGACTAAATAAATTGAACATGGAAGCAAGAACCAGCCAGCTTGCCAACTGGCCACCTCATTTAGGAAACAAATGGGCTTTGACTTCTCTAAAATGCTTTGTTGAGTAGGACAACATCTAAAGCCCTTTCTAGGATGAGCAGCCTCAAAATGTATCCCTCAAATTCCCAAATGGGTTCATCTGTCAACTAGATTTGTCAGAGGCAGGTTGCCAGTAACACTCTTCTGGACCAGCATAACTGGGAATGAGCTCTTCCTCCTGTCATCAGTTGGCTAGGACCTTGCTTCTCAAGGCCACTTTTGGAATATCATTCATTTGTTCATTCAGCCATTCATCCAGTAATATTATTTGAGTGCCTACTATAGGCCAGGCACAATTCTATGCTCTGGAGATACAGCCATGAAAAAACAAATGAAATCTCTACTCTCAGAGATTAGATTCTGCTTAAGTGCAGAAAAATAAATTAAGTAAAATACATGTCGTGATAAGTGCTGGAGAGAAAAATAGAGCAGGGAGAGGGATAGGGAAAATGGAGGAGGGGTGGCTATTGTAACTTAAGTAGGGTAATTAAGGAAGACCTCACTGTGACACTGGTGTTTGGCTAAAGATAGGAAGGGATTGAAGGAGGGAGCTATGTGGACATCAGAAAGATCATTCACAGCAGAGGGCAAATGTCCTTTCGAGATGGGTGTGGGGTGGGTGCATGCCTGCCACTTTCATGGAACTGGAAGGAGGTTGGTGTGGCTGGGATGGAGGAAACCTGTGGGGGAGTAGAGAAGAGAAGCTTAGGAACTGAGGTCAGGCAGTGTGATAGTGTAACAGGGTGGTCCCCAGGAAAGGGGGAGGTTCCCTGCCCCACCCAAGGGTGGGTGGAGCTGAGCAGGAAGAGGAGAAGCTGCAGAAGAGACTGAGGAAGGAAGCAGGATGGAGCCAGAAGGAGACCTGGAGGAGGCGCATGGAGCCTAGAGACACGTGAAGAAACTGCGCTTGTCTTTTGGTTGTAGACTGGGTGACACAGATGTGAGTGAGACCCATGGGGAGGTGACAATGGCAGCTTTTATCTTGATGTTGATTTTGCTCTTTTCCTTCCGGGCTTGTCCGGTTGTTTGTGACCCTTTTCTGTGGGTCCCCACTGGAAGATGCTTTAGACTTGTGGCAGGCCTTGGGGCCTTGCTCTGGGCCAATCCCATTTGGATGGACTTTTACCCACGAGGGGATGGGTAACTTTGAGTGCTTGATTTAGAAACTAGATTCTTTGCCTTAACTGTATTGTTTCCTAGTTTTATTAAAGTTCCTTTTCATTAAAGTCTCCTATGTTTTGTATTGATGCGGCGGATGGCAGAACCCATTTAGAATAGGCAGGTTTGCGGGGCTTGGGCTGCCCCTCTCCCTGTCCTATAACAGATTTGGCGCCCAACGTGATTTAGACAAGTAAAACATTTGTAGGCCTTTGGGTTTTATCCAGAATGATATGGGAAGTCATTGAAAGACTTTGACCAAATTGTGTATATTCTTTTTTAAATTATATTATTTTTTATTGAAGAAACTTCATTTTATAGTCCTGTGTATATTCCCTTCTAACTGATTGTCTCATTTATGTTTTTGAAAATTTGTGATATGTGTAGCCGTGGATAATTCAATTTCATTGCTCTATATTTTTCTATTGGGTACTCTATGCTTCTACTGTTAGAGGGCAAGGAGAGGGGCAGCCCAAACCCCGCAAACCTGCCTATTCTAAATGGGTTCTGCCATCCGCCGCATCAACACAAAACATAGGAGACTTTAATGGGAAGGAACTTTAATAAAACTAGGAAACAATACAGGTAAGGCGAAGAATCTAGTTTCTAAATCAAGCACCCAAAGTTACCCATCCCCTCGTGGGTAAAAGTCCATCCAAATGGGATCGGCCCAGAGCAAGGCCCCAAAGCCTGCTACAAGTCTAAAGCATCTTCCAGTGGGGACCCACAGAAAAGGGTCACAAACAACTGGACAAGCCCGGAAGGAAAAGAGCAAAATCAACATCAAGATAAAAGCTGCCATGGTCACCTCCCCACGGGTCTCACCCACATCTGTGTCACCCAGTCCACGACCAAAAGACAAGCACAGTTTCTTCACATGTCTCTAGGCTCCATGCGCCTCCTCCAGGTCTCCTGGCTCCATCCTGCTTCCTTTCTTCCTCAGTCTCTTCTGCAGCTTCTCCTCTTCCTGCTCAGCTCCACCCTTCCTTGGGTGGGGCAGGGAACCTGGAACCTCCCCCTTTCCTGGGGACCACCCTGTTACACTACCATTGAGTTCCGTTTTGTTTTTCTTTTCTGCGCTCTCTGTCTCTGTCTCTCTCAGTCTCTCTCTCTCTCTGTCTCTCTCTATCTCTTTCTCCACCTCTCTCTCACAGTTTCATATCTCTTTCTATGTGAAATTGTGTCGGAGTCAAGGTAAGAGCCCTAGATCAGTAGTTCCCCAAAACAAGGCTTTGGCAGAATTGCTTAGGAAGTCTTTTTTAAAGGATACATACCTACCTAATTCCCTCCCTAAGTATATGAAATTTGACACTAAAAGGGTACTTTTTAATTTATTTTTCACTGAGGCAATATTGGGGTACTCCCATCAGATATTACCACCATAGTATAACCACCACCAGCTCACCCATATTCTACTACCATAGACCATTGTGCTTCTTTCCCTCTTTGTTGTTGCCCCCAACTCCCCAGTCCCCTCACCATCTTGGTGTTTCAGGTCTGTAGTCAGCTATCAAAGGTTACTTTTTCAGCTTGTCTTTACCTGACTATTAATTTTGTTACTTTATATTCCACATATCGGTGACATCATCTGGCATTTATCTTCCTTTCTGACTGAAAGCTCTCCAAAGCCCTACCTTTGGGGAGTTTTATGGAAGCTTCATTACATAGGCATGCCTGACAAAGTCGTTGGCTGCTGAAGTCAATCTCCAACCCCTTTCCCCTCCCCAGACAGGGGGATGGGACTGAAAGTCCCAACCCTCCATTCAAGTTGGCTTCCCTAGTAACCAGTCCCCAACCTCAGCTATCCTCCATTAACATATCAAAGGTGCTTTGTTTACCTTCATTAACGTAACAAAAGGCACATTAGCTGGATTCTTAGGAAATTCTAAAGCTTTGGGGAGAGCTGTAAGACACAAACTGGGGAAAGGCCAAAAAATTATGAGAAATGTACATATTTTTTCATCTGAATGACCAAAATGCATATTTCTTATAAATTAAAATGTCACATATATGATCCAGCAGTTCCACATCTAGGTATCTACTTAGAAATTTATGCCAAAGAATTGTAAAACTTTAATTCAAAAAAATATGTGCACTAAATAAGAATATATAAGAACTATAAACATAGAGAAAGAGAGATAGACAGAGGGGTGGAAGGGCGAGAGAGTGCACACAATGCAGTAATACTCAGCTATAAAAAAAGACAAAGTCTTGCCATATTCAACATGGATAGAATTTGAGAGGATTATGCTAAGTGAAATAAATCAGAAGGAGAAAGACAAATACTGGGTGATTTTACTCCTATGTGTAATATAAAGCAGCAAGGCAAACAGACAAAGCAAAACAACCCCTTGCATCCTGACAACAGAACTGAGGTTACAGGAGGGAGAAAAGGAGTGAGAGTAAAGGGTGGAGGGGATCCAGTGGACAGTGGTGGAGGTGGTGGAGGGTTATTATGACTTTGGTAGTAGGTGTGCTATTGTTATAGAGCAACCCCGATATTAAACGGGTTCCTGGCTGTGGGTCCTCACCCGCGCGCTTTAAAGGGACTTATGAATACTCTACTACAGACACACACAAAAGGTTAATAAAAGGTTTATTTACAAGAGAAAAGGAAATAAGGAAAATGTACAACTCAGGGAGAAAATAGGGAAATAAAGTCTTTAATGCGTCCTACCCGACCTGATCCGACGACCTGGAAACCCAAAGTCATTCTCAGAGCTGGCCGGTCGCTGTGAGCTGGCGGAGAGCCAAAATTGGGGGATTCCCCAAAGGCCACGTGTCTGCCTTTTATATCCACCTGGCTGCTTAACCCCACCCTCAGGTCCCAGCCACCTTCCCTTTGGTGGTGATGGGATTTGGAGTTCCTAGTGTCTTTGGCTTTGACCTGGGGTGGGGGTGGAGTCCACAAAGCCTATATGGAATTAGCTTTGGGACATCCTTTTCCCCTAACACTATGATAGCATATATTCGAAAAAGTATAACTTGTACTCCTAAAACACATTGTGTTGAAAATCAATATTACCACAATAAAAGCAAATTAATAAATTAAAATAAAATACTAAATATTTAAATTTTTAAAAATTTAATTCTATAATGGAAAAAAAAAGTTCTCCCAGATGAGTCTTATGCTGAGCCATATTTTAGAACCACCAGAATCTAAATGGTAATGTCTGTGCATAAATGATCAAAGCAGGATGCATTCCACTTGGGCCTCGGAACACAGATTAGAGAAATAAGCTGATCATTACAACTCCTATTCCAAGCACCAAGATGTGACCCCAAACTAATACTCCAATGCAGGAGGGTGGAATGTAAATAAATATTGCTGGTTCACATATCAGGAGTTTTCCAAGACATTTAAGTGGATTTGAAAAATACTTTTTAAAAGATTGTTTGTACAAACAGCATACTCCTTCCCAGTCCTGTTTGGCATAGAGTTTAATCAGATTTAAAATGGTGAGTGTTCTTTGTACTGTTGTATGTTTCTTTTCTTCCAGGGCATGCAAAACAAGACATCTGGGTTTTATCATTAAAATACCAAACATGTGCAGCATTTTTAGGAAATCTGAGACTGCATTTATATACTACAGGTGCTGGAAATATTTGATAGAAGACTGTAGTCTATTCATTTAGAGTTATCAGAAAAAATGAATACATTTTATTTCAGACAAACATTTGACTAAAAGCATTTCAGTTTTATGCTGTTTTTCCAGCTATTAAAAAATTAGGGGGAAATAGAATCTTTAACCAATTTTATATGAAAATGTCTAGTTTTCAGATGTTCTTTGTTTAGCTCAATTCTCATGAACTCGTAACAAAATTAGCTTTCATTATGAGTTACCTATAGTACCTCATGAACACAACCAGGCATCTTCTTTTATTAATTTCCTCTGCCACAAGAAAGATACAAAAATATAGAATTTAAAGAGTGAGGGTGAGTGTAATATAGGTGTTTTCTAGCACAAGTTTAAAACATGATGTTCTCCAGTCCTACCATGGAGCAGAGAGGCCAGTGGAACAATAAGGGAAACAAGAAGATAGGAATTTTAAAAAGTACTATTTCTACATTCAAAGAAGTACCAGATAGTCGCAAAACAAAATGCCCTTTCTGGGTGCCATTGAACATGTACCTGTTCATAATAGTAAAATATAAAAATTGGCTAACCTTTCCCCTGGGCTTATAAGTATATAAAGCAATTTCACCTTTCCCCCTTAATTCTACAATTCCATAAGAGAGCTCTTGCTCATAGGCTTAAATTGCTTAAAATGAAGGAATTGAAGGAGATGAAGCAACTGGCCCAGGATCACCCAGTTAATGAATGTCAGAAGTCAGACTTGATTCCAACCCACTGACTTTAAGCCCAGGCACCCCCCATCACGTCCTCCAACTGCATCTAGTGAAGAATATTTGTCCATTCGATTTGCCCAAAACATGATCTTGGTCTAGTTTGATTTGGTCTGGGTTGGGTTGGATTTGTTTTTGGTTTTTTGGTTTCATTTTTTTGGTAGATGATGTGTCACTTTTTAATACTTGAAAGGTGTTTTTAACTTTTAATTTTCTATCCTCTACAATCTAATCACTTTCCAAGTAAATATTTCTCCAAGGAGATTTCTTGATCCAGATATAAAACATGTCTTTCCTCCTTGGAGTTATAACTCCCAGTCTCTCTACAGGAAAAGCAAAGCTGGTCTCTGGCACCACTCCTCTTACCATGACTCCCTGTAACCCTCAAATTATCAGTCCCCCAAACCCAATCATGTGTGTCACTTTTGCAGGACTGTCAACACATCCTCAGAAACTGTCAACATCCCTCCCCCCACAAACTTCTTTACCTGACTCTCCTGAAGAAAACAAGCAGGCTTTAGCTTCAGCCCCCTCAGCAAAATCACGGGGAAGCCCTGCCAGCCACATGGCCCCATCTCCAAAATAAATCCCTTCTGCTGGTCTGAAGCTTACTTCAGCCTCCCCACATCCAAGGTTTTGAATTTCTACAGCTCTTAACCTTGGGTTTGTGCCCTTGGAGCTGTTAATCAGGGTCCCCAGCCCATAATCCACTGGCAAAGCCAGTGAGCAGCCATTCCCTCCCTTCCTGAACACAGATCCTGGCAGGAATTTTCCTGGAAGAGTTCTTCCTGCCAGCCCCCTCCCCTCACAAGGGAGAGGAAATTTCTTACCTTTTCCTTTGACCTCTCCTGCCCTGCCTAATGAAAACAAATGGCAACCACACCAACTTCTTTTATTTGTCATTTCTCCCGTTGTCTTTCTGGCCCAGCTTCTAGAATTCTGACCAAATCTCCAACCTCTTGTGTCTTTCCCTCCCATTGGTCTGAAGTGCAGAGCTGGAGCCCCTTCTCTGGGCTGACGATGGAGGGGAAAAGTTCAAGACTCAGTATGTCTCCAGTTCTGCAGGCAGCTTTGCTGCCCATTGAGGACTGCAAAGTGGCAGCCCTGTGTTGGGCACTCTCATTTTCCTTGCTCTGACCCCTCTCCCTTTTATTCCTCGGCTTTTGCCCACTAGGACCCACTCCACTGCTGTCATCATCTCGCAGCCTGTGTGAGTTAGTGTAGCAACTCTCTGCACTTCCAGCTGTCCTCTTCTCTGTCACACCAGGTCAGCTCCCACCTGACAAAGGCCAAATAGCAACCCCAAGGAACCTGCCTCCCAGGACCCGCATGAAGAGGCGGCAGGGAGGCAGGGCTGGCATTGCATCAAGTCCTCTTCACAGAAACAACAGAAGCCTAACAGGTTGTAACTGTAGGACCCCCCGTGGTTAGGACACCTGAGTTCTAGCCCTAAGTCTGCCAGTGACTAGCTTGGTTACCTTGGGCAAGTTACCTCTCTAATTCTTGGTTTCTTCATCAATATAATAAGGGAAGTGGACTAAATAACCTTTAAGGGCTTTTGATATATTTAGTTGTCACATTAAGTCATGGAAAAGCCATTCTGCTCACTGAGATTTTTTTTCCCTCAGGACAGGCTTGGCTAAGAAATATTAATTGCCCACAAGGTTTAATCTCCTCATTTTGGATTATAAGAAAAAGTTTTGTGCTTTGGTTTTAGAATTCTTCAAATGATGTATTGATTCTGGATTTAAGACACTAGCTGTAAAGCCATGCCCTACAATTTCTGACTCTTCTTATTTCCAGAAGCTCATCTACCCCACGTGGTTTGTAGTAATGAAGAGATGTGCTATCAGGTTAGGCAGTTCAGGGAGGGGTCTCCAGAACTACCAGCAGTTTTGTGAGAACATGGAAAGAACAGAGGGAATTATTTATGCTAAGCAAAATAAGTCAGAAAGAGAAAGACAAATACTGAATTATTTGCCTCATATGTGGAATATAGGGAAACAAAACAAAGGAACTAGGTAAAATTAAACCAAAACATACCCTAGACATCTGATGGTAGAAGTGAGGCTCTCACCAGAGTGAGAGGGGGAAGGGTAGGGAGTAAAGGGGTTTGGGTACCCCCTGGACTATGGTGATAGATTATGGGTGCTTGGTGGTGGGTGTGGTGTGGTGACATAGGGTGAACCCACACCCCTAAAATCATACATAAATTGTAAACCAGCATTACTTCAGTATAAAATAATTAAAAAAATTTAATTGCCAGTGGAGACAAACCCCTGGCTATGTCCACTCCAGGCTAAAGGAGCTTGGAGATACCCACTGCCAATATTTCAGTATCTTTCTAGATGTTAGTGTTCTTTTGAAGATGGGAAATGATTACTAGCTCCCGCATGCACATTAGCACATTAAAAGTTCCAAGGAATCTTGCTGATAAAGCATTTCCAAAACAGATATGACCCCAATTTCCTCACAAAATACTTAACATCTGGTAGAACATATCTCCTGGAACACAGTTTGTGAAACATTACCAGAAAACATTGATGACCTATTTCTCTCTAGGTCTTCAGTGTAGAAAAGGAAAACTGCAGCTGCTGGGATATTTATTGAGCACCTACAATATGTAGAACATATGTGAATAATTCAAAATTAGCAGATTAAGTGTCTGGCAGTCAAAAATTTCAAAATCTAAAGCTACAGGGGGACAGGCACACATGAATCAACAGGTCAGTCAACAGCAAGACAAATGAGGTTCAAGCATAGCATGGAAGCTCTGGAACTGGGCCCCTGGGCAGTTGTTTGACTTCCTGAATTGAATTTCCATGCTCTCAGCTGTCAGCCTCCAGTTCTTTGCTTTACTCCACCAGGGAAGACACCATTCAGCTTGTTACATGATATTATCGCAGGACATTCATTGTTTATTTTTATCGACTAGGTGGTTAGTGAGACACATCCAGTAATTTTATCCAGTGCTGAAATTCCTCGAATGTTTGCCTTTCATGTATGGTTCTGTTGGGTTTGATTCAGAATTGGAATCTTTTCTTTCACCAGAAAAAAATGACCCACCTTTTCACAAAGCGAGAGAGATGCTGACATGCCCAGTGCCACATCTGTCCTTGAACTCGTTGCTCAGGTATAGCTCAGCCCAGTAGGCCTGGGAAAGGGCCTGGGCTCTCCAGGCAGCTATCCTTGTAGAACCAATCTGTACTCAGCATTGCTTTTCCAACACTTCCCCTCCTAGCAAACCATGTACCTTTTTTTTTCAACTTGTGTCCCTACTTCCTCGCCTCCCCCACACCCTACTTCCTCGCCTCCCCCACACCCTACTTCCTCATCTCCTCTTCCCAATTCTCACTGCCAACTTTCCTTAGACTTTCTATTAACACATTTCTTCTGAATTTTTTTCTTTCCATCTTCCCTCTGCCTCTCTTTTTTGGCCTCTTTAAAGGAAATAAAGGCTCATTCTTTCTGAGGATCTAATCCTTGGGAAGTCCCTCTCTGCTAAATAGAAAAGGAAGCTGGCACTTAAAAAAAAAAAAAAGCCAACATTATTTCTACAAACAGAACATCTTGAAGAAGGAGCTCCTTATTATTTTTTAAAATTATCAATATTAGTTGACATTTCTTAAGTATGTACTCTGCTCCAAGCATCCTTTACATATACATATATTACCTCTTTTATTAGTTACCACACTCCTTATGATACAGGACATTTATTATTATTCCTGTTTTATGGGTGAGAAATTGCTTTTCGGAGAAACTAAGAAACTTGTTCAAGGTCACAGAAATAGTGAAAAATGGTACCAAGAAAGGAACTTGCATTTCTTTGGGTCTAAATCCTCTGTTCTCACCATCACATACCCTCCTCCCCTGGCCCCATTATGTGAACAAGGAAGTTAAAGAGACAGAATTCTGGTTTTCATAAGATTTATTCCCTAACAAGTTTAATTTACAGAAGCTCACCCCTACACACATGTGCTACACAGACAGCAGATTTAATTTTCTTCTTAATGATCTATTATATTTGACAGTGTCCAGCAGGGCCAGGATGTAATTGATCTTGTTGGGATACCAAGCCTTTATTTCTTCACACAGATTTGTCCTCTGTCAAACATGAAACCATTCTATTCTCATCATTCTCTTTTCCTTCTTAATTATTAGTATTGGTGTAGTTGTTAGTCTCCTATTACCTGCTCACCCATCCACATCAGCAAGTGAAATCATGACTTGCTGGGCTCACTTTTGCTCTCCTGGAGCAAAAAAGATCAAAGAAGGGCTGAAGACAGACCCTAAGAAACACCAACATTTAAGACCTGACTCATGCCAGTTGAGGACAATGTTATGAGCATGGACTCTGGGGCTTGGCTGCCTGGGCTGGGATTCCATCTCCACGACTTACTAACAGTGTGACTGAGGGTGAGTGAATAAAACATTCTCAGTGGGTTATTGTAGAATTAAATGAATTAATACATGTTAAGTGATTTTCAGGATCTACTTAAGTAGACTCTATAAAAGCATTTGACATCATTATTGTTTCACTGATGTCAAAGAAGTGTGAAGACAGCTCATGGTAGAGTCAGACTCTCAATGCCAACTGATTCTGCCCAGTTTAGATTCCTGGTGAGCCAAGTAAAAGAGCCCTCGTGGGAGCCAAGTCACAGCTGGGACAGGATGGGACAGTCATGCTGGGCAGTGCAGATGCCACCAACTCCCAGGAGGGCAGGGACTGTGCCTTGTTCACTGCATGCCCCAGTGTCCAGAGCAGTGCCCGCTCTGGACAGAGTGGCGCTCCTGAGGGGGCTACCAGTTAATACTGTATATGCTAAAGCATAGGTAGGAGAAGAGGCTGCAGGGAGCAGGAAGGAGGTGGAACGCTTCGGCAGTGGCAGCAGCTGTGGAAGCAGGTTTCTTGGGGAAATCTCCCGACTCTCATAGGCCTGGGGCTCCTGGCTCTCTCTCCATGAGTGAGCTGCAGAAATGGACTGCTCTCCCTGAACTTCTCCACACACTCCTTCTACTACTGGACTCCTTAATTCAGGAAAATCCTTCCCTATTGAGTGTGTCATAGAAAACTTAGAATTGTTGTAGGGTGACAGAAAAGGAATGTTGGTAAACAACCAGTGAGCGCCAGCCCTACATTCTCTGTGACTTCTCAGCACATTAACGTTCTATTTCTAAAGGGGATGTGACTTGGCTGCATTTCTCAGATCTTAAGAAGCTGAGCTCCCAGTAGCCTTTGCCAAGGCATTTCTTCACTCAGCAGATCAGGGTGGCTGTCAGTGCTAAAAGCTGTAATGCATTCACTGTTTGGTCAAGTTTTCATTAGAGAAAATAGAAGGTGGTAAAAGCTGGCTGGTAGCAAAAGATTGGCTACTTCCTAGTTGTGTAACTGTGGGCAGGCTATTCTGAACCTCAACTTCCTTCTCCATAAAATGAGGCCAGCCATGTAGGACTGATGATTAGGTGGGATAAGCACTGTTCCTGTCACAAGTACATGCCCACTATCTTGGAAGCTGTTGCTTTTGTGTCATTTTTTATTTTTTTTTAAAGATTTACTTATTTATTTATACAAGCACTAGGTACAGTCACAAGCACAGGAGGGTGAGAGAATTCACCAGAGACAGAGTGGGGAGCAGAACAGGCAGACTGATGAAGTACACTGCTGAGGGGAGCAGCAGGTGCGGCAGGAGAGGTCTGTTGCACCATGTGGGACCCTCACCCGCAGCTGGGGATTGAACCAGTGCTGCAGGGCTGCAGGCAGCCTCACAGCCCAGCGCTCAACCGCTGCGCCACCAGGGGAGGCCCTGTGTCATTTTTTAAATCATGAAAAGAGGAGAAAAAATTAATTCATAAGTAGCCTTGCGATAACATTATGATAGTTGTGAGCTAACAGCTCATTCATGTCAACACCTTTTATGTTAGCTGCTGGCCAAGAGTTTTAATCCTATTAAAATAGGATGAAATAACAAAGATACTATTCTAGGGCTATCAATAAATGCTTTCACAAGAAGGAGAATATGTGTGAAATGAGGCTTCCTCTGCCATACCATTTAATAATTGGTTGCAGAATGAACTGTCCATTCAAATGAATATGTAAGAGAAGAGGATAATGCATCTGCAGAGCTGTTGGCAATTCTCTGAAGTTGTTTCAACTAGAAATGCTATTTGCATGTCTAAGCCAAAATATTTCTACTAGCTGATTTTAAAACAGTAAGTAATTCCAGTGAATTTAGAAACTAATTTCTGAGTATTTAAGGAATTTGAAGAATTTGAGAATAAACAACTATCTTTTATAAACTATGGACAAGATATTCTGCAACCTATAGAAAGATGGTGCTGGAATAACATGGTCTCTATCTTCAAGAAGTTAACAATTTAGAGAAGGTGGATGTACATACAACTGACAATTGCCAAGCAGGGTATGGTATTTTACTTTCCTTATACTTACTTCAACCCTCCTGCCCCCTTGCCTAGCATAGTTCCTAGCAAATTCACAAGTTGTAGCTTTGGAAAGAATAAGAACTGTTGAAGAGACATAAATAAAGTGGTTTGGGAGGGTAACTGGAACCAAGGAGATTAGAAAGACTGAACCTCCAAAGATGGTGTAGTATATAAGTAAGTAAAGTTGGCATTGCACCCAATCATAATATCAACCATACCACTACTTAATTATTTGCTTAGGTCATTTTCCTCCACAAAGCTCCAAACTCTCCATGGTCAGATACCATGTCTGCCATGTTTACTAGTATCCAGCATAATGCACAATCCATAACAGATGCTCAATAAGTGTTTATTAGAAGAAAAGGTGTCATCAGATATATCTGTCAAGTTTTTATTTTCTTTTTTTTTTTAACTTTTTTTTTATTTATACAAGAGCCAGGGCACAGGCCAGAAGTGCGGGAGGGTGAGAGGATATACCAGAGACAGAGCAGGGAACAGAACAGGCAGACTGATGAAATACACTGCTGAGGGGAGCAGCGGGTGAGACAGGAGAAGTCTGCTCGCCATGTGGGCTGCTCCGAGGCAAGAGGGGTTTGAACCGGCACTGTAGAGGCTGCGGAGAGCTACACAGCGCTGCACTCAACTGCCTGCGCCACCAGGGAGGCCCTTTATTTTTGTTTTAAATTTAACAACCTTACTCAAACCTACTTAGACAAAATAAGGGATAGTGTTGGTTTACGTATATGGAATCTTCCAAGAGCCTCAAGACTGGGTCTTGGAATATGACCAGTTTCCTCGGAAATCCATATCTATCTTTGTTTTATGTTAGTGTCACTCTCAGGAATGCTCCCCTGATATTGTGGCAGACAGCTGTCATAGCTCCAGGCTCATGTTGCAGTTTGTGATTCCAACGAAGAAAATTGTCTCTTTTCCTGTTACGTTCAGCAGAAGACTCAAGGAGGACTCTACTTGGCCTGACTTGGGTCATACACTCATCTTTTAACAAATTGCTGAGGCCAGGCCTAAAGGCAGGGAAAGGGCAGCTTCGATAATCTGTATATATTAAAATAAAAAAGGATCATTCAACTAAGAGATGTTGGCCAGCCAAAGCAAAACAAGTAAACAAACAAAATCCCCTATATGTTTACAACACAAGGAAGCCACTGGAACAATACCATAGAGATAGAAACAGATAGAGATAGAAACAGATGGAGAATAGGAAATGATACATAAAGTGTTAGGATAGGAATGTCAGACAGGTGAGTGGCCCCAGACAGGTGGGCAACAGTGGAAATTAAGGCTAGAGATAGAATATTGAATCAGATGGTGCCAGGCTCTAACACCATAAAAAAGGGTTTAGCGTCTGTTTGATAGTTACTGATGATGCAGTTTGAGGGGAAAGGGGACCTAGAGTCCAAGATGTGTCTGGGGCTTCTCTTCTAGGTACCTCCCTTTTCCCTTCTGGGTAACACCTAAAAAAGACATGGGTAGAAACATGCCAAGCAGCACCAAGAGCTCCAGAGCCTCTTCTGTACCCACTTTATGCCAAGGAAGATGGCTGGGCGTGTGTAACTTGATGGCCCTGACAATCTCAGTACTGAGGTCCAAGCATGAATAAGTCATGGCTTTTGCCTTTAGAGTATCTCTGTCTATGCTGTCATTGTCTTCCTTGGATTTCGCCTTCGGAACCCAGCCTTTGCCAGTTAGCGCTATCAGATACCCATTATAGAAGCATCATCTTTCTATGAAAACTTCTGCTCAGTATATTTGAAAAACCAATTTGGCAGAAAGTCATATGTTCCTTTTTTCTGGACCTGGGAACAACAGTAGGAAGCGTTCAGGCCTTTTCCCAAATATAATCCCTGAGCATCTGGAGGCTGGGAATCCTCACTGCCCACAGCCTCCTGGGACTCTGGGTGGCCTGCCTGTCGGTCAGAGGCACCAAGCATCCCTTACTGGAGATGTGGGAAAGATGGTCTCTGTCCTTGAGGACTTAAGGTCTGGTGGGGGAGACAGAACAAACCCATGTGAAAGAGTCAGGCCCACAGATACAACTAAAATAATCCAGATGCAAATCCATGCAGCAGTGAGAATGCAAATGCAGACATAATTTTGGACTCAAGGTTCAATGTTAAATAAAAAAGAAACAGGAAAAAACTGAGTGTGAGGTACTAGGTGGGCCATCAGAAAAGCTTCCCAAGAGGTGGTCACATCCACCCACCATGCATTCGCCAACTCATTAAGCACCCACAGTGGCACTGCTGCCAGCAAGCACCACTCACCAGATGCCACCTACTGGGGAACAAAGTACTGACTGTGCAGAATGTTTGGGGACAAGGAGACATGGGGACCCTGCATAACAGCACAGCACCCCAGCCCAAGTAGGCAGCCCTCCTCAAGAAAGTGCTGCTTTCATTCCTGAACGCAGCTTTGCCCTGATTTTAGGGAAGCCAGTTCTAAGTATAAAGGAGGCCTCAGCCCATGGCCTCTATCTTCTCTTTCAGTCCTGGCTCCTGTGCTGGTGGACACTTCGGCCTCAAGTTCAGACTACCCACAAACACACGCGCGTGCACACACACACACACACACACACGGAGGCACATGTCCCACCCCTGGGTCAGTCTTCAGGCCTAGAGTTATGATCTACCTCAGGTGAACTGACCCAGACAGGCCTGGAAGTAGGCTTGAGGCTCTCTGGTGAGTGAATTTGAGAGTCAGCTCTATAGAGGTGAATAATCTGGAAGTGAGAACACAGCCAGTGGGCAGACATATTCCCTCCCCCCACAGGCTTCTCACTCTGTGGACAAGAGTACACTGTGGACCTTGTAAAGCATGGGGCCCAGGGTAGGGATCCTGGCTGCAGGGTCAAAGGGCAGTTTTGCCTAAAGGTTGAGTAAGAGTTTGCTAAATACAAGGCAGGGGATGGGGAAAACCTTCCCAGAAAAGGAACAACCAGTATATGACCCCTGAGATTGGAAAAACCTGGTTCACTTTTCTAAAAGTGGGGAATGGGGGCAGAAATTGAGATGACTTTGAGAACAGACAGGGGCCTAGTGACCTAAGGTAAGGACTTGGCTTTACAGAGAACATGGGTAGACAAGAGAAGGCTCATTTTGAATGACGCAAAAGCATTCCTTCCAAAATGAGCTTGTAGGATGCCTATAAGACATGTGATATGAGAAGAGGGGGCAAGCTGACTACAGCTCAGAATGTTGGGAAAAGCAAGAGAAGGCAGGAAGAAAACATTTGGAGAGGAGCAGTTGTGGAGGGTTGTGGACATGTACCAAGGGCCCAGGGTCATGGGATGAGCACAGAGCCACAGGGAGGAATGCTCACAGAACTGGGCTGGAGGCCAGATTCTCTCTTCTTTCTGTGCTCACAATTGAAATAAGGCAAAATAATCTGCCACCTTGAACACCTTTCTGCTCTATGTTCTCGGGGTATTCCCTGAACTTGAGTTATGGTAATTTAGAATATTTGTGAGTCTGGGTATGATTTCAGTGTCCCAAAATTCTTTTCAGATCCACAACACATCTCATTTTCCACTTAGTAAATGTGACCACTGTTTGTGCTTTGGGTAACGTTTTACCATCTTTACCAAATCCTTATTTCCTTTTTTGTGTCACTTATTTTTCATAATTGGTAATAACACTTTCATCATTGACTACCTATGAAAATATGAATGTTAGGCCATAATAAGATTTATTCCTGAGTTATGTAAGCAGATGTTGGTGTGTGTGTGTGTGTGTGCATGTGTGTGTGTTTATAACAGTGCTTACATAATCTCAACAACCAGACCCTGGGGACTCACACTTGGAGATGGAACAGTTGGTTTAAATTAGGTTTCCATGTGAAATACAGTATCGCTATTTTTTTCCTAGCCTTGTGGGAAAGTATATGGAAAATTATTTGACTGATAGGAGATAAATCTGGATGTGTGATCAGGATTGGGGCACGAACCAAGTGGTGTGCACCTGTTGCATGAAGCAGACCTCTCCAAGGGGAGGTGAGTTAACCCTTTCAGGTCCTGGACTAAGAAGTCACTGCTATTGCCAGAATAACCTGGAAGATCAGTGAATTTCCAGAGACCCTGATTTGCTATCAATTTCAACAGGAAAAGAACAAAGCCATGGAAAGAGAACACAGCAACTAATGCATGAGGGATCTCTGAAGAACCATTTTATTTGTAAGAGGGATTTGAATTTCCAGCTCAGAGTCGAAGATTTTATGATTCTGAGTGTTTGCTCATCATTTCCCATAGTAGGAGAGAGCTCATCTAAAGCAAATCAACAGTTGTCTTCTTTCCACGAGGATCTGAATGTCTTCCAGGATAGTCTGGACCAGGGCTTGTCCCTAGGGGCTCACTCCAATCTGTTCTCCAGATGTTGATCAAGAGCCCTGCAAATCCAGAACAGGTAGAGAGCAGAGGTGCATGTTCAGAGCCCACAGAACGGGGGCTGGACTCAGGGATACAAGTGACCCATTACATTTTGGATCAGCCAGTTTCAGAAGGAAATAGGCAGATAATTAATTCAGTCCCCCTGGCTGGTATCAGAAAATAAAATCCTGTTTTATCACTAAGGAAAAAATTCCCTGTTGCTATTATTTCCCTATTTGTTTCTGTGTAGGGAGAGAAAACAGTTGTTCAGCATCAATCTCTTCTGTTCTATTTTTTCCATTTCTTTAATTGTTTTTTGGTACTCAAGTTCTGTCATCAAATATGCAGCTCTTACTGAGTCCTTAGAATGATCTAACCAGTGCCAAGTCTAAGGAACCTGTTACCTGTCATCAAACGGAAGAGCACCTGAGTCCTAGTTTTAACATCAAGAATTGTGACTTCTCCCATGAGCCATGATTCTTGATCTGGAAAAACAAAGTCAGACTTTACTGTTGTAGTGCTTGTTGCCAGCTCAAAATGGCATTCTTTTATTCTTTTATTAATGTCGGAAACCTTGAGCTCTCCCCCTGCAATTGTCATGGGTCACCATGATCTCTACCTCTCACTCAGACCAGGAAATTGAGTGCTCCCCAGGTTCCAGCACTGTTGCTGGACCAAGTGCAGCTATGGGCCACAAGGCAGGGAGGGCTGGTGGCCATCAGAATGGATTCTCTGGTTTGTTAGCAACTTATCAGCTCAGACATAAGCCAAGATAGAGAAATAGCTTAGGTGGACTCTGGTGTCCAAGCAACAAAATTTAGGTAGCAGAAAATAATCTTAGGAGATTAAGCAGAGGATCTTGAGACTGTATATATAAAGTGGGGGACTTTGTAATGGGTTATTGTTACATACTATAGTCTATGTAGTAGAAAAATCAAATCACATTAGAATCCATTTAAGCCCAGAGCATGAGAACAGTAAAGATCGTGTGTACACATTAAGCATTTAATGCGTGGTTAATAGTGCTACCTCTGGGGCACATACCAAATTCAAATTCAGGCTTTGCCACCTGTTGGTAGGGGACCTTGAGCAAGTCTCTCAGGCTATCTGTCCCTCAGTTCCCTCATCCATAAAATGCAGATAATAATAGTCCCTGACTTTTAGGATTGTTGTGAGAGATAAATCTGTTCACGTATATAGAGCTTAGAACAAGCCCTGGCATATAGTAAGTGCTATGTAAGTATTTGTTTTTCTCATTATTTAGTTATCTGAGCAGCATCACAGAACTAAAACTAGTTCAAATATATATTTGTAATTTTTCCTTTGATGTTATGTAATTTACTATTGATAAATATCATTCATTTATAGGCTAAGTACACTGATTATATTTAATCTTGCTGTACACCCATCAAATATATTTAAATCAATATTATCTTTAGGCCTTATTTTCTTACATCCTGATAGAATTTTATAGATTAGGGGAATTCTGAGTTACATTTCTGCCTTCTGATTTTAAAGACGAAAATGAAGAAACCCAGAGCACAGCAGTGATGGTTAGAGCTTCACCTCAGATTTCTCAACTGGGAAAATGTCAAGTTCCTGTGGTTCTCTCTGCTTGCAAGATGCTCTTGTAATTTTTCTCAAATCTCTCAGCCACTTCTGCTAGAAAACCCATTAGAAGCACTCACAGAAACTCCAGGAAAATAATTATAAAAGGCCAACATACAGTTTCAGTAGATGCCCCCCTCTGCGTTTTCCAGGTGAGCTCCTGGGTGACGTGGCTGATCCTCACTGCAGGCTCCATGGAGGAGAAGCGGGAAGTCTTCTCATACTTGGTGCATGTGGCCAAATGCTGCTGGAACATGGGCAACTACAACGCTGTCATGGAGTTCTTGGCTGGCCTCAGGTATGGATAGAGGGAAAACCAGCTGAATGATACTGAATCAGTTGCCAGGTGACCACCTTTACCCAAACTAGACAATTGATATGATCGTTTTTAGAAAACATATTGTCTTCTGCTAGTGCCATGAGTCCTGTTCCTCACAGATGCTGCACAACTCAGTTCCTGCAAGCTAGTCACAATCCTTATCAGCTGCCCTTCATACTTGTGGGAGGCAGCATGGTGTATGAGGACAAAGTATGTGAATTGCCAAGTCGTAATAATAGTGAATCAAATCCTGTCTCCCCCATGGAATAGGTGTAAGTTACTTGAACTTACATCTCATTTTCTTTCCCTGGAGCCTCAGTTTCTTTACCTATAAAACAGGGACAATAATAAAAGCACCTACCTCTTTACTTTGGATACAATGAGATAATCTAAATTGTTTAGCATGTGTGTCTGGTTTATAGAAAGTCTTTATAGAGAGAATCTACTATAGTTGTTGTTCTTTCTAACCAGGGTTCTCACTATAAATAGATTTTGCTTCCTAACATAATCAAGATTTTTTTTCTTTGATTCTCCAGGTCCCTACATAGGGTTGGGAGAGGAGAGGAAAATTCTCAGAGTTGGAATTTTTTTTGTCCTTTTGAACTTTCTTAACTAAGAATAAACTCAAATGAACATGTCACTGACATTTAAAATAGTCTTAGAAATGCACCAGGCATGGCTCAAAGAAGGAAAAAATTCTAGAAGAACAGAAGGCTATTTCAGATGACTTGGTTCTCTTTGTGATAAATTTTCTACAAAGAATTTGTGTTACTTTTCTTTAAAAAAAAAGTCAGACTAGCTATTATTTAAGAGATAAGAAATAACAAATGTTAAGGGATGTGGAGAAAAGGAAAGCCTCATGCACTGTTGGTGAGATCATACATTGGAATCACTGTGGAAACATACATTGGAACCACTGTGGAACATACATTCCAACCACCATGGAAAACAACAAAGAGGTTCCTCAAGAAATGAAAAATAGAGTTACCATGTGATCCAGCAATTCCTTGCCTGGGTATTTATATGAAGAAAATGAAAGCATTAACTCAAAAAGATATATGTGCTCCCATGTTCCTTCCATTATTTACATTAGCCAAGATATGGAAACAACTTAAGTGTCATCAATGAATGAATGGATAATTCATTCATTACACACACACACACACACACACACACAATGGAATATTATTTTGTGGGGGAGTCCTATATTCCTAAAATACAAATGACAATATAAACCATCATTACCTCAATAAATTTTTAAAAATTTAATTTTTAATTAAAATTTTGAAATATCATTTACTTGCAACAGGTCACGAAAAGTTTTAAAAATGTGGCAGTTCATGGACCAGTCTGATCTGGAGACCATGAGGAGCCTGAAGGACGCAATGGCTCAGCACGAATCTTCTTGCGAGTACAAGAAGGTGGTGACCCGGGCACTGCACATCCCTGGCTGTAAAGTGGTTCCATTTTGTGGGGTGTTTCTGAAGGAGCTCTGTGAAGTGCTCGATGGAGCCTCTGGCCTCATGAAGCTTTGCCCGAGGTACAATTCCCAAGAAGAAACTTTAGAGGTAAGGCCTTTCAAAGTTCTTGTGATCTGAGGAGCCAGCATGGCCACCTCAAGGTCTACTTAGTCATCCCTTATTACCTTAAGAAGAGGTAACTTACTGGGCCTAGGGCTATTAGTAGTCATTGCTGTACTGGGTAACAGTAGGTTCTTGAAAGTTCCAGAGAAAAGAATGCCAACCAGTACTGTTTGGGGCTTAATATTAAAGTTGATTTTATATGACAAAGTATAAATGAAATTGGTTGATACTTTCTGATTTTATTTGTAAAGTTGGTGGGGATTCATCTCTCTTTGGGTGGGAATATCTGGATGCAGGGGATAAGAGAAATCAAGTTAGAGTATTAACTTTTCCAGATCAGTGGGAACAAAGGACAGGGGCAAGTCAACACTGCCTTTCTCCATCCTTTATGGGAGGACCCTGGGGAAGCAGGTGCTGTGTCTGAGGATGAGCTCCAGCTCCTGATCACAGCTGCCTCAGTTCTCCCACGTCAGTTGCTTCTTGTACCTGAGTGGAGAGGACATTGTGAGCTTTGACTCAGGACATTCTTCTCTCAGGGAGAGAAGAAGCACCCCATCAGGTGCTTGAAAGAAGGGACTAAAATGGGGGAACTTCATGGCAAATTTTGAGATGTCCCATACCTGGAAGTCTCACACCTAAATCTAGGATGATTCTCACCAAAGTGACGGCACTCATAACTTAACTTACACATTCTCATATTCTTCCCCCTCAACCCGCACCGACCCCTCCTATACACACACGTGTACTCACTCACTCACTCAGATTCCTTCTCTGCAGCAGTAGGAAGACTGCTACACTTTAGCCTCTTCCTGGGGACAAAGGACTGATATCAGAGAGATATGAGAGCCCCTAGCTGGTACAGGCGGGTACAGTCCTACAACTTGCATCTCTCTGGCTTATTTAAGGGGGTGAAAGTGCAGGAAACGTGGCTTAAAGCAAGTATCAAGGATATGCCCACACCAGCCTCTCAGGGAGCAAACACAGCCTCTCCAAGCCGAGCTCAGCTCTTCCCACTGACAAGAAAAACTTCCTGATCAAGAATCCAGACAATAGAGGTTAAAAACCACCAGGCAGGCTGCATGTTACACTAAGATATATGGAAAATAAAGGAAAATGTCACCGTTTCTCATTCTTTTCACTGGGTCCCAATCATTTTAACTGGTTCCGTAGAATAATATACTTTTGTCATGGTTTTTCTAGCTTCTCACTACAAGATAAAATAACCCAGTCTTTCCTCTGTAAAGTGGCTAACCTCCCCAGGGAACCTTGGAATAACATTGCTTTTTGTGTTTTAAATTCAAAGTGGAGCGCAGATTCCTAGAGGGATTAAAGTTGTCTTAGTGGAAACAAGAGTGAGTTTTGATATTTTATGTGGTGAAGTGAAAAAATGTTTTTCCTGGAGGTTCTTTTTCTTCCCAATAAAATAAGCACAAATGCCATTATTTATGACTATTATGATTTCATTTCCCAAACCAAGTAGTTAGAGGTATTATATGAAGTTGCAATAGCATATTCTCCATATATTTTTCTGCAGTTTGTAGCCGATTACAGTGGACAAGATAATTTCTTACAAAGAGTGGGGCAAAATGGCTTAAAGAATTCGGAGAAGGAGTCCACAGTCAACAGCATCTTTCAGATCATCAGGAGCTGCAGCAGGAGCCTGGAGGCGGAGGAAGAGGACTGCCTGGGGGAAGGGAGCAGCTCCAGGAAGAATTCCTTGAAGGATAAAGCCCGATGGCAGTAAGTTTTATATTTTAAGAGCTGGAGTGCCTGTTTGTTCTTTTTCCTATTTCAGTTTGGTTTCAGAAAGACAGCAATTCAAAACCCACCATTTCTTATTGATAACAATGCTCTTCATCTTTAGACTTTACCATTTCTGAACTAGAATTGACCTTTCTATCCTGGTTGCTTTGTCTTAAAATTACTGCAAATAATTAAACTTCCTGCTGTTATTCCCCCCCCCCAAAAAAAAAAGAACAAAAAAACTAAGGCTAGACTGCCATTTCTAAAAAATTCAATTTCCGTATTAGAACCATGATCTTTTATTTATTTCCTAGCTTCTATAAAAATGGGGTTTTTGTCACTGATGAGACATAGGGCAAGTATTAACATATTTTTGAATTAACTATACTGATGTATTAGAGCTAGAGAGATACCCCCAAAATCAGTATTTTTAGCAGCTCTCCCTCCCTCCCCCGCACCCCAGCTTCTAGTTGATTCTAGACCAGGGGTTCAGAAGAGTGCTTTGTGCGATGTTTTAAGGTGAACTCTGCAGCTGCAGCTCAGTCATTGTTCAGTTTTCCAACAACTGGTTGTCTGCAGGCATTGTGGTCTGGGCAGGCATGCTCACCAACAAACAGATGAAAAGTGCAGAAATCAGAGGTGCTGGGGCATCTCTTCTGGGCCAAACCTAACTCAGTGGCAAAACCTGGCCCAGCCAGAGGACTCCTTAAGCACCATCCACAATAGTTCTACTGACCTTGACACTTTGCCAGGAAAGGTTTTATCTGTAGTCAGTATGCATGAGTAAGACCTCATAGTTGTCTGAGACCTATGTATGCATGTGCATAAGATACTGCTTTTTGTCTTACAAAGCCTTCCCTGGTTGTCTCTGTGTGTGAACCTACATTGCTTCCAGAAAATAACTTCTTTGGCATTGTTGTGCTAGATCCCTAGAATCAATTGTGCATACAGAAATGAACTCTTGTGTCTGTATCCCCTAACACTGCTATGTTTTTAAGGAGGTAAATTTATATAGTCCGGATTCTCCAAAACCTCTGAGCTTTCTTCCATACCTCACTTTCCAGCCCATCGCTCCATAGAGGACCCAGGTGTTCAAAGTTTAACTGTGACTGTGCTTCCCACAGTGTCTCACAAGTATCTTCTAACAGTACCTTTTCTTATTAGGCTTATCTCAAATCAGAGGTCAGCTGAATATATTCTTACTACATCTTGCTGACACAAGTGGCAATCTGTAGATACAGAGAGGATCATCTACAAGTGAGCATTTTTCTGCTTGGAAAGCATTTTATACCCATTGAAGTCCTTAATCTAGATCTACTTCTTTCTGCCTATCTATTTATATAGTGATCAATATATCTATGTATATATTTGTCTCCTTCCACAAAGATTTTACAGAATGCATATTAGAATAAATATAAATTATTGAGGATATTAAGAAAAATACGATAGGAAAAAATAGTATATTCATAAATGTGTACTATACAGTCTACATAATAACTAAACTTTGTGAGTCACCGTTCATTACAAGAGTCACTGTGTTTTCCAGAAAAATCAGAGATATTTGGGAGATGTGTACCTTTTCCTCACACTGAGATTGTTAGGGGGAAAGGATGTTCTGAGCTAATCCCATACAGGCTTTGTGGACTCCACCCCCACTCCAGACCAAAGTTATCAAGACATTGGGAAAGACAAATCCCGTCACCACCAAAGGGAAGGTGGCTGGAACCTGAGGGTGGAGTTAAGCAGCCAGGTTGGGTATAAAAACCAAACACGTGGGCCTTGGGGTCTCTCGTTCTGTCGCCCGCCTCCTGGCTTCACGACTCCTGGCTCACGGCCAGCTCACAGAGTGCCATTTGGGATACCTGATCAGCGGATAGGGTAGGACACATTTAAAACTTTGTCTCCCACTTTTCTCCCCGAGTTGTACATTTCAGCATTTGCCCTTCCCTTGTAAATAAACCTTTTATTAACCTTTCGCGTGTGCCTGCAGTAGAGTATTGATAAGTCCTTTTAAGCATGCAGGTGAGGACCCACAGTCAGGCACCCCGTTTTGTATCAGGGCTGCCCTATAACAAGATCTACAAAATTCCTTCCTTCTATCCTATTATCGAAGATACTGAATAGATAAAATAATGAATATGATGTGGTGCCTTTTCATAATAACATTCACTAGGCACCTTTTCATAATAACATTCAGAAGGAGCAGCACCACTGTTGGAAAATGGAAATTAAGAATATGCAGATATGGGCCTCCCCGGTGGTACAGAGGTTGAGCGTTGGGTTGTGAAGCTGCTTGCAGCCTCTGCAGCGCTGGTTCGATCCCCGGGCACCGGGCGAGGGTCCCACATGGCACACAGACCTCTCCTGCCACCCACTGCTCCCCTCAGCAGTGTACTTCGTCAGTCTGCCTGCTCTGCTCCCTGCTCTGGCTCTGGCTCTGGTGAATTCTCTCACCCTCCCGCGCTTCTGACTGTACCCAGTGCTGGTATGAATAAATAAATAAATCTTAAAAAAAAAAAAAAAACCTAACGTTTAAAAAAAATAAAATAAAAAGAATATACAGATGTGTGGAGAAAAGTTTTGAGTCCTATTGGAACTAAAGTTCTTATTGTCAATATTGTGTGTGTGCGTGTGTGTGTGTGTGTGTTACCTAAAGTGTCAACCTTTCTAAAATACTTTTAGGAAGCTACCATGATTGAACCCCAGAGACCTAGCCTCTGAGATCCCTTTACCTCCTTTCCTTTCCCTGGTATTCCTTCAAATGATAAATTCCTTGCATCACCCCATTACCTCTCGTGACATTTGTTTGTTTTTTATTTTTTTTTATTTTCTTCTATGGACATATTTATTTCCAATTTTCTGCTTATTCCCTTGCCCCCTTCCTAAACATTTTATCCTCTACATCCTAAGAATATTTCTCTTTCAATTCCCATTTTCCAGAATTTTAGGAGTGCAAACACTCCTAAAGGGAAAAAAGTAGAATAATGCAAACAATTGTTTTATAAGTCTATGATGTCATGCTGAAATCCTCACAATAAAATCTATATACCTCAGTATTAGTAATCATTTCCTTACCCTGAGGGACTGTACTAAAAAGAACCATGGACATATAAGATGGGACTGAGGTTGTGTAATAAAATTCAGTGAGACCATATCAGCAAGGTCTGTTTCTAGGACAATTTGTAAGGGCTTGGGAATCCATTCTGCCTCCAAAGCCCCATATCAAAATATCCAGCTCGGGGTTGTGTGTGACAAAGGAATTTCCAGATCCCACAACTCATATAAACCATGCTTTCTTGTTGATTTGGCTGAAAGAAAGACTCTATAAACAGTAATCTCCAGCTTCTGTTCATGAGGCAGCCACCACCCCGTGAAAATTACATGAAAGAAAGAAGGGAAAATCTCATGTTCCTGTGGTTTTCTCAGCTGCAAGATGTTCTTGTAATTTTTCTCAAATCTCTCAGCCACTCCTGCTAGAAAACCCATTAGAAGCACTCCAGAAACTCCAGGAAAATAATCATAAAAGTTGAAAACCTCAGGAGGAAAGGAACAGGGTTGAGAGAATCAAAATATCAATGTAGAGGAACTCCCAGCTTCTTTTCATTTCTTGTTCCTGTAGATTAGGAAAATCTAAATTCTAAAACCTTTCCAATTACATTTCATATGACCTATAAACTCTTTAATAATGACTTTTTAAAGTTAACAGCGTGAAGAATAAATAGACTTTGCCTCTGTGAGTATGTGCAAGTCAAAGAGGCATAGAGCAGCACCACTATTAGAAAATGGAAATTAAGAATATACAGAGTGTGGAGAAAAGTTTTGAGTCATATTGGAACTAAAGTTCTTATTGTCAGTATTACTGACCTTCTCTAAGATGCTGCAGCTTAAGAAGCTGCATTTGGACAACTTGGTCATAATTAGATAACAAGTATTTCCTAAAATAGTGTTAGAATGGCGGTGGTTTGAGCTGATTAGAGCTCAAACTTGCAGTCACACTGCCTGGAACTGAACCTTACCACCACCACTTCGATCACTATTTGTATCACTTGGGTAGACGACTTAATCTTACTAAGCTACAGCATTCTCATCTGTGAAATAAGAATGATCACATTGCTTTATGAGGCTGCCATGAGAATTTGTAAGATGATGCAGGTGAAACAAGCAAGTTTATATTCTAAATGCCATATAAATGGTGACTGTTATAATTAATGTCTGCCCGTTCACTGTTCACATACCAAGCTGAGGGTCCTGGGCAACTTGGTAGAAGACTCCATTTTTGGCGCACCCCTCCATCACTGGAAGAGCTGTTTTCCAGAACCCTCCAATCCCAACAAGCTCCTTAGAGACTTGCCTGAAGATATAACCCTACAGGGATATAAAATAAGAAAGCTCTAAGAAAGTAGAGTATTAGCAAAAAGATAACAGTTACCAGGATTTACCACATGTACATACGCTTGCACAAAATAATAAAATGATAGGAGACCAATCAGTTTACTCTCCAGGGGATGGTGCAGACATGTCCCAAACTTACTAACACACTCCTTTTAACCTGTACAGCTGACTGCTTCAGGACAGGCCTCTTCACAGTCTGCCACACCCTGATCACAACTTTGCTGGAAGTTTCTGGGGCCAGGAATACGTGGAACCTTCTATTTCTCTCTTCCTGTCTCCTTGGCCTGTACCTGAGACCCAGTCCTCCCAGTCCTGCTTCAATGACCTGTGACAAGGAAAGCCATTTTCCCACTGTCTACATAGTATTTAATTTAAGCTTTTTATTACTGGAATCCCAACTTCGAACTTGGATACCGTTTTTACACAGAAGCAATGTTTGTGTGAGTGGCTATGTTCTAGGACATTGACTTTGTAAATATAGTCCAGACAATAATATTATTAGTGCTACTTAACATGCTGTTTTTTGTTGACAAGCAACTTTCAGCACTTTCCTAAATACTTTACATAAACTGAATGCTTTCATCCTCACAATAGTTTTATTCAGGTCTCACAGCTAGCAAAGGATTTAACCTTAGGCTGCTGGCTCCAAAGGCCACACTCTGTCCAGATATGATTTAGAAGTTGCCTGTATTGAGGAAGGTGCTAGGTTAATTAAAAGCAAGAAGTTGCCAGAAGTCAGCTTAAAACTCAAGAATTTTTTACAGGGAGCAGCTGCAGCCAGTTCTTTGGGAAAAGTGTATATTTTCTTCAGTCTTGAAAGATTCCATTTAGGTTATGTTTATCACTTGATGAATCATGCTCATGTAATCTTATTAAATTTATAGGAAGTCATGAACCATTGAGGAAAATACAACACCAGGCTAACAAATAGTCCACTTACCCTCTAATAAAAGATTTTCATTTCATTTCATGGGATATATATATATATATATACCAAATTGTTACTGGATATGCCTAAAATTAATATGTTACATGTCAATTATATTTCAATTTTTTAAAAAAGAAAGATTTTCATCAGGGAACATTAGAAAAATTCTTTATCTTCCTTTATCTTCCTTTAGATTTCTAGCTAAAAGATACTCCAGAACCCCTTCAGAGACTGGATACAAATATCTTTCACTTTCATTCCTTGGTGCTCTTCTTTTTTTTTTTTAAATTTTATTTTTATATTCCCCATACAATTGCAACCCCAATTTTGACCCCAATCCCTCCTTCCCTCCCCCTCCCCCAAGAGTGTCTCTGGTTCATCGTTGTTTGTTGATTTTGATTTTTTTCTTCCTTATAGTTATTCTTTTTCCTGGTCCATATATAGGTTTTCTAGATTCCTGTTATGAGTGAGACCATCCGGTATTTTTCTTTTTCTTTCTGGCTTATTTCACTGAGCATGATCCCTTCCAGCTCCATCCATGTTGCTGCAAATTGCTTGTGTGTATCTTTTTTGAATGCTGAGTAATATTCCATGGTATATATGTACCACATCTTCTTGATCCAGTCATCTATTTTTGGGCATTTGGGTTGTTTCCAAAGCTTAGCTATTGTAAACAGTGCTGCTATAAACATAGGGGTGCAGGTGCTCTTTGGAATTAATGTTTCTGTGTCCTTTGGGTAAATACCTAGGGGTGGAATTGCTGGATCATATGGAAGCTCTATCTTTAGTAGGTTGAGGAATCTCCACACAGCTCTCCATAGTGGTTGGACTTTGGTCCTCTTCTTAAGGCATGTGACCTAAGTTTGACAATGTAGTTTCTATACTGGTAAGCCACGTCTTTGATCTTTGGCTAATGTTATTTGGCTCCTTAATAACCCATTAAGTTCCACCTATTCCTTCACATCAAGCCACAGAAAGTTTTCTCCTGAGAGAACCAGGCACACAAGTGTATGATATTCACTATATGATCTAAGTGACAAAGCTATTAGTTTCCTTCTTGAAATGAATTTGTCATTATAAACAATTGTCAATTTTATCTTGGACATCAGTCCCCAAAACATGCTTTTTGGTGGATTAGTAGCACCTAGCATTCATTCTTGTGTTGTGTTCTAAAACAGAACCAGATGCTAAGAAAGACAGTGTCCTCCCAGCTTACATCATTTCAGCACAGCAGTAATGGGCTCCAGAGATGCCTCATCATTTTTCTTTCCAGACACTATTTTTCATAATGCCTGTAGTTTTTCACTGGAAAATTACTTGAGTTAGCTCAGAAGTCAAATTAAAAGGAATATGGGAAACCCCCTTTCTTTTGCTAAATTAAAATCAGAAGGTCTATGTCTAAGGTTACATACGTTGTATTTCATGGATACTGAGGCTCACCAGTTGAATCCTTTTTGTTCTTAAAACAGAAACAGCAACAAGAAGTGTGATATGGAGAATGTGGATATGGTCCCAGAAAAGAGAAATAAAAAGATTAAAGGGCTTGGATGTGGCCCTGAAGAAATCCCCGCTAGAGAAACAGCTGGACTGACTTTGCCTGGGGGGACAGAAAGGAGAGGTGACAGGAATGAAACCACAGTCTTCTATCTTCTGTTACAGTGGTGTACTTTACTGAGTCAGACACTGTATTGAAGACTTAACAAGTGATTTATTATTTGAACTTCATGTTTATTCTGTAAAATTGTCATTGCCTTTTTGCCATGAACAGATAAGTAAAGTGAGATTCAGAGAGGCTAAGCAATTTGAGTAGGTCACACAGCAAATTAAGTCCAGGGTGACTCTAGAGGGCATGTTCCTAGCCACCAGACCACATGTATGAAGCATGGACATAGTATTATATAAGAGGACTGAAGTATTGATTTTCCCTTAATTTCAGAGGGATGGAACTAAGTTAGACACAAAGGATTTCTTTCTTTCTTCACTTTTTATGGTGAAATGTAATAATAATAAAAGTGCATAAAATAGAATATATTTGCGCCTCGCACCCAGATCTTCATTTCTAAAAGCATTTTTCAATAAAAGAAAGCAAAAGTCCTTGGAGAAATGGATGGTTCTAGGGCTGGTGTAGGAAATACAGAGGAGGAGCCTGGAGCATCTTATTGTGCTAGAAAGTAAAAAGAAAGGAGGGGGAAGAAAAAGGGGTGGGGAGGGAGGGAAAAAAAACGAGAAAATCCCATAATAATGGCATATAGCAATGGGACAAAAGAACCAAATAAAAGAAGTTGAGGGACAAAACCAGAACCATTTGAGCAGCAAAATATAGTAGTATGAGATTATAGTCCAAAACATAAAATAAAGTCCATGAGTCCATGTACATAATTAATAAACAAATGGAGAGAATGAAATAAATCTCCCAAGCAGAATAATTCCAAATAACTAAACTGAATGTTCTGCCCTCTAGAAGGCAGCGCATAACTCCCTACTCCCTAAATAGGAGCTGCTCGTAGTGAGTTCCTTCCAAAGAGGACTGTGTAGAAAGAAGTTTTATTTCTTTTTAGGTAACTTTACATTGGAACATGACCAATACCTCAGTCAGGTAACTGTCAACAGGGGTAAGACATGTTCCCTTTCCTGGAGGTCCTCTTGACCCTAATATCCAGGTTCCTGAGTTGCCAAATTTTCCAAGCAGACAAGTCCCTTATGTGCAAGTGCATACACACATGCACACACACACACACAAACTGAAAATCAAAGACTAAGTCAAGGAGAGCTATTCTTGTTCCTCCGGCCACCATTACTATATTTCCCAGTGAGCATCTTTGAACTACTTGTATTTTGTATTTAGCAGAGACACTTCTCAGGCCAGCTCATTAAGTCTTTTTTTGCCTGTTTTAGCGCTAATGTATTCAGGTCATGACTTTGTTTATGATCAAGTAGAGGACAAACAAACCTAGCTATGAAGATTCCAGGCTAAAGAATCAGACTAAAATCCTGCCTTTAGTAGCCTCTTCTGAATTGTGTCATCTGGACCAAGTTTCTCACCCCTTCTGAATCTCAGTTTCCTTATATATAAATAAATATATAGATAAACAAATAAATAAATAAATAAACAAAAATACTTCACAAGTAGATCAAATTAGATGCAAAATATACATAAAGTATTAATGCATTTTCTGACACACAAAAAACTAATACACGATTATTGTTAGTATTAAAAGATACAGTAGTTGATCTAGTAGTTCCTTTCCTTATGCCTAAGTTAGATATATTGCTAAATGTCAGGTTTTAGAGTACAAATATTAAAAATTGTTCTGTGACTTTTATATTTCCTACCCTATTTTGAATTCATAATGAAATGAAAAATGAAGTCTACTGTCAGTAAGAGGTCTTGAGAATTTTCACTTCTGATTTTAAGACAGATTTGTATCTCTTTCCATCAGGTTTATAATCGGAGATTTGCTGGATTCTGAAAATGACATCTTTGAACAGTCTAAAGAATGGGACCTTTATGGGTCAGAGGAGCCACAGAAGGCCTTTGACCATGGGACAGAGCTCATCCCATGGTATGTGCTGTCCATCCAGGCCGATGTGCATCAGTTCCTGCTACAGGGGGCCACAGTCATCCACTATGACCAGGACACTCACCTCTCTGCCCGCTGCTTCCTCCAGCTTCAGCCTGACAATAGCACCTTGACCTGGACAAAGCCCACCACGGCCTCTTCAGCCAGTACTAAAGCAAAACTCGGTGTGCTTAGTAACACATCTGAGCCTGGTAAATTTCCGTTACTGGGCAGTGCTGGATTAAGTGGCCTAGCAGAGGGGGTCTTGGACCTGTTTTCAGTGAAGGCTGTGTACATGGGACACCCTAGCATTGATATACACACTGTGTGTGTTCAGAACAAACTGGGTAGCATGCTTCTCGCAGAGACTGGTGTGACACTGCTCTATGGACTTCAAACCACAGATAATAGATTATTGCATTTTGTGGCCCCAAAGCACACAGCTAAAATGCTCTTCAGTGGATTGTTGGAACTCACTAGAGCTGTAAGAAAGATGAGGAAGTTTCCCGACCAAAGACAGCAGTGGCTGAGGAAACAGTATGTCAGCCTCTATCAGGTAATGCCTTCCCTTTTTCTTCATAATTCTCAAGTAGCATAATTCTCAAGACATAAATCTTGTAAGAACACACTTGTGGCAATAAGATGCCATAACTCATTCTCCTGGCTTAGTCAGTTACTCTCCAGGTGATATTGGGCAGCTTTTAACCTCTCCTTTTATTCTCTATAAAATGGAAATAATAATGATACCTATTCATAGGGTGACTATGAGATTTAACCATGTTAATATGTGCACTGCCATATTGTAAATTCATTTGTGAAAGGAGAATGTCTGGTTCACAGTAGGTCCCAATACTATTTTATATGCAAATAGTGACTGTGTTCATTGTACTTCTCACATCTGGATAGTAACGACTTCATATAATCATTTTAACTTACTCAACATCCCAATCGAAAACATTGCAACCTGGATGCTTTTATTACTAATTTGGGATTAGCTGGTTCTTTTAGAATCTTTTTACAGGACTCTTAGTTATTTAACTTACTGTATGTTTGTTTCTAACTAGAACTTCTAAGGTTAAAAGAAACTTTCCCAAATTTGGGGTAAATCATACATGAAGAGCTTCCTAAGCAGATTTGTAGTAGCCACAGCCCTTAGGAGACAGTTTCTCACATCAGCTGCTTAAACTGAGTGAGTTTCTCCATAGCCCCAAGGTATTGGCTACATTAACATGCCACTGAAGCATGGCAGCCAGACTGCACTAAGTCAGGTGCAGCGTAACCAGACTCACGTGTTAGGCGAAAGGAAGGAGAGAGGGCAGAGGCAGAGATTGCTTGGAAATTGAGTCATAAACCCAGCCACGTGACACTATTGAAATGGCGTTGTTTGACGAGTTATATCAAAGTGTTCCGTTTTTCTTTGTTCTGCTTTTCTATCATTTAAGGGAAGAATTGCCTTTTTTTTAAGAGTGTCACAGCATAAATATAGAACAGTGACTTAAAGTAATCACATGACTGATTTCATACACTTTTCACATACATACTTCTGATCATTAAACAGCTTTCCCTCTGGGAAGTTAGTAAAGGAACATAGACTGCTTTTCCATTTTCTTTCCCCATACCCAGGCAGTACTATGTACTCAGGATATGATATCCTGAGGAACTAACTTGATTAATTAATTAAAATCAGATAGGGCTGTGCGTATGATCATGCTAATGCTGTTCAGCACAAAGTTAACTCATTTTAGTTAATTCATCTAAAATGGAAACCAAGTTATCTGCTTCCTATCTACTCCACAGGGAGCATTCAATGCAGTTAGCTGCTTGGAAGAAAGGTCTTATGAATATTGATTTTTAATTTTAATCATGCTCCAGCCCTCTAGAATCATGAAAATCCGTCTAACCTGGATAAAGCAAAATCTTTGAACTCAATTACAATCACTGTCACAAAGCCAATGTGGTTTATTTGCTCCATTTGTTTCCTTCCCATGCTTATAGCATAAGTAACTGAATTAACGCATAAAGTCTAGTTGGTTTCTTTCTTACTGTGGCAGCCTTCAGTTTTTGCTGAAGGAGGCAGTGGCTGAGATCATGAACAGCAGATAAGAGGTAAGAGGTACTGCTGGATCAGGGATGAATGAAATGACCTGGAGCACACTCAGTTGCAAACACAGCCACACCAATCCCTTCTCACAGTTGCAAATATAAAAGCAAAAGAGCTCCATATGCCTGTCATTTCTGAAAACACAGATACTGTTCTTCCCCTTATTGTTCTGTATCAGTCACCTCGGAAGATAGACAATACATCTTACAAATAATATTTCTCAAGATTTGACAGTCAAGATTTCTTTTCTGAAAAAAGAAGTGAAAAAAATCAATGGTCTGGGCCTCCCCGGTGGCGCAGCGGTTGAGCGCTGGGTTGCGAAGCTGCCCGCGGCCTCTGCGGCGCCGGTTCGATCCCCGGCTGCTCCCCGGCCACCGGAGGAGGGTCCCACATGGCGCGCAGACCTCTCCTGCCGCCCGCTGCTCCCCTCAGCAGTGTACCTCGGTCCTTCTGCCTGCTCTGCCCCCGCTCTGGCTCTGGTGAATTCTCTCACCCTCCCGCGCTTCTGACTGTACCCAGTGCATGTATAAACAAAACAAACAAACAAGCAGACAAATAAATAAATGGAACATGCCTCTATAAAAAAAAAAAAAAAAAAATCAATGGTCTTTTCACATCATACAGACCACTTCCCAAACTGTCTTAGAAAATAAAGTCAAAAGATGTTAACTTGGTAGTTAGAGGATAAAAGGTCAAATAGACACCATGCTTAACTGCTACATGCCCCTATTAGTGACTAAGAATAATAGCTTTAGCCCGTTTAAGACTCTGAGCAAATCTAAGGTACAAAAGAAAACTATTTAAATGTAACTATAAGGTAAAAAAAAAATTATGAGAAGTCTTGGGTGCTTCCAAACTTCTGCTAACAACCCTTTAGTGTATTTCTTTTTCATCTCCAGTTTGAAAAGGGCTTATATAGAAAATAATCTTTCCATATCTGAGTTCCCTTGTGTGATAAATGTATGTAAAGTTACTTTCAAATACCAAAAATATTTTAGTATTAAATGTAAATGGACCTAACAGGAGACTAAGTAGAAGACAAGAAGAAATAGTAATATTTAATGAAGTCTAGGAATACAAGAAAATAAACTGCAGGGAAATTAACATGGGATATGGCTTGAAGACTGGTATTGTGAGCTTTTGCTCCAGCTAATCATGGAAAGAGGTGAGGACCCATAATCCTGGGTATTTGGAAAGATCCCTGGGAAGATGAAAAAGTCAAATACAGGATTATCATGCAAATGTCTTTGGTCATGAGTAGCAGAAACAGATTTTGGCTATCTTCCAGGAGATTGGTGTTGTCATCAAAGGATTTAACAGTCCTCAAGATATCATATGCAAGGACTGTCACTACTTTGGTGGTGGGAAACAATGGTGACCACACCTGAGGGGAGAAATCTTATATTGTGAAAAAACAAACAAGGGTGTAAAATAATGGTACATTAAAAATTTTTAAAAAAAGATAAGCCAAGGGATTAAAAGGTATGGCTATTTTGAGAGAATCAGTTTTCTAATACCAACTTCCATAAGAAATGTTTTCTACAAAGAAAATAATCCAGTCAAAAAATGGGCAGAACAGCTAAAAAGAAACTTCTCTGAAGAGGAAATATAAATGGCCAACAGTCATATGAAAAAATGTTCAACATCACTTGTAATCAGGGAAATGCAAATCAAAACTACAATGAGATACCATCTTACACCAGTGAGAATGGCACATATTAAAAAAAAAAAAAACTAGCAACAACAAATGTTGGCAAGGATGTGGAGAAAAAGGAACTCTCCTGCACTGCTGGTGGGAGTGCAAACTGGTCCAACCACTATGGAAAGCTGTGTGGAGATTCCTCAACCTACTAAAGATAGAGCTTCCATATGATCCAGCAATTCCACTCCTAGGTATTTACCCAAAGGACACAGAAACATTAATTCCAAAGAGCACCTGCACCCCTATGTTTATGGCAGCACTATTTACAATAGCTAAGCTTTGGAAACAACCCAAATGCCCAAAGGTAGATGAGTGGATCAAGAAGATGTGGTACATATACACCATGGAATATTACTCAGCATTCAAAAAAGATAAACACATGCAATTTGCAGCAACATGGATGGAGCTGGAGGGATCATGCTCAGCGAAATAAGCCAGAAAGAAAAAGAAAAATACCGGATGGTCTCAGTCATAACAGGAATCTAGAAAACCTAAATATGGACCAGGAAAAAGAATAACTATAGGAAAGAAAAAATCAAAATCCACAAACAACTATGAACCACAGGCACACCATGGGGGGTGGGGGCGGGGAAAGGAGGGATGGGGTCAAAATAAGGGAGTTGCAATTGTATGGGAAATATAAAAATAAAATTTAAAAAAAAAAGAAATGTTTTCTAAAACTGAAAATGTTACTTCACTAACCACAGTCCTTCCCCCACATTAAAAAGGAAGATACATCCTTCACCCATTCCAAACAAGATTCAAAATGACATTTTAGTTCCCAGAAAGTCTCCCTAAAGGATTAAACAAAAGCATTCTGCTTCTTCAGGCCCAACATATTTCCATTAGTAGGGCTAACATGCTGGGATGATCTAAATTGAGCAAAACCAAAGCATTACAGGCTAATGATGCTGATTCTTTCATGTATAATAGGTAATGGATTTAGTAAGGTTTTGTTTTTATAATTAAAGATTTTATTTTTGTGTGTAGATTATAGGTTTACAATAGAATTGAGAGAAAGGTAGGGTAATATCCCATAAACCCCCCTTCACTCTTGCATAACCTCCCCATTACCAATATCACTCATCAGAATGGTACTTTTTACCAAGGATGAACCTACATTAACACATAATCACCCAAAGTCCATAGCTTACCACAGAATTCATTCTTATTGATAGTGTTGTGCATTCTATGGCTTTATACAAATATATAATATATAATATCCACCATTATAATATCATATGTAGTATTTTCACTACCCTAAAAGTCCTCTGTGCTCTGCCTACTCATCCCTTCCTATGACCCCAGACCAGTCTTCCCTAGCAACCACTGATCTTGTTACTGTCCCATAGTTCTACATCTCCAGAAAGTCTTATGATTGGAATCCAACTATGTTTAGCTTTCTCAGACTGGCTTCTTTCACTTACTAATATTTATTTAAAATCTCTCCATGTCTGGGCCTCCCCGGTGGCGCAGCGGTTGAGAACTGGGTTGCGAAGCTGCCCGCAGCCTCTGCAGTGCTGGTTCGATCCCTGGCTGTTCCCCGGCCACCGGAGGAGGGTCCCACATGGCGCGCAGACCTCTCCTGCCACCCGCTGCTCCCCTCAGCAGTGTACTTCGCCATTCTGCCTGCTCTGCTCCCCGCTCTGGCTCTGGTGAATTCTCTCACCCTCCCGCACTTCTGACTGTACCCAGTGCTTGTATAAATAAATAATAAATAAATAAATCTTAAAAAAATAAAATAAAATAAAATCTCTCCATGTCTATATGGCTTGATAGCTCATTTCTATTTGGTGTTGAATAACATACCATTGTCTAGATGTACCAAAGTTTATTTATCCATTGCCTACAAAGGACATCCTGGTGTGGAGGTTGTTGTGTGGATATGAGTTCTCAGCTTTCTGGGGTAGATAACAAGGAGTGTGATTGCTGGATCATATGAAAGGAGTATGTTTAGTTTTATAAGAAACTGCCAAACTGCCTTGAGTGTCTGCACTGTTTTGCATTCCCAATCCGAGTATGCTCCGCATCCTTACCAGCATTTGGTGGCATCCATATTCTGAATGTGGGCCATTCTGATAGGTATGTAGTCGTATCTCATTGTTTTAATTTGCAGAATCCTGGTGACACATGTATGATGTGGAGCCATTTTTCATATGCTTACTTGATATCTGTATATCTAATTCAGCAAGGTGTTGTTAAGACACCTTTGGCCCATTTTTTTAATTGGACTATCTGTTTTCATACTGTTGAACTTAAGAATTCCTCATATATTTTAGATAACTGTCTTCTGTCAAATGTTACTTTTCTAAATAGTTTCTCCCAGTTCGTGGCTTATCTTCTAATTCTCCTGACATTGCCTTTTGCAGGGCAAAAGTTTTTTATATTAATGAAGGGTTCTACTAAAGATTTTTAAGATGCAATGGTTAAAATTCATGGACACAATTTTTACAAAATTTCTTTTAGAGTCAGAGTATATTATTCAATAAAGTAGTTAAAACTTATTTATGAAATTGAAACAAAATGTTTATTTTTCTTCATAGTCAGTTTCAGTGACTTATTAAAAGGACTTTCTTCAGCAGACTTGTCTCAACCATTTTCATCTCTGTAACATTTCAGTCAAGATTCATTTTCCAGGATGGAGATTCTGATTGCCTTGTTTGAGTCATGTGACAACCATTGATCAAGGGAGGATGTTTCCCAAGACTATATCCAGTGGAAAAGAGATAAAGTAAAGTTGGGGTATAGTGAAAGAGTAGAGAAATAATTAATGGACAGGCATAAGACACAGATATCCACTACCAGAGATCACCAAAATGTTTCCCACATCAAGTATCCAAGTTACTTAGCATCCAGGGATCCAAAACAGGATACAGGAAGTGGGAGGTCACAACTAAGTCAAAATCAGTTAGTCATTGACCATTAGGATGAAGAAGCACACACACACTCAAAGCCTCTTTATCATTTACATATTATCTACTACTAAGCAAAATGTATTTATAAGCATTCCTTTAGAATTGCACAAGAGGACTAATCTTCAAAGTCTGAAGAAAGTTAAAAGAGTAAATGGAAATTAATTTTAAAAGAGTCCTTTTCCACAACGTGTGAAATATCATCAATATTATCTCTGATTCATATGCAAATGTTAGTAGTTTGTTAACTTACTTTCCTGACTTATAGGGAGATTTGTTGACCATTGTTTTATTAATAAATCACTGTTGCTACTGAGTGTAAATTATATGGAATTGCCTTATGAGAAGCAACTATTATAGTCCATTAACCTGCCCCTCACTTATGTTTCTGCAACTCACAGCATCATAACATACATGGTGTTCAAGTCCCCCAGGCTCTCTATCCCTACATATTTGTCATTCAAGAGGATAGCTGTCCAACTATTTAAGGTGCTCCCCAGAGCCCTCCAAATGAATTCCCTGTATTTCAAGTCAGACTGTCCCAAGCATCAAACTAGGTGAAAATCTACCTGGAGAGATACAATAACAAATAGAACTTGATTTTACTTACATAGATACATACATACATACCAAAGCCCTGATTTGCGAGTTATGTTTTAATGACTTTTCCTACAATGGTAACATTGGAACATAAACTTTGAAATTGGAAAGAAAAATATGTATTTGATAATTCCAGTTGCATGTGGCCCATCAAGCATATTAGCAGAGATTTGATCAGGACAACAGAGGACATTATGAAATGTCCACTAGAAAATCCCAATAGCTAGAAAACAGCCACTTGTGTGGACAGATCATTATTCTTTTGGTTGCCAGGGCAATTGCACCTCTGGGAATTTATTGGAAGTCATTAATATGTTCAGTTCCACATGCCTGCTGTTCCCTTATGTGTTTGGCATGTGGTTCTTTTATAGGATGATGGGCGATATGAAGGCCCAACTTTGGCTCATGCTGTGGAGTTGTTTGGTGGCAGACGATGGAGTACTCGAAACCCCAGCCCTGGGACATCAGCAAAGAGTGCCGAGAAGCCTAACATGCAGAGAAACAACACCTTGGGCATAAGCACCACCAAGAAAAAGAAGAAAATCCTTATGAGAGTAAAGTATTACTTATTTATTAAGCATCAATCCCAGTCATCCAGGACTACTGAATGGTCTTCACCACTATAAACTCCCTTAGATCATTTGGTTTGGGATAAGAGGTGGTATAAAACCAAGAGGCAGAAAAGGATTTGACTTGTTCAAAGAAGCACATGCAGTGATGGGATCATACTCCAAGTGGGAACATGGGCTCTGCTGATGGGCAAGGAAGGAATAGCAAGAAAAGGAATCAGATATTGAAGGTTCGTAGCCAAAATAATACAGAGCACAGCTTAAGAAGCATCCTAAATGTCCATCCACACATGAAGAATAAGGAAAATGTAGCATATACATACAATGGAATATTATTCAATCTTAAAAAAAAAAAAAGGAAATCTTGCCATCTGCTACAATGTGAATGAACCTTCAGTACATTATCATAACTGAAGTAGAAATAATAGAAATATATATAATTATCACTATATATTATATACCATATCACATGTGTTACATTATCTGTATTATCATTATAACATGGAATATATTTTTCCATGGTTTGCATGTGGGAGGCCGTTGATGCCTAGATAAAATTTCATCTGCTTCGTAGAATATTGAGACATACAGACATATCTCTATTCAGAGACTCCAGGGCCCGATGGCTCATCGTGGCGGCCTGCTCCCTGAGGCATGCTGCTTTATAGTGAAAGATAAATGGCCAGGCTTCGCTTAGGTCTTTGCTGGTTTCAGAGTTCAGGGACCTACCTGAACTTACATAGTCATAGGAGAGAAATACAGAATGAGAAACTGAGTTTTGTGTCCCCAGGGTGAGAGTGGAGAGGCAACTGATGACGAGATGGCCACCAGAAAGGCTAAAATGCACAAAGAGTGTCGGAGCCGGAGTGGGTCTGACCCTCAAGACGTTAATGAACAAGAAGAATCAGGTAAAGCAGCATATTCCACATCTGAGATTTATTTTTAATTTTATGGAAAAAATATGCATTAAGTTTTAAGTTGTTGTTTAAGTACTGTGGGCTTTCTTAACACTACTCTTTTTATTGATAATATTTTTGGCTTTGTTTTTAATTCAATAATGGAACCCAAGAAGTATTTCTGCAAGCCTGGTGTGCTTAGAAGAAAGGTCCCATTAATTAACTTGCAGTTTTGATAAGGATTATTGGCTCTACAAGATACAATTTGATAGATTAGACCAGTGCTTTCAACCCTGCCTGAATATTAGAGCTTGTAAAACAAAATGTCTGGATGTTCTGGACAAGGATGCTCCAGACCAACTTATTCAGAAACCTGGACCTCTATATATTTTTAAGCTCCCCAGATGATTCTAATGTATAGCCAGGGTCGAGAACATACCAGATAAGTCTATTCATCCAAAATATTTGAATGCTACTAGTGTTGAAATTGCCTGCAGAGAGATTGACTTGCTTAGACATTTAGAAGCATCTTTGATTTTCATCTGACTTCTGAGAGGAAGTATAATCGAAGTCATTCTCTTTTCTGTCTTTCACTCTCACAGAGGCGAATGTCATCGCTAGCCCTCCTAACCCTCTCCCTTCCAGAAGAGCCCACTCTTTGACCACGGCTAACTCCCCTAACTTGGCTGCCGGGACGTCATCTCCCATCAGGCCAGTGTCCTCCCCTGTGCTGTCTGCAAACAAGATCCCATCCAGGTGGGGCCTTAACATGATAAAACAGAGGGACCCTTCTCATCATTCAAATTGTATAGAAGGGTGCATTCTTCCAGGGCACTATGGAAAAACTGTCTCTAATTTTAACTTACCAATCACATTGAAAATTTATATATATATATGTGTGTGTGTGTGTGTGTGTGTGTGTGTGTGCACATATATACACACATATATGTATATATGTATTTAAGTGCTGCTAGTTTTCCTGATTTTATACTCCTACTTGTCATATTACTTATACTTGCTCCTAATTGAGAAACCAACCATTCAGAAGTGAAATGCAAGCTGTGATTCTCCAATCTGCACTATCCAATATAGTAGCTCTTTAAATGCAAATTAAATCTAAAACTCAGATCTTCAGTCACAACAGCCATGTTAGAAATGCCCCACAACTCCAAGCAGCTGGAGGCTACTGTACTGAAGTGCAGATGTGGAACAATTTTGTCATTGCTAAAAGTTCTGTTCGATAACACTGCTTTATAACTTAAGTTTTAATATAAGCTGCTTTACCCTTTACTAATTATTGAAATACAGTTTAATACTCTCTTTTTATATGTAGTATATATGCCTGGAGACATGGCTCTATTATAGCAAGTTGTATATGTTCAGATATAATTCTCAGGCTGATATTAATAGTAAATCATTTTATAAGATCCATGCAAATTACAAGGTGAGAATCATCTCTGCTGGTTTCACTGAAACCAGAATGCCAAGCCCATCCCCTCTAGCCTACACTAAAGTTTAAGAACTATAGAGATTCCAGACAGAACCAAGATAAAACAGCCATTCCACTTAATCAAAGGGCAAGAGGAGGAACTGGGACTGTGCAGACATTGGCTTTGGAAATGCTAAACACTCTCTTTCTCTTTCTCTCTCTCTCTCAATAAGAATCCTATATAAGTCATATTTAAAATGGAATATTTCTTTCACAGTGTAATAATGAACAAAATTGAATGCTTTATACATTCAGATTTCTACACTTGTGAAACTGTGTTGAGGGTACATGAGCATTCTTTGAACCACTCTTGCAACTTTTCCACAAATTTAGTAACAAAATAAAAAATTACAAAGAATCAGAATTCTTTTTTTTTTTTTAAAGATTTATTTATTTATTTATTTATTTATACAAGCACTGGGTATAGTCAGAAGCACAGGAAGGTAAGAGAATTCACCAGAGCCAGAGCGGGGAACAGAACAGGCAGACTGACAAAGTACACTGCTGAGGGGAGCAGCGGGCAGCAGGAGAGGTCTGCACACCATACGGGACCCTCCTCCGGTGGCCGGGGAGCAGCCGGGGTAAAGAATCAGAATTCTTTACGCCTTTCAGCTACTATAACTTGGATTAAGTGGCTGTCCCCTTTATTTCAACCACTCATGAGCCAGGAAAGGAAGGTTAGAGTAAGAGAAGATACTTTCAAATAGGGTGGAAGGAAAAAACTAACATGCCAGGTACAAGATCACAGGACCCCACCAGTGTCCACCAAATAGTCTAAACCAGAAAGAAAAGACAAGGCAGGAGAAGAAAAATCAGCCCAAAAACACTGTTCAAGTAAGACTGAGTCATGTGGGGAAAGACAAGTACAGTTTCCTAAAGTCAGAGGAAAAAGCCTCCCTGATGGTGCAAGGGGTTAAGACAGAACACTATGAAGCTATCCGCAGCCACTGCAGCACGTGTTCAATCCCCAGCCAGGGAGCTACCCACATGGCGCAGCAGACCTCTCCTGTCTCACCCGCTGCTCCCCTCAGCAGTGTATTTCAGCACATCTGCTTGTTCTGCTCCCCACTCTCTTACCCCCTCCCATCTCTGGCTTGTACCCCAGCTCTTGCATGCATAAATAAATAAATCTTTTTTTTAAAAAAATAAAAGTCAGAGGGAAATGGTACCTAGAGACGGTAGCTAAAGCTGGAACTGGAAGGAAGGAAGACAGGAATGTGCTTGTCTAAATGCAAATGATAAAATCCCTTCATCTGACCTTTCTGTTCTTCCTGAACCTCTACCTTCTGTTCTTACACCACATTGGGGCTCCACAACCTATGCCTGCAATGAACTATTAATCCATCCTTTTAGGATACTCTTACTTTAATGGAGGTGACCTTCAGATACCAACACAGAATAATTCTCATGAATAAGCATTGTTAGCAGGATTGAAGATCCACTGGCTATTCATTACAGTATTCCCTATGCTCTCTTAATATATTTGAAATATTTAAATTTAAAAAGTAATACTAATAAATGAAAAAGGTCTTGAAAAATGACATAAAGAAAGATACTCTTCATTAATTTAACTGAAAACCATAATCAAAACATTTCTCTTACTATCCTATGAGGGAACCAGTGTAAGAAATTTAAAATATTGTCAAACAGCTAGACTGAGTTTTTGACCTAGTGATGGATATCTTTATGTTGAGTAACAACAGCCTGGGCAGGTGCAAATCTAACCCTGAAAGGTGTTTTCCATTCTTCAAGTTTTTGTGACTCACGTTTTCCATTAATATTAAAAGCCCTGGGCCTTCCCAGTGGCGCAGTGGGTTGAGCACAGCGGGTTGAGCACAGCGGGTTGAGCGTAGTGCTGTGAAGCTGTCCGCAGCCTCTGCAGCACGGGTTCGATTCCCAGTAGGCCAGGAGATACCCACATGGCACGGAAAACCTTTACTGTCTCACCTGCTGCTCCCCTCAGCATTGTTTTTGGTCCATCTGCCTTTTCTGCTACCAGCTCTGTCTCTGGTGAATTCTCTCACCTTCCCGTGTCTCTGGCCTGTACCCCAGTTCTTGTATAAATAAATAAATCTTAAAAAAAAATATTAAAAGCCCTCCCCTAGTTTCATCTAAGAACCAGTTCAAAAAGGAAAAAGAGAAGACATTGATACATTCAAGACTTCCTTCTTAAATGTTTCTATAATTTAGAAATAACATGCACTATTCTCCATAGATCATGACAAGTAGTTTGGGACTCTAATATTATTTTTCTTCAAAAACACTGAACTTAGAGCTTTTTACCCTCCCCCCATCATCCTGTGATCTCAAAGACCTTTTATGATTAGCAGAGAAATATGAACCTCAGCCTTGCACTCTTATTGAATAGGCTCCATACGTGAAATGGTTTAAGTGCATAAGATGCTACATTTCTCCTGACACAGTATAGATTAACTTTGAGAGAAATGAAAAGACAGTATGGACAATAGCCTGGACCTTAAACGGCCTGCAACCCACCTTTCAGCTCATGCTGTTAATCCGAGAACATTCGGGGGCAGATGGTGGGCACTGCCCAGTCTTGCCTAGTAAGCCTGTCTTTGTTACAGTGCATGGAGCAGCAGCAGCTGGCATGGGCGGATCACAGGAGGAATGAAGGGCTTTCAAAACCTCATGGTTTCAGACAGTAACATGAGTTTTGTTGAATTCATTGAGCTGTTCAAATCATTCAGGTAAGGCACGTTCTTCTTATCATTCTCAGCCTGCCATGTTTATCGCCACGCTAAACGTGAGGCATTTTGCTTCCCTCGCCCAGTGTCAGGAGCCGCAAGGACCTGAAGGACCTCTTTGACATCTACGCAGTACCCTGCAACCGAGCCAGCCCCGAGCCAGCCCCACTCTACACCAACCTGACAATCGATGAGAACACCAGCGACCTTCAGCCTGACCTCGGTTTGTATAATGGTATTTCCCATTGAGGCCTTTCTATCTAAAAGCAAAGCTTAGGGCCTCCCTGGTGACCTAGTGGTTAAGTCTCAGCACTATTACGTTTATGGCCTGAATTCGATCCCCTGCCAGGGAGCTACCCACATAGTGCAGCAAACCTCTCCTGTCTCACCCGCTACTCCCCTCAGCAGTGTATTTCAGTAGATCTGCCTGTTCTGCTCCCTACTCTCTGAATCCTCTCACTCCCCACACCTCTGTCCTATACCCCAGTTCTTCTATGCAAAAATTTTAAAAAATTTAAAAAAAAAAAAGATCAGCAGAGGTTTGAGACCTGTAGAGTTCAGGCTAAAGGTGGCCCTAAAATTGTCCTATGCTCCACCTTTTTATTCCTCCCACCCTCCCTTTGAATCCCTGACAACCATTGATCTTTTTTCCTGTTTCCATAGTCTTGCCTTTTCCAGAATGTTTTATTGTTGGACTCATAGAATAAGTTAGCCTTTTCACATTGGCTTCTTTCGCTTGGCAACCATACTTAAGGTGCCTTCCTGACTCTTCATGACTTCATAGCACCTTTCTTTTTATCACTGAAGAGTGTTCAATTGTATGGATATTCCACAGTATATCCATTCTCCTATGAAGGACATCTTGGTGTTCCAATTTTTAGCAATTAAAAATAAAATTTCTATAAATGTGTGCAGGGTTTTGTGTGGATATAAGTTGTCAACTCATTTGGGTAAACACCAGGGAACACAATTGCTGGGCTGTATAGTAAGTCTCTGTGTAGTTCTGTAAGAAACAGCCAGGTTATTTTACAAAGAGGCCAGAATTCAACAACTGGCCACACCAAGTTCATGCAAATGTGGAGCAACTAGAGCCTTGCCAGTGGGAATATAAAATGGTTTGTCAGTTTGGAAGAGAGTTTGGCAATTTCTTACAAAAACTAAGCATACTCTTACCATATGATCTAGCAATTACATTCTGGTATTTACCCAAATGAACTGAAAACTTATAATCATACAGAAACATGCCCACAAATGTTTATGGTTACCCTTCTAAAATATAGATAAACTGTAAATTTAAGGGTACATCTTCAGACTCTGCAAACATAAAAATGTAACAGTAGTTATTCTCAAAAACCAAAATCCAAATTCAGCCTCAGGTCCCCAGTAAAATACACATTTTGTATAAATGTATACAAGTAATATCAAAACTCCCATGTAATATTAAAGCTCATAGGAGTTCAAGATCATAAGCATCGTTCTCTTTTATTTACTTATTCATTGGTCCATTTTTTATTCCTTCAGCTATGTGAATATAGGAATAAGCACTGAGATTGATGGCTTGTTCAGCAAGATTAGTGAAGATTTATTCCAGCATAATTCCATGCACCATTATCTCCAATATAAACTTCGTAAAAGATGCTGATTAGCATGTCTGTGTTCTGTGGATTCTGTTTCAGATTTGTTGACCAGAAATGTCTCAGATTTGGGCTTGTTCATTAAGAGTAAACAGCAGTTGTCGGACAACCAAAGGCAGATATCTGATGCCATTGCTGCTGCAAGCATCGTGACAAATGGTACTGGGGTCGAGAGCACGTCTCTGGGCATCTTCGGGGTTGGCATACTCCAGCTCAATGACTTCCTCGTGAATTGCCAAGGAGAGCACTGGACCTATGATGAGATCCTCAGCATCATCCAGGTTTGTATGTGTGAAGCCTTGCTATTCTAATTATTTCCTGGTGAATGTTTACTCTTCCTACTTCTTTCCCAAATCTTCAAGTCTAGGGCAGAGACAGAGGGTTTTTTTTTTAATACCAAATAAGCTTCCTTTTTAACATATAATTAACATAAGTCCCAGGCCTTCTCATACTCAGTAACTGTTATAAGGAATCTGTATTTCTTGTTCTAACAAATAAGCTTCCTTTTTAACATATAATTAACATAAGTCCCAGGCCTTCTCATACTCAGTAACTGTTATAAGGAATCTGTATTTCTTGTTCTAAAAAATACAACTGAGTTCATCTAAGTTTTCAACCTCTTTTGTCATTTCACTAACATTTATTAGCTTTGACTACAGAACTTGCACTCTTTTACAAACTGGGATGATAGTAGTAATAAGATCAAGTTTTGACCCTAGTGCGTGAGGCAGACAATAAACAGAGGTATAGTATAATTTCAGATCATAATGGGTTCTGAAAAAAATTCAAGCAGAGTAAAGGAATGGAATGATGCAGGAGGGCCAAGTGGAGTAAGCAAAGGCCACTTTGAGGAGGTGACACTTGGATGGAACCCTGGATGAAGAAGTCATGTGACTGATGGCTGAGGGCAGGAGCGAGCTCAGGTTTTTGAAGAATATCAAAAAGGGCTGCTGTAATGGGAGCCATGTAAGACAAGGACACAAAGGTAGACATGATTTCAGACACTTGGTCAGGGGCAGAATCATTTAGACATTTTAGGCCATGAGTTTAACCTTAGTCCTTGGGAAAAGGAAAGTGATTGAAAATTTTTGTGCAAGGAAGTAATGTGATTTATGTTTTTAAGAACACATTCTGGCCACATCAGAGAATAAACTGTACTGGGGAAGAAGTGGAAACAAACCAGATAGGAAGCTGTCACAGTAAACTAGGCAAGAGATGGTGATGACTTCAGTTAGAGGGTGATGGAAATTAGTCTAGGTTGTCAGCCTCCCTTGTCAACTGATTGGTAATTCATGGATTAGCTGTCCAACAGTTAAATTTGATCTCTGGAAATCCTGAAAATAGATTGCTGTCACATGATTGAATCCTCGCTACAATAGCTTTGAGTATAGGCACTGTACTGAGTGTTCCCTTTCACTTGTGCCAACTCTGTAGTAACTGCCCTTATTCCCATTTTCACCCAGATAAACTGATAGTTTGTTTTCATATAAACTATCTTTATTCTTTTCTCTTACTGTTCATTTTCTCTTAAATACACTCCATATGATAAACTCACTTAAAATAAATGTTTTCTTTTGTACTAAAAAGCTACGTCTTACCAATGCATAGCTAAATTTGTTCAAATATTTGGTTTAGATGTTTCCTGATGAAAAAGAACAGCTTTTAAAAATGATATGTTGTTTTTCCCCTTAGTTTCCTTTACCTAACTAACACTCTTTGTGTCCTTTGCAGAAATTCGAGCCTAGTGTTAGTATGTGTCACCAGGGCCTCATGTCATTTGAAGGATTTGCAAGGTAACTTTTAAAATAGTTTTAGCACATCACTTAAAAGTATATATTTTTCCAAAAATGGTCTTTTTTAAAAAAAAAAAGATTTATTTATTTTACGCATAGAAGAACTGGAGTGCAGGCCAGATGTATGGGGGCGATGAGATTCACCAGAGACAGAGCGGGGAGCAGAACAGGCGGATTTACTGAAATACACTGCTGAGGGGAGCAGGGGGTGAGACAAGAGATGTTTGCTGCGCCATATGTGGGTTAGCTCCCTGACTGGGGATTGAACTCAGGCCACTTCAGTGATAGTATTGAGACTTAACCCCTAGGCCACCAGGGAGGCCCTCCCAATGTGGTCTTAAGAAAATTTGTTTCCTCTAGGTTTCTGATGGATAAAGATAATTTTGCCTCGAAAAATGATGAGTCACAGGAGAGCACTAAGGAGTTGCAGCTGCCCCTCTCCTACTATTACATAGCATCTTCACACAACACCTACCTCACAGGCCATCAGCTCAAAGGAGAATCCTCAGTAGAACTCTACAGCCAGGTACAGAGAATTCCACTTGAAATCTGGACGTCATTAAACCTATTTACATAACCCCCAAAGTCACAAAATCCTGACCTCAGAGTCCTTTGAAGAATTTATAAACTATTACATGTGAAGTGTGAGGAACAGTATATAGGAAAACTGCCTATATGCACAGTTGTTTTCTTCTTTTGTTTTCTTTTTTTCCCTCTATCTATACTTAACTTTTATTCCAGGCAAAAAAAGAAAGCATTTGTTTGAGACTCATAGCTTTTAGATCCTAGTCTGACCTACTCCAACTAAAATTAGATTTTCCCATGGGAAAATTATCTAATCGTTTCCCTAAATGCTAAATAAATCAATATATTGTAGTGGGAAACCATGGTAGAAAATGCAACTTACTACAAAGTTATTCCCAAAATATTTTTGTTTTGCTTTGCAATTTGTTAGACAATCAATCCATCCCTATGGTAACCGACATAACAAAAAAAAAAATTTGCACAGACCATAGGCACTGTCCCTACACACTTAAATTCATGGGAATGTTCTTTGAAATTCAGTAGATTCTGTGGAGTAGAAGAAGCACATTCTTTTAACCTAAACATCGAGCTCTCAATAATCTCCATGTCAGTTGCTTCTTCTTTATTTTCTGCCACTTCCTCGTCTCTGCTGCCGGTTCTATGAATGCCTACAAGAAGAGTTACCAGGAAGGAGCTGGGCTAGGTCTTGGAGATATAAATGTGTGGTTGTATGTATGTATGTGTATATGTTCACATATGGGAAAGTTCCAAGTGGGAAAATTATAATTGTATTATTTACACAAACCCAGCAGGCTTGAGATTCCTTTGTTTTCCAAATTAATCTAGATATTCCTCAAAGGAGGGTTCAGATTTCTGCCCCAAATCTTATCTAATATGAATATGTATTGTAAACACTAAAATCTAACTAAGTGACTATTATTATGAAATTAAAGTGTGTCCTTAAAGTAGTGATTTTCAAAATAGCAGTCTGCCATGGGGCATCAGCTGCTGACTCTGTGATAAGAAACCTGTAGAGTAGGAAAGGTCCCAGCCCTGCCCCCACTGCAGCTGAAGTGCTGCTCCTTTCTGCTCTGTAAGTGCTGGCCCTCCATCTGCACTGTGCTCTAACGTTAAAAGAAGTTTCAGATTCATTGTTCCAGCGGAAAGAGATAAAGGGTAAAAAAAAAAAGTGTGTGTATGTGTGTGTGTACCTGTGTCTGTTTCTCCTAGGAAAACAACAAGGGCCAGTTCCCTACTTCACTTCCTTTTTTTGGCTTCCAAGTTTTTCTTAACTCTTTGGCATTACACGTCAAGTCAAGATCATCACAGGCTTTGAATAAGACACAGCCCCACCAAAGACTCACAGACAAAATTAACCTTATTATGAGACCCCTTCACTTCATTTCTACCCACTCTTCCCTGCCCTTTCAGTTACCTTCTAACATTGCTCTGTGGGGCAGATGAAAAGTGAGAAAAAGTTCTGTTCTCACCTGGAATTTCCATCCCTGTTTCCTTTCTAGCCATTTATGTCATGTCCACTTTGATATGTGAACATATTAAAGAGGCAGAAGCAGGGCTAGATTTAATCTAAGGTTTTATCTACATTTGCTCAACTGGGGTGGGTCCATTCACTGCCCACACAGGTCCTGCTGCAAGGCTGTAGGAGCGTAGAGTTGGACTGCTGGGATGGTGATGATGGGATGCCCATCATTTATCATGGACACACACTGACAACTAAGATCCCCTTCAAGGTAATGCTTCCTGACTTTCTTTAATTCACATAGAGCCATTATCTTCATTCATCACTTAAAGATTCTACCTAATTGCATTTTAAGGTGGGGGTTCTGATCTAGAAAGTTCTGATCTAGAACTCTCATTAGATTCTCGCTCAACCAAAATTTAATAACCATTATCTTAAATTAGTTATCACTTAATAATATTGTTGCAACTTTTAGATCATAAAATGGTCTATAAAAGGCAGGGGCTATTAAAGCTCATGGGTGTATTAAAGCTATAGGAATTAAAGGTCATTTGTTCTGGTGTCCTGCTTAAAAAGGCCAACATTTTTTAGGAAATTAAATAATTGACATTATAAAATAATGATAATTGATTTCACCTAAGAATATTGGTGAAATATAGAATAGAATACTGGTCTGACTGGATTATTGATTCAAATTCTAAGTAGTTCATTAGTTCACTGTGCAATTACTATACTCATTCAGAGGATTTTGGGTTGTATGCCATCATTTTTCTCTGAATTGTGCCTGGGCTGGGAAGGAATATTATTTCCATGTTATCTGTGGTGATAATGGCTAAAATGTGTTTTTCTCTCTAGCTCATTTTCCTGTTTAGCCCTTTTAAAACTCTTGTACTTTGTATTAAAGGGAGGAGTTGATAACTGTTTTTATAAACACACAAATATATGTTTTATTGTCCCAAGTAGATTATAAACTTCTTATATTCAGAAAATATCTTACATATTATTTTGATGCTATAACTAAAGTTTTTAACCTACAGTATATTCAATATATATACATAAATATGTAAGCATGTACGTGTGTGCACATTGAGTTGTTAAATTCAGCATGCTCATAGCTGTTTCTTATAGTATATAGACAAAACTCAACATGAAAAGTTTAATTTCTTTATATAAAGTAGCATTATCTTGGGCTTCATTTGAAAATGTATTTGAACAGATAAAAATCACCTTTGGCCAGCGTCTTCTGCACACAACAATTTAGATGCTTGGCTATAAGTTCCTTGTCTTGTGTCACCCTGGGCAGATATGTGGGCTCTAATGAGCTGTTTTGGCTCTTGTAGGAGGTGGTAGAAGCCATAGATCGCAGTGCCTTCATCAACTCTGACCTGCCAATCATCATATCCATTGAGAACCACTGTTCGCTGCCTCAGCAACGAAAAATGGCAGAAATTTTCAAGGTAAACTTTGAGCTAAGTAGCAGAATGGTATTTGCTTGCAACTGTTGTTGACTTTTATTTGGGCCCCCATGGATCACACCACAGCTGAAGCTCAGCCCTCAAGCACGTACAGTTAGGGTCCCTCAGATCTGATAAGTGGGGGTGCCCTGGGAGCTTGAACTCCCTCTTGAACAGTTCAGCTGGGGTGACAGAAGCATTGTTCTGTGGTCTTCTGACCCTTTCCAGGAAGCCTTAGGAGATAAGAGCAATGCTTCTGTTTCTGAAATCATGGATGCCAGGATGACCTGTTAGTTGTATATGGAAAAGCTGAAAATATCTCAGGGGATAATAAATCGAATCTCCTGTGACCCATGCTGTAGATACACAGAACCAAGTTGGCAAAGAGCTTGACCTGACAGTTGCTGTGTTAACACTCTGCCCCTCTTTATACAAGGGAATGATGGTGCAGACAGATTGAGGGCAGATGTACATTCTACATTTACCTTCCTTCAGAGCTGGAGGTATTTGCAGAAATATGGCTCTCTGGGGGTTTTAAGTTTTATTTTTTCAGTATGTGGTTTTAAGCTACATAACCTGATAAGGACCCCTTATAAAGACACATGTATCCAGATGGGAAAAGGCTGTTTGCTGTACTTGTCACATCATAGTACTCACGTCTCAATGCCATGAATGGTATTACGGTTTTTGTTGAAATTTGGCTAGACTATTCGGGGTGCTTCCTGGTATCAATTAGTTTTTCTTGTTGAAAAGTGATCTTTGATATTTTTAACAAATGAGTTTAAACTCCACTAATACCCTGCATTTGTAAGATTTTTTAACCATCAGAAAATAAACATCCAGGTTTCTTGAGTGTGCATTTATCAGAACTTTTATGTTAACACATAAAATGTGAGATGATTATTATTACCATTATTGCTCTGTAGTAACAACATTAAGTACCACCACACACTGTGAGCATAAAAAAAGCCAGAACTTTCAGGGTACTCTTTTTTAAAAAAAAAAAAAAAAAAGCATAACAAGAAGACTTCTTACTTGCGGCTTCATAATATAGTGTGGAATCTTATGTGGTATAAAAGATTTTCATAGTCATTTTTCACCAAATTATAAAATACTTTGAAGAAAAGTTTTCTTTTTTTGTGAAGCTAACCACACCCAAACCACACATGTCTCAGTGAACTTAAGGCAAACCACTATCGGGGGATCCCCCTTGTGCCTCAGGGACTTCCTTCATGCACCTGGCATATAAACCAGGGAGGCCGCAGTTTTCAGTCTGTACTTTTAAATTAGTAAGCTTCTCTAATTAAAAAACAACTAGAAATAGAAATTGCCCTAATTTCTGCCCTCACCCCACTGGGTCATCCTGTGCCCACCCCCACCACCCACCTCCTTAAAGGACACTCATCTCACTCTGGAGACCAATGCTCAGAAAAATCCCTGTGAGGGTGGGGTCTGCGGTTTACTAAATGGAGACAGATGCTACCTCGTATCTTACATCTTTGTCCCCACCCCCTACTTATTCAAAATTTCCAATCTTTTGACTTCTTATCCACATCAGGAAAAGACAACATCCCACAAACAGTGGCCTCTAACTGAATCTCTGTTTTCTTTAGTACATCAGACCCCAGAGTGCCTCCCTACATGGTTAGAGCTGGGCCCATGTGCACAATGGCTGGACCTCTCTCCTGTCCTTCTAAATACCTCCCTCCCTTCCAGAAGGAAACTGCGGCTTCTGGAGGGAGAGGACACAACTTTCCTAAATCCACTTCCTTGGATTTTTAGAATAATTCAATTGTGCTGAGATGTCTAGTTGAATAATTTAAGTATAAGTAAAAGGCATTGATTATATGTTTTCCTTTGTTCTTTTTAGACTGTGTTTGGAGAAAAACTGGTCGCTAAATTTTTATTTGAGAGTGATTTCTCAGATGACCCAATGCTTCCTTCACCTGACCAACTCAGGAGGAAAGTGCTTCTTAAAAATAAGAAGCTAAAAGCCCATCAGACGCCAGTAGATATCTTAAAGCAGAAGGTACTCTCCTTGTTTAGGTGGTTGTGTGTGTGCTGCATGCCCAGAACAAAGAAATTAATGTTGTTCTAACCTGTCAGGTGACCTGCTGGCTAACCAGTTTTTAAAGATTGCATTTCCTTGAATGATACATTTAATTTTTGACTTTTCTTCTTTTTTATAAAGAATTTTTTTTTTACTTTACTTACATTATCAGCTTGTTATAAGGGATATAACTCAGTAAAACCCAAAGGAAAGACACGCAGAGGGCAACGTGGGTAGATATGGGTGGGGTTTAGTGGGTAGAGAGATTCTGTATTTCCTTGGGATGAGCAGGCCCCCACAAGAACATCTGTGTGTTCATGAACCCAGAAGGTCCTAGAATCTTGTTCTTTATTCAAGTATTATTTTTTGTTACCTTTCTTTTTCCTTGTATTATTTTTTATTGAGAGAACATTGGTTTACTAGAGTACATATGATTCAGGGGTATGAGTTTATACCTCTTCAGATATATCTTACCACACCACACCCACCCACCACCAAAGCACCCAACATCCTCCACCACAGCCCATTAGGTCCTCTCCCCACTTTGCTTCTCACCCTTATTTTCCCCCTCTGGTGTTGGCTTTCCATTTAATGGACCAATAAATACTCTCATCCCACTTACCAAAAATTTTGTTCTGTGAAATTCATTTCCCATGGAGAATGTACCTCTGATAATTAATTCTGAGCAGGGTAGTATGTGACCTTGTCTCTGGACTCGGCTTCAAGTTTATGGATTCCACTGTTCCTTGAGAAAGAGCCCCCATTAGGGATCACCCTTAGATATGAGGATGTGACTCCTGAAGTCAGTAATGGGACTCAGACAGCAGCAACCCTGTGGAGCCAGCATGGGAGCTGACACAGTGTACTACTGTGGCTTGTGAACCCTGAGACACTCCTACACCCACCTCACCCATGGAGATCTATGCCCCAAGCATCACAAACCTGCCTGTTCAGGAAGGCCTTCAACCCAAGGATCCCTGAGAAAGTAAAAGCCCAGGACCACTGTGTCCATAAGTCAGGTTGTTCTTACTTATTCCACAGAATGACACTGCCTAAACTATTTAGGAGGGAACTTACCCATATCTGAATTGCCTTTTTTTTTTTTAGATTTATTTTTATTTATTGATTTATTTATTTATTTATACAAGCACTGGGTACAGTCAGAAGCGCGGGAGGGTGAGAGAATTCACCAGAGCCAGAGCGGGGAGCAGAGCAGGCAGAAGGACTGAAGTACACTGCTGAGGGGAGCAGCGGGCGGCAGGAGAGGTCTGCGCGCCATGTGGGACCCTCCTCCGGTGGCCGGGGAGCAGCCGGGGATCGAACCGGCGCTGCAGAGGCTGCGGGCAGCTTCGCAATCCAGCGCTCAACCGCTGCGCCACTGGGGAGGCCCCTGAATTGCCTTTGTTCCACGAGTGGGGTCATATTTTTCTGCCTTAGAATAAATTGGATATTGCAGAGAATAAGGAGGTCAGTACCTAGCTGCCTATTTGGCCACCCTTCATGTAATTCTGCACTGATGGAAATATTTAAGCATTTAAGGGACTTGCTACTCTTTCTGACACTGCTGGTCCATGGGTCTTTGCAGGGATCTTATACAGTCTGACACTTTCTACCAGGCCCTTTGCACCGCCATTCCCAGCCCATGGCTCTACCTTGAATGCATACTGTATAAAGGCCCTTCTCTTATCCATGATAAATAGACTTACCTGCTTTTGCCTAGAGCAAATTCCCCAAAATTTTGAACACTAATCCTATGAGACACGCTGAGAAAAGGAAAAAAAATTACCTGGTTAAATAAGCCTGGGAAATGCTGCACTGGAGATCTGTGAGGAATGCACTTTAGCATGTTAAATGAAGGCAGTGTGAAACCCTATAGCAGGAACAAGTCTCAGTCGTTCAGGCTGCTGTTTCAGACTTCCATTGTGGTTTCATAGCTACTGTTAATTGTCAGTTTTTACATCATCGCTATTAACACCCATTGAGCTCGTGTACCCTAAAACCCACTTGAGAAATCCCAGCCTGAACAATGTCAGATATCTAGCATGTACTGCATAGTAAAATATTTTATCTGTATGTAGACTGTATGTAAACAGGCTAAATTGTATCTTCCTTGAGTGTACATGTTTATTATAAAGGTACATATTTATTATTATACATGTTTATTAGAACATTTCTTAAAACATGCCTAATTCAGGGGCCTCCCCTTGTGGCACAGTGGTTGAGCGCTGGGTTGCGAAGCTGCCCGCGGCCTCTGCAGGGCCGGTTCGATCCCCGGCTGCTCCCCGGCCACCGGAGGAGGGTCCCACATGGCGCGCAGACCTCTCCTGCCACCCGCTGCTCCCCTCAGCAGTGTACTTCGGTCCTTCTGCCTGCTCTGCTCCCCGCTCTGGCTCTGGTGAATTCTCTCACCCTCCCGTGCTTCTGACTGTACCCAGTGCTTGTATAATATAAATAAATAAATCTTTAAAAAAAAAAAATGCCTAATTCCAAAGCCAAACATAACCTGTGTTACAAAGGTAAATTAACCTTGGTAATATCCACAGACAGAATTCAGGAGGGTTCGTGAAACTAGATGGAAAAAAGAATGCATGCTCACTTTTACTAACTTTGAGTCCTGTGATATCACCTCACAGTAATTCTGGTCCACTGAGAGGCACACGACCTCCCTGGCAGCGCACATCAAGTTTCTAGCCTGTTTTGTTTATCTAATTGATGGTTTAGATAAAGTCTGTGAAGAAGTTTTATTTAAGCCAACAACTATTCTTTTGGTCTCTTTGTCCATAGGGACCCCAACATTTTTTCTCAAGGTCAAATATTTAGATATTATTTTAAGAAGGGGAAAAATTATTTCTTAGCAGAGATTTACTTTTCCAAAACTGATGGGCTGATTCACTTCTTCATCCTCTTGGAAACCATTATCAAGTTTTCTCCTGCATGTCTGTGAATGGTCCCCACACAAGGATTCCTTGTAATTGTTTCCAAAATCCTCAGGATTCCTTCTGTAGAGATATTAGTATTTACCCAAGTATTAATATTGCACTTTAAGTGAATCTAGATTTTTGTTTCCTTTGTCAAAAGAATCAAAGCACATTAAGCACTGTTAATGACTGTGGTATTAACTTTGGAAACTATAAATGGAAACTACAAATGAAAGTTCAGTAACTTTAATTATTAATATCTTGCAGGCTCATCAGTTAGCATCCATGCAAGCTCAGGCTTATTATGGTGGGAATGCCACTTCTGCACCTGCTAATAATGAGGAAGAGGAAGATGAAGAGGATGAATATGATTATGATTATGAATCCCTCTCTGATGGTAAGAGAAACAAAAACCAAGGCTGTACATAGGGAAATGCCTGGATGATTTTCTGATGGGTTTGGTTTTGTGCGTGTATGTCTTTTTTTCTCCCAGAAAATAAGTCTGGCACTTCATAAACCAATAATACAAATTATTGTAATGTTACCTAAGAGTTTCTGAACCCTGTCACTTAGCAAAAAAGAGGAATTCTGTTAGCCACGCTGCCATCACTCAAAGAAAGAAGACGGGGGAAGCAACATTGGGGTCATTCCTATGTGGGTTTCCAGAGACAGGTAGAATTACAGCAAAGGGACTCCATCCTCAACCTTTCTGTCTCTGTCGTGACTGATGCTCTTGATAGGAATCAGAGACTGTGGCTAAATCTTTTCTGTCTGCACTACAAACAGGAGGCAGCATCATGGCTCTGTGCTCTGCTCCTGCTTTCCAGGACTGTCAGAAAGAAAGCAGCATCCTATCCCTTCCCACCTTCCCTGGCTCTCACATTACAAAGTCATCACAACATTTCCTTCTGACCACTCTAAAGGGATAAAACATTAGAGATGGCTCATGATACGATACCAAAAGTCACCTGAATGATGTTATCTATAGGGGAAGGATTCTTCCTGTGAGAATTAGGTTTCAGATGTTTCTTTTGCACTCAATGACTGTGAAATGTTTCCTCAGGAGCCACTGCTGATGATAGACTGTTGCATAGATTCGTGGAAAACAGCAGTATAGTAATGAAAAAATGGCAAAGTATTTACATAAACATTAAATATATAATACATTGCTTCGATGTAGGATAATTGTTTTGGCAATAAACAGATATGCCCAGACCAGCAACCATTTCCCACTGGCATCAAGCCAGCCAAGCCACTTCCCCAAATACCTGCTGCACACACTGCAGGATTGTCCACTGGTCCTGTTTGTTTCCTTGAGCCTCCATCATGGCCAGCAGTTATGGTCCAGTGTATTTCTGCCCCACAATGATGCTACTAGTCGATGTCCCTTAATAGTCATCCTTAGTAGTAATTGATTGCTTCATGTCATCCACTGAAAGCCAGTTTAATTGACCTGAAATCCCATCAGGGCCTATTCTCTAATGGAGAGGTAGGAAGAGAGAAAAATCAAAAGTCAAAATAATTTCTTATATCCTATTCCTTGAGTTGTGAGACTATGAATATTTTATGTTGATTTATTCTTCCCCATGGATTTGATACAATGATGGTGACTTCATCTCATAGACAAATTTGTTCAGATAAGGAATGGAAAGCTCACTTGAGAAATCAACCAATCCAGATGTTATTTTCCCTGTAAGAAGTTAGTCCACTAAAGGTAAATTCACTATCCTAAATTACTCTTTTTTTTTTTTTCTGTACCTTTGAGAACAGGAAAGGTGAGTTTTTTTCATTTTTAGAATTATTATTAATACTAATTTTTGATGTCTTTGATGTGCAAAACTAAATGAAGAGGTGCTTTCTGGTTTTTAATTAGGAGAGTGAAATTTAAATCCCACCCCACTGAATTTCTAAGATACTTGCCTGCTTTTTTAAAATCCACATAGACTGGAGTGGGGTATATTGGAAAGGGGCCCCACCAGATTCTGCTCCAATGGATGAAGACACCTTGAGTATGATCCTTTCAGCACTCTAGCCGTAGGTCCCTCGATGTATAATGAAAAGTCTCTGTTATGTTGGCTGATGTTTTCCCTTCTAGCATGAACATCTACCATCTACACCGTTGGTCATGCTTGGTGGTACCTCACCCATCTCTGTACCTTCCTCTGTGATCTTTGCTTTTGCCAGCTGAGATGAGAAAAGAGAAACCTGTCTGCTATAAGTAGACAGGAGACCTCAAAGTTTCTTAAATGTCCTGTTTTGATGGGTCCCTTCGAAAATGAGATGGAAGTTGTAACCAGTCCCCTCAGAGAAATAGATAGGTTCTCAAAATTCTACTTACAATTGCAGGAGTTTCCCAGGTCTTCTGAGGCCCTCACAGCGATTCCAGGTTAAGAACCTTTCTTCCGGGGGGGCCTCCCTGGTGGCTCAAGGGATTAAGACACAACCTATGAAGCTACCCACAGCCACTGCAGCACAAGTTTGATCCCTGGCCTGGGAGAAACCCACATGGCACAGCAGACTGCTCCTGTCTTGCCCGCTGCTCCACTCAGCAGTGTATTTCAGTCAGTCTGCCTGTTCTGTTCCCCACTCCATCTCTGGTGAATCCTCTCACCACCCACACCTCTGGCCTGTACCCCAGTTCTTGTGTGCATAAATAAATAAATCTTTAAAAAAAAAAAAGAACCTATCTTCCAGTTGCCCCGTTGATCTCTGACAATTATAGTACTCAGTTTTTATATGTATAAAACAAGAGAATTAGTCTAATGTCACATTTGGCTATAAAAAATATAATGATTTCCAGCCACAAAGTTACTTCCAGAAGATCTATTGGTAAATGATGTTACAAATGAGGCTAATTACTACCTTACCTTTTGGTCAATGAGTTCTTTTTTTTTTTAAAGATTTATTTCTTCATTTATACAAGAACTAGGGTCCAGGCCAGATGTGTGGGAGGATGAAAGGATTCACCAGAGACAGAGCAGGGAACAGAACAGGCAGACTGATGAAATACACTGCTGAGGGGAGCAGCGGGCGAGGCAGGAGAGGTCTGCTTGTCATGTGGGACCCTCGCCAGCCGACCGGCTGGGATCTAACCTGCACTGCAGAGGCTGTGGACAGCTTCACAGCTCAGCACTTAACCGCCTGCGCCACCGGGGGAGTCCCTGGTCAATGAGTTCTTAATGAGTATTTTTTCAATAAATTTCATTAAATAAATATAGGTTAATTTTTCCCCAACCTTGCTATTTATCTTGACTGGCTTTAAACATGCAATGGAGTAACACATTAGAACTTGCAATTTAGGCATGTTCTGTGACAGTGACTGCATGATTCTAACAAGTTAATCAATTTCTCTCCATATGATTGGAAGTATTACCTCAATCAGAACTGAGAATATGTAATAGGAATGTGGCAGCATGACTAACATTCACAGCATTTGCATTTCTTTTACTATTAGCCCTCGTGTCTCATACTAGTCAAAATATTAAATCAGTGGAAAGTTCTTATTTCATTTATCTTGTAACCTAAGCTGTTGTTGTTTATGTTTTGCTTCAGACCTTAATTTAATTTTTCTGGCTTTTTGTCTTAATTCTCGTTACTCTTTTCTCCTTTCTGATTCTGTTTTTCTGTAACAGATATCCTTACTGCTTCTCCTGCTGCTAACAGTCAGGAAGGTAAAGCCTTTTGAACTGAGCATTTTAACTGCATGAATACTAGAATTCTATTTCCAATTTCTTAGGCCTGACTCGCATGAATTTGTGACGTACATGAATAAAAATATCATAAAATGGTTGATGTCTTTTACTTCTTGGCAACCTGCATGGCCCTGATTTATTATAAGGATATTTTGGTCTAAGTATTTGTGTTCTGATGAGATAGTAAGTCTTCGGTGAGAAATGAATTTTCTTGTTTTTCTTTTTAAAAAGACATGATCATGGTAATTATGATAATCATCCAATACCTTTACAGGAGTTTTGAATAAAAGAGCCAAAACAATAACCAAGTGTAAAGTTACCTGCCATACTTTATTTTAGATATGTTTTAACTCCTATCCTTAAGATTTTCACTTAATTATAAGCATTCATGAAAACTTTACTTTCCAATTAATTCTAATTGTGAAAACATTGCACTGGAAATAACAGTCCTTTTTCTTCTGTTTTGGACATTTCTAGAAGTAAAAGAAGGTAATAACTTCATTTTAAAGTGAGAGTTAATTAATACATACATTTACATCTAGACGCTTCAACCACTAAATCTTGACACAGGGTATTTCCCATAATGTTTGCACAGTTCAAATCAGCTGTGTAAAATGAACCTTTCTCATTTGGATTATGTCTATATAGTACAAAAACTACTGGAAACTGAGTCTATTCAATAAAAATAACCACATCATTTCACAACTTTAAAAAACATCATACTTCAACCCATCATTTTGCTAGCAGGCAGCTGGAGCCTCAGCCTGGTAGCCAAGCATAAGTCCCTGGATGTCCTTGCAATGATGTAGATATAGCTCTTAGAAAGTACTTGGTTCTTGTTCACTGAAGCCTGCCAACTCACTTTCAGACAACATTCTAGAAGACAGACCTGAAAATAAATCATGTAATGACAAGCTTCAGTTTGAGTATAATGAAGAAATTCCCAAGAGGATAAAGAAAGCAGATACTTCTGTTTACAATAAAGGAAAGGTGAGTGAACAGTTTCTGTTTAATGGCACTTGAAAGGCACTACTCTTCTCAGTTTCAGGTGGGGTTTCATTCCCTCCCTCTCGCAGCCCTTCACCTTTCCCCTCACTTTCCATTAGATGTCAAAGCCCACATGGTGATGCTATGGGACACCCACCTGCCTCCTATAGAAGGTTAGTCACAGATTCATCCAACCATTAGCCACTGAAGGTGCATGGGTGGCTCAATGCTGGACTTCTCTCCTGCCAGTTTCCACTGAAGGTGCATGTGTAACAGGCATTGAGGGGCACAGGAGGTAATTTGATGGTGGAAGTGAACATGTGGACAGTGCTTCCACATCAGTACAATTAGCAGTGACTACACAGTGTTATCAGAGGATCAGGGATGATAATGTTGGAAAAGGAAGATTTGACCAGGCAGACAAAAACAGGGCATTCAAGCCAACAGGACAGACTGGCACTTTCACAGAATTATGAAAGGTTGTCAAGGCATTTGGGATAACCAAAATATAAACAAGGGCTAGATTGTGACAGAGGAAGGGCAATAAAAAGATAAAGGAGACATCCAGACTCCCCTCCAGTGCCTCACAGTCTACAGACCCTGAGAAAATCTGTAAACGTAGTCTCAGTGACATTATTGGAGAAAAGAATAATAAAATATGTCACAACTTTGAGCCACCGAAGATACATATGTAATCATCTGTTATTCAGCAAATGTACATTGACCATTCCACATCTAAGACACTGGACTAGGCCCCGATGAGAGGTGAAGGATGAATTAGATGCATCCTTTGCACTCAAAAAACTTTAGGAAAGATTCTGGGGTGTGCATGTGGATAAATGCAGAAGAAGGTGAAGCACACTGGTGATAAAGAGCTTTGGGGACTCAGTGAAGCACACTGGTGATAAAGAGCTTTGGGGACTCAGAGCTTTGGGGACTCATGGCAGGCTTATACCTGCCATGTGAAATGGCCTCATTTTTCCCTTCATAGGTTTATGACATGGAATTGGGAGAAGAATTTTATCTTCCACAGAATAAAAAGGAAAGCAGACAGATTGCACCAGAGCTTTCTGACCTTGTCATTTATTGCCAAGCAGTGAAATTTCCAGGTAAGAGTAATCAATATCATCTATAACATTTAAGGACACCAAAAGATAAAAATGTGCTATTTAATTGAGCATTGTGAATGCTTTCAAAGCAATTAAGTTGTTACTGAGCTCATTGTTAAAATGTCTTCTAAATATTTATTACTATTATTATTAGCTTTGATGTTCATGAGGAAAGCATCATAAATTGTTCAGTTTCCAGATCACATTATGTATTTTCATAATAGTGATATTATCTAATAGCTAAAATTTATTAAGCTCTTAACTACCAGTACTTGTGCTATTTTACATGTGTTATTATCCTCATAATTATTGTATGAAGTAAGTGGATTTATCCCCACTTTTAAATAAAACAAAGTGAGAGAGATGAAGTAATCTGCCTAAGTTTCAGAGTGTATCAGTTAAGACTCTTGTTTCAAAGTAACAGACATTGACGTTAGCAAAGAGGAACTTTATTAGCTCATGTATTGAAACGAAGGGATTCACAAGTTTCTGGTATAGCTAGATCCAGGACTTTCTCCCCATTTTTCACTCTCCTTCCACTGTGTTGGCCCCCCATTCCCTTTGTGATCTCAAGATGGTACAACTTGCTAATACAACCTGATTTTGTTTTCTCCCCTAAACTTAAACTTTTGGCAGCAACATGGCTAGAAAATTCTATTGAGAATATGACTGAATAAGTGAAGATTTCAAAGAAATACAAGAACCTAGTCATATAGGTTGACTTTCACAGATGGTGAAACTTTCTGTCACTTAAGTACAATATAAACATATTTGAGCTGGTGAAATTGTAGTATGGGCTAAAACCCTTAGCCTGTCAAAGAGTCTCAGGGCTATGTAGCCTCCATCACGTGTGAGGACCACTCTGACCAGGAACCATGCTGTCTGCATCTCTTGTTCTTTATAAATACAGCCAGTACTACACCGAAATCATCCCACTAGCATGTCTTTCCTTCTCAAGCACTAAATCAATAAAAACACAGATCCTGGGTCTCCCTGGTATGCAGGGGTTAAAGTCTTAGTGCTGTCAAGCTATCTCCAGCCACTGTGGCATGAGTTTGATCCCCAGCCAGGGAGCTGACCCACATGGTGCAGTAGACTTCTCCTGTGTCACCCGCTGCTCCCCTCAGCAGTGTATTTCAGTAGATCCACCTGTTCTGCTCCCCACTCTGTCTCTGGTGAATCCTCTCGCCCCCCGCACCTCTGGCCTAGACCCCAGTTCTTGATGCATAAATAAAATAAATCTTAAAAAAAAAAATAGAGATCCTCCAAAATAGTTAAAGTCAATGTGAAAGATAAAGTTTCTGTATCAATAAGAATTGTGAAAGAGACAAGAGGTCTTTTAGTCTGGCTTCTGACTTGAGGCAAAGACTAAGCATGGGTTATTTGGCTTATTTTTAAATGCCAAGTGTGTTTTTTAAAGTGCTTATGTTGCATACATTCTTTATAGATATACTATATTTTAATTTATTTCTCTTTCAAAATAATTAAATTGCATAGCCAAAATCACTGTTATAATATCATCTAAAGATATATTGTTATTATGACTTGTCTGATGGTCATGAGGAAAATACCATAAAATGTTCATTTTGCTACACTAGCAATTTTAATTTTGCTACTTTATCAATTTCAATGCATCTCATCCTTCTCCATTCCAAATCTTTTCCAAGGAACCATATACAAAAATTCTTAAGAATTGGGAGGCACCATGAAGATCATGTGGTACCACCTTCCCCAGAAGTAAAATAATTTCTCCAAAGTCATGAACGTACCTCAGTACAGGGCTCAGCTCCTCAGTGACCTTGAGTAGGACACTGATGTAACTCCTCTGCACTTGGATTCCTTATCTATAAGGAGACATATCAGTGCTAACTTGCAGGACTGTAAAATTCAGCAAATATATAATATGATTAACACTGTAGTGGCAGGACTGGACACTGGGCAGGTTTTCTATGATCCCGCAGACCGGGTAAAGGAGGAGTCAGAGCCCTCAGTGGCTTTTTGCAGGTTTTTATTGGGGTTTACCAGGTACACGGCAGGCAGGGGCGCTGGGGGGCCGGTAGGCTGGCAGGCCTCCCAGCCCCCAGCAGGTCAACACTCTGGGCTCTCCGGCCTTCTCTCAGCTTCTTCTTCTCTTGCTTCTCTCTCGGCTTCTGTTGCTTCTTGGCTTCTTCTCAGCTTCTGCTGGCGTCCCTGTGACGCCACCCTCAAAAAAGCACAGTCTTAGCCCAGGTGAATCCCATCTACCTATGCCCACACCCTACTCCAGGTGCCCGCTATCAGGCATGCATTCAGGACTGCAGGGATCCATCATCTATCCTGATGGCGGGAGGGCAGAAAAGCCTGACATTTTTCCCTTACCCTACACACACTATCTAGAAAGAAGTTGATTCTCTGGAGACAGTGATTATCATCACCAGTAAGTGTGCCAACAGGGCAGGGGAAGGTTGTTTCACTAATTGAAGTTTCTTACTTTTCAGTTACATTTCAGTTACTTCTCTGGACCTTTCCCACAATCCAGAGCCTTCCCATTTCTAGGCCACACAGCCCTGGTGGTCTTGCTTCCTCCCCCAACCAGGCTCTGCACAGAGGGGCCCATGTACCCCAGGCTGTCTACAGACATCATGTTGTGCGCCAAGCCCCCAAATGAACACATCCCTCCATCAGTTTTGCATAGGAGAAAATCCATTGTTACATCAATTTGTAGAGAAATATTCATATAAAATATTTAGATGAAGCATAGAAACTCAGTAGTCCAGTACTGTGCAACTTTGTGGTTGTGGATACTCCAGAGAAAATTTCAAAACCCCACAGCTGCTATGGACTGAGCGCTTTCCCTACCAAAACATGGTAAATGATAGATGGTTGATTGATAGATTGATGGGAACAGTTTTTAACCCTAACATCTACATTCTATTACATCATCCTATCTTCTCTGATGATGTTCTTGGAAGGTGTATTTTCCCCTCAAAGGGACTTCCTGAATGCTGCTTCAGCGGAAGGAATTACCCTGTAATGGCACTGGCGATTGTAGACAGTGGGAACAATTTGGAGGCAACTCTGGCTTCAGCTGGTGCCTTTAAATCACTCCTGCGCTGGAGCCGGATCTTGGTCATGTGCATTTGTTTCCTCATTCAGCAAGTATCTCTTAAGTTCCCACTCTGCCCCGGGCACTGTGCCAGGCAGGAAGGTTCCAGGTAATGACTGAACCAGGAGTGAGAAAGAGAAGCCATGCTCTCTCTATCATGCTCATCATCATACATTTTCCATTTAATCCTCGGATAACCCTTGAGTTCCCATAATCACATCCATTTTGTAGATAAGGGAACCGAGGAATGGAGAAGGTAGATGGCCGAACTGAACCTAAACAATGTAACATTCCATCTCAGGCCCCTATCCATTCTTTCATCTCCCTGAATTGAGTATTTAGGCCCTGAGAATTAAATGCTGGCTGCAGCACTTTCTTTTCTTGCAGTTTTTCAGTGTCCTTCCAGTGCACAATTAAGCAGGTACATGTGATTCCATGGTCGCTCTGTAATAGTCATGCAGTTCTTGTCATATTAGCCTACAGACAGAGGAACTTGGCTATCAGTGCCTACAATACTATTATTAAAGGTGCTGAAATGCTAGTAGATCTTCTGTACTAGGTTACGTGGGAGTAGTAGGACTTTAAAATAAACATTAAAAGGGATGGAAAATGTTGAGTTCTCTTGCTTGTAGTTTTTGGCTTATTTATTTTTATTTTATGGGAACAGGCCTGTCAACTCTAAATGCATCTGGCTCTAACAGAGGAAAAGAAAGGAAAAGCAGGAAGTCCATTTTTGGCAACAATCCGGGCAGAATGAGCCCAGGGGAGACAGCACCGTTTAACAAAACATCTGGAAAAAGTAAAGTTACCTTCTGACAATATCTTTGTTGATTCTGCACATGGCATGATTCCGATATTTTACTCTCTAAGCATATGCCTTGAACTTTTAAATTATTTTTATTTTCATGAATGTTCATATTACCTAGGTATAGTATCCTTTCAACTTCTAAAAAATGTAGCACTTCACTGAAGATGTCCTAGCAGTGTTTGCCTCAAAAGTAAAAACTGGAGCCACCTGGAACATGCTAGTGGTTCTTGGAACCTCCCTCTTCGCCATTATAACTCAGGAAGATATATCCATTTTATCCTTAATTACTTTTTATTATAAAAGTAATAAATTCTCATAGTTAAAAACTCAAATAATACAGAGTATTATTAAAATTCCTTTCCACTCTCAGTGTCCCAGTCCAACTCTCCAGAGGTAACCACTATTAAATTTATTATGTTTTGTTTCAGAAAAATAAGATCCTTTTTAAGGTAATCCAAATGGGGTAAAACTGAACACACTTGTATAACTTGCTATAACTTTTCCCATAGCTTTCTGTCCACACATCCCCTTATTCTTCTGAATGCCTCTGGGACACACCATTGTATGGATACGCTGTCATTCATTTAACTGTTTGCTAACTGGGTAGAACATTTGGGTTGCTTCTGGAAATTTTTGGCACTTTTTGTTTTTGCTATAAAATAACTGCTAGAGGGCCTCCCTGGTGGCACAAGGGGTTAAGACACAGCACTATGAAGCTAACCACAGCCACTGCAGCACAAGTTCAATCCCCGGCCAGGGAGGTGACGCATATGGCACAGCAGACCTCTCCTGTTTCTCCCACTGCTCCCCTCAGTAGTGTATTTCAGTAGATCTGCCTGTTCTGTTCCCCTCTCTGTCTCTGGCGGATCCTCTCACCCCCACTCCCCACAACTCTGGCCTTTACCCCAGCTCTTGTATGCATAAATAATTCTTAAAAAAAAAACCTGCTAGAATGAACCCCCTTGTACATACGCTGTTGTATATTTATGAAAATACAGGCACAGGCCAGGTGAAGTGCTACAGGGGACTTGGACACATTCCACTCATATCAATGTTACTCCACTCATTTTACAACTCAGTAGCTATCATTTTGTTTCAAGGTGGAGGACTAACTCTCCAGGCATCCTCTGAGGAGCAAGCCATGTGTTATGATTGTGTACTGGGATGTTGTTCGGGTTTATCTTTCTAAAATATTTAGTTTTCTGCACTAATCTGAGGCTACTCTTTTGGGGGGTTTAGGTTCCTGTGAAGGAATGCGACAGGCCTGGGAGGAATCTTCTTCCCCCCTCAACCCAACCACATCCCTCAGCGCTATCATTAGAACTCCCAAATGTTACCATATCTCATCGCTGAATGAAAATGCCGCCAAACGTCTGTGTCGCAGGTATTCTCAGAAACTGATCCAGCACACCGCCTGCCAGCTGCTGAGGGCCTACCCGGCCGCCACCCGGATCGACTCCTCCAACCCCAACCCCCTCATGTTCTGGCTCCATGGGATACAGCTCGTGGCACTCAACTACCAGACAGATGGTAATGGGCCAGGGGTGCAGCCTCTCCGCTCCCTTTTGCACCTTATATGTCAGTAACATAGTCTGACGAACATTTTTTTAAAGGGTCAAGGTTCCCCCCCATAAGTGAGGGGGGTGGGGGGAATGCAGATGGCAGAGAACAGAAGTGAATTCGATACTGGGGTGTGTGTGCCCTTGATGTTTCAGTTAAGGTGACAGAAGAGAACCTTGAAGAAAACCCCCCTCCCCAATATCATCTGTTCCTGACCCCTTTTTAGAACAATTTTTAAATATGAGACTGCTCTTGATAGAGCTGTGTCCAGTTTGTTTTTAAAGATCTTTCAGGGCAGAGATTTCCTAACACCCACTAGCACAGCCGTCTTGCTGGGCTATTGTTCTTACAGTCAATAGCAGTGTTGCTCCCAAACTGTGTAACTGAAAACTGTTTTGGCTTCTTCTCATTCCTTTGAGGCTGACATGGGATTAGCGGTCATGAGCCATGAGTAGCTAACACAAAGCAAGTGTGTGAGTGACATGGACAGGGAAGGTAGAGTCCAGGCTTCTCCACTGTCAGACGCTCAGAACAGGCATAACCGATGAGCCCAGACCCCCAGAGGGACAGCTAGTGCTGACCACATGTCATCCCATTTAATCTTCACAACAGCTCCAAGACATGGATGCCTTTATGATCCCCATTTCTCAGGTGAGCCAACCAAGGGACAGAGCAATTAATTTCTTCAAGGTCCCAGAATGACTTGTAATAAAGTCAAGGCATCTAGGGATTTAGAGGATGAAGCACTTGATTTCTATTGGGTTATGGGGGCTGAGAAAAGGAGGAACTGCAGAGGATGAAAGAATAGATGAGGAATGTTTCCTAGAAGCACATTCAAAGTCCAGTCTTTCTTCTGGTCAGGCAGCAAGCAGTCCTCATGCGTCTCACATAAAGCAAATCAGATCCTAAGTAACCGTGCTGACCATCAACCGCAGCGTAGTCCAGTCTCCAGCCAAGGCCAAACCACAGCTGTAGCTCGGGGTCCACCTCACTGCCTGGCACCCGCACCAACAGCCCCCATCTGTGGCTGGCCTACGTTGTCTGGTCAGGGATTGCAGTCATATTTTTGGGGCCCTTCTAATATTTCCTTCTTTAAGTTAGAGACAATGATGCAAGTAAAGCACCACACCTTATGGCATGCCTGGCACTTAGAAAGCATTCCACAAGTGCTAGCTGTCCGTCAGTGTTCTTGATAAGTTATGAAAGCAGTAGTATTTGGACTCACAAGTGGAAATGATAATGAATGTTTTCAAAGTTGTAAAAATCTTTTCATTCGGTCTCACGTAGCTTGTGGGCTCACATCTCTGGCCCTTTCTGTAGCCCTGTGTCCACAGATACTCTCAGATATTATGATACAGAAATATTTTAAGCAAACTGAAATAACTAGCAAAATGATTTTCTCAAGGAAATGGTAATACATTTGGTGTTATTAGTATAATTTTACTGCAATTTAAAAAAAATGTAACATTCAAAAAAACCCAAACATTTTCTGTTGATAATTCTTTCAAGTTTGCTGTGCTACCAGACACAAGTCAAGAAATTAAAGAAACCACCAAATATTTAGAAATATTCAGCATCCGAAGCTTTAAAATCTAACTGTATGCAGTAGCTCCTCAAAAAGCTACAACCTACATTTTTTAAAAAGTATTTTCTCTCCAAAGAATCTTGTTAGCTATACAAAAATCTGTAGTTTTTATACTGAAGCTAAACTGAGCTGCACTTGAATTTGGTTTTCCATGTGCCCTTTCTCCTGAAGGCTGAGGCTGTACAGACACACCAGTTGCATCCATGGCAAAGGGAACCATAGCTGAAGGATCCAGGGTAATGCCCCTCCTTGGGACACCCCCCCCCAGGTTGAAAGCACACACTGAGGCTGAAGCATGGCCCCCACACACCCCTAAAGGCCTTAACTCCCTCCCAAATCAAACCAGGAGTACTCATTTGAGCTGCTCCACTCAAGGGAGGCAGATGGTTATGTGTGGGGTTCACAATTAAGTTCTTCCACATAAACTTCCAACTCAAGAAGGGGTGAGTGCTGCCCTGTACCCTCTCTTGATTCAATGCTGCAAGCAATGACTGAACATCTGCCCATGCTGGGCATGTAGTTTCAGTGTGTTTATTTATAAAAATGGCCTTCTTTTCTGCAAATGGGGGTAGAGACTAATCAAGACCTTGCACACAGTAGATGCTCAATAAATGTCTGCTGGGCTGAAACAGATTGTCCCTATCCACCCTACTTGTGAACCTCACTTGTGGTTCTTGATTATTTTCACTCTAGATCCCTTCTAGGTGCTTCTCTGTGAACTACAGGTCCAAATAGATAAGAGTCAACAGTAGAATCACTATTTTTTTAATTGTTGAAAAGTATGCCTATGATTTTCCATAAAGCAACCAAATCAAACAGCAGAGAACTGCTCTCAGTGTCCTCCAGCCTCCAAATAGTTCCAAATGCCTTTCTACTTCCTGAATTTTAAGGCACCCTGCTAATACTGCTGTGCTTTGTTGAATGATCAACTTTTTGGATGACTTTACCATTCCCAAAATAAAGGAGTAATTATTGTGATACTGGAGTCTGCTTAATACAGGGTTGTGAAATGAACAGAAGGCCATAAAAGTATGGTGTGTTTGATCTGCTGTCACGTGCACTGACAGAGAGCATGCTGGGATTCTGGGGATCCAAGTGCACTCTCACTTGGCTAAGGGGCCTGTGACAATGGCCCTTGATAAAGTTCTGAGACTAAGAGGTGGTAGGAGGACTAGATATGAGGGCCTATCAGTATTTCAAAGGCAAAGCTCCACATGGATCTGTTTTACATATAGAATCACCAAAAAAGCTTTTAATTAAGAAAAAATGCCTTAAGGTTTTAGGAAGTTACGAGGATAGACACAATGCTAATGCAATCAGACTTCAAGACCAAATGGGTGTTGACATCATAATTAGAATTTAATAGCTGCTGTTCATTGAGAGTATTCTATGTGCCATATGCTGGGATAGGAACTTTCATACATCAGCTGATTTATTTTTATGAAACTCTGATGAGATGTACATTATATGGCAGGGTAGTAAGACGGGAATATGGTCAGGCAGTCTGAATTCAAACCCTAGCATCCACCGCTTACTAAGAAAATCTATCTTATGGATGATTAGAAGGCACTGCCGCACAAAAGTGCTTAAAATAGAACCCGATGCAGAGTATAAGCATAGGAAGTATGAGCTGCTGTTACTGTTATTCATTTTACATATTTTTTTTTCCTCATTCACCAACCCGTCATGAGCTAGTTTGCTTCACTCACACAGCCATCCCAGCCCATGTCTATATCTGTGTCAGAGTAGCCTGGAAAGGGAATTTTCTCCCCTGCAGGCAAAGCAATTAGCCTCAATAAATCAGCTCCATTAGGGGGCTGCATGGGTCATGAGAGGTGGGGTTCAGGCCACTAACTTTACAGATAAGACTGAGGCCAAAGAAGCTTTCATGTCAAAAACCATCCTACCCAAGGCATCACTGCACCCAATCCCAGCCAATCCCACATATACACACCAAAAAAAAGTTATGGATGAGACGAGTGGAGGCCAGCTTCTCATCCCTTACAGTGCTTTCCACACTTTTCCTTGAAGTTGGTCCATGTAGCAGAGTTCACTCTACACATGGAAATTATCTATCAGAGAGAACATTTGCCAGGTGTATCCCATAAACTTTTTGCTCATTTGGGCAACTTTTAGACAGACTTGAGCTGTCAGATGAGCCTATGAATATGCAAGCGCCCAAACACAATGCTGGAATCCAATCACTCATCAGAGAACTATGCCAGATAAAATATGACCAGAAAAGATTAGAAGCCCTTTGTCAGGGTTCCCAGAGTTTATGATTAGGGAATTTGGGGACATGATGTGAATCACATGTAATGGCTTTGGTTTTATTTTTTTTCATTTTTAACTACAAAGAAAGAAGTAAAGTATTGTGATTTATGGTTTGAAATTGAGATCTAAAGGAATGATAGGTTTTCAGGCTATTCTGTTCTTTCACAAATAATTAAGTTTTTATCTTATATTTGAAAAAGCAAGCTTTGGTCATATAGTTGTCTGCATGGTTTAGCATTTGGGGATAAGAAGTCCTTTCTAAAACTCAGTATAAAATGAAGTGGCCCAAAGATTTTTCAGATTGTTGTTGAAATTTTTTATTTACAAAAAGAGTTTTTAAGCAGTAGAAACTGGGTTGAAGTGGGAACACTGGATATATCCCATAGCTGTAAGCCTGGGGAGACAGGGATTTTATGTGTTGTTACCTGCTGTATCTCCAGCACCTAACACAACCTGGCTCACAGCAGGCGCTTACTCTATGGAATGAATAGTTATCTCTTCTTTCTTAAGCTTAAGGAAGATCAATACAGAGCACTTCTGAACTTCAGAGTAAATGTGTAAGATGACACCTAAGCACGAAAATAACCAGCACCGTTGATTTTGTTTCACAGATCTCCCTTTACATTTAAATGCTGCCATGTTTGAGGCCAATGGTGGCTGTGGTTATGTTTTGAAACCCCCGGTTCTGTGGGACAAGAATTGTCCCATGTATCAGAAATTTTCTCCTTTGGAAAGAGACTTAGACAACATGGAGCCTGCTGTCTATTCCTTAACTGTAAGTATGGCCTTATTGTTGGAATAGAATAAAGTGGTGAAACCTTCCTGAATGTGTACTAGTTTTGATTGAAGACATTACAAAGCTGTCATGTCACTGCTGATTTATTTCCTAAATAGTTAGAAATTCCTAAAAAATTTCTTCACCTCTCTGAAAGCAGTGGCTATATTCTCATAGTCTAGATATGCTGGTTTTGCCAGAACCCAGTAGATGGCGCTATAAGTGCCCTGCTTCACCTATGTAATGATATCTGTACCTCTATTTTCCAGGGATCTGAAAATCAGAACTATAAGTGTCTCCCCTAAAGATTGAGCTCCTTATTACAGCAGCTCATCTTAAACTCCAACAAGCCATTAGAAGATCAAACAGGCATCAGTATACCAATACAATTAAATATCCTTTGTCTTTACACTTTGACTTTCTTCATTCCTGGACTGTTCCTTATTTTTTATTGTCTACTTAACTAATTGTCAAAACTCCACAGTTTTCCCTAATAGCAGAAACATGTTAGCTCATTACTCAACCGTATTTCCTTGTTCTCTCCCTCTTAGCTGACTGCAAGGGGGGAAAACCACTGGATTGGTGATAGGAATGACAAGCAGAATAAAGTAATCTCTTCTATCCATCTTTGGCTCTTGTCTATTTCCCTCCAAAGGAAGAATACCAAACAGCCCCTGTTTCTGACACCCCCAACCCCGGGAGAGCCCTGCTCACAGGTGTCCCTACCATCCCAACTGATTTTTTCTCTCCCTGAAACAGTAGGGCAAAGCCTCTTTTCTATTTGACCATTTTAGCTATAGTCAAGTATTGTTTAGTCTGTTTACAGAAGGCAACGAATTGATTTTTAACAACATTCCCTATAACTTACCCCAAAACTAAACTATTCAAGGAAAAGATTTTGAAGTTATAAAATGCGCAGAATGTTAGCAACAAATTCGTGGTCCCAGTGCCTAAGTTGTTCTTGTCTCTCACCTTCTGTAAGAAATTAAATTTTACCTTAATGTCTTAGTTTTAGAAGAGGTTTGAACATTTTAACAGTGAAGGATTGTAGGTAGGTGAATGCTGTTGACAAAATAAGCCTTTCACATGATCCCAGTCTGTAGTGATGATTACAATTACTCTTTTTCTAAGCAGCTTTGTCATTTATCATGCAGCCCTTTGCCCGGTCACTCCACGTGCTCTTTTTCTTTCACTGTGGAGGGGTGTGGTGAGGTACAGAGGCTGGGTTGTTTCTTTTTCATCTTGAATGACTCTGAGCCTTTCCTTCCCCCCTCAGATTGTCTCTGGTCAAAATGTGTGCCCCAGCAACAGCACAGGAAGCCCATGTATCGAAGTTGACGTCCTCGGCATGCCTTTGGACAGCTGCCACTTCCGCACGAAGCCCATCCACAGAAACACCCTGAACCCCATGTGGAATGAGCAGTTTCTCTTCCGGGTGCACTTTGAAGATCTCCTGTTCCTTCGCTTTGCAGTCGTGGAAAACAACAGCTCGGCAATCACTGCTCAGAGAATCATCCCCCTCAAGGCACTCAGACGAGGTACAATCTGTCTGTGGGGGCAGGAATGGGCACTGAGCAGGATCTCTTATGATCCAAGCATATGGGGTAAAGGAGGAGTCCTGGAGCCCTCAGTGGCTTTTCAGGTTTTTATTGGGATTTACCAGGCACAAGGCAGGCAGGGGTCCTGGGGGGCCGGGAGGCTTGCAGGCCTCCCAGCCCCCAGCAAGTCTTCATCTATCTGGGCTCTCCGGCGTTCTGTGGTGTTATCTCTGCTTCTCTCTCTCGGTTCTGCTTCTCCGCTTCGGCTTCTGCTCTGCTTCTCTTGGCGTCCCCGTGACACCGCCCTTAAAAGCCCAGTCTTAGCCCAGGTGAATCCCATCTACATATGCCCACACCCTACTCCAGGTGCCCACCATCAGGCATGCATTCGGGACCACATGCCTGGCCTTCTCTGGCTGTAGTCTCAGCTACAAGCCACACACAGCATCTACCCCCAGGAAGCACTCACTCTGGGATTGGCGATTCTATTCTACTGTTGGGGGTAATCGCCCAACCCTCAGAGTTTCTGTCTGCGGTCGCTCCAACACTCAGCTTTCATAGCCACCAATGCAACACTCAGACCCCTGCACTCAGGCCAACCCACTGCACAAGCACATGAGTCGGGGATCCAAACTCTACATGCGGCTTGGGCTCCACCCCAAGCCACATTCCCCACCCGTCCCCCAAGGACTGTTCCTCAGCTCCTCACCCTCACTCGAGAATGAGCAGGGCATCACCCACAGGTGATTTTACGAGACTCACTGGTCTTCAGCATACTTGGGCTGCTTAACAGCCACTCAGGGCTTCTCAACTTAGCATCAGCACCAGCTTTTGCCTTCTCAGTTGGCTTTTCTCCTCTGCCTAGCTGCTGGGCATACACAGGCTGCTTTTGGCTATCAAGGCTCATTGGCCACCCCCAGATTCCCATCTCCTGTGGTGTACAAACAATAGCATCTTCCCCCAGGGTCCTAAAAATTTAACTTGCCAAAGTTCCTCCACCTTCTGGCGGGATTGTCAGTCCAAGTTCATCAGTCCAAGTACATTAGTCCAAGTACATTAGGCCTCCCCTTCCATCAACACTGGCGAGCTCCGAATCGCGGTCCTCTCTTCCCCCATGATTCTTGCTGCCTCGGGGGTCGTTGGCTGGTCCTCTCGGGCATCTCCTCCATGCGAGGTCTCGTCCCACAGCTCCCGGACCTCATCCATCTCCTGTGCCACCATGACATCTCCAGCGTCATCACAGGCAAACACAGTCTGTTACCCCTTAGTCCCTCCAGGTCTTCGGAGGGCTCTATACCTGTCTGCATGGATCATCCTGCTGACTACGCCAATTGTAGGGGCAGGAACAGGACATTGTGCAGGTTTTCTATGATCCAGCAGACCAGGTAAAGCAGGAGTCAGAGTCCTCAGTGGTTTTGCAGGTTTTTATTGGGATTACCAGGTCTAGTGGCAGGAATGGCCACTGAGCAGGTTTTCAGATCTAGCAGACCGGGTAAAGGAGGAGTCCAAGTCCTCAGTGGTTTTTTGCAGGTCTTTTATTGGGATTTACACAGTACACAGCAGGCAAGAGTGCTGGGGGGCCGGGAGGCTGGCAGTCCTCCCAGCCCCCAGCAAGTCTTCACTCTATCTGGGTTCTCCGGTGTTCTCTGCTTCTCTCTCGGCTTCTGCTACTTCTTTCTCAGCTTCTCTTTTGGTTTCTTTCTCTGCTTCTGCTGACGTCCCCGTGACACCGCCCTTAAAAGCCCAGTCTTAGCCCAGGTGAATCCCATCTACCTATGCCCACATCCTACTCCAGGTGCCCGCCATCAGGCATGCATTCAGGACCGCAAGGATCCATCATCTATCCTGATGGTGGGAGGGCAGAAAAGCCTGACATTTTTCCTTACCCTACACCAGGCATATGGCAGGCAGGGGTGCTGGGGGGCCAGGAGGTTGGCAGTCCTCCAAGCCCCCAGTAAATCCTCACTCTATCTGGGCTCTCTGGCGTTCTCCCTGCTTCTCTGCTCTTCTGTTTGTTCTGCTGCTTCTCAGCTTCTTCATTGGCTTCTGCTGGCGTCCCGGTGACGCCACCCTTAAAAGCCCAGTCGAATCCCATCTACCTATGCCCACACCCTACTCCAGGTGCCTGCCATCAGGCATGCATTCAGGACCACAGGGTTCCGTCATCTGTCCTAGTGGCTGGAGGGCAGAAAAGCCTGATACCTTTTACCTTACCCTACATGAGCCCACCCCAATGACCCATTTTAATTCCATAGCCTCTTTAAAGGTCCTGTCTTCAGGACCTGGCATCCTGGCGTTAGTCCTTCAACATGTGAATTTAGGGAAGATGCAACTGAGTTTATAAAAGTTACTATGAAAATATGAAAAAAAATAGAGAAGCAAAATGATTTTGTTTAATTTTCTATCATTCCAGCTCTCCAAAATAATCACTTTTTATGTGTGTCTTTTTACAGGCTTTATTTTTCTTCCCCTGGATATATAGGTTAGCCTGTAGTACATATAGTAAATATTTTCATATAGTACATATTCATACAATATATATTTTCAACAAATGAAATGCCTATTAATCTCAATGTTTGCAACTTACTGGTTTTTACTCACTACTATATATAGTGAGCAACTTTTCATGTTAATAACTACACACCTACATTATACTTTTACTTGCTGCATGGTATTCCATTTTATATACGTACAAACACACCATAACCTGCTTAATTACCCCTTATTGTTAGACTACATTATCATTTAAGCTTTCTAAGCTGGAAAAATTGTAAAACTGATTATAGATGCCTTGATATAAAAAAGATCAGGTTTTTGTATAATGTTTTGTTTGAGTTTACCCTTTTCTGCTGAATACAGTTACAAAAAAGTTATTTAACTAATGGACAAGTTAATTGCCACTAGGTGGCCCAAAGCTATTCCCAGGGAGGAAAGAACACAAGGGAATATGGTGATGGGGTCTGCATCTGAGGGGAAAAACTAATTACTGTACAAAAATGAACAATGATGTAAGAAAATAAAAATAAATGAAATGCTGGAAAAAAAAAAAAAACTACCAGGGACAGAATTACACAGTGAAAGACACCTCTTAGTTGCCTTCCCTTTGCCATCTGCCATCTTCTGTCTTATTTCTACCTGAAATTTATTGACATCCTGAGGTATCTTCTTTGCCTGCAGTGCATGAATAACAAGCTGTTCCCAATTCTGCATCATTCCAGGATATCGACATCTTCAGTTGCGAAACCTCCACAATGAAGTCTTGGAAATCTCTAGTTTATTCATTAACAGCAGAAGGATGGAAGAAAACCCCTCTGGCAGTACGATGCCAGCCTCTTTGGTAATTAAATCCTATTTCACTCAGTATATTTGTGGGCATTATTACACAGGAGGAGCTTTCTGGTGGTTCAGGAATGTGGTCAATTAGGTTCACTAATCAGGTAGCTCTGGAAATAATAACAATGACTGGTACTTGGCACTTTCTAAGCACTTCACATACTAACTCAGTGCTCTCATAGCTTCCTGAAATAGTGATTAGTTCCATCTCCATTTCACAGATGGGAAGGGTGGGAACTCAGTACGTCTGAGATCACACAGCTCTCTAGTGCCAAAGCCCATACTCACAGAAGCACACCGTGGTGCTTGCCGAAGAAGGGAGCAAAAAAATAGCAACGTGGGGAAAGAGTTAATTAAGCCAATCCTGCTCGAAAGCATCACGATACTTAGAAACTTGAGCTTAGATTAGGAAAAGCCTTTGCTTCTCCAGTGATGCAGGGACAGACGTCACAGGTAAGCAGATTGAGGTGGACAGCCAGGCCCTGCCGGCTGCGCATAACTGGCACCCTGGCACATAGAGAGACAGAAAATCTGTGCTCTAGGGAATGGGAGAAGAGCATGGCAACAAGTGCCACAGTTGCAGAATCTGTGTTTTAGCAAGTCCTCTAGGTAATGTCTGTGCCTGCTGAAGTTGGAAAATCATTGGCCCAGCGCTCACCCCAGCAATGCTCAGCTCCAGTATGTTGTTTGCCTAAACAAGTACCCCTGCTTGAATGGGCTCTCTAATTCCATTATGCTTGCTCTTAAAGAATTAGCTTGAAAGGGTGTCCATCAGTCACCTCTTTCATCATCAGTTTGCTGTCATGTCCATCTTGCCCTTCAGCATCATTCTGACAAGCCTTGGAAAGACCAGAGGTGCTCACCTGGGCATTGGCTTCACCACTGTTGCCACCTCCAAATAGCTTTGCTGCTTCCCTGCTTCTCTTTCCCCTACCCTGTGAGTTTCTTTTCTGTGGCTGAACTAGTTTTCTTTGGTTCTCCCCCTTTTTCCTTTTGATGTCTTGCCAAGGTTGAGAAGAGCACAGTGACCTACAGTTCACATCAACCCTGGCACTATCCTCCCGGGGTTAATGCTACCAGGGCTCCTTCCCATGAGCCAGCCCCACTTCAGATGCCAACAGCAGGTCCCGACTGTCACTGGTACTTCTGACAGCCAACTGCTATTTCAAAAGGACCCCCACACTCCCTCCTCAGGCTCACTAATTCACTGGAATGACTCGCAGAACTCAGGAAAGGGCTTTAATTAACCATTTCTGGTTTATTATAAAGGATATAACTCAACCAAATGGGAGAGGCTCATAGAGTGAGGTACAGGAAAAGGGGGTGCAGCTCCTCCATACCCTCTCTGGGCACATTACCCTCCCTGCACCAGAAGTTCCCAGAACTGCATCTTTTGGGCATTTTTGAGTGTTTCATTGCATAGGCCAGATTGAATAAATCATTGGTGGTTGATGAATTCTCTTCTTTTTCATTGACATGTCCTCTACATACTTCTCTTTTTTTTTAAAGATTTATGTATTTATGCATACAAGAGCTGGGGTAGAGGCCAGTGGTGAGGTGGGGTGAGAGGATTCACCAGAGAGAGTGGGGAGCAGAACAGGTAAATTGACTGAAATACACTGCTGAGGGGAGCAGCAGGCAAGTCAGGAGAGGTCTGCTGCACCATGTGGGTCACCTCCCTGGCCGGGGATCGAACTCATGCTGCAGTGGCTGCGGATAGCTTCATAGTGCTGTGTCTTTACCCCTTGCACCACTTCTAAGACCTTGCTTTCTGTGTGGAATATAGCCTAGAAATCACATGTTATTTAGAATGAATAAGCAGTCACACCGTCTTCCTTGACAGATGTTTAACACAGAAGAAAGAAAATATTTGCAGACTCACAGGGTCACAGTACATGGAGTCCCAGGTCCAGAGCCCTTTACTGTTTTCTGTATAAATGGAGGCACCAAGGCAAAGCAGCTTCTCCAACAGGTAAGTCGACAGAGCCCCTGATTGGGAGATTCCAACCTCTAACCTATATGTGTGTGTGTGCATGTGTGTGTGTGCATGTGTGCACATGCATGCAGAAATATACAGAAGTTCGTATTGATGGTCTTCCTTTTTATTCCTGTTATTCAACACTGAGGTCATCATAAGAATGATCTGAGGGACCTTGTTACCTTAACTTAGAGAAGAATTTTGAATGATTGCTATGTGAATAAGTGCATGGATGGTGTAAAGCAGAACTGAGGAGGGAGTGACACTGGCTCTGATAGCAGAATAGGCTGATGTCTGGTGCTGCCTGTCACTCCCAGAAAGCCAATAAGCAGAGACAGGAATTGAATCTATAGGTGCTTTCGTCCTTCAGATTGTGGGCCAGCAATGAGTATACACCCAGAAGAAACTGTTCTTACCTCTCATCTCAAACTGGTCTCTTTATAATGTCTGCTAAAGACAGCATAAGTAAAGAGCCCATCAGAACAGCCCGTCACAGTTGATGTTCCTGGTATTTATCACATTCAGTCCCCAGAGCTTGTTATCAGCCTCTCGGTTATCTTGACCTTGGTGCATCCTGGCCTGCTTGGTTAATTTCTGATGGTGTTGATGTCTGGCACCATCAGGACAGGAATCTCAGTTTCAAACAAGGGTTTTAGTTTGAAGAAAACACATCATTAGTCATTTAAGTGGGTACGCACAGCCTGTGCTAGGTGTGTATGTGCAGATTAGTGCACTAGGTCTGGTGTATTCCCTTCCTTCCTAGCCCCCTATCAAACCATCCTACTCTTGGAAGCTTCACATCATAAATTACATTGTAGTAGTTGCCCTGCCCCTTAGAACCAGTAGCCCGACATAGATATAGGCCAAGACTTGGGTGAAAGAAGCAGCCTTCCTGAGACTCTTCTGCCTACCATCCTCAGTTCATCTGCCGTTCCTCCAAGCAAGGAGGAGCAGCAGCGCCAAGTGCTGATTCTGACAGCTGCATCTTTGGGGGGGAGGGAGCGGCCTTAGAAGGATGCTTGCTTCACCAGGCCAGATGGTGGCCGCCTTCCACCATCACCCACTACAGCTCAGCCTTTTGTCAGTAACCTGTACCGGATGAATGTGAAAGAATATACCAGGGCCAGCAAATATAATAATGTCTAGTATTTATTCAGTTCTCATCATGTGCCTGTGGTTTATAACTGGTGGAAACAACCAGTGCCACCATCAGATGACAATACAAAATTAAGAGGTTGTTACTTTCCCGTTTTATAGATGGGGAAACTGAGTCTGCAAGGGGTTAACTATCTTGCCCAACACCTCACAGCCAGTATATATTAAAGGCAGATCTCAGACCCAGGTCTGTCTGGCTCTAGGGCGCCTTGTCTCCACGGCTCTGTTTCCCTGCCCAGGGGCAGTAGCCAACACAGGAAACAAGCCTCTAGACACACCATCAAGAGTTATTGAAAGGAGAATTCCCAGGCACTTAGATCAGATGAGATTAGAAAATGATTGAGTAGTTCCAACCGAGAAAAAGGCGTTATCTTGGTAAAAGCTGCTCTGGGTCCCTTGCCCTCCACCTTAGGGCGCAAGATCAAGAAGAGCTAAATTCATAGATTAAAAAAATCTAAAGTTTTTAATTCACTAGGAGCTTCATTCCAGCAGTGGGAAAAATAGTTATGCTGTCTGGGGATTATGAATAAATTGTGTCATTGCCCAGAATAGACATAAACAATCCTTTTTGGACATAAGAGAATTCTTAGAGCTTCCAAAAAGAATTATGCAACACTCTGAGTTGGTTGTGCTTGTAAATTGCACATGGAGCCTATCGGAACGCCATGAAGAGACTTGTTTTGAATTAAAGCTTTTGCCCACTTCTCAGAGGTGTGCCTAAATTTGCCTTTGCTTTTTTATTTTTTTTTTTTTAAGATTCTAACCATTGAACAAGACATCAGCCCTAGTGCCACAGACTATTTTTTGATGGAAGAAAAATATTTTATATCTAAAGAAAAGAATGAATGTAGGAAACAACCGTTCCAGAGAGTCATCGGTCTTGAAGAAGAGATCTCCCAGATCTTAAGCAGCTGGTTTCCAGAAGAGGGATATGTTGGCAGGATTGTCTTAAAAACCCAGCAGGAAGTAAGTGTGTCTGGGAACAGCCTACGTGGTAACAACTCAAAGTGTAATTAACCCCCTTAAGCTGGACTTAAGAAATTCAGAATTTCTTATATTTGCAACTTGTTTTATATTGTTCTTCTTAAGTAAATGTGGAAAGATGTTTTGTCCTCCTGCGCATATTACAAAAGGGAGCAAAACTGTATGTGTGTCATTGACCATCGACCTAGTATTTTGTCTATATGTGTGAAAGGACGTGGTTGTGAAGTCACTGTATTGTGTCATGCAAGGCCTGTGGGCATTTCACTTTTGGGGGTGAGTTGAATTCCTGTTAACACCTATTAAAGTTTTCATTAAAGGCCCTGCACTTACAAGTAAAACAACAGTGTTTATTTGAAAATATTCCATCACCTCATACTACAAAATAAGAATAATCTCTCAGGCTTGGTCAGAATTAGTAAAAGCAATTAGGTTCACTGGAATGGCCATGGAGGAAACACCCCAGTAACTGAATGTCCACTCCAGACCCATTGGCTCCTATTGGAGTTTGTTACTGAAGCAACTTTTTTTCCTGAAAAACTGATAAGAGCCCCACTAACTTTCTGCCATTTTTTAGAATGACATAAGGCCATTTCACCAACATAGACAATTGTGCATCATGAGATGTCATAATGAAGCAGTTAAGCTAGTTCAATAATTTGATGAAATGAATATTTATTGGGTACCTAATATCACATTTAATGTATTTAGGCTGACCTGGTACATTGTGATGTATAATACGTATTTGCTAATTGGACAAATGAATTCACATGCTACTAAACACAAGTGGACAATAGCAAAGTTAATGGATTTCAGCTTTAAGTATTTCTGTTTATTTTATTCTGTGGAACCAATAAGATATGTAAGCAGTTTGCAATTGTATTAAAAGTCCATGAACTGTGACCTTGGATCTCTCCTTCCTGCCTATTATGATTTGTTTGTCTCCTGGTCTGTCAAGCTGTCAAGGTATCATTTCTTCCTGGGGTCACAACATCCTCCTCTGACACCTGCTGGATTGGACATCAGACAAACCTGACTCTGCCACAGGCTAGATGAGCCTAGACAGTTCATCTGACCTCTGTAAAGCTCTGTGCCCTAATTAGTAAAATCTACATAGTAGAAATCATCCCCTTCTAGCTCAAAAAGGTTACCTTGAGGGCTATTGTTACAACCACCACCTATGACTTATAATGCAGCTGAACACTCCTTAAAAATATATAAACTCTGGTGTCTTGGTGGTGGTAATTTTATGGGGACAACACCTGAGATGAGAATTCAAACATGGTACAAAAATGAATGACGATGTAAAAAATATATAAATTAAAATGGGAGAAAAAAGAAAGAAAAATATATATAAGCTCTGAATGAGGTTCTAAAGAGAAATTTTAATAATAATATTTACTGCATGGTTATTGGAATATTTTATGTGACAATTAGAACTAGTTTTTTCTTGCTTGCTTGCTTGCTTCTTGGTTTTTAGGACTCTATGATTATAAACATGTCATGTGAATTACCACCCAGCCCCACATACTCTCCAACTTGTTAAATAAATTATGGTCAATGCCATGATGTATTAGGGAGCAAAATCTCTAGGAATTACCGTGGAAATGATGACCACAATCTTTGAAGTGATGAGAAAAAAAGCAAATTGTGAAACAGCATACATAGTAGAGGACAGTCTCACTGTATATAATAAAAATAGAAAATAGCTCTCCCCCTGCTACCTATAGTATAGTGAATGGGGAACCGAAAAATCCAGTCATATAAATGGTGGAGATTCAGACTGCAGGAGGAATGAACAGACTGGCTCCAGAGCCTGTGCAGCTGGTTGGCCACGAGGGAGCCAGTCCTTTCTGGTCCTGGCTGCAGTTTGGCGCCACCTGGTGGCAGTTGTCCACTCTGCCTTCCATCAGTGGGGACAATTTTGGGTCCTATGACTGGTTGAAACGTCCAGGATAGTAAGAGCTATTCTTGAAGTCTGTGGTTGGTTAGCACCATTTCAGCGGCCTGATCTGAGGAGACTAGGCTGAGAATGCTGAGGACTTTCCTGCCAAATGCTCACTTCCTGAAATGGAACAGAGCACAGAAGCCTTTTGACCATTACATTATATCTAAATTCACATCATTCCAGTGCATATTTATCCACATATAAAAAATACCTTTGTGTACCCATAGAAATTGTTTAGAAGCAAATATAACCTAGCAACAGTGATTTTGATGTATGTGAAGAAAAAGGGGAAGTGAGAATAGTAAAGTTTGCCTTTTTATTGATTTATTTCTATACTGTTGATAAGATACATGCGCCTATAGGTTTATGTAATTATGGTAATACAGATAAATATTTAAAAATTCACTGAGAATCATTTCATAAAAATTGAACTAACCTGATGACCAGTTCTTATAATTATCAAGATTTTTGTCAATATTTGTTTCAATGTGACTTACCTTCAGCCATTATTTCAGCCTTTTTACTGTGGATTTTTATTTGTCCAGCCAAGTTGAAAGTCACTTTCTCATATTTCACTTTTCAGACATCAAGCATTTCTTAAATGCTCCAGGTGTGTGTGGGGGGTGGAGGTTTACCTTGTTTTTATTGGGCTTTGGCAATTCACTGAGTGTTGTATCACCTTTTTACAAATTTACCTGCAGTTGATTTGAACACAAAATCCGCAGCTGATAGTAGCAGATCTGGTTTCTTATGGGTCAGACCTTATCATCCTGTTAACATCAGCAGAAATCCCTACCTTGCTTTCTTCTTGTCAAAAGTCATGTATATCCTTTTAGAATCGTTGATGAAATATTAACTAGTGTTTGAAATAGAAAACTAAGAAATTGTCTCCACACTACCAAGATACATCTCAAATTTTTGCTGGATTTTTTTCCTATTCTGCATCGTTTCACCACTTACCCACATTTCTTCTATTTTAACACAGAACTTCGAAGAGAAATGCATCGTTCAAGACGACAAGGAGGTGATCTTGAGCTCAGAGATGGAGAGTTTCTTCGTCCAGGTCCACGACGTTTCCCCAGAGCAACCTCGAACGGTCATCAAAGCGCCTCGCGTCAGCACTGCGCAGGACGTCATCCAGCAGGTGCAAGCCGTCCCTTCCTCCCCTTGGCCCTGGCCTCAGTGTAAATCACTGGGAAAAATCAGATGTCAGCTCTTTTTATGAATGAAGTTCTAAAACAATAGGATCCCAGAAAGGGAGAATGTGCCTCTTAAGGTCTGGACATATTAGTTCATCCATCCCTGCAACAGATATTTAGGACATTTTAGTTCATCCATCCCTGCAACAGATACTTACCTGGTTCCTATTCTGCGTCTGGCTCTTTGTGAAAAACTGATAATAACAGATTCATTAGTTGGCCCTGCCACATAGTGATTCACTGTCCCAGAAATGCATACCCCGGTACCCACTGTTGATCTCTCCAGCATCCTTGGAAGGACCTGCAAGAGGTTCACTCTGATCTTCTCCCCTCCTCAAGGTCATGCTTCTTTGTAAAATGGTTTCAGAAAACTATATTTCCTTCCTCCAAGGCCTTGTCAGGTTTGCATTCCCTAAACACCCATTTGAGAACTAGCATAAGGTCAACAGCACAGACCCTAGATCCCCGGGCTCCAGGTTCCAGCCTCAGCTATACCTCTTACTAGCTCTGAGACCCTGGGCCAGTTATTTAAGCATCCATGTCTTTGTTACAGTGGTACACTGGTGAATTTGCTTTCTAAAAATATATAATAAAAGGCCTACGGGCCTCCCCAGTGTCACAAGGGATTGAGTGCAGCACTGTGAAGCTGTCCGTGGCCTCTGCAGTGCAGGTTCGATTCCCGGCGGGCCAGAGAGATTCCCACATGGCATGGCAGACCTCTCCTGCCTCGCCCGCTGCTCCTCTCAGCAGTGTGTTTCGGTAGTCTGCCTGTTCTGCTCCCTGCTCTGTCTCTGGTGAGTCCTCTCACCCTCCCGCACCTCTGGCCTGTACCCTAGCTCTTGTATAAAAAATGAATAAATCTTAAAAAATAATAATAACAGGGCCTCCCCGGTGGCGCAGCGGTTGAGCGCTGGATTGCGAAGCTGCCCACAGCCTCTGCAGCGCCGGTTCCATCCCCGGCTGCTCCCCGGCCACCAGAGGAGGGTCCCACATGGCGCGCAGACCTCTCCTGCCGCCCGCTGCTCCCCTCAGCAGTGTGCTTCGGTCCTTCTGCCTGCTCTGCTCCCAGCTCTGGCTCTGGTGAATTCTCTCACCCTCTGGCACTTCTGACTGTACCCAGTGCTTGCATAAATAAATAAATAAATAAATAAATAAATAAATAAATCTTAAAATAATAATAATAATAATAATAATAACAAAAGGCCCAGATTTTTAGTGTTTGCCAATTGCTGTTTATAAATACACCCATCACACCCGACTTCAGTTGTCTCTAACATGTGCCTGTGTAGTAAGTCATCACATAGATAGCATGGCCCAAGTATGTATAGTAGTGTTTTCCTCACCCAGTGCTTGTGAAGATTCTAAGTGAATATAGGTAAAGTCCTTTGCCTAGTACAATGGTAAGCACTATTTAAGTGCTATTTGCTATTTACTATTCTTGCCTGATCGTTTGGCTAACATCAGTCTCCTTAATCAACTTTGTACTCCAAGAGTTCTCACATATATGTTTCTTTTGTCCATCTCTGTCTTCCCAAACAATACCACAGTGTCGGGGACATGAAACATTTGATGTGTGAATAAATGTGTAAGTGAATGATAATCTTGCACTAAATGAAAAGTGATAACAGATGAGTTCTAAAATGCCTTCAACATCCAAGACCGTGCGAGAGAGGCAGCTAATGGAACAAGACCCCAGAGGGCCAGGGGTCTGTCCCACCCTGCTTGAGTATCATGTCTGTGAGCCTTGGTGCATGCAGAAAGTCATTCAAGTCCTTATTCTACTTATTATGTGCATGCTCTGGAATTAGGGCAGCCTCTATCAGCTTACATTTCTTTGTCTGAAAATGGGGATAAGAAAACCCAAATCGTGGAATGTTGCACAGCTAAGTGAGGTCATGTGGGACAGTACACGATCACATGAAATGAGAAATGCGAGGACCTGAATGACCCCCTCTAAAGTCTCTGACATTTGTCCACCTTCAAGTTTCATTTCGGCTCAGAGCACATGTTTGCCTTTAAAAGCAATGTGTTTATTCACTTGATTATAACTTACCTTTCAGACTTTATGCAAAGCCAAATATTCCTATAGCATCCTGAGCAACCCCAACCCAAGTGACTACGTGCTTTTGGAAGAGGTGGTGAAGGACACTACCAACAAGAAGACGTCTGCTCCAAAGTCCTCCCAGAGGGTCCTTTTGGATCAGGAGTGTGTGTTTCAAGTCCAAAGCAAGTGGAAAGGTGCAGGAAAATTCATCCTTAAGCTGAAAGAGCAGGTGCAGGTAAAGTTCAAGGTTATCTCACTCTCCTCCCACGTTATCTCCTATTTATAACTACAATGTAATGGGAGCTAGTGAAATCTAGGAGAAAGTGCCTGAGTCAAGGAATTTGGTTGGGAGGAAACATTTGGCTTTTTCTCTGTATGAAATGTATCCACCTCTGTAGGTAAGCAGTCCTGCCAGGGGAGACCTCAGCCCTTCTTTCCAAAACTCTACTTACTAAAGAAGGTGGAGGAAAGGTTTCTTCTGATAGGTGATGAAGAATACTGGCTTTAACCTAACATCAATGGAAGGTTCTTCTTTATCACAGGCATCCCGAGAAGACAAAAGAAAAGGCATTTCTTTTGCAAGTGAATTCAAGAAGCTCACCAAGTCAACCAAACAGCCCCGAGGACTTACATCACCATCTCTGGTCTTGGCTTCAGAAAGTGTCCAAAATAAGGAGGAGAAACCTGTGGGCAGCTTGTCCTCCACCGACGTGATAGACTATCGGCAGTGACCCAGGGAAGCAGGTTTTACCCAGGTACAGTCTTTGCCCATTCTGAAATGGAGTCAACTTAGACTACCTGGGAGACCTTATTTGACAGTACCTTTTATTTTTTTCTAAGAGGAGGGTGTCCCTGGAAGGCAAGTAGGAATGGTACCTTAAAACAGGAACAGAGCTCTGAAGAGCAATTCAACTTCAGCATTTATAATTTTATTTTTTTTTAAGATTTATTTACTTATGCATGCAAGAGCTGGGGTACAGACCAGAAGTGTGGGGGGGTGAGAGGATTCACCAGAGATAGAGTGGGGAACAGAACAGGCAGATCGACTGAAATACACTGCTGAGGTGAGCATCGGGTGAGTCAGGAGAGGTCTGCTGCACCATGTGGGTTGCTCCCTGGCCCGGGGATTGAACTCCTGCTGCAGAGGCTGTGGATTGCGTCATAGTGCAGTGTTTAACCCCTTGCGCCACCAGGGAGGCCCCAGCATTTATAATTTTAGATCTCATTTTGTAGAAAACTAAACAAAGCACCAAGAGAACAACCAACATTCCCCCAAGTATTACAGCAGCTTCATTTCATCAGAATAGATCTGTCTTAATTACTGATAACTCACATAAACACTTTTTTAAAAGATTTATTTTTATTTATTTATGCATACAAGAACTGGGGTATAGGCCAGAGGTGTGGGGGGTGAGAGGATTCACCAGAGACAAAGTGGGGAGCAGAACAGGCAGACCCATCAAAACACACTGCCAAAGGGAACGGCAGGTGAGACAGAAGAGGTCTGCTGCGCCTTATGTGGGTTAGCTCCCTAGTTGGGGACCAAACTTATGCTGCGGTGGCTGATGATAGCTTGATAGCACTGAGACTTTAAACCCCTGCACCACCAGGGAGACCCTGTACTGCCTGTTTTTATTGAGAGTCAGTTACAAAGTTTAATTTCACATAAACATTCTTGACAGGCTGCTGTGAGTCATCCAGTTTATATTCCTTTGGATTTCTAGTTTTATGTTCTTCTAATTTAGGCTTGATTTAGCCTCAACAAGCTCAATTTCTTCTGCCTCAATTAAAAAAAAAAATTCTGGGGCCTCCCTGTTGGCGCAATGGGTTGAGACGCAACCTATGAAGCTATCCGCAGCCACTGCAGCACGAGTTCGATCCCCGGCCAGGGAGCTACCCACATGGTGTAGCAGACCTCTCCTGTCTCGTCCGCTGCTCCCCTCAGCAGTATATTTCAGTCGATCTGCCTGTTCTGTTCCCCACTCTGTCTCTCACCCCCCACAACTCTGGCCTGTACCCCAGTTCTTATATATATAAATAAATAAATCTTTTCTTTAAAAAATCTGTCATCCTGGATGTGATGGTTTAAGAGAAAGCAAAATAAGCAGTAGTCGCTATCTTGAAATTGCAGTAACTTAGGTTGCCAGCCCCACTGCTTGGTATTCATATACAGAGTAAATTTCATTCTATCTTAAAGCAAATTATTTATACGGCACCTGAATGAAAAACATGTAAGAAACCACACATAAAAATTTCTTCTGTCACTCAGTTTCTAAATGATGTCAAGGGATTATTCCCTGTTCCATTGTAGTGCTAAGATTTAAAATTGAGCAAGATACCAAAGGCACATTGAAAGCATCATAACTTATGCTGCAGAGCTTTCTCATCTCTCTTATCAGTCAGAAGTTTCTTGCATAAATTGTGTTAAGTTTAGAATTAAAGAAATCATTGACACCTTTTGACAGAGACAATTTTGATTTATAACAGTCTGAAAGAAGACCCAATACATGAAGCTCATGTTTCTTATTTTAAGGAGCATCAGCTAAAAATCAGTGGTGCCCCATTCACACCTCCAGTGCCCTTGCAGAATAGACAGAGCCAAAATCAGGAACATGCCTACTCCCGTAGGTCTCCATTACAGCTCTTCCAAGAATTCCAGGTTGTTCAGGGTCTGTACGCAAAGGCTCGTTGGGAGGAAAGTTCTTTCCATGGGAGCAACCCACACCCCCAATGGCAGCAGATAATGGACATGGCCAGCGCAGTGAAGCTCTGGGCATATCAGACTCTGAAAGGGCTCAGCCCCTTTTCTACTAAGAGCACCCGGCATTGCAGGAACTTTTTTTTTTTTTTAAAGATTTATTTATTTATTTATTTATTTATTTATTTATTTATTTATTTATTTATTTATTTATTTATACAAGCACTGAGTAGAGTCAGAAGCGCGGGAGGGTGAGAGAACTCACCAGAGCCAGAGCAGGGAGCAGAGCAGGCAGAAGGACCGAAGTACACTGCTGAGAGGAGCAGCGGGCGGCAGAAGAGGTCTGCGTGCCATGTGGGACCCTCCTCTGGTGGCCGGGGAGCAGCCGGGGATCGAACCGGCGCTATAGAGGCTGTGGGCAGCTTCGCAACCCAGTGCTCAACTGCTGCACCACCAGGGAGGCCCTGCAGGAACTTTTTTTTTTTTTTTTTCATGATTGATACCCAATCAATTGATTTTATTTATTTTTGCTTACGTGAGACAATGTATATTAACTAATAGTTTAATAGGTTTACTCCTCACCTAATCTAGCCCTGGAACCCTGTCCTTTGTTTTGTACATACTCTATTTCCTCCAAGCTCCTTTGAGAATGTTAAGCATATAACACAGTTGAAAGCTTTTCAGTGAGCTCTTTCACCGCCTGGATTTCAGCGTGAACATCTTACCATATTGTGGTATCACATGTGTGTCCCTCTTCCTGTCCTTCTATCCAGCCTGCAACCCATCTCGTTGAAAAAATCTTACAGTACACTGCATACATCAGTACACACCTTCCTAAATGTTTTCACACACTTCCTGTTAACTAGAGTTTCATGTTCATTCTTTGTGTAAAATGTCCAGACAGTGAAATGCACACACTATGTTCTCTGAGGTTTGAGACATGCTTCCCATCTGTGCATGTTATTTTTTTGATATGTTGATATGTTGGGTTTTTTTTTTCACCCCAGAATGTTATGTTTCGTGTGTTCAAGATCAATGGCATGCCTCCCTACCCCAGAGGCAACTGCGGTCCTGCTTTCCCTACCTGACCTTAGTTCACCTGTTCTAGCACTTCATTTAAAAGACTCATACAGAGTACACTGCTTGTATAAAACATTTTTTTTGGTGTTTTTTTTTTAAATAATAAATTTTATTTTTATATTCCCCCATACAATTGCAAACGCCCCATTCTGACCCCAATCCTTCCCCTCCCGCCCCCCACCCCCCAAAAAGTGTCTCTGGTTCATAGTTTTTTGTTGATTTTGATTTTCACTTTCTTATATTCATTTTCCTGGTCCCTTATTTAAGTTTTCTAGATTCCTGCTATGAGTAAGACCATCCGGTATTTTTCTTTTTCTTTTTGGCTTATTTCGCTGAGCATGATCCCTTCCAGCGCCATCCATGTTGCTGCAAATTGCATGTGTTTATCTTTTTTGAATGCTGAGTAATATTCCATGGTATATATGTACCACATCTTCTTGATCCAGTCATCTATTTTTGGGCATTTGGGTTGTTTCCAAAGCTTAGCTATTGTAAACAGTGCTGCTATAAACATAGGGGTGCAGGTGCTCTTTGGAATTGATGTTTCTGTGTCCTTTGGGTAAATACCTAGGAGTGGAATTGCTGGATCATATGGAAGCTCTATGTTTAGTAGGTCCAGAAATCTCCACATAGCTCTCCATAGTGGTTGGACCAGTTTGCACTCCCACCAACAGTGCAGAAGAGTTCCTTTTTCTCCACACCCTCGCCAACATTTGTTGTTGCTAGTTTTTTTAATATGTGCCATTCTCACTGGTGTGAGATGGTATCTCATGGTAGTATTGATTTGCATTTCCCTGATTACAAGTGATGTTGAACATTTTTTCATATGTCTGTTGGCCATTTGCATTTCCTCTTCAGAGAAGTTTCTTTTTAGCTCTTCTGCCCATTTTTTGACTGGATTATTTTCTTTGTTGTTGCTGAGTCTCATCAGCTCTTTGCAGATTTTTGTGATCAGTCCTTTATCATTAGTGTTGGGTGCAAAAATGTTCTCCCAGTTGGTGGGGTTTCTCTTTGTTTTTGTTATTGTCTCTTTTGCTGTGCAGAAGCTCTTTAATTTGATGTAGTCCCAGCTGTTTATCTTTGTCTTCACTATCACTGCTTTGGGTGATGTGTCTGTAAAGATGTCTTTGATGTGCAAATCCCGGAGTGTTTTGCCTATATTTCCTTCTATGTATTTTATGGTTTCAGGTCTTATGTCTAGTTCTTTAATCCATTTTGAGTTGATTTTTGTGTATGGTGTGAGGTAGTGGTCAAGCTTCATTCTTTTGCATGTAGCGACCCAGTTTTCCCAGCACCATTTATTGAACAAACTTTCTTTGCTCCAATGCATAGTCTTTGCTCCTTTGTCAAAGATTAGTTGACCATAAATCTGTGGGTTTATTTCTGGATTTTCTATTCGATTCCATTGGTCTGTATGTCTGTTCTTGTTCCAATACCATGCAGTTTTGATGATTATGGCTTTGTAGTATAGTTTGAAGTCTGGGAGTGTGATGCCTCCATTTCCTTTTTTTTTTCAGTAGAGCTTTGGCTATTCGGGGTTTTTGGTGATTCCATATGAATTTCATCAATAATTGTTCTATTTCTTTGAAGAATGCCATTGAGATTTTGATTGGAATAGCATTGAATCTGTATATTGCTTTTGGTAGGATGGCCATTTTAATAATGTTTATTCTTCCAATCCATGAGCAGGGGATATCTTTCCATTTCTTTGTGTCTTCTTCTATTTCTTTTAACAGTGTTTTATAGTTTTCTTTGTATAGGTCCTTTACCTCTTTTGTTAGATTTATTCCCAAATATTTGATTTTTTTTGTTTCGATAATAAAAGGGATGGTTTTTTTGATTTATTGTTTGTGTATAGGAAGGCTACTGACTTTTGCGTGTTGATTTTTTATCCTGCCACTTTACTGAATTGATTGATGAGTTGAATTAGTTTTTCTGTGGAGATTTTGGGGTTCTCTATGTATATTATCATATCATCTGCAAATAGTGATAGTTTGACTTCTTCTTTTCCTATTTGGATTCCTTGGATGTCTTTCTCTTGTCTTATTGCTCTGGCTAGGACTTCCAGTATTATATTGAAAAGCAGTGGTGAGAGTGGACATCCTTGTCTTGTTCCAGATCTTAATGGAATTGCTTTCAACTTTTCACCATTGAGAATGATACTGGCTGTTGGCTTGTCATAGATGGCCTTTATGATGTTGAGGTATGTTCCTTGTATCCCAAGAATTTCAAGGGCTTTTATCATGAATGGGTGTTGCACTTTGTCGAAAGCTTTCTCAGCATCTATTGATATTATCATATGGTTTTTATATTTCTTTTTGTTGATGTGTTGGATAACGTTGATTGATTTTCGGATGTTAAACCATCCTTGTGTCCCTGGAATGAATCCAACTTGGTCGTGGTGAATTATCTTATGGATACATTGTTGGATTCTGATAGCTAAAATTTTATTGAGGATTTTTGCATCAGTGTTCATTAGGGAGATTGGCCTATAGTTTTCCTTTTTTGTGTTGTCCTTATTCGGTTTTGGTATTAGTGTAATATTGGCTTCATAGAACGTGTTTGGTATTGTCCCTTCCTTCTCAATTTTTTGGAAGAGTTTGTGAAGGATAGGCACTAATTCGTCTCTGAATGTTTGGTAGAATTCATTTGTGAATCCATCAGGTCCTGGGCTTTTGTTTTTGGGGAGGTTTTTGATTACCATTTCAATTTCGCTGCTTGTAATTGGTCTGTTTAGGTGTTCTATTTCTTCTTTATCTAGCTTTGGGTGATTGTAGAGTTATAGGAATTTGTCCATCTCCTCTAGATTGTTAATCTTGTTTCCATATAACTGTTCATAGTAGTTACTGATTATTCTTTTGATTTCTGCTGTGTCCGTTGTGATTTCTCCTCTTTCATTTATGATCCTGTGTATTTGTGCTTTCTCCCTTTTTTCCTTTGTGAGCCTGGCTAGAGGTTTGTCTATTTTATTTATTTTTTCAAAGAACCAGCTCTTGGTTTCATTGATCTTTTGGATTGTTTTTTTAGTTTCAATTTCATTTATTTCTCCCTGCAGGAACTTTTTAAAAAAGTTCTAGGCTCACTTTTTCTCTGCCTTAGTGTCACTGAGACAATTATACCTTTTTCAAAAGCCAAAACTCTCCAACTTTTAGAAAATGACTCATCATGGTAGTGTCTGTGAGCATTCCCCAAGGACACTGTCAGAACTGAAAATATCGTCTTCCATTTCAAGATCTTAGCATGAAATAAATCATGGGTGTCCAGATGTCACGTTACACACACTCATAATAATATAGTAAAAATCCACTCTGCAGATGAGGCCTCAGCATGTCTCAAGAAAACACTGAGTCCATAAGAACACAACTCCATAGAAATTTGACTTTAAAATGCTTACATAATGAGCATTATTAATTGCTTATGTTTTAGGAGAGTAGGGAGGCTGATGATTTAGATGAATGCCTTCAACCAATTTTCCTATAACAAACAGACTTTCAGAAGCATGTAGTTGACCTCAGTTTTGCTAAAATTTAGAGCTTCTTTTTAAAAATAGCTATTGATACATGCATGGGGGTAAATTGCCTATGTTGTAAACAGTGTAATGAGAAACAAGATGAAAAGCAAGTAATGAATACAGTTAGTTAAAGGAATGTCACCTTTTTGGAAAAGTTGAACTTCATTTGATTGTGACCTAAAAAAATATATTTCTAAAAAATGTGGTATTGAAGGGCAGAAATAGCCTAACAGTAATAATAGTGTGTTTACAGGAAACAGCCCCCCCCCCCACACACACACACAGCAACCAGAACTGGGGGTCTCTGTTGGTTAAACAAAGCTAAACCCTTGCTACAAACTAAATGTTCCTGCTTCTTCCTTTTAAATATACTAATAAGGGCCTCCCTGGTGGTGCACGGGATTAGTCTCAGCACTATGAAGCACAAGTTCGATCCCCAGTGAGGGAGCTAACCTACATGGTGCGCAGACCTCTCTTATCTCACTCACTGCTCCCCTCAGCAGTGGATTTCTGTAAATCTGCCTATTCTGCTCCCCACTCTGTCTCTGGTGAATCCTCTCAACCCTCCCCCACTCCGCATCTCTGGCGTACACCCCAGTTCCTGTATGCATAAATAAAAAAAAAAGTTTAAAAAAATAAATATACTAATAAGCCCATATGTTCAATTTTCCAAGTGAAATTCTTTGACAAGAAATTAAAGTCAAGAATGAATATGGTGGAACCTATAAATATAATTTCTTTATTTTTATTAGGCTTAAACTGGAAATTGATGATTTCTGAACTGAAGCCTTCTTCACGCGATGTGAGGAAAAGCAAAGTGGCTCAAGGTTAGCTACCGACCAACTCACAGATGAAAGAAGCAAGTCCAGGAGATTATCATTTTACAAATGTCAGTGGTTGGAATACCATTGCCAGGCTTGCCTTAATTGACTTAGAACAAGGGTCAGAAAATCTTGTCTGTAAAGAGCCAGGTATTAACTATTTTAAGCTTCCTGGGCCATGTCTCTGTTGCAATTACTTGGCTCTGCTGTTGAACAAAAAGCAGCCATAGACAATGCACAAGTGAGTGTCTGTGTTCCCATAAAACCACTTGCAGACACTGAAATTGAAACATCATATAATTTTTGCATCACGAATATTCCTTTTTTTTTTTTCAGTCATTTAAAAACTGTTCTTCCAGAGCCGTACAAAAACTGATAGCAGCTGCATTTGGCCTAGGGGCCAGAGTTTTCTGGCCCAACTTAGAACTGGGAACAAGAGGCAAGAGGTCTGACAAGTAGCAAGCTAGTTAGTGATACAATTTATAGCTGAAAAATGGAAGTTTGGGGGCATTGCAAATGTAAATATGTCCTATAAGATTCATTAAAAAATAATTCAATTTACTTTCTATATTGTGTACCATAAAGTACTCCTCTTTCGGATTTCTTTTTACATGTAGATGATGTTGGGTTTTTGAAGTTTATTACTTATATAGTCACAGATTATTCCACTTTCGGTTTTCATAAAACGATTTTAAAATGATGTATAATTTAATATCTACTGAGTTGTGATACTAGATAAGGGAACTTAACCATTTTTTAAAAGCAAAAGTAGATTGAGTTGGTGTTTAAATTTATTTATTTTGCAAACTTTGTACTGACACTGTACTTGTATATTTATTATACATCACATTGTTATGGTTTATGGGTTGAAGCATTAGTGGTTCTATTTCACTATTTGAAGATAAATCTCCTAAAAAGAAAATGTATGATCTGAATACCTGAAATGGGCCAGAATTTCACATCGAAAAGCTTCCTTTTCATATCTCATTAACTGAAGAGCTATTTGACCTAAGTCATACTTGCCGCTTAATGTAAATTATTAAAACCTTGCTGTATAAAGCTATCATGTAAGTATAAAGGATTCTCCTTATTCTTGGTATGAAGCAAACTATCTTTTAAAATGAAATATGTATTCCTCTAAAGTGAAATCCAAATTTTAAATTCCCGTTGATATTAAGACATTTTTCTTCAAATGATAAAACACTAAAAATCCTAAGTTTTGAAGTTTGTACCAATTACAGAAATGAATAAAACCTATTTTTAGCATATTCTGAAAACAGAAGTATTAAAATTACACCCCACAACTCCCCTGTCAGTGGAAGTTCTTACTCCTTCAAAACTTTAAAGCATGAAAAACCACCATTTGCTTGTTGACAATGCTGGCTATACCAGTTTGACAAGGTTTGTACCATGCTACAGGTTTCTTCTTCGTATATGAACTAATCAGTCAATAACAAATGCTCAATGCTGCCCCACTTGTTAAAATACTCCAGACACTTTATCAACTTCTATAAACGAAAAGGCATTACCTCCTCTGGCTTGTTGAAAACTGAGTTACCGGTCCATCTGGCTAGAGTCAAAATGAAAACTGCTGAGGAATGATGAAAAACCAGACTAGACTTTCTAGAAATGTCATTTGGCCTTGATGCTTTCTAAGATGGCAGCCCACCCCGTTCCACCATGGCCTTTACTATATAATTGCGATGGCTGCAGCACAAAATTCAAAACGCACCATAAGACTGGATTTTAGCGAGTTGCAACCCCACTTGATTGTTCATTCCACTGAGGTTAAAGTACATTCTCCATTATATTTGACTGTTGGGGATTTTAGGAGACATTGCTCAAAATGTAAAGGGTCTACGATACTGTTATATTACAATTCACTAGCACAAAAATATGAACTTTTTATTTACAGCTATCTGAATTAAAGTTATATTAGTATATTAATGGATGAAATTAGCCTCTTATTTAGAATGCATCTAAAATAGCCACCCAGACTATAAGCATTACCACTTAATAGCTTCCAGATTACTAAAAATCTGGATAAAAATCACTTATCAGTAAGGCTGATATGGAAACAAATCTAAATGTGCAAGCTGGGTTTATTACAAGAGTTTGAAGAAAATTATTTCAAGGCAATTAACTGAAGCTAAAAAAAAAAAAAAGGAGCACGAGTTGTCACCGTTAGATGGGGCCCAACATTTAAAAAAACCTATAGTTGGTAAGAAAGGGTTGGAGTAAGAACCCAGCATAATGGGTGATGGCCTAGAAGAAGCAGGTTAACTTCCTCTTGGCCACCAATTCATCTGAAATTTTTTTTTTGCAAAATTAAGATTACATGAGGATGTTAAAGAGCTGAAGATCAAGGACAAATCTGTACAATATGTTGTATAGATTGTACAACACTGTTGTACAATACTACCTTTGCAGAAAGTGCCCTCTTGACTGAAAGCCTCTTTTTTGTTATCCTTAGTAAATACAAATTACTCATAAATTCTCCAGTTTGGCGATAAATAGGAAGTCCAGACACAACAGCAGCTAATGACAGGTGCCTTGTTTTTAATCAAATTTGTTTTCATGCATCTGGACCACTCTGAAGACAATGGCGGCTCATGAATGCAAGTGGGTGCTCTTTTTAAACTATATTTTCCACTTTATCTGTTTTCTCCCTCTCTTGTATCTCTGTAAGCTTCTCGTACTCTGCCCATATACTCACAATTTTTATTCAACCCTGAAAAGTACTAAAAACTTGCTTACCTGCCTGGTATAATTAGATTAACTCTAAACCTCAAGGCACCACCATCCACTCCTGTGCCAATAAAAAGCAGGACTTTCCTGGATGGTCATTGATCTTATACTTGGAGTAAGAGGCAACCTCACTTACTCTAGGTGGCTGCCTCTGTCCCTTCAGTTCCTTCCCTCACATCAGCAAAAGCAAGAAGAGATGAATGTGTGAGACCTCCAAAAATTACTACAATAAGTCCAAACTTGGGTCAGTATTTCCTTGACACAGTGCACTGTTAACAACTGATGTGTTCTCTGTGGGTTTTATGTATGCACTTCCTAAAAGCAACCCTTGGCTGATGATTAAGGATTTTGCAAATAGCTGAAATGAGTATTTTTTAAATACTAATTGAATTCTGATTACCAAGCTATTCATATACATTTCTTAAATCCAAAACATACTGTATTCAAGTCTGCCATCAAGCAGGCCTCTGAAACCGTCCCTATTTTAGATGACATTTCTCTGAACTTTGAAATAACTCATTCTGACACTGAGTTGGGAATTTGTCACATTTTGGAAGTGTTTTGTGAATAATTTGACTCACTGGGCAAGATCATGGAAGGCTCTATCTTACACCCACTTCCCCACTTCATTTTAAGTGCATAGCACAGTGCTAAGCACATAGTAGGTGCTCGATATTCGTCTAGTTAAAAATAAACTAAGGCTGTAGCTTAGTACGGCCTCAAGTCATGTGTATGTGTATTGTTAACTATTTAGTTCTGAAGGTGAAACTCATCAATACAAGGCTCTATAAGTGAATGAATAATTAACTTTCATCAAATTCATACAGGATACTCAAATACTAGATGTATAATTTTATGGTCTGTGATTCTTTTTGTAACAAGGTTAAAAGTATAATACAAGCATGAAACAGCTAATGAATTTCTATTTCAAAACTGATTTTTTCACCTATATTCTGTTGCCAAAGTGAAGTATAAATGTATTTGCATGTTTAAAAAATAAATGATTTGTGACATGTATTCGTCACTGTGCTCTTGGGGACAGACCGTTCGGTCATCCATACAACTATTCATAACATTCCTGGACTTTGTTTTCTATCTAAAGGTGGATTAAAAGCCAATTTTATGCTGAATCATATCTTTCTCATTATTAAATAATCAAGCCAAAAAAATCAATCTTAAACTTTAAAAAATCATATATAAGTACATGCTGAAAGATTAATGTGCATGGTTAAGCTAGTATCCCAAGAATTGGCTTCTACTTCTCTAAAGTAAGAGGAGCTCTATATAGTTGAACTGCTATGTATTTTATAAAAAATTCTCACATCACAAGAGTAGGAAAAAAAAAGTTGTTTTATTCCAATATTTACAGTAGAGAATATTTATAACTGGTCATAAAAACATTTACTTCATAGGCCATTCCTAGAATATGGCAATAGCTGTTATATAAAATACTGCTTTAACTGTATTCATAAAAACAAGCATTTTGTCTATTAAAAAAAAAGGAAAAAAAAAAGCCCTTCACTGAGTAACTTTTATCCTTAAGACAGAATGCAGAATGGTAAAGTCTGCGGCTGGTCTTCCCACCTTGGACTCATTCTTCCCCAACTTCCCCCAGAGCTTGTCAGAAAATGGAAGAATTTTGAAGGGACCCTCAAACTTACTTTCAAAATAGCCATAATGAACATTCATTTTTTTTTTTAAAAGGCCAAATTAGGTTACTCTTGAAGTATATAATCCAGTGAGAGCCAATGAACCTGCAATCCAAGCTCAAGCTACTTTTTCTTTTCTCAAAATCATCATAAAACAGACTCAATCAAATTTAGAATTTTTCTCACGTCCTCCTATGGTAATACAATAAAAATAAGACTCACTTAGCTACAGAGTTCCTGGTTATAAACAGTCAACGAACAGTAAAAGCAGTCTCAGCCATGATTGTTTGGTGCTCATAACCCTCATTTTAATCTAGCATTTCAATAAGCTCAGTTCAAAGATTCTTTGTAATACCCAGAAATTATTTTTCCATACTTCTGGGCTCTAGGAATCTGAGATCAAGTGTAGGCAGGATTTGTTTCTTCTAAGGCCTCTTTCCTTGGCTTCTAGCTAGCTGTCCTCTCCCTGCGTCTTCCTATGGTCTTCCCTCTTTATCTGTGTCTAAATTTCTTCTTCTTATAAAGACACATTGGATTGGGCCCATCCTAGTGACCTAATTTTAGCTGAATTACCCCTTCAAAGACTCTCCCCAGAGACAATTTCTGAGATACAGGGAGTTAGACTTTAACATTATGGATTTGAGGGGACAGAATTAAACCTAAATGCCCTCAAAGATTTTTTAAACAGTGAAACTTAATATATATATATATAAAAGTTTAATAAGGCAATATCATTAGAAATAAAACTTCTAAATATGGGGGGATGGCTTTTTTTTTTTTTTTCATTGCACAATTTTATTTTTGCATACACATTTGCTTAACACTCATTGAATTTCTAGACCAGTTTCAGGCAGCTGGAGAGCCTTTATAAGTAATTTATACTGTCTAGACCCAAGGTATGCAGTAAACACAGTCTGAAGCAAAATGGGAAACAGCATCTTTTTAAAGACAGGTTTAGAAATTCTAATCCAGTAATTTAAGATGTTTCCTTTCTCTGGTAGCAGAGCTGAGTTATACCTGGCTGCTAGGCCTCCATTCACAGGAATAGCCAAGAAAACAGGGTAAAGACCACCCAAAGCAAGACCAACCAATCCTCCCCGTGTTACGGTACAAGTTTCACAATTTAAGTCACCTGTATTCAAAGGTAAATTTACAAAACCTCTGTAAGAAAAATCCGCTGTCAGAAATGGGATCACTGCCATCGGTAAGCCAGAAGCTATACGAGCCTGTGTCACATGTAAGACACGCCGGAAAAGACTATTTGCTATTAGTCCACAGAGAGCTGCGTTAATTCCAACATACGTTGACCCATGTTCAAGTAGATTCCTGTCTGCTTCTGGAAGTTGGTTAATTTTTCTGGCTATAATGAAAATTAAGTTTTCTTTGGCAGTATCACCTGGTTCATGATTTTCCATGTTGAGTAGTAAATTAATTTTTCAATAATGTGTATTCTCGCCCCGCGGCGGGCGCCGCCTCCGAGCTCCTCAGCCGCGCACACGCCCGCGGCAGGACACGTGACCGCCAGCGGCACCCGGGATGGCTTTTAACTATTCTTTCTTATCAAGATGACATTTTCAGAATCAGGGCAGAACCCTGTGGTATGCAAAGGGTAATTCTTCCTCCTCTGTTAATCATTCTTAGGAATTCTTTCTTATATAAAAAGAAAAGGCCCTAAGTTAACAACATGTCTCTATACGTATCTGCAAAATCACACAAAGATACAAGAAAGTCCATTGATGTTTCATTTTCTTTTGCTACCGTAATGATGTTTCCAAATATTTGGTGAAATCCAGAGGCAGCTCAGTAGCAACTTCATTGCAATGTTTCTTTATTAGCTGATTTAAATCTTCATCCAAAAATGAATTCCCTTGTAAAACTTTATCCTGGGGAAAAAAATATTGTATATATAAGTTAAAAATTCATATGGGTCATAAGCAAAAGCCAACAGGTAAGCAAACACACAACCAAACCAGTACATGAAACATAATAATGATAGTGCTGGGTCAGGCTTGGGATATATTGTGTAGTGAATCAAGTAGTCTCCTAACTGTCTCTATAGAATTCCAACCCCAGAAATTCACCCTACCATCAACACCGAAATGTAAAAAAAATCGGCCTATAAAACAATTGAGTAACCTGGAGTCATTATTTACAGATATATTACCTTAGTTTTCATTTCTACTTTAAGAAAAATAAAAGTATCACATACCTTCCTTTTCAAGTTTAAAGATTCAACAGGAGGATTGAATGTCATTGCTGCCATGCTATACATCTCAAAGAGTTCTACAGCTGATCTATAATCACAAATAGAAGAAATATAAACAACTTATCTTTTGTATAACTTGAAAATAATTAGATTATACCCAAATTATACCTAATATAATGAATTAGATTCATTATAATCCTGCTTTTGAAACAAACACATCAACAACACATGTAAAATAAATCCTACATTCCCAGCACCATCCAACTAAAAATCCACCTCTCAGGAGTCGGATCAGTAAATACGGGCTTGGACAGAGAACACTTAGCAGAAGATCTCATGCTCAATACTATCATATCCCAACTCAGCCATTATGTGAACAATAAGCAACTAAGTCTAACTTAGTCATTAGAGCCAGAGGAGAACGGAGTTATCCTCCAAGGGCTTCAAAGTACTCAACCCTTCGTTTAGCGTGGATTCAAAGCAAGGAGAGGGCATTCAGGACAGAATACATATCTATACCTATGTGATGTGAACAAATTCTTAATGATTCTGAGTAAGTGTACATTCTCCCAAAGAGACAGGCAATGACCCAAGGGTTGCAATTAAGCTCACATCCCAAGCTACATTGTTCAGGGGGTGATCATCTTGAGCCTCCCTTCTCAAACCTTGGGATAAACCTGTTCCTCATTTTCTTCCCAAAACATAAATTTCTGGCTTGAAGCAAATATTCAGGATATATGACAAAAATGTGCCAGAAAAGCATCGTGAAAGAGTAAAAGTTTTTCCTCCCTTTTTCAAAACACTGGATAAACTTTGGAATATGCCTTCAACAGAATACTACTCAGCTATTAAAAAAGATGACAGAGTGCCTTCTGGGACAAAAAACAATGGATCTCAAGGTGATTATACCAAGAGAAGTAAATAAGAAAGTAAAAGTTACTGGTTGGGTTTACTTATTTATGGAATAAAAACAACCAAAGAAAATAAACTGAGGGTTTCCCTGGTGGCGCAAGGGGTTAAGCACCGCACTATGAAGCAATCTGCAGCCATTGCAGCACGAGTTCAATCCCCAGCCGGCCAGAGTATTTCAGTCAGTCTGCCTGTTCTGTTCCCCACGCTGTCTCTGGTGAGTCCTCTCAGCCCCCTGCATCTCTGGCCTGTACCCGCTTTTGTATGCATAAATAAATAAATCTTTTTTTAAAAAAAGGAAGGAAATAAACTGACAAAACACAACAAAAACTAATTCTTATAGTATGTAAAAAATATAAATGATTACCAGTGGGGATACCTAGGAGGGAGTAGGACAGGGAAGGTGACTGGCTACCGGCACTGGGACCCTGGTGGAGGGTGAGTGAAGCAAGCATGTGCACATATGAAGGTGTGAAATCCTAACCCTAAACTATATAGCTGTGTGTAGGGTAAGGAAAAATATCAGGCTTTTCTGCCCTCCCACCGTCAGGATAGATGATGGATCCTTGCAGTCCTGAATGCACGCCTGATGGCGGGCACCTGGAATAGGGTGTGGTCATAGGTAGATGGGATTCACCTGGGCTAAGACTGGGCTTTTAAGGGCGGCGTCACGGGGACGCCAGAAGAAGCCGAGAAGCAGCAGAAGCTGAAGGAGAAGCAGAAAAGGCCAGAGAGCCCAGATAGAGTGGAGATTTGCTGGGGGCTGGGAGGACTGCCAGCCTCCCAGCCCCCCAGCACCCCTGCCTGCCACGTACCCGCTGAACCCCAATAAAAACCTGCAAAACCACTGAGGACTCTGACTCCTCCTTTACCCAGTCTGCATGGGATCAGAAAACCTGCACTGTGTCCTGTCCTGCCCTCTACACTGTGCAAATGATTGGCAAGTCAATAAAATTGGGGAAAAATTAAGAAAATGCTCGGGAATAGGTGGGAAGTATGAGGGGGAAAAATAAATGGCCATTATTTAGTAAGGCCAAAAGTCGTTTTTATCCTACCCAGAAGGAAAAGAGTTTGTGAGACACTACAGTTTATATCTCATTTAGAGGGGGAAGCAGCTGACTTATTGCCAGGTAAGAATACAGACCATTTTTTCCAAATCTTCCAGTACTTTAAGAGAAGCTGGACGTGTGATTTTTTAGGTGAATTCCCCCAATATTTAAAAAAGAGCAACTAATTCAATTTTTGTTTAAACTATGAAGAGACAAAAAAAAAAAAAAAATCAACCTGCTGGCGTCTGAGTTTGACCTCTGAATTTAAGAAACCAGTGGGCCTGCCAAGGAGAAAAACCTACAGGAAATATTGAGTGGTGGGTATATTTCAAGGGTGTCCTTTTTTTTTTTCTTTTTCTTTTTTTTTTTTTTTTATTTCAAGGGTGTCTTTTATACCATTTTCTTTTCTGTGTAACTGAAGGACTTCCAAGTTGCTTTGTAGCGGGAAGTTATTACTATATTTTCAACATTTCTGTGTTTTGGGGGTAAACCACTTCTTTTTTAGGAGGCCTCTTTTCCCCATCTGGAAGCATGCCAGGTGAAAGCTGGAAGAAGCTATCCAGGCTTCTTGCAGGTCGGGGTGTTGTACAGAGGCAGCCGCAAGAGCCAAGGAGACAAAATGCACCCCTTCTGGGGGGGTAGGTTCCAAGTCACTTCTCTCTCTCATCTCTCCCTTTCTGTCCCTTAAAGACCATTCAAAAAAAAAAAAAGGGAGTGGGGGAGGGGGAGTAAAGCTGTGTTGGAACTCAAGGGTCTTCACAGAAAGCGAATACCACATTTTCTTACTAACTGCATGAACCTGTGTTCAGGCGCGTGAGGATTCACAGTACTATTCTTTCTCTTATTTGTGAGCCATTTTATGATTAAAAAAAGTTTAAGTGATTACACAAAACAACAAAATCACAGTTTTCTCTTTAGAGTAATTCAGGTCTGCAGTGAGATCAAATTCAGATAATCAACAAGCACGTTATGTTTCAAAATCCATTCAAAACAGACTTCTCACAGTAAACAGCCACCCACTGCAACTGGAGTTTGATGATGAGGCACTGCTGAACGTTACCTGCGGCTCAGCTCTGGTTTGAGTGCTTCAGAGCCTTCCGAAGGTGCTCCAGCCATCAGGTGAGCTGCGAATCTCCGCACTATGGGATGGTAATGTCTCTGAAACAGGAACGGACAACCATATTTGTAAATCAATAACTACAGCAAAGATTTTCTTTCAGAAACACTAATTTTTAAAAAAGATGTGTATGTAATTCACACGAATCATATCCACAGAAAGACTATCATTTTTTCACAGCATTACAACACAAATCCATTTGATGACCAAGCTACCGATCATGTGGCTTAGTCTTATTTTACAGTATGAAAAGAAAAATCAAAATGCAAAATGTCTTTAAGTATAAACAAAGTTAGTCAGCATTTTCTGTAGTCTCACTCTAATGCTACCCACAGTGCAGGATTACAACATGGGTGAAACCCCCTTGAAACTGGCTAGGACTCAACACAAAATGAAGCTGATAATAAATTAGTACTCGCAATTATAACTACCAGGGGGAAACTTTACAAAATTGGTTCACAAAAAAGAATAAAATTAAAATAAATAAATTCAGCTACTCTTACCCTCAGTGCATGCAATTCCCAAAGAGCAGTATTCTGAGCATTACAGTACTCGGGTTCATCCAGCTCAGGGAGGAAGACCCCACTTCCCTGAGATTCATTGTCGAGCAACAGATCTGTTTTGGGAAAAGTCTGTAAAAAAAAGTCACAAGATTCACTCATAGCAGGAATCTAGAAAACTTAGATAAGGGACCAGGAAAAAGAATAACTATAAGAAAGAAAATATCAAAATCAACAAACAACTATGAACTAGAGACACTCTACGAGGGGTGGGGGGCGGGGAAAGGAGGGCTTGGGGTAAAAATAAGGGGGTTGCAATTGTATGGGGAATATAAAAATAAAATTTGAATTAAAAAAAAAGTCACAAGACAGACTCTAAGTTAATATTGTTTTGGCCTCCTTAGTGGAGCAAGGGGTTAAGCACAGCACCATGAAGCTATCTGCAGCCCCTGCAGCACGAGTTTGATCCCTGGCCGGGGAGCAAACCCACATGGTGCAGCAGACCTCTCCTGTCTCGCCCGCTGCTCCCCTCAGCAGTGTATTCCAGTAGATCCGCCTGTTCTGCTCCCCTCTCTGTCTCTGGTGAATCCTCTCACCCTCCCACACATCTGGCCTGTACCCCAGTTATTGTATGAATAAAAAATAAATCTTTAAAAAAAAAAAAAAAAACCTTAGCTCCTAAGCTCCTATTCATCTGTATCATTACTCACATGCATTAATATTCTGTTTGTTGCTAAAATGCCAATGCTTGAATTTGGAAGAACATGAAGAGCAAGAGTACAAAGGCGCTTGATGAAGGCCAGAGCTCGCTGCTGAGAAACCTGCTTTCTGCGCTTAGTTAGCATGACATCAAGGCACTGGAGCACAATCTCGACACCTTCATTGGTAGCACCTAGAACAGTAGATGGACCCATCAGGGATGTTCTCTTTATGAACCTCACTGAACTCCAGAAAAACCCAAGATGAACTGTCATGCCTATCCCAAATCAGGACCCAACCCAAGAAAGGGGTGCTCACTGTTGAAGAGATGCAGTTGGTTGAATCACATACCCAGTCAATTCCAGAAGTTCTCTCTCCCCAAGTCTCAAATGAGAGTAAAGTCAGACTAGCAGGCCAGCATTTGATACATCAACTCCTACTTGTCATATTTCATGGATTATAATTCTGGTCACAACATAGTCTTAAAAGATAAATATTTATTAAAGTTATCTAAACATACATACCTGCATGTAACTTAAACAATGTTTTGTAAAGATGTGTATAGAATTTCATTGGATCGATATTCAGAACATCACCTTGGAAATGACAACAAACATCAATTAGGTGTGTTACAGTCTCCAAAGGAAAAGCAAAAAAAACCTGCTTTTATATCTCACCTTGCCCAGAAAGAATATGAAAAGCAGTCTGGACACAGTGAAGACTCTCTTGATAGCTTAAGTCCTTTTAAAAAAAAGAAAAAAGACCATATTAAAAAAAATAAAAATATTAAGAAGAATAATTACCTTTTACATCTTAAAAACAATTCATAAGTAGAGTTACTTACACCAGACTCAATGAGAGTATGTAAAACTACCAATAAATCATCAAAAAACTCCACATTTACAAGGTGAGCAAACCTAGAATCAAACAAAACTTAGTTAAAAGATAACCAAAAAACAGAAATTAACCAGCTAAAAACTAAGATACTCCAGTGCAGCACAGGAGATTAGCCAAATAAAGTATAATATAGCCATAAAATGAAGTATTATGAACCTTAAAAAAAAAAAATGGATCTACACAAGCTAACGTGGAAAGATACCAAGAGTAACTATTTACCCAAAAAGAAGTAATTCACATTAAAAAAAAAAATTTACAGAACAATATATACAACATAATTCCACATGATGCCACCTCAAATTGCAGGTAACTATCATGACAACCATTACTTTTTTTTTTTTAAAGATTTATTTATTTATGCATACAAAAGCTGGGGTACAGGCCAGAGGTGGAGGTGGATAAGAGGATCCACCTGAGACAGAGTGGGGAACAGAATAGGAATATTGACTGAAATACACTGCTGAGGAGAACAGCGGGCTAGTCAGGAGAGGTCTGCTGTGCCATGTGGGTTGCTCCCTGGCCGGGGATCGAACTCATGCTGCAGAGGCTGCAGATTGCTTCATAGGTTGTGTCTTAACCACTTCCGCCACCAGGAGGCCTGACAAACCATTACTTAGCTGATATCTCCCAAAGGCTCAATGGAATTGACAGACTGGACTAGAGCAATGATGTGCAAGCTGGAGCAGAAAAGCCTCAAGATACATCTGCCCAAACCACTCAAACTGTGATATTAGATAACTACTACAGGGCAAAAAAGAACCAAGACCTGACAGATGAACCTTAGGGACACCTAGAATTTAGTGAGCAAAGGAAGGAGTTAGTGAAGGAGAGCTGAAAATTAAAAGGTATGAAAAAACCAAAAGAGGCAGTGTTATGAACAGTTTCAAGGAAAGACTGGTGACTGGTGAAAAAAGGATGAGACCGGGCCTCCCCAGTGGCGCAATGGGTTGAGCGCTGCACTGTGAGGCTGTCCGCAGCCTCTGCAGTGCGGGTTCAATTCCCGGCCAGCCAGGGAGATATCCACATGGCATGGCAGACCTCTCCTGTCTCACCCGCTGCTCCCCTCAGCAGTGTATTTTGGTCATTCTGCCTGTTCTGTTCCCTGCTCTGTCCCTGGTGAATCCCCTCACCCTCTCACGCCTCTGGCCTGTACCCCAGTCTTATATAAATTTAAAAAAAAAAAAAAAAAAAGAGGATGAGACGTGAGAAGGATACTGGGTGATCGTTAGTGAACCCTATGTAAATTTCATGGCTACATCAGTCTACTTAGAAAGAATCTAAAAGGTTTCAACCTACACAGCCCTTACTTGGCAAGACCTTCTAGAACTGCTGGCAGGAGAGGTGACCTCTGGGCCTTCTTCAATATTCTGAAGTAGGTTACAAACACAATATTCAAAGTCTCTGTGTGCTGGGAGACGAAACAGACAAAAAGACTTCAGTGATCTATTATCCTTCCCCTGAGTTACACCATAACTGTGACTCTCAAAGCTCTGCCTTCCCACCCTGCCACAACTGAATCTAGGAGCGCCAGCAAAACTGAATGAAGACACACATCTGGTGATTTCATAAAACTGACAGTGATCACACCACAGTTTCTTTCATACCACGTACCTTAGCCTCCTGAAATAAATCAACATTATACAGCAAATTGAAGCAATAAATCTCTCGTTAAAATCACTTAACCAGTTTTTTTAAAAGCATAAGAGAATGGAAACTGCCTACCAGTTTAAGTTTTTTCTCAGTACTCTCTGAGGCTTCTGCCTCCCGAAGCTCTCGCTCTAATTTCTCTTCTGCTTTCTTCCACTGAAAGTAGATAGAAAAAAAAGTATGTACCCCGTGAGAAAAAAACCTTCAAAATCATGATATATCAATACTGTAAATCTCATACAATGACATCATTGGCTATCTATGGATAGAAATATGAGAAAATTATAGAAAACATGGATAAGCACCACACACAAACCAAATTCATGACAGTGCCTCCTGGGAGGGAAGGCAGAAGAATGAGATCAGAGAGTAGAACAAAGGAGATTCCAACTGTCACTGATGTTTTCTTTCTTTTCAAGAAAAAAAGTGGAATAGCAGATACATGGGATATGCTATATTAGTCTCTGAAATGTTCTGTATTTTAAATATAAAGTTTTCAAGAAAGAAAGAACATGCCACGCCCCTCACCAAATTATTTTTTTTAAGGTTTTTTTTTTTTTTTTTTTTTTATAGAGGCATGCTTTTTATTTATTTGCTGGTTTGTTTGTTTGTTTTGTTTATACATGCACTGGGTACAGTCAGAAGCGCGGGAGGGTGAGAGAATTCACCAGAGCCAGAGCGGGGAGCAGAGCAGGCAGAAGGACCGAAGTACACTGCTGAGGGGAGCAGCGGGCGGCAGGAGAGGTCTGCACGCCATGTGGGACCCTCCCCTGGTGGCCGGGGGGCAGCCGGGGATCGAACCGGCGCCGCAGAGGCCGCGCGCAGCTTCGCAACCCAGCGCTCAACCGCTGCGCCACGGGGGAGGCCCTAAATTATTATTGTTACATCATCTATTGCTACATCATCTAAGTACAATCATTAATGGTACTTCCTACATCTATTTACACACAATGCAGAAGACCAGGTACTGTATCCAGTTCAACAAAATGCCATTTTCCCCACTCCTTTATGCCTACACTGTGATTTTAATTTAAAATCAAATAAAACAGAAAAGGAAATAAATCAAACCTTTCTCTGCATTCTTGACAGGGTTTTTCTCTTTTCTTTGAAAGTCATGAACTTTTTTGGTTTATTAATGTCCTCAGTATCTTTTTTCACTTCTACTTCCTTGATTCTTAGGCACAAGAAAGTTTTTAACATCTAATATTGATAAAAACACAAACACAAGCTTAATGTTTATTCTGCCCTCAAAAACCATAGAGAAAACAAGCATTTAATTAACAACATCTCTGGACCACTGCAGAAGGAGAGAACATAAATTAGGTATTTCTAAGCCAGCTTTAATTTATCAAATCAGTTTCAGTTATGAAGTCAATAGTATCAATCAACATCTTTTTTTCCCCAAAACAAAATAACTTAAAGGCTAGTGTTATTCATTTTAAGACAATTTATTTTCCATTAAGCCAATAGGTCTCCAAGTTCAACAAGCATCAGCATCACCTAGAGGCTTTGTTAAAGCACAAATGGCTAGTTTCAATGTCCCCAGAGTTTCTGATTCAGAAGGTCCGAAATGGGGCTCCCAAATTTGTATTTGTAATTCCCAACCAATGCTGGCCCAAGGACCTCAATGAGAAGGACGGCTTTAAATCATTCAAAAAATTCAGAAACTAATTTGGAAGTCAGTGTTTTATGGGCCACTGCAACCATTTAAACACAAAGACAAAAGAGGGGCCTCCCTAGTGGCGCAGGGGTTAAAGACACAGCGCTATCAAGCTGTTACCAGAAACTGTAGCCTGAGTTCGATCCCCAGCCAGGGAGCTGACCCACATGGCAGAGCCGACCTCTCCTAGCCCCACTATGTCTCTAGTGAATCTCTCACCCCCTGCACCTCTGGCCTACACCCCAGTTCTTGTATGCATAAATAAATAAATCTTTAAAACAAAGTTTCCACAGTATAAACCCATTTTTTATTTTGAAATATAAACAAGCACATATGTCTACATCTGCATAGATAAACATCTTATAAAGATACACAACAAATTGTCAAGAGGGATTGCATTTGGGAAATTGAGTAATTTTACTTTCTATACCTCTAAAAGGAATAAAATCCACATAACTGAAAATCAGTCTTGTAATTTAAAAACAATAAAATGTAAAGAAACAAAAGGCTTACTTACCTCTGGCCGAACTTCATAATTTCTGCCCTTCACAAAACCAGAAATCACTTTAATCACACCAAGGGAAGCTTGACCTAATTTATCTTGTTTAAAAAGTTTTTTAACTGCCTCACAACACATTTCAGATATCTGAAAAATAAAATGTTATAATAAACCAATGTACTCAATCTCTGCACTACTGACATTTTGAGCCAAATAAATTCTTCATTGTGGAGACTGTCCTATGCACTGTAGGAAGCTTAAAGCCTTCCTGGTCTTATAATACCTTCCGCCACTGCAATCATGACAATCAGAACTGTCTGGCCTCTTATACCCTGGAAGGCAAAACAGCCTCCTGTTCGGAACTAAACTACTGTCTAGAGACTCTTCCTACAGACACGGTGTTTATCAAAGGCTCTCTATTTTAGCAATAAAAACTCCAAAGGAAATCTGAGATTTAAAAAAAAAAAATATTGCAGGGCTTCCCTGGTGGCGCAAGGGGTTAAGATGAAACCTATGAAGGTATCTGCAGCCACTGTAGCATGAGTTTGATCCCCGGCCAGGGAGCTACCCACATGGCACAGACCTCTCCTGACTCGCCCGCTGCTCCCCTCAGCAGTGTATTGCAGTCGGTCCACCTGTTCTGCTCCCCACTTGTCTCTGGTGAATCCTCTTACCCTCCCTACACATACTTCTGGCCTGTACCCCAGCTGTATGCATAAATAAATAAATCTTTTTTAAAAAATCACATCATCTGTCATTTTCTGTTAAGGGCAACAGCAACAATTATTTAGAGCAACACACCACTTTTGATATGTCATTCATGAGAGGGACGATCAATACAATGATGTTGTTGTGAAAATTGAAATGTGGAAGAGCCACCAACAGTTCACACAGGCTCTTCACAGCCACCTCGGCCAGGCCTTTGTATGCCTTTAAGGAAAGGACATTACTTTTCTTCAGCTTCCTTTGCTTCCAGTCTAATCAAAAGAAAACTACAGTTACTTTACTCATTAGTTGTCACTTCTACTAATTAGCTTTCATTCACAAAAATCAGTAATAATATAAATAACAGGAAAACTCAATACACCATGGAAATTCTTAAATGAATTGTGTCTATACTTACACACAGTACAAATGTTATCATTCAGGGCCTCCCTGGTAGCGCAAGCGGTTAAGACACAACCTATGAAGCTATCTGCAGCTACTGCAGCATGAGTTTGATCCCAGCCAGGAAGCTACCCACGTGGCATAGCAGACCTCTCCTGACTCGCCCGCTGCTCCCCTCAGCAGTGTATTTCAGTAGATCTGCCTGTTCTGCTCCCCACTCTGTCTCTAGAGAATCCTTTCAGCCCCCCATGCCTCTGGCCTGCTCTTTTGTGCATAAATAAATAAATCTTAAAAAAACAAATGTTATCATTCAAATTTGTCTGCCGTCATCCACGTCATGGCTCTAGCAACAATTACAAGAATCTTGGCTTTTTATAATCTACAAGATATATTAAGAGGACAAGCATCCTCAAGAGTAAGAAAAGAGGGGCCTCCCCTGGTGGCGCAGCGATTGAGCGCTGGGCTGCGAAGCTGCCCGCAGCCTTTGCAGTGCCGGTTCGATCCCCGGGCACTGGCGAGGGTCCCACATGGCGTGACAGACCTCTCTTGTCCCGCCCGCTGCTCCCCTCAGCAGTGTATTTCGTTCGTTCTGTTCCCTGCTCTGGCTCTGGTGAATTCTCTCACCGTCCCATGCTTCTGACTGTACCCAGTGCTTGTATGGATAAATGAATAAATCTTTAAAAAAAAAAAAAAAAAGAGTAAGAAAAGAAAGAGCGACAGAGAGCTGGATATTTTAAAGGAGTCCCTGGGTTGGGCTCTAAGAAGGCTTTCCCTAAAAACTAGATCTAAGACAAGAAATCTGCATTCAAATCCTAGTCATCTACTAATTTAATAAGGAATATGAGCAAATTCCAAACTCTCTGACAGTCTCTTTCATGTTGCAAAACCCCAAGAACTTAAAACATCATTTCAAACTTCTTGCTGATATTCTATGGTATCTTTTATCCAGGAGGTCCAAAAGAGTTTTTAAATTCTCCTTCAAAGTAACTAATTACTCACAGTACCCCTTTTCTAGAATTTCTATATACATATTCTGTTCCCCTGTCACAGCATGTTATTATGAGAATATGAAAATATGCTATTTTTCCTAGAGTAGGTTCAAAACCTCTCCATCATACACAGAAATAAGAAAGATAATACGGATGACAGTACCTTTGTTTTAAACTTGCTTCTCACATATTTAATTTTTCCTTTAACATACTGTACTTACTGTAACTAAGAGCCTTATCTCTATTTACTTTTAAAGCTGTAAGACTTCATGGACAGGTGAACAGATAAAATGGGGTATATAGATACAATGGAATATTGAGGAAAAAGGCTGACTCTAGCCTCTTTTCCTGACCATACACTATCTGACTTTCAACAAACAACACAGAATATAGAATTCACTTTCCTGACCAAAGCTATGTATGACACATATTTTTAAGATATGCTTATTATACCTTTAACCATTTGCTCCAGATTCTCTAAATAAAATTTATATTGGCTAACCAAGCCTTCTTCAAATTCTCTTAACTTTTGAGTTTCTTTGCGGGTCTGAAAAGAAAAAAAAAAATTCAGCAATTTTTTTTAAATCAAAATAATTAAATCTTTAAATTAGCATAAATTGTGAGTGCCTACTCACTACTTACACCACTACTGCAAAAATAAACAAAAAACCTACTTATATTTCTCCCATCTCTAGCTCTTTAAAATTTTCAGCTTATTTTGTGCAATAACTACAACTAGAATTACCTTGATAGATTTTTCTGCTTCTGTTAGGGGTCGGATTTTATATGAAGGAGTAATGTCCTTAAATAATTCCATTAGAGAAACTACCACCAGCTTTCGAACTGTAACGGCCACATCAGGATCCTGTTCCATCAGCATGGAACGTAGTTCTTTTAATTTCTTAATCTGTGAAAGAAACAACTTGTAAGGTTAGAGAAATCATGGCAAAACAATTACGAACAAATGACAACAGCCCCATATCTGGCATAAGAATTTACACGACTCACAAGAGTCTAGACAAGCTTTACATAACTCCACACTGCATATTACCAACAGATACATCACTGAAGTTGTAAGTCATAATTTTGTTTAATTTAAAAAACTGCAGGGGGTTGGGACACAACCTATGAAGCAGTCCACAGCCTCTGCAGCATGAGTTCAATCCCCGGCCGGCAAGGGAGCAACCCACATGGCGCAGCAGACCTCTCCTGACTTGCCCGCTGTTCCCCTCAGCAATGTATTTCAGTCAGTCTGCCTGTTCTGTTCCCCACTCTGTCTCTGGTGAGTCCTTTCACCCTCCACGCCTCTGGCCTGTACCCCAGCTCTTGTATGCATAAATAAACCTTTAAAATAAATAAATAAACAAACAAGTAAATAAATAAATAAATAATAACTGCAAATTCTACCCATACTTACTGAAATATATTAAGACATACCAAATATATTAATTACCTATCCATGAATTAAATATAATATAATCCATTTAACTCTAGCTTCAACAAGACTCATACGAAGATTATTTATCTGATGTAATGCAGAAGTTGAATAATTGTTCTCAACAAATGTACCAGGCTTGATGAATTACTGCTACTGCTGGAGCAATATCTTAAGAAACAACACTCAGGTTGGTTAGCAATGTTCATCACCATAGAAACACAAATAAACCACTTTTTGTAATCCCTGATGTATATGAAATGAGGCATCTGGCTCCAGAATTAGAAGACCTGGGTTGCATGTAGTGTTAAAATATGGGGGAAAAAAAAAAAAATCACTTGAATTTTTTTTTTTAAGATTTTTTTTTTTTTATTTATGTACACAAGAACTGGGGTACAGGCCAGAGGTATGGGAGGGTGAAAGAATTCACCAGAGACAGAGCAAGGAGCAGAACAGGCAGATCTACTGAAATACACTGCTGAGGGGAGAAGCTGGCGAGACAGGAGAGGTCTGCTGCGCCATGTGGGTATCTCCCTGGCTGGCCGGGAATTGAACCAGTGCTGCAAAGGCTGCGAACAGCTTTACAGTGCTGCGTTCAACCCGCTGCACCACCAGGGGAGGCTCCACTTGAATTTTTTAAGGCTGTTTTTCAGTTATAATACAAGCGAGAACTAGTCCAAATTCCCTTTCCCAATTCTGCTCCCGATCATGCCCTCTCTTTATTAGAAAAAAATAATACTCCAAAGCATGCTCACATGAAATTTTTTCTATAAATGTATATATCTATTTTATTGTCCAATAAACAAATATTTGTCACAGGAGGATGCAAGGGACACCAATAAAACAATATAATAATACCATTAAATGAGTTCATGTATATTTTATCATTCAGTCCTTACAATAAAGTTTTTAAGTAGGCACCATCCACTTTTTAGAGAAGAAAATAAATCTTGGGTAAAGCAACATACCCAAAGTCTGATAGTCCTCAGCAAAGAATTAAATCTCAGATTTCCTGAGTCCACACATCATAATTATCACCTTCTTCACACTATACCACTGATAACTTTCTGACCAATTTCACCAAAAATATTTTCCACTTAAAAGTATTACTGAACTAATCTCACTGACTTAGTTCCTATTAAAAACTCTATAGATCAGCCAAGCAAACCTGGAAGTAAATTTCTCTTCTCCAGCACAATTCATGTTTACACTCACAACTTTCAGAGTTACAACATTAAGCTCAACAGCTTCATTTAGAGATGAGGAAAATAAGATTCAGTTCAAGTGGCTTTATTAAGATCACAGAAGTAATAGATTCAGACACAGGATTAAGCTAAGATTCTGTCTACTATTTCATTATAACCCAGTGGCTCTGCTTTATGTATTCTTACATATAGCTTAATAAAAGAATCTTAATATATTAAATATTTAAACCACATATAACATGAAGGGCCTAAAGAAATTAATGTTACTTACATTACTTTCTGGATCTGATAATATGGCAGATGCCAAGACTGCAATATGCATTTTCTTCTCCTGTAGTTTCCTCTTTCTCTCAATTAAATGTTCTTCTAATGTCAGCTCTCTAATGGGCTCTTCAATGATCTCTGAAACAGAAGAGGTTTCCTATCTTAAGTGTGTCTTATTTACTATATCCAAGCACCTTAACTAACATAATACATAATATTAACTTTTATTGAGCACTTGCCATGAGACAAGATTACTACACCTCATCCTCTCAAAAAATCACATGAGGCAGGTCCAATCTTTAGCCCCACACTGTAGCTAAATAAACTGATGCAAAGGGAAAGTAACTTGTCTAAGCTCATAAATGTGGCAGAATAAGAATCAAACCCAGAGAGCCTGACTCTGAATTCATGCTCTTTACTATGCCAATAAAATTACAATTCATATTCATTAAGGGAAAGGGGTAGTGGACTTAGTTTTTTTTAAGAGTATTGAATACTCTCTCCTTTCTTTTCAACGCTATGCAGTCCTTTGAACTATGCAAAATCTATCCACCTGAAGAAAGTCATATGTAATTAGGTTTCATAAAGAACTAATCTATAGTAAGCTTATATAGGGTGATTAAAAAGTTAAGTAGTTCTGGGCCTCCCTGGTGGCACAGCGGTTGAGCGCTGGGCTGCGAAGCTGCCCGCAGCCTCTGCAGCGCCAGTTCGATCCCCAGCCACTGGGCGACGGTCCCACACGGCACGCAGATCTCTCCTGTAGCCCGCTGCTCCCCTCAGCAGTGTATCATCTGTCTGCCTGTATTGTTTCCGGCTCTGGCTCTGGTGAATTCTCTCACCCTCCCGTGCTTCTGACTGTACCCAGTGCTTGTATAAATAAACAAATAAATCTTAAAAAAAAAAAAAATAGAATAAAGAAAGGTCCTCCGATTAAAAAAAAAAATTAAGTAGTTCTGACCTGTAATTTCATTTATACTAATAAGATTTGTACGTGAAAGCAAATTTAACCAGCTTGTTCTATCCCAGACCAATAGTTTCAAATAACATATTCAGTTTAACTTTGATTAAAACTGTGGTAGCTACTACAAACCTACATGTGATTACCTAAAACAGACATATGTAAAGTGTAATTGCTCGCAGAAAGAACTTAAATGATTTCACATCACAGAATCATTTTTGTAATTTTGTAAAGCTATCTGTAGACAAGTCTAAGTCCTTCGCTTACAATTAAAAAGAATTCAAAACTACCAATGTACAAGACTTGTCATGCCTGCCTATATATTACACACATAAATGCATAGAATTTTCCAAATAAAAGCAACAAAGAATTAAATTCCACAAAATGAGACTTTCAAAATGTGGGAAAATGTTCAAAATGATGTTGAAATGACCAGTACTCAAAAATACACATTTCAGATTTCACCTATGATTGATTTACATTTCGCATTGCATACTATTGACTACGCAAAAAAATGTAATGTTCAACTAACAATTTACTAACTATAAAGATGCATCATATTACCTTCCTCAAGTTCCAGCTCTTCTTGATCCTCTTCTTCTTGGTTACTGTCAATAACTACATGGAAAATGTATATTATAAATGTGATAAAATATGTAAGTGGGGACATCACAAAGAAAAGTAGGGAAGTGATTATAAAACTCAGCAAGGTAGTTACTTTTGTGAAGAAGGAGCAATTAGTGATTAAAGGGCACACCAGGGAAGTGTCTGGGTATTGCTGGCAATATTTGTATCTTGTCTCAATGGTGGTTTATGGCAAAGTTTTTCACAACATTGGTTTCTGGACTTTTCTGTGTATTTTATTTCACAAGAATAAAAACACACATAAGAAAAAAGGGCTGACCAATATGAATATGCTCTAATTTTAGAAACAAGATTTGGTGAAATGCTCTGAAAAAAAATCACATTAACACTGCAGTTTCAATGGTACTTAAAGTAAAACAGACACCCTAGATAATTATTTCTGGCCAAAATCATCAAGCATGCTATGACTAATTGTAGTTACCTCTGTTTTTTGTAGATATGGGTAAAAGTCAAAATAAAATTAATTTTACATTAAAAAATTTTACATTAAAAAAATGTGATTCTAGTGAGAAACTATATTTTGAATACACTGGCTGTTTAAATTTACCTGGCTTCTCCCTGGTCTGCGGGATTATACCACTTTTATCTTTGATGGGAAGCAAGTGAATCAGTTCCTTCTCTGGTGCAGTTTGCAGAGTTCTTGGTATTTTTTCATATTTATCTATAATGTGCTCATGTTTTCGTTTCTTGGCATGAACAGGCTCACTGCAGAAAAAAATTTTCAATTTTCAGTTTTAATGCATCTAAAAAGGAAGCCAGAAACCTAAGACACAGGTAAACAAACTACTTAACGAGACCTTCAACAAGTATGTAGATTATCAGCAACTAGACCAGGCACTCAAAATAGTAAATGAATAAATGAACTGTTTACCATGAAGATGCAGCCCACTGTGAAAGTTACAGCAGATCTGATTTTGAAGACGTCTATAGAATCAAGGGTGACATCATGCTGTTTGACTTTCCCAAAAACCTTCAGAGCACAGTATGGACTTAGGAGTCAAAAAAAAAATTCTAAGTTTAAATTTCAGATCCACTACTTGTGATTATGGGAAAGCATTAGTTTCTCCTCCGTGAATAGGAATAATGCCTTTTTAATAATGTAGAGAATAACAAAATAATCAAAAAGAACTCAGAACCATTCCACCAAAGAGAGAAAAGCATTCTTCAGAGAATAGCATTCATCCCATCTTCCCTCTACTTCACTATTCTAACTCAAAAGAAAAAAAGGTGCACACTAAATAAAATCAGCTTTATTTGTGAACATTCTTTATTTAGAAAAGAAACACATCGTGTTCAGAGGTGAACATCTTGCACTGACCACCTAAGTAAAAATCAGATACAAGTGTTTAACCCCAAAAGTATCTGATTATAATCTAAATGAAGTCATTACCTAGAAGAAAGATCTCTTGTTAAGAAAGAGGCTCTTTGTCCTAGATCCTGCAATAATTGTAAGTCATCTTCATCCATCATATCTAAAGGAAGGGCTTCCTCTTCTTCTTCCTCTTCCCTCTCAATCCGCTTAGCTGTTCCACCAAAAAAAATAATAAAATAAAATTTAAAAAGAGAGAAACAAGTATTAAAGATGGACGACTGTGCATTTTTTATGTCCCAATCAGAAAAGTGTATGCTTCTCTAATACCTGAGACCAGTATTTTGAAATGGAAGCACCACTGCCATATTGGACAACTCTTTGTTGTACTGGGATGTCCTGAGCTAGGCAAAATGCTAGCATCTCTGACCCTTGAAAACTAAATGCCACACACACAGGCCTCCTGGTGGACTAGAGGTTAATCTCAGCACTATCACCACCACAGCCTGAGTTCTATCCCCAGACAGGGAGCTGACCCACACATGGCGCAGCAGACATCTCCTGTCTTGCAGGCTGCTCCCCTCAGCAATGGATTTCAATAGATCCACCTGTTCTGCTCCCCACCCTGTCTCTGGTGAATCCTCTCAACACTGCCCCCCCACACACACACACAGAGCTCTGGCCTACACCCCAACTCTTCTACCCAAAATAAATAAATGTCGCACAGCTGGTACACAACAAAAATCAAGGGAAAACCTCCAGTTTCCTAACTTCCGGTCCAATGTCTTTTTATCAATCACATCATGTCACAAAGTTATCAAACTAAATATGTCAGGCTTAAGAGAGAAATGACAGAAGACTGAATAATTTAAGTTTGTAAAGAACTGGTCTGACTCAAAATGGTCTTATTCTATAGCTATTTTGAGTAGTTGGAATTCTTGAATAGTTTTACAAAACAATAACCCTGACAATCACAACTCTATTTCACTCCAAGTTCCCAAATCAAAGCCCAGAGTTTACAAAACTAAGCTAACCTTGGCAACACTGTCAAAAATGCACCAAGAAAGAGCAATGTTCTCAGCTAACTGCCAGTGAACGGGAAAGTGGCACTGCATGGGAACAAACATTCACTTATAGGGCTGCTATGAATTTGTTTTCCCAAATAGTGTTATCTTCAGTTCTGCTTTCCATACAAACTAAAAGCAGAGGCTCTTTTTCACAATGAATACTATACTGAATTATTTCTCATACTAAAATAAAGCAAACTATCTTTACCTTACCTTAGCTATTCTTAAGAAAATATGAGAACAAGAAGAGTGATTACTAGAAAGCAAAGTGATTTCATAAAGTACATTTTAGAACAAATCAATGGAAACTAGAGCACATTAATACTTTCACAATTACCTGGTCGTTTTTCTTTCGGGTGCTCCAGTGGAATGGGTTTCTTAGACACAGCATCTTTTACAGCTTGCCTTAGTTTCCTCTGTTCTTTTCGATACTTCTTGAGAGTGCTTTGTTGTTTAAATTGCTTATTTTTAAGCTTGTTTTCAAGTTTGACTTTACTGGTTTTTATCAATTTCCGAAAGCTTGGGACCTGTTTTTTATTTCTTCTCTAGAAAACAACAGAGAAGCACTGCATATCCAAGGACTTAAACTAATTTGTCTTTAAGATTAGGTTAAGTTTATTACAAATTTCCTTAAGCCAGTCCCACAATTTTAATGCCTCATAGCCATGAATCTTGCATATAAACGCTAGAAAAAAACCTATGGTGTTAATCCTACAAAACAGCCATAAGGTATCAGTTATTCAAGTTAATACACAATTATCCAAAAGGCTCTTAATAACAAAAAATGTTAAGAACCACTAAATGTAATGGCAAATAGTTATTTCTGGTCAGCTCAACATCTCAGCGCAAAAATGCTAGCTGGTTTCTTTAGCAATAACAGATATTGACATACTACTTTCCCGCTTACAAACTGCTACATTATCCCAACACACCCTAGTTGAGGGATTGCTGTGATCATTCTACATTACTGATGAAGCTAAGGCTTTATTAAAGAGATTGTGTTAACTTGTCAAAGACCTCTAAACTAAGGAAGGCGAAACGGAATTCAAACTCTCCAGCTGATGACTCCAATTTCTGTGAAAACCGTAGCAGATCACTTGCTTATCCCTCTCCCCTTAGCCTTTATTGGCAAAAATAGCCTTGCCTCAGGTCCCAAGACTCAAAAACTCACTGAGGCCAGAACTCTGCTTCTCAGCAATAAAATAAGGAGTCCGAAAGCTGGTCTCCAACAACCCTACAAGGTCTGACATCCTCCGGATACACGTCGGAGCTCGCTGATCTCGCCCCTGCAGCGAGGGAAGCTCAGGTGGGCGGTGGGACCGCCCGATGGAAGAGTGACAGCCAGGAGCGAGCCCCTATACAACCAGGTCACCGCCCCTATACGAGGGCGAAAACCAGCCGCAAGGCTATACCAGGCAGTGACTGTCAATCAAGGGGACCTGAGCCGCGGGAACCGGCTTCTGAAAAGACTTACCGCCTTCATCCTCACGGCTGATCGGAGCCCAGGCCCGACAAATTCTCTAGGCGCAGGGAGAATCCAGATACGCCAAGAGGATCAAACACGTGCGGAAATCGCGACGCCGCACACAAGCCGGAAGTTCCCGCTGGGCCCGCCCCATTTGCGTCACCGGAAATGGGGGCGGGACTTCCACAGACAGACTCGGGCCTGCGCCCTCTGGTGGCGGCTGTCCTGCCCCTCGGCTGCCCTCGCCCAGGGCTGCGCTGGGCAAATGCTGGTTTCGCCCGAGGGATTTTCTTCTCTCTTCTAGGATCTTGTGACTGTCGTCGCATTTCTTTCCCTGTGTTGAGAAATAGGTCTCCTACCCTCGGAACGAAAAATTTGATTTTTTTCAGTTACCTTACTGCTACTGTATTTTCTGCCTCTCCTCGGAACTTAGGTTTCTGTTGAAGATGCTGACTTTTCAGTCGGCCTGTTCTGCTCCCCACTCTGCCTCTGGTGAATCCTCTCACCCCACGCCTGTCAGGCCTGCACCCCAGCTCTTGTATGCATAAATCAATCAATCTTAAAAAAAAAAATCCTGACTTTTGTAGTCTGTATTTCTCAATAAAATCTGGAGGGCAGAGAAAAACTCCTTTTGTGTAATGCCGGCCCCCCAACTGACTCTGGGCGCTCCTGTGGAATGGTGAAGGATTTTTCATGAACTGGCCCTCCAGATCTGATTCTTGAAGTTTTATTTTGAAAGTTTTTTTTTTCCTTAATTTTAACCATTGTCTGATAGTTGTATCACTGAGACTCATTTGCCTATTTCAATATTTTACACCTATTACCTCTGTGTAAATTCTATATGTGTAGTAATTCCACCGAAGTTACACACTGCCAGAATAAGAAATGTTTTTCAAAATGTCTCAAAGGTTTTTTTTTTCCTGAGTAAGAATTCCACTTCACTTCAGCTTGTTTTTTTTAAGTATGATTCATGAACGCATTTTTGAGCCTGGACTGGCAGTCCTGAGTCAGGTGGGGAAAGCCAGCAGAGGTTCATAAAATTCTGAGTTCGCTAGTGGGTGTTTATCTTAAAGGGACCCAGAAGAAACCTGCTGATTTCTGGATGCTGTTTCAAAAACCAAGAATCCTATTTTATCTGGAACTTCTCTTCTCTTCCAACTTCCCCAATTTCCTTGTTGCTCGCTCTCTTTCCACACACATTCTCAGAAACAGCAGTCCTGTCCCTGAGGAGTATTACGTCATCAAATAAATTGAAAACGTTAGCCCATGCACTTTCCCAAGTGCATGAATTCTTTCTCAAACACAGCAATTTATCTGTGGTCACTCCCATCCTTCCAGCTTTCTCTCCAGTCTCCCTAAGGATTTCAGTTCAAACCAATTTTCTCAGATTCAACCAACTTTCAGTTCAAAACCAACTTGCAGTTCAAACTTTCTCAGATTCCCGTATAATTAGTTATCCCTTCTCCCCTGTGTTCTTATCCTGCCTAATAGGTCCTTCCACTCAGCTGTGAACAAATTCAAATCACGTCCATCCTTGCATTTTTTTTCTAATGGCTCATTTTAACTGCTGTTTAATTTTACTCCTTCCCTGTGTGTCCTTACTTACAAAGAAGTAGTATTATCCTGGTGCCTCCACTTCTTTTATTCCTCTATCTTCTGTGTATCATCAATTATCACAGCCCAGCCTGTGCTAGCTTTTTTAGGAATGAAGTAATACTCTTGGCACATTTTAAGTTTGTAATCAACTAAAATCTCTGGATCATGTTGAAGCAATTGCTACCAAGTTAAATCCTTCCCCTCTTGCATTTGAGCACTCTATTGTTTAAACACAAAATTAAAAATGATATTTTCTATGATTCCTACTTACTGGTTTTTCTTATTGGTCTTTTGGTTGTTGAAATCTACTATCTCCGGTTTTGTGTCATTTCCCATTCACTCAATCCACTGCTATGTTCAATGTGGGCTCTAGATCCTCTCAGATCCTCCAGATCGTCCCTGAACACTTGAAGTGAGAGAGGCCACTGGATTATCCCAAACTAGCCTCACAGGATTTGTAGCCAGACATCCTGTGAGCCTTTTTGAAAGGTATGTTAAATTTAGTAGATTCTTGGGCCTCCCTGGTGGCACAAGGGGTTAAGCTCCGCACTATGAAGCAATCTGAAGCCTCTGCAGCATGAAGCAATCTGAAGCCTCTGCAGCACGAGTTCGATCCCCGGCTGGACAGGGAGAAACCCTTATGGCGCAGCAGACTTCTCCTGTCTCGCCTGCTGCTCCCCTCAGCAGTGTATTTCCGTAGATCTGCCTGTTCTGCTCCTGGTTCTATCTCTGGTGAAACCTCCCACCACCGCCCCACCCCACCCCCCACCCCACCCCCGCCCCGCACCTCTGCCTTTACCCCAGTTCTTGTATGCGTAAATAAATCTTTAAAAAAATTTACTATTTTATGTTAGTTATAATTTTCATTATTAGATACTGCAGCCTAATTTCCTGATGGACCACAATGTAAGTTATTTGAACTGGTGTCCCTAGTCCCCCAGTTGTTCAAGGGTCAGCTGTGTACCAATGTTCTTGCTCCTCAAAGGAAGGACAACTCTGAGGCATCTTCTACATTGTCTCCAGGAGGAATTTGTGTATATTTTTAGAAGGTTCGGTCACATCATAGAATTCCAACATCAACCAGCAACACAGAAAAGTCTTCATATTTGCACTTTTCTTCCTACTATCTTCCGATTCTTCCTAGTCTAACTGTTCTGTTCCCTGTGATTTCATTACCAATCTGTGTGATCACCCCTCTAATAATACCCAAGGTCAAGTCAAGAGGGTGCAAAAATTTATCATTAAAAATAATAGAACTCACACTCACTATCCATAGTTACAGATTCAGGTATAAATATGTTGTTATATGAATGCTATTTTTTCCTTCTTTGTAATGTGTAAGCATTTTTATTTTTTTTAAAGATTTATTTATATTTGCATATAAGAGCTGGGGTACAGGCCAGAGATGCAGGGGGATGAGAGGATTCATCAGAGACAGAGCGGGGAACAGAACAGGCAGACTGACTGAAATACACTGCTGAGGGGAGCAGCGGGTGAGACAGGAGAGGTCTGCTTCGCCATATGGGTTTCTCTGTGGCCGGCCGGGGATCGAACCTGTGCTACAGAGGCGGCAGATTGCTTCATAGTGTGGTGCCTAACCCCTTGCACCACCAGGGAGGCCCAGCATTTTTATTATTTTTTTTAAGATTTATTTATTTTATGCATACAAGAACGGGGTTGCAGAGCAGAGGTGTGGGGGCGGTTGAGAGGGTTCACCAGAGACAGAGTGGAAAGAACAGGCACCTTGAATGAAATACGCTGCTGAGGGGAGCAGTCTGCAAGACAAGAGAGGTCTGCTGTGCCATGTGGGTTAGCTCCCTGGCCAGGAATCAAACTCATGTCGCAGTGGCTGGTGATAGCTTGATAGCACTGTGTCTTTAACCCCTGCACCATCAGGGAGGCCTTTAAACATTAAAAAAAAAACCAAACAAACAAAAAAAAAAACCCAAGCATACTACTTTTTTTTTAAAAGATTTATTTATTTATGCATACAAGAGCTGGGGTACAGGCCAGAGATGCGGGGGTGGGGAGGGCGGTGAGAGGATTCACCAGAGACAGAGCAGGGAACAGAACAGGCAGACTGACTGAAATACACTGCTGAGGGGAGCAGTGGGCGAGGCAGGAGAGGTCTGCTTCGCCATGTGGGTTTCTCCCTGGCCAGCCAGGGATCAAACTCACGCTGCAGAGGCTGCAGCTAGCTTCATAGTGCCGTGCTTAACCCCCTTGCGCCACCAGGGAGGTCCAAGCATACTACTTCTAAAGTCAGAGGAAAAAGGATTACCTCATTTTAAAAGACAAAACTTGAGCTCACCTTGGTCAGTTTGGCCTTCATGAGTGGTTATCCCATAAATCATCTTTATCCTGACTTCCAGTTGGCATAGGGAGTTCAGAGTCTACACTTATCTGTAGAATTCCCTGAGTACTGGCTACCTGGAGAGAGCAATTGGGTTTCCCCACACACCAGGAGGCACTTCCTCTTTCTTTACTTGCACTGACTGTTGCTGTCAGTCTTTATTCATTGCTTTTTAAAATCTCTCCAGAAGGGGAAGTAGATTCCATGCACAAAATCCTGCACAGTTTCTGATAGTTCCTTTGGCAGAAATAGTTCCTCACTCTCTGCTCTGTACCAGACTCTGCTAGGAGCTCTCTGTGAAAGATTGTTTTGTAAAACAAGGACACATTGTCTCTAAGCCTCTGTTGCTGGGAAGTACAGCAGAGCAGCCAAGGGGCTATATGGAATGAAACTAACATCATGTACCATTCTCACACCTCCTTAGAGGTCAACCCTGCTTATTCTATTACTCTCTACTTCACTTATCTCTGAAGCTCAAAGTCCTTCTCGCTACAAGTTTGAAAGCACTCCTACTAATGAGTTTATCCATATATACCCTGAACACCTACTTATCCTGCAATATGGTTTTCTGATTGTTTTCCTTCATTTTCCAAGCTAACGCTGCTGTAGTTAGAATCCACTGGGGCAAATATATGAAAACATAAGTGAAATAAATGGCTATCTATGAACAGATAGATGAAAGGTCTGGATGATTTAATAGCCCTCCAATATCTATCACACCAGAAAGGTCAACCACTAAGGAATCTCTTTCTTGGGACCACTAGGGTAAAAGGACTTTTGAATATTCTATTAAGGACTTTCTAAAATGCAGGAAAAAAGAAATTGTGATGTCATGGACATGGTAAAAAAAACAATGGAGAAAAGGAGGAGGAGGCAGTGAGTCAGACCCAAAACAGCCACGTTTTAATCATGATATAGTGTATATCACAATACTGTGGGAGCAGCCCCTCTTGGAGGAACAGCCTAGGAAGGCTGATCCCTGCGTCCCTGGCCCTCAAGTTGGCTGGCACAGCCTCTAGCACTGAACACTAGAGGTGCTTTTGCCACCTGGAAGAGGAGAGGAGGGACACCAGCCCTGAACGTCTGGGGCCCAGCTCCCCGAGTGGGTGCAGGCAACATAGGATCTGAACTCCACCGCCTGAGCAAAGAGGCTCCTGGAGTTGGGGGGAAAGGCTGTCCTGAACAAACTTCGCAAAGAGGTTTTATGGACTCCACCCCCACCCCAGACCAAAGCGATCCAAGACACCAAGGACTATAAATGCCATAACGTCATCACCATTGAAGGGAGGATTACAGGGAACTGAGGGTGGAGTTAAGCAGCCAGGTTTTGTGTATAACCGCATATGTGGGCCCTGGGGTCTGTTGGTTTCTCAAGGCTCTCAGTCAGTGTGTTATTGGGGATTCCAGCTCAGCGGATCTGGTAGGACACATTCACCAATTTATCTCCCTCGCTTTCTCCCTGAGGTATTCATTTCTTCATTTCTCCTTCTTTTATAAGTAAACCCTTTATTAACCTTTTTGTGTGTGCCTGCAGTTGAGTCCTATCATAAGTCCCTTTTAAGCACACTGGTGAGAACCCACATTTGGGCAACCCATTTCACACAGGGGTTGCCCAGTAACATGGGGAAGGGGCAGACAGAGCTGCCCTGGAGGTCAAAATAAACCACATGACGTGCAACAGCCCCTGCTTCTTCCTGTGGACTGCAGTGTGCATGGATGTGCTTTTCCCTCGCACTCAGCTCTTCCGTGATGGATGACACCAGATCCTGGAGCTCTTAGGTCAAGTCTTCAGTGGGCCACCTGGGCTCCCCACTCCATGTGTTCAGCCCCAGCTCCCAAGGTTTGCACCCCGGCCTCTGCAGGCTAACCCTCTCTGCTCAGTCAGCTTCTTCTCCCTCTCCCACCTCCTCACCTCTGCTTGGGAGTGGGGAGGGGGTGGGGTTGTGCCACCATCTTGCCACAACTGGCTACTGCTTGGACTCCCAATGCTGAACCTCCTACACAATCTGGAGCAGGATTAGGATAATCATTCTCTCTCTCTCTCTCCCTGTCTCCCTCCTTCCTTCTCTCCTCTCCCTTTTCTCTTTCCCTGCCAATAAATCCTCTTATCTCTCCCTGTGTGCCTGTTTTTGATAGGTGTCCCGCAATTGTAAATACTGGGGTGAGGACACACCAACACCAACCAGGTGACTCCTCCCCGCTCCCCCCTGTTTGCTCAGCCTCAACTTGGGACCCAATGTAGTGCCAGATGCCCATGGCTGGTCAGCCCAAGGGACTCCTCCTTGCCCTTGAGCACAAGTGCACTGCAATGGCTGGACATGTAGCAGGACTTTGATGTCTCTGATTTAGAGAAGATTGGTTTTCAGTAGGATTCTTCTTAGGTGTGTACTTTGATTTAGGCAGGAATACAACCTTTTTTTTTTAGATGATTCTCCTCCCTCCTCCTTCTGTTTCTCCTTTACTTTTAAGTTTTGGTTTGGGGAACCTGATAAGGTCTGATGTACGGTAGTTGATTTTTGTCTTATGGGAGATTCTGTGGGCATACGTCTAGGAGCTCTTTTTCAACTTTAGCTTAGGACTTGCGCTTCTGGGGATCTTTTTGCATGTGTTAAAGTGTTTTTATACAGTGTTGTTTCTGGTTCAAGAGAAGGTAAGCCTTCTACTCTAGCTGAGATTCAGTGTGGACAAATTCTGGTTAACTGGGACAAGCTCACTTGTCAATTAGAGGAATTTCATACTTCACGTCCCTACATAAATTAGATTTAGAAAAATCAGTGTCCTATTTGATAGTACAAAAAAGAGCAGTCTTACCCTCACCTCGATAGTTGTAAAAGGAGAGGTGCAGGAAGAGGAAGACAGGCACTTGCTGGAGACTTTGAACCCACCAGTAGATAATCCCTTTCAAGAGGCCAGCACACCTTCTGGGAAAGCTGCAGAGCTTGGGCAGGCCTTGCTGACCTTCCCTGCATAGGACTGAACAGATTCTCCTCATACCAGATCTGGCACCTAATTTGGCTAAAAGAGCTTTCGGGACCTCCCTGGTGGCACAAGGGGTTAAGCACCCCACTATGAAGCAATCCACAGCCTATGCAGCAGAAATTCAATCCCCGGCCGGCCAGGGAGAAACCCACATGGTGTAGCAGACCTCTCCTGTCTTGCCCTCTGCTCCCCTCAGCAGTGTTTTTCAGTCAGTCTGCTTGTTCTGTTCCCCACTCTGTCTCTGGTGAATACTCTCAGCCCCTGTGTCTCTGGCCTGTACCCCAGCTGTTGTATGCATAAATAAATAAATCTTTTTTAAAAATTAAAAAAAATAAAAGAGCTTTCATTGGTAGGACAGTTTCCCCTTTGCCAATTCCCCATGGGTAGATTAAACAAATGGGCAACCTGCTGGATACAACTGGTCACACATCCCCTTTTCTACCTGCAATCCTTTGGCTTCTCTTTTTTTAAATTTTTTAAAATTTATTTATGCATACAAGAACTGGGGTGTAGGCCAGAGGTGCAGGGTTGGGGTAGGGAGGTGAGAGGATTCACCAGAAACAGAGTAGAGACAGAGTGGGGAACAGAAAAGGCAGATCCACTGAAATACACTGCTGAGGGGAGGGGAACAGCAGACAAAACAAGAGAGGTCTGCTGCACCATGTGGGTTACCTCCGGGAATGAGGATCAAACTCATGCCACAGTGGCTGGTGATAGCTTGATAGCATTGAGACTCTAACCCCTGTTTCACCAGGAAGTCCCAATCCTTTGATTTCTCTTTAAGACAAAGCCCATTCCTCCATACCAGCAGGCTCCTCCAAGGATGGCTGATTTATTTGCTTCTATTTTTGCCTCCTATCGGCTACTCAGGTGGACATACAATCCACGTTACATGTTATTTTAATGTTGGATGAGAAACATTTATTATTTTACACAGCTTCTGTGAGTCTGAATACTAGCAGTCACTTAGCAAGACGGTACTGGTTTCTAAAGGCTCAGCATGGGTAAAAGTTAAGACTATAGTCATTTGAACACCTCTCTGAGGGTCAAGGACTAGGCTCTAAGATAGCTCCTTTAGATGCAGCTGCAAAAAGTTGCTATAGAGATACAGGCCCATGCATAAGTGTCTATTTGTGTGTATCTGTGCACATGTATTTCTTACCTCTGTTTGCTGAGAGGGCCTAGAAGTAAGGAGACTCCAGGATCAATGAGCATACCTAGTGGCCATATCTTAATTTATACATACCATTTTCCAATAAAAGGAATGAGGGTTCTTTGGAGAAATGGCTCTTTTCAAGCTTGAGGCAGGAAAACTACAGAGTATAGAATATCCTGAAGTTCTAGGAAGAAAGTTGCTCAAAAAAATGATGGGAACCTGTCAAAAGGACACAAGAGTCAACTTTAGGGACTCCCAGTGAACAAACATGGGACAATCTCAGCAATGAAATAAATAATAATAATGTTTTATAACATACAGAATAAAATGAGAACATGGCAATATGCACTAATATAAATAACTAGGGAAGAAGGGGAGGTCTTTATTTATTATTTTTATTTATTTTAATCTGCAAAAGTTTACTATATAAATATCATTGTTTTTGTAAATCTGTTTATAGTTTTCATATACAAGCTGATAATTTTTCCATTCAATATAGCTGAATGCCCTGTGGGAGCATAAAAAATATTTACAAGTCTTGTTTCTTTACACTTGGAAAAGTATTTTAGAAACATTGCTTTAAAAGATTACTATTTAATCAAAATTTTAAATGTAAAAAGGAAAAGGATAAAAATCTTTTAAAAAACTGCATTCTCTTTTCATGTCTATCCTTTTTACCTTTATCTAGTGAAATAAGCAGTTTTACAACATATCATTGTAATTATAGTATGCAACTGTGTCTGTATTTAATACAATATGTGCAATTTCTCCACATGTCTGCATTTTTATTATTTTAGTTACCTTCATAATATTTCACTGATAAACCCAGTGTTTCCTGTTATTTCCCACAGAATTGATAATTTAGTAAAAATTCTAATTTTTAACTATGAAATATTTTGCATGAGAATTTGTATGGGGGCCTCCCTGGTGGTGCAAGGGGTTAAGTCTCAGCACTGTGAAGCTATTGGTAGCCACCCCAGCAACAGGAGTTCCATCCCTAGCTGGGAGCTGACCCACATGGTGCTGCAGACCTCTCCTATCTCCCCTGCTGCTCCCCTCAGCAGTGTATTTCAGTAGATTTGCCTGTTCTGCTCCCCACTCTGTCTCTGGTGAATCAGCTCACCCCCCACACCTCTGGCCTATACCCCAGTTCTTCTACATAAAAATAAATAAAATCTTTTTAAAAAGAGAGAGAATCTGTATAGCTTTGCATGATTCCCTTATGAAAGAGTCCCAGAAATAGAATCACAGGCCTCATTGATATGTGTCATCAATTTGTTTCCCCAAAGGATCAGTGTGCATTTCTCAAATCTTTCATCTAACTCTTGGTTTGTGGCTGCCCCTCGGTGGCTTACCAAACAGCAACTGGTCTGTGGTCATTTGCCACTCTTATCTTACTCTGCTGAGTTAATCAGCATTCTGCATCCTTTCAGGACATGTTATCTAACAATAATCGACAACCTTAGTCCTAGTCACCCTCTTTCACCAGCTGAGGCTTTACCAGGCATGCATGGAATTTAAACCATTTGCAGAAGTTAAAGATAACTTCAGTAGTAATATAAGTTGCACAGTCCTACAGAAGATTGTACATTCTTCATCCATATAGAACTTTCTTTTGGATTTTGATACCAAATGAATTCCATGTTTTGTCCACCAGTTTTCAAAGCAACATATTGACCACATTTTTGTTTAAACAGTTCATCGTCAAAGATTTGCAGCTTTTCTGTCAGCATATAGTGAGGACAACATATGGTTATTTTAGGTTTTACTCATGCATGCTCACACATAGCTAATTATCTTTAGGTGAAATGTTCATCCATGGTTGATGAAATTGCATGTATTAAAGAGTGTTATATAATATAAATAAGAATCAGGATTAGGTTGTTTCACATTATGGCTTGAGGGCTATAGATAGGTTTAATTTGTCGACTTGGAAATTTTCTAGCAACAGCTACATATTTTGATAGTGATTTTATTTATCTATCTATTCCTGGATCCCTTTAATATATATTTACCAAATAGCTACTATGCTATGGCACTGGGCTAGATACTATTGCTAAATGAACAAATGAGACATACTCTCTTTCCTCACAAGTTTGTAGTAGAGTGTGTGTGTGTGTGTGTGTGTATGTGTGTGTACAAATGATTATAAAGTTACAGCTATAATACTGACTACAAATACAAAGGACATTATGAAAATATTTAACAAGCCTAAGAACTGGATGGTAGGCCAGAGAAGACATCTTTGAGGAGATGACATTAAAGCTGAGCTTTGAGGAAAGATTAAGAGTTAGTGAGGTCAAGGTAGGAAGAGTCCCCAAGCAGGTGGATTAACTTGTGTGAAGACCTTTAGGGAGAAAGGGCTTAGAATGAAGTGTCAGAAACAAAGGAAAGGGGGTTGTGTCTAAAAGATGAGTGAGAAGAGAAATGGGAGATGAGGCTGGAGAGGCTGAAAAAAGTTAGTTTAATAAAGACCCAATTGCCTCCCTGGTGGCGCAGCGGGTTCAGTGCTGTCCTGTGAAACTGTCCGCACCACTGCAGCACAAGTTCGATCCCCGGCCAGGGAGATAACCACATGGCACAGCAAACCTCTTGTGACTCTCCCGTTGCTCCCCTCAGCAGTGTTTTCAGTCATCTGCCTGTCCTGCTCCCCACTCTGACTCTGGTGAATTCTCTAACCTTCCTGTGCCTCTGGCCTGTACCCCAGTTCTTGTATAAATAAAAAAAATCTTTAAAAACAATCCACTTAAAAAAAAAAAAAGACCCAATCATCACAGAGAGAGATATAGACGGAAGCTTGTAGGAGTATTGCAGCAAGTACAAGTAAAGACTGATGTGAATGCTTTGGAAACAGCCCAAATGCCCAAAAATAGATGACTGGATCAAGAAGATGTGGTACATATATACCATGGAATATTACTCAGCATTCAAAAAAGATAAACACATGCAATTTGCAGCAACATGGATGACGCTGGAAGGGATCATGCTCAGTGAAATAAGCCAAAAAGAAAAAGAAAAATACCGGATGGTCTCACTCATAGCAGGGATCTAGAAAACTTAAATAAGGGACCAGGAAAATGAATAACTGTAAGAAAGTGAAAATCAAAATCAACAAAAACTATGAACCAGAGACACTTTTTGGGGGGTGGGGGGCGGGAGGGGAGGGATTGGGGTCAGAATGGGGGGATTGCAATTGTATGGGGAATATAAAAATAAAATTTATTAATTAAAAAAAAAAAACCTCCAATTAAAGAAAAGTTTACACCAAAAAAAAAAAAAAAAAAAAAAAAAGACTGATGTGAATGAAGCTCAAGTTGTTTGGGAGATGTGTGGGAGAGGAACTAGACAATGAAAGACCATGAAGAACTTTTTAGATCATGAAAAACATTTTCTCTATAGTCTTAAAGAAGCCACTACATTGGATTAAGAAAGAAGAAATCCTTCGAAACAATACTTAGAAGAAACAAAAAAAAATAAAAAAGTAGGAGCAAAAATGGAGACAATAGAGTAAGAAGCAATGAAGGAAAAGGTGCTTTTGTAAAAAAAGGTGAAAGCTAGCAGAGAGATTCAAAATGATGGGCGTGATCACCGGGGCAAATGCTGCTGGAAATGTTAAGCTAGATGGCAACTGAAAATTTTCTATTGGATTAGGAATAGGGAAGTCATTAATGAGAGCATTCTGGACAGAAGCTATTTCAGAATAAATGGAAACATCTTACATTTTATTTTATTTTATTTTATTTTATTTTATTTTATTTTATTTTATTTTATTTTATTTTTTAAAGAGGTATGTATTATTTATTTATTTATTTGTTTGTTTGTTTTGTTTGTTTATACAACTGGGTACAGTGAGAGAATTCACCAGAGCTAGAGCGGGGAGCAGAGCAGGCAGAAGGACCGAAGCACACTGCTGAGGGGAGCAGCGGGCGGCAGGAGAGGTCTGCGCGCCATGTGGGACCCTCCTCTGGTGACCGGGGAGCAGCCAGGGATCGAACCGGCGCCGCAGAGGCCGCGGGCAGCTTAGCAACCCAGCGCTCAACCGCTGCGCTACTGGGGAGGCCCGGAAACATCTTACATTTAAAAAAAAAACAAAACCTTAAACTTATAGAAGGTGACAGACATAAAAATCGCAAAAAGAACAATCATGTTTTCCCCAGATTTGCCTATTGTTAACATTTTCTCTCATTTACTTTATTATTTGCTCTGTGGTTATATGTGCATGCATAATTTTTTTCTAAATTGCCTAAGGATAAATTGCATATATCCTTGTCCTTTATCCTAAATATCCAGTGTGCATTTGCTAACAATAGAAATAATCCTTATTATTGCTATTATCAGTTGTTAATATCAATATTTACATTAACAGCTTTATTTATTTCCTTTTTATATTAATTTTTTTATTTTTTACATCACTGTTCATTTTTAAACAATATTTGCTTCCCCCACTCCCTCAGGTGCAGTCCCCATAGAGTTTCCTTCACCAGTGCACCCGTGTACCATCACCTCAGTCCCCTGTGCTCCTCCCTCCCTCCCTCTGATCCCTCTCCAGCCTCCTCCCCTGCAGTATGTCTCTGATTTATAATTGTCTGTTTTTGCCTTGTTGTGTTTTGTACTGTTATTATTTTGTTATACTGATATTTTATTTGGTTCTCCTATATTCCTGCTATAAGTGAAACCATCCGATATTTTTCTTTTTCCTTCTGGCTTATTTCACTGAGCATAATTCTTTCTAGCTCCATCCACATTGCTGTGAATGGCATGAGTTTATCTTTTTTGATTGCTGAATAATATTCCATTTTGTATATATGCCACATCTTCTTGATCCAGTCATCTATTTTTGGGCCTTTGTGTTGTTTCCAGGTTTTACATATTGTATATAGTGCTGCAATAAACATAGGTGTACAGGTGTTCTTTTGAAGCAATGTTTTTGTGTACTTTGGGTAGATTCTTAGGAGTGGAATTGCCAGGTGGTATGGTAGTTCCATTTCTACTAGAGTGAGGAACCTCCAGACATAACAGCTTTATTTAATCACTGTGTATGACAGTTGTGTGGGCTCATTTAATCCTTCATAGAATGTCTTCTTTATTTAGTATGAAATCCAGTTTAGGGGCAGGTATTACACATAGTTATCATATTGTGTTAATCTTCTTCACCTTAAACATGCCCACAACCTTTCCTTGCCTTTTATGATACTGGCATTTTTTTAAGAATAAAATTAATTTTTTAAAATAGAATCTTCCCAATTTTGAGTTTAATAATTTTTGCGTAATTAGATCCAGATTATACATTCTTAGCTACATTGTATCCTTCTCAGAGTATCACATGGACATGGGAGGTGCCCAATGAAGAAACATGTTTAAAGAAGTTTGCTTGTGGGGCTTCCCTGGTGGCACAAGGAGTTAAGTCTCAGCACTATGAAGCTATCAGCAGCCACAGCAGCATGAGTATGATCCCCAGCCAGGGAGCTGACCCACATGACACAGTTGACCTGCCGGCTGCTCCCCTCAGCAGTGTATTTCAGTAGCTCTACCCATTCTGCTCCCCGCTCTGTCTCTGGTGAATCTTCCCCCCGCCACCGGCCTACACCCCAGCATACCCCTGGCCTACACCCCAGCTCTTATACACATAAATAAATAAAAATAAATCTTAAAAAAAAAGACATTTGCTTATGCAGAGAAGGTGAGCAATAAGATTGTAACTATAAGACAGTATTTCTCAATCTTGACTATAAATTAGAATTACCCAAGTAGCTTTTAAAAATACCAATGCTCCTCCACCAAAGACATTGTCTTAATTGGCCTTGGGTGAGGCCCAGACATCAGTATTTTTTAAAACTTCTTAAATGTTTCCAAAGTGCAGCTAAGTTTGAGAAACATAGCTCTAATGGCATGTGGGTGGTAATAGTGATGATTTAAATGACAGAAGGTGGCTCATGTTTGAATCCAATATTCAAGAAAAAGGTTGAAGTTTAAAGAAAGGTATGAGTTTTGAAGCCTTTGGTTTGAGGACTTTATTTTCTCCTTGAGTATGATTGTAGCAACATAAAAACATGGGATTTTGGTACAATATTTAATATTAGTAATGAATATTAGGTCATACATGTAGAATTGGATCAATTATATGTTTTTTGAGACTATCTGACAGTAAAATTTTCCTAGGAATTCTAAAATCCAAGTATAACAAGTTTTCTATATTTTAACTAAGTTAATTTTTATTGCAAAAATTGATGCTATCCTTTCATAATAGTTTCACCTGATTTATAAGAATGTACAAGTTATACTATTTATGTATAGAGTTGTAGTAATGTGATATGGTATCAAAAGTTGCAATATCAAACTCTCAAGGCCCACAAAAAGGAATATACTATACCTTGAAGGTATATCCTTTTTTTTTAATAGAGGCGTGTTATTTTTTATTTATTTGTTTGTTTGTTTGTTTTTGTTTATACATGCACTGGGTACAGTCAGAAGCGCAGGAGGGTGAGAGAACTCACCAGAGCCAGAGCAGGGAGCAGAGCAGGCAGAGGGACCGAAGTACACTGCTGAGGGGAGCAGCCGGCAGCAGGAGAGGTCTGTGCACCATGTGGGACCCTCCTCTGGTGGCCGGGGAGCAGCTGGGGATAGAACCGGTGCCGCTGAGGCTGCGGGCATCTTCACAACCCAGCGCTCAACCGCTGCGCCACCGGGGAGGCCCCGAAGGTATATCCTTTTTATTTGTAAAATAGGATATAGCATATTATAAGACAAAAACTTTTACTTTTGGAAGTGGGAAATATGGCAAAATTATAATATAATTTATTATGCACTACTTTTTATTGTAGGCAAAGTTAGAAAATATGCATTTCCATTTTGAAGACAGCACTGTGAAAATAGTAGGGATGGATGCAGCCATTGTGGTTCATAAAATCTTTGTTACTAATGATACTGGGAGAGAAAGGAGCTGAACAACAAAAAAAACAATTTAGAGAAACAGCAGTTTAAAAATAGAATGAATTCATAAAGGGAGGGACATACAGAATGGTAGCATTAAAGAAATTAGGGAAGTTCGGGAAAATTTTAATTTCAGTAAGGAAATTCAAGGTAAAAACTATAATGAGATACCACTTGTACCCACAAGGATGACTATATTAAAGAAAAATTGAAAATAACAAATGTTGGAAAGAATGTGAAGAAAGTGAAACTCTCCTCACATATTGTTAATAGACATGCAAAATGGGGGGCCTCCCAGGTGGCAAAAGGGTTGAGATTTCAAGGCTATCAAGCTATCGCCAGCCACTGGGGCATCCATGTGATCCCCTGCCACGGAGTTAACCCACATGTCCCAGCAGACCCCTCCTGTCTCACCTGCTGCTCCCCTCAACAGTGTAATTCAGTAGATCTGCTGAATCCCCTCCCCCTCACCCCAACCCTGCAGCTCTGGCCCACACCCCAGTTCTTATATGCGTAAATAAACAAATCTTTAAAAAAAATGTAAAATGGTACAGCTGCTGTGGAAAATGTTTGATGGTTTCTTAGTAAGTTAAACAAAGAATTACCACAGGACCCAGCAATGCTATTCCTACATGTATATCCCAAAGAACTGAAAACAGGTATTCAAATAAAAACCTGTAAATGAATGTTCATAGCAGCACTATTCATAATAATGGAAAGGTGGTCACAATCAAAATAGCCACCAATAGAGATATGGATAATAAGACTAAGATATATACATCCTATGGAATATTACTGAGTCATAAAAAGGGAAGAATTACTGACACATGTGACAACATTATGCTAAATGCAAGTAGCAAGACACAAAAGGTCATATCTTTCAAAATTCATTATGAACTATCCAAAATATTTAAATTCACAGAGAAATAAAGCAGATTGGTGATTGACAGCAATTGGTTGGAAGGGTGGGGAGACTAGGAAAGGACAGCCTAATTGATATTGTGTTTTCTTACAGGGTGAGAAAAAAGTGTTTTGGCAGTAGATATTGGTGGTGGTGCATAAGATTGTGAATGCACTAAATGGCACTTACTTGTACATTTTAAATTGATTAACTTTATGTGAATTTCACCTTAATATAAAAATTTAATATAGGAAATGTCTTGATGTAAGTATGTTATATAATGGCAAAAATGACTGTAGCTGAGAGGATAATCTCAATTTTTTTTTGTCTTTTCAACCTTTTTCAGCTCTGCCTAGAGAATTTATCCTTGCAATTTTCTTCCTGCAATTTTCAAACTTTTCATACTACTCCATTCTCCGAGTTCTGTCCTGCTTGTCATTGACATACTTCTAGAATGAGTAGTCTATATTTCCCTGGAATTTTACCCACAACGTGTGCCTTATAACACAATATCTTTGTCCATCCTGAAATAATGAGGCCTTTCAGACTCTGCCCCACCTCCATCTTTATTCTTTCTTCCCAGGCGATGTCACTCATGACTCATATCCTTGCAATAGCTATTCAGCTGACTCTTCGATTTGCATCTGCAAACCTAACCCCATCTCAAGTTTTAGATTTCCATATTTTATTATCTGTCTTTTTATTTTACACATACAATCAAGTTCTTTTGCCCCCAAGACCTAATGTTTCAAACCACACCAATTTCAGTCTCCAGAGTTCTGTAGTTATTGCTGGTTCTTCTCCCTCTGTTACTCCTCAGATCAGACCAGTTTTCACATCTTGTGATTTCTACTTTAAACACACCCATTCACTCAATGATCACCCCATTTTAATCCATTATCACAGGGGTGCTGGAATTATCTCAGTGGTCCCTCTTTGCCTGATTCCCCTTCCTCTCCCTCACTGAGTGATAATGGAAAAATTTAAGAAGAGCCATGTGATGAAACATAGTGCTAGACAAGAAAGATGACGTGGCAAAGGCAAGGTGTGGGCGTGAGGCGATGGAGCCCTAAATTGGGGCAATAGTGATGCTGAAGATGAATATCAGAGAGTAGAGCAGCCCGATGACCAACCAGAGCTGGAAGGACTTACTCGCCTTTAATATTGTGCATTCTACTACCACGTCTTAAGAGAATTTTTGCTAGGCGAGCCCTAAGCGTGCTTCTGTTAGGAAGCACGACGCCGGACCTGGCCAGCCAACCTCCCACATCCAGATGGCGGATCCCAGGTTGGCGGCCGGCGTGCTCTGGAGCGGGTCTCTCTAGCCACCGTCTCTATGGTTCGGGAGTCTCCAGTTCAGCGCTTGACCGGGTCGGCTTTTGCGCGTGCGCGAACCCAGGCGCGCGCCCGCCTCCCGCAGTAGCCGAGCGCCGGGGTGGGAGGGGTGGGCCTGGGAAGGTTGCGGCGGCGGCCGCCGCGGCCCCGGCACCCAGGGCTCGTCCCCGGCCCCGCCTGCACCCCCACACTGCCCGCCGCCTCCCGCGGCGGCGCTCGCCCGGCCCCAGATGGTGGGTCCGGAGGATGCCGGCGCCGGCTCGGGGAGAAACCCCAAGTTGCTCCCGGTGCCGGCGCCCGAGCCCGCGGGCCAGGACGGGAAGGCGATCCGGGCCACGGGCGGCCTCGGCGGGGGCGCCGGCGCCGCGGAGCTGCCGGAGGGGGAGGACGACGACGAGGCGCCGCCTCAGCAGCTTCTCCGGCGCTACCTCGCGGCGGCCGGCGGGCAGCTGGAGTCGGGGCTGTGCTCCTGCCGGGCCCCCGCCGGCCCGCGCCTCAGCCCGCCGCGCCCCCGCGGCATGACCAACGGGGACTCGGGCTTCCTGCCGGCCCCGGGCGGCCGCGGCCCGCGCCCCCGCGCCCCCCGCCAGGACGGGCCTGGCGCCCCGGGCGCGGACGGCGCGGGCGGCGCGTGCGACTGGGCCGCGCCGCTGGAGGACCCGCTGCGGAGCTGCTGCCTGGCGGCCGCCGAGGACCCCGAAGGCGCAGCCGGCGGCGCGGGGGGCAGCCCGGCCGGGAGCAGCGGCGGCAGCGAGGACTCGGAGCGGCCCCGGCCCGGCGCCGCGGGCGCCGACGGCTCCGAGGAGGGCGCGTCCCCCGCCGCCGCCGCGGCCGCGAGGACTCGCGGGGGTGCGGGCGCCGGGCCGCGGCGCGGCTGCCCCGACGGCCGCTGGAGCTCGCGGAACACGTTCGAGGTGCGGATCCGCCAGGACGCCGGCGACCTCCCCCCCGCGCCGGGGCCGCCGGAGCCGCCCCCGACTGCGGAGCAGGGCCCCGCGGGCGCCTCGGCCCGGACCCGACGGAGCGGGGGCTTCGCCGACTTCTTCGCCAGGTACGGCGCGGGCGGCGCGGGCGCGGGCGGGGTGGGCGCGGGCGGCGCGGGGTCGCCGGCGTCGGGCCGCGCCGTGATTTGTCCCCGGGGAAGGGAGCTGGGGCGGCTTTGCGGTCTGTCCCCGAGAAGTTGCGGGCTTTGTGGGCAGCGCTGACCGGCTGCTCCTCGGTTGGCTGAAGGCGGCCGCACCTGCCTCCCACACCTGGGTTCCAGGGTGGCCGGGCTCTGCGAACCTGCTCCGGCCGGGTCCGCGGCTTGGCCTCTTCTAGGAAAGCCGACCACCTTTTCCGGCCCCAGTTTTTTTCTTAACGTACTGCGGGAATTAGGGTTGCGGGGGAGAGGGGCGGCGTGTTCGGGTGTGGTTGTGAAAGAGAAAGGGAAGTCATTTTGCAGAGCTGTCTTTTTTTGCGTGGAGTGCAAATGGATTCAAGTCGTTTGGGAATTCTGGAAATGAGAGGTGGCTGCGTTTCATGGTGTTAAACCATTTGTTTCTGGGACCTTTATTGGAATTCAGTCCGTTTGGTGTTTAGAATTTGATCCCAGAGTTTTAAGTCAAATTGCTATGGTGCTTTATCTGGAAAATTCCCTTTTCTCTGTTTCTGGCAAGTAGGCAGAATTCACTTTCCCCAGCAACTTCTTTTTAATTTTCTAGGGCTTGTATTTGTGTTTGACTTGCTGTAATTGAAATTAAATTATGGTGGTGTACATTGTAGATTTCAGAAGTGGGTTTTGTTGGTTTAATGGCAACAAATAAGCGGTCGAAATATTCATCTCTGCGCATTAATGAAAAAGCAGTCTCCCTTAAGCCTAATTTTGACACCCTCTCTACCATCCCTCCTACCACCCCCCCCTTAAAAAAAAAATCTCTAGGCAAATGGAAAAGGATTCTAAACTTGTAAAACCTTCCCTTTCAGAGTTCTCTGTCCTATTTTTTTGTTGGTTCCCTTTTTTAGGGATCTGACAAACACCAGGGGAAAAAAAACAAAACTCAAGTTTTAGAGGATTATACTAACAGTGGGCATAGTAGACACACAGCACAATATTCCGATTATTACTATTTCTTATTACTACTTTTTAACCCCTTATTTTTCTTTCTTCTGGAACTTTACAAGTAAATTATAAAGACTAAATTGTATTAACTTTGTGTTACTCATGGGACAAAATTTATGCTCGTGAGATATGTATTTGTACCTATAGTTGCAAAATATACTTAAAGGTTATAGTGACTATATTTTAAAAGCTGTCAAGGTGAGTTGTGGCTGGCCTTTGTATGTTTATTGGTCATTCTGTCTCTTGCCCTGTTTTGATGGCAGTGTCAGGCAGTTTTAGACCTGGAAGGGCCTTTGGAGATCACTAATTCAACCATACACCCACCGTGCCACCCATTAGGAATGGAGAGGATTTGGATAATGGTGCCTGACTTCGAGGTGAAGTGAGCATAGTAGTATGTTTGAAGATAAGTGGCTATGTATGCATCGCAATTTATCAATAGTAACAAGCAAACCTATATTAAGAGACTTTGATATTATTAACAGTAAGCAGGAATTTTGATATATTTAAAATTTTTTTGATATAATGAAAATCCTTTTTTTTTAAACCAGTAGATTAATAGGACTTTAAATTAATCCAGCTAGTTGACATTCATTTGGGCACACTAATCATGTGCCTCACCACTAGATTTGAAGTCAGAAAACTTAGCTGCTCTGAAGTTACTCTGTTTCATTTTTCTTAGTTGAGATTTGAATGTCCAGATCCTAGATGTCAGAGTCAGGTAGAGGCACATTTTGTTTCTTAGCATTCAGCCAAAGCTTTAATTGGATCCTGAACACCTTAAAGGTGGAGACTTCTATCTCTCTGAACTTATGATACCTAGGGCAGGTATGAAGAACCCCGGTCAGGTTGTGTTGAATTGGCAACATGTGGGCTCACCCTCTTTACTATTTATTCTCTAGGCATTGTAAATTTGAACATCTCTTTGATCCTCAGGCAGAATTATTAGAAATTTACCTTGCCCCTGCACCCTAAGAGGGTTTTTCCCATTCTGTGCATTGTTGTCATTCTTAAGCTCTGAGAACTTCCTTTAGGGATATTTTGTTCTGAGATCTATTCTTATTCGTGGTTGCACCCCCAACCCCATTTCACTTGTTGATGCAGAAATTTACTGTCTAAAGAAGGCAGTTTAGCGGCCTCCCTGGTGGCGCAAGGGGTTAAGTCTCAGCACTATGAAGCTATCCGCAGCCCCTGCATCACAAGTTCTATTCCTGGCCAGGGAGCTGACCCACATGGTGCTGCAGACCTCTCCTGTCTTGCCTGCTGCTCCCCTCAGCAGTGTAATTCAATAGATCTGCCTGTTCTGTTCCCCACTCTGTCTCTGGTGAATCCTCTCACCCACACCCACCCCCCACCCCCCCACTTCTGGCCTAGACCCCAGTTCTTGTATGCATAAATAAATACATAAATACTTTTTTAAAAATTAGGCAGTTTAATTAGCTGATGGCAGAGCTAGGTTTAGAAAGTAGGATTCCTGGTTTCCAGTCTAGGGTTACCTCTGATCATTTTCATTTACCTGTGGCTCTTTTCTCTCCTACCTGATTATCCTCCATCTTTCTCTTCTTCCCACTTCCCTCTTTCCCTTAACTGGGCAAAAATCTGTAACAGAAATACTCTTTAAAAATAGTTCATGTTTGTTTTAAATTCTGTCTTGAACAATAAGGAAGGAAAACATTTTACAGCAGTTTATCTACTATTGTAAATTTAAGTTCAAATGAGTTCATTGACAGGAGCTTCATAGGTAGGGTAGAAGTGTTGTAGATGATACAGGAATTTGGTCCTGGGTGGTACTGCATTCCTCCCTTCCAGATGAAGTTCGTTCTATTTCAGTCATTGTTGGGGGTCTTCTTACCTTAGCTTTACTTTGGGGGTCTCTGCATGTTTATAGACCCCTGATTGTGGGAGCCTTGGAAGTAACAACATCTCTTCAGACTCTTTGCCCTTTTTCACCTGTAAATAAATGTTTTGAAGTGCTAGGTGGATACCAGCCCCCACTGTCACCAACTCAGCATTGAGGAGAAGATGTAAACTTAACAAGTCTCTTGTTTTTCCAGGCTAGCCTTTATTCTTCAAAGATCTGTTTGGTCTTTTAACAGTAATCTAGATTTAAAACTTTCTATGGGTCCATGGGTCCTTTAAGCAAATTTATATCTTAATTGTTTTCAAGCTAGAATGGTTCATTTTTCAGATAGTACACTCTATAAATAAATGTTTTTTAAAGCCATTTAATCCTTTTGAGGCTTCTGTGAATTGCAGAATTTGCAGAATTCTATGTGTTTATTAGAAACACATAGGTATCTATCTGTGTCTCCTGGTAGTGTTGATTTTTTTTTTTTTAAACAAAGTCTTCATGATGAACCATATGAATTTTGTGTTCTTAAAGGTCGTAGCTAAGGTAGGGAAGTAAGTATTGAAGATTTCTTCCCCCTTCTATATAAAAAGAAAATTAGCTATAGATTCTGGAATATATAGATTCATGTAACTTTCCTTGTAATTTTTTTTTTTAATTTTTTTTTTAATAGAGGCATGTTTTATTTATTTATTTATTTATTTGTTTGTTTATACAAGCACTGGGTACAGTCAGAAGCACGGGAGGGTGAGAGAATTCACCAGAGCCAGAGCAGGGAGCAGAGCAGGCAGAAGGACCGAAGTACACTGCTGAGGGGAGCAGCGGGTGGCTGGAGAGGTCTGCTCAGCATGTGGGACCCTCCTCTGGTAGCCGGGAGCAGCCGGGGATCGAACCAGCGCCGCAGAGGCCGCGGGCAGCTTAGCAACCCAGCGCTCAACCGCTGCGCCACTGGGGAGGCCCTTTCCTTGTAATTTTTAACTTCTGAAACTCCCTATATGTTGTGGCTAAAAGCTTTTCCATAGAGCTCTTTTTATTACATTTTGGCTAAGTAGGGGAAGCTAAGGACATTTTTTAGTGATTTCTTTTCATATCTGAAGTGTCTTCATTTTTCCTAATATTAAATTGTTGAGAAAATATATTCTTTTAAGAAATATGTTGAGAATTTAAAATTCCTACATCTAAAGGTCCTCAGAAACAACAGAATCCACCACTTTCTTTTATTCCATCCAGATTTATTCTCGACAGAATCATAATTCACCTGAGTGGGGCATCACAGACCTCTGTCAAATAAGGTTCCCTTATTTGTTCCAGTATGTATTCCTTACAGCCAGTTAAAATAAAACTACTAGTTTTAAAGCCAATTTCTGAAAACAGTTCCTTCCTAACATCTCAATAAAGAAAAAGTAAAATATCAAGCTTCTTATAAATTTTTTTTCATATAAATTTTAAGAGATTTTTATAGCTCTCCAAAGCAAGCAGTTCTTTTAACAGGTATAATATAATTATTTATAAAGAGAATGAAGATTATCTTGATTTAAATTAATTTTTTTTAAAGATTTATTTATGGATACAAGAGCTGGGGCACAGGCCAGAGATGGCGGGAGAACGGTAAGGGGATTCACCAGAAACAGAGTGGGGAGAGAACAGGCAGATTGACCAAAGTACACTGCTGAGGGGAGCAGCGGGAGAGCCAGGAGAGGTCTGCTGTGCCATGTGGGCTGCTCCCTGACCGCCTGGGGATCGAACTTGTGCCGCAGAGGCTGTGTACTGCTTCATAGTGCAGTGCTTAACCCCTTGGGCCACCAGGGAGCCCCCGATTTTTTTATTTTAAAGATTTATGCATACAAGAGCTGGGGTACAGGCCAGAGGTGTTGGGGGGTGAGAGGATTCACCAGAGACAGTGGGGAACAGAACAGGCAGATTGACAAGTGCACTGCTAAGGGGAGCAGTGGATGAGAAAGGGGAGGTCTGCTGTGCCATTTGGGTTGCTCCCTGGCTGGCCATGGGTTGGAATTTGTGCTGCAGAGGCTGTGGACAGCTTCATAACCCCTTGCATCACCAGGGAGGCCCTAAATACTAAATTTTTATGTGAGATTATCATAGTAAATACAGAAGTACTCATTTATGTCACAAATGAAACCCCTTTCCACATTACTTATATAGTAATATAAGTAAAATGTTGAAAGTTTTAGAGAAAGCTAGAAAGAATGTGTAGTTAATTGCTTTAGAATAAAAATGCCTAGTAGGCTTTTAGAGTGTTGTGAAGCTACCTTTTATAATATTAGGTTAGGTAGTTAATGGCTTAAGAGCCTTTTATATCTTTTCCCAGCGTTTGACACTTTTTCCTCCCTCAGTTCAGTTACTTTCTTTAAAAACAAATTAGAAAACACTAACATTAAAGCTTTGGAAAAACAGCATTGGTTCAAGAACTTTACTTTAGAAATCCTTGTTAAAGTGGATGCCTAGAGCATATAAATACATGCCTAGAGTAATAAATATAAACATACCTAATTATAAATGGTGCAGACGGTATTGGGAAGCTGCAATTTTTTGTGGGACTAAGATAATGTTCAGTGCTGAAGCATATTATTTTGAAGTACTAAACTAACATTTTAACACTATACCTGATAAGCAAAGCAGACTATTAACTCTGATATCACTTGTTTGGTAGAAATTTTCTGAATTATTCAGATTTAATTTTTGTATTTGTAAGTTTTACCTTTTATATTTTAAAATATTTTTCATTTTAGAATAGTGTTAGATACACAGAAAACTTGCAAAGGTAGTACAGGGTTCTCCTAAACCTCTCATCTAGTTTCCCATTGTTAACATCGCATTACTGCAGTACATTTGTTATAATTAAGAAACCAGTGCTCATTTGCCTTCAGAAAAACTTGTGAAAATATATCTTAATTCTTCATAATTTCACATTTTCCCAAAATTATTTTCATGTGTGATTCCTTTATAAGTTTTCTTTTTTGAATCCTGAAACATTCCAGTGATCTAGTAAGGGTAGGGTTTATTTTTACATTACAGTTACTTGCCCAAAGTCAGATAATTAATTAACAGAAGAATAAGAGCTAGACTTTAGGTATAGGGTTTGAAGATAATGTGCTGATTTCATTTAAGTATAAGAAGTTTGTAGATGAAAACATAGCTTTTTATTATTTTTTTTAAAAGATTATTTATGCATACAAGAACTGGGGCACAGGCCAGGGGTGAGGGGGGGTGAGAGGATTCACCAGAGATGGAGTGGGGAGCAGAACAGGGAGATTTACTGAAATGCACTGCTGAGTGGAGCAGCGGGCAAGTCAGGAGAGGTCTGCTGTGCCATGTGGGTCAGCTCCCTGGCCAGGGATCAAACTTGTACTGCAGTGACTTCAGATAGCTTCATAGCACTGCGTCTTAAACCCTTACGCCACCAGGGAGGCCCTGAAAACATAGCTTTTGGTGTAGTGGTAATACTTTTGGCTTGAGAGAGATGAAACTTGGCTTTTCTCCTGGGTAGCTGCTTCTGCCATAAAGTAGTTGTGTGACCTTGAGCACATCACTAAGTATCTAGACTAGTTTCCTTATCTATGAAATTAGAGTTCCTTCCAGGTCCAGTATACTGTGATATTTTATCAAGGATTCTTGTACAGACTATAGAAAATGTTCTCTGGCTGTATATTACAAATATGAATGAAATTAAAGAGGATGCTTTAAAAAAATGATGTGCTTTCATCTGTAAAATGAGAAGGTTGTCAGAGATGGAAGTATCCTATTCAATTCTAAATTGTACCTTCAGTATTTTTTTTCAGTAAAGGTCTAATTACGCCTCAGAGTAATCATGGTAAACATCTATGATCTTTGTTTTTTGTTTAGTTTCTCATATGTAGAAAGTCCAGGCCAGCAGTTCTAGGTTTTTTCGTTTTGTTTTATTTATTTATTTTTTTTGTTTATTTAAAGATTTCTTTATTTATACAAGCACTGGGCACAGTCAGAAGCGCGGGAGGGTGAGAGAATTCACCAGAGCCAGAGCGGGGAGCAGAGCAGGCAGAAGGACCGAAGTACACTGCTGAGGGGAGCAGCGGGCGGCAGGAGAGGTCTGCGCGCCATGCGGGACCCTCCTCCGGTGGCCGGGGAGCAGCCGGGGATCGAACCGGCTGCAGAGGCTGCAGGCAGCTTCGCAACCCAGCGCTCAACCGCTGCGCCACCGGGGAGGCCCTTTTCGTTTTGTTTTAAATAGCAAATTCTAGATCTTATTTCCCCTATGTCCCAGGGGCTGGTAGAGTGAGAACACAGGATAATAAGTAAATTTGGATTAATCAATTAACTGGAATTTGAGACTTTAACTTCTAGATCATGAGTTATTTCTCAGAGGTTGTCCATGTTCCGCTTTGATGAACTGCAGCCCAGTGCAGTAGTTGTTGGTCTTGTTATACTTCAAAATCACCTAAAGAAGTACACTAAAAAAAAATTAGATTCTACAAAATCTGCAACCAGTACCTAGTCAGATTCAGAGGACTTGCTTTTGACAAGTGGCATCTTCCAACTATAGTGTGGTGGTTAAAATGCTGGTTCTAGAATTAGACTGTCTGGATTTTAATCAATTTATCAGCTGTGTAATTCTGGACAAGCTTTACCTCTTTGAACTTTTGGCAACTACCCATAAAATAGGGATAATAGTGACACCTCATGGGATTTTTAAGTGGGTTGAATGAGAGACCATTCTAAGTGTATTGTATTTATTATGTGCTATATATAGTCAGGATTCAGATGTTACTATTCAACTACAATAGGACCACCGAAATCTTTCTTCCCCAGCTCCATCACTGAAATCGACTGGTTTAAAGAAAGGAAGAGACTGGAATGAATTTTCGTGTACTACCTGAAGAAACATTATGTAATTTATGTGGTATATTTGTAAACATAATTTATATTTGGGATTGGATATGTATTAAAATAGATTTTGGTGTAGTGATACCACATTTCCAAAAGTCTTGAGGCAAATCGCAGAAGAAACTTAGAAGAGATAATATTGAGAAAGATTTTCAAATGTTTGTATCTTTTATTGTTTTAAGGAATTTTATGGACAGGCAAAGCCAATTTTTTAGTTTAAGTTTGTGGAATGTTTAACTTGGCTCATGCATACATTTCATAGTTGGGACCTTGTGGTAGGAAAGCTTGGAATGAATGGAAACATTTGGTGATTTTGAGGTGATACATCTGTTATCCATCTCTAAATGTATTCAGAAAGGGAAAGTCAGTTCTTTTTGAGTCTTATTTCTTCCTAGGAACTCTGTTAGCTAATAATTGTCCCCAGGAAGTATAGTTGATAGTTGCTTGGACCCTACAGTAATTCTTAAACTTCAGCATTTAAATGAACCTGGAGAAGTTATTAAGAATACATTTTCCATAAGCCCACTCCTCTTCCCCACCCTCCATCCCCTGGTAGATCATAAATGGGGCCAAACAGGAATCCACATACAGTATTTAACCAGTGACTCCCAAGGCATTGTGATGTAGGTGGTTCCCAGACAATAATTACTGAAATAATTGTTTATAGCAAAGTCTCCTCAGGTAATAACCAAAGAAGGTATAACTTACATTCATAGCTCACATTGTTTTATTCATTTAAAATTGGGTCATTAAATTTAAGTATAATGTAATTGATAGTGTGAACAGAGGTACAACAGAGAATATATATGAATACAAATGTAGAATTATTTTGCTGTCTAGATTGCAAATTATCTCTGCCTAATTAAATCTTAGCTTCCTTTCTATTTATGAGAAGGATCTTCTACTTTGATTTTATTGTGTTTAGATAGTCATGCTTGCCTATTTTGTGAGAAGCACTAAGCCCCAAAACTTTACTCAGGCCTCTTCAACATGGATTCATAACTTTACCTCTCTTTATTGATGGTTTATTAAAAATGATGTCCTGGGGGCCTCCCCGGTGGTGCAGCGGTTGAGCGCTGGGTTGAGAAGCTGCCCGCGGCCTCTGCGGCGCCGGTTCGATCCCCGGCTGCTCCCCTGCCACTGGAGGAAGGGCCCACATGGCGCGCAGACCTCTCCAGCCGCCCGCTGCTCCCCTCAGCAGTGTATTTCCGTCCTTCTGCCTGCTCTGCTCCTGGCTCTGGCTCTGGCAAATTCCCTCACCCTCCTGAGCTTCTGACTGTACCCAGTGCATGTATAAACAAAACAAACAAACAAACAAATAAATGAATACAACATGCCTCTATTAAAAAAAAAAAATGATGTACTGGGTCTCCCTGGTGTTGCAAGGGGTTAAGCACTGCACTGTGAAGCAATCCACAGCCTTTGCAGCAGGAGTTTGATCCCCGGCCCGCCAGGGAGAAACCCACGTGGTGCAGCAGACCTCTCCTGTCTCAGAAACCTACGTGGCGCAGCAGACCTCTCCTGTCTCGTCCACTGCTTCCCTCAGCAGTGTATTTCAGTCAGTCTGCCTATTCTGCTCCCTTCTCTGTCTCTGGTGAATCCGCGCACCCCCTGCATCTGTGGCCTGTGCTTCAGCTCTTGTATGCATAAATAAATAAATCTTAAAAAAAAAAAAAGTGTCATTTTTCTTTCCATCTGCTGCTAGGTATTACTCTTTTCCATGCCTTTAAGAAGAAATCCTGCACGTGGTTCATTCCCTTCCAAAATTGACTGCTTCAGCCTTTCTTGCACTTCTTATTTCTATGGCTAGAGGAAGAAAAGAGAGGAAAACTCATGTGACTGTCTGGTTTTTTCAGCAGGCTTTTTCCTGCAATTAAGAGAAGTTTACTTTATGAAACCAAGCTACAAATTGTACTTAGAAATAGCCTAAGAGTGAACTTGGTCATGTATTTAAATTTGAATTAGACTTTTCATTTTCTTCTTTAATTTTTAAAGATTTATTTTATTAATTTATACAAACAAGAGCTAGGGTGTAGTTCAGAGGTATGTGGGGGTGAGAGGATTCACCAGAGACAGAGTGGGGAGCAGAACAGGCAGACCAATTGAAATACACTGCTGAGGGGAGCAGTGGGTGAGAGAGGAGAGGTCTGCTGTGCCATGTGGGTTAGCTCCCTGGCCTGGGATTGAACTGGGTGCTGCAGTGGCTGCAGATAGCTGCATAATGCTGAGACTTAACCCCTTGCACCACCAGGGAGTCCCTTCATTTTCTTCTTAATTTGAATTTTATTTTGGATACATTTCTTGGTTAAAAATATTTCCATCTGCCTATCTCTAGCCCCACAGAGATTAAATGAAACATTTTTAGTTTGGTACTGCACATGATAGTTTTGAAATAAAAATCTGTGCTATTTTCTCAAATAATGCAATTTATAACTGCCCATCACACACACTGGGCATTATAAAGAATTTCCAAATCTGGTTTTTATCTTCATTGTTTGTGGTTATCTTCTAGTGAATGTAGGGGGAACACTTCTCTGTTGTCCCAGGAAAAAGTTATTTATGGATTACAACAGTTTGACTCTTTATTAGAAAACATAAAATGGTCACACTATCTGCTTTCGCAAAGTAGGACAGGGAGTATAAAATAAAACTAAAGGTAAAAATTTTTTCAATACTCTTCCAGTTAAGGAGGTAAGAAAGAAAAGAGAGAAAATTGAAGGATGTAGAGGCCTGGTTAGAGACCAGAGAATCTGTGAAAGAATGATTTTGAAGAGGTTGTAGAGAGAAAAATAGCTGGAGAGAATAAATGTTAGCTAGAAATTAGCCCTGTACTCAAAACTTTGACCTGTGGGCTTCAGAGTGTTACCATAAATTATGTCCTTTTTTTTTTTTTAAACTCTATAGATATTTCTGACAACTTTTCTAAAGTTATTCGCTATCCCTCTCATTCTTCTTTGATGTTCTTACCCCATCATGACCTCTTAAACACAGACTTTGTTGCTGAAGTATTTTTAGTGACAGATTGTATATATATGGTTTGATTTAGCCCTTAAAAGTTTAGGTTGTTAGTATGGTAACTTCAGGTATTAAAAAGTACATGAATCAAAGAATAAAGTAAATACAACATATAGTTTTACACAAGGTATTCTTTCTTTGGTTCAAGTGCAAAAAAAAAAAAAAAACAAAAAACCCGAAAATTCTCTTACAAGTGCTATGGTAAATCTAACAGAATTAAAATCTTTCTCACTCATCAGGAGAAAATATATTGTTAATTGCCAGGAGGCTATCTCACATAGAAATTTAAGTTTCAAAGTAAGTTATTGAAGGTTTTTTTTTTAAAAAAAGATTTTATTTATTTATGTGTAGAAGAACTGGGGTAGGAGCCAAAGATATGAGGGTGGGGGCCAGCGACAGAATGGGGAGTAGAACAGGTGGATGAGACGGGAGAGGTCTGCTGTACCATATATAGGTTAGTTCCCTGACCAGGGATGGTGCTGAGATTTATTAACCTGTGGGCCACCAGGGAGGCCCCATTGAAGTTTTAAATGAGTAAAAGGTCTCACCTAACTAATTTCTTTGTTTTTGAAGAGTGATAAAATTAAAGTTGCCTTTTTTGCTTACATGGTCCTGAATACTCGTCACCCTATTCCTTTTGAATTGCTTTTCAAAATTCATTGGTACTACCTAGAATTAAAGAAATTGATAATTCTTGGTGTTGTTTGGAAAACTGAAGATTTGTTGTCATTCAGAATTGAGTGTTGAACACCAAATTTGTTATCTAAAGAATAATAAGATAAAGCTTTTGTTAGATAATTATTACATAAAGTAACCAGCATAGTAATTGAGCAAATACCAGGATGTCCATCTTTGTAATATACTCCCAGAAGCATGTTAATAATGTCAAGAACGAAAAAATTTGAATTGATTCCATGAGGGATGGAACCATTGATGGGTTTTAAAATAAGGGCAGCATGCTTAGAATTTCATTTCAGAACAGTGACTCTTGTAGTAGTATGGAGTTAATTTGAGACTTGAGAAACTGGGGCTTGGATACACTTGTGACTTATGGGTCTCTATTAAAATATGATATCCAGAGTGTTTATGTAAATAACATTATTTTCAGGCCTTGTCAGAAGGGATGGCTAACAAAATGAGTACATTTGCTTATACCAGTAGCCTTTTTGTGAAATTTTAATGAATTTTAATGAAAACAAATTCTGAATCAGGTATTTGTTTTTTTTTTTTTTTTTTTTAATAGAGGCATGCTTTATTTATTTGTTTGCTGGTTTGTTTGTTTGTTTTGTTTATACATGCACTGGGTACAGTCAGAAGCGCGGGAGGGTGAGAGAATTCACCAGAGCCAGAGCGGGGAGCAGAGCAGGCAGAAGGATCGAAGTACACTGCTGAGGGGAGCAGCGGGCGGCAGGAGAGGTCTGCACGCCATGTGGGACCCTCCTCTGGTGGCCGGGGAGCAGCCTCGGATCGAACCGGCGCCGCAGAGGCCGCGCGCAGTTTCGCAACCCAGCGCTCAACCGCTGTGCCACCGGGGAGGCCCCAGGTATTTGTTTTGAGGGAAAAGGAATGATATGAAATGGAGAGTCATGTGAAAATTTTGTCTGCTATGTTTTATAGGAATTTGATGAGGGGAGGAGCCAGAATAGCTGGTAGTCTACTGTAGTGAATCAGAAAGGAAGTAACTTTAGGAAAAACCCCAAGATAGTAAAGTTGTTGTAAAATCAACTTGCTGTATCCACTGCTCAAGTTCTAGTTCTACCTGTGCTTTCCCCCACTCCCCTCGAGCTTCATGAAATTAGATAGTGGCCGTGTACTCATCAGTCATTTTTTTTTAAAGATTTATTTATTTATATAAGCACTGGGTACAGTCAGAAGCGCGGGAGGGTGAGAGAATTCACCAGAGCGGGGAACAGAGCAGTTAGACTGACGAAACACACTGCTGAGGGGAGCAGCGGGTGAGACAGGAGAGGTCTGTCGTGCCACGTGGGACCCTCGCAGGTGCAGGGGATCAAACCGGCCCTGCAGAGACTGCGGGCAGCTTCGCAGCCCATCACTCAACCGCTGCGCCACCAGGGGAGGCCCTCATCAGTCATTTTTGAATGAGGTAAAGACAAAACTACCAACACTTTTCATAATTACTTGTTTGCATGTATATTTCTTCTAAGATACAAACTCCTTGGAGATAGTGATCAATCCATCTCTTTTTGCTTTTATGTCTCTGCATAGTGACATAGAGCCTTATCTATAATAGGAACACAGATCTATTGGATTAAAGTGTTTAAAAAGGTACCAGAATTTATATAGTCAAATGGTTGGAACCTTTTTTAAAATGATCACTCTGGGAGCCTCTCTACTTCTTGCTGCAATAATAATTTCTCATTGTATGTTTGTTACTTGTCTTTGGGAAATTTTCTGCGAGAAATTAGTTGGGTTAATGTAAAATAGAACAGAAGAATTGAATTTTGAAAGGCAGTAATAGCCAAAATACACTAGGAAGCCAACTGAGCAAGTTCAGTTGTATGTTAAACGTAATACGTACACTAAATAATATCGTAAGTATAATAGATTCATCCTCAGGCAAACAATTAGACATAATATGTAAATAGTTGAGGCTTGGATAACAGGCATAAATAATTTGACTTCTGGTACTCTTTTGAACGATTAAATCAGGTCATATACTTGGAGTACACCACCCTTAAACTTCGTTGTTTTGGATAGATCTAGCTTTATCAGTTTAATTTTGGTGGAGCCTAAAACACTTTCATTACCAGTGAGTTTGCAAAGCGGTCCATTGTAGAGCTTTTACCACGGTAAAATCCCTATTCTATAATCCCTAAAGTATTCTGAATACTTTACTGATAGTATCATTTGATTTACAAAAGTAGAGGTCTTTTAAATTTGGTGTATGACAGTTTTAAGTAATTTGTGCTTTAATAGGGGAAACAAGGAGTATGTGTGTGTGTGTGTGTGTTTGTAGCTGTCTAGAGCACAGAAGTGGTAAAGTGTGTGAGAGTAATTTGATGAATATGATAGGATTCATGTAGTTTTAAGGAACAGAAATCTAATTACTACCTTATCTGAAGGATGGTTAATTATAGACATGTAATAGGCATCTCTGTGGACATTTTGAAGATAGAAGTACCTGGAACAATGATTCCTCTACTTTTCTTTTCTTTCTTTTTTTTTTTTTTTAGAGGCATGTTTTATTTATTTTATTTATTTGTTTGTTTGTTTTTTGTTTATACATGCACTGGGTACAGTCAGAAGTGCGGGAGGGTGAGAGAATTCACCAGAGCCAGAGCGGGGAGCAGAGCAGGCAGAAGGACCGAAGTACACTGCTGAGGGGAGCAGCGGGCGGCAGGAGAGGTCTGCGCGCCATGTGGGACCCTCCTCTGGTGGCCGGGAGCAGCCGGGGATCGAACCGGCGCCGCAGATGTCGCCGGCAGCTTTGCAACCCAGCGCTCAACCACTGCGCCACCGGGGAGGCCCGATTCCTCTACTTTTCAAGAGATGATTGGTTTTTCTTAGTTTCTTTCTGTCTCTGGTTGTTCAGTGCATGGTTAGTGCCTGCAAAGTCCTATAACGTCTTTCCCAACTCTGCATGATTTACTGGTTCAAACACCTACTGTCCTGTGATGCAACATCTTGAGACTTTATTTTAAAAATCCTGGGAATCTGATTGTCTCCGCTCATGTATAATTTTTTCTTTGTTTTGTCAACAATGTAGTCTAATCACTTACTGAGGGTCAAGAGCATAATACACAGATATGGCCATTTTGGGCAACTGTTTTCAGAAGGGGTTGAGGCAAAGGCACTATCAAAGAAGTGGAGTTGATTGCAGGTGTGCTGTTGCCACATACGTTTTCCCAAGTTGTAGAAAGAATAGTAGAAATTAAATTAGAAAGGCAATTTGAATTTAAATTGTGAAAAGCCTTTAATGCTAGGATAAAGAATTAAAATTTTTCCATAGATGTTTGTGAAGTGTTGTAGGTTTGGGGGGCAAGGAAATGAAATGCTGTAGACTTAACTGCTTATACTTTGCATTTTTTTCTGGCAAGAATGAATCTTCTTTCTCCCTCTCTAATTTCTGTTTATCTGAATCCTCACTATTCGTTCAACAAGCATATTTGAGCACAAAATATATTCCAGGAAAAGAAGGAGATAGATTAAGGCCTTTCTGGTGAAGCAAGTGATGTTCACATGCAAACATAAATTGAAATGTTATGATATGCTGCTAACCGGGGCTGTAGGAAGCAAGGTTTACTTCTCTGGCTCTGAATTTGACTTGTAAGCCCATCTACCAGCTCATTGCAATACTGTTTTACAGGGTAAGGGAGAGGGGTCCTTAGTTTTTTTGGGGGGTGATGAAACTATTCTGTATTTTGGTTTTGGTGGTAGTCACACAAATATTTACAAGGGGTAAAACTTGTAAAAACTGTACACCAAAAGAAAAAAAATAGTCAGTTTTACTCTGTTAAACAAGTTTTACTGTTTTAAATATGTCATTTGCATGGCAGTGTGAAGGTTACACAAATAGTGTTCTCAATGCACTTACAGTTTAAAAATAGCATTCAGATCAGTATATAAGGTGAAAAGTGAAAAGTATCACAAAAGAATAAACTCATAGGAGATTTGACTTGTCAAGAAGAAAAGTTCATAGAAATAAAGACTCATAAGATTGCTAGTCCTCCATTACATTAATGCTGTGCACTGACTGATTGTTACCTTCCAGATTCATATGCTAAAACATAATCCTCAATGTGATAGTAATTGGAGGAGGAGCTTTTGGGAGGTGCTTAGGTCATGAGGGTGGAACCTTCAGGAATGGAATTATAGAGGCCCCAGAAGGCTCCCTATCCTCTCTTCCTTGAAGGATGCAGTGAAAAAGCTGTCTTTGAACTTGGAAAAGGACTTTCACCAGACACTGAATTTACCATTACCTTGTCCCTGACTCTAGAATGGAAAGAAATAAAATTCTTTTATTCCCAAGCTACCAAAATCTGTGGTATTTTGTTATAGTAGCCTGAACTGAGGCAACTAAGTTTGAGGACAGAATTTATTTTTGTCTTCATAGCTGTCTAAATTAGCAGACTTTCATTCACGAGTGTGCAAGCACCGCAGTAGGGATAGAGCGGTAAACACAGAGCACATATTCTGATGTAGTGGTAATGTCCTGGAGTGCCCTTTATATTACAGAAGATAACAGCGAACTACATTTTCAAAATTCTGTTTACTGTTCTACTTTGTTTGCCTTCCATATCAGTTTTACAGCTTGTCTTTATGTACAGATGATCCTTGTTAATTAACTAGGAGAAACTTGACATCTTTACTATGCTGAATGTTCCATTCCTTGAACACAGTTTATCTCTCCATCTATTTTGTTCTTTCTTGATTTCCTTCATCAGTGCTTCATGGTTTTCAGCATACATCTTGTTCATATTTTCTTAGATTTATACTTATTTCATATTTTTGAAATTATAAAATATTTAAAAAATTTTAGTTTTCATTATTCATTGCTAGTATATAGAAATATGATTGTTTTTTGTTTGCCTTTTATATCCTGAAAGTCTGCTAAACATTAGTTTTAGGAACTTTGTTGTGAATTCTATGGTGGTTGTTTTTATATACAATACCTGAAAATATGGAAAATTTTGGTTTTTCCTTTGAAATCTATGAGATGAATTTTTGTTGTTTTCACTGATACAATTTTCAATATGATTTCAAATGGAAATGATGAGAGCTAACAGCCTTACCTTGTTTCCAATCCCTAAAACATTTGGTCTTTCACAATGAAGTGTCACCTTAACTGTAGCATTTTTTCATAGATGCCCAGAACTAGAACTTGCATTTTATTTCTAGCTGTCTATCTATGAATCAAGAGTGGATGAGAATACTGTCAACTCCATCACGTGATAAGATCATGTAGTTTTTCTTCCTAGACTTTTATTTTATTTTTTTTTAAATATTTATTTATTTATTTATACAAGCACTGGGTACAGTCAGAAGCGCGGGAGGGAGAGAGAATTCACCAGAGCCAGAGCGGGGAGCAGAGCAGGCAGAGGGACCGAAGTACACTGCTGAGGGGAGCAGCGGGTAGCAGGAGAGGTCTGTGCGCCATGGATGGAACCAGTGCTGCAGAGGCTGCGGGAAGCTTCGCAACCCAGCGCTCAACCGCTGCGCCACCGGGGAGGCCCTCTTCTTAGACTTTTAATATTGTGGATTACATTGATTTGAGTATTGCATGGGCTTTCTTTTCCCTGATAAATCCCATTTGGTTTTGTTTTTCTTTTTACACTGCCACTTTTGATTTTTTTCACTTTGAAAAAAATAGCTTTATTGACATGTAATTCACATACCATGCAATTCATCTTCTTTAAAGTGTACATTTTGGTGGACTTTATTATATTCACAAAATTGTGTACCATCAACAGAGTCAGTTTTAGAACCTTTTTATCATCCCCCAAAGAAACTATACCCATTATGAAAATTAAATATATGTGAAGATGTATTACCCTTATTGTAAACAGAGTTTCTGTTTTGTGTATAGAAGAGGAATAAATGGAAAAGAGTCATACATATTGTTATTTTCTCTACCTGGTTTCTCTTTGATTAAAAGATAGCTTATGGTAGCTTTGGAAACAACCCAAATGCCCAAAAATAGATGACTGGATCAAGAAGATGTGGTACATATACACCATGGAATATTACTCAGCATTCAAAAAAAAAAAAAAGATAAACACATGCAATTTGCAGCAACATGGATGGTGCTGGAAGGGATCATGCTCAGCGAAATAAGCCAGAAAGAAAAAGAAAAATACTGGATGGTCTCACTCACAGCAGGAATCTAGAAAACTTAAATAAGGGACTAGGAAAATGAATAACTGTAAGAAAGTGAAAATCAAAATCAACAAACAACTATGAACCAGAGACACTCTGTAGGTGGTGGGGGGCGAGGAGGGGAGGGATGGGGGTCAAAATAAGGGGTTTGCAATTGTATGGGGAATATAAAAATAAAATTTATTTTAAAAAAAAGATAGCTTATGGTGACTGGAATATTTTGCTCATATTCTGCAGATATTGTTTATTGTTAATACTTTTGTACTTGTCCTAAATGTTCTCTTCTATATCCTTTTTATCTTATGGTGGTTTGTTTTCCTTCTAAATATCTTAGCTACTACATTGGGTTTAAAGCAGTGGAAATTCTCTTCATGGAGCATTCCATTCATGGTGTGATAACTATGTAGCACAAAAGCAAGAATATTTTATACAGTTGTTTTCTTCTTTTCACCTTAACTATATTCTGTTTTCCTCCTCCTCTGAAACAACGGTAATAAAAGACCTGTCAGTAAGATACTGCCTGAAACTCATTTACTGTAAGAAATAAGACATACTGCAAGGTGACTTGGTGGCATGAATAAAGGAGGGATAAGAAAATAATTTCTGTTTCTGAAATGTTTAAATGCGTATCAAGAGGCATCTTGGCAATGTGTAGGATGAAGGAGTTGTGAAACTCTTACATCTTGACTGTTCTGTGAAGGATATGAGTCAATAAGTTTGGTTAGAAAGAAAAGGAACTGCAGAGACTGGGCTTAAACACTGATTAGCAATGTGAAACTTGGCGGGTGATTTTATGGACTCATAAACCTTCCCTGGAGGGGTGGAGGGTGGCACATTGCATCCTTGGAGAATTTGATAAAAACTGTAGACCCAAGAAAATGTTTGTAAGCACACCATTTACTTCACATTGTGCATACAGTTTGAAGAGACTGCTGAACACCTTCCTCCCCCTCTCTCATTCCCCCCACATACCCCTCTCCCCTACATCCACCTCTTCTCTCCCACACCCCCAGCCCATTCAGTGGGTTCATTGATCTGTGGTAAATAAAGAACCTCTGACCTGGTTTACCTTTGTGGTCCTTGCAGCTTTAATCTTAAAATATTTTTTAAAAATTATAGCATTGACTTTTAGTCTTGAATTTTTTTTTTTTTGTGTGTGTGTGGGACCCTCGCTGGTGGCCAGGGAACAAACCAGTGCTGCAGCACTCAACAGCTGCGCCACCAGGGGAGGCCCTTGAAATTCTTTTTTTTTGGCAAAGAGTAAATGAATCTGAATTGTTCTTTTTTGATAGTTCTGATCTCTAAAAATACTTAGGTTTGTTAAACAGTGTTTATTAAATAAATAATTATTTTTTAAATTTTTTGATTTTTAAGATTTGTAATAATGACAAAGAGAAGATCCAGCTTAAAAAGGAAAATTCCTGGAATTTTTCTGGCAAAAAAAAAAAGTACTTTTTTTGTATATAATGAGCTGAAAGTCTTTTTCAAGTAAAAAATGATTGAAGTTTGGAAAGAATGTAAGTAATCTACATGCCAGATCTTTAATCCAAAATACTCAAGGGTAGTCAGTGTACTGACTTTTAAATAGACAACTTATACTTCCTTGAATTAATTATATAGTTTAAATAGACAGAACTTACACTTCCTTGAATTAATTATATAGTCAACTGTGGCATTCCATGATCACTAGATAATGTTTTCTTTTGGGCTTATTATTATACTTTGGGGAAACTTACATACAAAATCCAGGAAGTTGATATATTTTTGGCAGTCTGACTCCTACTGAGACAGTTTGAAGATCAGGTCATGATTTCTAATTTTTTAAACTGATTTTACTTGATGGAAGTTGTTTTTTTTCCTGTGTGAAAGAATACTGTAACACCTTTTTAATGTGCAACTCCATTTAAGTGATGATTAGAATTTATCTAATGAATCTAAAAAGTTAAAATTGTCATGCAGATGTAAACATTAGGCAAAAACAGTGAATTTTTTTTCCCCTAGAACAGTCACAATTTTCTGTAGTGTCAAATTCCATATTCTGAGAAACCGTGGAATTTATATGACTTTGTCTCAGATATATAAGTGAGTTTGCTAATTTGTAAATGACCCCAGCACTGTATATTCTGCTACCTTAGGAATCATGATCAGCCACTCCCATGGAGTAAATAAGTTTTGCCCCTTTTTTGTTAGCTTTATCCTTTAATAACATTATGACAATGTGATTTTTAAGAAAAATGTATTTGATCATTCAGATAACCAAAATATATTTTCATCCACAGTCCTGGTTCACCAGCTTTCCTAGGAGTTTAAGTGTTGAGTGTGTGAAAAGGTGTTGCTTGTTTTCAGTGAAGATAACTTGTGTGAAACTCTAGAAAGGGTGGGGACTGGTTGTCAACTTGAACAGAAGCTGGGACCTTCAACCCCACTCCCAGGTTTCCTGGGGGAGAGTAGCTGGAGGTGGATAATTACTCGTGCCTATGTGCTAAAGCCTCCATGAAGGCCCAAAGGAAGGGCCTTTGGAGACCTTCCAGGTTGGTGAAGAAGTGAAGATTTGGGGGAGAATGACTTGAAGAGGGCATGTAATCTCTGTGCTTTCTTCCTATACCTTCCCCTATACATCTCATCTATCTGACTTGTGGTTCCTCTTCTTTATCATCTTGTGTAATAAATTGGTGATCTAGTGAGTAAATGGATTCCTGAGTTCTTTGTGCCCTACTAGCAAGTTGATTGAGCCTGAGGTGGGTGTTTTCTTAGGAACCTCTAGTTCATAGCCACTTTGTTTGAAGCATCGATAATATGGGGCTTAGGACTGGCATGTGAAGTCTGAGGAGGAAGTCATGGGATCCCCTGATCTGTGGCCATTTGTTGAAGTGTGGAATTGCCTGGGGCTTGTGTTCAGTGTCTGAAGTGGAGGGTGGTCTTGGGAGACTGTGCCCTTGTCTTGTGGCACCTGATGCCATCTCTGGGTAGATAATGTCAGAATTGAGTTGAATTTTTGGGCATCCTGCTGGAGTCCAAGAATTGTTTGTTGGTGTGGGAAATTCTCAGAACCCACACACCTGTTGGAAATTGGGCTGCAGGGCACCATCAACACCTCGAATGCATAGTAGGCAAGCGGTCTGACTCATATCATATGTAATAAAAGAAATGAAGAAATTTTGGAAAGCGGAAACACAGGCATTTTAAACATATATTAACAAGCAAGAGGCATTTGTCAACCTTTATTACCACAAGCCATTAAGAGATCCATACCTCCCCATTCCTCCTAATCCCCACATCTGTTTTTTCTTGTGTGCCTTCTTTTTTGTTTTAGGTTTTAGTAAGATAGAAACATTGAACTGCCATATTTCAGCTGGTGCTGTTCTTAACGGCAACAGATTTTCTCAGGTTCTTTTTGTAAAAAGAGTGGGCACAAATTAGTGGAGAGAATGGAAAATGTTTTTGTGTCTCTGTAGATACATGTGCATGTGAACATAGTATTGATTGGGTGAAGAATGAATTTAATGGCAGAAATTCAAAGGTGGATTACCTGTACCATTCCCTGCTCTCTGTATGTGCTGATAAGATATGTCACAGAATAGGAAAAAAAAAAAAAAAAAAAAGATGTGGCTTTAAGTATTTTCAGTTATCTACAGGAATAAGATGCTTTTCACCTTGGGGTTTCAGGACAACCAGTAAATAACATTTCTTTTTAGCCCATCTGAGTTTGGAATCAATAGGGGAAAAAAAAAGACATGGGACACAAACAAATGGGACCTCAGAATACCAGCTTTAACACTAATGAAATCTGGAAGAAAAAAAAAAAAACAACTAATGAAATCTGGATGAAAGACATGCTTTTGACTTCAGTGGGCCTCCTAATACTTCACCTGAATTAAGTTTATACAACGAGTCACTGCCTTTCCTGTGGGGTGGGGGACAGAGGCTAAGAGGAAGCGTAGGCTTATATTTGGAAAGCAGAACAAATTGAATTCTTTCTACTGTTAGGCAGCATTGTCTGTCAGCAAAATTAAACCCTCAAATGGAGATAAATAAGGGGACAGAGAGAGGGTATCCCTCCCTGCTCTACAAAATGTGAGGAATACAGAGTAAGAGCAACCCTTACCCCAACACTTCTGTATAAATCCCATTTATACAGTCAAACTCTACCTCCAGAATCCATAAAAAATTGGGAGTTCTTGGACACATTTGTCTGTTTTGCCAAGAATCCTTTAGTGTAGTGTTGATTTAAATTTAAGAAATTGATTATTGTAGTACATAGGAAAGATAGAAGGGGAGAGGTAGAGAGTGTCCCATATTTTTTAAAGTTTTATTTATGCATATAAGAGATGGGATGTAGGCCAGAGGTGTGGAGGGGGAGGTGGTGGTGAGAGGATTCACCAGAGACAGAGTGGGGAGCAGAACAGGCAGATCTCCTGAAATACACTGCTGAGGGGAGCAGCAGGGCAGACAGGAGAGGTCTGCTGCACCATGTGGGTTAGCTCTCTGGCCAGGGATCGAACTTGTGCTGCAGTTGCTGGGATAGCTTCATAGTGCTGAGATTTAACCCCTTGTGCCACCAGGGAGGCACCCCAGAGTGTCTCTTTTGGTTTAAAGAGGTGATGATTTTTTAAAGATTTATTTATTTATGTAGACAAGAGCTGGGGTGTAGGCTAGAGGTGTTGGGGGTGGTGGTGGTGAGGGGAGTCACCAGAGACAGAGTGGGGAGTAGAACAGGCAGATCTATTGAAATACACTGCTGAGGGGAGCAGCAGACGAGACAGGAGAGGTCTGCTGCTGACATGGGGGTTAGCTCACTGACTGGAGATCGAACTCATGCTACAGTGGCTGGTGATAACTTGATAATACTGAGACTTTAACCCCAGGGCCATCAGGGAGGCTTGATGTTCAGCTCTTTTTGAAATCATTATACATTATCAAATTGTTTATATGAATGACCAGTATTTGTTTTTTCATTGTGACTTGCTTTGCTGCATATAATTCTTTGAAATTCCCTCCATTTTTTTTAGATTGATTTATTTATGCATACAAGAACTGGGGTACAGGCCAGAGGTGTGGAAGGTGAGAGGATTCACCAGAGACAAAATGGGGAACAGAACAGGCAGATTGACTGAAATACAGCCAGCTGTGAGGGTAGCAGCGGGTGAGTCAGGAGAGGTCTGCTGTGCCAGTGGGTAGCTCCCAGGCCAGAGATTGAACTTGTGCTACAGTGGCTGCAGATAGCTTCATTGGTTGCGTCTTAACCCCTTGCACCACCAGGGAGGCCCGAAATTCTCTCCATTTTGTTGAAAATGGGTGCATTTCACTTTCTTGTGGCTGTACAATATCCCATGGTATGTATGTACCATATCTTTTTGATACAAGAAAATTTAGGCTGCTTCCGTGTCCTAACTTTTGTAAATAATGATACTGTGAATATTGAAAACCATATGGGTTTTTTTTGTTGATGGTTTCATCTTATGTGAAAATGTGCCCAAGTGTGAGATTACCAGGTCTTATTGATATTTTTTTTTCTATAGGTAAATCCACTTGCTTTTAATAATGCTTTTACCAGTTCACATTCCAACCAACAGTGTAAGAAGAGTTCCTTTTTCTCCAAATCCTCTCCAGCACAAGTTTCTGGGCCTTTTTAATATGTGCCATTCTCATGGGTGTGATGTGGTATCTCATTAAGTTTTAATATGCATGGCTCTTATTGGAGTGATAATGAACTTTTTTTCATTTGTCTTTTGGCCTTCTAGGTATCCTCTTTGGTGTATTGTCTGTTCATATCTGCTGCCCATTTATTTGTTGGGTTATTTACTTTTTTATTGTTAAATTGTACGAGTTTTTAATGTATCTTGGATATTAATCCCTTATCAGCTATAGATTGTATAAATACTTTTTCCCATTCAGTTGGGTGTCTATTTAATTGTCCTGTGTTTATTTTGCTGTTTAGAAGCTTTTTAACTTGAAGTTGCCCTAAATTGTTTTCAATTCCCTTGCCAAAGGTTTCACCAAGGTACCTTTATTATTTGTATCATGGAATGTAACCCCAGTGATTTGACAAATTTCTTCTATGTATTTTTTGTGTAGTTCTTATATCTAAATCTTTAATCCAGTTGAAATTTATTTATTTTTTGAGAGCAATATATATATATATTTAAAGATTTATTTATTTATTTATACAAGCACTGGGTACAGTCAGAAGCACGGGAGGGTGAGAGAATTCACCAGAGCCAGAGCGGAGAGCAGAGCAGGCAGAAGGACCGAAGCACACTGCTGAGGGGAGCAGCGGGCAGCAGGAGGGGTCTGCGCGCCATGTGGGACCCTCCTCCGGTGGCTGGGGAACAGCCAGGGAATCGAACCGGCACTGCAGAGGCTGCGGGCAGCTTCGCAACCCAGTGCTCAACTGCTGCGCCACCGCGGAGGCCCCAGTTGAAATTTATTTTTGTCTGTGGTGTTAGCTAGTAATTCAACTTTTATGTGTGGCTTTCCAATTTTCTCAGTACCTTTTGTTAAAGGTTACTATACTTCAATGTTTGTAGTGTTTTATTGTAAATTAATTGCTGCATATGCATGGTTTTATTTCTGGACTTTTTGGCTATTTGTTGTTTTTAATACTGTTGCTTTATGGTAAAGTCTGAAGTCGGGTAATGTGATACTACCATTTTTCTCCTTTTTTCTTTTTCTTTTTTTAAAAAAGATTTATTTATTTATGCATACAAAAGCTGGGGTACAGGCCAGAGATGCGGGGTTGAGAGGATTCACCAGAGACAGAGTGGGGAACAGAACAGGCAGACTGACTGAAATACACTGCTGAGGGGAGCATGGGCGAGGCAGGAGAGGTCTGCTGCGCCATGTGGGTTGCTCCCTGGCCATGGGGATTGAACTCATTCTGCAGAAGCTGTGGATTACCTCATAGTGTGGTGCTTAACCCCTCGCACCACCAGGGCGGCCCTCTTACCTTTTTTCTTAAGGCTACTTTTGCAACTGAAGGCCTTTTGTATTTCCATGTAAATTTCAATATATTTTTAGAATCAATTAATTTTTAATTGAGGTAATGTTTGGATACTCCCATCAGGTATTGCCACCATATTTCACCCACCACCAAAATTTCAGTATTTTTTAGTTTCTTGGAAAAATATTTGTGGGATTTTCATGGGGATCTTGTGAAATTTTTGTATCATTTTAAGGCAAGGTGATAATGTTTCTTATATTGATTGTCCCCATCCATAAGCACAGACTAGCCTCCCATTCCCTTATGTTGCTATCTAAGTCCTTTAATAATATCTTATAGTTCTTCTAGTCTAGGTCTTTTACCTTGTTACATTGAGTCCAAGGTATTTAAATCTTTTTAAAGCAATTATAAATGGAGTTACTTTCTTAATTTCTTTTATACAGAGCTGTCTCATTATTTTAATAGTATTATGGTATTTTTAAAAAAGATTTATTTATTTATGCTGGGGTACAGGCCAGAGGTGTGGAGGGTAAGAGGATTCACCAGAAACAGAGTGGGGAACAGAACAGGCAGACTGACCGAAGTACACTGCTGAGGGGAGCAGTGGGCAAGTCAGGACAGGTCTGCTGCGCCTATTTTCTTAATTTCTTTTGCTTCTTGTTTGTTGTTGTTTATAAAAAAGCTATGGATTTATATGTTGATTTTGTAACCTGCCACTTTGCTGCATTCATTTATTGTTTCTAGTAACTTTTTGATGGACTTCTTAGGGTTTTCTAGAAATAATACCATGTTGTCTGTAAATAGTGATAATTTCACTACTTTTTCTGTTTGGGTTACCTTTACTTCCTGTGTTTGTCCAAAACTTCTAATACTGAGTTAAATGGAAGTGGTGAAATGGGCATCTTTATCTTGTGCCACATCTTCTGGGGAAAGTTTTCAGTTTTTGCCATTGAATATTGGCTCTTGGTTTGTAATATATGGCCTTTGTTTTGTTGAGGTAGTTTCCTTTTATTTCCATCTTGTGTAGTGTTTTTTTAAAAGATTTATTTATTTATACAAGCACTGGGTACAGTCAGAAGCGTGGGAGGGTGAGAGAATTCACCAGAGCCAGAGCAGGGAGCAGAGCAGGCAGAGGGACCAAAGTACACTGCTGAGGGGAGCAGCGGGCGACAGGAGAGGTCTGCGCGCCATGTGGGACCCTCCTCTGGTGGCCAGGGAGCAGCCGGGGATCGAACCGGCACTGCAGAGGCTGCGGGCAGCTTCGAAACCCAGCGCTCAACCGCTGCGCCACCGGGGAGGCCCTGTAGTGTTTTTTTAATCATAAATGGGTGTTGAATCTTACCAGATACCTTTCTCTACATCTATTGATATAATCATACCATTTTTTTTTCTTTCTGTTGATGATAATGTATTACATTGGTCTACATATATGAAACCATTCTTGCTTCCCTGAGATAAATGCCACTTGATAATGATGAATAATCCTCATGATATATTATTGAATTCCATTTACTAGTATTTTGCTGAAGATTTTTGTATTAGTGTTCATTAGGGTTATTGGTGTGTACTTTTCTTGTGCTGTCTGTCTTTATCTGGTTTAGGCATTAAGGTGATGTTGGCATCATAATTGGGAAGTATTCCTGCTTGGATGTTTAGAAATACTTTGAGCAAGAAGGGGATTGTTTTTTCTTTAAAGATTTGATAGAATTCATTTGTAAAGTCTTCTGGTTCTTGGCTTTTGTTTACGGGGAATTTTTTTTAATTGTTATATCAATTTCCATGCATGTGATCAGTTTATTTAACTCTTGCTTTTTCATGGGTTTAGTTTTTATAAACTAAATTGATCTAGAAATTTGTCCATTGTTTCAAGGTTATCAGATTTATTGTATAATTGTTCATTGTAATCTCTTATAATTCTTTGTATTTCTGTGCTATCTGTGGTGATTTCTTCCCCATTTCTGATTCTATTTATTAATGTTTTCTCTCTTCTTATCTGGCTTATTAAATTTAGCATATTGTTTTTAAAGTTCACCCATACTACCTCATGTATCAGAACTTAATTCCTTTTTTATGACTGATTAATATTCCATTGTATGCTGCATTACATTGGTTGGGTTATCATGACAAAATACCACAGACTGGTGGACTTCCACAACAGAACTTTATTTGCTAACTCTGGAAGCTGTCTGAAGGTTCAGTTTTCTCTGAGGCCTCTCCTTTTGACTTGTAGATGGCTGCCTCCCTGTGTGTCCTCAGTTGACCTCTTTTCTTGAATTGTCTCCCTGATGTTTCTTCCTCTTGTGTATTCCAGTCAGATTGTATTAGGGCCAACCAATAGATCTGATTTAACCTTAATTACCTCCTTAAAGGCACTCTTGTCAAAATATAGTCATGTTATAAGGGACTGAGAGAATGTCAACATAGGAATTTTGAGGAGACACAGTTCAGTTCATAACACGTGCATATACCATATTTCGTTTATCAAACCATCTATTAATGGATACTTGGATTGTTTCTACCTCTTTGCTATTGTAAATCATGCTGTTATGAACATTAGTATACACATTTTTATTCAAACACCAGTATTTAATTCTTTCAGGTCTATATGTTTGGAGTTGTGGGTCATTCAGATATTTTACATTTCATATTTTGAGGAACCAGCAAAATGATCTTCGCCATGACTGTACCATTTTACATGTTCACCAGGGTTCCGGTGCTTGTGCATCTTTACAATAGTAGTTATTTTGGTTTTAACTTTCTTTTTAAATTATGGCCATGCTAATGGGTATGATTAATAAGTGTTTTGATTTGCTTTTTCCCAATGACTAAGAATATTGAGTATCTTTTCATGTGCTTTGTGGCCATTTCTAGATCTTCTTGGGAAAAATGTTGGAAGTCCTTTATGCATTTGTTAATTGGATTTTATTGTTGTAGGAGCTGTTTAGATGTTCTGAATACTGGACTCTTAGATAAATGTTTGCATAATTTCCTATTATTGTTCTGTGAGTTGTCTTTTGACTCTCATTGTGTCTTTTGATGCCCAGAAGTTTTTAATGTTGATGAAATTCAGTTTATCATTTTTTTTCTTTTATTGTCCATGCTTTTGGCATACTTAAGACACCATTGTTTTCTTCTAAGAGTTTTATTGACCCTTAAATTTAGATCTTTTGGTTCATTTTGAGTTAATTATTATATATTGTAAAAGGATCCTTTTGTCACAGAAGAGTCAGGTTTTGTCATTTTTTTCCCTACATCACTTAAAATGATTGTGTTTAACCCTTTATTCTATTACTTTGGTGAATTGTCTTGATTGATTTCAACATATTGAGCCATCTTTTTATTCCATGGATAAGTTGTACTGGATTGTAGTATATAATCCTTATAATAGCGGCTAAATTCTCTCTTAGCATTTTGTTGAGAATTTTTGTGGCTAAGGGATTTGTGCATAACGGATATTGGTGTGTAGTTTTCTTGTACTGTCTATGTGTCTTTGTATCAGTGTGATACTTGTCTCCTGTAATGAGTTTTTCAGCTGACAAAGATTGGTGGTATTCTTTAAATGTTAGATAAATTTCACCAATCACATTACCTGGTCTTCAGCTTTTCTTTGTTGGGGGATTTTTGATTACTGATAATCTCTTTCTAAGTCTATTCAGATTTTGTCTTCTTGGATCATACTACCATTTTGGTGTAAGTATATTTCTAGATTTTTTTCCCATTTTACTTATCTGATTTGATTGTAAATAATTATTTGTAGTATTTGCATAGATAGTAGTGGTGATAATAGATAGTAATGTACTTTAATTTTTGCTTTTAGTAATTGGAATCTTATACTTAGCTAAAGTTTGTCAATTTTGTTAATTTTTCCAGAGACAACCTTTTGTTTTTTAAAGTTTGTTATTTAACCATTCTCTTTCATTTATTCACTCTGTTTTTTTATTAAATTTGCTATATTCTAGCTTTGGATTTAGTATGCTCTTTTCTAGTTCCTTAGGGTGTGTAGTGGGTTGTTGATAATGAGATTACTCTTTATTACATCTTTTATTGAAGTATAATCAACATTATTTTAGTTTCATTTGTACAGCATAATGATTCAACGTTAGTGTATACAGCAAAAGTGTGTAATACTTGGGCCTCCCTGGTGGCACTAGGGGTTAAGACACAACCTATGAAACCATCTGCAGCCACTGAAGCATGAGTTCGATTCCTGGCCAGGGAGCTACCCACATGGCGCAGCAGACCTCTCCTGACTCGCCTGCTGCTCTCCTCAGCAGTGCATTTCAGTCAATCTGCCTGTTCTGTTCCCCACTCTGTCTCTGGTGAATCCTCTCACTGCCCACACCTCTGGCCTGTATCCTACTTCTTGTAGGCATAAATAAATAAATCTTTTTTTAAAAAAAAGTGTGTAATACTTTCGAAGTGGGTCACAATTTTCTTCTATTATTTCTGTAGTCATTTTGTGATCTGAGAAAGATTTCCTTAAATGTGTGGTTCCAAACAGAGGGACAAAAAATGTTATCTCTCTCAAGTTCTGACAGTGGAGGTTGCTGCTGCAGAAAGGACTGAAACTAAATGGTGTCTGCTGGTCCTTAGGGCTCTGCCAGAACAACCAAAATGTCCAACCTCTAACTTTAGAAGGACATAGTCCCAACTGTTCCTTCCTGGTAGTGTCAGTCATTCTAGGAACCACTGTTACAGGAGGGGGAGAATGAGAAATGAGGATGGTAGTTGGTTCATACATCCTGGTCCCTTATGAGGGAACAGAAGTAGCCTCTGCCTTCATGTACCTTCTAAGTTCTAAAATGGTTAATTTCAGCTGCTCTTTCCAGCTCAGTTTTTACTTTGGTAGAAGGAATGCTCTACATCTTCCATTTTGTGATAGTGATGTCTTCTGAATTATGAATGTTTTTAATTTGATTAAGTTCAGTATCAATTTTTTTCTGTTATTTTGGTAACATTGATTTACAACATTAAGTTTTAGGTGTGACTGTCAATTTTTAAAAAATTTTTATGGATCATGCTTTTGATGTCATGTTCAAGAATTCTTTGCATAAACCATGGTGACATTTTTTCCTGTCATTGGCATGACTGGATAGCATACTTGGAGTGTAGGCAGACCACATAAGGGCTTATAGAGGGAGCAAGACTTGGAGAGAGTTCTCTGGGAAATACAGGTGTGCTGATGGGGCTTATACAGGGGATAGGTACATTGACACTGGCAGGAAAACTTTGGGTGCCAGCCTACATCCTCACACCTCATACCACTAACCTACTCTGCAGCAGTTAGAAACCAGAGGAGAGCCCTTTACTTCTCTAATGTCCCTTCAGTGCCTTCTATTGAGAAAGCTTAACAATTTTATGTTTATATTAAAGGAAAAGCTCAGAAATTCTGTCTGTATTACAGAGCTTATATTGCAGGGTGATTATAGAGCTGCAGGGTAATAAATTGATAAACAGCATACAAGATATCAAGCCTTGTTTAAATTTATAGGTCATCCTTTGAGACTTGAAATTGTTATACATATACCAGTTTTCAGTGTAAGCATTATCAAAAATCTCTAACCTACAGATTTCATAGACAATTGAATTATTTTATATGGTCTCTTGAGATGAACTCTTGAGTGTTGTAAATGAAATTACTCTACATTGTCATCTGTTTTCTTCCATTGCTCACCAAGGAAATGAGTGTTTATTAACTTGCATGATTTTGTAGGAGTCCACTGATATCTCTCTAACTTTAAAGAAAAGCCTGAACATTTTGTGCTATAAGTTTACCTCCTTATCACTATATTTCCATATTTGCATGATATTTTGAGTGTAGATAAGCCAGTTTATTTGGGACTTCAGTTTGGAGCTATTTGTACAAACCAAAATTTTCTTTATGATCATTTATATCACACCTTAAGGTGATGGGTTGATTTTCCAGGTGGATTCATCAGTACTTTTCTGATTGGCCCATGGTGTGTTTATGAATATGTGTTTTGAATTTCATCTTTGTTTACATGTGCAATAGATACCTTGTTTGATTGTTAAGACATAAAGGTAATAGGTAAAAAAAAAATCCTTAATCTTGTGCAGATTTTTAAAAATTTTCAGTGAGAGGTACTTTCTTCCTTGGTTACTCTTTTTTTTACTCTTTTTTTAAATAGAAAATAGAAAGTTTTATTTACAAAGGCAACTATAAAGAGAGAGAAATTGATTGGCTAACATGTGGTCAGATAGCATCCATTCTGTTAACAAGCAGTATGGAGATGCAGAAGCAAGAAGAGCCTTGGCTATCCTCAGAAAAATAATTTACATATACACATTAACACCATGGGGGTTCGGTAGATGCATGGATGCATAGGTTCTCTTTAACTTTTTTGTTTTTAAGTTCTTGTATTGTCAAGTACATGTAAACTATATAGCTGTTCAGTGCAAATATGTCCATTTTATTTATGGCTGTTATTTTTCTCCATATTTGCTTATTTCTTTAATATCTCTCTGCTGATTTTCCTAGTATGTCTGCATAAGCCAGGTGTTTATAATTGAGTCTTATTAATTTAACAGTCACAAGTAGTAAAAATTATTTTAGTTAAAACTTTTGTATTTGTCATGGGAATATACATACTTTAAAAATTAAGTACTTCCCTGGTAACCAAAAACAAAATTCATGTAACTTTTCTGTGTTTCAGAAACCTTTTTCCAAAAAGGGCAAAGGATCTCAAATCAGTTGTCCATAGTGCCCCTGGCTGGAAATTATTTGGTAAAGTCCCTCCAAGAGAAAATCTTCAGAAAACTTCCAAAATCATTCAGCAGGTAAGTACTAATATAGCTATACAGTTTATCTTAGCTTTTCAAATGTTCTTTTCTTGGTAATTTTCATTCATGTTTTCCTACATGCACAGTTTTAGACTACAGTATTTGTGGTAATCTTAAGGTCTATTTCTTTAAATAAACAGGACACATTTTCAATTATCTTTTGTGGTTGTAAAAATTCTAACTGAACATGGTAACATTTTCCATTGGCATAGATTTTATGAATATAGGTAGTTGTAAACTGATGAAACAATAGAAAGCGAAAACTGGGTGATAGACTATGAAGCTAAACTATTTTCTTGGTCACTTTTCTGGTGTTTTGCCTAAACCAATGCCTTGGTGAGATGGGTGAGTAGATAGATCTCTCTCTGGTAATTTAGGAGCCAATGCTTTTCATCATTTTATTGATACTTCGATATTTGAGTTCTTAAGAATTTTCAGTCTTATTTACTCCTAACTTGCCCCTCAGTCCTAGGAGATCAGTGAGACATAGAAGCAGTGGGAATGAATCAATGTCTAGCATATTTAAGTTCAGAGATGTTCAAAAGCATATGTTTTATAAACTTTTTCTCTTCTCAGTTGTAGTGGACAGATTGAATACAACCAGCATTTATAAAAATAATCATATCGAGCCAGTAATCGTCATTCAAGTTCGTTCTTTAAGGATTTAATAGTATTCATTTAATTAACTTCAAAAATATATAAGAAAATAATTTTTAGATCTTCAACCAGTTGTTACAGTTAATTTTATTTACCAAGTACATGTATAGAATGGTACATAAAACTATGACTATGGAACTTAAACTGCAGTGCTTCTCAAGCTGTGTGCCCAAGCACATGCACATCTACTTTGCAGCTACTGTGCAGGAGAAATTCAGTGATGCCCCACAACTTTGGATAGGTATATATTGTTAGCTTGAGGTAGTATACACTTTCAATATTAAATGGCACTATATTATTTTCTGTGGCATTGTATATTTGTGAATCTGATATTTTTTGAGGTTGCGATAATAATATTGTGCAAGTGTCAGTATGGAACAGGAAAGGAGGGTAAAATGGTGTTCAATCTGATTTCAAGACTTGTGAAATTAAAAGTACACATCAGATATACACACCCAATTAGTAATTGTGGTTATTTACAGTTGAACTAAAACTTTTTTTCCCCTTTCTATTTATGTGTATTAAATTTCAAATGGTTACTCAGCATTAGGACTTCGATCCTTATTTTATTGGACATAACTATTTAATAGTGATTAGATATTTCTATTGGTTTAGGGGACATAATAAAAAAGTACTGAGACACTAAGGACATTATTAACTAGGAAATGTTGGGAATCTTTGCTATCTCATCATCTTAAGTTTTAACTTAACTTTTTTTTTTGGTAAAGTCTGAAAATAACTTCTTTTGTCTAGAGTTTTCCGGAAGACCAAGTTCGCCCTCTAGAGGCAAAACAGTGGTCTTGCTATTGAAGGTTTGTATTCTTTATGGTAGTTTACTTTAAATATGCATGTGCATAGACTTTTATATCATGTGAACTAACATTATGTGATATATAGGTTTCTAGATCAGTTACTGGTTGGATAATTATCTGTTTACTCATATCTTATGCTCTTAATGTGCTATTTTCATTTTGATAAGCCAAGGCCTTACATTCTTTTTTATATGTATTTTGTGAAAATTTGAAGAGTGGTCAGGAAAAGAACAGATGTTATTTTTGTATGGAAGAGGAGTGGAGTGGAAAAGCAGTTGCTGTCCTCAGTGGTCCCTTCTCTGGCCTTTTTACAGATGATCATTTCTCCCAGCTACTTCTAGTTTTTGAGCTTTGCATTCTTGTGTAGGTATTAGTGTGCATTTTGGTGTCTTTCCATGATTGTGTTTGTTTTTGGGAAGGTGTGATGGATAGTGAAGTCACTGTTACTCTGACCCTTTTCTACCCTTATAATCACTATCTTTTTCACCATGTAATGGAACATATTTCTGCCTTTTTCTTTCCCTACTTCTGTGTGACTCCTCTACTCCCTGTTTGTCAGACTTTGCTCTCTTCTTCCCTGCAATTTTTATTTTCAAGGTGGGCATGATTTTCTATTTATGGTAATGGAAATCTTAGAATTTTGTGTCTCTTTCACTTGAAAACTTTTTTCACAACCTGGTTTTTAAATTCTGTAAGACATGACTATAAAACTATGTTTGAAATACTTTCAAATAGATTATAATTGTGGAATAGGAAATAAAAAATTAAGATATTCCAGAAAAGCCATGAAGAGTGTTAGGATACTTCTGTTATGTTTTAGGGTAGCATCTTTGCTATTAAGAATGTAGAAAATGGGGACCTCCCTGGTGGTGCAGCGGTTGAGCGCTGGGTTGTGAAGCTGCTCGCAGCCTCTGCAGTGCCAGTTTGATCCCCGGCTGCTCCCCGGCCACCAGAGGATGGTCCCGCATGGTGGGCAGCCCGCTGCTCCACTCAGCAGTGTACTTCGGTCCTTCTGCCTGCTCTGCTCCCTGCTCTGGCTCTGGTGAATTCTCTCACCCTCCTGCGCTTCTGACTGTACCCAGTGCTTGTATAAATAAATAAATAAATAAATAAATAAATAAATAAATAAATAAATAAATCTTTTATTAAAAAAAAAAGTAATCACACACACACAAAAAGAATGTAGAATATGAAGGTAGCTAGTAATTCCAATGTAAAACTGCCTGAAAAAGTGTGAGGCAACACCAGAAATACTAAGAAAAAGTAAATTCCCTTGAGCTTTCAATTGACCTAAGTTTTTGCTTTTTGAGTGGCAAAATAGTGAGACTTTTTGGTAAATTTTAGTAGTTGCATTATTTCATAGGAATAATTTATAAAAACAGATATTCAGAGAGGAGTTGTAATATTTCTAACTATGGGTATAATTATGTACTAGGGCAAGATTTTTTTTTAAGTGGAAAGACACTTATAAGATTATAAACTATATAGAAAAGTAAGATTTAATTATAAGCTTTTTTCTCTATTGTTAATTATGCAAGTGACAGTTATATTTTTTATTTAAAATATAACACATAGGAAGATATGTCTCATTTTATTTCTCCTTCATATTTTTAGACCTTTCTAAACTCATGTTTTGTACAGAAATCACATATTTATTTTTATGTGTCTATCTTTTTACATATATGGTGTTAGATATATTTTTTTATAATTCAAGAATAAAGTCACCAGATATGCATATATATTTTTAAATTTAACTTTGTGCATTTTTGCACCTATAGCTTTTCTTTTCTTTTTTTTTTTTTTAAAGAGGCTTTTTTTTTTTTTAAATTTATTCGTTTGTTTTGTTTATACATGCACTGGGTACAGTCAGAAGTGCGGGAGGGTGAGAGAATTCACCAGAGCCAGAGCGGGGAGCAGAGCAGGTAGAAGGACCGAAGTACACTGCTGAGAGGAGCAGCGGGTGGCAGGAGAGGTCTGCGCGCCATGTGGGACCCTCCTCCGGTGGCCGGGGAGCCGCTGGGGATCGAACCGGTGCCTCAGAGGCTGCGGGCAGCTTCTCAACCCAGCGCTCAACCGCTGCGCCACCGGGGAGGCCCCCTATAGCTTTTCAATGTTAATATAAAGTAAAAGATACTTTTAGGGTAAATATTTTTTTAAAAATTCAATTCAGTTTTACTAAAGGTGTAATCAGTTTTAGTGTTAACAATTCCATGTTAACAGTAAAGAAATATAAAAACCATTTTAGGCAATAACAAAGTCAGACTGACTCAATTTGGCATTTAATTTGACAATCAATTCCCAAATCATGAATATTCATAATATTACTTTATGAGGATTATTACATGTGTTTTCTGGCAGGTGTGAAATTCCTGCTTGTGACCTTTTAAACCAGTTGGTGAGCCATGTAAATAATTGCATCAATTAATTATAAATACATTTCAGTAACATTGTAGCTCAATTGACCCAAGCTTTTATTTTTTCTAAATTAATAGGCTGAAGTTGGAATGCAACTACATCATCAATCTTATGACTTTTAAATTGCAAGTGAGAAAGATTTCAAATGAGCCATGTCATGTATAATTGTAACATGATTGCATACTATATTAAATATACCCTATTTATGTCAAACTGACAATCTTTCATTAGAAAATGATCTTTTTTGCTAGGCACTGTTTTCATATTGACATCTTTATTGAGAAGATGAGATTATAGTACTTTAGCAGATCTTTCAAGTTTTTCATCAGTCATCTTTTTCTGGCTTAAGCTTTAGTTTAATTTTTGACAGGTACAGAAAGTTTTAAGACACTTCATTTCTTAATCTGAGCACTTCAAATTTTCTAAAGGTAGCATAAGTCACTCTCCTCATTAAGCATTTGCCTTTGAAATTTTGTTCTGCAGTAACATCATTATGGAAAGGACTAGAATACATTTGCTTTGTTAGCATTAGTTAAGTATATTTTAGAAGTTTTAGAGATAGCTTTTCTGTTTATTAACTTTATTGGTATAGCATTAGAACATTTGAAATAGTTTGGTGGCTTTAATTATGATGATATATAGAGACCTTTGGTGTAAAATTAGACTGAGGCTTTAACTGTTTCTTTCATTGTTAAATTGTGGAGCAACTGAACTATGTTCGGAATTTATTTTTGAAAAGTCCCAAAAATTGTTACACCCTTGCATGTTTTATTTTTATTTTTATTTCCTGAATATATTGTCAACCTTGAAAAGCTAGTTGAATAACTACCTTTCCAGCTGCATGTGTATTCTTTATTTATAGTTAATGATAAATTACTCTATCTTTCCTATGTGTGAATAGATGGGTTTCATAAAACTTAGTTTGTGTGGTCAGAAGTTTGAGAAAGTAATTCCTAACATTCTGGGCCTATGCTTCTCGGAGTGAGGAGAAGTATCAGGCAGAAGGGGAAAAGTTTAAATTATTTTTTAAAAAGGAAAAGAATAAAATAGTAAATTTTCACAAATTGGGCAGGGTAAGATTTGGAGGAAATTTTTCCCTATTAGAGACAGACTGGCCTTGGAAAGGGCTTGCAATTTGAAAATACTACTTGTTGTTTTCATCACTATAGTTTGAGTATCAAGTTATATTAAAACTTTGTCTTTATGTCAGACTTCTATATTAGGTTTCAGATTAGATTAAAGAAACAAAATTGTGCAAATAACTTTGCAAAATGAAACAAAATTGTGCAAATAACTTTGCAAAATGAAGTTTGTTAAGGCACTCCTGTATGCCAGAGAGAGATGGTATGTTTCACTCCAGGGTTTCCTTTAAGCTTGACTTGTGGGATGGGTTATAGTTTTACTGCACATAATTCACAGATTCTAGAATAAAATTCTGATGCCAATAAAGGGATTAGAATTGGTTCAACCCTCTGTACTCCAAACTTGATTATTTCCCTGGCTCTTAGCTCAAGTTGTGGAGAAGAGCCCATTTATCTTGAGCAGACATGATCTTGAGGTGGTAGAAATGTCCATATGGGGAAGTTTATTCTATTTCTGAAATGTTTTTCTGTCTATAAACTGTTTACAACACGAGGATTTACTTACTGATGTGGGTTTAACATTAACCATTTTAGGAGGAGTGGTCTCACTGTCTACTGAAACTCAAGGTTGAGTCCGTGTATACATATCAGGTTATTTTGACTTTGACATTGTTTTTGGAAGAGAAGCTTCTATTCTTTCCTTTTCCCAATTCCTGTATTTAGTTCCTAAAGAAACTTTTAATTCTTGCCTTCCCTTCCTGTGAACCTATAGTCTGACCTTTTCTCACATTTCCCTCCTACTACACCTTCTTTCTGTGCATCCTTTATAAAGAGCCCAAGGCATTAGATTGTGGTAGAACACTCTTACTACCAATTCACTAGGTGACTGCACATTAGCAAACTCTAAGCAAAACTTGAGGGATAAAACTTTTGAACTGGTCTTAAATTTTTCTCTAAGATTGTCTGACTTTCAACTTCAATAGTTGTATAATTTATTCAACATATATTGCCGGTATATAAATTATGATTCAGTTTCTTAGTATATAAGTAAATCAGTTGTATCATTTGCAGTATTCCAGTATAATGAGGGAGGAGGTGATACACAATTTTAACAGTGTGATGAGAAGAGTAGTAGCGTGGGCAATATATGAGGGTACAGGTAAAAGTGATTAATTCTGTCCAGAGATGACATGTAAATTGTGTTTTGAAGTATATTTGTAGGAATTCACCAGGTAGATAAGACATGGGGAAAGCCATTTCACTTAGAAGAAGTTCCCTGAGCAGATAGGAATGCACAAGACTTGTTTAGTTAATAGGCCATACTCACATCAGGGATATAGGGTAGAGAGTGAAGGGTCATTAATCACAGTATTTGAAAGTTGGGTTCTATCCAAAATACTTTTAAGTAAGGTACTAAGACATCAAATACATATATTAGAAAAATTTGTAGGCATTGTAGAAATTAAATCAGAAAAGTGTGGGTTTACAAATTAGGACATTAATATTTATTGTAGCCTATTCTTCTGGTTCCCAAACAGAGTGAATTACATAGTGAATACAAATCCCTTGTCCCTATACATTGAGTTCTTAATGTCAATTTTGTTTTTCTATTCTTGTGTTCTAGTTGATTCTTTTTCAAATCTGCTATATCACTTTTTGCAGTTTACAGTTCCCTGCTGAAATTTCAAGCTTGGCCTTTATCTCCTTAAACATAGTAAGTATAGTTGTTTCCTAGCCTGTGTATAATTCCAATGTCTGGAAATAATGTAGGTCTGTCTATATTGAATATTGTTGCTCCTAGTTTTGTTAGCAGATACTATTTTATCTCTCTGTGTGCTTGGTTACCTTTGCTTGGGGACTGGTATAATATTGGAATCAACATATGTAGAAAACAATTTGAAGGCACAGCTGATAACCATCATTTAGAGATTGGAGCTTTTGTCTCAGGTATCTCATGATACCTGCCTGTCTAGTTTTGTCATCCATTCAGATGAGGCAAAGCTCATATGCAATCTGTTTTCTTATTAAATTGTTAAAAGGCTTCTTATTGTTAAACTAACTTTGTATTCTTGGGATAAACTCTGAGGAGTCATATATTATCCATTTTATACATATTTGGATTCAGTTTGCATATACATGTATGTGTGTATATATACAAGTATGTATATATGTATTACATACACTTTAAATGGGTGAAATTTAGGTTTTGGAGCAGTTTTGGATTCACAGCCAAACTGAGCAGAAAATATAGAGGGTTTCTATATATATTCTCTGCCCCAGCATATTTACAACCTTTTCCACTATTGACATCCCTCATCAGTGTGGTATATTTGTTAAAGTCAGTGAAGTTACATTGATACATGGATATCACTCTAAAATCATAATTTACATTAGGATTCACTCTTGGTATTATACATTAAATGGGTTTTGACAAATGTGTAGAGACATATCCACCATTATAGTATTGCACACAATAGTTTCCCTACCCTAAAATTCCTTCTACTCTGCCTTTTAATTCATCCCTACCTCACTAAGCCCTGGCATTCACTTACCTATTTTTTGTCTCCATCATTCTGCTTTTTCCAGAATGTCATATAATTGGAGTCAGGCTGTTTTCTGCCTTTTCAAATTAACCCTTTCTATTAGTAATATACATTTAAGTTTCCTTCCTGTCTTTATAGCCCTTTTCTTTATAGTGCTGAGTAGTTTGATTATACTACAGTTCGATACTTCCTTGATTAGTTCTCAGTCTTTTGGTGGTCCTGTGCCCCTGGACTCTGAATTTTACCAATGCTTCTCAGGTGGGAGAAAGTTGGGTTTTTTTTTTTTTTTTTTTTTTTAAACTTCATGTGGATGGTAAGAGGGAGCTGGATTTGGGCATTACAGTGGCAGATAGGTTTGACTCTGATAAAATCCCTGCATGTTTGCTTATGGTAAAATAGTTTCTCCTGAGCTCAGGCCTTGTTTAAGAGGAACAGAATGTTCTAGAATATTTCAAAATTGTTCCTCTTTCCTTACACTGCTATAAGCAGGAGAGATACTTTTTTCCTAGTATTCACTGTGTGGACTTGGAAGAGTTCCTGAGCTAAAACTCATAAAAATGTAAAGAAGTGTGTCTTCATGGAATTTTTTCTCCCAGACCTTTCCATATTGACTCACTGGCAATTTGTCAATTACAGTTCAGGTTTCCAGCTCCGACAATGGTTCCCACAAATGGTAAATTGTGATTCTCTGTATCAATTGATCTATTAGACAGTAGGTGCTCCGTGAACTCATTTCTCTGATGGATCTAAGAAGTTAGTTTTTAAAATTTTTTTTTTTTACTTTTTATTTGCCACAATAAAGTGGCAACTTCTGAACTCTTTTGCATGCTGGACCAGAAACCACAAGTTTTTTGCTAATATTTTGTTAAGTACTTTTTACTTCTATATTCATTTGAGATATTGCTCTATAATTATATATATTTTTAAAAGCTTTATAGCAAGTTTGTTTGTAATTTTCTTTTTAATGTCTTTATCTGATTTTGGTATCAGGTTAGTGTTATTTTGAATGAATTGGAAATTATTTCTTTCCTCTGTTCCAAAAAAATTTGTGTAGAATTAGTGTTTTTACCTTAAGTGTTTGAGAGACATTACTAGTGGGATTATGTAAACCAAGTTTTCTCAGTCTCAGCTATTGATATCTTAGGTCTTATAATTATTATTGAGGGTACTTTCTTGTTCAATATAAGATATTGAGTAGCATCCCTGGCCTCACCCACTAGATACTAGTAGTACTTCCCCAGAGTTCTGGCAACTAAAAATATCTCTAGATATTACCAAACACCCTTTGAGTACCAAAATCAATCCCATTTGAGAGGATCTGTAAAACAGATGTGGAGGGTTTTTTATTGTTGTTTAGTAGAATTTTAATTATAAATGTTATATTTTTAATTGATAATGGACTGGAATTTTCTGTTTCTTCTTGAGTCAGTTTTGGTAACAAATCACTGAAGAGATTTTACATTTCATCTATGTTGCATTCATTGGAATAAAATTACTCATAATCTCTTTTTTTTAAATCTTGTTGGATATGTGATAATGCATATGGTTAGAAGTTATTTCTTACCTTCCTGATTTTACTAATTTGGATTTTCTCTTGGTCAATTTTACCAGAAGTTTATCATTTTACTGATGTTTACAAATGAACAACTTTTTCCCCAGTGATTTTTACTTTCCCTGTTTTCTATTTCATTTATTTTTGTTCTTTAGTCCTTTCCTCTGCTTTGGATTGGTTTTGCTTTTTTCCCACGTATTGACTTTGTATCACTTTATATCCTTCATGGAGTTTATATCACTCATCTTTTTTCATGTAAGTGTATTAATAAGCTATAAATTTCCCTGTAATCATGCTTTAGGTGCATTCTACAAGTTTCAGTATTTTCATTTTCATGCAGTTCAAAATGTGTTCTCTTTTTCTGTGTTCTTTTACCATGATTATTTAGAAGTGTGTTGTTTTAATTTTCAAGTATTTCAGAATTTTCTGGATATAGTCCTATAAATGATTTCTAATTTTTCCATTATGGTCATATACATTGTAATTTCTGGTTGGGATGCCCCAGGTATAGCATATTCTTTTGAAGAGAATATATATTCTGCAGATGGTAGGTGAATGTTGTTATACATATTTATTTGGTTGTGTTAGATGATAGTGTTGTTCAAGTCTTATATGATTTTTATATTTTCAGTCCACTTGTTCAATAAGTCACTGACAGAAGAGTAATAAAATCTTTACTATAAACTATTTGGCTGTTTCTCCTTTTGTTCCATGTATTTTGAAACTTTGTTTTAATGTCTTGAATTAACCTCTTAATGCTTGTCTTTTTTGGGGGAGAGGTGGGAAGGAAATATTTTTCATTAATCTTTTGAACACCAGCACCATAATTTTTCAGGTTTAATTTAGTATCAAACTTTTTTGTCTTGGTAATAATTCTTATTGAGATGGTTTGTCTGGTGTCATTAAATTAGGCACTGCAGCTTGCTTTTTAGTTAGCGTTGCATGATACTTGTTTTTCTCTCCTTTACTTTTTATGTCTTTATATTTAAATTTTTTTTTTTTTTTTTGGTACAACATATATTTGAATCTGTTATATGCTGTCTAATCCCATCTGCTTTTTAAAAAATGTCATTATTGGCTCATATTTATTATCTTGCTATTTCATTTTAAGTTATTCCGTCTGGTCTTTTTTTCCCCCGGCCTCCCCTTTTTGGTGTGTGATTAAATGAATAGTTTATACTTTATTTTATCTTCATTTTTAACTTATTAGATATAATATTGTTTTAGTTTTTCAGTGTTGCTCTTGGTCAACAGTTCGCAAGTGTTTTAGTTTCACAACTCCTTTGGATTCTTAGTTGTTAAGGACCTCAAAGAGTTTTGTTTTATAGAGATTATCAATTATTACTGTAGCCAAAATTAAAGCTGAAAAATTGAAATATTCATTTTAAAATAATTTAAAAATGAACAAATGCCATGTTATTTATGTTAATTCTAGTAAAACGTATTAAAAATGCAATTGATGGGAAGGAGGGGGTTGTTGTTTTACATTTCTGTAAATCTCTTTCATGTCTGGTTTAATAGACACCTGTATAATCATATTTACTCCCATATTCAATTTCTTGCTGTATGTAGTTTTACTTTAAGTATGGAGAAAATCTTATCTCACACAGATATGTAGATAGTAAAGGGAACAGGACTTTAAAAACCTTTTTAGATAATGGTGGATATTTTTCTTTAATACCACTCCAGTACTCAACAAGTGGTAGTTTCTCAAAGGTAAGTTATATTGTAGAATCTGAAGCCCTGTAACTTTGTTGCATTAAAATCCACTGGTCTTTCTTGCATTTAAATTGAGTGTTTTTACCTATCTGTGATTTTGTAACGTGCTTAACAAATAGTGACTTACGAAATTATGCAGATAATTCAAATGTGGTAACATTTCATTATATAGTATCCAAAAATCACAATAATATCAACACTTGCCACTCCTGAAAAATTTAAGTATTGGGAACTGTTAAACACGGTGGCATTTATAGATTTTGCAGAATGTCATTTTCACTTGAAAGGTTGACTCTTATTGCAACATTTATTTCTGTTGATTTCTTTGAGATCACTGGCTCACTTTCTTTTGTGCCTGTTTTAATCAACTTCTTATATTGGAATAACTTTAGGGCTACAGAAAAGTTGAGAAAGTACAGTTTTCCCTAGTGTTAACATCTTGCATTATTATGGACGTTTGTCAAGCTAAGAAATCAACATTGGTATATTACTTTCAGTAAACTTCAGCCTTCACTGGAAACTGCTACTTTCTTTACTAATAGTCCTTTTCTGTTTCAGGATCTAATCCAGGATTGGATTTCATTAACATATTGTATTTCATTACAATGGGTGTTTTTTTTTTTTTTTTTTTTTTTTTTTTGTCTGTGGCTTTTGACAGTTTCTCAATCTTCCCTTGTTTTTATGACCTTGACACTTTTGAGGAGGACTGGCCAGGTATTTTTTAGAATGTCCTGTAAAAGAAAAGCTACTGTTCTCTACTATGTATTTCTAATACCAACTGGAATCCTCTCCCCACGCCCCTGCCCAACTCTTTGACACCTGCTGGGGTCCTAGAGTTCAGTTCAGTCCTGTTTACCTGGAGTTAGCATCAGATCCCACAGGTTAAGGGCTCTCTTGTCCAAGAATGCCCTACCTTTCAGTTTCTATGGAGACTTTGTTATGTAGAAATGATTAAGTATTAGTATTAGTGGTTGGTTCAACCTCTCCCTTTCCAGAAGTGAGAATAGGGCTGAAAGTTCCAGCCCTCTAATTCATTGGTTGGTCTCCCTAGCAAACAGCCGCAGTGTCCAAGAACCTTTAGCCAACAGTCATTTGTTCACAAAATAGTGCCTATCACTCCCCAAGAGTTCAAAGGATTTTAGGACCTGTGTGCCAGAAAATAAGTCAGAGACTGTGTGTGTGTGTGTGTGTGTGTGTGTGTTTAATGCCATATTTATATTTTCATGCCACATTCTCAATTTTTATTTCCTTTATGATTTGATTGGGGTTATGCTTTATGGAAGGGGGAATACCAATGTGATGAAGTGCCCACTTTATCTTAATTTGAGAAAATGTCTGCCAGATACCCAATTCTGAAAACTAGTTTGCTGTCAGTTTTTCTTTTAAGTAAAAATAATGTTCATGATAAAAGTCTACATCTCAGATAATTGCACATGTACTTTTCTTTATAGGTAACCACTGTACTTTGGTGTGCAGCAGAAGTTCCTTATGTATACTTCTCCCTTTATAATATAGGACATTAAAGTGATGTTTACTGATAAGTCAAGATTTAATAAAATTAATAATGCTTACTGTTTCATCATAGATATTCTTAAGTAAAGCTTGTCCCTCCACTCCTTTTTAACTTAGTGCATGTTGTGAAGAATATAATGAATAGTTGTACAACTTGTTGTCATCGCCTTGATTTATGCTAGCACATAACAGTTTCATTCAACATTGTTTTAGCACTATTTTTTTTAAAGGTTTATTTATTTATGCTGGGGTACAGGCCAGAGGTGTGGAGGGTAAGAGAATTCACCAGAGACAGAGCAGGGAGCAGAACAGGCATATGGACAAGAGACACTGCTGAGGGGAGTAGTGGGCAAGGCAGGAGAGGTCTGCCATGACATGTGGGTTTGTCACTGGCTGGTTGGGAATTGAACCCGCGCTGCAGAGGCTGCAGACAGTTTCACAGTATGGCACTCAACCCAATGCACCACCGGGGAGGCCCCCTGGTATAATTTTTGCATTTAGTTTTCAGATACCCTTTAAAAACTTAAATAATGACTTGCTCTTTTTTTGTCTATAGTTTGTCTTTTATTTATGTCTTCTAAAATGCCTTTTGTATTTATCCACATTTACTATTTTGGTGCTTTTCATTTCTTTGTGTGGATTCATGCTTTCATACTATATGTTTTTTTTCTACCTGAGAAATTTCCTTTTTTAAAAATTTTTAATTTTTTTAAAATTTTTAATTTTTTTTAAACAATATTTTCAACCCCCTCAGGTTGAGTCCCCATAGAATTTCCTTCCCCAAGGCACCCGTGCACCATCACCACCACCATCACCACTCCTCCTTCTCTCCCTCTGATCCCTCTCCCTCTTCCTCCCCTGCAGTAGGTCTCTGATTTGTAGTTGTCTGTCTGAGAAATTTCCTTTGAAATCTCTTACAGTACAAGTCTACTGACAAGCTGTTCTCTCAACTTTCATTTGTGTATAAACTTTTTTTTTATATTTTTAATTTTAAAATTGGGTTATTATTTTTATTATAGGATTCTAATAGCCTCCCGCTGCCCTAGCTTTGTTACTGTTTTTCTCCGAGCATTGTGAAAATGTTCTCATTGTCTTCTGACTTGCAGAGTTGCTGGTGAGTCTGAACAGACTTGTCTCTCCTGTTTTGGGTATTCAGACTTTCCTTTCTGCTTAGTGGAATAGAGATACTCCTGAAGTCTAGATGAATTCTGGAAACTGTTTAGCTTCCTGCTCCTTGTTAACTATTTTCTGTCAGACTTTGTTTTTGCCCATCCTTGTCGTATCTCACCAAATACATGTGCAGACTGGTATTAAGCTAAAGATTCAGAGGACTTGGAACTCTTTCTCAATTGAGTCCTTTTTTCTTGCTACTCTAAACCACAGCTTCTGTCATTTCAGAAGCATGGTCACTTCAAACTAACTGCCAGGATTTCATTGAGTTGCCAATTACATAGATGTCCAGAATTGCTTTCATGCACAACAAGGTGATTGCTAGCTTCACCTTGCTTGTTTTCCCATTGACAGGTGTCACAAAATTATTTTCATCAAGAAAGTTGGTATGGGGCCTCCCTGGTGGCACAGCGGGTTGAGCACAGCGCTGTGAAGCTGTCCGCATCCTCTGCAGCGTGGGTTCGATTCCTGGCTGGCCAGGGAGATTCCCACATGGTGTAGCAGACCTCTCCCATCTTACCCGCTGCTCCCCTCTGCAGTGTATTTCGGTCTGTCTGCCTGTTCTGCTCCCCACTCTGTCTCTGGTGAATTCTCTCACCCTCCCGCGCCTTTGGCCTATACCCCAGCTATTGTATAAATAAAAAAATAAATCTTTTAAAAGAAAAAAAGTTGGTGTGAACTACCCAGTCCACCAACTGGGAGTATACCCTATTTTCTGAAGAAATTTTTTGGCCAACATGTATATATGTTACTTTTAGGAATACAGATGAAATCAAATAGTTATTTAAATTTAGAATTACATATTTAAATCACTTATTTAAAAGTATATTAGGAAATAGTGCCTTTTTACTTAAAAGTGTATACACACTTGATAGGCATTGCTATGCCCAGATTGGGGTTTTTAACCCAAAGCATATCATTTTCACTTTTATTCAAGTTGTAGGAGATAATAGTGCTTTTTTAAGCCTATGTATTGTATCGATACTGGAAAATTTGTCCAAAGCCACAAATTTCCAAATACATTATATTTTACTTTCTATAGATAGAAAATTATGATCTCCACAACCTAGTAGAATTGTTTTTTAAGATAATGTTTAAAACTGCTTTTGGTTGGTTATATGACCAGTAATCCTTTTTTACTTTGTGTTCAGTTTCTCCCTCTCTTACTTATTTATTTTGAAAAACAACTTTTATTTCTATGTACATACAGTATTTCTTTGGCTGAGAATTGTAAATAATTTAGAGATAGAGATCATAAAAAATAGATCATAGAGATCATAAAAATAGAGATCATAAAAAATTGCCTATCATCTCTTGATCAAGCTTAGAATAAATAGCCTCTTTGGCCCAAATTTTCTTATAGTAGGTAAAATTAATTATCCTGCAGATATTTACCAACCTGCCCCAGCATTAGTTTTATCTACTATTCTAGTTACCCCAGTTAAACATTTCACATTTCAAATGTAGAACCTTTTGAGTGGGAAATGAAAGTTAAGTTAAAAAATAGACTTTATTACAGCATCCTATAGAAATATGTTCTGTATATTAAAAGAAAGAATAAAAGCCTGTGTTACATTTGGTTGGTATCTCGTTACTATTCATAAAATAAGTCAGTAAAAACTGAACTTTGTTTACAGAAAATGAGGCAGTCTGATTCATTGTTTTCAGGTAGTGAATCTTTTATAGGTAGCATTACTTACTCATTTCCTTGGACTATGATATTTGCAATTTTCTTTAGTAATATAAGGTTTCTTTACAATCTATAAAATTATCAGTAGTTAGGTCATTATTCAGTATCTATAGAAGAAATATATGGGGAATTTGTATGGTGTGATACACATGAATTTGTAGTGAAAATGACCTCAGGAATTTCACCTATGAGATTGTATTTGTTTATATTTTTAAATGAAGTCCTACATATTTCAGCTGTCTCTCAGTTACTTAAGCACTCTACTGTTTTTAACTTGAGTTATTTGAATCATGTGATTTGCCTCAGCTACAGGGGTAGGCCTTTTTGACTTTAACTCATCATATTAATAAAGTTTACTTTGCAGGTCATTCTGATTGTATGTAGAATGAGATATACACTGGGAATTTCCAAGAATGATTCCCTTTTGTGAAGGTTACTAGAAGAGCAGCTGGGAGAATCTTTGAGAAATGCTATAAGGATGTGCCAAGTAGAGTTACAGTCATTTATCTGAGTAGCAAGCAGCCTCTAGATGAAGCCCACACAGGGAGGAGGGCATAGCTGACAGCTGTAGAGGAGTCTCAGTAATGCTGTGAACCTCTAGTTCAAACAGTGTGAAGTTAGCCAATCATATGGAATATTTTGTCCTGTAATCTGATAAATTCATCTAAACCTGTTTTGAGTTGGGGTTTTGTTATTTATAATAAAAAACGTAGCCAATAATTAGAGTACCACTTTGTAGTCAATTTTGAAAGTACTGATTTAAGATTTCACTATTTCTAATTTGTAATTCTAATCACATAAGAATAACATCTTTAATTTATTCAGCAGATATTTGAATCATTCAGGATATATAAATCCTATTTTTAGATAAGAATGGGTTGATATGTTTTTAAGCTTTTAGTTCTCTAAAAATTTACAGCATTTTTTTTTATTTTGTAAATGTTTCTTTCTTTTTTTTAAGATCTATTTATTTTTATGCATATAAGAGCTGGTACAGGCCAGAAACAATAAAGGTTGGCCAGGATGTGGAGAAAAACGAACCCTTATGCATTGTGAGAGGGTAGAGGTGCAGCAGGGTGAGAGGATTCATCAGAGACAGAGTGGGGAGCAGAACAGGCAGACAGACCGAAAACACTGCTGAGGGGAAAAGTGGGTGCCACAGGAGAGGTCTGCCACGCCATGTGGGTATCTCCTTGGCTGGCCAGGAATCGAACCTGTGCTGCAGAGGCTGTGGACAGCTTCACAGCACTGCGCTCAAACTGCTGCACCACAGGGGAGGCCCCAGAAATACTTTTTAAAGAGTTGGAAAGATGGTAATATAAAAAGAATGATAGCTGTGGTAGGAAAAATAGTAAGTAAAATCATTGACCACTTTAAGTATATTTAATTTTCTTCATTTAAATTAATTTTTTCTGTACCTGCCAAAGAACTTGCAGATTGCCTCATGAGATCATTGACTAATCTTTGAGAATTACATGAAAAAAATATTTGTTTATTGGAGATAATCAAACTGGCTTGATTTTTGTCCTAAGGGAAAAATGGGCTTCTGGAAATTATAAGTCAGTAAGTTTATTACTAATCTTTGCAATATTTCTAGAAGCAACTATCAGCAAATTTCAGAAGCTTGTGAAGTTATGAAAAAAATGCTCAAATTTAGAAATTTGTATCTACTAAGAAGATAAATAAAACTTCAAATGAAGTTATTCATTTCTATCTAGCAGAGTTAGTGGTTTTGAGTAAGTGGAAAAATACTGTAACAGTTTCTAATTTTAGTGAAGTACTTGACCTTTTTTTCCCCATTTGAATAAGATATGTTAGTGAATTAAATTGAGAGTAATAAGATAGATTCATAGTAGTTAGAGTCAAAGTAGACTGAAATCTGAGACCATTTTTTTTTAAAGATTTAATTTATGCATACAAGAACTGGGGTACAGGCCAGTGGCACTACGGGAGGGTGAGAGGATTCACCAGAAACAGAGCGGGTAGCAGAACAGGCAGACTGACTGAAACACACTGTTGAGGGGAGCAGCGGGCAAGGCAGGAGTGGTCTACTGCGCCATGTGGGTATCTCCCTGGCTGGCCGGGAATCAAACTCGTGCTGCAGAGGCTGCAGACAGCTTCACAGTGCTGCACTTAACCCGCTGCACCACGAGGGAGGCCCAAGGCCAATTTTTGATCAAAATTTTGATGTCAGCTTTGAGAAAGCTCTTCTGAGTACTACAAGGGATAACCTGTTACTTGTGTCAACATATTCATCAGTGATCTGGCTGAAGATTTATAAAGTATGCTTGCCTGTAGATTATTCAAAACTGGATTTGCCTGGGCCTCCCCAGTTGCGCAGTGGGTCGAGTGCAGCAGTGGGTGTCTGCAGCCTCTGCAGCACGAGTTTAATCCCCTGGCTGGCCCAGCAGACCTGTCCTGCCTCATGGCGCAGCAGTCCTCTCCTGCCTCGCCCGCTGCCTCCCTCAGCAGTGTGCTTTGGTCAGTCTGCCTGTTCTGCTCCCCACTCTGTCGCTAATGAATCCTCTCACCCTTCCATACCTCTGGCCTGTACCCCAGCTCTTGTATAAATAAAATAAATCTTTAAAAAAAAAACTGAATTTGCCTAGCTGATACCATTAAAAGCATCAAGAACATTGCCCTAAAACTTTGCCTAATTTATTTATTGCATTTCTGTCTGCCTCTCAACATACTTTGATAATATAAATTCATATTTTAGGCTGCTTCAGGGGGAAATAAGTGACTTTCTCTTTGTCTCCCTGATATTCTTACCAAATTAATATGTGAATTGAATGTGCCCCTTATTATAGTATATCCTCAGTGATACAGATCTAATAATACAAACAGAAAATTGAGAACTTTCGCATAAAGTATTTTTTTTACCTATTCTAGGAATATGAAGCACGAACAGGGAGGACCTGTAAACCACCACCTCAGTCTTCAAGACGTAAGAATTTTGAATTTGAGCCCCTTTCTACCACTGCCCTGATTCTTGAGGATCGGCCATCGTAAGTGTTCTAGTGATCGTCAGGCACAATGTTTATATTTTTAATTTAAGTTTAATTATGTTACATAATTTAATTATGTTTATTATGTCACATAAAAGATTGAGAAATTAGATAAAGAAATTGGTTTATTATAAAAAGTTAAATTCCTGTCATGTATCCTAAAACTGTTATGGAAGAATATATTATTGATACCCAAGCATCATGCATATTTTCTAGAAGTCTCTGAAACAATGTATGAAATACTGAAGCTTGGTTTTTATATCAGTTACTATTTCAACCCTACTCTGCTTTATTTTAACATGATATGGCAATTATTTTTCTTTTCTTGACATTTAATACATACTTTATATTTGTCCTTGCCTGTTGTGCTGGGTAACTGCCAATTGTTTACCAGTTAGTTTACTATTATTAAGAATAGATTCTGTTTTTAAAAATTGTATCTTTTTTAATGAGGTAATATTAGTTTGTACCATATGTGATTTAGAGGTGTAGTTTCACACTTCTTCAGGTATATATCACACATCACCTACCACCAAAGCACCCATAATCCTCCACCATAGTCCATTGGGTCTCTTTTCTCTTTTATCCCCACCTTTCCCCTCCCCTTTAGGTAGCCTCAATTCTGCAGTCAGATTTGTAGAATCTGTTTTGGTTTAGTTTTGTCTTACTTTATTTTGTTTATATTCTAAATGAGTGAATCATGGATAACTTGTCTTTCTTCTGACTTATTTTATTTCCATGTTTCATCCATGGGTTCACAAATAGCAACAAGATTTCATCTTTTTTAAATAGCCAAGTAGTATTCTGTTGTGTAAATATAACATATCTTCTTAATATACTCATTTGTTATTGGGCATTTAGGTTGTTTTCATAACTAAGTTATTGTAAATAGTGCTGCAGTGAACGTAGGAATGTATATATTCCTTCAAATCAGTGTTTTTGCATTTTTGCCTAGATACTTAGGAATGGAGCCACTATATCATATGGTAGATTCACTTTTAATATTTTGAGAAACATCCACACTGTTTTCCATATATGCTGGATTAGTCTATGCTCTCACAATGCATAAGGGTTCATTTTTCTCCACATCCTGGCTAACCTTTATTGTTTCTGGTATTTTTTTTTATTTTTTTATGGGCTATTCTCTTGACAGTGAGGTGTTATTTCATCGTGTGTGTGTTATTTTTTAATTTAATTGAAATTTTTTAAAGATTTATTTATTTATTTATACAAGAACTGGAGTACAGGCTCAGATGCATGGGAGAGTGAGAGAACTCACCAGAGACAGAGCAGGGAACAGAACAGGCAGACTGACGAAATACACTGCTGAGGGGAGCAGCGGGCGAGACAGGAGAGGTCTGTCTGTTGCGCTATGTGGGACCCTCGCCGGCCAGCCGGGATCAAACCGGCGCTGCAGAGGTTGTGGACAGCTTCACAGTGCGGCACTCAACTGCCTGCGCCACCAGGGGAGGCCCTGTGTGTGTGTCTTAAAAGATTTATTTATGCATACAAGAGCTGGGGTGTAGGCCAAAGGTGTGGAGGGGGGTGGTGAGAGGATTCACCAGAGAGGGTGGGGAGCAAAAGAGGCAGATATGCTGAAATTAACTCTGAAAGGAGCAGCAGGCAAGAACAGGAGAGGTCGCTGCACCATGTGGGTCACCTCCCTGGCCTGGCTGGTAATCGAACTAATGCTGCAGTGGCTGGTGATAACTTGATAGTGCTGTCTTTAACCCCAGAGCGACCAGGGAGGCCCCTTCAATGTGTTTTTGATTTCCATTTCCCTGATGATAAGTAGAAATGGGCATTGTTTTCAGGTGTCTATTGGCCATCTATTTGTCACTTTATTGGGTGTCTTTTTAGCATTTCTAGCATTTTTAGCATTTCTAGCATTTTTAGCATTCATTATTTGATTAGGTAGTTTGTTTTTTCTCTTTTGTTGAATTGTGTAAGTTCTTTGTAGATCTTGGATATTAGCTTCTTGCTGGATTTATGATGCACAGATATATTTTCCCATTCAATAAATTGTCTTTTTGTTTAAATGACAGTTTCTGGGCCTCCTTAGTAACCCAGAAATCTCAGTACTTTCAAGCTATTGCCAGCCACTGCAGCATGAGTTAGATCCCCAGTCAACGCGCTAACCCAAATGACGCAGTAGACCTCTCCTGTCTCACCTGCTGCTGCTCCCCTCAACAGTGTATTTCATTAGATCTGCCTGTTCTGCTCCCCACTCTGTCTCTGGTGAATCCTCTCACCGCCCACACCTCTGGCTTACACCCCAGTACTTGTATGCATAAATAAAACAAATTTTAAAAAATGATAATTTCTTTCTCTGTGCAGAATTTAATATAGTCCCATTTATTTATTTATTAACATTTATTTGTTTATTTATTTATACAAGCACTGGGTACAGTCAGAAGCGCGAGAGGGTGAGAGAATTCACCAGAGCCAGAGCAGGGAGCAGAGCAGGCAGAAGGACCGAAGTACACTGCTGAGGGGAGCAGCAGGCGGCAGGAGAGGTCTCCGTGCCATGTGGGACCCTCCTCTGGTGGCCGGGGAGCAGCTGGGGATCGAACCGGCGCCGCAGAGGCTGCGGGCAGCTTCGCAACCCAGCGCTTAACCACTGCGCCACCAGGGAGGCCCCCCATTTATTTATTTTTATTTTTGTTTTCCTTGCCTTTGGAGTTGAGTTCATGAATATATCTCCGAAGCCTGTGTTGTCTTCTTTGTATTTGATGGTTTCAGGTCTTAACATCCAAGTCTTTAACCCCTTTTGAGTTAATCTTTTAGTGTGATATGATATTGGTCTAGTTTCATTGTTCTACTTGTTGCTGTCCAGTTTTCTCAGCACCCCCCTTTTAAAAAAAATTTGTTTTCTTACATTGTTGTTAATTTTTGGGCAGTAGTCCCTGTAGCTCTCCCCAAACCATAACACCCGTGATCCATTGCCACAGTCCCTTGCCAACATCACTTATTGAAGAGAAGTTTCCTCTCTGCATTGTATACATGACTTCTTGTAGATTAACTGTCCATATAGATGTGGGTTTATTTCTGGGTCTCAATTTGATTTCATTGGTCTATGTGTCTGTTTTTATTACAATGCTATATAGTTTTTTTTTTTTTTTTTAAATAGAGGCATTTATTTATTTATTTATTTAGTTAGTTAGTTTGTTTGTTTTGTTTACACATGCACTGGGTACAGTCAGAAGCGCGGGAGGGTGAGAGAATTCACCAGAGTCAGAGCGGGGAGCAGAGCAGGCAGAAGGACCGAGGTACACTGCTGAGGGGAGCAGCGGGCGGCAGGAGAGGTCTGCACGCCATGCGGGACCCTCCTCTGGTGGCCCGGGAGCAGCCGGGGATCGAACCGGCGTTGCAGCCGCGGGCAGCTTCGCAACCCAGCGCTCAACCGCTGCGCCACCTGGGAGGCCCAATGCTATATAGTTTTGATTACTATCACTTTGTAGTATAGTTTGAAGGCTGGTTGTGTAATAACTTCTGTTCTTTTTCTTCTCAGAACTGCTTTGATAATTCAGGGTCTTCTGTGGTTCCATACAAATTTCAGTGATGTTTCCTGTATTTGAAGAATGTCTTTGAATCTTTTTTACTATTATTATTTATTTATACAAGAACCAGGGTAGAGGCCAGATGTGCAGGAGGATGAGAGAATTCACCAGAGACAGATTGGGGAACAGAACAGGCAGTGACTAAAATACACTGCTGAGGGGAGCAGCGGATGAGACAGGAGAGATCTGTGCCATGTGGGTTGCCGGGGATTGAACTATGGTCGCCGGGGATTGAACCAGCACTGCAGAGTCTGTGGACATCTTCACAATGCTGCGCTCAACCTCCGGCGCCACCAGGGAGGCCCCTATCTTTGAATCTTGATAGGGACTGCATTGGCTTTTATATAACTTTGGGCAAGACGGCCATTTTAACAATATTAATTCTTCCAATCCATTAGCAAGGAATATCTTTCCATTTTTGTGTGTCTTCTGTTTCTTTTAATATCTTACAGTATTTGTTGTAGAGGTCTTTTACTTCCTTTGTTCGGTTTATTCCTGGATAGTTAATTCATTTTGATGCATTATGAGATTATTTTCTTGATTTCTTCCTCCTTTAGTTTGTTGTTTGCATATAGGAATGCAACAAGTATTTGTGCATTGATTTTGTAGCCTGCCACTTTACTATACTGATTTATTGTTTCTAATAGTATTTTAGTGGAATCTTCAGAATTTTTTGTGTATATTATGTTATCTGTAAATAGTGATAGTTTTACTTCTGTTTTTCTTTCTTTCTTTCTTTCTTTTTAAAGATTTCTTTATACATACAGGAACTGGGGAACAGGCCAGAGTTGGGGGTGAGAGGAGTCATCAGAGACAGAGTGGGGAACAGAACAGGCAGATCGACTGAAACACACTGCTGAGGGGAGCAGCAGGCGAGTCAGGAGAGGTCTGCTGCACCATGTGGGTAGCTCCCTGGCCGGGAATTGAACTTGTGTTGCAGTGGCAATTTGGAATCCTTTTATATCTTTCTCTTGCCTAGTTGTTCAAACCAGAACTTCCAATATTCTATTGAACGGTAGTAGTGAAAGTAGATATCTTTCCCTATATCTGATCTTAGAGCAAAAGCTTTCAGTTGTCTCCTTTGAGTATGATGTTAGCTGTGTTCCTTCTATCCCATTTTCTTTCAAGTTTTTGTCATAAATGGATGTTAAAGCTTATCAAATATCTTCTCTGCATCTATTGATAGGATCCATATCATTTTTAGTTTTCCTTTTGTTGGTGTAAATTACATTGGTCAATTTTTGTATGTTGAACTATCCTTGCATCTCTGCTTTTGCTGTGTCCATAGGTGTAGGTTGTTTGTGTCTTCATTTCATCTGCTAGTTTTTAATTTGTCCTTTGATTTCCTCATGGATTGAATAGTCCTTCCGTAGCACATTATTTAGTCTCTACATATCTGAGGATTTTTCTTCACGTTCTTTTCGTGATTGATTTCTAGTTTGATACCACTGTAATCAGAGAAGGTATTTGATATAATTTGAATCATTCTGAATTTATTGGCACTTGTTTTGTGACCCCATTTGGTGTATCCTTGCGAATATTCCATGTGCATTTCAGAAGAATGCTCCAACATTTTTGGAGATGCAGTGCCTTTTATCAAGACCATCTAATCTAATTCCTCATTTAAAACTGTTGTTTCTAAGTTGAATTTCTGTCTGGTTGATCTGTCCATTGACGTAAGCTCAATGAAGCCCCTTACTATTTTTATGTTGTTGCCTATGTGTGTTTTTATTTTTTTTAATTTAATTTTTTTAAAGATTTATTTTTATTTATGTATACAAGAGCTGGGGTACAGGCCAGAGGTGTGTGTGTGTGGGGTGGGGTTTAAGAAGATTCACCAGAGACAGAGTGGGGAACAGAACAGGCAGATTGACTGAAGTACATTGCTGAGGGGAGCAGCGGTCGAGTCAGGAGAGGTTTGCTGCCCCATGTGGGTTGCTCCCTGGCTGGCCGGGCATCGAACTCATGCTACAGAGGCTGTGGATTGCTTCATAGTGTGGTGCTTAACCCCTTGTGCCACCAGGGAGGCCCCCTAGGTGTGTTTTTAGATTTAAAGTTGTCTTATATATTTGATGCTCCTTGATTTGATATATATGTTGAATGTTTTATCCTTCTGATGTATATCCCTTAATCATTAAATAGTGTCCATTCCTGTCTCTTGTTAATCTTTTTTAATTGCAAGTCTATTTTATTTAATATATATAAATAGGACTGTTTCTGCTTTTTTTAGGGTACCATTTGCTTGTAGGATTTGTTTTCTAACCTTTTAATTTGAGCCTATGTTTATCTGTTTAGCTCAGATTGTCTGCTAGAGACAGCAGAAAGTTGGGTTTTCTTTTTTTATCCAGCCATCCACTCATGCCTTTTTGATAGATGAATTCATTCCATTTACATTAATGGTGATGATTAATAATTGGGAGCTTTCTACTGCAATTTTATCTTTAGTTTTCTGGTTCTATTTCCTTGTTCAATTTTTGTGGATTTTTTTCTTTGATTTGGATAGGAGACCTCAATTCACATTTCTTGTAGAATAGGTCTATTACTGGCAATCTCCTTCTGATGAAAACCTGACAGGAGTACTTTTATAATTTATCTGCTTTTTGCCCCAGCCACCTTAAATATATTTTTTCTTTGACTTGAACTTTTGGTAGTTTCATGTCTATGTATCTTGGTGTAGATCTCCTTGCATTTAGAGAACCTTTACATTTAGAGTGTTCAACTGCTTTTCCTTAGGTGGTGCTTAGTTTGATTTGAATTGTGTGTGTGTGTGTGTGTTTGTTGTTGTTGTTGTTGGTTTTTTGCAGTTGCTGAGTCAGCAGAGTGGGGGAGAGGTCTTGAGGGGTTCAACCACAGTTGGTAATGTGCTTGGAGTTAGGATGAGGTGGTGACTTATTAGTGTTTGTAGCACCTCTGCTATCCCTCTTCTCTGGAGTTCCAGATCTGAGACTCAGCAATATGCACTGTTAGTGCATTTTATGAGGTCAGTACTGTCTCCAAGGTTTGGGGAAAGGATTGTGTAGTGTAAAGTGCTCTCTGTTGTTCTTTGTTTCCATATCTGGGACAGCCTGCCTGGGGCACCCAAACTCCTCAGTACTATCTCCCCATTTTCAAGAGTGTGTGCTTCTGCATTGTTTCTGCTCTCCCTTCCCTGAGGTTTCTTTCTCAGTTGGCAGCTCTGTCTTTTGTATTCTCCTCCCCAGACTCCTGTCTCTAGGAGTCTCTCTCTACCCTCTCCTGTTCAGTGAAGCATGGATCTCTCCAGAGGCTCCTGTCTGCAGTTGTGTTGCCAGAGGGCACTTCAGTTTCACCCTAAGCTGTGTAACTCTCTTTGTAAAGTCCTTATCATTAACTATTAGATGTTCTGCTTGGAAGCAAAGTAAAAGAACCTCCTTTGTCAACATCTTGTTGACCCAGCTTTAATTTTTTTTAGATTACAGCTGTGACCCAAGGATAGATGTAGATCCTGAATACTCAGCACATCCTAAATTCTTCTCTTCCTATTTCTGTCTTCCTCAATCTCAGCCTTCTACAATGGTGCTGTTCTTCAAAATAGTGTCTCTGGGGCCTCCCCGGTGGTGCAGCAGGTTGAGTGCAGTGCTGTGAAGCTGTCTGCAGCCTCTGCATGCAGGTTCAATTCCTGGCCGGCCAGGGAGCAACCCACATGGCGAGGCAGACCTCTCCTGCCTCGCCCGCCGCTCCTCTCAGCAGTGCTTTCAGTCCGTCTGCCTGTTCTGCTCCCCGCTCTGTCTCTGGTGAATCCTCTCACCCCTACCCCACCACACACACACCTCTGGCCTGTACCCCAGCTCTTGTATAAATAAAATAAATCTTTAAAAAAAAGAATCTTAAAAAAAAAATTGTAAAGAAAAATAGTGTCTCTGGATTTGTTATCAAACAAAGTACATCTTCCCTAAAGCAACATTGCATAGTTATTAACTCCTTTTCTACTTCTTGGGTTCTCTGAATCTATTCTTTTTCTTTTTGACTGCTCTTTCCTTCAGTGTTAAAAAAATCCATATCTTTTTTCTGGTCTGTAGTTTGTTCTGTCCATTGTCCTGATATATATATAATAGAATCTAGATCCAAAAAGGCAAAGGTGAATAGTTTTTAGATGTTGTGAAAAATAAAAAAGACTAGACATAACTACATTATTTTCTTTTTCTTGTTGCATTCCTTTATATTAAAGAATTCTAATTCCAATACTATGAATATGTTCATAGTCATTTTTCCATTGGTTAACAAAGATATTTAGTTATGAGAACATGTGAAAGTTTTGTATTTTTTATTTTTTAATAAAGATTTATTTATTTATACAAGAGCTGGGGTACAGGCCAGAGGCCCTGGAAGGTGAGAGGATTCACCAGAGACAGAGTGGGGAGCAGAACAGGCAGACAGACCGAAAGCACTGCTGAGGGGAGCAGCGGGTGAGACAGGAGTGGTCTGACTTGCCATGTAGGTATCTCCCTGGTGGCCGGGAATCCAACCCTCACTGCAGAGGCTGCGGACAGCTTCACAAGGCTGCGCTCAACCCACTACGCCACCAGGGAGGCCTGTATTCTAGACTTTGTATGGGACAAATTTTTCTTTACATGATACTCTGTTTTACAGTCAGATTGGTCTCTTTTAAGTCTGCAGTCATGCCTTTGCTCTTGTTATTACCCCCACTTAGAATGCAATGATCTTATTTCTGCTTCAAGCCTTTTTTGACTTCAACGTTCAGTGCTAACTGTTGCTATAAATTTTTCTTATGACTTGTGCAAGTAGTTCCATGAAATTGAAACCTGAATACACAAGATACAGTAAGTTTTTAAAAGGACCTTTGTGTCACATATGTATAAACAGCTATAATAATCTTTTTTCACTGTATTATTGTCTGAAATTAATATAATAAATTTTGCTTCTATTTCATTTCCATATGAGTTTATTCAGATCTAATACAGAGATTCAGCCTGATAGCTACCGTTCCGCTCATCTTTGAGATGATGTGATTTAATTAATTAATTCATTCATTCATTCATCTTAAAGATTTATTTATTTATTTATACAAGCACTGGGTACAGTCAGAAGCGTGAGAGGGTGAGAGAATTCACCGAGCCAGAGCGGGGAGCAGAGCAGGCAGAAGGACCGAAGTACACTGCTGAGGGGAGCAGCGGGTGGCTGGAGAGGTCTGCGCGCCGTGTGGGACCCTCCTCTGGTGGCCGGGGAGCAGCCGGGGATGGAACCGGCACTGCAGAGGCTGCGGGCATCTTCGCTACCCAGCGCTCAACCGCTGTGCCACCGGGGAGGCCCTGATGTGATTTAAATTAAAAGTTTGTTCACTTTGTGAAATTTGAAGAGATCATTTTTGGGGGAATCAACTTATATGACTTACATTTATGTAACTAAAACCAGTGAACAGGTTTTCCATGATGTTGGAATATTGGTGGTTCCTAATCATTCATCTCTCTTTTTTCTACATCAGTTGGGAAATAGATATAGAGAGCAAGTCATAATGTAAGCTTCAGTTTTATTCAGGGTGAAATCAGATGAGAGTACATGGGTGCAACTTGGATATTAAAGAACATTTCCTACTTTTTGTCTCCCAGAATACTAACCAAATGGTTTTGGGCCAACTAATGCCCATATTTTCATAGGCCAGTAAGCTGGGGCAGAGATTTGTGTAGGTTCTCTTGATTTTGGTTATAGTGGTTTATGGTGATGCCATTACTTCCTCTATGAAGTAGCCTCTGTGAGGGGGTGGAGAAAGAGGCAGTGTTTTTTTCAGCATGGAATTGATAATGGAAACTTCCTCTTCCATAAGTCAAAGTGATAATTATGAGGAGAGGATAAGTTTACCCTAGGAAAGGGAGTTTGTGAATTGATGCTGTTTTTCCTTTCTCTGCCTCTGTAATTTTCAGAAACATTTATAATTACTGACTTCTTAGGTTTTTATAATTAAAACTTCTTAATAGCATTAGGTATATTAAATGTCAGAAGATTTCAAATATAGAAACTTCAAATACAGGAATATAGGAAAGGGATACGGAGAGGAATAGGAGAAGGATTGAATTCTTCCTTATTCACCTTTTTGGTGATGGATAATGGCTATTCAAATAACTGGACACACATTCTGCAGCCAAGTTAACATAAAATTAACTATTATACACCATACATTTTATTATTTTTTTCTTTAACCTTTTATTATTTATTTTTTTTATGGAGGCATGTTTTATTTATTTTTATTATTTATTTGTTAGTTTAGTTTTGTTTATACAAGCACTGGGTACAGTCAGAAGCACGGGAGGGTGAGAGAATTCACAAGAGCCAGAGCGGGGAGCAGAGCAGGCAGAAGGACTGAAGTACACTGCTGAGGGGAGCAGTGGGCGGCAGGAGAGGTCTGTGCGCCATGTGGGACCCTACTCCGGTGGCTGGGGAGCAGCCGGGGATCGAACTGGCCCCACAGAGGCCGCGGGCAGCTTTGCAACCCAGCGCTCAACCGCTGCGCCACCGGGGAGGCCCTAACCTTTTATTTTTTAAGAGGTTATTAAACTCTACATTTCCTTATGGTATCATTCCTTCTGCTGCATTTTATTTTAACATTTTTTGTAATGCTGGTCTTTTGTCTGTAAATTCTTTTACTTTTTGAATAGTTTCAGATTTTTCTCTACATTTGATTTTCATGAATTTGAATATGATGTGCTTTTCCTCATGTTCTTTCTTTTTGAACTTAATGTATTTGTATATTTATGGTTTACTATTAACTCTGGAAAAATTTAGCCTTTATTTCTTCCATTATTTCTTATTCTACTCCCTCCCTGCTTTCTTCTGAGATGTTAATGAGACATATAGTATATTGCTTGATAATGTTTCAGGTCTCTCAGCTCACTTTGGCTTATTTTTTTTGGGGGGGATATTTTATCCTCTATATCATTTTGTATAGTTTCTATTGTAAAATTAACTTGATTTTTTTTTTCTCATACAGTGTAAAACTTGTGAGTCCCATTTCTTTGTGTTTTTCATTTTAGAAAACAAAGTTTGATTTAGATTTTGAGTTTCTCTTACACGTGCTTTCTTCTACCTCTTGAGTATATTTATCTATTTATTTATTTATTTATTTATGCATATATGCATTTATGCATACAAGAACTGGGGTATAGACCAGAGTTGTGGGGGTGAGAGAATTCACCAGAGACAGATTGGGGAGCAAAACAGGCAGATTGACTGAAATACACTGCTAAGGGGAGCAGTGGGTGAGACGGGAGGGGTCTGCTGTGCTATGTGGGTCAGCTCCCTGGCCAGGGATCGAACTTGTGCTGCAGTGGCTGTGGATAGCTTCATTGTGCTGAGACTTAACCCCTTGTGCCACCAGGGAGGTCCTTGAGTATATTTATAACAGCAGTTTTATCATCCTTGAGTTATACCATTATCTGACTTTCTGTTGATTGATTTTTTTAACTTATTATGGATTGTATTTATTTTAATTTTTACTAAGGTAATATTGGTTTTATTATGGAGTGTATGTTTCTGCTTCTTTGTATTCCTGGTGATTTTTCTTTGGAGGGGGGTGCATGTACTAGATACTGTGATTTAAACAGTTGTATGCTGGACTTTTTTGTATTCTTTTATATATTTTTTGACCTTTTGCATACCATTTACTTGGAATTGGTTAGATGCTTTGATCTAACAATTGTTAGAGGTGTTCTAAAACAGCCTTAGGTTAGGCCTAATTTATCCTTACTACTGAGTCACACTCTAAGGACTCTACCAGATAACCTATCTATTGAGTGGTCTTTCTACTCTAGCTGGTTCAGTGTGATCATTGAGAATGTTCTTCCTATTCTTTTTGGTGTTTCTTTTTCTGGCTACCATATACATGCATAGATCAGAACTCAAAGACTTGAGAGGGTTCCTCTCTATCTCCCTTCTGTCTGGTTCTCTGATCTGCAAATTCTAGCTGTCTCAAACTCTGCAACTTCAAACTCTGTTTCTTCAACTCGACAAAACTGATGGATTCTATGTGGGCATTCTCTTCATGAAAGAAGACTATAGAAACAGACTATGGAAACCCCAGGCTTTATACTCAGGTAGTTGTAGGATTATCTTGTTTGCTTCCTTTATAAGGATCACTGTGTTGTACTGACTGTTGTCCAGTATCTAAAAACTGTTTTTAATGTATTTTGCTCAGTTTTCAATAAATTAAGATCAGGGTAATCCTGGTTACTCTTAATAGACTATGGCCTGAAGCAGAAATCTGAGCTTTTATTCCTCCCTGCCACAACATTGCAGAGGAATCTGACTAATTTGAGAAGAAGTAAAATGTAAAATTTTAAAGTTTGTCATATATCTTAAAACTAAGAAATAAAAAACAGAGATGTGATCACCTATGAAGCGGGTAAATATTGAGTGCAAAAGGGTCACCAGAATGCTTTGTGGAATGATGGGATTGTTCTGTATGTTGATTGTGTGTACGGGTATGTAGGTTTGTCAAAACTAGTCAAATTGTACTTCTATCTGTTCAGATTATATGTATGTAAATATTACTATGTATAAATGATATATCAAAAAATTAAGAAAACTCTGGTAAGTTTGTTCAACAAATATTGGCTAAGATTTGACATGTTTAAATAATATGTAAGCATATATACATGTGACATATATATATCAACTATTAGCAATCTGGATTCTGATTCTTTTTCATAATGCAGAGTTCTTTTAAACTGTTTGCTTTCTTAACGTATGAAATGATATGGGTAGTTTAGAGATTCTTTGTTTCTATCTATAAAAATAAAGTAATACATGTTAAAGTTAATCTTTTTAAAAAATGACTTAAAGAAAAATTTTCCCCCAGAAATCTTCCTGCCAAATCTGTGGAAGAAGCTTTACGTCATCGACAAGAATATGATGAAATGGTGGCTGAGGCTAAAAAACGAGGTATGAAATTTAACTCTAAATTTTAGTTGATATACTGACTTTCACAGGAAGTTAACTAATTGGTTAATTTCAAAAGGAGGGTGGTTGGTAAAATCGATCAAGTCTGTGTGTAAGATGATGCTGATTTCCTAAATTTATTCTTAAAGAGAAGTGAGATGTCATGGTCCTCTCTGGCACAAAGGGTTAAGTTTCAGCACTATGAAGCTATGGGCAGCATCTGCAACATAAGTTCGATCCCCGACCAGGGAGCTAACCTACATGGTGCAGCAGACCTCTTCTGTCTGGCCTGCTGCTCCCCTCAGCAGTGTATTTCAGTAGATCTGCCTGTTCTTCTCCCCACTCTGTCTCTGGTGCATCCTCTCACCACCTTCCCTGCACCTCTGGTCTACACTCCAGCTCTTGTATGCAAAAAATAAATAAATCTTCTAAAAAAAGAGAGAAATGAAAGGTCATATTAGGATCATGTACTTTTTCAAACCTTATAATTGCAATTATAGACTTTAAACTACTATTATCTTTTTTTTTTAATTTTTAAAAGAGATTTATTTATTTATTTATTTATTTATATAAGCAACGGGTACAGTCGAAGCGTGGGAAGGTGAGAGGATTCAACAGAGACAGAGTGGGGAACAGAACAGGCAGACTGATGAAACACACTGCTGAGGGGAGCAGCGGGCGAGACAGGAGAGGTCTCTCGCGCCATGTGGGACCCTCGCTGTTGGCTGGGGATTGAACCGGTGCTGCAGAGGCTGTGGGCAGCTTCGCAGCCCAGCACTCAATCGCTGCACCACCAGGGGAGGCCCCAACTACTGTTATCTTAATTTATAAACAGAGGCATCATTCATGAATTTATTAATGAAATTCACTTTTATAATTTTTAGGTTTTTTATATTTTGTAACTAAATAATTTTAACATTTTAAGATAACTTTCTTATATGGTTCAAATATGACTTGTAATTAAAATCTGCTTTTATGGCTTATGAAGTTTTCTGTAGTCTCATTTGGGTCATTTGGAAAGGAATATAAATGTATATACTCATATATAAATTCACATATAGGGGGCCTCCCTGGTGCTGCAGGGGTTAAAGTCACAGCTGTTAACAGCTACTGCAGTGTGAGTTCGATTCCCTGCCAGGGAGTTAACCCACATGGTGCAGATCTTTCCTGTTTCATCCACTGCTCCCCTCAGCAGTGTGTTTCAGTAGATCTGCTTGTTCTGCTCCCCACTCTGTCTCTGGTGAATGCTCTCACTGCCCACACCTCTGGCCTACACCCCAGTTCTTGTATTCATAAATATAAACAAACAAACAAACAAATAAATAAATTCACAGTTTATTCTCTCTTCCAACCAAAATATAAGGATAATTTAACAGTGTTTATTTGTTAACTACCAGTAGTCCAGGATACATTTTTTAGAATATATTACACAGGTATGTATTTTTTTTAGGCATATGCCTTATTAACAAGCAATATTTTTTTTCCTTTGGGTTAAGTGAATGGAGTGTTAGAATTGTATACAGTTCTACTTTGTGTCACTATTTTGGAAATTAATTCTTTAATGCTAGTAAATCTTGTCTAGTTTTATCTTTCTAAAAGGACTAATTTAAGCATTGTCTGAGTTAATTTTACTGAATATGTTCATTTCTAACATTCAAATTTTTAATTGATTGTCAACACTGACTTTTCTATTTAATTAACATTTAATATAGTTATTGATAAGTAGATGATCCTAACAAAATCTGAATGAAATAACACTGAATTGGGAAATCAGATGGTCACAGCTTTAATCATGTTTGACACTATCTGGATGTGATGCTCTAAACATAACTGAAGTTATTGTTCTCATCTGTAAAATGTGGGCAGCAGTTCGACTAGATTTAGACTTTCAAACCTCTCCTTCAAAATGTTTTCTTTTTAAGCAGTGGAATCTTCTCTAGAGAAATATTACGTAGAATCTGAATATGTGAAACAAGAATGTGGAGCTGTTTAGTTGACCGCCTTGCCCCTTAAGATGCTTTGTTAGGTACCGTGTGAAACACAACTAGAAAGCAGTTTGATTTCTGAGGACCCCTCCAGTTCTAAATAACTCACTTCTCTGTTTGTGAAGCTTCTTTTGTTCTGAAATTTTCCAGTTTTCAGAGGGTGTTGTGTGTATGTCTATGTGTTGGGGGCATTTTAAAGTTTCAATCTAAAATGAAAACATTAAAGAAGTTTCACTGTAGCAGTGTCATTGGCAAAATAATTTTTTAATGTCATGTGAGGAAACTCATAAACCTCTGATATGAAAAAAGGCAACTGTTTTATATAGTAAATTCATGGCAAATTTTAATTTATAAATACAAATAGAATATGCAATAGGGCAATTTAAATGATTTTTCTGTTCATTGTTCCATTTATTTTGTAGAATTGGAGATGTTATTTTCAAAATTATTTTAATCAAGTTTATTTTCTTTCCCTTTTTTCCTCTTTTTCTTCTTCCCTATTTCCTCTTCTTTCCTCTCCTTCCTCTCCCCCCTTCCTTTTGCGAGTCCATCTTTTTATTTTCTTTCCTTACTGTTATCAGATTATTCTCTTTCAGAAAACCTCTTTTGTAGACTTAGTAGAAAGAGAGGGGGTTTGATCTAACTTTTTGATATTGAAATGATTCTTGTTTAAAACAGAAATTAAAGAAGCGCATAAAAGAAAAAAAATAATGAAGGAACGATTTAAACAGGAGGAAAATATTGCAAGTGCAATGGTAATTTGGATCAATGAAATCCTGCCCAATTGGGAAGTAATGTAAGTAAGCAGACTTTTCCTGAATTCCAGTCTGTCTCCAAAGATCTCATGTTTCCAATTTATCTTTTTAATATTTTGAGTATGTTTCTCAAATGTTCTGAGTAATTATACTGTTAACCATAGTCTGAAATATTTAATACTTATCTCTGTGCCTTTGCTTTGATAAATTCCTTAATCTCTAATACCTACTTCCTTTATTGACACCCTTTATGTCTGTCAAAATCTTACATATTCTTTAAGTCCCATCTGACATGCTAGTTTATATACATGAAACTTTTAATTTCCTCAGTTACCATATTTTCTTCATTCTAATACACCAGATATTATAAAATGTACTACTGATGTAATAGCAGGTTTTTGCAAAGAAAATATTCCTTGCAAAATATGTTATTAAATCTTAAATATATTAAAGCAATTTTTAGTGTGTTTCTCATAATCAGGAGAATATAGTATATGTATTTCCCTCTGTAATATTCCGTTATATTTTGAGACTAACATACTTCATGCCCTATTTTGCCTTTGATTTTTTTGAGGTTTTTTTTTTTTTTTTTTTTAACTTGCCTCATCTTCCCTCTAGAATAGACTATAGGTTCTGTCTTCTGCAATACCTGCAGTGTAGGATATGCTTGGGGAAATGGTTGAATATTGGCAGTGTGACAAATATTACGTTAGGCTCTTTACATAATCACATTTGATTCTTACACCCTTTATTCCTACTTATAGGGAAGTCAAGGTCAGAGAGGTTAAGTGATTTGCCCAAGGTTATATAATTAATGAATAGTTAAACGAGATTTAAACTCAGGTCTATCTGATCCTAAAGCCCACACTCTTTCAGCAGACTACACTTCCTCTCAAAGACTAGGGCTTTACTTTAGTAAAGACTTTGTGATTTTGTTTTGGTACTGAATTGACAACAGATTATTATATTACTGTATTTAACATCATCTTGTTTTTTCAAAGTTGTCCACATATTTCTGATTCTCTCATTGTATTGTTAGTGTAAGTGGCAGCTGTGGAAGGCAGTTTCCTTATATACTGTTGTCCTTTAGGACACTAGTTTTTTTAGGTTTCTGTTGTCTACAACCATGAACCAAAGGAAAGAATGTATCACATAAATTACGCTCTATGTTCTTAAAAATCATTTGATCACTTAACCATAGACTAGGGTAAACCATCATGCAGCCAGTATTTTTGGTATAAAAAGTAACTTTCTCCTTTTTTCTCCCCCTTTAATTCTAGGCGTAGTACGAGAAGAGTTCGAGAATTGTGGTGGCAGGGATTGCCCCCTAGTGTTCGTGGGAAAGTTTGGAGTCTAGCTATAGGAAATGAACTAAATATCACTCCTGGTTTGTATTCTATATTCAGTTACTCCCACATATACAAATAGCTATCTTCAGAGTTACAAAGCAGATTAGTAGGTTGGGCATTTAAAAACTTATTACCGTATAGCTTCTTTTTAAGAGCATGCTTCGTTCTATATTCCCCTCTAAAAATTGGTATGATTTCAGTAAGTTATTATATTTCATATTATGTAAATAGACTTGTTGATTTTCCTTTAGTTTACAACAATCAATTTCTTGACACAAAAATAACTGCAGGTAATTTCAAAAACTGGGATTCTAGGTAGTACTAGAGATACAGTTATATATACAAGGAAATTTAAATTAGTGTAACTGTAGGAAGAGTTCCCTTTTATTTAAAAAAAAAAATTGGGTGAAGGCCAGAAATTTCTTTTTTTACATCTCTCCAAAACAGTCCTTCTGTATTTTTTATTTAAAAAAAATAAAGTTAAACAAAAAAAAGAAGATTCTCAAATTATTGTTCTAAGTTTCTTAAAACCATGAAGGATAGGATTAAAATGTAGAGTAGTTTTGATGACTGTTTAAAAATTAAATACAATTAGTATATCAAATAGGGGGTATATAAATAGCTAATATTAAAAAGTAGTAAATAGGTCCAAATGATAAATCATAATGCTAGACAGACACTGGTGCCACAGAAAGTCTTAGGGATTGTAGTATACTAATATAAATATTGTTACTGTTACTTTAAAAACTTTTTATTTACACATTTATTGAGAAGTCAAGCAGTAGTGAAGTATAAGCTTCATTTCTTTCTCCTTTTCTACCCAAACTGCTGGTCTTGATCCAGGTATAAGTATAAATTAGTAATATAGTGTATGTTCTTCCACATATTTTTTCTATGTGCATAAAAATGCGTATGTCTTTATATATTAATTTTTAAGACTTCTATTTTTCTTCCCCTTTTCCCCCCTTCCACAAAAAGGAGTTTGTGCTATAAGATTATTCTGTGGCTTGCTTTTTTTTTTTTTTAAACAGTATAATCTATTTTGAGCATCCTTCATGTACATATGAGTATGCCTTATACGTACCATAGCTGCACTGTTTACCACAGTTTGGCTGTACTATAATTTATTTAACTGTTTCCTGGTGATAACCAAACCAAAGACACAAATGTTTAAACAATGTCAAGGTGCTGTTTTTCACCTCTCAAGTTACAAGTGATTAAAATGAATGAGAATTAACTACAGAAAATATGATTAGAAGTAATTTGGAAATAGTTACCAAAAGCCTCAAAAATCATAACCTTTGACTTCTTTATTTTAGTTCCAAGAAATTACTCTAAGGGAGTAATCGGGATTGGGTGCAGAATGTTTTCTACAAAAATGTTCATTGCAGCAGTCAGCATTATATGTAATTGGACAGAAAAACAATAAAAATGTAAATGCTTAGTCATAAAAGTGATGCCAACTTTTAATAGCATGATTATGTATGATGTTTAAAATTGATTTTCATCTTTAATGAAAATATTATTTTAATTGAACTTCAAATATTTTCTTTAAGAAATTAGAATTTCAAACAGCTTAGAAAAGGTTAGATTATACTTGACTTAACTGTTCTCTTTAAATAAAACAGGTTTCTTTTACCATTTGTACTTTGAACACATTAAAAAGAAATGTTTTTACATTATACTCAGAACTCTGTTAGATGTTAAAATCCTATTGTTGAGCCTATTGGAAATGTTTTGTATACACATAAGGGGATGATGTATTGGTGATTGTTGGAAGCTTTGTTTTCTTTCCGGTATGTTTTTTTTTGAGAACTTTGGTTTTAAAATGTTAGGCATCCTGATAATTTAGGTGTTAGATATTGGTTAAGTTGGTATTAACTTTTACTTATACTGTAACAAACAAATTTTTTTCCTAAGGTCGAAATTTATAGTTTGTTACATAACTGGGTCATTTGTTTTCTCTGCTAAACAGTTAAGTATTCAGGAATGAAATGGATATTCATTCTCTAGGTTTCCATTAGTGGTAGGAAAAATGCTAAATTTCTATTGAAGTAAATTTACTTTTGATAACTTTGTTTACTTTCAATGTCTCTGATGGTTTGATTCCTTACCTCTTACATTAGTTTTTTCATGAAATTTATGACCGTTAGAGAATAATAACTAAGAATAAGGCCACCAAACTCACTCAAATGTCGTTTATATATGGGTCTACTGTGTATTAGGGTTTGTGACCTTGGGCAAATTACTTAACATCTAGAAGTCTTAGTTTTCTTCATTTATGAAATGTGTTTGTGTTTGTGTGTTAGATCATTAGCGTATTAAAGGATTTTTCTAAAAGTTATTTATAATAGTGTACGTAAAATTACAGTGAAAGTAAAATTTGCTGACTATCCTATTCAGAAGAAAAAAAATTTAAACATACTCTGATCTCAAGGTATTCTCTGTTCAAGTTCAAGGTACCTCATTAAGTCTACTTCAACGTTTTTAGGTTCAAAATAAACTAAGTGTGACATGAGGAGTCAAGCATAGAATTTCATAACTGAGATGCAGATCTTTTTATAGCTAAGCGTTGTCAGTCTTCTATGTAGAGATGGTGTTTGGTATTTTGAAATGGATTGTCATATTTTTACTAGTGGATCGATTTTGCGATTTCCATGTGTTGGATTTGTTTAATGAGCCTTTCTGCTTCCAAGATAATCATAAAATTTTGGGAGAATAGTGAAATTGGATCTGACCTAGAATCAGTTTGAAATAAAAAATCTGAACATTACTTTGATACTAATTGCAAAATAAATGGTATAGCTACATATTAGAATCATAGCCTTTTTTCCTACTAAATCACTGATGAAGGTGAGCACAAATAATAAACATTTTGTTTGATTTTTTTTCTTTAACTTTTTCTTTCCAAACTATTAGTGGTAGTCATCCCTTAGTATCCTAAGGGGATGTTGTAATATTTGCATCTTCTGACTTAAAGTCATCTACTTACAATAACTAATACAATGTAAATGTTATGTAACTAGTTGTTATACTATATTGTTTGGGAATAAAGACAAAAAGGAAAAATCTATATGTTCTATACAAACACCGCCATTATAGGCCTACATAGTAGTTACACATATGTGCTTAGATATGTACTACATATGTACTTACATAGTAAGTGTTTTTGACATATTAATATGGAACCCACCAGTATAAAGGGTTGACTGTAATGAAAAGTGAAGAGAAGGCAGAAAAGATTAGAATAATAAGTCTGTTTGAAACACCCTCATCAGCTATTTTACAGTGATCTGATTTTGTGCGATAAAGAATACTTAACAATGATACAGTCATACATTGAAATACTGTGCAATTGTTAGGGAAAAAAAAGCTAAAGCAGATTTATTTTACTAGTACAGAAAAACTCTAATATAATAAAGCAAAATGCAATAGTTCAGTGTGTAAAATGTGTTGTGATTTGTTTTTTAAGGCAACAATATATGTATATTCTTTTACGTGCATATTTTCATTTGTGGAAATGTTCATGAGAGCGCCTCAGATAAGCATATCATCTGAGGGAAACAAATTTATTTTTCACTCTGAACTATTTGTACTATTTGAATTTTAGAAAACAAAATTAAAATTTTATTTTTTTAAAGATTTATTTATTTATGCATACAAGAACTGGGGTACAGGCCAGAGGTGTGAGGGGTGAGAGGATTCACCAGAGACAGAGTAGGAAGCAGAACAGGCAGACTGACTGAAATACACTGCTGAGAGGAGCAGCGGGCGAGTCAGGAGAGGTCTGCTGTGCCATGTGGGTAGCTCCCTGGCTGGGGATTGAACTCATGCTGCAGTTGCTACGGATAGCTTCCTAGTTGTGTCTTAACCCCTTGGGTAAGACAGGTAGGCCCTAAAATTAAAATTTTAAAAGAGTAATTCAAGCAAAAAGAATCTTTTTTTGCTTGATGTTTTGGGCAATATATAAATGTTGGTGTGGTATCTGGGCAAGAAATATTTATTATTTTCTGTCAGTGAAATTTACTTTTTTAAGTAATTGAAAATGTCTGTAATGGTTATAAAATAATGATAATTAGTCAAAATATCTGTAATGGTTATAAAATAATGATAATTAAAATTTGAGAACTGAGGATCTCCCTGGTGGCACAGGGGTTAAAGTCTCAGTGCTTTTAAGCTATTGCTAGCTGCTGCTGCATGAATTCAATTTCCCCCACCAGGGAGCTGACCCACATGGTGCAGCAGACTTCTCCTGTCTCACCTGCTGCCCCGCTCTGCAGTATGTTTCAGTAGATCTGCCTGTTTAGCTCCCCACTCTATCTCTGGTGAATCTTCTTACCCACCCTCCACACACACCTCTGGCCTACACCCCAGTTCTTGGATGCATAAATAAATAAAATGAATCTTTAAAAAAAATTGAAAACTGAGAAAAAATTTTGGTTTCTTGAAGTTTTAGTGAGATCCTGCATATGGAAGCATAGAGTGATCCTTTACACTTAAAGTAAAAAGTTAGGGGTAGCATTTTTATTTGACCACACCTGTGTGAATTAAGTTTGGGTATCTTTAGATAACTTAGGTGGTTTTAGATAGCAATATTATAATAGAAAAAAACAGTTTCAAGAGAAAAGGAAAATAAAAACTAGCTTTTAATGAGGATCTGCAAGGTGTCAGGAACTTTATGTAAATTATAGTGTTTAATCATCGGTAACACCGTAGGTAGAACACCGTGAGTAGGTGTTAGCTTCTCCACTAACCAGACCAAGAAAGCCAAGTTCCAGTGTGACCAAATAACTTCTTAAAGTACCATATGTCATAATTGTAGTAGAGCTGGATTTTGAATTTAGGTCTGACCAATGCCAAACATTTACATTTCTGCCAGTCCACAGTGACACTCTTTCAGGAGAAACATTTCCTCCTACCTCACAGATGTTTTGTATTTAGATATTTGTATAACCACTCAGCAGTTTTCGTACTTGTTATCTTCTGGTTGTGTAATAAACAGCATTGATAGAATCAAGCACTTCAGTTTGCCACATTTTTGATACCTGCTATATAAGGGAGAGCTGGCCTATAATAGGATTTCTATCTTTATTTTTTAGAAGTAAAAGTAAAAATCCATAAATATATTTTCTCCTATTATTTATGAATTTTTCTTTTTCCTCCCAGAACTTTATGAAATCTTCCTTTCAAGAGCAAAAGAACGGTGGAAAAGCTTCAGTGAATCAGGTTCAGAGAATGATACAGAAGGTTTGATTTTTTTTTTTTAAATGAAAGTTTTTGGATGAAAATCTATTCACTGAAGATTATAGTGATTTTTACCATGTGTCATGCATAATGTATGTACTTGCTTTACATACATTATCTCCTTTAATGTTAATAGTCCTTTAAGTAGGTAGTATTATCCTGAATGATAAAAGAGGAAACTAAGTTTCAGTGCAATGAAGCTGTGATACCTAAACCTAGGTGGTTGTTTGACTCCAGAACCCAAGATTTAATCACAATAGTAAGACTAATTGGATGAAGTACTTTTTTTTAAATGAATTATTTTATATGATTCTTACATAATTTTTCATTTTTGCATAATGTATGCATTTTCATTTTGGTTATATTCCCCATACGATTCCCACCTCCTTTTTCTGACCCTAATCCCTCTTCTCCTCCCCCCGCCCCCCACTGTAGTGTCTCTGGTCTATAGTTGCTTGTTGATTTTGATTTTTACTTCATTGCAATTAGTCTTTTTCCAGGTCCCGTATTTAGGTTTTCTAAATCCCTGCTATGAGTGAGACCATCTGGTATTTTTCTTTTTCTTTCTGGCTTATTTCGCTGAGTATGATCCTCTCCAGCTCCATCCATGTTGCTGCAAATTGCATGTGTTTATCTTTTTTGATTGCTGAGTAATATTCCATTGTGTATATGTACCACATCTTCTTGATCCAGTCATCTATTTTTGGGCATTTGGGTTGGTGGGAGTGCAAAACGGTCCACTATGGAGAGTTGTGTGGAGATTTCTTGACCTGCTAAAGATAGAGCTTGCATATGATCCAGCAACTCCACTCCTAAGTATTTACCCAAAGGACACAGAAACATTAATTCAAAAGGGCACCTGCAACCTTTTGTTTATAGCAGCACTATTTATAATAGCTAAGCTATGGACGAAGTACTTTTAAGCCAACTCTTTAAAGACAGTTGATCGTCACGCCTCATTTGTGATCTCCTATCTCCCCATTCCACTGACTTTCACTCACTTCCAAGTATTTATAATTCTTATCATGCCTTATGCTTTGTTGACTTCATTCATAGACCACTTTTGCGCCACTCACACTGATTTTTTTCCTAATAATTTGGAGAAAGCAGGAATACTTTTTCTCCTGTTATAGTTTATTATAGGCATTTTAGTTAACTATATCTTTTCCTTGAATAATGGGGTGCTATTTGTCTGACTCTTCTCTATTCTACTTCAGAGAAAACAAAGCCCTCTTCTCTTGCTTGTAAGTAAAACTAAAAATGAACATGGCTTAGTGTAGAGAAATTGTATATCTCATAGGGATCTTCTATGAATATGTGAACAACTCTGTTAAATTCCTTGAATACCCTTGTTTCTGCTTTAGAAAAGTGAACAGTGGGATGGGAAAATTGACTAAACAAGGTCAGAGAGATGACTGGATCTCCAGAAGGGTTCCCTAAGTATCATCCCAATGTCAGCTATTTGTGGGAACTAAAAGTGCGAGGAAAATAATGATATAAGAAGTTTTTAATCAGAACCTCAGCTTTTTCATCCTTTTAAAATTCAAAATATTGAAAGTATAAGAATTTCATTTGTAAGCCTTTACTCAGAGATATTTTGTCACCAAAAATTGTACTTAGTAGGAAATTAAATGAATAATTGTTCCAATCAGGAGCAATATTCTATTGAAATTTCTGATTTCTTCCTGGTGTTTATAGTTGTAGTTATTATTTAATTTTTTTGGCTATTAACTTTCAAATATTGTTTCTGCCTCTCTTTTCTTCTGGAACTCCAACTCCATGAATGTTGGATCATTTAGCAGTGTTCCATAAGTCTCTTATACATTTTTATTAATCTTTTTCTTTCTGTACCTCAGTTTAAATGTTGTCTGTTGACATGTAATCAAGCTTACTAATCCTTTCTTCTCCTATATCCATATTAAATCTGCAATGAGTCTTTAATTTCACATTTTATACTTTGCAAATCTAGAATGTCCACCTGGTTTCTTTTGTAAATTGATAATTCTTTGTGGGAGTTCTTCACCCTTCTATCCCATACATTTCTCCCCATCTTTCCTCTGTATTCTTTAACATATTTATAACATGTAGCTTTCTTGTAATGCCAGCATTAGATCACCTGTAGGTCTTTTCTGTTGACTTATTTTTTTCCCTTGATTATCTCATATTTTCCGGCTGCTTTGCATATCTTAAGTTTTAAAATTGGTTGGCATTCATTGTATGTAAAAAGTTTATAAACTGAAGCTGATGTTTCCTCTTCAAAGGAAGTATGCTCTTTCCTGGTAGGCAGTTGGGCCATCACTTCAGTTCTGTCAGTAAGTAAAATAGATTGAGGAAAGTTTGCAGCTTAGATGGACTTAATCTTCAGTTTCAAATTTCTTGATTGGAAGAACTATCCTGTTTTGATTATAGGCGTCCCTCTCCAATGAGACATTCTCACTCTCCTAATGATCGTTTGATTTTGGGTCACTTCGTTCTCAATTGTTAACCTAGCCTTCTGCACGACATTAGTACTCAGCAAAAAGCCCATTAGGGAAAGCCAGATCCATATTTAGGGTCCTCAAAACCCTTTCAACCACACACTGTTACTTGGTCATGAAAAACTCTTCTGGTTTTTCTTTGCTCAAGCAGAGTACCTTTGTCCATGGCTGGCTCAATCTGAGCCCATGCCCAGTCTTGGCAGATGCTCCTAGAAAGAAAAATGGCCACTGGTAATCCACTCACCTAGGAAAGGCTCTTCCCCTCTGGGATTTTAAATCATCTACACCTCTCTAAATCTGTAACTTTCTAATGCCTGTTTTAAAAAGGAAGTTTATTTGTTTTTTTCTTTGTTGTCATTGTGTGAATGGTAGATTGCCCCTATGTTCTATAAAAATTAGAAGCAGAAATCCTTCAGCTTATAACTGATACATGTATAGATATTTTCATCATTAAAAAGAAGCGATAAGGTCTAGCAAAAGCTTGTTTCATTTCTTTAAGTCTCTTATGTATTCAGCTTTTAAGCTTCCTTAAATAATATGCTATGTGTCATTCTGTGGTTACAAGATTGAAGTTTGTATATCAATTAATCATTGTAATTTTATCTTCCTAGAAAATGCAGGTGTGTCTGTTGCTGATCGGGAGGCTAGTCTGGAATTGATTAAGTTGGACATATCCCGTACATTTCCATCTCTCTACATTTTTCAGAAGGTGAGGGTTTCTGACTAGTTTGTGTTACCTTTTCACTTTGAGTTGAAGAGAACAAATTCTCTAACTACAAGGTTTTATTTTTTTAAAACGCAAAAACTAGTGGGAAAATTTTAAAGCACATACTGTCTTTTATGTAGAAGGTACTGAGGAAATTCCATGAAAGTGAATTTCCTTTTTATTCTGTAGGATACTTGAATTTTTGCCTTCTAAATTATTAAAATATAACGAATCTTGTCTGATAGCTTAAAATTTTTCAGAATTACTATTGAAATGGGAAGAAATGGGTATTTTTTGTGCAATGGCTGTTATGAAATTGCTAATACTTTATAAGAGAATGATTACATTTTACATATACTTTATTGTGACTAAAATCTTTATACGTGGAATCCCTCTATCTTTAGGCAAACTGAGATACATTTTTTATTTTTTATGAATAAATGTTAATTTACTGTAGCTGATGGTTTTCTTTGCTAAAATTGTCTTATATGAAGTGGAATAACCTGTATTCATTATAATCTTATTGTGCCTAATCTAATCTTTAAAATTGGCCATAAGTGGATATATTGCTATATCCTTCAAGTGAATTTACTTGGCTTTTGTTTGTTGTTGTGTAGTATTAAATATGTTTTATTAATACTTTAGAAAACATCTTGATAGCATGTATTTAGAATATTTTGACAATGACTAAATATACTAAAATTAGTCATTGAGGAAATGCTAAAGTTTATTCACATGTAAATTAAGAATTAGCTTAAAGATAATTATTTGTATAGTTTGACATTTCTTTTTTCTCTTCTAAGGGTGGCCCATACCATGATGTCTTACACAGTGTCTTAGGGGCGTATACATGTTACAGACCTGATGTTGGTTATGTAAGTTTGCTATTTGAATATAGCCATTTTACTTATATTTTTATCAAAGTATCTTTGATACTTTGTTGTATTAAGTCCCAACTGTTTGTATCCATATGCCCTTTTCTCTTGAGCCTATTAATTTATACACACAAAGGAATCTTCCCATCTTCTACTGGGGACTTATAAGTCTGGTTGCCAGCTTTCTAGAAAACAGCTCAGGATTTTACCGTTCAGTTTATAAACTTACATTACCATTGCCGTCAGTGTGGGCAATCCCCTTCTTCCTAACCCTTCTTTTCTTGATTGCCTTTGCAGAATAAATCTCTCAGATCCTGCCATTTTGAGAAAAATACAGACATCTGCCCAGATAGCATGGAGAAGGGAATTGGCTCATTTTGCAGACTTTCTAACAATCCTAATTTGAGTCTTCTCCCTTACTTTCAGAGACCTAATAACTTTAGTTCCTAAGCATTCCAGCCTTTGTGGCTGAATTGGCTTGCTGTTTATTGGTGTCCTCTCCTGCTGATCGTTTGGTTTCAGAATTCTCCATTTAGTTAGACAGAAATTTCTAAAATGCTGTTGATAATTTTTATCTACTGTTTATATTATTTTTCATTCTCTGTTCTCTTCACTTAGTATTTTTTCTTTGCTGTTATTTAGGTGAGTTTGAGAGGGAACAAAGAAAAACCTAAGTCTTCAAATTGCCGTGAAATTACAAATTGAAAGTCATAAAGTCATAAGATTTAAGTCATAGCACCTTCATCTTTTTACCTTTGTCTTAAACTGGAAGAATTTTAGAGACCACACAGTAGGGTGGCTTTCTGTTACAACTTACTCTATTTTGTTGCATGTTTTTTGTATCCTCTTTCCTTCATTCAGCAAATATTTATTGTGTGACTATTGCTATATGCCAGACATTGTTCTAGGCTCTTGAGATACCTCAGTGAATGAAAGAAAGATTATTCTCCTTCTCACATTTACAATTTAGATGGTGTGACAGACAATGAACAACACACAGTATATCTTATGTAAATTTAAAAAGGATATGAGTGCTGTGGTAAAAGCATGATGGTAAAGAGGGGAAAGTGCCAGTCTTGGGAAGATTATAAAGTTCTTTTTTTTTTTTTTTTAAAGATTTATTTATTTATGCATACAAGAACTGGGGTACAGGCCAGAAGCGTGGGGAATGGGAGGATCCACCAGAGACAGAGTGGGGAACAGAATAGCAGATTGACTGAAATACACTGCTGAGGGGAGCAGCAGGTGAGTCAGGAGAGGTCTGCTGTGCCATGTGGGTCACCTTCCTGGCCAGGGATCGAACTCATGCTGCATTGGCTGCGGATAGCTTCATAGGTTGTGTCTTAACCCTTTGCGCCACCAGGGAGGCCCAATATTATGAAGTTCTTATAAAGTAAAATTTGAACAGAGTTTAAGCTGTCTGGCTCATGTTGTAGTAGAATCGTAAAACATCACATGACCCCTTCACATTTTTTCATCATAAGATTAATTGTAAAGGATTTAATTTTTAATACTTGTTAAATATGGACATTTTAAAATAAGATATATTTTTCTTTAAAAAAGTATCCGGGCCTCCCCAGTGGCACAGCGGTTGAGCGCTGGGTTGCGAAGCTGCCGGCAGCCTCTGCAGCGCCGGTTCGATATCTGGCCGCTGGGTGAGGGTCCCACATGGCGTGCAGATCTCTCCTGCTGCCCGCTGCTCCCCTCAGCAGTGTACTTCATCAGTCTGCCTGTTCTGCTCTCAGCTCTGGCTCTGGTGAATTCTCTCACCCTCCTGTGCTTTTGACTTCTGACTGTACACAGTGCTTGTATAAATAAATAAATAAAAATCTTAAAAAAAAAGTATCCAATAGAATTTAAACAGTAATGTTTTATATGTGATTCATTTAATGAATAATATATAAGCATACTCTTCATTAATATTTTATAGAATATGTGGATTTATCAACTTACTGAATTTATGTCATATGAGCATAATTTAACTGGTAACGCCACTGGTTAATCAGTAAACCAAACCACTTATTTTACAAGATATGAATACCCTGAACTGTTCAAATATATATATATATATATATAATGGTGTGATTTGACAAAATCAATAACACATGCTAAAATGTATAAATAAATCTCACAAAAATGTTATCCTTGGAATTTACTACACACTGAAAAAATTAGGTGATGGTTCATATTCTACTTAAATATGAAAGACCTGTGAGCCAATTCTGTACTGCTGTTTGGTTTGCTTGCTATTCCGTGACTCTCCCTCAGGGCTGTATGCCTCCTGGATAGAAAGACGTGGTGTGGGAGAGACGAGGTCATTAGATGAAAATTGTTCTCATTCATCTCTGTTCCCCCATATTTCATATATATGACAGGAATTCAGAGACTTCCCCAATCGGCACTTAAAATTATTCCTTTGTTTATACTTATTACCATATTGAGTTTTGCAATGGTTAAGGATTGTGATTTTCACATGCTGCTGGGAATAGTGACATTTTTAGGAAAACCTTGTTCAGAAAAGAAGACATGTAAATTGAGGATATGGGAATGATTTCCTTTTAAATAATTTATGACAACCAGTGAGAATGGCACATATTAAAAAAACTAGCAACAACAAATGTTGGCGAGGGTGTGGAGAAAAAGGAACTCTCCTGCACTGCTGGTGGGAGTGCAAACTGGTCCAACCACTATGGAGAGCTGTGTGGAGATTTCTGGACCTACTAAACATAGAGCTTCCATATGATCCAGCAATTCCACTCCTAGGTATTTACCCAAAGGACACAGAAACATCAATTCCAAAGAACACCTGCACCCCTATGTTTATAGCAGCACTGTTTACAATAGCTAAGCTTTGGAAACCGCCCAAATGCCCAAAAATAGATGTCTGGATCAAGAAGATGTGGTACATATACACCATGGAATATTACTCAGCATTCAAAAAAGATAAACACATGCAATTTGCAGCAACATGGATGGCGCTGGAAGGGATCATGCTCAGCGAAATAAGCCAGAAAGAAAAAGAAAAATACCAGATGGTCTCACTCATAGCAGGAATCTAGAAAACTTAAATAAGGGACCAGGAAAATGAATAACTATAAGAAAGTGAAAATCAAAATCAACAAAAAACTATGAACCAGAGACACTTTTTGGGGGTGGGGGGTGGGAGGGGAGGGATTGGGGTCAAAATGGGGGGGGGTTGTAATTGTATGGGGAATATAAAAATAAAATCTATTATTTAAAAAATAAATAAATAATTTGTGACAGGGTATAGTGTACACTATCAAAAGTATGGATTTCAAGACTGCACATATGTTTGTTTAAGGCTACTGCTATTGAGATTGTTGGTATTAGTTTTCCACTGTGAGGAAATGATTAGAGATATCTTCTGAGTATAGTAAAACTCAATCTTGAGTATCCCATGTCTGATGATTCTCTGATGTAAGCTTTCTCCTTTGAAGCAAAGAGGTAGTAGTTATTATTTGCCTGGGGCATACAGTCAGCATACAGCAACTCAGCCTGCACTATTGTGGAGCTCTAAGATGGATAGATTGTAAAAGTGAATGTGAAAAGTGAGACTGAATTTTCCAATATCTACAGGTCAGAAACTGTAGAGTGGGACTCATATATTACCATAACAACTTTCTAAGAATTATAGCTTTCTCACATTTTTTCATTAGAACTCTGTTTCTCTGTAGTGATTATCAGTAAAACCCTGAAAATAAGAGAGGGGGGGGTTTATTTTATCCATGTTTCCAAGGATAATAAATGATGGGGAATCTGAGTAGGTGACTTTCTCCCATGTCCTATCTAGGCTTAGGGAAAGAAAGACTTCAAGTAACAGAACGTGGGTGGGTTACATAAGGTAGCTATAAAGTTCTCTTTCTTAAACTGGATGGTTTATATGTAGGTATGGAGTTTTTTGTTTGTTTGTGGGGTTTTGTTTGTTTATCAAATGTTTATTTTAAACAACTCTGGACTAACAGAAAAGCTGCAGTAGCTCTCTTCTCCCTGGTTCCTTACAGATCCCGTCAGGGTCTCATATAGTACTTAGTTATCATACCTCCTTTAATCTAGAGCTATTCCTTAGCCCTGTTTGCCTTTTTTGTATCTGTCACAATAGTGACACTTCTGAAGATTCAAGCCTAATTGTTTTCACAGTGATCTTTTTTGCAGTTTTTGTGTTATCGTCTCCTCAATTAGATTAAAGTTATACATTTTTCACAGAAATACTACATAAATGATATGCCTATTTCAGTGCATCACACTTCAAGTTGATAAATAATAAAGAATATTCAGGAAATTTGATTTGGAAGATATTGTAGAGATAATTTTACTTACTTTCTTTTTATGTATGTAAAAATGATACCTGGTAAATATAAATGAGCTTTAAATAGCTATGAATGTGCATAGAATAAATATTCTAAGAAAACAGTGCCATTGTGTAATGAGCAGCATTTTTTCATTTTTAGTGGTATGTAAAATGTTTTTTATTATAAACAGCATCTTGAGTTCAATAAAATATATTTTAATTCCTGCCAGTTTGCTACCCTACTGTAAGTTAACAGTTTGCCCCTTATAGCCATTCAGCAGACATTGTGATATGATGATACAATTGTTAAAAGACTGGTTTCCTTACCATTGCTGCAACAAATTTTCCTGAAATGTAGTGACTTTAAACAACACAAATTCATTATCTGATACCATAGCTCTGGAGGTCAGAAGTCCAAAATAGATTTTACTGGGTTTAAGTAAAGGTATTGGCAGGGCTGTGTTGCTTCTGGAGATTCTAGTGGAGAATCCATTTTCCTTTCTTTGCCAGCTTTTAGTGGTTGCCTATATTCTTTGGAGGCTTTTGATCCCTTTAGCCCCATCTTTGAAGCCAGCAGTGTAGTCTAACTCTCTTGTTTCCCTCTTTCACTTATGAGGGCTGTCATGATGATTACTTTGAGCCCAGCCACATAATCCAGGATTATCTACCCTTTGCAAACCCTTAACTTAATCACATATTGTAATAATTTCCACAAGTTCTGGGGATTAGGGTGTCCATATTTTTTGGGCAAATTATTCTTAGCACAGGCTTTATCATCATTGAATTTATATTGTAGAAAATCAAATAGGTAATTATTATAGAGTCTGCAGAAAGTACTCAGAAGAAGGCAGCAAAGTAGAAGCAAAACAGAAATACTGGATTACAGAAGCTAAGAAAATTCTATTAAGAGGTTAAGAAAGTACTCATTTGATTTTTTAATTTATATCTTTGGTCATCCTTTTGGACAGTAAAATAATGAAAGTGGGACTCCATAATGAGCATTTGAAAGAGTTTAAAGGAACTGAGAAAGTAAAATTTGTAAATGTAGACAACCCTTTGAAAATATTTGGCTGGAAAAAGAGACAGGGATATCAATGCAAACATTTTTAGTGGTCTCACTCTGTAGATCCTGTATACCAATCTCTTCGAGAAGTACTTGATAAACTCTTTTATTTATAATAAAAGAATTTATATGTTTTCAATAGCAGGTCCAAATTATTTGCTCAGAAGTGTACAGCTAGGTATCCATAAATGATTAGCAAACATAACTGTTTCTTTAAAAAGTAGTTTAGCCTTCTACTTAAGGCCTTTCACAATTTAGAAATACATTCACCTTTTTCTAATTTTTACCATTATTTCCATTCTTGGTTTCTCACTTTCTACCTAAGACAGGTGTGTTAAAACAATGAAGACAATTACTTGATTTTCTTTAAGCTTCTTCAATGTACTATATTTTCAGAGACATCAGACTGAGAAAATGAAAACTAGGAATTACACTGACCTAGGCTTTTGTAGCAAATGAAAATTGATACCTTTTTTCTTTTTTTCCCAAAATTTTCCCTAATACTTTTTAAATCTCAATACATGACTGAGCAATGTAAAGTCAGGAAGATTTCATCATTATTAGCTGGTTTTGTGTATTTACCTTCTTTGGAAAATGAAATCTTTATTTGTTTAATTCTTGGAAATCTTGATTAAATTTTGGTTATATTTGTAATTTTTCAAGAATACAATGTAATATAAACTATAGAATTATAAGTACATTTTGATTAATTTCTTTTCCATTTGAAGGTCCAAGGGATGTCTTTCATTGCAGCTGTACTCATTCTCAATTTGGAAGAGGCAGATGCCTTCATTGCATTTGCAAATCTCCTGAATAAACCATGCCAGCTAGCTTTTTTCCGTGTGGATCACAGCATGGTAGGAACATTTAGAATGGATTGTGTTTTCCATTGACTATTGATTTCTGTAGTATGAATGTCCTTTTAGAATGAAAAACAATTAAAAGTTGAATATAATCTGATATAAAATATACTTTTAATTGAATTATAGTTTTGTGAATGTTTGAATACTCAGAAAGAGGTGCTAAGCAAGATTTTCTGTTAATTTATGATAAAGGATTTAATTTTTCTATTTCTAGAGTATATTCTTTAATAAATTTATTGATATTTCTATCTTTAGATGTTGAAATATTTTGCAACATTTGAAGTATTTTTTGAAGAAAATCTCTCCAAGCTATTTCTTCATTTCAAATCTTACAGTCTTACACCAGATATATACTTGATAGACTGGTAAGTCATAACATACATAAAATACAATAATTAAAAGGAAACAAAGTATAATTTGTTGTGTGTTTTAGGAACTAGAGTAACTCTCATTCATAGGATCATACATGTAAAAAAATCCTCTTAGAAATAAAGAAACTCATTTTTGTGGGGAAGACATTGATTAAGAGCATAGACTCTGGGCTGAAATCAGAATCTCTTAGTTTATGTTTCAGTTTTTTATCTAGAAATGGAAATAATAACTGTTTGAGTTGTGAGTGGCTCTACAGGGATTATTGCATTCAATGCCTTGGAAATGCCAGGCTCTCAGAAAGTTAGTTGCTATTCCTTTGTCCTTAACACACAAAAGCTTATGATAGCTATGATGATGTTTCTTTAAAAAGGGCTTTGTTTTTTTCCCCCAAGATTTGAAAATATCAAATCATGATTGATAGAGAAATGATGCCTTAAATTCTTATGTCTTTTTTCAACTTTGTAGTTCTAGCTTTTCAATTTTAACTTGGAGGGTTTGCCTAGGACTTTGGTGAGCTGTAGCCAATTAATTATAGCATGGTGGAGGGGGAAGTGAATTTTGCCAATGAGATGAAGTAGCTGATCTTAAGATGAATTGTTAAGAATACATTTGAATTATTTTTTTAAAAAGATTTATTTGTTTATGCATACAAGAACTGGGGTACAGGCCAGAGGTGTGTGTGTGGGGTGGGTGGGAGGATTCACTACAGACAGAGTGGGGAACAGAACAGGCAGATTGAAATACACAGCTGAGGGGAGCAATGTGCGAGACAGGAGAGGTCTGCTGCGCCATGTGGGTATCTCCCTGGCCAGGGATCGAACTTGTGCTGCAGTGGCTGTGGATAGCTTCATGGGTTGCATCTTAACCCCTTGCACCACCAGGGAGGCCCAAGAATATATTTGAATTATTTAAAACCTAAGTCATTAAAAATCAGTGGGTTTCATGTAAATGATGTTAAGTTTTAATATAGAAATATAATGACATTGGGCCTCCCCGGTGGCGCAGCGGTTGAGCGCTGGGCTGCAAAGCTGCCCGCAGCCTCTGCAGCGCTGGTTCGATCCCCGGCCGCTGGCAAGGGTCCCACATGGCGCGCAGATATCTCCTGCCGCCTGCTGCTCCCCTTAGCAGTGTATCGTCAGTCTGCCTGTTCTGTTTCCCGCTCTGGCTCTGGTGAATTCTCTCACCCTCCCGCACTTCTGACTGTACCCAGTGTTTGTATAAATAAATAAATAAAATCTAAAAAAAAAAAAAAAAAGAAATATGACATTGAGCAAATATATCTTCTCAGTTGTTTCGGCTTTCTTTTATTTAGCCTTTTTTTTTTTTTTTAAAAGATTTATTTATTTATTTATTTATTTATTTATTTATTTATTTATTTATTTATACAAGCACTGGGTACAGTCAGAAGCGTGGGAGGGTGAGAGAATTTACCAGAGCCAGAGCCAGGAGCAGAGCAGGCAGAAGGACCGAAGTACACTGCTGAGGGGAGCAGCGGGCGGCAGGAGATATCTGCGCGCCATGTGGGACCTTCCTCCGGTGGCTGGGGAGCAGCCGGGGATCGAACTGGCACTGCAGAGGCTGTGGGCAGCTTCGCAACCCAGCGCTCAACCGCTACGCCACCGGGGAGGCCCTATTTAGGCTTTTTTAAAAAGTAAATTAATATTAAATGTATTCGCTCATTAGAGTTCCTCTGAGAAGAACCCAAGTTAATGGGGAAAACAAAGGTTTTATATCATGCAGCCCAAAATACTTCTTTATAGAAATACCACGTCTGTAAAGAAGGGGGGAGAAAGCAACTCTCCTGCCCACCTGTAACTATGTAGGTGCCTCTTTATTGTATGTGTAGAAGAACTGGGGTATAGGCCAGAGGTTCGGGATGTGAGAGGATTCACCAGAGACAGAGTGAACAGAGAAGAGAGCAGAACAGGCAGATTTTCTCTTCCTACATGGAGAGCAGAACAGGCAGATATTCTGAAATACACTGCTAAGGGGAGCAGCAGGTGAGACAGGAGAGGTCTGCTGCACCATATGTGAGTTAGCTTTCTGGCTGGGGATCGAACTCTGGCCATAGTGGTGATAGTGCTGATACTTAACCTCTAGGCCAACAGGGAGGCCTCTCTTTTTCTTTCTCCTTTTCCAAATGAACCTGTCCTTTTAAAATTAACCAATAAAAGAAGAAAAAAAAAGTGAAAAGAAAACCACAATTTTCTGTATTGAGGAACATGAATATGAGGCAAATCAGGATCACAGTTGATATAGGAAGATAGGAAGTAGGATGAAACTAATAATGAGCATTGTGTACTAGAAACTGCCTGGCTACTGCTGGTAGGTCCTCTTTCTCATTTTGAACAGTGAGTATTTTCTGTACTACCAAGAGTATGGTTTTGTTTTTGCAATTAAATGTATTTATGATTTAAGAAGCAAACTTGATTTTTGTTTTGCTGCCAATATTGAGCTCATTAATATAAATCCCAGAATCAGTTATGCAAAAAAAAGGGGAGGGGGATAAATATGTACCAGTGCTAATGGGTAATATTGTGTATGTGGGAGAGCTTTTATTGCCACTTTATTTTACTTTATCAAGTTTCATCAGTATTACCTGAAAAAATAAAGTCTTTCATAAAAAATGTGTGCTTTGTTTGCCAATGAACTTCAAGAACAGTTTTTTTAGCACCTACTCACCCTACTTAACCAAACAGAATGCCTCTCTGAAGCACCCCTGGATAAAGAATTTCACGATCAGGCATTGTCAGAAAAGATGGGAAAAGCCATCTAGTGATTGTTTGGGAGGATATACATGCCTCCAAAAAAAGTAAAATTTGATGAAGTGAGGGTAAGAAAAACAACAGGTAAGTAGTGAGAAAGTAGTAATAAGTAAAGTTTGATGAAGAGAGGAAAAGAGAGAAATCAGACTTTATGGGTATATGTTTAGGTTACTAAAAGATGATGCTTATATTCCTTATATAGTAATAAATAAATTCTATGGAACAGTTTCATGTTCCAGGGACTGTTTTAATCACTTTTCATTTACTACTTTAATTTTTAGAACAATCCTGAGAAATAGGCAGTATTATTTCCTGTTATTACACTTACCACGAGGAAACTGAGGGCACAGCAAGACTAGATATCTTGCTCAAGGTAATAGTAATAAATAGCAAATCCAGGATTCAAACTTAGGTATTCTGGTTTCGGAGCCCATACCCTTAACCATTAGGCTCTTCTGCCACTCCTATTTGTATTGGGCTGTACTTTTATATAAGGTGGGACATTCACATAATTTCATTTTTTGTTACTAATTTTCCACCACTAAATTCTTTGGGGGAAGTTTCCATATCTTATTTTTTTTATACCTAATTAAGCTGTCTTCTTTTTATATAGAGATGCTTAATAAGTGAATAAGTTAATGAAAAATTTCAATAACTATTTTCCCTCCTAATTTTAGGATCTTCACACTATATAGCAAATCACTACCACTTGATCTGGCCTGTCGAGTCTGGGATGTATTTTGCAGAGATGGGGAGGAATTTTTATTTAGGACTGGATTAGGAATCCTCCGATTATATGAAGATATTCTCCTCCAGATGGACTTTATCCATATAGCACAGTTTCTTACTAAATTGCCAGACGATATCACATCAGAAAAGCTGTTCAGCTGTATTGCAGCCATTCAGATGCAGAATAGCACCAAAAAATGGACTCAGGTAGAGTTACACTTCCTTGTCTCTAGTAGATATGCAGCCGTTTTATTTCTTCTAAATAAGTTATGTATTTCTCAAATGTTAATGCTTAAATTTAAAAAAAGAATCTTTTTAAAATAGATTTTTCAGATTTTTACTTTGAAAAAGCAAGTGTTTAAAAACAGATTGCTGCTCTGTCATCTTTCCAAACCTATGTCTGTATTTTTATGCTAGTCCAGCAATGTTTTTTAGGCTAGTGAAATACAAACTACAGTAGTCATGTATTTGCTTGAGCAACTATATAATTACTTTGGTATTTCAAACAGCAATGATTGCATGAAATAGTTGCCATATACTGAGGATTCACAACAGAAATAATGTATATCCTGCTTTTTTAGATGCTGAGTATTTTTAGGGAAGCAAATATATTGACATTTTAACTGACATATAAAAGAGAGCATTATCACTTCTTCCATTAATGATAGAAAATGCATTATGTATATAATGCATTGTATAGATATCTAATATATATATAATATGTATATAGATATATGTAAGCTCACATTATATATAAGAGTATATTGGTCCAGAAACTGTTCTATTACCAAGTAGTAATTTCAGAATATTTTGGCATATGATAAGAACTGGAATCTCTCTCTCTCTCTCTCTCTCTATATATATATATATATATCCATAAAATTGGGTATAAAAAGAGAATTTGAGAATGGCAGTCTTATAGAGGATAGTTAAGATACTTAGGCTTTTTATGTTCACGTACAGTAATTTAAATCTCTTTAATCTGCATGGTAATTTTTTGAGAATTAATCTTCACTTTATATAATTTCCAGGTCTTTGCATCTGTAATGAAGGATATTAAAGAAGGAGACAAGAATAATAGTCCTGCTCTGAAAAGCTAATCTTCAAAGTGTACAGACTAATTGAAATTTTAAAAAATGGATTTTTTAATAAAAGTTTTTTGTTTCCAATGTAAAAAGCATGGGAGAAAATGTTGGAGAAATCTAAAAGGATCAAGACATGGAAAATTGCTGATTTTAAATTCTTTGACTAAAGTAAATGAAATCAGTAACTTATTGACAGTATTAATAAGTATTTTGTAGGCAGAATGATTTTACAATGGAGAAAGTTTAAATTACTAGTTCGTACTCCATAATTTGGAGTGAACTGTTTAATGCAATAAATTTTTCTAACAGTTTTGGAAAGATATTTCAAATTTTTACAACATCTTTACTTTTTTTACAGTTACCATAAAGGCACTTTGGAGGTCAGAGCAGGATTGTTAAATACTACTTTAACTTCCAAAGTACCATTTGAAATAAACACCTCAGTACAGATATCTCCAGTTCCAACTTTTAATAGATACCACTAACGAAGAAGAAGCAACTTTGATTGTAAATTATTTATGTCACTGAAGTTGTTTATCTTTACTCACAGGTTGGGACAAATTGGGTTACCTGGGAACTGGAGTTTTTTTAGCATCTGTTTAGATGTTTTTTTCAAAGTATCATGTCTTTTTGTTTTGAAGTGAAATTGTTTCTCTTCTGTAATTTTTGCCTTTTGGTTTCTGGTTTTGTTCATCTGGTAATTTAAGAAAGCTAACTGATAAGAGGATATAGTTGTTTGCACTTTAGTGGACTGAAGACTTGATTATTGGGATTAAGTCCATAAATATAAATGAAGTTTTTCACTGGTAAGAGTAATAAGTAATGAATTCTGAGAGTTGTTAAATAGCATGCTACTTGGCAGGACTAAATTTTTTAGTTAAAATTCCTTGACTTTGTAGAAACAAAATATGTTAATTCCAGTTTGAAATTTGAAATCTTAGTATGTAGCCAAGTCCATGTCTTATAATAAAACACTATGGCATAATTTTTTAATCAATGGAAATAAGAGTTAAAAAAAAAAGATAAAGTTAACTTTTTTCTTATGAGTCTAACTGATGGTATAGTAAAGAAATTATTAATTATTGTTAAATTGACATTAAATTTATTATATATTTATGTTTTGAACCTAAAATAAATCACTTGAGTATTAAAGAGTGATATTGTTTAACATGCTATTTGGTTAATAGATTTATAGTGTGCTTTTATGTTGTATTCTATTTTGAAACAACACTTAAGCACCCTATTTCTGTTAGTGGTAGATAGTCTTCAAGCTAACAAGCCTGAGATTTTTTATTAGTGTAGTGACTGCCTTTTAAGGAATATTGGAACAGACAGTGCCCATATATTTTATCCATGGGTCATTCTAGCCTAGGAATTACTAGTGGAACCCTCAGAAGTTAACAACTATCATAGGGGCTTGCTTAGTAAAAGCCAGTAATATAATAAAATACTGAAGGAGTACTAGAGTCTGAATAGGTAGAATGACATTTTAATTCTGGTAACAATTTCCTTGCTATTGGCTGCTGATAAAGGAAATGTAACACCTGGCAGTAATCTCTTTGAGGCTGTGTTACTAAACTTAATCTTACTTTTGTGTATTTGTTTTCCAAGGTGGATTTAAGTTACTGTGTTTCTCTTTTTCATTTTTATGATTGTACAGTTTCTTTACCTTTCAAGTATAAATGTATATATATAAAATGTAAATACAAGGAATTCACTAAAACCACTATTAACAATTACTGTGTAAATAAAACTTATAAGCAGAGTAATTACTTGAAATTAGTCATTATTATTTTAGGTTATCTGGTTCATTTAATTACATTTGGGGGGGAAGAAGAATAACCTTTTTTGCCAAATTTCTCTAATTACTAGGTCTTCAGTTTCTTGAGACAGATAGTACTGCTAGCTAAGATATGTACTGTATCTTCCCTTGAACCTTAGATGCAGGTAGTATGTATGGGTTTATTCACATTGTCAGTTTATGACTATTTTTCAGTTATAGTATATTTTGAATTAAAAATAACTCTTCCTAAAATCTGCAAATGTGAAATTTAATAATATGGTGTTTTGTTTCTATTTACTCAATATATATTTTTCACTTTAATCTTTCTTCAGCCCGGGTCTACATTATATTATTTAAATACTAGTAAGACTCCAATAACTAGCTTATTTTTCTGAAGTCAGCTCTTGCTGATTTCTTTTGCATTGATGACCTTCATATAAGAGTATTCAGTATATTTGTTTGACTTTATGGAAATTAGTGTTGGGCCCTCCTGGTGGTGTAGGGGTTAAGTGTCAGCTCAGGCCTCATGCTATCACCACTGCTGCCTGAGTTCAGTACTGGCCAGGGAGCTAACCCAAATGGTGCAGCAGACCTCTCCTGTTTCGCTGTTGCTCCCCTCACCAGGGTATTTCAGTAGGTCTTCTCCTCACTCTGTCTCTGGTGAATCCTCTCACCCCTGCCCCTATACCCAAGTTCTATGCATAAATAAATAAATACATACATACATACATCTTTTTTAAAAAGAAATTAGGTAGTGTTTCCAAAAGTCTTTGACTTCAGGAAAACAGCCTTTCATTGTAGCTTTTTGGGAACTAATATTATTTTTACCTAGAACACTCAACTCATCAACACTTACCTTGTTAGAGTGTTTAATGCTAAAGCAATCTAATCATGAAATAATTTTCATAATGCCACGTGGTTTAATTTATTTCCTATTTTGTTTGGATAAGGCAGTTACATTGTATTCCATGTGCATATTCAGACAGCAGAGATTAGTATAAAACAGCAAAAACAAGTGAGGTAGCATTGAAAAATCAGATTTTAATTTACCATCACTATACAGTGTCAGATTAAAAAAGTCTTATACCTCTGGTGGAAAAAGTGATTTTTGTACTAATTTGCTGTTCTCAAAGCAGTGGCCAAAATATAAATGCCCAAAGCTAGTAAACTTCATTAATTAGAATTAATGTAAACTTTATTACAACTTCATTAATTAGAATGTCATTGCTTTACAACATGTAAAAACAATTCAATAGAGGTTTTTTAAAAATTTCAGGGAAACTTTAAAGAGAGAAAGCCTTGCTTCATAAGATTATTCTTTGCTTACTAATAGTGTTACAAAGGAAGCAAAATATTTGGGACTTCAAATGAATCTAGGAACATTTGATAAGCCAAGTTTATGTGACAGACACTGTCTCAATGTTTTGATAGCCAATATAAAGTTAAAAGGTTTGGGAAGTTAGCAAAATTGTATTTTTTCCCAAACATTCTACAGTTCATATTGAACTTCCTTTTGGTTCCAACTAATGAGGTTTTACTATGTGCATTTCATTCTATGGGCTAAGTTTATTTTCTAATACACACCAGAAAGGGAATTTGGCTTTAAAAAAGTTGCATTGCAAAGGTATTTCATTTATTTAACATTGAAATAAAGTGTTTTTATAATTTTATTTATGATTTTGATTTTGTAATAATACAATATATTTGGAAAGAAATTTTTGTATTAAAAATGTTAACAATTAATATAGATTTGAAGGAATATAAGAAACTGACACAAACTCTTTACCCTGCTGTACAAGGTCCTATCTGTTCTGGGCACTGCTTATCTCTACAATTTCAACCTTATCCCCCTGCTACTTAATTCCTGAATGTAAGTTTCATATCAAGGTGTTATATATACTGATATTGTAATGATCCTAACTGATCAAGAAATAGTTATAATTTAAAAAAAAAGAAATGGTTATAATTTAAACAGCGTAACTTGAAATCAAAATGACCAATTGTTGATGAGGACATTGATAAACAGACACATGAGGCAAGGACAGATAAAAGCCTTGTGCAGGGACCAAGCATAAAAAATTAACCTATGACTCTGATAATACAGTTCTAGAGCAATATTAATATAGGAGCTAAATTAAGCCAATCTGAGATGCTTTAGACTCCATGTCTACGTGTCTGAAACCTCCGGATTTTGGCAATAACCTGTTGGAAGTTCTGCCCAAAAAAGCACTACTTCTTTCAACTAGCTAAGCCAAGGGACATTCCAACCCCTAACACCATAACTCTCTTGCCTTGATTTTTGTCATCCGCCACCCACTTTATTGCTAATTGAATTCTATGCTTGTGTTATTGTAATGTGTTTTTCCAACAAGTGATGGTTAAGTATATATCATTTACTTGAGTCATATGTGAAACCTCTCCACCTAGGTGGAAGTTATAGATTCAAACCACATATTACCCAGCGGTCTTGTCTGGTCCATTGCTGTATAACTCTTAGAAAAGTTTCTGGCACCCAGGAGATACTTAAAAGTAGACTCATAAAAGTGAATGAACAAAATTTTTCAGACACTGGGATGGCTCTGGCACAGAGCAAGAAATGCACCAGTGTACTTGTATTAAGTGTGGTAACCAGCTGTTAGATGTGGTGTCTGTCCTCTGAGAATCAGATGGAATTGTCTTGAATTCCATGTGTGTTTGGCCAAATCGCCCCCAATCTGTGGGGAATGAAAAGGGAAGCTGTCAATTTTGAGCCGATCACTGAATCCTGTACAGCAGTTGCTGCGGAAACAAAGTATATACAGAAAACCAACAGATGGAAGATGTAAGTTGAGCCACAACTGAACTCCAAAGAAGAAAAGATTTTCAATATATTAGGGGAAGACCTTGCAAAATGCAGTGTTTCAAAAGTGAGAGGGAAAGAAATTTTGGAGGCTAGGTTGGTGAGGGTCAAAAATCTTAGTGATACTCATGGCGCCCAGACCTCTCCTGCCGCCCGCTGCTCCCCTCAGCAGTGTACTTTGTCGGTCTGCCTGTTCTGTTCCCCGCTCTGGCTCTGGTGAATTCTCTCACCCTTCTGTGCTTCTGACTGTACCCAGTGCTTGTATAAATGTATAAATAAATAAATAAATCTTAAGAAAAATCTTAGTGATACTAACAGCTATTATCTTTCATTAGGAGGTAGGATTTAAGAGTAATTATTGACTACATTTTGTCTTGATACTGGATCAGGTGTCAAAAGACCTAGATTTGACTCCTGTTTTATCACAAAACAACTGTAGTTTTTTGGACAAGTTGATTTATCCTAGCCTGTTTTCTCACTTAAAAATAATCTACCCTGAAGGGCTCTTTCCATCTGGCGGCAGACATCAGGTAAGCCAAAATGGGCGCTTACAAATACATCCAGGAACTATGGAGGAAGAAGCAGTCTGATGTGATGCGCTTTCTTCTCAGGGTGCGCTGCTGGCAGTATCGCCAGCTGTCAGCCCTCCACAGGGCACCACGCCCCACCCGGCGGGATAAAGCGGGAAGACTGGGATACAAAGCCAAGCACGGTTATGTCATGTATCGGATTCGTGTGTGCCGCGGACCAGCGAACTTTGCTGTACTCCCCTGCGCGCTGGTTCCTTGCCCAGCCTGACCTAGGGACCGTGGCGAAAGCCATTAGCCCTAAAGGTCACTGCAGGGGGAGGTGCAGCAGTGTGCGCAGTGGTGGCCCCAAACGTCCAGTTCCAAAGGATGCAACCTATGGCAAGCCAGTCCACCATGGTGTTAATCAGCTGAAGTTTGCTAGAAGCCTTCAATCTTGCTGAAGAGCGAGCTGGACGCCACTGTGGAGCTCTGAGAGTTCTGAATTCTTACTGGGTTGGTAAAGATTCCACGTAAAATTTTTTGAGTTTATCCTCATCTATCCATTCCATAAAGTTATCAGAAATCCTGACACCCAGTGGATCACTAAACCAGTCCACAAGCACAGGGAGACGCGGGGGCTAACATCTGCAGGCCACAAGAGCCGTGGTCTCGGAAAGGGCCACAAGTTCCACCACTATTGGTGGTTCTTGCCGTGCAGCTTGGAGAAGGCTCAATACTCTCCAGCTCCACCGCTATCGCTGATAATAATGTTTGTAAAATTCTTACCTAATGAACAATTTAGGACAGTTAAAAAAATATTTACCCTGTTGATTTTGATTTTTTTCTTTATTATAATTAGCCCTTTACCTGGTCCCTTATTTATTCCTGCTACGAGTGAGACCATCGGTATTTTTCTTTTTCTTTCTGGCTTATTTCGCTGAGCACGATCCCTTCCAGCTCCATCCATGTTGCTGCAAATTGCATGTTTATCTTTTTTAATTGCTGAGTAACATAAAATAAATTAATAAAAAATCTACCCTGCTAATCTGAGCGCTTTAGAAGATTGCTGGATAGTTATGATGCAAGCGCATTCTAAACCCTTAAGTTTTGTGTAAATACAGTTTTTAAAGTTGTTGGGCTCAAAAATGAAAGGAATTTAAAAAATGCTAACAGGAAAAGCTGGAATGGGAGGGAGGAAAGCTTAAGTGAAAACCCAGAACAGGAACGTTCTGCTCCTTCTTCACGGGCCCAGTCTTAGTACTGGCAGGTCAGAACTACCGACTTTTGCCTCCTCCACGGCCCATTCCTCTTGGTTTGTCACTGCATTCGGTCCCCTCACCCTCAGACAACTTTTTGAACTCGTTCAATTTCCTATTTCTCGCATTCTACCCCCAAAAGGGCTCTCCGGGTAATTCCGGGGTGTTTTCACTCCAAGCGTGACCTGGGCGGGGCGGGCGGCCGCGGCCCTTGCTTCTCCCGCCTCCCCGAGGACCCGCGCGCCCGCGCCCGCCGGGGAGAACTTGGAAGTTACTAGGACCGCTGAGGCAGGAACAGCTCGTTTTTGAAAACCGCAGCCGCGTCGTCCAGCAGCTCGAGCCAACACGAGAGCGAAGTGGGCGCCGCAGCGTGAGCAGCCTCGCCCAGCCCCCGGGACACACAAAGGCCGCGCCCCGAGGCGGAACCCAGCCCCCCACGCCAGGTCCGGGGCGCGCTCGCGGCGGCGGTACCCGGGCCGGGCCGAGCCAAACCGCCCCAAATCTCGCGCCTGCGGGAGTCGGGGGCGGGGCTTGGAGCGCGGAGTCTCGCGATACGATGACGTTTCCCGCGAAGGAGAAGCGCGCGTTTTTCCCCGGCCCAGGATTTGGTGAGAAGACTGGGATCCCCGGCGCCTGTGGGAATTTAGCGCGCGGCGTCGAAGGCGCTGAGGGGAGGGGACCTGGTTTCAGAGTGTGTCCAGCCATGCCGGCCGAACGGCCTGCGGGCGGTGAGTGACCAGAACTTCCCCGCGGGCGCGGGCGGCGGCGTCCTGGGCGGGAAGGGGGTGGGGGGGCAGCATGGAGGCTGCAGCCGAGGTGGAGGGGGGAGGTCGACCCCGGCCGGAGCCCGAGGCAAGGAGGGCTAAGAGCCGTGGAGAACCCCGGGTTCGCACTTGTTTGCGGATAGAGCAGTTTTTACACAGTCGGGCTTCTTGGTTTGTAAACTGGGGTCCCGGCGACATAGTGAAAATCTAGAATGTCTTCTGAGAGGTGGCGTTGGAGTTCCCGCGGCTCAGCTTGGGCTTCAGATTCATCTGGGAAGTGGAGGAAGGCTGTTGACTGTGGTAGCCGGGCAGTAGGTCGCTTTTTAAAGCTGCAACCTCAAAAGCCCTCTCTCCTCGTAGGGAACCCAGCTGCAGACATGGGTGAGCAAGCGGAGACCGCCGTGATCACCCCCGCTATGCTGGAAGAGGAAGAGCAGCTGGAGGCTGCTGGGCTGGAGAGAGAGCGGAAGATGCTGGAAAAGGTAAGTTGGGGCGCAGGGTCAGCGCGCGGTGGTGCTTCCTCGGAGGTGTGGTTTTGTTCCTCTCCTCAGGTCTGTGAGGCGGCTGTGTTTACAGATGCTATCTGGAGAAGCCTTTGCACGTGCTTTGAGCCACGCTTCTGGGAGAGCCTCTTGTTCTATCAAGTGTAAAGTGAAGCTTTTAAATTACCTGCTTAACCGTTATGATTGTTCCAAAATCAGTAGTGAATTCGTTGAAGTATGGCTGTCCACCTCAGTCGTCCATTTGCGTATTGCTTTCTTTTTGGGTTCCTGGTCTCTTGCTAAATATGGTTTTTTGGGTAAAAATGTGGTGTACTTTTTCAGTGCCAAGTTATTGCACTTGTGGCTTTCTGGTCTAGGGCATCTGAAGATTATTAAAAGCAGTTTTTAACTTGTTGAAAATTCAATTCTTAAGTATATTTAACTCTAGTAATAAAGTCCTCTGCTGCTTAATCATTGCATGTGGCAGGAACAATGATAGCCACCAATTCCTGTGACTGGTGAGTTTCTTGTTTATTTACAAACCTATGAACAACTATTTTGCAATCAGCCCTAAAAGTTTTTGGAATTGATGTCGAGGGATAGTTATGATGTAACTAGCTTTTCCTTAACAGTTAGGCATTATAGAATTTAAAACACCATTCTTAATCCACTTTCAGTTCTTCACTAGCAAGCATTTACTGCTTCAGTTCTAATATGTGGCATGATTTGCTAAAAATCTACCGATATTGTGGTCCGTTGTTACCTTGTTTTTATGTATAGATACTGAAAAAAAATATTAATTTGTGCAGTTGACATTTTATGAGTTATCTGTAGATGATTATGGAGAAGGTTCTAAGGAGTCTCTCCATTTGAACATGTTCTTGGAAGCCTAAAACAGACTACACAAAAGTAAAAGATTCCTTTCCTTTGGGATAATACCATATTTATGGGCACACATTTAGGAGTACTCAAGAGAGGAAGAAGTAGCTTAAGTCCTACAATGAAATGTATTTACTTTCCTTTAGGATTTTTTAAGGTTTGTGAAGAGCCTGTAGAATGACTTTGACATTCATTTGTATGGGTTATTTTCTTTGGCTTTTCACCTGCATTTTCTTTTGAAAGAAGTCATAGTTAATTAGTCTTGGGGACTTAACAGTGGCATTAACTGGTATGTAGTGTGGGGGAAGGGAGAAAGGTAAGACTTGAGAGACCTCTTGCAGAGGTAAAAGAAATAGTTAATGCTTGTGGACTGAAATTTGCCTTGCTTCTCCCTCTCCTTGTGGGGAGAAGAAAGGGGGTGCACAGTGGAGAAATTCTACTCTAGGAGTGCCCTGCCAGGCACCTAGTACTCTCCAATGGTCGAACTAAAATTTACCTTAATATATAGCAAAAAAATAAAATTTCTAGGTCAAGAAACAACAATAATAGATAAGGTCTACTGCAGATTATTTTTGAAATACAGAAGGATTGAATATCAGCAATTGGCATCATATTCAAATCATTAAAATTATAATTTACTATTCCAAGACAGCACCTTGAACCTTTAATTACTTACAAAAATATGCTAATTTCAGAATTTAAGGTAACAGGTAGATGTAGCTAAATTAAGCCCAAAATATTGTAACTAAAATCTTAAATTTTAAAAGTTGGAAATATTAGAATCCATTTTTATAAAGTTTTAAGTAATTTTCATCTCTTGCTAAATAAATGGGTGATTTTTAAAATTTTTTTTTTAATTCTGCAATTATGTATTTAATTGTATTCATAGATACCTACTGTTTTATTATGGCAGAAATTAACCTTTATATAAAACTAGAGATGACATAACTTACGAAATAAAAACCAGTATACATTGGAGTCTTGTTTACAGTGTAATATCTAAATTAAGCTAGGTTTTTCTTAATTTGTCTCTTTCACACACACTTTGTCCTAGGAATGAAATTGCTGGTAAGATGTTTTTACTTTAGTGGATGAATTTTACTTTAGTGGATGAATTCAGTTCTCACTTGATGCACTCCAGCCCATTTATTGCTTTTATTTGAATTTAAATTATATTGAGTTAGCAAATTATGAACTGAATTTGACCTGTGCCTGCTTATGTAAATAACATTTTTAACTCCTCCCCATTTATATGTAATCTATTCTTATGGGGCTTAGAGGGGGGCAGAATTGTTTTGTAGTACAGACTACTTATTTTCTCTTAGGGTTTTTACAGAAAGGTTTGTGGATCCCACTTTGTTTTCTATCTTTTGCCATCAGGTACTGTTCTTTTAAAATACTTTATTTTCCTCAGTGCAAGTTGAGGGTTCCTCTTCACCCTTTAGACTATTGTAGACACTTTGAAATCATTCAGTGCAGTAATGGTGTGTGAAAGTAATATGAAAAACAGTGATTTGTAGTTGGAAGGTGTGCAGGGGTGAAAGGTAAAAGGCTAATAAGTATGTCAAAGAAAGCTAAATGGTTAAGGGCAAAGCTTTGGGGAATACAATAAGGAAAGAGAAGAAGAAATTAATCTTTTATTTTAGCATGTGGAAGTATCTTGACAATATAGTTTTAAAATTGTAAATGTGTTCTCATCCTTAGTCAGTGAAATTATTTTTTAGGTCTTAATGCCCTTTCCAATAAAACTGGTCGTTTAAACACTTAAATCCAAATTCAATTAAAAATTTAATTTTGGACCCTCAATTCAGTGGATGGCAGTGACTATGTATGTCCAGTACTTGTTATTTCAATGATATGATATTCACACTGTATCTTACCAGATTGCCTATTGAACTTACTCATATTTTCAGCTATTTTAGGTTGTAGTTTGGAAAATATTTTTAGTAAATGGATTTCATATCTTGTCTTTCTTTTTCCCCCATTAATTTCAAGGAAATAGATTTAACTAAAGCATTTATTCAGCCATTTTCAATATACTTTATGCAAATATAAATGTCAGAAAACTTGTTAGTAATTATAGAAATTTTCTCTTACATAGGCTCGTTTGTCTTGGGATAGAGAGTCCGTGGACATTCGGTACCGCAGACTTCAACATTTACTTGAAAAAAGCAATATCTACTCCAAATTTTTATTGACGAAAATGGAACAGCAGCAATTAGAGGTATATATACATATATATGTATGATTGACTAGCTAATAGCTAATTTTATTTTTTTAGCTAATTTTTAAAAAAGTTATTGATATAAATTACATGCAGTAAAAAGTGTATGTTGTTAAGTTTACAGATGTTTTTCTTTTTAAATTGCATTATTTAGATATGATTGACATACATTAAGATGCACACATTTAAAACGTACACATTTATGTGTTGATGGTCAACTAGTAGTCACCACAATCAACCTAAGAACATAACTGTCAACTCCAAAAGATTTTCCTGTGCCTTTTTAAATTCTAGTTCCTCACTTTCTGTCTTTATTAACAGATAACCTTTCTCTTAGAGCATTCGTTTGCATTTTCTGTAGGGGGTATGTTCTTTATGTATGTATGACTGTATTACCTTCTTTTAGCATTTATATGACTGAAAGTCTTCATTTCTTTTTTTTATTTGAAAGATATTTTTACTGAATAGAGGATTTCCCCCTCTTTTGGGTAATACCTCAGTAATTTCACGGTGTTTAACTGCTTTTAGTTTACATTGTTTCTGACAATCTAAAGTTCTTATAATGACCTACAAAACTATAAAACAGTTTGGGTGCCTCAACCCTATAACCTTTTTAGAACTCATTCTAGGTGTCTCTTACCTTTGGACTTTTGCAATGGCAGTGTTTTACTTGGAACCACCTTTTGGTTATCTGTTTGACTAAATTCATTATTTTCAAGCCCTAGCTTCAGTATTTCTTGATGAGGTTTTCCCTGACAATCTTAAATTGATACCTCTTTCTCCTTCACACACCTAATGCCCTTTACCCATTTAGTCTCCTCCTGGAGGAGTTTTTAGTCTGAATAACTTGGTCCTTCTTGAGGGATTAAGCCTCTTGATGCTCTGTATGTGAGGAGTTCTTACCACCTTGGCTAAGAGGAATGGAAATTGTTCCTAGGCTTGGTTTTCTTTCATTCATGTACAGATCGGTACTCAGGCAGAAGACAACGCTAGATCTCAGGGCTTTGTGTAGCTCTCACCTCTCTGGTACTTACCCTGTGTGTGTGACTGCTCTGTTTTGTACTCTGTCTCAGCTCAGGGAGTCTGTTGAACTGATTTTCAATTCTCCATTATTATTGGAAATTGCTTTTAGGCAATAAACTAGGTAATTGTTAAATGCACCACACTTTCTTTGTTCAATAAATGGTGCTGGGAAAACTGGGTCGCTACATGCAAAAGAATGAAGCTTGACCACTACCTCACACCATACACAAAAATCAACTCAAAATGGATTAAAGAACTAGACATAAGACCTGAAACCATAAAATATATAGAAGGAAATATAGGCGAAACACTACGTGATCTGCACATCAAAGACATCTTTACAGACACATCACCCAAAGCAGTGATAGTGAAGGCAAAGATAAACAGCTGGGACTACATCAAATTAAAGAGCTTCTGCACAGCAAAAGAGACAATAACAAAAACAAAGAGAAACCCCACCAACTGGGAGAACATTTTTGCACCCAACACTAATGATAAAGGACTGATCACAAAAATCTGCAAAGAGCTGATGAGACTCAACAACAACAAAGAAAATAATCCAGTCAAAAAATGGGCAGAAGAACTAAAAAGAAACTTCTCTGAAGAGGAAATGCAAATGGCCAACAGGCATATGAAAAAATGTTCAACATCACTTGCCATCAGGGAAATGCAAATCAAAACTACCATGAGATACCATCTTACACCAGTGAGAATGGCACATATTAAAAAAACTAGCAACAACAAATGCTGGCGAGGGTGTGGAGAAAAAGGAACTCTTCTGCACTGTTGGTGGGAGTGCAAACTGGTCCAACCACTGTGGAGAGCTGTGTGGAGATTTCTGGACCTACTAAACATAGAGCTTCCATATGATCCAGCAATTCCACTCCTAGGTATTTACCCAAAGGACACAGAAACATCAATTCCAAAGAACACCTGCACCCCTATGTTTATAGCAGCACTGTTTACAATAGCTAAGCTTTGGAAACAACCCAAATGCCCAAAAATAGATGACTGGATCAAGAAGATGTGGTCCATATATACCATGGAATATTACTCAGCATTCAAAAAAGATAAACACATGCAATTTGCAGCAACATGGATGGCGCTGGAAGGGATCATGCTCAGCGAAATAAGCCAAAAAGAAAAAGAAAAATACCGGATGGTCTCACTCATAGCAGGAATCTAGAAAACTTAAATAAGGGACCAGGAAAATGAATAACTATAAGAAAGTGAAAATCAAAATCAACAAAAAACTATGAACCAGAGACACTTTTAGGGGGGCGGGGGCGGGAGGGGAGGGATTGGGGTCAGAATGGGGGGGCTGCAATTGTATTCGGAATATAACAATAAAATTTATAAAAAAAAAAATAAATGCACCACACTTTCTCTCAGTGTTCACTATCCTTTGCTGCATGTCATCTGAAAATTCATTTAATATTTTTTGTTAGGATTTTAGTAGCTTAAGGTAGGAGGATAACTAGTCTTTGTTCCTGTTTGTAAATTTTTATTGTTTTTCACTGTAACCCATGTTACTTGTGATGTGTGTTATATTTAACATTTTCTACTTGTTAGAGTAAGAAAATATATTGTTACAGGAACAGAAGAAGAAAGAGAGACTGGAAAGAAAAAAGGAATCTCTAAAAGTAACCAAGGTAATATATACTAAGCTAGAATGTTTTACATATTTAACTATTTTTAATGAGGCTTGCCCTGACAACCTTAAATAAAGTTTCTTTTGTGTTCTTTTCACTTTATTGACCATCTATAAATAATCTTTTTATCTAGTAACCTTTCTTGTTTAGATTCTTGTTACAGTCTAATAGAAACATGTTAAGTCTTGTCAACCTGCAACCATAACAGTAATCAAAATTTGTAACTTTCGTGTACTGCAGCAGTGCAGCCAAAATTGGAGCAGATGGTGTTGTTAATAAAATGTTACCTAATAGAGGAGTCATTTAGGGACTGCCTGATTTTAGATGTGATCTTTCTTTGGGAATATGTTTTAAAATGGTGTTGGTGGGAATTATATAAAGAATGTTGAACCTAGTGGGAAGAGAATAAAGGTGACTTTTATTGATTAGTATGTATTAGGTATTGTAAGCTTTTCATGTTTTCTCTTAATTTTCAAAACAGCTCTAGCTCTGTTAGGAAGAGATACCGTTATCTCCATTTTATATTTAAAGAAGCTAATGCAAGGAGACGAAGTATAGTCCATCCTTGTTATCTGTGGATTCCGTATTTGCAAATAAGCCCACTCGATAAAATTTATTTGTAACCTAAAAATTAGTACTTGAGTTTAGTGGTCATTCATGGACTTGTGTGTGCAAAATGACAAAAGATTTTTTCTTTCATTGAGACAGTATTGGTTTATAACCCCATATATGATTCAGATGTATGTTAAATCACACCATCTTTCACCACAGTCCATTGTATCTCCCGCCTCTGGTAGCCTTAATTCTATAGTCAGATTTCTAGGGTTTGTTATCTAGCCCTTTGTTTTGTTTATCTGTATTCCACATTAAGTGACACCATCCAATATTTGTCCTTCTGACTAGTTTCACTTAGTGTAATCTCTAATTCCATCCATGTTGCCACAAATGGCAAGAGTTTTTTTTTTTCCAATACTTATTTTTGCATCGAAGAACTGGGGTGTAGGCAAGAGAGGGGTTGGTGGTGAGAGGATTCACCAGAGACAGTGGGGAGCAGAACAGGTGGGTTGACTGAGATAAACTGCAAAGGGGAGTAGCGGGAGTAACAGAGGTCTGTTGCACCATGTGGGTTAGCGCCTTGCTGGGGATCAGACTCACGCTATAGTGGTGATAGTGCTGAGGCTCAACCTCTGGGCCACCAGGGAGGCCCTTGTGTGTCTGTTTTTGCATGTGCACCACATCTTTCTAGTCCACCCATCTGGGCATATAGGTTGTTCCTATATTTGCCTATTGGTAATAATAGAGTGCAGTGAATTTTGGAGTGTCTATCCCTTTGAGTGAGTTAGTTTGTATTCTTCAGGTAGTTATGTAGGAGTGGATTGCTGGATCATAAGGTACAGATTTTGAGAAATCTCCACACTTTTTGCTAAGGGCTAGATCAGTCTATATTCTGCAATACTTACTGTCTCTGCACAGGTATGAAGGTGATATCTTATAGGTTTGATTTGCATTTCTCTCATGATAAGTGATGATGAGCATTTTTCATGTGCCTGTTGGCTATCTACCTGTATGTCTTCTTGGGAGACGTGAATGACAATTTGAGTCAGCCAACATGTACGAGTCAAGGTGGTAACTGCCTTATTTGTCATACTGTACACAGTTGTCCTTTTCTCCTTTTTTAGTCTTTTAATACCACAATTTTAGCATTTTGATTGATTTTGCTAATACTGTGCTGAGTCTATACAAGCAACATTGTGCTGAAGCGCTATTTAGTGTTTCTAATGTAAAAAGACTGATGTGTCTTATCAAGAAAATGTATGTTGGATAAGCTTCCTTCAGATTGAATTATAATGCTTTTGTCCCTGAATTTAATATTAATCATATATTTTAAATAAGATGGCTTTAAATAGCAACATATTATAAAACAGGTTTATATATTGATTGGTTGATGAAAATGTAACCAGAGGTTAAGGAAATAAAAAAATGCCAGTAAATAAAATACTGAACTCTTAAGTTCAGTGACTTGATTTTTTTTTAAGTCTGTTACATAGTACCACTTCTACTATGTAGTAGTACCTAATTTTGCAACAAGAGTAATTTTTGGAAAGAGATACTTGTTAATTCTGTTGCTCATTCTAGGAACTTATTTTGTATTTTGAAGAACATACATTAGGAGATAATTTCTCTTGCTTAACTCTCACTGCCTATCCTTCAACCTGTTGATTTAATCCACCCTTGATTTTTGCTCTTAAAGAAAAGATTTATTTTTATTTATATATGCATATAAGAACTGGGTATAAGGGGTAGGGAGGAGAGTAAGAGGATTTACCAGAGACAGAGTGGGGAGCAGAACAAGCACATCAACTGAAATATAATCCTGAGGGGAGCAGTAGGTAAGATAGGAGAGCTCTGTGGGTTAGCTTCCTGGCTGGGATCAAACTCATGCTGCAGGACTGGCGATAGCTTCATAGTGCTGTGACTTCTGTGACTTAACCCTCCCTGCACCACCAGGGAGACCCCAACCTTTTGCCTTTTTTAACTTTTTATATCAGGGTTTGTCATTTTGATTTCTCATATATGTTGCCTACCTACACTTGATAATATTAATGCTTCCAGTTCTCATTTTGAAACTTTGTTTTAGAATAGCTTTTTTTCTCATATCTCAGTAATATTTTTGCATGCAGTATTTGTCCCCTGCTTTCAGTTGTATTAAGATTTGACTGTAAATATACTCCTGCATTATATCCATTACTGTTTGACATATTGTACATTTATAAAAGGTGTACATGGTAATCACAAATTAAAAATGCCCTCTGTTTAATTTTGAAATTTTCTTAAATGGAAAAATATTGAGGAAAATAGATCTTTGGGGAAAATCCGAAGGGATATGGTAACAAGTTATAATAGGGAAAACCAGAAAAATGTGATTATGGGTAAGTATAGTAGTGAAAAGTTATTCAATTGCAAGGAACATTTACTTAATCAGTACCTTTTAATATATACCGTGTAGTCTTTAGAAGAAGTAATATTCTCAGTCCTTGTTTTGTAGGGTAAAAATTCCACTGATGCAAGTGAAGAGAATTCAGGTAAATTTCCTTGGTCTAGTTTTGAAGAATTATGATAATATTTTTGCTTTAATTGCTGTCAAAACAAATTGATTTTTTTTATAGTTATGAAAAAGAAAAGAGGAAGAGAAGATGAATCATACAATATTTCAGAGGTCATGTCAAAAGAGGTAAAAATTTTAAGGGGTTGGGGCACTTATGATTCCATGTTGAGTAAAAATCTTGTGGGCTTTGAACCATAGTGAAGTTGTGTGGATTTCTGTTACTCATGTGGCCTCTCAGCTTTTTGAGTATTGTAAGGAAGATAGCACCATCTTCCTGGTTTGTTGAAGGAGTATAATATGAGCTTGACCTAATTAGAAAATAGTCATTTCTCATAACCATGACACCTTATCTTAAGAATTTTGTTCTTACTCTTTGTTGAAAACCTTTAGAGAACTAAAATCATAGACCCATTTCTTTCCTTTTTTTTTTTTTAAGATTTATTTATTTATATAAGCACTGGGTACAGTCAGAAGCGTGGGAGGGTGAGAGGATTCATCAGAGCCAGAGCACGAAGCAGAACAGGCAGACTGAGGAAGTACACTGCTGAGGGGAGCAGTGGGCGGCCTGAGAGGTCTGCTGTGCGCCATGTGGGACTCTTGCCCAGCTGCCAGGGATTGAACCGGTGCTGCAGAGGCTGCGGGCAGCTTCGCAACCCAGTGCTTAACCGCTGTGCCACTGGGGAGGCCCCATACACCCGTTTCTAAAGCCAAATCATTTTATCACTTTCTCACTTGTTATTTCAAACTAGGGATGAATTAAAGAGTGCATCTTACTCTCACAAACCTTAAATATTTCTTAGGCATATTTTAATGGCATCATGTACATACATAAGAAAAATTCTAAGTGCCTACTGCATTTTTTTCTTTTCCCTAAAATTCAAACTCTTTAGATTTTTATAGGGCCTCCCCAGTGGCGCAGCGGTTGAGTGCTGGGTTGCGAAACTGCCCGCGGCCTCTACAGCACTGGTTTGCTCTCTGGTCCCCGGTGAGGGTCCCACATGGCGCGCAGACCTCTCAGGCCGCCCACTGCTCCCCTCAGCAGTGTACTTTGTCATTCTATCTGTTCTGCTCCCTGCTCTGGCTCTGGTGAATTCTCTCACCCTTCCCCGCTTCTGACAGTACCCAGTGCTTGTATAAATAAATAAATAAATCTTTAAAAAAAGTAGATTTTTACAAAGTGTAAAATATAAAATTTTACATAATCTCTGTCTTAGGCATTCTGTTTTCCTTTACTCATTTAAAAAACACTATTATTGTGATTTATTGATATTTAGCCAGACACAGCTATTTTTCAGATGTTTGAGGAGTGTTTGCTATTGGGTAATCTTTAAGTGGGTAAGATGAATTAGTAAAGAAAGGTAAAATTGTCTTGGCTTTAGTTTACATGCAGTGAGCAATATATAGAAGTAAGTATTTAACCATAATTGGAAAATTGGATGCTGTTCAGAATGTGGAGAGGAGCTCTTAACTTGGGCATGAATTTCATAAAGTTTTTAATCTATGAAGTTCCACCTGAGTTGCAGCTTGAGGGATTTAATGTTAAATCATTTAAAGATGATAATGTTAATAAGAAAATAGCAAGATACAGAGAAGATTGTATTGAAGTATTCTAGGAAGACATAATAACACTTAATAAGTATTCAGAAGCATAAAGGATACTGGCCAGTTCAAAAAACTTAAGATTATATTTGACTTCAGTTTGTATATAAATGAAAGGGCAGTGAAGGATGCATCTGTAGAAAGAAGCAGGGTCAGGGGCTTATTTTTTAAAAAGAATACATCACAGGTGATTCTGTGTTTGTATTTTGATTCATTCACAAATTGTTCTCCAAAATTGTTCACTTTATGTGATCATTTTGAGATGTCAGTTCCTGATACAAGATCTCTTCGACCTTAGAATAAGAATTATTCATACTTAATTCTATACATATACATGATGTACACATATATATGTATATAAATTACTTAATGTGCCCTATTAGTCTCTGTTGCATCTTTAATTTGCAGTGCCTTAAAATTTCTCTAATGTATCATACTATTTCATCCTCTTTGTCTTCTGTACATCCTATTCTCAGTTTAAAATCTATCCTAACTTTGTCTTTAATGATTATGCCCTAGTGACAATTTTTCCAGATTATTTGATGTCAAATAATACTTAAGTCATTAGGTGTCTCAGGTATTGCTTTGTTTTCATACTTAGCATTTACTAGGCACTTTGAAACAAACATTTTTATTTTGTACTTTTAATTTGTCATTGCTTCTTGCTCAAGACTGTAAACTCAGATATCTGTCCACTGAGGCATAGTGGAGTGGAGTTGGAACTATGAAACATTTGAGAGTCAGTTCTTGAATAAAGGGAGTTGTCAAAACTTGAATCTAGATAAAGATTTGGGAAACAACATAAATTACCAAATAGTAAATGTTCTTTGAGTAGTTTTGTGGGTAATTGTTCATAATAAATCTTGTCATTATAACTGGAAAGCAGTTATAGACAAAGTTTAAGCAAATGAGCTTAACTTTGTTTTAATTAGATTTTATTTGTAAAAACAGATTGCTGGCTAGAGTTGGTCTGCAAGTTGTCGTCTTCCCACCCCTGTACTAGAGGATTGTTGCTATTTGTTAATTTGAAGTTAGTCTATTCAACTAAACTTTGATTTAAAAAGTTGTAAAATTCAAAAGTAAACATCTTTAAATATTGCCAGCTAATTCAAACTTTTTTTTAAAGTTTTTTTTTTTTATAAATTTTTAAAAAGATTTATTTATTTATTTATACAAGCACTGGGTACAGTCAGAAGTGCAGGAGGGTGAGAGAATTCACCAGAGCCAGAGCGGGGAACAGAGCAGGCAGAAGGACCGAAGTACACTGCTGAAGGGAGCAGCGGGCGGCAGGAGAGGTCTGCGCGCCATGTGGGACCCTCCTCCGGTGGCCGGGGAGCAGCGGGGGATCGCAACCTAGCTCTCAACCGCTGCGCCACGGGGAGGCCCTAATTCAAACTTTTACAAGAAAGTACAGTTTAATTTTGTTTGAAGTCTCTGTATTTTAATTGCTTTGACAACTTTGTCCCTATTTCTGGCATGAAATCAAAACAGAACAAGTATTTATTGAGTAAGTGAATGAGCCTTATATATCACTATTTTTGTTTTCTCAATTTTTTTAGGAAATTTTGTCTGTGGCTAAAAAAAATAAAAAGGAGAATGAGGTAAGAGAATTATAATTAAATTTAGAAGTCATTTTCTTCCCTGATCATTGGTGCCTACTCTTACAATCACCAGTGTACATTTTTGTCTCATGATACATCCTATTTCTTTTTTTTTTTTTTTTAAGATTTATTTCTTTATGCATACAAGAGCTGGGATGTAGGCCAGAGGTGTGGGGGATGAGAGGTTTCACCAGAGACAGAGGTGGGAGCAGATCTACCCACATACACTGCTGAGGGGATCAGCAGGAGAGGTCTGCTGTGCCTATGGATTAGCTCGTTGGCTGGGGCTCGAACTTGTGCTTCAGTGGCTGCAGATAGTTTCATAATGCTGAGAATTAACCCCTTGTGCCACCAGGGAGGCTCCTATTTCTTAGGATTTAAAAAAAAAAAACTATTCACTTCTTGCCTTAACGTACTTCTTACAATAGCAACTTTAGATGCTTTATTGCATATTTTCTTTATTGCATGTTCATTTTGATGAGTTTTGGCAAATGTGTATATGTGTGTGTGTACACACATATATAACCACAATCCAAGTCAAGGTATAGAACATTACGGTTACGGTAGACAAATCCCTTGTATCCTTTTCCTCCCCTATAGGGCGACCACTTTTTTATTTCTTTCCCAAAATAATTCTGCCCAATTTTTAAACTTCTGTTTACACTTAGTTTTCATACAAATGAAATGCAAGAATTTTTTTTTCCTTAATTTTCTGATCTTTTATTATCACTGATAGTCCTATAAATTGTTAAGTTTCATGGTGGTCATTTGGATTATTTCCATTTTATGACTTATGTTGAAGGCTGCTGTGACAATTTGTATGGACAAGTTTTCTTATTTTTTGGGTATATAGCTTGGAAAGGAGTTGCTGGGCTATATAGTAAAGTATGTTTCAGATCTTTTTTCAAACTAAACACCATTTTTCTATACAACATATAGGAAGTTTCAGCTGAGTGTGTTGTCAGCATTTGATGTTGTCAGTCTTTTTAATTTTAGCCATTCCACTGAATTGAATTGATATCTTTGTGTGGATTTATTTTGTATTTTCTTAATTGCAAATGATTTTCATGTCCTTAATGACTTTCATCTTGTGTAAACTTGTTCATATCTTCTGGACATTTAATAGGTTATTTATTCTTTAATAATTGAGACACAAGTTCCTTGTTAAATATATGTGTACTATACTTTTAGTTTGTGACTTCCTACTTATTTTCTTTATTATGTCTTCTAATACACATAAGTTTGAAATTTTGTAACAGCTTAATTAATTTTTTGCTTTGGTGTGGTCAGTGCTTCTACAACCTATCACAAAATATCAAGATACTCTGTTTTCTAGAAGTCCTGTGGTCCAGGTTTGATATTTAGGGTATGATTTCATCACCAGTTATCTTTGTGGATGGAGTGATGAAATTCAAGGTTTATATTTTCCCATTTGTGTATCTAGTTGTGCTAGCATTATTTATAAGACTTCTCTCTTTGAATTGACTTAATCAAAGCTCAAATCCTTAAAATGGAATGGTGGGTTGCTCACTAAGTAATACCTATCATTGACCACAAGTTGGTAGTTTGTCACAGATTACTTGACATTCTCACTCTGTGATGTAGAGTTTTCATTTTTATTTTTTTAGATTTATTTTATTTATACAAGAACTGGGGTATAGGCCAGATGTGCGGCAGGGTGAGAGGACTCACCAGAGGCAGAGCAGGGAAACAGGCAGACTGACGAAATACACTGCTGAGGGGAGCAGCGGGTGAGATAGGAAAGGTCGTCTGTGCCATGTGGGCTGCTCCACTGCCAGCAGGGATTGAACCAGCACTGCAGAGGCTGCGGACAGCTTTACAGCACTGCGCTCAACCACCTGCGCCACAAGGGAGGCCCTGATGTAGTGTTTTTAAACCTTATTTACTTTGAGCTGCTCTCTGCTGTAAATATAATTACTTATGTGGAAGTAAACATTTTTGTATTCTTTCAGAGTTTTATTTTTCTTTTTATAACATTGATTTTCTTAGCTGTGAGTAAAGGGAATTATTAAGATAATATACTAAGTTTATAATAATTATTTTTAAAATAGTTTTACAAATTCTTGGGTAGACATTTGGAAAGGAGAGGTATTTTTTAAGGTCATTTAAAAAATGTTACTGTAATCTATAAGGGATATTTTAGTAATTTTTTTCATTGGCTTTGCAAGTGTGGGGGAAATTGTGTTAACTTTATTAGGATTTATTGAACATATTTTTATTTCATTATACCTAATGTCTATAGGACTGTATATATTTGATTAGTAACATTTTCTGGTAGAGGTCCACATCATGTGTCAAACTTCTAATAAAAAACTTACGTCTTCACAGGATGATAGCTCCTCTTCTAATCTCTGTGTGGAAGATCTTCAGAAAAACAAAGATTCAAATAGTATAATTAAAAATAGATTGTCTCAAACTGTGAGGCAGAATACTAAATTCTTTTTTGACCCGGTTCGGAAATGTAATGGACAGCCAGTACCCTTTCAGCAACCAAAATACTTCACAGGAGGAGTGATGCGATGGTACCAAGTGGAAGGCATGGAATGGCTTAGGGTAATGAATTTTCATTTTTAGCATAAGATACTATTTCATTTATATATACATAATGATATACAGTGTTATGTAGCACAGCTTGAGTTTTTTTCGTTCATGTTTGTTAGGTTAAAAAGAATTGTGGACGTGCTTACTTTCCAATTTATTCAAAGTAGATATTTAGAACTAAAATTATGGAATAAAGGCTGTAGTACTTCTATGACTGGTGATTCTATGACCCATACATGTGATTATATCTTACAATATTAATTAGTCTCATCATAATTATTACTTTAGGATAAAAAGAAGAAATAAGCTAATTTGATAATTTTTTTAAAGATTTATTTATTTTTTTTTAAGATTTATTTATTTATGCATACAAAAACTGGAGTACAGGGCCTCCCCGGTGGCGCAGCGGTTGAGCGCTGGGTTGCGAAGCTGCCCGCGGCCTCTGCAGCGCCGGTTCGATCCCCAGCTGCTCCCCGGCCACTGGAGGAGGGTCCCACATGGCGCGCAGACCTCTCCTGCCGCCCGCTGCTCCCCTCAGCAGTGTACTTTGTCAGTCTGCCTGTTCTGTTCCCGGCTCTGGCTCTGGTGAATTCTCTCACCCTCCTGCGCTTCTGACTGTACCCAGTGCATGTATAAACAAAAAACCAAACAAACAAACAAATAAATAAATAAATAAAAAACATGCCTCTATTAAAAAAAAATAAAAAAACTGGAGTACAGGCCAGAGATGTGCTGGGAGGGGTTGGTGAGAGGATTCACCAGAGACAGAGTAGGGAACACAACAGGCAGACAGACTAAAATACACTGCTGAGGGGAACAGCTGGTGAGACAGAAGAGGTCTGCCTTGCCATGTGGGTTGCTCCCTGGCCAGCTGGGGATCGAACTCATGCTGCAGATTGCCTCATAGTGTGGTACTTAACCCCTTGCGCCACCATGGAGGCCCTAAAGATTTCTTTTTATTTAGTTATGCATGTAAGAACTGGGGTGAGGCCAGAAGTGCGGTGGCGGGGGAGGTTAAGAAGATTCTCCAGAGACAGAGTGGGGAGCAGAACAGGCAGATTTACTGAAGTACACTGTTGAGGGGAGCAGCGGGTGAGATAGGAAAGGTTTGCCACGCCATATGGGCTGCTCCACTGCCAGTGGGGATTGAACCAGCACTGCAGAAGCTGCAAGACAGGAGAGGTCTACTGCACCATGTGGGTCAGCTCCCTGGCCGGGGATCAAACTCATGCTGCAGTGGCTGGTGAAAGCTTGATGGCGCTGAGGCTTAACCCCTATGTTACCAGGGAGGTCCTACTTTGATAATTTTTTATAATTGAACTTAAATACAGTATGTATTGTTTTATCCAGATGCTCTGGGAAAATGGAATTAATGGCATTTTGGCAGATGAAATGGGATTGGGAAAAACAGTTCAGTGCATTGCCACAATTGCATTGATGATTCAGAGAGGAGTGCCTGGACCTTTTCTTGTCTGTGGCCCTTTGTCTACGCTTCCTAACTGGATGGCTGAATTCCAAAGATTTACACCAGAAGTAAGAAATGTTTTTTTCCTTTTGTTAAATATGATAATTGTAAATGATTTATTCTGCTTTGTTGTCTGAATTGTAGAATTCTTAACTCCAATTATATTGTTTTCTATGTAAGCACATACTTGAATTAATCATCACTGAGTATATCTAGCTTATAGACGACTAAGCATTAGTAATTTCTGATATCTTGTCAAAAATATCCTTGGATGATTTTCAGTGCACTGAATACTTTGATTCACTTGAGCAAATGTAGGTAGAATTTAAAATTCTGTTCATATTACCCTGTTTTCCTTTTGTAAAGATATTAAGTCATATCTTTGACTTAATTTGCTATCTGCCACACCTTAGACTTGATTTGTTTGTGTCTTTTTTTATTCTCCTTGGTAATGCTGTAAATTATTAGAATTGATTGCCTCATTTTTTATGGAAAAATAGAAATAAGATTAAGTTAAATTCTTTATTCTCTCAATAATGATTTTTATTTTCCAAGTTGTTTACCTTTTGTTCTAAAGTTTATTACAAATCAGAATAAAATCTTTTAGATTCCTACTATGTTATATCATGGGACCCAGCAGGAGCGTCGAAAATTGGTGAAAAATATTCATGAACAGAAGGGAACACTGCAGATTCATCCTGTGGTAATCACTTCATTTGAAATAGCCATGAGAGACCGAAATGCATTACAGGTATTATTGGTTTTGATTGGATTCTTCTTTTAATTTCCATAAACCATAATTTTCCTAATTCATGACATTTTCTCACAATCCAGTAGTAACATTTAGCTTTTTTCCTAATAGAATAGATTGTATTGTGCACTTTCATTTAGAAACGAATTTTATATTAACCGAAGGCTTTATTTTTTTATTTTTATTATTTTTTTAAGTCTCTTCCTAGACTTTTTTTTAAGATTTATTTATTTATACAAGCATTTATTTATTTATACAAGTACAGTCAGAAGTGGGGGACGGTGAGAGAATTCACCAGAGCCAGAGCTGGGAGCAGAGCAGGTAGAAGGACCTAAGTACACTGTTGAGGGGAGCAGCGGGCGACAGGAGAGGTCTGCGCGCCATGGGGGACCCTCCTCCAGTGGCCGGGGAGCAGTCAGGGATCGAACCAGTGCTGCAGAGGCTGCGGGGAGCTTCGCAACCCAGCGCTCAACTGCTGCGCCACCGGGGAGGCCCTTAACAGACGGTTTTAGATCAAGGTTATAATCTGTAACAAAATTGAAACCTGTGGCATTTTAACCTGTAGAACTAATATACTTAGCTGTCTTACAGTCAAATACCCATAGACCTTAACTAAATATATCTGTACCTGTAGTTTAAGTATGTAGGACTTACCCATTTAATTTTAATCAAATAACAGTAAAATAAGGCAGCACATTAATTTTAAGACACTCTTAATGGATGTACCATGTAATATTTGTCTTTTTTTTAAATGTTGTAGCTACTGTTATCAAATATAATCGAAAGGTTGACCTTGGCTTATATCTTATCAACTAGTTTTGTGATGTTTTGAACAGTATATCAAATCGTACTTGTGTGCTGATGAAATACGGGAATGATTGTCAATTATGTTAGAAATGAATTACATTAAGAAGTATCAAAACTGTTTCTTTACAGTAAAAGTAATACATGGTGTTTTTAGGAAAAATCATACAAAAGTACTAAGAAAAAAGCAATTATGATACCTGAGAATTACGGCTGGTATATTATACTTTTTTCTTTGAATGAATTTACATTAAAGGATCCGACTTAGGGATGGGTGGGAGTAGGGAGAGTTGGTCAGGGATCACCTTCTGAGTAGCAGTCAAAGTTTCTGAAACTTTGCTTAGTGTTTCAGATTTCTTGTTATCTGTGTTTCATTGACTTCTCTTTTGCTTGTATTTGGCGTTTTTAGGTCAATGTCTTCTGCAATAATTCAGATGATTTGCTTTGCCATGTTATCAGAAAGAGTTTTCTTTCCAACTTGCTTTCGCTAAAAATGTTGTATTAAAGAAGTTCATCTTTCATTCTGCTATGAATGTATAAAATATGATTAAAGTTGCCATATTTCATACTGTTACCAATTTGCCAAATCCTGCTACCTAATTTTACCTACACTTGTCATTTAGGGATTTATATTCCAGAAATAGTACATATTTCTAAATTTTTATACAATAAAATAGAGGAACTCTTAAGTTTGGTCAGCATAAAAGAAGAAAGGTGTTAAAGGTGAGGTTAACATTATGAGCATAAATGGTTATGAAGATACCAATGAAATTCTCTCCAGAAGAAAAGGAAAACCTAAACAAACCAAGCGTTGTAAAAAATTGAGAACACCAGGAAATAGTGTTGATCTTAAATGTAGAACTCAAGAATGAAAATTCTAATACTATTTAATGTTTCAGAGCATGTGGAACAAGTAACGTTGAACTCACAGGAATCTTGAAGTATAATACTGACACCAAAATGACAAGGCAAAGGACTAGAGAAATCTTAAAATATGTAGTAGGTGAACTTTAATTATTCTGGCCTCATGAGATCTATTCCAATAACAAGTAATATATCAGTTTTAAGAATAACCTTATCCCATTTATAGATCAAAAGAAAACATCTTTATACAGATAGGCCCTTTGGTAAAATTGGACATCAGGCCCTAATAAAGAGGAGTTTATTTTATAACTTTAGGGAAAATTGTGAAATTAGTAAAAAAAATTTCTCTCATTTCCTAGCATTGCTACTGGAAATACTTAATAGTAGATGAAGGACACAGGATTAAGAACATGAAGTGCCGTCTAATCAGGGAATTAAAACGGTTCAATGCAGATAACAAACTTCTTCTGACTGGTACTCCCTTGCAAAACAACTTATCAGAACTTTGGTCTCTGCTAAACTTCTTATTGCCAGATGTATTTGATGACTTGAAAAGGTAGGTAAACTGTTACTTAAAACAATTTTCTGTATTTTCCAACCTTTTCAGAATCTGTTCATTAATTGTAATTGATTCCTTTCTTCCGGTTAGCCTTGATTAAAATTTTTTTTTTTTTTGGCAAGTTCTTGAAGTATATATTTTCTGCTTAACCCAAATTATGTAAGAGTAAGTAAGTGAAAAATCATAAGTTTTTGTTCACATCGACTAAATAAAAGCTATTGAAGGCTGTCTTAAATAACTGTTAAAAAGTGGATTTTTCGGGCCTCCTCTGGTGGTGCAGCGGTTGAGCGCTGCGCTGCGAGGATGCCCACAGCCTCTGCAGCGCTGGTTCGTTCCACGGCCGCCGGCAAGGGTCCCACCAAAAAAAAAAAATGGATTTTTCTCATTTTGTCTTAAAACAAGCAAGTAGGATAGGCTCTATCTGACCTATAAGAAAACCCAGGTGGATGGTGGCACAAGGAGTTAAGATGCAGCCTATGAAGCTATTCGCAGCCACTAAAGCACAAATTCCATCCCCGGCCAGGGAGCTACCCACATGGCGCAGCAGACCCCTCCTGACTTGCCCACTACTCACCTTAGCAGTGTATTTCAGTACATCTGCCTGTTCTGTTCCCCACTCTTTCTCTGGTGAATCCTCTCACCCCCCACACCTCTGGCCTGTACCCCAGTTCTTGTATGCATAAATAAATCTTTGAAAAAAAAACCCAGCTGTGGGCCTCCCCGGTGGCGCAGTGGTTGAGCGCTGGGTTGCGAAGCTGCCTGCAGCCTCTGCAGTGCCAGTTCGATCCCCGGCTGCTCCCCAGTCACCGGGGGAGGGTCCCGCATGGCATCCAGACCTCTCCTGCCGCCCGCTGCTCCCCTCAGCAGTGTACTTCGGTCCTTCTGCCTGCTCTGCTCCCCGCTCTGGCTCTGGTGAATTCTCTCACCCTCCCGCGCTTCTGACTGTACCAGGTGCTTGTATAAATAAATAAATAAATAAATCTTTTTTAAAAATTAGATTTATTAAAAAAATAAAAAAAAAAAAACCCAGGTGGAAAGTTATTTTTAATAACAAACTTCTTAATATCAGAGCCATAGTAAAACAAAGCTCTATTGGTTTCAACCTAGTGCTTTTTAGTTTAGAGACTTTTAAATCTTAGCTTACATATTAAAAAAACAAAACCATACAAATAATTGTGAAAAAATTAGTATTCATAGAATGGGTAAGAAAAGTTAAGAAGATAGAAATATTAAATTAGGAGGGCAAAAAAATGGCCTATACTTATTTTGATAAGTAAAGGGCAAAAGTTCATGTGGGAGAATAGCAATTAAAGGACAAGATTTAATGGTTTTATGCAGACCTACTGAGATAACATTGAGGTAGTACCTCATATAATCCAGATTTGGGAATATCTCACCTAGAAACTACTTCAATGTTAGTATTTCTCCCAGTTGGATTTCCTGACACTTACAGTGTTACCTAGTAAGACATACTTAATTGCTTATTTTAATAGTTTTTTTAATAAACACATTAGAAAGAACGAAGAATATGTGGTATAGATATTTATCAAGGCATGTGTATATTGAATTTTTTTTAAAGATTTATTTATGCATACAAGGGCTGGGGTGCAGGTCAGAGGTGCGGGGAATGAAAGGATTCACCAGAGTCAGATTGGGGAGCAGAACAGGCAGATTGGCTGAAATAAACTGCTGAGGGGATTCTCAGGTAAAACAGGAGAGGTCTGTTATGCCATGTGGGTTAGTTTCCTGGCCAGGGGATTGAACTCTTGCTGCAATGGCTGCCACTAGCTTCACAGTGCTGAGATTTTAACCCCTTCTGCCAACAGGGAGGCCCTACTGAATTTTAAAAACATTAGTTGTGGTTGTTTATACTCAAAGAGAGAGACCATAAGGCCTTGGTTTGAAGTGAGTTTTCATTTCTGCATCTATTTAAATAATTTGTATCTTAATACTTCTTTTTGTTTATTCATACTATTATAAAATTTTGGTAATGCTATTTGTAGATCAGAAATAATGTGCCTATCAGATAATATTCATGATTCTTATGTACAGAAATGTAAAATTAAAAATATAAAGCATGTTAATATAATTGACTTATGGTATGTTAACTTGTAATCTTTTTTCTTTTCTAGCTTTGAGTCTTGGTTTGATATCACTAGTCTTTCTGAAACTGCTGAAGATATTATTGCTAAAGAAAGAGAACAGAATGTGTTGCATATGCTGCACCAGGTTTTGACTTTTTCCTTCTTATTCTGCTTATTGTAGACTCAAACACTATTAAGGGAACCCTAGCAGTAGTGATAAACCCTGCATCTCTTTTCAGACTTTGAAAAATGAAGATTCCCTCACCCCAATTTAACTTAATTCGCCTGCCCTTCCTCCACTCCCAGGGTTCACATGACTTTTAGCAACATTTAAATGCTTTTTGAAATTTTGCCCTTTTCATGTGTTTTCACTCCTAATGTTTACTGGTATTTTGGTCAGTTTGTCAATAATACTTGCATCATTTAGTACTTTATGTTGCCTTTTAGGATTATGTACTTAATATCCCACGCAGATAGTGATAATGTAGTTTCTGTCCTTTTAATACTTGATAGTATTTAAGAAAAAAGGTATAAGGGTGGGATGATATCACTAACGTGGATATAAAGTAACTAAATTAATAGTCAGATAAAGACAAGCTTAAAAACTAACCCTTTATAGCTGACTACAGAACTAAAGCAACAAGGAGGGGAGTGGGTGAGAGAAAGGTAAAAACAAAGGGAGGGAAGCACAGTGGTCTATGGTGATAGAATGTGGGTGCACTGAAGTGCTAATACCTGATAGGGGTACCCCGGGTACCCCAGTGTTACCTCAGTTAAAAATAAATTAATTTGGAGAAAAGGGCAGTCCTAAGAGCATTAGTTAGAGATAACAATGCTTAGGAATCTTGTTTTTCCTTTCATTTGTATTCATTTTTAAAATGTTAGTTTAAAGTGTTATATACATGAAAACAAATTCCCTTTTGAGCTAAATTATTAAAACACATTTTGAAAAAATGAAGTATGAGATATGTGGGAGAGTATCCACTCAAAACAGGAATGTTTTAATATTCATGTGTGTTCATTTAAATTTTAGATTCTAACACCTTTCTTACTGAGACGATTGAAATCTGATGTTGCTCTTGAAGTTCCTCCCAAACGAGAAGTAGTTGTGTATGCACCACTTTCGAAGAAACAAGAGATGTTTTATACAGCCATTGTGAATCGCACAATCGCAAACATGTTTGGATCCAGTGAGGTAGAGTGGCATTTGAAATATATTGTAAATTACAGTTAATAGGGAAAAGTTCATGTTTGATTTTAGTCTTACTGCTCGTCACCTGTTCTCAGCATTAACTTGAGAGTGAACTTCTAACTGGATTATAAATCATACAGCCAGTAACAAAAATTCTCTCTTAGTAAGTCTATTGTCTGCTAAAATTGAAGTGTTTGCTAATGCATTAATTGCTTTGTAGTCATGTGGAATGCTGATTAGGATTTCTCATACCTATCCCAAGTTAACCTTAATCATGTTATCCCCTGGTTGCACTTGGAAATATATATGAATAAACACATAGTAGTTTGAAAATGCCCTATTATGTACTTAACAACTAGATGTTCCCTCTCCCCCCAAACAGTCCCTTTACGTTTCTGATAGCCCCCAAATTTAACAAAAACACTTTATTTGAGAGAAATATTTTCGTTAATCACCCACCATATCCCAAAAGATGGAAGTGCAATGTGATTATTTTATAAATGAAGATTAGGAAACATTTAAATGTTCAGGTTTTTGACTATCTCTTACATACATGTATTGATTTTCAAAATGCTTACAGTTATATATTTTGATTTTTATAACCATTAGATTCTGTTCACCTATTTTCATTATAATCTGGTTTTTAGCTGTTAGCAACTTAAGAGTAGAAGTATAAGTATTGTATACTTAACGAACACATTGTAGTGTTAATACCATTCCAAGGATTATATCCTCTGTAATGCTGATTTATGGAGCATTACTTCATCTCTAAGCTATTTTATCCGTTCTTAAGTTTTCAGTTATGTGAAAGCATTTATTCTCATTCTCTGATAATTGTCATCAGTGTTGACATAATATCAGTTGTCTATGGATACTTGATTTATGGTGATGATGAAAGACAAAAATTAATTTTTTAAGTCAAAACATTTTATGCCTAAAAATATGCCTCAGTTTGTATAGATGTATAACTTAAGGGTATATCTTTTAACACATTTCTTTAATTTGTTCTTTTTTAGAAAGAAACAATTGAGTTAAGTCCCACTGGACGACCAAAACGGCGAACTAGAAAATCAATAAATTACAGCCAAGTCGATGATTTCCCTAATGAATTGGAAAAATTGATCAGTCAAATACAGCCAGAGGTAGAACGAGAAAGGTGTGTTTAAAAATAAATTTAAGTGTGTTTTAAACTGTGGTATGTTTTGTTTCTTACATTTGTGGATTATGTGTGTTTATGGCAGAACTGTTGTACAAGTGAATATCCCTGTAGAATCTGAAGTTAATCTGAAGCTGCAGAATATAATGATGCTACTTCGTAAATGCTGTAATCATCCATATTTGATTGAGTATCCAATAGATCCAGTCACACAAGAATTTAAGGTGAATACCGTTTAATAATGTAATGTTTCAGTTTTTGTAATTTTGTTATGATTATGGAAAGTATCATTTGTTATTATTTAAATAAGTTTCCTATTCGTTGTATGATGATTGTAATTCTTCCAGTAAGTGAGACTGTCTTCTCATCCTTAAATTCAGAGAACTTTATGAGTTAGAATGAAAGTCATTGTATATTTAACCAATATTTATTGGAGGGGGGGAGGTTATCCTAATATTTTTATTTACATATTTATGTGAATATTAAATTGAGAGTACTGTTGAAAATAATGTTGTTTTTATTTTGGAGGTAGTTGTCAGCTTTTCAAAATTCCTTTTAGTTGATGTTCAGCTTGCTGAAAATCAGTCTGACTGTTCATTGCTGAAAGCAACAGATAGCAACATGACAACCAGAAAGTTGATACTGAGTTGTGGGCTTTCAGATTAAGTGAAAAAAAGTGTCTTTTTGGGCAGTTGATAGAAAAATAGCATCGTATTAAGATGACAATTCTACCACCTCGTTTCATAAAACTTGAGAACAAGTTTTCTCACCCCTGGTAACACTGACATTTTGAGGCCAATAAGTCTTTGAGATGTTTTGTAATATCCCTGCCCTCTACCCACCAGATTCTAGTACAATAATATCTGCCCCTCATTGTGGCAACCTAAAATGTCTCCAGGTATTACCAAAAATACTCTGGGGGATACAGGGCAGAATTGTCCCCATTTAGAGCCATTGCTTTAGCAATTTTTTGTTGAGTAATAAAGATAGTCTGAGAAGGTGGTTGATATTCATCAGAAGGAGGAAAATTTCAGTATTTTAAATATTTACGCTTAATAAGCCCCTTGGTTTCTTTAATAAATCAATTTCAAATTTTTAGAAAGTTTTACTGGGACTTGCCATTAAAATTAAATTGTACACATGGTTTTCAAAAACAAGTTATTAGTGATTATTATGATTTTTTTAATGTGGTTTTTTTTTCCCCATTGCCCACTTTTAAGATCGATGAAGAATTAGTGACAAATTCTGGGAAGTTCTTAATTTTGGATCGAATGCTTCCAGAACTAAAAACCAGAGGTCACAAGGTAGAACTTTTATTGGACTTTTTGGTTGTGTGATTATCCTTTGTTTTATCAAAGTAGGTAGTACTAAGCTATTTTTGAATTTTAGGTGCTCCTTTTTTCCCAAATGACGAGAATGTTGGATATTTTGATGGATTACTGCCACTTTAGAAATTTCAACTTTAGCAGACTTGATGGATCAATGAGTTATTCAGCAAGAGAGAAAAATGTAAGACTGCTTATACATACTGAATTCTTATCTATAGCTCCTTTTTTTTCTGAGGTAATGTTCAAAATAGACCTACAAATTTATAAAAAAGTATGAAAGGCCAAAACTCCTGCAATGCTGTCAACAGTCATTTTGATTTAGTATTAATAATTCTTAATGTTTCTAAAATTATATATTCTGGCACAGCCTTACAGAATATTACCCCACTTAATTACCATTGTGAGAATATTGAAGTGATAAAATGTTTTCTCCTAAATTTTTGGCTTTTCTCTACACCCCAATATTTTATCAATAGAATTTCAAATATACAGCACTTGATAGAATTTTAAAATAACCACCTGTAAATCATGTAGAATTTGATTTACAATTTTATAGTTCCTTTTTTAATCACATATCTATAAGGTAACTTCAATTTTAGTTCCCATTCAACATTCCACCTTTTTTTTTTTTTCTAAGATTTATTTTTATTTATTTATTTATTTATTTATACAAGCACTGGGTACAGTCAGAAGCGCGGGAGGGTGAGAGAATTCACCAGAGCCAGAGGGGAGAGCAGAGCAGGCAGAAGGACCGAAGTACACTGCTGAGGGGAGCAGCGGGCGGCAGGAGAGGTCTGCGCGCCATGTGGGACCCTCCTCTGGTGGCCCGGGAGCAGCCGGGGATCGAACTGGCGCTGCAGAGACTGCAGGCAGCTTCGCAACCCAGCGCTCAACCGCTGCGCCACTGGGGAGGCCCAACATTCTACCTTTTTGATTGCTTTTCAGAATAAACTACAGATGATGCATCTCTAATTTCTTAAGCATGTTGTCTTTTGGAAGTAAAATCCTGGAATGAATAAAATAAAGGGTTTTTTCCCTGTGTTGTCATGAACACATATGTATGTGTGAACTTAACCTTCTATTGAGATGTCAACTCAGAAAGTTCCTCATACCCTCTCCCTGTCAGCCCATCTTCCCTGCCCACCCTAACTCCCAGTCAGCCACTCTTTTTTTTTTTTTCCCCAAGTCAGCCACTCTTTTTGAAGAACGATAGCCTCAATTATTTTTTCTGAATATTATATTTTGTCCCTTTAACTTATCTTGTAATGATTGGGTCCCCCCCCCCCCTTTTTTTTTTTAAAGATTTATGTATGCATACAAGAACTGGGGTATAGGCCAGAGGTGTGGTGGGTGAGAGGATTCACCAGAAACAGAGTAGGGAACAGAATAGATTGACTGAAATACACTGCTGAGGGGAGCAGCAGACGAGTCAGTAGAGGTCTGCTGTGCAATGTGGGTCACCTCCCTGGCTGGGGATCAAACTCATGTTGCAGTGTCTGTGGATAGCTTCATAGGTTGCGCCTTAACCTCTTGCTCCATCAGGGAGGCCCCTGATTGGGTCTTTTTTTAAGCAGTTAAGATGTGATTCATACAATAGGTATTTGGAAAATAAATGGAATTGACATGAGCATGTTTTATTGGTGTAATTTTATAGATCTCAGTTAACCAGTTTGGCCAACTTGAATAAGCCGTTAATCATGTAATTAAAAATCATTTCTTCCTTCGTTTTATTGATTATTTAATTCCTGTGTTTGCATCCATTTTGCTTTCAGATGCACAACTTCAACACAGATCCAGATGTGTTCATGTTCTTAGTGAGTACACGAGCTGGTGGCCTGGGCATTAATTTGACTGCAGCAGATACAGTTATCATTTATGATAGTGATTGGGTAAGTTTACATCTAGCAATATGCTGATTATATTTTCATTCTCGATATTTAGCATTTCCTTCTATGTGCACATTGTGATCTCATTCATTGTGAAAGATATCATTGTTAGGGCCTCCCTGGTGGCGCAGCGGTTGAGTGCTGGGTTGCAAAGCTGCCGGCAGCCTCTGCAGCGCCTGTTCAATCCCTGGTCTCCAGGGGAGGGTGTCACATGACGCGCAGACCTCTCCTGCCGCCTGCTGCTCCCCTCAGCAGCATACTTCGTCAGTCTGCCTGTTCTGCTCTCCCCTCTGGCTCTGGTGAATTCTCTCACCCTCCTGCACTTCTGACTGTACCCAGTGCTTGTATAAATAAATAAATAAATCTTCAAAATACCCAGAGGGGAGTTGTTTGTTTTTTTTTTTAAGATATCATTGTTAGATAAGAATAGCTTGTCAGGTATTCTGCATTCAAAAGACTTGGATATGTTATCAATGAAGCCTCTGCAGAAGTCAAATTAAAACAATTAAAAGTTTCTGATTGGTTCATGTACTTGAATTTACCCCATAGTATTAGTTTAAGTAATTATAACCTTAACCTGTTCAATGTTTTTCTTTTCAACTTTAAGAATCCCCAGTCTGATCTTCAGGCCCAAGACAGATGTCATAGAATTGGTCAGACAAAGCCAGTTGTTGTATATCGTCTTGTTACAGCAAATACTATTGATCAGAAAATTGTGGAAAGAGCAGCTGCTAAAAGGAAACTGGAAAAGTTGATCATCCACAAAAGTAAATACCAGTGCTTTTTTGCTTCTGTTGTGTGTTGGAATTTTTGTTACCATTTTCTTTATAAAAGAAATTAGTGCACTTTGATCAGTGCAGGATTGGAGTAGGTAGTGTGGGATATTTGGAGTTATAAAGGCAATATTAAGTTAGTGACTATAAATGTAGAAAAAACATTAGCATATGTCTACATGAGGAACCGAGGAACTTAGAGGCTCAGGGCAATTTTGAAGTGCCAGTCTACACTCTAATGGGTGTTTCACTGACTTAAACCTATACTTGATAGATTTGCCTGCCAAAAAAGCTGAAGAAAAAATTCATATCTTTTCTTGTAACTTCAATATATTAAATATTAGATTGTTTTAAAGATACTGAGTACTAAAAAATAGTCTAGTTTGTTGAACCCAGTTTTTCAAAAACTATTTGATGCCAAAATGCTCTTTAGTTCTGATCACATTGCTCCTTTACAAATAATTTTTTTTAATCTACAAAAGTTTTAGTAAACAGTTGTGTCAAATTTGGTGTCTGCCTCACCCATGGCAGATATAAAGCCTAGGACCTCCCCTGGTGGCGCAGGCGGTTGAGCGCAGTGCTGTGAAGCTGTCCCCCGCCTCTGCAGCGCCGATTAAATCCGGCCGGTGGGCGAGGGTCCCACATGGCACGTGCCGGCAGACCTCTTCTGTCTCACCTGCTGCTCCCCTCACTGCTGCTCCCCTCAGCAGTGTATTTCGCTGGTCTGCCTGTTCTGTTCCCCTCTCTGGCTCTGGTGAATCCCCTCACCCTCCCACGCATCTGGCTTGCATAAATAAATAAATAAATAAATAAATAAATAAATAAATATTCTTGTATAAATAAATAAATCTTTTTTAAAAAAGATATAAAGCCTAAAGAAATTGGAAGCATTAGAATGTTGAAAGTCACTATTTTATGCTACTTTTCTACTTGAAAGTACTCTCTCCTGGGTATCTGATTTTGAAGGCAATATGAGTTGTGTTTTAGACATCATTTATTTGACTTGATGGAACCTTCAGATTATAGCTGGAATTTGCAATGGAGAGAGGAAAACTAGTAAGATTTTGTTTAATTTTTTTCTTGAGCTCCTGTAGGAATTTGAATAATGCAATAAATAAAATTGTTTATTGTATTAGCTTAATTAGCTAGATTTATATAGTTTTAACAAATTCTATTTGCAGTATTTTGAGAGATTTTCCGAGAACAATGAGAAGGGAATTTTTAAAGTGTTGGCAGGTTTTTGAGTACATACAATGGACATATGGCAAAATGCCCAATCATAAGTGTATAGGTTAATGAGTTTTGAGAAACATGTGCTTATGTGTAATCTACAAGGTAATAAACTTTTCCCTCTTTCAAGAAAGTTTCCTCATACAGCCTTTTCAGTCATTACCCATGCCCCCTTCTCCCTCACTAGAGTACAGTCACTTAAGATTTCTGTCATATAACTTCATTTTTCCTTTAATTTCATAGGTGAATTAATTTGTATTTATGTATTTTTTTGGTCTGGTTATTTTTGTTCAACGTAATATTGACATTATGTTTTGTAAAGTTTTTGTCTAAGTAATTGCTGAATACTGTGTTGATCATTCTATTGATTAACCTTGGAGTTTGCAGGTTTTAATTCTTATACGCTGCTCTTGTCAATCCATTTGTGGGCACATGCCACTAGGAAAGTATAAGAATAAACTTTCTAGCAGTTGGTTTTTTTGTTTGACCTTTTTAATGAAAATTAGTTTGATTAGTTTGTAGTGCATCCTATTTTGGTTTAAAAAGCAATTTTGAATGTTGAGTTTCTTGAAATTTTTTTTTAGATCATTTCAAAGGTGGTCAGTCTGGATTAAATCAATCTAAGACTTTCTTAGATCCTAAGGAGTTAATGGAATTATTGAAATCTAGAGATTATGAGAGGTAAGATTCTTATTTTAGTTTTGGAAAAATAATATTCATAGTTTTGATTTATCTGATAGACTTGAATGTTTTGTCGTCTGTAGGGAAGTAAAAGGATCAAGAGAGAAGGTCATCAGTGATAAAGATCTAGAGTTGTTGTTAGATCGAAGTGATCTCATTGGTAAGTGTCTCTTCTACTTTTACCGTTTTTGTGTGTATAGAAGATCTAGGGTATAGGCCAGAGGTGCAGGGGGTCAGAGGATTCACCAGAGACAGTGGGGAACAGAACAGGTGGACTGACTGAAATACACTGCTGAGGGGAGCATCAGGCAAGCCTGGAGAGGTCTGCTGTGCCGTGTGGGTATCTCTCTTGCCAGCTGGGGATTGAACTTCTGCTGCAGTGGCTGCGAATAGCTTCATAGGTTGCGTCTTAACCTCTCGGCTACCAGGGAGGCCCTGGTCTGTTTGTTTGTTTGTTTGTTTGATACAAGCACTGGGCACGGGAGGGTGAGAGAATTCACCAGAGCCAGAGCAGGGAGCAGAACAGGCAGAAGGACCGAAGTACACCACTGAGGGGAGCAGCGGGTGGCAGGAGAGGTCTGCGTGCCATGTGGGACCCTCGCCGGCGGCTGGGAATCGAACCGGTGCTGCAGAGGCTGCAGGCAGCTTCGCAACCCAGTGCTCAACTGCTGCACCACCGGGGAGACCCTGGTCTGTTTGTTTTTAAATGAGAAATCATAAGGGATCGTTTTAGTCATTTTTTGAAAGAGTGAGAGTAGTGTTTTATATTGTAGCACATTTAACCAGGGCTGTTAGCTAGATGACATGGTGAGAATGGGGGCTTGGGTTTTTAAATTTAGCAATGATACCACGACACTAACTAATGCTTTTTATGGAGAAAATTATGCAGCATTGAGGGACATTACCAGAAAGACTGAGAATTATTTAACTATTCATGGATATGGATATTTAATACAAAAATCAGTTGGTATTCCCCAAATTAATATTCTTCCCATTAATCTTTTAATTAAAATTCCAATATGACTTTCTAAAAAACTATAAAAAACCGGTTTTGGGGCCTCCCTGGTGGCGCAGGTGGTTGAGCCTGGCGCTGTGACGCTGTCTGCAGCCTCTGTAGCCCGGGTTCGATCCTGACCGGCCGGGGAGATGCCCACATGGCGTGGCAGACCTCTCGTATTTCGCCCGCTGCTCCCCTCAGCAGTGTATTTCAGTCTGCCTGTTCTGTTCCCCGCTCTGTCCTGGTGAATCCTCTTACCTTCCTGCACTTCTAGCCTGTATCCTGGTTCTTGTATGCACGAATAAAAAATCTTAAAAAAATAAACAAACTGGTTTTGTTTAAATTAAGGTTATAATTTAAGTTAAAAAAATATATGTCTGATTAAAGGGCTAAGGGCCAGGGTAATTTTGAAGAGCAACAAAATAGTCCATACTAGGTATTAAGACTTAAAGTCAGATTAATCAAGGTGTTGGATTAGCTTATTAAATAAGATAAATTTACTGTTTATTTTATTAATGTTTTCTGTTTAAAAAAAAAAAAGGCCAGTGAATATACAAAGATGATCCAACCTCCCTAGAAATCAGAGTAATGCAAATTAAAGGTTTAATTCACACTGACAAAAAATGTAGAAGACCATATATTGACAATGGGAGTACACATGAATTTTTATGGTGTCTTGCTTTGCATCTTTTAAATTAACCATGATTGACCTAGCTAACTTGTTTCAGATTGCGTTCCCTGGATGCCAATTCTAATTATAATGAGATCAGTGTACATTTCTGCTCTTATTATATTACTTAATAATTAAGGATAAAATGGCCCATATTTTGGTGGGGTTTTAAAATTTTAAACAGTGTTTCATGTTTCTAACATTGGATATCTTAAGATTTATTAGGGTCTTTTACTTTTAAAAAAATAAATACTGTACCTCTTTTGATATTTTTCTCTTAGATCAAATGAATGCCTCCAGACCAATTAAAGAGAAGAATGGGATTTTCAAGATACTAGCAAATTCTGAAGATTCCAGTCCTGAATGTTTGTTTTAATTTGGAGCTAAAGAATATCTTTAAAATATTATTGTTTATATCTAATGATATATCTTTGTTGGTGTTGAAATTAAGATTGTCTACCTTTTTTGGTTATATCAGATTATATAACTAGTACCATTGCATAATTAATAGATAGTAATTATCTGAGCCTTGTTAAGAGCAAAGACATATTAAGTCTAGGTTTTCAGTTAATTTTTCAGACTCTGTAGTACTCTTTAGGTACAAGCTGATGTGTACTTAACCACTGCCAGAATTAATCACTCTTCCTGTGGAAGTTTAATAAATGCCTTTATCCCCCTTTTAGCAATACAATCATGGGCTTTTGGTACTTAAGCTATGGAGCAGGCTTTTGATGGGGGAGAGATTGGGATTCTGTTTTCTGATGTTTTAATAAGAAATTGTTGGATTTTAAGGTCTATTTCTATAAAATAGTTTGCTGAATAAATATTTGTTATAAGATTTCATCAAATCATTTTTCAGAAAAAGAATGGCTTGGGGTAAAATAATAGCAACAGTATTCACTGCCATTGAGATTCCACATTATGCTGATTTGGTTTCACTCACTAGTGCTGTACACATATGTTATATAAAGATTTCTACTGGACATTGAGTCGATACAGAGAAGGCTGAAAGAAAATAGAGGTTTTTGTTTTTTTTCCCATTCATGTGTGCAAGAACTGGGATGTAGGCCAGAGGTGCGGGGTGGTAAGAGGATTCACCAGATACAATAGGGAGCAGAACAGGAGGAGCTACTGAAATACACTGCTGAGGGGAGCAGCTGGTGAGACAGAAGAAGTCTGCTGCACCTTGTGGGTTAGCTCCCTGGCTGGGATGAAACTCACGTCACAGTGGCTGGTAGATAGCTTGATAGCCCTGATAACTTTAGCCCCTGAGCCACCAGGGAGGCCTTCCAGTTTAATCTTGATTGATTTCTTCTCTTTGCTAAATTTCTAGCAACACGTTTGCTCTGTTTTCCTCACTCTCTTGGTTTCCCTTCCTGTTTATGTCATAGGTCTTTGATCCTTAGACTTTAGAATGTCCCTAGCATGTCTTGGGACTTCCATTATAGTCTTAACTCCTTCCTTAAATACCATCTATGTGATGACAAATTGGTGTCTCCAGTCAGAATCTGATCTGCCCAAGGTTCTCTTGGAATGCCTTTGACATTTTTCTGTGATTGCCTGGTAATTATTCCAAATCTGAATTTTCTTTTTTCTCCAGTCCAACTTAGCCTCTCTGGCATCTTTCTTGTTTCAATAAATGGCAATTACATTTTTCAGTTGTTACGAACAAAAGTCTTGGTGTTCTTGACTCCTCCCCTTTGCTCACATTTGACATCTGACTGTACAAGAAATTAAACTTCCTTTTCTTTATATATATATCTCATGAGGGCCTCCCCGGTGGCGCAGCGGTTGAGTGCTGGGTTGTGAAGCTGCCCGCGGCCTCTGCGGCGCCAGTTCGATCCCCGGCTGCTCCTCGGCCACCGGAGGAGGGTCCCACATGGCGCGCAGACCTCTCCTGCCGCCCGCTGCTCCCCTCAGCAGTGTACTTCGGTCCTTCTGCCTGCTCTGCTTCCCGCTCTGGCTCTGGTGAATTCTCTCACCCTCCCGCGCTTCTGACTGTACCTGGTGCATGTATAAACAAACAAAACAAACAAACAAACAAATAAATAAATAAAACATGCCTCTATAAAAAAAATTTAAAAAAAAAATATATATCTCATGAGTCTCAACATATCTACATCACTGTCATCCTTTATTGGCATATCCTTCTGCCTTCACCCTTCTTCCTGTTTATCCTCAATCTAGCAGAGTTACTGTTTCAGTTCAACCAGATAATTGTCACTCTTTAGTCCAAAATCCTCTGCTGCCTTTGCAAATGTCAATAAAACCATTGTTCTAGGGATGTTTATTTCATCCAGTCAGGTGGTTTGGTTCTTTCTGAGTTTAAAGTTACGTCAACTAGACTGCAAAAGGCTGTCTTTTTGTCCTGGTAAATTTTACACTGAATTGTGAACTCAAATTGAAAGAGCACAAAAGTACATCTGTAAGGGTAAACTTTTCTGACCCCCATTTTAATGAACTGGTGACATAATTATTAACTAAAGGTTTTTGGAGATAAACAGATGAGGATGAACCATGCAGTGTGGATTCATGGCACACATTCAGTAACTTGGGTGGACTGAATTTTTGCTTAGAGGGGATTGTGCATGAGTCAGGAGATGTGGGTTCTAGTCTAAGCTCCACTCTCTGCAGATACTATGCCCTCTGTCCAAGTACTGATTTTTCAGGCCAAGTGGGAATGGTGGGAATAATTTTATCTCAGCAGAGGTAGTTGAGAGAATCAAGAGATATGATAAATGTGAAAATTCATGAGAAAACCAATTTAGTCTTGAAAAAAAATTCCCTTACCTGTAGTTAAATAACTGTACTGTTCAATTGCAGTTAATCAAAATATATCCTTATAGAGCTTGTTTGTATAGCATTGTCATTAGTGATTAGTAATGTATTCCATTCTGTTGATTTTTCAGTCCCATGACCACTAAACATCTCTGAAGATCTGTACATGTGTTTCCTTGCTGTGTGTTCATGAAATCCCTGTTTCCAATCCTTGGCTAAATCTGCTCCTTTTATTCTGTCTCTAATCTCCCTTTTTTGCTATGCATACTTCATTTAATTATTTTCCACATTTTAAAAAGCCCCAGAGAAAGCAAGTATGACTGGGGGCAAGTGGGGCTGGTCTAAGTCACAAGTTCTTAAGCCCTGCCTCTAAATGTTTAATGTGAAGCCTGTTATTTTGTAAACACTGGGGGTATAAATGCAGAGTAATATGGGAGGTTAGTCTGGTTTTGCTAAAACTACTTGATGCACTGATGTAAGTGCATAACAGTAAACCTATCATGTTTTTTTTTTAATCCAGAAGGGAAGGTTTGTTACAAAAAAAAATAAAAGGATGCTTAGACATAAGCAAGCACAAAGCTGCAAAGGGAAAAGATTTGTGGAAAACACCAGCATAGTCACAGGCAGGACAGCTGCTTCTCCCATCACAATTGACATTTCTGTTTTATCAATTTGAGCTGAGTGATAAGGGCACTGGACAGGCAGCTTCTTCCCCCCAAATCACCTTTTCTCCAATTTGAAATGTATGAAATAATGTCTCTAATTTGCAGTGTTTTGGCGAGGGTGAATTTCATGTGAAAGGCATGTAAATTTACTGAGCTAATTTTCAGAAATGGATTTTTACTTGAAAATCTTACATTAGTACATTGATTTGTTACACTGAATATAAAGATTTTCCTCATTAATCTTTCATGGAGAAGCTATTAACAAATCTGATGGAGGAGATACTTTGTACACTCCTGTGTAATTTATACATGGAAAATGGGAAACCTGTGGTGTAGTAGTACACAAATTAAGTAAGCTGGCATCACATTAGAAAGCGGACAAGGAAATTATTCTACTTGATCAGATTTAAGAAACAAACATGACAGAACTGTATACAAGACCAAGTCAGTAACTTTAGAACACTGCAGATTATAATGGAGTAACAGATTTGGGAGGCTGTAGTGCGGAGTAAAATAAAATGGCAAGGAAAAGCTATCTATATAGAAAGGCTGGAATGAGGGATTTTCACCAAAGGAAGTTAAATTCTTGACAACTTCCGAAACAAAACAGTTTATAACAAACTAGATATGTTATGCCAGTTTTTGTGTGGCAGCTAAAGTTAGAATTTCTTCCCTGGTGCATATGCATCATTAGTAGTCACAGTAAAGTTGTTTTTGGCATTTGCTGAAATTCGGGTATGTTTTAGGTGGAGAACTAATTTCATATCCTGCAAAAACGTAAAAGACAAGGTTCATTCTGTGCCAGAGGATAACCGACGACCTTGTTTATTAATTGCTCTAGCCCCTCCCTACTGCCTTCAATAAAGTTGAATATATTTAGATATTCCATCACTTTCCTCTAAAAGGAAGTTGACACAAAAATGCTTTCCCCGCTAGCAGGGAAACAATGTTGCTTCTCTAGTTTACTTAGTCATTCAAACATCTAACAGCTTCTTTCAGCTGGAATAGAGGCAGATTTGTCTTGACTTTGTAGCTGGGAAGCTGCCCTACCTGCACACTTGGGTCCAGAGGTGTTGCTGGATGGCCCAGGCGTGATTCAGTTTCTGCGATTTTGTGAATCTGCCGTGGGGCCTTAGCCACAGTCCGGCCATTGCACTGCTGCAGCTCTCGCCACCAAGGACTCCCTCCATGTCCCACAGACGCCTCCATGCCTTTGGGCACACGCCAGGCGCCAAAGTACTGAAGTCCCGCGCAGGCGGGAGGTCACGTGACGATCACCCACCGGGGGGCGGAGCTCCTCCCCATGCCCTAGGCTTCCTCATCTGCTCCAGGAGCCCAGAAGGCCCAGTGTAGACTGGGGATGTGGACTGCGCGGTCACATGACGATCACCCACCGGGGGGCGGAGCTCCTCCCTGTGCCCTGGGCTTCCGCGTCTGCTCCAGGAGCCCAGAAGGCCCAGTGTAGACTGGGGAAGTAGACTGCGACTTGGTGGCTGTGAGGCAACGTGACGGTCTCTCTGTTTCAATGTTTACCAAGATGTTTTGAGTTATATTAACTTTTATATAGAGGCAGCTATAAAGTTCATACAGTTTTTAAGATCTTTCATTTTCAACAGCACAGTATCCTATGTTAATATAGCATTACAAGTTCATTTTAATTATAAAAGGCATAGAACAGTTGGTCCTTAAAAGTCACAAATGCACAACGGGTCATTGATTTGAATCCAGAAATTTAATTGTTTATGTGAGTGGTTGTCAACCTGGCTGCCCTTTGGAACCACCTTTTTTTCCCCCTTAAATTATCACTACCTGTACCTTACTCCAGTACAGTTAAACTAGAATCTCCAGAGTGTTCACTGGACAGAAGGAAAATGAAACTAAGGAAAGCTGATTCTCTTTTTATCATAGGGCCAAAGTCCACTTAGAATATAAAGTGGGAGCAGCTCATTGGTCTCTTTATATCTCAGAGTGGCACTTGTCCTAGTGGGGAGTGTTGTAAAAGTTTTAGATTTCAATCTCACATTTTCAAAGTAAGAGGAGAAAGCTTCGATGGATCTGGTTGTGGTCCTGGTGCTCTGTCTCTCCTGTTTGCTTCTCCTTTCTCTCTGGAAACAGACTTCTGAGAGAGGGAAACTCCCGCCTGGCCCCACACCTCTACCCATTTTTGGAAATATTCTGCAGTTAGATGTGAAGGACATCAGCAAATCCTTAAACAACGTAAGTATGTTTTATGTCCCTCCTGTGGCTTTCAAAGGGTAAGTAAATTAGCTTGAACTTTGGCAATTTACTCATTCACTACCCCAATTTTAAAAAGAACAGTATTTTCCCAGTAGCATGCTGTTAAAATAGGTTATTTTAAGTTAAATTTCTCCTTTTAATTTTTGGTATTTCTCTTGCCTTTTCCAGTCTTTCATTGTTATAAATAGTGGAATGAGTAGACAAAGTAGCTTTTTGGGGGCAGGATCAAAATAATTAAAGTGACAAAAGATGGGAGTGTTGCTTCCCTTCGTTTTATTACCATTTGTTTTTATTTTGGTTGAAGGTAAATGGTAAAGGAAGTGTTTTGTGGTTATAGATTTTATTCTGAAAGTCATCTAATATTTATATAAACCATGTATTTTGTTCCGATAACCTCCCTGAAGAAGCAAATTTTGTTCAATGTCAGCCAATAGCTCTGGGCTCAGGATCAGCATGAGTGAATGAAAGGAAGTAATCAGTCAGGACCCAACTATGGGAGCATGATTTACCTGGTGTCTGATCTCCGTGACAGATGTGTTTCAGGGTGGAAGAAATTGTTCTTCCGTGAGATGTCTTCACCTCGACAATGCCTCTGTGGTGCCCACTCTGTCTGTGATAGTAATACCAGCAGATGACAAGCTGGCGTGGGCATAGAATTACCAGATTTGAATTTTAAATTAAGATTTCTAGTATTCATTACAGGGCTACTGTATCCAGATTCCCACAGGAGGACTCTATAGGTGATCCTGAAGGAGTCAGCTGGGTTTGGTCCAAAGGTGAAAACTAGGGATTGATAAGTTAGTCAAGGAACAGAGAACAATTAAGAAGTTCAAATTTGGATCTCCTATTTACTGGCCATGAGACGCTAGATATGAATTCAGATTGTCTTCTCTCAGTTTCCTTATTTGTAAGTGGGGCAAAGAAACTGTGGGGTATTGATATGGGGATATTTGTAACCAGTGTACCAATTACTGGGCCATTTCCTGCCACCCAGGTCATCCTTAAGTGGCAGCTATAATACAATCACCCATATTTATGTCTTAAATTCAGAAATATTTCAGGCTATGTGGGGCAGCCTAACAGATATAAAAATAGCATTCTGATTTAGGCATACTATATTATCAAATAGTGACTTTCTTTATTATTATATGCAATTCTTTCCCAGCTCTCCAAAGCCTATGGCCCTGTGTTCACTCTGTATTTTGGCATGAAGCCCACTGTGGTGTTGCACGGATATGAAGCAGTGAAGGAAGCACTGATTGATATGGGAGAAGACTTTGCTGGAAGAGGCTATTCCCCAGTGGTTGAAAAACTTAATAAAGGAGATGGTAGGTGTGTGTGTGCACATATACACCATTATTTATGGGAGTGGGGAGGACAGAAAATGGAGACTTGAATATCTGTGTTCTTTGTCCAACCCCATGGCTGTCAAGTGTCAGTTTCCTCCTACCCTAGGACCCATCCTAGTTTATTTGTCTCCTACTAGTTGGAATCGTTTTCAGCAATGGAAATACATGGAAGACGATTCGCCGCTTCTGCCTCATGACCCTGCGGAATTTTGGCATGGGGAAGAGGAGCATTGAGGACCGAGTTCAAGAGGAAGCCCGCTGCCTTGTGGAGGAGTTGAGAAAAACCAGTGGTGGGTGGTTCTCTGCTCTGTAGCTGTGACCTTAACATTCTCTAGTGACATTGTTGGGAACATTTCAGGGTGGCCCAAGTCTTTCATGAGGACTAGTGGTTGTTAACTCTTGTGCAGAGATGGAGAATTTGCAGCACAGAGTCAGGGAGCTTTGTATATGTATGCTTGTGTGTGTTGTCGGGGTGTGTGTGTGTGTACTCATGATTATAGTGTCCGTATACAAGGTCATTTCATCTCTTTCTGTCCTGAGGTCTATTTGTTTTTAAATAAGAAATCACGTGGAATAGTTTGAGTCATTCTCTGTAAGAGTGAGAGAGCTGTGTTTCATATTGCAGCATATTTCACCAAGGCTGCTAGCCAAGTGTTGTGGTGGGAACAAGAGACATGTGTTTTCCCTTCTTTGGATATGTTTATATTGTCAGAACTCACACCCATATGACCTTCACTTCCCAGCCCAGGGCTAAAGTTCTGGCCTGTAATAATGCCATCTAGGTTTTATTCCCATAGGCATGTCCTGGTGCTAATCTCATCAATAATTATTTCTCTTTTTATCATTTGTTGAGTTTGAAGGTCATTTTCTCACTTTACAAAGTTCTTTGTTCAGTCAATAGCTTTTACTCCATTTCAATAGGATCACATTCTAGATATTGATTTTATTCCTTTGCGTGAGCCATATTTTCTTCCTTGTATGTTTTGTAATTTTGTGTTGAGATCCAAAAATGTGAAAATAGCCATTTCTGTCAGTCTCTATGGGTTGATTCTGTAAAAGGCAATAGCCTCACCATTCATCCTGTCTTGAGATTCTGGGAACTCTAAACCATTTTTCTTTTGGTGGATGCAATTTCTTTGCATCTGTGCATATGTTTTTATAGTTAGTGAAACTACTAGTTTATCAGGTGCTTATGAACTTCTGTTCTTTGTTGTCTGACTGCAGCACTGTAAGTTCAAATTTCCTGTGAATGAAATCATCCAGTATTTGTCTTTCTACTTACTTTGTACAGCCCAGTCCCCTTTAGTTCTGTCCATATTGTTGCAGAATTTCAGCATTTTTTTTGTAGCTGAATAGTATTCCATCATCTCTTCTTTATCCATTGCTCTGTTGTTGGATACCGCTGTTGTTTTTATGTCTTGGTTACTATAAATACTGCTGCAATGAACATAGCAGTGCATAATATCCCTTTAAATTAGTTTTTTTTTGCATTCTACGGGTAGATACCTAGGAGATACAATGCTGGATCATATGGTAGATCTATTTTTTTAATAGAAACCTTATACTATGTTCCATGGAAGCTGTGTTAATCTACATCCCCTGATATGTTAATTTTATACATTTTGAATATATTGCTATTGGAGGAATTAATATGCTAGATATTGCTTTAACCTTCTTAAATTATGTTTACCTATTATCTCAAAACAGTGTTTCTTATATGTGTATATATGTATGTGTGTTCACATAGTCACATATATTTATAAAAATTAGTACATATATTTTTTAATTATGTTTTTAATTGTTTTTGGTTTTTAGGTTCACCTTGTGATCCCACTTATATTCTGGGTTGTGCTCCCTGCAATATTATCTGCTCAATTATTTTCCAGAATCGTTTTGATTATAAAGATCCAATTTTTTTAAACATAATGGAAATACTTAATGAAAACACCAAGATTTTGAGCTCTCCATGGATGCAGGTGAGGCCACGATCTTGTTTTCCAGAGAAATCGTTTAGGTTCTTTTCTCTAAAAAGTCCTGACCTCTGGATGCAGCAAACTATGAAGTGAATGTGTGAGCAGGACAGTCCTGCTTAGACTTCAGTCTCAGAGAGCGGGAAAGATGACCTAGACAATTACAGATAGATAGAAAACATATGCTCAGAATACAGAACTGGAGTCCAATCCCATTGATCCTATTTCGTGTTTCTTTTACTATACTCCAAAACCCAGGTTCCTAGTCCTCAAGTACTGATTCTGTGTTTAAGGCAACTAGACAAATAGAAATAGCTGGATCTACTCTGCTTTATAACAGGTTGCCCAACCTCCGTTAATCTCTGTTGTCTGAATTATATTAATTTATGTCATCCTATATCTCCAGAGTTGATGTCAACAATGAGAGAATTGATATAAAGATGCCCTTACACTATCAACATGATGTGTGATAATAGGAAATGATTATTTTGATTCTCTGGCCAGTAATTTTTCTCTCTAATATGTCTATCTGCAGATAAAATTAAGTATGTATAAAATAAAAATTTTCCCTTAACACAGATCATTAACATTTATTGTAATCTCTAACCTAGGCTTGGCATGTGGCATAATTCTTCACGAAATATTTTGTTTTTTAATAAACTCTAATTTTCTCTTTTAGATCTGCAATATGTTCCCTGTTTTTCTTGACTTTTTTCCAGGGAGTCATAACAAATTATTTAAAAATATTGCATATATAAAAAGTTATATTTTGGAGAAAGCAGTGGAACACAAAGCATCTCTAGATGCTAATAATCCTCGGGACTTTATTGATTGTTTCCTTATCAAAATGGAACAGGTAAAATATTAATGACAGTTGGGTTATTTGATTGCTTGCGCATGTTATGGTTCATGGAATTGTTCTGTATTTACCTGGAATGTTTCAGTGGTCAGGCAGTTAATGCCTCCCAGCTCTTTAGTACCTACTGTGTATGTGCCTCTACACTAAGCATTATGGAAGGGGTAAAATTAATTTTCTAAATAAGTGGAATGCATGGATTTTGTTCTTTAGGTTCTTAATAATCTACATGGGAGGGTCAAAGTGACACTTCAGGTGAAATGGAAACAATTACAAACAATTTAGAAAATGCAAAATCTCATGCCATGATATGAAGATGGTCATGATCTTTGCATACACTGTATGAGAGAATGGAAGAAGTGACTCAGCCTGGCTGGACTTCTTGCATGTCTGCTGGTTGGAGATAAATCTTAATATACTTCCAATAATGATAGGGTAGGGAAGTTTACATATGTAAATGATATATGCAGAGGTACAGAGGTGTGTGGTGGGAAAGAGCTGGTAGAATGAAGAGAGAAGTTAACTGATAATATTGGCACAGATATGGTGTTGGAGATTTATATCTGTAAGCACAAATCCTGAACCATTTGTTGAAAAGACTATTTTTCTCACATGAGACATCATGGCGCTCTTGTCAATAATCAGTTGACTGAAAATGTAAGGGCCCTTTTTTGTGTTGATGAAAGATCTTTCCTAGGTATTTCATTCCTATGTCATTAGTACATTCTCTGGTAGTCTTAAATGCTACCTTTATAGAAGTTTTTTTTTTTTTTGAAATTAAGAAACCTGAGTCCTTTTTTGGAATTTTTCAGAATTATTTTGACTGTGCTGGCTCCTTGAATTTCATTATGTTTAGAATAAAGTTGTAATTTCCGTCAAAAAGCCAGTGAAGATTTTAATGTATCTTGCTTGCCTTTGGGGTGAGCAGTGGAAAATGATGGTTGAATCCACTCATTTCCAGTGTTTTATACCATATGGGAGTTTTTCTAAAACTGTTTATTTCTGCCTTACTGTTTATTTTGGGGGTGAATTTTATAATAATATGACTTACTTTGGATTAACTATAATTTTGGCAAATTAATATGCTAAGTAATTTCATCAAATCATTCCTAGGAGGAGCATATTCAAGAAGTGAAGTTAACTTTAGGGACCTTGGCAATTACTGTACTTGATCTGTTTGGAGCTGGGACAGAGACTACGAGCACCACCTTGAGATATGCTCTCCTTCTGCTGCTGAAACACCCAGAGGTCACAGGTATGACCAATATGGTTGGCAGAGTGAATTTCAGGGAAGTTGCTGAAGGACTCTGCAAGTGCTGCATTCTCTTCTCTTTCTCTTAGAAGCTTCATTATTTATCTATCTGACCAGCTTAATGTTTCCAAGTTTAATGAAGAGATAATACAGGAGATTGATAGGAGGAGTGAAGACACTGTGGACAATAGGAAAATGCAGTGACTGCATTTCATGAGAGCTTGTTTGTGGCAGTGTTTATACTGGGAGCCAGTATGAATCCTCCTGGGACTGCTTTTCAGGGATGCTGGTAGAAACAGGAAAGGAATGACATGCATAGAGCCTAACTGAATGCCCAGGGGTTAACATCTCAGTGCTCTCGAGCTGTAGGCAACTATGGTGACATGAGTTCCATCCCTGGCCAGGGAGCTAACCCACATGGCCTGTCTCACCCACTGCTCCCCTCGGCAGTGTATTTCAATAGATGCCTGTTCTGCTCCCCACTCTGTCTCTGGTAGATCCTGTCACCCCCTGCTCCTCTGGCCTATACCCCAGTTTTTCTATGCATAAATAAATTAAAATGAATCTTTTTTTTTAAAGATTTATTTATTATTTTATGCACACAAGAGCTGGGGTACAGGCCAGAGATGCAGGGGGTAAGAGGATTCACAGAGACAGTGGGGAGAAATCAGGCAGAGTGAGTGAAATACACTTTTGAGGGGAGCAGCAGGTGAGACAAGAGAGTCAACTGCACCATGGCGGGCCAGGATCAAACTGGTGCTGTATTGGCTGCAGATTGCTTCATAGTGCAGTGCTTAACCAGGGAGAAAAAATAACAAGTTATTTTGATTTATGTATGACATAATTAGGTCATATGTGAAGGATAAGGCTTAAAAGTAACTATCAAATTTGCATGAATTAAAAGAGGATGTTAGCAGAAATGTATATTTGAAAAAAATGCTCTTCCTTTTTCCCTTTTCTCATCCTAATTTCTGAAGTCATGTCAGAGGGAAAATTGGCTCTAGGAATCAGGATGTCTTGTGAAAGAAAATGAGTATGAAAAGGGTTGCTAGAGGGCCTCCCCAGTGGCACAGCGGTTGAGCGCTGGGTTGCGAAGCTTCCCGCAGCCTCTGGAGCGCTTTTTCAATCCCCGGCTGTTCCCTGGCCCCAGAGGAGGGTCCCACATGGCATGCAGAACTCTCCTGCCGCTGGCTGCTCCCCTCAGCAGTGTGCTTCAGTCCTTCTGCCTGCTCTGCTCCCCACTCTGGCTCTGGTGAATTCTCTCACCCTCCCGCGCTTCTGACTGTACCCAGTCCTTGTATAAATAAAAAAATAAATCTTTAAAAAAAAATGATCTTTAAAAAAATATATATATACACCATAAATGAAACATAATTATAATCATCTTATAGGAAGAATTGTTTGTATGTTCAGAATGGTGTTATAATGAATATTCTAACAGTCAAAATTGTGTGAACATATTAGTGGAAAAGGAATAAAGGGAGAGAGCAAGAGAATGTGCTTGTGTGCTTGTGTGTGTGTGTATTTTGTATGAGATGGGTATGGAGATGTAAACTCTCACCTCCCATTCCAGAAAATCAGATACTTTCTAAAAACAGGTTAAGAAATAGAAACAGAGGTCCCTGTTTAGAAATGGAGCATGAATTTCCGAAGAAACAGCTAGAAAATTGGTAGCATTTGGCACGTGGTAGGATGAATAGTCCTATTATAAGTTGAACACATGCATACAATATAGAAAAGCACTAGAACACATTCATGTAGATTCAATATAATTCATTTTTCAACTCATGTGTTGTTTTGATGTTTGATTCCTTTTTTCCGGCAGTGTCTGTAATTTCTTGACATAATTATTTTCCTTTTTTTGAGCTATGAACTCATAGACATTTATTTTACAAATCAAATTTAAGACATGTTTATGTGCATATGTGTTTTTGTATATATCTATTTCCAACTTTAAAACAGTTTATAACATGCAACTTTCAAAATAATGATCCTTATGACTATGTGATGCTTTGTGTTGTGTATTTGATTGAATTGTCTGTGGACATTTAGGCTGCTTTCATGTTCTTGCTATTTTAAGTAATGTGCTGTGAACATTGTGGAACATGTAGGATTTTTTCTCGATGGTGTCATATTCTGTGTATATGTACCCAAGAGTGGAATTGCTGAGTTATGCATTATTTCCTTTTTAGATTTTTAAGGTAATTCTATATTGCTTTCCATAATGATTGCAACAGTTCACATTCCTACCAATAATAGTATACTATTGGTGCACAGCATTCCTTTTTCACCCCATTCCCGTCAGTATGTTTGTTGGGGACCTTTTTACCATGAGCCATTCTTACAACTGTGACTTGCTATCTCACTGTATTGAATAGTTTTAATATGCATCTCTCTTTTTAGGCTTGATGATGAACCTTTTTTCATGCATGTTTTGGCCTCTGGGTAACCTCTTGGGTGGATTGTATTCTTATCTGCTGCCCATTTATAATTGGATTATTTGTTTTTGATTGTTGAATTGTATAAATTTATTTTTGAATTTATATATCTTGAGTATTAATTCCTTGTCAGTTATATATTATGTGAATATTTTCTCCTGTTTAGGATGGTGTCTATTTAATCATCTTATATTTTCTTGAAGCTCTTTGATAAGGTAATCCCAATTGTTTATTGTTGTTTTTAATTCCCTTGCCATGAATAGTAAGTCACCAAAAGTATCTTTACTGTTGATAGGATGGAACATATCACCAGTGTTATTTTTTTGTGTGTATTTCATTGCTGTAGGTCTTAATTTATATCTTATATATCTAAATTTAATTCATATAGAGGTTTTCTTGTGAAGTTGAGTAATGAATGCAACTTTATTTTTTTATATGGCTTTCCAGTTTTCTCAGCACCATTTGTTCAAAAACTGTCTTGTCCCAGTTTTATGGTCATGAATGTTTTATCATAGATTTGATGCTTGTACTTCTATGGATTTATTTCTGGGCTTCCAAGTCTGTCTCATCAGTCTGTGTATCTGTTTTTGTACCAGTAACATCTTGTTTTTAATACTGTTGCTTTGTAGTAAAGTTTTAAGTCAGGTAATGTAATAACTCGATTTCTCTCCTTTATTCTTTGGATTACTTTTGCAATTTTAGACCTTTCGTGGTTCAATATAAATTTCACTATTTTTTGTTCTATTTCTTTGAGAAGTATTTCTGGTATTTTTATGGGGATTTCATTAAGTTTGTGAATCATTTTAGACATGATAGTCATTTTGATTCTATTGATTGTCCCCATCCATAAGCATGGGGTATCCTTCTATATCCTTTTGTTGTTCTCTAAGTGCTTTAATGACATTTTCTACTTCGCATTGTATTGGTCTTTTACCTCATTTGTCAGGGTGATTCTGAGGTATTTAATTCTTTTTGAAGCAATTATAAATGGAGTTATTGTCTTAGTTTCTTTTGCTACATGTTAATTATATATATAAAAGGCCTTTGTTTTTATTTTTTTTTTTATAGAGGCATGTTTTATTTATTTATTTATTTGTTTGTTTGTTTGTTTTGTTTATACATGCACTGGGTACAGTCAGAAGCGCGGGAGGGTGAGAGAACTCACCAGAGCCAGAGCGGGGAGCAGAGCAGGCAGAAGGACCAAAGTACACTGCTGAGGGGAGCAGCGGGCGTCAGGACAGGTCTGCGCACCATGTGGGATCCTCCTCCGGTGGCCGGGGAGCAGCCAGCTTCGCAACCCAGCGCTCAACCGCTGCGCCACTGGGGAGGCCCAGCCATTGTTTTTATATGTTGATTTCGTAACATGTCACTTTGCTGTATTCACTTAATTGTTTCTAATAATTTTTTTTAAAGATTTATTTATTTGTTTGTTTGTTTGTTTGTTTGTTTATTTATTTATTTATTTATTTATTTATTTATTTATTTATACAAGCATTGGGCACAGTCAGAAGCGCGAGAGGGTGCGAGAATTCACCAGAGCCAGAGCAGGGAGCAGAGCAGGCAGAAGGACGAAAGTACACTGCTGAGGGGAGCAGCGAGCAGCAGGAGAGGTCTGCGCGCCATGCGGGACCCTCCTCCAGTGGCGGGGGAGCAGCCGGGGATCGAACCGGCGCTGCAGAGGCTGCGGGCAGCTTCGCAACCCAGCGCTCAACAGCTGTGCCACCAGGGAGGCCGTTTCTAATAATTTTTTGATGGAGTATTTTATTTTTTTTTTTAAGATTTTATTTATTTATTTATACAAGCACTGGGCACAGTCAGAAGCGCGGGAGGGTGAGAGAATCCACCAGAGCCAGAGGAGAGAGCAGAACAGGCAGCAAAGTACACTGCTGAGGGGAGCAGCGGGCGGCAGGAGAGGTCTGCGCGCCATGTGGGACCCTCGCCCGGTGGCCGGGGATTGAACCTGCGCTGCAGAGGCTGCAGGCAGCTTTGCAACCAGCGCTCAACTGCTGCGCCACTGGGGAGGCCCTGATGGAGTATTTTAAAGCTTATATTTGTTCACACACACATATGTAATAGTGTATATATATCACTTGCAAATAGTAATAATTTCACTTATTCTTTTCTGACTGAATTCTTTTTATTTCTTGTGCCTTATAGCTCTGGTCAAAACCTCTAGTACCAACTGAAACAGAAATGGTGACAATAGGCATCTTTGTCTTGTGCCAGATCATGTGAGGAAATCTTTTACTTTTTAACCATAGGGTTTTATATTGGCTGTTGATTTGTGATATATGTCCTTCACTATTATTTTTAAAGATTTATTTTATTTATTTATGCATACAAGAAGTGGGGTGTAGGCCAGAGGTGTGGGGTTGGAGGGGGGAGTGTGAGGATTCACCAGAGACACAGTGGGGAGCAGAACAGGGGGATCTACTGAAATACACTACTGAGCGGAGCAGCAGGCCAGACCAGAGAGCAAGCTCACACCACAGTGCCTGGCTGGCATAGCTTGATAGCACTGAAACTTTAACCCATGCACAGCCAAGGAGGCCCCATGGACTTCAGTATTAAGAGTGTTCTCTCCTTGTTGTATTAGACCTTTAATCATAATATAGTGACTATCTCTATCTCTTATTACCTTTCTTTTTTTTTTAAATAAATTTTATTTTTATATTCCCCATACAATTGCAACCCCCTTATTTTGACCCCAATCCCTCCCCTCCCCGCCCCCCACACCCCCATAGAGTGTCTCTGGTTCTTAGTTGTTTGTTGATTTTGATTTTCACTTTCTTATAGTTATTCATTTTCCTGTTCTCTTTTTTAAGTTTTCTAGATTCCTGCTATGAGTGAGACCATCTGGTATTTTTCTTTTTCTTTCTGGCTTATTTCGCTGAGCATGATCCTTCCAGCTCCATCCATGTTGCTGCAAATTGCATGTGTTTATCTTTTTTGAATGCTGAGTAGTATTCCATGGTGTATATGTACCACATCTTCTTGATCCAGTCATCTATTTTGGGGCATTTGGGTTGTTTCCAAAGCTTAGCTATTGTAAACAGTGCTGCTATAAACATAGGGGTGCAGGTGCTGTTTGGAATTGATGTTTCTGTGTCCTTTGGGAAAATACCTAGGAGTGGAATTGCTGGATCATATGGAAGCTCTATGTTTAGTAGGTCAAGAAATCTCCACACAGCTCTCCATAGTGGCTGGACCAGTTTGCACTCTGAACCAACAGTGCAGGAGAGTTCCTTTTTCTCCACATCCTCGACAACATTTGTTGTTGCTAGTTTTTTAATATGTGCCATTCTCACTGGTGTAAGATGGTATCTCATTGTAGTTTTGATTTGCATTTCTCTGATTACAAGTGATGTTGAATATTTTTTCATATGCCTGTTGGCCATTTGCATTTCCTCTTCAGAGAAGTTTTCTTTTTAGCTCTTCTGCCCATTGTTTGACAGGATTATTTTCTTTGTTGTTGTTGAGTCTCATCAGCTCTTTGTAGATTTTTGTGGTCAGTCCTTTATCATTAGTGTTGTGTGCAAAAATGTTCTCCCAGTCTGTGGGGTTTCTCTTTGTTTTGGTTAGTGTCTCCTTTGCTGTGCAGAAGCTCTTTAGTTTGATGTAGTCCCAGCTGTTGATCTTTGCCTTCACTGTCACTGCTTTGGGTGATGAGTCTGTAAAGATGTCTTTGATGTGCATATCATGTAGTGTTTCGCCTATATTTCCTTCTATGTATTTTATGGTTTCAGGTCTTATGTCTAGTTCTTTAATCCATTTTAGTTGGTTTTTGTGTATGGTGTGAGGTAGTAGTCAAGCTTTATTCTTTTGCATGTAGTGACCCAGATTTCCCAGCACCATTATTTAACAAACTTTCTTTTCTCTAGTGCGTATTCTTTGCTCCTTTGTCAAAGATTATTTGACCATAAATCTGTGGGTTTATTTCTGGATTTTCTATTTGATTCCATTGGTCTGTGTGTCTGTTCTTGTTCCAGTACCATGCAGTTTTAATGATTATGGCTTTGTAGTATAGTTTGAAGTCTGGGCTTGTGATGCCTCCATTCCCTTCTTTTTTTTTTCAGGAGAGCTTTGGCTATTCGGGGTTTTTGGTGACTCCATATGAATTTCATCAATAATTGTTCTATTTTTTTGAAGAATGACAATGAAAATTTGATTGGAATAGCATTGAATCTGTATATTGCTTTTGGTAGGATAGCCATTTTTATAATGTTTATTCTTCCAATCCATGAGCAGGGGATGTCTTTCCATTTCTTTGTGTCTTCTTCTTTTCTTTTAACAGTGTTTTATACTTTTCTTTGTATAGGTCCTTTACCTCTTTTGTTAGATTTATTCCCAAGTATTTGATTTTTTTTTCAATAATAAAAGGGATGGTTTTTTTGATTTCTTCTTCTTCAGATTTGTTTTTTGTGTATAGGAAGGCTACTGACATTTGCGTGTTGATTTTGTATCCTGCCACTTTACTGAACTGATTGATTAGTTGAATTAGTTTTTCTGTGGAGTTTTTGGGTTTCTCTATGTATATTATCATATCATCTGCAAATAGTGATAGTTTGACGTCTTCCTTTCCTATTTGGATTCCTTGTTTGTCTTTCTCTTGTCTCATTGCTCTGGCTAGGACTTCCAGTATTATACTGAGAAGCAGTGGTGAGAGTGGACATCCTTGTCTTGTTCCAGATCTTAAAGGAAATGCTTTCAGCTTTTCACCATTGAGAATGATACTGGCTGTTGGCTTGTCATATATGGCCTTTATGATGTTGAGGTATGTTCCTTGTATCCCAAGAATTTCAAGGGCTTTTATCATGAATGTGTGTTGCACTTTGTCGAAAGCTTTCTCAGCATCTATTGATATTATCATATGTTTTTTATATTTCTTTTTGTTGATGTGTTAGATAACGTTGATTGATTTTCAGATGTTGAGCCATCCTTGTGTCCCTGCAAATCCATCAGGTCCTGGGCTTTTGTTTTTGGGGAGGTTTTTGATTACCATTTCAAGTTTGCTGCTTGTAATTGGTCTGTTTAGGTGTTCTATTTCTTCTTTATCTAGCTTTGGGTGGTTGTGGAGGTGTAGGAATTTGTCCATCTCCTCTAGATTGTTGAACTTGTTTCCATATAACTGTTCACAGCAGTTACTAATTATTCTTTTTATTTCTGCTGTGTCTGTTGTGATTTCTCCTCTTTCATTTATGATCCTGTTTATTTGTGCTTTCTCCCTTTTTTCCTTGGTGAGCCTGGCTAGAGGTTTGTCTATTTTATTGAATTTGTTGAAGAACCAGCTCTTGTTTTCATTGATCTTTTGGATTGTTTTTTTAGTTTCAATTTCATTCATTTCTGCTTTGGTTTTTATTGTTTCTTTTCTCCTACTGGTTTTGGGGTTTTTTTTGTTGTTCTTTTTCTAGAACTTTGAGTTTTGAGATTAGGTTGTTTCTTTGAGTTCTTTCTTGTTTCTTGATGTGAGCCTCTATTGCTATATATTTTCCTCTTATTACTGCTTTTGCTGCATCCCATACATTTAGGATGTTGGTGTCCTCCTTGTCATTCAATTCAAAGAATTTTTTAATTTCTTCTTTGATCTCCTCATTAATCCAGTGGTTTTCCAGTAGTGTGGTTTTCAATCTCCACGAGTTAGGAGAGTTCCTTGCCTTCTTTTTATGGTTTATTTCTAGTTTGATGCCTTCATGGTCAGAAAAGATGGTTGGTATGATTTCAATCGTGGGGTATCTGTTGATGTTTGTCTTGTGTCCCAGTATGTGATCGATCCTGGAGAATGATCCATGTGCACTTGAGAAAAATCTGTACTCTGTTTTTCTTGGATCTAAGCCCAAGATCTCTAGATCCTTATTTAGAGCTTTAGTTTCTTTACTTATTTTTTGTCTTGTTGATCTATCCATTGTTGATAGTGGTGTGTTGCAATCTCCTACTACGTATGTGTTTTTTCTGATGTCTGTTTTCAGAGATGACAATAGATGTCTGATATATATTGGTGCTCCTTCGTTTAGTGAATATATATTAATGAGTGTTATTTCTTCTTGAAGTATTGTCCCCTTGATCATAATGTAGTGACTGTTTGGGTCTCTTTTTATCTTTTTGAGTTTGAAATCTGTTTTATCTGATATAAGTATTGCTGTTCCTGCTTTCTTTTTTGGTCCATTTGCTTGTTGGATTGTTTTCCATCCTTTAACTTTGAGTCTATTTTTTATCTTTTGTAGCTAAATGTGTTTCCGCGAGACAGCAAAAGGTTGGATTTTGTTTCTTTCTTTTTTTTTTTTTTATAGAGGCATGCTTTATTTATTTATTTATTTTATTTGTTTGTTTGTTTTGTTTATACATGCACTGGGTACAGTCAGAAGCGCAGGAAGGTGAGAGAATTCACCAGAGTCACCAGAGCCAGAGCAGGTAGCAGAGCAGGCAGAAGGACTGAAGTACACTGCTGAGGGGAGCAGCGGGCGGCAGGAGAGGTCTGCACACCATGTGGGACCCTCCTCCGGAGGTCCGGGAGCAGCCGGGGATCTAAATGGTGCAACAGAGGCTGCGGGCAGCTTTGTAACCCAGAGCTCAACTACTGCACCACCAGGGAGGCCCTGGATATTGTTTCTTAATCCACCCTGCAACTCTGTGTCTTTTTATTGAAGAGTTTAGTCCATTTACATTTAGAGTTAATATTGATATGTTAACGTCTGTATTTGCCATTGTCTTTGTCTTTCCTTTGATTTTATTTATTTATTCTTTTAATAACTTTTTTTTTTGGCCTTCTTTCGTTGTTATTCGTCCCTCTGAAGTTCTGGCTTTAGGACTCCTTGTAGTGTTTTTTGGAGTGGGGGTTTAGTCGTAATGCAATTGCAGTTTCTGTTTGTCTGGGTAGGTCCTTATTCTTTCTTCATAGAGGAAGGAGAGCTTTGCGGGATAGAGTATTCTTGGTTGGCATCTGTTTTCTTGGAGTCTGTTGACTATGTCCCTCCACTCTCTCCTTGCCCGTAGTGTTTCTTTGGAGAAGTCTGATGTCAGCCTGATTGGTTTTCCTTTGAATGTTATCTGTTTCTTTCCTCTTGTCAGCTTCATTATTTTTTCCTTGTCCTGGATTATTGGGAGCTTTACTATTATATGTCTTGCTATATTTTTCCTTTCATAGTGGAAGTTTGGTGTTCTTCTTGCTCTTGTATATCAATTTTCAGCTCCTTCACATTTGGGAAGTTCTCTTCAATTATCTCCTTGAATATTTTCTCTGTTCCTACATCTCTCTCCTCTCCTCTCCTCTGGGATTCCTATAACCCATATTTCCTTTCCTCATGGAGTCAGACAGTTCCCGAAGTCTTTCTTCGGTCTTTTTCCTTCGTACTTCTCTTTCCTTTTATATTTTAGTTCTTTTTATTTCTGTACTTATTCGTTCTTCCATTTCATCTATTCTGCTTTCATTGCTTTCCCCAGAGTTCTTTAGTGCCTCCATTAATTCTTTGATCTCATTTCTTTTACTTCCCTCTTTAGGGACTCAGTTTCATTCTTCTGATCGTTGATTATTTTTCCCTTATCATTGTTTTCCTTTATGACTTCTGTCAGTTTTTTAATCATGGCAATTTTAAATTCTCCTTCTGGAAGGCTCAGAAGTTCTTCCAAGTTACTGTTGTTGCAGTCTGGCTGGTGATTTTTTTTTCGTGGTGTGCTTTTTTCCTGAGGAGTTGCTAGGTTGCATGTGGTTCTTCTACTCCCTACTGTCTGTTTTCTAATTTGCCGTATGCATTGGGACAGTGTGTTGCTGGGACTGGCCGGCATCCTGGGTGAACTTCTCTGCTCCCCTCTGGCTCCTCCGGGAGCCATCTGTCAGTTTCAAGCAGTCTTTACTGAAGAAAGGTCCCTGTTCTCAAATGCCAATGCAGGGACACGCTCCCCTTCGCGCCTGGTCTGCTCTGGCGGTGGGTTCCTGCTCCCACTCTGGGCTTGGACTGCAGGCCAGAAGGGGCCTGGCATGGGCGAACTTGCTCACCTCTGGCTCCTCAGGGAGCCTTCTGCTGGTGAAGCGGTCTTTGCTGAAGAAATGTCCCTGTTCTAAAATGGCGATGCAGGACGCACTCCCTGCGTGCCTGGTCTGCCCTGGCGGTGGATTCCCGCTTCCCTCTCTGGGCTGGGACTGCAGGCCAGATGGCGCCTGGCGTGTCTTATTACCTTTCTTTCTTTTTTTTTTTTTAAAGATTTATTTATTTATTTATTCATACAAGCACAGGGTACAGTCAGAAACACAGGGAGGCGAGAGAATTCACCAGAGCCAGAGTGGGGAGCAGAACAGGCAGAAGGACCGAAGTACACTGCTGAAGGGAGTAACAGGTGCAGCAGGAGAGGTCTGCGCGCCATGTGGGACCCTCGCTGGTGGCCGGGGATCAAAGCAGTGCTTCAGAGGCTGCAGGCAGCTTCGCAGCCCAGTGCTCAACCACTGCGTCACCAGGGGAGGCCCATTATTACCTTTCTTAATGGAAAGTATTTTATTGGGTGTAGGTATAGCTGCTCCTGAGTCTGTCAGTGACCACTTTCTTGTATAATCGCCTTCTAGTCTTTAACTCTGAAGTCTTTTCTTGTCTGTGTTATTAAGATGAATTTCCTGTAAAAGCAGAAGGTTGGACTTTGTTTTGAAGTGACCCATTCAGCTCACCTTTTGCCTGGTGTTGTTCAGGCCATTTACATTTAAGGTGATTATTGAGACTTAAGTGCCATTTTGTTGTGTTTGGTTTTTGTTCTGGCTTATCTTGTCATTCTTATTTTTGAGGATTCCTGTTGTATTTTCTTTAAGTTCCACTTCTCTGTCTTTATGTGTTACTCCTATTATTATTATTATTTTTTTTTTGAAGCTTCTACTGGGGAGAGTATATGACGGGCTATTTGTGTAACCCACTGGATGGTTGGAACTCTGGCTTGTTCTGGTGGACCACGTTGTTGCTTTCCTTTTCCTCCTCCAGTGAAGTGATTTAGGTGTCTCTTGCCTCAGTATTCATTGTTCTATTGCTGTATAATAATGCCTTTAGGCTTTCCTTCATTTGTGGCTTGGTGTTGATGAATTCTTTTATTTTTTGCTTTTCAAAGAAGCTCCTATCTCTTCCTTCTATCATGTTTTAATCTTGCTGAGTAAAAGATTTCGGCTGGCAATCTCTCTTTAAACACTTTTTAAAAAAGATTTTATTTATTTATTTTTGTGTAGATGAACTCGGATGTACACCAGAGGTGCAGGGAGTGAGACGATACACCAGAGACAGAGTGGGGAACAGAGCAGGCAGATCTACTGAAATACACTGTTAAGGGGAGCAATGGGCCTAACACCGGGGATTGAAATCAGCCACCAGGGAGGCCCTCTTTTCAGTCCTTTAATGCTTGTAATGTTACTGCTGACATCCAATGGGTGCTAACCTCCTATGTTACCCTCTTTCTCTTCAAGTTTTTAATATTTTGTCTTTGTCATTGGTTCTCAACAGATTTATTATTATGTGTCTTGGTGTATGTAGGACTGGTATTATTTTGTTTGTAGTTCTTTGGGTCTCTTGGATTACAGTATCTGGTTCAATTAACAGGTTGAGATGTTTTTTTTTTTTTAATTTTCTAGAGGCATGTCTTATTTATTTATTTATTTGTTTGTTTGTTTGTTTTGGTTTATACATGCACTGGGTACAGTCAGAAGCGTGGGAGGGTGAGAGAATTCACCAGAGCCAGAGCGGGGAGCAGAGCAGGCAGAAGGACCGAAGTACACTGCTGAGGGGAGCAGCGGGCGGCAGGAGAGGTCTGCACGCCATGTGGGACCCTCCTCAGGTGGCCGGGGAGCAGCCGGGGATCGAACCGGCATCGCAGTGGCCGTGGGCAGCTTCGCAACCCAGCGCTCAACCGCTGCGCCACCGGGGAGGCCCTGAGATGTTTTTTTGAGATTACTTTTTTAAGTAAATTTTCTATGCCTTTCTGAAATGCAGCCATTGTAACGAATAGAGAGAAACCTTAAGGGATTTAATGCAGCAAAGAAAGTCAAAATGATAAAAACAAATACTGGGCATTTACAAAGCATTTACAATTTGACAGCATAAAATACTCAAAAATCAGTGACATTGATAAACATTCTGAGGGCTCTGAAGGATGGGCAGGGAAAGGGACAAGGCGACATGTGCAATGGTAGTAGGGGAATTAAAAAAGGAAAAAAGTCACTTTTTTAAATGACAAAAAATAAAGATGTATAATTATATTTTTTAAATGAGAATTAATAAGCTAGCCTGTATGACTGTACCATATGTAAATGTTATAGGTAACTAGTTAAAGAAATAGCTGTTAATATGGGAAATGCATTGGACATAAACTCATTAACTTCAATTGTCATGTTGGATTGTTTCTCCATAAACAAATATATATATATTTATGGTGCAATTACCTCTTTATGTCTAGGTGTATTTCTTGGTACATATTGATGCTAATAATGATGTCGGGGGACTGATATAATAGGTGTTCTCTTTTCTCATCAGTCTTACTTGTGTTTTTTCAGCTAAGGCGCAGGAGGAGATAAAACGAGTGATTGGCAGACACCGGAGCCCCAGCATGCAGGACAAGAGCCACATGCCCTACATGGAAGCCTTGGTGCATGAGGTCCAGAGATACATTGACCTCCTCCCCGTGAATCTGCCCCATGCAGTGACCCGTGACACCAGATTCAGGAACTATCTCATCCCCAAGGTAGGTTGGTTGTATCTTTACTGACATCATGATTCTGCTCAGAAGTTCCTCTTTTCACAGCATGGGTGCAGTCCTCCAGACAAGCTGAGCAAAATATAAAAATCATATATGTGACAAGTTGATGAGTTTTGTGTTGTTTACATTTGAGACCACGAAGTTTGATGTTAGTTTTGGGCACCAGCACTATAAGTCTTTCACATTTGTTTTGTCTCTTTAATGAGTGGCTAATCTTACTATTTATATTACCAAATAATGTTAGCACCACTGAGTCAATATTCCAAAAGAGAGTTCTGGATTATATTAGATCAATTCAGAAAGAGTTATTGAATTTTTCTTTAATATTCTCTTTATTTTAGTACATTGGCTTGCAAATTTTGTGTTTGATTTTTCCTAAATACTTAATGTTATTGTTGTCACAATAATTTTTTTTTTCCCTTAAAGATTTATTTATTTATTTATACAAGCACTGGGTACAGTCAGAAGCGTGGGAGGGTGAGAGAATTCACCAGAGCCAGAGCGGGGAGCAGAGCAGGCAGAAGGACCAATATACACTGCTGAGGGGAGCAGCAGGTGACAGGAGAGGTCTGCGCGCCATGTGGGACCCTCTTCCCGTTGCTGGGGAGCAGCCGGGGATCGAACCGGTGCTGCAGAGGTTTCGGGCAGCTTCGCAACCCAGAGGTCAACCGCTGCGCCACTGTGGAGGCCCTTGTCACAATAATCTTTAAGTCCCTTTACATTACTTTTATCTGTCATAGTGAAGTAAAATCACTTTTAAACTCTGATGACCTTACACAGAGAACCTTTTTATTTTTTTAAGATTTATTTATTTATGCATACAAGAACTAGGGTATAGGCCAGAGGTGCAGGGGGTGAGAAGATTCACCAGTGACAGGGTGGGGAGCAGAACAAGCGGATTGACTGAAATACACAGTTGAGGGGAGCAGCAGGTGAGACAGGAGAGGTCTGCTGTGCCATGTAGGTCACCTCCCTGGCCAGGGATCAAACTCATGCTGCAGAACTCGTGCTGCAGTAGCTGCGGATTGCTTCATTGTGCTGACACTTAACCACTTGCACCAGCAGGGAGGTCCAAGAACCTTTTAACTTCAGAGTGATTACTGATACTTTGTTCCTAGACTACTTTGTAATTTCTGCATATATCATGCTGCTATCTTTATTTCCTTTCTGATATGTAGGAGAGTGGAAATTTATCATCTCACTGTTGGAAATGTTGTCTTTTGTATATCTCGGAAGATACTCTTCATCATATTAGGAACTGTATCCTCTTATTTTTTATCACTTTTTGTCATAATGTATATCAAGTTTATAATATCAATTTCTGTCTCTATTGGTATGGCTTTCCATATTGGCCTCACTTTTCCTGCTAGATATCTCTTTTAAGTATACACACGGCTTGATTTGAGTTGCTACATTTTGTTCAGGACTTTCCTATTTCTATTTGTAAGAGACTTCTGTGAGATGGTGGTCTACTTTCATTAGTTTGCACGGGGCTGTCCAGTGTTCCCAGCATTATTTACTGAAGAGATTTTGCTTGTTCTATCATTTACTGTTGACTCCTTGGTCTTTATTAATTCTCCTTATGTGTTGGGGTGTATTTCAGGACTCTCAGTTTTCTCCCATTGATCTGTGTGTTCTTATTCCATTCAGTGCTTTCTAACGCATAATTTCTGTGTCTATTCACACCTCCCACTTGGTATTCTGCAAACTACTATTTAATTTGAAGCCAGGATATTTACTATTAAAATTTAAAAATGAGGGCCTCCCCGGTGGCGCAGCTGTTGAGCTCTGGGTTGCGAATGTGCCCGCAGCCTCTGCAGCGCAGGTTTGATCTCTGGCCACTGGGCGAGGGTCCCACATGGTGCAGCAGACGTCTCCTGCCGCCCACTGTTCCCCTCAGGCAGTGTATTTCGTCAGTCTGCCTGTTCTGTTTCCCGCTCTGGCTCTGGTGAATTCTCTCACCCTCCCGTGCTTCTGACTGTACCCAGTGCTTGTATAAATAAATAAATCTTAAAAATAAAATAAAATAAAATATATAAAAAAATAATAAAATTTAAAAATGAGATAAATTAACATTAGTATTTTGTTGAGGAAAGAATATAATAAGATGCAAGACTAATGCTTGTCTCTGGAGAACAGAGAATTAATGGCTTTGCTAAGAGATAATGGGACTTGCCTGATAATTGCAGCTTTGTTTCAAAGATTAGGATCACATTCACTGTTTTCACCAAAGGACATAATGAGGAAAATACTTCCTGTGTTTATAGTTGGGTCAAAGAGTAATTGAACTCATTCATTTCCTGTTCCCTTATTTAAGTTTTCTAGATTCCTGCTATGAGTGAGACCATCTGGTATTTTTCTTTTTCTTTCTGGCTTATTTCGCTGAGCATGATCCCTTCCAGCGCCATCCATGTTGCTGCAAATTGCATGTGTTTATCTTTTTTGAATGCTGAGTAATATTCCATGGTGTATATGTACCACATCATCTTGAGCCAGTCATCTATTTTGGGGCATTTGGGTTGTTTCCAAAGCTTAGCTATTGTAAACAGTGCTGCTATAAACATAGGGGTGCAGGTGCTGTTTGGAATTGATGTTTCTGTGTCCTTTGGGTAAATACCTAGGAGTGGAATAGCTGGATCATATGGAAGCTCTATGTTTACTAGGTCAAGAAATCTCCACACAGCAATCCATAGTGGCTGGACCAGTTTGCACTCCCACCAACAATGCAGGAGAGTTCCTTTTTATCCACATCCTCGCCAACATTTGTTGTTGCTAGTTTTTTAAATATGTGCCATTCTCACTGGTGTAAGATGGTATCTGATGGTAGTTTTGATTTGCATTTCCCTGATTACAAGTGATGTTGAACATTTTTTCATATGCCTGTTGGCCATTTGCATTTCCTCTTCAGAGAAGTTTCTTTTTAGTTCTTCTGCCCATTTTTTGACTGGATTATTTTGTTTTTGTTGAGTTTCATCAGCTCTTTGTAGATTTTGGTGATAAGTCCTTTATCAGTGTTGTGTGCAGAAATGTTCAGGGAGGCCCCATTTTAAGTTGAATTTTGTGTGTACTGTGAGGTAATAATCTAGTTCGTTCTTTAGAATTTAGCGGTCCAGTTTTGCCAGCACCATTTATTTAAAAGATTTTCCTTTTTGCACTGCGTAATCTCTTTTCCTTTGTCACAGATCAGTTGACCATATATGTGTGGCTTTATTTCTGGGTTTTCAGTTCAGAGTTATGTTTTCTAGAGACTAGATTTCCATTATGATTTTGCCAAGAGAAGCACATAAGTGCTCTGTATGTCCCACTGAAACCCAATGAGGGCACCTGAAATCACTTATTCCATTATGGCCATGCTATGTTCCCCTCATGATAACATGGTACTTGTCAGATCTCTCCTTGGCAAAGGTTGTGGATTTTACATTCATTAATCAAAATCTGTGTTGTGGTGCTTTAGGAATATGTGAGTATTGTGCTGTCTAATCGTTCCTCCAATACTAGAATCCCTTGATCACACTCGATTAAATTAGTGATCCTAACAGAATTGTTCAAAATGACTATATTTCTAATTTTGTCATCCTTTCTGTGTTTGTGGCTGGGATCATCTGTGATGAAATCAATGCCATATATTTTTTTGAAGTTTTATTTATTCATACAAAACTGGGGTACAGGCCAGAGATGTGGGGGGTGACAGGATTCACCAGAGACAGAGTGGGGAACAGAACAGGCAGATTGACACTGCAGAGGGGCGCAGCGGGCAAGTCAGGAGAGGTCTGCGGCACCATGTGGCTAGCTCCCTGGCTGGTGATCGAAATTGCGCTGCAGTGGCTGCAGATAGCTTCATAGATTGCGTCTTAACACCTTGTGCCACTAGGGAGGTCCTATGCCATATTTTTGAATTAATACAAACAGCTCGCTGGGGCCTTGATAAAAAAGCAATGAGTTGTTTCTGTACTTACTTTATTATCACATAAGTTATTTTTAATTCGATTGTCTATTTACAAAAGGTCTACAACTCCAAACATTTCAAACTTGAATAAAGATTTCCATTTGCAATCATAATCCATGTATGAGATGAGTAAACACTGAAATGATAAAATCAAGGTACTGGCAAGGAAATACCCCCAGGTCTAAATGTGATGAGCAGGATGGCTTCAGAGGTCTGGCACTGAGGGTCTGGGTACTCACTACTTCAGATGCCACTTAGCAGCATCATGGCCACTGGTGTTATGCTAGTTCTTATTTATTGCTTGTTCTCTCTGACTTAGAATGTCCTTTCCTTCGTGGTTAGGTTTTTTCATCTTTAAATGGTAAGATTTGACTGACTGATTTGTACCTTTTCGTGGGCATAGTTTAAATAATTTTTTCCAGGGCACAACCATATTGACGTCGCTGACTTCTGTGCTGCATAGTAGCAAAGAATTCCCCAACCCAGAGGTGTTTGATCCTGGCCACTTCCTGGACGAGAGTGGCAACTTTAAGAAGAGTGACTACTTCATGGCTTTTTCAGCAGGTAGTGTATCTTTTGTATTCTTTGTGCATCGGAGGACAAAATACCTTGTGAGGATTGTTTGGAACTTCCATAGAAACCTCTCCAAGGGCTGGTGCAGGTGCTCTTGACCATTAGCAGGACATCCCTGTGTCCATGCACTTTCCCTCCTCATGATGCAGTTTTTTTATTGAGCCAGATCACTGCAGAATTGGGGAATTAATCCAGTTCTTCAAATTGAGAATTGATTTAGATTGAGAAAATATAAGATTATAAGATTAGTGCATCTGAAAATATAAGATTATAAGATTAGTGCATCTGAAAATATAAGATTAGTGCATCTTGCGCAAAGGAACAGCACTGTAATATAAAACCTGAAATTTCACGGTGTGTTGGAGATTGCTAAAGAGCAGGTCTACTTGGAGTGGAGAACTGAGACTGTGAAGACGAGGAAGATCATGAACACCAGATCCATGCAGCAGAAAACAAAACAAAGTATGTGTTTCTAGGAAAATATTGATGGAAAATTTAGGTGTTCAACAGGTGATTGTAATGTGAGAATACTTAAGTGTTTGGCACAGGACTGATAATAAGTAAACATTTGTTGAAAGGAGGATACCTATTCATTAACATTAGATGGATTGCATTCCTGTCTGCCCTTTGTCCATCTATCTATCCAACCATCCTGCCTTCCATCATACCTCAGCTTTCGTCAAATAGTTATTGCATATTCTCTTTCTGAGGCCAGAAACACAGTGTTCAAGGATCATCTCCTCTGTGTTATTTTCAGGAAAACGGGCATGTGCAGGAGAGGGCCTGGCCCGCATGGAGCTGTTTTTATTCCTGACCACCATCTTACAGAAGTTTACCTTGAAGTCTGTTGTTGACTCCAAGGACATTGACACCACCGCAGTTGTCAATGGATTTGTTTCTGTGCCTCCTCCTTACCAGATCTGCTTCATTCCTTTGTGAGGAAGGACAGACCATCAGGCTTCTGCTGTGATGTCCACAAGTCCCATTCCCCTGACGCCCCTGTCATCTCCTTTTCTCTTCCTTCCCCTTCTGGTAATGTTGTCACCAACCTCTCCTCTCCTTGTCACCCCATTCTGTCAGGATCCAGGCACGAACATCCATCTCCAAAGTAGGATTTCCAAAGTTCCACGGTACAAATATGTGTATAGCTTCTCCTTGCTCTGTAACATTGTATTGGGTAGCTCATATGCCAATACTTATCTGGTATTGAGTAGTTAGTTCTGTGTCATCAGTGTGACAGAGTGAGATAGTTGATGTATGTAATACAGACATTTCTCCTCTGCATGTTCTAAATAAAACTCACAATCTGATGAACCATTTCTCATGCTGTCCTCCTTTGTGTGTAATGCAGATAACAAATGGAAGAAAATATTATAAAAGGAGGCCCTGCACAGACAAGGACAAAAGGCTTGAGGGCAGACCAGCGTGTGACCTAGAATTACTTGGTGTTTGGATTTGCAAGTGAGAGAAGTTGTATTCAGGAGCAGCTTCATGTGAAGAAAAATATGACATCAGCGATTCAAAAGTGTCTATTTCTATTGCGTTCTAGAAGAGGCAAAAGTAATCCGTCGTTCTAGAATCCAGAGCTGTGTTGATTCAGAGGATGGTGATTCTAGGGGCGCTTGTTCAGGGTATTGGGATTTTTCTGTGCCTTGATGATTCGTTACTTGGTTGTTGGTGCTTTAGTATGATATTAGCTGTAGTTTTGTCTCAACCACTGATCAGTTGTTGTCAGGGGTGGGATAGAAGAGATTAGTAATGCAGCACCGATTTTTAGGACGGTGAAAGTATTCTTGTGATACTATGTTAAATACATGTCCTCCTCTTTTTATTTCTCACCCTCCCACGTCTCTGGCCTGTACCCCAGCTATTTTATAAATAAAAAATAAATATTTTTAATTTTATTTTTATAGTCCCCATACAATTGCAACCCCTTATTTTGACCCCAGTTGCTCCTCCACCCCCGCCCCCATAGTGTATCTCTGGTTCATAGTTGTTTGTTCATTTTGATTTTTTCTTTCTTACAATTATTCTTTTTCCTGGTCCCTTATTTAGGTTTTAAAAAGTAAATCTTAAAAAAATAATCCATAGAATGTGCAACACTTGAGGGAATACTGATGTAATCTATGCACTTTATATATAAGGTCAGTGTTGTTACATCAGTTGTAAGAAATGGAACACAACAGAAGGTGAGGTTCCTAATGGTCGGAGAGACTGCATGTGGGTGGGGAGGGGACATATGGCAACATGTACTTAATATTTAGTTTTGCTTTGACCCTAAAACTTAAAAAAAACTCAAAAACCTATTAAAAAAAGAAAATCCTTAAATCACAAGTCTAGCCAAGGTGAGGTTTACATTACTCTGTGACACCAGAAAGCTTAATGCCCTCTTGTTCGTAGGATAGGGATTGGATGGCTATTTGATATGAGATATCATTGAACTGGGAGGGAAATCTGAGATTAGAAGAATAGATATTTTTTTTGTCTAAATACATTTTTATATATATAATTTATTTATATATAGTTTACATCATTGTTCGTCTGTACAATGTTTGCTTTCTTCTCTCATTGTAGTCCCCATATTCACCCACGCAACATCACCATAGTCCCTTGTGCCTGCCCTTCTCTGTTTTATTCCCTCTGCTTTCCCCTCCCCTGAAGAATGTCTGATTTATTATTGCCTACTAATTTTTTAAATTTATTGGTATTATTTTTTTCCCTGATCCATTTTTGGTTCCCCTATATTCCTCCTATATGCGAAAGCATCCTATATTTTTCTTTTTGCTTCTGATTATTTCACTGAATATAATAATCCCTTCTAGCTCCATCCATGTTGCTGCGAATGGCATGAGTTTATGGTTTTTCATTGCTGAATAGTATTCCATCGTGCATGTATACCATGTCCTTGTGATCCAGTCATCTATTTTTGGGCATTTGGATGGTTTCCATATCATTCCTATTATAGGTAGTGGTGCAATAAACATATGTGTGGAGGTATCCTTTTGAATTAATATTTTTGTGTTGTTTGGGTAGATTTCTAAGAGTGGAATTGCTGGGTCATATGGTAGCTCCATTTTTAACCTCCACACAGCTTTCCATAGTGGTGGACCAGTTAATATTACAACCAGCAGTGTAGGAAAGGTTCTTTTTCCCACATCCTCACCAACATTTATTGTTTCCTGTTTTTTTAATATGTACCATTCTTTTTTTTTTTTTTTTTTTTTGTGGAACCCTCGCCGGCTGCTGGGGGATGAACAGGGTCTGCAGAGGCTGCGGGCAGCCTCGCAGCCCAGGGCTCAACCACTGTGCCACCAGGGGAGGACCAATATGTACCATTCTTACTGGTGTAAGGCGGTATCTCATTGCTTTTTTGATCTGTATTTTGCTTATTATAAGGGATGTTGAACACTTTTTTCATATACTTGGCCATTTGCATTTCCTCTTTGGGAAAGTGTCCTTTTGGCTCTTCTGCCTATTTTTTTGACTGGATTGTTTACTTTGTTTTTGGTGAGTCATGTGAGTTTTTTTGTAGATCTTTGTGATCAGCCCCTTTTCAGTTGTATTGTGTGCAAAATTTTCTCCCAAACAGTAGGCTGTTACTTTGTTTTGGTTAATGTCTCTTTTGTTATACAGAGCTTTTTAGTTTGATGTACTCCCAACTGTTTATCTTTTTCTTCACTTTCTTTGCTTTGGGGGATAAGTCTTTAAAGATGTTACTGAGATATATTCATGTAGTGTTTTACCTATATTTTTTTCTCTATATTTTATGGTTTCAGGTCTTATGTTCAATGCTTTTACCATTTTGGGTTGATTTTTTTTTTTTTTTAAAGTAAAAAGTAAGTTCTATTTATTTAGTGGCACTTTGAAAACAAAGCCTGAGTACTTCTCCATTTATACTCCCCCCCCCCCCTTCCTGGTGTTTCTGTCCCCTGAAGAAGAGAGCTTGTTGCAAAAAATAAATAAATAAATAAATAAATAAAGCGGGGGGGTGCGGGTTGGGGTTATCTAGATGTACTTATACACAATTTTCGAGGGCACAGTTTGGAGGTACAGACGCACAGGACACTTGTAAAAGTGAGAGAGCAGAGTTTCACGGTAGCCAATGAGGAAGTAAAACTTGTGTGCAGGCAGCTGTCTCAGCACCAGGGCACAAATCTCCACCTGGTTGGCCCGGCGCTTTAGGATAAGCTGGTCAGCCAGGCACCCTGGGAAGTTGCCCATCATGAATTTTCGCAGGAAAACATCTTCCACACTTCGCTCTGCAGCATGGTCCTCCCCATCCAAGTTACCTGTGTGCTGGGAAAGCCAGGCCTTGCGATGGGCGATGTGGTGCGGCGCATGGGCCTCTTCGTAGGTCACTGGCTTGTCTCCCTTACCCACTCGAACTCGGGCCGCCCGGTTCTTGGCGCAAGCCGCGCTAGTGTGCAGGGTCCGCCTGGAGCAGGGCGGCGGGCGGATCCAGGACCACATCAGCTGCGCGACGGCGCCGGCGCGTAAAGCCGCCGCCATCTTAGGCCGAGCGGACAAGCGGAGACGCCGGAGCACCGCCCCGCACGCGAGGGGCGGGAGGCCTGATTTTTGTGCATGATATGAGGTAGTGGTCTAGTTTCAAATTTTTGCATGTGGTGCTCCAGTTTTCCCAGCACCATTTATTGAACAAACTGTCCTTGTTCCAGTGCATAGTCTTTGCTCCTCTCCCAAAGATTCGTTGTCCATATATGTGTGGCTTTATTTCTGCATTTTCTATTCGACTCCATTGGTCTGTGAGTCTGTTTTTTTCCAGTATCATACTGTTTGAATTATTATGGCTTTGTAGTATAGTTTGAAGTTTGTGGTTCCATGTGAATTTCATCTATATTTGTTCTGAGATTTTTATCAGCATTGCATTGACTCTATATATTGCTTTCGGTAGGATGGCCATTTTAGTAATGTTACTTCTTCTAGTCATGAGCAGGGATGTCTTTCCATTTCTTTGTGTCTTCTTCTATTTCTTTTAACAATGTTTTATAATTTTCTTTGTATAGGTCCTTCACCTCCTTCATTAAGTTTATTCCCAGGTATTTGATATTTTTTGTTTCGATTTTAAATTGGATGGTTTCTTTATTTCTTTTTGTTCAAATGGATTGTTTGCATATAGGACAGCTTCTGATTTTTGTGTGTTGATTTTGTATCCTGATACTTTACTAAAGTGGTTTATTATTTTAATTAGTTTTTCTGTGGAGTTTTTAGAATTCTTCATTATCATATTGTCTGCATATAGTGATAATTTTACTTCTTCTTTCCCCATTTGAATTCCTTGTGTCTTACTTTTGACTTATTGCTCTGACAAGTATGTCCAGCGTTATATTAAACAGCAGTGGTGAGAGTGGACACCTTTGTTTTGTTTCTGATTTTTTTTTAAAGATTTATTTATTTATACAAGCACTGGGTACTGTCAGAAGCGTGGGAGGGTGAGAGAATTCACCAGAGCCAGAGCGGAGAGCAGAATAGGCAGACTGATGAAGTACACTGCTGAGGGGAGAAGCTGGCGGCAGGAGAGGTCTGTGCACCATGTGGGACCCTCGCCCCGAGGCCGGGGATCAAACTGGTGCTGTGGAGGCTGCGGGCAGCTTCACAACCCAGGGCTTAACCGCTGTTCCACCAGTGGAGGCCCATTGTTCCTGATCTTCATGAAAAGGCTATTAGCTTTTCACCATGGAGAATCATATTGGCTATGACTTTGTCATAGATAGCTTTTGTCATGTTAAGCTATGTTCCTTCTATCTTTCGAGGGCTTTACTTATAAATGAAGGTTGAACTTTGTCAAATGCTTTCTCAGAATCTATTGATAACGATCATATGGTTTTTCTTTTTCTTTTTGTTGTTGTGTTCGATTACATTAATTGATTTGTGGATTTTGTACCATGCATGTGTCCCTGGAATAAATCCCACTTGGTCATGTGTATCATCCTTTTGATGCATTGTTGGATTCTGTTGGCAAGGATGGGTTTGAGAATTTTTGTCTAAGTGTTCATTAGGAAGATAGGCCTGTAGTTTTTTTTTGTGTGTTGTTTTTGTGTTAGTGTAATGTTGACTTCATGAAACATATTTGGTGATACTCCTTTCTCAATTTAAAGAAAGAGTGTGTGTAGAATAGGCACATCCAGAACATTCATTTCTGAATATTATGTAAAATTCATTTGTGAAGCAGATCTGGTCCTGGGCTTTTGTTTTTAGGGAGGGTTTGTACTGTTTCAATTTCACTGCTTGTAATTGCTATGTTTTGGTGTTCTATTTCTTCTTTATCTAGCTTTGGATGATTATATTATTCTAGGAATTTGTCCATCTCTTCTGGATTGTTGAACTTGTCTGCATGTAACTATTCACATTAACCTCTGATTATTCCTTTGATTTCTACTGAGTCCGTTCTACTTTCTCGCTTTCAATTACTATGCTATTTTTTGTGTTTTCTCTCATTTTTCTTCATTATCCTGGATAGAGGTTTGTCTATTTTATTTTTTGAAGAACCAACTTTAGGTTTCATTGATCTTTTGGATTATTCTTCAATTTTATTTCATTTATTTCTGTTTATATTTTTATTATATCCTATAGAAGAAAAGGTCTTGTACTAATGCAATGGTGATTCTCTATCTTACTGAGTCACAACTGCTCATTTAAAAAAATAAAGGTTAGTTGCTTTGTATCTTTAAAATATGTGTGACTCTCATAGAAGAGGGATGTTTAATTCTCAAAGGATAAAATAGATGTTCGAAGAATGTGAATTTCTTTTATACAAAATAAGTAGGTGAGGTTCTTTTAGACTATAGAACTATGTGAAGAAGCCATCAAATTGCTGCTTTTCTTTGTTCTGGGCAAGGTTACATTGAGTCTTGGACTTACTCAATTTGCAGGGTTTTATGGGTAAACTTCTCTGACCCCCATTTTAGTTAATAATGTAATTATTAACTAAACTAATACAACTGGAAGGTCACCATGAGGATGAATCATGCAATGTTGATTCATAGCACACATTAAGTAAATAGGATGATCTGATGAACTGCATGTTTGCTTGGAGGGGATTGTGCATGACAAGAGATGTGGGTTCTAGTCTCAGACCACTACCTGTAGGTACCATGCCTGGTACAAGTTTTGAAGTTTTCAGGTCAAGTTTCCTCATCCCTAACATGGGACTAAGTTTATCTCAAGGAAGGTAATGAGAGAATCAAAAGAGAAAAGATGGGTATGAAAATTCATGAGCAATAGAATTTTTTAATTTGGTCTTGGAAAACAACCTTATTTTTCTTACCAATGGAGCTTAAAAACTGTACTAATCAAGTTTGAACACGGGCCTCCCCGGTGGTGCAGCGGTTGAGTGCTGGGTTGCGAAGCTGCCCCGCAGCCTCTGCAGCGCCGGTTCGATCCCTGGCTGCTCCCGGCCACCAGAGGAGGGTCCCACATGGCGCGCAGACCTTTCCTGCCGCCCGCTGCTCCCCTCAGCAGTGTACTTCGGTCCTTCTGCCTGCTCTGCTCCGCGCTCTGGCTCTGGTGAATTCTCTCATCCTCCCGCAGTTCTGACTGTACCCAGTGCTTGAATGAATGAACGAATGAATAAATAAATGAAAAAATGTTAAAAAAAAAAGACTGAACAAACATAACCATATCCTTATAGAACTTATGTTTCTAAAGCATTGTCATTACTGACCTAGTAATGTATCATAGATATTCCACTGATATTTAGTCTTATGACCACTAAGTACCATTTCATTTTTATCTTTATTTATTTATTTACTTATTTATTTACTTATTTTTTCACTCAAATAATTTATTTATTTATGTTTTTGTTTGTTTGTTTTTAATTTTAATTTTATATTCCCCATACAATTGCAACCCCCTTATTTTGACCCCAATCCCTCTTTCCCTCCCCCGCCCCCTATAGTATGTCTCTGGTTCATAATTCTTTGTTGATTTAGATTTTTCTCTTTTTTTTTAAATTTTATTTTTATATTCCCCATATAATTGCAACCACCTTATTTTGACCCCAATCCCGCCTTTCCCCGCCTGTCCCCCCCCATAGTGTCTGGTTCATAGTTGTTTATTGATTTTGATTTTTTCTTTCTTATAGTTATTCTTTTTTTTTAAATCAAAATTTTTTTTAAGATTTATTTATTTATTTATTTATACAAGCACGGGGTACAGTCAGAAACACGGGAGGGTGAGAGAATTCACCAGAGCCAGAGCAGGGAGCAGAGCAGGCAGAAGGACGGAAGTACACTACTGAGGGGAGCAGCAGGAGGCAGGAGAGGTCTGCACCCCATGTGGGACCCTCCTCCGGTGGCCGGGGAGCAGCCGGGGAGCAGCCGGGGATGGAACTGGTGAGGCTGAGCAACAGCCTCAACTGGTGCGCAACCCAGGAGGCCCTCTTATAGTTATTCTTTTTCCTGGTCCCTTATTTAGGATTTCTAGATTCCTGCTATGAGTGAGACCATCCAGTATTTTTCTTTTTCTTTCTGCCTTATTTCGCTGAGCATGTTCCCTTCCAGCGCCATCCATGTTGCTGCAAATTGCACGTGTTTATCTTTTTTGATTGCTGAGCAATATTCCATTGTGTATATGTACCACATCTTCTTGTTCCAGTCATCTATTTTTAGGTGTTTGGATTGTTTCCAAAGCTTAGCTATTGTAAATAGTGGGTGCTATAAACATAGGGGTACAGGTGCTCTTTGGAATTGATATTTCTGTGTCTGTTGGGTAAATAACTAGGAGTGGAATTACTGGATCATTGGAAGCTCTCTCTTTAGTAGGTTGAGGAATATCCACACAGCTTTCCATAATGGTTGGACCAGTTTGCTCTCCCACCAGTAGTGCAGGAGAGTTCCTTTTTATCCACATCCTCGCCAACATTTGTTGTTGCTAGTTTTTTTAATATGTGCCATTCTCACTGGTGTGAGATGGTATCTCATTGTAGTTTTGATTTGCATTTCTCTGATTGCAAGTGATGTTGAACAATTTTTCATATGCCATTTGTATTTAGTCTTCGGAGAAGTTACTTTTTAGCTCTTCTGCCCATTTTTTTTGACTGGATTATTTTTGTTGTTTTTGTTGAGTCTCATCAGCTCTTTGTAGATTTTTGTGATCAGTCCTTTATTATTAGTGTTGTGTTCAAAAGTGTTCTCCCAGTTGGTGGGGTTTCTCTTTGTTTTGGTTATTGTCTCTTTTGCTGTGCAGAAGCTCTTTAATTTGATGTAGTCCCAGCTGTTTATCTTTGCCTTCACTATCACTGCTTTGGGTGATGTGTCTGTAAAGATGTCTTTGATGTGCATATCACGTAGTGTTTTGCCTATATTTCCTTCTATGTATTTTATGGTTTCAGGTCTTATGTCTAGTTCTTTAATCCATTTTGATTTGGTTTTTGTGTATGGTGTGAGGTAGTAGTCAAATTTCATTCTTTTGCATGTAGCGACCCAGTTTTCCCAACACCATTTATTGAACAAACTTTCTTTGCTCCAGTGCATCTTCTTTGCTCCTTTGTCAAAGATTATTTGACCATAAATCTGTGGGTTTATTTCTGGGTTTTCTATTCAGTTCCATTGGTCTCTTAGTACCATTTCTTATTAAGGTCTGCATATGTGGTTTGTGCTGTGGGTCTGTTTAATGAAGTCCCTGACTCTAGTCCTCCACTGGATGCAAAACTCTTACTCTCTCTCTCTTGTCTCCTTTCCTTGATCTGCATACTTCATTCTTTTTTTTCCCACAATACAGATTCAAAAGCCCATTGAAAAAGCAGCTGTGCTGGGAGAAAGCAACTGGCAGATCAGGGAAGTCATTCTTTTTTTAATCCTTACCCCTAAATTCTCTGCACTTGGCTCTTCCAATTACTTATAGTGAGCAAGTTTCACCATAGTGATACAGAGGGTAGAATCTTTTTCCCAGTTTTAAATTTCTTGAGAATCTATGACCCCTTTATTCTTGGAATCAAGTGACAAGTAAGCCTGTTAATTTTGTGCCCAGAATGGGGGATAGGGGGGCAGAAGGGAGTATTATATGAAGAGTAATGATTTTGGGAGATTAGTTTTGCTAAAATTGTTCTTGATGCACCTGGTGTGTGAGAGCATTCAATGAACTCACATCTCATTTTGAATCCTGGTTTAATCAATTTGAGCTGTGTGATAGGACACTGCATAGACATCCCGTTTACCCAGAGACACCATTCTCCCCTTTCAAATATCTCTTTTATAGTGTTTTCAGAGTTAGGGCAGTGAGAAAGGATAACATGGTAAAAGACATGGAAATCTATTTAGCTAATTATTTTATTTTACTTTCAAATTTTTTATTGAGATCACTTCAGTTTACATTGTTCTAGTATTTTGAAAATATGGGCTCCCCCTCGTAGAGCTGTTACCACAGTGCTCCCACCACCAAAGTACTCATCCTCCACCACCATAAATCATTGTGCTCCCTCCCGCTGTGTCCTCACCACTTCCCCATCCCCTCAGTCCCAGAATGGCTCAGTTCTCTAGGGAGCTTTCAAGGGTTAGTTCTTAGGTAGTTGTTAGTTCTTAGTAGTTGTGTGCTTGGTCATTGAAGTTTAAGTTAACTATTTTCTATATGGGCAGCTGTAATAGAAATACAGTATTTCAAAATATTTAAGGACCCTTCAGTTTCCACAGTAAAATATCCTATGTTAATATAGCTTGAACTTAGTTATTTTCAATATAAAGTTGTAGAACACCAGATTCTCCTCAAATTAAAATATTCCCAGTTTGAGATTGCCTTGAGTCCAGAGATTTGAGTCATTTTGGTATCAAATTATTTTCAACAGTGGTTTTGAACCCTGGCTGCACATTGGAACTGGTTTTTCTTTCTTTCTTTTTTTTTTAAGTTATCAATACAGTCCTTAGTCCAATAGTTGAACTAAAGGTCCAGAGTGATGACTGGAGAGAAAGAAAACAAGATGAAAGAACAATTTTTTTTTGTCCTTATCAGTGGACCAAAGGCCACTTAGAGAAAATATGAGTAGATGTATCTGATTGGCCTCCTTGTATCGCAAAGCAGCGTAAGTTGGAATAACAAGGGGTGTTGTTATAAAAGCTTTAGAATTCACCCTCAGTTTTCTGATAAGAAGAGAAAGCTACAATGGACTTGAGTGTGGCCCTACTGCTCTGTCTCTCCTGTTTGCTCCTACTTGCTCTCTGGAAACAGACTTCTGAGAGAGGGAAGCTCCCACCCGGCCCCTTGCCACTTCCCATTATTGGAAATATCCTCCAGTTAGGTGTTAAGGATATCAGCAAATCTCTAAGCAACGTGAGTATGTTTTTTGTTCCTCTGTGGCGTGCAAATGGTAAGTAACTTAAATGCAATTTAAAAAAAGTTCTTGTTTACCCATCCATTCTAATAATAAAATATTAGCATGGTGGCATGCTATCCAAGAAGGTTTTGAAATTCAAATGCTCCCAGTCATTTTGCTATTTCTCTGCATTTAGTGAGTAAACAAACAGGTCTTGGATGGTAGAATTGAAAATATAAAGTGACAGAAGGGAGGAGTGTTCTTTGTTCTGCTGCCATTTGCTCTGATTTTGGTGGATGGTGAATGGTAGAAGAAGTGTTTTGTGATTACAGATGTTATTCCAGAAGTCATCTACTACATGGCTGTGTGTTTTGTTGAGATTGTTACTAAATTTAACATCTGTAAAGAAACACATTCTGTCTGTATTAAGAGTGGACTCTGGACTCAGGAAGAGCATGAGTCAACCAAAAGACGAAAAGACGTAACCAGTCAGTTCCAAACTGTGGGAACATCATTCATTTGGGTCTACACAGCTGATCTTAATGACTATTTCAGGGTGGAAGAAATTATCCTTCCTTCAGATGCCTTGGCCCTGACAATGACTCTATAGTGCCCACACTTTGTTACTAATACCAGCAGATCACAAGCTGGGCTGGGTATTAGAATTAACTGAATTGATCCTTTAAAATACAAATTTTTAGGATTCATCATAGGGCTACTGTATCACAGTTTCCTCAGGAGGACTCTGTAGGTGATCCTGAAGTAACGAGCTCGGTTTTGGTCTATAGATGGAATCTGAAGTTATTTGTCAAGGATCAGAGAACCATCAAGAAGCTCAAATTTGAATCTTCTGTATAGTGGTCAAGGGATCCTAGAAATACATTGAAATTGTCTGATTTTAGTTTCCTTATTGTAAGCAGGGCAAATAAACTTGGTGAAGGTTCAAATGTGAGGTTAATAGTAAGCAATGTGTCAAATACTTATTTAGGCCATTCCTGGCACATCCCAAGCCATCCAGAAGTGGCAACTCTAATAATCACCCATATTGATATCTTAAATTCAAAAATACTTAGGCTTTGTGGGGCAATCTACCCAATATGAAAGTAGTATTCAAAATTAGGCACAATACATTATCAAGTAATGATTTCTTTTGCTATATGCACGTGCTTTCCCAGCTCTCCAAAGCCTATGGCCCTGTGTTCACTCTGTATCTGGGCATGAAGCCCACTGTGGTGTTGCACGGATATGAAGCAGTGAAGGAAGCGTTGATTGATATGGGAGAGGACTTCGCTGGAAGAGGCAATTTCCCCCTTGCAGAAAGAATGAATAAAGGAGAAGGTATGTATGGGTGTGACATGTGCACTATGATTATTGTGATGGGGAGGACAGAAAATGGGGCTTGAAGATCTCCTAAATATTCTTTGTCCATCCCCTGTCAAGTGTCAGCTTTCTTCTTCCCTAGGACCCCATCCCTGTTTATATTTACCCTCTGTTAGGAGTTGTTTTCAGCAATGGAAAGAAATGGAAGGAGATGCGCCGTTTCTCCCTCATGACCCTGCGGAATTTTGGGATGGGGAAGAGGAGCATTGAGGACCGAATTCAAGAGGAAGCCCGCTACCTCGTGGAGGAGTTGAGAAAAACCAGTGGTGGGTGATTCTCTGCTCAGTCGCTGTGACCTTAACACACTGTATTCTCTAGTGTCATCCTAGGGGACACATCAGGGTGGCCCAAATCTTCCTTTAGGGGTGGTGGTTGTTTAGCCTTGTGTGGAGACAGAGAGTTTGAAGCACAGAGTCAGGAGCATTTGTGTATGTATGCTGTGTGTGTGTGTGTGCGTGTTCATGAGTGTGTGTATGTGTTCATTCATAATTGTGTGTACAGTGTAGGTATCAAAGGTCCTTTCATCTGTTTTTCTCCTGAAGTCTGTTTTTAAATGAGAAATCACGAGGAATATTTTGAGTCATTTTCTGAATGAGTGAGAGAGCGGTGTTTCATACTGCAGCACATTTCACCAGGGCTGCCAGCCAAGCATGTAGTGGGAGTGACCTCGGGAAGCAAGTGACATGTGTTTTCACTTCACTCGATGTGTTTAATATGGACAGAACTCACACCCTTATGATAGACACTGCCCCAGACCAGGTCTGTAGTTTTGGCCAATAATAATGCCGTCTGTTGATAGATTTTAATCAGATAGGCATGTCCTTTTGCTAATCTAAGCAATTATGGTTTCTCATTTAATTTCATTAGGAAATACTTTCTCACTTTTCAAAATTCCTTATGCAGGTAATTGCTACTATCTAAGGGATCACTTTCTGATATTTCTTTCAGACCTGTTCTGAGAGATGTTTCCTGAATTCTTGTGTTTTTTTTTTTAATTTTGTGGGGATCCGACATTTAAGTAAATGTACAATTTCCCTGTCTTTATGGACTGCCTTTTTGTAAGGCAAAGTCCTGCCAAGTATTCCTAGTTAGATTTTCCAGGAGAGTCTGAATTTTCTTTATTTATACATGAAATTTCTGTGTGACACTGTGTACACCTTCACAGTTAGTGAGGCTATGGGTTTTGTTGTAATGGGTGCTTGAAATTTGTGCTCCCCTGTAGTACTGCAACTCCTTAGCTGGTTTCACAAAATGTGCTAGGAGATTTTCAGACTCTCTGTCATTGCTAAATCAGTGTTTTCATGCTTGAATAATGGCTGGCACTTTCTATTCTGCCAATTTCTTGATGTCACTGTTATGCAATACATTGATTCAAATCTTTCGTAATGATATCTACAGGGGTGAATTTTAGACCTTCACCTTAAACAATCTTTCAGTGGTGATTAAGTTGCCACAATGGGGTTTGCCGATCTCTTACCAAGGTAATAAACCTGTTTCTTTACTGAGTGTAGAATTGACCTAACCTAGACTGGAAAAATTTCAAAAATCAATGAAAATACTACTGTTTTTCTTCTTACTGAACATAATCTTACAAGTTCATGTAGCATAACTTTTCCCAAATAAATAATTGTTGCTGGTGAGTAGAAATGATGGATATTTGATTTCTAGGGAAGGTAGTTTATTTCCAGTGATGTGAAAAAATGAAAACTAACAATTTTCATTTTTGGTTTGAGTTTCCTGGGATTTATATTGGAAATGCAAATTTCTCTTTTGATTTCTGCTTTGAACAAAGTATCCTATAATTTCTTTCTTTTTTTTTTTTTAAGATTTATTTATTTTTTATACAAGAATCTGGGTACAGGCCATATGCATGGGAGGGTGAGCGGATTCACCGGGACAGAGCTGGGAACAGAACAGGAAGACTGACGAAATACACTCCTGAGGGGAGCAGCAGGCGGGAAAGGAGAGGTCTGCTTCGTCATGTGGGATTCTGGCCAGGATTGAACCAGCACTGCAGAGACTGTGGACAGCTTCATAGTGCGGTGCTCAACTGCTCGCGCCACCAGGGAGGCCCAGTGTTTTATAATTTCTATTCACTTGTTTAGTTTCTTGTAGGTCAAATTGATGTGTCCGACTCTTTTGTATTTATTCTTTCAAGTACATGAGTTTACCCATAATCTTTCCCTCTCTTTCTTTGCCCTCTGCTGATACTGTGTATTTTCCTGTATTTATTTATTAAACAAAAAGCTTTCAAGTCCTTAACTATTCCCTCTATCTGTATGGAAGCTTAACTCTGTAGACTTAGCGTACAAGTGAGGTACAACACTGATAATTTTATTAATAGTTATATAAAAATGGTTTTAAGGCCTCACTGGTGGCTCAAGGGGTTAAGTGTCAGCACTACACTGAAGCCATTCCCAGTCAGGAAATTACCCACATGGCTCAGCAGACCTCTCCTACCTTGTCCCCTGCTCCCCTCAGCAGTGTGTTTCAGTCAGTTTGCTAGTTCTGCTCCCCACTCTGTCTCTGGTAGACCCTCTTACCCTCCACACCTCTGGGCTACACCTCTGCTCTTGTATGCATAAAGAAATAAAATAAATCTTAACAATAATTTTTTTTGTTATTTTCTTTCCATTTGCCTATTATTAAGTCAACCTGATTGGAAAGTGTATGAACAAAGACAATGGAAGTAATTGAATATTCAAAAATAACCACTATTTACTAGATAGGTTGAACCATATGTCCCAGGTTAATGAAAAAGTGATAGGTTGATTTCAATTTTTATGATCATTGTTATGTAGACCATGATTGAAAACACTGTGTATGCTTTAGGGCTATAGCTTCACAGTGCTGCCATCGTATGTTGCCACACCATGCTTCACACCCAACCTCCCTTAATCCTTCACCATGTACATGAGCTCCTTCCTCCTTTCCTCCCCTCTTTTACCTTACTTTCTGGTAGCCTAGTTCTGCAATTAGATTTCAAGGGTGTGTTTGGGTCTGTTCCTTTGCTTTGTTTCTTTATATTCTCATATGCATGAAATCATCCAGTGGATCTTTTATTGTGACTTCTTTTTTAAGCATAATCCTCTCCTTTCCACCTATGTTGTCTCTCGTGGCAAGATTTCAGACCTGAATACTAGTTGAGTAGTATTCCCTCATGTATACATATCCCATTTTCATTATCCATCATCTGGTGATAGATACTTAGGTTATATCCAACCATGGCTATTGTAAATAGTGCTACAGTAAACGTAGAGTGCATATACCCCTTCAAATTAGTGTTTTTGCATTCTTTGGTGACACTTAGGAAAGAGATTGCTGGATTATATGGTAGATCTATTATTCAATATTTGGAGAAACCTCCATGCTGTTTTCCATAGATCCTGCACTAGTCTACATTCACTGATATGTTTCTTTTATAAATGATGTCTCTTACTATTAAAGGAATTTATATAAAGGGAATGAACTTTCTTAAATATTTTTTCCTGTTATCTAAAAACAAAGTGTTTTCCTATCTGTATATATGTGTGTGTGTCTGTATGTATTTTGTTTAATAGTGTTTTCAAATTGTTTCTGATTTTTTAGCGTCACCCTGTGATCCAACTTTTATCTTGGCCTGTGCACCCTGCAATATAATCTGCTCAATAATTTTCCAGAATCGTTTTGATTATAAAGATCCAATGCTTTTAAACATAATGGAAAGATTTAATGAAAATGTATTGATTTTGAGCTCTCCATGGATGCAGGTGAGGTCCTGATCCTTTTTTCAGAGGAATTGTTTACGTTCTTTTGTCTAAGAAATCCAAATCTCCTCATGCACCAAGCTGTGAACTGAATGTGTGAGCACCACAGTCCTGCCAAGATAGATTCAGCCTGAGAGAGTGGTCATCTGGGAATGATGGCCTAGACAATTAAAGATACAAAAGAAATCATATTCTCAGAACACAGAGCTGGATCCAATCCTATTGACACTATTTCGTATTGTTTCTACTACACTCCAAAACCCAGATTCCATGTTCTTTGGTAACTTCCTCAAACCATGTCCAAAGAATGAAATAGACCCCAGGTCCTTGTTGAAAGACTTCCATTCCCCAGAACTCTGTCATCCTGTTAACTCTCAAGAAGTCTAATTCACACTGCTGGCAGAAATAGGCAAATTTAGGAAGAAAAAGAATATCTCTTTCAAGGAGGAAGAATAGTCGAGACAGTAGAAGCTGCAAGGAACACATATTAGGGCTGGGGTGTTTGATGCATCAAATGGGATCCTACCTGTGAAGGTACTTGTTTTGGGGATGATGAATTGATTGATTTTATGGTAACTAGCCCATAACAAATCTCACAATTTCCCCTGTGCTGTTCCAATGTGTTTTGTAGACTGCCTGATACATAATGATATGTCTAGAAAATGTCACTTCACTACAATTGTGCAGTTACGTTACACATAAAATGTTGAGGTGTGTTTCCTGGTATCTTCAGTACTCTCCCTGTTCTCAAGTACAGATTCTGTGTTTGCAGCTACTAAACATATATAGAAATGGCTGAGACTATGCCGAGCTTTATATAAGGTTCCCCAACCTTTCTTCATCTCTGTTGTCTTAGTCATAGTAATTTATGCCATCCATATTTCCAGTATTGACCTAAGCAAAAAGGGAATTTACATAAAATTAGCTTGTAGTATAAGTGTGATGTTTGAGAATGGAAAATGATACCCTGATCAGAAATGTCTCTCTCCAACTTTCTTAGCTGTCTATAAAATTATGCATGTGTAAGATAAAAATTTTCCTCAAGATATAGACCACATTTTATGAGTATTTATAATGTAGTCTCTACCCAAGCCTTGTCTATGTCATATAAGTTTTCAGTAATTTTTTTTATTGAGTAAACTCTAATTTTCTCTTCTAGATCTGTAATATGTTCCCTATTCTCCTTGACTTCTTTCCTGGGAGTCATAAAAAAATATTGAAAAATAGTGCATATATAAAAAGTTATGTTTTGGAGAAAACATTGGAACACAAAGCCTCTCTTGATATTAGTAATCCTCGCGACTTTATTGATTGTTTCCTTATCAAAATGGAAAAGGTAAAAATTAATGACAGTTGTTTTTCTACTTAATTGCTTGTGTATATTATGGTTCATGGAATTGTTCTGTATTTATCAGGGATGTTTCAATGGTCAGTGGCTAAGCCTTCCAAGCTCTTTCATACCTACATTGTATGTGCCTGTACACTAAGTATTATGGAAGTCATAAAATTATTATTTTTTTTTTTTTTTGTTCAACAACAGTCATAGTAATTTTATTCCTAACAGCTAAAAACTGAAAAACTTTTTTTTTTTTTTTTTTATAAATTTTATTGTTATATTCCCCATACAATAGCAGCCCCCCATTCTGACCCCAATCCCTCCCCTCCCGCCCCCGCCCCCCTAAAAGTGTCTCTGGTTCATAGTTTTTTGTTGATTTTGATTTTCACTTTCTTATAGTTATTCATTTTCCTGGTCCCTTATTTAAGTTTTCTAGATTCCTGCTATGAGTGAGACCATCCGGTATTTTTCTTTTTCTTTTTGGCTTATTTCGCTGAGCATGATCCCTTCCAGCGCCATCCATGTTGCAGCAAATTGCATGTGTTTATCTTTTTTGAATGCTGAGTAATATTCCATGGTATATATGTACCACATCTTCTTGATCCAGTCATCTATTTTTGGGCATTTGGGTTGTTTCCAAAGCTTAGCTATTGTAAACAGTGCTGCTATAAACATAGGGGTGCAGGTGTTCTTTGGAATTGATGTTTCTGTGTCCTTTGGGTAAATACCTAGGAGTGGAATTGCTGGGTCATATGGAAGCTCTATGTTTAGTAGGTCCAGAAATCTCCACACAGCTTTCCACAGTGGTTGGACCAGTTTGCACTCCCACCAACAGTGCAGAAGAGTTCCTTTTTCTCCACACCCTCGCCAACATTTGTTGTTGCTAGTTTTTTTAATATGTGCCATTCTCACTGGTGTGAGATGGTATCTCATGGTAGTTTTGATTTGCATTTCCCTGATGACAAGTGATGTTGAACATTTTTTCATATGCCTGTTGGCCATTTGCATTTCCTCTTCAGAAAAGTTTCTTTTAAGCTCTTCTGCCCATTTTTTGACTGGATTATTTTCTTTGTTGTTGTTGAGACTCATCAGCTCTTTGCAGATTTTTGTGATCAGTCCTTTATCATTAGTGTTGGGTGCAAAAATGTTCTCCCAGTTGGTGGGGTTTCTCTTTGTTTTTGTTATTGTCTCCTTTGCTGTGCAAAAGCTCTTTAATTTGATATAGTCCCAGCTGTTTATCTTTGCCTTCACTATCACTGCTTTGGGTGATGTGTCTGTAAAGATGTCTTTGATGTGCAAATCACGTAGTGTTTCGCCTATATTTCCTTCTATATATTTTATGGTTTCAGGTCTTATGCTAGTTCTTTAATCCATTTTGAGTTGATTTTTGTGTATGGTGTGAGGTGGTGGTCAAGCTTCATTCTTTTGCATGTAGCGACCCAGTTTTCCCAGCACCATTTATTGAATAAACTTTCTTTGCTCCAATGCATAGTCTTTGCTCCTTTGTCAAAGATTAGTTGACCATAAACCTGTGGGTTTATTTCTGGATTTTCTATTCGATTCCATTGGTCTGTATGTCTGTTCTTGTTCCAATACCATGCAGTTTTGATGATTATGGCTTTGTAGTATAGTTTGAAGTCTGGGAGTCTGATGCCTCCATTCCCTTCTTTTTTTTTCAGGAGAGCTTTGGCTATTCGGGGTTTTTTGTGATTCCATATGAATTTCATCAATAATTGTTCTATTTCTTTGAAGAATGACATTGAAATTTTGATTGGAATAGCATTGAATCTGTATATTGCTTTTGGAAGGATGGCCATTTTAATAATGTTTATTCTTCCAATCCATGAGCAGGGGATGTCTCTCCATTTCTTTGTGTCTTCTTCTATTTCTTTTAACAGTGTTTTATAGTTTTCTTTGTATAGGTCCTTTACCTCTTTTGTTAGATTTATTCCCAAATATTTGATTTTTTTTGTTTCAATAACAAAAGGGATGGTCTTTTTGATTTCTTCTTCTTCAGATTTATTGTTTGTGTATAGGAAGGCTACTGACTTTTGCGTGTTGATTTTGTATCCTGCCACTTTACTGAACTGATTGATGAGTTGAATTAGCTTTTCTGTGGAGTTTTTGGGGTTCTCTATGTATAATATCATATCGTCTGCAAATAGTGATAGTTTGACTTCTTCTTTTCCTATTTGGATTCCTTGGATGTCTTTCTCTTGTCTTATTGCCCTGGCTAGGACTTCCAGTATTATATTGAAAAGCAATGGTGAGAGTGGACATCCTTGTCTTGTTCCAGATCTTAATGGAATTGCTTTCAGCTTTTCACCATTGAGAATGATACTGGCTGTTGGCTTGTCATAGATGGCCTTTATGATGTTGAGGTATGTTCCTTGTATCCCAAGAATTTCAAGGGCTTTTATCATGAATGGGTGTTGCACTTTGTCGAAAGCTTTCTCAGCATCTATTGATATTATCATATGGTTTTTATATTTCTTTTTGTTGATGTGTTGGATAACGTTGATTGATTTTCGGATGTTAAACCATCCTTGTGCCCCTGGAATGAATCCTACTTGGTCGTGGTGAATTACCTTATGGATACATTGTTGGATTCTGATAGCTAAAATTTTATTGAGGATTTTTGCATCAGTGTTCATTAGGGAGATTGGCCTGTAGTTTTCCTTTTTTGTGTTGTCCTTGTTCGGTTTTGGTATTAGTGTAATGTTGGCTTCATAAAACGTGTTTGGTATTGTCCCTTCCTTCTCAATTTTTTGGAAGAGTTTGTGAAGGATAGGCACTAATTCGTCTCTGAATGTTTGGTAGAATTCATTTGTAAATCCATCAGGTCCTGGGCTTTTGTTTTTGGGGAGGTTTTTGATTACCATTTCAATTTCGCTAATTGTAATTGGTCTGTTTAGGTGTTCTATTTCTTCTTTATCTAGCTTTGGGTGATTGTAGAGTTGTAGGAATTTGTCCATCTCCTCTAGATTGTTGAACTTGTTTCCATATAACTGATCATAGTAGTTACTGATTATTCTTTTGATTTCTGCTGTGTCCGTTGTGATTTCTCCTCTTTCATTGATGATCCTGTTTATTTGTGCTTTCTCCCTTTTTTCCTTTGTGAGCCTGGCTAGGGGTTTGTCTATTTTATTGATTTTTTTCAAAGAACCAGCTCTTGGTTTCATTGATCTTTTGGATTGTTTTTTTAGTTTCAATTTCATTTATTTCTGCTTTGGTTTTTATTATTTCTTTTCTTCTACTGGTTTTGGGGTTTTTTTGTTGTTCTTTTTCTAGATCTTTGAGCTTCGAGATTAGGTTGTTTCTTTGCGTTCTTTCTTGTTTCTTGATGTGAGCTTCTATTGCTATATATTTTCCTCTTATTACTGCTTTTGCTGCATCCCATACATTTAGGATATTGGTGTCCTCCTTGTCGTTCAATTCAAAAAATTTTTTAATTTCTTCTTTGATCTCCTCATTAGTCCAATGGTCTTCCAGTAGTGTGGTTTTTAATCTCCATGAGGTAGGAAAGTTCCTTGCCTTCTTTTTATAGTTTATTTCTAGTTTGATGCCTTCATGGTCAGAAAAGATGGTTGATATGATTTCAATCTTGGTGTATCTGTTGATGTTTGTCTTGTGCCCCAGTATGTGATCGATCCTGGAGAATGATCCGTGTGCGCTTGAGAAAAATGTGTACTCCGTTTTTTTGGGGTTTAGTGTTCTATAGATGTCTGTTAAGCCCAATTGCTCTAGGTCTTTATTTAGAGCTTTGGTTTCTTTACTTATTTTTTGTCTTGTTGATCTATCCATTGTTGATAGTGGTGTGTTGAAGTCTCCCACTACGTATGTGTTTTCTCTGATGTCTGTTTTCAGAGAGGACAACAGTTGTCTGATATATTTTGGTGCTCCTTCGTTTGGTGAGTATATGTTAATGGGTGTTATTTCTTCTTGAAGTATTGTCCCCTTGATCATAATGTAGTGACCATTGGGGTCTCTTTTTATCTTTTTGAGTTTGAAATCTGTTTTATCTGATATAAGTATAGCTGTTCCTGCTTTCTTTTTTGGTCCATTTGCTTGTAGGATTGTTTTCCATCCTTTAACTTTGAGCCTATTTTTATCTTTTGTAGCTAAATGTGTTTCCTGGAGACAGCAAAAGGTTGGGTTTTGTTTCTTAATCCAGGCTGCAACTCTGTGTCTTTTTATTGAAGAGTTTAGTCCATTTACATTTAGAGTTAATATTGATATGTTAACATCTGTATTTGCCATTGTGTTTGTCTTTCCTTTGATTTTATTTATTTATTCTTTTAATAACTTTTTTTTTTTTTGGCCTTCTTTCATTGTTATTCGTCGCTCTGAGGTTCTGGCTTTAGGACTCCTTGTAGTATTTTTTGGAGTGGGGGTTTAGTTGCAATGAAATTCCGGAGTTTCTGTTTGTCTGGGAAGGTCCATATTCTTTCTTCAAAGAGGAAGGAGAGCTTTGCGGGATAGAGTATTCTTGGTTGGCATCTGTTTTCTTGGAGTCTGTTGACTATGTCCCTCCACTCTCTCCTTGCCCGTAGTGTTTCTTCGGAGAAGTCTGATGTCAGCCTGATTGGTTTTCCTTTGAATGTTATCTGTTTCTTCCCTCTTGCCAGCTTCATTATTTTTTCCTTGTCCTGGATTCTTGGGAGCTTTACTATTATGTGTCTTGCTGTATTTTTCCTTTCGTCGTGGAAGTTTGGTGTTCTTCTTGCTTCTTGTATATCAATTTTCAGCTCCTTCTTCACATTTGGGAAGTTCTCTTCAATTATCTCTTTGAATATTTTCTCTGTTCCTACATCTCTCTCCTCTCCTTCTGGTATTCCTATAACTCTTATATTTCCTTTCCTCATGGAGTCAGATAGTTCCCGAAGTCTTTCTTCGTTCTTTTTCCTTCGTACTTCTCTTTCCTTTTCTGTTTTGGTTCTTTTTATTTCTGTGTCTTCAAGATTACTTATTCGTTCTTCCATTTCATCTATTCTGCTTTCATGGCTTTTCCCAGAATTCTTTAGTTCTTCCATTAATTCTTTGATCTTCTGCATTTCTTTTACTTCCCTCTTTAGGGACTCAATTTCTTTCTTCTGACCATTGTTTTCCCTCTCTAGGGACTCAATTGCATTCTTCTGATCGTTGATTATTTTTCCCTTATCATTGTTTTCCTTTATGACTTCTGTCAGTTTTTTAATCACGGCAATTTTAAATTCTGTTTCTGGAAGGCTCAGAAATTCTTCCAAGTTATTGTCGTTGCAATCTGGGGGCTGGCTTTCTTTTTGTGGTGTGCTTTTTCTCTGGAGAGTTGCTAGGTTGCGTGTGGTTCTTCTCCTCCCTACTGTCTGTTTTCTAATTTGCCGTATGCGTTGGGACACTGTGTTGTTGGGACTGGCCGGCATCTTGGGTGGGCTTCTCTGTTCCCCTCTGGTTCTTCCAGGAGTCATCTGTCAGTTTCAAGCAGCCTTTACTGGAGAAAGGTCCCTGTTCTAAAATGCCGATGTGGGGACACACTCCCCTGTGCGCCTGGTCTGCCCCGGCGGTGGGTTCCTGCTCCCCTCTGGGCTTGGACTGCAGGCCAGAGGGGGTCTGGCGTGGGCGAACTTCCCCCGCTCACCTCTGGCTCCTGAGGAAGCCTTCTGCAGGTAGTCTTTACTGAAGAAATGTCCCTGTTCTAAAATGGTGATGTGGGACACACTCCCTGCGCTTCTGGTCTCAGGCACACTCTTCTGCGCGCCTGGTCTGCCCCGGCTGTGGGTGCTCGCTCTCCCTGTGGGCTCAGACTACTTGTTCAGAAGGGGCCCGGTGTGGGCTAACTCCCCAGCTGGCCACTAGCTCCTTCAGTAGCCTGTGCTGGGGCCAAGTCGCCAGGTGGCACCAGAGATCTCTCCTAGAGGCCTTGGGGAGCTGATTTTCCACCCCGTGGGACAGGGAGCAGAGCGGGGATGGTAGGGTACACCTCAACAGCTTTGGGGTGCTCTGTCTGCCTTGTGCCCCACCGTCGTGGGGAACCCACGCCCCTAATTTCGTGCCCCGGGTCTCAGTTCCAAAGCCCTCAGTTCCAGGACGCGGGCTGTAGCCCAGATCAGTGGTGCAGGAATGGCGCCTTTTGAATCCCGCTCCCCTGCCTGGGCGCCTTGTTCCTGCTCACTCAGGGAGGGCCTCCGCCCGGGTCTCAGTTCCAAAGCCCTCAGTTCCAGGACGCGGGCTGTAGCCCAGATCAGTGGCGCGGGAATGGCGCCTTTTGAATCCCGCTCCCCTGCCTGGGCACCTTGTTCCTGCTCACTCAGGGAGGGCCTCCGCTGTCTCCCTGCAAGCCTAGGTCGCAGGCGCGGGGACCTGGGCAGCTGCAATCCGAGCGCCGCTTTCGCGCAAGCTTACCGGGTGGCCGGGGCTGTGTGCTGGTGCTGGTCTCCTCCTGGGGGGCGGGGCTCTTTTTAATGGCGCGTGGAGCTCACCTCCGCGGCGGATCCTGCAGGGTTCGCCTCAGCTCCCGTTCACGGGGTGTGGTGGCTGAAATAGTTCCTTTCCACTCACAGTCACGCTTGCTGCATCCGTTTTTCTTGTTGGGCGTTTTGGTTTGTTGTTTCCCTGGTCTCTGCCGGTCGGAGAGTGCCGCCTCTGTGGGCGGGGGAGGGGAGCAGGGTTCTGCGCTTCCCTCCCTTCTCGTCCTCTTTTATGGCAACTTTCTTCTTCGGGCAGTTTGCTGGAGTCGTCCGTTTATCTTCCGTGTCCCAGTTCTCACTGGGACCTGCCGCTTTTCCTCCCTATTAACTTTTTTTAATGGGAGATCTTACTCGCAGCGTCTCCTCGCCGCCATGTTGCTCCGCCCCTCCGGAAGTCATAAAATTAAACAGCTAATTAAGTGGAATACATTCATCTTGTTTCTAGATACTAATTTCAGTGTTGTTTTGGATGTTCTGGTTCCCTTGTATTTCATTATGAATTTAGCATAATGTAATTTCTGTAAAGAAGCCAGTGAAGAGTTTGATATACCTTGCTTGCCTTACATGTGAGGCAGTAGAAAATGATACTTGAATCTACTGACTTCCAGTGTTTTGAATACCATATGGGAATTTTTTTAGAACTGAACATGCAGTTGATATTTTGGTGAAAAATTCATAACAGTCTGAGTATTTTTGGACTAACTATAATTCTGGCAAAATAATTTGTCATTTCATCATTCCTAGGAAAAACACAATCAAGACTTGGAATTAACTCTAGAATCCTTGGCAGTTACTGTATTTGATCTGTTTGGAGCTGGGACAGAGACTACGAGCACCACCCTGAGATATGCTCTCCTCCTGCTGCTGAAGCACCCAGAGGTCACAGGTATGACTAATGTGGTGGGCAGGGTGAGTTTCAGGGAAGTTGCTGATAGACACTGCAAGTGCTCATTGCCTCCTGTTTCTCTTAGAGAACCTTCATTATTTCATTATCTATCTGACGAGCTTAATGTTCCCAAGTGTAATGAAGATATAATAATGGGACATCTTTATATAATATGGGAGGATGAATAGGAATGAAGTCTCCATGGGCAGTCAGAAAAGCCATCAGGTAGTGATTGCATTTCACGGGAGCTTATTTGTGGCAAGCACGTCCATATGAATCAACCTGGGACTGCATATTGGTTTTCCTAAGAAAAGGTCCCTTTGAAAATAGGTAAATTATCTGAGATCTCTCCTATTCTGAAAATGCATGTTCTAAAGCTGGGTTAAAAAAAATGAAAATTTCCCTATTAAACATAAGTGGAAAGCTTTGAAATCTTGTTGTCTGCCTGAGATAATTTCTGCAGTCAAGGAAGTGGTCAAAAAATTAAATCACATATGTGTGTTTCTACTACTCAGTCTTAAGATGTGCATGAAGGTTTTGAATTCAGAAGTATGTGTCCAGTAACGTGATATTTGCCAAAATGAATTTTGTGGGTCCGTGCTTTTCTGTCTTTTACAAAGATCTTTATGTTTTACATTTAATAAGTTGCAGTTATGCATTATGGATAGAAACATTATATTATCCTGTGAGGAACCTGCTGAAATGACTATAGCCAATGAAAAATGAGAATGTGTCCTTGAAATCTGGACAGACTAACTCAGGAAACAGTTAACAAATACAGTTTCTAAAACACAAATAGCATTTTGATCAGTGATGGTGACTTAGTAGAAAGGTGGAAGTTGTCATGTAAATGTCAGAAGAAGACATATATGAAGAAGTCATTTGTATCCCTCTAGGTTGTAGCATTTGGGAGAGTCAAAAAAGAAAGAGGAGAAGTAGGCAGAAGGTAACTTTCCCTGCCCAGATTCCCTCCACAACTCGTTTTATCAGGTATTTGTTTTGATCCAATAGAATGAGAGAAGTTTAATATGTAGAGAAGTTGGGGGCCTCCCCTGGTGGCGCAGCGGTTGAGTACCGGGCTGCGAAGCTGCCCGCAGCTTCTGCAGCACCAGTTCGATCCCCAGCCGCGGGCGAGGGTCCCACATGGCACGCAGACTTCTCCTGTCACACCCACTACTCCCCTCAGCAGTGTATTTCGTCAGTCTGCCTGTTCTGTTCCCCGCTTTGGCTCTGGTGAATTCTCTCACCCTCCCACGCTTCAGACTGTACCCAGTGCTTGTATAAATAAATAAATAAATAAGAATTTAAAAAATTATGTAGAGAAGCTGAACCTAAAAGACCTTGCCCTCTGGACCTCCCCTGCTGTTGAATGCGGTTGATCTCCACACTGTGAAGCTGTCCGCAGCCTCTGCAGCGAGGGTCCCAGATGGCACTGCAGACCTCTCCTGTTACGCCCGCTGCTCCCCTCAGCAGTGTATTTCATCAGTCTGCCTGTGCTGCTCCCCACTCTGTTTCTGGTGAATCTTCTCACCCTCCCATGCATCTGGTCTGTACCCTGGTTCTTATATAAAAAAAAAAAGAAAAAGAAAAGACCTTACACTCAGAGAAACTGGCAGGTGGAAATAGGTTAAGTAAGAAAATCTATTTCTTGAATTCAGAGAATCTTAGCTCCTTTTCTAGCTTGTTTCCTGAAATTCAGCAGTAGGAGAATAAAGTCCAGAGAGTGAACAACTCTGGCATTATAGATAGGAAATTTGCATTTGTGCTAATATATAAGTATTAAATTTATACCTTAATCCTAGCTTATAAGAGAGTTATATGTATCTATATTGTGGCTATTATCCCTCTAGGTCTAGGTGTGTTTCTTGGCACAGGGTTGAAGTTTTTAATGTTGTGAGACTGATACAATGCTTCATGTGTCCCTTAACTGATATGCAGATGTGATAGGTGTTCTCATCAGTCTTACTTGTGTTTTGTCAGCTAAGGCGCAGGAGGAGATAGAACGTGTGATTGGCAGACACCGGAGCCCCAGCATGCAGGACAAGGGCCACATGCCCTACATGGAAGCCTTGGTGCACGAGGTCCAGAGATACATTGACCTCCTCCCCATGACCCTGCCCCATGCAGTGACCCATGACATCAGATTCAGGAACTATCTCATCCCCAAGGTAGGTTGGTTGTTCTTTTACTGACCTCATGATTCTACTCAGAAGTTCCTCTTTTCACAGCATGGGTCCAATCCTCTGGACTAGATGAGCAAATTATAAAAATCATATATGTGGCAGGTTGATGGGTTTTGCGTTGTTTCTGTTTGAGACCAAATTTTGATAATAGCACCTTTCTATTTATATGTGTAAGAGACATTTGTGATTGGTGGTGTACTTTCCTGATGATTACAGTTTGTTCCAGGGGTTAGGATCAAATTCACTGTTTTCACCAAATGAGAAGAGTTCTTTTTGAATATGGGGTCAAAGAGCAATATTTAATTGAACTCATTCTGCTATTTCAAGGCCAATAACAATAGGGCACTGGGCTAAGTAGGATTGTACATATTTCCCATCTGCCCCAATTGGGAATGATCATTCCCCCTTTTTGGGGATATACTGACATAGACTAGGCAGCACTGCAGGGCTGTGTGTGCCTTCTACCATTGACATACTGTTTTCTAATCCAAACCGGATCCACGGATCAAGGTACAGTCTAAGACAGAAGCTGGTAAAAAAAACTTTCCCTAGTGGGCCAGATTTTAAACATTTCAAATTTTATGGGGCTTGGAGTATCTGATGACAGTGTTGACATCTGTCATTGTAGCAGGGAATCCATCACAGACATTTGTAAACAAATGTGAGTGACTACTTCTCAATTTTATGAAAGCCCAAGTTTAGACTTCATACACTTTTCATGTACCAAAGACATTTATTCTGCCTCAGTTTTTTTCAATGGAAAATGCTTACGTCCAGGGTCAACCAAAGACATAGGATAGACTTGATTGCACATGGGTTGTTATTTTTCTCTGTCTAACAGCACACTTTGAAATGATGTGAGGTGATTTGTGGTTTTTTGGTACCCAATTTTCCAGCACAGGGTCCAAGGTTTACCTTCATCTATTTTTGAAACTTATCATTTTAGTTCCTATGTTTCATACTGATCCATTCAACTAATTTTTACTCATGCAAAAGCAGTGGTGAAGTAGTGGTCATGCTTCTGTATGAGTATCCATTGTTTGAACAACACTTGATGAGATTATATTGGCTGTATTTTTTTTTTTTTGCTTTTTTGTATCTTAAAAACGTTTTTCATATTTGATTATTTCAATATAAACAGAATAATTTTTCCAATAGAGATATAGAATTTTTATATGGTAAACTTAGGGAATGGAATTTTCTCCAAATTTGCATTAAATTTTAAAAAATCTGAACACATTAAAGGTATATACATGTATATATAATGGATGAAACCATCTACCCTGCATACCCCAGGTCTTCAATGTATATATCCAAATAACGATTTATAGACAGAAAAGCAGATTTCACAAGAGTTACCATTATGAAATAATGTTTAATGTGCAGCCTATGTAGTGTTCCCAGCTTCCCTAAACTATCCCAGAATAACTTTTCTTTTCTTTATATTCCATCAAGGAACCACAAATAGTTTGCTTGTCTTTTCCATTTATTCTTCTGGGTCAGTTGCCTTTGCTCTGTTTGTTTCTTTCAGTTCATTCAGCTTTGTGAAGAGTCTGGCTGTGGTCATAAAAATATTCCTCAGAGTTATGTTGTGCGAAGTTTCCTAGGGACTAGCTTCCCATTATGATTTTGCCCAGAGAAGTACATAGTGCTCTGAATGTCCCACTGAAACCCAGTGAGGCAGCTGAGGGCACATGAAGCCACTTATTCCATTTTGGCCATGCTATGTTCCCCACATAATATCATGGTACCTGCCAGATTGTGAGTATGGTGCTACCTAACCGTTCATCCAATCCTAAATCCTTTGATAACAATCAGTTGAATTCATGATCATAAGATAGTTGTTGCAAAATGACTATATTCCTCTTTTTGTCATCCTTTCTGTCTGTGGCTGGGATCAATCTATGATGAAATATATCCTATATATTTTTTTATTTTAACGTTTATCATTTTTAACATTTTTTTAGACAATATTTGCTTTCCCCACCCCCTCAGATTGAGTACCCCTAGAATTTCCTTCCCTATGGTACACATGCACCATCACCACAGTCTCCTGTGCTCCTCCCTCCATCCTTCTCACGCCTCTCCCTCCTCCTACCCTGCAGTATGTCTCTGGTTTATAATTGTCTGTTTTTGCTTTGTTGTGGTTTGTACTGTTATTATTTTTTTTTTTACACTGATGCCTTATTTGGTTCCCCTACATTCCTGTTATAAGTGAAATCATCTGATATTTTTCTTTCTCCTTCTGGCTTATTTCAGTGAGCATAATTCCTTCTAGCTCCATACCCCATATTTTTGAATTAATAGAAACCACTTGCTGGCACAGTGATAAAGACAGTGTAGTTGCTACTGTACTTACTTTATTATCACATAAGTTATTTTTAATTTGATTGTCTGATTACAACAGGTCTATGGATAACTGCAGACATTTCAAGCTTAGACAGAGATTTCCATTTGTAAGCATAATCCATATATGAGATGAGTAAACAGTGAAATGATAAAATCAAGGTACTGACGAGGAAATACCCCCAGGTCTAAATATGATGAACAGAATGACTTCAGAGGCCTGGCACCTGAGGGTCCGGGCACTCACTACTTCAGGTGCCACTTAGCAGCATCACGGCCACTGGTCATATGCTCGTTCTTGTTATTACTTATTCTGGCTGACTTAAAATGCCCTTTCCTTCATGGTGTTAGGCTTTTTTTAATCTTCAGATGCTAAGATTGAACTAAATGACTTGTGGTTTTTCATGAAGCTCCACGGCTTCAGAAGACATTTTAAATCTTTTCTTCCAGGGCACCACCATATTGGTGTCGCTGACTTCTGTGCTGCATGATAGCAAAGAATTCCCCAACCCAGAGGTGTTTGACCCTGGTCACTTCCTGGACGAGAGTGGCAACTTTAAGAAGAGTGACTACTTCATGGCTTTTTCAGCAGGTAGTGTGTCTTTTGTATTCTTTGTGCATCAGAGGACAAGACACCTTGTGAGGATTGTTAGGAGCTTCCACAGTACCCTCTCCAAGGCTGGTGCAGATGCGCTTGTCTGTTAGCAGGAGCACCGAACCCTGTGTCCATGCACTTTCCCTCCTCATGATGCAGTCTTCTCGTTGAGCCAGATCACTGCAGAACTGGGGAATTGATCCAATTCTTCAAATTCAGAAATGATTTAGTATGAGGGCCTGAAAATATAAGAGTCATGCATCTTGCCAAAGGAACAGCACTGTAATATAAAACTTTGCGGTGCATTGGAGAGTGGCAGAGAGCAGGTCTATGTGGAGTGCAGAACTGAGACAGTGAAGAATGAGAAGATCATGAGCCACCAGATCCATGCAGAAGAAAGCACGGCCAAAATATGTGTTTCTAGAAAGATATGGCTGGAAAATTGAGGTGTCAAACAGGCAGTTATAATTTGAGAATCCTTAATGAACTATTCAGTACAGTGCTGATACTGAGTAAACATTTGTTGTAAGGAGGGTACCTGTTCCTTTAACATTCAAGTCAGAGCACGTGTTTCAACCCTTTGTCCAATTATATCCAACCATCCCGTTCCATCCATCCATTCACCCTGTCATCAATTATTTATTGAAATTCCCTTTCTCTTTTTTCCATTTCCACTTTCCAATACATCATCGTATTCCCCATAGTTCTCCTGCCACTGTATCACCCGCCAGCCATCACCATATCCCTTGGATTCATCCCTTCCCTCTTTTGCTCCTTCTCCAGTTCCCTTCCCGTCCTGTGTTGTGTGGCTGAGTTCTGTGTTCAGCTGCCAGTTTTGACTTTTCTTGACCTTTTGTTTGGTTTCTCTGTATTCTCCTTGTAAGTGATACCATCCAGTATGTTATACATTCCTTTTCTGACGTCAGAAACACAGTGTTCAAGGATCATCTCCTCTGTGCGCTTGTTATTTTCAGGAAAACGGGCATGTGCAGGAGAGGGCCTGGCCCGCATGGAGCTGTTTTTATTCCTGACCACCATCTTACAGAAGTTTACCTTGAAGTCTGTTGTTGACCCCAAGGACATTGACACCACCGCAGTTGTCAATGGGTTGGCTTCTCTGCCTCCTCCTTACCAGATCTGCTTCATTCCTTTGTGAGGCTTCTGCTGTGATGTCCACATCTCCCACTCACCTGATGCCCCTGTCATCTCCTTTTGTCTCCCTTCCCTTTCTGGAAAAGTCATCTCCAACCTCTCCTCTACTCATCACCCCATTCTGTCAGGATCCAGGCAAGAACATCCATCTCCACTAAAGGAGGATTTCCAGTTTCACTAAACAGATACATGTTTCACTTAACAGATAGAGATATTCTCCTGCTCTGTAACATTGTATTGGGCATCTCAAATGCAAACACGTAATCTGGTTGAGTAGTTAGTTCTGTGTCATCAGTGTAACAGTGAGATGACTGGTGTATGTAATACAGACATTTTTCTTTTGCATGTTCTAAATAAAACTCACAATGTGATGAACCAGTTCTCATGCTTTCATTCCTTTGTGTATAATGCAGTTAGCAGATGGAAGAAAATATTTTACAAAGAGACCATGCACAGAAAAGGACAAAATCTTGAGGGTAGACCAGCATGTCACCTAGAATTACTTGCGATTTGGAAATGCAAGTGCGAGAATGTGTTCAGGAGCAGCTTCATCTGAAGAAAAATATGATATTAGCAATTCAAAAGTGTCTATCTCTATCGAGTTCTAGATGAGGCAAAAGTAATCTGTGGTGCTAGAATCCAGAGCATTGTTAACTTTGAGGAAGGGGAGTGACTGGGAAAGATCTTGGGCCTTTTCATGGAATTTGGATTTTTTTAAAAAAGTTTATTCATTTTTATACAAGAACTGGGTACTGGTCAGATATGCGGGAGGGTGAGAAGATTCACCAGAGACAAGTGGGGAACACAACAGGCAGACGGATCAAAGTATACTGCTGAGGGGAGCAGCAGGTGAGACAGGAGAGGTCTGCCCCCCCATGTGGGTATCTCCCTGACCTTGTGAGAATTGAACCGGCGCTGTGGGGCTGCAGACAGCTTCACAGTGCTGCACTGGGTGACCCGAATTTGTATTTTTCTATGCCTTGCTCTGACTGGTTTCCTTGGGTGTTGGTGTTTGAGTATGATGTGAGCTGTAGTTCTGTCTGAACCACTGATCAGTGGTTGTCAGAGTGAGATAGAGGAATGGTGAGAAATGGAGCCCAGGATTTTTAGGACAGTGAACATATTCTGTGTGATACTATAATGTTGGATACATGCCCTCCTATATTATCAAAATCCATAGACTATACAACACTTGAGGGAACACTATGCACTTTATTTTTTTTTAAGATTTATTTGTTTGTTTGTTTGTTTGTTTGTTTATACATATAAACACTGGGTACAGTCAGAAGTGCGGGAGGGTGAGAGAATTCACCAGAGCCAGAGCGGGGAGCAGAGCAGGCAGAAGGACTGAAGTACACTGCTGAGGGGAGCAGCTGGCGGCAGGTGAGGTCTGCGCACCATGTGGGACCCTCCTCCAGTGGCCGGGGAACAGCTGGTGATGGAACTGGTGCCGCAGTGGCGGTGAGCAGCCTCGCAACCCAGCGCTCAACCACTGCGCCACCGGGGAGTCCTGTGTGCACTTTATAAGGTTAATGTTGTTACATCAGTTGTTACAAATGCATCACTCTGGAGGTGATCTTCCTAATGTTGGGAAGACTCATGTGGGTGGGGAGGGGTATGTGGGAACTGTACTTAATGTTTAGTTGTGCTTTGAACCTAAAACTTTAAAAAATATATAGTCCTTTAACAAAACGAAAACCCCTACATGACAAGTCTAAGCCAAGGTGAGGTTTACATTACTCTGACCACAGAAAGCTTAATGTCCTGTTGGTCATTGGATAGAGATGGGACGGCTATTTCATATGAGATGCCACTGAACTGGTAGGGGAAATCTGAAATTAGAAGAAAAGGTCTTGTACTGATAAAATGGTGATTCTTTTTTCCTTTTATTTATTCACACATACAAGAGCTGGGGTGTAGGCATGCTACCACAGTGCTCCCACCATCGAAGTACTCATCATCCACCACCGAAAATCATTGTGCTTCCTCCCGCTATGTCCTCACCACTTCCCCATCCCCTCAACGCAGAATGCCTCAGTTCTCTGGTCAGCTTTCAAGGGTTAGTTCTTACATTTGGCTTTATCTTTAACCAAAGCTTTGGTTGGTTTCTCTGTATTCCACACGTAAGTGACACGTCTGGTATTTGTATTTCTCCTTCTGACTTATTTCACTTTAACTAGTTGTATGCTTGGTCACTGAAGTTTAAGTTATTTTAACTAACTTGTATGTAGACAACTGTAGTATAAATACAATATTTAAAAATATTTAAATCCTTTCATTTTCCACAGGGAAATAACCTATGTTAATATAGCTTGAACTTAATTATTTTCAATATAAAGGCATAGAATACAGATTTTCCTCAAATTAAAATATTTCCTATTGGTCATGGCCTTGAGTCCAGAGATTTGGTCATTGGGTATAAAATTATTTACAAGAGATGGTCTGAATCCTGGCTGCATTTAGATCCGGTTTTTCTTTCTTTCTTTTTTTTTTTTAAAGTTCTCAATACGTATCCTTAGTGCAGTACAGTTGAACAAAAGGTCCAGAGTCATGACTGGAGAGATAGAAAACAAGACTAAAGAACAATTTCTTTTTATCTTTATCCGTGGACCAAAGGCCACTTAGAGGAGAATATGAGTAGATGAAGCCTATTGGCCTCTTGTATCTCAGAGCCGCACATGTTGAAATAACAGGGGTGTTGTTAAAAAAGTTTGACAATTTACCCTTTGTTTTCTGATAAGAGAGAAAGCTACAATGGACCTGGGTGTGGCCTTAGTGCTCTGTCTCTCCTGTTTGCTTCTCCTTGCTCTCTGGAAACAGACTTCTGGGCAAGGGAAGCTCCCACCTGGCCTCTTGCCACTTCTTATTATTGGAAATATCCTCCAGTTAGATGTTAAGGATAGCAGCAAATCTGTAAGCAATGTGAGTATGTTTTATGTTCCTCTGTGGCTTGTAAATGGTAAGTAAATTAAGTGCAATTTTAAAAAGTTCTTTATTTTCCCCTCAATTTTACTAATAAAATATTAGCATGGTGGCATGATAAAAAAGTAGGTTTAAAAATCAAGCGCTCCCTGTTAATTTGAATTTCTCCTATTTTCGAGCCTTTCATTGTCACAAATGGTCCACCAGCACACAGCTGGTGTCCGATCTCAGTGAGTGTTCCGGGGTGGAAGAAATTGTTCTTCCGTGAGATGCCTCTGCTGGACAACACCTCTGTGGTGCCCACTCTGTCTGTGTTAGTAATACCAGCAGATCACAGGCTTCTTCCCCCAAAATCACCTTTTCTCCAATTTGAGATGTATGAAATAATGTCTCTAATTTGCAGTGTTTTGGCGAGGGTGAGTTTCATGTAAAAGGCATGTCAATTTACTGAGCTGATTTTCAGAAATGGATTTTTACTTGAAAATCTTACAGGAAACTGGTAGAAGGCTCCCAGAGGAGTCAGATGTGAGCTGGGAAGTTCGCCCAATCCAGGCTCCTTCTGGCCAGCAATCGGAGCCCAGAGAGGGAGCAGGCACCCAAGGCTGGGGCAGACCGGGCACATGGAAGAGTGTGCCTGTCTCCGAATTGCCATTTTAGAATAGGGACCATTCTTCAGTAAAGACTGTTTGAAACTGGCAGAAGCTCCCAGAGGAGTCAGAGGCGGACGCAGGCACCCAAGGAGACAGAGGGGAAGTGGGCACCCAACGCCGGGGTAGACCGGGCGCGCAGGGGAGTGCGTACCCGCATCACCTTTTGGGAACAGGGACCTTTCTTCAATAAAGACTGCTTAAAATCAGCAGAAGGCTCCCGGAGAAGCCAGAGGTGAGCTGGAAGTTTCCCCATGCAAGGCCCCTTCTGGCCAGCAGTCTGAGCCCAGAGAGGGAGCGGGCACCCACAGCCAGGGACAACAGGGCGCACAGGAGAGTGCATCTGTCTCCGAATTGCCATTTTAGAATAGGGACCTTTCTTCAGTAAAGACTGCTTGAAACCAGCAGAAGGCTCCTGGAGGAGCCATAGGTAAGCAGGAAGTTTGCCCAGGCCAGGCCCCTTCTGGCCAGCAGTCTGAACCCAGAGGGGAAGTGGGCAACCAGGGCTGGGGCAGACTGGGCACGCGGAAGAGTGTGCCTGTATCCGAATCGCCGTTTTAGAATATGGACCTTTCTTCAATAAAGACTGCTTGAAACCAGCAGAAGGCTGCCAGAGGAGCCAGAGGGGAGCTGGGAAGTTTGCCCATGCCAGGCCCCTTCAGGCCAGCAGTCCAAACCGAGAGGGGGAGCGGGCACCCAGGGCTGGGACAGACCAGTTACGCGAAGAATGTGCCTGTCTCCAAAGTGCCATTTAGAACAGGGACTTTTCTTCAATAAAGACTGCTTGAATTTAGCAGAAGTCTCCCCGTGGAGCCAGAGGGAGAAGGTTCCCTGCGCAGTCAAAGGTGGGCTGAAGCCCTGTCCCACCTGGCAGGAAGTCGGAGCCCAGAGGAGGATCCAGAGATTTGGAACCCAGAGTCAATCCAGCTGCCCCACCTGCAGGGAAGTCTGTGGGACTTCAAGACACACCTTTTTAACTAAACACAGAAGGAGGAGAGATTCTGTGACAGTGACCATTAACATACTCAAAGTACCACTGCCTCACTAGACTTCTGGCATAACAGTTTTTGACTCATTTGGATTGCCAGTTTCTGAAAATCCCAAAAGAACATACCAAAAAGATGCCAGCCAGTACCAGTGGCAAAGTGTCCCAACACATAAGGCAGATTAGAAGACAGACAGCAGGGAAAAGAAAAACTACAAGCAAAGTAGCAATGCCTCAGAAAAAAGACACACCACAAAAAAAAAAAAAAAAAAAAAAAACCCACCCACCAGCTTGCAACTATGGTGACTTGGAAGAACTTCTGAGCCTTCCAGAAAAAGAATTTAAAATTGCCGTGATGGAAAAACTGATGGAAGTCATTAAGGAAAACAACACTCAGAAGAATGAAATTGAGTCCCTAAAGAGGGAAATAAAAGAAATGCAGGAGATCAAAGAATGGAGGCGCTAAAGAACTCTGGGAAATGCAATGAAAGCAGAATAGATAAAATGGAAGAAAGAATAAGTACTCTTGAAATCACAGAAATAAAAAGAACCAAAACAGAAAAGGAAAGAGAAGTACGAAGGAAAAAGACCAAAGAAAGACTTTGGGAACTATCTGACTCCAGGAGGAAAGGAAATATAAGAGTTATAGGAATCCCAGAAGGAGAGGATAGAGCTGTAAGAACAGAGAAAATATTCAAGGAAATAAATGAAGAGAACTTCCCAAATGTGAAGAAGGAGCTGAAAATTGATATACCAGAAGCAAGAAGAACACAAAACTTCCATGATGAAAGGAAAAATACAGCAAGACACATAATAGTAAAGCTCCCAAGAATCCAAGACAAGGAAAAAATAATGAAACTGACAAGAGGGAAGAAACAAATAACATTCAAAGGAAAACCAATCAGACTGACATCAGACTTCTCCAAAGAAACATTAGGGGCAAGGAGAGAGTGGAGGGATATAGTCAACAGACTCCAAGAAAACAAATGCCAACCAAGAATACTCTATCCTGCAAAGCTCTCCTTCCTCTATGAAGAAAGAATAAGGACCTTCCCAGACACACAGAAACTCTGGAATTTCATTACGACTAAACAGCCACTCCAAAAAATACTACAGGGCCTCCCCGGTGGCGCAGCGGTTGAGCGCTGGGTTGCGAAGCTGCCCGCAGCCTCTGCAGCGCCGGTTCGATCCCCAGCTGCTCCCCGGCCACTGGAGGAGGATCCCACATGGCGCGCAGACCTCTCCTGCCGCCCGCTGCTCCCCTCAGCAGTGTACTTCGGTCCTTCTGCCTGCTCTGCTCCCCGCTCTGGCTCTGGTGAATTCTCTCACCCTCCCGTGCTTCTGAATGTACCCAGTGCTTGTATAAATAAATAAATAAATCAGAAAAAAAAAAAACAAAAAACAAAAAACAAAAAATACTACAAGGCGTCCTAAAGCCAGAACCTCAGAGGGACGAATAACATTACACTAATACCAAAACCGAACAAAGACAACACTAAAAAAGAAAACTACAGGCCAATCTTGCTAATGAACACTGATGCCAAAATCCTCAACAAAATCCTTGCCAACGGAATCCAACAACGTATCCATAAGATAATTCACCACGACCAAGTAGGATTCATTCCAGGGACACAGGATGGTTCAACATCTGAAAATCAATCAACGTTATCCAACACATCAACAAAAAGAAATATAAAAACCATATGATAATATCAATAGAGGCTGAGAAAGCATTCGAGAAAGTGCAACACATATTCATGATAAAAGCCCTTGAAATTCTTGGGATACAAGGAACATACCTCAACATCATAAAGGCCATATCATTCTCAATGGTGAAAAGCTGAAAGCATTTCCATTAAGATCTGGAACAAGACAAAGATGTCCACTGTCACCACTGCTTTTCATTATAATACTGGAAGTCCTAGCCAGAGCAATAAGACAAGAGAAAGATATACAGGAATCCAAATAGGAAAAGAAGAAGTCTAACTATCACTATTTGCAGATGATATGATAATATACATAGAGAACCCCAAAAACTCCACAGAAAACCTAATTTGACTAATCAATCCATTCAGCAAAGTGGCAGGATACAAAATCAACATGCAAATATCAGTAGCCTTCCTATACACAAACACTAAATCTGAAGAAGAAGAAATCAAAAAACCCATCCCTTTTATTATCAAAACAAAAAAAAAATCAGGCCTCCCTGGTGGTGCTCCGGTTGAGCTCCAGGTTGTGAAGCTGCCCACAGCCTCTGCAGTGCTGTTTTGATCCCCGGCTGCTCCCCAGCCACCAGAGGAGGGTCCCACATGGCGCGCAGACCTCTCCTGCCGCCCGCTGCTCCCCTCAGCAGTGTACTTTGGTCCTTCTGCCTGCTCTGCTCCCCGCTCTGGCTCTGGTGAATTCTCTCACCGTCCCGCGCTTCTGACTGTACCCAGTACCTGTATAAATAAATAAATCAATCTTAATAACCAAAACCAAAACCAAACCAAAACAAAAAATATTATTAAAAAAATCAAATGCTTGGGAATAAATCTCTCAAAAGAGGTAAAGGAGCTACACAAAGAAAACTGTAAAACACTGTTAAAAGAAATAGAAGAAGACACAAAGAAATGAAAAGACATCCACTGCTCATGGATTGGAAGAATAAACATTATTAAAATGGCCATCCTACCAAAAGCAATATATAGATTCAATGCTATTCCAATAAAAATTCAATGTCATTCTTCAAAGAAATAGAATAATTATTGATGAAATTCATATGGACTCAACAAAAACCCTGAATAGCCAAAACTCTCCTGTAAAAAAAAAGAAGGGAATGGAGGCATCACACTCCCAGACTTCAAACGATACTACAAAGCCATAATCATCAAAACTGTATGGTATTGTAACAAGAACAGACACACAGACCAATGGAATTGAATAGAAAATCCAGAAATAAACCCACAGATTTATGGTCAACTAATCTTTGACATAGGAGCAAAGACTATACGTTGGAGCAAAGAAGTTTGTTCAATAAATGGTGCTGGGAAAACTGGGTCAGTACATGCAAAAGAATGAAGATTGACTACTACCTAACACCATGCACAAAAACCTTCTCAATATGCATTAAAGAACTAGATATAAGACCTGAAACCATAAAATACATAGAAGGAAATATAGGCGAAACACTACATGACATGCACATCAAAGACATATTTACAGATGCATCACCCAAAGCAGTCATAGTGAAGGCAAAGATAAACAGCTGGGACTACATCAAACTAAAGAGCTTCTGCACAGCAAAAGAGACAATAACCAAAACAAAGAGAAACCCCACCGACTGGGAGAACATTTTTGCACACAACACTAATGATAAAGGACTGATCACAAAAATCTGCAAAGAGCTGATGAGTCTCAACAACAACAAAGAAAATAATCCAGTCAAAAAATGGGCAGAAGAGCTAAAAAGAAACTTCTCTGAAGAGGAAATGCAAATGGCCAACAGGCATATGAAAAAATGTTCAACATCACTTGTAATCAGGGAAATGCAGATCAAAACTCCAATGAGATACCTTCTCACACCAGTGAGAATGGCACATATTAAAAAAACTAGCAACAACAAATGTTGGCGAGGTTGTGGAGAAAAAGGAACTCTCCTGCACTGTTGGTGGGAGTGCAAACTGGTCCAACCACTATGGACAGCTCTGTGGAGATTTCTTGACCTCTTAAACATAGAGCTTCCTTATGATCCAGCAATTCCATTCCTAGGTATTTACCCAAAGGACACAGAAACATCAGTTCCAAAGAGCACCTGCACCCCTATGTTTATAGCAGCAGTATTTACAATAGCTAAGCTTTGGAAACAACCCATTGCCCAAAAATAGATGACTGGATCAAGAAGATGTGGTACATATACACCATGGAATATTACTCAGCATTCAAAAAAGATAAACACTGCAATTTGCAGCAACATGGATGGCGCTGGAAGGGATCATGCTCAGCGAAATAAGCCAGAAAGAAAAAGAAAAATACCAGATGGTCTCACTCATAGCAGGAATCTAGAAAACTTAAATAAGGGACCAGGAAAAAGAATAACTATAAGAAAGAAAATAGTGGGCGGGGAAAGGAGGGATTTGGGTCAAAATAAGGGGGTTGTAATTGTATGGGGAATGTAAAAATAAAATTGAAATAAAATGTGAAAAAAAATAAAATCAGACATAGAAACGTAAAAAAAAAAAGAAAAGAAAATCTTACAGACATTAGTACATTAATTTGTTACCCTGAATATAAAGAATTTCCTCATTCATCATCCATGTAGAAGCTATTAACAAATCTGATGGAGGAGATGCTTTCTACACTCCTGTGTAATTTACACATGGAGAATGGGGAACCAGTGGTATAGTAGTACACAATTTAAGTCAGCTGGCATCCCATTATAAAGCGGATAAGGAAAATATTCTAGTTGATCAGATTTAAGAATCAAACATGACAGAACTATATACAAGACCAAGTCAGTAACTTTAGGACACTACAGATTATAATGGAGTAACAAGTTTGGGAGGCTGTAGTGCGGAGTACAATAAAATGGCAAGGAAGAGCTAACTATATAGAAAGGGTGGAATGAGGGATTTTCACCAAAGGAAGTTAAATTCTTCACAACTTCCAAACAGAACAGTTTATGACAATAAACTGTAGACATGTTATGCCAGTTTTTGTGTGGCAGCTAAAGTTAGAATTTCTTCCCTGGTGCATATGCATCATTAGTAGTCACAGTAAAGTTATTTTTGCAGACTGAGTGAAATACACTGCTAAGGGGAGCAGCGGGCGAGACAGAAGAGGTCTGCTGCACTATGTATCTCCCTGGCAGTCAGGGCTCACACTCATGCTGCAGTGGCTGTGGATTGCTTCATAGTGCAGTGCTTAACCCCTTCGCCACCAGGGAGAAAAAGTAACAAGTGATTTTGATTTACTTATGACATAATTGGGTCATATGTGAAGGATAAGGCTTAAAAGTAACTATCAAATTTTGCATGAATTAAAAGAGGACGTTTGCAGAAATGTATATTTGACAAAACTGTTCTTCCTTTTTTTCCTTTTCTCATGCTAATTTCTGAAGTCATGTCAGAGGGAAAATTGGCTCCAGGAATCAATGTCTTTTGAAAGAAAATAAGTATCAAGTAGGTTGCTAGATACCAGGCCTAGAAAAAAAAATGTATATATAAATGGATTAAGTGGATAAATAGTTGTGAGAGAGCGATAGCAAAAGCAAAAGATCAATTTCATGAGATTTTTTAATATTAGGGAAATTATTAGGAGTTTGAAACATGGGTATTTGGAATACCCATGGGTTGAAAAATTGAGATACAGGAAATATTGAATTGAACTAAGGAGACATAGTTAAGTTAAAAAATATACCAAAATTGAAACATAATTATAGTCATCTTATAGGAAGAATTGTTTGTATGGTCAGAATGGTGTTACAATGAACATTCTAACAGTCAAAATGGTATGAACATATTAGTGGAAAAGGAATAAAGGGAGAGAACAAGAGAATGTGTGTGTGTGTGTGTGTGTGTGTATTTCATATGAGATGGGTATGGAGATGTAAACTTTCACCTCCCATTCCAGAAAATCAGATATTTTCTAAAAACAGGTTGAGAAATAGAAACAGAGGTCCCTGTTTAGAAATGGAGCATAAATTTCAGAAGAAACAGCTAGAAAATTGGTAGCATTTGGCACGTGGTAGGATGAATAGTCCTATTATAAGTTGAACACATGCATACAATATAGAAAAGCACTAGAACACATTCATGTAGATTCAATATAATTCATTTTTCAACTCATGTGTTATTTTGATGTTTGATTCCTTTTTTTCCTGCAGTGTCTGTAATTTCTTGACATAATTATTTTCCTTTTTTTGAGCTATGAGCTCATAGACATTTATTTTACAAATCAAATTTAAGACATGTTTATGTGCATATGTGTTTTTGTATATATCTATTTCCAACTTTAAAACAGTTTATAACATGCAGCTTTCAAAATAATGATCCTTATGACTATGTGATGCTTTGTGTTGTGTATTTATTTGATTGAATTGTCTGTGGACATTTAGGCTGCTTTCATGTTCTTGCTATTTTAAGTAATGTGCTGTGAACACTGTGGAACATGTAGGATTTTTTTCTCGATGGTGTCACATTCTGTGTATATGTACCCAAGAGTGGAATTGCTGAGTTATGCATTATTTCCTTTTTAGATTTTTAAGGTAATTCTATATTGCTTTCATAATGATTGCAACAGTTCACATTCCTACCAATAATAGTATAGTATTGGTGTACAGCATTCCTTTTTCACCCCATTCTCGTCAGTATGTTTGTGGGGACCTTTTTACCATGAGCCATTCTCCCAACTGTGACTTGCTATCTCACTGTATTGAATAGTTTTAATATGCATCTCTCTTTTTAGGCTTGATGATGAACCTTTTTTCATGCATGTTTTGGCCTCTGGGTAACCTCTTGAGTGAATTGTGTTCTTATCTGCTGCCCATTTATAATTGAATTATTTGTTTTTGATTGTTGAATTGTATAATTTTTTTTAAATTTATATATCTTGAGTATTAATTCCTTATCAGTTATATATTATGTGAATATTTTCTCCTGTTTAGGATGGTGTCTATTTAATCATCTTATATTTTCTTGAAGCTCTTTGATAAGGTAATCCCAATTGTTTATTGTTGTTTTTAATTCGCTTGCCATGGATAGTAAGTCACCAAAAGTATCTTTACTGTTGATAGGATGGAACATATCACCTGTGTTATTTTTTTGTGTGTATTTCATTGTTGTAGGTCTTAATTTAAATCTTATATATCTAAATTTAATTCATATAGAGGTTTTTTTGTGAAGTTGAGTAATGAATGCAACTTCATTTTTTTTATATGGCTTTCGAGTTTTCTCAGCACCATTTGTTCAAAAACTGTCTTGCCTCAGTTTTATGGTCATGAATGTTTTATCATAGATTTGATTCTTGTACCTCTATGGATTTATTTCTGGGCTTCCAAGTGTGTCTCATCAGTCTGTGTATCTGTTTTTGTACCAAGATACAAAAAACCAGTATCTTGTTTTTTGTTTGTTTTAAAGATTTATTTATTTATAGAAGCACTGGGTGTAGTCAGAAGTACGGGAGGGTGAGAGAATTCACCAGAGCCAGAGCAGGGAACAGAACAGGCAGACTGATGAAAAACACTGCTGAGGGGTGCAGCGGGCGTGGCAGGAGAGGTCTGTCGAGCCATGTGGGACCCTCGCTGGCGGCTGGGATCGAACCGGCGCTGCAGAGGCTGCAGGCAGCTTCGCACACCTGGAGCTCAACCACTGCACCATGGTGGGGAGGCACCAGTAACATCTTGTTTTTAATACTGTTGCTTTGTAGTATAGTTTGAAGTCAGGTAATGTGATATCTCGATTTCGATCCTTTATTCCTAGGGTTAATTTTGACCTTTAGTGGTTACTTTAAGTTACTTTAGATTGCCTCAGGTTACTTAGGGTTACTTTAGACCTTTCATGGTTCCACATAAATGTCACTATTTTTTGTTCCATTTCTTTGAGAAGTATTTCTGGTATTTTTATGGGGATTTCATTAAGTTTGTGTATCATTTTAGACCTGATAGTCATTTTGATTCTATTGATTGTCCCCATCCATAAGCATGGTGTATCCTATATCCTTTTGTTGTTCTCTAAGTGCTTTAATAACATTTTCTCCTTCTCATTGTATTGGTCTTTTACCTCCTTTGATAGGGTGATTCTGAGTTATTTTATTCTTTTTGAAGCAATTGTAAATGGAGTTATTGTCTTAGTTTCTTTTGCTACTCATTAATTGTGTATAAAAGGCCATTGTTTTTATATGTTGATTTTGTAACATGTCACTTTGCTGTATTGACTTCATTGTTTCTAATAACTTTTTGATGGAGTATTTTGAAGCTTTTATTTGTACATATATATAACAGTGTATATATATCATCTGCAAATACTAATAATTTCACTTATTCTTTTCTGGCTTGGATTCCTTTTGTTTCTTGTGCCTGATAGCTCTGACCAAAACCTCTTGTACCAGTGAAACAGAAATGGTGACAATGGGCATCTTTGTCTTGTGCCAGAACTTATGGGGAAATCTTTCACATTTTCACTCAAGATATATAAATTGATTTTTATATTGGCTGTGGATTTGCGATATATGTCCTTCACTATTGTTTTTAAAGATTTATTTTATTTATTTATGTATACAAGAACTGGGATGTAAGCCAGAGGTGTGGGGGGCAGTGGGAGGAATCACCAGAGACAGAGTGGGGAGCAGAACAGGTGCTGTACTGAAATACACTGCTGAGAGGAGCAGCAGGCTAGACTGGAGAGCAAACTCACAGGCAGTGGCTGGCTGGCATAGCTTGATAGTGCTGAAACTTTAATCTATGCACCACCAGGGAGGCCCCATGGCCTTGAGTATTAAGAGTGTTCTCTCCTTGTTGTATTAGACCTTTCATCACAATATAGTGATTATCTCTGTCTCTTATTGCCTTAATGGAAGTATTTTATTGGGTGTAGGTATAGCTGCTCCTGAGTTAGTCTGCAACCACTTGCTTGTATAATTGCCTTCTAGTCTTTAACTCTGAAGTCTTTTCTTGTCTGTGTTATTAAGATGAATTTCCTGTAAAAGCAGAAGGTTGGTCTTTGTTTTGAAGTGACCCATTCAGCTCACCTTTTGCCTAGTGTTGTTCAGGTCATTTACATTTAAGCTGATTATTGAAACTTAAGTGCCATTTTGTTGTGTTTGGTTTTTGTTCTGGCTTATCTTGTCATTCTTATTTTTGAGGGATTCCTGTTGTATTTTCTTTAAGTTCCACTTCTCTGTCTTTATGTGTTACTCCTATTTTTTTTTTTTTTTTTGGAAGCTTCTACTGAGGAGAGTATATGACTGGCTATTTGTGTAACCCACTGGATGGTGGGAAACTCTGGCTTGTTCTGGTGGACCACGTTGTTGCTTTCCTTTTCCTCCTCCAGTGAAGTGATTTAGGTATCTTGCCTCAATATTCATTGTTCTATTGCTGTATAATAATGCCTTTAGGTTTTCCTTCATTTGTGGCTTGGTGTTGATGAATTCTTTTATTTTTTGCTTTTCAATGAAGCTCCTATCTCTTCCTTCTATCATGTTTTTAATCTTGCTGAGTAAAAGATTTCGGCTGGCAATCTCTATTTAAGCACTTTTTAAAAAAGATTTTATTTATTTATTTTTGTGTAGACAAACTCGGGTGTACGCCAGAGGTGCAGGGAGTGAGAAGATACACCAGAGACCGAGTGGGGAACAGAGTAGGCGGATCTACTGAAATACACTGTTGAAGGGAGCATGGGCCTAACACTGGGGATTGAAATCAGCCACCAGGGAGGCCGTCTTTTCAGTCCTTTAATGCTTGTAATGTTACTGCTGACATCCAATGGCTGCTAACCTCCTATGTTACCCTCTTTCTCTTCAAGTTTTTAATATTATGTCTTTGTCATTGGTTCTCAACAGGTTATTATTATGTGTCTTGGTGGATATAGGACTTGTATTATTTTGTTTGTAGTTCTTTGGGCCTCTTGGATTACAGTATCTGGTTCATTTCACAGGTTGAGATGGTTTTTTTGAGATTACTTCTTTAAGTCAATTTTCTATGCCTTTCTGAAATGCGGCCACTGTAACAAATAGAGAGAAACCTTAAAGGATTTAATGCAGCAAAGAAAGTCAAAGTGATAGAAACAAGTACTGGGCATTTACAAAGCAGACAATTTGACAGCATAAAATACTCAAAAATCAGTGACATTGATAAACATTCTGAGGGCTCTGAAGGATGGGCAGGGAAAGGGACAAGGCGACATGTGCAATGGTGGTAGGGGAATTAAAAAAGGAAAAAAGTCACTTTTTTAAATGACAGAAAAATAAAATGTATAATTATATTTTTTAAATGAGAATTAATAAGCTAGCCTGTATGACTGTACCATATGTAAATGTTATAGGTAACTAGTTAAAGAAATAGCTGTTAATATGGGAAATGCATTGGACATAAACTCATTAACTTCAATTGTCATGTTGGATTGTTTCTCCCAAAACAAATAAAAAAATGGTCTAACTACATAATTATTTCTCTGTAATTGAGTAATTGAGGGTATTGTTACATACACTGTATGTGATTCAGAGGTATAGCATCTCAGCTGCTCAGATGCCTGTCCTCACACATTCTGTGATATTGTTTGAACATTTCATCATTTCTCTTTGTATATCATGTATGCTAATTAATAGGTACATATAGATATACATTAATCCTAGCTTATGTGAGAGTTGTGTGTGTGTGTTTGTGTGTGTGTATATATATATATGTGTATATATATATATATGTGATGCGATTACCTCTTTAGGTGTATTTCTTGGTACATATTGATGCTAATAATGATGTCGGGGGACTGATATAATAGGTGTTCTCTTTTCTCATCAGTCTTACTTGTGTTTTGTCAGCTAAGGCGCAGGAGGCGATAGAATGAGTGATTGGCAGACACCGGAGCCCAGCATGCAGGACAAGAGCCACATGCCCTACATGGAAGCCTTGGTGCACAAGGTCCAGAATACACTCACCTGTTCCCCGGGAACCTGCCCTATGCAATGAACCTTGACACCAGATTCAGGAACTATCTCATCCTCAAGGTAGGTTGGTTGTATCTTTACTGACATCATGATTCTACTCAAAAGTTCCTCTTTTCGCAGCATGGGTGCATCCTCCAGACAAGCTGAGCAAAATATAAAAATCATATATGTGACAAGTTGATGAGTTTGATGTTGTTTCCATTTGAGACCACAAAGTTTGATATTAGTTTTTGGGCACCGGCACTGTAAGTCTTTCACATTTGTTCTGTCTCTTTAATGAGTGGCTAATCTTACTATTTATATTACCAAATAATGTTAGCACCACTGAGTCAATATTCCAAAAGAGAGTTCTGGATTATATTAGATCAATTCAGAAAGAGTTAACATCGTAATATATTGAATTTTTCTTTAATATTCTCTTTTTTTTTTGTACATTAGCTTGCAAATTTTGTGTTTGATTTCTCCTAAGTACTTAATGTTATTGTTGTCACAATAATCTTTAAGTGCCTTTTACATTACTTTTATCTGTCATATTGAAGTAAAATCACTTTCAAACTTTGATGACCTTACACGGAGAACCATTTTTTTTTTTAAAGATTTATTTATTTATGCATACAAGAACTTGGGTATAGGCCAGAGGTGCAGGAGGTGAGAAGATTCACCAGAGACAGAGTGGGGAGCAGAACAGGCATATTGACTGAAATATACTGCTGAGGGGAGCAGCATGGGAGACAGGAGAGGTCTGCTGTACCATGGGGGTCACCTCCCTGGCCAGGGATCAAACTCATGCTGCAGAACTCGTGCTGCAGTAGCTGCGGATTGCTTCATTGTGCTACACTTAACCACTTGTGCCACCAGGGAGGCCCAAGGACTTTTTGACTTTAGAGCCATTACTAATAATTTGTTTCTAGACTACATTGTAATTTCTGCATATATCATGCTGCTATCTTTATTTCTTTTCTGATATGTAGGAGAGTGGATGATTATCATCTCACTCTTGGAAAGACGGTCTTATGTATATCTTGGAAGAAACCCTTCATCAGATTAGGAACTGTATCCTCTTATTTTTTATCATTTTTTGTCAGAATGTATATCAAGTTTATCATATCAATTTCTGTCTCTATTGGTATAGCTTTCCATATTAGCTTCACTTTTCCTGGTAGATATCCCTCTTTTAAGTATACACATAGCTTGATTTGAGTTGCTGTATTTCGTTCAGGACTTTCCTATTTCCATTTGTAAGAGACTTCCTTGGGATGGTGGTATACTTTCATTATTTCGCACGGGGCTGTCCAGTGATCCCAGGATTATTTACTGGAGAAATTTTGCTTGTTCTGTCATTTACTATTGGCTCCTTGGTCTTGATTAATTCTCCCTATGTGTTGGGGTGTATATCACGGCTCTCAGTTTTCTCCCATTGGTCTGTGTGTTTTTGTTCCATCCAGTGCTTTCTAACACGTCATTTCTGTGTCTATTCACACCTCCCACTTGGTATTCTGCAAGCTACTGTTTAATTTGAAATCAGGATATTTGATATTAAAATTTAAAATCAGATAAATTAAAATTAGTATTTTGTTGGGGAGAGAATATAATAAGATGCAAGACTAATGCTCATCTTTGGAGAAAAGAGAATTAATGGCTTTGCTAGGAGGTCATGGGGCTTGCCTGATGATTTCAGCTTTGTTTCAAGGATTAGGATCACATTCACTGTTTTCACCAAAGGATATAATGAGGAAAATACTTCTTGTGTTTGTAGTTGGGTCAAAGAGTAATTGAACTCATTCTCCTATTTCAAGTTCAATAATAATAGGGCCCTGGGGGTAAGTAGGATTGTCCATCTTTCCCATTTGCTCTCATTGGGAATGATCATTCCCATCTGCTTGGGATACACTGACATAGAATATGCAATACTGCGCAGCTGAGTGTGCCTTCTACCATTACATAATGATTTCTGCTCTCAAACCTGGATCCGTGGACCAAGGTATGGTCTAAGACAGAAGTTGGTAAAAACTTTCTCTAGTGGGCCAGACCGTAACCATTTTAAATTTATGGTGGTTGGAGCGTCTGACTCCAGTGTTGAAATCTGCCATTGTAGCGTGGAATCCATCCACATTTTAGCTCCTTTGTTTAGTACTGATCCGTTCAAGTAGTTTTTACTTTGGTAAAAGTAGTGTAGAAATAGTGGTCATGATTCTGTATGAATAGCCATTGTTTGAACAACAGTTGATGAGAATATATTTGCTGTATCTTTTTATTTTTGAGGTAGAAAAGGTGTTTTTATTTAATGGGTATAGAATTTGTTTAACAAGATGAAAGAATTCTGGATATGTGTTTCACAAAAATGACATATTTTACACTACTGAACTGTACACTTACAGATGGCTAAGGTGGTAAGTTTTATGTTTGATGTTTATTATCATAATTAAAATAAAGTACACTCAAAAAACATTTTTCATTGCTGATATGTTGATAGTAAATTTGGTGTTGTCCACAAATATGTTGACCCTGATCTGGAAAGATAGCAGGGACACCGATTTTCTCTCACTTCTCCCCTGTCTTCTTTGTTTTTTTTTTTTTTTTTTTTTTGGATAAGACAGTATAACTGTCTTTAATCTACTAGGGGTAATTTTTCTGGCTTTTTAATTTTTTTTTTCATTTTCTTACATTGTTCTGTTTTGTACCACTTTTTTCTAAAAAGGATTTATTTATTTATGCATACAAGAGGCTGAGGTACAGGCCAGAGATGTGGGGATGCAGGGTGTGTGTAAGAGGATTCACCAGAAGCAGAGCAGGGAACAGAACAGGCAGACTGACTGAAATAAACTGCTGAGGGGAGCACCAGGCAAGACAGGAGAGTCTGCTTCGCCATGTGGGTTGCTCCCTGTCTGGCTGGGGATCGAATTCATGCCACAGAGGCTGCAGATTTCTTCTTATTGTGGTGCTTAACCCCTTGCGCCACCAGGGAGGCCCCGTACTGCATATTTTTACATTCCTACATTATTCATTTTCATACTATATTTGATTTCTCAGCTCAGGTCTAGTCCCCATAAATCTCCCACCACCACACCACCCATGAACCATCACTACAGTCCCTTGTGCTCTCCCCTCCCCTTATCTGAGCCATCTCTCTCCCCCTCCCTTGCTGCATCCCTAGATCTATAGTTTGCCTGCAAATTTTCCCTTTCTGTTTTTTTTGGCCCTCAGTTTGGTTTCCCTATATTCTTCCTGTAAATTGAAAACATCTCATATTTTTCTTTTTCCTTCTTACTCATTTCACTGAGTATAATCCCTTCTTGTGCCATCCATGTTGCTGTGAATAGCATGAGTTTTATCATTTTTGATTACTGAAAAGTATTCCATTGTATATACAGACCACATCTTGTTAATCCAGGAATCTGTTTGGGGCATTTAGGTTGTTTCCATATCTTACCTATTATAAATAATACTGCAATAAACATGGGAATGCAGGGTTCCTTTTCAGTTAATGTTTAATGTTTTTGTGTCCTTTGGTTTGATTCCTAGCAGTGGAATCTCTGGGACATATGGTAGATTGATTGTCAGTAATTTGAGGAGCCTCCACACACTCTCCATAGTAGTTGGACCAGTTTGCACTCCCAGCAACAGTGCAGGAGAGTTCCTTTTTCTCCACACCCTCACCAACATTTGTTGTTGCTAGTTTTTTTAATATGTGCCATTCTCACTGGTGTGAGATGGTATCTCATGGTAGTTTTGATCTGCATTTTGCTGATTACAAGTGATGTTGAACATTTTTTCATATGCCTGTTGGCCATTTGCATTTCCTCTTCAGAGAAGTTTCTTTTTAGCTCTTCTGCCCATTGTTTGACAGGATTATTTTCTTTGTTGTTGTTGAGTCTCATCAGCTCTTTGCAGATTTTTGTGATCAGTCCTTATCATTAATGTTGTGTGCAAAAATGTTCTCCCAGTTGGTGGGGTTTCTCTTTGTTTTGCGTATTGTCTCTTTTGCTGCGCAGAAGCTCTTTAATTTGATGTAGTCCCAGCTGTTGATTTTTGCCTTCACTATCACTGCTTTGGGTGATGTGTCTGTAAAGATGTCTTTGAGGTGCATGTCACGCAGTTTTTCGCTAATATTTCCTTCTATATATTTTATGGTTTCAGGTCTATGTCTAGTTTTTAATCCATTTTGAGTTGATTTTTGTGCATGGTGTGAGGTAGTAGTCAAGTTTCATTCTTTTGCATGTAGCAACCCAGTTTTCCCAGCACCATTTATTGAACAAACTTACTTTGCTCCAGTGCATAGTCTTTGCTCCTTTGTCAAAGATTAGTTGACCATAAATCTGTGGGTTTATTTCTGGATTTTCTATTCTATTCCATTGGTCTGTATGTCTGTTCTTGTTCCAATACCATGCAGTTTTGATGATTATGGCTTTGTAGTATCATTTGAAGTCTGGGTGTGTGATGCCTCCATTCCCTTCTTTTTTTTTCAGGAGAGCTTTGGCTATTCGGGGTTTTTTGTGATTCCATATGAATTTCATCAATAATTGTTCTATTTCTTTGAAGAATGACATTGAAATTTTAATTAGAATAGTATTGAATGTGTAGTTGCTTTTGATAGGATGGCCATTTTGATAATGTTAATTCTTCCGTTCCATGAGCAGGGGATGTCTTTCCATTTCTTTGTGTCTATTTCTATTTCTTTTAACAGTGTTTTATCGTCCTTTACTTCTTTTGTTAGATTTATTCCCAGGTATTTGATATTTTTGTTTCAATAATAAAAGGAATGTTTTCTTGATTTCTTCTTTTTCAGATTTATTGTTTGTGTGTAGGAACGCTGCTCATTTTTGTGTGTTGATTTTGTATCCTGCTACTTCACTGAACAGATTGATGAGTTGAATTAGTTTTTCTGTGGAGTTTTTGGGGTTCTCTATGTATAGTATCATCTCATCTGCAAATAGTGATAGTTTGACTTCTTCCTTGTCTATTTGGATCCTTGTATGTCTTTCTCTTGTCTTAATGGGAATGCTTTCAGCTTTTCACCATTGAGAATGATACTGGCTGTGGTCTTGTCATATATGGCCCTGATGATGTTGAGGTGTGTTCCTTGTATCCCGAGAATTTCAAGGGCCTTTATCATAAATGGGTGTTGTACTTTGTCAAATGCATTCTCAGCATCTATGGATATTATCATATGGTTTTTATATTGCTTTTTGTTGATGTGTTAGATTACATTGATTGATTTTCGGATGTTGAACCCTCCTTGTGTCCCTGGAATAAATCCTACTTGGTTGTGGTGAATTATCTTATGGATGCATTGTTGGATTCTGTTGGCAAGGATTTTGTTGAGGATTTTTGCATCAGTGTTCATTAGGGAGATTGGCCTGTAATTTTCTTTTTTTGTGCTGTCTTTGTTGGGTTTTGGTATCAGTGTAATGTTGGCTTCGTAGAACATATTTGGTAGTATTCCTTCTTTTTCAACTTTTTGAAAGAGTTTGTGTAAGTTAGACACTAATTCACTGCTGAACGATTGGAAGAATTCATTTGTGAAGCCTTCTGGGCCTGGGCTTTTGCTTTTGGGGAGTGCTTCGAGTACTGCTTCAATTTCGCTGCTTGTAATTGTTCTGTTTAGTTGTTCTATTTCTTCTTTGTCCAGCTGTGGGTGATGATACCATTCTAGGAATTTGTCCATCTCTTGTAGTTTGTTGAATTTGTTTGCGTGTAAGTGTTCACAGTAATCTCTGATTATTCTTTTGATTTCTACTGAATCTGTTGTGATTTCTCCTCTTTTATTTATAATGCTATTTAAATGTGTTTTCTCCCCTTTTTTCTTTATGAGCCTTGCTAGAGGTTTGTCTATTTTGTTCAATTTTTTTCAAAGAACCAACTATGGTTTCATTAATCTTTGGATTGTTTTTTTAATTTCTAATTCATTTATATCTGCTTTGATTTTTATTATTTCCTTTCTTCTTCTGGCTGTAGGGTTTTTTTTTGTTGTTGTTGTTCTTTTCCTATTTCTTTGAGATGTGGGATTAGGTTGTTTCTTTGAGTTCTTTCTTGTTTGAGCTTGATGTGAGTTTATATTGCTATATATTTTCCTCTTATTACTGCTTTTGCTGCATCCCATACATTCTGGAAAGTGGTGTCCTCCTTGTCATTCAACTCAAAGTATTTTTTAATTTCTTCTTTGATCTCCTCATTAGTCCAGGGGTCTTCCAGTAGTGTGATTTCAATCTCCATGAAGTGGAAGGGTTCCTTGTTTTCTGTTCATGATTTATTTCTAGCTTGATGCCTTTATGATCAGAGTAGATAATTCGAATGATTTTGATTTTCATGTATCTGTTGATATTTGTCTTGTGGCCCAGTATGTGATTGATTCTAGAGAATGATCCATACACACTTGAGAAAAATGTGTACCTGGATTTTTTTTGGGTGCTGTGTCCTATAGATGTCTGTTAAGTCCATGAGTTCCATGTCTTTATTTAGGGCTCTAGTGTCTTTGTTTATTTTTTGTCTCGTTGATCTGTCCATTGGTGAGGGTGGGGTGTTCAAGTCTCCCACTATATATATATTTTCTTTAATATCTGTTTGCAGAGCTGATAATAATTGTCTAATATATTTTGATGCCCCTTTATTTGGTGAGTATGTACTGATGAGTGTTATATCTTCCTGATGTATTGTCCCCTTGATAATAATGTAGTGTCCATCTATGTTTCTTTTTACTTTTTTTAATTTGAAGTCTATTTCATCTGATACAAGTATGGCTGTTCCTGCCTTCTTTTTTGGTCCATTTGCTGGTAGGATTATTTTCCAACCTTCTACTTTCAGTCTGTGTTTATCTTTTGTGGTTAAATGTGTTTCCTGGAGATAGCAGGTTGGATTTTGTTTTTTAATCCAGCCTGCTACTCTGTGTCTTTTTACTGATGAGTTTAATCCATGTACATTTAGAGTTAATACTGATATGTTGGCATCTGTGTTTGCCATTTTGTTTGTCTTCTTGTGATTATATTCCTTGCTTTATTCTGTTCTTGTTCATTCCTCTGTTGGTTTTGGCTTTAGGACTTCTTGTAGAATTTATTTGGAGTGGGAGTTTTGTTGTAATGAATTTCTGGAGTTTCTGTTTGTCTGAGAAGGTCCATATTTTTTCTTTTCAGGGTAAAGTATTCTTGGTTGGCATTTACTGTCTTGAAGTTTGCTGAATATGTTACTCCATTCTCTTCTTGCCCGTAATGTTTCTTTGGAGAAGTTAGAAGTTAACCTGATTGGTTTTCCCTTATAAGTTATCTGTTTCTTCCCCCTTGCCAGTTTCATTAGTTTTTCCTTGTCTTGGACTCTTGCAAGCTTTACCATTAGGTGTCTTGCTGTAGTTTTCTTTTCATTATGGTAATTGGGGGTTCTTATCACTTCTTGTATATCTATATTCATCTCATTTTTCGTGCTTGGGAAGTTTTTTTCAGTTATCTCCTTGAATAATTTCTCAGTTCCTTTGTCTTTCTCCTCACCTTCTGGAATGCCTATAACTCTTACATTTCTCTCTTCATGGAGTCTGATAATTGTCTAAGAGTCTCCTCATACTGCTTCATTTGCACTTCTCTCTCCTTTTCTCTTTTGGCTCTTTTTATTTCTGTATCTTTGATAGTACTGATCCATTCTTCCATTTCATTGATTCTGTTTTTCATTGCTTTCCCCAGAGTTCTTTATCTCCTCTAGTTATCTTTTTATCTCCTGTGTTTCTTTTCTTTCCTTTCTTAAGGTATCAATTTCATTCTTCAGTTCAGTGATTCTTTGTCTCAAATCATTTTTTTCTTTTTCATTTTCTTTCTGCTTTTAATCAGGATGATTATGAATTCTCTATCTGATAGGCTGAGAAGTTCTTCCATGTCATTGTTGAGCTCTGGTGACTATATTTCTTTTTGTGTTGTGTCCTCCTGCTGGCTTGCTTGGTTAGTTATATTCTCCCTGTTGTTTGCTTTCTAATTAGTTCTATGCGTTGGGACAGGACGTTGTGCCACTGGTGTTGGTGGGCATCTCTTTGGAGTGCTCCTTTAGGGGTGTCAGAACCTGTTTACCAGACTGAGACTGGCACTGGTAGGCCAAAACTCCATCAGGGTGTTGATGCTGTGTTGCTGGGCTCTGTCCCTTACAGTTCCCTCCCTCTGTATTTACTCAGTTCCAACAGGGAATCAGCTATTTGGTGAATTTAGTTCTGGTCTTAGGTGGCACCAGAGACCTGTAATTGCTCATCTGTGCTTTTTCCCAGTGGTTCTCTGAGTAGGGGAGGCGGGGCAGAGGGGAGCACCTCAACATAGGGGCTCTATTCAAGCCGGGTGCTGCATCTGCCCATGTTCATCCAGTGTTGTGCCCCCAGCTGTATGGATCCCACGCCCTGAATTCTGCACTCTAGGTCTCAGTTCCAGGGCTATCAGATCCAAAACACTGGCTGTCACCCTGTGCAGTGCCCGCTGTTATGGTGCGTCCCACGCCCTGGATCCTGTGCCTTGCTCTCAGTTCCAGGATTGGGTTTTGCTCCCCGCCTTGTTTCCCCCCTTACCTCCCTTTTGTGTGGCCCACCCTCTCTCAGCACCTGAGGGTGTTTTTGGGATCCCTGGTTTCCAACTATAGAGTGTTGGTGATTTTCTTCTGGTCGCTAGGTAGCGCCAGAGATCTTTCCTCTGTCCTTCGGGAACTGTTTTATTTTTTAACCCTGTGGGTTGGGGTAACAGAATGGGACTGGCATAGAGAGCCTCAATGGTGTGGGGGTGCTGTGTCTGCCCTGTGCCCCACCGTTGAGGGGATCCCACATCCTGAATTTCGTGCCCTTGGTCTCAGTTCCAAAGCCCTCAGTTCCAAAGTGGGCTGTAGCCCAGTTCAGTGTCCGCAGAAATGGCACCTTTTGCACTCTGCTCCCATGTCCTGGTGCCTGACTTCTGATTACTCAGTGAGGGACATTCACCTTAGTGAGGGTTCCCGCGCCTCTCCCCACAAGCCTAGGTACCAGGCTCTGGGACCTGGGCTGCCACGATCCATGTATGCTTTTCAAGTGCGCTGCTTTTCAGCACAACCTTACCAGCTGGCCTTGGGCTGTTTGTAGGTCTCCTGGGAGTCTTTGTTTTTCTCTATATATAATTTATTTGTGTATAGTTTACATCATTCTGTACAATGGTTGCTTTGTCCTCTCATTGTAGTCCCCGTATTCACCCACGCAACAGCACTATAGTCCTGTGTGCCTGCCCTCCTCTGATTAATTCCCTCTGCCTTCCCATCCCCTGCAGATTGTCTGATTTATCATTGCCTATTAATTTTTTTAATTTATTGTTATTGTTTTTTCCCCTGATCCATTATTTGGTTCCCCTATATTCCTCCTATATGCAAAACCGTCCTATATTTTACTTTTTCCTTCTGATTTATTTCACTGAATATAATACCTTCTAGCTCCATCCATGTTGCTGTGAATGGCATGAGTTTATGGTTTTTTATTACTGAATAGTATTCCATCATGTATGTATACCACGTCCTTGTGATCCACTCATCTATTTTTGGGCATTTGGATTGTTTCCATATCTTTCCTATTATAGACAGTAGTGCAGTAAACATAGGTGTGCAGATATTCTTTTGAATTAATATTTTTGTGTAGTTTTGGTACATTTCTAAGAGTGGAATTGCTGGGTCATATGGTAGCTCCATTTTTAATAGTTTGATGAACCTCCACATAGCTTTCCCTAATGGTGGACAAGTTTATATTACCACCAGCAGTGTAGGAGAGGTCCTTTTTCCCCACATCCTAACCAACATTTACTGTTTCCTGTTTTTTTAATATGTATCATTCTTACTGGTGTAAGGTGGTATCTCATTGTTCTTTTGATCTGTATTTTGCTTAATATAAGGGATGTTGAACACTTTTTTCACATACTTGGCCATTTGCATTTCCTCTTTGGGAAAGTATCCTTTTTGCTCTTCTGCCCATTTTTTTGACTGGATTGTTTACTTTGTTTTTGGTGAGTCATGTGAGTTCTTTGTAGATCTTTGTGATCAGTCCCTTTTCAGCTGTATAGTGTGCAAAATTTTCTCCCATACAGTAGGCTGTTTCTTTGTTTTGGTTAATGTCTCTTTTGTTGTACAGAGCTTTGTAGTTTGATGTACTCTCAACTGCTCAACTTTTTCTTCACTTTCTTTGTTTTTGGGGATAAGTCTTTAAAGATGTTACTGAGATGTATTCATGTAGTGTTTTACCTATATTTTCTTCTCTATATTTTATGGTGTCAGGTCTTATTTGGGTTGATTTTTGTGCATGGTATGAAGTAGTTTCAAATTTTTGCATGTAGTGCTCCATTTTTCCCAGCACCATTTATTGAACGAACTGTCCTTGTTCCATTGCATAGTCTTTGCTCCTCTCCAAAAGATTAGTTGTCCATATATGTGTGGCTCTATTTCTGCATTTTCTATTTGACTCCACTGGTCTGTGAGTCTGTTTTTGTTCCAGTATCATACTGTTTGAATTATTATGGCTTTGTAGTATAGTTTGAAGTTTGTGGTTCCATATGAATTTCATCAATGTTTGTTCTGAGATTTTTATCAGCATTGCGATGACTCTGTAGATTGCTTTCAGTAGGATGGCCATTTTAGTAATGTTACTTCTTCCAGTCATGAAAAGGGGTGTCTTTCCATTTCTTTGTTTCTTCTTCTATTTCTTTTAACAATGTTTTATAATTTTCTTTGTATAGGTCCTTCACTTCCTTCCTTAAGTTTATTCCCAAGTATTTGTTATTTCTTGTTTCAATTGTAGATTGAATGGTTTCTTTATTTCTTTTTGTTCAAATGGATTGTTTGCATATGGGACAGCTACTGATTTTTGCATTTTGATTTTATATCCTGGTACTTTACTAAACTGGTTTGTTATTTTAATTAGTTTTTCTGTGGAGTTTTTAGAATTCTTCATTATCATATTGTCTGCATATAGTGATAATTTTACTTCTTTCCCCATTTGAATTCCTTGTGTGTCTTTCTCTTGTCTTACTGCTCTGCTAGTACTTCCAGCGTTATATTGAACAGCAGTGGTGAGAGTGGATACCTTTGTCTTGTTCCTATTCTTCAAGAAAAGGCTACTAGCTTTTCACCATTGAGAATCATATTGGATGTGACTTTGTCATATATAGCTTTTGTTATGTTAAGCTATGTTTCTTCTATCCCAAGAATTTCGAGGGCTTTACTTATAAATGGACGTTGAACTTTGTCAAATGCTTTCTCAGCATCTACTGATAACGATCATATGGTTTTTCTTTTTCTTTTTGTTGATATGTTGGATTACATTAATTGATTGGTGGATTTTGTACCATGCATGTGCCCCTGGAATAAATCCCACTTGGTCATGGTGTATCATCCTTTTGATGCATTGCTGGATTCTGTTGGCAAGGATGGGCTTGAGAATTTTTGACTAAGTGTTCATAAGGAAGACTGGCCTGTAGTTTTCTTTTTCGCATGTTGTCTTTGTTCGGTTTTTGTGTTAGTGTTATGTTGAGTTCATCAAACATATTTGGTGATACTCCTTTCGCAATTTAAAGAAAGAGTGTGTGTAGAATAGGCACATTCAGAATGTTCATTACTGAATGTTTGGTAAAATTAATTTGTGAAGCAGATGTGGTCCCGTTCTTTTGTTTTTGGGGAGGGTTTGTACTGTTTCAATTTCACTGCTTGTAATTGCTATGTTTTGGTGTTCTATTTCTTCTTCTTTTTTTTTTTTAATTTATTTTCTTTTTTTTTTTAAGAGTTTTTTATTTGTTTGTTTACTTATACAAGCACTGGGTACAGTCAGAAGCGCGGGTGGGTGAGAGAATTCACCAGAGCCACAGCGGGGAGCAGAGCAGGCAGAAGGACGGAAGTACACTGCTGAGGGGAGCAGCGGGCGGCAGGAGAGGTCTGCGCGCCATGTGGGACCCTCCTCCGGTGGCCGGGGAGCAGCCAGGGATTGAACTAGCGATGCAGAGGCCGCGGGCAGCTTCGCAACCCAGCGCAACCCAGCGCTCAACCGCTGTGCCACCGGGGAGACCCGATCTATTTCTTCTTTATCTGGCTTTGGATGATTATATTATTCTAGGAATTTGTCCATCTCTTCTAGATTGTTGAACTTGTCTGCATATAACTGATCACATTAATCTCCGATTATTCCTGTGAGGTTCTTTTAGACTATAGGACTATGTGAAGAAGCCATCAAACTGCTGCTTTTCTTTGTTCTGCGAAAGGTTACATTGAGTCTTGGACTTACGCAATTTGCAGGGTTTTATGGGTAAACTTCTCTGACCCCCGTTTTAGTTAATAATATAATTATTAACTAAATTAATACAACTGGAAGGTCACCATGAGGATGAATCATGCAATGTTGATTCATAGCACACATTCAGTAAATATGGTGACCTGATGAACTGCATGTTTGCTTGGAGGGGATTGTGCATGATAAGCGATATGGGTTCTCCACTATGGAGAGCTGTGTGGAGATTTCTTGACCTACTAAACATAGAGCTTCCGTATGATCCAGCAATTCCACTCCTAGGTATTTATCCAAAGGACACAGAAACATCAGTTCCAAAGAGCACCTGCACCCCTATGTTTATAGCAGCATTATTTACAATAGCTAAGTTTTGGAAACAACCCAAATGCTCAAAAATAGATGACTGGATCAAGAAGATGTGGTACATATACACCATGGAATATTACTCAGCATTCAAAACAGATAAACACATGCAATTTGCAGCAACATGGATGGTGCTGGAAGGGATCATGCTCAGCGAAATAAGCCAGAAAGATAAAGAAAACTACCGGATGTTCTCACTCATAGCAGGAATCTAGAAAACTTAAATAAGGGACCAGGAAAAAGAATAACTATAAAAAAGAAAATATCAAAATCAGCAAACAACTATGAACCAGAGACACCCTATGGGGGTTAGTGGGCGGGGAAAGGAGGGATTGGGGTCAAAATAAGGGGGTTGTAATTGTATGGGGAATAAAAAAATAAAATTTAAACTAAAAAAAAAAGAGATGTGGGTTCTAGTCTCAGACCACCACCTGTAGATCCTGTGCCCTGGTCCAAGTTTTGAAGTTCTCAGGCCAAGTTTCCTCATCCCTAAAATGGGACTAATTTTATCTCAAGCAAGGTAATGAGAGAATCAAAAGACATAATATGGGTATGAAAATTCATGAGCAATAAAATATTTTAATTTGGTCTTGAATAAAAACATTTTTCTTACCAATGGAGCTTAAAAACTGCACTAATCAAGTATGAACAAATATGACCATATCCTTATAGAACATAGATTTGTAAAGCATTGTCATTAGTGACCTAGTAATGTATCATAGATATTCCACTGGTATTTAGAGTCTTGTGACCACCAAGTACCATTTCTTATTAAGGTCTGCCTATGTGGTTTGTGCTGTGAGTCTGTTTAGTGAAGTTCCTGACTCTAGTCCTCCACTTGATGCATACCTCTTACTCTCTCTCCAGTCTCCTTTCCTTGCTCTGCATACTTCATTCTTTATTTTCCACAATACAGATTCAAAAACCCATTGAAAAAGCAGCTGTGCTTGGAGAAAGCATTTGGCAGATCAGGGAAGTTATTCTTTTTTTAAGCCTTACCCCTAAATTTTCTGCACTTGGCTCTTCCAATTGCTTATTACTGAGCAAATTTCACCATAGTGACACAGAGGGGAGAATCCTTTGTTCCAATTTTAACTTACTTGACCCCTTTATTCTTGGAATCAAGTGACAAGTAAGCCTGTTAATTTTGTGCCCAGAATGGGGGATAGGGGAGCAGAAGGGTGTATTATATGAAGTAATGATTTGGGGAGACTAGTTTTGCTAAAACTTTTCTTGACGCAGCTGGTTTGTGAGAGCATTCAATGAACCTCACATCTCTTTTAGAATCCTGGTTTAACCAATTTGAGCTGTGTGATAGGACACTACACAGACAACCTTTTCCCCTGGAGACAGCATTCTCCCCTTTCAAATAATTTCTCTTTTATAGTGTTTTTCAGAGTTTGGGCAGTGAGAAATGAGAGCATGGTAATAGACTAGGAAATTTATTTAGCTAATTATTTTGTTTTATTTTCAATTTTTTTTTAGGTCACTTTAGTTTACATTGTTCTAGTATTTTGAAAATATGGGATCCCTCTCCTAGAGCTGTTACCACAGTGGTCCCACCACCGAAGTACTCATCCTCCACCACCATAAATCAATGCGCTCCCTCCAGTTTCTACATCCCCATCTTCACCATTTCCCCATCCCCTCAACCTCCGAATGCCTCAGTTATCTAGTGAGCTTCCAAGGGTTAATTCTTAAGTTTGAATCTTTAACCAAAGCTTTGGTTGGTTTCTCTGTATTCCACTTTTATTATTTTATTTATTTATTTATTTGTTTGTTTGTTTATTATTATTTTAATCTGTATTTTTAAATTTTATTTATTTATTTATTATTATTATTATTTTTATTTAAATAATTTTATTTTTATATTCCCCATACAATTGCAACCCCCTTATTTTGACCCCAAGCCCTCCTCTCCCGCCCCCCGCCCCCCAGATTGTCTCTGGTTCACTGTTTTTTGTTGATTTTGATTTTCACTTTCTTATAGTTATTCTTTTTCCTGGTCCCTTACTTAAGTTTTCTAGATTCCTGCTATGAGTGAGATCATGCGGTATTTTTCTTTTTTTTTTTCTGGCTTATTTTGCTGTGCATGATCCCTTCCAGCGCCATCCATGTTGCTGCAAATTGCATGTGTTTATCTTTTTTGAATGCTGAGTAATATTCCATGGTATATGTACCACATCTTCTTGAGCCAGTCATCTATTTTTGGGCATTTGGGTTGTTTCCAAAGCTTACCTATTGTAAACAGTGCTGCTATAAACATAGGGGTGCAGGTGCTCTTTGGAACCAATGTTTCTGTGTCCTTTGGGTAAATACCTAGGAGTGGAATTGCTGGATCATATGGAAGCTCTATGCTTAGTAGGTCAAGAAATCTCCACACAGCTCTCCATAGTGGTTGGAACAGTTTGCACTCCCACCAACAGTGCAGAATAGATCCTTTTTCTCCACAACCTCACCAACATTTGTTGTTGCTAGTTTTTTTAATATGTGCCATTCTCACTGGTGTAAGATGGTATCTCATTGTAGTTTTGATTTGCATTTCCATGATTAAAAGTGATGTTGAACATTTTTTCATATGCCTGTTGGCCATTTGCATTTCTTCTTCAGAGAAGTTTCTTTTAGCTCTTCTGCCCATTTTTTGACAGGATTATTTTCTTTGTTTTTGTTGCGTCTCATCAGCTCTTTGCAGATTGTTGTGATCAGTCCTTTATCATCAGTGTTGTGTGCAAAAACGTTCTCCCAATCGGTGGGGTTTCTCTTTGTTTTGGTTATTGTCTCTTTTGCTGTGCAGAAGCTCTTTAATTTGATGTAGTCCCAGCTGTTGATCTTTGCCTTCACTGTCACTGCTTTGGGTGATGTGTCTGTAAAGATTCTTTGATGTGCATATCATGTAGTGTTTCACCTATATTTCCTTCTGTGTATTTTATGGTTTCAGGTCTTATGTCTAGTTCTTTAATCCATTTGGAGTTGATTTTTGTGTATGGTGTGAGGTAGTGGTCAAGCTTCATTCTTCTGCATATGGCACCCAGTTTTCCCAGCACCATTTATTGAACAAACTTTCTTTGCTCCAATGCAAAGTCTTTGCTCCTTTGTCAAAGATTAGTTGACCATAAATCTGTGGGTTTATTTCTGGATTTTCTATTCGATTCCATTGGTCTGTGTGTCTGTTGGTGTTCCAATACCATGCTGTTTTGATGATTATGTTTTTGTAGTATAGTTTGAAGTCTGGGCATGTGATGCCTCCATTCCCTTCTTTTTTTTTCAGGAGAGCTTTGGCTGTTCGGGGTTTTTTGTGATTCCATATGAATTTCATCAATAATTGTTCTATTTCTTTGAAGAATGACATTGAAATTTTGATTGAATTAGCATTGAATCTGTATATTGCTTTTGGTAGGATGGCCATTTTAATAATGTTTATTCTTCCGATCCATGAGCATGGGATGGCTTTCCATTTTTTTGTGTCTTCTTCTATTTCTTTTAACAGTGTTTTATAGTTTTCTTTGTATAAGTCTTTTACCCCTTTTGTTAGATTTATTCCCAAGTATTTGATTTTTTTGTTTCGATAATAGAAGGGATGGTTTTTTTTATTTCTTCTTCTTCAGATTTATTGTTTGTGTATAGGAAGGCTACTGACTTTTGCATGTTGATTTTGTATCCTGCCACTTCACTGAATGGATTGATGAGTTGAATTAGTTTTTCTGTGCAGTTTTGGGTTTCTCTATGTATATTATCATATCACCTGCAAATAGTGATAATTTGACTTCTTCTTTTCCTATTTGGATTCCTTGTATGTCTTTTTCTTGTCTTATTGCTCTGGCTAGGACTTCCAGTATTATATTAAAAAGCAGTGGTGAGAGTGGGCATCCTTGTCTTGTTCCAGATCTTAATGGAAATGCTTTCAACTTTTCACCATTGAGAATGATACTGGCTGTTGGCTTGTCATAGATGGCCTTTATGATGTTGAGGTATGTTCCTTGTATCCCAAGAATTTCAAGGGCTTTTATCATGAATGGGTGTTGCGCTTTGTCGAAAGCTTTCTCAGCATCTATTGATATTATCATTTGGTTTTTATATTTCTTTTTGTTGATGTGTTGGATAACGTTGATTGATTTTCGGATGTTGAACCATCCTTGTGTCCCTGGCAGGAATCCAACTTGGTCGTGGTGAATTATCTTATGGATACATTGTGGATTCTGATAGCCTCAATTTTATTGAGGATTTTTGCATGAGTGTTCATTAGGGTGATTGGCCTTCAGTTTTCCTTTTTTGTTTTGTCCCTGTTCAATTTTGGTATTAGTGTAATGTTGGTTACATTGAACATGTTTGGTATTGTCCCTTCCTTCTCAATTTTTTGCAAGATTTTGTGAAGGATAGGCACTAAACCGTCTCTGAATGTTTGGTAGAATTCAATGTAAATCCATCAGGTCCTGGGTTTTGTTTTTGGGGAGGTTTTTGATTACCATTTCAATTTTGCTGCTTGTAATTGTTCTGTTTAGGTGTTCTATTTCTTCTTTATCTAGCTTTGGATGATTATATTATTCTAGGAATTTGTCCATTCTTCTAGATTGTTGAACTTGTCTGCATATGACTGATCACATTAATCTCCGATTATTCCTGTGAGGTTCTTTTAGACTATAGGACTATGTGAAGAAGCCATCAAATTGCTGCTTTTCTTTGTTCTGCGAAAGGTTACATTGAGTCTTGGACTTACGCAATTTGCAGGGTTTTATGGGTAAACTTCTCTGACCCCCGTTTTAGTTAATAATATAATTATTAACTAAATTAATACAACTGGAAGGTCACCATGAGGATGAATCATGCAATGTTGATTCATAGCACACATTCAGTAAATATGGTGACCTGATGAACTGCATGTTTGCTTGGAGGGGATTGTGCATGATAAGCGATATGGGTTCTCCACTATGGAGAGCTGTGTGGAGATTTCTTGACCTACTAAACCTAGAGCTTCCATATGATCCAGCAATTCCACTCCTAGGTATTTACCCAAAGGACACAGAAACATCAGTTCCAAAGAGCACCTGCACCCCTATGTTTTTAGCAGCACTATTTACAATAGCTAAGTTTTGGAAACAACCCAAATGCCCAAAAATAGATGACTGGATCAAGAAGATGTGGTACATATACACCATGGAATATTACTCAGCATTCAAAACAGATAAACACATGCCATTTGCAGCAACATGGATGGCGCTGGAAGGGATCATGCTAAGCGAAATAAGCCTGAAAGAAAAAGAAAACTACAGGATGGTCTCACTCATAGCAGGAATCTAGAAAACTGAAATAAGGGAGCAGGAAAAAGATTAACTATAAGAAAGAAAAAATCAAAATCAACAAACAACTACGAACCAGAGATACCCTATGGGGGTTAGGGGACAGGGAAAGAAGGGCTTGGGGTCAAAATAAGGGGTTTGTAATTGTATGGGGAATATACAAATAAAATTTAAATTAAAAAACAAAAAGAGATGTGGGTTCTAGTCTCAGACCACCACCTGTAGGTACCATGCCTGGTACAAGTTTTGTAGTTTTCAGGCCAAGTTTCCTCATCCCTAAAATGGAACTAAGTTTATCTCAAGCAAGGTAATGAGAGAATCAATAGAGAAAAGATGGGTATGAAAATTCATGAGCAACAGAATTTTTTAATTTGGTCTTGGAAAAAAAAACTTATTTTTCTTACCAATGGAGTTTAAAACCTGTACTAATCAAGTTTGAACACGGGCCTCCCCGGTGGTGCAGCGGTTGAGTGCTGGGTTGCGAAGCTGCCCGTAGCCTCTGCAGCGCCGGTTCGATCCCCGGCTGCTCCCGACCACTGGAGGAGGGTCCCACACGGCGCACAGACCTCTACTGCCGTCCACTGCTCCCCTCAGCAGTGTACTTCAGTCTTTCTGCCTGCTCTGCTCCCTGCTCTGGCTCTGGTGAATTCTCTCACCCTCCCGCGCCTCTCACCCTTCTGACTGTACCCAGTGCTTGAATGAATGAATGAATGAATGAATGAATAAATAAATAAACAAATAAATGTTAAAAAAAAGAGACTAAACAAACATGACCATATCCTTATAAAACTTATGTTTCTAACGCATTGTCATTACTGACCTAATAATGTATCATAGATATTCCACTGATATTTAGTCTTGTGAGCACTAAGTACCATGTCTTTTTTATCTTTATTTATTTATTTACTTATTTATTTACTTATTTTTTCACACAAATATTTTATTTATTTTTTTGTTTGTTTGTTTATAATTTTATTTTTATATTCCCCATACAACTGCAACCCCCTTATTTTGACCCCAATCCCTCTTTCCCTCCCCCACCCCCTATAGTATGTCTCTGGTTCATAATTCTTTGTTGATTTAGATTTTTTTCTTTTTTTAAATTTTATTTTTATATTCCCCATATAATTGCAACCCCCTTATTTTTACCCCAATCCCAGGTTTCCCCCCCTGCCCCCCCATAGTGTCTGGTTCATAGTTGTTTATTGATTTTGATTTTTTCTTTCTTACAGTTATTCTTTTTCCTGGTCCCTTATTTAGGATTTCTAGATTCCTGCTATGAGTGAGACCCTCCGGTATTTTTCTCTTTCTTTCTGGCTTATTTTGCTGAGCATGATCCCTTCCAGCGCCATCCATGTTGCTGCAAATTGCAGTGTTTATCTTTTTTGAATGCTGAGTAATATTCCATGGTGTATATGTACCACATCTTCTTGATCCAGTCATCTATTTTTGGGCATTTGGGTTGTTTCCAAAGCTTAGCTATTGTAAACAGTGCTGCTATAAACATAGGGGTGCCGGTGTTCTTTGGAATTGATGTTTCTGTGTCCTTTGGGTAAATACCTAGGAGTGGGATTGCTGGATCATATGGAAGCTCTATGTTTAGTAGGTCCAGAAATCTCCACACAGCTTTCCACAGTGGTTGGACCAGTTTGCACTCCCACCAACAGTGCAGAAGAGTTCCTTTTTCTCCACACCCTCGCCAACATTTGTTGTTGCTAGTTTTTTTAATATGTGCCATTCTCACTGGTGTAAGATGGTATCTCATGGTAGTTTTGATTTGCATTTCCCTGATGACAAGTGATGTTGAACATTTTTTCATATGCCTGTTGGCCATTTGCATTTCCTCTTCAGAGAAGTTTCTTTTAAGCTCTTCTGCCCATTTTTTGACTGGATTATTTTCTTTGTTGTTGTTGAGTCTCATCAGCTCTTTGCAGATTTTTGTGATCAGTCCTTTATCATTAGTGTTGGGTGCAAAAATGTTCTCCCAGTTGGTGGGGTTTCTCTTTGTTTTTGTTATTGTCTCTTTTGCTGTGCAAAAGCTCTTTAATTTGATGTAGTCCCAGCTGTTTATCTTTGCCTTCACTATCACTGCTTTGGGTGATGTGTCTGTAAAGATGTCTTTGATGTGCAGATCACGTAGTGTTTCGCCTATATTTCCTTCTATATATTTTATGGTTTCAGGTCTTATGTCTAGTTCTTTAATCCATTTTGAGTTGATTTTTGTGTATGGTGTGAGGTGGTGGTCAAGCTTCATTCTTTTGCATGTAGCGACCCAGTTTTCCCAGCACCATTTATTGAACAAACTTTCTTTGCTCCAATGCATATTCTTTGCTCCTTTGTCAAAGATTAGTTGACCATAAATCTGTGGGTTTATTTCTGGATTTTCTATTCGATTCCATTGGTCTGTATGTCTGTTCTTGTTCCAATACCATGCAGTTTTGATGATTATGGCTTTGTAGTATAGTTTGAAGTCTGGGAGTCTGATGCCTCCATTCCCTTCTTTTTTTTTCAGGAGAGCTTTGGCTATTCGGGGTTTTTTGTGATTCCATATGAATTTCATCAATAATTGTTCTATTTCTTTGAAGAATGACATTGAAATTTTGATTGGAATAGCATTGAATCTGTATATTGCTTTTGGAAGGATGGCCATTTTAATAATGTTTATTCTTCCAATCCATGAGCAGGGGATGTCTCTCCATTTCTTTGTGTCTTCTTCTATTTCTTTTAACAGTGTTTTATAGTTTTCTTTGTATAGGTCCTTTACCTCTTTTGTTAGATTTATTCCCAAATATTTGATTTTTTTTGTTTCAATAACAAAAGGGATGGTCTTTTTGATTTCTTCTTCTTCAGATTTATTGTTTGTGTATAGGAAGGCTACTGACTTTTGCGTGTTGATTTTGTATCCTGCCACTTTACTGAACTGATTGATGAGTTGAATTAGCTTTTCTGTGGAGTTTTTGGGGTTCTCTATGTATAATATCATATCGTCTGCAAATAGTGATAGTTTGACTTCTTCTTTTCCTATTTGGATTCCTTGGATGTCTTTCTCTTGTCTTATTGCCCTGGCTAGGACTTCTAGTATTATATTGAAAAGCAATGGTGAGAGTGGACATCCTTGTCTTGTTCCAGATCTTAATGGAATTGCTTTCAGCTTTTCACCATTGAGAATGATACTTGCTGTTGGCTTGTCATAGATGGCCTTTATGATGTTGAGGTATGTTCCTTGTATCCCAAGAATTTCAAGGGCTTTTATTATGAATGGGTGTTGCACTTTGTCGAAAGCTTTCTCAGCATCTATTGATATTATCATATGGTTTTTATATTTCTTTTTGTTGATGTGTTGGATAACGTTGATTGATTTTCGGATGTTAAACCATCCTTGTGCCCCTGGAATGAATCCAACTTGGTCGTGGTGAATTATCTTATGGATACATTGTTGGATTCTGATAGCTAAAATTTTATTGAGGATTTTTGCATCAGTGTTCATTAGGGAGATTGGCCTGTAGTTTTCCTTTTTTGTGTTGTCCTTGTTCGGTTTTGGTATTAGTGTAATGTTGGCTTCATAAAACGTGTTTGGTATTGTCCCTTCCTTCTCAATTTTTTGGAAGAGTTTGTGAAGGATAGGCACTAATTCGTCTCTGAATGTTTGGTAGAATTCATTTGTAAATCCATCAGGTCCTGGGCTTTTGTTTTTGGGGAGGTTTTTGATTACCATTTCAATTTCGCTAATTGTAATTGGTCTGTTTAGGTGTTCTATTTCTTCTTTATCTAGCTTTGGGTGATTGTAGAGTTGTAGGAATTTGTCCATCTCCTCTAGATTGTTGAACTTGTTTCCATATAACTGATCATAGTAGTTACTGATTATTCTTTTGATTTCTGCTGTGTCCGTTGTGATTTCTCCTCTTTCATTGATGATCCTGTTTATTTGTGCTTTCTCCCTTTTTTCCTTTGTGAGCCTGGCTAGGGGTTTGTCTATTTTATTGATTTTTTTCAAAGAACCAGCTCTTGGTTTCATTGATCTTTTGGATTGTTTTTTTAGTTTCAATTTCATTTATTTCTGCTTTGGTTTTTATTATTTCTTTTCTTCTACTGGTTTTGGGGTTTTTTTGTTGTTCTTTTTCTAGATCTTTGAGCTTCGAGATTAGGTTGTTTCTTTGCGTTCTTTCTTGTTTCTTGATGTGAGCTTCTATTGCTATATATTTTCCTCTTATTACTGCTTTTGCTGCATCCCATACATTTAGGATATTGGTGTCCTCCTTGTCGTTCAATTCAAAAAATTTTTTAATTTCTTCTTTGATCTCCTCATTAGTCCAATGGTCTTCCAGTAGTGTGGTTTTTAATCTCCATGAGGTAGGAAAGTTCCTTGCCTTCTTTTTATAGTTTATTTCTAGTTTGATGCCTTCATGGTCAGAAAAGATGGTTGATATGATTTCAATCTTGGTGTATCTGTTGATGTTTGTCTTGTGCCCCAGTATGTGATCGATCCTGGAGAATGATCCGTGTGCGCTTGAGAAAAATGTGTACTCCGTTTTTTTGGGGTTTAGTGTTCTATAGATGTCTGTTAAGCCCAATTGCTCTAGGTCTTTATTTAGAGCTTTGGTTTCTTTACTTATTTTTTGTCTTGTTGATCTATCCATTGTTGATAGTGGTGTGTTGAAGTCTCCCACTACGTATGTGTTTTCTCTGATGTCTGTTTTCAGAGAGGACAACAGTTGTCTGATATATTTTGGTGCTCCTTCGTTTGGTGAGTATATGTTAATGGGTGTTATTTCTTCTTGAAGTATTGTCCCCTTGATCATAATGTAGTGACCATTGGGGTCTCTTTTTATCTTTTTGAGTTTGAAATCTGTTTTATCTGATATAAGTATAGCTGTTCCTGCTTTCTTTTTTTGTCCATTTGCTTGTAGGATTGTTTTCCATCCTTTAACTTTGAGCCTATTTTTATCTTTTGTAGCTAAATGTGTTTCCTGGAGACAGCAAAAGGTTGGGTTTTGTTTCTTAATCCAGGCTGCAACTCTGTGTCTTTTTATTGAAGAGTTTAGTCCATTTACATTTAGAGTTAATATTGATATGTTAACATCGGTATTTGCCATTGTGTTTGTCTTTCCTTTGATTTTATTTATTTATTCTTTTAATAACTTTTTTTTTTTTGGCCTTCTTTCATTGTTATTCGTCGCTCTGAGGTTCTGGCTTTAGGACTCCTTGTAGTATTTTTTGGAGTGGGGGTTTAGTTGCAATGAAATTCCGGAGTTTCTGTTTGTCTGGGAAGGTCCATATTCTTTCTTCAAAGAGGAAGGAGAGCTTTGCGGGATAGAGTATTCTTGGTTGGCATCTGTTTTCTTGGAGTCTGTTGACTATGTCCCTCCACTCTCTCCTTGCCCGTAGTGTTTCTTCGGAGAAGTCTGATGTCAGCCTGATTGGTTTTCCTTTGAATGTTATCTGTTTCTTCCCTCTTGCCAGCTTCATTATTTTTTCCTTGTCCTGGATTCTTGGGAGCTTTACTATTATGTGTCTTGCTGTATTTTTCCTTTCGTCGTGGAAGTTTGGTGTTCTTCTTGCTTCTTGTATATCAATTTTCAGCTCCTTCTTCACATTTGGGAAGTTCTCTTCAATTATCTCTTTGAATATTTTCTCTGTTCCTACATCTCTCTCCTCTCCTTCTGGTATTCCTATAACTCTTATATTTCCTTTCCTCATGGAGTCAGATAGTTCCCGAAGTCTTTCTTCGTTCTTTTTCCTTCGTACTTCTCTTTCCTTTTCTGTTTTGGTTCTTTTTATTTCTGTGTCTTCAAGATTACTTATTCGTTCTTCCATTTCATCTATTCTGCTTTCATTGCTTTTCCCAGAATTCTTTAGTTCTTCCATTAATTCTTTGATCTCCTGCATTTCTTTTACTTCCCTCTTTAGGGACTCAATTTCTTTCTTCTGACCATTGTTTTCCCTCTCTAGGGACTCAATTGCATTCTTCTGATCGTTGATTATTTTTCCCTTATGATTGTTTTCCTTTATGACTTCTGTCAGTTTTTTAATCACGGCAATTTTAAATTCTCTTTCTGGAAGGCTCAGAAATTCTTCCAAGTTATTGTCGTTGCAGTCTGGGGGCTGGCTTTCTTTTTGTGGTGTGCTTTTTCTCTGGAGAGTTGCTAGGTTGCGTGTGGTTCTTCTCCTCCCTACTGTCTGTTTTCTAATTTGCCGTATGCGTTGGGACACTGTGTTGTTGGGACTGGCCGGCATCTTGGGTGGGCTTCTCTGTTCCCCTCTGGTTCTTCCAGGAGTCATCTGTCAGTTTCAAGCAGCCTTTACTGGAGAAAGGTCCCTGTTCTAAAATGCCGATGTGGGGACACACTCCCCTGTGCGCCTGGTCTGCCCTGGCAGTGGGTTCCTGCTCCCCTCTGGGCTTGGACTGCAGGACAGAGGGGGTCTGGCGTGGGCGAACTTCCCCCGCTCACCTCTGGCTCCTGAGGAAGCCTTCTGCAGGTAGTCTTTACTGAAGAAATGTCCCTGTTCTAAAATGGTGATGTGGGACACACTCCCTGCGCTTCTGGTCTCAGGCACACTCTTCTGCGCGCCTGGTCTGCCCCGGCTGTGGGTGCTCGCTCTCCCTGTGGGCTCAGACTACTTGTTCGGAAGGGGCCCGGTGTGGGCTAACTCCCCAGCTGGCCACTAGCTCCTTCAGTAGCCTGTGCTGGGGTCAAGTCGCTAGGTGGCGCCAGAGATCTCTCCTAGAGCCCTTGGGGAGCTGATTTTCCACCCCGTGGGACAGGGAGCAGAGCGGGGATGGTAGGGTACACCTCAACGGCTTTGGGGTGCTGTGTCTGCCTTGTGCCCCACCGTCGTGGGGAACCCACGCCCCTAATTTCGTGCCCCGGGTCTCAGTTCCAAAGCCCTCAGTTCCAGGACGCGGGCTGTAGCCCAGATCAGTGGCGCGGGAATGGTGCCTTTTGAATCCCGCTCCCCTGCCTGGGCGCCTTGTTCCTGCTCACTCAGGGAGGGCCTCCGCCCGGGTCTCAGTTCCAAAGCCCTCAGTTCCAGGATGCGGGCTGTAGCCCAGATCAGTGGCTCGGGAATGGCGCCTTTTGAATCCCGCTCCCCTGCCTGGGCACCTTGTTCCTGTTCACTCAGTGAGGGCCTCCGCCATCTCCCCGCAAGCCTAGGTCGCAGGCGCGGGGACCTGGGCAGCTGCAATCTGAGCGCTGCTTTCGCGCAAGCTTACCGGGCGGCCTGGGCTGTGTGCTGGTGCTGGTCTCCTCCTGGGGGGCGTGGCTCTCTTTAATGGCGCCTGGAGCTCACCTCCACGGCGGATCCTGCAGGGTTCGCCTCAGCTCCCGTTCACGGGGTGTGGTGGCTGAAATAGTTCCTTTCCACTCACAGTCCCACTTGCTGCATCCGTTTTTCTTGTTGGGCGTTTTGGTTTGTTGTTTCCCTCCTCTCTGCCGGTCGGAGAGTGCCGACTTTGTGGGCGGGGGAGGGGAGCAGGGTTCTGCGCTTCCCTCCCTTCTGGTCCTCTTTTATGGCAACTTTCTTCTTTGGGCAGTTTGCTGGAGTCGTCCGTTTATCTTCCGTGTCCCAGTTCTCACTGGGACCTGCCGCTTTTCCTCCCTATTAACTTTTTTTAATGGGAGATCTTACTCGCAGAGTCTCCTCGCCGCCATGTTGCTCCGCCCCCTCCTCATGTATTTATTTATTAAACAAAAAGCTTTCAAGTCCTTAACTATTCCCTCTATCTGTATGGAAGCTTAACTCTCTGTAGACTTTGTGTACAAGTGAGGCTCAGCACTGATAACTTTATTAATAGTTATATAAAAATGGTTTTAAGGCCTCACTGGTGACTCAAGGGGTTAAGTGTCAGCACTACACTGAAGCCATTCCCAGTCAGGGAATTACCACATGGCACGACCTCTCCTGTCCGACCTCTCCTGTCGTGCCCACTGCTCCCCTTAGCAGTGTATTCCAGTCAGTCTGCTAGTTCTGCTCCCCACTCTGTCTCTGGTAGACCCTCTTACTCTCCACACCTCTGGGCCACACCTCTGCTCTTGTATGCATAAAGAAATAAAATAAATCTTAAAAATATTTTTTTTGTTATTTTCTTTCTTTTAGCCTATTATTAAGTCAACCTGATTGGAAAGTGTATGAACAAAGACAATGGAAGTAAATAGAATATTCAAAAATAACCACTATTTAACTAGCTTGGTTGAACCATATGTCCCAGGTTAATGAAAAAGTGATAGGTGATTTCAATTTTTATGATCATTATTATGGAGACCATGATTTAAAACACTGTGTATGTTTTAGGGCTATAGCTTCACAGTGCTGCCATCATATGTTGCCACACCATGCTTCCCACCCAAGCTCCCTTAATCCTTCACCATGAGCTCCTTCCTCCTTTCCTCCCATCCTTTTTTGTTTTCTTTTTTAGTTTTTCTTTTTTTTCATAATAAAATTTATTTTTATATTCCCCATAAAATTGCAACCCCCCCATTCTGATCCCAATCCCTCCCCTCCCTCCCCCACCCCCCCAATAGTGTCTCTGTTTCATAGTTTTTTGTTGATTCTGATTTTCACTTTCTTAGAGTTATTCATTTTCCTGGTCCCTTATTTAAGTTTTCTAGATTCCTGCTATGAGTGAGACCATCCGGTATTTTTCTTTTTCTTTTTGGCTTATTTCGTAGTTTCCTCCCATCTTTTATCTTACTTTCTGGTAGCCTCAGTTCTGCAATTAGATTTCAAGGGTCTGTTTGGGTCTGTTCCTTTGCTTTGTTTCTTTATATTCTCATATGCATGAAATCATCCAGTGGATCTTTTACATTGTGACTTCTTTTTTTAGCATAATCCTCTCCTTTCCACCTATGTTGTTTCACGTGGCAAGATTTCAGACCTGAATACTAGTGAGTAGTATTCCCTCGTGTATACATATCCCATTTTCATTTCCATGATCTGGTGATAGATACTTAGGTTATATCCAAACGTGACTATTGTAAATAGTGCTACAGTAAACGTAGAGTGCATATACCCCTTCAAATTAGTGTTTTTGTATTCTTTGGTGATACTTAGGAAAGAGATTGCTGGATCATATGATAGATCTATTATACAATATTTGGAGAAATCTCCATGCGGTTTTCCACAGAGCCTGCACTAGTCTACATTCACTGATATGTTCCTTTTATAAATGATGTCTCTTGCAATTAAAGGAATTTATATATAAGGCAATGAACTTCCTTAAATATTTTTTCCTGTTATCTAAAACAAAGTGTTTTCCTTTCTGTATATATGTGTGTGTGTGTATGTATTTTGCTTAATAGTGTTTTCAAATTGTTTCTGATTTTTTAGCTTCACCCTGTGATCCCACTTTTATCTTGGCCTGTGCACCCTGCAATATAATCTGCTCAATAATTTTCCAGAATCGTTTTGATTATAAAGATACAATGCTTTTAAACATAATGGAAAGATTCAATGAAAATGTATTGATTTTGAGCTCTCCATGGACGCAGGTGAGGTCCTGATCCTTTTTTCAGAGGAATTGTTTATGTTCTTTTGTCTAAAAAGTCCAAATCTCCTCATGTACCAAGCTGTGAAGTGAATGCGTGAGCACCACAGTCCTGCCAAGATAGATTCAGCCTCAGAGAGTGGTCATCTGGGAACGATGGCCTAGACAATTAAAGATACAGAAGAAATCATATTCTCAGAACACAGACCTGGATCCAATCCTATTGACACTATTTCGTGTTGTTTCTACTACACTTCAAAACCCAGATTCCATGTACTTTGGTAACTTCCTCAAACCATGTCCAAAGAATGAAATAGACCCCAGGTCCTTGTTGAAAGACTTCCATCCCCCAGAACTCTGTCATCCTGTTAACTCTCAAGAAGTATAATTCACATTGTTGGCAGAAATAGGCAAATTTAGGAAGAAAAAGAGTATCTCTTTCAAGGAGGAAGAATAGTCAAGACAGTAGAAGCTGCAAGGAACACATATTAGGGTTGGGGTGTTTGATGCATCAAATGGGATCCTACCTGTGAAGGTACTTGTTTTGGGGATGATGAATTGATTGATTTTATGGTAACTAGCCCATAACAAATCTCACAATTTCCCCTGTGCTGTTCCAATGTGTTTTGTAGACTGCCTGATACATAATGATATGTCTAGAAAATGTCAGTTCACTACAATTGTGCAGTTTTATTACACATAAAATGTTGAGGTGTGTTTCCTGGTATCTTCAGTACTCTCCCTGTTCTCAAGTACTGATTCTGTGTTTGAGGCTACTAAACATATATAGAAATGGCTGAGACTAACTATGCCGAGCTTTATATAAGGTTCCCCAAGCTTCCTTCATCTCTATTGTCTTAGTCATAGTAATTTATGCCATCCATATTTCCAGTATTGACATAAGCAAAAAGGGAATTTATATAAAATTAGCATGTAGTATAAGTGTAATGTTTGAGAATGGAAAATGATACCCTGATCAGAAATGTCTCTCTCCAACACTCTTAGCTGTCTATAAAATTATACATGTGTAAGATAAAAATTTTCCTCAAGATATAGACCACATTTTATGAGTATTTATAATGTAGTCTCTACCCAAGCCTTGTCTATGTCATATAAGTTTTCAGTAATTTTTTTTATTGAGTAAACTCTAATTTTCTCTTCTAGATCTGTAATATGTTCCCTATTCTCCTTGACTTCTTTCCTGGGAGTCATAAAAAATATTGAAAAATAGTGCATATATAAAAAGTTATGTTTTGGCAAAAACATTGGAACACAAAGCCTCTCTTGATATTAGTAATCCTCGCGACTTTATTGATTGTTTCCTTATCAAAATGGAAAAGGTAAAAATTAATGACAGTTGTTTTTCTACTTAATTGCTTGTGTATATTATGGTTCATGGAATTGTTCTGTATTTATCAGGGATGTTTCAATGGTCAGTGGCTAAGCCTTCCAAGCTATTTTGTACCTACATTGTATGTGCCATTACACTAAGTATTATGGAAGTCATAAAATTAAACAGCTAATTAAGTGGAATACATTGATCTTGTTTCTAGATACCAATTTCAGTGTTGTTTTGGATGTTCTGGTTCCCTTGTATTTCATTATGAATTTAGCATAATGTAATTTCTGTAAAGAAGCCAGTGAAGAGTTTGATACACCTTGCTTGCCTTACATGTGAGGCAGTAGAAAATGATACTTGAGTCTTCTGACCTTCAGTGTTTTGAATACCATATGGGAATTTTTCTAGAACTGAACATGCAGTTTACTTTTGGTGAAAAATTCGTAACAGTCTGAATATTTTTGGACTAACTATAATTCTGGCAAAATAATTTGTCAAGTCATTTCATCATTCCTAGGAAAAACACAATCAAAACTTGAAATTAACTCTAGAATCCTTGGCAGTTACTGCGCTTGATCTGCTTGGAGCTGGGACAGAGACTATGAGCACCACCCTGAGATATGCTCTCCTCCTGCTGCTGAAGCACCCAGAGGTCACAGGTATGACCAATGTGGTGGGCAGGGTGAATTTCAGGGAAGTTGCTGAAAGACACTGCAAGTGCTCATTGCCTCCTGTTTCTCTTAGAGAACCTTCATTATTTCATTATCTATCTGACGAGCTTAATGTTCCCAAGTGTAATGAAGATATAATAATGGGACATCTTTATATAATATGGTAGGATGAATAGGAGTAAAGTCTCCATGGGCAGTCAGAAAAGCCATCAGGTAGTGACTGCATTTCACGGGAGCTTATTTGTGGCAGGCCCGTCCATATGAATCAACCTGGGACTGCATATTGGTTTTCCTAAGAAAGGGTCCCTTAGAAAGTAGGTAAATTATCCGAGATCTCTAGTATTCTGAAAATGCATGTTCTAAAGCCGGGTTAAAAAAAATGAAAATTTCCCTATTAAACATATGTGGAAAGCTTTGAAATCTTGTTGTCTGCCTGAGATAATTTCTGCAGTCAAGGAAGTAGTCAAAAAATTAAATCACATGTGTGTGTTTCTACTACTCAGTCTTTTTTTTTTTTTGCAATTTTTAAAAATGTTAGCATTTAATTAATAATAATTTGTGACCACAAAAGTTATAATATTTACAAAATACAAGGTTTCTTCAATACGATTCTTTTAAAATGCTTAAAAAGAATACTCGAATGCATTTTATTGTATATCCAGTAAGAAAGGAACTTCACATTTGCCATTTAAATCATCATCAAGACAGCTATTTTCAAAGCCAAATGTGGGAAAATGTGTGTGGCATTAGACCTTGGTTATGAAGAAGAATGAATCATAGAAATATTTAAGTTGGTCTATGCTGACTATATTTCTTTTTTTTTAAAAGATTTATTTATTTATTTATTCTTTTTTTTTAAATAATAAATTTTATTTTTATATTCCCCATACATTTGCAACCCCCCCATTCTGTCCCCAATCCCTCCACTCCCACCCCCCACTCCCCAAAAAGTGTCTCTGGTTCATAGTTTTTTGTTGATTTTGATTTTCACTTTCTTATAGTTATTCATTTTCCTGGTCCCTTATTTAAGTTCTCTAGATTCCTGCTATGAGTGAGACCATCCGGTATTTTTCTTTTTCTTTCTGGCTTATTTCGCTGAGCATGATCTCTTCCAGCGCCATCCATGTTGCTGCAAATTGCATGTGTTCATCTTTTTTTGAATGCTGAGTAATATTCCATGGTATATATGTACCACATCTTCTTGATCCAGTCATCTATTTTTGGGTATTTGGGTTGTTTCCAAAGCTTAGCTATTGTAAATAGTGCTGCTATAAACATAGGGGTGCAGGTGTTCTTTGGAATTGATGTTTCTGTGTCCTTTGGAAAAATACCTAGGAGTGGAACTGCTGGATCATATGGAAGCTCTATGTCCAGAATTCTCCACACAGCTAGGTCCAGAAATCTCCATACAGCTCTCCATAGTGGTTGGACCAGTTTGCACTCCCACCAGTGCAGGAGAGTTCCTTTTTCTCCACACCCTTGCCAACATTTGTTGTTGCTAGGTTTTTTAAAATGTGCCATTTTCACTGGTGTAAGATGGTATCTCATGGTAGTTTTGATTTGCATTTCCCTGATTACAAGTGATGTTGAACATTTTTTCATATGTCTGTCGGCCATTTGCATTTCCTCTTCAGAGAAGTTTCCTTTTAGCTCTTCTGCCCATTTTTTGACTGGATTATTTTCTTTGTTGTTGTTGAGTCTCATCAGCTCTTTGCAGATTTTTGTGATCAGTCCTTTATTATTAGTGTTGTTTGCAAAAATGTTCTCCCAGTTGGTGGGGTTTCTCTTTGTTTTTGTTATTGTCTCTTTTGCTGTGCAGAAGCTCTTTAATTTGATGTAGTCCCAGCTGTTGATCTTTGCCTTCACTATCACTGCTTTGGGTGATGTGTCTGTAAAGATGTCTTTGAGGTGCATATCACGTAGTGTTTCGCCTTATTTCCTTCAATGTATTTTATGGTTTCAGGTCTTATGTCTAGTTCTTTAATCCATTTGGAGTTGATTTTTGTGTATTTTGTTAAGTAGTGGTCAAGATTCATTCTTTTCCATGTAGCGACCCAGTTTTCCCAGCACCATTTATTGAACAAACTTTATTTGCTCCAATGCATAGTCTTTGCTCCTTTGTCAGAGATTAGTTGATCATAAATCTGTGGGTTTATTTCTGGATTTTCTATTTGATTCCATTGGTCTGTATGTCTGTTCTTATTCCAATACCATACAGTTTTGATGATCATGGCTTTGTAGTATAGTTTGAAGTCTGGGAGTGTGATGCCTCCATTCCCTTCTTTTTTTTTCAGGAGAGCTTTGGCTCTTCGGTTTTTTTTGTGATTCCATATGAATTTCATCAATAATTATTCTATTTCTTTGAAGAATGACATTGAAATTTTGATTGGAATAGCATTGAATCTGTATATTGCTTTTGGTAGGATGGCCATTTTAATAATGTTTATTCGTCCAATCCATGAGCAGGGGATGTCTTTCCATTTCTTTGTGTCTATTTCTTTTTATTTTAACAGTGTTTTATAGTTTTCTTTGTATAGGTCCTTTACCCCTTTTGTTAGATTTATTCCCAAATATTTGATTTTTTTTGTTTTGATAATAAAAGGGATAGTTTTTTTTATTTCTTCTTCTTCAGATTTATTGTTTGTGTATAGGAAGGCTACTGACTTTTGCGTGTTGATTTTGTATCCTGCCACTTTACTGAACTGATTGATGAGTTGAATTAGTTTTTCTGTGGAGTTTTTGGGGTTCTCTATGTATATTTTCATATCATCTGCAAATAGTGATAGTTTGACTTCTTTTCCTATTTGGATTCCTAGTATGTCTTTCTCTTGTCTTGTTGCTCTGGCTAGGACTTCCAGTATTGTATTGAAAAGCAGTGGTGAGAGTGGACATCCTTGTCTTGTTCCAGATCTTAATGGAATTGCTTTCAGCTTTTCACCATTGAGAATTATACTGCCTGTTGGCTTGTCATATATGGCCTTTATGATGTTGAGGTATGTTCCTTGTATCCCAAGAATTTCTTTTTTTTTTTTTTTTTTTTTTAATAAATTTTATTGTTATATTCCCCATACAATTGCAGCCCCCCATTCTGACCCCAATCCCTCCCCTCCCGCCCCCGCCCCCCTAAAAGTGTCTCTGGTTCATAGTTTTTTGTTGATTTTGATTTTCACTTTCTTATAGTTATTCATTTTCCTGGTCCCTTATTTAAGTTTTCTAGATTCCTGCTATGAGTGAGACCATCCGGTATTTTTCTTTTTCTTTTTGGCTTATTTCGCTGAGCATGATCCCTTCCAGCGCCATCCATGTTGCAGCAAATTGCATGTGTTTATCTTTTTTGAATGCTGAGTAATATTCCATGGTATATATGTACCACATCTTCTTGATCCAGTCATCTATTTTTGGGCATTTGGGTTGTTTCCAAAGCTTAGCTATTGTAAACAGTGCTGCTATAAACATAGGGGTGCAGGTGTTCTTTGGAATTGATGTTTCTGTGTCCTTTGGGTAAATACCTAGGAGTGGAATTGCTGGGTCATATGGAAGCTCTATGTTTAGTAGGTCCAGAAATCTCCACACAGCTTTCCACAGTGGTTGGACCAGTTTGCACTCCCACCAACAGTGCAGAAGAGTTCCTTTTTCTCCACAACCTCGCCAACATTTGTTGTTGCTAGTTTTTTTAATATGTGCCATTCTCACTGGTGTAAGATGGTATCTCATGGTAGTTTTGATTTGCATTTCCCTGATGACAAGTGATGTTGAACATTTTTTCATATGCCTGTTGGCCATTTGCATTTCCTCTTCAGAGAAGTTTCTTTTAAGCTCTTCTGCCCATTTTTTGACTGGATTATTTTCTTTGTTGTTGTTGAGACTCATCAGCTCTTTGCAGATTTTTGTGATCAGTCCTTTATCATTAGTGTTGGGTGCAAAAATGTTCTCCCAGTTGGTGGGGTTTCTCTTTGTTTTTGTTATTGTCTCTTTTGCTGTGCAAAAGCTCTTTAATTTGATATAGTCCCAGCTGTTTATCTTTGCCTTCACTATCACTGCTTTGGGTGATGTGTCTGTAAAGATGTCTTTGATGTGCAAATCACGTAGTGTTTCGCCTATATTTCCTTCTATATATTTTATGGTTTCAGGTCTTATGTCTAGTTCTTTAATCCATTTTGAGTTGATTTTTGTGTATGGTGTGAGGTGGTGGTCAAGCTTCATTCTTTTGCATGTAGCGACCCAGTTTTCCCAGCACCATTTATTGAACAAACTTTCTTTGCTCCAATGCATAGTCTTTGCTCCTTTGTCAAAGATTAGTTGACCATAAACCTGTGGGTTTATTTCTGGATTTTCTATTCGATTCCATTGGTCTGTATGTCTGTTCTTGTTCCAATACCATGCGGTTTTGATGATTATGGCTTTGTAGTATAGTTTGAAGTCTGGGAGTGTGATGCCTACATTCCCTTCTTTTTTTTTCAGGAGAGCTTTGGCTATTCGGGGTTTTTTGTGATTCCATATGAATTTCATCAATAATTGTTCTATTTCTTTGAAGAATGACATTGAAATTTTGATTGGAATAGCATTGAATCTGTATATTGCTTTTGGAAGGATGGCCATTTTAATAATGTTTATTCTTCCAATCCATGAGCAGGGGATGTCTCTCCATTTCTTTGTGTCTTCTTCTATTTCTTTTAACAGTGTTTTATAGTTTTCTTTGTATAGGTCCTTTACCTCTTTTGTTAGATTTATTCCCAAATATTTGATTTTTTTTGTTTCAATAACAAAAGGGATGGTCTTTTTGATTTCTTCTTCTTCAGATTTATTGTTTGTGTATAGGAAGGCTACTGACTTTTGCGTGTTGATTTTGTATCCTGCCACTTTACTGAACTGATTGATGAGTTGAATTAGCTTTTCTGTGGAGTTTTTGGGGTTCTCTATGTATAATATCATATCGTCTGCAAATAGTGATAATTTGACTTCTTCTTTTCCTATTTGGATTCCTTGGATGTCTTTCTCTTGTCTTATTGCCCTGGCTAGGACTTCCAGTATTATATTGAAAAGCAATGGTGAGAGTGGACATCCTTGTCTTGTTCCAGATCTTAATGGAATTGCTTTCAGCTTTTCACCATTGAGAATGATACTGGCTGTTGGCTTGTCATAGATGGCCTTTATGATGTTGAGGTATGTTCCTTGTATCCCAAGAATTTCAAGGGCTTTTATCATGAATGGGTGTTGCACTTTGTCGAAAGCTTTCTCAGCATCTATTGATATTATCATTTGGTTTTTATATTTCTTTTTATTGATGTGTTGGATAATGTTGATTGATTTTCGGATGTTAAACCATCCTTGTGTCCCTGGAATGAATCCTACTTTGTCGTGGTGAATTATCTTATGGATACATTGTTGGATTCTGATAGCTAAAATTTTATTGAGGATTTTTGCATCAGTGTTCATTAGGGAGATTGGCCTGTAGTTTTCCTTTTTTGTGCGTCCTTGTTTGGTTTTGACATTAGTGTAATATTGGCTTCATAGAATGTGTTTGGTATTGTCCCTTCCTTCTCAATTTTTTGGAAGAGTTTGTGAAGGATAGGCACTAATTCGTCTGTGAATGTTTGGTAGAATTCATTTGTAAATCCATCAGGTCCTGGGCTTTTGTTTTTGGGAAGGTTTTTGATTACCATTTTAATTTTGCTGCTTCTAATTGGTCTGTTTAGGTGTTCTATTTCTTCTTTATCTAGCTTTGGGTGATTGTAGGGTTGTAGGAATTTGTCCATCTCCTTTAGATTGTTGAACTTGTTTCCATATAACTGTTCATAGTAGTTACTGATTATTCTTTTGATTTCTGCTGTGTCTGTTGTGATTTCTCCTCTTTCATTTATGATCCTGTTTATTTGTGCTTTCTCCCTTTTTTCCTTTGTGAGCCTGGCTAGGGGTTTGTCTATTTTATTGATTTTTTCAAAGAACCAGCTTTTGGTTTCATTGATCTTTTGGATTGTTTTTTTAGTTTCAATTTCATTTATTTCCGCTTTGGTTTTTATTATTTCTTTTCTTCTACTGGTTTTGGGGTTTTTTGTTGTTCTTTTTCTAGATTTTAGATCTTTGAGATTAGATTGTTTCTTTGAGTTCTTTCTTGTTTCTTGATGTGAGCTTCTATTGCTATATATTTTCCTCTTATTACTGCTTTTGCTGCATCCCATACAGTTAGGATATTGGTGTCCTCCTTGTCATTTAATTCAAAGAATTTTTTAATTTTTCTTTATCTCCTCATTAGTCCAGTGGTCTTCCAGTAGTGTGGTTTTTAATCTCCATGAGGAAGGAAAGTTCCTTGCCTTCTTTTCATGTTTATTTCTAGTTGATGCCTTCATGTTCAGAAAAGATGTTTGGTATGATTTCAATCTTGGTGTATCTGTTGATGTTTGTCTTGTGTCCCAGTTTGTGATCGATCCTGGAGAATGATCCGTGTGCGCTTGAGAAAAATGTGTACTCCCTTTTTTGGGGGTTTAGTGTACTATAGATGTCTGTTAAGCCCAAATGCTCTAGGTCCTTATTTAGAGCTTTGGTTTCTTTACTTATTTTTTGTCTTGTTGATCTATCCATTGTTGATAGTGGTGTGTTGAATTCTCCCACTACGTATGTGTTTTCTCTGATGTCTGTTTTCAGAGATGACAACAGTTGTCTGATATATTTTGGTGCTCCTTCGTTTGGTAAGTATATGTTAATGAGTGTTATTTCTTCTTGAAGTATTGTCCCCTTGATCATAATGTAGTGACCATTGGGGTCTCTTTTTATTTTTTTGAGTTTGAAATCTGTTTTATCTGATATAAGTATAGCTGTTCCTGCTTTCTTTTTTGGTCCATTTGCTTGTAGGATTGTTTTCCATCCTTTAACTTTGAGTCTATTTTTATCTTTTGTAGCTAAATGTGTTTCCTGGAGGCAGCAAAAGGTTGGTTTTTTTTTCTTAATCCAGGCTGCAACTCTGTGTCTTTTTATTGAAGAGTTTAGTCCATTTACATTTAGAGTTAATAGTGATATGTTAGCATCTGTATTTGCCATTGTGTTTGTCTTTCCTTTAATTTTATTTATTCTTTTAATAACTTTTTTTTTTGGCCTTCTTTCGTTGTTATTCGTCCCTCTGAGTTTCTGGGTTTAGGACTCTTTGTAGTATTTTTTGGAGTGGGGGTTTAATCGTAATGAAATTCCAGAGTTTCTGTTTGTCTCTGAAGGTCCTTATTCTTTCTTCATAGAGGAAGGAGAGCTTTGCGGGATAGAGTATTCTTGGTTGGCATCTGTTTTCTTGGAGTCTGTTGACTATGTCCCTCCACTCTCTCCTTGCCCGTGGTGTTTCTTCAGAGAAGTCTGATGTCAGGCTGATTGGTTTTCCTTTGAAAATTATGTGTTTCTTCCCTCTTGTCAGCTTCATTATTTTTTCCTTGTCTTGGATTCTTGGGAGCTTCACTATTATGTGTATTGCTGTATTTTTCCTTTCGTCGTGGAAGTTTGGTGTTCTTCTTGCTTCTGGTATATCAATTTTTAGTTCCTTCTTCACATTTGGGAAGTTCTCTTCAATTATTTCCTTGAATATTTTCTCTGTTCTTACATCTCTCTCCTCTCCTTCTGGGATTCCTATAACTCTTATATTTCCTCTCCTCATGGAGTCAGATAGTTCCCGAAGTCTTTCTTTGTTCTTTTTCATTCGTACTTCTCTTTCCTTTTCTGTTTTGGTTCTTTTTATTTCTGTGACTTCAAGAGTACTTGTTCGTTCTTCCATTTCATCTATTCTGCTTTCATTGCTTTTCCCAGAGTTCTTTAGTTCCTCCATTAATTCTTTGATCTCCTGCATTTCTTTTGCTTCCTCTTTAGGGACTCAATTTCATTTTTCTGACCATTGTTTTCCCTCTTTAGGGACTCAATTTCCTTCTTCTGATCATTGTTTTCCTTTATGAGTTCTGTCATTTTTTTAATCACGACAATTTTAAATTCTCTTTCTGTAAGGCTCAGAAGTTCTTCCAAGTTACTGTCGTTGCTTTCTGGGGGGTGGTTTTCTTTTTGTGGTTTGCTTTTTTCCTGAGGAGTTGTTAGGTTGCGTGTGGTTCTTCTACTCTCTACTGTCTGTTTTCTAATTTGTCATATGCATTGGACTCTGTGTTGCTGGGACTGGCCAGCATCTTGGGTGATTTTCCCCGCTCCCCTCTGGCTCCTCCAGGAGCCATCTGTCGGTTTCAAGCAGTCTTTACTGAAGAAAGGTCCCTGTTCTAAAATGCCGGTGTGGGGACACACTCCCCTGTGCACTTGGTCTGCCCCGGCGGTGGGTTTTCGCTCCCCTTCTGGGTTTGGACTGCAGGCCAGAAGGTGCCTGGCGTGGGCGAGCTTCCCCGCTCACCTCTGGCTCCTGAGGGAGCCTTCTGCAGGCAGTCTTTACTGAAGAAAGTCCCTGTTCTAAAGTGGCGATGCGGGATGCACTCCCTGCGCGTCCGGTCTCAGGCACACTCTTTAGCGCGCCCGGTCTGCCCTGGCCGTGGGTGCCTGCACCCCTGTGGGCTCAGACTGCTGGTCTGAAGGGGCCTAGGGTGGGCTAACTTCCCAGCTGGCCACGGGCTCCTCCAGGAGCCTTCTGCTGCTTTCAAGCAGTCTTTTCTGAAGAAAGGTGTTAGTGGCTTTTTTTCTGGTCACTAGGTGGCGCCAGAGATCTCTCCTATTGTTGTTGGGGAGCTGCCTTTTTCACCCCTTGGGACAGGGAACAGAGTTGGAATGGTAGGGAAAACCTCAACGGCTTTGGGGTGCTGTGTGTGCCTTGTGCTCCACCGACGTAGAGGACCCACGCCCCAAATTTCGTGCCCTGGGTCTCAGTTCCAAAGCCCTCAGTTCCAGGACATGGGCTGTAGCCCAGTTCATTGGCATCCGGAATGGCTCCTTTTGCACCCCGCTCCGTGTCCGGGTGCCTGTTTCCTCATTACTCAGTGAGGGACTTTCACCTCATTGAGGGCCCCCGCACATCTCCCCGCAAGCCTAGGTCGCAGGCGCGGGGACCTGGGCAGCCGCGATCCCGATCCGCGTTTGCTTTTCAGGCACGCTGCTTTTCCGAGCAAGCTTACCTGCTGGCCCACGGCCGTGTGCGCGTCTCCAGAGTCTCTTTGTTCTCTAATGGCGCTGGAGCGGTTCGCTCACCGCCGCGGCAAATCCTGCAGGGTTCTCCACAGCTCCAGTTCACGGGGTCTGGTGGCTGAAATAGTTCCTTTCCACTCCCAGTCCCTCTTGATGCGTAGTTTGTTCTTTTTTTTTTTTTCCTTGACTTTCATAATGATTAATTTACACAAAGCTTTGGGTTTGCAGGTGATTCATCTTGATGTTTGGAAGCATAAAAGGGATGTGTGTGTGCGCTCGTGCACATATATACAATTACAGCAATGCTAATTATTACAAATTGAGAAACATTTCATTGCTCTTTTTAGAAAACATCCACCATTTTAACTTTCTCCCTCTGATCCTCTCTGCTCTCTCAGCAACATGTTCCAACCTCTACCCTTCCCCCCGCCAGTGAACAATGCTTCCCATTTCATACAGAGCAATTAAACTTTCTCAATCTCATATCCCCAAATCCAACCTTCTGCCCACTTGTGCTTATCCAACTCTCATTGTTGTTTTTCAGGACTCAAGGGACATCTATATAGAGTGTCATTACTTTTCTTGTCCCTATTTAAATATTTACTTTCCCACTGGCAGGAATTGTAGCAACTTTTTTTTTTTTTTAAAAATAAATTTTATTGTTATATTCCCCATACAATTGCAGCCCCCCCATTCTGACCCCAATCCTTCCCCTCCCGCCCCCGCCCCCCTAAAGGTGTCTCTGGTTCATACTTTTTGGTTGATTTTGATTTTCACTATCTTATAGTTATTCATTTTCCTGGTCCCTTATTTAAGTTTTCAAGATTCCTGTTATGAGTGAGACCATCCGGTATTTTTCTTTTTCTTTTTGGCTTATTTCGCTGAGCATGATCCCTTCCAGCGCCATCCATGTTGCTGCAAATTGCATGTGTTTATCTTTTTTGAATGCTGAGTAATAGTCCATGGTATATATGTACCACATCTTCTTGATCCAGTCATCTATTTTTGGGCATTTGGGTTGTTTCCAAAGCTTAGCTATTGTAAACAGTGCTGCTGTAAACATAGGGGTGCAGGTGTTCTTTGGAATTGATGTTTCTGTGTCTTTTGGGAAAATACCTAGGAGTGGAATTGCTGGATCATATGGAAGTTCTATGTTTAGTAGGTCCAGAAATCTCCACACAGCTGTCCATAGTGGTTGGACCAGTTTGCACTCCCACCAACAGTGCAGAAGAGTTCCTTTTTCTGCACACCCTCGCCAACATTTGTTGTTGCTAGTTTTTTTAATATGTGCCATTCTCACTGGTGTAAGATGGTATCTCATGGTAGTTTTGATTTGCATTTCCCTGATGACAAGTGATGTTGAACATTTTTTCATATGCCTGTTGGCCATTTGCATTTCCTCTTCAGAGAAGTTTCTTTTTAGCTCTTCTGCCCATTTTTTGACTGGATTATTTTCTTTGTTGTTGTTGAGTCTCGTCAGCTCTTTGCAGATTTTTGTGATCAGTCCTTTATCATTAGTGTTGGGTGCAAAAATGTTCTCCCAGTTGGTGGGGTTTCTCTTTGTTTTTGTTATTGTCTCTATTGCTGTGCAGAAGCTCTGTAATTTGATGTAGTCCCAGCTGTTGATCTTTGCCTTCACTATCACTGCTTTGGGTGATGTGTCTGTAAAGATGTCTTTGATGTGCAAATCACGTAGTGTTTTGCCTATATTTCCTTCTATATATTTTATGGTTTCAGGTCTTATGTCTAGTTCTTTAATCCATTTGGAGTTGATTTTTGTGTATGGTGTGAGGTAGTGGTCAAGCTTCATTCTTTTGCATGTAATGACCCAGTTTTCCCAGCACCATTTATTGAACAAACTTTCTTTGCTCCAATGCATAGTCTTTGCTCCTTTGTCAGAGATTAGTTGATCATAAATCTGTGGGTTTATTTCTGGATTTTCTATTCGATTCCATTGGTCTGTATATCTGTTCTTGTTCCAATACCATGCAGTTTTGATGATTATGGCTTTGTAGTATAGTTTCAAGTCTGGGAGTGTGATGCCTCCATTCCCTTCTTTTTTTTTCAGGAGAGCTTTGGCTATTCGGGGTTTTTTGTGATTCCATATGAATTTCATCAATAATTGTTCTATTTCTTTGAAGAATGACATTGAAATTTTGATTGGAATAGCATTGAATCTGTATATTGCTTTTGGAAGGATGGCCATTTTAATAATGTTTATTCGTCCAATCCATGAGCAGGGGATGTCTCTCCATTTCTTTATGTCTTCTTCTATTTCTTTTAACAGTGTTTTATAGTTTTCTTTGTATAGGTCCTTTACCTGTTTTGTTAGATTTATTCCCAAATATTTGATTTTTGTTGTTTCAATAACAAAAGGGATGGTTTTTTTGATTTCTTCTTCTTCAGATTCATTGTTTGTGTATAGGAAGGCTACTGACTTTTGTGTGTTGATTTTGTATCCTGCCACTTTACTGAACTGACTGATGGGTTGAATTAGTTTTTCTGTGGAGTTTTTGGGGTTCTCTATGTATAATATCATATCATCTGCAAATAGTGATAGTTTGACTTCTTCTTTTCCTATTTGGATTCCTTGTTTGTCTTTCTCTTGTCTTATTGCTCTGGCTAGGACTTCCAGTATTATATTAAAAAGCAGTGGTGAGAGTGGGCATCCTTGTCTTGTTCCAGATCTTAATGGAAATGCTTTCAACTTTTCACCATTGAGAATGATACTGGCTGTTGGCTTGTTATATATGGCCTTTATGATGTTATGGTATGTTCCTTGTATCCCAAGAATTTCAAGGGCTTTTATCATGAATGGGTGTTGCACTTTGTCGAAAGCTTTCTCGACATCTATTGATATTATCATTTGGTTTTTATATTTCTTTTTGTTGATGTGTTGGATAACGTTGATTGATTTTCGGATGTTAAACCATCCTTGTGTTCCTGGCATGAATCCTACTTGGTCGTGGTGAATTATCTTATGGATACATTGTTGGATTCTGATAGCTAAAATTTTATTGAGGATTTTTGCATCAGTGTTCATTAGGGAGATTGGCCTGTAGATTTCCTTTTTTGTGTTGTCCTTGTTCAGTTTTGGTATTAGTGTAATGTTGGCTTCATAGAACGTGTTTGGTATTGTCCCTTCCTTCTCAATTTTTTGGAAGATTTAGTGAAGGATAGGCACTAAACCGTCTCTGAATGTTTGGTAGAATTCATTTGTAAATCCATCAGGTCCTGGGTTTTGTTTTTGGGGAGGTTTTTGATTACCATTTCAATTTCGCTGCTTGTAATTGTTCTGTTTAGGTGTTCTATTTCTTCTTTATCTAGCTTTGGATGATTATATTATTCTAGGAATTTGTCCATCTCTTCTAGATTGTTGAACTTGTCTGCATATAACTGTTCACATTAACCTCCGATTATTCCTGTGAGGTTCTTTTAGACTATAGGACTATGTGAAGAAACCATCAAATTGCTGCTTTTCTTTGTTCTGGGCAAGGTTACATTGAGTCTTGGAGTTACGCAATTTGCAGGGTTTTATGGGTAAACTTCTCTGACCCCCGTTTTAGTTAATAATATAATTATTAACTAAATCAATACAACTGGAAGGTCACCATGAGGATGAATCATGCAATGTTGATTCATAGCACACATTCAGTAAATATGGTGACCTGATGAACTGCATGTTTGCATAGAAGGGATTGTGCATGACAAGCAATATGGGTTCTCCACTATGGAGCGCTGTGTGGAGATTTCTTGACCTACTAAACATAGAGCTTCCGTATGATCCAGCAATTCCACTCCTAGGTGTTTACCCAAAGGACACAGAAACATAAGTTCCAAAGAGCACTTGCACCCCTATGTTTATAGCAGCACTATATACAATAGCTAAGTTTTGGAAACAACCCAAATGCCCAAAAATAGATGACTGGCTCAAGCAGATGTGGTACATATACACCATGGAATATTACTCAGCATTCAAAAAAGATAAACATATGCAATTTGCAGCAACATGGATGGAGCTGGAAGGGATCATGCTAAGCGAAATAAGCCAGAAAGAAAAAGAAAAATAACGGATGGTCTCACTCATAGCAGGAATCTAGAAAACTGAAATAAGGGAGCAGGAAAAAGATTAACTATAAGAAAGAGAATATCAAAATCAACAAACAACTATGAACCAGAGATACTCTATGGGGGTTAGGGGGCAGGGAAAGAAGGGCTTGGGGTCAAAATAAGGGGTTTGTAATTATATGGGGAATATACAAATAAAATATAAATTAAAAAAAAAAAGAGATGTGGGTTCTAGTCTCAGACCACCACCTGTAGGTACCATGCCTGGTATAAGTTTTGTAGTTTTCAGGCCACGTTTCCTCATCCCTAAAATGGGACTAAGTTTATCTCAAGCAAGGTAATGAGAGAATCAATAGAGAAAAGATGGGTGTGAAAATTCATGAGCAATAGAATTTTTTAATTCGGTCTTGGAAAAAAAAACTTATTTTTCTTACCAATGGAGTTTAAAACCTGTACTAATCAAGTTTGAACACGGGCCTCCCCGGTGGTGCAGCGGTTGAGTGCTGGGTTGCGAAGCTGCCCGCATCCTCTGCAGCGCCTGTTCGATCCCTGGCTGCTCCCGGCCACTGGAGGAGGGTCCCACACGGCGCACAGACCTCTCCTGCCGTCCACTGATCCCTTCAGCAGTGTATTTCCATCCTTCTGCCTGCTCTGCTCCCTGCTCTGGCTCTGGTGAATTCTCTCACCCTCCCGCGCCTCTCACCCTTCTGACAGTACCCAGTGCTTGAATGAATGAATGAATAAAAAATAAACAAATAAATGTTAAAAAAAAAAAAGACTGAACAACCATGACCATATCCTTATAGCACTTATGTTTCTAACGCATTGTCATTACTAACCTAATAATGTATCAAAGATATTCCGCTGATATTTAGTCTTGTGAGCACTAAGTACCATGTCTTTTTTATCTTTATTTATTTACTTATTTATTTACTTATTTTTTCACTCAAATATTTTATTTATTTTTTGTTTGTTTGTTTTTAATTTTATTTTTATATTCCCCATACAATTGCAACCTCCTTATTTTGACCCCAATCCCTCTTTCCCTCCCCCACCCCCTATAGTATGTCTCTGGTTCATAATTCTTTGTTGATTTAGATTTTTTTCTTTTTTTTAAATTTTATTTTTATATTCCCCATATAATTGCAACCCCCTTATTTTTACCCCAATCCCAGCTTTCCCCCTCCTGCCCCCCCCATAGTGTCTGGTTCATAGTTGTTTATTGATTTTGATTTTTTCTTTCTTATAGTTATTCTTTTTTTTTTAAATCAAAAAAATTTTTTAAGATTTATTTATTTATTTATTTATACAAGCACGGGGTAAAGTCAGAAACACGGGAGGGTGAGAGAATTCACCAGAGCCAGAGCAGGGAGCAGAGCAGGCAGGACCGAAGTACACTGCTGAGGGGAGCAGCAGGAGGCAGGAGAGGTCTGTACGCCATGTGGGACTCTCCTCCGGTGGCCGGGGAGCAGCCGGGGCTGGAACTGGTGCAGCATAGGCTGCGCAACACAGCGCTCAACTGCTGCGCAATTGGGAGGCCCTCTTATAGTTATTCTTTTTCCTGGTCCCTTATTTAAGATTTCTAGATTCCTGCTATGAGTGAGACCATCCAGTATTTTTCTTTTTCTTTCTGCCTTATTTTGCTGAGCATGTTCCCTTCCAGCGCCATCCATGTTGCTGCAAATTGCACGTGTTTATCTTTTTTGATTGCTGAGCAATATTCCATTGTGTATATGTACCACATCTTCTTGTTCCAGTCATCTGTTTTTGGGTGTTTGGGTTGTTTCCAAAGCTTAGCTATTGTAAATAGTGGGTGCTATAAACATAGGGGTACAGGTGCTCTTTGGAATTGATATTTCTGTGTCTGTTGGGTAAATAACTAGGAGTTAAATTACTGGATCATTGGAAGCTCTCTCTTTAGTAGGTTGAGGAATATCCACACAGCTTTCCATAATGGTTGGACCAGTTTGCACTCCCACCAGTAGTGCAGGAGAGTTCCTTTTTATCCACATCCTCGCCAACATTTGTTGTTGCTAGTTTTTTTAATATGTGCCATTCTCACTGGTGTGAGATGGTATCTCATTGTAGTTTTGATTTGCATTTCTCTGATTGCAAGTGATGTTGAACAATTTTTCATATGCCATTTGTATTTAGTCTTCAGAGAAGTTACTTTTTAGCTCTTCTGCCCATTGTTTTGACTGGATTATTTTCTTTGTTATTGTTGAGTCTCATCAGCTCTTTGTCGATTTCTGTGATCAGTCCTTTATTATCAGTGTTGTGTACAAAAGTGTTCTCCCAGTCGGTGGGGTTTCTCTTTGTTTTGGTTATTGTCTCTTTTGCTGTGCAGAAGCTCTTTAATTTGATGTAGTCCCAGCTGTTTATCTTTGCCTTCACTATCACTGCTTTGGGTGATGTGTCTGTAAAGATGTCTTTGATGTGCATATCACGTAGTGTTTTGCCTATATTTCCTTCTATGTATTTTATGGTTTCAGGTCTTATGTCTAGTTCTTTAATCCATTTTGATTTGGTTTTTGTGTATGGTGTGAGGTAGTAGTCAAATTTCATTCTTTTGCATGTAGCGACCCAGTTTTCCCAACACCATTTATTGAACAAACTTTCTTTGCTCCAGTGCATCTTCTTTGCTCCTTTGTCAGAGATTATTTGACCATAAATCTGTGGGTTTATATCTGGGTTTTCTATTCAGTTCCATTGGTCTGTAAGTACCATTTCTTATTAAGGTCTGCATATGTGGTTTGTGCTGTGGGTCTGTTTAGTGAAGTCCCTGACTCTAGTCCTCCACTGGATGCAAAACTCTTACTCTCTCTCTCTTGTCTCCTTTCCTTGATCTGCATACTTCATTCTTTTTTTCCCCACAATACAGATTCAAAAGCCCATTGAAAAAGCAGCTGTGCTGGGAGAAAGCAACTGGCAGATCAGGGAAGTCATTCTTTTTTTAATCCTTACCCCTAAATTCTCTGCACTTGGCTCTTCCAATTACTTATAGTGAGCAAGTTTCACCATAGTGATACAGAGGGTAGAATCTTTTTCCCAATTTTAAATTTCTTGAGAATCTATGACTCCTTTATTCTTGGAATCAAGTGACAAGTAAGCCTGTTAATTTTGTGCCCAGAATGGGGGATAGGGGGGCAGAAGGGAGTATTATATGAAGAGTAATGATTTTGGGAGATTAGTTTTGCTAAAATTGTTCTTGATGCACCTGGTGTGTGAGAGCATTCAATGAACTCACATCTCATTTTGAATCCTGGTTTAATCAATTTGAGCTGTGTGATAGGACACTGCACAGACATCCCGTTTACCCAGAGACACCATTCTCCCCTTTCAAATATCTCTTTTATAGTGTTTTCAGAGTTAGGGCAGTGAGAAAGGATAACATGGTAAAAGACATGGAAATCTATTTAGCTAATTATTTTATTTTACTTTCAAATTTTTTATTGAGATCACTTCAGTTTACATTGTTCTAGTATTTTGAAAATATGGGCTCCCCCTCGTAGAGCTGTTACCACAGTGCTCCCACCACCAAAGTACTCATCCTCCACCACCATAAATCATTGTGCTCCCTCCCGCTGTGTCCTCACCACTTCCCCATCCCCTCAGTCCCAGAATGGCTCAGTTCTCTAGGGAGCTTTCAAGGGTTAGTTCTTAAGTTTGAATCTTTAACCAAAGCTTTAGTTGGTTTCTCTGTATTCCACTTGTAAGTGACACCATCTGGTATTTGTCTTTCTCCCTCTGACTTAATTTACTTTAGTAGTTGTGTGCTTGGTCATTGAAGTTTAAGTTAACTATTTTCTATATAGGCAGCTGTAATAGAAATACAGTATTTCAAAATATTTAAGGACCCTTCAATTTCCACAGGAAAATATCCTATGTTAATATAGCTTGAACTTAGTTATTTTCAATATAAAGTTGTAGAACACCAGATTCTCCTCAAATTAAAATATTCCCAGTTGGTGATTGCCTTGAGTCCAGAGATTTGAGTCATTTTGGCATCAAATTATTTTCAACAGTGGTTTTGAGCCCTGGCTGCACATTGGAACTGGTTTTTCTTTCTTTCTTTCTTTTTTAAGTTATCAATACAGTCCTTAGTCCAATATAGTTGAACTAAAGGTCCAGAGTGATGACTGGAGAGAAAGTAAACAAGACAAAAAAACAATTTTTTTTTTAATCTTTATCAGTGGACCAAAGGCCACTGAGAGGGGAATATGAGTAGATGTAGCTGATTGGCCTCCTTGTATTGCAAAGCAGCGAAAGTTGGAATAACAAGGGGTGTTGTTATAAAAGCTTTAGAATTCACCCTCGGTTTTCTGATAAGAAGAGAAAGCTACAATGGACCTGAGTGTGGCCCTAGTGCTCTGTCTCTCCTGTTTGCTCCTACTTGCTCTCTGGAAACAGACTTCTGAGAGAGGGAAGCTCCCACCCGGCCCCTTGCCACTTCCCATTATTGGAAATATCCTCCAGTTAGATGTTAAGGATATCACCAAATCTCTAAACAACGTGAGTATGTTTTATGTTCCTCTGTGGCGTGCAAATGGTAAGTAACTTAAATGCAATTAAAAAAAAACTTCTTGTTTGCCCATCAATTCTAATAATAAAATATTAGCATGGTGGCATGCTATCAAAGTAGGTTTTGAAATTCAAATGCTCCCAGTCATTTTGCTATTTCTCTGCATTTAGTGAGTAGACAAACAGGTCTTGGATGGTAGAATTGAAAATATAAAGTGACAGAACGGAGGAGTGTTCTTTGTTCTGCTGCCATTTGCTCTGATTTTGGTGGATGGTGAATGTTAGAAGAAGTGTTTTGTGATTACAGATGTTATTCCAGAAGTCATCTACTACATGGCTGTGTGTTTTGTTGAGATTGTTACTAAATTTAACATCTGTGAAGAAACACATTCTGTCTGTATCAAGAGAGGACTCTGGGCTCAGGAAGAGCGTGAGTCAACCAAAAGACGAAAAGAAGTAACCGGGCAGGACCAAAGTGTGGGAACATCATTCACTTGGGTCTACACAGCTGGTGTCTGATCTTAATGACTATTTCAGGGTGGAAAAAATTATCCTTCCTTCAGATGCCTTGGCCCTGACAATGCCTCTGTAGTGCCCACTCCTTGTTACTAATACCAGCAGATCACAAGCTGGGCTGGGTATTAGAATTAGATGAATTGATTCTTTAAAATACAAATTTTTAGGATTCATCATAGGGCTAATGTATCACAGCTTCCTCAGGAGGACTCTGTAGGTGATCCTGAAGCAACGAGCTCGGTTTTGGTCTATAGATGGAATCTGAAGTTATTTGTCAAGGATCAGAGAACCATGAAGAAGCTCAAATTTGAATCTTCTGTATAGTGGTCAACTGATCCTAGAAATACATTGAAATTTTCTGATGTTAGTTTCCTTATTTGTAAGCAGGGCAAATAAACTTGGTGAAGGTTCAAATGTGAGGGTAATAGTAAACAATGTGTCAAATACTTATTTAGGCCATTCCTGGCACATCCCAAGCCATCCAGAAATGGCAACTCTAATAATCACCCATATTGATGTCTTAAATTCAAAAATACTCAGGCTTTGTGGGGCAATCTACCCAATATGAAAGTAGTATTCCAAATTAGGCACAATACATTACCAAGTAATGACTTCTTTTGCTATATGCACGTGCTTTCCCAGCTCTCCAAAGCCTATGGCCCTGTTTTCACTCTGTATTTTGGCATGAAGCCCACTGTGGTGTTGCACGGATATGAAGCAGTTAAAGAAGCGTTGATTGATATGGGAGAGGACTTCGCTGGAAGAGGCAATTTCCCCCTTGCAGAAAGAATTAATAAAGGAGAAGGTATGTGTGGGTGTGACACGTGCACTATGATTATTGTGGTGGGGAGGACAGAAAATGGGGCTTGAAGATCTCCTAAATATTCTTTGTCCATCCCCTTAACTGTGAAGTGTCAGCTTTCTTCTTCCCTTGGACCCCACCCCAGTTTATATTTACCCTCTGTTAGGAGTTGTTTTCAGCAATGGAAAGAAATGGAAGGAGATGCGCGGCTTCTGCCTCATGACCCTGCGGAATTTTGGGATGGGGAAGAGGAGCATTGAGGACCGAGTTCAAGAGGAAGCCCGCTACCTTGTGGAGGAGTTGAGAAAAACCAATGGTGGGTGATTCTGTGCTCAGTCGCTGTGACCTTAACACACTGTATTCTCTAGTGTCATCCTAGGGGACACATCAGGGTGGTCAAATCTTCCATTAGGGGTGGTGGTTGTTAACCCTTGTGTGGAGACAGAGAGTTTGAAGCACAGAGTCAGGAGCATTTGTTTATGTATGCTGTGTGTGCGTGTGCGTGAGTGTGTGTATGTGTTCATTCATGATTGTGTGTACAGTGTAGGTATCAAAGGTCCTTTCATCTGTTTTTCTCCTGAAGTCTATTTGTTTTTAAATGAGAAATCACAAGGAATATTTTGAGTCATTTTCTGAATGAGTGAGAGAGCGGTGTTTCATACTGCAGCACATTTCACCAGGGCTGCCAGCCAAGTAGGTAGTGGGAGTGACCTCGGGAAGCAAGTGACATGTGTTTTCACTTCACTCGATGTGTTTAACATGGACAGAACTCACACCCTTATGATAGTCACTGCCTCAGACCAGGTCTGTAGTTTTGGCCAGTAATAATGCCATCTGTTGATAGATTTTAATCAGGTAGGCATGTCCTTTTGCTAATCTCAGCAATTGTGGTTTCTCATTTAATTTCATTAGGAAATACTTTCTCACTTTTCAAAATTCCTTATGCAGGTAACTGCTACTATCTCTCTAAGGGATCACTTTCTGATATTTCTTTCAGACCTGTTCTGAGAGTTGTTTCCTGAATTCTTGTGTGTTTTTTTTTTAATTTTGTGGGGATCCAACATTTAAGTAAATGTATAATTTCCCTGTCTTTATGGATTGCCTTATTGTAAGGCAAAGTCCTACCAAGTATTCCTAGTTAGATTTTCCAGGAGAGCCTGAATTTTCTTTATTTATACATGAAGTTTCTGTGTGACACTGTGTATACCTTCAAAGTTAGTGAGGCTATGGGTTTCGTTGTAATGGGTGCTTGAAATTTGTGCTCCCATGTATTACTGCAACTCCTTAGCTGGCTTCACAAAATGTGCTAGGAGATTTTCAGACTCTCTATCATTGCTAAATCAGTGCTTTCATGCAAGAATAATGGCTGGCACTTTCTACTCTGCCAATTTCTTGATGTCACTGTTATGCAATACATTGATTCAAATCTTTTGTAATGACATCTACAGGGGTGAATTTTAGACCTTTACCTTAAACAATCTTTCAATGGTGATTAAGTTGCCACAATGGGGTTTGCAGATCTCTTACCAAGGAAATAAACCCGTTTTCCCTGTATAATTTCTTTACTGAGTGTTGAATTGACCTAACCTAGATCTGGAAACATTTTAAAAATCAATGAAAATACTAGTTTTTCTTCTTACTGAACATAATCTTACAAGTTTATGTAGCATAACTTTTCCCAAATAAATAATTGTTGCTGGTGAGTAGAAATAATGGATATTTGCTTTCTAGGGATGGTAGTTTATTTCCAGTGATGTGAAATAATGAAAACTAACAATTTTCATTTTGGTTTGAGTTTCCTGGGAATTATATTGGAAATGCAAATTTCTCTTTTGATTTCTGCTTTAAACAAAGTGTCCTAAAATTTCTTTCTTATTTTTTGAAAGTTTTATTTATTTTTTTTAAATAATAGATTTTAATTTTATATTCCCCATACAATTGCAACCCCCCCAATTTGACCCTAATCCCTCCCCTCTCACCCCCTCCCCCCAAAAAGTGTCTCTGGTTCATAGTTTTTGTTGATTTTGATTTTCACTTTCTTATAGTTATTCATTTTCCTGGTCCCTTATTTAAGTTTTCTAGATTCCTGCTATGAGTGAGACCATCCGGTATTTTTCTTTTTCTTTCTGGCTTATTTTGCTGAGCATGATCCCTTCCAGCGCCATCCATGTTGCTGCAAATTGCATGTGTTTTCTTTTTGAAGCTGAGTAATATTCCATGGTATATATGTACCACATCTTCTTGATCCAGTCATCTATTGTTGGGCATTTGGGCTGTTTCCAAAGCTTAGCTATTGTAAACAGTGCTGCTATAAACATAGGGGTGCAGGTGTTCTTTGGAATTGATGTTTCTGTGTCATTTGGGTAAATACCTAGGAGTGGAATTGCTGGATCATATGGAAGCTCTATGTTTAGTAGGTCCAGAAATCTCCACACAGCTCTCCATAGTGGTTGCACCAATTTGCACTCCCACCTGTAGTGCAGGAGAGTTCCTTTTTCTCCACACCCACGCCAACATTCGTTGTTGCTAGTTTTTTTAATATGTGCCATTCTCACTGGTGTAAGATGGCATCTCATGGTAGTTTTGATTTGCATTTCCCTGATTACAAGTGATGTTGAACATTTTTTCATATGCCTGTTGGCCATTTGCATTTCTTCTTCAGAGAAGTTTCTTTTTAGCTCTTCTGCCCATTTTTTGACTGGATTATTTTCTTTGTTGTTGTTGAGTCTCATCAGCTCTTTGCAGATTTTTGTGATCAGTCCTTTATCATTAGTGTTGGGTGCAAAAATGTTCTCCCAGTTGGTGGGGTTTCTCTTTGTTTTTGTTATTGTCTCTTTTGCTGTGCAAAAGCTCTTTAATTTGATGTAGTCCCAGCTGTTTATCTTTGCCTTCACTATCACTGCTTTGGGTGATGTGTCTGTAAAGATGTCTTTGATGTGCAAATCCCGTAGTGTTTCGCCTGTATTTCCTTCTATGTATTTTATGGTTTCAGGTCTTATGTCTAGTTCTTTAATCCATTTAGAGTTAATTTTTGTATGGTGTGAGGTAGTGGTCAAGCTTCATTCTTTTGCATGTAGCGACCCAGTTTTGCCAGCACCATTTATTGAACAAACTTTCTTTGCTCCAATGCATAGTCTTTGCTCCTTTGTCAAAGATTAGTTGACCATAAATCTGTGGGTTTATTTCTGGATTTTCTATTCTATTCCATTGGTCTGTGTGTCTGTTCTTGTTCCAATACCATGCAGTTTTGATGATTATGGCTTTGTAGTATAGTTTGAAGTCTGGGAGTGTGATGCCTCCATTCTATTCTTTTTTTTTTTTTCAGGAGAGCTTTGGCTATTTGGGGTTTTTGGTGATTCCATATGAATTTCATCAATAATTGTTCTATTTCTTTGAAGAATGACATTGAAATTTTGATTGGAATAGCATTGAATCTGTATATTGCTTTTGGTAGGATGGCCATTTTAATAATGTTTATTCTTTCAATCCATGAGCAGGGGATGTCTTTCCATTTCTTTGTGTCTTCTCCTATTTCTTTTAACAGTGTTTTATAGTTTTCTTTGTATAGGTCCTTTACCTCTTTTGTTAGATTTATTCCCACATATTTGATTTTTTTTTTCTTTCGATAATAAAAGGGATGGTTTTTTTTATTTCTTCTTCTTCAGATTTATTGTTTGTGTATAGGAAGGCTACTGACTTTTGCGTGTTGATTTTGTATCCTGCCACTTTGCTGAACTGATTGATGAGTTGAATTAGTTTTTCTGTGGAGTTTTTGGGGTTCTCTATGTATATTATCATATTATCTGCAAATAGTGATAGTTTGACTTCTTCTTTTCCTATTTGGATTCCTTGTATGACTTTCTCTTGTCTTATTGCTCTGGCTAGGACTTCCAGTATTATATTGAAAAGCAGTGGTGAGAGAGGACATCCTTGTCTTGTTCCAGATCTTAATGGAATTGCTTTCATCTTTTCACCATTGAGAATGATATTGGCTGTTGGCTTGTCATATATGGCCTTTATGATGTTGAGGTATGTTCCTTGTATCCCAAGAATTTCAAGGGCTTTTATCATGAATGGGTGTTGCACTTTGTCGAAAGCTTTCTCGACATCTATTGATATTATCATATGGTTTTTATATTTCTTTTTGTTGATGTGTTGGATAATGTTGATTGATTTTCGGATGTTGAACCATTCTTGTGTTCCTGGCATGAATCCTATTTGGTCGTGGTGAATTATCTTATGGATACATTGTTGGATTCTGATAGCTAAAATTTTATTGAGGATTTTTGCATCAGTGTTCATTAGGGAGATTGGCCTGTAGTTTTCCTTTTTTGTGTTGTCCTTGTTCGGTTTTGGTATCAGTGTAATGTTGGTTTCATAGAATGTGTTTGGTATTGTCCCTTCCTTTTCAATTTTTTGGAAGAGTTTGTGAAGGATAGGCACTAATTCGTCTGTGAATGTTTGGTAGAATTCATTTGTAAATCCATCAGGTCCTGGGCTTTTGTTTTTGGGGAGGTTTTTGATTACCATTTCAATTTCACTGCTTCTAATTGGTCTGTTTAGGTGTTCTATTTCTTCTTTATCTAGCTTTGGGTGATTGTAGGGTTGTAGGAATTTGTCCTTCTCCTTTAGATTGTTGAACTTGTTTCCATATAACTGTTCATAGTAGTTACTGATTATTGTTTTGATTTCTGCTGTGTCTGTTGTGATTTCTCCTCTTTCATTTATGATCCTGTTTATTTGTGCTTTCTCCCTTTTTTCCTTTTTGAGCCTGGCTAGGGGTTTGTCTACTTTATTGATTTTTTTGAAGAACCAGCTCTTGGTTTCATTGATCTTTTTGATTGTTTTTTTAGTTTCAATTTCATTTATTTCTGCTTTGGTTTTTATTATTTCTTTTCTTTTGCTGGGTTTGGGGTTTTTTTGTTGTTCTTTTTCTAGATCTCTGAGCTTTGAGATTAGGTTGTTTCTTTGAGTTCTTTCTTGTTTCTCGATGTGAGCTTCTATTGCTATATATTTTCCTCTTATTACTGCTTTTGCTGCATCCCATACATTTAGCATATTGGTGTCCTCCTTGTCATTCAAGTCAAAGAATTTTTTAATTTCTTCTTTTGATCTCCTCATTAGTCCCGTGGTCTACCAGTAGTGTGGTTTTTAATCTCTATGAGGTAGGAAAGTTCCTTGCCTTCTTTTTATGGTTTATTTCTAGTTTGATGCCTTCATGGTCAGAAAAGATGGTTGGTATGATTTCAATCTTGGTGTATCTGTTGATGTTTGTCTTGTGCCCCAGTATGTGATCGATCCTGGAGAATGATCCGTGTGCGCTTGAGAAAAATGTGTACTCCTTTTTTTTGGGTTTAGTGTTCTATAGATGTCTGTTAAGCCCAATTGCTCTAGGTCCTTATTTAGAGCTTTGGTTTCTTTACTTATTTTTTGTCTTGTTGATCTATCCATTGTTGATAGTGGTGTGTTGAAGTCTCCCACTACGTATGTGTTTTCTCTGATGTCTGTTTTCAGAGAGGACAACAGTTGTCTGATATATTTTGGTGCTCCTTCATTTGTTGAGTATATATTAATGAGTGTTATTTCTTCTTGAAGTATTGTCCCCTTGATCATAATGTAGTGACCGTTTGGGTCTCTTTTTATCTTTTTGAGTTTGAAATCTGTTTTATCTGATATAAGTATAGCTGTTCCTGCTTTCTTTTTTGGTCCATTTGCTTGTAGGATTGTTTTCCAACCTTTAACTTTGAGTCTGTTTTTATCTTTTGTAGCTAAATGTGTTTCCTGGAGAAAGCAAAAGGTTGGGTTTTGTTTCTTAATCCATGCTGCAAATCTGTGTCTTTTTATTGACGCGTTCAGTCCATTTACATTTAGAGTTAATATGACACGTTCAGTCCATTTACATTTAGAGTTAATATTGATTTGTTAGCATCTGTATTTGCCATTGTGTTTGTCTTTCCTTTGATTTTATTTATTTATTCTTTTAATAACTTTTTTTTTTTTTGGCCTTCTTTCGTTGTTTTTCTTCCCTCTGCGGTTCTGGCTTTAGGATTCCTTGTAGTATTTTTTGGAGTGGCGGTTTAGTCGTAATGAAATTCAAGAGTTTCTGTTTGTCTCTGAAGGTCCTTATTCTTTCTTCATAGAGGAAGGAGAGCTTTGCAGGATAGAGTATTCTTGGTTGGCATCTGTTTTCTTGGAGTCTGTTGACTATGTCCCTCCACTCTCTCCTTGCCCGTAGTGTTTCTTCAGAGAAGTCCGATGTCAGTCTGATAGGTTTTCCTTTGAATGTTATCTGTTTCTTCCCTCTTGTCAGCTTCATTATTTTTTCCCTGTCCTGGATTCTTTGAGCTTTACTATTATGTGTCTTGCTGTATTTTTCCTTTCGTCGTGGAGGTTTGATGTTCTTGCTTCTGGTATATCAATTTTCAGTTCCTTCTTCACATTTGAGAAGTTCTTTTCAATTATCTCCTTGAATATTTTCTCTATTCCTACATCTCTCTCCTCTTCTTCTGGAATTCCTATAACTCTTATATTTCCTCTCCTCATGGAGTCAGATAGTTCCCGAAGTCTTTCTTCGTTCTTTTTCCTTCGTACTTCTCTTTCCTTTTCTGTTTTGGTTCTTTTTATTTCTGTTCTTCAAGAGTACTTATTCGTTCTTCCATTTCATCTATTCTGCTTTCATTGTTTTTCCCAGTCTTTAGTTCCTCCATTAATTCTTTGATCTCCTGCTTTTCTTTTGCTTCCCTCTTTAGGGACTCAATTTCATTCTTCTGATCATTGTTTTCCCTCTTTAGGGACTCAATTTCCTTCTTCTGATCATTGTTTTCCTTTATGAGTTCTGTCATTTTTTTAATCACGGCAATTTTAAATTCTCTTTCTGGAAGGCTCAGAATTTCTTCCAAGTTACTGTCATTGCAATCGGGGGGGTCATTTCTTTTTGTGGTGTGCTTTTTTCCTGAGGAGTTGTTAGGTTGCGTGTGGTTCTTCTACTCCCTACTGTCTGTTTTCTAATTTGTCGTATGCATTGGGACACTGTGTTGCTGGGACTGGCGGCATCTTGGGTGAGCTTCTCTGCTCCCCTCTAGCTCCTCCAGGGGCCATCTGTCTGTTTCAAGCAGTCTTTAGTGAAGAAAGGTCCCTGTTTTCAAATGCTGATGTGGGGACACACTCCCCTTTGCGCTTGGTGTGCCCCGGCGGTAGGTTCCCGCTCCCGCTCTGGGTTTGGACTGCAGGCCAGAAGGGGCCTGGCATGGGAGAGCTTCCCTGCTCACCTCTGGGTCCTGAGGGAGCCTTCTGCAGGCAGTCTTTACTGAAGAAATGTCCCTGTTCTAAAATGGCGATGCGGGGCGCATTCCCTGCACGTCTGGTCTCAGGCACACTCTTCTGCCGCCCGGTCTGCCCCGGCCGTGGGTGCCCGCTCCCCCTGTGGGCTCAGACTACTGCTCGGAAGGGGCCTGGCATGGGCTAACTTCCCAGCTGGCCACTGGCTCCTCCAGGAGCCTTCTGCTGGTTTCAAGTCGCTAGGTGGCGCCAGAGATCTCTCCTAGAGCCCTTGGGGAGCTGATTTTTCCACCCTGTGGGACAGGGAACAGAGCGGGAATGGTAGGGTAAACCTCAACGGCTTTGGGGTGCTGTGTCTGCCTTGTGCCCCACTGTAGTGGAGAACCCACGCCCCAAATTTTGTGCCCTGGGTCTCATTTCCAAAGCCCTCAGGTCCAGGACTCAGGCTGTAGCCCAGTTCAGTGTCCGCAAAAATGGAGTCTTTTGCACCCAGCTCCTGTGCCTGGGTGCCTGGTTCCTGGTTACACATTGAGGGGCTTTCACCTCAGTGAGAGTCCCCGCGCATCTCCCCGCAAGCCTAGGTCACAGTCGCGGGGACCTGGGCAGCCACGATCCCGATCCGCGTTTGCTTTTCAAGTGCGCCGCTTTTCAGCACAAGCTTACCTGCCGGCCCACGGCTGTGTGCAGGTCTCCTCCGGGGGTCTCTGTTGTTCTCTAATGGCGCCTGGAGCCATTCGCTCACCGCCGCGGCGAATCCTGCAGGGTTCTCCACAGCTCCAGTTCACAGGGTGTGGTGGCTGAGATAGTTCCTTTCCACTCCCAGTCCCGCTTGATGCATAGTTTGTTCTTGTTGGTCGTTTTAGTTTGTTGTTTTCCTCCTTTCTGTTGGTCGGAGAGTGCCAACTCTGTGGGTGGGGGAGGGTAGCAGGGTTCTGTGCTTTCCTCCCTTCTAGTCCTCTTTTATGGCAACTTTCTTCTTCAGGTAGTTTGCTGGAGTTGTCCGTTTATCTTCCGTGTCCCAGTTATCACTGGGACCTGCCGCTTTTCCTCCCTATTAACTTTTTTTTTTAATTGGAGATCTTACTCGCAGCGCCTCCTCGCCGCCATGTTGCTCTGCCTCCGGTGACATCAAGATTTATTTATTTTTTATATAAGAATCTGGGTACAGGCCATATGCGTGGGACGGTGAGAGGATTCACCGGGACAAAGCGGGACACAGAACAGGAAGACTGACGAAATACACTCCTGAGGGGAGCAGCAGGCGGGACAGGAGAGGTCTGCTTCGTCATGAGGGATTCTGGCCGGGATCGAACCAGCACTGCAGAGACTGCGGACAGCTTCATAGTGTGGTGCTCAACTGCTCGCGCCACAAGGAAGGCCTAGTGTTTATAATTTCTATTCACTTGTTTAATTTCTTGTAGGTCAAATTGATGTGTCCGACTCTTTTGTATTTATTCTTTCAAGTACATGATTTTACCCATAATCTTTCCCTCTCTTTCCTTTGCCCTCTGCTGATACTGTGTATTTCATGTATTTATTTATTAAACAAAAAGTTTTCAAGTCCTTAACTATTCCCTCTATCTGTATGGAAGCTTAACTCTCTGTAGACTTTGTGTACAAGTGAGGCTCAGCCCTAATAACTTTATTAACAGTTATATAAAAATGGTTTTAAGGCCTCACTGGTGGCTCAAGGGGTTAAGTGTCAGCACTACACTGAAGCCATTCCCAGTCAGGGAATTACCCACATGGCACGACCTCTCCTGTCGTGCTCACTGCTCCCCTTAGCAGTGTATTCCAGTCAGTCTGCTAGTTCTGTTCCCCACTCTGTCTCTGGTAGACCCTCTTACCCTCCACACCTCTGGGCTACACCTCTGCTCTTGTATGCATAAAGAAATAAAATAAATCTTAACAATAAGAAAGTGTTATGAACAAAGACAATGGAAGTAAATAGAATATTCAAAAACAACCACTATTTAACTAGCTAGGTTGAACCATAAGTCCCAGGTTAATGCAAAAGTGATAAGTTGATTTCAATTTTTATGATCATTGTTATGGAGACCATGATTGAAAACACTGTGTATGCTTTAGGGCTATAGCTTCACAGTGCTGCCATCGTATGTTGCCACACCATGCTTCCCACCCAAGCACCCTTATTCCTTCACCATGTACATGAGCTCCTTCTGTTAGGGGGAAGTGATGTCCTGAGTTAATCCCATACAGGCTTTGTGGACTCCACCCCCAATCCAGACTAAAGCCATCAAGACTCTGGGAAAGACAAATCCCATCACCACCAAGGGAGGGTGGCTGGGACCTGAGGGTGGAGTTGGGCAGCCAGGTTGGGTATAAAAAACCAAACACGTGGGCCTTGGGCTCTCTCTGGCTCGCGATCGCTCGCCTCCTGGCTTCACCGCTCCTGGCTGGCGGCCAACTCTGAGAGCGCCATTTTGGGATTCCTGATCAGCGGATCAGGTAGGACTCATTTAAAACTTTGTCTCCCGCTTTTCTCCCAGAGCTGTACATTTCCTCATTTCCCCTTTCCTTGTAAATAAACCTTTTATTAACCTTTCACGTGTGCCTGCAGTAGAGCATTGATAAGTCCTTTTAAGCGCGCGGGTGAGGACCCACAGTCAGGCATCGGGGTTGCTCTACAACACTTCCTCCTTTCTTCCCCTCTTTTACCTTACTTTCTGGTAGCCTCAGTTCTGCAATTAGATTTCAAGGGTTTGTTTGGGTCTGTTCCTTTGCTTTGTTTCTTTATATTCTCATATGCATGAAATCATCCAGTGGATCTTTTACATTGTGACTTCTTTTTTTAGCATAATCCTCTCCGTTCCACCTATGTTGTTTCAAATGCAAGATTTCAGACCTGAATACTAGCTGAGCAGTATTCCCTCGTGTATACATATCCCATTTTCATTATCCATCATCTGGTGATAGATACTTAGGTTATATCCAACCGTGGCTATTGTAAATAGTGCTACAGTAAACGTAGAGTGCATATACCCCTTCAAATTAGTGTTTTTGTATTCTTTGGTGATACTTAGGAAAGAGATTGCTGGATCATATGGTAAATCTTGCTGCGGACCAGCACAGCAGTCGACGATGAGGCCACCTCAGGGTTGAGAGAAGCGTGCAGGGTGGTCAGGGCGTCGGTGAAAGAAATGACAAACAGACACACTTCAAGAGTGAAACTCTGAGTGTAATTTTCTTTGAGTTTGTGACCAGTATATATATGTTTTCCAAAAGCACAGGAACAATGAATATCAATGAAATGAGCTTGCTCATGGGCTCAGCCTATCACCGACAGGGCGGTGATCTAAATCTGGACTCAGCCTCATTCCTAAGTAGATAGACCATTAGTTTTGTTTTTAAACTATATAATCGTATTTTTTATTAACTACTTTTTTACCTATACTATATTTTAATTATTACAGGGTTTAGTAATGTTTCATTTGAGTCAGCCTTGTTTTAAGGATTTCATGATTTTTTAATTAACAAGCAATGACCTTTATAGAAGAAAGAAGGAAGTTTAGAAAGACAATAAGGGATTAAAGTTTGTAGTTCTAGAAAGACAGGATAAGGTTATTTAGCATTCTTGTAGTGGTTCCTGGTGGTCGTTATCTTTTGATAAGCCTCTGTCTTTTCAGGGAACTTCTCTGTACTTCCCCTGCTTTAGGGTGTTTTGCTGTTCTCCCCCTGCATGCTGGTCGCCCAGCTGGACCTAGGGACCGTGGCGAAAGCCATTCCTAAAGGTCACTGCAGGGGGAGGTGCAGCAGGTATGTCTTCAGGGGGTTTTGCTGTTCTCCCCCTGCGCGCTGGTCGCCCAGCCGGACCTAGGGACGGTTAGCCCTAAAGGTCACTGCAGGGGGAGGTGCAGCAAGATCTATTATTCAATATTTGGAGAAATCTCCATGCGGTTTTCCATAGAGCCTGCACTAGTCTACATTCACTGATATGTTCCTTTTATAAATGATGTCTCTTGCAATTAAAGGAATTTATATATAAAGCAATGAACTTCCATAAATATTTTTTCCTGTTATCTTAAAACAAAGTGTTTTCCTATCTGTATATATGTGTGTGTGTGTATTTTGTTTAATAGTGTTTTCAAAATGTTTCTGATTTTTTAGCTTCACCCTGTGATCCTACTTTTATCTTGGCCTGTGCACCCTGCAATATAATCTGCTCAATAATTTTCCAGAATCGTTTTGATTATAAAGATCCAATGCTTTTAAACATAATGGAAAGATTCAATGAAAATGTATTGATTTTGAGCTCTCCATGGATGCAGGTGAGGTCCTGATCCTTTTTTCAGAGGAATCATTTAGTTCTTTTGTCTAAGAAGTCCAGATCTCTGCATGACCAAGCTGTGAAGTGAATGCGTGAGCACCACAGTCCTGCCTAGATTCAGCCTCAGAGAGTGGTCATCTGGGAACGATGGCCTAGACAATTAAAGATACAAAAGAAATCATATTCTCAGAACACAGACCTAAATCCAATCCTATTGACACTATTTCATGTTGTTTCTACTACACTTCAAAACCCAGATTCCATGTTCTTTGGTAACTTCCTCAAACCATGTCCAAAAAATGAAATAGACCCCAGGACCTTGTTGAAAGACTTCCATCCCCCAGAACTCTGTCATCCTGTTAACTCTCAAGAAGTCTAATTCACATTGTTGGCAGAAATAGGCAAATTTAGGAAGAAAAAGAGTATCTCTTTCAAGGAGGACAAATAGTCGAGACAGTAGAAGCTGCAAGGAACACATATTAGGGCTGGGGTGTTTGATGCATCAAATGGGATCCTACCTGTGAAGGTACTTGTTTTGGGGATGATGAATTGATTGATTTTATGGTACGTAGCCCATAACAAATCTCACAATTTCCCCTGTGCTGTTCCAATGTGTTTTGCTGTCTGCCTGATACATAATGGTATGTCTAGAAAATGTCACTTCACTACAATTGTGCAGTTACATTACACATAAAATGTTGAGGTTTGTTTCCTGGTATCTTCAGTACTCTCCCTGTTCTCAAGTACTGATTCTGTGTTTGAGGCTACTAAACATATATAGAAATGGCTGAGACTAACTATGCCGAGCTTTATGTAAGATTCCCAATCTTCCTTCACCGCTATTGTCTTAGTCATAGTAATTTATGCCATCCATATTTCCAGTATTGACATAAGCATAAAGGGAATTTATATAAAATTAGCATGTGGTATAAGTGTGATGTTTGAGAATGGAAAATGATACCCTGATCAGAAATGTCTCTCTCCAACACTCTTAGCTGTCTATAAAATTATACATGTGTAAGATAAAAATTTTCCTCAAGATAGAGACCACATTTTATGAGTATTTATAATGTAGTCTCTACCCAAGCCTTGTCTATGTCATATAAGTTTTCAGTAATTTTTTTTTATTGAGTAAACTCTAATTTTCTCTTCTAGATCTGTAATATGTTCCCTATTCTCCTTGACTACTTTCCCGGGAGTCATAACAAAATATTTAAAAATACTGCATACATAAAAAGTTATATTTTGGAGAAAACATTGGAACACAAAGCCTCTCTTGATATTAGTAATCCTCGGGACTTTATTGATTGCTTCCTTATCAAAATGGAAAAGGTAAAAATTAATGACAGTTGTTTTTCTACTTAATTGCTTGTGTTATGGTTCATGGAATTGTTCTGTATTTATCAGGGATGTTTCAATGGTTGGTGGCTAAGCCTTCCAAGCTCTTTCATACCTACATTGTATGTGTCTGTACACTAAGTATTATGGAAGTCTTAAAATTAAACAGCTAATTAAGTGGAATACATTGATCTTGTTTCTAGATACCAATTTCAGTGTTGTTTTGGATGTTCTGGTTCCCTTGTATTTCATTATGAATTTAGCATAATGTAATTACTGTAAAAAAGCCAGCGAAGAGTTTGATACACCTTGCTTGCCTTACATGTGAGGCAGTAGAAAATGATACTTGAGTCTTCTGACCTTCAGTGTTTTGAATACCATATGGGAATTTTTTTAGAACTGAACATGCAGTTGATTTTTTGGTGAAAAATTTGTAACAGTCTGAGTATTTTTGGACTAACTATAATTCTGGCAAAATAATTTGTCAAGTCATTTCATCATTCCTAGGAAAAACACAATCAAGACTTGGAATTAACTCTAGAATCCTTGGCATTTACTGTGCTTGATCTGTTTGGAGCTGGGACAGAGACTACGAGCACCACCCTGAGATATGCTCTCCTCCTGCTGCTGAAGCACCCAGAGGTCACAGGTATGACCAAGATGGTGGGCAGGGTGAGTTTAAGGGAAGTTGCTGAAAGACACTGCAAGTGCTCATTGCCTCCTGTTTCTCTTAGAGAACCTTCATTATTTCATTATCTATCTGATGAGCTTAATGTTCCCAAGTGTAATGAATATAATAATGGGACATCTTTATATAATATGGGAGGATGAATAGGAGTGAAGTCTCCATGGGCAGTCAGAAAAGCCATCAGGTAGTGACTGCATTTCACTGGAGCTTATTTGTGGCAGGCACGTCCATATGAATCAACCTGGGACTGCATATTGGTTTTCCTAAGAAAAGGTCCCTTTGAAAGTAGGTAAATTATCCGAGATCTCTCCTATTCTGAAAATGCATGTTCTAAAGCCGGGTTAAAAAAAATGAAAATTTCCCTATTAAACATAAGTGGAAAGCTTTGAAATCTTGTTGTCTGCCTGAGATAATTTCTGCAGTCAAGGAAGTGGTCAAAAAATTAAATCACATATGTGTGTTTCTACAACTCAGTCTTAAGATGTGCATGAAGGTTTTGAATTCAGAAGTCTGTGTCCAGTAACGTGATATTTGCCAAAATGAATTTTGTGGGTCCGTGCTTTTCTGTCTTTTACAAAGATCTTTATGTTTTACATTTAATAAGTTGCAGTTATGCATTATGGATAGAAACATGCATTATATTATCCTGTGAGGAACCTGCTGAAATGACTATAGCCAATGAAAAATGAGAATTTGTCCTTGAAATCTAGACAGACTAACTCAGGAAACAGTTACCAAATACAGTTTCTAAATCACAAATAGCATTTTGATCAGTGATGGTGACTTAGTAGAAAGGTAGAAGTTGTCATGTAAATGTCAGACATATATGAAGAAGTCTATTGTATCCCGCTAGGTTGTAGCATTGGCAGAGTCAAAAAAGAATGAGGAGAAGGAGGCAGAAGGTAACTTTCCCTGCCCAGATTCCCTCCACAACTCGTTTTATCAGGTATTTGTTTTGATCCAATAAAATGAGAGAAGTTTAATATGTAGAGAAGTTGGGGGCCTCCCCTGGTGGCGTGCGGTTGAGTGCTGGGCTACGAAGCTGTCTGCAGCCTCTGCAGCGCCAGTTCGATCCCCAGCCGTGGGCGAGGGTCCCACATGGCACGCAGACCTCTCCTGGCACACCCACTGCTACCCTCAGCAGTTATTTCGTCAGTCTGCCTGTTCTGTTCCCCGCTCTGGCTCTGGTGAATTCTCTCACTCTCCCACGCTTCAGACTGTACCCAGTGCTTGTATAAATAAACAAATAAACAAACAAACAGAGAAATAAATAAATAAATAAGAATTTAAAAAAATATGTAGAGAAGCTGAATCTAAAAGACCTTGCCCTCCGGACCTGCCCTCGTGGTGCAGGTGGTTGATCTCCACACTGTGAAGCTGTCCGCAGGCTCTGCAGTGAGGGTCCCATATGGCACTGCAGACCTCTCCTGTCCCGCCCGCTGCTCCCCTCAGCAGTGTATTTCATCATTCTGCCTGTGCTGCTCCCCACTCTGTTTCTAGTGAATCTTCTCACCCTCCCATGCATCTGGTCTGTACCCTGGTTCTTATATAAAAACAAAAAAAGAAAAAGAAAAGACCTTGCCCTCAGAGACACTGGCAGGTGGAAATAGGTTAGGTAAGAAAATCTGTTTCTTGAATTCAGAGACTCTTAGCTCCTTTTCTAGCTTGTTTCCTGAAATTCAGCAGTAGGAGAATAAAGTCCAGAGAGTGAACAACTCTGGCATCATAGGTAGGAAACTTGCATTTGTGCTAATATATAAGTATTAAATTTGTATCTTAATTCTAGCTTATAAGAGAGTTATATGTATCTATATTGTGGCTATTATCCCTCTAGGTCTAGGTATATTTCTTGGTACAGGGCTGAAGTTTTTAATGATGTCGGGAGACTGATACAATGCTCCATGTATCCCTTAACTGATATGCAGATGTGATGGGTGTTCTCTTTTCTCATCAGTCTTACTTGTGTTTTGTCAGCAAAGGCGCAGGAGGAGATAGAACGTGTGATTGGCAGACACCGGAGCCCCAGCATGCAGGACAAGGGCCACATGCCCTACATGGAAGCCTTGGTGCACGAGATCCAGAGACACATTGACATCGTCCCCATACCCCTGCCCCATGCAGTGACCCGTGACATCAGATTCAGGAACTATTTCATCCCCAAGGTAGGTTGGTTGTTCTTTTACTGACTCATGATTCTACTCAGAAGTTCCTCTTTTCACAGCATGGGTCCAATCCTCTGGACTAGATGAGCAAATTATAAAAATCATATATGTGTCAGGTTGATAGGTTTTGTGTTGTTTCTGTTTGAGACCAAATTTTGATAATAGCACCTTTCTATTTATATGTGTAAGAGACATTTGTGATTGGTGGTGTACTTTCCTGATGATTACAGTTTGTTCCAGGGATTAGGATCAAATTCTCTTTTTTCACCATAGGACATAATGAGGAGAAGAGTTCTTGTGGAATATTGGGGTCAAAGAGCAATATTTAATTGAACTCATTCTGCTATTTCAAGGCCAATAAAAATGGGGCAGTGGGCTAAGTAGGATTGTACATGTTTCCCATCTGCCCCAATTGGGAATGATCATTCCCCTTTTTTTGGGATACACTGACATAGACTAGGCAGCACTGCAGGGCTGAGTGTGCCTTCTACCATTTACATACTGTTTTCTAATCCAAACCGGATCCACGGATCAAGGTACAGTCTAAGACAGAAGCTGGTAAAAAAACTTTCCCTAGTGGGCCAGATTTTAAACATTTCAAATTTTATGGGGCTTGGAGTATCTGATGCCAGTGTTGACCTCTGTCATTGTAGCAGGGAATCCATCACAGACATTTGTAAACAAATGTGGGTGACAACTTCTCAATTTTATGAAAGCCCAAGTTTAGACTTCATACACTTTTCATGTGCCAAAGATATTTATTCTGCCTCAGTTTTTTTTCTTTTTTTCTTTTTTTTTTTTAATTTAAATAACATGTTTATTGTAGCCAACCCCCCAACATTATTTCAATAATTTTTAAATTATTGAGATCTTTTATTCATTTTAACTTTTTTTTTTTTTTTTTTTTTATAAATTTTATTGTTATATTCCCCATACAATTGCAGCCCCCCATTCTGACCCCAATCCCTCCCCTCCCGCCCGCGCCCCCCTAAAAGTGTCTCTGGTTCATAGTTTTTTGTTGATTTTGATTTTCACTTTCTTATAGTTATTCATTTTCCTGGTCCCTTATTTAAGTTTTCTAGATTCCTGCTATGAGTGAGACCATCCGGTATTTTTCTTTTTCTTTTTGGCTTATTTCGCTGAGCATGATCCCTTCCACCGCCATCCATGTTGCAGCAAATTGCATGTGTTTATCTTTTTTGAATGCTGAGTAATATTCCATGGTATATATGTACCACATCTTCTTGATCCAGTCATCTATTTTTGGGCATTTGGGTTGTTTCCAAAGCTTAGCTATTGTAAACAGTGCTGCTATAAACATAGGGGTGCAGGTGTTCTTTGGAATTGATGTTTCTGTGTCCTTTGGGTAAATACCTAGGAGTGGAATTGCTGGGTCATATGGTAGCTCTATGTTTAGTAGGTCCAGAAATCTCCACACAGCTTTCCACAGTGGTTGGACCAGTTTGCACTCCCACCAACAGTGCAGAAGAGTTCCTTTTTCTCCACACCCTCGCCAACATTTGTTGTTGCTAGTTTTTTTAATATGTGCCATTCTCACTGGTGTAAGATGGTATCTCATGGTAGTTTTGATTTGCATTTCCCTGATGACAAGTGATGTTGAACATTTTTTCATATGCCTGTTGGCCATTTGCATTTCCTCTTCAGAGAAGTTTCTTTTAAGCTCTTCTGCCCATTTTTTGACTGGATTATTTTCTTTGTTGTTGTTGAGTCTCATCAGCTCTTTGCAGACTTTTGTGATCAGTCCTTTATCATTAGTGTTGGGTGCAAAAATGTTCTCCCAGTTGGTGGGGTTTCTCTTTGTTTTTGTTATTATCTCTTTTGCTGTGCAAAAGCTCTTTAATTTGATATAGTCCCAGCTGTTTATCTTTGCCTTCACTATCACTGCTTTGGGTGATGTGTCTGTAAAGATGTCTTTGATGTGCAAATCACGTAGTGTTTCGCCTATATTTCCTTCTATATATTTTATGGTTTCAGGTCTTATGTCTAGTTCTTTAATCCATTTTGAGTTGATTTTTGTGTATGGTGTGAGGTGGTGGTCAAGCTTCATTCTTTTGCATGTAGCGACCCAGTTTTCCCAGCACCATTTATTGAACAAACTTTCTTTGCTCCAATGCATAGTCTTTGCTCCTTTGTCAAAGATTAGTTGACCATAAATCTGTGGGTTTATTTCTGGATTTTCTATTCGATTCCATTGGTCTGTATGTCTGTTCTTGTTCCAATACCATGCAGTTTTGATGATTATGGCTTTGTAGTATAGTTTGAAGTCTGGGAGTCTGATGCCTCCATTCCCTTCTTTTTTTTTCAGGAGAGCTTTGGCTATTCGGGGTTTTTTGTGATTCCATATGAATTTCATCAATAATTGTTCTATTTCTTTGAAGAATGACATTGAAATTTTGATTGGAATAGCATTGAATCTGTATATTGCTTTTGGAAGGATGGCCATTTTAATAATGTTTATTCTTCCAATCCATGAGCAGGGGATGTCTCTCCATTTCTTTGTGTCTTCTTCTATTTCTTTTAACAGTGTTTTATAGTTTTCTTTGTATAGGTCCTTTACCTCTTTTGTTAGATTTATTCCCAAATATTTGATTTTTGTTGTTTCAATAACAAAAGGGATGGTCTTTTTGATTTCTTCTTCTTCAGATTTATTGTTTGTGTATAGGAAGGCTACTGACTTTTGCGTGTTGATTTTGTATCCTGCCACTTTACTGAACTGATTGATGAGTTGAATTAGCTTTTCTGTGGAGTTTTTGGGGTTCTCTATGTATAATATCATATCGTCTGCAAATAGTGATAGTTTGACTTCTTCTTTTCCTATTTGGATTCCTTGGATGTCTTTCTCTTGTCTTATTGCCCTGGCTAGGACTTCCAGTATTATATTGAAAAGCAATGGTGAGAGTGGACATCCTTGTCTTGTTCCAGATCTTAATGGAATTGCTTTCAGCTTTTCACCATTGAGAATGATACTGGCTGTTGGCTTGTCATAGATGGCCTTTATGATGTTGAGGTATGTTCCTTGTATCCCAAGAATTTCAAGGGCTTTTATCATGAATGGGTGTTGCACTTTGTCGAAAGCTTTCTCAGCATCTATTGATATTATCATATGGTTTTTATATTTCTTTTTGTTGATGTGTTGGATAACGTTGATTGATTTTCGGATGTTAAACCATCCTTGTGCCCCTGGAATGAATCCAACTTGGTCGTGGTGAATTATCTTATGGATACATTGTTGGATTCTGATAGCTAAAATTTTATTGAGGATTTTTGCATCAGTGTTCATTAGGGAGATTGGCCTGTAGTTTTCCTTTTTTGTGTTGTCCTTGTTCGGTTTTGGTATTAGTGTAATGTTGGCTTCATAGAACGTGTTTGGTATTGTCCCTTCCTTCTCAATTTTTTGGAAGAGTTTGTGAAGGATAGGCACTAATTCATTTCTGAATGTTTGGTAGAATTCATTTGTAAATCCATCAGGTCCTGGGCTTTTGTTTTTGGGGAGGTTTTTGATTACCATTTCAATTTCGCTAATTGTAATTGGTCTGTTTAGGTGTTCTATTTCTTCTTTATCTAGCTTTGGGTGATTGTAGAGTTGTAGGAATTTGTCCATCTCCTCTAGATTGTTAAACTTGTTTCCATATAACTGTTCATAGTAGTTACTGATTATTCTTTTGATTTCTGCTGTGTCCGTTGTGATTTCTCCTCTTTCATTGATGATCCTGTTTATTTGTGCTTTCTCCCTTTTTTCCTTTGTGAGCCTGGCTAGGGGTTTGTCTATTTTATTGATTTTTTCAAAGAACCAGCTCTTGGTTTCATTGATCTTTTGGATTGTTTTTTTAGTTTCAATTTCATTTATTTCTGCTTTGGTTTTTATTATTTCTTTTCTTCTACTGGTTTTGGGGTTTTTTTGTTGTTCTTTTTCTAGATCTTTGAGCTTCGAGATTAGGTTGTTTCTTTGCGTTCTTTCTTGTTTCTTGATGTGAGCTTCTATTGCTATATATTTTCCTCTTATTACTGCTTTTGCTGCATCCCATACATTTAGGATATTGGTGTCCTCCTTGTCGTTCAATTCAAAGAATTTTTTAATTTCTTCTTTGATCTCCTCATTAGTCCAATGGTCTTCCAGTAGTGTGGTTTTTAATCTCCATGAGGTAGGAAAGTTCCTTGCCTTCTTTTTATGGTTTATTTCTAGTTTGATGCCTTCATGGTCAGAAAATATGGTTGATATGATTTCAATCTTGGTGTATCTGTTGATGTTTGTCTTGTGCCCCAGTATGTGATCGATCCTGGAGAATGATCCGTGTGCGCTTGAGAAAAATGTGTACTCCGTTTTTTTGGGGTTTAGTGTTCTATAGATGTCTGTTAAGCCCAATTGCTCTAGGTCTTTATTTAGAGCTTTGGTTTCTTTACTTATTTTTTGTCTTGTTGATCTATCCATTGTTGATAGTGGTGTGTTGAAGTCTCCCACTACGTATGTGTTTTCTCTGATGTCTGTTTTCAGAGAGGACAACAGTTGTCTGATATATTTTGGTGCTCCTTCGTTTGGTGAGTATATGTTAATGAGTGTTATTTCTTCTTGAAGTATTGTCCCCTTGATCATAATGTAGTGACCATTGGGGTCTCTTTTTATCTTTTTGAGTTTGAAATCTGTTTTATCTGATATAAGTATAGCTGTTCCTGCTTTCTTTTTTGGTCCATTTGCTTGTAGGATTGTTTTCCATCCTTTAACTTTGAGCCTATTTTTATCTTTTGTAGCTAAATGTGTTTCCTGGAGACAGCAAAAGGTTGGGTTTTGTTTCTTAATCCAGGCTGCAACTCTGTGTCTTTTTATTGAAGAGTTTAGTCCATTTACATTTAGAGTTAATATTGATATGTTAGCATCTGTATTTGCCATTGTGTTTGTCTTTCCTTTGATTTTATTTATTTATTCTTTTAATAACTTTTTTTTTTTTTTTGGCCTTCTTTCATTGTTATTCGTCGCTCTGAGGTTCTGGCTTTAGGACTCCTTGTAGTATTTTTTGGAGTGGGGGTTTAGTTGCAATGAAATTCCGGAGTTTCTGTTTGTCTGGGAAGGTCCATATTCTTTCTTCAAAGAGGAAGGAGAGCTTTGCAGGATAGAGTATTCTTGGTTGACATCTGTTTTCTTGGAGTCTGTTGACTATGTCCCTCCACTCTCTCCTTGCCCGTAGTGTTTCTTCGGAGAAGTCTGATGTCAGCCTGATTGGTTTTCCTTTGAATGTTATCTGTTTCTTCCCTCTTGCCAGCTTCATTATTTTTTCCTTGTCCTGGATTCTTGGGAGCTTTACTATTATGTGTCTTGCTGTATTTTTCCTTTCGTCGTGGAAGTTTGGTGTTCTTCTTGCTTCTTGTATATCAATTTTCAGCTCCTTCTTCACATTTGGGAAGTTCTCTTCAATTATCTCTTTGAATATTTTCTCTGTTCCTACTTCTCTCTCCTCTCCTTCTGGTATTCCTATAACTCTTATATTTCCTTTCCTCATGGAGTCAGATAGTTCCCGAAGTCTTTCTTCGTTCTTTTTCCTTCGTACTTCTCTTTCCTTTTCTGTTTTGGTTCTTTTTATTTCTGTGTCTTCAAGATTACTTATTCGTTCTTCCATTTCATCTATTCTGCTTTCATTGCTTTTCCCAGAATTCTTTAGTTCTTCCATTAATTCTTTGATCTCCTGCATTTCTTTTACTTCCCTCTTTAGGGACTCAATTTCTTTCTTCTGACCATTGTTTTCCCTCTCTAGGGACTCAATTGCATTCTTCTGATCGTTGATTATTTTTCCCTTATCATTGTTTTCCTTTATGACTTCTGTCAGTTTTTTAATCACGGCAATTTTAAATTCTCTTTCTGGAAGGCTCAGAAATTCTTCCAAGTTATTGTCGTTGCAATCTGGGGGCTGGCTTTCTTTTTGTGGTGTGCTTTTTCTCTGGAGAGTTGCTAGGTTGCGTGTGGTTCTTCTCCTCCCTACTGTCTGTTTTCTAATTTGCCGTATGCGTTGGGACACTGTGTTGTTGGGACTTGCCGGCATCTTGGGTGGGCTTCTCTGTTCCCCTCTGGTTCTTCCAGGAGTCATCTGTCAGTTTCAAGCAGCCTTTACTGGAGAAAGGTCCCTGTTCTAAAATGCCGATGTGGGGACACACTCCCCTGTGCGCCTGGTCTGCCCCGGCGGTGGGTTCCTGCTCCCCTCTGGGCTTGGACTGCAGGCCAGAGGGGGTCTGGCGTGGGCGAACTTCCCCCGCTCACCTCTGGCTCCTGAGGAAGCCTTCTGCAGGTAGTCTTTACTGTATAAATGTCCCTGTTCTAAAATGGTGATGTGGGACACACTCCCTGCGCTTCTGGTCTCAGGCACACTATTCTGCACGCCTGGTCTGCCCCGGCTGTGGGTGCTCGCTCTCCCTGTGGGCTCAGACTACTTGTTCAGAAGGGGCCCGGTGTGGGCTAACTCCCCAGCTGGCCACTAGCTCCTTCAGTAGCCTGTGCTGGGGTCAAGTCGCTAGGTGGCACCAGAGATCTCTCCTAGAGCCCTTGGGGAGCTGATTTTCCACCCCGTGGGACAGGGAGCAGAGCGGGGATGGTAGGGTACACCTCAACGGCTTTGGGGTGCTGTGTCTGCCTTGTGCCCCACCGTCGAGGGGAACCCACGCCCCTAATTTCGTGCCCCGGGTCTCAGTTCCAAAGCCCTCAGTTCCAGGACGCGGGCTGTAGCCCAGATCAGTGGCGCGGGAATGGCGCCTTTTGAATCCCGCTCCCCTGCCTGGGCGCCTTGTTCCTGCTCACTCAGGGAGGGCCTCTGCCCGGGTCTCAGTTCCAAAGCCCTCAGTTCCAGGACGCGGGCTGTAGCCCAGATCAGTGGCGCGGGAATGGCGCCTTTTGAATCCCGCTCCCCTGCCTGGGCACCTTGTTCCTGCTCACTCAGGGAGGGCCTCCGCTGTCTCCCTGCAAGCCTAGGTCGCAGGCGCGGGGACCTGGGCAGCTGCAATCCGAGCGCCGCTTTCGCGCAAGCTTACCGGGCGGCCGGGGCTGTGTGCTGGTGCTGGTCTCCTCCTGGGGGGCGGGGCTCTCTTCAATGGCGCCCGGAGCTCACCTCCGCGGCGGATCCTGCAGGGTTCGCCCCAGCTCCCGTTCACGGGGTGCGGTGGCTGAAATAGTTCCTTTCCACTCACAGTCCCACTTACTGCATCCGTTTTTCTTGTTGGGCGCTTTGGTTCGTTGTTTCCCTCGTCTCTGCCGGTCGGAGAGTGCCGCCTCTGTGGGCGGGGGAGGGGAGCAGGGTTCTGCGCTTCCCTCCCTTCTCGTCCTCTTTTATGGCAACTTTCTTCTTTGGGCAGTTTGCTGGAGTTGTCCGTTTATCTTCCGTGTCCCAGTTCTCACTGGGACCTGGCGCTTTTCCTCCCTATTAACTTTTTTTAATGGGAGATCTTACTCGCAGCGTCTCCTCGCCGCCATGTTGCTCCGCCCCCCCGCCTCAGTTTTTTTTCAATGGAAAATGCTTACCTCCTGGGCTAACCAAAAACATAGGATAGACTTGATTGCACATGGGTTGTTATTTTTCCGTGTCTGTCTAACAGCACGCTTTGAAATGATGTGAGGTGATTTGTGTTTTTCTGGGACCCATCTGAAGGAAATTTTCCAGCCCAGGGTTCAAGGTATACCTCCATTTATTTTTGAAACTTATCATTTTAGTTCCCATGTTTAATACTGATCCATTCAACTAATTTTTACTCATGCAAAAGCAGTGGTGAAGTAGTGGTCATGCTTCGGTATGAGTATCCATTGTTTGAACAACACTTGATGAGATTATATTGGCTGTATTTTTTTTTGCTTTTTTGTATCTTAAAAATGTTTTTCATATTTGATTATTTCAATATAAGCAGAATAATTTTTCCAATAGAAATATAGAATTTTTATATGGTAAACTTAGGGAATGGAATTTTCTACAAATTTGCATTAAATTTAAAAAAATCTGAACACATTAAAGGTATATAAATGAATATGTAATGGATGAAATCATCTACCCTGCATACCCCAGGTCTTCAATGTATATATCCAAAGAACGATTTTTAGACAGAAAAGCAGATTTCACTAGAGTTACCATTATGAAATAATGTTTAATGTGCAGCCTATGTGCAGCCTATGTAGTGTTCCCAGCTTCCCTAAAGTATCCCAGAATAACTTTTCTTTTCTCTGTATTCCATCAAGGAACCACATGTAGTTTGTTTGTCTTTTCTATTTATTTTTCTGGGTCAGTTGTCTTTGCTCTGTTTGTTTCTTTTAGTTCATTCAGCTTTGTGAAGAGTCTGGCTGTGGTCACAAAAATATTCCTCAGAGTTATGTTGGGCAAAGTTTCCTAGGGACTAGCTTCCCATTATGATTTTGCCCAGAGAAGTACATAGTGCTCTGAATGTCCCACTGAAACCCAGTGAGTCAGCTGAGGGCACATGAAGTCACTTATTCCATTATGGCCATGCTATGTTCCCCACATAATATCGTGGTAACTGCCAGATTGTGAGTATGGTGCTACCTAACCGTTCATCCAATCCTAAATCCTTTGATAACAATCGATTGAATTAATGATCATAAGATAGTTGTTGCAAAATGACTATATTCCTCTTTTTGTCATCCTTTCTGTCTTTGGCTGGGATCAATCTATGATGAAATCTATCCCATATTTTTTTTATTTTAGCGTTTATAATTTTTAGCACTTTTTTAGACAATATTTGCTTCCTCCACCCCCTCAGATTGAGTCCCCCATAGAATTTCCTTCCCTATGGTACACATGCACCATCACCACAGTCTCCTGTGCTCCGCCCTCCGTCCCTCTCACCCCTCTCCCTCCTCCTACCCTGCAGTATGTCTCTGGTTTATAATTGTTTGTTTTTGCTTTGTTGTGGTTTGTACTGTTATTATTTTTTTTTACACTGAAGTCTTATTTGGTTCCCCTACATTCCAGTTATAAGTGAAATCATCTGATATTTTTCTTTTTCCTTCTGGCTTATTTCAGTGAGCATAATTCCTTCTAGCTCCATACCCCATATTTTTGAATTAATAGAAACCACTTGCTGGCACAGTGATAAAGACAGTGTAGTTGCTACTGTACTTACTTATCACATAAGTTATTTTTAATTTGATTGTCTGATTACAACAGGTCTATGGATAACTGCAGATATTTCAAGCTTAGACAGAGATTTCCATTTGTAAGCATAATCCATATATGAGATGAGTAAACAGTGAAATGATAAAATCAAGGTACTGACGAGGAAATACCCCCAGGTCTAAATATGATGAACAGAATGACTTCAGAGGCCTGGCACCTGAGGGTCCGGGCACTCACTACTTCAGGTGCCACTTAGCAGCATCACGGCCACTGGTCATATGCTCGTTCTTGTTATTACTTATTCTGGCTGACTTAAAATGCCCTTTCCTTCATGGTGTTAGGCTTTTTTTAATCTTCAGATGCTAAGATTGAACTAAATGACTTGTGGTTTTTCATGAAGCTCCACGGCTTCAGAAGACATTTTAAATCTTTTCTTCCAGGGCACCACCATATTGGTGTCGCTGACTTCTGTGCTGCATGATAGCAAAGAATTCCCCAACCCAGAGGTGTTTGACCCTGGTCACTTCCTGGACGAGAGTGGCAACTTTAAGAAGAGTGACTACTTCATGGCTTTTTCAGCAGGTAGTGTGTCTTTTGTATTCTTTGTGCATCAGAGGACAAGACACCTTGTGAGGATTGTTAGGAGCTTCCACAGTACCCTCTCCAAGGCTGGTGCAGATGCGCTTGTCTGTTAGCAGGAGCACCGAACCCTGTGTCCATGCACTTTCCCTCCTCATGATGCAGTCTTCTCGTTGAGCCAGATCACTGCAGAACTGGGGAATTGATCCAATTCTTCAAATTCAGAAATGATTTAGTATGAGGGCCTGAAAATATAAGAGTCATGCATCTTGCCAAAGGAACAGCACTGTAATATAAAACTTTGCGGTGCATTGGAGAGTGGCAGAGAGCAGGTCTATGTGGAGTGCAGAACTGAGACAGTGAAGAATGAGAAGATCATGAGCCACCAGATCCATGCAGAAGAAAGCACGGCCAAAATATGTGTTTCTAGAAAGATATGGCTGGAAAATTGAGGTGTCAAACAGGCAGTTATAATTTGAGAATCCTTAATGAACTATTCAGTACAGTGCTGATACTGAGTAAACATTTGTTGTAAGGAGGGTACCTGTTCCTTTAACATTCAAGTCAGAGCACGTGTTTCAACCCTTTGTCCAATTATATCCAACCATCCCGTTCCATCCATCCATTCACCCTGTCATCAATTATTTATTGAAATTCCCTTTCTCTTTTTTCCATTTCCACTTTCCAATACATCATCGTATTCCCCATAGTTCTCCTGCCACTGTATCACCCGCCAGCCATCACCATATCCCTTGGATTCATCCCTTCCCTCTTTTGCTCCTTCTCCAGTTCCCTTCCCGTCCTGTGTTGTGTGGCTGAGTTCTGTGTTCAGCTGCCAGTTTTGACTTTTCTTGACCTTTTGTTTGGTTTCTCTGTATTCTCCTTGTAAGTGATACCATCCAGTATGTTATACATTCCTTTTCTGACGTCAGAAACACAGTGTTCAAGGATCATCTCCTCTGTGCGCTTGTTATTTTCAGGAAAACGGGCATGTGCAGGAGAGGGCCTGGCCCGCATGGAGCTGTTTTTATTCCTGACCACCATCTTACAGAAGTTTACCTTGAAGTCTGTTGTTGACCCCAAGGACATTGACACCACCGCAGTTGTCAATGGGTTGGCTTCTCTGCCTCCTCCTTACCAGATCTGCTTCATTCCTTTGTGAGGCTTCTGCTGTGATGTCCACATCTCCCACTCACCTGATGCCCCTGTCATCTCCTTTTGTCTCCCTTCCCTTTCTGGAAAAGTCATCTCCGACCTCTCCTCTACTCATCACCCCATTCTGTCAGGATCCAGGCAAGAACATCCATCTCCACTAAAGGAGGATTTCCAGTTTCACTAAACAGATACATGTTTCACTTAACAGATGGAGATATTCTCCTGCTCTGTAACATTGTATTGGGCATCTCAAATGCAAACACGTAATCTGGTTGAGTAGTTAGTTCTGTGTCATCAGTGTAACAGTGAGATGACTGGTGTATGTAATACAGACATTTTTCTTTTGCATGTTCTAAATAAAACTCACAATGTGATGAACCAGTTCTCATGCTTTCATTCCTTTGTGTATAATGCAGTTAGCAGATGGAAGAAAATATTTTACAAAGAGACCATGCACAGAAAAGGACAAAATTTTGAGGGTAGACCAGCATGTCACCTAGAATTACTTGCGATTTGGAAATGCAAGTGCGAGAATGTGTTCAGGAGCAGCTTCATCTGAAGAAAAATATGACATTAGCGATTCAAAAGTGTCTATTTCTATCGCGTTCTAGATGAGGCAAACGTAATCTGTGGTGCTAGAATCCAGAGCATTGTTAACTTTGAGGAAGGGGAGTGACTGGGAAAGATCTTGGGCCTTTTCATGGAATTTGGATTTTTTTAAAAGTTTATTCATTTTTATACAAGAACTGGGGTACTGGTCAGATGTGCGGGAAGGTGAGATAATTCACCAGAGACAAGTGGGGAACACAACAGGCAAACGGACCAAAGTATACTGCTGAGGGGAGCAGCAGGTGAGACAGGAGAAGTCTGCCCCCCCATGTGGGTATCTCCCTGACCTTGTGAGAATTGAACCAGTGCTGCGGGGCTGCAGACAGCTTCACAGTGGTGCACTGGGTGGCCCGAATTTGGATTTTTCTATGCCTTGCTCTGACTGGTTTCCTTAGGTGTTGGTGTTTGAGTATGATGTGAGCTGTAGTTCTGTCTGAACCACTGATCAGTGGTTGTCAGAGTGAGATAGAGGAATGGTAAGAAATGGAGCCCAGGATTTTTAGGACAGTGAACGTATTCTGTGTGATGCTATAATGTTGGATACATGCCCTCCTATATTATCAAAATCCATAGACTATACAACACTTGAGGGAACACTATGCACTTTTTTTTTTAAGATTTATTTATTTATTTGTTTGTTTCTTTGTTTATACATATAAGTACTGGGTACAGTCAGAAGCGCGGGAGGGTGAGAGAATTCACCAGAGCCAGAGCGGGGAGCAGAACAGGCAGAAGGACCGAAGTACACTGCTGAGGGGAGCAGCGGGCAGCAGGAGAGGTCTGCGCGCCATGTGGGACCCTCCTCCAGTGGCCAGGGAGCATCTGGCGATGGACAGGCGCCTTGCAGAGGCCGCGAGTAGCCTGTATGCACTTTATAAGGTCAATGTTGTTACATCAGTTGTTACAAATGCGTTACAAATGATCACATTAGGAGGTGATCTTCCTAATGTTGGGAAGACTCATGTGGGTGGAGAGGGGTATGTGGGAACTGTACTTAATGTTTAGTTGTGCTTTGAACCTAAAACTTTAAAAAATATATAGTCCTTTAACAAAAAGAAAACCCCTACATGACAAGTCTAAGCCAAGGTGAGGTTTACATTACTCTGACCACAGAAAGCTTAATGTCCTGTTGGTCATTGGATAGAGATGGGACGGCTATTTCATATGAGATGCCACTGAACTGGTAGGGGAAATCTGAAATTAGAAGAAAAGGTCTTGTACTGATAAAATGGTGATCCTTTTTTTCCTTTTATTTATTCACGCATACAAGAGCTGGGGTGTAGGCATGCTACCACAGTGCTCCCACCATCGAAGTACTCATCATCCACCACCGAAAATCATTGTGCTTTCTTCCGCTATGTCCTCACCACTTCCCCATCCCCTCAATCGCAGAATGCCTCAGTTCTCTGGTCAGCTTCCAAGGGTTAGTTCTTACATTTGGCTTTATCTTTAACCAAAGCTTTCGTTGGTTTCTCTGTATTCCACACGTAAGTGACACCTCTGGTATTTGTATTTTTCCTTCTGACTTATTTCACTTTAACTAGTTGTATGCTTGGTCACTGAAGTTTAATTTATTTTAACTAACTTGTATGTAGACAACTGTAGTATAAATACAATATTTAAAAATATTTAAATCCTTTCATTTTCCACAGGGAAATAACCTATGTTACTATAGCTTGAACTTAATTATTTTCTATATAAAGGCATAGAATACAGATTTTCCTCAAATTAAAATATTTCCTATTGGTTATGGCCTTGAGTCCAGAGATTTGGTCATTTGGTATAAAATTATTTACAAGAGATGGTCTGAATCCTGGCTGCATTTAGAACTGGTTTTTCTTTCTTTCTTTCTTTCTTTTTTTAAGTTCTCAATAGGTATCCTTAGTGCAGTACAATTGAACAAAAGGTCCAGAGTCATGACTGGAGAGATAGAAAACAGGACTAAAGAACAATTTCTTTTTATCTTTATCCATGGACCAAAGGCCACTTAGAGGAGAATATGAGTAGATGAAGCCTATTGGCTTCTTGTATCTCAGAGCCGCACATGTTGAAATAACAGGGGTGTTGTTAAAAAAGTTTGACAATTTACCCTTTGTTTTCTGATAAGAGAGAAAGCTACAATGGACCTGGGTGTGGCCCTAGTGCTCTGTCTCTCCTGTTTGCTCCTCCTTGCTCTCTGGAAACAGACTTCTGGGCAAGTGAAGCTCCCACCTGGCCTCTTGTCGCTCCTATTATTGGAAATATCCTCCAGTTAGATGTTAAGGATAGCAGCAAATCTGTAAGCAACGTGAGTATGTTTTATGTTCCTCTGTGGCTTGTAAATTAAGTGTGGTAAGTAAATTAAGTGCAATTTTAAAAAGTTCTTTATTTTCCCCTCAATTTTACTAATAAAATATTAGCATGGTGGCATGCTAATAAAGTAGGTTTAAAAATCAAGCGCTCCCTGTTATTTTGAATTTCTCCTATTTTCAAGCCTTTCATTGTCACAAATGGTCCACCAGCACACCGCTGGTGTCCAATCTCAGTGAGTGTTCTGGGGTGGAAGAAATTGTTCTTCCGTGAGATGCCTTTGCTGGACAACGCCTCTGTGGTGCCCACTCTGTCTATGTTAGTAATACCAGCAAATCACAGGCTTCTTCCCCCAAAATCGCCTTTTCTCCAATTTGAGATGTGTGAAATAATGTCTCTAATTTGCAGTGTTTTGGCGAGGGTGAGTTTCATGTAAAAGGCATATCAATTTACTGAGCTGATTTTCAGAAATGGATTTTTACTTGAAAATCTTACAGGAAATTGGCAGAAGGCTCCCAGAGGAGTTAGAGGTAGCTGGGAAGTTCACCCAAGCCAGGATCCTTCTGGCCAGGAACAGAGCCCAGAGGGGAAGCAGGCACCCAAGGCTGGGGCAGATCGGGCACATGGAAGAGTGTGCCTGTCTCCAAATTGCCATTTTAGAATAGGGACCATTCTTCAGTAAAGACTGTTTGAAACTGGCAGAAGCTCCCAGAGGAGTCAGAGGTGGGAAGCGGGCACCCAAGGAGACAGAGGGGAAGCGGGCACCCAAGGCCGGGGCAGACCGGGCGCGCGGGGGAGTGCGTACCCGCATTGCCTTTTTGGAACAGGGACCTTTCTTCAATAAAGACTGCTTAAAACTAGCAGAAGGCTCCTGGAGGAGCCAGAGGTGAGCTGGAAGTTTCCCCATGCAAGGCCCCTTCTGGCCAGCAGTCTGAGCCCAGAGAGGGAGCAGGTACCCACAGCCAGGGCCAACCAGGCACACAGGAGAGTGCAACTGTCTCCGAATCGCCATTTTAGAATAGGGACCTTTCTTCAATAAAGACTGCTTGAAACCAGCAGAAGGCTCCTGGAGGAGCCAGAGGTGAGCTGGGAAGTTCACCCAGGCCAGGCCCCTTCTGGCCAGCAGTCCAAACCCAGAGAGGGCGTGGGCACCCTCGGCCGGGGCAGACTGGGCGTGGGGAAGAGTGTGCCTGTCTCCAAAGTGCCTTTTAGAACAGGGAACTTTCTTCAATAAAGACTGCTTGAATTTAGCAGAAGGCTCCCCATGGAGCCAGAGGGAGAAGGTTCCCTGCACAGTCAGAGGTGGGCTGAAGGTCCCCACAAGCCCTTTCCCACCTGGCAGGAAGTCGGAGCCCAGAGGAGGATCCAGAGATTTGGAACCCAGAGAGCAATCCAGTTGCCCCACCTTTAGGGAAGTCTGTGTGACTTTAAGACTCACCTTTGTAACTAAACACAGAAGGAGTAGAGATTCTGTGACAGTGACTATTAACATACTCAAAGTACCACTGCCTCACTAGACTTCTGGCATAACAATTTTTGACTCGTTTGGATTGCCAGCTTCTGAAAATCACGAAAGAACATACCAAAAAGATGCCAGACAGTACCAGCGGCACAGTGTCCCAACACATAAGGCAAATTAGAAGACAGACAGCAGGGAAGAGAAAAACTACAAGCAAAGTAGCAACGCCTCAGAAAAAAGACACACCACAAAAAAAAAAAAAAAAAAAACCACCCACCAGCTTGCAACTATGGTGACTTGGAAGAACTTCTAACCTTCTAGAAAAAGAATTTAAAATTTCCAAGATGGGAAAATCAACTCAAAATGGATTAAAGAACTAGACATAAGACCTGAAACCATAAAATATATAGAAGGAAATATAGGCGAAACACTACATGATTTGCACATCAAAGACATCTTTACAGACACATCACCCAAAGCAGTAATAGTGAAGGCAAAGATAAACAGGTGGGACTACATCAAATTAAAGAGCTTCTGCACAGCGAAAGAGACAATAACAAAAACAAAGAGAAACCTCACCAACTGGGAGAACATTTTTGCACCCAACACTAATGATAAAGGACTGATCACAAAAATCTGCAAAGAGCTGATGAGACTCAACAACAACAAAGAAAATAATCCAGTTAAAAAATGGGCAGAAGAGCTAAAAAGAAACTTCTCTGAAGAGGAAATGCAAATGGCCAACAGGCATATGAAAAAATATTCAACATCACTTGTCATCAGGGAAATGCAAATCAAAACTACCATGAGATACCATCTTACACCAGTGAGAATGGCACATATTAAAAAAACTAGCCACAACAAATGTTGGCAAGGGTGTGGAGAAAAAGGAACTCTTCTGCACTGTTGGTGGGAGTGCAAACTGGTGCAACCACTATGGAGAGCTGTGTGGACATTTCTGGACCTACTAAACATAGAGCTTCCATATGATCCAGCAATTCCACTCCTAGGTATCTACCCAAATGACACAGAAACATCAATTCCAAAGAACACCTGCACCCCTATGTTTATAGCAGCACTGTTTACAATAGCTAAGCTTTGGAAACAACCCAAATGCCCAAAAATAGATGACTGGATCAAGAAGATGTGGTACATATATACCATGGAATATTACTCAACATTCAAAAAAGATAAACACATGCAATTTGCAGCAACATGGATGGCGCTGGAAGGGATCATGCTCAGCGAAATAAGCCAAAAAGAAAAAGAAAAATACCAGATGGTCTCACTCATAGCAGGAATCTAGAATACTTAAATAAGGGACCAGGAAAATGAATATAAGAAAGTGAAAATCAAAATCAACAAAAAACTATGAACCAGAGACACTTTTAGGGGGGCGGGGGCGGGAGGGGAGGGATTGGGGTCAGAATGGGGGGCTGCAAATGTATGGGGAATATAACAATAAAATTTATAAAAAAAAAAATAAAAATCAATGGTGAAAATGTGAAAGATTTCCCTATAAGTTCTGGCACAAGCTCAGAAGAATGAAATTGAGTCCCTAAAGGGGGAAATAAAAGAAATGCAGGAGATCAAAGAATTAATGGAGACGCTAAAGAACTCCGGGAAATGCAATGAAAGCAGAATAGATGAAATGGAAGAAAGAATAAGTACTCTCGAAATCACAGAAATAAAAAGAACCAAAACAGAAAAGGAAAGAAAAGTATGAAGGAAAAAGACCAAAGAAAGACTTTGGGAACTATCTGACTCCAGGAGGAAAGGAAATATAAGAGTTATAGGAATCCCAGAAGGAGAGGAGAGAGTTGTAAGAATAGAGAAAATATTCAAGGAAATAATTGAAGAGAACTTCCCAAATGTGAAGAAGGAGCTGAAAATTGATATACCAGAAGCAAGAAGAACACAAAACTTCCACGATGAAAGGAAAAATACAGCAAGACATATAATAGTAAAGCTCCAAGATTCCAAGACAAGGAAAAAATAATGAAGCTAGCAAGAGGGAAGAAATAGATAACATTCAAAGGAAAACCAATCAGACTGACATCAGACTTCTCCGAAGAAACACTTCGGGCAAGGAGAGAGTGGAGGGACATAGTCAACAGACTCCAAGAAAACAAATGCCAACCAAGAATACTCTATCCTGCAAAGCTCTCCTTCCTCTATGAAGAAAGAATAAGGAAATTCCCAGACACACAGAAACTCTGGAATTTCATTACGACTAAACCGCCACTCCAAAAAATACTACAAGGCGTCCTAAAGCCAGAACCTCAGAGGGACGAAAAACATTACACTAATACCAAAACTGAACAAAGACAACACAACAAAAGAAAACTACAGGCCAATCTCCCTAATGAACACTGATGACAAAATCCTCAACAAAATCCTTGCCAACGGAATCCAACAAAGTATCCATAAGGTAATTCACCACGACCAAGTAGGATTCATTCCAGGGACACAAGGATGGTTCAAATCTGAAAATCAATCAACGTCATCCAACACATCAACAAAAAGAAATATAAAACCATATGATAATATCAATAGATGCTGAGAAAGCTTTCGGGCAAAGTGCAAACCCATTCAAGATAAAAGCCCTTGAAATTCTTGGGATACAAGGAACATACCTCAACATCATAAAGGCCTTATCATTCTCAATGGTGAAAAGCTGAAAGCATTTCCATTAAGATCTGGAACAAGACAAAGATGTCCACTCTCACCACTGCTTTTCAATATAATACTGGATGTCCTAGCCAGAGCAATAAGACAAGAGAAAGCTATACAAGAATCCAAAGAGGAAAAGAAGAAGTCTAACTATCACTATTTGCAGATGATATGATAATATACGTAGAGAACCCCAAAAACTCCACAGAAAACCTAATTCGACTAATCAATCCGTTCAGTAAAGTGGCAGGATACAAAATCAACACGCAAAAATCAGTAGCCTTCCTATACACAAACACTAAATCTGAAGTAGAAGAAATAAAAAAACCCATCCCTTTTATTATCAAAACAAAAAAACATCGGGCCTCCCTGGTGGTACCGCGGTTGAGCGCCGGGTTGTGAAGCTGCCCACAGCCTCTGCAGCGCTGGTTTGATCCCCGGCTGCTCCCCGGCCACCAGAGGAGGGTCCCACATGGCGCACAGACCTCTCCTGCTGCCTGCTGCTCCCCTCAGCAGTGTACTTTGGTCCTTCTGCCTGCTTTGCTCCCCGCTCTGGCTCTGGTGAATTCTCTCACCCTCCATCACTTCTCACTGTACCCAGTACCTGTATAAATAAATAAATCAATCTTAATAACCAAGGCCAAAACAAAACAAAACAAAAAAAAATTATTAAAAAAAAATCAAATGCTTGGGAATAAATCTCTCAAAAGAGGTAAAGGACCTATACAAAGAAAACTGTAAAACACTGTTAAAAGAAATAGAAGAAGACACAAAGAAATGGAAAGACATCCACTGCTCATGGATTGGAAGAATAAACATTATTAAAATGGCCATCCTACCAAAAGCAATATACAGATTCAATGCTATTCCAATAAAAATTCAATGTCATTCTTCAAAGAAATAGAACAATTATTGATGAAATTCATATGGACTCACCAAACCCTGAATAGCCAAAACCCTCCTGAAAAAAAAAAGAAGGGAATAGAGGCATCACACTCCCAGACTTCAAACGATACTACAAAGCCATAATCATCAAAACTGTATGGTATTGTAATAAGAACAGACACACAGACCAATGGAATTGAAGAGAAAATCCAGAAATAAACCCACAGATTTTTGGTCAACTAATCTTTGACAAAGGAGCAAAGATATGCATTGGAGAAAACAAAGTTTGTTCAATAAATGGTGCTGGGAAAACTGGGTCGCTACATGCAAAAGAATGAAGCTTGACTACTACCTAACACCATGCACAAAAACCAACTCAAAATGGATTAAAGAACTAGATATAAGACCTGAAATCATAAAATACATAGAAGGAAATATAGGCGAAACACTACATGACATGGACATCAAAGATATCTTTACAGACGCATCACCCAAAGCAGTGATAGTGAAGGTAAAGATAAACAGCTGGGACTACATCAAACTACAGAGCTTCTGCACAGCGAAAGAGACAATAACCAAAACAAAGAGAAACCCCACCAACTGGGAGAACATTTTTGCACACAACACTAATGATAAAGGACTGATCACAAAAATCTACAAAGAGCTGATGAGACTCAACAAACGCAAAGAAAATAATCCAGTCAAAAATGGGCAGAAGAGCTAAAAAGAAACTTCTCTGAAGAGGAAATGCAAATGGCCAACAGGCATGAAAAAATGTTCAACATCACTTGTAATCACGGAAATGCAGATCAAAACTACAATGAGATACCATCTCACACCAGTGAGAATGGCACATATTAAAAAACTAGCAACAACAAATGTTGGCAAGGTTGTGGAGAAAAAGGAACTCTCCTGCACTGTTGGTGGGAGTGCAAACTGGTCCAACCACTATGGAGAGCTGTGTGGAGATTTCTTGACCTCTTAAACATAGAGCTTCCTTATGATCCAGCAATTCCACTCCTAGGTATTTAACCAAAGGACACAGAAACATCAGTTCCAAAGAGCACCTGCACCCCTATGTTTATAGCAGCCCTGTTTACAATAGCTAAGCCTTGGAAACAACCCAAATGCCCAAAAATAGATGACTGGATCAAGAAGATGTGGTACATATACACCATGGAATATTACTCAGCATTCAAAAAAGATAAACACTGCAATTTGCAGCAACATGGATGGAGCTGGAAGGGATCCTGCTCAGCGAAATAAGCCAGAAAGAAAAAAAGAAAAATACCAGATGGTCTCACTCATAGCAAGAATCTAGAAAACTTAAATAAGGGACCAGGATAAAGAATAACTCTAAGAATGAAAATATCAAAATCAACAAACAACTATGAACCAGAGACACTCTATGGGGGGTGGGCGGCGGGGAAAGGAGGGATTGGGGTCAAAATAAGGGGATTGTAATTGTATGGGGAATGTAAAAATAAAATTTAAATAAAATGTGAAAAAAATAAAATCAGTCATGGAAACTTAAAACAAAAAGAAAAGAAAATCTTACAGATATTAGTACATTATTTGTTACCCTGAATATAAAGATTTTCCTCATTCATCATCCATGTAGATAGAAGCTATTAACAAATCTGATGGAGGAGATATTTTCTACACTCCTGTGTAATTTATACATGGAGAATGGGGAACCAGTGGTATAGTAGTACACAAATTAAGTCAGCTGGCATCACATTAGAAAGCGGACAAGGAAAATATTCTACTTGATCAGATTTAAGATTCAAACATGACAGAACTGTGTACAAGATAAAGTCAGTAACTTTAGGACACTACAGATTATAATGGAGTAACAGGTTTGGGAGGCTGTAGTGCGGAGTACAATAAAATGGCAAGGAAGTGCTAACTATATAGAAAGGCTGGAATGAGGGATTTTCACCAAAGGAAGTTATATTCTTCACAACTTCCAAACGGAACAGTTTATGACAATAAACTGTAGATATGTTATGCCAGTTTTTGTGTGGCAGCTAAAGTTAGAATTTCTTCCCTGGTGCGTATGCATCATTAGTAGTCACAATAAAGTTATTTTTGCATTTGCTGAAATTTAGGTATGTTTTAGGTGGAGTATTAATTTTACATCCTGCAAAAACATGAAGGCAATGTTCATTCTGTGCCAGAGGATGACCGACGACCTTGTTTATAAATTGCTCTAGCCCCTCCCTACTGCCTTCAATACTGATCCACTGAAACACACTGGTGAGGGGAGCAATGGGCCTAACACTTGGGATTGAAATCAGCCACCAAGAAGGCCCTCTTTTCAGTCCTTTAATGCTTGTGGTGTTACTGCTGACATCCAATGGGTGTTAACATTCTGTTACCCTCTTTCTCTTCAAGTTTTTAATATTTTGTCTTTGTCATTGGTTCTCAACAGGTTATTATTAAGCGTCTTGGTGGATGTAGGACTGGTAGTATTTTGTTTGTAATTCTTTGGGCCTCTTGGATTACAGTATCTGGTTCATTTCACAGGTTGAGGTGGTATTTTTGAGATTACTTCTTTAAGTAAATTTTCTATGCCTTTCTGAAATGCGGCCATTGTAACAAATAGAGAGTAACCTTAAGAATTTAATGCAGCAAAGAAAGTCAAAGTGATAAAAACAAATACTGGGCATTTACAAAGCAGACAATTTGACAGCATAAAATACTCAAAAATCGGTGACATTGATAAACATTCTGAAGGCTCTGAAGGATGGGCAGGGAAAGGGACAAGGCGACATGTGCAATGGTGGTAGGGGAATTAAAAACGGAAAAAAGTCACTTTTTTAAAAGACAGAAAAATAAAGATGTATAATTATATTTTTTAATGAGAATTAATAAGCTAGCCTGTATGACTGTACCATATGTAAATGTTATATGTAACTAGTTAAAGAAATAGCTGTTAATATGGGAAATGCGGTAGACATAAACTCATGAACTTCAATTGTCATGTTGGATTGTTTCTCCCAAAACAAATAAAAAAATGGTCTAACTACATAATTATTTCTCTGTAATTGAGGGTATTGTTACATTCACTGTATGTGATTCAGAGGTATAGCATCTCAGCTGCTCAGATGCCTGTCCTCACACATTCTGTGATATTGTTTGAACATTTCATCATTTCTCTTTGTATATCATGTATGCTAATTAATAGGTACATATAGATACACATTAATCCAAGCTTATGTGAGAGTTGTGTGTGTGTGTGTGTATATATATATATATATATATACATATGATGCAATTACCTCTTTAGGTGTATTTCTTGGTACATATTGATGCTAATAATGGTGTCGGGGACTGATATAATAGGTGTTCTCTTTTCTCATCAGTCTTACTTGTGTTTTGTCAGCTAAGGCGTAAGAGGAGATAGAACGTGTGATTGGCAGGCACCGGAGCCCCAGCATGCAGGACAAGGGCCACATGCCCTACATGGAAGCCTTGGTGAACGAGGTCCAGAGATACATTGACCTCCTCCCCGGGAACCTGCCCCATGCAGTGAACCTTGACACCAGATTCAGGAACTATCTCATCCCCAAGGTAGGTTGGTTGTACCTTTACTGACATCATGATTCTACTCAAAAGTTCCTCTTTTCACAGCATGGGTCCAGTCCTCCAGACAAGCTGAGCAAAATATAAAAATCATGTATGTGACAAGTTGATGAGTTTGGTGTTGTTTCCATTTGAGACCATGAAGTTTGATATTAGTTTTTGGGCACCAGCACCGTAAGTCTTTCACATTAGTTCTGTCTCTTTAATGAGTGGCTACTCTTACTATTTATATTACCAAATAATGTTAGCACCACTGAGTCAATATTCCAAAAGAGAGTTCTGGATTATATTAGATCAATTCAGAAAGAGTTAACATCTTGATATATTGAATTTTTCTTTAATATTCTCTTTTTTTTTAGTATATTAGCTTGCAAATTTTGTGTTTGATTTTTCCTAAGTACTTAATGTTATTGTTGTCACAATAATCTTTAAGTGCCTTTTACATTACTTTTATCTGTCATATTGAAGTAAAATCACTTTCAAACTTTGATGACCTTACATGGAGAAACTTTTTTTTTTAAATAATTAATTTATTTATGCATACAAGAACTAGGGTATAGGACAGAGGTGCAGGGGGTGAGAAGATTCACCAGAGACAGAGTGGGGAGCAGAACAGGCGGATTGACTGCAATACACTGCTGAGGGGAGCAGCATGGGAGACAGGAGAGGTCTGCTGTACCACGGGGGTCACCTCCCTGGCCAGGGATCAAACTCATGCTGCAGAACTCGTGCTGCAGTAGCTGCGGATTGCTTCATTGTGCTGACACTTAACCACTTGCGCCACCAGGGAGGCCCAAGAACCTTTTGACTTTAGAGCCATTACTAATAATTTGTTTCTAGACTACTTTGTAATTTCTGCATATATCATGCTGCTATCTTTATTTCTTTTCTGATATGTAGGAGAGTGGAAGATTATCATCTAACTCTTGGAAAGACGGTCTTATGTATATCTTGGAAGAAACCCTTCATCAGATTAGGAACTGTATCCTCTTATTTTTTATCATTTTTTGTCAGAATGTATATCAAGTTTATCATATCAATTTCCGTCTCTATTGGTATAGCTTTCCATATTAGCTTCACTTTTCCTGGTAGATATCCCTCTTTTAAGTATACACATGGCTTGATTTGAGTTGCTACATTTTGTTCAGGACTTTCCTATTTCCATTAGTAAGAGACTTTTGTGAGATGGTGGTCTACTTTCATTATTTTGCTGGGGGCTGTCCAGTGTTCCCAGGATTATTTATTGGAGAAATTTTGCTTGTTCTGTCATTTACTATTGGCTCCTTGGTCTTGATTAATTCTCCCTATGTGTTGGGGTGTATTTCAGGACTCTCAGTTTTCTCCCATTGGTCTGTGTGTTTTTGTTCCATCCAGTGCTTTCTAACACGTCATTTCTGTGTCTATTCACTCCTCCTACTTGGTATTCTGCAAGCTACTGTTTAATTTGAAACCAGGATATTTGCTATTAAAATTTAAAAATCAGATAAATTGTAATTAGTATTTTGTTGGGGAAAGAATATAACAAGATGCAAGACTAATGCTCATCTTTGGAGAAGAGGGAATTAATGGCTTTGCTAGGAGGTCATGGGGCTTGCCTGATTATTGCAGCTTTGTTTCAAGGATTAGGATCACATTCATTGTTTTTACCAAAGGACATAATGAGGAAAATGCTTCCTGTGTTTATAGTTGGGTCAAAGAGTAATTGAACTCATTCTCCTATTTCAAGTTCAATAATAATAGGGCCTGGGGGTAAGTAGGATTGTCCATCTATCCCATTTGCTCTCATTGGGTATGATCATTCCCTACTGCTTGGGAAACACTGACATAGAGGCTGCAGATTTCTTCTTATTGTGGTGCTTAACCCCTTGCGCCACCAGGGAGGCCCCGTACTGCATATTTGTATATTCCTACATTATTCATTTTCTTACTATATTTGATTTCTCAGCTCAGGTCTAGTCCCCATAAATCTCCCACCACCACACCACCCATGAACCATCACTATAGTCCATTGTGCTCTCCCCTCCCCTTATCTGAGCCATCTCTCTCCCCCTCCCTTGCTGCATCCCTAGATCTATAGTTTGCCTGCAAATTTTCCCTTTCTCTTTTTTTTGACCCTTAGTTTGGTTTCCCTATATTCTTCCTATAAATTGAAACCATCTGATATTTTTCTTTTTCTTTCTTACTCATTTCACTGATTATAATGCCTTCTTGTGCCATCCTTGTTGCTGTGAATGGCATGAATTTATCATTTTTGATTGCTGAAAAGTATTCCATTGTATATACAGACCACATCTTGTTAATCCAGGAATCTGTTTGGGGCATTTAGGTTGTTTCCATATCTTACCTATTATAAATAATGCTGCAATAAACATAGGAATGCAGGGTTCCTTTTCAGTTAATGTTTAATGTTTTTGTGTCCTTTGGTTAGATTCCTAGCAGTGGAATCTCTGGGTCATATGGTAGATTGATTGTCAGTCATTTGAGGAGCCTCCACACAGTATTCTATAGTGGTTGGACCAGTTTACATTTGCGCCAGCAGTTTAAGAGGGTTCCTTTTCTCCACATCCTTGCCAGCATTTGTTGTTGCCAGTTTTTTTAATATAGGTCTTTGTCACTGGTGTGGGGTGGTATTTCATTGTGGTTTTGATTTGCATTTTCCTGATTATAAGTAATGTTGAGCATGTTTTCATGTATCTTTTGGCATTTGCATTTCTGCTTTGGAGATCTGCCTTTTTAGTTGGCAAGCCCATTTTTCTTTATTTATTTATTTTTAATGTGAAACATCCCGATTTTTATTTTAATAATTTATTTTTTATATATTTTTACATCTTTTTCATTTTTGCAAAGTATGCAATATGCATTTTCATCATGTTTATAGTCTCCATACAGTTCCCGCCCACCTATTTTGACCATAATCCTTCCTACCACCCCTCTCCACCTACGTAGTGTGTCTCTGGTTGTAGTTGCTTGTTGATTTGGATTTTTTTCTTTATTATAATTAGTCTTTTTCCTGGTCCCTTATTTAGGTTTTCTAAATTCCTGCTATGAGTGAGACCATCCAGTATTTTTCTTTTTCTTTCTGGCTTATTTTGCTGAGCATGATCCCTTCCAGCGCCATCCATGTCGCTGCAAATTGCATGTGTTTATCTTTTTTGATTGCTGTAGTCCATTGTGCATATGTACGACGTCTCCTTGATCTAGTCATCTATTTTTGGGCATTTGGGTTGTTTCCATAGCTTAGCTATTGTAAATAGTGCTGCAATAAACATAGGGGTGCAGGTGCCCTTTTGAATGAATGATTCTGTGTCCTTTAGGTAAATACCTAGAAGTGGAATTGCTGGATCATATGGAAGCTCCATCTTTAGCAGGTTGAGGAATCTCCACACAGCTTTCCATACTGGTTGGACCATTTTGCACTCACACCAACAGTGCAGGAGTGTTCCTTTTTTTCCGCATCCTCACCAACATTTTTTAACTAGGTTGTTTGCTTTGTTTTCCTAAGTTTTGTAAGCTCTTTGTAGATGTTTGATTTAAGTCCTTTATCGATTGTGTGGAGTACAGATATTTTGTACCAATCTGTGGATTGTCTTTTTGTTTTGATATTGTCTCTTTTGCTGTACAGAAGTTTTTAATTTGTAGTAGTCCCAGCTGTTTATCTTTTCCTTCATATTCTGTGCTTCTGGGATGAGTTCTGAAAGATGTTTCTGAGATGTATGTTGTGGAGTATTGTGCCTATGTGTTTTATTCCATATGTTTTCTGGTTTCAGGTCTTACATTAAAGCCTTTTTTATAAAGAATTATTCCTTTATTGTAAGATTTTTATTTATTACATTTATTATGTGTAGAAGAACTGGGCTGTAGGCGAGAGGTTCGGTGGGGAGGGTGACAGGTTTCACCAGAAAGAGTGGCGAACAGAAAAGGGAGATCTACTAAGGGGAGCACTGGCTAAAACAGGAGATTTCTGCTGCCCCATGTGGGTTAGTTCCCTAGCTGGGGATCAAACTCAGGCTCTCTCTGTGGGCCTTCATGGTGGTAACGCTGCGACTGAACCACTAGGCCACCATGGAGGTACACTTTTCTCCAATTTGAGTTGATTATTTATTATACTTTTTTTTATGCATTAAGAATAGGGCCATAGGCTAATGGGCAAGCAGATTCAGTAGAGTCATAGCAGGGCGCAGAGCAGGCAGATCTATTGAGATACACTGCTGAGGGGAGCAGTGGGCGAGACAGGAGAGGTCTGCTGCAGGATGTGGGATAGCTCCATGGCTGGGGATCAAGCTCATGATGCAGTGGCTGGCAATAGCTTGATAGCTCTGAAACTTAAACCTCTAGCCACCGGGAGGCCCCATTTTGAATAGAATTGTATGTGTGTTGTGTGGTAATAATCTAGTTTCATTCTTTTGAATTTAGTGGTACAGTTTTCCCAGCACTGTTTATTTAAAAGATTTTCCTTTTTCCACTGTGTAATCTTTGTTCCTTTGTCAAAGATTAGTTGGCCATAGATGTATGGCTTTATTTCTGGGTTTTCAATTCAGTGTTATGTTTTCTAGATACTAGATTCCCATTATGATTTTGCAAAGAGAAGCACGTAATTGCTCTGTATGGCCCACTGAAACCCAGTGAGGTAGCTGAGGGCACCTGAAGTCACTTATTCCATTATGGCCATGGTATGTTCCCCTCATAGTAACATGGTGCTTGTCAGATCTCTCCTTGGCAACGGCTGTGGATTTTACGTTCATTTATCACAATCTATGTTGTGGTGGTTTAGGAATATGTGAGTATCGTGCTGCCTAACCATTCCTCTAGTACTAGAATCTCTTGATCACACTCGATTCAATTAGTGATCCTAACAGAATTGTTCAAAATGACTATATTTGTAATTTTGTCATTCTTTCTGCATTTGTGGCTGGGATCAATCTGTGATGAAATCTATGTCATATATTTTTTAACGTTTTACTTATTCATACAAGAACTGGGGTACAGGCCAGAGATGTGGGGGGTGAGAGGATTCACCAGAGATACAGTGGGGAACAGAACGGACAGGTTGACACTGCTGAGGGGAGCAGCGGGCGAGTCAGGAGAGGTCTGCAGCACCATGTGGATTGCTCCCTGGCTGGGGATCGAACTTGTGCTGCAGTGGCTGCAGATAGCTTCATAGATTGCATTTTAACACCTTGTGCCACCAGGGAGGTCTTATGCCATATTTTTGAATTAATACAAACAGCTTGCTGGGGCCATGATAAAAAAGCAACGAGTTGTTACTGTACTTACTTTATTATCACATAAGTTATTATTAATTTGATTGTCTATTTACAAAAGGTCTACAACTCCAAACATTTCAAGCTTGGACAGAGATTTCCATTTGCGAGCATAATCCATATATGTGATGAGTAAACACTGAAATGATAAAATCAAGGTACTGGCAAGGAAATACCTAGGTCTAAATGTGATGAGCAGGATGGCTTCAGAGGCCTGGCACCTGAGGGTCCGGGTACTCACTACTTCAGGTGCCACTTAGCAGCATCAATGCCACTGGTCATATGCTCGTTCTTGTTTATTACTTGTTCTCTCTGACTCAGAATGCCCTTTCCTTCGTGGTTAGGTTTTTTCATCTTTAAATGGTAAGAATTGACTGTCTGATTTGCACTTTTTCATGGGCACAATTTAAATAATTTTTTCCAGAGCACGACCATATTTACATGGCTGACTTCTGTGCTGCATAATAGCAAAGAATTCCCCAACTCAGAGGTGTTTGACCCTGGCGACTCCCTGGTCGAAAGTGGCAATTTTAAGAAGAGTGACTACTTCATGGCTTTTACGGCAGGTAGTGTAGCTTTTGTATACTTTGTGCATCAGAGGACAAGATACCTTGTGAGGATTGTTTGGAACTTCCATAGAACCCTCTCCAAGGCTGGTGCAGGTGCTCTTGTCCGTTTGCAGGAGCACCAATCCCTGTGTCCATGCACTTTCCCTCCTCATGATGCAGTCTTCTTATTGGGCCAGATCACTACAGAACTGGGGAATTGATCCATTTCTTGAAATTCAGAATTGATTTAGAACAAAGTCCTGAAAATATAAGATTAGTGCATCTTGTGCAATGGAGCAGCATTGTAGTATAAAACCTGAAATTTCACAGTGCGTTGGAGATTGCTAAAGAGCAGGTCTACTTGGAGTTGAGAACTGAGACTATGAAGACGAGGAAGATCATGAATGCCAGATCCATGTAGCACAAAACAAAACAAAGTATGTGTTTCTAGAAAAATATTGATGGAAAATTGAGGTGTTCAACAGGTGATTGTAATGTGAGAATACTTAAGTGTTTGGCACAGGACTGATAATAAGTAAACATTTGTTGAAAGGAGGATACCTATTCATTAACATTAGATGGATTGCGTTCCTGTCTGTCCTTTGTCCATCTATCTATCCAGCCTTCCTGCCTTCCATCATACCTCAGCTTTCATCAAATAGTTATTGTATATTCTCTCTCTTTTTTTAAGATTTATCCATTTATTTGTACAACTGGGGTACAGGCCAGATGCACAGGAAGGTGAGAGGATTCACCAGAGACAGAGCAGGGATCAGAACAGGTAGACTGAAGAAACACACTGCTTAAGAGAGCAGCGGGCGCGACAGGAGAGGTCCGCTGTGCTACATGGGATTTTCACCCAGCCGGCCGGGATTGAACCAGTGCTGCAGAGTCTGCAGACACCTTTACAGCCTGCACTCAACCGCCTGCGCCACCAGGAAGGCCCTGCATATTCTCTTTCTGAGGCCAGAAACCCAGTGTTCAAGGATCATCTTCTCTGTTTGCTTGTTATTTTCAGGAAAAAGTGCATGTGCAGGAGAGAGCCTGGCCCGCATGGAGCTATTTTTATTCCTGACCACCATCTTCCAGAAGTTTACCTTGAAATCTGCCATTGACTCCAAGGACACTGCAGTTGTCAATGGATTTGTTTCTGTGCCTCCTCCTTACCAGATCTGCTTCATTCCTTTGTGAGGAAGGACAGACCATCAGGCTTCTGTTGTGATGTCCACAAGTCCCATTCACCTGATGCCCCTGTCATCTCCTTTTATCTTCCTTCCCTTTCTGGGAAAGTCATCTCTGACCTCTCCTCTACTCATCGCCCTATTCTGTCAGGATCCAGGCAGGAACATCCCATCTCCACTAAAGGAGGATTTCCAGTTTCACTAAACAAATATATGTATAGCTTCTCCTCACTCTGTAACATTGTATTGGGTAGCTCATATGCCAATACTTATCTGGTATTGAGTAGTTAGTTCTGTGTCATCAGTGGGACAGAGTGAGATGGTTGGTGTATGTAATACAGACATTTCTCCTCTGCATGTTCTAAATAACACTCACAATCTGATGAACCATTTCTCATGCTTTTATCCTTTGTGTGTAATGCAGATAACAAATGGAAGAAAATATTATAAAAGGAAGCCCTGCACAAAGACAAAAGGCTTGAGGGCAGACCAGCATGTGACCTAGAATTACTTGGGGTTTGGATTTGCATGTGAGAGAAGTTGTGTTCAGGAGCAGCTTCATGTGAAGAAAAATATGACATCAGCGATTCAAAAGTGTCTATTTCTATTGTGTTCTAGAAGAGGCAAAAGTAATCCGTCGTTCTAGAATCCAGAGCTGTGTTGATTCAGAGGATGGTGATTCTAGTCAAAGATCTGGAGCGCTTGTCAGGGTATTGGGATTTTTCTGTGCCTTGATATGATTCGTTACTTGATTGTTGGTGCTTTAGGATGATGTTAGCTGTAGTTTTGGCTCAATCGTTGATCAGTTGTTGTCAGCGGTGAGATAGAAGAGGTGAGAAATGGAGCACCGATTTGTAGGACAGTGAAAGTATTCTTGTGATACTATGTTAAATGCATGTCCTCTTCTATTTGTCTCTCACCCTCCCACATGTCTGGCCTGTACCCCAGCTATTGTATAAATACAACAAATCTTAAAAAAATAATCCATAGAATGTGCAACACTTGAGGGAATACTGATGTAATCTATGCACTTTATATATAAGGTCAGTGTTGTTACATCAGTTGTAACGAATGGAACACAACAGAAGGAGAGGTTCCTAATGGTCGTAGAGACTGCATGTGGGTGGGGAGGGGACATGTGGCAACATGTACTTAATGTTTAGTTTTGCTTTGACCCTAAAACTTAAAAAAAACTCAAAAACCTATTAACAAGAAGAAAACCCTTAAATCACAAGTCTAGCCAAGGTGAGGTTTACATTACTCTGTGACACCAGAAAGCTTAATGCCCTCTTGGTCATAGGATAGGGATTGGATGGCTATTTGATATGAGATATCACTGAACTGGGAGGGAAATCTGAGATTAGAAGAATAGGGTTTTGTTTTTTTTTTTGAGTAAATACATTCATATATATATAGTTTATTTTTATTTTTTATTTTTTAAATTTTATTTTTATTTTCCCCATACAATTGCAACCCCCTTATTTTAACCCCAAACCCTCCTTTCCCCGACCTCCCTCCCACCATAGTGTGTCTCTGCTTCATAGTGGTTTGTTGATTTTGATTTTTTCTTTCTTAATGCTATTCTTTTCCCTGGTCCCTTATTTAAGTTTTCTAGATTCCTGCTATGAGTGACACCATCCAGTATTTTTCTTTTTCTTTCTGGCTTATTTTGCTGAGCATGACCCTTCCAGCTCCATCCATGTTGCTGCCAATTGCATGTGCTTAACTTTTTTGAATACTGAGTAATATTCCATGGTGTATATGTGCCACATCTTCTTGATCGAGTCATCCATTTTTAGGCATTTGGGTTGTTTCCATAGCTTAGCTATTGAAAATAGTGCTCTATAAACATAGGGGTGCAGGTGCTCTTTGGAAATAATGTTTCTGTGTCCTCTGGGTAAATACCTAGGAGTGGAATTGCTGGATTACATGGAAGCTTTATCTTTAGTAGGTTGAGGAGTCTCCACACAGCTCTCCATAGTGGTTGGACCAGATTGCACTCCCACCAGCAGTGCAGAAGAGTTCATTTTTCTCCACATCCTCCCCAACATTTGTTGTTGTTAGTTTTTTTAATATGTGCCATTCTCATTGGTGTGAGATGGTATCTCATTGTAGTTTTGATCTGCATTTCCCTGATTGCAGTGATGTTGAATATTTTTTTCATATGCCTGTTGGCCTTTTGTATTTCTTCTTTGGAGAAGTTTCTTTTTAGTTCTTCTGCCCATTTTTGACTGGATTATTTTCTTTGTTTTTCTTGACTCTCATCAGCTCTTTGTAGATTTTTGCGATTAGTCCTTTATCATTAGTGTTGTGCGCAAAAATGTTCTCCCAGTCGGTGGGGTTTCTCTTTATTTTGGTTATTGTCTCTTTTGCTGTGCAGAAGCTCTTTAATTTGATGTAGTCCCAGCTGTTGATCTTTGCCTGCACTATCACTGCTTTGAGTGATGTGTCTGTAAAGATGTCTTTGAGGTGCATGTCATGTAGTGTTTCGCCTATATTTCCTTCAATATATTTTATGGTTTCAGGTCTTATGTCTAGTTCTTTAATCCATTTTGAGTTGTTTTTTTTTAATAATAAATTTTATTTTTATATTCCCCATACAATTGCAACCCCCCCATTCTGACCCCAATCCCTCCCCTCCCGCCCCCGCCCCCCTAAAAGTGTCTCTGGTTCATAGTTTTTTGTTGATTTTGATTTTCACTTTCTTATAGTTATTCATTTTCCTGGTCCCTTATTTAAGTTTTCTAGATTCCTGCTATGAGTGAGACCATCGGTATTTTTCTTTTTCTTTCTGGCTTATTTCGCTGAGCATGATCCCCTCCAGCGCCATCCATGTTGCTGCAAATTGCATGTGTTTATCTTTTTTGAATGCTGAGTAATATTCCATGGTATATATGTACCACATCTTCTTGACCCAGTCATCTATTTTTGGGCATTTGGGTTGTTTCCAAAGCTTAGCTATTGTAAACAGTGCTGCTATAAACATAGGGGTGCAGGTGTTCTTTGGAATTGATGTTTCTGTGTCCTTTGGGTAAATACCTAGGAGTAGAATTGCTGGATCATATGGAAGCTCTATGTTTAGTAGGTCCAGAAATCTCCACACAGCTCTCCACAGTGGTTGGACCAGTTTGCACTCCCACCAACAGTGCAGAAGAGTTCCTTTTTCTCCACACCCTCGCCAACATTTGTTGTGGCTAGTTTTTTTAATATGTGCCATTCTCACTGGTGTAAGATGGTATCTCATGGTAGTTTTGATTTGCATTTCCCTGATGACAAGTGATGTTGAATTTTTTTCATATGCCTGTTGGCCATTTGCATTTCCTCTTCAGAGAAGTTTCTTTTTAGCTCTTCTGCCCATTTTTTGACTGGATTATTTTTTTGTTGTTGTTGAGTCTCATCAGCTCTTTGCAGATTTTTGTAATCAGTCCTTTATCATTAGTGTTGGGTGCAAAAATGTTCTCCCAGTTGGTGGGGTTTCTCTTTGTTTTTGTTATTGTCTCTTTTGCTGTGCAGAAGCTCTTTAATTTGATGTAGTCCCAGCTGTTTATCTTTGCCTTCACTATCACTGCTTTGGGTGATGTGTCTGTAAAGATGTCTTTGATGTGCAAATCACGTAGTGTTTCGCCTATATTTCCTTCTATATATTTTATGGTTTCAGGTCTTATGTCCAGTTCTTTAATCCATTTTGAGTTGATTTTTGCGTATGGTGTGAGGTAGTGGTCAAGCTTCATTCTTTTGCATGTAGCGACCCAGTTTTCCCAGCACCATTTATTGAACAAACTTTCTTTGTTCAAATGCATAGTCTTTGCTCCTTTGTCAAAGATTAGTTGACCATAAATCTGTGGGTTTATTTCTGGATTTTCTATTCGATTCCATTGGTCTTTATGTCTGTTCTTGTTCCAATACCATGCAGTTTTGATGATTATGGCTTTGTAGTATAGTTTGAAGTCTGGGAGTGTGATGCCTCCATTCCCTTCTTTTTTTTTCAGGAGAGCTTTGGCTATTCGGGGTTTTTGGTGATTCCATATGAATTTCATCAATAATTGTTCTATTTCTTTGAAGAATGACATTGAAATTTTGATTGGAATAGCATTGAATCTGTATATTGCTTTTGGAAGGATGGCCATTTTTATAATGTTTATTCTTCCAATCCATGAGCAGGGGATGTCTTTCCATTTCTTTGTGTCTTCTTCTATTTCTTTTAACAGTGTTTTATAGTTTTCTTTGTATAGGTCCTTTACCTCTTTTGTTAGATTAATTCCCATATATTTTATTTTTTTTGTTTCAATAAAAAAGGGATGGTTTTTTAGATTTCTTCTTCTTCAGATTTATTGTTTGTGTATAGGAAGGCTACTGACTTTTGCGTGTTGATTTTGTATCCTGCCACTTTACTGAACTGATTGATGAGTTGAATTAGTTTTTCTGTGGAGTTTTTGGGGTTCTCTATGTGCATTATCATATCATCTGCAAATAGTGATAATTTGACTTCTTCTTTTCCTATTTGGATTCCTTGGATGTCTTTCTCTTGTCTTATTGCTCTGGCTGGGACTTCCAGTATTATATTGAAAAGCAGTGGTGAGAGTGGACATCCTTGTCTTGTTCCAGATCTTAATGGAATTGCTTTCAGCTTTTCACCATTGAGAATGATATTGGCTGTTGGCTTGTCATATATGGCCTTTATGATGTTGAGGTACGTTCCTTGTATCCCAAGAATTTCAAGGGCTTTTATCATGAATGGGTGTTGCACTTTGTCGAAAGCTTTCTCAGCATCTATTGATATTATCATAGGGTTTTTATATTTCTTTTTGTTGATGTGTTGGATAACGTTGATTGATTTTCGGATGTTAACCCATCCTTGTGTCCCTGGAATGAATCCTACTTGGTCGTGGTGAATTATCTTATGGATACATTGTTGGATTCTGATAGCTAAAATTTTATTGAGGATTTTTGCATCAGTGTTCATTAGGGAGATTGGCCTGTAGTTTTCCTTTTTTGTGTTGTCCTTGTTCGGTTTTGGTATCAGTGTAATGTTGGCTTCATAGAACGTGTTTGGTATTGTCCCTTCCTTCTCAATTTTTTGGAAGAGTTTGTGAAGGATAGGCACTAATTCGTCTCTGAATGTTTGGTAGAATTCATTTGTAAATCCATCAGGTCCTGGGCTTTTGTTTTTGGGGAGGTTTTGATTACCATTTCAATTTTGCTGCTTCTAATTGGTCTGTTTAGGTGTTCTATTTCTTCTTTATCTAGCTTTGGGTGATTGTAGAGTTGTAGGAATTTGTCCATCTCCTCTAGATTGTTAATCTTGTTTCCATATAACTGTTCATAGTAGTTACTGATTATTCTTTTGATTTCTGCTGTGTCCGTTGTGATTTCTCCTCTTTCATTGATGATCCTGTTTATTTGTGCTTTCTCCCTTTTTTCCTTTGTGAGCCTGGCTAGGGGATTGTCTACTTTATTGATTTTTTTGAAGAACCAGCTCTTGGTTTCATTGATCTTTTGGATTGTTATTTTAGTTTCTATTTCATTTATTTCTGCTTTGGTTTTTATTATTTCTTTTCTTCTACCGGTTTTGGGGTCTTTTTGTTCTTTTTCTAGATCTTTGAGCTTCGAGATTAGGTTGTTTCTTTGAGTTCTTTCTTGTTTCTTGATGTGAGCTTCTATTGCTATATATTTTCCTCTTATTACTGCTTTTGCTGCATCCCATACATTTAGGATATTGGTGTCCTCCTTGTTGTTCAATTCAAAGAATTTTTTAATTTCTTCTTTGATCTCCTCATTAGTCCAGTGGTCTTCCAGTAGTGTGGTTTTTAATCTCCATGAGGTAGGAAAGTTCCTTGCCTTCTTCTTATGGTTTATTTCTAGTTTGATGCCTTCATGGTCAGAAAAGATGGTTGATATGATTTCAATCTTGGTGTATCTGTTGATGTTTGTCTTGTGCCCCAGTATGTGATCGATCCTGGAGAATGATCCGTGTGCGCTTGAGAAAAATGTGTACTCCTTTTTTTTGGGTTTAGTGTTCTATAGATGTCTGTTAAGCCCAATTGCTCTAGGTCCTTATTTAGAGCTTTGGTTTCTTTACTTATTTTTTGTCTTGTTGATCTATCCATTGTTGATAGTGGTGTGTTGAAGTCTCCCACTACGTATGTGTTTTCTCTGATGTCTGTTTTCAGAGAGGACAACAGTTGTCTGATATATTTTGGTGCTCCTTCATTTGTTGAGTATATATTAATGAGTGTTATTTCTTCTTGAAGTATTGTCCCCTTGATCATAATGTAGTGACCATTTGGGTCTCTTTTTATCTTTTTGAGTTTGAAATCTGTTTTATCTGATATAAGTATAGCTGTTCCTGCTTTCTTTTTTGGTCCATTTGCTTGTAGGATTGTTTTCCATCCTTTAACTTTGAGCCTATGTTTATCTTTTGTAGCTAAATGTGTTTCCTGGAGACAGCAAAATGTTGGGTTTTGTTTCTTCATCCAGGCTGCAACTCTGTGTCTTTTTATCGAAGAGTTTAGTCCATTTACATTTAGAGTTAATATTGATATGTTAGCATCTGTATTTGCCATTGTGTTTGTCTTTCCTTTGATTTTATTTATTTATTCTTTTAATAACTTTTTTTTTTTTGGCCTTCTTTCATTGTTATTCGTCCCTCTGAGGTTCTGGCTTTAGGACTCCTTGTAGTATTTTTTGGAGTGGGGGTTTAGTTGTAATGAAATTCCGGAGTTTCTGTTTCTCTGGGAAGGTCCATATTCTTTCTTCAAAGATGAAGGAGAGCTTTGCGGGATAGAGTATTCTTTGTTGGCATCTGTTTTCTTGGAGTCTGTTGACTATGTCCCTCCACTCTCTCCTTACCCGTAGTGTTTCTTCAGAGAAGTCTGATGTCAGCCTGATTGGCTTTCCTTTGAATGTTATCTGTTTCTTCCCTCTTGTCAGCTTCATTATTTTTTTCCTTGTCCTGGATTCTTGGGAGCTTTACTATTATGTGTCTTGCTGTATTTTTCCTTTCGTCGTGGAAGTTTGGTGTTCTTCTTGCTTCTTGTATATCAATTTTCAGCTCCTTCTTCACATTTGGGAAGTTCTCTTCAATTATCTCTTTGAATATTTTCTCTGTTCCTACATCTCTCTCCTCTCCTTCTGGTATTCCTATAACTCTTATATTTCCTTTCCTCATGGAGTCAGATAGTTCCCAAAGTCTTTCTTCGTTCTTTTTCCTTTGTACTTCTCTTTCCTTTTCTGTTTTGGTTCTTTTTATTTCTGTGTCTTCAAGAGTACTTATTCGTTCTTCCATTTCATCTATTCTGCTTTCATTGCTTTTCCCAGAATTCTTTAGTTCTTCCATTAATTCTTTGATCTCCTGCATTTCTTTTACTTCCCTCTTTAGGGATTCAATTTCATTCTTCTGATCGTTGATTATTTTTCCCTTATCATTGTTTTCCTTTATGACTTCTGTCAGTTTTTTAATCACGGCAATTTTAAATTCTCTTTCTGGAAGGCTCAGAAGTTCTTCCAAGTTACTGTCGTTGCAATCTGGGGGCTGGTTTTCTTTTTGTGGTGTGCTTTTTCTCTGGGGAGTTGCTAGGTTGCGTGTGGTTCTTTTACTCCCTACTGTCTGTTTTCTAATTTGCCGTATGCGTCGGGACACTGTGTTGTTGGGACTGGCCGGCATCTTGGGTGAGCTTCTCTGCTCCCCTCTGGTTCCTCCAGGAGCCATATGTCAGTTTCAAGCAGTCTTTACTGGAGAAAGGTCCCTGTTCTAAAATGCCGATGTGGGGACACACTCCCCTATGCACCTGGTCTGCCCCGGCGGTGGGTTCCTGCTCCCCCTCTGGGCTTGGACTGCAGGCCAGAGGGGGTCTGGCGTGGGTGAACTTCCCCCGCTCACCTCTGGCTCCTGAGGAAGCCTTCTGCATGTCGTCTTTACTGAAGAAATGTCCCTGTTCTAAAATGGTGATGTGGGACACACTCCCTGCGCATCCGGTCTCAGGCACACTCTTCTGCGCGCCTGGTCTGCCCCGGCTGTGGGTGCTCGCTCCCCCTGTGGGCTTAGACTACTGGTCGGAAGGGGCCCGGCGTGGGCTACCTCCCCAGCTGGCCACTGGCTCCTCCAGGAGCCTCTGCTGGTTTGAAGTCGCTAGGTGGCGCCAGAGATCTCTCTTAGAGCCCTTGGGGAGCTGATTTTCCACCCCGTGGGACAGGGAGCAGAGCGAGAATGGTAGGGTAAACCTCAACGTCTTTGGGGTGCTGTGTCTGCCTTGTGCCCCACCGTCGTGGGGAACCCACGCCCCTAATTTCATGCCCCGGGTCTCAGTTCCAAAGCCCTCAGTTCCAGGACGCGGGCTGTAGCCCAGTTCAGTGGCGCAGGAATGGCACCTTTTGAATCCCGCTCCTGTGCCTGGGCGCCTGGTTCCTGCTCACTCAGTGAGGGCCTCCGCGCATCTCCCCGCAAGCCTACGTCGCACGCGCGGGCACCTGGGCAGCTGCGATCCGGATCCGCATTTGCTTTTCAACCGCACTGCTTTTCAGCATGATCCCGATTCCAATCTGCACTTGGTTTTCCAGCGCGCCACTTTTCTGCGCAATCCCGATCCCGATCCGCGTCTGCTTTTCCAGAGCGCTGCTTTTCCTCGCAAGTTTACGGGGTGGCCTGGGGCTGTGTGCTGGTGCTGGTCTCCTCCTGTGGGGCGGGGTCTCTCTTTAATGGCGCCTGGAGCTCACCTCCGCAGGGGCGAATCCTGCAGGATTCTCCACAGCTCCCTTTCACGGGGTGTGGTGGCTGAAATAGTTCCTTTCCACTCACAGTCCCGCTTGCTGCGTAGTTTGTTCTTGTTGGTCCTTTTAGTTTGTTTTTTTGTTTTTTTTTCCTCCTCTCTGCTGGTCGGAGAGTGCTGACTCTGTGGGCGGGGGAGGGGAGCAGGGTTCTGCGCTTTCCTCCCTTCTGGTCCTCTTTTATGGCAACTTTCTTCTTCGGGCAGTTTGCTGGAGTCGTCCGTTTATCTTCCGTGTCCCAGTTCTCACTGGGACCTGCCGCTTTTCCTCCCTATTAACTTTTTTTAATGGGAGATCTTACTCGCAGAGTCTCCTCGCCGCCATGTTGCTCTGCCCCTCCCCATTTTGAGTTGGTTTTTGTGCATGGTGTGAGGTAGTAGTCAAGCTTCATTCTTTTGCATGTAGCAACCCAGTTTTCCCAGCACCATGTATTGAACAAACTTTCTTTGCTCCAGTGCATATTCTTGGCTCCTTTTTCAAAGATTAGTTGACCATAAATCTGTGGGTTTATTTCTGAGGTTTCTATTCAGTTCCATACTTCCGTGTGTCTGCTCTGGTTCCAATACCATGCAGTTTTGATTATTATGACTTTGTAGTATAGTTTGAAATCTGGAATAGTGATGCCTCCATTCCCTACTTTTTTTTTTTCAGGAGGGTTTTGGCTATTAGGGGGTTTTGGTGGCTCCATGTGAATTTCATGAATATTTTTTCTATTTCTTTGAAGAATGACTTTGAAATTTTAATTAGAATAGTATTGAATGTGTAGATTGCTTTTGGTAGGATGGCCATTTTGATAATGTTAATTCTTCCGATCCATGAGCAGGGGATGTCTTTCCATTTCTTTGTGTCTACTTCTACTTCTTTTAGCAGTGTTTTATCGTCCTTTACTTCTTTTGTTAGATTTATTCCCAGGTATTTGATATTTTTGTTTCAATAATAAAAGGAATGTTTTTCTTGATTTCTTCTTTTTCAGATTTATTGTCTGTGTATAGGAAGGCTACTCATTTTTGTGTGTTGATTTTGTATCCTGCCACTTTACTAAACTGATATTAGTTTAATTAGTTTTTCCGTGGAGTTTTTGGGGTTCTCTATGTATAGTATCATATCATCTACAAATAGTGATAGTTTGATTTCTTCCTTTCCTATTTGGATTGCTTGTATGTCTTTCTCTTGTCTTAATGGGAATGCTTTCAGTTTTCACCATTGAGAATGATATTGGCTGTGGGCTTGTCATAGATGGCCTTGATGATGTGTGTTCCTTGTATCTTGAGAATTTTAAGGGCCTTTATCATAAATGGGTGTTGTACTTTGTCAAATGCTTTCTCAACATCTATGGGTATTATCATATGGTTTTTATATTTCTTTTTGTTGATGTGTTGGATTACGTTGATTGATTTTCTGATGTTGAACCATCCTTGTGTCCTGGAATAAATCCTACGTGGTCGTGGTGAATTATCTTATGGATGCATTGTTGGATTCTGTTGGCAAGGATTTTGTTGAGGATTCTTGCATCAGTGTTCATTAGGGAGATTGACCTGTAATTTTCTTTTTTTTGTGCTGTCTTTATTGGGTTTTGGTATCAGTGTAATGTTGGCTTCGTAGAACATATTTGGTAGTATTCCTTCTTTATCAACTTTTTGAAAGTTTGTGTAGGATAGGCACTAATTCACTGCTGACTGATTGGTAGAATTCATTTGTGAAGCTGTCTGGGCCTGGGCTTTTGCTTTTGGGGAGTGCTTTGAGTACTGCTTGAATTTCGCTGCTTGTAATTCGTCTGTTTAGTTGTTCTATTTCTTCTTTGTCCAGCTTTGGATGATGATACTGTTCTAGGAATTTGTCCATCTCTTCTAGGTTGTTGAATTTGTTTGCGTGTAAGTGTTCACAGTAATCTCTGATTATTCTTTTGATTTCTACTGAATCTGTTGTGATTTCTCCTCTTTCATTTATAATCCTATTTATAAGTGTTTTCTCCCCTTTTTACTTTGTGAGCCTTGCTAGAGGTTTGTCTATTTTGTTTATTTTTTTCAAAGAACCAACTTTGGTTTCATTGATCTTTGGATTGTTTTTTTAATTTCTAATTCATTTATATCTGCTTTGATTTTTATTATTTCCTTTCTTCTTCTGGCTGTAGGGTTGTTTTTTTTTTGTTGTTGTTGTTCTTTTCCTATTTCTTTGAGATGTGAGATTAGGTTGTTTCTTTGAGTTCTTTCTTATTTGTTGATGTGAGTTTATATGGCTACATATTTTCCTCTTATTACTGCTTTTGCTGCATCCCATACATTCTGGAAAGTGGTGTCCTCCTTGTCATTCAACTCAAAGTATTTTTTAATTTCTTCTTTGATCTCCCCATTAGTCCAGTGGCCTTCCAGTAGTGTGAATTTCAATCTCCATGAAGTGGAAGGGTTCCTTGTTTTCTTTTCATGATTTATTTCTAGCTTGATGCCTTTATGATCAGAGAAGAGAGTTGGAATGATTTTGATTTTCATGTATCTGTTGATGTTTGTCTTGTGGCCCAGTATGTGATCGATTCTAGAGAATGATCCATACGCACTTGAGAAAAATGTGTACCCAGATTTTTTTGGGTGCAGGGTCCTATAGATGTCTGTTAAGTCCATGAGTTGCATGTCTTTATTTAGGGCTCTAATGTCTTTGTTTATTTTTTGTCTCGTTGATCTGTCCATTGGTGAGAGTGGGGTGTTCATGTCTCCCACTATATATGTATTTTCTTTAATATCTGTTTGCAGAACTGATAATAATTGTCTAATATATTTTGGTGCCCCTTCATTTGGTGAGTATATATTGATGAGTGTTGTATCTTCCTGATGTATTGTCCCCTTGATCATAATGTAGTGTCCATCTATATTTCTTTTTATTTTTTTTAATTTGAAGTCTATTTCATCTGATATAAGTATGGCTGTTCCTGCCTTCTTTTTGGTCCATTTGCTTGTAGGATTGTTTTCCAATCTTTTACTTTCAGTCTGTGTTTATCTTTTGTGGTTAAATGTGTTTCCTGGAGATAGCAGAAGGTTGGATTTTGTTTTTTAATCCAGCCTACTACTCTGTGTCTTTTTACTGATGAGTTTAATCCATTTACATTTAGAGTTAATATTGATATGTTGGTTCTGTGTTTGCCATTTTGTTTGTCTTTTTTGTGATTTTATTCCATGCTTTATTCTGTTCTTCTTGTTTATTCCTCTATTGGTTTTGGCTTTAGGACTTCTTGTAGAAATTTTTTGGAGTGGGGGTTTTGTTGTAATGAATTTCTGGAGTTTCTGTTTGTCTGAGAAGGTCCATATTTTTTCTTTGCAGGGTAAAGTGTTCTTGGTTGGCATTTGCTGTCTTGAAGTTAGCTGAATATGTTACTCCATTCTCTTCTTGCCCGTAATGTTTCTTCGGAGAAGTCAGAAGTTAACCTGATTGGTTTTCCCTTATAAGTTATCTGTTTCTTCCCCCTTGCCAGTTTCATTATTTTTTCCTTGTCTTGGACTCTTGAAAGCTTTACCATTAGGTGTCTTGCTGTAGTTTTCTTTTCATTATGGTAATTGGGTGTTCTTATTACTTCTTGTATGTCTATATTCATCTCATTTTTCGTGCTTGGGAAGTTTTCTTCAGTTATCTCCTTGAATAATTTCTCAGTTCCTTTGTCTTTCTCCTCACCTTCTGGAATGCCTATAACTCTTACATTTCATCTCTTCATGGAGTCTGATAATTGTCTAAGAGTCTCCTCATACTGCTTCATTTGCACTTCTCTTTTCTTTTCTCTTTTGGCTCTTTTTATTTCTGTATCTTCGATAGTACTGATCCATTCTTCCATTTCATCGATTCTGTTTTCATTGCTTTTCCCAGAGTACTTTATCTCCTCTAGTTATCTTTTTATCTCCTGTGTTTCTTTTCTTTCCTTTCGTAAGGTATCAATTTCATTCTTCATTTCAGTGATTGTTTGTCCCAAATCATTTTTCCTTTTCGTTTTCTTTCTGCTTTTAATCAGGATGATTATGAATTCTCTATCTGATAGGCTGAGAAGTTCTTCCATGTCATTGTTGAGCTCTGGTGACTGTATTTCTTTTTGTGTTGTGTCCTGCTGCTGGCTTGCTTGGTTATTTATATTTTTTCTTCTCCCTGTTGTTTGCTTTCTAATTAGTTCTATGCGTTGGGACAGGACGTTGTGCCACTGGTGTTGGCGGACATCTCTTTGGAGTGCTCCTTTAGGGGTGTCAGAAACTGTTTACCAGACTGAGACCGGCACTGGTAGGCCAAAACTCCACCAGGGTGTTGATGCTGTGTTGCTGGGCTCTGTCCCTTACAATTCCCTCCCTCTGTATTTACTCAGTTCCAACAGGGAATCAGCTATTTGGTGATTTAGTTCTGGTCACGAGGTGGCGCCAGAGACCTATACTTGCTATCTGTGATTTTTCCCAGTGGTTCTCTGAGTAGTGGAGGTGGGGCAGAGGGGAGCACCTCAGCACAGGGGCTCTTATTCAAGCCTGGTGCTGAGTCTGCCCGTGTTCACCCAGTGGTGTGCCCGCAGCTGTATGGATCTCATGCCCTGAATTCTGCACTCTAGGTCTCAGTTCCAGGGCTATCAGATCCAAAACACTGGCTGTCACCCTGTGCAGTGCCCGCTGTTATGGTGCGTCCCACGCCCTGGATCCTGTGCCTTGCTCTCAGTTCCAGGATTGGATCTTGCTCCACGCCTTATTTTCCCCCTTACCTCCCTTTTGTGTGGCCCACCCTCTCTCAGCACCTGAGGGTATTTTTGGGATCCCTGGTTTCCAACTATAGGGTGTTGGTGATTTTCTTCTGGTCGCTAGGTAGCGCCAGAGATCTTTCCTATGTCCTTCGGGAACTGTTTTTTTTTTTTTTTTTAACCCTGTGGGTTGGGGTAACAGAGTGGGAGTGGCATAGAGAGCCTCAATGGTGTGGGGGTGCTGTGTCTGCCCTGTGCCCCACCGTTTTGGGATCCTATATCCTGAATTTCATGCCCTTGGTCTCAGTTCCAAAGCCCTAGTTCCAAAGTGGGCTGTAGCCCAGTTCAGTGTCTGCAGAAAAGGCACCTTTTGAACCCCGCTCCCATGTCTGGGCGCCTGGCTTCTGATTACTCAGTGAGGGACATTCACCTCAGTGAGGGCTCCCGCACATCTCCCCCCAAGCCTAGGTCCCAGGCGCGGGGACCTGGGCTGCCATGAGCCATGTATGCTTTTCAAGTGCGCTGCTTTTCAGCACAACCTTACCAGCTGGCCTTGGGCTGTTTGTAGGTCTCCTGGGAGTCTTTGTTTTTCTCTATATATAATTTATTTATGTATAGTTTACATCATTCTTCATCTGTACAATGTTTGCTTTCTCCTCTCATTATAGTCCCCGTATTCACCCACGCAACAGCACTATAGTCCCATGTGCCTGCCCTCCTCTGTTTTATTCCCTCTGCCTTCCCCTCCCCTGCAGATTGTCTGATTTATCATTGCCTATTAATTTTTTAATTTATTGTTATTATTTTTTCCCCTGATCCATTATTTGGTTCTCCTATATTCCTCCTATATGCAAAACCGTCCTATATTTTTCTTTTTCCTTCTGATTTATTTCCCTGAATATAATACCTTCTAGCTCCATCCATGTTGCTGCGAATGGCATGAGTTTATGGTTTTTTATTACTGAATAGTATTCCATCATGTATGTATACCATGTCCTTGTGATCCAGTCATCTATTTTGGGGCATTTGGATGGTTTCCATATCTTTCCTATTATAGACAGCGGTGCAATAAACATAGGTGTGCAGGTATCCTTTTGAATTAATATTTTTGTGTTGTTTTGGTACATTTCTAAGAGTGGAATTGCTGGGTCATATGGTAGCTCCATTTTTAATAGTTTGATGAACCTCCACACAGCTTTCCCTAGTGGTGGACAAGTTTGTATTACCACCAGCAGTGTAGGAGAGGTCCTTTTTTCCCACATCCTCACCAACATTTACTGTTTCCTGTTCTTTTAATATGTACCATTCTTACTGGTGTAAGGCGGTATCTCATTGTTCTTTTGATCTGTATTTTGCTTATTGTAAGGGATGTTGAACACTTTTTTCATATACTTGGCCATTTGCATTTCCTCTTTGGGAAAGTGTCCTTTTTGCTCTTCTGCCCATTTTTTTGACTGAATTGTTTACTTTGTTTTTGGTGAGTCATGTGAGTTCTTTGTAGATCTTTGTGATCAGTCCCTTTTCAGTTGTACAGTGTGCAAAATTTTCTCCCAAAGAGTAGGCTGTTTCTTTGTTTCGGTTAATGTCTCTTTTGTTGTACAGAGTTTTTTAGTTTGATATACTCCCAACTGTTCGTCTTTTTCTTCACTTTCTTTGTTTTGGGGGATAAGTCTTTAAAGATGTTACTGAGATGTATTCATGTAGTGTTTTACCTATATTTTCTTCTCTATATTTCATTGTTTCAGGTCTTATGTTCAATTCTTTTACATATTGGGTTGATTTTTGTGCATGATATGAGGTAGTGGTCTAGTTTCAAATTTTTGCATGTGGTGCTCCAGTTTTCCTGGCACCATTTATTGAACAAACTGTTCTTGTTCCATTGCATAGTCTTTGCTCCTCTCCCAAAGATTAGTTGTCCACATATGTGTGGCTTTATTTCTGCATTTTCTATTTGACTCCATTGGTCTGTGAGTCTGTTTTTGTCCAGTATCATACTGTTTGAATTATTATGGCTTTGTAGTATAGTTTGAAGTTTGTGGTTCCATATGAATTTCATCAGTATTTGTTCTGAGATTTTTATCAGCATTGCGATGACTCTGTAGATTGCTTTCACTAGGATGGCCATTTTAGTAATGTTACTTCTTCCAGTCATGAGCAGGGATGTCTTTCCATTTCTTTGTGTCTTCTTCTATTTCTTTTAACGATGTTTTATAATTTTCTTTGTTTAGGTCCTTCACCTCCTTCATAAAGTTTATTCCCAGGTATTTGTTATTTCTTGTTTCAATTGTAGATTGGATGGTTTCTTTATTTCTTTTTGTTCCAATGGATTGTTTGCATATAGGACAACTACTGATTTTTGCATGTTGATTTTGTATCCTGGTACTTTACTAAACTGGTCTATTATTTTAATTAGTTTTTCTGCGGAGTTTTTAGAATTCTTCATTATCATATTGTCTGCATATAGTGATAATTTTACTTCTTCTTTCCCCATTTGAATTCCTTGTGTGTCTTTCTCTTGTCTTACTGCTCTGGCTAGTACTTCCAGTGTTATTTTGAACAGCAGTGGTGTGAGTGGACACCTTTGTCTTGTTCCTGATCTTCAAGAAAAGGCTATTAGCTTTTCACCATTGAGAATCATATATATATTACTTTAGTAATATAGTACTTTAGTAATATATATATAATATATATATACTATAGTGTGTATATATACACTATAGTATATATATATACACTATATATATATATACTATAGTATATATATATACACTATAGTGTATATATATATACTATAGTATATATATATATAGTATTAGTACTTTAGTGATATATATATATTACTTTGTCATATATAGCTTTTGTCATGTTAAGCTATGTTCCTTCTATCCCAAGAATTTCGAGGGCTTTACTTATAAATGGATGTAGAACTTTGTCAAATGCTTTCTCAGCATCTACTGATAATGCACATATGGTTTTTCTTTTTCTTTTTGTTGATGTGTTGGATTACATTAATTGATTGGTGGATTTTGTACCATGCATGTGCCCCTGGAATAAATCCCACTTGGTCATGGTGTATCATCCTTTTGATGCATTGCTGGATTCTTTTGGCAAGGATGGGCTTGAGAATTTTTGACTAAGTGTTCATAAGGAAGATTGGCCTGTAGTTTTCTTTTTCGCGTGTTATCTTTGTTCGGTTTTTGTGTTAGTGTAATGTTGACTTCATGAAACATATTTGGTGATACTTCTTTCTCAATTTAAAGAAAGACTGTGTGTAGAATAGGCACAATGCTCATTTCTGAATGTTTGGTAAAATTCATTTGTTAAGCAGATCTGGTCCTGGGCTTTTGTTTTTGGGGAGGGTTTGTACTGTTTCAATTTCACTGCTTGTAATTACTATGTTTTGGTGTTCTATTTCTTCTTTATCTAGCTTTGGATGATTACATTATTCTAGGAATTTGTCCATCTCCTCTAGATTGTTGAACTTGTCTGCATTGTAACTGTTCACATTAACCTCTGATTATATCTTTGATTTCTACTGAGTCTGTTGTAACTTCTCTGCTTTCATTTATTATCCTATTTTTCCTGCTTTCTCCCATTTTTCTTCATTACCCTGGATAGAGTTATGTCTATTTTGTTTATTTTCTGAAGAACCAACATTAGGTTTCATTGATCTTTTGGATTATCTTTCAATTTTATTTAGTTTATTTTTGTTTATATTTTAATATATCCTATAGATTAAATAGTCTTGTACTAATGCAATTATGATTCTCTATCTTACTGAGTCACAACTGCTCATTTAAAAAATAAAGGTTAACCCCACCAACTGGGAGAACATTTTTGCACACAACACTAATGATAAAGGATTGATCACAAAAATCTGCAAAGAGCTGATGAGACTCAACAACAACAAAGAAAATAATCCAGTCAAAAAATGCGCAGAAGAGCTAAAAAGAAACTTCTCTGAAGAGGAAATGCAAATGGCCAACAGGCATATGAAAAAATGTTTAACATCACTTGTAATCAGGGAAATGCAAATCAAAACTACCATGACATACCATTTACACCAGTGAGAATGGCACATATTAAAAAAACTAGCAACAACAATTGTTGTCGAGGATGTGGAGAAAAAGGAACTCTCCTGCACTGCTGGTGGGAGTGCAAACTGGTCCAACCACTATGGAGAGCTGTGTGGAGATTTCTGGACCTACTAAACATAGAGCTTCCATATGATCCAGCAATTCCACTCCTAGGTATTTACCCAAAGGACACAGAAACATCAATTCCAAAGAACACCTGCACCCCTATGTTTATAGCAGCACTATTTACAATAGCTAAGCTTTGGAAACAGCCCAAATGCCCAAAAATAGATGACTGGATCAAGAAGATGTGGTACATATATACCATGGAATATTACTCAGCATTCAAAAAAGATAAACACATGCAATTTGCAGCAACATGGATGGCGCTGGAAGGGATCATGCTCAGCGAAATAAGCCAGAAAGAAAAAGAAAAATACCGGATGGTCTCACTCATAGCAGGAATCTAGAAAACTGAAATAAGGGACCAGGAAAATGAGTAACTATAAGAAAGCGAAAATCAAAATCAGCAAAAATCTATGAACCAGAGACACTTTTTGGGGGGTGGGTGGAGGGAGGGGAGGGATTGGGGTCAAAATGGGGGGGTTGAAATTGTATGGGGAATATAAAAATAAAATTTATTATAAAAAAAATAAAAAATAAAAAATAAAGGTTAGTTGATCTGTATCTTTAAATTTTGCGTGACCCTCATAGAAGAGGGATGTTTAATTCTCAAAGAATAAAATAGATGTTCGAAGAATGTGAATTACTTTTATACAAAATAAGTTGGTGAGGTTCTTTTAGACTATAGAACTATGTGAAGAAGCCATCAAATTGCTGCTTTTCTTTGTTCTGGGCAAGGTTACATTGAGTCTTGGACTTACTCAATTTGCAGGTTTTTTGGGTAAACTTCTCTGACCCCCGTTTTAGTTAATAATGTAATTATTAACTAAATTAATACAACTGGAAGGATACCATGAGGATGAATCATGCAATGTTGATTCATAGCACACATTAAGTAAATATGGTGACCTGATGAACTGCATGTTTGCTTGGAGGGGATTGTGCATGACAAGAGATGTTCTTCACTATGGAGAGCTGTGTGGAGATTTCTTGACCTACTAAACATAGAGCGTCCATATGACCCAGCAATTCCACTCCGAGGAATTTACCTAAAGGACACAGAAACATTAATTCCAAAGAGCACCTGCACCCTTATGTTTATAGCAGCACTATTTACAATAGCTAAGCTTTGGAAACAACCCAAATGCCCAAAGATGATGACTGGCTCAAGAAGATTTGATACATATACACCATGGAATATTACTCAGCATTCAAAAAAGATAAATACTGCAATTTGCAGCAACATGGATGGCGCTGGAAGGGATCATGCTCAGCGAAATAAGCCAGAAAGAAAAAGAAAAATACCGGATGGTCTCACTCATAGCAGGAATCTAGAAAACTTAAATAAGGGACCAGGAAAAAGAATAACTATAAGAAAGAAAATATCAAAATCAGCAAACAACTATGAACCAGAGACACTCTATGGGGTGTGGGGGCCATGGAAAGGAGGGCTTGGGGTCGAAATATGGGGGTTGTAATTGTATGGGGAATATAAAAATATAATTTAAATTAAAAAAAGATTGTGGGTTCTAGTCTCAGACCACCACCTGTAGGTACTGTGCCCTGGTCCAAGTTTTGAAGTTCTTAGGCCAAGTTTCCTCATCCCTAAAATGGGACTAAGTTTATCTCAAGCAAGGTAATGAGAGAATCAAAAGAGATAAGATGCGTATGAAAATTCATAAGCAATAAAATATTTTAATTTGGTCTTGAAAAAAAACATTTTTCTTACCAATGGAGCTGAAAAACTGCACTAATCAAGTTTGAACAAATATGACCATATCCTTATAGAACTTAGGTTTGTAAAGCATTGTCATTAGTGACCTAGTAATGTATCATAGATATTCCACTGATATTTAGAGTCTTGTGACCACCAAGTACCATTTCTTATTAAGGTCTGCCTATGTGGTTTGTGCTGTGGGTCTGTTTAGTGAAGTCCCTGACTCTAGTCCTCCCCTGGATGCTTACCTCTTAAGCTCTCTCCAGTCTCCTTTCCTTGATCTACATAGTTCATTCTTTATTTTCGATAATACAGATTCAAAAACCCATTGAAAAAACAGCTGTGCTTGGAGAAAGCAACTGGCAGATCAGGAAAGTCCTTTTTTTTTAAGCCTTACCCCTAAATTCTCTGCACTTGGCTCTTCCAATTGCTTATTACTGAGCAAGTTTCACCATAGTGATACAGAGGGGAGAATCCTTTGTCCCAATTTTAAATGACTTGAGAATCTGTGACCCCTTTATTCTTGGAATCAAATGACAAGTAAGCCTGTTAATTTTGTGCCCAGAATGGGGGATGGGAGGCAGAAGGGAGTATTATATGACGAGTAATGATTTGGGGAGATTAGTTTTGCTCAAACTTTTCTTGACGCAGCTGGTGTGTGAGAGCATTCAATGAACCTCACATCTCTTTTTGAATCCTGGTTTAACCAATTTGAGCTGTGTGTTAGGACACTGCACAGACAACCTTTTCCCCTGGAGACAGCTTTCTCCCCTTTCAAATAATTTCTCTTTTATAGTGTTTTTCAGAGTTTGGGCAGTGAGAAATGAGTGCATGGTAAAAGACTTGGAAATTTATTTAGCTAATTATTTTGTTTTATTTATTTATTTTTTTTTAGGTCACTTTAGTTTACATTGTTCTAGTATTTTGAAAATATGGGCTCCCCCTCCTAGAGCTGTCACCACAGTGCTCCCACCACCAAAGTACTCATCCTCCACCACCATAAATCATTGTGCTCCCTCCAGCTTCTACATCCCCATCCTCACCACTTCCCCATCCCCTCAACCTCCGAATGCCTCAGTTCTCTAGGGAGCTTCCAAGGGTTAAATCTTAAGTTTGAATCTTTAACCAAAGCTTTGGTTGGTTTCTCTGTATTCCACTTGTAAGTGACACCGTCTGGTATTTGTCTTTCTCCCTCTGACTTAGTTTACTTTAGTAGTTGTGTGCTTGGTCATTGAAGTTTAAGTTAACTATTTTCTATATAGGCAGCTGTAATAGAAATACAGTATTTCAAAATATTTAAGGACCCTCAATTTCCACAGGAAAATATCCTATGTTAATATAGCTTGAACTTAGTTATTTTCAATATAAAGTTTGAGAACACAGATTCTCCTCAAATAAAATATTCCCAGTTGGTGATTGCCTTGAGTCCAGAGATTTGAGTCATTTTGGTATCAAATTATTTTCAACAGTGGCTTTGAGCCCTGGCTGCACATTGGAACCGATTTTTCTTTCTTTCTTTCTTTTTTAAGTTATCAATACAATCCTTAGTCCAATATAGTTGAACTAAAGGTCCAGAGTGATGACTGGAGAGAAAGAAAACAAGGCGAAAGAGCAATTTTTTTTTTATCTTTATCAGTGGACCAAAGGCCACTGAGAGGGGAATATGAGTAGATGTAGCTGATTGGCCTCTTTGTATCTCAGAGCAGCATAAGTTGAAATAACAAGGGGTGTTGTTATAAAAGCTTTAGAATTCACCCTCAGTTTTCTGATAAGAAGAGAAAGCTACAATGGACCTGAGTGTGGCCTTAGTGCTCTGTCTCTCCTGTTTGCTCCTCCTTGCTCTCTGGAAACAGACTTCTGAGAGAGGGAAGCTCCCACCCGGCCCCTTGCCACTTCCCATTATTGGAAATATCCTCCAGTTAGATGTTAAGGATATCAGCAAATCTCTAAGCAACGTGAGTATGTTTTATGTTCCTCTGTGGCGTGCAAATGGTAAGTAACTTAACTGCAATTAAAAAAAAGGTCTTGTTTGCCCATCAGTTCTAATAATAAAATATTAGCATGGTGGCATGCTATCCAAGAAGATTTTGAAATTCAAATGCTCCCAGTCATTTTGATATTTCTCTGCATTTAGTGAGAGACAAACAGGTTTGGGATGGTAGAATTGAAAATATAAAGTGACAGAAGGGAGGAGTGTTCTTTGTTCTGCTTCCGTTTGCTCTGATTTTGGTGGATGGTGAATGGTAGAAGAAGTGTTTTGTGATTACAGATGTTATTCCAGAAGTCATCTACTACATGGCTGTGTGTTTTGTTGAGATTGTTACTAAATTTAACATCTCTGAAGAAACACATTCTGTCTGTATCAAGAGAGGATTCTGGGCTCAGGAAGAGAATGAATTAACCAAAAGACGAAAAGAAGTAACCAGGCAGGACCAAAGTGTGGGAACATCATTCACTTGGGTCTACACAGCTGGTGTCTGATCTTAATGACTATTTCGAGGTGGAAGAAATTATCCTTCCTACAGATGCCTTGGCCCTGACAATGCCTCTATACGGCCCACTCTGTGTTACTAATTCCAGCAGATCACAAGCTGGGCTGTATATTAAAATTAGCTGCATTGATCTTTTAAAATACAAATTTCTAGGATTCATCATAGGGCTACTGTATCACAACTTCCACAGGAGGACTCTGTAGGTGATCCTGAAGCAGTGAGCTGGGTTTTGGCTAAAGGTGGAATCTGAAGTTATTTGTCAAGGATCAGAGAACCATCAAGAAGCTCAAATTTGAATCTTCTGTATAGTGGTCAAGGGATCCTAGAAATACATTGAAATTGTCTGATCTTAGTTTCCTTATTTGTAAGCAGGGCAAATAAACTTGGTGAAGGTTCAAATGTGAGGGTAATAGTAAGCAATGTGTCAAATACTTAGGCTAGGCCATTTCTGGCACATCCCAGGCCATCCGGAAATGGCAACTCTAATAATCACCCATATTGATGTCTTAAATTCAGAAATAATGAGGCTGTGTGGGGCAGCCTACCCAATATGAAAGTAGTATTCTGAATTAGGCACAATACGTTATCAAGTAGTGACTTCTTTTGTCATCTGCATGTGCTTTCCCAGCTCTCCAAAGCCTATGGCCCTGTGTTCACTCTGTATTTGGGCATGAAGCCCACTGTGGTGTTGCATGGATATGAAGCAGTGAAGGAAGCACTGATAGATATGGGAGAGGACTTTGCTCAAAGAGGCGATTTCCCAGCCATGGAAAGAGTTATTAAAGGAGAAGGTATGTGTGGATGTGACACGTGCACTATGATTATTGTGGTGGGGAGGACAGAAAATGGGGCTTGAAGATCTCCTAAATATTCTTTGTCCATCCCCTTAACTGTCAAGTGTCAGCTTTCTTCTTCCCTCGGACCCCACCCCAGTTTATATTTACCCTCTGTTAGGAGTTGTTTTCAGCAATGGAAAGAAATGGAAGGAGATGCGCCGCTTCTGCATCATGACCCTGCGGCATTTTGGGATGGGGAAGAGGAGCATTGAGGACCGAGTTCAAGAGGAAGCCCGCTACCTCGTGGAGGAGTTGAGAAAAACCAATGGTGGGTGATTCTCTGCTCAGTTGCTGTGACCTTAACACACTGTATTCTCTAGTGTCATCCTAGGGGACACATCAGGGTGGCCCAAATCTTCCATTAGGGGTGGTGGTTGTTAACCCTTGTGTGGAGATGGAGAGTTTGAAGCACAGAGTTTGATACACAGAAGCTTTTCTGTACGTATGCTTGTGTGTGTGTGTGTGTGAGTGTGTGTGTATGTGTTCATTCATGATTGTGTGTACAGTGTAGGTATCAAAGGTCCTTTCATCTGTTTCTCTCCTGAGGTCTGTTTGTTTTTAAATGAAAAGTCACGAGGAATATTTTGAGTCATTTTCTGAATGAGTGAGAGAGCGGTGTTTCATACTGTAGCACATTTCACCAGGGCTGCCAGCCAAGCATGTAGTGGGAGTGACCTCGGGAAGCAAGTGACATGTGTTTTCATTTCACTGGACGCGTTTATATGGACAGAACTCACACCCATATGACAGTCACTGCCTCAGACCAGGTCTGTAGTTTTGGCCAGTAATAATGCCGTCTCTTGATAGATTTTAATCAGGTAGGCATGTCCTTGTGCTAATCTAAGCAATTATGGTTTCTCATTTCATTTCATTAGGAAATATTTTCTCACTTTTCAAAATTCCTTATGCAGGTAATTGCTACTATCTCTCTAAGCGATCACTTTCTGATATTTCTTTCAGACTTGTTCTGGGAGATGTTTCCTGAATTCTTGTGTTTTTTTTTAATTTTGTGGGGATCCAACATTTAAGTAAATGTACGATTTCCCTGTCTTTATGGATTGCCTTTTTGTAAGGCAAAGTCCTACCAAGTATTCCTAGTTAGATTTTCCAGGAGAGTCTGAATTTCCTTTATTTATACATGAAGTTTCTGTGTGACACTGTGTACACCTTCACAGTTAGTGAGGCTACGGATTTCGTTGTAATGGGTGCTTGAAATTTGTGCTCCCCTGTAGTACTGCAACTCCTTAGCTGGCTTCACAAAATGTGCTTGGGATTTTCAGACTCTCTATCATTGCTAAATCAGTGTTTTCATGAGAGAATAATAGCTGGCACCTTCTATTCTGCCAATTTCTTGATGTGACTTTTATGCAATACATTGATTCAAATCTTTCGTAATAACATCTACAGGGGTGAATTTTAGACCTTTACCTTAAACAATCTTTCAGGGGTGATTAAGTTGCCACAATTGGGTTTGCAGATCTCTTACCAAGGAAATAAACCCGTTTTCCCTGTACGACTTCTTTTTTTTTTTTTTAAAAGATTTATTTATTTATTTATTCATACAAACACTGGGTACAGTCAGAAGCGCGGGAGGGTGAGAAAATTCACCAGAGCCAGAGCGGGGAGCAGAGCAGGCAGAAGGACCGAAGTACACTGCTGAGGGGAGCAGCGGGCGGCAGGAGAGGTCTGCGCACCATGTGGGACCCTCCTCTGGTGGCCAGGGAGCAGCCGGAGATCGAACTGGCACCACGGAGGCTGCGGGCAGCCTCGCCACCCAGCGCTCAACCGCTGCGCCACCGGGGAGGCCCTCCCTGTTTAATAATTTCTTTACTGAGTGTAGAATTGACCTAACCTAGATCAGGAAAAATTTTAAAAATAATTGAAAATACTACTGTTTTTCTTCTTACTAAACATAATCCTACAAGATTTTGTAGCATAATTTTCCCAAATAAATTAATTGTTGCTGGTGAGTAGAAATGATGGACATTTGATTTCTAGGGAGGAAAGTTTATTTCCAGTGATGTGAAAAAAATGAAAACAAACAATCAATTTTCATTTTTGGTTTGACTTACCTGCGATTTATATTGGAAATTTATATTGGAAATTTCTCTTTTGATTTCTGCTTTGAACAAATTGTCTTATAATTTTTTTTAAAATTTATTTATTTTTTATACAAGAACCAGAGTACGGGTCAGGTGCGTGGGAGGGTAAGTGCATTCACCGGAGACAGAGCGGGTAACAGAACAGGGAGACTGACGAAATACACTGCTGGGGGGAGCAGCGGGTGGGACAGGAGAGGTCTGCTTTGCCTTGTGCGATTCTGGCCAGGATCGAACCCGCACTGCAGAGGCTGCGGGTAGCTTCATAGTGCGGCGCTCAATGGCCTGCACCACCAGGGAGGCCCAGTGTCTTATAATTTGTATTCACTTGTTTAGTTTCTTGTTAGTCAACATAGATAGGTCCCACTCTTTTGTATTTATTCTTTCAAGAATATGATTTTACCCATAATCTTTCCCTCTCTTCTCTTTGCCCTCTGCTGATACTGTGTATTTTGTATATTTATTTATTAAACAAAAAGCTTTCAAGTCCTTAACTATTCCCTCTGTCTGTGTGGAAGCTTAACTCTGTAGACTTTGCGTACAAGTGAGGTTCAGCCCTAATAACTTTATTAACAGTTATATAAAAATGGTTTTAAGGGTCTCACTGGTGGCTCAAGGGGTTAAGTCTCAGGACTACACTGAAGCCATTCCCAGCAAGGGAGTACCTACATGGCTAAGCAGACCTCTCCTACCTTGTCCCCTGCTCCCCTCAGCAGTGTGTTTCAGTCAGTCTGCTAGTTCTGCTCCCCACTCTGTCTCTGGTAGACCCTTTTACTCTCCACACCTCTGGCTTACACCGCAGCTCTTATAGACATAAAGAAATAAAATAAATCTTAAAAATAAATGTTTTCTGTTATTTTCTTTGTTTTTGCCTATTATTAAGTCAACCTGATTGGAAAGAGTATGAACAAAAACAATGGAAGTAAATTGAATATTCAAAATTAACCACTATTTAACTAGATAGGTTGAACCATATGTCCCAGGTTAATGCAAAAGTGATAGGTTGATTTCAACTTTTATGATCATTGTTATGGAGACCATGATTTAAAACACTGTGTATGCTTTAGGGCTATAGCTTCACAGTGCTGCCATCGTATGTTGCCACACCATGCTTCCCACCCAAGCACCCTTAATCCTTCACCATGTACATGAGCTCCTTCCTCCTTTCTTCCCCTCTTTTACCTTACTTTCTGGTAGCCTCAGTTCTGCAATTAGATTTCAAGGGTGTGTTTGGGTCTGTTCCTTTGCTTTGTTTCTTTATATTCTCATATGCATGAAATCATCCAGTGGATCTTTTACATTGTGACTTCTTTTTTTAGCATAATCCTCTCCTTTCCACGTATGTTGTTGCATGTGGCAAGATTTCAGACCTGAATACTAGCTGAGCAGTATTCCCTCGTGTATACATATCCCATTATATTCATCGACTCATCTGGTGATAGATACTTAGGTTATTTCCATACCTTGACTATTGTAAATAGTGCTACAGTAAACATAGAGTGCATATACCCCTTCCAATTAGGAAAGAGATTGCTGGATTGTATGGTAGATCTATTATTCAATATTTGGAGAAACCTCCATGCGGTTTTCCATAGAGCCTGCACTAGTCTACATTCACTGATATGTTCCTTTTAAAATTATGTCTCTTGCAATTAAAGGAATTTATATATAAGGCAATGAACTTCCTTAAATATTTTTTCCTGTTGGGCCTCCCCGGTGGCACAGCGGTTGAGCACTGGGTTGCGAAGCTGCCCGCGGCCTCTGTGGCGCCGGTTTGATCCCCGGCTGCTCCCGGCCACCGGAGGAGGGTCCCACATGGCATGCAGACCTCTCCTACCGCCCGCTGCTCCCCTCAGCAGTGTACTTCGGTCCTTCTGCCTGCTCTGCTCCCCGCTCTGGCTCTGGTGAATTTTCTCACCCTCCCACGCTTCTGACTGTACCCAGTGCATGTATAAACAAAAACAAACAAACAAATAAATAAATAAATAAAACATGCCTCTATTAAAAAAAAATATTTAAAAAAAATATTTTTTCCTGTTATCTAAAAACAAAGTGTTTTCCTATCTGTATATGTCTATGTGTGTGTTTGTATTTTGTTTAATAGTGTTTGCAAATTGTTTCTGATTTTTTAGCTTCACCTTGTGATCCCACTTCTATCCTGGCCTGTGCACCCTGCAATATGATCTGCTCAATAATTTTCCAGACTCGCTTTGATTATAAAGATCCAATGTTTTTAATAATAATGGGAAGAATCAGTGAAAATGTCTCAATTTTGAATTCTCCATGGATTCAGGTGAGGTCCTGATCCTTTTTCCAGAGTAATCATTTAGTTCTTTTGTCTAAGAAGTCCAGATCTCTGCATGCACCAAGCTGTGAAGTGCATGCGTGAGCACCACAGTCCTGCCTAGATAGATTCAGCCTCAGAGAGTGGTCATCTGGGAAAGATGGCCTACACAATTAAAGATACAAAAGAAATCATATTCTCAGAACACAGACCTAAATCCAATCCTATTGATCCTATTTCAGATTGTTTCTACTACACTCCAAAACCCAGATTCCATGTTCTTTGGTAACTTCCTCAAACCATATCCAAAGAATGAAATAAACCCCAGGTCCTTGTTGAAAGACTTCCATCCCCCAGAACTCTGTCATCCTGTTAAATCTCAAGAAGTCTAATTCACACTGTTGGCAGAAATATGCAAATTTAGGAAGAAAAAGTGTATTTCTTTCAAGGAGGACAAATAGTCGAGACAGCAGAAGCTGCAAGGAACACATATTAGGGTTGGGTTTTTTGAGGGATCAGATGGGATCCTACGTGTGAAAGTACTTGTTTTGGGGATGATGAATTGATTGGTTTTATGGTAACTAGCCCATAACAAATCTCACAATTTCCCCTGTGCTGTTCCCATGTGTTTTGCAGTCTGCCTGAAACATAATGATATGTCAGATAATGTCACTTCACTACACTTGTGCAGTTCACATAAAATGTTGAGGTGTGTTTCCTGGTGTCTTCAGTACTCTCCCAGTCCTCAAGTACTGATTCTATGTTTGAGGCTTCTAAACATATATAGAAATGGCTGAGACTAACTACGCCGAGCTTTTTATAAGATTCCCCAACCTTCCTTCATCTCTGTTGTCTTAATCATAGTAATTTATGCCATCCATATTTCCAGAATTGACCTAAGCAAAAAGAGAATTGATATAAAATTAGCTTGTAGTTTAAGTGTGATGTTTGAGAATGGAAAATGATACCCTGATCAGAAATGTCTCTCTCCAACACTCTTAGCAGCCTATAAAATTATACATGTGTAAGATAAAAATTTTCCTCAAGATAGAGACCACGTTTAATGAGTATTTATAATGTAGTCTCCACCTAAGCCTTATCTCTGTCATATAAGTCGTCAGTAATTTTTTTTATTGAGTAAGCTCTAATTTTCTCTTCTAGATCTGTAATATGTTCCCTGTTCTCCTTGACTTCTTTCCTGGGAGTTATAACAAATTATTTAACAATATGTCATATTTAAAAAGCTATGTTTTGGAGAAAACATTGCAACACAAAGCATCTCTTGATATTAATAATCCTCGGGACTTTATTGATTGTTTCCTTATCAAAATGGAAAAGGTAAAAATTAATGACAGTTGTTTTTCTACTTAATTGCTTGTGTATATTATGGTTCATGGAATTGTTCTGTATTTATCAGGGATGTTTCAGTGGTCAGTGGCTAAGACTTCCAAGCTCTTTCATACCTATATTGTATGTGCCTGTACACTAAGTATTATGGAAGTCTTAAAATTAAACAGCTAATTAAATGGAATACATTGATCTTGTTTCTAGATACTAATTTCAGTATTGTTTTGGATGTTCTGGTTCCCTTGTATTTCATTATGAATTTAGCATAATGTAATTTCTGCAAAGAAGCCAGTGTGGATTTTGATACACCTTGCTTGCCTTACCTGTGAGGCAGTAGAAAATGATACTTCAGTCTACTGACCTCCAGGGTTTTGGATATCATATGGGAATTTTTCTAGAACTGAACATGCACTTGATTTTTTGGTGAAAAATTTATAACAGTCTGAATATATTTGGACTAACTATAAATAATTCTGGCTAATTAATTTATCAAGTCATTTCATCATTCCTAGGAAAAGCACAATCAAGACTTGGAATTAACTCTAGAATCCTTGGCATTTACTGTACTTGATCTGCTTGGAGCTGGGACAGAGACTATGAGCACCACCCTGAGATATGCTCTCCTCCTGCTGCTGAAGCACCCAGAGGTCACAGGTATGACCAATGTGGTGGGCAGGGTGAGTTTCAGGGAAGTTGCTGAAAGACACTGCAAGTGCTGCATTGCCTCCTATAATTTCTCTTAGAGAACCTTCATTATTTAATTATCTATCTGACGAGCTTAATGTTCCCAAGTATAATGAAGATATAATAATGGGACATCTTTATATAATATGGGAGGATGAATAGGAGTGAAGTCTCCATGGGCAGTCAGAAAAGCCATCAGGTAGTGACTGCATTTCACGGGAGCTTATTTGTGGCAGGTACGTCCATATGAATCAACCTGGGACTGCATATTATTTTTCCTAAGAAAAGGTCCCTTTGAGGGCCTCCCTTGGTGGTGCAATGGTTGAGCACTGGGCTGCGAAGCTGCCTGCATCCTCTGCAGTGCTGGTTCGAATCCCCGGCCGCCGGCATGGGTCCCTCATGGCGCAACAGACCTCTCCTGCTGCACCAGCTGCTCCCCTCAGCAGTGTGTTTCGTCGGTCTGCCTGTTCTGCTGCAGCTCTGCCTCTGGTATATTCTCTCACCTTCCAGCGCTTCTGACTTCTGACTGAACCCAGTGCTTGTATAAATAAATAAATCTTAAAAAAAAAAAGTCAGGTGTAGAGACTTATAAAAAAAAAAGAAAAGGTCCCTTTGAAAGTAGGTGTATTACCCGAGATCTCTCCTATTCTGAAAATGTATGTTTTAAAGCCAGGGGAAAGAAAATGAAAATGTCCCTATTAAAAAATAAGTGGAAAGCTTTGAAATCTTGTTGTCTGCCTGAGATAATTTCTGCAGTCAAGGAAGTGGTCAAAAAATTAAATCACATATGTGTGTTTCTACCACTCAGGCTTAAGATGTGCATGAAGGTTTTGAATTCAGAAGTCTGTGTCCAGTAAAGTGGTATTTACCAAAATAGAACTTTGCCGGCCCATGCTTTTCTGTCTTTTACAAAGATCTTCCTGTTTATATTTAATAAGTTGCAGTTTTGCATTATGAATAGAAACATGCATTATATTATCCTGTGAGGAACCTGCTGAAACGACTATAGCCAATGAGAAATGAGAATGTGTCCTTGCAATCAGGACAGACTAACTCAGGAAACAATTAACAAATACAGTTTCTAAAACGCAAATAGCATTTTGATCAGTGATGGTGACTCAGTAGAGAGGTGGAAGTTGTCATCTAAATGTCAGAAGAGGGGCCTCCCTGGTGGCGCAAGGTTAAGATACAGACTATGAAGTTGTTCCCAGCCTCTGCAGCATGAGTTCGATCCTGGGCCAGCCAGGGAGCAACCCACCCGGCGCTGCAGACCTCTCCTGACTCACCTGCTGCTCCCCTCAACAGTGTACTTCCATTGATGTGCCTGTTCTGCTCTCTGCTCTGTCTCTGGTGAATCCTCTCACCTTTGGCCTGTACCCCTGCTCTTATATGCATAAAAAATTAAATCTTTAAAAAAAAAGTCAGAAGAGGACATATATGAAGAAGTCATTTGTATCCCTCTACGTTGTAGCATTTGGAAGTGTCAAAAAAGAATGAGGAGAGGGCCTCCCCAGTGGTGCAGCGGTTGAACGCTGGGTTGCAAGCTGCCTGCAGCCTTGAAAGCGCCGGTTTGATCCCCGGCTGCTCCCCGGCCACCAGAGGAGGGTCCCACATGGCGCGCAGACCTCTCCTGCTGCCCGCTGCTCCCCTCAGCAGTGTAATTCGGTCCTTCTGCCTGCTGTGCTCCCTGCTCTGGCTCTGGTGAATTCTCTCACCCTCCCGCACTTCTGACTATACCTAGTGCTTTTATAAATAAATAAATAAATAAATAAATAAATCTTAAAAAAAATGATATGGTACATACATATGATTAAAAAAAATAAACAAGAGGGGCAATAGGCAGAAGGTAGCTTTCCCTGCCCAGATTCCCTCCACACCTCGTTTTATCAGGTATTTGTTTTGATCCAATAGAATGAGAGAGCTGTAATATGTAGAGAAGCTGAACCTAAAAGACCTTGCCCTCCGGATCTCCCCTGGTGGCACAGGCGGTTGAGCGCCACACTGTGAAGCTGTCCGCAGCCTCTGCAGTACTGGTTCATTCCTGGCTGGCGGGTGAGGGTCCCACATGGCAGTGCAGACGGCTCCTATCGTGCCCGCTGAACCCCTCAGCAGGGTATTTCATCAGTCTGCCTGTGCTGCTGCCCACTCTTTCTCTGGTGAATCCTCTCACCCTCCCGCGCATCTGGTCTATACCCTGGTTCTTGTGTGAAAAATAATAAATAAATAAACAAACAAACAAATATATAAATAAATAAAAGACCTTGCCCTCAGAGACACTGGCAGGTGGAAATAGGTTAAGAAAATCTATTTCTTGAATTCAGAGAATCTTAGCTCCTTTTCTAGCTTGTTTCCTGAAATTCAGCAGTAGGAGAATAAAGTCCAAAGAGTGAACGGTTCTGGCATTATAGATAGGAAATTTGCCTTTGTGCTAATATATAAGTATTAAATTTGTATCTTAATTCTAGCTTATAAGAGAGTTAGATGTATCTATATTATGGCTATTATCTCTCTAGGTCTAGATATATTTCTTGGTACAGGGCTGAGGTTTTTAATGATGTCGGGAGACTGATACAATGCTCCGTGTATCCCTTAACTGATATGCAGATGTGATGGGTGTTCTCTTTTCTCATCAGTCTTACTTGTGTTTTGACAGCTAAGGCGCAGGAGGAGATAGAACGTGTGATTGGCAGACACCGGAGCCCCAGCATGCAGGACAAGAGCCACATGCCCTACATGGAAGCCTTGGTGCATGAGGTCCAGAGACACTTTGACCTCCTCCCCGGGAACCTGCCCCATGCAGTGACCCGTGACATCAGATTCAGGAACTATCTCATCCCCAAGGTAGGTTGGTTGTTCTTTTACTGACCTCATGATTCTACTCAGAAGTTCCCCTTTTCACAGCATGGGTCCAATCCTCCCGACTAGATGAGCAAATTATAAAAATCATATATGTGGCAGGTTGATGGGTTTTGCGTTGTTTCTGTTTGAGACCAAATTTTGATAATAGCACCTTTCTATTTATATGGGTAAGAAACATTTGTGATTGGTGGTGTACTTTCCTGATGATTACAGTTTGTTCCAGGGGTTAGGATCAAATTCACTGTTTTCACAAAAGGACATAGTGAGGAGAAGAGTTCTTTTTGAATATTGGGGTCAAAGAGCAATATTTAATTGAACTCATTCTGCTATTTCAAGGCCAATAACAATAGGGCACTGGGCTAAGTAGGATTGTACATGTTTCCCATCTGCCCCAGTTGGAATGATCATTCCCCTTTTTTTGGGATATACTGACATAGACTAGGCAGCACTGCAGGGCTGAGTGTGCCTTCTACCATTTACATACTGTTTTCTAATCCAAACCGGATCCACGGATCAAGGTACAGTCTAAGACAGAAGTTGGTAAAAAAAACTTTCCCTAGTGGGCCAGATTTTAAACATTTCAAATTTTATGGGGCTTGGAGTATCTGATGCCAGTGTTGACATCTGTCATTGTAGCAGGGAATCCATCACATACATTTGTAAACAAATGTGGGTGACAACTTCTCAATTTTATGAAAGCCTAACTTTAGACTTCATACACTTTTCATGTACCAAAGACATTTATTCTGCCTCAGTTGTTTTCAATGGAAAATGCTTACCTCCTGGGCTGAACAAAAACATAGGATAGACTTGATTGCACATAGGTTGTTATTTTTCCGTGTCTGTCTAACAGCACACTTTGAAATGATGTGAGGTGATTTGTGTTTTTTTTGGGACCCATCTGAAGGAAATTTTCCAACCCAGAATCCAAGATTTACCTCCTTCTATTTTTGAAACTTATCATTTTAGTTCCTATGTTTTCTACTGATCCATTCAACTAATTTTTTCTTGTGCAAAAGCAGTGGTGAAGTAGTGGTCATGCTTCTGTATGAGTATCAATTGTTTGAACAACATTTGATGAGATTATATTGGCTGTATTTTTTTTGCTTTTTTTGTATATTAAAACATTTTTCAGATTTGATTATTTCAATATAAACAGAAATAAATTTTCCAATAGAGATATAGAATTTTTATATGGTAAACTTAGGGAATGGAATTTTCTCCAAATTTGCATTAAATTTTAAAAAATCTGAACACATTAAAGGCATATAAATGTAATGGATGTATGTGCCTTACATGTATATGCCTTACATGTAATGGATGTAATGGATGAAACCATCTAACCTGCATGCCCCAGGTCTTCAATGTGTATATCCAAATAATAATTTTTAGACAGAAAAGCAGATTTCACAAGAGTTACCATTATGAAATAATGTTCAATGTGGAACCTATGTAGTGTTCCCAGCTTTCCTAAACTATCCCAGAATAGCTTTTCTTTGTATTCCATCAAGGAACCACATATAGTTTGTTTGTCTTTTCTGTTTAGTCTCCTGGGATCAGTTGCCTTTGCTCTGTTTGTTTCTTTCAGTTCTTCAGCTTTGTGAAAAGTCCGGCTGTGGTCATAAAAATATTCCTCAGAGTTATGTTGGGCGAAATATCCTAGAGACTAGCTTCCCATTATGATTTTGCCCAGAGAAGTACATAGTGCTCTGAATGTCCCACTGACACCCAGTGAGGCAGCTGAGGGCACATGAAGTCACTTATTCCATTATGGCCATGCTATGTTCCCCACATAATATCATGGTACCTGCCAGATTGTGAGTATGGTGCTACCTAACCGTTCATCCAATCCTAAATCCTTTGATAACAATCAATTGAATTAATGATCATAAGATAGTTGTTGCAAAATGACTATATTTCTCCTTTTGTCATCCTTTCTGTTTGTGGCTGGGATCAATCTGTGATGAAATCTACCCCATGTTTTTGAATTAATAGAAACAACCTGCTGGGGCAGTGATAAAAACACTAAGAGTGTTACTGTACTTACTTTATTATCACATAAGTTTTTTTTTCCTTTTTTTTTTTTTATACTGCTGAGGGGAGCAGCAGGGAGATAGGAGAGGTCTGCTCACCATGTGGGTTGCTCTGAGGCCGGGGCTTGAACCAGCGCTGCAGAGCCCGTGAACAGTCTCACAGCGCTATACCCAACCACCTGCGCTACCAGGGAGCCCCACATACGTTATTTTTAATTTGGTTGATTAAAAAATATCTGTGTATAACTCCAGACATTTCAGGTTAGATAGAGATTTCCATTTGTAAGCATAATCCATATATGAGATGCTTAAACAATGAAATGATAAAATCAAGGTACTGACGAGGAAATACCCTCAGTACTAAATGTGATGAACACAATGGCTTCAGAGGCCTGGCACACAGGGTTCAGATACTCACTACTTCAGGTGCCACTTAGCAACATCACGGCCACTGGTCATATGCTGTTTCTTGTTATTACTTATTCTGGCTGACTTAGAATGCCCTTTACCTTCATGGTGTTAGGTTTTTTTAATCTTTAGATGCTAATTGGGACTAAATGATTTGTAGCTTTTCATGTAGCTCCACGACTTCATAAGACATTTTAATTCTTTTTTTCCAGGGCACCACCATATTGACATCACTGACTTCTGTGCTGCATGATAGCAAAGAATTCCCCAACCCAGAGGTGTTTGACCCTGCCCACTTCCTGGATGGGAGTGGCAACTTTAAGAAGAGTGACTACTTCATGGTTTTTTCAGCAGGTAGTGTATCTTTTGTATTCTTTGTGCATCAGAGGACAAAATACCTTGTGAGGATTGTTAGGAACTTCCATGGTACCCTCTCCAAGGCTGGTGCAGGTGCTCTTGTCTGTTAGCAGGAGCACCGAACCCTGTGTCCATGCACTTTCCCTCCTCATGATTCAGTCTTCTCTTTGAGCTAGATCACTGCAGAACTGGGGAATTGATCCAGTTCGTCAAATTCAGAAATGACTTAGTATGAGGGCCTGAAAATATAAGAGTCATGCCAAAGGAACAGCACTATAATATAAAACCTAAAACTTCATGGTGCATTGGGGAGTGGTAGAGAGAAGGTCTATGTGGAGTGCAGAACTGAAACAGTGAAGAATGAGAAGATCATGAGCCACCAGATCCATGCAGAAGAAAGCATGGCCAAAGTATTTGTTTCTAGAAAAACATGGCTGGAAAATTGAGGTGTCAAACAGGCAGTTATAATGTGAGAATACTTAATGAACTATTTGGTACAGGGCTGATACTGAGTAAACATTTGTTGTGAGGAGGGTACCTGTTCCTTTAACATTCCAGTCAGAGCACGTGTTTCAACCCTTTGTCCAGCATAGCCAACCATCCCGTTCCATCCATCCATTCACCCTGTCATCAAATATTTATTGAAATTCCCTTTCTCTTTTTTCCATTTCCACTTGAAGCTTTATTTATTTTTCTTTTACATCATCGTATTCTCCATAGTTCTCCTGCCACTATATCACCCGCCAGCCATCACCATATCCCTTGGATTCATCCCTCCCATTTTGCTCCTTCCCCAATTTCCCTCCCTTCCTTTGTTTTATGGCTCAGTTCTGTGGTCAGCTGCTAGTTTTGACTTTTCTTGACCTTTTGTTTGGTTTCTCTGTATTCTCCTTGTAAGTGATACCATCCAGTATGTTGTACATTCCTTTTCTGACGTCAGAAACACAGTGTTCAAGGATCATCTCCTCTGTGTGCTTGCTATTTTCAGGAAAACGGGTATGTGCAGGAGAGGGCCTGGCCCGAATGGAGCTGTTTTTATTCCTGACCACCATCTTACAGAAGTTTACCCTGAAGTCTGTTGTTGACCCCAAGGACATTGACCACACTCTAGTTTCCAAGGGGTTTGTTTCTGTGCCTCCTCCTTACCAGATCTGCTTCATTCCTTTGTGAGGTTTCTGCTGTCATGTCCACATCTCCCACTCACCTGATGCCCCTGTCATCTCCTTTTGTCTCCCTTCCCTTTCTGGAAAGTCATCTCCGACCTCTCCTCTACTCATCACCCCATTCTGTCAGGATCCAGGCAGGAACATCCATCTCCACTAAAGGAGGATTTCCAGTTTCACTCAAGAAATATATGTATAGCTTCTCCTTGCTCTGTAACATTGTATTGGGCATCTCATATGCCAATACTTATCTGGTATTGAGTAGTTAGTTCTGTGTCATCAGTGTGACAGAGTGATTGGTGTATGTAATACAGACATTTTTCTTTTGCATATTCTAAATAAAACACACAATCTGATGAACCAGTTCTCATGCTTTCATTCCTTTGTGTATAATGCAGATAGCAGATGGAAGAAAATATTTTACAAGGAGACCATGCACAGAAAAGGACACAATCTTGAGGGTAGAACAGCATGTCACCTAGAATTACTTGCGATTTGGAAATGCAAGTGTGAAAATGTGTTCAGGAGCAGCTTCATCTGAAGAAAAATATGACATCAGTGATTCAAAAGTGTCTGTTTCTATCAAGTTCTAGATGAGGCAAAAGTAATCTGTGGTGCTAGAATCCAGAGCATTGTTAATTTTGAGGAAGGTGAGTGACTGGGAAAGATCTTGGGCCTTTTCATGGAATTTGGATTTTTTTTAAAGTTTATTCATTTTTATACAAGAACTGGGGTACTGATCAAATGTGGGGGAGTGTGAGAGGATTCACCAGAGACAAGTGGGGAACACAACAGGCAGACAGACCAAAGAATACTGCTGAGGGGAGCACCGGGTGAGACAGGAGAGGTCTGCCCCCGATGTGGGTATCTCCCTGACTGAGCGGGAATCGAACCGGTGCATCAGGGCAGCAGACAGCTTCACAGTGCTGCACTGGGTGGCCCGAATTTGGATTTTTCTATGCCTTGCTCTGACTGGTTTCTTGGGTGTCAGTGTTTGAGTATGATGTGAGCTGTAGTTCTGTCTGAACCACTGATCAGTGGTTGTCAGAGTGAGATAGTGGAATGGTGAGAAATGGAGCCCAGGATTTTTAGGACAGTGAACGTATTCTGTGTGATACTATAATGTTGGATACATGCCCTCCTATATTATCAAAATCCATAGAATATACAACACTTGAGGGAACACTATGCACTTTATATAAGGTCAGTGTTGTTACATCAGTTGTAACAAATGCATCACTCTGGAGGTGATCTTCCTAATGTTGGGAAGACGCCTGTGGGTGTGGAGAGGGTATGTGGGAACTTACTTAACGTTTAGTTGTGCTTTGAACTTAAAACTTTAAAAAATATATAGTCCTTTAACAAAAAGTAAATGCCTACATGACAAGTCTAAGCCAAGGTGAGGTCTACATTACTCTGTGACCACAGAAAGCTTAATGTCCTCTTGGTCATTGGATAGAGATGGGATGGCTATTTCATATGAGATGTCATTGAACTGGTAGGGGAAATCTGAAATTAGAAGAAAAGGTCTTGTACTGATAAAATGGTGATTCTTTTTTTCCATTTATTTATTCACGCATACAAGAGCTGGGGTTTAAGCATGAGGTGCTGGGGTGTGAGAGGATTCACCAGAGACAGAGTGGGGAGCAGAACAGGAGAATGGACTGAAAGTCACTGCTGACGGGAACAGCAGGTGAGACAGGAGAGCTCTGCTGCGCCATGTGTTTCAGGTCCCTGGCTGGGATCAAACTCCTGCTGCAGCGGATTGCTTTATCCTGCTGAGACTTAAGCCCTGTGCCACCAGGGAGGCTCACAATGGTAATTCTTTATATCACTGTGTCTCCAAATGCTCATTTTAAAAAATAAAAGGTTAGGAGATTATAGGGATCCCCTGTATGTTTAAATTATGAATGACTCTCACTCAGTAAAATGAAGTGGTCAGTCAGGAGCTCCAGCAGAAGGTAAGTGGAATAGAGGAGGGAGCACTATGAGAAGAAGTCAGCAAATTGCTGATTTCCTAAGTTTTGGGCAAGATATGTTGAGTCTTAGACTTTCCCAGGTGATCTGGGAAGTTCGCCCAGGCCCGGCCCCTTCTGGCCAGCAGTCTGAACCCAGAGGGGGAACAGGCACCGAGGGCCCGGGCAGACCGGGCGCGTGGAAGAGTTTGCCTGTATCTGAATCGCCATTTTAGAATAGGGACCTTTCTTCAGTAAAGACTTCCTGAAACTGGCAGAAGGCTCCCGGAGGAGCCAGAGGTGACCTGGGAAGTTTGCCTATGCCAAGCCCCTTCAGGCCAGCAGTACAAACCAGAGAGGGAGCGGGCACCCACAACCAGGGCAGACTGGGCGTGGGGAAGAGTGTGCCTGTCTCCAAAGTGCCATTTAGAACAGGGAACTTTCTTCAATAAAGACTGCTTGAATTTAGCAGAAGGCTCCCCGTGGAGCCAGAGGGAGAAGGTTCCCTGTGCAGTCAGAGGTGGGCTGAAGGTCCCCACAAGCCCTGTCCCACCTGGCAGGAAGTCAGAGCCCAGAGGAGGATTCAGAGATTTCGAACCCAGAGTGCAATCCAGCTGCCCCACCTGTAGGGAAATCTGTGGGACTTCAAGAAGCACCTTTGTAACTAAACACAGAAGGAGGAGAGATTATGTGACAGTGACCATTAACATACTCAAAGTACCACTGCCGAACTAGACTTCTGGCATAACAGTTTTTGACTCATTTGGATTGCCAGTTTCTGATACTCCCGAAAGAAAATACCAAAAAGATGCCAGCCAGTACCAGGGGCACAGTGTCCCAACACATAAGGCAAATTAGAAGACAGACAGCAGGGAAAAGAAAAACTACAAGCAAAGTAGCAATGCCTCAGAAAAAAGACAAACCACAAAAAAAAAAACCCACCCACCAGTTTGCCACTACGGTGACTTGGAAGAACTTCTGAGCCTTCCAGAAAAAGAATTTAAAATTGCCGTGATGAAAAAAACTGATGGAAGTCATTAAGGAAAACAACGCTCAGAAGAATGAAATTGAGTCCCTAAAGAGGGAAGCAAAAGAAATGCAGGAGATCAAAGAATTAATGGAAGCGCTAAAGAAATCTGGGAAAAGCAACAAAAGCAGAATAGATGAAATGGAAGAAAGAATAAGTACTCTTGAAGTCACAGAAATTAAAAGAACCAAAACAGAAGTAAGAGGGAAAAAGACCGAAGAAAGACTTCGGGAACGATCTGACTCCAGGAGGAAAGGAAATATAAGAGTTACAGGAATCCGAGAAGGGAGAAGAGACATGTAGGAACAGAGAAAATATTCAAGGAAATAATTGAAGTGAACTTCCCAAATGTGAAGAAGGAGCTGAAAATCGATATACAAGAAGCAAGAAGAATACCAAACTTCCATGACGAAAGGAAAAATACAGCAAGACACATAATAGTAAAGCTCCCAAGAATCCAAGACAAGGGAAAAATAATGAAGCTTACAAAAGGGAAGAAACAGATAACATTCAAAGGAAAACCAATCAGACTGACATCAGACTTCTCCGAAGAAACACTACAGGCAAGGAGAGAGTGGAGGGACATAGTCAACAGACTCCAAGAAAACAGATGCCAACAAAGAATACTCTATCCCGCAAAACTCTCCTTCTCTATGAAGAAAGAATAAGGATCTTCCCAGACACACAGAAACTCTGGAATTTCATTACGACTAAACCGCCACTCCAAAAAATACTACAAGGAGTCCTAAAGCCAGAACCTCAGAGGGATGAATAACATTACACTAATACCAAAACTGAACAAAGACAACACAAAAAAAGAAAACTACATGCCAATCTCTCTAATGAACACTGATACCAAAATCCTCAACAAAATCCTTGCCAACAGAATCCAACAACGTATCCATAAGATAATTCACCACGACCAAGTAGGATTCATTCCAGGGACACAAGGATGGTTCAACATCCAAAAATCAATCAACGTTATCCAACACATCAACAAAAAGAAATATAAACACCATATGATTATATCAATAGATGCCGAGAAAGCTTTCGACAAAGTGCAACACCCATTCATGATAAAAGCCCTTGAAATTCTTGGGATACAAGGGACATACCTCAACATCATAAAGGCCATATTTGACAAGCCAACAGCCAGTATCATTCTCAATGGTGAAAAGCTGAAAGCATTTCCATTAAGATCTGGAACAAGACAAGGATGTCCACTCTCACCACTGCTTTTCAATATAATACTGGAAGTCCTAGCCAGAGCAATAAGACAAGAGAAAGACATACAAGGAATCCAAATAGGAAAAGAAGAAGTCAAACTATCACTATTTGCAGATGATATGACAATATACATAGAGAACTCCAAAAACTCCACAGAAAACCTAATATGACTAATCAATCCACTCAGTAAAGTGGCAGGATACAAAATCAACACGCAAAAATCAGTAGCCTTCCTATACACAAACACTAAATCTGAAGAAGAAGAAATAAAAAAAAACCATCCCTTTTATTATCAAAACAAAAAAAAACAAATACTTGGGAATAAATCTAACAAAAGAGGTAAAGGACCTATACAAAGAAAATTATAAAACACTGTTAAAAGAAATAGAAGAAGACACAAAGAAATGGAGAGACATCCACTGCTCCTGGATTGGAAGAATAAACATTATTAAAATGGCCATCCTACCAAAAGCAATATACAGATTCAATGCTATTCCAATAAAAATTTCAATGTCAGTCTTCAAAGAAATAGTACAATTATTGATGAAATTCACATGGAATCACTAAAAACCCCGAGTAGCCAAGCGCTCATGAAAAAAAAATAAGGGAATGTAGGCATCACACTCCCAGATTTCAAACTATACTACAAAGCCATAATCATCAAAACTGCATAGTATTGGAACAAGAACAGTCACACAGACCAATGGAATTGCATAGAAAATCCAGAAATAAACCCACAGATTTATGGTCAACTAATCTTTGAAAAAGGAGCAAAGAATATGCATTGGAGCAAAGAAAGTTTGTTCAATAAATGGTGCTGGGAAAACTGGGTCGCTACATGCAAAAGAATGAAGCTTGACTACTACCTAACACCATGCACAAAAACCAACTCAAAATGGATTAAAGAACTAGATATAACACCTGAAACCATAAAATACATAGAAGGAAATATAGGCGAAACACTACATGATATACACATCAAAGACATCTTTACAGACACATCACCCAAAGCAGTGATAGTGAAGGCAAAGATCAACAGCTGGGACTACATCAAATTAAAGAGCTTCTGCACAGCAAAAGAGACAATAACCAAAACAAAGAGAAACCCCACCGACTGGGAGAACATTTTTGCACACAACACTAATGATAAAGGACTGATCACAAAAATCTACCAAGAGCTGATGAGACTCAAAAAAACAAAGAAAATAATCCAGACAAATAATGGGCAGAAGAGCTAAAAAGAAACTTCTCTGGAGAGGAAATGCAATGGCCAACAGGCATATGAAAAAATGTTCAACATCACTCGTAATCAGGGAAATGCAAATCAAAACTACAATGAGATACCATCTTACACCAGTGAGAATGGCACATATTAAAAAAACTAGCAACAACAAATGTTGGCGAGGTTGTGGAGAAAAAGGAACTCTCCCGCACTGTTGGTGGGAGTGCAATCTGGTCCAACCCTTATGGAGAGCTGTGTGGAGATTTCTTGACCTACTAAACATAGAGCTTCCATATGATCCAGCTATTCCACTCCTAGGTATTTACCCTAAGGACACAGAAACATCGGTTCCAAACAGCACCTGCACCCCTATGTTTATAGCAGCACTGTTTACAATAGCTAAGCTTTGGAAACAACCCAAATGCCCAAAAATAGATGACTGGCTCAAGAAGATGTGGTACATATACACCATAGAATATTACTCAGCATTCAAAAAAGATAAACACATGCAATTTGCAGCAACATGGATGGAGCTGGAAGGGATCATGCTTAGCGAAATAAGCCAGAAAGAAAAAGAAAAATACCAGATGGTCTCACTCATAGCAGGAATCTAGAAAACTGAAATAAGGGACCTGGAAAAAGAATAACTATAGGAAAGAAAATATCAAAATCAACAAACAACTATGAACCAGAGAAATTCTATGGGGAGGGGGGGCGGGGAAAGGAGGGCTTGCGTTCAAAATAAGGGTGTTGTAATTGTATGGGGAATGTAAAAAATAAAATTTAAATAAAATGTGAAAAAAATAAATAAAATCAGACATAGAAACTTAAAAAAAAGAAAAGAAAATCTTACAGACATTAGTACATTGATTTGTTACTCTGAATATAAAGATTTTCCTCATTCATCATCCATGTAGAAGCTATTAACAAATCTGATGGAGGAGATACTTTCTACACTCCTGTGTAATTTACACATGGAGAATGGGGAACCAGTGGTATAGTAGTACACAAATCAGCTGGCATCCCATTAGAAAGCGGACAAGGAAATTATTCTACTTCATCAGATTTAAGAATCAAACATGACAGAACTATATACAAGACCAAGTCAGTATCTTTAGGACACTACAGATTATAATGGAGTAACAGGTTTGGGAGGCTGTAGTGCGGAGTACAATAAAAATGGCAAGGAAGAGCTAACTATCTAGAAAGGCTGGAATGAGGGATTTTCACCAAAGGAAGTTAAATTCTTCACAACTTCCAAACAGAACAGTTTATGACAATAAATTGTAGACATGTTATGCCAGTTTTTGTGTGGCAGCTAAAGTTAGAAATTCTTCCCTCGTGCATATGCATCATTAGTAGTCACAGTAAAGTTATTTTTGGTACTTGCTGAAGTTCAGGTATGTTTCAGGTGGAGTATTAAGTTTACATCCTGCAAAACCGTGAAGACAAGGTTCATTCTGTGCCAGAGGATGACCGACAACCTTGTTTATAAATTGCTCTAGCCCCTCCCTACTGCCTTCAATAAAGTTGAATATATTTAGATATTCCATCACCTTCCTCTAAAAGGAAGTTGACACAAAAATGCTTTCCCTGGTAGTGGGAAGCAATGTTGCTTCTCTAGTTTACTTAGTCATTCAAACATCTAACAGCTTTTTTCAGCTGGAATAGAGGCAGATTTGTCTTGACTTTGTAGCTGGGAAGCTGCCCTACCTGCACACTTGGGTCCAGAGGTGTTGCTGGATGGCCCAGGCGTGATTCAGTTTCTGCGACTTTGTGAATCAGCCTTGGGGCCTTAGCCACAGTCTGGCCATCGCACTGCTGCAGCTCTGGCCACCAAGGACTCGCTCCGTGTCCCACAGACGCCTCCATGCCCTTGGGCACACACCGGGTGCCAAAGTACTGAAGTCCCATGACTCGCAGGTGGGAGGTCACGTGACGATCACCCACCCTGAGGGGGAGCTCCTCCTCGTGCCCTTGGCATCCCCTTCTGCTCACCCAGGAGCCCAGAAGGCCCAGTGTAGACTGGGGAAGTGGAAACCGGCTTGGTGGCTGTGAGGCAAGGTGACAGGGTCTCTCTGTTTCAATGTTTACCAAGATGTTTTGAGTTATGTTAACTGGTTTATATAGAGGCAGCTATAAAGGTCATACAGTTTTTAAGATCTTTCATTTTCAACAGCACAGTATCCTATGTTAATATAGCATTGTAAGTTCATTTTAATTATAAAAGGCATAGAATAGATGGTCCTTAAAAGTCACAAATGCCCAAATGCTCATTGATTTGAATCCAGAAATTTAAATTTGAATTGTTTATGTAGTGGTTCTCAACCTGGTTGCACTTTGGAACCACCTTTTTTTCCCCCTTAAATTATCACTACCTGTGCCTTACTCCAGTACAGTTAAACTAGAATCTCCAGAGTGTTCATTGGACTGAAGGAGAATAGAACTAAGGAAAACTGATGCATTTTTATCATTGGGCCAAAGTCCACTTAGAATATAAAGTGGGAGCAGCTCTTTGGTCTCTTTATATCTCAGAGTGGCATTTGTCTTAGTGGGAATTGTTGTAAAAGTTTTAGATTTCAATCTCACATTTTCTAAGTAAGAGGACAAAGCTTCCATGGATCTGGTTGTGGTCCTGGGGCTCTGTCTCTCCTATTTGCTTCTCCTTTCTCTCTGGAAACAGACTTCTGAGAGAGGGAAATTTCCGCCTGGCCCCACACCTCTACCAATTTTTGGAAATATTCTGCCGTTAGATGTGAAGGACATCAGCAAATCCTTAAACAACATTAAGTATGTTTCATGCCCCTCTTGTGGCTTTCAAAGGGTAAGTAAATTAGCTTGAACTTTGACAATTTACTTATTCACTACCCCAATTTTAAAAAGAACAGTATTTTCCCAGTAGCATACTGTTAAAATAGCTTTTTGGGTGGCAGGATCTAAATAATTAAAGTGACAAAAGATGGGAGTGTTGCTTCCCTTCGTTTTACTACCATTTGTTTTTATTTTGGTTGAAGGTAAATGGTAAGGGAAGTGTTTTGTGGTTATAGATTTTATTCTGATAGTCATCTAATATTTATATAAACCATGTGTTTTGTTCCGATAACCTCCCTGAAGAAGCAAATTTTGTTCAATGTCAGCCAATAGCTCTGGGCTCAGAATCAGCATGAGTGAATGAAAGGAAGTAATCAGTCAGGACCCAATTGTAGGAATATCATTTACCTGGGTCTGTATACAGCTGGTGTCTGATCTCCATGAGTGTTTCAGGGTGGAAGAAATTGTTCTTCCGTGAGATGCCTTCACCTCAACAATGCCTCCGTGGTGCCCACTCTGTCTGTGATAGTAATACCAGCAGATGACAAGCTGGGCTGGGCATAGAATTACCAGATTTGATTTTTTTAAAATACAGATTTCTAGTATTCATTACAGGCCTACTCTATCCAGATTCCCACGGGAGGACTCTGTAGGTGATCCTGAAGGAGTCAGCTGGGTTTGGTCCAAAGGTGAAAACTAGGGATTGATTTTGGTCACAGATTAGTGGTTGAAAAACTTAATAAAGGAGATGGTAGGTGTGTGTGTGCACACATACACTATTGTTTATGGGAGTGGGGAGGACAGAAAATGGAGACTTGAAGATCGCAGTATTCTGTGTCCAACCCCATGGCTGTCAAGTGTCTACTTCCTCCTACCCTAGGACCCATACTAGTTTATATGTCTCCTACTAGTTGGAATCATTTTCAGCAATGGAAATACATGGAAGACGATTCGCCGCTTCTGCCTCATGACCCTGCGGAATTTTGGCATGGGGAAGAGGAACATTGAGGACCGAGTTCAAGAGGAAGCCTGCTGCCTTGTGGAGGAGTTGGGAAAACCAGTGGTGGGTGATTCTCTGCTCTGTAGCTGTGACCGTAACATTCTCTAGTGACATAGTTGGGAACATTTCAGGGTGGCCCAAGTCTTTCATGAGGACTAGTGGTTGTTGACTCTTGTGTGGAGATGGAGAATTTGCAGCACAGAGTCAGGGAGCTTTGTATATGTATGCTTGTGTGTGTTGTCGGGGTGTGTGTGTGTGTACTCATGATTACAGTGTCCGTATACAAGGTCATTTCATCTCTTTCTCTCCTGAGGTCTGTTTGTTTTCAAATAAAAATCACGTGGAATAGTTTGAGTCATTCTCTGTAAGAGTGAGAGAGATGTGTTTCATACTGCAGCATATTTCACCAAGGCTGCTAGCCAAGTGTTGTGGTGGGAAGGAGTGACATGCGTTTTCACTTCTTTGGATATGTTTATATTGTCAGAACTCACACCCATATGACAGTCACTTCCCCAGCCCAGGGCAACAGTTCTGGCCAGTAATAATGCCATCTAGGTTTTATTACCATAGGCATGGCCTGGTGCTAATCTCATCAATAATTATTTCTCTTTTTATTATTTGTTGAGTTTGAAGGTCATTTTCTCACTTTCCAAAGTTCTTTGTTCAGTCAATTGCTTTTATTCCATTTCAATAGGATCACTTTCTAGATACTGATTTTATTCCTTTGGAATAGCCATGTTTTCTTCTTCCTTGTATGTTTTGTAATTTTGTGTTGAGATCCAAAAATGTGAAAATAGCCATTTCTGTGAGTCTGTATGGGTTGATTCTGTAAAAGGCAATAGCCTCAGCATTCATCCTGTCTTGAGATTCTTGGAACTCTAAACCATTTTTCTTTTGGTGGATGCAATTTCTTTGCACCTGTGCATATGTTTTTATAGTTAGTGAAGCTACTAGTTTATCAGGAGCTTATGATCGTCTGTTCTTTGTTATCTGACTGCAGCACTATAAGTTCAGATTTCCCGTGAATGAAATCATCCATTGTTTGTCTTTCTACTTACTTTACGCAGCCTAGTCCCCTTTAGTTCTGTTCATATTGTTGCAGAATTTCAGCATTTTTTTGTAGCTGAATATTATTCCATCATCACTTCTTTATCCATTGCTTTGTTGGATTCCACTGTTGTTTTTATGTCTTGGTTACTATAAATACTGCTGCAATGAACATAGCAGTGCATAATATCCCTTTAAATTAGTTTTCTTGCATTCTACGGGTAGATACCTAGGAGATACAATGCTGGATCATATGGTAGGTCTATTTTTTTTAATAGAAACCTTTATACTATTTTCCATGGAAGCTGTGTTAATCTACATCCCCTGATATGTTAATTTTATACATTTTGAATATACTGCTATTGGAGGAATTAATATACTAGATATTGCTTTAAACTTCTTAAATTATGTTTACCTGTTATCTCAAAACAGTGTTTCTTATATGTGTATATATGTATGTGTGTTCACATGTTCACATATATTTATAAATATTAGTATATATTTTTTTTTAATTATGTTTTTAATTGTTTTTGGTTTTTAGGTTCACCTTGTGATCCCACTTTTATTCTGGCTTGTGCTCCCTGCAATATTATCTGCTCAATTATTTTCCAAAATCATCTTGATTATAAAGATGCAATTTTTTAAAACATAATGGAAATACTTAATGAAAACATCAAGATTTTGAGCTCTCCATAGATGCAGGTGAGGCCAAGATCCTGTTTTCCAGAGAAATCATTTAGGTTCTTTTCTCTAAGATTTCAGACTTTGGCAATTACTGTACTTGATCTGTTTGGAGCTGGGAGGGAGACTACGAGCACCACCTTGAGATATGCTCTCCTCCTGCTGCTGAAACACCCAGAGGTCACAGGTTTGACCAGTGTGGTCTGGAGGGTGATTTTCAGGAAGTTTCTGAAGGACACTGCAAGTGCTGCCTTTCCTCCTTTTTCTCTTAGAGGAGCTTCATTATCTATCTGACCAGCTTAATGTTTCCAAGTTTAATGAAGAGATAATACAGGAGATTGATCGGAGGAGTGAAGACACTGTGGACAATAGGAAAATGCAGTGACTGCATTTCATGAGAGCTTGTTTGTGGCAGTGTTTATACTGGGAGCCAGTATGAATCTGCCTGGGACTGCTTATCAGGGATGCTGGTAGAAACAGGAAAGGAATGACGTGCATAGAGCCTACCTGATGGCACAGGGGTTAACGTCTCAGTGCTGTCGAGCTGCAGACAATTATGGTGACATGAGTTCCATCCCTGGCCAGGGAGCTAACCCACATTGCCTGTCTCATGCACTGCTCCCCTTGGCAGTGTATTTCAATAGTAGCCTGTTCTGCTCCCCACTCTGTCTCTGGTAGAGCCTGTCACCCCCTGTTCCTCTGGCCTACACCCCAGTTTTTCTATGCATAAATAAATTAAAATAAATCTTTTTTTTTTAAGATTTATTTATTATTTTATGCATACAAGAGCTGGCGTACAGGCCAGAGATGCAGGGGGTTAGAGGGTTCACCAGAGACAGAGTAGGGAGCAGAACAGGCAGACTGACTGAAATACACTGCTAAGGGGAGCAGCGGGCGAGACAGGAGAGGTCTGCTGCACCATGTGGGTATCTCCCTGGGGGACTGGGATCAAACTCGCCCTGCAGTGGCTGCGGATTGCTTCATAGTGCAGTGCTTAACCCCTTCGCCACCAGGGAGAAAAAATAACAAGTGATTTTGATTTACGTGTGACATAATTGGGTCGTATGTGAAGGATAAGGCTTAAAAGTCAATATCAAATTTTGCATGAATTAAAAGAGGACATTTGCAGAAATGTATATTTGACAAAACTGTTCTTCCTTTTTTTCTTTTTCTCATCCTAATTTCTGAAGTCATGTCAGAGGGAAAATTGGCTCCAGGAATCAGGATGTCTTTTGAAAGAAAATGAGTGTCAAATAGGTTGCTAGATACCAGGCCTAGGAAAAAATATATATATATATATATGTATATATATATATAAATGGATTAAGTGTATAAATAGTTGTGAGAGAGCGATAGCAAAAGCAAAAGATCAATTTCATGAGATTTTTTTAATATTAGGAAAATTATTAGGAGTTTGAAACATGGGTATTTGGAATACCCATGGGTTGAAAAATTGAGATACAGGAAATATTGAATTGAACTAAGGAGACATAGTTAAGTTAAAAAATATACCAAAAATGAAACATAATTATAGTCATCTTATAGAATTGTTTGTATGGTCAGAATGGTGTTACAATGAATATTCTAACAGTCAAAATGGTGTGAACATATTAGTGGAAAAGGAATAAAGGGAGAGAACAAGAGAATGTGTGTGTGTGTGTATTTCATATGAGATGGGTATGGAGATGTAAACTCTCACCTCCCATTCCAGAAAATCAGATATTTTCTAAAAACAGGTTGAGAAATAGAAACAGAGGTCCCTGTTTAGAAATGGAGCATAAATTTCAGAAGAAACAGCTAGAGAATTGGTAGCATTTGGCACGTGGTAGGATGAATAGAATCCTACTATAAGTTGAACACATGCATACAATATAGAAAAGCACTAGAACACATTCATGTAGATTCAATATAATTCATTTTTCAACTCGTGTTATGTTGATGTTTGATTCCTTTTTTCCTGCAGTGTTTGTAATTTCTTGACATAATTATTTTCCTTTTTGGAACTCTTCTGCACTGTTGGTGGGAGTGCAAACTGGTCCAACCACTATGGAGAGCTGTGTGGAGATTTCTGGACCTACTAAACATAGAGCTTCCACAGGATCCAGCAATTCCACTCCTAGGTATTTGCCCAAAGAACACAGAAACATCAATTCCAAAGAACACCTGCACCCCTATGTTTATAGCAGCACTATTTACAAAAGCTAAGCTTTGGAAACAGCCCAAATGCCCAAAAATAGATGACTGGATCAAGAAGATGTGGTACATATATACCATGGAATGTTACTCAGCATTCAAAAAAGATAAACACATGCAATTTGCAGCAACATGGATGGCGCTGGAAGGGATCATGCTCAGCGAAATAAGCCAAAAAGAAAAAGAAAAATACCGGATGGTCTCACTCATAGCAGGAATCTAGAATACTTAAATAAGGGACCAGGAAAATGAATAACTATAAGAAAGTGAAAATCAAAATCAACAAAAACTATGAACAGAGACACTTTTTGGGGGGTGGGGGGCGGGAGGGGAGGGATTGGGGTCAGAATGGGGGGATTGCAATTGTATGGGGAATATAAAAATAAAATTTATTGATTAAAAAAATTATTTTCCTTTTTTTGAGCTATGAACTCATAGACATTTATTTTGCAGATAAAAGTTAAGACATGTTTATGTGCATATGTGTTTTTGTATATATCTATTTCCAACTATAGAACAGTTTATAACATGCAACTTTCAAAATAATGATCCTTATGACTATGTGATGCTTTGTGTTGTGTATTTGATTGAATTGTCTGTGGACATTTAGGCTGCTTTCATGTTCTTGCTATTTTAAGTAATGTGCTGTGAACACTGTGGAACATGTAGGATTTTTTTCTCGATGGTGTCATATTCTGTGTATATGTACCCAAGAGTGGAATTGCTGAGTTATGCATTATTTCCTTTTTAGATTTTTAAGATAATTCTATATTGCTTTCCATAATGATTGCAACAGTTCACATTCCTACCAATAATAGTATACTATTGGTGCACAGCATTCCTTTTTACCCGGTCCTCGCCAATATATGTTTGTGGGGACCTTTTTACCATGAGCCATTCTCACAACTGTGACTTGCTATCTCACTGTATTGAATAGTTTTAATATGCATCTCTCTTTTTAGGCTTGATGATGAACCTTTTTTCATGCATCTTTTGGCCTCTGGGTAACCTCTTGGGTGAATTGTATTCTTATCTGCTGCCCATTTATAATTGGATTATTTGTTTTTTATTGTTGAATTGTATAAATTTATTTTTGAAGTTATATATCTTGAGTGTTAATTCCTTATCAGTTATATATTATGTGAATATTTTCTCCTGTTTAGAATGGTGTCTATTTAATCATCTTATATATTCTTTGGAGCTCTTTGATGAGGTAATCCCAATTGTTTATTGTTGTTTTTAATTCCCTTGCCATAGATAGTAAGTCACCAAAAGTATCTTTAGTATTGATAGGATGGACCATACCACCAGTGTTTTTTTTTCTGTGTATTTCATTGTTGCAGGTCATAATTTCAATCTTATATATGTATAAATAAATAAATAAATAAATCTTATATCTAAATTTAATCCATTTAGAGTTTTTTTTGGTGAGGTTATGTAATGAATGCAACTTCATCTTTTTTTTATATGGCTTTCCAGTTTTCTCATCACCATTTGTTCAAAAGCTGTCTTGTCCCTGTTTTATGGTCATGAGTGCTGAATCATAGATGTGGTGCTTGTTCCTCTATGGATTTATTTCTGGGCTTCCAAGTCTGTCTCATCAGTCTGTATATCTATTTTTGTACCAGTAACATCTTGTTTTTTGTTTGTTCGTTTTTAAGATTTATTTATTTATAGAAACACTGGGTACAGTCAGAAGTACGGGAGGGTGAGAGAATTCACCAGAGCCAGAGTAGGGAACAGAACAGGCAGACTGATGAAAACACAGCTGAGGGGTGCAGCGGGCGTGGCAGGAGAGGTCTGTCACACCATGTGGGACCCTCGCTGGCGGCTGGGATTGAACCGGCGCTGCAGAGGCTGCAGGCAGCTTCGCACACCTGGAGCTCAACCACGACACAATGGTGGGGAGGCACCAATAACATCTTGTTTTTAATACTGTTGCTTTGTAGTATAGTTTGAAGTCAGATAATGTGATGTCTCGATTTCGATCCTTTATTCTTAGGGTTACTTTTGACCTTTAGTGGTTACTTTAAGTTACTTTAGATTACTTTAGGTTACTTAGGGTTACTTTAGACCTTTCATGGTTCCACATAAATTTCACTATTTTTTGTTCCATTTCTTTGAGAAGTATTTCTGGTATTTTTATGGGGATTTCTTTAAGTTTGTGTATCATTTTAGACATGATAGTCACTTTGAATCTATTGATTGTCCCCATCCATAAGCATGGGGTATCCTTCTATATCCTTTTGGTGTTCTCTAAGTGCTTTAATAACGTTTTCTCCTTCTCATTCTATTGGTCTTTTACCTCCTTTGTTAGGGTGATTCTGAGTTATTTTATTCTTTTTGAAGCAACTGTAAATGGAGTTATTGTCTTAGTTTCTTTTGCTACTCATTAATTGTCTATAAAAGGCCATTGTTTGTATATGTTGATTTCGTAACAGGTCACTTTGCTGTATTCACTTCATTGTTTCTAATAACTTTTTGATGGAGTTTTTTGAAGCTTTTATTTGTACATATATATAATAGTGTATATATATCATCTCCAAAAACTAATAATTTCACTTATTCTTTTCTGACTTGGATTCCTTTTGTTTCTTGTGCCTGATAGCTCTGACCAAAACCTTTTGTACCAAGTGAAACGGAAATGGTGACAATGGGCATCTTTGGCTTGTGCCAGAACTTATAGGGAAATCTTTCACATTTTCACCATTGATTTTTATTTTTTTTTTTATAAATTTTATTGTTATATTCCCCATACATTTGCAGCCCCCCATTCTGACCCCAATCCCTCCCCTCCCGCCCCCGCCCCCCTAAAAGTGTCTCTGGTTCATAGTTTTTTGTTGATTTTGATTTTCACTTTCTTATATTCATTTTCCTGGTCCCTTATTTAAGTATTCTAGATTCCTGCTATGAGTGAGACCATCCGGTATTTTTCTTTTTCTTTTTGGCTTATTTCGCTGAGCATGATCCCTTCCAGTGCCATCCATGTTGCTGCAAATTGCATGTGTTTATCTTTTTTGAATGCTGAGTAATATTCCATGGTATATATGTACCACATCTTCTTGATCCAGTCATCTATTTTTGGGCATTTGGGTTGTTTCCAAAGCTTAGCTATTGTAAACAGTGCTGCTATAAACATAGGGGTGCAGGTGTTCTTTGGAATTGATGTTTCTGTGTCCTTTGGGTAAATACCTAGGAGTGGAATTGCTGGATCATATGGAAGCTCTATGTTTAGTAGGTCCAGAAATCTCCACACAGCTTTCCACAGTGGTTGGACCAGTTTGCACTCCCACCAACAGTGCAGAAGAGTTCCTTTTTCTCCACACCCTCGCCAACATTTGATGTTGCTAGTTTTTTTAATATGTGCCATTCTCACTGGTGTAATATGGTATCTCATGGTAGTTTTGATTTGCATTTCCCTGATGACAAGTGATGTTGAACATTTTTTCATATGCCTGTTGGCCATTTGCATTTCCTCTTCAGAGAAGTTTCTTTTTAGCTCTTCTGCCCATTTTTTGACTGGATTATTTTCTTTGTTGTTGTTGAGTCTCATCAGCTCTTTACAGATTTTTGTGATCAGTCATTTATCATTAGTGTTGGGTGCAAAAATGTTCTCCCAGTCGGTGGGGTTTCTCTTTGTTTTTGTTATTGTCTCTTTTGCTGTGCAAAAGCTCTTTAATTTGATGTAGTCCCAGCTGTTTATCTTTGCCTTCACTATCACTGCTTTGGGTGATGTGTCTGTAAAGATGTCTTTGATGTGCAAATCACGTAGTGTTTTGCCTATATTTCCTTCTATATATTTTATGGTTTCAGGTCTTATGTCTAGTTCTTTAATCCATTTTGAGTTGATTTTTGTGTATGGTGTGAGGTAGTGGTCAAGCTTCATTCTTTTGCATGTAGCGACCCAGTTTTCCCAGCACCATTTATTGAACAAACTTTCTTTGCTCCAATGCATATTCTTTGCTCCTTTGTCAAAGATTAGTTGACCATAAATCTGTGGGTTTATTTCTGGATTTTCTATTCGATTCCATTGGTCTGTATGTCTGTTCTTGTTCCAATACCATGCAGTTTTGATGATTATGGCTTTGTAGTATAGTTTGAAGTCTGGGAGTGTGATGCCTACATTCCCTTCTTTTTTTTTCAGGAGAGCTTTGGCTATTCGGGGTTTTTTGTGATTCCATATGAATTTCATCAATAATTGTTCTATTTCTTTGAAGAATGACATTGAAATTTTGATTGGAATAGCATTGAATCTGTATATTGCTTTTGGAAGGATGGCCATTTTAATAATGTTTATTCTTCCAATCCATGAGCAGGGGATGTCTCTCCATTTCTTTGTGTCTTCTTCTATTTCTTTTAACAGTGTTTTATAGTTTTCTTTGTATAGGTCCTTTACCTCTTTTGTTAGATTTATTCCCAAATATTTGATTTTTTTTGTTTCAATAACAAAAGGGATGGTTTTTTTTTATTTCTTCTTCTTCAGATTTATTGTTTGTGTATAGGAAGGCTACTGACTTTTGCGTGTTGATTTTGTATCCTGCCACTTTACTGAACTGATTGATGAGTTGAATTAGCTTTTCTGTGGAGTTTTTGGGGTTCTCTATGTATAATATCATATCGTCTGCAAATAGTGATAGTTTGACTTCTTCTTTTCCTATTTGGATTCCTTGGATGTCTTTCTCTTGTCTTATTGCCCTGGCTAGGACTTCCAGTATTATATTGAAAAGCAGTGGTGAGAGTGGACATCCTTGTCTTGTTCCAGATCTTAATGGAATTGCTTTCAGCTTTTCACCATTGAGGATGATACTGGCTGTTGGCTTGTCATAGATGGCCTTTATGATGTTGAGGTATGTTCCTTGTATCCCAAGAATTTCAAGGGCTTTTATCATGAATGGGTGTTGCACTTTGTCGAAAGCTTTCTCAGCATCTATTGATATTATCATATGGTTTTTATATTTCTTTTTGTTGATGTGTTGGATAACGTTGATTGATTTTCGGATGTTAAACCATCCTTGTGTCCCTCGAATGAATCCTACTTGGTCGTTTCACCATTGATTTTTATATTGGCTGTTGATTTGTGATATATGTCCTTCAATATTGTTTTTAAAGATTTATGTCATTTATTTATGTATACAAGAACTGGGATGTAAGCCAGAGGTGTGGGGAGCATTGGGAGGAATCACCAGAGACAGAGTGGGGAGCAGAACAGGGGCTCTACTGAAATACACTGCTGAGGGGAACAGCAGGCTAGACTGGAGAGCAAACTCACACGCAATGGCTGGCTGACATAGCTTGATAGTGCTGACACTTTAATCTGTGCACCACCAGGGAGGCCCCATGGCCTTGGCTATTAAGAGTGTTTTCTCCTTGTTGTATTAGACCTTTTGTCACAATATAGTGACTATCTCTATCTCTTATTGCCTTAATGGAAGTATTTTATTGGGTGTAGGTATAGCTGCTCCTGAGTTAGTCTGCGACCACTTGCTTGTATAATTGCCTTCTAGTCTTTAACTCTGAAGTCTTTTCTTGTCTGTGTTATTAAGATGAATTTCCTGTAAAAGCAGAAGGTTGGTCTTTGTTTTGAAGTGACCCATTCAGCTCACCTCTTGCCTGGTATTGTTCAGGCCATTTACATTTAAGGTGATTATTGAGACTTAAGTCCCATTTTGTTGTGTTTGATTTTTGTTCTGGCTTATCTTGTCATTCTTATTTCTGAAGGATTCCTGTTGTATTTTCTTTAAGTTCCACTTCTCTGTCTTTATGTGTTACTCCTATTATTATTATTTTTTTTTTGAAGCTTCTACTGGGGAGAGTATATGACTGGCTATTTGTGTAACCCACTGGATGGTGGGAACTCTGGCTTGTTCTGATGGACCACGTTGTTGCTTTCCTTTTCCTCCTCCAGTGAAGTGACTAGGTGTCTCTTGCCTCAGTATTCATTGTTCTATTGCTGTATAATAATGCCTTTAGGCTTTCCTTCATTTGTGGCTTGGTGTTGATGAATTCCTTTAGTTTTTGCTTTTCAATGAAGCTCCTATCTCTTCCTTCTATCATGTTTTTAATCTTGCTGAGAAAAAGATTTCGGCTGGCAATCTCTCTTTAAGCACTTTTTAGAAAAGATTTTATTTATTTATTTTTGTGTAGATGAACTCGGGTGTACACCAGAGGTGCAGGGAGTGAGAAGATACACCAGAGACAGAGTGGGGAACAGAGCAGGCGGATCTACTGAAATACACTGTTGAGGGGAGCATGGGCCTAACACCGGGGATTGAAATCAGCCACCAGGGAGGCCGTCTTTTCAGTCCTTTAATACTTGTAATGTTACTGCTGACATCCAATGGGTGTTAACATCCTATGTTACCCTCTTTCTCTTCAAGTTTTTAATATTTTGTCTTTGTCATTGGTTCTCAACAGGTTATTATTATGTGTCTTGTGGATGTAGGACTGGTATTATTTTGTTTGTAGTTCTTTGGCCTCTTGGATTACAGTGTCTGGTTCATTTCACAGGTTGAGGTGGTTTTTTTGAGATTACTTCTTTAAGTAAATTTTCTATGCCTTTCTGAAATGCAGCCATTGTAACAAATAGAGAGAAACCTTAAAGGATTTAATGCAGCAAAGAAAGTCAAAGTGATAAAAACAAATACTGGGCATTTACAAAGCAGACAATTTGACAGCATAAAATACTCAAAAGTCAGTGACATTGATAAACATTCTGAGGGCTCTGACGGATGGGGTAGGGAAAGGGACAAGGCGACATGTGCAATGGTGGTAGGGGAATTAAAAAAGGAAAAAAATCACTTTTTTAAATTACAGAAAAATAAAGATGTATAATTTTATTTTTTAAATGAGAATTAATAAGCTAGCCTGTATGACTGTACCATATGTAAATGTTATAAGTTTAACTAGTTAAAGAAATAGGTATTAGTATGGGAAATGCGGTAGACATAAACTCATGAACTTCAATTGTCATGTTGGATTGTTTCTCCCAAAACAAATAAAAAAATGGTCTAACTACATAATTATTTCTCTGTAATTGAGGGTATTGTTACAAAACACTGTATGTGATTCAGAGGTATAGCATCTCAGCTGCTCATATGCCTGTCCTCACACATACTGTGATATTGTTTGAACATTTCATCATTTCTCTTTGTATATCATGTATGCTAATTAATAGGTACATATAGATACACATTAATCCAAGCTTATGTGAGAGTTGTGTGTGTGTGTGTGTGTGTGTGTGTGTGTATGTGATGCAATTACCTCTTTAGGTGTATTTCTTGGTACAGATTGATGCTAATAATGATGTTGGGGGACTGATATAATAGGTGTTCTCTTTTCTCATCAGTCTTACTTGTGTTTTGTCAGCTAAGGCGCAGGAGAAGATAGAACGAGTGATTTGCAGACACCGGAGCCCCAGCATGCAGGACCAGAGCCACATGCCCTACATGGAAGCCTTGGTGCACAAGGTGCAGAGATACACTGACCTGTTCCCTGGGAACCTGCCTCATGCAGTGAACCTTGACACCAGATTCAGGAACTATCTCATCCCCAAGGTAGGTTGGTTGTACCTTTACTGACATCATGATTCTACTCAAAAGTTCCTCTTTTGAAAGCATGGGTGCAGTCCTCCAGACAAGCTGAGCAAAATACAAAAATCATGTATGTGACAAGTTGATGAGTTTGGTGTTGTTTCCATTTGAGACCACGAAGTTTTTGGGCACCGGCACTGTAAGTCTTTCACATTTGTTCTGTCTCTTTAATGAGTGGCTAATCTTACTATTTATATTACCAAATAATGTTAGCACCACTGAGTCAATATTCCAAAAGAGAGTTCTGGATTATATTAGATCAATTCAGAAAGAGTTAACATCTTGATATATTGAATTTTTCTTTAATATTCTCTCTCTCTTTTTTTTTAGTACATTGGCTTGCAAATTTTGTGCTTGATTTTTCCTAATTACTTAATGTTATTGTTGTCACAATAATCTTTAAGTGTCTTTTACATTACTTTTATCTGTCATATTGAAGTAAAATCACTTTCAAACTTTGATGACCTTACACGGAGAACCTTCTTTATTTTTTTAAAGATTTATTTATTTATGCATACAAGAACTAGGGTACAGGCCAGAGGTGCAGGGGGTGAGAAGATTCACCAGAGACAGAGTGGGGAGCAGAACAGGCAGATTGACTGAAATGCACTGCTGAGGGGAGCAGCAGGTTAGACAGGAGAGGTCTGCTGTGCCATGGGGGTCACCTCCCTGGCCAGGGATCAAACTCATGCTGCAGAACTCGTGCTGCAGTAGCTGCGGATTGCTTCATTGTGCTGACACTTAACCACTTGTGCCACCAGGGAGGCCTAAGAACCTTTTGACTTTAGAGCCATTACTAATAATTTGTTTCTAGACTACTTTGTAATTTCTGCATATATCATGCTGCTATCTTTATTTCTTTTCTGATATGTAGGAGAGTGGAAGATTATCATCTAACTCTTGGAAAGACGGTCTTATGTATATCTTGGAAGAAACCCTTCATCAGATTAGGAACTGTATCCTCTTATTTTTTATCATTTTTTGTCAGAATGTATATCAAGTTTATCATATCAATTTCCGTCTCTATTGGTATAGCTTTCCATATTAGCTTCACTTTTCCTGGTAGATATCCCTCTTTTAAGTATACACATGGCTTGATTTGAGTTGCTACATTTTGTTCAGGACTTTCCTATTTCCATTAGTAAGAGACTTCTGTGAGATGGTGGTCTACTTTCACTATTTTGCAGGGGGCTGTCCAGTGTTCCCAGGATTATTTACTGGAGAAATTTTGCTTGTTCTGTCATTTACTATTGGCTCCTTGGTCTTGATTAATTCTCCCTATGTGTTGGGGTGTATTTCAGGACTCTCAGTTTTCTCCCATTGGTCTGTGTGTTTTTGTTCCATCCAGTGCTTTCTAACACGTCATTTCTGTGTCTATTCACACCTCCCACTTGGTATTCTGCAAGCTACTGTTTAATTTGAAACCAGGATATTTGCTATTAAAATTTAAAAATCAGATAAATTGTAATTAGTATTTTGTTGGGGAAAGAATATAATAAGATGCAAGACTAATGCTCATCTTTGGAGAAGAGAGAATTAATGGCTTTGCTAGGAGGTCATGGGGCTTGCCTGATGATTGCAGCTTTGTTTCAAGGATTAGGATCACATTCACTGTTTTCACCAAAGGACATAATGAGGAAAATGTTTCCTGTGTTTATAGTTGGGTCAAAGAGTAATTGAACTCATTCTCCTATTTCAAGGTCAATAATAATAGGGCCCTGGGGGTAAGTAGGATTGTCCATCTTTCCCATTTGCTCTCATTGGGTATGATCATTCCCATCTGCTTGGGATACACTGACATAGAATATGCAATACTGCACAGCTGAGTGTGCCTTCTACCGTTACATAATGATTTCTGCTCTCAAACCTGGATCCATGGGCCAAGGTATGGTCTAAGACAGAAGTTGATAAAAACTTTCTCTAGTGGGCCAGACTGTAACCATTTTAAATTTTATGGTGGTTGGAGCGTCTGACTCCAGTGTTGAAATCTGCCATTGTAGTGTGGAATCCATCAGCATTTTAGCTCCTTTGTTTAGTACTGATCCGTTTAAGTAATTTTTACTTTGGTAAAAGTAGTGTTGAAATAGTGGTCATGATTCTGTATGAATAGTCATTGTTTGAACAACATTTGATGAGAATATATTTGCTGTATCTTTTTATTTTTGAGGGAGAAAAGGTGTTTTTATTTAATGGGTATAGAATGTGTTTTACAAGATGAAAGAATTCTGGAGATGTGTTTCACAACAAACACTGACATATTTTACACTACTGAACTGTACTCTTACAGATGGCTAAGGTGGTAAGTTTTATGTTTTATGTTTATTATCATAATAAAAATAAAGTGCACTCGAAAAACATTTTTCATTGCTGATATGTTGATAGATAGTAAATTTGGTGTTGTCCACAAATATGTTAACCTTGATCTGGAAAGATAGCAGGGACACCGATTATCTCTCACTTACTCCCTGTCTTGGTTTTTTTTTTTTTTTTTGGATAAGACAGTATAACTGTCTTTATTCTGCCAGGGGTTATTTTGCTGGCTTTTTCAATTTTTTTTTAAATTTTCTTACATTGTTCTATTTTGTACCACTTTTTTTAAAAAGGGTTTATTTATTTATGCATACAAGAACTGGGGTACAGGCCAGAGAAGTGGGGAGAGAGGGTGTGTGTGAGAGGATTCACCAGAAACAGAACAGGGAACAGAACAGGCAGACTGACTGAAATAAACTGCTGAGGGGAGCAGCGGGCAAGACAGGAGAGGTCTGTTTCGCCATGTGGGTTGTTCCCTGGCTGGCCGGGGATCGAATTCATGCTGCAGAGGCTGCAGATTGCTTCTTAGTGTGGTGCTTAACCCCTTGCGCCACCAGGGAGGCCCCGTACTGCATATTTTTATATTCCTACATTATTCATTTTCATACTATATTTGATTTCTCAGCTCAGGTCTAGTCCCCATGAATCTCCCACCAGCACACCACCCATGAACCATCACTATAGTCCGTTGTGCTCTCCCCTCCTCTTATCTGAGCCATCTCTCTCCCCCTCCCTTGCTGTATCCCTAGATCTATAGTTTGCCTGCAAATTTTCCCTTTCTCTTTTTTCTGACCCTTAGTTTGGTTTCCCTATATTCTTCCTATATATTGAAACCATCTGGTATTTTTCTTTTTCCTTCTTACTCATTTCACTGAGTATAATCCCTTCTTGTGCCATCCTTGTTGCTGTGAATGGCATGAGCTTATCATTTTTGATTACTGAAAAGTATTCCATTGTATATACAGACCACATCTTGTTAATCCAGGAATCTGTTTTGGGGCATTTAGGTTGTTTCCATATCTTACCTATTATAAATAATGCTGCAATAAACATAGGAATGCAGGGTTCCTTTTCAGTTAATGTTTAATGTTTTTGCGTCCTTTGGTTAGATTCCTAGCAGTGGAATCTCTGGGTCATATGGTAGATTGATTGTTAGTAATTTGAGGAGCCTCCACACAGTATTCTATAGTGGTTGGATCAGTTTACATTTGTGCCAGCAGTGTAAGAGGGTTCCTTTTCTCCACATCCTTGCCAGCATTTGTTGTCGCCAGTTTTTTTAATATAGGTCTTTGTCACTGGTGCGAGGTGGTATTTCATTGTGGTTTTGATTTGCATTTTCCTATTTATAAGTAAGTATGAGCATGTTTTCATATATCTTTTGGCCATTTGCATTTCTTCTTTGGAGAATTGCCTTTTTAGTTGGCAACCCATTTTTATTTATTTATTTTTAATGTGAAACATCCCAATTTTTATTTTATTTATTTATTTTTATATATTTTTTACATCTTTTTCATTTTTGCACAGTATGCAATATGCATTTTCATCGTGTTTATAATCTCCATACAGTTCCTGCCCACCTTATTTTGACCATAATCCTTCCTACCACTCCTCTTCCCCCACGTAGCGTGTCTCTGGTTTGTAGTTGCTTGTTGATTTGGATTTTTTTCTTTATTATAATTAGTCTTTTTCCTGGTCCCTTATTTAGGTTTTCTAAATTCCTGCTATGAGTGAGACCATCCGGTAGTTTTCTTTTTCTTTCTGGCTTATTTTGATGAGCATGATCCCTTCCAGCTCCATCCATGTGCTGCAAATTGCATGCGTTTATCTTTTTTGATTGCTGAATTCCATTGTGTATATGTACCACATCTCCTTCATCCAGTCATCTATTTTTGGGCATTTGGGTTTTTTCCATAGCTTAGCTATTATAAATAGTGCTGCAATAAACATAGGGGTGCAGGTGCCCTTTTGAATGAATGATTCTGTGTCCTTTGGGTAAATACCTAAGAGTGGATTTGCTGGATCATATGGAAGCTCCATCTTTAGCAGGTTGAGGAATCTCCACACAGCTTTCCATACTGGTTGGACCATTTTGCACTCACACCAACAGTGCAGGAGTGTTCCCTTTTCTCCGCGTCCTCACCAACATTTTTTAACTAGGTTGTTTACTTTGTTTTCCTGAGTTTTGTAAGCTCTTTATAGATCTTTGATTTAAGCCCTTTATCGATTGTGTGGAGTACAGATATTTTGTAAAAATCTGTGGATTGTCTTTTTGTTTTGATATTGTCTCTTTTGCTGTACAGAAGTTTTTAATATGTAGTAGTCCCAGCTGTTTATCTTTTCCTTCATTTTCTGTGCTTCTGGGATGAGTTCTGAAAGATGTTTCTGAGATGTATGTTGTAGAGTATTGTGCCTATGTGTTTTATTCCATATATTTTTCTGGTTTCAGGTCTTATATTAAAGCCTTTTATAAAGAATTTTTCCTTTATTGTAAGATTTTTATTTATTATATTTATTATTTGTAGAAGAACTGGACTGTAGGTCAGAGGTTCGGTGGGGAGGGTGAGAGGATTCACCAGAAAGAGTGGCGAACAGAAAAGGGAGATATACTAAGGGGAGCACTGGGTAAAACAGGACATTTCTGCTGCCCCATGTGGGTTAGTTCCCTAGCTGGGGATCAAACTCAGGCTCTCTCCGTGGGCCTTCATGGTGGTAACCCTGAGACTTAACCACTAGGCACCGTGGCGGACACTTTTCTCCAGATTGAGTTGATTTTTTTTTTTACCTTTTTTTATGCATGTAAGAACAGGGCCATAGGCTAATGGGCAAGCAGATTAAGTAGAGTCATAGCAGGGAGCAGAGCAGGCAGATCTATTGAGATACACTGCTGAGGGGAGCAGTGGGCGAGACAGGAGAGGTCTGCTGCAGGATGTGGGTTAGCTCCATGGCTGGGGATCAAGCTCACGCTGCAGTGGCTGGCAATAGCTTGATAGTCCTGAAATTTAAACCTCTACGCCACCAGGAGGCCCCATTTTAAGTAGAATTTTGTGTGTGTTGAGTGGTAATAATCTTGTTTCATTCTTTTGAATTTAGCGGTCCAGTTTTCCCAGCACTGTTCATTTAAAAGATTTTCCTTTTTCCACTGCGTAATCTTTGTTCTTTTGTCACAGATTAGTTGGCCATATATGTGTGGCTTTATTTCTGGGTTTTCAATTCAGTGTTATGTTTTCTAGATACTAGATTCCCATTATGATTTTGCCAAGAGAAGCACGTAAGTGCTCTGTATGGCTCACTGAAACCCAGTGAGGTAGCTGCGGGCACCTGAAGTCACTTATTCCATGATGGCCATGCTACGTTCCCCTCATGATAACATGGTGCTTTTCAGATCTCTCCTTGGCAACAGCTGTGGATTTTACATTCATTCATCAAAATCTATGTTGTGGTGCTTTAGGAATATGTGAGTATCGTGCTGCCTAACCGTTCCTCTAATACTAGAATCCCTTGATCACACTCGATTCAATTAGTGATCCTAACAGAATTGTTCAAAATGACTATATTTGTAATTTTGTCATTCTTTCAGCATTTGTGGCTGGGATCAATCTGTGATGAAATCTATGTCATATATTTTTTAAAGTTTTACTTATTCATACAAGAACTGGGGTACAGGCCAGAGATGTGGGGGGTGAGAGGATTCACCAGAGATACAGTGGGGAACAGAACGGGCAGATTGACACTGCTGAGGGGAGCAGCGGGCGAGTCAGGAGAGGTCTGCAGCACCATGTGGATTGCTCCCTGGCTGGGGATCGAACTTGTGCTGCAGTGGCTGCAGATAGCTTCATAGATTGCATCTTAACCCCTTGTGCCACCAGGGAGGTCCTATGCCATATTTTTGGATTAATACAAACAGCTTGCTGGGGCCATGATAAAAAAGCAACGAGTTGTTACTGTACTTACTTTATTATCACATAAGTTATTATTAATTTGATTGTCTATTTACAAAAGGTCTTCAACTCCAAACATTTCAAGCTTGGATAAAGATTTCCATTTGCGAGCCTAATCCATATATGAGATGAGTAAACACTGAAATGATACAATCAAGGTACTGGCAAGGAAATACCCCCAGGTCTAAATGTGATGAGCAGGATGGCTTCAGAGGCCTGGCACCTGAGGGTCCGGGTACTCACTACTTCAGGTGCCACTTAGCAGCATCAATGCCACTGGTCATATGCTCGTTCTTGTTTATTACTTGTTCTTTCTGACTCAGAATGCCCTTTCCTTCGTGGTTAGGTTTTTTCATCTTTAAATGGTAAGATTTGACTGACTGATTTACACCTTTTTGTGGGCACAGTTTAAATAATTTTTTCCAGGGCACGACCATATTGACATCGCTGACTTCTGTGCTGCATAAGAACGAAGAATTCCCCAACCCAGAGGTGTTTCACCCTGGCGACTCCCTTGTCGAAAGTGGCAACTTTAAGAAGACTGACTACTTCATGGCTTTCATGGCAGGTAGTGTAGCTTTTGTATTCTTTGTGCATCAGAGGACAAGATACCTTGTGAGGATTGTTTGGAACATCCATAGAACCCTCTCCAAGGCTGGTGCAGGTGCTCTTGTCCATCAGCAGGAGCACCGATCCCTGTGTCCATGCACTTTCCCTCCTCAGGATGCAGTCTTCTTATTGGGCCAGATCACTACAGAACTGGGGAATTAATCCATTTCTTCAAATTCAGAATTGATTTAGAACAAAGTCCTGAAAATATAAGATTAGTGCATCTTGCGCAATGGAGCAGCATTACAGTATAAAACCTGAAATTTCACAGTGCGTTGGAGATTGCTAAACAGCAGGTCTACTTGGAGTGGAGAACGGAGACTATGAAGACGAGGACGATCATGAACGCCAGATCCATGCAGCACAAAACAAAACAAAGTATGTGTTTCTAGAAAAATATTGATGGAAAATTGAGGTGTTCAACAGGTGATTGTAATGTGAGAATACTTAAGTGTTTTTCACAGGACTGATAATAAGTAAACATTTGTTGAAAGGAGGATACCTATTCATTAACATTAGATGGATTGCGTTCCTGTCTCCCCATTGTCCATCTATCTATCCAACCGTCCTGCCTTCCATCATACCTCAGCTTTCATCAAATAGTTATTGCATATTCTCTCTCTTTTTTTTTAAGATTTATCCATTTATTTATACAACTGGGGTACAGGCCAGATGCACAGGAAGGTGAGAGAATTCACCAGAGACAGAGCAGGGATCAGAACAGGTAGACTCTAGAAACACACTGCTTAAGAGAGCAGCGGGCGCGACAGGAGAGGTCCGCTGTGCTACATGGGATTTCCACCCAGCTGGCCGGGATTGAACCAGTGCTGCAGAGGCTGCAGACACCTTTACAGCCTGCATCTAGTTTATTTTTTATTTATTTTTTTTTTAATTTTATTTTTATATTCCCCATACAATTGCAACCCCCTTATTTTAACCCCAATACCACCTTTCCCCGCACCGCCCCCCCATAGTGTGTCTCTGCTTCATAGTTGTTGATTGTGATATTTTCTTTCTTATAGCTATTCTTTTTCCTGGTCCCTTATTTAGGTTTTCTAGATAGTGCTATGAGTGAGACCGTCCGTTATTTGTCTTTTTCTTTCTGGCTTATTTCTCTGAGCATGATCCCTTCCAGCTCCATCCATGGTGCTGCAAATTGCATGTGCTTATCTTTTTTGAATGCTGAATAATATTCCATAGTGTGTATGTATCACATCTTCTTGATCCAGTCATCTATTTTTAGGCATTTGGGTCGTTTCCATAGCTTAGCTATTGAAAATAGTGCTCTATAAACATAAGGGTGCAGGTGCTCTTTGGAATAAATGTTTCTGTGTCCTGTAGGTAAATACCTAGGAGTGGAATTGCTGGATTATATGGAAGCTCTATCTTTAGTAGGTTGAGGAATCTCCACACAGCTCTCCATAGTGGTTGGACAAGTTTGCACTCCCACCAGCAGCCCAGGAGAGTTCATTTTTCTCCACATCCTCGCCAACATTTCTTGTTGTTAGTTTTTTTAGTATGTGCCATTCTCATTGGTGTGAGATGGTATCTCATTGCAGTTTTGATCTGCATTTTCTGATTGCAAGTCATGTTGAATATTTTTTTCATATGCCTGTTGGCCTTTTGTATTTCCTCTTTGGAGAAGTTTCTTTTTAGCTCTTCTGCCCATTTTTTGACTGGATTATTTTCTTTGTTTTTGTTGAGTCTCATCAGCTCTTGGTAGATTTTTATGATCAGTCCTTTATCATAAGTGTTGTGTACAAAAATGTTCTCCCAGTCGGTGGGGTTTCTCTTTGTTTTGGTTATTGTCTCTTTTGCTGTGCAGAAGCTCTTTAATTTGATGTAGTCCCAGCTGTTGATCTTTGCCTTCACTATCACTGCTTTGGGTGATGTGTCTGTAAAGATGTCTTTGATGTGCAAATCCCGTAGTGTTTCGCCTATATTTCCTTCTATGTATTTTATGGTTTCAGGTCTTATGTCTAGTTCTTTAATCCATTTTGAGTTGATTTTTGTGTATGGTGTGAGGTAGTAGTCAAGCTTCATTCTTTTGCATGTAGCGACCCAGTTTTCCCAGCACCATTTATTGAACAAACTTTCTTTGCTCCAATGCATAGTCTTTGCTCTTTTGTCAAAGATTAGTTGACCATAGATCTGTGGGTTTATTTCTGGATTTTCTATTCGATTCTTTTTGTGTTGTGTCCTCCTGCTGGCTTGTTTGGTTATTTGTATTTTTTCTTCTCCCTGTTGTTTGTTTTCTAATTTGTTCTATGCGTTGGGACAGGACGTTGTGCCACTGGTGTTGGCGGGCATCTCTTTGGAGTGCTCCTTTAAGGGTGTCAGAAATTGTTTACCAGACTGAGACCAGCACTGGTAGGCCAAAACTCCACCAGGGTGTTGATGCTGTGTTGCTGGGCTCTGTCCCTTACAGTTCCCTCCCTCTGTATTTACTCAGTTCCAACAGGGAATCAGCTATTTGGTGATTTAGTTCTGGTCACGAGGTGGCGCCAGAGACCTGTACTTGCTAATCTGTGCTTTTTCACAGTGGTTCTCTGAGTGGCGGAGGGGGGGGGGGAGGGGAGCACCTCAACACAGGGGCTCTTATTCAAGCCTGGTGCTGCCTCTGCCCGTGTTCACCCAGTGTTGTGCCCGCAGCTGTATGGATCCCACGCCCTGAATTATGCACTCTAGGTCTCAGTTCCAGGGCTATCAGATCCAAATCACTGGCTGTCACCCTGTGCAGTGCCAGCTGTTATGGTGCATCCCACGCCCCAGATCCTGTGCCTTGCTCTCAGTTCCAGGATTGGCTCTTGCTCCACACCTTATTTTCCCCCTTACCTCCCTTTTGTGTGGCCCACCCTCTCTCAGCACCTGAGGGTGTTTTTGGGATCCCTGGTTTCCAACTATTGGGTGTTGGTGATTTTCTTCTGGTCGCTAGGTAGCGCCAGAGATCTTTCCTCTGTCCTCCGGAACTGTTTTATTTTTTAACCCTGTGGGTCGGGGTAAAAGAGTGGGAGTGACATAGAGAACCTCAATGGTGTGGGGGTGCTGTGTCTGCCCTGTGCCCCTCCGTTGTGGGGATCCTACGTCCTGAATTTGGTACCCTGGGTCTCAGTTCCAAAGCCCTCAGTTCCAAAGCAGGCTGTAGCCCAGTTCAGTGTCGGCAGAAATGGCGCCTTTTGCACCCAGCTCCCCTGTCCAGGTGCCTGATTTCTGATTACCCAGTAAGGGACATTCACCACAGTGAGGGCTCCCACACATCTCCCCCCAAGCCTAGGCCCCAGGTGCGGGGACCTGGGCAGCCACGATCCGCATATGCTTTTCAAGCGCACTGCATTTCAGCACAAGCTTACCAGCTGGTCTTGGGCTGTTTGTAGGTATCCTGGGATCTTTGTTTTTCTCTATATATAATTTATTTATGTATAGTTTACATCATTCTTCATCTGTACAATGTTTGCTTTCTCCTGTCATTGTAGTCTCCGTATTCACCCACGCAACAGCACTATAGTCCCGTGTGCCTGCCCTCCTCTGTTTTATTCCCTCTGCCTTCCCCTCCCCTGAAGAATGTCTGATTTATCATTGCCTATTAATTTTTTTAATTTATTGTTATGTTTTCCCCTGATCCATTATTTGGTTCCCCTATATTCTTCCTATATGCAAAACCATCCTATATTTTTCTTTTTCCTTCTGATTTATTTCACTGAATATAATACCTTCTAGCTCCATCCATGTTGCTGCAAATGGCATGAGTTTATGGTTTTTTATTACTGAATAGTATTCCATCATGTATGTATACCATGTCCTTGTGACCCACTCATCTATTTTTGGGCATTTGGATGGTTTCCATATCTTTCCTATTATAGACAGTGGTGCGGTAAACAGGTGTGCAGGTATCCTTTTGAATTAATATTTTTGTGTTATTTTGGTACATTTCTAAGAGTGGAATTGCTGGGTCATATGGTAGCTCCATTTTTAATAGTTTGATGAACCTCCACACAGCTTTCCCTAGTGGTGGACAAGTTTATATTACCACCAGCAGTGTAGGAGAGGTCCTTTTTCCCCACATCCTCACCAACATTTACTGTTTCCTGTTCTTTTAATATGTACCATTCTTACTGGTACAAGGTGGTATCTCATTGTATTTTGATCTGTATTTCGCTTATTATAAGGGATGTTGAACACTTTTTTCACATACTTGGCCATTTGCATTTCCTCTTTGGGAAATTGTCCTTTTTGCTCTTCTGCCCATTTTTTTGACTGGATTGTTTACTTTGTTTTGGGTGAGTCATGTGAGTTCTTTGTAGATCTTTGTGATCAGTCCCTTTTCAGTGGTATAGAGTGCAAAATTTTCTCCCAAACAGTAGGCTGTTTCTTTGTTTCGGTTAAAGTCTCTTTTGTTGTACAGAGCTTTTTAGTTTGATGTACTCCCAACTGTTCATCTTTTTCTTCACTTTCTTTGTTTTGGGGGATAAGTCTTTAAAGATGTTACTGAGATGTATTCATGTAGTGTTTTACCTATATTTTCTTCTCTATATTTCATGGTTTCAGGTCTTATGTTTAATTCTTTTGCCATTTTGGGTTGATTTTTGTGCATGATATGAGGTAGTGGTCTAGTTTCAACTTTTGTATGTGGTGATCCAGTTTTCCCAGCACCATTTATTGAACAAACTGTCCTTGTTCCATTGCATAGTCTTTGCTCCCCTCCCAAAGATTAGTTGTCCATATATGTATGGCTTTATTTCTGCATTTTCTATTTGACTCCATTGGTCTTTGATTCTGTTTTTTTCCAGTATCATACTGTTTGAATTATTATGGCTTTGTAGTATAGTTTGAAGTTTGTGGTTCCATATGAATTTCATCAGTATTTGTTCTGAGATTTTTATCAGCATTGCGATGACTCTGTAAATTGCTTTCAGTAGGATGGCCATTTTAGTAATGTTACTTCTTCCAGTCATGAGCAGGGATGTCTTTCCATTTCTTTGTGTCTTCTTCTATTTCTTTTAACGATGTTTTATAATTTTCTTTGTTTAGGTCCTTCACCTCCTTCATAAAGTTTATTCCCAGGTATTTGTTATTTCTTGTTTCAATTGTAGATTGGATGGTTTCTTCATTTCTTTTTGTTCCAATGGATTGTTTGCATATAGGACAGCTACTGATTTCTGCGTGTTGATTTTGTATCCTGGTACTTTACTAAACTGGTTTATTATTTTAATTAGTTATTCAGTGGAGTTTTTAGAATTCTTCATTATCATATTGTCTGCATATAGTGATAATTTTACTTGTTCTTTCCCCATTTAAATTCCTTGTGTGTCTTTCTCTCGTCTTACTGCTCTGGCTAGCACTTCCAGCGTTATATTGAACAGTGGTGGTGAGAGTGGACACCTTTGTCTTATTCCTGATCTTCAAGAGAAGGCTACTAGCTTTTCACAATTGAGAATCATATTGGATGTGACTTTGTCATATATAGCTTTTGTCATGTTAAGCTATGTTCCTTCTATCCCAAGAATTTCAAGGGTTTTACGTGTATATGGATGTTGAACTTTGTCAAATGCTTTCTCAGCATCTATTGATAATGATCATATGGTTTTTCTTTTTCTTTTTGTTGATGTGTTGGATTACATTAATTGATTGGTGGATTTTGTACCATGCATGTGCCCCTGGAATAAATCCCACTTGGTCATGGTGTATCATCCTTTTGATGCATTGCTGGATTCTGTTGGCAAGGATGGGTTTGAGAATTTTTGTCTAAGTGTTCATTAGGAAGATTGGCCTGTAGTTTTCTTTTTCGCGCGTTGTCTTTGTTCGGTTTTTGTGTTAGTGTAATGTTGACTTCATGAAACATATTTGGTGATACTCCTTTCTCAATTTAAAGAAAGAGTGTGTAGAATAGGCACATTCAGAATGTTCATTTCTGAATGTTTGGTAAAATTCATTTGTGAAGCAGATCTGGTCCCGGGCTTTTGTTTTGGGGGAGGGTTTGTACTGTTTCAATTTCACTGCTTGTAATTGCTATGTTTTGGTGATCTCTTTCTTCTTTATCTAGCTTTGGATGATTATATTATTCTAGGAATTTGTCCATCTCTTCTAGATTGTTGAACTTGTCTGCATATAACTGTTCACATTAACCTCTGATTATTTCTGTGAGGTTCTTTTAGACTATAGAACTATGTTAAGAAGCCATCAAATTGTTGCTTTTCTTTGTTCTGGGCAAGGTTACATTGAGTGTTGGACTTACTCAATTTGCAGGGTTTTATGGGTAAACTTCTCTGACCCCCATTTTAGTTAATAATGTAATTATTAACTAATTTAATACAACTGGAAGGTCACCATGAGGATGAATCATGCAATGTTGATTCATAGCACACATTCAGTAAATATGGTGACCTGATGAACTGCATGTTTGCTTGGAGGGGATTGTGCATGACAAGAGATGTGGGTTCTCCACTATGCACAGCTGTGTGGAGATTTCTTGACCTACTAAACCTAGAGCTTCCATATGATCCAGCAATTCCACTCCTACGTATTTACCCAAAGGACACAAAAACATTAATTCAAAAGAGCACCTGCACCCCAATGTTTATAGCAGCACTGTTTACAATAGCTAAGCTTTGGAAACAACCCAAATGCCCAAAGTGATGACTGGCTCAAGAAGATGTGGTACATATACACCATGGAATATTACTCAGCATTCAAAAAGATAAACATATGCAATTGGCAGCAACATGGATGGAGCCGGAGGGGATCATGCTCAGCGAAATAAGCCAGAAAGAAAAAGAAAAATAGCGGATGGCCTCACTCAATAGCAGGAATCTAGAAACTTAAATAAGGGACCAGGAAAAAGAATAACTCTAAGAAAGAAAATATCAATCAACAAACAACTATGAACCAGAGACACTCTATGGGGGTTGAGGGGCGGGGAAAGGAGGGCTTTGGGTCAAAATAAAGGGGTTGTAATTGTATGGGGAATATAAAAATATAATTTAAATTTAAAAAAAAAAAGAGATGTGGGTTCTAGTCTCAGACCACCACCTGTAGGTACTGTGCCCTGGTCCAAGTTTTGAAGTTTTCAGGCCAAGTTTCCTCATCCCTAAAATGGGACTAAGTTTATCTCAAGCAAGGTAATGAGAGAATCAAAAGAGATAAGGTGGGTATGAAAATTCATGAGCAATAAAATATTTTAATTTGGTCTTGGAAAAAAAACATTTTTCTTACCAATGGAGCTTAAAAACTGCACTAATCAAGTTTAAACAAATATGACCATATCCTTATAGAACTTAGGTTTGTAAAGCATTGTCATTAGTGACCTAGTAATGTATCATAGATATTCCACTGATATTTAGAGTCTTGTGACCACCACGTTCCATTTCTTATTAAGGTCTGCCTATGTGGTTTGTGCTGTGAGTTTGTTTAGTCAAGTCCCTGACTCTAGTCCTCCACTGGATGCATACCTCTTACTCTCCCTCCAGTCTCCTTTCCTTGATTGCATACTTCATTCTTTATTTTCCACCATACAGATTGAAAAACCCATTGAAAAAGCAGCTGTGCTTGGAGAAAGCAACTGGCAGATCAGGGAAGTCATCTTTTTTTAATCCTTACCCCTAAATTCTCTGCACTTGGCTCTTCCAATTTCTTATTGCTGAGCAAGTTTCACCACAGTGATACTGAGGGGAGAATCCTTTGTCCAATTTTAACTTACTTAACTTTATTCTTGGAATCAAGTGACAAGTAAGCCTGTTAATTTTGTGCCCACAATGGGGGATGGGAGGCAGAAGGGAATATTATATGACGAGTAATGATTTGGGGAGATTAGTTTTGCTCAAACTTTTCTTGACGCAGCTGGTGTGTGAGAGCATTCAATGAACCTCACATCTCATTTTGAATCCTGGTTTAACCAATTTGAGCTGTGTGTTAGGACACTGCACAGACAACCTTTTCCCCTGGAGACAGCTTTCTCCCCTTTCAAATAATTTCTCTTTTATAGTGTTTTTCAGAGTTTGGGTAGTGAGAAATGAGTGCATGGTAAAAGACTTGGAAATTTATTTAGCTAATTATTTTGTTTTATTTATTTATTTTTTTTTAGGTCACTTTAGTTTACATTGTTCTAGTATTTTGAAAATATGGGCTCCCCCTCCTAGAGCTGTCACCACAGTGCTCCCACCACCAAAGTACTCATCCTCCACCACCATAAATCATTGTGCTCCCTCCAGCTTCTACATCCCCATCCTCACCACTTCCCCATCCCCTCAACCTCCGAATGCCTCAGTTCTCTAGGGAGCTTCCAAGGGTTAAATCTTAAGTTTGAATCTTTAACCAAAGCTTTGGTTGGTTTCTCTGTATTCCACTTGTAAGTGACACCGTCTGGTATTTGTCTTTCTCCCTCTGACTTAGTTTACTTTAGTAGTTGTGTGCTTGGTCATTGAAGTTTAAGTTAACTATTTTCTATATAGGCAGCTGTAATAGAAATACAATATTTCAAAATATTTAAGGACCCTCAATTTCCACAGGAAAATATCCTATGTTAATATAGCTTGAACTTAGTTATTTTTAATATAAAGTTTGAGAACACAGATTCTCCTCAAATAAAATATTCCCAGTTGGTGATTGCCTTGAGTCCAGAGATTTGAGTCATTTTGGTATCAAATTATTTTCAACAGTGGCTTTGAGCCCTGGCTGCACATTGGACCGGTTTTTCTTTCTTTCTTTCTTTTTTAAGTTTTCAATACAATCCTTAGTCCAATATAGTTGAACTAAAGGTCCAGAATGATGACTGGAGAGAAAGAAAACAAGACGAAAGAGCAATTTTTTTTTTATCTTTATCAGTGGACCAAAGGCCACGGAGAGAGGAATATGAGTAGATGTAGCTGATTGGCCTCTTTGTATCTCAGAGCAGCATAAGTTGAAATAACAAGGGGTGTTGTTATAAAAGCTTTAGAATTCACCCTCAGTTTTCTGATAAGAAGAGAAAGCTACAATGGACCTGAGTGTGGCCCTAGTGCTCTGTCTCTCCTCTTTGCTCCTCCTTGCTCTCTGGAAACAGACTTCTGAGAGAGGGAAGCTCCCACCCGGCCCCTTGCCACTTCCCATTATTGGAAATATCCTTCAGTTAGATGTTAAGGATATCAGGAAATCTCTAAGCAACGTGAGTATGTTTTATGTTCCTCTGTGGCATCAAACGGTAAGTAACTTAACTGCAATTTAAAAAAAAGTTCTTGTTTGCCCATCAATTCTAATAATAAAATATTAGCATGGTGGCATGCTATCCAAGTAGGTTTTGAAATTCAAATGCTCCCAGTCATTTTGATATTTCTCTGCATTTAGTGAGTAGACAAACAGGTTTTGGATGGTAGAATTGAAAATATAAAGTGACAGAAGGAAGGAGTGTTCTTTGTTCTGCTGCCATTTGCTCTGATTTTGGTGGATGGTGAATGGTAGAAGTGTTTTGTGATTACAGATGTTATTCCAGAAGTCATCTACTACATGGCTGTGTGTTTTGTTGAGATTGTTACTAAATTTAACATCTCTGAAGAAACACATTCTGTCTGTATCAAGAGAGGATTCTGGGCTCAGGAAGAGCATGAGTCAACTAAAAGACGAAAAGAAGTAACCAGGCAGGACCAAACTGTGGGAACATCATTCACTTGGGTCTACACAGCTGGTGTCTGATCTTAATGACTGTTTCGAGGTGGAAGAAATTATCCTTCCACAGATACCTTGGCCCTGACAATGCCTCTATAGTGCCCACTCTTTGTTACTAAACCAGCAGATCACAAGCTGGGCTAGGTATTAGAATTAGCTGAATTGATCCTTTAAAATACAAATTTTTAGGATTCATCATAGGGCTACTGTATCACAGCTTCCTCAGGAGGACTCTGTAGGTGATCCTGAAGCAACGAGCTCGGTTTTGGTCTATAGATGGAATCTGAAGTTATTTGTCAAGGATCAGAGAACAATCAAAAAGCTCACATTTGAATCTTCTGTATAGTGGTCAAGGGATCCTAGAAATACATTGAAATTGTCTGATCTTAGTTTCCTTATTTGTAAGCAGGGCAAATAAACTTGGTGAAGGTTCAAATGTGAGGCTAATAGTAAGCAATGTGTCAAATACTTAGGCTAGGCCATTCCTGGCAATCCCAGGCCAACCAGAAATGGAAACTCTAATAATCACCCATATTGATGTCTTAAATTCAGAAATACCGAGGCTGTGTGGGGCAGCCTACCCAATATGAAAGTAGTATTTTGAATTAGGCACAATACGTTATAAGTAGTGACTTCTTTCGTTATCTGCACGTGCATTCCCAGCTCTCCAAAGCCTATGGCCCTGTGTTCACTCTGTATTTGGGCATGAAGCCCACTGTGGTGTTGCATGGATATGAAGCAGTGAAGGAAGCGTTGATTGATATGGGAGAGGACTTCGCTGGAAGAGGCGATTTCCCCGTCCTGGAAAGAGTTAGTAAAGGAGAAGGTATGTGTGGGTGTGACACGTGCACTATGGTTATTTGATGGGGAGGACAGAAAATGGGGCTTGAAGATCTCCAAAATATTCTTTGTCCATCCCCTTAACTGTCAAGTGTCAGCTTTCTTCTTCCCTCAGACCCCATCCCAGTTTATATTTACCCTCTGTTAGGAGTTGTTTTCAGCAATGGAAAGAAATGGAAGGAGATGCGCCGCTTCTGCCTCATGACCCTGCGGCATTTTGGGATGGGGAAGAGGAGCATTGAGGACCGAGTTCAAGAGGAAGCCCGCTACCTCGTGGAGGAGTTGAGAAAAACCAATGGTGGGTGATTCTCTGCTCAGTCGCTGTGACCTTAACACACTGTATTCTCTAGTGTCATCCTAGGGGACACATCAGGGTGGCCCAAATCTTCCATTAGGGGTGGTGGTTGTTAACCCTTGTGTGGAGACGGAGAGTTTGAAGCAGAGTTTGATACACAGAAGCTTTTCTGTACGTATGCTTGTGTGTGTGTGCGTGTGTGTGAGTGTGTGTATGTGTTCATTCATGATTGTGTGCACAGTGTAGGTATCAAAAGTCCTTTCATCTGTTTCTCTCCTGAGGTCTGTTTGTTTTTAAATGAGAAGTCATGAGGAATATTTTGAGTCATTTTCTGAATGAGTGAGAGAGCGGTGTTTCATACTGCAGCACATTTCACCAGGGCTGCCAGCCAAGCATGTAGTGGGAATGACCTCGGGAAGCAAGTGACATGTGTTTTCACTTCACTGGATGTGTTTATATGGACAGAACTCACACCCTTATTACAGTCACTGCCCCAGACCAGGTCTGTAGTTTTGGCCAGTAATAATGCCGTCTGTTGATAGATTTTAATCAGGTAGGCATGTCCTTGTGCTAATCTAAGCAATTATGGTTTCTCATTTCATTTCATTAGGAAATATTTTCTCACTTTTCAAAATTCCTTATGCAGGTAATTGCTACTATCTCTCTAAGGTATCACTTTCTGATATTTCTTTCAGACCTGTTCTGAGAAATGTTTCTTGAATTCTTGTTTTTTTTTAATTTTGTGGGGATCCAACATTTAAGTAAATGTACAATTTCCCTGTCTTTATGGATTGCATTTTTGTAAGGCAAAGTCCTACCAAGTATTCCTAGTTAGATTTTCCATGAGAGCCTGAATTTTCTTTATTTATACATGAAGTTTCTGTGTGACACTGTGTACACCTTCACAGTTAGTGAGGCTACGGATTTCGTTGTAATAGGTGCTTGAAATTTGTGCTCCCCTGTAGTACTACAACTCCTTAGCTGGCTTCACAAAATGTGCTAGGGAATTTCAGACTCTCTATCATTGCTAAATCAGTGTTTTCATGCGAGAATAATGCCTGGCACTTTCTATTCTGCCAATTTATTGATGTCACTGTTATGCAATATATTGATTCAAATCTTTCGTAATGATATCTACAGGGGTGAATTTTAGACCTTTTCTTTATACAGTCTTTCAGGGGTGATTAAGTTGGCACAATGGGGTTTGCAGATCTCTTACCAAGGAAATAAACCCGTTTTCCCTGTAAAATTTCTTTACTGAGTGTAGAATTGACCTAGCCTAGATCTGGAAAAATTTTAAAAATAAATGAAAATGCTACTGTTTTTCTTCTTACTAAATATAATCCTACAAGATTTTGTAGCAAAATTTTCCCAATAAATTAATTGTTGCTGGTGAGTAGAAATGATGGACATTTGATTTCTAGGGAGGAAAGTTTATTTCCAGTGATGTGAAAAAATGAAAACAAACAATCAATTTTCATTTTTGGTTTGACTTACCTGGGATTTATATTGGAAATTTCTCTTTTGATTTCTGCTTTGAACAAAGTGTCTTATAATTTTTTTTAAAGATTTATTTATTTTTTATACAAGAACCAGAGTACAGGCCAAGTGCGCGGGAGGGTAAGAGGATTCACCGGAGACAGAGCAGGTAACAGAACAGGGAGACTGACGAAATACACTGCTGGGGGAACAGTGGGCGAGGCAGGAGAGGTCTGCTTTGCCATGTGGGATTCTGGCCGGGATTGAACCCGCGCTGCAGAGTCTGCAAGCAGCTTCATAGTGCGGCGCTCAATGGCCTGCACCACCAGGGAGGCCCAGTGTTTTATAATTTGTATTCACTTGTTTAGTTACTTGTTAGTCAACATAGATAGGTCCCACTCTTTGTATTTATTCTTTCAAGAATATGATTTTACCCATAATCTTTCCCTCTCTTTTCTTTGCCCTCTGCTGATATTGCGCATTTTGTGTATTTATTTATTAAACAAAAAGCTTTCAAGTCCTTAACTATTCCCTCTGTCTGTGTGGAAGCTTAACTCTGTAGACTTTGCGTACAAGTGAGGTTCAGCCCTAATAACTTTATTAACAGTTATATAAAAATGGTTTTAAGGGTCTCACTGGTGGCTCAAGGGGTTAAGTCTCAGCACTACATTAAAGCCATTCCCACCAAGGGAGTACCTACATGGCTAAGCAGACCTCTCCTACCTTGTCCCCTGCTCCCCTCAGCAGTGTGATTCAGTCAGTCTGCTAGTTCTGCACCGCACTCTGTCTCTGGTAGACCCTTTTACCCTCCACACCTCTGGCCTACACCGCAGCTCTTGTATGCATAAAGAAATAAAATAAATCTTAAAAATAAATGTTTTCTGTTATATTCTTTCTTTTTGCCTATTATTAAGTCAACCTGATTGGAAAGAGTATGAACAAAGACAATGGAAGTAAACTGAATATTCAAAAATAACCACTATTTTACTAGATAGGTTGAACCATATGTCCCAGGTTAATGAAAAAGTGGTATGTTGATATCAATTTTTATGATCATTATTATGGAGACTGTGATTGAAAACACTGTGTATGCTTTAGGGCTATAGCTTCACAGTGCTGCCATCGTATGTTACCACACCATGCTTCCCACCCAACCTCCCTTATTCCTTCGCCATGAGCTCCTTCCTCCTTTCCTCTCCTCTTTTACCTTACTTTCTGGTGGCCTCAGTTCTGCATTAGATTTCAAGGGTTTGTTTGGGTCTGTTCCTTTGCTTTGTTTCTTTATATTATCATATGCATGAAATCACCCAGTGGATCTTTTACATTGTGACTTCTCTTTTTAGCATAATCCTCTCCTTTCCACTTAAGTTGTTTCAAATGGCAAGATTTCAGACCTGAATACTAGCTGAGTAGTATTCCCTCGTGTATACATATCCCATTGTCTTCATAGACTCATCTGGTGATAGATACCTAGGTTATTTCCATACCTTGACTATTGTAAATAGTGCTACAGTAAACATAGAGTGCATATACCCCTTCAAATTAGTGTTTTTGCATTCTTTGCTGATACCTAGGAAAGAGATTGGTTGATTGTATGGTAGATCTATTATTCAGTATTTAGAGAACTCTCCATGCGGTTTTCCATAGATCCTGCACTAGTCTACATTCACTGATATGTTCCTTTTATAAATGATGTCTCTTGCAATTAAAGGAATTTATATGTAAGGCAATGAACTTCCTTACATATTTTTTCCTGTTATCTAAAAACAAAGTGTTTTCCTATCTGTATATGTGTATGTGTGTGTTTGTATTTTGTTTAATAGTGTTTGCAAATTGTTTCTGATTTTTTAGCTTCACCTTGTGATCCCACTTCTATACTGGCCTACGCACCCTGCAATATGATCTGCTCAATAATTTTCCAGACTCGCTTTCATTATAAAGATCCAATGTTTTTAAACATAATGGAAATATTCAGTGAAAATGTCTCGATTTTGAATTCTCCATGGATTCAGGTGAGGTCCTGATCCTTTTTTCAGAGGAATTGTTTAGTTCTTTTGTCTAAGAAGTCCAGATCTCTGCATGCACCAAGCTGCGAAGTGCATGTGTGAGCACCACAGTCCTGTCTAGATAGATTCAGCCTCAGAGAGTGGTCATCTGGGAAAGATGACCTAGACAATTAAAGATACAAGAGAAATCATATTCTCAGAACACAGACCTGGAATCCAATCCTATTGATCCTATTTCAGGTTGTTTCTACTACACTCCAAAACCCAGATTCTATGTTCTTTGGTAACTTCCTCAAACCATGTCCAAAAAATGAAATAGACCCCAGGTCCTTGTTGAAAGACTTCTATCCCTCAGTACTCTGTCATCCTGTTAACTCTCAAGAAGTCTAATTCACACTGCTGGCAGAAATAGGTAAATTTAGGAAGAAAAAGTGTATTTCTTTCAAGGAGGATGAATAGTCGAGACAACAGAAGCTGCAAGGAACACATATTAGGGTTGGGTTTTTTGAGGCATCAGATGGGATCCTACGTGTGAAAGTACTTGTTTTGGGGATGATGAATTGATTGGTTTTATGATAACTAGCCCATAACAAATCTCACAATTTCCCCTGTGCTGTTCCAATGTGTTTTGCAGTCTGCCTGAAACATAATGATATGTCAGATAATGTCACTTCATTACACTTGTGCAGTTACACATAAAATGTTGAGGTGTGTTTCCTGGTATCTTCAGTACTCTCCCGGTCCTCAAGTACTGATTCTATGTTTGAGGCTTCTAAACATATATAGAAATGGCTGAGACTAGCTACGCCGAGCTTTTTATAAGATTCCCCAACCTTCCTTCATCTCTGTTGTCTTAGTCATAGTAATTTATGCCATCCATATTTCCAGAATTGACCTAAGCAAAAAGAGAATTGATATAAAATTAGCTTGTAGTATAAGTGTGATGTTTGAGAATGGAAAATGATACCCTGATCAGAAATGTCTCTCTCCAACACTCTTAGCAGCCTATAAAATTATACATGTGTAAGATAAAAATTTTCCTCAAGATAGAGACCACATTTTATGAGTATTTATAATGTAGTCTCCACCTAAGCCTTGTCTCTGTCATATAAGTCGTCAGTAATTTTCTTTATTGAGTAAGCTCTAATTTTCTCTTCTAGATCTGTAATATGTTCCCTGTTCTCCTTGACTTCTTTCCTGGGAGTTTTAACAAATTATTTAACAATATTTCATATTTAAAAAGCTATGTTTTGGAGAAAATATTGCAACACAAAGCATCTCTTGATATTAATAATCCTCGGGACTTTATTGATTGTTTCCTTATCAAAATGGAAAAGGTAAAAATTAATGACAGTTGTTTTTCTACTTAATTGCTTGTGTATATTATGGTTCATGGAATTGTTCTGTATTTATCAGGGATGTTTCAGTGGTCAGTGGCTAAGACTTCCAAGCTCTTTCATACCTACATTGTATGTGCCTGTACACTAAGTATTATGGAAGTCTTAAAATTAAACAGCTAATTAAATGGAATACATTGATCTTGTTTCTAGATACTAATTTCAGTATTGTTTTGGCTGTTCTGGTTCCCTTGTATTTCATTATGAATTTAGCAGAATGTAATTTCTGCAAAGAAGCCAGTGTGGATTTTGATACACCTTGCTTGCCTTACCTGTGAGGCAGTAGAAAATGATACTTCAGTGTACTGACCTCTAGAGTTTTGGATACCATATAGGAATTTTTCTAGAACTGAACATGCACTTGATTTTTTGGTGAAAAATTTATAACAGTCTGAATATATTTGGACTAACTATAAATAATTCTGGCAAAATAATTTGTCAAGTCATTTCATCATTCCTAGGAAAAACACAATCAAGACTTGGAATTAACTCTAGAATCCTTGGCATTTACTGCACTTGATCTGCTTGGAGCTGGGATAGAGACTACGAGCACCACCCTGAGATATGCTCTCCTCCTGCTGCTGAAGCACCCAGAGGTCACAGGTATGACCAATGTGGTGGGCAGGGTGAGTTTCAGAGAAGTTGCTGAAAGGCACTACAAGTGCTGCATTGCCTCCTGTTTCTCTTAGAGAACCTTCATTATTTAATTATCTATCTGACGAGCTTAATGTTCCCAAGTATAATGAAGATATAATAATGGGACATCTTTATATAATATGGGAGGATGAATAGGAGTGAAGTCTCCATGGGCAGTCAGAAAAGCCATCAGGTAGTGACTGCATTTCACGGGAGCTTATTTGTGGCAGGTACGTCCATATGAATCAACCTGGGACTGCATATTGTTTTTCCTAAGAAAAGGTCCCTTGAGGGCCTCCCCTGGTGGTGCAATGGTTGAGCACTGGGCTGCGAAGCTGCCTGCATCCTCAGCAGTGCCGGTTCAAATCCCCGGCCACCAGCATGGGTCCCTCATGGCGCAACAGACCTCTCCTGCTGCACCAGCTGCTCCCCTCAGCAGTGTGTTTCGTCGGTCAGCCTATTCTGCTACAGCTCTGGCTCTGGTGTATTCTCTCACCTTCCCGCGCTTCTGACTTCTGACTGTCCCCAGTGCTTGTATAAATAAATAAATCTTAAAAAAAAAAAAAGTCAGGCGTAGAGACTTATAAAAAAAAAAAAAAAGAAAAGAAAAGGTCCCTTTGAAAATAGGTGTATTACCCGAGATCTCTCCTATTCTAAAAATGTATGTTCTAAAGCCGGGGGGAAAAAAATGAAAATGTCCCTATTAAAAAATAAGTGGAAAGCTTTGAAATCTTGTTGTCTGCCTGAGATAATTTCTGCAGTCAAGGAAGTGGTCAAAAAATTAAATCACATATGTGTGTTTCTACCACTCAGGCTTAAGATGTGCATGAAGGTTTTGAATTCAGAAGTCTGTGTCCAGTAAAGTGGTATTTACCAAAATAGAACTTTGCCGGCCCATGCTTTTCTGTCTTTTACAAAGATCTTCCTGTTTATATTTAATAAGTTGCAGTTTTGCATTATGAATAGAAACATGCATTATATTATCCTGTGAGGAACCTGCTGAAACGACTATAGCCAATGAGAAATGAGAATGTGTCCTTGCAATCAGGACAGACTAACTCAGGAAACAATTAACAAATACAGTTTCTAAAACGCAAATAGCATTTTGATCAGTGATGGTGACTCAGTAGAGAGGTGGAAGTTGTCATCTAAATGTCAGAAGAGGGGCCTCCCTGGTGGCGCAAGGTTAAGATACAGACTATGAAGTTGTTCCCAGCCTCTGCAGCATGAGTTCGATCCTGGGCCAGCCAGGGAGCAACCCACCCGGCGCTGCAGACCTCTCCTGACTCACCTGCTGCTCCCCTCAACAGTGTACTTCCATTGATGTGCCTGTTCTGCTCTCTGCTCTGTCTCTGGTGAATCATCTCACCTTTGGCCTGTACCCCTGCTCTTATATGCATAAAAAATTAAATCTTTAAAAAAAATGTCAGAAGAGGACATATATGAAGAAGTCATTTGTATCCCTCTATGTTGTAGCATTTGGAAGTGTCAAAAAAGAATGAGGAGAGGGCCTCCCCGGTGGTGCAGCGGTTGAACGCTGGGTTGCAAGCTGCCTGCAGCCTTGAAAGCGCCGGTTTGATCCCCGGCTGCTCCCCGGCCACCGGAGGAGGGTCCCACATGGCGCGCAGACCTCTCCTGCCGCCCGCTGCTCCACTCAGCAGTGTAATTCGGTCCTTCTGCCTGCTCTGCTCCCCGGTCTGGCTCTGGTGAATTCTCTCACCCTCCTGCGCTTCTGACTATACCCAGTGCTTGCATAAATAAATAAATTAATTAATTAATTAATTAATCTTTTAAAAAAATGATATGGTACATACACATGATTAAAAAAAAATAAACAAGAGGGGCAATAGGCAGAAGGTAGCTTTCCCTGCCCAGATTCCCTCCACACCTCGTTTTATCAGGTATTTGTTTTGATCCAATAGAATGAGAGAGCTGTAATATGTAGAGAAGCTGAACCTAAAAGACCTTGCCCTCCGGATCTCCCCTGGTGGCACAGGCAGTTGAGCGCCACACTGTGAAGCTGTCCACAGCCTCTGCAGTGCCCGTTCATTCCTGGCTGGCGGGTGAGTGCAGAGGGCTCCTGTCGTGCCCGCTGAACCCCTCAGCAGGGTATTTCATCAGTCTGCCTGTGCTGCTGCCCACTCTTTCTCTGGTGAATCCTCTCACCCTCCCGCGCATCTGGTCTATACCCTGGTTCTTGTGCGAAAAATAATAAACAAACAAACAAACAAACAAAAAACAAACAAATATATAAATAAATAAAAGACCTTGCCCTCAGAGACACTGGCAGGTGGAAATAGGTTAGGTAAGAAAATCTATTTCTTGAATTCAGAGAATCTTAGCTCCTTTTCTGGCTTGTTTCCTGAAATTCAGCAGTAGGAGAATAAAGTCCAGAGAGTGAAAAGCTCTGGCATTATAGATAGGAAATTTGCCTTTGTGCTAATATATAAGTATTAAATTTGTATCTTAATTCTAGCTTATAAGAGAGTTAGATGTATCTATATTATGGCTATTATCTTTCTAGGTCTAGGTATATCTCTTGGTACAGGGCTGAGGTTTTTAATGATGTCGGGAGACTGATACAATGCTCCGTGTATCCCTTAACTGATATGCAGATGTGATGGGTGTTCTCTTTTCTCATCAGTCTTACTTGTGTTTTGACAGCTAAGGCGCAGGAGGAGATAGAAAGTGTGATTGGCAGACACCGGAGCCCCAGCATGCAGGACAAGAGCCACATGCCCTACATGGAAGCCTTGGTGCACGAGGTCCAGAGATACATTGACATCCTCCCCGGGAACCTGCCCCATGCAGTGACCCGTGACATCAGATTCAGGAACTATCTCATCCCCAAGGTAGGTTGGTTGTGCTTTTACTGACATCATGATTCTACTGAGAAGTTCCCCTTTTCACAGCATGGGTCCAATCCTCTGGACTAAATGAGCAAATTATAAAAATCATATGTGTCAGGTTGATAGGTTTTGCGTTGTTTCTGTTTGAGACCAAATTTTGATAATAGCACCTTTCTATTTATATGTGTAAGAGACATTTGTGATTGGTGGTGTACTTTCCTGATGATTACAGTTTGTTCCAGGGGTTAGGATCAAATTCACTGTTTTCACCAAAGGACATAATGAGGAAAAGAGTTCTTTTGGAATACTGGGGTCAAAGAGCAATATTTAATTGAACTCATTCTGCTATTTCAAGGCCAATAACAATGGGGCAGTGGGCTAAGTAGGATTGTACATGTTTCCCATCTGCCCCAGTTGGAATGATCATTCCCCTTTTTTTGGGATATACTGACATAAACTAGGCAGCACTGCAGGGCTGAGTGTACCTTCTACCATTTACATACTGTTTTCTAATCCAAACCGGATCCACGGATCAAGGTACAGTCTAAGACAGAAGTTGGTAAAAAAAACTTTCCCTAGTGGGCCAGATTTTAAACATTTCAAATTTTATGGGGCTTGGAGTATCTGATGCCAGTGTTGACATCTGTCATTGTAGCAGGGAATCCATCACAGACATTTGTAAACAAATGTGGGTGACAACTTCTCAATTTTATGAAAGCCCAAGTTTAGACTTCATACACTTTTCATGTGCCAAAGATATTTATTCTGCCTCAGTTTTTTTCAATGGAAAATGCTTACCTCCTGGGCTGACCAAAAACATAGGATAGACTTGATTGCACATGGGTTGTTATTTTTCCGTGTCTGTCTAACAGCATGCTTTGAAATGATGTGAGGTGATTTGTGTTTTTCTGGGACCCATCTGAGGGAAATTTTGCAGCCCAGGGTTCAAGATATACCTTCATCTATTTTTGAAACTTATCATTTTAGTTCCCATGTTTAATACTGATCCATTCAACTAATTTTTACTCATGCAAAAGCAGTGGTGAAGTAGTGGTCATGCTTCTGTATGAGTATCAATTGTTTGCACAACATTTGATGAGATTATATTGGCTGTATTTTTTTTTGCTTTTTTTGTATCTTAAAAACATTTTTCATATTTGATTATTTCAATATAAACAGAAATAATTTTTCCAATAGAGATATAGAATTTTTATATGGTAAACTTAGGGAATGGAATTTTCTCCAAATTTGCATTAAATTTTAAAAAGTCTGAACACATTAAAGGCATATAAATGTAATGGATGTATGTGCCTTACATGTATGTGCCTTACATGTAATGGATGTAATGGATGAAACCATCTAACCTGCATGCCCCAGGTCTTCAATGTATATATCCAAATAATGATTTTTAGACAGAATAGCAGATTTCACAAGAGTTACCATTATGAAATAATGTCTAATGTGGAACCTGTGTAGTGTTCCCAGCTTTCCTAAACTATCCCAGAATAGCTTTTCTTTTCTTGTATTCCATCAAGGAACCACATATAGTTTGTTTGTCTTTTCTGTTTAGACTCCTGGGATCAGTTGCCTTTGCTCTGTTTGTTTCTTTCAGTTCTTCAGCTTGTGAAAAGTCTGGCTGAGGTCATAAAAATATTCCTCAGAGTTATGTTGGGCGAAGTTTCCTAGGGACTAGCTTCCCATTATGATTTTGCCCAGAGAAGTACATAGTGCTCTGAATGTCCCACTGAAACCCAGTGAGGCAGCTGAGGGCACATGAAGTCACTTATTCCATTATGGCCATGCTCTGTTCCCCACATAATATCATGGTACCTGCCAGATTGTGAGTATGGTGCTACCTAACCGTTCATCCAATCCTAAATCCTTTGATAACAATCAATTGAATTAATGATCATAAGATAGTTGTTGCAAAATGACTATATTTCTCCTTTTGTCATCCTTTCTGTTTGTGGCTGGGATCAATCTGTGATGAAATCTACCCCATGTTTTTGAATTAATAGAAACAACCTGCTGGGGCAGCGATAAAAACACTAAGAGTGTTACTGTACTTACTTTATTATCACATAAGTTTTTTTTTCTTTTTTTTTTACACTGCTGAGTGGAGCAGCGGGGGAGACAGGAGAGGTCTGCTCACCATGTGGGTTGCTCTGAGGCCGGTGGGGATCGAACCAGCGCTGCAGAGCCCGTGAACAGCCTCACAGCTCTGTACCCAACCACCGGTGCTACCAGGGAGCCCCACATAAGTTATTTTTAATTTGATTGATTAAAAAATGTCTGTGTGTAACTCCAGACATTTCAGGTTAGATAGAGATTTCCATTTGTAAGCATAATCCATATACGAGATGCTTAAACAATGAAATGATAAAATCAATGTACGGACGAGGAAATACCCTCAGGACTAAAGGTGATGAACAGAATGGCTTCAGAGTCCTGGCACCCAGGGTTCAGATACTCACTACTTTAGGTGCCACTTAGCAACATCACTGCCACTGGTCATATGCTGTTTCTTGTTATTACTTATTCTGGCTGACTTAGAATGCCCTTTACCTTCATGGTGTAAGGTTTTTTTAATCTTTAGATGCTAAGATGGGACTAAATGATTTGTAGCTTTTCATGTAGCTCCACGACTTCATAAGACATTTTAATTCTTTTTTTCCAGGGCACCACCATATTGACATCACTGACTTCTGTGCTGCATGATAGCAAAGAATTCCCCAACCCAGAGGTGTTTGACCCTGCCCACTTCCTGGATGGGAGTGGCAACTTTAAGAAGAGTGACTACTTCATGGTTTTTTCAGCAGGTAGTGTATCTTTTGTATTCTTTGTGCATCAGAGGACAAAATACCTTGTGAGGATTGTTAGGAACTTCCATGGTACCCTCTCCAAGGCTGGTGTAGTTTCTCTTGTCCAGTAGCAGGAGCACCGAACCCTATATCCATGCACTTTCCCTCCTCATGATTCAGTCTTCTCTTTGAGCCAGATCACTGCAGAACTGGGGAATTGATCCAGTTCGTCAAATTCAGAAATGATTTAGTACGAGGGCCTGAAAATATGAGTCATGCATCTTGCCAAAGGAACAGCACTGTAATATAAAACTTGAAACTTCACAGTGCTTTGGGAAGTGGTAGAGAGCAGGTCTATGTGGAGTGCAGAACTGAGACAGTGAAGAATGAGAAGATCATGAGCCCCCAGATCCATGCAGAAGAAAGCATGGCCAAAATATGTGTTTCTAGAAAGATACAGCTGGAAAATTGAGGTGTCAAACAGGCAGTTATAATGTGAGAATTCTTAATGAACTATTTGGTACAGTGCTGATACTGAGTAAACATTTGTTGTGAGGAGGATACCTGTTCCTTTAACATTCAAGTCAGAGCATGTGTTTCAACCCTTTGTCCAGCTATAGCTAACCATCCCGTTCCATCCATCCATTCACCCTATCATCAAATATTTATTGAAATTCCCTTTCTCCTTTTTGCATTTCCATTTGAAGCTTTATTTATTTTTCTTTTATATCATTGTATTCCCCATAGTTCTCCTGCCACTGTATCTCCCACCAGCCATCACCATATCCCTTGGATTCATCCCTCCCATTTTGCTTCTTCCCCAATTCCCCTCCCGTCCTGTGGTGTGTGGCTGAGTTCTGTGGTCAGCTGCTAGTTTTGATTTATCTTGACCTTTTGTTTGGTTTCTCTGTATTCTCCTTGTAAGTGATACCATCCAGTATGTTATACATTCCTTTTCTGACGTCAGAAACACAGTGTTCAAGGATCATCTCCTCTGTGTGCTTGTTTTTTCAGGAAAACGGGCGTGTGCAGGAGAGGGCCTGGCCCGCATGGAGCTGTTTTTATTCCTGACCACCATCTTACAGAAGTTTACCTTGAAGTCTGTTGTTGACCCCAAGGACATTGACCCCACTCTAGTTGCCAAGGGGTTTGTTTCTGTACCTCCTCCTTACCAGATCTGCTTCATTCCTTTGTGAGGTTTCTGCTGTCATGTCCACATCTCCCACTCACCTGATGCCCTTGTCATCTCCTTTTGTCTCCCTTCCCTTTCTAGAAAAGTTATCTCTGACCTCTCCTCTACTCATCACCCCATTCTGTCAGGATCCAGGCAGGAACATCCATCTCCACTAAAGGAGGATTTCCAGTTTCACTCAACAAATATATGTATAGCTTCTTCTTGCTCTGTAATATTGTATTGGGCATCTCATATGCCAAAACTTATCTGGTATTGAGTAGTTAGTTCTGTGTCAACAGTGTGACAGAGTGAGATAACTGGTGTGTGTAATACAGACATTTTTCTTTTGCATGTTCTAAATAAAACTCACAATCTGATGAACCAGTTCTCATGCTTTCATTCCTTTGTGTATAAAGCAGATAACAGATGGACAAAAATATTTTACAAGGAGACCATGCACAGAAAAGGACAAAATCTTGTGGGTAGACCAGCATGTCACCTAGAATTACTTGTGATTTGGAAATGCAAGTGCAAGAATGTGTTTAGGAGCAGCTACATCTGAAGAAAACTATGACATCAGTGATTCAAAAGTGTCTATTTCTATCGAGTTCTAGATGAGGCATAAGTAATCGTGGTGCTAGAATCCAGAGCATTGTTAATTTTGAGGAAGATGAGTGACTGGGAAAGATCTTAGGCCTTTTCATGGAATTTGGATTTTTTTTTAAGTTTATTCATTTTTATACAAGAACTGGGGTACTGATCAGATGGGCGGGAGTGTGAGAGGATTCACCAGAGACAAATAGGGAACACAACAGGCAGACAGACCGAAGAATACTGCTGAGGGGAGCAGCGGGTGAGACAGGAGAGGTCTGCCTCCCATGTGGGTATCTCCCTGACCGAGCGGGAATCGAACCGGCGCTGCAGGGCTGCAGACAGCTTCACAGTGCTGCACTGGGTGGCCCGAATTTGGATTTTTCTATGCCTTGCTCTGACTGGTTTCTTAGGCGTCGGTGTTTGAGTATGATGTGAGCTGTAGTTCTGTCTGAATCACTGATCAGTGGTTGTCAGAGTGAGATAGAGGAATGGTGAGAAATGGAGCCCAGGATTATTAGGACAGTGAACGTATTCTGTGTGATACTATAATGTTGGATACATGCCCTCCTATATTATCAAAATCCATAGAATATACAACACTTGAGGGAACACTATGCACTTTATATAAGGTCAGTGTTGTTACATCAGTTGTAACAAATGCATCACTCTGGAGGTGATCTTCCTAACGTTGGGAAGACGCATGTTGGTGGGGAGGGGTATGTGGGAACTGTACTTAATGTTTAGTTGTGCTTTGAAATTAAAACTTTAAAAAATATATAGTCCTTTTACAAAAAGAAAACCCTACATGACAAGTCTAAGCCAAGGTGAGGTTTACATTACTCTGTGACCACAGAAAGCTTAATGTCCTCTCGGTCATTGGATAGAGATGGGATGGCTATTTCATATGAGATGTCACTGAACTGGTAGGGGAAATCTGAAATTAGAAGAAAAGGTCTTGTACTGATAAAATGGTGATTCTTTTTTTCCTTTTATTTATTCACACGTACAAGAACTGGGGTATAGGCATGAGGTGCTGGGGGGTGAGAAGATTCACCAGAGACAGAGTGGGGAGCAGAACAGGAGAATGGACTGAAAGTCACTGCTGACAGGAACAGCAGGTGAGACAGGAGAGCTCTGCTGCGCCATGTGTTTCAGGTCCCTGGCTGGGATCAAACTCCTGCTGCAGCGGATTGCTTTATCCTGCTGAGACTTAAGCCCTGTGCCACCAGGGAGGCTCACAATGGTAATTCTTTATATCACTGTGTCTCCAAATGCTCATTTTAAAAAATAAAAGGTTAGGAGATTATAGAGATCCCCTGTATGTTTAAATTATGAATGACTCTCACTCAGTAAAATGAAGTGGTCAGTCAGGAGCTCCAGCAGAAGGTAAGTGGAATAGAGGAGGGAGCACTATGAGAAGAAGTCAGCAAATTGCTGATTTCCTAAGTTTTGGGCAAGATATGTTGAGTCTTAGACTTTCCCAGGTGAGCTGGGAAGTTCGCCCAGGCCCGGCCCCTTCTGGCCAGCAATCTGAGCCCAGAGAAGGAGCGGGCACCCACGGCTAGGGCCAACCGGGCACACAGGAGAGTGTGCCTGTCGCCAAATCGCCATTTTAGAATAGGGACCTTTCTTCAATTAAGACTCCCGGAAGAGCCAGAGGTGAGCTGGGAAGTTTGCCCACACCAGGACCCTTCTGACCAGCAGTCCAAGCCCAGAGGGGGAGTGGGCACCCAGGGCCGAGGCAGACCTGACACATGGAAGAGTGTGCCTATATCCAAATCGCCATTTTAGAACAGGGACCTTTCTTCAGTAAAGACTGCTTGAACTTGCAGAAGGCTCCGGGAGGAGTCAGAGGTGAGCTGGGAAGTTCGCCCAAGCCAGGCTCCTTCTGGCCAGCAATTCAAGCCCAGAGTGGGAGCAGGCACCTACGGCCAGGGCAGATCCAGCATGCTGGAAAGTGTGCCTGTCTCTGAATTACCATTTGAGAACAGGGACCTGTGGGGAATTGGGTACCCAAGGCCGGGGCAGACCGGGCACGCAGGGGAGAGCGTACCCACATCCCCTTTTTGGAACAGAGAACTTTCTTCAATAAAGACTACTTGAAACCAGCAGAAGGCTCCAGGAGGAGATGATATGATAATATACATAGAGAACCCCAAAAACTCCACAGAAAACCTAATTCGACTAATCAATATGTTCAGTAAAGTGGCAGGATACAAAATGAACATGCAAAAATCAGTGCCTTCCTATACACAAACACTAAATCTGAAGAAGAAGAAATGAAAAACCATCCCTTTTATTATCAAAACAAAAAATATCAAATACTCGGGAATAAATCTAACAAAAGAGGTAAAGGTAAAGGGCCTATACAAAGAAAACTATTAAACACTGTTAAAAGAAATAGAAGAAGACACAAAGAAATGGAAAGACATCTACTGCTCATGGATTGGAAGAAAAAACATTATTAAAATGGCCATACTACCAAAAGCAATATACAGGTTCAATGCTATTCCAATCAAAATCTCAATGTCATTCTTCAAAGAAATAGTACAATTATTGATGAAATTCATATGGAATCACAAAAAACCCCGAGTAGCCAAAGCTCTCCTGAAAAAAAAAGAAGGGAATGGAGGCATCACACTCCCAGAATTCAAACTGTACTACAAAGCCATAATCATCAAAACTGCATGGTATTGGAACAAGAACAGACACACAGACCAATGGAATGGAATAGAAAATCCAGAAATAAATCCACAGACTTATGGTCAACTAATCTTTGACAAAAGAGCAAAAACTATGCATTGGAGCAATAAAACTTTGTTCAATAAATGGTGCTGGGAAAATTGGGTCGCTACATGCAAAAGAATGAAGCTTGACTACTACCTTATACCATGCACAAACCAACACAAAATGGATTAAAGAACTAGATATAACACCTGAAACCATGAAATACATAGAAGGAAATATAGGCAAAACACTACATGACATGCACATCAAAGACATCTTTACAGACACATCACCCAAAGCAGTGATAGTGAAGGCAAAGATAGACAGCTGGGACTATATCAAACTAAATAGCTTCTGCACAGCAAAAGAGACAATAACCAAAACAAGAGAAACCCCACCGACTGGGAGAACATTTTTGCACACAACACTAATGATAAAGGACTGATCACAAAAATCTACAAAGAGCTGATGAGACTCAACAACAACAAAGAAAATAATCCAATCAAATAATGGGCAGAAGAGCTAAAAAGAAACTTCTCTGAAGAGGAAATGCAAATGGCCAACAGGCATATGAAAAAATGTTCAACATCACTTGTAATCAGGGAAATGCAAATCAAAACTACCATGAGATACCATCTTACACCAGTGAGAATGGCACATATTAAAAAAACTAGCCACAACAAATGTTGGCGAGGTTGTGGAGAAAAAGGAACTCTCCTGCACTGTTGGTGGGAGTGCAAACTGGTCCAACCACTATGGAGAGCTGTATGGAGATTTCTGGACCTACTGACCATAGAGCTTCCATATGATCCAGCAATTCCACTCCTAGGTATTTACCCAAAGGACACAGAAACATCTGTGTATAGTGCTGTATAGCAGCACTGTATAGCATAGCAGTGCTGTATAGCAGCACTGTTTACAATAGCTAAGCTTTGGAAACAACCCAAATGCCCAAAAATAGATGACTGGCTCAAGAAGATGTGCTACATATACACCATGGAATATTACTCAGCATTCAAAAAAGATAAACACATGCAATTTGCAAAACATGGATGGAGCTGGAAGGGATCATGCTCAGTGAAATAAGCCAGAAAGAAAAAGAAAAATACCAGATGGTCTCACTTATAGCAGGAATCTAGAAAACTGAAATAAGGGACCAGGGAAAAGAATAACTATAAGAAAGAAAAAATCAAAATCAACAAACAACTATGAACCAGAGACACTCTATTGGGTGGGGGGTGGGGAAAGGAGGTCTTGGGGTCAAAATAAGGGTGTTGTAATTGTATGGGGAGTGTAAAATATAAAATTTAAATAAAATGTGAAAAAAATAAATAAAATCAGACATAGAAACAAAAAAAAAATGAAAAGAAAATCTTACAGACATTAGTACATCGATTTGTTACCCTGAATATAAAGATCTTCCTCATTCATCATCCATGTAGAAGCTATTAACAAATCTGATGGAGGAGATGCTTTCTACACTCCTGTGTAATTTACACATGGAGAATGGGGAACCAGTGGTATAGTAGTACACAAATTAAGTCAGCTGGCATCACATTAGAAAGCGGACAAGGAAAATATTCTACTTGGTCAGATTTAAGAATCAAACATGACAGAACTGTGTACAAGACCAAGTCAGTAACTTTAGGACACTACAGATTATAATGGAGTAACAGGTTTGGGAGGCTGTCGTGCGGAGTACAATAAAATGGCAAGGAAGCGCTAACTATCTAGAAAGGCTGGAATGAGGGATTTTCACCAAAGGAAGTTAAATTCTTCACAACTTCCAAACAAAACAGCTTATGACAATAAATTGTAGACATGTTATGCCAGTTTTGATTTGAGATCCAAAAATGAAAAATAGCCATTTCTGTCAGTCTCTATGGGTTGATTCTGTGAAAGGCAATAGCCTCAGCATTCATCCTGTCTTGAGATTCTGGGAACTCTAAACCATTTTTCTTTTGGTGGATGCAATTTCTTTGCATCTGTGCATATGTTTTTATAATTAGTGAAGCTACTAGTTTATCAGGTGCTTATGATCTTCTGTTCTTTGTTATCTGGCTGCAGCACTGTAAGTTCAGATTACCCATGAATGAAATCATCCAGTATTTGTCTTTCTACTTACTTTGCGCAGCCCAGTCCCCTTTAGTTCTGTTCATATTGTTGCAGAATTTCAGCATTTTTTTTGTAGCTGAATATTATTCCATCATCACTTCTTTATCCATTGCTTTGTTGGCTTCCACTGTTGTTTTTATGTCTTGGTTACTATAAATTCTGCTGCAATGAACATAGCAGTGCATAATATCCCTTTAAATTAGTTTTCTTGCATTCTACGGGTAGATACCTAGGAGATACAATGCTGGATCATATGGTAGGTCTATTTTTTTAATAGAAACCTTTATACTATTTTACATGGAAGCTGTGTTAATCTACATCCCCTGATATGTTAATTTTATACATTTTGAATATACTGCTATTGGAGGAATTAATATGCTAGATATTGCTTTATTTTTTTCCTTGAATATAAATTTATTTTATTATTTTTTTAATTAATAAATTTTATTTTTATATTCCCCATACAATTGCAATCCTCCCATTCTGACCCCAATCCCTCCCCTCCCGCCCCCCACCCCCCAAAAAGTGTCTCTGGTTCATAGTTTTTGTTGATTTTGATTTTCACTTTCTTATAGTTATTCATTTTCCTGGTCCCTTATTTAAGTTTTCTAGATCCCTGCTATGAGTGAGACCATCCGGTATTTTTCTTTTTCTTTTTGGCTTATTTCACTGAGCATGATCCCTTCCAGCGCCATCCATGTTGCTGCAAATTGCATGTATTTATCTTTTTTGAATGCTGAGTAATATTCCATGGTATATATGTACCACATCTTCTTGATCCAGTCATCTATTTTTGGGCATTTGGGCTGTTTCCAAAGCTTAGCTATTGTAAACAGTGCTGCTATAAACATAGGGGTGCAGGTGTTCTTTGGAATTGATGTTTCTGTGTCCTTTGGGTAAATACCTAGGAGTGGAATTGCTGGATCCTGTGGAAGCTCTATGTTTAGTAGGTCCAGAAATCTCCACACAGCTTTCCATAGTGGTTGGACCAGTTTGCACTCCCACCAACAGTGCAGAAGAGTTCCTTTTTCTCCACAACCTCGCCAAGATTTGTTGTTGCTAGTTTTTTTAATATGTGCCATTCTCACTGGTGTAAGATGGTATCTCATGGTAGTTTTGATTTGCATTTCCCTGATTGCAAGTGATGTTGAACATTTTTTCATATGCCTGTTGGCCATTCGCATTTCCTCTCCAGAGAAGTTTCTTTTTAGTTCCTCTGTCCATTTTTTGACTGGATTATTTTCTTTGTTGTTGTTGAGTCTCATCAGCTCTTTGCAGATTTTTGTGATCAGTCCTTTATCATTAGTGTTGTGTGCAAAAATTTTCTCCCAGTTGGTGGGGTTTCTCTTTGTTTTTGTTATTGTCTCTTTTGCTGTGCAGAAGCTCTTTAATTTGATGTAGTCCCAGCTGTTGATCTTTGCCTTCACTATTACTGCTTTGGGTGATGTGTCTGTAAAGATGTCTTTGATATGCAAATCACGTAGTGTTTCGCCTATATTTCCTTCTATGTATTTTATGGTTTCAGGTCTTATGTCTAGTTCTTTAATCCATTTTGAGTTGATTTTTGTATATGGTGTGAGGTAGTGGTCAAGCTTCATTCTTTTGCATGTAGCGACCCAGTTTTCCCAGCACCATTTATTGAACAAACTTTCTTTGCTGCAATGCATAGCCTTTGCTCCTTTGTCAAAGATTAGTTGACCATAAATCTGTGGGTTTATTTCTGGATTTTCTATTCGATTCCATTGGTCTGTATGTCTGTTCTTGTTCCAATACCATGCAGTTTTGATGATTATGGCTTTGTAGTAGAGTTTGAAGTCTGGGAGTGTGATGCCTCCATTCCCTTCTTTTTTTTCAGGAGAGCTTTGGCTATTCGGGGTTTTTTGTGATTCCATATGAATTTCATCAATAATTGTTCTATTTCTTTGAAGAATGACATTGAAATTTTGATTGGAATAACATTGAATCTGTATATTGCTTTTGGTAGGATGGTCATTTTAATAATGATGGCCATTTTAATAATGTTTATTCTCCCAATCCATGAGCAGGGGATGTCTTTCCATTTCTTTGTGTCTTCTTCTATTTCTTTTAACAGTGTTTTATAGTTTTCTTTGTATAGGTCCTTTACCTCTTTTGTTAGATTTATTCCCAAATATTTGATTATTTTTGTTTCAATAATAAAAGGGATGGTTTTTTTGATTTCTTCTTCTTCAGATTTATTGTTTGTGTATAGGAAGGCTACTGACTTTTGCGTGTTGATTTTGTATCCTGCCACTTTACTGAACTGAATGATGAGTTGAATTAGTTTTTTGTGGAGTTTTTGGGGTTCTCTATGTATATTATCATATCATCTGCAAAGAGTGATAGTTTGACTTCTTCTTTTCCTATTTGGATTCCTTGGATGTCTTTCTCTTGTCTTATTGCTCTGGCTAGGACTTCCAGTATTATATTGAAAAGCAGTGGTGAGAGTGGACATCCTTGTCTTGTTCCAGATCTTAATGGAAATGCTTTCAGCTTTTCACCATTGAGAATGATACTGGCTGTTGGCTTGACATATATGGCCTTTATGATGTTGAGGTACGTTCCTTGTATCCCAAGAATTTCAAGGGCTTTTATCATGAATGGGTGTTGCACTTTGTCGAAAGCTTTCTCAGCATCTATTGATATTATCATATGGTTTTTATATTTCTTTTTGTTGATGTGTTGGATAACGTTGATTGATTTTCGGATGTTAAACCGTCCTTGTGTCCCTGGAATGAATCCTACTTGGTCGTGGTTAATTACCTTATGGATACACTGTTGGATTCTGATAGTTAAAATTTTATTGAGGATTTTTGCATCAGTGTTCATTAGGAAGATTGGCCTATAGTTTTCTTTTTTTGTGTTGTCCTTGTTCGGTTTTGGTATTAGTGTAATGTTGGCTTCATAGAACGTGTTAGGTATTATACCTTCCTTCTCAATTTTTTGGAAGAGTTTGTGAAGGATAGGTACCAATTCGTCTCTGAATGTTTGGTAGAATTCATTTGTAAATCCATCAGGTCCTGGGCTTTTGTTTTTGGGGAGGTTTTTGATTACCATTTCAATTTCGCTAATTGTAATTGGTCTGTTTAGGTGTTCTATTTCTTCTTTATCTAGCTTTGGGTGATTGTAGAGTTGTAGGAATTTGTCCATCTCCTCTAGATTGTTAAACTTGTTTCTATATAACTGTTCATAGTAGTTATTAATAATTCTTTTGATTTCTGCTGTGTCCGTTGTGATTTCTCTTCTTTCATTTATTATCCTATTTATTTGTGCTTTCTCCCTTTTTGCCCTTGTGAGCCTGGCTAGGGGTTTATCTATTTTATTTATTTTTTCGAAGAACCAGCTCTTGGTTTCATTGATCTTTTGGATTGTTTTTTTACTTTCGATTTCATTTATTTCTGCTTTGGTTTTTATTATTTCTTTTCTTCTACTGGTTTTGGGGCTTTTTTGTTGTTCTTTTTCTAGATCTTTGAGTTTCGAGATTAGGTTGTTTCTTTGAGTTCTTTCTTGTTTCTTGATGTGAGCATCTATTGCTATATATTTTCCTCTTATTACTGCTTTTGCTGCATCCCATACAGTTAGGATATTGGTGTCCTCTTTGTCATTCAATTCAAAGAATTTTTTAATTTCTTCTTTTATCTCCTCGTTAGTCCAGTGGACGTCCAGTAGTGTGGGTTTCAATCTCCACGAGGTAGGAGAATACCTTGCCTTCTCTTTATGGTTTATTTCTAGTTTGATGCCTTCATGGTCAGAAAAGATGGTTGGTATGATTTCAATCTTGGTGTATCTGTTGATGTTTGTCTTGTGCCCCAGTATATGATCGATCCTAGAGAATGATCCGTGTGCGCTTGAGAATAATGTATACTCAGATTTTTTTGGGTTTAGTGTTCTATATATGTCTGTTAAGCCCAAGCACTCTAGATCTTTATTTAGAGCTTTAGTGTCTTTACTTATTTTTTGTCTTGTTGATCTATCCATTGTTGATAGTGGTGTGTTGAAGTCTCCCACTACGTATGTGTTTTCTCTGATGTCTGTTTTCAGAGATGCCAATAGTTTTCTGATATATTTTGGTGCTCCTTCGTTTGGTGAATATATGTTAATGAGTGTTATTTCTTCTTGAAGTATTATCCCCTTGATCATAATGTAATGACCACTGGGGTCTCTTTTTATCTTTTTAAGTTTGAAATCTATTTTATCTGATATGAGTATAGCTGTTCCTGCCTTCTTTTTTGGTCCATTTGCTTGTAGAATTGTTTTCCATTAAATTTATATCTAAATTTAATCCATTTAGAGTTTTTTTTGGTGAAGTTATGTAATGAATGCAACTTCATCTTTTTTTTTAATATGGCTTTCCAGTTTTCTCATCACCATTTGTTCAAAAGCTGTCTTGTCCCTGTTTTATGGTCATGAGTGCTGAATCATAGATGTGGTGCTTGTTCCTCTATGGATTTATTTCTGGGCTTCCAAGTCTGTCTCATCAGTCTGTGTATCTGTTTTTGTACCAGTAACATCTTGTTTTTTGTTTGTTCGTTTTTAAGATTTATTTATTTATAGAAGCACTGGGTACAGTCAGAAGTACGGGAGGGTGAGAGAATTCACCAGAGCCAGAGTAGGGAACAGAACAGGCAGACTGATGAAAAACACAGCTGAGGGGTGCAGCGGGCATGGCAGGAGAGGTCTGTCGCGCCATGTGGGACTCTCGCTGGTGGCTGGGATTGAACCTGCGCTGCAGAGGCTGCAGGCAGCTTCGCACACCTGGAGCTCAACCACGGCACAATGGTGGGGAGGCACCAGTAACATCTTGTTTTTAATACTGTTGCTTTGTAGTATAGTTTGAAGTCAGAGAATGTGATGTCTCGATTTCGATCCTTTATTCTTAGGGTTACTTTTGACCTTTAGTGGTTACTTTAAGTTACTTTAGATTACTTTAGGTTACTTAGGGTTACTTTAGACCTTTCATGGTTCCACATAAATTTCACTATTTTTTGTTCCATTTCTTTGAGAAGTATTTCTGGTATTTTTATGGGGATTTCATTGAGTTTGTGTATCATTTTAGACATGACAGTCGCTTTGAATCTATTGATTGTCCCCATCCATAAGCATGGGGTATCCTTCTATATCCTTTTGTTGTTCTCTAAGTGCTTTAATAACATTTTCTCCTTCTCATTGTATTGGTCTTTTACCGCCTTTGTTAGGGTGATTCTGAGTTATTTTATTCTTTTTGAAGCAACTGTAAATGGAGTTATTGTCTTAGTTTCTTTTGCTACTCATTAATTATATATAAAAGGCCATTGTTTGTATATGTTGATTTCGTAACAGGTCACTTTGCTGTATTCACTTCATTGTTTCTAATAACTTTTTGATGGAGTTTTTTGAAGCTTTTATTTGTACATATATATAATAGTGTATATATATCATCTCCAAAAACTAATAATTTCACTTATTCTTTTCTGACTTGGATTCCTTTTGTTTCTTGTGCCTGATAGCTCTGACCAAAACCTTTTGTACCAAGTGAAACGGAAATGGTGACAATGGGCATCTTTGGCTTGTGCCAGAACTTATAGGGAAATCTTTCACATTTTCACCATTGATTTTTATATTGGCTGTTGATTTGTGATATATGTCCTTCAATATTGTTTTTAAAGATTTATGTCATTTATTTATGTATACAAGAACTGGGATGTAAGCCAGAGGTGTGGGGAGCATTGGGAGGAATCACCAGAGACAGAGTGGGGAGCAGAACAGGGGCTCTACTGAAATACACTGCTGAGGGGAACAGCAGGCTAGACTGGAGAGCAAACTCACACGCAATGGCTGGCTGACATAGCTTGATAGTGCTGACACTTTAATCTGTGCACCACCAGGGAGGCCCCATGGCCTTGGCTATTAAGAGTGTTTTCTCCTTGTTGTATTAGACCTTTTGTCACAATATAGTGACTATCTCTATCTCTTATTGCCTTAATGGAAGTATTTTATTGGGTGTAGGTATAGCTGCTCCTGAGTTAGTCTGCGACCACTTGCTTGTATAATTGCCTTCTAGTCTTTAACTCTGAAGTCTTTTCTTGTCTGTGTTATTAAGATGAATTTCCTGTAAAAGCAGAAGGTTGGTCTTTGTTTTGAAGTGACCCATTCAGCTCACCTTTTGCCTGGTATTGTTCAGGCCATTTACATTTAAGGTGATTATTGAGACTTAAGTGCCATTTTGTTGTGTTTGATTTTTGTTCTGGCTTATCTTGTCATTCTTATTTCTGAAGGATTCCTGTTGTATTTTCTTTAAGTTCCACTTCTCTGTCTTTATGTGTTACTCCTATTATTATTATTTTTTTTTTTTGAAGCTTCTACTGGGGAGAGTATATGACTGGCTATTTGTGTAACCCACTGGATGGTGGGAACTCTGGCTTGTTCTGATGGACCACGTTGTTGCTTTCCTTTTCCTCCTCCAGTGAAGTGACTAGGTGTCTCTTGCCTCAGTATTCATTGTTCTATTGCTGTATAATAATGCCTTTAGGCTTTCCTTCATTTGTAGCTTGGTGTTGATGAATTCTTTTAGTTTTTGCTTTTCAATGAAGCTCCTATCTCTTCCTTCTATCATGATTTTAATCTTGCTGAGAAAAAGATTTCGGCTGGCAATCTCTCTTTAAGCACTTTTTAGAAAAGATTTTATTTATTCATTTTTGTGTAGATGAACTCGGGTGTACACCAGAGGTGCAGGGAGTGAGAAGATACACCAGAGACAGAGTGGGGAACAGAGCAGGCCGATCTACTGAAATACACTGTTGAGGGGAGAAATGGGCCTAACACCGGGGATTGAAATCAGCCACCAGGGAGGCCCACTTTTCAGTCCTTTAATGCTTGTAATGTTACTGCTGACATCCAATGGCTGCTAACCTCCTATGTTACCCTCTTTCTCTTCAAGTTTTTAATATTTTGTCTTTGTCATTGGTTCTCAACAGGTTATTATTATGTGTCTTGTGGATGTAGGACTGGTATTATTTTGTTTGTAGTTCTTTGGCCTCTTGGATTACAGTGTCTGGTTCATTTCACAGGTTTAGATGGTTTTTTTGAGATTACTTCTTTAAGTATATTTTCTATGCCTTTCTGAAATGCGGCCATTGTAACAAATAGAGAGAAATCTTAAAGGATTTAATGCAGCAAAGAAAGTCAAAGTGATAAAAACAAATACTGGGCATTTACAAACCTGACAATTTGACAGCATAAAATACTCAAAAATCAGTGGCACTGATACACATTCTGAGGGCTCTGAAGGATGGGGTAGGGAAAGGGACAAGGCGACATGTGCAATGGTGGTAGGGGAATTAAAAAAGGAAAAAAATCACTTTTTTAAATTACAGAAAAATAAAGATGTATAATTATATTTTTTAAATGAGAATTAATAAGCTAGCCTGTATGAGTGCACCATATGTAAATGTTATAGGTTTAACTAGTTAAAGAAATAGGTATTAGTATGGGAAATGCGGTAGACATAAACTCATGAACTTCAATTGTCATGTTGGATTGTTTCTCCCAAAACAAATAGAAAAATGGTCTAACTACATAATTATTTCTCTGTATTTGAGGGTATTGTTACATACACTGTATGTGATTCAGAGGTATAGCATCTCAGCTTCTCAGATGCCTGTCCTCACACATACTGTGATATTGTTTGAACATTTCATCATTTCTCTTTGTATATCATGTATGCTAATTAATAGGTACATATAGATACACATTAATCCTAGCTTATGTGAGAGTTGTGTGTGTGTGTGTGTGTGTGTGTGTGTATATATATGTGATGCAATTACCTCTTTAGGTGTATTTCTTGGTACATATTGATGCTAATAATGATGTCGGGGGGACTGACATAATAGGTGTTCTCTTTTCTCATCAGTCTTACTTGTGTTTTGTCAGCTAAGGCGCAGGAGGAGATAGAACGAGTGATTTGCAGACACCGGAGCCCCAGCATGCAGGACAAGAGCCACATGCCCTACATGGAAGCCTTGGTGCACAAGGTGCAGAGATACACTGACCTGTTCCCCGGGAACCTGCCTCATGCAGTGAACCTTGACACCAGATTCAGGAACTATCTCATCCCCAAGGTAGGTTGGTTGTACCTTTACTGACATCATGTTTCTACTCAAAAGTTCCTCTTTTCACAGCATGGGTCCAGTCCTCCAGGCAAGTTGAGCAAAATACAAAAATCATGTATGTGACAAGTTGATGAGTTTTGTGTTGTTTCCACTTGAGACCACGAAGTTTGATATTACTTTTTGGGCACCGGCACTGTAAGTCTTTCACATTTGTTCTGTCTCTTTAATGAGTGGCTAATCTTACTATTTATATTACCAAATAATGTTAGCACCACTGAGTCAATATTCCAAAAGAGAGTTCTGGATTATATTAGATCAATTCAGAAAGAGTTAACATCTTGATATATTGAATTTTTTTTAATATTTTCTCTTTTTTTTTTTAGTACATTGGCTTTCAAATTTTGTGTTTGATTTTTCCTAAGTACTTAATGTTATTGTTGTCACAATAATCTTTAAGTGCCTTTTACATTACTTTTATCTGTCATATTGAAGTAAAATCACTTTCAAATTTTGATGACCTTACACGGAGAACCTTCTTTTTTTTTTTTTTAAAGATTTATTTATTTTTGCATACAAGAACTAGGGTATAGGCCAGAGGTGCAGGGGGTGAGAAGATTCACCAGAGATAGAGTGGGGAGCAGAACAGGCAGATTGACTGAAATGCACTGCTGAGGGGAGCAGCAGGTGAGACAGGAGAGGTCTGCTGTGCCATGGGGGTCACCTCCCTGGCCAGGGATCAAACTCATGCTGCAGAACTCGTGCTGCAGTAGCTGTGGATTGCTTCATTGTGCTGACACTTAACCACTTGCGCCACCAGGGAGGCCCAAGAACCTTTTGACTTTAGAGCCATTACTAATAATTTGTTTCTAGACGCTGCTATCTTTATTTCTTTTCTGATATGTAGGAGAGTGGAAGATTATCATCTCACTCTTGGAAAGACGGTCTTATGTATATCTTGGAAGAAACCCTTCATCAGATTAGGAACTGTATCCTCTTATTTTTTATCATTTTTTGTCAGAATGTATATCAAGTTTATCATATCAATTTCTGTCTCTATTGGTATAGCTTTCCATATTAGCTTCACTTTTCCTGGTAGATATCCTTCTTTTAAGTATACACATGGCTTGATTTGAGTTGCTACATTTTGTTCAGGACTTTCCTTTTTCCATTAGTAAGAGACTTCTGTGAGATGGTGGTCTACTTTCATTATTTTGCAGGGGGCTGTCCAGTGTTCCCAGGATTATTTACTGGAGAAATTTTGCTTGTTCTGTCATTTACTATTGGCTCCTTGGTCTTGATTAATTCTCCCTATGTGTTGGGGTGTATTTCAGGATTCTCAGTTTTCTCCCATTGGTCTGTGTGTTTTTGTTCCATCCAGTGCTTTCTAACACGTCATTTCTGTGTCTATTCACACCTCCCACTTGGTATTCTGCAAGCTACTGTTTAATTTGAAACCAGGATATTTGCTATTAAAATTTAAAAATCAGATAAATTGTAATTAGTATTTTGTTGGGGAAAGAATATAACAAGATGCAAGACTAATGCTCATCTTTGGAGAAGAGAGAATTAATGGCTTTGCTAGGAGGTCATGGGGCTTGCCTGATGATTGCAGCTTTGTTTCAAGGATTAGGATCACATTCACTGTTTTCACCAAAGGACATAATGAGGAAAATGCTTCCTGTGTTTATAGTTGGGTCAAAGAGTAATTGAACTCATTCTCCTATTTCAAGGTCAATAATAATAGGGCCTGGGGGTAAGTAGGATTGTCCATCTTTCCCATTTGCTCTGATTAGGAATGATCATTCCCCTCTGCTTGGGATACACTGACATAGAATATGCAATACTGCGCAGCTGAGTGTGCCTTCTACCATTACATAATGATTTCTGCTCTCAAACCTGGATCCGTGGACCAAGGTATGGTCTAAGACAGAAGTTGTTAAAAACTTTCTCTAGTGGGCCAGACTGTAACCATTTTAAATTTTATGGTGGTTGGAGCGTCTGACTCCAGTGTTGAAATCTGCCATTGTAGCGTGGAATCCATCAACATTTTAGCTCCTTTGTTTAGTATTGATCCGTTCAAGTAATTTTTACTTTGGTAAAAGTAGTGTTGAAACAGTGGTCATGATTCTGTATGAATAGCCATTGTTTGAACAACAGTTGATGAGAATATATTTGCTGTATCTTTTTTTTTTTTGAGGGAGAAAAGGTCTTTTTATTTAATGGGTATAGAATGTGTTTTACAAGATGAAAGAATTCTGGAGATGTTTTTCACAACAATGACATATTTTACACTACTGAACTGTACACTTACAGATGGCTAAGGTGGTAAGTTTTATGTTTTATGTGTATTATCATAATAAAAATAAAGTGCACTCAAAAAACATTTTTCATTGCTGATATGTTGATAGTAAATTTGGTGTTGTCCACAAATATGTTGACCTTGATCTGCAAAGATAGCAGGGACACTGATTATCTCTCACTTCCTCCCTGTCTTGTTTTTTTTTTTTTTTTTTTTTTTTTTTTTTTGGATAAGACAGTATAACTGTCTTTAATCTGCCAGGGGTTATTTTGCTGGCTTTTTAATTTTTTTTTTTAAATTTTCTTACATTGTTCTATTTTGTACCACTTTTTTTAAAAAGGGTTTATTTATTTATGCATACAAGAACTGGGGTACAGGCCAGAGAAGTGGGGAGGGAGGGTGTGTGTGAGAGGATTCACCAGAAACAGAACAGGGAACAGAACAGGCAGATTGACTGAAATAAACTGCTGAGGGGAGCAGTGGGCGAGACAGGAGAGGTCTGCCTCCCCATGTGGGTTGCTCCCTGTCTGGCCAGTGATCGAATTCATGCTGCAGAGGCTGCAGATTGCTTCTTAGTGTGGTGCTTAACCACTTGCGCCACCAGGGAGGCCCCGTACTGCATATTTTTATATTCCTACATTATTCATTTTCATACTATATTTGATTTCTCAGCTCAGGCCTAGTCCCCATAAATCTCCCACCACCACACCACCCATGAACCATCACTATAGTCCGTTGTGCTCTCCCCTCCCCTTATCTGAGCCATCTCTCTCCCCCTCCCTTGCTGCATCCCTAGATCTATAGTTTGCCTGCAAATTTTGCCTTTCTCTTTTTTCTGACCCTTAGTTTGGTTTCCCTATATTCTTCCTATAAATTGAAACTATCTGGTATTTTTCTTTTTCCTTCTTACTCATTTCACTGAGTATAATCCCTTCTTGTGCCATCCATGTTGCTGTGAATGGCATGAGTTTATCATTTTTGATTACTGAAAAGTATTCCATTGTATATACAGACCACATCTTGTTAATCCAGGAATCTGTTTGTGGCATTTAGGTTGTTTCCTATCTTACCTATTATAAATAATGCTGCAATAAACATAGGAATGCAGGGTTCCTTTTCAGTTAATGTTTAATGTTTTTGCATCCTTTGGTTAGATTCCTAGCAGTGGAATCTCTGGGTCATATGGTAGATTGATTGTTAGTAATTTGAGGAGCCTCCACACAGTTTTCTATAGCGATTGGACCAGTTTACATTTGCGCCAGCAGTGTAAGAGGGTTGCTTTTCTCCACATCCTTGCCAGCATTTGTTGTTGCCAGTTTTTTAATATAGGTCTTTGTCACTGGTGTGAGATGGTATTTCATTGTGGTTTTGATTTGCATATTCCTGATTATAAGTAATGTTGAGCATGTTTTCATGTATCTTTTGGCCATTTGCATTTCTTCTTTGGAGAATTGCCTTTTTAGTTGCCAAACCCATTTTTTTATTTATTTATTTTTAATGTGAAACATCCCAATTTTTATTTTAATAATTTATTTTTTTATATATTTTTTACATCTTTTTCATTTTTGCACAGTATGCAATATGCATTTTCATTGTGTTTATAGTCTCCATACAGTTCCCGCCCACCCTATTTTGACCATAATCCTTCCTACCACTGCAATCCCCCCACGTAGTGTGTCTCTGGTTTGTAGTTGCTTGTTGATTTTGATTTTTTTCTTTATTATAATTAGTCTTTTTCCTGGTCCCTTATTTAGGTTTTCTAAATTCCTGCTATGAGTGAGACCATTGGTATTTTTCTTTTTCTTTCTGGCTTATTTCGCTGAGCATGATCTCTTCCGCTCCATCCATGTCGCTGCAAATTGCATGCGCTTATCTTTTTTGATTGCTATATTCCATTGTGTATATGTACCACATCTCTTCATCAGTCATCTATTTTTGGGCATTTGGGTTTTTTCCATAGCTTAGCTACTGTAAATAGTGCTGCAATAAACATAGGGGTGCAGGTGCCCTTTTGAATGAATGATTCTGTGTCCTTTAGATAAATACCTAGAAGTGGAATTGCTGGATCATATGGAAGCTCCATCTTTAGCAGGTTGAGGAATCTCCACACAGCTTTCCATACTGGTTGGACCATTTTGCACTCACACCAACAGTGCAGGAGTGTTCCTTTTTTTCCGCATCCTCACCAACATTTTTTAACTAGGTTGTTTGCTTTGTTTTCCTAAGTTTTGTAAGCTCTTTGTAGATGTTTGATTTAAGTCCTTTATCGATTGTGTGGAGTACAGATATTTTGTAAAAATCTGTGGATTGTCTTTTTGTTTTGATATTGTCTCTTTTGCTGTACAGAAGTTTTTAATATGTAGTAGTCCCAGCTGTTTATCTTTTCCTTCATATTCTGTGCTTCTGGGATGAGTTCTGAAAGATGTTTCTGAGATGTATGTTGTGGAGTATTGTGCCTTTGTGTTTTATTCCATATATTTTTCTGGTTTCAGGTCTTACATTAAAGCCTTTTTTATAAAGAATTATTCCTTTATTGTAAGATTTTTATTTATTATATTTATTATGTGTAGAAGAACTGGGCTGTAGGCCAGAGGTTCGGTGGGGAGGGTGAGAGGATTCACCAGAAAGAGTGGCGAACAGAAAAGGGAGATCTACTAAGGGGAGCACTGGGTAAAACAGGAGATTTCTGCTGCTCCATGTGGGTTAGTTCCCTAGCTGGGGATCAAATTCAGGCTCTCTCCGTGGGCCTTCATGGTGGTAACGCTGAGACTTAACCACTAGGCCACCGTGGAGGACACTTTTCTCCAGTTTGAGTTGATTTTTTTTTATACCTTTTTTTCATGCATGTAAGAACAGGGCCATAGGCTAATGGGCAAGCAGATTAAGTAGAGTCATAGCAGGGAGCAGAGCAGGCAGATCTATTGAGGTACACTGCTGAGGGGAGCAGTGGGCGAGACAGGAGAGGTCTGCTGCAGGATGTGGGTTAGCTCCATGGCTGGGGATCAAGCTCACGCTGCAGTGGCTGGCAATAGCTTGATAGTCCTGAAACTTAAACCTCTACGCCACTGGGAGGCCCCATTTTAAGTAGAATTTTGTGTGTGTTGAGTGGTAATAATCTTGTTTCATTCTTTTGAATTTAGCGGTCCAGTTTTCCCAGCACTGTTCATTTAAAAGATTTTCCTTTTTCCACAGCGTAATCTTTGTTCTTTTGTCACAGATTAGTTGGCCATATATGTGTGGCTTTATTTCTGGGTTTTCAATTCAGTGCTATGTTTTCTAGATACTAGATTCCCATTATGATTTTGCCAAGAGAAGCACGTAAGTGCTCTGTATGGCTCACTGAAACCCAGTGAGGTAGCTGCGGGCACCTGAAGTCACTTATTCCATGATGGCCATGCTACGTTCCCCTCATGATAACATGGTGCTTTTCAGATCTCTCCTTGGCAACAGCTGTGGATTTTACATTCATTCATCAAAATCTATGTTGTGGTGCTTTAGGAATATGTGAGTATCGTGCTGCCTAACCGTTCCTCTAATACTAGAATCCCTTGATCACACTCGATTCAATTAGTGATCCTAATAGAATTGTTCAAAATGACTATATTTGTAATTTTGTCATTCTTTCAGCATTTGTGGCTGGGATCAATCTGTGATGAAATCTATGTCATATATTTTTTAAAGTTTTACTTATTCATACAAGAACTGGGGTACAGGCCAGAGATGTGGGGGGTGAGAGGATTCACCAGAGATACAGTGGGGAACAGAACGGGCAGATTGATACTGCTGAGGGGAGCAGCGGGTGAGTCAGGAGAGGTCTGCAGCACCATGTGGATTGCTCCCTGGCTAGGGATCAAACTTGTGCTGCAGTGGCTGCAGATAGCTTCATAGATTGCATCTTAACCCCTTGTGCCACCAGGGAGGTCCTATGCCATATTTTTGAATTAATACAAACAGCTTGCTGGGGCCATGATAAAAAAAGCAACGAGTTGTTACTGTACTTACTTTATTATCACATAAGTTATTTTTAATTTGATTGTCTATTTACAAAAGGTCTTCAACTCCAAACATTTCAAACTTGTATAAAGATTTCCATTTGCGAGCCTAATCCATATATGAGATGAGTAAACACTGAAATGATACAATCAAGGTACTGGCAAGGAAATACCCCCAGGTCTAAATGTGATGAGCAGGATGGCTTCAGAGGCCTGGCACCTGAGGGTCCGGGTACTCACTACTTCAGGTGCCACTTAGCAGCATCAATGCCACTGGTCATATGCTCGTTCTTGTTTATTACTTGTTCTTTCTGACTCAGAATGCCCTTTCCTTCGTGGTTAGGTTTTTTCATCTTTAAATGGTAAGATTTGACTGACTGATTTACACCTTTTTGTGGGCACAGTTTAAATAATTTTTTCCAGGGCACGACCATATTGACATCGCTGACTTCTGTGCTGCATAAGAACGAAGAATTCCCCAACCCAGAGGTGTTTGACCCTGGCGACTCCCTTGTCGAAAGTGGCAACTTTAAGAAGAGTGACTACTTCATGGCTTTCATGGCAGGTAGTGTAGCTTTTGTATTCTTTTGCATCAGAGGACAAAATACCTTGTGAGGATTGTTTGGAACTTCCATAGAACCCTCTCCAAGGCTGGTGCAGGTGCTCTTGTCCATCAGCAGGAGCACCGATCCCTGTGTCCATGCTCTTACCCTCCTCATGATGCAGTCTTCTTATTGGGCCAGATCACTACAGAACTGGGGAATTGGTCCATTTCTTCTAATTCATAACTGATTTAGAACGAAGTCCTGAAAATATAAGATTAGTGCATCTTGCGCAATGGAGCAGCATTACAGTATAAAACCTGAAATTTCACGGTGCGTTGGAGATTGCTAAAGAGCAGGTCTACTTGGAGTGGTGAACTGAGACTATGAAGACGAGGAAGATCATGAACACCAGATCCATGCAGCACAAAACAAAACAAAGTATGTGTTTCTAGAAAAATATTGATGGAAAATTGAAGTGTTCAACAGGTGATTGTAATGTGAGAACACTTAAGTGTTTGGCACAGGACTGATAATAAGTAAACATTTGTTGAAAGGAGGATACCTATTCATTAACTTTAGATGGATTGCATTCCTGTCCACCCTTTGTCCATCTATCTATCCAACCATCCTGCCTTCCATCATACCTCAGCTTTCATCAAATAGTTATTGCATATTCTCTCTTTTTTTTTTAAGATTTATCCATTTATTTGTACAACTGGGGTTCAGGCCAGATGCACAGGAAGGTGAGAGGATTCACCAGAGACAGAGCAGGGATCAGAACAGGTTGACTGAAGAAACACATTGCTTAAGGGAGCAGAGGGCGCAACAGGAGAGGTCCGCTGCACTATGTGGGATTCTCGCCCAGCCGGCCTGGATGGAACCAGCGTTACAGAGGCTGCAGCCAGCTTCACAGCCTGTGCTCAACCGTCTGCGCCACCAAGGCAGGCCCTGCATATTCTCTATCTGAGGCCAGAAACCAGTGTTCAAGGATCATCTCCTCTGTGTGCTTGTTATTTTCAGGAAAACGGGCATTGCAGGAGAGAGCCTGGCCCTCATGGAGCTGTTTTTATTCCTGACCACCATCTTCCAGAAGTTTACCTTGAAATCTGCCATTGACTCCAAGGACATTGACACCACCGCAGTTGTCAATGGATTTGTTTCTGTGCCTCCTCCTTACCAGATCTGCTTCATTCCTTTGTGAGGAAGGACAGACCATCAGGCTTCTGCTGTGATGTCCACAAGTCCCATTCACCTGACGCCCCTGTCATCTCCTTTTCTCTTCCTTCCCTTTCCGGGAAAGTCATCTCTGACCTCTCCTCTACTCATCGCCCCATTCTGTCAAGATCCAGGCAGGAACATCCCATCTCCACTAAAGGAGGATTTCCAGTTTCACTAAACAAATATATGTATAGCTTCTCCTCACTCTGTAACATTGTATTGGGTAGCTCATATGCCAATACTTATCTGGTATTGAGCAGTTAGTTCTGTGTCATCAGTGTGACAGAGTGAGATGGTTGGTGTATGTAATACAGACATTTCTCCTCTGCATGTTCTAAATAAAACTCACAATCTGATGAACCATTTCTCATGCTTTCATCCTTTGTGTGTAATGCAGATAACAAATGGAAGAAAATATTATAAATGGAGGCCCTGCACAGACAAAGACAAAAGGCTTGAGGGCAGACCAGCATGTGACCTAGAATTACTTGGGGTTTGGATTTGCAAGTGAGAGAAGTTGTGTTCGGGAGCAGCTTCATGTGAAGAAAAATACGACATCAGCGATTCAAAAGTGTCTATTTCTATTGCATTCTAGAAGAGGCAAAAGTAATCCGTCGTTCTAGAATCCAGAGCTGTGTTGATTCAGAGGACGGTGATTCTAGGCAAAGATCTGGGGCGCTTGTCGGGGTATTGTGATTTTTCTGTGCCTTGATATGATTCGTTACTTGATCGTTGGTGCTTTAGTATTATGTTAGCTGTAGTTTTGTCTCAACCGTTGATCAGTTGTCAGCGGTGAGATAGAAGAGATGAGAAATGGAGCACCGATTTTTAGGACAGTGAAATTATTCTTGTGATACTATGTTAAATGCGTGTCCTCCTCTATTTGTCTCTCACCCTCCCACATGTCTGGCCTGTACCCCAGCTATTGTATAAATACAAACTAAATCTTAAAAAAATAATCCATAGAATGTGCAACACTTGAGGGAATACTGATGTAATCTATGCACTTTATATATAAGGTCAGTGTTGTTACATCAGTTGTAACGAATGGAACACAACAGAAGGAGAGGTTCCTAATGGTAGTAGAGACTGCATGTGGGTGGGGAGGGGACACGTGGCAACATGTACTTAATGTTTAGTTTTTCTTTGACCCTAAAACTTAAAAAAAACTCAAAAACCTATTAACAAGAAGAAAACCCTTAAATCACAAGTCTAGCCAAGGTGAGGTTTACATTACTCTGTGACACCAGAAAGCTTAATGCCCTCTTGGTCATAGGATAGGGATTGGATGGCTATTTGATATGAGATATCACTGAACTGGGAGGGAAATCTGAGATTAGAAGAATAGGGTTTTTTTTTTTTTTTAGTAAATACGTTTATATATATATATATATATAGTTTATTTTTTATTTATTATTTTTTAAATTTTATTTTTATATTCCCCATACAATTGCAACCCCCTTATTTTAACCCCAATACCACCTTTCCCCGCACCACCCCCCCCAATAGTGTGTCTCTGCTTCATAGTTGTTGATTATGATATTTTCTTTCTTATAGCTATTCTTTTTCCTGGTCCCTTATTTAGGTTTTCTAGATTCCTGCTATGAGTGAGACCGTCCGTTATTTGTCTTTTTCTTTCTGGCTTATTTCTCTGAGCATGATCCCTTCCAGCTCCATCCATGGTGCTGCAAATTGCATGTGCTTATCTTTTTTGAATGCTGAGTAATATTCCATAGTGTGTATGTATCACATCTTCTTGATCCAGTCATCTATTTTTAGGCATTTGGGTCGTTTCCATAGCTTAGCTATTGAAAATAGTGCTCTATAAACATAAGGGTGCAGGTGCTCTTTGGAATAAATGTTTCTGTGTCCTGTAGGTAAATACCTAGGAGTGGAATTGCTGGATTATATGGAAGCTCTATCTTTAGTAGGTTGAGGAATCTCCACACAGCTCTCCATAGTGGTTGGACAAGTTTGCACTCCCACCAGCAGCCCAGGAGAGTTCATTTTTCTCCACATCCTCGCCAACATTTCTTGTTGTTAGTTTTTTTAATATGTGCCATTCTCATTGGTGTGAGATGGTATCTCATTGTAGTTTTGATCTGCATTTTCTGATTGCAAGTCATGTTGAATATTTTTTTCATATGCCTGTTGGCCTTTTGTATTTCCTCTTTGGAGAAGTTTCTTTTTAGCTCTTCTGCCCATTTTTTGACTGGATTATTTTCTTTGTTTTTGTTGAGTCTCATCAGCTCTTGGTAGATTTTTATGATCAGTCCTTTCTCATAAGTGTTGTGTGCAAAAATGTTCTCCCAGTCGGTGGGGTTTCTCTTTGTTTTGGTTATTGTCTCTTTTGCTGTGCAGAAGCTCTTTAATTTGATGTAGTCCCAGCTGTTTATCTTTGCCTTCACTATCACTGCTTTGGGTGATATGTCTGTAATGATGTCTTTGAGGTACATGTCATGTATTGTTTTGCCTATATTTCCTTCTATATATTTTATGGTTTCAGGTCTTATGTCTGGTTCTTTAATCCATTTTGAGTTGATTTTTGTGTATGGTGTGAGGTAGTTGTCAAGCTTCATTCTTTTGCATGTAGCGACCCAGTTTTCCCAGCACCATTTATTGAACAAACGTTCTTTGTTCCAATACATAGTCTTTGCTCTTTTGTCAAAGATTAGTTGACCATAGATCTGTGGGTTTATTTCTGGATTTTCTATTCGATTCTTTTTGTGTTGTGTCCTCCTGCTGGCTTGTTTGGTTATTTGTATTTTTTCTTCTCCCTGTTGTTTGCTTTCTAATTCGTTCTATGCGTTGGGACAGGACGTTGTGCCACTGGTGTTGGCGGGCATCTCTTTGGAGTGCTCCTTTAGGGGTGTCAGAAACTGTTTACCAGACTGAGACTGGCACTGGTAGGCCAAAACTCCACCAGGGTGTTGATGCTGTGTTGCTGGGCTCTGTCCCTTACAATTCCCTCCCTCTGTGTTTACTCAGTTCCAACAGGGAATCAGCTATTTGGTGATTTAGCTCTGGTCACGAGGTGGCGCCAGAGACCTGTACTTGCTGATCTGTGCTTTTTCCCAGTGGTTCTCTGAGTGTCGGAGGCGGGGAAAAGGAGAGCACCTCAACACAGGGGCTCTTATTCAAGCCTGGTGCTGAGTCTGCCCGTGTTCACCCAGTGTTGTGCCCGCAGCTGTATGGATCCCACACCCTGAATTCTGCACTCTAGGTCTCAGTTCCAGGGCTATCAGATCCAAAACACTGGCTGTCACCCTGTGCAGCGCCCGCTGTTATGGTGAGTCCCACGCCCCAGATCCTGTGCCTGGCTCTCAGTTCCAGGATTGGGTCTTGCTCCACGCCTTATTTTCCCCCTCACCTCCCTTTTGTGTGGCCCACCCTCTCTCAGCACCTGAGGGTGTTTTTGGGATCCCTGGTTTCCAACTACAGGGTGTTGGTGATTTTCTTCTGGTCGCTAGGTAGCGCCAGAGAACTTTCCTCTGTCCTTCGGGAACTGTTTTATTGTTTTAACCCTGTGGGTCGGGGTAAAAGAGTGGGAGTGACATAGAGAGCCTCAACGGTGTGGGGGTGCTGTGTCTGCCCTGTGCCCCTCCGTTGTGGGGATCCTACGTCCTGAATTTGGTACCCTGGGTCACAGTTCCAAAGCCCTAAGTTCCAAAGCAGGCTGTAGCCCAGTTCAGAGTCCGCAGAAATGGCGCCTTTTGCACCCTGCTCCCCTGTCCAGGTGCCTGATTTCTGATTACTCAGTAAGGGACATTCACCCCAGTCAGGGCCCCCGCACATCTCCCCGCAAGCCTAGGTCCCAGGTGCGGGGACCTGGGCAGCCACGATCCGCGTATGCTTTTCAAGCGCACTGCATTTCAGCACAAGCTTACCAGCTGGCCTTGGGCTGTTTGTAGGTATCCTGGGATCTTTGTTTTTCTCTATATATAATTTATTTATGTATAGTTTACATCATTCTTCATCTGTACAATGTTTGCTTTCTCCTCTCATTGTAGTCCCCGTATTCACCCACGCAACAGCACTATAGTCCTGTGTGCCTGACCTCCTCTGTTTTATTCCCTCTGCCTTCCCCTCCCCTGAAGAATGTCTGATTTATCATTGCCTATTAATTTTTTTAATTTATTGTTATGTTTTCCCCTGATCCATTACTTGGTTCCCCTATATTCTTCCTATATGCAAAACCATCCTATATTTTTCTTTTTCCTTCTGATTTATTTCACTGAATATAATACCTTCTAGCTCCATCCATGTTGCTGCGAATGGCATTAGTTTATGGTTTTTTATTACTGAATAGTATTCCATCATGTATGTATACCACGTCCTTGTGATCCAGCCATCTATTTTTGGGCATTTGGATGGTTTCCATATCTTTCCTATTATAGACAGTGGTGCGGTAAACAGGTGTGCAGGTATCCTTTTGAATTAATATTTTTGTGTTGTTTTGTTAGACTTCTAATAGTGGAATTGCTGGGTCATATGGTAGCTCCATTTTTAATAGTTTGATGAACCTCCACACAGCTTTCCCTAGTGGTGGACAAGTTTGTATTACCACCAGCAGTGTAGGAGAGGTCCTTTTTCCCCACATCCTCACCAACATTTACTGTTTCCTGTTTTTTTAATATATACCATTCTTACTGGTGTAAGGCGGTATCTCATTGTATTTTGATCTGTATTTCGCTTATTATAAGGGATGTTGAACACTTTTTTCACATACTTGGCCATTTGCATTTCCTCTTTGGGAAATTGTCCTTTTTGCTCTTCTGCCCATTTTTTTGACTGGATTGTTTACTTTGTTTTGGGTGAGTCATGTGAGTTCTTTGTAGATCTTTGTGATCAGTCCCTTTTCAGTGGTATAGAGTGCAAAATTTTCTCCCAAACAGTAGGCTGTTTCTTTGTTTCGGTTAAAGTCTCTTTTGTTGTACAGAGCTTTTTAGTTTGATGTACTCCCAACTGTTCATCTTTTTCTTCACTTTCTTTGTTTTGGGGGATAAGTCTTTAAAGATGTTACTGAGATGTATTCATGTAGTGTTTTACCTATATTTTCTTCTCTATATTTCATGGTTTCAGGTCTTATGTTTAATTCTTTTGCCATTTTGGGTTGATTTTTGTGCATGATATGAGGTAGTGGTCTAGTTTCAACTTTTGTATGTGGTGATCCAGTTTTCCCAGCACCATTTTTGAACAAACTGTCCTTGTTCCATTGCATAGTCTTTGCTCCCCTCCCAAAGATTAGTTGTCCATATATGTATGGCTTTATTTCTGCATTTTCTATTTGACTCCATTGGTCTTTGATTCTGTTTTTTTCCAGTATCATACTGTTTGAATTATTATGGCTTTGTAGTATAGTTTGAAGTTTGTGGTTCCATATGAATTTCATCAGTATTTGTTCTGAGATTTTTATCAGCATTGCGATGACTCTGTAAATTGCTTTCAGTAGGATGGCCATTTTAGTAATGTTACTTCTTCCAGTCATGAGCAGGAATGTCTTTCCATTTCTTTGTGTCTTCTTCTATTTCTTTTAACGATGTTTTATAATTTTCTTTGTTTAGGTCCTTCACCTCCTTCATAAAGTTTATTCCCAGGTATTTGTTATTTCTTGTTTCAATTGTAGATTGGATGGTTTCTTCATTTCTTTTTGTTCCAATGAATTGTTTGCATATAGGACAGCTACTGATTTCTGCGTGTTGATTTTGTATCCTGGTACTTTACTAAACTGGTTTATTATTTTAATTAGTTATTCAGTGGAGTTTTTAGATTTCTTCATTATCATATTGTCTGCATATAGTGATAATTTTACTTGTTCTTTCCCCATTTAAATTCCTTGTGTGTCTTTCTCTCGTCTTACTGCTCTGGCTAGCACTTCCAGCGTTATATTGAACAGTGGTGGTGAGAGTGGACACCTTTGTCTTGTTCCTGATCTTCAAGAGAAGGCTACTAGCTTTTCACCATTGAGAATCATATTGGATGTGACTTTGTCATATATAGCTTTTGTCATGTTAAGCTATGTTCCTTCTATCCCAAGAATTTCAAGGGTTTTACGTGTATATGGATGTTGAACTTTGTCAAATGCTTTCTCAGCATCTATTGATAATGATCATATGGTTTTTCTTTTTCTTTTTGTTGATGTGTTGGATTACATTAATTGATTGGTGGATTTTGTACCATGCATGTGCCCCTGGAATAAATCCCACTTGGTCATGGTGTATCATCCTTTTGATGCATTGCTGGATTCTGTTGGCAAGGATGGGTTTGAGAATTTTTGTCTAAGTGTTCATTAGGAAGATTGGCCTGTAGTTTTCTTTTTCGCGCGTTGTCTTTGTTCGGTTTTTGTGTTAGTGTAATGTTGACTTCATGAAACATATTTGGTGATACTCCTTTCTCAATTTAAAGAAAGAGTGTGTAGAATAGGCACATTCAGAATGTTCATTTCTGAATGTTTGGTAAAATTCATTTGTGAAGCAGATCTGGTCCCGGGCTTTTGTTTTGGGGGAGGGTTTGTACTGTTTCAATTTCACTGCTTGTAATTGCTATGTTTTGGTGATCTCTTTCTTCTTTATCTAGCTTTGGATGATTATATTATTCTAGGAATTTGTCCATCTCTTCTAGATTGTTGAACTTGTCTGCATATAACTGTTCACATTAACCTCTGATTATTTCTGTGAGGTTCTTTTAGACTATAGAACTATGTTAAGAAGCCATCAAATTGTTGCTTTTCTTTGTTCTGGGCAAGGTTACATTGAGTGTTGGACTTACTCAATTTGCAGGGTTTTATGGGTAAACTTCTCTGACCCCCATTTTAGTTAATAATGTAATTATTAACTAATTTAATACAACTGGAAGGTCACCATGAGGATGAATCATGCAATGTTGATTCATAGCACACATTCAGTAAATATGGTGACCTGATGAACTGCATGTTTGCTTGGAGGGGATTGTGCATGACAAGAGATGTGGGTTCTCCACTATGCACAGCTGTGTGGAGATTTCTTGACCTACTAAACCTAGAGCTTCCATATGATCCAGCAATTCCACTCCTACGTATTTACCCAAAGGACACAAAAACATTAATTCAAAAGAGCACCTGCACCCCAATGTTTATAGCAGCACTATTTACAATAGCTAAGCTTTGGAAACAACCCAAATGCCCCAAAATAGATGACTGGCTCAAGATGATGTGGTACATATACACCATGGAATATTACTCAGCATTCAAAAAGATAAACATATGCAATTGGCAGCAACATGGATGGAGCCGGAGGGGATCATGCTCAGCGAAATAAGCCAGAAAGAAAAAGAAAAATAGCGGTTGGCCTCACTCAATAGCAGGAATCTAGAAACTTAAATAAGGGACCAGGAAAAAGAATAACTCTAAGAAAGAAAATATCAATCAACAAACAACTATGAACCAGAGACACTCTATGGGGGTTGAGGGGCGGGGAAAGGAGGGCTTTGGGTCAAAATAAAGGGGTTGTAATTGTATGGGGAATATAAAAATATAATTTAAATTTAAAAAAAAAAAGAGATGTGGGTTCTAGTCTCAGACCACCACCTGTAGGTACTGTGCCCTGGTCCAAGTTTTGAAGTTTTCAGGCCAAGTTTCCTCATCCCTAAAATGGGACTAAGTTTATCTCAAGCAAGGTAATGAGAGAATCAAAAGAGATAAGGTGGGTATGAAAATTCATGAGCAATAAAATATTTTAATTTGGTCTTGAAAAAAAAACATTTTTCTTACCAATGGAGCTTAAAAACTGCACTAATCAAGTTTAAACAAATATGACCATATCCTTATAGAACTTAGGTTTGTAAAGCATTGTCATTAGTGACCTAGTAATGTATCATAGATATTCCACTGATATTTAGAGTCTTGTGACCACCACGTTCCATTTCTTATTAAGGTCTGCCTATGTGGTTTGTGCTGTGAGTTTGTTTAGTCAAGTCCCTGACTCTAGTCCTCCACTGGATGCATACCTCTTACTCTCCCTCCAGTCTCCTTTCCTTGATTGCACACTTCATTCTTTGTTTTCCACCATACAGATTGAAAAAGCCATTGAAAAAGCAGCTGTGCTTGGAGAAAGCAACTGGCAGATCAGGGAAGTCATCTTTTTTTAATCCTTACCCCTAAATTCTCTGCACTTGGCTCTTCCAATTTCTTATTGCTGAGCAAGTTTCATCACAGTGATACTGAGGGGAGAATCCTTTGTCCAATTTTAACTTACTTAACTTTATTCTTGGAATCAAGTGACAAGTAAGCCTGTTAATTTTGTGCCCACAATGGGGGATGGGAGGCAGAAGGGAATATTATATGACGAGTAATGATTTGGGGAGATTAGTTTTGCTCAAACTTTTCTTGACAGAGCTGGTGTGTGAGAGCATTCAATGAACCTCACATCTCTTTTTGAATCCTGGTTTAACCAATTTGAGCTGTGTGATAGGACACTGCACAGACAACCTTTTCCCCTGGAGACAGCATTCTCCCCTTTCAAATAATTTCTCTTTTATAGTGTTTTTCAGAGTTTGGGCAGTGAGAAATGAGTGCATGGTAAAAGACTTGGAAATTTATTTAGCTAATTATTTTGTTTTATTTTCAATTTTTTTTAGGTCACTTTAGTTTACATTGTTCTAGTATTTTGAAAATATGGGCTCCCCCTCCTAGAGCTGTCACCACAGTGCTCCCACCACCAAAGTACTCATCCTCCACCACCATAAATCATTGTGCTCCCTCCAGCTTCTACATCCCCATCCTCACCACTTCCCCATCCCCTCAACCTCCGAATGCCTCAGTTCTCTAGGGAGCTTCCAAGGGTTAATTCTTAAGTTTGAATCTTTAACCAAAGCTTTGGTTGGTTTCTCTGTATTCCACTTGTAAGTGACACCGTCTGGTATTTGTCTTTCTCCCTCTGACTTAGTTTACTTTAGTAGTTGTGTGCTTGGTCATTGAAGTTTAAGTTAACTATTTTCTATATAGGCAGCTGTAATAGAAATACAGTATTTCAAAATATTTAAGGGGCCTTCAGTTTCCACAGGAAAATATCCTATGTTAATATAGCTTGAACTTAGTTATTTTCAATATAAAGTTGTAGAACACCAGATTCTCCTCAAATTAAAATATTCCCAGTTTGAGATTGCCTTGAGTCCAGAGATTTGAGTCATTTTGGTATCAAATTATTTTCAACAGTGGCTTTGAACCCTGGCTGCACATTGGACCGGTTTTTCTTTCTTTCTTTCTTTCTTTTTTAAGTTTTCAATACAATCCTTAGTCCAATATAGTTGAAGTAAAGGTCCAGAGTGATGACTGGAGAGAAAGAAAACAAGACGAAAGAACAATTTTTTTTTATCTTTATCAGTGGACCAAAGGCCACTGAGAGGGGAATATGAGTAGATGTAGCTGATTGGCCTCTTTGTATCTCAGAGCAGCATAAGTTGAAGTAACAAGGGGTGTTGTTATAAAAGCTTTAGAATTCACCCTCAGTTTTCTGATAAGAAGAGAAAGCTACAATGGACCTGAGTGTGGCCCTAGTGCTCTGTCTCTCCTCTTTGCTCCTCCTTGCTCTCTGGAAACAGACTTCTGAGAGAGGGAAGCTCCCACCTGGCCCCTTGCCACTTCCCATTGTTGGAAATATCCTCCAGTTAGATGTTAAAGATATCAGGAAATCTCTAAGCAACGTGAGTATGTTTTATGTTCCTCTATGGCTTGCAAACGGTATGTAACTTAACTGCAATTTAAAAAAACGTTCTTGTTTGCCCATCCATTCTAATAATAAAAGATTAGCATGGTGGCATGCTAACCAAGTAGGTTTTGAAATTCAAATGCTCCCAGTCATTTTGATATTTCTCTGCATTTAGTGAGTAGACAAACAGGTTTTGGATGGTAGAATTGAAAATATAAAGTGACAGAAGGAAGGAGTGTTCTTTGTTCTGCTGCCATTTGCTCTGATTTTGGTGGATGCTGAATGGTAGAAGAAGTGTTTTGTGATTACAGATGTTATTCCAGAAGTCATCTACTACATGGCTGTGTGTTTTGTTGAGATTGTTACTAAATTTAACATCTCTGAAGAAACACATTCTGTCTGTATCAAGAGAGGACTCTGGGCTCAGGAAGAGCGTGAGTCAACCAAAAGACAAAAAGAAGTAACCAGGCAGGACCAAACTGTGGGAACATCATTCACTTGGGTCTACACAGCTGGTGTCTGATCTTAATGACTGTTTCGGGGTGGAAGAAATTATCCTTCCTACAGATGCCTTGGCTCTGACAATAACTCTACAGTGCCCACTCCATGTTAATAATACCAGCAGATGACAAGCTGGGCTGGGTATGAGAATTAGCTGAATTGATCTTTTGAAATACACATATCTAGGATTCATCATAGGGCTACTGTATCACACTCTCACAGGAGCACTCTGTAGGTGATCCTGAAGCAATGAGCTAGGTTTTGGTTGAAAGGTAGAATCTGAAGGTATTTGTCAAGGATCAGAGAACCATCATGAAGCTGAAATTTGAATCTTCTGTATAGTGGCCAAGGGATCCTAGAAATAAATTGAAATTGTCTGATCTTAGTTTCCTTATTTGTAAGCAGGGCAAATAAACTTGGTGAAGGTTCAAATGTGAGGGTAATAGTAAGCAATGTGTCAAATACTTAGGCTAGGCCAATCCTGGCACATCCCAGGCCATGCAGAAATGGCAACTCTAATAATCACCCATATTGATGTCTTAAATTCAGAAATACTGAGGCTGTGTGGGGCAGCCTACCCAATATGAAAGTAGTATTCTGAATTAGGCACAATACGTTATCAAGTAGTGACTTCTTTTGTCATCTGCACGTGCTTTCCCAGCTCTCCAAAGCCTATGGCCCTGTGTTCACTCTGTATTTGGGCATGAAGCCCACTGTGGTGTTGCACGGATATGAAGCAGTGAAGGAAGCGTTGGTTGATATGGGAGAGGACTTCGCTGGAAGAGGTGATTTCCCCGTCCTGGAAAGAGTTAGTAAAGGAGAAGGTATGTGTGGGTGTGACACGTGCACTATGGTTATTGTGATGGGGAGGACAGAAAACGGGGCTTGAAGATCTCCAAAATATTCTTTGTCCATCCCCTTAACTGTCAAGTGTCAGCTTTCTTCTTCCTTCAGACCCCACCCCAGTTTATATTTACCCTCTGTTAGGAGTTGTTTTCAGCAATGGAAAAAAATGGAAGGAGATGCGCCGCTTCTGCCTCATGACCCTGCGGCATTTTGGGATGGGGAAGAGGAGCATTGAGGACCGAGTTCAAGAGGAAGCCCGCTACCTCGTGGAGGAGTTGAGAAAAACCAGTGGTGGGTGATTCTCTGCTCAGTCGCTGTGACCTTAACATACTGTATTCTCTAGTGTCATCCTAGGGGACACATCAGGGTGGCCCAAATCTTCCATTAGGGGTGGTGGTTGTTAACCCTTGTGTGGAGACGGGGAGTTTGAAGCACAGAGTTTGATACACAGAAACTTTTGTGTATGTATGCTTGTGTGTGTGTGAGTGTGTGTATGTGTTCATTCATGATTGTGTGTACAGTGTAGGTATCAAAGGTCCTTTCATCTGTTTCTCTCCTGAGGTCTGTTTGTTTTTAAATGAGAAGTCACGAGGAATATTTTGAGTCATTTTCTGAATGAGTGAGAGAGCGGTGTTTCATACTGCAGCACATTTCACCAGGGCTGCCAGCCAAGCATGTAGTGGGAGTGACCTCTGGAAGCAAGTGACATGTGTTTTCACTTCACTGGATGTGTTTATATGGACAGAACTCACACCTATATGACAGTCACTGCCTCAGACCAGGTCTGTAGTTTTGGCCAGTAATAATGTCGTCTGTTGATAGATTTTAATCAGGTAGGCATGTCCTTGTGTTAATCTAAGCAATTATGGTTTCTCATTTCATTTCATTAGGAATTATTTTCTCACTTCTCAAAGTTCCTTATGCAGGTAATTGCTACTATCTCTCTAAGGGATCACTTTCTGATATTTCTTTCAGACCTGTTCTGGGAGATGTTTCCTGAATTCTTGCGTCTGTGTTTTTTTTTTTTTTTAATTTTATGTGGGATCCAACTTTTAAGTAAATGTATAATTTCCCTGTCTTTGTGGATTGCCTTTTTTTTAAGGCAAAGTCCTACCAAGTATTCCTAGTTAGATTTTACAGGGGAGGATGAATTTTCTTTATTTATACATGAAGTTTCTGTGTGACACTGTGTACACCTTCACAGTTAGTGAGGCTACGGATTTCGTTGTAATGGGTGCTTGAAATTTGTGCTCTCCTGTAGTACGGCAACTCCTTAGCTGGCTTCACAAAATGTGCTAGGAGATATCAGACTATCATGCTAAATCAGTGTTTTCATGAGAGAATAATGGCTGGCACTTTCTATTCTGCCAATTTCTTCATGTCACTGTTATGCAATACATGGATTCAAGTCTTTCGTAATGACATCTACAGGGGTGAATTTTAGACCTTTACCTTATACAATCTTTCAGGGGTGATTAAGTTGCCACAATGGGGTTTGCCGATCTCTTACCAAGGAAATAAACCCATTTTCCCTATATAATTTCTTTACTGAGTGTAGAATTGACTTAACCTAGATCTGGAAAAAAATTTAAAAATCAGTGAAAATACTACTATTTTTCTGCTTACTGAACATAATCCTACAAGTTTATGTAGCGTAACTTTTCTCAAGTAAATTAATTGTTTCTGGTGAGTAGAAATGATGGACATTTGATTTCTAGGTTGGAAAGTTTATTTCCAGTGATGTGAAAAAAATGAATACTAACCATCAATTTTCATTTATGGTTTGACTTACCTGGGATTTATTTTGGAAATGCAAATTTCTCTTTTGATTTCTGCTTTGAACAAAGTGTCTTATAATATTTTTTTTGAAAAATTTATTTATTTTTTATACAAGAACTGGAGTACAGGCCAGATGCGAGGGAGGGTGAGAGGATTCACCAGAGACAGAGCGGGGAACAGAACAGGCAGGCTGATGAAATACACTCCTGAAGGGAGCATTGGGCGGGACAGGAGAGGTCTGTTTTGAAATGTGGGATTCTGGCCAGGATCGAACCTGCACTGCAGAGGCTACGAACACCTTCATAGTGCGGCGCTCAACAGCCTACACCACCAGGGAGGCCCAGTGTCTTATAATTTCTATTCACTTGTTTAGTTTCTTGTTAGTCAGATAGATGTGTCCCACTCTTTTGTATTTATTCTTTCAAGTACATGATTTTACCCATAATCTTTCCCTCTCTTTTCTTTGCCCGCTGCTGATATTGCATATTTTGTGTATTTATTTATTAAACAAAAAGCTTTCAAGTCCTTTTCTATTCCCTCTATCTGTATGGAAGCTTAATCTCTGTAGACTTTGCATGCAAGTGAGGTTCAGCACTGATAACTTTATTAATAGTCATATAAAAATGGTTTTAAGGGCCTCACTGGTGGCTCAAGGGGTTAAGTTTCAGCACTACACTGTAGCCATTCCCAGCCAGGGAGTAACCTACATGGCTCAGCAGACCTCTCCTACCTTGTCCCCTGCTCCCCTCAGCAGTATATTTCAGTCAGTCTGCCAGTTCTGCTCCCCACTCTGTCTCTGCTAGATCCTCTTACCTGCCAAACCTCAGAACTTCACCCCAGCTCTTGTATGCATAAAGAAATAAAAAAAAATTAAAAATAAGTGTTTTCTGTTATTTTCTTTGTTTTTGCCTATTATTAAGTCAACCTGATTGGAAAGAGTATGAACAAAAACAATGGAAGTAAATTGAATATTCAAAATTAACCACTATTTAACTAGATAGGTTGAACCATATGTCCCAGGTTAATGCAAAAGTGATAGGTTGATTTCAACTTTTATGATCATTGTTATGGAGACCATGATTTAAAACACTGTGTATGCTTTAGGGCTATAGCTTCACAGTGCTGCCATCGTATGTTGCCACACCATGCTTCCCACCCAAGCACCCTTAATCCTTCACCATGTACATGAGCTCCTTCCTCCTTTCTTCCCCTCTTTTACCATACTTTCTGGTAGCCTCAGTTCTGCAATTAGATTTCAAGGGTGTGTTTGGGTCTGTTCCTTTGCTTTGTTTCTTTATATTCTCATATGCATGAAATCATCCAGTGGATCTTTTACATTGTGACTTCTTTTTTTAGCATAATCCTCTCCTTTCCACCTATGTTGTTGCATGTGACAAGATTTCAGACCTGAATACTAGCTGAGCAGTATTCCCTCGTGTATACATATCCCATTATCTTCATCAACTCATCTGGTGATTGATACTTAGGTTATTTCCATACCTTGACTATTGTAAATAGTGCTACAGTAAACATAGAATGCATATACCCCTTCCAATTAGGAAAGAGATTGCTGGATCATATGGTAGATCTATTATTCAACATTTGGAGAAACCTCCATGCTGTTTTCCATAGATCCTGCACTAGTCTACATTCACTGATATGTTCCTTTTATAAATGATGTCTCTTGCTATTAAAAGAATTTATATATAAGGCAATGAACTTTCTTAAATATTTTTCCTGTTATCTGAAAAACAAAGTGTTTCCCTATCTGTATAGATATATGCGTGTGTATGTATTTTGTTTAATAGTGTTTTCAAATTGTTTCTGTTTCTTTAGCTTCACCCTGTGATCCCACTTCTATCCTGTCCTGTGCACCCTGCAATATGATGTGCTCAATAATTTTCCAGACTCACTTTGATTATAAAGATCCAATGTTTTTAAACATAAAGGAAAGAATCAGTGAAAATATCTCGATTTTGAGCTCTCCCTGGATTCAGGTGAGGTCCTGATCTTTTTTTTCAGAGGAATCGTTTATGTTCTGTTGTCTAAGAAGTCCAAATCTCTGCGTGCACCAAGCTGTGAAATGCATGCGTGAGCACCACAGTCCTGCCTAGATAGATTCAGCCTCAGAGAGTGGTCATCTGGGAAAGATGGCCTAGACAATTAAAGATACAAAAGAAATCATATTCTCAGAACATAGACCTGAAATCCAATCTTATTGACCCTGTTTCATGTTATTTCTACTACACTCCAAAACCCAGATTCCATGTTCTTTGGGAACTTCCTCAAACCATGTCCAAAGAATGAAATAGACGCCAGGTCCTTGTTGAAAGACTTCCATTCCCCCAGAACTCTGTCATCCTGTTAACTCTTAAGAAATCTAATTCACATTGTTGGCAAAAATATGCAAATTTAGGAAGAAAAAGAGTATCTCTTTCAGGGAGGAAAAATAGTCAAGACAATAGAAGCTGCAAGGAACACATATTAGGGTTGGGGTGTTTGATGCATCAGATGGGATCCTACCTGTGAAAGTACTTGTTTTGGGGATGACAAATTGATTGGTTTTATGGTACCTAGCCCATAAGAAATCTCACAATTTCCCCTGTGCTGTTCCCATGTGTTTTGCAGTCTGGCTGGTACATAATGATATGTCTAGAAAATGTCACTTCACTACACTTGTGCAGTTACATAACACATAAAATGTTGAGGTGTGTTTCCTGGTATCTTCAGTACTGTCCTGGTCCTCAAGTACTGGTTCTGCGTTTGAGGCTTCTAAACGTATATAGAAATGGCAGAGACTAACTATTCCGAATTTTACATAAGGTTCCCCAAACTTCCTTCATCTCTGTTGTCTTAGTCATAGTAATTTATGCCATCTATATTTCCAGAATTGACATAAGCAAAAAGAGAATTGATATAAAATTAGTTTTACTATAAGTGTGATGTTTGAGAATGGAAAATGATACCCTGATCAGAAATGTCTCTCTCCAACACTCTTAGCAGCCTATAAAATTATACATGTGTAAGATAAAAATTTTCCTCAAGATAGAGACCACATTTAATGAGTATTTATAATGTAGTCTCTACCCAAGCCTTGTCTATATCATGTACGTCGTCAGTAATTTTTTTATTGAGTAAACTCTAATTTTCTCTTCTAGATCTGTAATATGTTCCCTGTTCTCCTTGACTTCTTTCCTGGGAGTCATAACAAAATATTTAAAAATATTACATATATAAATAGTTATATTTTGGAGAAAATATTGGAACACAAAGCATCTCTTGATATTAATAATCCTCGGGACTTTATTGATTGTTTCCTTATTGAAATGGAAAAGGTAAAAATTAATGACAGTTGTTTTTCTACTTAATTGCTTGTGTAAATTATGGTTCATGGAATTGTTCTGTATTTATCAGGGATGTTTCAATGGTCAGTGGCTAAGGCTTCCAAGCTATTTCTTATCTACATTGTATGTGCCTGTACACTAAGTATTATGGAAGTCATAAAATTAAACAGCTAATTAAGTGGAATACATTAATCTTGTTTCTAGATACCAATTTCAGTATTGTTTTGGCTGTTCTTGTTCTCTTGTATTTCATTATGAATTTAGCATAATGTAATTTCTGCAAACAAGCCAGTGAAGATTTTGATACGCCTTGCTTGCCTTAGATGTGAGACAGTAGAAAATGATACTTGAGTCTACTGACCTCCAGTGTTTTGAATACCATATGGGAATTTTTTTAGAACTGAACATGCAGTTTACTTTTGGTGAAAAATTCGTAACAGTCTGAATATTTTTGGACTAACTATAATTCTGGCAAATTAATTTGTCAAGTCATTTCATCTTTCCTAGGAAAAACACAATCAAGACTTGGAATTAACTTTAGAATCCTTGGCAGTTACTGTATTTGATCTATTTGGAGCCGGGACAGAGACTATGAGCACCACCCTGAGATATGCTCTCCTCCTGCTGCTGAAGCACCCAGAGGTCACAGGTATGACCAATGTGGTGGGCAGGGTGAGTTTCAGGGAAGTTGCTGAAAAACACTGCAAGTGCTGCATTGCCTCCTGTTTCTCTTAGAGAACCTTCATTATTTAATTATCTATCTGACAAGCTTAATGTTCCCAAGTGTAATGAAGATATAATAATGGGACATCTTTATATAATATGGGAGGATGAATAGGAGTGAAGTCTCCATGGGCAGTCAGAAAAGCCATCAGGTAGTGACTGCATTTCACGGGAGCTTATTTGTGGCAGGCACATCCATATAAATCAACAGGGACTGCATATTGGTTTTCCTAAGAATGTCCCTTTGAAAGTAGGTGTATTACCCGAGATCTCTCCTATTCTGAAAATGCATGTTCTAAAGCTAGGGGAGAAAAATGAAAATCTCCCTATTAAACATAAGTGGAAGGCTTTGAAATCTTGCTGTCTGCCTAAGATAATTTCTGCAGTCAAGGAAGTGGTCAAAAAATTAAATCACATATGTGTGTTTCTACCACTCAGGCTTAACATGTGCATGAAAGTTTTGAATCCAGAAGTCTGTTTCCAGTGAAGTGATATTTGCCAAAACAGAATATTGCAGGCCCATGCTTTTCTGTCTTTTACAAAGATCTTTACGTTTTATATTTAATAAGTTGCAGTTTTGCATTATGGATAGAAACATGCATTATATTATCCTGTGAGGAACCTGCTGAAATGACTATAGCCAATGAGAAATGAGACTGTGTCCTTGAAATCTGGACAGACTAACTCAGGAAACAATTTACAAATAGAGTTTCTAAAACACAAATAGCGGGCCTCCCCTGTGGCGCAGCGGTTGAGCGCTGGGTTGCGAGGCTGCCCGCAGCCTCTGCAGTGCCGGTTCGATCCCTGGCTCTCCCCGGCCACCAGAGGAGGGTCCCACATGGTGCGCAGACCTCTCCTGCCGCCCGCTGCTCCTCTTGGCAGTGTGCTTCTGTCCTTCTGCCTGCTCTGCTCCCCGCTCTGGCTCTGGTGAATTCTCTCACCCTCCCGCGCTTCTGACTGTGCCCAGTGCTTGTATAAACAAAACAAACAAATAAATAAATAAAACATGCCTCTATAAAAAATAAATAAAAAAAAATAAAACACAAATAGCATTTTGATCAGTGATGGTGACTTAGTAGAGAGGTGGAAGTTGTCATCTAAATGTCAGAAGAGGGGCCTCCCTGGTGGCGCAAGAGGTTAAGACACAGCCTATGAAGCTGTCCCCAGCCTCTGCAGCATGAGTTCGATCCTGGGCCAGCCAGGGGGCAACCCACATGGTGCAGCAGACCTCTCCTTACTCACCCACTGCTCCCCTCAGCAGTGTACTTCCATCGATCTGCCTGTTCTGTTCCCTCGTCTGTCTCTGGTGAATCCTCTCACCTCTGGCCTGTACTTCTGCTCTTATATGCATAAATAAATAAATCTTTTTTTTTAAATGTCAGAAGAGAGATATATAAAGATGTCATTTGTATCCCTCTTGGTGGTAGCATTTGGCAGTGTCAAAAAAGAATGAGGAGAAGTAGGCAGAAGGTAACTTTCCCTGCCCAGATTCCCTCCACACCTTGTTTTATTAGGTTTTTTTTTTTTTGATCCAATAGAATGAGAGAGGTTTAATATATAGAGAAGCTGAACCTAAAAGACCTTGCTCTCTGGACCTCCCCTGGTGGCACAGGCGGTTGAGCGCCACACTGTGAAGCTGTCTGCAGCCTCTGCAGCGCTGGTTCGATCCCAGCCAGCCGGAGAGGGTCCCACATGGCGCTGCAGACCACAGCCTTTGCGCCCGCTGCTCCCCTCAGCAGAGTATTTCATCAGTCTGCCTGTGCTGCTCTCAGCTCTGTCTCTGCTGAATCCTATCACCCTTGCACGCATCTGGTCTGTATCCTGGTTCTTGTATAAAAAATAAAAAAAATAAAAAATAAATAAAAAATAAAAGACCTTGCCCTCAGAGACACTGGCAGCTGGAAATAGGTTAAATAAGAAAATCTAATTCTTAAATTCAGAGAATCTTAGCTCCTTTGCTAGCTTGTTTCCTGAAATTCAGCAGTAGGAGAATAAAGTCCAGAGAGTGAACAGCTCTGGCATTATAGATAGGAAATTTGCCTTTGTGCTAATATATAAGTATTAAATTTGTATCTTAATTCTAGCTTATAAGAGAGTTAGATGTATCTATATTATGGCTATTATCTCTCTAGGTCTAGGTATGTTTCTTGGTGCAGGGCTGAGGTTTTTAATGATGTCGGGAGACTGATACAATGCTCCATGTATCCCTTAACTGATATGCAGATGTGATGGGTGTTCTCTTTTCTCATCAGTCTTACTTGTGTTTTGTCAGCTAAGGCGCAGGAGGAGATAGAACGTGTGATTGGCAGACACCGGAGCCCCAGCATGCAGGACAAGAGTCACATGCCCTACATGGAAGCCTTGGTGCATGAGGTCCAGAGATACATTGACATCGTCCCTGGGAACCTGCCCCATGCAGTGACCCGTGACATCAGATTCAGGAACTATCTCATCCCCAAGGTAGGTTGGTTGTGCTTTTACTGACATCATGATTCTACTGAGATGTTCCCCTTTTCACAGCATGGGTCCAATCCTCCGGACTAGATGAGCAAATTATAAAAATCATATATGTGGCAGGTTGATGGGTTTTGCGTTGTTTCTGTTTGAGACCAAATTTTGATAATAGCACCTTTCTATTTATATGGGTAAGAAACATTTGTGATTGGTGGTGTACTTTCCTGATGATTACAGTTTGTTCCAGGGGTTAGGATCAAATTCACTGTTTTTGGGCCTCCCCAGTGGCGTAGTGGTTGAGCGCTGGGTTGCAAAGCTGCCTGCAGCCTCTGCAGCGCCGGTTTGATCCCTGGTTGCTCCCGGCCACTGAAGGAGGGTCCCACATGGCGCGCAGACCTCTCCTGCCGCCCGCTGCTCCCGTCAGCAGTGTAATTCGGTCCTTCTGCCTGCTCTGCTCCCCGCTCTGGCTCTGGTGAATTCTCTCACCCTCCTGCGCTTCTGACTGTACCCAGTGCCTGTATGTCTAAATAAATAAATTAATTTTAAAAAAAAAATTCAGTGTTTTCACCAAATGAGGAGAAGAGTTCATTTCGAATATTGGGGTCAAAGAGCAATATTTAATTGAACTCATTCTGCTATTTCAAGGCCAATAACAATAGGGCACTGGGCTAAGTAGGATTGTACATGTTTCCCATCTGCCCCAATTGGGAATGATCATTCCCCTTTTCTTGGGATATACCGACATAGACTAGGCAGCACTGCAGGGCTGAGTGTGCCTTCTACCATTTACATAATGTTTTCTAATCCAAACCGGATCCATGGATCAAGGTACAGTCTAAGACAGAAGCTGGTTAAAAAAATCTTTCCCTAGTGGGCCAGATTTTAAACATTTCAAATTTTATGGGGTTTGGAGTATCTGATGCCAGTGTTGACATCTGTCATTGTAGCAGGGAATCCATCACAGACATTTGTAAACAAATGTGAGTGACAATTTCTCAATTTTATGAAAGCCCAAGTTTAGACTTCATACACTTTTCATGTGCCAAAGATATTTATTCTGCCTCAGTTTTTTTCAATGGAAAACGCTTACCTCCTGGGCTGACCCAAAACATAGCATAGACTTGATTGCAAATGGTTTATTTTTTTTCCGTGTCTGTATAACAGCACATTTTGAAATGATGTGAGGTGATTTGTGTTTTTTTTGGGACCCATCTGAAGGAAATTTTCCAGCCCAAGGTTCAAGGTTTACCTTCATCTATTTTTGAAACTTATCATTTTAGTTCCTATGTTTAGTACTGATCCATTCAACTTATTTTTACTTTTGTAAAAGCAGTGGTGAAGTAGTGGTCATGCTTCTGTATGAGTACCATTGTTTGAACAACATTTGATGAGATTATATTTGCTGTATTTTTTTTTTGCTTTTTTGTATTTTAAAAATGTTTTTCATATTTGATTATTTCAATATAAACAGAAATAATTTTTCCAATAGAGATATAGAATTTTTATATGGTAAACTTAGGGAATGGAATTTTCTCCAAATTTGCACTAAATTTTTAAAAATCTGAACACATGTATATATAATGGATGAAACCATCAACCCTGCATACCCCAGGTCTTCAAAGTGTATATCCAAAAAACGATTTTTAGACAGAAAAGCAGATTTCACAAGAGTTACCATTATGAAATAATGTTTAATGTGCAGCCTATGTAGTGTTCCCAGCTTTCATAAACTATCCCAGAAGAGCTTTTCTTTTTTTTGTATTCCATCAAGGAACCACATACAATTTGTTTGTGTTTTCTGTTTAGTCTCCTGGGATCAGTTGCCTTTGCACTGTTTGTTTCTTTCAGTTCATTCAGGTTTGTGAAGAGTCTGGCTGTGGTCATAAAAATATTCTTCAGATTTATGTTGTGCAAAGTTTCCTAGAGACTAGCTTCCCATTATGATTTTGCCCAGAGAAGTACATAGTGCTCTGAATGTCCCACTGAAACCCAGTGAGGCAGCTGAGGGCACATGAAGTCACTTATTCCATTATGGCCATGCTATGTTCCCCACATAATATCATAGACCTGCCAGATTGTGAGTATTGTGCTACCTAACCTTTCTTCCAATCCTAAATCCTTTGATAACAATCAATTGAATAATGATCATAAGATAGTTGTTGCAAAATGACTATATTTCTCCTTTTGTCATCCTTTCTGTTTGTGGCTAGGATCAATCTGTGATGAAATCTACCCCATGTTTTTGAATTAATAGAAACAACTTCCTGGGGCAGTGGTAAAAACACTAAGAGTTGTTACTGTACTTACTCTATTATCACTTAAGCCATTTTTAATTTGGTTGTCTGATTGCAAAATGTCTATGGATAACTTCAGACATATCAAGCTTAGATAGAGATTTCCATTTGTAAGCATAATCCATATATGAGATGCGTAAACACTGCAATGATAAAATCAAGGCACAGACGAGGAAATACCCTCAGATCTAGATGTCATGAACAGAATGGCTTCAGAGGCCTGACACTGAGGGTCTGGGCACTCACTACTTCAGGTGCCACTTAACAGCATTACAGCCACTGATCTTATGCTCATTCTTGTTATTACTTATTCTGGCTGACTTAGAAGGCCCTTTACCTTCATGGTGTCAGGTTTTTTTTTAATCTTTAGATGCTAAGATTGGACTAAATGATTTGTAGCTTTTCATGCAGCTACACGACTTCATAAGGCTGTTTAAATCTTTTCTTCCAGGGCACCACCATATTGACGTCACTGACTTCTGTGCTGCATGATAGCAAAGAATTCCCCAACCCAGAGGTGTTTGACCCTGGTCACTTCCTGGATGGGAGTGGCAACTTTAAGAAGAGTGACTACTTCATGGCTTTTTCAGCAGGTAGTGTAGCTTTTGTATTCTTTGTGCATCAGAGGACAAAATACCTTGTGAGGATTGTTAGGAACTTCCACAGTACCCTCTCCAAGGCTGGTGCAGGTGCTCTTGTCTGTTAGCAGGAGCACCGAACCCTGTGTCCATGCACTTTCCCTCCTCATGATGCAGTCTTCTCTTTGAGCCAGATCACTGCAGAACTGGGGAATTGATCCAGTTCTTCAAATTCAGAAATGATTTAGTGGGAGGTCCTGAAAATATGAGGGTCATGCATCTTACCAAAGGAACAACACTGCAAGGTAAAACCTGAAACTTCACTGTGCATTGAAGATTGGTAGAGAGCAGGTCTACTTGGAGTGCAGAACTGAGACAGTGAAGAATGAGAAGATCATGAACCACCAGATCCACGCAGAAGAAAGCACGACCAGAGTATGTGTTTCTAGAAAAATATGGCTGGAAAACTGAGGTGTCAAACAGGCAGTTATAATGGAGATCCTTAATGAACTATTCAGTACAGTGCTGATACTGAGTAAACATTTGTTGTAAGGAGGGTACCTGTTCCTTTAACATTCAAGTCAGAGCACATGTTTCAACCCTTTGTCCAGCTGTATCCAACCATCCCGTTCCATCCATCCATTCACCCTGTCATCAAATATTTATTGAAATTCCCTTTCTCTTTTTTCCATTTCCACTTGAAGCTTTATTTATTTTTCTTTTACATCATCGTATTCCCCATAGTTCTCCTGCCACTGTATCTCCCACCAGCCATCACCATATCCCTTGGATTCATCCCTCCCATTTTGCTCCTTCCCCAATTTCCCTCCCTTCCTTTGTTTTATGGCTCATTTCTGTGGTCAGCTGCTAGTTTTGACTTTTCTTGACCTTTTGTTTGGTTTCTCTATATTCTCCTTGCAAGTGATACCATCCGGTATGTTGCACATTCCTTTTCTGTCGTCAGAAACACAGTGTTCAAGGATCATTTCTTCTGTGTGCTTGTTATTTTCAGGAAAACGGGCATGTGTAGGAGAGGGCCTGGCCCGCATGGAGCTGTTTTTATTCCTGACCACCATCTTACAGAAGTTTACCTTGAAATCTGTTGTTGACCCCAAGGACATTGACCCCACTCCAGTTGCCAGTGGGTTGACTTCTCTGCCTCCTCCTTACCAGATCTGCTTCATTCCTTTGTGAGGCTTCTGCTGTGATGTGCACATCTCCCACTCACCTGATGCCCCTGTCATCTCCTTTTATCTTCCTTGTGAAAGCATTCTGTGTGATACTATAATGTTAAATACATGTCTTCCTATGCTTACAAAAATTCATAGAATGTGCAACACTTGAGGGAACACAGGTGTAATCTATGCACTTTATGTATAAAGTTAGTGTTGTTACATCAATTATAACAAATGGAACACAACAGGAGGTGAGGTTCCTAATGGTGGAAGAGACTGCATGTGGGTGGGGAGGAGATATGTTGGAACATGTACTTAATGTTTAGTTGGCTTTGAACCTAAAATTTTAATAAATATATAATCTATCAACAAAAAGAAAACCCCTAAATCACAAGTCTAGCCAAGGTGATTTTACATTATTCTGTGTCAGCAGAAAGCTTATGCCCTCTTGGTCATTGGATAGGTATGGGACAGCTATTTATATGAGATTTCACTGAACTTGAACAGGAAATCTGAGATTAGAAGATAAGGTCTTCTACTAATATAATGGTGTTTCATTATCTCACTGAGTCACCAACTGCTCATTTCAAAAAATAAAAGTTAGTTGGTTTTAGGGATCCTCTATATCTTTAAATTATGTTTGACTCTCACTCAATAAAAAGAAAGGGTCAATCAGGAGTCTCAGCAGAAGGTAAGTGGAATAGAGCAGGGACAGTAATTTCTCAAAGAATTAGGGCCTCTCTGGTGGTGCAATTGGTTAAGCCCAGTGCTGTGAAGTTATCCTCAGCCTCTGCAGCATGAGTTCGATCCCCAGCCAGCCAGGAAGCTACTCACATAGCACAGCAGACCTCTCCTGTCTCACCTGCTGCTTCCCTCAGCATGTATTTCAGTCAGTTCACCTGTTCTGCTCCCCACTCTGTCTCTGGTGAATCCTCTCAGCCCATGCAACTCTGGTCTGTACTCTGGTTCTTGAATGCATAAATAAATAAATAAATAAATAAATAAATAAATGCCAACAACAACCAAAAACCAACCAAACAAAAAAAATTCTCAAAGAATAAAAGAGATGTTCTAAAAATGTGAATTTTTTTAATCCAATATAAGTAGGTATGGTTCTTTTAGAGTATAGAACTATGTGAAAAATTCAGCAAATGCTGATTTCCTAAGTTCTGGGCAAGGTTACATTGGGTCTTAGATTTACCCAAGTTGCAAGATTATATAAGTAAACTTCTCTGCCCCCAATTTTAGTTAATAATGTAATTATTAACTAATTTAATACATTTGGAAAGTCATAGGAGAGGATAAATCATGCAATGTTGATTCACAGCACACATTAAGTAAATGTGGTGACCTGATGTACTAAATGTTTGCTTGGAAGGGATTGTGCATGAGTCAGGAGATGCAGGCTCTGGTGTCAGACTACCACCTGTAGGTATAATGCCCTTAGTCCAAGCATTGAATTTCCAGGGCAAGTTACCTCATCCTTGAAATGGGGCTAATTTTATCTCAGGCAAGATAATTGAAAGATCAAAGGAAATAAGATGGATGTGAAAATTCATGAGCAATAACACATTTTAGTTTGGTCTTGAAAAAAACTTATTTTTCCTTACCAATAGAGCTTAAAACTGCACTAATCAAGTTTGAACAAATATGACCGTGTCTTTCTGGAACTCATGTTTGTAAAGCATTGTCATTAGTGACCTAGTAATGTAGGATAGATATTCCACTGATATTTAGGGTCTTGTGACCACTAAGTAGTCATCGTCCACCACCATAAATCATTGTGCTCCCACCAACTATGTCCTCACCACTTCCCCATCCTAGCAACCTCAGAATGCCTCAGTTCTCTGGTCAGCTTTCAAGGGTTAGTTCTTACATTTAGATTTATCTTTAAACAAAGACTTGGTTGGTTTCTGTGTATTCCACTTGTAAGTGACACCTCTGGCATTTGTATTTCTCCTGACATAATTCACTTTAGCTAGTTATGTGCTTGGTCATTGAAGTTTAAGTTATGTTAACTATTTTATATATAGGCAGCTGTAATAGAAATACAATATTTAAAAATATTTAAAGACCTTTCATTTTCCACAGCAAAATACACTTTGTTAATATAGCTTTATACCTTACTTGTTTTCAATATAAATGTGTAAAATACAGATTCTCCCCAAATTAAAATATTCCTAACTGGTCATTGCCTTGAGCTCAGAGATTTGAGTCATTTTGGTATGAAATTATTTTCAACATTGGTGTTGAATCCTTGCTGCATTTGGAACCAGTTTTTCTTTCTTTCTTTTTTTTTTTTTTTTTAAAGTTATCAATACATGTCCGTTTCCAGTAGGATTGAACTAAAGGTCCAGAGTGATGACTGGAGAGAAAGAAAACAAAACTAAAGAACAATTTCTTTTTATCTTTATCAATGGACCAAAGGCCAAGGTGTGGAGAATATGAGTAGATGTAGCTGATTGGCCTCTTTGTATATCAGAGCAGCATAAGTTAAAATAACAAGGGGTGTTGTTATAAAAGCTTTAGAATTCACCCTCAGGTTCTGATAAGAAGAGAAAGCTACAATGGATCTGGCTGTGGCCCTAGTGCTCTCTCTCCTGTTTGCTCCTCCTTGCTCTCTGGAAACAGACTTCTGGGCAAGGGAAGCTCCCACCTGGCCCCTTGCCGCTTCCTGTTATTGGAAATATCCTCCAGTTAGATGTTAAGGATATCAGCAAATCTGTAAGCAACGTGAGTATGTTTTATGTTCCTCTGTGATTTGCAAATGGTAATTAAATTAACTACAATTTTCAAATAGTTCTTTATTTTCCCCTCAATTTTTATGATAAAATATGGCATGGTAGCATATTATTCAAGTAGGTCTTGAAAAATCAAATGCTCCAAGTTATTTTGATATTTCTCTGTGTTCAGTGAGTAAACAAACAGGTTTTGTGTGGCAGAATTAAAATATAAAGTGACAAAAGGGAGGAGTGTTGCTCCCTTCTTTATTTTACCTCCATTTGCTATGATTTTGGCAGAAGGTTACTTCTTGTTATGATTTTGTGATTATAGATTTTATTCCAGAAGTCATCTACTACATGGCTGTGTGTTTTGTTGAGATTGTACTAAATTTAACATCTCTGAATAAGCACACTGTGTCTATCTCAAGAAATGACTCTGGGCTCAGGAAGAAGCATGAGTCCCTGAAAAGACATAACCAGTCAGGACAAAACTGTGGGAACATCATTCACTTGGGTCTACACAGCTGGTGTCTGATCTCAACGAGTATTCTGGGTGGAAGAAATTGTTCTTCCTTGAGATGCCTTCGCCCTGACAATGCCTTTGTGGTGCCCACTCTGTCTGTGTTAGTAATACCAGCAGATCACAAGCTGGGCTGGCATTAGATTTACCTGAACCGATCTTTTAAAATACCAATTTCTAGGATTCATCACAACTTCCTGTGCTACTGTATCAAAACTTCCACAAGAGGACTCTGTAGGTGATCCTGAAGCAGTCAGCTGGGTTTTGGAACAAAGGTGGAATCTGAGGATATTCGTCAAGGATCAGAGAACAATTAAGAGGCTCAAATCTGAATCTTCTGTATAATGGCCAAGGGATACTAGAAATAAATTGAAATTGTCTGATCTTAATTTCCTTATTTGTAAGCAGGGCAAATAAACTTGGTGAAGGTTCAAATGTGAGGGTAATAGTGACCGATGATCAAATAGTTAGGCTAGGCCAATCCTGGTACATCCCAGGCCATCCATAAGTGGCAACTCTACAATCACCCATATTGATGTCTTAAGTACAGAAATACTGAGGCTGTGTGGGGCAGCCTACCAATATGAAAGTAGTATTCTGAATTAGGCAAAATACATTATTAAGCAATGACTTTTTTGTTATATGCACGTGCTTTCCCAGCTCTGCAAAGCCTATGGCCCTGTGTTCACTCTGTATTTTGGCACGAAGCCAACTGTGGTGTTGCACGGATATGAAGCAGTGAAGGAAGCGTTGATTGATATGGGAGAGGACTTTGCTGGAAGAGCCTATTCCCCAGTCTTTGAAAGAGTTCAAAGAGGAGATGGTAGGTGTGGGTGTGCAATCATGCACATGGGTTGTGGGGATGGGGAGGATAAAAAATGGAGACTGGAAGATCTATCTCCTCACGTTTTTTTCCCCATCCCCGTGGCTGTCAAGTGACAGCTTTCTTCTTCCCTTGGACCCCACTCCAGTTTATATTTACCCTCTGTTAGGAGTTGTTTTCAGCAATGGAAAGAAATGGAAGGAGATGCGCCGCTTCTGCCTCATGACCCTGCGGCATTTTGGGATGGGGAAGAGGAGCATTGAGGAACGAGTTCAAGAGGAAGCCCGCTGCCTCATGGAGGAGGCAATGGTGGGTGATTCTCTGTTCAGTCGCTGTGTCCTTAACACACTGTATTCTCTAGTGTCATCTTCGGGGACACATCAGGGTGGCCCAGATCTTCCATTAGGGGTGGTGGTTGTTAACCCTTGTGTGGAGACGGAGAGTTTGAAGCACAGAGTCAGGAGATTTTGTGTATGTATGCTGTGTGTGTGTGTGAGTGTGTGTGTATTCATTCATGATTGTGTGTAGAGTGTAGGTATAAAAGGCCATTTCATCTGTTTCTCTCCTGAGGTCTGTTTGTTTTTAAATGAGAAGTCATGAGGAATAGTTTGAGTCATTTTGAAAAGTGAGAGAGTTTCATACTGCAGCACATTTCACCAAGGTTGATAGATTTTAATCAGGTAGGCAAGTCCTCATGTTCTTCTATTGGGAGAGACCCCGCGCAGCAAGCAGAAGGGCCTTAACCTGAGTCCCAAAGGCATGTGAAAACACATGTGTCTTGGAGGAAAACCTCTGAGTGACCAGACCTGGTGTTGAGTGCCCAGAATGTGACCTGCATGGAGTCAGGCCCCTACATCTCCACAGTCTTAGAACAAGAAATGATGAGCGAAATTCCCATTCTCTAGCTAGGGGGCGATAAGATTAAGTGGGTGAGAATTAACCACTTGACACCCTGCTGTCTGAAATAAATAGATAATAGTAAGAAAGCAGAATAATCAAACATATGTGCTGTCATTATATGGTATGCTTTGCTGTTACACTTGCTGCACTTTAAGTAGTGTATAAAAGAGCTCTAAGAAAATAAAGATTCACTGCATGCTGGACATGACAGTCCCCCATATCTGATTTCCTTCACTGTCACATCCCACATCCAGGACTCACTAGAAGTCCACATTCTTCTAATCAGTTATGGTTTCTCTAGTTCTCATTTTATTGCATTTAAGAGATATTTTCTCATTTTTCAGACTTCTTTATTCAGGTAACTGCTATTACCCCTTTTCTGTGGGATCGTTCTGCATATTTATTTCAGACCTGTTCTGAGAGATGTTTCCTAAATTCTTGTGTTTTTTTAAATTTTGTGTTGGGATCCAACATTTAAGTAAACGTACAATCTCCCTGCCATTATGGATTGCCTTTTTGTAAGGCAAAGTCCTATCAAGTATGCCTGGTTAGATTTTCCAGGGGAGTCTGATTTTTATTTTTTTTTCCTGGTACATGAATTTCTGTGTGAATCTGTGTACACCTTCACAGTTAGTGAGGCTACTGATTTCTTTGTAATGGGAGCTTGAAATTGTGCTCTCTGTGACACTGTAATTCCTTATTGGCTTCACAAAATCTCCTAAGAGAATTTCAAACCCTATATCATTGTTTAATCAGTGTTTTCATGGGAGAACAATGGCTGGATTTCCTATTCTACCATCTTTTTGATGTCACTGTGCTACAATACATTGAGTCATTTGTAATGACCAACAAATGTGAATTTTAGATTTTTACCTATAACAATCTTTCAGTGATGATTCAGTTGCAACAATTGTATTTTACAGATCCCTTCCAATGGAAAATCCTTTTTCCTATGTAATTTCTTTACTGAGAATAGAACAGACCTAATCTAGATAGTAAATCATTTAAATATTAGAAAAATACTACTCTGTTTCTTCTTCTTTTTTTTTTCTTTTAAGATTCATTTATTTATTTATACAGGCAGTGGGTACAGTCAGAAGGGCGGGAAGGTGAGAGAATTCCCCAGAGCCAGAGCGGGGAACAGAACAGGCAGACCGACGAAGTACACTGCTGAGGGGAGCAGCGGAGGGCAGAAGAGGTCTGCGCACCATGTGGGATCCTCCCGGCAGCCGGGGATCAAACAGGTGTTGCAGAGGCTGCGAGCAGCTTCGCAACCCAGCACTCAACCGCTGCGCCACTCGGGAGGCCCTACTCTGTTTCTTCTTACTGAACATAATCCTGTAAGTTTATATAGGGTGACTTATCCCAAATTAATTAATTCTTTTTTTAAGATTTATTTATTTATGCATACAAGAGCTGGGTACGGGCCAGAGGTGCGGGAGGTGAGAGGATCCACCAGAGACGAGTGGGGAACAGAACAGGAGAACAGGCAGACTGAGTGAAACACACTGATAAGGGGAGCAGCGGGCAAGACAGGAGAGGTCTGCTGCGCCATGTGGGTTGCTCCCTGGCCAGCTGGGGGATTGAACCCGTGCTGCAGAGTCTGTGGATTGCTTCATAGTGCAGTGCTTAACTCCTTGCGCCACCAGGGATTCCCCCAATTAATTAATTCTTGAGGGTGCATGTAAATGATGGACATTTGATTCCCAAGGAGGAAAATCTTTTCCAGTGAGGTGAAAAAAAATAAAAACTGTCCATCAATTTACATTTTGGTAACTTACCTGGGATTTATGTAGGAAATGCAAATTTCCCTTTTGATTTCTACTTTGAACAAAGTATCATATTACTATTCACTTCTTTAGTTTCTCGTTATTCAACATAAATGTTTCCCATTCTTAGGCATTTATTCTTTCAAGTACGTGAATTCACCCATAATCTTTCTCTCTCTTTTGTTTGCCCTCTACCAATATTCCAGGTTTTTTATATATATATTTATTATACACAAAGCATTTTCAAGTCCTTAATTATCCCTTCTTTCTATATTTCAACTTCATTCTCTGGACACTTAGCAGACAAGTAAGGTTCAGCACTGATAACTTTATTAAATGATATATAAAATTGTTCTCTTTAAATGTTATTTTTTTCTTTTTCCCTCTAATTAAGTCAACCTGATTGGAAAGGAAATGAATTTAAGCAATGAAAGTAAATAAAATTCAAAAATATCCACTATTTAACTAGCTAGGTTAAACCATATCTCTGAGGTTAATGAAAAAGTGATACATTGATTTCAATGTTTATGATATTTATTGAGGTGATCATGATTTAAAACACTGTGTATGTTTTAAAGGAATAGATTCACACTGCTACAATTGTGTTACCACACCATGCTTCCCACCAAAGCTCCTTAATCCTTCACCATGTACATGAGCTCCTTCTTCCTTTCCTCCCATTTTTTACCTTACTATCTGGTAGCCTCAGTTCTGCAATTAGATTTCAAGTGTTGTTTTGGTCTGTTCCTTTGCTTTGTTTGCTTATTTTTCTCATATGAGCAAAATCATCCAGTGGTTGCATTTTACATTGTGACTTCTTTTTTAGCATAATCCTCTCCAGTTCCATCTGTGTTGTTGCAAATGGCAAGCTTTCATCTTTTATTTTTATCTGAGTAGTATTCCCTTGTGTATACATGCCCCATTTTTTTTATCCACTATTCTGGTGATAGATACTTAGGTTATTTCCATTACTTGGCTATTGTAAACATTGCTGCAATGAACATAAGAGTGCATATACCCCTTCAAATCAGTGGTCTTGCATTTTTTGGTGATACCTAGGAAAGGGACTGCTGGATATTATATAGATCTATTTTTAATACTGAAGAAATCTCCATATTGTTTTTAATAGAGCCTGCATTAGTCTACATTCACGGGTAGTTTCATTTTATAAATGATGTCTCTTTTGCTATTAAAGGAATTTATATATAAGGGAATAAACTTTCTTAAATTACCTTTCTGTTATAAAAAACCAAAATGTTTCCAAGACTGTATACAGTCTGTATACAACTATATGTTGTGTCTGTGTATTTTTTAAAATTTTATTTTGAAAATGTTTCTGATTCTTTAACTTCACCCTGTGATCCCACTTTTATCCTGGCCTGTGCACCCTGCAATGTGATCTGCTCAATTATTTTCCAGAACCATTTGATTATAAGGATCTAGTTTTTTTCAAATATAATAGAAAGATTTGATGAAAATATCTCAGTTTTGATCTCTGCATGGATGCAGGTGAGGTCCAGATCCTTTTCCAGAGGAATTTTTGGTGAAAAATTCGTAACAGTGAACACTTTGGACTAACTATAATTCTGGCAAATTAATTTGTCAAATCATTTCATCATTCCTAGGAAAAACACAATCAAGACTTGGAATTAACTCTGGAATCCTTGGCACTTACTGTATTTGATCTATTTGCAGTGGGGACAGAGACTACGAGCACCACCCTGAGATATGCTCTTCTCCTGCTGCTGAAGTACCCAGAGGTCACAGGTATGACCAATGTGGTGGGCAGTATGTTTCAGGGAAGTTACTGAAAGACATTACAAGTGTGGCATTGCCTCCTGTTTCTCTTAGAGAAGCTTCATTATTTAATTATCTATCTGATGAGCTTAATGTTTCCAAGTGTAATGAAGAGATAATAATGGGGCATCTTTATATAATACAGGAGGATGAATAGGAGTGAAGACCCCATGGGCAGTCAGAAAAGCCATCAGGTAGTGACAGTAATTCCCAGGAGCTTATTTGTGGCAGGCACGGCCAGTATTAATTGACCTGGGACTGCATATTAGTTTTACTATGAAAAGGTCCCTTTTGTTTTTTTTTTTTGTTTTTTTGTTTTTTTTTTTTTTTTAGAATATATCTTTTTTTTTTTAATATTTTTTATTTATTTATACAAGCACTGGGTACAGTCAGAAGCATGGGAGGGTGAGAGAATTCACCAGAGCCAGAGCGGGGAGCAGAACAGGCAGAAGGACCGAAGTACACTGCTGAGGGGAGCAGCGGGCAGAAGGAGAGGTCTGCGCGCCATGTGGGACCCTCCTCCAGTGGCCGGGGAGCAGCCGGGGATCGAACCAGCACTGCAGAGGCTGCAGGCAGCTTCGCAACCCAGGGCTCAACCGCTGCGCCACCCGGGAGGCCCTGAAAAGGTCCCTTTTGAAAGTAGGTATATTATCTGGAGATCTCTCTTATTCTGAAAATGAATGTTCTCAAGTGCGGTAAAGAAAATGAAAACTCTCCATATTAAACATAAGAGGAGGGCCTCCCTAGTGGCACAAGGGGTTAAGCACCACACTATGAAGCAATCCACATCCTCTGTAGCCCAAGTTGGATCCCTGGCCAGCCAGAGAGACACCCATATGGTGAAGCAGAACTCTGTTCCACCCACTGCTCCCCTCAGCAGTGTATTTCAGTCATATGTCTGTACTGTTTCCCACTGTGTCTCTGGTGAATCCTCTCACCCCCCACACTCTGGCCTGTACCCCAGCTTTTGTATGCATAAATAAATAAATCTGAAAAAAATAAAAAATAAACATAAGAGGAAACTGAGAAAGCTAGTGTCTCCCAGAGATAATTTCTGCAGTCAGGGGGCCTCCCTGGTGGCATAAGGAGTTAAGCACAGCACTGTGAAGTTATTAGCAGCCTCAGCAGCATGAGTTTGATCCCCTACCAGGCAGGGATCTACCCACATGGCGCAGCAGAACTCTCCTGTCTCACCTCCTGCTCCCCTCAGGAGTGTATTACAGTAGATCTGGCTGGTCTGCTCCCCACTCTGTCTCTGGTGAATCCTCTTACCCCCCACACCTCTGGCCTGTACCCCAGTTCTTATATGCATAAATAAATAAATCATTATATGCCTATTGGCCATTTTCATTTCCTCTTTGGAGCAATGTCCTTTTAAGTTCTTCTTTCTATTTCTTAACTGGATTGTTTACTTTATTTTGGCTGAGTCATATGAGTTCTTTGTATATTTTTATGATCAGTTCCTTATCAGTTCTATGGAGTGCAAAATTTTTTTCCCAATCAGTGGGGTGTCTCTTTGTTTTGGTTAATGTTTCTTTTGCTGTGCAGAAGCTTTTCAGTTTGATGTAATCCCAGGTGATTATCGTTTTCTTGACCTTCTTTGCTTTGGGTGAAGAAGTCTTTAAAAATGTTACTGAGATGTATGTCTTGTAGTGTTTCACCTATATTTTCTTCTATGTATTTTATGGTTTTATATCCAGTCTTATATCCAGTTCTTTTATCCATTGTGAGTTGATTTTTGTTCATGGTGAGAGGGTAGTGGTCTAGTTTCATGTTTTTGCATGTGATGGTCCAGTTTTCCCAGCACCATTTATTGAACAAACTGTCCATATTCCATCATTGCATATTCTTTGCTCCTTTGTCAAAGATTAGTTGTTCGTGTTAAGTGTATTTCTATGTGGTTTTGATTTGCATTTCCCGGATCTTCAACCCTTATAATGAGAGAAATGCAAATCAAAACCACATTGAGATACCACCTTACACCAGTCAGAATGGCACATATCAAAAAAACAAGCAACAACAAATGTTGGCGAGGATGTGGTGAAAAAGGAACTCTCCTGCATTGCTGGTGGAAGTGCAAACTGGTTCAACCATTATGGAAAGCTGTCTGGAGGGTCTTCAGACTACTAAAGATGGAGCTACCATATGACCCAGGAATTCCACTCCTAGGGATCTACCCAAAGGACACAAAAACATTTATTCAAAAGAACACCTGTACCCCTATGTTTACTGCAGCACTATTTACAATAGGTAAAACCTGGAAACAACCCAAATACCCAAAAGTAGATGTGGTGCATATATACAATGGAATATTATTTAGCAATCAGAGATGATAAACTCTTGCCATTTGCAGCAATGTGGATGGAGCTAGAAGGAATTATACTCAGGAAATAAGCCAGAAGGAAAAAGAAAAATATTGGATGGTTTCACTTATAGCAGAAATACAGGGGAACCAAATAAGACATCAGTGTAAAAAAATAATAACAGTACAAAACACAACAAAGCAAAAACAGACAATAATAAATCAGAGACATACTGCAGGGAAGGAAGAGGGAGATGGATTAGAGGGAGGAGCACAGGGGACTGAGGTGATGGTGCATGGGTGCATTGGAGAAGGAAATTCTATGGGGACTACACCTGAGCAAATATTGTTTAAAAATGAACAATTTTGTAAAAAACAAAAAAAAATTAAAAAATACAGGAGACCATCAAAACACACACACACACACAAATAAATCTTTAAAAAAAAAATTCTGCTGTCAGGAAAGTGGTCTAAAAAATCAAATTCACGAATAGTGTGTTACTAACACTCAGGCTTATGATATCCGTGAAGGTATTGACTATTTAGAAGTCTGTTTCCAGAAAAGTGGTATTGGCCAAAATTTGCGGGTCAGTGTTTTTCTGTCTTTTACAAAGACCTTTATGTTTTGTATTTAGTAAGTTGCATTACTGTTAGAACATGCATTATATTACCCTATGTGAGGAACCTGCTGAAAGACTGTAACCAATGAGAACTGAGAATTAGTCCTTGAAATCTGGACAGACTAACTCAGGAAGTAGTCACAACAAATCACCAATTTCTAAAACACAAATTGCAATTTTATGGGTGATGATAACTCATTGGAGAGGTGGAAGTTGTCATCTAAATGTCAGAAGAAAACATATGAAGAAGGGATTTGTATCCCTCTAGGTTGTAGCATTTGTAAGTGTCAAAAAAAAATGAGGGAGAAATAGGCTGAAGAAGGTAGCTTTTCCTACCCAGATTCCCTCCACACCTCCTTTTATCATGTAACTGTTTTGATTCAATAGAATGAGAGAGGTTTACTCTTTAGAGAAGCTGAACATAAAAGACCTTGTCCTCAGAGACACTGGCAGTTGGAAAGAGACTGTAAGAAAATCACATCTTGAATTCAGAGAATCAGCTCCTTTGCCACCCTGTTTCCTGAAATTCAGCAGTCAGAGAATAAAGTCCCGAGAGTGAGCACCTCGGGAGAAAAGAGCTGTTCCACATCTGGCAGTTCAGATACAAAAAGTACTCTCGAAGACAGAAATAAAAAGAACCAAAACAGAAAAGGAAAGAGAAGTACAAAGGGAAAAGAATGAAGAAAGACTTCGGGAACTATATGACTCCATGAGGAAAGGATATATAAGAGTTATACGAATCCTAGAAGGAGAGGAGAGAGACCTAGGAACAGAGAAAATATTCAAGGAAAAAATTGAAGAGAACTTCCCAAACATGAAGAAGGAGCTGAAAATAGACATAACAAGAAGCAAGAAGAACACCAAACTTCCATGATGAAAGGAAATATACAGCAGGACATATAATAGTAAAGCTTCCAAGAATCCAAGACAAGGAAAAAATAAATGAAGCTGACAAGAGGGAAGAAACAGGTAACATACAAAGGAAAACCAATCAGGCTGACATCAGACGTCTCTGAAGAAACACTACAGGCAAGGAGAGAGTGGAGGGGCATAGTCAACAGACTCCAAGACCACAAATGCCAACCAAGAATATTTTATCCCACAAAGTTCCTTCCTCTATGAAGAAAGAATAAAGACCTTCACAGACAAACAGAAACTCCAGAGTTTGATCACCAACTAAACCCCCACTCCAAAAAATACTTATAAGGAGTCTTAAAACCCAATCCAACAGAGGGATGAATATGAAGGAAACAAGAGAAAAAATAAAACCACAGAAAAGACAAAATGGCAAATACAGACACTAACATATCAATATAAAATGTAAATCTAAATGGACTAAACTCCTCAATGAAAAGGCACAGAGTTGCAGGCTGGATTAAGAAACAAAACCCGGGCCTCCCCTGGTGGCACAGGCAGTTGAGCGCCGCACTGTGAATCTGTCTGCAGACTCTACAGTGCTAGTTCCATCCCGGGCGGCAGGCAAAAGTCCCACATGGTGCAGCAGACCTCTCCTGTCTCGCCCGCGGCTCCCCTCAGTAGTGTATTTCATCAGTCTGCATGTTCTGTTCCCCACTCTGGCTCTGATGAATCCTCTCACCCTCCCATGCATCTGGCCTGTACCCCAGTTCTTATATAAATAAATAAATCTTAAAAAAGAAAGAAAGAAAGAAAGAAAGAAAGAAAGAAAGAAAGAAAGAAAGAAAGAAAGAAAGAAAGAAAGAAAGAAAGAAAGAAAACCCAACTTTTTGTTGTCTCCAGGAAACACATCTAACTACAAAAAATAAAAATAGACTGAAAGTATTAAAAAAAAACTAGAAACAACAAATGTTGGCGAGGTTGTGGAGAAAACGGAACTCTCCTGCATTGTTGGTGGGAGTACAAACTGGTGCAACCACTATGGAGAGCCGTGTGGAGATTTCTGGACCTACTAAACATAGAGCTTCCATATGATCCAGCAATTCCACTCCTAGGTATTTACCCAAAGGACACAGAAACATCAATTCCAAAGAGCACCTGCACCCCTATGTTTACAGCAGCACTGTTTACAATAGCTAAGCTTTGGAAACAGCCCAAATGCCCAAAAATAGATGACTGGTTCAAGAAGATGTGGTACATATACACCATGGAATATTACTCAGCATTCAAAAAAGATAAACACATGCAATTTGCAGCAACATGGATGGAGCTGGAAGGGATTATGCTCAGCGAAATAAGCCAGAAAGAAAAAAGAAAAATACCAGATGGTCTCACTCATAGCAGGAATTTAGAAAACCTAAATAAGGGACCGGGAAAAAGACTAATTAATATAAAGTAAAAATCAAAATCAACAAGCAACTATGAACCAGAGACACTCTATGGGGGTTGGGGGGTGGGGAAAGGAGGGCTTGGGGTCAAAATAAGGGGGTTACAATTGTATGGGGAATATAAAAATAAAATTTAAATGAAAAAAAAAGACTGAAAGTAAAAGGATGGAAAACAATCCTAAAATCAAATGGACCAAAAAAGAAGGCAGGAATAGTTATATCAGATAAAACAGATTTCAAACTCACAAAGGTAAAAAGAGACCCCGATGGTCACTTCATTGTGATCAAGGGGACAATACATCAAGAAGACATAACACTCATTAATATATACTCACCAAATGAAGGTGCACCCAAATACATCAGACAACTATTATCATCTCTGAAAACAGACATCAGAGAAAATACATATGTAGTAGGAGACTTCCAACACAACACTATCAACAATGGATAGATCAAGGAGACAAAAAATAAGTAAGGACACTAAAGCTCTAAACAAGGATCTAGACCTCTTAGGCTTAACAGACATCTATAGAACACTAAACCCCAAAAAATCTGAGTACACATTTTCCAAAGTGCACACAGATCATTCTCCAGGATTGATCACATACTGGGACACAAGACAAACATAAACAGATACACTAAGATTAAAATCATACCAACCATCTACTCTGACCATGAAGGCATCAAACTAGAAATAAACCATAAAAAGAAGGCAAGGATCTCTCCTACCTCCTGGAGATTGAAACCCACACTACTGGAAGACCACTGGACTAATGAGGAGATCAAAGAAGTGGGCAAAGATAAACAGCTGGAATTACATCAAATTAAAGAGCCTCTGTACAGCAAAAGAGATAGTAACCAAAACAAAGATCACCCCTCCCATTGGGAGAAAAATTTTGCACACAACACTAATGATAAAGGACTGATCACAAAAATCTAAAAGAGCTGATGAGATTCAACAAAAGCAAAGTAAATAACCCCGTCAAAAATTGGGCAGAAGAGCTAAAAAGAAACTTTTGCAAAGAGGAAATGCAAATGGCCAATAGGCGTATGAAATGATGTGAGGTGATTTGTGGTTTTTTAGGTCCCATCTAAAGAATATTGGTCAGAACAGGGTCCAAGATTTACCTTCACTTATTTTTGAAACTTATCATTTTGGTGTTTATTTTTAATACTAATCCATTAGTTAAGTTTTACCTTTGTAAAAGTAGTGGTGAAGTATAGTGGTCATGATTCTGAATGGATAACCATTGTTTGGATAATATTTGATGAGTATATATTTGCTGTGTCTTTTTTCCTTTCGTATCTTAAAAAATATTTTCTTATATAATTGTTTAAAATCAACAGTAATAATTTTGCAAAATGAAGATATGAAATTTTTATATGGTAAACTTAGGGGATAGAATTTTCCCCAAAATTTGTGTTAAACTTTAAAAAATCTAAGACATTAAAAGCATATATGTGTATATGTAATGGATGAAATCATCTAAGTGGCAACACCTCAGGTTCAGTATGTATATCCCAATAACGATTTCTAGACAGAAAAGCAGATTTCACAAGAAGAGCTACCATTATGCAATAATAGCTAATGCCAGCCTATATAGTGTTCTCAATTTTCCTAGACTATCCTAGAATAGCTTTTCTTTTCTTTGCAATACAGCATCCAGTCAAGCGTAAAATTTGGTTGTCTTGTCCTTTTAGTCTCCTGTGATCAGTTCCCTTTGCTCTGTTTGGTTTTTCAACTCACTCAACTTTGTGAAAAGTCCAACTGTGGTCATAAAAATATTCCTCAGAGTTATGTTGTGCAAAGTTTGTCACAGACTTAGATTACCATTATGACTTTGCCCAGAGAAGTACATAAGTGCTCTGAAGGTCCCACTGAAAACCAGTGAGGCAGCTGAGGGCACATGAAGTCACTTATTCCATTATTTATGTTCCCCACATAATAACGTGGTACATGCCAGTTCTCTGCTTGGCAGAGGTTGTGGATTTTACGTTCATTAATCAAAATATATGTTGTGGTACTTTAGGAATATGTGAGTATCGTGCTGCCTAACCGTTCTTCCACCACTAGAATCCCTTGATAACACTCGATTACATTAGTGATCCTAAGATAATTGTTCAAAATGACTGTATTTCTAATTTTGCCATTCTTTCTGTGTTTGTGGCTGGGATCAATCTGTGTGTGATGAAATCTACCCCTATTTTTGAATTAATACAAACAACATGCTGGGGCAGTGATAAAAATGCTAAGAGTTGTTACTGTACTTGCTTTATCATCACGTAAGTTATGTTTAATTTGATTGGCTATGTTTACAAAAGGTCTATGAATGGATATCTCCAGACACTTCAAGCTTGGATAGAGATTTCCATTTGCAAGCATAATCCATATATGAGCTGAGTGAACACTGAAATGATAAAATCAAGGTACAGACGAGGAAATCGCCCCAGAACTAAATGTGATGAGCAGGATGGCTTCAGAGGCCTGGCACTGAGGGTCCGGGTACTCACTACTTCAGGTGCCATTTAAGCAGCATCGCAGCCTCTGGTCTTATCCTGGTTCTTGTTATTACTTATTCTGTCTGACTTAGGATGCCCTTCCCTTCACAGTATTAGGTTTCTTCATATTTGCATGCTAAGATTGGAATAAATGATTTGTAGCTTTTCATGCAGCTCCACGACTTCATAAGGCAGTTTAAATCATTTTTTCCAGGGCACCACCATATTGACGTCGCTGACTACTGTGCTGCATGATAGCAAAGAACACCCAACCCAGAGGTGTTTGACCCTCACCACTCCCTGGTCGAAAGTGGCAACTTTAAGAAGAGTGACTACTTCATGGCTTTTTCAGCAGGTAGTGTAGCTTTTGTATTCTTTGTGCATCAGAGGACAAGACACCTTGTGAGGATTGTTAGGAGCTTCCATGGTACCCTCTCCAAGGCTGGTGCAGGTGCTCTTGTCCGTTAGCAGGAGCACCGAACCCTGTGTCCATGCACTTTCCCTCCTCATGATGCAGTCTTCTCGTTGAGCCAGATCACTGCAGCTTTGGGGAATTGATCCAGTTCTTCAAATTCAGAAATGATTTAGTACAAAGTCCTGAAAAATGTGAGAGGCATGCATCTTGCCAAAGGAACAGCACTGTAAGGGAAAACCTGAAACTTCACAGTGCTTTGGAGAGTGGTAGAGAGCAGGTCTACTTGGAGTACAGAACTGAGACTGTGAAGAATATTCTGTGAAGAATAGAAATATCATGAGCCATCAGATCTATGCAACAGAAAGCACAACCAGAGTATGTGTTTTTAGAAAATTGTTGAAGGAAAATTGAGGTCAAAGAAATGGTTATAATGTGGGAATACTTAATGAAGTATTGGCCACAATGCTGATAATAAGTACACATTTGTTGAAAGGAGGATACCTGTTCATTAACATTAGATGGATTCCATTCCTGTCTGCCCATTGTCCATCTATCTATCCAACCATCCTGCCTTCCATCATACCTCAGCTTTCATCAAATAGTTATTGCATATTCTCTTTCTGAGGTCAGAAACACAGTGTTCAAGGATCATCTCCTCTGTGCGCTTGTTATTTTCAGGAAAACGGGCATGTGCAGGAGAGGGCCTGGCCCGCATGGAGCTGTTTTTATTCCTGACCACCATCTTCCAGAAGTTTACCTTGAAATCTGCCATTGACTCCAAGGACATTGACACCACCGCAGTTGTCAATGGATTTGTTTCTGTGCCTCCTCCTTACCAGATCTGCTTCATTCCTTTGTGAGGAAGGACAGACCATCAGGCTTCTGCTGTGATGTCCACAAGTCCAATTCCCCTGACGCCCCTGTCATCTCCTTTTCTCTTCCTTCCCCTTCTGGTAATGTCGTCACCGACCTCTCCTCTCCTTGTCACCCCATTCTGTCAGGATCCAGGCACGAACATCCATCTCCAAAGTAGGATTTCCAAAGTTCCACGGTACAAATATATGTATAGCCTCTCCTTGCTCTGTAACATTGTATTGGGCATCTCATATGCTAACACTTCTCTGGTATTGAGTAGTTAGTTCTGTGTCATCAGTGTGACAGAGTGAGATGGTTGGTGAATGTAATACGACATTTCTCCTCTGCATGTTCTAAAAAAATCACAATCTGATGAACCAGTTCTCATGCTTTCATTCCTTTGTGTATAATGCAGAGAGCAAATGGAAGAAAATATTATCCGTAAGAGCTATTCCTTTTAATTGATAGACTATGTTTTTAGAGCAGTTTTAGGTTCACAACAAAATGGAGCAAGAAGTACACAAAGCTCCAACACATTCCTTTTCACACCCAGGCACAGCCTGTCCCGTCAACATCCCACAATGGAGAGGCACATTTGATACAAGCGGTCAGTCATCATCAATACATCACTATCAAAAAAGTTTACCGGGTCTTCCTGGTGGTGCAAGAGGTTAATATGCAGCACCGCGAAGCTATCCACAGCCACTGCAGCACCAATCCAATCCCTGCCCAGGGAGGTGACCCACATAGCACAGCAGATCTATCCTGTCTCGCCCGCTGCTCTCCTCAGCAGGGTCTTTCAGTCAGTCTGCCTGTTCTGTTCCCCACGCTGTCTCTGGTGAAGCCTCTCATCCCCCACATCTCTGGCCTGCACCCAGCTCTTGTATGTATAAAATAAATAAATCTTTAAAAACAAAAAAAAAACAGAGTTTACGGAAGTTCATTCTTTGTGTTCTATACTCTATGGGTTTTGCAACATGTATATTGGTGTGTATCCACCATTACAGTATTATCAGAAAAGTTTCTCGGTGTTCCGCCTATTCATTCTTTCCCTCAAATGCTTGGAAACCACCAATCTTTTTATTATTGCCGTACTTTTGTCTCTTCCAGAATCTCATATAGTGGTCTCAATGTGTAGTCTTGTCTTGGTGATGTTTTTCACTTAGTTGGTATGCCCTAAAGATTGCTCCGTGTCTTTTCATGACTTGATTGCTCAGTTCTTTTAGGTGTTGAAAATATTTCGTTGCATAGAATTACCACAGTTTATTTATGTGTGTGCAAATGTTTAAACCCTAAATGGACTGTGGATAAATAATTAATATCTTGGCTACTTCTAATTTTTGTTCATTGTAGATAAAGCTGCAATAAAAATCTATGTGCTGGTTTCTGTTTTTTTTTAAAGATTTATTCATTCATGCATATAAGAACTGGGGTACAGGTCAGAAGAGTGGGGGTGAGAGGATTCACCAGAGACAGAGTGGGGAGCAGAACAGGCAGATTTACTGAAATGCACTGCTGAGGGGAGCAGCGGGCAAGACAGGAGAGATCTGCTGCACCATGTGATTAGTTCCCTGGCCGGGGATTGAACTCATGCAGCAGTGACTGGTGATGACTCATAGTGCTGTGACTTAACCCCTTGTGCCACCAGGGAAGCCTGCAATTTTATTTTAATAAGATTTGGGAAAAAAACAGAAATTATACATGCCAAATAGTCAAGAAGTCATTCCACTGGAGAGCTAGATAAAAGAAAGTAATACATGGATTTCATATTTAAAAAATTTTAAAGTTATGAGATCATTTCCAATTTCTAATAAAACAAAAGACATATATAGGTGCCTTCCATTTGGTATACACTGCAGGTAGATAGAGCCAGAGTCCTCAAAACTGCATTACAAAAGGATTTTATTAGATATCAGACAGTGAGACTTAATTCGTGCAAGGAAATTTGAACTGAATCTTGACAGATGAGAAGAAACAGTTCAGGAAAATGTTATTCCTGCTGGTAAGCGGTGGGTATTGGCTAACACAGAGACCAGCAACAATTGCTCTGCCACATGGTAGCTTGTCTTTTTTTCACACTGGGATGAAGCAGAGCTCAAAGAAGGGCGGGATGGTGCTTATTCCATTGGCTATTGGCGTGGTATCAATGTCCTTTGGATCAACCAGAGGTTTCAAGGTAAAACGCTGTAAAATGGTGGTCAGAAATAAAAACAGCTGCATTCGGGCCAGGCCTTCTCCAAGACACACTCTCTTTCCTAAAAAGAAACATAAATTAAATGTTTACTTAATTCTCTAAGTTAGCACACAGGGAAACCTAAATAAATATGAAGTGAATAAATAAATATAAATTTTTAGAAAGTCTAATCAAATATGACTTCTTCTATCTACCCCCAAACATGGTTTTCTTCATTTCCTCAGCACAAATTTCTGTGTGCATACTGTGCAAAAAAAATCTTTTCTGTACACCCATGTTGGAATTGCTCTGCTACAGTTTGTCAGTGACATCTTTCTAGACATACACACACAAATTCCACACTCGCTTATCCCAGTTGGTATGAGACATGCACTGTACTTTTCCATCTACTTCAACCCAAGAGTCAACAATAGATTTACTTCTTATTTAGATAATCTTTTTTAAAAATATTTATTTATTTATGCACACGAGAACTGGGGTACATGCCAGAGGTGCGGGGGCTAAGAGGACCCACCAGAGAGTGGAGAACAGGACAGGCAGATTGACTGAAACACATTGCTGAGAGGAGCAGCGAGGTCTGCTGCACCATGTGGGTAACTCCCTGGCTGGGGATTAAACTCGTGCTGCAGTATCTGTGGACAGCTTCATAGGTTGCCTCCTAACCCCTCGCGCCACCAGGGAGGCCCTTATTTAGATAATCTTATCCTTGTCAGGTCCCTGCTTTAAAAAACAATTCAAGAACTTTCCATTGCATAGTATAAAAAATATTATGAACTGGCCACAAATCTTACTAGCTTTTCACTAGCCCCAGTAACACCAGTGATATTGCCTCAGATTCCAGCTCAGCCTGCAGATAATCCCATTCTTCTAGATCCACCTCAGATGTCTGTTATGTTCATGCAGACTTCTTTGACATGCACAGGGCATACAATTCACTCCCTTATCTGTTTTCTACAACACTCATTAATGACCTTATTGAAAATATAGCACGTTTCACATTTCACATAAAGTCACACGCAGCCTCATTATCATAGTAAAAATCATGCTCACCTGCACCAGGACAGATCTGGTCAAGACCAAACTTGGAATAAAAAGGGGTGTGAATGCAGTTTCTAGAAACCCCTGCTCTTTCTCCGAAATGCTGCCACCGTAGACTCTAGCTTCCCTCCTTAGCACTCCTCCAGGCAAGCCCTGCGTCTCCCCAGTTTGGGCTGAAGGCCTTTAGAGCATGAGTTCCTTTCTCCTTCCTTGACCAATGAATAAACCTCATTTCCTCCCATCGACTCTTGTGTCTCCAGTGTTGACTTTAAACCAGTGAGCAAGTAGTCTTGGCTCTGATAAAAAGGTCTGCGGTAAGCTCATTGAGCGACCTGGTTTCTCAGGTCAGGTGAAAAAAGGTCTTTATGGAATTACAGTTGTAGGAGGAGCCCTTTGGAACCAAAGTGGTAGGTTATGGGACGGTGAGTGCTGACTCCAATCTGATGAGAAACAACCTGGACTTTGGGACTGGTGCCTCTGACCCCACACAAAATAACAATTTACCCAGCCCAGAGCAACTTCCGTGCAAAGCCCTTCGTCATCTCACTTGACCCCTGATTACATGTATATAAATAAGTGAAGTTTGCTTGCCTGCTGAAAAAGGCATAAAGTAGTCACTCTTCTTAAAATTTTCACTTTCATCCAGGAAATGGCCAGGATCAAATGTCTCTGGTTTGGGAAACTCTTTGCCATCATGTAGCACAGAATTCAGAGATGTTAGTATGCTTGTGCCCTGATATAAAGGAAGCAGATATATTTGATTATTCAGAAGTAAGACTTTAAAAAAAAAAAAAAGTGAGACTTAAAAAAAATTATTATCTAATCTTTTCATTTTATAGGAGATTGAGGCATTTGCTTCCTGTCACAGAACAAATTAGAGACCAAGTCTAATGGGTATAAAATCATGCATGCCTGTCCATGTAGTGGTGAGAAATATCGGGGTGAAGCCAGAGGCATGGGGTGGAAGGATTCATTGGAGACAGAGGGGAGAACAGAAAAGGCGGATTTCTTGAAATATCCTGCAGGGGAGCAGGTCTGCGCACAAAGGAGGGTTTGAGGCTCTCTTGTATACTCTGTTTTTTGCGGGCTTTCTATCTTGGGGCGCCAGCTTGCACCAGTTATTTGCTGGGCTGTCTGGTGTCAGGCACTGGCTTTTGGACTTAAATCTTGTCCTGGCCCTACTTCTACATTCCTGGAACTAGTCTGATTTTTCTGGTCATTGTGGTCAATCTTATGGCCTTGTCTCCAAGGCAACCTCATTCAGTTCCCCTCTCTATTGAAATCTCCCAAATCTGCCTGCTGGGCCAGGAGTGGGGACTTGGTAACCTTATTAAATGATGCCCTGACAGTCCAGGGTGCTATTCATTGACTCCAAGGCCATTCTCATCAGTTTATAGCCTGACACCATCACTTTTTTTTTTCCTGAAAGATTTATTCATGCATACAAGAGTTGGGGTGTAGGCTGAGGTGCGGGGAGCAGGGAGGTGGAGATGAGGGCGGCGGGCAGGTGAGAGGATTCAGCAGAGAGGGAGTAAGGCACAGAAACAGGGAGGTTGGCTGAAATACACTGCTGAGGGGTGCAGTGGGCAAGACAGGAGAGGTCTGCTGTGCCACGTGGGTTAGGATCTAACCCCTGCTGCAGTGGCTGGCGACAGCTTCAAAGTGCTGAGACTTGACCCCTTGCACCACCAGGGAGGCCCACCATCACTTGCTTTTAAGAAAATTAAGGAAGTTCCTTGAAGTGCATTGTTTTTTTGTTTGTTTGTTTTGTTTTTGTCCATTGAGGCGTTTTATTTCCACATGTGTTTTACACCCCTAGAAAAAGAATCTCAAGATTTTCCTCCTGTGTGTTTTCGTCTTGCTTCTTCATGGTCCATGATGCCAGCTGAGGTTGTCAATACAATGAAACCAAACTGACGGGATGGAAGCAGATTATTCTGCCATTTTTCTAGATCTTTGAGTTGCACATCAAATCTGGGGCTGATCACTCCACACTTGTTTAACCTGCCTGTGAGGTTCACAACAATTTGCCCAGCTCTGTGATCATCAATGATTTCAAATTCGTAATGTAAGCATGCTTCATCATCCCAGTTAGAAACCGGACGATAACTTTGGAGCACGGTCTAATAAGAACCTGGCATTTGCCTCTCTTTTCGGCATCGTTGATGCTCTTGAGAGCATCAGCCAGGAGATTCATGAGCACCATGATGGCGGCACGGAAAGATGGTGCAAAGAAGTGCATTGTTTGTAACCAACTGTGGTCATCAGTTCATTTCCTTTAAAAACAATTATTAAGTCTTTCTGAGTTGCCATATTCTTGAAACTCTTTCACTTTTCCATCAAGATGAAAAACTGCTAAGATTCCCCTCCTCCTGCTGTGTTTTTTCTTTTGAATTGTTGTCTGTTCATGGGGAGATGAGACAGCATTTTGGACTTCTATCAAGGTTTTCTTCAACTCAGAGACATGGTGTAACATAATGATTTAGTTTAGTTTTCAGGATCAAATCTCAATTTCTATAAAATTAAACTCTATGATCATAGGTAAGTTTAAAATTTCAGTGCCTCCTTTTCAAAACTAGTAGAATGTAAACAACATATTTGCATTAGTGTATTGTAAAGATGAGATAAATTATGAAATATTTTTAGACATGCTAACATGCTCAATAAAGAGTTTGTAACTGTTACGATGATAATGATTTTATTCAGAATATTTGGCGACCTTAATAAAGGTTCGTAGGGTAAATAATTGTCAGGATTTTCTGCCCTCCCAGCCATAAGGACTGATGGATCCCTGCGGTCCTGAGTGCATGCCTGACGGCGGGCACCTGGAGTAGGGTGTGGGCATGCGTAGGTGGGTTCACCTGGGCTGAGCCTGGGCTTATAAGGGTGGCGTGACCGGCCGCAGGCGGAACAGCAGAGCGGAACCACCGGAAGGGGAGCCGAGAGAGCAGCACCAGCAGAGGCGCAGAGACCACGAGAGAACCCTGGAGAGCCCAGAAAGAGTGAAGACTTGCTGGGGGGTCGGGGGCAGGCCTCCCGGCACCCCTGCCTGCCCTGTACCTGGTAAATCCCAATAAAAGCCTGCAGAAGTGACTGAGCGCTCCTAGGATTCTCCTTTACCCCCTTCTGCCCCAATTATAGAAAACCTGCTCTGTGCCTTCCCGCTGCTACACCCACAAAGCAAGAATTGAAATTCTTTTTTTTTAATTACATCGTTGTTCATTTTTGTACAATAGTTGCTTTCTCCCCTCAGGTAGAGTCCCCACAGTTCTCAGCCACCCCGTCACCTGTGAACTGTCACCATAGTCCTTTGTTCTTCCCTCCCGGTTTGGACCCCTCTGGTCTCCCCCTCCCTTGCTCTACACCTCAGGTCTGTGGTCAGCTAGCTAGTTTGCCTTTTTTTGACCTGAGGTTTCTAAGAAGGATTACAGATGAAATATCTCTCACCTTGGGAATAAGGAATCCTCTGAACTTGATGTTCTGAGTCACTGCATGGGGCAGGCCACTGGGCGCGAGGTTAATGTATCTCTGGACCTCGTGCACCAAGGCGTCCATGTAGGGCATGTGGTTGCGGTCCTGCATGCTGGGGCTCCGGTGTCTGCCCACCACGTTCTGGATCTCCTTCTGGGCTTTCGCTGGCAATGTCAGAATGAGATTTGTGTGAAAAGAAAAAGACTTTTTACGTGTTCTTCTTGGGCCTGGTGATATGGTGGGGGAAGAGGTAAAGAAGGGAAAATGCTGGGTTGCTACCTGGGGGTGGGGAAAGAAGCAGAATTTGTGTTTCTGGGCATACTGGGGTCTCATGCAAGACATGAACATGTGTATATTATAGAACACGATTGTACTAAAAACACAGTTCTAATTCCTTGTTTTGTGTACTTTTCTTTAGTGAACTTCAGGATCTGGAATTATGAAGATTCACTAGAGGCCGTGGACTCGAACTATTTTGAGTAAGCCAGATTTTGTTTCAAATATGTTAAGTTCCAAGAGGGTAAGAGCTATCCAGTACATAAATGCCAACGAACTAGAACAATTGAAAGATGTTTAGTTGAATCAGCACAGAGCACAAAAGTAAATAAGTTAATAATTATTTAGACAGTAAACTATAACAGGCAAGCTGCACTATTATATTACTTTATAATTCCTCTCAGTAATCCTATGTGTTGGTATTATTTTGTGTGTTTTGCAAATAGGAAACAGACTTAGAACATTTTGTATATCCAGGTTTTCTGTGGTATTTTCCTTCCTCAAACCTACAATTTTAGAAATTGAGTAAGGTTAAAAAAAGGAATTTGTGTTCATGAAGCATATTTCCCTTTAATTGCAAAGTTAATAACATGTAACTAGTAATGCGTGGCTTAATTATGACTATTAATTATTAAAAACATTTAATAACGTTTTCTATGACTGTCAGGAAGTAAAATTTTCTCCTTTAAAACAGATGAAGGAGCGAAGTAGGGAGAGAATCATGAATCTGAGGTCACACAGCTACTTCCTAATACTCAGAATTCTAAGCCACTGTTGTTAGGTCTGTAAGTCATTTTCTCTAGGATCATATAGTGACTTTTTGGTTTTGTTTTGTCTGTATGTTTTCTTTTCTTTTTCTTTTATATATTTTTTACATCACTGTTCATTTTTGCACATTGTATGCATTTTCATCTTGGTTATAGTCCCCACACAATTCCCACCCACCCTTTGTTTTGATCCTACTCCCTTCTCCCCCCCGTAGTGTCTCTGGTTTATAGCTGCTTGTTGATTTTGATTTTTACCTTATTATAATTAGTATTGTTCCTGGTCCCATATTTATGTTGTGACTTTTGTCAAATGGCATTTACTTACTACCAGAAGAACATCTTTGTAAGGGAATATGTTAAAATTATATACTACTAGATATAAAGAAAAAAATTGGGCAGCTCTCCCAAAGGTTTATCGTGGAGGATGATGGATGTTTTGGTGGTGGGTGTGGCATGGTGATGTGCCTCTGAAGAGAGGTGGACCTATTCCCCTAGATCATGTACAGTGTTGTAAACCTATGTTACCTCAATTTTAAAAAAAGAACTTGGAGCAAGAAAAGAGAGTGTAAAATTATTTGACTGAAAGAATCTGTGTCATGTGAAAATAAGGCAGCTACATCCATATCCCACAATGTGTGTGAGCAAAGCAATTTCAAGACTCTACTTGTAAATTGCTCCATTTAGTCTTATATGTAATGGGAGGGTATTATAAATAAGTGGGAAAATCTGGTGCTGATGTCAGAGATAACTGCATGTGGTTTAATTGTGCTAAAACTGTCTTAATATGCACCAAAGCACAAGACATGATGTATTAGTGAAGAAAATATTCTCTTAGATGAGGACACAGTAAAAATGAAGAGGACAAAATGAAAAAGTTGGATTTGCAAAAGAAATTATGTTTGCAAGGGAATTTTTTTTTTTTTACCTAAAATGGTGCACTTGAAAAGATACAATTTTTATTGTGTACTACTTTGTTTTGGTTAGAGCGAGTCTCTGTGATCAAAAAATACTGTGATTTTCTCAAGTCACTTCTTAACATTCCAAAAAACTTCAGTAGAAATATCTTTTAACATGCTTTTCAATATAATACTAGAAGTCCTAGCCAGAGCAATAAGACAAGAGAAAGACATACAAGGAATCCAAATAGGAAAAGAAGAAGTCAAACTGTCACTATTTGCAGATGACATGATAATATACATAGAGAACCCCAAAAACTCCACAGAAAAACTAATTCAACTAATTAATCAGTTCAGTAAAATGGCAGGATACAAAATCAACACGCAAAAGTCAGTAGCCTTCCTATACACAAACAATAAATCTGAAGAAGAAGAAATCAAAAAAAATCCCTTTTATTATTGAAACAAAAAAAATCAAATACTTGGGAATAAATCTAACAAAAGATGTAAAGGACCTATACAAAGAAAACCATAAAACACTGTTAAAAGAAATAGAAGAAGATACAAAGAAATGGAAAGACATCCCCTGCTCATGGATTGGAAGAATAAACATTATTAAAATGGTCATCCTACCAAAAGCAATATACAGATTCAATGCTATTCCAATCAAAATTTCAATGTCATTCTTCAAAGAAATAGAACAATTATTGATGAAATTCATATGGAATCACCAAAAACCCCGAATAGCCAAAGCTCTCCTGAAAAAAACAGAAGAGAATGGAGGCATCACACGCCCAGACTTCAAACTATACTACAAAGCCATAATCATCAAAACTGCATGGTATTGGAACAAGACCAGACATGCAGACCAATGGAATCAAATAAAAAATCCAGAAATAAACCCGCAGATTTATGGTCAACTAATATTTGACAAAGGAGCAAAGAACATTCATTGGAGCAAAGAAAATTTGTTCAATAAATGGTGCTGGGAAAACTGGGTCGCTACATGCAAAAGAATGAAGCTTGACCACTACCTCACACCATACACAAAAATCAACTCAAAATGGATTAAAGAACTAGATATAAGACCTGAAACCATAAAATACATAGAAGGAAATATAGGTGAAACACTACGTGATTTGCATATCAAAGACATCTTTACAGACACATCACCCAAAGCAGTGATAGCGAAGGCAAAGATCAACAGCTGGGACTACATCAAATTAAAGAGCTTCTGCACAGCAAAAGAGACAATAACCAAAACAAAGAGAAGGGCCTCCCCTGTGGCGCAGCAGTTGAGCGCTGGGTTGGGAAGCTGCCCACAGCCTCTGCAGCGCCGGTTTGATCCCTGGCCACCAGGCGAGGGTCCCACATGGCGCTGCTCCCCTCAGCAGTGTATTTCGTCAATCTGCCTGTTCTGTTCCCCGCTTGGCTCTGGTGAATTCTCTCACCCGCCCGCGCTTCTGACTGTACCCAGTGCTTGTATAAATAAATAAATAAATCTTCAAAAAAAAAAAAAAACAAAGAGAAACCCCACCAACTGGGAGAACATTTTTGCACACAACACAAATGACAAAGGACTGATCACAAAAATCTGCAAAGAGGGCCTCCCCGGTGGCGCAGTGGTTGAGCGCTGGGTTGCCAAGCTGCCAGCAGCCTCTGCAGCGCCGGTTCAATTCCCGCTGCTCCCCGGCCACCGAAAGAGGGTCCCACATGGCGCGCAGACCTCTCCTGCCGCCCGCTGCTCCCCTCAGCAGTGTGCTTCGGTCCTTCTGCCTGCTCTGCTCCCCGCTCTGGCTCTGGTGAATTCTCTCACCCTCCCGCACTTCTGACTGTACCCAGTGCTTGTATAAATGAATAAAAATAAATCTTTCAAAAAAAGAAAATCTGCAAAGAGCTGATGAGACTCAACAATAACAAAGAAAATAATCCTGTCAAAAAATGGGCAGAAGAGCTAAAAAGAAACTTCTCTGAAGAGGAAATGCAAATGGCCAACAGACATATGAAAAAATGTTCAACATCACTTGTAATCAGGGAAATGCAAATCAAAACTACCATGAGATACCATCTTACACCAGTGAGAATGGCACATATTAAAAAAACTAGCAACAGCAAATGTTGGCGAGGTTGTGGAGAAAAAGGAACTCTTCTGCACTATCGGTGGGAGTGCAAACTGGTCCAACCACTATGGAGAGCTGTGTGGAGATTTCTGGACCTACTAAACATAGAGCTTCCATATGATCCAGCAATTCCACTCCTAGGGATTTACCCAAAGGACACAGAAACATCAATTCCAAAGAGCACCTGCACCTCTATGTTTATAGCAGCACTGTTTACAATAGCTAAGCTTTGGAAACAGCCCAAATGCCCCAAAATAGATGACCGGATCAAGAAGATGTGGTACATATAAATCATGGAATATTACTTAGCATTCAAAAAAGATAAACACATGCAATTTGCAGCAACATGGATGGCGCTGAAAGGGATCATGCTCAGCGAAATAAGCCAGAAAGAAAAAGAAAAATACCAGGGCCTCCCTGGTGGCACAGCGGTTGAGCACTGGGTTGTGAAGCTGCCCGCAGCCTCTGCAGTGCCAGTTCAATTCCCGCTGCTCCCCGGCCACCGGCCACCGGAGGAGGGTCCCACATGGCACGCAGACCTCTCCTGCCGCCCGCTGCTCCCCTCAGCAGTGTGCTTCGGTCCTTCTGCCTGCTCTGCTCCCCGCTCTGGCTCTGGTGAATTCTCTCACCCTCCCGCACTTCTGACTGTACCCAGTGCTTGTATAAATGAATAAAATAAATAAATAAATATTTAAAAAAAAAAAAGAAAAATACCAGATGGTCTCACTCATAGCAGGAATCTGGAAAACTTAAATAAGGGGCCAGGAAAATGAATAACTCTAAGAAAGTGAAAATCAAAATTAACAAAATCTATGAACCAGAGACACTCTATGAGGGGTGGAGGGCGGGGAGGGGAGGGATTGGGGTCAAAATAAGGGAGTTGCAATTGTATGGGGAATATAAAAATAAAATTTTAAAAAATTTAAAAAAAAGAAATATCTTTTAACAAAAATAATAATTTTCTGGACAAGTGAGATTTTTTAGAAAAAGGGGAAGGCAAATTCTATCCAGATCTTCACATAGCTGTGTTTACTGTATCTGTACTGACCCGTATCAAGGACACAAGGGAAAACAATCCCTTTTGCTCTTCAAATTTCTGCTGCTATTTAAACATTTTGTTCTCTTTTGGTACATTGATATAATCTAATTTGAATGTAATACATCCAATGGTAGTAAAAATTCCTGGAATTCCATCCTGCCTGTCACCTGTGATCGTACCTGTGACCTCTGGGTATTTCAGCAGCAGGAGGAGAGCATATCTCAGGGTGTTGCTCACAGTCTCTGACCCCCCAAAAAACAGATCCACCAAGGTAGCGATCAAGTTGTCCATGGTAAATTCAGACTGTTTGTTGTGTTTTTCCTAGCAACAATGTGTTAGAATTACTTGACAAAGAAGAAAGCCTTTGAGGGAACATAAGTCAATACAACATCATTATTAGCTTAATTTGCTTATTTGCAAATTAAGGCAGACATTAAAGAGTGCTATTGCTTCCTTAAAATTAGATGAATTGTTAGGATTCTGTCAAACACTTAAAACATAATCAGTCATGAATTTCCAACGTGTTGACAATTTCTTTCAAACAATCCTTTTCAAGTCATCACTGCTACTCATTGTCAGCTGTAGCATGTTAGCAATTTTATCATTTTTTAATGATAATTTTTTAAAATTTCCCAGTCAAGCCTTCAGTGCTACCCACCCCAAACTGTATCACTAGCATGAGCTCCTCAGCAATTATACCCACAACAGTTCCTCAGTTATTCTCAAGATAAACTGAAAATGTCACTGCCTTTATCATTTCCTGAAACTTTGTCATCTTTGTCCATCTCAGAGTTTTTGTCATCTTTGTCCATCTCAGAGCTTCCTCGAAACCTACTTCAGTCTGTGAAAATTTCCAACAAAATTTCCAAAGATAATGCTTTTTGTATCTCTATCCATTCCTGAATTCCCTCACTTCTTACATCTTCCATTCATGGGATTTAACTTTATGAAGGATGTGATCATTAATCTTTTTTTTTTATCAGTAATGAATTTATTTAAAAGTTCATTTGCCAAGAATCAATTCCTAGAAGGATACTTTTAATATGCTTGGACATTTTGAATGTGACTGGTTATCTGATTTCCCAGTTCACTGTAATTTGAAAGCATTAAACAAGAAGATAGCCAGGAATCTTCTCACTCTTACCCTACTCAAAATATAATTTCACTTTTTAAAATTTATAGTTTTTATATCATCCTGACAATGAGTGACATGGCAGAGAAATAACTAACATTGACATGAAAACTTAAATTTAAGAAATGGGAAGAGAGTTCGACTCGCTTAAGGAGACCCTAGGGTGTGATCACAGGATGCTGCATTATAATGGCAGGTTTTTGCGCTGATGATTAATCTTGAAGGCACGTATGCTGGTTTGTTTCAATGTGCATGTGAGTCTGCCCCCAGTAAAGAATCAGCTTTAACATGGTTAATATAAAAACTTCCAAGTCATTTTGATAAGATGTTTTGATGACAACACTGCACTGACAAATGGCAGTCGTGGAGCAAGCTGTAGGATACAGGATGCTGCCGAAGAGCAAGGTCCTGGCCTTTTTACTAATAGAATAATCCTATGGTATCAGTTGTGAGGGAAAGGAGGACAAAAAGAAAAGGGAGGGGCAAAACTAGAAAATGTGCTCTCTCAGCTGTGGCATCAGGGGTTGCAAGTCTGCCCTCCAGGCATCTGCTTGCTGACTTGGTATTGTAATTGAGATCAAGCCCTAGACCCCCAGCCATGGTTTCAATCTTATCAACAAGCCTTTCCACTCATCAGTTTCTAGGGTCCCTTGTCATACATCTGCCCTCAGACCCCAGGCGTTCCCGGTCATACTTCTTGATGTATAACTGGGAGTACGTTGATACATTTGTCCTCAGCACCACCACCCCCCCACACCCTCCAGGCATTCCTGGTTGTACCTCATGATGTATAGCTTTCCCAGAGTGATCAAGCTTTAAGCTCTTGGTTGATCTGAAAGGCACCTTGTAAGGTCTGGCTCCTATGACTGATTGACCCAGCTGTTCTGACCTTGTTTAAGAATGCAGAACTGCAGGTAACAAAAAAATGGTGGATGAACAGGCCACTTAGGACTAGCAGACCCACAGTAAGAAATATCTTAAGATACACAATGTGGTTTGCAGAAGGAAATAATACATCTTTAGGGAGGATGGTTTGGTTTAATATCTCAGCTTTACTGGGAAGAACTAAGAGAATCCATGAGTCACATCACCCACAAAGATGAAATAGGCTATGGAGGTCACATAGTACCTGTTCCATTTTGATCAGGAAGTAGTCAATAAAGTCTCGAGGGTTATTGAGGTCGAAGGATTCTTGGTGGTCTTTTATCTCTTCCAAAATAAACTTTTTTATCTCATTAATGTTTTTCATTAACTTGTTATGACTTCCTGGAAGATAATACACTAAGGAAGGGAAAGTGTTGTAGAGCTGAAAGAGGAAAGAATCACTTGTTAATTCACTTGGCAGACTCTTAGAGGTGCAGCTTATGTATCAGACATTTTGCTATATGATGAAAAGATAAATAAGACATGCTTCCTACACTAGAATGCACTTAGAATTTTAGGGAGAAAACTGATAAAATGACCAGAGTTACAGTATGCATGCATTACAATGTTATAACCAATTAAATTTTTTTTAAGAATTATTTATTTATGCATGTAAGACCTGGGGTACAGACAAGAGATGCAGGGGGTGACAGGATTCACCAGAGACAGAGTGGGGAGCAGAACAGGCAGACTGGCTGAAATACACTGCTGAGGGGAGTAGCAGGCAAGACAGGAGAGGTCTGCTGCACCATGTGGGTGGCTCCCTGGCCAGCTGGTGATCGAGCTCATGCTGCAGAGGCTGCCGATTGCTTCATAGTGGGGTGCTTAACCCCTTGTGCCACCAGGGAGGCCCAGAACCAATTAAATTTTAACTATGACCAAAGGAATTCAGGAGCATCCACCTCTTCCCAGATGAGATATGGAGGTTCAGAAGAGGTGGTCAAACAATCTAAGATGCCAAACTAGTAATAGAATCTGAAACCCCTCTTTATCCAGCTTATTTACCTCTACTTCTCCAGAGAATTGCCCAAAAACTGTGCATGGCTCATACCCTTTTTTTATATAATGAAGAAACAGTTCATTGTAGAGATCAAAGAAATCCCTGAATTATTATTATTTAGGCACTTTATATTCTGAGAAATGTGCATGTTGCTCTATTGATCTGGCCATTGCCAGTCCTGAGTTTCACTCGCTTACTTAAGACAGCATCTCAGGACTTACTAAACACTCTTGGTAGACAAGGAAGCAGTCTATTCAGTCTGGGATCTTGTATCAAACTTGATAGAGTATCAAGAAATCTAGATTCTAAGGGCCTCCCTGGTGGCACAAGGGGTTAAGCACAGCACTGTGAAGCTCTCAGCAGCCACTGCAGCACGAGCTCTGGCATAACAGACCTCTCCTGTCTGCTCAGCTGCTCCCCTCAGCAGTGTGTTTCAGTCAATCTGCCTGTTCTGTTCCCCACTCTGTCTCTGGTGAATCCTCTCACCCCCGCAACTCTGGCCTGTACCTCAGCTCTTGTATGCATAAATAAATAAACCTTTTTAAAAAAAAGAAATCTAGTTTCTAGACCTAGCACACCCCTTGCTTTAGCTTGGCTAAACATTTTTGGAAATGTGCTTAATATCTCAAATAAGTTGACTCTTAGTCCTGGAAAGTCTTTCCCAGAAGGAATCCATCACAACTTTATAATCTATCAAAATTTTTATTTGAATTTTTTTCTTTTATTAATTGAAAATATCTTCTCACATTGTTCATTTTTGTACAGTGTTTGATTTCCCCCAGGGTTGTAGTCCCTACGGCCATCACCAAGCTTCCTTGTGCCCTTCCCAGCCTGTTTTGACCCTTTCTCTCACCTTCCCTACACAAATTTTTAGTCATTAATGATTATAAACACATGAAATAGCATTTTCTGACACTGCACTGTAATTGGTACATTTTAGAGCACCACCCTGTTCATCTACAAATATAAAATCAGGGAAAATAATGTTTTTTTAAAAAAGGCAATGATTGATTCTGGTTTTTGTAAATTCACCTTTCTATGACTATATTCCATGTATTAAATTTCATTCCTTGGGCCTCTCCCGTGGCGCAGCAGTTGAGTGCTGGGTTGCGAAGCTGCCCACATCTTCTGTGGCGCCGGTTTGATCCCCGGCTGCTCCCCGGCCACCAGAGGAGGGTCCCACATGGCGCGCAGACCTCTCCTGCCGCCCGCTGCTCCCCTCAGCAGTGTACTTCGGTCCTTCTGCCTGCTCTGCTCCCCGGTCTGGCTCTGGTGAATTCTCTCACCCTCCCGCGCTTCTGACTATACCCAGTGCTTGTATAAATAAATAAATAAATCTTTTTTTAAAAAATTCATTTCTTCACATTAAATTGATTTGACAACTTACTAATTGGTTTTAAGTGATGGCCTGATAAACTTTAACTCTTTTGAAATAGGGCAAAGGGCTGTGGTGTGCATGAACGATAAATTAGCTAGAAATTTTTTATTTAAAAGAAAACGTGATCAGGCCTCCCCGGTGGTGCAACAGGTTGAGCCCAGCGCTGTGAAGCTGTCCGTAGCCTCTGCAGCATGGGTTCGATTCCCGTCCGGCCAGGGAGATACCCACATGGCGCGGCAGAGCTCTCCTGTCTCGCCCGCTGCTCCCCTCAGCAGTGCTTTCAGTCCCTCTGTCTGTTCTGCTCCCTACTCTGCCTCTGGTGAATTCTCTCAGCCCCCACACCTCTGGCCTGTAGCCCAGTTCTTGTATAAAGAAATAAATCTTTAAAAATAATAATTAAAAAATAAAAGAACCTTGATCTTACCTGTATCCAGGGGCTGCTTAAAATTTTGAGGCTTTCATGAAAAAGGCCTAACATAGTTGCCAACTTCTTATCACTGTACTCAAAACGATTCTGGAAAACAATGGAGCAGATCACATTGCAGGGAGCATAGCCCAAAAGTAAAGTAGGATCACAGGGAGATGCTGCAAAGAATAAGTTAAACATTACAATACAGTTTTCATATAAATCTGAAGCTGATGTTCACTATAATTGAGCAGGGTTGACTTCTAAGATTTTTGAAGTAGAAGAACTACGTGGACTTTCCATTATCAGTGTAAACTGCACATGCCTAAGCTAAAATTTAGTATCTTTTCTCAAAACTGTGCAATGCAGTCCAAATTATTTATTAATTTGCCTCAAGTATTCTCCCATTTATATCATTCTCCAAATAAGAGCCACTGGGAATTCACATGAAGGAAAATAAATAAGAGGTCATTCAAATACATATTTAAAGGTGTGAAATGTAGTTCTCAGGGGGACACTGCGTCATGGGGCCCAAAGAAAGCTGAGCAATGATGATCACATTTTATAAAACATAGTTGAAAAAAAACCCAGGTATTTCTTATAGAAAAGAAGAATAGAGCCTCCCTAGTCGTGCAGGGGTTAAAGTCTCAGCACTTTCAAGCTACCGCCAGGCACTGTAGCATGTTTTTGAGCCCCTGCCAGGGATCTGACCCACATGGCACAGCAGTCCTTTCCTGTCTCACCCACTGCTCCCCTCAGCAGTGCATTTCAGTCAGTCTGCCTGTTGTGCTCCCCATTCTGTCTCTGGTGAATGCTCTGTGCACCCCCTGCACCTCTTCGATGCATAAATAAATAAAATAAATCTTTAAAAAAATTGTGAAAGGAATTAAATTCACATATTGGAAACAGGCATCCCATCTGTAAGATTTTTTTTTAAAGATTTATTTATTTATTTATACAAGCACTGGGTACAGTCAGAAGCGCGGGAGGGTGAGAGAATTCACCAGAGCCAGAGCGGGGAGCAGAGCAGGCAGAAGGACCGAAGTACACTGCTGAGGGGAGCAGCGGGCGGCAGGAGAGGTCTGCGCGCCATGTGGGACCCTCCTCTGGTGGCCGGGGAGCAGCCGGGGATTGAACCGGCGCCACAGAGGCTGCGGGCAGCTTCACAACCCAGCGCTCAACCGCTGCGCCACCAGGGAGGCCCCCATCTGTAAGATTTTAACTAATTTTTAAATAGCTTTTTATTTTAATTTGGGGGTTATATTTTGACTTCTCCACATTTACCCCCAAATTGTAACAACTCAGTTGCTATCACTTCTCCTACAGGCCCTCCCATCCAGTCCTAGGTAATATGTATCAAAAGTCCAGTACATGTTCATTGGCACTCTCCTGCCTTTTTCAGAAATGTATTTATTCTAAGGAGCAAATCATAATCATGCAAATATTTGTAATATTTGCATTTTATATTAGTATCAGCAAAAAAGAGGAATCCGTCTATCTGGATAATGATACAACATTGATTTAAAACACAGTGGGAGCCTCCCTGGTGGCACAAGGTGTTAAGCACAGCACTGTGAAGCTGTCTGCAGCCTCTGCAGCAGACTTCGATCCCAGGCTGGCCAGGGAGCTACCCACATGGTACAGCAGACCTCTCCTGTCTCAACCCCTGCTCCCCTCTTCAGTGTATTTCAGTCAGTCTGCCTGTTCTGCTCCCCAGTTTGTCCCTGGTGAATCCTCTAACCTTCCACACCTCTGGCCTGTACCCCAGTTCTTGTATGCATAAATAAATAAATGTTTAAAAAACTAAAAACACAATAGCCCTCCACTGTATATAGTGTTGTTAGTTTTCTTGAAAAATATTTAATATTGAGGCTAGTAAACCCTATCTCATGACTCTGATCTTGCTCCTTTCCTGTCAAGTCTCCTACCCTCCTCTCTCCTCCACACTTCTTACCCCTGCATGTGATGTACACACACACACACACCCCAATATGCCCAGGAGCAGATGTGCTACTGAGCTCCCTCCCTTCCCTCTCACACCCATTGATTAGCTGTTATGCAGCCCTACACACTAAGAAGGATTTGATGTGACCCTTACTGCTGAACCACTAAGGCTCTTTTTTCAGTTTTGAGATATAATTAACATAAATATATATGAGATATAATTAAAATTTTCAGTTTTGAGATATAATCCAATACTGTATAAGTTTAAGGTATGCAGCATCATGACTTGATATATAAATTTTGTGAAAAGTTTGTGATGTTTCTCAAGAAGTTCCTAAAGAAATTACAGAGATTTTCAAGTCCTCAGGACCAAAATTACTAGCTATTATCAAATCCATGTTCTCTTTATTTCCCACTATATTTAAAGGAATTTTTTTTAAGATTTATTTATTTATACAAGCACTGGTTACAGTCAGAAGCATGGGAGGGTGAGAGAATTCACCAGAGCAGGGAACAGAACAGGCAGACTGATGAAATACACTGCTGAGGGGAGCAGCGGGTGTGGCAGGAGAGGTCTGCTGTGCCATGTGGGACCCTCGCCAGCGGCCAGGGATCGAACCGGCGCTGCAGAGGCTGCAGGCAGCTTCACAGCCCAGCACTCAAGCTGCACCACCAGGGGAGGCCCTAAAATTTTTTTTTTAATTGAGGTAACTTTGGTTAACATTATTGTTTGTATTTTGGAAGTATAGGATCCCCGCCTTCAGATACTGTTACTTTAGCCCTCTCACCACCCAGGTGCCCATAGTCCTTTGTTTTCTGGTCTGCTTTCCCACTTCCTCTTCCTTAACCTCCTCCCTTTAACCACCCCCCCACACACACACACCATAGCCAGCTTTTAAGGGTGAGTGTTGGTATTTGGCTTTATCTGATCCTATGTTTAGTTTCTCTATATTCCACATAAAAGTGACGCCATTGGGTATTAGTCTTTTTCCTTCTGATTATTTCCCTTAGCCTTATCCCTTCCAGCTCCAGTGATGGCAAGAGTTTATCTTTTCAGTCTCTGAGAGGTATCTGTTCCGCTTTCTCTCCTTTGGCGCAGACAGCCACATTTCCAGGCTTTGCTTATTTAGGCGTGGTCCTAAGTTATAGCCCATGCAATGTGAGAGAAATTCTGACTACCCCTGCCCTACCTGACCTGTTAAAACTAAGTTGCTCTTTTCCTTGTTTGTTGCTCTTTTTTGCTTTCATGCAAAGAAAGGAATCCTGGTGACAGTGGAAGCCACATGTTGAGATATCAAAGCCCACACCAAGCTGATGAATGAAAAAGCTGGTGCCAACTACTTCACTCTTACTACTGTTATGTGAACAAAAAAGTAAACTGTTGTATTTGATTCACCATATCTCCCTGTAATCTCTCTGTAGTAGCATTAAATCTCCCCAAAAGATCACTGTTGATTCCATAAAGAAATACACACCATTGGTTTTTTTTAATGCTTCCACCAGGCATGAGGCTTCCTCTTGAATTCTGTCTTCAATGGTCTTCTTCCCCATCCCCATTTTCCGCAAAATCATGAGGGAGAAATGCCGGGTTTGCTTCCATGTTTCTCCGTGGCTGAAAGCAACTCCTACCAGGACCAGAACAAACAGAGGAATCATCTACAGAATCATGAATTCTAGCCCAGAGTCTTTATCTCAGAAAATGATAATATCACTTTAGCAGGGATGTAAATAGAGAGGTGGCAGCCTAAGGAATCCCCACCCTCTCCTCACAACCCAGCAACTTCATCTGCTTCCTCTCATTGGGCTAATATCTTTCTGTCAACATTCTTGGTTTTACATATTCATCCACTAGCTCCTCTAAACCTCAGCATAACTCTGTGAACCAACAATTTTGTCCCCATTTTACTGATGCTGAAGACCAGGGAGGCAAAATGATTGCTCTAAGCTCTCACAGCCCATAAAGCATGGTGAGTCTCAGTCATAGGTTAAGCTTACAGTGCTGACTTTCATGCATTATGTGTGAATTTTATTTTTTTTATTTTTTTAAAGATTTATTTTTATTTATGCATATAAAAACTGGGCTACAGGCTTGAGGTGGGGGGGGAGGTTGAGAGGATTTACCGGAGAGAGCGGGGAGCAGAACAGGCGGATCCACTGAGATACTCTGCTGCGGGGAGCAGGGGAAGACAGGAGAGGTCAGCTGCTCCATGTGGCTAGCTCCCTGGCCAGACTCGAACTCTTGCTGCAGTGGCTGCTAATTGCTTGGTAGCACTGTCTTTAATCCCTGTGCCACCAGGGAGGCCCTATGTGTGAATTTTAGATGAAACAACAAAAGGAGTCAATTCTTAAGGGAATAGATAGCTCATGTGCATTGGATGGAAGCTCATGAAAACCTGTTCCTCAGACAATGGATACAGCCACAACCCTCGTCATTTTGTAAGACCCTTTAGTAGGAAACAGGAAAGATTTATTTGCTTAGCAGTTCCTTTTCAATTTTAACATTTCTCCTTTTATTTGTTAAATCTCTCCTATGAAATGTGGTCTTTGCACCAAGGAAATTCAACATCAGACTCACAGAACCAAGACAAGACCAAGGGAAAAAAATAATGCACATAGGGCTTCCCCAGTGGCACAGCGGTTGAGCGCTGGGTTGCGAAGCTGCCCGCAGCCTCTGTGGCGCCAGTTCAATCCCCGGCTGCTCCCTGGCCACGGGAGGAGGGTCCCACATGGCGCGCAGACCCCTCCTGCCGCCCGCTGCTCCCCTCAGCAGTGTACTTCGGTCCTTCTGCCTGCTCTGCTCCCCGCTCTGGCTCTGGTGAATTCTCTCACCCTCCTGCGCTTCTGACTGTACTCAGTGCATGTATAAATAAATAGATAGATAGATAAATAAGTAAAAATATTTTAAAATAAATAAATAAATAATGCACATAGGCAATTTGTCCAGACAGGTCTTGGAGAACAATGTCGGGGAGGAAGTGACACCATTTTGAGTCTTACCTCCTTTGGACTAGATGGTTCCAAAACCAAATGGAAGATGATCCAATACTTAATTTATAAAAACTTTTTAAAATATCAGTTCTAATCCACACTCACTATGCATATATGATCCTCCTGTTAGAATGTATTTGTGCTTTTTTCTTTGTATTCTAGTGGATTTAAATACTTCTTATGCTTTATTAGAAGAAAAGGGGATAGAAGGCAAGGTTGGAAATATTCTAAACCTATACTGACCCCATATATACTAGGCAAGCTCCCAAAGGAATCTTTGGAAACCATGACTCAGGCCATAAAGAAAATGTTCATTGAGGGCCTCCCTGCTGGTGCAAGAAGGTAAGATGCAACCTATGTCTGCAGCCTCTGCAGCACAAGTTCAATCCCCGGCCAGGGTGCTACCCACATGGCGCAGCAAACCTCTCCTGACTCATCCGCTGCTCCCCTCAGCAGTATATTTCAGTCAATCTGCCTATTCTGTTCCCCACTCTGTCTCTGGTAGGTCCTCTAACTCCCCCATACCTCTGGCCTGTGCCCCAGCTCTTGTATGCATAAATAAATAAATCATTTTAAAAAAGAAAATGTTCATTGAATAGGATAAATTTGTCATTTTCCTCCCTCTCTCTTTTTTGCCTTTTCCTCTTTATCTTAACTAAACACAATTTAAAAATGAAAATATGGTTTAGTCACACATTCATAGACCATTAGTGGTTGAGTGGTTTGCTTTCATTGCATCTATGTTTCACAGACATAGGCCACCTTCATAATTTTAAATATGGATTAATGAACCTTCATAGAAAATTGCTGGAATTATGATATTTTCATACACTTCCTTAAATACTTTTAATTTCTCAATGCCTTAGCCAACCGGAAGTCTTTGCAACTTACATATCCACACACATCCCCCAAATAGAAGCATACCTCGTCCTTGCAGGTTGTGGTCAAATGCTGGGATACTCCCCCTGCCAGAAAACACATCCCCATTATCAATCAGAGCTTCCTTGACCACTTCAAATCCGTGCAACACCACGGTGGGTTTTAAGCCAAAATATAGAGTGAACACAGGGCCATATTCTTCTGCTAACTGGAAAAGGAGTAAGAGATACATTATTGAGAATTTCACAAGTAAAATGTAGATCAGAGATAGAATTATTTTCTATTTAACTGAAGAAACATTTTTAAAAGATTTTATTTATTGGGCCTCCCCGGTGGCACAGGGGTTAAAGAAAGACATAGCGCTATCAAGCTATCCACAGCCACTGCAGCACAAATTCAATCCCCGGGCAGGGAGCTACCCACATGGCACAGCAGACCTCTCCTGCCTCTCCCACTGTGCCCCTCAGCAGTGTATTTCAGTCAGTCTATCTGTTCTGTTTCCCACTCTGTCTCTGGTGAATCCTCTCACCCACCCTCCTCTCTTGCACCTCTGTCCTACACCCCAGTTTTTGTATGCATAAATAAATAAATCTTTAAAAAATAAATAAAACATAAAGATTTTATTTTTGCATAGAAGAACTGGAGTATAGGCCAGAGTTGTGGGGGATGAGAGGATTCACCAGAGACAGAGTAGGGAACAGAACAGGCAGATTGACTGAAATATACTGCGGAGGGGAGCAGCGGATGAGACAGGACAGGTCTGCTCTACCATTTGTGGGCCAGCTCTCTGAGCAGGGATCCAACTCAGGCCCTAGAGGTGATAGTGCTGATACTTAACTCCTAGGTCACCAGGGAGGCCCTGAAGAAACATGTTAATATTCATTCTCCCATTATAGAAGATTTCAAATTCTAGACTCAGTAATCTAATGAGAAATCACAGTAGTTAAATGGTAATTATCATGGTATTTTTTGTTAATGTTGCTATTATAGTTATCCTTTATTCAGTTCCTACTGTGTGACGGAGCTATTTTATGGACTTTATTCATGCTTTATTTTTTAAAGATTTATTTATTTATGCATTCAAGAGCTGGGGTACAGGCAGAGATGTGAGGGGGTGACAGGATTCACCAGAGACAGAGCGGGGAACAGAACAGGCAGAGTGACTGAAATACACTGCTGAGGGTGTAACAGGGTGGTCCCCAGGAAAGGGGGAGGTTCCAGGTTCCCTGCTCCACCCAAGGGAGGGTGGAGCTGAGCAGGGAGAGGAGAAGCTGCAGAAGAGACTGAGGAAGGAAGCCGGATGGAGCCAGGGGACCTGGAGGAGGCACATGGAGCCTAGAGACACGTGAAGAAACTGTGCTTGTCTTTTGGTCGTGAACTGGGTGACGCAGATGTGGGTGAGACCCGTGGGGAGGTGACAATGGCAGCTTTTATCTTGATGTTGATTTTGCTCTTTTCCTTCCGGGCTTGTCTGGTTGTTTCTGACCCTTTGCTGTGGGTCCCCACTGGAAGATGCTTTAGACTTGTGGCAGGCTTTGGGGCCTTGTTCTGGGCCAATCCCATATGGATGGACTTTTACCCACGAGGGGACGGGTAACTTTGGGTGCTTGATTTAGAAACTAGATTCTTTGCCGTTCCTGTATTGTTTCCTAATTGTATTAAAGTTCCTTCCCATTAAAGTCTCATATGTTTTGTGTTGATGTGGCGGATGGCAGAACCCATTTAGAATAGGCAGGTTTGCAGGGTTTGGGCTGCCCCTCTCCCTGCCCTGTAACAAGGGGAGAAGTGGGCAAGACAGGAGAGGTCTGCTGCGCAACGTGGGTTGCTCCCTTGCAGGCCGGGGATCGAACTCATGCTGCAGAGGCTGTGGATTGCTTCATAGCCAGTGCTTAACCTCTTGCACCACCAGGGAGGCCTTTCATACTGTTTTATTAACTTTTTTTCTGATGAACTTAAAATCGCACCAAGTTTCTCTTCCTTCTTAGAATTACAATAAATGATTTATTTCTCCATCTGGAAAGGAAGTTGCTCCATCTTGTCTCAGGTGTAAACCAATCATCATCCTTCCTTTTCCTTTCTCTCTGTCTTCTTTTTAGCACCAGAGATCTCTAAGATTTATTTAAGTTTTATTGATTAGCCACAGGTTTACATAACTGTGCAGAGACCTCTAACATGATAGATATGCCCCAGCAATCTGGGGGACCATGTGATAAGCTTCCAGGAACTGATTTAATCAGAAGTGTTATGTGCAATCCTGCACTGTTGCATAAGTGACAATTGCATGCCCTACCTGTCCCCCCCTCCCCACGAAGTGGCAGCATGGAGATGGCCCCACTGTGACCAGGCCAATGAGAACAGGCGCCTAGGAGCACAGATGACAAAGGACAAGTTTGAGAAAAACTGGTTCTCGGGCCTCCTTGGTGGCACAAGAGGTTAAGCACGGTGCTGTGAAGCTATCCGTGGCCTCTGCAGCACCAGTTTGATCCCCGGCGGCCAGGAAGTAACCCACAAGGTGCAGCAGACCTCTCCTGTCGTGCCCGCTGCTCCCCTCAGCAGTGTACTTCAGTCAATCTGCCTGTTCTGCTCCCCACTCTGTCTCTGGTGAATCCTCTCACTTCCCTGTCCCCCAGTTCTTGTATGCATAAATAAATAAATCCTTAAAAAACAAACCTAGTTCTCTGAGTACCATGGTGGAAAAAGGAGGCAGTCTACCAGCACTCCCTCCATATCATAATGAGCGATAGAAATCAACTCCTGTGTTCCTTAAGCCATTGTACTACTGGGTCTTTCTGTCATGGCAATTTTTTTTTTAATTTTTTTTAAAGATTTATTTATGCATACAAGAGCTGGGGTAAAGGCCAGAGATGCAGCGGGATGAGAGGCTTCACCAGAGACAGAGTGGGGAACAGAACAGGCAGAATAACTGAAATACACTGCTGAGGGGAGCAGCGGGTGAGACAGGAGAGATCTGCTGCACCATGTGGGTTGCTCCCTGGCCATCCAGGGATTGAACTTGTGCTGCAGAGGCTGCGGATTGCTTCACAGTGCAGTGCTTAACCCCTTGCGCCAGCAGGGAGGCCTTGTCATGGCAATTTATTAGGTACTCTTTAAATGATATAGGACTTACACTCTTCCAACTTATCCAATGTTTGATTCTTCTGCATTCTCCAAAAAGCAACCAGGATGAAATTTTCAAAAGAAAACGTTAACATGAAGTCCTTGAAACCTGTTAATGGAATAGCCTTGCTCTTATAACAAAGGCTAGTATTTTTTAAAGATTTATTTATTCATACAAGAACTGGGGTGTAAGCCAGAGGTGCAGGTGGTGAGAGGATTCACCAGAGAGAGTGGGGAGCAGAACAGGCAGATCTACTGAAATACACTGCTGAGAGGAGCAACGGGGAGGCAGGAGAGGTCTCCATGTGGATTGCTCCCTGGCCCAGGGATCAAAATCTGGCTGTCAATGGCTTGATAGTGCTGTTTTTAACCCCTGTGCCACCAGGGAGGCCCCGAAGGCTAGTATTTTTTAACTCAATGTGAGACCTGCATGCTCCAACACTTGTTTCCCTCTCCAATCTCATCTCACACACGTTTTCACTTACTCTCTAAGCAACAACCAAAGTGGATGTCTTTCAGAGATTCCAGTAAGTAATTCTCCAAATTGAAAAGAACTGGTACAGACTTTTAACTGCATCTTGGTTAATGCCTGCTCCATCTCTAGATTTCACCTTCAACTTAACTTTCTCAGAGCCTTTCTTGCTGCCTTTTTTTCCCACCCCTAGTTCTCTAAGACACATGGTCTCTTCTAGTGGGTCCTGTTACGTGGTTTGTAACCATATACTTATCCGCATGATTATTTCATAAATGTATGTCTGCCCTCCTGAACATAAATTCCATGCTAGGGTCTTTCTTTTTAACTCGCCAATGACAATCCCAAGTATCTAACATAGTAAGCATTTCATAAATTGTTGACTCTATGGTATAATCAAGTACTCTGCACAAAAGAATTATTGCTCACATTTTAAGAAATAGATTCAAAACTCAGATTTTAAATACTCGTTGAAGGCTGTGTGCTAACAAATAGATTATTGAGGGGTGCTGACATATTATCTTCAAACTCAGAGGTCAAACATAGGAAAAGGAGCTTCTGTGGACAGTGTTCTGTAATTATTTCAGGGAAAACAGATTTCAGAAAATTACCTCAACCTTCAGAGAGCTATTGTCACATACATAGCTAGAACTAAGGTGACAAGAGTCACCTTAGTGTTGGTAAATATCTAAGTTTTTGTGGAAATCCCAACTGAAAAGTTACATATTTTTTTAGCAATGGCCGTATTTTTAATAGTGAAACTGAAAGCTATCATTTTTCAAAGTCCAAAGTCCAAAGTCTTGACAAACAATGAAAGTGAATAGCTCTTGTGGCAATATTCCTCACCTGAGCAGAAGGAAAAAAGCTCTTAGTGCCCTTTTCTAAAAGACCAAGGAAAAAGCCACCATGGGAACCAGCAAGGAGGCAGGATAAAAAGGTAACTAGAGTAGCTGCTCATTCAAAAAGTAAATAAGTAGAAACTGAAATTTCCTGAAACACTAGTTATATCCTTACCTTCAAATCAATGTGTACTTTTTTTTTAAATAATAAATTTTATTTTTATATTCCCCCATACAATTGCAAACGCCCCATTCTGACCCCAATCCTTCCCCTCCCGCCCCCCACCCCCCAAAAAGTGTCTCTGGTTCATAGTTTTCTGTTGATTTTGATTTTCACTTTCTTATATTCATTTTCCTGGTCCCTTATTTAAGTTCTCTAGATTCCTGCTATGAGTGAGACCATCCAGTATTTTTCTTTTTCTTTTTGGCTTATTTCGCTGAGCATGATCCCTTCCAGCGCCATCCATGTTGCTGCAAATTGCATGTGTTTATCTTTTTTGAATGCTGAGTAATATTCCATGGTATATATGGACCACATCTTCTTGATCCAGTCATCTATTTTTGGGCATTTGGGTTGTTTCCAAAGCTTAGCTATTGTAAACAGTGCTGCTATAAACATAGGGGTTCAATGTGTACTTTTATGTAAGTTTTGGTATCGTTACTCTCTAAATCAATAGGTTTTTAAAAATTGAACATAGTTTCATCTCCATTGGGGTTCACCAAAGAATAATTATGAAAAGGGGAAGCCAGCTCACCATATGGATAGGGAAATTCCTACTTCGGCATTTTCAGCAGTCACCCCGTGTATCTCATTCCCTTCTGGCAGCCTGAGCTGCAGATCATTTAAGCACGTCTAGCTATCCAGTGGACACTGCCCTTGAAAACCACTTCTTTGAAAGAAGGTGAGAACGAGCTAGCTTATTACACATTGCAAACAACGGAAGAAAAATTAATCATACCTACCTTGCTTAAAGATTTGCTGAGGTTTTTAGGATCCAACTGTAGGATATTTCCAAGGATTGGAAGAGGGGTTGGGCCAGGTGGCAGCCTTCCTGGGGTATTGTTTCGATTCCATAGAAAAAGAAGAATGAAACAAGAAAGACAAATCACCAGGACTGTGAAGAGAGCCATTGTTATGTGTTACATAGGCAATCGAGAGTTTCCAATCCAAATATTTTATCAGCGCTAAATATAATCTGGTCAAAGACTTTGAACTCTTAGATAAATATTATAATTTTACCTTCAGTGTACTTTCACCTATTGGTGCAATGACAACAAAAAAGAAAACAAGAGTGACAAAGAGACAAGAGTCACCTTAGTGTTGGTAAATATATAAGTTTTTGTGGAAAAGTTACTTATTTCTTTAGCGATGGCCATATTTTAAATAGTGAAACAGGGCCTCCCCGGTGGCGCAGCGGTTGAGCGCTGGGTTGCGAAGCTGCCTGCGGCCTCTGCGGCGCCGGTTCGATCCCCGGCTGCTCCCCGGCCACCGGAGGAGGGTCCCACATGGTGCGCAGACCTCTCCTGCCGCCCGCTGCTCCCCTCAGCAGTGTACTTCGGTCCTTCTGCCTTCTCTGCTCCCTGCTCTGGCTCTGGTGAATTCTCTCACCCTCCCGCGCTTCTGAGTGTACCCAGTGCATGTATAAACAAAACAAACAAACAAACAAATAAATAAAACATGCCTCTATAAAAAAATAAAAATAAAAAAATAAATAGTGAAACAGAATCTATCGTTTTCAAAGTCCAAAGTCCAAAGTCTTGACAAATAATGAAAGAGAATAGCTCTTGTGGCAATATTCATCACCTGAGCAGAAGGAAAAAAGCTCTTAGTGCCCTTTCCATAAATAAATAAATAAATAAATAAATAAATAAATAAACAAACAGACAGACAGACAAACAAACAAACAAACAAATAAATAAAAAGACCTAGGAAAACACAATGGGAAGCAGCAACGAGGCAGGATGAAAAAGAAGAGCACAGGGAGCTAGTCTATTTCAGAGAAAAAAGGAGACATCCCGATTCTCCCAGCACAGTGCTTTTCCAAATGTTTTGACACCAATTATCCCCAAAGGGAATGCAGGATCAAGAGACAGTAAACTGAAGACGGGGCTCTACCTAGCCCAGCAGTGAAATCATTCAAACACAGCAGCTGAATGTTCCACTTGTCATCAAGAAAATGCAAATCAAAAGCCAGAAGAGACATCACCTCACACCTGTGAGAACAGCCCATATTAAAAGACCTAGAAACAACAAATGTTGGGGAGGGTGTGGGGAAAAAGGAACCCTTAGGGCCTCCCTGCTGGCACAGGGGTTAAAATCTTAGCGCTATCAAGCTATTGCCAGCCACTGCAGCACAAGCTTGGACCTCAGCCACCAGGAAGCAACACACAGAGTGCAGCAAACCACTCCTGTCTTGCCCACTGCTCCCCTCAGCAGTGTATTTCAGCAGATCTGCCTGTTGTGCTCCCCACTCTCTCTAGTGAATCCTCTCACCTCCCACACCTCTGGTCTACACCCCAGTTCTTGTATGCATAAATATATAAATCTTTAAAGAAAACAACAGGAACACTTATTCACTATTGGTGGGAATGTAGAGTGGTCCAGCCCCTGTGGAGAGCAATATGGATGTTTCTCAAAATGTTAAAAATGATCTACCATATGATCTAGCCATTCTACTCCTACTGAAAGAATACAATCAATCAATCAATAATTCATAGGGATTTATGCACTCCTATGTTCACTGTAGCACTATTTATAAAAGTCTAGCTCTGGAAACAACCTCAGTGCCCACTGACAGATGAGTGGGTAAAGATGTAGTCTATATGGGCAATAGAAAACTACTCAACCAGGGGCCTCCCTGGTGGTGCCAGGGGTTAAGACACAACCTATGAAGCTGTTTTCAGCCTCTGCAGCATGAGTTTGATCCCCAGCCAGCCAAGGAGCTACCCACACGGCACAGCAGACCTCTCCTGACACCCGCTGCTCCCCTCAGCAGTATATTTCATTCAATCTGCCTGTTCTGCTCCCCACTCTATCTCTGGTGAATCCTCTCACCTCCCACACCTCTGCCTGTGCCCCAGCTCTTGTATGCATAAATAAATCAATCTTTAAAAAAAAAAAGAAAACTACTCAACCACACATGTATATGAAGGATGAAATTTTGCTATTCATGACACCATGGATGGAACTGGGGGGGGTGTTATGTTAAGCAAAATAAGTCAGAAAGAGAAAAACAAATACCAGATGATTTCACTTATAGGTGGAATATAAAGGGCATATCATCTGCAAATGATGTTAATTTTACTTCTTTCCCAATTTGCATTCCTTTTATGTCTTTCTCTTGCCTAATTGCCCTAGCAAGGACTTCTAGTTCTATATTGGAAAGCAGTGGTGAAAGTGAACTTTCTTGTCTTGTTGCAGACCTTAATGGGAAGGCTTTCAGTTTGTCATCATTGAGAATGATGTTAGCTGTGGGTTTGTGATAGGTGGCTTTTATTATGTAACGTCCCTTTTATCCTGAATTGTTTGAGTGCCTTCATCACAATGGATATTAGACTCCAGCAAATGATTTTTCAGTATCTATTGATATGCTCACCTGGTTTTTGTTTTTGTTGATGTGAATTAATTGATTTGGGGATGCTGAGCCTTCTTTGTACCCCTGGAATAAATCCCACTTGGTCATGGTGTGTAATCCTTCTGATGCATTGTTGGATTCACTTTGCTAAGATTTTATTGAGGATTTTTGCGCCTGCTTCATTAGGTGGCTTGGTCTGTAGTTTTCTTTTCGTGTGTTGTCTGTCTTTGGTTTCAGTATTAATGTAATGTTAGCTTTGTGAAATGTATTAGGTGATATTCATTCTTTCTCAATTTTTTTGATAGAGGTTTTGTAGGATAGGCATTTGTAGGATAGTTCACTTTTGATGGAACATGTGTGAAACCACCTGATCCTGGGCTTTTGTTTTTTGGAAGGATATTGATTACTGGTTCAGTTTCGCTGCTTGAAACTAGTTTGTTTTTTAAGGTTTCTATTTCTTCTTTTCCAGCTTTGGGTTCTTGTATAATTCTAAGAATTTGTCCATCTCATCTAGCTTGTTGAACTTATTTGCATATAAATGTTCATATCAATCTCTGATTATCCTGTGAATTTGTGCTCTATCTGTTGTAATTTCTTCTTTTTCATTTTTGAGCCTATTAATTTAAATGTTCTTCCTTTCTTTCTTTGTGAGCCTTGCTAGAGATTTGTCTATTTTGTTTAATTTTTTGATAACCAACTTTTGGTTTCATTGATCTTTTGGATTGTCTTCTTTATTTTTATTTCATTTATTTCTGCTTTAATTTTTAATGTTTCCTTTCTTCCACTGGCTTTTGGATTTTTTTTTTTTTGGTTATTCTTCCTCTAGTTCCTTGAGATGAGAGAGTAGGTTGTTTTGGGGGTTCTTTCTTACCTGTATTGCCTGTATTGCCTGTATTGCCTGTATTGGTGTGGGCCTATATTGCTATATACTTTCCTTTTAATACTGCTTTTCGTGTATCTCATATATTCTGGAAAGTTGTGTTCTCATTGTCATTTGTCTCAAGGTATTTTTTAATTTATTCCTTGATTTCCTCATTATCCCAATGGTCTTTCAGTAATTTGTTGTTCAGTCTCCTTGTAATAGGGGAGGTCCTTGATTTCTTTTTAGTTGATTTGTAGTTTGATGCCTTTAATAGTCAGGGAAGATACTTGGCATGATTTCAGTCTACACGTACTTGTTGATGTTTGTCTTGTGACTCAGTGTATGGTCAATCCTACTTGAGAAAAATGTGTATTTGAAAAATCACTATTAGATTTTTAAATGAAGTGCCTAGAATTTTAAGTGTTTCATAAAAACACTTTCCTTCATTCAGAAATAATTCTTATTTGTAGGATTCTGTGAAATTTTTGAAGCATTTTTTAAATATGTTTTTATTTATTTATGCATATAAGAACTAGTGTTTTGGCTAGAGGTGCAGGGGACGGGAGGGTTCACCGAGACAGAGTGGGGAGCAGAACAGGCGAATCTACTGAAATACACTGCTGAGGGGAGCAGCAGGTGAGAAAGAAGAGGTCTGCTGCACCTTTTGTGTTAGCTCCCTAGCTGGGGATTGAACTCATGATGCAGTGGCTGCAGATAGTTTGATGGAGTTGAGACTTTAACCACCTGCACCATGAGGGAGGCCCAAATTTATGAAGCATTTTGTGAATCTTATTATTTCACTCTCATAATTAAACCACCAAATTATTTTTATCTATTCTGCTGATGAAGAGACTCAGAACTGAAAGGATGTGCCCAAATTTCCACTATTGAGACAGGTAAAGAATTCTGGTTTTATAACTTGTGAACTCGGCAACAGAATAAACCCAATTCAGTTACATTCAAACATTGATTGAGTCATTCTTAGGTATCTTGCAATTCCTCTTTGCCGTTAAACTATTAATTTAAGCAGTTATCTGAGTGGATCATTTCACCATGGACAAACACAAATGAGAGTTCAGAAAAGTTTGTCCCTTTGTAATTTTTAGAAGTTCCAGAAATAGAAATTCAGAGAAATTGACCAAGGAAATATTAATTATTAACCTTAAAACTATCCCTGATGCATACTGCCTTAGGACATTTCTTTTCCAGGAAGCACAGATTTTAAAACAATCATATATAATACATATGCTATATGACATATTACCTATATAACTCTTTCCCTGTCTGTCTGTCTCTTTCAATCCCTTTGCCTGAGAAACTTGCGTCTTAGTTCTGACTACATGACTTTTCAGGGATTTTATTTGTCTGATCATTTTACTCTTCATAGAAGGAAGAAAACAGGAATAATTGAGCTGGTATAGATCTTAAAATCATCTAATGATATTCTTTATGTCCTTATTTCAGGAGCAATGTAATAATGGTTCAGAGAAGCAAAGATGTTTGCATGTTGTCACACAGGAGTTTAATATCAGAGCTGTAAGTTGAATGATCTTTGTTTCCTCAAGTATAAGATTGTTTTAATCACCTGATTCTGAAGAATTTCTTTATTTTTAAATTTTCTTACACTGTTGATCATTTTGGTACAGTATTTGGTTTCTCCCCTCACCAAATCACCTGTGAATTTTCACTGTATCTCATGCTCTTCCTTCCCCTATTTTCACCCCTCCCTCTCCCCTGCTATATGTCTCAGCTCTATAAGTTTGCTTGATAGTTCTCTCTTTTTTTCTGACCCTTCCTCTGGTTTCTCCATATATGCCCTTTAAGTGAAACCATCTGATATTTTTCTTTTTCTTTCTGACTTATTTCACTGAGCATAATCCCTTCCAGCTCCATCCATGTTGCTGCAAATGGCATGAGTTTATCATTTTTGATTGATGAGTATTATTATTTTATTAAATTTTTTTGTTTTTTTATTTTCCATATGTGCACATGTTCCACTCACCCTTCATCAAATCACCTGTGCCTATGCCCCACTGCCTCCTCCCCAATTCTGGTGACTCTGATACCACAGGGGCTTCCAGATCATCTGCCAAAGCGGAGGGGTCACTGGCACCAGAGCCTTGACCTGCTGCAGAGCATTCTCTGCTCTGGGCCTCATCAAATCTGTGTCTTTGCATCACTCAGTATAGGAATTGACACCTTGTTCTCAGATGTGGATATGCTGTGTCCACAACCCTAAAAAGTCTTCAAGGTGAGAGTGTAAGATGAAATAATTTGTCTTTCCCTGATCCTCTGCATCTATTGAATCAGTGATCAGCAGAATCTTGATACCACACATCTGGTGCAGCTGCTGTTATTGCTGCTGCTTCTTCATGAAATTTTTGAGAATTCACGGTCATGCTCCAGGGCACATTGGAGTTCACAGGGGCTAGACTGGAGGATTTTAAAAAGGAGTTATTATGGAGGACCACCTCTTTATTCTTTAGTATCTTCAGAGTGGCCATAATTACACCATCCGAGTCTCCTTCCTTCCCCTCAAATATGCCACTGTTGGGGAACAGTATACATTTATTTAGTATATGGAAGGGATAGAAGTTTCCCACCTGGGAATCACAGCTCTGTTCTCACTGCAGCTTCAATAGGGAATGAGGAACTCTAAAGCCAGGTCCAGGGCTCTTTCTACTCTGCATCACCAGCACTCCATGTGGCCACTCGGGAGAAGGGAATGGCATGAGCAATAAAGAAGAGGGCTGATAGCTTGGTTGGCGGCACCCCGGGACCTGGACAAGTCAACCTTTGGGTCCTGTCTACAGGTGGATTGGGGTAGCGTAATCCACCACCCACTGCAGCAACCTGCAAGCCCCCCAAGATCAGGTACCTGACTCTGTGTTGAAAGTTTCTCCATCTGTCCTCCCTGTCTTCACTTACTCTAAGCATTCAAACCTGTGGCTGAAACCCTCCAGCCCCAGAGCCCCTGTCCTTTCCCTTCTCTCTGCTTGGAACGATCCCTCCCCAGTAGTCCAGGTCCTCACAAGGCACTCAGGTCTCAGTGCAGATGCCACTCCTCAGTTACTCCCTGACCCTCCCCTTAAAACAGCCCACCCATCCCTGTGGCAGGCTGTGCCTCCCATGCTGTCTCTTGACATGGTCCAGGCATTGGGGGAGACTCCTGAGAAGCGGGGAGTTCCTGTGTTCCCCCGAAGAGGGAAAGTTGTACTTCCCAAAAGAGGGGAGTTCTTGCACTTCCCAAAGAAGATCTGAACTAGGGAGTCTCCATGGCAATGCCTGCTAAAGCTCTTCTCTTTGTTCTTGGTTAATGCAGAAGTTAGTCAGTCATTAATTGGCATATGAAAACCCAATTCGGACCTAGACATTAATTGATTTGTTATTCTTACACCTGAATTAGTATCAAAGAAAGTAAATAATGCAAAAGGTATAGCTATGAAAGAAATGTTCTGGCCCTGAGAACTATGGAGAACAAGCTGCCCTGAACCAACTGTGCTTGGAAGCCATAGCCTGACACGTGGGGTGGGGGGGGGGCGTGTGCATGTTTGCACCAGCAGTACATTTCCTGGTGTTTGCAAGAGGTCAATAATTCGCAGGCCGTGTGGAGGTTAGGAATTTCTAGTTAAGAGTTAGACTTCAGTAGAACTTACATAGATTTGATGAGTTGTTTTAGACCACTTTAAAGTAATTAATATATTAACCAAGTTAATTGAGTGCTAGGAGATAGATTGATTTTAGTAATTGAATATAGAATAGAAATTTTACACCCACTTTTGTAATTGGGAAAGTTTAATTGTTGCCAAATGTTGCGCTGTCTTTTTTTTTTAATAGAGGCATGTTTTATTTGTTTGTTTGTTTGTTTTGTTTATACATGCACTGGGTACAGTCAGAAGCGCGGGAGGTAAGAGAATTCACCAGAGCCAGAGCAGGGAGCAGAGCAGGCAGAAGGACCAAAGTACACTGCTGAGGGGAGCAGCGGGCGACAGGAGAGGTCTGTGCGCCATGTGGGACCCTCCTCTGGTGGCCGGGGAGCAGCCGGGGATCGAACCGGCGCCGCAGAGGCTGCGGGCAGCTTCGCAACCCAGCGCTCAACCGCTGCGCCACCGGGGAGGCCTGTTGCGCTATCTTGTATGATTGATTATGTTAGTAAATGAGCTGTACCTAGGAAACTAATTGTTCTTAGGTTACCAAAGAAATGGCCTACAGGTGTAAGGCCAAGGGAGTCTTTACATGATCATGAGAAAATATGTATTGATTGTCTTTGCTCTGTTTCAATGCTTATGCTGATGTAATCCCACCGTTCGCCTTAAGGTATAAATAAAGACCCGCTGAGACCCTCAGTAGGAGATACTTGCACGAAATAAGGTGTCTGTGTCTACCTCACTCCTACCTCGCTCCACTTCCCCTCAGCCCTGAGAGAGAGAAAAGATTTCACTGACTCCGACCTCTCCTTTCTGAGATCCCTGACACGACTTCTAGCTGGAGCTGGTCTCCAGTAGGTGGTGCCCGAACAGGGACCGGGAAGGTAAGTTTCTTTCCGTTTTGGGGACGGAGAGGCTTCTGCTTACAAGGTAGAGTATGTACCGGGGCAGCAATTCAGAACGGGTAAATCTAGTGGGTGTCTTATCCATTGAGAAGTTATGGGCCATACTGAGTCTAAGGAAAGAGGACTCTGTATTGATATGATTAAGCATACTCTTGCTAAGAGAGGCATTAAAACCTCTCATGCACAATTTGCTAACTTTTTAAATTTTGTTGAAATGTGTTGTCCTTGGTTTCCAAGGGATGGAACTCTGGATGCAAGAACTTGGACCAGAGTGGGAGAGGAAATGACGACCTATTATACTCTCCATGGACCCAAGAAGGTCCCCATAGATGCATTTTCACTGTGGGGGCTGCTACAGAACATGTTAGATCAAGGGTCTGAATTGGAAAAAACAACTCATCAAATCTATGTAAGTTCTACTGAAGTCTAACTCTTAACTAGAAATTCCTAACCTCCACACAGCCTGCGAACTATTGACCTCTTGCAAATATCAGGAAATGTACTGCTGATGCAAACATGCACAACACCCCACCCCACACCTGCCCCCACGCCCCTCACCCCCCGCCCCGTGTCAGGCTATGGCTTCCAAGCACAGCTGGTTCAGGGCAGCTTGTTCTGCATAGTTCTCAGGGCCAGAACATTTCTTTCATAGCTATACCTTTTGCATTATTTACTTTCTTTGATACTAATTCAGGTGTAAAATAACAAATCAATTAATGTCTAGGTCCGAATTGGGTTTTCATATGCCAATTAATGACTGACTAACTTCTGCATTAACCAAGAACAAAGAGAAGAGCTTAGCAGGCATTGCCATGGAGACTTCTTTGGGAAGTGTAAGAACTCCCCTCTTCTGGGAAGTACAACTTTCCCTCTTCGGGGGAACTCCCCGCTTCTCGGGAGTCTCCCCCTATGCCCGGACCATGTCAAGAGGCAGCATGGGAGGCGCAGCCTGCCACACATCCCTCACCACCCGCCTCTTCCACTGCACATTTCTCTGTGTTTCTTACCTTCTCACCATGGTAGTGTTTGCATTTATTCTTAGCTGTCTCCACAACTTGAAGCTAAGCCCTGTGAGGTAGGGAACTTGCTGGGTCTTGCTCACCACTGCATGCCTGCCCTGGAACAGTGCCCAGCCTGGCCCAAGCTCAGCAGGCCTCAGGGAGGTGAATCAAGATTGCTAGGTGGTCAAGTCCCTCTCTCCCACTTGCTGCATCCTCCCTTGCTGTTGTGGGTTTTAGGGCAGGGGTTTCTGAGGGTTAGGCCAGCCCAGCTTCCTGGTCCCAGATAGCCTCTTGCCTCAGGCTGGGCTGCTTTTTCAGAAGTCAGGGAGTTGGAGAGAAAATAACAAATGTGGTGCTATTTATCAACGTGGAGGGACAGATTTGTATATAAAGAGGTTACAAGTTGTGGGTGACAAAACTTCATGCTATCCAACCTGCTAGGCTGCCTCTCAGGTCTAAGGATGCATCAGTGGCCTATTAGCAAATCTAACTATTTTATCTTTAGGGATGAAGCCATTTTATCTTTAGGGATAAAGCCCTAAAGATGAACAGATGCACTACACCAATTGTGTTTGCTCCCTCACTTCCCACCTATTGTGTCATCATTTCACATTCCATTTTAGAAAGGAAATTAAGATATGTTTCCCTCGCAGCTCCAACAAACCCCAATGGATCGGAGGCCGAGCCTGGCATTATGGGACATGTGGACGGCTCCAGGCAAAAGAGCGGCGTAGGTGAAGGTCACAAGGCCACGGAGGATGGAGGATGGCCTGCTCCGTGGCTCTGGAACCTGAGCCAGCTCGACACCCTCATGAAGGCAGGAAGGAAGACACTGGGGGCCAGGGTGAGTTGGGAGACCCAAAAGAAAAGGCTAAGCATGTGCTACCCCTGGGGTGGGGTCAGGGGTGGAAGGAATTGACTAGAAAGGGGCATAAGGAAAGTTTATTATGAGGGTGATGGAAATATTCTATATCTTGACTGAGGTGTACACAATGACCAATACTCAAAGAAAAAGGCATGAATTTTATTGCTTATAATTATACTTCAATTAAGAAATTTTTATTGAAAGAACATCGGTTTATAACATCATACAGGTTCTAGGTATACAACACTTTAGTTTGACATCTGTATATGCTACATTATGCACCGAAAGTCTATTTCCACGCACCATGATAGAGCTGAGCCCCTTTCCCGACTTCCACGTCCCATCCTCCTAACACTCTGGCAGCCACCATTTTGTTCTCAATGTAAGAGCTGGTTTTGTTTTGCTTTGTTCGTACACTTGTATTTAAAAAATTATTCCAGTGCACACCAACAGTGAAATGAATTGCAGTATTGTAGCCAAATTACCCCCAAGTATGGCAAAGCCAGTGTTCTAGAAAACTTGCCTCTTAAAATGTGATTCATGGACCAATATCATCAGCATTGGGACCTTTCCAGGACACGGTGTCTCAGGCCTCGTGCATCCAAATCTGCATCTTAACAGGGTTCCCAAGGTGATGCCCATAGTCATGTAAGATTGCTCTAGAAGTCTTGAAAAATTCCTTCTATAACCAGGATTCTTTAACTAGGCCGTGGGGAAAGTAGTTACTATTGTTCCTAAAACAAAGAATGTTTAGTGCTCCAATGTATCCTCCCAAATTGCATGTATTGCTACAAGAGGCTGTTTCAGTTTTGCAAATGTCCTTTAAGAACTGTGTCTAAAAAGCACTTTTGCTTTCTGCTTAATGCCTATTAGTGAAATCTAGTCCCTAATATTGCCCATGAGGTAAGAGAACTGTGGATGGCTGCCACCCTCACCAATGTTTTCTCACTACAAGAGGGAGGGAGGACACCTCTCCTTCATAAGCCTTGATCACCCAGCCACCGTGGCTCTGGCAGGCATGCTCCCCGGAGCTACCCTCTTCAACTTGGGGAAACTCAGAACAGCCTAGCCATCTGCCATGCAGCCTAAAGAGGACACACTCAGTAGTAATTGAAGCCACGGGCATCTATTATTTAGAAATCATTCCTTTGCTCTGATAAGCCCCCGAACAGCCAGATAGAAAGAAAACTTCATTTCAACATAACTACGTATCCTATATTAGCATCAGAGGGAGCTGATTTGGAGCAAACTTCAAAGAAGTAAAAGAATATGGCTTGTTCTGTCACCAGTGTTCTCACTGTTGGAGAAAAGGCTTGCAAATCTCCGAGCAATGGAAAACCCTTGCAAGAGGGGGGCCTCTTGAGACAGGAAATAGGACTTGTGACCAAATGATATGCAGACACCGTGCTGCCTTGCAGTCCATACATTTATTGAGTAAAAACAAAATCAAGATCGGATATTGAATTCAGTTGGGTTCATTGGGCTGGTGTCCATCTGCAGAAGAGATGAATCGAGGTAAAGACGCGGTGTTGCTGGCAGGACACTGAACACAACCTTCCATTCCTTGTCAAAGCAGGCATCGCACGGCCAGTGGGAGTCGGTTAGCAAAGGCAGGGGGACGTGGCCTTTAACAGGGAGGGATAAGTACGAACCTTCCAGAGAGGACAGAGCGTCAGAGAGCAAGGTGAGTCGGGAGGACAGTGCTCGGTGACCCTGGCTCACTTGGGGAACACGGTGACCACATCATAGCCCTCCGGAGGCGTGACCCGCTCCCGGGCGTGCTTTTCACAGTAAATTTGATCCTCCACAAAGAAGTGGCCCTTCTGTTTCAGGTTGATGCCACAGTCGGTGCACACGTAACACTCAGGGTGGCGGTGACGTTCCCGCAGCTTCACAAACACACCCCTGCAGGAGGGAGGGAGAGGAGGCTCCATAAGAGACAAGCACCTCAGGGTGGCACCAAGCTCTTCCCAGGACGCCCCAAAGGGCAGATGGAGCATCCCAAACGGCCTTCAGTCACAAAGGGGCTGCACATCCCTGGGGTCCAGAGACTGCCCCTGAAGCCCTCCAGGAACCCCTCCCGCCTCCACACAACAGCCCTGCTGTTTCTGGGTCACATGCTCCTCATCTAAGGGTACCACGGCGAGGGACGCCTTCAGCACCTGGCTCTGGTTTGCCAGCACTTTCCCTCTCATAGCTATCACGTGCAATATCCGGCACTTTCCAGTTTCACGCTTCGCCCCAGGTCTGAGGGGCAGGTACTCACACGATGCCGGTGCCACATTTGTCACACAAGGGCAGCTTCTGGGCATTTCCAATTGATGCAGCTACTTTGGTGACCGGAGCCTTGACACTTCTGAATCCTGATGGCTTGTTAGGATCCCCTAAAATGAGGAAAACACATGGGTTGCTCAGCAAGGTTGTGACTACAAATGTGACTGCTCTGTGTGACACCAAACAAGTTTTTAACCTCTCTGGTCTCCAGTTTTCTTGTCTATAAAGCAGAACTTTATTTTTCCCCTCATAGTGCCACAGAAAAGATTTTTAAAGTATATATAAAACTTCCCATTGTACCTGTAATATGGTCAGCTCTCAAAACACAAATTATATTACATTTGAGGACATAGAAGCAAACATTGACATGGGAAGCTAAAATGCCTCACGTGGGCTAAATGAATGAGTAAATGAACGAATGAACATTTTACTTTATTAATAAAAAGCATTATCAAAAAATAATGGGGCAGTCTCTCTGAATTCACGATTTCTCTCTCAGATCACAAGGAGAACATGCTACTAGCAGCGAGATGAAAATCACCTGCCACCCAACAGAATAAGGAGCCTTTCTGCAGGCAGCTTTTTGCAGATAAAACAAGCTCCTGCTGCTGGATGTGGAATGGCCACAGCTCAGCTCATCACAGCTTCAGAAGCCTGAGCCAGGTAGCTATTGATGGCGGTAAGCTGTTAATAGCACTAGTACTGAAACTGGAGACCACCTCTCACCCCTCGGGGCTCCGATCCTAGAAGCTGCTTTCAGGCAGTGCAAGTGGCAGTGGGTGGCGGGCCTTTTACCACCTGCGACCAGTGGCCAGCCATAGTGGTGATGATGGCAGTGGTTCCCCCACCACGCGGCCCCTGGTCCAGTGCAGCAGCGAGGAGCATGGGGCCCCGCCGGGCTAGTTCCGGTGCTGTGGCTCCCTCCAGCTGCAGCAGTAGAGAGCCCATGGATTTGGTGCCTGCCTCATAGACTTGACGGATCAGGTGTGAGCTGTGAGCTAAATGGTGAATGGTCCAATCAGCCAAAGGATTGAAAGCAGGCCAATCAGACTTGTAGATACAAGGCCGGGCAGGAGCCAGCTTGGACGCTCAGACTCCCACTGACTCGGACTCTGTTCCTGACCTCCAAAGAAGAAAGACGCATCATCCCGCAGGGAATCTCTAAAGGAAGAAGAGAAGCCAAAGAGCTCTGCTGAGGCCAGGCCTGGCCCTCCCTGCCTCTGGTCTGCCTCTGGTACTGCCTGAAAGGAGCACCCAAGGCCCCAGGACTGGCGTCTCAAAGAGCTGTAATGCCAGAGCCCAGACCTTCAGACTGTTGCTGTGGCTGCTGCAGCGTCATCTCAGCAGGCCCCGCCTGTGAGCGTCTCCACTGCGGTGAGTTGGGGCCTAGCCTGCTGCTTGCTGGTGTTCCAGAAGCTTCAGGCTGTTAGTGGGCCAGCGCCATCTTGGATGCGTGGCCTTTTGTTTAGGGCTTCTGGGCGCCATGGACCCTCCAGGGTGAGCTAGCCAGACACTGTGGTCTTGAAAACTCCTTGTTTCCATTGTTTAAGTAAACCCCATTGTTAATGTTCCCTGAGCCTCCGCGATCTTGCAATTGTGCATGCAGGTGAGAACCCACAGATGGTAACCTGTCCTCTAGGGGGCACTGTCCCTTTGAGACCACAGCACCCCTCTAGCTCTGCTTCAGTATTGCTGTATTTATTATGTATTTGTCTGTGTTTCCACATTATTTTTTTACTGTGATGTCACCAAACAGTATTGCTGTTTGTCAATTATTTACACATCTCTCCATCTGGACTACAAATAATTTGAGTACCAGAACCCTGTGTATAAGACAGGGTTCAATTCTCCACAGAACCTATAGCAAATAACAGCTCACTAAATGCACAGGCCTGAGTATAGGAGCAGGAAATACCTATGTCCTGCAGCCCATGGCTAAGACAAGGGGAGGGCAAGACTGGATGCTTGCTGCCTTGTGGAGAACAGACAGGGATGATTTCCAAGTGGCCTGGGATTTTTGAAGTTCTCAGTCTGGGCGTCTGTGGCACAGGGTCCCCCCTCGGGGCTGGGAACCTGATGAGCACAGAAGTCCATCTGACAACAGGTCAGAAAGGGCAGAGATTGGGGGTCGCCAGGGTTTCCACTGTTTCCAGTTGTGAGCCTACATACAGATGGAAGAGCTTGGTGCTGCTCCCACCTCAGGCCATTAGGTGAATCCGCGCTGGTCTTTGGTATTCCTTGGGCCCAGGGTACCCCTCCTGCATCTGCCAAACCTCTCTGCCCAATTTGAACATACCCCCAACTTTGTTCATTGCAGAATTTGCAGTAATTTGTTTTTGTTTTTTGTGGGACCCTCGCCGGTGGCCGGGGAATGAACCAGTGCTGCAGAGGCTGCAGGCAGTCTCGCAGCCCAGCGCTCAACCACTGAGCCACCAGGGGAGGCCCTGAAGTAATTTTTAAAAAATCTATATATTTATGCATACAACTGGGGTGGGCTTCCCCTGGTGGTGCAGGCGGTTGAGCACCATGCTGTGAAGCTGTCCGCAGCCTCTGCAGTGCCGGTTCGATCCTGGCCGGCCAGCGAGGGTCCCACATGGCAAGCAGACTTCTCCTGTCTCGCCTGCCGCTCCCCTCAGCAGTGTATTTCATCAGTCTGCCTGTTCTGTTCCCCACTCTGTCTCTGGTGAATCCTCTCACCCTCCTGTGCATCTGGACTGTACCCCGGTTCTTGTATAAATCTTTAAAAAAAAAAAAAAAACTGGGGTGTAGGCCAGAGGTGTGGGGGGAGGGTGAGAGAATTCACCAGAGACAGAGTGGGGAGAACAGGCAGACTGACTGAAATTCACTGCTCAGGGGAGCAGCAGGAGAGACAGGAGAGGTCTTCTGATGCACCATGTGGGTGGCTCCCTGGCCGGGGATTGAACTCATGTTGTAGGGCTGGTGACAGCTTCATAGTGGTGTGTCTTTAACCCCTGTGCCACCAGGGAGGCCCCAGGATTTGCATTAATTTTGATTTTTTTAAGATTTTTATTTATGCATATAAAAAGCTGGGGTGCTAGTGAGATGTGGGGGGGTTGAAGATTTTTCAGGGACAAAGTGGGGAGTAGAATAGGCAGACACACTGAAACACACTGCTGAGGGGAGCAGTGGGTGAGACAGGAGAGGTCTGCTGCACCAAGTATCACCTCCCTGGCCGTGAATAGCTTCATAGTGCTGAGCTTAGTTAGCCCTTTACACCACCAGGGAGGCTCAATTTTGATTTTTTGAAAAATATTGCATTAACATTTTTGTGTTGATTATTGACTTTTGTGTGTCCCCTTTTATTTTGTGCCCAAGGTGAAAAGTGGGCAGAGGTCAGGAGTGTGTGCTGAGAGTGGAAACTTGTGCAGTCCTGCAGCGCCACCTGCTGGACCACTTTTCCTCTCAATCCCAACACTACACATTCAATGAAATTTCCCTCTCCCCTCAAGTGGCTTGCAGTAAAAACACTAGTATATACAGAGTTGTAAACTAATGTAACTGCAATACAAAAAAACACACTTAAACTATTTTAAAATAACTACTCATGTCATATTTTTCTCTTTGAAAGTAAAATTTTAATTGAAAAAATTAGGTTCCTTCAGACCCAAGACAACGACAGAATTTTCCAAATTTCTTCTAGTGACCCTACATCTCAAAACTTTCTGGAAAAAAGTGAGATTTCAGCATGGCTTTCTTCTATCAATTTAGGCTTGACCTTCCATGGCTCCACATTGTGTATGGAACCACTGCACCATCCGGGGACTCTCCTGGAAACCAAGGACCAGCCAAAAGGAACCTCTCTATTTCCTGGGCCAGTCTCCAGCTTTCTTCTCTTGGACTGTCTCATCCCACCATATTCTCAGTCCATGATGTCTCCCACCAAGTCTCCACTCATTAAGAGCCTCCTCCGATGGACAGACAGATAAACAAGGTGTTGTATTTAAGTATAACTTATTTATATTTATGTAAATATTTCATTTACACTCATTTAGTTTGAAAAAAGAAAATTCTGACTCTACTGCTACAACAGGGATGAAGCTGAAGACATTATGCTAAGTGAAATTACCGGCTAAAGGAGGAAAATAGTGTATGAGTCCATTCAAATGAACTACCTGAAGTGTTCCGATCCATTGACACAAAGTAGAATAGTGGCTGCCAGGGGCTGGGGAGTTGGGGCAAATGAGGACTTGGTGCTTAATGGGTACAGAGTTTATTTTGTGTGAGGAACAGTTCTGGAGATGGTTATAGAATGATGTGAATGTCTTCATCTCACTAAAGAGGAGACTTAAATGGTTAAGATGGTAACTTTTATGTTATATATATTTCATGACAAGCTTTTTAACATTTCCTTTTCCCAGCCAAGCTGGAATTTGATTCAGAGAAAGATGAAGTTTTAAGGAAGGCAGTACCTTTCTCCTCGTCCAGGGGCTGGATTTCATCCAAAATGAGTAGACCAATGGAGACTTATCACCTAACCCTGCAATCAGCCAGACCTCCTGCCAGGCCTTACTGACAGTACACCTGGGACAAAGACTTTCCCTAAGTATTTTATTTTATCTTTAGGATTTGGGCTGTGGAGCTTTTCTTAGTCTCTTCTGGCTTCTATTCAAAGCACAGGAATACATCTTCCATTTTCTCTCCAGAAATACTATATTTATGTACACATATTCATATCCATACACATATCTACACATCTATATATGCATACATATATATTGCCAGAACACTACATCTCTATTTTTTTATGATTGACTGATTTATACAAGCACTGGGATATAGGCCAGGGGCATGGGAGGGTAAGAGAATTCACCAGGGACAGCAAGAAGCAGAGCAACCCGAAAGCTGCTTTGGGGGGCAGCAGGCGAGGTCTGCCGTGCTATCTCCCTGGATCAAAGGCTTTTGGGGGGGCAGGGACTGAGGACTGCTGGAGGTGGCAGCGGTCTCCCTGGCTGGCCAGGAATCGAGCCGCCTGTGGAGGGCTCTCTGGCAGGCCGGGAATCGAACCGGTGTGGTTGAGGACTGTGGGCCTTCGCTGCTGTGCTCAGCCCATGGCACCACGGCAGGGGCCCTCTGCCCCTTGGGCCTTTAAGGCACCTATTAGTTCGCTGTTGATGAGCCCGGATCAGGTGGTGGCCCAGATCGGGCATGGGGGACTGCAGGGCGGGGTGGCCGGGCGGGCGGGGGGGGGGAGATTGTTGGGGGAAAATGGGGGTGGCCGAGCCAGCACCGTTGTGGGTCTGCTCCTGTGGATGTCGGGCTGGGGGTCCGGCTGGCCCGGGGTGGTCTTCTCCCAGGCCGGCTGGGAATCGAACCGGTGTGGTGGAGGACTGTGGACGGCATCACGGTGCGCTCAGCCCACCGCGCCACCCGGGGGGCCCCCCACCGCCTGAGGTTTTACACCAGCTATAAACCACCTATTAGTTCACCGTGATTAGCCCGGACACAAGCAGAAGCTAGCTCCTAGAGAGAAGAGCAACTTGCTGGAGATCTCACTGTAGGTCAGGGCAGATCTTGGGTGCAGTGCTCTTTCCACTATGCAGTTCTGCCACAGGAACCTTCCTGAATGACGGTCACCATCATCGAGCACTGTCACTGAGTGCCAAGGCAGTGCCATGATCATTTCATCTCAAGTAAAAACAGGTATTTGGGTTCCCACCTCTGAGAGCCTTCAGTATATGGTGAAGGTTTGGTGTTCATGCTATTTCATTCAGTGAAAATATAATGCATCTTAAGAGATAAGGGACCTTCTAGATTTTATATGTCTCCTTGGTTTTTGTAGTAAAATCTTGATTTTCTTTGGGTCAAGAAGACATCAACTTGGGAGGAAGGGAAACTACACTCTTGCAACTAGATGTGGTTGTGTGACTAAACTTTGGTCACTGAATGTAAATTGATAACAGTATGGGACTTCTGGGAAATTGAAGACTGGCTCATTTAACTCCATTTCTTTCCCCCTTTTTCCTGCTGTGGTGTCTGGAAGTAGGCGAGGTGGCTGGAGCACTGGTTGCCAACTTGGACCATGTGGTAACCTTGGAATGGAAGCCATAGGCTTGCTAGATGGAGCACAGGGTGGAAGGGACCTGGAGGAGCTTAGTAACCCTGGGTCTCAGGTCCATGCCATGAGGGGATTTGATCGAATGAGCTCTGCCTGCGTCCTAGTGTAGCCTGGGGTAGACTAACTTTTCCTTAATTTTTTTGTTTTGAACCCACTTAATGTAGAATAAGTGATTTCTCATGTCTTGACTAAACTGTCACCTTCAAGAGTTGACCTTCAAATCCTGTCAGTTGGGGCAAATAAACACAGTATGGCTTATTACTTCCAACCTGCACAGGTAATCCAAGCCCAGGTGGAAATTGTTGGCAGAACAATGCCCTGTTAGTATAATAGAACACTTGTCCTAATTTCATATACTTGTAAAGCTACTACTTTCTCTAAAGAATCCACACAAATGGGGAGCAAGCTGGGGCACTGGGTGTGTTCAGTCAGGAACTTCCAGTTCAGGAAGGACCCCAAATCTGCAGCTGGGGGCCTTGAGGAGAGGTCAGTCTCACAGAGGGTGCTCGGCTCTGATCCTTACTGGCTGCCCTGAGAAAACACGTTAGTCCCTGGGAAGCTGGGCGGAAGCATGTGTCCCTGCCAGGAGCACCAACTCCTCACAGGCAGGCAGGGGAGGGGAGGAGAGGGAAAGGTGGAGAGGCAGCAAAAACTCCCCAGAAAAATCACGGGTAGCTAGGCTGATCCTGAGTTTGCCAGAAGAGGTGGGCTAGCTGAGGGCTGCTGCTCCCAGGTGACCTTTGTGAGAACGAGGAAAAGGCATGCTTTCTTCAACACGCCATCTGTCAAACACCTCTCCTACAGTTAAGACAGCTTTACTGCTAGCCATTTGAAAGCGCTCCCAGTAAATACACAGGATGTGATGTCTACAAGGCAAGGACTAACTCCTGACAGCTACAGGGTGGCTCAGGGGGCCTCGGACATCACAGCTCACACCACGGACAAGCTTGCTGGGCCTAGGGCCTCTTGATGAGCTTTCAAATATGGTGACCGTGGTGAAGCACCTACTCTGCGCCAATCATGCAAAGGGTGTTTTCGCAATTGATGACGTGCTTGCTCCTCTTGACAATTTTAGGGGAAAAGATTTTTATCCCTGATTGACAAACGAAAGAACAGGTCTGAGAAGGAAGTTTCAGAGGCTTGCCTTAGGTCACCGGGAGGAGCCTTCTACCCCTAGAGTGGGAACAAATGCCTGGCCCCCAAGTGCAGCTGCGGCTGCTCTCACCGAGCTGCTGCTTCACTGCCCTCCTGCTCCTTCATTGCCCGTGGCCTTCACCTGCTCACACTTGCCAAACACCAGTGGGATGTGGGCACCAAGCAAATAAATAGCTCAGGACAGACAGAACCCACACCAGTGACACTCACCGACCTCAGCTCCCACTGACCACAGGGCAGGAAACCACTCGACAGCTGTTTCGCTCTCATTTTTTGGAAGAGTTTTTAGCATTTAAAAGTCATGACTTGCAAAACACAGGGGCTCTTCCTGCCTACTCGGAGTTGGAGCTGCATCTTAGCAACCACCAGTCCTCACCCCGCCTGGAACAAGGGCCCCCCACCACACACAGCTCATTACCTTTCTCCTCCGACTCCAAGATTTCCTGCAAAACCAGGAATGAAGTGGACTGTTTCGGGGGCTCATTTAACTCCTGCTTCTCCTGCAGCATTTTGTAAACTTCAGATTCTTTGTCAATGACGAGTCCACTTGTAGGTTGAGGATGTTCTAAACTGTAAAGAATATAGATTGATTAGGAATGTCAGAAGTTAGAAAAATTCACGAGACACCCCCTTCTAAGCCAAGACACCTCTGCATCAAAGAGTGAGTAGAAATTATCCCAATGGATAAAGCCCTCTCTTAACTCTGCCACAGACCTGCCAGTATTGTGAGGTGTCTGTACTGGCAGCTGCCTGCTGCTTCAATGCACTAATTTTCCAGTTTCATTAATTCAATTACTTTTTTGGCCTCATCCCATGGGGTAGGAGTGAAACCAGAGACCCCCACTTTTGAGCTATGGAGCTTGGCCCCAGAGCACTGCTCACAGGCAGTGCAAGTGGCAGCGGTGGTGGGCATTTTACCGCCCACCAGTGGCTCAGGCTACAGGCAGAGGCCAGCAGTGCTGGCGGGTGGCAGTGGTTCCTCTACCAGATAGCCCCAGAGCATGCAGCCCTGGTTCGGGGCGGGGCAGGGAGGAGCATGAGGCCCACTGGGCCAGCTCCAGTGCTGTGGGTCCCTTCAGCTGCAGGCAGTAGAGGGCCCCATGGGTTTGGTGCCTTCATTGCAGAATAGACAGGTCAGATGTGAGCTATGGGCTGACAGGTGAATGGTCTATCAGATTTGTAGGTGGAAGACCCGGAAGAAAAATAAGGCAGAGCAGGAGCCAGCTTGGGATGCCTGAGGTGCTCAGATACTCGGATTCTCTCACAGAAGGACTCTCCTGACCCCCACAGAAGGCGGCTCCAGCTGCTGACCTCTGAAGAAGAGCAGCCAAAGAGCTTTGCAGAGACAGAGCCCAACACACCTGCCTCTGACACTGCCTGAAAGAAGCACCCAAGGCCCTGGGCCTAGTATCTCAAAGAGCCATTTGTTGTTGATATGGACCAACAACTCACAAAAAGCGGTAATGCTAGTGACCAGCTGTGTCCAGGTCACCTCTGAGAGCTCTTAACCGTTCCTGATCATCCGGCACCATCCATCCCAGCTTCAGACGGCTGCTGTGGCGTCATCTGAGCAGACCTGCCTGTGAGCGCCCCCAGCTACAATGAGTTGGATCCTGGCCCTTGTTGACAGGACGGCACCATCTTGGACGAGCAGCCTTTTGGGCCTTCTAGGTGAGACAGCCGGCCACCTGTGGCCTTAGGAACTCTTTCCTGTTTGTAACATAAACCTCATTGTTATTTCCTGAGCCTGAGTGATCCTGCAATTGTGGGAGCAGGTGAGAACCCACAGACAGTGATCTGTCCTCTGTTGGACCTGCTATAGCACCCCCAATAGCTCTGTTTCAGGAATTCTTTCTTTTTAAATTACATCAATAATATTATGTCCAGAGAAAGTTTAGAGAGGGAGAGGGATCAACCACAACCTGAACACTAAGATCTAAGCTAGGTGCCCTCAGAACAGGCCGCATGTCTTCCTATCAGAGCAGAAATTACATTATTTACTCCTGATAGAACCAAAGTGCTTCCTACCTCTGGACACTGGTGTCCCCCACAGCAGGGAGTTCTGGTCTCAGCTACAACACACAGGTAATAAACAGCATCTGCTTTGCCTGGTTCACAGGGATGGCGGGCAAGATAAAAGGTGCGGCTACTTTGTAAACTGAGAAAGGGAGCAGAGTCCTCAGTTCAGGCCTAGGGACTGGGCAATCCAGGCCTTGACTTCCCACTTTTGTTCTGGGTTCCCCAGAACAGGAAAATATGGGGAGAGATTTGAGGGCTTTTCCCCATGGTCCATTTTCCAGGGACAAGTGGCTTTGCTGCCTCTCGAGGAAGGAAGAAGGTGAAGAGAGGGAGAGCTTTTCCCATAAAGCCCATCCTGAAGCCCCTTCTCACCACCCACCTGCACTTTGTTTCCCAGCCATGCCATCACAGAGCCTGGTGCCGGCCTCCAGCGGCCCCTCGGCGGCCTCCTCTACCTCAGGGCAATCTTTTCAGCCAGAGGCCAGGGTGATCTTTTAAACACAAGAATCACTGCGTCACGTGTCCTGACATGGATCAGGGTATTCTGATCTGACTAACAAATACTTAAATATTTGTGTCTTCTGAAGTAAATATTCATGATAAAAAGTAGAAAGATTCCAACAAATATGCCTTTGCTTCCTTCTTTGAACACATCAACAATTGTTTCTTGCTTACTCCACTCTAGTCAGACTAGCCTGCATACCGTTTCTAGAACATTCCAGCCTTAGACTAGCCTTTGCACGTACTCTGCCTGTAACGACCCCTCCAACTCAGGCATCAGCACAGATGTCACTCCTCAGTGACTCCCTGACCCTTCTCTTAAAAGGCTCCACCCATCTGCCTCCCCACTTTACCAAAGGTTTTCAGTCTGATGTAGTTCCATTTATTTCTTGCTTTCATTTCCCTTGTGGCTGGGGTTAAATATTCAAAGATGTCTCTCTGGTTGATGCCCAGGAGTAGATTTCCTATATTTTCTCCAATATACTTTATGGGTTCAGGCTTTATATCCAAGTTGTTAATCCATTTCAAGTTAATTTTATATGGTGTTAATTAATTATCTTGTTTCTTTTCTTGCTTGCAGCTGTCCAGGCTTCCCAGGGCCATTTGTTGAAGAGGTTTCCTTCCTTCATTGTATGGTCTTTACTCATTCTTGAACACTAACTGTCCATATACATGGTGGTTTATTTCTGTACTCTCAATTCTATTCCATTGACCTGTGTGTCTGTTTTTGTTCCAATACCATACTGTTTTTTATCATTATCACTTTACAGTGTAATGTGAAGTCAGGAAATTAGTAGCATCAGAATAATAAAATAGTTAGGAATAAACTTAACCAAGGAGGTGAAAGATCTATATACCCTGAAAACTACAAGACATGATAAAAGGAATTAAAGACATAAACAGACATCTGTTCATGGATTGAAAATTGTCCATATTACCCAAAAAAAATCTACAGATTCAATGTAATCCCAATGGCACTTTTTGTAGACATGGGGGGAAAAAGTCTAAAATTCATACGGAATCTCAAAGGAACCTGTAAAGCCAAAGCAATCTTGAGAAAAAAAGAGTAAACTTGGAGACACTGCACTTCCTGATTTGAAAACATGTTACAAAGCTACAGTAATTAACAGTATGGTACTGGCATCAAGACAGATATATAGACGAATAGAATAGAGATCTCAGAAATAAACCCACACCTAAACAGTCAAGTGATCTTTGACAAAGGAGCCAAGAATAAACAATGGGGGAAAAGATAATCTCTTCAACAAATGGTACTGAAGAAGCTGAACTAAACAAACACGCACCATAATGAGACTGGGCTGTTATGCTATACATAAAAGTCAATTCAAAATAGATTAAAGATTTAAAGGCCTGAAACTATAAAACTCCTACAAGAACACATAGGGAAAAGCTTCACCACCTCAGATTTGGCAATGATCTTGAATATGACATTAAAGTGGTGGCAATAAAAGCAAAAATAAGCAAATAGGAACACACCAATCTTAAAAATTTTTGCACAGCAAATAAGCAATTGATGGAATGAAAGGCAATCTTTGGAATGGGAGAAGCTATTTGCAAACCATATATTTAGTAAGAGGTTAACATCTAGAATATGCAAAGAACTCAACTTAAGGGCAAAAAGCAACCCAGTTTTAAAAATGAGCAAGGAACTTGAACAGACCTTTCTCCAAAAATAATATACAGGGCCTCCTTGGCTGTGCAGGGGTTAAAGTCTCAGTACTATCAAGCTATGACTAGCCACTGTGGCATGAGTTTGATCCCTAGCCAGGGCACTAACCCATATGGCACAGCAGACCTCTTCTGTTTCACCTGCTGCTCCCCTCTGCTGTGTATTTCAGTAGATCCACCTGTTTTGCTCCCCACTCTGGTGAATCACTCCCTCAACCTCTGGCTTACACCCCTGTTCTTCTATGCATAAATAAATAAAACTAAAATCTTTTTAAAAATGATATACAAATAGATTATAACCACATGAAAAGATGCTCAGCATTACTGATCATCGGGGAAATGCTAATGAAGGTCACAATTAGATATCATCTCATACAAGATGACGACTATCAAAACAAACAAACAGAAAACAATATGTTGCCCAGGGTGGAGAAATAGAACCCTCTGTGCTGCTGGTGGGAATGTAAAATGGTGCAATTGCTCTGGAAAACAGTGTGGTGGTTTCTTAAACAAACTGAAAATAAAACTACCACATGACCAGTAATTCTACTTCTGGGTACAGACTCAAAAGAATTGGAATGAGGATCTCAGAGAGAGCTTTGCACACTCATTCACTGCGGCAGTAGTCACAACAGCCCAGGGGAAAGCAAGCTAAATGGCCAGCAGATAAAGAAAACACAGTGCATACACATGCCACGGAATATCAATCAGCCTCGAAAAATCAAGGAAATCCTGTCATGTGCACATAAATAAGCCTTGTAGACATTACGCTAAGGAAAATAATCCAGCCAGTCACCAAAAGACAAATGTTGCATAATTCCACTTACATGAGGTATCTGAAGGAGTCACTCTCAGAAGCAGAAGGCAGAATGGTGGTCGCAAGGAGCTGGGGCAAGGAGCAACGAGGGACTTTTTTTTTTTTTTTAATACACTGCTGAGGGGAGCAGCGGGCGGCAGGAGAGGTCTGCGCGCCATGTGGGACCCTCGCTGGCAGCCGGGGATCGAACCGGCGCTGCAGACGCTGCGGGCAGCTTCGCAGCCCAGCGCTCAATGGCTGCGCCACCAGGGGAGGCCCCGGGACTTGTTTTTAATAGGCAGGGCGTTTCAGTTTTGCAAGGTGAACAATTTCTAGAAATCTGAAGCACAACTATGTGCCTGTATTTACCACAATTGTATTCTACACTTAAAAATAGTTGAGCTGGAATATTTAATGCTCTGTGGTCTTTTCACCAGATGGAAAAAAAATAAATCCTTAGACCAGAAAAGCACAAGGAATTATTTGGTACATTTCAAAAACAAAACCAAAAAACAAAAAAACTGAACAAATCTCCAGTGAATTATACTGAGTAAAAAAAGCCAATTCCAAAAATATTACGTACTGTATGATTCCATTAATATAACATTCTTGAAATTACAAAATTCTAGAAATGGAGAGCAGATTGGTAGGTTGCCAGGGGTTAAGGGGGGGGTGTGGGAATAGGAGGCAACCTGCAGAACCCCTGTGGTGATGGAAGCACCCTGTCTCTTGACTGCTTTGGCGGCAATGTCCTGATTTTGAGGCTGCTCTACAGTTTTCAGATGTTACCACTGAGAAGATCCAAGCCCCTGAGCCCTGCTTCCCAGGAACATCCCAGCAAGGGACGGCTTCACACCAAGCATGACCACAACTGTCCCTCTGCCATGGGCCATCTACCCTGGGACCTCATTGACGTGCTGAGGGAGCTCAGCAAGGCTGCATCCTTCATCTGGGCTTCAGGTGCCACTGGGGGTAGGCCAGGAAGGAACACAGGGATCTGCTGTTGCCAAGTTATTGAAGGAAGGAGGGACGAAGGAGCAACGTTACTGGCTGTGGTGAGGGCAGGAGGCTATAACGTCATGTGAAGCTACAACTATATCAAGATAGAAAGGGCAATTGATTTTAAGAAATCTTCTCCCCAAATGATGGAAGTTAAGCCATAGCAGGAAAATGATCTGAGGAGGTTTCAGTGCCTGGTTTTATATAGGCAGGGCTAAGGGAGGTGGGCTGACCCCCAAGAACTCTGTATGTCCAAGACACCACAACTGTTCACTGCAGTGTTCACATACACACTAAATGCAATTCTAGGAAGACTCAGGTGACTGTCTTAGACTTAGGTGCCTGGCCAGAGCATGTCTTAAGTGTTGGTCTTCAAAGGGTTCGAAGTTGGAACTGTAACAAGAAACCTGGGAGATTTCTGGGTACCAGGAAGGAGGGAGGGACACCCAGGCTCCAGAACTGTTCCCTGCAGACTGCAGGCTGGTTTGGCTGGAAGGTCAAGCAGCCACCTTCAGGATAGAGGTTTTCTTCTGGTCCAGCTGCATATGAATCAGGGTTAATAGAATCCCTCTGACATCATCTGACTAGAGAACAATGGACCTTTTTACTGCACTGCACCTGCTGAGAAATGTGTCAGAATACATGGGGTGGGGGAGGGCACCATTTTGAAGAGGCGGCATCTTGGGACAATGTTGGGGAGAGGAATTCAACTGACTGTCCCATGAAGAGGTCACTTCTCCATCAGGAAGGTGACTAACTGGCCAGCTGTTCAAAGCGGTAGCTGGGGAGACAGAAGATTACTGCAAGTCATCGCAGAATCTTCCCATGACATTTGTCTACATGTTTCCATCCTTCCGGAGCCCCCAGTACTGGGCAGAGTTGGGTACAGAGTGCCTCGCAGACAGTGAAATCAGAAACAACCGGCATTTACTGAGCACCTACCAGGGCCCAGGCACCATGCTGGGGCTTTATGCATCCCACCCCCTTCTCTCACCCTGGGGCGAGCCAGCCATCCAGGATTATCTGCACTCTGGAGATGAGGAGACTGAGTTTCGGAAGAGTTACACGGTGTGCCCAGTGTCACACAGTTGCATTCAAGCTCAGACCCCTCTACCTATGAAGCAGGCACCCTTAGGAATGTGCCAAGCAGCATCCCATAGGTAATGAAATCCAAGCACTGACTTAACAGAAAATGACCGGAACTCAGAAGCTCAGTGGAAGTTGTCAGAGGGCAGGTGAAAGCTTTTTGTTGAATAGAGCATCGTTTGAGGTGATGTAAGCTGAGCTGGCCCAGAGGCCCCCCACTAGGCTGTGTGTGTGCTGAGAGCCAGTCAGCAGATGGTACTCTCTCGCCTGACTCCCCCGTTTAACTAAAAAGGGGCAGTGCCGCCGTCTGTGTCCTTGTCTGATGGGGACACAGCTCTGGGAAATCCTACAAGACAGGCAGCCCACACACACCAGGCTGCTTTGAAGTGCATGGGACAAAGAAACTCAGAGTGAGCCCCAGGGAATCGGTGATGACCTCAGATGCAAAGTATGAAGTGAGCCAATTCTGGAACCTCAGCAAATTTCACAGACTAAACAGTGGGAGTGAGAGAGCACTTGGGACTTGTGCTGACTGGGCAGGCAAGGTGCCCTGGGGCTGCCGGGCTCACAGGAGTATCTTCCCTTGCTGAGCATGCACAGGGGGTCTCTCTAGGAACAGACCAGTAAGCAGAGCCATCACAGGCAGTACAGCCTGTCGGGCACTTTCTCTGCACAGAATGTGGGTATTCCATGGGCCATTTACAGTAGCATCAAAATAATAAAATACTTAGGAATAAACTTAACCAAGGAGATGAAACACTTGCATACTGAAAACTACAAGACGTGGGTGAAAGGAATCAAAGAAGAACTAAATGAAAGACACTATGTCCGTGGGTTGGAAGATTTAATATTGTTAAAATGTCAGTACTACTCAAGCGATGTGCAGATTTAATGCAGCCCCTAAAAAAATCCCAATGACATTTTTTTCAGAAATAGAAAAAAAAATTCCTATGGAATCTCCACTGATTGTGGATTCATCTTCATCCTCAAAGAGTTTGGGAGGGAACAGAAGCAAGGGTCCCTCTGGTGAGAAAATCTGGAAGGGGATTTTTGATAAAGACACAGAAGCCACTGAAGCGAAAAAAAAAAAATCTATGACAGGCGGGAACAGGGCCTACAAGAAAGGCTTGCACAGCAACCAGACATTTTCAGATTTAATTGTTTCAGACTGAGGGGAGGGAACAGGCTGGGAGCGCAAGAGAAGAAAGAAGACATTAATGAAGGAATAACAGCCAAGGCCATACTAAAAATACTTCCCAGGCGCATATTTCTCCCAATGCATAGCAGCTCTTTCAATTAAGGATGTGTCATTTCCTGGGTTATTAAATCCAGATCACGGAACATTCCACTCTGGGACAGTAAAAGAGGGTCACGTTCACAGCCTCCCCTGACACCAAAGCGGCAAAAAACACAGATCACAGTCCTTGGTGTTGCTACCACACGGATCCTCACTCTGCCATCTGAGAGAAAGCTCTTCCCAGGAGAACTGAGGAGGCCCCTCATGGCAGCCTCAGGTACACCAAGTGCCCCCACAGTCACCTCAAAATGCATCATCCTCTCAACATAGCAAGACCTTGCTGGAACCAGAATTTGGGGGCAGAAGAAGCATTAGTAGCCTCTTTGCCTTAATTAACACAATCAATGCCAGAGACCCTTACCTCTTTGCAAGCCAAATTCACATAGCAAAAAGTCTCCCCTACTGACTGAGAAACTTAAAAGGAAATTAGGGTCGTCTCAGTGCTGGAACTCCAATGCAGTGGGGGCCCAACAGTATCCTGACGAAAGAGAACTAAATACAGGGGCCAGTCAAGGAGCCCTGGAGAGGGGCCCCGTGATGGCCCTTTGCACACATTTAGTGGTTTGGAGTCTCTGGAGTTTTAAGCAATCCTAACCTGCATTTGAAAATTAGTTTACAATTAAACCACCTTGGGAGCTGGGCAGATTCTTGTTAGAAATGAAATGGGGAACAACTGCACAGCAAAATGGGCTTCAGAGTTACTATAAGAACAGAGGATTCCAAGCAGGAGTGATTATTAGTGATCATCCAAGTTTGGACCACATAGTATTTTCCAACACATTTGAAAGTCACCAACATTTTGAAATCCGATTTCAAATAAAAGCTTTCTGATTTCCCTCTGAATGAAATTTATCAGCAAAAGGCCTGTTTGTCTTATGACCAGAGCCAAAGAGCAGCCCCCTCTGGACATACCAGCTGTCATGCCCCTCTGCTCCCCTCTGCTGCATGCACAGCTCAGCCTTTGGGCCCTAATCCTCCCTGCCACCCTTGGGGCACTTGAAGTGGCAACATGTGATCCTGCCCATTCCCTTTCCACCCATGGAGTACTGGCCCCACCTCTGACTCTCCACCCTCAGTCTAGTTCTGTGGCTCAGGCTGAGATATTCTCAGTCTCAGAATTCATCTTTGAGGAATTTGGGATGGGACAGACACTGGGGCTCCTCTGCAGGAAAGCTCTGGAAGATATTTTGGATAAAAACTTAGAGGCAGCTGTAGTCAAGTGACCTGGAACCGAAGGGGACAGCCCTCCCCTCTCTTGAGCAAGATATACCCCCTTAAGCCCCTGCACCCCATGCACCTGCAGCACCTCCCCTCCCCCAGGCAAGCCTGATTCTGCCACCAGATACAAACACACATTCAAGCCTCAAGTGCCACTGGACCACTTTGGGGGGCAAAGCAAATACTATTTCACCAGATCAGATGGTGATCTGGTGAAATTATAAATATAGAAAAGCTTCTCAGGGCTCGAAGGAAAGGCACAGGATCTCTTACAAGATGATGACCACAGAAACCAGGACAGTGCATGGGTCCCCAGGAATGATCCATGAATTAGCGCCAGACATATGACTTCTTTTTACAACAGCCCTAAAAGACAGGTGGTAGTACCCCCTTTTTAGAAATGAGTAGCTGAATGGAGAAAGTATGTGTCATTGGAGACATTTTTCTCCCTGGGCTAGTGGCTGAACCTTGTACCACCTGCCTGGACTGGCCCAGGCTGGCTGAAGAGCCTCTTCCGGGGCGGACCTGGAAGAGTGCAGAAGGCTGACTTACACTCTGCCGTTGGCCTCCTCCCCACTAGCTGCAGTCTTTGACTCCAAGGCATTGTTGAAGTTGGAGATGTTTTCTGAGGAGTAGAGGCCAGCTGGGTTGTTGTACTGGTGTGTGATGACCCTGGGAGCAGAGCTGGAGGCCGACGAGGCAGAGAAGGGCATGGCACTCCGGTTGTGGGCGCTTCCTATGTGCAGGACCTCCTGTAGGGAAGGTCAGAGGAGTGATCAGGGGGTGTCCCACGCACACTTGGATGGATGGAGCAGGCTGAGCTGCAGGAGGGAGCCCCACCTGAGCTGCAGTGGCAGTGGCCCAGCACCAGGCCTTACCTGTGGGGCTCTGACAGACAACCTGACACGGGGCAGTGGGCAGGGAAGAGTTGATGGACACATGTGTGGGTTCTGATCCTCCCCGGAGGCCCAGGAAAGCCCAATGGCCATGCTGATGGATACCCCTGATCAGGACACCCCTAGAGGCCCTGGGCTGTCAGAATGCAAGTCAGAGCTGAAACACCCTTTTTCAGGAAACCTTTCTGAGGAATGAAGGTACTGGGGAGAGAACAGGCAATCACTTCGGTGTGTGCAAAGCAGAGACCCAGAAGGAAGCAGGCTAAACAAGTCAGATAAGAGGGCTGAGGTGTCCTTGGCCAAACAGCTGCTGACTAGGCAGAGAGCTCAGGGCCGGGTGCTGGGCCTGAGGGAATTCAGAATCTGTTGTTTCTTGGGGAGAAAGACTAGGCTGATGCAACGGAAGAGAGGACCCAGGGGAGCTGCTGAAAGAACTGTGAGTTCCTCCAGGTTCATTCCCCTTCTCCTGGAATTTAAGAAGGTGCCCTCACCCCCGCCCCAGACCCCAAAATCATGGCTGATCTTCATGCTTCTTTACAAACACTCAAAGCAACTAACTCTTCTTTTTTCTTTTTTCTTTTTTGATAATCATGGCTTTTCTGATGCTTAGTTAGCAAGGTGCTTTCCACAGGGAAAAGTCCAGGGGTGCTATGGACCAACCAAGGGCCCCAGGGCCCTGCATGCTCTATGCAGCCCACCAGCCTCAAGGTGTACCCTATTTTCTGGGTTCTCCAGAAGGCTTTCTGAATCCTCTTTTCTTTCATCACACCCAGACTCAGAATAACCATCCCCAAAAGAAATCCTGTCTTTCACTACTTTTCCTATTTTTTTCACTAAACCTTCAAATCTTGGGCCTTCCTGGTGGTGCAAGGGGTTAAGCACCACACTATGAAGCAATCCACAGCCTCTGCAGCACAAGTTCGAGCCCCAGCTGGCCAAGGAGCAACCCACATGGCGCAGTAGACCTCTCCTATCTCGCCCGCTGCTCCCCTCAGCAGTGTATTTCAGTCAGTCTGCCTGTTCTGTTCCCCACTCTGCCTCTGGTGGAGCCTCTCACCCCCTGCATCTCTGGCCTGTACCCCAGCTCTTGTATGCATAAATAAATAAATTTTTAAAAAATAAGCCTTCAAATCTTTTACTTTCTTAGGAAACATGATGATGAAAAATAACAGCTTAATTCACTGTGTACTGATTTAAAATAAAAGATAACATGAAAATAATTTTATGACTGAGATTACCTTTTCACTCTTTAGATAGGCTTCCTCTTCAAAAAGTTGGAAGAGAGAGATATTAATGTAAAAATTATGCTGAGCTGACTTTGTCCACATTGGGGGAAAAGGTAAACACACAGGTAATTTGCAAAAGGGGAAGTATGGTGAGCTAAGAAAGTAACTTCAGCAGGAACCACAGACACGGTTAAATAAATTTTATGGCACAACTACTCCGAGAAATGATGTGGAGTCGCTAACGGCAGCAGGCCTGCAGATGGTGCCTGCCCACTGTGGGAACACCCCAGCTGCAGAGTCCCCCCCCCACCCCCCTCCACAACACGTCTTGGGAGAGCACAGAATCCTGAGCACTAGGCAAGAGCCCTTATTCTCTGATCTTGGCTTAACTTTTCCCTATCACTTCCTGTTCAGCTTTGGGAGCGAGTTATACCTCTCGGAGCCATTTTCTCATCTTTAGCAGGATGTAAAGAAAGCCCTCTTTCACAAGCACTTGGAATGAAAGATGAGTGTGCCAAGTACAGTGCCTGGCACACTGTAGACATTCCACCAGCCTGCGTTCCCTTCTCCACAGAAACACCTTTCCCATCAGAATGGAAGTCAGTAGGACATTCTGATTTTCAATTTATAGAGAACCTTCCAAGAATATATCTGTTTTGTACATAAAAGGAATATCTCTAATCCCATGTGAAAACTGGTCTTTCCAGAAGTCAGGCGGTTAATTCAGGGCCTGCCTGTTGGAAGGGATGATGTAATTGTTTGGGCTTTGTATTTATCAGTCTCCAAGGAAACTCAATAATGAGGAAATATAAACTAGGTGTGTAACTACACTGACCTCAGATAAGCTGGGGTGTTGGTTGGCATGACATGAACTAACAGATCTTTTAATTATAAATGAACTCTGCTCTTACTCATTCCTTTATTTTAGAATGACTGGAAGTGAAAGATTTAGGAAAAATGAGAGGTGGGGAAATTTTTCATATGAACAAAGAATTACTGGCATCAACAGAAAAACTACTCAAGTTAGATGTGAAAGTATGAGAGAAAGCTTTCAATCTGAAGAGAACTACCTTCAGAATATTAAGACAGGTTATGTGTTTATGATGAAAATTCAAGTATAAGACATAAGTGCTAACTAGGATTTTAGATAGATCAAAATGAAACAAAAATCACTCTTTACGATAACACATGAGAATTTACATTAAAACTTAATCATCAAAAATTTAATAAAGTGGCTAACAGCTCCCTGGGAAATTAGAATTAAGGGTGGCATATTTTAAATTACAACTACCTGTTTGTAGCCTGAACGTTATTTTATGAGCTTTTCTTAGAGGAACTACTTAGAATAAGATGTCTGTCATTTTGAAACAGCCGATACAAAATGACTCTTAGGATTCTTAAAGTATGACTTTTATCACATTAATTAGAAAAAAAAGTGATTGTATTTCTGACATCTCACTGGAAGCCTTTTGAGAAAATATGAGTGATATGTAAACCACCTGATTTACCCACATCAATTTATCCAAAGGAGTTCAATCTTTTATAAGATTCTGTTATATATATAGAAGATAGCTATATGTTCTCTTTTAATTATATCTCAATTCACCATAAAAACTAAGAAGTATCCCCAAATTCAGAAAAAAAATTACAGCTCAAATCTTCAATTGGGGCTAAACATGTAATAATCATAAACCAACCCTAAAAGAAGACTTAAATGCCATTATCAGTTTACTTATTAACTTTTCACTAATAATTTATTAATTTTTCCAATACATGTATCTCTTGAAAAGCAGCATATTAGATATCAGTAATTTTATAAGTGTTCTAACGATGCTTCCTTAAACTTTCCTCCTATTTCAAAAGACTACCATTCACTATAGATTATTCAGAAGATGCAATTAAGAACAAGAGAAAACAATCTATTCAGACATTTATTTACAAATATGGGATTTTAGTACAGAAAATTCTATTTGGCCAACAAATTAGGCATTGACGCCCTGCCACATCTTTCAATATGAATCACCACTGTATTTTAGTAATATTAAGGTCTCACTAGAAGTCTCACTGTGGCAAAACTAGAGATTTCCACCTGAAAGCTCATGGAAAACAGATACCAGGAAGAGAAGCAGAGATTACAATTAAATTGCCCCTTAGTTCCGCTAGCCTCTACGCCTCGGGACCCACACTGATTTTCATTCCTGTCTGAATCTGAAATCATGATGAGCTGCGTCAGCTCCTTATGTGACAGGGTCCAGCCACTCTAAGTGGACAGGAAGTTTTCCGCCCTCTTCCTGTAGCACCTCCTGCCCCCAGCTTCCAGCCCAGGCCACAGTGTCACAGCCACGGGGTTTTCCAGCCTTTCCTCCTGCAGTTCCCTTACGGGAAGAGTAGAACGAGAGCCAGGTTCCAAGTGTCCAGGGAGGGCTCTCCTGGGCTTCCAGGGCAGGAAAAACCATGAACATGCTGAGCTGTGTCAATGCAGAAATGAGATTGGGGGACAAGAGGAGTGCAATGGGGAGCAAGTACTCACTTGGGGTTCAGAGGCTAAATTCATCTTGTATGGATGACGTTTCCCTTCTTCGGTCACCAAAGGAGACCAGACTTTAAGTTCAGATCTGCAATAGATTGACAAAGCTGTTGTTTCGTTCATGCCAGACAAGGAATATATACCAAAAACAGAGTAGGGTAACACGCCCTCTTCTCTGACCAGTAGCCTCTGCGCTAGCACTCAGCCACTGCCTTCCCCTCTGTTTTGCCACCAGCATGATTTTTGAAAACATCAATCTGATCAGGTCCAGCTGGCTGCCCAGGCTCAGCCCAAGGGGTTGCCCAGGCTGCTGGGACATCCAGCTTCACCCTCCTCCCTGTGTCCTGACACCCAGCCACACTGCCCGCTGGGCTGGGCTTGCTCAGAATGGAACAAGCTTCTCCTCTCTCCCCTCAGTGCTCTTGATCCAGAGCAGATAACCACTGATTCCTAGAGCCTGTCTGTTCCATAGCAAAGTGATGCTTCCCTTTTGAAATGTGCAAAGGATTTCCTGCATTACTCATCCAGCAAAATCTAGTCTCACTTTTTGTTCTTATGCATAGAGAGTATTTGTACTTATCTGTATGTTAAGAGATCACCTGGCACTGTGCTAGATACACAGAAATGTACCTGCTTGATCTGTAAATGAATGATGAATGAATGAATGAATGAATGAAGTCAAGCCCTGTTCTTGACTAGGGCTTATGGGAGAGGATTTGGACTGAGACAAAAATAGGAGCCAACAATGAGGGGTAAATGTGTTTTTTGACAATAAGCACAATAAGTGTCAATAAGTAACAGTAAGGGCCTCCCCGGTGGCGCAGCAGTTGAGCGCTGGGTTGCGAAGCTGCCCGCGGCCTCTGCGGCACCGGTTCGATCCCCGGCTGCTCCCCGGCCACCGGAGGAGGGTCCCACATGGCGCGCAGACCTCTCCTGCCACCCGCTGCTCCCCTCAGCAGTGTACTTTGGTCCTTCTGCCTGCTCTGCTCCCCTCTCTGGCTCTGGTGAATTCTCTCACCCTCCCGCGCTTCTGACTGTACCCAGTGCATGTATGAACAAAAAAACAAACAAACAAACCAGCAAACAAATAAATAAAGCATGCCTCTATAAAAAAAAAAAAATAAGTAACAGTAAGATTGTGTACTTCCTCTGAAGGTCTGAAATGTACAAAATATTTTGATATCCTGCCCCTTCGTTGGCCCTCCCTCCAGTCCTGTGGCAGAAGGTAGAAGAGAGAGCTATTTCACAATGAGGACCTGGACAGAGCTTCATGATGAAGAATTGTGAAAGCTAAGATGATTGAGACATTCAAGGGCAGGTTCATGAAGATCAGAATGAAAAATGTGAACTTGATCCAACAGGAAATAGGGAGCCATAAAGGTTGAATCAGATGGCTCCTGAATCACGCCCCTGCAGAACCCCTTCCAGGACTAAATGAAAGAAGAACAGGAATTCTATCCCATTACAACTCCCCACTCGCTTTCCTCACTCAGCAACCTGTTGAGAACATTCAACTCAGTCCTCCTATATTCCAGGACACTTAAAGCTGCACTCAGTGTAGTCTAACGTGAAGTCTTTCTTTGTGATAGGACTTGTCTGGCAGAGCACCCTCTGCTCAGCCTTGTATAACAGGAGCAGCACCCTAAGGAGATTCTCTGTGGTTTCCAGGAAGAATTTTTAATTTCCTTTCACCTGACAGCAGGTAAGTGATTTTACTTCCCAGAAATGTTGGTCAGTTATTTTGCATCAAGCAAAAGTGCCATTTATCTTAGAGAAAGATGTCTGTGCTATGAAGAGCTCTGTGAAAATGAGGAAAATTTCCCAATTCCACAGATGTCTGGCCTGCCTACAGGACCCAGGGAACCTGGCAAGGGGCTGGGATTCTGAGATCAATGAGGCAGCCCCTGCCCACAAGTGGCTTCCTGGGGATCAGAAATGAATGAGCAGGGACCTCCCTGGTGGTGCAGGGTTAAAGTTTCAGTGCTGTCAAGATATCACCAGCCACTGCAGTATAAGTTCGATCCCCAGCCAGGGAGCTGACAAACATGGTGCAGCAGACCTCTCCTGTCTCTCCTGCTGCTCCACTCAGCAGTATATTTCAGTACATCCACCTGTTCTGCTCCCCACTCTGTCTTTGGTGAATCCTCTCGCTCCCCACATCTCTGGCCTACACCCTAGTTCTAGTATGCATAAATAAATAAATCTTTTTAAAAAAAAAAAAAAGAAATGAATGAGCATTGCCACAGGTGTTACCTGGTTACTGTGAGAGTCATGTTGTCTCCACAACCCTTAATTTTGTTCTGAGCTTCCAAGTGAGTCATACTGCTGGCATTTTCCCCATCGATGGCTGTGATTATATCTCCAATACATAAATTAGCTATCGCAGCCTTGCTTCCAGGAGTGACCTGGAGAAAGGAGAGAGCAAACTAGTTATTATTTGTCTTCAAGGAAACCAAGTTACCCAGGGTGAAGTATTTCTTTTTTTTTTTTTAAGATTTATTTATTTATTTATACAAGCACTGGGTACAGTCAGAAGTGCGGGAGGGTGAGAGAATTCACCAGAGCCAGAGAGGGGAGCAGAGCAGGCAGAAGGACCGAAGTACACTGCTGAGGGGAGCAGCGGGCGGCAGGAGAGGTCTGCGCGCCATGTGGGACCCTCCTCCGGTGGCCGGGGAGCAGCCGGGGATCGAACCGGCGCTGCAGAGGCCGCGGGCAGCTTCGCAACCCAGCGCTCAACCGCTGCGCCACCGGAGAGTCCCAGGGTGAAGTGTTTCTGATGAACAAAGCATTTAAAAAGATATGAGGGGGCTGAAGTCATTCATTTCCATAACTATCATTTATATTTACATAATATGTAGGGTTTACACAGTCCTTTTCTATGTAACATCTTGTTGCATCCTTCCAACAACCTATGAGAAAGGAGGACAAGTATCAGTTCCATTTTAGAGACCAGGAATCTGAGACTTACAGAGATCTGTGACTTTCCAGGACCACCCAGCTGGTCTATTACTAGATGTTACTAGTCATGCAATTATGTGTTACTATACATTCTAGAGCCAGGACTGGACCCCTGAACCAGACCTCCTACTAACCCTCTTGATTCCCTAAAGTAACTCAGCAGTTACATTTTTAAAAACACACTTAGAAAACATTCTGTACAGTAACATCCTAGTTCTATAAAAATCTTAACATGTATTTTTCATGCACAAAAAAAAATTGCAAGGCACACCAAACTGTTCACAGTTACATGTTTCTGTAATGTTTTTGTTTTTTTGAAGGAACTTGAACTCCTTTTGTAATTGAAAAAAGCAATTAACAATATTTTAAATATGATAGTTGGGCCTCCCCGGTGGTGCAGCAGTTGAGCACTGGGTTGCGAAGCTGCCAGCAGCCTCTGCAGCGCCGGTTCAATCCCCGGCTACCAGGTGAGGGTCCCACATGGCACGCAGACCTCTCCTGCCGCCCACTGCTCCCCTCAGCAGTGTACTTCATCAGTCTGCCTGTTCTGTTCCCCGCTCTGGCTCTGGTGAATCCTCTCACCCTCCCATGCTTCTGACTGTACCCAGTGCTTGTATAAATAAATCTTAAAAAAAATAAAATAAAATATGATAGTTGGGGTTTATGTTGGTTCATTTCCTGCCACCAGAGAAGTTGACTATGACCAGGGACCCCCAGCAGGCAGCTGGCTTTCCCAGACTGATGTTTCTAAACCAGTAGCTCCCACTGATGGGAGCAATGCTTGGGCACTGTAGTCCCCGGGTAGCCCGTTCCTCTGCTCACGGAACATGACATGTGGACTGAATGAATCTCCAGCCTCACACACGGATGCACAGCTGTTTTTCAAGTGACTACAGATGCTCCAAGATAGACAAAGTACTGACTCCTTTTGTAACAGTCCTAACCTCAAGGTAGCTTTTTACCATCAGGTATTTCTTAAACCAAGATCTACCAAAGATATTACTATCATCCTGGTCAGTCCACGACTTTGACATTAAAAGACCTCCCTTGATAGGAACTGCAGGTCGCCCAGGAGCAGAATGGTGAGTCAGATTTGTCAAGTTATAGGAATAGCGTGTAGAGCGGCCTGGCAGACTCTCAGCACCAAAGGGTCTGGCCTCTCCTTGGAGAAGGCCCTTGACTCCTGAGAGACCGCAAAGGAAGAGCTCCCGAAAACACGAGTGCCTCCATAAGCTGAAGCATGGGTAAAGGGGCTCTTCAAGGCACCAAGCAGTGCTCAAGAGTGTGCCCCACATCTCTGCCTCTGGTGGAGACACAGCCTCCAACTGACCCTCGCCAAAATGAAATGAAAGCACACAGACCCTCCTGCCATAGCTGGAGTGATGCGTCCGTCCCTGTCCATCCCCCCATCAGGACCCTGTGAGATAAGGGGTGGATGACTCAATCCTTGCGGTTCCTTTGGGCTCAAACATGCTCTGACTTTATCACATATAACTCTCCTGGAATGTAGCAGGATGTGGAAACTAGTGCAGAGATCCTGACCCTCTAACCTTCCTTTCTGGCTTTCCCATCATCTGTTTACCAGAGATCTGGCTTTTAGAAAAGGAAAGCCCTTGGGCCAAGGACCCGACCTTCTTGTCCAGTCACTGGGAAAAGGCATATTTCTATGGCGAAGCGTAGGCTGCTCCCCTTTCAGACACTGGGGAGTTAGCCTCTGAGTCACCTAGTATCTGCAATCAAACCCAATTCCTCTCACTTTCTGCCCATCTCCCTGAGAACACTGATCTGGTATGCCAGTATGCCTACTTCACTTTTTCTAAAGAATACAATCCTCTGTTTCAACAGGGGCCCTGAGGACCATTTTTTTCAGAACTGGCAATGGTTGTGGGTTGGCAAACCCTGTCTCTAGGGAGAGCAGCCTGATTGAACTCATTTATCATGACCAAACCTAACAGCGTTAAAGGATCAAATCCAGGGCTTCCCTGATGGTGCAAGGGTTTAAGCACCACACTGTGAAGCAGTTCGCAACCTCTGCAGCACGAGGTCGGTCCCTGGCTGGCCAGGGACAGCCCATATGGTGCAGCAGACCTCTCTTGCCTCGCCCGCTGCTCCCCTCAGCAGTGTATTTCAGTCAGTCTGCCTGTTCTGTTCCCCACTCTGTCTCTGGTGAATCCTCTCACCTCCTGTATCTCTGGCCTATACCCCAGCTCTTGTATGCATAAATAAATAAATCTTTAAAAAAAAAAAAGGATCAAATCCAAATCAGCAATAAAGTTTCTAAGGACCATACCCCTATCTCTGCCCTCATTATGCGACTCACTGCACTGACCTCAGGACTTTCACACCTGCTGGAACCTCTGCCTGAGAAACTTCCCAGCCTTCAGGTCTCCGCTAAATGACCTTTCTCAGAAAAGGCTTCCCTATTTCCAACCCAAGTCAGATCCCCTGTCATTCTTTCAACACACTCTGTTCTTCACAGCAGCTGTCATCTTAGGGGTGTAGCTCTGTTTTGTGGGTTTATTTAATGCCCAAGGGTCATCTAATTGGCAAGGCATATAAGGGTAGGATTTTGTCTGCCTTTTGCGCATTGTCCCTAGCGCCTACCACAGTGACTGGCATATAGTAGGTGCTCAACAAATGTGTCCAATGAATGACTGCATCTAGAATACTTAGTGATGCTGAACGTGATCATGTGGCTTTTTTTTAATCCTGTAAAAACTGACAATTATAAAAGGAATCAAACAAGCATTTCCCTCAACATGATTACTCTGGAATGTGACCACTCATAAAACTAAAATGATGACATGGAGAGCTGGGTGGAAAGTTTAAAAAGATGAAAATAGCAGTTATCTTCCTAATTTCATGCACTCAGCTGCTAAGAACTCAGGAATTTCTAGCATTTGGTTCAAACAGCCTTGTGGGAGAGGCATTTCTGCTCAGCATATCCGGACAGGTCCCAGACAAGCTAGAACCAGTCTTAAGAGCTCAGAGCCTGAGTAATGGAGGCCTGGCATCCTATCTTTCAGTCTGATTGTTTTTAAGGTAAACAACTGGGAAGCCAAGGGAAATCTCAGAAAGTTACAAGACAACATCATCTGAGGGAGCTCAGACGGAAGCACACAAACAGATTACATTCATGTTCTTTTTTCCCTTTTGGGGAAAAAAAGGATTCAAATAAATGATCAGATTTGCCTTTTACAAAGTCCATTCACATACACTCTATGTGAGAGAACAGTGATGATAATCCCCACCATATATACGACAATTTTGTAGATGAGGAAAATGAGACTTAGAACTGTAGCTGATTCAAGTTCACACAGCTACAGGTTTAAGCCTAAATTTGAAACCAGGTCTCCTCATTCCAAATTCCAAACCCTCTTGGCTTTGCCACGATGCAACAAGCAGAGATTTCAAAGCCAACTGTCAGAGCCAAAGAGAAATCCAGCACTATTTAAAATAGGTAAAACCTGGAAACAACCCAAAGGCCCCAAAATGGATGACTAGATCAAGAAGATGTGGCATATATACACAATGGAATATTAATCAGCAATCAAAAAAGATAAACTCATGCCATTTGCAGCAATGTGGATGGAGCTAGAAGGAATTATGCTCAGTGAAATAAGCCAGAAGGAAAAAGAAAAATATCAGATGGTTTCACTTACAGCAGGAATATAGGGGAACCAAATAAGACATAGTGTAAAAAAAAATAATAACAGTACAAAATACAACAAAGCAAAACCAGATAATTATAAATTAGAGACATACTGCAGGGGAGGAGGAGGGAGAAGGATCAGAGGGAGGGAGGGAGGAGCACAGGGGACTGAGGTGATGGTGCACGGGTGCACTGGTGAAGGAAACTATGGGGACTACCAGCTGAGGTTATGGGGGGAAACAAATATTGTTTAAAAATGAACAATGACTACTGGGCCTCCCTGGTGGTGCAGGCAGTTGAGCGTCGCACTGTGAAGCTGTCCGCGGCCTCTGCAGTGCGGGTTCGATCCCGGCCGACCAGTGAGAATCCCACATGGCACGGCAGATCGCGCCTGTCTCGCCCACTGCTCCCCTCGGCAGTGTGTTTTGGCAGTCTGCCTGTTCTGTTCCCTGCTCTGGCTCTGGTGAATCCTCTCACCCTCCTGCGCATCTGGCCTGTACCCCAGCACTTGTATAAATAAATCTTTAAAAAATAAAAATAAAAATGGACAATAATGTAAAAATTTTTTTAAAAATGAAAAAAAGAGAAGTCCAGAATTAAGGCGGCTCATCGCTGTGGCCTTCTACACAAGACTTGTGATTCTAACATTGGTTAGCTCACACTTTAAACGGTGGACTCCAACCCTCGCGCCACACTAACTGTTCATCAGAAGTGTGATCATGACCACAGCCATCAGTTAGTGGGTGCTTTTAGGTGCCAAGCACAGTTTAAGTATTTGCAAGGGTTAGCTTACAGTCCTCATGCAGCACTATCAGGTAGGCAATATTATTTGCATCATTACAGATGAGGCAATAGAGGAACTGGGGTGAAGGCGTTTGCCTGAGATTGCACAGTTGGTGAGTGGCAGGCCATGGGGCTCTGTAACCCAGTAAACCACACAGCCTATTTTAATTTCCTCCAGACAATCACATGTCCATCAAAAGCAGCTCATAATGGAGTCAGCTTTAATTTCTGAAAAAAAGAAATCCTGTACTCCCCTCCAAAGAAACAGGCCCACAAGTTGAATGGATGTCCTCAAAAATCGTTCAGCTTTCTTCCCCAGAGACCATACTCCAAACCACAGAACTCTTGCTGCACAAGAGGCACAGTACTCGTCTCCCTCCTGGCCCCCTGCATGCCCCAAAGACGCTCAGTTCAGGGGTTAGCCTCAACAGCCACCCAATACTGCAAGTTCCTACCGCATCTTTTAAAGCCTGAGCATTGTTGCCAGGCTCCTGAGCACATGAGAAGTTTTTGAAGAAAATTTCACTTTGAAGTGATACAGGACTATGATGTAGCTCTCCTGCTTTCTCCAACTTACCTCTAAAAAACTAAAGGTTGCTAGAATGCAGAACTGGAAGGCTACTCACGGGCCATGACAAATGAAAAGATAAGCTTCCTCCTTTGTGATAGTGGCATGGTTCTATTTTATCCCTCTTCTGTTTCCTCCTTCTTGCTCACATGCTCTCCTCAGTTTTTCTCAACTATGCTGAGAGTGACTGCTACTTGTGGATTAAGATGTGGTTTCTGGGCCTCCCTGGTAGAGCAGGGGTTAAAGTCTCAGTGCTATCAAGCTATCATCAGCCACCACGGCATGAGTTCGAGCCCCAGCCAGGGAGCTACCCACATGGCGCAGCAGACCTCTCTTGTCTTGCCCGCTGCTCCCCTCAGCAGTGTATTTCAGTCAATCTGACTGTTCTTCGCCCTACTTCGTCTCTGGTGAATCCTCTCACTCCCAACACCTCTGGCCTATACCTCAGCTCTTATTTACATAAATAAATATTAAAAAATAAAAGTGGAATCAGGGAAGAATCCCTGGAGGAGGTGGTGTTGCTTAAAACTGCAAAGGCACCTCAGAAGATGAGAAAGAGCAAACCAAATTATAGGAAGAGCATATAGACAAGCATGCAGAAACACAAGTAAAGGGGGTAGAAGGGGATGGGACTGGATAGTAAACACAGCCCAGGCCCTAGGAGTCCTGTTATTTTCTTATTGTAAAGATTTTAGCTGAAAACCAATGGGGAACAACAAAAACATTTAAATGTAGCAGCTGACTCAAATGAGTCAGCTTACTACCAAGAAACAACCACTAAAAGAAACAACCATTTACCAAGAAACAACCACTAAAACTTAGTTGTACTAAAGTTAAGGAGACTATATTTGACAGCCAGCTCCTTTAAAGGCAGTTCAAGGAAGTAGACCCATTTAAAGGGGTCCCCTTATCAGTCTCTAGGCCAACCATTGTGAGACTGGTATACCCATTTACCTTTTAAAATCACGTTTTATTGACAGTCAAATGGGGTTCCTTTAACTTGCTAGGATCACGCTTGAAAGCTAGAGACCTAAGAAATAAATTCAACCCACAACCCTGGCTTTTTTTAAATATTTAAATTATTTGTCAATATTTACATGATGGTAAATTTCACACAAACCCCCTAGATCTCAGTTTGTGAAAAAGCAGAAATCTGGCAACTATGGAACTATATTCCCTTAGGGCAACAATTAGCACCAACTAATGAGCCTCTATCATCTCTACATGAGGAATATGCCCTCCATTTAGCCATAGTCCCCACCACAACCTATTGCTCCAACACAGAAACCTAGTACCAGTTGTCAGTTACCATTCTTGAAGCTACTAATTTTACTACTACCTCACCCTCAAGTCAAATTTATGTTGCCTCCTGACCCTTTCATGCAAATGCATTTGTGACCACTGTTTTATTGTAAAAGTTATATAGAACAAAATTATATGTAGAAAAATTTTATGACTAGGATTATTTGCCCAGGACACTTATGTTCCCAGGTTAATTATCAAAAACACCCATTTTACTCTCAACAGTGTTCCAGTCTGGATGATAAATTATGTTGTCTTTGATGGAGATGGGGGTTTTGACAAAATACTTAGTAGCATAAAAAGATGCTGATTTTTTTTTTCTTTTTTACTAAGGGAAAAACTGTCTCGAAAGTTTCTCCAACTTTTACCCATGGACAAGAACACAGTAATTTCCTGAATGTTCACTGAACATTGTTAACCTTGCACCTTGGAATTGGCATCTAAACTTCAGGGCAGAAATTGAACCAGCTCATCAGTAACTCAGAGGGAAATGCTCATATTTGTAAGGATGAGGCAACTGTTCTCAAACCAGTTGGTCATCAGATTCCCTGGAGGTTTTTTAAAAGTATAAATAGATCTCCACATGGGACCCAGGGGTCTATATATTTGTTAAAATTTCCAGAAAATTCAGGTTTGGAAACATCCAGAGTATGTTCACTATCCTATCCCCCAAAGCTCTTTCCCTGAATGAAGTTGGCATTAGGTAAAGGAAAAAATACTTAGACCCTACATTTTTAGTAACTCTGGAAACAACTTCAAGGACTTATGCTCCTATTAAAGTACACAGAAGGCCCTGGAAAGAAAAGTCCATTAGAATAGTATTCCTGTATTTTTTACATCATTTTTCATTTTCACACAATGTATGCATTTTCATCTTGGTTATAGTCCCCATACAATTCCCACCCCCCTTGTTTTGCTCCCACTCCCTCCTTCCCCCCCCCCCATAGTGTGTCTCTTGTTTATAGTTGCTTGTTGATTTTGATTTTTACTTTATTATAATTAGTCTTTTTCCTGGTCCCTTATTTAGGTTTTCTAAATTCCTGTTGTAAAAAATATATAAAATTTAAGGGCCTCCCTGGTGGTGGAAGGGGTTATTATTAAAAAACTAATAATAATAGGGCCTCCCCTGGTGGCACAGCGGTTGAGCGCTGGGCTGCGAAGCTGCCTGCAGCCTCTGCAGCGCTGGTTCGATCCCTGGCCGTGAGGCGAGGGACCCACATGGCGCGTAGACCTCTCCTGCCATGTCCGCTGCTCCCCTCAGCAGTGTGTTTTGTCAGTCTGCTTGTTCTGCTCCCCGCTCTGGCTCTGGTGAATTCTCTCACCCTCCTACACTTCTGACTGTACCCAAATTTAAAAAAAAAAAAAAAACTAATAATAAGAAATAAATAAATAATAATTTTTTAAAAAGGTGCTCCTGGAAAAAAAATGAAATAAAAAACAGGAAAAAAAATAGTATTCCTAGATAAACTCATGCCATTTGCAGCATCATGGATGGAACTGGAAGGGATTATCCTAAGTGATGTGAACCAGGCAAAGAAAGGTAAATACCGGATGTTTTAACTTATATGTGGAATATAGAGAAACCAAACAAAGGATCAGACAAGGATAACCTTTAAAACAGACCCTTGAAAGCTAACCAGAGACTGAAACATCAAGGAGGGGATGGGAAGGTGGTGGGAGATTGAGAAGGTGGGGGACTGTGGGTGCTGTGGTGGTGGGAAAACTATGGCAATCACACCTGAGGGAAGAAAATCCACATTGTGAAAAAACAACAAGGGTGTAAAATAATGGTATGTCATTAAAAAAATAAATTTCCTTCTCTTACCAGAATAGTGTTAAAAAAAAATAGAGCCCCAATATTCTTAGTCCACATCCTTGAAGATGCTATCCAAATGGAGTATTGTAGAACTAACTCAACAGGGTTATTCCTTGTCGCAGCCAGAAATCTCAGAACTAAAAGTAGTCTATTACAGAAACCACCTGCTTTAAGGTCCTGGCATCTCTCCTCCTGTGTTCTTTAAGATAAATCTTATTCTGTCTGTGGGGCCTCCCTGCTGGCCTGGGGTTTAAGTCTCAGCGCTATCACCAAGACCTCACTCCCTGGCCTGGGACACACTCACATGCGCAGCAGACTCTCCTGTCTCACCTACTGCTCCCCTCAGCAGTGTATTTCAGTAGATCTGCTGTTTTACTCCCCATTCTGTCTGTGGTGAATCCTCTCACCCCCGCCCCCCACACCGACACCTCTGGCCTATACCCCCGGTTCTTGCATTTGCAGAAATAAAAAATAAACTCTCTCTCTCTCTCTCTCTCTATATATATATATATATCTTTTCCTGTGTGTTCTTATGTTCTAAATATTGTAAATATCTGTTTTGGGTAAGCACCTGAAATTTTTTTCACAAGCAGGTGATAGAGCATAAATAATAACAGTTATAATTCAGCATTATATAGAGCAAGGCTGCAAAAGACATTTGGAATTCAAGTTCAACCTCAGTGCCACATGCCTTTACTTTAACCTAATGGCAGTGTCAACATAAGAATAAATTTAAAAGATGCTCAGCTGGGCAACAAAGCAGGACCCAGCCTTGAAGGGTGCCTTTTAGATGTCAAATATGAAACCCAAACTTTCAACTCAGTTTGTTGTGGTCCAGGCAGTGGCACCGCCTTCTATTACACATTACAGCCACAGAAGCTGTATGAGATTATGCATGTTGACCTGAAAACCCCAAAGATATTTCAAACGTTCTTGGTTACTCTGTAACCATTTTCTAAGGAAATAAGGCAATAAAACAAGGTTAAGGTACTTGTAGACAAGTTGTGCCTTCATCCGGCTTTACCTCCTGCTTCATGCGTGGTGTAACAGGAAGCTATTAACACTCAGGGTGGCAGTTCAAAGAGACCCAGTGCTCTCTTAGTCCGAAACCACTTTTTCTTAGGTAGGAATATAATTGTAAAGCAGGTAGCAAAACAGTATAGACTAATTTATTAAGAAGTCATTGAGTCTCGGCCTCCTTGGTGACGCAAGGGGTTGAAATGCAACCTATGAAGCAATCTACAGCCACTGCAGCACAAGTTCGATCCCCGGCCAAGGAGATACACACATGACACAGCAGACCCCTCCTATCTCGCCCACTGCTCCCCTCAGCAGTGTATTTCAGTAAATCCGCCTGTTCCATTCCCTACCCTGTCTCTGGTGACTCCTCTCACTCCCTATACCTCTGGCTTGTACCCACCCCAGTTCTTGTATGCATAAATAAATCTTAAAAAAAAAAAAAAAAGGTCATTGAGTCTCTAAAGTTTCCAGCAAGCCCTTGCTTTTAAATAGTTCCAAAAATGGGGGCCTCCCTGGTGGCGCAAGGGGTTAAGCATAGCACTTTGAAGCTATCCACAGCCTCTGTGGCATGAGTTTGATCCTCACATGGTACAGCAGACCTCTCCTGTCGTGCCCACTGCTCTCCTCAGCAGTGTATTTCAGTCAGTCTGCCTGTTCTGCTCCCCACTCTGTCTCTGGTGAATCCTCTCACCCCCCGCACCTCTGGCCTATACCCCAGTTCTTGTATGCATAAATAAATAAATCTTTAAAAATAAATAAATGAATGGAAAATAGTCTGGAAAGTTTTGCAGCAAACTTGTTAACAGGGTTTGCCTCTGGGAAGTAACATTGGGGAGGAACGTGGGGAAGCTTATTACCTTACGCTTTTCATATTTTATGTGATTTGATCTTTAATGACAACACCAGGGGTTTATATCAACATTTTACTGAAGTATAACATGCAGACAGAAAAGTACATATCATATCTATGCAGCTAGGTGGATTCTCACAAAGACGCACCTAGGGAACCAGCACCAGGTAAAGAAAGAACATTACCTGGACTTCCACAGCCCCTACCTGCTTCTTTCCTGTCACTGATTTCTTTGCTATCAAGATCCTAACTTCTAACACTATAGATTAATTTTGCCTGATTAATTTATTATAACCGGATTATATAGTATTTACCCTTTCATGTCTGGCTTCTTTTTCTCAATTCTGAGTGTGTGTATCTCATCTAAATATTGTGAAGAGTTGTGATTCCCCACTCTGCAGTGGTGTTTTAGATCATGGAACTAACGCACCATTTATCCATTTTACTGTTGTTAGACATTTGAATTGTTTCAAGTCTTGGGCTATCAAGAATAATGCTGCTTTGAAAAATTCTTAACATAGCTTTTGATGCTATGTGGACACATTTTTGTTGAGTATTTAACCAAGAAGATGGTAGGGTCTTAAGGTCTGGATATGTTTAGCTTTAGGAGCATGAGTATTTTTTATAATTTTTAAAAAAGAAATGAATGTAAATCATTACTTAATCACCTAAAATTTAATCTAACTATATACATTTTTAACATCTTTTTCTCACACAGGTCATGCTTAAGTTTAATTGTCTTATCTGATGTGATAAAAAGTCCTATCTATAGGGCCTCCCCAGTGGCACAGCGGTTGAGCGCTGGGTTGCGAAGCTGCACACAGCCTCTGCAGCGCTGGTTCGATCCCCGGCTGCTCCCCGGCCACCGGAGGAGGGTCCTGCATGGCGCGCAGACCTCTCCTGCCGCCCGCTGCTCCCCTCAGCAGTGTACTTCGGTCCTTCTGCCTGCTCTCCTCCCCGCTCTGGCTCTGGTGAATTCTCTCACCCTCCCACGCTTCTGACTGTACCCAGTGCTTGTATAAATAAATAAATATTTTTTTAAAAAGTCATATCTATAAAAATTAGGTCCTGAGTCATTAGTCAAGAAACTGGGCTCCAACAAGACCAGTGTTTTTTCAGAAATCATTTTTAGGGCCTCCCTGGTGGTACAGGGGTTAAAGTCTCAGCACTATGAAGTAATCGCCAGCCACTGAAGCACAAGTTCTGTCCCCGGCCAGGAAGCTGACCCACATGACACAGCAGACCTCTCCTATCTCACCCATTGCTACCCTGAGCAGTGTATTTCAGTCAATCCTCCTGTTCTGCTCCCCACTCTGTCGCTGGTGAATCCTCTCACCACCCACACCTCTGGCCTACACCCAGTTATCATATGCATTAATAAATAAGAATAAATCTTAAAAAAAAAGAAATCATTAATGTTTATGGCATTTACCAAGAATGCAAGGTACTCTATATGTGGAGTACACCACAGGCCTCAGCTACAAATGAGCATTCCAGCTCACCCACGATGAGGCTAATAATACCCTCAATCATGCAGGAGGTTGAGTGCCATGCAGAAGTGACCTTTTTGGCCCACGCTTGCATGGGTACATTTCCTTTTGGCCTTGGCTTGGCTGCCACTTTCTGATCCAGCATTGGCTGGGCAAGGTATCCATTACCAGGCCATCTTCATTTGCCACAAAAACTGCTTCCAAATCCTCCTCCTCTCTACCTAGGCAGGCTTTTCTCTCTGGCCAAACCTTCAATTCCTCAGCTCCTCACTGTCCACATGAGCTTGGAATCCCACAGCTGTGCTGTCAGTTCTCCCAGATGGGGCCATGGCTTCTGACTTTTAGGATAAACGGTGCTGCTCTCTGAGATGCTCTGAGCTCCAGGAGCACTCAGGCCGAGGCGAACGCAGCGGCAAGGCCACCCGGCAAACTCTCATCAGCTCCAGAGGCTCTGGCTTGAGGAGCCCAGGGGGGTACTCCCCTCCCTCCCATTATGCTTGCACTGCCATTAGTACTTCTTGGAGCTGTGTGCTAGGAAATAACATTACCAGCGAAGACTTATCAGGAGGCAGAATATAGCAGTTAATGCTGGCTGGGAGTTAGTCTGCCTGATTTCAAATCCCAGCTCTGCAGCTTACCAGCTACGTATCCTGTGTGCTATGGCATGGGTTTATAGGGAGTTCGGGAGATAAGAGTGCATACCTAGCACAAAGCAGACATTCAAAAAATATTAGCTGCTAGTAACATAGTGTGGCATAGAGATTAGGGCTATGGGCTTTAAAGCCAATATTAAGCCAAAGTCCAGCTCTACCACTCACTACTCTATGACATGAACAAAATGCTTAACATTTCCATGCCTCGGTTTCCTCATCTGTAAAATGGGTATCTTAGGAGTATCTACCTCATAAGATACTTGTGAAGGCTACTGAGAATACATGATGCACTTAGAACATTGCCTGGCATATTAAAAAAAAAATCACACATACATTTTAATTATACTTATTAACACAGGTAGAGTATTTCTCACACAAATCTTTCAAGTATAAACATAGGCTCTTATGATTAACATGATTCATTTGGACACAGATATTTATAAAACACAAATATGTGAAAACATTACCGTATTTGTTTTCTCAGTCATATTGGGAACACTCAATCAGATTGAATCAACCAATGATTGATGGTATAACTAATGCCATATGAGAAGCGGGATACTTTTTAATAATTAAAAAAAGAGAGTTCTCCTACCCACTAGGTTTGCTTATTTATTTATTTTTAACTCATCAGAGAACTGAACCCCAGAGAAGGCATGTGACTGGCCCAGAGTTGCCAAGTCTGAGCTCAGGACTGGAGCTCAGCTTGAGTCGCTGAGGTAGATACCTGAGCAGACAGATACCTGACCATGCAGAGTTCTGCCAGTGTCCCAGGCTTTCTTCTGAGAGAGATTGAAAATGAAATCATCCTTTAAAAATTAATTTTCTGGGCCTCCCTGGTGGTGCAAGGGGTTAAGACGCAACCTATGAAGCTATCTGCACACACTGCAGCATGAGTTCGATCCACGGCCAGGGAGCTACCCACATAGCCCAACAGACCTCTCCTGTTAGCCTGGGAGAGTGTGATCTCAAGGGTTAGCCTCCTCTTAGCCATCTGCCAGGCCTAAAAACCCTTCTGCCTGCTTCTTCCTCAAAGATCAACCAACAAGGCTGGCATCCAGGAGGTTGGGGTGAAGAGTATCTTCGCAGACTCAAGCACTCACTCATGAATCCCTTTAATTCATTCTCTTCCCCCTCTTTTCTTGTATCAGCTATGATCAGCTGGAGCAGCTAAATATTTCCCAGGTGCATGATTTCACTGAGCAGGGGAGGGCAAAGCAACAGCCATTAATGCATAATCAGCCTTCATGTGCTTTTCTTGCTTTTCATAACGGACCCACAAGTCCTGCTCTTTTGACCTTTAGGATATGATGAGTCTGGAAATAATTCTCTTACAAAATCAGAAAAAATCCTCTGGGCATGGAGTATCCATAACTAAGCTCCCATTAGGACAAAGGACACAAATACCATAAAACTAGGTGGGTCTTGGTCTTGGAGAGAGGGGGAGTCAAAGGGCAAAAAGCAGCTCTGCCCACCAAGAGCATCTTATCTCTGGCCCCACCCCTTCCTGTCTTTTGTCAGTTGCTGGGAGAGAAAAACAGTCAACATAAACTGAGCAGCAGTTTTGGGTGTGCTTCATTCTCTGAGGGTTTCCCTTGAAAGCCACTAAAAATAAATATATAAAAAATTGACATGGGGGAACTCAAGGAGATAGACAACTGTAGATTTCCAGCAGGAACTGACAGAAAAAAAAAAATCTCAGGACAGCAGCAGATGTATGGCTGAATCACCAGAATTCAAAATATCTTTTACAACAAGATAGTAAATCATCAGAATTCAAAATTATCAGAATTCAAGATGGAAAAAGTCAGTGTATGTCCATTTAAAGTTGACAATCCGGATTGAAATTTTAAGTTTATCACTAACATAAATGAAAACATTTAGGAGCAAAAGCAACTATGTGCACTCACACATACACACACAAATGTGTTCAGCATGATTCTGTTCAAAACAGGCAATATTGAGACATGGTGTGGAGGATGCATATTTAGGTGGTAAAACTAGAGAAAAAAAAAACACAAGCAAATGAGGAGGTGATTACTTTAAGTCAGGATAGGATTACGTGTAGCAAATTTCTGGGGTGGTCAAGAAATATAGAGCATTTGCTCTATAATCACTTGCTATTCACTTCTACTTTATGACATTTTATTTCACAATAAAAATAAGTTAAAAAAGAAAAGGAAATAATTTCAAGTACACAAGATTACAACGTTACATTCAGAAGCTTTAGCAATTTAACAAAAGACTGGAGCCAATACCAGAAAAATTCATGCAAGAGAAAGCAAACATAGTTATTTAAACAAAAGGCAGTCCTCTCCCAGTCTAATTTTATGGTTTGCCTTGGTGTGGAGACTCAGAATCTACACAGGCAAAACCATATTAGAAAACCTTATATGCTCAAGATGATAAACGTAGCACACCTACAACAGAAGCTGTGCTTGTCACTGCTCACACCTCCTCACCATTACCACTGTTTACAGAGCACACACATACCTTAACTCCTGGCACTGGCTGATCTCCACGGCAGAGACAAAGAAAGCAACCTCAGAGAACAGAAGGCTCACCTCAGCACCAGCTCAAGAAAGCAAAAACCAAACCAGTACCAGATCTCAGAAGGCCACTTAAGGGCCACTTGATGACAACTTTCTCATTTCCAGGAGACCCACTTTTTTTTTTTTTAAGATTGATTGATTGATTGATTGATTGATTGATTGATTGATTGATTTATGCAAGCACTGGGTACAGTTAGAAGCGCAGGAAGGTGAGAGAATTCACCAGAGCCAGAGCGGGGAGCAGAGCAGGCAGAAGGACCGAAGTCCACTGCTGAGGGGAGCAGCGGGCGGCAGGAGAGGTCTGCGCGCCATGTGGGACCCTCCCCAGGTGGCTGGGGAGCAGCCAGGGATCGAACCGGCGCTGCAGAGGCTGTGGGCAGCTTCGCAACCCAGCGCTCAACCGCTGCGCCACCAGGGAGGCCGAGACCCACATTTTTTAACATGGTAATAATGAGATGAAACAAATGACTGTCAACATGAGAGGGTCACCTCCTCTGACTCACTTTCAATTTTCAATTAGGCACCTAACCAGGGCATTATCAAGACTGGCTTCTCTAGACCATGATACCTTGAGAATGGAGTTATATCCTCTCCTTTCAGGGACCCGAAGGCTTTGCACACTTTCTGGAATTTGGTATGTTCATTAAACATATGCTAATGGATGAGTAAATGAATGAATGAGTGAAGGAATGACTATATGAAGATACAGACTAGTGAATTTACAGTATTATATCTTCCATCCCAACCATCATTTCTGCATGGTGCCACTTGCATTAAGACTTCTAAGCTGGGCCTCCCCAGTGGTACAGGGGTTAAGTCTCAGCATTATTAAGCTATCACCAGCCACTGCTGCATGAGTTCAAACCCTGGCCAGGAAGGTAATCCACATGGCGCAGCAGACCTCTCCTGTCTTGCCTCCTGCTCCCCTCAACAGTGTATTTCAGTAGATCCACCTGTTCTGATCCCCACTCTGTCTCCGGTGAATCCTCTCACCCTCTGCACCCTTGACCTAAACCCCACTTCTTGTATGCATAAATAAAATTAAATCTTAAAAAAAAAAAGACGACTTTCAAAAGCTGCTAAAATGACAGGTGGTAACCACCCTATTAACAGAGTGCCAATATGTCCTCTTTTAAAAAAAAAAGTTTCACATCATATATAAATTCAGCAGTGGAGTGGAGAGGTTAATTATAGACACAAAGAGCAGGGATAAATGGACTATGAGGTAAGCGAGTCTAAATGTGCCTTCCTGGGCAAGCATTTATTAATAAGCCTGCAAAGATTTACTGGGCACAGCCAGGTTCAGCTCTGTGCCAGGTTTGGGGGCAGGGGCCCAGATGAGGGGAAGGCACAGTTCCTATGCTTGAGGAATTCCATGGGGGCTGGGGAAACTGTGTCTGCCTACAAGGATAAACAGAAGGGCCCTGAGGATGGCAGGTGGAAGAGGAAATGAAGACCTAAAATATGCACCTGCCCTTTGTGGGGATGAGATTGTCAGAGAATCTCCTACAACTCCACTAGGCCCAGCTGGAAGGCAAGGTCGTTAGGACTGCAGCGGGCAGCGAAGCCAAGAGGGGCCCCCCAATTCTTTTTCCTCCTGCACCTCTCACCACACTTCTTCAACCGCTGGAAACAGGAACTTAAAATCAAAATGGCCCATAGGGATCTTCCTGCGCCCTCTCCACCCTCCCCAAGAAAAAAAGGATGTTCAGAAAGCGCAGGGGCAAGTTTAGAGTCAGCTGAAGCAAGCAGATGCGCCCAGAATGGAATGTGAGGTGAGGAGTTTAGGGTGTGCTTTTTGCTCCCTATTCTCAGCCAGTCAAATAAGATTTACTGGCTGCCTTCTAGGTGCAGACAGTGAAGGTAGCACTCTCAGCAGGTCATGAAGCATGCTTGTGGCCAGGCTCACTGCCCTGGTTCTCCAAACACTCAGGCTGGGTTTTCCTCCCGGTTCCGCTTCTTTTGAGATGAGGCTCTTGGAAGAAGTTTTCAAGCACAAACCTCTTCTCCCGACACACACACACTAGGTGGAAACCCCAGTGCACCCCAGCATTCCGGAGAGGAAAACGGTCGAGGGGTTGATAATGCGGGAAACGCAAGCACGGCCACCACCCACAGGGCAGAACTGTCCTAGGGTGTCTATCGCCTTTGTTTCCAAACAGCCAACCTTAATTCCAACAGGCGCAAGGGAGGAGAGGACTGGCCATGGATCAGGTCGAAAGGAGTAAAAATTAGCTGTTTCGGTTGTTTTTAAAGTAAATCTCACTAGGTCTCCCCCCACCCCGTATCGTCCGACCCACTTCACCTCCTTCCCCAGGTCTCTCCCGCAGCTTCCAAACTGCTCTGCAGCACCCTCGGCTTATGAAAAACAGGGAAGTGGTATCGCCCAGCGTGCGGGATCTGGGGGGGCGGAGGGGCTCACCCCTCGCCGGCGAGGTACGCCCACACCCCGGGCAGCGCTCTCGGGGTGACCTAAAACTGTCTCCCCCACCCTCGAGCGCTGGTTAAGGGACCCCCCGGCCGGCCGCCGTCTGGCCCCGCAGCGCGCGCCTGGGAAGCGCAGAAGCGGCCGGCGGGGCCTCCGCGCGCCGCTCACCTGGATGCGCCCGGGCTCCCCGCTCCGTCCCGCGCTCCCCGCTCCGCCCCGCGCCCCCCGCTCCGTCCCGCGCTCCCGACACCGCCGCCTCGGGCAGCGCCCGCGGGGCCCCAGCCCTCCCGCCCCGCTCCGGGACGCGCCGCTCCCCGTGCGCCCCAGGCTGCGCTCACCCGGGAAATGGAGAGCGGCTGCTCGAAGTCCTTGCCCCCCACGAGGCGGAAGCCCCACGGCCCCGGGCCCTGGAGAACGATCTGCTGGGTGGTCATGGCGCGGCGACAGCGGGCGGCGACTCGCGGGGACCGGCCGGGCAGACGGCGCACTGGGCAACTCGGGCCGCGTCCAGAGACAGAGCGCGCGGCGCGGGCCCGGGAGCTGGGGCGGGCGGCGGAGGGCGGGGGCGGCTCCGCCCAGGTCACGGCGAGGCAGCCACGCCCGTCCTCCCGCCCGCGGCCCGCAGCTGCTCCCCGCCCAGCGGGTCCCGGGCGTCCCGCGGGAGGGACCGTGGAGTGAGGCCCGGGGGCCGGGTTCTCTGCAGCTCCTGGCCGGACCCCACCCCCGTCCGGGTCCCATTCTCTGCCCGCCGGCTGCTCCCGGCCCGACGAGGGCGCTAGCTGCGGAGAAGCCGGTTCCGACCCAAAGAGGTGGTGGTTAAAAGTTAAGAAGTTGGGTGCCGGGGCCTCCCTCGTGGCGCAAGGGGTTAAGCACCGCACTATGGAGGAATCCGCAGCCTCTGCAGCTCCATCGCCTGCCGGCCAGGGAGCTACCCGCATGGCGCAGCAGACTCTCCTGACTCGCCCGCTGCTCCCCTCAGCAGTGTATTTCAGGAGATTTGCCTGTTCTGTTCCCCGCTCTGTCTCTGGTGAATCCTCTCACCCCCACAGGTGAGAGGATCCTGTGCCCCAGCTCCTGTACGCATAAATAAATCTTTAAAAAAAAGAAGTGGGGTGCCAACTCAGCCCTCTGAGGTCAGCTCCATGTTCACTTTTGCTTTCTGCAGATGATCGTGGTATTTCAAAGGTGTTTCAAAGCATTTGATGCTTAGGGGTGCACCGGGCCTTTACCCTCATTTCACAGATGAAGTAACTGAGAGGCCAGAGATTAGAAGATTTGCCCGAGGCCACACAGCTGTCAGTGGTGTAATCCCCCCCACTGTGGGGGCTCCCTGAGCAGGAAAACCCCAGGGGGAGCTTTTCTGATGTTAATGAGACCATCCTAGATGTTATAATTGAACTTCAAAACCTTCCTAGAAACCTTACCTCCAGGCTGGAGTTCGCTTTAGGTTCTGACCTTCCCAACAGTTCAAACCTCAAGTATGGGCCAGGTCTAGGGCTAAATGCCAGGAAAAGGAACTAGATTGAATAGGAAAACCTGGATTCCCAGGCCACCAGCCCCCAACTAGGCTCCCTGCCATGCTCATCCTTAAGTGCAGTCTCTACCCCAGGCCAGGCCACACCTCACTCCATCCCTTCTCCCACAGTAAAGCAGAGATCCTTGCAATGCTTACAAGGTGTAGGGTAAATAATTGTCAGGCTTTTCTGCCCTCCCACAATTAGTGTTGATGATGGATCCCTGCGGTCCTGAATGCATGCCTGATAGCGGGCACCTGGAGTGAGGTGTGGGCCTACGTAGCTGGGTACACCTGGCCTGAGATGGGGCTATAAAGGCGGCGTCACGGGGACACCAGAGGAACAGAAGAGAAGAGAACTAGTGAGAGAGAGCGAGAGAAGGACGAGAACGCTGGAGAGCCCAGAAAGAGTGAAGACTTGCTGGGGGCTGGGAGGCCTGCCTGCCGTGTAGCTGGTAAATTCAATAAAAGCCTGAAAAGCCACCGAGGGCTCCTAGGACTCCCCCTTTATCCATCTACATGGGAATCACAGAAACTGCTCCGTGCTCATCCTGCCATTACACAGGGCCAGCCACAGACTGGCCCCACCTCTCTCACCTCCTCTCCTGCTGCCCACCGCCCTCCTCACTCACCCGTCTCCTTGCTCCGGCCTCAGGGGCTTGCGTCAGAGTCTTGGTCTGGAATGCTCTTCTCCCAGGGAGCCATGGCTTTCTCTTTGTTCAGATGTCATCATCTCAATGAGGCCATCTCTGCATGCCCCGTTTTAAAATCTCCTTTTTAGACTATCCTGTCACCTCCCCCTGCCTTTTCTTTCATCATCTGCCACACTCTGTTTTTTACTTATTATTTGCCCCCTACCGTTACCCCCAAGCAATAGTTCTATGAGGGTATGGGTTTTACCTGTGTTGATCGCTGCTGTATCCCAGGACCTAGAATTACGCCTGGCCCACAGTATTTAATGTATGTAATACACTGACTATTCTTATGACCACTCACCTAGTTTCTTCATAGTTTTCTTAACACCCATTCATTCTGGCACCTGGGCCCCAGCACAGTGCTTGGCACAGAGCATGTGCTCAATGTGTTGATGAAAAATAGGGTTCTGTCTCCATATGGTCCTGGCCTACCTACCCAGAAGCCCTGTGCACAGCTTTGCACAGCAAAAAATCATCTTACTTGTCTGATTGTATCACAGCACAAATGACTTCATTTGGGAATGGTTTGCTTGTTTTTAGAAATCTAAGTGGATTTGATATCTGTCCATCCCTCTTACTCCCAGCATCCTGATATTCTTTCTTAAATCTGAGAAAAAGGAATAGAGTTACATTCAGAAATGAGCCACCTGCTTCATGGAAGCCAAAACACACCCTTTTGGATTAAGATTTGATTATACTGACTAGAAAACATGCTGGTGTTTTAAGTTCCTGAAGAATTTTGGGGAGTTACCAAATTCTAAGTCTGCCTTTAGATGTGTAGCAGAAATACATTGTGGGGGCGGAGAAAACTTTCTGTGCTCAGGGTGAGTCTGCCTGTCATTCATCCCCAGGTGTAGGACCACAGAAATGCCCAGAAGTGCTGATTCTTTACAATCTTCTTTATAGAGTTTGAGCACTGGTGAGGAGTGGTGAGTCCTCATTTGCTTCGTTGTTAAATGTTTTCTCTTGTAGTCTAGTTCTGCATAGCGGGAGCTATAAAACAGTCAATGCTTGACCCTGTTGTCCCCTTTCTGGGCACTGATTCCAAGAACATAATTTAAAATAAGAAAAAAAAAAGCTATATGTACAAGGATATTTATAGCTACATTATTTATAATGACAGAAAACTAGAGTCAACCAATAACAGAAAAGTGGCTAAATATGGTATGGTTCCAGGAGGGAATAGTATGCAGCATGGACATGATAACCACAAAGACAGTGAGGCAGAAAATGTGTTTTCAAAATATGTAAAAATGAGTGGAACAAAGTTATTTGTAAGCCAAACATTATTTGTAAAATGATTTGAAATGTTTATGTTAAAAAAAAAAAAACTATGTTCTCCTATTGCTAAAAATTAGAAGAAAGTACAAAAACTGTGTTGGAAGGTGGGCTTGGGTGATTTTTTTATTATATCCTCTAATGATAATTCATGTAAAGTTTTCAAAATAAAAATCAATATAAAAGATGGAGTCTAAATGCTAGACTTGGGCCTCCCTGGTGGTGCAGAGGTTGAGCGCTGGGTTGCGAAGCTGCCCGCAGCCTCTGCAGCGCCGGTTCGATCCCCGGCTGCTCCCCGGCCACCGGAGGAGGGTCCCACATGGTGCGCAGACCTCTCCTGCCGCCCGCTGCTCCCCTCAGCAGTGTACTTCGGTCCTTCTGCCTGCTCTGTTCCCCTCTCTGTACCCAGTGCTTATATAAATAAATAAATAAATCTTTTAAAAAAAAATCCCCCTCTTTGAAAAAAATAAAAAATAAAATAAATGCTAGACTTTCTGGGGGTCGGGAACCTTATCTTCTCTCCTCTTGCTCTCCCTTCCCCTTTCGGACGCTAAGTCTGAGCTGGACACACAGCATGTATTCAGAAAATACCGAGTGTCAGATTGACAACTCTAACCCCCAAACATAGGCAACCTTGTTTTCCTTAAACACCATGACTATCCCTCAGGCCCTTGACTCCTGCCTAGTACTAGTTGAAGGACTTCAAGCAACCTCTCTAAACTTCGGTTGCCTTATTATTATCATAATGCATTCCACAAGTGTGTTGACCATCTGGGGAGGGGGGTGGTTTGAGGTGGGGATGGGAATGCTGAAAAAAGGAAGACAGGAAAAAGAGGAGCAGTGCTCCAGGAAGGGGGGTGGGGGGCAGTGGGTCTTTCCCGCTCTCAGTTCAACTTCACAAATGGACTGAGAGTATGGTAGTTGCTGGCCCCTTCTCCCAGCCTGGCCTCTGCAGAGCTGGCACCCCTCCAGCCTCACCCCCAGAAACAATTTCCTGGACCCTCCAGAGCTGATATTGGGAGATTTTTCTTCCTGGAACTACAGTCCCCCCACCACCCTTTTTTTAATTCCTGTTGCTCTTTTGTATGTTTGTATATGTTTTAAAATTATGTTTAGTGAAGTAACAATTTACAACATTGTAATGTTTTAGGAGTATAGGTTCACACCTCTACAAACGCATGTTATCACACCATGCTCCCCACCAAAATTCCAATAATCCTCCATATCGTCCTTGTACAGCCTATTGCTTAAGGACAGGGCGGCCAGGGCTGGGCGGGCTTTACATAGGACTTTATTTAACCACTCTCCAGGATGGGGTCCAGGACTCGCCCAGGTGACTGCAGAGCTCTCCTTTCTAGGTATGCCAGCCAGGACCCCTCCTCTGAGGCTGAGAGTTTCTGGCCAACAGGAGTGGGAGCCTAGTTGACTCCCAGACTCTCCGCCTACGCTGGGATCTTTCCAGCCGGTGAAGGAGCAGGAAGCTCCAGCCGGCCAGGGCGCAGGGCACACAGTGGCTCCTGAGGCCCCAAACCGGTGCTACTGCCCCGGGGTGCCCTGGTCAAATAACACCCTACCGTCTTCTCTTTTCTGTAAAAGGAACTGAAACCCAACCTCAGAGGCTCACAGAATTGACATCTTTCCCCACCCCGTCCTGTTCAGCCTGTTTAGTCCCTTCCACCCCAAAGCTACTCCAGGGCCAGTGCATTCTTTAGGGGACCCCAGCTGCTGCTGCTCCTGCACTGCTCCAGGACAGCCAGCTGCAGACCAGGGGAGGTACCCGCAATTGTACAGAGGACTGGGCAGGGAGTCTGGCACACAATTCTTGCTTTCCTCCTGCTTCCTGCTCCAGCCCAGGGGAAATCCTGAAGTGGCCGCTTGGGATTGGACGCCTCCACCATTCCAGTTGGCACAGAGCATGCTCCATGTTGCCAGGAGAACACCTAGGCCGGCACCTGGCTGGCGTCCCCTCAGGGCTGGTGAAGGACAGATGAGTCCCAGGCAGGCCCTGTGTCTTAACAGACAGGAATTAAGGGGGCATGTGGGGGGGGGGGGAGAAAGAGTTTAGCAGCTATATTGTCCACTTGCTGTCCAGCTTCCACCTGCACAAGTGGTGCAAAAGTTCTTTAACCAGGGAGGCACAGACCACTACCATTTCCTAATCATTCCCAGACATTAAAAAGATAAGGAATTCCAGAACACGAGCATAAGGAAGGTAGTTCATATTAAACATTTATATTGGAGAATTTAAGGCAAAAAGACAATGAAATAAAGACATAGACAATGTTAGTCAAAAAAGACAACATATCTTGTGTTGGTCACAAGATCATTAATTAAAAATGTGACTTATCGGGCCTCCCCTGGTGGCGCAGCGGGTGAGTGCTGGGCTGGGCGAAGCTGCCCGCAGGCTCTGCAGCACCGGTTTGATCCCCAGCCACAGGCAAGGGTCCCACATGGCGCGCAGACCTCTCCTGCCGCCCGCTGCTCCCCTCAGCAGTGTACTTCGGTCCTTCTGCCTGCTCTGCTCCCCGCTCTGGCTCTGGTGAATTCTCTCACCCTCCTGTGCTTCTGACTGTACCCAGTGCTTGTATAAATAAATAAATAAATCTTAAAAAAATAAAATAAAACATGCTTTGCTTTAAAAAAAAAAAAAAACGTGACTTATCTTGGGCCTCCCCAGTGGCTTAGCGGTTGAGCGCTGGGTTGCGAAGCTGCCCGCAGCCTCTGCAGTGCCGGTTCGATCCCCGGCCACCAGGTGAGGGTCCCACATGGTGCGCAGACCTCTCCTGCCGCCCGCTGCTCCCCTCAGCAGTGTATTTCATCAGTCTGCCTGCTCTGCTCTCTGCTCTGGCTCTGGTGAATCCTCTCACCCTCCTGTGATTCTGACTGTGCCCAGTGCTTATATAAATTAAAAAAAAAAAAAGTAACTTATCTGCTAATGAGATCTGAATTTACATTTGTGTGGTGAATAGATTTCATTTCTTTGTTGTGGGTTTACATATAATCTCATATAGAGAAATTTCAAAAGTCTAAATTTGAGTCTTTAACCACATGGAGCACTCTTGATCCCTCCCCCAAAGAGGAAAGGTAGCTGGGATTAGGACCCAGCAGACCCTAGCCCAATTGTCATTACTAACGAGTGACTATGAGTCAGAGGGTGCTAGTAACTCCAAACATATCACGGCATTTAATCAAGACAAGAGCCCAGTGGAGCATCACGATACCCCTGTGACCGCAGGAGGCTGGGGCACTGGTGCCCTGCCCAGATCCTCCTTCAAGGAAGGACTTGTCCCAGCTGCTGGGAGGCGCACAGTTCAGTATTTCACTCCTCAGGGCCTGCGTCCATTCCAAGCAAACTTGCTTAAAGGCTCACCCTCCCAGGCTGCCTGCATCCTGCAGCTCAGGTAGGCAGGGTGTAGGGCAAATGGTTTTTCAGGCTTTTCTGCCCTCCCATCAGGATTGCCCTGCCTGATGGGCACCCTCAGTTGTTACATTGTTGCAAACTATCTTATTTACTTCTGTGGCCATGGGAAGAATATTGAGAGTCAGGAAGAGAAGCAGTAGCAGGAGAAGCAGGAGAGAGGCAGGCGAGAGGAGAGAAAAGAGGCCAGAGAAGCCCAGAGTGAAGACTTGCTGGGGGCTTGGAGGCCTGCCTGCCTCCTGGCCCCCTGGCTCCCCTGCCTGCTGTGTACCTGGTTGCTGCAATGCTGCAAAGCTCAACAAAAGCCTGAGAAAGCCACCGAGGGCTCTAAGACTCTCCTTTACCTGTCTGCTGGATCATAGATAACCTGCACTGTGCCTATCCTGCCACTACACAGGGATAAAGGACTGGCCTTTTAGTCTAACATGAGATAACTCTGTGAGTCATGTTGACTCCAGAGCTCCCTGTGGAATAGGTCAAGTTTACCTGGCCGATGACAGCACAGCTTCTCCTGGCTCTCTTCCACAGTCTTTCAGCCCAAGGGCCCTTCTTAACAACATCCTATATGCTACATGTGGTCTCTAGGACCAAGGAATCCAGCCTGAGATCCGCCCAGAGAGGTTAAGAGACTTTCCTAAAGTCACTCAGTATCCGAGTAACAGGATAAAGTCTGGTCTGGGGAGGAAGAATCTGGAGGACTTTGTAACAAGAGGAAGGGGCAGCTTTTGAGAGAATCCTAGGTGGACAGTTCATGGAGGTCCCAAAGGCAAGATCTCCCAGTAGGGCGAGGACAGCCACAGCCAAGAAACAACTCAACCTGTCTAGGTCCTTGTGGGTTTTTTTTTTTTTTTTTTACTTCCTCCTTGGAGGCAGTGCAATAAAAGCATGCTCATAAAAGTATGGTGAAAATGAAGGCCCAGTGGCTATACTAGGCAGCAGAAACAAAACAAAGTCGTAAGAAGGGCAGGGGATGGTCTGTTAGAATGACATTATTGGATGATAGGCAGGCTGGGAAATTCTGTGGGGAGGGGAATGCTGGCGATCTGATGGGGACTGCAGTGGGGACAGGCATCCTCTCATTCCGCCATTCCACCCATGCGCTCTCTGACAGTGTCCCCCCAAATCCATTTCCTTTCAGGGTTGGCCTGTGCTGCGGGCCTGGTCTGGCCATGACTGATACTGAAACTGCCTATTTATAGTATTTGAGGACAGATGGAATGGCAGGGTCCGTTTCCCATGATGCTGGGGCTCCTAGAGGATGGCCTGCTCTCTGCTGGGTCCTCCCTCCCCCACCCACCTCCATCTCACACCCTGTTACCCCTAAAACTATGCTTCCATGTGGTCATTCCTTGGGTAGATCAGGCCTGCTGCCAAGTAAGAACAGATCAAGAGACCAAGTAGCAGTGAGAATATTGACCCCAGGAACCCCACCGTCCCTCAACCCCCTATGTCAGGATACACTCTAGGCTGGGAAGAAGCCTCAGCCATCACTGCTGGGTGATGTGGGGTCAGGGTCTTCATCCCTCAGGTCCAACCATGGTTAAATAACAAAAGTCTAATGGACCCAGTTTTAAAGATGGCAATGTTATAAAAGACAAAGAATGGCGTGGAAAAGTTTCAGATTAAAGGAGAATAAAGAGAAAACCCAAATGCAATGGATCTGGTAACACACTTGACCCTCTACTAGAAGGAATAAGTGGATTTGGGTGATAAATTAGAGAACAGTACTGTATTTTAGGGGAAATTTGAACTCCCTTTTGTTCTTTTTGTTTTGTTTTTTTTTAATTTATTTTTTATACAAGAACTGGGGTACAGGCCAGATGTGTGGGAGGGTGAGAGGATTCACCACAGACAGAGAGGGAAACAGAACAGGCAGACTGATGAAATACATTGCTGAAGGGAGCAGCGGGTGAGACAGAAAAGGTCTGCTTTGCCATGTGGGATTCTCACCGGCTGGGATCAAACTGGCGCTGCAGAGGCTGCGGACAGCTTCACAGCGCAGCGCTCAACTGCCTGCACCACCAGGGAGGCCTATCTCTTTGGTTCTTTTGTCTGGGCTCGTAACAAATTGACATGAGAGATTAGCAAGGGAAAAGACAAACTTGAATGACCTGTGCTTGGTGTCTGGAAAATCTAAACCCTCATCTGGCCATCCCGGTGAGTTTACAGTTTATAGAGGTTATAGTTTTCAGAAAGAGGTAATAAAAATTTGAAAGGAAAATAAGTTGCCTATTTAAAGGCACTGTAAAAAGAAGGAATCTTGAAGTGTTTATGTACACGTGAATATAGACTGAAGATTCTTTTTTTAGATATATTTTACATAAATGTTCATTTTTAAACAATGTTTACCTTTTTTTTTGGATGGCAGATTCTAATCTGAGTGATTAAGACCATCTCACCTGGAGTGGAAGGGAAATGTTATGGGAGGGCTACAGGGCCTGGGGCAGGTTCTCCATGGATTTGGGCAGAGAGTAAAGGAGAGTCCTGGAGTCCTCGGTGGCTTTATCAGACTTTTAAGGATCTTTCTTACACCATCTGTAGTGCAGCAACCAGGTGCAGGGCAGGCAGGGGGTAGGTGGGGTCGGGAGGCTGGAGGGACTTGCAGCCCCCAGCGAATCTTTACTCTCTCTGGGCTCTCTCTGACTTTCTTTCATAGTCTTCCTCTCAGCCTCTTCCTCTCATAGCTGTTCTCCACCACACTCCACTGTACTCCGCAACATGGGCCTCTGCCACAATTACATGTTCAGTCTCCAGGCACAGGGGTGTTCCTTTACAAGCCCACACCATGCTCCAGGTGTCCCCTGGGTATGCGTCACCTGGGCTGGAGCATTCAAGGCTGCAGGTGATAGCTGCAGAGGCCAAAGGTGCAAAACTTGAGCAATCTTCATTTACCTTTACAGTAAAGAAGTTATTTCCTGTTTTCAGGGAGGTAATAATTAGGTAGAACATCATTCTTGGGCCTGCTGTTTTCCCATTGCTTGCCATGTTAGCACATCCTGAGGTAGCCAACCATTGGTTATTACAGTATCAGTGTTAAATTTCCGCTTCAATAACTACGCAACAGTGGTTGTGTAAGAGTACATTCCTATCTTTAGGAAATACAGACTGAAGCATTTAGGGTAAAAGAGCACAGTATATGTAACTATGTAACTGATTTTCACATGTTTCAGAAAAAGTAGTGTGTGTGTCTGTGTGTGTGTGTGTGTGTGTGTGTGAGAGAGAGAGAGAGAGAGAAGGAGAGAGGGAAGAAAGGAGAGAGAGGGGAAGAGAAAGAGAATGTAAAAGAAGCAGATGTGATGCATTGTTAGCAGTAATTGGATAAAGGCTAAATGGGTGTCCTTTCTATGGTCCTTATTTTTGGATTTTTTCTGTAATTTTTTTTTAAGATTTATTTTATTTGCACAAGAACTGGGGTACAGGCCAGATGTGTGGGAGGGTGGGAGGATTCACCAGAGACAGAGCAGGGAATAGAAAGGGCAGACTGACAAAATACACTGCTGAGGGGAGCAACGGGCGAGACAGGAGAGGTCTGCCGCGCCATGTGGGTTGCTTTGAGGCCGGCGGGGATCGAACCAGCGCTGCAGAGGCTGCAGACAGCTTCACAACGCTGTGCTCAACCACCTGTGCCACCAGGGAGGTCCCTTTTCTGTAATCTTGAACTTATTTCCAAATAAAATATTTTTGAGAAGGAGAAAAATATAAGGTTAATGGTGTTGCATTCTTTTTTTTTTTTTTAGATTTATTTTATTTAGTTATACATACAAGAACTAGGTTGTGAGCCAGAGGTGCGGGGGCAGGGGTGTGTGAGAGGATTCACCAGAGTCAGAGTGGGGAGCAGGACAGGCAGACTGACCAAAATACACTGCTGAGGGGAGCAGTGGGCAAGACAGGAGAGGTCTGCTAACCCTGTGGGTGAGCTCCCTGGCCGGGGATCAAACTTGTGCTGCAGTGGCTGCCCATAGCTTCACAGTGCTGAGACTTAGCCCCTTGCTCCACCAGGGAGGCCCCTAATGGTGTTACATTCTATGGGAAAAAATAAAGCAGGGTTGCAATTTAAAGTGATGAGGGAAGACTTCTCCAGAAAATGGTTTGTGTCCAGACCTGAATCAGGTGAGCGAGTGATCTGTGTGGGTATCTGGGGGAAGAGCATTCCTGGCAGCAGAAATAGTTAGGAGCTGGGAATGGGCTGGGCAGGCTCATGGGCTAGTAGGCTGGTAGGGCTGGAATAGCCCGAGAGCTGGGAGGAAGGGAAGAGATGAGGTCAGAGACTGACAGTGCCTGACTGGGCAGCAACTCCTGGGCCCTTGAGAACCCTGAGGAGTAAGAGGGAGGTTTGAGGGCTTTTTGCAGATTAACAAGATCTGCCTTTTGTTTTCAACACTCTGCTTGCTGTGTTGAAACAGATGAAAGAGGAGACCAGTGCAGAAACAGGGGAGCAGTAAGAGGGTTGTTGTAATAATTCAGGCGAGAGATGACGATTGGCTTGCACGCAGGACTGGAGCTGGGCTGGGATTCTAGCTCTATTTCCAAGCATTTGCTAGGGGTGGGAAGTGAAGTCCAGGAAGGGTGTGAAGGATGACTCCGCAGTGTTTTGGCCTGAACAGCAGCAACAGGATGGAATTGTCATTAACTGAAATGGAGGAGTCCATGGGAACAGCAGTCCTGGGGGTAAGCTGAGGAATTCCTTCTGGATACATTTAAGTTTTAGGTGCCTGTTAGATATGTCTGTGGAGGGAGCTGTGAGCCGGCAGTTTTATGTCAGAGCCTGGAGTCCATGGGAGAGGGCCAGCCGAGAGAAGAACATAAAGAGGATTTTAAAGTCGGGAGAGTGGGTGAGAGTTCCGGGGAGCAGGAAAATGAATGAGAGCAGAGGCTTGGCCCTGAGAAATGAAGACGTATTAACCAAGGAGACTGAGAAGGGGCAGCAGAACAAGAGCCAAGAGGGGGTTGCATCCCGGATGTGAAGGGCAGAGAGTCAAGGAGGATGGAGCGATCAGTGGCTTCAAACTGCTGAAAAGCCATGGAAGTTGAGAATGAAGACTCGATCCTGGGACTTACTTGTCCTGAGGTCACTGAGGATCCTGAGGAGAGGGTGTTGTGAGGGTGTGGTGGCAAAATCCTAAATGTAATGGGCTCAGGAGGGAATGAGAGGAGCAGAATTGGCGACAGCAAGTCCAGACAGGCGTTTTGCCTTTAAGCAAATGAGGGAAACAGGGCAGTCGCTGAGGAGGAATGCACTGAGAGAGGTTTACCTTAACTGTACGGGGACACTAGGCCTTCTTTGCAGGATCAAGGAAGGTTACTGTATTGTGTCCAGGTAAACAGAGGGAGAGGAGAGGGAGGCTATTGTTACTCTTTATTCTCTCTTGGCCCAGATTTACTCTGGGTTGATCCTTTAATGTCCCTGATTAAAGTTTAACTCCTTCTCTGGGGTGGGGGAGGGGGAGGTAGTGTGTGTGTGTGTGTGTGTGTGTGTGTGTGTGTGTGTGTGTGTGTGTGTGTGTGGCTCTTCCCAAATGCTTGCCTCTCCTGGAGTTCTCTTTCCCCTTATCTCATCTGTCCTAGTTCTCCCTTAGTTTTCTAACAGTGGCCTGTGGCTCCACAAAAACAGAGGTGCTGGCGTACCCCCTTTCTCTAATCTCCATGCCACCTCCTCCTGTTAAGGAGCCCTGTTTTAATTCTTTGGTAATTGAAAAAAAAAATACTTAAGATCAATCATGTGCAAGTGGACCTCCAAGTTACAGACGATGAAGGTAACTCTAAATTCACATTTTGTGGGTAGGAAAACTTTTATCATAGAAGAGATTCCAAGAGGTGGTATCAACTGAGGGAGGAGCCATAAGCTGATGACTTCTTAGTGACAGAGGAGAAGGGATAAATCCAAGAGAATTTCAAAGGAAGAACTGACAGGTGTTGTCAACAGTTGTGTGACAATATCTTTGTGTTGAAAATCTTGAATATGGAACTTTTGATCTAAGAACTTGCTTAAAAATGAATGGACATATTTAATGTACTTAGAATATATAAAGTTGTTCATCATAAAATTGACTATAATTTAAAAACATTAGGAACATCCCAAGTGTTAACCTAGTCAAAGGCTGCTATAAATATACCCTAAATATAAATATATCCATGACACATTTATACCATGGAATCATTAAAATATAGAAATGAATGCATTATTGGGCCTCCCCGGTGGCGCAGCAGTTGAGTGCTGGGTTGCGAAGCTGCCCGCAGCCTCTGCAGCGCCAGTTCGATTCCCGGCTGCTCCCCGGCCACCAGAGAAGGGTCCCACATGGCGCGCAGACCTCTCCTGCCCGCTGCTCCCCTCAGCAGTGTACTTCGGTCCTTCTGCCTGCTCTGCTCCCCGCTCTGGCTCTGGTGAATTCTCTCACCCTCCAGCGCTTCTGACTGTACCCAGTGCTTGTATAAATAAATAAATAAATCTTAAAAAAAAAAAAAGAAATGAATGCATTATTAATTAGGAAGGGTGTTTTTCCTGGAAACAACCCAAATGCCCAAAATAGATGACTGGATCAAGAAGATGTGGCATATATACACAATGGAATATTATTCAGCAATCAAAAAAGATAAACTCATGCCATTCGCAGCAACGTGGATGGAGCTAGAAGGAATTATGCTCAGTGAAATAAGCCAGAAGGAAAAAGAAAAACATCGGATGGTTTCACGTGTAACAGGAATATAGGGAATAAGATAAGATATCAGTGTAAAAGATAAGATATCAGTGTAAAAAAAAGGTATCAGTGTAAAAAAAATAACAACAGTACAAAACACAACAAAGCGAAAATGGACAATTATAAATCAGAGACATCCTGCAGGGGAGGAGGAGGGAGAGGGATCAGAGGGAGCAAGGGAGGAGCACAGGGGACTGAGGTGATGGTGCAGGGGTGTACTGGTGAATGAAACTCAATGGGGACTGCATCTGAGGGGGTCGGGGGAAGCAAATATTGTTTAAAAATGAACAATGATGTAAAAAAATTAATATAAAAAAGAAAAAAAAAGAAGGGTGTTTTTGATGGTGAAAAAGCAGGTTACATATATGCAGGTGTGAACCCTTACAGTGGTTCTGTGTCCGCGGCAGTGTTACTAATAACTTTACATCAAATAATTTAAAAAGTGAAATAAAGTAATTTTGCCTATGGGTAAAGGCTCAAGTTCGGGGGAAAGGTAAGCTCGCCCAGGAAACAGACCATAGAAGAACAAGAGGAACATCCATATTTAAGAGAAGAAGGGAGAAAGAGAAACCAGGGGGCCTCCCTGGTGGCACAGGGGTTAAGACTCAACCTATGAAGCAATCCGCAGCCACTACAGCATGAGTTCGATTCCCGGCCGGCCAGGGAGAAACCCACATGGAGGGACAGACCTCTCCTGTCTCGCCTGCTGCTCCCCTCAGCAGTGTACTTCGGTCTGTCTGCCTGTTCTGTTCCCTGCTCTGTCTCTGGTGAATTCTCTCGCCCCCCCTCCACATCTCTGGCCTGTACCCCAATTCTTGTATTAAAAAATAAATAAGTCTTTAAAATAAAAAAAAAGAAAGAGAAACCAGGGAAGAAATCAAAGAAACAGTGGGAGAAAATACAGGAAGATCTCATGGAAGCCAGAGAGAGAACAGGTTCTCTGAAAGGGCTGGCTGTGCTGCTTGCTGCCATTGACTACCCAAAGCCACTGCCCAACTTCTCTGCCTTTCCCATCTCCCTTTGCAGTTTCTGCACAGCTAGGAGTTGTCAAGGTGATTGACTCCAGCCAAGATGTGGGGAGATGTCTGCTGAGGGCGTTTGGGAAAGTTTCTTGCCTAGAGGAAAGCACGCACAGAGAAAAACTGTCCTGTGCTGCTCCCCACTTCCAGACAGCGCATGCAGGGATGTGAGGACAGCATGCTGGGAGCTGCCCTGGCAGCCTGCTTGTGATCACTAAAGAAGACCACGGGTGTGTCAGAAAGAGGCCTGGGGGCCTCCCTGGTGGCGCAAAATGATTAAGCGTCAGCACTATGAAGCAATTCACAGCTGCTGCAGCATAAATTGGATCCCCAGCCGGGGAGCTGACCCACATGGCGCAGCAGACCTCTCCTGTCTTGCCCGCTGCTCCGCTCAGCAGTGTATTTCAGTAAATCTGCCTGTTCTGCTCCCCACTCTGTCTCTGATGAATCATCTTGCCCCCCTTCACCTCTGACCTATGCCCCAGCTCTTGTATGCATAAATAAATAAATATTGAAAAAAAAAGAGAGAGAGAGAGAGAAAGAGCCCTGGCTCCTTTTCTGTGAGGTGAGCACACCTCGAGTCACAGAAGCTGCCATTTGTTGGCCCATCTGCTACAGGGGGTAAAGTCAATCTTAACAGATACAGAAAATTTGGTGAAGTGCAAAATTCTGCATGGTCTTTGAGCTTTGTAGGTCTGCAGCACCACGTAAGGAGCATGGTCAGGCCGTCAAGGGCTCCAGAGTCAGCTCAAGTCCCATGTGCTGAGACTTGGCAAAGGCACTCAAGTACAACTCATCCAAACATTCCATGACTTTTGAGACATTAATCCTTCCCCCTTGCACTGGAGTCCTAATATTTTTAGCTTGTGATAGTTGTGCCACGCCCCTGGTCTGGGTGGATAGCCTATTCTGCTGTGTTCTCAAGACCATAGGCAGCACGCTTTCGGCACCCAGTAGGCCTCGGCACCCAGCCACCCTGACGTTTGTACCGGGATGGGACAATAGAGTTTCATCTTCCAAGGTTTTTCAGTCACGCGCAAAGCCCAGTTTGCACAGTGGACCTGAATTCTCCAGCTGGCTCGTCCCTTCTCCTGGCAGTACACCCCCCCGCCCCTACCTCTCTCTCCCCCATGCCATGCAGCTGTGGGGCTGCCAATCATACTCACCCTCCTTGGCCAAAGACATTAGTCCCAGAAAAGGTAGATACCCAGGGTGGGGCTGCTGGTGTCAGGAATTGTCTTCAGGGCGGCCCTCTGCCCGGTCCAGAGTCAGTACTGGAAGAAAGAGGCCGGCGCTGCCACAGCTGTTAACTATTGCTGCTTCGGGACATGAAAATGCAGTCAGACAAGATCAACAGAGTCAAGGAGAGAACGAACACAGGCAAAATTTGAGGCTCTTGATTCATTCCTGCCGGAGGCTAGCTCCTAATTTCCCCATCCCAGTGAGGACTCGAGACAAGCCAGCGTGTGGCCTCAGGTTTCTACAATTCATCATTGAAAAGTGCGCTCATAGTTGATGTTTTGCACCAAATTATTTTCCTCAGGATCCCCTCTCCAAAGGAGCAGGCGTTGAGAGAAAATAACAGCAGGGTAGGGATCACCACTCTCCTGGACTTGGCAGAAGTCAAAATCGGTGTAATTTGGCGGGGATGAGAATTTGGCAATATCTTGCTAAGGTCTGAAATGCTTCTGCTTTTTGAGCCCGTAATTCTACTCAATGCAGCTTTGTTTCTTAAGGTAATCAGTTGGCAATAACCTCAATTATTGGCATCGTTGGTTAAATAAATTATGAATACATGACCAAGCCCTGTTTTTAAAGGGGAAAATGTGTATAAGACAACGTAAAGCATTTGTTTATTGATTTGCACTTAGTATGCAGAGAATACGACTTGGAGCGAGTTAGGGATGATTCTCCTGGGAGATGACGGTAATTATGGAAAACTTTTGCCCTCTGTATTTGTATGAGCCCAGAATACTTTCTGTTCTATTTCTGCTGCTGTAAGAAGATGGCAAGATAATTCCCTTCTTTCTATTATAGGTGTTAGCATTCTGAGTTCTGGGGTCACTGGCCTGGATGGGGTACTGTAGCAGCAGGAAGGGACGGAGCAGGTTCTCTATGATCTGAGTAGATGGGTAAAGGAGTCCTGGTGGCATTTTTTAGACTTTTATTGGGATTTACCAGGTACATGGCAGGCAGGGTGCCTGGGGGGCTGGGAGGCTGGCAGGCCTCCCAGCCCCCAGCAAATCTTCACTCGTTCTGAGCTCTCCGGTGTTCTCTCGTGGTCTCTCTTCTCCGCTGCTCCCCTTCTGGTCTCGTTCACTCTCTTCCCGTGGTTCTGCGGTTCCACTGGCATCCCGTTGATACGGCCCTTAAAGCCCAGTCTCAGCCCAGGTGTACCCACCTACGCATGCCCACACCCTACTCCAGGTGCCCACCATCAGGCATGCATTCAGGACCGCGGGGATCCATCATCAATGCTCATGGCAGGAGGGCAGAAAAGCCTGAAACTTTACCTACCCTGCAGGTCCATTCTTTAATATGTTCACTTATTTGATCAACGAAAGAATGACTATCAACTGGTAAGCACTCTTCTTGGGGCTGGGCATGTAATAGTAAAACAGAGTCATCACTCTCATGATTTTATGAACATTTGAGAAAACAAGTATTGGAAAGTGGTATTATGGGGAAGAGCAGGGTGGAGACACAGAGGAAATATATTATGCGTAAGGTGAGTCAAGAGCCTCATTGAGAAGGCGCCATGAAGGCCTAAAAGGAGAAAGAAATCCACACAGATCTTGCAGGAAGTGTTTTCTGGGCACGGGTAATTGAGCGTGAGGAACACATGGCTGGACAGAACAATGAGCAAAGAGCCAAGGGAAGGGAGGGGCGGGGCGCTATGCCTCTGGACTTGAGGTCGGTATGCCACGGAGAGAAACCACTAGAGGGTTTTGGATCAACTTTAAAATGATCACTTGCTGCTGTGTTAAGACTAAAGAGGGCAAGGGAAGAGGTAGGGAGACCATTTAGAAAGTTATTACGACGACCCAGGGGAGAGGAAATGACTCGCACTATGGTGGCAGAGGTATTAAATAGAGGAATTCTAACTCTATTTTTTTTAAATGCACTTTATTTATTTATTTTTAAGTATTTATTTATTTATTTATACAAGCACTGGGCACAGTCAGAAGCACGGGAGGGTGAGAGAATTCACCAGAGCCAGAGCAGGCAGAAGGACCGAGGTACGCTGCTGAGGGGAGCAGCGGGCGGCAGGAGAGGTCTGCACGCCATGCGGGACCCTCCTCCAGTGGCCGGGGAGCAGCCGGGGATCGAACCGGCGCTGCAGAGCCTGTGGGCAGCTTCGCAACCCAGCGCTCAACCGCTGCGCCACCAGGAAGGCCCCTAACTCTATTTTGATGGAACTGCTGATGGACTTACTGGATGGGACGGAGGATGTGCCTGTGACTCAGGGTGTGGGATTAAGGCTGCTAGAAGCCTGGGAGACACCCTCTTCCCAGACAGTTTGAGGCCTAAGCCCAAAGAGGCAGCAGTACAAACCAGTGCTGTGATCTGAAGGTGGAGCACAGGACCAGGCAGGAGGGTGGAGTTGGGGTTTTCTGTTCTGGCACAACCCAGGCCCTATGGGCAGCAGGTCCCACCCTAAACTGAGATGGGGGTGGTGACAAGCACTGACGTCAGTGGGCACTGGGGGGTCCAGTGCCACAGCCCTGCTGCACTTGGATTGGGAGGAAGAAAAAGGACAGACTGCATTTTCGCCCACCATAGTAAGAAAAGGCTCAGCCAGATTTGATCTGATTTAGAAAAACTAAGTGCTAGGTCATTTCCTACTCCCATGTTTAGTGGAGCAAATCAAGACCCATTATAGGCAATATTTCACCTATGTTTTTGAAGACATGCATTATTTTTATTATTAGAATAAAAACATTTTAGAAAGACTGGTGAGACGGCCAACAGGAATCAGTTAAATCACAGAGGGCCGCAGGAGTTACTTTACTGAGAAAACAGAAAGATAAGTGGTGTCTTCAAGGAGCAGAGTAAAAGCCAGATGGTAAGTAATCAAAAATGGAGAAGGAGGGCCTCCCTGGTGGCGCAAGGGGTTAAGCACCGCACTATGAAGCAATCCACAGCCTCTGCAGCAAGTTTGATCCCTGGCCAGGGAGCAACCCACATGGTGCGGCAGACCTCTCCTGACTCGCCCGCTGCTCCCCTCAGCAGTGGATTTCAGTCAGTCTGCCCGTTCTGCTCCCCACTCTGTCTCTGGTGAATCCTCTCACCCCCCACATCTCTGGCCTGTGCCCCAGCTCTTGTATGCATCAATAAATAAATCTTAAAAAAAAAGAGGAAAAGGAAGCGCACAAGAAATCAAACCAGTGAATAGAAGCGTCTCTTGAGAAGTGTGGCAAGGAAAGGAAGAAACAAAGTAAAGACAAACATATGCCACGTAATTCTGAATAAAGTTTATTAAATAATATGTACAGCAAATGTATTTCTCGAATTAACACATCTATTTATCAAATCAATCCACTGCAATAAAGAAAAATAAATGAACTGGAAAAATCTGTGCCTGCATAGTACATGCCCTTGATGTGTAATTTAAATGGCAATACTTTAATCAGTTCTATACGTCAGTTATTTTTCTTCCAGAATATAATCTTTTTTTTGTAGTAATCTGTTCTAGCAATAGTCCCTAACATCACTGCAGAGAAACAGGACTGCAAAAATAAAACAAAACCAAAAAATAATCCTATAACTTAGATAGAAGTTACCTTCTCTTCAAGAAAGATTATTTAGAATTTGAAAAATTTATAATGGCTATTTTTGTGCTAAAATTCTGCAGGTGAGTTATTTGGAATTCCTTCATTTAAATAAAAATGCAAAAAACTTCATGACCTCCTTATTTTACCCCCCTTCAGTTCAAATTTTTTAAAATTATTTTTCTATACAAAGTAGGTACACGGGCTATACAAAATATACATATTTACAGTCCCACTTCTGAAGCATTTTTTTCTTTTACTGATCCCAGAGAGACTGCAAAAGATAAGGAGTTTCAGACTAGCCTTTACCCAGAAGCATGGCTAATATATCAAAATGTGTCACAAGGCATGCCGCCAGTTAGTTGTACTTGCTATTAATAAACTTGTATAAACATTTCAGCATAAAAATAGGTATTTTATATTACTAAATGTCTGAAGACAAAAGAATAATTGGAAACCTTTGTTCATGGTTTTGTCATATAGAGGAAGCTGAAGTTTGATGCAAATTTTAACATGATTTTCTTAAAGACGGGCATATTGGTGAGGCATATTTGGGTTTTGGGATACACAGATGTGTGAGGTTGGCATCATATGCAAATGTGGCTTTACAAATTGGTTTTATTTTCTAGCTGTATTTAAAGAGGTGTTCCAAATTACCTAATCAAGAACCACCCCCCAAAAAACCCTATTAGATGAGATCATGTGATTTAATGGTTTGCATTTAAGAAATACCAGAAATCACATTAGCCAATACAAGAATTATATTCCAAATGGGTGAAATGCTGCAAAATGCATGAGTACATGCACTTGCACTATATTCCCTCAGAGATTGAGTGTTAAGCTCCCCCTTCTCCCCCCAAAAAGTGTCCCTGTTTGGTGCAGTGGTCTTTCCAAAGCACTGGGTCTTGTTTAAGGAATATCAAGAAGGTCTTTTCTACCCAGGAAGCTCCTCCACTCCTGTCCCCACCATTAGTTCCATCATCTTTTCCCATGGAATTAAGCTTCTGCTCTGTACTAGTTAAAAGCAAACATCTATCAGTAAATGACTGATTCCTCTTATCAGTCATTTGTACTTTAGTAGGAAGGAGCCAGTTTCTTTCCTGAGAGCATGATTTGAAAGAGGACAGAGTGAGAGCAAGGGTACTGTGGCTGTCTGACGTGGGGCGGGCAGGTGGCACCATAAGATGGGTAGCAGACACAGAATCTGAGGCATAGGCACAAAACTTTGCCTACTTGTAAAGACTTCAGACTTTGGAACAACCATTCTGGGGCAATTGTGAGCAATATGTAGAGTTAGGGTTGCTGTGCACATCCTACCACCTAGAATTGCCATGCCGCTTATGGGGAGGATGAGATTTTAAAGACTAGAAACAGGTCCAAGTATTTCCAGCCATATACTTCCCTCACCAAGGTTTCTTCCAGCACCCTTGTCATTGAAAAGTGAGCTAATGGAGACAGAAATATGACAATGCTTTCTAGAATCCCTCCAGGAAAAATTCTCTTCCTCTCTCACATCCTTCTTCACACATATCACAGTCTCTCTTGATTCAATATCTGTCTCCCCAATTACCTCTGAGTTCCCAACAGGCAGGGAATGGATCATTTCTATCCTCCCCTGTCTGTTGGAACAGAGAGATTGACAAGCATCCTTGAATTGGGTAGAGCTGTGTCGGCCCAGACACCCCAGGGGCCTCCCTGTTCAGGTCTGACCCCACAAAGTGCAGCCTTCCTGGGAGTGACAGAACTGGGCCTCACCCTCGGGGACCACAGCATCTGCACCTTGTGCCATGAAGAGAAGTCTCGCAAGGATTCATAACCCTGGGTTCTGGCATTTTTGCTCCTCGAACTTGCAGGGGGAGTGGAAACAGAGACACGGCGAGTCTCTTCCAAGGCTTGGAGCACACTCGCGCGTCGGTGTCCCCGACATCCAGTGCACATCAGTGTGTGGAAATGAATCACTGAACACCTCCCGTAGCTCTCTGTGAGTTGTCCATCCCAGGCTGATCCAGCCAAAAACACACCAGAAAAAGTTGGCAATAGTGTCCTGATAAATGCAACTTGCCACGTTGAAGGTGATCATTTATAGAAGCCAGTGATATGGGAAAGCAGGACACTGCAAATGACCTCAAGAGCTCAGGGCTTCTTAACTTAATCATTTGGAAATACAAACGCAACCTCTGTGCCTGGATGCCTCGCTCCCACAGCAAAACCTGTGTGCATTTCTGCGTGAACCCCAGGGCTGGCGATGGCAATGCTGCGTGCAGGCTGAGTGCACAGAGCATCTACAATCAGCCTCTGTTTCCCTGGGTTCTTCAGCAGGTCCAGCGAGGGACTCGGTCTTGGGACATTTAGGGGAACAGGACAGCTTCAGCAGCCCAGGGCCGATCATCAGTAGTGTTGGGGAGTCATCGGGTCCTTGGGCAGCTGGGGGTGAGAGCTGGGGAAAGCTTTGTATGGGGTCTCTGGAGAAGGTGGGGGTCTGCCTGGCACCGCAAGGGCTGCTTCATGCGGAAGGGCCCCTTTGAGCGGGAGCTGGTCGAGGTTGGGATAATAAGAGGCATTTCTGGCCTAACTGCTCCTGGACTGTGCTGCAGGTCAGATTACCCAAGAGCAGGAGAGGAGGGGAAGGCTGGATGGCTCCCAGAAGCAGCTAAGTAAATACAGATTTGCCTCATTCCTTTTTGTTCAGTGCATGGCTCAACCCTGTCTGATACACAGTATGCTGAGACAGGCTCAGATTTTAAACACAATGCTTCTCTGTCTCTTTCTTTCACTTTTTACTTTCTCCACTGCTTTAGTTTTCCTACAGACTCGACATTTAAATAAAGAGACGGGTTCATGAATTATGTTTCATCCTCCAATAAAAATAATCTCTGTGGTTTTCAGTCTTCTTATAGATACAAAGGCTTTACATAGTTGCCTGGAAAAGTACCAAACTGCCTTGTCCTTCTTGAAGTACCTATAAAAAAAAAAACCACATATGCAGATGAGAAGATTCACCATGTGAGCCTTGAGCGTCTCCCCAAAGCCATACCAGAGCTTGCAGAATCGCTTGTGATTGCCAAAGCACTCTCCCCTACCTTATCTCACTGCGGCTGCAACATAAGGCCGGGTGGAGAGTAAAGCAGGCATTTCTAATACTCCTGCTTTTCAGATGAGGAACCCTAGGATCAAGGATTTTATAGGGCCACTGTGAGGTCCTACAGCTTCATAAACATCAGAGGCAGACTTTGCACCAAGTCTGTGGGCTCCCGACCCAAGGCTCTTTCCCATTGTTCTCATTTTTGGAGGAATTAACACACATGATTCAAACCCAAGATACCTGGGATTTAGAATTTCTAAACTATAGGATCTCTATAGTTCATTGGATAGGACCACACATCAAAAGGAAATCTGTCCTATAAGTTGGTTCCTAAGCCCCAAATCCACTCCCTGTCTCCACTATCAGCCTTGTTAGGATTCTAGTTTAGCTAGGAACACAGCTAGGAACAAAGTCCTTCCCTGGCTGCTCTATACCCAGCACTGCTGGATCCCTTACCCCTTCTTCCTTCCCTTGGATTCTCTCTCTAAAGCGAGGAGGAGCAGACATACGTTGTGCCTTCAGGACCCTTTCATTAGCAGACATCACGATCTGATCACTTCATCCTTTCCCCTTGGACATGGCTTCAGAATCCTGTGGAACACTACATTTCAAGGAGCTACTACTACCAGTGGGTTGGAGTTGTGGCCTGAAGGAATACGTAAAGCTGGAGACATCTAAAAGGAGGAGTTGAGCCCCAAGGCAGGGTATGGTCAAGGAGGCTGCAGAAGCCTGAGATGCCAAGGCCCAGATATGTGCCATAGAGCAGTTTGGCACCTTTCTCAGTGCATGAGAAACAGAAGTTCTGCTGGGTTTCTTTATTCATAGTCTCACACTAGGTGGCTTTCTGAAGTGTTTGAGGAATGCAGGAATCCAAAAGATTTCCGTTACCTAGCTGCCAAGGATGCCCCCATTCAAGAATCAGTCCCCTTAGCCCCACCCTGAAGAGTTATACGCTATGGTGTGTGAGGGCTGCACTCAGAGTCATGGCCACATGTGGCTGCAGAGCACTTGGGCCGTGGCTACGACCCCAGCTCTTCCGAACCTGTAGAACACACAGGGGTTTCTGAAAACTCAGTATGAAAACAACGGGAAATGTCTAACAACATTTTTTATGCTGATTATATGTTCCAATGGTATTATTTCAGATACCTTGGGTTTAATAAAATACATTATTAAAATTTTCACTGGTTTTGTTTTGCTTTTTTCAATGTGGCTTCCAGAAAACTTCTAATTTCATATGTGGTTTGCATTGTTTCTATTGGACTGGACCTCTCTAGAGTGTTGCTGGCCTCTCAGATCTGGTTTCTTTCTGAACAGAACTTGAGGCTGCAGGCGTCTGCAGACTTGGAAGGATGGGGAACTTTTTAAGAGGCTGATGAGGCATGGCAAATCTTTCTGGCTTCTATTTACCCTGAAGTCTTGCTGTTCGCACTACTCTAGCATCAACATTACTTTGTTTCAGCAAAGCTTATTCAGAGGGCTCAGAAAAGAGGCAGTCTTTGGAAAGAAGATAAAGGAATGGCCACCCATACACGGGAAATGAAGGCAAAGGCTCCATGGCCCCACATCACATTCACACCTGAGCAGAAAGAACACAGGCTTGAGGAGAGATAGGCCTGAATTCAAATACTAGCCCTCCCATCTGGGTGACCTTGGGCTAGTTCCTTAATTTCTTTGAGCCTCAGTTTTTCAATCTGTCACATGAGGATAATTCTTTTCTTACTGAGAGACCCTCAATAAGAAACTATATCAAGTGTTTTATAACAGAACCTCAGTAAGTGTTGATTTTTATCTTCCCCTTCTATAAAGGTAAATCCTTTGTTTAATTAAGCATATTGTTTTGATTAAAGTTATTAGAAGGCTGGATGGAATAAATATTATCTTTGGAATATCTATATAAATGCTTAAGTTTCATAAGAGACCTAGGCTCAATTTTTCTTGTGTTCTTTCATAAGAAATTTTTAATTAAAAACATTTATTTATTTATTTAAAACACTTAAAAATTGAAGTAACATGGCAATATAATAATATCAGAATTTCTAAGTGCAGAATGATATATGAATAATAGAAATATAACAGAACTCAATGAACTTGATAATTGCACTTGCATGTATAGCGCTGACATAATTTGTTTTTTAGGTCCAATATCAGTGTCACACAGAGCAAACATAGACTGGGTGGCTCAACATTCCTAATGGTGACAGAAGAACTGAGAAAGCTCTCCTTTCTGTGCAGAGAATAGTGCATTTTGCATAGCTCATCACTCCGAGTTAAGCCTTCAAGGTATGACTTGTAAGAAAAGCATGAGAAAGGGCCTCTCTGGTGGCACAAGGTGCTAAGTCTCAGCACTATCAAGCTATGCCAGCCACTGCAGCATGAGTTTGATCCCCGCCCAGAGTTAACCTATGTGGTGCAGCAGACCTCCCCTGTCTTGCCTGCTGCTTCCCTCAGCAGTGTATTTCAGTAGATCTGCCTGTTCTGCTCCCCACTCTCTCTGGTGAATCCTCTTATTCCCCTGCACCTCTGGCCTATACCCCAGCTCTTGTATGCATAAATAAATAAAAATAAATCTTTAAAAAAAAAGAAAAGCATGAGAAGTAAGTTACATACCAACAAACCATCCATCATCACATTTTTCCATGACATCAACAATATCTCCATCTCGGAGTTCCAATTCATCATCATTCTGTGGTATATAGCTATATAATGCTTGGTAGCTAAATCTATAAATGAGAAAAATAAATATTAAATGACTCAAGTTCTGATAGGATTAAATAACTTGGGGGGAGGAGTGTGTTTATAATCCATTTCAGTTAAATCAACATTTAGACAGTGTTTCCTACTCAGTGGGAATACGTATTTTATTGACAACTTCTCTAATTTAGCATTTGGTGAGATCCATTCAATGTATGATAAGTACATTACAAGAGAGATGGGGAATGTCAGAAAAGAAAGTCATGACCAGTCCTTTTATTTGATTTCATTTGATTACTACAGCCAAGCTTTTTAATCTAGATATCACTCCCCTCCCCCACACTAAAGTTAATCAAGACTTGTCTTAACAGCATAATATAGGTAGGGGCAATCAAGGATAATCAGAAGTTACTTGGGTTCAAAGATGGAAATTTTTATTCTGGTCATATGCACTGGATAGCAAAAGGCAACTGTCTTTATATAAATAATATGTATATTATATGTACAAAATATATAAAAAGGACACACCAATTGCCTCTCTGTTTAGCAAAGCCTCTTTAGTTTTTCACCTGCCCAAATACATTTCATTCAATGCTTTTAATGTGGATGTCATTTTTTCTGAAACTCCTGAAGGCATTCTGATTTTTTCTATCCCAGTGATATCTGGGATGAAGATTTTATGGACTGGCTAGTCTAAGGCAATTTGGGCTGTGTTATTTTGTCTGTAGTAACAAAGGCTGTGGCTGGAGAAAGCAGGACTGCTTTATGCTGGAATCAGATATTTCTTTGGCAACAAGGAAAAGCTTTGCTTTCGTTTATCCCTTTGACAAATACTTAAGAAGCATCCACTGTGCAAGAGTTAACAATTCTGTTTACTCACTATTATAAAACACAACAGTAGTAGGCAAAACTTTGCAAATGAGTCAGCCTTTTACCATTTCCAGTACATGTCAGTGAATTCCAGTGTGTGGACAAAAGAGACTTGAAACAAGTAAGTGGAGTCAGTTCCCAGAAATAGGAGATTCATTTTCCTCTGCTAAAACCAAAGGGACAATTAAGTTTACATATTTATTCAAAAGTACTGACACTTGGATAGCTGGATCTGTCTGCTAGAAGGAAGGTCTCAGATGAGAAGTTCAGAGATGCAGATAGATTGCCAGTACGCAGGTATGTGCCTGCTGCATTCTCCTCCCCAACCTGGACTCCTCAGAACCTTTAACTTCCACAGAACCTGCTTTGCTAGCCTTAGCTCTGGGAAATAACTCTGTACCCCTGCTTCTCTGTTCTCACTCCCAGTGGGTGGAGACTGGCCAGAGGGTCTCTTAACCTTGCTGCTTGAGTTCCCTGATCCACTCTAATTTTGGATACTCAGGATACTGTTCCACTGAGTCCTTCCTCCACCTCCTTAGCCAATTCTGGTACCCAACTCTCTGCAGAGGACTCTGAACTCTGCCCCCATCTCCTGAGTTGAAGTTTGCTGTGGGCAGCACTTTAAATGTCTGTACCTCCACCCTCCCTCCTGCCCCATCCCCACGTGTGAGGAAGGGGCCTTACTCCTAGCCATGTTGAAATCCCTTCCCTGGGCTATAAACACACAACTGCTGCTGTACTTCCAAGCATCCACTATGTAACGAGTTAACAATTCTGTTGTCTGGAAGTACCCATTCTGTTCTAGCTCAGGTCTTATCACTTCTTCCCCGGGTTAATATCTCTTAATCAATATCTTTGTCCTTATCTCTGAAATCCACCCTCTACTCTGTTGCCAGAGTTATCTCCTTAAAAGAAAATATAATCAGTATATTCCTCATTTCATAAACCTTCAGTGGCTTCCTACTACCTAGAGAAAAAACCCCAAACTTATTTCAACTGCATTCTGGATTCTACAATCTGGTCCCAACCCACTTCTTGAGCTTTGTCTCTGTTTCTCCATGTACTGTATGCTGCAGCCAGTTGGGCCTTCTCAAAGTTCTCCAAAGACGTTCTTATCCCACATCTTTGTATACATGGTATCTTCAACTGGGAAGACCCGTTATCTCCCTGTTTTAGCGCTCAAATTCAATTTGATTTTTAGTGCTGACTCTAAATCTCCTTCTGTAAATGGAGTTTATGCCTTTGTGCTCAAAATATGGGAGAAATCCAATAATTTTCTTCTGAAAGATGGATCAACCATATTGATTCCTCTCCAGTCAGAATTCCTCTGAAGTCCCATAATACTTGGCCTGAGACAAGTCAGCACAGTTCTCCTTTACCCTTGGATGAGTTAATTCTTTACCTGTCTTTCCCAGTAGTCAGTGATCGCCTCTGTTTACCCTGTACCTACATTCACGTTGGCTGATGGGATACTGGCCTTGACAAGAAATCCTTAGAGAAGCCATGAGTGATTTGTTCATTCCCCCCAATGGCTGCCCCAGTCACTCAATGACCCAATGGCCAACAGTCTATTAAGGAGAATGGAAGTTTGCCAAGTGTACTTACAAATCTTGTGAGGTTTGACTCCTGTCTGGGATGACTCTTCGCTGCTGGGCTTGAGGTTGCTGAGAAATGATTAAAGATGATTTATTGTCAGAAGGGGATACTTTGTGATGAAAGTCAAGGGGATGAGAAACAGTGCTGCAGTAATGAACAGACTTTTCGGCAATGTTTATGATCTCATTGCAAACTGCTTCCTGTGAGGTGGCCCCAAGATATCCAGAAACCCCCATAAAACAGTCAACATGGGGACAAAAAAAAAAAGAAAAGAGAGGAAGAGATGTAACATTCCAGACGAAGCACAAAAGTCCAAGGAAACAACAGAGTTGAAGGTCCAGGTTAAAAAAATAGATATTCCAGTAGTGGAGTGCAGGAGGGATCCAGGCGTAAGCATGGAAAAACAGGTGAGATACAGAAGAATTTGGGATTTAGTATGAATATTAAAAAAAAAAAAAAGGCAGCAGCATAAAAGCCGGTAATTAGTGAGTAACTGTTACAAATGGAACAACTTCAGGATTAGAAATACAAATATGTACCCCCAATCATGCACTAGACATCAATTTAATCCCACCAGTAGGCAGAGTAGAAATATTGTCTCTAAATTCCTCTGCTTTTTTTGAGAGGGAAGGGGGTGGCCTGACATCTCTCTACTACGATAGCCATACAATTGTATGTAAATAATGGCTCTGTGAGGGAACCAGGCATTTCTCCATTCTAGACTCTGTAAGTCAGTAAGGATTCTCTTTAGAAAGCTGCAGTCGTATTCAACAGGTATCTTACCACATAGCTCTTTTCAGATTCTGTGAGATCAGGTCCTGCTCTCAATGAATGATGAGAAGGCTGTGATCACCAAGCAAATTATAAGGGAGACATTTTAGCAGATGTCACATTGGAAAGGATTCAAAATAAAAGCGTGAGCAAATACACGTACCACACCATCATACTCGATGACACCGGATACTCATGGCCTATGGCCACCGAGTTCCCATGACAACACAGTGGGTGCACAGGAGAAAATGCAATGTACAGAGTTAGAAGCAAGCATCCAGGCAATGAAATGAGAAGTTGGGAACATGGCTACAGTGAGTGGAGAATGAATAACACAGGGTCCCTGGATTGCCAGCGTAGACACGGAGGGGCTGCCTGAAGGGACAGTCACGTCCTCCATAATCACACGTTGGTCCTGTCGCTCTCAGCCAGCAAGCAGCTGTGGAAGGGCTGCTGTACCAAAAGCCAGCTCCTTATTTTGTTGACTGGAAGCCTCCTCTGGGCAGAGCAGGCTCAAAAAACTTTTTACTAGGCCATGTTTTGGTACTTACAAAAATAGAGACATAATAATGCTTTGGAAAAGCTTCCTTTTTTTTTTTTTTTTTTTTTTTTTTTTTTGTGGGACCCTCGCCGGTAGCCTGGGAACGAACCGGCGCTGCAGATGCAGATGCAGAGGCTGTGGGCAGCCTCGCAGCCCAGCGCTCAACCGCTGCGCCAACAGGGGTGGCCCTGGAAAAGCTTCTTGGTGACACTTGAAGTACCAAACAAGACTATATCCTGGAATAATCTGCACATGACACCCTCTAGCTAGGTAGGAGTTCAGACATCTAGTAAGGCAGAGCTTGCTTCTAGAACAGCCTGTGTGCTGACACAGTCACAGCAATGAAACCTCGCTCACCAGCTCGGGGACCACATGCAGACATGTGGAAACACAGGTGCAGTTATGGCCCAGTAGACCCGTATTTTAAGTGGGGCTCCCACAGCAGACGTCAGGGTTCTGTAGAGGGTTGGGAATCAGTTCCCCAGAGAGCATTCATTCAATTCCAAGCTCCCCGAAACCCCCCTACACGACTATTTGAAGGGTCAACCTTGGAGAAACCCTCTGTTACCACGCACCAGTAGGGAGAAGCCACAACTGCAGGGCCTGCTAGAAGGGCTCTCGGAGACTGTGCATGACCCATCCGTTTCACAGAGAACCCCAGAGAGGGTGGGGCCTCTCCTGCAATCACAGTGAGTCCCCTGGATTCATCTATGGTCCCGGCAGCCCTTCTCTTTCATCCTTGAACCATTTTCCACATCATCAGTGACATGATCTTCAATGAGTCCCACAGAAACCCTGGATACAGGCAGGGCAGAGCTTATCACTCCATTTTCTTTCCAAATCCAGGATGATCATGGGGGGTTTAGTGCATGCCCCAGTGTCAAACAGCTGGTGAGAGGCAAAGCTGCTAGGCTGCTCTTTCCACCACATCACTCCCTCCTGTTCATCTCCTCTGTTAACGCACTCAGGCTTCAGCATGCCCTGCCAGACCAACTGCCACCCCAGACGAAACATCACTTCTATGCATGCATGTATGCATACATTCATTCTTGTTTATTTATATCACTGCTATACTTTTATTCTTTGGGAAAATTTCAAGTTCTTTAACCCCCTTCCAAGTTGCAATCACTTAAACCAGTCCCCTGGGGGTCTGGCAGGGGTGAAGAAGAGGCCATTGATTACTCCTTCAACAGTGTCTCAGGACCTGCAAGCCTGACCTCCCCACCCCAACCCCTGTGACCCACTGACTAGCCATCCTGCCTGGGGGCAAGGCTTCTGCAGAACACAGAAAAGCAGTGATGTTTCCCAGCACTTGCTTTGAGGGCTTTCATGTGGATGCAGAATGAAACTCATTCTGGGAGCCCTCAGTGGGTGAGATCTACAGGCACATTTTGACTTGATAACAGGGAAAGCTTTGTAAAAGTGACAAGTGTCCATCAATACAAGGGGTGACTGGAGAGGACGGGGCTGCCTGTCAAGCTGAGACTGAGTTGACTGTTCTTAGGGAGGATGTCAGAGAGCAGAGCTTCCCAGAGGCTAATGTCTGTGGTGATGACCGAGGGTGCTGTGAAAAATGCAGATTCAAACTTGACATGTCTGGGCTACCTCCTGGGATTACATTTCTATCGGTGAAGTACAAACTGTTGGCCCATAGACCAACTCTGGGGAGCAAGACTATAGAAGACCTCAGTTGTGCAATACTGAGATTCTTGGGCTATAGTGTACCACGCCTGATGTCAGTCACACCTCATGAATGTAAAAGTTCTCATAAAAAAGCAAAGTATTTCCAGATTCCGGTTGGTGGTCTCATGACCTCATGTCATGCAGCAGAAAGAGGACGTGACAATCCCCTGACATGGTCTCCAGAGCTCACAGAAGGCTCAAAGTATCTTCAGCCAACCATCCCAGTTGACTGGAATTAATTATTTAGCAATCTCTTGGCCCTTTAATGAGGCTTAGAGAATCAAACACAGTAAGGAGGACCTGATATTTTACTATTTTCTTCCAGAAAACTCTTTTTTTGAAGCAGCTTTCAATGCACATAGAGGTGTTTAGACATCTAAATTTTGCAAAAGTCCTGTGATTTGGGGAGGGCAGAAAAGGGAACGTTAAGGTTCAGGGAAGTTTGAAGGAAGCAAAGCCACTGAGTGCTGAGCTGCTCAGGATCTGAGCTTGATGCTTCACCTCGCTCCTGAGCATGACCAGAGAGCAGCAGGCTTGGCCATGACAGCCGATACCCGGCTTCGATGCTTCTGGAAATACGCACTGGAACTTCTCTTCCTGAATACTTTTTCTTCATGCAAAAGATACAGTGTATAGTAATAGATAAGATCCAATCATTAATTTGGGGATTTCCAGTCCTGGAAGGGATCCTAGGAGCCCAGCCAAGGCCTTCCTTGGTCTCGGGTTATTCCCAAATCGGAGGATAATCATCCTCACAGCCTTCACATCTGGACAAGCTTAATTCATCCCTGAGAGGTAGGAATGTTTTGGTTTCTTAATGTTTGTGGAATAAAGAAAGGAAGAAGGCAAGATAAACATTTATCCTATTAGCAAAGATCCAATTTCTCCCCATTTGAAATGCATTCCTTAGATTTAAATCAAACATCTCAATGTAGCTGAAATATAAACTTTGGGGGTAGAATGGGGTGGCATGGGGTGAACCCTCAAGTGAAGATGGAAACTATCAGTATCTATTACGGGGATTTGCACTTCATATTGTGGGTTCTTCATGCTTAGATTTTTTTTCCCCAATAGGTGTGTTTTTCTTTCCCTGGCCCCATTTTCTAACCAGGCACATCTTTTTCTCTGTTCCTCTGAGCAGATGCTGTCCAGCATGTCCGCCAGCAGCCACAGGATCTACTGAACATGGGGTATGGCCAATGGAATGGAATCTGTTGTAAAATGTCACACATTTGATCTCAAATCCTTAGCATGTTGCTCTCCTGCCTGCCTGTGACTATGCAGGTACCTTTTTCTTTCTCCTTTTCCTATTTAACCTGTTCTTTTAAAATGTAAAAAACAAAACAAAAACCCCAAATCCTTAGTATGAAATAGAGAATGTATAAGGCCTCATTAATCACTTTATCACTTTTACATTGATTATGTTTCAATGATGCTATTTAAGATTGACTGGGTTAACTGTATTATCATTAATTTTATCATTTCCCTATAAGAACATTTACATTATATATGTGGTTCTCATTACATTTCCATGAGGCTGTGTGACCCTGAATCTTCCCCAGGTCTTCAGTGTCTGCTCTTATTTAAACCTAAAAGTAGACACAAGATCTAACTAGGATCTCATCCAGGGTTGGGAATAAAGGGAGTATTATCTCATGCTAAGTACATTTCAGACTCCTGAAGATACATCCCAGTTGTTTTTCACATGTTTAGATAAACAGCAATCAGACAGACAGACACACACACACACACACACACACACACACAGAGCGCTCACAACCCCGCACCCCCATCATTAGTAAGCAGGTGACAGTCCCGGATCCAGAAACCCCTTTTCTTCCATATTTGCAGACACGCACACCAGCTGCCCCTATTGGCCTGAGTCCTTGTCTAACTCTCTGGAGTGAGCAACTCCGAGTCCTTGCTCTGGCTGCACTGCCCTTCCATTTCCAGTTCACAGAAGTCCCTCAGAAATCTGATCCTCTTCCCTGGGGCTGTTAATCTCTCTGGGTTCACAAAACACCTGGTGCTACTGCAGGGTAACTAAGCATCCTCTTGCTGTTTTGGGCTTGTGCCAAAGCCTTGAAACTGACCCCAGGCTAAAGAGCAGCAGGAAGTCCTGAAGATGTGAACAGGATAGAGCCCACAACCTCGGGCACACCTTGAACCCATTCACAAACATGGAGTCTGTCCTGCTCCCCTCCCCTTTCTGAGGCCACCAGAGATGGCATTCCTCCTGTCACCTCATACCCTGTGTTCTCAGACCCCAGTTTATCTTCCTGGTGACTCAGAACTTGGGTGTGGGTATAAGAAAATCCTTGTTTCAGGCTAGACTATTGATTGTCTTTTGAGCAAAACGTTGAACTTCTTTGGACTTAAGGTCTTAGTAAAGTAAGAGGACTGGGCATGCTTTACAGCACTTCTGTGGCTGGCATGCACACATTCCTTGGATTGAGAGTGAGAACCGGGCCACCTGGCTGGGGGGAGGCAGCAGTCCACTCACCGCCCACTGGATGCCGGGTGGAGGACAGCTGCTGAAAGTGGATGGAGGGCTGGCTTTTAGCAGTGTGGGGGGGGAGGGTTTGCTTCCCTGGAGGTGGAAGTTGGGCAGCTCTCAGGACACTGGGAAACTCCTTGACCTAAGTGATTCGGGTTCCTGTGTTTCACTTTAGAAACACATAGGACAATCTCTGACTCCACTGGGTTCTTCTCGAGTTTATTGGGAAAAAGATGCTAGTTAAATGTACAGCTAATTACAACCAATTAGTTCAACTGGATGCCACCTAGACTTGACCCCTTGCAGATGCCACCATACACTCATCAGTGGTGCTGCAATTTGAATCTGATCACAACACTGAGCCTCAGTATGCAGCCTCCTCCTTAGAGTGTGAATAGACTTGGTCTTCTGCTTCTTTTCTAAAACCATGCGAGGGATGCTGGAGAATGTGCACTCAAGAATGAGGAAGCCCAAAGCTTCCCAAGAGGAAGCCCTTGTGCTCAAAGGAGAGAGAACCAGGAGAAGCATTCATTTGCACAGTACAAATTAGAAGTTTTCTAAGTTCTGGATTTGTGTTACCTAGAGCGAAGAGAAGATTCTCCCATTTTTTCCACCTCTCTCTCTTAGGTGGGGTTGGGAGGGAGGAGAAAGTAAACTACTTTTGCTTCTTTTCCCTGTTATCTGCCAAGTCCCAACAACATACTCTGTGCCGGAGAGCCCACCCCCACGTGACCAGCCCATGTGACCTGTGTCGTGACGCAGTAAGGTGGTCACTTATGAAACAGATCAAACATCTGAATCAGGAATTTGAAGAGCTGGGATGTAAGCCCTGGCCTCTGCTCCCAGTCCCGTACATTCCACCACACCCTCCTGTTCCGGCCTGTGCTGGCCACAGGGAGACATCGGAGGCTGGAGAGATGCGCTGAGGAAAAGCCTCCTCATAACCCCCCCAGCACACTGCGGCAGCATGGGGTCTCTACTCATCGCTACCATGTCTCCCATCACATTTTCAGGGGTGGGCAATGCAAGACTGGGTCTTAGTTCCCTGCCTTAGATGTTGACAGAATACCTGCTGGTTATTTATTTTAAGAACTGCAGCCAAAGTGTCTTCCCTACCACCCCTGGACTGTTAAACACCGTCAATTTATTTAGAGATTTCCCTTCTGAGTGAGTCAAAGGAAAATGTTTCCCATTTTTAGTTGAGTATCTTAACATTTGCCATTTCCTTTTTGTTCTTGCAAGTCGCATCACATGCTTTCCCTTGCACTTCTGATTCCCAGGCTTAGTCTTGGTTCTTATCTTTCTGGGAACTTAAGTTTCCTTGTGGTAAGGGGACGTTCCCTCTGACGTAATCACAGCACAGCATTCTGCCATGAGCTGGGTTGCTCTCGCCCCATCTCCTTCCTCTGTGGCTCAAGTTTGTCCCTGTGTTTCTCAGACAGACACGCTGAGGACCCACAAGGTTCCTGCATACTTGTACCTCAAACTTTATGCCCTTAGATTTTACTGTTGGAAGTGATTTCCTTTGGGACCCTAACTGACATCCCAGGCCTCAGTTTTCTTCTCTCGTCATAAAAGTTGAATAGATCGGAGACTCTTAACCTGGGGCTCCACAGACTCCGAGGAAGCTCTGCGGGGGGTGGGGTTGGGGATTCAGGTGTGAGTCTCTTGAAACTTTATGAAGATTGTGTGTGTGCTACGCTCTTCCCCAAATGACTGGCCACGAGTCCTTAAATTTTCAAAATTTCCATGACCCAGAAAAAGCTGCAATTCACTGGAAAAGATCTTTGAAGAGTCTTTTAAATTCAGAAATTATATGAGGTTCTCTCACCAGCTGTAGGAACTCTTAAAAAACGAGGTTGTATGCCAGTCGGCACACAGTGCTGCTGACTTGGGGAAGCTCAGTAAGTATTTGGTGATGTTAGTGATGCAGATTTCCAAGGTGATTTCCCCTGTACTTTCTCGACTTGATCATTCTAAATTTTCTTTTTTTTTTTTTTTTTTTTATAGAGGCATGCTTTATTTATTTGTTTGCTGGTTTGTTTGTTTGTTTTGTTTATACATGCACTGGGTACAGTCAGAAGCGCGGGAGGGTGAGAGAATTCACCAGAGCCAGAGCGGGGAGCAGAGCAGGCAGAAGGACCCAAGTACACTGCTGAGGGGAGCAGCGGGCGGCAGGAGAGGTCTGCACGCCATGTGGGACCCTCCTCTGGTGGCCGGGGAGCAGCCGGGGATCGAACCGGCGCCGCAGAGGCCGCGCGCAGTTTCGCAACCCAGCGCTCAACCGCTGCGCCACCGGGGAGGCCCATTCTAAATTTTCTTGACCCAAATTATGCCTGACAAAATTCCAAGCACTTGGTTGATAATTCTAGACTCATTGGCCTTATACATACATACATACATAAATATATATATGTGCTTTTTCCAGTTATTTAATGTGTCCCTCAATAAAATAAACAAAAATCTTCATTTTTTTTAATTGTGAAGGTTTGCAGGTCTGTCATAATCTCTGTTCCCTGTACTTAAAATTCCTAAAATTCCTCTTACCACCCCCCACCTCTAGCCTGCACCCCAGCTGTCGTATGCATAAATAAATAAATCTTTCCCAAAAAATAAAGAAAAATTCTTTCTCCTTTCAGCTGAAATCCACACAAAATTTTTATCTTATCACAGAATACCAAAGCCAAAAAGAATTTTGGTCCTCTTGTCTAAATCTTTTGTTTTAAGGAGAGGAAAGCTGCCAGACAAGGGAAATGACTCATCCAAAGACACAGGCAGAGCTGGGGCTGGGACTCAGGTATGCAGACTTCCAGGAGAGCTCTCCTACCCGATCCTTATGCCCCCCAGGCACTTCTGCACCACATTCAGCCTCTCTGGCTGTTTTGAGAAAACGCATCTAAAAACATGAGCTTCCAAAGTGATAAGTCAGCTTGGAAGTCTACAAGGGGAAAGAAGTCGAACCACTTTGCACGTCTGCAGGGAGCTGGACAGGTGACTAAGGGGAAGGAGTCAAGCAGGGGCCTACACAGGAAGTCTCACAAGCAAGTTCCAAGGCCATGCGATTGTGAGGAAGAGGCTGGACAGTGAGAGGCCCCTCAAGCACTCTGCTCCCAGCTGCTGCTACAGATGCTCCCATTCCACCCTCCTGCGGACACCCTAAGTCTCACACAAACAGGGAACTCAGCATTGCCGCTGCCCCTCTTTCAAGTTCCCACCTCTGGGTCTTGGCTGCGAGGTTTGCCTCCTTGAATGCTGCTCTTTCGCTGTGCCCTGGTATAAAACTCTGGTTTTTAAGCTGCAGATCAGATGCCACACTCTGCCACTTTCCAGGTCACTACCTCCCCCTCCTATTGCTTATGTTTCTCTCTATCTTGAACTTCCAGAGTGAAATGTTTGTGGCTCTGAGCCTGTTTGCATTATAATTACTCGTGAACTTGTCTTATCCCCTCAATGGAGATCATACGCTCCTTTAGAGCGGGTCAGTTATTTTTTATTTTCTTTCACTCAACAAATATTTACTGAGTTTATTCCGTATGCCTCCCATACAAAACTGTCACAGCACCTAACCCCTGGGTACTAATTCTCTAACAGTGCAAGGCAACAAATAGGGTAGAGCTGAGAAGTGCCCCCACCAGTCAGGTGCAGGGGCTGTGGCAACACAGCACTTAACCTAGTCTTACTGGCAGAGGAGGAAGTCAGGAAAGGATCCAGGGAGAAGGGACAGCTAAGTGGAAGAGTGAAGGACAGATGGGGGTCATCCAGCCAAACCTGCAGGGCGGAACTGGAAGATGAGGCTGGCACCTGCTCAGTTACAAGAAGGGGGAGTGAAGGGGCTGGGAGGGAGTGTGTGGCAGGAGCTCTGTTCACATAGTCTCCTGCTCTCAACAGGGAGCAAGTCAGTGCCCACGGCCTGGGTGGCCATGAAGGGGGTGTGAGCTGGAAGAGCATTAGGAAGGGAGGGGACAGGAAGTGGTCCTCTGAGCCTGGAAGCCCACTAAGAAAGGAAGGCCAATTTTCAGCAAGCCTGGCTTTCCGTGACGTCAGCTCCTCCCCTCCTATCCTGTGTTAGGGAGGGAAGTAGCCCCTGGCCTCAGTGGGAGCTGGTACCGGGAGCACTTCCTGTGCACACCGGTTCTGGAACAGGCCACGGTTGCTGATGACTCACTGCTGACAATAATGAGGTCTCCAGGCACTGTGGGCTGAGCAGAATGTTTATGGAACTGTTCCTATCTCAGAGACATTTAATTCTTTTCAGTTAGCCACTCTGACCGCCTTTCCCCTCTAACTATTCTTTCCTTAACTGGACACACCCTCTTCCTCCTTGCAGGACACATTCCAGGAACACCTGCTTAAGGTGCCAGACCATGCCTTCCCCTGGTGTTCCTATTTTCCCTCAAACCCACACTTGGGGCTGGTTCAACAATCCATAGAACCTTCCTCCATCTCAGGTACCATACCTACCTGCACAACCTCATTTAATCCTTACAAGTGCCCCAGAAGGAGGGACTATTTCCACTCCTACTTGAGAAAATGGCACTTAAAAAAATGACTAAGGAGGTTAAGTACTTGCTAGCTCAAGGCAAAGTCCAATTATTTATCATTATCCCACACTGCCCTCCTCCGTAGCAACTGATCCTCCCTCCCAACCATTGGGCTGAGTTGGAGGTTTAGCCTCTGCTCTGGGGCCTCCTCTATGACTGCAGCCAGGGCACTGCTGTGTCCCCAGTCCATTGGGCACAGGCTTCCAAAGAGGAAATAACCCTTGTACCTGGCCCAGTTACTGGTGCCTATGGGCCTTGAATCAATATTTGTTGAGTGAATGAAACTTTGAAGGAACACTGAGATTGCAGTGTTCAAGCTCAGTCCACTAAAGGCATTACACAGAGCACACACTCAATAAATGGTTTGAAGACAGAAGAATTCCATCTGGAACTAAAGACATTCTGGAATGTTCTGTTCCAAAGCAGCTCTGGGCCACCCAAGATGGCAGCTCCATACCTTCCACTGACAGAATGCAGATAGTGCGCCACCCCTAGCTCCTGTGCTTATCACTTTATACATTATGACGTTGTGGGATCCTCTCAACCGTTCTCTGAGGCTGGAGTTATTATCTTTATTTTATAGGTGAGAAAGCCAGAAATCAGAGGGAGGGGGTGACTCCCAAGTCACTGGACAGTAAGAGGTGAGCGGGACTTCAAACCTGGTAACTTTGGGGAAGCTGCCCAAAGTCCCTTATTTGGGAGATATTCAACAGCAGAATTAAAATTAGAACCATGATCTAAATAGCCAAATTGATCTTCCCCACCAAATTTTTCAGACTTCAAAATACCCTCTGGCCACCTTGGTCCAAATCCTGAAATCTATGCAGCTGACCCAGAGCAAAGTTGGGGCAGTCGCCTGAGGACCCAGCATGCCCTTTGAGCCTCTGTATCTTGACAGGCCCCAGTGCTGGGACTGCAGGCTCCTCTCCAGAACCAAAATGCATTTGTTCATCGGTGAACAAAGTCTTCACCCTCTCACACAAACACGAGACAGGACAAAGAGCTGACGGAGCTGAGCACTGGCAGAGCACCATGGGTTATGGAAACAAAGTGTGTCTCACACAAAACCAAACCACGGAGAGCCAAACCACAGCCTGGTGTCCTCAGCCTGTTAGTCATAGCAAAGGAGGGTAATCTCTAGGCCATGCGCGGGGACTGAGGAAGGCCTTCCTTCTAACGGGCTCCTGCGCCGGGTTAGGCGGTTCTCAAAGTGGGAGTAACTTCTGAATTACCTTCAAGAGCAGCCTTTGCCTTCAACTGTCCCCAGCCCTGACATCTTAATCACTGACCCCGGTCACTCCTGGACAGCATTTTTGCTCCCAAAGCAAGCAAATAGGTCTCACCGGTGTCCACTTGGTCTCAGCAGATGCACCTTGGTGAGACAGCCGGCCCACCCTGCCAAGGCACACACAGTCATGCCACAGGCCTACCTGGCTCACACCACTCCGAGCGGCCTTCCTCTCAGCCTGCTCGCCACTTCTATGAGGCTCTGTCTGCTCAGCCTCCCTTCCCGGAAAAGGGCCACCCAGGGGCTTGCAGGACCGGCTCTCCTCGGGGGTGTGGAGTTCTGAGAGTCTCTGTTCGGTGCTCAGGCACCTGACCACGTCTGACGGTTTCAAGCAGCTCTTCTTAGAGATCTTGGGTCCACCTGGGCATCTCTCACCTGCCTCTCTCTCTGCTTTCCTCTCATACTGTCCACTCTCTTCTTGCCATGGCTGCCTCTTCCCCTGGCTGCTAAAAGCATTGCTAAGCTCTGAGATGACCCTGTCAGAGCTCCCGAATGGCGGCTGGGAAAAGCTATCCTGGTGGACACGGAAAGGTGGTCGTGGTGGCCCGTGGATCCCACTGTCCCCGTTGATGTGAAGGGAGGCCGGGGTGCTGGGTGTCAGGGGGTAGGCTCTGTCCGGGGGAGGTAGGGCCAGTGGGGAAACTGCAGAGTGAGGGATGGATCGATCCGACCAACTTGAATGGGGAAGGCTGAGGGACAGGGAGGGACTGGACCTTCCCAACAAGGCCTGGTTGTCAGTGTTATAGATAGAAGCCTCGGGCAGAGGAGGCAAGGGTGGGGTCAGGGCCAGAGAACGCCTGCTTGGGCCCCCTACAGTCAGTGAGATCCACTCAGAGGTGACAGCGTGCATCTCGGGGGACAGAGCCCGGTGGGGGTGAGGCAGAGATGAGGGGGCTGGCATGATGAGCTTGCTGTGACCAGGAAACTTCAAAAGAAAAGGAGAGAGGAAAACAAAAGAAAGAAGCAAAAGGTACAAGTGTCAGCGTAAAGAAGGAAGAAGGAAAATCACCATGAGGGGTATACAAAGAGGGATGGAGTGGAGCGGGCGGGCAGGACACGCTGGTGTCCAAGCGAGAAGTCACTTGGTTAGTTCTGAGAGAAGAGTGGGATGTGGGTGGGTGTGTGATGACGTGTGCAGGCGGGGGAGGGCGAGAAGCTAGTGGCATGGAGATGGGAGAGAGGGTTCCACCAGGGCAGACAGAGGTGGCGCCGACCTGGTTTGCAGAACTGACTTTCAAAGGGACACACCGGAAGCTTCCCACCCTGCGCCGCCCATCCTCCGTGGCAACCAAGCCTGGACCCAGAACCAGGAGGGAAAAAAGGTGGCCTGCCCTGGCCTGGCTCTTCTCGGGCTTTCATTCTCTCTCGGGGGCTCAGCCCAGAACCTTCCAGAGAGGACTGGAAGGGTGGTCATCCCACCTTATAGTTATGTAAAAAACCTCTCCCCTATCATTATAAAACAGAAAGCCCCACACCAATGTCACACCCGCTCCCAGGAAATGACAGGAGCTTGATTTCCCTGTGCAGGAAGTCCTAGGTCAGCCCGGCTAAGGCTTTCTGCCCAGAACCATCTCCTGGGGTCAGTGATGTGCAGGTGGAAGAGGAGGAAATGATTAGAGGATGAGAGAACAGAGGCACCATCCAACTATCTCAGGTCCCAGGTCCTGCTCTCACACATCTGGCCATCTCCCCTACAGCTCCAGTGGCAGTAAGACCAGTTTCTTTCATTGTTCCCTTTCTCCCCAACCCCTCCCTGCACCCTCTCTAGTGCCTCTCCTGAGTCCAACAGCAATTCTGAGCCTAACAATTTTTTTCTTGGCTTTGGGACAGTGGGAATGGATTTGGAATAATTTGTAATTTAGAACAAATTTGTTCATAATTGACATTCAGACAAGCAAACACCTCATTCAGCCCAGTGTATACAGCGTTGTAAGTTCCCTTTCCAACTTGGTTTCTCTTTTTCCTTGCAAAGAATACTCTGGATCTTTACCTTCTGCAGGCCAACCTCGACCAACAAGGTGACTAAGAGTGCCCCACTAGGCCATGGTAGGTGTGGGACGGTGAGGTACCCCAACCACCAGTTTCACCCAGGATGGGATGATCTCAGTGGAGGGTCTTAGACCAGCTGGTAAAGGTTCTTATCTCATTCCCCACTCATCTTATTCCCTGAGAAGTCACCTGTAATTCTTCCTTTTCCCCTGGGGTGGTATTTCCCCCACCAAGTGCTCGGAAAATGCCATTTTTATTCAAGGAAACAAACCCTGCTGTGGATACACTGTGTTGCTGCAGACGGTCCCCAGGCACAGGACTGAAGAACCGCCCCAGAGGGCCCGTGTGCCGTCAGCCGTGGGGTTCTCAGCCTGAGTGTGAAAACCAGCGACGAGAAGCTTAGGTACCTGTGGGCTTGCGGTGGCACTACGACTCGGCGAGGAGTAAGGCAGGTCGATGTATTCCACGGGGTTTTTCACCAGTGGCCGCTTGAGCACGTCCACATAGGTGATGGGGAAGATGCCTTGCCGGGATGTCCCTGGGATCCTCCCTTCGTACCAGTTCTCGTCCACCTGTCGAAGCAGCGTGATCCTCTCACCCTGAAAGACAAGCCAGGCGAGGGTGCTCGTCCCGCCATGCCTCAGCATATGTCAGGCTTTTACCTGTCCCCTGCAAGGTTCTACATTATTTATCACACTCTTCGCTCAGAGAAACCTGGCCTGTTAGACCAGGATGGAATTAGTATCACTGGGATGTAGAGCTATCTGGATGCAGAGAAGTTAAGCTTGGTCTTTATTTCTGGGAAGGAGAAGTTCGGGTTCATTACTCTGTGCTCCCAAGCTAGCCGCAAATGTAATGTTTTGATTCATTTAATGTACAATAAACAAACGTTCAACTTTCTTCTCTAAGGCAAAAGGTTTTGGGGTTATCCTTTTTCTTCCTTTTTAAATCCCCACCCCCGCATATCATTATGGAAAAATCAAAACACAAACAAAACACAGAAAATAATTACTACCCATAATATTATCACTTGGGGATAATTGCTGTCAACATATTTATTATGTGTACTTCCCAGACTTAATTCTCTGAATTTGACTTTGAATTACATGTATTTTTCTTATGAAGACTGAGTATGTGTTGTTATTCGCTTTTTCACACTTAATAACATAGTGAGCCTCCATTATTAAGAAATAGAATTCTACAAGTTTGATGGTGTTGCACAGCTTAATGGAAATTCTACATATAATGATTTAATTACTAAACTCCTGATGTTGGGCAATTAGCTTGCTTCCAGCGCTTCATGCCCACTTCCCTCAATCCTATATAAAATTCAGCAAGCCAGAGAATTCTGACATGTAAAGAGAGTGAACTCCTGGGGGAGAACTATGTCTGCATAACTTAATTGTTCAAAATATGCATGCTGAGCCCCTGACAGCAGTGATGATGACATCTCTGGCATCCCCTGTCAGCTGAGCACCAACCAGATGCTATGTGCATGCTGGGGCTTGACACTTGTGTGATTTAATCCTCTGCCAACAGCTCCAGGAGAGGGTCACTTATCATATATGATATATATGTATGCCACATATACCAGGTTTCAGGAAATGAGGGCTCAGAAAAATTATTTGACTTCCAAAAGCTGCACAGTTGATAATCTGTCACTTTTGTCTTCAAAGCCTTTTAAACTTCTGGTGTCCAAGGACTAGCTCTCCCCCACTACACTGACACGGTACCTATCACGTCATTAGGTGCTGAAGAAGATGCTGGTTGAACACCATTTATAAAAAAAATGTAAGATTCCAGAAATACTGCCTTACACCTGTGAGAAGAAGGTCTTTAAACCCTGACACTATCTAGGGTGCCAATTGCCCCAATGCCATCCTTGGCTGTGCCCATGGACACCACCACCAGCCTGGCACACTGTGGAGACCCCATACACCCACGATAACCACCACCTACCAGGGCCCCCAGCAGAGGGAGACAGGGCAGCTCACCTTTCGGAAGGACATTTCTACTTGCGTGTCACCGTTAAAGTTAAACTTGGCAATAGCTTCTCCATATTCTAAAACCTGCACGGGTGGCAGCTTTTTGGGCTGAGCCTTCTCAGCAGGAGGGAGAAGCTGAAAAAGGAAGAGAGGCAGGAGAAAGGGAGAGAGAAGTGGGAAAAACAGAAAAGGAGAAAACAAAACACAGTGCTCAGTCAATGAAGGGCGCTCCGGGCACCCTGGACTCCTCCTCAGAATGAAAGGGGCTGCAGTACCTCGATGTAGGTACGTGGGAAGATTCCCACCCGGCCGTGGTGCTCTCCTTCGTACCAGTTTTGATCGATCTGCTTGTAAATGTAAACGATATCTCCCTTCTGCAGAGGAAGCTCCCTGTGGACAGAGGGTCACGGTACATTAGCAAATGTTTCACCATCAAAACACTCAAAAAAAATTTATTTTTTTTATTATTATTATTTTTTTTTTAGCGAAAGGACACTGAGTGAGGTCAAAGGGGGACAAATTACAGAAGTAGGGGGCTCCAGATTTGGAAGTGAGAATCCCACTCTTCAGGAAATGACATCACGTTGGCATTTTTCCAGTCTTTCGTGGGACAGATATCAATCTTTAAACTGAACAGTACTAGAAAGTGCTCAGTGGCCGTATTAGTCTGTTGTGGTTTCCTCCAGGGACTTGTGAGTGCCACCTCATGTTCCAAATACTTACACAACATATAGCAGTGCACCCAGTGGTCTTAATTGATGCATGAAATAATGAAAAATATTTCACAAATACTTTTACTACTTTAATTACCCTTTTCTATGCCCTAGCAAGGCATGCCTTTAGCGCTTTAAATTGTACTCAAATTACTTTTGACATACTGATGTCCTTTTCTTGTTCAACTCATCCACCCATTTCACCTCCTGTCTATCATCACACAGCAGAAAGGCCCTGAAACGAGGCAGATCTGAGTTATACCACTTACTAGCTCTGGGCTAGCTACTTACCTCTCTGGTCTACTTTATCTGAAAATAGGAGTTAACTCAGAGATGTTGAATTCAGTTGACAGACTGCCAAGAAAACACCTAGCATGTTGCCTGTTACGTCATTAACAATTATATGACCTCACTCCCTTTTCAATACGGAAAGGGGATGTTGGATTGAAAACTGGATTTTCCTTCAAATAGTCATCCTTTTTATTCAACTTTTCCACATTCATCTCTTTTATATCAGTAATGATGTTAATGTTTAACAATCAGGACCTTCTTTTGAGAAATAGTGAGATAGAAAAATAAATGATAAGCAAAATAAAATGTTTTAAGGAGGAAAAAAAATGTAACTTGAGATTTTCTTGAATTAAAAAAAAAACAAACAAACACAAAAATCTGACCTGACCTTTTCCAGTGGTGTCACACCAACAGCACAGAAAGCCAAGTCTCTGGTGGAAATGTGGAGGGCGTGTGCCTGCTTGGCAGTGTGCCAGAAGCCCCATGGTACGTGAGGGATGCTGGTTGCACAATGGGCACATCTGGAAAACTTTACACAAAGTCAGCACTGTGCTGAGTGAAATAAAAGGCAGCCTTGTCGGTCTGGCATTGGTAGATAGGATTCTAATCCTAACAAGGCCCACAAAGGGGATCTGGGGCATTTGTTTCTATAGAAGGAATGTTTTTGGCCAAATTTTTGCCACAACCCTCCTTGGGGTTGTTCTGAAACTCCCCACTCATTCTACCCCAACCACAGACACATGGATGAACAAGACCCTCAGCATATCCATCCTTGCTGGAGATCTGCAGACTCCAATCTGTATATCCCATGTGGCTTGCAGATACAGAGATAGGGAGATATCAGAAAGAGATGGGGAGACAGAGAGATAGGGAGGACGAGCTCAGTTCACAGAGAATGAGAGGTCTGTAGTTGTGACCACAGGAGATGTACCCTGGGGTGCCTGGGGCTGTATTTTTCCCTGCACTATGGATCATACCCACACCCCAAAGGGCCACATGACAAGGTCTGGTGGTAAAAAGTTTTGAGAAATGATAACATGATCTACTCTAGATCTTTTCTGGAGTGTCACCACTTATGTTAGCAGAGTGGAGGTTTGAAGAAGTCTTGTGGGAAAGAAACTTGTTTAACTGTTGAATCGTGCTTTCAAAGAACATTTTTTTGAGAAACATATCATGGGGGGAAAAATTGAACTCAGTGACTGAAAATGTTTTAAGGATTCAGGTTCTGCCATTTAATAAGATATCTTGTTAATTTTTTTTGAAGGCAGCAAGGTATGATGAAAACACTGATTCAGGAGAAAAGGACTCTCCTGAATCGATGTAGAGGAATAGCGACAAGTTCTGTCCTAATCAGCTTTCTTGTCTGTTCTACGTGTCAGGGCCACGAGAAAGAACAAAAGTTATGATTCTTCTATGAAATATGGGTGAATGTAGTATCACAATACTATCAGTGAATGTTGCATGAACCTTTCTCAATTTAGACCAAAAAAAAGAGGAAAAGGCAACTGTTTGATTAAAGTAAAAATGAACTTCTGTAATTAAGAAGGGTGGAGTGCTGACTTTTGTGACATTGTGATACCAGTATCACCTTAGCGGTGGCATTTTATGCCCATCTCACAGACAATAGAATTTGAGGTGGGAGAGGTTGGTGACTTGCCTGTGGTCACAGAGACAATATGGGGCTTACTCAGGATTCAAACCAGGATTTCTGACTCTAGCGCCCTAATCTTCCCAGCACATTGTGCCATCACCTCTTATTATGAGCTAAAGGACTGGAATAAATTTACCAGGGTTGTTCTTAGGTTCTGGAAATCCTGGTCTGATCACTCCTTGTGTTAGGGGATCAGAATCACAGCTGAGCCATCTCTACACCGCACTTTCCAGCACCCAAGGGTGGGGACCTCTCCCTGTCATCATCATATGTAAGGCCTCCCACCAGCAGGGTAACAGGGAGGCTGCTGGCCACTGCTGCCAACCAAAACTCACAGTCCATTTATTTCATAATTAGGTATAAAGTGACACTTCCTTTTAGCACCCAATCTTGGGTAGCATTTCCCCAAATTTCATTCCATGGAAAACATAAAGGTTTCCTGGTCATCTGGATTCAGATAACACTGGCTTAAATAAGTTAATCAGGTTTCTTCATTGTAAGCCTTCCAGAGCTATCAGTATACCCATGGCAAATTACCTTTTCAAGGAGGGCGGGGGGTATAGACAGAGAAAGCAGTGATTCCCAGACTTGTTTGTATAATGGGGCACTCTTTTTGAGAAATATTTAACAGAACTGGCACTGTGAGGAACACATTTAGAGAAATGTTGGTCTCCTGTGGGTGGGTTCTTACAAGGCTTTCAATCTCTTGGGATATTGTAACAAAACTGGTGAAGTTATCTTCCTAGAGGCTGTTTTTGGCTCCTTCCATGGAATGGTGGAATATGACCATATTAGCCACCACTTAATCAAGCAAATTGAGTTCCTATACAAGAAGCAGCACAGTGGAAAGAGCCCCTTCTCTGGCCCAAGAAGGCCTGGGTTGAATCCCCAGCCTCATTGATCAGTTTGGGCCAATTTTTTAGCCTTGTAGACCCTGAGTTTCCCCCATTTGTACAAAGGTTATTAACAACAGTACCATCCTCATAGGGCTACACGTGATATATATGCTGTGTAGCACTGTAAGGTACTTAGAACAGAGTAAATGCTTTTTTTTACAAAAAAATTGTTATTTCTCCAACTCTTCTCTTCAAGCTGACTTCTGTGTTTCAAAGAGGCAGTTACAATGACAAAGGTGATTGGCGGTACTTACTTTAGTGTCTGAGCTTTAAAGTCAAATTTGGCTCTGGCAGGTCTCATCTAAACACAAGAAGCAACGGTAAATTAAACTCAAGATTCACGTACAATGAAAAGGACACAGTTTCACACATTTCCAGAGAGCAAAGCAGAAAAATTCACTCTAACCAGTTCGTTCTGCTGTAGAAATCTGGGCAAAATTCCACTGTCTGTCCTTAGCATAACACTGGACGGATGTTTGGTCAACTATGTCATGCATGAGACTCCCTAAGGAGGGCTAGAAGAGATGGTTAGAAAAGTTCCACAGTTAGTTCCCCAAAGCTGACCATGGTTATTAAGGAAAACCAGAGTTGACCAGGAGTCCCAAGACATTCCTTTTTTGCTGTCTCACTCTCCAGGGAACACCTTCTATATTCCTGACTGAAATTATGAGGAAACCCTAATTCACCTCTCACATCATCTTCAACTCATGTATTTCTCACGGTTTGTGAGATCATGAAAAAGCCTGAGCCCGCTTTTTCTCCAATGGCTTCCATTCCTGTTGGGTAGCCCCCGCCCATCAGACCCCAAGACCTGGAAAAAACCATCCTCAGCTGGGGTTCCCACTTCTTCATCAGTCTGCTTTTAAGACAAGACGTCTTTACACAACCCTGCTCAGGTCTGAGCTATGGTGTCTACAAGCACAAAGCTTCCTTTGTGAGACTTCTTGTTCTCTTCACTTTAATCTACTGTCACTCAGGAGCACAAACAACATTCCTCAAATACTTCCGTCACATCACTTCCTTGCTTTGAAGTTGGCTGAGGCTCTCAACTGTCCCTCAGATCAAATCTCAATTCCTGACATGGGTTAAGGCCTTTCGGTAATTTCTCCCCACTCCTACCTTACTAACTATTTTTAATCTCATGTTACACTTTTCCTGTTCCAGTCAGGCAACTCTATTTGCTATACTTTATCTAAGCCGCCCTCTTTGGAATTTCTTCACCTCTAACTCCAGCAATTAAGTTCACCTTTCCTTAACATATTTATTTGCATACCTTTCCTCTCCACCATGGAAGTAGTTATTTTAACTACTTTGTTGTTGTTGATTTTTAAAGGAAGGGCAGAAATTATGTAAGCAAGCTGTTAATGGTGGCCAGTATATAATTCAGCCCCGCCAGCCACAATCAGCGCCAATTTCTTTAACTGCTGTGACTTCCTGGTCTAGAGAGACAATGTGATGAAAATTAAATCACACACTTGCCATTCAATATTTGAGGGTATGAACAAAGTGGAGGGAGAAAATAGGAGACTCTAGGCAAGAAAAAAAGGTATTTAAAAGCTTCATCGAGGTTAGTTTTAAATCTTAATCCCTCAGGGATATGCCCATATCTCCAGGCTCCTCAAGCTGGGGTCTTCTAGGGTCCTTCTGCAGGGCCATGAATTTTTTATTTTTGCATTTTTATGTTGTTGCTTCCATCTATCTGCCTGTCTATACATCCATCCATCCACATGCATATGAGAGGCCCACTAAATGCCTCAATGCCATACAATGTCAATGCTGCATTTAAGTCTGTTTGTGACCAAAGAGCTTATTTTAATAGTTGTAGGCAAATTAAGAAGAGCACAGATATGGGGTAATGATAAATGATGAGTTCACAAGAGAAGGTCAAATGACCAAAATTTTAAGGACAAATGTTTCAGTGACTCCAATAAAAAAGTGGTAGTTACCCCATGACAGCCAGCTGGCAAGCTTTATGCCCAAACAGCACCATATTCACCCTTGGTGCGGTAACTGAGTTCAAGTAAGACAATATCACTTATCAATCACTATAACTGTATTTATAAATTGCAGTTTAACTTATCAACTGGTTTAGGTCAATATTGAAGAGAATCTTCACACAATTCAAGGCTTAGAAACACTGACTCCACTGATTTACCCACTAGTTGAGCCATCACCACCTATACAAAGCATCTTCTCCCTCTTGATAGTTCTTTGTCTCCTGGAGTTCAAGTCTAGCTTTCTCTTCACTGGCTCCCCAGGATCCGTGGTACTAACCATAGGACAGAGTCCCCGCTGTTTCTAGACTACCAGGTCCTGAGGGTGTTGTCTGGTTCTGTTTCCACCTCCCCACAGGGTCTCACACAGAATTTGTGGTCACTAAATTCTACTGAATGGGGCTTGAGTGTGTCTACACAACCTGGTACACCTAGGACTTGTTGGTCTCTGTTTTCTCCCCTGTCAGTTAACATCTAGGGCAGCGAATCTTAAAGTGGTGCCTAAACTGGAATCATGGAACCTGGGGACTGCTCTGAAATGCAAATCCACAGGCTACCTCAGAATCTGAAATTCTGCACAAAACCCAGGTCCCTGGGAGATGGTGACCATCGCGCCAGCTTTAGAGTCACTGCTCTAGGAGGTGGGGCAGGCGGAGCTCATCTGCCTCTGCCCGTGTTTATCTTGTCCGAGCTGCATTTTTGTTTAATGTTTATCTGTACAGGTGAGTGGATAGCCTTTGAGAGCCTTTCAGCTTCCTATCCCCATCTCCGCCATTACTCTAAAGTAGGCAGGCCTGAGAATGAAGATAATCCAGGCCTTCACCATAGGGCAGGTATGAGGAAGAGCTGGGATGCGGAGGGCTGAGAGGCTGTCTTTCCTAGACAACTGGGCAACACTTGCTAACTTCTGCCTCTCCCTCATTACATTTTTTTGTTATGTTCTTTTGATGAATATCTAACAGTGCCTCTGTCACTCAAAAGACAGAAACACAAATATGAATCTACTATGATCCTCAAATATTATATATAAGACACTCAGGTGTCACACTCCTAGCCCCAGACTCTCCCAGACACTCCAAGTCCCAGACACTCACAGTTTCCCCAAAAGGCGTTAATCTTCAGCAGGGCTACTTAAGGGTCACGTGGCAAAATAAACACTGATGCAAGATTTAGCACGGGGCCAGCACAAGAATTTCAACATGCTGACCTTAGTGCAGGAAGCCAAGGCCTGGATAAATCACTTCAAAGGTTTGTGCTTCTTCGTTCCTTTTAGAATATTAAGGTTTCGTAATCTCAGCTGAGAAATGTCAAAATTAAATGGCAAATGAAATGTTTCCCAGAGAGTTCTACCCTCCATGGTCTTATGCTAGCTGTAAAACTGTTTCACAATTCTTTAGTGAAGTTTCTGTACCAGTGAGCATTTCACTCAACTCCTTGCACAATCTCCACTGGCAGTATTGCTCTCTGATATCTCAAAATGAGTGTCCTAAATCTCAGTGCCTGTGTAAATGGTTTAAATAAAGCATCGCTAGCTAACTTTTACAATAGTTCACTAAACCATCTCTTTAAAGAGGAATCTTAGAATTGCCCATGCCATAGCTACAGTGCACACGGACTAAGGTATGAGGTTTTTAAGCAGAATGCACAGGCAACATGGTGTCATGATAAAATGCAGAACGTAGGGCACTGGATTCATGAAGGCAGCCGATGCGCCGAGCATGCATAGGGGTATGCGCCAGCAGGCCCCGGTCCCACAGCCAGGCATGCTTGAGCTTACAGAGCACAGGGCACAATGGAATCATGTCCACCAACCAGCCACAGAGGAGCCAAAGCAAGCCTAAGGGAAGCCAGAGTGACAGATGCTGCTTGGAAGACTAATTTGGCCTACAGAGGGCAATGCTGAGGGAAGCAAATATTGCTTTGGGTCAAGCAGCAGATTGAGGCGACCAAAACAGACCTCTGACCCAGATTTCCTTTTGGCTGTATCGTCTATATTGAGGAGGTCCCCAAAGCGCTCATTAGTGATAAACTGATGGTGTGTCGGAATGACGCCCGTGTGGCGTCGAGCTGCAATATCGGCCTCTTCTTGCTCGCGCTTAAGCCGTCTCTGGTCCGCTAAAAGTTTCTGCCATGAAATTGCATAAAATGGGCAGTGAATCATCTGGTACAGGGTATTGCAAAAATGCCAACAAAAATCACTAAGGAAAAAGGTGCTGGGTCAACAGGGAGGAAATGTCAAGGGTCATATGTGGAAGGGGCTTTATGGCCACAAGTACAGTTTCCGCTGTCACCACCCTCCCGAGCCTGTGTGGGAGGAGAAAACGGGGAAGCTGGGACATGGGGAGGGAGGCGTTCCACACAGTTCCACTAGCTGCAGGTTGTCCCCTGGCTCAGTCAAAAGCCTCCTGCCTCCTGACACATGGCAGCAAAGACCAGGAGGCCCAGGGGCATCAGAACATACACATGCATGCTGGGAGCGGGGAGAGGCCTAGGTGCTAGTTTTACCTCACTCGCTTGGGCAGTGAGGAGTCCCCACAGTGTATTCCCATGCTGGGCCCACAGGTGGCTGAGGCCTCCTGCCCAAATCAGGTCTGTAAACCCTCGATGAGCCTTGACTTTGTGGGGTTTACGGTAACTGGGTCATATTTGTGTTTTTATGTCTGTTACGCTAATGTGCTCAGGAGGGCAGAGAAGCTGATCTCAGAAAACAAGGCACCGTTCCCTCTGAGGCAGCCAGCTCTTCCTCTGGCCTTAAGGATTTTCAGGAGGGTGCATCAAAAGTCATTTATGTGATTAACAGAGAACATCAGTTCCTTTTTTACTCATCAATATGTATTCATTAGGTGAAATGAAGCTGGGTTTAACGGAATGATGTATAATATAAATATGAAAAATAAACTCTGAACAGTGATACCAGGTTCAGAAGAGTTAGTCTCTCCTTAATTAAGTAAACAGTTATTTTAAAATAGTTATTCCCTGAAAGACCTTTAATAACAAGTAAATAATGTTATATTTTACCAACTAGCCTCACTGTCTTTTAAAATGACCCTTGGAATCGAGTTTTAACAAGTTTTCCTACCCCATACCAACCGCACATTTCTGGGATTAGCATTCTTTGTAGGAAAGCATTAATTAGAAGAGGTAATTCTTAGCATTCTCAATAAAGCATTAGTCTTCTTCCAGCAGGCAATTAAATGCCTCAAGGGACAGCTAGCCCAAGGTGCTCATGATTGTTCCATTTTTCCCCCCAGAGTCTACAAATAATAAAGTAACAACTCACCAGACAGTTGTGGGATTTCCAGTGCTCAGGTAAGTTGTTGTGAAGTTAAAATGAGGAGACATAAGAAAGTGCTTTGCAAAACACAGTGTCACATAAAGGGCACTGGATCAGGAGTCTGGAGCCCAGGTTGCCAGCTCTGCCGCTGGTATAAGTTATCTTGTTAGGTGGCCTGGGCAAGCCACTACCCTGTTGCAATCACTTCCTGGATAAGATCAAGGGGATTGGCTAGATGACCACTCAGCTGCCCTCCCAGGACTGACCGACATGGTCTCATTTTCTGACATGTCATTATCATCAATGGTAATAATAAAACATTTGCAGAGAAAAATGCCAGAACTGTCACCCCATTAGCTGGGAAGTGTGTGTTGTTCCGTTACAATGGGAAAGACTGACGCTCTGTCTGTGCTCTGATGAAGGATAAATACTATCAGTGGAAGTGGTTCAGCCTAGTGCTTGAATCAGACCTCAAGAAATCCATCCTTCACCACTGCAGCCACAAACCATGGAAAAGACACACATTTTTTAAGGATCAGTGAGTCAGTGTGATTCAGGAAACAATCTACTTATTTTCTGAATGCACCATAAATCTATCAATTGCTGGACCATGGAAGTAAAACAGGCCACCCATGTAGTAGGCGAGGAGTCTATCCCAAAACCTTCCTCACTGGGTACTAACCAGTTTAAACCCCTAAGTATCATGTCACCTCCTACCACAGGAACCCTTACATAGCTGGGAATCTTGTATCTGTCTCTGTGACAATGATGAAGTGAATCTGTTCTGTGGCTTGATGGACACTCACTGTGAGTTTTTCAATTTGCTATTAAATAAAACTCTGTAAATTCTGCTTTCTCTGGTTTCTTTCCAGATAGGTGCAAGTGTCTTACTGAAGACTGTGTGCAGGTACCTGGAGAGGGGGCGAGCCCTGGTCTTTTTTTTGTAGTGTCACTATCTGGCCAGGATGCTTATTACCATCCAGCTGTCCTCAAAGTCAGCCTAACTCAAATCCTTAAGGTAAATACATGTGGACTCTGGAGCACTCAACAGAGTAACATAAGGCTTCAGATTTTACAGGGAAAAGGACAGAGGTGTGTACCCATGAATCCTCCCTGCCCCACCATCAGCTTCAAAGATATTCTTCTACCTCGTAATTCAGTATAGGAAAATGGATATTGCAGTCTGTTTAATCTAAGGGTACTTTCTCCTGGGAATGCATAGTCCAAAAACATGCCTCCCAAGAATGCTGTGTCACAACAGAAGCTTGTGCTTTTGCCCATTGAGAAGACAGCAGAAGTACCTCTTCCTAAGTCCCCATGAGCCTGAGCTTCTTCCCATTAGTAACATCACTGCAGTACACACTGGGGAGAGACGGTGCAAGTCCTGAAGTTCTTGGCGGTGGTTAACCCAAACTTTACTGGAATTTTTCTTTTCCTCAAGTTGTTTTATAAAATGTATCATGGTCATTATTATTTTATATTCTCCTCTTTCTCTAACTGCAACCTTCCTAATTTGAATGGTACTTTGTGCCAGCAGAGGGGTGGACAGTACTGGAGAGACATGAGGTGTATTTCCCTAGAGAATATCAACCTCCCTCTCCCCCCCAGGCGGAGGAAGGAGGAGAGTGAAGCAAACTGCAGGCTCCCACTTCTGAGGCACTAAATTCAGGGACGGGCAACCTCTTTCCAAAACTCCCCTGCAATGGTACCAGGTGCATTTGGCATTGAGAGTGCAGTGCCTGTGGGGAAATCAGTCCTACTTTTTGGAAAAGTGGACTGAAAGAGGAGAGACTGAGCCTAGATCATGTGGAAAGTCACTTGCGAAAACACCAATCTTTGCTTCTAATTGCATGGCCACGTCACCTCTCTGATCTGTCTAGAATGTCTACTTCCTTCATGTTTTTATTGGCACAAGAGTTAAGAGCTTTTAAAGATGGCATTTACCTCTTTATCATCATGACGTCTTCGAATAAATTCTTCTGTGGATTCCAAATAATCAGCTGGTATAAAATGCCTTGGTGATTCTGAATCTTCAAAACAACAAAGTAGAATTAAAACAGGCAAAGATGTAGTGGGACATGAGACTGGGAAAAGATTTCACCTCTTATCCATTGTCATTCATGTTTTTATAGTCATTGACTAATGATCAATAATCAAATTCTGGAAAAAAAAAAAAACAAAAGCAAAAACACCCAAATCCCCCATCCCGCCTTTTGGGTTTACTCTTGAACTAGTTTGATACAAAGAAAACTAATCTGAAGGCAAGTCTGAGAGAGAGCGAGACCTTCTTTGGAAAGTACCCCTACTCAGAGGCGTGCAGGTTCTCACAGGGACACATCGTACATCACACACACACACAGGGCCACCGAGAGAGGCTGCCTCTCAAAAAACCACGGGTGAGTTGGGATTGGTGTAAACCGCAAAGGGATCAAGAGTTCAAATGAACAAATTTCTCAGATGAGCTAAACGGCCAATTTTTCTTTCGAAACAGAGTTTGGTGGTTAGTCTAAATGACATGGGGGTTTGTTTTTAAAGAAGAGCAGCCACTACGAGCCGTGATTAATTGCCAAGCCAAACAAACAGAAAACAAAGGACGGACCAGAAAATGAGCACCAAGGGCACACAGGAGGAGGGGACAAAGCAAGCAAAGTGGAGAGACAGGTGAGGTGAGACTGGGCAAATACACAAAATGCCACCTCCGAGGGTCGTTCCCAGTTCACTTTGTGGGTTGTTGTTCCTGTCCAGGCCGTGGTCTGTGAACGGCACAGAGTTCCCATTATTAAAGGCCCTCAAGCAGTCCTCGGGGACCTCGGGTCTCTGCTGAGGGGGTTCTGAGATCCGGCTCAGCCTGGCCATGGTGTGTCGGGAGGACAGGCGTTTGGGAACTGAGGGTTTCCCCCGAGAGCCGGGCTCGTCCTGGTGGGGCTGACTGGGGAGGTCTGGCTTCTGGCCCTCCGGGGGGCCTGAGAAGTCGCCAGTGGCAGGCTGTCTGGACTGGTGCTGGAGGGGCTTTTTCAACCGGAAAGGGAGGGGGCTCATTAGGTAGATGTTCCTGAGGAGTGTGCTCTTGTCCCCTCTGGAATCCAGGCGCCAGTCAGGCTGCCGGGGGCTCTGCTGCTGCTCATGCTTGCGGATGGTGGTGAAGCGGGTGTATGAAGCCGGGCAGGTGCCCTTGCACTTGTTGAGGCGGTGTTTGGGGAAGTCTCCGTGGACACTGCCACTGCTGCCCTCTCTGCTGTCACTGGAGAGGGTTGAACAGCGGTCAAGGTCGTCAGAGCAGGTAGAGAGGGGCTCAGAGTGCATGAGGCCCCTGAGGCCCAAGGAGGGGTCCACGATATTGCTGCACGAGGGGGAGGCGTAGACCCCCCGGGGGTTCATCCTATCCATCTCCCTGGGCTGCAGCTTGGTCGACTCGAGGAGGGACTCAGCCGAGCGGGCTGCGCTCAGGCCGCTCCGGGCCAACACCGGCATGGGGGACTTGCTCAGCCTCCCGGAAAGGTCCAGGGATGGCATGGACCGGGACCGCTGAATCAACTGCTCAAAAGCTGTGATGCGGGAGGAGACGGTGTGCTTGGGGATGTGTTCCGAGCCCTCCTGGCTGGGGCCCAGGTCACCCCTGGCCAATGCCAGGCCGCTCCTTTCAAAGTGGGAAGCCAGATCGCGCACACTGGAGGAGGTGACAGATCCCGGGAAGAGGCCAGCTCGGTTGATCTGGTGCATGTCCCGGTAGAACATGGAGAACTGGATGCCAACCTTTCTCGAGAGCGGGCAGGGCCGCCTGGCGCTGCTGCCGTACTCTTGCAGGCTCATGGTGCTGCTCGACTTGCTGTCATAATCACGCCGGGAGCGCATGAGCAGGTTCTCGATGCTCCCCCCTACCTGGAGGGGCAGACCTCTCTTGGCATAGTTCAGAGAAGAGGAAACACACAGGTTCTCACAGCTCTGAGCCTTCTCTGATGGCAACAGAACACTCTTCTGTTCCTGCAAAAGAGCACTGGGCGCAGAGAGCCTGGGTTTGAATTTGGAGGGAAGGATTTCCGAAATGCAGGCTTTTGCAGCGGACAGGGGTTTCTTGTGCTTACACACAGGGCCTAACGCATTGCTAGTGTTAACTGTTCGGCTATGGACTGAAGATGAAGAAATCATGTGAGCATTCCCACCTTTACGATCCACTGGAAAGCATGCAGAATAAAATAAATAGACCCATTAGGTTAAAGCCAAAAGCTGCTTAAAAAAAAAAAAAAAAAAGGAGGGGTAACATGCTCGTTTGTCATAAGGGCTTTTTAAAAAAAATTTCCAGTTGATGTCCAGAAGCAAAATAATCTGTGCTGCAAAGCAGGTGCAAAGATGCAACGAAAAAAATGGCCACCCTGCTAGAGTTAGGAAAGGCTACAGCTCAGCTAATTTCTAAGAAAAGGAGTTCAGAACAAAAAGAGAGAAGAGACGCTTTAGGGAGAGCAAGGGTGGGATTCAAAGGAAGGGAAACTATAAATACGAGAAAGAAAAATGGCCGGTGAGAAACTAGAGGGGGTCAGAAGAGGACTCAAAGGCCTGCTTGGGGTCTGACAAGGCAGAACTTGTCCCAGGTGCTGGAGGCTCACCTGCTGCCGGCACCACGACCACAGGTGTGCAGGCCAGAGGCCTGCAGCCTTGCCCAGTTACCTTTAGTGGAGGCCGAGCTGGAGGGTCGCTTGAGCCCACTCAGGCCCTGGAGAGGAATGTCTCCACCTTCCAAGACGCTTTTATAAATCTGCCTCTCGTTCTCCAAGCCAGCGAGATCCCCAGGAGCCCCATCTGATTCCCTCTTCACTGCGTGGAAGTTGGAAGAATATATACTAAGAACAGCATAATTTTAAGAGAGAGGAAAGAAAAAAAATAAAGATGAGAATAGGAGTGACAAATTTAAACATTTCTCTTAAAACACACTTTACCAGCTAAGGACAGAAACACACTTCCTAAGTGTAGGGTAAGGTAAAAGGTATCAGGCTTTTCTGCCCTCCCGCCATCAGGATAGATGAGGGAACCCTGTGATCCTGAGTGCATGCCTGATGGTGGGCACCTGGAGTGGGTACACCTGGGCTGACTGGACTTTTAAGGGTGGCGTCACGGGGACGCCAGCAGCAGCAGAAGCTGAAAGAGAAGCCGAGAAAGAAGCAGCAGAAGCCGAGAGAGAAGCAGAGATCACCGGAGAACCCAGATAGAGCGAAGACTTGCTGGGGGCTGGGAGGCCTGCCAGCCTCCAGGCCCCCCAGCCCCCCTGCCTGCCGTGTACCTGGTCATCCCAATAAAAACCTGCAAAAACCACTGAGGACTCTGACTCCTCCTTTACCCGGTCTGCTGGATCAGAAAACCTGCTCAGTGTCCATCCTGCCCTTACACTAAGCAACCTCATCAAGGACCGTCCCTTCTCGAGGGCACTGGTATTGGAACACCTGGTTCTACAGCAAGACAGCCTCACTGCTCCCTGAATACCCAGGAATCACATCCAAACAGTGCAGTACTCAGTCAAGAGACCGCACTGGTGCTTAGAGGAACTCTGCCCAGGGAGCAAGTGGGGCTCCTAGGAGGGAGAATCTCCCCTGGAAGGAATGTTGGGGGGAGGGAGGAGGCAGGGAAAGGCTGGGGGACTGGAAGGCAGGTGGGCTGAGAGAAGGAAGGAGGAACGAGAAAAGGGAAGGGAAAGGAGAGGGCTGGGAGGAGACCCTGAGGGGAGGGGGAGAGCGGAGGGGAAATAGGAGACCCTGCACCTCCCAGTAATGGGGGCTGGGGGGACCAGTGGCTGCACGTGAGAAGGGGCAGCTGAGAGGAACCTCTGACAAGTAGCCACCCAATACTGGTGACATCAAGTCTCCCAGTCGGATTATTGTTCTGGGTAATTCTTCACAAATGCTGTGGCTGATGGAGCATTAAAATCAATACATACACCCAAAAAAAAAAAAGAGAGAGAGAGAGAGAAAGAAAGAAATTCAACACTGAAAGGAGAAGGCCTTGCTGTCCTGGGTCTCCAGGAAGATCCGTGCCCGGTGAAACCGGAGTCTGGGACTGCACATGCTCCTATTGTCCCAGCCAGATTTTACATCATTCAGACTCTTATGCATGTATTATAAGTCTAAGCTATTGCTCTTTTATATCCTTCGTTTATATTTATCTTGTTGAAATTCTAGGTATTTTTGCAAGTTACCACAAATCCTTTTTGGAATGAGGTGGGGCACAGCAAAAATTAAGAGCATTTACTCACAGAACCTCTCCCTTCCCCTAATGCCAGTTTTCTATGCCTTCATCCACTAAAACACAGACACATGGATGACGGATGGTCAGTCTCTCTCTCTCTTTCTCTCTCTCTCTCTCTCTCTCAGATAAGTGAGTGGCCCCTTTCTTACAAAAGTACTCAGGTTTCCCTTCAAGCCTGCTGAAGTCAGCTTACTGGTATCAAATGGATTTTTTATCTCTGAAGATGCACATGGCACGATGGAGTCTCTTCATGCTGTATCTCACTATGGATACCATCAAGTGTATAGAAACACTTAAGGAATGGTAAGAGGGAGCCCCCATGTGTGACCGCCCCATCACTGAGTCTATAAGGGACACAGAGCTGTATTTGCTTAAACACAACTACCCACCTCATTCCCTCTCCCCACCCCATCAACGATGGAACTATTTCAGCAGCCTCTGGTCCCCACAGTCACAGGGAACAATGAAATGACACCCCTGCACACCCTCTGGACATGAGTCCTAGGTGGACACACTATGGTAGACACCCAGTGATCACTTTTTTCATTTTCAGAGAAGGAAGTAAGGCACTGAGGCAAGTTAGTGGAAGAGCTAGAACTCAAGTCCCATCTCCAGGCGCTGTCGGGTGTTCTCAGCTGCTACGTGGCGTGCTGCCCTACAACAGAGCCCGCGGGCAGGCCACAGCCTGGAGGTGCCCTCTCCTGCACCACAGAGCCAGACACAAGGACAAGACCTGCTACCCATGCAGTTTTGCAGATTCCTGCTTCTGCCTGCAGGGGTGCTGGGAGATTTCCTCCCTCTACTCCCAACCCCTAGGTTCTGACTGATAAAAGCCCTCGATTCTTGCTAGAGGGCTACAGGAATCCTGAGGTGACCTGCGGTGGTGGCCATGTACACCAACTTAAATAAAGGTAAGTTCATTTAAATGGACTTTCACTTTGAATTTCCTAATTAAAAATAAATCTACCCTTTTTTCTAAATTTCCCTTTCATAGTCCATCCTCTTCATTTTGGTTGTATTTTCTGATTTTGTCCTTCAGTTTAATTCCATATTTCCTTTTTGTACAACCCCAAATGCAAAAAGATTCATGCACAGATAGATGGCCTTTAGCCTTATCAACCGATACCGCAGCTGAGATGCATTCAGTGAGGGGACAATCTCTAATACCCTGTTCCCCGTGGTTTGGGGCAACCAGATTCCCCTTAGCTTTGGAGAGTGAACTTCTACCGAGAAGCACTTCTATAAGAACTTGCTGTCATGTGAAGGGCCTCAGCTCCAGTCAGAACTTCCAACCTGATCTCTTTCCTCTTAACTTTGTTCTCTCATGATTCTCGGCTGTCACAGGTTGCCTGACCTCACACCTCTCTACCTCACCAGTCATCAGAACTCATACTCCCACTCGGTCACCACATGTTCTGGCTTTATTCCACCCGTTGGCACCCTTTTCCCCTGCCCTCCCACCAGAATGATGAACCAGCACTCAGGAAACCTCTCTAGGAGGATTTGCTATATAGCCAGTTGAAAAAAGCAAGCCAACGTGCTTTTTTCAGATGTGTAACCCTTTGCACCTGAGGTGCTCCTGTTTAAAAATCATATCTGAAAGTTCTGGAAAAGTGTTTTTTTTTTTTTTTTTTAAAAAGATCTATTTATTTATGCATACAAGAACTGGGATGTAAGCCAGAGATGTGGGGGTGAAAGGATTCACCAGAGACAGATTGGGAAGCGTAACAGACAGACCGGCTGAAATACATGGTTGAGGGGGCACTGGGTGAGACAGGAGAGGTCTGCTGTGCCATGTGGGTCAGCTCCTTGGCCGCCCAGAGATTGAACTAGTGCTGCGATGGCTGGCAATAGCTTGATAGCGCTGTCTTTAACCAATGCGCCACCAGGGAGGCCCTAGAACAGTGCTTTTAATTTATTATCCCCACAGACTGGAAGGACAGATACCTTTGTCCCATTGCATCAAAGTGGAAACTGAGGACAAGAGTGGTGAAGGCATCTGCTGGAGGTCGCAGAGTTGCTGGATCATTGCTATGTTCAAACAGATCCAAGGAAAGCAGCCTGGCGCAGCAGGCCGACTGGGAAGAGCCCAGTCAGAATTAGCACCTACTGAGCCCTTAACAAAACAGGCTCAGTTCAGAAGCTCGGCTCTGAACATTCTGGGTGGAGTCCGTTTTCAGAAGGAGCAAGCCAAGAAGAGTCACTGCGGAGAACTCACCCCCTGGCTAAGACGCAGAGTTGGCTGCTGAGTTTCAAGGGGATTCAACAAAAACATACTCACTGGAAGAATAAAGTGAGAGAACAGAGCGATCATCTTAGGGCCAACTGTTTCCAATTGTGCTAACGGGCGGGCTCTGAAGGAGGCGTGGGTGGGGTCCTGGCAGGCTGCTCCGACAAAGAATGTGGATCAGCTGAGGTAAACCCGCCCATTTAAAAACTTGGAAACCATATGTTCCTCTCATTTGCAAAACTAATAGGCACAGTGAGACTGTACAACAACAAAAATCCACCTTCACACCTGTAATCTAGAGAGAATTGGCTTTTGAACTCCAGACTTAATTGCCTACTAGACATCTTCACCTGCATGATCCTTAGCATCTTCAACCCACCATGTCCCAAAGCAAACCCAGCTTTTCCTTTACCCCCATCATACAGGCCAGAAAGCCCAGACAATCAAACTCCCTGCTCCCCTCTTCTTGTTCCCCAAAACTAATCAGTCACTGGGGCCTGCTTACTCCCTATCCTTGACACAACTCACATTAACCACTTGCCCTTGGGAGTGTGGTGTCACTACCACACCCCTGCTGCTCACTCACACTTCTGCAGGAAGCACACCATCACCCCCAGATCCCAGTCCTTACTGCCTGCAATCATCTCTGCAAATCACTGCCAGTGATATTTCTAAAAAAGATTTCAGGTCATTCCACTGCTCATTTTATTCATTCGACAAATATTTATTACGCACACCTACTAGGTGTCAAGCACTCTCAGCTAAGTGGGAATGGACAGGAAACAAAGAATTTCCAACCTTGGGGAGTTTACTGTTTGTAGGGTAAAGAAAATATCAGGCTTTTCTGCCCTTCCGCCATCAGGATAGATGATGGATCCTTGTCCTGAATGCATGCCTGATGGCGGGCACCTGGAATAGGGTGTGGGCATGGGTAGATGGGATTCAGCTGAGCTGAGACACTGCTTTTAAGGGCGGCGTCATGGGGACGCCAGCAGCAGAAGCAGCAGCAGCCCCAGCCAGCAGCAGCAGAACCGAAAGAGAAGCCGAGAAGCAGCAGAACGAACGCTAGAGAGCCCAGATAGAGTGAAGACTTGCTGGGGGCTGGAAGGCCTGCCAGCCTCCCAGCCAGCACCCCTGCCTGCCATATGCCTGGTGAACCCCAATAAAAGACCTGCAAAACCACTGAGGACTCTGACTCCTCCTTTACCCGGTCTGCATAGGATCAGAAAACCTGCACTGTGCCCGGTCCTGCCCCTTACAATTGGCGTAAGTCGGCAAGATCCATGCAGACGGGTATTGGAGCCCTCGGAAGACCTGGAGGGACTAAGGAGAACAGACTATTTGCCTGTGATGACGCTGGAGGTGCCATGGCGGCACAGAAGGTGGATACGGTCCGGAGCTGTGGGACGAGACCTCTCATGGAGGAGACGCCCGAGAGGACCAGGCAACGACACTGGAAAGGACCAGCCAACGACACCAGAAAGGACCAGCCAATGACCCCTGAGGCAGCAGGCCATTGCTGACGCAGGGAGAGGCCAATGGACTCGAAATGATGGACTGATGGACTGACATTCCCGCCAGAAGGCGGAGGACCTTGCAGGTTGATATGTTTTGGGACCCTGGGGCTGGAACAGTTTTGTTTGTAAACCCGAAGAGATGGGAATCTGGGGGTGGCCAGTGGGCATAGATGGCCAAAAGCAGCCTGTGCATGCCCAGCAGCCAGGTGGAGGAGAAAAGCCAACTAAGTAGGCAAAAGCTGGTACTGATGCTAAGTTGAGAAGCCCTAAGCGGCTGTTAAGCAGCCTGGGTATGCTGAAGAACTGTGAGTCTCGTAAAATCACCTGTGGGTGATGCCCTGCTCATTCTTGAGTGAGGGTGAGGAGCTGAGGAACCTGTCCTTGGGGGACGGGTGGGGAACGTGGCTTGGGGTGGAGCCCAAGCCGAATGCAGAGTTTGGATCCCGACCCATGTGCTTGTGCAGTGGGTTGGCCTGAGTGCAGGGGTCTGCGAGTCGCATGGGTGGCCATGAAGGCCGAGTGTTGGAGTGACTGCAGACAGAAACCCTGAGGGTTGGCGATTACCCCCAACAGAATAAAATTGCCAATCCCAGAGCTAGTGCATCCTGGGGGTGGATGCTGTGTGTGGCTTGTAGCCGAGACTACAGCCAGACAAGGCCAGGAAGCCTGACGGCTCCTGGTGTGATATAGTAGATGCCATGAGTGATTCCCCTTCCTCGTATGAGCAGTGACTTCGGCAGCAGATTTGGTGGCTCATCTGCTGGTACCAACAATTGTCTTTTGCACTAGGTTGGTGCCCTGCCTGGACTTATTTGTGTTCTGTTGTATTTTATTGTGATGTATTTGCTTTTGTGGGCCATGGCTGCACTGTTTGTTTGCTTAAAAAATTGTATATATATAGACTATATGGCAGAAAACCCTGAGGGGGTGGACTGTAGGGTAAAGAAAATATCTGGCTTTTCTGCCCTTCCGCCATCAGGATAGATGATGGATCCTTGTCCTGAATGCATGCCTGATGGCGGGCACCTGGAATAGGGTGTGGGCATGGGTAGATGGGATTCAGCTGAGCTGAGACACTGCTTTTAAGGGCGGCGTCACGGGGACGCCAGCAGCAGAAGCAGCAGCAGCCCCAGCCAGCAGCAGCAGAACCGAAAGAGAAGCCGAGAAGCAGCAGAACGAACGCTAGAGAGCCCAGATAGAGTGAAGACTTGCTGGGGGCTGGAAGGCCTGCCAGCCTCCCAGCCCCCCAGCCAGCACCCCTGCCTGCCATATGCCTGGTGAACCCCAATAAAAGACCTGCAAAACCACTGAGGACTCTGACTCCTCCTTTACCCAGTCTGCATGGGATCAGAAAACCTGCACTGTGCCCGGTCCTGCCCCTTACACTGTTCAAAACCATTTGTTGTTTTGAGGGAAAAAAATGAACTTCTTAACTGTGGCTTTGGGGGAAGGAGTCTAGACAATCTAGAGGGCAGTTTCATTTATAGCCTTTTGTAACACATAGCAAAAATCTGCTGTATTTATAATATGCTAGTATTCATTTTTTTACTTTCTGCTCTTCTACAGCTTTCCTTTCCTCTTCTCCAAAACAGAGGTCCCTCTTTCCTGGGGCTCCATCATTGTATTTACCACACTGGATTCTGATTGTTATTTACAAGTCTGTCTCCCCCTTATATGCTGAGTCCTCTGAGGGCAGGCACTTACTTTATTAATCTTTGCAAGGCTGGTGCCTAGCACTACTTGCTCCATAAATATCAGTGGAATAAATGACTCTATAAAATTAAATGCCCACATACATATAGATTTCGGACACATTTTTAAGGCCAAGAGGGGTCTCTGATATTTCATATGGTTCCCCAGGTAATGATTTGAGATTTGACCTTAAGTCAGATTAAGGGGAAAGTGTGTTTTCTCTAGGGCACCGTCATTCTCTTAGGAAAGGGCAGCTTGCCCTTGAGTGCCACCTTCTGGCCAACAAGAGTAAAGCTCTTTGGTCAGGCAAAAAATGGAGTACTGTTGAGCAATGCTGAAATGAGAATAGTGAAAATAAGGAGCAGCTAAACTGTTGATTTATGGCTCTGATAACTGTATGGAGGTAAAATACAAAATTGAACATGCACTGTGGTTGCAGCTATAAAAAATATATCATGAGAGGTAGTTGCATTAGGATTCGGAATAATAGGACTCGGCACTCTATTCCCAGGTTATTTTAATGTTGTGAGAGGGGATCATGGTAATAAAATTCTAAATGGCAGTTCAAGATATGAAAGTGAATTCAGAACAACACCCTCACTTCTCCAATGATGACAAGTTTTTGAACCTGGGCCATCTCTGGCTTCTCTCTCCTCAGTTCTTGGGTAAGTCAAGTCTTGCTAGCGTTTCTTTCAGCTGGTTATTCCCACTCATGCAGTGAGGGGCCCAGACTCAGTTCACAAGTTGGCTGCCTCAGTGCAAGGGAGTTCCATGTGGTTAATGAAGACTTATAGATGTACTCACTCAGCAAATATTTATTATGTACTCGCCTTATGTGTCAGGCGCTGCATATAAGCTGGCTCCTCACCAATTCCAAATATGGAAAAATCTTATTTGAACAAACTGGGAGAAAACCAAGCCTGAATTACTGAAAAATCCCCAAATAGTTGAACAGCAGGAAGAGGAAACTCATTTATCTCTGCCAAGTCTTTCATGAGAGCTAGGCTACGGCTGAAAAAATGGAATCTACAGAGACCTATTTTGATGATATAGAATGCTGGGTAAATTGCACATCAAATATCTTCACATTCACAAATACCCAGTGTCTGAAAGCAATATGCTCTTTTAAGCAGTTCGTACTAGTTCGGTTCAGTCCTGCTAACACAATAACACAAATAGTTGCTTACACTGTTTGTTTAGTTACTCAAAAAACCCCAGGAAATCTTAGCATGCTTTCTGTTAATTTATTACACAATTTTGAATTAGTATGTTGCAGGTGAAGCATGAATCAGTAAGTCCAGGTGAAACAATGTTTACTGCTGACATCAGCCCTCTGAACTAGAACTTTTGTACTCTGGCTATCATGCTGCCACACACCAGTTGTGGAACTTGGGTGTTACACTGCCTTTAGTGTCTATTTCTTCACCTCAAAAATGGTGATCAGAAACGACATCTGATCCAGGAATGCTGAGAGGATTAAATGAGGCAAAGTACATACGATGCTAAGCATAGGACTGGCACATAGTCAGTGGTCAGTAAATTACAATTATTATTTCATTCAAGACCTGTGCTCCTAACCTGGACAGCCTGTGGGAGTTGCTTTCTCTTCTAAACACTTTTTAAACCTTATAGTCTACTTCATTTATTTGCTACTTAGTTTATTTATTTACTAACATCTATGTATTGTTCCCCAAACTATTAAGGGACTACATCTTATGTTCCCATTGTAATAGCTAGCATGGTGCTTCAGATCCAGCAGAGTTAAAGAATTCAGTCACTCAAGGTAGCAGGGAGGTGGAGGGAGGCCGGGTAGGGGCCAGACAGCTGGGTTAGGGTTAGGGTTGTATAGCCCAGAAAACAGCAAGGGCAGGGAGAGACTGGTGCAGAGACCCCAAGCAGTCAGACGACAGAACTGATAAGCTTTGTCACTTGTCTCAAGAAACAGGTGGCCTCAGGGACCGAGGAGTGAGGAGTTCGCTGGGAGCTGTGGTCTGGGAGAAGTCCTTTATATGCCGATGGCCTGAAGTCATCTGCTGAGTTTCACCTCTGAAAACACTTTCCTGGGACCTCGGAGGCCTAGTTATCATCCTTGGAGCTGAAGTCATGGTTCAGCTAGCTCTTTAAAAACAGTGAGCCTCACAGTGCTGAGACTTAACCCCTTGTACCACCAGGGAGGCTTCTGGCCCACACTCCAGCTCTTGTATGCATAACTTAAAAAATCTTAAAAAAAATAAAAATAAAAACAGTGAGTCTCAGATCCCAGCTTGGAGGAAGAAAAAGGAGGGGTCCCAACTGACTCGTGTGTGAGTTTTGAGGACTCTCATTGGAGGCTAATCACAACCCCAGGGTACATGCAGTTACACTCGGCTTTCTCCAAGATGGATCTGTCCTCCAGCACTATCCTGTGTCAGCTTCTCGAGTGACTTCTCCTTATCCTCTGGGGTATATTAATACATATAGAAAAAAATTAACAGAGTGGATCTAGCTAGAGATTTGGTCCCTACCCTCTGAAATACTCTAATCCCAGCTGATGGACTTTCAAATCAAACCACTCTTTCAAAATGTTTTCTTTGGCAAGATAGGCAGGACATGCCCAAGTGGCTGTAATATCTGCCTAAATATGAGCATTCAGACTGAGTCAGGCTTTTATTTGAACAGGTGAACTTTACACATTGTGGATTTACCCAACCCCAAAGGAACAGGCACTAATTGTGCCTTTCCTCCTTGTCCTAGTTCAGAGGAGACGCAGATAGGGTGATAAGGAGAGGATCCTGCCAGAACAAGGTCCCAATCTATATTGGTGCCCGTACAGATGCCTTAGAGAGACGCAATCCTTGCCCTGAAGGAGTGTGCTTTATTAGCAGTCATAAGAATACAGCAATAAGAGTACAGGAATACAATTCGGGGTATACAGCAACAGAAGGAAGTGCCACAGAGGCGCTAACATGAGACTGGGAATGAGGCAGGGTCCATTAATACAAGAGAGACGCTCGCTATTTACCATGTGGGGGCGTGCGAGCGGGTTTTTAGCTGGGATAATAGCTGCGTGGCCAAAAACTGAGAAAAGTTAATCTGGCAGAGGAGTCAGATGGTTTGGGGGAGGGGAAGGGATTGGGTTTACCCCAGAAGAAGTGAGGGTGTGGGTGTGCACAGTCCTGGCAGAATATGAGACTTGATATGGGGAAATGAATTCACATCTCTGAGAATCAGACAAGCCAGTGCCCTCGCAGGCCCCTCTTCCTGTGACAGATCCAACCAAGGACTCCTCCCCAACCCACCCCTCACTTTCACACAAGATGGGGCTATCTCAGTCACAGCCCCTCCTCCCCAGGAATCAGTGAATGGGTAGAAAGACAAAAAAAAAAAAAAAAAAAAAAAAAACCTCACATTCTGAACGTAAAGATGCCAACACAGGAAAAAATTGAACAAAGGCAATATGAACCATCACAAAATAACTTGAGGCGGTTAAAAAGAAAAATAATTAAATCGCTACTTATCACATCATCTGAAACCACTAGACTGCTTCAAATAAAACACACTTGCGCCCAAAACACAAGCCTCTTCCCATTTCTGACATTTAATACATTAAGCCACGTAAACAGTGACAACTTACTATCCAGGAGGCTCTGAAGAAATTTCCGGAGCAGGGCTGACAGCGGAGCTCTGTAAATGTCAAGAAAAAACAAAACAAGAGTGTAGATGATTTATTTTGACTTAGATGTTTTAAGCCCAGGGGCAAAGAAAGTCTTCCCTCTCTATTCCCACTTTAGGTGAGGCCTCTGGGAGGCAGGGCTCTGTCTTTGGGAGGAGGGTGTCCGGCCAGGGTCTCTCTCCTTCTCTGGTCTTTTGCCTTCTGGCGGCTGCAGCCACGTGGGGCAGGGGTGGGGGTGGTGGTCAAGAGGTGGCTTCCCTGCTTTAGGGATGGATCTTCCATCTCAGGCCCCTGGCGGCCAGCCCTCCATTTGACAACATGCATTCGAGATGAGGGTAGCACAACACCCCAGCCCTCAAGCCCCACTGCCAAGCCCACCACAGACTCCTTCATGCACCCCAGAAGCCACATCCAGAGAAAGGGTCACCCAACACTTTCGGTACAGATGTACAAAAATGCACTTTGAGAGCCCATTCTCTGTTGAGATCATTTGCTTATCCCTGCAGTTTTAAAAGTATGGAAATGGGAAGAAATTCAGTTTCACACACCTATTACTGATCATTTCAGTCTGAGTCGGGGAACATAAAATTACAGGCCACTCCACAAAGGGAAGAAAACAATGAGCCAAGGGGCACATGCAGAGGAAAAACAACCTAGCTATGCAGCTAAGGGTGTCTGTTGTTTTAGAAATAAAAAGGCAAAGGGTTCAATATATTTGTTTTAAAAATAATGTGGTAGTTGAATATATCAATGTAAAAGTTAACTTTATGGACACTCCTAGCTCTAATAATGACCACTTGAAGGAAAATGAGCTCGGTGGAGAAGAGCTACTTGAAGGGGAAGGAGGAAAAAAAAATACCAGTGAAAGAAAAGGAAGAGATTGTGAAAGTGGGGGAAGGAGATGACAGGGAGGGGAGGCAGCCATCATTTGGGGCTCCGCTACCAGACACCCTGCCTGCCTGCTGAACCGCTTCCCCTCAACCTGCTGTCTCTCCTTTCATTTCTGAGGGCCCCTCTGTCCAGGTCCCTCCTCTCCTCCTGGGGGCCCAGCTCTTACCTCAGCATTCTTCCTCACAGCCCTGTGCCCTACAGGTCTCTCCGCTCTTGCTGACCCTTGGCTCCAGCTGGAAGATGATGCTCTGGGCCCCACCTGGAAACATCTTTGCTGGACGCTAATGAGCTTGCTGGGAACACCCACTTCCTGCCTTCCACCACCCCGTTTTCAACCAGGGCTGTGCCCCCCGGGGGGGGGGGGCCTGATTCTTCTTCCCACACTCCAGCTCCCACCCAGCAACCTCCAACATTTTTAGAAGCCTGTCTGTTACCAAATGCACTGATTTTGCCTCAGAGTTTATTTCTGGGGGCTTCTCTGGAGGAAGTTTTTCTGTCTTTCTCCTCTCCTTCCGTCACCCCCATTTCCTCCTCCCTCCCTGCACTGTCCTTGCTCTGACACCCCTTTCCTGTTCAGTGTCACCCCACCTCCCCAGTGGTTGTTGATCTCTCATCCCTTTTGCTCAACAGGATCCTCCTTCACTCATCTACTCCCAGGGCTTCCCCCGCGCTGCTCCAACAGACTCTGCAAGCCCCTCTCTCGTTGACTGTTCCCGTAGGTTTCTAAGTCTGTTGGATATTCCCTGTTTGATACCCAACACCTCAAAAGTCAACGAGCCAAAATGAATCCCAGCTTACCTCAACATCGATTTTCTCCCCATCCTTCTTACGAAGCCCCTATTCTTTTAGCTGCCTGACCAAACCCTCGAGGTACCCCTCAACTTTTTTGTTCTTCATGCCAATTAAAATTCCCACTGTTTTCCTATGTGACCTCTACCCTCCCCCGCCCCCCATGCTGGTGGCACGTGAGCACAGGGCTCACCTCTCCACACCTGGGCTGCCAGACCCAGCCTCGAGCGCGGGAGGTGCTCCCTTCGCTTCATCCTTGGCTTGAGAGCAAAGCCATCCCTTGAGTCATACTTTTAGAGCCTCAGGGTCAACTTTTTTTCCTAAACCCACCAAATTATCTGTATTATTACCTCCCCAAATGATCTGTAACAGCTAAGCTTGTCTCCTTTATCCCTTTAATGCATCCTACCCATGCTCACTCGTGGCTCTTCACCATGCCTCGAAGGGATGCCTCCTCCCTAGGTTCCACCTGTCCTTTCTCGGCTCCACTTGTGAGCAGCTTTCCCTGATTTTCCACCAGAGTTCTCTCTCTGCTGGCACTCAGGGCAGATTGCATTATCATTTAGCATATCATTAGCACATATTCATTTAGCTCTTACAGGCACGGCTGGAGAGCTTTATTTATGTGTGAGTGAGCGGGCATGGGCATGAAGGCAAAATCCACTTAAAAATCTCCCTCAGCACCTGTCAGACTAACGGGCAGCAGGTAACAGGACAATGTGAAGATTCATTTGAGCATCAGATACTTCTTTACGCCTGCCGTGTCCTGGGCAAAGCTCTGGGTACTGGAAGCAGTCTCGGCCCCTGGGGATTTGCAGTTAATGCAGTAGCTCCCTAGCTGCCTTCTAGACCCGCCCTATTTGAGACTGCTTTGAAAAGTGCCCCTTCCCGTTTGTTTTTTGACTCATCTCTAATCTCAGCGTCCCTGTCCTGCCTGAGCTTCATTCAGTACCTACCTGCAGCCCTCTCCTCTCACTCAGAGCTAGCACAGCCACAGCTGGTTCCACTCTTTCCTGGGTGCCCACCTTCCCCACCCATCACCTGTCTGCCTCTATTGGGTGCACTCTGCTTACCTTTTTGTGCTTCCTCCCATTTCTGAAGGGATCCTGGGCCTAACTGCTGACCTCTGATGGCTACGTCATCCTTCAGGAACTCTGGTTTCTCCACTCCCCTCCCCCAATCTGCTTGCAGTTTGCTGGAGTCTGACTTTCTCATCCAGTCCTCGCAGGCTGCTGCCAGCATGCCCTGGTTTAGTTGTCCCTCCCCTGGTTTGAGTCTCTAGCACCAAAATGACTTTGTATCCAACCCTCCTTGTCATAGTTCTACTTAAAAATCCCATGATTAATATTTTCCACTTTTCCTGCCAGTCTGTGGACCTTCCTGGCCTCTGCAGCAGCGTCTATATTCCTTTTTTATTTTCTATAAAAATACCCTTTCCTTAGAAGTAGCTCCTTTGTTTTGTCAGGGAGCCCTAGGAAGCATTTATCTAAACATTTAGTATTTTTTTTCCCCTTAGAAACCCATTTACCTTGGACTCTCTTTCTTTCTTTCTGATATAGCCTTTAAAAACCACACGGATGTAGCACCCTTTAAAAATAACAGTGCAGGTTGAGTTTCAAATGCCTGTTTGTGGCCAGATCATCTGGCCTCTGGAGTGCATTTTTTTTTTTTCATTGAGAACTTTCTGACCTTTCAAATTACAAATACTATGACTCTGCCAGTGCCAGGGACGCAGCGGCACTCCCAGCACCGCTGCTGCGCTTTGAAAATGATCTCTGAGGTTGGTATCTCCCAGGGCTGCAAAGGCAACAAGGAAATTGCCCCAAAAATGGCTCTTTGAAAATTCAGAGAAGGTATACAGGGGCAAAGGAAGGGAACTTAAAAGGATCACCCCTGAAAGCAGAGGAAGAGAAAGGAGGATAGGGGAGGAGTTTAAAGCACCAGCCACCCCCCATGTGTTTGACAAATCCCCCTTTAGGAAGATGCCAAGCTCCAGATCCAGGCAAAAATGAAGCTGTGGGGAGAGGAAGGTGAAGCAGGAGTCAGAAAGCCATGCAGATTCAGAATAACCAGCATAACCATTCATTGCCTCGACTACGTAGAAAACCATAGAACCAAGAAGAAAACAAAACAGCTGGAAAAGAAACGGATGGCACGAGAAAAATAGGGAAATACCTGTGACAGGTCTGCCCTGGGTGCTTTATTAAGCGTCTCCATTTTTCCTAAATCTGCCTCTAACTCTGTTTGGTAGAGGTTGAGATCTTTTTCTAGATTAGTCTGGTTCAAGAAAGAAAAGATGGGAAAGCATGTTTTAGTTTAGAGGAAAGGAAGAGGAATGGAAGGTTAAGTTTGAAACATGAATCTGTTTTAGTGTTAAACTTTACTAAGGCAGAGATGGCATGACTAAAACACAAGAACTCACTAGAAATCAGTTAAGGACAAGAAAACGGAATGCAACATTAGGCATAGAAAATATAATCCCGAAGAAACCAGAGCTCCAAACTCTATTCTACTTGCTAAAGAGAAGAACTACAGATACCATAAAACCTACCTTTCAGGAAACCCCTATTTTTCACTCATTTCAGAAAATGGTGACTGCGACAAATACTACATCAGGAGAATAAACAATTGCTTTAAAAACCTCTAAACATTAGTATAAGCCTTAGAGTCTTTGTAACATGTTTTATCACCAAGCCAAAAAAAAAAAAAAAAAAGTTATCAAGTTAAAAAAAAAAGTAGTTTAAGAAAATAAAAGGAAAAAAGCCCCACGACACACTCGCACTAACCAGGCTAGGAGCACACACACAGCACGGAGGCCGCACGGCAGAATTACCTTTCTATCCTCTCTAGGAAGGATAGAGCAGTCTCCAGGAGTATAATCCCATATCTTTTTGGGAGGCTGACGGGAAGCAGAGGAGGAAATGAAGAAATGAGCATAAAGACATAAGACAAACATGGAGACTGGCTCAAACAAAGAGGGGCACACTAGGAGAACTGTCTCAACACAGAAAGGTGAACTCAAAGTCAAGGATGGGGCTCTGCCTTCTAAGGAGGCCACCTAGGGACACTGGCTGTCTGGAGGGCCCTGCAGAAATTTGGGGACTGCACACATTAACTGGGAAGTTTATTTCTATGTCTCAAGAGTAAAATCATCATTGGAGTCCCAATACTGAAAACTTAAAAAAAAAAAGAAGAAGAAGAAGAAATAAGAGAAAAAAGCATTAACATCATTGAAATAAAAATAGAAACTTTCAAATTCCTCATCGTTCTTTTCAAACTAAGATTGACCGTGGAGATGCTACATTTTTGAAGCAGACATTCCCCTTGTAAAATTCATTATGTGTTAATAAATGTGTGATGTAGAGATTTAGGGTAGATCTAAATGTGCTTTCTGTGGTTTGTGGCAATGAACTCCATGAACAAATGGATGTTAAGTACAGCACTATATAACAATTTCACTAGTTAATTCTTAAAATCTCCTTTTAACAGTTTAATGGACTTCGATAATACTGCTAGTGATAGAGCATATATACCTCGCTTTTCCCTTAGGAAGAAAAGTTTACACTTTGAATTTAAGCAGTAGGTAAAAGGGTATTATTTTTTCTTCTTTAACTTTTCATGTTGCAATTAGAGCTACATTCCTTAGAAGTCTGCAGGGAGAACTGTAAGTTTAATGAGGGAGGAGTTCAGAGGATAGGACATTCAGAAGTTACAAGCCACTTCTAAATCTGGACCCTCTCATAGAGCGAAACTCCTGGCTTTTTTTAAAATTATTGAATTAATGACATTTTCCTCCTGATATTTCATTAACTATCCCACCTAGGTATTATTATTATTTTTTTTTCCTGAGTGGACCTTCTTGCTCTACCTACTTCGACTTGACATGTCTTATATAGTGACCTCTGAGGAGATGAAATCATGAATAACTTGAATTCCATGCAAATTTCATTATAACCAATTCAATGGAAGCATTCAAACTGGTTTGCATTGTGACATATTGCTTGAGCTCACTTAGAGAAATCACATCAATTTCTGTAGAAGTGAGGGGCAGAGGGAGAGCACCAAAGTGCTTCTCCACTGCTAGACCCAGGTCAGTGAGGTGATCTCTGTAGGTGTGTATTTGCAAAGTAAGTGCTACTAACAATTATCGTTTTTCTTCATGCACTTAATACACTTAGATTATTCATCTAGAGAAGCAGACTTAAAAAAATATCACTTAGGTACCCCCTACACATTTTCTTATTTTCTGCAAAAAATAGGACAATGCTTATACATTGTATTGGTTTTAAATAATCTTCCCTTAAATAGGGTCACTGGAGTCTTGAATTATTTGATATTCTACAACAATTTGCTAGAGCTAAAGGCAATTGCAAGCAGTATCTTGCTAAAATAGCAAGGGTGGAGGAAGAAAGGTGTTCTAGTGGGTGTTTTAGTGAAGTCTAGAAGGCTTCACTCACTCAGGGGAATTGGGTCCTGAGTCAGTGTGGAAGGGAAGTAGAAGTGATGATCCACACGATGTGGTAAGAGCTTTACTTTTACTCTGCTTCTGAATGACTGAAAAATGTTCCAAAACAACGTCCATGGTTCATACCACTTTTATTTACGTCTCTTATGGGATCCAGAGTAATTGGGGTAGGACAGAAGTGAGGAAATTTCTCACTACCATATCTTCTCTCCAGTTTCTGGGAGTCACATCTGCTCCTCAGCTTGGTTCAACTCGATACCAAGCAGGCTGGCTTGATCCATAAGGAACAGTCTCTCTTAAAACTGTTCCTCAGAATGTGCACCTTGAGCAAGTAATTTTGACAACTTTCACCAGTGTTATCTTTGATCACTTTAAAGGGTCTTACAAAATGAAGTAGTCTTATTTAAGGAGGACTCTTGTGCCCTTGCAAGAAACGTAGGGACCATGTAGAAAAGAGGTCTTTAAATAATTAAGCGGCAGTTAGAGCAATAGGGCAGGCATACAAATCATCGGAAGGTCCCAATATCCTAATAGACTGTTCTCAACATTAGTTTGGATGGGTGCTCAAACCAGTTTCCAGTAGAAATAGGGTTAATTAGCCAAGCTATCCACATAAAGTATAATTTAATGTATGCAGGGACTGAAATACTATGTACTGCTAACAAAAATAGTGTTCTTTGTAATAATATATTTAGAAAAACAAACCAATCACAACTAGAAAAAAATGCTTCACAACTTTTTTTAAAAGCTAATTTTTGCAGGTAAAATTAATTTAATATTTGGCAAATGAAGAAGTGGCTAGAAAATTGTGGATTCTGCAAGGGATTTTAAAAACCACTGGCACAGACTCTATCACACGTAATTTAAAGTTCAAATTTTAGCTTTCCTTGATGAAAATATGGCATTAGTATTATTACATATACCAATCCTGCTTTTTGTTGGGAGGGGGGCGGGCAGCGTGGGGAGGAAACTTCTCATATCAAAAAAAATTTTTCTGCCAGATAATTAAGCAAGTTTTTAGAAAAAGAAGAAAAGGAAAAGGGTTAGGATACTGTGGAATATTTGCCTATATCTGAATGGTGAATAGCAGAGAAGAAAGAGGAGAAAGAAGTGCAGTGTAGGCTACAGCTTTGGAAAGAGAGCGCCAGACCTTGGGCAGACGCTTCTCTCACTGGTCAGTAGGTGGCGCTGTTCACCCAGGAAAGCTTAGCAGCTATGCGAGAGAAGGTGTGAGAAACACCTGTTTCTAACAAGTAGGATGCTCCAAAGTCAGGTGCTGCTAACTCAGAAGATGCCTGAATTCTCAAACAAGGCTCAGCATCAGCAAATCAAATTAGAAATTCTAGAGCACCTGCTTAATTTCTTTTTGTCCTCGACTTAATGAAAAATACACATCATGGAATTTAACATTTTACTCAATGAATAAATTAACAACTTTCTGCAAATATAACTATCATCCCAAACCACAGTGATTCAAGAGCTGATTCAATGCTTAAAGTCTCACACAAACACCTAATAGAAAATTTTAATTCTCTCTGCAGTTGTAACAATCTAAAGAGTTTAAAGTAAATGGAGCTTAAAAGTTAGTTTCCTGTCATCTCCAGTGGAAAAATGAGCTTGAGGCTCCTTTATGTTTTGTGTTCCTTTGGCTGCAGGGCTAAGAAAATCCTCCTTGAAGTGCTAAAAATCAGTTTGTACCAAATCCAGTTCAGACACATTATAGGGACTCTTCAGAATGTTTGGTTGAACACTAAAGTTGCTAGCGTTCTTAACTTTCATATCAAATTTTAGGAACAATTATCCTAACTGAAAGAACCCTTTCCCTACACAATGGGGTTGTATTCGTGGATCATATGTGCAGAGAGAGGCCCATTGGCCTACTTGGGCATTTCCCTTGCTTGTGTGCTTTTTAAAATGTCACTTTTGGCCATGACAATGCCCGTCTGCGGTGTGTAATGCATTTCCCTGCTTGTCTCATCAAGAAACTAGACCAACAGCTGAAAAAAAGGCCATCCACAGACCAGTGATATTTACTGCTAGTGGCAGGAGGTGCAAAGATAAGTGATGACTTCGTCATGTCTCTCTGGACTTTTCTGGCAACAAATACCCCCAGAGTTCACGCCCCTTTTTTGGTGAAGTAAAGCAATGGAAAGCTTACGGGTTGGAGTGGGAATAGATAATCCCATTATTGACCACGGACACGGCTGCTTCCCACTTCCTGAATTCCCTCCACAGAGATGTGATTCTTTAGCAGCAACAATGCATCAACAGCATCATTTAAAAAGGTGTCTATAACCACTGAAGCTATTAACTTACCGGTTTCCCAAACTCCAATTCCGAAAAGAATTTATACCAAGGTTCATTCTTTAAATCTATCTCTTCTGGGCTTATATCCCGACTCTATAGGGGTTGGTGACAGGGAAATGGAAGAGAGAGAAGGATAACATTATGCAAAGATTACATAGGAACAGGCCAGTAGAGATGCAGAGGTTTCCCGGCTTATACAGCAACTGCACTCAGCAGCAGCAGCACCCCTCCATTCTGGCTGACAGCAGCAACAGCAAGGCGCTGAAACAGGTGGGAGAGGGTGATATATAGAAACAAACTGAGGTGGGCGCAGTGAATGAATCTTTCTCAGTCCTCAGGCAGAAGGCAAAGGGACTGCACTTGGAGAACTCCACCACACTGCTGCCCTCCACAACGCGTCCAGTGTGGGCACAACATCCTTAATAATTGTCAGCACTGGGGGAGAAAAGAAAAGCCTTATTTCCTCTTTACAAAAAACTATTAGTTACAAGCAAATCACTTGGTGAGCACACCAAACATTTAGCCGTCTGTGCCAGGTGAGTAGAGCAAACAATTTTTATGGACTAGTACGGTTTTAGTACTTATTTGCAAGGCTGCCTTAAGGGTTTCAAAATAAATGCAAATATGGATACTTTATAGAAGCCAGTTTGTTAATACTGCATCTTTAATGGCACATGAGTAGGTGAGAAACCATGTCCCACACACAGTATAGTGAAAGATGACATAGGAAAAACAGAAGACACAAGTGAAAAAACATTTTAAACAAGCATCCGTGGGGATGAATACAGACAGAATATACTTAGTGTTCTAACAAATGTCAAAGAGCTGGGAAAAAATAAAGTAGGGGAAAAGCTGAACGAGACAGGTAACAGAACAATAGGGGGAAAAAACTTCTGGGTTATGTTACAAAAATAAATTAGATTTCTCCCCTTATATAACTCTAAGAGGTAGTTCACACAATCTGATCATTTGATTCCATGGGATTTCATATTTAATCAAATATTTATCAAGTTCTGGTACTTTGCTCTGTGGAATAACATGTATTTCTGGAAATAATTAGTTGGAAAGTGAATGCCTGGAAAGCAAATCAGGCTTCCCCCTTAATACACTAGAGACGTGTTCACATCAGATGAAAGTGTCAGTGGCTCACAGCTTAATTAAGTTCATATACATGTACGTTTCAAAAACCTCGATAGTCATGAGAGACATGGTGATTTTCTGACATGAAATATAAAATGTACATATTTTCCACTGAGTAAAACAAGACATAAGGCATTTCACTCCCTCGGGCTAGAACACAGGAGGAAGACAGCAAGTCCCGAGGCTGGGGTCACAGGCCATTTGCAGTTTGTAGAAATGGCTGTAAAATTTCTCAGTGACCTTTGCCAATCCTTTCTAAAATCCTTAGAAGACTCTTTGCCATTATTTCTACTTTTGCTTTGTTTTTTAATTTTTTTTGTGGGTAGAAGAACTGGGGTATAGGCCAGAGGTGCAGGGGATGAGAGGATTCACCAGAGACAGAGTGGGGAGCAGAACAGATGGATCTACTGAAATACAACTGCTGAGTGGAGCAGCGGGTGAGAAAGGAGAGGTCTGCTTCACCATGTGGGTCAGCTCTCTGGCCGGGGACCAAACTCAGGCTGTAGCGGTGATAGCACTGGGACTTAGCCCCTAGGCCACCAGGGAGGTCCTCTACTTTTGCTTTAAATACAGGAGGATATGACAGAGAACTTTCCCCTAATTGAAATTTACTGAACCTAAGTTAGTTGAAATCAGAGGGAAATGTATATTGAGTGTCCTTTGCACCCAGATTCAAACCTCCTCTGACTGTCTTTGGGGAGTTAGAGCTTAAGTCTTGAAGAAGGCTTGCTCCTTCTCCATGGAAGCAGAAATTATATAAAATAATGGATTCTGTATTTATTCAGAAAAAGGAGGTGCGATATCTTATAAGGACACAGCTATTCAGGAGAGATAGTGTAAATACCAGAATGTCCTAGATCCTTATATGATGAGGCTCCACGAAACCTGTCATGTTTATTATTTTAAAAGACTATTTATAAATGCTCTCTGGGAATAAGTTAGGCTTTTTTAAAATAAAATGTACCAACTTTTTCAGGAAACTGCCTGCCTGTTTTGGTATTCAATCCTGAAAGAATGAACCCATTTCAGCAAAGGTTGTTTGCACACTATTTTACTGCTAAGGTTAAAAGTGCACTAAAGATTCAATCCGAAGGTATGTCAACTAGTTTGGGCCATGAATAGCAGCCTCAGTCCTGGAGTGGTCCAGAGAAAAAGTGAAAAGGATAGTCACACAAAATCTGCATTTGATTCTACTATTCATAACTCAGCTGCAGATCCAGCTGTGGGAGGGACAAATGGAGAACAGCCTTCCTGACATGTGGCAGGGCCTCTGTGATGGCAGGCAAGGCAGGTTCCACAATGCCAAGCTAAGTCCTCTGCTACGTGTCCCAGCTGGACAAAAGTCTTGGGATGGGCAGGTGACTTGCCAGGAAAATATCTGTTCTAAGTTCTGCTGCTTGGACAGGCGCTAGAGACTAGCTTCCAATTTTAATTCAATAATCTGCATGGGGCATTGGATCTGCACAGCACTGCATAATGTTCGTATGTCTCGTGCCCACGTTATTGTATTGACCCTCTCAATACTTCAGCAAATTTGGCAGGCCAGATAAAACTTCTACTTTACTGATGAAAACAATGAGGTTCAGCTAGGTTGAATGGCCCGCTCCAAGAAACAACGCGGAGTCTGAATTTTATTCAAACTCAAATCTTTTGATTCCTAGTCCAATGCTTATTACATTATACTATATTTCACTGCTACTCTGCCTATGGAGTGGTAGACCCACTAACTTTGCAGATGAGTCCAAGCTAAAACAGGGGTGACCTAACTTGAGAAGCCAGGCAGGAATACAAAGTGACTATGGACAGGGAAGAAACCAAGTGGGGTAAATCCCCTTGTTTCGTACATGTAAATATATATGGTATCCACTTTATTATTTGAATGCCTATCCTTTTCTCTCTAATCCTATGGGGACATGGACCCCAGCATCTGTCCCAGGACTGGGAACATAAAAGTTATTCTCCGTATATTTGTTGAATTGAGCCAAAGAAGTTATTAGGGACTTTGGAGGGAATATACATGAACAAAGTTTGAAAAGGGCCATTCTGACCAAATAGGCACAGCCCAACAGATCTCTACTGCCAAGTCTGAAAGAGAAGGAAATGGATTCATGCTCTGATAAGAAGGGGACTAAGTCGTTATGAAGAACTCATACAAGCTTGCCAAATAGCTGAACAGGTCCTAAGGCTGTAAGTCTCCTGGGGGGATTTGAAGGCAGTACAGTGTTTCATCCATCTGGGATGGTCCAGAGACAAAATGGGTCTAGGGCAGCCTGTAGTCTATATTCAGGCCTTCTCACAAGTAGACGTGCCCATTTACACAGCTGACATGACTCCTGTAAATTATCAAATAATGTTGACGATGATAATAAGCACATTGTTTTATTTTTTTCCAAAAGGAGTTGTGCATGTCTGAGAGCAGACTTAGATTCTACATCTGCCACTAGTTAGCGTAATTCTCCACAGTTAGTAGCAACAAAGTGTGTGTATGTGTGTGTGTGCACGTGCACACGCACGTGCATGTGTGTGTGGTGGCAGCAGTGGGAAGTCCTGAAATGCTGGCAGACCAGATACTGGATCCCAAAAGGCAAAACTCACACTGAAACTCACATGCCAACTTTTGCAATCATGTGGCAAAAATAGTAGGAAAAAAATATAAAGGACTAATTCAACTACTGTGAAGAATAGATCATGGAAAAAAACGGAGATTTCACTGAAATTTTTCTCTAAAATGAAAACTTTCTTTGGAATAACAGTGCTAAATTGGGTGAAAGGCCCTCAATTATTGGTTCGACTTCGGGCCTGGTACAGCACAGAGAGCTTCCTGTGTAGAACACCAGATGATGTCTGCTATCTCTGGGCATGGTCCCCCCAACACCATGAAGAGGGTCCCAGAGGGGAGAGAGAGGTGTTACTTTTCAGGGCCTGTAAAAACCATCCCAAGAACTATGGTATGGGAGATGCTTAACCACCATGGTGTCAATGAGAAACACAGAGTCACGTTGATTCTTTCCTAGTTCTGAATAGTGATCAGAATATGAGGAACCAAGGAAAGGAGGGCAGAGAAAATGGGCAAGTCTTAAAAACAAGGAGCATCTATGAACAATAATACCACCCAAACAAAACACCTGAAGGCCTGGTGCCCCTTACACCTAAATATACTCCTGTGTGATGGGATGCCCCCATTTGTTATACAAGTGGCAGGACAATACCCCAAGAATGTTACTTTCCTTCCAGCCATACCTGCATGGAAGGCTATCATCTGTGTTTATTATCTTCATTAGAGAGACTCTCCAGTGAAGAGGGGAACCAGAGGCAAAATTCTCTGCTTCTCCTTGAACTTTTTGCTTAAAATAACAGATGCGCAGTGAATGCTGAAGAATGACTATTCTAAGGTATTTCTGTGAACTGTTGACCTTTTTCTCTAACTAAAATAATGAATCCCTTAGTGCTTTTAAAGATGTCGCATTATTATTTCAGTAAAAGTCAAATCAATTATTCTTTAGTAACATGTAGAGCAGAAGAGGTGGAGGGAAAATAATTTGAACCTGCATTTCAGGTCTGCTTGTTCTGAACTCAGTGTGGTAACAGCAGATTAATAAAAACCAATCCCCAGCATGATAATTCCATCCTGCTGGCACGGCAGGAGGGCTGCAATGTTTATGGAACGTGAGAGAATCCCTTTAACCATGATCAGAATTCTGAACCAGATTTTCAAATGAGGGGTGAATAAAAGGAAATACGATTGGCAGGTATGAAACTAAGCAGTTTGTAAAAATCCCTGTTTTACAAAAAAGGCTGCTTTCCCTGGGTGTCTGCTATGCCCTTATAGGCCATTTTCCCCACCTAAGTTGCTTGGAGAGGTGAACTTCTGTTGGGAACCATAAATCAGATTGAATAGGAAATCAGCGCTCAATATTGCACTTGTCAGAAAAGAGACTCCAAAAAGACATAATCTAACATCCTGAGGCTTTTTTTTCCCAAATCATAATATCATAATTATTTAGCTGTTAGTGACGCAGTAGCAACTTCTCCAAAATTGATGCATCTTCATATAAGAGTCACTCACAAAAACTGACTTTAACCCAGTTAGTCATAAGCCTGATAAATTAATGGTTAATGTTTAAATAAAGACAACATCAGAATCAATCTTTACATTAGTAGGAAAATTAAAATGAGTTAAAATCATGCACAAAAAAGGCAACAAAGCCACAATAAGAGGATTCTTTCAAAGCTGAACTTATTTTATGAACACCTGCAAAAAAGAGAAGGGTTAAAAATACTTCATTTTTTCTTCATTGTCTTCTAAACAAAGCAAATCTATCTCAAGGGAGACAGAACGTAACCCAAGTGCACAATGCATCTGGATTAAAGAGCATGGAGGGGGAGACAAAAGAACTTGAATAAGCACATTACCATCTTCTCGTTGCTCAGAACGGAGGACTTGCCCGGCTGATATTCGTAAATGCTTTTGGGCTCTGCACGGTATTTTCTTGTATCCACTTTCTTATCTGGGGGCTCCCAGTCGTTTCTATAGAAAGAAAATCCTATTAGAGCTATTTTCATGAAAAGTGGCATCCGACACGCTCTGACTTTCGCTAACAATAGTCTAATCAAGGAATTTTTTTATATCCGAAGCATAGAATCAGACTCAGGGTGAAGCTTTTAACAATCAGTTAAATCTCTGTGTTCGTTTCATAAAAGGCTTGAGGTGTTCTCTGCTCAAAACTGGACACCAGGAAGCAGAGAAGAGAAGAAGGGATGGAGAAAGAAGCAACAACACCTGCTCTCGAAAAATCCTTCACTGTGCTCTACTTTCATACCCTAAACATGTCTGTGCTTCCCACTCATGCTAGTGCAGTGACAGAGAACACAGCTCGGGAGCCAGTGAGCTGTGGCTGAGAGCTCTGCTTCAGTCCTTGCTGCCAGGGGGTCTAGGCCAAGCACTTGACCTTTGGCTGCCTCACCTTCCTCATCTGAAGGGTTAAATGAGGTAGTACCTGTGAATCACTTAGCAGAGCACCAGGCCCCCACTAATTACTCAATAAATGTTATTTGCTATTTTCATATGTTCTTCCCTATTCCACACTTAACACCAAAGCCTTGGGCACAGATACTGAAGCAGGCATCCCCTGATGGGTTCCAGAGGATGCAGGATATTGAATATTGCCAGCAATTTTTATACATGTAAGTGATTACATTTTTACACTGTACTTATATTAATTTTTTTATGGCAGGGGCAATGAATAATCTATGCTTGAATTCCTCCATAACATCTGGCTCATCTTGCACAGAGATACTGATGAATGCACTGGTCATGGATTTACGGGCATGCCCAGTCTCCCTTTAAATTAATCATCAAACTCATCAGGTAGATGCCACTTAAATATGCGTGGGGCTTTAAAAACAGGCATTCATTTGTCTGTGAAGATGGAAAAGGTATGTAGGTATGAAACTGAGTGTATATTTAAGGAAAAATTTAGTTTGGCTAGTCTTTTTTTGTGTGGAGAAGTGGTTGGAGATGGAGCTGGGAAATGCATGAGACCCCAGTACAGACAGCGTTAAGAAGACGGCTCCACTGTGCATAAGAATTCAATAAGAGAAAATCAAGTCATTCAGTGCAGGCAATAAGCGATGACTAATGTCATCATGAGAAGCAGTCTGAGCCTAGCCTTCTGTCTTAACAATGTGTTGCATAAATGAACATGTTAAAATGTGTAGCTTCACTTTTAAAGTACATTTTCTGCTAGGGGCCCATCAGTATGCATGCTGAGTATGAAAACACAACAAATCTTACAGCCAAGATTTCTCTGGAGAAAAGGTAAAATGTGATGATATTGTAGCCAACATGAGTGTAGCCCATACTGTGAGCCAGGAATTACTAGAAACGTTATACACATCATCTCATTTTAACCTTGCAAACATCCCCTATCAAAGCAAGGTTTGCCCCGTTTTACAGATGAGGACATTGAAATATGGAAGAGTAAATCATGGCTAACAGGCAACAGAACAGAGATTCAAATCAGGTCTCCAACTCCTGGGCCCAAAGCTGCTGATGTGGCAGGAGGAGAGATTATACTTTACTGGAAAGTTGTGTATGACAACTGAAAATCACAAGCTTACTGTGGACAAGGGAGCACTTACCTTTCTGGGCTAGATTTTAGTGAGGAAGAGCGGGTCGGAAGGGGAAGTGTGGCTGACCTCTTAACCACCTTCTCACCATCAATGTAGTTCATTTCACTTTTTGAGCGAGGCACAGAAAGAGGAGATTTTGCTGGAGAAGGAAAGTGCGTACAAAAGACCTTTAAAACCGATAAAAACTGAAAAGAGGGAGATGTCTTCCCTCACCCATCACCATCCTTTCCTCCCCCACAAGCAGGAAATTCTAAATCACTTACTGTCTTCAGAAAAGGAGTATCGAGGAGAGTACAGATCTGAATCATCATCTATTGAACAAAACAAAGTGTAATCAGGAGGAATCTGGATAAGGTCAGAGAACCAAGTGACGTGTCCCCGTCACAGCCCTGCACTGGAATCCAGCCACACAGGGAGCCCGCGGAGAGGATCAAGCACTGGAAGCTACCCCACAGCAAACCCCACTGGAAAGGAGCCCACCTCACCAAAGAGGACCGCAGGCCTGCGGCCCAGGGGTTCATTCACAACACCCGGGAGTGACTGCCAACCTGCCACCAAGCAAAGCAAGGGGACAAAAAGCCCAAGACCGTCCTCGTTTCTACAGCCAAAGCTGGAACCCAGGGTTCCCAGCAGGCTGAGTTGGAAGCAGCTGGTCTAGCCTGATGAGTGCAAAAAGGCCTGTGACTACATGGATGGGGAGGCCCAGAGGTGGGGTTTCTAGCTCCCCACCTCTGCTGGGACCGTTTAATATGCTAAGGTTCCATAGACAATTTTTAAGTGGTTCTGCCACGAAGGAAACAGTTTGAGGAAGCCCCCAATCATTCATTTTGATTCCACTTCAACCTGGTTTCTTTCTTTCCTTAGAAGACACATGCCCGTGGCAGATGTGGTTATATGGTTTGCTCAGCAAAGGTGCTGCTCCAGGTGTGTGTCTAAACTGTGACTGAAACAAACCACACTCACAGGGTTTTCATGGTGTGAGATGGATCTCCAGGGCCGGGCAGCCCGAAAAGGCTGAACACTGGGGCTCGAAGACTCGCAGCACTGAGTCAAGATCTGATCCCCTCATGGCACACCCAGGGAACAGTTCTCTAAACTGGGGCTGTCCTGAAAATGCTGGTTCCACCCACAGGGATCTCTCCAGAGCATTTCTCTAACAAGACTTGGGGCTAAAACAGCCTTTCCCAGTCTCTAACCTCTTGTTGACCTGGAATCAGACTTCATAGATATGGAACAAAGAACCCACTCCTTCCCTTAACTCTGCAACAACTCCAACAAAGCATATGAACTAAAGTGAGAAGGTAAGTCAAAGAATCCAATATAATATGTTAATGATTAAGTGTTAATCAAGTCCTTATCTCTATGCAAATAGTTTTAAGTATGAGCAGAAAAGGTCATGAAGTTTTATGAAATGTAAATAAAGTTAACAATATTATTCTGAGCAAAGTATTATTCAAATTTGGACAGCGTCTACCCATAGCCCCTACCTATTCCCTCCTCTCCTCTCTCCATTTTTATTTGTCGCTGGTCTCTTCAAGATGAAATAAAGGAAATGCATCAGGTAACAACTGGATCCTTCCCTCTTTCTCTCTCCCTCCCTCCCTCTTTTGCTTTAAGGATATGAATCAGTCAATATCAAAGTTAAACATGACTTAAGGTCCTTCTACCAACATAGCAAGTCTTTCCCTGTTATAAACTGAGTAAGGAAGCTAATTTAACCATAAATATTTTGAAGTACTGATCTAATTTATGTTGCCTGTTTTTTTTTTATTTTTTTTTTGACACAACTCTGAATACTGTACTGAAAAGATGTCATAATGTCAAAGAAAAAAAATCAGCTTTGACTGCAGGGATCTGATTGGTAAAATGACAGTCAGATGGAAAATTAGCTGCAGAACCCATGCATGTACTGCTTAAAATCCAGCCTAGTATTTTAATTCAAAACCCCAAATATTTTTGAATCATAGAGAAATTGCAGCCTACTGGTAGATGATAAAGTATGGGTTAATTTCTAACTACAACTAGGTAGGCTCTTGAGGTAAAAGGCAAATGGGGAGAAAATGGCCTTAAATATTCAAACATTTAGGGCCTCCCTGGTGGCACAGCGGTTGAGTGCTGGCTTGCGAAGCTGCCCACAGCCTCTGCAGCACTGGTTCGATCCCCGGCCACTGGGTGAGGGTCCCACATGGCGCACAGACCTCTCCTGCCACCTGCTGCTCCCCTTAGCAGTATACTTCATCAGTCTCCCTGCTCTGCTCTCCACTCTGACTCTGGTCTGCCTGCTCTACTCTCCACTCTGACTCTCTCCACTCTGATTCTCTCACCCTCCCACACTTCTGACTGTACCCAGTGCTTGTATAAATAAATAAATCTTTAAAAAAAAATCACAAGGTTATAAGGTCAATTACTCTAAAAATATATAAATAAATAAATAAATAAATAAATAAATATTCAAACATTTAAAAAAAAAAAAAACCTAGGGTGTTAAAAAAAACTTTCTCCCTAGAGCATTCAAATGTGGAATTCTAGAAGATGTTGGAAAAGGAGAAATAGTTCTTAGAAGATGGGAAAAAATAGCACAACTTAGGGAGTGAAACAACTTACGTATTTTGAAAAACAGAAGTAGAAAAGATGGGGGAATGAAGGCAACAGAGCAACCTCAGTGACTGAATGTGCTTAAAGCTATTTCTCATCCGGTGTAAGTGGGAAAATCAACCACAACCACCCAGGGGTAACAGGGCAGGGGCATCTGGGAGGGAACAAGCTCTTCATTCTTCATGGTGTCCACAGGATCTGGGTCTGATACACGGTTTTCAGTTTATTGACTTTTGAAAGGACAAACTGAAGTTGTGTGCATTCATCTGAACTTTGGCAATTAGGGTCATCCCAGGGGATAAATAAAGCAATTTATTCCTTTAATTTTTTATGTATGTCTTGCAAATCTAATGGAAATTTTACCTATACTTACAAAGAATAATAACAGCAGCTCGCATTATTAAGTGCCTAGTGGCAGTTGATAATTTACTAATACCTCATCTAAGCCTTGCAAAACCACTCTAGAAGATACATAAATATCTCACCATATAGACAAGGAAATTAAGGCCCAGGGAGATTAAGGAATCTGTGCTTAGCCCCACAGTGAGAAAGAGACACAGCAGGAATGGATTTAAGGTCTGAGCCCCCTTCTCTCTGCCCCCTGGAAGCTCTATGGTGGGGATGGTTATCTGTTCTATTGTTGTCTGCCCCTAGTCCCATGAGCTCAATCCTGTCAACAATTGTGGCTACTACATTACAGTCTTTATTATGGAAGAGGCAGGGAGGTGTTGTTCTGAAACTCAAGTCAAGCCCAGCAGTGCTGACTGGAGGGACTCCCAGTCCTCAAAGCCTTTGCCCTATTTTTCTGCATCACCCCCAACTTGGTGATGACACCAAGGCAAGTTTTCTGAGTTACCCAAACCATACTTCTAGTTTTCCTCCTGCTGGTCTTCAGGAACAAAGAGTAAAGCTGAGTCACTCTCGCTGTATCTCCCATTTGGTACCACTTGCAAACTTTCCTGGCAAGCTAAGTCCATACGAAGGTCGGTGGGTATGAAGTCAGTTACCAATGAATGGGGAAGTTGGGCATTAGGGTCACACTTCTTATTTCTATACCAAGAGCTGCCCAAATGGAGCATATGTTTCCATCACAGTGCAGACATTAATTGAAATGCTTTCCAAGTTGTCTGGATATGTAGACATTGTCTGTGTCTGAAATCCTGCTTCATTTTTCCAGGGGTCCTTTAAAACTACGCCACGGTGGGCTCAGCTGAGCTGGGACCTTGTGATTCCTGCTCATGATGGAGCCAACATGCTCCCTGTTCCCCTCACAGTCCCAACAGCAAACATCCAAGCTTGGCAGGACTTTCTGTGCCAGTGACTTCCAAGAAGCCCCAAAACTAAGTGGGATTGAGTCATGGTGAACAACTTACTTCTAGGCCCCGGAGGCCCCCACTGGGCTCTGAGGTTTCCACACCAATGATTCCTCTTTGTCAATCTGTCCCTAGGAGCTCAATTTGGGGACAACTACTCTCCTATAACTGCCAGGAGGCACATAATTGCCTTTTCAACCACAGTGACTTTAAATGAACCTCTAAAAAAAGCCCCTTTCTGGGTTTGTTTTTGAGAATTTATATCAGTCTTAAAGCCAATGGAGAAAGTACTTGTACACAACAGTTGATCTACTTACAGTATGTAACTGAAAAATGGGATGATAGGCAAAAAAGCAGTATTTGCCTACTGGCTTGCCTGTTATCAGTTAAATTTCAATTTTATGCATTTTTAGGCCCTTTAACTTAAGATTATTTTTTCTCTAACACTAATGGCTCAATTTCCTAATACCAAAGGCTCACAATTTTTTTTTACTGCTTAAATTAATTCCTTCTCCTGCTTGATTCCACACACTTAGGAAGAGAAAGGCTATAAAGGGGTCAAGATAGATACACACGCCACAAATGAAGAGAGAGAGATGCAAAGGTTGGCACGAAGCCTGGGCAGGACTGGAGAGGAAAAATAAGCAAAAAGGGAAATGGTAGGATGGTTAGGAACAGCCAGGAGCTTAGGAAAGATTCGCGAAGTTATGTTCTGGTTAAAGGCAATCAAATTTTAAAAGACGAAAGATCAATATAGAGTCCAGAGTAGCTACAGAAAACAGATGTGCGGGAAAAATAGACTCTGAAAGAGCAGGAGAGAGTGAGGTGGAAAGGAAAGGGGTGAATGCTTGCAAAGACCAGAGGGCTGGGGCAGACTCACCGTCCTCACCTCCCGTGGCATTTCTGGAGCTCGTGGTGGGAAGGGAGTGACTGCTACTGTCTCTGCACTGTCCTGCAGGCCAGTGAAAGACTTCTACAGCTGCCAGGCAGAGACCTTCTGGGCAGCTCCAGTTAGGGGAGCAAAGGTGACGGGGCGGTTCAGCCCCTCCTCTGGGCTGGCTGAGTGGGAGTTTCGGGCAGGAGGCACAGATTCTGGCCAGGCATCTTCACAATAGAACTATATTTTCTTGAACTCAAGCAAAATAAGGCTATTCTTAGAAATCCTGTAAGGCCAGTAGAAGAATATTTTAACTCAAATATAGATGTGCCTGGGAAAACTCACCTCCTCAAACACTAGCCTGAGTGCATCCTCATCTAGGAATAAGGAAAAAGCTCAAGGAAACAAACCACTATGAAGAGACCGGTCACCACAAGCTGGCAATGCCCAGAGGTGGGATCCTGAGTCACTTCACCAGGAGGGGGCAGTGGCCATCACCAACTTGCCAGCCTTGGAAGCGAAGGGGAAGCTGGTCTCTGGGACTTCAGCTCTGGCTGACAGCCCTTTACCCTGACCCAGCCAAATGGGTTCTCGTGGGCCATGGAGCTGGAAGTCACACACCACTTATTTGGTTTTGCTGTGGATACTGAGGCATCATTTGAAAACATCTTCCATTTGGTTCTCAATTCTGGCCCTGAGTCGAATTACTTGGAGAGCTTTGCTAACTACATATTCCCACACCCCATTGTAGGGAGATGCTGATGCAGCTGAGGGAAGGATGGCTGACTCATAAGTAGGGCAAGCTGGAAGACTGGAGCCCGGCGCCAGCAGGCCCTCGGCAAGGGGGTGACTAAGAACACAGAGAGTAGCAAGGAAGGGAAATGGTTCATGCAGAGAGCAGTAGAACAGAGTAAGTACAAGTCCATGTGGGGCACCCGGGTTTGAACTCCAGCTCTGGCACTTACTGTGTAATCTTGCATTAATTACTTAATCTTTCTGATCCTTAACACTTCTCTGAGAAAGTGAGGACTCCCCTCAGGGGGTTGCTGGGAGCACGGGAATGAGATCACCAAACTCAGTGTGGAGCCTTGTGTTTGTCACAAATGGGGTCACTGCAGTGGTGGCCATGACTATTGCTATGAATGGCGCTACCGTCGTGAGCTGTCGAGGTGCTGGTCACCCTACACTGCTGCTTCCTCAGGCAGGGAGCAGGGGGACAGGCAGTGGCTGCATTTCCAAAAATGTTTCTCCACAGCTTGTTCTCCTTCCTGCTTGGGGAAGAGACCATGGGCACCCTCCAGCAGCCTGGAGGAGACCCTCCCAGCAGCCTGTCCACAGTCTGGGAGCAGCAGAGGCTGGGCTGACACTACTCTCTAACAACATTGCCCATGCTCCCCAAGCTTTCTGATATAGTGGCTTCTCCCACTACATGAGGAAGTGGGGTGTAATTCCCAGACAAGCAGCTTTGACTCAGAGAGGAATGATGGAGAGGAAAAGGTGGAAAAAAGTAAAGGTTGGAAAAAAATAAAGGAAAACTCATTTGCTTACTAGTCTTACTTTAAAAGTTATTTCCAAAGGAAATAACTTATTTAATAATAGTTTATTTTCAATGATCTATTTTTATTTTTGATAATCTTTCTAGCGGCTAGGTATGTAGTGAAATCACAGCAAATAAGTCCTGAATCTATTCTACTCCTCCCAAATTTCCTAGCCCCAATCCCTCCCAACTAGCCCCACAAATAAGGAATAATTATAAGGTAACACCACTCCTGTCCTATACAGTGGTCTCAAGACTACAAGAAGATAAAATGACTGATCCTTGCTGGAGTTTATAAGTTTCTTTAAAAGTACATTTTAGATTTCATTAAGATATAAAAACTCGGGCCTCCCTGGTGGTGCAAGGGGTTAAGATGCAACCTAGGAAGCTATCTGCAGCCACTGCAGCACAAGTTCGATCCCCGGCCGGGAGCTACCCACATGGCAGAGCAGACCTCTCCTGACTCGCCCACTGCTCCCCTCAGCAGTGTATTTCAGTCAGTCTGCCTGTTCTGTTCCCCGCTCTGTCTCTGGTGAATCCTCTCACTCCCCCATACCTCAGGCCTGTACCCCAGTTCTTGTATGCATAAATAAATAAATCTTTTAAAAAAGATATAAGAACTCTATCTCCTGAATGTCTGGCCAAAAGTTTACTTTTTCACTGTAGTTGGAAAGAAAAGAGGTCTACTAAACTGGCATAAACAAGCTTTCAAAGTCCTTCACTATTGAGGAGGATCAGCTTTGAGACACTCAGAAATATCGTTTTTATACTGTGTAAACTAGTAGCACTAGAGGAAGCATCCCTGAGGCTAAGTTTTGATAGGTTTATTAGAAATAATGCTCATTTCAAATTCTGAATTCAAATGAAACAAAACAAAATCAGCAGCAACAACAGTCTGCTCCCTCCCCAGGGGTTAGACCCCGGAATGATAGCGCACATTTCTCAGTTAAGCTGCTTTTTTACACTCCTTACTATCTATGGCCAGAGGCTCTGCTGGGTGCTAATCTTTGATGCTTATGGGTCTTTCCAGGGTGAAGAAAGGTGTGCAGTGCCTGGGGATGGAGTGGCACCGAGGGCAGGGCTGAGGAAGCCCTTGTAGCCCACAGGCAACCTCAACACAGAGTAGAGAATCTCCTATCCCCTAAATACATAAATCAAAATTCTTTAAAGTGACCTAAGACCTTTCACTCATTTGTAAAAAGCCTCCCCCTAGTTGAATACATCAGTGATCTGTGTCTGGGTCTGTCACCTAGGGAGGGGGGATGTGTGACAGCTGGAATCTACTCTATTTTAAAAAGATCTCCAGGGATCTTAAAAATTTGCACTAAAGTTTAATCATCTTGGTTATTATGCATTTTTTATGTCCAATCTAATTTTTTCCTTTTCATCCTTTTAAGACTCTTTCTTTTTGGTCTTTGAAAAAAAAATACTAAGATCTGCTTCCTAAATTATGGGTCAGAAGTTAGCATGTCATCTCTTACTGTTTAGGATTCTAGGCAAAATAACCCTAGTTGCCTCTTGTGCCTGACTTGATGTGACCAAATCGTCACTGTCAGGCAGGGCTGCTGAGTGTGGCAGCAGATGACAGGCAGCTCTGCATGTGAGGCCACAAAGCCCAATCTTGAGGTCCATAGCCAGGTTGACATGAAAGCTGCTGTGAGACCTGGGAGAGGCCTAGGGCATTCTTTCAGTCCCACAGGGGTCACCACTCCCCGCCAAGGCTCTCCAGGTAGATCTTCCTCTGACCACACCTATGCTTCCTGGCAGGCTGTGCCTGAGATATCTTCCCTAAAGGACACCCTCTTTTATGAATGGGTTGCATTCCTCAAGTACAAATAATGCACAAATCAAAAACTAAATTTAGTTAAAATGACCCCCCCAAATCTCTGTCATCCAAACCAATGGGTTGTTTCTTTCTTAAATGATGGTTCTGAAAGAGTATAATCAGCAATCCAAGATAAAAAGTCTAGGTTATCTCACAGCCAACAGGCTCTTGTTGGCTGCGAGGAAGTCACTGGTGAAAATTAAATCAACAGATTTTAATTTTTTAAAATCTGGATTTATATGGAAGACTTTCCTTTTGTTCAAAATAGGCCCCATGGGCCTCCCCTGGTGGCGCAGCAGTTGAGCGCTGGGCTGCGAAGCTGCCCGCAGCCTCTGCAGCGCCAGTTCGATCCCGGCCACCTGCGAGGGTCCCACATGGTACACAGACCTCTCCTGCCATGCCCACTGTTCCCTTGCAGTGTATTTCGTAGGTCTGCCTGTTCTGTTCCCCATTCTGGCTCTGGTGAATTCTCTCACCCTCCCGCACTTCTGACTGCACCCAGTGCTTGTATAAATAAATAAATAAATCTTTAAAAAAAACACACACACAACAAAACAAAACAAAAATAGGCCCCAGGCACGAAAGGTTAGGAACTAACTAGCACTTCACAGGGAAACCAAAAAAGGGAATATGGTTTAACTAAAACTGTATCCAACACATCCTAAAGTGTCATCTCACCTATGCTAAATGATGGATAAAAGTTTTGTGAAGGACTGAGTGGGTGGCTTGCTCGGTGCTGAGACAGCCATCTGGGATGTTTTGCTGGGCTAATTAGAGCAGAGCAACACTAAGGTGTTTGTGGTCCTGGGCTTGTGCCTAGAAAGCACTCTGGTTCCATGGTGACAAACCTGTACTCATTAGCACTTTCCAGTTGTTTACTGAGGACCTACTGTGTGCCAGTAAGGTACTCAGTGGCCTGGATACATGTTCTTGCAACTACCCCATACCGGACAAGGTACAATGAGTGGTCTTCCCTAATGTCCTACCACTTGCGAACTTCTGAGAACAGAAGACATGTCTTTTCCATAGCTCTGTCCTCAGTTCTAAGGATAGTGCATGGCACATCACGTGAATGTGCCTTTTGAATGCACCAAGTTCATAGCACTCAACATCTCATCCTAGAAAAACATTTAATGAAATTGCCTCTTGTGTACCTCATCCACTCCCATTTCTGGGTCATGAATCTAAAGCTCAGACAATCCGTGGGGCTAGGATACTACGCAGTGTGTTGCCTCAACTCAACTTTTAGAACCTTTGATACCAGACTTTTTTTGTCCCTTAAAAGAATACCTCTTAGCAGTTCTAAATACCTAACAGTTCTTTTGTGAAATGCTTTCTAGTATGGTCAAAACCTTTATTTTCAAGAGTCATCTCCCACCATGACTGCCCTGCCTACCTCTCTGTGAATTTCTTTTTTTTTTTAATACCTTTTATTTTTTTTAGATTTATTTTTTTATTTATATAATAGCTGGGGTATAGGCCAGAGGTGCAGGAGGGTGAGGGAATTCACCAGAGACAAAGCTGGGAGAACAGGCAGACAGATTGAAAGCACTGCTGAGGGGAGCAGCGGGTGCGACAGGAGAGGTCTGCCGTGCCATGTGGGAATCTCCCTGGCCGGCCGGGACTCAAACCCATGCTGCAGAGGCTGTGGACAGCTTCACAGTGCTGTGCTCAAGCCGCTGTGCCACTGGGGAGGCACTCTCTGTGAATTTTTTTTTTAATTTTCTTTTTAATTTTTTTAAGGATTTATTTAATTATGCATATAAGAGTGGGGTACAGGCCAGAGATACAGGGTAAGGGGGGATGAAAGGATTCACCAGACAGAATGGTGAACAGAACAGGCAGACTGACTGAAATACACTGCTGAGGGGAGAGGTGGGTGAGACAGGAGAGGTCTGCTGTGCCAAGTGGGTTGTTCCCTGGCCAGCTGGGGATCGAACTCGTGCTGCAGAGGCTACAAATTGCTTCATAGTGCGGTGCTTAATCCCTTGCGCCACCAGGGAGGCCCTCTCTGTGAATTTCTTATCAAGGAGATACACCCTGCGGGTCCACAACAAGACGGGTCTACTGAAAAATTAGGAACTGGGACATTTTCTTGTTGACAGCTGGCACATCTACCTCCTGCCCATCAGTCATAATGACTCAGCTCCTGAGTCACAGCCCTGCCACCAGCACCCTGTGACCATCATCAATACAAAGCCAGGGTAGTTGGGTACAGGCAGCTGTTCCCAGAGCCCCACAGGTGCATAGCATTAAAACTAAGCGGCCATCAGCTACCCCATTAGTCATGTACACTCGAAGGGAATAAGATTAAGTCATCATCTGGGTAGACTCTAGTATTACAGTCAGCAAGGAGCAGGACACCACCACAAAGTGCAAGGTTAAAGGGAAGCAAATGAGGGGGAGACAGCCCTTAGCCACCACGAAAAACCCCAATGTGAAAAGAAAGTAATAGCATCGACAGAGAGGCACATGATTTTCCTTTAATTACCTTCAGATTTAGGACTAGGAGTAGATGCAGGAAACTGGTAGGTAGGAGTATAAGGATTGTCTTCTGTAGCAGAGAAAAGCAGTGGATTTTGAAACTACCCACCACAAAGAGGAGGAACTAGCAAGTTCCCAGTGATGACTATTTCAAATGATTACCTATTTTAGTGTTATTAAAGCACACGGGCATCACACTTAAAAATAGATTAATGAATTAGAACGGTCTTAGTTAATTTTAATATGGCACATCATGCAAATGAGCAAAATAAAATGTTCACCAACCAAAAACGACTATAAAAACAAAATCTAAAAGCCAAATCTTGTCCTATAGTGGAACTACAAGAATTAATGTAAGGCTAGGACAAGTTATACTGTCTAAGTTTATGGTACCTTCAGAATTTTGCTGGATTTCAAGAAGTTCAGGGAATTTGTACGTAGGGAAATAGGGGTTTTCCTCAGGAGTGTCTAGGCAGAGGAGCAGATTTGGAAGAGAGAATAGAGGAAGATACAAATGGAGAGAATGAACGAATAGGAATCTACACACAATTCAGGCTCCTTTTGGAACATTCTAAGCTTCATTGATGATATGAAAGAAATTCAAAATGCTTTAAAAAATCCAGTCCTTTTGCCTGAATTACTGAGACACATCTAAAGAGACAATAACATTTCTCATCTTACACAAATAATTCCACATATACAGGCTCCAGTGAGCAAGAGACAGCACAAAGCTTCAAGTTTTCGCCTTTTATAGGCAAAAATATTAAATATGCTAATAGTGTATAATAAAAACAGTACCATAAAATGGTTTCTTTAAAAATTAAAGTTTGTGCTACAGATATTAGAATCATAGCAGACAAGTGGATTCTTAATTTTTTCAAAGACCTCTGCCTACCATCGGGGCAGGTAGTTATATTTAGAACCTGTAATTTAGGTTGCGTTAATAGCTATAATATATGAGAGGCCCAGTGTTGCCCGAGGGGCAGAGTGCACCTGTGTCTCGGCATTGAGCTGCAGAGCTGGGCCTAAAGTTGAGACAGACGCAGATTGCTGGAGGAGGTAGGCATTGGCCTTAGGAGGTGACCAGTGTACCTGACGCCACCTATCAGAGACCCAGCATTTGGCCTGGCCAAATGACTGCGATCACCCACCCAACTGTAGTGGATTTACCCTTGGCGCAGAAATGGTAAACACTGAGCGTCTCAACCATTTGAAACAGTTCGAAGCAGGGCACAGCCAGGATCATCTTGAACAGGGCAAAAGCTAATTAAAGAGATATTAGCTGGCCTCAGAGGCTGGTTATTTGTGGCTTAGGTCAACAGGGACCAGAATGCTTTCCCCTGCCTCCATGTGTCATCGGTGCCAGGCGGCCAGACTGGATTTGGCCACAGGGAAGGACAGGATGCTCTGCCTGTGGGAGGAGAAGTATCCTTTCCACGGCGCCACTGCGTCCCTGCCTGTCAGATGACGGCAGCACAGGCGGGGAGGAGCTGGTGGAGTCATGACCTGTGGAGCATGGACCTAGGGTGTGTGCGGGGATGGGCTTCCCCCGCCATGCTGCTCGCCCCACCTGCCGACAGCCCCGGGGGCTCTGATTTGGAAGTGCTTCCCTCCAGCCTGATAGGGAAGATTATTTTTCATCTTAACACCTCCTTCCAGGTGCACCATGTTTTCTACTTCACAAGGCAGAATATGTTCCAACGCTGCAAAGCCCCTAGGCAGAAGGGAAGCAGGACAAACCAGCGAGGTATGTGATTGGCCCAAGGTCACATGAGTGCTGGGGGCACTGAATCCAGGTGAAACAGATTTCTAAGCCCAGAGCAGTGCACTCCTAACTTGCTCTGCTTACAAAGTAGTCAGGGGCCGACACAGGGAGCTGCACTGAAAGCTGGAAGCAGGCGGGACTTGAAGCAGTTTATGCCCAGGCAGGCAGATGCTGGAGCACAGGCAGAGGGCTGGGTTCAGCCTGCTGCATCCCACAACATCTGGGAGGGAGGACTTGAGAGCTGACCTCAAATCCCATAGGCGAGGCAGGTGCACAAGCGCTCCTACCCTCCTCCGCTCTAAAGGTGTGTGGCTGGGCGCAGGCAGGCCAGTGCCAATGAGGTCAAGCCGCAGGGCCCAGCCTCTGGTACCCTGGTGAGGCGAGTTTAGACTCTCATCACAACAATTAACACCGTACAGATTCTACAAATGAAAATCAGTACCTCTGTTTAGTTTGTGGATCTGTTTAAACATGGTCTTGTACCAGTCTTTTGATCTCTCGGTGTTCTGGAGAAAAAGGCAAAGAATGAAATAAAATGGAAATCTTGGCACATTTCAGACTGCTTATGATTATAAAATCAAAATGGAAAGGATAACATCTGAAACCAAAACTAGCATACTTTATATTTGGTGACCACATATTGACAACTTTTTCGAAAACGCAAAACTTTTGAGAGAGAACAGCCCAGGAGGTTCAAACCTGAATCTGCAAAGCAATACTTGGCCCAAAGGATGTAGATTTTGAAAACTATGGAGAAGAATCCATTTGAAATGTGTCCATTCTTATATAATTATTTTAAAGTTCATTTTGAGAATCTCTTTTCATATTTAAATGACTAAAGCCTCCTAGAAACATGGGACAAAGAATATTTGCTTATACTATAAGCAAGATGAAAATGCATACATTGTGCAAAAATGAAAAATGATGTAAAAAATGTTAAAAACTAAAAAATATGTTTTTACATCAATAAGACAAACAAATTTTTCCTTCCTTTAAAAAAAATTTTGCTTATCAGGCCATGTCCTTCTCCATTTCCGCTCACTCTGTAGAAGTATACCTAAGTCACTTTGCATCGGGTCAGACTTATAGCACATACATTCAGACATAGCTAAACAGCTTCCAGTGCCAGAAAGTTTTCCTCCTAACCACAATACTGGGCTGTTTCTAAGATCAAAATAAAATAGGGGGACAGAGATTTTTATTCCCATTTTACAGATGAGATGAAATACATAAAGTCAAAGTGAATTGCCCAAGGTCACAGAGCCATTGAGAGGGGAGGGGAGGATCCATGGATGGTTAGGGGGATGGGTTTGGGAGTCGGACAGGCTGCTCTGTCACCCACAAGCTGTGCAATCCCAGACAAGTAGCACAATCCCTCTGAATGCCTGTTTTTTCATCCATAAAATGGAAATGATTTTAGTATCTACCTTGTAGAGTAAATGATATTTACGTGAGATAAGGTACTCAGCAAAGGCAGCTGCAATTACTATCAGCAATAATCCTCTTTCTACTTACTATTGCTATTATATACTTATTATTTCTTGGGACCAGACAACTCTTTTGAGTCATAACCCACTGCTGTTTTTAATAAGTCTTCTTCAAACTAGTTGGTTTGCTAAGTGGAAATTGCAGAGGTAATTCATAGTCAGTGTTCGGATGGGCACATGGAGAAGAAAAAAATTCCCCTTAACCCAGTTTCACAAGTCAGGCTTCCCTGGAATTCCCTAGGGCCAGCAGAAGGCTGGCATTCCTGTGCGTTAGGGCCAGCGGGGCAGGGCTACTGCCAGACCCACTGTCTTGGAGGCCTTGGCAGGCTGAATCCAAGCTGTGGATTCCTTAAGGGCACCTGCTCACACTGGCCAGTGGGGAAACCAGGGGCATTTCCTCCTGAGCAGTCAACAGGGACCCTAAGCCTGGCCCTCCATTCTCAGGGTTTCTTAACCCTGCACTAGCAATTTCTGAGGATGCTCCTCAGGACACCAGCAGACAGGGAAATACTGGCTACAGCATAGCCCCATAATAACACACCCAGGCCCCAGGCCTCTCAGTTTTGCTGTGAGGAAACCTCTGCTTTTTTCCACCCATCTTATTCTGACATTCATTCAGTCGCAAAACCCTTTTCTCATGAGGCTTACTGACACCTAACACACACTTTGGGAACAGCTGCTACATTCTGAGCCCAAGCCCAAGGAGGGTGCAGGGGGCTGGGGCAAAGCTTTGAGAAAACGGATGGTGTTGAGGACCCTTCTCAGGAGGCCTTAGCACCTCCAGGGTGCAGTTCACGTACACTCAGGGGTGCACCCTATCATGACTTAAGACGCAGCTTCAGAGGGACCTCTAGGTCAGCATGCATACCCTGAGTGGGATGCCCACTTCATCCATGGAAACATCGCTTAGGTCCTGAGCGCTCTTAGCCACCCGCCTGTCATCCTTAGCCTTTTTTTCAGAAGTCCTGGCTGGTGAGGTGGGTTTTTCCTGGGTTGGTGCCGAGTTTTGCTCTCCCACTCTTCTTTCCGATATAGGATCTAAAAAAGGGAAACCATTGTTAGCAGGAGCTCTTCTGATAGCCACAAAGCAACAAAACTCCCAAAACAAGTCAGCCAGGGGAAAGTGTGTTGGCTAATTCCTAATTGGAAAGAATTTCACTTAGAGGTCAGCAAATTATGACCCAGCCACACCATCCCTTTACCTACTTTTTACCCATGCCTTTGAGCGCCAATGGCAGAGTTGAGCAGCTGTGATAGAAACCTTAGGACCCGCAAAGCCTAAAATATTTACCATCTGGCTCTTTAGAAGAACGTGCTGACAGCCTGGGATGTGCCCTACAGTGATGTCATTTGGCGCTCTAGACACCCCAGCGAACCTGGCAGTCCTAGAAACTCAGGAAACAGGTAGAACCACAAGGAGGTAGCCAAACATTAATCAAAAGCCTTCGTTTTAACTTGGGAATCTCAACTTTTCGGTGCCTTCACTTATTCATCTGAAAACAGGGGCTAGGACTTGGCATGCTGGGTGATGTTGTGAGAAGACTTAACAAGAAAGCTGATGCCAAGTTGCTGAGAAAGATGTAAAATCCTGGGGGCACCTTAGAGTTTCTTTGATTCAGGATTGGAGGTTACAGGAGCTAGTGTGCACACCTTGTGTGATCTATAGTGTGTAAAAGTACTTAGTATAATCTGTTAACCCAAGCCATGCCCTTCAAGACTAAGCACCTGCCTGGTGCTGTGCACTTACATACTTTGGACTCAAGGGAGAACCTTCAGAGACTTACAGTCCAGTGGGCTTAGAAAGACCAAGAGGGCCAGCACTGACAGAGGAGGCAGCATTCAGCTCCGGTGAGGAGCTGAGGTTCAGGACAGGCCTCGTGGAGGAAGAATTCAGTCAAATGGGAAGTGAAGGGTGCTCCTGGAGACACAGCACCTAAACAAATGCACAAGGCCTCTGCCTATGTGCCAGGCACTGTGCTAAACTCTTTCCCTATATTATCTCAGTTCATCCTCCCAATAGCCCTATGGAAAAAAAAAATATTACCACCCCTCCATTAAGCATACACATACAGTTAAAGGAAGCACAGGGAAGTTAAAGGACCCCATCCGAGCTCACACAGCCAGCACAGGCCACCTGGGGTTTCGTCTAGTGTTTGCTGGTCCTCTGAACCATCTCTTGCCTTGCCTCCCTCAGAGATGGCACCAAGGTTTCAAACCTGGAAATCTGGTCTGATCCAAACAGAGAAGTTAGGGTGGGGTACTGGGCTGGAGAAGGCAGGAGACAAGGTAATTTTGAGAAGGTGGCAAAATATTTAAGCAGAAATGTCCCAGAGGCCCTAGGAGAAATATGGGAGTGGACCCCAGGCAGGAGTATGATTCCAGAGCCACAGGCACAAAAGTGGTGGCTAAAGTCAGTAGAGGAGGGAGGGGAGCGAGGTCCAGAGCTGGAGTCAGTCACTGAGGAAAAGTCACAGCTATGGGCTGAGAAGCTGAAAAGGACCGCCCAAAGGACGCAGGAATTGTCAGACAAACTGCAGATGAACCAAAAAGGTACAGTGAGGTGTCACTGACATCAGAGAAAACAGAATTCTAAGAAGTGGGTGGTCAATGCATCTAAAACAAGAATAACAACAAACACACACCATGGAAACAGAAGCTGAGGAGGAGGCATTAGATTAGGCTAAAGAAGAGTCACCGCTGTGAGGGAGCCATTTCAGGAGGGCAGTGGAGTTGATGACAGTCTGCAGGGAAGGGGACAAGGGGTGAGGAGGAAGCGGGGTAGGAAGTGGGATTGAGATCACCATGGAGGAAGGAGCGTATCAGGTGACAGAGAAGTCTAAAGATCAGAGGGCAGAAAGGTTTGGCCAGGGGAGGCCAAATCCTGTCAGGGGAGCCCTGAGGTGGAGCGAAGGGGCTGGAGATGTGGCCTGGGAGTCTGTCAGGTGCTCAGTCAGCATCTGCTCACTCACTGAGAGGGTCTCATCTTTGAGGAAGGCAAAGGTGCAGCGTGCTGTCCAGAAGATTAAACTCGGCACAGAGGGGGCACCCGAGGCACATACAAAGTGTGCCCCTGTCGTAGGTGTGTGTGTGGAGAGGAAGACGGGGCACAGGGGAGCACTGGTGGCAGCAACTTCCTTCACTTTCACAGTCTGCAGGATTTCAAACTAACTTCTGAAATGGGTACTCATTCTGGGGCCACAGAATGACTTCGAACATTCTGTGTGCAGCTCAGCTTAGTGAATATTCCAGAAAGCCTGATTCCTGGCACCATCACCGAAAGCCTTCAAGAATGGTAAGGTTTTCCATAAAGACTGGCTGTATGGAATGTGTTCTCATGCTCCCAGGAAATTCCAACACAAAGCCAGGTTTTCACAGGATGCCTGAAGAGCAAGGGGATTTAGAATGCTGGAGACTTCCTTTTATAGGGTGCTGCTGAGCACGTGCCTCCCAGCAAAGGCCTTGCCAGGTGAGGCCGGCTGCAAGCTCCATCTCAGGCTCAGAGGCACTCACGCGCCTTTCTTTCAACATCATCTCTTGGGAGGAGGCAGATCACAGACAGGCCATTCTCAGTGTTTCCAGACCCAGAGTAATTTTTAAAAAATTGTTAGGGCAGGTGGCTCTAACCACAAGCACTTAATTGTGGAATGCAGGCAGCCAGTCCATGGGTTTATGCCAGAGCTGCCAGAGTCCTCGGATCTATAAAAACGAGGCCTGAGTTATTTCACTTGAGAAGCTTGTGAGCGTGTGATCCGTGATTGAATTGATTTCAATCTACAGAGGGCTGAATCGCAGTCCCTGAAGAAAAACGTTTCTTTACACAGAGAAAACCCAAAGTGACACTTTACTGCACCACACGGTGACAGGGCCACTTCGGACGTCTGTTTTACAGTAAGGGCTTGCTGCAATTTCTCACTTGGCAGGTGCTGATCCCTCACAGAACATCCTGGAGCATTCCTGTCAAGTTTTACACTGTCCAATCAATAGATGGGTCCTGGAAAGGGTCGCAAAGTAACGAGGATGCTGACAGTCTCAGACAGGGCCCCTGGGTCTGCAGGAGGTGGGCAAGTTTCCCTTTGCTTTGCACCCCCAGAGCTGTGACTGAGGCTGACAGCCAAGCCTGCACCTTCCTAAGGGGAGGGAGGCATGGCCGTTATGCCCCTGCCAACCCTCCAGCCCAGCCCTTGCCATGTATCTGTCTATCTGGCAGACCAGGAGCTTTCATTCCTACCTGATTCTCACTGAGCCTGAAAATCACGCAGGCTCAATAAAATCCTTTCCCAGGGTGATCACCACAGGTGGAATGGGCAAAACCTTTCTCACCCCAACCTGTGCTGACTAGCCCCCTCTCCTGCAAAAGCTTCTGAGCAAAGGGGTGCTTGTTCTTTTTAAGCAAAAGCTACCATTTAGAGAGCACCCACTTTATGCTGAGCTCTATCAAACACCATTAGTGGGTCTATTCCCAAACTGAAGGAGCCCGGGAGCAGAGGGAGTGCCTGTGTTTGCCAGCCTGCTGGAGAGGCCCTGCCAATCACACAGCATTTCCCAGTATGCAAAGCAACCCTTGTGCAGCACAGGTGGTCCTCAAGCACCCCATGGAGGCGGGGCAAGGACTGTCTTCTTTGTCTCTTACACTAGAAAACTGGCTCAGGAAGGTGAAGTCACTTACCCAGGGACAAGCCACCTTGAGAAGGATGTCACGACCAAACGCCACGTCTCTAACTTGTGTTTGGGTGCCTTTTTCATCTATCCTCGTGCTCCCCGCACACTCCCAAAGGCAGGAAGGACCCGGAAGGAGCCATCTTTTACTCAGACCCACAGTTCTCAGACCAGGGAGTGAAGTGGGCTGGAGAGCGGCAGCTCCAGGCTGGGAAAAGGGCACCTTGGGCTCAGCGCAGCCTGTCCCGGTCCTGATAGAGCTGAGAGGGCGTGACAGCCCCGTGTCCTCCCTGCCCCTCCTCCCCACCACCACAAAGACAGCATATGATGAAATAACACAGAAATGATGGGGCAGCTGCTCAGGAGACCGTGGCTTTTGTTACCCACTAGACCAGGAGTTCCTGGCAGCCCCGGGAGGGTAGCTCAAAACTATGATGTGCCTATGCGCTTGCACATGTGTGCCTTTCCCTAGAGCAAGAACCTGCTGCCTTCATTAGACTCCCCGTGGATCCACACCACCACAGTGGGAGCTGCTCCAGGGCAGCAGTTCATGACATGACTCAGCTCAGGGCCTGACACAAAGCAGCACTCAACAAAATGACGAGCAAGTCAGCAGAGGCACCTACTGACCACATTCACATCTATCTAGAACCGAGTGGATGCAGCCCTCAGCGCTGTCTGTGAGGACAACTGGCACTACTGCTTTCCCCACGTGACAAGAGCTGACCTGTAGTCTGCACAGATAAACTACAGACATTAGTAACATGCCTGTGGCCATGCCATGAGCAAGAGCAGGACACGCTGCAGAGGCCAGGAGTGGCGTAGCACTCCCATCTTGGTTACCACACCATTTCAGCTTAGGTTTCTGCCCTCCCCACCTCAACATCATCCTGCACACTCCATCAAGGGCTGAGCCCTGGTGTCTGATTGTATTTGCAGACGCTGCCCACCAGTGTCAACTCGACGAAGCCTGCTACGCAGAAGTTGTCGGTACAGGGGGCAGCATCAGCCACTGGGTAGTTGATTAGAAAGGCAAATCCCTGTCCAAATTCAGGAAATCCAAATCTTTGGAGCTGAGACCTAGGAATCTGGGTTTGACACGCTCTCCAAGAGATTCAGGCACCGGCTCTAGGTCAAAAAGCAGTCCTCTCTCACCCTCCTCCAAGCTCTGCTGCCCTGGAGGGTCTCACCTCGGTCCATCATCCCAAGTCATCTACTGGCATTTGGGCTGGCCACCCACCAAGGAGAGGACCTGCCCCCATGTCCCAACTACAACCTGTCACATCCTAGTGAGAACATCCTATTTTTACCCATCAAGCCACATGTCACAGATCCTCAGGACAGTTACTAGCCTGGGTCACTTGTCTGATCTGCCCCACTGGCCTGTTTTCATCATCCTTGTGGTCCAGAAAGAGAAGCCCTGACATGTCAGAGGAGCTCATACAACTTTGCTGATCGAACATCAGGTAATGACCAGAAATGGCTTTCATGGAAATAGGTGTAAATAAGTAGTTCTCACCTACCTGAAAGGTTACTGAGTCGTTTCTGCTGTTCTGTGATAAGAGAAAAAATACAGTGTAAATGAGATTTATACAACAAACATGATCATCCAAGAAGCCCCAACATAACTTGTTAGGATCCTCAAAATGATGTCCTCGCTGTCCTATAGGTTAGATGATGAAATATGTCATCTGGCTGAATGCAGGGGTATCAACATGACTCCTGTTATTAAGTGGGGTGTCTTCCCCTGAACCCCAAGCTGCACCAGGACTCAGGAACTGTCACTGTTCTCTCTTTAGATCTTGCCATAAGGTGCTCTGATTGCTCAAGGACACCCTCCCAATAATCCTGTTTCAAGTGAGCAGGATTTTTAGGATCCCATCTTGGTACCTTTTGAGGAAAATGCAATTGTAATTATAACCATGGCAACTGCCATTGCCTGCGAGCCTGCTAAATGTCAGACACTGCTTTAAGAGCTTTCACACATGCCAACACTGTGAATCTTTGCAGCCACATTAGCAGGTAGATCAGCATTGCTGAGAGACCTCGGGTAAGGGGTACATATTACCCAAGGACACTGAAAATCAGAGCTGGGTCCAGAACCTGGATTTCCCAGCTCCCATCAGCAGGCCCCTGCTGTCACTAATACCCCATGTCTTTCACTTTCTTAGCCTCAGGGGCATTCTCAAGGAGAGAAGGCCAGTGTCTCCTTTGGAGTGTTCTGCATGTACGTGCTATGGGATAAGCACAAAAATGACCTTCACCTTCCACAGCTGCTAAAGATAAAGCAGCTACATAGATAAAAATAGAATGCTTGCCAGCCCCTGGGTACTGCCACCACCCCTCTTGGCCAAGTCCCCGCCTCCCTCCAGAATCAGTTTGGGTAAGAATAAACAGAGAGCCGCAGGGAGGCTCAGAGCTGGCAGGAGCAGCCCTGTCCAGCACTGGCACAGGCATGCGGCTCTCTCTGCCATTTAAGCAGAAGTCCAGCAAAACTCCAGGCTCAGCTCTGCCAGCAACCTGTCTGATGACACCGACCAGTCAAGTAAACTCTCAGACTCAGTTTCCTCATCTGTTAAATCAGAGTGCTCATGGATCCCCAGATCCCAGACTAGGTGGTCTGCAAGCTGGAGGCAAGAACTTCCCCAGTGGGCAAAAGCACATTAATTCAATTTAAAAGACATTGCTCCCACTTCAGAACTCTAAAATGGCCTTTCTTTCACTGAACTATAAGGGTTATAGACAATGCTGTTTTTCAGGGGTGCTGTCTAGCAGTCAGGGATGAGTGACCCTGTAGGGTGGCCCTCAGATGCCTTCACGTGCCCATGAGATCCAGACGTCTCGAACCATGGAGACGGTGTTCTCCAGTGTGGTCCAGGGACTGACAGGACCCATGTGCCCTATGAGTTTTTGGGAAGATACAGAATCATGGCCCCGGCCCAGATTTCCTGAATCCAAATCTGCAAGTTAAGAGGATTTCGAGGATGCTACACACATTAAAAATTGAGAAGCCTTGAGTTAGGAGACCCATCTCCATCTTTCTGCCCTGGGAGTTGTTGAATCAAATCCTCCTCCCTAGACTGATGTTATGTGATCTGTCTTCAACACAGGTGGTAGGAAAGCTCAGGGAGGGGGGCACAGACACCAGGGCTAGGCCAGAGGCGAGGGGCTCTTCCCCCCATTTCCAGTGGGGAAGCTGGCTTGGACAGGGTTATTATTACACGGTTCCTGAGACAGTCTAGGCATGAAAAAAAAGGGGACCTTTTTTAGGATGACTAAACTAGGATTCCAGAAGTGGAGTAAAGTTATCATCCCCTCAGGAGACTTTGCAATACTTAAGAAATTGTTTTCACGGGTACTGTCTCTGAGGCAGAATAGAGCTGCCAGGCTGGGTAAATTCCAAAATGAAGCCAAAAACACTTGACCTAAACCCCACTGATGATTAGTAATCCAAGGCTGGGCTGGCCAGGTGCTTCCAATCTCCCCTACTCTTCCTGCCCCACCTGTTTAGGGAACATATGGTTTGTTCTTTATAGGAAGTTACATTCTAATTCTAAAAACTAATGTTTCTTGTGTCCTTTTCTTTTCTTTTTTTTTTTTTTTAAAGATTTATTTATTTACATAAGCACTGAGTACAGTCAGCAGCATGGGAAGGTGAGAGAATTCACCAGAGCCAGAGCAGGGAACAGAACAGGCAGACTGACGAAATACACTGCTGAGGGGAGCAGCGGGCGTGGCAGGAGAGGTCTGCTGCGCCATGTGGGACCCTCGCTGGCAGCCGGGTATCAAACTGGTGCTGCGGGTATCTTCGCAGCCCAGCGCTAAAGTGCTGCACCACCGGGGAGGCCCACTTGTGTCCTTTTCTGATGGATGTGATTCAAGCTACACAGTTGTGATGTTTCAACTCAAGGGCAGGACTTAAGAAAAAGGCATGAACCAAAAGCATTTAGAAGAAGAATCCATTTGTTCAGGGAAGGAGCAATAGGCATTTCTGTGCCCAGGGATGTCTCACTGGGTGTCATCAGAGAGACATGGTGGAAGCAGCTGACATTATACTTGGCATTTCCCAAAAACCAAGTTGCCTTGGGAAAAAAGTCCCATTTTTAGAGAAATTGCCCTTCCTTCTGGGAATTAACTTGCTTCTGTTTGAGTGGATTTTTTTTAACTAAGATGAGTCATTAAGAAGTTCATAGAGAATCAAACTTCACTTTGTCCTACATTGCAGACACTTTCTGGGCAGAGAAAGCTACTGCCAGTAAGAGGCATGACATGGCTGCAAGGAGAATGGGCTCTTACAAAGTTTAGTGTGGGGAAGGGCCCTTCTTAAATTTTCAAGAACATACATTTGCATGTAAAAATTAATATGGGAGCCACACAGAGTGAAAAAAAATAAAACTACTAAAATAACTAAAGAGTTGAGTGGAAAGATTTTAAGTAGGAGAAAATATTTCATTCAGTTGCTTTCAAGTTAGAAAATAGAGAACTCTAATATGAGAAACAATTAAAAATAGACACTAGTCCCACTGTCCCAAGTTAATGCAGGGAGTAGGGAGGGGGAAAAAACTATGAAGCAGTCAAACAGGGAGTCAAGAAGGAAGATTTGGTATTGAGCTTTAAGCTGTGAAAAAATAATTGCTGTTGGAAATTCAGACCAAAAGACCAGAAAGCTCTTTCTATACTAAGAAACAGCTTGAAAATTTTTACAATTCACACTACAAAGCACTTTTGTGAAGGACAAGTTTATTCCTCTTGCAAATTCCAAAAAGGAAACTTGGATTTAGAATCATCTTCTGGAATTTTTAAGATGAAGGGTCAACACAGAACAAATATTACCTCAAAACACTTATCTTCATCTAAGCTACACTTCACCTAAGGTACCCTTCAGAGAAAGGGGAGAACCAACCAGAAGCTGTCAGAGAAACTATAGAAAACAAACATGAAATCTGTCAGCAGAGCTGCTGGAGCTATGCAGCAGAAGGGGTGACCACCACAAGGCCTCATATCCCCAAGAGCTCCACTGAATGTGGCCAACCTCAGTAACTGCTGGGGAAGGTGAAGGCCATGGAATCACTAAAAAAAGTTCAATTGCCCCTGTTTTAGAGGTGCAAAAACATGTTCTCTATTTCAGAAAATTTTCCATCTGATATTTTCTTTAATTTGGTACTCAAAATTTTGCTTTCCAGAACATTTATGATGGTGAAGACCCAAGGGATTTATAACACAATTTATTTATTTATTTTTTTAATAGAGGCATGTTTTATTTATTTATTTGTTTGTTTGTTTGTTTTTTGTTTATACAAGCACTGGGTACAGTCAGAAGAGCAGGAGGGTGAGAGAATTCACCAGAGCCAGAGTGGGGAGCAGAACAGGCAGAAGGACCGAAGTACACTGCAGAGGGGAGCAGCGGGTGGCAGGAGAGGTCTGCGGGCCATGTGGGACCCTCCTCCGGTGGCCGGGGAGCAGCCGGGGATCAAACCGGTGCTGCAGAGGCTGCGGGCAGCTTTGCAACCCAGCGCTCAACCGCTGCGCCACCGGGGAGGCCCTATAACACAATTTATAAGCGGTACTCCTGTACCAAGATTCCCCAAGCCAAGTTCCTAGAACTGGAATGATGAGGAATTATAAGACACACAGACCGTTTCTTTCCTGTGGATACACAAGGTATGCAACATGTACCCCAACAGCTTCCATATTCAGCACCCCAAGTCGGGGACCTCTGCCTGCCTGTCTACTTTGTAGGTCATGGGAGTAAGCTGGGACAGACAGCTTCAGGGAAGGATGCACATCTCTGCCATGTGGTAGGGCTCCTGCCCCAGGTGTTGATGGCAGCACGTAGGGGAGCATGCCTGGCATAGTGCCTTTACCTCGGTTGTGTTGCAAGAGCACAATAGTAGGATTGACGATGGTTGTGGAGGGGTAGGCAGAGGACGGCTTGCTGACAGGTGCAAAGGTCTGGGACTCAGTTCCACCGTGGGGAGAAGAAACTTCATTTAGTAGAGGATTTGGATCCTAGAAAGAAAACAAACACTGTAACTGTCAAGATGTGAAACCTAGAGATAATGGTTTTTAAAAGAAGGAAATTAAATTTTTACAAGGATCTTAATTAGAAAAGGAAATGTAATAAATGAGACATATCAACTCTGGTTAGAAGTTAAATCTGGAATGCTTACTCTCTTCGTTGGTATTAGTAAGGGAGAGAAGGAAGGTGAACGCAACTGAAAGTCTCAGCAACATCATTCATTATTTTCACCTGGTAATAATTGTGGAGCAATCTGGTTACTGAAAAAGCAAATTCAAATCAGAGTAGAACATGCAAAACTCATGCAATTCCAAATACAGTCTGAGAACCAGAGCTGGGTTTATTGGGAAAAATCAGTAGTTTAGTACTCTTGTTTAAGGAAATAGGAGACAAGATTAAGACAAAGTCATTGATGTAAGAACAGTGAAGAGTTAAGTATTGGTCCTCTTGGAGACTACTCTTAGCATAAGCACTACTCAAACAACTTTTACTAGTCCTTGCTTCTGAGACTTGGATAGTATCTTTTCCTGTGCTGACACACTTTAATACTGAGGTGACAAAGATCTCTAAAGACTAGTGAAACTCCTGACTTAGAACTTCTAACTCTCTGTTAGAAACCCCTATACAATTTTTACTAACATAATCTACATGATTGGAATAATGCCAAACTTTTTAAAGGCATGAAAATAAGACCCTGAAATCTAATGAGGGTATTTATAGGTAGTTTTCTCTATCAAACCTGCATATTCTGCAAAGTTTCTATTTTATAATTTTCAGACCTGAGTGCCAGAATGTCATTCTTAAAAGGGTTTGAAGCAAGTTCTATCCAGACTAAAGTATGGTTTAAAGCAATTAGGATGCTCTATCAGACATCAATGACCCTGTAAGCACCTGTAGGAGGAGGGTCCTGCTTCCTACCTCTTCCTCCCTGCCTCTAGCACAATTCCCTAAAGACAGCAGGTGCTCAGTAAATGCCACATGAAAGATGGACAAGCGCCATCTACAGCAAAGGTGTCTCTGAACAACTTCTGCTACAAGAGAACACGTGTTCACCAAAAGAGGAAGTGTATCAAACCAAGGACAGCACCTGGCACATAGTAGGAGCTTCCTAAAGATACCAGTTCAATCCTCCTGAAAGTATACTTTTGTCACAATTGCTGAAAATAAGATCTGCTTAGATTAGTGAATAAAAGCTTTCCCCAAGACTTGAGAGGCACAAAATGATCTTGTGCAAAAGTGTCTTAACTCAAGTTTTCATTTGTGAAGTGGAAAACAGTTATACTTGTGCTAATTTACTTCCAATATAATGTAATGAGGATACATAACATTAGTAAAGACTGTCATAATGTACCCATGAAACAAAAAATCAGTGGTATAGCTCTTTAAAGTATAACATCTAACATGATAACTGGATGGATCCTGGGAACATTAAGCATTTTATAAATTTACTTGGAGGCACAAGTCCCCCAAGCCTTATTTCAGGAACATCACAAAAATGGTTATTGATAAAAGAGCATGGATCAATTACCATGCATATTCTTCTTCCCTCATACCCTCAAATAGGTGCAAATGAAACAGATACCAACTGGTGGCTTGGTCACAATCCCCAGGGGCCTCTACTCGTAATCAGCCTTATTCAGTGGAGGCACCCAAGCAGTTTCCTTTTTCACTTCTTACTCTACCAGCTGGGGCCAAACCAAACTGATCACACCAACTGAGGACCTCCAGGGAAGTCTCTACCAGGCTGACCAGTCAGGTTTGATAAACTGAGGACACTATCCTCACGAATCTGTCCTGGCTTACAACTCATGAAAATCTTGATCTACACAGCAGAGAAATTATAGGGTACATAACAAAACTCCTCACAATGTTAGTATTAGGGTACTAACAATAAGACTCACTTTACATGCTGCTCTAGAAAACCTTTTGTATCAAATGAAAGAATATCTGTAATTTCCAAAGCAAGAGTGGGTCTAAATTCACCTATCAATTTAGCTGGGGTGAGGGGAGTACATCAGGGAACAATCTAGCATTTTCCTTCAACAGGGCTGAGCTGCAAAGTTTAGCGATAGAAGGACATTCCAGGGCCACATCTGGTTGGGTCCTGACCAAACTGAATCGTGTTACATCTACAGACTTGAGAAGGAGTCTCTGTCCAGCATGTAGCTGTTCCCAGCTAATATCTCATTATAATTTATCTTTCAAGTCAAACAAGTTTCCTTCCAGTGCTCTGCATGGCTCGCTTCAGTTTAATGAGCCACTGAGACAATTTTGTAGGTCTATCTCTTTACACAAAGGCATGCCAGTGAACATGCAGTTTCGGCAGCCAATTGCATGACCACCAGATCACTACATCTCAACAGTGGTCCATGGAATCTCAGCCTCAGGACCCCCTGGGATGTGTGTTCCACAGAAGAGAAAAACCTGGAGTTGACACTGTATAGGAGCATCCCTGCACCTCAGACGATCCCCTATATTCTAAGCCTGGGAACAAGCTCTATCCTAAAGACCCTATTCTCAAGAGCGAGGTCCTGCCTTGTCATCATCGTACCCACACAATCTAGCAGAAAGCCTAGAACAAGGCATGGCAGGAGCACTGAGGTTAATTATTGGCTAGTTGCTTATTTTTGTGGGACTCCGGCCCCCATTTGCTAGGGCAAGCCTCAGAAATGTTGGGCTTCTCTTCTTTCTCTTCTTTCTGTATCAAGCACCAATTATAACAGGACCTCTTACATACTGCTGTCCCGTGAGTAGGTCCTTCATCCCCATTTTAGCATTCACACTGAGGCTCTTTCACATTCTCTCAATTCTCAGGGCTCCTGCAGAGACAACAGGCTGAGTATTATAACCCAGTTTTTCGGCTACATAGATTTCCCACTTATGATGGGGACCCATCCTTTAAAGGATGGGGCTTGAGGCATCAGGGTCCTTTAACTTCCTCTGACCACTGGGGCACTCTTTGCCAGAAAGGTCTCTGGCAGCCACTACTCAGTGCTCCAGAAGTTTTCTGTCTTTTGCAGTAACAGTCCTAACATTTGTACCAGGTTTTTATATCCATTGCTCAGTGAAACTCAACTCTTTAAAATTTTTTTAAAATAGTCTCCGTCATTGTGGATAGATAAGAGAATCTAGTTGCTGTATCAACAAAACAGTGAAACCTCCTCTGCTAGAATCTCCCTGCTCCCTGTGGAGAAGATGGTGGAGGTCTGCTGTCGGCTTTTCCACATAATTTCTAGCTTTCCTCAGCTTTCAACATTATGTCTCCTGGCCTATAAAGAGTATAACTAGCCAAAAGACCACAGACGTTGTTTTCTCAGATGGAAAACCAAGTTATCTCAGGAGGATGTGCGTTTCAAACAGGACAGAGGAGAGGAAGGATGAGAGGCTCGTGAACAGCCGCAGGAGGCCGGGGAGCACAGGGGAGGCATGCACTCTAGTGAAAGCAAACACTTCTCCAGTCACCACACAAGCACAGCAGCAGCCAACATGTCCCTCAGCACTTAGTACTTCAGTGAGAAAGAGTTGGTTTTTTTTTTTTTTTTTACTGCCAGGAGTAGACATTCAGGAAAGCTGTGAGGAGGGGGTTCCAGCAAGCTTACGGTACTTGAAACAGCTCCCGTGAGGTCAGGCTCCAAGGCTCTGTGGAGGCCCTCCGGGACCGGAGGGACCAGCGGAGGTGGTGGTGAGGATGGTGGTGTCTGGCTAACAGGGGGGAGAGAGCCAGGAGCGCGGGCTGGCTGGCTGTGGTAGGCCCGCCTCTGCAGATGAGGGGGAATGAAATCATCTAGAGTCGGGAAGGTCAGAGGTGAGCCGGCAGGGGTGGTAACCGGGATTGGGGGGCCAAGTGTTCCCAGAGATGATGGAGGTCTGGCAGTGCCTTCTTGCCCTCTGTCAGTATTAACCAGGTAGACAGGGACAACTATTACCTCAGGCTGGGCTGGGCTGGAGGAAGTGGCATCCTGTAGGAAATAAGGGGGTCGTTATGTAAAGGGGCATGACAGGGAAGAAGGAATCTCATATTTAAACAGCTGAGAGTGGACATGCAATGATGTACTCTGAGAAATATTTAATCGGTGCCCTTTTCTCTGAGTACATGAGACAGGCGGTGTAGCCAGCTGGCCTCCTGACTCTATGACACAGAGGGACGCCCATCCAAGTTTACTTTCCATCCATCTATTTTTGAATCCTTTTAACACTTTATGAGAGAAAATGACAGAGCAGGCAGGCAGGCTGTGCTTAACCCCCCAAACTGCTGGCAGAGTCTGAGAGTTTGGGAGTAAATACGATTTTTTGGCACCTTCTTACAAAACAAACACTCCGTATATCTTATTAGCTTACAGATTGCACGCTCCGGCATACTTACATATTTACAGCAAAGAGAGAGAGGGAGACAGAGAGGACTATGCTGAGATGTTTAGAGAGAAGAATTCGGGATTCGAGCCGCAGTGGTATTGACAAGGAAAGGAAGGGCAGGGCAGCCCGGAAAACAAATGAGCTGCTCATAGGAGTTTTGAGAGAGACGGCAGAGAAGACACACAAACATTCCTAAATCCTTGCCTTGGTTGGGTAGGACGGCTGCAAAAGGTAAGGCTCTTTTCTCTTCCGGTTTTCGGGATCAGAGGTAACCTGGGGGCCTAGCACAGGTGGTCTCGCTGCATCTGGGAACGCAGGCCGAGGCCCCGGGGAAAGACTCTCGCCGTGGTTAACGGCATCCTTACTGATGTCAGAGAACAGCTTGGGAGGGTCAGGAGGAGGAGCAGAGGGTGCCTTTCCCGTGCCGGCTGTGCAGGAGGCAAGGCTGGGAGCCGGTGCTCGAGCGCCTGCAGCTTTGGCTGGGTCACGTGCAACACGAGAGTTTTCTGATGCCACCCGGCAAATGTTATTGGATAAACAAGGTACATATAAGCTGCTGACCTTTTTATTCCCAACTGCCCCATGACGTGGGTTAGAGCTCACATTCTCACTATAAACTGTCCTGGCAGCTACACAGTGGTGCTGGGGCTGGGAAGAAGCACTGGGGAATGTGGAACCCGGAAGGCAGGGCCCAGGACACACCACAACTCCAGGAGCTGATCTGGCTGCCAGGGGAACGGGGATGGACTGGCGTCGTGAGGGGTTCAGCTGGCTGGGGGTGCCGGGTGGGATGTAAGGCTTGGGTGAGCTCAAGTAGAGGGAACCCTTGTAGGTACTGTGGATGGTGGGGGGCTGCCATGCAAAGCGGTCCTCTGTAGGGAAAGGACATGGGGGAGAGAAAACCTGCAGTATCATTTTCAAAACATAATATTCAAACAGGGAGAAAAGAAAGGAGGAGAAATGGAAAGGATGACCATTAGAAAGCAGCATAACACGATCTGAAGAAAAAACAATTCTTGACATGTTTAGCAAATCCTCAGTTCAGATTCCTTGTGGCCCCTACATTCCTCTTCTGGGTAAAGCCAAGGACTGACTCATACTCACCTGGAGAGGCAGGCCTGGCTCTCCTGACATCACAGGGAGACGGGCTCACACAGGAGAGGCCACATGCTAAGTCAACTTGACATCAATCCTTGACTGACCGGCACTTGCAGACCCCCTGACTAGCGAGTACCAAGGGACTAAATGCCAGCGGAAGAAGTCCCAAGTCCCCCAATTTTCTCACACCTCCTTTCCTCAAAGATTTTTCTCTTTTGCTTCCTGGCTTTAACAGTTTAAATTCTTGAAACTCCTGAGTATCTTTCATTCTCTCCCCTTAGGGAACAGAGAGTTGAGGAGTCACCCATATTTGTGTTCACAGGACACAGATGTCTTAGTTGACTCATGCAGATTTAGTGCTCAATTCCAGAAGCATAACAAATTAAAGCTCACCAAGAAGAGAATGCTAACAACTCGGAATCCACATGTGCTCTTTTCTCAGAGGGAACAATTTGATGGAACTAATTATTAGCAGGAAGACAGGCATGAGATTAAAGGCATGTAGTCTCCCATTTTTGATGCACACAGAACAAAGATACCAGGCAATGAAACACTTGATTGGCCCATTAGATTGCACTGTGCCTGGTTTATCACATTTCAACTCCTTTTCCATTCTCATCCAGTCCAACATCAGGCACAGAGAAGTCCAGAGAGGAGTGATCAGTCCCAAAACTCTTGGCTTAACCCCAAAACTCTGGCTCCAGGTTCAGAGCTAGAAAGCGATGGTTCCTATCCCACTCCCCACCTTCAGCACAGCTCTTCCTTAGGTCTCTGGGAGACAAAGGGTCAGGAGACAGGGTAAATCTCCAGGCTGATCCTTGTTTCAATGAAAGAAATCTGTCAACTTATGTCTCATTTGGGAATTATACGATGAGGAGAGTATATTTTCCCAGTGTCCTCCACTCCCTCAAACTCCTCATGTTTAACCCTAACCCCAAGTGATGGCATTGGAGGGAAGAGCTTTGGGAGGCAATTAAAGTTAGATCAGGTCATGAGAAGGGGCCTCCATGATGGATTAGTGTCCTTCTTCAAAGAGAAAGAGGGACCAGAACTCTCTCTTTCCATCAGTGAGAAGGTGGCTATATACAAACCAGAAGAGAGCTTTAACTAGGAACCCAGCTGGCTGGCACCCTGTTCATGAATTTTCAGCCCACAGAACTATAAAAAATAAATGCCTGTTCAAGTCACCTGTATCTGGTATTTTGTTAGAGCAACCGAGCTAAGATGCACAGATTTTCTTTTTCATTTATGTATTTATTTTTTAAAGATGTGTAGATTTTCTTCACTGAACACTATCTTTACAGATAGTCCAGTACTAGATGAAACTCAGAGCCTTTCTCCAAATGGCATGGGTAAGTATGGCCAATATCTAGTAAGTGGGCTGTGACCCCAAAATGAGAGGGTGCAAGGGGGTAGTCCATTTTGGGATGGTTCTTATTTTTGTGGAATGCAAGTGGCCGAGGAGAAGGGAAGCTAACAAGGGCGAACAGATAAGAAAAAAGTTTCATGAGTCTGGGTTAGAGTATCAACCCAGAAACAGTAAACAACCTTCCCTCGGACTCAGTTTTAAATCTAAATAACCTAGGGCCTCCCCTGGTGGCGCAGCAGTTGAGCACTGGGCTGCGAAGCTGCCCGCAGCCTCTGCAGCGCCAGTTTGATCCCCAGCCACGGGCAAGAGTCCCACATGGCGCGCAGACCTCTCCTGCCGCACCCGCTCCTCCCCTCAGCAGTGTGTTTCGTCAGTCTGCCTGTTCTGTTCCCCGCTCTGTCTCTGGTGAATTCTCTCACCCTCCTGCACTTCTGACTGTACCCAGTGCTTGTATAAATAAATAAAGAAATCTTAAAAAAAAAAATAAATAAATCTAAACATCCTGGATAGAGAAGACACTATTTGGGTTTCCTAGGTTAACACAAAGCCCGTCCTCTCCATAGGGGGCCCAAGATGGTGCTAGTGGAATGTGGCCAGATGTACTGGCCAAAAATACAAAAGAAGCGAGCCCTCTTCAGTAGTGAGCAGGATCCAAACAACCAGATGTACTCAGTGAACTTGGCCTGGAGGCTGGGCCATGCTTAGCCTAAATGATTCTCTCTAGAAGCAAAACACTTAAACTAGCACATTCCTGACAGACTTCAGGATAAGTTGATGATGGTTGCCAGGGAGGTAAATAAAAGACAATTTTGAATTAGGCTCTGATTTACTTTTACTTTGAGCTCAAGTGTCCCACATGCAATTCCTTCTTGTCCAAAGATAGAAATCGGTTCCAATGACTTTTTCACTTAATTTGGCTGTGGCCATATACGGTGCGAGGGCTGCATTACGTCAGGCACCAGGCTTCCTGGGACTCTGACCCAGAGAGAGCATGCTTCCCCAGAGTGTTGATAAAGCTCTCAGAGCCAAAGGCCTTCCTGTCCTTGGGGCTTCTTCAGCCCTCTGGGAGGAGCAAGCAGCATGGTCCTGTTCCATGGAAGGAGCTACTTTTCGTTTTATTGTAAACATTACAAGACCACGTGGGCAGCTTGTCTTCCTCCCCAGTGGGCCAGAAGTGAGATTCCATTTCTCTTTTTAGAAAAGAGACAGTGAAAAAATAAGGCTGTTTGAACAATCTGACCTATTCGAAAGATGGCTAATCCCCACTTCCCCTAGGGCCACATGCTGGTGGTGTGAGAGAGGGAAGCCCTGGTTCCCTGCCAATGGGGGGATGAGAGCAGGGCAGGAGGTCCAGGCTGGCAGGAGCGGTGGCAGCCTATGGGAAAGCAGGAGATAGAGTTCCCCTCAGGCCCTTGAGTTTCCCAGACCACAACTCAGTGTGTATGGAGATGCACGGCTGCAGGGATCTGAGAGCCTTCTGTCTCTGAATCCAAGTCTTGCTGTCACCAGCCCAGCCCATCTGGGCTTGCTTACTCCCAAGGAACGTACAGCTCTGGCATGACTATAGGTAAGAGGTGATTATGAGTTCCTATGAGCTGGCCACTCATGGGCAACTGCGACCTATTGGCTGTCCGCAAATCACAGCTGAGCATACCTTGACTACCTATGGAGTATAGTCCGTACCCTGAGGCAGGCCCGGGTATGCCTAGGCCACTGTTGACCTGATTACGTGACTGTCTATCTCCATGGTAGTCTCGGGATGACTCTGCCTGTGATAACATCAAATACTTTGCTGACACAAATGGCTCTTGACATACGGTCACACTGTCCCCTTCCCAGTCCCTCATAAAACTTTGTCCCCCACTCCTGTCCCATCCTCTGGACCTGATTCCTCATACCATTGTTGAATGATCAGCTTTTACTGGCCTGTGTGCTTTCAATAAATGGCACGACAACTTCTGCTCAAGCAGAGTCTTGCCTTGCAAACCAGCTCCATGGTTTGCAAAATGGCAACAAAGTTCCTGTCGCAACAGGTTATCTTTGCATTCACATAATAAATCCAGGAGATAATATGTGACCTAAAGTTTCTTGAAATTTGGATGGCTAATTTTATAATAAAATTACAGAGAAGCCCTCTATCTCAGCAACTTCTCAGATTCCCTTTTTTACTGATATTTTAGTAAAAAGAAAATTTATAGACAATGATAGCCAAGAAAACACGCGATCCATGGAGAGGCTCACCTTATAGGGCTTATACTCTTATGAACTCCTTGAGGGTAATGTTTGACACACTGATCTGAACACAATAAGAGCTCATGACTATATTTAAAGGAAATTTTTATTCACTCACACAGTTTTTGAATTATCTTTTGAAGAGCTGTTTAAAAAGCCAAAAGGAATCCTTGGGCCTAGTCACTGACTATGGAAGAGGCTATACTACTACGTTGGCCCTAATAACCAGCACTCTTTCCCAACCTAGAGAGCTGAGCAGATCCTAGTCTTAGGATACCTGAGAAGGAAGCATGCCCGCACAGGCAACATACTCATTCCCTGGGAAAGGCCTCCGAAATGGGAAAACTATGGCAGGTCATTTAGAGGACACTGACCTCTGAGTCCCCCTGTCCGATGGGGACTTCAGGAGGCCAGGCACACGCACAGGTGAGCCAAGGTGTGCCTTGCTGGGGGGCAGAAAGGGTGGGTAGTGCTGCTCAGCACACATGGCACTAGAGGGACCGCCTCTGAGACTGGGCAAGTGGCTCTACAGACAGAAAACACCATCTCTGACTCGGTTTCACTTCAGGGCCCAGTGCGGTGTTCTGTCCTCAGAAACAAGCCAGAGGATGCAGGGAGAGGTGGGGGTGAGACCAGGAAGGACATGCTGGAATTCCCAGCATCTTGTGAATTCTGGGAGCACCTTCCTGGAAGGCAGGCACAGGGAAGGGCCACACAGAAGGAACACATCTCTGCCCCAAGTTTTGAGCAGCAAAGTTTCCTTTAAGAGAAAGGACAGCTCCACTCCATGGATGTAAAAACACTCCTTACAGGTTGCTTCAATGAAAACAGGATCTATTTCGCTCATCAAAATGACAAAGTGGAGGGGAAGGAGAAAAGATAGAGAAAAGATAGAGAAAACCACTGAGGGAGAAAGAATTAAGCAAAATTATCACTGCAAGATATGCAACCTCAGGGGATTTGCTTTTGTAGAGAAGACTGAGGCAATTTAAACTCCAGCCATTCTGACTTCTAGCTGCCTGCTCCTGGGTTGCTGGGTTGGGGTCTGGCCACAGCTGCTTGCTAGAGCTGCTGGAACTCTTATCGCCCAACACCAGCAAACAAATGGAATAAACACAGAGTGCACCCTTCACTTGAATATTACACTCTAAAGAACTTTTAATAAACAGGCTCAAACCTTTTCCCCACTTATTCAGGGTCAAATGGATTCCCTGTTTCAGAATATTTCCACATACATTTCACACCTAGAAGACACTGAGCCTGTCTGATACCCTGGTGCAGACCATCCTTGTCCCATGCGTTGCTGGCCTCAACCCCAACTGCTCCCTAACTCTGGTTCTTGCAGAACTTTCCCAGAGTTGGCCCAAAGTATAATTTAGCACCTAGTTGGTTGCTTTGTCCAGCTAGACAAATCAAAACTAAAAGACTCAAGAGCCGGTGCCACTGGCCAATCCCCACCCAGCCCTTGGGGACATGCCTACCTGGGGCTTGTCGGAAGGAAGGTTGGGATGCACACTTCTGTAGCCCTTGGCAGCGAGTGAAGAGGGCTGGGCGTTCCCATTGGCATCAGCGTTGGAAGAAAGCCTCCACTCATCTGAGAGGTAAAAAAAAATAAAAGAGAAACTCTTCACTCACGGGGCATGCCCCCTAGATACCCTCTGATTTAAGGATCCCTGGCGGAAGGCGGGGGCAGAAAGAATGCAAGAGAAACCATACCTGCTGCAGAACTCTCTGACTCCAGAACTGGGTGTGGCACAGAAAGGGTGAAAACAAGAAGCGGGAAAACAGAAATGGTTACATTTGCAGGAACCCAGCAGGACTGCATAGAAAGGCAAAAATCCAGCACCCTGTGGCTGGACACAAAACACCCTCAGTCACCATGGCCTAATTACCATAGGAACCCACTCTAACCCATGATGTGTTCACAGGCGCTGACCTTTGGAAACACAAGGCTCACATTCACAGCAATGAAGAAACAATTGTTCCGCAACATTCTTATTTTACAGACAAAAAGGCAACAGACCTCTCTACTGGCCAGTCCCTACTCACTAATGCTCCTTCCCTTCCTCAGCCTGGCATGGGCTCAGAGGGATGTCTCCTCATTAGCAGCTGGGGTAATTAACAGGCCTGGGAGAGCTGAGTGGTAGATATGCACCTTTTCCGTGGCTTTTGGTGCTGGGTTAGGGCAAGGACGTGATTTAAGCCCAGAAGTATCTTCTGTGATAAAGACTTTTTTCCTTCCTGCCTACTTCTTTTTTTCCATTAAACAAGCCACATAAACATTTCAAAATCTAATCACCCTCCCCTCCCCTCGTTTTCATCACACCATGCGGAAGCCTTGTCTCCTTCCAGTCAACTACTACCCTGCTGTCCTAGCCACAGCCTGATGCATTTTAGAGCCCCTAAGCCTCTCCCAGCGGGCCTCACCCAGCAGCAAGAGGTCCTGCATCCCAGTGCTTACAGCTCAGCAGGAAGGAAGCTAGCCCTTAACAGAAATCTTGGATCTACTGCCTACGGGCTCTGTGACCCTGGGCAAGTTACGAGTCTCAGTTTCTCTATCTGAAAAATGGGAATAATGCGAGGCCTGCCTCCTAAGTGCTTTTCAAAGAATTAAATAATACAATGCATGAGAAATACTTGGCACAGTGGTTGGCAGAGCTGAAAAAGTATCTTCTTCTGCATCGTCTCTTGAATCTAGACTCTATTCTCCACCTAGCCCAGGTGTCAGCAAACTTCTTAAAAGGATAGATGGTAAATATTTCAGGTTTTGCAGGTCATTTGTTTTCAGTAGCAACTACTCAACTCTGCTACTGTAGCACAAAAGCAGTCATGGATAATAGATGAATGAATGAGTGTTGCAGCATTCGAAAAGCCTTTATTTATGGACACTGAAATTTGAATTTCATATAATTTTTACATGGTGTACAATATTCTTTTTGAAATTTTTTTTCAATGATTTAAAAATCTAAAATCCATTCTTAGCTCATGGCTGCATGAAAGCAGGGGTGCATCAGAACTGACCCCTGGACCATAGTTTGCCAACCACAATCGAGCCGATCCCTTAACTTCCTCCTCCTCCCCAGCCTCCTGCTGTGCCTCACCCTATGTATGGCAGGGTAAGGGATGAATATTGAAGCTCTCACAGCCCAAGCCTCCATCTCACTGTAGTGTCCTCAGGGATTATAGGTGAGCTTTCCAGACATCAAATGGAGATTGACAAACATTTATTGAATACCTTTCTAAGTACCAGACATTATTAGTCACTTTTACCCCTATTTAATATTTAATTTAGTGTCCACAACAAGTCTCTGAGGTAAGTAATCTACCTCATGGATGAGGAAACAGAGAAATTGGCCTGCCCAGAAAATGACAAAGCAGTCAGCCTAGGCCCAGACCTCCAGAACCAAGTGCAGAGCCCTCCACCATCACCCCTGCATTGTGGAAAGGTGGGGGGGTGGGAGCCAAAAGGTGTTCAATATTGGTGCAAAAAATGGCAAGGTTGGGGTAAAGGTTTTGAGTAATTTGCACCCATGTGCAGCAACGGTTAGCTGCATCTAAATTACAGAGTGTGCGTTAAAACACTGATTGGTGGACCAGTTTCTGAATCAGCCGAGAGGAAGACAGAGAACTTGCATTTCCACTGTGTGATGCTAAGGCTACAGTACACACTTTGAAAACCACTGCAACAAGGAATACTTAACAACAACCTTACACTGTTTCCATCCTTATGGAAAATTGTGCCCATTTTTGCTTAATTTTTCCCCCAAGACAGAATTTTTCTAACATGTTTTGGTTGCACATTCTTTCAGCAGGTGTCTATTACATTTTGGACACTCATCGTGGACAATTCATAGGTGCTTATCTTCCAAAGGCACAGTTGGAAAGTTTACAAAACTTGAATTTTACTATTACTGCAATGTTCTGATTGTGTGGCTGAGAGTAAATCTGTTAATCATCTTAAACTTCACTTTTCTCATCTATGAAATATAATCCTTACCCCCTGTGCACCTCATAGGGTTGCTGAAGAGCCTGAGTATGTATGTAAAAGTATTTGAAAAGTGACTATTTTTGACATGCACTGGTGCATCCATCCAGATCCCTGGCCCAGAGATGTCCTCCTACCTAACAGGCCCTTAAACCAGGTGACACATGTGACAGTGGCCCTCCCTCCTCGCCTGCAGCTATTACTTTCACTGTCCCATTTGCCTTCCCAAGTTGCTATTTCTAGTCTACCTTTGTCAGTCAAGTCATTCTACCAAATATATTAGATTTTCACATACAGTACTATCAATAAGTTCTGAGTGAGGGGGTTTTCATTAAAGGATTTGAACTTTGTACATGGATTTGGAGGTACAGTATTTCTCCCCGTCTTTGGTTCTCATTTGCATTGATTCTATTCAGGTGACATTGACAAACAGATGTGTCCCTCCAAATCTCTAGGTACCATAAAGGGACTCTCATTTTGACATCAGACTATCATGCTAATTGCACATCATGCATCAAATGACAGCTTCATCTGTGAAATGGGATAATATCTACATCTTTTGAGTCAAGAGGGCTAAATGGCAACATCTAAGTATGTGCTAAGTAAAATCAGTATCAAAAGCATAAGGGGAAAAAAATGTCCCCCGACATAGAAATTAATTAGAGTAGCAGAGTTCTGCCATAAGATCTTGGGGGATCAAGTCACTTTTCCTTTTCATTTTAAGTCTTTGTAACTGTTCCCTTATCCTTTCTCCCAAAGGGCAGTTCCTAGAAACTCTCTAAGAATTCCTCTCTTCCGTATTAAAGGAGAGCTGTATTTTTGATGTTTTATCATCCTTCATTTGTTACCTAGTCTTCTGAACCTTGAAGGTTGGTAACAGCCCAGGGCCATTTGCCATGCCTGAGGTGTAATTTTATATAGATAATCATCAATTATTACCTCTTGGCTGAGAAGATTGTGAAATACTCCTTTCAATACATATTACCTTAGATCTCCTGGGGTGGGAGTTGGGGGGAGGCCTTAAAAAGCTGGATCCTAGATAGGTTTTGCAGTGCTGAAGAAATCCAGTCTTTCAATAAGAAATATAATTTGTATTGCCTTATTTTTATCTATTCTTTATATACAATCTTTCTTGGTGGCCAGTCTCCTGATCTTTAATGTCATTCTGGTTAATTACATGTTGGTCTGTTCTAAAGTTGCTTTGCTGACCAGTTCTTCTTGAGTTAAATTTCATTGAGTCACAACTGGTATGTTTTATAGAATATCCAAGGGTTAGATGAATAGTCACTCTAAAGATTTGGTTGTTCCAAATTTTTTTGTTTCTTTTCTATTCATGTTGTATGGTAAAGAATTTAATTGGCTTTTACCCTCTGGCTTCTGGGAATTAATTTCTAAGCTCCTGGAATGCCCTTTGAGAGGAACATCTTTTTGCTATATCTAGGGTGGGGGCTTGGAGCTAGCAAGAGCTCAACCTCCTGATGGACTGAGAGTGAGATGAGATACTTGGACAGTAGACAACCCCTATTAGTAAAATCCCAACAAAAGCTCTGGACACATGAGCTTGGGTGAACTTACTCATTGGTAATATTTTGAGCACATCATCAGGACTCAGTGCTGTGAACAAATGAAGCCTGACTCCAAGAAAGAGGCCACAGGTTCTTTCCCATACTCTTTCTCTTGACTGATTTTAACCTGAATTCTCTTCCTGTAATAAACCATAACTATGAGTATAGAGGATTCCAATGAGTTCCATAAATCCTAGCAAATTATCTGACTTGAGGGTGGTTTGGGGAGTCCCTGAGCTTTTGCTGATGGAGAAATGAGGGTGTTCTCTTGTGGGGACTTTTCCTTCCAACTTCTCATATGGCCTTAATGCTCATACATGGGCTCATAAAAAAGGACTGAGTTAATGGGGGTGGGGAATAACTAATTGATTCATTCTTAATTTTCTCAGAGTATTCTTTTGTTATTGCCATTTCTAGAGAGTAAACATGAGGAAATGAGTTGATTATAGGTCCAAGAACTTCATGCCCAAAGCTAACTTTACAGTTGAGAATCAGGCAGGAAAGACTAAAGCCAACTGGCACAAAATTAACAAAATTTAAGGACTTGGCTTGTGATTCAGAACACAGGGATTAATGGTCTTCTGGCTGTACCAGACAGGAAGTTTGGTGTCACACCCACGGCCAGGTCAGGCTCCCTGTCTCCTCTTTCATAAAAACTCTCTGACCTGGGGAGGCAATTATATGAGGAACAGGAATATGGTAATAAGGCTTCACCCAGAAGCAGGGAGTCACGAGTAAGACTAATACAGTTCTTTCCAGGGAGTTCTGATCTTAATCCAAGGTCCACATTTGGAAATTAGGAGGCTGGACAGGGATCCAGAATCAAGCTACTACTTTAGAACAGAAGTCTGGAGGCTGATTAAAATGAGCAACTCTGAGGGCTGTCTCTTACTCTTCTTCATAGAGCATCTCCATCCTTTCAGGATTCATTTGTACAGGTGGCTCCTGAACTCACAACCTGGGCTCCCAACTTCCAAATGCCTATTAGAAATTTCTTCCTAAAAGTCTTCACCTTGCCAAGAAACTCAACATGTTAAAAAAAAAAAAGGAATTCAACATTCCTTTCAACTCCCTTCAAAAATCTACCACATCAAGTGCCACAATTATTCTCCTAGCTAACTAGGAAAGGCCCTTCCTAGTCAGTATGGGGTCTACCTCTCCATGGTCCTTAAATACAATGCATTGAGCCCTGTCATTTCACTCTTCCAAATGCACTTTTCTCTGGGCCTGGCTCTTCATTCTCACTGCTACAACACTAGTCCAGGCCTTTGTGGCCTAATGGGCCCCTGTGCTATAGTAACTAGATGGTTCTTTATCATTAAAGAACACCTACGTTGCACCTGGCTCTGTGCTAAATCTTGGTATGAAAGAGCCTGTTGAATCCCATTAAGCCTATTAGAATCACCCACATTTTACAGATGAGGAAATTTAGCTCTCTAAAGTGGAGTAATTTGCCCACATCACAAAGCCAGTAAGTGGCAGAGTCGATCCTCAATAGAAGACTGTGATTTGGGAGCCAGATTGTCTCTCATAGGAGGACGGAAGTGGAGCAAGAACTGGAAATAGGAGACACTTCTGAAACATGGAAAGGAAAGAGATCAAGACATGTAAGGAAAGAGATCAAGACACAGGTGCTGGCAGTAGTACAAGACTGGAGCTTCTAATCCAGGCAAATGACCAGCAGCTCCACAGATGGAAGAGGTGAAGCCAGAAAGCAAGGCTGACAGGCCAGCTGGGGAACAGATGCTGACCCCGGTGAAAGGGTGGGAGCTGGACCCTGACATCAGCTATCTGTGGAGGACATCTGGGAGTAGGATGTGGGCCAGTCCTCAGCAAAAGACACTTGATGGCTCACACTTGAGTTCTGAGTCCAGTTGAAGCCCATGGCGGGGGTGGGGGGTGGGGGGGTGGGGGGGTGTCCCAGGTCCTAGGCCAGCAAGCTGCCCTCCTGCCCAGGTGGAGGCAGAGATGAGAGGAGGGCGGGGGAATGCCAAGGACATAGAGTTGAGAAGCCCAGGAGTACCCTGGTCAACAAGCAGCACTGTAAGCGGGGAGAGCACTAGTCCTGAAGGGCTCATCTTGAGAGGCACATCGTCTTTTAACCTCACCACTTATGTTAATTCCTTCCAGACTTTCCTATAGTTTTAATCAGCACGGTTACTTACTACCACTCAAATCCAGCTGTTCCTTTCCACCCAAACTACCCTCTGTGCAATCTTGAAGAAGTCCCCGGCCAATGGGATTCTGTTAGTGCAAGCTTAATTCCCAACCTTCCCACAGACACAGAGCATTTTGGAACTAGAAAGGCTTGGAAACCATCTTGCCCACATACTTCATATGGGTTTCAAAGTTGTCTCTTACCCACAGTCAGAAAACACAGCCCCTGGGGGGGGGGGGGGGCAACTGGTGCTTCTGTTGCAACAAATTGCCCTCCGTGTTGACCTAATTCACTCAGAATTATTCTTTTTCCCTCTTCTCCCCGCTGCTCTTCACAATTGCTAGTGTCTCATTTAGCACCTGGCACATAGATAATATGGAATTAATGTCTGTTGCTATGGATTCAATGATCTTGACTTATCAGGAGAAAAATAACCTAGTGAAATTAATTTATTCTAAGGTGTGAATGACTGATAGCTATCCCTTAACTCTTCAGACTATATGCATTTTAAAACAAGATCTTTGTCACCCAAATTATCTGTTAGAAATTCATAAGACATAGGATTATTTTGGGACTAAAGACAGCTTCATAAATCCTACAAAAGGTGGGAGTACTATTTGCATTTTGTTAGTGTCACACTGTTACCACTAGAGGGAGCTTAAGGCCACCCCCATCCCTCCACTCCTGCTCACTTCTTCAGCAACAGAGCAAGGGGACATTGTAAGTCATTTTATGGGGCTGCTGTGGTTCAGGTAACATCTTTCTTGTTCTTTAAGTTATGCGTTAGAATTCTGTCTTCTTCAAACAACCTCAAGTTTGGGAGTTGGATCTTCTAGTGAGGCCTAGAGGGGCTGGAGTAAACTGATTTTAGGAAGAGATTATTTTGCCGCATTCTCTTTTCTTTCCTGCGATGAGAAAGACAAACTGTAGCGGAGCAAGAGTCAGGTAGGTGTGGATTCAGGAATAAAGGGCCAACAAGCGACTTTCAACTTGCAGTCCTGGAGGCCACAAAGGCCCTCTCTGAGTCTCTGCAGGGTCAATGTTACGAGAAAGGGGCTTGTGCCCAAAGCCTAGCCTGGCTTGCTCTTGGGCATCCACCTGGGCACCTGTTGCAGGAGGCAGGTACAGGAAGAAGTCAGTTTCCAGGATGCTGGGCACTGACATCTCTACCACATAGAATTCCATCTTATCCTTTTACATCATATCTTACCACATTCCCTCCAAAAGGATTTGTGGGCCCCACTTCCTTTCCTTTCTGGCTCCAAAGAAGGGTCATTACCAACTTATTTCCTCCATGATTTCCTTCACGGAGGGAAAATTCCTTTTCCCTGGAGCAACAGCTCTTATAGGTAGTCCTTAGAACCTCAGCATGACCTGGGAACTTGTCAGAAACACAAAGCCTCAGACCACAGCTCAGACCTATAAGTGGGATCAAGTTCTAATACGATGCCTGGGACACAGGAACTGGCCCTTTTACTCCAGGTGATTTTGACACAATGAAAGTGAGAGAAGTAACTACTGCCTTCAGAGAGGAGAGAGGCCACCCTGACCCATGACAGCCGCTTTGAGGAATCGCAAAGAGAGCCTTTTCTTTTCTTTTTTTTTTTTTTAATAATAAATTTTATTTTTATATTCCCCATACAGTTGCAACCCCCCCCTTTCTGATCCCAATCCCTCCCCTCCCGCCCCCCACCCCCCAAAAAGTGTCTCTGGTTCATAGTTTTTTGTTGATTCTGATTTTCACTTTCTTATAGTTATTCATTTTCCTGGTCCCTTATTTAAGTTTTCTACATTCCTGCTATGAGTGAGACCATCCGGTATTTTTTTCTTTTTGGCTTATTTCGCTGAGCATGATCCCTTCCAGCGCCATCCATGTTGCTGCAAATTGCATGTGCTTATCTTTTTTGAATGCTGAGTAATATTCCATGGTGTATATGTACCACATCTTCTTGACCCAGTCATCTATTTTTGGGCATTTGGGTTGTTTCCAAAGCTTAGCTATTGTAAACAGTGCTGCTATAAACATAGGGGTGCAGGTGTTCTTTGGAATTGATGTTTCTGTGTCCTTTGGGTAGATACCTAGGAGTGGAATTGCTGGATCATATGGAAGCTCTATGTTTAGTAGGTCCAGAAATCTCCACACAGCAAGAGAGCCTTTTCTAACTCTGAGAACATCTGGGCCATGAAGAGTCCTTTCTTGAGATTAAAAGAATCATGATCATAACCTGCTGGCAGCAGCTAACATCTAGCAGCTCATTCCATGCCACCAGGCATAGTGCAAACCCTGCAAAATACACCCTTACGGTAATGCTCTGACCAAGCCCTTCTGTAGTCGGGATCCCTAGGGTTAGAGTTGATACCTCATCCTAGGCCGCACAGCCAATAGGTGGTGGGGGTAGGGCATGAATGCAGCTTTACCAGCTTCCATTGCTCGAGGTCTAGAGCCAGGCTTCCTCAAGTGATGTACCAGGATGGGAAGGTGGGCTTCAGCTGGGTTTCCTTCATCTTTCGGGGCTCATTTGCACTGGTTTTGCAACGGCTATCCTGACCCAGCTCCCTGGCTGCCAAGTAGCCTCCCCAGGCAAGAGCCCTGTCCCTGTTCTGGGAGCCAGGTCAGCCACCTGCACTTGACTGCCCGCCTTGGTTGCTTCTCCAGTTCCAGCCTTGCCTAGAGGTCGCAGCCCAGCTTTCAGAAGTGGGGCCCAACCGCTAGCCCACCTCACCTCTCACTCTTGGTGCTCCTAAGTCATCTCTGCCTACACAGTTTGCAGAGCCCCTGAGTCGGTACTGGGGTCTCTGCTCATCTGCTCAAATGCTCAAATCAATAGTGGTGGTGTAACAGGGTGGTCCCCAGGAAAGGGGGAGGTTCCCTGCCCCACCCAAGGGAGGGTGGAGCTGAGCAGGAAGAGGAGAAGCTGCAGAAGAGACTGAGGAAGGAAGCAGGATGGAGCCAGGAGACCTGGAGGAGGCGCGTGGAGCCTAGAAACATGTGAAGAAACAGCGCTTGTCTTTTGGTCGTGGACTGGGTGATACAGATGTGGGTGAGACCCGTGGGGAGGTGACCATGGCAGCTTTTATCTGGATGTTGATTTTGCTCTTTTCCTTCCGGGCTTGTCCGGTTGTTTGTGACCCTTTTCTGTGGGTCCCCACTGGAAGATGCTTTAGACTTGTAGTAGGCTTTGGGGCCTTGTTCTGGGCCGATCCCATATGGATGGAGTTTTACCCACGAGGGGATGGGTAACTTTGGGTGCTTCATTTAGAAACTAGTCTCTTTGCCTTACCTGTATTGTTTCCTAGTTTTATTAAAGTTCCTTCCCATTAAAGTCTCCTATGTTTTGTGTTGATGCGGCGGATGGCAGAACCCATTTAAAATAGGCAGGTTTGCGGGGTTTGGGCTGCCCCTCTCCCTGTCCTATAACAGTGGCTGCTGTGCCTGGAGCATATATGTATCTGTCAGTTCATGACACTAACCAGTACCTGTCTCAGAAGGGACAAGGAGCGGACTGCCCTTGGGGGTCTTTGGGACAATCAGGAGGCAGCTGATGAATTCACATCTTTCTGAGCAAAAGCACTTGGAGTTTCCTGCCTTTTTGATGTGCCCCTGAATGCCTCCCCCAGCTGCCAGTTAGGGTACCTGGTTTGCTTTCGTGTTGCGGGGTTTCCTGAGGGCTCACAGGACTACTGATCGGGATTTCCCTGTAGGAGGCCCGGAGAGTCACGGCTCCCTTGCCAGTGCAGATTTTTGCAGGATCCATGTCTGAAAGGAAAAGAATCCAAAAGAGAAGGCTGAATCCAAGGTTCCTGAAGGATTAAAGCAACAGTCAGCCAGCAACTTGTTACAGATGGGGAATGAGATGAACCTTGCGAAAGCAAGAGTCTGGTGGTGAATGAAAATTAATCTGCCGGTGGTGGAGGGACAAGTCGTACTTCCAGAGGCTTACTGCACTCATGAGGTTAGGGGGAATGGAAGCACAGTGAGCTCTGAGTCAATGGATGAGTTACAGTATCAGCTGAAAACAATTCAAAGTGAAAGCAGGTTGATTCCTTTTATTAAATGAGGTTTAGGTTGGTGAGCATACTTCTGACCAATTAGTAAGGCAGAGTTTAAGACAGAGTTCATGAAAGATTTCTCAAGCTCCCAGACCATCCTTCTCACACCAGAGTGGGTTGGCAGCATGGGAAATAGGTGGTTATTGTGGAGAAGCTCTGCTCCTCGCAGCTCTCCAACAGAAAGAGGAAAGGAAAACCTTGCATGAGGCAGTCAAGACCCTGAATAATGAGACAGGATATGCTGCCTGGGGAGAAAGATCATGGGTGACAGCCTTGCATTCCAAACTTAATGGAGAAAATTCACACCAAAGAAAACGGCCTAGAAATGCTATATCCTTCGGTGAAAGGGGTTTGCTGCACCCCAGGCTGAGGCTTCATGTGGTCCTGACCTCTCTTACAGTTCACAATGGCCTAATAACAGACCCAGATCATCTTTCAGAATTCCACTGAGAAGGATTTCAAAATAGGCTTCAAAGTTCTGGATGCCCATCCTCCAGGAAAACCTGTGTTGGGGAGGCGAGAAACTGCTCAGAAAGCACACACGCTGCATGATTCTTGCTGCGCAGCTGAGCTGAACTGAATCCCATGGTTCAGTTTTTTAATTGCTCACAGCACAGCCTGGATCTCTGACCTAAAATTGTCAAGTCTGGGATTGTGTGATAAAGTTTAAAGTGAGCACCGGGCAGGACAGGGATTCAGATGTCCAGTTCATGCCGGTTCCTGATTGTCAGGACAGAGAAAAGCAAACCCTCCTCACTCCTCACTCAGGCAGAACCATTAGTGTTCAGAAACACATCTGCTCCATCAGCATCACTTCCACTGAAAGTGGATCACAAAAATACAAAAACATGGCAGAGCAGCCCGTGGCCTTGGGGAGCATTTGATTTATTCAACTCTATCAAGGGGAGAAGAGACTGACATCACAAAACTATTGGGAAAATGATGCGTAGTCTTTTCAAAAGGATGAGGTGCAAACTGACAAATCCAGCCCATCAATAGGTTTCTGGATACACAGATTTGCCCAAACCCTGAGGGCACCACTGGAAAAAGAGCCACCTGGGTCACCGGGGTCCTCCTTTGTATACAAGGAAGCTATGGGCTGGAGCTGACACCCGAATGACACTCCTTCCTTGAGGGGAGAGGCAAGAAGGGGTCACAGCTGAAGTTGGGGGAGGGCAGGGAATGCTCTGGGAATTGGCACAGAAAGCATCTGAGGCATGTCTAGGTTTAGCATCTAAGAGAGTTGCCTCAAGTTCAACCCAATTCAGAGGTTCCCTTGTGCAAACACATCAATTCTTGGGGACACTGCAGTTGTAATAAAGTATTGGGAGAGTGTTAGAAATCCAAGCGGCTCAGACACCCATCAGAGGAAACATTCAGCCTCTGGGTTGCCCTTCTGAGCAGGGGAGGGGCAAGGCATCAGCCCTCAGTGCCCCACACTTGCCGGTAGACAGAAAAGGCGCGCACACGCACGCACATTCACACACAGACACAGGCAGAAAGGAGGCTGGCAGAGGAAGTGGAGGGAATGTCTCCTAAACATGCAAGGATTAAGCCTCCAAGTCTTTGTTAGAAGGAAAGAAGAAAGGAAAACCATGCATGATCTGCTAAACATTAGAAAGAGAATCCAACCCAAGGAGAGATACCTGGAGGGAGTACTAGGCCTGAAGAGTTTTGCACTGTCTTCACAGGAATTATTTTAACAGCAGAAATAGAGCGTGCACGTAAAGGGTCGGCAGTTGCTGAAAACACAAAAGGGTAAATGGAACACCCAGAAAACATTTGGGAAACACTCAGGCAGTTGAGGAACTGGGCAGGACAATAGGAGGAAGTCACCCACATGACAAGAACAACACGAAGAGGAGCAGATGCAGTCATGTAAAATACCCTGCTTTCTCTCTCCAGAGCTCTGTGCCAAGACAGCAGAGCTCCCCTCCCACTGTCACCAAATGCAGTTGGTCAGTGCTGGTCTGTGCCTCCTGCCACACCAGGAACTTGCCAAGGCTCCGGACAAAGAGATTTACAGCAACACAGATGGTCTGGCAAATGGAGGTGGGGGAGAGCAGTCAGGGCCCAAGGGGCTCCCTGGGAGAACACTGGGGAGCGTGCACTGGGTGAGGACTCCACGGAGAAGTGCTAAGGCTCACTGGCCCCAGATGAGTGGAAGGAGGAAGGAACAAGTTTGTGAGTTGCTGGTTCTTTCGGCCATCACACCTGCTTCCCCAGAAACCTAACTCAGGGGTCCTGTGCCTGCTCTGACAACCACAGCCCTCTGGCCCCAAGCAAATCAGAACCCCATCTGTTGGGCAGCAGATGGTCTTGCTTAAGCTCACCCTTCTCTGGGTAAGAGTTTGCCAAGTGTTCAAGTGCATGCTCAAGATTCTGGGCAGCACAAGGGCCAGGATGCTGGCACCAGCTGAGGGATGCAGAGCTGGGATCACCACCTAGGTGTGGTGCAGGCTGCTGTCCTTGAGTCCTGGTACAGGTTTCCCAGATTCTGGCATCTCAATGGTGAGCATATTCCCAAAGCCTTCTCACAACAAGCCTGTTTGTGAGGCCTCCCCTTGGCCCTCTAATGGCAGCAAACAAAGAGAAGGCAGCTCATGTGCTACGATTCCAACCTCACAACACTGCATGTGCTGAGATGGCTTCCAGAGCAATCCTACTGACTGCTCCTGAGAACCACCCAGGAGGTTGGCTGGGTAAGGGATTTTGTGGCGATTTTCAGAGAAGAGGCCAGAGGCTCAGAGAACAGCTCAGAGCCATCCAGTTCTCAAGTGAAGAGGCTGAGACAGGAGCTCAGCTGTCCAGGCACCTGGTTCAGTGACCTCCCTAGGCCACCCTGATGACCTTCAGGTGACAGCTGCCTCCTTTCCAACCAATGGTCTTTCCAAGGAGTGGACTCCCTCCCCTGCCTCCCTCCCCAAACAACCCTGCAATCTACTCTTTTGATGAATTCACAGGGATAGGGTCGGCAGCACACAAGCTTTAAAAGCACTGGAGCCCCACGTCCTCCCTGGCTCACGGATGCTTAAATACTCCACCGGCAATGCCTTCAGCATGCTCTCAGACCAACTTAGCAGAGACTGTCCATGCCCTTGAGAGCACAGCCCCACACCAAGAGGGTGGCCAGGCAGGAGAGCAAGCAGGCAAGGAGAGGACAGCAGCAGGTCACCTCCTGCCCAGAGGCAGTCACCTCCCAAGCAGCCCCCCAAACCCCCACTCTGCCTTCTCATTTCCTTCTTCCCACTTCCCAGATTTCCCAGATTTCCACCTTGTTTTGAAAGGAATACTTGGCAGAACTAGATCAAAATGACAAAGAACAAACATGGCAAACTCTGAAATTATTCTTGACAAATGTGGCATTCTAGTTTAAATGTCCAACAGGACTTCCTTTTTGACACCAGAAAGTTTAGCTGGCTGAGCACTGCTAGAAGCCAGGAACCCAGAGTCTGAATAACTCAGAAATAAATGCATCAGATAGTCAAAGTCTCTCATTTTGCAGATACCTATGAAGACAAGGACCGCCCCAGTGCCCCCAAGATGTCTATGAGGGAGGAGGCGGGATGCACCTCACTCCAACTCACACCACACAGCAGAGGTGACAGGGGAGCTGGACTGCCTGCCACTCGGGCACCATGTTGCAAGGGTCAGGAGGAGAGGACCAGCGGACCTCAAAGGTTGTCTCATCTATTATTCATTTCACCCTTCCAGCTTTGGTCCTAACATCTTTTAAGACTGAAAATAGCAGACGAAGTGCATAAAGCTAATGCCTCCGAGATAACATCTTTCAGACGTTTAGGATCTTGCCTCCGGGTCAATTTGGCCAACGGTCACTGTAACCGGTGAAGGTGAGACAGGGCTCAGGAGAGTGCAGGCGAATAAAGGCCACAGGCGCCAGGTGTGAGGCACGCCTCAGGCTGGTACCTGTTTGCTGTTTGCGGCATCTGGCAAGACAGGGGCTGTCTTCATTATGTCAACTCACAGCGGGAAAAGGTAGCCTCACACTCAGGACAAGCAAGAATGAGCTGACGGTCTCAGAAAATCAGCAAGGGAAGTAGACCCATGACTGTCCCTATCAGGGGGTGGCCTAGCCTGACACACTCTGCTCCTCCTTAGAAACACGTTCCTGTGCCGATCCAGGCTTCCCTTCAAGAGCCTTACCTTTGTCTTGCCCGTTGCTTCCTGGTGCCAACCCGTTCACCACAGCTTTAGAGGCACCAACATCACATTCTGAAAGGAAGAAAAAGCACAGACAGGTGATACATCTGGCCAACATTTACAGGGTCGCACCTGGCAGGAAGTGCTGGCGCCATGCAGGTTTTCTCAGGCCTGGGGTTGGGCCGCTGGGGTCCTGGGGAGAGTTCTCAGAACACGGTGTGGCTTGAACCAGGAGGAGATGCAAAAGCAAGGATGAAGTATGTGGTGGGTGATGTAAATTCTTTGGCTTCTTTGCTATGGCTTCATTTCTGACATTTAAAAAGAATATTTTTATTTTTTAATATGAAAAAACATTAATTTTTAATATTAAAATGTTAGTTATGTTCAGCTTTGTTAGAATATGCTCTCAGAGATTCATACATTGCTTTACTAACAGAATTTCAATTTGAAATTCATGTTGCCTATTACACATTTAAATACATTCATATTGCTGATAATGCTTTCAAGAATCATCAACACGAAAAACACCTACAAGTTGAGGATGTAAGTTTAACATTATTCATTGTCCATCATTGTGTTTGTAAAAATGCATTTGCATTTTTTTAAATTATTTTATTTTTATAATTCTTACATCACTTTTCATTTTTGCACAATGCATGCATTTTCATCCTGGTTATATTCCCCACACAATTCCCACCCTCCCCCCACATTCTGACCCTAATCCTACTTCTCTTTCCCCTGCCCCCCACTATAGTGTCTCTGGTCTATAATTGCTTGTTGATTTTGATTTTTACTACATTGCAATTAGTCTTTTTCCGGGTCCCTTATTTAGGTTTTCTAAATTCCTGCTATAAGTGAGACCATCCAGTATTTTTCTTTTTCTTTCTAGCTTATTTCACTGAGCATGATCCCTTCCAGCTCCATCCATGTTGCTGCAAATTGCGTGAGTTTATCTTAAAAAGAATATTTTTAATTCTCTCAATATGACACCTTCAGCCCGACCAAGGGCTATCCAGTCATCTAATACCATCTTGAATGCCTCTGGAATGGGGTCACAGGGACGCAAGTCTCAGGCTCCTTGACAACGTCCCCCACCCTGCATCACCAAAGTCAGAAGTCAGGCTGTCCCTCCCATGAAGTGTCTCGAGACACTGCACCTCCTCACTGGTCACTGCCCCAGCTGAGGCTCTTGTATCGTGACCCAGAGAGGACGGGGCTTCCTGACTGCCTGCCCTTGTCTCCCTCCTGTCCCTTCCCCACCCCAGCCCTTAGTCTGCATCCTCAGAACACTTTCTAGACCTTGATCTGACCAAGGCCCCCCCCCCCCCCCGAGTTAAAAAGTCCCAGGCTGCCTGAACACAATCACCTCAAGGTCCATCTATTTTGTCCCCTAAAAATCACTACCTCATCTTCTATAATAGCTGTGTAATAGTCCATTGACAATACAGTCCACAATGTCTTTATCCATTTGTCTATTATTGGGCACTTGGGTGAGTTTCATGACTTGGCAACTGTGGACAGTGCTGCTGTGAACATAAGTTTACATAAGTCTTTTTACATATGTTTTTCATATTTGTGAAATAAATACTTAACAGAAGTATTGCTGGATCATACAGGATCTCTACTTTATTTTGTTGAACAATTTTTCATATGTCTATAGTCTATCTGAATGTCTTCTTTACAAAAATGTCTGTTTAGTTATTTTGCCCATTTTTTGATTGGGATTTTTTTGTTGTTGTTTGGTTGTATAAGTACTTCATGTATTTTGGAAATAAGTCTTTTGTCAGATGTGTAATGTGCAAATGTTTTTTATAAATCTATAGGTTGTCTTTTTGTTTTATGGTAGTTTCTTTTGAGGTACAAACACTTTTTACTTTTATGCTATCCCCCTTGTTTATATTCCCTTTGACTATCTTTGCCATTGATGTTGTCTCTAAATACATCTTTGCAGTAGATGTGTCCCCTACTTATCTTTTGAGTTTTTTATGATTTCAGTTTTATGTCCAGATGTTTAATACATTTTGAATTAATTTTTGTGTATGCAGTTAAGTATGGATCTAGGGGTCTCCCCGGTGGCACAGCAGTTGAGCGCTGGGTTGCGAAGCTGCCTGCAGCCTCTGCAGCGCTGATTTGATCCCTGGCCGCCGTGTGAGGGTCCCACATAGCACGCAGATCTCTCCTGCCGCCCGCTGCTCCCCTCAGCAATGTACTTCATCAGTCTGCCTGCTCTGTTCCCCGCTCTGGCTCTGGTGAATTCTCTCACCCTCCTGCGCTTCTGAATGTACCCAGTGCTTGTATAAATAAATAAATAAATAAATAAATAAATAAATAAATCTTTAAAAAAAAAAAAAAAAGAAAGAAAAAAAGTCCCAGGCTGAAAGGCTGATGAAAACAAAACAGAAAAATGCAGTATGATTTTCTAAATCCCTCTACTTTAAATACACTGTATTTCTCCTCTTTTGAAAATAAAAACACTGGGGTTTATTCTGGAAATCCAATCATTTATATTACCAAGAGGGAAAATTATATTCCAAGTCCTCAGAAAATATACAAATGATTGTGTGGAATATAATTTTTTAAATTCTCTATCTCAAAACTGAAGATGTAGGCCAGAGACGACAAGGCGGCAGGTGGGCAGACCCTGCCTACCTGGGACACCTGAGCCAAATGCCTGGAATGATCCCTTGTTGGGAGAGACCCCGCGCAGTGAGTAGAAGGGCCTTGACCTGCGTCCCTAAGGCATGTGAAAACACATGTGTCTCGGAGGAAAACCTCTGGGTGACAGGACTTGGTGTTGAGTGCCCGGAAAGTGACCTGCGTGGAGTAAGGCCCCTACATCTCCACAGTCTGAGAATAACAAAAATAATGAGCGGACTTCCCAGGCTCTAGCTAGGGGGCGATAAGATTATGTGGTGAGAACTAACCACCTGGTACCCTACTGTCTGAAGTAAATAGATAATAGAAAGTAGACAAATCATTCATATGTGTTATCATTATATGGTATGCTTTGATGTTACACCTGCTGCAATTAAAATAGTATATAATGAGCACTAAGACAATAAAGATTTACTGCATGCAGGACATGACAGTCCCCCATGTCTGATTTCCCTCACCGTCGCGTTCCAGGTCCAGGACTCACTAGGAGTCCACAATCCCTAACAGACAAGAACCAGCTGAGCCATAGATGGAATCCTAACAGCCATGGTTTTTCATATGTTTCTTTGCTTGGATCTCAGGATCTACGCTAAGCAGTCCATAAACAGCAGCTCATTTCATCCTTAAGACCTGCCACTAGGAGTTAGGAGCGTCTATTTTATAGATTAGAAACTTGAGGGCTCAGAGAAGATGCCAGGCATACAAGATCACTCAGCTGGGATCTGAATTGTGGTCCGCCCCACCCCATAGCTGATTTTCTTGGTCCCCAACAGGGATAAGTATTTTGGTTTCCTGGTTTATACCTATATTGTTTCTCCAAATGCTGGGACGAAAGCCCATTCCAAACTCGGTCGTTCATTTGGCTGAGACGATGTCACTCTAGTCAGGTTCTTAATCAGCCTCCCAAGACTAATGACCTAACACACCATAGACAGGCCAGCCTGGACACTGCCACACACGGCAGGAGCTGCCCATACCCCAACCTACAGTGGCCTGGCCCTTCGACGCTGGCCCCACTAGTTCTGTACTGCTTGCTGCCCCGATCCACAGATGAAGGCTAATTCCCTGGATGCAAAGGACTCCTTTGCACCTACATCTCTGGGGTGGGTGGGAGGAGGGTGTTGGCAGGAAGGCCAGAAATCCAAGTGAAAGTAACATGATGAATTCCATCAGCCCATCTGCTCTGTCTTGAACTATCCCTTTCCCATGCACCTGCCTAAGTCCTCTGATAGCCTCACTTCTAGGCCTGGGGGCCTTGCTCTGGGCTTCCTCCAGCTAGCCCAGGGGAGTCTCGAGGTTGCCATGTAGTCCAGTCCCATGTCCATGCTTTCTTATTCTTCTTTTAATTAAAAATAATAATTGAACTTGAAGAAATCTGGTGTCCAACAGCCTGGGTCTGCTCAGCTCTGAGATAAACTATCCAGGTGATCTCATACCCTTAGGGCCTCAGTTTCCCCACATATAGAAGGTGGGTGGGAAACCATGTCCACCTTTGTAGGCTTGCCAGGAGAATGACATGAGATAATCCTGGCAAAGCACTTCCCTCAGGCAGGGGCGACCTAGTACAAACCAGGAATGAAAGGGTGCATCGTTTTCGTGATGCTTTTCCCACAAAGGTTAAAACAAATGTTTTCTATGTAGCTGCTTTTTCCCAAATGATCACTTTAACAGTTGCATAATATTCCATCAAGTGAATACACATACTGAAACTATTCATTCCCCACCTTCATGGGGGTGATTCTTCTGTTTCCTTCAAATAAAGATAGAAATTCCCAAGAGTGGGATTTTTGGGTCAAAGGGCCTAGATTTTTTGGACTCTTCTAATGAAATGCCTCTTCCATCACCACACCCCAGAGAGCCTAGGGAGCAGTCCCACCAGTATTTCCACACCCTCACACTCCTGTGGGGCCCCCTCCCTTCCTCTCTTAATGCCTGAGTGGCAAGGCCAGTTTAGGTGAATGCTGATATTAGAATGAAAAATTTCAGGCTACAGAGCAAAAGGTGAAAAGAGAGGGGGGAAAAAAAAACCCAGGCCTACTTTAACACAAAAAGTCAAACAAAAGAAAAACAGAGTTACTAAGCAGGGTTTACTAGAAGTGCTGAGTTCACCTGGAGGGAGAAGGAGGAAGGTGGACTGTTCATGCACAGTAAAGGTGCTCAAGGAACAGTGGCAGCCAAGTTCCTCGCTGCCAGATGGAATGTGAGCTGACAACCTATGGATGGGGCACTGGCCATGCCTTGGACACAGTCTTCCTTGGTATCTTAGAGCCCCATTGAATCCTTACAGTGCAAAATCCCCATGAACTGGTGCTTTCAGGATGTCCATTTTACAGAGGAGAATGCAGAGAGAAGAATGCAAGTTCATGCACACCATGAGTGTGCATGAAGAAGCCAGGGTGTGGCCCTGAGCTGCTTCACTGGAACCCTCCTCCATCCTACGCACACACTGTGTTTGCCAGTCTGCAGAGGTCTCCTATCATTCTGGAAACAATGTGGGATTAGCAGACCCATGAATAAGTTGTGCACTGGGTACCCCCTCCCCCACGCCCTCTGCAGGTCTTGGAGGCTCCAAGGCATGCTCAGTAGCCAGCATGGACTAAAGTTCCAGATGGAAGCTTCTCTGTCTGGAATTCTGGGCAGGAAAACTGACATCTCTTGGCTCTACAATGAACAGCTCCCCACGCTTTCTACCCCAGCTTTAAACTGAAAACACTTAAAATTGGTCATCTGTTTGGGTCTTGCTCTTAACTATCAAAGGCATGGCAAAAAGGTGTGCAAGCTTGCTCTACCAGCCTGGATGATGGAAGTGATGGATCAGTTCCACAATTATGGTAGATCTATTTACTTTTGCTGCAGTCACAGGATTAAAATATACCCCTGAAGTAGATATATATGTCAAAATTTATCAGTGTATGCTTAAACTATTTGCAGTTTATTGTATGCCAATTATATCTTGATACGTTTTTTAAAATGGAGAGCAAAGGGGCTTATTATAAAGATTAGGATGTGGTATGTATAAAGTGTATAACATAGATTGGACACACAGTTTGGGCCTTCACTACACATGGGAAATATGGGTAAAGCTGCTTGGTTTTATAGATTTGTCAGGAAGAGAAAGACAGGGTTTAAAATGACTTACCAGAGCTCATGGTGGTGACAGAGCAAGTCTTCTGCAGCTGGGGCTCTGAACTGCTCTGTGGAAACACAAAGGGGAAAACACAATGGAATTGATGAGTGGCAGGTTCCAGATAAATCCCTCTGATTCACATTAAAAATGCAAACACTGGATAACCCATGATGAAAGGGTGAGCCAGGAGTGGCTTGGCCAGGTGGCTGGTTCTTGGGGCCCAGTACTAATGTGGCCTTGGGCACATCACTCAGCCTCCTGGGTCTCAATCATGGCCTACTTAGCTTAGATACTAGCTGAGATCGCTTCCAGCTCTATAAACCTCAAGCTACATGAGTGCATGGTGGGTTAAGGAGAGGGTGCAGGAGAGAACCAAATTTTGGGAGAAAGGTAAAATCACAACACAAACTGATTATCAGAGGATGATCATTATCATCATCACTTACATATAGTTTATTATGCACAAGGCAATGTTCTAAATGCTTTCAACATGTTAATTCATTTAACCCTCACAACCACACCCTAATATCATGTTATAGAGAGGAGGGAACTAAGGCATGGAGAGCAGAATAGCTTGCCTCCCTGTGTGGCAGAGCTGATACAGGAACCCAAACAGCCTGACCTTCTGCCTGGAGTTGGGAAGGTATCCTATCTACTGACCACTAGTATCCAAATGGATAGCCTTCCATTTGGTATGGTTCCATCCCAAATCCCCAATAACCACTGACCTGTCACTATAGTTTTACCTTTCACAGAATTTTATGTAAGTGACATCACAGTATATGTAGCCTTTTATGCCTTTAGCAAAACATTTTCCTTTAGCAAAAGACTTCTGAACAGCAGTTGGCCGTGGCCATGTGAGTCTGTTTCTAGATTGAGTCTTTTTCCATTGATCTGTCTTTACCCAATAACTCAGTCTTCATTACTATAAATTTGTAAGTTTCGAAATAGGCTATGGGAATCTTCCAAACTTCATTCTTTTCAAAAACTCTTTGGCTATTCTAGGTCCTTTGTATTTTCATATAAAATTTAGAGTACTCATCTTTTTCTATTGCAAAAATTAAAGCCTACTGGAATTTTTATTGGGATGTGTTAAATCTATAGATGAATCTAGAGGAAATAACTTTTAACAATATTGAGTTTTTTAATTTATGAGAATGAACAATTTCCCCCTTCTTTGAAGAGTTCTTTAATTTCAGCAATGTTTTGCAGTTTTCAAAGTACAGGTCTTGCAAATATTTTGAATAGGAAGGCCTAGTTGAACAGATTGGAAGGTCACATAACCTGAAAAGCAAATTTTCGGGATATGCAGAACCTTGCCATTTTAAAGTGTGGTCTGCAGACGAGCAGCATTGGCATCAGCCAGGAACTTATTAGAAATGCAGAAATTCAGACACAACCCCATACCAACTGAATCAGAATCTGCATTTTAACAACATCTCCAGCTGGTCCCTATGCACTTTAAAGTATGAGAAGCAATGAGGAGGAGGAAATCAACTCCCTGGTTCATGAATTCTGTAATAAGAAGGTGAAGGTCAGGAATGGGGGTCTGCAAAAGGAGACATGCTTTAGCTTCCCTTTTCACACGCTGAAACCGGGCACTGGCTTCCCTTCTGGGCTGCTATCTTGCTCATTGTCCTTGATCAATACAAAGTAAAAATCAAAATCAACAAGCAACTATAAACCAGAGACACACTATGGGGGGGTGGAGAGGAAGGGAGGGGTGGGGAGAGGAAGGACTAGAGTCAAAATAAGAGGAGGGTGCAATTGTATGGGGAATATAACCATAATGAAAATGCATACATTGTGCAAAGATGAAAAATGATGTAAGAATTATATAAAATATTTTAAAAAAAGAAAAAAAAAGAAACTGAGCAGAATGCTAGGGACAAAAAGAAAATCACTCTAAATCCTTCTCTGCAGCCCAAATCAGCAGTAATTTTGCCTCTGTCACTCTGAAATACACCTGAGACTATGCAAGACTTTCAATAGCCCCCTGTCATTGCTGTCTAAGCTGGGGAAACATTTGTTCTCTCAGTCAATGAACACAGCCTGCTGTGTTCTGTATGGCCCAGTGGTTTCCAATCCTGGTTTAATGATGTCCCACTTTACCTCCCAGGATCAAGAGGGCTGTGTGGTATCATTCTAATGCTTTTATTTTTAAAATAATTTCAATAACTTTATTAGAGTGAAGTTTTGAAAATTAAAGCCCAATTGAAGAAATATTTTTTATTCAGCAGGAAGCTATCTTAACAGAAAGCATTTTTATTCCTTTTATTCCTTTCTAACAATTATCCAAATGCATAAATAGCATTTACATAGTTATAAACATAATGTCTGGACAGTTTTATGTTCTAATTGCTAAATTAAATATTTCACAAATTTTTCTCATTTCTAAAGCCATCAGCTCCATTTTAATAGTTGTATAATATGTCACTGCAATAACTCTATAATTCATTTACCAATTCCCTCTATATAGTTTAGCTTAACTAAAAAAAGCTGAAAATAAGTACATGGCACACAGCATTCTTGGCCAGGGGAGAGATGAATGGAGATGTTTTATGAATCAAATGGAATAAGCGATCACTGTCAAATATTGGTAGCCCTTTGCATATTTTATTTCTCAATATAGATACTACTTATTTCTATGTGTCAGCCCCATCTAACTTACAAACTCATCCAAAGTACACATGGTCAAGGATAATATCCAAAACATTTAAGTATCACTTTGCCACATCCAGCCTAGATGCCAGTTGTAGCATCCTCTGGGAGGCCCCTCCCTTTGTTAGGCGTGAACTACTCAGTGCTTGGATGTGAAAAAGATGGAAAAATAGGCCTGAGGTAGTTGGAAATTATTTCAATATTTTAAGAAGTAGTAGGAGGTGACAATGACTGCATAGGTGAGTATCGGCTCCACACACAAAGACACTTAGGGAAGTAGGTTCTGTTGCAGGCTCATTTGATGACTTTGCATCTACAGCAGGTGACACAAAGCAGCAGGGGACAGTTTAAAAAAAAAAAAACAACTGCAGCAAGAGCATCGGTGGCAGCTGTGCCAAGGACTGTGCTCAGTATCTAGTCCCACTCAGTGGGGGCAACAGCAGTGACATCAATGCAGACTATTTCAAGGCCTGCTTTTTGGCTCTGATTCCAGCCAACTCAGCCTCCTTAAATTCCTGCCCCTGTTCTGAATGCAGTTCTCCAGCCTCCCACAAACTCTGAATTACCCCAGAACTTGCCAATAAATCCCCTTCCAGTTTGAATTAACCAGAAGTGGTTTCTGGTCATCTGCAACCCAAGAATCTAGATCAGGGCAAGATGGGTGGAAAGGGGGGGTCCCAATTTCAATCAAAGAGGAGAATCTTCATTCTTCTCTCCTAAAATGAGACCATCCCAGTCAGATCCCAGTGTGGGTCAGTGACTGTTGCTGTCTCTACAACCTGAAGTGCTGAGAGTCAGGGCAGTGAGGATGTAGCACCAGCTGGGCTTGCGGATGCTTAGCGAGTGATGACGCAGTCCCTGCAGATAGCCCAAGCGATTACAGTCATATGGAGACTGTGAGAGTTTATTTTACATAAAAACCCCTGACACTATATATTTATTTTAAAACTAAGCTGTAAAAAGCTTGATTTGGTTGAGAATACGATGGAACATCTTTGGAATTTCTCCCAACATCCCCTCCAAAGGGAGCAGCCACCTTTGGGTAAAAGCCAAAAAGAACTGAGGATTCTAGTGGCAAAACCAGACAGAGGTGAGTGGGGAGCTATCCCTGGTGGGGTGCAGGAAACTAGCATCACAGCTTGGATGGGCAAGTGAGGTTAAGCAGGCACTCCACAGCTTGGGCTGTCGGACCTACCGTACTTGGTCAAAGTTCTACGGCATCAACACAGACATTCCACCAGAAGAACAAGACGTGAAGTAGCCAGAGTTATTAAGAATGCATCCAGATAATTAACAGTCCTGCATGGCCCCTCCCAACTCCATGACCCTGTAATTCTGAGATAAGTCTTGATGACACATAATCACTAAAAAGTAAAAATAATATTCATGTTTCCAGCGGAAAGAGGCTCCAATAACTAAATAAGGGTTTTTTATTGGGAAAGGAGAGTAGGTCCTTATAAGGATGGTGCAGGGATATATGACTAGGAGGAGTGGAGTTTGTCTGTAAAAATGAATTCAAAGTCCAGTAAAGGTTCTTGGGTTCACCTCGCACACATGTTCCAGCTTCTATGCACTAGCATGTTTTGCCATCATAGGCTACAAACACACACACACACACACACACAATTGTAAGGCATACCCAGAGGGATAACACCGTCATTCTCAGGAATGAGCATGTAAGTGGGTGCTCAATCACGAATGTTCCCTTATCTCTATTTAGTCTTCAAAACCTAACTTTGGAATCTTGCTGTCTTCAAGGTAATTGAGACCCTCCTTAACTCCACTGCAGCTGCTTAAAAGTAAGTTAGCTGCCCACTCCAATCAAACCCTGCTTATACTCTGGTTCTGAAATCTAATCTGGGACTTAATATTATATATTTGCACCTACATCCAATACCTTGAAGAGATAGGAACAGCTCACAAGATGCCAGAATAAATGCTTGACCTTATTGCTTTAAACTTTGCTGATCCACCAGCAAGACGACACTTCTCCAATTTTTAGACAGCTCATTCTCTTCTCAATCTCTATTAATGTCATTTCTCCTCAAATACACTTTCTACATTATTGGAGAGAGTGCAGAAAGCGCTTCAGAAAGTCAGAAACGATAAACAGTGAGTCGCTGACACTTCCTTTCAAGGGGAGGAAGTTAGCATAAACTTAACCCTGACATTAACTTTGGTCTGGAATCCCATGACATGCTGGGGGCTCAGAACACAATAAGCACAAGCTTTCTGTGAAAAGATCCATGTTTCTGGACGGAGAGCAAGAGGAAAACACATTAGAAAGGCCACCCCCTGCGTCCTCCCATTTCCTCCTGGAGTCCCTCCAATGCGGTTTCCGTTCTAACCAATTATCTGAAATGGCCTTCAGAAAGGATTCCAGCGCACACCATGGCCAAGCCCAACAGTTTCTGTACTGGTCAGGGCCTCACTGACCTTTCCACAGAATTTAAGACAGTTAACCCCTTCCTCCTTCCATACTTTCTGGCCTTGATTTCTAAATGTCACAGTGGACTGGTTAATAGATCTTTCTAGATAACAGTCTCTGTAGTTATAGGAGTTTAGAAGCTGAGGGTCCTGAGCTTGGTGATCCTTCCTCTCCAGCTATAAACTCACTTTCTTATGGATTCATCTGGAATATTAGAACCAAAAGGATCCATGCAGGGTCGTGATTTTCCACCTGTACTGGAAGGTGGTTCCATGAGCCCCTTCAATGCAGGCACCCCACCCAACCACTCCCACCTTTCACCTTTCACCTTTCATCTCAACCAGGACAGTTTGTTGTTGTTTTTAAATTGATTTCATTCATTTGTACTTCCTGCACTTTCCTTAGATAAATGGGTCCTGTGGTTACAATCAATCATTCAGTGGTTCATAAACCAGAAATCTAATCCATTCCCTTATTGTTTGGGTTCCAGAACTGAGATTCAGAAAAAATTTCCCCTTTTCTTGTGCTATTAAGCCACACTTGCACTCTTATCCCACTCTATTTCCTCAGGACACTGTCAGCCTTTGGCTTCTTGGCAATGGATACTGAATTCCAAATGAGAATCAGCCTTTCATAGCCCCTGCATGGACAAGACTTTTCATTTATCCCTTTAGAACCTTTTGATATCACTCCATTACTCACTGAACAATGCAAATTCCTGATAATCGGCTACTAAGACCAGCTGAGTCCACTACAGACACACCTCCGAGACATTGCGGGGAGCTGCCAGACCACTGCAACAAAGCCAATATGACAATACAGTGAATGACAAGAATTTTGGTATTTCCCAGTGCATATAAGTTGTGTTTACACTACACCAGTCTATTAAATGTGCAACAGCATTGTGTCTGAAAAAAAAATGTACATAAATTTAAAATTCATGACTAAAAAATGCTAAGTATCATGAGACTTTAGGGAGTCATAATGCTTTTGCTGGTAGAAAGTATTGTGGAAGATGCAACACCTGCTAAATGCAATAAAAAGAGGTATGTTAGATTCATCTCTCCCCACCTTGTCTTCGGGTCTCTGCTCCTCTCATCAGAACCTGAAGCCCACTAGACAGTGTGCAGCTAGCCAGCAGGGCAGTGTCTTATTCTTCTCGGTACCCTAACATCCATTGTGGTGCCGAGCACAGAGCAAGCACCGAGCTGGCAATGGTGTAGTATCTGTCTCCCCTCTCCTCTGCTTAGTCATTCCACCCCTCTCCTTCCCCAATAGATGCCAGGTCGTGTCAGTTCTTCCAGCCCCATGACTCACGCAGCCCAACCACCTCTGCTTTTCCATCCTCACACTCACCATTCTGTTCCATCATCTCATTCCCAGACCGTTACAAAGGCCCAGGATCACTCTCCAGCCCATGTGTCACCATGTTCTGACTTGAGCAGTGAAGAGTTCCTGGATCACATTTCTATGGGGAGAAAATATCCTTGGGGTTCCTCTAATCTCAGAGGGATTGGCTGGGCAGTAAAGGACAAAAAAGAAAAAGGCAGTGAAGCTCCTGGTAAAGAATAATGTATCTGAAACATAGGTCTGATGACACCAAACACCATTCTTGACTACCTGCGATGCATGGGGACAGTGCTTGGCCCAGAGGAGACAAAAAGACCAACAAGAATCAGACACATTTGCTGTCTTTGAGGCCATTCCAGTTACAGGGTGACAGACATGGCCTATTCAGATTTTATATGATGGCTAACCTTTCTGCTAGCAATCTGACCTAAGTGTCACGGGAGAGCAGAAAGGAAAGGGATAAATTCTGTACAGGAAGACAATCAAGGAAGGAGTGAATACCCAAATTTTCAAAAGTTCAGTGACATATCTTTTCAAAATCACCCCAAATGTTATGCTTTGGGAAATACCAGTCTAAAAATTAAGTTCAAATTCCTTAATATACCATAGGACTCAGTAAGTGAGGTCCCAGCCATTTTTCCAATCTCATTTCCCCCCTGTAGTCATAAGCCAAAACCCCCACAAGAAATACATTTGTCATTCCTGCTGATTTCCCATTTCCAAGTCTTTGATCTCATTGTTACTTCCCACCAATGCCTTTTCCCTCCCTCCTAAACTTTAATGCTAATTTCTACTGAAATTGTATGCCAGATGTATACACCAAATGAAGAAAACAGAAGGTTTTTATTTTGATTTAATTTTGTTGTTTTAATTCCTATTAATTCCTTTTAATTCCTATTAAAAGATATGATGATAAGGAACTCACTTTAATAAGACTTGTTTACAATCACAGAATTCAGAAACCCCATGTTCCCAGTATAGTCATCACTCCCTGATCCCAGGCCCATGCCAGAGAAGGGCCAGATCCAAAGCTGGAAAGTTAACTACCAATACATCTGCAATCATTTTTACCTTTATACTTAAATGGAGCCTTTAAATAAATATCCAAAAGCTGATTACTGCCAATAAGCAAAATATAGCCCCCCAAATGTCTTAAGTTTTATAAGCACAATATTATTTGTGCTTTGGACAATAGAACTTAGGAGAAACCTTATAATCATAAATTACATTAGCTGTGTATTAAAACACATGCATTCTTGCTCTGTACTGCCAAACCAACCCCTCCACATAGAAATGTGACAGTGTGCTTATACTAGTGGCCAAGAAAAAAAGGGCATGAAAATTGCAAAAGAATGAAGCTTGACCACTACCTCACACCATACACAAAAATCAACTCAAAATGGATTAAAGAACTAGACATAAGACCTGAAACCATAAAATATATAGAAGGAAATATAGGCGAAACACTACGTGATTTGCACATCAAAGACATCTTTACAGACACATCACCCAAAGCAGTGATAGTGCAGGCAAAGATAAACAGCTGGGACTACATCAAATTAAAGAGCTTTTGCACAGCAAAAGAGACAATAACAAAAACAAAGAGAAACCCCACCAACTGGGAGAACATTTTTGCACCCAACACTAATGATAAAGGACTGATCACAAAAATCTGCAAAGAGCTGATGAGACTCAACAACAACAAAGAAAATAATCCTGTCAAAAAATGGGCAGAAGAGCTAAAAAGAAACTTCTCTGAAGAGGAAATGCAAATGGCCAACAGGCATATGAAAAAATGTTCAACATCACTTGTCATCAGGGAAATGCAAATCAAAACTACCATGAGATACCATCTTACACCAGTGAGAATGGCACATATTAAAAAAACTAGCAACAACAAATGTTGGCGAGGGTGTGGAGAAAAAGGAACTCTTCTGCACTGTTGGTGGGAGTGCAAACTGGTCCAACCACTGTGGAAAGCTGTGTGGAGATTTCTGGACCTACTAAACATAGAGCTTCCATATGATCCAGCAATTCCACTCCTAGGTATTTACCCAAAGGACACAGAAACATCAATTCCAAAGAACACCTGCACCCCTATGTTTATAGCAGCACTGTTTACAATAGCTAAGCTTTGGAAACAACCCAAATGCCCAAAAATAGATGACTGGATCAAGAAGATGTGGTACATATATACCATGGAATATTACTCAGCATTCAAAAAAGATAAACACAAGCAATTTGCAGCAACATGGATGGCGCTGGAAGGGATCATGATCAGCGAAATAAGCCAAAAAGAAAAAGAAAAATACCAGATGGTCTCACTCATAGCAGGAATCTAGAAAACTTAAATAAGGGACCAGGAAAATGAATAACTATAAGAAAGTGAAAATCAAAATCAACAAAAAACTATGAACCAGAGACACTTTTAGGGGGGTGGGGGCGGGAGGGGAGGGATTGGGGTCAGAATGGGGGGGCTGCAATTGTATGGGGAATATAACAATAAAATTTATAAAAAAAAAAGGGCATGAAATTATATATATATATATGTAAACAATAAACTATTCTATGTGAACTTAACTAGAATCAGTTTTTAGAAATTGAGATGATGACTAGCCATTTTTCCGCTCTTTAAATTAGTCTTCAAATTTAAAAACATGAACACTTGGGCCTCCCCGGTGGCGCAGTGGTTGAGCGCTGGGTTGCGAAGCTGCCCGCGGCCTCTGCGGCGCCAGCTCGATCCCTGGCTGCTCACCGGCCACCGGAGGAGGGTCCCACATGGCCCGCAGACCTCTCCTGGTGCCCGCTGCTCCCCTCAGCAGTGTACTTCGGTCCTTCTGCCTGCTCTGCTCCCCGCTCTGGCTCTGGTGAATTCTCTCACCCTCCCGCACTTCTGACTGTACCCAGTGCATGTATAAACAAAAACAAAACAAAACAAACAAACAAATAAATAAAACATGCCTCTTAAAAAAAAATAAAAACATGAACACTTATTTGCACTAATGCAAAGAGCTGGCATTTTCTAATAGTGACACTGTAAATTGTCACCACTGTTTTTAGCACAACACACCAAGAGCTGTACACTTCCTATCCCTCATGCTTTGGGGGAGATCTAGCTCAAGGAGAGAACCCCAAAGACAATAAAGCCATAACCAACAGAGATGCTGACATCAGCTTCATTAATAGTAATGAAAACCTAAAATATTTCAGTGGTCAGTGACAGGGGCCAACCACACGCCACACCTTCCTTCAGTGGACTATTCAACAATTATGAAAATAATGGTTATGCAAAGCACACAACATGGAAAAAGAGTCATCATAAGATTAGGTGAATAAAGAGAGTGGAGGTCTGCGTGACATTTGTGGTTAAATTTATGTAAAGACACAAAAACACAAGCACAAATTTGAAAGGAAGTATGTCCCAATTCTAATGCTGATGTGGTAGTGTGAAAATACAGATAACTTTAAAAAATGTCATTTCTATTTTATAAACTGCTTATGATGTGATTATAATACATTCTTTTTGAACAAAAGGTAATTTTTAAAAAAATCTCATAACTGGCATTTGATAGGTAATTGTATGATCTTTAGGATATCCAAGAGAAAATTCTAGGAGAAGCTAAAAAATACCACTAATAATCTTGTCCATTAGAACATGGCAGCCTCACCTGATACAAACTTCCAAGGACTGACAGTAAATACCTCAGATGTGGAATTCCAACATCAATTCACCAGTGATTGCTTTTGTTTAATGAAGCCAAACTGCTCCATTGCAGTTCCTTATGAGGACAAGGGGGGCAATAAAACAATCTGAATGTTCAGCCAGATTTCCTAAAGAAGCAATCACCCCAAGACATCTCATCTTGGAAGAGCCGACAGAGATGGCCAGGTGACAATACACAGCCCCCCGCTCCCTGAGCTTGCCCGCTGCCAAGTCCCTGCTCCTAACCCCACTTCATGGCATTCCAAAGCCCTGAGCTCCAGCTCAGACTCTTTATATGTACAACTCTGGGCACACACAGTTTCTTAACCATGCATTGTTAACCAAGACAAGTCTTACACGCAAAAAGTGGCTCATTTGTGTTTCCCAAATATGGCTGTGTCTACAGAACCAAAACAAAGCTGTCTAACTGCAGCATCCAGCGCACTTGGAACCCTCCACTCAGACAATCTAGATAATTCAAACAAGGACAGATTCCCAAATGCATTAGATAAAAGCCAAACATCTTAGCTCTGTTTAAACTGTAAACACATAACCTCAACAATAAAGGCAAGTCCAGGGTCCAGGAAAAGCCTTTCTTTTGAAGGGGTTGCCACACGACATCCACCTAAGGAGAAGGTGAATGAAGGTGTTCTGAATTTTCAGGAGAGTCCAGGTTAGCCAAGGGGCCACCGCACAGGTAAAGGAAACTAAGAAGTTACTGTGTATAGCTGAAAAACAGAACCCTCAAACTGAAAAGGGGTCTGTTAGAGCTTGAGAACAAGAAAGAAGGGTGGGTTTGACATAGGACGAGAGTGGTCCACTCTTACAGACAATCCACAGTTCCCTTTCAACTTGTCTTCTAAACCACAAAATTCCTAAGGCTATGCATTTACCACATCATATATTATCTAGACATCTGCAGTCCAGGCCCATACTGTGCTCAGGAATGAGGGAACAGATGCCCCATTCAGTAAAATGACTTTGGGGTCTTTTGCAAATACATAGCTGAAATACCTCAATTCATAAGACTGGCTTATATTGCGATGGCTTGTTTTTCTTAAGATGTTTTAAAATCTTATTGAAAGTGTACTAACCTAGCCAGATGCCAATGTGAAACACTGAAAACATTATCTTTTTCTGAGAAAACCTCTTTCTCGATGGCATTTGCTCAGTAACTGAGGTAGAACACATAGATAGACCCAGAATCAATAATCCCTGAACTCTGGCCTCGACTGTGTGGCATCGCTAGTGCCTGGCTGTAATAAACACGAGACCAGATCCCATTATTCACACAGTCAATTACATTACATTAGCTACTTTTCTCTAGTCTCTTAATGTTATTTTGCACTAATTTTAGGCAATTTTTTAATACATCATTTATAAATGCTATATCCAAGCAGTTGAAAATGCAGTGCAAATTCTGATTTTTTTTTCAAACTAAGTTAAAAACACTAAAATATTTAATACAGTGCCATGTTCATTACAAATATTCAATAAATGTACTTTAAAAAAAATCTGTCCTCTCTCAAATCAAACTACCTTAAAATATGTCACTATAGCCTCCACACTTCTGACTTCAGTTGTTTGAGATGTACCCAACTATATGAATAATCATGTTGAACATCAATGGCTGAAATGTTCCACTAAAAGCTAGAGTTAGTCACAGTGGATCAAAAACCAAGACCCAACTACAGTCTATAAAAACTCACTTTAACTATAAAGTCATATCTAGATTAAGAATGAATGGATGGCAAAGAATTTTCTGTGCTAACAGTGGCTTCTGGATAACAACAACAAAAATCCAGTCAGAAGAACTGGGTTCAAATCTGAGAGCTGCCAGAGCTGTGTAAACTGGGAAGTCCTTCGGTTGCTCAGTCTCAGTTTACTCATCTATAAAAGAAATAATAGCTAATTGTATGGGCTTCTAAGATCAAATGTAAACCTATATATGAAACACTGTAAACACTGTAAATTGTGTCTTAAAAGGAAAAGTAATCCACCAAAGGAGGTGGTGTAATCCTTTTACCCTTTGTTTATTGCTTTCCCTGATGAATATAATCACTTGTTATCTTATGGTGAGGTTGCTATTACCAGCACTTACCTATATAAAACATTAAACTTTATGAATTAAGTAGCAGCCAAGAATCAAGAAATCTGTCTCTGCCTTTGCCTTCCCGCACAAAGTCAGCCAATGAAGGGCACTCTTGATAAAGGTATCAGGTTCTAATAGACTTTGAAGTTGCCTTCTCTTTCAGCTCAGGCCTCAAGGAACCAAAGTCTTACTGTGATGAAGTTGCCGAAGTCTTATTGTGCAGACACGTATGGTGTGTGCATTCTGTGTGAGGCCCTGTTCTCATGTTTCAGAACAGACGAGCCAGCTCTCCATTTCCTAAATGCCAACTGGGAAACAGCCACTTTACATATGCCATTTCTAATCTGCAAGAGACCTTGTAAGGTTTTACACCCTTTCTGCAAATGGAGAAACTAAGCCTCAATAAAAGTTAAAAGACTCGTTTAAGAGTCTTGCAGAAGCAAGTAGGGAAGCTGGACTACAGATTCTGGCATTGGCTCCCAGACCTGGCTTCTTTCTACACCATGATGTGACCCAAAGGGCACAGCACAGTCCCTGTCGGAAGCCAAGATGCTCCCACATGAAGGTTGTTCAGACAGAAGGTTGTTCAGACCTAAAGAAAAGAGAGGTCAGCTCAGGGGGCATTTTTATCCAGCTATGGCAACAATCAAACTTACCAAGCTAGATAAGAGATGGTATCTGGCCTCAGAAAGTCTACATTCGGTTGGAGAGAGAAGACAAAAAACCTTGAAACCTTGATGAATCATTAAATACAGCATGGAAGAGTATCCATCGATGAATGAATGTGCCAGCTAGGAGAATGCCAAGCTTCAAGATTTACCTGGGAGAGGGCTGGGAACATGGTGATAACAGCACCCTTTCCTGAATGCTTAAAACATCCCTATAGTTCTTATGATATCAATTTCTCTAGAGTGTGTTCAGTGGGGTAAATTAAAATTGCATAAGATCAAACAGCATTTTTAAACACTGTTAGAAAGTGAAGATACCTATCAACACCTTTAAAAGCTGTGTAGAACTGCATAATAAATATAACTTAGATTTCCACCACCGCAGTTGTTAGTTAACCTTGCTAAGCCTCCATTTCTTCATCTATCAAATGGGAATGATGACAGCCTCAGAGTATTATGGTGAAGAGTTAAGTAAGGGAAGCATATCAGTGCCAACCACAGTGTTAGAAAATGCTCAGTAAGTTTCAACTGCTCTTAAACATGATCACTATCATCATAGCACACAATCACTTTCTTTTGGTTGGTTTCTCTGAGTAGCAACCCATGTTCTTTTCAACTACAGGGAAGCAGTCTTTTCAAGCTAATTAAAAGAATGGCCTCAATTTCCCTTTTAAGAACTTACTGCACCTGCTTCCTCTCCTTCATGAAGTTACTTGGCCTGTCTGTCCCCAGCAAACCCCTCAACTTCCCACAAGATGCAAAGTATATAGCTAGCCTTACTTTCTCCAAATAGTTCAGTCTCATGGATGTTACTGGTTAGGTATCACTTGATTCAACATATGAAAACTATTCGCTCCATGTCTTTTGCTATAAACAAGCTGTTCTCCTCACCAAGTGCCCAGGCTGGTGTTTCCAAGGTAGCTTCCACCCAGGAGAGGTTCAGTGCACAGCGCAGAAGGTGTGTGCTGAAGAGTATATGGGACTAACACTGGCTAGATTCAAGTGGGCCTTGAATACCAGGCAGTGGCATCTCTGCTTATATCTATCAGGACATGGGACTCAGGGTAAATTCTTCAGAAGTTTCCTAATTCCAGATTAATGTGACAGAGGTAGAGGCACTGGAGCCGGAAGACTATAAGCTGAATTCTCGTGAGCTGAAATCAGGTCAAAGGAAGGGATATTGACATTTAGTACTTTTTATCCCCCAAATTTCCCTCAACCAAATATACTCTTCCTGCACAGAAAAGCAGCTTCCAGCAATGTTGTTTTATCCATTTGGCTGTGAAAAGCACCACAGACGCCTTGATTACAAGACAACCACAGGTGACAATTTCTACATTTGTCTTGTCTTGCTTATTTGTAGCAAACACTGTATGCAGCTCAGAGAGAATCTACTTTTCTGAACTTACTCCTTAAATCTCATTCTGTCACTTTGTCCACAGTGAATCCTTTTTTTCTGCCCAATTGCTTTAGTGGCTGACAACATAAAATTATCAAAAAATACAAGGTGTCAAAAATCCTTTAGAATTCAAAAAGCATACTAGCTAAATAGACACACTAGAGTAGCAAGCAGTAAAATAAAATATAAAGATGACAGCTAAGGATATTTAAGAGCTCATTTTCAAACTACTATTAAAAAGAAACATTCTCAACACAAAATGACCTTGCTTCACAATTCACAACTTGCATAAATATAACAAGCCATTGGAAGAACTATGTATTCATTTACAGTTCACATAGGATGGGGGTGCTGGTGGGATGATGATGCTGAGATCTTGATTAAGAGAATATTAAATCCCTCGTACCCAATTATTAACAGAGTTCTAGGTGTTAGGCAGGGATTCTACCACTGTGAACTTCAGTATCCCCGAATGCACTCACTTTCCTGCTGCGAGGATTAATAGGGTCAAACATTTACAGAAAAAAAAATGTAATGAACAGTCCCACATTGACATAAGTGGCTTATTTCCCATTTGTCTCATTCTAATTGCAAAAATGAGGGAGTAGGAGGTGGGTGGAAATTCTGGTTAATAAAAAGCTCTAGTTAGTAGTCACTGTTGTACTATAACAACTGTTTACTGGCATTTTGTTTGAAGGAGGTGAGGGCATTGCCAGGAATGAAGGTGTTATTGCCTTGGACAGAAAATATATAAAAACTGTGGCAGCCTCACCCAGCACCAAGAATTTATGCAGAATTTTACAGGTTACAGAAAAGAAATTCACTTTACTGTCTGCAAAAAGGGTGGGTAATGAGTTTAATCTCAAAGGAAAAGAAATGCAATCTGGGAGGCCTCCCTGGTGGTGCAAGGGGTTAAGCACTGCACTATGAAGCAATTTGCAGCCTCTGCAGCACAAGTTCGATCCCCGGCCGGCCAGGGAGCTACCCACATGACACAGCAGCCCTCTCCTCACTCACCCGCTGCTCCCCTCAGCAGTGTATTTCAGTCAATTTGCCTGTTCTGTTCCCCACTCTGTCTCTGGTGAATCCTCTCACCCCCTTGCGTCTCTGGCCTGTACCTCGGCTCTCGTATGCATAAATAAATAAATCTTAAAAAAAAAAAAAAAAGAAAGAAACAGTCTGGGATATGGGGCTGTCTTTAAGGAGGACTTAGAACATTTCAGCTAGAAAGGATCACAGTTTCCAAATATAATGAGCCTCGGAATCCTGACCAACCCACTGTGATGAGAAAATGCAACATCCAGGCACATACCCAGATCCCCTGCAACAGAAAGAACTTGCAACACCTCCCAGCCCTTCCAACAAGACAAGAAGGGAAGCCGAGGGAGTCAATGCCTGTGGTCCTGCTGTGTTACCTGCAAGCTAAGCTCCCTGAAAACAAGCATCTGTGATCACATGAAGTTGTAAATTACAAAGGCACTAGAACATTATTCTAAATTGTTTCTAGTAATTTCAATGTGGCATCCTCTACCCTATTAGAAAAAGCAGTGAGAATTAAGTACAAATTTGGTGAATAAATGGCTCTCTCCTTCCTTAAAACAGAGATGAGAGCAAGTCCATGGTTAATGTCCTTTGGCACCTCTGAACCCATGAATCAGTTCAAAAAAAGTTCACCAAACACGAGGCACTTTAGGGTGGGTGTTCTTACTATTTGCTTCTACACCAAGTCCCCATATCTGGACATCACCCCATCACAAATTCTAACAGGGCATTGTAAGAAGACTGTAGGAATGGGGAAAGGACAGAGGCCCCACACAAGGGCCTCCCTCCCTTTAAGTATGCATGCAACAAAACCTGTCATAGAACAATCTTCTCAAAGGGAACTGTGGAATTTGTGGAGTTCAGTGGATAGATTACACTCCTGGAGGAAAACCAATTTAGGAAGCATGTAATTATAAACTTTCATCCTATCTGTTTAATAATAAAAGTGCAAAAATAGTTTTTTCCTTCTGTAAAAAATGCAAAATTTAAGTAAATATACTAGATTACAAGAAGAAAAAACTACAAGCTTACAATTCTTAAAAACAGAAGTGAAAAACAGTTGAACTCTCAGCATGTAAGGAAGCATTTCATACTCCCAAGGGCTGGCATCACAGCTCTAGAAGCCCGCCGGCGAATGTCAGTGTGGGGGAAGCAGGTGCATCAGGGCCCTGGGAAGCAAGAAATCTGGATGACCACACAGTTTCCCAACATTCATGGGCTCGACTGTGGAGTCCAGCCAGCGAATGGGGACAGAAAACCCCCCAGGGCTCCAACAGTTATAGACATGTGATTTTAAATGCTCTCCTTCCTTTTTCACTACCAGTTACATCCAAGTCCAAAGAGAAGGGAGGGAGGAGCAGATGGGTTCAGGAATGTGCCCCAGACGCTGACCAGAGGAGAAGGAGCTGGAAAGGCCCTTTTTTGGAGTCGTCCAGCGGTCGGCATCAGTCATTTAACACGGACAAGCAGCAGTCCTTCCAATGGGGTGCCAGATGGGGAAACCCTTCTCCGGCCACTCAGCTCAGCCCCCTCACTGAATTCAGAGTGAAACCAGCTGCCGGGAAAGGCAAAGGGTGACCCAGCCACAGCTCTGGAAATTCCTTGTGAAAAAAATGTACTGAGTGTCTGGGAGATCACATGGGAGATCAGAGAGCGAGAAGGCGGGTTTCAGGCAAGTGTGAGGAGGATGAGCAGAGCTGCTCTGTCCTGGCGGGAAACAAAGAGTGGTTTCTCCAGGAAGGCACCGGGTCTTCTTTCCAATCCCCTCAGCCCCCTTGCCATCAGGGAGGAGGAAGATACAGGTCAGGAGGCCAGTATTTCCCTACTCAGACCATATTTCTTTTTTTTTTTAAATAATATATTTTATTTTCTATAATTCTTACATCATTTTTCATTTTTGCACAATGTATGCATTTTCATTTTGGTGATATTCCCCATACAACTGCACCCCCCTTATTTTGACCCTAATCCCTCCTCTCCCCTCCCCCCTCCCCCCCATAGTGTATCTTTGGTTTATAGTTGCTTGTTGATTTTGATTTTTTTCTTTATTATAATTAGCCAGACCATATTTCAATGGGGAAAAGAAATCAATCCCTTACCAGAATTGTTGAAATTATATCTATGTAAATATACAAAAAGTTCTTCATGAAGCAGTTAAGGCTAAAAAGCTTTCTTTAATACCTCATTCATTTTTTTCTGTCACTGAAACCTAGACAAATAACATTCAGAATTTATATTTAAATAGAGATATGCGAAAGTCAAAGAAATTTTAAGATAATCAGAGTGGCCGCTTCTCTTTTGTCCTAATCTTTCTGCTCCTTGAAGATAAAGGCCTCTGTGATACAGTTTGGGAGACTCAAATGAAGCTCTCTTTGGCTTTGATTTCATCACTTTAAAAGTCAAGAACGCTGCCACCAAGTAGCTATGTGATTGGAAATCCTAATAAAACCAACATTATCTTTTCTGTAGAACTGGCTGTTGTCTTTTACCTGAAATGAGTCAATTTGTTGAACTGAAAGTTGGTTTTCAGCCTTACCATGTGGTAACGATCAGTCTCTCTTCATTCTTTGTTTCTCCAAGTCAGTAATTTCCTCCAAATTCACTGTCATATAAATTCACAATTTGCTAATCAATGATTCTCTCAAGTGTTAAGTATGTTTTTCCTTAAGAATATTGAGAAAGTATATTGAAGTACTAGCAATGCTGTTTTCAGTCAATGCTGAAGAATTTAGAAAAACCAGAATGTTTTTTAAATTACTCTCACTTGCTCCCTTTCAACTAAATTTTTAACTTGTACTTCAGTTTCCATTAAAAATTTCAGTTCTCTAGATTTCAAAATATTTTCAATTTAGGTAACAATTAAAATAATCTTTGCAACATGTTGCCCTTGTAACAGTCTCCAAAGCTAACACACAGTGATCACCTGGGAAGGTACTTGACTACAATGCAGATTACAGGTTCTGCTCCCAGATATGTTAAGTTCTAGGGCACCCTGGTGTGTGTTTCTGGCAGCAACGATGCCAGGTCAGACTGTGAGGAGCACTGGCCAGTACCATCAAGTTATTGCAGCACCAAGTTTTGAATGTCCATAGCCCAAGTTTTGAATGCCCATAGTTCAACCCCAAGCCTCAGGCAAAGCTGAAAACAATCGGGAATGTGTTGCATCATCTTAAATATCATTTATAATTTGCACTGATTGTGTCAGAATTTCATTTAACCAGGGATCCAGTTTTTCCTTTTTTTTCCCTGCAAAATGTTCACAATGAATAAAACAATGTGTGAACTCCATTCCTCTGGCAGGGTCTGCCAGGCATGATTGTGCCCATCTGCACACAGTCTGGCACAAGGCTTTTCAAAAGAGAAATTTACTGGAGTATGCCCACCCATTAGCTTGGATATTTCTGAACTAGAGGCTTGAGAAAGTAAAGAATTCAAACGTACCCAAAATTTAAGAATATTTCATATCATAATCTGTAAATGACTAGAACCTAAAACACAGATACATTTTGACACATCTGTTGATGTCCTCTAAAGAGTAAATGTTTATTTTTTTAACCAGACAGGCTTTGAATTCTAATAATGTTAGTACTTATCCTAAGTTTTCATTTTGTATGAAACGCTTAAACTCACAACTTCTCAATGTGTTTCAATTATTATTATCATCATTCAGCAACAGAAAATACGTTTCCTGTAGAAAACAATTGGAAAAGCAATTAAAACCAAAAAATTCAAAAAGGTTGTTCAAGTACTAAACTTTTTTTTTAAATAATCTTTTCATCCAAAGAGTATGGTTTTTAAGTTTGTTTTGTTTTGTTAATATAAAACAGGGCTTCCCCGGTGGTGCAGTGGGTTGAGCACAGCACTGTGAAGCTGTCTGCAGCCTCTGCAGTGTGGGTTCGATCCTGGCCGGCTGGGGAAATACCCACATGGCACAGCATATCTCTCCTGTCTCGCCTGCTGCTCCCCTCAGCAGTGTATTTCAGTCAGTCTGCCTGTTCTGTTCCCCGCTCTGTCTCTGGTGAATCCTCTCACCCTCCCACACATCTGGCCTGTACCCCAGTTCTTGTACAAATAAATAAATCTTTAAAAAAATATAAAGCAAATATAATCACAGAACAAAACATTTGAAAGTCACGGTCACCACCCTGAAAAGCCTCTTCACCTGCAGGATCAAACTGCCACAAACACAGTGGTGTCCATCATACCCCAGTGATCTTGCCTGTGGTCCAGGTAATATAAGTATTCAGGATTCTGTCACTCTGTAACATGAACAAACTTTAGCTCTGCTTCCCACCTGTCTTGAAGGGTAAACAAAACTAATGCATTTTATTTATTACTAGTGGGGGAAAAGCTATAGTTTCCTACCCAGAGCCTCCCTTTCATGTACAGGTACTACGCTCAGCATGCTGCATAAAATAGCTCACTTCATCCTAATCACTTCCTGGTGTATCTACTGCCAGAAAGGTGGCAATGGCTCAGTGTCTTCTCTGGGTCAGATGACCAGTAAGTGATGAACTGTGACTTCAAAGTAATCTATCTGACCCTCAGTCCCAGAGTCTCAGCTACCTCGTACTACAAAGAGGAAGCTTGCATTACCTTGTGTTTCCCTTCCTTCCTGGGCCCCACTCATTTCTAAATCACCTTGGCCCTGCATTAGTTTTTATGGTGATTAAGGAACATGCTCAGCAAACGCTGCCAGAGTTCCCAGGCTTTATGAAGTGTGTGCTTGTGCCACACGCAGAGCTCAAGGTGGCAGAGATGGCCCTTGAGGGGCTTACCATCCAAGGCATGGAGGGCGCTTCAAAGCAAGCAAGACAATGCTTGTTTTTTAAAAGCCACAGGACACCTGGACAACATCCACTGCTGGCTGCTGAGAATGACAGAGAACAGAAACTTGGACTGAAGTCCCTGAGCAGCTACAAGTGACTCCTTTAGTCCATGAGATGAACTGAGAACTAGTTAAGGACACTGCACATTTTCACTCTGAGCCTCACACAGCACAGATTCCAAAAACTAGAATTGTTTGGCTCTGCGAGTAGAGGCATTAAAAAGAAAACACCATTGAAAGTAAAACTGAGTTTTGGAATTTTGAAAAACAGTTTTAAAAACCTTTTCACAGTTATGCTAACTCCAAGTGGCCCTTTGAGTCCAGCTCTGTTTACTCCCTTCACTTGGCTCCTGTCAACTCAAGTGGCACAGATATCCCAAGTTCCAGTAAACACACGGCTCTTTTTAGCCCTGGCAGGAGTGCTGCAGGAGAGCTTGGGGGAGGTTTGTTGGCCCAGCCCCGGTTAGAATCTTAACTGAGAGGCTGTTATTCCCCAGGGCCTGGCAAGGCAGTGACAGGTAATCAAGGTGAGAGACCCCGAAGGAAATGGATCTGTGTAGGTGGCCCATGAATACCCCCTTTTTCCATCACTAATCCTTGGCAAGGCCTTGCTTTCCATTTAACGAGAGTGGCCTGTTGCTTCTTTCCATGCCCTCGCCCTCAAATTCAAATATGAACTCCATCACTGCTAGCTGTGTGACATCAATTTTTTCATCTGTAAAATGAATAATCACAGCATTCCTCTCAGGTGGCTACAATGAGGCTTGGTTGGGATAATATGAAAGTAAAGACCTTGGAAGCAGCTGGCACAAAGCCGGAAGGATGTAAGTGCCTGAGAAATGACAGCTGTTCCTCGGGACCCAGGGCACTTGCAGCTAGCTCGTCCTTGGTCTCACTTTTGTGATGGCTCCCGCATCGCTGGCTCTTCCATAAACTGGGGATAATTCCCTGAAGGGGGCTACATATTCGGCATTCTGTCTCTCTCTCTACTCTTTGCAGTGTTGTACTTTTGCAGGATGGTCGGTAATTGTTTGGTATTGTTTTATCTATCTATGAGAGACCTTCAAAAACTCCCAGAAGCAAGATACTCTCTTACACATTCTTTTTTTTTTTTTTATAGAGGCATGCTTTATTTATTTAGTTTGTTTGTTTGTTTGTTTGTTTTTTATACATGCACTGGGTACAGTCAGAAGCGCGGGAGGGTGAGAGAATTCACCAGAGCCAGAGCAGGGAGCAGAGCAGGCAGAAGGACCGAAGTACACTGCTGAGGGGAGCAGCGGGCGGCAGGAGAGGTCTGCGCACCATGTGTCTGCGCACCATGTGGGACCCTCCTCTGGTGGCCGGGGAGCAGCCGGGGATCGAACCGGTGCCGCAGAGGCCGCGGGCAGCTTCGCAACCCAGCGCTCAACCATTGCGCCACCGGGGAGGCCCTCTTACACATTCTTTAAACTATCTCAATACCTTCCACAGTGGAACACATCAAATAAAAACCAGTGTTGGTGCATTTTGTTGTAGAGGACCTTAGAAATGATCTGGTTTGACATCTTCACTGCTATATGAGAAAACTGTGTGGTCCCCCCCACCCCCATAAGGAAAGGTTCCCCACAGAGTCAGTGAGAGCTAGTGACCTGGACAGGAATGAAACAAGACCTTTTAACTCCCAATGCAATGCCATTTCCCCACAAAGGATGTTGCCCTGGGTCAAGACACAGCTAAATGACTGTACCTTTCTATAGACTAAATAAGGAGAATGTCACAGCGATGTCATTTTTAAAGGAGAGCAAAATTCTTTATCCACTGAAAATGTTTTCTGAATTTTAAGTTGGTCCTTAAGTGTACCAAAGTGCAATAAATATTTTGCTGATTTGACTTTACATAAAAAGGCAAGGGATACTAGAAAATATACCCTATAAAAAGTTCTTCTAGGGCCTCCCCTGTGGCGCAGCGGTTGAGCGCTGGGTTGCGAAGCTGCCCGCGGCCTCTGCGGCGCCAGTTCGATCCCCGGCTGCTCCCCGGCCACCGGAGGAGGGTCCCACATGGCGCGCAGACCTCTCCTGCAGCCCGCTGCTCCCCTCAGCAGTGTACTTTGGTCCTTCTGCCTGTTCTGCTCCCCGCTCTGGCTCTGGTGAGTTCTCTCACCCTCCCGCGCTTCTGACTGTGCCCAGTGCATGTATAGACAAAACAAACAAACCAGCAAACAAATAAATAAAGCATGCCTCTATTAAAACAAACAAAAAAAAAAGTTCTTCTAGATACTAACTTTCCATATACAAAGAAATAATGGAAAGTTCTGGATAAAGAAATATTCTGGTTACTGTGGTCTGAATATTAGTATCTCTTCAAAATTCATATCCAATGATATGAAAATCCAATGTCCAGGGTGTTCATGAATGGGATTAACATCCTCATTTTAAAAAAAAAGCCACAGAAAAAGCTCACCCCGTTACAACACATAGGGATGTAACAAGAAGGCCACCAGCCAGGAAGGGATTCTCGGCTAACCATAGGCTGGCTGTGCCTCAATCTGGAGCTTCCCAACCACCTGAACTGTGAGAATTAAGTTGTTCACAAGCTACCCCTTTGTTATAGCATCCTGAAAAGATGAAGACACTCGTTACCTAAGAAGCCCAGTTTTTAAAGACTGGGACATATCAAGAAGTGAAATATACTAGCACAGCTACAGGCACCTGGAGACTATCGCACTGGGCATCAGTGACCATGATTCTGTGTTATGCCACGTCTCCCATACTTATTAGGACAGCCCCAAACTCAAGTTATTTCTATGTACCCATAAACAATGCAAACTGCTCCCTAAACTCCATCTTTCCAGAAACTGGTCACTAAATAAGTCTAATCCATAAACATTACCAGTAAAAATAAACATAAGACACAACACACTGGAAAACCATTAAGGGGAGGCTCACAATCTTATGGCTAAAAGCAAATACACACAAAATGATCATGTCAACAATTGTAGGTGTGACACGTATCTGCACAAGGCCACCATGTGGAGCCAGCATGACAGCAGATATAGGGTGCAGAGCAACATCAATTGTACGATCAGAATCTCCAACTATCCATTTTTGTAAGAAAGAAGAAAATAATGAAAAAGGAGGGTATTGTAGATTTTTAAAATAACTTTCTAGATATATTTTGAAGGCAAAAAAACACTAAACTCAAACTCCTATACTTTTTACACTATAATATTGTCAGATTGAACCATATCAGACAGCCTTTCTTAACTTGAATTTAGGCAAATATTGGAATATCACCCTGTTCACACTAACACGCATTAGGGAACCTAAGACCTGGGTCATCGCTGGCAGCACAGGTTGGGGTCCACGGAATGATCTCTCTTATATAGTGAATCCTGGGATAGAAAAAAAGCAAGAGGATTTGGAGTTCATCGCTGTCTAACAAAAAACTCCATTGATTAGCAACCTTCATTTCCTAAGCATTTCTATTAGAGTTTTACTGCAGAATAATTTATGAGATGTCTGAGGCATGTTGTAAAAAAAAATATGTCTGACATTTAAGATTATTTTAAAACACCTCTCTTGCAAAAGAGCTGAAGGTGTGACAGGTTTGGGCCTTGCTCCTGCCTGGGGGACAGTTGAAGTTTTCAGCAATTTGGGGCAGGACCTGGCGAGGCTACAAAGCTTCCAGGCACAGGCCAACTCTCCATGTCCCCGGGGCGCTATTGGGACAAGCCTGCACCTCTGTTCCTGGCTGGGGCCTCAGCACTCTGTTTGCCCTTCATGGTTCTCTGCTGCCTGAGGAAACATGCTAAATATTTCCGTAAAGGACCACTGTGTGGAAGCAACAGGAAATAAAGGTTTACTCCAGCGATGCCCTGTGAATAATGAAGAGGGGGTTGCATCTGAGAATCACAGCTTTCCAACTGACTTGTTATTTTTGCCAGATGCTTCCAAAGGCAGGTCTTGTGCACAGTATTTGTGAGGAATTTTTGTTTTCTGGAATAAAGAGGACTTTTTGGTCGTAAGATATAGTCTAACTGAGCATTAAAAACCAACTCAAATTCAATGTGACATGGGGTGAGTAACCTCTCCAGAAACATGACCTTTAGTTTTTTTGAGACATAAATGAAATTAAGCAATTATACACTTTGCAACTTCCTGGAAGTACAATCAGCTCTTTAGAAAATTAAACTGTTACCATCTCCTAACAAAGGTGTTCAAGCAGAGAGATTTCACTGGATTCATATGGTCCAAATTAAAGAAAACAAACCTGGAATCTGAGGCACCCTCAGATCCCTCCATAACCTCTTCTCCCAAATGCCTGCCCACCTCCCTCCCACCACCAGCACCATTTCTTTTTGGCTAAGGCAAAAAGAGCACCCTTTCATTCTATCCCACAGCCAAGCCTTCCCAAGCTGTGCCATATGTCTCAAAATGTTCCCTCTATCTCTTCTGAGTCCCTACAGTTGAGAGGCTCAGATAAGCTGCTTCCTTCAAACGGCCCCATATCCTCAAAAATTTGGGGGTGGACTTCCAACCCACCTGGATATGGCAACTGCGTGCTTACTATCTTTATCTCTTTTTCACATATGTAATCTGTACACTTTTATTGTTAATTTATATATTTGCCTAAATTTCTCCTGACTGCTGACTGCCTAAATTACTGCTAACTGCTCAGAACAATAAAACTAGTTCAGAACATGAGCTTCTAGAAAGCATGGAGAAGGACTGAAGCAAGAGGGGGTGTTCCACCTAAAGAAACTTGTGGTGAAAGTGGGGGGCTACCTGTCGGCGATGGAGCTGGGATTTGGCCCTAGCGTCCTAGCTACTGTCTAAGGGGAATGTGCTTTTCCATGTCGTGCTTCAATTTCCTTTTCCACAAAGTATGAAATAATAAAATCCATCTTTGAAGTTATTATGGGAACTAAATGTGATACATGCAAAACTTTACGTATATAGAGAATTACAAGTTCTGCGTCAACCATTATTGCTTTTCACAAACCCTGCCTACATCTTTTATAAATAGTTCCTTTATTTAAATCTCCTTAAATTACCTGATTTGAATGTGCTATGTGTTTCCTGCCAGGATTCCAACATGCTCAGTAAGTGACATTTTCCTTTCCTCTCTTCCCTTCCTCTTCCCTATTATAAGGTTTTCCTACCTAAGAAAAACTTGAGGCTCTAAAAATATAACCCTTTATTCCTCAGTGCTTAGTTACTTCCATATCATTTCAAGGTCCAAGTTGCATAAGTTGGCTACCCAAATTATAAATTTTTGGCATCATGTCTGATTTACCCTGCACTTGAAGTTTCTGGATTTCTCACTGACTTCCAGGGCCATAAAATCTCAAGGATCCAAGCTCCCTTACAGATCGGCTAGGCCAGCATCTCCAAAATGAATCCACAACACCCCTGTTGTGAAGGGAGCTGGTACACAGCAGAAAAGGTGTTCTTGAGTCTAACAAGTTTGCAGCATCTTTCTATGGCAATGCTAGTCCTCCGTGACATATTTAGGTATCTGACAAGTCTTACCACAAAGAATCCTCTAGAAATTCACTAAAGCAGCATGCCGCTAAATGGTTTGGCCACATACCCATGGCCTGTCCTTACCTGCAAGCATCTATTAACATCCTAGCAGTCAGATTTCTGAAGCACACCTCTGGAGGGGGACAGAAGAAAGAGTAGAACTCACTACCCCAAGATGGCTTAATAAATGGCAGTCCTGGTTTCAAAGCCAGGAAGGACCCTCAGTGCCCACCCCGATCCACTCTTCTCACTGAACCAGGGGTTCTCCAACTTCAGCGCACACCAGGGCTGGGCCAAGAGCAGATTGCTGAGTCCCAGCCCCAGGCGTTCTAACTCCATGGGTTCAGGATGCATGCCTGCTAGTCCTCAGGAAGCCGCTTTGAGAGGCGCTGCGTTACCCCTGACGGTGGTGGTACAGGGGCTGGAGAGTGGAGACCTTAATTCAAAAGAAAGAAAGAAAGAAAGAAAGCACAAAGCCATAGGAGGAATCCAAGACACGAACATGGGAAAACGCCTAAAAGACAACAGGGTTAACAACTAAAAGTTCAAGGCACAGGTTTATCTCATAGGCAAGCCAACAGCCCATGTGCAGGGAACTACAAAAACTGGACGGTGGGAGTCGGATGTTAAAGGATTGGAAAGCCTGAACAGGAAAGAGAAGAACAGGGCGTGGTGTGGGATAATACATCTGATCAGAAGAGGTGCGAGCCTACACCCCTGAAGCATACACAGTGTTGTAAACCAACATTACCTCAATAGAAGATAACACAATTTGAGAGAGAGAGAGAGAGAGAGAGAGAGAGAGAGAGAGAGAGAGCAGGAACTGGGGAGCTCATTTCAAGTGGCAACAATGATTCCTATTATCCAAATATTTGTTTGGAGAATCCCAGCCTTTTGTAGCTGGAAGGGACCTGGCTTGCTTGTCTTTGGAGAGCACTCTGGTTCTTACATTTGAATATGGGTGTGACTGTTATTTCAAAAATTCACAGCAGAATACTTAATGCAAAATAGAATAATTCTTCTCCAAATAAGTGCCTGGGAGGAGCCAGCAATGGTCTTGCTGCTCCCTCCCCAGTTGTCCCTGTTGGCCACCTGCTTGGCACCTCAGCAGCTCATCTCCAATACCTCAAACCAACCAGCCTCCTAGGCTCACCTGCAGGCATTCATCCGACATTCAGATAACATAAGGTACAATGACTGAAACAAAAACTGCCCTCCCGGATAAGGCAAAGAAAACACACACTGGTGAATCATAGAATAGACCAGGAGGTGAGCAGAGGTGAAGAGTAACGGCTGTGCAAGTGGAGGTTACTTCCAGGGAAATGTGATAGCAGCCAGGGGAAGAGGTACACACAAGAACTGAGGGGTCAAGAGCACCTACTGTCTGTCACACAAGAACTGAGGGGTCAAAAGCACCTACTGTGTGTCAGGGTCTCTCACCTCCTCTCTCTGTCAACCTCATGAAGCACTTGGAGTTAGAACGAGGTCTTCATCTGCAAATGGGACACCAAAGCCCCAGAAGCACAGTGACTTGCCCAAGGTCGAACAGCAAGCAAGCACCAACACCGGGCTTTTACCTCTGGATTGTCCGAATCCAAAAGTGGCGGTCTTAGATGATGCAGGGTTTATAGGAGATGTGAAGATCCCATAACATTCACCAAAGCCAACTAAATCAAGGTAAGGTTACATTCTCCAGTCTTTTCCAAAGGTTTATGTTTTAAAACACAATTAAATCATGAAATAAATTTGAGTCATGCACACACATACATACACTCCAGCTATAAATTTGCCTAAATGTAAAATATTTAAGTGCCACAAGGCTCTAAATTAGTTATGTGGGGGGGAACCTTTGGATTATTTGTTTTAAAAATTATCATTGTTGTTTAATACGTATTACGCCTTCGAAGGGGATACAGTGACCTGAAACACCATCTTCCTTTTTTTCACTCCAGGATGTTACACAAAAGCAACAGGGAAATGAGGGAGCAGAGGAAGAATGTGGCATTTCAGGGAATTTATGAGAGATACAACTCACAGACTCAAAACCTGGATCATGGTTTCTAAAAGCCAATGAGATTGGTTCAAAAACACAGAGATAAGACTAACTTAGAATTCAAGTGTTTCCTCATCAGACAAAATGTGAGTATGAGTCATTACAAACCAATCTACTTGTCTACATTGTCCTATAAGCTTTACATAAACTAGTATATTTAATCATCACTTCTTACCCATGAGTATAAATACTTTTCTAGATAAATACTATTCTAGAAATGAGAAAACTGATCATGTAGTTCAATAATAAATGGGAAAACTAGGATTTCAACATATGTCCTTGGACTCCAGGGCCCACATCCATAACTACTGAGACAGAACAGCTGGCCTGTGGCAGATGGACAAGATTGTCATCAAACCATTTTGGTGGCAAAAGATGAAAATGGCCTAAATACCATGCAGAAGCAGTTGCTATGACACATCTACTCAATGGAAGCAACTCTAGCTACTTGAGACCATGAGGCAGCTCAAAATATGAGAAGATAATTTCTAAGATTGTGATTAAACAGAAAAGTCAAGTGCAAAACACCGTGGCTGGCATGATATCATTTGCATAGGGAAGATGGACATAAACACATATTTATAAATGCAGAGAAAAGCTGGTGCCCAGGATTACTTCTGAAGAAAGAACTAGGAACTGTAAACTTTTTTCACTGTAAACTTTTTTCTAATTTTTAAAATTCTGAACATGGCCATATATCACCTATATATTTAAAGCAAACTCAACGAGAGGAAAATTATTTGGGGAAAAAAAATCATGGCGCAATGTTTCCTAACCTAAATCACAGTAGGGAGGGTAAGCAGAATAGAAGTGATCAGAACAAATTCTCCATTCATAGAGAGAAATGAATAACTTCCTGTAATTTTTTTCAGAACACAGATTTTGAAATACTTAGAATAGAAAAAAGGAAAAAAATTATGCCATCCATTTTCTCCTACTAAGACACTTGTTTCTTATGTATGCAGCAAACAGATAGCAGGAAAGAATTCTCTGTGTGGACTGTAGGAAGAGATATTTCAATGCTTATGTATGAGAAAGCCCTAAAAAAATAAAGAAGGCAGGTAATGATCCGGCAGAACCACTGTGTGGCTAAAATAGCCATGGGTATGTCACCTTCACGACACTGAAGAAACGGAGACTCTCATGTCCTACAAAACATGCACGGCATCTCTCGTTGCCAAATTTAAATGGGGGCATTATTTTTAAGTTACTATAATTAGTTCCCATTTGTCTATGAATCAGCCTTTATGAGGCAATAGCATCTAAGCCCCATCAGATGAAACCTGAGGCAACATCATCTCTGTTTATTATTTTGAAAAGAAAGAGAGGGTGCCAAGTTTCCTGCAACACCCAATTCAAACACTGAAATTTGGAGGACAGAATGTCCTGTTGTCCGCGTTTGAAGATAGGAATATATTTCCCTCTAATACATCAGCCCCAGGTTCAGCTGGCAACAGGAAGGGATTGAATTCCAGAGTTCAAAAATAGGACTTAAGTAGTAAAGCACCTTTCATTGCTCATATAGGATAATATTTATATTTTTAACCCCTTATGTTGTGGCACTTTTTTAAAAGGGCCCATATTTATGAAGTAATACAGAAACGTTTAATCTACAGATTATCTGCCTACGTGACAAGAGATTGGCAAATGCAAGTGTTTAAAAGCTATTTTTACATTCCCTGATAGCTGGCTTTCATAATTAAGTTTCTCACAAGCACAAAAGAGCTTCAATCAAATATGAAGGCAGGGGGAGAGGGAGCATCCGTTCCCATTAGACCTGGGCCTCTCCTGAATGGCCTGGCTCCCCTAATGGCTCTGAAATCAGGCTTGTAAGTACAGTAGAGTCTTAAGGTCTCCAGAGGGAGGCCAGCTAGAGCACAGGCAACACAAGCAAGGCAGTCAGACCCGGGAAGGGATTTAAGCTGGAACCCGAGGAAGTTCCAGAGACCTGACTGGGGGAACAATGCGATCACTCCCAGACAGCATTAGTTATCAGCACGCTGGGCGGCCGGGACACCTGATGAGGGCAGTGGGTGCAGAAGAGGGGCTGCACCATTCCTTTGTTTCCATATATATCAAAGACTGAATATTTTTCACACACGCTCATGAGAAATGTGTACGGGTACACCTGTTATCTTCTATGAGAGGTACTATAAAAGATGATTCTAGGTTCTGATCCCAGTTTGAGTTTTGACTAGCCAGCTTCCCTTCAGCCAACCATTTTAATGCATTACAATCTCTTCCCCATCCTCCCCACTCAGATATAACAACAAAAAATAAAGGACAAGGAAGGTGGGGTATAACACTTGCTCTGCTGCACTTCATAGGAATTCCCTAAAAAGAAAAATGCTTTTTTTCAGCTTTTAAATTTTAGCAAACATTTATATAACACTCTATGCCAGGCTTGAACTGCTGTACAATTCTTACTTTAAACAACTCTCTGATATTGGTACTATTATTGTCCCTGATTCACAGACAAGAAAACTAGGCCTAGAGAGGCTCAGGTTTATGTAACTGGGATGTGGGGGTTGAACTTGGCAGTCTGACGTCAGAGTTTGTGAGATCACACACTGCACTACACAGCCTATCAGCACAATCATTGTTATTTATTATGAATATCCCCATATTAATCCCAATTCCACAAATGAGGAAAATGAGACTCAGCGGTTCAGTCACGAGTGAGCCAAGATCATAAAGCAGCATGTGGTGGGGAGCCAGGCCTTGAAACTGGCCATGTACTCCAGCCTCATGGGCCCGGTGCTGCTCAGCACAAAGTGAAGAAACCTCCACCCACAAACACTGACTCAGCACCTCCTCTGCACTAAAACATTATTTTTAAGAAAGGTAAGAAGGTGATATTGTTGCTCTCTGGGAACTGAAAGGCTTTCCTGTCACCTCAATGTGAAATCAGCCCCAATCAGGCTCCCCAGGGCCGAGTTGGGGGCTCTGCACCCAGCAGGTGTCCCGTGATAGCTGATGCCAATAAGACAATGACAAGGATCACAGGAACATTTTAAATGTTGGGATAGAGTTTCAAAAGGGAATTAGGCTTCTCAGCTGGGAGGGGAGGAAGCCCGACAGGGCAGAGGCTGGCAGTTTTTAAAGCTGTGAACAGGTGTGGCTATCTCAACAGGTGGAACACTTGAGGTCCTTCCTTAGTTCCCACCAACCTTTCAACTCCTGAGGAAGGGTGGCCAACTCATTCCGGTTCCCCCTGGACTTTCCCAGTAGTCTCATGTCTGCCCAGTTGGTCACCCCACAGGGCAAGTGTTAGGTTGTATGCTTCACCTGCTTCCCCCTCCCCCCCGGTTCTAACACAGTGCCTTGCAAACAGAAGGACTGAATCTGTCTTGGTTGGATGGATAGAAGGAGCAATATTTTATTATTTCCAAGTACACTGACTTCCACTATACAAGTGTTGCCAAGCAGCGGGCCGCACTGCTAAAATGACTATGTGAGAATCATTTTAATTAGCACATTCATTGTTTGTATGCAAATGTACATTCCAAATGTGGGTCCTTTAAAAAGCTTTCCCTAAATCAACATCCCTCACTGAGATTTTTCTCAGTAAATCCTTTTCCATAGACAGTAAAGAGATAAATTTCAATCTAGCCTGAGTGTTAATGATCCTGAATCTGTAATAATGGAGTTAAGATGCTTTTGTTTATGGGAATGGCAAGTGTAAAATGAGGAGATGTCAGGCGCTTCCCGGTGCTAGGACAGAGCTGCTCCTTGGTGTATTCATCCCGAAGCAGGACGGGAGACCCAGAGAGGGCATTCTCCCAATACTGCGTTATTCTTGCAGAAATGTGGAATGGCCCAGCTGCCTGGGCCCCCTCCCTTCCTCAGAGTCAATGTAGAAGGATTTTCCAGCCTCTCCCTCTTCTCCTTTCTCCAAGTAGATGTCAGAGATTCTGCTTCAAGCTCAGGCAGCCCATTCTCTCTGCTGGTCCATCCCTGGCCTGTTTCCTTCCTTTAGTTCTCTGACCCAGAGGTTGGGCAGCTCTGGTCCTATGCCTTATCCCAGGGAGAGGTCCAGATCCTCCTAGAGAATTTGACCCTGGAAGCAGTATCAGGCCCAGACCAGCCCTGCCCTGGGTGGGCGTCTGCAGCACTGGTCTCTTGGGGAGTTGGGATGGGAAGGAAAGTTCTGGGCAGTCAGTATGGCTGACTCTTGTCCTGCCACTAAGTCGGCCCTATATGGTTATAGCCCAGAGGATCAGTCACAACTTAAAATTAGAGAGAACATGATGGTGAGAAGCAAAGTTCTCGGAAGGACAGACAAGGAATCAGAGGTTATCTGAGCTTTGAGAAAAACTCGTGTGATCCAAATAGGGTGGGGTGAGCCGGAGCCAGGAAGGCACTGCCTTTAAATGGCTGCAAAGCACTCTCAGCCTCAGAATGCTCTATTTGTATATCTGGGTCCAGGAGGAGATAACACAGTTCAAACTGCACAAAGGGCAACAGTCTTTATCAGTTGAAAGACAGTCCAAAAGGTTAATAATGTCTGGGATGAGTTAAAACATGTCAGAAATGTGAATAGCCATTGGGGTAAGTTTTCGATCTTTTTTCTTTTTCTTTTAAGCTCTAACGAGAGCAAGAAGAGCAGCAAAGAACAGGCCTGCTCGTGGGAGCTGGTGTAGTGTTACAGCCAGTAGAGATAAGAGAAGGCATCTCCCCTGTGCAGTTTTCCACTTCCTACATCAGAAAGAACTTTCTTCATACTGGGAAACGCAACTCCAGTAAGAGGTTGACTGAAGCAGCAGATAGGTGTGGGGCTAGAAGGGAGTGCCAAGGCCACTTTAAGTCAAGCCTGGTTTTCAGGCTCAGATGAATCATGGTCAGAGATAGCCAAAGTATGAGCAGCTGCCCCAGATCAATCACTGCCAGTAATCCTTCAGAAACCTCAAAGAAAGGAATGATGATCAAAGATGAGGAAATAGATAATTAACAAATGGAAGGTTCTAGGAGTATACACCAAGAAGTTTGGCGTCAACGTCCAGAACAAATCTAGCCTGTGGCATTAACTAGATGAATATCTAAAAAAAAGTTTGATCACCAGGAATCTGTCCAGGTTCACTATGAATAAACACCAAATTAACTAATTCCCCTTATTAGATTTGTTAGATAGTTCAGATGGGTTTCACATCACTTGAACTGGGCTTTAAGAGACGTCCATGATATTCTTGAGAATATGATCACAGAAACATGAGCTATTAGGCAGATTCATATAGAGGTGACTGCCGTGTCAGGCATGTGGCCTTAGGCCCACCCTGCACACTCAGGTCACCAACTGTGTCTACAGGTGACACACAGGAAAGTCACCACCCAGTTAGATGACAGATGTTGGATTTTAAAACTTCTTCACAGGTTGTGAGATGAATCAACTCTAACAAGATAAAATTTAAAAGGAACACAAGGGGAGTCCCCATATTGCTGGGTACCTGGAGAGGGGGGCAGTATTTGGGTTAAGCACATGCTCCACATGAATCAAGCTCCTGACATGGTTACTAGAAAGTGGTCAAGTCTCTGCTGCATCCTGATGTTATGGTGCTCCTCAGCGAGCTTCAGGGTGGACTCTCAACCCAGCTCTAAGACTCCAAATGAGCCCCTTCTAATGCTCTGATTCATGACTACAGTCCCCTGGCATCATATGGAAAAATCACATACACCTGGGGGAGAGTTCAGGGCTGGGGCTCAAGAGAAGTCACCACTCAGGATACACCTCCAGGTCACAGCCCCAGGATTCATGTCCAGGTCATCGTTTCTATGTGACTGAGACTTAGGAACACCTTATGTCAACTCCTGCTCTAGCCAAAGCTGGTTCTGTCTCAAAACTCATTCTTAAAACTAGCCAGCATGAGGACCACTGTCGGCTGGGTGGTTTGGGGGGCGTGGGTATCAGGGGCATCTTCAATTTGGTGACACCCTTATCACCCAGTGACCTGTGACTGACAGGATCCTGACTGGAAATGCCTGGTGGTTATGCCTTCTTAGCTCATCAGGCAGACAAGCATCTTTGGAGTTATTTTTTCCAAGGAAGGGGCTGTCCCTGAAGGAAATGAGCAGATGCCAAGCAGAGAATATAGCAATCAAAATGTTCCTGACGTCACCTAAATCGTTGGCTGATGGACTTCCAAACTCAATACCTGGAACTCAAGACCAGTGCAGGGAGAATCATAAACGGATTTCCACATGGCCAAGAGCCAAGAAGGCCCAAAGTGGCTTCAGAAATCCCTGAAGACTAAAGTCACTGGGTGTGTTTCAAACCATGGGCTTTCTGAGCTAAAGGGGACTTTGGCATCCTCTAACTTGAAAAATGTGAGGGAATTAAGGAAATGCTCAAGGGAAGCACTGATGCAGAACTCCCTAGAGGAAGGAAGAATTTGAAGACCCAGGTCTTCAAAACGGGCCATCTCCATGTGTATTGCTTGATAAGTTAACACAGGAGCCCAAAGGGCCAAACCAATCATACTCCCAGTGCTCAATGAGTGACCTTTCCAGTCCTGGAACTGACCCTGAGGGACATGGGACTAAGGGTGCTGGGGAGGGAGTTCAGATGATCCACAGTAACTGGAACCAAGCTCCTGAAACTGTCAGTCATGAATAGAAGTTAGGGGAACTAGCCATGCCCTGCCCTCTGTCATGCTGTGACTTAAACCCTAAAGACAACATACTGCATGTCAAATATTGCCCAACAGCTTAGGAATAAGTTCTGTAGACAGAAAATACGCAAATAAGCATTTCTACACACCCCCACCTTATATTCCAATCACCAGGGGAAGGGTCTGGAAAACAACATCTACCTTTTTTTTTTTTTTTAATAAAAAAACGATCTAGAATGGTACATATGTCCACTTCCTCTCTCCTAAGTCCTCCCTGTATGAGTGCTCCATCGGTTCTTCGGCTTGCTCCAAGAAGGAAACTTCCACTGTACACCACCGTCTTTAACACAAGCTAAATCAGGACAATGTGGAGACTGCAGTAGCAGTAGCAGCTGCCAGAAGGGGACAGGCTAAAGCAAAATGCACTGAATGTTTGAAACCACAAACTCTGAATGTGCAATTTCTCTATTTACTTAGAAACAGTTGCTGATGCTTAAGTCCAACCAAAGATAAAGTAGGACAAACCCGGAAAGGGAAGGGGAAGCAGTGAGGTAAGAGCTGCTGGAACCCTGGCACCATGCAGAGGAAAAGCACCTCGTTGTCAGGACACCGTCTTCCTCTTTGCCAGAAAAATGAGATAACACACACTGTGGATGGTGACCCGAGGCTGCTATCGGCTGAGCAGAGTCAAAGCTGGCCATCTCCACGTGTTGAGATGTTATCCACAGACACATCTGAGATTGTTGTGGTGCAGTGGAAAGAACGTGGCGTTTTGATCCAGGGGAGGTGGATTCGAGACCTGGCTCTTTCGGGCAAGGCTGTGTGATAGCAGGACAGACACGCCACCTCTCTGAGTTTCAGTTCATTGAAGTGTAAGGTGACTGAGTTACATGAACTGATCTTGAGGTTTGCTGCCTGTTCTAATTTTCTGCTATATTACTGACTTTGCAGCAAAGCAGTGCTGCCTCCATTCAGCAAGCATTTTCCCAACATCGGTTCAACATCGGTTCTGTATGTAGGGCCTCTGCTGGGTAGCTGAACAGTCTTGCCCTTCAGGAACCTTCTGATCCACATATATCAGCAGCCTGTAAACAAGTCTCCACAGCCCAACAGGAAAGACGTGTGGACAGGGTGAAGGGTCAGCTGATCCTGCAGAGAGCAATCAGAAAGCTTCCCAGGAGTGATGATCAGGCTAGCACTTAAAGTAGGAGGTAATTAGGTCACAGGCAAGGGCAAAAGGAATAATAGGTACAAAAGCACACAGGAATGGCCCAATAAGGCATGCACAATGGGGGAGCTCTGAGACAAAGGGCCTTGTAAGCCATGCTAAGAGCTACTGCTCAGCACCTCCAGACCCTCACCTTTCCTGCTGTTTACCTCCCCAGACCCCTACACAGACACACTCTTCGCAGCAGCGGCTTATGCCAATGCCAGGTCAGCTGCCCAGCAACCATCCAACCCTGGCCTCCTGCCTCTCCTTTTGTCCCTGAGTCACAGCCAGGCCACACCTACTATATACATAGAGGCTTCCTCAGTGGCTCAGCAGGCCTTGCTTTCAACTCTTGCTCAGCCCCTAGTGCCCAGCCCATGGCAGCTGTTCCAAATAGTTTCCGTCTTTCTCAGAGTCACAGCCACATCCCGGCCACCCCACTCAGGCTCAGATGATTCCCGCCTCCCTGGTTCCTGGGAATGACTGTCCAAGCACAGTTCCCATAGTGACCCTTCTGCCCACCTGTCCCCAGTTCCTTCTTAAATAGCCCAGGCCACACTGTAGCGATCACTGCTTACAAGTACAAAAGAAAGTAAAGAGACTCTATTAAGATACAGAAACTACAGTCATCAATCAATGCACGATGCTGCCCATGCATTTGACTGGGCTCTGAAACAAGTGCCCCTAAGTGGGAGAAAGCCTGTGCATGTACTCCACAGCCAAGGGGTTATGTAAAGATTACTGGCTACTCTGTAACTGTTGGCTGAATAAACCAGCAAACAAATCAACCCATTTGATGATGAAGAGCCAATCTAAGGAATTGCAAAATACCCAGTATCTTCAGGCATGTGAACAAAAATGCAGCTAGAATTCTGCCAAAAAGATCTAAGACAATGGCAAGATCTTTGCCAACTGGGTCTCTGGTACCCACTATGCTCTTACATACACAGCTCATTTAATGCCATTCCAAGCAGCACTGAGTCACTTTAGTGCCGTTTATTTTTGAAATAAATTTCCTAAAACAAACAACATATTTAACATAAAAATATGCACTCAGTAAATTTAATATATATTGCATATTCACTGTACTATACTGTGCATATGTAGATGTATTTATTTCTCCATGCTCTATGTGCCATTATAAGTTCTCAGCCAATGAAAATAAGCACAACGCAACAACCTCCCAGGCGACTGCCAACACAGCCCCTGCGGAACACCCCCACAGCCTCCCTGGCCCCATCCTGTGCTGAGCATATTCTATAACACAGTGTTTACTCTGCTAAGGCCTCTCTTTCCACCATTTATTTCTCATAGTCAACAATTTTGACTCACAATGGCCAAGAGATGGTACTAAACTGATGTTGACTCCCCACAAAGAAACAAAGGAAGTCTCACCCAGGACTGTAAAATTCAAGTGTGAGGGTGGCCCAACCAGTGAACGTGAGTCAGCTTATCGGCCTGGGAGTGTCAATCTTGGGGTGCGTTCTACAAAATGCCAAAAAGGTAGAGATCCTTCTGCCTACTTCGCCTCTGCACCGTCTACTTAGAGGGCTATTGAGTCTCTGCCAGGCTGTGAGTTCAGGGTTACACCACAAGCTCATGAGTCCAAAACCCAGTATACTTAGTTTTTCTTGCGAACTTATTACAGGTAACCATGAGTAATAAATGAAGACGCGAGGAAGCCCCGTCCACTGAGACGCTGTTCTTCTAATCCCACAGAACTTGCCACAGTGTCAGTACTCCAGAGTTTGTGTTCATGCCCAGGACTAAGGGCTACATGTGACTGAAGAAGAAAATTCTAGACTGTTAGAGCTTGAGGGAAACCCAAATAGGATCTCATTTTATATAAGAAGCAAACAACATCCAGGCCATTCCAGGTGCTAAGCAAGGCCTGCAGGTGGCCATGGTGAGGGCTCCCATCACCCAATCCCAGTCCACAGCAAGGGTCAATGATGAGCTTTCACGGAAAACCAAAGAGCTAAAAATGCGCAAGAATAAAGATGCTGTCTCCATCCTCGCTAGCATGAACTTAGGAGGAAAATGGCATTATTAGAAGAAATAGAAACTGTTACTCACAGGAGCTCACAAAACAGATGATTTAGATTCACATGGTCATTAAAGCTTTAGGTTGGATTGTTGGCTTTGACTTGTTGACATGAAGTTCCTTTCCTGTAATCGACCAGATACTCTGCAAGATACAGGGCCTAGAACACTAATAGCTCTGTTTCATTAAAATATCAGGGACTTCTGTTGTCCAGTTTTGTATTCTGTCTGCTTATTTTAAAGGGGGAACAAACTAAGAAATGGTCAGTTTCTTCAAGTTCAGTAGTTCAGTTCCATTTGAAAGAAAAAAAGTGGAAATACTTAAGAGCAAATATAATTAGTAAATTTGTATAAATGTCCCCAACACAGTAATTTAATGAGCAAACTACATTATGCAGAGTACATGATATGTTTCAAACCTAATATAATGATTTGATATTTGCAAAGAATACAAAAAAATGTTATTATTGCTTTCTTTCCTTCCCCTCTTATTTGAAAATGCAAAAATCTATTTAAGGAAAAAACATACTTGTTTACTATTCCACTACCCAAACTATTTTTCTCCCTATCATTTATTTTATTTTTTTTTGTATTACCTATTTTCTTTAATAATTTTTTTTTGGTTTGCTAGTATTTTGTTTTTGTTTTTTTTTATTATATATTTTATTTTTATATTCCCCATACATTTGCGACCCCCTTATTTTGACCCCAATCCCTCCCCTCCCCGCCCCTCACCCCCCATAGAGTGTCTCTGATTCATAGTTGTTTGTTGATTTTGATTTTTACTTTCTTATAGTTATTCTTTTTCCTGGTCCCTTATTTAAGTTTTCTAGATTCCTGCTATGAGTGAGACCATCCGGTATTTTTCTTTTTCTTTCTGGCTTATTTCGCTGAGCATGATCCCTTCCAGCTCCATCCATGTTGCTGCAAATTGCATGTGTGTATCTTTTTTGAATGCTGAGTAATATTCCATGGTGTATATGTAGCACATCTTCTTGAACCAGTCATCTATTTTTGGGCATTTGGGTTGTTTCCAAAGCTTAGCTATTGTAAATAGTGCTGTTATAAACATAGGGGTGCAGGTGCTCTTTGGAATTGATGTTTCTGTGTCCTTTGGGCAAATACCTAGTAGTGGAATTGCTGGATCATATGGAAGCTCTATGTTTAGTAGGTCAAGAAATCTCCACACAGCTCTCCATAGTGGTTGGACCAGTTTGCACTCTCACCTTTGGTTTTCAATACTCAAAAAGAAGGACACCAAAATGGTATTTTGCTGAACTTTAAAATCCCTGACTTTTCAATATAAGATTTTAAATGGAAACACTAAGTCAGGGGTAACTAAACCGAAAGCCTGAGAGGGCCAACAGGTAACAAATGGAGACTTAAGCCAACTAGAATTCACACATCCTCACATGAGAACAACTGTTGTTCCACTCCCGCCATTGCTGTTCCATGCAGGGATAGGGCCCAATAATGCTAGATAGTTGACCTTGATCAAAATACACACTGAGTAAGAGAATTTATAAAAACAAGTAATGAAAGAAAATGAAAATTTTCTACATCAGTTCTTAAGACTAAAAGGGATACTCTTATTCTTTTGAAAGATAATATATTAACATGAGAAATCTGTAAGTACAAAAGAGTATATAGTTAAAAGAAACTCTCCTTCCTACACCACTGCCCATGTCACAAGCCTTCTCATCTCTTCCATCTCCTCTAGAAATAGTTTTTACACATACAAATACTGCTCTGCACCCCACCTTTTTGATTTTAAGCTTCTGGCTGATACCACCATTTTTCAAATTCCCCACTGTTCTACGTATTCAGGGGCACAGGAAGCTGCCATCTTCTTTTTTTTCATTCCTGAATCACTTACTGAAGAAGGGAGCAGCGAGAAGAAATCCTACCTCCTATAATTCATTGCTAGTAAGTTTCATTCTTTTTAATCTTTTAAAAGTTCCGCTCTGTGAGAGACAATAACTAAGAAAAACAAGGGTTGATGTCAATTGCCATGAACACCATTCCACTGAAACCTTCATTTTGCCATGAACCATTGGTTATAGACACAGAATGCTCATCAGAGCTCATTTTCCAGAGGTCAGAATTCCAAGAAGAATATTATCCCTGGAATAGGAATGTCTTGAACTATTATTGTAATATGAAGTAAGGATTGCCCACTGCCCAAAAGATTGGAAACAGCAGCTGCTGGAATGCCACCTACCACACTGGCCTCAAGAGCCACACTATTTTCCCTTTCTTTTGTCATTTCCACAAAAATATCTTAAAAGACCAAGCAGCAGGAAAAATACAAATGTTTTTCAAAGAACAAAATCGCTAGGATATTCCAAAGACTCTGGGGAGAGTTAAACTGAGAATCCCCAAGGCAGACAGAGAGATGGGTAGGGCAGGAAGTCCTGGTGAGGAGGCAGGCAAGCTTGGAGCTGGTGGCTATAGAAAGGGGGGAAATGTCTATGAGGGCTACAGATTATCAAAGCCAAACAAACTCCCCAGGAAGCCCGAAAGTAGAAAAACTAAGAAGCCCACTGAGGAGATGCTGGAAGCTCAGTAGGGTAATCTTTCTGAGAAATGGATAAAGGCAACACAGACAGGCTACATTTTATACCAGAAGACCACAAATAGTTGAAAATCTGTATGATTCAGAACTGACTTTCTCTTATCAGTCAATGGTAGTAGAGGGGCATTGCATCAGTGCCTCAGTCACAATATATCCTTGCTGCTTTTTCTCTTGTAGCATTTATTCTTAATATTTTAAAGATACCCTAAATATTTCCTAAATTGAGGTTCTATAAATCACAGTGCTATATGAACTCACTCATAGAATTTCATCACAGCTTTCATTGCAAAATTACATGATTTTCACTCAATGAATCTTCATTTAATGAACTTTTGGATGGTATGATGTAAATTAAAAAACCCTTAATTATATTAATAGTGAGTTCAACTTTATAGTCATCAAAAGGGCTTGTAGATGTTCCAGTGCATAAGAACAGTGCGGGTTACAGGCTACTGGCAAAGTATGCTGGATCTTTCTGCTTGCCAGCCAAAGGCACAGCCAAGTGCCAATTGTATGAATGTAGTTTATAATGCATTCGGCTGATCAGATTTAAAAATATATAAGTCTAAAACTAATTTTCTTAACTCGGGGGAGTATTTCAAAACTTTTATATAAAGTAATCTTTAGTACTGCTTTTATATCACATTATCTCATTTGGTAATTTGTATCACATGGAGTCACCCGACCTTCATTAGCTGTATCTTCATTTACTTCTTAGTGGGAATTTTGTATAGAAAGATATACACTTTGCATTTCCTCTACTCTATCCACATCCTGCTTCTAACCCTCTCTTCTTTCCCTTAGTGATCTCTTCCCCTTTCAAAGCTTTATTACCTTCTATAGGCTGAAGACTATAGAATTTTCCAGCCCCAATCACTCTGCATCTTAAAAAATGATCAAACGGGCATCTCAAATTTAATGTCCTGAAAAGAACTCCCAGGGTCTCCTCCAAATCCTCCATCTTTATTCCCCATCTCAGTAAAGAGCAATGATATCCACCAAGTCAAAACACACTGGACTCATCCTGGACTCTTCTTTTTGCTCAGAGCCAATCCATCAGGTTCTACATTCAAAATACATCTTGAGCTTGGCCACTTCACATCACTCCATAATCACCACCCTAAGCCTTATGTCTTGCCTGAACCACCAGAATGACCAGGTGACACTGATTCTACTCTTGCCCCAAAGTTGATTCTCTATTCAGTATCCAGAGCAATCATTTTAATGCACAAAGAAGATCACATCACGATTCTACTTAAACTTCTCCAACAGTAACCAATCACACTCAGAAAAATCCAAACTCCTTTTAATAAGAACTGGCTCCTACAGACTATTGACCTTACTCCATATCCCTCTTTCTCCCCAGTTCAAGAACTGGTTGCACTCCTGTCCCTCTGTCACACGAGGCACAGCCTACATCAAAGGCCTTTCCTTATGCTTGCTGTCCCTCTGCCTGACACTCCTCCTAGATTCTTTCACTCCGTTTGCAACTCTGCACAAAATCTCCCCTCTCTCACAAACACACATGCACATTCACACACACTTTCAAAAGAACCCCTCACTTTGTTTCCTTTTCTTGTGGCACTTATTACTACCTGACACTGTATCACCTGCTGAAGTGTTTACTTCATAAGACACACACCATGTGTCTGCACAGGCCTAGTATGAGAGCTGGAGATGCAGCAGTGAAGAAGCAAAGATTCCTGTCCTTGCGGAGCTCTCATTTTTTGTTAGTGAATCTAACTAGTCAATCTCATGACTCTAAACCCCAGGACAACTCAGTCTGGCGATCACCAGCTTTCCAGTGCTGGAGCAGAGCTTTGGGACAAGATAGGAGGGAACACACTTTACCTGAAAGGGTCAAGTGTCCCACCCACTTTTGAAGCCATCTCCTTCCCTGAATGCTCCCACCACAGAGCTCTGCCTGCCATGTGGAACTCTGGTGGTGGGAGTCAGCACCGCCACTGCAACCCTTTGGACATGGCTATCTAGACAGGCAGCCCTTCATGCCTGAGTTGGGTCCCTAACTCTGGCCCTGTCCTGTCCTGACTGTTCTTCCTGCTCCAACCTCCAGCAACCTGCAGGCTCCCAGGGGGCCATGCCACAAGAACTGATCTCACTCGACCAAGCCAGGAAGTCCACAAACAAGCCAGCTGGAATCAAGATGCACAGTCACGTGCCTCTGTGGCTTACGGTGGTCCTGCCCCTCGGCGGTGCACATAAAACCAACATCAACTAGCTTTATTCCTGGAGCAGTCTCATCTCAGCCCTGAGCATACTGGTGTTCAAGGATGTATTTGTACCTCTTTCAACTGACATTTCCCTGCTATGATGAGTAATTTAAATTTCTTTCAAAAAAGGAAGAACATTTGTTAACTGAAATTATCTAATTTTAAATAAAAATGGAGGTGATTGTGAAATGCAGTTAATTCATCTTTCAGGAAAATAGCAGCGGTAATGGAAGGGGAAAATAGAACACAAGTCTCTCAAAGACCCACTCGGGGTCGGGGGTGGTATCTCAGAAAATAGGAATTTAAAAACATGTTTCCAACATTTTGTTCAGAATGCCCTGCCCTACATCTCAGGCCCTAATAGAATTACCTTATACTTGCCCAGTACTTCTCTTTGAACCATTCTCATATACACAATCTCTTTGTTTGTCTCTCCGGGGACAAACAATTCACCTAACATCCCACAGCAAAGGTGGCAGAACCAAGCAGGTACCAGAACCCAGATATGCATGGGCTCAATCCAGGGACCTTCTATAACTGAAAGGACAGTGTGATTCTCTGCAAATTGTATTCTATAGTCCATTGAAAATATTTCCCTTCACTACTGCACAAGGAAAAAAACACATATTCACCACTGGTTTAAGATGGAGGAAAGATGCATTGGTCCTGGAGCTCTGGGCAGAGAGACAGCTTCACAAACACTTCCAACAAATGCCAACACCTGTAACAGAAAAACATAAAACATTAGGGGTGAATTAGGCACCTATGGCTTCTCCCCAAAGGAGTTAATCAAACATCAATTGCCAGGCACACTGTTTAGGCTCAAAGCACCAATGTCCTCCTCTTCTGGGCCTACTATGTTCCTGCATTTACTTCCCTAAATAGAAGAAACTTCAATTCACCAGTTGAACTGGTCCCCCCCCACTAGACTTATGAATTGTGAAAGCAGCTTTAGAGATCATCTATAACAGGGATCACAAGATTGAAAGTCCAGCAGGTCAACCTAGCCTATAGAGGTATTACATTTATGTGTAGGCCATATTCAGAAAATTTAAATCAAAACCTAAAATCAAAGACATGAAAAGCCCAGACTTCTGACTCTTAAAAAAATATCAGACATGTCAACATGCACCAACAATTTCATGTCTGCAGAACCCAAGAAACGTGGTGCAAGAAAATACTGTTTTCCAGAATGTTTCTGAGAAGATGGTAAAGAGATTTTCCCCTGTGCAAGACAAAAGAAGGTTCTGGCTCCACCTCGGGGCCTGGATGCCCACAACTGGACAAGCAGGAAATTCTGTGATAAAATGTTCCAGGATATCAGATATCTTCCCATCAAAATCACCAGGTGGAGTTCTTTTCTTCATGGGTAAGAAAGGAAAGAACCACCAGCTCTGATCTAGGCTAAGGCAATGTCCGGGGTGGGGGACAGAGGGGAGGAACATTCCCAAAAGATAGTCTTTTGGAAAGGAGGCATAAGAAAGAAGAGAAGACCAGATATGTGATCATGGTTAGGGTTCAAGGTTCAAAGTCAGTATGAGGAAACACGGAGGCTGAAGTCACCTGAAGAGTGGGAAGAGCTTCCCTGGAGCTATAACCATTGGGCTGGTCCCCAAGTCTGGATGAAAATTAGAATCACCTGGAAAACTTAAAAAAAAAAAAAAAAGTTCCTGCGCTCCAGACCCATTAATTCAAAATCTCTGATTTGGAGACCCAGGAATTGTTCAAATGATTCCAACAGCCAGATGTCAACAGCCTTTTGCAAAAGCGTACCTTTCTCCCTGAGGCTTCACTAGCTCCAGAACAAATCTCCTTAAGGTCTTAACATCCTGCAGCAGGCAGTGTGCCAGGATCCAAGATATGGGGAGTTGCACATTTTTAGTATGTTTACCCACTCCCTACATCACATTATGACAAACATCACTTAACTCCTTTTAAATAAATAAAAAAACATAAAATGCCAGCAGCCAGGCCACTGAGTAAGTAAAGGGGGCCTCCGTCTGTCCTCCAATCCACTCCAGACTATGACATGACACCAGTGCCTCCAGATAAGCTACTGGAGCTGGACGGCCCCAGCAGCAGTCGGATCCCTTGCAAGCCTGCAGATTCACCCTGGCAGAACACAGGGCTCAGGAGCACCCAGTGGGGCCTTCGAGGAATGGCTCCAGAGCAGATGGCACTTTGCTCAGGTCCTTACTGCCCACCAAAGAGCAGGGCACGACAGATCAATGCAATGCCTAGAAACCTGTCAAGCCAGCTGAGCACTTCTCTTCCCAGATTTCCACTTTGTGGTCAAGTAATAGCCTGAGCAATCACCAGCCAAGAATGGCAAAGTAAATGCTGTGCACCACAAAGATGACAGATCTGATTAAGCTGGTTCCCTGAATGGACCAGCCTAAAGAAATCTCCTCCCCAACGCCATCAGGTGACTTTCACATGGTCCAGCAACAGAGTAACCCACAGTAACTGAGGTCAGCCATCCTGACTGCAAGGCCTGGCATCAGTGCATAAGTATCCTCCACGTGAGCCAAACGCAAATTTGGGGGCCTCCCTGGTGGTGCAAGGGATTAAGATGCAACCTGTGAAGCTATCTGCAGCCACTGCAGCAAGAGTTCGCAGCAGACCTCTTCTGTCTCACCCGCTGCTCCCCTCAGCAGTGTATTTCAGTCTGCTCTTCTGCTCTCCACTCTGTCTCTGGTGAATCCTCTCAGTCCCCCCATCCCCCACACCTTTGGCCTGTACCCCAGTTCTTGTATGCATAAATAAATAAATCTTTAAAAAGAAACAAATGCAAATTTGGAAGAGCCTGGGAAGGGCAGGAAGTCCATGAAAAGTTCAAGATACTAATGTGTCCCTTTTGGGGGCTCTTAACTTTTAGGAAATCCATTATTTCCCAGTACCATTATATCCTTACCTAAAACAAGACCTTTCTGTTACCCAATACCCCAAAAGAAAGTACAGATTTGTCCCAGGTCCTAACACCTTTTCATTATTGCCTCTTCCATTTATATCCTCCTCTCTAGCCAATCCAAAGACTATCGAGTCCTGGATGCTGTGAATATTACCTCCCTTCCTGCCAAACATCAATCGAAGCAACTGAACAAATGAGTGCTTCTCATGTTACGTGTTCTCAGAGTGCAGTGCGTCTCTCCTTCACGGCACGAATCACTGACAGTTTGACATCAGTTTCCCACTCACTGATATGTGGGCAAGCACCCATGTCATCATTTTTGTTTTGCCTTTTACCTATTTTTCAAGTTTTGAGGAATCTTTTGTTTGGCTGACTACTGTATCCTAATACAGTGCTTTCAAATCCTCTAGGCTCCCTCAAAATATACTTTATTTTTTTTTAATGTTTTTTTTTTAATAGAGGCATGCTTTTATTTTATTTTATTTATTTGTTTGTTTGTTTTGTTTATACATGCACTGGGTACAGTCAGAAGCACATGGGAGGGTGAGAGAATTCACCAGAGCCAGAGCGGGGAGCAGAGCAAGCAGAAGGACCGAAGTACACTGCTGAGGGGAGCAGCGGGCGGCAGGAGAGGTCCGCGCGCCATGTGGGACCCTCCTCCAGTGGCAGGGGAGCAGCTGGGGATTGAACCGGCACTGCAGAGGCTGCAGGCAGCCTCGCAACCCAGCGCTCAACCGCTGCGCCACCAGGGAGGCCCTCAAAATATACTTTAAATTTGAGTTAAAAGAGGATCAATCATTCACCAACTACTCACTCTTGCTAGTAGGCTCTGAAATTTAGGGTGCCACTAATTAGTCCACTAATCTAGAGGACTATGAAAGAGCCTGTTCAGAAGGTTAGTACTGGCGACACACTTATCCAAATGGAATCCCCAAGGCCAAGATCACCTGCCTAGGCCAGAGCCAGCAGTTTACTAGGTGATAAGGGACGAAGAGGAGACCAGATGTACAATCCGAGGCTCCTAGTGGAATCTAACCAGGAACAGGCCCTCAGCTGATGCTCCAGTCTGCTGCTTTCTGCCTTAGAGCGCCAGTGACAGTGGGGCTTGGCTTCTGTCTCACAAGAATCTGATCATAACTCTAGCTATGAGTCATGGCATGGCACTGCTTCAAATTTCTGGGTCTGATCAGAACCCTTGGGTTCCTATAAACTTCTGGGTCCCTGGCTAAGCCCTGTTATTCTGGGTTCCCTCCTGCCCTGAGCTCTGCACTTTGTGTGCATCCTCACTCCACCTTATATTATAACCTTGATGCATCCCACCCATGCCCCTCACCTAGCTCATGGCTGTCCCAACCACAGGCCTCCTTCCAGAGCCTGGCACACAGAGCCCGGCACACAGGAATGTCCACTGCAGGTAACTTAACCTTACCTATCTTCTCTCTGCTTCTCAGACTTAGCCCTCCTTGTTCTAAGTCCAAGATCCAACTTGTTTTCTGGGTTGATGGAAGAATGCCCTCCCCCACCCCCCCCAAATTCCAACTTCTCCATCAACAAATCCAGACAGTCCAGGGTAGAAAATCCCTAGCTGGCCTTCTGGCTGGTCAACTAAAGCAGAAAACAAATCAGAACATTTATCTTTCTATTTCCTTTTTGTGCAGTGATTTTTAAAAATTTCACACTGCATTTATTTTATTTAAGATGACTTTCTATTATGCCCAAAATGAATTCCTTTTTTTGACATTGAAAATAATTTCCCTACTTCTCAGAACAAACCCCATTGCAGTCAGGCCCAGGGCCACATCCTGAGGACATGAATGCCACTGAAGCGTCCTTGAAGCTCAGTGCAGAGGTGGCACCTCTGGTCCCATTGCGAGTTGTCCCTCCACACCACTTGCAGAGGAAGGTGAATCTCTGAGCACTTTTAAAGCTCTCCTACCTACTCTGCAGATTCAGTGGGAGGGCGAATGAGTGTTTCCAAGTTCTCTGAATGACACAAAGCTTATAAAGCAGAATAAAATTAGTTGAAAAACAGCAAAATAATTTTTAGCTCCCCTTTAAAAAAACAGTGCGCCTACTTTAAATGATTCACAGTGACATCATAGTTCTTCTTCCACTGGGTAAACATTTCTCCCTCCCAATGCTGGTGATTCCCTCTCTCCCACTCTGCTTCTAAGACAAGATACATCCACAAGACATTTCTGGTCCCCACCCCCAACCTAAGAAAATACTGACAAAACTCAGAGTCCCCGCCCCCCCAACATCCAGCCAGAGGCTGCTCTTCTCTGGAAGCTTTGCATTCACTATTCTCTCTGCCTGCAAAGCTCTCGCCCTGTCTCTTGAACTGGCTGGGGCCGTCTTACTACTGAGAGCTCAGGTCAACTGTCACCTCTTGACCGAAGCCAGCTCTGACTACCCAGTGTAACTCCCACCAGTGCAATCCACTTTCTTGGTAAAGCATTTTGCAATCTGTAATTATCTCATTTCACTGTGCTCCAGGGGACAGGAATCTTGTCTGATTGGTGCCTTGCTGAAACCCAGCACAATAGCTCCTTGCACAAAGCAAGTGCTCAGTAAATTGCTGTTGAGTGTCTGAAGGAAGACTGGAGGCAGGTCGGTGGGAACCAGGCTAAGAGTCCTTCAAAGATGCCCCATGGGCCTCCCCTGGTGGCGCAGCGGTTGAGTGCTGGGTTGCGAGGCTGCCCGCAGCCTCTGTAGCCACCTGCGAGGGTCCCACAAAAAAACAAACAAACAAACAAAAAAAGATGCCCCATGACTTCCTCAGGCATGGCATCTGGAATGGTCTCTTGGTTTCCCTTGAATTGACAGTCTTAATCTTGTCACTCCTTAGATACTGGTTTTACCACTATATATCCCGTGCCCACTGCACAAATTCTCCTGGAGACCCAAGTGACATGTTCGGCTTCTCCTACCCTGCTCCATTCAGCCAGCCTCAGTTTGAAAAATTCAGATATCCACAGGGGTATGTGACCTCAAGACCCTTACAGAACTGATCCAAGCCCACTCTCAGTTGTATTTCCAATACTCCAGCGTTCCACTTCACCCCTACAGCACCACAATCAGCTCAGCTGCATGGACCTACCTTCCTGGACTCTAAAACTTTGCTGGGCTCCTCTGCTGCTGTCTCTGTGCCTATTAGCACCCTCATCACCACTCAGGTTGGCCAGGTGTCCCTCCCATCTACCCATGATCATATTTACCTCCCATTGAGATTAGACATCATTTTTCTGTTCCCCCAGCCAACTGTCCCTTAGTGGGGGCTCAGTCTAACTCCTCCCTGTGACCCTTAGCCTGGCACACAGCAGGTGCTCAGTAAAGGTACCCTAAACAGAATTACCTTGCTTTCTTTTCTTTTTCATTTTTTAAGACTTATTTTTATTTATTTACGTATGCAAGAACTGGGGTATAACCTAGAGGTGCCAGGGGTGGGAGGGTTGTAGTGAGAGGATTCACCAGAGACAGAGCGGGAAACAGAAAAGGCAGACTGACTGAAACACACTACTAAGGGGAGCAGTGGGTGAGACAGGAGAGGTCTGCTTTGCCATGTGGATCACCTCCCTGGCTGGGGATCGAACTCATGGTGCAGTAGCTGTGGATTGCTTCATAGTGCTGACGTTTAAGCCCTTGTGCCACCAGGGAGGCCCCGATCTTGTTTTCTATTTTATAGCTCCCATGTCCTCAGTGACTCATTGAAGAACTTTAACAACCAGCCCACTTTAACAGAAAAGATTCTGTTTATTAAGCATATGTATTACAGCCAACTGAGAGAGAAAGCGGTCCTGGGGGAATAGCACTTGCACCAAGCAGGCCCAGGAATGAAGCAGTACTGAGGTGCTAGTTTTATCACCATCATCAAACTGAAGATCTGAGGCAGAAAGCTACTATACTAAAAGAATCGGTTCTGTGTTCAAGTTCGGACTTCGCCACACACCAGCAGAGTACAAGGTGCATTCACTGTCTGATCCCAAACCTCTTCCTCTAACATGAAAGGGCTTGCAGGACACCGATTACGAATCATGTGATCGCACTTACATGAGTTGTCCAGAACAGACAAGTCCCCAGGCAGAGAGAGGAAACAGATTGATGGTTGCCAGGGACTGCGGGGAGGCAGGGAAGGAGGCAAGAATGCTGATGAGGATGGGCTTCTTTTGGGGTGCTGAAAATGTTCTGAATTAGATAAAGATGATAGTTGCATAACACTGAATATAGTGAAAAACGTGAACTTGTATGTGTAAAAATGATGAAATTTATTTGAATTGTTGAAAAAAACGAATGGGTTACTAGGCTAGAATAGAGCTTGAAAAATTGGACTCAACAGGCCTCAATGGGCCATAGCAGGCCTACAGGATGCTCTTTAGACCTAAGCAGCTTTTAATAAATTTCACAAAAATTAAAAGCCAAAGATTATTTTCTGATTGTGGTAGTTATACAAATTGCATTGGATAAAATTGCACAGAAAGAACACATATGTGTATACACACACACACACACACACACACACACACAATGCGACTATAAACTGGGAAAATCTGAAAAAGGCCCGTGCACCACAGTGCTCTCCACGTCCTGGCTTGGCAGATGCACTGCAGCTATTGCGCGAGATGTCAGCAGCGGGACAAGGACACACGCTCTCCTGTGACATTTATTTTTTGCAGCTTCCCGTGAATCTGTAATTATTTCTAAATTAAAAAAATGTTCAGAAGCTAAGGATTTCACCTTCTAAGTATTCTGCATTTGTGGTTTCTTGTTAAAAACAGCAAGATCTGGTAACAACAGGGCTCAGGAGCAACAGTTGGAAGGAGCGGGGTAGCGGCTGCTCCCCTTCGTGTAGGCAAGGCTCTCAGATTCCCTCCCCAAACCAAGGCCGGTGTCAGTGGCCACTGATCGGTGCTTGCACTGTTTTTTCTCCTAACAAAGAGAAATATTTCCCTATCAACTGCAGGAAAATGAAAGACCAAGAGGGTCTTATATTTCCAGAAAGGGAGACCACAACATTTTTGTGAAAGTGAAGGACATTCCTAGGAGTTTAATTTGCCCTCTCTCACCCTCATCCCATGTTACCTGCCTGACATCTGAGGCATTTGAGGTTTGGACCCCAGGACTGTAGCTCTTTTGAGGACCAAATTTCTTACTCAAAGTCAGCAAATAAATTTTAAAACCAAACCACTGGCAAAGAACACAGCTTAACTACACAGTATCCTATTCTCCCCTAAATGTTTTGGTCTCACCTTTCCTGAGAACACAGGATCTTGCTCTCAGCCGCCAAAAGGGAAGGTTCCACCCCTTATGCAAGATCACATCCAGATAAATAAGCAGATTTCTTTTCTCCATTGAAATTGCAGTTCCATTTACCAGGGGCAGGAAAAGACCCTCGGGGTATGCATTCCCCCACATTCCCATCACATTACCACCCTCCACCCCCAAGTACGTGCTTAGAATGCAAGTGTCCCTGAAAGGGGATAGGGTCCAGTCACAACCCAGGTGAACTGCCCAGTGACTTCCGGAGCAGTTGGTTCATTCTGGCTGCACAGAAGCACCAACCACCAGGGTATCCAGACTCCTGGACTGAGGTCGTCCTCAGGTGACACCCATGCAGGCTGCACTGCACCAATTCACACATGATGGCTCTAACCCAATGATTTAGAAAATTGTGCCCTGTACTGGGCAGCCAGGCAGGCCACACCTCTCCAGCCAAGAGACAGCAGAACTGGCCTGTCCTTCAGGGGCCATTAGCCACTTGTGGCCATCAAGCCCTTACAATGTGACTGCTGATTCTTGAGATCTGCTGTAAGGGTAATGTACACACTGCATTTTGATGACTTGGTGTGCATGGGGGGGAGAGAGAGAAGGATATAAAAAATCCCATTGATATTTTTATATTGACTTCAAATTGAAATAATACATTGGCTATATTGAGAAACGCATAGTTAAAATTAATTTCACTTTTTTCTTTTCACCTTTTTGATGTGGCTAAAATTTTTAAATTACACATGAGGCTTGCATCTTGCTTCTATTTCATAGACATATTCGTCATTCCAGCTTGAGGATTATACTCATAATGGAGAAAATGAGGGCTCTGTTGGAAAATGAGGCTCATGTGGTTGGTCTAGCCAACTGCATGATCCTGGGCCACTAACGATCTCTGGCGCAGATGCCACCCCCTTGCCTGGATGCAGACACCAGCTCACTGGGCTGAGGTAAGTGCAGACAAACATCCAACTGGAAGCACCAGGTACGGCATCTGTGCACGGCTGGTACTCTCCACCTGCACTCTTTCTGCCCTCCGTGAAATTTGAACCCAAGATCCCATATCAAATATTTTAGCCATACGCTCAGTCTGTACAGTGCCTGCAGGCAGCTCGATGGCTCTCCATCCCCAAAGAAATCACCAGAGGAGCCCCAGCCCCCTAAAGATTCTGACTCTGTCAACTTGGTGTAGTCTGGTGTGTGCATTACTCAGCTCTGGGGCATCCAGAGGCCTGTGGTCTAGGTGTTGTTCTGAGAAAACTGCTGGCTGAGGAACTGTGACCGACACCATCAGGGCTGCGGGGACTTCCCCAATACAGTTGGACAGACCAGCCTGAACAAGGCAAGTGTGACCCATGAAGAGGCTAGGAACTGACCTCAACAGAGAGCTGCTTTCCTGAGATTTTTTAAAACCAGGTAGGAGAGCACTGTCGGGCCTGGACATTCAGGAGGATCGAAAAATGGATCATTTCAAAGCACCCAATAGCCTGGCAACTGAGCTAAGAAGACCAAACCAGTGGGCACTCCCACCAGCAAGGCACAAAAGGGGCCAGGGCAGCTCCCCCTTCTGCCCTTGCCTCATACCCAAAAGCACTAACTTATGCCCGAAATTTCTGGATGCCAGGCCTGCCTTTCAGCTGCTTCTGTATAAGTGTTTCCCCCATTCTCCTGAGAACCAAGAGAAAGGGGCCAGGATTTCCATCACAGAACTGCAAATTCTAGAAGTGTGTTTACTCTGGGGCTTTCAGGCACTGGAAGAAGTCATCTCACTGGCAGTGAAGGCAGGGCAAGCAGGCAACACAGATCAATTCTCCAGGAAGCATGCTGGCAGAAAGCACTGTCTTTATCTTAACCAAACAGTCACTGCTCTTTCCCTTGGTTTCAAAACCCTCTGTGCTAAGCCATCTCATCTCCAACCATTACAAAAGAACACTTTCTTGGGAAAACAAAAACTTATATATCCATACCAAAAAACATTTCTGTCGGAAAAACATAGCCAAAAAATTCAACCTTTTCCTTCTTCATAGGGCAAATTTCCTCTCTATGGAAAAAAAAATACAATGAAAAGGAATTGATACATTTTTCCACTAACTCTGAACTTGGATGTTTTTCCTTTAGCCTCCATTCCTTCTCTCTCATAAACACGGGGCCTTTTCAGTTACAAATACAGTTCCTCCTTACACACACACACACACACACACACACACACACACTCACTCACTCACTCACCGTCTCTCTGGCCATTCCCACCTCCTGGTCCTCCAACTTAGACTCATTTTTCATTGCCCTGACTACCTATGAAAAACACCCAAGAACTGAGCTAACCGAGAGAAAGTTCTTAGAAAGTGGGGTAAGTGGGGAAAGTGACTAATAGATAGAATTCTCTTTAGAAAGAAAAGAAAGCACTGACAGTCACACGTGACAAAGAGTAGAACATGAGAGCTACGCAATGCCCAGTGGTGCTAAATAAACATCCTTGCTCAGATGAGCCAGTCCAGCTTCTGAAAAGAAGCTCCTTCTATCCGGGTTAGACCTCTCCTGGATAGCACAGCCATTAATAAACCTTAACACCAGCCTTCCAAAAGCTTCCTATTACACATTGCCCGAATATATCCATCACGTCATTAACGGGCGATAGCAGTAGATGAACAGGGGTATTTCTAAGGTCTCTGGCTACAGCAGAGATTCACCCCGGTGATCGGCACATGTGAACCTGGGGGCTACCACCATGAAGGATTTCTGAGATGGCTTCGCTTAAGTAAGTGGCTTTGTTTCTTTACTCATCACACCCTGAGGCAGTGTGCGAGGCAGTAAGGAGGAAGAGAGAGAAACTGATGAAAATGACCCAGCCTCTACTTTCAAGGAAGCAAGAAGAGTGGATAAGAGCCATATAAGGTAAAAAAAAAAAAAAAAACCTGATAAAAAATTCTATGTGATTATGAAGGGAGTTAAGAGGAGAGTTAAGGGACAACCCTATGACCTTTTAGAAAGTGTTAACCTAAGTCCTGGCTCTTCCATGGATTAGCCGTGTAGCCTTGAACAAGCTGCTGCACTCTCTGAGCCTACTTCCATCCCTGCATAATGAAAGAGGTAATCAGAGTTCCTTTCCATCACTCCAGGGCTCAGTGTTTTAAAGGTATCTGCTGTGGGGGCTGTCGACAAACAGGTGGGAATAGAAAGGTAGGCAGGAGGCAGAATACAAACTATTCCAGATTCTTAGTTCTCATGATCACTGACTGTCACTCTATGAAAATACTGTCAAGCAGGATTAGCAATCACAGGTCCGTTTCTGGACTCACTAATCTCCAAAACAGAACACTGTGCACACTGCACTTGAAGCAGGCCATTTGCTTGTGGGTGCACTGAAAACATATTGAGGGCAGTGCCCTGCTCCCACAGTGGGGAGGCTCTTTCCACCCTAAGTGAAGCCAGAGTTCATTTTCCCTGGCTTGCCGCTGTGCAAACAAGCTCAGAGAGTCTGAGTGACTCCCCAAGTGACATAACTTGGAGGGGCAAAACCAGGAGAGAAGCCCAGATTGTCTGACTCACCTACCATTAAATGCCAATTAGATAACTGTGTGGGATCCTTGCAAGGCTTGGACACTTAGAAACCCCACATAGATGTATCTACTAATCCAGAGGATGGGGGAGGATTCTTGAAGTGGGAGCCATGAGCAGTCTTTCTTTCCTCCACCACCCTGACAAGCAGGTTGGTCACCAGCTATGGGGTTGGTATTCCCTGCTATCCTATTACATGTACAAATTCCCATCATTAATTAATGCAGGTTGGTGGTGGCTTGTACACCAGAACTGCAGTTCTCTGCATCCTGGAGCCCATCTGAAATCAAATGCAGGCTCTACCACTTTCCATGCTGTATCCATGGGCGAGTCACCTCAGTGCCTTGGTTTCCTCATGTGTAGAACAGAGATAACAATAGCACCTACACCTCGTAGGGTGTGAGGATTAAAATAGATACTATAGGTAAGCACTTAGTGCCTTGCCTACAACATAAAGGTTATTATGGCTAAAATTTGGGGGGGGAAGTGTCCAAAGCTTTCATGAGATTCTCAAAGGAGTCCATGACCTAATGAAAATTAAGAATCCCTGTTCCACATGCTATCCTTGGAATCAGGAGCGATGTCCTGTGGGAGGGTAAGTACCTTCTCCAGTTTTCCTGACAAAAGGAATTCGAAGCTTCCTCTGCTCCCTATTCCTGGAGGGCAGAATGAAAAGAACCCTGATGAGCCACAGCAGAGGTGCTAAAAGTCACTGCTGTGGCCTTGACTCCATAAGGCCTCAATCTAAAAGTGAGAAAGTAAAAAGGAGAGAACCAAGTTCCAACTGCAGTTCGGGCTCACAAGCCCCCTCCATCGGGGTCCATCAGGATGCAGGAGGAGGCACTTCTGGTGTTGGGTCTCAATATCAAAAGTTCCTCTTCCTGTATCCTGATGGACTTTTCCTATACCTCCCACTGAGCAGCTTTGAGGAATCGACTAAATCCAAACACACGGAGGTAAGTGTTGGGATGTGAAGGCGATCTGACCCTGGTCTAACAGAGTAGATTAGGGGGAAAGGGACTAAAGAGAAGGGCATGCAAGCAGAAGAGGTGGGAAGCAATTTAAATCCTGGGTTTGCTGCTCTTTGGTCTCATGATCTTGAACAATTAACCCAAGCTCTGAGCCTCAGTTTCTCCATCAATAAAATGAAGGCCTAATTAAGAGTTCTTGCTTTCAGGAAAGAAGCCCAGATTGTCTGACTCGCCAACTAATATAAAATGCTAACTAGATAACCATGTTAGCCCTGCAATGCTAGGACACTTAGAAACCCCACAAAGATGAGGGGGAATTATAAAGTTCCAATGAGGTCATCTATAGAGATTTAAAAGTATCTCGTACACCATAAGTGCTCGCTCAATTAATGCCAACAATTATTACCATTATGAGGATTATGATGAGGATGAGACAAAGATTAGCAAGGTCATGAAGCCTTACTCACTACTGGGTTGTGACTGTTTAGATGTTGTTGCAACGAAAATCAAAGAAGGGTCAAGGCAAGAAATACCAGTATTAGAAGGAATCCAGGGTTCTGGGACTGAAATACAGACGAGCTCTCACTGCAGAACCCTAACCTTGGCTCATCAGCTCAGAAAGTAGCACTTAGGTAGCAGTGAGGGTGGAGGAAGTGGACAGGTGCCCAGCAGGAGGTCCAGTGCAAACATCCCACATCTTTACTCTCAGTGGTAATAACAGCAGCAACTCCACAAAGGAACCAGATCATTCCAATAGGCGGTTTATCTTTGATCAACAAGGGAAGTACTGCTTAATAAACATAGCGGAATTTGGATAAGATTTTTCAAAGCAAAGGATACTTAAAAGAAAAATGTTAAAAATAAAAATATAAGAGGCATCTTTAATAGTGAAAATACTGGGGGGCAGTTCCCCAAAGCCCTGTTCCTGCCGGCCCTCCATTCCAGTCTGTCCTCTCTGCTGTGGGGTCCCCCTGGGTGCCTCGCTGGCAGACTGGGGATGAGTTTGAAAGCAAACATATTCTTGTTCAAATGGTTTTTTTCTAATGTAAAAGTAATGTATGTTCATTGTGGAAAGTTGGGAAAACGAAGTCTCAAAGGAAACAGTAATCACTATCTTTAATTAAGGTAAATCATTTTTATTTAACCAATAGCACAGTCTCCCTAAGATGACAACCATTTCTGAAGATTAAGTAGAAGCAGAAAAGTTTAGAACTGGTAGAAAAAAGGGAGCTAATGCGCACACACACGTGTGCACACATGTGCGTGTGCAGGTCTTAGCTCTCAAAGTCTCTTACACCCACGACACAGGATGGTCACTGTGGCCACCCCCGCGTAAGAAGTTTAAAGTCAGAGGATCAAAAAGGAACTCCACCCACTAAAACAATGCTCTAAGTATAAAAAGGCCTAGCATTTCAAACGAGCATTCTTAAAAACACATTTTTTAAAACCCAAAACCTATGATGTGTTCCTTGGCATGAATCTGGGCTGGTTCCTGGTGGGGTTCCAGGGTAGAATTTCAAAAGATACTGTAATTACTCCTCATGTCACTGATATCGTTCTATCAGACTCGAATAAATCAAAATCATAATGAAATAGAAAAACAAAACTGAACCTCTCTGGCAACATACTCAGTGCTTAGAAAACATGAGTTTTCACCAGCTCTCTTACAGCACCCTTTGAAGCCATTTTTTTGTCTTTACTTCCTTATTACTTTCTGACTTAAAACCATTTTTAATATTGCTTATGCCAGAAAAATAGTAAGAGCGATCTGGTGACAAGTTTCAACAAATGGTACCCAAGTGATTTTTTTCCAAAAACAGTCAACATATTTTAGGACAAAGATAATAGAGCCTGGAGCAGGTAGGGGAACAGGTAACAGCTGTGTTACTCATTCTCACCAAGACTCAAGTACACACTTAGAAGACATTTGCTCCTGGTATTTACTAAACTAGTCCTCCCCAGCCAGATCTAGACACAGCGGAGTGAGGACTGGGGGAAGGTATCCAGGCAGCTACAGGGAGGGATGTCTGGGAAGGCCAGGAAGCGTCACTATATAATTAGGCTCTTGCCGAGGCCTGGGATCACAAGTGGGTCACCACCCCTAAAGCCTACTTTTGGCCATTATACCATCCTTTCATTAAGATAAGCCAGGCCCTGGGTCTCCCTGGTGGCGCAGCGGTTAAGCGCTGGGTTGCGAAGCTGCCCACGGCCTCTGCGGCGCCGGTTCGATCCCCAGCTGCTCCCCGGCCACCGGAGGAGGGTCCCACATGGCGCGCAGACCTCTCCTGCCGCCCGCTGCTCCCCTCAGTAGTGTACTTCGGTCCTTCTGCCTGCTCTGCTCCCCGCTCTGGCTCTGGTGAATTCTCTCACCCTCCCGCGCTTCTGACTGTACCCAGTGCATGTATAAACAAAACAAACAAATAAATAAATCTTTAAAAAAAAAAAAGATAAGCCAGGCCCTTCCTTCCATGAAATAGGGACTCCTCCCCAATTACTCAAATGTGTAAGTAATTTCATCTTCAATTTCAGAAGTTTGTTTTTTACAGTGTATTGTAGATCCTTAATTTAGTCTCAGAGAATTTTTAAACTACACACACACACACACACACACACACACAGATAGATGGAAAAGTAGCACACAGACAGTAAAGGGTATCTAAGTCAAAATGGTTGGTGACCTATTGTCATATATAACTATCTGCCACTTTTGTGGAACAAAGGCTGAATATGGCATTTTCAACTTTGAGTAAAGCTCCAGGAAACTGTTTCCTAAAATAGGCGACTGCAATGTTCCCAACTAATGGAGTTCACAATGCTGAAAGTTTAAATTAGACTCATCCACAGTCCTTGCATCAGTCAATAATGTTTCTTGCTTTTGTGCAATGCCTGTCACTTCTTCCAAAATGCTTAATCATCTATTGTTTCATTTCATACCACCTAAGCCTGAGCAACAGGAAGAGTAATTTGTTGAGTACTTTCAACCAACTGTAACTTCAGGATTTCCCTCAGCTGTTTAGTGGGTGAAAATCCCAGGCAAGGATGTCAGTTCAACAGGAGAGAGCTTTCCAGTGAGATGAGACACCCATCCCTGACAAGGGTGACACCCTGAGCTCCTTGCTGCCCGAGGTTAATAAGCAGAAAACAGAGTTGTGCAAACCACGAGGCTTCCAAAGTTCCTTACAGCTTTGGGATACAGTCTCCAAGTTTTATACAGTGTCATGAGGGTATGGCCCTGTTGCCTTCCCTCCTTCCTCGTCCATGACACAGAGGGTAAGATAACTGACTTAAGTCCCAGGGAAGTCTTCTCCAGAACTCAGAAGGGCCATAAATAGAGGCAAAGAGCAGGAGGTAGGATGTGGGAGTCACTCGGGAGCCTGTAGGAAACAGGTAAGTCCTGAGGAATGGCCTCTAGAGATGGACAAAGATTTCAAAGCTGGGGGTGGGGTGGGCACAAAGTGAATTGCCAAGAGCTGGAGTATGGCCCCATGTCCTAGGTCCTGAGAATGGATTGTAGCAGCTTTCCTGGAAGAGGTGGGACTTCAGGACTTAATACAAAACTTCTGGGTCCCTGGGATACAGGCATCTCTACACTGCCCAGCAAACCCTAGACATCGCCAGTCAAATATAAGTTTCCACAGAAGTGTTCTGGAACTAAAAGCTCCAGGAAAGGGTCTTCTAGGATCCCAAAATTAACCAAGTCCAGCAAACAATGATCCATGTATTTCCTCTACACTCTACTTTTACAATAAAAGCAAAGGGTAGTGTGCCTCCCTGGTGGTATGAGTTAAGTCTTAGCACTATCATGTTATCATTGCTGGCTTTGGCCTGAATTTCATCCCTGGCGAGGGAGCTGACCCACATGGCGCAGCAGACCTGTCCTGTCTCGCCCACTGCTCCCTTTATCAGTATATTTCAGTAGATCCGCCTGTTCTGCTCTCCACTCTGTCTCTGGTGAATCCTCTCACCCCCACCACACCTCTGGCCTATACCCCAGTTCTTCTACGCATAAATAATCTTTTTTTAAAAAAAGCAAAGGATAGTTAAGTTGATATTTGGTGCAAAAACCACCTCCAGATGCTCTAATTCATTCTCAAGTCCCACAGGACCTTAGTTGTGGTTGGCCTGTGGAGCTAGTAACAGCATATGCCCAACTCAGACCTAAAACTAACAATTTTGGATGGACTTTAAAAGCCATATTGGCAAGATCACAAAAGGCAACAGGATATGTATGTGACTCACATAAAGAAACCTCGGTCCATCTAGGATAAGGAAAGACACTCCTGACTTTCAGACAAAGACAGGATTTTTCTTCCTCCAATTACAAAGTGGGGTGGGGGGAGAAGGGGGTGCACAGGGGAGGAGAGCTGAATCCCATTACGCATGGGAAGAAGTCAACAGACAATGCCCCAAAGGTAGCAAAACATGCAAGTTCCTGAAAAATGTGGAAGTAAATTTCAAGAGAACTACCTAAGTTATAAAATAACTGCCCCCGGGGAGGTAGGGGGTAGAGTGTAGAGGTGAGGGGACAAGAGATTGTGGTCCTGCAGAATGACTAGAAGCCATTTGCATAGGTAATTCTGAGAAAACAAGAAGTTGAGGAATGAGGCCAGGATACCTCAGATGCAGGTGTTTCCCAATTTAAGGCATTCAAAAACATTTTGTGTCTATGATAATATTTAAATAAAGCTTCCCTGTATTTTCCAACTGGAATATCATATTCTAGTAACTTTTTTCTTAAATACTGTTTGTTATTTTTTAAAAAGTACAAAATAATATACACTCCCAAAAAGGGGGTGGGGGAGGAAAAATAAAGCTGCCAAATCCAGAGAGAAGCTCTGCATGATTAGGAAGTACTTTGTTTTTTAATAATGTACATACAGATATTAATAAAAATAGAGAATGTTTTGTAAGTCCTTGGACTCATCCAATTACCTAAAATTTTTGCCTTGAGAGAAAAGGAATATTTTATTTTACAAGTATTAAATCAGGCCTTTGCCTCTTTTAGCATCAGTCAATATCAAGATTCACTGTATAAAGATAGGTATGATAGGTTGTCATATTTTAATCACATGGTATATTTATAAAGGAAAAAAACCACTTTTGGGGTAGTGGTATTGTGGCTTTTTTTCCCCCAAAATTGCTAGACAGAAAAATTGCAGGGATGTGATGGAGGCCCTAGTGCAAATTGGTTTCACCTCAACTGTGCTGTTTCTTTACTCTCGTGTGTTGTTTCTTTCTTCCTTGCATGTCTCTGCTTCTATCCTCTGCCCACCTGTCATTAACTCCTCCCCCCCACACCAAGTTTCTGTTTCATCCCTCTCTCACATCTCACATCTATACCTTCCCCCTGCCATCCTTATCTGACGCAATTTGATATCATATTCTTACTACAATTTGCATTTGCAGAATAAAATTGAATGTTCCTGGTCTTGAAGTTTGGAATTGGAATACAAGGCATTCCATTTATCCATATTCTAAAGCCTATGTTGCCTCTTTTTTTTTTGAACATCAAAAGCAGCTGTAGTCAGGCCTAGAGCTTAAGTAGGAAACCCTATAAAACAAGAGCTCTAAGCCCTGCATGGAGAAGCCAGTATGGGCCAATGGGGTGACTTCCCAGAGGAGAGGCTGGGAAAGAGCACTGGTGACAAAGCAAACTTACTCTGCTCCTTGGGCACACAGCCCAGCATCACCCTGTGTAGGGAAGTCAGTAGGTCTCGAGGGTAAACCTGAAACCATCAGGGCATCCAGCTTAAGGAACCACTCCTTCCTCTGCCTCTCTAAGAAGGACCTGTTTCTTTTTCTGATCATCCAAAATACCATGTCTTTCTTCCACAATAGCTTCTTTTAAAATCAGATCATCCCCATCTTACACATGAATTTTTTTTTTAGTAATCCAGACGCTGGACACATCGTAAGAGCTTTCTGGGTCCCGATTACTCTTTGAAGTGTAAGCCCTCTCTCCCAGCCCCGAGAGGCTGCACTTCACATGGCTGCCTTCTAAAGCGCCAAGGGTCTGATAAAAAATATATAGGCCAGAGTAGGCCCAGGCACATCCTAGTCAGCTACACGAGACCTCCCACAGAGGCCACACATCCTCTGGAAATGCCACCAGCGGTGAATCCACCTGCAGCGTGTCATCAGGCTCCTAAGGGGATTCTTCCCCTCAGAGGCCTGAGGTCAGCCCACACGGTGCTGTATCTACTGCACATCCCCGAGTCTACGTCCAGAAAAGAGCCTGATCCTTCAGACGGGCTTACCCTCCAGGAACTTACACCAGTTCTTCATGACTGCTGCCATGAAGAATCACAAAAAAAAGAAAGGGGAGCATAGACGAGACAGGTCTCTTTTCCTCAAGTTAAAGAAACGCAGGCAACAGCTTCGTTCTGAGAAATAAAACAACAAATTCCCAAACAGTAAATTTCCTACAAATGATGCCGGCCACTGGGGAGCAGGGGGTGCAGAGGGGTGAACGAAAGAGGTGGACCAGTTCTCATCAAAGGGCAGCAAGATGAGACAGGTTTTATACAGTGGCAAATGTTCCCTTTGGACTTGCTTCAAACCCGTGTGTGGGCTGCTTCTCTGAAATAAACAAAATTCACTTGTATAACAGAGGTTATGAAGTGACTAAGAGGGTGAGGATACTGATGGAAAAGAAATCACCCACAAATCACCTTTGACTGAGTAGGATCAGTTCTTCTGCCTACATGGTCTGCACTCACTCGGCAAAACCTGACCTGGAACGAGGAGCCATAAAGGGCCCACATCACCCCACTGAAGGGGGATCTGCTCTGGTTTAAGTTCAACAACCCCCTGAAGTGGGACCACTTTCAAGAGCGCTGAAAACCCCTATCCACCCAGCACCGAGCCGGAACGCCAGTCCTGGCTCCACTCAGCTCCATACGCCGCCGCAGGAGGCACAGTGTCCTGGGCAGCAGTTGGCTGAACATGTGGGAGGGAGGTGCAGCTGCCGAGCTTTCATGTTTACCAGGAAGAAAGAGTGTTGATTTTGCAGATTTTTGATAATGTTTTCACAGCCAGTGTTATTCCCAACCCTTTTCAAAATGCGATCTGAACACCGCCCCTTTCCTCATTGGCCTCCTTCACCTCAAATGTTTCCATGCCCCTCGGCCTGGGAAAGCCTCTCCTTTATTGGCCACGCCTCAGGTTGGCCCACTGGAGATGCAGTCGGTGCTTGTGGGGCAGGAAGGAAAGACTAACTGCAGATGGGGGACACTTGCAATTGGGACCCTGGCAGCAAATAGATCTGAGATCTCTGGGGACAGCTGGGATCATCTGGGGAGGCCTCTCCAGCTCGAACTGCCTTTGGGTCTAGGGTTGTACCATATTGATTCCATGTTCTTGCTTTAAATTCAGTTACCCAAATGCATTAAGCCACGAAATGTAAAAAGAAGTTACTTTAGACGGAGAGCAAAGAATGGGCAGAGCAATCAGCAGTCTTGCTGCAGGCATCTGGCATGCCACCACAGGAAAGGTCCAGGCTAGAAAGAGCCATTTACAAAATGCTGAGAGTTTGCCCAGGCCCTTTTGAAAACTGGGTTCTTGGGTTGTTTCCTGATTTTTTTTCCACAATCTTGAACATTGACTATTCTGTAGAAAGAAGAAAAAAACATTTAAGAGGACAAAATATATCCTTGGGAGACACAAGAAGAATGCTGTTTGAAGTAAGGACCTTTTCTCTCCATCTTTCTCATACACAAGCTCATGAACACAACTCCACCAGCCTTCTGAGTGATCTGCTGCCATGGCTGCTGTCCAGCTAACTCTGTCGTGGTCAGTGGCCTCTGCCAGCCACTGATGCACTGAAACAGTTGTCTGAGCAGCTCCCTTCCTGATGCTGGTCTATTTTTGGTTAAAACTTCGGGATTTGGCCCATGCGCTCCCCCCTTGGAAGGACTCTTTGATGACAGTCATCCTCAAGGGTCTGGACTTCGAGACTTGCCATCTAAGAGATACTGGATACCAAGTCAATGCTATAGACCATGGTTTTAAAATCTGTGCAGGGTTCAAGCAGTGATCAGCCTAGCCCAGAAACATGGTGAACCTACCTCTCACCCCACCACTGGTTAGACATTTGTATACCCAGCAGGTAGATATCATCACTTCCAGGACACTTTGGTATAATTTTAGAGATAAAAGCTGACCCATGAAAATGCACCACAGAGCCATATAAAGCAAAAAGGAATTTTTAAAAATCTCTCATCAGTCAAAAGAAGTTGTGAGAATGCATTAAATGTGAGCTACAAAGGATACCCAAAAATTGCTCTGGGCCTTGGGGCAGAAGTTGCACTTGTACAGGTGGAATACTGATGGAAGGCACACAGGTAAAAGACCTCTATAGAGACCTGATGGAAACTATTGAGGCTTTCTTCTTCGAGAAACCCATGGCAAGGGCACCTGTTGGTTAATCAAGAAGGCAACCCTAAGCAACACCCCCTACCCCCATCACATGCCCTAATCCCATGACTTTGTGTCTCTTGGGCATGGAGTATAGAATCTAAGGTGGTAGACTCTAAGGACAGATGTCCAGGCAGGGGTGCTGGGCAGCTGGCACGACAGTGGTGCCCTCCTTATCAGTAGACTGAAAAGGAAGTCAAGTTCTCTTTAGTTAGTTTCCAAATGTGGTTCTCAGTTATCTATCAGAATCCCTGGAATCATCCCAGCTTGAGACTCCAAAATCTTTGAGGGTGTGGCCAAGCAATCTACATTTGTAACAAGTCCCAAAGTGTGAGGACTGCGGCTAGCCTGTTCCAGCCTGTCCTCCTCTGGAACGGAGGTAATTATGGAAAGAGGTTGGGTGTCTCAATTAGGAAAGAAATTAAAGCAGAAACCATACATGTGGTAGCGGGAGGGAAGAGAGTGGTTGAAGCAATTAAAGGGAAATCTTTTAAGGTGAGAGAATATGATGATGAGCCACCCAGCCCCACAGAGAGAAGTTCCCTCCACTGCAACCCTGGAAGATCAAAAGAAAGAAGGTCATTTCTTTACAGGAGCCAAAGCCAAAGAATGCATGGGTTTGGGTGGGTTGGGGCCAGTCTCAAGAATGAAGGATTCACCAGTATGGTTGAGTGTGTCCAAGTTTGTCCCAAAACCCCTAAAAGAGGTAACTTCTATCCCGTATACCAGAGCCCTGAGAAGTGGGAACTACCAGAGGTCACCCAAGTCCTAAGTGATCTAGGGAAACACTGAAGCTGCTTATACCCCACTGACCTAGGGTCGCCCACGCAGGCCACTGACATAGCGTCACCCACGCCCTCTCAGCTCTGTCTGAGGACAACATGGCTCCAACCTGACAGCTACACTCACCCTCCCAAGAGGAAGAGGTTCCACCTGACATTAGGCCTGAGGTGATGCAGGTAAATGGTCTCAGATCTAAGTGGCATGTGCCACTGGTTCTCAAAGTGTGGTCACCAGCCCAGCAGCAGAAGCAGCAGCATCACACAGGGACTTCATCACATGGAGAATGCAAATTCTCTGTCCCATTCTAGAGCTAGTGAATCGAATTCTGGAGGAGGAGCCCAGCGATCTGCAGGTCAATGAGTCCTCCGGGGATTCTGAGGCAGCTAAAACTTGAGAACCATGTGTTATTTATTAGTAGTAATGTAAGCCATGATGATCAAGCAACAAAATGACCCCATTTACATAGGCCTACATGACACTCTCAAATATATTATCTTAAGGATACCTTCTTCTAATCCTAAGGTCCCATAATTCACCTGACTCTCATAACAGTGCTGAGGTAGACAGAGCAGCATCATTGTCCCATTTTACTGCTAAGGAGTGTGAGGCTCAGAGAGATGAAGTGACTGACAGATTACCCCCTCCCAGACCTAGCACTCGTAGACAAGCCACAGGAGTCACTGAGACTTCAAACTCCACGTAATTAAAAGTTACCAGCCCACACCTCTCTCTTTTTCCCCTGGCCCATGGGGACAGCTGGCTAGAGAGAAACTGTCATCCCTTGTATCTGGCCCATGATTACCTCAAGTGACTATTTTAAGACCTTCCACCATATATTCTCATTTGAACTGAAAAAGTGATTTTAAAATCACTGTGAGACAGACCCACTTAGTCTCAAAGCTGACCTGACACAGGCAATAATCCTCAACTGATAAATGGGCTGGCAGCCAAGAGTTCATTTATAAGTTGGAGGGCTGGACCTCAGATTGCATTTTTTGGATGTATACAACATCTCCATGCGGTTGGCACTCCAGGTCAAGCCACAAAAAGCCATGTGCAAGCGGGAGAGGCAGCGGGCACAGGTAGGTCTGGCAGTGGGCCAAGAGGTTCACACCCATTTTGCCATTATGAACCGACATGAGACAAAGGTCTGAACCACTCAGCCTTCTGAGTCTTAGTGTTTTCGCCTGGAAATCATAATCCCCACCTCACATGGTCATTGAGTGACAATGTATGTGTGGTGCCTGCCACAGTGCACATTTTACAAATGGTTGCAGTCTATATTAACTCCTAAAATAGCAGGCATACCATATTTTTGCCCTGAAAACCATGCATTTAAAACAGCATACATTTGGGGCCTCCCTGGTGGCGCAAGGGGTTAAGCACCACACTATGAAGCGATCCACAGCTTCTGCAGCACAAGTTCGATCCCCAGCCGGCCAGGGAGCTACCCACATGGCAAGGCAGACCTCTCCTGTCTCGCCAACTGCTCCCCTCAGCAGTGTACTTCAGTCAGTCTGCCTGTTCTGTTCCCCACTCTGTCTCTGGTGAATCCTCACAGCCCCCACATCTCTGGCCTGCACCCCAGTTCTTGTATGCATAAATAAATAAATCTTTTTTAAAAATTAAAAAATAAAACAGCATACATTTGGAGTCATAAAAGGACAGACTACGGGAGGATCAGCTGCCTCCTAAAAGGCCAAGGGAAAGGAGGGAGGGTGATGGGCTCAGAAGCTTGGGGTCACTTGTTCCCCTCCCCTTTGGGGTGCCTTCAGCTGTAAGCCCATTGGGAACATCCTCGGGCCCCCAGACTGGGTCAAACCTCTAATGTATGCTCCAAAGGCCCCAAGCACTTCTTCACAACTTTGCTATTTTAGCCTCATTTGCTTAATGTCTGTTTTCCCACCACCTCATGAGTTCCGTGAAGTGAAGGCCCAAGGCTGTTCCGCTGCTGGTGTGTCTTTCCCTTGTACTATAACAGAGTAGGAGTTTTCCAGCTACTTGCAGAATGAATCATACCCGGGCAGCAGGGCTAGGATGGGTAAGGGGCCAGAGACTGAGCGCAGCTGGATGTGCCTCTGTGCAGGTAATTCTCAAGTCAGAGGCCTGGGACTCGGTTATGTGAAGGAATTTGTTGTGGTTCTCCCTACTTCGATATCAGCTAAAGAGGAGTGAAGACTCCAACCTCACCCCAGCTTGAACTTGAAGCGAGGCGTGGACAATGATCCTCCAGGGTGATCCTCTAAACCTAGTGAGGTTGGGCCTGGCTCCCATTCTACAGATGAGGGAACTGACCCTCAGGGCAGTCAGGAACACCCACATGATCACTTAGATAATAAGGAGAAGAGCCAGAGTGGGAACAGAAATTAGTGAGCCTGCAAAGTGTATGCTCTCCAACAGATTCAGCTACTTATCCCCACGCTAAGTAGAAGTTTCTCCAGGCTATGAAGAATGTACAGCTCCTGGGGAGCCAATGCAATGGTGCAAATCACACTTCAGAAAATGACAATTCTGTTTCAGGTTCTTCTACTACAATGCGACCCAGGTAAATCATTTCATCTCCCGGGGCTCCAGGAAGATATCTTCAGCAGTAATGTAAAAGAGTGAGCCAGATGACTCTTAGGAGACTAGACCCAATGCTGCTGAGCTTATAAAAATGCCTGAGAGTCAAAAACCAACCATGAAATCATATCTGCTTGGCCCTCACCTAGGACTCAGCGGGCTGTGTGCTGCCATTCAGCTCTCGCTCACCCAGGGGGAAGTTAGCCAGTCACTGAGCTTTCTGGTAGGAGGGAAGGATTGACAGAGGCTGCTGGCTTTTCTATGAGAGTCCCTGAAACTTGCTTGGAATGAATCAAGGGGAAGGAACAAGAAAAAGGAGATTGTTTACCATGCATTTAATTAAACCCAAACTTCCCTTCCTGTAGCAGGAAATTGAAAAAATATCCTATGCTGTGAAAGAAGTACCTCCCCAAGGTTCTCTGGGGCTCGTGTCCATCAGGAGACTTCTATGCAGCACTGCTCCCTCTGGGATGAGTTCAGTTATAGCCAAGTCCAACTGCAGGAACAGCCCTCAGACGCCAAGGCCATCCATCCAAGCAACAGTCTTCCCAGTGTCGGCCTCTGCATTGCTGTACAGAGTGATCTGGAATTTACAGTCTCTTCTACAAAGCCTTACAAGGTCAAAAATGTTCAAGTTGTATAATTCCTATGATGAAAAGGCAGAGACCAAACGGCCAATACAAACGACACTTCAGAAGCCAAAACACAATAGCCAAACGTGGAGCCAGCAACGACACAGCAAGAACCCAGGAGTCTGTGCTGGCCAGGCTTCAGCAGCACTCAAGTCATGCTGCCACCAGGCCCCGTGGAAGTCACCAGCTCTTGCCAGTCCCCTCCAAGGGCGAACAGTCACCCCCAGCACCAAAATAGGAATCATGAAACAGTTGACATCCGTTTTTGGAAAGGTTGCTGACCCCAGAGCCATCACACGCTACAAAACCCATACTGACCCTTACGTGTGTGGCAAGGCATGAGCAAATGGCCAGGCCGTCCTGCAAAATGTTCATCCATTGAGCATAAGGAGAAGGGGTGGGGGGAGGAACAGCCGTCCTTTAGCACAAGCCTAGATACACTACGTCTAGCAATGCACACAAAATATTTCAGGGCAGGGAAGCAGGAAGAAGAGAAACAGAGAGAAGAGAAGACAGGAAAATAAGGAGAGGAGCATAGTGTTAAAGGGGAAGCCCAGTGGGAAGTGAGCCACATCAGGTGCCCCCTTATTAGTCCTGGCCCTGCTCCCCCAGCCCTACTTACCAAGACTGCCAAGGAGGTGCTGCAACTCCCCCCTTACCATGAAAGACGTAACAACACTAACAAATAAATTGTACTAAGCACCCAATCTCCTGCAAAACAAGAAAAGCAAACTGACAAATGCTGAGTGGACCCACCACTAGACATTTTTGTATCACCAGACACAGAGTTTGGAGGCATTTCTAGTATCTAAAACAAGCTTCTAAGTTCCTAAATACACTTAGCCAAATCCTTTCAAAATAAGCAATAAAACATACCTTTATTTATAATGCAAGTTTTATGTTATTTAAAAATAAAGGAAGCATTATGCTTGCATACTGAAAGGGTAGGGAAAAAACTGCCTGAATTTTGCTGTAAATGCTGGGGAAGTTTAAGGGACTGCAGCAAGACTGGAAATAGATCTAATCTACAAAATCTCAAGCTATTGTCCTACAATTAGGGAATAGCTGGTAGGCAGCCTGAGACAATACTTTCACTACAGAAAGCTATTTAAAGTGGTTTCTACATATGAACCCGAGTACTCTGAATACCTCCTACCCTACCATTCAGATAGTAAAGACACAAACACGAGGATGGTTCCAGTGCTACCCCTGTCCTGAATTTAAAGTAATGACCACAGAAGGTCGACATTCCTTCAGGGGAATTGTCAGCAATAAGGTTAATAAACACCTACTGTGTGCCAGATGTCAGAGCCAAGACACCCTTTTGGCCTGACCACTTGACTTCTCAGTTCCCAAACGCTATGACAAATTAAGAGTGGAGAAAAAGGGCTGAAGGTCAACAGTGTGTCTTCAGGTACAGCTGATATTTAAAAGTTGGCAGAGAAGAATGGCACAGAGAGCAAGTTTGGCTCTGCATGTGACAGAGGAATATGTCAGCCCTAACTTAGAGATGACTTTTGCATCTTAAGAGGCCAATAAATGTACTAATTAACGCTTTCATCTTTCTTTCCCCTGTGACTGCTGATCCCATCCTTCAAATCTTTCTGATGGAGAGCAGAACTCCCTCCCATAATTTTAACTTATCTCTGATCAGCATGTCAGAGTGGTGGAAAGTGAAAACTGGGGCTGTCTCAGAAAAGCATGAAGCCCACACACTTACTGCAAGATGTCAAGTTTTCCAGGCCCTCCTAAGGCTCAGAGCCGGGTCCCAATGCACTCATAGGTTAGAGACAGGATAAGGAAGCTTTCTCAAGTTTCCAAGATCCGACCCAGAAGAGTCTCCTTTTCTCCCCTGTTGTTAATTATTTCACTTTTGTTTTTCTAGTCAATCAACACATTTTTTGAACCCTTATCTTAACATATGTGCTTCCCAGTTTAACACAGCTTTTATCTGCAACTGTGCAGGGCACCTGACATTTCATGAATGTCCTTACAGAAATCCTGGTGAAAAAAGATTTCTGAAGTGAAATATTGCCAAATGTTATTTTATGTTGTTGGAATACAACTCCACAAGCACCTCACAACCCACCTATTTCATATGTCAATATTCAGAATCATGGGTGCAAAATGCTAATAATGAATGCAGGGCCAGAGTTCTTTCTGCAAGACTGTGTATAGAACACGTGAGCCATTTTACAAGCCTGGAGTTAACAATGAAATAGTAATAATGAGTAACAGTGGTCACTATATACTGAGCACCCGTTCATATATCAAGCATCAGGTCAGGTTGATGTACATTATCTGCTTCAATGCTTACCACCGCTCTGACGTCATTTCATCATCCAAATTCAATGCAGAGGGAAAGCTGAGCTCAAAGACCTGGCCTACAGTCACACAGCAAATAAGCAACAAAGCCAAATATGGATCCAGGACAGACCAACAGCTCCTCTCCCCCAAGATGGAGGAATCAGAGAGAACTCCCAGTGTCTGGACCCCCCAGTTCTGGGTGAATGGATATGTAGGTAGAAGTAAATGCTGGGGTGGGGATGCATGAACCAGAAATATCACAGGGCATCTACAGGTAAGCACTTTTGGATGCTTTCAGTAGTCAATGTCTTAAGCTTTTGCACGTGAACATTGTGAAAGTAACATAACCAAGTATGTCAAAACTTTGTGATTTCAAAACTAATACTAAGCTGCTCCCAGGGCTGGACCATCAAAGCATTATTAGCTTCTCTGCTCCATCCTCAGCTGCCATGGGTGGAATCAGCAGGGGTGCGTGAGCACTGTAGGCTGGCTCATGGACTCTGAGCTTCTGACCCTGCAGCAAACCTGAGTCACCAAGGACAGGGGCGCTCATGTGGGGCATGAAGGAAAATGCTACTAAGCACTATACTTCCATTTGGAAGGCCAGACAAAATAAAACCACATTCATCAACATTCCTACCACCGTATTATTTGGGGATATTTCCTTGAAGTTATTTTTCCATATTCACTTAACACATGGCTGTAACTGAGGCTGATCGACAGTTTCATCTCCTGTTCCTCCAGCTACTACTTCTGCTTGATTACGAAAGGTCACCTGTTCCATGCCACCTTTCTTCAGCACCCCTTTGTTCAAGTGAAACTGACTCAGTGCGTCCACTAGGCTCTGATTACACCTGAATCATGTTTCTCTGAAACTTTACTAACTTGCTTCCATGTCAGATTTCCCTATAAAACACAGCCCTTCCAAAGCACATAATAATTGTAAGCTTTCATTGTTTTTCACAAAGTTGGCAAGTGACACGAAAACATTAACAGGGCTGTGTCAGGGTGGCTCACACCACGACTTATTTGTTCAGCATTCCTTCTATTTTTTGATGTGGTTCCAAATTTTCTTGAGATAGCATATGATTTATTTCATGCATATTGAACTGATTATAAAAGTTCCTTATAGCTGCAGTTGATAAATTTCAAAATCACACAAAGGAAAACATGGTCTGAGGGCACAAGACGTGGGCAAATGCCCCAACTTTAAAGTAGGAAAGTGAGCGATTGTTACATCTACAAATAAATAAGCCCTAATGACTACAAACCAATAATGGCTCCTAGCAAAAATCACAGAATAAGTGGTTTGGGGAAATTTGTAAAGAATGTGAACACTGGAAAAAGACAATACAGGGGTACATGACGATAAAGTCTTGAAAACACATGGCCAGTTGTTTCTTGTTGCAATTACCAGGTGGGTAGATGAGGTGACATGCGAAAGATATAATGCATCTTGATTTCAGCAGAGCATCTAAAAAAACTGACACAATTTACTTCTAGACGAGTTAGTGCAACTGAGTCAAGCAGCTGGCCCTGTCATGTGACTGAGGTCATTGCAACAACCATTACGTGTATCACTCCCCCTCCTGGCACCACTGTGCCTTCCATCAGTGCTCTCACAGCACTCACTAAACTTGATTAGGCTACTTGCCTGTCTTCCTATTAGATCAGGGGCCAACACACACAGCCAACAGGCCAAATCCAGACTGTAGGGTAAGTGATTATGAGGCTTTTCTGCCCTCCCGCCATTAGGGTTAATGATGGATCCCTGTGGTCCTGAATGCATGCCTGATGGCGGGCACCTGGAGTGGGGTGTGGGCATACATAGGTGGGTACACCTGGGCTGAGACTAGAACTATACGGGTGGCATCACGGGAATGCCAGGAAGAACAGAACCAGCAGAGAGAAAAAGAGAAGGAAAGAGAAGCAGAAGAGAGAGCAGAGACCACGAGAGAATGCCAGAGAGCCCAGAAAGAGTGAAGTCTTGCTGGGGGCTGGGAGGCCTGCCACCCTCTGGGCTCCCGGGCACCCCTGCCTGCCGTGTACCTGGTAAAATCCCAATAAAAGCCTGAAAAAGCCACTAAGGACTCCAGTACACTCTCCATCTGTCTGCATAGGCGCACAGAGAACCTGACTATGCCTTCCTGCCTCTACACAGACCATCACCTGTTTTTGTGAAGTCTTATTGTAATACCCATTTACACACTGTCTATGGCTATTTTGGCACTTATGGTGGCAGAGATGAGTGTTTACAATAGAAGTTGTAAGACCCACAAAGCAGAAAATATTTACTAATCTGGTCCTTTTGAGAAAAAGTCCTCCAGCCAGATGGTTGTCTCTTTTCAAGCAGGAAGCTTGTCTTAGTCCTCTGTGTGCCCTCAGCGCTGGCACAGAGCCTGGCACACAATCGGCACACATTAAACATCTGGTGAGTGAATGCACACACTGGCCTCTTTAAAGGCCTAATGACAAGCTAGAGAAAGATTACTGACAGCATGACACAGCGTTCGACTCTTAGCCGCACCCTGTCCAATGCCTTCTTAACAATAATGTGACTAAAGGTAAACATGGGAGGCAGGATCATCAAGCACAGAACTGGGAAGAAGAGCTAATGTATAGATGGGAGAGTTAACATCCAGAAGGCCCCGACAGCCTACCTTCCCGACTAGACCCAAGCCGCCGCGCAAGCACAGGTTGGGACAGCTCTAAGCTTCCTCGAGTCCACAAGTCCTGACCTGGCAATCATTCACATGAAACAGAGCTGGTGCTGTCACTGACCACAAGGGTCATCGAGCCCACAGTGCCAAGAGCAATGCAATCTTAAATGGCATCCAAAGTAGGACAGCATCCAATTCACAGAAAAAAGGTTCATACACCCAATGTACCCCATAGCGGTCAGGCCACAGGTGGGAGGCTCAGATCAGGTCACACTTTTCTAAATGAGTTTTTGTTTTTTTCCTGTTTTCTCACTAATATCAGTTACTTTATTTTGTTTGACAGTACTGCAACAATTTTTTTTTTAAGATTTTATTTATTTTTACAAGCACTGGGGTACAGGCCAGAGGCACGGGAAGGTGAGAGAATCCACCAGAGACAGAGCAGGAAGCAGAACAAGCAGAAGGACCGAAATACACTGCTGAGGGGAGTAGCGGGCGAGACAGGAGAGGTGTGTCGCGCCATGTGGGACTCGCCCTGGCCGGCCGGGAATGGAACCGGCGCCACGGAGGCTGTGGACAGCTTCACAGCACTGCGCTCGACCCACTGCGCGACTGGGGAGGCCCTAAATGAGTTTTTTAATGATTACAATCACAATTGAAAAAGCATCTACCGGTTTACAGTGAAAAGTCTCTTCTAGTCTCTTCCGCAGAGGTAACCAATGTTACCAATTTTACCCATTTCTTTTCTAGTCTTCCAGAGGTACTGTATGCATATGCAAGCAAATAAACATATTCTTCTCCCCCTCTTTTGCACAGTGGTGGCACAACAAGGATGCAGTTCCATACCCTACTTACTTCACTTTAAAAATATATCCTACATGGTTTCACGCCAGTACTTGAAGATCAGGCCTTATTCTTTTCAAATGCATGGTGATTTTAGATTGATGAAGATTTTCAGTTTTTTGCTACTACAAATAATGTTGTAAGGAATAAATATACATCCTCTTTTACCTATGAAGGTATAGCTGTAGAACAAATTCCAAGAGTGGCATTAGAAGCATAAAAAGTGGGTGCATTCATAATTTTGATGGGTTTTATCAAACGAGACACAGCCTTTTAAAAAGCTAGAGACAAAATCCAGCTTGCCAAAAGAGGGGGCTGGAAATTCTTTCCCAGAAGGAAGAGCTAGAGAGGATTACTGTGGAGACGAGAGGGCTGGGAGGAACAGATGAGCACCGTCAGCATCAAGTACCCATGGCTACCGCCAATCAATTCTGTCCTCGTTCACTTACCACATGGACACATCAGCTTACTTGACTGTTGACAACCGGCAGGATGGGCATTTTATCCTCATTACGCAGATAAGGAAACTAAGGCTGGAGACCTTCTGCCAAAAGTGACAGAGCGATAAAGGGCAGTGCTGGAACTCAAACCAAACTAGGTACATCCATGCTGTGTGCCCCTCACCCTCACTACTCCCCAGCCCCTCGCAGCCTAAGCCACTGTGCACAAACCCCAGCCTCAGATTCTGATCCAACTTGTCAGGCACAGCAGAGCGGGTTTAAATGCCCCCCTCTCAGGTGATGAACATGCTCTCAAGGCTCAACACCAGGGCTCCACTCTAGAGCAATTCTTCCACCAGGCCATGCATAGAATCACCTAGAGCCATGGGAACAGACTTTCCAGTCCCACCCCTAATTTTCTGAGTCAGCAGGTCTAAGATGGTGCATTCTGGCGAGTTCCCAGGTGCTGCTACTGCTACTGGTCAGGGGACCATGCTTTGAGAACTAGAAGCAAGAATTACTAATACATAGCATTTAAAATTTTATAAGGTACATCACCCCAATGAACTCTCACTGCTTTGGAAGGGCCAATGGGATAATGTCTTCTGTAAAATAAAGTGAAAACAGATACTCAAGTGTCTTAGCCACATTCATAGAGGTTACAAATGATACAAAACCTTCATTTTTGGTGAGTTTTTTTTTTCTTGAGGGGTGGGGGAGGTGAGTAAAATCTCAGGTCTTCTGATATATAGTGCACTGTCCCTTCCACTATATTGACACCAGACTCTGTTTCTGGAGGCAGGAAACTTGTATGTTTTGTTTATACTTTTATTCCTCCTGAATCTGAAACCTAGTAGGTGCTTGTAGGGTAAGGAAAAATGTCAGGCTTTTCTGCCTTCCCGCCATCAGGATAGATGATGGATCCTTGCAGTCCTGAATGCATGCCTGATGACGGACACCTGGAGTAGGGCGTGGGCATAGGTGGATGGGATTCACCTGGGCTGAGACTGGGCTTTTAAGGGCAGCGTCACGGGGACGCCAACAGCAGCAGAAGCCGAAAGAGAAGCCGAGAGAGAAGCAGAGAAGCAGCAGCAGAAGCAGAGAACCCCAGAGAGCCCAGAAAGAGAGCAGATTTGCTGGGGGCTAGGAGGACTGCCAGCCTCCCGGCCCCCCAGCACCCTTGCCTGCCTGGTGAACCCCAATAAAAGACCTGCAAAAAAAACACTGAGGACTCTGACTCCTCCTTTACCCGGTCTGCATGGGATCAGAAAACCTGCATTGGTCCATTCCTGACCCTTACAGTGCTCAACACATATGAATCATGGTATGTAAATACTGTGAGAAGTGGATTCTTAGGAGAAAATTATGAGATCGATGACAGCCCTTATCAAAGAATTCTAATAAACTGGAGACATTCAAAAATAAAAGGAACCTGCCTCAGTGAATACTGAGCTCCTTGTCCTTGGAGAGACACCAGCAAAAGCCGAAGAGCCAAGTGGCAGCCAAGTGACAGAAATGTCACGAAGCAACCAGACACTCCAAGGTGACCCCCATCACTGAGCACAGCTTCTGCAAAGCTAAATTTTAATTCTTATGTGTTCTGGTAGAGAGGAGGTGCTCTATAAATCCTTCCTGGTTATTGATCAACTAGCCTGCCAACAATTCTCTATGTAAATTTAGATTCATTACGTCACTCCAGTGCCTCAGTTTCCCTGAATACAAAATGAAGGAGTTTGTTGATGAGCCCCTGGGGATTATCTAACAAAATGGCTAGCAAATAATAAACAACTAACAGATGTACCAAAGTACTTAAGATGCATACAACGTCTGCCTTTTCTCCTCGCTGCCATCCTGCACTGCAACTAATCCTGCATCTAATTGATATTTCCATGAAAATTAAACTTAAGGAAGAACCAAGGGCAAATTCAAAATCACTGATCTATCCTTTGAATGGTCTGCTTTTGCCAGTTTAGTTACTGTTCTATATTTTGTTTTTTTAAACCCTGGTCTATCTTTTTTTTTTTTAAATCCATCCCCCAACAGTCACATATTTAGTACCCACTGAGGACAGAAAATTGTGCAGGTCCCTTGGGTAATGTGCCAGGACTTGCCTTCCTGGGCACATACCTAATCGACTCCCTTAAGACAACTTTGGATTTCTCCCACCTGTGTCATGTAGACAGGCTCATAAAAAATTACTTCTGGAAAAATCCATGTATACAGAGGATTTCCACAGGGCAAACCACAACACAGAACAATACAGCCAGAAGTGAGCCAACATCCAGAGGGAAGTTCTTCATCTTTAAGATCTATAGGTGCAAAGGTTTCAGTCTTTATGATGGGTCAGAAAATAGCATGGTGCCCAGCCTAGACCTCGCCGCAGAACCATTTCATTCACACCTGGATGACATGAAGGGGTCAGGTAGATAGTGGTTCTTCGGCAGCAGCTTCTCAATCACCAGTACTGTGAGACTTAATGGCTATCAGATTTCTGAGGGGGAAGGGGAAAGAAACTGGGGAGGACTCCCACGCAGCTATATAAAGCCCTTATTGACTCTGAACATTAAAAACTGTCTTCAGACATGATACCAAACAATGAGAACACACTCACAGCTATTAAAAAACTGTGAACCTCCCTTAATGACCTCACGAAGACGACTGGAAGAGAACCAAGGTGGAGATGCCGCTTGTCAGGGAGATGAAACCCTGGCTCCACGTTAGGCAATGCAAGTGACCTCGTCAAAATGCAGGAGGTCCAAGGAGGATGACTCAGGACAGGGACGCCGGGCAAACACTCCAAAGCCGGTGATGACAAGCTGAGACGGCTGTTGCTGTAATGACCCAGCTCATAAACAGATCAGACGGTCACGTTTGGGTGCCGTTAATAAGACTTTCCTTCCTTAAGGACAATCAAAACCAACCTGCATTGAGAACAGCGTCAGGAGCAGTTAGCTGCAGGCAGCATTGCAAGGATAAAACATCAAGGCTGGGGAGATTACGGCTGAAAGGACTAGAAGTTGAAATCCTGTAGTCCAGGGCTCCCTAAGCTCTAAGATGTCTAGAAGTCACTTGTGGGGCCTGCGAAATGCAGAATCCTGGCACCCTCTCCCAGGAGTGTGAAATAAGAATGAGGAGGCGGTGCTGACCCATGAGAACACTATATATCAGGGAGATTCCCCAATCCATTCTTTTTTTTTAAGATTTATTCATTTATTTATACAAGCACTGAGTACAGTCAGAAGCGCGGGAGGGTGAGAGAATTCACCAGAGCCAGAGCGGGGAGCAGAACAGGCAGAAGGACTGAAGTACACTGCTGAGGGGAGCAGCGGGCAGCAGGGGAGGTCTGCGCGCCTTGTGGGACCCTCACCCCGCGGCTGGGGATCAAACTAGTGCTGCAGAGGCTGCGGGCAGCTTTGCAACCCAGCGCTCAACCGCTGCGCCACCGGGGAGGCCCTCCCCAATCCATTCTAAGGTGCATGGCCCCAGACCGGCTTTCGAGAAATTTGTTCTAACAGCCTTTTGTTTAAGTGAGAAAAATAAAGGCCAGAAAGAGAAAGCGTCTTGCCCAAGTCCAACTTCCTAAGTCCAGCGTTGGCTCCAAAAGGAAGAAATCTATAAGTAGGAATAGATACCTCCCAGCATAACCCAAAGTCGTGATCAACCCCCAGTGCACCAGACAGTAAGCCAGCTTCTTAAACAGATTTCCCCCTCCCCCCGCCCAAAGAACCTACAAAGGGGTCTCCAGAGGGGAGGACGGATGAGCAAATATCAAAAACTGAGCTAAGCAGGGTCCCCACGTTTCCACAAGACTCTGTTGACACTCCAGCCACACTGTCACCTACTCTATCATTCCCTAACCACCTCTGACTGTGAGTTGGCCGGAGACTATAAACATCGCCGTGATCACTTAGCAGGCTTTCTTCAACATTTTTATTGTAAAAAGGCAGCTATTACCGACCTCCGCCTAGAGTTCCTTCCAAGAGGCTGGTTCACCTGGCACATTTCCCTCCCAGCTTTCCAGCCCCAGTTCAGGTGTCATCTCCTACAAGAAATCCCTGCCCCTCCCCCTAGCAGACACCACTGCATATTCCCTCCTACCTGTCCCAGAGGACCCTGTACATGCTGGTTAGCACTTATCACACAGCTTTGTAATTGTCCTGTTTACCTACCAGACGCCTCCTCAAGGGCAATGATTTTGGTCTTTGAAACCTCAGCACCAAGCTCAGCCTGCCATGCAGAAGTCGCAACAAACATTTAGATGTTCAGTGGGTGGGAGGGGTAGAGGAGGGAGGAAATCTCAAATACCTCTTTATGGACTTAAACCCCGCAAAGATACAGATGTGCTTCCCTGGAGAAAAAAATCCCTTACCATTTCTTCTCTTCATACTAGAAGTTTAAGTCTCTCCAGAAACACCATGATCAGGATGGGTGGATGTCCTGGGAACGGGCCTCACCTGTGGATGTCTCCCACTCGCCCCCCATCACACATTGTGGTTGACCCTCAATGCACACCACCAGCTCCCTCCTCATAGTTTACCAGCTTATCCTAAGCATCCTGCGATCTCTGGTCCTCCTGCGGCTGCCATGGTCAGTGGCTTCTGTGCTAAGCACAGGGCACCCCCCCCCTCTGTGCTGCCATCTCCCTTGAGCTCTGTGAACAGCAGTCGCTGACATGCCAGCCAGGTAACTCGTCAGGGGAGAGACGACAAACATCCACAGCTAAACCAGGGCTTTCCGCTAATGTGAGCTTTCCTTGAGATGAGGCAGAAGCCAGACACCTGCCCTCTGCCGCTGACACCCTCCCTACACTCTGGACACCTACTCTTCAGCAGGTAGCGCTTACACCTGTGAGGAGTGCACGCCCTGATATTCCCTCGCCTTTGCAAAGCCCTGCCCGGCTAGCCAGACTTGCTCCACCCTTTACCTCTCTGTGCCCTCTGCCTGCCAAGATGCCAGGCAGGACCCCATTTTCCACGTGTGGACATGTGGAAATGTGTCCACATGCTCCAGATGGCCTGGTGACTTGTCGGAGGTCACACCACTCAAAAGAAAAGCTTAAGTGGGGGAACACGAGGGGCTGAGACTCCTAGAAGCTCTTCCCACTGCTGCTGCCCTAGTCACTCATCCAGCATCTCCAAACCCAGGGCATTTTCTCACACTGTGTCTCAGAGACTCTGGTTTTCAAATTCAACAACTCTTCAGGCACTTTCTTTTTTTTTTTTTTTTCAGCTTTTCCCATTCACATTTTAGCAAACCAGATTTCCTGTTTCTTTCTTGTGTTTATTATGTTCAGGATATTTTTTTCCAGTGCCCTGAAAATTATTCCCATAGGAAACATTCAGCAACTCTGGAACTCTTTGGACACTAAAACTCCTTTCCCTTAGAACTTTCCTTCAGGGGCACAACAAGGCTGGCAGCTGCTGATAAGCCTCTATTTGGAGCAGGGAAGAGGCTCTGACTTTGAGTCAGCAGGTCAGCTGTCCCAGCTCCACCACTGACCAGCTGGACCACTCACCATGGTCAGCCTCACCTTCCTAAGCCTCAGTTTCCCCATCCATAAAATATAGATAATAAAGCTAAGAGGTTATCGCAGAATTTAAGATAACGTATGCACAGAACTCAGCCCAAGGGCTGATGTGGGGAGCAGCTCCCAAAAGCCGAGTAGACGTTATCATTTCAACTGCTCTCAGGCACAGCTAGTGTGATGGTGGGGGAAACATGATAAATGTATTTTTTCTCATGCCCTGAAAATTCTTCCCAGAGAAAACACTCACGAAAGCCGCCTGTCATGAATAATTGCAGTCACGGAGGAGAAATCAGAAATGAAGGGAGCTGCTTCAATACCTCAAGAAAGATGATTACTGTCCTAGGGGCTAAGAAGGCCTCTCAAACATCAGTTCCCTCACTCCCCTCTCCACAACCCAGGGGAATGTAATCTACAAGTCACCGAGGCTCAGTGAGACTCATTTCCTCATCTGCACGACAGAGATAGCCTTACCAAGAGCCCCAGCAGTTCAGGAATGATGTGAGGTAGTGTCCCTACGTGGTCTGAGAACCACCTGTGCACAAGACCCTGGCGGTTGCTTCCCAAGCCCCTACTCCCTGGTCCTTTCTTCCTAAAAGCACCTTCATTTTGTCAGATATCCCCACACACAGATGGTTCTAGAAATGTCACCTTTGGTGAACAGTTCTAACCAAGGTGGCATTGTGGGAGAGTGCTAGAGCAGCTTCCAGAAGCTCCCTGGCTCCCGAGAGCCAGAAGCCCACCCTCTTCACAACGGCTGGGGGCATGATTCACACGCCCATCTACATGCATGTTGGGCGTTGGAGCTCCGCAGTGTACCACGCCCGTGTGAGAGACAAGGAGCTTCCCCGTTGGCCAATCTGAGCTGGAGTTTGTTACTGGCAGCTGAAAATACCCAGACGTTGCACAACCAAGGAGCATGTTAAAAATACAGATTCATGGGTCTCAACAAGGAGTAGCATGCATTTTTAACAAGTACCCCAGGTGATTCTGATGTTCCCCAAAGTTGAAGAACCACTGCTTTACTGGAATGGAAAGACCCCCATTGTGCTGCAGAGACCCAGACAACACTCAAAGCATCAACCAATGGTTTATTGGTCCAAATGGACTTCCATCCAAATGGACTTTCCAGAGAAAAGTTCCTGTTTTCTGTGAAAAGCTACTGCAGAAAGATCAGATGATGACAACAGAGAGGAGAGTATAAGCTGTCAAACAAATCTCACCTCTTCCCACAGAAAGCTGCTCTGCACAGAAAACATCTGCTGACATTTGGCAACACCCTCTTCCGTGGCAACCAACGCTGTTGGTTTCCTCAGCAGCCCCAGCTGGGGTCATTACCTGGACCCCAACGCACAGCACAGTGGCTCATGGCCACACGTCTGACCATCCCCACTCTCCCAGCGGCCCTTTCAACTTTAATAAAAGGTCATTTTCCTGGCCTGGCTACTTCTTATCCTGGACTGATCACCCCCTGTGGCACCAGGAAACTGCATGGGAAGCCAGATTTATTAGAGGAAGATAAAAGAAGGAGCTGGCTGAGCCACCAGGCTGATTCCTGAAATCATTGTTTTTGAAATGTGAGCAGTGCCAGGGTCCTTAGGGGTCAGAGCCCACCCCCCTCATTCCAAGGGGGAAACCAAGACTCGGGACTCTTTCTTACCAGGGCAATGGTAATGAACAGTGTGGAGAACACAGACTGCTTAGCATAGGAAAAGGGAGATGAAAGGAAGGCAGGCACTAATTTAGAGGGGACTTTGCAAAAATACCAGTTTGCCTACATAAACCATGATGGCCAAGGTCAGCAAAGAATATTTCACCTGCTCTTTTAGATGTTAAGATCCTTGGGGCTAAATCTATTGAATTAACTTGGACTTTTCCTTTCATTCAATAAATGCTTGGTAGCTATTAAGTGCTGAGCATGATCAGGGGTCTCAGTGACAGGGCAAGATGCCAGTGCTGAAGATAACATGGCCTCATAAGAGTGAAGATAAGGTGAATACTTAAACTAGTAGAAAGTAAAAAGCAAGTCCCATTAGAGGAAGTGTCCTCTGAAAAATTTCCAACTCTCCCAGCTCAGCAAGAATCAAGCACCCTTCACTCTGCACATCCTCCTGAGCAGAGCGCTGTTACTGCAGCTGCTACACCTCGCTGGAGCTGCCCATCCATGCATCTGTCTCTCTGTCTCCTAGAGCAAGGGCCTCATCATTTTGTTCATTCAAGTCACTGGCACAGATATTGGCGCAAGGAAGCATGCAGTGAAAGTTGGTGGATGGATGGATGGATGGATGGATGGATGGATGGATGGATGGATGGATGGATGGTGATGAATGGGGAAGCCAAAGAATTCTGACCAGGGAGTGAAGTAAGCCTTCATGAGGGCTGAAGCATCTGAGCTGGATCTTGAAGCATTTACACAAGTGGAAATGAAGGCAGGACCCACTTCGTCCAAAGTGCCTAGGTACTATCTTAGCATAAAGCTGGCACTTAATAAATGCTTCCTGGATGAGTTTACTGCTGAACTAGCTTTTCTAAGTGAAGGAAGTTGGCTTCATTTCCTACAACCTTTTGTTCCTCCTTAGGTAAACATAAGCAACTCCTAAATAGCAATTATATTGACAAATTAAGGGACAGGAAACTATCTACCAGTTTCTGCCGACCAGTCACTACAAACACTACTCTCCAAAGAGATTTGGCAGAATGAGGACAGTCTGATATGGAGTTTCCCAAGACATACTGAGTGACAAAGAACAATGTCCCCCTCCCTTATATATATACCTGCACATAGATTATTGAAAGGATACATAAGAAACTAGTGAAAGTGATTACCTGCCCAAAAGTGATACCTATAGGGGACTACATCATTTACAACCTAACTGGGACACTTGAGAGTAAAAGAAGCTGCTAATGACCATTTCCTGGAAGAAAGAACATAAATTAGGACTGAATGAGCCAACTGGAACATGCTCCGTCACCCAGTGAGGGGCAGCAGTGAAGTGGACACCATAGGGATGAGAATGAAAATTTTCAATATGCACATTTTTATAGAGTTTTGATTTCTGGACCACGTGCATGTGTCAACTATTTTAAAATGTAATTCTCTTTTTAATGGGATGGGAGAAAGCTAAAGAATTTAGCCTTCCAACTCTCTTGGACAAAGGAGCTCATTTGAGGACTCCACTGAATAGCCACCCTGATGAGCAGCCTTCGATACAAAATGAAATCACTGCTTATAACACAACCCTTCTGCAGTGCACAAGAAAATAGCCCCGAGAGAGAGAGAGAGCCATACATGGCCTAAAAAGGCTGTGACTCCATGCAGGGCAGCCGGGATGGAGAACATCGGGGGAATATAAACAGCGTGAGAGACATAAAGCAGTTCAGGTTTTACACAATCATGGCAACAAAGTGAGATTGATTCGGGACTGAATTAAGCTCCTTATATTGTTTCTACTTAAAAAGGAAATGTATTGACTACAATCCTCCTCACAGATTTATCTTTCCTGACATCAAGCACATTCATAACCTATTTTAAATTCCAAGGAACAATGCTGGGGTTTAGGAAAGTGAATACCAGTGTGTTCACCAGCATGTTTGGGAGGCTGGGGAGAAGCTTCTCTGACTTTTAATTGCTCAGGAAACAGGCACAACATAGATTATTTTCTTATCAGTCATAACTTCAAGTTAGAAAAAGGCTTATCCAGGATGCCTGGACTTTAGAGTGGGGCTATGTTTGGAAGAGCCGCGTGGAGTCATGTAGAGGCCATGTGTGACATCGGCCTGGTCTCTGTCTCCTTTGTAGCCCTCTCTCCCTTTCAGACATCACTGCAGCTCCTCAGTCGGAGCCCCTCGCATTAGAGAAGGTCTGCTCTCCTATCTCCAGGGTCCACCAAGCGCTGTGGGCACTGACCTCCCCAAAGCTAGCCTAACCATGTCCACTGTGAACCCCTGGGGGCTTCAGGACTGCAGGGCTGTCTAATCCATCATCCAAATGGGGATACTTCAGAGCGAGAGGGGGAACTATTAATAATCATACTGGGATGGTGAGCAAAGCCACCCTGGGAAACTGGAATATGAGGTCATCCTACTGTAAAATAAATCCTGTCCTTTTAACACAGCTTGAATTTAAGACTCTCCACCACCTGGATCCCACTTATATTTCCAGTCTTGCATCCTGATCCTATCACATGGTCCAATCAGGACAGACCTGAAGTTACCCTGCCTGCCTCGAGCTTCATTCTCTCTTTTCTTCTCCTACCACCACCCTAGCCCCAGCCCAGCCCAGTCTGTAATAACTCCCTCTCCCATTTCTGTTGGTCTAGATTCTACCCTGCCTTCAAAACCCACGTCAGACAGTATTAGTCATTACTGTATCCATTCATGAAATATTTACGGAATGCACATTATGCATCAGGTGCACAGTGAACAAGACTTAAAAACTCTCACCTCTTATAGAAATTTAACTCCAGTGTGTGGAGAGGAGGGGTGAATGGGCCTGGATGTGTGTGCAATTGATATGGGTACGAAGGAGGAGGTGCTGAAGTTTACCGGGTTATGGTTTGTGCAGACACTCCCACCTCCATAAGTCTGTGTGCTCCTGAGGACAAAGCCCAAGAGACCCAGTCTTACACTCCTGCCCATCCCACCACCCATGCTTGCTTAGTCCAGCACGCAAGCATTTGCTGAGTAAAGAATTAATATTACAGTTTACTTATTTAGTCTGAAGACAGTTTCCTAACTACTTCTGAGTTGTTTTTTCTTAAAGATCTATTTTTATCTATTTATGCATACAAGAATTGGGGTGTAGGCCAGAGGTGCGGGGGAGGAGGGGTGAGAGGATTTACCAAAGCAGGGTGGGGAGCAGAACAGGCAGATCCACTGAAATACACTGCTGAGGGGGGAAGTGGGAGAGACAAAAGAGGTCTGTTAGCTCCCTGGCCGAGGATTGAACTCATGCTACGGTGGCGGGCGATAGCACTGAGACATTAACCCTTGTGGCACAAGGGAGGCCCTACTTCTGAGTTTTCCATGAATCTCTACAGGCCCATAGAGGGGGTGGTGCTCAATTTCCACTGACCTTAGGGAAACACCCCAGGTCCTACCACTGAGACTGTCATTCAACACTGATGCTGGAAGGGAACTGTAGCCACCTGGTTCAACACTGGTAATTCTCTAAAGGTCAAGTGACTCGGCCAAGGTCACACTCAAGTAACTCGTAAGTTACTGAGCTACTAGAGACATCAGAAGGTGACACAGGGAAGTGAGAATTTCATGACTGGATGAATACCCAAAGGCGACACTGGGATAGAGGGTGTCTGGAGGAGGTAGTGACCCTGGTAGCTGGAGTGGCCAGAGAACTTTACAAAGGAGGTCTTGGGCTGGGCCCAGGGGACAGAAAGGAAGTGGTGCATAGCTCCTGTCGATGGAAAGGCACCTGTAGGAGAAAAACAGTCACCCCTGGGATGTACACCATCTGAAACAAGGGCAGACAACTTTTTGCATCAGACCTGGAAGAGGGGGCTTGAAGTTAGAGCAGGAGGGGTAAAGCTGCATGTATGTGCCAGGGATGGCGAGGCATGCCCCTCCCAGGAGACAGGCCTGCTCTGTATGCCTTCTCTGTTGCTGGCAACACTCATGTAGAGATGCTCAGAGAAGCCCAAGTAAAGACCAAGGGCTCTGGAGCCTCTCCAAGCTGCTTGCCACTCTGCCCTTAGTGGCATGGGGTAGAGCAGAGTTAGATTAAACAGTAACTAGCAACGGAGGTACCTGGCAAGCAGCAGAGCTGTATCGGGTGCACCTGCAACACGTGTCCCTCTTTCTCAGACCTTTCAATGCCAAGCAGTCATGGAGATTATTTAGTAAAGGCATTTTGTTAAGGGAAAAAAAAAAGAGATCTGACCTATTTCAGTTACAGGCAGAGAAACAGCCAAGCAATTCTTAGTGACCCCAGAGCGGACTCTCACCTGCTGTGGCCCATTTGCACTCCTGGGCCACTCTGGCCTGTCACCCTTCGCTGGAATTCTCCACCACCCACCACTACCCCTCCCCACTCAGAGCTTAAGTCAATCAAGAGCCCAAACTGCAAACACTCCTTAAGGTACAACTGAAGTCTCTGGAGCCTAAGGAACAATTCAGGTTCTTCAGATGGGCTTTCCAGATGGCCTTCCATTAGCCCTGTGCTCTAAGTGGTAAAAACATGACCGGGTCCCCAAAGGTCAGACTCCTCCACATGGATGACATTTGGCAAGGGATACTGCTATGCTGCAGGGGCTGTCCTGGGCATTGTGGGAGCATACTGGCCTCTACTCACAAGATGCCAGGGGCAACCCCTAAATGGTGACCACCAAACATCTCTCCAGTGAGTGCCAATTATCTCTGGGGTAAAGTCACACTCAGCTGAGAACTACTGCCAAAGGTAACCTCCCTAAATGTGCTATTCCACACATCCCCATATGCTCAGGCACATGGAAGGCCTCGTCCTACAAAACAGCTTCAGGGTTTAAAGGCAGAGTACATCTGGGTTGGAGTCCCAGTTATATGTGTTACCGTGATATTAGGGTCTCAGTTCCTTCATCTATAAAATGGGAATAATAAAATAGCACCTACATCACAGGGAGGCCATGGTCGTTATAGAAAATGACACATCAAAACTGTCTGGCACAGTGATCATTCAATAAATGTTAGTGACTACCCAGGCCTGGAAAATTCCTTTTAGCCAGTTAGAGTTCAGTCTTCTATTTCTGTGGCTTCTGATCTTCCTCTCCTTCCTATGCCCTTTTCACCTGTTAATCCCTTTGGTCTTAACCTTTGGTCTTAAGGAATCCTTCCTGCTGGTTCAAAGGCATCTGAGGTTAAAGTGAAGGAAAGAAAACAAACACAAACACACACACACACACACACAGAGGACTGTTCAGATCCAGCCCTTTCCAGACCAACTCTCCACACAAAGGTTCCCATTGTTGTCTCAAAGCAAACTTTTCCACAGGGAGGCTTAAAAGAGCCACAAACGTCTCAAAGTCCCCAGACCCTCTTAGTTCTTATCCACATTTTGCCACTGACCTTGGCAAGTTCCTTCTCCTTCCTGGGCCTCAGTTTCCTAATCTGTAAACTGAGGGTTATAGACTCTGATGAGCTCTCAGTGGCTCCTATCACACACTCTTCTAGAAGATACTGTGCTGCACTGACATGCTGCAGTGTGGACGGCGGCTAGCTGGATCCACAATGTGAGCAGGTGCTTACCTAGGAGCAAGGATCACAACAGATCATTCTCTTTTTTTCTTCTGTTCCCTGAGAATCAACAGAATTTCATATTTGCAGAATATAAAAGTGAGTATTTGTTGCAACTGGAGTCAGAGATCTGAGTAAAATGAAATCCTGCCCTACTACTGAGACCTTGGACAAATTAGTTCATCTCTGTAGTCTGTTCCCTCATCTGTAAAACGGGATCATCACAGAGGCAGAAATGATGTGAAGACCATGAAAGCACCTGGCACAGAGCTGCGGTCCACGCGAGGTGTTCAGCAAGCAACTGCCTTCCTTTCGTGACTATTTGAAAATCCTTCCTTCTCTCCTTTCCTAAGGCTCTGTCCAAATTCTCCTCAGCCAGGAAGACTTCTCTGCACAGACTGTCTCTCACGATCCAAGGCCATGAGTTTCCCAAAGACTGGCTTAGGGCAGAGGGGAGGTGCGGGGAGTTCACTTAGCAACAAGTTCTCTACTTGAGAATTTCCTTTCTGTGAATTTAGGAGGAGCGGCCCCTCCCCTGCCACACCCCAGAATGGAGCAGTGACCTCCACATCTGTCCTCACCATCTGCATAGGGGGAGTTTACACACCCATTATATTCAAAAGTCTCAAAATTACCCTGAGATCAGCAGAAAGAGGCGGGCAGCCCCCTCTCTGCCCCAGCTGCTCACCCAGCCTGGTGACCCAGGACTCATCCCTCCCACTTTCTGCCCCTACAGGGAGACAGGGAAGACAGTACAGGTTCTTCTGTCACCTGCATCTGGCGGCCTCACAAATCTCCTGCCAGACGCCTTCCCTGGCAAGAGCTCTAAGCCATAGCTACCTCACTGTCTGCCATGAGCTTGAGCCTTAGGGCAGAAACACGGACTGACACAAGAATGGAGATGAAGGAACTGGCTCAAGGTCTCAGCTAGTTCACTGGCAGCCCATGGGCTATAACAGGGGTTTCTGATCCCGAGACACACCAGGTCTCTGTCTACACTCTCTTTCCCACCAGATAGTCCCCCCAACTCCGATATCACACTCTCCCAGGCTGGGAAGCTCCGAGCCACCTCTACCTCTTCCCTTGCCTTATTTGTCCCATCCCCTTATCACCAAGACCAGCAACCATTCCGTGATAAAGGACTGCAGAGGGGCCCATCATCTCAAGACAAGGAGCAGGGGCTAGCACCTCCCCCCTTCCCCCAGATGCCTATTCTACTCAGCAGTCAGAGTCCTCTCCCTTCAACATGCCTTTCCACACTCTCTCCTGCCCAACATGCCTGCACCCAGGGACCAGTTTCACTCCTTCCCCAAGCTCACCTGGCTGCATCCTGGTCCCCAGGAGCCCCCTCCCCTCTCACCAGAGGCTCTCCTCTCCGCTCTGTCTCTAGATTTTTGCCAGTATCATTCCCTCCTTGGCAAGTCTTCCCTTCTCCCGCAACCCCTGACCCATTGGTCCTTCCAGGCTCTGCCAAGCCCCCTCCACAAGGACAGATTTGCTGCTCTCCAGGTTGCGCCCACACAGCTGAGGGCCCTGACCTCATGTCATCAATGTGCTGTTGAGTGCTCTGCAATCTACCTCCTCACCAACCACAAACGGCCACCCAACAACTTGGCCAACCTCAGCCAGGCATTCAATCTACAAATATTATCTGAGTACTTCTAATGTGCCAGAAAGTTCTTCACCTTGTTCCTGAAGCCCTCGTTACCCTTCCAGGCAGATCTGAAATGCTATTTGCCCTGTGAATCCTTTTCCAAGCCCCTCCTGTCCCCAAGTCCTCTCTATACCTTAAGACCCCTAGTGTTCTCAAGTCCACATCTCCTCATGTCTACCCCGAGATCCAGGCCTTCTTTTCCTTGCTCGTGGCTGGGCCTTCCACAGTAGCCTACATCAAGAATATACTCAATGAATGGCTTTCATAGTGAACTTTGAAACAGAATCTGTCCAACTCTCAGGCCAGTCCGGGCTCCTGGGTGGCCGTAAGCTCCGTCCATCCAAATGGCCTCTTACTGTTCTTGCACGCTTGGATGTGGGCCCAGACTGAGTCAAATGACCTCTTATCATTCTCTCAAAATTAGGCTTTCCTCTTTAATTACACCTTATCTAGCCACACTCCATGTGGATTCTAATTACATAATTACTTCAAGCCCTGGGACTTAAAAACAAAACAAAATAAAAAAAAGAAAGAAAGAAAGAAAAGAAAGGAGTGTGAATAATCACACAGGTAAGTAAACATGCCAAAAATGCATACTCATATATACCACAAGGCATTTTCTTCTTCAGATACAGTTTTGAATCCCAGAAAGAGTCCATGGTAGGGCCTACATCACATTAAAAATGTCACCAGGCAGGAGGAGGGGAACTTCATGGAGTTCCCCACTTCTCCAGCCCCCTGTACTTCCCTTTCCCATCGAAGGGAGCTTGGCTACGAGATCCTGGGCACGGAAGATTTTGAAAGCATGGCCAGGCGTGATCCCTTCTAACCAAAATACCCATCTCTTCTGCATTCCAGCTACTCGCTGTGCTTTCTCTCTCCTAGTTTACATAGTTCTCCCCCCACTAGACTACATCCATCCTGTAGGCAGAGGCCCAGCGCTATCCCTCCTGGCATTCCCAGCTCTCAATCCCTCCCAATACTATCAGGGGCATCTAGCAGGCTCTCCTCCTACCTTAGACTCCAGCCCTTTCTCCAACGCAGTCTACGCCTTCTCATGCCACCTTGCTCTGCACATGCTGGTTCCTCTGCCCTCTATCAGGAATGCCCTCATCTGGTCTGCTTTCAGCTGCCCTCCTGTGTGACCCTCACTGCACCCTGCGCTTTCCCCGACTCAGTGCTTATCACATAGAACAGCCCTTTCATGTGCCTGCTCTCCATTCAGGCCAGCGGTCACCAAGCATTTTGATCATAGCTTCCTACTAATGAAATAGCTGTAAGCATATTTACTTATAATTATAAAACATGCACTACTATAAATAGAAGAGCCACATCTTTCTTATATTTGAGCTAAAGAACAAACAGAACGTTAACTGATAACTGTTTTCTTCCTGCCCCTCAATGGCTATCTTAAAAGCTCACCCACTGTTCCATGTTAGGAACAAGAGGAGGACAGCAGGGGCCTTTTTTTTCTTTGTATTCCCAGATCTGGTACAGATCCCAAAATACTTAATAAACAAGTTCATTTCCTACACACAGAGTGAGCATCTCCCGTGGGTCAGGCACACACTAGGCCCTGGGACAGAATGGTGAGGAGCAACAGCCTGGCTCTGCCACCACCGATCCTGCAGACTAAGGGGTGAGCAGACAGATAATGGTTTTCCAAATAAGTATAACCAAGCAGCTGAGGCAGAATCTACAACAAATGTTCTGTCCAGGTCCTCGAAGTCATGAGAGCCTCAGCTGGAGGGTTTAACCTGCTCAGGAAGGTGAGAAAAAGCTTCTCCCAGAACACACTGATTCAGGGAGACATCTGAAGGATGGGCACAGGTAAGCGGGGGAAGGGAGGAAGAGCACCCCAGACTGAGCAAACAGCTCAGGCAAATATCCTCAGGCAGGGCGGAGAAGCACCAGGGACTGAGAGGCCAATAAAGAATGCATGAACAAGGTCTCCCCTGTGGCGCAGCGGTTGAGCGCTGGGTTGCAAAGCTGCCCAAGCGGCCTCTGCGGTGCTGGTTCGATCCCCGGCTGCTCCCCGGCCACCAGAGGAGGGTCCCGCATGGCGCGCAGACCTCTCCTGCCGCCCACTGCTCCCCTCAGCAGTGTACTTCGGTCCTTCTGCCTGCTCTGCTCCCCGCTCTGGCTCTGGTGAATTCTCTCGCCCTCCCGCGCTTCTGACTGTACCCAGTGCATGTACAAACAAACAAACAAACAAATAAATAACATGCCTCTATTAAAAAAAAAAAAAAAGAATGCATGAACAAACCCAAGTTCTCCTCCCCTCTACTCCTCTGTACTTATCAAAACACACCACCTCCACCTTCATGCCACACTGAAGGCGTCACTCAGCCCGGACACAGCAGGTGGGCTCTCTGCCTTGCAGACCACCCCCTCCCCCACGAGCCCCACAGTCCAAAGAGGACACTCCTAAAAACCACACAAGTTGCCATGGGCCACTAATCAGAGGCTCCTAGGCAGTTTAATTTTTTAATGACAGAGCTAAATATTTTACATTCTCTCACAGTGCTGTTTCTTCTTTGCCTACATTGGACAGGAACCTGCTCTATTCCTCCAACTAGGGATTCACGCAAAATAAATGCCAATCTGCAAGACGGTGCGTGGAGGTGCGCACCCCAGTGTCCAGGGCACCCTGCAGGTTTCCTGGTTGCCCAGGTCTAGGTTCCTTCAGGGTCCAACCTGGAGACACAGAACTGCAACTGCAAAACCCCTCAGCTATGGACATTCCTTTGACCCCAGGAAGGGAAAATTATTCACAATGATGCTTCAGGTGAGTGTTTTAAATAGTTCATGAATTTAATAATTAAAGGCAAAGCCAAGAGTATAGGTTGGAGCGCCGGCCGGGGGCTGCAGAGCCTCCTCCAGGGGCAGCTGTCTCCAGGAGGCGCTGTCCCTTCTATTAGGGCTCAGGCATGACTAACATTTCCCAGCTTCTGGGAGGCCTCGCCCCCTCACACCTGCCAGTGCTGGCTCACTCATGGACCATATCCCACAGAGAGGCCCACAAAAAACCACAAAAGGCCCAGGACTGCCTTGGCCCTGGCTCAGGGGTTGGCAAGCCAGTTTTCTGCAGCCACCACCAAACTCTGCTTGGATTCTTGACTTTCCAAGTCGAACTTTCTCCAATTTCTCTATTTTCTGTCTGAGCTGGAATTTTGCTTTCTCCAGAACCTTACTCATTTTGTCCTGCTTAAAAGCAGCCTGGTTACTATTTTTTGCCTTACCTTCTCCATCCAGATCCCTGACCCACTCTCAATCCCACCACCCAGACTCTTGAGGCAGACTCTGATTTCTAGCTTCAGTTTGGGCCTTTCTAACCTCGTCCCTGGCTTCAGGATCCTGCCCCATCTATCACCAGCCTCCCATGAGAACTGTCTCTAAAGAAAGGCCCAAGCACAGAAAAGTCAGCAATGTCTACATTACAAGAGCCTTGGAGAGACTCCCTAACACAGACATACCACAAAACGGTTCCCCTCCCCCTGTCCCTGTCCACCCCTTACTCTCGTCAATTTGGTATAGTAGGTATAACCCTTGACCATCATTCTGTGCTGGCAGGAAACAGTCGCCCAACTCTGGGCCTGCCCAACGAAAGGCAAACTAACTGGACAAGAGAAATCTGCAGATGAGTGCTCTATTTACATGTCAGATAAGGACACTGTGCACATGCACAGCCTCCAGGTGCCACACAAATTCCAGGCAATAAAAGAAGCTGGATTTTTCACAAGATATGCCCTATGACCCTTCCTACTGGGGAACCAAGTTCAAAGGTCAGCCTGAGGCTGGCGTCATGATCGATGATGCATAAGGCATTACATAAATGAGTATTGAGTCTTCACATTGACATGCAGGCAGAAGGGCAATTCCAGGCCTGAATAAGCACCCATTCTTGTCACAGCTGCTATGAGCTAGAACATCACCCCTGATGATGGAAAGTCAAGGCCAAACAGGAATGAGACTGGCAGAGTCAGTTACAGGTTAAGGTCCAAGTTCTCAACATTCCTGACCATTGATCCTCAGGCAGAACCTGTAATTTTTATGCCACATTGAGGATCCAGGTTCCCAGGAACAGTCTCATCACAGATTAGCCCTGGGTCTACCAGGACTAGATGCCTGACCTCAGGTGAGTGTTTAAATAGCGCATGAATTTAATAAAGGCAAAACCAAGACTGTAGGTTGGAACGCCAGCCGGCCGGTGGCTACAGGTCCTACCCCTGCAGCAGCTGTCTCCACGAGGAGCTGTCTCTCCCACATTAGCCTATCCCTACTCCCTGCTATGTACACCCGCCTGGGTCAGGAGAGATGCCCGCACTACCAGCTCCTGCTATCCACCCCCCTCCCCACACTCAGACGTGCCATACTAAAACCTTCCTGTGCTTAAAAGCCTGAAGCAAACTGTTGACTGCCTCCTGGGGAAAACAAGAGCCCAGTCTTCTTGGTGCTATGAGGAAATTAACTCTTGAAGGGCAAGGCCCATATCTACCATGTTAGCCAATATTTAATGAATGAATAAAATAACTATTAAAGCACTTCTGAAACTAAAGTTCCACATGTGGGCAGAGATTTCCTATCAAACAGTGTCCTCCCATCCCTAGAACCAACATCAGAGCACCCTCATCAAGCAGAACAGGCACCTCTGAACACCATGCTACATGCAGCGGATGGGTCTGTAGCGAGACGGAGCAATGGTGGCAACGCTAGTGCCAAGAGATAGAAACCTCCCCAGGAAATCTAGGGTCCAAGTGCTAAATTCTCTGGCTCTGTCCCTCTCTCTTCTGTACTCCTTTGGCACGGCCCTCTGCTCCATGGGGTGATGGTAAATAACCATGACCCCATGCCTCCAAGTGGGGATACAGTGGGGAGGAGAAGGAATGTCTAGGGACAGGAGAAAGGGTTGTGGGTACAGGCAGACCAAAAGGAGGGAGCCAGTGACAGGACAGGGCCTCTGAGGGTGTGGTGAACACGCTGCCATTTTTACATCAGCTCACATGATTGACGCAGCCCCTGGTTAGAAACATTTAGACTTAGTGTCTCTCTGCAGGTGGTCGTCAGCTCTACAAATACAATCTCTCCTGTCAGTGTTCTTTTTCCATTCCAGTCTCCTGTTTAAAAATACCTCCTAATGGGCGAAGAAGGTCAAAGGCACAAACTTGCCATAATAAAATAAATAAGTCCTGGGGATACAGTGTGCAGCCTGGTGAATGTTGTTAAAAATACCGTATTGCATATTTGAAAGTTGCTAAGAGAACAGATCTTAAAACTTCTCATTACAAGAAAGAAAATTTATATACAAATTGATGGATGTTACCTAGATTATTCCAGTAATCATTTCGCCATCGATACAAATAACAAAATCATTATGTTGTACACCTGAAATAAATACAATGTTAAATGTCAATTATACTTCAATAAAAATCAATAAAAATAGATCAAAAATGTTTAATTAAGGTAAAAAGAAAGAAAATGTCTCCCCCGACTCTACTGATAACTTCCATACCCTTCTCGTTCCCAATCGAGCAGCCAGCATTACTGAGTAGTTACTGGGTCAGGAATAGTTCTAAAGACTGGCATCGGGCCTCCCCAGTGGCGCAGCAGTTGAGCACTGGGTTGCGAAGCTGCCCACAACCTCTGCAGCACCGGTACGATCCCCGGACACCAGGTGAGGGTCCCACATGACACGCAGACCTCTCCTGCCACCCGCTGCTCCCCTCAGCAGTGTACTTCGTCAGTCTACTTGTTCTGTTCCCCGCTCTGGTGAATTCTCTCACTCTCCCGAGCTTCTGACTGTACCCAGTGCTTGTATAAATAAAAATAAAAAATAACAAAATAAAGACTGGCATCACTGCATCATCGGCTCCTGCCCACCATCATGTGAGGTAAGTACTATTCTCTTCTCGATTTCACAGGTGAGGCAACTGAGGCACAAAGCAGTAACTTGTCCTGAGAAGCAGCAGTGCCTCGGTGTGAACCCAGGCAGCCTGTGTGCAGAGACCACACACTTAGTCACTCTCATCTCACTCCCGGCGAGAAAAGCCAAGCACTAAGATAAAAGATCTGTTCTCGTCTCAGGTCCTCCCAGCCACATGACCTGAAACAAATGGCTTTTCTGTGCCTCACTGCCTCTACTGTGAAACAGGGTCATCACAGATGCCTGGTCTAGAAACAGAATGTCAGCTCTGCAGTCCAGTGCAGGCTGCCTAAGAGCATCCTGAGCTGTAGACATGCTCTACACCTCAGCCAGCCACATAGTAGCCACTAGTCACACGTAGCTACTAAGTACCTACAATGTGGCTAATGCAACTGAGAAAATGAATTTTGAATTACATTTCATGTTATTTAATTAAAGCTTACACAGCCATGTGTAGCTATGACTACCATATTGGAAAGTTTGGCTCTTGTCTATAAACTGCAAGATGGAGGGGTCTCATTCTCAGTGGTTACCCCGTAATCCTAGAGCCCAGAGCTCAGAGCTTCCCAATGCAGAATGATGGGGAATAGCTCTCATAATGCAAAATCCCCCTGTGGAGCTAAATCGATCTCTCTGAAATTCCTACTTACAAGTCCTGGCACACTAGCTTACCAGTTTGAGAAAAAGCACTTAACACATTTTTATACACTGTAAATGCAGGACTGCATCTATAGTTAAGATTAATCCAGTCTTAAGTAAGATCAAATACATAGCTGAGATCTGTTCGGGAGGAAAGATCCTCTAGAATCAGAAGTACTATGTCCACTGATTTCATCACCGCCACACCCCCACCACTGTCCCCTGACTCTGTAAGTGAGCCAAGAGGTATGCAGTTGATCTCCCCATGAGCGAGGCTTCCTTCTCCACTCAAGGTCTGGAGATTTTGGTTGAGCATCATATTTCTTTGATGTACCCTTTCTAAGTGGAAAAATCTAATATTTACCACATGCCTGTGCTCCAAGGACTGTGGCAAACACAGATGATACAAAGATGATGACAACAATGGGGTCCTCACAAAGAGTCCAGAATCTAGAAAAAGCAAGAGAACAAATTTGCAGAACACTTGCCTGTGCAAGGCACTGAGTTAACATCAGGATGCAAATGCATAACACACACATGCACAACACACTGAACTGTGTCAGAAGAACTACCTGGCCAGATCCTAGCACCGCACCTGCCATGCAGGGAGTTTCCAGCATGATGAGTTGAATCAACCAAGCCCCAGACAGGTTAAGTGGCTTCTCAAGGTAGCCCAGGTGGCTGGTGATGCTGGAGACAATACCTGGGCCTTGTCACTCACTGGCCCAAATGTCTGTAGTATTTTCAATCCTACACTGCATGGGGTGCTTTTAATCCTCCACTGCATGGGGAGAATGCAAGATCTGCTGCCTGTGATTATGTCTATCTCAGAATAAACAATGGATTTGTTTTTGTAAGAATGTATGTTTGGGACTCTCTTGAAATCTGATGAGTAAATGTAAGCAGGCCATCTCAGAAACATGCATTCAGTCATTTCACAGACACACCCTAGGAATATAAAATACAACAGGCACCAGCTTAAGGGTTTGGGTAAAGAGATGAAACAAACTTCAGATTAAACCAGAGGCTGAACAGCCATATTTATCTCTGCTCCCTCCTAGAGGCCCATTAAGAGAACAGTAGAATTTACTTTTCATGACAACAGCAGAGGGAAAATATGTCAACAGAACTGTGGGAGACAGAGAGCTGACCACCATCCCAGCTGATGTAGGTTTCTGCTTCATTTGCTCTGAGAAGTGCAAGCAGAGGAGAAGACCACTAACCAAGTGGCAACTTATGCGACTGAAACAGAAGGCTCAGGAATTGTGGGCACCAGGAGGGAGATAAAAGGAGGATATAGTTTGCTAAAAGTTGGTGTAAGGAAGAATCAGACCCTTTGGGGCCTTCCTTCCTGCAATCTGCTGAGCCTGGTGACTTCCCTCCTGCAGGCGGCAGAAGGTGGAAAGTCACTATTTAGGGAAATTATACCAGGACTCTGAATTCAGACCCAGCTGAGAGACACAAGGAGGGAGGAAAGCGGAATGGGCACTCTTCCAGCGACAGATGAATGAAGTGAAAGTCTGTATATCAATCAGGGTACCTGGCTTCCCTTCCCGCTAAGGTTCCCGGAATACAATCACCCCCACTGGCTAACTCTTCTCCAGGAAAATCCAACATCCCCCAGAGACAAGTTCTCTAAGTACTGATATGGAGGTGTCCCCAGGGGAGTTCCATGCTGGGCCACTCTACAACAAAGCTAACAAGCCCCTTCCTATTACACAGGCGCCCAATAAACATGTTGGCCCCTACTCTTAAATGTAAATGGACATTCAAGGACAGATACATAAAAGGTGGCTCCAATGGGAAATACAGTAACCAAAATAAACAGAAAAGGGAACTTGGGGGAAATGAAGACAATGCAGGGAACAACAGGAAAACACAAAGAAAAAAAACCCAAAACTAGTAAGTGAATTTATTGCACCCATGAAACAGGAACAGGATGCTATTAAAATAAATAAATAAAAAGGCACAATCAGAGAACTAAGGAGCTCTAGAAAGTAAAACATGCTAATCTGTATCATGCAAAACCATGAATGCATAAATAAAAATTGCAAAAGGAAGGACTAAAGATAAAAGATAAATGTGTCTATCAGCAAGAAAAATAACAAGGAAAACAAGGAATGTAAGATCTTAAAATTACAAACTCAGTCCAGAAAGTTCAACATCCAACTAATAGGGGTTCCAAACACAAAACATAGAAAATGGTGAGAAGGAAATTACCCAAGTAAAATGTAAGGAAATTTCCCAAAACTGTAGTATGTGAGTCTTTAGATCAAAAGAATGTACCAAGGACCCAACACAACTTTTAAAGAAAATTCCAAATACATGGAAAAAAGAACCTAACACTTTCCATGAGAAAAAAACATGTTATCCAGATATGAACAAGAATCAAAATGGCATTTGTATTTTCAACATCAATTTTTAAAACGAGAAGACAGTGGTTTCAAAATGTCTTCAAAATTCAAGAGAAAATGCTATTTAACCAAATAATCCAGACAAATCAAATCACCAGTCAAGTGTGAGTGTAGAACATTGCAGATGCAAATTTGATCAGCAGATCTCAGAAACTCCTTAAGTAATAAATCAAGACAGAAGAAACAGAGGCTTCACCCAGGACAGGAGGAGGGAATCCCTAGGATGAGTCACGCCTTTGGTGTACAGGTCGCTGGGCCCAGAATAGAGACAGTGGGGACCTCAGAGGAGAAGTCTCCAAGGGAAAACATTATAACAAAATGAAAAGGAACACACGTTATAAAAGAGATGCTTTAAAATGCTGTCAGAGAGGGGCCTCCCCGGTGGCGCAGCGGTTGAGCGCTGGGTTGCGAAGTTGCCCGCAGCCTCTGAGGCGCCGGTTCGATCCCCGGCTGCTCCCCGGCCACCGGAAGAGGGTCCCACATGGCGCGCAGACCTCTCCTGCCGCCCGCTGCTCCCCTCAGCGTGTACTTCGGTCCTTCTGCCTGCTCTGCTCCCCGCTCTGGCTCTGGTGAATTCTCTCACCCTCCCGCGCTTCTGACTGTACCCAGTGCATGTATAAACAAGCAAACAAACAAACAAATAAAATAATAAATAAATAAAAACATGCCTCTATTAAAAAAAAAATGCTGTCAGAGAGACTCTGGAAATTAATAACAAGCACATAAAAAAACTAAATAAATAGAAAAAAGGAGGCAATTAATAAAAAAAAACGTACAAAAGAGAAAATGTCATTATAGCACAGCTCTATGGCTCAGCCACAGACACAACTCACTATCAATGCGACAAGAACTGTGATGTAATCATACTGTAAGGAGGGAGAGGAAAGGAAGCATGTGGGCAAGGTGGTGGGCAGCGGGAAATAGTGTCCACTGAGCCACAGGGGGACAGGAAGGCATAACCTGTGACATGAACAATCTGGACATGGCACTGTAAGAAGTAAGTTACCAATAAGATCATGGTATCAGTAGAAACAGCTTAAAGGGTGAGAAGTACCTGTGCCAGGCAGATTAAGAAGTAAGTTACCAATAAGATCATGGTATCAGTAGAAACAGCTTAAAGGGTGAGAAGTACCTGTGCCAGGCAGATTAACGGTCCTTCAAAGATGTCCATATCCTAATCCCCAAACCTATAAACATCTTATATGGCAGAGGGAAATTAAGATTGCAAAAGGAATTAAGGTTTTCAATCAACTGAATGTAAAGCAGGGAAACTATCCTTGATTATCCATCTGAGCCCTGGATCGCCTGTGTCCTTAAGTGGAAGAGGGAGGTAGAAGGGAGGCAGTGGAACACGTGACTGTGACAGAGGTCATGTGACGCAATGACTGACCATGGCTGGCTTTGAAGAATGAGGAAGGAGACCATGAGCCAAGGACTGGAGGCAGCATCTAGAAGTGGGAAGACAGCTGGAACCAGATTATTCCCAGAAGAGAATAACAGGCCTGCTAGCAGCTTGATTTCAGATCAGTAAGACTCTTCAAGCTTCCAGCCCTCAAAACTTAATATAAATTTGTGTCACTTTAAGCCACTATCACTAGTGCTAATTTGTTGCTGAAGTGACACAGCCTTCTTAGGAGGCTTACAGCACTGACTTTAAAAATTTTATATATATATATATATATATATATAAATATATATATAGCACAACTCTATGATATATATATGAATTTGGTACAAATTAAAATCTAATTTCAAGAGAGATGGAACACAGATTCTTTCTTGCCAGACCCCACAAGCTGTGGAGGAGACAGACAAGGGAAGCAGCAGTGACAATGGAAGGAGACATGAAAATACAGGAAGAAAAAGCTTCTTTTTCAGATGTGAAGGGAGCCTGAGAGGAGGAATCAGTCAGGCAAAGGAGAAAAAGGGCTGGCATGGGGGAGAACCTGGACTCTGGGGCAGTGGAAGAAGGCTGAGCAACTGGGACATCCAGCAGAGCCAGTGGGCAAGGTGGAGGGGCAGCTCTTAGCAGCAGCAGATGGTATTAAGCTACCCCACTGCTGGCTTCCCTGTGGGCATGGATTAGGGAGGGCCTGAGATATACACATTTTCCTGGGCCATCAATTGTACTCAATAGTAAAGCATTTGAAATACTTTCACACTAAAACCAGCATAGACACACTATAGAATAGAAAACTCAGGAGACTTCAAGGTGACTTCCTGTATGAGGGACACTGAACTACCACTGACCAGAGAGCATCAAGACTCGATCTTCTGTGTAATCAACCATCAGAAAAAACCATGAATGGGCTGCAGCACCCAGCCACGAAAAGAATCTGGATTTAACACCAGCACCCGCCAGGGCTGCCTAGCCTCCCTGTGTCACCAAGATACACCCTGGATCCCACATGACACTAATCAGAAAGTTGAGAAGAATTTAATTTTTTTTCTAAAAAGTCTGGTGGGTTAGTTCTAGGGGGAAAAAAACAAAACCATTACACTGAATTTCCTCTAGATGCATTCTCTTGGCCATAAGCCTACATCCCTCCTCTCCCCAAATATTACCAGAACTACCAACAAGGGGTCCAGTTCCCCCATCCACATTCCCAACCCCTTATAGTTAGAGGCCTCTGTTAGAGAATATATTACAGACACTCCCCATGGAAGGAAGTCAAGAAATAGGGCAAATCTCTTGGGAGAGGGTGTCCCCTGTGTCCACAATACAGGGGTGGAAACTTTTTCTATTGTTAAAGATGTTTTTGTCATAAAAATAATAATAACCACATGATAGTGAGCTGAGGTTTTTTTTTTTTTTTTCTATAAAGAGTCACTACTGATCCCCGAAAGGGGGGCAGGAGAGACATCAATGCAAGGCCACACAGAAGCAAAAAAAAAATTTAATTGGGTTGGTTTGTTCTGTGTGTAAAATACACACGCGCAATTAAAAAGACTGAACTCAATGGACTTCAAAATTAAGAAAAGAGAAGATGACATGATAATGATTCAATAAATATACTAAAATATATTCCAAAGCTATATTATTGAGAGTAAAGAAAGGAAAGGTGGGCAAGGAATAAAGCTAGCTATACTAGGAGGAGAGCAAAAGAAAGGGTAGCAGGAGGAAGAAAGAAATGGTGGAGGGAGGGCCCTCCCTGGTGGCGCAAGGGGTTAAGAAGCAACCTATGAAGCAATCCGCAGCCACTGCAGCATGTGTTTGATCCCTGGCCAGGGAGCAACCCACATGGCGAAGCAGACCTCTCCTGACTCGCCCGCTGCTCCCCTCAGCAGTGTATTTCAGTCAGACTGCCTGTTCTGTTCCCGGCTCTGTCTCTAGTGGATCCTCCCACCCTCCACGCCTCTGGCCTTTACCTCAGTTCTTGTATGCATATATAAATAAATCTTTTATTTATTTATTTATTTTTAAAGAGGCATGTATTATTTATTTATTATTTATTTATTTGTTTGTTTGTTTATACAAGCACTGGGTACAGTCAGAAGCGCAGGAGGGTGAGAGAATTCACCAGAGCCAGAGCGGGGAGCAGAGCAGGCAGAAGGACCGAAGTACACTGCTGAGGGGAGCAGCGGGCGGCAGGAGAGGTCTGCGCACCATGTGGGACCCTCCTCCGGTGGCCGGGGAGCAGCCGGGGATCGAACCGGCGCCACAGAGGCCGCGGGCAGCTTCGCAACCCAGTGCTCAACCGCTGTGCCACCGGGGAGGCCCCTATAAATAAATCGTTTTTTAAAAAAAATGTTGGAGGGAGAGGTTGGAAAAGGAAGATAGGAAGCCTGTGAGATACAGGGACAGACAGACACACATGACTAACCAAGCACTAAATGAGGGAGCAACTAAAGGATCCAGAGAGACATTTCCTGGGCCTGAAAATTTAGACCAAGTAAATTACACTATTCATGGCCAGCTGTTGGCTTGGGCTATAAACTTCAAAGTATTATCATCTTTTATTCTTGCCTTTGAATGGTCACCAACCTGGTTAACCACTGTTCACAGGGCTCTTTAATTGCTCATAGGAACATTCTGAGGTTTAGCTCAAGTCATAGGCCAGAGGATCCCCCAAATGAGCTACATACAGTTCAGTAAATCAGTCATCCCCAAGCGCTTCCCTCTGTAAAGAATACATGAAATGTATTTGTATGAACCATACAAAGGACCAATAAAAGTTAAAGAGGAGAAAATGCTTGAGTTGAAAAATAAATCCAAGGAAAACTTTTTTTAGTTTTGTATTAAAAACAAAAAACAAAAAAAATGGGGCCTCAGCAGAATTGGGTCCTACCTCAGCATTCTCCAGCACCACCACCAGCACACCTGACTTCCCACACATTCAAATTCTGCATGTTCCAGTGGTTCCAAAGGCCTCAGTCAACCCTGAAATGAAGATGCCTCAACCACACTCTGCAATCTGAGGGTCAGGAGAGATCCCAAGGAGACTTCCAGTCAGTCTCCACGCAGGCTGGACTCTCAGCTCCCACCTAGTTAGTCTAAGCCAAACCTCTCCTTAATCTAAAGGCTACTGACACCTACAATTTCACAGATGACAGAGCCTGCCCCTTCCAGCTCTATTTCTCCCTCATCCAAGATGGTGTCTGTTTCCCTTTCCCTACCTGACCTGCTCTCAACCTCCCACTGGTCTGTTTCTTCAGCCTCTCCCTTCTGCTGCCCCTACGTCCTCTGCATTTTTCTTTACCCCAACTTAGTATCATTTCTCTCAGAGGAAAAGCGGGCTTAAGAGATGCAGCTGAGCACAGGACCTAGAGTCTTTCCACTTGGATGCCTGGCTTAGCTCTGCATCTTGCTAGCTGTGTGACCTTGGATGAATCCCCTCACAACCCCAAGGCATCAAATTCCTCAGTGAAGGGAGTTGAACCCAGCAATCACAGAGGTCTCTTCTCGTGTTCTAAATTATCTAAACATTCACTTCTATAACCATAAATAAAACAGTGAGTTAAACATACACAGGAAGAGAATGAGTTATTGAGTCCATAGCATGCTCTCACCCACCTTCATTTCTCCAACCAACCACCCACGACCTAGTCTGGGTGTCTTTCACTCTGGATCCTTTGAGCTCTCAATTATTTACATACAGTAAAACCTCAGGCATTGCAATGGTAAGGGAAAAGGTAAGTCTGAATCCAACAGAAGCCTGAGACCTGGAATCTTCTTTCATGCCATTGAGCAACACTGGGAATTGAACGTCAATTTAGTACACAGCAAAGAATCTAAGAACACCATCAGAAACAGTCTTCTGAATCTTTGAACAGTAGTGCTGTCAGGAAGCTGGGGAAATGGTCTCCTGCAAAGCCCTCCAGCTTACCAACAAGGACACAGCCCAGAGAGCGGAAGCCACCAGCTCAAAGCCCAAAGCAGGTTGGTGGTGAGGATTGAAGTCAGCTGTCCTGCTCGGTCCAGAGCTCCTCCACCAAAGCTTTTTGAGATCATTCATTTCCTTTTTCATAGAGACAGCTGAAATCCTAAATTACCAGTGAGTGCCCCCTACAGCAAATGTCTCTGCATGTCCAGGGGAGAGTCCAGAGCTAAGTTTGGATGATCAGATGATTACTAATGCTGCATAATAAAGCTTCTCTTCCTGGACCCTGCCCATTCATTCTCTGCAAAGAAAACCCCAGACTCTGCTGTCTATATTAAACTTGAGTTGGGGGAGAGCAAAAGAGGGAATAGTTAAACAGTGCTTTGTTCTGTCAGTAAGAAACATCTGTTGGTCATTTCCCATTACTCCTACCTCATCCCTCAGCACCCCCAAACCCTTCAGAAAAGTTCACAGAAACTCTAGGTGGGGGGGGGGGGGTGAAGAGGGCAGGTAAGAGCAGAAAAGAGCCACAGGGGGGTGGGTATCCAACGGAAGAAGAAGGGACCCGCCCTCTCTTCTTCCAACAGGGTAGAAAGCATTTCTTTTCAGTTGCTAATACCCTGCAGAGAAGTCAACCGACCTAGTACAACTCAGGGCCCTCCAGCTGAGAAATGCGCTCTCCGCAACCCCTGAAGAACTAACCCTTTCCTAGCCAGGGCAAAGATCACCCTTTGCCAAAGATCATGCCAACAGATTACCCTTTCCTGCTTTTCACGTGCCCCTCAGGTCAAGAGGCGACACTTCAGAGCTTGGCTAACAAGGAGCTATTTAAGGCATCATCCAGGGGGTGGGGCAGAAAAATGACTGGCAGCATCCACCTCCTCTAACCCTCCTCCATAGTCCACACACACACACACCCCTCACTCCCTAGACAAACCTTCTATGTCACTGTCTCAAAGGGCCCTAGAAAAGGAGTTGCCAAATATTTGGCATGTATTTCCTGTCATTGAGGCTGCTGTTGCCATCTGTTGCCCACCCCACTTTTAACCTACTGCCTTCTCTTTCATCACTGCCAAGTCACCTTTCCAACCCCAAACACAAAATGAATCTAAATAGAGGGGTTCAAAAATCAAAGAAGGGAGTGGAGACAGAAAGGCCATGGATGGCCTGCACTTAAAAGAGGGAAAGCACCCAAGGGATGGAGTGGGTGATGTCAGAGGCCTGACAGGCCGGATAGGTTCCATGATGTCTCTAAATGAACCTCCCTCCCATTGAAGGGGAAATCAATTCCGGCGATTTCAGTAGGTCCGCCCTGTGACAACGGGAACATCCAGCGCTCAGTTTAAAACAAAAATCCAAAGGCTCAGCCAGAACATGCTGGGGAAACCCATGGTCTGGATAAAACAAGCCCAGCTCGGTGGGACCCCTTCTGCTTTTATGGAGCAACGTAATAGCGTGATGAATTCTGTCTGCCTGGAGAAAGCATGCACTGGTGGATTTCAAAGCCATCTTACGACAGCGGATGCCCCGGGATGCAGGATTCAACAGCACACTCCCCTATGAAAGGGACATAATGACTTCCAGCCTCTTTCCCCTTCTACCTCGAATGGCGCTACCGCTAGTCAAGGAAGCGACGCCGGAAAGCAGCCAGGTGGGGGCCGAGGATGCCCAGGGAATTGGAGAGAGGTGCTGCCTTCTGCCCATCTCGGGGATGAGCCGCCCAGCAACGCTGCCAGTCACTGCGGGCGAAGGAGGAGACGCGCGGCCGGGCGGGCACGGTGTCCCCGGGGACACACGCGCACCCGCACCCGCTCACACCGGCGGGTGCTCGGCCAGGCGGGGCGCCCCGCGGCCACCCGCCGCCCCCCGCCCGGGGATGCTGATGAATGAACACACACACCTGAGGTGCCTCCATCCTGCCGCGCGCTCCCTGCTTGCTCGGGCGGCCGCTGCAGCGGAGCCCCGCTCGCTAGTTTCACTTTACAGGGCGAACCCCCCGGGTCTGCGCTGCCCCTCCGCCCGCCCAAGCCGCAGCCCGCCCGCAGCAGGCGGACGCTCTCCCCCGGCAGAGGCCACGGTCGCCCGAACCCCCCACCCACAAAAAAAGAGGGGGGAAGCCCGGAATCTTCCAGAACCCCCGCACCCCGGGGAACTTCGCGGGAAGACCAGGGATCCGCAAGCCGGCAGGCGGGGAGACGCGGCCGAGGAGGGGGGCAGGGCCGCGGGTCTCCGCAGGCCCCGGGGATGCTCGGAGGGAGGCAGGGGGTCTCCCAGTCCCCCCAACAGCTGGCCCTTTAAACGCGCCCCCTGCGAGCTCGGAACAAAGGCGCCGCCCGCGGGGGCCGGGCCGGCGCACGCCCCCGGGCATCGCGGCTGCGGCGGGCGGCGGGCGGCGGGCGCGGGCTTACCTTGCGGGCCGCGCGGCGGGCGGCGGGCGGCGGGCGGCGGGCGGCGGGCGCGCGTCCTGCCCCTCCGGCTCTGCACGCCGCGGCCGGCCCCGCTCTGTTTTTCTGGGACCCGGCGCTGACTTCACCGACAC